>NC_134713.1:19274163-24274163 GCF_049634645.1 Pelodiscus sinensis | reverse complement strand
ACCTTAAGGAACTTTATGCCATTCTTGTGATTTTTGTGGACTGACTCATGCCTTTTTAGGGTATGTCTACACTACAGAGAAGATTGATGTTGCCACTGTCAATGTTCCAGGGTCTGAATTAGTGGATCTAGTGAAGACACTCTAATTTGAACTGAAAGGGGTACTCCGGTCAATGCTAGTAGTCCTGCTTCCACAAGGAGTAAGGGAAGTCGAAGGGAGAGTGTTCTGCCTTTGACTTCCTACAGTGTGGACAGTGCCAAAAGTTTAGTTAAGGTACTTCAACTTCAGTCACACAATTAATATAGCTGAAGTTGAGTATCTTATTTCGACCTTATCCCATAGTATAGACATATCCTTAATGTTTGGTGTTGGTTAAACAGGAATTTCTAGCAATGCAGTCACTTTTTTAAGCACACAGGCACACACATAGAAACACACACACACATTTAAGGACCCCACAAAGGTCTGGGTTGATGATGTGCAACCGATCAGATTTGGAAGGGAATTTAGAATTAAATAAGCAGGGAAAGACAGCAGAGCGCATAGGATGGAGGGGAAAAAAGATGATCTTAAATGAAAGTGACAGCCTCCCACTGCTTTCTTGTATCCTGCACATCTAGTTTAGTTGTAGGATGAAGTATTGTAAAGGCTGATGGAATGACATGAGGTTGGCTAGAAGTTTGAACCTAATGAATGAAATACACTAAGCTGATACTGGCAGTCCTTGTTTGTCATCAATATGTTTATGGCAATAAGTGGCTTTTCATAGTATTTGATAAATATACAACAAATATGATATGCTAATTCAGTATGCAATTTTCTTGGTACAGAATACATTTGTTTAGAATTGTTCATAAGTTTATAAAGGATTCCTGTAGGGTTTGTAATATGCAGCTGCAATACCTCAGGCTTTGATCTCGTTAGATCACAAACGATAAAATGTGTCAGGCCTTGTCAGTATTGGACTAGGAGATCAATAACAGGGGAAAAACTAACTACTGAAAGAAACAGTGTTGATTCTGTATTGGATTAAATAACTTAGAAGTTAAAGTGCTTCAGAGTCTTTGAAATAATTTATATGCTGAGCAGCTAATTTTATTTGGAAACTTATTCTTTTTGTAATATATGCATTTGTAAGTAAATTTCTTCCAAAGACAGTGACATGCCTATACAAATACAAAGAACTTCTAATTCCAAAATGCTGAACTAAGAATCTTCTCCTTGTGATCTTTATTCTCTTCTTTACTGATAACTCGTAAATATTAAAAAAGGAATAATAAAAAGGTTTTTTTTCTACAACCCACCCTCCCGCATAAGTTACTCCAATTACGTTTACTGTGGATTTGGTATCAATTGATTTTTGTATTCATGAAAAATGTTCAATGCAAATTCTTCATGACAGAACAATATACTCTCCTGTACATATTGAATGGGGCAAATTCAGATGTCATGGGAATTTTACATATAGCCAAATATCAGCTTGACTCATTGTGAGATGAACAAGACCAGAACCTAGCCTATAATACGGAGGCTAAATCTAGAAGTAAATGTTTTGTTATTCTTTGTAGGTATGAGGATACATGTGACCTTCAAATTATCTAGCCCATGTGTTAGACATTCTAAGTACAATTTGATACCCATTAATTCAACCCTGAAGAAACCATCTTTGTAAAAGTGGCATTCTCTAGTTATTGGTGCTAGGGAAATGAACTGACTTTTAATTGTAATAGAATTAAACTGACAGCTAAGAAGAGAATAATTTAGCTCACTCTCCTCCCCTCCTTCCATTGCCAGGCCAAGTCCCTCATGTTGGTAATAATTTTTGCCCCTAAATGCTGGATTCAGCTTATATGCCTTGTCTCTTGTATAAATACACCAGTAGAATCCAAGATTAGGGGCTGATGTGACTAAAGTGTTCAGTGGCATCCTGATCAAGGTTTGCAATTACAGCACATGCACTAATAGAAGACACTTATTGAAGAGAGTGCACTCTCTGTCTAGTGCTAACAATATAAGATTGACAAGGTATACATCTAAGAGCTGCCTTTGCTCCCTAATGGGTTTACCCTGCAGGCATGGACTTTGTCTTGTTATTTAGTTATTTTTTTCATCTTTCAAAGCATTCAGCAATCTATAAATTAGAAATAGTGGCAGCAACTGGGACCATTCTATCAAAACCCTGCACTAATGAGCTTGGGAAGTGAAAGGGGTTCCTGAAACAAATCTACTTGCTGTGCTTTTAGCTAAGATTTTTGAGTAATAAATATGGGGAAACCATAAATGAAATAACTGAAAGGCTCTCACTTCTTTTGGTAACTTTTTTGGTATGATTGCAATTTCTCAAAAACCATTCTCAATGCCTTTGAGTTAACTCCTGGTTTGGGTATGAGTAATTCCAGTCTTTTCATGAAATTCTCACATGCATTTAGCTCTTTTCTCCAACCCTCTTTTCATCCAAAGATGAACTATAAGGTAGTCAACTGCAATAAGTGGGAAAAGTAATTGCATACACACAAAGAGAATATCCATCCTTTTATTTTGCATAGCATCAGCATTATTGCATTAATTTAGTAGTCTGCAGCCTTGTGCAACTTGAGATTACAGTCTAATACTGATTCGGGAATTTAAAAAAATAGATTAATTTTGTCTAAAAAACTATTAGCAACAGTTTTCTGCATGGCCTCACATTTCCATCAGCCTAGCCTTTCTGGATCAGATTACAAATGAACACTTCCACAGCACTCCGAAAGTTTTCTGTTCAGCATATGTTATAGAGTTCATCAAAAGTGTTCTCTCCCTGACTGAATGGAAAGAACAGTCTGTTTGGTCAGCCACAGGCAGCCTTAAAAGCACATCTGAATTAAATATGGGTTAAGGACATGGGATCTTGAATCTGGGGGAATGACTTTGTCTTGTTTACATGGTTCCCTCAGCACAGGCTTCATATCATTACTCTGAACTGAGAATTAAATACTTCCTGAAATATGCCTTCCTGTGGCTAATGGTCACAACTTCAAATATTGGATTAATCTAAGCGATACCTGAGGTGGAGACGGGGGTGTGTGTGAACAGTGCAGGATTTGTGAAAGGGAGGCTTGAGTTATTTTTTGGGATGCTGATTCTCTAAAACCTTGCAGTATCTGCGAAGAGTCAGTAAAATACTACCAGAGCAGAATGGCAGTAATTGTAACCACTTTGCATACCTTTAAATGATTATACAAGCTGCCAAACACCAGAGAACATGGACACTGCTTGTTAACAGCTAGGGCTTTACTGGGGGTAGAAGTACATTTTTTTAAAGTTGACTTACCCATGGGGGTGGGGGGAGCAGGGGGCGGCTTTGTCATTTTCCACTTCTGACTTATTGCTCTCTTGTTCTCAATCAGAAATTTGTGGGAATAATACTCATTTTTCCCCAATGAGGTAGGTTGAGTTTCACAGACATAAACTGTAGAGACAGGTGCTTTTATTGTGAGTGAATAAATGGTGCTGTTTCATATAATTAAAAGCAATGCTTAGATGCCCAGAACATAATGTTAATTGATACAACATTAGTATGATAAACAACAAAAGTGTAAAATTAATTAAAAATCTCTGAGCTCAGTTTTAAACTTCTGTTTCTTTGAATGAAGAACTCTCCCATTGTAATTCTCCAGAATTAAAGGGTGTTTTGTTTTGTTTTGGTAATGGAACATATAAAAAGATCTGGTTTGCTTCCTATACTAGATCCTCTTACAGTTGTTCATCCACATAAATGGACATTGTCTAGCTCTGAAACCTGAATATTTCCTCACTATCTTTCTCCTCCCTTCTAATGATGTTTATTTCTCAGGTATTAAGTTATGCATAGCAAGTACTGACCCTGGGAACACAGACAAATTGTTTATAAGGAGTACAAAAGAGTAGAACAAGCACCTAGGAACAAAATAAGAAGGCTAAGGGATAATGATTTACACGTAGCAAAACCAATAAATACAACACTTGAATACCCATTGTGCCAGAGAGAATAACTGTAATGACTAAGATGGAGGATACCCCATTACATTTCTGCTCCAAAGAATCTTTGTGAGTATATCTTGAAAAATTGAAATGGATTTTTATGAGTTATTTGATATTTTGTTTCAATCAAATGTACACAAATGTATGGAATATACCACCAGACAGCTAATTTCATCTAGTTACCCTTATACTGAGTGCAGTAATTTGTTTGATTAAAGTATATCTTCAAGCTTTGAAGACATCCAGAGTTGAAGGATTGAGTGGTTCCCTTGCTGGTTTATTCCAGTAGTTAATTACACTGGTCTAAAAGCTTCCATCCTGTTTCTACAGATGAGTGAAATGGAAAGTGTATAGCATATAGTTTGGAATACTGTGATATATGGGGGATGCAGCGGATGTAATGACAAGATACATATTATTCTCTGTAAAATGCAATGATCACATAGTGTATTTTTTACTAAATGGGCAACACAAATAAATTATAAATGTCACACTTAGACATTCTTCAATCCCTAGTTTTCTTGAGAGAGAGGGAAGGAAAGAAAATCTAGTTGTATAGATTTTTAAATATGTATTATCTCAAACAATTTATAATATTAATTAAAAGCTGTATTTGAAAAAGCAGAAACTTGCATGAGGCATAAGGGATTGGTATGAAAAGGCTTTCCTTGTCGACCGATCCTCATCTAGACTGCCGCTTTTTGCCGGCAAATTGCCACATCGGCAGAAAGTGGCAGCCATTTTTATTCTAATGAAGTGCAGGTTATTTAAATCCCCGCTTCATTAGTAATTTTGGTATGTCTAATTTATATCCATCTGGTGACAGAGGAATGTAGTCTAGACATACCCTGAGTGTTTGGCCCAAAGTTTTTAAAGGAGCATAAAAAATTAATGGAAGTTAAACTGGAGTTGGAGGGTTGGTGGGGAGAGGAAGAAGTTAGAGTGATTATGAATGAAGATTCGGGAAACATAATTTTAACACCTTGTTCAAAGCCCAGTACAGGTACTAACCTTCTTATCCTCAAAATGTCTCTGTGTTGGAGAATGGAAATAAAAAGGAGACATAGTTTAGCCATTGCCATGAAATGGTAGCAGGGGCAAGATAAGAATTCAAATTTACCTGATTCACCTCAACCACCATTCTCAATGTCATAGCTGTAAATAAGTATGTATGGACCATCATCCTAAAATCAGTAATGACATAGTCTCCAATCAGCAGAGACTTATGCGTGTGCTTAAATTTTGTCCGAGGAGTCCCACAGAAGTCAATGGATACTTGTTGCTTAAGGACTATAATCATGAAAGGATTTTTTAAAATATTCAAAATCATTTACTCACCTCCTGAGGATTCTAAAAATGGAGGGGAGAACTAATTATTGATTTCTTAATATAAGACCATAAGAACGGCCATACTGGGTCAGACCAAAGGTCCATCTAGCTCAGTATCCTGTCTGCTGATGGTGGCCAGTACCACATGCCCCAGAGGGAGGCAACACAACAGGTAAGCCTCACTGTACCAATAAGATGCAATAAGATATTCTCTCTCTTATTCTCTATCCCATTTTAAATGATTCCTAACATCCTATTTGCTTTTTTGACTGCTGTTGCCCACTGAGTGGATGTTCTTGGAGAACTATCCACAATGACTCCAAGATCTCTCTCTTGAGTAGATGTAGCTAAATTAGTCCCCATCATATTTTATGTATAGTTAAGATTATTTTTTCTAATGTGCATCACTTTACATTTATCAGCATTACATGTCATTTGCCATTTTGTTGTCGAATCACTTAGGGTGTATCTAGACTACAGGATTTTTTCAAAAAAAGTGGCCTTTTTTTGAAAAAACTTTACCTGAATCTAGACTGCTGCTGTGTTCTTTTGAAAGTAAATCGAAAGAACGTGGCAGATTTTTCAACCACAGAAAACCTCATTTTTCGAAGAAGAATGCCTTTTTTCTAAAGTGCTCTTTCAAAAAAAGGTGCTATGTAATGCAAACTGTGCTTTTTCAAAAGAGAGCATCCAGACTGCCTGGATGCTCTTTCGGAAAAGCGGCTTACTTTTTCGAAAGTACTGATTGTAGTCTAGAAGCTCTTTTTGAAAGAGGCTTGCCGTCTAGACATAGCCTTAGTTTGGTGAAGCTTTTTGAAGCGCTTCACAGTCTGCTTTGGTCTTAACTATCTTGAACAATTTGGTATCATCTGCTAATTTTGCCACCTCTTATTTAAGGACTGATTGAATTACATACAAAACATTACTGGGTCATTATGCCCTACAGAAGATCAAGTATCTCCTCATTACATAAGTTAAAGGGACCTGTACATAACACTTATTCCATAATCTACTTTATATTCTTTCCACTTTCATAATCTTTCCTTGGCACTTATTGATTTACACTTGTTAGATAAACTGCCAGGCAAGAAAATGATCTACACTAGCTCATTTTAATACATTTTAAAAATTTTTATTGACCTCTTTGTACTTTTGTCTGACTAAGTGTAAGAGGATTTGATTTATATTATTGCTCAATGCGATGTTAGATACTTCAGCTCAACTGGTGTTATTAGTCAAAGGCAAATCATCATACTGCTGAAAGGCAAAGGTTAATACATTACCTCTCCAGAGAACAAAGTCTTAAGCCAAGTTTTATGTATTTTATATCTCTTCTATTTACAATAAACCAATTATTACAGACCTTTATTCCCTTCTCTTTCTCTATTCCTTCTCTGTTCAGGGTACACAGGCACCTACATCAATCACGTCTAGCACTTGTACCATATTTATCTAGCATGTTATGTATTCAGAGGGACCTTTGCAAATTATTCGCAGAATGTAACCAGCGCTGATAGTTGGCATCACTTCTGAATGGTTCTGCATTACTAAGTGCACTAAAGCTGTGTATATAGTTCATCATAAGTTTGGTATGTGTGCAAAGCATGCTGGTAGTTTGATTTATAGGTAGCATAAGTGCTGAGAATACAAAGCCATCTAGAATTTTGCTATCCATCTCTACCCCTCTTCTTGTCATATTGACTTGATATCAGCATGACATCTTTGAAAAATGAATACATGTAGTTGATGTTAAAGCATTTAAATAAAGTGTAGGTTTTTTTCCAGCAGATTATGTAAGTGACAGAACAAAATCAACCCAAGATAAATTAATTCTACATTTAAAACAGTTCAAACCTTAACAAATAACCTCTAACCATACTGTCAATTTGTCCTGCCATGTCTCCAGATTATGAGCAGCACTCCAGGACAAATTATTAAGAGGTAGGGCACACAATCAAAAGGCAGGGCTCAAACATCAAATGGTTGTGAGTTCTCTACTTTGATTTAAATATCCAATTACCCAGTCTCAACTCCCTGGGTACTTTAGTAGTCATAACATGGACTTACAGATGGTGTTCTTGGGTTCTCTAATCTATCTTTCCATCCACTCGTGCTTACCTTTGTGATAGATGGTCCCCTATACTCTAAGACCAACAATGATATTCACAAAAGCGGGGAGGAGTCCTGTGGCACCTTATAGACTAACCGAAGTGTTGGAGCATAAGCTTTCGTGGGCAAAGACCCACTTCGTCAGATGCATGTTCTGCATACATATCAAATGATATTCACATTACTCATAGTCCGAAAGGATCAGTCATTAACCACGTGTCAATCAAATCTTAGTCAATAATTATGTAGCTTATAATAGGGTTGGCTAGACATACTGTCTTTGGTGTGAGATCTAAGAAAGCAGGTAAACACACACACACACACACACACACACACACACACACACACACACGAATTTCAATCTTAAATTTCAATAAATAATAGATGCTTCTATAATAAGTAAACTCCATATGTCTTTTAGCACTAACCAGCCAAGCACTGATGACTTTTCTCATATGCTTACCCCCCTCAGAATCCTAGCAATATAATAATACAGTGCCTCTTTGTCAGGGCTTTCTTTTTTCTTCCCCTCCCCGCACACTCAGTCTTGAGTTGCAAATTCAGCTGCTGGAATTCATTTGCATGTCTCTTCTTCATGGGGTAAGGGGCCAGGGAAGAGCAATTAACAAATTTTCTTGCCCCTTATGTTGAATAATAGCTTGCCTGGTGTTGATGAGCCTATTTTGGGGGGCAGGAGATCACACCTTTTGTTGGTATCTAGAATTTTCACACTTGCTAATGCTTCTCCCCTGTATAGTGACTTGAAGTTACTGAGTAAACACTTAAATATTATCATATAACGGGTAATTATAGGAAATTAATCCAGGAAGCAATTTATAAGCATTTGATAAAATTTAAATACAATATTAGAATTATGCCTACTTTAATAATACTCACAAAGGTGAACTAGATTAATTCCACTTATTTATTTGTCAGTGCTCAGTTGAAACCTATGGGCCTTGGCACCAGCTGGCAACTTCTCTGCCAGCAACATACCTGTATTAAAGACAAATATTTACAAATCACCATCATGAATAAAGTTATTCAAAGCCTTTTGTGTGTGTCACTGTTCATCTGAATACTATAGGTGTCTTTTCATCTGTTCATATTTTTATATTTAAGTTTAATGGATCTATTGTGCATTGAATAGTGGTGTATATTTTGCAGATGTGTCCTGGTGTTGGAGATCACTTTGCATAGCAAAATCACTGTGGTAGTTTGGAATGGGACAGGCATAATTCAGGCTTGACCCTCAGTATTTTATATCTGAGGAGTAAAACAGAAATTTGAAGTAGGAACCTCAGAAATGAGTTTTCATACATAAATTCCTTATAATTAGTGACCACACAATACTGTCCATGTATAGCATAGTATAGGTCATCTTTCCAACTGGACGTCATTACATGGTACGTGTCACCAGATGAGATAGTGGTGGCTAGTTCATCTGTCATATACAGTGATTCCAGGCCAGCTGGCCCACATACTGGAGTTGTAATGCCAATGCCATCACATCATACTTAGGGCACATCTACACAGCAGGGCTAAAGCCAAAATAAGCTATGCAACTTGAGCTATGCTAATCACGTAACTTAAGTCGAAATAGCTTATTTCAGCTTTTGGCACTGTCTACACTGCAGTTATTTTGAGAGAGAACACTTTTCCCCCAACTTCCCTTATTCCTCGTACAATGAGTGTTACAGCAGTTGGAGTAAGCAGACCTCCAGCTCAACATTATTTCAACATTATGTTGAAATAACTCTTTGTAGTGTAGACATGGACTTTGTTATTTAGGAATAACTTCAGTTATTCTGAAATAACATTGCTGTGTAGACATAGCCTCTCATATGTCTATAGCCCTTAATATAACAAGAAGTTGTGGACCACGCCCTTCAGGTTTAGGTGGCTGAATAAAATACCAGCAGCTATGGTAAATCAGGTACTTCTATGGCTGTCTCCTTCTAAGTAACCTACTAAATGTACAGATGCCAGTTTATCAAAAATAGCAGGTTTACGGTCTAATATGGGTAAGAAACATACAAAAAGTGTGTGGAAACCAACACTGAGCAAAATGGGCAGGATACCATCTTGTTAGGATGCTGTTTCCCTGAGCTCAAATAAGAACTGTGCTATTGGGAACTTGTTTGCACAATTTAACTCACCACTGGTTTGCAAAAGTCTTTGGCATACTGAGAGCAATGCCATCTAGCTAATAGTTCATCACTAATAAGATTGGGCAACTTACCCTCTTCAAGATCCTTTAATGAACAGGTTATGGCAGATAACAAATTAAAAATAATAGAAAATGTTTACCATTTGTTATCCACTTTTAATGTTAGTCTACTAGAGCAGAAACACGATCTTTCTAGGTACAATGTGTATAAAGTATCCCCATCATTCTCCATCATAGAAATAGTGGAAACACTCACCAGCCTTACAGTTCTGTCTACGGCCTTCAAGTACATTGAGTTCCTCTGTGTCAGAAGTTAATAGAACAAATGTCAACTTTGTCTCAAATATGTAAAATTTGCAGTTGCAATTGTTTCATGTGGCGTGCTTCTGGAATACTGCTCTTGTACACATGTCACTTCTACTTGGGAAATACTCAAATTATTTGATGCAACAATGTCCTTTAAAAGTTCACTATTCAGCAAGTCACCAGTAAAAACAGGCAGTGTACCAATGGACCATGTACGTGGAATCATCAGAAATATAATGCCATACAATGGCAGCTATTATGTCTCAGTGACAAGTCACTCTCATAATAGCTTTATACAGAGATATATTCTACAATCCAAGGAGCTAACAAATTCTAATTTTCAGAGCTTAAAAAGAAAAAAAAAGAAAAAAATAAAGTACATAGTTTTCTTTTATCTGCTGATCTCTGTATCTCAGCTTTCAATGACTCATTCTTTCTATGATATATTCATTTTCCCAACAATTATCCCTACAGTATATCTTAAAACAATACTTCAGAAGAATCTAATAAGCTATTTCCTTTAATAGAATACAAGCACTCATTCTGAAGAGTGGAAAAACTATTTCAATTCCCCAAATAAGTGCAACCTATATAAAAACCTCATGAGAAATAAAATTAGCATCAAGATAAGGTTCTTCTGTTCTATCTTTACTTCCCTGTTTATTAATTAATGCAACTCTGAAAATAATTAGAGAAATGAAGTATGATTAAGATACCAAACACAATCTTTTAGAAAATAAATGCAATAGCCAGTAAAGCAGATGAAAATAATGTCCTTTACTGTCTGTAAATTAATTCATAACCTAAGGCTCTATACCACAAGAGAGAACAAATATCCTCTTTGAAGAACAGGTATATGGTAATAATTGCAGAAATTCATTATTTAGAAATCGTGTAGTTTAAACTGAGTACTAGCTGCTTTTTAAAAATATTAAGTCAGTCACTCTATATTTGCATTTTTGAGACTGATACTGGAGAACAATGTACAATTCTGATGTCCTTTAAGAAAAGAAAAGAAAAGAAAAGAAAAGAAAAGAAAAGAAAAGAAAAGAAAAGAAAAGAAAAGAAAAGAAAAGAAAAGAAAAAGAAGGATGTAGAAAAATTTTGTCTGGTGCCGAGGAGAGCCATAAAAATTATTTGAAGCATTAACTTATTTAAGTTGCATCTGAGGTTTGGAGAAACTGATTTAGAGTGAGACCACTGGTTAGCTTATCAAAAACATTTGAGAGGTGACTTAATTTCAGTGAATACATTCCATGAGATGGAAAAAAAATACCAGGAATTAAATCTGCAGGAGAAAAGCATAAAAACAGTGACTGGAAGTTGAAGGCAAACAAACACAGATTCGAATTAGGCAGTTTTTTAACAATGATGATGATTTAAATATCCAAGAAAAATGGTGAATTCTCCATCTCTTGATGTCTTCAAATCAAGACTCCATGCCTTTCCAGAAGATACTTTTTCTCTAGCTATTCTTTTTAGGTGACAAATCTGGGGAATTGTCCCAAATTGAGGTGTCATTAGAGGAGGTTTTGGAACAAATTGATAAATTTAACAGTAACAAGTCACCAGGACCAGATGACATTCAACCAAGAATTCTGAAAGAACTCAAATGGGAAATTGTAGAACTATTAACTGTGATTTGTAACCTATCCTTTAGATCAGCTTCCATACCTAATGATTGGAAGATAGCTAACGTGATGCCAACAATAAAAAGGGCTCTAGAAGCGATCCTGGCAATTACAGACCAGTAAGTCTAACATCAGTACTGGGAAACTTAGTTGAAACTATAGTACGATATGATGGGGACTAATTTAGCTAAAGCTACTCAAGAGAGAGATCTTGGAGTCGTGGATAATTCTCTGAAAACACCCACTCAGGGTATGTCTAGACTGCAGAGCTTTTCCGGGATATGGAAAGTATCCCTGAAAAGTTCTGCCATGTCCAAGGAACTCAATTGCTTTTCCTAAAAAAATGTCAGAAAAGCGGATGTGTTTTGTTGGCATCCCTGTAAACCTTGTTTTACAAGAAAAAAGGGATGTTCTGAAAGAGGGTTTTTTCCAAAAATTTGGCCCCATGCAGATAGGCCAAATTTCGGAAAAGCCTCTTTTGGAAGTAAATTTGAAAAAAATATGCAATTTGCATAAATGTCTTATTTCCTCTATATAAAACCATTGTACACCCACATCTTGAATACTGCATATTGATGTGGTCACCTCATCTCAAAAAAGATATAGTGGCATTGGAAAGGGGTCCAAAAAGAGCAACAAAATGATTAGGGGTTTGGAATGGGGACCATATGAAGAGAGATTAAAAGACTTGGACTTTTCATCTTAGAAAAGAGAAGACTAAGGGGAGATATGATAGAGATCTAAAAAATCATGAGCGGTGTGGAAAAAGTGAATAAGGAAAAGTTATTTACTTATTCCCACAATATAAGATGTAGGGAGTCACCAAATGAAATTAATAGGTAGCAGGTTTAAAACAAACAAAAGGAAGTTTTTCTTCACTCAGCACACAGTTAACCTGTGGAACTCCTTGCCAGAGGATGTGGTGAAGACTAAGCCTTTAACAGGGTTCAAAAAAGAGCTGTATAGATTCATGGAGGTTAGGTCCATCAATGACTATTAGCCAGGATGGGTAGGAATGGTGTCCCTAGCCTCTGTTTCTCTGGAGGTGGGTGATAGGGGAGGGATCACTTGAGGATTACCAGGATACTGTGCTGGATGGACTATGGGTCTGACCCAGTATATCCGTTCTTATGTTCTTAAGATGTGCTTTAGTCAACCTAAGTTCTTGGGCTCAATACAAGAACAAGAAGGCCTATGTCTACACTGCACAAAAAAGCCAAGAGAATAAAACTTTTCTGCAATCTCACGAATTGGGGTCATGACATTGGCTTATGTGACAAGGCTAAAAATAGCCATGTAGATTATTCCTGAACAGGCTGGATTCCAGGTTCTGAGACACAAGAGGGAATAGGTATGAAAGCCCATAGTAGCTGCTAAGACCAACCCCCTTCTTAGGGCTTAGATTCTGGGCTCAGAGTTGGGTGGAACATTTATATAACTATTTTTAGCTCTGTAAAATGAGCCCCAAAAGTCCAATTCAGCTGACCATAGATCTGAGATTCAGTGCTGCAGGTTTTTGCATTAATTGTAAATGTTGAATTTCTATGATATGTACAGAAAGTCAGACTAAATCTAGTAGAGAGGGACCCCGACTTGCAACTGCCCACCTTCTGACCCCCTGCACTTACAACCACTTTTGTAAGTGCAGAGGAGACCAAAAACCCCGGACTTATATCCTTGACCCGCACTTATGCAGGCACATGGCATCTATCATAAATGCAGATTCAAGTTACAATGCCCCCAACTTGCAACGCTTCCCCTGCAACCAATCGCGTCGCAAGTTGGGGGCCTCCTGTTGTCCCTCTGACCTGAAACTTTATTAATCTGTTTTACAACCTAAACATATTTGAAAGTCATTAGAGCTCTGCACAGGTGTCTATGCATACGTATTCAATTGCAGATTCATGATTGTAGAAAATAAAGAAATAAAAGTGAGGGATGGGCTGTAACAATGCTTATAGGCTTCAGCCATGATATTGAGCATGCTTCTCAGCAGCTTCATGAGTTTTGTCTGAATTCCATATACATGAAACAACATTAAATAACATTAAAGTAACAATATGTAAGGGGTTGTTGGCCCTTACCAAAACTTAGTGTGTTTTTGAGTTGACTGTCTCACAGAGAAAGAAAGAAAGAAAGAAAGAAAGAAAGAAAGAAAGAAAGAAAGAAAGAAAGAAAGAAAGAAAGAAAGAAAGAAAGAAAGAAAGAAAGAAAGAAAGAAAGAAAGAAAGAAAGAAAGGCCAATGAGAAATGAAGACCCAATGCTCCAGGTCAGACAAACTGATAAGGCAGGAAGGCCAAAGAGGGACTCAGGAGCTTGGTGTCTTATCCTCTGAGTGAGCTAGAACTGCCTGAGCCAGGATGGACCTGGAGAAGGGGAGAGCAGGTGCCCAAGCTCAACTCAGAGTAGAGTAGGACCAGCAAGAGCCAGAGAGGAACAGCACAGAGACAGCAGTGCTAACAACCTCGCCAGGCCCCTGGGAAAGGTGGAGGGAGACCCTGTTCCATGCCCCAGGAAGGGGTGGAACCTCAGGTGCAAGAGATGGGGCTGAGTCTAGGCACCCTTCAGTGCTGCCTGGACAGCACTGTGCGGCACTTCAGCAGTGATTTAAAGGGCCCAAGGCTCCAGCTGCTGCTGCACAGAGAGCTAAACTGAGCTCAGCGCTGAATCACAGCAGCCAAAGCAAGAGGAGCCAGAGAAGCAGCCCATAGAGCTAAGCTGGAGGCAGAACAGAATTGTTTTCAGTCTGTCCTTCTTACTTTGTAGGAAAATGGAAAGAGGCTCAATGGGAGAAGAGACCTGGAATGATTGGTAGACTTCACCCATTCCCCAGAGAGAGAGACTAATAAACAAACAAATAATAAACATAGTACGAAGCAATAAAGTGGTAGCCACTCCCTCAACCCTACTTAGTTTTTTCAGAAGTGTTTGACCCACTTATCTAACAACCTGACTACATCACAAATTTTGCTATTACATGAGAAAGAATGTGTCTAATTGTATTATGGAGCTCGTCCAAAACCAAAAAGTTGATTTTCTTTTCACAATGAAAACATGTCAAATTTACCATGTAATGTATTTGATCAGCTCTAATACTTTGAGTATATGCCATTTTGGACACACTCAGGCCCAGAGTAATCCATTTTATTAATACCTCAACCCCACATTGTGGTCCCAGTTGTGGGAATATAATGTTCTAATCCCTGACAATTTAGTTTTGAATTAATACCTTGCAGAACAGTAAATTCTGAATCTCAGACAAGGAGATTATATAGCTTGGCAAAGAAGAGGGAAAAACAACAAGCAAAGAATTAGAATGCATCATTATAACAGCAGGGCATATTTCTGGTTTAATAGTTTATTCTGCAGAGCCCCATTTGGGGATTGTTAGTGTACACTGTAGCTCATTATTAACAGATCTAAGTGAATAATTTACAACCAATAATTTGCCCATGGAATATAGTTTTCTCTTCTTGAGCGTGTTATGGTTTGTTGTTGTTGTTGCTGGTTTTTTACTTAGCCATTTTGTTTACAGTGTGCATTGATTGTCTAATGTATTGTGGGGGCTGGGGCAACCTCACCATTTCTGTGAAATTGTTGGGCTTGCTAACTGTCCTCAGTGCAAGTTAAGTGCTAAAACAATTAACTGCTCCTATGTTTAGTGAGAGTGAGATACTATCTCCAGGGACCAGATTTGTATGTGAGCCTCAGTAGTGGCTAGGCCATCTAATCCCGTTCCTTTTTCACTACCTGATCCTTTCCTCAGGAAAGGCTCTGGAAAGGGAGAGGAGTGGGAAAGGACTCTGGGCAGCTCCTTTATCTTCCACCGGAAGGTTCCAGAAGGTTTTATTGCTTTGTGTAGCTACACACCACAGTGGTGAAACAGACTATTTGTTTTTTTCACCATAGCATATTGTTAAATATACCTTTTCTGCTTGCAGTAGTATGTAGTATAGATAACAGAATCATTGAATGATATGAGTTGAAAGAACCTTGAGAAGTCATCTAGTCCAGTCCCCAGTGATCATGACAGGAATAAATATTATGTAGACCATCCCTGACAGCTGTTTATTTAAAGTCCAAATAATCCTTCCTTGCTATAATTTAAGTCCATTGTTTCCTGTCCTATCCTCAGAGATAAAGGAGAACATTTTTCTCCCTCTTCCTTGCAACAATCTTTTCTAGACCTTTATTTGTTTTTGTTTTCTTTTTTGGATTTCTCCAGTTTGTCCACATTTTGCCTAAAATATGGCACCCAGAACTTGTCACAATGGTCCAAATGAGGCCTAATCAGGTTTACAGGGATGCCGACAAAATGCGTCTACTTTTCTGACATTTTTTTTGGAAAAGAGGACATGTTCCTTGGTGCGGCAGAGCTTTTCCGGGATACTTTCTGTATCCTGGAAAAGTTCTACAGTCTAAACATACCTGGAGACTTGCTACTGCAGGGTAAATCTACATTGGAAAGATATATACCCTCTGGCTCTTATTAAAAAAGAAAGAATACTTTACCATATTAAAATTTAAAAATCTCACAGATTAAGTCTACACTCTGAGCTAGTGGTGTGATTCCCCTGCTCATGTTCATATATTTTTGCTAGCCTGAGTATATAGAAGTATAGCCACAGTATACATGGGAGTGGCAGCGGAGTCATGGCTAAGCTCTAGAACACATATGTATGCATTTCAGGGTTTGGTTTTAGACTCAGCTATGCTCTCTGCTGCCACTACTCATGCTACTGTGGCTATGCTGCTATTTGCATGCATGCTAATGCACTGAGTATGTGTATGCAAGCAGGGGAAACACATCTTTCATAACAGTGTAGACTTAGCTTTAGTCACAGGTTACTCCACTGGAAGTGGCTTTGTGTGAGCACAGTGGCCTGAAACTGTAGGCTAGTGAGCTTGCTACTACCATTTGTTGGTCAACAAGGGAAAGGATGCTCAGAACTCCAGAGGCTCCATCGTGGAGAAAGTAAGCTCTTCTTGAGCAAAGGGAAACAACTGAATGAGTCAGTTCTCATGTACGCTTTATTATGTGATGCTTTTGGTCATTTGAGTTACGTTTTGAGTTTAACGGAAATGGAACAAACTATTCCTGGGTGACAAAAAGGGCAAGAAAACTACCAAATGCATCCTTGATAGAGGCTTACCTTAATCAAAACCTCTATGGGGATGTACATCTAGATTACATGCCTCTGCCGACAAAGGCATGTAAAATAAGCTACCCGACATAGTCAATGAAGCGGGGATTTAAATATCCCCGGCTTCATTAAAATAAAAATGGCCACTGCACTGTGCCAGCTCAGCTGATCATGGGCACAGCACATGAATCAAGACGTGGAACGGTCGACAGGTAACGCCTTTGTCGACTGCTCCCTTATGCCTCGTGAAACGAGGTTTACAGGAGCGGTCGATAAAGGCGTTCCCTGTTGACCGATCTGTGTCTTGACTCGCACGCTGTGCCGACGATCAGTTGAGCCAGCACAGCACAGCAGCCATTTTTATTTTAATGAAGCCAGGGATATTTAAATCCCCGTTTCATTGAACATGTCAGATAGCCTATTTTACATGCCTCTGTTGGCAGAGGCATGTAATCTAGATGTACCCTATCTGGCATGGTTTGGCCACAAGAGTCTGAAGGGGAGGGAGCTGTTATCTTGTGGTGGCAAGTCAAGGACTCTTCCTGAAGGTCTGCTCAAAGAGAGGTCTGAATATAAAAGATCACTAGTAGTAGCATTGCTTTTATGGAAGTGAGAGCTTATTTTTCGTGAAACGTAATTTTCAATTATCAGACCTATAACATTCTGGGGAAAAACATGGTTAGCAATTTCCAATTTATGCTTTAGATTATGATATTTCATCAGGACCTTCCATTTGTGGGCAGCCTGCATGAATTTCTTTGTTCTTAGGCAAATCATGCAATCCAAGGAAAAAAGATTTTTTATGGGGCAGAAGTAAGGCAACTAATATTGTCACTCTGCAAGTGTTACTGAGCTACTCCAGGACTCCATCATGTCTTGGGAAAATGGATGTTATGCACGTAATAAATATAACAAGTAATAATGTGCCTGGGCATGCAGAAGGGAAGAGAAGGTTTTATTAACATAGTTTGTGTCGCTGTGGTTATTCAAGAGTTTTTCTTATCAGCTTTAAGCACCAGAATTTTTTTATGTTCAAATTAAAGTTGACACCGCTGTAATGATTCAGTGAAGGAAGGCTTTCTGACTGAAGAATTTTCAGAAGTCAAGCAAATTAAATTATTCAGCTAATAGAAAAACTTCATAAGAGCAGCTAAGGGATGCCTATTTAAAATTATGTTAATTTAGTTAGAAATGATGTATGTGATGAAACAAGAAAAAAATCAGCTGAGGCAAAGAGAATAAATGCCTTCAAAAATGGAATAATAGACTTCCAAGCAACAAAGACACGTCTCCTCGTTTGCAAGATGTTCTTAACCTTGACGTAACTGTAGTGATACGGCTCAGACCCTTTCCCCCCGAAAAAAGAATAAATTCCCTTATAGCCAATCTTCCATGTAAGCGGGACAATTTTATTACTTCCTAATAGTGAGTCAATTGAACTAAAAATGAAGAACTGATTGTATTTTATTTATTAATTTCCTAACTGGTTGATTATTTGATGCATGCCGTGATTCCTCAATAAAATATACAAAATACATTATCAGATGTGACCTTTTAGGAAATATTTTGGCCATAACACTTCTTGTAAAAGATGAAAGTAAATGTACGTTTTAGTCACATTTCTTCTAGAATCTACATATTTTACCCCTTTTTTTGTATAAACAATGATAATACATTTTTTTTCTGATCAGGAACAAATAAGTTTAATATTTCCGCACATTGCAGAATATTTATAAGTCGACTATTCACTCAAGGTAGGTCTACACTACCCCCCTAGTTCGAACTGGGGGGGGGGTAATGTAGTCATACAGAGTTGCAAATGAAGCCCGGGATTTGAATTTCCCAGGCTTCATTTGCAACTCCGTATGACTACATTACCGCCCCCAGTTCGAACTAGGGGGGTAGTGTAGACATACCCTAAATTATAGACATGCAATCAATTCTCATCTTGCTTAACCACAACATATGGGGAAAGATCCACTGAAATGACTACATTGGTATGAATTGGTGCAGGGAGAGAATCAGTTATATATGTTTAATTTTCCTGTATCTTTCAATACTTTGTTCAAGTCACGTTGATATAAGACTTTAAAACCATACAAACTGGCCCAGAACTTTAAAGGCACCTGTATCCCATTGAAGTTAGGCACTTAGGGTATGTCTACTCTACAGCGCTAATTCGAACTAACTTAGTTCGAATTAGTTAATTCGAACTAAGCTAATTCGAACTAACGCGTCTAGAACTAAAAACTAGTTCGAATTAGCGTTTTGCTAATTCGAACTAGCATGTCCACATTAAGTGGACCCTGAACAGGGCTTAAGGATGGCTGGAAGCAGTGCCGGCAGGGCATCAGAGGAGGACTTAGAGTGTGGAGATGCTGTCTCAGGCTAGCCGAGGGCTGTGCTTAAAGGGACCCGACCTCCACCCCAGACAGACAGTTCTCAGGGGTGCCCCGCTTGAAAACCAGTCCTGGCTTGGAGTGCCCTGAGTGCCCACACTGGGCACATCACAGCACTCGGCCATCAGCCCGGCTGCACTTGCCGCTGGCTGCCATCTGGGGAGACGGGGCAATTGGGGGGCTGCAGGAGAGCTTTCACCCCTAGAAGCCCGCAGAGCCAGCCCAGTCCTCCCCATCGGGGGCTCGTACCCCATTCCTCCCTCACCTCCTTCCACTTACCCTTCCCTAGCCCCTTTTCTTGATGTACAAAATAAAGGACAATTGTGTTCAAAAATGGAATCTGTCTTTATTGAACAAAACTGGGGGAGACTGGGAAAAGGAGGTGGGAGAGGGGAAGAGAGAGGATGGGAGAGGGGAGGGCAACTACAATGATCAGGGGTTGGGAACAGGTCCCATATGTAGAGAGGCTAAAGAGACTGGGACTTCTCAGCTTAGAAAACAGGAGACGGAGGGGGGACAGGATAGAGGTCTATAAAAGCATGAGTGGGGTGGAGAGGGTGCATACAGAAAAGTTCTTCATTAGTTCCCATAAAGAAGGACTAGAGGACAGCAAAGGAAAGGAATGGGTAGCAGGCTTCAAACTAGTAACAGAAAGTTGTTCTTCACAAAGCAAAGAGTCAACCTGTGGAACTCCTTGCTGCAGGAGGCTGTGAAGGCTACAACTAGAACAGAGTTTAAAGGGAAGTGAGATCAAGTCATGGAGGTTGGGTCCATGGAGTGGTATTAGCCAGGGGGTAGGAGTGGTGTCCCTGCCCAAGGTTTGTGGAAGGCTGGAGAGGGATGGGACGAGACAAATGGCTTGGTCACTGTCTTCGGTCCATCCCCTCCAGGGTCCCTAGGGTTGGCCGCTGTCGGCAGACAGGCTACTGGGCTAGATGGACCTTTGGTCTGACCCACGACGGCCATTGTAAGCTCAGGGCTCAGGGTCGGGGGTCTCAGTGGACCCCCTTGTTTTTCATGCACACCTGCTTCTGGGTGGCCAGGCTGGCAGCTCTCCTGCCCAAGCCGGCCACTTTCCTGTGCCTAGTGCGGAGATCGTGGACGAGGTCCACGTCCGCACTAGCCCAGGCGGGTGCCCGCCTCTTGCGGTCCCAGGCAAGCTCCCGGGAGCCGCCAGCCTGGTCCCAGGAAGAGGGGGAGGGCTGAGGGGCATCGGGTGGCTGGCTCGATCTGTGCCAGGTGCAGGGTCTGCTGGCTGGGTGCTGGCAGGCTTGCACCTGGACGGGCACCATAGCCAGCCTGTGCCCCTTTAAGGGGTCTGGGGCGGGAGGGGGGCATAGAGTTTCCCTGGTGTTGGCCAGAGTGGCAACCAGGGAAACCTGGGGAGGGCTAGCCTCCCACTAGTTTGAATTAAGGGTCTACACAGCCCTTAATTCGAACTAGCTAGTTCGAACTAGGCTTAATCTTCGTAAAATGAGGTTTTCCTAGTTCGAACTAAGCGCTCCGCTAGTTCGAATTTAATTCGAACTAGCGGAGCGCTAGTGTAGCGCCTATTAAAGTTAGTTCGAACTAACGTCCATTAGTTCAAACTAACTTTGTAGTGTAGACATACCCTAAAATAGCTTTGAGGATTTGGGCCTGTGTTAATGATTTTGCATCACCTTGCATAACTGCAGCATCTGGGTGCTACCATAATTTAACAATATGAGCAAAATTGAACCTTGTTTTTCTGCCAAACCTTCTTTTCACCCATTCTCTATTGTGGCTGACACCACATTAAATGTCTTCAGCTTTGTCATCTCATTGTCATATTTTTAATTCCTCTTTATCTTCACCTCCCCAAAGCATTGTCAGATCCCTCTTTTATTTCCTACAGCAGAATTATCAGACTTCTCCATTGTTGTGTAATGCAGTGATTGCTACAGGAGCCGGAGTTAGTGTGAAAATGAACTGAAGAGATCAGTATGTGAAATTAAAATGAATAAAATTCTGTGAACTGGAACACTTCCATAAGCAGCAAAATCTAACATACAGGTATGGGAATTTGAAGAAACAGCACATTTCCCCCCCCCCCCCCCCCCCGCCTCCTTCTTGCTCTTTTGAGGTTAGACACATTTTTTCCTGTTTTTACCATCAGAAAGAAATTGAAATGTCTCCCAGCTAGGCTGAGCAAGAGTGTGTATACAGGAGCTATTTGGAAGCAATATGACTTGCACTAAACTCCACCACCCCATTGGATAGATTAGTCTGACCTATCGAACCTTGCTAGTGGTGCTTGCAGTTTAAGTAATAAAATAGCCTAACAGCCTTGTGTGGATATGAGATATGTTCCAGTGTTGGTGCCTTAGGTTCAGAGGGTTTGTGAGAACCTTTCCTTCTCTTCAATATTTTTTGAATATTTGCAAGGAATCTTGTATAGTTGGGTGGCAGATTGATATCCATATTACTGAAGAGCTGGACCTCTTTGTAATAGTCTGAACCAGAGCCCCTGACCTTGACACACCCTTAGCTATACCAAAATTCTACAATTGCATCCTGAAGATGTAGTCTTGTATGACCAAATTCTATCAGGCTCCACTTTCTTTTCTCTCTTGGAGTTTATTAACTTGCTTCATTCTTAGCAGTTCTTGCTTCGTCGCCTCTATGTCCTTGCTTTCTGGATACTTTTTTGGCTTTGTCAGCTTCCAATTTTTTAAGAGGATTTTCTCTTGGAATGTATCCAATGCCTTATCTGCCTGTTTAGGGAAGCCAGTCAAACAAGTATTGTGGGAGCCAGAGTGAAGTTTGTCACGTCAGGTCATTCAGCTCTGAATTAACTTGCAGTCAATCAAAGCTCTTTGCCTAACGCATAGGAAAGGTTTTGGACTTTTTACTTTTTCAACAAATCATTAATTAATTTATCAGAAGGGTAGCCATAGTAGTCTGTATCTGCAAAAACAAGGAGTCCTGTGACACCTTAAAGACTAACAGATTTATTTGAGAATAAGCTTTGGTGGGTAAAAAATGGTCAGATTCATAATTCATTTAGTAATAAGAATTTTAGGATTGTTAAGCACTGATGGTAAAATAAGGATTTTCCACCTCAAAGTACTTAAGTACTTAATGAGGCTTTTTCTCCAGATTAGCATCCAATCTGGTGTTGATAAATTAATCCCTTTTCCAATTGTTAAGTGACATTGTTCTGGCACTGCAAAAAATGTAACTTTCTAGATATATGAGAAATACCCTTTGCCCTGATGCCCTTTAATAGGAAAAAATACTATTGGAGTATGTTAATCTCAGTCCTTTTAAAATGTATTTACATTGTTTGGGGGAACAAATTCCCTAGTATCATATTCATAATTACTGCAAACGTAGGTTTTTTTGTTTATTATTTGTTACTAATTTTATACTTGATTAATGCCCTTGCTCAGTGAGCAAGCAGAAATATTTCAACAAAGCCAATTCTTACATACAGCATTGTAACTTTAGTAGACTAGTGTAAGGTCCGATGTTTTAGAACCTACTTCTGCAAAAACTTATGTCTGTGCTTAACTTTTACTGAGACTATTCATATACTTACTGTCAAGCATGTGCAAGAGGGATTGCAGAGTGAGAACCTATGACACCAGGAATGAAATCCTGGCCTCATTGTAGTCAATGGGAATTGTATCAGAGATTTCATTGGGACCAAGATATTGCTCCAGGGAAATCAGAATTTCCCAATTTCAGAGAAGGAATCTCTTTGTGTGGTATCAATGGCTTCAAAAAGCTCAAGTTACACTTATTTAGAATATAAAGTAATATATGCTGTAGGAAAGTCTAAGATGTTGCTCTGTACACAACAGATATAATGTAAATCATAGAAAGATAGGACTGGAAGGGACTTCTAGAGGTCAGTTATTTCAATCCCTTGTACTTATGTCAGGACTATGTATTATCTAGAGCATCCCTGGCAGGTGTTTTTCTAACCTGCTCTTAAAAATACCCAAAATTCTACAATTTCTTTAGTGAATGTATTTCAGTACTTAACTACCTTCGGGTATGTCTAAACTACAAAGTTAATTCGAACTAACAGACGTTAGTTCGAAATAACTTTGATAGGCGCTACACAGGCAAACCGCTAGTTCGAACTTAAGTCGAACTAGCGGAGCGCTTAGTTCGAACTAGGTAAACCTCATTGTACGAGGACTAAGCCTAGTTCGAACTTACTAGTTCGAATTAAGGGGTGTGTAGCCCCTTAATTCGAACTAGTGAGAGTCTAGCCCTCCCCAGCTTTCCCTGGTGGCCACTCTGGCCAACACCAGGGAAACTCTATTACCCCCCTTCCAGCCCCAGGCCCCTTAAAGGGGCACGGGCTGGCTATGATGCCCGTGCCAGGTGCAAGCCTGCCAGCACCCAGCTAGCAGACCCTACACCTGGCACGGCTCGAGCCAGCCACCCGATGCCCCTCAGCCCTCCCCCTCTTCCCGGGACCAGGCTGGTGGTTCCCGTGAGCTTGCCCGGGACCGCAAGAAGAGGGCACCCACCTGGTCTAGTGCAGACATCGTGGACCTCGTCCACGATCTCCGCACTAGGCACAGGAAAGTGGCCGCCTAGGGCAGGAGAGCTGCCAGCCTGGCCACCCAGGAGCAGGTGTGCATGAAAATCAAGGTGGTCCACTGAGACCCCCGACCCTGAGCCCTGAGCTTACAATGGCCGTACTGGGTCAGACCAAAGGTCCATCTAGCCCAGTAGCCTGTCTGCCGACAGCGGCCAACCCTAGGGACCCTGGACACCACTCCTACCCCCTGGCTAATACCACTTTAAACTCTGTTCTAGTTGTAGCCTTCACAGCCTCCTGCAGCAAGGAGTTCCACAGGTTGACTCTTTGCTTTGTGAAGAACAACTTTCTGTTACTAGTTTGAAGCCTGCTACCCATTCCTTTCCTTTGGTGTCCTCTAGTCCTTCTATTATGGGAACTAATGAAGAACTTTTCTTGATGTACCCTCTCCAGCCCACTCATGCTTTTATAGACCTCTATTCTGTCCCCCCCGTCTCCTCTTTTCTAAACTGAAAAGTCCCAGTCTCTTTAGCCTCTCTTCATATGGGACCTGTTCCAAACCTCTGATCATTTTAGTTGCCCTCCCCTCTCCCACCTCCCTTTCCCAGTCTCCCCCAGTTTTGTTCAATAAAGAGAGATTCTATTTTTGATCACACGTTTTCTTTATTTTGTACATCAGGAAGGGTGGCTAGGGAAGGGTAAGTGGAAGGAGGTGAGGGAGGAATGGGGTACAAGCCCCCGATGGGGAAGACTGGGCTGGCTCTGCGGGCTTCTGGAGGTGGAACCTCTCCTGCAGCCCCTCAATTGCCCCCTCTCCCCAGATGGCAGCCTGCGGCAAGTGAAGCCGGTCTGATGGCCGAGTGCTGTGATGTGCCCAGTGTGGGCACTCAGGGCACTCCAAGCCAGGACTGCTTTGCAAGCGGGGCAACCCTGAGAACTGTCTGTCCGGCGTGGGGGTTGGGTCCCTTTAAGCACAGCCCTCGGCTAGCCTGACACAGCAGCTCCATGCGCTAAGTCCTCATCTGATGCCCTGCCGGCACTGCTTCCGGCCATCCTGAACCCCGGTTCAGGATCCACTTAATGTGGACATGCTAGTTCGAATTAGCAAAACGCTAATTCGAACTTGTTTTTTAGTCTGGATCCATTAGTTTGAATTAGCTTAGTTCGAATTAACTAATTCGAACTAAGTTAGTTCGAATTAGCGCTGTAGTGTAGACATACCCTTCTTAGTTAGGAAGGTTTTCCTAATGTCCATTCTAAACCACTTGTGCTGCAATTTAAGCTAATTATTTCTTCTCCTATCCTCAGACAACAACAAGAATGATATTTCTCCCCCCTCCTCGTAACCATTTTTATGTTCTATATGAAGGAACCATAGAACAGAAAGGACCAATAGTTATTTACTAACTACCTACAACATGAAAGGCCTATCTATATATACACACAGATGTTTTAGCAGTGTCCTGGTGGCTTCTGAAACATACAGTGTAGTTCCTCACAAACTAATTAGCTACCATGCAATTCTTGTACATTGCAGTAAAGTGCAATTAAAATCACTAGTCCACACAGATAACTGATGCAGCACTGTTCTCTGCACTTGAGGACTGAAGATCAAATTCCAATTTGAATGAATCTCGGTTCTCATTATTTTTAAAGTAAATGCCCAGCCCTTTTTTTTGTGCGAATACTCTTGAAAGTATTTTGATTGCTACAGTGGGAAGTGTGTTCCTGTTTTTCTCCAAAGATCACCAGTTATTTACAATGATCGACAGCCACTCAATACAGGCCTCTGTAGTACATGGCAATCCACTATTCTGAGAGTAGATCACAGTGTGGCTTGTGACCATAAAGCAGTGCTGTGAAATTGGCATTAGGATTCCCTGCAAATTTGCTCTCCATGGATGAGTGTTGGTTCCTCAGCTGAGCAGACAGTATGACTTGTGGAAATAACTAGAAAGTAATACTACAGGAGACCATATATTTTACAGCTCTGAATGCATGGGACTCCAGCATTTTTAATTCCAGCTCTGTAACTGATTCCCCTTGTGGCTTTGGTTAAATCATTTACACTCTTTGTCTTAATTTCTCCACTGGTAAAATATGAACAATATACCTACCAAATCCAAACAAAACCTTCTGGCAGCTGACACCTAGCAGTGACAGACCCCCAACTAACTAGGACACTTATCCATGCAATTTTTTATAGTATTGATGTCTATCAATAGATCTCCATACAAACATCTTGGCTTCTCTTCTCATCAGAGAAATTCCACTCTACAATACACAGTTATAAAAAATTGGTTAAATGCTGCTGTACCTTAAAGAGTCACTTGTTTATCTTTCCCAAAATTCTCAGACTAGCCCTTTGCATTGTGGTATGCCTACAGTAGATCAGTGGCGTAGCCAGAAAGTCACACTTGGGTAGGCCTCAACTTGGTGGGCAATGGTGAGGGCATTAAGCCCATGTGCCCCCATGCCTCCATGGCTCCAATCCCAGCTGGAGCACCTGTGGAACGGGGTCGGCTCTGGAACCCTGGTCGCACTCTCCAACTGGAGCGCTAGATGGCAGGGAACCAGAGCACCGGTGGAGAGAGGTCACTCTACCCCCTGGCTCCAGGATGGAACACCAGCCATGTGGGGCTAGTCCCTGTGTCCCGGCCCTGATTCCTTACCAGAGTGTTGGTTGCAGTGGGGTCAGTCCTGGCTCCAGTGCTGGGCAGTGGGGCTGTAGAGTGCTGGTGGTGGGGATCAACCCCCGCACTCCAGTCCTGATCCTCAGTCAGTCCCCATGCCTAGCCAGCATGAGTGGATGGAGCTGGAATGAAAAGTAGGTGGGCCACAGCCTACTCAGGCCACCCGTGGCTATACAACTGAACTTGACAAGGGTCTGTATTTGTTTTTAAGATTAAGCCACTCAAAATGCTTTTGAACTGACCTATTTTTATGGGAGTGGTTAGAACTTTGCAGATCCAGTTTATATCCACAGATATATGCATCCCCAAATGTGGATACAGATCTTTGTTTCCTATCTGGAGGTTAGGTCCATCAATGGCTATTAGCCGGGATGGGAAGGAATGGTTTCCCTAACCTCTGTTTGTCAGAAGCTGGAAATGGATGACTGGAGAAGGATTTGATCTGTTCTGTTCACTCTCTCTAGGCATCTGGCATTGGCCACTGTTGGCAGACAGGACACTGAGGATGGACCTTTGGTCTGACCCAGTATGGTCATTCTTATGTTCTTAAATTCTTATCTTTGTGAATGTGGATTCAATTTTTTTATCCATGGAAGGTTGTAGAGTAGGAATTCTTAAGAGAAGTCCGAAGCCTGTTCTGGGTCTGTAGTTTACAGGACACTGCTTAGTGACTGAAGCCATGAATTCTGACCTTGCCCACAGGGCTGAAACCCTGAGTCCTGTATTCCCTCCCCATGGAAACAGGACTACCCAGGCTTGGGTCTTTTGCATCATAGGCAGTTTGGAGGTTAGCCCCATGTTAAAGGATGCAATGCCAAAGCTGGGGGCTTTATTTTAATAAGGAGGAGCAGTACTGTGGATAAGGGACACAGGCTTGTGCCTCTCAGGGCTGCAGATCCTTTGATACTGAATTGTATCCTCCAGTTGGGAGCCACCTCTTTAAAGGGTGCGTATGGAGATGCGGCTGCAGATCCATCTAAAATTTGGAATGCAGATTGCAAATTGGGTACAATTTAAGTATTGTGGATGCAGATCCAATGTCAATCGAAATTTTTACATCTGCACGTGGCTCTAGTGCTGAAATCTTTGTGATATAACTTATGGGAATATCACTTCTAAAATATAATGCTCTGCGCTGAGTGAATCATTTGTCTTTGGCTTGGTTTGGTTTGGTTTGTTAATGGGCAGTAATTCTGCAAAAATTTCATGACCCTGGTGAACATATTCATTAGAGGTACTAGAAATCAGTAATTTAAAAACACTTGTTCTAAGTCCTTGGCGAGTGCATATTCACTCTGTCATATAATCTCTTATTTTATCTTTGTCAAAGATTTTTGCAAATCTGTTTTCATTTTTTCAAAGTAAATATATTATTAATAGTAATGGAGTAGAATAATATTTCTCTTTTATATCTCTTCTCATTGGAATTAACTTCAGCACACTTGACAGCTGAAGGACAATGTGTTGATTTTTCTTTAATATCAGCTGTAAGTTTGCAAGGATATGAGTCAGCCAACCATTTGCCAATTCAAGATGGGTTGCTACTACATAAGACTGGGGGGAGGGGTTTCTTTTCTCTCTAATGGGACTATTCTTCAGGCAAAGTTCATAATATGTGGGCTAATTTTAACAGCCACTGAGCAGTTCTGTATATATTAGCACAACCCTGTGTTTTACATTCAGACACACATCCAACTGTATATTGAATTCATCTCTCTTATTTTTGAAGATAAAGCCAGTGTAACTGAGAGCCATCATGAGGCTTTGCATAAGTATCTTGTCAGAGACTACAGCACACAGATTGTAGGCCAGGCCATCTGCCATCTATTCAGCTTCTGACACAGACTTGAAGTTGCCATAGCGTTATGAAGAGAAGATTTGTCCAAGACTTATTGGACTTCTACAGAGAATGGTTGAAAAGATGAGAAATGCTGTGTAGGAAGGAGGGGCAGTGAAAAATCTGCTAGGTGAAAAAAAGCCTATAGGGAGAAGGCCCTGGGAGATAGTATTTTGCCTAAAGAGCAAAGAAGAACACTGCAGCACTCAGGAGTATGAGTGAAGGGCAAGGAATGTCTGCATAACCCAAGAGAGGGAGGAGAACCAACTGTCTGAATGTTTATTTGGATTTTCAGCTGGATACCTGTTTCCTTCAGTTGTAACAAAAAGTGAAATTTGACCTCAGAGAGGGTGGGGGCATGGAAAAGTCAGACACCTATTGAGTTCTTGGGAGATAGGTGGGCTCGAGTTCACTCACATGTAAAGACCACTCCTCCATCTTAAGGAGAGGAGCCACTAAGCCCAGGACTCAGAGAGGGTCAAGGGCAATTAATGAAAAAGAGGGTCCAGAGAGTATCCAAAGGGGACATAAAGCAAAGGACCGCACAGAGAACTGTGCCCTGGAGAGCTCCCCAAGGCTGTTCAGGAAGCCAATAGATATGACCAGTGGATGTAACCACTATTCCCTGTAAGCTGTGCACTTGGGAGCCACCCAGGAGAGATTCAAATGCTGCCCAGCTGATTAGCAGAACACCACAGTTGTCCAGAGATGGAAGCATGTGTTTTTATTGTGGTACACATCTGTGCATGCCTTGGTACTCATAGATGGAAAAATTAGAGGGAACAATGGATATGACCCAGAGGAATTCTGCCCATACATGTGACCTGAGGAAAGAATGGGAATAGGCCCCACAGTCACAAAGCACCTCCAATCCCACATCTTCCTCCTGGTGTGATGGATGGCTACTTTGGCTAGGACCAGAAAGAGGTTGACAAGGAGATCTCTTTATTTTGTGGGGCCACTCATAGGGTGAGTATAGTTCAGGTGGTGCAAGGAAAAACACAGCCACTTCCTATGGAGAAGACTATGGAGATGCCAGGAAAGGGGCTTCACCTCGTGCATTCAATGTAAATGTTCATTAGGGTCTGCCTTGTGCTGCAACAGAGATAAATACTGGGAAGTGGGGTGAAGTGCACCAGGCACATGCCTGTGTTACACGCCACTGAAGAAGCTGCCAACTAATAATCTCGATAGGCCTCAGGAGTAAGATGAAATACATACTGGCCCATGGGGTTCTTCATTCTCCGCAGGTGGTAGAAAGTCCCACCATGCACATTCTTCACAAATATTCTTCACAAATTAGCGTTTTAAAAAAATAAATGAATGGAGATTGCCTATGTCCTAGAACTGGAAAGGACAAGGAGTTCAGTCCCCTGCCTTCACAACCGGACCAAGGACCATCCCTGACATTTTTTTACCCCCAATCCCCTCCTTAAAGATTGAATTCATAACCTTGGGTTTAGCAGACCAATGCTCAAACCACTAAACTATCCCTTCCCCCGTTCCACTACAGATTAGGGAGAGAATTGCTATGACAGTTGCAAGTAACTGATTGCCTTTTAAATGTGCATTGGTTCATGGGAAAGTGTGAACTTTTCCATTCCTTCCATGTCCCTTAGCTTCCTGATCTCTGAAATGTTCTCTTTGAGAAAGGAGCTATTTTTCTTGATGCAACACCAACTAGCATGATTACTGTCCAGTGACTGGTATTAAATACGGTAACCATAGTTTAAATCAAATCAAAATTGTAACAGCTGAAAAATTCTCATCAAAATTAGTTTTCAGCAGGCTGGTCAAGGAGGGATTAAAATATATTCCCAGTAGAATAGCAAATGAATTAACTTCAAACCTTAGTCTGTGAGAAGCACTGATTTCTTCCCTTGTAATAAAACAGTTTTTGTTTGTTTTTGTTTTGCTTTGTTTTATTATTTTGTTTTGTTTGGAAAAACATAAGTCTATAATAGTTAATGGACTGAAAAGAGATTGACAGTGGGTAACTGGAACGTGAGAAAAGAAATAAAAAAGAATCCTTACCAATATGATTCTGCTTATTTTATGTGGTATAACATAATAATGTTTTAGGATTGAAAGAGGCCCTAGGTTGACTTTGATCAATCAATAACTCTAGCTAGGATCAGATAAATTCCTACTGAGTTTCTTCTACTTCTAGAACCCCACTCATTCATGAGTATTTTAACACTGCTGAGTGTTTATATCTCTATTATCTGTATAAGTTTATATGTGTTTAGGTTTATGTATATATGTATAAATGTCCAATTATATATAATGTGCTTGAAGTTACAGTTAAAAAAAAGTGACAGACTTTTGTGTAGGTATAGTGTAAGCTTCTCCAAATGTCACTGAGTCCATATTTTTCCCTACACCATTGTGACTTCAGATCTTGTGCTGTTTGTTGTGCCAAACTGTGTGGTCATTTTTTGATAGTCCTTAAACTTAAATTGATTATTGTGATGGGCCGCCAACGGCCCGCACGCCAGATGGCCCAAGCCGCCGGGAGCTGAGCAGAGCCACGGGCAGAACACCCCCTCGGCTCAGGGCCAGAACCTGCCTCCGTGCCCGCGGGAGATCACCAGCCCCTTCCATGGGAGTGCTCAGGGAGGGGCTGTGTTGGAGAGTGACTGCCGGGACATGGCCGGGGAAGCTGCCATGTCACCGGAAGGGTGGGGCCTCCAGAGTGCGTCTGGCCATATGGGCCATTTCAAAAGGGCCACCGGCCGAAAGGAAGGGGGCAGCCTCCTCTCAGGGAGGTAACTACGGACCGAGGCCCAGGACGGATCGAGTGCGTGCCCGAGACCGGCAGGCAGCCCGTCCCTGTCCCAGAGACTCCCGGGACGGCCCCCCACAGCCAGCGGTTGACGAGTCCCGGATCGGAGGATGACCAGGACAAACCCCGCTGCCAGCATAGAGAACCACTCAGTGGGGACAAGACCCGGGAAAACCAGACGACCCACGGGACTTACGTGGAATGACCCCGGACCCGGACCTCAGAATCCTGGCACTTAGGGTCCCGGGCTAGGACCCGGAGAGAGAGTGGTCCCGGTCCCCCTCCCAACCCTCCTTGAGCACCCAATCCCTTTCAGAATTGGAACGCACACTGACGTGCTAACTGAGGCAGCCGGACCGCAGTGCTGGCCAGGGTATCACCCCTCTGAGGGGTGAGACATGGGGCGCAAGCCCCTGCTCTCCCCCTAAGGTGGGGTATAGACACGGGGTCCGCTGAACCCCCCTCTCCTGCCCTGCAGGGAGGGAGTGATCGCACCCACCTTACGGAACGTACTACCAGGAATCCTGGCCAGGGGCTGGGTTAGAGGATGAAGGGGTTCGCTGAGCCCCCTGCCCATCCAGTAGGGGGTGATCGCACCCCACGACTCATCCACAATGATCTATGTCAAAATTTGAACCTAGTACTACAATTGTGAAAAATGTGCGTTCACCCACTATAGTGTTTGCTACAACTCAAAAGTTTGTTTTGCAGGCCTGACAAAGAGCTCTGGGTAAGCCCAAACACCTTTCTCCATCACCAATAAAAGATACTGGTTCATCCACCTTTACTCTCTGAGGGTATGTCTACACTACCCCGCTAGTTCGAACTAGCGGGGTAATGTATGCATACCGCACTTGCTAATGAAGCCCGGGATTTGAATTTCCCGGGCTTCATTAGCATAAGCGGGGAGCCGCCATTTTTAAATCCCCGCTGCTTCGAACCCCGTGCAGCGCGGCTACACGGGGCTCGAACTAGGTAGTTCGGACTAGGGTGCCTATTCCGAACTACCGGTACACCTCGTTTCACTTTTTGCGGAAAAGCATCCATGGCCAATCTAGACGCGCTTTTCCACAAAAAAGCCCCGATCGCCATTTTTTGCGGAAAACAAATCTCTGCTGTCTATACTGGCCCTTTTGCGCAAAAGTTTTTCAGAAAAAGACTTTTGCCTGAACGGGAGCAGCATAGTATTTCCGCTAAAGCACTGACAATCTTACATGAGATCGTCAGTGCTTTTGCGGAAATTCAAGCGGCCAGTGTAGACAGATGGCAAGTTTTTCCAGAAAAGCAGATGATTTTGCGGAAAAACTTGCCAGTCTATACACAGCCTTGTAGTGTGGATGCTCCACAAGTTTTGGTGCAAAAATGGCCAGTTTTGCACAAAAATTCTGCAGTGCAGACATAGCCCCATCATTTTCCCCAGCAAAACATGTGTGATAAAGGAAAAGAAGTTTTGTAGAAAACTTCTGCACATAAGTCAAACTATGTAATGTTTATCCAACCTAGTGTGACCTCAGTGTGGCTTCATAGCTAATATTTGTACACATTTCTGAACTCAGTCAAATAAGCCACTCATCTGAACACACAAATAAGCCAGTGTTCAAATGCACTGACATTTACCTGGCATGGTAATTTTCCATTGGGCATCTGAAAACAGTCCAGCAATGAGTTAGTTTGAACTCCCTACACACCTCCCAAAAAATCACACCATTGAGCCAATGGGAAATTCAAGCTACTTCAAGCGTGGCAACAAGTGAAGTTGAGGAAACATAAGGGAGCAGTCTGCATAGCATTCAGTGCATCATGATCTTATTTCAAACGTGTTTTTATTTTTGTGTGAAACTCTCCTGAGGCCATAGAGTGTGTTTCAGTGGAAGGAGCAGATGAGAGAAAGGAGGAAGAGAAAAGCAAAGAGGCTTATACTGATAAGAGAAAGGTATAGATGCCAGAACAAGGAGCATCTCAAGTTACAGTGGAGGAGGTCTAGGTCAGAAATTAGGAAAAACTATTTCACTAGGAGGGTGGCGAAGCACTGGAATGGGTTACCTAGGAAGGTGGTGGAATCTCCATCCTTAGAGGTTTTTAAGTCCTGGCTTGACAAAGTCCTGGCTCAGATGATTTAGTTGGGGTTGGCCCTGCTTTGGGCAGGAGGCTGGTCCAAACCTAGGATTCTATGACAGTATGTGAAAGAAAGCATAGAGACAAATAGAGTAAAAAGAATAAAAATCTTCAGTGACTCCAACTGTTCCATATAATCTACATAGAATCTAGATAGTTTATGACTAAATAATGAAAAAGATAGTGGTAGGGATACTGTATAGACAATCTGACCCAGATGGTGGTGATGATCATGACTGACATATGTTTCAAGAGATTAGTGAGTTTATAAAAATAAAAACAGTGAATAATAATGTGGAATTTAAACTATCTCCACATTGACTTAGTTATTTGTAGTGTCAATAAAATGCATTCGATTCTTGAGGTGACGTACTGATTCCTGGAGAAGTTAGTTCTGGAACAAGGGAGAAGCAATTCCTGATTTAGTCTAAATGGAGCTAAGAATCTGGTCCAATAAGTCAATATAGCTGAACTGCCTGGTAAGACAGACCATGATATATTTAAATTTAATAATCTTGTGGAGGAAAAAAACATGAAAAGCACGCCAAAGTAGCATTTAATTTACAAAAGATTCTGTTATGGTTTGTCCACCCCACACAAGGCCTGAAGGAGTAAATTTGTCCAATTAATATTTAGGCCACATCTGGAAAAGAGCTAGAGAGTACTAATGTACAATTTCACAGAATCATAGAAGATTAGGGTTGGAAGAGACCTCAGGAAGTCATGTACTTCAACACCCTTCTTAAAGCAGGTCCAGCCCCAATTAAATCATTCAAGCCAAATCTTTATTGAGCTTGGCCTTAAAAAGCATAGAGATTCCACCACCTTTCTAGGAAAATACATTCCAGGGCTTCACCACCCACCTAGTGAAATAGTTTTTCCTAATATCCAACCTATACCTCCCCCACTGCAACTTCAGACCATTGCTCCTTGTTCTGTTATCTGCCACCACTGAGAACAGCCTAGCATTATCCCCTTTGGAGCTCTCCTCCAGGCAGGTGTAGAATGATATCAAATCCCCCCTCAGTCTTCTCTTTTGTAGACTAAATAAACCCAGTTACTTCAGCCTCTCCTCATAAACCATGTTCTACCCTAGCCCCCTGATCATTTTCCTTGCCCTCTACTGGATATTCTCCAGTTTTTTGACATAATTTCTGTTGTGAGGAGACAAAACTGAATATAATACTCCAGAGCTGTGTCTAGACTGCATCCCTTAAGAGGAATAAGGTATCTTTTGGAAAAGGCTTTATTTTCCGAAAGATCCCCGTCTAGACTGGCGCTTTTTTCTGGCAAAGGCCCAAGCCCGAAAAAAGCAGCAGCCATGTTTATGCAAATGAAGTGGGGGGGATTTAAATCCCCACTTCATTTGCAATTGCGATACGTCTAATTTGCATCCCTTTTACGGAAAAGGGATGCAGTCTAGACACAGCCCAGATGTGTGTCATCATTTCCAAGTAGAGTAGAGGGAAATAAGCACTTCCATCAATCAGCTGAAAATGCTCTTACTATTGCAGTCCAGTTTGCCACTAGCCTTACTGACAACAAGGGCACATTGTTGTCTCATATCCAGCTTCTCATCTACTATAATCCCCAGGTCCTTTTCTGAAGAAGTGCCACTTAGCTTGGAAGAATCCAAGTACTGCTACAGGCTGGGGACCAACTAGCTAAGTGCAGGAGGACTCTGCACTTATCTTTGTTGAACCTCATCATATTTCTTTTGTTCCAATCCTCCACTGCATCTAGGTCACTCTAGATGCTATCCCTAACCTCCAGCATGTCTACTTTGTCGCCCCTACCCGTAGGGTAGTATCATCCATAAATTTGTTGAGGGTGCACTCTATCACATAATCCAGATTATTAATAAAGACGTTGAACAAAACTAGCCCTAGGACTGGCTCTGGTGCACTCCATTTGATACTGAATGACAACTAGACATCCAGTCACTGATCATTCCCCTTTCAGACTAATGATTTGGCCAGCTTTTTATCCACGTTATATCCCATCCATCCAAGCCACATTTCTTTAACTGCTCGCAGCTATACTGGCGGAGACTGCATCAAAAGTTTTGCTAAAGTCAGGTATCTCATTTCTACTGCCTTCTCCATATCCACAAAGCCACTTATGCCACCATAGAAGGCAATTAGGTTAGTCAGGCATGACTGTTTCTGATCACCTTCCTCTCCACTGAGTGCTTCAAAAGAGATTCCTTGAAGACCCAATCCATAATTTTTATGGGAACTGAGATGGGCTGATTCATCTGTAGTTCCCTGGCTACTGTTCCATTTTTGAATATGGGCACTACATTTGTCTTTTTCCAATCATCTGGGACTACCCTTGAGTGCCATGCATTTTCAAAGATAATGGTCATTGCCTCTGTAATAACAGCTGCAAACTGCCTTAGCAGGCTCAGATGCATTAAATCCATCTTCATGGACTTGTGTTTGTCCTTCTTTTTCATTTGTGGATGAATTTCTAGCTGGGGAACAAACTGGGCTGAGTTTACAAAACCCAGGATTCTGGCAACAGAAAGTGGCTTCAGGGAAATAGTCTGCAGTCATTCCTGGGGAGAATGGAGGTTTATCAGGCTATAGAGAATAGCCTACAGTTACTCCCTGGGAGTTTAAGCTGGTACAAACAGAGAAAGAGTGGGGAACCAGTCACTGTCAGAAGGAATCCAGGGAAAGAGAACAAGGACTGAGGGAAAGTAGACCATAGCTACCAAATACAGGGTTCCTTGACTAGAATCTGGAGTACTGAATGGATCTGGATTCCTCTACCAGCCACTGAGGAAGTATCACCATCAGAGGAATACTCGAGAAGATTGTTTGGGAAGGATTTGGGGTAACCCCTGGAAAGGGAAACCACATAGGGCATGTCTACACAGCAAAGTTTTTTCAGGATACCAGAGAAATCCCGGAATAGCTATCCCATGTCATTTGAATGCATCTGCTATTTCGAAATATAGTGGATGCACTACTTCGCCACCCCTGTAAACCTCATCCTACGAGGAGTAAAATGTGCTCATATTTTGAATTTTAGGTGCTATGTAGATATACATAGTCACCTAGCCAAAGGGCAGAGTCACAAAGAGGAGGCTGTAGTTCCTGGGCCAAAAGGGGTCGCAGGATGAAACAGCATGGGTGAAGACACTGCCAGAGGACAGTACAATGGCTGGCTGAGCTAACTGCCAAGACAGCCAGGAGGAGACACCGCCTTCAGTGAGTGGACCATGTTATTAGGGCACTACACAAATGGAAATTAATAGGTACAGTTACAAAAGTGAAATCCCTTTGAGTCGTATGGAAACATTTTAAAAACACCATGACAGAGGCTGAAATTAAATATATACCCAAATTAAAAACTACCACCAACATAGTATGAGATCCAAAACCATGGCTAAATAGCAAAGTAAAAGAAGAGAGTAGAAGCAAAAAAAATTCTTTAAGAATTGGAAGTTAAATCCCATGGAGGAAAATGGAAAGGAACATAAACTCTGGTAAGTCAAGTTCAAAAGTATAATTAGGAAAGGAAAAAAAAGAAAGAAAGAAAGAAATTGAGGCACAGCTAGCCAAAGACTAAAAAACTAACTGCTTTTTTAAGTGCATCAGAAGCAGAAAGCCTGCCAAACCATGATGCGACTGAACGATGGAGGCACTGACAGAGTACTCGAGGAAGGGCACTGAGGAGAAGCTATATTAATTCTTTCCATAAGTCTTCACTGCAGATGATGTGAGAGAGATTGCCGCACCTGAGTCATTCTTTTAGATGACATTTCTGAGGAACGGTCCCAGATTGAGATGCCATTAGAGGAGATTTTGGAACAAAATGCTAAATTAATCAGCAATAAAACATCAGACCAGATGGTATTCATGCAAGAGTTCTGAAGGAGCTCAAATGTGAAATTGCAAGACTATTAACTGTGGTATGTGACCTATTATTTAAATTAGCTTCTGTAGCAGATAACTGGATGACAGCTAATGTAATAAATGGTCTGATAGCACTTTATAGACTAACAAAACATGTAGATGGTATTTGTTAGTCTATAAAGTGCTACCAGACCATTTGTTGTTTTTTTCTGTACAGACTAACTCAGCTACCCCCTGAAGCTCATGTAATCCCATTTTCAAAAAGGGCCCAGGAATGTTCCATCGATTTTCCATACATGTATGGAATACATTTTATTATGTGCATCAGGGCATGTGCAGATGTACACCACCAGTAGAAACACATGCTGCTGGCAGGGGGCACTCTGCTAATCAGCTGGGTGACATTTGAATCTTGCGTGAGTGGCTGCTCAAGTGCTCAGCTTATAGGGAACCTGCTCAAGAGATGATCACAGCAATTACAGGCTGTTAAGCCTAAATTCAGTACCAGGGAAATTGGTTGACATTTTGGTACAGAACAGAACTCTCAGGCACAGAGATAAACACATGTTATTGGAGAAGAATAAACTTTTTTTTTAAAGGGAAACCTGTGTTATTTCCTGGAGGCCTCTTCTTTTGGAAAAAAAACAAACAAACAAAAAACCCTCCTCCCCATCCACACATGTCTTTTTCCAAAAGAGCTCTTTTGGAAAAAGGCTTCTTCCTCGTAGAATGAGGTTTACCATCATCGGAAAAACCCCTCTGTTCTTTGACTTTCTGTTGAAAGAACACAATAGCAGTGGGGCCGTAAGTATAGTTTTTCTGGAAAAACTCTGCATGGTAGACATATCCAGAAAGAGGAAATTAGTGATGCCCCCCAGGGGTCCATATTGGGACCAGTACTGTTCAGCATATTCACAAATTATCCTGGAAAGGGATTTATAGTAATGACAAAATCTGAAGATGATATAAATGTATTCAAAATGGTTATGACCAAAGCAGACTTAGAATTACAAAGGGATCTCATAAACAGAATGACTTGGAAACAAAATGGCAGATAAAATTCAGTATTGATAAATGCAAAGTAATCCTCATTGGAAAAACACAATCCCAACTATACCTGTAAAATGATGGTGTATACATTGGCTGTTACCACTCAAGTAACAGACTTTGGAGTCATTTTTGATAATTTTCTGAAAACATCCACTGAAAGTGTTGTGGGAGTCAAAAAACAGGATGTTGGGAATCATCAGGAAGGAGAAGGATAGCAAAAGAGAAAAAATCCAAGATACACCCATATCTTGTATGCTGAGAGCAGATCTGGTCACATCCTCCCTCTCATTTAAAAGATCTATTGAAATCAGAAAAGGTAAAGAAAAGGGCAACAAAATGATTAAGGGTCTGAAACAACTTCCTTATAAGGAGAGGTCAATACGACTAGCTTTAAAAAGAGATGATTACGGGATGTATATTAGAGGCCTATAAATCGTGACGAGTGTGGAAATAGTAATAAGAAAGTGTGAGTTACTCCTTAACATAACACATGAACTATGGGGAACCAAATTAAATTAATAGACAGCAGGTTTAAAACAAACAAAAAATAAGTATTTCTTTACACAACTCATAGTCAGCCTGTGGAACTCTTTGCCAGAGGATGTTGTGAAGAATATAACATGGTTAAAAAACAAACAGATAAGTTCCTGGAGGATAAATCCATCAACGGCTTTTAACCAGGACAGGATAATCATACTTGGAAGTGACCCTAGCTCCTGTTTGCCAGGAGCTGGGAATGGATAATAGGGGATGGATTACTTGATGTTTACATGAAATCATAGAATATAAGAACTGGAAGGGACCTCAAGAAGTCATGAAGTACAGTCCCCTGCCCTCACAGCAGGACCAAACATAATCTAGATCATCCCTGATAGATGTCTATCCAACCTTCTCTTAAATATCTCCAATAATTCCACAACCTCTCTAGGAAATTTATTTCAGTGTTTAATCACCCTGACAGTTAGGAAGTTTTACCTAATGTCCAACCTAAACCTCCTTTGCTGCAGTTTAATACTGTTGCTTCTTGTCCTGTCCTCAGAGATCAAGGAGAACAATTTTTCTCCTTCCTTCTTGTAGCTACCTTTTAGATTCTTTAAAACCACTATCATGTCCCCTCTCAGTTTTCTCTTTTTTAAACTAAACAAGCCCAATTCTTTCAGTCTTCCTTCATAGCTCATGTTTTCTAGACCTTTAAATCATTTTTGTTGCTCTTCTCTGGACCTTCTTCAATTTCTTCATATCTTTCTTGAAATGTGGTACCCAGATTTAGACACAATACTCCAAGGCCGTGTCCAGACTCAGGGGTTCTTTCGAAAAAAGTAGCCTTTTTTCGAAAGAACTTCCCCTGCATCCAGACTCAAGCCGCGTTCTTTCGAAATTATTTCAAAAGAACGCGGCTTTTCTTTCGAAATTATTTCGAAAGAACGCGGCTTTTCTTTCGATGGCGGTAAACCTCAATTTACGAGGAAGAACGCCTTCTTTCGAAAGAGGAACTTTTGAAAGAAGGCGTTCTTCAATGTAAAGAGGCCGTCTTCGAAAGAGAGCATCCAGACTCGCTGGGTGCTCTCTTTCAAAAAAGCGGATTTCTCTTTCGAAAGATCCGCCTGCAGTCTAGACGCGATCTTTCGAAAGAGGCTCTTTCGAAAGATGCTTTTGAAAGAGCCTCTTTCGAAAGAAGCCTGCAGTCTAGACATAGCCCAAATGAGGCCCAATCACTGCAGAGTAGAGTGGAAGAATTACTTTTCATGTCGTGCTCACAACACTCTTGTTAATGCATCCCAGAATCATGTTTTCTTTTTTTGCAACAGTGTCACACTGTAGACTCAAATTTAGCTTGTGGTCCACTATGACCGCTAACTCCCTTTCTGCAGTACTTCCAGCATGACTTATTTTGTTCATTTTATCTGAAGCACATGGCATTAGTCACTGTAAGAAGACAGGATACTGAGCCTGATAAACCATTGAGGAGACCCAGTATAGATATTCTTATGTGCTGTTCTTTTGTTCTTTTTCCTTTCTTACCTGATTGGACCTTGATGGAGAACTTACTCATAAACTTTTCATTTACATTTAAATTATATAATTTCAGCTTAGGATAACTCATTACAGGTCTCCAAAGGAAGAGATTTGCATTATTCAGAGTCTGGGGAAATCCAGCATTAAAATAATAGAACATTACTGAGACCTGAATTGGGTGGGGATTATTATACAACAAAAGGTTTCAGTTCAATGCTTCTAAAATGAACAAGAGCACACTGTGTTTAGATAAAACAGCTGAATATTTTGACATCCCTGGAAGAGATGTTATTGCTTTTTATTATCCAAGACACAAATTTCAGAACAATTTATTCACAACGTATAGGGCCAACATTAAAGATGCTGAGATTGTTTTCTCTGGAACTGGATTAATTTATTCCTTCCTTAACTGGAATCAAGCTTTTCAGGTGAATTGCGCTGTAAAGAGCTATGACAAGCAGGAGTAGTTATGTGTCTTCATCTTTGGACAACTGTTCAGAAAAGGGATAATATGAGCTTTGAAGATATCCAGGGGAAATTTAATACTGGAATCTAAACACTTCTTTTCCTACTATGTGCAATCAGGCACTCAAATTCTTTGCTTGCTCTAAAAAGATATAATAAAATTGCCTATTGAGACCCCAATTTTTCTATCTTTAAAGTTAATGGCAAGATTCCCATGGATTTCCAAAAGAGAAGTATTGGGACCTGAACCTGGATTTAGTGATTAAGAGTAACATTTTTTTTCTATATAGTGGTTTTTCATATATTGTATCTATATTTTTGTTAAATGGTCCTACAATACTGTAAAGTGCATACAAACTCTACAAACCTTTTTGAATAATCGTATTTCTCACTTTCAAAGTATTTTCCAATACAATTAATTGCAGATGGAAACTTTAAAGAAAATGTAGTGTGATATTGCTAATGTACCATACAGGGGAACTGACACAATTGCCTGGCCTCTTAGCAAGTGTGGCGAGATCTGCGCTCCTGGAAGAAGTGGGACCTCAGGAGAAAGAGGGAGCGTTGGGGGGAGGGGGCGTAGGACACTAGGCAGCTAGGACTCCAGCAGTGATTTAAAGGGCCTGAGGCTTGAGCTGTTGCTGCAGTAGCAGAAGCTGCTGCCTGGAGCCCTGGGCCCTTTTGAATCGCTGGGGCCCTAGGGCAGTTGAAACTTTTGCTCCTCCCTGTTGATGAGTATAGTAACATACAGCACATTCCCTTTTCTGCTTCCAGTACTAGTGGTGTAAGTTACGATTGAAAGGTAGTTAAGAAAAAAGTTCTAAAGAACTTTCAACTTTATAGGCCTTTTACAGTGTTGTGAAGAACATCCTCAGTCTCGATATATGATCTCTCTATTCAATATTAAAATCAAGGCTGGCAGCACTGCTTAACATTAAAGTTGTCTGACACTGACAAGACCCTGTTTTTAGTTGTTTATAACATTGCCACTCTTTAATTGGTATTTTCAAGGCCAGGGATCTGCTTCAAGTTGATATTTTTTTTCTGAAAACTTCAAAATAATTCAGCCTTTTATGAGTATGAAGCTTGGGGAAACATTGTTATTGTTACAGTGTTTGAGCAATCCAAGAGAGATTTTTATTAGCTTTAGCACTTCCATATTATGAATCTGAAATCTGACAGGGCAGTGGCCTTTCCAACAGAGACGTGCCTTTTTCTATCTGAGTAAATATCTGCCCACATTTGGCTCAATAACAAGGCAAAAAATGAATTTTGCATATGCTAAATAGAGACTTGCTTGTGCATCACAGATGTATCCTGAAGATTCCATTCATATTGGGAAACTCCAGACAGGGGTGAGTAGGACTTTATCTTCAGTTGCTGATCCCTGTTTCTGCAGGCAGGACACCAAAATAGAGAGCAAAGCTTGTCTTTCCAGTGCTCTCAATTACCTATTGTGGGGACCAGGCAGACAAGAGTGGCAAATGACCTGACTGAAATGCAGCAGGGATAATAGCTTAAGAAGAGGAGTGTGTATGGAAAGATTGGTGATGGACACTGGAACTGGTGTCTAACACGGAGTGAGATAAGTAGACTGACATTGGTTTGAGAATGTGAAGGAGATGAGGAACCAGTAGAGACACATGGATTAGGGCTGGTTTGACAAAGAGACAATCATGGAATCAGAAAATTATAGAGCTGGAAGAGACTTCAAGAGGTGATTGAGTCCAGCCTCCTGCCCAAAGCAGGACCAACCCCAACTAAAACATCCCAGCCAGGGCTTTGTCAAGCCAGGACGTAAAAACCTCTAAGTGCTCCGCTATTTCAAATTAATTTTGAAATAGCGATTTGCATGTATAGATGCTATTAAAGTTAATTCAAAATAACGGCTGTTATTTCGAATTAACTTTGCAGTGTAGACATACCTTAAAAGAGTAATGTTACATTGTCAATAAATGTGGTGTTTTGCCATATCCCTCTAAAAAGATCCTGTGGAATTCTTTTAAATATAACAAAATTGCTTTGTAATAGTTTAGGCACTTTTAGATCCATCAGTGAGTGCCCAGGCAAGTTAAAATGTTCCTCAACGAGTTTCTGTTTATTACCGTTTTAAATATCTGATTTGTGTCCATTAAACCTTTGTATTAGAGATTGTCCAGTTTGGCCAATATACATGGCATAGGGACACTGTTGGCACTTTGTGGTATAGATCACACTGGTGGAGGTGCAGTTGAGCCTCTGATCTGGTGGCTTATGTGGTTAGATCCTGTGATGGTGTCATTTGTGTAGATGTGTGGACAGAATTATCACTGGAGTTGATTACAGGGGTGGAGTCCTGGATGACTATGATGAAGGTGTTCTGTGTATTTGTTGGAAAGAATGTTTCAGGTTAGGGGGTTGTCTGTAGGTGAGGATTGGCCTGTCCCCCAAGGCCTGTAAGAGTGACCGATCATTTTCTAGGATAAGTTGTCAATTGTTAATGATGCACTGGAGTGATTTAAGTTGGAGGGCTGTAGGTATGACTAGTGGGGTTTTGTTATTTTCTTTTGTTGGGCCTGTCTTGAAGAAGGTGATGCCTGGGTACTTGTCGGGCTCTGTCAATCTGTTTGGTTTTTTTTTTTTCCACTTCCTTGGGTGGGTATTTAAGTTTTAAGAATTCCTGATAGAGATCCGTAAGACATCGGTAGGTGTTTGCCTCTGTCTGTGGGATTGGAGCAAATCCAGTTGTATCTTAGGGCCTGACTGCAAATTGTTTGGGAAATGTGTCTTGTTATTTATTTGTACTCTGGACCCCTTACTCCTTTCATCTGCAGAAGTGGGTTGTGCCCACGAAAGCTCATGATACCATCTACATTTTTTGTTAGTCCCTAAGGTGCTGCAGAACTATTTATTGTTTTTTAAGTTTTTTTTCAGTTATAGAATAACACAACTACCCCTCTGAGACAATGAGGAGAATGTGACTGGGTTAAGGATCTAGGATGCAGAAGACACATACATGACACAGAGGTAGGTGCAAGGAAGGGGGCCAAGATTAAGATAAAAGAGAGATGAAATTATGCTTACTAGGAAATATTTTCCAAAGCCTGGAATAGTTCCCAAGATTTCTGAGTTCCACCATTCTTCTGTTATGAGAAAATATTTATGAAACACACTGGCAGAGATTCTATCTCCCTTTAGTGCTTGGCCACAGAAACGATAATAACCTACTACTGCAACTATTTTATTAACTCAAGTGACAGAGGTCTGTGTAATTGTCTAAAAAAATTCAACTCTGCTGATGATCATCTGGGTATCAATATGATATAATTTGGGGGGTTTTCAGTTTCTTTTTGTAAAAAAGGGACCACATTCAATAAAAAGTCTTTAAAAAAACATTATTAAGCCTTCAAAAGTTAGGAAATGGAAGACTTATGGTTTCCTGAACAACCTGAATTTAGCCCCTGTGTGCATATGCATTATGATGCACTCTTTAATGATATGATTGCATATTATTTTTCCATGGGTCCCCTGTCTTATTTTGTACACAGGATTGATATGTTCTGGGAATGAACATGGCCCCTGAAGGTTAATAAGTCTGATGCTATGATCCACTGGGAAAAGTTAGTTCAAGAGACTCAGGGCACAATCATTGTTACTTCCATATAATATGTAATTTTTCAGCATTAGTGTGCAGGATGGACAATGCTTTCTGAATAATAAACTATTCCACATAAGGGAATGAGTTAGTCATGTTATATTCCCCATATATACACATCCTCTTAATACAATAGAAGACTGAGAATAATTGTGTTTGCAAATTAGGTTTGCATGTGCACAACAACTACTTAAATCTCTGGTCTAACAGCTACACCTTTCAAACTGCATTCCCTGGTTCATTTCAAAATATTTAACTGATTTGCATGAGATTTTGCATGCATAATATGCCACATGCATATTCTGCTTTAACAAAAATATTTTGCTTTAACAAAAATAAAGGAAAGACCAATTTTCCTCTGGGACATGTCAGCTATTCATTTTAGCTGTACACATGGCATCAATCAAAATGATTCATTACATGTGCTGTCTATGTGATTAAATCTGTGCAAAAATGAAAAACAAAAACCAGCTCTAAACATTTGATATTCTAAGGGAAAAATTCCAAATTCCCTCCAAGTTGGGCTCTGTGTAGATACAGTAGTAATGGATGGTGCTGCTCTTTGTGGGCACATCGACACAGCAGTGCTATTTCAGAATAACTGACATTATTTTACGTAAGAACATAAGAACGGCCGTACTGGGTCAGACCAAAGGTCCATCTAGCCCAGTAGCCTGTCTACCGACAGTGGCCAGCACCAGGTGCCCCAGAGAGGGTGGAACAAAGACAATGATCAAGCGATTTGTCTCCTGCCATCCCTCTCCAGCCTCTGACAAACAGAGGCCAAGGACACCATTTTATCCCCTGGCTAATAGCCTTTTATGGACCTAACCTTCATGAATTTATCCAGCTTCTCTTTAAACTCTATTATAGTCCTAGCCTTCACAGCCTCCTCTGGCAAGGAGTTTCACAGGTTGACTACACGCTGTGTGAAGAAGAACTTTCTTTTATTAGTTTTAAACCTGCTACCCATTAATTTCATTTGGTGTCCTCTAGTTCTTCTATTATGGGAACTAATAAATAACTTTTCTTTATCAGCCCTCTCCACACCACTCATGATTTTATAGACCTCTATCATATCCCCCCTCAGTCTCCTCTTTTCTAAACTGAAAAGTCCCAGTCGCTTTAACCTCTCCTCATGTGGGACCTGTTCCAAACCCCTAATCATTTTAGTTGCCCTTTTCTGAACCCTTTCCAAGGCCAAAATAACTTTTTTGAGGTGAGGAGTCCACATCTGTACACAGTATTCGAGATGTGGGTGTACCATAGTTTTATACAGGGGCAGTAAGATATTCTGGGTCTTATTTTCTATCCCTTTCCTAATAATTCCTAGCATCCTATTTGCCTTTTTGACCGCCGCTGCATTCTGTGTGGAAGTTTTCAGAGAACTGTCCACGATAACTCCAAGATATCTTTCCTGATTGTCGTAGCCAAATTAGCCCCCATCATACTGTACGTATAGTTGGGGTTATTTTTCCTGATATGCATTACTTTACACTTATCCACATTAAATTTCATTTGCCATTTTGTTGCCCAATCACTCAGTTTGGTGAGATCTTCTTGGAGTCCCTCACAGTCTGCTTCTGTCTTGACTATCCGAAACAGTTTGGTATCAGCTGCATACTTTACTACCTCACTGCTTACTCCTTTCTCCAGATCATTTATGAATAAGTTGAAAAGGATTGGTCCCAGGACTGACCCTTGGGGTACACCACTAGTTACCCCTCTCCAATCTGAAAATTTACCATTTATTCCTACCCTTTGTTTCCTGTCTTTTAACCAGTTCTCAATCCAAGAAAGGACCTTCCCTCTTATCCCATGGCCATGTAATTTACACAAGAGCCTTTGGTGAGGGACCTTGTCAAAGGCTTTCTGAAAATCCAAGTATACTATATCTACTGGATCCCCCTTGTCCGCATGTTTGTTAACCCCTTCAAAGAACTCTAAGGGTATGTCTACACTACCCTCCTAGTTCGAACTAGGAGGGTAATGTAGGCATACCACACTTGCAAATGGATCCCGGGATTTGAATTTCCTGGGCTTCATTTGCATAAGCGGGGCTCTGCCATTTTTAAAACCCCGCTCGTTCGAACCCTGTGCCGCGCGGCTACACGGGGCACAAACTAGGTAGTTCGAACTAGGCTTCCTAGTTCAAACTACCGTTACTCCTCATTCCACGAAGTAGGAATAAGAGATCCTCTGGAAAAGGGCTTTTTTCCGGAGGATCGGGGCCAGTGTAGACGCTCTTTTCCGGCTTTTCTAAAAGCCGGAAAAAAGCAGCGGACATTTTTATTTAAATGCCGCGGGGGGTATTTCAATCCCCCGCGGATTTCCCTATTACGACCTGTGAAATTAACATGCCCCTTTCGGAAAAGGGACCAGTGTAGATGAGCCCAGTGCGTGTCTACACTGCAAGCCATTATTTCCATAAAATTTGAGATGGTGGACTACTTATTCTGACTCCTGTAACCCTCGTTTCATGAGGAGTAAAGGAAGTTGAAGGAAGTATATCCTTCCTTTGACTATCTGCTGTGTAGACAGAGCCAAAAGCTGAATTAAGCTATTTCAACTTCAGCAACACAATTGATGTAGCTGAAGTTACATATCTTAATTAGACTTTTGCCCTGCAGTGTAGATGTGCCTTGCATGTTTTGTTTTGAATCGTCTCTTGTGACTTTCTGTACACCAGAGGGCAGAAACAGGGACAATCTGAAAAAAGTAATATGCAAACAGGATTTGTAAATCAGCATCAAGTTAGGTGTTTTTGGAGGATAAGGAATAGAGAGCAGAACAGATACCAGGTGGACTTATCATGATGAAATGTCTGTTGCTTACAATTTGTTAGGGGTGAGAAGGCTTTTGTAGAAGTATAACCAGAAAGCAATGTTTTGATCACATAAAATCTCTATTCCTAGCATTCTTTGTTTGAGATAGGAAATAACTGGAAACTCTCATTCAAAACCTCTAACACTAATTTCAAATGGTGCAGTTAAACTTGAATCCAGATGTAAAGCATTATCTCAACATTTGTATTTATTTTTTTGAAAAAGACACCAGAGCAATGAGAATTTGCAAAATCAAAACTCAGCCTCTTTGGCACATCTCTCATCTTAATATTTTAGTTTACATGAAGATTAAATCAAGCAAGTCCTGATCCCTTAAGCTGCATTTTCCTTCCATTCCCCATTGCAGTTACTGAACTATTTCATGGAAAATACTTCCTAGACGATGGGAGATCCAGGGGGAGAAAAACTCTTGAGATATCAAACTCTTGAAATATCATTCCATGAGGAGTAACGGTAGTTTGAATTAGGATCTTTAATTTGAACTACCTACTCCGTGCCGTGTGTAGCCACACGCATGGAGTTCGGACTAAGGGGGATTTAAAAATGGCGGCGCCCAGGAACATGCAAATAAAGCCCAGGATATTTAAATCCCAGGCTTCATTTGCAACTCCATTTGCCCTAATTACCCTACCTAGCTCGAACTAACAAGCTAGTGCAGACATACCCTGATTGTGTAGTGAGTTATAACTGAATAAACTGGTGAGCTATTGCTTCTTCAAACTTTTATGCAGTGCCTTGCCACCACACTGTCATTTCTGTATAATTCATTTTGCAGGAGTCAAGCAAGAAGATATTTTCTGAGTGGCATTGTACTGCCAAAATTTCCACATCAATAGGCATTACCTGGAACATTCCCTAGGAAAAATACTTGTGTCCAATTCCCATATTCCCTTCCCCCATGTTCCTCCTGAAAAAAGCCAACCTCTATTAATTCCATACTTGGGTTGCATCACTGTTACATAGCCTTGAAAAAAGTAAATAAATCATTGCTAGGAACAGAGTAAGAAACCTTTTTTTTTAAATAAAAAAATCATGATTATCTCTGTGAGAATTAAGAAGCTGGTTTGTTTACTGGAGGTCTTCCTTTCCAAGACATCAGTGCTTCTTTGAAGGAACTAAAACTAAAGTCACTTTCAGCCCTTCAAAGAGGGTGCAATTTAGTATTTTTAAGAGGGAGAGCAGAAGAGTGACAGACTAGGTGTAAATGTATTTTGACACAATTAATGTAAAAGAAAATTACTATTGCAGAGGTTGCTATGGTTAGCACTGAACAGAGATCACATTAAAGAGCATGCCACAGAATTGAATGAATGCTCCATGTCTAGTCACCACTGCCTTAAATGGAACTAGCCATAGTCTTCAAGGTCATTTCACATTTTTGGATTAGCATAAGGAGTAGCATGGAGTGTACATCTCTTTGGAAGTCACTCAAATGTGAAAGTGGCTCTTTCTCATGTTACAAATAGTAATGAAGAAAACTGGAAAAACAATTTTCATAATGTTCCTTTTATACCCCCCCCCCCCCCAATTAATCTCAGTTGTTTAGACACAATTAGCTCACAATTTGAGCCCTGGTCTACAATAGTGAATGTTTTCAAAATAACTCCCCTTATTTTAAAATAATAAGTGGAGCATCCACACTAACAACCTTGTTATTTCAAAATAATGGGCTGGTTATTTCAAAATCTGTAGTCCTGCTTTCCTCGGAGAATAAGTTTAATTTGAAATAAGCTTATTTTGGGAGTTATTATTTTGAATTTAGTTATTTTGAAATAATTTCCTAGTGTAGATATGCCCTGAGAGAATAAATGAAAAAAAGCTATTAGAACCTTGACAATATTGGCTCCTATTTATTTTGTGAAATGTGTCTTTGGAACTGAAAACAAACTTTTTCCTCATTTGTATGCTGCTTAGTATATGGCAGTGTGGCCAGTATCCCTCCATCTCTTGTTTCCTCCTGAGTCCTTTGGCTTCTTCCTTTGTGCCTATTCACTAAGCCTGACAGCAACATCCTTTGACCAAAACTGAGGAGAAAAACAGGTAGAGGCTGAGACTCTTTAATCTTCAGCACCTCTCAGGGTATGTCTGCACTGCAATCAGATACACATGCCAGCTGACTTAGGCTAACAGGCCTAACTAAAGTGTAGACCTACTCTCAGAGATGGCAGATTTCTCTTTTTTCTCCAAGGATGTCGGTGTCGAATTACCCAAACAATCTTATACAGAAGATTTACTAAAAACCAGATACAGTGACATTTCAACAAACCTTTCTTTTATCTACCTTTACTCATCCTTCTCAAAAACGAAGCTAGATAAGCTATTCACAGCTTACTTATAAAGAGAAAATGAATAGCTTTTATCCTGCAATAGGCCACACTGCTGACCATTTTGGTCCACCTTTTAGCTTTCTTTGGTGACTATGTCTGACGGTCCGACCTCGACCTGCACTCAGGGGGGAGCTGCGGCCACGACCCCCCCGCAAAGCCCAGGAGACATGCCTCTGCGGAGTCCCTGCTGGGGCACCGCACCAAGTGCAGGGCAGGAGCAAGCGGTGTTTCCCAGCTGCGCCAGCAAGCCCGAGCATACCGAGGACAGGGGAAGCCGGGACGCAGCCCTGCCTCCTATGCCGTGACTTAGGAGAGCCAGCAACGCTGGGGACGGGGCGAACGCCAGGGACACAAGCCCCGGCGGACCATTTAAAGCTGGGACCGGGGCCAGAGGAGAGGGGAAGACGCCAGGAGGGTGATCTCTCCCTTCCCCCCCAGCTGAGGAGCAAGGCCCGGCTGCCGGAGGAGGACACAGACAGGCTGCCGCAGGCCACCGCTGCGGAGGTAAGGGCCGAGAGGCCGCCATCCTGCCAGACCAGTTTGGAGGAGGATAAGAAGCAGCCCAGGGCAGGTCTGTACTGGTGCCCGTGGGCTGACACATTACGGGGAGGGACCCCGTCAGCCCGGTGAGGGCTAAAGACCCAAACCCTTAGGGCCCCGGGCTGGGACCCGGTGGAGAGGGAAGGCCTGGGTCTCCATCCCCTCCCCCCCTCACTTCCTTGGTTCCACCGAGCGATATGCACCAGAACCTTAACGTACGTGGGCTCGTAGGGACGTAACCCCGGCATGGGAGGGTTACGTGCTTGCACCCGAACTAGAAGCTGTCACAGACAGAATAGCCTAAAGACGGCTGGCTCACAGGGCCATAACCTCGGCGTGGGCAGGTTACGCGCTCGCGCCCGAACTAGAAGCCGTCAAACTAGGTATGAAGCCTTTGCTGTGTCCAGTTCTCTCTTACTAACCTCCTCTGTCTACATACATCAGTTTCAAATCATGTGCTATCATTGCAGTTAATTTTTTTTTTCATTTTCCATCCATCCTTCATCTATGGGTGTGTGTATTAATATATATACCCAATCTCAGTTGTAACATTAGGATAAAACAGGAAGGGCATGCTTCTGAAGCTCGTCCCGTTGCTTCTATTTTAACCTCTGCATATTTGTTTACCTTGTCATCTACCCTTCCCTTTTTATTTGCTCTATATAGTCCAAGCTCTATATAGTCCACCAGGATCAGGTCCTAAAAGTCTTTTATAGATTTCTATCAGACTACTGTAACTTTGGGTAAGAGCTGAAATATTATTTAATGGGTAACATGTCTGATTCCTTAGAATTAGTAGAACTTTGCATATTGTGAATATTATTTTAAATAACCCTAACCATATTTGATTGGCTATCTGGGTGGGAGCCCACAGCTGATTACTTAAAGGGAGCAGTGCTTTTGGCTTCTGATTAATTAGTGAGGTATTATAAAAACTGTTTTGTTTCTGGCTTGGTGAATCCAATTATAAGATCAACAACAAGTGCTAAGGATTGTCTGCCTCATTTTTAGCTCTTTGCCCTAGCTGAGCCAATTCCAGTGTGCCCCAACCCATAAACATGATGACCTATACTATAAGCTTGCAACAACATTTTCAAAAGCTCCTTAGGGATTTAGGAACCTAAGTATCACTGGGATTTATGCTTCTTAGTCATTTAGGAACTTATGATAATTCCTTCTTGGAGTCCATCTTTCATGTATAACTTATGAAAATCTTACAAGGTCTGATATATGGTAGTGCATTAAGTGGTTTGGTATTACTGCCACACTGGAATCGCGTGCACATTCAGGCTAGGTCTACACTACAGAGTTTTTGCGCAAAAACTCATGGAGTGTCCACACCTCAAGTGTGAAATGAAAAGAACAGAGGGGTTTTTCCAGTGTAGGTATTCCTCCTCCTATGAGGAATAACTCCTTTTTACACAAGAGTGCTTGCGCAAAAAGTGTGTGGAGATGGGCAACAGCATTTTTTTGCGCAAAAAGAGGCAATTGAAAAAAGCACAGGTGCCCTGGTAGCCATTCTGAAAATAGCAATCAGAGTTTCCTTTTGAGAGAGCGTCCATGCAGTCTGGATGCTATCTTGTGCAAAAGCTCATTGCTTTTTTGATGCGCTTTTGCAATGTGGATGCGCTCTTGCGCAAAAAGTTTTGCGGAAAATCTCTTCCGCAAAAACTTCTTGCGCAAGAAGCCTGTAGTGTAGACGTAGTCTCAGACTGCAATTTTCCTGGAAAAAGATAAAACAGACTCTGAGAGTTGAATTTTTCTATATCTACATGGTTGGCTTTAGGTATCAGTGTTGGATGTCTCTCCCAGGTTATTAATGCACAATTTGCATAGGCAATAAAAATCATGAGACAGAGGAAGAAGGATATATTTTCAAGGTAAGTGTCTTTTAAATCCAGTGTGATTGCCATATAGCATGTGAAGTCATCTGCTCTCCCTGACAGGTGAAGAAGTCATTCTGCTGAGTTCATTAATCATAGGGGAGAAATTCTTGGACTAATTTTTATCCCTATTTATTGCAGTTTTACTGGCAGAAGTAGATATGAAATTCTAAAACTTACCAGACATACAGTGTACAGGTTTGGAGCTTCTGCAACAGAAGCTTCCCAGCTGCAGCCAAAAAATGAAGGAGGGATAGGAAATACCTCTGAAAAAGGCCATAAGACATTACACTAGAACACACCATTATACATATTTGAGGAACAATATCAGAAAAGAAAAATATTTCATTTTGGTGTGAATAGCAGCAACCCATTGTATTCTGGTTATACAATGTCCTTATATTCCTGCTCATCAGTCAATGTTCCAAGCCAAGGATTTGAAATAAGGTTTGTAATCATTTGGAAATTATAAATTTTGCAGCCTTTCCTCAATGTAACATTGTGACATATCATGTCACAGTCTAGGCTAAGTCCAATATTATGCAGTCCAACTCTGAAGGTGACTAGGGGTTTTATTTTCAGACTTGACAAAGAGTCTGATTAGTTAGAGTATATGTTCAATGAAAATTTCTGCCAATGAATCTTATATGATTTTGAGGTCAAGATATGTTTACCTAGAACACACACAAAAATTTTAAGAAAGAATCTTTCAAGTTAATACTTGAGTTTCACTTCCTTTACTTGATTTATGATCTGTCATCCACAGTTCCACTCATTCTTTTGTGGTATTTTTCTTTTTCTGTCACTTATGATGAAATAATGCATATTGAAGATAAAACAATAAGAACGGCCATGCTGGGTCAGACCAAAGGTAGCCCAGTATCCTGTCTGCCAACAGTGGCCAATGACAGATGCCCCAGAGGGAGTGAACAGAACAGGGAATCGTCAAGTAATCCCTCTCCTGTCACCCATTCCCAGCCTCTGACAGAGAATAGGGACACCATTCTTACTCATCCTGGCTAATAGCCATTGAAAGTCCTAACCTCCATGAATGTATTTAGTTCATCATTGCAAGCTTACATATAAAATAAGCAGAAAATAAAACCCGTGTGTAACAAAAATGAGGATTGTTATGGTCTGGATTACACCTTGTTTTGGGTTAAGTTGAAACCTCATTGAAATTGATGTATGAATCGGACCTACATTTAAGACTGTTGCATGAGACTGTTGAAGGGAACCAAACCTGAAACAGGCCTAATAGTGCCTGTCTAGAATCTTGTGCCATGTGAAGGGTTCCTATGGGCATTGTTCTGGGGTATACATGCAAAAGAGAGAACTGGGGTGCAGACAAGAAACAAACTGAGAGCAGAGGGGGAAAAAAGCAGCTGTGATTGTGGAGAACCTTTCAGAAATTTTCAGCATTGGGGATACTGTCTAAAGGAAGCTTGGGTCTGTAAATCTAGAAAATGCTCCTTTTGGTTTGGTGCTGTCTGCACTCACAGAAGCAAGACTTCATGCATTCCCAATCAATAAACAGGGTTACATCAAAGAAAATATCAGTCTCCATAATTAATTCCTACTCCCAGCTGGAACATACCTTGAAATCCAAACTTTTGCTAGCCATTTAGGTCAATAAGGGAATACACATATTAAAAATTCAGCAACCAAGAGTCAGTATAAGAAAACTGATTAGGGAAGAGTCACAAGGGGTTCTGAATTTTGGTTCAAATAAGTATACCAAATTTGGAACCTATGTTTTGGAGTCCTGAATGCAGCTGGCCTCTGAAAATTCCATGACTCTTCCTAACAATAATCAAGGCTGGGCCTTAATTGGCAGGTACAATGCAACTCCCTTCCCTTATGTCCTTTTAATGCTTCTAGTGTGTGCTTCTGCCTTCCAATCTAGACTAGACTTTGCATAGGACTTGATAGTGGAAAAACACCACTGCACCTTTTTGGATGCCTCACTGGGGTCAATGAGAGTGGGAATGTTAATTAACTATTGAAACTAAGAAGCTAGTGAATGGTAGCTCATCAGGACAAATGTAAAGGAAGGAAAAATGGGCGAGCAAGTTTACCTTTTGAGAACTTCCTGTAGGTGAATTGCTCCATGTTCCATGTTGTAGGAGATGGAAAAGATCCTACAGCATTTGTTCTTGGAAATGGTATCATCGTTTCTTGCTAGATCAGATCCTATTCCTTCCTGCATAGTAGACACATTCATATGTATTGGTTGTCAGTCATATACCAGAATACCAAAGTGTGCACCGTTGATAGCCTTTTCCCTGCATTGATTTAGTGGGGTGGATAAACTTGATTGTGCATATAGCTTGTGCAAATGAGTTAGTATGTACACAGCGAGTCCCCCTGAAACTTAATGGAACAACATACATGCATAGAATTAATTGAGAAATCGGATGGTCCAAGGCAAGGGATTAACTCAATCTGGTTTTTGCTCTGTGTCATGGCAGGTTTCCTTTGTGGCCTCAGGCAATTCACTTAGTTTTGCTGTGATTTTATTCCCCAATTTAAAATAGGGATAATAGCACTGCCCTGAGTCACAGTGTTTATTCTCTTGACACAGCCACAGAAATATAAAGAAAGCACTGGGCACTGTCTTTTCCCAAGCATTTGGGTACTAACTATGGAAAAACATGGAAAATCTAGCCATGTATACACTGATGCTCTGTGTTCGGATACTTTCTGTCATCTACAACATGGTGGGTCCCATTGGAATGCCCAAAGTATTTAAAGGAATACAAACCTATTCCTATATACTGCAGGGTGTGGTGATGATAAATAAGTATACAGATGTTACAGTAAAGGAACTTATAGACAGAGCTAATTCAGGCCTTAGTTTTTGGTGGGGGTCAGATAAAAACCAGGCAACATGATAGCTTATTTCGAAATATCACGTCTATGCTTCAGGGAAGTCTCAACATTTGTCTGAGGCAGGCTTTCCTAAGGTAGAGGTGCTAGCTTGATTTAGAGCCCTAGTAGGCACTGGGGAGGAATAACTTAGAATGGCCTTGGTGAGGGGCTATTTTGAAATAGCAGAATTGGGGCGTCTACACACACCTTATTTCAAAATAGCTAGCCTTGGTCCAGATCTGATTGGGAGTTATGAGTAAGTGGTTTGATCCAGGGCCTGCAGAAGTCAGGGTACGTCTACACTACAGCGCTAGTTCGAACTAACTTAGTTCGAATTAGTTAATTCGAACTAAGCTAGTTCGAACTAACGCATCTAGAACTAAAAACTAGTTCGAACTAGCGTTTTGCTAGTTCGAACTAGTAAGTCCACATTGAGTGGACTCTGAACAGGGCTTAAGGATGGCCGGAAGCAGTGCCGGCAGGGCATAAAAGGAGGACTTAGAGCATGGAGATACTGTCTCAGGCTAGCCGAGGGCTGCGCTTAAAGGGTCCCGACCCCCACCCCGGACACACAGTTCTAAGGGGTGCCCCGCTTGCAAAGAAGTTCTGGCTTGGAGTGCCCTGAGTGCCCACACTGGGCACATCACACCACTCGGCCATCAGCCCGGCTGCACTTGCCGCAGGCTGCCATCTGGGGAGAGGGAGTAATTGGGGGGCTGCAGGAGAGCTTCCACCCCCAGAAGCCCGCAGAGCCAGCCCAGTCCTCCCCATCGGGGGCTCGTACCCCATTCCTCCCTCACCTCCTTCCACTTGCCCTTCCCTAGCCCCCCTTCTTCTTGATGTACAAAATAAAGATAACGTTTCTTCCAACATTGACTCTGTCTTTATTGAAAAAAACTGGGGGAGACTGGGAAAAGGAGGTGGGAGAGGGGAAGAGAAAGGCTGGGAGAGGGGAGGGCAACTAACATGATCAGGGGTTGGGAACAGGTCCCAGATGAAGAGAGGCTACAGAGACTGGGACTGTTCAGCTTAGAAAAGAGGAGACGGAGTGGGGACAGGATAGAGGTCTCTAAAAGCAGGGGTTGGGTGGAGAGGGTGCATTCAGAAAAGTTCTTCCTGAGTTCCCATAAAGAAGGACTAGAGGACACCAAAGGAAAGGAATGGGTAGCAGGCTTGAAACTAGTAAGAGAAAGTTGTTCTTGACAAAGCAAATAGTTAACCTGTGGAACTCCTTGCTGCAGGAGGCTGTGAAGGCTAGAACTAGAACAGAGTTTAAAGGGAAGTGAGATAAAGTGATGGAGGTTGGGTCCATGGAGTCCTATTAGCCAGAGGGTAGGAGTGGTGTCCCTGCCCAAAGTTTGTGGAAGGCTGGAGAGGGATGGCACGAGACAAATGGCTTGGTCATTGTCTTCGGTCCATCCCCTCCAGGGTCCCTAGGGTTGGCCGCTGTTGGCAGACAGGCTACTGGGCTAGATGGACCTTTGGTCTGACCCAGTACGGCCATTGTAAGCTCAGGGCTCAGTGTCGGGGGTCTCAGTGGACCCCCTTGATTTTCATGCACACCTGGTCCTGGGTGGCCAGGCTGGCAGCTCTCCTGCCCTAGACGGCCACTTTCCTGTGCCTAGTGCGGAGATCGTGGACGAGGTCCACGATGTCCGCACTAGCCCAGGAAGGTGCCCGCCTCTTGCGGTCCAGGGCAAGCTCCCGGGAGCCGCCAGCCTGGTCCCGGCAAGAGGGGGTGGGCTGGGGGGCATCGGGTGGGTGGCTCTGTGCCGTGCCAGGTGCAGGGTCTGCTAGCTGGGTGCTGGCAGGCTTGCACCTGGCACGGGCACCGTAGCCAGCCCGTGCCCCTTTAAGGGGTCCGGGGCCGGGAGGGGGGCATAGAGTTTCCCTGGTGTTGGCCAGAGTGGCCACCAGGGAAACCTGGGGAGGGCTAGCCTCCCACTAGTTCGAACTAAAGGGCTACACAGCCCTTAGTTCGAACTAGCTAGTTCGAACTAGGCGTTAGTCCTCGTAAAATGAGGTTTTCCTAGTTCGAACTAAGCGCTCCGCTAGTTCGATTCAAATTCGAACTAGCGGAGCGCTAGTGTAGCGCATAGGAAAGTTAGTTCGAACTAACGTCCGTTAGTTCGAACTAACTTTCTAGTGTAGACATACCCCCAGTGTGTGTCTACAATTGGTTTTGGATTAGACCCAAGAAATGTTCAGAAACTTACAAAATCAGGATCTAAGAATAGTGAGTATGTGTCTAAATCAGAACAAAATATTTGAAACAAAACCCCAGAGGTAAACTTCCCTTATTTTGCACTCTATGTTCAAAAGCTGTGTGTGTTATGAGGAAAAAACCCTAAATTTAATGTATAAATTAAATCTGCCTCAAGCTCTCCAGCTGCTTTACTTGACAGATAGGCACTTATCCATATGCAGCACATCTTACTGAAACTGGCAGCACTGAAGGGTTAATAACATTTACTCAGTTGTTCAAGTTTTCTGCTATATTTGGAACAGTAGAATTTCTTCCCCAGCAATTATGCACATTTTCGCCTCATAAACTGTTTTTCCTAAAAATTGTAGCACAAAATCCCTTTTATTTTAACCTACAAAGTGCTAGCACCTTGTTCAAGTGGTTGAGCCCCTGAGCATCCACTGAACCTCATTGCTTTGGAGTCCAATAAAACACCCTTGATTGCCTTCTTCCCTGTATCAATGGATGGTTATCCTAATAAAATCCATGTGTTCCCTGCACCTTTCCTTTCACCTTTAGCTTTCCCTAGTTAGTATTATTTTTCAAGTAAGCTAAAGTTCAAGAAGAGTCATACTAATTACCTTGGGATAGTCAGGAATAGGTACTTCATTACACGGTTGGCCTGGATGAGAGTGATATAAAGATGAAATGTTCCTTGCCTAATATCCTGAGCCATCCAAACTCTAGCTTGAAAATATGAAAACCTTGTTCTTTGGGAAGATAAGCATCTGCATCTGCCAAGATACATATATAGGGTGATTTATATAAAGTAATTAGCTAATTAACATGTTTATGCTACAAATAATTTCCTCTATGTTGGACGTCCATACTGCCCATCAAATGATGTTATTGAGGTCTCTTCTTCTGACATCCCATTTTTTTTATTTTTCAGGTGATAATCTTATGCTGTTGACATGCTCTTATAGTAATGGTGCACCATTAATCATCCCATTCTGATGTTGCTTGTCTCTTACTCTTTTATCTTACCATATTGTTGCTGCTGTATCTTATAAAATTTTTCCTTGCAAATGATTTTTATGCATGTCATCACATTAATTACAGTTTCCTCCTAATCCTCTATCTCACCCAGCATTCACAGTGAATCTGATTATTATCTTGTGATACAAGATTAATGGCAGTTAGATTGTGTTTTAGATGAATTATAAGAGACTTTTTTGTATACGCAGCACATAAAGAGCTAGATTTAATAATCTTAAACTACATTTAATTTGTTCCATATCACATTCTGGAATGCCTCACCATCAAGATTCTGCTGGAAACTAAAGATGCCGGAGACAGCTATTATAAGTAAAATAACTGGCAGCAGTAATATTTTACTTGTGAAGTAAGTGTTTATTTAGTAGAGGTGCACCGGCTCACTGGATGCTTCTGTTTCTTTGCTCATAATGTGTGAGAACAGTGTGGAAGACTGGAATTCTGATTTTTGAGTTATTTTCTAAACAAATATATATCACTAGACATACCGTTAGACATGATAAAAGGGAGAATGGTTTGAACTGAGACAGATATAGGTGCACAGAATTACTAGTGAAAACTGAGAGGAAAAGGTAATCCTATTCTCCCACATGCTTTTATCCATGAAAGCTTTGTATTCGGTTGAAATGCATTAGTAAAGAATATCACATTCTTTTCAAGATTATGGATCTTTTTTGGACTATCAACTTTACAATATTTGAAACCAAATCTCAAAGCTGTCTTAAATGAAATTGTTCCAAGGATGGATTTGGCTCATGAGGACTTAGGCATTTTTAAAATTTTCTTTGAAGTCATAACTTTTTGAAAAACTCCTCTCTTTTTTATGTAGAATATATTTATTTTGGATAGCTACATTCAGTACTTATGAAAGCTATCTTTAACCTTTGATCCCTTCAATGTTGATTTAATCCCTGTTGGCACTGTTATTTCTATAATTACAGAATCTATTGTATAATATGGAAGATGAATTAGAGATGGGTGTAAAATGACAACTTTCTGTACTATTTAAAAAAAATCTTTTTCAAAATAAAATTTCTCATAATTTGTTTTTCAATGCCCAACAAATGGTAAACAAAAAATACATTTTGAGCAAAGCTTCATGGAAAAAAATGTGGATAGAAAAACTTGACTAGCTTTCTTTGGGTCTTTTGCACAACCACCTGATGATGCAGTATTGTTCCCAGGATTCATTTATTAGAGTTCATCCAGTCTAGTTTTAAAGAATTTTAAGAGACACTTTCAGGAGGTCTAATAAACTTTATTGTTAAAAGGTTTATGTTGAACCTGAATTTCCCTTTATTTTTATCCAGTTATTAACATTAACATCCTCTGATATCACCCTAAATCTGTGTGTCCTTACTGCTTTTACCTTTCAACTAATTATATGCTATCAATGGCCAAAAATTAATTTCACACAAATCAGTCAATCCATGGGTATTTAGTTCCTTTAACTATGGAATGTGATATTGTAGATGTAGATTCACCATTGCAGTGTACGGAGTTGCTGAAACCTCCTTGCTGCATGGTACAATCCCTTTTCATGTTTAATCTAAACCAGCACTGGTCATTTGATCAAAAGTTTCAGAGGGGTAGCTGTGTTAGTCTGTAACTGAAAAATTAAAAAATCAACAACAAATAACTCTGTAGTACCTTATAACGGATCCGGCGGGCTTCTCACCCCCAATCCGACGGCCCCCCACGGCGGGGTGAGCTTGGGAATGCTGGCTCACCCAGGGAACGCCAGTGGCAGCCGTGCTGGGGCTGCGCACTGTGGAGACACGGCCCAAGACACGCCACTAGAGGGAGATGCCGGTGTGGAAATGGTGCCGCGGCCAGACGCTGGCACAGGCACACTAGCATTTGGGGGAGAAGCCAGTGGGGGAATGGCACCGTGGCCAGACACCGGCGCAGTCGCACTATCACCTGCAGGTACCCGTGAGGGGAACCCGCCTATTGCAGCCAGAGGCGGGGCGGAGGAGCAGGCGGGGACGCACCCTGGGGATGGGGCAACCCTGAGGGCGATGGATTTAAAACTGGCCGACCCCCAGGTAGGGGGAGAATGGAGCCTGGAGAGTGACCGGGTTCTAGTGGGCTGAATGCATCCGGGTAGAAGGGCCGGAGTGAGGCGCGTTTGGGTTGTGACACGTTAGCCCAGGAGTGTGAAGGGGTGAGTAGGAAGAAGCCCAGGGCAGAGCTTTTGGCCCGTGGGTCCGTGCATTTTGGGCAGCATCCCCACTGACCACAGGAGGCAGAGAGAAAGCAATATCCCCTTCCTTTGGGCCCTGGGCTGGGACCCGGAGGTAAGGGAGGGTCTGGGTCCCCCTACTCCCTGCCCCGTATTGGTAAGGTGAGGAGTGCTCATAGAGGTGCCAGGGCCTCAGTGAAGTCCGAGTGAGACTGGGGTGTGAACAATAAAGACATTGGACTCATCCCAATTGTGGGTGTAATTGACGAAAGCAGGAAAAAGGAGTCAGGAGCCCCAGGGAGGGGACAGGACCCTCTCACACACCTTAGCTACTAACAAAAAATGTAGATGGTGTCATGAGCTTTTGTGGGCACAACCCACTGAAGAAGTGAAGAACCCATCTGAAGAAGTGGGTTGTGCCCACAAAAGCTCATGATACCACCTACATTTTTCATTAGTCTCTGGGGGTATGTCTACACTACCACCCTAGTTCGAACTAGGGTGGTAATGTAGGCAACTGGAGTTGCAAATGAAGCCCGGGATTTGAATTTCCCGGGCTTCATTTGCATAAAGCCGGGCGCCGTCATTTTTAAATGTCTGCTAGTGCGGACTCCATGCCACGCGGCTACATGCGGCACGGATTAGGTAGTTCGGACTAAGCTTCCTAGTCTGAACTACCGTTACTCCTCATTTCACTCCTAGCGGACATTTAAAAATGGCGGCGCCCGGCTTTATGCAAATGAAGCCCGGAAAATTCAAATCCCGGGCTTCATTTGCAACTCCGGTTGCCTACATTACCACCCTAGTTCGAACTAGGGTGGTAGTGTAGACATACCCTAAGGTGCTACAGGACTATTCATTGTTTTTGTTTTTGTTTTAATTTGGCCATTTGTTGTTGTTTTTGCAGACTTTGGAAGTGTATATCTAAACCTCTCTTTCTTGCTGTCATCAAAGGACAGGTGTTACCTGTAATATAATTACCTTCCAATTATATTATCAACATTTAAGACTAAATGCTATGTCTCTTCTAAGTGGTAATTTACAAATATGAGAAAAACCCTTATGGAAAAATTGTATGCGAATCTAATCACATACCAATTTTATGAGACTGGTGTTACTCCCTTGAACTTAATGGAGATAGTCCTGATTTTTGCTAGTGTAAATGAAACGAGTCAGATCTGTACTGCATTACTATAGTATTTTATTTTAAAAAAAAACCTCACCTTGTGTCTGCACATGGTTGAGCACAGAGAATGTGTGGTGGTAAAATGGAGGAACCACTACATCTTCTGTAGTCCTCATAGATGATATCTAAAGTCAATGGATAGCATAATTTATTCCTGCTCTCACTTGGAGTAAATTGTTATCCACACTGAATCCTGCAATGAGGTGTAACAGTTAATCTGAACTAAGGACTTAGTTTGGATTAACTTCTGCCATGTGTAGCCGCAGGCAGTCAGTTTGAACTAAGGGGATTTAAAAATGGCGCCCACCTGGGAACATGCAAATGAAGCCTGGAATATTTAAATCCCGGGCTTCATCTGCAAGTTCGAATGCCTACATTAGCCATCCTAGTTCGAACTAGGGGGCTAGTGTAGACATACCCTCATCTACTTAAATAGTGCTTTAAACAGTACATTATCTTTCTTGCCTATGAAAACTTATAACTTTTAAGTAATCAAATTCCTAGAAAAGTCCTTTTTATACTTCAGTACCATTTCTCTCCCCAGTCTTTCCTATTAATAATTGTAATAGTGCTATTTTCTTTTCAAACGGAGTACTTTGTGTGTCACTCTTTGTTCCTAGCTCTGTTGTGCAGTACATTTAGCAAAAGCTAAAGATGGTAGTGACTTGAGGTATAGCCACTATTAGGGCCCTGTGGTGGGGTCTAGTGGAGAGGGAAGGCCTGGACCCTCCTGTTGAGGATATATCCCCGCCCCCATTTCCTGACTCTAGCCAATGAGCCATACAGCCCTGCCAGAAGGGCTGCATTAATTGACTCTGGCCATTGGGCTGCACAGCCTCGTGAACAAGAGTGGATTTAACAACTCCAGCCATTGGGCCATGCAGCCCTGTGAACAAGGAGGGATTTATTAACTCTGACTACTAGGCAACACAGCCATGCAGACAAGAGCTGATTTATTGACTCTGACCATTAAGTGACCATGTCATCTGGCTAAGGGTAAACGTACAGACACAGGTTAGGAAGAATGAAGATGGCAATTGCAAGCACACTCCCATAGTCCTAAAGAGATAAGTGCATTCACCCTGTACTAGATGGGGTCCTCCCTAACTGTGTCACATGATCCTTTTCTGTCATTAAAAGTTTGTTCTATTAATTTTGGTAGAATAAATGGGGCCAGAGTTATTAACATGAGCCTGAACTAGCCAATATTAAATAGGTTTGGTCTAAACAGACCTCAGTCAGTTTAGTTCCAAACATATTAGAAAATTAATGCCCAAGATTAGAAGTATATTGATTGAAACAGACAAAAGGAGGCAAGGAGTATTGAGTAATTATGAAAAAACCCCATAATTAAACCCCTTTTGGAGATAGCAAATATTTGTTAAAATTTAATATTCAGATAAATAATCCTTTGTGGAGGGGAAGAAAGGATTAGTTCTGACTTTTGGTTCTGAATTAGGAATAATAGTCAGATTCCTGCTTTAAAAAAAAACAAAAAGGGAGAGAAGAGACAGCATAGTAAAGATGGGGAAGATACAGTTTTTGCTGATGTTCTCAGGATACAGGGCATCTGTTTGATCATGAACAGGTGTTTTGAGCTTGCAGGTTGGATTGCTCTGGAACTCCCCAGTCAAGGACATCATCTGGTTGGACTAATCAGGTCTGTCTCTTTCACCATTTTTTTTAATTAATTTCTGCTCATTTTCTCTTTCTTGTTTACCACACATAATCTTAACAAAGTCTCTGAGTGGTATCAATAAACCCTTTCTATTTAAATATATAGGATAATGAGCTTTCATAGGTGTAACCCACTTTATCAGATGAGTTATGGTTTCTCTAAAATGCCAAAGGACTACTTGTTACAGACTAATACAGCTACCCCTCTCAGATTTTCTATTTAAACATATTCACTATTTCTATCTCCTTAGATGTTTTCCTTAAACAATTTTATATACAAGGACAAGGTAAAAATCCATGCATGTTTACCCACTCTTCACCAGTTAGATTAACAATTAAAGTAGATGTGCTATATCCCAATTATTACAATATATCTTACAGTAGAGAAGTGAATTGGATCTAACATGTGATTACAAATTTTCACTTGTTCTAGATGCTGATTTTTAGGTGCTGGATTTTCTAGCATGGATTTTCTAACTGAAACACTGAGTCATTCAGTTCTTTAACCCTCTTATTTCATAAATGGTGATTGGTATCCACACACCGGTACTTCAGTTAGGAAGAAACAATCAATTGTGCACATACAAAATGAGAAACGACTGCCTAGGAAAGGATACCACTGAAAGAGATATGGGAGATCACTGTGGATTACAAGATAAATATGAGCCAACAGTGAAACTGTTGCAAAACAAGCAAACATCAATATGGGATGTATTAGTAAGAATGTTGTAAGCAAGACAGAAATAATTCTGGGCTGATTTGGCCTCAACTAGAGTATCGTATCCAATTCTGGGCACCACATGAAGAAAATCCAGAGATGAGCAACAAAAATTATTAAAGACATAGAAAACATGATCTGTGGGGAAAGACTGAACGTAATAGGTCTTTTTTAGTTTGCATGAGAGGGGACATGATGACAGCTTCCAAATGCATGAAAAATTGTTACAAGGAGGAGGGAGAAATTTTGTTCTCCTTAGTCTCTGAGGATAGGACAAGAAGCAATGGGTTTACATTGCAGCAGGAGGAGTTTAGGTTGGACATTCAGAAAAAGTTCTTACTTAAATTGTCCAGAGAAGTTGTGGGATCTCAATCATTGGAGCAGACAAGCACCTGCCTAAAATGGTCTAGAAATAATTTTTAGTCCTGCCATGATTGCAAGGCATAGAACTAGAAGACCTCTTGAGATCCCCTCTAGTCCTACATTTCTATCATTCTACACAGGCTGTGCTTCCCACAAAGTTAAAACTCTCAGTAATGACTCTTACCTATAAAATTAGTTTGATAAGGTTTTGGAGAAAGTTGAGAACATTTTCCTAAAGACAATGAGAATTGGAAAGAAGGTCTTTGTTGTTTTGATTCACTAGAAGACTGAGTTAATTTATTACCATTTGATTGTTCACACAACACATCAACTTTACTGAGTACAAACGCTGTTTTATGGTTGTGTATGATTATATTCTTTAAGAAACTCAGGTAATCTATGCATCTTTCATATGATTTTATCTAGTTTTTAAATCCAAAGAAATACAAACGGTGGGCAATTTTTCAAATGTATTTGGGTGGGCAAGGAAGTGCTATGTACAATTAACTCATTCTGTTTAGGAAAAAGAAATTCAGAGCAAGTTCCAGGAACAAGACACAGGAGTCTGAAGCTCATAAGAAAATTAAGGCTGGGGAAATTTATATAAAAGTTGGTTTGGGATTATCTGGACATGGTCAGAATAGAAGGCTTCATTTTTGTAGATATTTAATATTTAACTTGAAATGGTTCTCTTGAAAATCTATATTCTGTATGCTTGAAAAGATTCTGGAACTAATGAAAATGCTACAGGTTTTTTAGAAACAAATGAATTCACTTGTGCAAACTATAATACTGCTACCAATTTTGCCAACAAATTTCAGTCATCATCCTTGAATACTTCAGGGGATGCTTCTTGAATATTTTCTTTAGAAAGGGAAAAATCTATAACTAGATGAGATAATGCATTAGTAATTTTTTACACATGCATCTTTTGTACATTGCATGACTGCAGTACCGTAGATGTGTTACTTGTTATGACACTTGTATTTCTGCTGAGAAGAGGTGCCCAGAGAATAGCCATGCAAGGCCACAACACATTAGATATTAAACTCCATATACAACAAGTTTCTCTTGCAGTTGAAATTCATCATTGTGCTGTCAAATTGAAGCAGACTTGGATATAGTTTGCTGTAATTAGGCTTTAAGTCCATAGATGTAACAGCTGGGTTTCTTCTGCAGATTTACAGAGGAATATACCACACTAAATGAGCATTAAGCCCCCAAAGTGCTATAAAAGTTGATGCTCATGGTTCAAATGGAAGAATCATAGAGGAAATCTTTACTTTCTTTCTTTTTGCATATAGGTAGGGATGGCCCTGGTCCTAACCCATAGTTTGAGAACCACTGTAAGTAACATTTTTGTTAGACAAATAAATATGCATCAAAATATTTACTTTAACGGACACAGGGCACATGGGTATTATTACTTTTTTTCAGAATGAGGAATGGGGTGCAGAGCAGAAATGGACTAAGCAGTTCTTTAAAACCCCAGCAAATGGAAAAAACTGTTCAATATCACTTAGAACTCATGTACCTGCATAAGTAATCATGTCCTTTTTCCCATTTAGTTCACTCTGTTTTTGTTTCTGGTCTTGTCATATATCTATGCCATGACAAGCTCTTCTGTGGAATCTGTGTCTACATTTTCTTTTTATATTGTGTGCCAGGCTTTGTCCCTGCACTTAATAAAATAAACAAGGAAAGTGCCAGTGATTTCAATGATGCAGTAGGTGAATAAGTAGGGAGTAATAATGAATAAGGAACAATATTTGTTTGTACAGGCCTATGTAATTTTAATGATTGTATGCTAGTGGGCCAATCCACCACCAGTACATGAAATAGTATTCCTCGTGGCAACCAAATTTTATTCTCTTTGCTTCAGAACAGATTTTAATTTGTGAAAATCCAGACAACTCAATATAAATTAATCAAATAAATTCATCAGCACCTACAGAAGATGACCTGCTCCTTGCCCAAACCTGGAAGTCTGTACTGCATTTAAGCAATGCTGCAGCCCAAGCCCTACAAGCCTGAGTCAGCATTCATCGTCCAGCCAGGGGTATCTAATTGCAGTATAGACATACACTAAATGAACTCAAATTAGCATTTATATTTCCTGGCCTGGTCATGTGACCTAATCCAATCATGTGATTATTGGACTTCTTGCTTTCACAGAAGCTGTGGAGGCAGCTTACACAGAGCAGAGTTGAGAACCCCAATACTCTTAAAAGGCCAGTGCCTCCATCCCCATAACAAATCTGTCAATTTTAATTTCCTAAACATAAACACCAAAAATCAGTCAAGTTTAGATTGTAGATGTGGCAATTTGATACTTTTGGTGTTTTCTGTTCTTAATTTTGTGCAACTGTTTTTGACTCTTGACCATAACAATGCATAACATGACATATGCTATATTTTCTGCACCATTTGTCACATACTTTGTGCTTATTCCTGTAATAGTTCTTGAAAATATCAGTCAGAATAAATTACACGAGCCTGGAAAGCTTAGCCCTGCAGCAAAAATATGTGTGATGAAATGGAAAAAGTTGGAAGGAAACAAAATTCACTATTTTACCTGTTATAGAAAGGCAAAAGTAAAAGAGAAATATTTGTTTTTAAAAGTTTGACAGATATCTCACGAATGTCCTCTTAACTCAGGACACCAAGACCTCTAGCCTCCAAAGTCTCATTCTGGTCAGGGTGCACGTGGATCTTCTGCAGCTCTGGTCACTGCCTCAAACTGAAAGGCTTATGTCAAGAACCTCAACTCCCCATTACCTCACCCATCTTGGCAGTGCTGAGAGATTCAGCATTTTGCAGTGCAAAATAGTCTGGAAGTAAAGTGAGGACCAAATGTTACAGGTACTTTATGTGAAGATAACTATGTGTATGAATGAGACGCACAAACTATTGTCCTCTCTTTCTCTTTCCTTACCTACCTGTTCTCTCCCTGCAGTTTGTAAGGGAAATAAGTTTCTGTTTGTGTTTGCTCAATGTTTTTTCAGGTTTGTGGGAAATGTTGAGGCCGAAATAGTGGAATCCCATAGGAATACCTGCATGGTGGCATTTGCAAGTAGAATAAACAAATAATTCTATTGTGGCTGAGCTGCTGGAATTTCATTCAAATTCGTTCAACAACGAATAAGAGGTGGGCATGTTCTAAATGAGTCAGAAGACATGTCCTCACAATACTGCAGAATCCAAAGGACAAGATTGTCTAGCTTTAGCGTCCAGCCATTAGATACCTTTATCTATTAGATTAAAGAACCTGTTATAATATTCACCATGTAGGTACTTAAAGTGAGACAGCAGGTTTAAAACAAACATTATGAAGTATTTCTTCACATCATACACAATCAACCTATGGAAATCCCTGCCAGAGGAAGTTGTGAAGGCCAACACATTAACAAGGTTCAAAAAAGAATCAGATAAATTCATGGAGGGTAGGTCCATCAATGGCTACTAGCCTCTCTTTGTCAGGGTTGGGAATGAATGACGGGATGGATCACTTGATGGTTACCTGTTCTGTTCAGACAAGATACTGAGCTAGAATGATCTTTGGTTATTGCTCTTTAACCTTATCTTTGTTAATCTAAATAGATGAGCTCCCTGAGCATATCACTGCAAGGCCTGTTTTCCTAGATTGTTTATTTTTTTTCTGAGTTCATATTTTATATATATGAACAGACAACAAATCCATCCAACAAAATGGGCTAATTAAATCATTTTAACATAAGACAAAACTTTAGTCTCATACCACAATGCACTGAATTAACTCACGTATATTATGTCCCAATGCAAGAAGTGTCAGATTTAATTTTTGACACAATGAATCCATTTGTAAATAAGTAATTCAGTTCCTGCATCCAGCCTGATACACCTCACTATCAAGAGAGAAAGTTAAAATACTGCAAAGATTTGTTAGCACAGTATATCCTAAATTGAACCAGTCTCATGTGATGACAGTTTTTCAGACTGTGTTTTATACTTCCCATATACAATGTCAGCAGTTTAGTTTTACTTACTTTGTGGAGCCTGCATAAAAAGCTATACAGCCAGTCATAGACTTCACTGGGCCCTCTATTGGAATCTCCTCCTCCCCTTATTTCTCCTCTTGCACTGCAGATCAGCTGATCTGAGGCATGCAGGGGACATTAGGGGGAAAAGGAAAGGAGTGAAGGTGCGGCACATTTGGGGGAGGGAGCAGAATGGGGCAGGACGGGGTAGCTTGGGTAAGGGTCTTTAGGGGAAAGGGTGAAGTGGGGGTGAGGTTTGGGGAGCCAGGAGAGAGCACACCCTGGCACAGTAGAAATTTGGCCCCTTTGTCTACAGGTATCACCATCATAACTTGCAATGTCTTTTAACCTTAATAGTAAGCAGTTCCATGTCAGTGGTCATTTCACAAGCACATATTTCCAATGTCAGTCAGCCAGAATCACTGTTGTCTAATCCTTTCAATACTAGAGGATGGTGAATAAATTCATATTCCCAATGAGTGGTTTACAAAATGAATGCTTGATTTATACATGTTAAGGTCTCATGAGCTGGGACAGTTATTTCCTATAGGTTTTTACAGCACCTACCATAGTGGTTTCTTTGCCTCTAGGGACTACCAAAATATAAACATTTAATCAGAGGACATTTGTACCATCATACAACAGTGACACCAGAAGGAAAGAAAAAATACAGAGGCGAGACATGATAGGTCATTTAAAACAATACGTTTCTAAATATGAAACAACTGGAAAGGTTTGATTAAAGATATTTTCTTGGCATTTAGTGTGAATGATATATAATTTCGATCTAAATGATAATCCCTATTACCTTGAAATATACTCACCATAAATCATTGCTGCAATATATTATTTATTATTTACTAAAAGATGTGAGCAGCTGAAACAGTCTTTTATTATGAGTATATTCTTTACCAACAAGGATTTTTGCTGTTATGCAATAAACCATGTATTCTTTTAAAATGCAGAGAAAAAATCATTGATTGATTCTCCAAACTAATACATTGGGTTTTGGCCTCAATTTAGTAGCTCATTTCTACTCAGCAAAGTACTTTAGCATATGATGTAATCGGCAAGTGTAAGTCTCAGGTCCGACACTGGGTTCCCAAAATACAAAGTACGCCACATAGGTATCTGTCAAACACAAGTAGTTTATTTCTTGACAGCTAACAGCTGTGCCCCATAAATGGAAGAACAATATAACAAAGAAGAGGCATATCTTACATCCCTTCCTGCAAGCCTGGGACCCCGGGTAGGCTACGGACAAAGCGGGAGGTTGTCTCAGCTTCCGAGGCGCTGGTACCCAAAGCACATTGGTGAGGTCCGATTTGCTAGGCTCTGAGGCAGCCTTAAATACAGTTTTCCTGCCCTGTTTGGCAGTTTGGAAATTTCCAGGGCTTACTCATTAGTGCTGATATAGAGCTTAGCTGTTCGTTATCGATATGGATCTTCTTGTCTTTTGGCCCTGTTTATGTGATCAGTATGTTAGGGTAAACAGAATTGTTTATGTTTTCTTGCCCTTTATCGTTATCTTATACTTGTTCCTGCTATACTGGCAACAATACTTATCTTAAGTGTTCCCAAAGACTTGCTTCTGGCTCATCAGATATAGGGAAAAGGGAAAGGGGGGAAAGAATGCAGGCCTCACCACCCCTAAACTATCACGTACAAAGTTCTTCCACAATTGACCACTATATTCCACCCCTGGGTGATGTGGCATGCATTCTACCCCAACACATCCCTTCTAGGAATGTTTACTTGCTCGGCTAGTAGTGTCATACGGAAAGCCAAATGTCTTACATAACAGGCTAACATACTAGTAATAATACAAATATCTACAAAACCCAATAATAGAATAACAATAGGATGGAGGAGATTATATGTAGACTGGATGTCCAATTTGTCCCTGGTTTTGCAATACTTGGTAGTGCCAAATAGGGATGCCCCAGACTGGGCATCCATGAATCTGCCAATTATTCTGAGCCCAGTGCCCCAACCAGACTGCTAGACCATTGGCCACTGCCCAGGAATCTGTGTAAAGGAGGCATGTTTCATCCCCCAGCTCTATTGCCTGCTTGCATGCTAGGTGTACAGCCACTAATTCAGCTAGCTGGCTGGACCCTCCTGTGCCTTCTTTAATCATCTGTTTGTTCCGGGTCTGCTGTAGGGCAGCAGCTCGCCATTTCTGGGTACCCCCCACATATCAGGCAGATCCATCAGTAAGCCAGGCAAACTGTTTCTGCTCGGTTGTCAGAACACTGAAAGGAGAGCCCCACACTGCTATTCCTTGCAGCGGAGGCAGCTGTGGTCTGGGCTGTTCAGCCTTATCTCCTTCTGGGAGCTGTGCTATTAACTCATGCAAGTGGGAAACCCCTGAGGGTCCAGGCTTAGCTCTCTCCTGGATGTACCACTTCCACTTTAACAGAGTGCTGGCCATAGCTCAACCCGACCGGGGAACAGCTATATCTCGCACCCAGCTCATGATAGGGAAATGAAATCCCATAGGGTACGTCTACACTAGCTCGTTAGTTCGAGCCAGGTAGGGTAATGAGGGCAAGCGGAGTTGCAAATGAAGCCTGGGATTTAAATATCCCGGGCTTCATTTGCATGTTCCCGGGCGCCGCCATTTTTAAATCCCCCTTAGTCCGAACACCGTGCGCGCGGCTACACGCGGCACGGAGTAGGTAGTTCGAATTAAAGATCCTAATTTGAACTACCGTTACTCCTCGTGGAATGAGGAGTAACGGTAGTTCGAATTAGGATCTTTAATTCGAACTACCTACTCCATGCCGCGTGTAGCCGCGTGCACAGAATTTGGACTAAGGGGGATTTAAAAATGGCGGCGCCTGAGAACATGCAAATGAAGCCTGGGATATTTAAATCCTGGGCTTCATTTGTAACTCCGCTTGCCTTCATTACCCTACCTAGCTCGAACTAACGAGCTAGTGTAGACGTACCCATATATTGAAATTCCATTGGTTTCAGTACAACATAAGATGCTGCTTAAGTGATTTACTGAATATGGATGCACTTAAGTGCATGCTTAAATGTTTTGCTAAATTAGTATCATATGCAGATATAACTTTATTAGTATGAAACCATATGTAAGAGCAGAGAATCAGTCCCCCTGGTTCTTTTGTTAGTATTTATAGTATGTTGCTCTTTGTCGCTTAAACTTTTCACTATTTGACCAAAACAGAATGAGATTAGAATACATACAAATTAATAATTATTACACACAGATTAATAAATAATCTCTTAATTTTTGGATTTCTTATCCATTAAATTCTTTCTGTTACTCTTTGTTTGTGCAGCACCTAACCCATACTGTCCTGACATTCCACCTTGCAGAGAAGGCCAGAACAAGGCTCATAACCTGCTTAAGTGCCAGTTATGATTATGCCTGACCCCTTCTGCACTGAGTGGTTCATTGTGTCCATAGAGTAACTTGAATTGAAAAGGAGGAACGTGACTACAGACATGAATGCTAATGTGTCTTCAGTATAATATCTGAAGGGACAGTGTTTGAATTCTATTATCTGTAACAGGCTAATAAAATAAAAATAATGTAATAATGCATAAAACATAAGTAACACAATATAATTGTACTGACAATTCCATAATTACTGTAATAGTGTGACAAAGAAGAAGTGCTTATTATTCAAAGCAAGCTAAACAAAGTATGTGCAGTTCTTGGCTACGTCTAGACTACAAGCCTCTTTCGAAAGAATATTTCAAAAAAGCCTCTTTCAAAAGAGAACGTCTAGACTGCAACCACTTCTTTCAAGAAAGCGAGCCGATTTTTCGAAAGAGAGCACCCAGACAGTCTGGATGCTCTCTTTCAAAAAAGCCCTGTTTGCATTCAAGAACGCCTTTTTTCAAAAGAGCACTTTCGAAAAAAGGTGTTCTTCCTCATAAAATGAGGTTTGCCGAGGTCGAAAAAAACCACCAGGTTATTTCAATTAATTTCGAAAGAACTCGGTGGCAGTCTAGACGCAGAGGAAGTTTTTTAGAAAAAAGGCCACTTTTTTTTGAAAAAACACTGTAGTCTAGACACACCCCTTCTGTCTTCTGAAAAGTAGCTGAAGTTCCATAGAATAGGCCTGTATTACATTATCACAGACCACTAAAGTAAAGAGCCATTGCTCATTGAACAAATGTTCACGTCTTAGAAGTCCACTTGGCATATCTGCTTGAATTCAGATTTGGATTTTACACTGTAGCTCTTACAAACTGTATAAAAGCCTGAAGGAATTTGCCTTTAAGCCAGTCACCCCTTCATTGCAGGAGGAATACCAGCTAATTTGAATTAGGGCTTTATTTCGGAATCCTGTTTCACTGCTGCGTGTAGACACAGGCAGTTACTTCGGGCTAGTGAATTTCTAAAATGGCGACCGGCTGGGAACAAGCAAATCAAGCATGGGATATTTAAATCCTGTGCTTCATTTGCAATTTCGGTCGCCCTCATTAGCATCCCTAGATCGATCTGGGGGCTTGTGTAGACATACCCTTAGAGAAATATGGCTGGACTACTTGCACCTTGGGTGCAATGCAGTATGGCATTTCCCACACTCAGAGTCACAGAAAAAGAATAAGATCACAGCAGCTATATTTTGGGATCAAATGGAGAGCTGAGAAAGAAAACATATTTTGTCTCTGCCTGGAGACACACTGGTAGAATCCCAAAATCTCACCTGAATCTGTCCATAAGGCTTATCCCGCATTGACCGTGTCCCTCAGGGCAGGGAGCTGGTTGTATGGGGAGTGCAGGAATCAAGGCAGGGCCTTCGGAATGGGGAGGCAGGGCAGGAGGCTACGGGTGTGGGGGGTGCAGGAGTTGAGGGGAGGGGGTTGAGGAGGGGCTCAGAGCCAGAGGCTGGAGATTGGGGAGTGTAAGAGTGAGGGTTGGGGGTGAGGAGGGGCTCAGGGTGGGGGCCCATCCAGCAGAGCTCTCCTCCCCATTTCTTCCTCCCCCCGGCAACCAGTGGGGGCCTTTCCTTCCCCCCAGCCCCCACCACCACCATCAAGACCTTCTCTTTGCCCCCAACCCCTTCAGCCAGCAGGGGCCTTTTCTCCCCCCCCCCCCCCCATGCCCCAGCTTCCCTGGCCAGCGGGTGCCTTTTTTCTCTCCCCAGGTCCCTGAGCAGCAGGGACCTTCTCTCTTTCCTCCCACCACAACCTTCCTGGCTGGCAGGGTGCTTTTGTTTCCTCCACACATTCCTCTCCCCAGTCTGCAGGGGCCTTCTGTCTCCACACCTTCCTCCAGTCAGCAGGGACCTTTTCTTTCCCTACAGACCCTTCAAAAGACCTGCTGAACTGACACTGCTTCATTGATATAGTACTGCCCATTTAATGCAATATTGAAGACTAGTGCTAAATTTAAAATAGCTGCAACTACTGGCTGAAAAAGAACACAGCTGCAGAGTACAAGGGAAGAAATCTTTCTCTGTGGTAAGGGGTTGTCCGAAAGTGGTAGAATTCTGGCTCCATATCCTGACTTCAGGCTGGAAATTTTCTGACCCAGTTTGCTTCATCCCCTTTCAGGCTTGATGAACTTTGGGGCACATAGAGTGTAGCAGAGGGGAAAAAAATCTGATCAACTTGGTTATCTGAGTGCTGGAGTCTGCACAGTTTGCACCGGGGTATATCAAAGTGGATCAATGTGGTCTATCCCTGGATAGACTCTGTTTCCAGCATAATATTATTACACCTTCCATTTGCCTCTGAATTGTTCTGCTTTTGCTCCTATGTGCTGGATTCATGCTCATTTTTTTGTATTATTTGTATTTTCTCTTCTAAATTGTTCAGTCCCAACATTTTATTTCTAAAAAGTAATTGCATACATTTTAAAAAAGGAAACAATTATAATTTCTTCCTCAATACCTGTCAACTCCCAAGTGCTGCATGAGAGTTGGGAGAAAATTGTTTTTGAATATGTTCTGAAAAAGGCATTTTCTCTTTCTTAATTTAATCCTATTAGTCCTAGTTATATTCCCTTTTATTATGGGGACCATATTGTGTTTGCTAGACTCATAACTAGTCAGCAAGACTATTTACATGAATAAGGCAAGAGGATAAAATACTTGTTCTCCCTCCTTGATGTTTTACACTTTTGAAATAATTGTAGACTTACCGTGTGTCTATATTTAGCCAAATTCTAATACATTTATTTAAAGCATAGTTTACTTAGCATGGGAAATAACCATGCACAACACTATAGTATCTGTTGACAATGATGATTTTTTTCTGGTGATCATTGTACATGATTGTCGGCCTGGCATTGTTTCAAAAGCTTTCTTTTTTTGTGAAATGAATAACAGGCAGTTTGAGAGTTGAAAAATTATGCACTCCCACCATTTAGAATGAAAACTATAGTGAATGTTATGCACTTCAAATGATTTAACATAAATGTGACATATAAAGAACTCTACAATCATCTGTTCTTGTGTCCATCCCCAGCTTCTGTAATTCTTTTCTCCCTTCCTCATGATATCTCAATTTCTACCTTCCTCCATCCCATGATTTCTACACTTCAGCTCCCCTTCACACATTCCAAGCTTCCCATCTTATTCTCTGATCCCGGAGAAATTCTGTAGTACTCCAGAATCACAGACACTAGAAACAGGCAAGCATACTTTCCAAGCTTTTGAAAATGGGTTTTCTACCCCAAACTTTTCCCACTTTATGGTTCCAATCCCTAAGAATTCTCTCTTAAAAATGTGCCACACCCAGATTCACCCTATGGCAAGTGAGTAAAGTCCTGCATCTGTGTGCATAATATGGATCCTGAAAAGTTAATATTGCTCAAAATATGAGGGCCTGAAAAAATCATGGAGTAAAATTGTGAAACCCAATTATTGATCAAGTAACTTACAAATGTCTATAAACCTATCAAGTCTGAAATCTTTTAAGAATTCTTATATCCTATTTAAGCATTCGGTGTTTGAGAGGTTTAGAATGAATGTATGCTTGAGACTTCACAGGTAAAGTTGCCTCTGGAAACTTCACAGAAGGGACTGGAAGCCATTTATTTTAGTGGGAGTGGCATTAGACTCCTTATCTAAGATCAAACACTGACTCTTGCTCACTTTAATTTCATGGATTGTACTCCCATTGACTTCAGTGAAATCAGAAGTGGCTGTATGAAAACTCTTAAGGGTAATCAATTCAGCAGTCTTAGTTCTTGTACTGAATGTAACCATTTCTATAATAAAGGTGTGACATACTGGAATGCTGGCCAGAGACATTTGTTTTTTGTTCCTAGTCACAGGACAGGATTCAGGGTAGAAATTCAACCCAGGTGAAATGAAATGAGTTATTGACAATTAAATCCAACACCAGGACTACATATACATTGAATTTTCTTGTGCAAGAACATATGCAAATGAGGTGTGGTGAACCTCATTTGCATACTGAATGAGCCACCATTTTTGTGCAAGGGGACTTTGCGCAAGAAGGAGCAGTCTACACTGCGCCATCTTGCACACACCCCTCTTGTGCAAGAGCCATTCTGCTGCTTATTTTCAGGCAGAACAGCTCTTGCGTAAGAGGGGGGTTTTGAGCAAGAAGGAGCAGTGTAGACGGCTCCTTCTTGTGCAAAAGTCCCTTGCACAAAATGGCGGCTCATTAAGTATGCAAATGAGGTGCAGCAATAGCCATCGTGGCACCTCATTTGCATATGTTCTTGCGCAAGAAAAGGCAATGTAGATATAGCCTTACTGTTATTTCAGGGATGCTATATTCAATGTCTTCTCATACCAACCCTCATACACAGACACAGGAATTGCACCATGCTCACTGGAGGGAGTCAGAGCAGGTTTGAGATCAGAGTTTCCTTCTAGACAGATGTGTCTTAAAAAGCTTTGCAAACTCTGTCGGCCCCAGTTTGAAACCAGAGTTTCCTTTCTTTTAAATACTGTCAGTCTGTGGTGCTTTATTCCATATTATTCAGCACAATCCCTCAAGATCACTGCCTCAGGATGATTGCCCGTATGAATTTGTGGAACAAAATTCCAATAGGGAGGTCCTTAAGTTGTGTGGTCTCATGGGCATAGAAGCAATGCTTACCAACAAACATATTATGAGACTGGATGATACATGGGTACTGAAGATGCTTTTCTATGGCCAGCTTGTTCATGGAAAATGCTCTATTGGTGGTCAGTATAAACATTATAAAGATATCTTAAAGGCCATTGTGAAATCATGTGGCATATTTCCTGGTGATCTGGAAATAATAGCTCAAGACAGATTTCCTGGTGGGAAACTATTGCACTGTTTCAAACACTTTGAAAGTGAATGTGTCAAGACATTAGCAGAAAAGTGCAGACACCAAAAAGAGTGCACAACACTTGCAGATGGCGAATTTTATGTGACATCTATAATTGGATTTGCTGATCAAGGACTGGCTTAATCACTCGTCAATTGATAGCTCAGTATATATATATATGTTCAATGGATTGTCGAAAATTCACAGTGGTGGGGTACGTGTGACTGTGTTGAACATGGATTTGTGGCAATAATGTAGATAGATGTTTATCAGAGCTCTTCTTTCCCTTTTTGTCCTAAGATACCTTAAACATTCTCCTTTTTAATGTTTTTTTTTCCTGGTAAAATTTGTCAGCTGCTATATTTTTGCCAGGTAACCCCAAAACAATCACCACAACAATGTGTTTCAAATAATGCTTGAAGTTTATTACATGCATATTTTATTTAAGTAATTGTACTGTCATAAATGAAATTGGTGCATTTTTAAAAGCAGTTAGTTACAGAAGAAATAATTTGGCCCATTTTAAATATGTAGTATACACTCTTTCAATATGCATATAATTACTTTTTCACCAACACTTTAAAAGGATAATAAGTCCATAAGCAATATTTACTAATCATGTCGAAGGAAATTCTCTAGTGGTTTACACTCTGTACAGCCCTAGTGACTTCAATGAGGTGAGCAGGTGTGTAGATGAAAGCAAAATGTGACCTGTCAAACTTTGCCTCGTAACATGATTGGCAGCTCTAGGCTGTTCAAAAGAAACTCCTGGGAAGAAATGTTAATTAAATTAAAAGGTAAAAGGGAAAGAAAAGCAGAGATTGATTCAGAAGAAACTGCCTAGGGTTCTCAAAGGAACTAATATATATGTCTTTACACTTTGTAAAGCATTACATTTCATTATTCGTTACAGTATTTTTTCACTCTATATCACTGCTGTCCAGGGAAGCTATAAAACTGTTCCTCTGGTGTGGTGCAGTAGTTTTAATTAGCTGATTTCCAGAAGTTCCAGATAATGCTATCTGGAAATCAGATTCCCAAACCTGCACTGTCCTTTGTGGGAGATGAATCTGAGGAACTGTCCTGGATTGAAGTGTCATTAGAGGAGGTTTTGGAATGAATAGAAAAACTTAACGTTAACAAGTCACCGGGACCGGATGGCATTCATCCAAGGGTTCTAAAAGAACTCAAATGGGAAAATGTAGAAGTGTTAACTGTGGTTTGTAATCTATCCTTTAAATTGGCTTCTGTATCTACTGACTGTAAGATAGCTAATATGACACCAATATTTAAAAAGGGCTCTAGAGGTGATCCTGTCAATTACAGACCAGTAAGTCTAACGTTGGTACTGGACAAATTAGTCGAAACAATGGTTAAGAATAAAATCATTAGGCACGTAGAAGAACATAATTTGTTGGACAAAGGTCAACATGGTTTCTATAAAGGGAAATCATGTTTTACCAATCTATTAGAGTTCTTTGAAGGGGTTAACAAACATGCGGACAAGGGGGATCTAGTAGATATAGTATACTTAGATTTTCAGAAAGCCTTTGAAAAAGTCCCTCACCAAAGACTTGTATACATTACATTGTCATGGGATAAGAGGGAAGGTCCTTTCATGGATTGAGAACTGGTTAAAAGACAGGAAACCAAGGGTAGGAATAAATGGTAAATTTTCAGAATGAAGAGGGGTAACTAGTGGTTTCCTGCAAAGGTTAGTCCTAGGATCAATCCTATTCAACTTATTCATAAATGATCTAGAGAAAGGAGTAAGCTGTGAGGTAGTAAAGTTTGCGGATGATACTAAACACGGGAGCAGACTGAAGAACTTCAAAAAGATCTCACAAAACTGAGTGATTGGGCAACAAAATGGCAAATGAAGTTTAATGTGGATAAGTGTAAAGTAATGCATGTTGGAAAAAATAACCCCAACTATACATATAGTATGATGGGGGCTAATTTGGCTACAACAAATCAGGAAAGAGATCTTGGAGTTATCATGGATAGTTCTCCGAAAACTTCCACACAGTGTGCAGCAGCGGTCAAAAATGCAAATAGGATGCTAGGAATGATTAAGAAAGGGATAGAAAATAAGACACAGAATATCTTACTGCCTCTGTATAAAACTATAGTATGCCCACATATTGAGCACTGTATACAGATGTGGTCTTCTCACCTCAAAAAAGATATTTTGGCCTTGGAAAGGGTTCAGAAAAGGGCAACTAAAATGATTAAGGGTTTGGAACAGGTCCCATATGAAGAGAGGCTAAAGTGACTGGGACTTTTCAGTTTGGAAAAAAGGAGACTGAGGGGGGATATGATAGAGGTATATAAAATCATGAGTTGTGTGCAGAGGGTGAATAAAGAAAAGTTATTCATTAGATCCCATAATATAAGGACTACACGACAACAAATGTAATGAATGGGTAGCAGGTTTAAAACTAATAAGCAAAAGTTCTTCTTCACACATCGCATTGTCAACCTGTGGAACTCCTTGCCAGAGAAGGCTGTGAAGGCTAGAACTATAACAGAGTTTAAAGAGAACCTAGATAAATTCATGGTGGTTAGGTCCATAAAAGGCTATTAGCCAGGGGGTAGGAATGGTGTCACTGACCTCTGTTTGTCAGAGGCTGGAGATGGATGGAACAAGACAAATTCCTTGATCATTGTCTTTGGTCCCCCCCTCTGGGGCACTTGGTGCTGGCCACTGTCAGCAGACAGGCTACTGGGCTAGATGGACCTTTGTTCTGACCTAGTATGGCCATTCTTATGTTCTTAGCTATCCAACCATCATAGTTACAGTCCCTGGATTTCCACTGCCTGACTCCTTGCATTAATATTAAAATAAAAACCCTGAAAAGCAAGTGTTTGCTTTTTCATTCTCATCTAGGTAGCCAAATGCAAATAGACTTCCAGAACAAGACTGGAAATGCACTGCTGAAAAGTAGCTGAAGAACCATCCAAATTCATTACCACTGTTCTGTCAGTGGTATGGTGGTAGCTCTATAGAGTGGGGATGGGAAAGTGTTTCTCAGAAAGGGTGGTTATAATTTCCCTCTTTCCCCTGAAAAGAAATTACTGACTGGCTAGCACATTCGTGGCATAACAGTATTGGTGTTCAAAGGAAAACATAAGAAATAGCTGAGCAAGTGAGCAGGAACATGAAGGACAGGTTGAAAAACAATACAGCTTTAAGCGCAGCTTAAAAACCTGCCAGTTTTTATTATTTTTTCCAGAACAGCTCCACCCACGGAAAATTTATTGTTTTAAATCCATAATTGCAAGTAGTAAATTATCTGCTAGATGGAATTTAAATGAAACTCATTAACTACAATATATTAATATTCTGATATCTGTAGCATGTTCCATTTACATAACTTCCAGCATTTACTTCATGTAAAAACTAAAAATACCCCCTTAATATAATAGGAAAACATCCGAGAGAACCGCAAAGAATAATGTACCAAAAACCTCCTTGAACCACCTTGTTGATAGAACTGATATAACACCAAATCTTACAGATATAGAAATAGATATGTATATAGTTATAGTGGGACAGACTCAACACTGCAGCCTGCTGCATTCTGGTGGAAGGCAGGTATACAGGGCACTGGATAAGTGTCTTTCTCTTCCCAGAGTAAACTCCCAGAGATTGCTGCCATGAAATGAAGATAGGCAGACACCTGGTGCTAGTTAATTAGCTTGCTCCCTCAAGCAAGTCATTAAACTCCTGCAGCCAATTAAAGACAGTAGGGCTGCTCTCAAATGTTTCCCTCAGGCAAGGAGAGGGGGAAGACAAAGAGTGATAGACCGGAAAAAGGAACGGCAGTACAAGAGGAAGGGGTGTGTTGCGGAGCGGAGGAGGCACTGGGAAGGGTTGTTTGGGAAAGTGGCCCAGGGAAAAAGCTGCCAAATCAGAAGTAAAAAATACAACCCTGACTGTTGCTGCTGCCTTAGCCTACGTCTAGACTGCAAGCCTCTTTCAAAAGAGGCTTTTTCGAAAGATAATTTTCAAAAAAAGGCTCTTTCAAAAAAGAGCATCTAGACTACAAAATGTACTTTTGAAAAAACAAACTGCTTTTTCGAAAGAGAGCACCTAGGCAGTCTGGATGCTCTCTTTTGAAAAAAGCACTGTTTGCATTACATAGAGCCATTTTTTGAAAGAGCACTTTCGAAAAAAAGGTGTTCTTCCTCTTAAAACAAGGTTTTCCGCGGTCGAAAAAAATGCCGCATTCTTTTGATTTACTTTTGAAAGAACGCAGCAGCAGTCTAGATGCAGGGGAAGTTTTTTCGAAAAAAAGTCCACTTTAAAAAAAAAACCTGTAGTCTAGACACACCTTCTGGGTCCCTGGACAGGTACCGGAGTAGTGGGGGGGTGGGGGAGGCTCAGGTTGCCCCTAAATCCCTCCATGCCAACACAGAGACTTTCCCAAGAATGGAGACCAGGTATAAAGGGGTTTTCACCCTGAAACCATGGACTAGCCTGTGATGAGAATGACGCAGTAGGCTGTGGACCCGGACTCTTGTAAAGAGAAAGAGGCTGTGTGAAGGGCCACAGTGAGCCTCTGAGGCTAATATTATCTGCCAGTAGAGCAAGACCCACAAGGCACAGCCAGAGCCTTGCCACAATAGTTACATATATATATATATATATATATATATATATATATATATATATATATATATATATATATATATATATATGTTATTTATAGTTATATATGCAGAGTCAAAATTAAGGATGTTTCTAGTGACTTAATGTGACCTTTCTTAACTGACTCAGCTGTAAATTAATAGGGATATGTATTATACTTAACTGGTAACTTGCAAACTTGTGGATCTCTGTGTGTTTTTCATGCTGGTGTAGCCCAAGGTCCAGTGTGTTTCAGCAGCAGCCCTGGGAACTACACGTTGTGGACTACAAACTGCAGCATGTTGGGAGAACTTCCTGGTTCCTGCCAGGATGTGCCCTCTGCCCCCGGCAGGGTCTCAGCAAGGACTGTGCTAGAAGCAGCACACAGGCAGCATGCTGAGAGAAGGGGATGCTGAACTGTTTTCCAGTTCTATGTTTTTTACAGAATAAAGCCTGTTCCTGGTGATTTGTCAGAGTGGGTGTGGTCTGAGGCGCACTCACACATACACAACGCAGAGCATACCAAGCAGCCTCAGGCCTAGCCTCCCCCCCTCCCCCACACACACAGTGGTGTAAGAAGTTACAAGCTTCCCCTATGCTGAATAACCTCACACTGGGCTAGCCAACAGGAGGGGTTACTCTAGTGTTCTTGAACTTTGGCTTAAATTTTGGCTCAGCAAGGACCGTATGTATATCCTTTTTCCAGCTTACAAGCAATGGATCAATCTTCTACAGAACCTGTCCCAATTCTAAGTCAAGACTCTTGCTTATTATGCTACCAAATCAACTTGAATGCAAAAGATGGCCCAACACATTCAAAAGAATACCTGCATAGGCTGTAGTTGGGAGAGGTTTGGAAGGAATAAAATTCTGTAGGCCAGATTACCACTTCTGTATTACAATCAATGGGAAAAGATGAAGGAGTGAGTTAACCTTGTGGACTTTCTTCACTGAGGGTACGTCTAGACTACATGCCTCTGTAGGAGGTTTACCTCATCCCAGGAGGTTTACCTGGGTGGTCGACAAATACCTTTGATGTCGACACCCGCGCATCCAGACTATCGCGCTGAGCCGACAAACAGCTGATCAGCTGTTTGTCGGCTCAGCGCGGCAGCCATATAAATTTAAATGAAGCGGCAATTATTTAAATCGCCGCTTCATTTTCCTATGTCTGGTAGCCTAATCTACATGCCTGACAGAGGCATGTAGTCTAGTCGTACCCTGAGGAATCTACAATCAGCCAAGGTTGTCTGTGATGTTGCTGCACTGTGTGTGGATCATTGCAGCTCCTCATGGGCACAAAATATTCTCACCATACAGAAAACTATGTAGAAAATATTGCCCCAAGTTTTCCCCTGTAATCTCTGAGACTAAAAGGAGGACAATCTTTATTTTTCTTTCTCTTACCCACCTAGTCTCCAGACCTGCCAACTAATCTCCCCACCCCTACCAGAAACCCTTTCTGGCATGAGGAAATGATGCTGATGAGGTGGCTACCTGTTATCCCATCCTCAATGGAATGGATGGTCATTCTGTTCTGAGTAATAGCACTTTGCTATGAGCAAAACTGTGCTCCTCAGGAACATTTATAAAGGTTTCTCTGGAGTCTAAGGAACAGAAAGGAAGAAAGGAAGTGTTTCAGTATCAATATACACTGCAAAACACTTAGAGAAGTGTGGTGGTCATTTCCATGCTCCATGGTCCTTCCTAGAAGATTTGGTTACATGTGTAGGACAGCTGTATGCTGCACTTTTGTTACGTCTCTTCAATGACAATTTGCAATTATGTATGCTGCTTGTTTTTCAGACAATTTTTCCACCAGGGAAAAATCATCTCAGTTTTGCAGTATATCATTGAGAAACTTCACAGTTCCCATATCCTTGCATTGTTCTCTTGGGGTATGTCTAAACTACCCCGCTAGTTCAAACTAGCAGGATAATGTAGGCATACCGCACTTGCAAATGAAGGCCAGGATTTGAATTTCCTGGGCTTCATTTGCATAAACTGGGCGCCGCCATTTTTAAATCCCTGCTCGTTCGAACCCCGTGCCGCGCGGCTACACGCGGCACGAATTAGGTAGTTCGGACTAGGCTTCATAGTCCAAACTACCATTACTCCTCATTCCATGAGGAATAACGGTAGTTTGGACTAGGAAGCCTAGTCCGAACTACCTAGTTTGTGCCGCGTGTAGCCACGCCGCAAGGGGTTCGAACGAGCAGGCATTTAAAAATGGCGGCGCCCAGTTTATGCAAACGAAGCCTGGGAAATTCAAATCCCGGGCTTCATTTGCAAGTGCGGTATGCCTACATTACCCTCCTAGTTCGAACTAGGAGGGTAGTATAGACATACACTTGCAGACTTTTGCCAGAGAAAAGGCTTCTACATATGGATTTTCTGCATCCAAAAAGAATTGAATTAGTTGCTTCTGTGGCAGCATCTCTCACCACTGCTATGTCATAAAATATGGTTTGGGCCCAGGAGTGGCTAGGTTAGGTAAAGATGTGAAGGCAACTGCAATCCCTCTAGTCCTACACTGCAGTCCCTCTAGTCCTACAGAGAGTAGCAGAAAAAAAATTTAAAAGATTTGGATATCACAGGGATGGAGAGCGTAAACTGTAGCCAGAATGAGTCTCTGGAAGGAATCTGTTCCCCCAAGGACATAGTGCCACGGTGCAGACAGGACAGGATTTCAAGAAATGCTTGAGAAGTTGCCAAGTGTGGAATATGGGAGGGGAATCTCTATGAAACTGTAAGGTGTGTCTAGACTATATGACTCTGTTGATGGAGCCATGTAAAGTAGTTTACTCGACATAGTCAGTGAAGTGGAGATTTAAATAATCCCCGCTTCATTAAAATAAAAATGGCCATCGCGTTGTGCTGACAATCAGTGGATCTGGCACAGTGCAGCAGTCTAGACATGGCGCAGTCAACAAGGGAAGCCTTTGTCAACCACTCCTGTAAGCTTTGTTTCGCATAGTCATGTAGTCTACACACACCCTGTGAGAGCTGCTTCATGTACCATTCTTTGCATGTGGTTGTATACTTAGGGTACGTCTAGACTACAGGCTTCTGTCGACAGAAGTTTTGTCGACAGATACTGTCAACAAAACTTCTGTCGACAAAGAGCATCTACACTACATTGAGTTCTGTCGACAAAGCAAGCTGCTTTGTCGACATGGTAGTGTAGACGCAAAGGACAGTTTACATGCAATAACACCTTCTGTCGACAGAAACTCTGTCGACAGAAGGCGTTATGCCTCGTAAAATGAGGTTTACCAGCGTTGACAAAACTGCTGAGTTCTGTCGACGTTATGTCGACAGAACTCAGCGGTAGTGTGGACGCAGGTATAGTTTTGTCAACAAAAGTCCACTTTTGTTGACAAAACCCTGTAGTCTAGACACACCCTTATAGCCTTCCTTGGGGATCTGGTGGTGAGCGATGAAGGTGTTGCTCCTGTCTGTAGCATCTAGATGTGTCTGATGGTCTAGATCCAGATCTTTTTCCATAAGAAAAGATGGGCCACTATCTTTTCAATTACATCTAATTCTCATTTTTATTATTTCTATAGAAAGCGTATAATAGGAAAATGAAAGTCACAGGTTTTCCACATTTTTGAATGAGGAATTAGATGTATTTTTGTTCATCCACAGCAATTGTATTTTATAGTCTCTCTCTCTCCCAGAGTATGTCTAGACTGCAGAGTTTTTCCAGGATACTGGAGGTATCCCGGAAAAGCTCTGCCACATCCAAGGAATGTGTCTGCTTTTCAAAATAAAATAAATAAATAAATAAATAAATAAAAATTGGAAAAGCAGAAAGGTTTTTTTGTATCCCTGTAAACCTCATTTTATGAGGAAGACGTGATGTTCCAAAAGAGCCTTTTTTTCCCTGACATTTGGCCCAGTGTAGACAGGCCAATTGTCAGAAAAACCTCTTTTGAAAGAAAAATGGAAAAAGATACGCAAATTGTAGTTTGTAATTTGCATAACTTTTTCCAATGGAACTTTGTAGTCTAGACACAGCCTCACACACACATGTAAACTCACACACAACTTTATCTAATATATAAAGAAAAAAATATTTTACAGACTCTGTAGCCCATTTTTAGTGCTTATTGATTTCTAATGAATACTGATTTAAAGAGCTGGGGAATTATAGGGTTCTAGTCTCAGAATCACTCACAACAGAATCAAGGTTATTAAATTCAATATCTAGTTGAGAATATTAGTGTGGGCAATAAAGCCACTCAAAGGCAAAGTAAAGCTCTAAGCAATTTATTAGCACAATTAAGTAAGACACAAGTTTGAAACCACATAATAAAGAGATTGGTGTAACTCTGTAAGTTTGCTGTCTTGTACTGATCCTCACATCCTTCTTTAAGGTCCTTGTGGTGAGAGACAAAGACCCAGCTCTATGTCACCCTGATGAGTGAGATGGTCTAGATCCAGATCGGCCAATAACACCTTTTCATGGTGGTCAGGGCTATTATAAGGCTTAGGGCTGTCATGAATATTCTTTCAGATGTCCATTCTCCCTTGTCCATATCTAACTTCCTCACCCTAATAATTTTGGGCTGCTTTTTATTCTATAGGTTAGTAATGATTTTTGGTTCTTGTCATGTATAGCAATTCATTGCCAGGGCAAATTTGTTGTTAAGTATCTTCCAACAATCTATTCTGAAATATTCAACATTAATATCAGTTCAATGTTCTTGTTGTTACCTGGTAGCATTTTAGACAAATGCTTAAACACCCTATTCCCAGTTTCCCAAAACACAAGGTAACCATTTTCCATGTAGCTATGCTAAACTGTAGAGGCATAAAAGCCTTATGCTAACCACTTAATGTAATGTTTGACATGATACAGGCTTGTAGGTTCCTTGTGTTACTGACAAGTCAAATAAAATACTAAAGCTATCTCCATTGTAAGGTTCAACTCAAAAAACAGAAAGTTTCATTATTAATTCTGGTGACTAACATCTGGTTGTCAAATGGGTTTTAAGTAGAAAGAAAGGGATGATCCCATGACTAGATGCTAGCCTGGGAATCTAGATATCTAGGTTTAATTTTCTGCTCAATGATTCTAAGCAAATCAGCTAGTTTCTGTGTGTTTCAGTTCCCCATAAGTAAAATGTGAATAATTGTACTCCCACAGGGTCTCAGATGCTATGGCGATAAAACACTAAGTACCTTAGATAGACTGATAATGTTTTCCCCTTCTTTCTCCAAATCACTTCTTACCTGTTATCACAGTCATCTGTTGTGGTTGTTTTTTTTTCTGCCAGTATCACCACATTTACTTACCAAATGAATTAAAAATAAAATCAGTGATCTGAAATAGAAGCTGTATGATAAAATGTAAATGGCCTATGATAAGAGGCCACTTGTCTTTTCACCTCTGGGTTCTCTATCTTTCTTTCCACTGCTATAAGAAGACAAGCATCCTATGGAGTTGTAAATTACATTTTTTCACTATGTTCTGCTAACATAGTTCTGCTTCTGAGTAAGCCCCCCAATTACTCTTTGCAGCATAGATTTGGAGAAAGTGCCTTGTCTATATGAAGATGAAAACATAACCACTTTTGTATGCAGGCATATATATCTAGAATGAGAGCAGCAGTCATACATTGTACAGATGAAATGTCAAAATGCACAAGTGATATCCGATGCAAAATGAAGCCTGATGTTTCTAAGACAATACACTGGGAGCATCCATTGCAACATCAGGAAGATGTTTTTCTTTCTACAGTATTCACATTTCCCTAAGGACACACTTTACAATGTCAGTATAATTAGTGCGAACACCTGGCATTCGCTCGCCTTAGACAAGTATGCTTGGAAACAGGGAGTGAAGGAAGCTCTTGCTATGTATGAAACTACCTTGGTGAAGGAAACGGAAGACAAGAGAGCCCTCAGGAAGATCCGTGCCCGTGATACCAGAGCGACATCTGCCTTCTGCTGCTCACAGTGCGGAAAGGACTGCCATTCCCGGATTGGATTGCACAGTCACAGAAGACGCTGCTTGAATCAGTCCAACAGGCACAAACCCATGATCCTTTGGGATCGAAGGATGCCTATGATTGACGATAATTAGGGTGGCATTTCATAGAATCATAGGACTGGAAGGGACCTTGAGAGGTCATTGAGTCCAGCCCCCCGCCCTCAAGGCAGGACCAAGCTCTGACTACACCATCCCTGACAGATGTCTGTCTAACCTGTTCTTAAATATCTCCAGAGAGGGAGATTCCACCACCTCCCTTGGCAATTTATTCCAATATTTGACCACCCTGACAGTTAGGAATTTTTTCCTAATGTCCAATCTAAACCTCCCTTGCTGCACTTTAAGCCTATTACTCCTTGTCCTGTCCTCAGAAACCAAGAGGAACAAATTTTCTCCTTCCTCCTTGTGACACCCTTTTAGATATTTGAAAACCGCTATCATGTCCCCCCTTAACCTTCTTTTTCCCAAACTAAACAAGCCCAGTTCATGAAGCCTGGCTTCATAGGTCATGTTCTCTAGACCTTTAATCATTCTTGTCGCTCTTCTCTGTACCCTTTCCAATTTCTCCACATCTTTCTTGAAATGTGGCACCCAGAACTGGACACAGTACTCCAGCTGAGGCCTAACTAGTGCAGAGTAGAGCGGCAGAATGACTTCACGAGTTTTGCTTACAACACACCTGTTGATACAACCTAGAATCATATTTGCTTTTTTTGCAGCAGCATCACACTGTTGACTTATATTCAACTTGTGGTCCACTATGACCCCTAGATCCCTTTCTGCCATGCTCCTTCCTAGACAGTCGCTTCCCATCTTGTATGTATGGAACTGATTGTTCCTTCCTAAGTGGAGCACTTTGCATTTCTCTTTATTAAACCTCATCCTGTTTACCTCTGACCATTTCTCTAACTTGCTAAGGTCATTTTGAATTATGTCCCTATCCTCCAAAGAAGTTGCAACCCCACCCAGTTTGGTATCATCTGCAAACTTAATAAGCGTACTCTCTATCCCAATATCTACATCATTGATGAAGATATTGAACAGTACGGGTCCCAAAACAGATCCTTGCGGAACTCCACTTGTTATCCCTTTCCAGCAGGATTTTAAGATACTGTATGTTGGTGAAAGAGTCAGTGACATTTTCCTGGTTGGAGAGATAGTACAATACCAAGACCAGGGCTCTTGCCATCTCAGTTTGCATTCCCAAACTTCATCTACTTGTTTCTTTGCTTTGCTTACTATGAAGAAAAATATTATGTAAAATGAATATCCAGAGTCTTACATTAAGTTTTAACTTACTCTCAGGGCTGCCCAGAGGATTCAAGGGGTCTGGGGCAAAAGCAATTTTGGGGGCCCCTTCCATAAAAAACAGTCTCAGACCTCAGACATTCTCGTGGGGGCCCCTGCGGGGCTTGGGGAAAATTGCCCCACATGCTCCCCTCCCTACTCCCCCCCCCCCCCCCCTCCCGGTGGCCCTGTTTATTCTACATAGCTTTGCTTTCCCCATGTCAGCTTTGGGCCCTGTACTAAGTAAATTGTATTTAATTCTTGAGCACTAAGCTTTGCCCACAGTTGGAGACTGTGATTTTTAACATATGTAATAGAGAATTAGTAACGAGCCTTGGGGTACATGAACACTTGGCTTTATCCACATCTCTCTGAAAGTTCATAAGGAAGCAATGAGATTCTTGTGCTGGCTGATGGATACCTCAAACACAGGTTTTGACACTAAAACCTCAGCATGTGCCAATCGCACACAGCAATGTCTGAAATTCCCCAAATTTCCTCCAGGCCAGCAGAAAGGAGATATGGGGTACAAATTGGCACATGCTTCCTTTTTACTGTGTATCAGTAAAAAATTACTCAGCAGGAGAGTCTGACCCTTGATCATGTCCTGGTGCTCCAGTGTGATTTCAATGGAACAATGTAAAAGCAACAAAGCACAGAAAAACAGATGTTGGGAGTTCAGAGCCAGCAATGAAGCAATTACATTTTATTGACATCAGTTTAGCCTGATTAATATTTGCCTTATATTTGTCTAGATCTTATTGAAGAAAGCATAAATATAATCACGTTTTAAAGACTTTGTTGTGAAGAAAGTATTTCATTTGCTTCATAGTCTATCTTAGTTTATTTACCATCTTATCTAGCTCTCATGCAAGGCATAGTATCATTGAATGAATGACTTCTAAATGGATCAGAACCCACCAATCCATATATGCTTCTGTGTTGAGCTAGCATGCAGTAGCTCCCTTGGAAGTCACTGTTTATTACACTGCAAAAATACTAATAATGAGGTTGCTCCATATTGTGGAAAACTTAAAAAACAACAAATATTCTTGCAGCACCTTAAAGACTCAATTCACCTGAAGAATGGGTTGTGCCCACAAGAGCTCTTGATACCATCTACCTGTTTTGTTAGTCTTTAAGGTGCTGCAAGACTATTTGTTCTTTTTAAGTTTTTCCAGTTACAGACTCAGATACCCCTCTGAAGCTCCATATTAAGGTTAAACTTAAGACATGTCACTAGATGGCAGTGTGTCTGCCAGTCTACTGTTTATTGCCCATGTCACATTTCAATCTGATTCATAAATGTTCAACTCCTTTTCTGTTCACAATGTGCATATTAACATCAAATTACAGAATTTTTGTTAATATTAAAATATAAAATATCAAAGAAATGAAAGACGGTTTTCTCCTTATTCTAAGGTAAGAGATATTTATCATTTGACTTGATGATTATTCCAATACCATATCAGTAATACAACTGCAGTATAAATGTGTTGAACTGTTTGCAGTTGATGGGATCTTGCAATTACTTTTTTTTAACTGAATACTGGATTTTCAGAATTTAATTGTGATACACTGTTAAGAGAACTAAACCCGTGGTAGTGCATTCTTCTGTATTTTTCTATCTAGTTTTTTATTAATTTATAATTTTACGTATGAGCTGCCTGTGTTGTTCCAATTTAGTCTTCATAATTGGAACATTTTCTTAGTACTAGATTTTCTAGATATGAGAGACAGAGTAGCAGGCAGTCCTTAGAAATGTGTGCTAGTACTTACTGCTATGTGGCGCTAATTGCAAACCCATTGAATGTATTGAAAAAGCTCTCAATCACTTCAGCAGGCTTTTTTATCAGACTGTGTATGAATGGCAGAGAATTTAATTCTTTCATCACACTAAAGTGTGGACACCTCAAATCTATGGTTTATCTAGCTTCTATAAGATTAAGGAATCAGTATTCTTATTGCCATCTCCCCTCTTCATTATTCAGAATCTCATGAAACATGTTCCTAGAACCCATCTCCAAAACAGTTTTCTTTCAACAATGCAGGCTGTTATATATGGAATGGCCTCTTAGCTCTAGATCAGAGAGATCACACAAGCATGTCTTGCAACTCATGTTGAACCTGGTGGAGTGAGTCCTTAAACCCTCATAACTTGAACCTCAGCTACACTGCAATATTTTAACACAAAATGTAGTTCATTTATAAAACCTTTTACTGAGACAGGTTCCCCACCACTCATCACATAAAGTATAGGGGAAATCTAATGTATGTAATCTCAGTGACTGGTTTTTTAAATAATTTCAGGGAAAGCAAATGAAAAAAAATGGATATTTGTTTGTATTAAATAAAATGCACTATTAAGAGAAGATTGGCCACCAATGCCTAGAACTCATTTGCTGCCTGCAATTGATGACTGGGAACATAAGTCATTTAGGCGATGTCTACTCTAGGAAACTATTTTGAAATTACTAAATTCAACTTAAGAACTCCCGAGTTAACAAATTTGAACTAGCGTGTCCTTGCTACAGGGAAGCATTGAAATAAGTCCAAGGGAGGCTCCATTCATGTGGATGTGCTACCTCGCACATAGAGCCCCAGGAAGCACTCTACGAAGCTGCTGGAGGCCTCTCAGAGGCCAATAAATTTGAATTAGTGGCACCAGAGCATCCACATTAATGTTATTTCAAAATTACTATTTTGGAATTAGTGTTACTCCTTGTGAAAAGCAGGAATACAGAGTTTAAATTCCATGGCCCATTATTTTAAACTATCAGGCTTGGTACGGTGAATGCACCGCTTATAAATTTGACCTGTGAGGGGAAGAGAGAGGATGTTATTTTGGAATAAGGTCCTAGTGTAGATAAGGGCTTAGAGAGCATCTCCATGTTTGGGATCAAAGGATGATTCAGTCAGTCCACTCAGATCACAACCTGTGTTAGTGGAGGTTCTCGTGCTGTGGGAAATTCCTCTCACAGTAAGAAGGTTAAATACAGACTGTCCTATGTGGCAGCTGGATGAATTCTGAATGAAACCAAGTGTAATGGAGGCTTGCCCATGTGTTGGAAAGCCTGAGGCTAAGCCAGCCCCAATTATAAGAGGAGTCTCATCAGAGAGGACTTAAGTGATTCCAATATAAAAAGCAGCAGTAGCTGGGTGGGGGTGTTATAAGAATAGCCAAGACTAGCAAAGGTAGGAAGCTTAGCAGTAAACTGAAGATGCTCAGGAAACAGGAGAATGTGGCGCTGAGACCAGTGGAAGGAGCTTCTGAAGGCTCCTAGCATGGTAAAGCCTGTGACTGGGAAAAAGAAATAAGATGAACTGGAAAACTGTATTTGTTCTAGACTTGAGTGCTGGTTTTGATAAACTTTTTTGCCAGTCTGAGGAGAATTCGTGACAAGTGAATTAAAGGATTAAGTTTAGAAGGTTGCTGGAGACTGATTTCTTACAGAGGCCTGTATGAAGAGGAAATAGAAGCACAATGATCACACCAGCAAACCTGGCTCTGAGGAGGGGCTTGTGAGGGACTATGAAGCCACTGCACAACACCAAGTCTGATCCAGATTTTTTGAGGTGAAGAAGACAGTCCAAAATGATAGAAAATGACATTGTTATTTTAGAAGACTGGACACAAAATTTGCCATTAAATTACTTCTGTTACAAAAACTATTATACCAATGACATACAAATAATATACTGCCTATAACTTTGTAGGGGCAATGAATAAATTATTATGAATTGCTTTTTAATTGTAAGATGATATTAAGCTTGTGCTGAAGGATGCAGCTCCTGGGGTCATATGATGCTGTCAGCTTCTTGACTTTCATTTTAAATAAAATGGCTCCTAATTCACATACCGTTGGGGAAATAAACTTGAATGGAATATAACTGCTCTAGTGATGGTTGAAACAATAGATCCTTTTGATATGAGCTTGGTACTGCTTGATAGGCTGATGACATGGAAACACACATCTCTAGGGGGCCCTGACAACACTGTGCCAGCAGACCTTCATGTGTAGGAACCCTAACTGCCATATCTCACAGATTTGCAAAGGTGGACTGAGTTGGGGCTGTCACTAACAAAGTCCTCTTCTCAGGTACATAAGTACCAAATCTGCTTTCCTCTGGCATGGGACGTAACCCCAGGCCCACTGCTGGAGCGGGGAGTGGGGGTAGGGCAAGTGGAGCAACTGCCCCAGGGCCCGGTGATTCAGAAGGGTCCAGAGCTCCTGGCTGCTGCCACTGCTGCTACTGTCCCAGGCCTTTTAAATCCCTGCCTGAGCATTATGTCCCATGTTCCAAAGCCCAAGGAAGTGCTGATGGTGCTGAAGGCTACAGGGAGCACAGCGTGGTCTTGGCAGAACTGAAGATTGGCTGCCCCTAGCCCTACTTCTTCTTCCCAAGGCTCCATCCCTTCCAGGATCATGGAGCCACGCCCCCCACCATCTCTGGTGGCTTCCTAGAGACCCTGAAAAGATTTGGCTCCCAGTTTTTAAGTGTGTTGAGCAGGGGATTACTCATGCAGAAAAGGGAAAACCAGCCTGTCTATAATGAGTGGTGCTTGGTCCTTTTGCAAATAGCTTACATATAGTATGGCTATGCCCCCAGATTGCCAGAATTTAGTCCTGTAGATTACTCATATCATAACTTCTGGCATCTTTTAAAATCAAGTTTTGTTAGCAGCTGGAATTAATGTTACCACTGCTGGAGGAAGCAGCTTTTCTGATAGAGTAGGAGGACTGTAACTATGAAAGCTAAATCATTAAACTATTATTTTATAAACTCAGCAAAAAAATAACTAGATAAGAACCTTGGCAAGAAAACAGGATTTCTCTTAGGAGACATTTTAGTTATATAACAGCTTAACCTTCAATTTAATTGAATGCTATAATATTAGCTACTGAAATTATGGAGACTGCTTCAGTCCTTACCTGCACAAAGAAATGCATTTTTCAATCATGTCAGGAGATGTGTAAATGTTACTCTTTTAATACATATCATCAGCCAAATTTTCAAAAGAAGGCATTTAACATTGTGCATGTAAAAATACTTCCATGTCTAGTATATGGATTAGAATATGCCTTTCCATATGCACAAATGGAAAACCCCACATACCTGGTTTCTTATTATATGCACATCTGTGTTTTGAAATAGTAATTTGAAAATTTGGCCTGGTGGATATATTTACTCATTTGCATTCTGTATAAATCACATTAACAGAATTAATGGGAAAATATGGAGGCCTAAATTTTCAAATCTGAGTGCCCAACTCTAAAGACCATGAAATATTTCTTAGGCTCCCAAATACAAATGGTCTGGTTCCCAAAAGTAGTGAGTGAGCTCCTTCTGCTCCTTTTATTTTTAACAGGATTGTGGCTGTTCAAAAGTCTCAGAAATCAAACTTTTATTAGGGCTCCTGTGCATGGAGTTAAGAGCCTTCATTAAAAAGTCTAAAATCTTGGCTATTTTTTAAAAGTATATATTAATGATACAGTACTTCTGTAAAACAGTTATTTGCTAGTTCCCCAGTTTTGCATTTAACTGACCCCATTGCCTTTACCTCCTTTAATTCAGAGCACAGTCTTTATTTATTCTTTCATTTTAACAAGGTTCTTTATTTTTTGTATTAATCCTTGTCTATTCAATCTTACCCAACTTTTCCATTTTAATTTAAGTTATCTTCTCCTTAATGCTAATCCTTTCCCATCCAATCTTACAGTTATTTATCTTTGGGAAATTATTTTCTGATGCATTATGAAATTAAATACAAACATGCCTTATCAAAATAGCCTTTGACTTTTACCTCCTTTAATTATAACTTCACCATAAAGGAGTCAAATGTGAATGATTATTTTTTTACTCCATTTTATAGTGGAAGACTCCTAAGGAGTGATTTAGGGCAAAAAGTTTATTGGAAACTGCAAGACTAAAATCAAGGGTCATTACTGCACAATTTATATAACAAGTCACCTACTAGAGGAGTATTTATGCACTGACGATGGAAAAGTGAAATGTTTTTCATACCTTCTAATATAATTATTTGAACTTGTTAGAAAGCTTTCAACCTCCAGATCTACAATGTGCGATAAAACGCGAACAGCATATAAACCTTTGTGCTAATGGCTAGCAAATAACCCATTAGAACAATCCACCTTTCTTCTACAGCTCTTTGCTAAATGTGCAGTACTGGATGTCATTGTGCAGTGATTTTAGTGATTATGTCTTTTGCCACAATGTCTACGGCTCTACCTAGGAATCAGTGAAGTTCTGCTGTACAGGGGAGGAGAATGGTTCATAGTTAGATCACACTCTCTTCTGGAAGTTTTCCGGAGCTCAGTGAATGCCCCCTAATTGCTGCAAGAACTGGGAGTTGGAGCAGAGTACAGCAACACAGTTGCTCATCCAATCATTAGCAGCTCCTGCTCAATGTTTCTGCTGCTACTTTGCAGACTGTGGGAATGTTCTTGCAAGTGGGCATGTGCATCCCCCCTCACAAACATACACATGATCTACCAGTCTGAGGTCAGTTGACCTGCATTGAGAGCAATACAGAGAATTCCCTCCATTATTATACTTCAGTAAAGACTTATAAAAACAGGTTTTAATGTCTCTAACACTCATGGGTGAATGCTCTTACCACATCTGATGATATTTTACACTTCCTTCTATTACATTTTGGGGTTAGAGCTTAAGGAAATCAAAAAATTGTATAGAGTAAAAAGTGTCTCTGCTCACACAATGAGGGGACTAATCCCACAAAACCTAAGTGGTTTTAAGCTTGATCTTAACAAATTAATGAACAGGATCATATGATGAGGTTGCATATGGGAGATGGAGACTGTACTCAATGATCCAGGAGGTACCTTCCAGTCCTATGTTCTTAGAGTTCCTAAAATAAATGGATTCAGATTGGGTGCTTGATTGGTAGCATAGGAGATGGAGAGGCTGATTATTTCTGAGCTAGAAACATTAAACCAAATAAAAACATTAGGCAGGCCTAATTCACCACAAGGTGCAAACTCCCAAAACATTTTGCTGTCTAAAATTAGCTAGAGTCTTTTACAATGTATTGGAACATCTACATTCATTTCACCCACTATATAAAGGTACAATGTTTTAATTTTATAATCATAGAACCATGGGGCTAAATGGGTATGCAAAGCCTAACCTCCTGCCAAGATTTTTTTTGTGTCTATACCATCCTAGACAGATGGCTATCCAGCCTCCAATGGACAACCTCCAGTGAAAGAGCTTCCTCAACCTTCTGAGGCAGTCAGTGCCATTGTCCTACTATTCTTACACTTTGGAAGTTTTTCCTGCAATTTAATCTGTTGTTTTCAGTGTTAACCAATTGCTTCTTGTCCTGCCCTCTGTGGCAAGTGAGCAATTTTTCTTCATTTTTAATGGAAGCTTTTCATATGTTTGAAGACTGCTATCATGTCCCCTTTAATTGCCGTCGTTTCAAATGAAACTGACACAGTTCCCTCAGTCTTTACTCATATGACCTTTGATCATATTTGTCACTCACTTCTGGATCCTTTCCAGCTGCTGTACATCCTTTTCGTAAAGCAGTAATTAAAGTGGACACAGTACTCCAGCTGAGGCCAAGTAGAGTGGTACTAATAGCTCCCGTAACTAGCATGCTATGCCTCTGTTAATGCAACCCAAAATTGTATTTGCTTTTTTCCCCCCCAACAGCACTGCATTGCAGACTGATGTTGAGTTTGTGAACCATGACAACTCCAAGACCCTTTTCAGCTGCTGCCAAGCCAGTTGTCCCTCATTCTATATTTGTGCAGTTGGGTTTCTTTTTTGTTTCTTATTGTTAGAGAAGTTGCTCTTTTTTCAATATATTTTCTTTTTCACTGCATTAGTCCAAGGGAATCTCTATAAATATTCACAAGGGTCTTATAGTTTTCTAAAAATAATTTGTTTTTACGTACATAGTAGTTATTAATCATGCTTTTTTTCCAGTAATGCCTAGGGCTCAAGCAAAATTGGGGCTTCATGGAGATAGTAGATCAAATCTGATCCTATATATTAGTACAGTGCCTAAGAACTTGTTATCTAAATAGACAAGACAGACATTGAGAAGCCACAAGGAATATAATATAGAAGCAGAAGTAACAAAAAAAATGGTGACAAACATTACATTAGGTTTTGCATTAGAAAGTGAGTTGGATGAAGAGGTGTTACATATTATTTCCAGTGTTTATTGCTGAGAGTTTAACTTTTGTATTAATGAGATGTCAGATAACTCAGTTCAGTCAGATAATAAGCAAAGATATATCAATACAATCCAGGCCATTAGATACAAATCAGGAAGACAGACTTGTAGTTTATGCCTTCACTGTATTCCGTGAGTTCAGTGCCATTCAGATTTATACCCTCTCTTGTTAATAACAAATAGAGAATTCCCCAGATTCCATTGTGTAATTACAGACTACTCATTTCATACCCATTTTTCATGGTACAAAAGCATCTGCACCAGTTATTTCAAATATACGGTAACACTTGTTCATATTTGGCAAATCTGAACAGAATGTACATAATTTCTCTAAAAGGTACTATACATAAAAGGAATAGAGATTATATACAGTCTACCACTGGTAAATTACCACTATAAAGTTTTGTTAGAACACAAGGCATTCTAGGATTATAACTACATAGTTATACAATTTAGCAGAAATACAAAGCCTTCTAGAAAGTTATATTAGTTAACACTGGAGATGGAAGAAAATTCATTATAGAATGTAGACATGTGATAGCACTATAGTCAAAGTGCAGGTGGCAAGGCATTCAGAAGATCCTTACCTTAACCTCTAATTCCCATGTTTTAAGAATTTTTGGGGTGGATTGGTTGTGTTCTGTTGCTGCCTTCACTGTGCTGTGCCCAGTTAGCACATGGTGTGGGAGAGGCATTTGAATTATGTGGAGCTTCCCCGCTAAATTCTTTCCCCATCGCTACCCCACAATCCTGTCCAAAGTAATAATTCCATTTTATAGAGCCCCACATTTTCTACTTTCACTGTGCTGTGTTAGTTTTTGTATTGAAGAGTAGTAGTCGGGTGGAAGTTGGCAAGTTTTGGCAGCTCCATAGAGAGCATCTGGAGATTGGGCACGGTGGAAATCATGCTACATGGCTGGGATTATAGGAAGCATTGGGAAAGGGGCACTTCACTTTTTCCCAAGTGGACAGGGGCAGAGCATATTTTACATTTGGATTTGGAGGAGGAGGGACATGGTGGTTTGTTGGTGTTTTGTCCTGCCACAGTTCCTTGCAACTCTAGTCCTGTATTTGCACAGCACCTAGTGCCATGGGGTCTTGATCCATAACAACAAGACAACCCCAATCCAAAGAACTGACAGTGACAGTAAAATGCAGAGATGATAGTGAGATGCAGACACAAGGGGTGAGCACCAGGAAATAATAAGCGCTATGTGACAGGGTGGCTCATTGTTTGGTTTGTCCTCATGGCTGTTATAGGGATCAGCTCTGTTAGCTGGTGCCCCTTCTTCTGGTGGCATCTGCTATTACTTCTCCCTCAGAGAGTCACATTAATCTGAGGACCACAGCATCCTCTTCATGACACAGTCCTCTGGCTGCATCACATTGTGTCCTCTCCCTTCCAGGAGATGGTGTCATAGTCTGCAGGCCAGCCAGTTCTGTCAGTGGCAAGTAGAGATGAGGGTGGGTACTGCCTCCCACTCAGTACCTTTTCCCAGGCACTTTCCCAATAGCTTTGGCACTTTCCATGCCCTTACCTTAGGTCCTCAGCCTGCAGATCCCTGCAGACCACCAGGAGCTGCCTTTAGCTCCCCAGGTTTTTGCATGCAGCACTGCTCTGACTGGAATTCTTGTTGCCTTCAGCCTGCCAGGCAGTCTGTCCTTCTCCCTCCTCAAGATCCAGGGAGTGAATGAAGATGCTCTGCACTGCAGCTCATCTTATATGGGACTGCCTGATCCTGATTGGCTGTTCCTATAAGCCCTTATATGATTATCTGTGTTCTGTGCACCCTCTCTAGGGCTCTATGAACCCCCAAGTGTCCACTGTGGGGGCAGGCACCCCATCACAAGCTGGTATCACGGATTGTACAAAACCCACACTGGGAAACAAGGGGTTAAGGAACTGTTTGGGGCCCAACCAGCCCTGCCCCACCATCTCTCCAGCAAATGCTCCACTAGGTAGAGCAATTAAGAGAGGAAAACAGGTCATTTGGAGGTACAGCTGGAAGTGAGCAGATCTGCAGCCCACAGCTCCAGCAGTACAGAGCAGAGGGAAGCCTAAAGTATCTGACACAGGTGTCCAAAGAGACCCTCCATAAGGGAAGGAAGGACCTTCCCAGAAACTATCAGAGAGGGAAGTACCCGCTCTCACGGTCTGTGGACTCTAGACATTAGCCATTCTCTCCTCTTACTTATTTGATATGAACTCCCCACACAGGGGAAAACCCTGCATTTTGAGTGTGGGTGTTCACTGATGAGAGGAGGTGACCTAGGGAGGCAGCCTTAAGCAGCTTCATTTGCCAGACCACTGGTAGACTACAGGAGCTTTGGTTGGTTCCAGTGGAGTGGTAGTGCCAGGTCTCTCCTCCTCACAACTCCCCTACTGGACACAGATGAAGGCCTTTGTCATTAGGCCATAGTTCCAAACCAAATCCCCAGTGAGAACCATTACAGCTGGTCAAAAAAACAAAAAACAAAACCACAACAGAAGTTTTCCATCACAATATGGTGATTTGATGGAGTCAAACTGTTCCTTGGGAACATGTCAAAACTTTAGACAGAAATCAGGCAGACATGCTGGTTGGACTATTGAGTGGCTGGCTCAGCTGACTTCCTAACTAAATGATGGGAGGATGGCTTGGCAGGGGAAAAAAGGCAGTCAGGCATTTCCGGCATGATGTCCAGTTGGCTTACCTGCTGCCTAGCACTATGGCTCTCCAGTTTTCTGCCTAGCTGACTGGCAGGTGAACTACCTGGAAACTTACCAATCGGATTTCTGATTCTGTAGCCATTAGGGGACAGGTTTCTAAGCTCATTGGCTGCCCAGTCACCTTGCCAAGAAAGGCAGGGATCTGGAGGGCTGGTAAACAAGCAAGCCAGCCAACTCTACATCTGGTAGGTAGGAACATGGGTTGGTTGGTGCCAAAACAGATTGTTACATTTTGTTGGAAATCCTGAAATGATGACAGTTCTTCTGATATGGAATGGAATTTCAACAACCCAGAGTTTACTGTAAAACAAATGCCCTTTTCCAGGCAGCTTGTGAGGGGGCGCGAGGGGGTCACTCACCACCGTAGCGGGGGTCCGTCACCTGTCCCCGGAATCAGTCCATTCCGTCTGGCCAGGCCTCCGCTCACGGGCGTTTCCCCTCTGGACCCCTTCCAGTCACGTATGTCTCTTCACCACACTGCCCTCCAGCAGTGCCCAAGTCACTCGCTCTGTGCCCCCCTTCCAGGGGTTTGGTGTCTCTCTGGCAGGCCTCGGCATAGGCCTGGCAGGCTGGCCGTCCAAGCGCCCTCGCCCAGCCTGACTCTCTAGCCCTGCCCTAGCTCCAGAGAGCGTCCTGCTCCCTCAGCAGCCAGGCTCACACTGCCTGTGCTGAAGCAGCCCTTCCCCTTTATAGCTCCCAGCTGGGCCTTAATTGGCCAATGTGCCCAGCTGGGCTGAATTCCCCGGACCTGCTCCCGGCCAGGGTTTGGCTCTTAAAGGGCCAGTACAGGGCAGCTGCCCTGTTACACAGCTGTAAAAGCACTGACATAACAACTTTGGTCAATGTATTAGTTATGATCTCCGCAACCTAAGTGTTGTCAAGTTCTTCTCTAGGCACAATGGTAAAGGATTTTCAGGAACAACTAGCAGCTCTATGGTCCTACACCCAAGTAGCTACTAATACATTCAGCAACAGTAGACAAGTGCATTAGATAGATGATTATGCTAAGACGATCAGCAATGAAATAATTAATTTCAATATACCCACTCATTAAGATGAATGGAAGCACATATCTCTTGCAGCTCTTGGTTCAGGCTGCCTGCAGACTTAAGTGGAGAGCACTGCATTCATTTACATTCATTTTTCATTTTGAAAGAGAATTAGAGATTTTGTTGTATTGAAAATTACATCAAGAAGCATGCAGCAAGGTCTATGGCCATGTCATTGTATTGTATACCATTGATACACAACTTTGTCAACTGTTTAAGTACATGCTTTTCATTGAGAAGGTGATCAAGATCTAATGTTTAAATACAGTCTGGACCTATGACATTCTAGGTGCCCATTCTGGATCTTCCAATCTCAGACCCCCTATATGATGGTCTAAATCCTGTTAATCTTGGGTCCAGTTTGGCAGAAGTCAAGTAGAACTACTGAAATCAAATCAATGGGCCAATTTTCTTGAATAGGTGCTGTTCAAGCAGTTCTCTGTTTACATAGGTCTTACCTTGTGGAAAGAGTACTTCTGCAAAGTCCTGAATGCTCTCAACTCTGTATTGAACAGGATTTGGGATGTCTTAGGAGGAGATAGCTACCTTTCACCAGCATGCCCCAAAGCCCTACAAATCCTTCCATATGTTGCATGAGGTAATATGATACCAGTAGGACTATTTTATGTGTAAGGGTAATGGCTTTGTCCAATCTTGCCCACAGTGGGAATTTTGAATGTTTAAAGGTGGAAGAATTTCCCTCTATTACAGGGATTGGCAATAAGTGGCTCATCGGTCAGAGGCAGTTCAACAGGTTTAGCCTCTGGAGGGCTGCTAGTGCTTTATTTAACTATGCATTTGCAGGTGCAGCTGCTTTCCACTTTCACTGGCTGTGGAACTCTGTTCCTGGCCAATGAGAGCTGCAGGAAGTGGTATCTCAAGCTGTGCCGCTTTCTGTAGCTCCCAGTGGCCAGAAACCTTGATCCACAAGCAAAGGGAGCTGCAAGTGGCCATACCTGCAGACACACTGATAAATAAAGTGTCAGTGGCTTGCCAGAAGCTAAACTTGGTGAACTGCCTCCAGCTTATTGCCCACCCCTACTCTACTAGCTCTCCTATGAGGCAAAGACACACACTGACTGAAGTAAACCCAAATCTATCTCCTCCCTAAACAGGATTTCATGATCCATGAACTGCATCGTGGTTATTTTTTTTTTCTGATTAAAAACCCCACAACATCACTGTTGGTAATTTTCAGAAATATCAAAGGAATTGTTTGATATTTTCTGCTACAGCTTTTCTAATTATTTCAGTAGAAGCAAGCAGCACAATATGGCAGCCGTGAAGCACAAAGACAGAGATAAAATTATAAAATATTTCATCACAAATGTTCACAAAGCAGACCATATTTTTCACATAAAAAGAATGTAGCACTTATGTTGCACTTATCTATTTGCTTACAGGAAATATGAATATATTCAGGAGATTAAGCCATCAATGAATCCAGAATATTTAAATGCCTGACTTGTAGGCAGGAAGCATAGTAAGGGTCTGTCTAGACTACAGGTTTTTTTTTTCAAGTGACCTTTTTTCGAAAAAACTTCCCCTGTGTCTAGACTACTGCTGTATTCTTTCAAAATTAAATCAAAAGAACGTGGAGGTTTTTTCGACTGTGGTAAACCTAATTTTACTAGGAAGAATGCCTTTTTTTTAAAGTGTTCTTTCAAAAAAAGGCGTTCTTGAATGCAAACAGGGCTTTTTCGAAAGAAAGCATCCACACTGCCTGGATGCTCTCTTTCAAAAAAGTGGCTCGCTTTTCCGAAAGAAGTGGTTGCAGTCTAGATGCTCTCTTTCGAAAGAGGCTTGTAGTCTAGACATAGCCTAAGTCTGTTTTCTTCAGCATAGAATAATATTTCAGATAACATTTGTTTTGCAAATATATGAAAAGATCTTGCTTGCTTTACTCACGTGCATAATCCCACTGGCCCCTGCACCAGTACAATTTAATTCTAAATCTGCAAATTAAGCATATGTTGCCAACTCGATATTAACAAAATTAAATATAACTTCAGCAGCCAGTTGTAGCATTAAAAATGAGTTGGCTTTTTAACACAAAACGTGAATAAACTTAAGAGATGCGGAAAAAAATACCATGTAGGGGGAAATTTTCCACTTTTTTGCATTGAGGTCTGGTCTACACTACAAGTAAACTATATACAATTGTTTTTAATCTGGTTTTTATATATGTCTATGATAATTTTGTCTTAAAGCACTCTGATACAGTGACACAAAACCACTTTCTCCCTGAATACTAAGAGACAATGTCAGTTGATGCAGTGTGGGTGTAGATACTGCATTACATATGTCATTAGGAAAAAGTTCCTAACTGTCAGGGTGGTTAAACACTGGAATAAATGGCCTAGGGAGGTTGTGGAATCTCCATCTCTGGAGATATTTAAGACAAGGTTAGATAAATGTCCATCAGGGATGGTCTGGACAGTACTGGGTCCTGCCATGAGGGCAGCGGACTGGACTCGATGACCTCTCGAGGTCCCTTCCAGACCTAATATTCTATGATTCTATGATCTCTAAGGGCACATCTACACAGCAGGGCAAAAGTTGAATCAAGCTTTGAAACTTCAGCTACATCGATTGCATAGCTAAAGTCGAAATAGCTTTATTCGGCTTTTGGTGCTGGCTACACAGTAGGAAGTGTAAGGAAGAACACTCGTCCTTTGACTTCCCTTACTCCTCATACAATCAGGGTTACAGAAGTCAGAGTAAGAAGTCCTCCAGCTTGACAGTATTTTGAAATAATGACTTGCTTTGTAGACACGCTCTTTGTTATTTTGAAATAATGTCAGCTATTTCGAAATAACACTGCTGTGTAGATATACCCTAACAGCCCTCCAGCAGTTATGCCACAATGCCCTATCCACACACCACACGCACTCACAATTTGTAACTCTATGCCCAGGGGTCATAGACACTGGGAGCTTGCCCTTCTACCTACTTTAAAGCTGTGTTTTCGAATGCCTTTTCCTGATTGCCCACCTTACTAAACAGATCTATTACTCTACCTTTAGTGAGCGTTTGACCATACTGATTCCATGCACATCAAGAGTTCATGTTTCTATTGTCAAAAATTCCTTTTAAATGCCCTATTTTCAGCTCTTCAGTACATGAGGTTTTATGTTAGACCATTTACCTGTTCGGAGTTCACAGGCCTCAAGCCTTATGCTGATTAGCTGTTTGTCGGCTCAGCGCGGCAGCCATGTAAATGTAAATGAAGCTGCGATCATTTAAATCGCGGCTTCATTTGCCTTTGCCAAAACAACAAATCTACATGGCTCTGTCGACGGAGCCATGTAGTCTAGATGAACCCCAAGAGGCGGGCACCAAGACCTTGTCCACGACCTCCGCACTAGGCACAGGAAAGTGGCCGTCTAGGGCAGGAGAGCTGCCAGACTGGCCACCCAGAAGCAGGTGTACATGAAAATCAAGGTGGTCCACTAAGACCCCCGACCCTGAGCCCTGAGCTTACAATGGCCTTACTGGGTCAGACCAAAGGTCCATCTAGCCCAGTAGCCCATCTGCCGACAGTGGCCGACCCTAGGGACCCTGGAGGGGATGGACCGAAGACAGTGACCAAGCCATTTGTCACGTGCCATCCCTCTCCAGCCTGCCACAAACTTTGGGCAGGGACACCACTCCTACCCCCTGGCTAATACCACTCCATGGACCCAACCTCCATCACTTTATCTCACTTCTCTTTAAGCTCTGTTCTAGTTCTAGCCTTCACAGCCTCCTGCAGCAAGGAGTTCCACAGGTTGACTCTTTGCTTTGTGAAGAACAACTTTCTGTTACTAGTTTGATGCCTGCTACCCATTCCTTTCCTTTGGTGTCCTCTAGACCTTCTAATATGGGAACTAATGAAGAACTTTTCTGTATGCACCCTCTCCACCCCACTCATGCTTTTATGGACCTCTATCCTATCCCCCCTCCGTCTCCTCTTTTCTAAGCTGAAAAGTCCCAGTCTCTTTAGCTTCTCTTCATATGGGACCTGTTCCAAACCTCTGATCATTTTAGTTGCCCTCCCCTCTCCCAGCCTCTCTCTTCCCCTCTCCCACCTCCTTTTCCCAGTCTCCCTGAGTTTTGTTCAATAAAGAGAGATTCTATTTTTGACCACACATTTTCTTTATTTTGTACATCAGGAAGGGGGGCTAGGGAAGGGTAAGTGGAAGGAAGTGAGGGAGGAAAGGGGTACGAGTCCCCGATGGGGAGGACTGGGCTGGCTCTGCAGGCTTCTGGGGGTGGAAGTTCTCCTGCAGCCCCCCAATTGCCCCCTCTCCCCAGATGGCAGCCTGCGGCAAGTGCAGCCGGTCTGATGGCTGAGTGCTGTGATGTGCCCAGTGTGGGCACTCAGGGCACTCCAAGCCAGGACTGCTTTGCAAGCGGAGAACCCCTGAGAACTGTCTGTCCGGGGTGGGGGTCGGGTCCCTTTAAGCACAGCCCTCGGCTAGACTGAGGCAGCAGCTCCACACTCTGGCTGTGTCTAGACTACATCCCTCTGTCGTCAGAGGCATGTAGATTAGACACATAGGCAAAGTCAAATGAAGGCGCGATTTAAATGATTGAGGCTTCATTATAATTTACATGGCTGCTGCGCTGAGCCAACAAACAGCTGATCAGCTGTTTGTCCTCTCAGCGCTCTAGTCTGGACGCTGCCCTGCCGACATCAAAGCCCTTTGTCGGCAGCCCCGTTATTCCTCGTGGGATGAGGTTTACCGGGGCAGCCAACAAAGGGCTTTGATGTCGGCAGGGGAGCGTCCAGACTAGCGCGCTGAGCAGACAAAGAGCTGATCAGCTGTTTGTCGGCTCAGCGCGGCAGCCATGTAAATTTAAATGAAGCCGCGATCATTTAAATCGCAGCTTCATTTGACTTTGATAAAACAACAAATCTACATGGCTCTGTCGACGGAGCCATGTAGTTTATACGTACCCTCTAAGTCCTCAGCTGATGCCCTGCCGGCACTGCTTCTGGCCATCCTTAACCCCGGTTCAGGGTCCACTTAATGTGGACATGCTAGTTCGAATTAGCGAAACGCTAATTCGAACTAGTTTTTTAGTCTGGATCCGTTAGTTCGAATTAGCTTAGTTCAAATTAACTAATTCGAATTAAGTTAGTTCGAATTAGCGCTGTAGTGTAGACATACCCTCAGACTTGGGGCCTGAGGGTGGTGGTGGGCTTTTGTAGGGGTTTTGTTTGTTTATTTGGGTTGGTTTTTTTGCTATGTAGATGTATCCTGAGACAACTTGGTGTTTTTGAATGAGTCTCCCAGTAGATGGGATGACTTGGGCCAGGGAGACTGATCATATTGACTATATGAAGAGAAGCCCAAAGCAGAAGGGTTGCATCCTGCCAACAAATCTCCAGATGGCCCTGTTTTTAAATTCACTTTATTCTTTATTTTTGGACATTCTCTACACAACAAGGCTTAACTTGAAATAAGCTATGCAAATTGAACTATGTCAATTGTGTATCTCATTCTGAAATAGCTTATTTCGAAATTGGAAGCATCTACAAAGCACTTATTTCGAAATAGAGCACTCTTCCTCTGACTTCACTTACTCTTCATACAATGAGGGTTTCAGGACTCAGAGTAAGAAGTCCTCCAGCTTAATAGTATTTTGACATTATTTCAAAATAATTGCCTGCTGTGTAGACATGGACTAAGTTATTTTGAAATAACACTAGTCATTTTGAAATAATATTGCTATGTAGACATACCCTTAGTTCCAAATTAATATCTGGGGGCATGTCTAAAAATTATTTTGAAATAACTAAATTTGAAATAATAACTCTCAAAATAGCTATTTTAAAATAAACGTATTCTCCAAGTAAAGGAGCAGTATAGATTTCAAAATAATCAGCCCATTATCATATATATAGTAGCCCAATGTCTGTGAGTCTGTAATGCTGATGTACACAGCCATTCCCCCTGGCCATGTATTTCAGCACCCCGATCCCCCTTTGCCTCCCGCTGTGGCTCTCTGCTGAGCGCTGTGCTGCTCAGCTGGGCTGCGGCGAGGGAGCAAATGGCGGCCCGGCTGAGGGGCGCAGCACTCAGCTGAGTTCCACAGCGGGAGGGGAAGAGGAGGCGGGGCAGTGATGTACGCAGCCCCGCCCCCTGGCCATGTACGTCACCGCCCTGCCCCCCTCCTTCGCAGTGGCCTGTCTGAGCTGGCAGCACTCAGCCAAGCGCCACGGCGAGAGGGGAAGAGGAAGGAGAACGAGAGAGGAAGAGATGGAGGGGAGAGAGAGGCAGGAGGAAGAGGAGGAGAAGAGAAAGGGAGAGTGAGAGGCAGGAAGGGGAGAAGAGAAAGAAAGAGACAAAGAGAGAGGCAGAAGGTGAGAGAGGCAGGAAGTGGAGGAGAGCTGAGAGAGAGAGGGGGAGGCAGTAGGAGGAGAGAGAGAGATGGAGCGAGAGACCGGAGGCTCAAGAGAGAAGACCAAGGTGTAGGAGAGACCTGAAAAATCCCGGGCTAATTGGCTAGTTTCTAAATAATGGGCTTGGTAGTATGGACGACCCGCTTATTATTTCAAAATAAGGGGGAGTTATTACAAAATAATTCTCTAGTGTAGACCAGGGCTGAGAGTCCACAGTGAAATGTTAAGTCATTTGATATTAATCTTCACACAGTCTAACACAGTCTAATTATAGGGCAGATCCTCAGAGTTTGAAAAGAAACCTTCATTTCTTGGTGTTTTCACAGTCTTTGTCAAAGTCACCTTGAGAACAGAATCTCTGTTTCAGTATTGCTCCCAGTTGAAATTCAAAGACAAGCAAAAGATGAAATATGCATATACAGTAGACTTCCGATAATCCGGCACCCTTGGGACCCGGGGGGTGCCGGATTATCAGATATGCTGGAGTATCAGGAGGTACTCTGGTGGGGTGCTGTGACAGATCTTCCAGGACCCGCACTGCATGGGGGGTTGGCGGGGAACAGCGCAGGGAGGGGAGAACACTCCGCTGCGTTGCGGGGAGCTGGTGGAAGCCCCGTGCAATGGGCTTATAAGAAGGAAAACTTGTAAGCAGCGGCAGGGGAGAGGGGGTAAGAGGCAGGCAGCTGTTTAAGGTGGGCAGGCAGGGATGGGGGGGTTGGAGGGGGATGCTGCCTGCCTCTTGCCCCCTCTCTGCCACCACCACTTACAAGTTTCCCCGCTTTCAAGCCGGCTGCACGGGGCTTCCACTGTCTCCCTGCAATATGGTTCACCCCTCGCCGCGCTGTTCCCCACCGACACCCTCCTGCCTGCCTGCCTGCCTGCCTGCCTGTCTGCTTTCCATCCTTTCTTAAATAGATGCCTGCTTGCCTCTCGCCCCCTCTCCACCGCTGCCTCTGGGCAGCTCAAATTGTCCATCTGGCTGGAGCACTTCCGGGTTCCAGTTGGTGCCGGACTATTAGGAGTGCTGGACCACTGGATGCCGGCCAATTGGAGTTTTACTGTATGTGTGTATGATCCTTTTGAAAACCCAATACAATAATCAAGGTTTCGGTTCTAAAGATGGGTTCCGGTTTGTGAGGGTGGATGTTTCTTATTTCATTTAAATATGTTCTCTTATACTTTGGTGAAGCATTAATATAATAGGGTATGTCTACACTACCCTCCTAGTTCGAACTAGGAGGGTAATGTAGGCATACCGCACTTGCAAATGAAGCCCGGGATTTGAATTTCCCGGGCTTCATTTGCATAAGCGGGGAGCCGCCATTTTTAAAACCCCACTGGTTCGAACCCCGTGCAGCGCGGCTACACGGGGCACGAACTAGGTAGTTCGAACTAGGCTTCCTAGTTCGAACTACCGTTACTCCTCATTCCACGAGGAGTAACGGTAGTTCGAACTAGGAAGCCTAGTTCGAACTACCTAGTTCGTGCCCCGTGTAGCCGCGCTGCACGGGGTTCGAACCAGCGGGGTTTTAAAAATGGCGGCTCCCCGCTTATGCAAATGAAGCCCGGGAAATTCAAATCCCGGGCTTCATTTGCAAGTGCGGTATGCCTACATTACCCCGCTAGTTCAAACTAGCAGGGTAGTGTAGACATACCCTCAGTTAATAAAATCAAGGTAGTCTGTTTTTGTATATTTCTGCTGCTTTTGTCTGACAACTTGCTTATTTCTCATGCAGTTACTTTCATCCCACAGTGTTGATGTTGATGAAAAATCCATTCTGCCCAAGCAACTGATGCAGGCACATGGTTATCAATTACATTTTATAACACTATTTGGCTCTGACATTGTGCCTGTTATTGAAACTGCCCTCCCCCCCCCCCCCCCCCTCACAGGGGCTAATTAGCATTTGCTACTTCAGTGAAGCTGATAATGGAACTCAATGGCCAAAAGACAACTGGAGGGTTCTTTTAATAATCTTGTTTGTCATGATGTAATGACAGCTCCATTCATGTGCTTAATAATTTGCTTATTCAGCTAGCTGCCTGGATGATTTACTGTTCTTTTATCTCTGTTGAAAGGAATATCTCTAGTCTGAATATAAAATGAACAAAATTTAAAAAAAAATAACAATTTTAATGACCTTAAATTTAATTTCAATATTTTTATCTAGATGTACTAGAATGGGGGGTATTGACCTTCTAGATATAATAGATGAAGTTAACCATAGATTTAATGTCCTGTTCATTTTACTAAGAGTTTTATAGCCTTTCAAGTACAGAACATAAGCACATCTGCATTGGTACCTAAACTTTTTCAATTTTAAAATTTACAATTTCAATTTACTTTTTCATTATTTATAGTATTGTAATAATGTGTCCAAGTTAATCTATCCTGTGATCTAGAATGACTTCAAGTACTCACGATCCAGCTTTGCAAAGGGGAAAATTGTTTACATATTCTGGGTGGACAACCACATCTTATCCCCTACCGCTACCATGAGTTGACAGGTGGGACTGGTTGGCATACCCTTTGTTGATTGCTTTGGCAACATCTACCTGCCTGTGGATTTCCTGATGTATCTGCTAAAGGTGGCCATGAGTTTGGTAACAGTGGGCATCCATGATCTGGAGGATCTCTGGATGAGCACAAAGATGGAAACTACAGTTAGCAAAGGAGTTTGCTTGGTGGAGATGTATATGGAATTGTTGTAAACAAAGTGACATGAGCGATTAGGGATAGCCAATCATCTTGATGATAGTTTAAGAAGCATCATACATACTGTTCATGTACCTGATTGACCCCTCCCCCCAGTACCCATTCTTGGTTCTGGAGTGTTAGACTGTTGAAATTAGGGTGTGTCTACACTGCACTATAACTTGAAATAAGATATACAATTTGAGCTACGCAAATTGCGTATCTTATTTCAATGCTATTTTGAAATAGCTTATTTTGTCATTTGGCTCTGTCTACACAGCGCCAAATTTTGAATTAAAGTGACATTCTGAAACATCCCTTACTCCTTGTAGAATGAGGTTTACAGGGATGTCAGAATAGTGAGCCCAAAATAACGGGCTTGCTTTGAAGATGCAAGATAGCTATTTTGGGATACTCTGGTATCCTGAAATAGCGTTGCAGTGTAGACATACCCCTACAATCTCGATGTTCAGGCAGAGTAGAAAAGCTCTCCAGAAACAGGGAGGAAACTGAGATCTTCAGTCAAATACCATGTCCATAAGCAAGTCACAAACTGGGGGGCTATCACCTTAATTATGGTAAGTGCTCAACATGGAACTAAATGTGCTGTTTTGGTTAAGTGACCAACCAGAATTGGAATGGGAAGGCAGCAATTCCATGATAAAGTAACTGGAAAGGATGGACTAAGGCCATAGTGAATGGGTCAGGGCTGGAGGAGACACAGTGATTTTAAAAGAGAGATGTTGGTGTGTGCACAAAAGGCCACAGGACTCCCTGTGAGAGTCAACAGAGATGCATATGAAGGCCACCAAAAAGTCCTAGAAACCTGGTCTTAGGTTTTGGAATGGATGACGTGATTAGATTGGGAAGCATCATAGCAGAAGTATACGACTTGAAGCTGAGTGGCCCCTTTGGACACATGGATGTGTCCCTCCTGATATAGAATCCTACCATGGAATGTGAAGCTTATGTAGGAAGGTCTTGGTCCTGGTTTAAGGCTTGATGAATTTGGATGTCAAAGGAATTCCTAGGTAACTCAGAGTGTATGGAAGATAACAGATCAGATATTAAGTTTGAGAATCAGAAATTAAGTTTGAGAATCATGGACATATACTCTCCAGGTTTGTAATAATCACCTTTTTAAGGCAACGTATCTGTTTTCCTGTTCCTTCTCCATAGGTAGTAGATGACCACAACTCAAAAATCCTGACCAAAATTTTTAAAAGTGACAGTAATTTTGTGTTCCCATCTTAGACATTTTTTAAAAAAGCCCAAACTTCTGAACATGCTGAGTACATACCTTGAGATAATCAGGCCCCTCTAAAATTTGCCAAGTATCTCTCCCCTCCTCTCCTCCCCCCGCACCACAAATTGCCACACCTGAAATTTTAGCCATTTTGCATAAGGCCATTTAGAAAGGCTCCTAGAAAGCATAATACAGCATTATAAACATAAACATGTTTATAGTTGTGATATATATGTACGGCCCCAGATTTCAAGCTAAGCAAGCTATAAGAACATGATCCCCTCAAAGAATTCTAGTAGATTGGTGAGGCATGATTTCCATATATAGAAACCATGCTAACTTTTCCCCAACAAATTGTGCTCATCTATGTGTTTGACAATTCTGTTTTTTACTGTAGTTTCAACCAATTTGCCTGGTACTGAAGTTAGACTTACTGGCCTGTAATTGCCACAATCATCTCTAGGGACCTTTTTAAAAACCAGTGTCACATAAACTATCTTCTAATCATTGGATACAGAACATCATTTAAAGGATAGATTACAAACTACGGTTAGTAGCTCTGAAATGTCGTATTTGAGTTTTTTTAGAACTCTTAGGTGAATACCATCTGATCCTGGTGACTTACTACTATTTAGTTTATCAATATGTTCCAAAACCTCCCACAGTGACAGCTCAGTCTGGGACAGTTCCTCAGATTCATCACCTAAAAAGAAATAATTAATTTAATTTCTTGGCAATGATCTTATTATCCCTGAGTGCTCCTCTAGCATCTTGATCATCTAGTGGCCCCACTGGTTGTTTAGCAGGTTTCCTGCTTTTGATGAACTTCAAAAATTTATTACTGTTTAGTTTTTGGTTAACTATTCTTCAAATTTCTTTTTGGCCTTCCTAATTATATTTTTAAACTTCATTTGACAGACTTTATGCTCCTTTCTATTTTTCTCACTAGGATTTGACTTCCACATTTTAAATGATGCCTTTTTCTCTCTCTTTCTACTTCTTTTACTTCATTATTAAACCACTGTGGCACTTTTTTGGTTCTCTTACTATGTTTTTTGATTTGGGGTATACATTTAAGTTGAGCATCTGCAATGGTGTCTTTGAAAACTTTCTGTGCAACTTACAGGGATTTATTTTTGCTACTGTACCTTTTATTATCTGTTATTTTCTGAAATTAAATGCCACTGTGTTGGGCTGCTATGGTGTTTTTCCCACCACAGCTATGTTAAATTTAGTTATATTATGGTCACTATTTCCAAGTGGTCCTGCTATATTCGCTACTTGTACCAGGAGTGTTCCACTTAGGACTAAATCAAGAATTGCCTCTCCTCGTGTGGGTTCTAGAGTCAGCTGTTCCAAGAAGCAGTCATTTAAAGTGGCAAAGAACTTTATCACTGCATCCTATCCTGAGATGACATGTATCAAGTCAATACAAGGGTAGTTGAAATCCCTCATTCTTATTGAGGTTTTTTTTAAATTGTATAGTCTCTCTAACCTCCTTTAACATTTCAAAGTCCCTAACACCATTCTAGCAGTTGCTAATATATCCCTACTGCTCTATTCATATAATTAGTGCATGCAATTCTATGGAGCAGTTTGGTTCATTTAAGATTTTTACTTCATTTTATTCTATGCTTGCTTTCACAGATAGTGTCCCTCCCACACCAGCAGAATCTATTCTGTCCTTCTGATATAGTTTGTACTCTGGTATTACTGTTTCCCATTGATTAGCCTCATTCTACCAAGTTTCTGTGATGCCTATTACATCAATATTGTCATTCAATAAAAAGCACTCTAGTTCACCCATTTTATTATTTAGATTTCTAGCATATACGCATTTTAAAAACTTGTCCTGATTTCACTGTCTGCCATTACATGTGATTGAATGAGACTCTTTTTCATTTGATTGTTTATCATCAGCTCTTACCCATATTTTATCATCTTCCACACTCTCCTCTTTACTAAGACATAGAGAATTTCTATTAATAGACCTTCCCCTAAGGGATGTCTCTGTCTGATCCATGTGTTCCTCCACACCTGTAGGCTGACCTTACCTTAAAAATTACTCTACAACCTTTTTAATTTTAAGTGCCAGCAATCTGGTTTTGGTTTAAATTGAGCCCATCCTTCCTGTATATGCTCCCCCCTTTCTCAAAAGTTTCCCCACTTCCTAATAAATCTAACCCCCTTCTCCCTACATGATTGTTTCATCTATGTATTAAGCTTCTGCAGTTCTGCCTGTCTACCTGGCTTTGTACGTGGAACTGGAAACATTTTACAAAACGCCCCCATTAATCTCCTGGATTTCAGTTTCTTACCTAGTAGTCTAAATTTAGACTCCAGGACTTCTCTCCTATTCTTCCCTATGTCTTTGGTACCTGCATGTACCACAATCACCAGGTCCTCCCAAGCACACACATAAGTCTGTCTACACATCGTGAGAGAGCTGCAACCTTCACACCAGGCAGGCAAGTAACCATATGGTATTCTCAATTATCACAAACCCAGCTATCTATGTTTCTAATGATCAAATCATCAAATCCCCCATTACTAACTCCTGTCTTTTCCTAACAATTGGAATTCCCTCCCCACTGGAGAGGTATCCTCAGTGTGAGAGGATACCACATCATCTGGAAGGAAGGTCACAAGTATTGGGTCGTTTCCCTCTGCTCCGGTTGGATGTTTTCCTTCTCTGAGCCTTTCACCCTCCTCAACAGCACTGAAACTGTACCTCTCTATGTCCTTTAGCTCCTCTAATTCAGCCATAGTGGTCTCCAAAGTCCATATGTAGTCTCTGCGGGCCAGGAGCTCCTTGCATCAAATGCACATATGTACCACTTGTCCATAGCACAAGTAAGCATAAACACTGCATTGGGTGCAATAAACTGGATAGCCCACATGCTGCTGCTAGGCTTCTGACTGCTTTCTCCTTTTACATGTAGAGCTAATTCCTTTTTTTCTAGGTTTTTCTTAATTGGATGGGTTTGGTTTTCGTTTAGATTAAAGAAGTTTAAAGAATGGTAAGTGTATCTAGACTCCTTCAAACTATCCCCAAACACAAACACACACACTACAACAACCACTTACCCCCAAGGTCACATAATAACTCCTCCTTCATCTGGAAAACTCTCTCCAAAAACTCCTCTAATCACTAGCTCCATAGATCTGAAGTGCTTAGATAGGGGCTTATTTAAATTCTAAGATTTATAAGTGGGTACTTGGAGCCCCTGTAATGGTGCATATAGAATGTTGCCATCTTTTGGAAAGGATCACAATGAATTGAGATGACTCACTAATACTGAGTAGTGATAGAAATGTAGCCATGTTAGTCTGGTCTAGCTGAAACAAATAACAGGACTATGTAGCACTTTAAAAACTAACAAGATGGTCTATTAGGTGATGAGCTTTCGTGGGCCAGACCCACTTCCTCAGATCAAATAGTGGAAGAAAATTGGCATGACCATATATACCAAAGGATACTATCAAAAAAATGAACACATATGAAACGGACAAATCAAATTTCAGAACAGAAAAGGGATGAGGGGCGGAGGTAAATGTCTGTGAGCTAATGATATTAGAAGTGTATGGTCATGCCAATTTTCTTCCACTATTTGATCTGAGGAAGTGGGTCTGGCCCACGAAATCTCATCACCTAATAAACCATCTTGTTAGTCTTTAAAGTACTACATAGTCCTGTTTTTTTTGTTAATACTGAGTAGTTTATTATATCTGCAAATTGTACCTCTACCTAGTCTAAGATATAACCACCCTCTTACTGTTTTTAACACATCCTATTTCTCTTCCACTATATTTTTTGTTTGTTTGTTTGTTTGTTTGTTTGTTCCATCCCTCTATTAGGTCTTGTCTTTCAGGGTACGTCTACACTACAGCGCTAGTTCGAACTAACTTAGTTCGAATTAGTTAATTCGAACTAAGCTAGTTCGAACTAGCGCATCTAGAACTAAACACTAGTTCGAACTAGCGTTTTGCTAGTTCGAACTAGCGCGTCCACACTGATTGGACGCAGGGGGGCATTTAAGGGCAGCTGAAACCGGTTCTGGCAGGGCATCAGGTCAGCAGTTGCTTTGTGTGGCTGCTGTCTGAGGCTATCTGAGGCTCGTGCTTAAAGGGACCCCCCTGGACAGCCGGTTCTCAGCTTTTCCTGCTTGCTTGCCAACCTCGCCGAGGGACAGCAAAGCGTCGGTCTCTGTGCCCGTCTGTGTCGGTTCTTCCCTTCGGGGGGAGTAGGACTGCCGCAAGTCCTTTATTTTGCAGCGCACCTGCTCCCGGCTGCGCTGGTGGCCCCTGGCGTCCAGACTGGCAGCCATGCGTCCGTAGACGGCCGCATTCCTGTGGCTAGTGCAGAGATCGTGGACATTGGAGGCTTCCCCCCAAACCTCGATGAGGTCCACGATCTCCGCACTTGACCAGGCGGGCGCCCGCCTTTTGCGCCCCCGGGCAGGCTCCCGGGAGCCGCCAGGCTGGTCGTGGGGAGCAGTGGAGGGCTGGGAACCCTCAGATGGCTGGCTCATCCTGTGGCAGGTACAGGCTGTGCAGGCACGGGTGCTTGCAGCCTTGCAACTGGCACAAAGTGAGTAGCCAGCCCGTGGCCCTTTAAGGGCTCCGGGGCCGGGAGGGGGGCAATAGAGTTTCCCTGGCGTTGGCCAGAGTGGCCACCAGGGAAACCTGGGAAGCCTTAGCCTCCCACTAGTTCGAACTAAAGGGCTACACAGCCCTTAGTTCGAACTAGCTAGTTCGAACTAGGCGTTAGTCCTCGTAAAATGAGGTTTACCTAGTTCGAACTAAGCGCTCCGTTAGTTCGAATTAAGTTCGAACTAACGGAGCGCTAGTGTAGCGCCTAGGAAAGTTAGTTCGAACTAACGGACGTTAGTTCGAACTAACTTTCTAGTGTAGACATACCCTTAGAGTGGCAAAGATTGTCTTGGGACAAGAGCTGACAAGCATGTACAGCCACTAGCACTATGGGACTGCAGCCTCAAGTATTACTATGATATATAGAAATTAGGAATTATATGTCTTGTATATAATACATAGATATAATATATCAAGAGCAATAAACTAATAGCAATAATAAGAATTAACATGAAAATGGTGTGGTCAGAAATACACCAATTCTGTGTGGACAGCATGAGACCCCAGGCCAAAGGATAGTCACAAATAGGAAAAAAATTAAATGCGAATGCAGTTCCTTTTGATTGGTCTGTCTCCACTTATTTTTAATGATATATTGCAATATAAGAATTTATCTTGCAATATACAATCACTGTCCCACTTAATCCTAAATATACGTATTATATGCATTAAGTGACTTCCTTGATTTATAATTACTTTAAAAAGGCTAAATTGCCTTTGGCTGAACAAAATAGGTTTTAATTTAGATGACATCTTGGAGACAAGAATTAAACAAGTGCTGTGAGGTGCATAGGAGACCTGGATATTCAAGGTTTATTGGGAGGTTCCAGGTGCAAGGACAATGAGACTCTGTGGAGAGGTCCAGCTGCAGGTGATTAGGGCTCAGCAGGAGGGTCTGGGTGTGGAGGGGATGGGCTTGGTGAGGGGATCCAGATACTAGGGCAGTGGGGCTTCTGGGATAAGGGTCCAGTTGCAGTAGAGGGGACAGTGTGGAGCCAGGGGAGGTTTCTGGGGCTGGGTGTAACCCAGCCTGGTCCTAGCCCTGGTTCCAGCTGCACTGTGCAGGGGAAGTGTGCTCCTCCCCCACCCCAGTCCCATAAATACTAACAAATCTGGGATGGGGTGAGGCTTGGCAGGGAGTTTCAGGTGTGGGGGACCTGGCAGAGGGATCTGGGAATGGAAGAACCCTGAGGTATGGGAGTTGGGTGGACAGAGGTGGATCTGACCCCACATTGTCCAGTGTATCCCCAGACCTGAAGCCTCTCATATGCCCATTTACCTCTGTCAGCTGCTTTGGGCACCCAAAACAGAATGGCCATTTTTCTGTGGCGAAGAAAAGAAATCTGTGCAGGACATTAATTTGACATATGCACACAGTGACACAGAATTACCCTAAAAGTGAAATCCAGAGCGAAAGAGAGAGCTTTCTGTTATCATTCCCTCCATTGCAATTCCTCCTATAGCTCCTACTCTTCATGCCCTCATAGAGCAATTTTTCCATCCAGTCCCCAATCACCAAGAAGAATGAGGAGACATGGTCCCACTTCCCACTGAAAGCCCTCTATGTTGAAGCTTTGCCCTCTCTTTGCAAGTAAGTGAAAACAGAATGCTTGCTCTGGTCTCTTGCAGGAAGAATAAGCTCTCAGCTGCTGCTCCCACATGGCCTGCAGCAGCACTGATGCATCAGACAAAGTTTGCATAAGCATCTAAAATTTAGGGTGTCTATATGAACTTTGCTACAGCTCTGAACCTTTTGAAATTCATCTATGACTAGACGGAGAAGACAACAAAACAAACTTCTTTATCTAAAATCCAGTATATTTGTTGGAAGATTTTCTTTTAACTACACTGTTGAAAGTTCAAATAATAAGCAGAGAAGAGAGAGAATAAATTTGAACAGAAAATACTATTGGAAACATTAAAGCAATTTTCTCTATTTTTTTTCTTTTCATGGGTAAAGTATAATGATACAGCCTGTGTTTCACAGTGTTAAAAATTCATATTTAGTGTAATTTCTACTACACTTGTCAGATTTTCCCACTGAATCCTGACTATTTTTAAACTGAAGACAGATAAGTATGGTGAAAGAAAGCCTGGCAGACTATGTTTGCTGAATTGTGTTTGTCTTCTTAAAATTGCCATTGGATGGTATTTTCAAAAGGGCTTACGGGGTAGATACCCAAAGGATTTAGACACCCAAGTCTATCATTTAGGCACCAATGAGATGCTCAAGAAATCTGTTCAACTGCTGTGTAGATCTATAAGGGCATGTCTACACAGCAACGTTATTTTGAAATAACTCACATTATTTCAAAATAATAGAGTGTGCGTCTACACAGCAAGCCCATTATTTCAAAATTATTTATTATACAGAAGAATTATTTTATTATACAAAATTATTTATTATACAGATGTTCTTACTCCAACATCTGTAACCCTCATTTCACGAGGAGTAAGGGAAGTCAGAGGAAGAGTGTTCTTCCTTCAACTTCCTGCAGTGTAGACAGTGCCAAAAGCTGAGTTAAAGTACTTCGACTTCAGCTTCCCAATTAACATAGCTGAAGTTGCATATCTTATAATAATGCTAGCTATTTAGAAATAATGTTGCAGTGTAAACATAGCCTGAGTCTGATCCATTATAACCATCTTTATGTTCTTTACAAAGTGGCTGGGAAAGATAAAGGTACCATTGCAAACTCTGACTGACACTATTCTGATTTTTTTCTCCAACAACATAATGTCATTTCCTTAAAATAGCCCAGTAATATCTCCAATATATTTTATTAATTTTAATAGTCATTGGAAGATGGATGCCAATTCCAGAATACTCCAGGCCAATCCTGGAGCATTGGCAAGCATATGTGATAGAGGAAACAATACCTTTAATAATCTTTAACCCAATGACTATGGTCCCTATCCTCACTTGAAATGTCCTCCTCCTGTTTCATTTGAACTTGAGTTTCTTACTTCTTAGGTGTGTGCCCTAAACTACTGGAATTTTCTCACTAGCTCAACACATATTTAATTGTGTCCTCAGTAGCACAACTTTAATAAGAATGATTTAGAATCAAATACCTGAATATTCTATCATAGAATCATGAGGTTGGAAGAAACCTCAGGAGGTCATTGAGTCCAACCCCCTGCCCAAAGCAGGACCAACCCTAATTAAATCATCCCAGCCAGGGCTTTGTCAAGCTGAGACTTAAACAAATGATGGTTAAAGCCCTCCTCCTCATAGTTGGGAAACCTTGAGAACAAAAGTTCAAATCCCTTTTCTTTGTAAGGCAGATGGAGAACTGAACCTGGGTTTCTCACATCGTGGGTGAGTACTACAACCAGGCTAACAGGTAAAATGACACCTTGGTCCTTTCCTGTGACATTTCTTATGAAAATAAGCTTAGGTGCCCACGGAGGTTTTCTGCTCCTCCCACATCTAGGCCAGTTAGGGCCTGGGAGCAGAGAGAAGCACATGAAGTTTCCTCTTCCCTGCCAGGATGGAAGGAGAATTCACACGCTCCCCTCTTCCCAAGCCCTGACTGGCCTGGGGGCAGAAGGGGAAGCACACAAAGTCGCTTAGGGGAAACCTCTGGGGGGGCAAACACTTCATGCACTCCCACACCCACAGACCAATCATGGTCTGTGGGTGGGGCAGCAGGGAAGTATCATGGACCCACCCCTTCTGCTTGAGGCCCCACCCCTTCCGGTGGGTACCAGAGCCACTTCAGAAATTTCTGAAGTGGCCCCCGGTAAAAAATTATTGCTCACCACAGCTCTACATAGTACTGAGCAATATTTGGCTCAGTGCCCTTTGGCCAAATTCTGTTCTGAGTTACACTGGTAAATGTGAAGGATTCTGTAGTCAGAACAACTTCTGGTTTACAGCAGTATACATGGGTATGTCTACACTACCACCCTAGTTCGAACTAGGGTGGTAATGTAGGCAACCAGAGTTGCAAATGAAGCCCGGGATTTGAATTTCCCGGGCTTCATTTGCATCTCGCCGGGCGCCGCCATTTTTAAATGTCCGCTAGTGCGGACTCCGTGCCGCGCGGCTACACGCGGCACGGACTAGGTAGTTCGGACTAGGCTTCCTAGTCCAAACTACCATTACTCCTCGAAGAAGCCTAGTCCGAACTACCTAGTCCGTGCCGCGTGTAGCTGCGCAGCACGGAGTCCGCATTAGCAGATATTTAAAAATGGCGGCGCCCGGCGAGATGCAAATGAAGCCCGGGAAATTCAAATCCCGGGCTTCATTTGCAACTCTGGTTGCCTACATTACCACCCTAGTTCGAACTAGGGTGGTAGTGTAGACATATCCCATGAGAGTAAGCTATGAATGTTTAAGTACTTGTCAATTAAATTAACATGTTATTAAGTTACAGATTTCTGTATCATTGGAAACAGAATGTTTCAGCATCTTTGCAGATCATACAACAACTCACTGGAGTTATCTCTTTACTTAGGTCATACATCTGAAATCACAAATTAAGCTCCCCTCTAATTTTGCAGTATTAAGTAAATCCTAATATTTTTCATTACAATAAATTATCTTATCTGCTGTATACATCAGTCCAGCAGCCACTGCTTTTACTTCCAGAAGCTCTGTTTCACTAGCATCTACATAGAACTGCATTACCTAAGGTGCTGTTGTGATTGGTACTTAAGAGTCTGATTGAAATCCACTGGAAGTCAATAGCAGTCTTCTCCTAGAATTCTGTGAAACTTGGGTCAGTTCCCATGATGGATAGTTGGCCATATGGTTGATCATAGGTGTGAAAGTATATATTCCTTTATGAAGAAATGCCCCCATAACTTACCAAGGGCAGAGCCTAAGTGCAGAGCCTTCACCAAAATGGTAAAGTAAATGTATCACCACAATGTAATCCCTCAATTCTAGTTGTAAAAGATCTTTTAACATATTTTGCATATATTTTAATTAACAGGACTGGGGTCAGACAAAGGTAGCTGCCGCAAGAGTTTAATTCAGTGCAATGGAAAAATTCTAAAAGCAAAGGATTTCTAACTTTTATCCAAAACTAAACTTAAAATACAGGAGCTCAGCTCTCCAAAATTGACTTAATTTCCTTTTAATGTTCCTGAAAGGCTGCCAAGATTTAAATTGAATTTCTGAATTTCATTTTGGTTAAAGGAGTATGATATTAGCCAAGTTAGTTCCATTTATTTTAAAGTTTAGGGATCTTTTCTCTAAAAAAAGTGCTTCAGGCTGTGTATAACCTGTGAACACAGAAAACACAACACTCTTCTTTCACACTGGACACTGGTGTAGCCTATATGGATAGGTATATTTGGTATTAAGGCATAGGCATCAGTTAAGGAAGCAGTGAACTGAGCCTACAAGTCTTAAGGCCTTAAAGACAATAACTTAGATGAACTAATCAAGGCCTAAAAAGACACAGCATAAGGAGCTAACCAAAAGTAAACTTAGATAATAGGATATCACAATTTAGAATAATTCTGGTTGTCTTTGGCACCAGTAAACTTTTCCCAACAATCCCCTTCAATGGTCTTTTCTTCTAGTCTCTGTAAAGCATACAGAGTGACAACTACTCCACTTATCGACCTCCCTCTTTATTGCCAATGCAAGGTCACAAGCCCCAGCAGTCAAAGTCCAATGCGGATCTGGGAGATGGTGACACCAATTTGTTCTTCTCGGGTGTTCTTTCTGGTTCCTGTCCTAGGACTTCCCCCGTTGGCTGCTTTGAACCTTCCCAGTTTCAGGCTGGTTCTTGGCTGCTTTGCTATATGGAGGTCTGCTCTCTGTAGTAATTTTGTCCAGAGGTGTAGATGTACACACACCACTGCTTTCTCCACCCACCTCTGCTAGTGGTGCAGAGCACTTTGTCATCCAGGAAGAGCCAGCATTTTTTCTGCCTCAGGACAAGTTGTAAAGGGGCCGTGCTCTCTAACCCCATAATGGTTACACACAGGTGAGAAATTCCCATTTAATTAAGTATATAAAGTAACTATAGAAACTCTGTATGGCCAATTTACATATAGTTATTGATATACAGACCCTGGCTTGATGCAACAATTGCACAGGTAGCATCCTTCCCATGATTCAGCACTCTAATGATGCTATTGATTGAAGAATGGCGGGGTTCTAGTCTCATCTCTGTTACTCCTGAAACTAACCTTTGACATGAGCTCAGCAGAGCAGAGAGGAAGAAGTAAGGGGGAGGGATAGCTCATGTGAAATATGTTGCATAATTAGATACCTTATTAGAAAACATTTCTATAGAAATGAAAAAGGCTTAGCAGATGATATAAAGAATTGCACAATGACTTACAGATCCTAAGTATCTGAAACTTAAGTTAGTCTGAATCTGTAAAAGTGGCAAGGAGTCCTGTGGCACCTTATAGACTAACTGAAGTGTTGGAGCATAAGGCTCATGGGCCTTTTTGTGGGTCTTTGCCCACAAAAGCTTATGCTCCAACACTTCAGTTAGTCTATAAGGTGTCACAGGACTCCTTGCCGCTTTTACAGATCTTAGTATTTCACAAAGGTGATAGACACTGCAACGTTCTCAGGAAAGAAAGATAAGAAAAGACCTTGTAGCTGTGCTGTGCACATATTTTTGAAAGTGCTCACAGGATAAAAGCTATAACTCTTTTTGAGCTATTGTCAAGTATTAGATCAAGGGACCATTACTTCTGCTCTGCTGCTGGCAGGGTGCTGCCTTCAGAATTGGGTTCCTGGCCAAGAGCCACCACTCTCTGGCTGCTCAATTCTGAAAGCAGCACAAAAGTGAGGATGGCAATGTCTCAACCCGCCAAAAATAATTGTGACCCCACTGCAACTCCCTTTTGAGTCAAGACCCCCAATTTGGAAACACTGGTCTCCTCCATGACATCTGTACCTTGCAGAGTAAAAATACATAAAAGATCATATTTCACAGGTGGAGGAGACCAGATTTCACACTCCATGACAAATTTTTCATTGCCATAAATTTGGTAGGGCCCTCATCATATGCTTTTCAGTTTAGGAAGAGCTTTTCAGTTCTTGACTTAGCATTGGACTGAAATGGTCTCATTCTCAGAAAATCTTGTTAGTAATTACTTTTATAATGAAAGACTTTAATTTCTCTTGTTGGCAGTTACCTCTTCTGTGGTGAGCAAATAAACTGTTCTGGATATATGTGCGTACATGTGGCTGTTTTCAGGAAACCTAAAACAAATAATATTTAGGGAGTGAATGTTAGCTATAAATTGCTTGGGGTGTAGGGTCACATAAGGCACCTTTATAAACTAAGAGAAAATAGTCTACAAGCCATAGACATTGGCAGACTATGAAGGAATATAAGAACATGAAGCCTTTAGGGTCTTCCCACCTGATTGTACTGGCTTTTAGAAAAGTCTCAAATGTAGTAGGGAACAAAATTCCAACTGTAGAACAATGCTATAAATAAAACGTGAATCAAGGTCCCTAAGTATGTGGCACTGGAGATACAGTTCTTTCATAGAATCCAGACACACCTACAGACCCTTGCCTCATCGTAGACCTGAGCCAAAGCCATTGACCCAATGAAAAGATCCCCATGCATGAAAGCATAAGGAAGTCTTGCCTCATTGGAGGATCCATTCAATTCTCTTTTAAGTTTATGGACAGATAATTTTGACAAAAATGAAACATTTTTAGGGGAAAAAGGAAATGTTCATTACGTGTTTTCTATTATTTTATATTATCTTTTCTAACCAACCACAGCAGTACATGGGAAATTTTTGATAAAAAATGAAATTGCATCCTAAAGATACAAATTGTCACTAATATTTTCATGAAAATTCTCCTCTATTTTCTTACCACCTTGGTTAATACGAATTCTTGCATTTGCAATGAAAGGAAGCTGTATAGAACATTCATAGAGGTGTTTGAAAGAACATTGACAAAAGAAATTTTAAAACTCATGCCCTAAATAAAAGATATGGATGGACTCATCATTGTCTAACTCCGGGTATGTCTACACTACAAAGTTAGTTCGAACTAACGGACGTTAGTTCGAACTAACTTTAATAGGCGCTACACTAGCGCTCCGCTAGTTCGAATTTGAATCGAACTAGCGGAGCGCTTAGTTCGAACTAGGTAAACCTCATTTTACGAGGACTAACGCCTAGTTCGAACTAGCTAGTTCGAACTAAGGGCTGTGTAGCCCTTTAGTTCGAACTAGTGGGAGGCTAGCCCTCCCCAGGTTTCCCTGGTGGCCACTCTGGCCAACACCAGGGAAACTCTATGCCCCCCTCCCGGCCCCGGACCCCTTAAAGGGGCACGGGCTGGCTACGGTGCCCGTGCCAGGTGCAAGCCTGCCAGCACCCAGCTAGCAGACCCTGCACCTGGCACGGCACAGAGCCACCCACCCGATGCCCCCCAGCCCACCCCCTCTTGCCGGGACCAGGCTGGCGGCTCCCGGGAGCTTGCCCTGGACCGCAAGAGGCGGGCACCTTCCTGGGCTAGTGCGGACATCGTGGACCTCGTCCACGATCTCCTCACTAGGCACAGGAAAGTGGCCGGCTAGGGCAGGAGAGCTGCCAGCCTGGCCACCCAGGACCAGGTGTGCATGAAAATCAAGGGGGTCCACTGAGACCCCCGACCCTGAGCCCTGAGCTTACAATGGCCGTACTGGGTCAGACCAAAGGTCCATCTAGCCCAGTAGCCTGTCTGCCAACAGCGGCCAACCCTAGGGACCCTGGAGGGGATGGACCGAAGACAATGACCAAGCCATTTGTCTCGTGCCATCCCTCTCCAGCCTTCCACAAACTTTGGGCAGGGACACTACTCCTACCCTCTGGCTAATAGGACTCCATGGACCCAACCTCCATCACTTTATCTCACTTTCCTTTCAACTCTGTTCTAGTTGTAGCCTTCACAGCCTCCTGCAGCAAGGAGTTCCACAGGTTCACTATTTGCTTTGGGAAGAAGAACAACTTTCTCTTACTAGTTTCAAGCCTGCTACCCATTCCTTTCCTTTGGTGTCCTCTAGTCCTTCTTTATGGGAACTAATGAAGAGCTTTTCTGTATGCACCCTCTCCACCCAACTCCTGCTTTTAGAGCCCTCTATCCTGTCCCCCCTCCGTCTCCTCTTTTCTAAGCTGAGAAGTCCCAGTCTCTGTAGCCTCTCTTCATATGGGACCTGTTCCCAACCCCTGATCATGTTAGTTGCCCTCCCCTCTCCCAGCCTTTCTCTTCCCCTCTCCCACCTCCTTTTCCCAGTCTCCCCCAGTTTTTTTTCAATAAAGACAGAGTCAATGTTGGAAGAAACGTTATCTTTATTTTGTACATCAATAAGAAGGGGGGCTAAGGAAGGGTAAGTGGAAGGAGGTGAGGGAGGAATGGGGTACGAGCCCCCGATGGGGAGGACTGGGCTGGCTCTGCGGGCTTCTGGGGGTGGAAGCTCTCCTGCAGCCCCCCAATTACTCCCTCTCCCCAGATGGCAGCCTGCGGCAAGTGCAGCCGGGCTGATGGCTGAGTGGTGTGATGTGCCCAGTGTGGGCACTCAGGGCACTCCAAGCCAGAACTTCTTTGCAAGCGGGGCACCCCTTAGAACTGTGTGTCCGGGGTGGGGGTCGGGACCCTTTAAGCGCAGCCCTCGGCTAGCCTGAGACAGCATCTCCATGCTCTAAGTCCTCCTTTTATGCCCTGCCGGCACTGCTTCCGGCCATCCTTAAGCCCTGTTCAGAGTCCACTCAATGTGGACTTGCTAGTTCGAACTAGCAAAACGCTAGTTCGAACTAGTTTTTAGTTCTAGACGCGTTAGTTCGAACTAGCTTAGTTCGAATTAACTAATTCGAACTAAGTTAGTTCGAACTAGCGCTGTAGTGTAGACATACCCTCCAATAGTACTGCCACAAGAGAAGTTTTTTTCAACTGTAGCACGCACACATAGCATTTTTACTCAATGAGGACAGTTTCCCTGAGTAATCTAAATTTTAAAGTTTACCCACATCAGTGTTAAAACTGTAAGGGATGCAGAGAGAGGTGAGGCTGGGGACATACCGCAATATTATGTATTTCATATGGAGGAAAGCCTTTGTCCTCCACACACACACACACACACACAATTATTTATGGGTAGAGATCCTGAGAAGTTTCAACAAAAAGAGCTTTCACAATGGAAATAATTAGATAACCATAACTCTAATTATATCTATTGCTATATATAAATTCACTTATGATATTTACATATACATTAACTCCAGTGAAGACAAACCCTACAATTATGCAACAGAATCAAGTCACTATTGCATTAAAAACCTTTTTTTTTTTTTTTTTTAATTTCCTGAACTTATAATTCACAGCCATGAGCAGGGTAAACATGCTATTTTTTAACATTTAAAGCAGATTGATTGAAATAAAGAGAGAAAGCAAAAGAAAGGAGGAAAGGTGGAAAAAGATTTTTTTAAAAATCTCAGATGAAATCAGTGGTTAAAGTCCATGTTCACTTCAGCACAATTATGATTTTACCCCATTGTTTACGGTCCAAATTTTCAGGAAACATTATTTCTACATGGGCACCAAAATAAGAAACCATATTTTCAAAAGAGCTCAGCAGACAGATTGCTTCTAAGATTTTTTGTAAATCTGACCATGCATGTCATAATGGGAGCTGAATGCTTTGACAATCTAGCTGTAATTGTGGGCTTTGAAGATCAGGCACCTTGATTCTGATCCTGATTTTGCTTCATGCAGTTCTACATCTATTTAACTCTCCTAGCCTCCTCTTCTACTTGCTTAGTCTTATTATGTTGCAACAAAGAGCACAGAAAAAGGCAATATCTTGCCTGCTGGAATCCCCCAGACCTACAGATGGCACAGTTACCTTCTAGTCAATGGAAGCTTCAGGGGGTAGCCGAGTTAGTCTGTACAGGATAAACTTAAAAAAACCAACAAATAGTCTGGTAGCACTTTAAAGACTAACAAAATATGTGGATGGTATCGTGAACTTTCATTTGAAGAAGTGGACAGTACCCGTGAATGCTCATGATACCATCTACATGTTTTGTTAGTCTACAAAGTTCTACCACACCATTTTTTATTTTAAGTTTATCTTCTAGTCAATGTCCATCAAGCTTCAAGTATAGACATTGTACTGGGCAGGAGCTATAGCCTGAGTATGGTGTGCTCTGACTATCCTTAAATGACAGTCACTGAATCATAATCAGCTGTCTAATGAACTTATATTCCCACAATGGCTTGAAATGTGATTCCATTTTCAAGGTCAAGTCAAGATAGAATCAAGATACTACTTTGATCACACATTACTGGGAGCCATGCTGAGTGTGGGGACAGGTGAGCAGCATTGTGGAGAGGGATTTGTAAAGAAATTTACAGTGCCTCATTGGTGTGATTTTTACAGAAACTTAAATACACTAATTCTTCCTTAAACCTACTTATTTAACCTATGTATTTTTTCTTTTTCCATTTTTAAACAACTTCATCTTCATTTTCTAGCCATTCTATTCCTCTTCTGTATTTCATGTACTATTCTTTGCATATAAAGGCCATGGTGTATCTTTTCCTCCATCACTTTTTGCTCTTCCTGGTTCATCCCTGCTTATCTTCCTTTTTTTACTGCTCCCTTCCTATGCTTATCTCCCAATGGAATTCATAGCACTTAGACATACCGTCATTTTTCTTTTAATATTTTCATTTTCCTTTGCTGTCTTTTCTCTTCAAGGCTTTACCTTGATTGATTGCACCTCCCACTTCTTACACTTTTCTGATGTTCTCCCTTCTGAAATGTATTATCTTCTTAAGGGTTTCCCTTTAGTCTTAACTGTGCATCTAAGAGGTTATGCTCAGTTTGCTTAGCTGCAACTCCAATTGCACTCAATGTTTCCAATCACACTTTCAGTCCAGAAATGCTCTTTTCTAATCTAATGAGGTTTTTTTTTAAGATGATAACTGATGATTTGACAATAGATACAGATCTTCTCTGTCACCTTGAGTAAATTTCAAATGGGTGTGATTTAGGGGCCAATAGACCCAAAAAGTAACTTACAGTGATCCATGGATCACTAATATGCTGTACATTAATTGAGTCTGAGTAGATCATGCAGGTCTGCTTTAATGCAGATCTGTTTGCTTGATGTGAGTATGGGTGCCAGAATTAGACCCACTGAAAATAAACATTCATTTGTATATTGAAATTTCTATCCCTGAAATGACAAAATTTAGCGTGTCCCTCTATCTGTAGAAGTAACTTTTCTTATGGGCTTTGTCTCCTGACAGTAGATTAGTTCCTCACACTAAAATATATAGAAAATATACCAGCAATGCATTTAAAAAGCAGGGGGAAAGGATTTTTTAAAATATATATGCCAAAAACTATCTACTGAGAATCTTCAGTGGGGTGTGACCATCAAAATATAATAAAAGTTTAGGCAATATTAAATATTCAGCAGGGCAAATAATGTTACTTTGCAAAAAAAAGAAATCCAGAATAAATTTGAAAATCTTGTTTGATCAATAACGTGTAAAAATGAGGTTCTGGGAAGCCTGCTTTACGGTTTTATTCAAATGGAACAAGTTCTTCACCTGACTACACAGCACATATATTTCCCAAGAAGCCCATTTCATCTCTAAAATTCCCCACCCCCCGGGCCAGTTTTTATTTAAATCCCTATCTACTTGACTCTAGCCAATATTTATGTTTTGCTCAGAATTATGCAGCCTTGCATTTTCAAACTCTGTGTTCTTTCTGTGTACTGAAAAGATGTAAAAAATCTCCAGCGGTATCAGCGTTTTATGATTCATTATATTTTTTTCCTCTTATTGCTTAAAAAAAAAGACAGAAATGAAAATCTGATGCTTTTTTGCTGATTTCAATTTGCAGTTGAATTGAATTTAACATTAAAGTTTCAGATTAAAACATCAGTCTTATTTGGTCTAATTAAAACAAGATTATTTGGCATGCTCAAGCCATTTACAAAATTTATGTGTGCATACATAGAACATGTCTAATTAGAAAGAAGTTGTGCAGAATCTCAAAGAAGCCTAAAAAAAGGAACCCAAAAACCAACACCCTGATATTTTTTTCATGCTGATTTTCTTTTAATGTTGATGCCAATTGATTTACTGGCATAAGCACAGATCTATAGAGCAAATTGTTTTATATGTAAAGGTTGTCTTTGTCCACAGCATAGTATTTTGTAGGCTCAGACATTTTCTTAAAAGATAAGTTTCAAGCTTTATGGAAAGCAGAGTAAGAGAGGATTCTATAGTACATAGACCTAGATACTGACTAAGTTTTTATTTCTAATATGACATATGGAAGATAGTTCCTTTTATTTTCTTGCAATTTGGGGATATGGTTCTGTTCAGTGGGTAAAATTCCCATTTCCCACTGTAGCATCAACACTAGTAAACTAAGCAGAAAGAACAGAGAGCCTCTGAGCTTCATTTTGAATTCCTTGTGTAGTCAAAATCTACTCCCCAGCTTTGTTGGAGTTATGGGTGCACCAGAAAGAAATATATGTTAAGGCTGGAGCCCTAAGATCACGATACTACACTTATGCATTTGTAAGTATGACTTGAATGGGGCCTGAACATTTGTCCAACAAATATTAAGAATATTAAGTTCTGGGCACCACATTTCAAGAAAGATGTGGAAAAATTGGAGAAGGTCCAGAGAAGAGCAACAAAAATGATTAAAGGTCTAGAAAACATGACCTATGAGGGAAAACTGAATGAAATGGACTTGTTTAGTTTAGAAAAAAGAAGACTGGGAGACCACATATTAGCTGTTTTCAAGTATCTAAAAGGCTATCACAAGGAGGATGGAGAAAAATTGTTATCCTTGGCCACTGAGGACAGAGCAAGATGCAGTGGGCTTAAATTGCAGCTAGGGAGGTTTAGGTTGGACTTTAGGAAAAAATGTCCTAAATGTCAGGGTGGTTAAACACTGGAATAAATTGCCTAGGGAGGTTGTGGAATCTCTGTCACTGAAGATATTTAAGAGCGGTTTGGATAGACATCTATCAGAGATGATCTAGAGAAGGCTTGGTCCCACTGTGAGGTCAGGGGACTGGACTTGATGACCTCTCATGGTCCCTTCCAATTCTATGATTCTATGAAAACAGGGTTCATTGTGGGAAATTAGTGATCCAGGCCCTTTCCTAAGTCCTAAAAATGTAGGAATGTACATACAATGTCAGATCAGTAATACATATACTTCAGTATCCTGACATTTAACAGTGGCCATTGCCAGATATTTCAAAGGGAATGACCAGGATAGAGCAACCATCTAGGGATCCATTGCCTTTTGTCACGTCCCAAATCTGTCAGCCAGAAACTTTGGGGCACCCAGAGCATGTGATTGCTTCTCTACACATCCTAAGTAATAGACATTGATAGATTTATCATCCAGAAACTTATCTAATTCTTTTCTAAATCTACAGGTTGTACCTCCAAAAACTGGTACTCTTTGGTCTGGCAACATTCATCATCTGGCAGGACCACGGATGCTCCTGGATCAGAAAGCCCAGGAGCCTGAAAGCAGGAGGGCCAGGGCCAGGGCCAGGGCCAGGGCAACAAGGTTGACAACCCAGCTGGGAGCAGTGCAAGACCAGGGCCAGAGCCCTGCAACAGCCTCCAGCAGCCTGCAGCAGTCCCCCAGCAGCACAGATCAGCACTGGTCCGGAGCCCTGAGGTGGTCCCTGAACCTTGTGACAGCCCGTGGGAGCTCAGTGCTGAGGTTGGAGCCTGGAAGCAGTGTGGGACCAGAGTCCTTTGGCAGCTTCCTAGAGCATGGGACCAAGGCTGGAGCCCCATAGTCATTCCCTGAGCATGGGGTGGGGCACCGCGGCAGCCCCCGGAAGCGTGGGTTTGGAGTCGAGCCCTGCGATCGGATCCCTGGAGCAGCCCATTGGAGCACAGGGCTGGGGCTGGAGTCCCACAGCAGCACCCGGGAGCACAGGGCTGGGACCGGAGTCTCGTGGCTGTCCCTGGATGCACAGGGCTGGAGCCCAGCAGCAGGAGCCAGTGCTTTTGCTGCCCTGTAAGCCAAAAGCGGTTGGGCAAGCAGCCCAGACAGGTTGGGTGAGGGGGGTAGCGAGGTAGGGTGCCTGCTGGAGCAGCTTGAAGCCGGTGGCAGGAGCAAATTCTCTCATCTGGTACTGGTTAGGTGCCTACAGTGCCGGACCAAGGCGGTCCAACCTGTAATTATAGATTTGGACTGCATAATGTGCCCTGGAAGTGAGTTTCATAGAGTAGCTGGATGTTAAAATACTTCCTTTCTAAGTTTTAAGCCTTCTGCCTATTAATTTCACAAGCTGGGCCCTGGTTCTTGTATTATATGAAGTGGAAAGAACCCTTCCTTATGTATTTTCTCCACAATATTTATGATTTTATATACCTTTCTCATATCTCCCTTTCTGGTCTATTTTCTAAGATAATCCCAATCTTTTCAGTCTCTCCTCATATGGAATCTGTTCCACTCCCTTCTTTTTGCACATCTCTGTAAGTTTTCTAACTCTAATATAGCATTTTTTAGATGGAGCAACCAGAACTGCATGCAGTAACCAAAGTGTGGCTTTACCATGGATTTATATAGAGGCAGTGTGATATTTACTGTTTTATAAAGTATCTTTTTCTTAATGAGTCCTAACATTCTGTTAGATTTTTTGATTGCCGCTGTAAGCAGAGATGTTCTCAGAGAACTAATAATGATGACTTGACTCAAAGATCTCTTTCTTGAGTGTTAACAGCTAATTTTGACTACACTATTTTGTATGTCTGGGTATGTCTACACTACAAAGTTAGTTCGAACTAACTTTCATAGGCGCTACACTAGCGCTCCATTAGTTCGAATTAAATTCGAACTAACGGAGCGCTTAGTTCGAATTAGATAATCCTCATTCCACGAGGATTAAGCCTAGTTCGAACTTACGAGTTCGAATTAAGGGCTGTGTAGACCCTTAATCGAACTAGTGGGAGGCTAGCCCTCCCCAGGTTTCCCTGGTGGCCACTCTGGCCAACACCAGGGAAACTCGTTTGCCCCCCTCCCGGCCCCGGAACCCTTAAAGGGGCACAGGTGGCTACGGTGCCCATGCCAGGTGCAAGCCTGCCAGCACCCAGCCAGCAGACCCTGCACCTGGCACGGATCGAGCCACCCACCCGATGCCCCCCAGCCCTTCCCCTCTTCCCAGGACCAGGCTGGCGGCTCCCGGGAGCTTGCCCAGGACCGCAAGAGGCGGGCACCCGCCTGGGCTAGTGTGGACATCGAGGACCTCGTCCACGACCTCCGCACTAGGCACAGGAAAGTGGCCGGCTAGGGCAGGAGAGCTGCCAGCCTGGCCACCCAGGAGCAGGTGTGCATGAAAATCAAGGTGGTCCACTGAGACCCCGACCCTGAGCCCTGAGCTTACAATGGCCGTCCTGGGTCAGACCAAAGGTCCATCTAGCCTAGTAGCCTGTCTGCCGACAGCGGCCAACCCTAGGGACCCTGGAGGGGATGGACCGAAGACAGTGACCAAGCCATTTGTCTCATGCCATCCCTCTCCAGCCTTCCACAAACCTTGGCCAGGGACACCACTCCTACCCCCTAGCTAATAGCACTCCATGGACCCAACCTCCATGACTTGATCTCACTTCCCTTTCAACTCTGTTCTAGTTGTAGCCTTCACAGCCTCCTGCAGCAAGGAGTTCCACAGGTTGACTCTTTGCTTTGTGAAGAACAACTTTCTGTTACTAGTTTGAAGCCTGCTACCCATTCCTTTCCTTTGGTGTCCTCTAGTCCTTCTTTATGGGAACTAATAAAGAACTTTTCTGTATGCACCCTCTCCACCCAACTCCTGCTTTTAGAGACCTCTATCCTGTCCCCCCTCCGTCTCCTCTTTTCTAAGCTGAAAAGTCCCAGTCTCTTTAGCCTCTCTTCATATGGGACCTGTTCCCAACCCCTGATCATTTTAGTTGCCCTCCCATCTCCCAGCCTCTCTCTTCCCCTCTCCCACCTCCTTTTCCCAGTCTCCTCCAGTTTTGTTCAATAAAGACAGATTCCATTTTTGAACACAATTGTCCTTTATTTTGTACGTCAAGAAGGGTAAGTGGAAGGAGGTGAAGGAGGAATGGGGTACGCGCCCCCGATGGGGAGGACTGGGCTGGATCTGCGGGCTTCTGGGGGTGGAAGCTCTCCTGCAACCCCCCAATTGCTCCCTCTCCCCAGATGGCAGCCTGCGGCAAGTGCAGCCGGTCTGATGGCCGAGTGCTGTGATGTGCCCAGTGTGGGTACTCCGGGCAATCCAAGCCAGGACTGCTTTGCAAGCGGGGCACCCCTGAGAACTGTCTGTCCAGGGTGGGGGTCGGGACCCTTTAAGCGCAGCCCTCGGCTAGCCTGAGACAGCATCTCCACGCTCTAAGTCCTCCTCTGATGCCCTGCCGGCACTGCTTCCGGCAATCCTTAAGCCTGGTTCAGGGTCCACTTAATGTGGACACGCTAGTTCGAATTAGCAAAACGCTAATTCGAACTAGTTTTTAGTTCTAGATGCGTTAGTTCGAATTAGCTTAGTTCGAATTAACTAATTCGAACTAAGTTAGTTCGAATTAGCACTGTAGTGTTGACGTACCCTCTGTTAGGATTATGTTTTCCAATGTTAATTTCTTCACAATAATCAACACTGAATTTCATATGCGATTTTGTTGCCCAGTCACCCAGTTTTGTATGATGCCTTTGTAACTCTTCACAGTCTGTTCAGGACTTAACTATCTTCAATAATTGTGTATCATTTGCAAACTTTTACATCCTACTGTTTATTCCTTTTTTCCATATCATTTATGGCTATATTGAGAGCACTAGGCCCAGTATATATCCCTTGGAGACCTTGCTATTTATCTCCCTTCCTTGTGAAAAGTAGTTTATTCCTTGTATTTGTTTCCTGCCTTTTTAACCCATTATTGATCCTTGACACGACCTTCCCTCTTATCTCATGACTTCTTTCTTAAGAGATTTTGGTCTGGGAACTTGTCAAAGGCTTTCTGAAAGTACAAGCACACTATATTCAGTGAATCTCATTTGTTGCCCCCTCAAAGAATTCTAAAAGATCGATGAGGCATGATTTCCCTTAACGAAAGCCATGTTTACTTTTCCACACAAAAAATGTTAATCTAGGTGTCTGATAATTCTGTTTTTAACTATAATTTCAACCAATTTGCCTGATACAGTCAAGCTTTCTGCCTTGCAATTCCAGGATCACCTGTGGAACTTTTTTTTTTAAGGTTGGCATTCATTAACTCTTCTCTAGTCATCTAGTATAGATGTTTATTTAAACAATAGGTTGCATAGAACAGATACTAGTTCTGCAATTTCATATTTGAGTTCCTTCAGAATTCTTGGGTGAATACCATGTGACCCTTGTCATTTATTATTGTTTAAATTATCAATATGTTCCAAAACCTCTTCCATCAATATGTCCAGCTGTGACAGCTTCTCAGATGTGTGACCTAAAATGAATGGCTCAGGTATGGGAATCTTCCTTCCATCATCTGCACTGAAGACCGATTAAAAGAATTCATGTACCTTCACTGCAATGGTCTTGTCTTCCTTGAGTACTTCTTTAGTCCCGCAGTAATCCAGTGCCCTCTTCCTCCCTCCCCCTTAGTTTTTGGCAGGCTGCCTGCTTCTGATATACTTAACATTCTCTTGCTGTTAGTTTTTGAGGGTTTTGTTAGTTGTTCTTCAAATTATTTTTTGGACGGCGTTTATTATACTTACAGTTGACTTGTCAGGGATGATGACCCTTTCTCTTTTTCCAAAGTAGGATTTGATTTCCAGTTTTTAAATGATGCCTTTTTACATCCTTTATATGCCAATTGACCTTGAAGTGCATTTGTCATGGCTGACTTATATGCATAAATCATAGATGAAATCCTCTACTAATTGAAGTCAATGCCAAAAGTCCCATTTACTTCAGTATGTTCAGGCAATCACCCTGTGACAAAAGGTTTGGTAATATCTACAGATTCTAAATGAATCTGCTTGTAGTAGACACTGTATAGAAACTGAGATACAGTCTCTGTCCCAAACAGTTTACAATCTAACCTGGAAAATATAAAATATTCCACTTTCCTATTGATAGTATAGACAAAAAACATAACCAATATCAGGGTCAGATTTAAATTTATTACAAGAAAGGCATAGATTAATGATTGACACTTAGGCAAAATCAGATTGCCACCACTTGAGTCCAACCCTAATTAAATTACAGCAAAAATTCTGTAATTGGGATACCTTAACAAATATCAAATTAAGAAACAAAAAACATGAATTACTAGGGCAGATCTTCAGCTGGTGTAAATTATCCCAAGGAGCTGTCCAGTTTACACAAGTGAACATCTGTCTCACTGTATTCAAAATATATGGATTCACTATACTTAATCTTTAACTATGTGTTATCCTTTATACAATCTATTTGGACACTGCTGCAGCACAGATCTGGGATTCAGGAATTCAAGGTTCTAATCCTGGTTCTTCCACAGACTTCCTGTGTGACTTTGAGAAAATTGCTTCAATCTTGTTTTTCCATCTATAAAAAGGAGATCATATTGTAATGGTCTCCCTCTCAGCATAGTGATGATGTGACAAGTTTTAGACTGCTCCTAGGCCTACACTTCCTCTGGCATTTACTCAGTCAAGGACATACAGAGTTGAAGTTGCATACAGGCTGCAAGCAGCCACTGCATGGGTCAACAGTAGAGGATATAGCCAAAATAACCCCCAGCTTCCCAGCCTGTGAACTCAGAGCTATACTGCCCTGTCCTGATCAAAACCACACACAGTTTGCTTCTCCATCAGTGTGGAGAGGAACATGCAACAAGCCTATGTTAAACCAAGCTGAGATTTTTTTCCCCCAGACATTTTGCTCAGAGGTACACTAGTTTATATAAAACAAAAAAAAATCCCTGCAAAAATAGGTTTTAAGTTATTATAAGTTATTATAAGTAGCAAACAGATCAAAGCAGATTACCTAGTAAATAAATAGAACTACAAATGAGGCCTAAAATAATAAAAAGATTGGATTAGCAATTTCTCACCCTGACTGATAATACAACAGGCTTAGAGATTCTCAAGATATAAGCTTTTAGAGGCGTAGCCATGTTAGTCTGAATCTGCAAAAGTGGCAAGGAGTATATAAGCTGTGCTTGCTTTGCAGCTTGGGCTTCCCACCCACATTCCAAATCCTTTTCTTTTGGAGCTTCTCTCAGTTATTGAATTGGGGGTGGGAGAGTGAAGAACAACTGATGATGTCACTCCATGCCTTATATAGCTTCTCTAAGAACCCTTTGTTTCACATTTGGATCCCACACCAGTTTGTGGAAAAATGAAGGTACCCAAAATGGAGATCGATATCATGTGGTGTGGTCACATGCCCTTGCATACCTTCCTGTGTCATAACAGCCATTACTCGTAGACTTTCTGGAGTATACTCAGGAAGACTCACCAAGAAGGGGATAAGCGTCATCTAATGTTTATTACCATGAATAGGTCCTTCATAGTCAGTTATCTAGACTGAAAACATCTTGTCTAATAGGCATCACCCAAGCATAACTACATCTGAAATGGAGATACATAGCCAATATTCATAACTTTGGATACAAAAATGATGTATGCACACAAATATGATAATCATTTTTAGCAAATCATAATTTTTCCATTGACACTTTACATGGCCTGTTTTCTACAAAATGCATCATAATCATATAATAATAATATTACTATGATGAATATGGGGTTTAGTGTCACACATATTATTTACCTATTTAGCATATGTATCATGAAACGCTCAATTCTATAGTTTATGCCACGCACTTAGAATTCCTCAGCTGGACAAATGTATAGAAGTACCAATCATGTTTTATTAGTAATCTATATTTGGCAAATTCAGTTGATATCTGCTGCTTAGAATATTATACTTAACAGCTGTTTAAGAATCAGTTACCCACTTGGCACTGCTAGACTGCTTCCCCATTAAAAGCACTTTGAAAATGTTTGTGACTCCCCTCTGGCCTTTCCCACAGAAGAATACATTCTGGTGGGAGACCACTTTTTGATGCACTTCAGTGCACATTGTACTTTCAGTGTCTGGAATTTATGAATCAAATCTTCAACTTTATGGCCCATTTCCCATTAACTGGACTAATTTTCCTGAAATTACATTTTTCTACCATATGATGGGAGGTAAGGGGAAGAATGTGGCATCAGTTATGGTGCATGAGTATAACTTGAATAGAGTAGTAGTACTTGATTTGTAAAAAAAAAAAGAGAGACCTAATTCCCTCTATATTCCATGTGCTTCATGAAATTTCATGCCTGTCCTGGACAACAATGCCAGTGGGAACTGCCACTCAGGTGAAGTGTTTGAATCCTCTTTCTTGTATAAATGTGGTGGTTTAAACCAACAGTCTAGACATTGTGTGGTTTTCCTCTAAATTACCTTAAATCCTACTAGAGATTTAAAGAAAGGGTCTGGTATTGCTGAGCACTCTTGAGAGGTGACTTGAAAGGATTCAGAAGGCACTCAGCACCTCACTGGATCATACCTTTACTAAGCAGAGCTATAGAGCCATGGCAAGCATTACTTAAAGAATGTGATAGCTAAAACCTAATGAGCTCTTGGATGGTTTTATGAAGACATGACTGAAAAGTTAAAATATGAAATGGAATGAAAAAAGAAGAGCAGAAGGACAATTGTTTGAAAGTAGAAAGAAAGGAACTGAAAGCAATTAAGACATCTTCAGGAGTTAGAAGACTATGACTGCTGAACAAATGCCGGTTGAATGAATACATATTCTGCTCACTAGTGAGGATTTATATTGCAGTAAAACTAGGACTCAAAGAAACTCCCACACTGATATAAGATGCCTTAGGCAAGCCCACAGCAATACTTGAGTGCACACATAATTAATCAGGTACAGATAATCTTCTAAGCAAAGCAGGAAAACTCAAAGAATTATTTGCAAAGAAAATAAAATGAATTCAATAATTTCCTAAATCCAATTTTGTGCAGAAAGTGTAATGAAAGCAATTTTCAAAAAAAGGAGGAGCAACTCAAATGTAATTTTGTGTTCTCTTTCAAGTCACTAAGCGAGCATCATTCAGAAAAAAACAGTTCATTAATAGAACACATTAAGACGCCCAGACTGTCCTAATGAAGATGAAGATCAACAGCAACATTTTCAGCAGCAAATACTGAAATTAAAATGAGGAATGTTTATAAAGCAGGACAGATAACTGAGTGGTTCACATTTTAGTCTGTTAATTTCAGTCATGCTTGAAAATATGCTCACTGTACACTGTGCACCAGGATAACACTCACACATATAATAAATGGATAATTATAATAAGATGTATTTATATTACAGAATTCTGTAGGCCTATCAGGCGGTGACACTCCCCATCTAGTGGTTACAGTCTGTGGTGGTACTCCCATCGTGTGATTGCATTTTACGGCAGCAGTCCCACCTAATGGTTATGAGGTAGGGCAACAAAGACCCTCCCCACTCCACTGGGTCTGATCTGGGGCCTGCTTCAGCACTGTAATTCAAGAGACTGCTAGCTGATGTTCAGTTAATGCTGATCCTAAGGCCTCTTCCTTAAGGAGAGGTCCCTAAAGTCTTTGTCATGGGTCTCATGGTAGAGAGTCCCAGTTCTCTGCATCACATCGCCTACTAAGAATGCCTTCTTGCCATAGTCACTCTGCAGCAGTGAGCAGAAATCAACCTAACTCTGCCAGCCACCCTTCTGTGCTGAGGAGACTCCCTTTGGGTATGTCTACACTACCCCCCTAGTTCGAACTAGGGGGGTAATATATGCATACCGAACTTGCATACCGAACGTGGAACGAGGTGTACAGATAGTTCGGATTAGGAAGCCTAATCCGAACTATCTAGTCCGTGCTGCGTGTAGCCGCGCGGCATGGGGTTCGCACTAGCCGGCTTTTAAAAATGGCGGCGCCGGCTTTATGCTAATGAAACCCGGGAAATTCAAATCCCGGGCTTCATTAGCAAGTTCGGTATGCATACATTACCCCCCTAGTTCGAACTAGGGGGGTAGTGTAGACATACCCTTTTAAAGTTCCTTCTGCAACTGGAACATACTTAGAAGTATTTTAAAGAAACCTTACTGAAGGCACAGGAACAAACCATCCCGATGAGCAGTAAGAAAAGCAAATATGGTAGGTGACCAGCTTGGCGTACTGGGGAAATCCTTGGTGAGCTTAAACACAGAAAGGAAGCTTATAAGAAGTGGAAGCATGGACAGATGACCAAGGAGGAGTGTAAATATATTGCTTGAGAATGTAGGGCAGTAATCTCCAAGTTGAAAGCACAATTGGAGCAGCTAGCAAGGGATGTGAAGGGTAACAAGAAAGGTAACTGTTATGGGTTGGGGACTGACTGGCTAAGTAGCAGTTCAACAGAAAAGGACCTGGGGATTACAGTGGATGAGAAGCTGGATATGAGTCAACAGTGTGACCTTGTTGCCAAAAAGGCTAATGGCATATAGGCAGTCCCCGGGTTACATGGATCCAACTTACATCGGATCCCTACTTACAAGCGGGGTGAGGCAACCCCGCACTAGCTGCTTCCCCCCAGCAGACCAGGGAGACGCGAAGCTAGCGCCCCTCCCCCCCAGCAAACCAGGGAGACGCGGAGCGGCTTTTCTCAGCAGACACCTCAGCTTGAGAATAAAGGACTGAAGGAAGTGAGGTGTGGGAGAATAAAACTGAAAAATGTTTGGCTAGAGTTTCCCCTACAATATGTACCAGTTCCGACTTACATACAAATTCAACTTAAGAACAAACCTACCGTCCCTATCTTGTACGTAACCCGAGGACTGCCTGTATTAGGGTGCATTAAGAGAAGCATTGCCAGCAAATCTAGAGAAATTATTATTCCCCTTTATTCAGCACTGGTGAGGCCACATCTGGAGTATTGCGTCCAGTTCTGGGCCTCCCACTATAGAAAGTATATGGACGTATTGGAGAGGATCCAGCAGAGGGCAAACAAAATGATTAGGGGGCTGGTGCACATGACCTACTAGGACAGACTGAGGGATTTGGGCTCGTTTAGTCTGCAGAAGAGAAGAGTGAGGGAGGATTTGATAGCAGCCTTCAACTTCCAGAAGGGAGGTTCCAGAGAAGATGGAGCGAGGCTGTTCTTAGTAAAGACTGTTGGTAGAACAAGGAGCAATGCTCTCAAGTTACAGTGGGAAAGGTCTAAGTTGGATATTAGGAAAAACTATTTTACTAGGGCTATGTCTATACTGCACCTCTCTTGCGCAAAAAAAGGCCCCTAATTAAATATGCAAATGAAGCACAGCAATATGCTAATCCATGCTTCAGTTGCGTAGGCTTTTGTACATGAGAGGTTCAGTGTAGACATAGCCTAGGAGGGTGGTGAAGTACTGGAATGAGTTATCTTGGGAGGTAGTGGAATCTCCATCGCTGGAGGTTTTTAAGTCCTGGCTTGACAAAGCACTGGCTGGGTTTGATTTGGTCCTGGGTTGGTCCTGCTTCAGGCAGGGGGCTGGACTCAATGACCTCCTGAGGACTCTTCTGGCCCTAGGCTTCTATGATTCCATGACTCCCCTGACTGAGTTGTTCCTGTATTTCTGACTCAATTATCACCTCTAATATCATTAGCTCACAGACATTTACCTCCCTCCCCCCAGCAACCTTCTGTTCTGAAATTTGATTTGTCCTTTTCATATGTGTTCATTTTTTGATTGCATCCTTTGGTATATATGGTTGTGCCAATTTTCTTCCACTATTTGATCTGAGGAAGTGGGTCTGGCCCACGAAAGCTCATCGCCTAATAGACCATCTTGTTAGTCTTTAAAGTGCTACATAGTCCTGTTTTTTGTTTCAGCTACAGCAGACTAACACGGCTACATTTCTATCACTATTCTATGTCATAGATTTTGTAATTGCCTACTGTCTTCCAAACTCATTTGTTTTAGCTAGTCTGTGCTATTTAGAGCCACTCATCTGTGCCACATTCCTGATGTCACTAGCAGCACTCCAAATACACCATTAGCATCCCACAATTCTCCAAAAACTATTGCCACTTGACAGCTATTGCTCTCTTCTTATTTACTGGTTGTCTGTAATGTAGTCGTACTCAAAGACTCCAATCAAAACCAGGTTCTTTCTGTCCTATGTTCTATACAAGCACACAGCCATGGATCTTAAAATCTCAGGGTTTGTAAAGCTCAGTAGATGCTTAATGGGACTTTCAAAAGCATCTCTGCTTTTCTCTATCATTGAAATCAACAGGACTTAAGTGGTTTTTGAAAAATCCCAGAAGTTGCCTGTTTACATCTATAGGTGCCTAATGACCTTTATAAACTGGCCATCAGTCTCTTATTATTTAAAAATTTACTATTTATGTTCCTGCCCAGTGGCTCAGTCTGCCCAATACAGTTTGAGACATTTCCTCAACACTTCATCATCTAGAAAGTAGGAAACATGGAGTTTAAGAAATTAGATTCCATGAGGGTATTTATAGTTCCTCAAGTTTCTAGTCAACTAGACATCTAAATCATAGTAGCACTGTTTAAAATCCAACTAAAATAATTTATTCACTGCACATTCAATGGGACTGGAACCTGTCAAATGTTGGACTACATCACAATAAATATATGAATTGTATATAAATATGAATTGTGTCATCTAGGGACTAGAATGTAACGTGAATCTCAAATTGTCATCTATGGCTACACTTCCCAAGGGAAGTCTTGAAAGCCCCATTGGTGGAATAATTTTAAACAGAACAAATAACTAGAAAATTATACTGTGGGGAACAATCTTTTGTCTACACTTTCTGTGAACCTGTGAAACATAACAAGTTAGTTTATCTTTTTCTTTTATACTTTAATACATTATCATTAGCTTTGGCAATGGTGGGTTGTTATGTAATGTCAGATTCAGTCACATGGCATTGCATCTACTGACTTCAAAAGCAAACCTACTGTACCAGACAGATCAACTGTTGTTATTATAAAAGAGGTTATGATAAAATGATAATGGGTCACTGATGCTTTACTGTCTTGTGTTGCTTGTACAAATTTATTTGATTATAATTAGGAGAGTTAACTATCATATCCAACAAACTAAACTGTAAAAGAGACAGAAAAAAATCATGTGCTTTAAAAGCAATGTGAATTTTTTCCTATTTAATAATCTTTTATTCAAAAAATATTACTACAGTAACATGGACACTGGGAGAATGACACATGACAGACAAGAAAATTTGTACTCTTCCATCACTGTTAAATGTAGTAGTTAAATATGAGAGAAAAGAAAACACACAAAAAATCCCTCTAAGTCAGGTATTGAAAGAAGTCTTTGAAATAAGCATTTGCATGAGTGAAGATGTAGGTGTTATAGAGCAGAATAATGTTCCCATCAAAATAGGAAGAGCCTATTCAGAATCAAAATAATTCTTGCAGAACAGTAGTAACAGATTTTTAGGGCAGGTAATTAACTGTTTAGTGGATCTGTTTTATTCCGTGAAGATTGAAATCCAAAAAGTTAATTGAAGTCTAGCCTGATTTTCAAAGATGCTGAGTTCCTACTGAATTCATTTAGAGTTGTTGAAGCTTAACACTACTGAAAATCAAGTCCTTTAATACGTGTTTTGATTTCTGATAGTTGACTATTGCACACATTAGAAAGTTACTCAGGTTTTGCTTAAATCATTTAAAAAACTGATTTAGTAAAACTAATTCAAACTCCCATGCACTCATGCTTATTCTGATTTAAGATTGGCTTATATCAGTCTAGTTGAGGTAATAGTTTTATCTTTGTGTACACTTAAAACTTTTAATCAACACAGCTATGTTGGTCAGTGTTTGTAAGCGCGTGTGTGTGGGGGGGAGGGAATCGCCTATTGACATAAGAAGCATGCTAAGAAAATTCTTATTGAATACGTAGCTTTGCAATCAGAAAAATGTTTCTCTTGGCATAGCCAGTATCATTTGGGGGAAGAGGTTTTTCCTACAACTAGCAGAAAAATTTCTGTGCCGTGTATATACAGTGTCTACACTAGGGATTATGCAAGTGTACTTATGCCATCATAGCCTCTCTAGTGTAGAGAGTTTGGACCTCTGAAAATTCACTGGAGTAGAAGGACAGAAGAGCGAAGGTATTCTGTCACCGCATCTGCACCCATTGGGTTGGAGGGAGCGAAAGAACAAGAGGCCAGCAGAGGATTTGTTGGCCACAGGCAACAGGTTTGATGTGGGCAAATAGTTATGAGGGCTCCAAAAATAGAAACACCGGGAATCAAATTTTCTCCTACACTGTACATCTGCACATGCTCTATGCTGAAGTACCAGCTATGTAAAGGACTTGTCATCTTCAGGAGACAGCTGCTTGCTGCTGGGAGCAAGGACTTTCCTCCTTCTGCTGCTGCCACTCCCATTGAGAAGCAGGCTCCAGTATTCCCCTTCCTGCCAATGTTTCCATACAGCTATCACTGCTCTCCTTTGGGGAAGTCCACCCCCTTCCTCCCCTGGCTCTGGCTGTGTCTGGATAATGCCATTCAGTCTAATGTGAGTTGGGAAACTTAAGAATTGATTTATGGGGGGGAGGCGGTGTTGTCTCTGAGTCAGTGTCTGGATTGACAGATTGGAGGCAGTATTAAGAATACATGGATGAAAGAAAAGGCTTGCTTTTATTGTGAATGAGAAACAGGACTGTTTGGCAAAGAATTAAGGATTAATAGTTGATGAGGTTAGGAGTAACATCTAATGGGAGTGGAATCACAATTAGGACCACAGTAGGTTTGATATGGAAGGGGTAGATTTAAGGATTAATTGATTGGGTGGGGAGGATGACAGGTGACTGAGGATAGGCTCAAGGATAGTGTGTTTGTGTGTGTGTGTGTGTGTGTGCTATGAATGACTATCTTGGCCACTCTATGCAGCAATTATTTCAGAACTCACAAGAAGAGGCCATTTTCTTGTGTTTTTTTTTCTCTCGCGTAGCGTAATATTCAGATACATGATCTCACAGAAACATGCTGTGGCTAGATTGTGGGGAGTTTAACTGTGCTTTCACTGGGAAGTGTGGAAAGCTGGGAATGAATTCCCTAATTGCCTGGTGATCCCTTTCTATTGAGCTGATGATTATGGCTGGTATTCAGGTGCTTGCAGAGTTTAAGTGAAAGAGCACATTGATATGAGAATATCTTGGGATAGTAGTCATTCACAGTACATGTAAACACAGAAACACGCGCACAAATATAGCTGCAACTAAGAAAATTGGTAAATTCATCATCTTGAATTAGAGGAGAAAAGAGCTGATATGGAACAGATGTAGGAAAGCATAACCTGCCTGGAGATTCTATGGCAACTGATTAAGCTTTGTGGGGAATGAAATACATTATTGACCCATAAAACCAAATACCTATTAAGAAGTTGTAAGCAAATTTCAGGAAGCAGGAAAGGGCAGACAAGACCAGTAGACTTTAGTTATCATCTCAAGATAGACTCAAGGGGCTTAATCTAGTTAGCTTAACAAAAAAGATTAAAGTGTGACATGATCACAACTTATAAGTACTTACATGGGAATAGATATTTGATTATAGTGTCTGCAGTGTAGCAGAACATGTATAACATGACCCAATAGCTGGAAGTTGAAACTAAATAAATTCACATACACATTTTGAATGATTTGGGGGGTAGACGAGTTAGTCTGTTTCCTTCCACCACAAGGAATGTTAAAAAGTTATAAGAAGCCCTAAGAATAGGGTTCATGCTTACAGTTTTCAGAGAGTAGAACTGAGCCCATTGTTCTCCCAGTGAAGGTACAGGTTTACTTTCTAGCTAGTTCCCTTGCCTTTTATTTTGTTCTCCACTTCTCACATTTCTGGCTCCAAAGGTGATTGTACTGTAAATTAATGCAATGCAATGTTGTATTCTCATTGCCAAACAGCAAATAGAGCTTCTCCCCACCGATTGTAAAGATGAGTTTGGAGATGACAGGAGAGCTATAAACCATGTAATTTAGCAGTGTATAACATGTTCTATCAAAATGAGACCTGATTTCAGTTGCATACATTCTGGATACCTATTTAATGTGTATGAAGAGTTTTTTTTTTACATTCGAATAAATTAAATATAATTCTACAGTGTTTTAAAGTTAAATCCAAACAAACACCAATATATATTAACGTCACTGCTGCAAATGTATCTCTTAAGTAGTAAGCTGGCCCCCAGTCCTATATTTTCTGAGCAACTCACAATCATTAAATGTAAACCCTGCTCTCTTGACAGGTAGGAAAGCACTATTGGCTCCATCATACATACAGGGAGAAGAGAAATTTAGGACAGACAGAGAGACAAGGAGCCAGATTTTAAAAAGTATTAGGGGACCGAAAGGTGTGGTTTGATGCCTAGTGGGATTTTTAATAGTGTTGTTACCTAACTCCCACTGATTTTACAGTGACGTACCTTTAAAAATCCTTCTAGAAACCTAAATAGCTATGAAAACCTAACCCCAACTGACTCTCTCAAGGCCTCACAAGAAATTTGTGGCAGATCAGGGAACTGAACTCCAACCTACTGAGTTCAGACTAATCACTGCTGCAGCCTATCTCTCAAAAGCATCTTCAGGCATGTGTGTAGCTACAATGAACTTAATAGGGATTCTGTATGAGCAGTGAATTACTCATCACCACAAGTGTGTCTTGGGTTAATTATTTACAAATAAAGGTATGTCTTAAAATCCAGAACTTTAACACACAAGAACCAAATTGAGAGAGAACCGAAGCAGGTTGCTCTGCATGGCTATGTCTAGACTGCAGGCTTCTTTCGGAAGAAGCTCTTCCGAAAATAGTCTTCCAAAAGAGACTGTCCACACACAAAAGTGCATCAAAAAAGTGATGCGCTTTTTCGGAAGAGAGTGTCCAGACTGATTGGATTCTCTCTCGCATAAAAGTCCACCCGGAACCACTTCAGCCAGGGCTTTAGGTCACCATTTGCTCCCGAGTGCTGGTGCCAGAGCCTTGCAGAGATGCATGCTTAAAGGGAACCCCTTGGACAGCCGTTTCTCTGCTTCTGCTGCGTGCTTGCTACCTCTTCGAGGAACAGCAAAGCTCTCACAGTGCCTGCTGTGGTTGCCCTGCTTTTTTGGACGCCACGGCTTTTCCCTTGGTGCCATGGAGCTGGAGTTGCCCCTGGGCATGTGATGGCTTCACACAACCATGCTGCAGTTTTTGCAGAACTTTGTGACAGCTGCCTTCCTGGACCTGACCAAGCTCGACCCCAAGCTCATTCTGGAGATCTTCTCCCTGGATGTGGGAGCTACACTCCGGCAGCTGAAGAGGTGTTTCTGGAGGCTTGACACCAGTTCAAACTGGTGGGACCGACTGGTCATGTTGCAGTGATGACCAGCAGTGGCTCCAAAACTTCTGCATATGGAAGGCCACCTTTTTGGAGCTATGTGCCTGGCTCGCCCTCGCCCCCACCCTCCAGAGATGCAACATCCACCTGCAGCCCACCATCCCCCTGGAGAAGCAGGTTGCAATCACCATCTGGAAGCTCAACTACCAGATGGTGGGCAATCAGTTTAGCATGGGGAAGTCCACCGTCGGGGTCCTCCTCATGGAGGTAAGGCACTCTCGGGCTGCAGTCCCTGTGGGGAGAGGGTGTCCTGGAAAGAAGGACCCTAGGAAATGGCAGGTTGGGGGTTATGGGGGGGTGGAGTGGGGTTGGAGGGAAGCCCTGTCCCCAGGGGGTTACGCCTTCCCACCCTCACACAGCCCTGATGCCGTGGGGGCGGCCTCATAGGGGGTGGCTCCTGGGGTGTTTGGCGAGGGGAAGGGAGAGGGGGGGCACATCCCAAGGGTTTAGGCACTCCCTCTCTCATTCTCTGTTTTGTGTGTTTCTTTATCTCCTCCTGCAGGTTGTGAGGGCCATCAACTTGATCCTGCTGGAGAGGGTCATCCACCTCGGAGACCTGGACCCGATCGTGGCAGGGTTTGCCACCCTAGGAATCCCAACTACGTTGGAGCCATAGATGGGACCCACTTCCTGATACGAGCACCAGAACATCAAGCGGCTCAGTATATTAGTGACCTCGGCATTGTGCTGCTTGGAGCAGAGGTCCTGCAAGGTGTCCTCCTTGCCCCACGGCTCGAGGAGGGACAGGCTGTCCACTCCGGACCAGGAGAGCACCCACCTCTTGGTCCCCCTTGGTGGGTCCTGGGACACCTGAGGCTGCTTCCTGTGAGGGCCAGGGGTATCAGAAGGGACTTGATGCTGGGCCATGGGTGGCAAGGCCTGTGGCAGGGAGAGCCATACAGTGAGGTGGTGCTCCCAAGCTGGCTTCCTGCCACAAGGTGTGTCCAGGGTGCCTGCAGATTTAAGAGGGGCCAGGAGACAGAAACTAGAGAGGCTTGATTAATTTGGATGGTGTGTCCACAAGGGCACCTGTGTTATTTCCTGCAGGCCTCTTCTTTTGAAAAAAAAATCTTCCTCCCTGTCTACACACGTTTTTTCCAAAAGAGCTCTTTTGAAAAAAGGCTTCTTCCTCATAGAAAGAGGAGTACCAATGCTGGAAAAGCCCCTCTGTTCTTTCAATTTACTTTTGGAAGAACGCGATTGCAGGTTTTGTCAGAAAAATGGCCATTTTTTCAACAAAACTCTGGAGTGTAGACATACCCAAAGGCAGTTAGGCACTACTCACCCCACATTATTCTAGGCAAGCTTCTTCCATCTACATTACCTCAGGGTATGGCTACACTGTCGTTTTTTTTCTGGAAGAGGTATGAAAATAGTGTTCACATTTGCATACTTTTTTCCATTTTTTTTCCTAGAAGAGGCTTTTCTGCCATTTGGCCCCGTCTACAGGGGGCCAAATGTGGAGAAAAATCCCTCTTTCAAAAGCCCCTGTTTTACAAGGAAGAAGGGGGCTTTCAAAAGAGGTTTTTTTCCCCCACATTTGGCCCCATGTAGATGGGGCCAAATGGTAGAAAAGCCTCTTCCAGGAAAAAAAAATGGAAGAAGGCACACAAATGCGAGTGCTATTTGCATACCTCTTCCAAAAAAAAAATCCCCACAGTGTAGCCGAACCCTCTGATTGCACTCTTCCCTGCAGAACCCTGTAACTTATAAGCAACAGCCACAAATGCTGTACAAATTAAAGTGACAGCCTATATTCCAATGTAGTTTTCTAATGCGTCACATGAATAACCATTCTGCCAGAAGTCCCTTAGCAAAATGTATTCTCGCGCCCATTTTTGAAAATGGCTTGGCTATCTTCATTGCTTTTGAAGTACTTTACCTTAACAAATTGTTTCAAAAAATCTCAGTGAGGGATCCTAGAAGGCAGTAATAGTGAAGCCCCTTGTGCTATGTTGCCCTTTCTCAGTAATGGAGAAAAAAATCCTGGTAGTAGTCATGTTCTCTTGAAGTTTCCAATTTCTTGAGCCTGTTTTCTGTCTTCAGAGGCCCATTTGCTAACCTGTCAAACCTGTGTTTTGTCATTATTATTATTAGCAGTAGTATTATTATTATACACAGGAGTATGTATTTGCTTCTTTATCTGTTACCTAATTTTCTGTGAAGGACAGAGCAAATAAAAGATGAAACAAGGCAGTTGCAAAGAAAAAAAATATTGCTGTTTTCTCATTTCCTTCATATTATATTTGGACCACACAAAATAAAAAAATTGAGAGCAGGTACATATGCTGTCTCAAAAAGAAAACAGCCGAACACCAAACAGCAACCTTTTACAAGCCTTATATTATACTGATTTTATCCAAATATTTTTTATCGATACAAAAATATGCTATGACTTTGAATAATCATTATTCATCAAGACATAACATAGGACACAATACAAATTCTAGAGAAGTCTAAGACAATTTATGTATCTTGTTTAAAGTTTAGGAAATCATTTAAATACCAGGGTTGGCATGAACACATCAACGAGTAGAAGAAAATGTAATGTGGCAAGTATTTTAATAGCAATGTAGCAGATTACATACCTCTCTTAAATGTAAACACATTAAACAACATTGAGTAAGGATATTCAATGGGAAAATGTCAACTTTTAGTTTCCTGTAATCTTCATGTGTTCAAAGTTGGAGGTCATGCAAGAAAATTTTAGCACTCAAGAGAAATCATCAGGGCTGTACTGGCAGCAGGAAGAATGTGACAAAGAGCAGTGACATTTACAAATCCTTTGATGGCTAGGGATGATTAGATGCCCTGGTTAGTCAGAGGAGTGTTTCTTGTTTCTTTGTAGCAGTTGTAAAAGAATCAGTCATCATATTATATTTGCTGAGTAGAATAGGATATCATAAAAGTTAAGTGCATAGTATAGGAATATTAGTACAGCTCATATTGAGGAGACTGACTTCTTTGACCTCATTTTTTAGATATGTTAAGGCATGAACAATGTTCAGAATGTCAATGTGATGGTGTAGAAAATTATGCATTTTTTGCCCAAAGAGTCAGGTCATATGCCATTCAGGGAATAGAAACTGTGTGCTTGCATAGGAGCTAGTACACAAGGAGAGCTGTGGCAATAACAGATTATTCTTCACACTAGTGCTTTCAAAAGTCAAAAAATTATTTTGGGGTAGGCAAAAAAAATGAATATTAAAAAAAATAGCAAATCAAAAAGTTTTAAACAAACCTCACTTTTGGATTTTGACCATTTTAAACACTTTTGAATTTAAAATAAAAGAAAATTAAGGACATTTTTAAACAAAATTGTTTCAAATTTCAAAATTGAAACATTTCCTATAAATAGTTTGATGTTTAAAAGTGTACTTTTTTCTGATATAAACAATTCAGTGAAAACAACAAGAATTCATAAGACGCGTGTGTCACTGAAGCAGAATTTTTTTACCAAAAAAAGTAAAGAGTAGTTTTGCAGGAAAGTCAGAGTATTATAATCCAGATTTATATAATTCATTTAGACTTTTGCATATATTAAAATGTGTATTCATTGAAAAGATGTTTTATATCGTTTCAATGGGAAATTATGAGCCTGCTCCTGACACTGTTACTAGTGTGGAACAATCTCTTACTCTGTGATAGCCTTCTTGACTTCCATAACAGTATTTATAAAATATGACTCCATCTGCAAAAAGGTGGTAGAATCTGGATCTAAGCCCTAGTCTACAATAGGAATTTATTTTGAAATAACACCCTCTTCCCCAGGTTGAATTTATAAATGGAGCATCCACACTACCAAGCTCATTATCATATATATAGAGTAGCCCAGTGTCTGTGCATCTGTGATGCTGACGTACACGGCCACGCCCCCTGGCCGTGTACGTCAGTGCCCTGCCGCCCTTCCCTTCGCTCCATGGCAGCAAGAGGCCACAGGGTCCCCCGGACACCCCCCACCGCCAGCGCTGCTTCCCTCCCCCCTTTCTCCAGCCCCCCCATTCTCCCCCCAGCTCTGCATTCCACCCCCTTCCAGTCAGCCCCACCCCCTTCCCCTCCCTGCCTGGTGCGCTGTGGCGCGCTGCACTGCTCCCAGATGAGTGGTGCTCCCACTGGGCCCCGACGGGGGAGCAAGTGGCAGCAAGTGGCCCTTTGGGTTCCGTAAGCACTGGGAGCGGTGCAGCGCGCCACAGTGTGCCAGGCAAGGAGGGGAAGGGCGCGGGGCTGGCTAGAAGGGGGGTGGGAAGCAGAGCTGGGGGAGGATCGGGGGCTGTAGGGGAGGATGGGGGGGCCAGAGGAAGGGGGGAGGGAAGCAGCACTGGCGGCGGGTGTCCGGGTGGCTGTGGGGCTGGCCGGCAGAAAGTGCGGGTGGGAAGCAGAGCGGGGGGGGGCATCAGGGGCTGTAGGGGAGGATGGGGGGGGGGCGGAAGAAGGGGGGAGGGAAGCAGCACTGGCGGGGCGGGTGTCCGGGGGCTGTGGGGCTGGCCGGCAGGAAGACGGGGTGGGAAGCAGAGCTGGGGGGGTATCGGGGCCGTGGTGCTGGATGGGAGGAGGGGGGCGGGAAGCAGACCTGGCGGGGGGGTGGTGCAGCCACTGGCTGCAGCTGGACCCCAAAGGGCTGCTTGCTGCTGCTTGCTCCCCTGCCGGGGCCCAGCTGAGCGCTGCTCAGATGGGCCCGCTGGGACAGGAAGGGGGGCAGGGTGGTGATGTACATGGCCAGGGGGCAGGGCCGTGTACATCACCGCCCCCCCTTCCTCCTCCTGCCGTAGCACTGAGTGGTGCGCCCCTCAGCTGGGCCGCTGCAGGAGAGGGGAGGGAGGGGAAGTGACGTAGACAGCGCCACCCCCTGGCCGAGTACGTCACCACCCCGCCCCTCCTCCCCCATGGCAGCCCGGCGGAGCGTGCAACAATAAGCTGAGCCACCATGGAGGGAGTGGAAGGGGGCGGAGCAGTGATGTACACGGCCAGGGGGTGGGGCCGTGTACGTCACTGCCCCCCTTCCCCTCCCACTGTGGCACTCAGCTGAGTGCTGAGCCCCTCCACTGTGCTGGGAGGGGAAGGAAGGGCGGTGACGTACACGGCCCTGTCCCCTGGCCATGTACGTCACTGCCCTGCCCCCCTCCCTTGCGGCAGCCCGGCTGAGCAGGCAGCACTCAGCCAAGCACCACGGTGGGAGGGAAGGGGAAGGGGGCAGGGAAAGACAGAGGGGAGAGAGAAGGAGGAGAAGAGAAAGGGAGAGTGACAGGCAGGAGGGGGAGAAGAGAAAGAAAGATGGAGAGAGAGGCAGGGGGCGGAGGAGAGCTGAAAGAGAGGGGGATAGACAGTAGGAGAGAGAGAGAGGGAGAGAGAAAGAGAGCACTCAGGAGAGAAGACCTGAAAATCCCGTCTTATGATGGGCTAATTGGCTAGTTTTGAAATAATGGGCCACTTAATTCAAAATCTGTACTCCTGTTTTTCTCAGGGAATAACTCTAATTTCAAAATAGTTACTTTAAAATAGCATTAGTATAGATGCTCCGGGGAAACTGTTTCTAAATAACTACTCCACAGAGTAATTTGAACTAATTACTCACCGGTACTTCATGAGGCTCTAAATCCAAGTTAGTGTGTCCATATTAATTAGCCTCCAACTAATTTTGAGGATTCCCTATAGTGTGGACACTCTAGTTCAATTTTGTTATATTGGGAGTTATTAAGTCGAATTTACTAATTTTGAAATAGTTTCCTAGTGTAGACATGGCCTAAAAGATTAAAAGTAATGAAACAGAGTACTGAAATATACATTTCTCCAAAAATGGAAAAGATCTAATGTAATCATTTTTCAATTTTTTTATAGTTAGAAATAATTTTTAAGACTTTACTATGACTTCTCTGTTATTGGTATGGGTGACACCATCTGCCTCGTGCTATCCTTATTATGTTGCACACATAGATATTTTGGATGTCATATCTGCAGTTAGATGATAATTAATGATTTGTCCAGTTTAAAAAAAAGCATTTTGCAGAAAGCCTACCAATTTTACCTCTCTCCAGATGTTTTGTACAGATGGTATGAGGTTTTCTGAGCGGCATAAATAAAAGTCTCCATGTGAGCATGTGTGGTCATGACATGAAGAATGGGATTAGCTTCCTCTATCCTTATGTAACTAGTCCTGAATTATTCTGAACTCTTTCATATCCCTTAGGTTACAAAAGCTGTTAGATCAAGGATACTCAGAATTCCCGAGTGCCTCAGGCTGCCTTCCTAAAATGGAACATCATCCATGAATAATATCCTTGACTGTGATGGAAAGCTCTCCTAATACAGAAGATACAACAGTCATGGTAAAGTCACTGCTAAAATGTGTCTATATTTCTTGTGCTTCTTTTTATTGTTTATTTATAAGACATTAGCACTTATCAGTACTATTGTCCCATTGTTCTAGGTGTGCTACAAAAGGCACTGCTATCCTTAATTTACAGGTAAGAATAGAGGAACAGAAAGATTTAATAACTGGTGTAATCTGTTGGCAGAGCTGGGGATTGAACCTATAACTATGGCTCAGTCCAGATCCTTCACCATAAGGTTGTTTTATTGTCATTTGCATTAAGGGCATTTTAGCTACAGTAAGGTACAGAGTTCCAGCCATAATTTCTGCAACTGGATTTTTGACTGTCACCGTCTAAATGTAACTGCCCTGGTATTTCCCTTCCAGGCTTCTGGTTCCTGTTCTGTCTTAGGTAGAGACACACATCTCTCTCCCTGATTGAACATTTTCAGGCTGCCTCGCTTCCTGATTTATACTATGATATCCTCAAAAAAGGAAAAGCTGTACTTGGCCAGACAATGGTCCAACTAGCCCATTATCCTGTCTTCAGAGACTACGTCGAGACTGCTTGCCTTTTCGACAGAGGCTTTTTCGACAGTATCTTTCGAAAAAGCCTCTATCGAAAAAGAGTGTCTAGATTACATTATGTGGATTGAAAAATCGATCCGCTTTTTCAAAAAAAGAGCATCCAGACTGCCGGACACTCTGTTGAAAAAAAAAAAAGGCACCCGGAAGTACTTCTGGCAGGGCCTGGGGGTAGCCTTTATTTCCAGATGCTGCTGCATGCCCTTCGTAGAGACGCGTGCTTAAAGGGAGCCCCCTGGACAGCCATTGCTCTGCTTTTGCTTCTGGCTTGCCTACCTCCTAGAGGGAAAGCAAAGCTGCCGCAGTGCTTGCTCTGGTTGCCGTGCTTCCTTGGATACCAGTTTATTTGCAGGGTTTTTTTTTCTGCTTTTCACTGTGTTTTTGGCTATGAAGCCTAAGATGGCCCCACGCTGCCATACTGCAGCTTCTCCTGCATGACTCGGTTATGAATTTCCTGCCCCATATGGACCTGGACCACACCGAGGAGACCCTCCTTTGGGATGCAGGAGCTCTGTCCTTGTCCCCAAACTTTTTTGGGGACAGGCAGATTTGGAGGCACAAGATGAGTTCAGACTGGTGGGACCAGCTCGTCATGCAACTCTGGGACAATGACCACTGGCTCTGCAACTACTGGATGAGGAAGGCCGCATTCCTGGAGCTGTGTGCCTGGCTTACCCCTGCTCTGGAACACCAGGACACCCACCTGTGGCCCGCCATCCCCCTGCAGAGGCAGGTCACAATTGCCCTGTGGTAGCTGGCCACCCCTGACAGCTACCGTTCTGTGGGACACCAGTTTGGCATGGGGAGGTCTACTGTTGGGACCATTTTGATGGAGGTAAGTCACTGTCAGGGAAAGGCCTGACACCCTGCTGAGTGGGGTGGTTGAGAAAGGGGGACTGCCAGGCAAGGGCAAGAGGGAGTGGGGGATGGAGTGGCACTTGGAGGTGGCTCCTCGGACACCCCTGCACTGATGCGGGGGAGGAGGGCATCCTGACAATGGAAGGAGTGAGTAGTGGAGGGGAGGGTTGTCCTCCTAAGCACTTAAGTAACCTGTCTAACTCCCTGGTTTCTATCTGTCTATTTGTCTCGTGCTGCAGGCGGTGAGGGCCATCAATGCAGAGCTGCTGAAGAGGCTCTTCCATCTCATGGTCCTGGACAACATCATTGCCAGGTTTGCCACCCTGAGCTTCCCGAACAGTGGAGGAGCCCTCAATGTGACACTCATCGCAATCTGCGCACCACCCCATTGAGCAGCCCAGTTTATAAACAGGAAGGGTTACTATTCCATGGTGCTGCAGGCCCTCGTCGACCACCGGAGATACTTTATGGACATTTGTGTCAGGTGGTCAGAGCAGGCACACGATGCCCACATATTCTGTAACTCCTGACTGTTGCACCGCAGGCTGCAGGCAGGAACATTTTTCCCCCAGTGGCACCTTGTGCTCAGGGACGTGCAGATGCTGGTGTGCATAGTGGCTGACACGGCCTACCCCCAATGCCGTGGCTCATGAAACCCTACACCGGCCACCTGGATGCGAGCAAGGAGCTTTTCAACATGCATCTTGGCTAGGCTCGCATCCACGTGGAATGCGTGTTCGGCCGTCTGAAAGGGAGGTTCCATTGCCTCCTCACATGCCTGGAGATGGGTGAACACAACATCCCAGAGATGGCGGCTGCGTGTCGCGCCCTCCATAACCTGGTGGAGAGGAGAGGGGAGACCTTCCTGCTGGGGTGGGGGACAGGTGCTTGTGGTTTAAAGTAAAAGGTTCGGAAATGTGGCTAGTTCCAGGGAGGCGCAGAAACAGGCAAACTATTACCAAATATCTTTTAAACTTTTATTAAAGGGCTTCTACGTATAAATTATGATTTTATCAATTTCTTACATATGTAGGCACCAAATAATTATTAGAATGTCCAATTATTAGAATGTCCAAAGCAAAATGCCATACAGTAAAGAAAATTCCTTGAGGTTTCTCTAAATCCCAATAGTTGTTAACAAGGGACTAGGGATTATTAACAGTTACAGTTACATCAGTCTTACTTATAAGACTAATCATTATCTAAAACTTTTAACACTACTACTTAACAATACCTCTAATCAATTTCAGATAACAATACTTACATTTAATAGACACACAAACTACAACAACAACATATTTGGTATTCGTTATGTTTGGTATACGTTACACTCTACAGGAACTCGTTTGGTTCGGTGAGCGGGAGGTGGCCCTCGGGTGATCAGTCCTCGGACCTGGCTCATATTCCGCCATCCAATGTTTATTCGGGATTCCTCAATTTGATATAGGAGGGGTAGCTGTTTTATAGAGAAAGCTTTTGCACGCTTTTTCTGATAAACTAGCAGACCCTGTCTGTTAAGTGACAGGAGTAAGGGGGTGAGATGGTTTCCTGTTTTTCCTTTTCTGCCTTATCGGGAATGGCACAGCTAGCAGAACCAGCACGAACTTTACATGAACTTTTGGGTCTGGTTTTGGTTCCTGTTCGTCGCTGATCTTTAAGTTACATAGTGTAAGGTTTTCATCAAGGGGAAGTTGACCTTTTGCTTGGATGGCAATACGCGCGAGAGGCCTGGCCAGCAAAGAGCCTGCTTCCACAGTGCTGATGGTGAGGAGAGGCCATTTCAGCAGCCCCAGATGGCTGCTATCTGTCAGGCTCACCAGTCTGGTGTCCGAATCCGAGAGGCCCTGAGGAAGAGATTCTCAGAAGGAGCCCACTGACTCTCCCCAGGGCCTCCCCCATGGGCGGTTTGGCCTGACCCACCCCTACCTTTCCCTCCACAACCCTCACTCTCTTCCCATAAATAAATACACACCTGTTTTTTTTGGTAAACACACGTTGGTTTTTTATTAGAAACACTAGCAGTACAGAAAATGTGATAACTGTGTATAAACCACCTTTCACTTGTTACTGTTCAACTGTTAATAAACAAAGTAAATCTGTCACTCAAAAGCAAAGATTTTGTTACATAACTGAAATGTCCTTTAACTGGAGTGGTAGGAGACTAAAAACCTGGAGAGGGGAGGAGGGCTCAAGTAGGCCGCTGCTGCCCTGATCACAGGGTCCTGCCACCTTCCTGCGTCCTGGCATCACCACAGCCTTGAGATCGGGTGGAACGAGAGCCAATCCTGGCCCGGGCAGAAGGTGTGTGTGGGGGCAGCTGTTGGGCCTGTGAGGGCTCGGGAGCAGGAAGAACGGAGGGGGGAGGAGGAGAGGGCTGGAGGAACAGGTGAGCTGGGGGATCAGGGGCCTGTAGTGCAGGAGGAGTGGTGCCCTTGACAGGGGCAGGGAAGCCGAGCACCTCCCGCATTGTGGCACAGATGGAAGTGCACTGCTGGACCAGCTCATCCAGCAGCCTGGTGTGCCACTTGGCCTCTGCCTCTGTCCTCTGCTGGAGGGTCCTGTTCAGGTCCTGCAGCGCCACTACGTGCTCCCTCAGCAGATCTGTGTAGACCTGCCAGTGCCTGTGGGTGCTACTGGTCCAGGATGGTGGTGGGGCGGGTGTGGTGCTCCCCTGTTGGATAGAGGGTCCAGCTGTGGAGGAAAAGAGGAGGCGACAATCAATGTCTCTGTGCACCCCTGTTGTCCCCGAGGGCATGCCGTGGCTGTCAGAGGCTCTCCTTTGGACAGGAGACTCAGGGGTGTTACATGTGACACTGCGGGTAAGCTGGGCAGTGGCCTGAAAGTCTCCTAGGCAAGGAAACCATCTGGGCAAGGAAAATATTCACGCCCAGTTGCTGACAGAATGGTATAAAGAGACCTTATCCTAACTGAGACTTGAACCCATTACTCAATAGTGCTTCTTCCTTTGAAGGCTCTTTGCTCTCACTGTAGGAAGAGTGTATAATGTATTGATTATTCTCCCACTTTGCTCCTAGCTAGCCCTCCTCCCCGCACTGCCAACCCGCCTGTGTGTGGTGACCTCTCAAATCACTCATGATGTTTCCTCCCCAATGTCCACAGATGCCTGGGAGGCCTCTGGGGTCTGGAGGACCTGCTCCTGGGGGAGGGTCCCTCCTGCCTCCTCTTCCTCCTCCTCCTCTTGGTGCAGCTTTCCCACCTCTCCTGCCTCATCTTCCTCCCTCAGGGGTTGATCCACAATGTGGTGGGGTAACCCGGACTCCACCACACACTGTGGAGTCTGGGCTTCCCCACCGCCCAGGCTCTGCTCCAACTCCTGGTAGTAAGGGCAGCTCTCTGGGGCTGTCCTGGAGTGGGAGCTCTGGTCCCGGGCCTTGGCATATCCCTGCCGCGGCTCTTTGACCTTGGCTCTCACTTGTGCCATGGTGCGGGGGTGATGCCCTTTGGTGGTCAGTCCCTGGGCCAGGTGCTCATAGATGTCCACATTCCTGCAGCATGTCTGCAGGGCTTCTTCCTGGGACCAGATCTCTGTCAGGTTTTTTATTTCTGGCCTTAACCAGGCTGGTGCCCACCTTTTGGTGCCCCTGGGTGGGTCCTCCTCTCTGTCCCGAGAAGGGCCAGGGATGCCTTGAGGCTGGGACATGGCTAGCATGGGTGCTCTGGCTAGCTTCCGGACAGCAATGCCTGTCTGGGTGCATGTGCCTTTAAGAGGCTACGGCCAGGAACCACAGAGGTGCTCTGCATGTAAAGGCTAGACTGTCCACCAGGGCTTCTTCCTGGAGGCCTTTTTTTTTTTTTAAAGAACTGGCTCCCTGCATCCACACACATCTTTTTTTGACAGATCTCTGTCAAAAAAGGCATTCTTCCTTGTAAAACGAGGTTTACCGATGTCAACAAAACCACCGCGTTCTGTTGATTTACTGATGATGGAATATGATGGTAGTCTAGACTCAGGTATAGTTTTTTTTTAAAAAGGCCACTTTTTTCAAAAAAATACTGTAGTCTAGACATACCCTGAGAGTGGCCTGTGACAGGTTCTTCAGAGGGAATTAACAAAACAGGCCTGCTGTCCACTCCTGGCTTATGGAAATCAGAGGCTTGAACATAGAGATGTAGCTGTGATCATCTTGACTCATGGCCCTTGATAGATCTAGTCTCTGGGAACTTATCTAGTACAAAGTGATAACAAGAGGTCAAGAAAAGTGCTTCACAACATCCCCTGACAAAGAGTGCACAAGCTGACTTTGCATTGTGTGAAGTACTTTCTTTTATTTTAAACCTGATGTCTATTTATTCCATTAAGTGAACTCTAGTTCTTGTGTTATATGAAGGAGTAAATAAAACTTCATTGTTCCCTTTCTCCATATGTGCTAACTCTGTGAGTATTCTGGGGTTGGAGCACCCACAGGGAAAAGTTAGTGGGTGAAGAGCATCCACCCGCACCAAGATTCTCTTTCTGCACCCCCAGCTCCCTTTGCTCTCACTCATTGATACCTCTGCACTTACTAACTCCACCCACTCTCTTACGGCACTACCAGAGCATGGCAAGCAGCTGATTTGCGACTTTCAAACTCTGGGAGCGAGGGGAGGAGTGGGGACAGGGTGCACTTGGGGGACGAGGTGGGGAATGGAGCAGGGACAGGAAGAGGTGGGGCAGTGACTTGTGGGCAGGATGGAGCAGCGGTAGGAAGAAGTAGGACACGAATGGGAATTTGAGGGAAGGGGTGAAGTGGGGGCAAGGCCTGAAGCAGGAATAAGTAGGGGATTGAAGGATCCTCCAACAAGATGAGATGTCAGCACCTCTGACTTTCTCTACAGCATACAGGGTTTCCTTAGTTATTTTCATTCCAAGCTGAAAAATCCTTGTCTTTTTAATCTCTCCTCGTACGGAAGCTGTTCCATACCCTTAATACTTAAGTTTCCCTTATATTTATCTTTTTCTATAGTAATATATTTTATATGAAATGGGATGACCAAAAATGCAAGCAGTATTCAAAAGTGTGGCATGACATGAATTTCTACAGTGGCATTATGATATTTTCTGTCCTATTATCTATCACTTTCCTAATGGTCCCTAACATTCTGTTAGCTTTTTATTGCTGTTGCACATTATACAGATGTTTTCAGAGAACAATTCATAGCGACTCCAAATTTCATTCTTGAGTAGTAGCAACTAATTTAGACCCCACAATTTTTTCTATACAGTTAACATTATGTTTTCTAGTGTGAAGTACTCTTCGTTATCCACATTTAATTTAATCTGTCACTTTGTTTCCAAGTCCCTTTGAAACTCTTCAGTCTGCTTTGGACCTAATTATCTTGAATACTTTAGTATTGTCTGTAAGTTTTGCCACCTTTCTGTTTACCTTTTTTCAGATCATTTATGAATATTTTGAACAGCATTGGTCCCAGTACAGTTCCTTGAGGGGCTCACTATTTGCTTATCTCCATTGTGAAAGTTGACAGTTTATTCCTACCCTTTAGTTTTTGTCTTTTAACGAGTTGCTGATCTATGAGAGGACCATCCCTCTTATCCCATGACTGCCTGCTGTGCTCAAGAGTTTTTGCTGAAGGACCTGATCAAAGGCTTTCTGAAAGTCCAGGCATGCTATATCCATTGGATCATCCTGGTCCATGTTTGTTGACCTCCTCAAAGGATTCTAATAGATTGGTGAGGCTTGATTTCCCTTTACAAAAAACATGTTGACTCTCCCTAAACAAATTGTGTCTGACAGTTTTGTTCATTAATGCTTCAGTCAATTTGCTTGGTATTGAAGTTAGGCTTGTCAGCTTGTAATTGTTAGGATCACATCTCGAGAGATTCAAAAAATCGTCACATTACTTATCCTCCTGTTATCTTGTTTCAGAAGCTGATTTAAATGTTGGATTATATACCACAATTAGTAGTTATTAACCACTCTGATTTCATATCTGAGTTCCTTCATATCTCTTTGGGTATGTCTAGACTACAAGCCTCTTTCGAAAGAGAGCGTCTAGACTATAAGCAGATTTTTCGAAAAAGAGAGCCACATTTTTGAAAGAGAGACTAGATGCTCTCTTTCAAAAAAGCACAGTTTGCATTCAATAGCACCTTTTTTCGAAAGAGTACTCAAGAAAAAAAGGCGTTATTCCTCATAAAATGAGGTTTACTGCGATGGAAAAAACTGCTGCGTTCTTTCAATTTACTTTTGAAAGAACACACTGCAGTCTAGACACAGGTGAAGTTTTTTTTTAAAAAAGACTACTTTTTTAAAAAAAACCCTGTAGTTTAGACACACCCTTTGAGAGAATTTCATTTGATCCTGGTGACTTACTGTTGTGACAAAGTCCCTTGTTAGTTCCCCAGGGCTATGTCTACACTCGCGGCTTCTTGCGCCAGAAATATGCAAATGAGGCTAAGTGTGGAATACCGCCGAGCTTCATTTGCATACCTAATGAGCCACCATTTTTGCAGAAGAGGCTTTTGAGCCAGAAGGAGCTGTCTACACTGTCCCTTCTTGTGCAACAAAAACCCTCTTACACAATGCCATTCTTCCTGAAAAGTAATCGGTGTAACGCCATTGCAATGTCTATCATAGTGACCACATGGAAATCTTATAGATCTATAAAGCTGCCCACTTAAGGTTTGCCTGCATTGTGAACTAATACACTGGGTAGCCTTGAGTCAAATAGAGATGTGCCCAAATTTTTCAGTGAGGAGGGCTGAGTAATTCTTTTTCCATGCACCCTGCCTAAAAAAAGGCACAATAGTCCTTGCAGTTTTCCAAGTAAAAAATTGTGATTGAACATGAGAGTCAGGGAGTCTATAATATTGCACTTCACAGTTTTATCTTTGTTAGTTAATGCTGAAAACATGTCTGTAAGACAGGGTGGGGCAGTGGGGCAGCAGGGTAGGAGTTTGAGTGCAGGGAGCTCATAGCGGGTGGCCTGGGTACAGGAGTAGGGGTTCTGAGGCAGCAGTTTTGGGTACAGAGGGGCTCAAGATGTAGCAATTGAAGTTCAGTGGGGGTAGAGTTTGGATATGAAGGGCCATGGGGGTTCTGGATGTACTACATAGGCTTGTCTGGGTATGGGAAATCCAGATGTACAAGGGCTAGGTGGATGGGAGAGCAGGGGTTTCTTTCCTCACCACTGAGGAGTGATGGGAGCAGGAAGCAGGGGAAGAGAATGCCCCATCATCTTCTATTTCCAGCCCAGCTGATCCCGGCTCACTGTAGGAGCCACTGTCTGGGTTGCTCCCAGCCCAATGGTGATTTTCCTTTCTACCAACTGCTCTGGGTACCTAAAGCACTGTATCTGCATTGCTAAAGAGTGATATGTGACTTCACTTGCAGCTTCCCTTTGCTTCCCTGTTAGAAAGTCATTTTTCTACAGGGAAGCAAAGAAATCTGTGGGAGACACGAGTTCTGTACAAAATTCCCGAAAAGTACGGATTACTCTTTCACTAAGTAAAACATATGTGTTACAGTCATGATATTGCACATATTTTTAAAATCTAGAATAGTCACAGAGAAAGATCATCAACTGATATAAATCAGCATAGTTTCACTCAGTATGTTGAATTACAACAGATGAGAATCTGTCCAAAATTTTCAGTGGGATAATATGATTCTTCTGAGAAATTTGAATCAGGGAAATATAGAATAACTTTTACAAAGAAAAGATGAAGCAAAACAAGAGTTGACTGGGAAAAGCCTTACACAGTGACAGAAAATGAAAGAAACTCTTCATGCAACAATTCCCCCCCCCCCATTTTCATCTGTTCATTGGACATTTAAACTGTTGTTAGAGGCATATAGGTGCAAAGTTCTGCCATTCTAAAGCATAGTGTAACATGCAAGATGAATTGGTATAAATGTGCCTTTTTTTATTTTAAAAGAGAACATTTCCTTTGATAAACAGCTTCTTGACCAGCATCAGAAAACCCAGGCACTAAAGCATGAGGTTTACCTTGAAAAGCAAAAATTGAATTATTTTAGGACAAGCTCGTCTAACAAAGTAATTAAGGGGTAGATGGCTCATTTTTTTATTTTGTTCTAACTAGTCTAATTTGAAAAAAATCTATTGGCAATCAGACATATGACAAGCATCTGTTATATGTCTCCAGTTGCAAGAATAATTGTTTCACTAAATCATTCTGAATCTTTGTGATTTTTGCTCTTTGTCCCTTAATGACAGCTTCCTTCTAATGCAGTTAGCCTTACAATAATCTCGTCATGTCACTTCTTATGGTTAAGTTGGATAAGTTATATGTTGTTAGAGCCTGAGCCATAAAAAACCATGTCATATAAAGCTAGAATTCTACATCTGAAGTTTGTACTCAGAGAGATAAAACTCCAGCTGCTCACTGCTGGAGGCAATATATAGTTTATTTCTCTTTCAGTCATGGTGCACAATACTTCTGAGAAAGGGAGCCTGAGAAATGATGTCCATTAATATAAATGTTGAGTGAGAGAAAAGATGAACACAGAATATTTCCATACTTGTTCCAGCAAACACTGACAAACCCCTGTGATTTAAAATGCTTCTCAGGCAGTCTTAATAATAATTAAATCACAAGATCTGCAGGGAACTCCAGTGGATCTTAGAACATCTACAGGATCAAATGGCCATACTCCTTGCTCATTGCAGAGGGAGGCAAATCGCCTACACCCCTTCCCACTTCTGACCAAAGGATTCATCAGATTCACAGAATAAGCTGACTCTGCTTTGCCCTCCTATGGGTATTTTCAAAAGCAGGGGTTAAAATAAAAGTGAGAAGGAAGACAGCTGCTCTTCCTTGCCATGCAGTGGTATGTAAGTAATCCAAAAAGGCCCTTTGGCTCACAGAATAATATTGTTCTTGTAATTTCATACTCCTTTTTTCTTTTTCTATGTGGAATTATATGGATTTATGTGTAAAGACAAAAACAGCCTCCCCCACCATCACAAACATACAGGCTGTGTCTTCACTGGCACCTTTTCCTGGAAATGCTTAAAATGGAACAGTTTTCCGTTATAAGTATTTCTGGAAAAAGAGCATCTACATTGGCAGGATGCTTTTCCGGAAAAGCCCTTTTTCCGGAAAAGCATCCATGGCCAATGTAGATGCACTTTTCCGGAAAAAAGCCCAGATCATCATTTTCGCAATCGGGGCTTTTTTGTGGAAAAGACTACTGGGCTGTCTACACTGGCCCTTTTCCGGAACAGTTTTCCGGAAAAAGGACTTTTGCCCGAGCGGGAGCAGCATAGTTTTTCCGGAAAAGCAGCTGATTTCTTACAGTAGATCGTCAGTGCTTTTCTGGAAATTCAAGGGGCCAGTGTAGACAGCTCGCAGCTTATTCCGGAAAAGTGGCTGCTTTTCCAGAATAAGTGGCCCAGTGTAGACACAGCCACACTGTTCTATACCGTATACTGCACCTTGGAGAGGGCTATGAATAGCTAATGGTGATTTTGTTCCATACAAAAATGTCTTCATTCGTCAAGGATGGCTTGTACCTGATTCAACAGGATTGTTGGACTTATTTTAATGTGTGAGCCAAAGGACTGTATGTCAATTATTCTGTACCATCTTATGAATGGCATTTAATTACGTATTTGCTTATAAACTAGTGGATGTCATTTCTCAATTGCTTTGTTCTCATAAGAATATTTAAGCAATCTTTGTGCTCCATGTATTAAGACCACATTGGGGCCACCCAGATCTTGGTGTAAACTGGAGTAGCTCTGAGGATAGTCTGAGGTGCTCTAAATTTTCCTCTTCTTCCCATACACTCTACGTATGCTGAGCAGCAAAGATAAACTGTAGTTCAGTGCTGTCTGGTTATGACCCTGTTCTATCCCTATGGTAAGGGCACGGAACAGAGCTAGCATAAATTTTTATGCCAGCTCCTCCCTTGAAACCATCTGGGCAAGGAAAATATTCATGCCCAGTTGCTGACAGAATGGTATAAAGAGACCTTATCCTAACTGAGACTTGAACCCATTACATTCAATAGTGCTTCTTCCTTTGAAGGCTCTTTGCTCTCACTGTGGGAAGAGTGTATAATGTATTGATTATTATCCCACTTTATTCCTTTGCTCCACTCTTGCCTTACCTCCTAAAAGCCCCCTTCCAGCTATGATAGATGGAGACCACATGGAACATGTCTTCATTATATATATATCATAAAGAGTTACACAGTAGACTCTCCACATACACAGCTGAACAACATTGACTCTGCTGCCTTTCAGACTCTATGTAGAAGAGGATTTTGGCCCTGTACTTCGTGCAAAGCTCTGCTCACTGTAAAATTCTATACTTAAAATACTTCTAAATATAGACATTGTGGTTTTATTTAAGGTAGGAAAAATATTTTTAAAGTGTACTGCAAAGCCTTTAAGGTTGATTTGTGGGAAATCTTGTGGCTTCATTCTTTGTGGTAAGTAGTGGAAAGAGATTTGATTGCATTACTTTCAGCTCTGCAGCTCCATAATCAACTTGTGATGTTCTTTCATGTAATTCCCAGTGTTTCTCTTGCCTTAAGGGAAAAAAATATGGTAGTCTCCTGTGATCAGTGGCATGATGTTAAAACTGTACATTTGAATAACCTAGCAGGCAGAATGTTTAGCTGATATTTAGGAAGGATTGAGTCGAGTGCCTGCCAGCATTATATTTTATTATAAATTCTTTACAGAACTTTCTGAGTCTTAGTTCTCTTTTGTAGGAACAAAATCTAATTGTTGTGTCATTTTTTTATATGTAGAACTTGGAAAGCACCAGGCATCATACTATGACCCTCGGTCTTATGAACACTGACAAAAAGTAACACTCACACATCTAAAATAATATCCCCAGTTGCATGCTGTCCCGAAGTTTAATGGGACAACCTGTGGTCCAAATCCTAGCTCCACAAAAGTATCCAATGCTCAAGAAAGAGAAAATCAAAGTATAACAAGGGCAGAGAAGAGCTACGGAGGTGGTTAGTGGAATGGAGGGTCTATCTTATGAAAGAAACTAAAAAGAGCCTTGCTTTGTTAGCCTAACTAAATGAACATTGAGAAGGGGCTCTGACCGCTGTCTATAAATACATCAAGGGAAGGGGAAGTAAACATGAGTCAGGGAGAAGAAGCTATTTAAGTTAAAGCTATTTGGCACAAGAACAAATAAGTATAAACTAGCCATGCATAAATATAGGTTGGAAATCTTTAAGAAAGAATGTTTTAACCATTAGAGGACTGTGATTCCGCCTGGATTCACATGCACTTGTTTGCCAAGTGTATATTTTCAAACTAACCTGCTTTTCTCATAGTTGAACCATATTGAAAACCCACAGGCAGAAATCAAGGTCCACTGGGTCTGTGCCAGTTTGAATGGGTTTGTTGGAAATTGAAATGAGATTGGGCCTCTGTGAAGGAAAAACAGCAAAACAAAATTCCTGTTTTAATTATGGAATATATTTATTACATGAATGAACACAACATTTAGAACACCATTCCCAATCAGTCAGAGAATTACATAAGACAAAAATGTAGCAGGTCCCTTCCTACTAGGATCAGACAGAACTTAAGGCTAAGAAGGTATGTTTAATTATTTTTATACTTTCTTTCTTTCTGCAATGTTCATCTGTAACTGACTACGATAATCCTCAGGATACATTCAGAACTGTTGGAAAGTTGTATCCTCTCAGTTCTCCAATGGGGGTGTCTTTTACACTGCTTTGCTGTGTGAACAACCACTTCTGTTCTGTTTACACAAACCTCCAGCATGCAAAATCACTACCAGTTAAATTATGAGCACTCCAGCTATGTATTAAAGATAGAGTTGGGATTTTTATGCACCTATGTCGAAATTGCCAACCATTAATATTTATGGGATGTTCATACATTTGGAGATAAAGATAATTACAGGTCAAAAGTTATCATCTGACCTACTAGTTATCCTTCTTGACATCCTGATTAATGAGATTTAGACAAAGGGGTGGTTCATCATTTCTTCCGATAAATCCTATTATGTTCACTGTCACTAAGCAAGTACTGAAATAAATGGCTGATGTAGAGTTCAGATAGGGGATCTGTGATCAAAGAAACCTACTGGAGAGAGAAAAAGAAAAAAAAACCCAGTCTTGTATACACATATACTTGCATTCTTGTAATAATCAAAGGCATCTGCCATTGATGAAAGATCACATTGTCTGTGCATCAGTTCAAATTTAAGAGAACCATAAGGATAGAAGTGGAAACTCATGATTATGTTCCCACATCCACAGAGACTACATGGAATACTGAACAGGGAATTGGGAATCCTGATTATGCAAATCCATGCAAGGCCTTTATCAAGGACTCATTTCAGTCCCATTTTTCCCTTTGTCTGACATGTCTATGCACTGGCTCTTACAAAGACAAAACTGGAAAACCACTGGAAATATAGCCCTTAAATACCTAGTTCTCTTTGGAATACTGTAATATACAAGATGTAACAATATTATGTTCCACAGGTTATATATTGCATGAAAATGTCTTCTCTAATTTAAATAAATTGCCTATTAATATAATTAAGTATGCCCCTGACTTTATGCTATAAGAGAAGGTAAAGAGGGTCATCCAGCATTTATTATTTCACATGGGCATTATGTGAAGCATGTGGTGGTGGCGATATTTCCGTCACACCTCTGCGGAAGCAAATTTGTTGAAGCACAGTACCCATGTAGTACTGAAAAGCAATAAGAACAAGACAATATTTTACGTCCATCAGAGCTAATATAAAGAACAGAGTACAAGTGCCCAAAGGAGAGTAATTCAGTGCACAATATGATAATAATAAATCATATGATAGATGAGTAGACAATTAATAAACATTGATAATTGAATGCAAAGGGCACGAGGATGAGCAAGGCAATGCATGATTCCAGGGGATGCATGTGAGAGAAGTAGAATAATGCTCAGAGAACTGAAATGTCACTTCAAAGGCATCCTTAAATTGGGCTGCATGTGGGCAAGTCCGGGTGATCTGGCAGACTCGCCGGGCCCATGGGCAGGGTGAGAGAGACAGCTCTGCACTCACAGAAGGGGAGGGCATTGGCCAGAAAGGCAGGGCTGGGGCAGGCAGCTCTCAGTGCTGCCTGGACCATGCCCTCCTTCCTCAGCACTGTCTAGAATGCACTGCCATGGAATATGGTGGTGATTGAAAGGGTCTAGAGCAGGGCTACTCAACTTTGGAAGCCCCAGGGGCCACAATGATACTCATAGCACATGCCAAGGGCTGCAGCTTATCTTTTACACTGATGGGCATGAATACAAAGCACTTCCCACAATGCCCCAGGACTCCTCACACCTCTTCCCTGGGGGCTAAAAATGCTGACACCCTGCACCCATCTGTTCCAAGCAGCCTGTCCACTTTCGTCTTTCAAAGCTCATTCCGCCTAGGAGACACCGTGCTGTTGTGGAGCCTGTTCCTAGTGGAGGCCATGTTGAAAGGCTCCCACCTGTGGGCTGTGTATTGAGCCCCATGTAATCCCAACTGCACCACGGACCACGAACATACAGGCTGTGGTCCGCATGTTGAGTAGCTCTGGTCTAGAGCTCCAGCCAATGCCACTGCTGTAAAAGTGACAGCTGGGAATCCTGGGTCCCTTTGAATTGCCCCTCATTGGGAGGCCTGTGCAAATCTGCTTTATATGCAAACAGATAAGCAGATAAGCAGGGGTTATGGCGTGAAAGTGTTGCTGAGTTATTGAGGGACCTGTCTCCGAAATGTGAATGGGGCTATTCTAAATCAATAAATTCAATTAAGTATTTAACATTATTTTTTATTGCTGAGCCCCTCTTATAAAGATCTTGGCAGAAAGCTATGTGAGAAAGAGTTGAGCTTTGTGAACCGGCACCCTTAGACGCACAGGTATCAGAATTTATGCCAAACCATACAGCATGTGTCTGCTACCCAGCAGAACACTGTGATAGCAATTAAGGAATGAAGTGGATTATTATGCACCTTAATGGTGATGGGTGGTTAAGGAAACAGGTAGGAGTAGAAGTACATATAGAACAATATAATGTGACAGCCCAATATCAGGAGGAGAGAGCTTTAGGTAACAGGAAAGAAGACAGATTCCCCTATTTATCTGCACTTTGCTTGGGGGTGGGAGAGGAGGCAAGAGAGACACAGTTTTGATTTGAAACATCTACTGTTCTTGGATAGGAGATGTGAATTGCTTCTGAAGAAGGTAATTGTAAGATCTGAGACAGTTTCTCATTACTGGGATATGGGCAGTATTCAGACGACAGTGAAATTGTAAAGGAAAGATTTTACAAATGGAGAATGATGCAAATTTGAGTTCTTTAATTCCTAGAAATACCATGCCTATTTGATAACTATATGTTAAAAAACTGGAAATAGATCAACTGAAAATAGTTGAATTGTGCATAGCATCCAGTTCCTTATCTAAGAGGAAAAAGAGAAAGGCCAAGACATGCAGCTGGGGATGTAAAGGGGACAATTGCCCAGGGGCCCCTTGCCTGCTGCTGGCAGCAGCACAGCAGGACAAAGACTCCTAGCACATCCTTGCTGTGTGTCACTCCCGGAAGTGGAAGGCTTGTCCCTCCCCAAAACTACCCCCTCAGTTCCTCTCCAGGCCCATCGAGAGTAATTCCAGGCCCTGGGGCAGAACAGTAAATGGGTGCATACGTGCAAGCTGTACCTGTGTGGACATTGCCTGCCTGACATTTGGCCGGTGCTATGCTTGTGCTGGCTGGGATCCAGTGAGCTGCTAGCCCATGTTGGCTGAGTGTGCTCTTCTGGCACGGAACAAGGCCAGGCAGAGAATCTGCCTCCGTTGTGCTGCTACCAGCAGCAGTGGCAGCCATGGTCCCCCAGGAAATTGTCACCTTTGCACCCTCCATTGATGGGAGCAGGACTGAATTAAGCTGTTCATAGGCCCTAGTGTAAGACAAAATTCCAACAGCCTCCATTTTGGGCACAGACGCCATTTTGGAGTTCTGAAACAACAACCAGATTCCATCTTGGTTGCCCTTCTCCTCCTCTTCCTCCTTTCCCATGCTGTGGTGGGAAAACCCTGTGGTCACACAGGTATAGTCTACCCGGAGACAGCAGACATGTAACCATAGACTGCCCAATGACAGCTTTCTATAAGGGCTGCCTCTAGCTCAGCTCAGGGCTGCCCATCTGAGTGGCAGTGTGTGCAGTCACTCAGCTGAGTACGTCAGTACCACGCCTTAGGATTTCTGGGTTGGGTAGCATACCTCACAAGCAAGGAGTGTGCAGCCATCTGCCATTCCTCTTTGTGTTCACTCACACTTGCTTCCACGACGATGCAGGGGAGGGAATAATTGGGGAGAGGCCTGTCATCGCTGCTGTCCAGTTGCTGTTCCTAACTCTCTTGGGATGAAACCGGAATCGGATTGCAGGGGCAAGACAAGCTGTGAGAGATGGTAGAGTGCCAGTGATCACTCTCCTGATCACTAGAGTTTTCTACCTTGGCTATCTTGGTCACAGTCTAGCTTTATTTGTTTTTGCTATATTCCTGTGTAGTCTGGTCCTTAAAATCCTGTTAAATAGTTACTTACTTGTTTATCTTTTCCTGTTTTCCTGTTATAATAAAATCTTGTTAGTTTACCTCACCTGTTTATCTTAAACATTTGAGGAACTGTGATACCCCAGGCTCCCCGATGATAGATGCAGGGGTAGGGATGGGCCTATTAGCTGGTGTCCTTTAGGCCAAGGGATTTCTATCTAACACTAGGCACTCTCATAATTATAAATCCTTTAATAAGAGTATATAAAAATATACAAGGAGAAATGCCCTATCACCTATACACCTAATATCACCCACTTTGATTTTTGCTCTTGAAAGTGGCGCATTGTGTGAGAAATTCAAGGTACTTCATTGTAAAATAACAGCCATTTTGTTGTACACTACTATTATATTTAGGATTTACCTAATAGTCAATCATCTGATACGGAGAAAAGTAAGGTGATCCTGCCACTGCTATAACTGTAAAATCCATAGAACAATGCTTTGCACCACAGAGCAGATAACCTGGCAACATTCTTTCTCAAGATCGGTCAGTGTCATTTACAAAATAACAGTACATTGGCTGATGTTGGCCATACATTTCCACCTGAAACAGTGTTAAGTAGTAGCCTAGGGTTTCTGAAACACAACTGTGAAAATGCAGACACTGTAGTAAGGAACAGTGTTCCCTCTAATATTTTCCATCTTTGGGTGGGTTGAATTTTCTTACATGCACCACCAGTACAAACAAAAAACCTAGATATGAATATATATTTTAAACAGCTCGTAGGTATTGATGACAACAGTTTAAAACAAGGGATAGTTAACAAGGAACAATGCTTATTTAATATTAAACAAAAAGAAAATTAACACTACCCTGGGACTACATGTATTTCATCATCCTTTCTGAAAACTCAAGCTAGTAAACATACCTGAATGCGTATTATCCACACAGCTCCACTTTAAGATGCTAAAACAATCTATGGCTGTGTCTAGACTACATGGCTCCGTCGATGGAGCCATGTAGATTAGGGTTGTAGGCAAAGGCAAATGAAACCGCGATTTAAATGATCGCAGCTTCATTTAAATTTACATGGCTGCCGCGCTGAGCCGACAAACAGCTGATCAGCTGTTTGTCCGCTCAGCGTGCAAGTCTGGACGCTCTCCTGCCGACATCAAAGCCCTTTGTCGGCGGCCCCGTTATTCCTTGTGGGATGAGGTTTACCGGGGCTGCCGACAAAGGGCTTTGATGTCGGCAGGGGAGCGTCCAGACTAGCGCGCTGAGCGGACAAACAGCTGATCAGCTGTTTGTTGGCTCAGCGTGGCAGCCATGTAAATTTAAATGAAGCCGCGATCATTTAAATCGCAGCTTCATTTGCCTTTGCCAAAAAAACAAATCTACATGGCTCCGTCGACGGAGCCGTGTAGTCTAGACATACTCCAAGAGTCAACTGGAAACAGTCATGCCCTCCTTGCAAATATTAATACAATATTTACTTACACTGGAAAGGAGAGAAAGAGGCATGCTCTCAGGCATATACAGTTTCTCTGGGATGTCAACACTTAATTTGATTAATAGTGCATAAATACAGAACAGTAAGAATAAGTAATAAAGCAACACAGAAAGCAAATAAAGCCACAAACCTTAAAACAAGGAAGGAAGTAAATCATCAGGATGGGTATTTTAAATGAATACTTAGGATCACTATGCAAGTGAAAAAAAGACCTATAAACACAGATAAAGGTTAGCCTTGTTTGAAACTTTCACATTGTGTGTGTCACCAACTCAAACAGAAGACGCTCCAGAGCAGCACTTTAACACATGGCTTCAGAGTTTGTAAATAGATCCATTTTTAAAGAGCTTGCAAATACAGTCTTCATCCTACAATACACCTAGTATCACACCTAATATACCCATTGACTCATAAGAGCCAGAACTATACCATTTAGAAAAGATCTGGCCTTGAGGCCACTCCCCAAACAAATTTCTAAAATTTAATGGAAATCACTTGTCTGGAATCCAACACTAACTGAAAGGCCAAACAAATAAACAGATTCCATGGCAAAGTTCTTCCAGTTTTAACAATTTATCTTTAGTAACACTGGATATTTTAAAAAAATAAAGATCAGAGTCTTCGGATATCTACAACACTCCAAAAAATCTGTTAAAATAATCCTTTTCTTTCCCTACCTTAAGCCATTAACGTCTAAGTAAAGTTTCTTTGAAATGCAAATGTCATTAGCTAGTCCTATACACATAATCCTTATCTATAAAAGCAACCTAACTGCTTTACAATAAAAAAACACCAATACAAGTTAAGTCAGATCCTACATTAAGGTCTGCTCATGCAGAATCATTCCACCCTGCTCTGAATCTGTCTCCCTCTAAACAAATTCATTTTTAGCTTAGACAAACAACTCCAGGCAGATTGCCTCCTGTTAAACTCAACATGGACAAAAACAAACTCTTTATCTCTCCTTCCCGATATTAGGTGAAAAATATTTTGGTCTAGAACTGCTGAGGAATCACAGTTTTGTGTTTACAAGTATAACAGCGGCTGCTACATTATTATTTCCCCCATCATATTTTCCTGGCATATTTAAGATCTTGTAATTATGTCACCAATCAGTTGGTAATTAATAACAACCCCTTCTCACTCCGGCCTCAACAAGAAAAGGGAAGATATATTTTACTGAGCTCTCTTTGATGCATTAATGAGACAATGAAGTTTCCACAGCAGCATCCCCATGTCCCCATACCTCAGCATATCAACATACCACCCCCCATGCAGCCTGCTTCCCCCCCCCCCCCAGTCCAGAAAAGAGCCCTATGTCTCTCCCTTGCACCAGTATTTACAGCCCAAACAAGGGTCAGTCAGGACACCCAACAAACTCCACCAACCTCACTACATCCCACCCACCCCTTCTTACCCCCACCTACCTACCCCCATGCAGTCTGCCCCCCTCTCCTCCCCTCCAGCCCAGCAGGATGGAGAGTGCTGGGTTTCTCACATGAAACTGCAGCCAAACCCACTTGCTGTAATCACAGATAGCAGACAAGTTGGTGACAAGTTTTTCAAATATCAGCATTGCTTTCAGAATGTATCTTTCCATCTTGGGAACAAACTGTGCAGGGGAATGCTCTTTTTGAAAGTTAAAATGTGTAAAGCACCATCTTCAGTCTAGTATGGGGCAGTAACAACGATCTTCCCTTCCGCTACTTTCAATTGGGAGTGAGCTTTTCAGACACATGACATTTGATGATGTAATCTGTGATTTTGCTAACAAAAAGAGTCACAAAGTAAGTATTTAATTGTATGTTATACCTGTATGGTGTTTGTTGACTAAAGATTTAATACACCTGTATTTAACTGATCTTCAAAATTTGCACATGTAGTCTAGTAAAAAGTAGAAGATTAAGTGTGATTTAGCAGTTTTCTTATTTTTGAGTCAATCATGATTTTTTTTAGGACCTAGGTACTGTGCCTATTGTGCCTAATGGATTTGACTGCCCCTCCTGTTCCCAAACTCAATCCCAGAGCCCAATCCCCACACACCCTCCCACACCCAGACTCCCTCCTAGAGTCTGCACCCACTCCTGCCCCAGCCCAGAGTCCACCCACAAACTTCCTCCCAGAGCCTGCACCCCTCCTGCAATCCATTGCCCAAACCTGGTGAAAGTGAGCAAGGGTGGCTGAGAGCAAGCAATAGGGGGAGTGGGAATGGAGTCTCAGAGAAAGGGTGGGGCAGGAGCATGGCCTCTGGGAAGATGTGGGGTGAGTCTTTTGCTTTTCATGATCAGACAGAGAAGCAACTGCTGATGCCCGCAGCAGGTGTTAGACCCCCTGCACTCACTGGCAGCAGCAGTAGGAAGTGGAGTGATGTGGCTCCTGCCTCTCCCCCAGATCCTGGCCATGCTGCTCTGTTTCCCGCTGGTGAGTGTGGCTGTGGTTTTGCACCCTTTGTCCAAGTGACATGGCTGGGAGTGCAAGGCAGGCTAGGGCCATATCACCCCACTGGTGAATATGGGGGGGGCTGACCCTTTCTGTGAGTACCAGGCTATACCACTAGTCCCCTGGGTTGTCCAGAGTTTCTGGCACCTTGCCCCTGCCACCTATGGTGCTTGGGGGGTTGGGAGGAGGTATGTGTCCTCTTCAAAATCCCGCCACGTCACCCTTGATGACAGTTGGCAACCCTACCAAGTGAGCATGTGGAAGCCCTGGCTGTGTCATAAGAACATATGCAGCAGTGCAGCCCGGCTCAGCACTGCCTAAATATAAGGTGCACAATGTATGAGCAGGTGTGGCTTTGCATGTGTGGGGGCCCAGTGACTGTTTTGCCTAGGCACCCAAAATTGATGTCAACAGGCCTGAGAAAGGCAAAGAGGGGAAACAAGTTTCAGGTGACACATCCACAAACATTTTCACATATTGTTCTATTTGCCTCATTATCTAATATAAAGCTGAATCTGTTCAAAAATTTAGTTATAATGTTTGAGAATAAGAACATGTAATTTGTTTTGCAATAACCTCTGGATTCATAATTTTTTTAAGTGAAAAGTATTAATTGGAGTATCAATGTGTCTTCCATCCTGGATCTGGTACTTCAGGCATGAACTTTGCATACTGACAAATTCAAGAGAAATGTCTGAGAGTAGAATCAGGACCTACATGCAGTTTTTGGTCAATATTACAAAGGCTTTTGACTGTGTAAATTGCGATGGCCTGTGGACAGTATCCACATGTTCAGTTCTGGTAATTTTGAAATCTTTTCAAGCAGGAATTCTGGCTTGTGTCTTTTGCCAAGGCAGCTTCTCAGGTCCCTCCGGGAGTAAAACAAAGCTGTGTTCTTGTTTTGACATTATTTAGGATCATGTTTGTGGTTATTCTAATAGATGTATTCAGAGACATTGATTGTGGCATTTATATGTATTACCATATGGATGGAGTCTCCATTGTTAGCATGAGAACACTAACATTATGAAGACAGTTATTCATGCAGTACTGTTCATTGATGATGGTGCTTTATTCACTCATAACCTCAGGGACATACAATTACTTACTGATTGCTTTGAGTGTTCAGCAGAATGTTTTGGCCCAACCTCAACCAGAAAGTACCATAATTAATACAGTCATGCACATCAACAATATATCACTCAAGGTTGCAAAAATTTTTTGCTACATATCCAGTGTCATCTCAGGAGATGCAGTGACTAACGAAAAATTATGATGTGCATTGATGCAGTCTGCAATGCCTTTGGAAAACTTCAACAAACAAAAATTGATGTTTACCACCCATCATCACCACCACACCTCTCTATGGGTGTTATATGTGGACTACTTGTCAAAGCCACATTACCGTCTGAGACCATTTCAACCTATGATATCTATGGAGACTAACAAAAAATAAATTACAAGATTTGGTGCCAAACACTGAGATCCTTGAGTGCTGCAATTTCACATGTAAACTTGTATATAATGAGATCTCCAACGGGTGAGTGCAGTCACGTAGTCAGTGTGTCTGACAGTAGAATATAGAAGGCTGACTTTTACAGAGAACTGCAGACTGGAACTAATTTTAGGTGCTGTAATCTTTATGTTGGAATGTCCCCACTTAATACTAAGCTACAAGGTAGACCAAACAAAAGCTGCAAAGACACTTTCAAGACCAACCTGCAATGTTGATGTTGGACCTGTTAGCTTATGGCAAAATCTGATGGCAGAAGTTTTGCTACCACAGCCTGAATGATTTTGAGAGCGTGCAGATTATTGCTATCAAAGAGAGAGCTCTACAATTGTCTTCACCTGTAGAACTTATGGATGAAGCTGAAGGACCATAACTGGCTGGGCTATGGGCTTCTCTGAGAATGAGGTAGGTCTAGGAAGGTGGAGGTCAGTGGTAAGAAATGAGATGAATGAAGTGGGTAGAGAAGAAAAGTCTGAGGGAAATGAAGGATGCTTGAGAAAGTGAGGACTTGATCCAAAGCTCATTAACATCAATAGGAGTCTTTTGACTGTGTTCAGCAGACATTGAATTAAACCCAAAGCAAATAGCAAGGTTAGAAAGGTGGGGAGTTTTCCAGGTCCTAAGTAGGAAATAAGACAGAGATGGAGGCTATTCGTTTAAACTTTTCCCTTCTATTTCTGCCGTACTTATATTCTCATATTTTGTGCTTCTGGAAAAAGTGAGAAGAGGGGCTGTTCTTGCAATATTTTTAGCCCATTTCTAAGCAAGAAAGCACCAGTTATCTCATGAGGGAGCCTATCCGTGAGATAATATCAGCTTGGTTTTCTAGATCCCATGTACTTAGATATTTCAAATGTGCATCCAGACTTTAAGGTGACTAACCCAAGGGAACTTTCAAGCCTTTAGCTCTGTATAAAAATCCAAGTGACAAAGACATATGGTGCTTCACTCTTCTGAAGTGATCACATAAAGCTTGATTCTCATCTCATTAATTCCTGTATAAACTGGTGAAGTCATTGGGATTATACCAATGTAAAAGAGATGGATGATCGGACATATAAAGAATGTCCAGATGGAGAGTTTGTAGCTTGCGGAGGTATAAAGCTACAGCGTACTACCCTGCTATGCACTGTCAACTCGTGGGAACTTTGCTATATTCCTAAAGTGGAGCAGTTTAAATCACCCTATGGAATGGTTAGTGTGCAGGATAGCTAGGACCACACAGCCAGTTGCATGGCTGGCTAGTACACTGTAGATTTACAGCTCATCTTGCTACAAACTGTTCCGAAAAGTCCATATTCCTCAAGCTTCTTTTATGTTTCTCAAACTTAAGTGGAAAGTTGGGTTCATACTTGTTTCCAAAGCACCTAGAATATTTGATCATTTATTAAACAAACTGCAGGTGAATCTGCTTTGATCCTTCTTTCACTAGCCACATTTTTTATTCCTCTGTTAATGCACTGTCCCCATTTATCAGATGCTGCACCCGAGCAATTACCTGAAGACAAGGTTGCCAAACATGTAGCAATCATTTTGGAGAAATTATGGTACGTGTTCAAAATCAGGCTAGCTCAAACCCTAATTATGGAGTGGCTACCACTGCTCTACAATATAGTATAATTTCCTCTTTTGCTAATGCTTTATACAGCTAAATTGCATTACAAGGACATTTTGAGGGTATGAAACTTGCCATGGGATGTTAGCTAAAAGAAAGAAAAATACTTAACACATCCCTCTGATTAATATGGCTTCAAACAATAGTTGGTGAGACTAAATCGTATGTGTGTAGACCATGTTTCCTCCTATTTCTTGGCTATATTTAACAATTTAATAGTTATTTCACTGAGATGTGGGTGGTAAGGAGGAGGTAATTACCTTACAGCATCAGTTTCTAACAGAAAATCACCATCTTCACTCTGATTTCTCAGAATTACAATAATCAGATCATGCCAAGAACATCTATGTTTGCCTTTGTTGCTTTGATTAGTCTAGGTTACTAAATGTAACTATAGACCTCAGTTTTGAATATTTATAATGAACCAGATAAAAATTAATACTAAACACCAGAATTGTTTTTCCTAGCATGGTGCAAAACCTGTCTTCTCATGAATTTATGCAATATATGTGCTAATAATTGCTCTTGATTAGTAAGCTGTATTCTTAGTTGGCCACTGGGATAGCACTTGGATTGAAAAATGTGAAGCCACATGCACTTAATGAGTATAATAGACTGCTTTGTGTGCAAATTGCATTTATTAGACTGCAGCCAGTAAGATAAAATGCTTAATCTAAAAAAAAAAAAAAAAAAAACCCCTAATCATAAAACAGAAATTCATCACTAGAACTCATTTTTGCGGTGCACATTCCAAATTACAAAATAAACACTGTAGGAAAATATATATAAGAATCCAGTGGATCATAATTTAACAGCTGAACAACTGTGATATTACTTTATTGATGGATTGTGTACACAAGCTGCAAATGCACTGATATATATATATAATGAGGCAAACTCTGGAAACCCAGTTTAAAATAACGTGGCTATTAACACTCATTTTTTCAGCTTGAGAATTTCAAGCTCCATTTTATGAGGAAAAGTTATAGCACAATTAAACATCAATTAGTCATGTTTGGTCGTAAGGCCTGAACCTGTTCTTTCTCAATTTAGTAGCAAAATTCTGCTTTCCTATATGGCAGCAGAATCTGGTCACAATAGTAAATTCTAAAACACCATATGTAAAAGAATGTGTACACTATGGTGAAGATCAACCTTTCAGAGGTCAATCATTTAATGTTCAGTTTAGTGGATCTAGTGTAGATCCCCAAATTGAATGCTAAGGATAGCCCCCACCCCTGTACTCCTCATTCTGAAAGGAGTAAGGGAAGCAGACAGGAGCATGTGCTCCTGTCAGTTTCCTGCAGTGTAGATGCTGCAGTGGCTCAGTATAAAGTAAGTCGTTAAGATGATGTACCTTGAACCTTCCTGCCTGGTCTACTGGGGTACGTCTACAATACAGCGCTAATTCGAACTAACGTAGTTCGAATTAGTTAATTCGAACTAAGCTAATTCGAACTAACGCGTCTAGAACTAAAAACTAGTTCGAATTAGCGTTTTGCTAATTCGAACTAGCATGTCCACATTAAGTGGACCCTGAACCGAGCTTAAGGATGGTTGGAAGCAGTGCCGGCAGGGCATCACAGGAGGACTTAGAGCGTGGAGATGCTGTCTCAGGCTAGCCGAGGGCTGTGCTTAAAGGGACCCGACCTCCACCCCGGACAGACAGTTCTCAGTGGTGCCCCGCTTGCAAACCAGTCCTGGCTTGGAGTGCCCGGAGTGCCCACACTGGGCACATCACAGCACTCAGACCGGCTGCACTTGCCGCAGGCTGCCATCTGGGGAGAGGGGGCAATTGGGGGGCTGCAGGAGAGCTTCCACCCCCAGAAGCCCGCAGAGACAGCCCAGTCCTCCCCATCGGGGGCTCGTACCCCATTCCTCCCTCACCTCCTTCCACGTACCCTTCCCTAGCCCCTTTTCTTGATGTACAAAATAAAGGACAATTGTGTTCAAAAATGGAATCTGTCTTTATTGAACAAAACTGGGGGAGACTGGGAAAAGGAGGTGGGAGAGGGGAAGAGAGAGGCTGGGAGAGGGGAGGGCAACTAAAATGATCAGGGGTTTAGAACAGGTCCCATATGAAGAGAGGCTAAAGAGACTGGGACTTCTCAGCTTAGAAAAGAGGAGACGGTGGGGGGACAGGATAGAGGTCTCTAAAAGCAGGAGTTGGGTGGAAAGGGTGCATACAGAAAAGTTCTTCATTAGTTCCCATAAAGAAGGACTAGAGGACACCAAAGGAAAGGAATGGGTAGCAGGCTTCAAACTAGTAACAGAAAGTTATTCTTCACAAAGCAAAGAGTCAACCTGTGGAACTCCTTGCTGCAGGAGGCTGTGAAGGGTAGAACTAGAACAGAGTTTAAAGGGACGTGAGATCAAGTGATGGAGGTTGGGTTCATGGAGTGGTATTAGTCAGGGGGTAGGAGTGGTGTCCCTGCCCGAGGTTTGTGGAAGGCTGGAGAGGGGTGGCACGAGACAAATGGCTTGGTCACTGTCTTCGGTCCATCCCCTCCAGGGTCCCTAGGGTTGGCCGCTGTCGGCAGACAGGCTACTGGGCTAGATGGACCTTTGGTCTGACCCAGGACGGCCATTGTAAGCTCAGGGCTCAGAGTCGGGGGTCTCACTGGACCCCCTTGATTTTCATGCACACCTGCTCCTGGGTGGCCAGGCTGGCAGCTCTCCTGCCCTAGACAGCCACTTTCCTGTGCCTAGTGCGGAGGTCGTGGACGAGGTCCACGATGTCCGCACTACACCAGGCAGGTGCCCGCCTCTTGAGGTCCCGGGCAAGCTCCCGGGAGCCGCCAGCCTGGTCCCGGGAAGAGGGGGAGGGCTGGGGGGCATCGGGTGGCTGGCTCGATCCGTGCCAGGTGCAGGGTCTGCTGGCTGGGTGCTGGCAGGCTTGCACCTGGCACGGGCACCGTAGCCAGCCCGTGCCCCTTTAAGGGGTCCGGGGCCGGGAGGGGGGCAGACGAGTTTCCCTGGTGTTGGCCAGAGTGGCCACCAGGGAAACCTGGGGAGGGCTAGCCTCCCACTAGTTCGAATTAAGGGGCTACACACCCCTTAATTCGAACTAGCTAGTTCTAACTAGGCTTAATCCTCGTAAAATGAGGTTTTTCTAGTTTGAACTAAGCGCTCCGCTAGTTCGAATTAAGTTCGAACTAGCGGAGCGCTAGTGTAGCGCCTATGAAAGTTAGTTCGAACTAACGTCCGTTAGTTCGAACTAACTCTGTAGTGTAGACATACCCCTGTAGACCTAGGCTGACTTACTTAAATAGACTAGAGGTACTCTGCTTTTTGATGGTATTGACTGACATAGGGATCCAACCTAACACAAAATCAACCCTCTACCTGAAATAAGCTAATTCTTAAGCAACAGAATTATGTAAAGGGGCTTCATTCCATGCAAATAGTTTGTGGGGCTAATGGATATGAGAGTTATGCTGCTAAGTACCTTTGTGAATTCCAACCCAAATCCCCAAATCCAGGTGACTTGGATGTTTGTAAAATTTGTTCAAGAGTCTGGACAGGAATAGTGACCCACTTTGCCCCTACATGAGACTCAAGCAAGTCAGACTATTTGTTACCCCACAGAGCATATCTATTCCAACTAGAGATAATCAGAAAAAAATTAGCCAAACAAATCATCAGAATTTGGCTTCATGAAAAAAAAATGTTTTTCATCCTGATTTGGTATTTAAAGAAAGGTTACAATATTTAGAAATAGTTTGCAGGATGGAAAATCTTTTTTTCTGCTAGCTCTAATTCCAACCGTTGTACTCATCCATTGCCCCTTCTTGACATTCTAGATCATAGACTTCACAGAATACATGGTTATGCTATGACATCTCCATAGTCTGCTTCTCAGACAGATAATTTGTTCAGGTCATGCACACCCATGAAGTAGGTCACAGGACTTTGATATACTACTTCACCTTCAATGTTTAACTTTTTCAGAGATTTTGCCCTGTGCATACAACCAAAACATTAACTCAGAAAATAATGATGGCACATAATGCAGTAGTCTGCAAAAGAACACAACTGGTTTCACATTTAGGAATATCCTATTTCTCAGTAATCAGTTAAGCCCTGATGATAAACAGAAGAGAGTAATACCAAGAAACCTGAACTAATCCAATTTATGAACATCTTGGGGGAAGCACAACTGACAGGTCAAGTGAGGATTTAACAGAATTACAACTGCTGTGTGTAAAACTATTATACCAGGGACTTTCTTAAGAACATAAGAATGGCCATACTGGGTCAGACCAAGGGTCCATCTAGCCCAGTATCCTGTCTGTCGACAGTGGCCAAAACCAGATGCCCCAGAGGGAGGGAACAACAGGCAATCATCATGCGATCCCTCTCCTGTCATTAATCTCCAGACAGAGGATGGGGACACCACTCCTACCCATCCTGGCTAATAGAGATTGTGGATGACTGGAAAAAGGCAAATGTAGTGCCCATCTTTAAAAAAGGGAAGGACAATCCAGGGAACTACAAACCAGTCAGCCTTACCTCAGTCCCCAGAAAAATCATGGAGGGGATTCTCAAGGAATCCATTTTGAAGCACTTGCAAGAGGGAAATGTGATCAGGAATAGTCAAAATTAATTCCCAAAGGGCGAGTCGTCCAATCTGATTAGCTTCTATGATGAGGTAACTGGCTCTGTGGATATAGGAAAATCAGTGGATGTGATATACCTTGACTTCAGAAAAGCTTTTGATACGGTTTCCCACGATATGCTGATGACTGCAGTTTCAGTTTCAGCTGCTGTGGCAGTTGGGACTGAGTGCCTGACCCTTTGTTCCCTCAATTGCTCTCTTGATTGCATCGGGTCAGCCTTCCCTTGTGTGACTCATGAGGGGGCAGGCCTGACCTAGGCAAGCAGGCTTTAAAAGCCAGAGGCAGAGCGACCAGGGAGCGAAAGCGGACAGGGGGCTGCAGACAGGGGAGTTTGAGAGGGAGTTTGACAGAGGGAGGCCTACGATGGTCAGGAAGACCTGCAACACCTGTGCCAGCACTGCTTCTGTCTCCTCCACCTGCGCTTGTAGCCAGAGTGTCTGAGCATGGATGCCTCTACCCAGATCCTGGTGTGGTTTTGCAGGGACTGTGGCTTGCAATTCCCACTTACTGAAATCCAGGCTGGGGAGATCATCCAATGTGAAAGGTGCCTGCTGATGGAATCTCTCAGGCAGCAAGTGGGAGAGCTACAGAAGGAGGTGGCTAGGTTGAGGAGCAACCGAATCCACGAGCAATTCCTGGACCGTGTCCATGAGGAGACAGCTGAGGTAGCTGTCCCAGTACACAGGACTGCACCGCTGGTGGAGGAGGAGACCGCTCAGGGTGGACACTGGCAGCTGGTTACTTCTGGCAGTAGGCACTGTTCCACCCCTGCTCCGAACCCTCCCGCCGTGGTACTAGGAAACCGTTATGCTCTTCTTTCTACAGGAGATAAGGAATCACCCCCTACAATGGAGGAGGAGAAGCTTCGTACTCCCAAGGCTGGGAGGTCTGCTGCCACCACTGTGAATAGGAAACATAGGGTAATGGTGGTCAGAGACTCTCTTCTGAGGGGGACGGAGGCACTCATCTATCGCCCTGACATTTCATCTGGGGAGGTATGCTGTCTGCTGGGGGCCTGTATCCAAGATGTTACAGAGGCATTGTCAAGGATTATCCGGCCCTCTGACTACTACCCCATGCTACTCATCCATGTGGGCACAAATGATACTGCGAGGTGTGACACTGAGCAGCTCAAGAGTGACTACAGGGCTCTGCGAGTACGGGTGAAGGAGTCTGGAGCACAGGTGGTATTCTCTTTGATCCTTCCTGTCAAAGGTAGGGGCTCAGGCAGAGACAGCTGCATCCTGGAGGTGAATGCCTGGCTGCGAGGATGGTGTCACCAGGAGGGCTTTGGCTTACTCAATCACGGGATGCTATTCCAGGAAGGACTGCTGGGCAGGGATGGCGTTCACTTTTCGAGGAGGGGGAAGACCTATTTGGACACAGACTAGCCAAGGGTATGTGTACACTGCCCTCCTAGTTCGAACTAGGAGGGTAATGTAGGCATACTGCACTTGCAAATGAAGCCAGGGATTTGAATTTCCCGGGCTTCATTTGCATAAGCGGGGCTCCGCCATTTTTAAAACCCCGCTCGTTTGAACCCTGTGCCGCACAGCTACACGGGGCATGAACTAGGTAGTTCGAACTAGGCTTCCTAGTTCGAACTACCGTTACTCCTCATTCCACGAAGAGTAACGGTAGTTCGAACTAGGAAGCCTAGTTTGAACTACCTAGTTCGTGCCCCGTGTAGCCGCGTGGCACAGGGTTCGAACCAGTGGGGTTTTAAAAACGGCGGCGCCCCGCTTATGCAAATGAAGCCCGGGAAATTCAAATCCCGGGCTTCATTTGCAAGTGCGGTATGCCTACATTACCCCTCTAGTTCGAACTAGCGGGGTAGTGTAGACATACCCCAACATAGTGAGATGGACTTTAAACTAGGTTCAATGGGGACAGGTAAGCAAAGCCCACAGGTAAGTGGAGAACATGGAGACCATGGGTCAGAAATGGGAGGGAACATGGGCTATAATGACAGTGAGGGGCAGGGCAAAACTGGGAGGCAAGGTCAAATCAGTATCTTAGATGCCTATATACAAATGGGAGAAGTATGGGTAATAAGCAGGAAGAACTGGAAGTGCTAATAAATAAGTACAATTGTGACATTGTTGGCATCACAGAAACTTGGTGGGATAATACACACTACTGGAATGTTTGTATGGAAGGGTACAGCTTGCCCAGGAAGGATAGACAGAGCAAAAAGGGAGGCGGTGTTGCCTTATATATTAAAAATGAACACACTTGGAGTGAGGTAGAGATAGACATAGGAGGCAGAAGTGCTGAGAGTCTCTGGAGCAGGCTAAAAGGGGTTAAAAACAAGGGTGATGTCATTCTAGGAGTCTACTACAGGGCACCTACCCCGGTGGAAGAACAGGATGAGGTTTTTTTTAAACAACTAACAATATCATCCAAAGCCCAAGATTTGATGGTGATGGGGGACTTAAAATATCCAGATATATGTTGGGAAAATAACACAGCGGGGCACAGACTATCCAGTAAGTCCTTGGAGACTACTTTTTATTTCAGAAGATTGAAAAAGCTACTGGGGGGGAAGCTGTTCTAGATTTGATCCTAACAAATAGGGAGGAACTGGTTGAGAATTTGAAAGTGGAAGGCAGCTTGGGTGAAAGTGATCATGAAATCATAGAGTTCACAATTCTGAGGAAGGGTAGAAGGGAGAACAGCAAAATAAAGACAATGGATTTCGGGAAGGAGGATTTTGGTAAGCTCAGAGAGCTGATAAGTAAGGTCCCATGGGAATCAAGACTGAGGGGAAAAACAACTGAGGACAGCTGGCAGTTTTTCAAAGGGACATTATTAAGGGTCCAAAAGCAAGCTATTCCGCTGCATCGGAAAGATAGAAAATATGGCAAAAAAAGCAAACATGATTCTGGGATGCATTAACAGGTGTGTTGTGAGAAAGACACGAGAAGTCACTCTTCCACTCTACTCTGCGCTGGTTAGGCCTCAGTTGGAGTATTGTGTCCAGTTCTGGCACCACATTTCAAGAAAGATGTGGAGAAATTGGAGCGGGTCCAGAGAAGAGCAACAAGAATAATTAAAGGTCTAGAGAACATGACCTATGAAGGAAGGCTGAAAGAATTGGGTTTGTTTAGTTTAGAAAAGAGAAGACTGAGGGGGGACATGATAGCCATTTTCAGGTATCTAAAAGGGTGTCATAAGGAGGAGGGAGAAAACTTGTTCATCTTGGCCTCTGAGGATAGAACAAGAAGCAATGGGCTTAAACTGCAGCAAGGGAGGTTTAGGTTGGACATTAGGAAAAAGTTCCTAACTGTCAGCGTAGTTAAACAATGGAATAAATTGCCCAGGGAGATGGTGGAATCCCCATCTCTGCAGATATTTAAGAGTAGGTTAATTAAATGTCTATCAGGGATGGTCTAGACAGTATTTGGTCCTGCCATGGGGGCAGGAGACTGGACTTGAGGTCCCTTCCAGTCCTAGTATTCTATGATTCTATGATATTCTTGTCAGCAAGTTAAGGAAATATGGATTGGATAAATAGACTGTAAGATGGATAGACATCTGGATAGACTGTCAGGCCCAACGGGTAGTGATCAACAGTTCAATGTCAGGTTGGCGGTTGGTTTCTAGTGGAGTGCCCCAAGGATCTGTTCTTGGACAGGTTTTGTTCAACATCTTTATTAATTACCTGGATGAGGGGATGGATTTCACCCTCAGCAAGTTCGCAGATGACACAAAGGTAGGGAGAGAGGTAGATACACATCAGATTTGTTTTGGCCCAATCCTCTAATCTGACCAGGTCACTCTGGACCCTATCCCTGCCCTCTAGATACACTAGAGGGCAGGGATAGGGTCCAGAGTGACCTGGTCAGATTAGAGGATTGGGCCAAAACAAATCTGATGAGGTTCAACAAGGATAAGTGTAGAGTCCTGCACTTGGGATGGAAGAATCCCAAGCATTGTTACAGGCTGGGGACAGAAATGGCTAAGTAGCAGTTCTGCAGAAAAGGACCTGGGAATTACAGTGGATGAGAAGCTGGATATGAGTCAAGAGTGTGCCCTTGTAGCCAAGAAAGCTAATGGCATATTAGGGTGCATTAGGAGAAGCATTGCCAGCAGATCCAGAGAAGTGATTATTCCCCTTTATTCAGCTGTGGAGAGGCCACATCTGGAGTATTGTGTCCAGTTCTGGGCCCCCCACTATAGAAAGGATGTGAACGCATTGGAGAGGGTCCAGTGGAAGACGACCAAAATGATTAGGAGGCTGGAGCACATAACCTCTGAGGAAAGACTGAGGGATTTGTATTTGTTTAATCTGCAGAAGAGAAGAGTGAGTGGGGATTTTATAGCAGGCTTCAACTTCCTGAAGGGAGGTTTCAAAGAGGATGGAGAAAGGCTGTTCACAGTAGTAACGGATGGCAGAACAAGGAGCAATCGTCTCAAGTTACAGTGGGAGAGGTCTAAGATGGATATTAGAAAAAACTATTTCACTAGGAGCATGGTGAAGCATTGAAATGGGTTACCTAAGGAGGTGTGGAATCTCCATCCCTAGAGGTTTTTAAGTCTCCGCTTGACAAAGCTCTGGCTGGGTTGATTCAGTTGGGACTGGCCCTGCCTTGGGCAGGGGGCTGGACTTGATGACCTCCTGAAGTCTATTCCAGCTCTATGATTCTACGATGGACCTAACATCCATGAATCTATCTAGTTCTTTTTGAACCCTGTTAAAGTCCTAGTCTTCACAACATCCTCTGGCATCTTTTTTCATTCTGAAGTCCAAGAGGAAAAACCATTTTAGAGATTAGGCATTTTTAAAAAAGACATAATAAGCAAGAGAGCAAATGATTCCACTGCTTAAGAACAATAAAAAATATGGCAAGACACCACCCTGGCTTAAGCAGGAAATTTTCATTAACGTAAAAATCAAAAAAGAGTTTAACAAAAAGTGGTCCCTAGGTCAAATTAAAATGGATGTCTATAAACAATTAACAAAAGTATGTAGGAAAACCAGAAAAACCAAGTCCCAAAATGAGGTCAAACGAACTTGAGACATAAAGGATAAGAAAGAAACATTTTATAAATACATCAGAAGAAAGGAGATGACCAAGGACAGGGTAGGCTTTTTACTCAATAAGGGGGAAAACAATAACAGAAAATGCAGAAATGGGGGAAGTGCTTAATGACTTCTTTCGGTTTTCACCAAGAAGATTGGTAATGATTGGACATCTAACATAGAGAATGCTTGTGAAAATGAGATAGGATCACAAGCTAAAATAAGAAAAGAACAAGTTAAATATTTCTTAGGCAAATTAGATGTACTCAAGTCATCAGGACCTGATGAAATTCATCCTAGAGTATTCAACGGCTTACTAAGAAGATATCTGAGTCATTGGCTAGTCTCTTTGAAAAGTAATGGAAGACAGGAGAGATTTCAGAAGACAGGAAAAGGACAAATGCAGTGGCCATCTATAAAGAGGGATATAAGGAAAACCCAGGAAACTAAATACCAGTCACTTTAATTTGTGTACACAGAAAGACGATGGAGCAAATAATTAATGAATACATTTGGAAACATTTAGAACAGGGGTCTATACTTCTCCCCAAAGCCCCAGCCCTTCCAGCCACTGCACCCCTCTCCCTCTCATTGTACCCCATTCCCTGAGGACTGTAGCCTTGAGAATTACTGGAGGAGCAGCAACCTCTGTCAGGACTGGAGGGAAGGGGAGCAAGTGCATGTGGCGAGTGTGGGAGGGAGGCTGGGGTGATGGTGGGTAGAGGTGGGTCATAGGGGATGGGGACAGACGCTCTCCTCCCTGAGCTACCAGAACTCCTGGAACGCATTGCAAATATGCTTTGGCCATAGATAGCTTGTGAGTTTGAGACCCCTGATCTAGAATATAATAAGGTGAAAAGTAACAGTCAGCATGGATTTGTCAAGAACAAATCATGTCACACCACCTAGTATCTTTCTTTGAAAGGATAATAAGATTTGTGAAGGAGGGGAAGGTGTAGATGTGGTATGTTTTGTCTTTTTTTTATAGTGTCTCATATGACTTTATCATAAACAAATTAGGGAAAGGCAACTTAGATAGACCAATTACTTTGTTGGATGCAAAACTGGCTGGAAAACCATTCTCAGAGAATAGTTGTCAGAAGATCAATCATGGTAGAAAGGCATATAGACTGGGGTAGCATAAAAATCAATTCTGGGTCTGGTTCTGTTCAATATCTTCATCAATGATTTAGATTATGACATAGAGAATACACTTATAAAATTTGAAGATGATAACACGGTGGGAGGAGTTGCAAGTTCTCTGTAGAAATTGGAGAAATAGTCTAACAAAAATAGAATTAAAGTATGTAAGAAAAAGTGCAAATACTCCATTTAGGAAGGAATCATAAGTTGCACACTTACAAAATGGGAAATTTGCCTAGAAAGGAGTACCGTGGAAAGAGATTTGGAGGTCATAGCAGATCACAAGCCAAATATGAGTCAATGGTGTAACAGTATTGAAAAAAAAAAAACCGCAAACATCATTATAGGATGCATTACTAAAGAGTGTTGTAAGCAAGACATGAGAAGTAATTCTTCTGTTCTACTCTATGCTAATTAAGCTTCAACTGGCATATTGTATCCTGTTTTAGGCACCACATTTCAGGAAAGATAGACAAATTGGAGAAAGCCCAGAGAAGAGCAACAAAAGTGATTAAAAGTCTAGAAAACATTATGGATGAGGGAAAATTAAAAAGATTGGTTATGTTTAGTTTAGAAAAGAGAAGGAGAAAGGGACATAACCATTTTTCTAGTACATAAAAATTCTTCCAGGGAGGGGGAAGAAAACATGTTTTTCTTAACTTCTGAGAATAACATAACATGCAATGGGCTTAAATTTCAGCAAAGGGGAGTTAGGTAGGACATTAAGATAAACTTCCTAACTGTTGAGGTGATTAAGAAGTACAATAAATTGCATAGGCAAGTTTTGGACTCTTCACATTTGGGTATTTTTTAAGAGCAGGTTAGACAAATACGTTTCCAGGGCGGTGTAGATTGGGATGGGCAATAAAAAACAAACAGCCTTCAGGGTTAATCCCTGGCAGGCCTCAGCCGCTATGCTTACCTGCGCCTCTGAAGGTATCAAAGAATCATAGATCTTCCTAGCCATTAATTGGCATTTGTGGCCAGTGTGAGTGAAGGGAAATGTCACAGTTTGAGATGTTGTTCCCCACCACTCGCATTGGCCTCAAATGGCAATTTGCGGCCAACCAGATCTGCAATCCTTCAATACCTGTGGAGGTGCAGGTAAACATGGAGGTGGGAACCTGCCAGGGACTAACCCTGCAGACAAAATCCGGCCCACGGGCCAGAATTTGTCTACCCCTGGTTTAAATAATACTTAGTCCTGCCATGAGTGCAGGGGACTGTACTGGATGATCTCTCTTCCAGTCCCATGATTCACAGCCAAAATTATTTAACTCCTGATGTCACACTGCTTGTAGGCTAAGTCTCAGTAGGATTATTGAACTAGCTGTTTCCCCACCTGTCCCCATAGCAGGGTCCAATGTGGTAGGCATGCCCACCAGTTCAAGTCCCGCACAAAAGACAGGCAGGGTAATTTTGGAAACTGGCTGACTGCATGTGTCTCAGATCACACAATTACTCAGTATTTAGAGAACTTAGCTGGGGTTGTGGGAAACCTCAGTTTCAATCACCACTCTGTGTGATTTGGAGCAGAGAGTTCAAGTTGGGTTTCCCACGTTCCAAGAGAGTGCTCTAATGCCCAGGCTATTTTAGTTATATCTGGGAAGATCTTCTGCAGACACTGTTCCACTTTGTATAAATAGATAGATAATCATTAATAATATTCACTAAGAAAGAGAAAGACTGATGCTATAGCCTGCCTGTTATAGTGCTCAGCTGGTAGGGAGCAGACTCAAGTCTCTGCATTTGAAATCAGATGTATGTATTCCTGGTAAGAGCACTGACCACTGCACTACTAGCTATGATGGGATCACTCTCTATCTCCTTTTTTTTTTTTTTTTGAGAAATGATTGACAATTTAAGAGGCAGGGTTTAGTTTACATTTCTGTTCTTGGTGACCTCTCCACTCAGCCTGATGACTTTTATGAAGCCCATTCCCAGACACCTAATTCTATCCATGTAATGTACAAGGAATTTAGGCATCTACTTTGGGGACAAGGATTTCAGTGGAGTGTCTTAAGGCACCTAAAATGTAGGCACTGCAATGTTAAGTGTTAGTTATAAATGCTTTTTTGTAGTTCTAGTCCCAATATTTCATATTTCAGAAGATCACTCACACACACATGTGCTGCAGTTACACAGATCTGCACCTGCTGTGTTATCCATACCTAGAAAATTGTTTCCTTAGCTTGGCTGGTGAAGAGTTTATTCTGACTGCAGATTTAAGGTTTTAGGGTTGGGCCTGCTGCAAGGAATTAATTTCCTCAGCAGCATATAAGAGGGACGTGGAAAGATAGGGTATGTCTACACTGCAGAGTTTTTCGTAAAAACAGCTGTTTTTCCAGAAAAAACTTTACTTATGTCCACACTGCAATCGTGTTCTTTCGACAAAAAGTCAAAAGAATGGAGGAGTTTTTCCAACAGCAGTAAACCTCTTTCTATGAGGAAGAAGCCTTTTTCTGAAAGAGCTCTTGGGAAAAAGGGGTGTGTGGATGGGGAAGAGGTTTTTCTTTTGAAAAAAGCACAGGTGCCCTGGTGGCCATTCTGTCAGTAGTAATCGCAACTTAAATATGAGCTAGTATCCAATCAATGTGGATGCTATTTTTTGAAAAACATCACTTTTTCGATGCGCTTTTGCTATGTGGACACTCTCTTTCAAAAGAAGTTTTTCCAGAAGATCTCTGGAAAAGTTTCTTCTGAAAGAAGCCTGCAGTCTAGACATAGCCTTATAGTCTTTGCCTGGGAGACAAAATGGTAAGATTTCTTGAAAGAGGTTGTGAGATGGGAAATAATCTGATAGGGTGGTTTCTTCTTCCTTCCTCCTCAGAATAGTGAGTCTCACTTTATCCCTTTTCTTTGGTACTGGCTGAAACAAGCCTAAGCATTATGGCTAAGATGTTCAAAGGAGACTAGTGATTTTTGTGGTCTTCAATGTTTGAATGTCCAAGCTGAGGGCCTTTCAAGGATCCTGATATTCGAAATATGCTGAATGCTGGCCTTTGCAAATTGGGAACTTTAAAACATCTCAAGTTGGATGTCCAAAATCACTATCTGGTTTTGAGTATCTTATTGTAAGCTTTTTTATTTCATACTAGTGGGTGAGGCCCATCATTGACTAGGGAGTCATTTTCCATAGATTACACTTATAGAAAAGTTCAAGAAATTAAATATATGTAATGCAAAAGGGATGTAAAAGAACAATTTTAAATTTGTAGGATTTCAACTTTATACATTATTCTTTTTATTGAATAGTTACCATACATAGTAAATTTGAATCAGAAACTTGTAAAGCTTCCATTATTCTTTCTGTAATTAATTTGAATTATTTTGTGATTTGTAACAGTACAAATTTCCTTTGCACTAAAATGACAGTTGAATGGGTGACCCAGTTTTAATTTTGTTTGCAAGTATTTTTTATGAACTCTAATCATAATAGTCTTCTTCCAATGAAAAATGAAAATAAGTATTTTAACCTTTCATCCTGCATATTCCATTGCAAAAAGTAGTATATTTAGCAAATTTAAGTGGCAATATTGCTTATGCAAAATTTGGTATCCATAGATAATCGTGAAGTATGACTTTATTTGCATAAACAAATATGCAAACAAATTCTTTAAATGTATAATAGATTTAAGAAAAGGAAGACTGCTATACTTGTTTTTGCCTTTTGTATTGGTCTTTATTTCCAACACCACTGGTGACCAAAAATGCACCCCATAATAATAAACATGAAAATACTTCACCCAGGTATGCAGTAGTTTTTCTGCTCTGGCCAGACCAGTAAAATAGCCTAGAGACAGTGACTGCTACAAACACGGTACAAAATTTCCTTCTGTTGGCTTCAAGTGCCCTTTAAGTTAATTGATTCTCTTTTGTTCTTTATAGAAATGGTGATGCAATGCATAAAAAGGACGGAGTGATCACTTCTCTCTATGCCCTTTAAATGACTTGTGTCCTTTCTCTTTTCTGTTATATACAACTATAAGTAATCACATTTAGCAAGTCAGTATATTAGGTAAAACTTTCAATTAAACCTAGGTAACTAAAGTAAGTTTTAAAAATGGGTGATAGGCACCTAAGTCACATAGGGACTTTTGAAAATTTTACCATTGTCTCTATATGCACATCACTATTAAATGGTCTGTTAAGCAGAGGATAAATGATCAGGCAAGAGAGAAAAATATGGGTCTATTTTCTAAAAAGATTAAGGCAGGCAGACTTATCTATAGCTAAGTTGTATAGTTTAATGGTTCTATGACAGTATTGATAGAACTTATATTGGATGCTAGAATGGTCTTTAATTTATTAAAGACCACTTATGAATTTCTGTAAGACAATCTCACAACTATGGGATAGAAAATGCTAAGAGACTTTTTAAAATGAAACAGGTGTTCTACTCAGGTGTGAACATGACATTTATTCTGGTTCATGTAAGATATCAATCCTCCATGTCCTGCCCACAGCCCACCCCCAAACATTCATTCTGTTTCCTTGTCCCACCCCAACCCTTATCCTGCCCATGTTAGGAAGGCAGGATAAAGGACCCACTGAAGATAGGCAAGCGGGCTGGGCTGTAGAGTGGTTTAGAAGATGCAGCATTAACCTGGGAAGCATCAGGGTGGTGGGCTCAAGTCCCCATGTTCACCAGTTGTAACTCTTGTAGTTACACCATATCACAAACAAGGACGAATTTATCTTAGTATTTGTCAGATACCATTAAGTTATAAGAGATAACTACAACTTTGGTTAAAAGATTATATTGTTATTTGTATAATGCCAACAGCAATGTGTTAAATGCTTTAAAGTCAGGAATAAACCGGCAAATTACTGTTTCCTGTCAAACCCCTGAACCATACTGAACTCCATTGCCTTTAACGTGTAAGAGAAGGGGTCTAAAAGTGTGAATTAACTTGTAAGTCCAGGTCTAAGTAGATAACACACTATCAGTAGAAAGAGAGAATGGGATGCAACACAAAAGGAAATGATTTCATTTGGAATGGGGGAGCTGTTTGTCGTGTTAGCTCCATGAACTTTTATTTACATTAGTTTCTAAGGGCACTTCTACACAGCAGTGCTAAAATCAAATTAAGCTACGAAACTTCAGCTACGTCAATTGCATAGATTAAGTTGAAATAGCTTAATTCAGCTTTTGGCACTGTCTACACAGCAGGAAGTTGAAGGTAGAACATTCTTCCTTCTACTTCCCTTACTCCTTGTGAAATAAGGGCTACCATGAAGTAAGAAGTCCGCCAACTTGACATTATTTCAAAATAAAGGCTTGCAATATTGGCGTATACTATGTTATTTCAGAATAACATTAGTTATTCCAAAATAACATGGCTGTGTAGACGTACCCTAAGGTTATGTGTTAATAATAGAGTTCATGATCTTAAGGAAAGGTAGAAGGGAGACCAGCACAATTGAGGTAATGGATTTCAGGAAGGCAGATTTTGATAAGCTCAGAGAACTTGTAGGTAAGGTTCCATGGGAAGCAAGACTGAAGGGAAAAACAACTGAGGAGAGTTGGAAGTATTTCAAAGGGACGTTGTTAAGGGCCCAAAAGCAAACAATTCCTCTGTGTAGGAAAGATAGAAAATATGGCAAAAGACCAGCTTGGCTTAACAAGGAGATCTTGCATGATCTCAAAATAAAAAAGGAGTCCTATAAAAAATGGAAACTAGGACAAATAAAAAAGGATGAATATAGGCAAGCAACACGGGAATGCAGGGGCAAGATTAGAAAGGCAAAGGCACAAAATGAGATCAAACTAGCTACAGGCATAAAGGGAAACAAGAAGACCTTTCATAAATACATTAAAAGCAAGAGGAAGACCAAGGACAGGGTAGGCCCACTGCTCAGTGAGGAGGGAGAAGCAGTAACAGGGAACTTGGAAATGGCGGAGATGCTCAATGGCTTCTTTGTTTCGGTCTTCACCGAGAAGTCTGGAGGTATGCCTAACGTAGTGAATACAAGCAGAGAGAGGGTAAGTTTAGAAGATAGGATACACAAAGAACAAGTTAAAAATCACTTAGGAAAGTTAGATGTCAGCAAGTCACCAGGTCCTGATGAAATGCATCCGAGGATACTCAAGGAGCTGATAGAGGAGGTATCTGAGCCTTTAGCTATGATCTTTGAAAAATCCTGGCAGACAGAGGAGATTCCAGAAGACTGGAAAAGGGCAAATATTGTGCCCATCTATAAAAAGGGGAATAAGAACAACCCAGGAAATTATAGACCGGTCAGTTTAACGTCTGTCCCAGGGAAGATAATGGAGCAGGTAATTAAGGAAATCGTATGCAAACACTTGGAAAGTAATAAAGTGATAGGGAATAGCCAGCATGGGTTTGTGAAGAACAAGTCATGCCAAACTAATCTGATAGCTTTCTTTGATAGGATAACGAGCCTTGTGGATAAGGGAGAAGCGGTGGATGTCATATACCTAGACTTTAGTAAGGCATTTGATACGGTCTCGCATGATATTCTTATTGATAAACTAGGCAAATATAACTTAGATAGGGCCACGATAAGGTGGGTGCATAATTGGCTGGATAACCGTAGTCAGAGAGTTGTTGTTAACGGTTCTAAATCCTGCTGGAAAGGGATAACAAGTGGCGTTCCGCAAGGGTCTGTTCTGGGACCCGTACTGTTCAATATCTTCATCAATGATGTAGATATTGGGATAGAGAGTACGCTTATTAAGTTTGCAGATGATACCAAACTGGGTGGGGTTGCAACTTCTTTGGAGGATAGGGACATAATTCAAAATGACCTTAGCAAGTTAGAGAAATGGTCAGAGGTAAACAGGATGAGGTTTAATAAAGAGAAATGCAAAGTGCTCCACTTAGGAAGGAACAATCAGTTCCATACATACAAGATGGGAAGCGACTGTCCAGGAAGGAGCATGGCGGAAAGGGATCTAGGGGTCATAGTGGACCACAAGTTGAATATGAGTCAACAGTGTGATGCTGTTGCAAAAAAAGCAAATATGATTCTAGGTTGTATCAACAGGTGTGTTGTAAGCAAAACTCGTGAAGTCATTCTGCCGCTCTACTCTGCACGAGTTAGGCCTCAGCTGGAGTACTGTGTCCAGTTCTGGGCGCCACATTTCAAGAAAGATGTGGAGAAATTGGAAAGGGTACAGAGAAGAGCGACAAGAATGATTAAAGGTTTAGAGAACATGACCTATAAAGCCAGGCTTCATGAACTGGGCTTGTTTAGTTTGGAAAAAAGAAGATTAAGGGGGGACATGATAGCGGTTTTCAAATATCTAAAAGGGTGTCACAAGGAGGAAGGAGAACATTTGTTCCTCTTGGTTTCTGAGGACAGGACAAGGAGTAATGGGCTTAAAGTGCAGCAGGGGAGGTTTAGATTGGACATTAGGAAAAAATTCCTAACTCTCAGGGTGGTCAAATATTGGAATAAATTGCCAAGGGAGGTGGTGGAATCTCCCTCTCTGGAGATATTTAAGAACAGGTTAGATAGACATCTGTCAGGGATGGTGTAGACAGAGCTTGGTCCTGCCTTGAGGGCGGGGGGCTGGACTCGATGACCTCTCGAGGTCCCTTCCAGTCCTATTATTCTATGATTCTATGATTCTATGTGTTATATGTTATCTACCTCACACAGGACTGGAAGTGGTTAAGTTGGCCAGATAGGCCAATTATCTTGAAAGGCTTCATCTGGAGAAGGAGCCAGAGAATTGATTGGGAAGAGGCTTAGGTTGGTAGGAATAGATGGAAATTTCGTAAAGCCAAGGAGCAGACTGCAGAAAGGAGCTCTAGAGGCAAACCCAACAGTTGCTCACTGGGAGGAGGAAGCTTGTGTTGGCAAACCTGGAAGGGGTACGGGAGTGCCAGGAGATAGAACCATGAAAAAGGAAAGAGTCCAGGGGATGAGCAGCTTGGTCTGTGAGCAGTGCACTGTTGTTACAAAAAGATCCCTGGACAGCAATCCAGTGTAGAAGGCAAGCCCAAGTTCCCCTACCAGCCATTGGAGGAGTGGCATGGTCACAGTAATGAAGGGAAGACTGCCATTTTTTTCTAGGGCTGTTTTGATACTTTTGGAACGGAAAAATGTATCCTAACACTTTGGAGGGCAGAGCACCGGGGGAAGATGCTCCCGAAAGAGGGTGCAACACTTGCCAGAACTAATTTTCAGGATGGCCAGGAGAGGATGCTACTAATGGAGTGAACTCCATGACAGTCTTCATTAGGGAAAATTAGGAAAGATAATACTGTTATTTTTTATATTTATAATACACAGGATTGTTAGGACTTATAAATAATTAACATTCCAAATTAATCCTTCAGTTCACCTGAAGTTCAGTACCAGGGATAATAACTTTTGTTTTATGAAAAGATAAAATAGAATGAAAATCGGGGAAATTCCAAAACGGATAGCACTTGGAAAAATTGCATGCTGATGAGAGGAGGAAAGTGATGAACCAGAGGTTCAAAGATTGTCTAGGGGTGGTTTTTTGTGGCTAGGGACCGGGGCTGCAAAGGAGGAAAGCCCGAGACTTAAATGAACTTAACCAATTTTAAACTTTATTAACTACAATTTGATTATATTAAATCACTGTCTCTGATTCGTCTTAGACAGCGCAGCATGCAAAAAAAGAATATAATAAATAAAACCAATACAGCAATAATAAAAACTCCTCCCATAGCCAATCCTTCCATGGTTATCTTTGAACACCTGGTGGAATTAGTCATTAATCTACATATACTTAACAACCTCTAAATATGAAATGGTTAATACAATATAGTAAGCAATACTCACAAGCCCAGAAACAATTACGATACACAGACACAAAATAATGTGTAGCATGCTCCGGATTCGTACACCCTTTCATGATTCGGTTGGTGGGAGGCGGCCTTGGGTGATCAACCCCTCAGCCAGGCTGGACGATATGTGCCTGTGGTGTAGGAAGGCACGGACTCCGGCTGGTGCAAGCATGAAATCATTTTATTGCAAGATTACAACTATCTTTATACCCTCTCAACTTCCCAAAAGTCCACATCCTGCTTTTCACAAACTGTGCTTTTTCACAGTCCCAACACAACATTCTCGAAGGTCGTTGACTCGGGCAGATGTTGTTATTGTTGGCTCAGGACTCTTGATTACGCGCGTTCCCGCTGACTCTCGGATCGTCCTCCAAGGTCTGCAGCTTTTCTTGGTTTTGTCCTTGGGATGCCCTGTCACGCAGTCAAAGCACTATACTTGTTGATTCTCTACACGTGCCTTCTATTTTTTGATACAGAACCTCCCTGAGCTTAGGGCGCAGGGTGCTTTATACTATAATTTTGACATCCGGTACCATTTAGGGTTATTTGATATACGGTACCATATTAGGGTTCCTTCCTTGTGATATGACGTCTGTCTCAAGGCATTGTGGTCAGTGCCTGATGCAGACATAACTGGCACACATGAAAGCTAGCTATGTTTTTGCTTCCCTGAACCAGGTGCTTGTTAACAGATGTATATGACAGCTCATTTCTCTTATTCCTATCCTGTCCTGTTTTTTAGTACTCATTAACTTAGTGTATGGGACAGCTTGTGTCCCTGCTCTTATCTTTTTGGCCCAGGTGCTTGCCAAGTTAAGTTCCGTTTACTGAGAACAGTGCTGAGCACCTGAGGGACTTCAAGCTCTGTCTCTGGATCCGCCTCAGCAGCCTGGGTTTTTCTTGCGAGGGGCTTTTGTGTGGCAGTATGGGCAATACGCGCGAGGCCGTGGTCAAAAGGACCCGCTACATGACAGAGAGGAGGTAGAAAATCCAATACACATTTTTTCTTTGATTCTGGGACATCCTGCTGCTTCAAATTTATCTTTACAAGAATAAAAATTCTAGTATTGGATCTTTTGCTAACAAGGAAAGTGAAATAGCTATTTTCCATGCATAAAAACTACTGTATTCAAATGGAAATTTTGGAAAAACGTGCAGGCTTAAAAACCCCAAAAACATTAGATTTGCAGAGTTGGGGAGTGGAAATTGAGTACTTCAGCATTATGAGATTTTCACATTTATTGGATATATTTTATATGGACCTAATCTTAAAGAAATTGACACTGTTCTGTGTCTACCACACAGCACTATGGCTACGTCTACACTACAGCGTTATTCAAAATATCGAATTTTGAAATAGTTAATTCAAAATAAGATATTTCAAAATAACGCGTCTATACACAAAATGCATTTCGAAATAGCGCGTCCACATTGAGTAGATTCTGAATCGTATTTAAGGCTGGCCGGAACCAGTTCCAGCAGGGCATCAGGTCAGGACTTACAGTGTGGAGCTGCTGCCTGAGGCTAACTGAGGTCTGTGCTTAAAAGCCCCTCCCTCTCCCATCCCCGGACAGCCAGTTCTCAGGTTTCCCTGCTTGCATGTCTACCTCGATGAGAGACAGCAAAGCATTTTTCAGAGGGGTAGCCGTGTTAGTCTGGATCTGCAAAAGTGACAAGGAGTCCTGTGGCACCTTATAGACTAACATGTATTGGAGCATAAGCTTTCGTGGGCAAAATAATGGCTGTTATTTTGAAATAACTTTGATGTGTTGATATACCCCATGGAAGTCGAAGGATCTTCATGTGTGTACAGAGGTTTGCATCCATAGGATTCCTTGCATTATAAAAATAACATAAGACAGGCCACACTGGGTCAGAGCTTAGGGACACCATCCCTGCCTATCATGGCTAATACCTATTAGGATCTATAACCCCATGAAAAATATTATATGTAACAGTTCAGGTGTATAGGAGACGAGACGAGTATTTAGGGCTACATACAATTACTCTGAATTCAATGTGAGTCTTTCAATTAAGTTCATTATTCATTTGATCAGAACCCTTAAGATTTATCAAATCCCAAATATTTCATTATTGAATCCAGTGATCAAAATCTGAGAGTTTGTTTAAATTGACAGTGAGAATGTTGTAATACGTTCTCAAGGGCATTGCACTCTTGGACAGACTTTGCAAATAAATCTCTTTTGCTGTGGAGCATCTATGTATGAAAGCTAGTAAGGGAATTGAAAATGCCAACAGAAGATATGTGGAGTTGCCACTTACTGAAATGTAGACTTTTCTGTATTGAAAGAGCCTCCTTTTAACCAGCTGATTATTCTCACCATCTGGTCCCTTAAAAGTTGCCAAGCTAAGGGGTTTGCACTACAAATGTCAGAATGTAAGTTCTGTATACATTAATTAATTAATATAATCCTCCCTTTTAGAATTGAGAATATTTTATTGCCATGATTTGAGGACACGATTCCCTGGCCTTGAACTGCAAACCAGGTAAAAACAGTGGTAATAAACAAATGTTTCCTACTTTTCTTATTAAACCATGTTAGCACTTCCTAATCAGCAGGAGTTTTGCTTAAACTGATAGGGATTTTTGATTAAATATTTTTCCATCAGAAAATGCTGTTTAAGTAAACTTTTTTTGGAATCTTAATTTTTGTTGGGAAGCAATGAGCAGGTCTGTGGCACCTTAGGCCATGTCTATACTTGGGGATTAGTGCAAATTTATGAAGTTCAGATTCTGAGCACCTGATTTTACAAGTGCAAAGTTCTATGTCCTCACTATGGGAAAAAATCAAATGTAGTCCTAGGCAGGATCTGTTAATATGTACATGCTACCTCAGACTCAGAGCCCCAGGAAGCTCTATGGGGAGCTGGAGGAAGCCTCCCAGAGGCCAATACGTTGAATTATCAGCACATTATTTCAGACTTACAAGTAATAGCATTATTCCTCATGAAAAAGCAGGACTACAGAGTTCAAGTTCCATGGCCCCTTATTCTGGAATAACGGGCTTGGTAGTGTGGACTCATTGCTTACAAATTCAAATTTAGGGGGCTAATTTCGGACTAAAGTCATAGTGTAGTCCAGACTTAAGAGATTAATAAATATATCATGGGATTCTGTGGGTAAAACACACTTCATCAGACGAGTTGGATGGAAATTATACAGTCCAGAGTATGTATAACAACAAAAGCATTTACCTGTCAATTGTAGGACCAGTGTTAATAACATTGAGTCAGGCTGGATATATCCCATTCATAGATTTTTGATGTGTAAATGTAAACATCAAAGGCAGAGGAAATTGCCTTTGTTGTGTATTTATCGGTTAATATCTTTATTCAAGCCCACGTTGATAGAGTTGATTTTGTAAATGAATTCCAGTTCAATAGTCTCCCTCTGAAATTTTGTTGGGAAGGTTTTCTCAGGTCTAGGATGGAATTTTATTAATAGAAGGAGATCCTTCACAGAAAATTCAATGGCCCAGTAGAGTGGAGGGGTTATAGAGGTGATCTCTGACTGTCCCAATGAATACACAAAGAGGAACAGGTACAATAGGAGAGAATGACTCTATAGCACTATGGTCACTGAGCTCACACGAAATATGGAAATCCAAAGTTATAGTCCCTGCTTGGCCTGATTCAGAGTAAAGTTCCCTCTTCACCAGGCTATTGCTTGTGTTAGAGTTTTTCTACATCTCATTTTTTTCTCTCACACACAAACTGCCATGCCAAAGTTTCATCCCCATGCAGAACAAAAGCAAATGTCAAAAGCTGGTATTTTTGTTGCTTTCCAGGTAGCTCTGGTCTCTGTTATCATAAATCTGAGGCATTGTATGAGTGCAAGTAGTGACTGGAAATTAATCTATACATTTTTATTTTTGTGTACATAATCTTACCTTATTGGTAGCTTCCTAAGGCTACGTCTAGACTACAATCCTCTTTTGAAAGAGGCTTTTTCAAAAGATACTTTCAAAAAAGCCTCTTTCAAAAAAGAGCATAGAGACTACAACCAGCACTTTCGAAAAAGCACAGTTTGAATTACATAGCACCTTTTTTGGAAAGAGTACTTTTGAAAAAAGGCATTATTCCTCGTAAAATGAGGTTTTCTGCGGTCAAAAAAACTGCCGTGTTCTTTCAATTTACTTTTGAAAGAACATGGCAGCAGTCTAGATGCAGGGGAATTTTTTTTGAAAAAAGGCCACTTTTTTCAAAAAAACCCTGTAGTCTAGACACACCCTAAGGGTGAGCGTCTACACAGCAATTCCATTCTTTCAAAATAATTTCGAAGTAACAGATGGCTTCTTTTAAAATCTGTAAACTTCATTCCACAAGCAATAACATTTATTACAAAACAGCTATTTTGGAATAGCAATAGTGCGGACATTCCACTGCTGCTATTTTGAAATAGCTCCTCCCAAGGGCCATTCAGAATAATTACTCCCCAGTGCTTCCTGGGGCTATAATTTGAGGTAGCATGTCCACATTAAGGAAGCCTGCCTCAGACTAATTCTGAGGCTTCCCTGTAGTGTAGACGCGCTATTTCAAAATAAGTTTTTTTGGAAAAAAATCTGAAATAGCTTATTGTGACATAAACATGCTGTGTAGACGTGCTGTGTAGATGGGAAACAGAGTTCTCCACAAATAGATACAACAAACAAGTGCAAAAAAGAAAAACAATGGCTGCGTCTAGACTGGCAAGTTTTTCTGCAAAAGCGGCCACTTTTGAGCAAAAACTTGCCAGCTGTCTACACTGGCCTCTTGATTTTGAGCAAAAGCACTGACGTTCTACTGTCCAAAATCAGTGCTTCTTGCACAAATGCTTTGACGTTCCTGTTCGGGCAGAAGCCCTTTTCCGGAAATGTTTTTGCGCAAGAGGGCCAGCGTAGACAGCTAAAACTGTTTTGCGTAAAAAAGCCCCGATGGCGAAAATGGTGATCGGGGATTTCTTGCACAAAACCACATCTAATGCTTTTGCGGAAAAGCGTGCATGCCAATCTAGACGCTCTTTTCTGAAAATGCTTTTAACGGAAAAACTTTTCCGTTAAAAGCATTTGTGGAAAATCATGCCAGTCTAGACATAGCCATTGTGTTGTAGCAGAAATGATTTCATGAAGATTGGGCTTTTTTCCCCTCTAGGATGATAATGTGATTTCCTTCTCCCACTCTGTCAGCAGGATGTGGCTGGTGCCAGCGACAGAATCCAGATGTCAGAACCAATGTCAGAAATCAGAGCTAGGGCATGTGGAGTGAGGCAATCAGAGGAGGGCTGGAACAAGCAGGTTATACCATAGCAACTGAGCAGCTACTAAACAGTTGCTGCTTGACTTAGAAGCTGGTCTGCTGACTCCTCCAACTAGTCAGGCAATGTGTAGCCAATTAGGCATGCCACTATAGCCAGCTGTGTTCATTCTGTTGCCTGGAGAATGGTTCTGCTGCAGCCAGGCTTCCTGACACTTTCAGAGGAATCCAGCACCGCCTGTTATGAGAATTATCTAAAAGGCAGCATCTCTCTGGTAGATAACACAAAGAGCACCAGCTGGTGGAATTTCTTAATATTTAAGAAATGTTTAAATAGCATAGTTCATAAGTCTCTAGGCTCAGTAAAGTTGTTGTTATGCATTGCAAATGGCTTCCTGATTTAGCAGCTCTTAACATTGTCTTAACACTATCAATTTTGTGTTAATCCAATAATTACAGCCTTATCTACTTCATAGTGTATGACCATAAACTGAACTGGAATGTAAGTGAGAGACTTTGGCTAGAAGTGCTTGGACTCAATGAAAGGGAAATCCTCCAAACACTTAAACACACTAGTAATTTCATTCATATGAGATAAATTGTACACATAATTGTTTAGAGGATTACTGTCTGGGATTGTTTGAAGGATTATGCAGAGAACTGCTTTTAAAATGACCCAACAGACAGCTGCTAGAGAGAGTGCAATTCTGATCTCCACCAGTCCTTGGAAACCTTTCCTTTTATTTAATAAAATAGCATTTTTAAAGAACACCCAAAATGATGATTTGTAGTTCTTCAATCAGAACAAATTTAACTATAGCATCACAGCAAGCCATATTTTTATAAAAACAATGTAAGTAGTAAACTTCCTTCCTGCTGCATGCATGCTGCTTTAGAAACACATTCTTATTCTTACATTTCTTTAAAATGTGCAACTATGCCCATTCATCACACCTGGGGTGCGTCTAGACTACATGGCTCCATTGATGGAGACATGTAAAGTAGTTTACTCGACATAGTCAATGAAGTGGGGATTCAAATAATCCCCGCTTCATTAAAATAAAAATGGCCACCGCGCTGTGCCGACAATCAGCTGATCCGGCACAGCGCGGCAGTCGAGATGCAGCGCGGTCGACAAGGGAAGCCTTTGTCAACCGCTCCGGTATGCGTCGTGAAACGAGGAGTAACGGTAGTTCGAATTAGAAAGCCTAATTCAAACTATCTACTCCGTGCTGCGTGTAGCCGCGAGCTCGGAGTCCGAACTATCGGGGATTTAAAAATGGCAGCACCCAGCAAGATGCAAATGAAGCCTGGGATATTTAAATCCTGGGCTTCATTTGCAACTTCGATTGACTACATTAACCACCCTAGTTCGAACTAGGGTGGTAGTGTAGACATGCCCTTTGTCTCTGTGTGCACCAATTTTCCATTTATAAATGTGGCTAAATAGCACTTTTCTACCTTACTGAGGTATTAAGGATAAGTACATTGTACTCAGATGTCAATGAAGGCCCAATAAGTGGCAATAATGCATAGAGTGAAATCACCTCTGGTTATAGTATTGTAAAGACTGTAACAAGCTTTTGCATATCTTGGGAATAAATATCAGATCTTAACAGAGAGAGCAGTAAGAATCTCCTCTGTAAAACACTTAGCATGTCATCGGAGCTATGTAAATTAGTTGTCATCATCCGCATCACATAAAATAAAGTCTGATTATGAAATGTTTGCTATAGTGGTTAAATTGTAGTAATATGAATGGAAGTTATTGGATGGTAAACCATAGTAAATTGAAGCCCATAATACCATAGAACTTTATTATCAGAGTAATATATTTTGGTAAATACTCAAATAGAAATGAAGGTTTATGCTACAGGATGCTGCAGGCTTCTGTGCTGTTTATCAGTGAAGTTAGTGTATTTTATAACATCAAAAATTACAATGGCTCTTTATAGCTACACTCAGAACTAGGGTGTGATTCCCAGAACAGAAGACATATTAATGCTAGCCCTTGTTGAACTAGTGGTCTGAAAATAGAATGTAGCCACAACACCACTGGCACAGGATAGCCATCCCAATTACATACTCATCTGAGATCCTAGTCACATATTTGGGCAGATAGCTTATTCTGTGGCATGTGCTGCCATGGCTATATGCCATTTTCAGTGTGCTAGCTCAATGAGTGAGGGTCAATGTGTCTACTGAAATTGGGAGTCACAACCGCAGCTCAAAGTGTTTCTAGACATTGCAATGGTTCTTCATCTAGTATAGAAAAAAACAACAGCTTGAAGTGTAGACGTACTAGTACAATATTCAAAGTAAATTCTAGTATTTTCTCAAAGGTTAGCTGGTGGTAAAATATTGGGTATCTTTTGTTTGGAAATATGGAAATACTTCTGCATTCTTTGGGGATGTTGAGGACTGAAACAATAAAAACTGAGGTGCTCTGATCCTATGGCGATGAAGCGCACAAATGTACCAAAGATGATTTAAACAATAAAAAAGTTTGACTCTGAGCAGGACAGGGGGCTGCAGACGGGAGTTCAGAGTGAGAGCAAGACCTCCCACCGCTGAAGAAGCTACCAGGTAAGTGTACTAGCTTTTCATGTGAGTGAGTTTGATCAAGTGTTTGAATTTTGATTCTGATTTCAGTTTCAGTTACTGTGGCAGTTGGGATTGTGTGTATGGGAGTGATCCTTTGTTCCCTTGATTGCCTTTGATCAGCCTCCGGATCAGCCTTCCCCTGTCTGACTAACGAGGGTGTAGGCCTGACCTAGGTGAGTAGTCTTTAAAAGCAAGAGGCAGAGCAACAGGGGGCTGCAGAAAAGCTATTATAGTCAGGATAACCTGCAACACTTGTGCCAGCACTGCTTCTGTCTCCTCTCCTGTGCCTGTAGCCAGACAGACCACCTGACCCTGGATTCCTCTGCCCAGATCCTGGTGTGGTTTTGCAGGGACCGTGGCTTGAAATTCCCACTTACTGAAATCCAGGCTGGGGGGGGGAGGGACTATCCAATATGAAAGATGCCTGCTGGTGGAATCTCTCAGGCAGCAGGTGGGAAAGCTACAGGAGGAGGTGACTAGGCTGAGGAGCATCTGAATCCATGAGCAATTCCTGGACAGTATTCATGTCCAGACAGCTGAGGTAGCTGTCCCACTATACAAGACTGCTGATACACCACTGGTGAAGGAGGAGATGGCTCAGGGGTTCACTTCCGGCAGCAGGCACTGCTCCACTCCTGCTCCTAACCCATCCACTGTGGTACTGGGAAACCATTATGCTCTTCTTGATACAGGAAATAAGGAATCACCTGCTACAGCTGAGGAGGAGAAGCCTCATACCGCCAAGACTGGGAGGGCTGCTGCCACCACTGCAAGGAGGAAATGTAGGATAGTGCTGGTCAGAGAGTTTCTTCTGAGGGGGATGGAGGCGCCCATCTGTCACCCTGACATGTCATCTCAGGAAGTGCTGCCTGCCAAGGGCTCCTATCTGAGACATTACAAAGGCATTGTCAAAGATTATCTGGCCCTCTGCCTACTACTCCGTGCTATTCATCTATGTGGGCACTAATGATACTGCAAGGTGTGACACTGAGCCGATCAAGAGTGACTACAGGGCTCTGGGAGTACAGGCGAAGGAGTTTGGAGCGCAGGTGGTTTTCTCCTCAGTCCTTCGAGTCAAAGGCAGGGGCCCAGGCAGAGACAGGTGCATCCTGGAGGTGAATGCCTGGATGCAAAAATAGTGTTGCCAGGAGGGCTTTGGCTTCCTCGATGCTTGTGGATTCAGATGCTCCTCAGCCTAGCCACCTCCTCCTGTAGCTCTCTCACCTATTCCAAGAAGGACTGCTAAGCAGGGATGGCGTTCACCTTTCGAGGAAGGGGAAGACCGTATTTGGATGCAGACCGGCTAACCTATGAGGAGAGCTTTAAACTAGGTTCGACAGTGACAGATGATGAAAGCCCACAGGTAAGTGAAGAACATGGAGACTTGGGAGATGGGTCAGAAATGGGAGGGAAAGTGGGCGATAATAGCAGAGAAAAAGGAGGGGAAAAGCAGAATTGGGAGGCAAGATCAAATCAGTATCTTAGATGCCTATATACAAATGCAAGAAGTATGGTTAATAAGCAGAAAGAATTTGACGTGCTAATAAATTAATACAACTATGACATACTTAGTATCACAGGGTATGTCTACACTGCCACCCTAGTTCGAACTAGGGTGGCTAATATAGGCATTTGCATCTTGCCGAGCACCGCCATTTTTATATCCCCATTAGTGCGGACTCCGTGCCCACGGCTACACGCAGCACGGAGTAGGTAGTTCAAATTAGGCTCTCTAATTCGAACTACCGTTACTCCTCGTGGAACGAGGTGTGCCGGTAGTTCGAATTAGAGAGCCTAATTCGAACTACCAACTCCATGCCGCGTGAAGCCACGGGCATGGAGTCTACCCTAAGGGGGATTTAAAAATGGCGGTGCCCGGCAAGATGCAAATGAAGCCCGGGATATTTAAATCCCGGGCTTCATTTGCAACTTCGAATGCCTATATTAGCCACCATAGTTCGAACTAGGGTGGCAGTGTAGACTTACCCACAGAGACTTGGTGGGCTAATACACACACAATTGGAATATTGGTATAGAAGGTACAGCTTACTCAGGCGGGGAAAAAAGGGAGGAGGTGTTGCCTTGTATATTAAAAATGTATATACTCGGACTGAGGTAGAAATGGACATAGGAGACAGATGTGTTGAAAGTCTCTGAGTTAGGCTAAAAGGGGTAAAAAACAAGGGTGATGTCATGTTAGGGGTCTACTACAGGCCACCAACCCATGTAGAAGAGGTGGGTGAGGCTTTTGTTAAACAACTAACAGAAACATCCAAAGCACAGAATTTAGTGGTAATGGGGGACTTCAACTATCCAGACATATGTTGGGAAACTAACACAGTGAGGCACAGACTATCCAATAAGTTATTGGACTGCATTGAAGACAACTTTTTATTTTAGATGGTTGAAATAGCTCTCTCTGGCTATGTCTAGATTCAAAGAAAAGTTGGAAAAAGATACACAAATTGTGAACTGCAATTTGTGTGTCTTTTTCTGCTTTTTTTTGGAAGAGGCTTTTCCAATATTTGGCCCATCTACTCAGGGCCAAATTTCAGAAAAATCTCCTCTTTCAGAATATCCCTTATTCCTCATAGAACGAGGAATAGAGGGATGGTGAAAGAACGTGCTTACTTTCTCAGAAACTGTTCAGAAAAAGTGGACACATTCCTTGGATGCAGCAAAACCTCTGGTATCCCAGAAAAGCTCTGCAGTGTAAACTCAGCCCCCCACTCCATGCAGACCCAGGCAAGCTACTTATATATGTATATTCTATTTCCCTGTGGTTCATCCTAAACGGACAACTGTTATAATTATATTTTCCCTAAATAGCACATTCTGATTTCAGACCCTATTATTATTTCTAAAGACATTTAAATGAAGGAGTATTAAAGGCTGGAAATCATAAGCTATGAGACCCTCAGGATCTTCACAGTGCAGTTTGACAAAGCTAATCCTATAGAGCATTAAATTTCTATAGTGTCCTTGAAGACTTGTATACTTTCAAGTAAGCTAATTCATGACTATAATTTAAGTGCACAGATCTGCTACAACCTCTGATTTAATATAGTGGTCTTATTACCAGAAGTGGACACATTTTGCTTATTTTACATTAAAGACATCAATAGCTATATTAAAACGAATTGTTATTACACTCCATTAATCTAAAATCAATTTGATATATTACAGATTGACATTGTTTGGTTACAATATGGCCTCCTTCCAAGTATACTTCTGCTGGCTCAAATATTTTTCAGGGAATAAAAAAACCCAACAGCTAGAATAGATGTCTCTTGGTCTCAGAACAGAAAGGACTGTTTCTTTGTTTTTCAATTGTGCACCACACTAAAAAGTCAAATTCATAAGCTAAAAATATTCCTTAACTGTGAACTTCAGAAAGCAGGATTTGATATTGGTGAGTCAGCAATACAATTTTACATCTTGGAAATTGTTTTTTTTTTCCAACTAATTAAGAATAAAAATTGTATTCCTGTAACACTTAGCAGCCTTTAGAGTTTTGTTTCTATTAGATGCTGTACAGACATATAGTATTATGAGATGGTTCTTAATGTAAAGATCATGCTTCCCTCTGTGTCAATGGTGGGCAATCTTTGGTCCACGGGCCACATGTGGCTGATCAGAGTAATCCTCTGGTGGGCTGTGAGACATTTGCTGACATTGACCACCCGCAGGCATGGTTCCCCACCTGCAGTTCCCATTGGCCAGGAACAGCAAACTGCAGCCACAGCCGCTGGAAGTCCATGCCAATGGATTGTCAATATAAATAATATGGCTCATGGCCCATCAGCAGATTACCCTGACAGGTCACATTGGAGATTTCCCACCACTGCTCTATATAATGATTATTTGTTACACAAAGTAGTAATGGGGGGACCTAGATTAGTGTCTGCTTGTGTGAGGCATTCTAAAAATATACAATAAGAGACTGTCTTTGCCCTGAAGAGTTCACAGCCTAAATAGAAAAGAAATACAAAATATATTCAAAAGGGGGATGATTCAATCATATATCTTAGTCACACCAAAACAAAACAAAACAAAACAAAACAAATCTTGGTTTTTCAAATTTATTTTATTTTTGTTTTTTTGCCTCAGTTCAGCAGGTTTAGGCCACTTGTAGCCATGCTGGTCCCAATATATTAGAGAGACAGGGTGAGTAAGGTAATATATTTTATTGGACCAACTTCTGTTAGGGTATCACTACGCAGCAGTGACGTTATTCTGAAATAACGCATCTATACTACAAGCAGCTATTTTGACAATGTCAAAAAAAATGTCGAGCTGGAGGACTTCTGTAACACTCATTTTCCATGGAGTAAGGGTAGTCAGAGGAAGAGTGCTCTTTCTGGGACTTCCTACTGTGTAGACAATGCCAAAAGCTGAAATAAGCTATTTTGACTTAAGCTATGCAATTGATGTAGCTCAAGTTGCATAGCTTATTTTGACTTTAGCCCTGCTGTGTAGACGTACTGTAAGTGAGAGAGACAAGCTTTCAAGTCACACAAAGTTTCTTCAGGTGTGGAAAAGGTGCTCCCAGTATCACAGCAAAATGCAAGATGCAACAGATTGCTTTTTATAAGTAGTTAGCACATATGATAAGAGATCATTCAAGGTAGATTAGCTAGCTATCTCTGCAGATGTAGCACTAAAGGTGTGTCTAGACTACAGGGTTCTGTTGACAAAAGGCGATGTTGCATCCACATTGTGCTTTTTCAAAAGAGAGCATCTAGACTCTCTGTCAAAAAAGCTGCTTGCTTTGTCAACAGAACTGGCTGTAGTCTAGACGCTCTTTGTCAACAGAGACAAAGCCTCTATCAACCAAAGCCTGTAGTCTAGACGTACCCGAAGAATGGGTTGGTGGGTTACAGTTTGTAATAAAACAAATATTGAATCCATGACTTTTAGATAATGTCTCCATCAGAACTATTGTCTGTAAAACACTTGTTGGTTGGGATGTGAAAGAACATGCCCCTGAACAATATAAATTTCATCCCAGGAAGCTCCAGGTGTGGACAATGCTACGTTGGCTGGAGATGGTGTCCCAGTGGCACAGAGTGGCTAATAGGACAACTTACATTGACACAGCTGCAATAGTACAGCTGTACTGCTGGAAGATTTTTTGTGTAGACATAGACTTTTTGTCTAGCAGAGTTATGAACTTAAGCTCTCAAGCTCATTTTTTGAAAGTGCTGTGCCAGTTTCTTTGAGGTGAGGACTAATAGGTCAGATTTAGAGTGATCACTTTGGGAAAAGTATTCACCCAGGAATGAGAGGGTGTTTCTTTCTTTTATTTTCTTGTGTGAATTCATTCAAGAGTCTATAGATTGTTTGATTGTTATTGGGGCAGTTAGTGCATGTCATGAGATACATTATAGCTATGTCTTCACTGCACTGTAGTTCGAAATAAGATACACAATTTGAGTTACGCAAATTGCATATTTTATTTCGAAATAGCTTATTTTGTAATTTGACCCTGTCTACACACCTTAACAATGAGGTTTACAGGGACATCGGAATAGTGAGCCCGAAATAACGGGCTTGCTGTTAAGATGTGGTATAGCTATTTCTGGATACTCCAGTATCCCAAAATAGCACTGCCGTGCAGACATAGCCTATGTGTTTTGAGAGGCATGTGTAGGACCCATGGAACTTCAAAGTGTGTTGGGAATTTTTTGGCAGGGGAGATGTATGCAGGTTTTGCATCTGTTCTGAAATGATCTGGTGCTGCTTTGAATTGGTGCACCCTGGTCTATGGAGAGCTTGCATCTATTCATGAGCTTGCAGATGCTGTCAGGACCACTCCTGCACTCTCTGGTGGGAGCAGAACACTGCAATGGTCAGCCGGGGGAGAAAAGCAGCAGGGGCACCCTGCTCTGTTTCTCCCACCACTGCTAGTGAGTGTGAGTGGGTGACAGACTCCTGCTGCTGCTGGTACCAGCCCTGTTAGTCCCCTGGGCTACCTCATTGGAGAAAGAGGCAGAGAGGGTGCGGAGCAAGGGCAATGAGGGGCAGAACAGGGACCAATGGGTTTTTTCCAGCCCTTCCCCATGCTAGGTAGGGTCACATGGCCAGTAGCCTCCCAGGTTTCCTCCTGTCTAGTGGCCTCTGCTGACACACATGTGAATGTGCACTACTAGTAGAAACAACCTAGCTGTGGGTGCTCCACTAATCAACTGGAAAGCATTGAACTCTCTCCTGAGCAGCTGTACAAGCACACAACTTATAGGAACACTGGTCTTGACTCACAGTTTGAAAACTTCTGTCCTAAGGCCTTTAGATGAGATCTGGGCATCAATCTTTATTTTTTTCCTCTACCAGCAGTCATAGTACTTTGTGCAGTGATCTTGCAAGAGCTCACAATCTATGTCAGATTGGGTTGGGTGAGTGACTTCCAATGTGTTGGCAGAAGCTAAGGAAGGTGATGCTGGAAGAGTAGTAATTGGCAGAAATGGTCCTTGCAGTTCCTCTTGAGCTATCATTTTAGCATAATGTTACAGAATGCTGGGCTGATGTAGGATCTGTCTTCCGCGCTTGCTGAAATGCCAAGGTTACAACCACGTGTGGTAAATAAATATACCATTGTGCTTTCTTTAATTGGAGTTGCCTTTTAGTTTGGTCATATTACAGTTTAGGTAATTCCATTCTGCCAAGCTAAACACTCTCTCAAGCTTCAGACGATATATTGTTTTTCAGCTGTGTAAGTGCCATTACTAATAATATTGTATTAAATAATGACCATGTTCCACCCAAGAGATGGCTACATTTCAGTAGAGGCTGATGTGATCCTTCCCTGTGCACATTTTGCTCAGTGTCTGAGATGCTATAAATACTTTAAATTATTTAGACATGATAAAAACCTTCCAATTTCTTTTTTTTTAATATGATTACCGGTAACTCAATATATTTCTCTTGACTATTTGCCAAAATAAATACCGTACACTGAAATTTAGCCCTTTTGTTATGGTATAAAGAGACTTTGTTTTTCTATTAATGGATAAGTCCATATGTTAGTGCAAAACAAGGAATAAGAGTAAAATATTTTAGTTTTAAACATTTTATTTTACTCTGGAGAGGTAACTGTAATGATTGATTGTTGGTAAAAGGCAGGGCCTTTCAGGCTTATATATGATAAGATAAAAATATTGTTGATATGAGTCAGGTACATTCTTGATATAATCTCATTTACAAGACATATACACAAGTGGGGCTTTCAAATCAGCATTAACATTTCTAACCCTTTAGGTACCTTGTCACCAAATGGCTTTATAAGGAGTCTGGATGCCTAAGAATGGGATTCATAGACGCCAGTAAGCTGAATAAAGAGCAACCTAAACTAATAGGGAATGCTGAGTCTGTGGGTCCTAAGCCTTGCCCTTCAGAGGGAGTGATGTGCCTAAGGGAGTGCACCTCCCTCTGACAGGGAGTCGTAGCCAGAAGCAGGGTCAGTCCTTTCTTGGCCAAAAATAATAAAGAGAAAGAAGGAAGAGCAGTTGGGATATAACAGGTGGTGGCCACTGGTTGCACTTTAATTAAACAATGAAAGAGTGAAATATTTCTTCAGCCAGCAAAAGGATTAAAATGACTTTGTAGCTTAGATCCTCCTCCTCCTTTTCCCTCCATGCCCTCCAGCTGCTTTGTGTGAACTTTTGAGAGCGATCTGATTCACTAGGTATGCTCAGATGCCCCCTCCTGGATCAGAACCATGTATGCAACTTGGGCAACCAAACACTTTTCTGTCTTGGTTTGTGAATCACTCTGGGGCTTAGGAGGCGGACAGGCACCTGGACATAATGCTCATGTCCAGGCAGGACATAGGCAGCTGTGCAAATCCTCAAAGGAAAAAAATATAGGTACCAAGTGAGTGTAGAGCCTTTAAGGACTAGGGGGCAGACAAGTGGGATATTTGTTGAGCAAAGTGGTGCCTAAGATATCATTTAGGCACCTAAGTACCTTTGTGGATCCCACCATAAAGCAGTGTCTTTGGGTCAGGTCCACACCTGGATTAAATCTGCATAGCCTGGTTTACAGCAGTTGAGGATTGAGAGGTATGTTTGGTTTAGGGAATGACTGGAGAATGTAGTAAGGACTTGATTTTAAATAAATAAAAACTACTAACTATATTTCTGCTTAGTATTTACGTGTGGTGAGTTGAGTCCTTGCAGAATTTAACACCTGCTTGAGCCAGTCTTTGTGTGGGCAGGAGTTGTGTAGTCATCCTACATCCAACTGTGCCAAAACACCCCTCTTGACTTGCAATAAGTTTTCTATTCCAGACTGCACTGAAGACAATGGCAAAACTCCCATTGACTTACACGGGGCCAGGATTAAACTGCTAGTATGTAGCCAAGATGGGCACCACACAAAAAGTAACTGATAGGAAGGCCCACTAGTAAGGGGGTGAAGGGACAATTGTGCAGGGATCTGGCAGATTTAAAAGGCCTGCAGTAGCGTCGGTGGTGGCAGGGAGCCCCAGAACCATAGGCTATTTTAAATTGCCCGGGCAGGATGCAGGGCTCCTAGATGCACATTTCTTAGTCCCAGAGCCCACCGTAGACAGCAGAACAGCTCCGCCAGGCTGGCTCACTAAGTTCTGTGCACCTCATTGGACAGTGTTTGGGAAGAGGGTCCCTGGGCAGCAGCTCCCCAATCACTGCAACTTTTTATCCAGAAGTGAAACTTCCTGTATCTATGTGGCTGACAGGGAACAAGGGGGAAACAAAACTCCAAAAAGAGCTTCAACTGCATAACATGTCAAAGAAGTACATACAAGCCTTGGGACACTATTGTGAGATTTCATACATTCACTGATGTGGGTTTATAAAGCCCATAAGCACATGGAAGGAGCAGAATGCACTTTCAAACATTATTTAAGACATGGTTAATGTTGGGACCCTCCATCTCCCATATATTAGTTCTTTGTTTCAGCCAGATTTTAGCTGGGATTTTCCTCCATGTTCTGGGTGGGGATTGGATGGAACCCAGTATCATAGTGAATTTGGCTCAGGGAGATTAAATGATTTGCCTAAGGAAAATCAATGAATCAGTGGCAGAGACAGGAGTAGAACCCAGTGTGCTGCTCTAATCTTTAGACAGCATTACATTAAGCCAGCAGTTCTCAAACTTTTTGGGCTCTGGAGCCCTTTACATGCGTACAAATTTATGCGGAGCCCCAATGGTCCACTGACTGTATGTGTTGTACCTATTAATGTTTCCAGTTTGTCAGCCTTGCGGAGCCCCTGGAGATGTCTTGCAGAGCCCTGGGGCTCCGCAGAGCACAGTTTGAGAAACAGTGCATTAAGCATTCCCTAAATTTAGGCATAAAGAGCCATATTTTTAAAGACACTTCAGATGGCTTCCTTTTCACATTGTTGCATATGCCAGTGACTATATATGCAGAATTGTGTGCCACTAATGTAGAGTGGTGGGGTTATTTTAGCTGTAGGCTTTAGGAATGGGTCAAACAGCATAAGTGCCTTCCAGTGTATTGTGGCAAGAGCCCATTTTCCCCTTGCAAGCCTCTGCACTTCTTTCCCTTGACAAGATGGGCCTCAGGTAACGCACCCCTGATCTACTACCTCTAGACATTCAGCCTTCCCCTTAGGGAGGTTTAGTCTTATAGCCTTCCCCTGGGAAGGACCAAAGGTCGTTCACTCTCCCCCTGGTTTTGCCCAGCAAACTGTGGGATCACAAGCTCTGTGGATGTGTGATCAGCCTCTCTTCTTCAAGTTACTCACCCCCCTGCGATTTGGATTTGGATTTGGATGTACCTATGTCCCTCTCCCCCTCTGCTGAAGGGGGGAAGCTTTAAAAAGATCTCAGCTGACACTAATTGATGTAAGGTAGCTCTGTCTCAGCTGATCCTAATCTGCCCCAGGCAGCTCCTTGTCAGCTGTTCCTGACTGACCTGCAGTAACCCACTTCTAGTGAAGAGGGGAGAGGACCTTTTATCCTTCTAAGGCTGCATTCTCTCACTGATGCAGCCCTCTGGCCTGACTTTGTCACAGTATTTATTCACACATCTTCAAAGTCCATACTTATTTCTGGGAAGAGTTTTTTACACAGAGATGAAGGATGGCCCTGGGGGTAACAGTAGGAGCTCTCTGTTCAATTCTCTTCCTCAGATCTGCTGCCTCTGGAAGCTGGAATTAGCAGTCGGTGTAGTGTAGGGATGACTGTGATGACACTATGCAGTGCCAATTGCAGGGGGATTCTCTGACTGCTTGTGGACTGGTTCTGATTCAAGGATGGGAGTGGGAGGGGGACAGAATACTATTTTGAGTAAATCACTTAATCTCTCTGGGCCTCAATTTTCATCCTTATCTGTAAAATGGGGATAGCAGTTCTTTGTTTGTCTTGTCTGATTAGATTGTAGCCTCTCTATAAGAGGAAACTGGCACCCTGCACAATAAGTCCCTGATCACAGTTGAGACTTATAAGTGCTACTGAATACAAATACATAAATTATAATAGCTATAATGGTCCCCCACTCGGACCTGAATCATGGGCTGTGTCTAGACTGCATCCCTTTTCCGTAAAAGGGATGCAAATTAGACACATCACAATTGCAAATGAAGCGGGGATTTAAATCCCACCCCCCGCTCCATTTGTATAAACATGGCTGCCGCTTTTTTCCGGCTCGGAGCTTTGCCGGAAAAAAGCGCCAGTCTAGACGGGGATCTTTCAGAAAATAAAGCCTTTTCCGAAAGATCCCTTATTCCTTTTTTTTAAGAGGAATAAGGGATCTTTTTTTTAAGAATGATCTTCTAATTCCTCTTAAAAAAAAAGGAATAAGGGATCTTTCGGAAAAGGCTTTATTTTCCGAAAGATCCCCGTCTAGACTGGCACTTTTTTCCGGCAAAGCTCTGAGCCAGAAAAAAGCGGCAGCCATGTTTATGCAAATGAAGCAGGGGGGATTTAAATCCCCGCTTCATTTGCAATTGCGATGTGTCTAATTTGCATCCCTTTTACGGAAAAGGGATGCAGTCTAGACTTTTTTGCGGAAAACAAATCTGAGCTGTCTACACTGGCCCTTTTGTGCAAAAGGGACTTTTGCCCGAATGGGAGCAGCATAGTATTTCCGCAAAAAGCACTGATTTCTTACAGTAGAAAGTCAGTGCTTTTGCAGAAATTCAAGCAGACAGTGTAGACAGATGGCAAGTTTTTCCAGAAAAGCGGCTCATTTTCCGGAAAAACTGGTCAGTCTAGACACAGCCTGACAGTAGCAGACTGGAAAGAAGTGAATGTTCTCCTGGACCCAACCGTAGGGAATGCCACACTCATGTTTTTTAGGGGGTCCATTGACTGTTTTATCCTGGGGCCTGGAATTACTATCAGGAGGCCTGCTAATAGGATCCAAGCTTTTTCTTATAGATCAAGGGTTTTTAAACTTTGCTTTTGATTTGAGCCACTCTCCGCTATTTGGTGTCCTACCATCCTTCACTCCATGAACATTTATTTATATTTCTCCAGGCTTCCAAATATAAAGTTTGAAGATAGTTTTGTCCAAATTTACTTGTGGCCTCCCTAACAGACCAGGGGGATACCGAAGCATATTCCGGTGCATCACAGCCTGCTTGTTTACTCCATTTTTCTACTAGGGGAACTAACCATTTTTTCCCCTCATATGAAAGTCATTGAAACTTTGAGAACATCTGCCCAACCTTTCCTTTATAATGTGACTCTTTGGTAACCCTTGAAGCACTGGATGCATGAGCTGGTAGAATCTGTCCCTAATAAGTCCAGTGAATGCTGCAGCTTGTAGAACTCTTTTTTGGTTGATTATTCTTGGTTATTAATTTATTCTACATAATTCAGGTGCCACAGTTCTTTGTAGCTTTTTTTTAGATATTTGAGATGATTAAATAACACAGTGCTAAGTATGGAATTAAAGCCTCAACAGTTAGATGTTTGTCTTCTTAATTATCTCTGAAGTTATTTGTAAAATATAGTATTTGAGAAGCTGGAAATATGGGTTTCAAATTCAAACCCTTCTTAGCATCATTATTCACATCTGAAAACCTGTAAAAACAGCTTCATGTTTAGATTAACATATTGTTCACTCAGTTCCCATTTCTTCCTATGCAGTCAAATTATCACATACACCCATGACTCATTGGCAGTACAGTTGATGGCATTTAATTCAGAAACTTGCCAAATATCTTTTTCATTTGATTACCACCAGGAACTCCTGAGTTCTAGTCCTGGCTTTGACACATTCTGCCTTTGGGCAAGTCGGTTAAACAATTATATCTGCCTCCATTTCCCCTTCTATTAAATGTGGATTATAATCATATTTATCTACCTCACAGGCATAATTAGTTAACATCTGGAAAGCACTTTGAAGATGAAAAGTGCCTGTGTAAATATTATTTTTAATTACAATTAAATTGATGTTTGGAAAAAAAAAGTAACTTTTGTCATATCTGGGGTTTCGTTACCGAACCGTTAATTATGTTTAGCAGCTGATACCATTTTTCATGCTATAATTTGACAGCTTTTATAATTTGGCCTTTTAAAAGATTTTAGGGGTAAATTTTCATAGCAGGAAATTAACAGCACAACTTAAATTAGCATAAATGTACAATTCATTTTTTCGCAAATGAGCTTTGTGTTGTAATTTATGCATCTGGAATTTTCAATATAAAACTAGCAGAGAACCATTTAGCACTTGCTGAATCATATTTAGCTTGAATAGCAATCAACAGTTATAAATAACACTAGGCAAAAAAATTATGAACTCAGGGAGGAGTGTGTGTGTGTGTGTGTGTGTGTTCGGGGGCAGGGGCGGGAGGGATGATGGAGAGCTGAACTCACAGCTCCTGTCCAGCTCCTTCTGAATCTTGAGTAGCTGAAACTGGCTGGCACTCAATTGTATTTATCATTATTGTTGTTCTTCTTATTATTATTATTTATTATTACTTTTTGTTTGCATTATAATAGCACCTAGTAATCTCAGTAATGGGCCAGGACCACATTGTATTAGATTTAACCTATATCCCAGAGAAATACAGATATCTTGGTTTCATATAAAATATAGGCAGAGTATACCCATTGGTGACTGTCTCATCTACATTTGACATTAATATGCCCTACCTACAACCTGCAGAAGCTGAAATCTCAGCATTCAATTGTGGAAGTAAAGGAGAAATATGATAGGTCACAAACAGCACTGAGTTTTATAGGTGAAATTTCAATACTTGGAAGCATACACTGGAATGAACATGTGACTGGGACTGGAAGAGGAGGGGGAGGTATGATGGGATTGCTCAGGCTACGTCTAGACTGCAAGCCTCTTTCAAAAGAGGCTTTTTCGAAAGATACTTTCGAAAAAGCCTCTTTCGAAAAAGAGCGTCTAGACTGCAAGCAGTACTTTCGAAAAAGCAAGCCGCTTTTTCGAAAGAAAGCACCCAGGCAGTCTGGATGCTCTCCTTCGAAAAGCCCTGTTTGCATTCAAGAACGCCTTTTTTCGAAAGAGCACTTTCGAAAAAAGGCGTTCTTCCTCGTGAAATGAGGTTTTCCGCCATCGAAAGAAAGCCGCGTTCTTTCGATTTAATTTCAAAAGAACGTGGCTGTAGTCTAGACGCAGGTGAAGTTTTTTCAAAAAAAAGGCTACTTATTTCAAAAAAAACCTTGAGTCTGGACACAGCCTCAATGTAGGGCAAACTACAAAGAATGGGGCAGACAGTCTTTGAAGCTGGTGGTTATTCTAATACTTACATCCACCAAACTAGGGGAAAAATACCATCATGGTTACCAGGAAGCCAAATACAGTTGCCTTAATACAGCCCAGGCTATGGGAGTCCTCCCAGACTGCCAACTCAAATATGATGATTGAAAATCTTGTTTATCAGATTAAAAAAATCAATTAAAAATAGGACATATTCCCCACCATGTTAATGAATACTTCAGATCTTATACAAATATATGCTTATGGCCAGTCCCTTAGTATCTAATATCTAAAAGTTCATGTATATGAAAAGAAAGGTGAGAATACAAATTGGTTAAAGGAATCAAATACTCACAATAAGTGCAAAGTTCTTGGCTCAAGCTTAAAGAAGTGATGGCATATATTCCTGACTGGTTATGCCTCTGGTTGCTCCCAAATGATTGCAAGATCCTGAGTTCTTTGGTTAGAATGTTCCCATTAATATGAATCAATAGTCTAGGGATCAGAGTAGGAAAGAAGCCAAATGAAGATGCTTCCAAGGCTTTTATAAACAAAGCCCTCAACACAGCTCATGGGAAAATATAAGTAACAAGATTGAGTTTAATGTCTCACATCTCTGCATACTTTGCTGAGTTATAGCAGAGGCCATTACCCATAATCTAGCTAGAATGTCTTCAGGGAGATCCATCAGAAAGGCATAAGCCTCTATGATCCATTGTGAGTTAAAAGTTTTTTGATGAGCCATTCAACTTGAATTGTCCCTTTATATGTGCTGGCCAGACTAGAAGCAAACTGTCCTCTTAGTGTGATCACAGAAGTGAACACCTTTGAAATATAGGTTCAGAGTCCATATTCATAACTTCAGATACAAAAACAATATATACCTTCAAGTAAGATAATCATATTTGGAAAACCATAATATTTTATAGACACCTACATGACAGACTTTGCAGAAACTTGGATCAACATGGTCATAATTTAATCATATGTAGCCCAGGATCCAGCATGCTTCAACAGCAGCCCTGGGAACTACAAGTTGTGATTGTAGAGTGTACCCTCTGCCCCCAGCAGGATCTGAGCAGGGACTGAGCTAGAAGCAGCATGCAGGCTGCATGCAGAGAGGAGTGGCTGCTGAACTGTGATCCCGTTCTATGTTTTTTTTACAAAATAAAGCCTGTTCCTGGTGGTTTGTTTGAGTACGCATGGTCTGAGGTGCACACGCATAATACACAATGTAGAGCATACCAAGGAGCCTCAGGCCTAGCCTCCCACAGTTGTGTAAGAAGTCACAAGGCTTCCCCTATGCTGAATAACCTGACATTGGGCTAGTGAACAGGAGGGATTACACATATATCACAGAATAGAAAACCAGTTTGAAGTCTGGTATAATAGACACTAACTACCCTGCAAAGAGAACAGGTTGCTAATTGCTAAGGTGATTCTAGCTCTGAGTGGTTCTTAGGATAATTCTAAATCACATTCAATAACCCACTCTGAAGAACACAAAGGGACTAATGACAATGCAGCCAAAATCCTACATCCACAGAACCTATACAGGAGGGCATAGAGCGCTAGCTACACCTTTCTCTTTCTTCCTAGGACTGGTGACTACTCCTTGATTACTCTTCTAGTTGAACTGTGAAGTTTCCATATTTATCTTTGCTGAGGCTTCAAATTGGAATACTAGTTAGGATGTTTATTGACCAGTCCTTCATTAATGTATGGAGGCCTCCAATTTGGCTCACATATGCTATCTTCTTCCTGTATTGCTAAAACCTTGTAGCTAGTTTTCATTAATGTATTTTAGTTACAATCTTCTTTTTCCTATTTTTGCTAGTGTATAATTAGGAACTTAAAATAGTATGAATAAACTCATAGATTCTCAGAATGAAAGGCAGAAGGGTCATTAAATTTAGTCTGACCTGTAGAATAAACACCATAGAACTTAGTACTGTTGTTCTTGTATTAAGCCCAGTACTTTGTATTATAGCATGTCTTCCAAAAAGTTTTGATTTGAAGAGTTTAGGAGAGGGGGCATCTTTGGGAAGTCCAGTGGTTAATCCCAGTTACAGTTAAAAATATGTGACTGAATTTGACTGCATTTAACTTCTAGCCATTGTTTCCTACTGTTTCTTAAACTATAAAATGTTGTAATAACTGTCATTATTATTGCTATTAATATACATAGGACTTTGCAAAGCATAGATCAGACCTGTCCTCTGTGCAGAGATGCTTTCTGGGTAAATAAGGCTAAACAAACCAACAACAAAAAGAATTCCATTTCATAACCTCTTTATGATGAAGAATCAAGGCACACACAATGTAATGACATCCTGTTCTTGCTTTCTTTTCCCAGAATTGTTTAGCTACATCTACATTGCACCTTTCTTGTGCAAAAGCCTATGCAAAAGAAGCACAGATTAACATATTGTGGTGCTTCATTTGCATAATTAAATAGGGGGTGTTTTCGTTCAAGAGGCTTTTGCGCAAGAAGGAGCTGTGTAGACAGCTCCTTTTTGTGCAACCGCCCCCCTCTTGTGCAACAGCCATTTTTCCTGAAAAAATGAGGAAGAACGGCTCTGGCACAAGAGGGGGGTTTGTGCAAAAAAGAGCCATCTACACAGCTCCTTTTTGAGCACAAGCTTCGTGCACAAACACACCACCTAGTTAATTATGCAAATGAAGCGTGACTATTATTTGCATAAGCTTTTGCGCAAGAGAGGTGCAGTGTAGACGTAGCCCAAGTCTGCAGTGCTGCAGGAACAGGCTTCATTGTTACGCACCATTGTTGAACTGGTGAGGGTGTTCTCTGTCCCTGTCTTCTATAGATGATCCCTAAGTCAATGGAGCTTAACTGCATTGTATCTTAAAGGGATGCACTTCAGGGTACCTCTGAAGAGTGTGTGCTACTAAAGAACACATGTTAATGGTAGATGTGTTTGGTACCAATTAGCTGGGACAAACTACAATGTGTTTGAGCCATAGCCTCAGTCTCTGAGGTCTTGCTTTTTGAAATTTCAAGACAAACCAGGGAGTTCACAATGTTGTGATGTAAACTTGTGTATCCTTTAGGGGATTCAGGCTGTCATATGTAGTGACTCTTAGAAATAATTTAAGATCTATGCAAGACTTAGTCATCAACCTGACCTTGAGCTTCTTATGTCCTTATTGACAACCTGTCGGTTGCTGCTGTTTATTTATTCCTGATGTTATTTTCTACTACTACCTCTCAGCAATCATCTACAAGGAAAATTCAGTTCTAAAGATTTCTTCACTTTCTTGCCTGAAAAGATTTTGTTCCTCTAATTATTTTATTCTCCTCATACTCTGTCCTTTTGCTCATGGGCAGTTTCTCTCTTGATCTATCACCTTTCTATCTCTCTTTTGTAAGGAAAGATGCTATAGTACAATTATCCCTTTCCTCTAGAGCACTCATCCCAAAAGGAGGGGCCATGCACGTTCACTAGCTTGTTGTCAGCACTCTACAGTCATCCCACCAAATTTATGTATCCACACAATTTATAGGATAGCCCTTCACTGAGTGCTTCTCTAAAAGGCTCCAGCGTTTAAAAACAGAAAGCATGCAATTCACATATACATACACACTCCACAATAGAATGTGACTAATATAAGGAAGTACTGAAGGCAAAGCTGGAAGGAGGTCAGGGCATACAATGCTACATATATGCAGGCAGCAGCAGTTTTATATTAGGAGAGTTTAAACTGACATTGGCTGTCTTGTTAAAAGATATGCAATCACAACATATTGGCTGTGTCTAGACTGCATCCCTTTTCCGTAAAAGGGATGCAAATTAGACATGTCGCAATAGCAAATGAAGTGGGGATTTAAATTCCCCTCGCTTCATTTGCATAAACATGGCTGCCGCTTTTTTCCGGCTCAGAGCTTTGCTGGAAAAAAGCGCCAGTCTAGACGGGGATCTTTTGGAAAATAAAGCCTTTTCTGAAAGATCTCTTATTCTTAAGATGAGGAATAAGGGATCTTTCGGAAAAGGCTTTATTTTCCAAAAGATCCCCGTCTAGACTGGCGCTTTTTTCCGGCAAAGCTCTGAGCCGGAAAAAAGCGGCAGCCATGTTTATGCAAATGAAGTGGGGGGATTTAAATCCCCGCTTCATTTGCAATTGCGATGTGTCTAATTTGCATCCATTTTACGGAAAAGGGATGCAGTCTAGACACAGCCATTGGGTTTGATGGTGATCACCCATGGAGCAGGAGAAAATAATTCCCACAATTTTAGGACTCTCACTATGAAGTTCTATCGTCTATTGGTATGCATGAGTTCAGAGAGTTAACCATAGTGGTGCCTTCTTAATTTAAAATCTAGGACTCTCTGAAGGTTCTGATCTGTTCAAAGGGGAAAAACAAATGGGATGAAACATTTAACTCCCTTTAAAACTAAAGGACTGACTTTTCTCAAGCTTTCAAATGTCTAAAAAGTTCCAGTATGCAGTCAGGACCAATGGCAGCTGCAAATACAAAGGTACAAGAGGCACAGAGAATGGACCTTCAATACAGTGAGCAGCAGCAAGTCTTGGAGTGGGGGCTGACATACTCAGGCTTATGCCGTAGCACTATGCATAGCTGTGTAGAGGTTGCAGCTCATACTCTGTAGCCCACTCAATGCCTGGGCTTCTGAGTCAGAGCTGTACTGTTGACACAGCTATTTTTAGCATAGCAATTGAGGGTGCCTCGGACTCTCAGCCTGGGCTGAGACTCTCTGCCATGGGCTGCCACTCTCTGTGCAGATGTAACTCTGACGTTAAGTAACTAAACAAACACACGTTTGAGTGTGCCCAATTTCGTGCATGCAGAAAACTACTCAGGTTTCATATGTACCACCTGGTATCCCTTCCTTGTAAGTCACTTCACAGAAGCTCTCCTAGTTTCCCAAGATGTCTAAAATTATCTCAGTTGATAAGAATATCAGAAATGCCATACTGTGCCAGACCAAAAGTCCATCTAGCCTAGTATCCTGTTTTCTGACAGTGGCCAATGCTAGGAACACCCAGCGGAAATGAAAAGAACAAGTAATCATCAAGTGATCCCACCCCTGTTGTCCATTCCCAGCTTCTGACAAACAGAAGCTAAGGACATCATTTTTACTAATAGCTATTAATGTCCCTATTCTCCATGAATTTATACAGCTTTTTTGAACCCTGTTAAAGTCCTGGCCTTCACAACATTCTCTGGCAAGGAGTTCCACAGGTTGACTGGGTGTTGTGTCAAGTAGTACTTCTTTTTGTTCATTTTAAGCCTGATACCTATTAATTTCATTTGATGACCCCTAGTTCTTACATTATGGGATGTTTTATGCTATTTAGCCAGGTCCTCCTTAAAATATAGATGTGCTGATCTAGTCATTATCTTTGACACACTTATGCATGCTTTGGTAAATCATTTGTATTTCAGATTTGCTATTTCAGAGGGGTTAGACAAGATCTTTTTTTTTTCTATAAAACTGGTGGCCTAGAACCTGAAGTAGTCAGAAAGCATAATTATATTCAAAATTAGAATTCCAGCAATGTTACCAAAATCCTGGAACATGCCAGGAAGTCTCAAAAGCTAGAGATGTACTTATTGTGTATTATTAATGAGGTTCACTGGGTTAAACTAATCATATTTATGTACTGTATTACAATATCCAAAGTTCTCAAATTACCCACAAGTAATTTAATATACCTGAATCATATGTCTACAAGCACTGATAGTTAAATTTGCATTTTCTTCATTGAATGTGATGTTCCACAGTGCAATGTGATGGAAATAGGTTTTAAAATGAAATATCTTTGGAATGTCAAGTAGATGCACAGAAGTGTAATGGATTGCCTCAGTGCTTCATAGGAAAGATTTAAAACTATGCCAATGTGCGAAAAATATCCATATTACAGATTGAATAAATAAAATAAAAAAGTCTTCTTTGCAAGCCACTCCACAGCAATTCAATCTTAGCACATGAAGGTGCTGTACATGCTAAGATACTTAAAATTATCTCAGTTGATGTTTTAAAACTATTTAGCACAGGTCATTCTTCAAACAACACCTAGTCTAATAAGGGCAGTATCTCCATCACCTTCTATACAAGATAGAGAGTCTAGTGTAAGTCAGTTCATGGGAGCCAGATTTTGGAATTTTCCAGCACACCAAGGGAGTGCACCAACTTCTACAAACCAGCAGAGGGGATACAGCATGTCCCCATCTATGCACTTGGCCAATAGTTGTCCTGGAGAAGCTATCATCTTAAGACTGTTCCTTGATAATTTAAATGATCTACCTAATTACATGAAATTACAAGTTAAGGGGTAATAGAGTGATGGTGATGAAATTTTTCACTAGAGGTTTTTCCTACTTTTTGACCACTCTAATAATTATGAAATTGTATAGATATATTTGTCTTTTCATCAGCAAGTATATAGCTAAAAGAGAAAGAATCCTATTGACATCAGTGGACTTTGAATGAAGGCCATAGTAAATTATACTTGAATTCGGCTGCATCTAGACTGGCAAGCTTTTTCCGCAAAAGCAAGTGCTTTTGCGGAAAAACTTGCCAACTGTCTACACTGGCCGCTTGAATTTCTGCAAGAACACTGACGATATCATGTAAGATTGTCAGTGTTCTTGCGGAAATGCTATGCTGCTCCCGTTCAGGCAAAAGCCCTCTTGTGCAAATGCTTTTGTGCAAGAAGGCCAGGGTAGACAACGCAGTATTGTTTTGCGCAAAAAAGCCCCGATCGCGAAAATGGCGATCGGGGCTTTCTTGAGCAAAACCGCGTCTAGATTGGCATGGACGCTTTTCTGCAAAAAGTGTTTTTGCGGCAAAGCATCCGTGCCAATCTAGACACTCTTTTCTGCAAATGCTTTTAACGGAAAAACTTTTCCGTTAAAAGCATTTGCGGAAAATCATGCCAGTCTAGACGTAGCCGAACTGTTTCTGACTTTGACATATTGCTCCTTTTTAGCTCTATATAACTCTGACCCTCTCATGCTAACTCCATTGTATTTTTATTCATGATACACTTGGCTCTCAACTATCCATCAGTGATGCCAACCTCCACGGAAGATGTCATAAACAGAAGGAGTGCTGACCAGCACCCAGTGACTAAAGGGTTAACTGAGGTACCTGGGAACGATGTCACCAAGGGGGCCAGGAGAACCAATCGAGATACAGGGTTGAAAATTGAATTGGATATAGGTTCACTGCCTGCTCCATTGTGCAAGAGAGTCAAACCAAGAGTTGAGAGACAGAATGATTTAAACCCAGGCAGGACTACCATTCCCCCATGGAATTCAGGGCATGGGGGTGGATTGAACAAAGAGACAATTAGAAGTGAGTACCAGGGAAACGTGAATCCAGTTGTGTTCAGAAAAATTTTTCTTTATGTTCTGGTTTGGTTTGAACTACTCTGTGTGATTCTAAGCTTCCCCTCCCACTTTACCATCTAAACATTGTGCCAGAGGTTTTTTTTTTCCTCTGTTTTAATTCGGTTTCCTCAGTGGCTTTGTAACATCTAACAACCAAGTATGCTTTATCAAGTTTATCTTTTGTTTTGTAATAAAAATCAATTATTTTAAGGTGGCGATTTGATTCTTGTGTCCTGGAAGGTCTGTCTGTGTGTATCTGCATGCCTCTGACTGTGGGGTCAGCTACCTGAGACTGCAGCTTATTTTTCTCTTTCCCTTTTTGCAAGCTCTTTTGGGCAAAAGAGCTTGGGGTGCCCCTGGGGGTGATTTCAAGTGTTCACCTCTGGTTTTGGGGAAAAAGCACGTGATGGTGGCAGCAGTTCTCCAAAATCTGTGTATTATAGATCTGGGGCAGAAGTTTTTTGTAACCTGTGCCTGTAGAGTCAAAGTTTTGAAGCTCTCTTGCGGGCCACCACCTTCTGCACTCAGGGTATGTCTAGACTACGGAGTCTAGGACTACGGAGTCCAAGGAACACGCCTGCTCTTCTGCTTTGTTTTGTGGAAGAGCAGATGTTCTGTTTCAGAAGCCCTGTCTTCCTCCTTCTACGAAGAAGAAAGACTCTTCCGAAAGAGGAGGTTTTTCTGAAATTTGACCCAGTGTAGATGGGCCAAATTTCAGAAAAGCCTCTTCTGACAAAACTATCGGAAAAAGGTACACACATTGTGTATCTTTTTCTGATAAAAAGCAGCAGTGTAGATATAGCCTCAGAGTGCCAGAGTGGGTAACAGCCCTGAGAGTAGAGCTGATTGATCAATCAATACATCATTGAAATAGTTTTCCATTGGAAAATTCTGTTTTAACAGAACCAAGTTTTCTTCATAAAATTGTATCAACTTCAATTAATTTTTTTTTGTTTTGAAGAAAAACTGAAAGATACCTTTTAAGTTCTGAAGATTTGGAGGAGTAGCCATATTAGTCTGTGATTTTAAAAACAATGAGTGGCATCTTAGGGACTAACAAATATAAAATCCATTTCCCATTTAAACATTTTTAAAAAAACAGTTTTGACTATAAAAAATTAAACACTGATATTTTGACATGCATAAAATAGTTCAAATCAAACTAAAACATTTTTGATTGAGCCAAAACAACTTGTAAGGGGAATTTCATCTTGTAAAAAAGATTCAAATTTGTGGCTTTTGTCCAAGCAATCTCTTTCCTTCCACATCAACCTTTACACAGGGAACTTATTATCTAAGCTGTCCTGCAAGTTTCTCGGCACTGCAATTCTTCCTCAAGACCCTTATCTCGCTCACCCAAACACACTTTTAAAATTAGAAGGGGAAAAATAAGAAAATGAAATTGATGCAATTTAAATAAAGAAACACAGAAAACGACTCATTTCATGTGAGCATCCTGATAGAATTTCCTCTTGGAAAGAAAGTTCATTCTTGTACGTTAGCAGCTGTTAATACTCATTTAGACCACAGGGTCCATACTAGTTTTTTGGTTTTAGCTCCAGTGCCAAAGCAGCAATAACTCAGAGAATGTCTAGTCTGAAAAGTTGTGATAAGTAATATTTTTATTAATTTCGTACTTTTATGTTTGAGGCACACAGTAAACATTGGGCTACATATTATTTCTGCTGACATCAATGGTAAAATTGACTTTAGTGGATTCAGCTTTGGGTGATAAAAATGTGAACCTCCTCCTTTCACTTCTGACATTATTAAAGCAAGTAGACAAGAAAACCTGAGGTAGACAGTTTAAGGTACATATTTGCAAAGGTGTATACAGTACAGAAAAATACACACCTAGGTAGCACAGATATAAACAAGAGGGTAAAGGGTAAGACACTGTTTAATAGTATCTTACATACCTGAACCCTAGGCTTTGTGCCCATCCTGGCTCTCTGCACACCCAAGCAGCACCTCTGGTATCCACACTGACATGTTTAGTAATGTCCCACTAGCTCCCTGCTTCCTGGCCTTTCCCTGTTCAAGACTGTAAAGGTGTGTCTACACTGGGCCACTTATTCCGGAAAAGCAGCCGCTTTTCCGGAATAAGCTGCGAGCTGTCTACACTGGCCGCTTGAATTTCTGGAAAAGCATCGACGCTGTACTGTACAAAATCAGCCGCTATTCCGGAAACTGTACGCTGCTCCCGCTCGGGCATAAGTCCTTTTTCCGGAAAAGCTTTTCCGGAAAAGGGCCAGTGTAGACAGCTTTTCCGGAAAAGCAGAAGAAACGGAAAAACAGTTTGGATGGCGGGAGACCCCGTAGAAGCCGCGGACTTCCGCGTTACCCGAGGGCTTAAAGAGCCCGCACGCTACTGGCCGCACGTGGCAGGAGCCCCCCAAGACCACCCTTTCCAGCTCTGCCACGTGGCAACTGTGCTGCCCAGCCACCTCAGAGCAGGCATGGCAGCTCCAGGTGGTCATCAGCCAACGTCACCCGGGGCAGCGGAGGAAGCCCCCAGGGGCCGGAAACGCAGGGCCCCATCCTGGACCCCCAGGGAGCTGGAGACCCTCCTGGACTCGTGGGAGGAGGGTCTCCATGACCTGCAGTCCCGCCGCCGGAACGCAGACTTGTATACCCGGCTGGCTCGGAACCTGGCCCAGCAAGGCCACCCCAGCCGCAACTGCGAGCAGGTGCGCTCCAAGGTGAAGGAGCTGCGGCTGGGGTACGTGTGGGCCACGGAGGGGAGGGGAGCAGGACCCGATGCCTGCCCCTATTTTGAGAGGATGCAGTCTTTTAAGGGCAAGCCAGCCCCGCAAGCCCCAGCTGTCCCTGTGGACACCTGCCAGCACCCCCCCATCAACCGTCCCACCGAGCCGGAGGAGGGAGACGACAGTGGCGGCGTGTCGGGAGAGGAGGGCAGCGTTGACACCCAGCAGGCCCCCTCCAGCAGCTCCTCTGTGGCCGGGGAGGAACCCACTGGTGAGTCTTTGCAGGTTACACTCCCAAAGGGCGGGGGGGAGGGAGAGCCAGGTGCCCGGAGGGGGGAGGGGGAGAGCATGTCACTCAGGCCACGTGAGCTGCACGCTGCGTAGCATGAGGCAGTTAGCAGCACGTGCAACCACGTGCAGCCTGGTGACCGAGCGGCAGGTGGCCGTGGCAGGCAGCTGCAGGGCACGCCTGGGACCATGCTCCTCGCACACATTTGGCGGGACCAGGGGGAAGGGTGGATGCCGGCTGGAACTGGCCAGGGCCCCAGGGACTCAGCCCAGAGCCCGCAGCTCCACCAAGGGGTGCAGCCCAGGGAATGGCACACTGTCCCATGCCTGGCTGTGAGGCACAGCCAGCTGCTCCTGGGATAAGCGCAGCATCACAGTCCTGTGACCATGGACTCCCACCAAGCCCCTCACCTGCTCCCAGTGCCTTGGCAGGTTCCCGAGGGAAGTCCCCACTGTGGCCACACCTGTCCCTGGGCTACCAGGCTTTCGGGAGGGATAGTGGGAGGGAGAAGGGCTCCTGAGTTTTGCTGCAAGGATGGGATATCCTCCCACCCAGTCACCCTTCTGGTTCTGTCCAGGAGATATCCCACGCGAGGGGATCTGAGAGCCCAGACCGCCACTGACAGGTGTGCTCCCAGGCACTGCCGTGGGGATGCATCTCGCTCCCTGTCAAACACCACTGATTAGCCCTAAGCTTTTCACAGTGTCCACCTGCAGGGAGTTCCACAGGTGAATGCAGCACAAGCACCCTCCCACCCTGCACGGGGCCAGGATACAGACCGGTGCTTACAAGACTGGAGGGAGGACCCTACTCCCAGGGGCGGTCCTCCTTGCCAACATACAACACGGGAGCAGGAGGGGAACCGAGTGGGCCCAAGCCACAACTGTGCGGTCACCTGGGCTCCGGCGTGGAGGGCATGGAGGTGTGGGGACAGTGGACGGCCTGCCTGACTGACCCGTCCTTTCTTCTCTTCCCTGCAGCGGGACCCAGCACCAGACCCGTGACTCCAGCAGCAGCGGCACCCCCAGCTGCCCAAGCCCGGAGGCCCAGGCTCCGACACCGGGACCAGCTGCTTCGGCGTCATGTCACCGCGGTGGAGGGGATCCAGACCTCCATTGCGGAGCGTGTGCAGGGGGACTAGGAGTGGCGGCAGGAGGGATGGGCTGCGTTCCTGGAGGAATGCCGCGAGATGCGCACCACAATGGGCACCCTGACGGCACATTTAATACATGCCATCCACTACGGCATGGCCGGACCGTATGCCCCCGCCATCCCTCCTGGAGCACAGCCCATGCCCCCTCCTATCCCTGCTCCTCTCCCAGCTCCTGCCCCTGCCCCTGACCATGCTCCTGCTCCTGCTCCTGCTCCTGACCTTGACCCTGACCCTGACCCTTCTCGTGCTCCTTCTCGTGCTCCTACTCGTGCTCCTACTCATGGGCACCTCAGCGTGCAGGCTGCCCTGATGCGGTCTGCCCAGCGTGGGCAGGTCCACCCCCAGAGGGGCGCTCGCAGGGGCCACCCGTCCCAGTAACTGCCCCCCTCCTTCTCCCAGTTAAAGGTCCCCCCCCCTCCTTTGTAAATAAAAAGTTCTGTTTTCATTTGAATCTTGTGTGGTTATTGTGTTCCTCTAGTAACTGTACAGAAATTATGTGAGATGCCAATTAGCCACTTCAATTTAACAGGGTTACAAACTGTGGACAACAAATTCATGACTCTATCACCGGGGGGGGGGGGGGGGGGGGCTTTTTCAGTGGTCATTGGTTTGCGGCGCATAAAGAAATACTGAGACTTTTCAGTAAAGATGTAAACCACAAACTATATTTACATAGCAACAAACAAGCAGAAATGGTTAAAAGATGCAGTACAGTACAGATTCTAAAACATAGTCTAGGCGCAGGGAGGACGATTGTGGTGTTGCTGGCCACCTCAATCCTTTGGTCCTTCCGGGCCTCAGGAGAGGAAGAGCCAGGAGATCCCTCGACAGACGATGACAGCGAAGCTGGCCATGTCAATCCTTTGGGCCTTCTGGGCCTCAGGAGAGGAAAGGCCAGGAGATCCATCGAAGATGGCACTGATGTGAGCCTTCCGCACAAGTCCCAAATGCTGTTGGCTGTTCTTCAGGACGGCGATGGTGGCCTAAACCCTAGCCTAACTTAAAAGAAAAACCCTAACTACGCCCGACGCACCCGATGAACAGACTCGATGACGGCCAATGTGTTGTGACCCGACGCTTTACTATACTATTGGGGGGGAGGTAAGGGGAGGAGGTGGGGAAGGGGAGGAGCTGGGACAGAGTACTCTGGGGTGACCCAAGCGACCCTGCTACGGGGCTTGGGCAAACATGTCTACCAGGGCCTCTCTAATGTGCACCGCCTCCTGGCACGCCTGGCGGATGGCAGCTGTGGCGGGCTGGTCCAAGGTCTGTGCCTCAGCTGCCACCCATGCAGGGAGGAAGGCCTCCCCACTGCGCTCCACAATATTGTGGAGCACGCAGCACGCGGCCAGCATCTCCGTTGCATTCTGCTCACCCATGTCGAGACGGGTGAGCAAACAATGGAAGCGGGCTTTTAAGCGTCCAAACGCCAGCTCCACTGGGTTTCGGGCCCGGTTGAGGCGGTCATTGAACCAGGCCCGGTTCTGGTCCGGCTGCCCCGTGTAGGGCCGCATGAGCCAGGGCATCAGGGGGTAGGCCGCGTCCCCGACGATGCAGATGGGCATCGGCACATCCCCAACAGTCAAGTCCCACCGGGGGAAGTAGGTGCTCGCCTCCAACCTCTGAAACAGTCCTGAGTTCTGGAGGATGCGGGTGTCGTGTGCCCGGCCGGACCAGCCGCTGTAGATGTCCAGGAAGCAGCCCCGGTGATCCACGAGGGCCTGCAGGACGATGGAGCAGTACCCCTTTCTGTTCATAAAGTGGGCTGTTCGATGCTCCGGGGCCCGGATGGCGATGTGGGTGGCGTCCAGGGCTCCCCCGCAGTTGGGGAACCCAAGGGCAGCGAAGCCGACCATGGTCTCATCAACGTCGCGCAGGCGGATGATTCTCGGGAGCAGGACGTCATTGATGGCGTGGACAACCGTGCAGAGAAACACAAGGGAACACATTACATACAGCCGGGGTGAGTGTGCTCTCCCTTGGGTCCCCCCCCTTGATTCCCTCTGTCCTCACACACACACAGACACACACACCCCAGGGCCCCCCTCGCCCCACGCCCCCCCCCCCCCCCACCAGCGGGCCTGTGCAAGGGAGAGATGGCCGAAACCCCTGAGCGACCCAGCCTGGAGTCTTGGGTGTCACTGGGCCTGGAGTGGAGCACCCTCCCCCCATCCCACTCCCCCTGGGACTTACCTGGATGACGATCACTCCAACGGTGGATCTTCCCACCCCAAACTGGTGTGCCACCGAGCGGTAGCTGTCCGGTGTGGCCAGCTTCCACAGTGCGATGGCAACCCTCTTGTTCACGGGGATGGGTGCCCGCAGCCGTGTGGCGGTTCTTTGCAACGCGAGGGTGAGCCAGGTGCACAGCGTCATGAAGGTCCGCTTCCTCATCTGAAAATTCTGGATCCACTGGTGGTCGTCCCATTGTCCTAGGACCACACGGTCCCACCAGTCAGTGCTCGTCTCCAAAGTCCAGATGGGCCGGCCTATGGTAGGGTTCTGATGCCACGCGGTTGCCAGGACCTCCCTGGTGAGGGAGTCCAAGACGATCTCTGCCTCCTGGTATATGAACGCCAGGGCACCAGCCTGCAGCACGAGCTCCAGGCACCTGTACAGGTCCAACAGGGGCCCGAGCAGATACATGGCCACCCATGGCTCCATGGCAGATAGAGCAGGGCAGAAAAAAGAAGACGCTGGGAAAAGCAGTTGGGGGCCAAAGGGTGGTGTCCCCAAAACTCACAGGGCAACCACCGACCCTGTGAAGGGTGCCAGTCCCTGGCAGAGGTCACAAGGTACGGGAGCACGAGACCAACGGCTGCCCGGCGAGACCCCTTTAACCACGCATCTGGACGGAGCTCCGGCCCCGCCCCTGGAAAGGTCTGGTGGCCTTTGCCCTTTTCAAAATGGTTCCGGGCTTTTGCTTTTCCGGAAAAGCGTGCCGCCAATGTAGACGCGCTTTTCCGGAAAAGCGCATCGTTATCACGGAAACTCCGCGGCCGATGTAGACGCTCCTTTTCCGGAAAAGCTGAAAACGGAATAGTATTCCGTTTTAAGCATTTCCGGAAATTCATGCCAGTGTAGACGTAGCTAAATAGTAGGGAAAGGTTCTTGTAGAAGGCAGGCAGCAGGGAGAAAATTTGACAGCAAGAAACCTTTCCTGCACTGAGTAGCTATATGTATCCTATATGCCCCTGTGAGTGTAGAGAAGGTCTAAGTGAGTTGCCCAAAGCCAGTGAGTATGTCAGTATCAGAAGTTCTCATACTTAATCCTCTGCTGAGACTGTACCTTTTGAGTAAATGAATGTTTTATTCTTTTCACATCCACAAAATGATAAAAATCCAGCATGAGTGATGTGAGTAAATAGTAGGTTTCCTGCTTAGTTACAGTGTGACTGCTTGTTGAAATAGTCCTGAAGTACATGTCAAGGCTAAGAGAAAATAAATTCAGGACAGTTTTAGGTTTAAAATGTGTGGTATTTTTTCCTTTTCAAACCTGACTAGAGGTCCAAAATCACTGTTCAGATTTGTTATTTCTGTTTATGAAAATTCAGGCTCATGAGCCATCCTGAACTTCTGTTTGACCCATGACTCATTTTGTGCTTTTTGTTTATTAAATAAACAAAATGGCAACTTAGATGGAAGGGTAAAATTCTAGTCCAGTTGAAGCCAATGAGTGGCTTACCATTGACTTCACTCAGTTCTTCTACAAGATATCTCACAAAAGCCTCACAGTAAAACTACAAATGTTGGATTAACTGGTTTCCTAATGTTTGGATATTGAATTAGAAAGACCTTCCATATTCTTACTAGGGATGTAACAGTGTAGTCGATTAACCAATTAGCTGATAAGCAAAAGCTTAGAGGTTAATGTTATAGGCTACACACATTCCTCCCCTCCCACTTGCCAGTAAACTTTTTAGGAGGCTGGTCAGCAGCCCGGCTCAGTCCTGGCTTGCGATGAGTCCAGGACCTACCTCCTCTACGGCTCGGCATTCAAAATGTGTTAGGAGCCTGGTGGGCAGGCATCACAGCTCAATTCCGGCTTGCGCCGGGTCCAGAAACTGAGATCACCTTCTAGATAGCGGATGCTGCCACCCTGCACTGCTGCCTCTTTATCACAGCTGTCTCTTTATTAGGCAGCAGCACAGAGCAACAGGCAGCCAGTCCACAAGGGGAGCTGGTTTTAAAACTGGCTTCCCTCATGGACCAGCTCCCACCTGGTAGGAGTCTTCTTGGGAGTGAGGCCAGAGTGCACTGGGACTATAGAATAGTCCCCAGGGACTATAGAATAGTTGACTAACTGATAAGAATTCATGAGGTCACTCGAGTATTCAATTAACCGATATTTAACATCCCTAGTTCTTACAGTACTTCAACTTATTATTTGAATCCCATCATATATTGTTTATAAGATGCTATTATGAAAGATACAGAGAAGGTCCATGTACCCTGAATTATATTTATAATTGTTACTTCTGTGTTTCTTAAGATGAGGGCTGAACACACGTATTCCTGAAGGTTTAAAACACCCAAAACAGTAGGGCAGAACTAGTAACTAATAACTTGCTTTTATTTTGTTAGATTCTGAGTTACTTTTAGAAAACAAAGCCCAAAGGAATCCCAGGCTCTTTCTATTAGAGTTTAGACATTATTTTTCTACAAATAGTTTGTCACACTCTCTGGAGTGGCTCATGAATATGAGATTCCGCCTCAGGGCAACTTGTGAAAAAACAGGGCAGACACTCCAAACTGGTGTTATGTTACTGAGACTCAAGTCACGTGACCCTGGATTAGTGAGAGCACCTTATTGTAATGTGAGGAAAGAAAAAAAAATTCCCAGGCAGTCACTAAAATCATTAGAGTTAATAAAAAAAAGATGATTTTCAAACAAAGTAATGCACCCAACCTAAGATAACTCTGTCTCATTACAGCAAATACATTATTATTGTAGTTATTATTTGCATTGTCATGCTGGCTAGGAGCACTAGTCACTGAGAAGAGCCCCATTGTGCTAGGTGTGGTACAAATAACAAAAAAAGATGCTTCTGACCTGCCTATTCTCTAAAAATAAGGAGTACAAGGAAACAATGATACAGCATTGGTCAGTGTGCTAACTAGTGACCTGAGGCAACTAGCAGCCTGACTAGTCTCAAATTTTATGTTGGCATCATGGAAAAGGAGTTCTGAGGAGAGATTTGAAGGACAGCATTGAAAAAGTTTTGTTGATGTTTGCATGGAGCTCATGAAAAGCTTAAGGAAAAACATGGAGTAAAGAATGAAGGTGCATGTTTAAAATTTGTAACAGGTGGGTGCTGGAAGTTAGACGCTCCTTTGCCTGAGGTGAAAGATGATTAGTAGGAAGGGCTTTGAGAATGAAGATAAACAGTTTATTTTTGGTGCAGTAGCGAAAGATGAGTCAGCGGAAGGATGTAAAGTGATAGATGACATAGCCAAAGTGACAGGCTACATAAATAATGTTTGCAGCAGCATTCTGAATGGATATGAGTGGAACATGATTGCATCTGTCAAGGCCAGAGGAGAGGATGTTGTAGTAATTAAGTTTGGAAGTTTTAGCTTTGAAGGCAGATATATCTCAAAGATGATGTTCAGAAAGAATTAGAAAAATTTAGACATAGCCTGGATGTGAGGTTGTAGAAAGAGGTTTGAAGTGAAGATCATGCTCAGGGAACAGGCCCAAATGACAAGAAGGATGGGGATTGTATGCATAAAAGTTAAGAAAGAAGATAGAGGGGAAGACTTGGAAGATTAAGACCTCTCTTTTATTTATGTTGATCTTGAGCTAGTAACAAGGTATTCTTGAAGACATATAAAAAAGATAGACCAAGCTGGATGGAGACTATGAATTCATCTCTGGAAGTTTGTGGTTGCCAAGGATTCAGTGGTTGTGGCTTAGTCACATTCAACATGGGAAAACAGAGGACAATCCCAACCAATAATATATTTACTTGATCCTTCAAAAGGGTTAATCTACCAAAACTGAGAGAAGCTCTGAGCCAAACTTGATTGGGAGGAAAAATTTAGACAGAAAAAATAAGAATGAAAATGTTGAGTTCTTTATAAAGAGTTTTTAAAATGGCCAAAATGTTAATCAAGAAAGATGACAGCTTTGGCTAAGAGCCCATGTGGTCCAGTGAAGAAGTGAAGGCAACAATTAGGAAAAAAAACAAAACCATAGATAACAAATATGAACCTGATATAAATTAGAAATTGTGAAAAATAGAAATGTAGAAGGGAAGCTAAAGACATAAAGGAAATTCCCTGGCTGGCAGGTGTAAGGATAATAAGGAGTTTTACTATATTAGACTCAAAAGATTTCCAAGCAATGATATAGGCCAATATATTAAATACATGTGGTAAAATTGTTATAATGATGCAGAAAATGTGACAGACTTCTGGCTAAGCCAGTGCTCTGCCACTACAGCCTCACTGAAAAGGCCAATTGCTGCCAGCTGAGCAAGCCCAGGTCTGAAGGGCTATTAAAAGAAGCTGTGGGCCTCGTTAGTGAGAGGGCTATATAAGGCAGCCAGAGGGGAAGCAAAAGGAACTAGGAGGGAGGAGCAAGGAGTCAGGGGATGGTTGAGTGCATGCCCCAGGTAGAAAGAGACGCTGGCTGAGTTTGCTGTAATCCAAAACCTTTGTAAATAGAAGGTGGTGGGAAACTGATAATAAAAGGTACAGTTGACTGCTCCAGAAGGGATCTCCAGCTGATTTGTGGACCAGAAGGTGTCCCAGGTCAAGGGGTCTGAGCGAGGACCTTGGCACAAAAGGCAGAAGTGTTCACTAAACAATTCTGTTCTATATTAGGAAAGAAGCAGAATGATGTAATTATCTTACCTGAACACAAAATATTTTTAGTTCATTAGTAACTAAAGAGGATGTTAAACAGCATCTACTAGGTTTAAACATTTTAAATCACCAAGGCCAGAAAACTTGCTCCAACAAGCCCTATAAGAATTGTCTGAGGAGACTTCTGGTCCACAGAGAATATTTTCCACTTGTGGAATGTTGTGTAAATTCCACAAGACTGGAAAAGTGGCAATGTATTCACATTTGACAATATTCAAAAAAGGCAAGCAGGATACCCCTAGTTAACCTGATATCAATCCTGGGCAAAAAAACTGGAAAAACTGCTAAGGGATTCAATAGGAAAAGAGTTAAAGGATAGGAATATCATTAATACTGATCAACAATTTATGGAAAAGTCTTAAACCTGATTTCATTCACTGATGGGTTTACAAATTTGGTTGTTAAAACTACCTGAGGAGATATAATATCATTAAACATTTGCACGATGTTTGACTTAGAACTGCACAACATTTTCATTAAAAAATAGACCCATACAATATCAGTAAATCAACATTAACTGGCTTATGAATTAGTTAATTGGCAGTGTTCAAAAAGATGTTATTAATGGGAAATCATCATCACATTTCTTTTGGGGTTCTTCAGAGAGCAGTATGAATCTAAAATATTCAGGTTTTCATTAATGTAACAGAAGTAAAATTTAAAAAATCACCACAGATACAATTTGTGGATGACCGCAATTAGCAAAATGGTAAGCAATAAGGATAGACAAAGTTATACAGAGTGATCTTGAGATCATTTGGTAAACTAGACCCATTAAAATAAAATGTGTTTTCCATAGCCAAATGTAACGCAATATATCTAGGAGCAAAAGAATGCAGGTCATATCTACAAAATGAGCGATCATATCCTAGGATCCAATCCCTTCTGATTTAGGGATCACAGTGCACAAACAACTGAACGTGAATTCTTAGTGCAATTCTTTGGCATTCCTTGGCTGGGAAATAGTGACTAGAATAAGGTGATTTTAGCCTTTCATACAATGATTGTGTGAGTGCTAAAGTTGTTACTGGAATCAATACCAGGGTAACTAGGTAAAATTTCATGTGATATACAGGTTGTCAGATTAAAGAATCTAATGGTCCCTTCTGGTCTTAAACTCTGAGGCTACATCTACACTGGCATGATTTTGTGCAAGAACTCTTTTGTGGAAGAGTTCTTGTGCAAAAACTCTTCCAGAAGAGAGTGTCTACACTGGCATGTGCCTTTGTACAAGAGATGTGCCTTTGCGCAAGAGCATCCTTGCCAGTGTAGACGCTCTCTTGCGCAAGAAATCTCTGATGGCCATTTTAACCATAGGGCTTTCTTGCACAAGAAATTCATGTTGGCTGTCTACACTATTTTAAGAGGGATAAGGGATCTTTCAGAAAAGGCTTTATTTTCTGAAAGATCCGCGTCTAGACTGGCACTTTTTTCCGGCAAAGCTCCGTGCTGAAAAAAAGCGGCAGCCATTTTTATGATAGTGAAGCGGGGGAGATTTATATCCCCGCTTCATTAGCAATTGCGATACGTCTAATTTGCATCCCTTTTACGAAAAAGGGATGCAATCTAGATGTAGCCTATATGAATGCCTCTTGCTGTCACACAATGAAGACTTAGAATGTAATTATCAAGTACTATAGTGCCTTTCATCTTATTTTAACCATGACATTTTCTCTACTCGTATAGCCAATAAGACTTGTTGTAAACTTCCTTGATAGCAGAACAAACAAGGTCCAAACATAAACATTTAACAAAGGGAGTATGTCTTCCTTTCTATTCAACCATTTATTAATAAACCAAGTCCCACTCTGTCACTTGTTCATTCTGATCCAACCAGAGATGGGAAAGACAAGTTGGTCCACCCCCCTGTCAGGACAGAATATCATTCCTCAGCAGAGAATTTACCTCTAATGTCAGCTGTTAAAATGCAACCTAACTTGCTAATTAACAGGATGCCTCCATTGTCACTAATCACTGAGGCTCAGAATGGACCTGATATGATAGCTAGTCCTCAGTGGGAGTCTTTAGGGCTAACTTCTAGGGAAGTTTTTTACAGTGCTGGTGCCTACCTCTCCTTTCAGCAGATCCCTACTTCTAATTAACCTGCTTTCGCTCTTTAACAAAGGAAATTTAATTTTCCTTTGTTCCACCACACTTGGAGATTCAGTCAGGAGATTCCATGCTGAAAAGTAATTTAAAAAACCTGTCTAAACCTGTTAAAAATGAGAAGTGAAATGCAAACATCAGGTAACATCAACACACAGGCAAACAGCTTCAAAGCCTAACTGCAAAGCTGCCTTTAGCTATTGTAGTTCTAGGCCATGCACGGCACAGGTGATGAGATTTTAACTTTGAACAGCATTGAATTACACAGGTTTTTTATTCCAGTTCCCCATTTGATAAATATTTTTGTTGTAGCATTTCAGTGTTCAGCAGTTCTTAGTATGAATCTGAAGTTTTTGAATCTGACAGCGACTTTGTTTTTTATGAGCTACCTTTGCCCTTATTCAGCTTAAATTGATTTTGGCGGCTAACTAGCCTCAAAGCACTAGCACCCAGATTCACAAAGGGAACTTAAGCACCTAAATCCTAGATTTAGGCACCTATATCCTAGATGCAGTCTAAATCCCAGATTTAGGGATATTGCAGTCAGAAAACTCCTGCCCAGCTGCTGACTAACACCACAAGTGCTGAAATGCCCCAGGCACTTAAATTTTTCTGTAAAATTTCTTTAGAACCTAAGTTTCTGCCTCAGGATATAGATGTCCTAGATTCACCCTAGGAGCGTGGACATTTATCTCATAAATCTTACCTTCTCTTCCCTCCCCCATGATTCCCCTCTCTCTCTGATACAGTGACTGTTCCGCTGCAGGTAAATATTTAAACAAATATTGGGCCAGAGAGAATTAGGATGATTATGTAGTCCTGTGGCTTGAACACCCATCATAGAGGTGGTAGATCCATGATCAAGTCCCCTGATATGTTCATTATATATTCAGAGTGGAACAGATTCAGTACATCAAATTAGCGGAGTGGTTAGCTTACTGCTCCTGACAGGTTTGAGAGACCCCCAGATCTCATCCTTCCTGCTTTAGAAGAGGTAGGAATTAAAACTTGGTCTCCCACTTTCCAAATAATTTCCTTAACCAGTGACTAAAAGTTGTAAGGTAGGCACCAACTCCTTTGGTCAGCTTTTGAATGGGACCTGAGCTAGTAGGTGGCCTCTGGATTGGGCCCTGCCCCTGCATGTAATTAAGGCGGATGAATGCTTGTCTTCCTCTAGTTTGTAAAGCGTGCTTGGGCTTGGATGAGAGGTGTTTAGATGCCCAGAACTAAGAAGCAGAGCACATGCCCAGAGGCAGAAATGTAGGCAACAAGGAAACTTTCCCCCCTCATAACATAGATGTTGAGTGAGTATAAGTGCTTACAGGGTTCAACAGGAGTTTTGTGGCTCTCAGTGAAGCACCTAATCCCAAACTTAGTCTTGGGTATAGGTACCTAAGTAGCTTTGTGGAGTTGGATGAAAGTGCTTCCCTTATCTGTTTTATCCCAATGATTAGATTACTTACATGCAATGTGGAAGACCCACATTCAATTTGTGTCTGCTTGGTGCAGAGAAGATTTTCACAGGGTTTCCTTCCTCTCAGTAAGTGTCCTAATCCCTGGGCTACTGGATTTTCTTGTCTGGGGTGCTCTCAATTTAACATGTTCCACTTTAAATAAACAATTAAAGTCCCCTTAGAGCAGGGGCACTGGATGTAGGGTCTCCCACCTCCAGGAGGATGTGTGAATTGTCATGATATAGAGTCACTGTCACACTGTCTCTGTCTGACCTAATGACTCTTTACATTAATACACAAGTAGAACCTTTTAAAAATAACAGCTTGAGAGAGACCCACTTCAAAATATCCATAGTATAGTGATTAGGGATTCTGTGAGATGGGAGACCTCTTCAAATCCTCTCTCTGTGTCACGCATCTGGACCAGCTGAAGCCAGGTCTCCATCATTCCATATGCTGCTCAAACCACAGGGATAAAAGTTATACATGAGTTGCCACCATCTCTTCTCCCCCTCAAGTGTTTCTTGGACAAAACAGCTTAGGTGCCTAAGATGCCTGCAAGCAGAGATAGGTGTGTCCCTCTGAGCAGGGCAGCGTTTAGATCATCCACTTTTCCTCCATATCGCTAATTGGCTAGCTTAGATCATTTCCTGCCTAGCATGCTGGCTTTTGGGGATCCCATCATGAATCTGCATTATCAGTGGAACTGGTGTCAGAAAGCCAATATTCTCTGAAAGGACTGTTATTGACAGGGCAGCAGTGGGACAGGGAATAAAGAGATGCTGGAAGCAACTCAGGAGCAGGGACTGCTTCAGCTTTTCTTTTTTGTGAATGAAACAGAGTCTATCTCTCCATGCACTGGACAGGGAGTTTAGGGGCTACCCAGGGTTTGTGAATTCCAGTGATTTTCTACATTCTTAAAAGTTGGACCTTGCAATGGCCTAAATCTCTTTAGTTACATCTAAACTACATCCCTTTTTCAATAAAGGGATATAAATTAGACATTTTGAAATTGTAGACGTTGCTGGGATTTGACTTTCCCGCACTTCATTTGTATAATGGCGGCCGCAGTTTTTTTTCGAAAAGCCGCTTTTTTAAAAAAAAACACGGTCAACAAGGGGATCTTTCGACAGAAATGCCCCATTTTGAAAGATCCAGTTACCCTGTAAAAAATGAGGGTTACAGGATCTTTCAAAATGGGGCATTTCTGTCAAAAGATCCCCGTCTTGACCATGGTGGGGTTTTTTTGGGTTTTTTTTTGTTTTTTTTCAAAAAGCAGCTTTTCAAAAAAAAAACCGCGGCTGCCATTATGCAAATGAAGCATGGGAAATTCAAATCCTGGCTTCATTTACAATTTTGATATGTCTAATTTACATCCCTTTATCGAAAAAGGGATGTAGTTTAGATGTACCCTTAGTGGGTCTAGGTCACATGGTTAGCTAGTTACAAATTTTATAAACCTATTGTTATGTTTTTCATTCTTTGGCCTATAGAAGACACATTCAGCCGGAATGATGGTCCCTGGTGATGGGGAAGGTGAAGAGAATGAGAAAGATGATGGGCTAACACCTAAAATTGTTCTAAAAGGAATGATGTAAGTATATGGTATGGAAATATGGATGTACAGTCCCTATCTTATGAAATTGGGGTGTTTGTGACTGTGCTAACTGTATTAATAAACTATACTTGTAAATATACAAGAGTTTCTATAGTGTGAGTGTTGCAGCTATGCACATCAGAGTTCTCAGTCATAGAATAATTGAATACTGGGCCTGATCCTGGGACAAAGAACCTGTGATCCCTATAGGTGGGTAATTAGAAACTTAAATGTAATCTTAGATCTGGCAACAGCTCCTTGCTTCAAGACAGGCTGTGCCTTGGACTCCCTGCACTGCACAGGGAGCCTGGCAGCTGCCTCTACTCTCCCGGATCCTCATCTCCTTGCAAGATGCCTTATATCAACCTAACCTAGACCAATCCTATGTCTCCTTAACTTTAAGGGATTAATATTTTCCCCTTTGTGTAAAGTTCCTTATTTAGCATTAGAAAAATAACTCTTTCCGTATTTTTTACCTTCGTTGCATGACAGTTGCACTTGGAGAGAAAGATTTGCTTGGCATCATGGCTCTTTAACTTTGATGGAAAAATTATATGGACTAATAGATGGTGTCCAATGAAAATATATTACATGTTTTTTAAAAAAAGTCAAAGCACTGAAACTATGTAAAATATTGACAACAGGATAAATAGGGATTAGATTTGCTTTTTTCATGTGTTCAGTTTGTTCCAAAGAATAACAAAATAGTCAAGCAATCATTCCTAATCTAATAACTGGAAAGAGCATAGGAGTATATTCAGTAAATAAGGTTTGAGAAGAAGAGGCATGAAAGAAAAATGAAACTTGCTTTTTAGCTAAACTCAGTCTGTTTCACTTTAGAATCTGCATCCTAATGCCTGAAGTACACCTTGAGCAGTTAGTCTCTGACTAGTTAAAGTCACATGGTGGATATGACCCTATTGTCTCCCTCTGCTGACAATTTGCAGTAAGGAAATGTCAACATTGTTATCTCAATTCTTTTTTTTTTTTTTGCCTTAATTTAGAAGAATTTAAATGTGCATCAGCAGGGTCAAATATGAACTGTCAGGGGGTTAACAAAGCAGCTGAAAAATAACAGTCGATATGTTCCACTGAACACATACTGCAGCTTGCTCCAAGAAGTCATGTAAAGCTAATAATTATGTACTTATCCTGCTGTTTCTTTCAGCATGCCTGCCCCTGTTTTCACATGAAAGAATGCCGAGACAAATGGGGAGGAACATTTCAAAGTTTCTGGCAGAATTTCACATTCTGTTCCCGGAAAATAGGGATAGGAAACCTAACGCCAAGGGGCCAGATATGGTCCCCAACTTGCCTGATTCTGGTCGCCAAGGCTCAGGACTCCTCCCACTCAGCAGTGGGGACCCCATGCTGGCACTCCAGCCCTGCTGCCCCCCACACAACTGATTTTTCTGTGGGTCAGCAGTCTCTGACCCAAAAGAGGTTCCCCATTCCCACGCTAAAAGATATATGTATACCCTATTTTTCTTTTCTCTCTACTATTAGCATGAAATTCCCTAGATTAAAATCTTAAACTAGAACATATTGTCTTATCTGTCATAGCCATGGCAATAAAATGTAGATGTACTGTATTATGTTCCCACTTAAGTTGATACTAGCCTTAAGACTTGTGGATTATACTCTTGACTTACACGGGCAGATTTTTAAGTGTAATTAAATGGTATACAGATAACTGAATGTGCTGCCTGGAAATTAATATTTAATATCAATTTTGTGTTTTAAAAGACTGGAGATATATTAAATATTGACTACAGGAGTATTAAATAATGAATGTTCTCCCTCTCTGCTGAAATGAAAGTTTTATGGAGAAGAATGTAATACACAAAAGATGGAGTTTGCTCTGTAGGAAATAGGCATAGTAAGAGCCAAATGATAGCTTTTCTAATGCAGGTAGTGGGAGGGATAGTGGAAAGGAGTGATTTTCGTTCACTCCTATTGCATGAGTCTCAGGGCAGTCATACCTGTCTCTAAGTCTATGGGGCAGTACTACAGAAAGAGGTAACGGGAAGGGAGTATAGAAAGACAAATATTGAACTACAAAAACTTCTAAAAACCAGCATTCTCTGGTCTGGAGAGACTGGTCTGCTCCTGGACCAGAGAGACCAGGAGCCTAAGGGCAGGAAGCTGGTGAAAAAAGGGTTGGCTCTCAGCTGCAGGCAGTACAAGACTGGGGCTGGAGCCCCCTGTAGCCAGCAGCAATTTGGGTCCAGGGCTGGAGTTCCCTGGCAGCCCCACGGCAGCGCAGGATCAGAGTCTCCTGACAATTCCCGGCAGTGAGCAGGCCTTGGAGCATCTACAATATTGGAACTACATGAATACTCCAGGGATGGACTTCTTTAGTGATAACTGGAAGGAGGAGACAAGCTGTAGAAGAGGAACAGCCTATCAGACTGTTAGCAGACTGTAGCATTCCTTCCACATACAAACACAGCAAAGAGCATGGGAGCCTTAGAGAAGAGTTTGTCCCAGTGTATCTCCCCTGACTTTTTCCAGTCACCAGGAGCAGTTACTTTTTACTATGGATCTAATTCAAACTGTTAACATGTCTTAATATGTTTCTGGTCTTTTTAGGTTTTGCCTTTTAATAATGATCGAGGACAACCAACAATACCAGAGCAGCCCACTTGATGATTTTGGTATTTAATCATAACCCTACATATGAGCTATTGAATCACCTCTTGTGATGGTGAGTGGTTTTTACCGATCATCTCCTTTGAGGCACCATGATGTTTTCTGCTTACATTTTTGAAATATGCCTCTGGCAGTTGGTACCTCCAGGAAATATTTCACATTTACTATTTTTGGGAATTTATTCCATGGCTGAGACTTCTGTATGGGCAGATGTAAAAAGAGGATCACAAATTGTACTTCAAATTTTCACAGGTATCATTTAAATACAGTGAATCAGAATGGATGCAGTTGATAGATTTGCACATTTCTTTTGCAGACTTGACTCATATTGATGGGCTAACTTCATACACAAACCACAGAATAAAAAAATCTAAGCTGATGCCTAGTATCACTTGGATTCAGCACAGCATCTACCTATAGCTCTTTTGTTCTCTTGATATGGTGTTAAGCAATCTCTTTTACAGACTCCAGCTTGATTTTAAGATCAAGTGTGGGAAGAATACCTATGCTTCTAGTCTTAATGTAGCAGAACAATCAATTATGCAGCTGCAAGTGGCTGTGGAACTGGTCACATTTACAAAGTAATATTTAATTTATTCAAATTTTCCCTTTCTGCTTCAGCCAGTTGGAGATTCTGTCCTAAGGGACATTTGGATCAATCTTGCTTTGAATTATTGAAAATAAGGGCTTTATTATCATATGGCTCTATCTTTTTTGTTTGGGGAAACATCCAGGCTGTGTCTAAACTGGCATGAATTTCCAGAAATGCTTAAAACGGAATACTATTCCGTTTTCAGTTTTTTCGGAAAAGGGGCATCTACATTGGCAGGCTGCTTTTCCGGAAAAGCCCTTTTTCTGGAAAGGCGTCTGTGGCCAATGTAGACGCACTTTTCCGGAAAAGAGCCCCGATCGCAATTTTCGCGATCGGGCCTTTTTTCTAGAAAAGACTACTGGGCTGTCTACACTGGCCCTTTTCTGGAACAGTGTTCCGGAATAAGGACTTATGCCCGAGCGGGAGCAGAATAGTTTTTCCGGAATAGCGGCTGATTTTGTACAGTAGAGCATCGTTGCTTTTCTGGAAATTCAAGGGCCAGTGTAGATAGCTCACAGCTTATTCCCGAAAAGTGGCTGATTTTCCGGAATAAGTGGCCCAGTGTAAACACAGCCCAGAGAAATAGAATACAGTGGCTGCATCTGATAAGAAACATATAAGATAATGATGCAAATGTTTCCTTGTTCTGAAAGTAGCAGGGATATGGATGGAGAAATGACTTCTGCCAACAAACTGAAATAAGGTTGTTTTAGAAATTAAGGACAGAGTAGGCTGTAGTCTTCCTCATTACCAATATCATCCTTTTCTTTTTTCTATAAATACCTGAAGGATATGACAGCTGAGATTAAAAATCTACATAGATGCCTGCTGACTCAAACAAAGGCATTACACAGAAGTGAATGGAGAGAATATTGGCCATGGCACTATTCAGAGACCTGACCCTAGTTTCATTTATGCCATTTCTAGGCACATAGAAAATGTCATCTTGGATATAATCATTTGTCCATCTACTCCATTATCTTGGCAGTGACATTACCCAATAACCAATGCTTGACTGCAAGGTGCAGGAAGCCAAAATAGCTATAGGTAGATCATGTGATGAGTCCAAGCAAGTGATAAGTAATTATGGGATACTCTAGCACCAGGAAAAAATTATTCCCTAATCCCAGTAGCTAGAGGTTGGCTTATACTATGAAAATAAGGAGATTTTTCTCTTCCGCAACTCTTATAAATATTAGCCAATTAGCCTGTCATAAGATGGGATTTTCAGGGTTCTCCTCCACCTTGGTCTTCTCTCCTGAGCCTCCAGTCTCTCACTCCTGCTCCCTCTCTCTCTCTCTTTCTCCCTCCTACTCCCTCCCCCGCCTCTCTCTCTCAGCTCTCCTCCACCTCCTGCCTCTCTCTCTGTCTCTTTCTTTCTCTTCTCCCCCTCCTGCCTCTCACTCTCCCTTTCTCTTCTCCTCCTCCTCCTGCCTCTCTCCCGCCTCTATCTCTCCCCATCCCTGTTCGCCTTCCCCTGCCTCTTCCCCTTCCGCCGTGGCACTCGGCTGAGTGCTGCCTGCTCAGCTGGGCTGCCGCGAGGGAGGGGAGCAGGATAGTGACATACACGTCCAGGGGGCAGGGCCATGTATGTCACTATTCCGCCCCCTTCCCCTCCCACCTCAGGGGAGCCCAAATGGCCCCATGTGCTGCAGGCTCCCCCAGCGGCCTGGCTGAGGGGCGCAGCACTCAGCTGAGCACCGCAGCAGGAGGGAAAGAGGGGCGGTGATGTACACGGCCCCACCCCCTGGCCATGTATGTCACCGCCCTGCCCCTTTCCCCTCCCTCCATGGCGGCTCAGCTGAGAATTGCGTGCTGGGCTGCCACGGGGGAGGAGGGGCGGGACGGTGATGTACACAGACAGAGGGCGGGGCCATGTACATCACCACCCCCGCCTTCTCCTCCGCTGCAGCGGCATGGCTGAGGGGTGCAGCACTCAGCGCCATGGCGGGAGGGGAAGGGGGGACGATGATGTATGCGGCCATGCCCCCCTGGCCATGTACGTCAGTGCCCTGCCACCCTTCCCCTCCTGCTGAGCCCAGCTAAGGGGTGCAGTGCTCAGCGGAGCGCCAGGGTGGGAGAGGGTGGGGCGCTGACGTACATGGCCATGGGGCGTGGGCGTGGCCGTGTACGTCAGCATTACAGACTCATAGACATTGGGCTACTATATATATATGATGAAAAAAGCAACCAATTTATATAACTGTGTATTCTGGATACCCTTATAAATATGTAATCTTTTCAAAATACCCTGCTGAGCTCCTGCCCTCAGTGGTAATTGGCAATAAAGTCCTCAGGCTAATTGTCTGTTGTGTGGAAAAAGGGATTCTTTTAATCAGTTATGAATTTGTCATCTTTCTGTTTTACAGAACTATCCTCTGTTCTGGTGTTATGAGAGAGGGTGAATGCACCATTATTTTTGTACTTCTGTCATATCACCTCATAGCTGATCTCTCAGGTACAGAGTTTCATTCTCTTCAGTCTCTCTACCTCTGAAGCTTCCCATGATGCTGATCACTTTTGTCACCCTTCTGTGTGGTGTATTGAGAAAACAGTTAATTGCAGGCTGTCATTTTCAATTTCAGGGCTTTTTTCCTAGTCTTGTTTGCAAGGTTAGGGGCTCTATGGGGAATTGTCCAATCTGGGGCTAGCAGCAATCAGTAGTATGTAGATGGCCTTCATAAAATAAGGTTTATGATTTGTATCTTTCCACCTTAGGCAGGAATCTGTTTCTCTCTGTTTTGAAATCCTTGTGTGTTATCATTGTGAATTCTAAGAAATAAATAGTGTTATGTTACAAAATTCCAGCCAGAATACTCATGTTATTTGTAACTTAAGTCCTCTCTGCGTATGCTATGAATATAAAACTCCAAAAACCACTAGCTCTGCAATATGCTTTTGGAGATGTGGTGGCTAGAATTGAATAGTGTGCCAGATGAGGGTGCACTATTGATTTCTGCAGTGGTATTGTAATACTTCCTATATGGTGCTTCCCCCAAGTTCCTTATGCACTCTGACATTTTGTATGAGTGGGAATCATCAATTAAACCAGTGTAATCCCATTGATTTCAGTGGGGTTAGTTCTCACTTACAGCATGAGAGGAAAATCAAACCAGAGGCCAAATTCTGAGAGGTGTTGAGAACCAATGTTGCCTATAAGCTAAGTGCTTGGATGGACATTAAGGAGAGATTCAAATGCCATCCAGCTGATTAGCAGAGTGCCCATAGTGCCTGCAGCCAGCGGCACATGTTTCTATTGGTGGTGTACATCCACACATGCTTTGGTACACATAACACAATTTATTCCACACATGTATGGCAAAAGTTAGAAGGAACATTGTTAATAACTTGCTTTTTTTTATTTTTAGCCTGGGCACCTGTCAGGATCTCTGCACATAAGGGAACACCTCCATTGGTGGATAGTCCTATTTCTGGACAGTGGAAGGACTCAGCTGCTTCTAATATCACCTCTTTCTCCTTCAGATTCTTCAGAGATCTTATTACTAACTCCACAGAGCCCAAAGGAAAACCTGAAGAGCTCATAGAGGAGCTGATGGAGGGGGGGGGGTCAAGAGATGTGGGGAACATGCCGTCCCTTTTTAGATCTACAGAATCGCCCTTTAAACGATAATGGAGATTCTAGCTCTATTTTTTGTTCAGAGTCCTGTTCCAGGGAGTGCTAAGGGCAGCCCTAACAGTCATTGCTACTTGGGGATATAGTTTTGCAGATATAGAGGACCTCCATGCAGCTGGCTCCACTCTGGCATAAATTCTGTGAGCTCTGCCATGTTTGTGAGTTGTGTGATTAAAAAGTCCTGGAACCTGAAGCTTTTACTTTAATTCCACCATCTCAACTTGTCCCATGGGATGGTGGGTTGTGGAGTTGTCCATGAGAGTGCACTAGTGGAGTTAGTTATCCCTTAGAGTTCTCATCTTGTAAGCATTCAGTCTGAAAATGTTGTCTTACACTTTCTATCACACCTAATCCATGCATGAAATAGGATTGATACTTCTCAACGATGTTGTGGGGGTGCATTATATCAGTCCTTCTGCCACCTACATGAGCTGAGCTGAATGAAGGACATTCTGTATTGATCAGGTACAGAACTTTAACAGTTGGATGCTCTTGTAGTATTAATTTGCTTGCTTTTCTGTATTATAGTTGGATAGGACTATTATTACTTACAGAAGGGACAATAATTTGCTCTTTTTAGTACAAGTTTGACCTTATTAGGTATTCTGTATTCCCTTTCAAGCAGGTTTTAGACAGCAATAAATAATTTGGGGGAAAGCTCAGAAGAATGACACAAAAATAGTAATTCTGGAAGATTGCTTTTATTAGCTTAGGAGCAGAAGATATGCTCCTCCCCATTGAAAGAATACTGAATTTGAGGGGTGATTACTCCTCACAAATACAGAGTGCCATTGATAGAGCTCTGCAGATTTCACGTTCTCATTTTCATGGACTTCACATGCAGACTTTAGATATTTCTTTTTGTGCAGTTCTGTGTCCTCTCAAATATCACCCTTGTAGGACATTGAAAACAAGAAACCAGAAAAGGTCCATATTTCAACACACAAATCTTCCTGATGTGCAAAAAATTAACCTATTCTTGCCTATTGTTCCTTTGAAATAAACATCTGTGTTTTAATTTGTGACTAAAAACTACAAAGACCCAGTAAAAAACTTATTAGTAATAACCCCTAAATACTGTGAGATGTGGCTTATAATCCTTGCTTCTCTGTAATGATTTCCCCCAAATGCGCTTCGAGTCCCTTGCCAAATTTTGCCATGGAAACAGAACATTTTGAGTTAATAATTACAAAGAGTTGCATTCTGAATATTTTTGCAATATAAAGGAACTAGAATCAATTGTTCGCATTAGTCAGTGAAAAAAGAATACAAATTTCTTAAGTGGAAGAAACATTTTTTTCTATGTATAAAATCTTTAACTTCTATTAGAAGTTAGAAGAACAAGCTACAAGGAGAGTTTTGGAAATGACCATCACTGAATGTATTAGAGATGGTGTAATGTATTAAATCATTTCTAACATCTTGAAAATCAAATGCCCCCAGCCCAAATGATCTATGAAACAGTCCCACACGTGTAATGTACTGATAAGAGAGAACAAATTGCTTTGTTATGAGGGAGGGATTCAGGGATACTGCAGAAGAATGCTCAAATGTTATTTGTTTTTCAGCCTAAAATATATCAGGCCTAAAACAACCTAGATTTTGGGCTAGGTCCTCAACAATTGTAGAGATCAACTCATTTACTGAAGTAAAAGATTCTGTTGTGACTTCCATCAGTTGAGGGTTCAGCCTTCAGTTATGGGAACCAGAGAGTCACATAGGTTCATGTAAATAAAGGGTTTTTTTTATATTCTCTTAACTCTATCATCAGATTCTTCCTTGAGATCCACTTCTGCCAAGAAGCATACAAAAATAGCCAACTAAAAGATGCTTCTTACTTGGGTTGCCAGCTGTTTAATCACACAAATCCAAAAGCTCTTGCACCACCCTCTGTCACATGCCTTCCTCAATGCCAAGTCCTTTCCTGCCCCTTCCCCAGTGCCCCACCCCCTGCTCACGCCATCCCCTCTCCCTCCTCTGATCACTGTCTCCCACCCTCACACATTTTCACTGGGAGGAGAAGAATGTTGATGGGTTCAGAGTGTGGGATGGGGCTCTGGGAGGGAGTTTGGGTGCAAGAAGGCACTCAGGAGCTGGGGCAGAGAGTTGGGCCTAGGAGGGGACTCAGGATGCAGGCGGTGAGGGGGGTTGCTGGCTCCAGGAAGAGGCTTGGGGCTGGAGTAAGGAGGCGTGGTGCAGGCTCTGGGTTGAGGTGAGGAAGGGGGTGAGGCATGTGGGCTGGGGCAAGGGTTCAGAGTATGCGAGGTGATGTGGTGTGCTTGTCTTAGGTGACTCCCTGTCGGTGGTCCAGTGGGGCTAAGGCAGTCTCCCTTCCTGGACTGGCCCCATGCTGTTCTCAGAAGCAGCTTGAATGTCCCATCCTGACAAAGCTATTTCCTTTGAAGTTAATGCTTCTCCATAAGATAGCAGTGATTCAGCTATCTGGGGCAATATCCCTCAGAATTTGCCATAGAGCCATGAATAAACCATGGAGACCTTTGTCGACAACAGACAATAGTCTCTGGGCCAGTTTATTCATATCCAAGTTAAAATATTACACTTGCTTTGCTTAAGTGTAACTGTACCATTGTGTAATGGGTATGTGCACGTAAGGATGTTTGCATATATAATAGGTGTTCGTGTGTGTGTGTGTGTGTGTGTGTGTGTTTAGGGAAATAGTCTGTATTTCTAGATGTATATTAATCATAACCCATTAGAAAAAGTAGCAAAAATGGCAAATCCACTAAGATCCTAATGATTACCGTAAGTCTTGGGAATACTAGTGTGCACACTTTTGTATTCTGTTGCCCTATGTGTATGCATGACTATTTTCTATTGTAGTAAGGCTATAGAATCGTAGAAGAACAGGCAGAAAAGACTCATTAAATCATCTGGTGCTTCCCCTTGCCAGTGCTGAATTCAGATTCCAGTCTGCCCAGTTTAGAATGTCCCAGTTTCGGAATGACCACCACTTCTCACGATAAAGCATTCCCTAATCTATCAGATCTTAAAGTACAGTAGGCTTAAAATGAAGCTCTGCTCTGCAAAGTTTTGCTGCTTTAAATACATATGTATGTGAATTTGAGCAATATTGTAAGCATATCAAAATATGCAGTTCAAACATAATTGATTTTGTTAGACTTTGCTGGAAAGTGGAAATACTTTATCAGCATTATAAAGGACAGTCAATTATATGCATAACTTTAAAAGTAAACTGTCAAGTACTTTTCTTGTCATTATTGGTTTCTTCTCTTTTGTAGTATGTTCTTAGAATTTTGAAAGTGAAATTACTTTCCATACCAGTTCCTGTAATACGGTCTTAGAAACTTGAAAGTAAAATTACTTTCAGTACCAATTCCTGAAAAATCTTATTTCCTGCGTGGAGCTTAATATGTACTATTACCTGATCTATTTGCATCTCCTATTTAAGATATCGCTTATAGCAGCCCTGTCAGTCAGTCCTTTACAGATTCAGAAGCAGTATGGGCTTTCTTGCTGTGTGCTGAGCTTGTGTTTGTGAGTGAGGGTTGGTGTGTGTTTTTTGTTGGTTGTTTGTTTTTTCCTTTGTGTTTGTGAGTGAGGCTTTTTTTTTCACTTCCCCTTCCCCTCCCCCTCTCCTTCATGGAGTGTGTGCTGTGAGTGGCAGGTGGAAACTGTTGGCTTCTAATTAAAGTTTGAATTCTAGAAGCCTCTGCTGATTGGCTAAGCCTTGGTATGGGGAGAGACTTTCAGGCAGTCCAGGGCTTGATGAAGCAGTGAGTACATGACCAAGGAGCTTGCGAACAGGTGAGTGCTAACAGGGAGTTTGGAGAGGGAGTTGGGAAGGGGAGAGGGAAGGGTGCGAGGTTCTCTTGCCTTTCTTTTTAAATCCTTTCTTCAGGACAGAAGGGATGGATGGTGATAGGTCTGCTGTTGTTATCTGCACAGCGTGTACCATGTTTGTCTTCCTCCCGGAAGAAAGAACAGATTTCATCTGCACTAAGTGCAAGCTGCACACCATTTTGGAAGAAAAATTTAGAGGACTGGAGGCCCAAGTGTCGACCCTACGCTCGATCAGAGAGGATGAAGACTTCCTTGATAGAAGGCAGTGTTTTATCCTGCAAGCATGGCAAGTGGAAGAGCCAGAGAAGGCAGTACAGGACCAGGAAGAGAACTGGCAGCATGTAACTTCTAGAAGGGGAAAAAGGCCAGTACGAGAATCCCCCCAGTGCTACAGAGGTAAGTAATCGCTTTCAGGCTCTCTCCACAGGCTCTGCAGTGGTGAATTCTTTGGAAGAGACCTCACAAGGAAGAAACCAGAAGGGAACACCACCTACTGGAAGGCACGGGATGCGTAGTCCTAGGGATGGGTGTTCCATGACCACCACCCCCAAAAGAAGACGATGGGTGGTGGTGGTTGGGGACTCCCTCCTCAGAGGGACTGAGCCATCCCTCTGCCATCCGGACCTGGAATCTCGAGAGGTGTGCTGCTTACTGGGAGCTCGAATTCAGGATGTGACTGAGAGGCTTACCAAACTGATCAAACCTTCAGATAGCTACCCCATCCTGCTTCTCCACATGGGAACTAATGATACGGCCAAGAATGACCTTGAGCGGGTTACTGCAGATTATGTAGCACTGGGAAGAAGGATCCAAGAATTCGGAGTGCAAGTGGTGTTTTCGTCCATCCTCCCTATTGAAGGGAAAGGACTGGTCAGGGATTGTCAAATTGAGGAAGTAAATGCGTGGTTGCGCAGGTGATGTCACAGAGAGGGCTTCGGTTTCTTCGACCATGGGACTCTGTTCCAGGCACAAGGATTGTTAGGAAGAGATGGGATCCACCTAACCAAGAGAGGAAGGAGCATTTTCGCGGGCAGGCTTGCAAACATAGTGAGGAGGGCTTTAAACTAGGTTCACTGGGGGACGGTGACCAAAACCCTGAGGGGAGTGGGAAAGTTGGATCCCAGGAAGAAATGCAAAGAGGAACAAGCAAGAAAGGAAGACCCCTGATTTGAATGGAGAAGATAGGGCGATCAACTGGTTATCTGAGAAGTTTGTATACTAACACGAGAAGCCTGGGTAACAAATAGGGAGAACTGGAGGCCCTGGCCCAGTCCAAGAAATATGATTTAATTTGGATAACAGAGACTTGGTGGGATGACTCGCATGACTGGAGCACTGTCATGGAAGGGTACAGACTGTTCAGGAAGAATAGGCAGGGGAGAAAAGGAGGAGGAGTTGCACTATACATAAGAGAGCACTATGATTGCTCTGAACTGCAGTATATAGAGGAAGAAAAGCCTGTTGAGAGTCTATGGGTTAAGTTTAGAGGTGCAAACGACAGCAGTGATGTTGTGGTTAGTGTCTACTACAGGCCACAGAATCAGGTAGATGAGGCTTTCTTCAGACAACTGAGAGAAGCTTCTAGAATGCAGGACCTGGTTCTTCTGGGGGACTTTAATCACCCTGACATCTGTTGGGAAACCAATAGGGCAGTACACAGGCAATCCAGGAAGTTTTTGGAGAATGTTGGGGATAACTTCTTGGTTATCCCAAGTGCTGAAGGATCCGACCAGTGACTGTGTGCAGCTTGACCTTCTGCTTACAGACAGGGAGGAACTAATAGGGGAAGCAGAGGTGGGTGACAGCCTGGGAAGCCGTGATCATGAGATGGTAGATTTCAGGATCCTGACCAAGGAAGAAAAGAGAGTAGTAAAATACACACCTTGGACTTCAAAAAAGCAGATTCTGACTCCCTCAGAGATCTGGTGGGCAGAATCCACTGGGATGCTAACATGAAGGGGAAAGGAGTCCAGGACAGCTGGCAGTATTTTAAAGAAACCTTATTGAAGGCACAGAAAGAAACCATCCCGATGCGTAGCAAGAGAGGCAAACATGGTAGGAGACCGGATTGGCTTACAGGGGAAATCCTTGGTGAACTTAAGCACAGAAAGGAAGCTTACAAAAAATGGAAACTTGGACAAATGACCAAGGAGGGGTTTAAATGTATAAGTCGGGAATGCCAGAGGGTTATCAGGAAGGTGAAAGCACAAATGGAATTGCGACTGGCTAAGGATGTGAAGGATAACAGGAAAGGTTTCTACAGTCATGCTAGCAAGAAGAAGGTGATCAGAGAGGGTGTGCGGCCCCTACTAGATGAAGGAGGTAACGTAGTGACAGATGATGTGGGGAAAGCTGAAGTACTCAATGCTTTCTTTGCCTCTGTATTCACGGATACGGTGGGCTCCCGGGCTAATGCTCTAAGTGATGCAAGATGGAATGAAGATGGACAGCTCTTGGTGGGTAAAAACAGGTTAGGAACTATTTATAAAAGCTAAACATACACAAATCCATGGGTCCAGACATAATGCATCCGATAGTATTGAGGGAGTTGGCAAATGTCATTGAGGAGCCTTTGGCCATTATCTTTGAAAAGTCGTGGAGGTTGGGATAAATCCTGGATGATTGGAAAAAGGCAAATGTAGTGCCCATCTTCAAAAAAGGGAAGGAGGACGATCCAGGGAACTATAGGCCAGTCAGTCTTACCTCGGTTCCTGGAAAAATCATGGAAGGGATCCTTAAGGAATCCATTTTGAGGAACTTGGAAGAGAGGAAAGTGATTAGGAATAGTCAGCATGGATTCACAAAGGGCAAGTCGTGCCTGACCAATCTGATTCGCTTCTATGATGAGGTAACTGGCTCTGTGGACGTGGGAAAGTCAGTGGATGCAATATACCTTGACTTTAGCAAGGCTTTTGATACAGTCTCCCATAATGTTCTTGCCAGCAAGTTAAGGGAATGTGGATTGGATAAATGAACAGTAAGATGGATAGAAAGAGGGCTAGAAGGCCGGGCCCAGCGGGTAGTGATCAATGGCTCGATGTCAGGATGGTGGTCGGTTTCTAGCGGAATGCCCCAAAGTTCGGTTCTAGGACCGATTTTGTTCAGTATCTTTATTAATGACCTGGATGAGGGGATGGATTGCACCCTCAGCAAGTTTGAGGATGACACTAAGCTAGGAGGAGAAGTAGATACGCTGGAGGGCAGGGATAAGGTCCAGAGTGACCTAGACAGATTAGAGGATTGGGCCAAAAGAAATCTGATGAGGTTCAGCAAAAACAAGTTCAGAGTCCTGCACTTGGGACAGAAGAATCTCAAGCATTGTTACAGGCTGTGGACCAATCAGCTAAGTAGTAGTTCTGAAGAAAAGGACCTGGGGGTTACAGTGGATGAGAAGCCGAATATGAGTCAGCCGTGTGCCCTTGTAGCCAAGAAGGCTAATGGCATATTAGGTTGCATTAAGAGGAGCATTGCCAGCAGATCCAGAGATGTCATTATTCCCCCTTTATTTGGCTCTGGTGAGGCCACATCTGGGCTGTATCTACACTGGCATCCCTTCCGGAAAAGGGATGCTAATGTAGCACTTTGGAATAGGCAAATCCGCGGAGGATTTAATATCCCCCGTGGTATTTGCATTAACATGGCTGCCGCTTTTTTCCGGCTTGGAGATAAGCCGGAGAAAAGCACCAGTCTAGCTGTGATTCTCCGGAAAATAAAGCCTTTTCCGGAGGATCTCTTATTCCGGAAGGGATGCCAGTGTAGACGTAGCCCTGGAGTATTGTGTCCAGTTCTGGGCCCCCCACTACAAAAAGGATGTGGAGGGTCCAGCGGAGGGCAACCAAAATAATTAGGGGCTGGAGCATATGACCTAGGAGGAGATGCTGAGGGAGTTGGGTCTGTTTAGTCTGCAGAAGCAAAGAGTGAGGGTGGATTTTATAGCAGCCTTCAACTTCCTGAAGAGAGGTTCCAAAGAGGATGGAGAGAGGCTGTTCTCAGTAGTGACAGATGGCAGAACAAGGAGCAATGGTCTCAAGTTGGGGTGGGAGAGGTCCAGGTTGGATATTAGGAAAAACTATTTCACTAGGAGAGCGGTGAAGCACTGAAATGAGTTACCTAGGGAAGTAGTGGAGTCTCCATCCCTAGAGGTGTTTAAGTCTCAGCTTGACAAAGTCCTGGCTGGGTTGATTTATTTGGGATTGGTCCTGTCTAGAGCAGAGGGCTGGACTTGATGACCTTCTGAGGTCTTTTCCAGCTCTATGGTTCTATGATTCTATGAAGTCGCTCTATGGATGAGTCCTAAGTGATGACTCAAAAGTACATAAATCCCAGATCCACCCTTCTACAAAAGTACTTCATGTGACACCCTGGTACATTCCTCACTCCTGTGATATAATTCACATATTTTGCATAAAGTATGCCTTACTGAGGTATCAATCTAAAAGTCTTGATCTGCTAGACATTAATATCTCAATTGGATTGTATGTGCTAGCAGCGTATGTGAAGTGATGAAATTTGGGTATGTATGTGTTACTGAAACATATTGTGAGGTTGAAAACACCCACAAGCAGCCTTTCAGGTACAACAGTAAAAAGACCAAGCAATGTGAATGGCTTATTGAGGAAATGCCCACAAGCGCAAGGATTACTCCAGGAACTGCATATAATAGAAGTCTCTCTGAGATAACACAGCTTAATGGGAACTGTTTGACCCCAGTCACAGAAAAGAGCTTTCATGCAAATGGGAAGAATATATAAATGGGGGAAAGGGAAATGGCATCGTAATGATACCTCACTCTCCCAACAGCAACACACTGGGAAACACCTGAAGAACTAAGTGGTCCTGGGCCACAGGGATTTCTATCCTATGAATGAAACCCTGGGCATCCCAAACAGCAAAGCTAAAGCAGCTTGTGCCATAAGAATCTGCCAGCCTGTTTATCACTCAGGGTGAGAATTTGTTAATTCATATCCTACCTACCTCGTATGTTAAGCTCAGTTGGTGTTTTTGTTTATTTGCTAAAAAAAAATCTGCTCTGATCTGTTTGCTGTCACTTTTCATCACTTGAAATCCATCATTTTGCAATTAATAAGCTTACTTTACGTTTTAATCCAAACCAATATGTGTTGGAATAAGGTGTCTGGGGAAAATCCCAATTTGGTTACCACAAGTGTACATCATCCTCTTCCAATTAAGAGAGGGAGGGACTGAGAATTAAACCCATACACTGGCCAAATTTGACCTGAGCAGGATGGTATTACTCTGGCGTTCTAAGCTGGGAGACTAGTGGTTAGTGAGCCTGATCATAACTGTAGCTGGGGGTGTCCCTACCTTTGTGAATATTGGTTAAAATACAAGCTTGAAGGGCTTTGAAGATTGTCATAAGAGCACAGTGAGAGAGGAAGCTCTCGCTGGTAGATCAGGGGCCTCAGTGGTAGCATTCCAGGGGGGTCAGGAAGCACTCCAGGGGGAATCTGTCACACTCACCATCTGTAACGTGGCACCTATTATTCAGAAAGGTTTCAAGAATGCACGTAGGGTTGTTTAAAACAATTTAATAGTTGGAAATGTCTAAGACACCTCCTTAATGGAGATGGAAGGGGCAGGGTAAACCATAAAAATTGTGTTATTACAAATTTTTAGAAATAAGTTGAAAATCTGATGTTTTCTTCTCTCTTTTTTTCTATTTCTTTCCTCCCTTACATTATTTTTCTGTCCATTTCTATTTCCTTTCTTTCCCTATTCCTTGTGCACTGCAATGACCTCTGGCTATTTCCACTTTTCTGCACCATTTCCATGCACACATTATCTGGGGGGAAAAAAGGAAATAAAAAAGTAAAAACCATCAGAATGCAAATGTATCTTAAGGCAACAATAATAAACATAATCTCTCTCATTTACCAGAGATTGTTGAAAGCTTTCTCTCTGCAATTTATTTTGCACCTTTACAAAACATAAAATCTTTGATTTGTGTTTGCCGTGGGGTGGCCATGGGGTCTTATTCTGTAACTCTTATTCATGTGAGTAATCCTTACATTTCTGAATAATAGTTTCATTAACTCCCCTGCTTTATGAAAAATTAACAAGTAAAAATAGCCTTAACATAGATCTCTATTACGATCATTATTTTGGGGACCCATCCCTGAAACATTCATTTCTATAATCTCAGAATAAGGGAGCCCAGAAGAGAAACAATATGTCAGAAGTGGCAGTTCTCCAGCACCCTCCTCCTGTATACATCACTTCTGCAAAATCTGCCTAAGAATGGCTCAGATCTGCCACTGATATTTATAAGAACTAGTCTGTGCATGAGCCAGATAACAACTGTAATCTTTTAGTCATTTAGTTGATATCAGCAATAAGGAACAATCGGAGATGGAACATGGAGATTCTACTGTGAGATGACAAGATTTAACAATGAGTGATTATAACAGTTCCCACTCTAAAAAAAATAAAATAAAAATGCTAATCTAATTCACACTTCTACTGGGTGTGGTTCATTGTATCATCCAGTGGCACTTAGGCCACTTACACATAGAAAGAATAAGTTTCTACTACAGCCTTAGCTGAGAGACAGCTGGGTTTTAGCTCCAGCTATAGAGGCTCATGCACAAAGCTTCAGAGGTCCCAGATTTGGTTACACCTGTTGGTGTTAAACTAAATCCTGCTCTCTTACTCAGGAGCAATTGCCTTAGTTGCAAAGGGTATGTCTGTACTGCAGAGTTTTTTCAGAAAACTTCACTTGTGTCCACACTGCAATCACGTTCTTTCAAAAAAATCAAAAGAACAGAGGGATTTTTTCTGACACTGGTAAACCTCTTTCTACGGGGAAGGAGCCTTTTTCTGAAAGAGCTCTTTCTGAAAAAGCCGTGTGTGGATGAGGAAGAGGGAGTTCTTTCAAAAGAAGAGGAAAGAGGAAAAAGTGCAGGTGCCCTGATGGCCACTCCATCCATAGTAATCACAGCTTAAATGCAAGATAGCGTCCATTCAGTGTGAACACTATCTTTCGAAAATCAGATCGCTTTTTTGATGCTCTTTTGCTGTGCTGTTCTCTTTTGGAAGAAGTTTTTTCAGAAGTTCTCTTCTGGACAAGCTTCTTCCGAAAGAAGCCTGCCGTCTAGACATAGCCAAAGAGTCCATCTGTAGAGCTAGATGGAGGGATCATTTTACAAAGATGGAAAAGCTAGACTGGAAGGAACACTATCGATGGGAACTTGAGGTGTAGGTGTGGTTCCATGGAATTCTGGAAGATTTGAGGGAAGCTGGGGATTTGAGTTTGATTTAGAATTAATCCACCCTGGCACATGCACAAATATAACTAAATTGCTAATGATATAAATCTCGTTCATACTTGTAGTGAGGTATAGTGAACATGGAGCTTCACACCTCAGTGAAAAGCAGCTGCATCCACACTCACTGTGGCGTATAGCTACATGACACAGGGTAAATCTGTGGCAGAGGGGAAGCAGCAGAGAGACTCCAGTGGCAGGGAGCTTCCAGAGCCTTTCCTTATTTCTTCCCCACTATCAAAGTCTTTCCCCATGGCAGAGAGAGGCTCTGGCTGAGGGAGCTGCTGGATCCATTCTCAACATGAAATCCACTGCGTAGAAAATAATGCAGTTTTTTGAAGAGTCCTGTGGTCTTAAAGATGTGGAGATCATGTACCCACCCTGATCCAGTAATCCACAAATGCTTGCATAACATGGACCAGTATCCCTATCTATGTACCAAGGTGGGCTGGTGCCAAAATAGGGCTATATGTGCCATCTATTGTTCTACTGAATTTCAGGAAGCCAGTTGCACTAAATCCATCCGCTGCTTCTTGCACATTGGTGACAGCTGGTCTGCAACATAAGAGAGATCAGTATAAAAGAGCGTAAGGCTTATGTCGGTGCAGCGATATGACACAGTGTGTGGTAGACACTTTGTCTCTTACATCAGCTGTAGGCTGTAGTCAATTAATTATAGTAGGGGTCATGGAACTGATAAGAAATCTGGGCAACTAAAGTCAAGGTGCCCCATTCTCAAGAGGAAAGTGGCAGCTGAAGATGACTGATAGTCAGCTGGTGAATGAGTGGCAGGTGAGGTAAAGAGGTGCAATAAGTGGTCAGCAGAGCAGAGGCTGTGAAGCATAATAAGTGACCAGCAGGGCAGCTGGTGAAGAGGCTTGGTGAGAGTGGTGAGTTTGTGACCAGACAGGTGGCTTCAGAGATGAGTCAACAGCAAAGTGGCTGGTATAGAGGCATAGTGAAAGCGGTGAACAGGCAAGGTGACAGAAGCTGTGAGCAGGTGAATGGCAGGTGTGACCCGTGAGTGGCCAGTGGGGTGGCTGGCAGAGAAGAGTAGTGAGCAAGTGCCCAAGCAACAAAATGAGTAAGGAACCTCTTAATCCCTCCCCTCAGGATGGGAGGGAAACTCTGCAGATGCACCTCTGAACTCTATCTCTGCACTCCACTCAAGTTGGTGCCCTTGGTGGACTTTTTGGGTTGTTGGACTTAAGAACCTGAGGGGGAAAGGACACTGCTCAATCTACTTGAGTGGGTCTTTTTTTGTTTATGAACCCTGTTTGCAGCGTGTCCCCAGATTAATTCTAAGTTAGTTCCCTCCTTTTAAAGATTTCTTTTCTGCAACCAGACTGTACTCAGAGGTGCCCAGGGCTAGTGTGTTAGTTTCCCAGGTTACTGAGTGGGGGCTTGAGCCATATCTGTGTTGAATCAATGGAAAGGAATCCCTAAATATTGAAACTGGCCCTGATTGCTGCTGGCTCCGCTGACAGAAGCAGTACATTAGTGTGACACTTTCCATGGTGGTGCTTGAGGAATTTCCTTCTCTTTCTCAAGAAGTCTACATAAGCCTGTGACATCAATTACAGATCCAAACATTCATCAGGCGATTGAAAAACATGTGTACTCAAGGGATAGTCACCAGTGTTTATCACCAATATTACATTTGGACCCATCAGTTGAAGGAGACAGACACAGGGGGAAATGATTTAAATACAGATATCTGCTGTGGTGTCTTTATTGTTCTAGCAACAAAGAGAAACAAAGAGAAGCAGGATTCAGCAAAGAGCCCCTGACTTTTCAAAGGAGTAGACCATCTCAAATACATCATGAAGAGACTTTTCTCCTTATGTCACTGGGAAATACATAAGATCAATTCAATGTTCAGTTTACTAATAATGAGCCCAATGCAGCTGCTTCTGATCCTTGACTTTATAAACCTGAATTCAGGCTATGTCCATGTTGAGATTTCACTGTCAATATGTAGATTGTTTCTATCAATGCTGGGAGTTATTAAATTCTTATATGGCCTCACTTCTATATAATGTCTTGTTATCTCATACAACAAACAGGCACATGATTTATTTGAGTATAGTATTGTGACATTCTTCTTTATCTCACCACTTCCCAAAATGTTCTCTCTGTTTGTATAACTTCTTCACATCACAGTGTGTTCTTTATAAATACTCATAAAATTTCCCATTTTAATGTCCATATGGTTATGCATTTCAGGTTTCATCTTTTATGCCAGCTGCCATGCTAAATATATCTACAATATCAATATTAATTATCTGTCATCTTCCTCACATATCACTTTGTTTTCAAGAAGTTTTTCACAACTTTTAAGACTCTCTTTTGACCTTACCTTTCATTCCTTGCTTGTCCCATGACCTAATTCTAGCATGCATATTTATAACATTCAATTTCTTGGTAAATTATATTCTTCTGAAGATAAATCAAACAATGCTAATAAAACAATAGCACAACTTTCAATCCTGGCCCAAATACCATACTGAGTTTACATGCAAAATTTCTGAATTCCTCCTAGGAAATTTCAAAATATAAAAATAATATATGTGTAAGGGTATGTCTACACTACAGCACTAATTCAAACTAACTTATTTCAAATTAGTTAATTTGAAATAAGCTAATTCGAAATAACACATCTAGACCCAAAAACTAATTCGAATTAGCGTTTTGCTAATTCGAAATAGCATGTCCACACTGATTGTATGCTGGGTCGCATTTAAGTGCAGCTGAAACCAGTTCCGGCAGGGCATCAGGTCAGTAGTTGCTTTGTGTGGCTGCTGTCTGAGGCTATCTGAGGCTCGTGCTTAAAGGGACCCCCTCTGGACAGCCGGTTCTCAGCTTTTCCACTTGCTTATCTACCTGGGCAAGGGACAGCAAAGCGTTTTCCTCTCTGCCTGCCTCTGTTGGTGGTTCCCATTGGGGACGCCACCACAGTTGGCACCATGGAGCCAGAGCTCGCTCTGGGCATTCTGCTCCAGTTTTTGGACTTGCTGCTACAAGCCTGCTAGCAATGGCTGGAGGCTATCTGGCACCATCAGGATGAAGAATGACACCTTCCTGGAACTCTGCAGATGGCTCATCCCTGCTCTGCAACAATGGGATACTTGCATGAGGCCCACCATTCCCCTCCAGAAGCGTGTGGCCATGACCCTATGGAAGCTTTCCATGCCGGACAGCTACCGATCCATCGGGAACCAGTTGGCGTGGGGAAATCCACCATCGGAGAAGTGCTCATGCAGGTACGGCACTCACCGGCCACTAGGCTGGGGGGAAGGGGAGCTGCAAGGAGGGAATGGGCCGCCCCAGGGAAAACAGGGGGGAGGAGGCAAAAGTGCCCCACACAGGAGGTTTCAGTCTGTCCCGATCATACTACATGTCGCCCATGGGGGGTTGCTTCCAGCAGTGGAGCGCGGGGCAGTGCCAGGGAACGAACACTCCCAGCCACCCATGTACCCCAGTGATTCGCAGTTTGGTGTGTCTCTCTGCAGGTGGTCAAGGCCATCAATCGGGTGCTGCTCTGCAGGGTGGTCCACCTCGCTGACCCAGACGCGGTCATCCAGGGGTTCAGCGCCCTCGGATTCCCCAACTGTGGGGTGGCCATCGACGGGACACACATCCCCATCCATGTCCCAGAACACCAGGCCTCCCTGTATATCAACCGCAAGTGTTACTTCTGTGTGATCCTGCAGGCCGTGTCTGACCACTGGGGCCAGATCAAGGACATAAATGTGGGTTGGTCCAGCAAGGCACACGACGCCAGGGTGTTCCGCAACTCCTCCATGTGCCAGAGGCTGCAGGCTGGGACCTTCTTCCCCGACCGCCACATCATGGTCGGGGACATGCCCGTGTGCCTGATGGGGGATGTGGCCTACCCCCTACAGACCTGGCTCATGAAGCCCTACATGGGACACCTCAACCCCTCCCAGCAGGCCTTCAATGCCAGGCTCACCAGGGCCCACATTGTGGTTGAGGGGGCCTTTGGCCGACTGAAAGCATGCTTTAGGTGCCTCCTCACCCACCTCGACCTCGCCGAGCACAATATCCCTCCCGTGGTGGCAGCATGTTGTGTGCTGCACAATTTATGTGAGCAGAAGGAGACAGCTTTCTTGCCAGCCTGGATGGCTGAGGCTGAGCACATGGCTGGCCAGTATGCACAGCCCTGCACCGCCACCGTCCAGGAGGCCTAGCGGGGGGCTATCCAGACCCGGGAAGCCCTGCAGGAGAAAGTTGGAAGGAGGAGTAAGGGAAGGGAAAGCTCAGGGTTGGGGGTCCTGCTGGCTCTCCCATCTCACAGCACTGCAGGTGCAGGGGCATCGGGGGGAGTGGGTGTGAGGCAGGAGGGATGGGGGTGCGGAAGAAGCGGAAGGGGGAGCAAGGGCAGGAGGAGCAGGAGGCAGGAACCTGTCCACCAAGGTCTGGAGGTGCCCTCTGAGGACACGGCCCTGCTCCTCCAGTGCCTCCAAGCTCTGCTGCCACAGCCGCAGGTGATTCTGGACCCAGTGGTCCTGGGTGCAGAGTTGGTGCTCCAGTAGCCACAGGTGCCGCCGCTGGTAGTCCTCCAGGTTCCTGGTGTGCCTGCTGGCCCGGCTGCAGGTGGCTGTTGCAGGCGGGGTGGTGTGCCCTGCAGTTCCAGGTGCTGCGGCAGAGGTGAAACAAGAGCAGTGGTCAGTTCTCCCTGGGGACATGGTGGGTGAAACCCAGCCCCCCTCTGCAGAGCGAGGTTGGCGTGTGGGGAATGGGCCAGGGCCCCTGCATGACACCCAGCTGCTGCTCCATGGTGGGCAAGGCCCAGGCGCATGGTCCCTGGGCTCTCTCTCCCTCTACCCCTCCATACACATAAGGGGAGCATGATGGCACTCACATGTGGAGCCCTCCCCAGCCTCGGATGACACAGCCGATGTGCTCTGTGGGGTGTCTTGAGGGGTTTTGGGTCCTGGGCAGGCTTCTTGCAGGCTCCTGGCTCTTGGCATCCTCTTCTTCCTTCTCTGTGTATGGGACAGGGCCCTCTGCCCCAGGGTTGATCACCATCCGGGGGCATGGACAGCGTAAGCACCCAGGATGCAGTCCAGGGCCTCATAATGAGGGCGTGCCTTCAGGTTGGCCCCTGGCTAGGAGGCCCTGGAGTAGGCCTACCACAGGTCCTTGATCTTGCAGTGGACTTGCTCCTGGGTCCGCATGTGGCCAGGCTGGAAGCCACATGGCTGTAGATGGCCACATTCCTGTGGCTAGTGTGGAGATCGTGGACGTTGGAGGCCTCCCCCCAAACTTCGATGAGGTCCATGCTCTCCGCACTAGACCAGGCGGGTGCCGGCCTCTTGTGGCCCCAGGCAGGCTCCTGTGGGCCGCCAGCCTGGTCCTGGGAAGAGGCGGAGGGCTGGGTGGCAGCGGGTGGCTGGCTCATGCCGTGCCAGGTGCAGGGTCTGCTGGCTGGGTGCTGGCAGGCTTGCAACTGGCACAAGCACTGTAGCCAGACCATGCCCCTTTAAGGGCTCCGAGGCTGGGAGGGGGGCAGAAGAATTTCCGTGGTTTGGCCCAGAGTGGCCACCAGGGTAAGCTAGGAAGGGCTAGCCTCCAACTAGTTTGAATGAAGTGGCTACACAGCCCTTAATTCAAACTACTTAATTCGAACAAGGCGTTACTCCTCGTAGAATGAAGTTTTCCTTGTTTGAATTAAGCGCTTCGCTATTTCAAATTAAATTTGAAGTAGCGGTTTGCATATGTAGCCGCTATTAAAGTTAATTCAAACTAACGGCTGTTAGTTTGAATTAACTTTGTAGTGTAGACATATCCCTATAGACTATCCCCTTAATTCACTTTACAGTCACTAGCCAGTTGCAACAGGACCTAATCACTGGACCTCATGTGCTTCCAGCCAATTGGGACTGAATCTAGTTACTGTTTCTTCTTTTCGACACTAAGACATACTTACACACTCAGATTTGTCTCCACTATTCAGCTGCACTAGACCCTGAAACCATTGCCAGAATTCCTGACCCATCCCTCCAGTTGCTTTTTGTGTGCTCCTCAGAACTGTAGTTAGGCTATAGGCAGTCTGGGATTTCAGCTTAATCCCTTCAGGAACAACATGGCAGGCATACAGCATAGTCTTGGCAGAGGTATTTCTTAATTCTTTAATTCCACAATGACTTCACTCTTAATGCGTAGAAGAGTTACTTATCTCTTGAGAATGACAAAAATCTGGAGATGCTATTGTAACACTAACAGACTCCAGTCATCAGCAGGGCAGAACTGAACCTGGGATCTCTGGATCTAAATGCATAAGCCTCTGTTGCAGAGCGAAATGCCTGAGGGCTCTTACCTAAGGCAGTAAAGTTAGATACATTAACATCTCTCCAAGGCATGCCTAGACTGCAGCATTATTTTGACATAACAAAGAGAGGGTATGTCTACACTACCCTCCTAGTTCGAACTAGGAGGGTAATGTAGGCATACCGCACTTGCAAATGAAGCCCAGGGATTTGAATTTCCCAGGCTTCATTTGCATAAGCGGGGATCCGCCATTTTTAAAACCCCGCTGGTTCGAACCCCGTGCAGCGCGGCTACACGGGGCTCGAACTAGGTAGTTCCAACTAGGCTTCCTATTCTGAACTACTGGTACACCTCGTAAAATCCTGGGCTTCATTTGTAAGTGCAGTATGCCTACATTACCCCACTAGTTCGAACTAGCGGGGTAGTGTAGACATACCCTGAGTGTCTACATAGCAAGTTCATTATTTCAAAATAACAGGCTTCTTATTCCAAAATGTGTAACCCTTATTTCACAAGGTATAATGCCTATTTTGAAATAGGGTGTGTAGCTGTGGTTATTTTGAAATAAGTGGCCTCTCAGGATTCTCACAGGTGCCCTGGTGGCCTCTGTCCATACTCATCAAAGCTCTATAGTTCCCCTTCCTCTACAGGCTTCAAAAGTGCAGTCTCAGGGGAAAGGGCTTGACACAATGGGAGCCCTGCTAGCCCTGTGCCACACAGCAGCACCCCGCTTTTCTTTCCCTGTTGCCATGAGTGATTCCTGTAGTAAGATGAAGGTCAGTAACATGGAGTAAGTAGGCCTGAATAGAGGCCTGTAACGTGAAAGCAGCAACAGGCCTAGAATCTAGTAAGCAAGACTTTGGTTCAGTAACACAGGAGCCAAGAAAGAGGCCCCACTGATAACTGCCAGTGTAATTGTGTAAGTTAGGTAGAGCATGGAGGGACACAGGGAGACACTGGGTACAGACTGTACTCCAGAGGGGAGTAGCGGAACATCTTTATAAGAAATGTCTAGGTACAAAGACTCTCCAAAAACTAATGTACATACCGACCTAGGTTCAGGACCAGGTTGGAATTGACAGCACAAAGGATAGTAAGTAAACCCCCCTTCCGTAAGGTGAGAGGTGGTAACTATGCAAAAGAAGGTGGCAACCTGGTACATAAAGAAATGTTGTAAGTTGGTTGTACCTGTCTATAAAAGGACACCACAAAGGGTGTTCTCCAGCCGACCTTGGGGGAGAGGCACACTAGGCGCCTGAACGGCAGGTGTCATTGCCTAAACTTACAGAATGCACAGTAGCTTAACTCTGACTGACTGCTGTTAATATCTGTTATATGGCAATAGGCCTGCCCTGTGTTGGTACATTGTCAACGCAGGCCATAGTGTCCAGTGGTGTAACTGATCTCTGTTACCAACTGGTATAGCTTCTCATTTGACAATATACCTGCTCTATTGATTTCAAACCTTGCTTGCATCTGTCGTTTCCGGGGCCTCTCAGAGATCTCCTGTGTTGACCCAAGTTCATGGGGTCTAACACTCTAGATAAAGGGAGTACCGATTGTTACGCACGCAGCCGAAAGTTTATCATCACTGACGGAGTAGAGGTCCTGTCAGGAGTGTACCAGAACAACCCTGACCAGATGACGCTGACACTGACAGTTCAGACCCCCAAAGGTACCGAGGTACAGAACACTGAGGTACGACAACCCCCATGCTCCCACTGAGCCCTCCACAGCTGCCAGGGAGAAAGCAGCAAGCTCCCAAGCCCCTGCCCGGGGATAAAAGAGAAGAGCCGCTCCCTGGTCTGGTGATGGAGCTCCTGGCCCAAATTGATCTCTGCACCAGGTGCAGGAATGCCAACATCTAAGGCTAGATGGCTGACAGCCTGAGCCAGAGGGGACACAACCACACTCAGGAGCAGGTGTGGATGAAAGTGAAGGAGCTAAGGCAGGCCCACACCAAGGCCATGGAGTGCAGCGTCCACTCAGGGGTGGCACCCCACTCCTGCCAGTATTACAACCAGCTCCACTGAGTCCTGGGGGGGAGTATTAACCCCTTCCCCCCATGTTGGAGAAACCCATCGTCAGCCTCCTGGAGGCATGGCTGTGGAGGAGGAGGAGGAAGATGAGGAAGCCAGCACCAACACCATGCCTGCCAGCCAAGAGTTCAGCCTCTCCTTGCAGCCATCCCTCCCTCCCCCCAGCATGTCACCTAGGGGTCAGACGAGACCTGGGAAGGCCCATCAGGTGAGTTCTATGACTTTCCCTAGACACAAATGGAGGGAGGAGGCAGGCAGCATATGGAGGCCTAGGGATTGCAGCCTGTGCACATGGGTACATGTGGAGCACCAGTCTGGAGCAGACAGGTGCAATGAGGTTGCCACATAGGAATCTTGCACTCCTTCTCACAGAGTTCTTGCACAGACCTGCCTTACTCCCAACCCCATGTTGGGACACCTTCCCACCAAAAGCCACCACTAAAGAGAATGGGGTCATGAATACACACAGCAGTGTCACACATGGGCAGGCCCATATTCTCGGAGCAACATCCATTCCCAGGCCAGCATGGAAAAGCAGAGGACACCAGTCCCCTGCCAGAGGAGCCTGCTGGGAGGGCAAGGAAGTGGAGGAGACCCAATAACACCCTCCCCAGCATGTGTGTGGCATGGAGGGAAGCTGAACTGCCCCATTGCCCCCCTCTCACCCACAGGCTCCCGGCCTGGACAGCACCTTCCCATGCCTGCTTGTCTCTGAGGTATGGGGGTATCAAGGCTCCCCGCTGGGATCTCTGTGCCTCCCACAAGGAGGTAAACAATGGAGAAGAGCCTGAGACACAACTGTACAGAGAAGTCCCTTTAAGCATGAGCTTCAGCTAGCCTTAGGAAGCAGCTACAGGAAATGACTGCTGTCCTGATGCCCTGCCTGAAGTGCTTCCGGGAGTGGGGGGGGGGGGACTTTAAATGCAATTTTGGCTCCAATGCGTGTGGATGCTTAGCGCTATTTCAATAGGCATTTGTAGTGTGGTCGTGGTATTGTGAAACAAGCTATTTCTGAGTTTTTATTCCAAAATAGCTTATTTCAAAGCAAGCGTGTAGTGTAGACATATCCTAAGTGATTTTGGCACTGCTAGTTGCGACAGCATTCCAGGGAGGTGTGTGGGTTACACTATCACCTATTCTGAGTTCCTGCATTCTGTAAATACAGTCTGTAAACATATCAGGCGAAGAATTGTCCCTCCTGCCATCTCACAAGTTCATTTCCTATGTTTCTCATGTGGTGATGGTGGCTACCTACACATTGCAGAAATCTGTTCTTAAATAGGGTTTCTGTCTCTGAGCCATGTGTTCAAACATCAAAATGTTTGTTTCAAAATGGCTGAAATGAACTCTTTCAGCTTCAAAACAGTTTTGCATTTTCTCATTTGAAATTATTCAGCAAGTTCACCCCAAATTAATGAATAGTCTTGCCCCCTTACATCAATTTTTCAATACAATTACTATTCTCCAAAAAACATTTTGCAAAGTTCTAGTTTTAAACCTCCCTCCTGTGTAAAAAACGAAGCAAATTATTATTCCGATGACCCATTTTTCCATACCCAACAGTTGTTTTTAAGCAATGGGGGTAATGAGGATCCAACTGAGACCTCATTCTTGGCATCTGTTTGTCACTTGTACAGCTGGTACTTTATTGGCCTTTACTTTTTTTCCTGGAGCTCTACTTTGGCAAATCTCCAAAAAAACAAAAAAGACGAACTTGTTCTCAGCAAATGTAAAGTAAGTTAAGTAAAATAACACTAATAGATTAAAAAGATGTAGAAATACTTGAAATGCTAACAGTCCATCCAGGGAGTCTTTAGGCATCAAGTACAAATTCATCTAGGAAGTAGGAAGCATTGGGTTTAAAGTAAAAAAACAACGAAGAACAAACAACATATGGATGTTTTGTAAACTTCATCGAAAAGCTGCTCAGCAGAGATTAATTTCCTACCCAGCAAGAAGCTATTTCTTCGGGGTATTTTTTAATTAAACTTACAGTCCTAAACTCTGCCATCTGAACTTTATTATTATTTATTTACATTACAGTAGTGTCTAGGAGCCCTAATCATGGATCAGGACCCAATTGGGGGAAGCCATTGTACCACCAGACCAAAAAGACTGTCCCTACTCTTAAGAGTTTACTGTCTAAGCAGCAGCACCTTGCTCCATAAGTAGTCCCATTAGTGCTATTTTATGCGAGGGAGGGAAGGAAAATCTGGCATGAAGACATGTATTGAAAGAAAACTGGGATTGAGATGCATGATCCACATGTGTTTTCCTCTGGATCCACAAGTGGACTGTACAAGGGTCACATCAGAGGCAGTATTTGTTACCATGCAGCAGCATGTGATTCAGCAGTTTCTCTCTATGTTTGGTCTAGGAGAAAATCTGATGCTAGTGTGCATAGTAAACATTGTTATAGTATTCTTTTCAGTATCAACCACAGCATATTGGAGAATCTGAATTTAGAACGATTCTTCACTCGCACCAATGTGAGTGAGAGTATTGCAATTCATCTGATGAAGTGGGTTTTACCCACGAAAGCTTGTGCCCTAATAAATCTGTTACAGCAACATTATTTCGGAATAACTAGCATTATTTTGAAATAACTTAGTCCGTGTCTACACAGTAGGCAGTTATTTCAAAATAATGTCGAAATACTGCCAAGCTGGAGGACTTCTTACTCTGACTCCTGTTACCCTCATTGTACGAAGAGTAAGGGAAGTCAGAGGAAGAGCGCTCTATTTTGAAATAAGTACTGTGTAGATATTTCCAATTTTGAAATAAGCTATTTCAAAATAAACTACACAATTGATATAGCTTAATTTGTGTAGCTTACTTTGAGTTAAGACCTGCTGTGTAGATGCACCCTTACTTTCTAAGGGCATGTCTATACATGTCCGTGGGGTATACAAGCTTATTTTTACCCATTAGAATTGGATTGGGTCAGCTCCGCTCCACTCCACTGCAGGGAGGGCCTGACAAGCTTCCAGCGCACCTGCACTATGCTCTCCATTCCCCCACCCAGAGGACGGTGGGTTGAACCTGGCTGCGGCTGCATGGGGCCTGGGCACGAGTGTGGCTCCCCTCCCGCAGGCCAGCCAGCTTGCCTGTTCTGTGTTTTCCATTCCACCCTGATATGTGCAATTTCCATGAATTATCCTATAGAACCCATGGGTTATACACATCGGTGGGTAATCAAAGCTTTTTCTTTTACACAGCAAAGAAAAACTGTGGGTTATACATGAGTGCGGGTTATACACGAGTGCGGACTCTATACGCTAAAACATGGTAGTTCATTTCTGAACCCTGTTATAGTCATGCATTTCACAACATCCTCTGGCAAGGAGTTCCACACATTGACCATGCATTGTATGACAAATTACCTCCTTTTGTTTGTTTTAAAACTTCTATCTATTAATTTAAATTGATCACCCATAGTTCTTGTGTTAATAACACTTCCTTATTACTTTTTCCTTACCAGTCATAATTTTGTGGATTCCTATCATATCCCTGACAGTCATCTCTTTTTGGGAAGTGTGACGGGCTCCTGGAAGCCTGTGGTAAGGGGCTCCCAGAATCCCGCACTAAGCATGGCGGGACCCCAGCTGTTCAGCCGGCAAGAGGGCGGGGTGACACGGAGCTGGAGAGAAGTGGCCAGCAACTGCTGGGGCCGTGCCACAGGCAGATGGCTGTGGCACACAGGGGCAGGGCCCCACCACAAGCCTGCAACGCCTCAGAGCAGAGGGACGCAGAGGGGGCGGGGCAACTTTCCACCGCATCTGTCAGCGGGTCCTTTGAAAAGGCCCCAGGGAGAAGGCAGCGGGGTGGCTCACAGGGCAGGAGCCGCCAAATGCCTAGCTGGGGCACTTTACCCCACCCCAATGGAGGAGTGGTCAGCGTTCCCCAGGAGTCTGGGATCGCGACGAAGGGACTTGAGGAGGCAGCGGACTGTAAGCCACTGGAAAAAACCCAGAGGGGTCACGGTGCAGGATGGGGATAGGAAGCAGCCTGGGGCAGAGCGCTTTTGGCGCCCGTGGGCTGAAGCTCTTCAGGGTGGACCCCCGTCAGCCAGATGGGGGGGGTCAAACACCCTGAACCTTTTAGGGCCCCGGGTTGGAACCCAGTGTAGAGGGAGGGCCCAGATCCCCCTAAATCCCCTCCTCCTGCACATTGTACTCTAGTCATTTATGGCGCACTGTCGGCCAATTGGCCTTGAGGGCAGATACTATCACTGTTGTGCCCCAGGAAGGGGCAGGACTTAGGGTCCGAGAGACCCCAGAGATTTCCCCGTCCCCCCAGACTTTTAAGACAATGGGCTTGCTGGGCCCCACCCTCCTGCCGGACCGTGAGAGCTCGCACCCTTAAGCCTGTCTCATGGGGGTAACCTGAGGCGGTGGGCTTGCAGGGCCCCACCCTTCTGCAGGAGAGTGGGAGCTCGTGCCCTTAAACCTGCCACAGGAAGTCTGAATCTTCTTAATCTCTCCTCATATGGCAGATGTTCCATATCCCTAATGATTTCTGTCATCCTTTTCTGAACCTTTTCCAATTCTAATATTTCTTTTGAGATGAGGGAGCCATATCTGCAGGCAGTATTCAACATGTGGGTGTACTATGGCTTTATACAGAGGCGACATGAGATTTTCTGCTTTATTTTCTACCCTTTTTTCTTGGGAAGCCAGTATAATAGGCATGGAAAGACGAAGCCTTCCCTGCCCCTGACCCGCCACTGAACATTTGGTCCACAGTGACTCTACCACTTCAACACACCACCCCTTTGGAAGTCCCCACTGCTCACTCTGTCCCTCCTCTTCTTGGGACAGGGAGGAAGTAGGGATGTGGCAAGCCATCAGCCAGCTGACCAGGGGTGTCTGCTGTGGAAAGAAAATAGCTCAGACAGGCTTTGCCTGATGCTGGGAGGGCTTGTGACAGGGTGGAGAGGGGACTGGCAGCTGGGCATGGTGTTGGCTCCAGCCTGGCCTGGTTCAGATAGAGGAACTTCTGGTGGCAAGAAGGCAAGCAACATAGCCCATGCTCATTTGGGGCCGGCTTGGACCAGCATTGGGGCTGACCTGGAGCTTGGAGGCCTCGCAGCTCAACCCAGAATTTGCATTCAGGAAAGAGGACGGGGGGGAGGGGAGAGGAGGGAGGACCGTACATACTGCAATCGGGCTGAAGTGTAGGAAGTGGCAGAACAGGCAGCCTCAAGTGAGGCCAGAAATGGGAGAGCCAGCAGCCCCATGTGGGGCCAGAAGTGGTAGAGCCTGCAGCCCTGCATGGGGCCAAAAGCGACTACACAGTCCCTCCCCATGAAGTGGCTTCACCCCTGAAGGGGATGGAGGGTGCAGGCGCTCAGACTGCATAGGGCACCAAAAATTTTAAGGATGCCTAGATGGACCAGTTTGGACAGGGGGTGGGCTTCAAGGATGGTAGGTCAGCTACGTACCCCACAAGCAACAAGGGGCGCTCAGTCTGTGCTGGGGGCAGTTTGGCTGGAGCAGGTGTACTGGAGTTCCTCTGGTCATGGGGCCCTTAAGTCTCTTTCTGTTAAGTGGGGACTTTTGAGTGTGCTGATGCATGGGTGTCAATCCTCAGGTTGAAGGGACGGGGCCAGCACACTAGTGTCCCCAAAGTGAGGGTACATCTGCTACCCATTCCTTCCTTAGTGGTTCCTAACATTCTGTTCCCTTTTTTGACTGCCACTGCATACACTGGGTGGATTTTTCAGAGAAGTATGCACAATGATTCCAAGATCTCTCTCTTGAGTGGTAAGGGAATGTGGATTGGATAAATGGATGGTAAGACGGATAGAAATCTGGCTAGGAGGCCAGACCCAGTGGGTAGTGATCTATGGCCCAGTGTCAGGATGGGGGTCGGTTTCTAGCGGTGTGCCCCAAGGTTCGGTGCTAGGACTGATTTTGTTCAGTATCTTTATTAATGACCTGGATGAGGGGATGGATCGCACCCTCAGCAAGTTTGCAGATGACACTAAGATAAGGGGAGAGGTAGATACGCTTGAGGGCAGAGATAGGGTCCAGAGTGACCTAGACCAATTGGAGGATTGGGCCACAAGAAATCTGATGAGGTTCAACAAGGACAAGTGCAGAGTCCTGCACTTGGGATGGAAAGATCCCAAGCATTGTTACAGGCTGTGGACCAACCAGCTAAGTAGTAGTTTTGCAGAAAAGGACCTGGGGTTACAGTGGATGAGAAGCTGGATATGAGTCAACAGTGTGCCCTTGTAGCCAAGAAGGCGAATGGCATATTAGGTTGCATTAAGAGGAGCATTGCCAGCTCATCCAGAGATGTCATTATTTCCCTTTATTTGGCTCCGGTGAGGCCACATCTGGAGTATTGTGTCCAGTTCTGGGCCCCCCACTACAAAAAGGATGTGGATGCATTGGAGAGGGTCCAGCGGAGGGCAACCAAAATGATTAGGAGGTTGGAGCATATGACCTTCGAGGAGAGGCTGAGGGAGTGGGGTCTCTTTAGTCTGCAGAAGAGAAGAGTGAGGGGGGATTTGATAGCAGCCTTCAACTTCCTTAAGGGAGGTTCCAAAGAGGATGGAGAAAGGCTGTTCTCAGTAGTGACAGATGGCAGAAAAAGGAACAATGGTCTCAAGTTGTGGTGGGAAAGGTCCAGGTTGGATATTAGGAAAAACTATTTCACTAGGAGGGTGGTGAAGCACTGGAATGGATTACCTAGGGAAGTAGTGGAGTCTCCATCCCTAGAGGTATTTAAGTCTCAGCTTGACAAAGACCTGGCTGGGATGATTTAGTTGGGGTTTTCTTCCTAGAGCAGGGGGCTGGACTTGATGACCTTCTGAGGTCTCTTCCAGCTCTATGGTTCTATGATTCTATGAGCTAATTTAGACCCCATTATTTGATATGTATAGTGGAATTATGTTTTCCAAGGTACATTGCTTTGCATTTATCAACACTGAATTTTATCTGTCATTTTTTGACTAGTCACTCAGTTTTGTGAGATCCTTTTTGAAACTTTTCAATCTGCTTGGGACTTTACTATCTTGAGTAGTTTTGTACCATCTGAAAATTTTGCCACCTCCCTCTTTGCCCCTGTGGTAGGCTCAATCAGCTCCACCTTGGTTTGCTTGCAAGAGCTGTCAGGCTTCGTGTGGATTGGTTAAAAGGAGAAAGGAGAAATTGGGATTGGACAAGAATGGAGAGCAGAAGGGCTGTTCTCACATTGTCTGAGGAGACTGGGTTGGGCTAGGAGCTGCCTGAAGACTGATCTGCCAGTATGTCTCTGGTGGAAGGTAAGCTTGATATAAATTGTTTGTTAGATTTGTTATTAGCAACCTGTTGGTGGGCATTCAAGCAACCTGCTGCAGCTGGGTTTCACTTGAAAGGAAAGGAGCTGACAGCTGAGCCCACTGGGGCTTACGAGTCTCTTGGTTTATGTTTCTGCTGAGCTTTGGCTTGCTGATTCTGCAATGCTGGAAGGAGCTGAACTCTCAGTGACCGGCCCAGACAACTAGACATAGCCATAACTGGAGGATGACAAGAACGTCAATTTCAATCAGCAGCTGTCAGGGTCCTGGGGAGCTCATTTCATTTCAGAAACTCCATGTGTCAGTGTGTCCGAAACAAAACTTCTTCAGGATTTCCAGAGAGTGGAAATTTTTAAAAAAAGCAAAATTTTCCATCAACAGAAGTCCTACGTTTTGATCTGCTCTAATTATGTCATAGTCTTTAGTTGGATGATCACATGCAATGATCGTCCTCTGCGGATGTTTCAGGGTTGCATAGTGAAGAAGTCTGCTGCCTGGTAGAACTCCTAATTCATTTGCTGCAGAAATTAGAAGGTCTCTACTCCTGGAGGTACTGGGGCAGGCACTGGAAGGTCTGTAATAAATGAGGAAGGGAATTGCAGGGAGAGGAAAGACTATCTTGGGATTAAGGCAGACAAATACTGTCTTGTAGAACTGGATTCTAAGCCTGCCACTGCCACAGAGTTTTTAAGTGATTCTAGTTAAGTTACCTAAGCCAAAATTTTCACAGGTACTCACTAATTTTGTGTTCCTCATTTCCTGTTCACCAGACCTCAGATCCCAGGATCGGATTTGTAGAAGCACTCTTGAAGAGCTGGTTTGTAGAAGCGCTCTTGAGTGCTCACTGCTTCAGCTAAAGTCAATGGGCACTATGATCAACCTGATTGCCTTCTATGATGAGGTAATTGGCTCTGTGGATATGGGGACGTGATGTACCTTAACTTTAGTAAAGCTTTTAATGTGGTCTCCCGCAGTATTCTTGCCAGCAAGTTAAAGTAGTATGGATGGGATAAATTAACTGTAAAGTGGATTGAAAGCTGGTTAGATCATCGGGCTCAACAGGTAGTGATCAATGGCTCAATGTCTGGTTGGCAATGGGTATCAAGTGGAGTTCCCCAAAAGTTAGTTCTGGTTTTCTTCAACATCTTTATTAATGTCCTGGAGGAGGGGATGGAGTGTGTGCTCAGCAAGTTTGCAGATGACACTAAGCTGGGGGTGAAATAGGTACGCTGAAGGGCAGGAATAGGGTCTAGAGTGACCTAAGGAAATTGGAGGATTGTGTCAAAAGAAATATGATGAGGTTTAACAAGGATAAGTGTAGATCCTGGACTTGGGATGGAAGAATCCCAACCTCTGCTACAGGCTGGGGACAAACTGGCTAAGCAGCAATTCTGCAGAAAAGGACCTGGGGATACAGTGGATGAGAACCTGTATATGAGTCAACAGTTTGCCAAGACTGGGATGCTTTAGTAGGAGCACTGCCAGCAGATCTAGGGAAGTGATTATTCTCTTTTATTTGACATCTGAAGTATTGTGTCCAATTCTATTACAGAAAGGATGTGGATGGATTGGAGAGAGTCCTGTGGAAGGCAACAAAAGTGATTAGGGGGCTGGAGCACATGACTTATGAGGAGAGTCTGAGGGATTTGGGATTATTTAGTGCACAGAAGAGATGAGTGAAGGGGGACTTGAGGTCTGGATTTGCAAATAAATTTTGTCCTTCTAATGTAGTTTGCGTGTAACATATATGCACACAAACCATGGATGACAGCTTGGATAGTCTAGGGGTGACTAAAGCTCTCCTGAGGAGCCACTACCAATACACCATCACAGGACTGGTGGCCCTGCCTATGCTCTGGCTCTTTCCCTCCCTGCTTTACCCATTCACTAATGCTGCCACCCTCTGCAGCTGTCTGGGAGGCTGTCTCTCCTCTCCTCTCCTCTCCTTTCTAGAAGTCCCTGTTGTTCACTGCATCTCTCATCCCCTCCATGCTCCTTCTCTGCAGGGGGTGGCATGGTGAGGAGGGACACAGGGAGTGGTGGGAGAAGGCCTCATAGGGAAGTGGAGGTAAAGAAGGATACAGCAGGCGGCCGTGGGGAAAACAAGCAGGGAGAAGGCTAAGAGGGGGAGGGAGCTGGGCCTGGTGCTAATCAGGAGCCTGGGGAAGAGCAGGGTGGTATGTGGGCAGGGCCACAGACAAAGAGCTTGTCTCCCCCAGGGGAAGATCGCCCAAGACACAAACATATGTATGCATCTGTAACCAATTCTCGCCTGTTTGGAAAGTGATTTGGCTGAGTAGTGGCACATCCTTTTAATCTTTTTTTCCTGTTTAAGAGAAACAAGATATTTCTATTACTTGTTACAATTCATGTCATTGAAAAAATATACTACATCTTAAGGAACTCACACATGCTATAATATAGGTAGCAGTATAAACCAGTAAGCAGAATGAACCATTAGGACTTATGGCTTTGCCAGCTGACAGGAAAAAAATAAAAATAAAAATCCATTCTCAGTCACAGCCATAGCTTACAAGCATATTTTTTCTTGTCTCATGAGCTTGTCAATATAAATTATTTGGTGGAACAATCTATCTGAACAGAAAGCAAACTTACTTGCCAGCTAAAAACATTTCCTTTCTAATATATTTATCCAAATTAAGCTCTGAACCTGCAACTGCCATGGTAAACTCATAACTTTGAGCTGATGTATATTTTGGAGTTTTAAATAAATGTCTCTCTGTTCAGTGTCTGCTTCTGGGAGATTTAATGGTATACTTGTTTTCTTTTCAGTTGGTTAATTTCAGAGTTTCCAATATCCTTTTTTCTTATTCAGAATCATAGTTTATTCTTAACAAGAAACTTGCAACCATACAGTATTATGTCTTAATTATAATTTATGAGACACATACCAGATTGTAATAGGCTCCTATGTAGCTCTGTGTGTGTAGGTATGTAGGCAGGTGGGTGGGTGGAGAGCAGCATCTAAATAGGGGGCAAGGAGGAGGATGGAGCATAAAATATGCCTTCTGTCCAAAAGTATCTCCTGCCCCCTTTTTCTGGATTGTGCAAGAATCTGTGCAGTTTAGTTGCTGTGCTCAAGAATCCTTCTATGCATCACAAAGTGGGTAGGGAATAGACAGGGCCATGGCCCTACACCCCCTTCCCATCTGCACCAGCCAGTTTTGTTGCCAACTCCAAGCATTCAGAACTCATTAGTCAGGCTTAGGAGGAATGGGGATAATCTCCTGTTTGGTTTTGCACTTAAAACAATACATTTGGGGGTCTATGATGGGGTGGACTTGACCCTGAAGCCCTCTGCTGGAGTCCTAGTGGTGGTGTCACACCCCACCCCAGAAAAAGGCATATGAGAGGTCCTCTGAGCTGCCTAGACTGGCTGTATGAGAATCAGCCAATCAAGGGGCCAGAAAGTGAGTATAAGCGCTACAGGGCCAGAGTAAGAGCATTTCTTGGCAAGAGCTGGAGGAAAGCAGATATTGCTCTGTGCTGACCCCTGGAAAAAGGCCCTGAGGTCAGGGTGAAGAATATGCTGGAGCATTAAGGAAGTGGGCTAGAGAATTACAGTAGTAATGCAATTCTTTAAAGAGATGTTGCAGACAGGTGCTATCTACAGGGTCCCTACGCTGGGACCAGGAGAAGAGGGCAGGCCTGGATGTTCCCCCTCAACTAGCCACTGGGGAAGAGGCTTAGACTTTGAGGCACCACAGAGAAAGAATGTAATTGCTGTAGTGGCACCACTCTATTCCAGAGCTGGGACAAACAAAGAAAAACATTACAGAGGGCAGCAAGAGAGGCCCTTGTTGGATTTGTACACTGGAGAGGATTTCCTTTATTTCATATACAGGCTGTATGTCTCGACCAGAACACTGAATTACCAAAGAGGCACCACTAAGGGTATGGCTAGACTACAAGAGTTTTTCTAGGATACTGGATGAATCCCGGAAAAACTCTTCCACATCCAGGGACACATTTGCTCTTCTGCTTTTTTTTCTGGAAGAGTAAACACGCTCTTTCGGAAGCCGCTGTATTCCTCGTTCCACAAGGAATAAGGGAGCTTCAAAAATAGGGGTTTTTTTCTGACATTTTGCCCAGTCTAGCTGGGCCAAATGTTGGAAAGCCTCTTCTGACAAAACGATCAAAAAAACCAGCCCGGTAGCCATACCCTAAAAAAGGGAGAGTGCAGGTAACACATTTGGCCACAAAGTTTTCACAAGCGTTGAGTGCCCCATTACGGGATCTTTTATTTACTTCTGTGTTTGAGGTTTAGGGTTCATTGTTTTCATGACTTTCCCTCTAACTGTGACAGCTAGGAAAGTTCTTGTTTAAAATGAAAACCGAGATTCCCACATAACTGTAGGACTCCATAAGGTGGGACTTTAAGAAAAATATTAAGTAATGTAAGACTCATGATAGAGCTGGCAATGACGTACTCAGCCTCACACCAGAGGAGGTAGGCTATATGGCTGGTGCTTCCTACATATCAGATGACTCTTTCCAGGCATGCCACATCAATATTCCTCCATTTCTTCAAGAGGCTGGTGCAACTGTGCTGTTCCCCTTAATCCCTACAGTAAAAATGCCACAATTTGCCCCTTATTGATAGATGTCTTGAGCCAGATTTGGAATAAAGTTCCAGAAATTCTGACCAATGGGCAGTCTGTTGCTCCGTGGTAACAGCAACCATACTTTAAAGCAGCCCCTATGGTTAAGTTTACATTGAATGAGGCCCACAGATGCTAAAAATATTTGTGCAGATGTTTCAGAGGGATAGCCATGTTAATCTGAATCTACAAAAACAATGTGGGGTCCTTTGGCACCTTAGGGTACGTCTACACTGACCACTTATTTCAAAATAAGCTACTCCAGAATAGCTATTCTGAAATAGCATGTCTACACTGCAGGGAAGCCTCAAAATTAGTCTGAGGCAGGCTTCCCTAATGTAGATGAGCTATCTCAATTTAGAGCCCCAGGAGGATCTGGGGAGGAATAAATTAGAATGGCCCTGGTGAGGGGCTATTTCAAAATAGCAGCAGTGGAACATCTACACACAGCTTATTTAGAAATAGCTATTTTGGAATAGCCGTTATTCCTTGTAGAATGAGGTTTAGAGATTTCAGAATAAGCCATCCGTTATTTCAAAATTATTTCAAAATTATTTTGAAATAACAGAATGGCAATGTAGACACTCATATTGTTATTTTGAAATAACGCTAGTTGTCTCAAAATAATGGTGCAGTGTATGCACACTCTTAGGGTACCTCTAGATTACATGCTTTTTTTGAAAGGCTTTTTTGAAAGATACTTTTGAAAAAGCCTCTTTCGAAAGAGAGCATCTAGATTGCACTAAGCGGATAAAAAAAGCGATTCGCTTTTTCGAAAAAGAGCATCCAGACTGCCTGGACTCTCTGTTGAAAAAAATGGCACTCGGAACCACTTCTGGCAGGGCATGGAGGCAGCCTTTACTTGTGGGTGCTGCTGCCTGCCCTTTGCAGAGATGTGTGCTTAAAGGGATCCCCCTCGACAGCTGTTTCTCTGCTGCTGCTTCTGGCTTGCCTACCTCTGAGAGGGACAGCAAAGCTGCTGCAGTGCTTGCTCTGGTTGCCCAGCTTTCTGGGACACCACAGCAGTTTGGTTTTTGGTTGTTTTTTTTGCTTTTCATCCTTTTTTTGATATGGAGCCAGAGCTGCCCCTGGGCAGGCGATGGCCCCATACAGCCATGCTACAAATTCTGCTGCACCTGCATGACACTGTCATGATGCTCGTAGGCCATCTGGACTCCGAACCCAGCCTTGAGCCCCTTGTCCAGGCTTCAGCACCACTGGCCTTGCCACCGAACTTATTCCTGGAGAGGCGATTTTGAAGGCTGGACACCAGTTCAGACTGGTGGGACTGTCTCATTATGGAGCGGTGGGACAACCAGGCTTGGATCTGAAATTCCATGTGAGGAAGTCCATGTTACAGGAGCTGTGTACCTGGCTCGCCCCTGCCCTACAATGCCAGTATACCCACTTGCAGCCCACCATCCCCCTGGAGAAGCAGGTTGCTATTGCCCTGGGGAAGCTGGCAACCCCTGATAGCTACCGCTTGGTGGGACACCAGTTTGGCATGGGGAGGTCTACTGTTGGGGCCGTCTTGATGGAGGTAAGTCACTCTTGGAGGACAGTCCAAGTGGCAAGAGGGGGGAAGGGGACAGTCAGGAAAGGACAGAGGGAGTGGGGAATGGGGTGGGAGTGACAGAAGTCCTCCTGGCCTCACCCTGCCCTAGTGCCCTAGTGAGAGGGGGCTCCTGGGGTGTTGGAGGGGAGGGTGGGGGAGTGCCTCTCAACAGCTCAGCCATCCCCTCTAATTTTCTGTTATGCGTGTTTCTCATTGTCTCTTTCTGCAGATGGTGACAGCCATCAATTCAGAGCTACTGCACAGGACTGTCCACCTTGGAAACCTGGACACCATCCTGGCATGATTTGCAGGGCTAAGATTTCCGAACTGCGGTGGAGCACTTGATTGGACTCACATCCCAATCTGTGCACTGCCCCATGAAGCAGCCCAGTATATTAACAAGAAGGGCTACTTCTCCATGGTGCTGGAGGTCTTGGTCGACCACCAGGAACAATTCACAGACATTTGTGTCGGGTGGTCGGGTCAGGTACATGATGCCCGCATCTTCTGGAACTCATACCTGTACCACAGGCTGCAGGCAGGGACATTTTTTCTGCAACGCAACTTTGCAGTCAGGGATATGCAGATGCCTATGTGCACAGTGGCTGACGCAGCCTACCCCCTTAAGCCCTGGCTCATGAAACCCTACATTGGCCACCTGGATGCGAGCAGGGAAATATTTAACTCCCAGCTGAATCAGGCTCACTTGCAGATGCAATGCGCCTTCGGGCATCTGAAGGGGAGGTTTAGGTGTCTGCTCACTCGCCTGGACATGGGGGAACTCAATATCCCCGAACTGGTTGCTGCTTGTTGTGTGCTGCACAACCTGGTGGAGAAGAAATGGGAAGCCTGGAGGGGAGGGGCGGAAGATGAGGGGAGGTCAGGCTGAGAAGGATGAGCGGCAACAGGGAACTCATCCAGCAAGTGATTGCTCCACTCTGTCTCTGCCTGCATCCTTTCGGACAAGGTGTCCTGCATCCTTTGTAGGATCGTGATTTGCTGATGTGTCAGATCCAGGTATGTGAGCCAGTGCCACCAGCTTCCATGCAGATGTCTGGGTGGTGGGACAGGTGTAGCTCGCCCCTCCTGAATGGCTGGCCCAGCTATGGAGGACAAGAGGTAAAAGTAGTCAGTCATGTATGCTCACACTGTCCCTGAGGGCATGCCCTCCTTCACAGCAGTGAGTACCTGTTCTAGGGACAGGGGATGCTGATGTGGTCCAGCAGCCACGTCCTCACTGGAGCCCAAAGGTGTACAGGCCACCATCCTGCCCCTCCTCCCCACACACACCATGGCCAAGCATCACAGAGAAGTGTTGGGCCACAGTTGGGTTCCCATGGGTTGCAGAGGGCCCTGGGAGCTACCTGGCCCTCCCAGGGCCTCCAACCCATGCCTGAACCTGGCAGCACTGTCTGCAGGAACAGGTGATGCCTCACAACCATGTGGGGGAGGGACGGCCTTCCCTGGGGTCGGCCATGTTGTTAGAGGGACTCTAATGTAATAATGTTGATCTGTTCATAATGTTTATAGTGCAATTGTTGTGTACAGAATTTGGGTAAGGTGCACACTTAAATTGGCGATTGTCATCAGTGACTGGAAAACAAAATGGAGTTTGTAGACAGTTGAACTTTGGACTTTTCCCACATTAAATGTTTCTACTTGTTACTAAAATTGCACATGGCACACTAGAGCTGTGCTCACAGCACGCTAGAACTGTGCACCTGGCACTCTAGAACTGTGTTCACAGCATGCTAGAACTATGCACCTGGCACGCTAGAACTGTGCCCATGACACTCAAGCTTTGCACTTGATACACATGCCAGTTTCCCTCCAAAGAAAAGATAAAAGTGCCACATCCTGTGAGAGGGTGTGTGCCTTTTGTCGGTGGTCTGTCAGGCCTTGGGACTTGTGCATAGTCCATCACCTGTGCCAAAGAGTCAGGATCCAGAGACATCTCTCTGTACCAGTCACCTCACCCTGTTACTTCCAACCAGGATTACACTGCTGTGGTGAAAACCCAGTAAGGACTGTAACCTGGGCCACCATTTACCATCATCATCACGCTTTGGTTCCTGTGGTGAATGCCTGGGGCTGAGCCAACCAATGAGGGAACACTTGCTGTTCCTCCCGAAGGGCTAACTGCAGCCTAAGGGTTGAGGTCGCAAGCACTGCTTTTATCATCAGAGTGAATTTTGTAATGTATACCTACCCTTATTTGTACCAGGACTCTATCTTCTTTCTCTTCCATTTTTGGAGTGGAGGTTGGGATTGTTGGTGGCTGTTTTGGATTTGTTTCATGCAAGTGTCATCCTAAATTTCTACAATACATGCTGTTTAACTTGAATCTAGACTCCGAGTTTTCTTGTGAGGAAAAATCACCGGTGACAAATATGCTGTCAGGGGATCTCCCTTCTGGTAACCAGAGCACTTAACATCTTCGATCAGATCCTTATCCTAAATTCTAAATTAATTCAAAAGATTCTACTTGTTACCGAGACTCTGGGATAACAATGTGTGGGGGCCCCCAGGCTGTGATCACCATGACGCGTCACAGTAGCGCTCCATCCTTTTTGCTCCCGCCTCCCCTGCCCTGTGTGTGTTGCGACCTCACAGCACTCACCTGATGTTCCCTCCCCGATGTCCGAAGAAGTCTGGAAGGCCTTCTGTGTCTGGGGAACTGGCTCCTGGGTGAGGGTCACCGTGCTCCTGGAATCCTCCTCCTCCTCGTCTTGGAGCTGCTGGTCTTCAGGGATGTCATCCTGGAGCTGTGGTCGCTGCTGCACAGGTCTCTCCATCCCAGACTCCACTACCTTCTCTGGAGACAGGGGTTCTCCCCCACCACCAAGATCCGATCCTGGTCCTCATAATACGTGCAATACTGTGGTGCTTCCCCAGAGTGGGAGCTGCGCTCACGGGCCCTGACATACTCCTGTCGCAGCTCCTTGACCTTTGCTCTCACTTGGTCTAGTGTGTGGAAATGGCGGCCTTTCTTAGCAAGGCCATTGGCCATTTGGGCATAAATGTCTGCATTTCTCCTCCTGGACTCCTGGGAATCTCAGAGGGCTTGTGCCTGTGACATGGCTCTGAATGGGCCTATTAGGAAGAGCCAAGTGGTCAGGGTCCTGCTTGGAGCTGACTTCCTGCCACAATGCTTCTCCTGGATACCTGTGCCTTTAAAAGATGGCTACAGACAGGAACAATAGAGGTGAAAGGTCTGGCAAGGAGTGTCGATCAGGGTTTTTTCCTGGAGGCCTCTTCTTTCAAAAAAAGCTCCTCCGCGTCCACACATGCCTTTTTTCAAAAGATCTCTTTCAAAAAAGGTGTTCTTCCTCATAAAATGAGGTTTACTGTAGTCAAAAAAACCACCGCGTACTTTCAATTTAATTTTGAAAGAATGCAGCAGCAGTCTAGACGCGGGTGAAGTTTTTTCGAAAAAAGGCCACTTTTTTCGAAAAAACCCTGTAGTCTAGACACACCTAAGAGACTGACACATTTATTAGAGCATAAGCTTTTGTGGGTAAAACTTACTTCGTCAGATGAATTAGAGTGGAAGTTACAAAAGCAAGGGCATATATAAAGAAGTTGCTTGTGTTAATGAAGCTAATCAAATCAGTGTAGAAGTGGATCATTCACAGCATTTGGTGTCAAAATGTGAATATCCAGAGAGGGGCAATTGCCTTTGTAATGCATTAACCTGTCAACATCCTTATTCAGTCCTAAATTGATAGTCTTGAATTTTCAAATGAATTGTAGCTCATGTTAAAGGTCATTTAGAGGCTCAAGCCTCCCGAGCTTGAGATATGCTGGACTTGGGCTGAGAAGCTTGCTCCCAGACGTAATGGAGAACAACTCTACATTGCTCTGAAATATGCTATGGCTGGCATAGAACTGGAGTGGAAATATATAAATTTGGTTTCATTTTTTTAAATGAAGGGTGAAATTCTGATCCAATTTATTTATTCCAGGAGCTGCACCTATTATCTAACAAATCTACATCCGGCCTTCCACAGGTAAGCAGACATGTGCTAGTTCTCCATTCAGAGGGTTGTTTGAATCCATTCAAAATAGGGCTGGACGTACTTCTCTTTCTATAATTGTGGAACTCTGGAAACCCCAGTATAATAAGCAACTTTGTCTTTAAGAATCAAAACACAAGAATCTAAACTGAATAGGCCAGAAGTAGACAATGAAACTCCTAGAAAGCTTCATTCTTATTAAGTAACCTCATATTTTAAAATGGGGCCACATCTATTAAGCAACTATCTTGTGTCTGTTCCAGTGTCAGGCAGCTGCATGGTATCCACACTGAGTCTATTCATGCACAAGCAGATGAAAATGCTCCTCCCTGGAACTCTGGACTTGATATTCTGCTTATATTTCTTATTTCAACCATTCTCCTCCACTTTGGAAACTGTGGGTCTGTGATGCCTTATTCTGGAGAGCTTCTGCTGATCCAAAGCTCATTAAAGTGAATAAGAGTCTTTCTATTTACTTTAGTGAGCTATGATTCCAGCCTTGAGAACACATAGTGAGTTCTAAATCATGCCAGATTGCTTGAGATCTACCCATTGAACAACTCTTCCTTTGTGTTTCACGCTACAGTTAAGAGATGTAAAGTTACTGTACTATTATTCTGTTTGGTCTGTGATACACAATCAAATAGACAGTGGATGCAACAGATGGTGGTGAAGAGACACCAATTACTAGAAATGGCCTAATAATCCAAAAGTTTACACTTATTTTTTTGCAAACAAGTATAAATCTCTTGCAGGATTATGTTATTTGTTGGGTTGTCAAGTGATTAAATCATCCAATTAAACAGCAATAGGCTACCATATATTTAAAATATTTTGGATGTTTTCTATATTTTCAAATATATTGATTTCATTTACAACACAGAATAATAAGTGTACAGTCCTCACTTCATCTTTATTTTTATTACAAATATTTTCACTGTAAACAACAAATTGTATTTTTCAATTCATCTCATACAAGTAGCGCAGAGCAGAGCAATCTCCTTATTACATATGAAAGTTGAGCTTATATATGTAGAATTGTGTACAAAAATAAACCCTGCATTAAAAAATAAAATAGTGTAAGACTTTAGCGCTTACAAGTCCACTCACTCCAATTGCTTGTTCTGCCAATCACTTAGGGATATGTCTAGACTACATGCCTCTGTCACCAGATGCATGTAAATTAGACTAGCCGACATAGTCAATGAAGCTGGGATTTAAATATCCCCAGCTTCATTAAAGTAAAAATGGCCACTGCGCTGTGCCGGCTCAGCTGATCATTGGCTCAGTGCAGCATTCAAGACACGGATCGGTCGACAAGGAACGCCTTTGTTGACTGCTCCTGTAAGCCTCATTTCACAAGGCGTAAGGGAGCGGTCGACAAAGGTGTTCCCTGTCGACCGATCCATGTCTTGGCTGCCACGCTGTGCAGATGATCAGCTGAGCCGGCACAGCAGGGCAGCCATTTTTATTTTAATGAATCCGGGGATATCTAAATCCCAGCTTCATTGACTATGTCGGGTAGTCTAATTTATATGCCTCTGGCAACAGAGGCATGTAGTCTAGACATGCCCTCTGGCAGATACATTTGGTTACAATTTACAGGAGATAATGATGCATGCTTCTTTTTTATAGTGTCACCTGAAAATGAGAACTGGCATTCACATGGCGCTGTTGTAACCAACATTAGAAGATATTTACATGCTACATGCACTAAAGATTAATTTGTCCTTTCATGATTCAATCACCATTCCAGAGAACATGCTTCTGTGCTGATGATGAATTCTGCTTGATAATGCTCCCAAGTAGCATAAACTGTTAGTCAATAGCAGAATGTTGACTTTCTTTTTTGGTGGTTAAGGTTCTATAGTCATCACATCAGAGTGTCGTTCATTTAACATTTCTGAAAGCATTCTCCACAGTTCATCCCTCTTTGGTTTTTGGGTGGCATTTCAGATTCTTAAACCTTGGGTCGAGTACTGTAGATATCTTCAGAAATTTCACATTAGTACTTTTTTTGTGTTTTGTCAGATCTGTTGTAAAAGCATTCTTAAAATGAACATGTGCTGGGTCATCATCATCTGAGACTGCAATACAACATGAAATATTTGTCAGAATGCAGGTAAAACAGAACAGGAGACTTACAGTTCTCCCTCATAGAGTTCAGTCACAAATTTCATTAATGCATTTTTAAAGAGCATCATCAGCATGGAAGCATGTCTTCTGGAATGGTAGCCAAGCATTTATTCTCACTTTCTTGTGACATTGTAAATAAGTACTAGCAGCAATATCTCCCATCAATGTAAACAAATTTGTTTGTCTTGGCTATTAGCAGAACAAGAAGTAGGACTTAGCAGACTCTATTTTGTTTTTGAATGCAGTTATGTACCCAAACAAAAATCTACATTTGTATGTTACTTTCACAGTAAAGAGATTGCATTTCATTACTTGTATGACATCAATTTGAAAATACTAGGGGTTGAATCTCTCTAATCCGGCACTCCCTGGTCCAGCAACATACAATGGTCCAGCAGGATTTATGTAGCCAGATGTCCACTTATCATGGATGTGGCCAAGTTTCCTACAGTCCCATAAAGTTTGTTTACAGCCACCAGTCCTGGTTTTCCCTGATCTGTGCTCTTATTTAGCTCTAATTGTTCTTTGACCTTGGAAACATTAAATTTCAACTTGTGCATATACTGTATAATACTTTCTAAAGTAATGTATGTGAAAAATCACAAAATCAAAATTAAATAAACCATTTCAGCCTTATTAATCTACTCTCATGAAGCATTTCAATTTAATCAGCATTTTCCAACTGGAAAATTTTGATCAGCTCTAACATATATGAAATATGAGGTCATGTTATCCTAAAAGACATTTACATATCCAGGTTCATCTATTGATTTCAGTATTAATAGATTAATAGATTTGTGATGCAGAGGTCCAAGAATGCTGGTAAATCCTATGTTATTGGATAAATCCATGATCCTTATATTTTGGATATTGTCAGGCTGCAGTCAAGATGTTGTGACCAACATCAGTATATTCTGAATGTGTGGCCTATAAAAAAAAGAATTTCTGCTCTCTATGTAGTTCTAAGTCAACAAATGGCTACATTACAAACAAAACTATCACTCACTAATCATTTTCAGGATTAGTGGGCCCCAACAGCTGCATTTACACTCAAGCAAATTGGGAACAGCTACATTAAAGTTAAGAGTTACACTAATCTGAAGGATAATCTTAATTTGCACTAAGGAATTCCCTTAATCTGGAGGTGGTACTTCCAGGATGAAATATGAGGGATATTGGGAGGACTCACTGTTTTTGGCTCACCCTAATATTCTTGCAGATAGATAAAGAACTTCATTCATTAGTGCAAACATTTCATAACCACTATAAATGCTAAGGCAGTTATGTTAAACGAAAAATAAAATGATTCTCCAGATTGTCAGAGAGAAAATTAAAGCTACAATTGAAGTTGGAACAAAATGCTTACTTTAAGTGAAGTGCGGGCTTAAGTACTTTGCTGGATGGGGACCAAAATGCTCTATCCTTTGTAAGATCAAGGCATAAGTGAGAAGAATAATCAGGCCCAAAGAATTTAAAGAATCTGTTTGTTCTATCAGTGTACCTATTACTTTTCTGATGAACACTAGTGAGCCACAGAGCTAAGTGGACTATTTCCTCTAGCATAGGTAATACTTCCCCAGTAGACCCAAGTGAACTAGTGAATCAACCATCTAAGTAATCAGAAGCCATTTGTGAGTCATTGCCATATATTGCACATCCTGCCAACAATTTTTATGTGCAATCTTTCCTTTAAAAATGTTGCTGTCACACTTCCATCGGAGACAGGAATGTGTGGAACAGAGAATCTCTCTTTTAAAGTAACAATTACAAGTGTACAAGCCTCTTAAACCTTATATCAGTTATTCTTGACTTGAAGTTCTTATTTAATCACTTCTAATGTACTACTAACAAAGTCATTAGACTTTAATAAAACAAGTAATAAGTCTCTCAAGAATAATGGAATTATTGGAAATTATGTTTAAGAAATTATACAAATGCTTGAAAATGGCATATTGCAGAAAACAGCACTTTGCTGTGTTAATTTTCCTGGTAGAAAAATTCAGAATTTTAGTTAATTTACATATTATATGAAAATTCTCCCTGCCTTCTAACTGGAATCGTTTTACCTAAACACTTTAGTCTTTTTTTTCTAGGTTTAATTGACACTGTTCTTTATGTGTCTGAGAGGATATTTGTTTTTTTCGTTATAAGAATAAAGTATGTTCAAACAGTTGTTTACTTTTAACTCGTTAGAGTTTATCATTATAGTCTCCACTGTCTATTTTTCTGTCACTTTCTGATCTTTGCTATTTTAATGCACCTATCACTGTAATATCCAGTCCATTTCATAAAACAGACTAAGCTATTATGCAAATGAAGCAGACATCCTGCTCTTTACAACTTAGTGATTTTCTGAAAGTTGATACCAAAGGAGGTTATCAGAGACACTTGCAGAGCTTTATAAGTTCAGAAATAGCCAGTCTGAAGAAATTATATGCTTTACAGGCTATCAAGTAAAAAAAATCTTTTGAAGTTCCATTATTGAATTTCATGACTGCTGTACTCCAGTCCCTAAGACATTAATGAATGTACAAGATAAGGAGTTGATGACCAACATCAAAAGCATTGTATATTTCCTCTGAAGTTTTATAAGTTAAATGTTTTGAAGATTTGTATCAACTTTAGTGCAAAATTGTGTGTCAGACAGTGGAATTCTGGGGTTCTGATCATTCATTCCCACTAGATATCACAGCTTGGCAGATGCAAATCAGTTTAGAGTACGCTTTTAATATATTTCATATGAAAGTATAATTTTTAAAAGATGTATTTTATATATGAAACTATAGCTATGCTGTCAGAATTTTTTCAAAATTATAAAATCAATGTTTTATGTGTTTTATTTTGAAAAGCCATGATTACCTCTCTTGCAAATTTATTCTAGTATGTAACTATGCTTATAGTTAGAAATATTTTCCTAATAGCTAACCTGAATCTCCCTTGTTGAAGATTTAGCCTATTACTACTTGTCCTACATAGTCAAAGACAATTATCAGGTCCACTTTTCATCTTTTTTTAAGTCTAAACATGTCCATTTTTGTCCACCTCCCCAATAATTCAGGTTTTAAGACTTTCATCATTTTTGTAATTCTCCTCTGGACTCTAATTTGTCCTCATTGTTTTTTAAAGGACAGTGCCCAAAAGGCTACACCAGTGCCACGTAGACTAGAGGGACAATTACCTCCTATATCATGTCATATTCCTGAATGATAACAACTTTTTCCACAACTGCATCATGTACCTCTTCAATGCTTAGCCTAGCTGTCAGTTGTAGTGATCGTTTGCCATTTTATTATTCCTGTGCAGCCACAAGGGCTTGGTGGGCTGAACATCCATTGCAGAATCAGACCCATGTAGAGGACATTTGAATGTAGTCTGCCTCCACCTTCTGGTTAGTGGAATTTTATTCTGGATGTTACAAGCCACCTGGAGAATGGCTTTCCCTGGAAAGTCTTGCAGCATTCTGGCTATCTCTTTTCATACAATGCCCCTGATAGTCTGTGGACTGGAGTGACCATAGATATGAATTAAGTCATTCAGCTTTATGCCCAATATACAATCTTATCATTTTGTGTGGAAAACCTCTATCTTTGCTCAGTCTGAGCTGCATAGGGTCCATGTTTCACCACTCTACAGCAGTGTGGGGAGGGTACAACTTGAATAGATTCTGAGCTTATCTGTGACAAAATGATGTTGATTCCATATTTGTTGTATACAACCTGTGGCAGACACTGTGATGTCAATACAGTGAAGAACATCTACTGTTGGAGGAACGGTTGAGTGTATAAAACAAATGGCAACAGCTTGAGACTGCTTTTACAGTCAATTTCATCCTATTGGCTTACAGGCAGTCCCCGGGTTATGTACAAGATAGGGACTGTAGGTTTGTTCTTAAGTTGAATCTGTATGTAAGTCGGAACTGGCATTCAGATTCAGCCGCTGCTGAAACTGATCAGTTTCAACCGCGGCTGAATCTGGACGCCAGTTCCGACTTACATACAGATTCAACTTAAGAACCCCAGGCATCCCCAAGTCAGCTGCTGCTGAAACTGATCAGCAGCTGATTCCAGGAAGCCTGGGGCAGAGCAACTCTGCCTCGGGCTTCCTGTAGTCAGCCGCTGGTCAGTTTCAGCAGCGGCTGACTTGGGGACGCCTGGGGCAGAGCAGCTTGGGTGCTGCTGGGTTGGTCCAGTAGCGCGGCCGCTCTTCGGCGCTACTGGACCAACCCAGCAGCACCCCAGCTGCTCTGCCCCAGGCGTCCTGATTCAGCCGCTGCTGAAACTGATCAGCAGCGGCTGAATCAGGACGCCTGGGGCAGAGCTGCTGGGGTGCTGCCGGGTTGGTCCAGTAGCGCCAAGGAGCGGTTCTGTGGGACCAACCAGCAGCGCCCCGCATACTCTACCACAGGCCCCGAGCTTTGCTCCACGTCTCCCTGGTATGTTGGGGGGGGGGGCACTAGCTGCGTCCCCCCCCCAGCAGACCAGGGAGACGCGGAGCAAAGCGGCGGAGGACCCGGGCCGGATCACGGCGCTTCCAGATCAGCGCCGCGGTCCGGCCCGGGTCCTCCGCCGCTTTGTTCAGCGTCTCCCTGGTCTGCAGACCAGGGAGACGCTGAGCAAAGCGGCGGAGGACCCGGGCCAGACCCGCGGTGCTTCCAGCTGACCAGGGAGATGCTGAGCAAAGACCAGGGAGACGCTGAGCAAAGCCGCGGAGGACCCGGGCTGGACCCGCGGCGCTTCCAGATCAGTGCCGCAGGTCCAGCCCGGGTCCTCCGCCGCTTTGCTCCACGTCTCCCTGGTCTGCTGGCTCCCCCAGCAGACCAGGGAGACGGGGAGCAGCTTTTCTCGCCCCGGAGGAGGCGGGCGGCGGGACCAGGCGTCCCAACGCTCCAGTCCTCCGGGGCGAGAAAATCCCCGTTCGTAATTGCGGATCTGACGTAAGTCGGATCCGCGTAACTCGGGGACTGCCTGTATATTCAAGATGTGATCCAAAATAACTCCAGATTTTTTTTTATACAATCCTAATGTTTAGTCAATCATTTCCCTATTTGTATTTCTGAATTTGATTTTTCCTAACTAGAGGTCACAATAGGAAATTAATAGGTAGCTGCTTTAAAATAAACAAAAGAAAGTTTTTCTTCATGCAGTGCACTGTCAACTGGTAGAACTCCTTGCAAGAGGATGTTGTGAAGACCAGGACTTTAACAGGTTCAAAATAGTACTAAATAAAATCATGGAGGTTAGGTCCATCAATGGCTATTAGCCAGGATGGGTAGGAATGGTGTCCCTAGCCTCTGCTTGTCAGAGGCTGGAAATGGATAACAGGAGACGAATCACTTGATGGTTACCTGTTTCTCTTCACTCTCTCCGGGGCATCTGGCATTGGCCACTGTTGGAAGACAGTATACTGGGCTAGATGGACCTTTGGTCTGGCCCTTTAAAGCCATTCTTATGTTCTTTCTAAGTTTAGTACTTTGCACTTATTTTCACTGTATTTCATCTTCTCCAATTCTCCAAATTCTCCAATTCATCAAGGTCACTTTGGAAGACAGAATTAGAATTCAAAGTGCTTGTAACCCCTCTCAGCTCACTATTGTCTGCAAATTTTATAAGTGTGTTCTCCACTTGATTATCCACATCATTAACAAAAATATTGAATAGTGCTGTATCAAGGACACTTCACTTCAGGACCCCACTAGATAGGTCCTCCCATTCTGACAACCAACTACCAATAAGTACTCTCTGAGAATGTTTGTTTGTTTTTCCAACCAGTTGTTAACATACCTTATAATAATTTTATCTATACCACACTGTCTTAGCTTAACTTAAACAATGTTGTGTGGGACCATGTCAAAAGCTCAAAAGCTTGACTAAAATCATTATCACCTCTACAGATTACCCCTTATCCACTTGGATCATAGCCTAAAAAGAAAAATTGGTTTGTTTAGCGTGATTTATTCTTGATTCGTGCTGGCGGTTATTTAATCCTATTTCCATCTAGTTACTTAAAATGATTTAATAATTTGTTTCAGTATCTCACCAGGAATTGAAATTAGTCTATGATTTCTGGGTCCTCTATTCCCCATTTTAGAAACTCATACTATGTTTACCCTGTCCTCTGGGACCTCAATTGTCCTTCAAAAATTCTCAAAGATAAACATTAATTCCAAAATTACTTCAGTTTCCTAAGTATCATAGGATGAATTTAATCTAAATTGTAACCTGTTATTTCTCTATTCTTCCCCATTGCTGATAATATTATAGTAGACATCTTATCTAAACATCTTGTCTACATATCTCTGTAGAGAAGACTGATACAATATAGTAATTAAACACGTGGGCTGTGTCTAGACTGGCCAGTTTTTCTGGAAAATGAGCCGCTTTTCCGGAAAAACTTGCCAGCTGTCTACACTGGCCACTTGAATTTCTGCAACAGCACTGACTTCCTACTGTAAGAAATCAGTGTTTTTTGAGGAAATACTATTCCTCTCCTGTTCGGGCAAAAGTCCTTTTGGCGCAAAACTTTTGCGCAAAAGGGCCAGTGTAGACAGTTCAGATTTGTTTTCCGCAAAAAAGCCCCAATCACAAAAATGGCGATCGGGGCTTTTTTGCGCAAAAGTGCATCTAGATCGGCCACGGACGCTTTTCTGCAAAAAGTGCTTTTGCAGAAAAGTGTCCGTGCCAATCTAGACGCTCTTTTCCGAAAATGCTTGTAACAGAAAACCTTTCCGTTAAAAGCATTTGCAGAAAATCACGCCAGTCTAGACGTAGCCCTTAGCTTTCTTGATGTCATCTGTTATTAGCTCTGCTTCCTGGCTAAGTAGAGGACCTACACTTTCCTTCAACCTTTTCTTGTTCCTGGTGTATTTACTCAAACTTTTATTATTGTTCACAATAAAAGTTGCTCATTCTTAAACATTGGTTCATGCTGCCATTTCTTGCAGGATTCCTTTTTGATTTTCAGTGTCATTAAACATTTTCATATATAACCAGATTATCCTCTTACTACTCTTCCCAGCTTCATATTGGGATAATTTAGTTTAAATACGGTATCTTCTGAGGAACTGCCAGCTCTCCTAAAATCCTTTTTCCCTTACATTTTCTTCCCATGAGACCCTAGTTCTTAATTTTGTGAGTTTATTTGTCTGATTTTTAAAGTCCACTGTCCTTTTTCTCACTCATTCTATTCCTTAGAATCATGAAATCTATCATTTCAATCATCACTTGCACCTACTTCAGATTCACAACCAATTCCACACTCCTATTTTAGGATGATCTAATTTACACAAAGAGGAGACAGTATAATTGAGGTGATTATATTCTTCCTACCTAATTTTTTGTATAGCTTCATTCAGTTTGACAATGATTAATGAAGATTTGTACAATGGTGGGGAAGTCAGGAACATTTAACAGACTATATCAAGTCCAGATTTTTTTGCCAGATGAAGTTGCACACTTTTGTAAATAAAATGTAAAAAATAAGCTCTTTTATTTTTATGAAGAATTTAACTGTACACCACTGAAACATTCTCTCCAATTTCAAGAATAATTAGATTATTGATAGCTTTTATTAATGAATTTCCTGTTTTTGACTATGTTGTGGTAGTTATTATTTATAAATAAAATGTGTATATCTTTCAGGGGTAATTGAAACTGTCATTTATTGTTGTTGACAGCTGTGGATAAATTAGCACCAAACAAAAAGCCAACTTCTATTACGTTGATTTATTAAATACATTGTTTGAACTCTTTAGTACATGAGTCATTTAAAATCTATTGTGAGAAGCTATTCAGAAACAATGTTGATAGGATATTATTCTTGTTAAAATTTGGCAAACCTTTCTGGAAAATTCTTCCCTGTAATGATATGATACCTGAAATATTTCAGGAAGATTATTTGTATGTCAGAGAAATGAAAGAGAAATTAAAAATTGAATTTGTAATGGAAGCTCCTGGCACTTTGATCTTTACTGTGAAGTAGCTACCCTGACTTCATAAATAGCTACAAAAGTTTAAATATTTACAAGTTTTTAACACCAATAATAAACTTTTTCCCTTTTACTCTAATGCTTCTTTCATTCCACTTGACTCAGTCACCTGCACCCCCACATGCTCCAAGTGTAGATGTCTCCCCCACCACCATTCCCCATTCCATGCTTTCTCAGGGCCTGGCCTCACTTGTGCATAGTGGTTATCAACTCTGATCACAAGACAATTTGGTCAATTACTTACATGCCATTTCATCAAGGATTCCTTCCCAATAGAGCTACAGTAGTCAACTCTTGTTACTTATTTTCTGGTGAAATATATTATCTCCAGGATCCAGCTAACATTCCTAACTATCTAACAAGCTCATGTATCTATGACTGTATACACCAAGTGAGGTTCAAGAAATGTTCACACTTTGTCTCATTGATGTCTGTATACTCCTAGAATTTGAAAGGCAGTATGAAACTATTAAATATGACAGACACCCGTGTAATGTTGCAGATACTTAGTTAACACTGTAGTTAACAATAAATAACACTGTGGTTCATGTGGTTTTAAAGCTAATTTACAATAATATTGATTGGTACTTGTTACAAAACAAGGATATACACAGTAACTGTGACAATATTTAGAACACATGCACAGGCAAGGACTCTTCCTTACCTAATACTTATTCAGTTTCACTAAAGGACTAGTTACTTTTCATCTGATCTTTGCTCAGTGGTCAGCTTTCAACTCAGATGTTGTTCACAGCTGGACGAATCACTGCAAACACAGGAACAAGAAAAAACTGAGTGAGTTAAACATGTCTGGGATAAGTATTTTGTGTCATCAGAAAGACTCCAAGATTGCTCACCCAGGATTACAGTCTTCTCCCTTCCAGCTGTTCTTCAACTTTCAGGTTGAAGCACCATACTGAAGGAGTCAGGTTGTTCTATCCTATTTCTCTTGGGTGCTTCAGCTTAGTTCCTGGTTCTTGGAGGTGCTGGGATAGACCAATTAGATAGTGCTGCACACTTCTGAAGGTTTGAAATCTCCAAGGAATATGAGTCAATTTTCCAGTCTCTTCATGTAACACATCTTCTCTCCCTATATTATGTAAGATAAGTTAGGTCATTGTTAGTGCTGAAGAGTATTACTGGGATGCAGAATTGCTAATGCTGCTTGTACTGCTGTTCTGGGAGCTTCAGTGTTAGGTGCAGTAACAGAGAATGCAACTTGTTGATTCAACAGACATCAATGGTTTTATTAGAGAGAGATCACAAGCTTGATTCAGTGGCTAAGGCACTCAGGTTTATTCTCAGCAAAGCAGAGTACTAGCACCCTGTTGAATGGACACTAACATGCGACACAGTAAAGGCCTAGTTGACATAACAAGAATGCTGTCTCTGTGGCTGATATAAAAATACCACTCTTATGACATCTTCTTTTTATACATTGATACAAAAAGTTATATATTACTCTCCAGATGTTGCTAGTTACCACCCTTATATTTGTGCCTGTTATTTTGAACAAATCGTCCTCATCTTTCCTTCTGTCATCCCATCTTTATCTTATGAAGGTTTGGTGTGTTCCTTTATAATCTCTTGGGAATTAGTTTACACAGTTACTTGAGGACTCTGGGGGCGTGTCTATACTAGGAAATTATTTTGAAATAACTAAAATTGAAATAATAACTCCCAAAATAACAATTTTGAAATAAGTGTTATTTTCCAAGGAAAGCAGGTGTACAGATTTTGAAATAACTAGCTCGTAATTTCAAAACAAAGGGCTTGGTAGTATGGATGCTCTACTTATTATTTCAAAATAAGGGAGGTTATTTTGAAATAACTCCCTAGTGTATATCAGGGCTGGGTGATTTTGTACTAGCTTTTTCAGTCATGAATGTGCTTATTTGGTTAGCCAATACCTGATGTGTTACTATTTTGCCAAGGCCAGACCTACTTTGGTTAACAGCCTTTAGTTCCATCTAACAGATAAACATAGGGCTCTAGCAAGACCAACATAAGCACCTTGGGGCATTACTTGAAAACCCACTGGTTTACTCCAATTAGCCTCCATAAGTTGCTTTCCATGGGCTCCTTATGGTATGTCCCTTGGCAAGCTTTATAAGTATGCTTGTTCAGTTTCTCCATCAGCTCTCTGCTAGTTGCTGAACCGTGTAGTTTAAAGTTCATATACAAGTTTATACTAAGTCCCTCCCCATTTTTCCCTTTAAATTTGTTGTAACAGTCCATTGACTAACATAAAGTCACTTCAACAACTGTTAATCTCCAGTAGACCAGAACAGCTATATAAAACTTCCCTTTCCATTGTCCCTGTTCTAACAATGGTGGGACCTTGATATGGATGGCTGAGCTGAGTTAAGGCATTATTAAACAAATGGCTGCATTTCTAATTATTTCATTCTGAGGTCAAGCATACTTATGAGCACACTATTTGATTTAGTTCCTTTTATTTACTGACTTTTTCAGCATAGGCATATTTAAATAATAATCTAATAATAATGTTGATAATCTAAATATCTTTGATTGCAAATATTAAACATAATTCTTATAATTTCTTATCATTTAAATTAAAATAAATCAGTGTGAGCACAATCCCTAACATAGTTGTCCATGAGGCAAATCCTGCCATTACATTTTACTGTATTTTCCTCATAGAATATCATTTATAGTTGACTTCCCTTTTAGATACATTTTAATTATGATCTATTCAATCATGTTCCCTATTTTACAACTGTATCTGGCCCATCACACAAAATCAATGTTCAACATTAATTTAATATGTTTTTAATTCATTTACTTATGTACAGTTTGGGGGTGGAGGAAGTCTCTAGGTGCACCAGTGGCACACTTTCGTGAAAGGCGGAAGCAACTTGGAGTTTTCTTAGATCACTGATGAAATCTAGCTGTTACACCTGGGTTTTTTGTTCTCTTAGTACGTTGTTGTATCTTTTCTAAAGGCCATTATGCCTGGGAAATTCTTTGAGAAGTCCAAAAGCTATGAGTTATTACTTACTTGCTTACTACACAGTGTGATTTAAAAGGTCACAAGAAACCACAATGCCAGTGCATATATTATAGCTACACCAGGTTAGTTTAGTTCAAGTTTTTGGTATTTTTTTCAGTTTCTTATTTTCCAGATGGATCAAATGGCATGTAATTTCATTTATGCATAAATTCTATGACATTTTACAAGTTGTTCTCTGACCCCTGTGAAAGACGTGCTGTCCCTTCTTTTACACAAATAGAAATGTCACAGAGTTGCATGTGATTTCATCGCTGACAGAATATCAATTCCTCACCACTGACTGAGATATGTAACATAGCTCTAAAATTCAGATAACCATGAGAAGAAGGTGGGCCTTTACTGGCATAATTTATAGTACCAGTGAATCACTTATTTATCACATTAACTTTTTGAAACAAGGCATCAGATCCCATGGGATTTGAACCTGTGTCTATCATACTTTAATTCTCCCTTTATTGTCTCACAACCAGATATGGGAAGACCAAATGGGGCAATGCTGACTCCTGCCCTCTGATTCGACCAGCTCCACAAGTCCTGATTGGGCCACAGCCCCTATTTAAGCAAGAGGGAGAAGCAGGAAGTTGTGCAATTGAGCTTAATGCTGCCATGGGCCACTGGCTTAGTGTTTATTTGTTCCTTTCTTCTAGTCCCAGATCTTCTGGGATTCTGATGCTTGGTAATTGCTCCTGGCTTCCTGCCCGCTAGTTCCAGTTCTTGAGCCTGACTTCCTCATATGCTGACTTGGCTTGACTCTTGGTAATGGACCCTTCCTCCCTGTCATCTAGTTTTTCTCTTGATCTTGATTTCCAGCCAGGCCTGAATCTTGGTAACTGTCTTAGCCTGTGCCTGACTCTAACTCTTAAACCAGGCTTCAACCACCCTAGCACTGACCAAATTGTTGTTAGAGCACATTAGCAGCCACCACTAATAGATTGATAGGGTTATCCTAAAATTTATGGTGCTAAAGTTTGTAAGTCAAATTTGGGTTTCTGAAGGACTATGATCTTGATTAAAAATCTTCTGAAACTAATGGAAAGGCTCCATTGATTTCAAGGTGCTTTGGATCAGGCCTTCTGAGGCTTTTTAAATAAAAACTATGTGGTGGAGACAACCAAAATGCTACAGCACAAAGTTGTTTGAAAACATTTGTTCTGCAACAGTTACATAATTGAAATGGATAAACAGGGTCTAATTTTCCTCTAATCAGTTTATCCCTGATCCCAGACTTGGGATTAAGTTTGTTTAATCAGTCGGAGTTTTGCATACATAAATAATTCAGAGCATAAAGTAGCAAGTGTGTTGGGGTTGGACTGTTACATGTAGGAACTTCCTAATGTAAAATAAAAAAACTTGTTCACATTTTTAAATTTCTCACAATATTTACTTGTGTGCCCTCTTCTGCTACTGTGATTCCCATTGAGTGTTATGTCATTGTTCTCACTGAATTAACAGAAGATACTTGAGAAGTAAAGGAGTATTTCCACAGCCACAGGACTAATTACATAAGTAGCAAAGGTGTCCGACAGTGAAGAGTCTATGACTAGGGCTGTGTCCAGACTCAGGGGTTTTTTCGGGAAAAGTAGCCTTTTTCCGAAAAAACTTCATCTGCGTCTAGACTGCAGCCGCGTTCTTTCGAAATTAAATCGAAAGAACGCAGCTTTTCTTTCGACGGCGGTAAACCTCATTTCACGAGGAAGAACGCCTTCTTTCGAAAGTGCTTCTTTCGAAAGAAGGCGTTCTTGAATGTAAATAGGGCTTCTTCAAAAGAGAGCATCCAGACTCACGGGGTGCTTTCTTTCGAAAAAGCGGCTTGCTCTTTCGAAAGTTCCGCGTGCAGTCTAGACGCTCTCTTTCGAAAGAGGCTCTTTCGAAAGAGGCTTGCAGTCTAGACATAGCCTAGGAGGGAGAGCATTGGTGATGACTATATCTGCCCTTCTGCACATGCCCACCTCCTCATTGTTTCTGTTAATGTGGGTATACAGAGTAGGTGAATTTTTAACTGTGATGAGTTTTGCCAGCTTGTCCTCTGATCTTCCTATTTTAGTTCTACTTCAAACTGGCCAGTGATGAAAATATCTTCTGGCTCCATTCTTTCCAAATCAAGGACCTACATTTGTTCAAATATCTGTCAAATCATTCAAACTTTATCCCATAGGAACATCTCTTTTGTTGTAATATATACAATGCTACAAGGCTGTAAATGTTCTCAGGTCTATCGACCCCATTCTATGAGCTATTGCTTTTCTTATGATTGTTGTTTAATATTTATATTGCAGTATATAATGTGGTAGCCAGTTCCTGACCTCAAATAGCAGCTTTTCCAATCTGAATTACAGTACAGCTATCCATCTAAATGCAAAGATCACTTTTACATGCATTCCATACTGCTCTGCTTTCTCTAATACTAATAGACACATTTTCTTAAATCAAAAACTGCTTCTGAGTGTCGTGAACTGAAGCTTAATACAGCTGTGTGTATTTTGTCAATAAGTATTTCACAAACCCCAATGGAATTCTAGTTGAAATATAATGAGATATCTGATTTGGTGATGAGAAAACTTCCATCTATATGAGCAGCTGCTTTTGATGCAGCCTTTGCCTTCTGTGAACAGTAAGCAGTTGAAATATAGGAACAATTAAGCTTTTTCCTGCAAGTTTCAGGATGTTGGGGGAATGTGTTTCTACAGATTCCTTTATTGTCCCCTTTTGATGTTTCATAGTTGTTACACTAGAAATATATTATGGGGTTTCTAGACAATAATATAATCTCAAATATAATAGGGCCACATAAAGTGTTGATTTCAAATACTGTAATATGCCTATGAGAAAAAAAATCAGGGTGAAATGGATCCTGATCATGCAATGATCTGTGTTTTGCTGTGGGTGTGCTTCCCTCATGCTATGCATGTAAAAAAAAATATTGAGTATGTGCATAATTACTGACCGAAGTCCAAATTTCTACTGACTTCTGTGGAATCTAAAACATCCCAAAGATTCCATGATAATTGCCTCATTTTGAAGGGACATTTTCAAAGTCTAACTTTCCAGAAATGTCACTAAGTGAGTTATTGTCTTTCTATACATTACTACACCATGCCAATCATAACAAAGATTTAATAGTCACCATCTCCCAAACAGCCCTCAGTGCTGACTGGAGCATGCCAGTTCCCCACATACATACAGCAGGCCTCATAGATTCCTGGAGCATGGTGCTCAGGCAGCAATTTAAAGGGTCCGGTGATCCAGCCTGCATTGCTCCTGGAGCAATTGCACCATTTGCTTCCCCATTGGCGGGTCCAAAGAGAACACGTTTTATCATGAAATGCAGGACACTGAAAAGGCTTTAGGAGTCACGGAGTCAACCAACTAAACATGAACTCCTAGTATGACCTTTGGAGCAGGGATGTAGTGTTTCCTCTGAAACTATCCATAGAGTATTGTCCAGTTCTGGTGTCAACAAGGATGTAGAGAAGAAAATTGAAAAGGCTCAGAAAAATGTTAGAAGGATGATGTGAGATCTGGAACACTTGGCTTAGAGTGAGAGACCTAAAAGCTCAATTCATTTCATCCAAGACAAAGCTGAGGGAACAATATCCAGAGGTTGGTCCAATAAAAGATGTTACCTCACCCACCTTATTTCTCTGGCTATGTCTATAACTGTCAAACTGATCAAGGCAAAGGAACAGTAGTAAAGAAAATCATGCTCATTATTGTTTTGGCTTCTCGTAGCCAAATCTACAAGTGAGAAAGAAATGCCACTTCAGTGAGTTATATTTCTTTTTATAATGGAGATTACCTATCTCCTAGAACTGGAAGGGACCTTGAAAGGTCATCTAGTCCTTCACAGCAGGACCAAGTACCACCCCTGATGAATTTTTGCCCCAAATGGTCTCCACAAGGATTGAACTGACAACCCTGGGTTTAGTAGGTCAATGCTCAAACCACTGAGCTACCCTCCCCCCGCAAGACTTACTCACTTCTTCCCCTGACAATATCCATTTCTTGCAGACACATGCTTTTGAACATGAACCTGCATATGGTACTTTTTGGAGGCACTGGTACCTAACAGCAAATACCTTAATATTCCTTCCAGTATATTAAATTCATATACATATTAACCATTGTTCCAAAATCTGTATGGTATCAGCAAAGTGCATGTTTAAACAATAAGTCCAGAGTATCAATCCATAACCTTCGATCTATATTCAGGAAATTTTTTGATTTAGACTATAATCCATGACAACAGGTGTCGTTAATATGCAGAAAAACAGATGTTCAGGAAAAAGACCTCCTTCCTTCTCAAACTACCAAAAGTGTCTTCAGAAATATAAAAAGATCTCTTTATAAGGAATAATTGTTACTGGAGATGCTTTCTGCAACAATGGAATGGGGATCAGCTAATGGATGTTTTGGGGAACTGCCAGATGATCTGATTAGAATTATCTTTTGCTTATCAATCATGTAACATGAAGGAAATTTCTTGATGGTATCTTTAAGTAATGAGACAAACAAAAATATTAAAACATAATGTTTGGCAAAATCAATCATGGGAAAGTATTTTTCTATCAGCAAAAGGGGTTTATTTGATTGTATCCTATAGAAAGCAGGGGTATTTGTCAGTCAGAGGAACCCTTTGCAGCAGATGCATGAATAACTCAGTTGTTTCCTTAAATTATTTCACTTGTTAGATTTAGTGCCTTCCAGTCAGAGTAAGATCTCACTTAGTTGGAAAAAAGGGGGACTATAGGAAAGAATCAGCAGAAATGATGAGGCTAATGGTCTCCGGTGCCTGTTTATTCCACCAATAAAATGCAGAACATAGGTGATTCTTCAAAATTAGACTATTTGAATAAAATATTACTGAATTTCTCGAATTGTTCTTTGGCATGCACTTTTTCATGGTCATGGGAGAGTCATGCTCATGGAGTTGACTTGTTATGAAAATGCATCTATGTGCTGGCATTGTTACTTTGTTTGGAGAGAGTTCATTTAAACTTTTCCAGTGGCAGAAAGTTGGGACTATTCATCTCAAGATGATAGTCATGCTTTGAATTAAGGGTTACTGAGTTATCTAAATTTAATATTAGTGATATGAAACACAAAGGTCAGGGATGATGTTATCTTTGCAGCTCTCTATTGATTTTAGCTTATAGTGATAAACCATGATATTATTTATTAAAAATTTAATAAACCACTGGCTAGCAGTAGGTTTATACATAACTACAGCTAGTTTTAAACCAAACAAAACCCGCTTAAACTACTATAAGACAAGAGTTACAGCTATGTTTCTAAATAAACTTTTTAAAATTTCCCTTCTGATTTCCCTTGCAGGAATGTTAAATTATTGAGAAAGGGCTGTAAAATGCTACAAGCTCTGTCAGATACCACTTCCTGCTGGTTCAGGAGCTCACTCTGCCTCCACTGCTTTCTTACACAGTGTGCTCCTACAGGACATCTGCCGAGTGGCCACATGGTCCTCCCAACATATCTTTGCAAGACATTATGCCATTGTCTCAGGATCTAATGTGGACACCACACTTGCATCCACAATTCTAACCTCTGCTACCACTCAGCCACTGAATTCTACCTCTTGGAATGGGCACTGCTACATAGTCACCTAGGGTACATCTAGACAGCAGGGCTATTAGGGAGTTATCCCAAAATAGTTACCCCGTGTTTTTTAAATGCACTTGTTATTTGGAAATGTTTTTCAAAATAACGGGCGTGCTATTTTCAGTATCTCTGTAGCCTTCATTCCATGTGGATTAAGGGATGTGTCAAAATAGTGCGTTATTTCAAAATTTGGCACTGTGTAGCTGTGCCAAATTACAAAATAAGCTATTTCGAAATAGATATGTGATAAAATATGCTATTTGCATAGCACAAATTGTGTCTCTTATTTTGAGTTTAGGGTGTTATGTAGATGTACTCCTACAGTGGAGCACCCACAGGGACAGCACGCAAAAAAGAAAGAGAAGTTACTCACCCTGTACAGCAATGACAGCCCCTCAAGATGCATGTCCCCATGGATACTTCACTGTAGGTGATTATGTAGCAGTGTCTGTTCTAGAGGGTGTGGAGAATATATTTCATGATTAAAATAAAATATGGGTAACTTATCAGACATTGCTGTTTTCCTTGCATTTTACTGTGCTCAGAAAAAATGGAATCCTATGAACATTTAGGCACATGCATAATTTTATTGGTTAAGGGCCAGATTCTGATATCCTTGTATTGAGTTGCTTCTCTCTGGTACATCTGGGCTATGTCTACACTGCAGAGCTTTTCCGGGATACCCCTGGTATCCTGGAAAAGTTATGCCATGTCCAAGGACTGCGTCTGCTTTTTTGGAACAGTTTTAAAAATGCGGATGCATTCTTCCGACATCCCTGTATTCATTATTGTATGAGGAAGAAGGGACGTTACGAAAGAGGAGGTGTTTCCAAAATTTGGCCCCATGCAGATGGGCCAAATTTTGGAAAAGCCTCTTCTGAAAAATAGCAGAAAAAGATATGCAAATTGTGCTGCGCAATTTTCATATCCTTTTCCAACTTTTTTTTGCAGTCTAGACATAGCCCTACATTGCATGCTTATTTCAAAATAAGCTATTCTGGAATAGTTATTCCAAAATAGCTTATTTTGAAATAGCACATCTACACCTCAAGGAAACCTCAAAATTAGTCTGAGGCAGCCTTCCCTAATATAGATGTGCTATCTTGATGTAGAGCCCCCGGGAGGCACTGGGAAGGAATAACTTAGAATGACCCTGGTGAGGGGCTATTTCAAAATAGGAGCAGTGGAGTGTCTACACTCTGAACTATAGCTATTTCAGAATAGGCGTTATTTCTCATAGAATGGGTTTACAGATTTCAGAATAAGCCACCTGTTATTTCAAAATTATTTCAAAAGAACGGAATAGCTGGGTAGACACTCGTATTGTTATTTCAAAATAATGCTAGTTATCTCAAAATAATGGTGCAGTGTAGATGTACCTTTCCTCAGTTAGAATCTTAGTCACATCTCCTATTCAAGTCAATGGGATAAATCCTAAAATAAGGCATTACTCAATGTAAGATTAGCAAAAAGTGACCCTGAACTACAGGATTATACCTTGCAATGCTGGTGGAAGAACGAATGATGAAAGTAATTAGAAATGTAAAAAACCATCCCCCATCTGTAGCTGGGCTAAAATGCAAAGTAGTGCTTGCTGGAAGACTTTATGGAATTCTGGCCATGTAACTAGACCACCGCAGGGTGTTCTTACAATAACAGTTAACCTCTGTATTGGCACATACCTTGATTTGTTTTGTTTTGTTTTTTTTCCACCCAGGAGAGCAGCAAGCCTATAGTAATTTCTTTCATTCCTTAATAAAAGCTACCACTACACAACAGCCATACTGTTTCCTTGCATTTCAATACGGAAGGCTATTTAAAAAGTAAACAACAAATCTAAGTGCCTGTGGATTGTTTCCCAGAAAAAACATTTAATTTAGATAGAGATCTTCTGCTTCATGAACTAATCAAATAGAGGACTACTATGTGGATTTAAAGCAAGCCTCTTATTCTGGGTCTGGGAGATACAAGGAGCTTGCCCCACAAGCAGATAAATTAAGCTTGTAATGTGAAAGAACAAGATTCTGGCTTTCCCAGCACAGACATAAAAGTAGGATTCCTCAAACCCGCCTTACTCCCTGGCACACATAGCTGTTCATGGGAAACAAGTCAGGGCACATTTTGTACATTTTGGATTTTCTGAACAATATTCTGTAGGTGAAATCTTGGCTCCCTTGGAGTCAAAGAGAAAATGCCACAGAAGTGCCATGATTTCACCTCATTTTGCTTTTACATAGAGTTGGTGACATTTTTTTCCTCCAAAAGTTGTTTCCATTTCACGTGGATTAAAACCAATCCATTTTCAATTTTGTAACTTTTTAAAGTGACTGTATAGTTCTCAAAAGGTTTCATTTAGCAAATCTAGGTTTTGGTAGAATGTCAAGAACCATGTAAATAACGTTTTAAGTAAGTTGTGCTAAAAACTCCCAACGTCTCTAGGCAAACTCTTGAAGTACAGATCCTCCAGTTAGCACTGCATTCTAAGAGCAGGGATTTCATAGCCCAGCTGCCAAAACCCTGAGACTAATGCCATTTCCCCTGCATTCCCAACTGGGATTAGTAGAGAATTTTTTTATATTGGGGGGAGGCTGGAGGATACATATTTGTTGGAAATTAAACGTTTTATAGAAATACAATGGTTTTGATACTTACAAGAAAACACAGGCAGGGTGCTGTTACTCTGATTTTCTGCCAGTTGAGTTGGTAGATTGTTAGGTATCCCTGTGCTTCCACGATCCATGGCACCTCTTCTTCTAGGACTCTTGGCATCAAGCAGGGCTTCACTCTTTGCTCTAAGGAGGGGACACCTGCAGAGTTTGGCATCTAGAAGACTTATCTGGAATCCTTGGATTCTGGGATCCCAGGCTCAATTTGGTTTCAAAAAATTCAAAATGAAATGTTTCATAGTTTAAGAATAATTTATTTCAGATTTTCCCTTCCACGGGAACTTTCAAACAGTTTACTCCTCATTTCAGCAAAAAAAAAATTTCAGACTTTAGTTTCCTGAGGAATAGAAATTCAAACTTTTGAGCAGAGTCTCAGCACTCCAACCTTATGGGAACTTAGGTTCTAGCAAGGAGACACAGGTTTTGCAGGGCTTCTAAAACAACTGGTCTTTACTGTAGGCAGCACAAGAGACAAATAGATTGAGATAGAAACAGTAGGACACCTGAATATCATTCCTTGCCTCCATTTCTTCCCTACTCTTGAATGTTGTTTGGAATTTGGTCAAAATTCTCCAAAGTGTCCACGATCCTCTCCTGTGGCTAATGGTCTCTTCTCTAATTTATGAGTTTTTCTCCACAGCCAACATTCATCAGCATTGGCTGGTCTCACAGAAAGTCCTCTATCAGTCTCTTCTGCACCAAGCTTTCTTTCTTTCTGACGTACTGTGTCTCTGCATTTTTAGAAAGAGGCTGTACTGACTCCTCATCTCTTTGTTTCTTCTCCTCAGGGAACTTGATTTCATCAAACCCTAATTCTCTGCAGTGAAGTTGGAGAAAACTATTTTTATCTGGGATGCAGTTATTCCTTTATTGTTTCTGAGCAAGTTATATTAAGATGCCAATTGACACAGAGATTGTGTGGTACGATTTAAAGAGGAGATAACCGTAGATTTTTCCCTCTTCATCTTTCAGCAGCCTGATCTCCTTCTCCCACCTGTAAGTTCCTATACCTACTCCCTTTAAATCTGAGCAAGGGGTGTTGCAACCTGGTGTGCAGGATTGCAGCAACACTCATGTTTAACTCAGCCAAAAAGTGGTTGGACCATGGCCCAGGTGGTGTCTGGAACTCAACTGTCTATGGACTCAGCTCAATAAATCCTCACTGAGTGGATGTGATACCTGACTAGATGGAAGCTCACCATTTAGGCCCCTTCATACCAGCCTCACAGCAGTTGCTCAATGCATTCCATGTCCACAGCTGTGTCAGGTCTGCTTTCTATACTGACCTTTGCTCCAACCCATCCCTGTTCTAGCCTCAGCCCTGCATCCTTCCTTCGGGTACGTCTACACTAGCCCCCTAGATCGATCTAGCGAGGCTAATGAGGGTGACTGGAATTGAAAATAAAGCCCAGGATTTAAATATCCCGCGCTTGATTTGCATGTTCCTGGCCGTTTTAGAAATTGACTAGCCCGAAGTAACTGCCCGAGTCTACACGTGGTAGTGAAACGGGATTCCGATTTAAAGCCCTAACTCAAATTAGCTGGTATTCCTCCTGCAATGAAGTTTACCAGCTAATTCGAATTAGGGGCTTTAAATCGGAATCCCGTTTCACTGCCGCGTGTAGACACGGGTAGTTACTTCAGTCTAGTCAATTTCTAAAATGGTGCCTGGCTGGGAACATGCAAATCAAGCACGGGATATTTAAATCCCAGGCTTCATTTGCAATTCCGGTCACCCTCATTAGCCTCCCTAGATTGATGTAGGGGGCTAGTATAGACGTACCCTTCATGTGAACTCCATGACTACTGGCTTGTTTCCTGACCATGACTCCAGTTCTCCATTTTGGTTCTGTTCTGATTCGGATCATTGTCTTCCCCCAATCATGCTTCTGGGTCCATCTTCTGATTCTACTCCGATCAATAGGCCAGACTCCTGCTCTGACTACTAGGTCAAACTACCTCTTCCCTGTTTGTGACAAGTACCTCCTTGTCCCATGGGTCTGTTGCCCATGGGCAAAACTATTAATGGACAAACCCAGCCATAGGAAAACAGACAGTTCATAAAATAAAGGTGAACTTATGGACAGATTCCCCAGTTCACAGTTTTGATAGACAATATTATTATTGATAAAATATGCAGTAACATTTCTGACTAAAATGTGGAAAAATTTGGAAAATGAACAGTTATGATCTTTTTGTTTAAAAAAATGTTTTTCACAAAAAAATCCAAGCAGTTCTATTTTTTTAAAAAATCTGCTACTGTAAACCACTATAGACATAAGTTAAATTTGACTAATATTTTTTCTGGATTTTGCAGGCAAATTAACATGCTGAAAAATCTCATCTGTGTCACTAGATTATAAAAAAGAGATATATTACCAAGATCATTAACATTTAAAAAAATCCTCTGATTATCCCTCACAAATGTTAAAGCTCAAAAGATATGTGTATAACTCCACATGCCTTAAAACACTTTGTTATCTTAAGGTGCACCGAATGACACCAATTGTCTTCAAAAAGCTTTGCATCCAGTCCTGACTACAGATATACATTTTACATACTCTTGAGCTTTGAACGGGATTTTTTTTTGAATGCCTGGAAAGAGAATCTCTAAAAGCCACCCAGAGAATTTAAGTTTCCAGCCATTAAATAAATAAAGTCGCTCCTTTTTTCAAACAAGTGCAACGGGGAAAATGTCTCTGTCGTTCCAAGGTAGAATAGATTTATATTTTAAATAAAACGTGAGGCAAGATTAAAAATTCTATGATTGTTCATCTTAGAAAAGAGACAACTAAGGGGGAATATGATAGATGTATATAAAGTTATGTATGATGTGAAAAAAGAATTCTTATTTATCCCTTCCAATAATGTAAAAAACAGAGGTCACCTAATAGGATTAATAGGCAGAAAGTTTAAATAAAAAATAGGCAGTATTTCTGCATATAGAGAACAGTCATCACAAGGAACTTGTGAGGGATGCTGCGAGCACCAGAATTATAACTGGGTTCAAAAAAATTAATGAGTTAATGGGGGCTTGGTCCACCAATGGCTTTCAGCCAAGAGCTTCTGGGATGCAACCTGATGCTCTGTATGGGTATGTCTAGACTACAGGTTTTTGTTGACAAAAGTGGACTTTTGTCGACAAAACTATACCTGCATCTACACTGCCAATGAGTTCTGTCGACATAACCTCAACAGAACTCAGCAGTTTTGTCGATGGCTGTAACCTCATTCTTCGAGGAATAATGCCTTTTATCAACAGAGTTCTGTCGACAGAAGGCATTATTGCATCTACACTGTCCTTTGCACCTACACTGTCATGTAGACAAAACGGCTTGCTTTGTCGACAGAACTGGATGTAGTCTAGATGCTCTTTGTTGACAGAAGCTTTGTTGACAGTATCTGTAGACAAAACTTCTGTCGACAAAAGCCTGTAATCTAGATGTACCCATAGTCTCTAAGCCTCTTACTGGCAGATGCTGGGCTTGTTCTCTTCATTCCTTTTGAAGCATCTGGTATTGGCCACCGTTGAAAGACTAGATGGACTTTAGTTCTAACACAGTAGGGCCACTTTTATATTCTTAAGCTATTATTGTTCATTAAGGTTCCATTCGGGTGCTAAAAAAAGCAATAGCACATCACACAAGAGAAATTCCTTTACCCAACATAAATACTTCATTAAAATACTGTAGTCCTTTTGTTGGAGAAAAATTTAAAATGAGGGAGTTATTACTTGAACATTTGGTGATATTATTTTTTCCCTGTATCTCAGGAAGAAGTTTTAAGTTTCATGTTCAATTAACATTCTAAAACATCTGGAGAATTGGCTGGACTTGATTCTTTAAAGACACATCCAAAGCCTGAAAAAACTGGGGTTGATTTAGTATAACATCCTTTTTTTGTTTGTGTGTTTGTTTGTTTGTCTTTTTAGTTGAAAACTCTTTGGGCCAAGGAGAGAGAGAGAGAGTGTTGGGTGGGGGGACTACTGGAATTAACAAAAAAAACTTTTTAAAGGAAATTTTGAAAGTAGGGCACCCTGTATCACACATACTACACAACACAGTCCAGAATCTGAGTTACCCTTTCAAATTAATGTGGAAATTGAGCTCATTTGTCCTCCCACTATCCACTGTCTTTTTATAATAGAGGGAGATAAGTAAACCATTTTTATTTAACTTCCTGCAATTGAATGTTCTTTTCCAAATACAGTACTGTTTATTGTCTGATGAGATACACCATTAAATCTCTCCTTTCATTCTTATTTCAGAAGTGTGTCATTACTGTACTATGGTGACTTGAAAAAAATATTCGGCCCATATCAGGTTACAATAAAGCCTATTCCAAGTTCTCCAGTTAAGCATAAATAACATTATAGCCTCATTTTCCTTCTTAAGCAGAAAATTTTCTTTTCTGCTGAATATAGAATACATTAGACTTATCAGGTAAAACAACTTATCAATTCAAAAAGAATTGAGTTTTCTCACTTTACCCTTTACTTCACTTCCCAGAGATTTTAATCAATTAAGATTTGTTGTGATGAGCAATATCTTTCACGTTTTCCTTCTGGAGTTTCTTATCGCCGTCTATATAAATACCTAAAATCTTTATAGGTTTTCTTTCTTTCCTTTTTTAAAGGCAGAGTAGATAGTAGCACTGTACTTTTAGAAATAAAAAATACTGCAGACTTTTGGCCTCAAGCAGAACTATTGCATGTGAAGTGTGTAATGATCTCCATATGTATTCAGCTTTACAATTTGTTCACATGGCTTCAATAATCTTTACTCTCTTTGGATATGTCTACACTACAAAGTAAATTCGAACTAACAGCCATTAGTTCGAATTAACTTTAATAGTGGCTACACATGCAATCTGCTAGTTCGAATTTAATTTGAACTAGCGGAGCGCTTAATTCGAACTAGGTAAACCTCATTCTACAAGGACTAATGCCTAGTTCGAATTATGTAGTTCGAATTAAGGGCTGTGTAGCCACTTAATTCAAACTAGTTGAAGGCTAGCCCTCCCCAGCTTGCCCTGGTGGCCACTCTGGGCCAAACCAGGGAAACTTTTCTGCCCTCCTCCCGGCCCTGGAGCACTTAAAGGGGCACAGTCTGGCTACAGTGCCTGTGCCAGTTGCAAGTGTGCCAGCACCCAGCCAGCAGACCCTGTACCTGACACAAGTTGAGCCAGCCACCCCTGCCACCCAGCCCTCGACCTCTTCCCAGGACCAGGCTGGCGGCTCCCAGGAGCCTGCCCAGGGCCACAAGTGACAGGTGCCCGCCTGGTCTAGTGCGGAGATCGTGGACCTCATCGAGAATTGGGGGAGGCCTCCAACATCCACGACCTCTGCACTAGGCACAGGAATGCAGCCGTCTATGGCAGGATAGCTGCCAGCCTGGCCACCAAAGGCCACATACAAACCCAGGAGCAGGTTTGCATGAAAATCAAGTTGGTACAGTGAGACCCCCGACCCTGAGCTTAGAAAATAAGAACATAAGAATGGCCGTACTGGGTCAGACCAAAGGTCCATCTAGCCCAGTAGCCTGTCTGCCGACAGCGGCCAACACCAGGTACCCCAGAGGGGATGGACTGAAGACAATGACCAAGTGATTTGTCTTGTGCCATCCATCTCCAGTTTTCCACAAACAGAGGCCGGGGACACCGTTTCTATCCCCTGGCTAATAGCACTCCATGGACCCAACCTCCAGGAATCTATCTAACTTCTCTTTAAACTCTGTTATAGTTCTAGCCTTCACAGCCTCCTCTGGCAAGGAGTTCCACAGGTTGACTATGTGCTGTGTGAAGAAGAACTTTCGCTTATTAGTTTTAAACCTGCTGTCCATTCATTTCATTTGGGGTCCTCTAGTCCTTCTATTATGGGAACTAATGAAGAACTTTTCTTTATGTACCCTCTCTACACCACTCATGATTTTATAGACCTCTATCATATCCCTCCTCAGTCTCTTCTTTTCTAAGCTGAAAAGTCCCAGTCTCTTTAGCCTCTCTTCATATGGGACCTGTTCCAAATCCCTAATAATTGTAGTTGCCCTTTTCTGAACCATTTCCAAGGCCAAATATCTTTTTTGAGGTGAGGAGACCACATCTGTACACAGTACAGAAGACATGGCGTACCATAGTTTTATACTTCCCCTCCTCCTTCTTCCCCTTGCTTCCCCCATCCCAGGTTTCCTCCTCCCCTCTTCCACCCTCTCTCTTAATTCAGTTCAGGGTCCACTCAATGTGGACATGCTATTTCAAATTAGGAAAATGCTAATTCAAATTAGTTTTTAGGTCTATATGCACTAATTCGAATTAGCTTAGTTCGAATTAACTAATTCAAATTAAGTTAGTTCAAATTAGTGCTGTAGTGTAGACATATCCTTTGTTAAAAAGTGAAATCCATAATGTACATACGCCATTAAAATGCTTTTTTCTGATCAGATCACTTTTTTTTCTTTGTCTAAAAGATGAAATTAACTTTGTTCAAGTTTCCACTGGGAGGTGGATCAGGACTTGTGAAGAACATGAGGGTGGTTTATAATGTCATTGACAGGGCAGACTGAATAATAAATTTGACCATTTTCCATTTCATGTTCATTGTGATATTTTAAAATGACCTGCAGTTATTTCCCCAAGGCATCATCAGATTTCAATATACTTCTAGAATTTGGTCCCTTAGAATTGTCTGTCTGTTTCAAACTCTCTCTCTAAAAAACTCAAGGGGGAATCCCTTTCTTTGTGCATTCATATCTTTCTAAAACTAGGAACTCTCCTGGACAAAGATCAAATGTGTCTCCTATTAAATATGTAGGCCAGATCACTCCACGTTTTTCTCATAGAATCAAAGAACCATAAGGTTGGAAAAGACCTCTGGAGGTCATCAAGTTCAGTTCCCTCAATCAGTTCCACCCTCTGATTGGTGGACTCAGCTAATTAATCATGTTGGTACTGGGACATGGGCACTGCTGGTCGAGGGACATGATAATAATGTTTTGGTGTTCAGAACTGTGAAGAAATACTTATGTGTAATTTATACAAATGTCTCCTATTATCCTTGATGACAGTCAGTGTGTTTGGTATATGTGAGCCCTGTATTATTTCTCAGTAAGGCTATGTCTAGACTGCATCCCTTTTCCGTAAAAGGGATGCAAATTAGACACATCGCAATTGCAAATGAAGCGGGGATTTAAATCCCTCCCACTTCATTTGCATAAAAATGGCTGCCGCTTTTTTCCGGCTCGGAGCTTTGCCGGAAAAAAGCGCCAGTCTAGACGCGGATCTTTTGGAAAATAAAGCCTTTTCCAAAAGATCCCTTATTCCTTATTTTAAGAGACATTGTAACCTGGAGATGAGTACAAAAATTTGTCAGATTGTGGCAGCAGTCAAACTCTCTCAACTGAAAACAGCTGTTTCAAATTTAATATAAAGCATTTTTCACTAGGGAGTGGCAGCTGTACACCTCACAGAAATGAAAGACTCTCCATTAGATTTCTTCTCGTAAAAAGGTTGGATTTCTTGGAAGATTTTATTTCATGGTTAATTTATAGTGGTCTCATTTTGAAAACTTCACTTCACAAAGGGTGCATCTACACTGCACCCTTATCTAGAAACAAACTACACAATTTGATCAATGCAAATTGCATAGCATATTTCAAGTTAATTTCAAAATAGAGCGCTATTCCAAAAACACCCTTAATCCTCATGGAACGAGGTTTACAGGGATATCGATATAGTACACCCATTATTTTGAAGGCTATTTCAAAATAACGAGCATGCTGTCAAGACACAGAATAGCTATTTTGGGATACTGAAAGAATCCCGAAATAGTGCCACTGTCTAAACATATCCAAAGAGTCTTTCATATTGAAGTAAAGTTTCCCTCAACGCTATCCACCCATCTACTCTTCTGTTTAACAATGAACACTGATCTAATCTTACAGCCAGTGTTCAAAGACTGTGTATGAAGAAATAATAATACAGCAGAGCATTAGATACTGGTTGCAGTCTAGTGCTCAAAGGAAGTGACAGAGTGACAGGTCAAAAATATTTGGAGCACATTAACAGATCTGTGAAGCAGGGATGCAGACTGCAGCACATTTTATACTTATGTTAGCACATCAGATGAACTCAGGAAGATGAAAATGGGGGGAAATGCAAATCCTAATGCATTTCCCCAACGTACTAGATCAAGTGTGAAATGATATTTTCCACGCTGGCGATCTAAAATATAATTTACAAGGAAAGTCGCCTGTAAGTGTGTAAGCCTCTTCTGCCCCTACCATATACCAGCTGCCTCTGATAATAGCCCTGCTATAAATTATTTTAGATACTGCAGCATTGGATAGAAGTAGGGTTGGATGGATGGTTCAGAAGAAAACTAATGACCAGAATGGCCTTTATCCTATCTGTGCCTGGATAGGGCATTTTATCCCAGATGTGGACTCTCCTACTGCGATCCATGTCTTGTCACTCCAAGGGTGTGTCTAAACTACATGGCTCCATCAATGGAGCCATGTAGATTAGGCTGATTGGCAAAGGGAAATGAAGCCACTATTTAAATAATCACGGCTTCATTTAAATTTAAATGGCTGCCAAGCTGATCAGCTGTTTGTCGGCTCAGCGCGCTAGTCTGGCCGCTCCTGCACCGACCTGAAAGCCCTTTATCGACCTCCCCGTTATGCCTCGTAGGATAAGGTTTACCAGGGAGGTCAATAAAGGGCTTTCATGTTGTCAGAGGAGCATCCAGACTGCCCCTATCTGCCGACAGACAGCTGATCGGCAGAGCGGGGCAGCCATTTAAATTTAAATGAAGCTGCGATTATTTAAATCGCGGTTTCATTTCCCTTTGCTGAACAAACAAATCTGCATGGCTCCGTTGATGGAGCCATGTAGTCTAGACGTAGCCCAAGATTGGACTATATAAAATCAGGGGATTGACAGATTTGCCAGGCTGCTGGGCAAAGTGGAAGGCTGTTCTTTGCTCCTGGGAGGGATGGAACCTCAGGCAGAAGGGACAAGACTGGGGTACCCAGCACTCAGAGTTGCCTAAAACATGCTGTGCCACAACCCCTCTCCTTGCAGACCTCAGAGCCACCTAGGCTGTGTCCAGACTCAGGGGTTTTTTCGGGAAAAGTAGCCTTTTTCCGAAAAAACTTCACCTGCGTCTAGACTGCAGCCGCGTTCTTTCGAAATTAAATCGAAAGAACGCGGCTTTTCTTTCGACAGCGGTAAACCTCATTTCACGAGGAAGAACGCCTTCTTTCGAAAGTGCTTCTTTCGAAAGAAGGCGTTCTTGAATGTAAATAGGGCTTCTTCGAAAGAGAGCATCCAGACTCACTGGGTGCTTTCTTTCGAAAATGCGGCTTGCTCTTTCAAAAGTTCCGCGTGCAGTCTAGACCCTCTCTTTCGAAAGAGGCTCTTTCGAAAGTATTTTTCGAAAGAGCCTCTTTCGAAAGAGGCTTGCAGTCTAGACATAGCCCTAGAGTGCACTGTGCAGGGTTCTGGCCGCAATTTCAAGGGTCTGAGGCCCTGGCCACTACCACAGTAGCCTCTGTCATTGGGAGGGCCAGGCCCTTTTGAATCGCTGTGCCTCGTGGCAGTTGTCCTTAGTCCCTTGTGTTGGCAGGCCTGATTCAAAGTGTTCAGTCAGAAACTGAAGCTAGTGTAGAATTCAGAGTCCTGCTTATTAAGCAAAGTAGCCCACTATGAGCACAGGGTGCAAGTACTCTGTTGGTGTATGCTCTACAGTGGCTGCTATTTGTCTTCTGAGTGGAACTTAACATGTTGGCTAGGAGTGACCCCTAAATGGCTTAGGAACTGCCTTGCTCGGAAACTGACAACACATTGCCAATTGGTACAGCCCTGATCCGAAGCACCTCAAGTGGAACATCTTTTGTTTGCAAGGCAAGAAGCTGCTGAATGAATATTATCTATGAGGTCTTAAAATAAAATAAAAATTTAAGAACCTGTTTTCTCCCTGTGTCCTAAATACCCTGAAACTCAACAGATTTTGGCCATGCTTCAATTATTTTGATTTTATTTTAAGGATAGAACTAAGATAGCAAAATCTGAGGTATGAGAATATGTTGTTTTGTAATGATTCCTGATAACTGGCTATTTTATATGGAGCATGTTGAGTGGGATCGGCTGATTCACTTTTAATATTATGGATCATATTTTTTCATACATGGCAGGGTGTCCAAAGCCTGAAATTGGCTTCTTTCATGATCGTTAAATGGAAATAAATAAACAACACGATAAATAATGTTCCTACAGCAATTTCCTGGCACAGCACTCTCTCCCTCGCATTGTGTGACTTGGCAATTCTTGAAGCAGTGCCTCCTGCCACTCAGTCATGGGAAACAGTGTCTGTTAAAGAGACAATTTGCACAGTTCAGGGCCTGTAAAGTGATAGCTGCAAAAGAATTAGGAGGCAGATAGAAATCATAAAATGAAAACTGCTTTTATATAGATCAACATTCCCTGTACCTCAGAAATAACCTACAAGGAATGGCTGAACTAATGTCAGTTTGTTTGCAGTCCATGAGTTCCCAAGTCAGGTGTGTAATAAACAGTGAGATGTACTGATTCCCCAAAGAGGCTACATGTATTATCACAGTGCTCCTTGTGGAATTGTACCAACTCTTATTCCATCCACAGAGGCACAGGCACACAAGCAATAAAGATCAATAAAGTGTTTCAAGTTGTCTCCTGAGGACTGTACCTCCATGAGTGAAGGCGTGACTGCATTGTGAGATTGGGAGGGGCAAAACATCAGGAAATTAATGTCTTCACACTAATGGTATCCGTTATATGATTCAAGGAATCATACAGAACTTGTACTTGGGTTTTGGCAGGTAAATAAGGGAGTAATTAATATTAAAATACCTGGTTTTAAAGGTATTTAAGTTTGTGTGGTTTATTGAGCACTGTATTATAATTTCAAGTTATCGCTTTAAGAGTGAGGTGTTTCCTGGTCCTACTTGCCGGCTAAGGATATCTAGGGAAGCATGCAAGAAATAAAGTAGTTTTACATTGCAACATCCCAGCAAAAGTGTTTGTTTTATATCTGCATTCTCTGGGTATGTCTATACTAGCCCCCTAGATCGATCTAGGGAGGCTAATGAGGGTGACCAAAATTGCAAATGAAGAATGGGATTTAAATATCCCGTGATTGATTTGCATGTTCCCGGCCAGTCGCCATTTTAAAAATTGACTAGCCCGAAGTAACTGCCTGAATCTACATGCGGCAGTGAAACGGGATTCCAAAATAAAGCCCTAATTTGAATTAGCTGCTAAACCTCATTGCAGGAAGAATACCAGCTAATTTGAGTTAGGGCTTTATTTCAGAATCCCATTTCACTGCCACGTGTAGATGCGGGCAGTTACTTCGGGCTTGTCAATTTCTAAAATGGCGACTGGCCAGGAACATGCAAATCAATCATGGGATATTTAAATCCCGCTCTTCATTTGCAATTTTGGTTGCCTTCATTAGCCTCCCTAGATCGATCTGGGGGCTAGTGTAGACCTACTCTCTGTGTGTTTTCTATAAACATTTCACTATATGCATATTCTGTTGACAAAGAATTTTGACCAGCTTTAACTGAAATGTTTTATTAAATATTTCAACTAATCTTAAAGTTATTCAATAATGAGCCAATCTTGTAAGGAAAAAAGATATTTCTGTTCTTGCACTTTCCACATCAAGGACACTAGAATCGGTCATCCTCACCTTATTTCAGGAACAATTTTGTGTGTCCTAGTCAGAGACAACTCTTAGAATGTTTTATTCACACTACTGCTATTTCAAAATAACTATTTCTAAATACGCATTATTCCTCAAGGAAGGCAAGAGTTATTATTTCAAAATAACCAGCCCCAGCGCCACTTGTTATTTTGAAATAAGGGGAGTTAACATACTCAAATATTAAAATATGCTTATTATTTTTCTCCTTTCTACTAAATAATATTATATCCTTCTGTGATCTATAACAAGTAGAAAATATGAGTTAGAATAGGACCTTTCACTTAACATGGAAAAAAGAGATTTTCTTGAAATTTTAACTAATATGCCATTCTTTATTCCTCTTCCAAAATACTGGGCTTTTAAAAGCTATTTATCATATGCCTGGCATGTTCCTATTTGATAAAGGTTACTTCTCTTTTGCGGTGGTCTCGTTCAAACTTTACAAATTAACTATTTTCTTATATTTAATTTGTTCACTATGGTTCACTTTTTCCCACCCTCTCAGGGACTTAACAAGTCTTTGAACTTTCTCACCCATTATCAAGACAGTTTCCCCAATTATCACCTGTAATACCATTAACTCACAAACATCCCACTCTCCCTACCTTTAATATCAGCAATTCACAGACACTTACCTTCCTTCCTCCCCCTTCCCACCCCCCCGCATCCTCCTTCTGTTCTGCAATGTGATTTGTCCTTTTCATATTTGTTCATTTTTTTAAATTGTATCCTTTGGTATATATGGTTGTGACTACTTTCTTCCACTATTTGATCTGAGGAAGTGGGTCTGGCCCACGAAAGCTCATCATCTAATAAACCATCTCGTTAGTCTTTAAAGTGCTACATTGTCCTGCATTTTGCTTCAACTACCCCAGACTAACACGGCTACATTTCTATCACCTCTCAAGATAATGTGTGTTCAGTAGTTCCCTAGGCTCCTAGAATATCCACAGTAAATTTTACTGAATATCAAACAACCTGAAAGGGCTTCAAGGAGGACATTGAGAAGTCTATATTACAGAGGGACTTTCCATACCTCACAAAAGAGCTCAAGTTAGTGGAAGTTGAGGAATTCATAACCTCACAGGAATTCTCAGCACCTTGAAGGATGGAACCCTTAGTGAACATATCCTGATTCCTGGAGTGGTTTGTGGATTTTTTTTAAATTTCAGTTTGCCATTTACTGTTTGATGCACTGCTTTAAAAACAGTCTTTATGGCTTTTATTCTAGGGAGGTAAAATTACAGTAAGACATGCTATCAATCACAGTGCCATATACCAAAAGGACAAAGTGCGGATTTCTAGAAGATCAGAAAGCAAATTCTTGTCTTTTGACATTTTATTTATGACCCTGTGATGGTGCTAAATTGTTTCTTGCCTCATAGTGAAAAAGAGAAGAAGAAAAAAGATTAAAGTTGGAGAAAATCCTTGCATTTTCCTTTTCTGTCTCTGTGAAATAACACTGCTTTCATTGCCAAAGGACAATGTCTAGTGATATATCAATGAGAAATGTATTGAGTCAAGAGACTATGTGTGAGTAATTTACCTTCTGGTCAACTTAATTTTTGGTGTTCAGTTTCACTGAGCCAATGAAAGTTTTGATTAAGGACTCACACATTTTGCTCATGGATGTTCTAGAAAGCTGAAAAGTTTGGAGGGAATAGCATTTTGGGAAATGATCAAGGCCAATATTTTTGAGTGTCCAGTGATGCTGCCTCCCTCCATTTTGGGTGTGCCCAGTTTAAGACTGCTAGATACTATTTCTACTAATATGATTAGATTTACATATCATAGATGTAAGACTATTTTTGGTAGCAGAAAAACAACAAGGTATTAAATTTAAAAATCATATAATGACTCATCCTACAATGATAATTTGCCATTTATTTCAGTAAGCACACAGTCAAACACACCATTTATTTTCAGAATGGGCACCTAAAAAGAGGTCAGCAAAAATGTGCAGAACTTCTGACAATTTTGACCATCATTTACAACAATTGTGTGAATATGTGAGAAAACAGCTCAAATATTAATATGGTTAGAAGTCTCCTAAACTAAGAGATTCCACACTTATGCTGTAACAAATATATTTTATAAATATAGTCCCAATTGTAATGGATTAAGTTACTCTATAAGTAAGAGCATCAGGCTGTTCCTTACAAAGGAACAAGAAAGCAAAAATAATTTTATTTACAAGTCAGAGATTCATGAGCAAAATTGTTGTTGTTGTTATTATTATTAATAATAATAATAATTAATAATAATCTGGGGCCATTTTTTTAAAACCTTGAATACGAATTCCACAATTCCCATATATTTTGGGATCAATTATGAGTCACACTTTGACGTATTTCTGTTGTACTCAGGTAAGTTTTTACAAGAAGTGAAAGAAGCTTACAAGAAGTGGAAACTTGGGCAGATGACTAGGGAGGAGTATAAATATATTGCTTGAGCATGCAGGGTTGTAATTAGGAAGGCTAATGCACAATTGTAATTACAGCTAGCAAGGGATGTGAAGGGTAACAAGAAAGGTTTCTACAGTCATGCTAGCAATAAGAAGGTGGTCAGGGAAGATGTGGGAGCCTTACTGAATGAGGCAGGTAACCTAGTGACAGATGATGTGGGGAAAGCTGAAGTACTCAATGCTTTTTTTGCTTCTGTCTTCACAGACAAGGTCAGCTACCAGACTACTGCACTAGGGAACACAGTATGGGAAGGCGGTGAGTAGCCCTCGGTGGAGAAAGAACAGGTTAAGAACTATCTAGAAAATTGGGACATACACAGATTTGTAGGTCTGGATTTAATTAATGCATCTGAGAGTGTTGAGGGAGTCAGCAGATGTCATTGCAGAGACATTGGCCATTCTCTTTGAAAACTCATGGAACTTGGGGAAGTCCTGGATGATTGGAAAAAGGCAAAGGTAGTGCCCATCTTTAAAAAAAAGAGGGACAATCCAGGACACTGCAGATCAGTCAGCCTCACCTCAATCCCCCCAAAAATCATGGAGGGGATCCTCAAGGAATCCATTTAGAAGCATTTGGAAGAGAGGAAAGTGATCAGGAATAGTCAACATGGTTTCACCAAGGGCGAGTCATGCCTGAGCAACCTGATTGCCTTCTATAACGAGATAACTGGCTCTTTGGACATCGGGGAGTGAATGGATGACTTTAGCAAAGCTTTTGATACTGTCTCTCATAGTATTCTTGCCAGCAAGTTAAGGAAATATGGATTGGATAAATGGACAATAAGGTTGGCAGAAAGCAGGCTAGGTTGTTGGGCTCCATGGATGAACAACAGCTTGATATCTGGTTGGAGGTCAGTATCAAGCAGAGTGCCCCAAGGGTTGGTTCTAGGGACAGTTTTGTTCAACATCTTTATTAATGACCTGACTGAGCGGAGAGATTGCACGGTCAGCAAGTTTGCAGATGACACTAAGCTAGGGGGAGAGGTGGATACATTGGAGGGTAGGGATATAATCCAGAGTGACCTAGACAAATTGGAGGATTGGGCCAAAAGAAATCTGATGAGGTTCAGCAAGTACAAGTTGAAGAGTTCTGCACTTGGGATGGAAGAATCCCAAGAATTATTACAGGCTGGGGACCAATTGACTAAGCAGCAGTTCAGCAGAAAAAGACTTGGGGATTACAGTAGAGAACCTGGTTATGAGTCAACAGTGTGCCCTTGTAGCCAAGAAGGCTAATGGCATATTGGAGTGATTTAGGAGGAGCATTACCTGAAGATTTAGAGAGCTGATTATTCCCCTTTATTCAGCACTGGTGAGGACACATCTGGAGTATTGAGTTCAATTCTGGGGCCCCCACTTCAGAAAGGATGTGGATGCCTTGGAAAGGGTCCAGCAGAGGGCAACAAAAATAATTAGGGGACTGGAGCACATGACCTACGAGGAGAGGCTTAGGGATTTGGGGTAGTTGTCTGCAGAAGAGAAGAGTGAGGGGGGATTTGATAGCAGCTTTTAACTAGCTGAAGGGAGATTCCAAAGAGGGTGGACAGAGGCTGTTCTCAATAGTGACAGATGGCAGAATGAGGATGGTCTCAAGTTACAGTGGGGGAGGCCTAGGTTGGATATTAGGAAAAATTATTTCACTAGGAGGGTGGTGAAGCACTGGAATGAGTTACTTAGGGAGGTGGTGGAACCTCCATCCCTAGGGGTTTTTAAATCCCAGCTTGACAAAGCCCTGGCTTGGATGATTTAGTAGGGCTGGTCCTGTTTTTACCAGGGGTTTGTACTTGATGACCTCCTGAGGTATCTTCCAGCCCTATAGATTCTATGAGTCTATGATCTTGCCATAGAACTGTTACATCCAGCGGCAAAATGATCATCTCAGTGTGAGTGAAATTAACTGGTGACGCAGAGCTGGTTCTTATGTCACCCTCTTCTAGGTTACCAGTGCTACTCTCTTATTTAGGGATTCAGGGCCGAGGCTCCCTGAGGTCACCACTGTAAGATGTGGCGTTGAAATCTCTGCAAGGCAAAGGAAACAAATCTGTGAGCCCTCCACAAGCTGCAGAGTACTATTGGCACCACTGGTAGCAAAACCAAACAGATTTAGAAGAAAGCGCTAACCCTCGTCATTGAGAACATGAAGATCTATTGATGGAGTCCCTTCAGTTAAGGTTTAAGCTTTATTATTCTGATAGCCCTTTTGTATGATGGAATGGGAGGACCTCTAATTTGACTGGAGCACTAAAGCACCAAATCATCTAGTGAAAGAAACTAAACTCAGCTGTGTATCTTAACAAGGAGAATAGGTAAAGTCCTTACACTGAACTTAAACCTGTCAATGGTGTAGGCCTAAACATTACTTGTCGTTAGTGTAAGTTCATTTTTGTGCTGTGTGTGTGGGAGGAGGGATAGGATTCCATATATGAGGGAAGATACATTATTCTGCTAGTTTTTTTTTTTAAATAAAAAGGGCTGTTAATGTTTGGAAGGCATCCCTGGGAGATGGATTAGAGAGAGCAGGGGGAGCAGTCAAATGAGCATGATAAATTACTGTGCTAAAATCTATTATGCAGTTACATAACTTGTCATATGCCAGGCCAAATGGCTGACTGCTAAATATTGTAAATTCTCCTTCAATGTTATTGACTTTTGCAGCTTACTGCAAAGCTGGAATTACTTCTTTAAAGACGGTGCTGCCAATAAGCCAGTGAGCTTTCTCTTCCACTCTGAAAAGATGTGACCCATTTCCCTGTTATAGCCATTGGGTAATGTAGTACAATAGGCATTTTCTATCCTAAGCAGTTCCATAATTAGAAATACTATTGTAAGGCAGATACAAACTGTCCTCTTTTCTGGTGCTGGTGCACAAACTTATCCAGAACACAGTGCATATTTCTTTGGTAGCAGTTTCTTGTGAAATCAGATTAGTGGGTGATTTTCTTTCATTATCAATATTTTTACTGCAGTCTATCACTGCAAGAGGTATGTGAAGGCATCTTCTGGTCACAGTTTTCCCAGTTAAGGATGAAATATTGGTCTTAATGAAGTTAATGAACATTTTGCCATTTATTTCAGTGTGGTAATGATTTTACTCTAGGAGCTTCTCTATCATTGATCATGGGGCTCTTTGACATTGATGAGTGTCCATGGTCAGCAGGGGGTAAGGAGAAGATGGATTTTTCTGTCCAGAATGGTTAGATAGAAATAACAAGGTACTGAAGCTGTAAATTTATCAACTCACTGCGTATACTGGGAGTCATGGCCAGGTGCTATGGAAGCAAATATAAATGTAGGAGGATTTTGGATGCCAGGACTAATCTGAGCAGCTTCCTCAGAGACTATTCATTTCCAGACAAACTGGGATTTCTGTAGCTAGGTTCTGTTCTTTGGTGTCCTCTTTACATAGTTTTGAAGGTGTTCAGCTCTTATTACTTTGGTTGTTTAGTCTCCTTCAGGTAATAGAGAAGCTGTAATATATCTCCTGTCAGGTGAAATTTACAAGCCCATTTAACCTGTCTGGGAACCCTGAGCCATAAGGATAACTGCAGGAGGTACTTTCATGTTTAGTTTGTGAAATGTCTCACCTTTTTATTTGTTTGTTTTGGTGTTTTTCAACTCTAAATAAATTGCCAGGGATACAAACAGTTTTAAAGTTATTAATAACCTTCACTAAAAAACTTGTGCTTCTTAGACTTTAGAGATATCATTGTGCTCCTCAAACTGAGTAGGGAGACAGCTATGAAGGATTGTGTCTGCACTCCCAAAGCCATGTCTATGCTTCGCTGAAGATTGATCTGCCATGGTCAATCTTCCAGGGTTCAGTTTAGTGGGTGAAGTGAAGACCTGCTAAATCATACTCAAAGGGTACCCTTGTTAACACCGACACTTCTGTTCCTTAACAGGAATATGGGAAGCCAACGGGAGCATTTGCTCCTGTTGATCTCCTGCTGTGTAGACAGTGTTTTAAGATACTTCAACCCCAGCTACATAATTAACGCATCTGGAGTTGCATATATTAGTTTGACCTGTTGCTCTAGTGTAGACCAGGCCTTAGTATCACCTATTATGTTCCAGAACTAATATATAAGAAGTGAATTTTTTAGAGTTATTGTTACAAAGTAGGGCAATACTTGAAGGGACAGTCTCTTTGTTCATTACATATAGTACATAGTACAATGGATTTCTGAACCTTCTAGGGCACAGCCACTTCAAGCTCAGGCTCCAGTTCATATACAGAAACATAGGGACTTCCTGGGTGACCCAGTCTACTTCCCTACCATGATGTGGGATTTCTTGTGACTAAACTAACATTCAAATAACCCTGGTCTTCATTTTGTCTCATAGGGTATGTCTACACAGAACACTTATTTTGAAATAAGCTATTTTGGAATTGTATTTCTGAAATAGCTTATTCCAAAATAGCATGTCTACACTACAGGGAAGCCTCAAAATTATTCTGAGGCAGGCTTCCCTAATGGGTATGTACTACCTCAAATTAGAGCCCCAGCAGGCACTGGGAAATACTTAATTTGAATGGCCCTGGGCAGGAGCTATTTCGAAATACCACCAGTGGAGAATTCATACTACTGCTATTCGGAAATAGATATTTCAGAATAAACATTAGTCCTCATGGAATGAAGTTTACAGATTTCAAAATAAGTCGTCTGTTATTTCAAAATTATTTTATAATAACAGAATTGCTATGTAGATGCTCTCATCATTATTCTGAAATGGTCAATTATTTTTAATTATCTGTGCTGTGTAGATGCACCCTAAACTCCAAATAAGATATGCTCTTTGCGCTATGCAAATTGCATATCTTATTTTTATTGAATTTCAAAATAGAGCATTTTGAAATTTGGCCCATCTACACAGTGCCAAATTTTGAAATAATGCTCTATTTCAAGTTATCCCTTAACCCTCATTGAACGAGAGTTATAGGGATGCTGAAATAGCCCACCCACTATTTTGAGACTTATCTTAAAATAGCTGCTGTGTTCAAAGGACTTCAGGTATCCTGAAATAGCCCTGCTGTATACACGTACTCATAGGGACTGGGGCAGTGAAGAGTCACACTCTGTCAGGATAGTTTGTTCCATGAAATATAATCCTTCTCAGAAACCCTAGAACTCAGAGCACAGTGCATATGTGGTTGCCTCTCCATGGGTAGCTAGTGGACTAAAGACTAAACATCTTTCCAGAGACAGCTTCCCCTTTCCTTTTGGGAGTAAGGCAGTAATATGACACCAGCACCAATGTAGATTAGTGGACGCAATATATTTTAGAACAGAGAGACTGGAATTCTCAAACCATGGCTCAGAGAACAGATCTAGAATTCCCTATTATTGCTGAGTAGGCAAGATGCTTAATTAAATTTGAATACTTAGCTAGTGCTTAATTTCTGCCAGGACATAGCTCCAGCATCTCTGACAGTTCATAGCCCCAGCACCCTTGGGCTTGCTGTGTCAGTTGTGAAGGTAAAATTCTTAAGCCCTGTGACTGGGCCCCGCAACCCTGCACTAAATCCCCCGTGGCAAGCACCCTATTCAGGTGGCAGGGAGGCGTGCACCAGCGTTGTGCCGGGTGTACACGTGCCACAGACCAGCTGGCAGCTTTAGGCACGGCAGCCACGGCACGGATGCTGCAGGGGAGCAGAGCTAGCCGGTGATATCACCATGACATCCCCCTCCGGCGCCGGATGTGGCAGAAGTTTTAAACGCTGCCCCTGAGCTGTATAGGGGAGGGGGGTGTGGTGGGAAGACAAACGCTGGAGATTGGAGCCTTTGACCCCGGAGGACGGGCAAGGGCACGAACACGTGGCCATGGAAGGCAGGACATTGCAGACACCTGTGGAGCACTGAGGTCCAGAAGGCCATCCGGAATGACGAGCAGCTGGCCCGTGGAGGGCCGGGTAAGCCAGCAGCAGAGGAAGGGAGCCAGAACAGAGAGGAAGTAGCCCAGGGCGGGGTCATATAAGAACCCCACAGATTGGCAGGTTTTGGCCGGACGCCCCTGTCAGCCGGACCGGACCAAAACTGGTCCGTGTCCTTTAGGTCTGGTCCATGTCCTCCCTCTCCCGGAGTAGCTAAGAAGGAAATGCCCAAGAGAGTGACTAAGGGGCGTTTCGGACATATGTCTCCGGGGACCGGCAAGAAAGATGCATCACAGGGGGCGACGATAAGGGCATGGAACAAGGGGGCACCAGACTATTCCATTTGCACTTGGATGCCCCGAACTTACCCCGGAAGGGATAAAGCCCAAGCTGTGTGGGCACTGTCGGAGGACAGCGACCCAAATAGAAAAGCGCCGCTGCCGTAGGAGCCAATTCCCCAAAATCGATGACGGGCGACGCTGTAGGGGGAGTTGGAATCCCTACAAGCCCTAACACCACTTTAATTACAAATTAAATGCTGTGGCTAGCTAAATTATAAGTGAACTTCTTTTACTTAGAATCAGGGATGGGACTTGTGCAAAAGCACATGGCAGTGTGGACGTGTTCTTGCGCAAGATGTTCTTGCGCAAGTATTTGCCAGTGTAGACATAGCCACTCAGACTCTTTTTAAAAGAGTGCCGCCTGCAGTTTAAAGTATTCCTTGGCTCAAGGTTAAACCTGAAAATGCATTCTAGCCCCACCTGTATATACTAATAATTTAAAGCCACATTCAGCCCTTTATTCACCTTGATAATTATCTTGTACCACAAGGAATCTCATTGTTATTACTAGAAGGGTAAGATAGTGCTCCATGTGAATATGGCTGATAGAATTAGGCCCTTAGCATAGTTCTCTCAGTGGAATCCATGTTTATTTCAGTTAACATTTTTCATAAGGACTCCCTTAAAATGCATCTTTTCCCAACAGAGGATAATGACTCCTTTGAAGCTATTGAAAGTGTTGACTCAATAACTAATAATTTCTTAGGCTCCATAATAACAGTCCATCATGTGAACGACTACTTAGGGACTGTGATAGGTGAATTATTACCACGTTGCACAGTAGTAGTTCCAGAGAAGCCTTTGTGATCTATTGTGTTTCTGTAGATGACTTTTCTTGTAAAAATGAAAGGAAGAAGATGTTTATAGTTCATCAGAGGCATTAAATTAATGTATTTCCTGCAACTATGATAAACTTGATAAATTGCACTGGAAAAAATTGTCATAAGAAGTCTTTTAAATGTATCAATTTCAGAGTTTTTGATCCACACACATTTTGGAAAAAACATCAACAATTATGCTCTTGATTATATCGTGATGGAATGTTTAATACAATGCAAATTCCCAATAAACCTGCCATATCGTCAAAGCTCATCTAGACCATTAGGGTGTGTCTAGACTGGGAAGATTTTGCGCAAAAGCAAGTGCTTTTGCGCAAAAACTTGCCAGCTGTCTACACTGGCCGCTTGAATTTGCACAAGAACACTGACTTTGTAATGTACAAAATCAGTGCTTCTTGCACAAATACTTTCACGCTCCAACTCAGGAAAAAGCCCTCTTGCGCAAGAATACTTGCTCAAGAGGGCCAGTGTAGACAGGGAAGAACAGTTTTGCACAAAAAAGCCCCAATGGCTAAAATGGCGATCGGGGCTTTCTTGCACAAAATCGCGTCTAGACTAGCCACAGATACTTTTGCGCAAAAGCACTTTTTGCGCAAAAGCATCCATGCCAATCTAGACATGCTTTTGCGGAAATACTTTTGACGGAAAAACTTTTCCGTTAAAAGTATTTTTGCAAAATCATTCCAGTCTATACGCAGCCTTAGTGTTTTCTTTTCCATACATTATATCTGTGTGAAACAACCAACTTTCTATCTGTTGGAAAGAGTTTTTCTTTATCACAAAACTCAACATTAGAATGAAAACTTGCTTTCTTATGAGCCAACAAAAATGTGAATCTCCCAATCTGTATCATAAGAATTAAGATAAACTTCTCACTGCTGTAGTATCTCATAGCGCTAGTTGTAATATAAAACTGCTTTGCTTTAACTTCCACTATTAACAGTCTGTTCGCTCTTCTATTCCTAGTTATAGAGATGTAGCCGTGTTAGTCTAGTCTAGCTGAAACAAAAAACAGGACTATGTACCACTTTAAAGACTAACAAGATGGTTTATTAGGTGTTGAGCTTTCGTGGGCCAGACCCACTTCCTCAGATCAAATTGTGGAAGAAAATAGGCATGACCATATATACCAAAGGGATACAATCAAAAAAGTGCACACATATAAAAAGGACAAATCAAATTTCAGAAGAGAGGGGAGATGAGGATGGTGGGGGAGGTAAATGTCTGTGGGCTAATGATATTATAGGTGATATTATCTAATATCATTAGCTCAAAGACATTAACCTCCCCCGCCCACCCTCATCCCCCTTCTGTTCTGAAATTTGATTTGTCCTTTTTATATGTGTTCACTTTTTTTGATTGTATCCCTTTGGTATATATGGTCATGCCTATTTTCTTCCACAATTTGATCTGAGGAAGTGGGTCTGGCCCACGAAAGCTCATCACCTAATAAACCAACTTGTTAGTCTTTAAAGTGCTACATAGTCCTGTTTTTTGTTTCTACTCCCAATTAGTGTGGATATATACTGCTACCTTCTATTGAATATAATTGGAATGGCTCAATTTTTTGTCAGAAGTCTGGTCTATGTATTAATATTATATCAACCTAACTACAGTACTCAGGGGGAAAAATATTCACAAACCTGAGTGACGTAACTAGTGTGACTTAACTCCTTTCTTCAACCTTGCCATTGCTCAGTTCCTCTGTTGATCTAGCTACTGCCTCTGAGAGAGGTGTATTAACTACATTGATGTAAAAACCCCTGTCACTGTTGCAGGAAATGTCTATATGGTCTTACTAGAACCATAGACATATATGTGGGAAATGTAAATATACCAATGGGCCTGGTAATGCCAAATGAATCTCATTTTGAATGGTGATACAATAGACAATAAATAAGCAATAGCTGGAGGATGTAGTTTCTAAATAAAGCTGGTTAGGAATTTTTCAACAACATTTTTCTTTGGAAACTGCTGATGTGTTTAAAACAACTTCAAAATATTTTCAAAATTTCAAATGGGAAAATTGTTTCCTATGAATTGTTTCCATTTTAAAGTATTGTTTTGGGTTTTTTTTGTCCCAAACAAAATACTTTTTCAGGTCAAAATAGCTTCAGGAAATGTCCAATGGTGAGGGATCTGTTCTATTACACCTCGATTTGTAAAACTTGAAAACATGCATGAAAATACATTATTTGCAAATAAACTTTAAAAAGGTTTGCATTTTTAAGATTTCAAAGAAGGTGATTGTCAGTGAGTTTGACTCTGTGCCACAGCACCTCCTGCTGTTCATGCTAGCAATTAGCTCTAGCATGAACATTGGGGTGGCAGCTCCCCAGGGCAACCTCTACTAGCAATATATTGCTGCCATCACTTCTGTTCCACTGCATCTATCTTTATCTGTAGCATGTACTTTAGAGCACAGCTTTCCACCAGAGTGCTAGTGCTATTGCCACCCCTCTGCCTGGGGAGCAGCCACCCCATTATCTGGTCACCCACTTCAGGGGCCCACTGAAGTCCTCTGTCTAACCTCTTACTGCAGAGACAAACTGCAATCTATACTGGTCACCTTCATCACTGGCAAGTGTAGGGAAGTAAAGGGGGGGCAGGCCTATTCACTCATCTGGGACCAATTCAAGGATGCTTTAGTAGCAGCTCTCATTGTCCCTCCTCTAACTTCAACACTGCCTGCTTTCCTGGGTCACTTCCCCACAGCCCCAGCACCTTTGGTCCCTGCCCCAAGCTCTATCATCCTAGGGTCACCCTTCACCCTCAGGATCCTTGCAGCAGTCTCCCTTCCCTGGTCTGCTGCTAATCTTTTATCAGGGTCAGCTGTGCCCTAATTATCTGCCTTCCCATTCAGCCTACCACTCAGCCTAATTAGCTGCATCTGCACTTGTGGCTGCTTGCCACTCAACCTCCCTAAACTGGTTTTAACCCTTGTAGGCCCATTGTGGGGCAGACAACCCAGTTACATTGATGAAAGAACTTGTAGTCCAAGTTTGAAGTTAAGCTTGGTGAATACCAAAAGATTGAGCTACTGAATAGATCAGTTGGCAAATATGGAACCAAATAGTTACCTATTAGTCACAAACTTCTGTTTGTCTGGCATCAGACATAAAATTCCAGTGCTACTGGAGAGAAAGCTGGGATTCAAAGGAGTTGTATGGATATGAATACATGTGATTTGCTTATTTTGGTACTGTCTTATGATTAAATGATGCAATGATTCATGTCTAACCATGCTATCCATGAAATGATCGAAGAACTGTCCACTTTAGATATAGCTTAGGATATTTTCTGACAGTTATCTAAATCTTCATTTGTGGATATTTTAGACATTATTTCTAATCTAGAAGTGAAGCATGCTTGTAACTTAAAAAAGTGAATAAGCAGTGGCACTAGCAGAAAATACAAAATCTCAAAATACTTTGGCTTTGGTTTCCTTTAAATGCTTCAAGGGAACTTCATATCCCTTTGAAATGGTAGAAACAACCAAATGCAACTTTAAACTTAGATCTGGGTAATACTGTAAAAGTCTCTCTTTAAAAATGAGGTTTTAAGTCCTTCTCATTTGCAGTGAGACTTCAGTTCTGAAAATATTACCTGAGTCCTTTTGAAAAAATTTTATCCCAACACTACACTGAGTTGTCTCAGAATACTTTTAGGTTTCAGATATTATGCATAGAGTCCATTGTAGGTATTCTTACATGAGGCTCTTGAGTAAAAAGCAATAGTCAAGAGAATATACTGTGGTATAGAAACCTGAAGCTGTACAATTTGTATAAAAGGCATCAAGTGCTGAAAGTGCTATAGTTCTAGTTAAACCCTGTAACTGTATTGCCAAGAAATTAACCTCTTATTTAATCAAAGCAAAATATATGTGCAAGACAAGTCTGAAATATACAGTCAGCAGGAAAATATGCACTCTTCTGAAATCTATCCAAAGCAGGCCTACACCTGTGTTTACTTTCTGAATCTAGCACTGTCCTTTAAGCTAAATCCTAGAATCATAGGACTGGAAGGGACCTCAAGAGGTCATCGAGTCCAGCCCCCCCCCCCCTCAAGGCAGGACCAAGCTCCGTCTACACCATCCCTGACAGATGTCTATCTAATCTGTTCTTAAATATCTCCAGAGAGGGAGATTCCACCACCTCCCTTGGCAATTTATTCCAATATTTGACCACCCTGACAGTTAGGAATTTTTTCCTAATGTCCAATCTAAACCTCCCCTGCTGCACTTTAAGCCCATTACTCCTTGTCCTGTCCTCAGAAACCAAGAGGAACACATTTTCTCTTTCCTCCTTGTGACACCCTCTTAGATATTTGAAAACCGCTATCATGTCCCCCCTTAATCTTCTTTTTTCCAAACTAAACAAGCCCAGTTCATGAAGCCTGGCTTCATAGGTCATGTTCTCTAGACCTTTAATCATTCTTGTCGCTCTTCTCTGTACCCTTTCCAATTTCTCCACATCTTTCTTGAAATGTGGCGCCCAGAACTGGACACAGTACTCCAGCTGAGGCCTAACTAGTGCAGAGTAGAGCGGCAGAATGACTTCACGAGTTTTGCTTACAACACACCTGTTGATACAACCTAGAATCATATTTGCTTTTTTTGCAACAGCATCACACTGTTGACTCATATTCAACTTGTGGTCCACTATGACCCCTAGATCCCTTTCCGCCATGCTCCTTCCTAGACAGTCGCTTCCCATCTTGTATGTATGGAACTGATTGTTCCTTCCTAAGTGGAGCACTTTGCATTTCTCTTTATTAAACCTCATCCTGTTTACCTCTGACCATTTCTCTAACTTGCTAAGGTCATTTTGAATTATGTCCCTATCCTCCAAAGAAGTTGCAACCCCATCCAGTTTGGTATCATCTGCAAACTTAATAAGCGTACTCTCTATCCCAATATCTACATAATTGATGAAGATATTGAACAGTACGGGTCCCAAAACAGACCCTTGAGGAACTCCACTTGTTATCCCTTTCCAGCAGGATTTAGAACCGTTAACAACGACTACGGTTATCCAGCCAATTATGCACCCACCTTATCGTGGCCCTATCTAAGTTATATTTGCCTAGTTTATCAATGTTCAAATAACAAATGAACTTCTGATGTAAATTACAAGAGGAGTGCATAAGACTATACATTAGATCAAAAATATTTCAAGATGTCTTTTATACACACAGGTGCAAGAGATGTAAATTATAAACCACAAAGCATATGTTTTGAGATGACTGTAATTTGTCTGTTAGTGGCCTGTAAATAGAATACAAAGGTGTGCACATTTCAAGAAACTTGTCTGACAAATATGGATTTATTAAATCATCTTAGAGAATAAGGAGATATTCCCAACTTGGTATACTGGGCTTTACTTAAAGGTAATGAGGCTTAAGCTATTAGGGTATGTCTACACTAGCCCCCTAGTTCGAACTAGGGAGGCTAATGTAGGTATTCGAAGTTGCAAATGAAGCCCAGGATTTAAATATCCCAAGCTTTATTTGCATCTTCCCGTCCGGGCACCATTTTTAAATCCCCCTAGTCTAAACTAACTGCCCGTAGCTACATTCAGCAGTCAAATGTTAACTTGAACTAAGTCCTTAGTTTGAGTTAACTGTTACACCTCATTCCACGGCAAGCAGCCATTTGGGCCTTGCCCTCCCCATGCAGCACGGGCCGCCCAGAGGGAACAGCCAGCATTTCGGCGTTACAGACTCACAGACACTGGGCTACTATATATATGATGCTGCATATATTCCATAGTGATGTTATAGTTCAGCAAAATATTAGTTTTCAGATGATAACTTACAAGTCATATTTTGTACAAAAATTATTACCATAGGGCAGTGATAATTAGACCTAGGTGGTTCAAGAGCCAAATTAGCTATCAGTATTACCCAAAAGAGCCACAGTAATGTGAATTCACTGTTCCATTTATTATATATCCAGCATCAATTCATGAGCAAGGAAGCATGTAATCACAGTAAAAAAAACAGCTTGATTGGTTAATTAATAACTTATACTTCCCCTCAAGGCAGGAACTCAATGATGAGGCTGTACCTGACCCTGACATAGCACAAGATCTAGATCTCTCCCAAAAATGCTGAGGGATCTGCAGCAAGTGTACCAGATGTTGACAGGAAGGCTCAGCTCAGCAGGATCAAAGTCTGAAGGAACTTTGTATGGAGGGATCCAGGTGTGGGGTAAGAGGCTTCTGTGTGGGACTATCTGGGTGCAGGTAGTTAAGTGGAGTATCTAGATGCACAGTGTGTTCCAGCTGCAAGGGCAATAGGATTCTACAAGGGAGTCCAGGGGGAGCTGGTTGGGGCTCAGTGGGGAGGTAGAAAGGCTGAGCAGGAGAGGTTCAGGTTCAAGAGATCAAGGTGGAGGTCCAAGTGCTGATCAAGATGGATATCCAAGTGCACCTAGTTGGGGATTACTGTGGTGGGTTTCGGGAGGGAAAGGGGGCTCAGCAGCATGGTACAGGTTCAGGGGAGGTGGGGCTTTAATAGGTTGTTTAACATGGGATGCCAGGCTCCTGCTTCCCCCAGACACCCCCAATTTCCCAATCCACTTCTGTTCCCCATCCCATCCCCGTTCCTTTTTGCCCCTTGCCCCATTCCCTCCAGATGATCTGCTATGGAGAGAGCTAACACTGAATATCAGTGAGCCCCAGTGACTAAACTCCCTGCCAATCAAATTGCTGAGAAGCTGAAGAGCCTGGCTTGGCAGGAAACTAGGCAGCAAAAAATTGTGGAAACTGTTCTATTAGAAAACTTTAGCTGTACGATAAAAACATGTTAGTGTTAAGGCTGCTCATGGTAGTCATTTATTTTAATTAACTTGCAGCCAAGAGTCATTGGATAGTTTATGCTATTCTGTAGTGTCTTTGAAATCATGCAATGACTACTGGCCAATGGGGATATGGGCACTACAAAATAGAAAACATATACATGAACTGGCTTTCAGAGAGAAAGGCTTGATTCACTTAGCAAATAATTAGCACAACATGAGATCAGCAATACCAAAATCCACTATTATATAGAATGAGAATGAGAAGTTAAGGCTGAAATACTTCTCACATGCTATAGCATGCAGTTTTACCAACTGCTGTGATTTATCCCAAGTCTCGTGATAATGATATTAGATGTCTTTCTTAAAATTCTGGCCATTTGATAGACTTCACTCTCATTTCCTGTATCAGAGATGATAAGACATTTGAGGTTGTATGCACATTGTGCTGCGCAAACCTTGGCACACAAGTCATATTATGTGCTTTCACCCTCAACAAAGTTTAAAGCTAGTGACAGGCAAGGGGAGTCTTCCAATCCTATGATTCTGTGGGCATGTCTACATTAGGAAATTATTTCAAAATAAGAAAAATAGACATAATAATTCCTGATTTAAGAAATTGAAATAGTGTGTCTCCACTATGGGGAAGCATCAAAATTAGTAAGAATTATTCTGAAATAGCGCGTCCACACTGATTGGAGCCGGCCTCGGACTTAGAGCCCCTGGAAACACTCTGGGGAGGGCACCAGTAGGGCAGATTCTTCCTCTGGCTGCCTACCCCTAGCTCCCCTGGCTCATGAAACTCCATATAGGCAGCCTGGACCGCACCAAGGAGCACTTCAATGCCAATCTGAACAGGTGCTGCATGGCCATTGAATGTGCATTCAACCACTTAAAGGGGAAGTTCAAGAGTCTCCTCACCCACCTGGACCTTAGTGAGCCTAACATCTCCTTTGTGGTGGCAGCCTGCAGTGTGCTCCACAACCCATGTGAGAGCAAGGGGGAGACTTTTCTTCTGGGGGGAGGGAGGCAGAGACTGAATAGCTGGGCAGGAATTCTGAGCAGCTGGACACCAGTGCCATCAGGAGAGCACATTATGGGGCTGTGCTCACCAGGGAGGCATTGAGGGAGTATTTCATGCAAGGCCAGTTGTGAGACTCTTCCCCTTGTCTCTCCACAAGGGGCCCCTGCATTCTCTGTGTGCGCCTTTCAACCCTCACTCCTCCTTTCCTTTGCCTTCCCTCCCCTCCTTCTTCCCACTCCTGCAGAGGAAATACAAAAGCCTTTTGTTTTTGAACAAACAAGTATGTTTATTTGGGGGCATATACAACAAAGGAGGGGCTGCATAAAGAACCTCGAAGGGGTTCTCAGGTTTGGGGCTGGGACTGTTGGTCACAAGGCTTTAGCTGCCTGAGAGGTCCCACTGCCCCATTTTCTAGGCCTTAGCAGCCCCTGCAAGCCATGGGATGGGCAGGGAGGATCCTGTGTCCTGCTCCATGCATGATGCTATGCGCTCTAGCCCTGAGGCGAAGGAAGAGCAAATGGCATTATGGTGGCTTGCCAGCTGGTCCTAGGCAGCCTTCCTTTGTTCCCAGTTGGCCCAGTGCTGCTCCTGGTTGACCTGCACTCTTCCTGGTCAGCAGTCCACTCCTGGTGCTCTTCCTTGAGCCGCCAGATGAGGGACTGCAGGCAGGACATCTGCTCCCTCAGATGGTCCTCACGGGTGCAAGTCATCCTGCGAATCTTGTGGAGTTCAGTAGATGGCGTGGGAAGGGTGGGACACAACAAGCTCGCAGCCAGCTGTGAAGAAAAGTTACAAGGGCAGTCATCCCAGGAGACACTGTGCATGATGTCTAGCCCTAATCTCTGAGTCGACACTGAAGGTCTCGGTTCAGATGATGGTGATGTACTTTGACAGTGGGCACTATCCTGCAGGGGCACAGATGTCCAAGGGGAGCACTGCAGCACCCATGGCCTAGGAACAAGCAGGCATGGGAAGGTGCTGGCCAGGCCAGGAGCCTACAAGCAGTAGGGTGAGATAGGGCAGGTTGGCTTCCTATTGTGTCCCACACACGCTGGGTACAGCACTGGCGGCATCCCACAGAGAGAGAACTTCTATTCCTGCTTGCTGGAGGTGGGCAGGAGGGTGTTGGGAGAGGTATGTGTGAGCGGTAGATGCAGCGTGCTGGAGAGAGTGCTAATTTGTTCTCTTCCTCTTCCTTCGACTGGCAGGTTCCTCTGCAGGGGATCAGTCTCTTCCGCATCGCCACAGTTGACAGGGAGTGAATGATGCCTGAGTGTGTGTATGACCCTATGCTTTGTGTGGTGCTGCTGTGTGGTTCCATGACCCCAGACTCCTTAGTGGTGGTTTGTCATGGGAAGATGTCCCACCACGGAGGCTGGAGTAAGACAGGTCTCTCCAGGATCCTTGTGAGAAGGACTAAGGGGTTCCTGTGTGACAGTGTCCTGGAACTGAGTGTTCCAGACTAGTGCTCCACGTGCACAGGTCATTGTGTGGCCCCCATGCCGAGCAGGCCAAGAGAGGAGTGCACAGACCCTTGTAGCCCATCGTCTGCCCCCGTGTGTATATACTGAAATTTATAGAACTCACCTGAAGTGCTTTCCCCAGGTTCATCCAAGGTCTGGGAAACATCCTGGGAGGGGAGAAGGACTGACTCCTGAGTGAGGAGCAGCTCCTGGCTCACAGGCATGGTTTCCTGGCTGGCCTCCTCCTCCTCAGCATCCACCACCCTGCCTTCCTGGTTGCTGACGTTGGGCGTACCCTGATCAGACTCCACAGTGATGATGGGGGAGGTGACTGGCCCCCTCCCAGGATAGCATCCAGCTGGTTATAGTAGTGGCAGCTGTGTGGTGCCACCTGGGAGGGTCTGCTCTGCCCTTGGCCTTGTGGTAGGCCAGCTAGAGCTCTTTGATTTTAATCTGGCATTGGTCCAGTGTCCAGATGTGGCCTTTCTCACCAGGCTGGTGATGATCGGGCCATAGACCTCTGCATTTCTCTTTCTGGTGCAGAGATCCTGGAGATTGGTCTCCTCCCCTCCAGACCTGAATGAGGTCCATGTGCAAAAAGTCCTCCTGCTGCAGGGAGTTTTAACCTCCGCAGAAGAAAGGGAACAATGGAGTGTGTCCAGAGCAGTCAGAGCTGCAGCTATGAGGGGCCTTCAAAGGCTAATTATTCCTAATTAGCAGCAGCAGAGTATCCACGCTACTGCTATTTTGAAATAACTATTGTGAAAACAGCATTTTTCCTGAGGAAAGCAGGAGTGCAGAATTTGAAATAACCAGCCCCTTATTTTTAAATAATGGGCTTGATAGTGTGGATGCTCTGCTTATAAATTTGACCTATGGGAGCATTATTTTGAAATAACTCCCTAGTGTAGACCAGGGCTATGATTCTATGACAACCAATTTAAATTGTGCATCTGGACCCTAAACCAATTCAGGATTACATGAAAGAGCAGAACTCCCTCATTCACCTGTAATAACTTCCTGCATTCCCTTACACTCTCCCTACAGTGGATGTGACAGAGCTGAAGTGCCTGGGCCTGCCATATATGTATCACAAGCAGCTGCTTCCCCAACTTTCCCAAAATCCTATGCTGGTCATTTTCTGGTCCCGAGGCATTGGGATTGGAAACTGAAAAAAAGAGATATTAGCCTTTAATATTTTAGAAAGGTGTCTTGAGATGACATCCAGAAGAAATTCGTTTCCCAGGATTACCAATGCTAAGAGTTCAAAAATCATGAGCCAGTGTGACACCAAAATCCTATTAGACAATCTTAAAAGTCATTTGAATTTAAAATATATGTTGGTCTATTTTTATTTGTTAATGCTGGAGCCCTTACATTCATTCTTTAAAGTTTTTTCAGGATTTCCAAGTTTCACCTTAAAAACATAAGAGTTTCACCTATTCACATTAATCCAGGATCCATTGCTTATGAACTGCCTACACACATTCCTTTGTGTACTAAAACATCAATATTTATATCGGCTATGTTCTTGTCTGACCAGCTGCATAACACAGATGAAAGCACCTGAGTCAAAAACCCATAATGTCTGTTTGAATTATATAATCAAACTATATGATTGATCACTGGAATCACCTGGTATTTCTAGGCTAATGGGATGAATCCATGTCTATGAACTACTTCAGTAAAAATTTTACTTCGTTTTCATTAAAAAGTGAGTTATTTCATGACTAATCAAGAAGTGCCCGGGGAATTTCCTTTCCATGAATATTAGCATGAAGAAAGGAAAACTTCATTAATAAAATCAGCAAACAGTGGCAAGAACCCCCTCTAAATGAACTTTTCACTGGAAATATCTGAAAAGCCCATAATTCCTCTTCCTAAACATTCAGCTCCAATCCACTTGCTTATATAGATCCAGTCTGTCATAAATCTGATTTGTTGTTAGTGCAGTCACATACTTTTCATTTTTCTGACTAGTGAGGGCTCCTAAGAGGTTGGGGGTGCACTCACAATCTGAATAATCCACTTATAAAATCTGAGTGGTGCCAGGAGGAGACTGTCAATTAATAGCAAACTAGAATTATTACCAATATGGATGTGCTTCAAAAAGTAATAGTGCCCATAAGGGAGATGTTCAGCTTTTAATGGCAAATGAGACTAGAGTATTATTGCTCTATTATATTTGTTGCTGTGACAAAAACTAAATTTTGTTGTTGTTTTTCCTGAGAGTAAAGTGGATGGTGTATATCCCAAGAAGAAAGAAAATGGAACTATTAGTGTTTTGCTGTGAGAAAAGGCTTTAAGTGAAATTGATATTTCAAAAGTTCGGTTAGTGAAAAGGCCAGATGTAGCTCAATTTGTCAGTTAGTGAAACCACAAAGGACAGAAATTCTTTAGCAGATTCCCTTGTCAGTGGGTTTGAAAGAGGAGTTTCCTCTGCTCCAGTTTCTTCTTTATGCTTTAACATGATGCTATTGACAAAGTCATCAAAAGATCTAACAGAGAGAACATTAGTGATTTTCCTCCACTAGCTGTCTGGACTGTGGTACTACTCACTGAGGGTATGTCTACACTACCCCGCTAGTTCGAACTAGCGGGGTAATGTATGCATACCGCACTTGCTAATGAAGCCCGGGATTTGAATTTCCCGGGCTTCATTAGCATAAGCGGGGAGCCGCCATTTTTAAATCCCCGCTGCTTCGAACCCCGTGTAGCGCGGCTACACGGGGCTCGAACTAGGTAGTTCGGACTAGGGTCCTATTCCGAACTACCGGTACTCCTCGTGAAACGAGGTGTACCGGTAGTTCGGAATAGGCACCCTAGTCCGAACTACCTAGTTCGAGCCCCGTGTAGCCGCGCTACACGGGGTTCGAAGCAGCGGGGATTTAAAAATGGCGGCTCCCCGCTTATGCTAATGAAGCCCGGGAAATTCAAATCCCGGGCTTCATTAGCAAGTGCGGTATGCATACATTACCCTCCTAGTTCGAACTAGGAGGGTAGTGTAGACATACCCTGATTTATCAGTCAATAGACATTGATAATTCTGGGGAAGCTAGTCATAATAAATGTTTTCTCACAGTGGGAAGGACTTTTTACTAATGAGAGACATAGTGGCTGATACTTGTCTGTTTAGGAATGTTTTTCTTCTGGCAGTTTTATGTGAGGGAATAGTAAGAAGTACTATGTTAGCTACAAAGTTACGGAAGGAGTTTAGCAGTAATGTTTACAGAAGACTGAATACTGAAGATTTATTTCCGGGCAACTTTTGTAACTTCCAAACTTGGAAAGGCAACTTCTATAACAAAACCTACTTTATGCATAAGTATTTTTTTTCAAAATTAGCTGTAAAGAATGTCAAATATTCCATACAGTCAAAACGTACTTAACACCTAGAAAGTCTGTGGAATTTGGGAGACTGAATTTTCCTTATAATTATCAAGGATAGATAGTGCAGAATATTGTGTCAGAGATTTAGGTGTGAAATTGGCCTGTCTGCTTAAATTAGGATGTCAAGGAAGCATATCAGAATGACACATGTTGGGAGTTTCTGAAACTTGACTGAGAAAACCTAAAGAGATATGAAATATTGTATATGGAAGAACAGAAATACAAATATCAAACTCTCCAACCGGATTATGTTAAGAGGGATTTGAGAAAATACATATTCCCTTTTGTTCATAATCATGCCATTATCAGATAAACCAAAAACGGAACAGCAAAATTGATTGTTTTCTGTTTCCATTAGTCTTATTACACCAGAATAAATAACTCTTCCAGTATGGATTACAATATTCAGTTGGAAAAGTGGTGAGAAAAGATTATTGTGCACTTATCTAGTCATTTTTCAATTTGTGACATATATATCAAGTCTGTTTGCTTTCCAGTCAAAATAATTTATTTTCCCCTAGTGGCTAGTTCTGTAACCTTTGGCCCTGAATAAGGTGAAACCTCATAACTCTTAAAGAACTTGCACTCAGAATTGATATCACAGCCTTGTTGTACAAAACAAGATAGATTCCAGCTTGCTTGTATGGTGCTTTATTGACCCTCTAGTGCAAATGGGGTGAGTAGACTGCAAATGTGAAAAATCAGGACAATTTTTTTTCAGGACAGTGAGGATGGTTGCATGTGTAAGACAAAGCACTGAATATTAGGAAGGTCCTGTCTGGTCATCCAGGGAGAAAAGAAATAAAACCTGCCTTTCAAACTGGATAAGGCCATTTGCTAAGAGATGGTATATTGAAGGTTATCATTTTACTCTTCCCCTATGAAAATATGAATTTAAAGTGATATTAGCTGAGATTTTTTAATACTATATGGTACCCAAGTTCAAAGAGGCTTTTGTTTCCTAGATTTAATTTTCCTGGGTTCAAAAAAGAGCTAGATAAATTCATGGAAGATAGCCATTGATGGACCTATTAGCCAGGATGGGCAGGATGGGCATGTTGTCCCTTGCTTCTATTTGCCAGTAGTTGGGAATGGGTCACAGGTGATGGATCTCTTGATGATTACCTGTCCTGTTCACTCCCTCTGAGGCAACTGGCATTGGTTACTATTGGAATACTGGGCTAGATGGACCTTTAGTCTGACCCAGTATGGCCTTTCTTATGTTTGTATGATTGTAAGGCCACTGTGATCATATGGTCTGACCTCCTCAATAAAAAAGGCATTAGAATTTTCCCAAGTTAATGTCTAGCCAATAAAGAAAATCTTGATTTTTAACAAGGACATGTGTTTTCCTAAATGTCCAGTGATGAAAAATCCATTACAACACATGGTACATTGTTCCACTAGTTAATTACTCATACTGGTTTGCTATTTTTAAAAAAAAACCTTTATTTCTAATCTGAATTTCTCTCGCTCCAGCTTCTGACATTGAACTTTGTTGTGTATTTCTCTGCTACATGGAAAAGCCTTTTATCACATTTCTGTTTCCTATGCAGGTACTTATCAAGTGACCCCTTAATCTTCTTTTTGTTAAACTAAACAGACTCTAGGAGCTTAATCATTATGAGGAATGTTTTCCAATACTTTTAATCATTCTTATAGCTGTTTCCAGAACCTTCTCCAATTTCTCAACATCCTTCCTGAAGTTTGGACACCACCGGACACAGTTATTTCCAAATACACAGGAAATCTCCTTACTTATATTAGAGATGCCTTTTTAATATATATTAAGAACGCATTAGTCCCTTGGCCAGAGCATCACACTGAGATCTCATATTCACCTGATTATCCATCATGACTTCAAGTCTTTTGCAGTTAATCCTTCTGAGGATAGATTGCCCCATCCTATACGTATAGGTTGTATTCTTTGTTCCTAGATATTGCAACCATATTCGAGAAACATATTGTATTAAATGTATATGTTTCTGTGTGCCAGTGATTGTTCATAACTCCCAGGATTAATACAACTTCTCTGGAACCAAAAAATGGTGGGAAGTGATTAAAGTGATTCATGTAGGTGTAAGCACTCTGACCCCACCCCTCTTGACCACTAAGGCTTACATATATCATCTCAAGCTGGTTTTCCAGAGATGAATGGACAAAGAAAGGGCTTTTGATATAATAGACATAGAGCCAATTTCCGAGTCAACAAATGCACAGGAGTTTCTGCAATGGTGCCAGAACTGGGAAGGACCAGGAGCCATAGCTCCTCCATTTTTTAACATGGACATAGTTTGGTGTAGCAGACTGTGACATTGCCTCCCCAAACTGCAAACCTTACTCAGGTGTGGAGCAGCACCAGTAGTGGCTGTGCTTTGCCATGGAGGAGCTGATCATTGTGATCTGCGTCCCTGAAGCAAACTGCAGACCCTACCAGCATTGCTCCAAGTTAAGCTTGTGAAAAGAATGGGTAACAAGCTCGCTTCCTTTCAGTTCCAGCACCACTGGACCCCCATTTCAACTAGGATTCCACTGTCCTGATCTTCTTCAGTCTCAGGTAGAGCTCCAGCCATTGCTTTGTCCTAATAGGGCCGTAAAAGACTGAAGGGTAACCTCTGGTAACCATTTGACAAGAATATAGGAACTTCTACAGGTGGAACCTTTGTGAACTCTCTGATCCCACAAAGTCTGTAGTCAGGAAGGACCATGGATGTTGCAGGACTAGAGCCCCAGTGACAGAGGTTGCTGGTGGCGTGTAGTGGAGCAGGGCCAGCAGAGCAGTGGAACCTGCAGGTACTGGAACCTGCAGCCAGTGGAGCAGGGAAGCCAGAGGGAGGCTGGAGCTTGCAAGGCCAGTGGGGCCAGGAGCTACAGCAGCTTGTGAAACCAGGAGGCTGGGAAGCAGAGGCTGGGGAGAGGAGCCCAGTGGGGAGGCTGCCCTTTACCCCACCAAAATTCCGGTGGTCTGGCAAATTCCCTTGTCCTGGGACTAGTCAGATCCAAAGGGTGCTGGACCAGGGAGATCCAGCCTGCATTGTTATTATATTTTCTCTCTAATGATTTTAAGTTAAAAATAAGGTACAACATTCTCGTTATGCTAGAAATACAGATGCATACTAATTGAGAATGAAACAATATATATTGCTTTGCACAATGCTGAAAAATGTAGTCAATAGGAATGTTTTGTACAGTTGATGATACTATAATCTTCGCTGTAATTTATGATTACAGGTTGTTCAAAACCCCTCATAAACCATGCCAATAATATTTATAGGTACATCTATCTGCATGCTAACAGGTATGGGTTCATGCAGATCTAGAACTCACCACATGGAAAGCTCATACAGACCTTAAAAACTCAACTCCTGCTCCAGTCCTGTGGCTCCTCCCCTGCTCTGAGGAGATGGGGTATAAGACTGGGGGAGGTATATGCCTTGATATCTTCATCCCCATCTCCTTACCCCCACTCTAACTCGCACAGCCAGCTGGAAGGTTTCAGAATCAGTTGGAGGATCAACATGGCTGCAAAGCAGCAGGGAGAGGGACATCTGAACGTGCACTGCTGGATGTGTATGACTTCTGCTTATCACTTCTAGAAGGCTATGTGACCACACAGCTTAGAGGGAACACAGTTTCTAATCTCATGGTGCCTTTCTGAGTTATCCAAGGCTTTTTAGATACTGCTAATATTCATGGAGTAAATTGGTCCCTCTACAACTTTAAGTAGAAACTTGATTTGGGATTTTGAGCACAGGCCTTGGCTTGTCTAGGTCATTGCACAAATGCTAGAAAATGCCTGTCACGCATTGGAAATTCTTGTATTTAAAGATAAATGCTTGGGCATAACATTGATTTCAGTCAAATCAATTCTTAACTGTCATTTTATCATAAATGATATTTGATTATTTTATTCAGTCTAACTGCCCTTAGAATTGGTACTGCATTTCTTTTACTTGTCAGTAAGTTGTGTGGTGGTTTTCATTTCTGAAAAAAACAGTTGTAAAAGGAAGTACAGAATAGAAAAGTAAAGGGGATTTTGTTGTTAATATTGAAGACTGGTGTTTTAGATGTCTGGACACAGATGGATGCCCTGTGCTGTCATGTTGGCTATGATGCTATATTTCCTCACCCTGGCTTGCTTCCCCAGTCTGGGACATGCTCTATCTAACCCTGGCAGATTCCTCTTTCAGTATCCTTCCCCAGCTGGATGGACCTCATCCTTTTGCCATTCTTGTCCCATACAGTACAGTTGATCTCAGGCTAGGTCATGAATAGAGTAAGTATGTAGGGGATGAAAGGGAAGACAGAGAATGTGTGTATCATCCTAGACTCTGTGCTGATTCAGTGGTGGTGGCAGCTGGGATTTTTTCCTGGTGTATTCTGTCTGTGATCCTTGTTGTTCTCCAGTGGAGTGACACTGAATTCTGTTGACCTTTTTTGAGGAATTCCTTAGGGAGTCCATATATTTTCTTCACAAAGTTTCTCTTTAGAGGACCCCAAAGTATATGATGTGTAGAATATGGGATCCTGCCCACCAGAAATGGTAGATGTGGTATATCTTGATTTTCGTAAAGCTGTCCAGTTCTGGGCATCACATTTCAGGAAAGATATGGACATACTGGAGAAAGCCCATAGAAGAGCAACCAAAATAATGATCTCTGAGGGAAGATTGAAAAAAGTCCATGGAGGGGAGCTAACCAGAGCCATTGGTAATTTAAAGGCACATTCTCATCTTATAGAAAGAAATATGAGCATAAGTAAAGGATTAATCTTAAGAACCTACTTATGATGGCCCCGTCATCATATAGGAAATGGAAAGAATCTGGCATGACACTGAGTCCAATTTGTCTTAATGGCCGACAGCTTGAAACATTTTGTTTTCTTCCTCTTAAAATGACCAGTTTTGATATAAAAATAATGGACACACCAACAGAGTCACTTTTTCAGAACAAAGCTGTTCTACCAGGAAAAAGTGAAAAAGTAAAAATGTGTAAAGAAAACAGTGAGAAAAAAAAACACAAAGCATGAAAACAAACCATAAATCAGTCAAATGCTAGAGAATACCTATACAGCACCAGTTAAACCACCCATTCTTTAATACTGAAAACCTGACTTGCTCCGTAATACAATAATGAGTAATTCCTGAATTAGAATATGCATCAACTGATTAAATAAATTTATTTAATATTGTCATGATTCAAGTAGATTATACTATTTGTGTTCACAGTTCCAGAATGCTTGGAGAACACACTGAACCAGTAAACTTCACTGAATCGTATTGTATGACTTTTGTAGAACGTCATGCTGCTGTACTTACTGATTTTTATTTTACTTGAACAAAATTACTATTTGTGGTTGCATTTGTCACACAATAATTTTGTACAGGCTGAACGTCTCTAGGCCTGCACTCTCTGGTCTGGCAACATCCAGGATTCAGCACGATTTTAGTTAGCCAGATGTTCACTTATCATGGGTGCATCCAAGTGTCCTATAAAGTTTGTTTACAGTAACCAGTCCTATAGTCTCAGTGTTCTGTGCTGTTAGTTAGCCCTAATTTACCCCTAAATGTCTTCTATAGCCCAGTTAGTTAGGGTATGTCTAGACTGCACCCCTCTGTCAGCAGAGGGATGCAAATTAGGCTGGTGAAATTGCTAATGAAGCGGGTATTTAATATCCCATGCTTCATTAGTGTAAAAATGGCCACTGCTTTTTTCTGGCATGGAGCTTTGTCGGAGAAAAGCGGCAGTCAATATGCTAATCTATCACTAAAGAAAGCCTTTTCCGATAGATCCCTTATGCCTCGTAAAATGAGGTATACAAGTTCTATCGGAAAAGGCTTTCTTTAGCGATAGATCAGGGTCTAGACTGCCACTTTTCTCATACAAAGCTCCATGCCGGAAAAAAGCGGTGGCCATTTTTATGCTAATGAAGCATGGGATATTTAAATCTCCGCTTCATTAGCAATTTCACCCAGCCTAACCTGCATCCCTCTGCCGGCAGAGGGGTGCAGTCTAGATATACCCATAGTGTTGGTAATGCTGCTAGGCAATAGTATCGCCCGTGGTTCAGCAAATTCTCTGCTTCAGCACCAACAGGTGTCAAGGGTGCTGGACTAGAGAGTTTCAACCTGTATTGTGTTTGGAATAAATATTTTTGTATAAATAGATCCACTGGAATTTTATTTTGTTTTTGTTTTTAATTTTCTAACAGACTAAGAGGATACGTCTACACTGCACACTTATTTCTAAATAAGCAATTCCAGAATAGTTATTCTGAAATAGTTTATTTTGAAATAGCACGTCTACACTGCAGGAAAGCCTCAAAATTAGCCTGAAGCAGGCTTCCCTAATGTAGATGTGCTATCTGGATTTAAAACCCTAGGAGAGCTTTATAGCCAAGGTGAGGGGCTATTTCGAAATAGTAACAGGGGAGTGTCTACACATGCCTTATTTCAAAATAGCTATTTCAGAATAGGCATTATTCCTCGTAGAATGAGGCTTAAAGATTTCAGAATAAGCCACTTGTTATTTCAAAGTTATTTTGAAATAACAGAATGGCTGTGTAGACGCTCGCATTGTTATTTTGAAATAATGCTAGTTATCTCAAAATAACGGTGCCATACAGGCACACCTAGAGAGTATAGCTGATTCTTTTCAAATTTAAAGAAAACATAAATCCTGGTTTGATATAATTCTGTAAGGTATTTTTAAAACTTCAGAATCCTTATGCAGAATTTATTCAAATTCTATGTAAGTGACATTTATTTCATAAATAAAATATTTTCCTAAGCTCCAGTTTGATTCCACTCTTCAAAGGGCAAGTGCTGATATTAACACCAAGCATAGATTATTCATGACACGTATGGTCCCTAAACAACAAATCTCTTCCAGGGAAGAGGGGCTGGAGAATTTTTACTTACAAAGTCTCTTAGGAATTTTTCCATCAGGCCTTCTTTCCTTTCCTAACCCTTTCCCCCTTCCACTATGGAACTAACTTCCATTTCAGTACTCTTAACTCAAAATTTGAGTCTACTAGAGGCCAGTTCCACTTACAGGGTGAGGGGTGGGCCTGTGGTTCCAGATTGGTGCCGACTGCACCACTCCCCAAACATAGTTCTGAGTATAATGGTTGAAGTAAGGAGAGAGAAATTTGCCAAACCTTTTTCAGGCAAACTCCACTACTTTGACTAAAACATGTTGGTCAAGTCTAAGTTAAATGGTGAAGTAGAGCAATGTAATCTCATTTAGATGCTATATGTACCAACTTTCAGTCCTAGTTATCACAGAATCAGACTATGAAATGCATGTTTAAAAGGACCCTGGAAATGCCTGAACCATTACTATAATTGTGATATTAATTGAAAATATTTAGTGTGATAAATGGGCAGGAGGGAAATAGGGGCATGTCTAGACTACATTTTACTTTTGAAAGAAGATATGCAAATTTGGCAGCAATTTGCATATCTTCTTCCTATCGCTTTTTTGAAAGAGTTTTTTTTTTTCGAAAAAACAAGCAGGCTAGATGCAGTTCTGTCAAAAAAAAGGTTTTTTTTTAAAGTACCTTCTTCAAAAATTGAGATTTAGAGGTTCTTTCCAAAAAAAAGAGGGGAGTTCAAAAGAACTGAGTCTAGACTGCTTGCTTTTTCAAAAAAAACACTTTTGAAAAAGCGATCAGAAGAAGATATGCCAATTTCCACCAAATTTGCATATCTTTCAAAAGTAAAATGTAGTCCAGACATGGCCTATGTGAGGAAATTGGTACTGTATAAATAGGAAATAGTCTTTTATTCACCGCAAGCGTAGTATGTTTAAGTCTCTCTAATCTCAGTTAGGGATCTAATAAAGACCCAACAAATTACAAAATATATCTTCCAAAAGGAAAGGGAGAACACAAAGGCAAACCCTTTTGATCATAGAAAAAGCTACATAGAGTTATCAGCTGAACAGGCAGAGAAGAGGCCTGAAAACACAGACTTTGGAGAGAGCTAGTATGGTGAGTCCAGACTCCAGCAAGCAGTGAAGATAGGAAATTAAGGAATAGTAATAGAAATGTAGCCGTGTTAGTCTGGTGTAGCTGAAGCAAAATACAGGACTATATAGCACTTTAAAGACTAACAAGATGGTTTATTAGATGATGAGCTTTCGTGGGCCAGACCCACTTCCTCAGATCAAATAGTGGAAGAAAATAGTCACAACCATATATACCAAAGGATACAATTAAAAAAAATGAACACATATGAAAAGGACAAATCACATTTCAGAACAGGAGAAGGATGCGGGGGGAGGTGGGGAAGGAAGGAAGGTAAGTGTCTGTGAATTAACTATATTAGGGGTGGGGAGAGTTAGATGTCTGTGAGTTAATGGTATTAGAGGTGATAATTGGGGAAGCTATCTCGGTAATGGGTAAGATAGTTTGATCCTTTGTTCATTCCTTCCCGGAGAGTGTCGAATTTTAACATGAATGACAGTTCAGAGGATTCCCTTTCAAGTGCAGATGTAAAAGGTCTTTGTAGCAGAATGCAGGTGGTTAAGTCATTGAGAGAGTGTCCTTTCTGGTTGAAATGGCAAGAAACTGTTTTTTCTTTGTGATCTTGTCTGATATCTGTTTTGTGGGCATTAATCCTTTGGCGAAGTGTCTGAGATGTTTGTCCAATGTACATAGCAGACGGACACTTTCAGCACATGATAGCATAAATTAAATTTCTGGATGCACAGGAATATGTGTTCTTGATCTTATAACTCACTTGGTTAGGTCCAATAATGGTATCAACAGAATGAATATGTGGACAAAGCTGGCAACGGGGTTTGTTACTGGGTTGGTATTAGTGTGGTATGTCCTGTGGTTGTTGGTAAGAATCATCTTGAGGTTAGGTGGCTGTCTATAGGAGACTATGGGTTTGTCTCCCAGAGCCTCTTGGAGTATGGTATCCTGTTCCAGTATAGGCTGTAGTTTATTGATAATGTGTTGGACAAGTTTAAGTTGGGGGTTGTAGGTGATGACAAGTGGTGTTCTATTGTTGGTTTTCTTGGGTCTGTCTTGAAATAGATGGTTTCTAGGTATTCGTCTGGCTCTTTCAATTTGCTTTTTTATTTCTCCGGGTGGGTAGTTGAGGTTTATAAATGCTTGGTAGAGATCCTGAAGCTTCTGGTCTCTGTCAGTGGGATTAGAGCAGATGCGGTTGTATCGAAGGGCTTGGCTATAGACGATGGATCATATGGTGTGTTCCGGATGGGAGCTGGAAGCATGTAGGTAACTGTATGAGTGGGTGGGTTTTCTGTAGAGAGTGGTGTCTAATTTTCCATTGTTGATTTGTACTGTGGCCATTCTTCCTTCCTCAGAAATGAGGGTGTGATATTATTCCAAAACACTGCTATAGTGCCTAGGACAAAAAGCTTCAGAGGGGGACCCGAGTTAGTCTGTAACAGGAAAAACTTAAAAAACAACAAATAGTCTAGTAGTACCTTAAAGAGTAACAAAACACGTAGATGGTATCACGAGCTTTTGTGGGTACAAACCACTTCTTCAGATGACAGGAGTGTTAGAAGTCCAGATCCAAGAATAAATAAGGGAAGGAGGGATGGAGGGGGGAGAAGGAGAAAAGAGAGACAAAGAATAGATAGTTCAAATAGTTACAAGAGGCTGATAAGAACCATTAGCACATTCATTGTTTGGTTGCTTGGTTAAGTCATTAAGGGTACGTCTAGACTACATGCCTCTGTCGACAGAGGCATGTAGATTAGACTACCCGGCATAGGAAAATAAAGCAGCGATTTAAATAATCGCCACTTCATTTAAATTTACATGGCTGCCGCGCTGAGCCGATCAGCTGTTTGTCGGCTCAGCGCGGTAGTCTGGACGCACGGGGGTCAACATCAAAGGCATTTGTCGACCTCCCAGGTAAACCTCATCCCAGGAGGCATACCTGGGAGGTCGACAAATGCCTTTGATGTTGACCCCTGCGCGTCCAGACTACTGCGCTGAGCCTGCGCTGAGCCGACAAACAGCTGATTGGCTCACCGCGGCAGCCATGTAAATTTAAATGAAGCGGCGATTATTTAAATCGCCGCTTCATTTTCCTATGCCTGGTAGTCTAATCTACATGCCTCTGTCGCCAAAGGCATGTAGTCTAGACGTACCCTAAGATGTGGAAGATAATGCTCCAGCCAGTGAATATCCTGGTTCATGCCATTTGCATTAGAATTGAACTTGTGAATGAAGTTAAATTCCAACCCTTCTCTTTTTATTTGGCTTGGGGAATTGGTCTAAAACAAAACAGCAATTTGGAGATCCATTAATGAGTGTCCTGGAAGATTAAAGTGTTCTCCAACAGGTGTTTTTGTATTGCCTTTTTGGATATCTGATTTGTGTCCATTAATTCTTTCCCATAGAGACTGTCTAGTTTGGCCAATATACATTGCATTGGGACATTGCTGGCATTTGATGGCATAGATCACATTAGTGGATGTGCAGTTAAATGTGCCTCTGATTTGGTGGCTGATGTGGTTGGGTCCCTGGCCTCTGTTTGTCAGAGATTGGAGATGGATGGCATGAGACAAATTGCTTGATCATTGTCTTCAGTCCACCCCCTCCGGGACACCTGGTGCTGGCTACTGTTGGCAGACAGGCTACTGACCTAGATGGACCTTTGGTCTGACCCAATCCAACCATTTTTATGTTCTTATGTACATGTGTAGGCTATGATGTGTATATACTGAGGTAAGATCATTCAGTAGAGATGGAGTGACTGTACCATGCCATGTAGAATATTGCTAGATGTAGCAAAGCTTACTGTGGGTAATCTACTACAATGCAGTCAGGAGTCACAATTGCAGCATGTCCTGGAATATTGAGCTAGCTTTGACAAAGTTGCTCACTAAAGATTGCAGTGTAATTGTGGTGGCATGGACTGGCTGGCTGACTGCATAAAACCACACTTCTGGCTCTAGGTAAGTATTTAGGCAACTAATTCATGTTACTACAGCTACATTGCTATTTTTAGTGATCTAGTTCTCTCAATGTTAGTTTGGATATGCCTTGACATGCAGCTATCCCTGATCCCAATTGTAATGTATCGTAAATTTCATCAATGAAAAGATTATATTCCATAGAGGAGTGCAAGAATTCCTGAAAGTAGGAGATTATAATGAAACTGCTGACATAGTTTTAGCTATGCCATTGTTACATGGAATACTGGAATATTCATAATGAATCATAAGGCTTTGCTGACCTTGACATGCTTATCATATTTGGCAGTTCTGCTGTAAAATGTCTGACAGTTTGCAGAAAGAAAGAATCTCATACATCAAGACCTAATTGAATATGAGTTCTAATATTACATGAACAGAGCAACACAATGCATACAAAAACAGATGTCCTGGCATTCACATCTTTTCTTGAAATTCCTTAAGTTAAAAGGGGTCTAGAACTGAACATGTTGCAAATCATGCTCTAGAACAAATCAGTTTGTGGATTGGGAACTATAGATAGAAAGAGCACAAGCTTTCCTACCTTTATAGTAGCTTTGGTTCTGACAAATGAATTGGAATTGCTGTTTTGTGATTTATTAAGTGCGCATGATGCTTTACCTCAGTGTGGAAAAATGAAATTCGTAGCTGTTGCAACTCTAATGACTTAAATTAAGATGCACGTGTCACACCAATTGCGTGTGTGAAAATGAGAACAAATCCAATGACAAACATCTAGTGTAAGTTGCTGCAGAAAGACCAATGACTGACTATAGGAAATACTTTTGTCATGAATTGCTAAGTGTGATCACTTCAGGTGAATGTTGAAGCAGTTTGTCTGAATGGCAGAAGGCTGCTGGATCTGCATGATAGGGCAAAAAAACCTGGCAAGTGAAATTCATTATTGAGAAGTATAAAGTACAGATTGAACCTCATTAGTTCATCACTCCCTGGTTGGGTAATATCTGTGGTCCAGCATGATTTTAGTTAGCTAGATGTCCACTTATCATGGATGTAGCCAAGTTTCCTGTGGTCCCATAAAGCTTGCTTACATTTAGCAGTCCTGGTTCTCGGTGTTCTGTGCTGTTAGTTAGCTCTAATGTACCGCTAAATGTCTTTCTTCTAAGAGACCTGTAAGTGGTAGAATTGTTGGTAATGCTACTAGACAATATTGATCTCCTGTGGTTCAGCAAATTCTCTGGTTCAGGTCCCAAGGGTGCCGGATTTGAGAGGTTCAACCTGTACTGCATATTGGGAAACATAATTCCAGATATATATACAAAATTATGGGGTCTAAATTAGCTGTTACCACTCCAGAAAAGATCTTGGAGTAATTTCAGACAATTTTCTGGAGAAAAAAATCCACTCAATATGCAGCATCAGTCAAAAAAGAAAAATTAGGAATTATTAAGAAAAGTATAGCTACTAAAACAGTGAATTTCATAAAGTCTCTGTATAAAATCACACTGACACATAAATTTTGAATACTGGGTGAAGTTCCGATTATCCATTAAAATATGTCAGAAGAGGAAAATTTACAAAGGAAGCCAAAAAATTAAGGGTATGGAATAGCTTCCATATGAGGAGAAATTAAAAAGACTCAGAATATTCAGTATTCAGCTTGAAAAAAAAGCTGGCTGATAGGGGATATAACAGAGGTCTATACAATTGTGAATGGTGTAGAGAAAATGAATAAGGAAATGTTAATTACCTCATCATATGACACAAGAACCAGGGACATTAAAAATAAATACTAGGGGGAAAATGAATAAAAGTAGTACTTGTTCACAGACTGTTCAGTCAACCTGTGGAATTTATTATCAGGTTATGTTGTGAAGGCCAAAATGATAGCTAGATTAAAAAAGAATTAGGGTATGTCTACACTAGCTCATTAGTTCGAGCTAGGTAGAGTAATGATGAGGAGTAACGGTAGTTCGAATTAGGATCTTTAATTCGAACTACCTACTCCGTGCCGCATGTAGCTGCAGGCACAGAATTCGGACTAAGGGGGATTTAAAAATGGTGGTGCCCGGGAACATGCAAATGAAGCCCAGGATATTTAAATCCCGGGCTTCATTTGCAACTCCGCTTGACCTCATTACCCCACCTAGCTCGAATAATGAGCTAGTGTAGATGTACCCTTAGATACATTAATGGAGGGTAGGTCCATTAAAAATTATTAGCCAACTTGGTCAAGGACATAACTCCATGTTCTTGGATGTTCCTAAGCCTCTGACTACCCAGTGCTGGAACTGGCTGACAAGGGACAGATCACTTGATAATTACCCTGTTCTCTTCATTCTCTTTGTTGCATCTGGAAATGGCCTCTGTGGTAAAACCAGATATTGGGCAAGATAGACCATGGGTCCAAGCCAATATGGTATTTTTAATGTTATTTTAAATCAGGGGTGGGAAACCTATAGCCCACAGATCTAGCCCTCAGCTTCCCTTGATTCAGCTTGTGAGGATGCCCCCACCTTCCACAATGGGGAGCTGGTGCTAAAGCCCCTGCAGAGCCTACTCTGCGTGGAATAGGAGACTGGCTCTGTGTACTGACATTCCCCAGTCCTCATCTGGGGAAATGGAGGTGCAAGTAAGTGCTTGCCTGCACTCTACACCCCCCATCATTCCCATTGGCTGTGATTCCCAGCCAATGGGAGCAGTGGGGGAGGTGCCTGCAAGCACAGGCCAATGTGGAGCAACTTCTTCTCCCCTTGAGAATATTCAGCATTGCAACTCCAGAGATTATGCTACAATTTTCTGATAATCACCACAGTTTTCCTTTAATCTTGAAAAAAAGATACACTAATAACTTTGTTCACTTCCTTGATAACCTAGTGCATCCTTACATGTATTGGGATATATCTAATATATGCATATGTTTATATTCATACTTTCCAAATGTTTCCTAGACCTGCTCTTTTTGTTCGGAAGTAATTTTTGTGATGGTAACAGCTTTAGACTCACCACCACAGTTTACGGATCATCTGGGAATTAGTTCTTTCCCACACTGGAGCATCACCTCTGGCGATGCCTCACCTGCTATTACTACTCCATCTGTCTCCACCCCACCAGGACCCACATCCCTCTCAGACCAGGGCACTCCTTCCCCAGGATACTGTTCTCTGGCAATGAGCATTTGAGGATACCTCCCAGTCAGGAAATAGCTACCCATAATCCCATAACTCACCTCAGTGGCTCACTGCTATCCTTACTCTAGCCTGTTTCCCCTTGGGCAGATTGCAGTCTGAATTATTCATGCTCATCATCAGCAAGGGGGTAGACCTGCTGCCTATTTCTTTCCCCCAGGTGCCCCTCTTCAGCCATAGTACCCCTTCTTTCCTTTAGTCAGGCTGGAGTCCTGCTTGCTCCACGGCCTCTCCCAACACTGCTCTGTCCATGGTATGAGATTCTGATAGACAGCTTAGTCTATCTCCCTTCAGATATTGAGAAAAACTTAGCTCCCTCTCCCCTTCTTATACTGCCTAGCCTGGCCCTCGTTGGTTGCCTTCAGCCTCCTTCTGATGGCCTTCTGGAACAGCCCTCTCCCAGGGCCGTTTTTAATGCCTTTTATTCCAGTATGGGACAGCTGCCCTGTCACAGGGCATGTCTATACCTCATTCCATGAGGAGTAACAGTTAATCCAAACTAAGAACTTAGTTCGGATTAACTTTAAACTGCCATGTGTAGCTGCAGGCAGTTCATTCGAACTAAGGGGGATTTAAAAATGGCGGCCAGACAGGAACATGCAAATAAAGCCCGGGATATTTAAATCCCGGGCTTCATTTGCAACTCCGGTTGCCTGATTTGCCTACCTAGCTCGAATTAACAAGCTAGTGTAAACATACCCAAAGTCTGCATCTACACAGCAGGCAGTTATTTCAAAATAGTATCAAAATACTGTCAAGCTGGAGTACTTCTTACTCTGACTCCTGTAACTTTCATTGTACAAGGAATAGGGGATAAGCCAGAGGACAAATGCTCTATTTCAAAATAAGTGCTGTGTACACGCTCCCTATTTTTAAATAAGCTCTTTCAAAATAAGATACACAATTGACGTAGCTCAATTTGCGTAGTTAATTTTGAGTTAAGCCCTGCAGTGTAGATGCACCCAAAGTGATCATTATCAATTTCATGGAATAAAGGAAAATTAGATAAAATTATACAATACTCTTGCTGAAATTGACAACATAATACTACTTTATTTCTTAGAGTTCAGAATGGTAACAGCCATGAACTCCAAAATAGAAAGAAAGTATTCAAGCTGCTTTCTAACTTAAAAAGGTACAACTCACCCCTACTCACTCTTGGCTGGCTGTTTGCAAACTAATCATTGCTAGACTGAGATATCATGTCTCCCTACAGAGTCTTTGAGCCTGCAGGCATAACTAGGAACACCCTCCACCTCTCCCCAAAAAATTGTGTGACAACCCTCTTAAAACAATTTTAATACACCTCAATCTTTCTTCTAAGTATAAAAAGTTGTTCAGAATCTCAGTTGTGTTTTCAGTCCCCTATTGAGCCAACTTCAGTGTTTAGTCTTCCATACTTCCATTACTATTACTTAATGGAAATATTGATTCTCTGGTACTATTTCCCCTTGATACATTTAGAAAAATCCTTTCTCTTTCCTTTAACTCCCTTGATGGTATTAAATCATTCTAAGTTTTGTTGCCCTTATTTCTTTCCCTACAATCCTAAAACGACTCTGCGTTTAATTCTGCCCCCATCAAAGTTATTTGAAGTTGTATCATCGACACAATAGGAACAAAATGGGAACTCTGTGGATTCTTGCCTAGTTGTTTCCCGTCTTCCATTTCCATTGAAGGTGTTTTATTTTATCTCAGACTTAGTGAATCCATATTCACTGCTGAGTTACTTATGTTCTTTATTTTCTAAAGAATTGTAATTTGTCCCTTATTTGTGATGCCCCAAAGAATTGTAGTTATCTGTCTTGTTTCTTACATAATACAATTTATGCTCCTTCTGCTCCACAGATGCTGTTTATGTTCCTGGATTTTAATTTTACTTCCAATTGTACCTTGTTCTCTCGAATTCTTGATTCCCCAAAACTAGTTTTCCTGAAATCTTATTTATGTATGCGATCATTTTCTTACCATTTTGGGTGAAACATTGCTTGGACCTGGGCATAATTCTCAAACAATTGTTTTTCATATTCCCAGTTTTTTCGTGATGAGTTAGAACAGTGTTTCTCAACCAGTGGTATGAATACCCTTGCGGGTACTCGAGAGAAGTCTGGGGGGCACGTCAACACAACTGAAATTTTGAGAGAACTATATTTTTGTTTTAAGTTGTATAGCATTTTATTATTTTTATACTTTTTACACATACAAATGTCATTGCCCGCCCAGCTACAATTAAGTTGTTTAAACAAATATGTTACAATGGTAGAAAATGTTTGTGTGTGTCTGGAAACTGTAGGTACTGGGGGTACTTATAATTTTTTTAAAGGGGTACTTTACAAAAAAAGGTTGAGAAAACTGGGTTAGAATACATCCAGGATGTCTTTTCTTCTTGTTAATTAGGTGTATCAATTTACGAGATAAACCTCATGCCCATTGGGAACTGAAGCTGTGTAAGGAATTCTATAGTCACATTCTTTCTCCAGGGCTGTGTCCAGACTCAGGGATTTTTTTGAAAAAAGTAGCCTTTTTTCGAAAAAACTTCACCTGCGTCTAGACTACAGCCGCGTTCTTTCGAAATTAAATTGAAAGAACGTGGCTTTTCTTTCGACAGCAGTAAACCTCATTTCACGAGGAAGAACGCCTTTTTTCGAAAGTGCTCTTTCGAAAAAAGGCATTCTTGAATGCCAACAGGGCTTTTTAGAAAGAGAGCATCCAGACTCACTCGCTGCTTTCTTTCGAAAAAGCGGCTTGCTTTTTCAAAAGTTCCGCTTGCAGTCTAGATGCTCTTTTTCGAAAGAGGCTTTTTCGAAAGTATCTTTCGAAAAAGCCTCTTTCGAAAGAGGCTTGCAGTCTAGACATAACCCAGGTGGCCAATCTTCTCACTGATGGAGAAAAAGGCATGTTTATAATGTATGGGTATGGCTAGACATTTTGCATAGCTTTTTCCAATTCTTTTGTCAGAAGAGGCTTTTCTGACATTTGACCCATCTAGACTGATACAAATGTCAGAAAAAAACCCTTTTTCAGAAGCCCCCTTATTCCTTGTGTGTTTGTTCATCCGCAAAAATAAGCAGGATATCTCCAGTGTTCCAGAAAAACTGTCTAGTCTAGATATACCCTCTGATTCACAATAAGTCGCTGAATGGAGCTATCTGGATTAAAATCTCTCTCTGCCTAGCTCATATGATCTATCCTATTTAGAAGCACACTAGTAATGTAATTAACACCTAACCTACTGACTTTGTTAATTCATATTAGCTATGCCTTACGTATGCAAACATGAAGTTGCTCCCTTTCATCCCTATCCAACCTTATGCAAAATGCCTAGCTGGAGCCGGCTTACCTTAAACCAAGCCATGGTGGCATCCACACAGCAGGAGGTTGATAGAAGCACATGCACCCTTCAGCTTGCCTTACTCCTTGCAGAATGAGGAGTACCTGATGTCATTGGGGGGGACTACATTAGACCCATTAAATCAAACTCTAGAAGATCAATCTCCAGATGGTCGATCTTCTTGTGAGTGTAAACGTGCCCTAGAAGACTTAGATTTTGCTGACCATATCACTCTACCATATTACAGGTCTGCTAACATCTCAGTTAAGACCAAAAGACAATCCAGTATAGAAAAAAAAGTTGGAGGTTAATAATTTAGTTATATATTTTTAAAAAACAAATCTAATGAAAACCCCATAAGTAACTCCAACTTAAGCATCATATTAGAAAGCAAAGGAACACGAGAAGAGATTTAATTCACAAATGTTGGCAATAATTTGCAAGTCAAGGGGATTTCCAGAAGGATAAATCTTGAACTGGCAGCTAACTTTACCAGCCTAAACAAGATTTGGTCATCCTAATCTAAAATGTGAAGCTCAAACTATTAATTTCAACTCAAATATTTGTTCCCTGAGAAATGAATGTGAAAGCTACAGGCAGATGAATAAATGCCTTTGAAAGAAAATGCCTCAAGAAAATTCTACGTATTAAATGAATGAATTTATAACAAATTACAATCTACTTGCATCTCCTGTATCTAAAATACAAACTTACTTAAGACAAGAAAATACTGGTAAATTTTTATATGTAACTAATCTGATTGGGTAGGAGTCCCTGCCTGTTGTTCTGAAAATTAAATTATTCTGAAATTAAATCTATGGACTGTAGCCATGCAGAAGAGGGAGAAAAAAGTGTCCTTTTCTATGAATATTGTAAATAAAAACACTACTGGATATAGCCTTCTAATACGTGTGAAATTTGTGTTTGGCAGATCATCTCATGTTCATTGTTCAGCACCTTGGATCAATAGCACTGCAATAGCAACAAATCCTAGAACTTGAATCAATGATATCGTAACAGCATGAAATCCTAGTATATCCAAAAGGCTAAACCATACTGTAATTAAAAATCCCAAACAGCTGAGTTTAAAACATAGACAAGATAGAATAAAGAATTACTACAGCTTCTTGTCCTAATCAGGGTCTTAAAATATGTTGCAATGATTGAATGATGACTGTTATCCTAAAAATTACTTCCTCCAAACTTGATAACCTTATTAAAAACACTCAATTTTTATTTTTTACTTATATTTTTAATGTTAGAATCTTTAGAAGTGGAAAAACAAAAAATCAAACAAACAGAAAACTCAGCTTGAAGGCTCCCTCACTAACTCTACCTCTCTTCCTTTCTGTATTCTGAGGGGGGTCTTTTATCACATGATCTCAAAATATATAAAATCAAGAACTGTGTTCCATTTTGTTCAGAATGCCTGTTGTTGCACTTTCCTCTGAAGAATCTTGTACTGCCAAGTAGGATGTTGTATTAGAAAAACAGGGGTCCAAGCTGATTGGGCAGGAACAGAGGACTTGTTGGTCTCCAAAGACCCGATGGTGATAGGAGTGGATAAGATCTCTTTTAATAGCTGATTAGGCTGGTTAGGTGGAATTGAATTAATCTGTTCTTCTCTGCATTCTGGGATTTCTAATGGTTTTTGTATATTGTGCTATTGTGAGATTAAGTATTAGCATTGTTAGAACTGGGTATTTGGTATCTTTTTTTTCTTCCTTCTTTCAACTTGTTCTTGGTATCTCCTATAATTACTATTGGAAGGGAGAACTAGTCCCAAAAAATGTTTTAAAACTTCAAAACATTTCTTGTCCCACATGGGGATTAAATTGTTGTTTTTTCTTTTTGTTTCTTGGAGGGGAGGGTAGGTTTTTTGGTAATACAATAGCCAGCTGACCTGGGCACTCATGTAGGATGTAGAAGATCATTGTTCAATTACCTGGTCTAAATTAGGCAGAGTAAGGACTTGATCATGGGTGTCCCACATCTCAGTTGCATGTCCTGACCATAGAGATTCAACTGAACCCATAAAAATCATGAAACCAGTGATGCCAGATCTGAGTGGTACAGTGACCTTGTGTTCACGTCACAAGGTGAATAGACTGTGCCAGCCCCATGAAGGAGTGCAGGGCAGGATCATACTGTGACCCATTTGCTGAGGTCTCCTCTCTGGGCTAGGATTAGGGTTACGTGCCAACCCAGGGGTGTTGCCACAGATGGTCAGGGCCCCCTTTGAATACAAACCCAAATCATAGCCAAGAAAAATTGAGTATAGTGCATCTACTGAATCATGAAGTTAAATCAGTCCCTGTATCGACCTAAGAAACCATTTCCTATTAATCTTTTATTTGAAACTGTTACTTTCCCATGGAAAGCTTCAGTTTCAATAGGTGAGTAATTTCCAACAAGAAAAAATCTGTAAAACTGTGACCAGCTCTAGCTAGGGTGCATGAGTAGAGGAAATAATAGCAAATTAGTTACATCTTTAATCATGTAAAATCTGGTAATAACTTGAAAAGGTAGATGGTAGTTCTAAATTGGGAAAAATCTTGAGCTATTTTAAAGGATATGAACTTGCTCATCTTTAGAAAGTTCCCATCACCAAGCCAGAAATTCAAATGTCAGATTCTATGTAAGGAATTCTCATACTCTAGTGAGTCTGAACACAGTGTACTTGCTCAGTCATACATTTGGAAAATAGCTTTAATTTAGTAATTTTAAAATCACATATTTAAACTCAGACATTTATGTCCTATTTCAAAATACTTTCGAGTGTAGCCCTCGATTTTTATTTAACATTTTGGAAAACAATCTGTCAACTAAGATAAATGAGAGTCAAAATATGTCAGCACACTGTTTGGATATTTCCACTAACACTTTTGATGTGTAGAGATTTTGGGGTCACATTTAGAGAGGATTGGAGCTTTAGAAGAAGGAGTAATCTGTGTGTTGGGAAGTGGGAGGAATTTGTGTGAGTTTATTTGTTTTGTTTTTCTTAGTGCCCTGAACATATAGAGTTAGCAATCTTTAAAGACATTGAGACGTAAAAATCACATTCACATATTCTTGAGAAATTTAAATCATGTACCTGCCTAGTCAACCAAGCACGAGGTGAACTTTGGCCACTTTTCCTGAGTTTTATTCATCTATTCCTTTATTCTTGGCGAAAGCCAAACTCTCTACCTGAGTGCGGTGCTTCAGATAAAACTATCGAACTATCTTATGCACAATACATGCTAATTAAAAAGAAGTCCGGATACACTTAAGAATGATGTACTGAAAACTTCCTTTACCCTCACAATGGTGAGTTGCCAGATATATAGGCTAAATTTTTCATAATTGCCTAAGGCTATGTCTATGCTAGAGAGCTTACAGTGGCACAGCTGTTCTGATGCAGCTGCACTTCTGTAAGATCTCCTTTGTAGCCATTCTTTGCTGATGGGAGAGAGTTCTCCCATCTGCATTACTAAACCACCCCCACAGAGAACATTTTCTGCCACTCTGACAATGGCCACACAAGGCTTCTGTCAGTGGAATTTATATTGGCGAGGAGTTTGTTTGTTTTTTCACTAACAAAAGTTTAATTGACAAAAGTACTAGTGTAGACTTACCCAAAGTCAGTCTTGAAATTGGGAATTTAGGAACCTAAATCCCTTAGGATCAGATTTTTAAAAGGTATTTAGGTGGCTAAAGTTGCAAATGGATATCCACTAAGATTTTCAAAACCACGTAACTCTCATCAATTTCATTACGTATCTAGGCTATTTTGAAAATTCCATTAGATATCTATTTGCATCTTTAGGTACCTAAATATCTTGAAAAAATTGGCACTTATGACAATACAGTTGACACTGGCAATATGATGGAAAATAGTGAAGTTATGCCCTAACATGAATCAGTGAAGAATAGGGTAAGTTAGTCATGTTTGTAAATAATAAATTATTTATGACAAGGAATATATTCAGCTGGTCAGATATCTAAATAAATGCATAACCTTTAAAAAAGCTGATTATTTCAGATGCAGGTTGAGATGATGTTCCTTTTAAAGAATTCCTAAACGGAGTATTTTGTATCTCAATATACTTGCATGGTGGAAATGAGTAATTATGGTACATGGTGGCTCTATATCATGTTATACTTGGTGAGAGACCTGTAATTGTTGTGATGAATGCTGGCTATGAGAATTGTGAAGAGCTAAATCCTGGGAAACTAAAAACTAAAACCTGGCCTTTGACAATCCTGGAAAACAGCATTGGTTCTGTTGTTTCCAATGGATCTGAGTCTCTTAACTCTACACTTTTTTTGCACAAATTAGGAATAATCAATTGAAGTGAATGGGTTTTTATACCCGTGAAACTAATATAAGTGAGAAGATAAACAGATTGTAATTGCTAATTTGGAGGATTTTTACAACTTTAGCAAGAATGGCCTCACATGGCTACTTCTAGTCTTAGTCTAGGCAACTGAAAAGATTTGTCTCAAGGCATATCTACACTCCCGAAATAACAATTACGAAATAGCACTGTTCCTCTTCACAAGCAGGAGTAATTATTTTGAAATAACAAGCCCTTTATTTCAAAAAAGCAGGCTTGGCAGTGTGGATGCTTGCCTTGCTATTTGAAATAAGGGGAGTAATTTCAAAGGAATGCCCTAGTGTATATATGCCCTTAGTGCTCTACTACAAGGACTTAAATTGGTTTCCAGCATACACATTTATATTGTAGGATTCTGTTCCATATAATCTCTGATATAAAACTGGTTTTAACTTTTCTAAAACCACCTTAATGGGAATTTTCTTTATATTCTCTCCTAAAATGAGTTTTCAGAATTGTTGGGGAAAATGGCTGTTCAAAATAAATGACAAAAAACAAGAAATAGTCTTGTCGTTATAGACTAACGAAACATGTAGATGGCATCATGAGTTTCGTGGGCACAGCCCACTTCTTCAGATGACCGGAGTTATGACAACTCATAACTCCGGTCACCTAAAGTGCTATAAAGTGCTGCCAGTCCATTTGTTGTTTTTTTCTCTAAGGGTATGTCTACACTACCCTCCTAGTTCAAACTAGGAGGGTAATGTAGGCATACCGCACTTGCAAATGAACCCTGGGATTTGAATTTCCCGGGCTTCATTTGCATAAGCAGGGAGCCGCCATTTTTAAAACCCCGCTGGTTCGAACCGCGTGCAGCGCGGCTACACGGGGCTCGAACTAGGTAGTTCGGACTAGGCTTCCTATTCCGAACTACCGGTACACCTCGTTCCACGGGGTTCGAACCAGCGGGGTTTTAAAAATGGCGGCTCCCTGCTTATGCAAATGAAGCCCGGGAAATTCAAATCCCGGGCTTCATTTGCAAGTGCGGTATGCCTACATTACCCCGCTAATTCAAACTAGCGGTGTAGTGTAGACATACCCTAACAGACTAACTCGGCTACCCCCTGAAGCTCCAAAGTAAATGAGAGTATCAAACCACATATCGTTGGTGATCATATCCATTTGACAGAGATGAAAAACATGTCTAATATGACATTTTCTTGCCTAAACTGAGATGTGCTAATTACACCCCCAAGAGTAAGACTCTGATCTCTGCTGCACTGGAGTTTAACTGCTATGAAATTGGTCTGAATTTACAATGGTTTAACCACATCAGGAATCTGGTTCAGTGCATCCCAGAACTAAACAAGCACTGCCTTTCACAATTCTAAAAGATGTTACAGAACGTAAAAATAGAATTCTCATCTTGTTGTCATATCTAGTTCAGCTGCTGACATAAAGCTGTTTTCCTGACACTGATCTAATAAACAGTGAGCTTTGGTCAGAAGATCAAACTGTCTTATAGTTTCTTGGCAGCATCTGATAGTGGAAGACCAAGGACTTTTTGTAGAAGTAGGCTTCAGTCGGGTAGCCAATAGTACTTAATTTTACATCTCTGACGACTTTACAGTTTCAAATCTGTCATCAGAAAATAATAACTCAATTTTCAGAAGCTAACAGATTATAATAAGAAATCTAAGTTCTTACACAGGGTGTTAAAAGGTTCCTTACCTTTTGAAAAGCAAGTGGTTTCTGTGACACTAAGTTTGCTTGATTTGGTTTGGCAGCGAGCTTTAATGAAAGCTACATTATGATTATACAGGCTTTCTATCCTGTAGTCATGGAACTAAAGTAGATCATATACAACAAAATAACTAAAAAACAAAACAGTACCGTTGCTCTGCCTGCCCATCTAATGAAGAGAGTTATTTGTAACCACAGGTATCAATATTAATTTAAGCAAGTGAACTATTTGTATGGGGAGACTGGGCTTCAGGAAATGAAGAACCGCAATCAAGAACACCTAAATGGCTAGGAGGTAACAATAAGGGTGCGTCTAGACTATTGGGTTTTTTTGGAAAAATGGCCATTTTTCCAAAACAACTTCTCCTGTGTCCACACTGGATTCATGTTCTTTCAAAAGAAAACCAAAAGAATGCAGGGGTTTTTCAGACATTGGTAAACCTCATTCTATGAGGAAGAACACCATTTCCAAAAAAGTTCTTTCAGAAAAAGGCGTGTTTGAATGCGGAAGTAGCAGTTCTTTTGAAAAAAGAGGCTTCCAGGAAAAAGCACAGTTACCCCGGTGGACACTCCATCCACACTAATCACAACTCTATAGTTCCTGTCTTCATCCAGGTCTTAAAGCTATAGGCACCCAGGGCAAGCCTTATGGCAGGAAGCTAGCCTCAGAACAGCACCCTGACCTCATGGCTCTCCCTGCCACAACAAAAATGAGCCATGGTACAGCCACAAGCCCTCCGAGACCTCCTGGCCCTTCCAGGGAGCAGCCCCTGCACCCAGGACCCACACAGGAGCACCAAACACCAGACACCATCCTGGTCGGGGAATGAGAACTGGGCCCTCCTGGAGCTCTGGGCCAAGGAGTAGTCCCTCCAGGAACTTCAATCATGCCACAGAAACACAGACATTTATATCTGGATAGCCAAGGCTCTCAGCCAGAGAGGACACCACTCCCGCACCCGGCCCCTATTACAAAGAGCTCCATCAGATCTGGGTGGTAGGCAAGCCCCGTCTCCAGCCGCTCTGGTGGACTCAGGCCTCAAGACACCCGTGGAGCCAGAGCTCCTAGAGGAGGGACAGCAGCTACAGGATGAGGAGGATACTGGCAGTGTTGTCACCTTCAGTCTGCAGCCGGTATCCCAGGCATCATCTGATGCCAGAGAAGGAACATCAGGTTAGTGTTATCAGGCAGGCACACACACAGGGCGATGGTGGCGGGAGCGCAGGGGATGGGGCTTCAGTTTGAATATTGTGTCCAGTTCTGGGCACCGCATTTCAAGAAAGATGTGGAGAAATTAGAAAAAGTCCAGAGAAGAGTAACAAATATGATTAAAGGTCTAGAAAGCTTGACTTATGAGGGAAGAATGAAAGAACTGGGCTTGTTTAGTTTACAAAAGAGAAGACTGAGAGGGGACATTATAGTGGTTTTCAAGTATCTAAAAAGATGTTACAATAAGGAAGGAGAAAAATTGTTCTCCTTGAACTTTGATAATAGGACAAGAAGCAATGGGCTTAAATTTCAGTAAGGGAGGTTTAAGTTGGACATTAGGAAAAACTTCCTGTCAAGGTGTGTTAAACACTGGAATAAATTGCCTAGGGAGGTTGTGGAATGTACATCACTGGAGATATTTAAGATTAGACAGACTTCTGTCAGGGATGATCTAGACAGTACGGAGTCCTGCCGTGAAGGTAGGGGACTGGACTCGATGACCTCTCAAAGTCCCTTCCAGTTCTAGTGTTCTATATTCTATTATTCTTTCTGTAGCCTCCTCTCTTATTCTCTATGGCTGCGTCTAGACTGGCATGATTTTGCGGAAATACTTTTAATGGAAAAGTTTTTCCATTAAAAGTATTTCCGTAAAAGAGCATCTAGATTGGCACAGAAGCTTTTGCGCAAAAAGTGCTTTTGTGCAAAAGAAGCCGTGGCCGTCTAGCCGCGATTTTGCGCAAGAAAACCCCAATCGCCATTTTAGCCATCGGGGCTTTTTTGCGCAAAACAGTTCTTCCCTGTCTACACTGGCCCTCTTGTGCAAGTATTCTTGTGCAAGAGGGCTTTTTCCCGAGTGGGAGCGGGAAAGCTTTTGCACAAGAAACACTGATTTTGTACATTACAAAGTCAGTGCTCTTTCACAAATTCAAGCGGCCAGTGTAGACAGCTGGCAAGTTTTTGTGCAAAAGCAGTTGCTTTTGCGCAAAAACTTGCCAGTCTAGACGAACCCCATGTATCTTTCAATTTCCAGAGTGAATGAAACACAGATTCTACATCCTGTTTCATTTTTGACCCTGCTCTAATTCTTGATCTTTTGTCCTCCATCCTATGTACAGAATGAGGGACATGTGCTCTGGGGCAAAAAAATATGGGTATGTCTACACTGACACCCGAGTTTGAACTAGAGGGCTAATGTAGGCATTCGAACTTGAAAATGAAGCCCGGGATTTAAATATCCTGGGCTTTATTTGCATGTTCCCGGGCGCCACCATTTTTAAATGCCCTGTAGTTCGAACTACCTGCCCACAGCTACACGCAGCATGGACTAGATAGTTCGAATTAAAGCTCCTAATTCGAACTACCATTACTCCTCCTTCAATGAGGAGTTTTAATTCGAACTACCTAGTCCGTGCCGTGTGTAGCCGTAGGCAGGTAATTCAAACTATGGGGCATTTAAAAATGGTGGCACCCGGGAACATGCAAATGAAGCCCGGGATATTTAAATCCTGGGCTTCATTTGCAAGTTCGAATGCCTACATTAGCCACCCTAGTTCGAACTAGGGTGGCAGTGTAGACATACCCTATGAGATCATGCAATGTAATATATATGTACAAGGATGAATTAAGATTACACAGGGTTTTTAGAATCCAAGGCAATAGTAACATAACTGTTTCTCTCTAGGCAGTATCAGGAAATGATTAAAATTGTTTATGTGCAAATCTGATAAATGATTTGCACAAACAAGAGTGCTTTATCCTAAAACTACTTTATTTGTCTCAAGCACGCACATGCACATACATACCCACATACACAGTGCTGTAGAAGTAGGTTCACAGCATTCTACACCTTTTTATTTAAAAGTTTAATATGATTTAGATAAAAAAGAGGCCAGCCTTCCAGGGCTGATCCTTACCCAAAGAAAAGCCTCCTTGGACTGCTACAAAGCATACTTTTTAACTAAACTCTTTATGAATTTTCTCCAAACAAAGCACATAACTCATAATAGATCCTAATAGACCAGCAATTTCTCTAGCAACATTCATATGCCCTTTAGCACAATAACAATAACAATTCATTATTTTCCTTATCAGGAAAGTAGCTTCAGGAAAAAAAAAGCCTTAAAAATACAAACAACCAAAATCAAGGTCAGTTTTCCACATTCCAACACCCCCATAAATCTGTCCTTTTGTTTTATCTATTGCAGTTAATAATAGTGCTGCTTGTAGTTTTTTTTGTTCCATCTGCCTAAATAAGACCAAACTATTCCTATATGGTGTTCTCCCTGTCAGTTTACAGAAGTTTAAGTGCATAAAATGGCTGCAAAATATGTCAAAACCTGTAAAAAAAACAAAAACAAAAAAACCCCAAGAAATGCTGGCATTTAAAAAAACTTTACTTCATAACGAATAACATTCTTTTAATGTAGAAAATGAAACACACAAAGGTGTTTCCAATGAGAGAGGTAAAAACAAACTGTATCTTGAACAGGAATACCACCCAACATTTCACCTTTTCTTTTCTTTAATTACTTTTATGAAGACAGCAGAGAGTTTTTGTGCAAATTGTAACCATTAACATATTAATATAACTTTAAATTTTCTATCACCAGTACATGAAATAAAGCACTTACTAAACCACACCAAAAAGCAGTCATACTGTCAGTCATAACCTATTTTATTCCTTAGTATATATCCATTTTTCTGTCAGTTCATTTAGTCTGTATACACCCACCATGGAAACGCAGGGTAGAAGTGCTATGTTTCATAGTTTTCTACCATAGCAAGTCATCCAACGTTTGACAGGACTACAGGTGCCTATATGAACAGCTGCCATTAATCAGAGATAAACACACATACTAAAGACTAAAGTGATTCCTAATGTTAGATATTACTATTTGATCCTGTTAATTAATTTGTTGTGAATAAATTAGCCAATAAATTTTAGTGCTTCCCTCCCCCCGCTTTTACCTGTTTAATTTGCTTTCTGAAAATGTGTCCTTTGATTCTAAGTATTCAACAACCTATTTAGAGGGACAATTTTTAGTCTGTGGATTCTTCACAAAATGATTACTTTTATGTATTCTAGATTTTCTATTTGGAAGATATGGAGAGGAAGTTAGTGTAGTATTATTTACTCTATTTTTTCTCTCTGCTTGGATAACACTCTATGTAAAAAGAGGAGAATACTAAATAACAAAATTTAATTTTCTTACTTGCATGCCATTGTCCATAAGCCAATATGATTTTGTGTGCTGAATATCCATTGAGGCAGCAATAAAAAAATCACATGAATGTTTATGATTATAAACTAAAGTGTGGCACAAGGACTACTTTTGCAGCATCAACAGAAGACATATTAACTAGCAATAGAGGAGCCTCAGTATATTCAGAGATCTTTATGGCATGATTTAGCAAATGCTTCATTTTACATAGTTTTCCAGAAATGTTTTATTATATATGTCAACTCAAGAAACAGCCTTTCAAAGGTTTAATTACTTTAAAAATGGCTTAAGCAATTGAGATTATGTCAATTTAAAAGGAAAGAGAGATTTTTAAAAATCCTGCTTAGCAGAATGCATTTCTATTTTTATAGTTCAGGCACAGGACTGGTAACTTATGCTTCAGATTTCACCAGACTTCCTGAGTGCCCTTAGGCAAAGCATACAGACAATTAGATCTGGGTATTACTTATTCCAACTACTATTATCTGACTTCATGATTAGTCCTGTTGAAGTTAATAGGATACCTTGTAGCACAAGGTATTACCAATGTGAGTAGAACTGGCTGGAGACAATTTGATGGAACCATATATTGTTGCAATAAGTAGTTCTGTCCAAGTCACAATCCTTCAAAAAATTAAGCTGATTTTGCTAAATTGAAAAAAGCAGAGCAAATATCAAGCTTACGAATATGTTTTTGACATTTTTCTGGAATGCAGTGTCATGATTTTTTTCTTGAAACAGCTTCTTTTTTAAATTTTGAATTTTATTAGAATATAGATACAGATGTCAAATTTAAAACAGTGTTTAGATTGACCCAAACCCTTTTGTTAAGATTTCTTCCTGCTTCCTTCAGGAATTGGAATTGTGCTTTCTCAGTACAGCTTTAAAAAGGAGTAAATCCAATAGACTTTAATTCCAAATCTTTGCATTTGAGTTCCTTATCTATAAACACAGATATTTAACATACCTCAAATTGGTGTTGAGACCTAATTAATAATTATAAAACACTGAGATCATTATCTTACTATATATTTTAGAAATGTGTGTGTGTGTGTGTCTGTCTGTTTGTGAATCTATTTATTCAAGAACTTCTCTTAAACAGTAAGAACTAGGGCCACCAAATTAGATATGCAGCTTCCTTTTATCATAACATAAAGCAAGGTAAGGGTTTGGTTGTGCCAGGACAATGGGATGTGCCTGGAATTTGAATGTTTCTCATAAAATAGAAAGGAAGAAATCTAGTAGTACTGTCAGTTATACCATAGAATGACCTCAGGGGAGAGGATGAGATGGGGAGCAGGGCAGTTATAAATCTATTGGGCCATCAGGGGGCACAGATAAGGAGAGGGACAACTGTCTACCATCTATTTCAGAAAGTTTGTCTGTTTGTCTGTTCCCCAGATAGAGGACATACACCTGTCCCATGGTTGTGCCTGCAACAGCTACCATGGCCATTGACAGGCACTTCTCACCTGGCCCCAAGCTGCTGCAGTGGGAGATGGCTGGTGTAGTCCTTTCTCCCTCAGACAGACTGCATAATGAACCCTTCATCCCCACACACCCCAGAATAATGAATTGGATGAAGAAAAACAAGACTTATTTGAGATAAGGACCCAAGCAATGCAGGGTAAATCTTCTAGTAGAATTATGAGGTAGTATTGGCCTATCTTAGGCTAGCAAGTATGATGTTTTCTGTTTCAGTATCTCAAACTGAACTGCATACAAATTGTTTTTGGTTAGCCACAGTATAAAAAAGCTAATAAAACACCTTTCAAAATGCAAATGCCTGTTTTGTAAGCTACCTCCCTCTGAGAGAAACATGCAAGCACTTGGAATTTATCGCATATCACTGGTGTGAAGCACATGTCCAGGTTATTAATCTCAGGCCAGTGTTAGGAAATAATAGAATGAATGTGGAATGCTGTCTCTGAAGCCAAGGAAAGTAGCACCATTGCACTTAATCATCTTCCATTTTAAAACTCTCTTATTTACAGTGCATTGGTTTTTAATCTGCAAGTTCTTACATTCCTTTCTGTTTTGCTTAATTGTTCAATTAAGCAGAGATTGTGAATAATGTGGAATTGTTCCCTATTGCCAATGATTTATTTTATATAAATCAGTGTCTGCTGGGGATCTGATCCAAGAGAAATTACCCATTCTAGAATTCAGCCTATTGGAAAAATGAAACAGGAAATGTTAATTTTGATTCTTGGTGTGAATATCTTTCTGGGTGACAAAGAAATGCCTATATTTTCTCTCTCCCCTGTCCAGTGGTATAGTACAGAGCTCTCCCACACAATAGCAACTGGTTCTTCAAAGTGACTGGTATCCTAAAATCCTTAATTAAATGGGCTTTTTGCCTGATCAGGGTCTCAGATCTCAAAAGTGAGAGACAGGTTGTCTCAATTTACAGCTGTGCAAGGTTAGGGTTCCTTTTTAGAGTTCAGGAAACCCAAAGGGAATGGGGAGGAGATATGGCATCAAACCAACCCACTCAGCACCAGCAATGGAGTCAAGATAGAATCTCCTATGTTTTTTCCAGTGCAGCAGTGTTAATTCTCCACTCCTCACAGTGTTATGTGATGCTTGTAAGGTGTGACTAGATCCTGAGAAAGAGCCTCAGGATTTGGGTTGCTGATACACCTGAGGATACAGCTGATTTTCTAATGAAGGAATGGGTTATTTTTTAGTTAACTGTACATCAATATTCAAGATGAAGAGAGAATGGATTTTTTCTTCCACACATGGTGTACAGTTTCCCCTCTCAGGAGAGTGTTTATCCAACATTGTCAAGAGACTCTTGTCCTTGCCTCAATTCAAGATGTGCTCTTCAAAAGAATATCTCAGAACCTATTCCTGTGTGCACAACGAAAACAAGAGTTCCTTAATTTCTTAATGGATTAAAAATACCTTTGAGGTGAAATACCTTTGGATGAAGATGAGAGAATTTTGGTTTTTAAAATTTTTCATCTGAAAACTTGGATTTTTTATCCAAACTAAAAAAAGGTTTTGGAGGTTCAATAAATAATTGAAAACTTTGAAGAAAGACACTTTACACCAAAACAAGGCTTTAATTTAATGGAAACTTGGATTTTGATTTCACAAAGTTTTTACCTCTCTCTATAATTTAAGTCACTTACATAAGTCACTTACATAATTATGTAACTTACATAAGTCAGCTGTGTGGGAAAAAATACCACTACACCAAGTGGCATTACATCAACGTAAGTGCTGTCGTCATCAAGACTACCAGGTGATGCTCTTCTACTGACATATCTTCTGCTTTCCATAGAGGTGAAGTAAATATGACAATAGGAGAGTGCTCACCAGTCGACCTAGTGCATCTTCACCAGACATGTACAGCAGTGCAGTTGCATCAAATGAATATGGGACAATTAATTATGTTATTATTTATATAGACAAACATTATGTAGAACAATTGAAAAAGAAGTTAATTACATCGGTACAATATTTGGAAATCTGAAGAAGACCAAAATAAATAGAGGAAACTGGTGGATTCCATATGCACCTGATGATATGGGAGGCTAAAGGAACAAAAGAAGGATATGGGCCCTTCCAGCTTCTTAATAACTTTGATTGATCTTCTCTGAACTCCTTTCCATTTCTGGTCATTTTTTTTCATTAGCAAATAATCAGGCTGAATGCAAGCTAAGTTGAACAAGAGTAGCTTTATTAAAGTGTGTTTATTCCACTGACCATGTGACTAAGCTGGTTTGAAGCTCCCCACCTAGCTCCACCAATAACAATTTCTCCAGGGATCCTGAATCTTTAACTCCAGTCCCACTGATCTATAACAAGGTGCATATGATTGGGAAATGTATTTCAGGTTTGGCTTTTCCATAGTGCAAGCACGGCTCATCTCCTTCCAGCTTGAAATTCACAGGCAGACACATTGGTGAAAGTTAAACTTGAGCAAACGATGATCAAACCCTATGTAAAGTCTCTAAAATTTGATATGTTGAATATTTTGTTAGAGTAAGCTGTTTTAGCATGCTTGCTACATATGGTTTTACTGTTGTTTCTGGAAGTCAGTATTTGAGGACCTGATATTACACCTGGACAGAAATTGCCTCAAAATTTAGCCTTCACTGTTTCAGAAACAGCCTTTATGGAAACATTGAAAATTCACAGCCTCTAGCAATATCCCAGTACTAGACAAGTATTTACACAATGAAATGGACAACAATATTTTGCAAGATCATTCTTGAGACAACAGATCCACAAGCCACAGATAGCTCAGATCAAGGACCTATCTCAGAAGTGAAGCCTAAAGTCCTGATAGCCATGTTGAGCGCTGGAATCTTCAGCAAATTGACACATCTGTGCTTGAGGGTTCGTTTGACTCCCATGATAGTTCTGATATTGACAAAACTATCATGGGTACTGGCCAAGAGAAAGGAGGGAAGGGACTGGCTTTAAAATCCATCAGTGGAATTTACATGAAATATAACGGAAGAAGTTAACTGCAAGCACTCTTCCTGGACAGTTCTCCCTGGACATTGCTGCCCACTTTGTAGGCTGGACTGCTTGGCTTATATTATCTCAGCAAAACTGGCATTTCAAAGAGCAGGCACTTCTATCACGCCACTCCTAGTACTGGGAGCCCAGAATCTGAGTTCAGTCAATGAGATGGACCCAATAATGCCTGCTTAAATTCCAAAGAGTGCTCGTAGAGATTGGCAGATGTTATAAAGACTTGGAAGATGAAAACCATTACTAAATTTTTTAAAGGTTTGAATTGGGTTGGGTTTTTGGGGGGGGCATTTTATTTTATAGCTGAACCATGGTGAAGCCTGTGTTCTTCTTCAGAAACCATTATTAGGAAGAAAAAAATCTTGATTGAAATGAAATCAGCATAGTGTTTGCCTCTGTATGTTTATATGTGAAAGTGCAGTAGAGTTCACCATCACTTTCTTAAATCATGCAAAGTAAAAGTTTATAAATCATAAGTTTCTACCTAATAAATTATATTCTCTGTGCATGTGTGTGTATATGAGCAAGAGAGAGAGAGAGAGAGAAAGACAGAGAGAGAAGTAATAAGAATATAAGTGAGTGACAGTTTAAGCTTCATGAAGATTTAGATTAGATTCATGGAGAATAGCATATACATGAATGACTCTGCTAACTAATATCTCTCACTTATGAAGAGGTGGATGCTCACTGGGAAAAGCAATACATCTCATTCTTCAGTGAAAAACTTCATGGACTAAAGAAAGGTCAAATCAAAATAGCAGATAGGAAGCCTTATGATAAAACTCTCTGGCTGTGTCTACATTGGCACCCCTTTCCGGAAAAGGGATGCTAATGTAGCACTTTGGAATAGGCAAATCCGCGGGGGATTTAAATATCTTTCAAGTAGGAATAAGAAATCCTCTGGAAAAGGCTTTATTTTCCGGAGAATAACGTCTAGACTGGCGCTTTTCTCCGGCTTTTCCCCAAGCCGGAAAAAAGCGGCAGCCATGTTAATGCAAATGCCGTGGGGGATATTTAAATCCCCTGCGGATTTGCTTATTCCAAAGTGCTACATTAGCATCCCTTTTCCGGAAAGGGGTGCCAATGTAAACACAGCCTCTGCGTTGGAATTTAGTTCTGCTTCAGGCTCACTTTCTGACTTTGAGTAGATCACAAAGGGCACATCTACACAGCAGGACAAAAGTTGAATTAAGCTACACAAATTGGCTGTGTCTACATTGGCACCCTTTTCTGGAAAAGGGATGCTAATGAGACCAGTCGGAATTGCAAATGCCCCGGGGATTTAAATTTTCCCCACGGCATTTGCATGAACATGGCTGACTCTTTTTTCTGGCTTGGGGCTTTGCCGGAGACAAGCGCCGGTCTAGACAAAAGCGACGAGGAGTCCTGTGGCACCTTATAGACTAACTGAAGTGTAGGAGCATAAGCTTTCGTGGGCAAAGACCCACTTCGTCAGATGCATGTAGTGGAAATTTCCAGAGGCAGGAATAAATATGCAGGCCACGATCAGGCTGGAGATGACCAGGTGGATCCAATCAAGGAGGATAAGGCCCACTTCTAGCTAGAAGGGCCTCATCCTCCTTGATTGGATCCACCTGGTCATCTCCAGCCTGATCCTGGCCTGCATATTTATTCCTGCCTCTGGAAATTTCCACTACATGCATCTGACGAAGTGGGTCTTTGCCCACGAAAGCTTATGCTCCTACACTTCAGTTAGTCTATAAGGTGCCACAGGACTCCTCGTCGCTTTTGCAGATTCAGACTAACACGGCTACCCCTCTGGTCTAGACAAGTATCTTTCGGAAAATAAAGCCTTTTCCAAAAGATCCCTTATTCCTACTTAAAATCAGGAATAAGGGATCTTCTGGAAAAGGCTTTATTTTCCGAAAGATACCTGTCTATACTGGCACTTTTCTCCGGCAAAGCCCCGAGCCGGAAAAAAGCGGCAGCCATGTTCATGCAAACATTTGCATTTGCAATTCCAACTGGTCTCATTAGCATCCCTTTTCCGGAAAAGGGTGCCAATGTAGACACAGCCCTTGAGTGTAAGTAGCTTAAGTCAAAAAAGCTTAGTTCGGCTTTTGGCGCTGTCTACACAGTAGGAAGTGGAGGGAAGAACACTCTTTTTTCAACTTCCTTTACTCCTTCTGAAATGAGGGTTACAGGAGTCAGAGTAAGAAGTCCTCCAGCTCGCCATTATTTTGAATAATGGCTTGCAGTGTAGACTTGCTCTTTGTTATCTCTCCCAGCCTCAGTTGCCCATCTTTACATCAGGTTCATATTTCTTTACTATCTCATGAGAGTGAGGATACATTCACTAAGATATCTGAGGTGCTTGAATACTACAGTTATGAGGGATATAAGAAAAACCTGGGTTCATTTGAGTACAGTAATATTCTAATAGTCCGGCATCCAATAGCCCAGCACTCCTGATAGTCCGGCACCAAAATGGCAAGAGCCTAGTGAGTGAGCTTTGGCAAAAAATGAGTCACAAGGTAACAGCGGCAGCAGCTGAATTGAGCAAAAAGCGTAAAAAAGGCATAAAAAAACTAAAACATTACAGTATACTGTATACAGTATGTTCAATAAAAAGGGTTAAGAAGACTTTATATACAGTATATAATGTATACAGTATATATATAACCATCTTATAGTACTTCCTGATACTCCGGCATATCTGATAATCCAGCACCACCTAAATTCCATAGGTTCCGGACTATCAGAAGTCTACTGTAATACTCAAACTGTAAAAGATGACCAGTGTTCTGAACAGCATACAAATCACAGGGCTTACCACTATTGTTTTGATGATGAAAATGTGTGGCAACTCTCAGAATTGCATTTTGAATTCTGCTGCAGAATCAGAAGATGTGCCAAGCTCAAATGAAATCTGTTCCTTCCCAGCCCTAGAATTGTAGTTAGCTTCTATAACAGCTCCATGGTTGATATAAACAATTTGTTAGAAAATATTTGGTGGTGACTGCACTCAGACTATCTGAGAATAAATGTACCGTGACTTGGAACACAAGATACAATTTTCTTTGCATAGCGGCAAAAGGAAGTGATGACAGCATTTACAAAACTTATTTTCCTCTTGAAATTGTATTTTGACCTTGCCTTTCAATGGGAGTCTTTCAAAAAGTTAAACTTTGCAGTTCAAGACATTTCATAGATTTTGGTCCATAAACTGACAATCACAATACTGCAGTGTCCAGTTCCTCCATCACTTCCTTTCTGTTCATGAGAATACTAAAAAAGAGAAATCTAGTTCTCCAGGCCATTAAATTCAATAGTGATATGAAGCTCTCTATTTTCAAGGTGCTTTCTCTTCAATTTCTTTCCTGGCATGATGGCATTATACATTGTACCAGAGGTGTAGTCACTTATCATCTGATGAGAACTTTCATGGGAGTTGTGAGTGATGAGTACCCTTAAGGATCAGGCCAGGAGCTGTTTAGTTGAAAGTTATTTTGCCAACAATGAGCTGCACTTCTGCCTGTCTTGTTGAAAGTGCTCAAAGAAGCCTGTATATAGGTGGCTTTTTAGCCAGATATCTGCTAGAAAGGAATTTTCAAAGAGCCTTAGATGGAGGACCTCCATAATGTAGTCCTTAGTACAACTTCCACTGAAGTAAATGGGGGAAGACTTAAGTCAAAATCTTTTCAAAACCTCTTCCTAAGAGTGTAATCATTTAGTTTATGCGACAGGTTAACTGAACCTTGCTAAACTCTTATTTCATGGATATGTAAAAAAATGGACAAAAATACAGGTCAAGCATGCTATATCTATTTAGCCACCATGATATAATAACTCCTTTTAATTTAAAGCAGTATAAATGAAAGGTTGTACTTCCATGCATAAATATGAGCTCTTCATGACATTTAGATTGCATTATCACAGAGCAGGAACTTAGCACTGCAAATGTAAAGCACCGATATATGGCATGTTAATACATTTTTATCCCATGGAAAGGTCATTTTATATGCCCAGTAGCTGACTTAGGAAATAAGAAGCAGTCCAAGCATATTGCATTAGAGAGCTGGATTATTGTAAATTAAACCACACAAGCTACGGCCTGACAAAATGAAACCTAACATTAAAACCTTACAAAATTTGGAGACCAGGTATTACTCCATCTTTAGCATATGCTACTGTGTGCATACATATTGCAAAATGTGATGGGGCAGATCCTCAAGAAGTGTAAATTAGCATTTTTCATTGAAGTCAATGGTTTAAATCAATTGAAGCCAGTATTTTGATCCATAGTATATAGTAAGTGTGGTCACTATAAGGAGACCTTTGAAATGCCTAGACTATATAATAGGTATGTTAAAGACAAATGTTAAATGATAATGAGGAAATTAACTATCCATGGAGTGAAAGTAAAGTACTTTCATGAATTAGAACTAGACAACAAGAAATTAAATATAAGATCAAATAGTCTATTTTCAGCATGGCAAAAGGTTGACAGTGCCAAGGTTTGTAGAAGGACTAATACTACTTAATGTATGAGTTAGTAGTCTGGAAAAGTTCAACAGTAAGGTGAGAATCTACTGATGACATATTTAATTTGTGCAGTCAAGATTATTCTGAAGAATACTGTAAGGAATTCCAAAATCAAATGAATGAGCCATATAATGGCAGATGAAATTCAGTAGCTACAAAGCAAGGCACATTGAGAGGAATAATTTGATCTACTTAAGCATGTCGGTAGAATTTCTGGGTATGCCATATTATGGGAAATATGATAGCATAGCTATGCAGCTGTAGCTATACTGGCATAACCCAATAGTATAAATGCATCCAACACCAATGGGAAAGACTTTTTTCAAATGATGGTAGCTAGTACAATGAACACAATATCTATTGAGTTATCTATGTCTACTCTGGGTTAGGACAGCATAGTTCTGCTGCTCAGGGTGGTGTGGATTTTTCACAATCCCTGATCAATGTAATTATATCAAACTAACTTTTATGGTGGGCAAAGCTTCAGTTAATGGTAACCACTCAGAAAATGTCCTGGTATCACTGCAGACAGCTCCAATTGCACAATGGCAGTCAGAGAAGCAAACAAAAGTAGAAAGGGATCAAAAGCACTGAAAATTAGAGCTGGTTGAAAAAAAATATATGTATGTAAGCAGGAGAACAGCACAGGGGATGGGAATTGGGAAGGGGAAGTCACTATTTATCCTCCAAATGCCTCAGTGCAAGCTGAATTTATGTCCTTTACACTAGCATAGCCTGCTCTTCACTGTGTAGTTGGCCTGCACAAGGCTATGACCTTAAACTCTTCCATCCCTCTTTGAAGCTACTTATTCCAGTGGGGCACAGGAAAGTGCAGAGACTGCTGTTGCCAAAGGTCTCATAAGAACATGAGTTGCAGCACTCACTCCCTGGCTAACCATGTGAGTTATAGGGCAATCCCAGTCTATACTGCCCTATTAGGTACTCAAACAATTGTTTCTATGTGCAATTTTTTGTTATCAGAGTTGCTTTGACAATTGCTTTTCTAGGAGCACATATTAATCATAACCTATTTCATTTTTAAGAGATCTATGCCATCCAATGCTTATTAAAATTACCTCTCTAAAAACTTGTGCATTATCTAGACTATTTACATTTATTGTGTATAAAATGTCCCATGTGATAGTCTACTAATGAGCAACATTTTAACTTTAAAACTGCTTTTTCTCCTCTACATATTAAAAATAGTATGGAAGATTATTTAGAAACTCAGTTTATATAGAATACGTGTTATATGACAAGTTTTAGCCTGAAGTGAATTTTTATGGCTGAGTTATAAACTTCTGTGGAAAGGGGGTTTTAATGGAAATACTGACAGGCATTTAACTATAGCAATGCTAGCAGGGCTGTTATAATAATTGGATTTGGGATGGCAATACAAAGCTAAATTTACAGATTCTTTCTGCCGTAGGGGAAACTCTTCGTTTCTGTCTGAAATGCCTAAGACAAAACATAGCATTAATGCAGGGAAAAAGAAAAAAAGAAAAGACACTTTAAAAACATTGAATGGTTCCATCTATATTAGCTCTGAGAAAACAATCATTACTTGATAGATTTAGTGATGCATAAAATATTGGAACCTACATCTGGGAATCATTTCACAAAGAATACATTGTGATTTATATTGAATGTATTAATTTGTTGCTATAAGTGAAAATGTGCATGCAACCTGTGTGTGTGACACAACTAACCTGCTATTGGATAGTTCACTGGAGTGTTAAATTAAACAACACCTAAAGAAAACTGAAGAAGTAAAGGTTGAACAATTAAGCACATAGTCTGCAGATCTCTGTTTTTTAGGTCCTGTGCTTTAATTCAATTAAAGTTAAGATTTCCTCCCCCCCCCATTGATTTATTGAATTTGACAGTACTCAACTATACCTTAAAATGTGTGCGGGTTAAATAAATTGATTTGTTTTGTCACTGAGACAGATTAATCAAAAAACTGAATAGTAATCTTGATGATGTTGCACATGTCAAAAAAAAAAAGACAACTTGCAGAGGTTCTTTCACACCCTATAAAATTCCTTAATGTATATACTTGTCAAAACCTCAGTGCATGTACAGATCGAAATGTCTCTCAAAAGCATCCATTATGCTGCCTCCACAGTTACTTTTCTTTGCTTGATAAAGACTAACCTACCATAAAATTAGAAAGACATGCTGGGCCCAATTTATCCATGAGGTAACTCCCTGGCATGATTTGTGCCAATGTGTGTTTCTATTTTTAGAGCTAATTAGGTTTTGCAACTAAAGGAAAGTGACTGAATTTGTAAAATATTCTCAATCCATTGTGTAATGTAGCTGGTGATGTTCAGTATCATTTCCACTTCCAGTCACTGCTGATAATGCTTACTTGCTTATCTTGGGGTATATTTTGAAAATTCATTATTAAATAGGCCAGATCATCAGTTCTTACTGAGAGAAAACCAAATGAGAGTTTTTGCTGGAGTAAGTACTGCATGTTCAAAGCCAGTATTAAGACTAATCTATGCCTATAATTTAGGTCAATTTAGCCACAACACTTAGGAATGTGAAAAATTCACATCTCTAAAAGATGCTGTTAAGATGACCCAAGCCTTGGTGTAGACACTGATAGCTACCAGTCTCAAGAGGTTGGATTTACTACAACAATGGAAAACCCCATTCCCACACTAAGCCAGGAGGTTTACCTAATGCTGTTTGGATGGTATTCTGCCATCCTTGCTCACAGTGCACCTTGTAATTCAGCCTGATTAATGGGTAGCACATAGCTATGGTGACCAGGAACTCTCTTCCATTGGCAGAGAGTATTTTCATTGAAGCCCTTCAGCACTGCAACTGAATTGGTGCAGGTGCCCATGAAGAGTTTTTAGTGTAGACGTGCACTCTGAATACAAACACTCCCAATTAATGAATGGGATTATGTATACCACTCCAGGGGATTAAGCATGGCTAGGGTGACCAGATGTCCTGATATTAGGGACTTTGTCTTACATAGGCAATTATTATTCTCATCCTCATCCTGATTTTTCACACTTGCCATGTTTAGAGTTAGCAGATAGCACAGTTTGCCTTTTTTATAAATGTTTTTAGAGATTAGTTAAAAGGAGTAAATATAAGACAGTTTCTAAGTATGTTTAAAAGATGCCTGGAGGGTGTCATAATACTTGCTCTGTAAAATAATGTTTTCTAAAATATTTTCTATATTCATGATGCTTTCTCATGATATAGTTCAGTTAAGGTCTGTGGAGATGTAAAGAGTACTGTGGGGATGTGCAAAGATGCTGGAAATAGTGGTGCTTGGGGTGCTACTGTACCCCTTGGCATGAAGTGGATTTAATCATATAGGGTATATCTACACTGAACGGTTATTCTGGGGTACTTGAAGTGTCCCAAAATAGCCACCCCGTGTCTACACAAGCTGCCCATTATTTCAAAATATTTTTTGAAATAACGGGTGTGCTATTTCAGCATCCCAGAAACCCTCATTCCATGAGATTTAAGGGATGTCTCGAACTATCACGTTATTCCGAAATTTGGCACAGTGTAGATGCTCCAAATTTCAAAATAGCTTATTTAGAAATTCAATTAAAATAAGATATGCAATTTGAAATTGCTGTATAGATGCACCCGTATAGCATTTACGGTAAGTTTTCCAAATGGAAAGAGGTAACTAGTGGGGTCCCCCGAGCGTCTGTCCTGGGACCCATCCTATTCAATTTATTTATAAATGATCTAGAGAAAGGGGTAAACAGTGAGGTCGCAAAATTTGCAGATGATACCAACTGCTCATGATAGTTAAGACCGAAGCAGACTGTGAAGAGTTTCAAAAAGATCTCACCAAACTAAGTCATTGGGCAACAAAATGGCAAATGAAATTTAATGTTGATAAATGTAAGTAATGCACATTGGAAAACAAATCTCAACTATATATACAATATAATGGCTATATACTAATTTGGCTACAACTTCTCAAGAGAGATATCTTGGCGTCATTGTGGATAGTTCTCTGAAAACATCCACTCAGTGTGCAGCGGCAGTGAAAAAAGCAAATAGAATGTTAGGAGTAATTTAAAAAGGGATAGAGAATAAGACAGAAAATATCTTATTGCCTCTATATAAAACTATGGCATGCCCACATCTTGAATACTGTCTTATCTCAAAAAAGATATATTGACATTGGAAAAGTTTCAGAAAAGGGCAACAAAAATGTTTAGGGGTTTGGAACAGGTCCCATATGAAGAGAGATTAAAAAGACTTGGACTTTTCATCTTAGAAAAGACGAGACTACAGGGGGATATGATAGAGGTCTATAAAATCATGACCGGTAGGGAAAAAACTGAATAAGGAAAAGTTATTTACTTATTCCCACAATATAAGAACTAGGGGTCACCAAATATAATTAATAGGCAGCACGTTTAAAATGAACAAAAGGAAGTTTTTCTTCACTCTGCACACAGTCAACCTGTGGAACTCCTTGCCAAAGGATGTGAAAGCTAAAACTTTCATAGGGTTCAAAAAAAGGATGGGTAGGAATAGTATCCTTAGCCTCTGTTACTCTGGAAGTGGGTTAAAGGGGAGGCCTCACGTAAGGATTACCTGTTGTGATCCCTCCTCTGGGGCATCTGGTATTGCCACTGTCGACAGACAGGATACTGGGCTAGGTGGACCTTTGGTCTGACCTAGTATAGCCTTTCTTATGTTCTTATGTTCTTAGTGTTTGGTTTAAACACTCTAAGCATCCCCCCACTATACAAATTGTTCCAGAATTCCTAGGGATGTGTACAGATAAGAAACCTAGGATTAAATCGCTCGAAGTATAGGATTAAATCACCACAGTTGATGCTAGCTAATTCCTTAGATTAACACTAATACAGGAAACCTAAATGCAGAATTCAATATGTGGCACTCACCAATAGAAAACTGTTGACATGGCCAGCTAACCAATAAGGCACATGAAGATATGTTTCTGGTCTCCTTAAATATGAATATAAGCAAAAATGAAATATGATAAGGACAGGAAGAAAATCAGGCTATTATCTCTCCCCCACTTTCTTCTCTCTTCTATTTCATTCTATGCCTCTTGTCTTCAACTCTACCAGCACCTCAGAACTTGATTCTTCCTGTCTCCCACCTTTGTCCTACCATGGCCTAGTACTAGCACGCTCTCTATCACACAAACATCTCATCTGCTTCTTCTGCTCTTATGCTGAGGAAACACCAGGAAGTCCAGGGACATGCAACCAGTATCAACTACACATTTGTTATTTCTTTCTTGCTCAATAAATTACCTAACTTCTCTCAGCAGTTGGGGGGGGGGGGGGGGAGGGGAAGGAATAGCTCAGTGGTTTGTGCATTGGCCTGCTAAACCCAGGGTTGTGAGTATAATCCTTGAAAGGGCATTTAGGGAACTGGGGCAAATCTGTGGGATGGTACTTGGTCCTGCTGTGAGGGTAGGGGACTGGACTCAATGACCTCTCAAGGTCCCTTCCAGCTCTATGAAATGGTATATCTCCATATATTATATTACCTCTAGCACTGATTTCTTATCTCGCTTCCTCAACACACACTGGTCCATTTAGATGCTTTTTACAAGAAGAAATTGACGGCCATATTTATTCCAGTATTATTTAGCTATTCTGGAATAAAACACTAAGCAATAATGTCAAAATAAGTAAAGTTGAAATAATAACTCCTGAAATAATACATTGAAACAGTGCATCCCCACAATGGGGGAACATCAAAATAGCTCAGAATTATTGCAAAATAGCTTAAATAATACTGATTGTAGCCTGTCTCGGATTTAAGAGTCCCCAGAAGTAGTCCAGGGAGAGCACGAGGATGGTGGATACTTCCTGTAGCTGCTTGATCAGGCAAGCTGTGACAAGTGCTTTCAGGGGCTCTTCTCTACAGCTGCATCTCAGTTCAGAGTGACATTCATACTTAAATTTGATACTTTTCACCTAGGTCTAAATAAAGACATTAATTATCTTACCCATTACAAAGATAGCTTGCCCAATTATCACCTCTAATAGCATTAGCTCACAGATATTTACCTCCCTCTCTCATCCCCATTCTGTTCTGAAATTTGATCTGTCCTTTTCATATGTGTTCATTTTTTGGATTGTATCTTCTGGTATATATGGTTGTGCCAATTTTCTTCCACTATTTGATCTGAGGAAGTGGGTCTGACCCACGAAAGCTCATCACCTAATAAACCATCTTATTAGTCTTTAAAGTGCTACATAGTCCTGCTTTTTGCTTTAATTTACTGCTGGTTTTCCCATCTGAGAAAATGGGATTTATACTTTATGTCTCTACCTGATATTTCAATAACATTTTGAAGGTGTAAAATTTTAAGAGTTGCCCTCTTAAATCTTTAAATATCATCTTATCTGATTGCCTTCCATACATTTTCCATATACATTTTGATTGTAACTAGGACTATGGATTAATCACAGTTGTGTCCTGTGATTAACTCATAAAATAAATTGCAATTAATTGCAATTTTAATCACTCAACTAAACAATAGCACAAAAATGAAAATATATTAAATATTTTGGGGTTTTTTTACATTTTCAAAAATATTTATTTCATTACAGTACAGAATACAAAGTGTACAGTTTATTTTATTACAAAAAATGGCATTGTAAATATGATAAACAAAAGAATCCGTATTTTTCAGTTCACCTCAAACAAGTAATATAAACCTATCTCTTTATTGTGAAACTACTATAAATTGCACTTTTTATTTACATAACTATACTCATAAACTAAAACAATGTAAAACTTTAGAGGCTACCAATCCACTCAGTTCTTGATCAACCAATCACTAAAATAAGCAAGTTTCTTTACATTTGCAAGAGATAATGCTGTGCGCTTCTTATTTAAAATGACTCCTGAATATGAGAATAGATGTTTACGTGACACTTTTGTGCCAGATATGCTGAACATTCAAATGTCCCTTCATCTTTTGGTCACCATTCCAGAGGATATGCTTCTGTGCTGATGATGCTCAATAATAAAGAGTGAATTCATTAAATTTGAGACTGAACTCCTTAAGGGAGAATTGCATGTCTCTTGCCTTGTGTTTAACCTGCATTCTGCCATCTATTTTGTGTTATAACATTCTTGGATGATGACCCAGCACATGTTGTTCATTTTAAGAACACTTTCACTGCAGATTGGCAAAACACAAAGAAGGGATCTATGTAACGTTACTCCTCAAAGGAGTTACTGGTACCTCAAAGGAATAATTTTAGTTCGAACCAAGGGGTTTGGTTCAAACTAATGCATCCCAGTGTGTACTTCCTGGTTCGAATCAGCTGTGATTCGAACTAGCGCACCAGCAAGATCATGCTAATGAAGTGCGGGATATTTAAATTCCCGCTTCATTGACTATTTCGAATGCCTGCATTTGCATCCCTAGTTCGAACTAGGGTTCAAGTGTGACATACCCTCTGAGGGATAAATACAAAGGAAGATGAGGAATTATTTGAATTAAACACCAGTGGTGGCACAAGAACAAAAGGATATACATAGGCCATTGATAAGTTTAGATTTCAAATTAAACAGAAATTTCTAACCATCGGATGAGTGAATTTCTGTAACTGCCTTCCAAGGAGAGCAATGGGAGGCAAAAAAACTCACTGACTTCAATACTGATCTTGACAATTTTATAAGACTGCTTATAATGTCATGTAAATGATCATTGCAATAGAGGGTCAGGAAAGAACTTTTCCCATGTCAGATTGGCAGAGACCTGAGGTTTTTTTGCCTTCCTTTATAGCACTGCACACTGGTTGCCTGCTGTTTTAAACTAGTGTGAATGGTGGATTCTCTGTAGCTTGAAGTCTTTAAATCATGATTTGAGGAATTCAGTAACTCAGCCAGAAGTTTTGGGTCTATTACAGGAGTGGATGTGTGAGGTTCCATGATGTGTAATGTGCAGGAGTTCAGACTAGATCAGGGCTACTTAACTTTGGAAGCCCTGGGGGCCACAATGATACTCACAGCATATGCCAAGGGCCACAACTTAGGTGTGGTTGCATATACACGCAAATATATATGCAAATAGCTTATTTCACACTGACGAGCATAAATACAAAGCACTTACCACATTGCCCCAGCGCTCCCAGCACCTCCTCCCTGGGGGCTAGAAATGCTGACACCCTGTTTCCAGTCTATTTTAGCCAGTCCATCCGCTTGCATCTTTCAGTGCTCACCCCACCTGGGAGATGCCTCACTGTTGTGGAGCGTGTTCCAGTGAAGGCCATGTTCAAAGGATCCCAACCATGTTGAGCCCTGTGTAAACCCAAACTGCTCTGTGGGCCTCAAACAAAAGGGCTGTGGCCCACAGGCCACATGTTGAGTAGCCTTGGACTAGATGATCATGATGGTCTTCCCTGTCCTTAAATTCTGTGAGTCTATGACAAAGACTGCAACAATTATGCTGGAGTCAGAGATGGAAATAGGCAAACCCATTTTGACACATACAAGCTTCCTGGGGAAGGGAGCATAGTTTAGTCTTTTTTGTGGAGACCAAAGGACACTGTTAGTGCTCAATAAATAATAAACTATCACCACATAAAGGAACACAAATGAGCTACTTACCACTTACCTTACCAGTTTATACTCTGAAGCATAATTTTCAATTTCTCTGGTACCAGTATCTTAGTTTGCATAACTACGAGCGTTTGCAAGAGTATTCAGCACTTTATATAGTTCTGCTAACTTACTTAGGGTACTTCCACACACCAGGGCTAACCTTGATATAGGCTATACAACTTGAGCTATGCAAATTGCATAGCTTAAGTCAAAAGGGCTTATTTCGAATTTGGGCACAGCTACACAGCACTTATTTGGAAATAGAGCACTCTTTCTCTGACTTCCCATACTCCTCATACAATAAGGTTTACAGAAGTCAGAGTAAGAAGCCTGTTATTTTGAATTTATTTTGAATAATGGGCTTGCTATGTAGACCCACGAAACATTATTGTGGAATAACTGATGTTATTCCAAAATAATGCTTCTGTGTAGATGCACCCTTACTCTTCTCTGGCAAATAGTTCTTATAGATAAATATCTGCCATTTCTTGGTATGAGGTTTCCTAATTGTGTTGGGTATCATCTTGCATTTGTAGAAGAAAAAGGAGATGAGCCATGACAAACTATTCCTCCTTGACGAGATCCAGTCCTGTATATTAGTCCTAAAGAACAACATAAGAATGGTCATACTGGGTCAGACTAAAAGTCCATATAGCCCGGTATCAATACCAGATGCCCCAGAGGGAGGGAACACATCAGGTAATTGTGATGTGATCCCTCTCCTATCATCCATTTCCAGACAAACAGAGGCTAGGGACACCATTCCTACCCATCCTGGCTAATAGCCATTGATGGATATAATCTTCATGAATCTATCTAGCTCTTTTTTGAACCCTGTTAAAGCCCTAGTCTTCACAACCTCTTCTGGCAGGGAATTCCACAGGTTGACTATATGCTGAGTGAAGTAAAACTTCCTTTTCTTTATTTTAAACCTGCTGCATATTAATTTAATTTGGTAACCCCTAGTTCTTTTATTGTGGAAATAAGTAAATAACTTTTCCTTATTCACTTTTTTCATACCAGTCATGATTTTATAAAACTCTATCAGACCCTACACTTTCCTAAGATGAAATGGCCAAGTCTTTTAATCTCTCTTCATATGGGACCGGTTCCAAACACCTAATAATTTTGTTGCCCTTTTTTTAACCTTTTTCAATGCCAATATATCTTTCATGAGATGAGGTGACCACATCTGTACACAGTATTCAAGATGTGGGTGTACCATGGTTTTATATAGAGGCAATAAGATATTCTCTGTTTTATTCTTTATCCCTTTTTGAATTACTCCTAACATTCTATTTGCTTTTTTTCACTGCCGCTGCACACTGAGTTGATGTTTTCAGAGAACTATCCACAGTGACTCCAAGACCTCCCTCTTGAGTAGTTGTAACTAAATTAGTCCCCATCATATTGTATATATAGTTGGGATTATTTTTTCCAATGTTCATTACTTTATATTTATCAACATTAAATTTCATTTGCCATTTTGATGCCCAATCCCTTAGTTTGGTGACATCTTTTTGAAGTATCACGTTAGTTATTTTCCAGTCATTAGGTACAGAAGCTGATTTAAAGGATAGATTACAAACCACTATTAATAGTTCCACAATTTCACATTTGAGTTCTTTCAGAACTCTTGGGTGAATGCCATCTGGTCCCAGTGACTTCTTATTGTTAAATTGATCCATTTGTTCCAAAACCTCATTTAATCATACCTCAATCTGGGACAATTCCCCAGATTTGTCACCTAAAAAGAATGGCTCAGGTTTGGGAATCTGCCAAAAATAATCAGCCATGAAGAATTAATTTAGCTTCTCCACAATGACTTTATCATCTTTGAGTGCTCCTTCAGTATCTCAATCATCTAAGGACTCCACTGATTATTTAGCAGGCTTCCTGCTTCTGATGTACTTAAAAAACATGTTACTATTACTTTCTCAGTTTTTGGCTAGCTGTTCTTCAAACTCCTTTATGGCTTTTCTTACTATATTTTTATACTTAATTTGGCAAAGTTTATGGTCCTTTCTATTTTCCTCACTAGGATTTGACTTCCATTTTTTGAAAGATGTCATTATATCTCTCATTGCTTCTTTGACTTGGCTGTTAAGCCACTTTTTTGGTTCTCTTACTGTATTTTTAAATTTAGGATTTACGTTTAAGTCGGGATGCTATTATGGTATCTTTGAAAAGTTTCCATGCAGCTTGCAGAAATTTTACTTTCGTCACTGTGCCTTTCAATTTCTGTTTAACTAACTTCCTCATTTTTGTGTAGTTCCCCTTTCTACAATTAAATGCTACAGTATTAGGTTGCTGAGTTGTTTTTCTCACAACAAGGATGTTACATTTTATTACATGGTGGTCGCTATTTCCAAGCTGTCCAGTTATATTTACCTCTTAGACAAGATTCTGCGCTCCACTTAGGACTAAATCAAGAATAGCCTCTCCCCTCGTGGGTTGCAGAACCTGCTGCTCCAAGAAGCAGTCATTTACGGTATCAAGGAATTTTATCTCTGCATCCTGTCTTGAGGTAACATGTACCCAGTCAATATGGGAATAGTTGACCTCCTCCACTATTATTCAGTTTTTTGGTTTTGATAGCCTCTCTAAACTCCCTTAGCATTTTATAGTGACTATAACTGTCCTGATCAGGTGGTCAATAATATATCCCTACTGCTATATTCTTATTATTGGAACATGGAATTACTATCCATAGAGATTCTATGGAACATTTTGGCTCATTTAAGATTTTTATTTCTTTTGATTCTACATTTTCTTTCACGTATAATGCCACTGCTGAACCAGCATGACCTGTTCTGCTCTTCTGATATATTTTGTACCCTGGCATTACTGTGTCTCATTGATAGTCCTCATTCCACTAAGCTTCTATGATGCCTACAATATCAATATCCTCCTTTAAAATTAGGCACTCTAATTCACCTATCTTATTATTTAGACTTCAAGCATTTGTGTATAAGCACTTTAAAAATGTGTCATTATTTATCTGTCTGCCATTTTCTGATGTGTTAGATTCTTTTTCATTTGATTGTGAAAACAGAAGCCAGACTATGAGATCCTGTGCATTCCTCACACTGTTCAAGTTACAGTTGCATGGTGGCACAGACTATTCTGCATATGGCTATAATAACTTATATTCCATGTTCTGCTTAGATACTCATCAAGAAAAGGATTTTAAGAACCATATGAAACATCTGATCTTATTTCTTCTCATAGAGTAAATGAATTTTATATCTAAGCTCCATATAAAACTTCAACGAATGCTCCAATGGATTCACCCATAGTGTCCTCTGCTTAATATATATAATGAACAATATTGGTCAGATAGGCAAAATATTTGCCATGGTTTTACAGCTATTCAGAAGTAGTAGACATTCTCCTGTGTAAAAGACAAGATTCAGCATAGCAGCTACATAGATTAGTGGTGTTGGGGAAACAGGATAATTAAAAGATAACTAGAAGGATAATTAAAAGATAACAGAAACTAACCTTATGTACTTCAGGCTAAGTGCAATAATTAAACTTGGTACATGCTTTATAATAAAGGCTTTTCATTACATGCCAGTACTCCTGCTATTTTGAAATCACAGTTCTTGTAGGCAGAAAATAATAATTGGACCAAAATAAAATGTTCATGTTAGACTGGCTTTGTCACTAGAATAGTTAGTTCTGCCATGAAGACTGCATTTTATAAACTAGGCAAGGAGAACAGAACAACCTAATTATCTGCTGGTATTTTTGGTGCCCTATAAATATAGTTAAAGCATTTTTCTCTCAGTTCTCAGTAAATTCAGTACTTATGAGAAGTGTCTGAGTGATGGCTCTGGAGACTTAAATCCCCTCTTCATCCACAGAATAGATTGAGCACAACGTGCACAAGATGCTCATTGTGTCTTAATTCTATTCTGAGAAGGGAACAATCCTGAAGGTGAGGGAATAAAATTGGGGTGGGCAGGATGGCAAAGTTTGTTAGCAAAAGTGGAACAGTCCATCTGGGAAACTTGGACAATGGGTGTGGTGGAAGAGGCATTTTTAATGAAAGTAACAAAACTTGTACCTTTGGTAAGTGATAATTTGTCTAGTCCTTCACTGGTGTTTCTGCTGAAACAGCCTAAATGAAAGGTGCAGCAACTAGTAGAGGAATATCAGTAACATTGTGCTTTTAAATTTAAAATAAACTATTGACATAAAACAACCCATAAGAAAGAGGAAGCTTCACTGGCTCCTGAAAAAATAGAAGAAGGGAAAGGCAGGGCAGGGAGTAGGAAAAACAGTCACTATGTTCACTTTAAAGACTATCCTGAAGAGATAAATATTAAGTGTCAGGGCTCCAGATGGAGTAAATCAAAAGTCAGTGCACCTGCACCAATTTGCATATGTGAAGATCTGGCTTTAAACTTACAGAATTACTTCAATCATTAAGCTGGGAATAGGTTGTCTAGTGATTATGGTGCTAGCCAGGGACTTTGAAGGACTTGAACAGTCACTCTGGGAGAGATCCTTGTACATGGTCATGCCATAACAGCACCAGGTCCTCTTCAGTGCCCCATAATGAGTGGGAATCTGAAGGGAGGAGTTCTGTGACCAGTTCTGTTGAGTTTCTTCTTCAGTGATTTTGATAATAGCACAAAGTATACTCCTGGCAGTAGCTAACAGTCCCTTCCCACCGGCCTCACCCTACACCATGAAACCAAAGAGGGGCACAGTGCAGAGGCAGTTTGGATCTCAGAGGAAGTTCTGTCAAACCCTTAGGAAAAGGAGCAGGAGTTGCCATCTCTCTATATAAGAAAGTGGGAGACAGATCCAGGAACACACGGCAATAGAGCTCCTAGAATGTCACCTGTAATGCACAGAACTCAAGGATACTGCCCCAGAAATAATAGTGCTGATGCTGCATACCAACAAGGGGCAGTGTGGACATGGCATATACAGACACTGGGTTTGTCTATGAACTAACAGTACACAAACAACTATCTGTTCAGATACTGCAGTGCTGGAGCAGATGTGTAAGTACCTTAGGGTGAATCTACACAGCACCCTACTCTCAAAATAGCTTATTTTGAAATTTGGCACGTCTTCAGCACCAAATTTCGAAAGAACATGCTATTTCGAGCCATCCCTTATCCCTTATCCCTCATGCAATAAGGTTTACCAGGATGATGAAATAGCACACCCAATATTTTGAAATAATGGGTGGCTTGTGTAGACATGGGGTAGCTATTTCAGGATACCTCCAGTATCCTGAAATAACTATGTAGTGTACATGTACCCTTAGATAGTTTTTGTAACCCATGCTGTGGTAATCTTTCTGGCTCTTCAGAATTGGGAATGAAGCTCCTCCTGTAATGGAAATCAGGTTCTGGATGAGAGATTTATACTTTTAGTTAACATTTGGTAGATATAAAAAAATCACAACACTGCATTATAGAAAATACTTTGCTTTTTAAAGAAAAGTCATTTTGGATCACTTAGCTGATAGAACTTCTTAAAAGTTACGGAGCTCTGGGAAAAAAGTTTCTTTTTTTAGTTAGAAAACCATCTGCTGCAATTTCTTCCTTATTTATGAAACAGCTTTTTGTTTCAGACTTTTTGTTTTAGGCTGTAATTTAGACAATAAGGTGGAGTGGGAGGAGGTATAGGACCCAAGAGACTGGAATATAGGTTGTATACAGCAGTATCATTGATTTTTTTCTTCTTACATTAGCAACCTGTACTGTTTTGTAACTGGAACTTTGCTAAGAGACAATTTTCAAAGTATTTAGTTACTGATTTACCATCTCAGGGACTTTCAGTAGGATAAAATGTACTGAAGAACTTGGGCTGCTATAACAGTCACATGCTGCTGAAAATGTCATCCTTAGTGTCTATATTAATATGAATATATGAGAAAATATACAGTAGTGGTGATTGGAGAGTCTTCTGAGGGGGACAGAGGCACCTATCTGTTACCCTGGAATGGCATCCTGGGAAGTATGCTGCCTGCTAGAGCCATGCATCTAAAACATTATGGATGGATTGTCGAGGATCATCTGACCCTCTCACTACTACCCCATGCCACTAAACCACATGAGCACTAAGGATACTGCAAGATATAGCCCTCAGTGGATCACAAGCACCTACAGCATCCATCCGTAAAAAAGAAAAATAAGGACAATTCAGGGAAATAAAGACCAGTCAGCTTATCTTCTGTGCCAGGAAAGATAATGGAGCAAATCATTAAGGAGAGCTGGCAGTATTTTAAAGAAGCCTTATTGAGGGCACAGGAACAAGACATTCCGATGCACAGTAAGAAAAGCAAATATGGTAGGTGATCAGATTGGCTTACCAGGCAAATCCTTGGTGAGATAAAACACAAAAGGGAATCTTATAAGAAGTGGAAACTTGGACCGATAACTAGGGAGGAGTATAAATATATTGTTCAAGAATGCAAGGGAGTAATTAGGAAGATGAAATCATAATTGGAATTGCAGCTAGCAAGGGTTGTGAAGGGAAATAAGAAATGTTTCTACAGGCATGTTAGCAATAACAGCATGATCAGAGGGGTATGAGGTCCTTACTGGACAAGGGAGGAAACCTAGGGTATGTCTAGACTACATGCCTCTGCAAACCGAGGCATGTAAATTGGACATACCGACATAGTAAATGAAGTGGGTATTTAAATATCCCCTACTTCATTAGAATAAAAATGGCCACCACGTTGTGCCGGCTCAGCTGTTTGTTGGCATGAAGCAGCAGTCAAGATGGGGATCAGTCGACAGGGAAAGCCTTTGCCAACCGATCCTTTATACCTCGTGCATATTTAAATCCCCGCTTCATTAACTATGTCGGTATGTCTAATTTACATGCCTCGGTTGGCAGAGGCATGTAATCTAGACATACCCCTAGTGACAGATGATGTGGGAAAAGCTGGAGTACTCAATGCTTTTTTTGTCTCTGTCTTCACAGACAAAGTCATCTCCTAGACTACTGCACTAGGCAACGTAGAATATGGGAATAAGGTGAACAACCCTCAGTGGAAAATGAACAGGTTAAGATCTGTTTAGAAAATTGGAACATACACAAATCCATGAATCCGGATTTAATACATCCAAAGATACTAAGGGTGTTGGCAAATGTCATTGCAGAGCCTTTGGCCATTCTCTTTGAAACTCGTGGCGATCGGGAGAGGTTCTGGATGATTGGAAAAAGACAAATGTAGTGCCCATCTTTAAAAAAGAGAAGAAGGACAATCCAGGGAACTACAGACCAGTCAGCCTTATCTCAGTCCACGGAAAAATCATGGACAGGACCCTGATGGAATCCATTTTGAATCACTTGGAAGAGGAGAAAGTGATCAGGAATGGTCAACATGGATTCACCAAGGGCAAGTCATACCTGACCAATCCGATTAGCTTCTATAATGAGGAAACTGGCTCTGTGGACATGGGGCAATCAGTGGATGTGATATACATTGATTTTAGCAAAGCTTTTTATAAGGTTTCCCACAATATTCCTGCCAGCAAGTTAAGGAAGTATGGATTGGAGAAATGGACTATAAAGGCTGGCTAGATTGTTGGGCTCAATGAGTACTAATCAACAGCTCAATGTCTGGTTCGTGGTTGGTTTCAAGCGGAGTGCCCCAAGGATCAGTTCTAGGACAGGTTTTGGACATCTTTATTAATGACCTTAATGAGGGGTTGGTTGCACTCTCAGCAAGTATGCAGATGAAACTAAGCGAGGGGGAGAGGTAGATAAGTTGGAGGGCAGGGATAGGGTCCAGAATGACTTAGACAAATTGGAGGATTGGTCCAAAAGAAAACCTAATGAGGTTCAACAAGGACAAGTGCAGAGTCCTGCACTTGGGATGGAAGAATCCCAAGCATTGTTATAGGCTGAGGACTGATTGGCTAAGTAGCAGTTCAACAGAAAAGGGGATTACAAGTGAAGCTGGATATGAGTCAACAGTGTGCCCTTGTAGCGAAGAAGGCTAATGGCATATTAGGGTGCATTAGGAGGAGCATTTCCAGCAGATCTAGAGAAGTTATTATTCCCCTTTAATCGGCACTGGTAAGGCCACATCTGTAGTATTGCATCCAGTTCTGGGGCCCCCACTACAGAAAGGATTTAGATACATTGGAGAGGGTCCAGTGGAGGGCAACCAAAATAATTAGGGGGAGGGAGCACATGACCTACCAGGAGAAGCTGAGGTATTTGGGTTTATTCAGTCTGCAGTAGAGAAGGGGGATTTGACAGCAGCCTTCAGCTTCCTGAAAGAAGGTTCCAAAGAGGATGGAGAGAGGCTGTTCTCAGTAGTGATGGATGGCAGAACAAGGAGCAATAGTCTCAAGTTACAGTGAGGGAGGTCTAGGTTGGATATTAGGCAAAACTATTTCACTAGGAGCATGGTGAAGTACTGGAATAGGTTGCCTAGGGAGGTGGTGCAATCTTCATTCCTAGAGGTTTTCAAGTCATAATTCAAAATGATCTGGAAAAACTGGAGAAGTGGTCTGAGGTAAATAGTATGAAGTTTAATAAGGGCAAATGCAAAGTACTCCACCTAGGACGGATCAATCAGTTTCACACATACAAAATGGGAAGTGACTGTTTAGGAAGGAATACTGCAGAAATGGATCTAGGGGTCATAGTGGACCTCAAGCTAAATATGATCCAACAGTGTGACACTGTTGCAAAAAAAGCCAACATGATTCTGGAATGCATTAGTAGGAGTGTTGAGAGCAAGACATGAGAAGTCATTCTTCCGCTCTACTCTGTGATGATTAGGCTTCAATTGGAGTATTGTGTCCAGTTCTGGGCACCACCGATAAAGAAAGACATGGAAAAATTGGAGAACATCTAGAGAAGAGCAACAAGAATGATTAAAAGTCTATAGAACATGACCTATAAAGGAAGATTGAAAGAATTGGGCCTATTTAATTTGGAAAGGAGAAGATTGAGAGGGGATGTGGTAGCAATTTTCAAGTATCTAAAAGGGAGTCACAAGGAGGAAGGAGAAAAATTGTTTCCTTGGCCTCTGATGATAGGACAAAAAGCAATGGTCTTAAACTGCAGCAAGGGAGGTTTAGGTTGGACATTAGGCAAAACTTCCTAACTGTCAGGGTGGTTAAACACTGGAATAAATTGCCTAGGGAAGTTGTGGTATCTCCATCTGTGGAGATGTTTAAGAGCAGTTTAGATAGACATCTATCAGGGATGGTCTATATGGTACTGGGTCCCGCTGTAATGGCAGGGGATTGGACTCAATGACTTCTCAAGGTCCCTTCCAGTTCTAGTGTTTTATGATTCTATGATTCTAAGCCCCAGCTTGACAAAGCCCTGGCTGGGACGATTTAGTTGGGGTTGGTCCTGCTTTGGGCAGGGGACTAGACTCGATGACATCTTGAGTTCTCTTCCAGTCCTATGATTCTATGATTAAGGAATTTATTTGCAAACATCTAGAAGATACTAGTAAAGAATAAAACATGTTAAATCAACCTGATATATTTCTTTGACAAGATTACAAGCCTTGTGGATAAAGGGAAAGGATATAGTAAGTAACCATTAACTATATTTTTGCATGATCTTCTCATTAAGAAACTAGGGCAATAAATCTTTCATTGATCTACTATAAGAAGGGTCCATAACTGGTTGGATAACTTTTACCTGATAGTAGGTATTAATGGTTTACAGTCATGCTAGAAGGGAATAATGAGTGGGTATCTGAAGGGATATGTTTTGTGACTCATTCTCTTCAATATCTTCTTCAATGATTTCGATAATGCATAGAGTACACATATAAAGTACATTTTGAAGATAATACCAAGCTGGGAGGTGTTGCAAGTGCTTTGGAGGATAGGGTCATAATTCAAAATGATCTGGACAAATTGGAGAAACGGTCTTAGGTAAATAGGATAAAATAAATGAGGACACATGCAAAATGTTCTTTTTAGAAAGAACAGTCAGTTGCACATATACAAAATGGGAAATGACTGTCTAGCACCATGGAAAGGAATCTAGGAGACACAGTGGATCACAAGCTAAATATTAGTCAACAGCATGACACTCTTGCCAAAAAAGGAAAACATTTTTCTGGGATGTATTAGCAGGAGTGTGGTAAGCAAGACACATGAAGTAATTCTTTTGCTCTACTCTTCACTGATTAGGGCTCAACTGGGGTATTATACATTCTGAGCACCACATTTCAAGAAAGATGTGAACAAATTGGAGAAGATCAGAGAAGAGAGGAGAGATGATAACTTTTAAGTATCTAGAAGGTTGTTACAAGAGGAGGGAGAAAATTGTTTTATTTAACCTCTGATGATAGGACAAGACGCAATGGGCTTAAATTGCAGCAAAGGCAGTTCAGGTTGGACATTAGGAAAAAAATCCTAACTGTCAGGATGGTTAAACATTGGAATAAATTGCCTAGGGAGGTTGTTGAACCTCCATCATTAGAGATTTTTAAGAATGAGTGAGACAAATATCTGGCAGAAATTATCTAGATGGTGCTTCATCCTTCTGTGAGTGCAGGGGACTTGACTTGATGACCTCTTGAGGTTCCTTCAAGTTCTATATTTCTGTTAATTCTCCTCATGCTACTCCTCACTTCACTTAAATCAACCTTAAAGGTGAAAAAAAGTACACCGACTGTATAAGCTCTCTGAAGCAAATTATTTCTGTTACTCGATGTTTTTGCAGAGATTAGAAAAATGGCATCATAACCCTGATGGAACATTTGGAAACTACCACAATACAAATATTAAACCAACTATGGTGATCCAAAGAGAATCTTTGCACCATGAGAATATGTATCTAGATATCTGTAAGTATTGAATATAACATATATCATTTCTGTTTCTGAAGTTAGGAATATTCACTATGTAATAATAACTATTCCATTTACCCTTGGGAATACCACCAGACAGTGTGCAAATAGCCTAGATGATTCATTAGGAAAAACAAGAGGACTTTGAAGTTCATACTCTTCCCACCTTCTTGAAAAATTTCCTAGGATGCCACCAATCACTCCTGACTTCTGGCTGCTTTTACACTGAAGTCACCTGGCATATGAATCCATGGTGCAATACCAGTACTTTTCCCTTGGGTATGAAACACTGTTAAATCAAAGTGTTGCTGCTTTATGTAAAAACTATTTAAGGCAGGGAAGTGAGATAATAACAACCAATTATTTTCTTCATTGAAGCACAGCCCCAGATGACTGCTATAAACACCTAAGTTTGAACTGGAGAATGTAGGGCTGAACCCAGTCCCGAAAATATGTCTGTCTTGTGAAATGAGTGCTTATAAGTAACATTTAGAGTGATAAATTTCTATTTATAGCCAGTGTTTTGGTGTTTAAGCTTAGTTTGAGGGTTTGTTTTACTTGCTCAGTATTCTGCTTTGTTCTGTTTGCTATTCCTTATATTGACTTAAATTCTATCTTCCTGTACAGGTTGATCCTCCCTGGTCTGGCACTCTCAGAACTTGAGTGGTCCTGGACCAGGGAGTTTGCTGGATCAAGGAAGGTCAATTTCCGTCTCCTCTCCCTGGAGCTTCCAGCCTTGCCAATGCTGGCCCAGCTGGGGTTTCCCTCTTTGCTGCCTCCATTTGTCACCAGGGTTCCCTGGGTTTCCCAGGTGGGACTGCTTGGCCACTGCCCCATGATTCCCTGGGGTTCCCCTGATGCCACCGCCCTGCTGCCTTTGGGAGCTCCTCAGGGTTCACCACCTGGGACCCCCCCGGCTGCTCCCTGGACCCATTGCCACCAAGAGTTCCCCTGCTGGGGCTGGAACTCCCTAGTCGTTGCCTGGCCTCACTGCCACTGAGTCCCCTCTGGGGGCTGAGCCTCCCCAACCACTGCCTGTCTCCACTGCCAGAGGTTCCCCAGGTTTGTTTATTGGAGCTGCCAGGCCAGTCCTGCTGTAGCTGGGGATTCCCCAGCTGGGGTCATGGCATTCCTGGCTACCTGGCCTGGCTGTCACTGCAAGGTCCTTGGCCTGGCCCTGCTGATGCTGGGGTTCCCTGATCCAGCCACTGATGGTCCAGTCAGGACTCTCCAGCCTCCATGTTCTCCTGGCTGGTTCCCCCATCCAGTTTCTGAGGCTCTTTGGTCCAGCAATATCGATGGCCCTATTGGATATTGCTGAACCAGAGAATCTCAGATGTGGGAGGTTCATCCTATAGTAATAAACAGTGATGGAGTGTGTTAAATAATTACTATGTTAGAATATTATTTTAAAAGATTATTATTACCTTATTTCGCCATTTGTCTTTAGGAGAGTATCAAAAATTGTGTGTTTGATTTGTTGGGCATGAGGGGCAATGTTTGTTTTGTTTATAAAAACTTTGCACATCTCTATAAGGCTATGTCTAGACTACAAGCCTCTTTCGAAAGAGGCTTTTTCAAAAGATACTTTCGAAAAAGAGCATCTAGACTACAACCAGTACTTTTGAAAAAGCAAGATGCTTTTTTGAAAGAGAGCACCCAGGCAGTCTGGATGCTCTTTCAAAAAAGCACAATTTGCATTACATAGCACCTTTTTTCAAAAGAAATAACAGGACTATGTAGCACTTTAAAGACTAATAAGATGGTTTATTAGGTGATGAGCTTTCGTGGGCCGGACCCGATCTGAGGAAATGGGTCTGGAAAAGCTCATCACCTAATAAACCATCTTGTTAGTCTTTAAAGTGCTACATAGTCCTGATTTTTGTTTCAGCTACACCAGACTAACACAGCTACATTTTTTTCAAAAGAGCACTTTCAAAAAAAAGGCGTTATTCCTCTTAAAACGAAGTTTTCAGGAGTTGAAAAAACTGCGCGTTCTTTCCATTTACTTTCGAAAGAATGCGGAAGCAGTCTAGGCACAGGGGAAGTTTTTTCAAAAAAAGGCCACTTTTTTCGAAAAAAAACTGTAGTCTAGACACACCCTTTGAGAAAGGAATCAAAGTTCTAACAATGATCAGCACAAAAACTGTGGTGAACTGAGACTCGCAGATGCCAACAAAGCCTTAGTAAAAGTAACTTTAGTGAGTGATTTACAAACATGTCACCACCTATGTTTGTTAATCATCCAGAGCAGTAAACATGACTAACACAAGTGCAAAGTCCTATTTGTCACCCATGCTGCAGATTCTCAGGTGAAAGAGTTGGCTCAGCTACTGGGGATAGGAGAATACTCAAAAAAAAAAAAAAAAGAATCTTGAGTGAAGCAGAATATGTGCTGTCACTGATGGTTTTCCTTTGTGTGAAGATAAAGGTGAGATGTGAATCTTCCTACATCTGCTATTGTATTTGCTGTTTTAATATCAGGTGCTGCCTATACTATATGGCTCCTGCCACTATTTGATTGCTGACTTTGTATTATTCATACACTTTTAAAAAAATAATTTAACATTTGGATGCCAGAACGAATCATTACCATCTTGTCTGACTTCCTACATAACACAGATCAAAAATGTCATCCAGAAATTTCTGCATCAAGCCCATATATCGTGGTCGAGCTACAGTGCCCGTCTCTAACTGCACTCTCCTAAATGAAAAGAAATGTTTGTGAGGATCAGATAATGAGAATACAGGGGTTCTTCATCCTACTCTTTGTCCTCTGAACCATGTGTATTTTTTACAGTGGCCATGATCAAAAATATAGTTCACAGCTCCCACTTGCTTCATCACGCTCTTAAAACCACCTGAGATGGAACATGCTCATTTTCCTTCCAATAACCAGCAAATGAAAAAGAGCAATTGCAATATATAGACAGTAATTCCCTTCTCATTTATGCTGATGTCAATTAGGAGGCATTCTGAAATCTGAGGAGATTTGGGTGTAGTGGACTAAATTCTGATTTACAGTAGTATAAAATGACAGTAATTACTTCAATGCAGTTGCTTTGCATTGATGCACGGGGTCCAAGAGAGAATGTAATTCACTACTTTTAACTGTGAGCCACCCCTCTTCTTCACTTCCCAAGAAGGCAGCAACAAGGACAAAAGGTTGATTTAAAAAGTATATATATTTTTATTTCTGCAAACCTTCCAGGTATGAGAAACTGACTTCTTATTGCTTAAAATGGCCCTGATAATGTCTTGGGAGAGATTTACTAGTTTTAAATAATATATCTTGGTATCGGGCAATATCCATACTTCATTTCTGGTGTGTATTTCACAAATATAAATGATATTTTCTCCATGTCAAGCCGAAGTGAGAATCATTGTATAGATTCACCAGACAAAAGGGAATATCACCCACTGTCTCATTGACATTTTATGTGAATTGATTCAGTTATGTCTAGTATCTTTCTTTATCCTCCTCCCCAGTCGTTATCCTGGACTTATGAATAATGGTGTGATTATAGTGGACAGGACTTGATTATATTGTTGAAGGAGTGCAGTGAAATATTGACTAGCTCATACAAGAGAAAGCACATGAAGGGCTTCTTGTTGAATTTCTGCTATCAAACTTAAAGAAGAATTGGGGAGATTTCCCTGCTACTGATGGCATTCCTTGCTTCTGTCTAGGGCTAAATCATCCCTACCAGAGAAAGGCATTTATTTATTTTCCCTTGGAATGGGTGTCTAAAAGTGTCCAAAATTTTCTTAGCTTTCCCTAAAGACTGTTTTTCACCACCACATAAAGTGAACACCCTACCATAATATCAATATATTCAGTAACTTTTTCAGCAACAAAATACAAACCTTTCCAGCAGGAGGTCTCATCTAATAAACCATCTTGTTAGTCTTTAAAGTGCTACATTGTCCTGCATTTTGTCATAGCTTCACTGAGCTCCTGGGTAAGGCAGGGGAGAGAGGATTGGCTCTACACTCTGGAAGAGGTTAGGCCTAATGCAGAAAAGGAGGGGCTAGGGATAGCTTCCCCCACGCAGCCTCAGCTCCACCTGGAACAGCCCTTCAGTGCTGCCCCGAGCACACAGCCTAGGGGTCCAACGATTTAAAGGGCCGGGACCCCAGGGCAGTTGCACTCTTTGCCCCCCTCTGTCAATGGAATACTCGTCAGTGCATTGAACAGAAGTATCTTTGCTCAGTGATAGTGGTTCTTTTTTATGAAATTTTTCTTGTATAAAAGGGATGTGATTCTAGAAACGGATCAATTTTGCAGACCTCTCTCCTGCAACAGCATGGCTCCAGCATACACAAGCATTGTCATAGACTAATAGAGACTATTTATGTTAGACATGTTTGTTAATCTAGTTAATTGTTTATTTTCAGTATCACCCATCAGGAATTGAGAATTTTGTATATTTAAATGTCTCTGGGTTGTCACTGTAGACATGGGAGAAATGATATAATAAACTCTGCAGGGACCCACTCCTTTTGTGAACTTAAAACACATCATTATGATCTCTGCAGTTGACTTAATTGGCTATGTTTCTTCCAGTGAAGGCAGAAACATCAATTTACCACATTGCACAAATGTGTTCCTAGCTTGGCAAAGGCTAATTTGTGCTTTTTTTGTTTTGTTTTGTTTTTTCCCCCACCCAGACAACTAGCTTTCACTTCACTGGTTCAGGCTGTTAATTTCAAGATGTTTAGAACCCAAGGCTGACAGAAGTAGGGAGTCATTGAGTTTGCTGCCTGAGATAGATGGAGGAAGTATAACTGTCCCAACTGAAATAGCTAGACATGTTTTCTTGTTTCAAGAAGCTTTTGACTTCTGTTGATTCTGGAAAAGCTTATAACATAAGAACATAAATAGTCACAGCTTGTGTGGTCTACTGCTTTCATTTAGGCTGAATGTCCTGCTTTATATTGCTATATGATTAGATTATACAAATGGCTTACATTCCCCAGGGGTTCCCAGAAAATTAAAAGTTTATTTTATGAGATGGTAGAAGTTAATAACTTACCATTTCTCTAATAGTCAACTGACAAAAACATGAAGGATGCAAGCAAAATTGGAGAAGAAAGAAGAACATAGATTCACAGTGCCCGATTCTGTTCTCAAATAGATAAGTGATATGTCAGAGTAACTCTTCAGTTTGTAGGTCGCCCTGTAGTTAGCAACTTGCGGTGGGTCTTTATTCTCCTAGGTTGTACAAGCTGTATAGTCATTTACATGCATGTTAACTGAGTTTATGCTTAATGTAAAATGTCAGGGGGAGGGATAGCTCAGTGGTTTGAGCATTGGCCTGCTAAACCCAGGATTGTGAGTTCAAGCCTTGTGGAAGCAATTTGGGGTAAAAATTTGTCAGGGTTGGTACTTGGTCCTGTTGTGAAGGCAGTGGACTGGACTCAATGACCTTTCAAGGTCTGTCTAGCTATCTAGGAGATAGGCAATCTCCATTAGTTTAAAAAAAGTCTCTGAGCTGGTAGCATATTGCACAGGTGTTAATGTCTGTAGTAGGTGCAAGGCAGTGGGTGAAGAATCAGACCCTAAATCTGGGCGCTGTTATAAAGAACCCTTTTAAGCAAGTAATAGGTTCAGTCCTGCCTGTGACAAGGTTACCTCTCAGTCTATTGGGTTACATGGGTGCATATGACTAGGAATGAAGCCTATTGAGGGATATGGGTAGTCAGAGAAGAGACATGTAAGAGCAGGAGGGTTGTGCAGTCTTCCCACCCAACAAGACTTTCCTTAGGTCCCAGGCACAGGGCTTGGTCAATACAAGCTGATGGGGTGGGATCCAGTGGGATCCAGCTAGAAAGGCTGAGTGGAAGATCTGTGTTTGGAACTTCACTCACAAAACAAACTCACAAAAGGGGGTAGGTACTGAGAAAACATCAACAATCTGATATTTGGCTGAGTGCTTCTGTCTCAATTTCCTCTTCTTTCCCAGAGTGTGAGGCAGAGTGTGAGGCTGCATTGGGTAAGGACTGCTTACTGGTGTAGTTAGCAGGAGTTTGAGACCTCCTCTTTCTTAAGAAGGAGCAACGTTGCTCTTGAGATGAAATACTTGATCCCACCCAGGAGGGACCATGTTGGAAGCATTATGCTTCCTAGTACAAGAGCAACAGCAGACCCAGGCTGACATCCTCCAGCTACCACAGAATAAAAAGCAGCAGAAATGCTGCTGGCACTGCCAGTGTTGGCAGGAGGCCCACCACATCAGCCAACTTGAGATAAATTATTTGTGCCAGGAGTACAGCCAACAACAGTCCTTCTTTTGAGCTGGGGAGAGTAGTCATGAAGCAGTAAAGGAAACAAGAGTGCAAAGGTGAGAATTCTGAAAAATAGCCTACTTAGCCACACCACAACCAGTTGCCATGCAGAATCCAAGAGCCTGAGGTCAACCTACTACAGCTCACTTCAAAGTGAGCCCAGCTGGAAGAAGTAGACTCAGAGAAGAAGCAGTACTCCATGGCTGCCAGGAAAAAGATGGGGTGGGGGGGAGCATATCAGTTTGGGATAAAGCAATTAACTAGCCCCACAGTTTTGTAGACACAGATGGAAGACAGCACAAAAGCTGGATGAAACATGCTTCTCCTAAATGAAAACTGTGACACAAGTTTTAAAGAAGGAACTGCAACTGGTCAATCTAATGATACAGATGGAGAATGAGGGGACACAGTACCTGGTGTTGAAGGATGAACAAGCTAAGCTCTATGTTGAGATGGAGATGAAGCCTGTGTTGCTGGGCTCAAAGAAGCAGAGGCCAAGTGACAAGACTGACTCTTGAGACTAAGGAATACACAAAGTTGTGTGACTAATGACACTTTGAAGGGCCAGTGACTAGGGTTCTCCAAGTTTGGCTGTGTAGATGCTGGTAAAGTTATTTTGAAATAAATTTTCTGTGTAGACATACCCTTACAGAAACTGAAGCACATATTGGGTGAAGGGAAGAAGAGCTCTGCCCACCATATTGAGAATCATGAGGACAAGAGAAGTTGGTTCTTTCCAGGACAAGGGATTTGGAAGTCTCTGCATTGCTTAGTTAGACTAAGTGATGCAGAGACTCAGTAAAGGGGTGGAAAATAAGGAAGCACAATTTGAAGGAATAGGAGGCCAACAAGCTAAGAGGCCTATTGGAAATTCAGGAACAGGCTGGGGAGTAGCAGAGGAAGATGGCCAGAGGGTCAGAGCATAGTAGAACCTTCTGGAACGTGTGATGAATCTGGCTCATGTACAGAAGCTACAGAAAAACAAAATACTCTGCAGTTATCGTAGTGACCCTTACAACTGCTAAGCTATCCAGTATTGTGGGGCCTGATCTGCTTGGACAGTAGCTCCTGGGAGATGTCTGCAGCTTCCGAATAAGCCAGCCAGAAAGGACTGCAGACAAGCACAGCTTAGCATTCCAATTATAGATGCTGGATGATAGAAAAAGCTACAGAATTTATCTCTAGCTGCAGAGGAGGGACTTACTACTTTCTGAGGCTAATGAGCTGAAAATGCAGCTGGAGGGACTGAGGACAGAAAAACAGATGTCTGGGCTTGACAGAAGAAATGAGTGCCATGCAGCTTACAGAGAGCCTGCTTGTAGGTGGACAAGGCTCTAGGGAGCAGGTATGACAGAAGCTGAGCTGGGCCTTTGAAACAGCCCTGAGTTCAGACTAACCTGTGCCTAGGAACCAAACCCTGTGGCTGGGGTACATGAGGGCAGCCTGAGGACAGTCCCTGAGTTCAGGGAAGAAAATCATAGCAGCAAGAGAGCTGACACCACACTGGGAGAACACTCATTAGTTCCCAGCACAATGCCTGGGAAGTACAAAGTTGCAGGGACCAGCCAGGAAGGTTGGAGCGGAGGTTGGGAGCAAGTCCTCTCTGAGGCTTTCCTCCTAGCAGGTGAAACTAACAATTCTGTGGCACAGGTGATAAGGCAACTAGTAAAGCAGGATAAAAGCCCTGTGCATTGAACTTCGTGTTAATGAATCAGTCTCCTGAGAGAGTTATTGAGAGAATGCCTGAAGTTCGGTGTTTAATGAACTGGAGAAGAAGATGAAACAGAGCCATCAACAAGACCTGAAGCTGTATTGGGTAAGACTCTGCTACAGTGGTTGATATCACTTACTTTAGGGAACCAGTAATAACTGTCTTGCAACTAAACCAAGCCAACCAACAAAAACCTGTAAATCTTATGAACTATATTGGTTGATATTTCCAGCTTCACTTCTGTTCCAAAGAGAGTTACATCCATCTCAGATAAGCTTATTAGTCTTCAGAGGCTAACACAATCTCCTACGATTTCTGAGGGTGCTCACAACTTCCAGTAGATTGCATCAACATAGGGAAATGGTTATATGAGATAGTTAATTCCAGCTTCCCCCCTGTATTTTTTCAATCAGAGTCTCGATTATGTTCTTCCTCCTTTGAGACACTTAGGGTACGTCTAGACTACATGCCTCTGTCGCTAGAGGCATGTAGATTAGGTTACCAGGCATAGGAAAATGAAGCAGCGATTTAAATAATCACCGCTTCATTTAAATTTAGTTGGCTGCCGCGCTGAGCCGATCAGCTGTTTGTCGGCTCAGCGCGGTAGTCTGGACGTGCGGGTGTCGACTTCAAAGGCATTTGTCTACCACCTAGGTATGCCTCCTGGGATGAGGCATACCTGGGTGGTCGACAAATGCCTTTGATGTTGAGTGTTATTTTGAAATTATTTTGAAATAACGGACTTGCTTTCTAAATAGGGTGAGTGTGGATGCTCAGCTGTGCCTATCTCAGAATAATTGACCTCCAGGGCTTCTCACAGCCCACTCCCCTCACAAATCTATAGCTTCCCATCTTGTGTGGGGTTTAAAGCTGCAGGCAGAAGGGAAAGGGCCTGTGGCACAATGCGAGCCCTGCTAGCACCATGCCACGCAGCACCACCCTGCTCTCCCTTCCCTACTTCCATGAGCAACCCCAGCACTCCCTCTGATCCCCCACAGTTGCAAGCATGCCTGCAGCCAGCTCAGATGCCTATGACCAGGGGCAAAAGAGGGCACAATCCTGAACTGGTGCAGAGATCCTGGATCCTGGTTTGGGGGCAAGGAGTCTAACCTCCAGGATCTCTGCAACAGATGGTACAAAGTGGACATCTATGAGCAGATGGCCACAACCCAGGACTAGAAGGAGCACACCTGCACACTGGACCAAGTGTGGATGAAAATTAAGAAACTTCAGTAGGCCTTCACCAAAGCCAGGGAACAAAGTTCCCACTGTGGAGCATCACTCCAGTACTGCTACTATTATTAGCAGCTGGATGGCATCCTGAGGACAGGGGGCAATCACCTTCCCCCATCATGGACTCTGGCCTAGATACACCCGTCGTCCGCTTCCACGAAGTCAGGGCTGTGGACCAGGATGATGAGGACAATGAGGAGAATGAAGCGGAGGAAGAGCAGGCCAGACTGGACACCACTCAGCCTGGAGTCAGTACCCCTCTCCCAGGATGTTTCATAGGACTCGGATGAGGCCAGGGAAGGCACTTCAGGTGATTTCCATAACTTTTACCATCTACGTGCAGGAGGAGGCAGCAGGTTACAAAGGTCTGTGCACTCCTCACTTGGCCTTCTTGGCCTGGGGATTGCACGGCAGCCCCATGAATCTGTCACATAGGAACCTGTTATTCCTTCTCACAGGGTTCCTGGAGAGGCCTGTCTTACTCTGGCCTCCAGAATAGGACACCTTCCCATGACAATCCACCACTAAGGAGACTGGGGTCATGTCACTCATCTTGGTCAGCACCTATTCAGGCAAGTGGTTCCGCTGATAAGAAAAAGCATGTTCATGTATGTAAGTGTCCATGAAGATGAGTGAGGGTTTCATAACTGGGTAATTACAATGCAATTTACATCTTCACACATCATGCCTACAGGAAAATAATGAGTAACAAATAAAATAGGATCCTTTTATACCTCAAAATCTAAAGAAAATATTGCTGCCAGGCCAAGAATATGTGTTATTACAACACTATTAGAAAGTTAATGTAGCATATTCACTAACGTGGAATTTCCCAGGGTATGTCTACACTACAAAGTTAGTTCGAACTAACAGACATTAGTTCGAACTAACTTTCATAGGCGCTACACTAGCACTCCGTTAGTTCGAATTTAATTCGAACTAACAGAGCTCTTAGTTCGAACTAGGTAATCCTCATTCCACGAGGATTAAGCCTAGTTCGAACTTACTAGTTCGAATAAAGGGCTGTGTAGACCCTTAATTCGAACTAGTGGGAGGCTAGCCCTCCCCAGGTTTCCCTGGTGGCCACTTTGGCCAACACCAGGGAAACTCGTCTGGCCCCTCCCGGCCCCAGACCCCTTAAAGGGGCACGGGCTAGCTACGGTGCCCGTGCCACATGCAAGCCTGCCAGCACCCAGCCAGCAGACCCTGCACCTGGCACAGATCGAGCCAGCCACCCGATGCCCCCCAGCCCTCCCCCTCTTCCCGGGACCAGGCTGGCGGCTCCCGGGAGCTTGCCCGGGACCACAAGAGGCGGGCACCCACCTGGGCGAGTGCGGACATCGTGGACCTCGTCCACAATCTCCGCACTAGGCACAGGAAAGTGGCCGTCTAGGGCAGGAGAGCTGCCAGCCTGGCCACCCAGGAGCAGGTGTGCATGAAAATCAAGGGGGTCCACTGAGACCCTCGACCCTGAGCCCTGAGCTTACAATGGCCGTCCTGGGTCAGACCAAAGGTCCATCTAGCCCCGTAGCCTGTCTGCCGACAGCGGCCAACCCTAGGGACCCTGGAGGGGATGGACCGAAGACAGTGACCAAGCCATTTGTCTCGTGCCATCCCTCTCCAGCCTTCCACAAACCTTGGGCAGGGACACCACTCCTACCCCCTGGCTAATACCACTCCATGGACCCAACCTCCATGACTTTATCTCACTTCCCTTTAAACTCTGTTCTAGTTGTAGCCTTCACAGCCTCCTGCAGCAAGGAGTTCCACAGGTTGACTCTTTGCTTTGTGAAGAACAACTTTCTGTTACTACTTTGAAGCCTGCTACCCATTCCTTTCCTTTGGTGTCCTCTAGTCCTTCTTTATGGGAACTAATGAAGAACTTTTCTGTATGCACCCTCTCCACCCAACCCCTGCTTTTAGAGACCTCTAGCCTGTCCCCCCTCCGTCACCTCTTTTCTAAGCTGAAACGCCCCAGTCTCTTTAGCCTCTCTTCATATGGGACCTGTTCCCAACCCCTGATCATTTTAGTTGCCCTCCCCTCTCCCACCCTCTCTCTTGCCCTCTCCCACCTCCTTTTCCCAGTCTCCCCCAGTTTTGTTCAATAAAGACAGATTCCATTTTTTAACACAATTGTCCTTTATTTTGTACATCAAGAAAAGGGGCTAGGGAGGGGTAAGTGGAAGGAGGTGAGGGAGGAATGGGGCACGAGCCCCCGATGGGGAGGACTGGGCTGGCTCTGTGGGCTTTTGGGGTGGAAGCTCTCCTGCAGCCCCCCAATTGCCCGCTCTCCCCAGATGTCAGCCTGCAGCAAGTGCAGCCGGTCTGATGGCCGAGTGCTGTGATATGCCCAGTGTGGGTACTCCGGACACTCCAAGCCAGGACTGCTTTGCAAGCGGGGCACCCGTGAGAACTGTCTGTCCGGGGTGGGGGTCAGGACCCTTTAAGCGCAGCCCTCGGCTAGCCTGAGACTGCAGCTCCACGTTCTAAGTCCTCCTCTGATGCCCTGCCAGCACTGCTTCCGGCCATCCTTAAGCCCGGTTCAGGGTCCACTTAATGTGGACATGCTAGTTCGAATTAGCAAAACGCTAATTCGAACTAGTTTTTTAGTCTAGATCCGTTAGTTCGAATTAGCTTAGTTTGAATTAACTAATTCAAACTAAGTTAGTTCGAATTAACGTTGTAGTGTAGACGTACCCCCAGAGCTTTCTTGAGGAACTTTTCTTTGATCTACAAGTATTGCCCACAAGCTTTAAATCAAGGCATCCAGAATGTTTCTTAAATGCCATTAAATTGGCAATGACCCATCAAATGATTGGCAAACAATGGCCAAGCAAATGTGAAATACAATAACCCCTTTTACTGCAAATTAACACTTTGTATTTATAATGAATCTTAGTTATCAAGCGATTTAAAAAACATCATGGCTACGTCTACACTGGCCCCTTTTCCGGAAGGGGCATGTAAATTTCACCAGTCGTCGTAGGGAAATCCGCGGGGGATTTAAATATCCCCCGCGGCATTTAAATAAAAATGTCCGCCGCTTTTTTCCGGCTTTTAAAAAAGCCGGAAAAGAGCGTCTAGACTGGCCCCGATCCTCTGGAAAAAGTGCCCTACTTCAAAATAGGAATAAGACCCTCTGGAAAAGGGCACTTTTTCCGAGGATCGGGGCCAGTCTAGATGCTCTTTTCCGGCTTTTTTAAAAGCCGGAAAAAAGCGGCGGACATTTTTATTTAAATGCCGCGGGGGATATTTAAATCCCCCGCGGATTTCCCTACGACGACTGGTGAAATTTACATGCCCCTTCCAGAAAAGGGGCCAGTGTAGATGTAGCCCATGTGTACCTAAATTCTTGGCAATGGTTTACATATTGTAGGGAAAAAATGATAACTCTCTTTAAAAAAAACAAATGTTTAGTGCAAAATAAGCAATAGCTGGCTTGCAATACTTGTGATATGTTATAACACTGCAATTAGTTGATCATATCTGACTTAATGCACACTGTGGCTGAATATAGTATAAAACACTGCATAGAAGTGGGTCTTAATCCGCAGTCCACAAAAAAGCTGAAGGGAGAAAGAAATATGATCATATGGTGCAATATCTATTTCCAGCTCTTAATGTGCTTTAATTAACAGAAACTTAAACAAATCTATTATGTGACAAAACTGTGAAAAATCCTGTACGAAGTATGACTTTTGAGGAATCCTTGGAAGGGCTGTAACCTGCTGAATATTGTTATCTTGCTATAATGTGTATATCAGCATTGTGTATGGAATTATGGAATTTTGCTATGTGCTTGTAACTCAAACATGTTGTAGGTTTGAGAAATACCCACACGTTAGCTCTGTAGAAATAGCAAAGGAGCTGTAAACAAGAGCATATGCACGTCATTCCCAAGGACATCTCAAATGACATGCATGCTAAGGTGAACTAAAATTTGTAATTCTTATGAGGGACTGATAGCCAACCTTGTATACCATGAAACACAGACAGGATTATCCAACAAAAAGGGTCATGATATAAAAAAGAACAAAAGGCCTCTGGCCATCTCTTTCCTACCCCCGTCTGGATTGTGAATTCTGAAAGGGCAAGTTTTGAACAAGAAGGACTGAAGTCTCCAAGGCTATTTGAGCAACCCAGATTGATTTACAGAAAACTAGCAAATTTAACATCCTCTCCAATATTTGTATTATAGACTGATTCAACTGTAATGTGTTTTACATGCCTTAGCTTTTTAATAACTCTCATTTATTGAAGAGTTACAGCTGTTGAATATTGATTTGATTTGTTCAGGGTAGGCTACAGCTTTGTTTTTGGTGTATGGTCCAGAGCATTCATTGACTGGGATAAGTAACTAGCTCCCTGCTTCTGGAATATCCGTATGTGTGGTGATTTTTTATTTTAATATCCTTTGATCACAAAAGTCTGGGTTTTCTGGATGATAATATGGCTATAGTATGTACAGGAACTGCCTGTGGCTCCATATTAAGCTAGTATGGAGATCCTGGAGCCCACATTTGTTACTGATTTGATTAATCTGCTTACAGAACAAACCACCAGTGTTGGAATGTCTGCCTCTTTTTGTTTTCAAGTCTTACCTGAAAATGACCTTCTCAGCTGTGATCCACATAAGGCACAGTAACAGGCATGCTGTCATTATCTTGCCACAGGAATATCTGCACATAGATGCTAACTAACTTTATAATGCAGTCATATATTTTAAAGCTTTATTAAAACTCCAGCAACAATAGAAATCTCTACACCAGTGTTTCTCCACCAGGGGTACACGTACCCTCGAGAGGGTACAAAGAGGCCTCTTGCAGTACACGAACTCACCTAGATATTTGCCTAGTTTAACAAAAGTCTACATAAAAAATATTAGTATAGTCAATGGTAAGGAAAATTTCATACAATGACTTGTTTATACTACTCTAAAAACTATACACTGAAATGTAAGTACAATAAAGTTTGAACCTCCCTGATCTGGCACTGTCAGGACTTGACCAGTCCCAAAAAAGAGATTTTGCTGGACCAAGGGAGGTCATTTCTGGTCCCCTGCCACAGCTGCTCCCACTGGCCGCCCTGCTGGTTTCCCCACTGTTCTGCCAGGCTCCTGACCTTGGCTGTCCTGCTATGGCAGCCCACTTCCCCACAGGCTGGGCTCATAATCCGGCCATGGCAGCTCAGCCCACTGCCCTGTGGGTTGGGATCCTGGCCCTGCTGTGGCATCCCACTAATCTACAGGAACCCAGTGGGCTCCTAGCCCCCACAGGGCTCCTGCCTCCAGCACTCAACAAGGACTCTCTGGCGAAGAAACATCAATTGTTTTGCCAGACCACAGATGTTGCCGGACCAGAGAGTCACAGTTTAGAGAGGTTCAACCTGTAGTTTTATTCTAGTTGATTTATTTTGTAATTATTTGGAGAAAATGAAAAAGTACGTTATTTTTCAGTAATAGAGAGCTGTGGCACTTCTGTATTTTTATGTGTGATTTTGTAAGCAAGGCATTAAATGAGAGGAAACTTGGGGTACACAAGACAATTGAGACTCCTGAAGAAGAAACTGTAGTCCGGAAAGGTTGTCTCTACACAAAAAAAGTCTGAACTCTATTTTATCAAGTCTTCCCTCTGTAAGAACTGCCAATGCTGAGAATACCATGTTTATAAGTTAGTCTGCTGCAGCCCACAGCACATATGTAGGCCTGCAAATTACTCAAACACAGAAGTCATAGCAACACAAAGGAGTGAAAGGAACAAGATGCTGCAAGGGGAGATAATGTGGCAGTCATGGGTTCTAAATCTGTCTAAGTATAGGCTCAGGAGGGACGGTGTATCCATCCTGATAGAAATTCTCCAGGTGATGCAGCTTGCTTCCAGTGCACTGTCTGAGGACAACAATTTCTATAATGGATAACCCTAAGGTCAACACTTCACTTATAGGGCTCAGTCCCCCAGAGGCAAAACAAGTTTGGGGGCCTAGTGTGGGCTGGATCAAAAAGTAGAATTTGGAGCTGTTATGGGCATGTACCATTTTACTTTTTAGAGCATTCCAAGGAATCCATATGAGGGATTAAATACATGTATGACAGACAACACCTGCAATAACCTACCATGCATTACGGCAGCACCCATGGAACCAGGATAACAGCTTACATTGCTCAATACTGTCTAGATCATGTTCATTCAAGGAAAAAATAGCAACTGCCCTACCGTAGGATGGTGTTCTCATAGTCTGCACTTTGGTGCCCTGCCACTTTTGAGCACCTGCTTTCTGTTAGGATATGTCTACACAGAGCTTTATTTCGAAATAATGGCGAGCTGGAGGACATCTTACTCCGACTACGGTAATCCTCATTTCACAAGGAGTAAGGGAGTCGAAGGAAGAGTGTTCTTCCTTCAACTTCCTGCTGTGTAGACAGCGCCAAAAGCCGAATTAAGCTACTTGAACTTCAGCTGCACAACTGATGTTGCTGAATTCGACTTTTGCCCTTAGTGTATGCACTGCATAAACAATGAGTTCTATCCAAAATCACTGAAATCACAAGGGCCATGTCTGCACTTGTTTTTTCAAAATAACAAGATGAGCATGCACAGTAGCAAGCCTGTTATTTCGCAATAAATGGCTTGTTATTTCAAAATAATAACTCCTGCTTGTGAAGAGGAATAAGCTTATTTTGAAATAGTTATTTCAGGAGTTATTATTTCAAAATAACTTGTTTCAAAATAACTTGGTAATGTAGACAAGCCAAGGAGTCTTCCCCCTCACATAAGTGGGATTTAAATCAGGCTGATAAATCCAGCTGCAAATAGGGTCAGCCTGGCAAGTATCCATGAGAAAAGCATTCAGTGTTATGGTAATAATTTTTCCTCAAAAGACTCTGGGTGGAATGTTTTCTAGTTTTTCTATACTGGATTGGCAGGGAAACCAGTCTGACTCTGCAGCTATGTCTAGACTACATTTGTCTTTTGAAAGAGGAATGTAAATGAGACAAATTGGAAGTACAAATGAAGCGCAGATTTATATATCCTACTGCTTCATTTGTATATTCGGTCTGACTGCTTTTTCGAAAAAGGGTTTTTCAAAAGTGAAAGTGCAGTTTAGATGTGTTTTTTTTAAAACCCTCTTTTTTTAAAGAACCTGTACTCCTGAAAAATGAGGACTACGGGTTCTTTTGAAAAAGGATTTTTTCTAAAGAACTGTGTCGTGACTGCGCTTATACTTTCGAAAACCTTTTTTGAAAAAGTGCTCAGACACGAATATGCAAATGAAGCATTGGATATTTAAATCTGCACTTCATTTGCACTTTTGATTTTCTTCATTTACATTCCTCTTTCGACAGACTAATGTAGTGTAGACATGCCCGTCCTCCGTGTGTAACTGGATTTGTGATACGTGCAGTGTATAAAGGAGTCCTCATACTTTTCATCAGTGAACACTCAGTTGTATTTTCAATGTTATGATATCAGATTTCTATTTTATTAGCTATTTTTGTTGCAGCAGCATAATGGGAACTTAGTAAATGTAATCCCTGTCAAAATTATTATAGCACCTCCTGTCAAACACCATGGCTGACACAAAGGTTTTAATAGCCAAATTGAATTATAGCCTTTCTTAAACCATCTTTGTCTTCCCTTTCCTTCTCCTGCCTTTTATCCTTTCCCTTACTGGCCTATTCTTTTTCACCCTGACTTAAATGATCCTGTTCCTAACTATTAATGTCTATAATGATTTAAACAGGTAATTTTTCCTGTATGTTTTCTGTGAGGATTTCTTCCCCTTGCTTGTGTGCCATCTACATTATTAGTTTTTGAAGCAGAAGGTTGATGATCCTCTTGACTAGCAAAAACACAGATTACAAATTAACTTTCATGTTAATTGGCAGTGAGCTTGGAGGCTTGTATTGGAGCTTCATGCCTTCACAGGAAGCTCTATTAAACTTCTTCCATGCATCCTTATTTAGTAATTATTCTCTCTCTGAATAATAATCTAGGGTGAGCAATATACAGGAGCAGTTCTTTGTTAGTGGAAATCTGTTTGATCTCCACTAACTTTAATGGCACTAGGTCAGTTCACACACCAGCTACATATTTGGCTCATAGTGCTCACATTTCCACTTCAGGGCCTAGTGTCTCTGGAGCTGTAGTGTGGCTGCTTTCACCAAGAAGACTATAAAATACAGTTGGCCAAGTGGCACAAAAAGTGATTGGTTAACCAAGGTGATTTGGGGGTGATATTTCTTAAGGTCACAAAATGTTCGTACAAAGGTGCAAAGGTGCAGTTAACGATATGTTAGTGTTGCTATTGTGAGTGATTGACTTGTAATGACAGATATATTTCTTGTATGGAAGTCTGATCTTGTTGTTATTTATTTTATTAACTTGTATTGTAATGGGACCCTATTATGCTGGATGTGTGAGAAACAGAGAGGACAAAGTTGGTCTCAGGCCTGATGTTCTTACAGTCTAAAGTTCTGAATAAGGTTTTTTTAAGTCCTAAACAGTTTAATAAATGCCAGTTGCTTTGAGCTCTGAATAGCTTTGATGATGTATATCTGTTTACCAAAAGTACATCATTTGTTCACTGTTCTTCAGCTTATTTTTTAAAATCAGTAATTTATTCAAGAAGCAAAAACAGTACCATATGGTTTGAGTGATCAGTCATGTGCAGCAAATAAAGATTAGTCATAAAATCTTAAAAATAAAGGGCTGTAAGAAACCTCAAGAAGCCATTAAGTCCAGTCCCTTGCATTATAGCAAGGCAAAGTAAAAGACCATCTATGACTGGTGTTGTTTTAACTGATTTTTAAAAGCTTCCAATGATAGATACACTACAAGCTTCTTTGGAAGCCTACTGCAGAGCTTAACTACCCATATAATTAGAAGGCATTTTTTAATATCTAATCTAAATATCCCTTGCTGCAGATTAAGCACATTACTTCCACCTTCATTGGACATGCAGAACAATTGATCACCATCTTCTTTATTATAGCTCTTAACATATTGGAAAAGACTGTTACCAGGGCATCACCTCAATCTTCTTTTCTCAAGACCAGACATGCCCACCTTTTTTAACGTTTCCTCATAGGTCAGATTTTCTAAGACTTTTATGATTTTTGTTGCCCGCCTCTGGATTCTCTCCAAATTTCTCCATATTCTTCCTAAAGTGTGTTTCTCAGAACTAAACACAGTGGGGCTTCAATTACACAGAGCAGAGTGGTACAATTATCTTCTCTGTCTTATGTTTATCACTTCTGTTAACACACCTGAGAATCATATCTATGTTTTTGTAACTGCATCATGCCAATGACTCATTCAGTTTGTGAGGCACATAAACTCCAAATACTAAACAGCAGTACTACCAACTAGACAGTTATTCCCCAATTTGTAGTTGTGTATTTGATTTTTTCTTCTTGAATAAAATACATCGTCTTTGTTAAATTTCATCATGTTTCAAAGCAATTCTCCAATTTTTCAAAGTTATTTTGAATTTTAAATCTGTTCTCCAAGGGTATGTCTACACAGCAAAGTTAATTCGAAATAACAACTGTTATTTTGAATTAACTTTAATAGCGTCTATACATGCAAACTGCTATTTCAAAATTAATAAGCGGAGTGCTTATTTCGAATTTGGTAAACCTCATTCTACGAGGAATAATGCCAAATTTGAAATAGCTATTTCAAATTAAGTGTTGTGTAGACACTTAATTCGAAATAGGGGCCTCCAGCCCTTCCCAGGGAGCCCTGGTGGCCACTCTGGGCACAACCAGGAAAACTCCTCTCCTCTCCCCCAGCCCAGGGGCCCTTAAAGGGGTAGAGTCTGGCTACTGGGCATGTGCGAGTCAGAGGCCTGCCTGAAGAGAGCCAGCACTGCCAGCCCTGCACCCAGTGGCCCCATCATGAGCTGGGTAGCCAGTGCCAGCCCAGTGTCCCCTGCCCAGTCCCCCAGCTCCCAGGGGCCAGCCAGGGGCTGTAGATGGCACGCGCCCGCCTGGACTGGTGCGGAGATCATGGACCTCATTGAGGTTTGGGAGGAGGCCCCCAATGTCCATGATCTCCACACCAGGCAGAGGAACGCGGCCGTCTATGGCCGCATAGTGGCCACCATGGCCGGAAAGGGCCACAGGAGCACCCAGGAGCAGGTGTGCCTCAAAATAAAGGAGCTGTGGCAGGCGTATGCCAGGGTCACCAGGGGCAGCACTGCAGCAGGGCCTGACACCTGCCCCTACTTCCCCGCCCTCAACCGCAACCTGGGGGGGGGGTGGGATGGTCCACGCCACCCTGGGGGGCAGTGAGCCAGGACCAGAGAGCCCTGGCCCAGGCGTGGCAGGGGGCCAGCATGGAAGGTGCCATGCCAGTGGGACCCCCGAGCTATCCCGGCACCAGATTCAGCAGGGTGGTCAGAGGAGGCCACACCAGGTAAGTGCCATCACTGTCCCCTACCCAGGGAAGGGGTGGGAAGATAGACCAGGGACTGTGCGTGTGGGCCATGCCTCCCACGGATCACGCAGACACCTGTGCATGTGCAGGCACATGATATGCCACCTTTGGTCATAGCCCGATAGCCACACACATGTGTGAAAAGACCTGACACGGTCCCGAACCCGGGGCGGGACCCAGCAGGATGCTCTCCCTTCACACACCCCCTCTACACAGAGGCAGGGGATATCTCCCCTTCCCCCCCTCGTCAGCTGCACTATACATGGCACAGGGGCATGGGTGTGGTCTTGGGGCAGCTCCCACTCCCGGGGAGAGCCATCCAACCATGGCCTCTGTGCAAGCATGTTGGCTCTGATGGTGCAGGGCACAGTCATCCTCACCTCGCAGGGGGTCCTGGGCATCATCCACTGCATCCCCAGGGAGAACTGACCACTCCCCTTCTTTCTCCACAGCCACACCAGCTGCATGTGCAGGCCACACCACCCCTCCCAGGACAGCCTCCTGCACCCAAGGGCTCCTCTGGACCACCAGCATGCGGCAGGGGTACCAGGATCAGCACCTGGGGGCCCTGTGAGCCCTGCACCGCACCATCCAGGGCTGCGTGCAGGAAGACCTGCAGCTCTGCTGGGAGCAGCTTGCCCAGGGCCATGCCATGTGCTCACACCTGCAGGCCCTGGTGCAGAGCGTGCTGCTCTGTGCCACCCCAGCGCATACTGCCCCCCAGCTGCTGTTCCTCCTCTCACTCCTGCCACCCCTCCCTCCTCAACCTCCATACCCTCCTCCTCAATCTCCACACCCCCCACCTCAGCCTCTGCACCCTCCTCCCCATCCCCATGGGGCCAGCAAGGCCTCCTCCCAGTGGTGCTGGGAGGCAGTTGGCCCAGCGAGACCTCCACCCCTGCATGCTGAGCTTCTCCTCCTCCTTCTTCCCCTTGCTTACCCCTTCCAGCTCCCTCCTCCAAGTTTTCCCCTCCCCTCTCCCACCACCCAAACCCAGTCTTCCCAAAAGTTCATCTCCCCCAGTTTTGTACAATAAACACAGTTCATATTTTTGAACATAGGTGTCTTTTATTTGACATCAGGAAGCGGGGCTGGGAGGGTAAATGGAACAATGTGGGGGAGGAATGAGGCACAATCCCCCAGTGGGGCACACCAGGGAGGCTCTTAGTGCTCCTCAGGGTGGAAGCTCTCCTGCAGGGCCTCCTGGATACTGACAGCCCCCCAATGGACCTCCTGGATGGCAGCCTGCAGAAAGTGCAGCCAGGCTCACAGCAACTCATTCACGAGAAGCACCAGAGTGCCCAGGGGCAGCTCTGGCTCCATGCTGCAGAGTGCTGTGGTGTCCCAAGTAAGGGCAACCAAAGCACATAGAGACACAAATGCTTTGCTGTCCCTCATCGAGGTAGGCAAACAAGCAGGGAAAGCTGAGAACCAGCTGCCCGAGGTGGGGGTCCCTTTAAGCACAGGTGTCAGATAGCCTCAGGCAGCAGCCACACAAATAAACTCCTGACCTGATCCCCTGCTGGACCTGGTTCTGGCCAGCCTTCAATGCAATTCAATGTCCACTCAGTGTGGACGCGCTATTTCGAAATAGCAAAATGCTGTTTTGAAATGCATTTTGTGTGTAGATGTGTTATTTCGAAATAAGCTATTTCAAATTAACTATTTCAAAATAAGATTTTGAAATAACACTGTAGTGTAGACATACCTCAAAATACTTGCTACCCCTCTCCTCAACTCAGTAACATCTACATACTTTCTGCTCCGTTAGCCAACTCATTATTGAAAATACTGAATAGTACAGAGCTCAGGACTCAGACTGAGACTCCACTAGACACCTCCCAGTTTGTCAGCAAGCCATTGATAACTAGTCATTGAGTAGGGTCTTTCAACAAGTTGTGCTCCGACCTTACAATAATTTCAGATATACCAAGATGAACAACTCACAAGCGCCTTGTAGGATGAAGTTTGTCAGGACACTTTGCAATCTGACCACCTTCACTCTAAAGTGTGTTTGATTCAAGATGCTACAGTATGCTAACCTCTGGAAGCTCTCCATTTTAGAAGAAATATATCTAGCCATCTTTGATATATTAGGGTATGTCTACACTACATCGCTAATTCGAACTAACTTAGTTCGAATTAGTTAATTCGAACTAAGCTAATTCGAACTAACGCATCCAGACTAAAAAATTAGTTTGAATTAGCGTTTTGCTAATTCGAACTAGCATGTCCACACAGAGTGGACCCTGAACCGGGGTTAAGGATGGTTGGAAGCAGTGCTGGCAGGGCATCAGATGAGGACTTAGAGCGTGGAGCTGCTGTCTCAGGCTAGCCGAGGGCTGTGCTTAAAGGGACCTGACGCCCACCCCGGACAGACAATTCTCAGGGGTGCCCCGCTTGCAAAGCAGTCCTGGCTTGGATTACCCGGAGTACCCACACTGGGCACATCACAGCACTCGGCCATCAGACCGGCTGCACTTGCCGCAGGCTGCCATCTGGGGAGAGGGGGCAATTAGGGGGCTGCAGGAGAGGTTCCAATCCCAGAAGCCCGCAGAGCCAGCCCAGTCCTCCCCATCGGGGGCTCGTACCCCATTCCTCCCTCACCTCCTTCCACTTACCCCTCCCTAGCCCCCCTTCCTGATGTACAAAATAAAGGACAATTGTGTTCAAAAATAGAATCTCTCTTTATTGAACAAAACTGGGGGAGACTGGGAAAAGGAGGTGGGAGAGGGGAAGAGAGAGGGTGGGAGAGGGGAGGGCAACTACAATGATGAGGGGTTTGGAACAGGTCCCATATGAAGAGAGGCTAAAGAGACTGGGACTTTTCAGCTTAGAAAAGAGGAGATGGAGGGGGGATATGATAGAGGTCTCTAAAAGCATGAGTGGGGTGGAGAGGGTGCATCCATAAAAGTTCTTCATTAGTTCCCATAAAGAAGGACCAGAGGACACCAAAGGAAAGGAATGGGTAGCAGGCTTCAAACTAATAACAGAAAGTTCTTCTTCACAAAGCAAATAGTCAACCTGTGGAACTCCTTGCTGCAGGAGGCTGTGAAGGCTACAACTAGAACAGAGTTGAAAGAGAAGTGAGATCAATTCATGGAGGTTGGGTCCATGGAGTGGTATTAGCCAGGGGATAGGAGTGGTGTCCCTGCCCGAAGTTTGTGGAAGGCTGGAGAGGGATGGCATGAGATAAATGGCTTGGTCACTGTCTTCGGTCCATCCCCTCCAGGGTCCCTAGGGTTGGCCACTGTCGGCAGAAAGGCTACTGCGATAGATGGACCTTTGGTCTGATCCAGTATGACCATTCTAAGCTCAGGGCTCAGGGTCGGGGGTCTCAGTGGACCACCTTGATTTTCATGCAAACCTGCTCCTGGGTGGCCAGGTTGGCAGCTCTCCTGCCCTAGACGGCCACTTTCCTGTGCCTAGTGCGGAGGTCGTGGACGAGGTCCACGATGTCTGCACTGGACCAGGCGCGTGTCCGCCTCTTGCGGTCCTGGGCAAGCTCCTGGGAGCCACCAGCCTGGTCCCGGGAAGAGGGGGAGGGTTGGGGGGCATCGGGTGGCTGGCTCAAGCCGTGCCAGGTGCAGGGTCTGCTGGTTGGATGCTGGCAGGCTTGCACCTGGCACGGGCACCGTAGCCAGCCCGTGCCCCTTTAAGGGGTCCGGGGCCAGGAGGGGCGCAATAGAGTTTCCCTGGTGTTGGCCACAGTGGCCACCAGGGAAAGCTGGGGAGGGCTAGTCTCCCACTAGTTCGAACTAGGCTTAGTCCTCGTGGAATGAGGTTTACCTAGTTCGAACTAAGCGCTCTGCTAGTTCGAATTAAGTTCGAACTAGCGGAGCACTAGTGTAGCGCCTATCAAAGTTAATTCAAACTAACGTATGTTAGTTCGAATTAACTTTGTAGTGTAGACATACCCTTATAGCTTAACCCATTCACTAATTACCACTCTGGATTTCCCAGTATATCACTGCTACTAAAAGAGCATCCCTGAAATATCTTACATGGACTATGGGTAAATCAATTGTGTGTTTCACATTGTGCAGTATTTATAGCATTAGGTAAGTGCTAATTGCATAAAGACTCCTTTCTCCACCATATCTTTTGGTGAGATACGTTTGTGCTTCTCATCACATTTGCATGTGTTTTTATGTTTCTATAAACTTTAGTATAGTGCAAGAGAGAAAAATCTAAAGCTATTACTAATGAAACTAGAAAGCAAGAGAAATCACTCCATGTACATTATTCTTTGCTGATTGGGGGAGCCCATCTTGCAACAACCAACAACTAAGGCCTTGTATACACTAGCATGTTCATCAAAATACGTTCTCAGTCAGGTGTGTGAAAACAACAGTTCCCAGACTGACAAAAGTTTCACCGACAACAGTGCTGGTGTGGACAATGCTATGTTGGTGGGAGATTCTTTCCTGTTGACATAGCTACTATTGCTTTCTCTCATTGGCATAGAGAAGCTACACAGGAAAATTTACAGCAGCACAGCTGCAGTGGTATGGCCATGCCACTGTTAGGTGTGTAATGTAGACATAGCTGAAGGCCCAGCTACCTTATTGTGAAGTTATCAGCTACTATATAATTCAGCCCATGCGTAAGAGGCTCTCCCTTCTGATCCTGCCTATTACTGTGTCCTTTTCAGTTCCATTTATCTCAGAAATAAGAGAAAATCTGAAGTGTTTTTGGAGCCCCTTACTGAAAATATAAAACATAATTTGTTTCTGTGTATTTTTAGCCTTTATTAGAAAAATTCTGCATTGTCAACCCCATTACCATATTCACTACAAAGAGTAAATACACTTAACTAATAATAGCAGCACTCGTCCAAATACTTGGCCCTTATATAATGCCACTTGTACTCAAGCAATGTCCGAACATTATTGCATCTGACAAATATATATTAATATCAGACTAGTTAATGTGGGATGGCTCTGAAGGATTATTTTTCAAAACCTTTTAACTGCATGACTTCCAACTTTAATGAGAGACAAAAGGCTAAAACTGAAGGCAATATTCTGCTCATACTCTTTCCTCCCATTCTGCTCAGTTTCTATATTCAGAGTGCACTTGTGCTGCTATAACATTTGAGAGTTTCATTGCGTTTGTTATGCACTACTTGTAGTTTAAAGGCATTTCACCTTCAATTCCGTGAAGTAGTTGAGGATATGCTTAACCTATACACCAGCTTAAGAGCACCCCATTGAGCAAAACACTTAAGCACATTCTTATGTCACACTGAAATCAATAGGATCTAAGTATGTGCTTAAGTGAGTTGCTGAATCAGGGCCTAAAGCAAGAAAATGATTGAAGTACAGAAGAGAGATAAATAGGTAGCTAGAAAACAGTGAACACTATTTTGGTAGTCCATAGTTGATTGTGATGACGGAACCTGACCTGTTTCAAATGAGTTTTATGGACTAGTTGAGGTGGGGGAGCGTCTCCCAGTTCTGAGAGCTGTGGCAGCCCCTCTGAAATTCCCATCAGCCTTGCCAGCCTTGTGGCAGCCCCTACTTCACCAACTTCTCTGCTCCAACAGGTGCAGTCTTTGTCATCCCGAAGTCTCTGCTGCCCCATTGGCCCCACTGCCCAGCTCCACTCCAAACTGCCAGCAACCTCTGCAACTGGGTGTTTCTTGTCCCACCATATCCATGGTCCTTCCAGACCACAGATTGTTGTCAGACCACAGAGGTTCAACCTGTATTGCAATTTTCATATATGGCTACACGTATGACTCTTCAGTCTGAATCTTGATACACACAGTCCGGTGCACTGACAGTATGGGAAATCTGTTTCTATAATGTTTGATGATGCAGCCTTGTGGCACCTTTTATGTGCAGCCTGGAGATAATTTTGTTGATCCTGCTCAAACTTGTCACATGTTGGTCTTCTCAAAGACCAATGTTGAGTCCTCTTCTGAGCCATCTGCATACAGGTCCTTGGGATTGATACCAACTCAATAGAGACTGCTCTCCACATTTTCTTTGAAATGCTTATGCCAATGACCTTTCTTCCTTTTGCCCTGACTCCTCATATAAGATCTGTTTTGGGAGACAAAAGTCTTCCATTCTGATGACATGCCTGGCCTACCTAAGTTGTGCTTTCTGTAACATTTCCTCAATGCTAATTGTGTTTGCTTTCTCAAGGGTTTTAGTATTGGTCATCCTATCCTGCTAGAAAATGCTATTCTTGAGTGGAGGGAGCACATGTGAAATTCTTCAAGCTGTTTAATGTGATGTCTATAAAGATCCACATCTCCAATCCATACAGATGAGAACTGTAGAACTTCGAAGTGGTGGAGAGATGGATATTGTGTTACTTAAGAACTTTTGTTCAAAGTTGGCCAAAGCCCTGGCTGGTGTTACTAATTCTGGGGGAGATTTCCCTATCCAGTGAGCCATCATTTAAGATGGTACCATCCAAATACTTGAACTGGTCCACGTTTTTCAACTGTGGGCCTTGGATGATGATGTCTGACACTGGGAATTGGAATAAGGTGCTATTTGAAAGAAAACATCTGTGTTTCCAAGAATGATGGTGAAATGAACTGGCATGGTTCAAAAAATCTGTCAATGAGGATCTGAAGGTCATCTCGTCTATTAATCATCAGGACATAGTCATCTGCAAAGAGTATGTTAATAAGAAGTCTCCCTAATGTCTTGATTTTAACACTGAGACTCTGAAGATCAAAGAGGAATCCATTGAGTTGATATAGCCTGTGATCACTTGTTGCATGGCTGAGAACACAAATAAAAAATAAGTTGAACAGCACTGGAGCAAATACTCAGTCTTGCTTCAGTCTATTCAGGATTTCAAATGCATTGGAAAAGTCACCACTGGCAAATACTTGCACTGTCATGTGGTCATGGAAGAAACTAATAATGTGTATGAACCTTCTCGGGCAGCCCAGTTTATGTAGGATAGCCCAAATACTCTCTCTGTTAACCATATCAAAAACTTTGGTCAACTGGATGAAAACTGCATACAGGTCCATGTTCTGCATTAAACATTTTTCCTGCGCCTGCTTGCAACAAAGATCTTATCTGTACTGCTACGAACTGGTCTAAAACCATGCTGATTTTTTGCCACATTCTCCTCAGATATGTTTCCAATAGGTCTGTTTAGTAGCCTGTGAGCTACTATTTTTCCTGTTGTATAGAAGAAAGCAATGCCTCTCAGTTTTGCTGCCCTTTTTTTTTTTTTTGGCCAGTGATACAATAATAACATTTTTTAAGGTTTATGGCTTTTCTTATTCCTTCCAACTGCTCTACAGGATGCCATTGAACACCTTGGTAGCCTTTGGGCTTGCACCACTATATAATTCTGCTGGGATACATCCTTTCTAGATCCTTTGCAAGAGTCCAGTTGTTTGAGGACTTTTATAACTTCCACAGTGGTTGGAAGGAGATTAAGATCCTCTTTGATGGGTTTCTTTGGTAAAGGTCATGGACATGTCAATCAACGGTGGATAGTCTATTGAGTAGACTACTGAAGTGCTCAGTCCATCTCTGTATGAGTCTCTGTTTGTCTTTGATGAAAGCTGTGCCATCTTCTGACTTCAAAGGGGTTGTGCCATATATAGATGGTCTGTAGACTACTTTGAGAGAACCAAAGAACATTTGTGCACTGTTTGTTTGTGCATAATAGTAGAGATCTGCAGCCTTCCTCTCTATTCATCCTGTATTCATCCTCCTTACTTCAGCTGAGACTTGTTCCATAGGTACTTAAACTGATCTTTCTTTGAGATGGAAGTGACTCAATTCAGAAAATGCTTTCTGTTTATCACTTAGGAGTTTGGCAATGTCTTCACTGTTCAAACAAATCTTGGTGTACTCTTTTCTTTGGCCCCAGCACTGATTTAGCTGTGTCAATAATCACATATTTAAATGGTTCCATTTTTCTGAGCGATTGCCAGTGACTGGTGGATGTGAAAAAAGTCTGTCATCAAGTGACTGCTGAAATTGCATCTGATAGTTGGCATGTGTGAGCTGTGCTATGTTGGAAGACTGTCCTATTAAGTTTGGCATACTTGAGCTGAGAAGAGACTATATGAAGCTTCATCACTGTTCTCACCAATCTGTGATCCATAAAGCATTTTGCATTATGGAAGGATCTGGTAATTCTGACATCGCAGATGTCTCGTTGGCAGGTGATAACATAGTCAATCGAGTGCCACTGTTTGGACTATGGGTACATCCATGTCATTTCATATTTATCGTTTTCCCTAATGGTGGATTTAATGATGAGCAGACTGTGTTCTGCACATTTACCCAAGAGGAGGAATCTATTGCTATTCAACTTTCCTACTCCATGTTGTCTTATCCCACTTCTCCAACCACTGCCATCTTTGCCAACTCTAGCATTAAAGTCTCCCATCAGGAAGAGTTTGTCATATGCCGCGGTTCATCTAATGATGGAATCCAGATGAGAGCAGAAATGCTCCTTTCTTTTCTCTGTGCTTGTCAGTGTAGATGCAAAGGCACTGATGACCATGACATGCCATAGAGGATTCAGGGAAAATGGAAGTTTCATGAGCCGTTCATTCAGGCCAACTGGGAGGTCAAGAAGTTGTTTCAGCACTGATGTTTTCATGGAAATTCTGACTCCATGAGTCTTGTCCTCATCCTCTGCTTTTCTTTTCCAAAAGAATGTGAAATTGCCTCATAACTCTCAGATGGAAACTTCTCCAGCCAGTCTAACCTCAGTGCCGCAGTATCAGTTTTATAGTGGGCAAATTCTCTGACAACAAGAGTTGTTCTTCACCCAGGCCTTTGTGCATCACTTCCATCCCTAGGGGCACAGACATTCCATACCCTATGGATGAGTCTTTTCATCTTTATTGTTTTTCAACCACTGGAGGGTGATCTGCCAGCTGCAATAGTCTGGCTAGATATTATGGGGCAGGCTATGTTTAGGGCTCCTTTTCTAGGCCTTTCCCTTGAAAAAGCAGTGCTATCCTGAATAGTTCTGTTCATTAGCCTAGGATTCTGCCAAATTTCTCTGCTGCCCCAGGGATAGAGCTGAATGGCCAGTAGTCCCAGGGCTGCCTATGTGCAGCATTGTGGCTATGACTGCCAGCAGTCATCTCCACCTGTCACTTTGTCAAGCCCCCATCACTGCAAAACTTGATTGAATGATATGCTGGTCACGACAATGAGATTTGATACCATGTTAATGGGGTGAGAGTTACACGGAAAACCAGTGTGGGGACTCTCAGCTGTGAAAGCCAGAGTTCAGTGGCACAAAAAATTGTTATGGCTAGGGAGTTCTTTAGCTGCAGTTAGTGACCAGGACATCGTTTATGCCTTGCTACGCTCTCCGTGCCCCACAGCACCTGGCTGAACTACCTTCATTGCCATGGAATCACAAATTGCTTTCCCCCACTCAGTCCACTGGAACAGTCTTCGTATGCTCGAGAAAGGTAGTTTCCCTATCTCACAGAGGACAAAAGACCCATCAGCTACTCTCATCTGTGTTGGCCTGCTTGTTGACGCTGTTTCCCGGAGTGTGGCTGCTGTCGCATGCAAACAAGTACTTGAAACCACAGGTGAGATTTGGCTGTAGGTAGAGCCCAAAGCAACTGAACTGCTCCCAATGGTACAGGACATGTTCCTCCAGCAGAGGTACTACCCCTCCTTAGTCCCTCAAACAGCCTGTGAACTCCATAGAAAGGGCATAATTTTTTTGGTAGCTAACAGACCTCTGCTTTACAATAGAGCATTAAGCTGTGCTGCTTCACTTATACCATAATGGGCTGAAAACTGCTGGAAATTGAATAACCTGGGAGCTAGTAGAATAAATCTTGAATGTTAAAGTCAGAGATTGCTTCCTAGCCAGTCAGTATCTTTTTGTTGTTGCAATGACAAGGCTGAGAAATCTCAGAGGATGCAAGCAAAGGAATTTGTGCAGGCTGCTGCACTTTGAAAAGGCATAACATTGTTTGTTTCCTCAAGTGTATTTAAAAGGCCAATGTCAAATCAAAACCACAGAGCCTGATTCTCCACTCTGTTACACCACTTTTGTACTGATGTATTTATAATCTTAGTGCCACATACCATTTTTTAAATTCTGTGACTTTAGATTTCTTTATGCTTAGCCTTGGAAGGATTAGATTTTAGCAGTAAATGGAAATGAACATCAATTTTACCATGCACATACAAACAGTCAGAAAAAACATTTCCATTACAAATATTCAAAATGTATAGATAAGCAAAGTGAGAAAAATGCTACTCAATAAGTTATTGTAATTCAGTTTTAAGAATATTTACTTAATATATTTTGACATCTGATGCTCACAGTCTGGCTACGTCTACACTGGCCCCTTTTCCGGAAGGGGCATGTAAATTTCACAAGTCGTCGTAGGGAAATCCGCGGGGGATTTAAATATCCCCCGCGGCATTTAAATAAAAATGTCCGCCGCTTTTTTCCGGCTTTTAAAAAAGCCGGAAAAGAGCGTCTACACTGGCTCCGATCCTCCGGAAAAAGTGCCCTTTTCCGGAGGCTCTTATTCCTACTTTGCGGCGGACATTTTTATTTAAATGCCGCGGGGGATATTTAAATCCCCCGCGGATTTCCCTACGACGACTCGTGAAATTTACATGCCCCTTCCGGAAAAGGGGCCAGTGTAGACGTAGCCTCTGAGTTTTAATAGTTATAAAGTTTTAACATTACAGATCTGAGCACCTACATCATTATTCTCAGACCACACCCCATAATTTCTTGCAACTGAAGAAATTTAAGTAACTGAAAATAAAAATGCTTTAATATTGATATTATACATGGGACTTAAAAAAAACATTGAATTCTGCCAAGACTATCTATGCTGTAAAGCTGGCCCTCAAGGCACCTATATGTACTGTAATGCAATTTTCCTTCTATATCTCCCTCCTTTTCATATCAGTCCAGCCAACACCAAAAAATACTGCCTGCCAGCAAGCAAACAGTGAAAGGATGTTAGATATGTATGTCTTAATATTTGCAGCTGCTGATCTGTCTTCTGAGCAACTCGCACAACAGTTACAAAGTGGGATTCCTTCTCACTATTCATCTTTCACCACCTTTCTAGTTTTGAGTTTCTTTTGTCAGGATGAACATGGCGGGGGGAGGAGGGAGGGACTGGCCAAGTTTCAGTAGCTACACTGAATTTCAATGAGACAATGCTTACTTCCAGCCCAGGCAGTTTTTCTGAAAGTCTTTCTTTTACTAAACACCTGACCTCTTTTATGTTCAACTGCAGGTGGTTTCATCAGAGAATCCAGGGACACTTTGGTTCACACCATCAATTGCTAAGCAAGCCAAGAAGTCTGTCTAAGACTTTGGCCAACAAAAAATATCTATACATGTATACACTAAAGTAACGATGAAGACAAAGATGTCCATGGCTGTGTAATTACTCAGATGCATGTTTTGTCACATTTGTTTTTAAAGAGACATGTATCTGATGTATAGTATTTCTAAAGTATATAATATTGTAATTGTAGGACCTAGATTACATAATCCAAACTCATGACTCTTTTTAAAATGATTATTTATATGGAAAGGTTAGAGTTTCATGGAGTGGTATGCCAGTATCTAGGTTTTGCAGTCACTGGCGTTCAAATGCCAGACATTTGAATACATATATAAAAGAACAGACAAAAGATACAATCTGTTTCTAGGAAACACATGGCAAAACTCTGATTATCTCCACAGGGAGAAGGATCAGAGCTATGTTGAAAGACTCGGTCCCTTCCTTAAGGAGTTTACATTTGTTCAGTTGTAAATACTTTGGGATGAGGACTTTTTGTTCTGTGTTTGTACAGTACCTAGCACAATTAGCAGTTATTTAACATATTTTTTAAAAAGTGTATCTTACATATAGCATACAGATCACCAGCTAGCACACACCTTATGGATGTCTCAATGCTTATTTACACCTGCTGGTCTAGTGGCTTGCATGTGATTAGTGTGTATTGGATACGAACCTGGGATCTCTGGAATTTAAAGGATCCTACATTATGTTCCAGAGGACCCAAGTTTGAATCTGCCTGCCAACAAGTGGTGACTCATCTGAGATCTCAACTGGGTCTCTGAAGCTCGGGATGAGTTTCCTTGTCTAGGGGAAGTATGTAACCCACACCCCTAGTATGGTTCACTGTCCCATGTAGTGGCACTTAGACCACTTACAGAAAGAGATAAGAATGAGTGAACTTTACAGCCAAAGTTGCAAGCTAGCTGTAGAGGCTCCTACACTGAGCTCCAGAGCAGGCCTAGCCAAAGAGTTTGTGGGGGTCCAACACAGCATGTTGTGGTTGACTGCACCGCATGGCTGGGCGGATCCCAGCTAGAGCAGCAAGCGAGCAGCCAGGCGGACGGGTGCTGGGCAGTGCAGGACTCTGAAGGCGCGGGGCCCAAGGCAACCATCTTACTCTCCTTGCCCTAAGGCTGTGCCTGTTCCAGAGGTTCCAAGTTTGAATTGGCCTGCAGTTGGTTACAAGTGTACACATCAAGCTGCCTCCAAAATGTAAAGCAGTTCTAATGAAACTGAAAGCTGAGCTTGTTACATTATAATCACACTGCATGAAGACAGGCATGCTGGTAAGCAAGACCTTTTTTACAAGTGTATATATCTGTGAGAATGTGCAATATTAGGCTGAATCGAAGAACATTATTTTAAAGACTCTTCCTACAACTTATTGCGATATTTTATTAGATGAGAGGGATTTTATAGCGGCGTAAACTTTATTTTATTATCATGGAAAAACTGCATTTTTTAAATTATGTCTCAGAGTCATACATTTGGTTCCCATTCAAGTTAATGCTAAGTATGTGGATATATTTGAGCACCATATTTTATTCTCTCATTGTCAGACTTATGCACACCCAATATGAGATAGCTTTAGCATTGAGAGTATAGTGTTGTGTGTTAAAAACAAGTACAGGTTGTACCTCCCTTAACCGTGACTCTCTGGTCCGGCAACATCCATGGTCTGGCAGGACCATGAATGTTCCTGGGCCACAGAGTCTAAGTATAAGGAGGTCAGGCCACAGGGCAGGAGCAGAGGTAGGATGCGGTGGGGAGTACGACTCAGCCAGGAGCCCTGTGTTGAAGGAGGGGAAACACAAGAGGGAGATCTGGCCCTTGTTGCTGGGCAGTAGCAGGGGGCTGGTGGCTTGTAGTAGCACAGTCTGATGGGAAACAGCTCTCTACAAACCACAAGCAGAGGCCACAGAGTCCCAGCAGCCGTGGAACCTCTATCCTGGCAATCACGGCAGCCATGGAGTCCTGGCAGCCCCAGAAGTCGCGGCAGCTGCAGAGCTCCAGTAGCCCCAGAATCCATAGCAACCGTAGAGCCCTAGCAGCCCCAGAAGCTGCAGAGACCTGGCAGCCATGGCAGCCACAGAGTTCCCACCTGGGGAGCCATGGCCATGCAGGGAGAAGTGGGGTTCAGCTGGAATCTTATCTGTTGGCAGCACTGGCCATTTTGGGAGGGACCGCCCGACGTTCAGCAAATCACCTTGTTCGGGACCAGCCAGGTCCCAAGAGTGCAGGACAAAGGAGGTTCCAACGTGTATTACACAACATTTGCAAAATAATGAAAAGCCACATATTATACATCTGGCAAGCTAGCTGTTTAGCATCCTGGTTCAGTTCCAGCAATGCACTTGAGCATGTGCTTATCTTTAAGCACAGGAACTGATTCAGTGATGTAAACGAGAATACTTAGATGGTCAAAGTTAAGTATGTGGTGTGCTGGTTTGCAGCCACGGTTCTCAGTGCCTAACAGGATCAAGCCCTATATTACATTGTGTTGCAAAGCACTATACATGCTCAACGTATATAATAGCTCAACATTAAACACTCAAAGTGGCTGAAAGAAGAACAGTATTTTGCTGTATTTTGAATAGTGTAGATAAATCCACCCAGAGATGAGTTTTGAATAATGACTGCCCTGTTATGGGTCAGTGTGTTTCATTTAGTATTAGACCTCAAGCTATACACTAATTGCAGTCCAAGTAATATTAATTCACTAAACTATTCAATATTCCTCTGGTTAGCTAAAGCTTAGCTTATGAGAGAAAATGTTAGTTTCACCTTTTAGCCCTGTGCTTGAATACCTCAGACAGAGTTCTTACAATCACTGTCACTTGCTCTTATCTGAAGTAGACAAAGTGGTGGGAGAATATTCAGCATTGCAGAACATGCCACAATCTGTTTTGTTTCCTCTGAAGTTACTGAAGGGAGCTTCTTTCAACCTGTGCTGACCCAGGCTTCAAAGCACCTAGGGGTTATTTGAGATGCATCAAAGTACCCCACTCTAGAGTATACATTTTAGGGAGAAATTCAGCATTGCTAAAAGAGTGGCACATTAGAGCACTTAAGTTGTATGGGCCCTTTGTATAAGGATGAATTTCATGCTTTCTGACATAGTGATCTTCTAACTAGCAGGATACCGATGTGGTTGTCCTATTAACCAAACAATGTCTCATGTTTGGTGAAACTCGTTTATTACTTTATGTTAATTGCCAGAAATAAAACAGATTATTTATTTAATTTCAACTGACCAAGAGAGTTACAGTGTGGATATTATTAAATGGGGAGGAAGGAGAGCTCAAGGGATTAATACTTATAAAGTGCTTGTAAGATAAAGTTGCATGCCCAATACCTGGACCGTTCAGTGTGGAATAATGTACATGCCTAATACCTATAAAAGTTAATGAAAACAGACCAATTATATTTTATAGATGAGCTTTGAATGTTTGAAAAGATTTTATGCAAAAGCAAAAAGTGAGAAAATTAAGGAATTGTGAAATAGCTATCTCGTCAGCCATGAATAATGGCTGGTTCCATCTGCTGTTAACTTCATTAAAAGTCTAAAGCCAGATTCACCAGTATGCTCAATCTATCTTGCATTGCTTTGGTAACAGTAAAGCACCTGTGCACCTGATTTAACTAGTGGCAATGAATAAATAATTCCCAATTAAAAAATTGGCCACTAGTACCAAAATGTTACTCTAAAGGAATGCACAACTTTTTCAGTAAGAGAACAATATTTTAATCATTTAGTTATTGTTGAATTAATAAGAATTGAAATCTTACCATTCTGTAACTGAAGTTTTACCTGTTTCAAGAAACGCTTATGAAAAGACAACATACAACTTACTTAAAGTCTCTGATTTCTCAAGTATTCCAATGGTGAGCTATATTTACTGCATCTTAATCTGCACCAGAAAACTCACAATGAAATTACTCAATTAAATTATTCATTATTCTCCTCTCATTATATAAGACTTGTTCTGTTCTTCCTTTCGTCAGATGTAGGGATAATATATATATTTTTTAAAGACTTTCATGAGGAGAACGGAAATATGATAACAAAATATACATTCACTTTAAAACCTTTGTCCTCACAGACCTTAATGGAGCTTTATCAGGGTTTTGTTGACTTAACTGAAATAATTCAGTTTTAGACTTGCCTATATAAATATCCTTCCTCCTAGACAGGTGTAAGAATGGGTTTGTATTGCTTCTCTAAATTCAAGTTAGTGAACTTATTCTTTTGTATATTTTACAATGTGGCTGTGTCTAGACTGGCAAGTTTTTCCGGAAAAACTTGCCAGCTGTCTACAATGGCCGCTTGAATTTCCGCAAAAGCACTGACGATCTCATGTAACATTGTCAGTGCTTTTCCGGAAATACTATGCTGCTCCCGTTCGGGCAAAAGTCTTTTTCCGAAAGACTTTTGAGCAAAAGGGCCAGTGTAGACAGCTCAGTACTGTTTTCCGCAAAAAAGCCCCGATCGCAAAAATGGCGATCGGGGCTTTTTTGCGGAAAACCGCGTCTAGATTGGCCACGGACGCTTTTCCACAAAAAGTGCTTTTGCGGAAAAGCATCCTGCCAATCTAGACGCGCTTTTCCGAAAATGCTTTTAACGGAAAACTTTTCTGTTAAAAGCATTTTCGGAAAATCATACCAGTGTAGACGTAACCTGTATGTTATTTTCCCCAAATTGTTGTATGACAATGAAATTCATTTTTGTTTTCAATAAACCTTCTTAAGATGAAAATTGCCTCTGTGCACAAATGACCTCACCTAAAATCAGATTGCTCCTCACAAAGAATGGTATCAACTTTTCCTTTCATCATGTTTTACACAATTGTAGTTAAGACGTTTCTTGTGATGGAAAGAAGAGTCACTCCACTCCAATTGAAGCAGTTACTTATATCTCCCATTTTTGGACACTTAATGATAGTATCATGTATCCAATCTTCTAGAAGGTTTCAGAGAGATTGCAAAAACAACAAAGAGTCTGGTGGCATGTTAAAGAGTAACAATTTATTAGGGTATTAGAGCATAAGCTTTCATGAGCTACAATTCACTTCCTCAGATGCTGAAGAGAAAAAGAAAACAGAAAGGATACAAATATGGGAGTGTGACATCAGTGCTAATTAAATCAGATTGGGTGTGGCTCATCTCCAATAGTGAAAAGATGGAAAGAGTACCTGAATGGGAGATCATTTTCTTCTCTCCATATTTTATCCTATAATGAACATACGATTGCCAACTCTTCATCCTCATATTACAGCATTTTGGGATGAATGCCATCTAACCCTGGTGCCTTCTTATTTTTTAGTTTGTGTAAAGCTTCCAAAACATCATCAATTTTTATCTGAAATGCATCATTGTTTAAGTCCGGCAGTTCCTCTTCGTTGATCTCAAGCTGAATTGCTGGATCAGGCTGGTTATGCACTTCTTTGAAGTGTTCAGCCTATCTGTTCTCTTCTTCTTGAGTCTTAAGATTTTCACCAACTTCCCCTTGTATTGGAGCACTACTGGAGTTAAACCCATAGCCTGCTAGCTGTTTCAAGATAGCGCAGGCAGTTCTAGTGTCATTTCTTTGATTTGCATGTTTAGCTTCCTTAGCCTTGCTTTCTATTCAATTTTGTTTATCTTTTTTATAGCTACTCTTTACTTCTTTAAGATTTCTAGATTTCCTTTGTTTCCTCATCTTTATTTTGAAGTACTTTAGTTTTCTGTTTTCTCCTCTGATCAATGAATTTCCATGTTTGTGCTGAGATCCATTGTTCTTTGACAGTCCTTCTTTTTCTACCAATCATCATTTTTGCTACTTCAATGACAGCTGTTTTAAAATGGTCCCAACATTTCTCTATATCATTTGCTTCATAGTTTCTGAGAGCTTCGAATCTTCTTTTTAAGCTCAATGCACTATACATACTGAAGTTTGGAATCTTGTCATGTATTTATGTTAAATGGCTTGGGTCTGTCAACCTTATCCAGTTTTTTAAGCTTTAATGTACTATAATGCTTACCTTCAGTAAATAGTGATCACTACCTATCTCTGCTCCTCTAAAAGTTCTGGCATCTATTACACATGTTTTCCATCTTTGATTGATACATCTATAGTCTATTTTATTTGGTATTTGATTATCAGGTCTTTTTGTGAATGATATAATGCTGAAAATATTAATTGTTTTCTGCACAAAATCCTAGGACACTGGTATCATTATTTGACAATGTTCCAGATGTGTGGGGGACTATAACTGTTTCCCAGCCTCTCCTATCCTTTCCAATCTGGGCACTGAAGTCCCCCTTAACAAGCACTAAGTCATAACTCAGTATTTCTTTCATCACATTTCCTAGTTCTGCATAGAAACTGTCTTAATCCTCTTCCTCAGCATCATTAGTAGGCACGTATACTTGTGCTACAATGCACTTTGTGTGTCTAGATATAAATCTTGCTATGAGTATCCTGTCTGAGACTGGCTGCCAAGCCATTAGTGACTGTTTCACAGCTGTATTCTTTATAATTCCAACTCCTCACTCCTCTTTACTTCTGCCTGAATAAATAGTTGTTTTTCCCCCTGATATTAGCAAACCTTGATCTTTCCATTGAATCTCGCAGAGCCCCAGGATATCAAATTTATAGTTATCCAATTCACTGATTACTTGTGCTAGCTTTCCAGTACTATTCAAAGTTTGTACCATTCCAGGTGGCTATGGAAATATTAGTTTTGGCTGACAGAATTTGGAACATTGGGCAGATGACTTCCCAGGGGGTTTTATCATCTGCCATCATAATTGCATCAAAATGCTCTCCATCTTCTTCAGACCAAAGAGTTCATGATAATGTGAGTACTTTCTGTAGCTCTAGCATTTTCTATGGTGAAGGGAAGCTATCTGTCAACCAACCTCTTTTCTGATCTGTGCTTGGGACCAGCACTGGCAAAGTCAAGGACCCCAAAAATTAGGAAACGTCAGAATTAAAATTTTCTGTGCAACCTTAATTCAGCCCTCTAGTGGAAATACATTATGACACAGTCTTTAATTATACGATCAATACTATTTTTTTCACAAGCCCCTGCTCATTCTGTAGGCACCTGCCTTATTCGGAGTACCAATTATACTTCACGAGTAACTATTCAGTATTTTGTTTTCTTATCATTCTTAAGTGAGTGTGTGTGTGTGTGTCCTGTGCCTTATTTAGTGCTTTGAATGTAAAATTATTAATTTCCACATGAGCTTTTCTATGGTGCTCATCACTATAGTAACTGCCTATTTCAAATACTAATTTTCACAACATTGTTATGAGGTGAGAAGGTATTACTCCTATTTCATACCTAGGGTACATCTACACTAGCCCCCTAAATCGATCTAGGGAGGCTAATGAGGGCAACCAAAATTGCAAATCAAGCCCGGGATTCAAATATCCCGCGCTTGATTTGCATGTTCCTGGCCGGTCGTCATTTTAGAAATTGACTAGCCTGAAGTAACTGCCTGCATTTACACGCGGCAGTGAAACAGGATTCCAATTTAAAGCCCTAACTCAAATTAGCTGGTTTTCCTCCTGCAATGAGGTTTACCAGCTAATTCAATTTAGGTGCTTTAAATCAGAATTCTGTTTCACTGCCGCGTGTAGATGCGGGCAGTTACTTCGGGCTAGTCAATTTCTAAAATGGTGACCGGGGATATTTAAATCCCGGGCTTGATTTGCAATTTCGGTTGCCCTCATTAGCCTCCCTAGATCGATCTAGGGGGCTAGTGTAGACGTACCCATGGGGAACTGAGACACAAACAGAATAAGATAAAATAGTGAATCCACTAATTTTGGGTGGCCAACCTAAGACCTGAGGGACTTGATTTTTCAAAGTACTTAGCATTAAATAGCACTTTGCACATTCAAAGTACAGCTTCCATTGGCTAACAATTGTGGTTGTGAGGATCCATGACTTCTGAAAATAATACTCCAGGGTCTCCTGGTGAGCACTCAGAAAATGAGGAACACACAATCAGTGACCACCTGTGAAAAATTTCATTTAAGTCAAGGGGTGAAAGTAACTTAAGTTTCTTACAGGTACTATTATATTGCACCCGGTGGAGGGTGTACTCAAGGCAGTAGGTTGTGGGGTGCAATACAATAGTACCTGTAAGAAATTTAATGTTGAGTGTGGGGGGGGGGGGGCTCAGGGCAGGAGGGTTTGAGGGGTTCAGGAATAAGGGCAGGGGGGCTGGGGAGGTTCAGGGCAGGCGGGTTGGGGAGGTGCAAGAATCAGGATATAGGGCAGGAGATGGTGGGCTTAGAGCAGGGGAGATATGAAGGGAGCAGGATTCAGGGTAAGGGACACAAGAAAGGGGCTGAGGGGGCTAGAGGTGAATTCAGGGAAGAAAAGTGTGCCAGTTCAGTGGTGGGGCGGTTGCAGCAACACATACTGGTCTCTGTCGCTTTCTTCTCCTTCCTGCGTTCTCTGACTGTCAGGTGAAAGAGGGGAATATGCAGAGCCTGCGGTGTTCCTCTGGCTCTCCGTTTCCCAGGGGAGGAACACTGCAGGTGCTACACTTTCCCTCACTACCTGAGAGTCAAAGGAAACAGGAAGGAAAAGAAAAGAAAAAGGGATTGGTATGTATGGCTGCAGCCCCTCATCCCGTGAAATGGTGGCAGAGGGGTAGAGTGCTTGCAGCTGAGGAACTATGGGATGGGGAAGTGCCACTCTCACCTGCCTGTCTGCCTGCTAATGAGCACAGCAACTGGCAGGAAGCCCTGGGAGCCAGGCAGGAGCGTACCACCCCTCCCCCAAAGGTAAGTGCCACAGCTGGTGCACTAGGGTGCACCAGCTTACTTTCACCTCTGGTAAGTCACAGAAACTCTGTGGTGTGTTGGAGGGGGAAAGAAACCAATTCTCCAAAGCGGCTTGAACTGCCTTAGTCATGAAACTATCCATTCTCTTCCTGCAGACCCGCAGGGTGGGAACCTTTAGATAGACTTAACAGACCTTTGCGACTTGAGAAAAATGGAGTAACTGACAGCAATAGTAGCATGAGAACGGGTGAGATAATGCACCGGGAAGGGATTTAGGACTCAGTGTTGTGCCATTTTGATGTCACTTCTCAAGCAGATTAGAGAAGATTTCATTATAGTTGTAGATTCAATTTAGGAGACTTCTGTTTCTTTTTGTCCCTGTCTCTTACTGGCTAATATTTATGGTATTGAGGAAGGAGCTTCAGAAAAGGCATAACTCTTACTGAAAAGAAGCCATAAGACTAACACTAGAGTGATGGGGCCAAGCAAGAAACCTGTTCAATTCAGTTTCCTTTAGATTTATTTACCAATCCATGCTTCAGTTCTCAGGAAAATAATTAATCTGTATGTCTGTGGTAAGCCTCGCTCAGCTTCAGTGGCAAGTATAGAAAAAAATAGCTAAATGGAGTGAGCCCTCTTTTCATTTTTTAATTGAGAATAGAAAGTGACAGTTCATCTGAGAACCTATTAAGCCACAAATAAGATGATGATAAAGATTCAGCTACTGAAAACATCTGGGAAAACTGTCTGCTGTAAACTCAGGCAATTTAAAACATCAGATGGCTCTCAGTTATTGTCTCTGGTTTAGGTGAAATCACATCAGAAAAAAATATCATTTTATTACTTATCTCTCCTACTTATTCTATTTTCTGCACTGAGAGTTTGAGCTATTCTACATTTCACATCCTTTCTGTCAGTATGCAATGATGTATCACTATCTAACAAGCCTCCCTCCCACCCCGTGGTTTAGAATCTAGACTTGTGGACACAGATATGCCTAATTCAGTGGTGTTTAGGACAAATTATTTCATGTAATTTATCAATCTTCATGTTAGAATCCACTGGATCTGTTTATCTTATTTTGGTGTATGTGTCATTCTTGTGTGTAAAGTTAGATACATGGAGTATGGAATGCTTTATGATGTTAAATGTGAGAATGGAAAGCCATCAAGGGTGTTACCCTCAATGTCTAGATGACAAACTGTAAACGATCTTCTTTGTTCTTAAGTCTTAGCAGTGGTTGGGCTGAGGAAGCCACATGTCCAGTTGGAAGGGTGGAATGTAGAAATAGAATTCCCGGAGAGAGGGAATCTTTAAAAACAATAGGGAACTAGAAGCTTGGGTTTTTGGCTGGTGCACACATCCAAGGAAAGGAATCAAAGATCTCGAGTGGAGGAACAGCCCTGGTTTTGAAGTCTTAGCTGGAAAAGAAATGGTTTTAGGGTGCGTTTGTAATGAGTTTGTAACAAGTTTGTACTGAGGTATCAGGGTAGAATTAGCTAAGTGTTTTCTGTTATTTTGAGTTTGTAATCTACTTTGCTGTGCCTATTCTCACTTATTACCAGTCAAATCATACTGCTTGCACTTAATACAATCATTTTTATTTTCTGTCAAACCCTGTGTAAAATATTATTACCTGGGAGAGCAATCGGTGTGTACATTCCCCATTTCATTCTTAAAAGGGGCTTACCTAAATAATTAATTTGGGTTTCTGACCCTATTTTGGGAGTGGTATCCCAGGAAGCTGGCATACTGCATTCTCCTTGAACCTGAAGAGGTTTAGTGTCTGTACTGCTTCTTGGGGGAATAGGAGGGGAGGGTGATGGGACATTGATTTCAGCACTGTACCTTGGCTGGGGGGACCAGGAAGCTGGCCCAGCAAGTCAGAGCAGTAAGGAGCCCCAGAGAGCAAGAAGGCAAGTGTCAGTGGCTTTGTCAGCACCCCAGGAAGCATCCCCAAGGGGTCTTCTGTGACTGCACCCCAGTCACAGAGCCAATGACATTGTAAGACCACAACTAATGAAACAGCATAATATGCTTGTTCTTAGGTGTTTCCCCTTTAGAGTCAGATGAAAATAATCTTCTCTGCAGTAGGGCACTGATCACATTTGTTATCAAACGTTCCTTAGACTGTAATCTCCACAGACAGCAAACCATGGTTTCTGTACTGCATGTACTCTGTAAGCAGTGGGAGTCCTGGCCTACTCTGGGCCACTAATCACTGGTATATTATAAATATTTAGTAATAATAATCACTGTTGATTGAGCACTGACTTTTGTGAAACACTTATTATCTCTTTGATTTAGGTTTAGTTAGATGTAGCCCTTAGGAAGATTAAAAATACTCTCTTTAGAATTCAGACAATATCTAAATGGCTCAATCAAAAACACCCCCTGTCCTCATCTAAATTTTACCAGCGCCTTTGTGATGAAGACTTGTTCACTGGTGTGTGCCAGGATTCTACATTATCAGCATTTAATTTAAATGAAATCTCCAGTTCGATATTATTGAATAAGTTAAGATCCCGAACTGTTAATTTATCTGACTCTAATTAGATGTGGAACAAAACTCACTAGGAGTCTTCCTGACATCCACACTGAATTTTTATACTGACTTCCCATTCAGTTTAAGATGCAATTTAAAGTATTAATGATGATTTTTAATGTTCTGAATAGCCTGGAGTTTGATTTTCTGAAAGGTCGCTTTCATTCTACTTACTACTTCCTTCATGGAGTCCAAGGGTAGAAGGGACCATTGTGATCATCAAGTCTGACTTTCTGTAGAGGTGGGACCTCCCTGATCTGGCACCCTTGGGACCTGAGTGGTCCCGAAGGACAGAATTTGCCAGACCAGAGCAGGTCTGGAGTTGGGAGACCGGAGCTCCTTTCTTGGCCACCAGCACAGTCAGTGTGCTGCCCCCAGCCAGTGGCGGGGCTCCACTCCTGGCTACCACCCTGCTCCAGCCAGTGGGGTTCCCTGCCCCTTTGCAGGGCAGCTCAGCTACTGGGGGTATGTCTACACTATATGGCTCCATCAACTGCCCCGGTAAACCTCATTCCACAAGGCATAATGGGGTCATTGACAAAGGCTTTTGATGTCAACCGCCGAGCATCCAGACTACCGCGCTGTGCCGACAAACAGCTGATTGGCACAGCGCGGCAGCCATTTTGATGTAAATGAAGCAGCGATTATTTAAATTGCCTCTTCATTTTGCTATGTCTACAAAGCTTATCTGCATGGCTCCGTCGACAGAGCCATGTAGTGAAGACATACCCTGGGACTCCACGCCTTCAGCTGGCAGCAGCTGCACAGCCCTAGCCAGAGGGGTTTTCCTGAACCCAGCCAGTGGCAGCTGCACATCCCCAGCAGCAGCTCCATGCCCTCATCCACAGGGGCCTGGCCGGCTGGGGTTGGCTCTGTGCCTGTTTACAGGGGCTCCTTGTCCTCAGCCAGGATCCATGCCCCAGCCAGCAGGGGCTCCCTATCTGCAGCTGGTAGCACTCCAATCTCAGCTGGCAGGGCTTCCTACCCAGTCCTCCTCTGGTTGCTAGCCACTGGCTTGGCTCCCTAGCCACAGGACACTAGCCCTCCTAGCTGCCTGCTGGCTGTGCTCCTAGCTGTTTGGCTGGGGCTCTCTGGTCCAGCAACATCCATGGTCCCATAGAGGTTCAACCTACATAACATAGTTCATGGAACTTCCCCAGAACAATTGCTAGAGCTGATCTTTTAGAAAAACAGCTGATCTTGATTTTAAAATGTCCAGTGATCTAGAATCCACCACAGCCCTTGGTAAATTTCTCCAAAGGTTGATTATTTTCAATGTTAAAAATGTACATGTCATTTGCAGTCTGAATTTTTCCAGCTTGAACTTTCAACCACTGGATCATGTTATACCTTTGTCTTCTACACTGAAGAGCCCATTTGAAAATATTTGCTCCATCAATAGATACTGATAGGCCATAACTGAGTCACTCCTTAAGGCTGCCACTATAAGGAAGGTTTTCTAATCCTTTAATCATTCTCATAGCTCATCTCTGAACTCTCTCCAGTTTATCAACAACCTTCCTGCATTGTGGACACCAGAAATGGACACTGTTCCAGCTGTGGTCACACTAGCATCAAATACAGAGATAAAATAATCTGTCTACTGGTACTCAATATCCCCTGTGTATCACTCCCAGGATCACATTAGCCATTATGGCCACACATCACTCTGGCAATTCATATTCAGCTGATTATTCAGCATGATCCCTAATTTTTTTCAGAGCCATGGCTTTGTAGGATAGATTTCTGCATCACACAAGTATAGTCCATCTTCTTTGTTGTAAACATATGCATGTAAATGTAGCTGTATTGAAATACTCAATTCCAGATTGCTTTGTATTAGTGGTTTGTCCTCATCATTATTTGTCACTCCCTCTATTTTTGTGTTGTCTTAAGATTTTATCAGTGATGTTTTTGTTTTCTCTGGGGCATTCATGAAAATATTAAATAATGTAGAACTTGGAGGTATGGGAATAGTAGTGTGGGGCGGTTGCAGCACCACCTGATTTGGGGCATTTTAGCCCAGTACACCTGCTTCCCAGGCTGTTGGCCACTGTCCCTGTTCCCTTGCCACTCACAGTCCTGGCTGCCAGGGGTTTAGGACACTGGGCTCACTGCCGCCTGGGTAAAAGAGATAATGGAGCATGGCTCCATTCCTTAATACTCTGGGTAATCCAGTTAACCGATGAGGATCGTTTTACTGCACTTCTCTCTATATATTTAGGGGAGAAGATGGGGAGCTATGCATACCTGAATTCCCTTTGCTTTATCCCCCTTATGATGTTCCCCTTTGAACAAGAGACTTTTTCTCCCTTTTGTGGTTTTGCAACACAGAGAACAGTGGGGATCTGGTTAGGGACAATTGGTTTGGTATCATAATAATTATTTTATCCCATAGTGATCGCATGACATTCTTCTAATTTTCTTCTTTTCCTGTGCATTTAAACCTCATTTTATGGAAATATTTGATTTTGCAAATAGCTTTGATGAGCTACTGAAGTGCAGTCTATCTGAGGTATCCATGTTCTGAATATCCCCAAGATTGCTTAGTCCAGGTTACCACGAAATAATATATATATTTTTCTTGCAATGCTTCAGCCCATTTCTACAATTAACATCTACACTAATAAAGTAGCAGCTGATAAAAATGAAGTCTACATGTAGTTACAACAATATGCTTGTTCCATGAAGAATGGATTGAATAAGCAAGTGCCCAGTTATGGAATATATATACTTCTGTCACAAACAGAATGGAATGTATTCTAGTTCAAAGAGAATTTGGTATAGTAATGACTGGACTACATTTTCCATAGAAAAGAATGTGACTACTCTAGCATTTTGGCTGAGGGCTATACAAACTTGATTAGAAATGCTTAGTAAATGTTTAGCTTATAAAGATGTTTCAGGATGCCTTCAATAAACCTCATTTACCTGTGCTTAAATGATGATGAATTTAACATCCTCCATTAGTATGACACAGATAAAGGTACCCTTAGATGGTTGATAATTTTTTTGAATGAAATATATATTATTTTAAGGGTATTTTTTTAATTCAATGTCTACACTGACTTAGTAAAATGACTGTCCGTTATCTGATTGGTTTGATCTTCATTTTATATATTTTGTCCAGGCATTATTATAACCACCCACATTTATTTTTGCTTCCTTTCCTCCCTTCATTAAATAAAGTAATGCAAGGAATTGGGAAATAAAGTGGCATTAAGGACTTTTTACATTTGCTTATGCAAAAAAAAAAATCTAGTGATATTAAAAAGCAAATAGGAAACAATGTTATCTGCCTGGAAGTGTTGTCAGGTATAATTGAATAGCAGTTACCAGATTTAACTCTTTTGCCAGTTAAACAGTTGTATGTGCTATAATTCAGACATTAGGATTGAAGATGCTGATGGGAATAATCCTTCAATTTAAACTAAATGTACTCAAAAAAAAACCTTGAGGTGATCAGCTTTGATTTATAGTTTCTATGGTTTTGTGGGGCTGGTTTTGTTTGTTAATGGGGGGTGGGTAGTTGTTGTTTTTTCCTGTAAGGACATTAAGAAAGTGGCCAAACATCTTTTCTATTTGCTTTTCCTGAATAATCCCAGGGTACTTTTTTATTCATGCTCCAGTTTGCAAGCGTTCAGCTCAGCTTTGACCTGAGGGTTCATGCAGCTCACATAACTGTAAGAACAATATCTATAGGTGGTAAACAGTTTTTAATAATATTGGTCCCAGTGCTGGTTTTAGAAACCCTTCTGCTATTAGGGGCAATGTCCCTAGAGGCCAGTAAAGCAGGTGCTTTTGACAAATGATAAGTCTCATTCTGATCATTTCATTTATGAAAAAAGTAAGGGAGGTGTCAGTATCATTATAGCTTGGGCATGGTTTAGTGTGCCACAGCAAACCAGAAGACAATCAGCTCAATCCATATTTTTGTGGAAAGATTTTGAGTGCATTATATTTATTTCTTCTTTAGTACAGTTTTTTATCCATTCAGACTTCCCTGGGGCAAAGAAAAGCTTTTTACCAAAGGCTTTTTCTCGTTGCCTAGTTTTATTTTGGAGCACAAACACTGGGAACTTCCATTTGAATGTTGCTCTCCTTAAAATAATCCATCATTACACCAATTGCTTTTCATTCAGATTGACTCGATATAGGAAGGATTAGACCTATTGTCTAACTTTTGTTATTAAACTCTTTTAGTGACATTTTCTACATTGCTTTAAAATAGAAAGGGGTTAAAACCAGAGCCTGGAATCAGAGCATATTTGAATGGTGTATGCATATTTGAATCTCCAGATCCAAACTTATCCTTACAATTTTGGTTCTAGGTCACATTGCAAACTAGTAGAGGCACGTGGCTTCAAAATGTTATGAGAACGATGATTTTTGTGATATTTCATTGCAGTCCAAAGATATATGCATCTTGCAAAAATGGCTGACACCATAACATTTCACAGGGTAACAAGTCTCAGGAGATCAGTTAAAAAAGTTTTGTTCTCTGAGAACTTGCCCATACCTATGGCTACATGGGCACTTGTCAATACCTATGGCTGCGATCAATGCAGTGGTGTCAATTTTGCAGTTCTGGTTGTAGTAAGATGATGACCTGAAACATAAACCCATGTATCACAGGCCAGGTATGAGGCCTGAGGCCTAGACAGCAATAGTGAAGAGTTTGATAACATAAAAAAATCCCACTAAATGGAAAAGCAAAGTATTTCAAGACTATATTAATATGATGGCAACACTTTTAAATAAATATCCGATTATTATTACTTCCTATGCTAATATCTGTTAATAGTAGTACTTCTGTTAGTTCTTCAAACATATTTAATTCCTGATAAAGTTATATCCTAATATATTATTGCATTCATGAACTCATGCTCTGTTATTGAAGTACTTGTATTTGTTACTAGGCCAAACATGGGTACAATTTTAATTGGGGTAGCAAAAGGCACGTGCCTGATTTCAGGGTGATCCCCCAATTCCTGCCAAATTCCAAGTGCTTGCTCCAAAGTATGGAAGTGCTTGAACTTTTCAGAGAAACAGCTATATGAATCTTGCCATGCCTGCAAAAAAAATCATTTTCTATCACCTCATTATTGGAATTGGTTGAACAATTTTAACTGAAACTTTCCAAATACATCTAACACACACAATCAGTTTTTGCAAAATTATAATCAACAAGGTCATCTTATGGAAAAAATTAGGCAACCTTAGCTATAGATGTCTCTGTCTGTACGTGTAACACAAGATATTTATTAAGTTGATAAGTTTCTAGCCTTTAGGAACATTATCTTATTACCATTTTCCTCATATTTCCTCACCCTTCCTGTAGTTTATCTTCACTTTGTTGTCTGATCTAAGATTACGATTAAATTTCTAATTACCCACCTATAGGGTTGACAGGTTCTTTGTCCCAGGATCAGGCCCAGCATTCAATTATTCTATGACTGGGAACCCTGATGTGCACAGTTGCAACACTCTTGCTAGACTCTTAGGGTATGTCTACACTACCCCGCTAGTTCGAACTAGTGGGGTAATGTAGGCATACCGCACTTGCAAATGAAGCCCGGGATTTGAATTTCCCGGGCTTCATTTGCATAAGCGGGGAGCCGCCATTTTTAAAACCCCGCTGGTTTGAACCCCGTGCAGCGTGGCTACACGGGGCTCGAACTAGGTAGTTCGGACTAGGCTTCCTATTCCGAACTACTGGTACACCTCGTAGAATAGGAATAGGAATAGGAAGCCTAGTCCGAACTACCTAGTTCGAGCCCCGTGTAGCCGCGCTGCACGGGGTTCGAACCAGCGGGGTTTTAAAAATGGCGGCTCCCCGCTTATGCAAATGAAGCCCAGGAAATTCAAATCCCGGGCTTCATTTGCAAGTGCGGTATGCCTACATTACCCCGCTAGTTCGAACTAGCGGGGTAGTGTAGACATACCCTAACTTACAAACATGCCCTGGCCCCAGCCAAGAAAGGGCACAGACCTGTACCCAGGCAGGTCAATGGCAAAGTCCTCCCAAGGAGTTGAGTGCTGCTGTGCTAGTATTCAGTGGGCCTTCACAAACTGCAATGGGCAGACATAAGGCCTAATGTATTATACCTGAACCCAGACATCAGTCAAGCTCACACAAAAGTCCTGCAGGAATGCTGAGAGCAGTTTTTCCTGCCTCCCACTCCCCTGAGTGTAACCCTCTGGACAGGTAGATATAACACACAGCCAGTTGCTCTAGTCTGAGGCACTTGGCAGGCAGGGCACATTGTGCTGCAGACCATCCTTTAGCAGATTTTTTTCCATTACAGCTCTTAACTATTACCTAATTAATCTAAATTAACACAACCATATTATTAGTATGGTAGGCAAGTAACTTGATAGGCTACAACTTTTTTTAAGTTAGATTATAAACTCCTGGGCTAAAGACTATATCTTCCTGTGCAATAGGCACTTCCACAGTCCTCCTTTGAAATGTATAAGAGGCCCAGTGGAGGCTTCATAACTGGTTGGATAACTATTATCTGATGATATTTATCAATGACTCACAATCATACTAGAAGGGCATAACAAGTGGGGTTCCACAGGGATCAGTTTTGGACCAGGTCTGTTCAATATCTTCATCAATGATTTTTATAATGACATAGAGAATATGCTTGTAAAGTTTGCAGAAGATACCAAGATGGGAGGGGTTGCAAGTGCTTTGGAGGATAGGGTCATAATTCAAAATGATCTGGAAAAATGGTCTGAGGTAAATAGGATGAAGTTTAATAAGGACAAATGCAAAGTACTCTTAGGAAGGAACAATCAGTGTCACACATACAGAATATACAATAGGAATCCTACAATGTGTAAACAGTGAATGAACAGATGATTGTCCCAATGAGTCAAGACACAGACTTTTAAAACAAGAATAAAAAAATATTTTTCCTGAACCTCTTTTTTCAGTCTGTTCCATTCAGTGTCGAACTTAGACATTTATCTACTTAACTTTCAATAGAGGTGCAAACAGCTCTTTGTGTAGATTCCTGTGTCAGGAAGGATATTATCAATTGACTTTGATTCTTATCTGCTTCTTTTTAACTACCCAATCTTCAGATACTCACTGATTCCCTTAACTCTCCCCACCCCCATTTTCTATACCCCCTTCTCCCTGTCTCCCACCCCCTTCCTTTTTTTCCTCCCGCCCCCTTCTCTCCTATTTATTTTGGGTCTACATATCCTAAACGCAGAACTCCGGTCATCTGAAGAAGTGGGCTATGCCCATGGAAGCTCATGATACCATTGACATGTTTTGCTAGTCTGTAAAGTGCTACCAGACCATTTATTGTTTTAGACATTTCTGTAATTTTTCATTTTTCAATTTCCTTATGAAAAAACTTCAAGTGGAGATCTGCCCATGCAACATATTACAGTTGTAATCACAATGCAGAGAATATATTGCATTGAATTCACTATTGATCCAATATCTATGATTACAAAATAACTATTCACTTTTCCCCTAAGACATTGCTTCTTTTTTTGAGCTTTCTCAAACATATTTCTTTTTGTCCACATAACTTAACTTTTATGACAATGAACCCCCTTTGGGAGTAGGGTTATTGCTTTCTGTTTGGAGTGGAAGTATCTCATTCTTCTTTTTAAGCCATTGTAGAAGAGCACACTTTGAATTCTACACAGGTACCAGAAGCAATTGTAATAAAAATGCAGGAACTTCCCTGGCCTCTTGTCAAAGGTTGTAATGGGGTCTTGAGAATCTTATTTGCTGAGATGGCTTGCCTCACATTGGCAGAAAGTGGCCTTGGAAATGAGTGAGGACCATGAGTACCAGGATATCACATATTATAGCAAGAATTAAGTGATTGAGCTATTTATTTCATCACCTCATCAAGAGAAAATTCTCTGAGATTTTTTATTAAGGAGATTGATTTCAGTCAAAAATTGCATGTGTTCTCAAGGCATTGTGCAATTCCTCAAGGATTTATTTTTTTTTCTGAAGATTGTGAATGGTTTCAAAGTGTTTGAGAAGTCTCCAAATTCAGGGGTGAATATTGTTTTTCACTTCCTATTACTTACTTCTCTGTTGAAAATAAATATTGCTCCTCTAGGGTAAGAGAAGATATATCACCTTTAAGATATCCAGAGGTCTTCTTGTCTGGACCAAATAAGTCTATCTGTCTTGCGAGAGTCCAAATGAGACTGAAACTTTATTGTGCTAAATGTTCAACACCCCCTTTATAGGAGACAATCTTTCCCCAGAATATATTACACCATACATTAAGAAAAGAAAGTATGATAATCTCTATTATAAATGGAAAACTAAGGCACAGAGTGACTTGCCCAATTCCAGAATAAAGGCCTATCACAGACCCAGGAACTGAACCCAGATTTTTTTTTTTTTTTAGCAGTGCACTGGCACCTTAATACTTCTTTTTCACGTTTTGTAGCTTAGTTTTCCTTCATTGTCTCCTGCTAACAAGAAGACATTTCATTTTTCAGGTGCTTTAGATTTCTATGAAGATCAGAAAAGGTGATCATGGTTTTGAGGTATGTCAGGAAAATCACCTCCCCAGCAACTGTTTTGTCAGGGCTGGACTTTAGGTATATGATTAGCGTAGTCATGAGGTTGAAGTCTCCTGTCTGAAATTCTCTCAGATCCTGGATTTTCATTCATACCTGATGGATGAGAAAAAGGCTGCCAGACTTAAACGTGCATGAAATGAATCTCAGCTTACCTGCCATTCAGTTCACCCTAGATCGGAGAATGGCACATGAAAATTGCTGATATGGCCTGGTATTATATATATTTCATTGGTTAGGTTTCATTCAGGCAAAACTCATATCCCTGTTTTTTCAACACTATTCCAACTTGTCACATCTTAATTAAAGATTCTACCAATTGAAACATTTTATTTCTCCAGGAGTATTTTTGTGATAACTTATGTTTATGGCCGTACCTCCCTGAGTTTCTGGAAACTGAAGAACAAATTATTTTGCTTGCCTGATTCCAAAAGAAGTTTAGCTGTGAGAGACCTTTTTCAGAGATGCATGACAAAAGTAATTATAAGCATGCAAAGACTTCCATAGGAAGAGAGTTAAAAAGGATGGTTAGAGTGCGCCTACACAAGACCCTTAGACTGAAATAGCTTATTTCATAATTTGCTGCTATCTATACTGTGCCAAATTTCAAAATAACTCACTATTCTGAAATTCCTCTTAACCCTTGTGGAACGAGGGTTACTAGGATGTCAGAATAAGCCACCTATTATTTTGAAATCTATTTAAAAATAATGGACTACTTCAATAGACGTGGAATAGCTATTTTAGTATAGTTTTAGTATCCCGAAATAGCTCTGCAGTATAGATGTGCTCTAACACATTTAGGCATAGAAGAGCAAAATAAAAAGGGGTATCATAGTGCTGTAAACAAAAATGAAGGAGTAATGAATGAGAAGGTAAACTAAATTGTTTTTGTTCAGAAGGGATTTAATTCTTCTAAGATGTGAACATATTATTAACTGATGGGGGTAAGAAGTAACGCCCCTATAGGTATGTTGTTTCATAATTGTTCACTATGGGGATTCTTGTTTCTTATGCTAAAACATCTGATAGTGTCTAATATCAGTGAAGATATTGGCTTAGATAGACCACTGACAGAGTATGGCACTTCCAATATTCTCAGCCTGAAAACAATCGGCAAGCACATAACAAATAAATGGGACCATAAAAACACTAGTCAGGAAGATTATGATGGCCGTTTAGAGATACATATACTGAGCCAACTGATTTTTCAGGTTCAGTCTTGGCAACACTGAAAATTTCTGCTGTTTGTGCTTTCTCTGTTCCTGAAACGGAAATTCCAGGAAAGCACAATTAAATATGCTGTACCTCATGGATGCATATCAGCCACCTTTGTTTGCGTGGTGTTCATGATAGACACAAAGAAAAAATAGATATAAAATACATTTGCTGAAAGATTGCAATGTAACATCACACTGTTTCTTAAAATGCAGCATGCTAGTATTCATGAACCTGAAAACAGAGAGAGAAAAGGAAAGCAGGCTGCTCCCTAAGAAGAGAAACCCAGCTTACTCCATCATCCTTTTTAATTTGTCTGTCTGCAAACCGACTCTGATCCTGTGCTTCCCTACAGAGCCCCCAGCCTGCAAAACCAAACAAGAAACCCTGTGAAAATTAAAGTGATAGCTTGTAATTTTATCAGAATATTAGAGTGACAATATATTTTATTCCAAAATCTTGAGGCAAGATTCTGCCATTCACTTAGGGAAAATGTGATAATGTTCCTTAGTTTTAGTAAGACATCTAGAGTCAGATCCACTGTTATATGAAGTCTCCATAAGAAAAGTAACAATAAATGCAAAGAACATGGTCATGATTTGATGATTTTCAAACCAGAACTATGTCAGTGAACATCAAAGAAGCCTCAGGCTAGAAAGACTGTTTTCCTCTTCCAATCTAAGAATCAAAACTAATGTAAAAGCATGAGATCTACTAGTTCTAAAATCTTGAAGGAGACGGTGATCAGAAAAAAGTCCTTTCTGCTCACTACTTATAGGCTATGTCTACACTGCGGAGCTATTTTGGGAAGTATCCACCGAAATAGCTGTTCGGTGTCTTTAAAGCAATCCATTATTTCAAGATAGATTTCAAAATATTGGGTGCATTATTCCAGCATCGCTGTAACTCTCATTCCACAAGGACTAAGGGGAGTTTCGGAATAGCACTTTATTTCAAAATGTGGTACTAGATAGAAAGTGCCAAATTTTGAAATAAACTAATTCAAAATTACCTCAAGGTTAAGCTTAATAATTGCTTAAATAAATGTGTATAGATATAATGTATTTTCCTAGTTAGCAAAACTGTCATGTAAAAGTCTATATGTGGTTATAAAAACATGTTTTAATGGTTACCATTATTTTAATAATGAAAATAATCAATGAGAATTAGGAAATTAACTAAAAAGTGCAAACATAAAACAAAATTACAACTGATTATTTAAATCACAATAAAAATCACTTTTATTTAAATCTGTCCACCTTATCATGGATCCTCACAACTTCCCATGCAGCTCAATCTCTCAAAACTGATATTTGTATATGGCTTTTAAAACTCATTGACCACAAGTGACTTTGTTCATCTTTACTGAAAACTTCCAGTAATATCTCTAAGTGTGAATTTATTTTTGGACAGCTCTTCCTTTAATTATATTTTTTCCCCAGGGAACATCATTGAAACAGTGCTAGTACAAGAGAAAGGACATTAATTAAATTCTCTGTAAGACTACAAGCTTACAAAAAAGTAAGCCTGCTTTCCTGGTGCCTTTCACTGACTCTTTATAGGTCGTAAGCTTACATTTAATCATTGCCTTCAACAAATCAAACATGACTGTGGTGTTTCTCAGAATTCTCTACTCTTAGATTGTACAAATGTCAGGCAAATCAGATTTCACATTGTTTGTCTGATGTATTTTTAGAGAAATAATTTTGATCTATAAAAGCACAAGAAATATATGTCCATCTACTTGTTATATAACCCATTGTTCCTCAAAAGGCAGCTCAATTTCTTATAAGCTGCAAACAAAAACAATTCATTAGCATTTTGATGAAATTAGGAGGAGACTTCTTAGCTTCTGATTATATTGTGATGGAAAATAACAACAGCAATGACTCAAAATAAGACTTGGGGAAAAATTGGAATAGGTTCAATAAACTCAGAAGTGACACTGGAGAAGATCTCTACCTCATCTTGTGTAATGTGCCACATTTTTTGATAGACCATTTTATAATTGCTTTCCAGACTTTGAGTCAGAATCATCCTTTTTTTATATAATTAACTTTTTAATGCATTTTTAAACTGTCTCCCTTTTGAGGGGAAGGAGTTTGCAGAGTGTGTGTTTCTATCAAAAAATGTTAAATGTGCTTCATGTAGACAGACACCTGTTAAGAAAAACATGCAAATAGGATTGCACTAAAACCCATACTTAGGAAAGCACTTAATCTTTAAGTGGGGCTTAAATCCCAGATGCTTTGCAGTTAAGCAGGTATCTCAGTACTGAATTAAGGTCTGGAGATCCAATCCTGTGGAGCACCTAGCACTGTTTGGAGGATGCTGAGCACTTTCAACTGACTCATCATGATTGGGAGCTGAGGCCACTGAGCACATCCTTGGTGATGCTGGACAATTTACAATTTAGTAATTTGTACAAGGAATTTGGGCTTTGTCAGCTCATAGGAAACTCCAAAACAGGTCTGGGTTTTCCGCAAGCCTCTTATATGCACCCTTCCCCACCCCCGCCCCGAGTGTTCACCTCAAAGAAGGACTGAAGGGATTAAAATGTCTATACTGACCAATTAGCTGCTCAAGATGCACCTGGAGAGGAACAGGAGCTGCCTTGATAAAGCCCAGAAGCTGAGTGTAGCTAGGGGTTTCAGGGAAACAGTTTGTATTTTCTCCCTGGGAGAAAGGATGTGTGTTTGGAGTGAAGTACCCTACAGGTATTTTCCTCTCTTTCCTGGGAGGAGGGGGTTTGGGCTGGTAAACTGGAGTGAGGGGTGCGGGTGAGAGAAGCTGCAGAATAGGAAAGACTCAGAGGAGAAGCAGAAAGGCTTGAGATACTGTAGGCCTTCTCTGCTGAGTAGACAGCCCCTTACCTGGAATCCAGAGCAGAGGATAGGCCTGGTTCCCTTATCTGCCACTTGGGAAGAGGCACAGACTAGACAGTGTATTATGGACTTCCTGGGATAGTTTTCCCTCTAAGACTTTGACTCCCCAGAAATGATCCATAGTCACTTGCCCAGGGAGCTAAGTTGCAAAGAAGGAGCATCAGCTCTGGCATGAGAGCAACTGCGGAGTGAGAAGGATAAAGGGGTAGAGAGACCTCCAGATCAGACACAGGCCCTGGATGGAGCTAATCCCAAGAGAAGTTCTCCCTAAGTAGTGTGTGAACCCCATGACAATATATAATTACATATGTAGATTGTAAGCATTTCAAACTCTAGAGTTGTGTTGTAGTGATTGGTCAGATAAGCCATCTGTTTCTTATTTGGATATGAGACTCAGTACATGTTGATTAATTATTCTAAATAATCCTTAATCTACCCCTATTAAAATTGTTACAAATGAGCATTACTTTCAATGGAAGCAGAACTTTGGAAAACCTACCTTTTGAAATACAGCTTCATGAACTTACGGTCAGGACCTTAACCGGCATAAAATGTCACAGCACCAATGAAATAGATGGAGCTATGATAATTTACTGCATCTGAGGATCTTGGTTTTTAAAGCTCACATTTTTCTTCTAAAATGAACCTTCCAGGATTAGACCCTATGCTCTAAACATTTCTTTGGGTGTGTTGGAGAATCAGCAATTTTGATCAGATTAATTTTCTCTAACCATGGAAAATGTTTGGAAATGCTTATCTGAAAAGTTCTTTTTGGATATGGTACTATTTTCTGTAAATAGGGATCTTTTAGCTATTAAAATAAATACTCATTAAAATAAAATCTGTTCTTCCTTCGTATTTTTGTACTGCCATTATTTACAAACACACACATGCATACTGTCTTGTACCTTTTGCAATATTTTAAACATAGCTTATAAAACAAACAGAACATGATTGAATAACATCATTCCAGAATAAAAAATTACTCTCTTTAATCCATTCAAAAATCCATATAAATAAATAAATAAATAAATATTGACTCCTCTGCTAAAATATCTCCAATAAAGCCCCCCGGGGGGGGGGGGGGGAGGGAAGGGAGTAAATTGCTCCAGAGACTGTGAAATGAAATGGTACAAACTGTGGACTACAATAAAAAGCAAAAGGATACATCTGGGAGGAATCAATCCTCCTTTCTGATCATATTCAACCCTAATAACACAACCATAATAGGCTCCTACCTTTCTGCCAATGCCAGAAAAGGGCTACTGCTGATCAATAACATTCCTTTAAAAAAAATAAAAGAGTGAGGGAAGGGATGAATGTTGCAGAATGGAGACATGCTTTGATTCAGGTGGCTGTTGAGTAATTGCACAATGCTGTATGAAATGAAGTGCTGATACAGCCACAAGTCTTTTTTGCTCTTTGTATTTCTCCTGAAAGATCTCATTTCCCATAACCCATTTTTATATGAATCTTTAAGAGTACATAGACCAGACATAATAATGTACCCTTCTGAAGGATGAATTCCATTGAACAGCAGCTGTATCCTATTTATGAGACCTTCACTTGTCATTAGATGAAATCCTTTGCAGCATGAAGGAGATTTGAGGGATCCCAGACTGTTGAGATGGACCTACTGTGGCATTTAGTTCCACATACAAAGGGCTCTTGTGAAAGGAAACTGGACTGAGACCCAGAAGAGCTCTGCCACTGAATAAAATAGGGCAAGTCACTTGGCCTCTCTGGTTCTGCTGTCACAGCTCAAACCCATCTCTGCTTATGTGGAAAAATATTTCTGTAACTAGGGCTTTCTTTCTTTAATTACTCCTATTTTACCACTGTTTTCACTATTTTATTTATATACAGCTATCCACACAGAGATCTATTTAGCACTCTGGTATCCCATTGTCTGTGTGCCTAGGGACTTTGGGGTGAATGGAATTGCCCGGCTTAACCTTTCCCTCTTCTCTCTCCCGCTACTGCATTCCTAGTGCTGACTCTTCACCCTCAATCTGTGACTCTGGGTAAAGAAGCTAGAAAGCACAGACTTAACTAAAATGCAAAGAATGTACTTAAATGTTTATAGTTTCCAACTGAAAGATAACCAAACAAAACCTAGAGGAAGCAACAAGTGAATATCTATGCAGGAAGATTTGCAAGAGACAAGAATGAGCAAGTATTAGGGTACGTTTAAACTGCATTGCTATTTCGGGATCCCGAAATAGCAACGTTGCGTCTTTAAAAGTGCCCGCTATTTCCCGAAATAGCGGGTGCAGTATTATGGCATCCTTGTAACCCTCATTCCACGAGGGTTAAGGAATTTGTTGGACTAGTGCCTTTTTTAAAAAAAACCCAGCGAGGAGTCCTGTGGCACCTTATAGACTAATTGAAGTGTTGGAGCATAAGCTTTCGTCAGATGCATGTAGTGGAAATTTCCAGAGCCAGGTATAAATATGCAGGCCAGAATCAGGCTCGAGATGACAAGGTGGATCCAATCAAGGAGAATCAGCCCACTTCTAGTAGCTGATCTGGAGGTGTGAATTCCAAGAGAGGAGAAGCTGCTTTTGTAGTTAGCAAGCCATTCACAGTCTTTGTTTAATCCAGAGTTGATTGTGTCAAATTTGAAGATGAACTGTAGCTCAGCAGTTTCTCTTTGAAGTCTGGTCCTGAAGTTTTTTTGCTGCAGGATGGCTACCTTTAGATCTGCAATTGTGTGTCCAGGAAGAATGAAGTGTTCCCCTACAGGTTTTTGTATGTTGCCATTCCTAATATCAGATTTGTGTCCATTGATTCTTTTACATAGGGACTGTCCAGTTTGGCCAATGTATATAGCAGTGGGGCATTGTTGGCACATGATGGCATATATTACGTTAGTAAATGTGCAGGAGAATGAACCGGTGACAGTATGGCTTATCTGGTTAGGTCCTGTGATGGTGTTGCTGGTGTATATATGTGGGCAGAGTTTGCATTGAGACAGATTGACAGAGCCAGACGAGTACCCAGAAGCCTTCTGCTACGGGACAAGCTCAAGAAAGAAACCAACAGAACACCACTGGCCATCACCTATAGTCCTCAGCTAAAACCTCTCCAATGCATCATTAGTGATCTACAACCCATCCTGGACAATGATCCCTCGCTTTCACAGGCCTTGGGAGGCAGGCCAGTCCTTGCCCACAGACAATCCGCCAACCTGAAGCATATTCTCACCAGCAACTACACACCGCACCACAATAACTCTAACTCAGGAACCAATCCATGCAACAAACCTCGGTGCCAACTCTGCCCACATATATACACCAGCAACACCATCACAGGACCTAACCAGATCGGCCATACTGTCACTGGTTCATTCTCCTGCACATCTACTGACGTAATAGATGCCATCATATGTTGGCTAGTTGTGACATGGCACATCTGTGTTGCTTGGAGTTTGGACTACTGGGGTGTTAATAACAGCATACAGCAAAGTATTGTACTGTAACTCCTCCACGTGGATGCCAAGGGCATGAATATAAGGTTCCTAGGTTCCATTAGTATAATCCTCTTCAAACAGGACTATGTGAATGCAAAGTACCTTTTTAGTTTGTGCCTGCAACATCCACACAGGGGAGTTGCATTGTAGCACTTTGCTGCGCATTATTATTCACATCCCTGTAGTTTGAACTCCAGGCAATGTGGACAAGCCCAGAGAGAACTGCTGGTTTGTATAGCATGAGGTAAGTTCAAAGGCTAGCAAAAATGTGAGCAGGAGTGGAGCTGCAAAACTCTTTTATGATTTATTCTGAAGGCAGTTTCATGCAGTAGACCTGGAGGTGATTCTTTTCTTAACATCTAATAAAGTGCACTGTACTTACTTCATAATAACCTTTTTGGATCTTTTATGCATTTTTTTTATTTTCAAGCTTAAGAGCAGCCTGACTGTCGTTTGAGTTGGAAGCTTGAAATGTATCAAATTAACCTGCAAAAGAGCAATGTCTGTATATTTTTGTAAAATAAGCAGCTTCAGATTGTTATGGAAACAAACCAGGTGTGGGCACAATTTGAAAGAACTCTGGCAAATAGGAGGTCAAATTGTACATTTTCATGGTTGATATTTGCATTTCCACCAGGACCAATATAGAGGATTAAAACGGAGATGGGTGACACTGATTAGACAAATACATGCAAGCTCCTTCAAATTCAGTAGAGATTTCCATATCACTAGATGCACATAAAGATTTCATTTTTACATGCTTTTCCCAGAAGGTCCATCTCTGAGAATAATGCCTTTTTAATTTCATTTACAAAACATTCAGTGCTTTATTTTACACTGTACCCTTCTATGAATCTACAGAACAGCTAGACACACTACAAATCTCCCAATATTTTGCTGGCTCTCAACTCTGACTTGGAGGTGTCGTCATTAGAAGTAATTCAATGTCTGTGGCTCATTCTGCTCTTAACCTTTCTGCTGATACTGACACGGGGTGCTAATTAGAGACAGCTGGAATAGTGTATTTTGTGACCTATTTCTAAGGCCTTACCTAATGTGAATAAATAAAAATCAATGGTAATCATGTATTTGGCTTCTACAGAAGTTAAATTATATCTATAGTTCACTAACTAATTTCACATAGAATAGTCACTATTAAAAAGTCAGTATTTGCCAGCAAATTGTTATTGAAATATAGGTTTATGAAAGATGTGGAGCATCCGGACCTCCTCTCACTGTAATCAGTGCCAAGTGCCATTGTGTAAATCTTGCCAGTTGTGTCCAATGAATAAAAACTGGCCTGGATTGAAATGCAGCAAATTTGGATTATGTTCACATGTCCACCACTGGCCTGCCACGCAACCTTGAACATCTCTTTTCATCCGCCAGTGTCTCTGATTTCCAGTCTCTGAAATGGGGATGATATTGCCTTTGTGTTTTGAGATTGATTAATTGATTGATAAATTCATGGAGGATAGGTTAATTGGTGGCCATTAGTCATGATGGGTAGAAATAGTGTCCCTAGCCTCTACTTATCAGAAGCTGGGAATAGGTGACAACAGAGGGATCACATGATGATTACCTGTTCTGTTTATTCCCTCTTGAGCAGCTAGCATTGACCAGTCAGAAGACAGGATACTGGATTTGATGGACAGTGAATCTGACCCAGCGTGTTCTTATGTTCTTATGACTAAGCAGCATTAACAAATACAGATATTTTCCCAAGACTAAGAAAAATGCTTTTAGTACAAAGAACTGCTTTCCCACTTGATATATTTTTGCACAGTTATATTCCTATGCTGAACCATTAGTCAACAATATTTACCCGAGATGACTGCATGAAACATTCTGTTCTCATCGTTTCTGAGATATAACCATGTGTTTATGCCCCATTTGTGTCTTTTTTTAGTAGGCACAAGCATTTAGTAATTAATGCTATTTAAAGTGGTTGATGGATGATAGTACTTTGTTCAGTTGCTTCTGACATTCAAGTGTGATAGTTTTATATTCCTTTTTTTCATTTCAGGCCTTTTCTGCGCTAGGAATTTGTGCCAGCATAGTTAAAGTGGTGCAATAGCCCAAAAATAGATGCAGTTGCATTGGTATAAAGCACCTTTTTATTAACATAGCTGTTTACGTAGAGAAAGGAGGATTACTATATAGGTATAAGGGACTGTCTACATTTGGAACACTGCAGTAGCATAGCTGTGCCACTGTAGCATTTAGTGAGGATGCAACCTGTGCTGATGGCAGGCCTTTTCCTCTTGGTGTAAGTAATTTACCTACCTAAGGGGCAGAAGCTATTATGATAGGAGAAGCTTTCTTAGGGTACATCTAAACTACATCCATTTTTCAATAAAGGAATGAAAATTAGACGTATTGAAATTGTAAATGAAGCTGGGATTTGAATTTCCTGCACTTCATTTACATAATGGCAGCCGTGGCTTTTTTCGAAAGGCCGCTTTTCGGAAGAAAAATGCGGTCAAGATGAGGATCATTCAACAGAAATGCCCTGTTTTGAAAGCTCCTGTAAACCTCATTTTTGAGGTTTTAAAAAAAAAGCCGCAGCTGCCATTATGTAAACGAAGTGCGGGAAATTCAAATCCCGGCTCCATTTACAATTTCAATACGTCTAATTTACATCCCTTCATCGAAAAAGGGATGTAGTTTAGATGTACCCCTAGAGATATAGTGCAGTTTACATTGTGGTTAGGCCAGTATAACTATGTCGCTCAGGGGTATGAATTTTGAACACCTGAGTGATGCAGTTATGATGAAACTTACTGGTGCAGACCAAGCCTACAAGTAACCCTATGTAAAAGTAACCCTATTTGAGTACAAATAAATTGCCCCTACCTGAGATAGTTATGTTGGAAAGGGTTAGGATTTCTAATGTGCTCGTGGGGCCAAATCTATGGTATATTTTCAACTTCCATTGTTTATCTGCAACTCACCTAGAAATCAGTACCTCTCAGAATTTATCTTTCTTGAATAAAAATTCAGGAAGGGCACTTAGCATTAGAAGATAGCATTTATAGGTAAATTGTGATTGTGCCCATAGTGCAAGGACTCTCCTCCTTGTACCAACATGTAAGGGATTCCTACATCAGTGATTTGGGTACTTGGCGACTGAAGCATCTAACTCTTGCACTGAAAGCAACTGGGTGGAAATGGATGAAGAGTAAGAGGGGCCTATTGTTTTCACTCCCTTTGTCCTGCATGTTCGCCAGGAAGAGCTGGCTCCCCATGTGATGAGGGAATATTTTTCACAAGTTACCACACACCCTTGGGATCCTGGTCTGGTCCTTCAGTCCCATGTTTCAGCTTCTGCTTTGCTGTTTCTCCAGAATGAATCCATATTTATGAGAGTCTTTATATACTTTCATGTTCCAGATTACTTAACTTGTATCCAATCAGCTTTTAGTACATTTTTTTTATGTAGCCAGCACATTACACATGGAATAAGTTTCAGTTATCAGACATCTGCATTTTTTCTGCTAGTATCACAATTTGTTATGCTTTCCTTTCATGTCACCCTGCCCTGAGCCGTCCCATAAAAGTCTCCGGGTATGTCTACACTGCCACCCTAGTTCGAACTAGGGTGGTTAATGTAGTCATTCGAAGTTGCAAATGAAGCCCGGGATTTAAATATGGAACGAGGTGTACCGGTAGTTCAAATTAGAAAGCCTAATTCGAACTACCTACTCCGTGCCGCGTGTAGCCGCAGGTACGGAGTCCGCACTAACGGGGATTTAAAAATGGCGGCGCCTGGCAAGATGCAAATGAAGCCCAGGATATTTAAATCCCGGGCTTCATTTGCAACTTCGAATGACTACATTAACCACCCTAGTTCGAACTAGGTAGTGTAGTGGTAGTGTAGACATACCCTCCTTGTTTCCAGGTTTGTGTATTTTCATCTTGCAGATTCTAATATATTACTTTTGTTATGTAAATATTGGCAAAATCACACTATCAGCAAGGCCTTGGTCTAAGGTATACCTTATCTATACTGATGCTCTCTTCATAATTATTTCTTATTAAAATATAGCAATCAAAGCTTTTAATCTTAAGATTAACAATTATTCATGTTATATTTCAATTTTATAAGTCAAATATGTTATTCCCTTCTATTCTTTGCTCTATTAGACGTCTATTAGACGATAAACAATATCTTGAATACTGCATACAGATGTGGTCACCTGATCTCAAAAAAGATACATTAGCATGGGAAAAGGTTCAGAAAAGGGCAACAAAAATTATTAGGTGTTCAGAACAGGTCACATATGAAGAGAGATTAAAAAGACGTGGACTTTTCAGTTTAGAAAAGAGGAGACTAAGGGGGGCTATGATAGAGGTCTATCAAATCATGACCGGTGTGGAAAAAGTGAATAAGGAAAAAAGGTTATTTACTTATCCCCACAATATAAGAACCAGGGGTCACTAAATAAAATTAATATGTAGTAGGTTTAAAACAAATAAAAGGAAGTTTTTCTTCACTCAGCACACGGTCAACTTGTGGAACTCCTTGCCAGAGGATGCGATGGAGGCTAGAACTTTAACAGGGTTAAAAAAAGAGCTAAATCGATTCATGGAGGGTAGTTCCATCAATGGCTATTAACCAGGATGGGTAGGAATGGTATCCCTCTCCTCTGTTTTTATGGAGATGCGTGACGGAGTGGGGGGAATCACGTGATGATTACTTGTTGTGATCCCTCCCTCTGGGGCATCTGGTATTGGCCACTGTCAGCAGACAGACTACTGGGCTAGATGGACCTTTGGTCTGACTCCATATGGCCATTCTTATGTTCTTATGTTTAAACATTCTTTAATGCCAACATTTCTTATGTTTAAAGATGGGCTTTTTATTCAATATGTAGTTTTGTTTGTGAATTGATATAAATACACTTCATTAGAAATTTTCCTGTGAATGTATTTTGAGGATTATCATAATTTTATTACCTTGATACTTAGTTGCTTTTAATGGTTTCCAAACAAAAGTAATTTGTGCCAAATATAAGAATATATCAGCAATCCATGCATCCAGGGAGAAACCAGGAAACACTGACTTTCACAGGCTATTTTTTTGGTCAATGAAACTATTAGGGCTTTGCCCCAAACCCCAAAATGAAAATTAGTTTTTCCATTTTTGTGGTCTTTCAATTACCATTCCAAGTATAATTTCTGTCCTGTTCATCACAGGAGACATTTGCCCATTTTTTTCTATGTACAGTTAAGCGGGTTTAATTGAAATAGTGGTAATATTCAGAGTAAACATATATCAAACAAGACCTTATCCATATCCTTTTGAGAAACAGAATGTGCCTTAGAACTATATTTTCTGTGGTTACTATGAATCTAAGGATTATCCAGGCTAGATAGGGAGATATCACTCCAAGGCTATGTCTACACAGCAGCATTATTTCGGAATAATCTACACAGCAAGCAGTTATTTTGACATAATGTTGAAATAATGTTAAGCTGGAGGACTTCTTACTCCATTTCCTGTAACCTTCATTTTAGGAGGAGTAAGGGAAGTTGGAGGAAGAATGCTCTAACTCGAATTTCCTGCTGTATAGACAGCGCCAAAAAGCTGAAATAAGGTATTTCGACTTAAGCTAGGCAATTGATGTAGCTCAAGTTGAGTAGCTTATTTTGGCTTTTGCCCTGTGTGTAGATTTGCCCAAAGTGGACTAGGTTTGCCCAACTCCTTTGGCATCAAAAAGTGTAGTGTAATGCCCAACACTTTCTATGATTAGATTATTATCAATAATATTGCAGTGTCAAGATATCCTACTTTATTTTGGTGGGAATGTTGTTTACCAGTGCAACTGTTTAACCCACAGTTAAACCATTTTTTTTGCTTCTGCTTTTCTAAAATTAGTTTATATGGAAAATCACCTGACAAACTCTGGATAATGACCCTGATTATCAAACCTTTTTGAAAAAAATGGTGCAGATAGCAGTAAGCATTAACAGACTATGGATTCATGGTAGCATACAGACTAAGACTCTTTTTAGAAGGACATCAGTAGCCTGGGGTATTGACCAACAGAACTAAGTTTACTTCATATAGAACTGTATCTGATTGATTGTTGTTCCTTGTAAAAAGGGTTTGCTTAATGTTAAACCACTCTGGAATCCCAGAAAGGATATATTCATGGGGCGAGGGCTGAGTCTCAGCTGCTGTTGTCACAATTCCCCTGACATTTCTTTTTTTATGAGTGCCAATGTAATTTGAAAGAATGCATAAAGTTATAATACTCTGCACGTGTTACACCAGTCACTCCTCCATCCCATGATGCACATACTTAGACATATGCAAAGAATAAATATAACTTTCCTTTGCAAAATTCAATAAGCTATATTTCCTTAGATCTTTTCCTTTCAGGCAAATGTTTCCTGTAATTGAGGTTGAATGCAGAAGCAGCACAGATTTTGAAATCATATGGAAAATTACTCATCATTTATTTCTGGCTTCCAAAAGCATTAAAGCATCCTTGAAGATGGAAAATGAAACACCAGCTTTAGCTAGAGCTATGGAAAACCTTTGTAGCTTATAGGGCTAACTGGCTTGCTTGCTTATAGATATATTTTCTTATAGATTTCTTATTTCCTTATTATTTGATTATATTATTATTATAATAGGTTACAATAAGTTTATATAAATGTAAATTAATTTGCCTGCAACACAAAGGACCTATAGGACACATCCTATATGTTGAGCTAATCAGTGTTTCTCAAACTGTGCTCCGCAGAGCCCCAGGGCTCCACGAGACATCTCCAGGGGCTCTGTGAGGTTGACAAACTGGAAACATCAATAGGTACAACACATACAATCAGTGGAGTGCTAGGGCTCCACATAAATTTTTACGGATGAAAAGGGTTCCGAAGCCCAAAAAGTTTGAGAAACGCTGAGCTAAGGCAAAGTTGGCTTATATATTTGGGAGCTTTCATCTAGATGTTAGGGATAAATGAAAAAGCAACCTTTAATGGCATAGGGGGTTTCCAAGAATACCCTTAAACTTAACAGTTACGCCATAATTTGGAAAAACCCAAAATAACCAATTCCAACCAGACCAAATAACCATGTAGGACAGAAATAACAAATGTGACACATAACCACAATAGGGACCATAGTAACAAACTGACATCTATAATAATAGGTTGAGATCAATGATAGAATTATCTAGAGTAAAAAAAGACACATTACCATTAGCAAGGGGAGAAACTAAATAAAGAGAAAAGGAAACATCCCCTAGGCTGTGTCCAGACTCAGGGGTTTTTTCAGGAAAAGTAGCCTTTTTCCGAAAAAACTTCACCTGCGTCTAGACTGCAGCCACGTTCTTTCAAAATTAAATCGAAAGAACGCGGCTTTTCTTTCGATGGCGGTAAACCTCATTTCACGAGGAAGAACACCTTCTTTCGAAAGTGCTTCTTTCGAAAGAAGGCGTTCTTGAATGTAAATAGGGCTTCTTCGAAAGAGAGCATCCAGACTCACTGGGTGCTTTCTTTCGAAAAAGCAAGCCGCTTTTTCGAAAGTTCCACGTGCAGTCTAGACGCTCTCTTTCGAAAGAGGCTTGCAGTCTAGACATAGCCCTACTGAATATGCATCAAACATAATGTCAGTAGAACATATTATAAAAGTGGCATCCCAACTTAGGGACAGTAGGAGAAGGAGATGTTGTCTTTGGAGCTGCCAGAATGATGGCCATTGGTGACAATGGGGAAGGTGATGGTTATGAGGAAGGTCTCTTTTCCATCTCCTCCTTCTGAGGTCTCTTCCAGCTCTATGATTCTATGAGGAAGATGATGGCTATCATTTCAGATTGTTCTAGAAGGGAATGGTATGAGTATATGGAAATATACATGTACATTCCCTATCTTGTTAAGTTGGGGTATTTGTGACTGTCCTAAATATATTAATAAACTATATTTGTAAATATACAAGAGTTCCTATAGTGTGAGTGTTGCAACTGTGCACATCAGAGTTTCCAACAATAGAATAATTGAAATACTGGGACTGTGGGACAAGGACCTGTCAACCCTCAAAGTGGTAACTGGAAATGTACAAGTAGTGAATATAATTATACTCCGTCTAAAGATCAGGCAACACCTTAATCACAAAAACAGGCACTCTTTCCAATGACTCCACCTGCCAACCCTTGAGACCTAAGCACAGTAACAAAATGATACTATAGAAATATAGAATAGTCATTATGTACTGTACAAGAAATGCAGGGACAGTGTTTTCACGTCTCAACAAGAAACCTAAATTTAAATATTACACACAAAACACAGGGAAAAACATGTTTAAGATTACAAAAATCAAGCACTTAGAAGATTAGAAAGGCTGGAATAAAGTTTGGGAAGGTAATCTTAGTTTATCTCCCCGTATTGTGTAACATGTGTTCCTTGTCTCATTATATGCCATAGTATTTTTTCATTTCCTCATTCACTATTCACTATACTTTCAAGGGAGGTGATGTGGCCTAGTAGATATTGTGTTAGCCTTAAGAAACAGGAGGGCTGGATTCTAGTCCTGACTTTGCCACTGGTCTGCTGGAACAACTTGGACAAGTTCCCTCCCCTCTGGGTGTGTCTAGACTACAGAGTTTTGTTGACAAAAGTGGACTTTTGTCGACAAAACTATACCTGCGTCTACACTACCGCTGAGTTCTGTCGACATAATGTCGACAGAACTCAGCAGTTTTGTCGACGCTGGTAAACCTCATTTTACGAGGCATAACGCCTTCTGTCGACAGAGTTCTGTCGACAGACGGTGTTATTGCATCTAGGGTTGTGTCTAAACTACAGGGTTTGTTGACAAAGCAGCTTGCTTTGAATGTAGTCTAGAATGTAGTCTAGATGCTCTTTGTCGACAGAAGCTTTGTCGACAGTATCTGTCGACAAAACTTCTGTCGACAAAAGCCTGTAGTCTAGATGTACCCTCTGTGTGCTTCAGTTTCATCTGTAAAACATGTATGCTAGTACTAACTTCATTTGAGAGGTACACAAAATAAGAGCTACTCAGTTTTTGCAACAAATAAAACAGGGACCTGTAGTTTACCTGGTCCAGAATGAGTGTCCTAAACTCTGAGGTATTGACTATTTTGTTTTTCCACCAAAAAACAATTCAAATGGTCATTGGGTGTTCCACTGTAGGATTAAACAAATTCCACAGCCTCATTTTTTTCATAAAATGTAAATACTGTTTGTTAAGCCCTACTCTATGTAAATAATAACAGACTACACTAGTGTCCATGTTAAATATAAAACCAGGTCCATCATTGAATAACAATTTATGATCTTCCAGTTCAGTGGCAAAGAGCGACATGTGTCACTTTACATCTCTCTCATCATGCTTTTTTCAAAGCTTCTTAATTCTTATATGTGATATCCACTAGAGTCTACAAAGACGATTTTGATATATGAAATAAATTCACTGTTATGAGGATTAGAGACCCATTAACTCTTAACAGAGAACCTGAAGGGTAAATGGCAGTAATCTAACAAACTGAGAAGTGAATACACCAAGCTTTGATATTTTTGCATGTTAAGTTGTTGTATGGTATGCAATGGACCTGTTAGATCTCTTAAGCTGGACAAGACTGAGTTGAATCCGTCCTTGAAACAACTATGAGGAATAAAATGTAGAACATGGTGTTGGAAATTCTATAATTGGCCCTTCTGCGTTCAGCCTGATCCATTGCTGTAGAGTGAGTTAACACAGTATTCTATTGACATTGCTATCTTGTTTATGTCTTAACACTAATATATTGAATATCTGTGGTCATTAAAATTCCTGTGACATTTTCTACAAGATATGAAGTGACATATAATCCAAGTATTTTGCATTTGAACAAATTTGAGCATTTATAGCTTATATGTAAAATTTTCCCTTTTTCATGAACCTTTTCATTCATTGTCAATACTTTCACATTTCGAAGGGAAGTATATTAGCCCTATATGAGTAAATCTTTGTTCCCAGGATAAACTAACAAGGGCTAATCCAGAACCAGCATGAATTTGCCGGAAACAATCAGAGTAATTAAGGCAGCTGGAGCCAATTAGGAGGTTTCCAGAGTCTAATGAGTTAGACAAATTAGAACACTTGGGGCAATGAAGAACCAGTTGGACTGGTTAAAAAGGGTTCCCTTCCTGGTAGCTCAGTGTGATAAAGAATTTTGAGGAGAGAAGAAGCCATGGAGAATTTGGGAGGAACAAGTTCATGCAGCTATCAGAAGGAAGAACCTGCAGTAATGGAGGTGCTAAGGAAAGCTATGGGGAAGTGGCCCAGGGATTAGTAGCTATCATGCAGCTGTTACCAGAAACATTATAAACAGCTGCTTAGACCCAAGTTCCTCCTCCATACCAATGCCCCCATTTCAGCACTAGAAAGAGACTGGCTTTGGTACCAGGGTTTGTTCACAGAAACTAAGTTTAGTTTCCCCTCTTTTCCCCATGATGGCCAATGATTAGGGTAGCTCAACAATACAAACTGGTGTCTAAATTGAAGGCTGCTGTGAACCTGTGAGGCAAATAATATACCTGAAAGCATAAAACACATCAAGGCTGAGGAGGAGCTTTGTCACAGTTTGCTTTACCATAGTACTTGCACAATTTTCTTTCAAGCAGAATTTGTTTTTATCTCTTCCCCCATCTAAGCATGCAATCTCTGGTATACTTGGGCACTAATACCAACAGTGAGTCCTGTGAAAAGTCAAGTCACAAATGCCCTGTGTTGGTAAACACTTTAGATGTAAAGTTTATATTAGTGGATTCTAACTTACTCTATCATTGGGGCTACGTCTAGATTGCATCCCTTTTTCATAAAAGGGATGCAAATTAGACGTATCGCAATTGCTAATGAAGCGGGGATTTAAATCTCCCCCGCTTCATTAGCATAAAAATGGCTGCTGCTTTTTTTCGGCACGGAGCTTTGCCAGAAAAAAGCGCCAGTCTCGATGCGGATCTTTCAGAAAATAAAGTCTTTTCCGAAAGATCCCTTATCCCTCTTAAAATAAGGGGATAAGGGATCTTTCAGAAAAGGCTTTATTTTCCGCAAGACTGGCGCTTTTTTCCGGCAAAGCTCTGTGTTGAAAAAAGGTGGCAGCCATTTTTATGCTAATGAAGCGGGGGAGATTTAAATCCCTGCTTCATTAGCAATTGCAATAAGTCTAATTTGCATCCCTTTTACGAAAAAGGGATCCAATCTAGACGTAGCCTATGAGTACATCAGTGTATGGCAGATTATCATATAAACAGTAAAACTTGTAATATTTAGCTTTTTGTATATGAATGCACAGTTATAATGTTTGAAACCTGTAAAAGACATCAAGAAGAAAGCCATAAGAATGCACATAGGCTTTGTCTACACTGCAGGGTTTTTGCGCAAGAACTTTTTGCGGAAGAGATCTTCCACAAAAACTTCTTCTGCAAAAGTGCAGCCACACCTCAAAAGCACACACACTGCATGGACACGCTTGCACAAGAAAGTTCTGATTGCCTTTCACAGAATGACCATCAGAGTACATGTGCTTTTTATTATAGGCTCTTTTTGTGCAAGAAACCCCTGTTGAGCATTCACATGCACCTTTTGTGCAAGAACTCTTGCACAACCCCTGTTCTGTCAATTAACTGTAGATTTTCTTGTGCAAAAACCCTGTAGTGAAGACATAGCCATACTGCTAGGCTGTGTCTACATTGGCACCCTTTTCCAGAAAAGGGATGCTAATGAGACAGTTCGGAATTGCAAATGCCACGGAGGATTTAAATATCCCCCGCGGCATTTGCATGAACATGGCTGCCGCTTTTTTCTGGCTCGGGGTTTTGCCAGAGAAAAGCGCCAGTCTAGACGGGATCTTGGGGAAAATAAACCCTTTTCCGGAAGATCCCTTATTCCTACTTTCAAGGGATCTTCCGGAAAAGGGCTTATTTTCCACAAGATCCCGTCTAGACTGGCACTTTTCTCTGGCAAAACCCCAAGCCGGAAAAAAGCGGCAGCCATGTTCATGCAAATGCCGCAGGGGATATTTAAATTCTCTGCGGCATTTGCAATTCCGACTGGTCTCATTAGCATCCCTTTTCCGGAAAAGGGTGCCAATGTAGACACAGCCCTACATTGTAAGTAGATTGCTACTGAGAACTCTGCTTACTATGTTCTACCAAGTTACTTATTAGGAAATACATGTTTGTTGTGGAAGCTGCTAAAATGCACATGAAGTAGGGATCAATCTGAAGTCTTTTACAATCTTTTACACCATTGATGCAAACTTCAAATAAATGTCTGTGCTTTTTTAAAATCTATTCTCATTGTTACACATGTAATACATAAAACAGAAACTTCAAAGAAATGCTGATTGCTTAAAATGACAAAGGTTTATTTTCCACTTTTAAAAGTGCCTTTAAAAGTGTTACTAAAATGAACTCTCTATATTTAGAAATAAAAGCTAAGCTCTTCAGAATTCTGTGCAGGTAGAACTTGTGCAGCCAACTATTATGTTTGTGTACACAACAGCAGTAATTGAGCATGCAATTTAAACATGCATGCAGCTTGGAAGATTTTGACTCTATAGTATGTCTGCTTTGGTATTACATTACAGCGACATTCACTGTTCACTCTTCTGTTTTTTATGGTATTTTTTTAACCTTCTCCTTTTTAAAATTCACCTTCCTTGCTCATGGTTTTGTTTTGCAAGGCTTTTGACACAGCTTTAACCAAATACCTCGGAAACAGTATGGAAGGAGAATACATTCCGAGCATTTATTGTTTCATGCTATCAGCAACATTTGTTGTATAATCCATGCTGAAGGGCTTGTGCAGTAGAATTACAAGTACTGTAGCAGCTGAGCTTTTCACCAACTTTTTTTCTCTGTGATCTGGGAAAAACGAGTTTCTGAATGACATCAGATTGCAAAGGCAAAATCTGTGTTGGTCTGTTAGGTTTCATTTTTCTTCGGTGTGGGCATCAAGTGAAGCATGCTATGCAAAAGGTCATCATTAGAGCTGAAGGATGGCACATTTCTGTTACTTGCATAGTATTTACTTTGAGTGACATTTTGTTTCCAGCATAGCCTCTTGTAGACTAGAATTATGAGGATTCCTCTAAAACACTTCAGGAGCCTGAAATACTTATGGAAAATGTAAAACAAATGGATACAAACCTTCTGTTATACAAAAGAGCAATCTTTCACCAACTTGCCTGGACAAAGCTTATTGGGAGAGGGAGCAAGCTTCATACTGATTTTGTTAGAGATTCTGTGGGGGTAAGGATTACAGTTTTGGATTAATTACCAATTGATGATAAAGTTTTGTCCAACATATAAGAAAAGTCCCAAATTCAAATCTAGAATTCAATGGAAGAGTGAGGTAAGTGATCATCAGCAGCAAGCATAGAGGGGTCAGTGCTTCAGCTCATGTACATCTATACACTCCATTGAAGATAACACCAGCACAGCTCCATTCACAGCAGTTGAGGATCTGACCTGGAACACAAGATAACTTGATGGAAGGACTCATGCCCCAGATGAAACTTAGCAGAAATTCTCCCTGAAGAGAGATGAATCCTGATGGAAGCTAGATTCCTAGCAAGGGTTCATTCTGTGATCAATGCACAATCCATTGAATTCTCTGCTTGGGAGGATTTTGTCATTCTTTACAAAGATAAAATAAGCTTAAGTGATTTCCTACGTCATGCCTTCAATTTGGAACATTCATGTTTATTTTGATAAAGAAAATAAAGGCTATGATGAGCAGAAATAATATGCAAATATTCAACATTATATATGGAAGTGACTCATCATATAGCACCAATTCTGAATGGAAGTTGTTTAGAAACATGTTGAATTAGGCACAGATTTGTTTTATAACATCATGCCAGTTGCTTGTAGCATTTTGATATGAATAACCCAACACCCCGTCTGAAATCTTTGTAGGCCCATCACTATGAAAACGAAACGTGCCCTGCCAATGTGATTTCAGATTATGCCTGTTTGCTGAGTATCACAGATAACTTGGAAAGGTATTCTGATGAAAGACATACTGTGTTTCATCCCCAGAATTTTGCACGTTATTTCACTTTGAGGTCTCTTGTGAACTGTTATACAGTAGAGGTAATATATAGAATGAGGTAATATATAGAGGTAATATAGCTTGTTACCTCTTGAAATCTTATCAACTGGATAGGGTTTGCATACACTGCTAATTAGGAATGTTTTGAAAATGTGCCCTTTGAAAAGTTTATGGTGCGTATGCTGAAATTTTCAACATCCAATTCAGAAGCCGCAATCTGTCCTGAAATATGGTCTTAAGTTTTTTGTATGATGGAAGTCATGCCTCATCCTCAATGTTTTTTCTCACAGACATATTAAAGATGATGCTAAGCTTAAGAGGAAGAAGTTGATGTTAATCAAACTTCCTGCCTATTTAGATGAAAATCATAGATTCTTAGAAGATTAGAGTCCAATTTGTTGACATCCTTTTTGTAGTGGGGAGCCCAAAATTGGATGCAGTACTGTCACCCCACAGTGCCCAATTGAGGAGAATAATCACTTCCCTTGATCTGCTGGCAATGCTCCTACTAATGCAGTCCAATATGCCATTATCATTCTTAGCAAAAAGGGCACACTCCTATCCAGCTTCTTGTTCACTGTAGTCCCCAGGTCCTTTTCTGCTAGTCAGTCCCCAGCCTGCAGCAGTACATGCACTTTTTCCGTCCTAAGTGCAGGACTCTACACTTGTCTTTGTCGAACTTTGTCAGATTTCTTTTGTTCCAATCCTCCAATTCATTTAAGTCACTCTGTACCCTACCCCTACCCTCCAGCATATTGCCATCTGTGAACTTGTGAGGGTGCAATCTATCCAGAACGTTAATGAAGATTTTGAGGAAAACTGGCCCCAGGATCGCTGGGGCACTCCACTTGATATTGGGTGCCAGCTAGACATTGAGCAATTTATCATTACCCGTTCAGTCTGAGGATCTAGCCAGCTGTGTATCCACATTATAGTCCACTCATCCAAGCCATATTTCTTTAACTTGATGGCAATAATCCTTTGGGAGACCATGTAAAAAAGCTTTGCTAAAGATAAAGTATATCACAGAGTGAGTTATCTCATCATAGAAGCCAGTTAGGTTGGTCAGGCATGACTTGCCCTTGGTGAAATCATGTTGACTGTTTCTGATCATCTTCCTCTCTTCCAGGTGTTTGACCACTGTAGGAAGACAGAATACTGGGCTGAATGTACCTTTGGCCTGATCCAATATGGACATTCTTATGTTCTTAAGATTTAATTGGTGGAATTTTCCATTTGATATATCTTCACCAAGAATGGAAAAAAAGTGAGTTCATGAATATGCCACATAGGCATTGGGTTTAGTTTTGTTCAGTAAAAACAATTCATGAGTAAAGGGAATGATCTAGACAAGAAGACAATGGTTCATGTAAAGTAGATAAACCTGGATTACATTTCAAGGATATAGCATAATTGAAAAACAAAGGAAATCTATATTGCTTCCTCTTCTTCCCCTGAGAATAAATGAAGCATATTTACTAATCGATTTCAATAATTGGAAGCATCGTGTGTAACTGTGTTTACTGCTGAAGGGAAGAGTTACCCTAATAAAACTTCCCTGTGGAAATTTAACTTCCTATTTTCCTCACAGTAGGGTGCTCCCCTTTGTCTAAGTGCTTTACATGAAATATAGGTTAAGTAAATAATACGAATGTCAGCTTTAATTATTCTAAAGTAATTGTAAAATATCAAAATTCCTGGAATAAAAGTTCTGGAAAACAGAATTTTTGTCACTTTCCTTCTATAGTTTATATGATTTTTTCTCATTTTAAATAACGTTTTCTTCATGAATTGTATGGACTTCTTTTAAAAGAACTCTAAATTGTTTTTTTGAGATACACAAAATCACAAATTTACAGCCAAAATGTGCTATCACTTACAGTTTTGCAGAGGAGGAAAGGGAATGCCACATCTAACTGATGAATTTGGATCAGATAGCTTTTAACATCAGTTGTAACTGTAATTACTTCTTCATCTAAAATATTAGAGTATTTAATAAAATTGAATTTAATTACAAAGTTAACAAAAAATAAAAATGTGAAATTAGATTATTGTTCAAACATATTCATAAATAGTTGCCCAAAAGCAAATAATCTGATCTTCAGCAAAAATTTATATTTATTGGAAATAAACAGGTTGCCATTAACACTTCAAAGCAGCAAAGATGATACATTTCCAATCATGCTGTCAGAATGAGATTTTCCAACAGAATACAAGGAACTGCTTTTGCCTTTACTGCAGTTCAAGAATGGCTTGCACTCATAATATCTAGTTGACATCCCCAGAATGCTATTATAGTTATGACAAATTTATGTGAAGTAAATTGCACAACCATTAAATATTTGTATAGCCTCCTTCTCATTGAATAATGTGTTAACATATCTAGTCTTTTTATGTTTGATACTTTATTAAAAAAATCCTATGTGAACAATAATTATATAGCTTCAGAGGGGTAGCCGAGTTAGTCTGTAACAGGAAAAACTTAAAAACCAACAAATAGACTAGTAGCACCTTAAAGACTAACAAAACATATAGATGGTATCATGAGCTTTCATGGGTGCAACCCACTTCTTCAGATGACAGGAGTATTAGAAGTCCAGATCTAAAAATAAATAAGGGAAGTGTGTGTGGGGGGGGGGGGGAAGGAGGGGTAAAGGAGAATAATAATAATAATTAATAAAATAATAAAAAGAGAGAGACACTGTCTCTCTCCTTTTTTCTCCTCCCCCCCCCCTTTTTCTCTTCTTTCCCCTTCCTTCCTCCTCCCTCCCACCTGTCATCTGAAGAAGTGGGTTGTTCTCATGAAAGCTTATGATACTATCTAATAACTATATAGTAATTCTATATTTATGTCAAAGGCAGCATTTAAAGGCATGATCTGTATTATATCTGGTTATTGCCATGATTGTACTGAAAGTATGAGTTAGACGCCACCAACATTTTGTTTCCCACACCAAAAGAGAAGCATTCCCTCAATGGACATCTGGCAGTGTGTGGGTCTTTCTTTTATGTCTCCTCCCAGCTGTTTTGAGGACCCTGATTATTTAGCATATGTAAATTGACATAAACACATTCGTATTTTTTAGGCTTGCTGTGTTTAACAACATTTGCCTAGGCAGGGCTGTCTGGTTATGAACATGTGCTAATACCATACAGGTAGGATTCATAAAATTACACATCATATTGTTACATACATTACACAATATTATTGATCAGTGAGTTATTAGTTATCACATGATACCTCACAAGGGCATATTTTGCACAAAGATTATTGCAATAGTGCGTAAGATGAGAATAGACACACACATTTGGTTACATAGGTAAATTGCATTGATGTACTTCAGTAGTAATCACAGGGAGATGACAATAGCATGAATAAATGAGGTCTTGTTATCATCCATCAGAGCGACGGAGTCTCATAGCCAATTAAAAATAGTATAAAATGTAATCCAGGGGTGTTGACATGTGAGAGGTTAGTCTGGGTGGGTGAGTAATGAAGGAGTCATGCTAAACTAGAGATGAACTATCCTGTTGAGGCATGCGTACCTGTGTTATTGTGTCCACCATTTTGATTTTTCCACTGAGGCCACTGTCAGCCTCTCCATCACCATTTTATGCTCAAAAAAGTCAGGAAAAGGACAGATGGGAAAAGTGGGGTCACCTGATCCTAATCTGTCCAGCAATCGGAGGGCTAATAAAGGGTATTCACCTGTCCCTCAGGACTCTCTGCACACTTTCTGTGGCTCTGTGGTACTGTAGATTTCAACAGGAAATCTTTAGGTAGCTGGGACAGGATCAACAGACTGCCAGAGGTTGATTGCCTGCAACTGAGAAACTGGGAATCTCAAGCCAGAGAGAGAGTCTAGTACAGTCCTCAGTAGTGGAGCAACCCAGTTTTCTCACAAGTAGCCGTTGTTGGCACAAAGCATATTTGATCTAGGTCAGGGAAACAGTAGTATGGCTAAGAAAACTGGGTTCTTCAAGTATACTCACTCACACACATCTGTCACTTGTCTCCTTGTCTGCATACTATACACAAGACAATGAGTCATGAAGGGAAAAAAAGAAGAGAGACGATTGCCTGCCTGCCTGAATGCCTACAACAGTGACCTGCAATCCTGAGTTTCCTTTCTGTGGTGTCTCTTGTTCCTGAGATATCTTCCTTCCTTGCCTCCGATCATCAAGAGCATAGTGGTATGATCCCCACCCTATTGTATTGGCCCAGTTTTGTTATTTGTATTTTGGGTTCTTGCTTTATGGCAGTTTTGTTTTTGACAACTTGATTTTGTGTTTTGTTCGCTAAGCTAAGGTGTTTTATTAGTTAAGTTTGGTATTGTGTTAAATAAAGCTGTTTGTTGGACCAGCCACCCTGCTGTGACCTTCATCCTTGACTAATAACTGGTGATAGACACACAGTATGGATGGAAAGCCTGATCTTGGGCCCTTCTGATTCAGATGCCTTAATTTAGCATTGATGAAATCAAGTTCTTGTTTAACAATCCCATTGTGGGGTACTTTCAACCAAAGGAGACTGTACCATTGCTGTATATCATTCAGTACTTTCCTTTGCCAACTAGCATAACATCCATCTTGTTTCATTTCAGCTTGATCCAGCTTTTTTCATCTACTAGCTGATCTCACTCAAGTCCTGGGCTAGCTTGATGCTAGTGATATGATCAGAAATGGTAAAGAATAATTTTGTTTCATTTGTTGCACTTTGACTATTAACTCTAAATACAATGGGAAAGGTCAGAGATTATAAACTGAGGTAATCTACTGACTTCAGTGGAGCTACACACTGACATACATCAGCTAGAAATATAACACAAGATTTGTATCCCAGGATCCTACTTAAATATACAATGAAGGGGCCACTTTATATACAATAATGCATAGTTCTCTCTTTTTATCTACCTGCCCCATTCTTTCCCAAATGTAACAGATATATCTTACTCCCTGACAATTCTATTAAATCCCTAAGCTTTCAAAGAATGTAGTCACATCTTAATACTGTTCTATAAGAATTAGCGTGTCAGTCTTTTAATTACAATTGCCTTTTATTGAGCTTCCAGATTGATACATTATGAACAGATTTTGAAACTGCTTTAGGTTTTATGATAGAAAGTTATAAAAAAAGACTTCAAACTCTGAGAAAATCTGAGGTTTTATTTCCACCAGAAGTGGAATATAGAAATAGTTTATCTAATTTTAACTTTCTGGGGGTGAATCAATTAATTCACCATTCTAATATCTGGTAAAGTGTTCTGAAATTAATGTACATTTATGACTTCATAACACCAGAGTGTACTAAAGAGTTTTTTAAATAATTCTAATGCTAATTCTAAAGTCTATATTATGTTCTAAAACCTTTATATAATTGCACAGGTCAACCAAATGTATGACCAGCTATCAACCTGTAAAAAACTTGCTCTTAGGAAAGTATGTACAAGATCTCATTGTTATATTTTGGAAGTGTGGCACGGGCTCCTCTTTCCCATGTCAGCCTCTGCACTTCATCCCTTGGCAGGAAAAGCGTTGGGTAAAACACCTCCCTATCTGAGGTGTCTGGCAAGTTAGATTTCACCTTAGCAGGGTGTTGGGCATGTAGTATTTCCATGGGGTAGGGAACCCAGACTCTCCTTTTGGAGTGCCTCACTCCCCTGCTATCTCTTAGGCTAAGTTTAGACTGCAGGCTTCTTTCAGAAGAAGTTTTCCTGAAGAGATCTTCCGAAAATTTCCTACAGACAGTATCCACACTGCCAAAGCGCATTGAAAATGTGATGTGCTTTTTCAGAAGATAGTGTTGAGACTCTCACATAAAAAGCCACCCGGAACCACTTCAGGCAGGATTTTAAGTCACCAGTTGCTTCCCAGTGCTGGTGCCAGAACCCTAGCGAAGACACATGCTTAAAGGGACCTCCCTGGACAGCCATTTCTCTGCTTCTGCTGCGTGCTTGCTACCTCTTGAAGAGACAGAAAAGCTCTCACAGTGCCTGCTTTGGTTGCCCAGTTTTTTTGGACGCCACAGATTTTCCCTTTGTGCCATGGAGCCGGAACTGCCCGTGGGCATGCGATGGCCCCACATAGACATGCTGCAGTTTTTGCAGCACTTTATGCCAGTTGCCTTCCTGGTCCTGACCAAACTCGACCCTAAGCTCATTCTGGGGACCTTTTCTGTGGGTGCAGCAACAACACCCTTGCAACTGCAACCAGCTCTGGCGGCTGGCTCAGGTGGTATGGTTCATTCCTCAGTCCCTGCTATGGAGAACATAAAGAAGGAGAGGTGGTCAGTCATCCAGGCAGACACTGTCCGTGAGGCCGTGCTCTCCTCTGTGAGCAGTGACCAACAGTCCTTGAGCCAGAAGAGGGGGATGTCCCGGGAGCAAGGCCATGTGTGGGCTGCACAGCAGGCCATGCCTCACAGGGCCCCGAGGTGCCCAGGGAACCATGTTGCTCACTTTCTCCCACCCCAGCCCACGGACAAAAGGCTTCTTTCTCATAGAATAAGGTTTACCAATGTGGGAAAACTCCCTCTGTTCTTTCAATTTTCTTTTGAAATAACATGATTGCATTGTGGATGTAATTCAAGTTTTTTTCAGAAAAATGGCTGTTTTTCTGAAAAAGAAACCTCTGTAGTGTAGACATACCCTTTGTTCAGTAGCTGTTGGCATTTCTATCTACCTGTCTCTCCTCTCCCACCCACCCAACAGGGGAGTCTTTAAAAGGTGTCACACAGTCCGAAGTGGAACCAGCTGACATTAATTGGTCCATGATAGCCCTGCACCAGTTGATCCTAATCTGCCTGAGAGAACCCCTTGTCAGATGCTCCTGCTTCAACTGCAGCAACCCACTTTTAATTAACATGGGAGATGGCTTTTTTTCCCTTGTAAGGCTGCTTTTTCCCAGTCTATTGCAGACCTCTGGTTTGACATTGTTCACATCAAATATTGCCTAGTGAATGGGAGTGCTAACTGATCATTTGCAAGAAGACAAGTGATGTGGTGGTATATGTAAGACAGTTTGTGTGCTGGTTATGGACACTGTGTTGCAATCTGTAGATATGCTAAATACACAAATAGCTAAAGATAAAAAGATACTGATACTGAACTTTTTATGGACATGGTGGAGTGAAACAAAGGAGCATATTTCAACCAACTTTTGAATGTCAAAGTCAAAGTCTGGTCACTCACTCACTGTTCATGCAGTCCTTATCAATTCATTCTCCCATTGTTCAAGGGTCTCCCAGCTACTACATGGTAACATAAGAACACAGAGAGTGCAGATTCAATAGATAATTGCCTTTGAAAAGATAAAATCTGAATGACTGGGCACATAAGTGGTTGTTAGTGATCATAGAATCATAGAATACTAGGACTGGAAGGGACCTCAAGAGATCGAATCCAGTCCCCTGCCCTCATGGCAGGATCAAATACTGTCTAGACCATCCCTGATAGATATTTATCTAACCTACTCTTAAATATCTCCAGAGATGGAGATTCCACAACCTCCCTGGGCAATTTATTCCAGTGTTTGACTATCCTGACAGTTAGGAACTTTTTCCTAATGTCCAACCTAAACCTCCCTTGCTGCAGTTTAAGCTCCTTGCTTCTTGTTCTATCCTCAGAGGCCAAGATGAACAAGTTTTCTTCCTCCTGCTTATTTTATTTTCCGGAAAATCGCGTCTAGACTGGCGCTTTTCTCCGGCATAACCCAGAGCCGGAAAAAAGCGGCAGCCATGTAAATGCAAATGCCGCAGGGGATATTTAAATCCCCCGTGGATTTGCAATTCCAAAGTGTCTCATTAGCATCCCTTTTCCGGAAAGGGGTGCCAATATAGACACAGCCCTAATGAATTTATAAAAAGTCTTCTTGTTTCCCTTTATTCCCGTAGCTAGTTTGAGCTCATTCTGTGCCTTTGCCTTTCTAATCTTGCCCCTGCATTCCTGTGTTGTTTCCCTATATTCATCCATGTAATTTGTCCTACTTTTCATTTCTTATATGACTCCTTTTTTATTTTTAGATCATGGAAGATCTCATGGTTAAACCAAGGCGGTCTTTTGCCATATATTCTATCTTTCCAACACATCAGAATAGCTTGTTTTTGGGCCATTAACAATGTCCCTTTGAAAAACTGCCAACTCTCCTCAGTTGTTTTTCCCCTCAGTCTCGATTCCCATGGGACCTTACCTATCAGCTCTCTGAGCTTACCAAAATCAGCCTTCCTGAAATCCATTGTCTCTATTTTGCTATTCTCCCTTCTACCCTTCCTTAGAATTGTGAACTCTATGATTTCATGATCACTTTCACCCAAGCTGCCTTCCACTTCCAAATTCTCAACCAGTTCCTCCCTATTTGTTAGGATCAAATCTAGAACAGCTTTCCCCCTGGTAGCTTTTTTTAACCTTCTGAAATAAAAAGTTGTCTCCAATGAAGTCCAAGAACTTATTGGATAGACTGTGCCCCACAGTGTTATTTTCCCAACATATATCTGGATAGTTGAAGTCCCCCATCACCACCAAATCTTGGGTTTTGGATGATTTTGTTAGTTGTTTAAAAAAAGCCTCATCCATTTCTTCCATCTGGGTAGGTGGCCTGTAGTAGAGTCCTAGCATGACATCACCTTTGTTTTTAATCCCTTTTAGCCTAACCCAGAGACTCTCAACACTTCCATCTCCTATGTCCATCTTCACCTCACTCCAAGTGTGTTCATTTTTAATGTATAAGGCAACACCTCCTCCTTTTTTCCCTGTCTATCCCTTCCTGAGCAAGCTGTACCCTTCTATAGAAACATTCCAATCATGTACATTATCCCACCAAGTTTCTGTGATGCCAACAATGTCATAATTATACTTATTTATTAGCACTTCCAGTTCTTCCTGCTTGTTTCCCATACTTCTTGCATTTGTATATAGGCATCTAAGATCCTGATTTGACCTTGCCTCCCAGCTTTGCCCTGGCCCTCCTTTCTTTCTGCCATTGTAGCCCACGCTCCCTCCCATTTCTGACCCATCTCCCAGGTCCCCATGTTCTCCACTTACCGGTGGGCTTTGCTCACCTGTCCCTGTCGAACCTAGTTTAAAGCCCTCCTCACTAGATTAGCCATTCTGTGTCCAAATAGGGTCTTCCCCTTTCTCGAAAAGTGGATGCCATCCCTGCTTAGCAGTCCTTCCTGGAATAAGCGACGAGGAGTCCTGTGGCACCTTATAGACTAACTGAAGTGTAGGAGCATAAGCTTTCGTGGGCAAAGACCCACTTCGTCAGATGCATGATCATGATGCATGCATCTGACGAAGTGGGTCTTTGCCCACGAAAGCTTATGCTCCTACACTTCAGTTAGTCTATAAGGTGCCACAGGACTCCTCGTCGCTTTTGCAGATTCAGATTAACACGGCTACCCCTCTGATACTTCCTGGAATAGCATCCCATGATAGAGGAAGCCAAAGCCCTCCTGGCGACACCATCTTTGCAGCCAGGCATTCACCTCCAGGATGCAACTGTCTCTGCCCAGGCCCCTACCTTTGACAGATGGAAGATCTTTACCCATGCATAGGTTTTGTAAAAATTCTATGCTGTGAGGGTAACTAAATATCCAACCACCTTGCCACATAGCAGCATGAAGTAACTTTATTTCTCAAGAGCAAATAAGAAAAAGCAGCATTTCACATGAATTAGAAGTTGATTCATGCTGTAGATTAACTCTTACTAGAACCAGTTTCTCTCTATAAGGGTGCGGCTAGACAGCCATGTCCAGGGAATGCGTTTGCTCTTCTGCTTTTTTTTTTTTTTTTTTTTTTTTAGAAGAGCAAACACACTCTTTCAGTAGCCCCTGTATTCCTCATTTTACGAGGAAGAAGGAGGCTTCCGAAAGAGGGTTTTTTTCTGACACTTGGCTCAGTCTAGACTGGTCAAATGTTGGAAACGCCTCTTCTGACAAAAGAATTGGAAAAAGGTATGCAAAATGTGGAGCACATTTTACATACCTTTTTCTGACAAAAACTTGTAGTCTAGTCGTACGTAGCAGAAGAAACAGAAGATCTTTCAGTAAAATTGTATACCATGTTCTAAAATTATGACAAACAGGAATTGTTTGAAATGCAAAATAGATGAGTAAAGTTATGAAATAAAAATCCTGATGTAAAATACACAGGTTCTTAGAAATATTTTGCTGTCTGCTCATTCTGATGCAGCTGTCCTTTTATGCTGCAATGAGCTTTTTAATGCTAACCTGCCTATAAAAAAATTGTCTATCAGGCAGTAAGTCTTGTAGATTAAATTAGTACTTCTGAAACTATGTGGAATTTAGTATCTGTCAATATCTTTATTTTTTATTCCCTCTAACTAGAAATAAAATTGCGAAAAGGAGTCCTGTTCAATTATAGCATGTTTGACAGTAGGCAGTATTGATGGTTCACAGAGAAAACTATAATAAATGTAAGATACTTTTTTATGATTTAACTTATCTGGTCTGTGTTTAAAATGTCTATTGCTGACAGTTATAAAATATTACATGAAAACAACTTAAAATCCATTTTAGGTCATCTAATTCAACATCTGAATGAGTATTCTCTCTAGATGGTTGTCGACCCTGCTCCCTGCATTTGTTTAAGATCTTCTTTAATGACAACGTGCATTTGTAATAACTACTTTCCGTAGTAATTACTAACCAGCCCAATACTACATTTATACAATCCGCTTACAAAGTTCCCATATACCTTAAGGCTGTGTCTAGACTGGCAAGTTTTTCTGCAAAATCATCTGCTTTTGCAGAAAAACTTGCCAGCCGTCTACACTGGCCGCTTGAATTTCTGCAAAAGCACTGACGATCTCATGTAAGATTGTCAGTGCTTTTGCGGAAATACTATGCTGCTCCCGTTTGGGCAAAAGTCTTTTTCCAAAAAACTTTTGCGCAAAAGGGCCAGTGTAGACAGCAGAGATTTGTTTTCCACAAAAAAGCCCTGATCGCGAAAATGGCTATCAGGGCTTTTTTGCGGAAAAGCGTGTCTAGATTGGCCACAGACGCTTTTCTGCAAAAAGTGCTTTTGCGGAAAAGCGTCCTGCCAATCTAGACGTGCTTTTCCAAAAATGCTTTTAACGGAAAACTTTTCCATTAAAAGCATTTCTGGAAAATCATGCCAGTGTAGACGTAGCCTATTGGTGCTGAATCAGGCCCTAACAGCCTTTACTCTTTGAACATGTTTCCTAATAGCTAACCTAACTGTTCCTTAAATAGAAGCCTCTATTTCTGTGGTTTTATCTGAAAGGTCCCCATGCATAGACCACCTAGTTCTCTCTCAGTTTATGTGCCTCTGTAGGATAACTGTTGCAGTATATTAGTATATAATTTACTATACAAATTAAAGTTATATTGCATCAGCCATTATAAACATATCCTATACCTCTTTATATTTCTGTTTGCAGGTAGTTGCATTATCCTTTATCTCCTTTCCTTCAAATAGGAAATATTGTATTAAATTCCTTTAATCTCTCCTCAGATGTCATACCTTCTAATAGGGTATATCTACACTGCAATGTTATTTCAGAATAACTAACATTATTCTGAAATAACATAGTGTGCGTCTACACTAGAAATCTTTATTTTGAAATATTGTTGAGCTGGAGGACTTCTTACTCCGACTCATGGTAATCCTCATTTCACAAGGAGTAAGGGAAGTTGAAGGAAGAGTGTTGAAGGAAGAGTGTAAGATATGAAGGGAATCACTACAGTTGGCAGGCCCCTAGTAAGGCCTGGAATAAGTGAAAGGCTTTTCAAAACAGTAGCAGGAAACCCAGCCTCCCAGGAAATGTCTTGGAGAACAGCTGCAGCTGACAGATCTGTATGAGTCTTTGGCTCAAGGGAAGAATTCTTTAGCAGCAAGAGGCTTCACTCCAGGGAAGGCAGCTGCTCTTAAAGTTCTTGGACTCAGGAGGGAGCAGATAAAGTAAGAGTGCATCTACACTGCACTGTAAGACTGGGGCAGAGAACTAATGCAATGCCATTCCTAGCTGTGCTAGGGTGATGTTGCACCCTGTGGTTTAAATCTATATCTGTACTAACAACATATGGCCAGTAGAGTAGCCTTGGGACTGTCAATCACGGTGTCTGCTGTGTGACATTTTGCATTGTACAATCCAGACTATTGGCAGCAGTATCCCTTAAGTTCTCTAGCCTGGGTTGCCTTTTACGCTGCTTCACTGAGTTACCTGCTCACACACAGACTCTAGCATATAAAGTACACCCCATAGTGTGGGGCTGTAGGGGTTAATTGCAGAAGAACTTTGTACGTGCAAAAGCATAGGGGTGGTAAGGCATGCATTTCCCCCTGCTCCTACATCTGATGAGCCAGAAGCAGGCCTTCAAGAACACACGCCATTTAAGATAAGCGGTGGTACCGTTGTAACGAATACAAGTTATAACAGTAGGAGAAAGAATAAGAACATATAACAGTCTTGTTTACCCAGATGTACTGATCATGTAAACACGGTCAAAGGACAAGTAGTACCATATCGATAGTTAACAGCTGAGCCATACATTAGCAAGTAATACATAACCCCCGGAAATTTCCAAACTGCAAAACAAGGTAGAAACACTGTAATTAAAGTTGCACCATAGTATAACAATTTGAACTTCACCAATGGACTCTGTTACCAGTGCCTCAGAAACCTAGACAACCTCCTGCTTGTCCGCAGCTGAAACGGGGTCCCCAGCTTGCAGAAGGAGTGTAAGAAGCCACTTTTCCTATCATGTTGTTCTTTTAGTTATGGGGTACAGTTGAAGTCTGTCAGGAAATAAACTGCTTGTATTTGACAAATACTTGTGTGGCGTGTTTTGTACTTAAAGAACCCGGTGTCAGACCTGAGAATACCCCCGGCAACAGAGGCCTCAGGGGAAGCGGCATGGTGGAGAATGGAAGAGGTCACGGTGCCCCATTCCAGCTGCAGGAGGTTCTTGGGCAGGATACAATCAGCTGAGCCTAATGGATGACCTCTCCCTCAAGGTAGGTGCCACTGGCATTGGAAGGCATTGGGGATCTAGGGGAGCTGATGGGAACCCCCTCATGGTTACAAGTTGTGCAATAATCTCTTATGAAGTTGCTGATCTTCTGGAGAATCCTGCAAGCAGTGGACAGAGCAACAACACTATAAGGGGGCATTGCACAACTTTAAACAAGCATGTTCTCTAGGGAACAAGCGCATAGCATCAGAACAACACTAAGCAGGAGGACATTAAGGCTACCTCTAGACTGCAACCTCTTCTTTCAAAAAAGTGAGCCGCTTTTTAAAAAGAGAGAACCCAGGTAGTCTGGATGCTCTGTTTCGAAAAAGCCCTGTTTGCATTCAAGAATGCCTTTTTTCGAAAGAACACTTTCGAAAAAAGACGTTATTCCTCGTGAAATGAGGATTACCGCCATCGAAAGAAAAGCTGCATTCTTTCGATTTAATTTTGAAAGAACGCGGCTGTAGTCTAGACGCAGGTGAAGTTTTTTCTAAAAAAGGCTACTTTTTTCGAAAAAACCCTGCAGTCTAGACACAGCCTTGGTGAGGAGTTACTGTAATTTTATTTCATAGAAAAAACAATGTATTTATATGCTTTGTACCAAAGGTAAGACGGTAATAGGACAAAAAAAAGTAATCCCAGTAGTCCTCTCAGTCCTTAAAATCTATGAATCATTCCTCTTTATGCATATGTAATTAAATTAGTGACCATAATGTAATTAAATCAGCAACACTGATGTAATTAAATAGTGACCATAATATTATTAAATTTAACAAGGGGGAAACTCACCACTGTAGCCATTTAACTTCAAAAAGGGAAACTACACAAAAATAATGAAGCTGGTTAAATGGAAATTAAAAGGAACAGTCATGAAAATGAAATATCTGCAAGCAGCGTGGAAACTATTAAAAATGCCATGCTAGAGGCAAAGCATAACTAGGCAAGCCAAAAAGAATTTGAAGATCAACTAGTAAAACTTAATAGCAAACCTTTTATTATATACATAAGCAGGAGGAAACCTTCAAAACAACTATCTGTGGGGCCACAGGATGATCAAGGTGCTAAAGGAGTATTTAAGGAAGACAAGGTCATTTCAGGGAAGCTAAATAAGTTCCTTGCATGGATCTTCACTGAAGATGATATGAAGGAGATTCCTACCACTGAGCAAATCTTTTAATGTGTGAATAGAGGAGGTTTTGGAACAAACTGAAAATTAAACAGTGAAATTCACCAGGGCGAAATGGCATTTACCCCGGAGTTCTGAACAAACTCAAATACAAAACTGCAGAATTATTAAGTGTAGTATGGTAGCTGTAGTATGGTAACTGATTACTAGTAGTGTGGTAACTGATTACCATATGACTGTAAAATAGCTAAAGTAATGCTGATTTCTTTTTCTTTTATAAGGCTCCAGAGGCAATCCTGGCAATTATAGGTTTCTAAGGCCAACTGCAGTGCCTGGCAAATTGGTTGGAACTATAGTAAAGAAAAAATTATCAGACACAGTGATGAACACAATATGTTGGGGAAGATTTAATGCTACTTTTCTAAAAGGAAGACAGGTCTCAACAATCCATTAAATTCCTTGAAGGTGTCACTAAGTATGTGGACAAGGGTGATCCAGTTGATTCACTGTATTTGGACTTTCAGAAAGATCCCTCATCTAAGGCTCTTAAGCAAAGTGAGTGCTCATGCAGTAAGTATGAAGGTCCTCTCCTGAATCACTAATGGGTTAAAAGACTGGAAACAAAGGGCAGGGCCGGCCTTAAGCCGATTCGCCTGATTCCCCCGAATCGGAGCCCTCACCTAAAGGGACCCCGCGCCATGGGTCTGACTCAGTATGGCTATTTTTATGTTACGTTGACCTCTTTCTTCCTCTTAAAAAAATAAGATCAGTGGTTTTAGTATTTGCACACTGTCTTGTTATTTGTTTTGACCCTCCTCAATTAGCTGTGAAATAATAATCCTTTTATATCTTTCTTGTAGGTATATATGATGGAACTGCATGCATTTTATAAACCTTATGTGTTGTTTTTGAGATAGCTAATGTAAGCTATATGCTACTAAAATTAAACTTTGTTTTCTTTAATGCTTGTGTTTTGTTTCATTTAGGCCAGGTCTATACTAGGGAGGAAAGTCAACCTAAGATATGCAACTGCAGCTATGAAAATGGTTTAGCTGGAGTCAATATACCTTAGGCTGAATAGCTGTGTCATTCCCAATATAGGAGTTTAACAGGAGAAACTCATCTGTTGTCTTCCCTTACTCCTTGTAACCGGGTGGAGCACCGGGGTTGATGAGAGTGCCATCAGTGATTGATTTAGTGGGTCCTTACTAGACCCACTAAACTGAACCGCAGAAGATCAATCTCCAGACCCTCAATCTCTGGGTAAGTGAAGACAAGCCCTTAATTATTTGCCCCCCTAATTTTGTTACTTTAAGTTTTCTTTGCTTACTTGACAACCTATTTTGTTCTCTTTTCCCTCTTCTATTTCCTCTATATATTTCAGTGTCATGTTTGCATACTTTTTTTAACCTTCCATTTACTCGCATAAGTCTCAGTTTGTTTGGGGGGGTTGCATGTCCCACTTCCCAAATTCTTTTGCCTCCAGTCATGTAGACAGAAGGTCAAGATTAACCTCTAATTTGTGCATTTAAAATATAAATTATATCATAGTCATACATGATTACAGACAAAGTGAGAAAGATGTGTTTCATTTGCTGTTGGGCATTTAAATTTAATATCCCAAAGTTAAACTCCTCCATTCGTATATTTAGTTCTAGCCACATATGATAAATTGCTACAATATTCCAACTCATTTGTAACCCATGGTTAGTTCCTTCCTATTCATCAATAGTAAATCCAAATCTGTCTGTACACAGCCTCACTTTTCCATTCATTGAAACAGGAAATTATAATCAATACTTTAAAAAATAGGAAACATTTGCAATATAGCAGTTTATCAAAACAGAAAGCTGAGTAAAATCTCAGGTGAATAACATCAGATTCTATGATTTGAGAGCACTGATATGTTTTACCAATATTTTGTTGTTTTCTTCCTGACCTCCTGAACCATAATCCTGGGTAAAACTTTTTTTGTTTTTGCTCCTTTCTTTTAATTTAATCCATACTCTCAATATTACTATTGCCATTATTATCCACCTGGATCTAAATGGCCAAGTACACACTGTGAATATAACCTGCTCCTTCCTATGCTTCTCTCTCGTGTAAAAAATGTATTTTCCAGAACTGATATTCTTACAATGAGATTTATCTCACTATGTTTATGTAATGCCTATGAATCATGGTTTCTTTTTGTAGCCACAATTCAAATAATTTTTCTTTATAATCATGTCTCTTACAAGAATTTCCACATGAACACCTATTGCTTTACTTAGAAGCCAGTATTGAATGAAATGTGCTTATCACCTGAAGCCTTTATTATAAAACGCGCACCTAATACATGAAGCTGTTTACTGACCTTAGCTACAAACTAAAAGAGATGATGGTTCTATAATCTGTGGAACAAGCCTGGAAAACCAGTACACCTAGACCCCTAGGTTCAACTTCTTACGTAGTGGACTCAGCCCTTTATCTCTGAGGGTATGTCTACACTAGCCCCCTAGTTCAAACTAGAGAGGCTAATGTAGGCATTTGAACTTGCAAATGAAGCCATCCGGTCGCCATTTTGAAATGCCACTAGTCCGGACTAACTGCCCGCGGCTACACGCGGCAGTTAAACGGTAATTCGAACTAAGTCCTTAGTTCGAATTACCTGTTACTCCTCCTGGAATGAGGTGTAACAGGTAATTCAAAGTAAGGACTTTGTTCGAATTACCATTTAACTGCCACGTGTAGCCAAGGGGCAGTTAGTCTGGACTAGTGGCATTTCAAAATGGCAACCAGACGGGAACATGCAAATAAAGCCCGTGATATTTAAATCCCAGGCTTCATTTGTAAGTTCAAATGCCTACATTAGCCTCCCTAGTTCAAACTAGGGGGCTAGTGTAGACATACCCTGAAGCAGTTGTAATTAAAATCTTGCACTTATCTTTTCCATTTGATCATTAAGGACCCAATAGCATTTCTAGTAATGGTGGAAGGTTTGTCCACATGTCCCGGCCAGAATTTTCTATTTCCCTTCTCTTATGCATATAATTGCTTTCCAGATATCACACCTCCATTGCAGAGGGGGCTGCATTTTAGTTATATCACATGTAGGGATTGATTTGAACCCATGTGCAATGATTCAGTAATTCAGTACTTTTATATTGAAGCTGCCCTTTTGTGTTCCAGAGTCCAAGCTTTCATTTCTTTTAAAAAGTCAAGGTTTTAGCTCTTAAGCTTTTGATCCGAGTCTTAAAGTTAAGCAGTTACATCTACCTCAGCCTGCTGACAGTCTGAAGCATTAGCATTAGGACAGGTGTGATCTTCCTCTCTATATCTCAACTAGCAGATTTTCCCTGTGTTTCTCAGGTCCTTAATGCAATGTTTTTGTGGGGTTTTTAATAAAAGGAAAATGTACATGCTTTATTTAAATTATTGAATTTTTGAAAATACAGCGTTATTTTATTAAGTGAATTTTTGATTTCTTAAAAAGGGATTGTTAACATTTTTCTGTTTAAAATATTTTATTATTTTTTTAAAAATGGAAATTTTAGAGAGTGTATTTTTTCACCCCATTAAACTGTTATCATTCACTATGTTTTAACAAAAAAGGCCTGTAATTAATTTGGTTTCCAATAACATTTTCTTCTAGTTTTCGAACCGTAAACATTTATTTAGCTGTGCCAAAACACTACTCCAATTCTCTCTCTTTTATCTCTTTTCTGTAAGGTTTATTGAGAAGCAATTCTGTTGCAGGTTCATCCTACTTTTCTGGCTCCTCTTGGTTCTGTCTCTTCCAACATTCGCTCAGTTATGTCAGGTTTGAGGAATTTACTTGCTTTGGTGATTCTGTCTCTTTTCAGATTGGTTTTATGAGAAGCAACCCCATTCCAAGCATATCCCATTTTTCTGGCACAACCAAACCCTTACCTTGCTTTCAGTTATGATAAGAAGCTGCATACCAATTTGGTAGTTCCAGTTCTTACCGTTTAGGAATAGTTTTTGAGCAAACAGACAGACAAACTCTCTCAAATATTTCAGAGGAGTAGTCTGTAACAGGAAAAACTTTAAAACAACAAAAGGTCTGGTAGCATTTTAAAGACTAACAAACATGTAGATGGTATCATGAGCTTTTGGGGGTACAACCCACTTCTTCAGATGACTGGAGTGTTGGAAGTCCAGATCCAAGGATAAATAAGGGAAGGAGGCGGAGGGAAAGGGGGAGAAAAAAGGAAAATAACTGAAGGGGAGGAAGAAAAAAAGACAGTGAGTAGATAAGCTTCAGAGGCATAAATAGATGAGTCTTATCTCTGAAATCTAATAATGATGCTTTAGAGGTCAATTCTTTCATCAATTTCCTCCAGGAAAATGCATGTAAGAATAGAGATAAATTGTCATATTATGAAGATCTGCTCACTCTACTATAAGGCAGTGTCTAGACTGGCCAGTTTTTCCAGAAAATCAGCCTCTTTTCTGGAAAAACTTGCCAGCTGTCTACACTGGCCACTTGAATTTCCATAAAAGCACTGACTTCTTACTGTAACAAATCAGTGCTTTTTGCGGAAATACTGTTCTGCTCCTGTTCAGGCAAAAGTCCCTTTTGCGCAAAGCTTTTGCGCAAAAGGGCCAGTGTAGACAGCTGAGATTTGTTTTCCGCAAAAAAGCCCCGATCGCGAAAATGGCGATCGGGGCTTTTTTGCAGAAAAGGGCGTCTAGATTGGCATGTACGCTTTTCCGCAAAAAGTGCTTTTGCAGAAAAGCGTCCGAGCCAATCTAGATGCTTTGTTCCGAAAATGTTTTTAATGGAAAACTTTTCCGTTAAAAGTATTTCCGGAAAATCATCCCAATCTAGACGCAGCCTAAGTGTTTGTCTTGCTCTGGCTTCTCAAGGAAGCAGAACTTGGTTTCTTTGTGAGCTAGAAAGAGTGTCCTAGAATCATGTTGTATTATATATGCATAATCTGGAAAATGCTCCAGGATGACAATGGCAATAGAATTGCAAGATACTATTATGTAGAACATCTGGGTGAAGAGAAGCAATCTTCTGGTGATATTTTCTTAAATACATTTTTTAAAAATCACTGCAGTGTATTTGCTTCCCAATGTATTTGCCTTGTAAACACTCTGTAGCAAATGAGTTTATTGGCATGAATGATCTGGGTTATAGAGAAAATTTTAAATGAGAGAAAACTCATAAAAGGGAGAATCATTAGCCCAGCACTCAACCAGAGTCATTGAGTTGGGTGCTATCAACTGTGGAAGCAATAACTTCATATTTGTTCCACAGAATTTAGATAATGCCCATAACTGAAGTAGAGCTATAGTTCTTTAGGCACTGTGTAAAGGTTACAAGAGGACTGAAGTACTCCTGCATAATGGATCCTATAACTATCCTTAGCTGTGTTTAGCTAAGCTCCTCGATGATTCACAGAGAGCTTCCTCACAACTGAGCTTCTATAGTTCCCCTCATTCATCCCTATCACTTGCACAATGGGGCTCCTGGGTTCTGGCACCTGGGAGAACCTTGGAAATAGATTTGCCTCCTGAAATTAATTTTAACACAGAAATGTGAGAATTTGTAATGCCAACAGGTAGAATTAAATCTGGGACTTCTGCAGTTTATAACATGAGCCTTTATTGCATGAGCTCAATCCAGCTGGCTTTTAGCTAAGGCTGTAGAGCTGACTCATTATTCTCTCTCTGAGGCCATATCTACACTGGGAGGCTTCTTTAAAACTAGTAAATTTGACTTAATAATTCCTGATTTAACAAATTTGAACTAGTATGTCCATACTATGGGGAAGCCCTGAAATTAGTCTGAGGCAGGCTCTGTTAGTGTGGATGAACTACCTTGAATTTAGAGCCCCAAGACGCCCTGGGGGGTAATTAGTTCAAATTACTCTGGGTAGTAATTATTTCAAAATAGCCATACTGGAGCATCCACACTATCATTATTTCAAAACCTGATGCTCTAGGTGTCCTTAAACTTTTGATGAAAGAAGCTGTAGCTGAATAACCAGGAATGGTTCACTTAATGATTACCCTCTTCTGTTCATTCCCCTAGTTGCCAGTGCCATGACAACGGTTTTGGTAGTGTGGACATTTCACTTATAAATTTGACCTTGGTGGGGAGGGTGTAATTTCAAAATAAAGTCCTAAGGCTAAGTGTTGTGGCAAAGCTCTGGCTGTGCATCTGTGGGTCTTACGTTTCCTGGTGGACAGTGTTTGCCTCAGAGGCTCACTGTGACCCTCCACACACTCTTCTTTTCTAGAGGCAAGGGCCACAGCCTACTGAGTCATACTCATCATACCCATAGTTTGGGGTGAAAACCCCTCTGTAGCCCTAGTCTTCCCTCTCAGGGAGAGAATCTGTAATGGCATAGGGAGGGTTGGGTTGGGGGGGAACCCAGGCCCGGCCACTACTCTGAGTTTTGGCCCAGGGACCCTAAGGCAGTGGCAACAGATAAGGTTTCTTCTATTCCCAGCCTGGCAGCTTTTTCCCTGGGTCACTTCTCCCAAACGATCCCTCTCAGTTCCTTTTCTCTGTAATTTGAGCAAGTCTGTCCTGATTGTCCACAGCACTCTGCCTTACTTGCAAACCTCAGCGCTCTCTCAGAACCCCTCTTACTCTCAGATCTTTGTCTTCTGCCTTCCAGGTGTGGAGGCCTTGTATACAAGCCACAGCAGGCCTGTTGTTTCTGGCAAACTCTTTATTGACCTAAGGTGCCTACCTGATTATGCTGCAATAGGCTTGGACATGTTTATTCAGGGAAGAGTAAGCTGTTCACTCAGGATACAACTACACAGTAAGTCTAAAGTAGAATTAAGCTACACAACTTTAGCTGTGTCAAATGCATAGCTTACATTAAAATATCTTAATTCGGCTTTTGGCACTGTCTACACAGCAGGAAGTCAAAAGAAGAACACTCTTTCTTTGACTTTCCTTACTCCTCAAAAATGAGGGTTACCATGAGTCAGTGTAAAAAGTCCTCCAGCTCGACATTATTTTGAAATAAAGGCTTGTAGTATAGACATGCACTATGTTATTTAGGAATAATGTCAGTTATTCTGAAATAACATTGCTGTATAGATGTACCACTAGAGCCCAGCATACCTTTCCTCCATTAGAGTATGGCAGCCAGCTGATCCGGTCTGTCACCGTGGTCCCAATGCCAGTTGACAGAAGAATACACCACACCCAGGCGGTGTATGGGTTACATATTCAGATAGGAAACATGATGAGAGTTAAGCTCATCCAGTTATAGAACAAATATAACATATGGCTTACATAGCTGCCTGACACTAACCAATGCAGTTCAAATTTTAGATACTGAAAATCAGTAACACACTGTTCAGACCTTTAAACAATCTACATGCCAAAACCAGTACCAGATATTACTCAAGGAGAGAATAATTTATTGGGAATAAAAATAAGTACAAACTTACAAAGTATTTTAAAGCATTTTAAAAAAGGAGAAAAAATGTGAATTACTCAGATTTAGTAACTCAGCATTGGTTTATTATCTTAGATTCCAGCATGTGCATTCAATTTTTGAAATGGTACTCCCAGCTAAACAACATAGAAGTATGGATTTTGTGGTACACAGAAGTGTTCCCTCCTTTTTCCAGGTCCTTATGCTCCACCAAACTTCTGTTGCCATACCTTCTGTTCCTCATTGCTCTTGAAGAAGGTTTAACTGCCAATCTCCAACCTATCTCTTTGTACAATGAGGGTATCCAAGATCACTTCTTCCAACTTTGGCATCCGAGTGACAGTGTAGACTATAGAGTTTTATAATGTTTTATGTAATATGCTTAATGGCTAGTATGAAAATAAATGTTAAACAACTATAACTCTGCTGACCACCCTTCTCTGGTTAGCTGAGAGAACAATCTTTTAGGCCATTGGTAAAGACAAACACAAGCAGTCTGTTTGTATCTGAGGTCAAGACAGAAAGAGATTACAAGGGTCTTTGTGATTCAGCATGATCACACTGTTGATTTCACGAGTAGTTAGAGTATAGATTGTGTTATGAGGAATGAATTAAAAGTTTATACTAATAGAAGCTTTTTATTGAAACAGATGGATACATTTTGTTTGGACAATTGTATCCCAATTGTGAAATAATTGGGGAGGAGGGAGTGAATGAATTTCAAATGTGAGTGTTTGGAGAGGAGGTTGTAAAACTCAGAGGCGACAAGCTACCATCAGTTGGTCCCAATATAAAGTAGACCGATGCAAGACATTATGGATGGCTTTCGAGTGTTACGAGCAAGCATCCCTTTACAAACAAGACTGTCTTGAGATAAATGCTGGGAAGGAGGCGCCAACATACTGATGTCAGAGTAAAGAATTACTCCAACAAAAACAGATATTAAGGAGAACGGATGGTGATTTATTAAGAGATGACACAACAAAATGCATAGACCTGAATGGAAGAAAAGTCATATAAGAGATGAGGTGTCTTGCATGAATATCTGAGTCTCATCTTGTCAAAGATCAGCGCATCAGTACAGACTGAGAGAAGCCTCTGCTCCTCCTCCTCACACTTAACTTGCCTGGCCAGTGAGTTATTGTGAGCAACAGACTGATAACTTTAAGCAAAAGCAAGACGGGGTTTGTGTGTTTGTGTGTGTGGAGTATGTGTGAATATACATATAACAGAATAGAGTTACATTATCAATAAATGTGGCATTTTGCCTTATCCCCTCAAAAAGATCCTGTGAAATTCTCTTGAATATAACCGCAGAGTGTAGATAAGAATGTAGGCTTTTAAATTTATGATTACAAAATGCCACCTCCGTGCATTTCAAGGGGGCAGTGGAGCCTGGACTCAGCTGGGGATTCCCCAGCTGATCCCAGGTTCCATGTTGCACTGCCCCTTTGAAGCACAAGAGTGCCACTTCAAAGGGGCAGTGAAGCATTAACATGTTAATCCTGCTCTGCATTAATCACAGGCATTAATGCATGTGAATTGACAGCGCTAATCAAAACAAATGTCAAGAAAACAAATAGCTTTAGATTTACAGTAGACTTCCGATAATCCGGAACCTATGGGATTTAGGCGGTGCCGGATTATCAAATATGCCGGACTATCAGGAGGTACTATAAGCAGGTTATATATATACTGTATACATTATATACTGTATATAAAGTGTTCTTAACCCTTTTTATTGTACATAATGTATACAGTATACTGTAATGTTTTGGGTTTTTTAAGCCTTTTTTACCCTTTTTGCTCAGTTCAGCTGTTGCTCCTGTTACCTTGTGACTCATTTTTTGCTGAAGCTCACTCACTAGGCTCTTGCCATTTTGATGCCGGACTATCAGGAGTGCTGGACTATGGGAGTTTTACTGTACTATGCTATACATGGAAATATGCCCTTTCTATAGCTTTCAAGCAATTATGCCAATTCTTCAAACAAGTACTCATGAATGTTGGAATACTCACATGTATATGTGACTGCAAGATCAGAGCTGATATAAAGATAGATATAAAACCCTTCATTTTAAATACATTTTTATGGTGGATAAAAAATATATGCACACAGAAACAAATATGCTCTGGATTTGGGGAATGGTAACAAAGGTTATAACCAAGCTCACAATGGCTTTTAATTAGGGTTGTTTTATGAACTATTTAACGTGTCATCTTGATTCTAATCTCAGATTCTAACCTGGTGTCTTGCCCCTTAAAATGCACAGAGTGTTTTATGTGGGCAATGACTAAATGTCTTTCAAGAAACTGACCTTACTTTTTCTTATGTTTAAGGTGTTAGGTTACCACATATCTCTGTAAAGGTAGGTAACTGGATAGAGTATTCTGAGACTTTCTACGCAGAACTGTCTGCAGATGTTTATATGATTAATCCATGCTAAAAAGAGCAAAGGTCACAACGATATTTTCAGTAAAACAATAAAAACCGAAATGCCATGAATTCATTATGATATGTGATTCTTTCTACTCGCTGTCTATTTATAATTTGGAATACTTACCATTTAGCAGAATCATACAAGGACATTTTCTTACAAGAGTTGTTACTCTTTTGATCAGACACACACATCAGATCTTTGAGAGTGTTTTTCAGGGATAATTTATGTATAAAAATACCTTAAAATATTAAAACAGACGTATCTCAACAGGATGGATATTTAAATGCTTCTTTTTTGGGGGGGTCACTTTCTTTAAGGAAATGTTGGATTGTTACTCTTCAAAATGTAAAAAGCATGTTTAAAGTTATAACATTTATAGATACTGATTTATAATTATTAGCCTAATAGTTTGATCTGCAGAATTCCCATTTCCATGAGTCCTTATTGTGTGAGTTTGGAAAAGTCACTCATGCCAAAACTTGTAAATGTGAGTGTCTTGAACATGCACATTGCCTCTTTATGTAAGCAAATGAAGAAATGTTTGGGTATGAAGCGCCCCTTTAAATCATAGCACTTATTTAAGCGCTGCTACATGTTGTAGGTGGATGCATTTAGGGACATGCTCTTGAAAATGATTACCAATGGGAGTTGCAGATGTTCAGTATCTCTGAAAAATAGTGCACTAACCTGTTTCTGCCTTCCTCCATGCAGGTGTGAAATGAGTATACTTTAACACTCCAACCTGCCCTTTTTAGAGCCAGGAGGTCATCAGCCCTGTTCAGTTAGTTCTGCATCACTACTCCTGTTCAGGATTTGGAGCTTAAGATGAAGGAAGCTGAACAGTGAGAGGTTGGCTAGAGAGGAGTACGGAAGACTGATGAGTGGAGACCACAAAGCAGGCACAAAAGTCTATAGTAGACTCTACATAAGAAGGCTTAGGAGTGGTTATTCAGGAAAGAGCAGGGGTGGCAACCCCAGGAAAGACCAAGGGGAAAGACAGAAAGAAGTCCAGGACAGGCAGAAACTGAGCTCAGTAGGTTGGCAGAAAAGTGTTTGAATTAGATAAAAGAAGATAAACCTCTTGGGAAGAAGTGGGCAGGCAAAGGCTTTGTTTTGTTTCTATTGGCCTTGCAAGTGGTACATGTTTGGAAATGACTTAGCCAGGGGGTCAAGTCGTTCCATAAGTCCAGACCACTGAAGTCTGGAGGAGGAAGAGGAGGAAGCAAAGGGGCTGCAAATCTAGGTGTCACCATACTGATTCTTTGGTAGATATTAATAACATCATAGCTCGTAAAAGCTTTCATACCTGAATTAGCTCATTTTTATAAAGTCTTTTAAGATTCAGCAATATAGAGATCTCAATAGAGAATGGCAAAATATTTTAAATGTTAAATGTTATTGTGACTACATAACAAAAACCATGCCATGAGTTGTTTTTGCTTTCAGCATGATATAAACAACACAGCTTTTGCATACCTCAGTACATGTCCAAAATTATTAAAATTATTGCATATTTAAATTGATGCAAATGAAAGCAAAATTGGCATGGGCCTTTCCAAAATGTATCCTATTACTTCACTAGTATAAAATTGGAGTGCCCTAGTTTGTCCACTCGGAACTGTATCTTTGAGGATGGAGGATCAGAAAATCTATGCTAAGTTTACTCAGTATATATGGTATCTATATTTCATGGAAAGACATATATGAAACACATTAGATTTTATGAAAGCAGAGACTAATAAAATGTGTCAGAAGATTATCTACTTCAGTTTGTGATAATATTTTCTGCTTTTTAGTGGCCATTCAATGGTCTTCCTGTCCCACTGTCAATACCCCAGTTATACCTGTGGAGGTGTGCATTTTGTGCCTCCATAACAATGGCATCATACACTTAAGTTTAGTAGGACAGGAAGACACTTGTGCATATTTAAACTTGCACTTAAGTGTTTTGCTGTTTTGTTCCATTAATAAATAGACCAGAACTTTTCTTAGCAGTATATGTTGATGAGCAACATGTGAATATGGCCTCCAAAATACATATTCATGTGAATATGACCTCCAAGATATTTTTATAAGTATAGAAGAATTTGTCTATTTAAAGAAAAAAAATCCCTTTTGAATGTAACTGTAAATGAATGCCTGTAAATAACTTCAAGAAGTACAAAAGCAACAGCTCATAGAGCGATTCATTTGTCAGTCTTCTTTTTATTGATTGTTCTAGCTTTTGCAGCTGCAAAAAGCAATAATTTAAAACTGAAGTAGGTGCTAATGCCCAGCTTCTGCATGTATATAATATGTTGATGCTTTTCTGCAAAGAAACTGAGAATGTTAAAAATGATATAGCGTATTCAATCTGGGAGGTCAAAATCCAACCTTCAGGCCAAATGTGGGAAGCAGATTTGAGACTGCCTGGTAGATAAGGTAAAAGTAAACTGGAGCATTTGTAGCATTAGGATTTATATTTTCTGCATGCCACATAAACTTCCATATCAATGAAGAAAGCAGATCCAATTTGCTACATTTTATATAAATCAGGGATCCAAACCTGGAAGATGTTGATCATTTCCTGTGGGATGCTGAGGTACCTTAATCCCCTCTAGAGTTGATGGAAGTTCAGGGTACATAATATGACAAGGAAGTTTCCTGAATAAACCTTATTGTATTAAGTTAAACCTTAGCTGAATTAATTTTATGTAATTTTGGAGTCCATTGTATTAAAAAGCAAGTTTATGTTTTATTGTGGAATTGTAAACAAAGAACAGATGCTGGCCTGCTTGGATAGTCTGACTTGCTGAGGAATTCACAGTATAAGCTGGTAACCATGGAGCATGAACACCAGTCAGGAGGGAGACAGACATGGATGGCAGCTGAGGAGCTGGGAGCCTAAAGTCAGTGCCTTTGCTAGATTGCAGAAGGGGAACACAGGTGCAGCTGCCCTCACCTGTGACAATTCATACCTTTTAAGCTCATGCCAGGGAAATGATTCAGGAGACCCTAACAATTAGTCACTGGTTCCCTTTGTTGGCTTCAAGTGTGCTGGGTTGGTTTAAGATAATCTTATATTTTTGGTTACAAGTAAAGGAACTCCACTGCCCCTAAGCAATATTCATGAACATAAAAAAAACTTTGCAAGTTGAATGGTGATTGAAAAATTAGAATATTAAGAATAAAGCAATAAGATTTTCCATATGGAATAAGAGTTTAAATGTGGAAACACAAAATTAAATTGCAAAAGGATAATTATAAACCTATAGTTTGAGAATTTACTTATGAGATGTAAACAGTTCAGTTACTTAAAAAATAAAGGGATATTATGACAGGGAAAACACATAGCAGGGCAATGGAACTGAAGAAATATTTTATTAACAGAAATTTTCAAGATTTCAAGATTATTCAGATCTTGTTATACCCTTAAAGTCTGGAACTAGTTCACTTTTTAGCAAGGTGTTCACATGGTTATTAGAAAACCACCACACATCCAAAAAGCTTTTATCCCATCCATGCTAATATTTTGCAGTTATTGACATTCCAAAGGGCAGACAAGGCAGGATGAAAACTGTCACTTTCTTCTCCTGCCTCCACACCTGCTTAGTCTTAAAATGGATTTTAAATACTCAGCAGGCTTAGAGTCCCTTGAGTCAAAAAGTTCAAAAAAGAAAGATATTGGGGTTTTGTTTCAGGTGCCTAAGGGGAAAACAAAGCAGTGTGCATTTCCAGCATGACACATGGGATTTAGGCATGTACAGTATCAGCCATTAACATGGATTGAAGTTGCACACACAAATCCCCAATCAATATTCTCTTGCATGTCTAATGGAATAGTTGAACACAGAGAATGTGAGTAGATTTATTTTTCCATTCAAAAATCATTCCCTTGTGTTTTGAAAAAGATTCTTCTCTTACTATTGTGAAGGACAGAATATATAATCTATCCTGAGATGTACAACCAAGATTACTAAAAATCCCATCTCATTTTTGCTAGAGTAGGGATCTTAACCACTGTGTCCAGGCCAGATTGTAACTATCCTTATAGTTTTCATAGGGTATATTACTTTTACTGCCCACCAGCTCTTAAATGTTCCATAACATTGCTTTGGTGATTAAATAAATTCTGTGTTTCATTTTAGATTTAACTGCATATTGTGTGTCATGATTACAAATTATGTCTGCCCTGCACAGTTACAGTCATTCACAGCTACAGTCCATTCTTAAGGCCTAATACCAGCACATCTCCTCTCAGGCCTAACACTTCCTGGCAGAGCTCCTTCTCTTCTTTCCTTCTCAATAGGGATCAGCTTCACAGAACCTATTTGGCAGAGCCCATAACAATACAAAGATGAAAATCCTAATAAAAGCATAGAATCAGAGTACCACATACACCACTGGCATAAGCAGACACCAATCCATTGCCTTTAGTAAAAGCAAGGGAGTTGGACTGGCCTATTAGTGACTTTGTCCCAATGTATGGATTGAAAAAGCATCATCCCTTTGTGTTAACATACCCTTGGTGACTTTTCTTTGTCCTTGATACAACAGGTTCCCCTTTTGAAAAATAATAGATTTTTTAAAAACATAACAATCACTTCTGGGAAAGAAGAGGAAGCATTTTTTTAAAGTTCAGGAAATAATTCATTGCAAATGAAACAGGCAAATCCCAAAAATTTCTTGTAAAGATTTTCAAAACTCAGGAAGATTTTCAAAATCCTAATAATATCCTTACTGTGTCTCAGTCTAAAGCCCATTGAAGTCCATGCAAAGACTCCCATTGACTTTGGTAGGCATTTGGATAAGTTTTCCTTAAAATGTATGGCTTGGCTGAAAGTAGTGCCCCAGACTTATAACATGTCAACTGCATGAAATAACTTGATGGACAAATCTGTCTGTGTTGATTATCTTTTTCCTTATTAACTAAAAGATATAACTTTTCAGATAACTCATTGTCCATGCATCCAACAGTTTAATTTGCCTAGGCAAAAAGCAGGATGTAATATTTCCCTTTTTTCTTTACTTTATACTAATGGTGTATATGTAAAAGTTTTATGATCAGTGCAGCACAACTGCAGGGATATATGAAATAGAAAGCACAGTATTAAGAGATTGTTAAATGCAAATGAAAGAGCTCAAGAAAACACCTGACACACAAAATCCTTTAGACAAAAATGTTGAATTGTAGAGATTTCCTTAGTATTCCTTTTTGTGCAAGCTTTGCCTTTCTCCTTTATCTGTGTGCCATCTACTATTTAGGCAGGTTTCCAGCATAATACATTACAATAATATAGTCCATGTACATTCCCAGAGAAAAGTTGTAATAAAACAGAATTGAGTTCGAGGTTATATATCTATAAATAAGGGTTAAATATTACGGGAATGTTGTAATCATAACAAATCAAATATTGTAAACCAGGGAAGCTCAGAGTTAAGATTAAATTTTGAAACAAATCTAATGTATTATAGATTTACACAATTAAAGTACCCAAAGAACCTGAACCTCTGCACTGTAATGACTGTAATGACATCATGCAATAATCACAATTAAAGTATTTTAGTGTTTGTGGTCCCAGATTAGATCAAACTAATTTTTAAATCCATTTAGACCATTACCTTTCTTTGCTTCCATTGTTCAAACTTGAAAATTAATATAAAGAAGATGTATAATGTCTAATATATGTTTCTAAGGAATGTAAGGAATCACAGGTGAAAACTAATACTTATAGTTAAAAATATTAGTTAGGCTAGTGCATGTTCCAAAAAGAGCCATCTGAAGAAGACTTCCTGTATTGGCTTGTTAGGAATGGTCAACAAATTACAGATAGCCATTCCCATTTTCTAGACCCCTATAGATAGTTCTCCACAACTTCTGATAAACACTGTTAATAGACCCATAGGTAATGGTTTCAAAAAGTATACAGCAACATAAAATATATAGCTGGAGTTGGCTCACCTTAAGCCAAGCTTGGCAGTGTCCACACAGTGTGAGGCCAATGGGAACAAAGAGTCCCATTGGCTTTCCTTACTCCTCATGACTGTAAGGAATATAGATGCCAGTTGAAACTTCCCACAGCTTTCGACTTATGGGTCAATACTAGACCGGCTAAATCGAATGCCAGAAGATCAACCTCTAGAGCGTCGATCTGCTGATAAGTATAGTCATGGCCTGAGTGCTGTAGCATCACCATCTGCAGTATCTGAATATCACAACTACTTTATAGGAAGGTTCTACTAGGCAGAACCACGTCTTTCATGGGGAACATGTCCCTTCCTCAAACACAGACATGGAGTGATTGGGGAGAGGGAATCTCTTTGAAGAAATTTTCACAGAGGGTATGTCTACACCGCATTCCTCTTTCGAGAGAGGAATGCAAATGCAGATGAGCGAAATTGCAAATGAAGCCAGGATTTAAATATCCCGCGCTTCACTTGCATATTTATGGATGGGCGCTATTTCAAAATATCTTATTTCAAAATACAAAATGCTGTTTAGATGTGGTTATTTTGAAAGAAAACTCTTCTTCTGAAATAACCCTTAAACCTCGTTGAATAAGGAATAAGGGTTATTTCAGAAGAAGGGTTTTCTTTTGAAATAACTGCATCTAAACAGCATTTTGTATTTCAAAATAAGGTATTTCGAAATAGCACCATTACTCAAAAGTGTAAATGAAGCGCAGGATATTTAAATCCCGGCTTCATTTGCAATTTCAAACGTCTACATTTGCATTCCTCTCTCAAAAGAGGATGCAAGTGTAGACATACCCAGAGTTATTATCCCTCAAGGCCCTTGTTGTATCTCTGTAATAAGAGGGTACCTAAGCCATTAATTTGTGTCTTCTATATTGGAAACTGTAACCTACTTTAAATTTAATTGATCTCCTGTGGTGCTCCTTCCAAGCAACATTTGGCACACACATGGGCCTCTAAAACTATAAACCAGTACAAGGAAACTGCTCACTTAAGCAACATATTTTCTGTTACAAGTGAGTAATGCTGAATATTGGACAGGTAGAAATAGAAAAGGCCTTAAATCTTTTTTCATACTAAAAAAAAAATCAGCTGTGCAGTAGCACAGAAATGTAGCAACCACTGGGGAAAACAAACACTTAATCATCGATGATTGCTAGTGGAAGCTGACATGTATCTCTTACAGTATTATATTTATACAAAACCATGGTCCTCAGCCAAAATACAAAAATGTTGTGCAACTGAAGCTAATCAGATACACTGAGTTTAGGAGGAACAGGGATAAATAATAGCCTACAATGAAATATGGTGAGGACAGAAGTGCTGCCTCTATGTAAAATATAAGGGTGTGTCTGCCGACAGAGAGATGTAGATTAGGCACATCGAAATTGCTAATGAAGCGGGGATTTAAATATCCTGCACTTCATTAGCATAAAAATGGCCACAGGGGTTTTTTTTTTTGGCATGGAGCTTTGTTGGAGTAAAGCGGCAGTCTAGAGGCTGATCTTTCAAAAAATAAAGCCTTTTTCGAAAGATCCTGTAAACCTCATTTCATGAGAGATAAGGGATCTTTCAAAAAAGTCTTTATTTTTCGAAAGATCAGCCTCTAGACTGCCGCTTTTCTCCAACAAAGCTCTGTGCTGAAAAAAACGACGGACATTTTTATGCTAATGAAGAATGGGATATTTAAATCCCCACTTCATTAGCAATTTCGATGTACCTAATCTATATCTCTCTGTCGGCAGAGAGGTGTAGTCTAGACACACTCCAAGAGAGATATTAGGAAGAGAGATACAAAAGCTTTTCAACTGAATAAAGAGGCTTAAGAGTCTTTAAAGGATATAAAATCATGCTAGGCTTTTGCCAAGACAGAAATAGGAAACAAATCCAAGAGGATAAGCAGATATGACCAATGGTATCAAAGTTAGGGTATGTCTACACTAGTCCCTTAGTTCGAACTGGGGAGGCTAATGAGGGCGACCAAAATTGCAAATGAAGCCCAGGATTTAAATATCCTGCACTTCATTAGAATGTTCCTGGGCAGTCCCCATTTTGGAAATTGACTAGCCCAGAGTAACTGCCCGCATCTACACACGCATCTACACACTGGGAGTTCGAAGTAAAGCCCTTAACTCAAATTAGCTGTTAAACCTCATTCCAGGAGGAAGAACAGCTAATTCGAGTTAGGGCTTTACTTCAAACTCCTGTTTCACTGCTGCATGTAGATGCGGGCAGTTACTCTGGGCTAGTCAATTTCCAAAATGGCGACCACCTGGGAACATGCTAATGAAGCGCGGGATATTTAAATCTCACGCTTCATTTGCAATTTCGGTTGCCCTCATTAGCCTCCCTAGTTCGAACTAGGGGGCTAGTGTAGACCTACCCTAAGAGTGAAATAATATCAATGATATTTATGTAGTTGTGTTTCATGCTTCTTCTAAAGACATACTGTAAACAGTAATGGGGAATTTTTGTTTACTTAGATCTACAATAAAATGTGAAGTTAATTTCCATCAATGGGACTACCTGTATGAATAATGCATTATAATGAGTAAGAGGGTCCCAATCCAACCCTATGTGAGTGTATCACCTGCAGCACAAAAGGGTTTATCTCACTTGGGTCCTTTTAAAGCTACTGTATTTTAGATAAATAATTATATTAATTACCTAAAAGTCCATCCCTGTCTTTACTGAAATTATATTCCAAAGGGAAGATTTATAGGCATTTTATGAATCAGAGAATTTAAAAATAGTCACACAATAGAGTATTATTCCCCCCCCCCCCCCACCTTGAAACACAGTAACTCCTGAGTCAGGGATGTTTAACCTTGAGCGTGTTACTCTCACAATATTGAACTGTTTTCCTGTTACCCTGCACTCCATTAATGTTCTATTAAATGAAGTAATGATTGAAAAGAAGAAAATAAACTACTTTTTGAAAAGCATCCTTCAGAGTGGCTTCTCTGCCACTGCAATCAAAAAACCTACAATTCCAGGAGGTCTGAACAACACTGGCTGATATCACTTGTTTCAGAGTTACTTTGTGACCAAATGATATCCTTGACTAGAAAAATTATAGATATTTCATTTCTTCATCTTCTGGTACTGTACATGTAATTTAATATGTACAATTGTGTCCTTCTATTTCTTCACCCTTAAACTCCCATTTATTTATTTATTTATTTATGCTCAGATTTATCTGAAACCTCCCCATGTGCTCTTCACACACCAAATACAAATCCAATACTGACAGGCCAGCACAGTTTAAATTATTCACGCTTCAGTGTACATGAGTGGCAGGGCAACAATCAGCCAGGCAATCATTCCATTCATTGGCCTCTTCTGAATTTATTGATGACAAATTGCAAGAGGAGGAAAACCAGAATGCTCGCTCCAACCAAATGCTAAAATTCCAAGTCCAGGAGATTAACTCTTTACCCCCAAACTTACAACAGAAAACATCGGTTTAAAAAAAACCAAATAACAATGAGGCAAGTATTAAGAGAATCTGCACAGCAAACTGGACATATTTTGAACACCTGGTACCATAGCATGGGACTGTGTTTGAACGTAAAGGAATCTGAATTCCGATTGTTTCTTAACAGGTCACAAGTATATCTCAGCAAGCTCATTTAATTAAATTCTGTTTAAGAGACAGCTGAAAAAATAACCATGAATTGATCTTAACAGGGAGATTATGGTCAATTTCACAAATCCCAGGAAAATATTTTCTGGCAGAAAGAATGCTTTTGGAAGTATAATTTCTCTTTCACAGCAGCTATTATTTCAAGTCTGAGAAAGCAATGAGGTACAGTGTGACTAGCACATTTTAAGATCTAGTTTGGTACATTTCCCTGTGCATCATTTATAGAGGAAAACAACATTCTGATCTGCCTAATTGCAGTCTTGAAATTCATGTGCACATGGAGGGATTTTTTCAGACCAGAAGTGGAAAGAAGCCAATGTCAGAGCTGTTCATGGAGGAAGATGTGGAAATTTGAAAGAGGAACTTTTCCAAGAGGCAAGCTTGACCAAAGCACAGGATAATATTAGGACTCGGTGTCTCTAATTTAATCTGAAGAATATTTCCAGCCTTTTCCATTTACTACAGTAGAATCCTGTGTTCATGAACATTTGTAAAGCACTGTGGTAAAAAATGGTTAAAGCTACGGGGACAAGCAGGGCAGAGTCTCATCTGGTGTAAATTGTTATAGCTCCATTGGGGACTGAGGATTTGCCCTATGGAGAGAGAGAGATGAAACCAATATGATATTGAAAGAAATATCTAAAATTGGACACATGATTAGAATGCATCTGTCCAATTCAGATGTTCCCAAACTTTTCAGCATCACGCCCCCCTTTCTGATTTTTGAAAAAGCCTCACCCCCCCCAAAAAAAAACTTGTTGAGCAAAAAAAAACTTGATGGGAGGGGGACTGGGTCACCTTGTGCCCCCACCCGGGAATTTCTGCACACCCCCCAGTTTGGAAACCCATGGTCTAGTTCACTGTGTTCATATCTCAGAGTCTGAAGACACTGGGTTTAAGTAAATGGCAAAACTCCCAGGCTATGGCTATACTATGCACTGTGCTGGAAGAGGCAATGCAAATGAAGCATGGATTAGCATTTTCTTGTGCTTAATTTGCATAATCTCTTCGGATCCATTTTTGCGCAAAAACAAGCAGTGTGGATGTTTCCTTTTTGCACAAAATCCCCTTTTTGTGCAAGATCCTTATGCCTCTTCCCGGGACATTGCTAAATTACTGAATAAATGGTTTTAACAGGATTGGTTCTGTTCAGAATACAATGATGAAAAGAATGAACTACATGGATACATTTTTCAGGACAATCATTTCACCCAAGTACCTTCCAGAGCCTGTTTCTGTTGACTCGGTTGAACTCCTTGGTCAGATCAATCAAAATCACATAAAGATACTGGTGTTGTTCCCTACATTTTTCTTGTATCTGCCTGGCTGAGAATATAATGTCAGCAGTGTCTCGACTGGCATGAAAGCCACACTGACTTTCAGGGATGATGCCATTTGTGAACACATGTAATGACACTCAGTCTTCTCCTGGGTACCAACTAATACCAATCTAAGATGCTCTGTATAGTGGGATTTTTTTTAACCATTTTCAATATAAGGTTTCATCCAACTCAAATGTAATGTATAGAAACAAAGGCTATGTCTACACTACCCTCCTAGTTCGAACTTGCAATTTGAATTTGATTTGAATTTCCTGGGCTTCATTTGCATAAGCGGGGAGCCGCTTTTTTAAAGCGGGGAGCCATTTTTAAAACCCCGCTGGTTCGAACCCCGTGCAGCGCGGCTACACGGGGCTCGAACTAGGTAGTGCGGACTAGGCTTCCTATTCCGAACTACCGGTACACTACCGAACTACCGGTACGTGGAACGAGGTGTACCGGTAGTTCGGAATAGGAAGCCTAGTCCGCACTACCTAGTTCGAGCCCTGTGTAGCCGCGCTGCACGGGGTTCAAACCAGCGGGGTTTTAAAAATGGCGGCTCCCCGCTTATGCAAATGAAGCCCAGGAAATTCAAATCCCGGGCTTCATTTGCAAGTGCGGTATGCCTACATTACCCCGCTAGTTCGAACTAGCGGGGTAGTGTAGACATACCCAAATTTATTTCTATAGTATGCCTTTGACATTTGTCAAGGTTATCATATATGATCATTAATAATTATTTATGGAGTGTATTACCAGCCAAAAAAAGTGGAAGAAATTTTCCCTATCTTGTAAGGCCATATTTATTTCTGCTGCTGTCAAAGGCATCTAAATTGTATCAGGGATGTATCTGACCCATTTGCATAGTGACTATTACCTTTATATCTCTTGCTGGGATTTCTAAAGCAGAAAATTACTTGTCTGCTATGCATATATTCCACCATTGGGTAGGTTGGGGGAAAATTATCCTTGTATCTTAACTGTTTGTAGAACCCTGAATGGATACAAAATTTGTATGTGCATTGGCATCTACAAAAATGATCCACAGATGTGTACATCCACAGATGCAGATACCCACTGATATAAAGTGGATATCTGTGGATTTGCAGAGCTCTAACTATCTAAAATCCATGGAAGACAGTGGAAGAGGTTGACTCTGATTTGGAGGCTGTGGTAGCTCAGGTAAGATGAAAAGGAAATTAGACCCAGATCAGAAAGGAATTTAGGCAGCTAACTTCCATGGAAATCAATGGAAGTTAAGAGACTGTATATCTTTGTGAATCTGGACATTAGCATTGATTGAAACAATACAAAAATATGTTGTAAGCTGGCCATTTGAGACCTGGGTCCCTGACTTCTGCTGAAGCCTGCAAGTACCGGTCTAGTGTCTCCAGCCAAACTCGGTGTGGGTGCAGGAATAAAGGGGGTCTCAGCGCTGGATCTGGCCTACAGGAAGCTGAAGGCAGGATCCAGGCATAAGAACCTGCCTTCATAATTCTCACAGAAACCCAGCTTGGAAGCAAGACAACCCTCAGCTGCATGGGGGCCCCCTGTGTAACAGGAAAGAGGGCAATACAAGGATTGCCTCAGGAGTAGCACTTTCTCATAAATTAAGCCACCAAGTTTCCTAATTTGGGGCCTTACCGTAAGTTAGGCCATCCAGTTATTCATCTTGTGCCAGTAAAATAAGGCTTCAAAATGCACCATATAAGGAATCAATAGGTATGGTCCGGGAAAAGTAGCCTCTCCATATTAGGAAGCAAACAGGTCGGGTCCGGGAAGGGGCAATCTTCATCTTATTAGGAAACAAAAGGATGATTTGGAAGAATGGGATAAGGTGTGTACCAAGGGAAGGGTAGGGATAAAAGATGCTGTAACCATAACTCAGGGCTCACTTCGTTGGTCATGAGGCAGAGAGGAATGAGCGGTCAGGATTCTGTAACTGAATAAATCACCTCTTACCACTCCACCCAGCTTCGTCCATCATTCAGCCCTGCAACACTGGGGACCCTGAGATCACGGCAGGCAGTGATAAGACCATTGTCCCACAGTCAATAAGCTCCAGGCCCTGGTTCAGGGTGGGAAGCAAAGCAAAGCAGTCCCATAGATAGTATGGCCCAGGCCCTGGTTCAGGGCGGGACAGCAAACAAGCACAGTCCCAGGGTATGTCTACACTACCCCCCTAGTTCGAACTAGGGGGGTAATGTATGCATACCAAACTTGCTAATGAAGCCCGGGATTTGAATTTCCCGGGCTTCATTAGCATAAAGCCGGCGCCGCCATTTTTAAAAGCCGGCTAGTGCGAACCCCGTGCCGCGCGGCTACACGCGGCACGGGCTAGATAGTTCGGACTAGCAAGCTATTCCGAACTATCTGTACACCTCGTTCCATGGAACAAGGTGTACCCCAGTTATTAAGGCTCACGCCCTGGTTCAGGGCAGGGCAGCCAAACAAATGCAGTTCCAAAGTCAGTATGGCCCAGGCCCTGGTTCAGGGCAGGACAGCAGACAAACACAGTCCCAGTTATTAAGGCCTAGCCCTGGTTCAGGGTGGGACAACCAAACACATGCAGTCTCAAAATCAGTATGGCCCAGACCCTTGTTCAGGGTAGGGCAGCCGAATAAACACAGTTCCCCAGACACGAGCACTGAGGGGGAGTCTGCCATCCAGCATGCGGAGTGGCAGTGGGGATGTGGGTCTTCCCTACTCTACCGCGTCCTGACCCAGGGCCCTAGCTGTGGCAGCCCTGGCTGCCACTGGGGTCAGCGGGGATCCGACCTGCAACACACGACACGCTCTAAAATATTGTGAAATCAGCATGACAGTCATTGGCTTCCCCTGGGCCATTTCCTAACTGCCCCTCAGGGCAGGGTGCAGAAGGTCTCTTCAGAGCAAGGGCCAGGTGGTCCGGACCAGTCCTCATACTCTCCAAGGTCTTCAGGGCCCTCCTAGCTTGAGAACTCAGGGCAGGCCTCTGCTTCCTCCGGTGGCTGAGAGCCTACTGAGCTCCTGAGCTGGGCTTTAATGCTCCCTGCCCCATCCCTTGGTCTCCATGGAGTTACAGGGGCAGGACCCAGCTTGGCACACCTAGGCTGGGAGAGGGGTTCTTCCTCCTCGGAGTCAGTGAGCAGCCACCCATGCTCACTACATATGTGCATAGCTTATTTACTACTGCAGGGTTTTTTGGTACTAATTGGACAAAGCAGATGTAAGTTTTATTTAAGAGCAAGACAAGGAATCCCATTGTGCAGCTCCTAGCATTAGGAGCATGGATAGGAGAAAATGATCCTGCACTCTGGAACCCCCCCCCCCTCCCCTGCATTGTAATAATGACTCCTGGGGGCTGTTTCTTGTGGCTGCATACCAGCCCAGCCCTGAGGCTGCTTATAGTTGGAGCCAAACTAGGACTGGAGACATAAAAGTAGATTATGTCTGCCTACCCCATATTATAGGTCTTGTGCCAAGCAGAACTCAAACATAATATATATTATAAAGTAACACAGTAATTTTCTAAGCATTTATTTGGCATTTATTTAGCTATCACACTATCAAATGTCATCTTTAAAGGGCCAAGTTTTAAATGATAATATTAAGTAATCCAGTAATTGAAAAATAATTAAAGTGTTCAGTGACTTGGAATATTTTAGAGTGCAATTATAACTCTTTATTTATGAGAATGGATGAAATATGACAAAGCCAAATCTGCTGGAGATTACATTATGCAGAAATGCACAGTATTGTTATGTTCTTCTTTGTATAACTATCTGACAAAATATAATGGAATACAATGTACAGAAAAATAGATTCTGCCAGATACCTTTAAAAAAAACTCAACTTCTGATCATTTTACAGTATTATCAGTTGTATGCAATTTTTCTCATACAAATTGCTCTTTTTCAATCCCTCATAATCTTCTTTGTTCTGTGCTACGATATGCACATCTTAAAAGGAAGCTGAGACATGAAGGATGTTGTGAAGAGCTGTATCCTACAGAATTTTTGTAAAAGTGTAACTCACCTTTGCAGAAATGATGACTGAAAATGAACAGTGTGAGGCTCATATATCCAGCTTGTTCAGGAAATATTTCTAAAGCACTAACAGTACTTTGAAGCAACATGGTGTTCGCTCTGTACTTATTGCTGTAGACATTGTTATCCTGTGATTCATAGCAGCCTAAGTCATTTTAGCAAGCTATCCAGTATCTTGTGGTAGTGGCCCATAGCATGCAAGAAGGCAGAGGATATCCTAAAGTGGACAACTGCCTGCCCATTAGGGAACCTGTGTCAATCAAAGGTTGGCTTATTCTCTGAAGCCATGAGGTTTTATATTTCTTATTTTAACAAAAACTCTGATTAATGCAACTTTATATTTTTATTATTCATGTATACGTATGGAGGTCTGATATCCATACAGGATCACAGTTTCTTATGAGTGTGCTATACCTTGTTGACCATACTTGAAAGTTAGGGCCAAATTCTGCCTTTGGATACTTATAGAATCATAGAACTGGAAGAGACCTCAGAAGGTCATAAAGTCCTGTCCCCTGCTCTAGGCAGGACCAATTCCAACTAAATCAACCCGGCCAGGGCTTTGTCAAGATGAGATTTAAACACCTCTAGGGATGGAGACTCCACTACTTCCCTAGGTAACCCATTCCAGTGCTTCACCACCCTCCTAGTGAAATAGTTTTTCCTAATATCCAACCTGGACCTCTCCCACCACAACTTGAGACCATTGCTCCTTGTTCTGCCATCTGTCACTACTGAGAACAGCCTCTCTCCATCCTCTTTGGAACCTCCCTTCAGGAAGTTGAAGGCTGCTATCAAATCCCCCCTCACTCTTCGCTTCTGCAGACTAAACAGACCCAAGTCCCTCAGCCTCTCCTCATAAGACATATGCTCCAGCCCCCTAATCATTTTGGTTGCCCTCCGCTGGACCCTTTCCAATGCGTCCACATCCTTTTTGTAGTGGGGGGCCCAGAACTGGACACAATAGTCCAGATGCGGCCTCACCAAAGCCGAATAAAGGGGAATGATGACATCTCTGGATCTGCTGGCAATGCTCCTCTTAATGCAACCTAATATGCCATTGGCCTTCTTGGCTACAAGGGCACACTGTTGACTCATATCTAGCTTTTCATCCACTGTAACCCCCAGGTCCTTTTCTGCAGAACTACTACTTAACCGGTTGGTCCCCAGCTTGTAACTATGTTTGGGATTCTTCTGTCCCAAGTGCAGGACTCTACACTTGTCCTTGTTGAACCTCATCAGATTTCTTGTGGCCCAATCCTCCAATTTGTTTAAGTCATTCTGGACCCTATCTCTGCCCTTAAGCGTATCTACCTCTCCCCCCAGCTTAGTGTCATCCGCAAACTTGCTGAGGGTGCAATCCATCCCCTCATCCAGATCATTAATAAAGATATTGAACAAAACCGGTCCTAGAACCGAACCTTCGGGCACTCTGCTAGAAACCGACCACCATCCTGACATCGAGCCATTGATCACTACCCGCTGGGCCCGGCCTTCTAGCCGTCTTTCTATCCATCTTACCATCCATTTATCCAATCCACAATCCCTTAACTTGCTGGCAAGAATATTGTGGAAGACTGTATCAAAAGCCTTGCTAAAGTCAAGGTATATTGCATCCACTGACTTCCCCATGTCCACCGAGCCAGTTACCTCATCATAGAAGCTAATCAGATTGGTCAGGCACAACTTGCCTTTTATGAATCCATGCTGAGTTTTCCTAATCACTTTCCTCTCATCCAAGTGCCTCAATATGGATTCCTTAAGGATCCCTTCCATCATTTTTCCAGGAACCGAGGTAAGACTGACCGGCCTATAGTTCCCTGGATCATCCTTCTTCCCTTTTTTGAAGATGGGCACTATATTTGCCTTTTTCCAGTCATCCGGGATTTCTCCTGATCTCCACGACTTTTCAAAGATAATAGCCAAAGTCTCCACAATGACATTTGCCAACTCCCTCAGTACCCTCTGACGCACTAAGTCCGGACCCATGGATTTATGTACTTTTAGCTTTTCTAAATAGTTCCTAACCTGTTCTTTACCCACCACGGGCTGTCCATCTTCATCCCATCTTGCATCACTTGGCGCAGAAGTCCAGGAGCCGACCTTGTCTGTGAATATAGAGGCAAAGGAAGCATTGAGTACTTCAGCTTTCCCCACATCATCTGTCACTAGGTTACCTCCTTCATCCATTAGGGGCTGTACACCCTCTCTGATCACCTTCTTCTTGTTAACATGCCTGTAGAAACCTTTCTTGTTATCCTTCACATCCTTAGCCAGTCGCAATTCCATTTGCGCTTTCGCCTTCCTGATAACCCCCGGCATTCTCGAGCTATACCTTTAAACTCCTCCCTGGTCATTTGTCCAAGTTTCCACTCTTTGTAAGCTTCCTTTTTGTGCTTAAGTTCACCAAGGATTTCCCCTGTAAGCCAGTCTGGTCTCCTACCATGTTTGCCTCTCTTGCTACGTGTCGGGATGGTTTCTTTCTGTGCCTTCAATAAGGCTTCTTTAAAATACTGCCAGCTGTCCTGGACTCCTTTCCCCTTCATGTTAACATCCCAGGGGATTCTGCCCATCAGATCTCGGAGGGAGTCAAAATCTGCTTTTTTGAAGTCCAAGGTGTGTATTTTACTACTCTCTTTTCTTCCTTTGGTCAGGATCCTGAAATCTACCATCTCATGATCACTGCTTCCCAGGTTGTCACCCACCTCCACTTCCCCTATTAGTTCCTCCCTGTTTGTGAGCAGAAGGTCAAGCTGTGCACGGCCCCTGGTCGGATCCTTCAGCACCTGTGTCAAGAAGTTATCCCCAACATTCTCCAAAAACTTCCTGGATTGCCTGTGTACTTCCATATAGGTTTCCCAGCAGATGTCAGGGTGATTAAAGTCCCCCACGAGAACCAGGGCCTGTGATCTGGAAGCTTCGCTCAGTTGTCCGAAGAAAGCCTCATCTACCTCATCCACCTGATTCGGTGGCCTGTAGCAAACACCAACCACAACATCAATGCTGTTGTTTGCTTTAAACTTAACCCATAGACTCTCAACAGGTTTTTCTCCCTCTTTATACTGGAGTTCAGAGCAATCGTAGTGCTCTCTTACATATACTGCAACTCCTCCTTTTCTCCCCTGCCTGTTGTTCCTGAACAGTCTATACACTTCCATGACAGCGCTCCAGTCATGCGAGTCATCCCACCAAGTCTCCGTTATCCCAATTAAATCATATTTCTAGGTCTGGGCCAGGGCCTCCAGTTCTTCCTGTTTGTTGCCCAGGCTTCTCGCATTAGTGTACAAACACTTCAGGTAACCAGTTGATCGTCCTATCTTCTCCATTCGAAACATGGGTCCTCCTTTCTTGTCCCTTCCTCTCTGCATTTCTTCCCAGTATCCGACTTTCCCACTCCCCTCAGGGTTTTAGTCACCATCCCCCGACGAACCTAGTTTAAAGCCCTCCTCACTAGGTTTGCAAGCCTGCCCGCGAAGATGCTCCTTCCTCTCTTTGTTAGGTGGATCCCATCTCTTCCTAGCAATCCTTGCACCTGGAACAGAGTCCCATGGTCGAAGAAACCAAAGCCCTCTCTGCGACACCATCTGCGCAACCACGCATTTGCATTCTCAATTCGACGATCCCTGCCCAGTCCTTTCCCTTCAACAGGGAGGATGGAGGAGAATACCACTTGCGCTCCAAATTCTTGGATCCTTCTTCCTAGCGCTACATAATCCGCAGTAACACGCTCAAGATCATTCTTGGCCGTATCATAGTTCCCACGTGGAGAAGCAGGATGGGGTAGCGATCTAAAGGTTTGATCAGCTTGGTAAATCTCTCAGTGACATCCAGAATGCGAGCTCCTGGTAAGCAGCACACCTCTCAAGATTCCAGGTCCGGATGGCAGAGGGATGGCTCAGTCCCTCTTAGGAGGGAGTCCCCGACCACCACCACCCGTTGTTTCCTTTTGGGGGTGGTGGCCGTGGAACCCCATCCGTAGGACTACGCATTCCATGCCTTCCAGTAGATGGTATTCCCTTCTGGTTTCTTCCTTATGAGGTCCCTTCCAGAGCTTTCAGCACTGCAGAGCCTGTGGAGAGAGCTTGAAAGCGATTCCTTACCTCTATAGCATCAGGGGATTCCCGTGCTGGCCTTTTTCCCCTTCTAGAAGTTTGACACAACTGCTTTGTAATTTCACAAGAAGTCACACACACATATAACATGCTATCAGTTAGAACATGGAATCCCAAATTGACTTGAATGGGAAGTGTTATGTAAACTGATAGCATTAGCATCAAGGAGAAGGAGGATGTGTACAAAATGACAACTAAAGTGGAAAAATGGGAAGTTATTGGACATCATCTTTTCCTTCACTTCTTTGTTTCCTCTTTATCAGAAGAACAAATAAGAATAAGTCTGAGGTCAAAAATTCATGGCTCACAGATGCTAGCGACATAGAGTGAAATCCTAATCCTACTGAAGTAAACAGTAATTTTGCCATAGACTTCAATGGGGCTAACACTTTATCCATAGTTTATAGTGAAAACCAGGTGGTCTGAGATAGCCAAAGAATTGTTATAATATTTAAATAAAGCCACATGAGAAATGCTAAGTTATTAAAGGCAATTTTTGGATACACATACTTTTGTTGAATAATAGCGGATCACTCATGATGTATTGTGCTATATAACCTAGGCTGTGTCCAGACTCAGGGGTTTTTTTGGGAAAAGTAGCCTTTTCCCGAAAAAACTTCCCCTGTGTCCAGACTCAAGCCGCGTTCTTTCGAAATTATTTCGAAAGAACGCGGCTTTTCTTTCGATGGCGGTAAACCTCGTTTCACGAGGAAGAACGCCTTCTTTCGAAAGTTCCTCTTTCGAAAGAAGGCGTTCTTCAATGTAAATAGGGCTTCCTCAAAAGAGAGCATCCAGACTCTCTGGGTGCTCTCTTTCGAAAAAGCGGATTGCTCTTTCGAAAGAAGCCTGCAGTCTAGACATAGCCCTAGATATGGCTGTCAGAATTAGGCCTTATACTTGGTTACAGAAGGCAAATCAAATGTTTTAAAGGGAGTATGATGGACAGATGGGTTTGTTGTACTGAAATAAAATGCAGACATACTGTGTTACATTCTACAGAATTAAGCCCCAAATCTCTACACATTTCAGATGAAATTTCTATTAAGAGGAGTACGAACTACAGCAGTTAATGCAATATTTTTCATAAAAAATCATATAAAGTTTAATTTCAAAAAGGGGAATTACACAAAAATGAGGAGGTTAGTTAAACAGAAATTAAAAGGCACAGTGACTAGAGCCAAATCCCTGTAAGCTGCCTGGAAACTTTTTAAAGACACCATAATAGAGGCCCAACTTAAATGTATACCCCAAATTAAAAAACATAGCAAGAGACCTAAAAAAGAGTCACCGTGGCTTAACCATAGAATCATAGAATCATAGGACTGGAAGGGACCTCGAGAGGTCATCGAGTCCAGCCCCCCGCCCTCAAGGCAGGACCAAGCTCCGTCTACACCATCCCTGACAGATGTCTATCTAACCTGTTCTTAAATATCTCCAGAGAGGGAGATTCCACCACCTCCCTTGGCAATTTATTCCAATATTTGACCTCCCTGACAGTTAGGAATTTTTTCCTAATGTCCAATCTAAACCTCCCCTGCTGCACTTTAAGCCCATTACTCCTTGTCCTGTCCTCAGTAACCAAGAGGAACAAATTTTCTCCTTCCTCCTTGTGACACCCTTTTAGATATTTGAAAACCGCTATCATGTCCCCCCTTAATCTTCTTTTTTCCAAAGTAAACAAGCCCAGTTCATGAAGCATGGCTTCATAGGTCATGTTCTCTAAACCTTTAATCATTCTTGTCGCTCTTCTCTGTACCCTTTCCAATTTCTCCACATCTTTCTTGAAATGTGGCGCCTAGAACTGGACACAGTACTCCAGCTGAGGCCTAACTAGTGCAGAGTAGAGCGGCAGAATGACTTCACGAGTTTTGCTTACCACACACCTGTTGATACAACCTAGAATCATATTTGCTTTTTTTGCAACAGCATCACACTGTTGACTCATATTCAACTTGGGGTCCACTATGACCCCTAGATCCCTTTCCGCCATGCTCCTTCCTAGACAGTCGTTTCCCATCTTGAATAGTGATAGAAATGTAGCCGTGTTAGTCTGGGGTAGTTGAAGCAAAATGCAGGACAATGTAGCACTTTAAAGACTAACAAGATGGTTTATTAGATGATGAGCTTTCGTGGGCCAGACCCACTTCCTCAGATCAAATAGTGGAAGAAAGTAGTCACAACCATATATACCAAAGGATACAATTTAAAAAAATGAACAAATATGAAAAGGACAAATCACATTGCAGAACAGAAGGAGGATGCGGGGGGGTGGGAAGGGGGAGGAAGGAAGGTAAGTGTCTGTGAATTGCTGATATTAAAGGTAGGGAGAGTGGGATGTTTGTGAGTTAATGGTATTACAGGTGATAATTGGGGAAACTGTCTTGATAATGGGTGAGAAAGTTCAAAGACTTGTTAAGTCCTTGTCGGTAAGTGTCGAATTTTAACATGAATGACAGTTCAGAGGATTCCCTTTCAAGTGCAGATGTAAAAGGTCTTTGTAGCAGAATGCAGGTGGTCAAGTCATTGAGAGAGTGTCCTTTCTGGTTAAAGTGGCAAGAAACTGTTTTCTCTTTGTGATCTTGTCTAATATCTGTTTTGTGGGCATTAATCCTTTGGCGAAGTGTCTGAGATGTTTGTCCAATGCACATATTCCTGCGCATCCAGAAATATAATCTACGCTATCATGTGCCGAAAGTGTCCGTCTGCTATGTACATTGGACAAACATCTCAGACACTTCGCCAAAGGATTAATGCCCACAAAACAGATATTAGACAAGATCACAAAGAGAAAACAGTTTCTTGCCACTTTAACCAGAAAGGACACTCTCTCAATGACTTGACCACCTGCATTCTGCTACAAAGACCTTTTACATCTGCACTTGAAAGGGAATCCTCTGAACTGTCATTCATGTTAAAATTCGACACTTACCGACAAGGACTTAACAAGTCTTTGAACTTTCTCACCCATTATCAAGACAGTTTCCCCAATTATCACCTGTAATACCATTAACTCACAAACATCCCACTCTCCCTACCTTTAATATCAGCAATTCACAGACACTTACCTTCCTTCCTCCCCCTTCCCACCCCCCCGCATCCTCCTTCTGTTCTGCAATGTGATTTGTCCTTTTCATATTTGTTCATTTTTTTAAATTGTATCCTTTGGTATATATGGTTGTGACTACTTTCTTCCACTATTTGATCTGAGGAAGTGGGTCTGGCCCACGAAAGCTCATCATCTAATAAACCATCTTGTTAGTCTTTAAAGTGCTACATTGTCCTGCATTTTGTTTCCCATCTTGTATGTATGGAACTGATTGTTCCTTCCTAAGTGGAGCACTTTGCATTTCTCTTTATTAAACCTCATCCTGTTTACCTCTGACCATTTCTCTAACTTGCTAAGGTCATTTTGAATTATGTCCCTATCCTCCAAAGACGTTGCAACCCCACCCAGTTTGGTATCATCTGCAAACTTAATAAGCGTACTCTCTATCCCAATATCTACATCATTGATGAAGATATTGAACAGTATGGGTCCCAAAACAGATCCTTGCAGAACTCCACTTGTTATCCCTTTCCAGCAGGATTTGGCACCGTTAACAACTCTCTGACTACGGTTATCCAGCCAATTATTCACCCACCTTATCGTGGCCCTATCTAAGTTATATTTTCCTAGTTTATCAATAAGAATATCATGCGAGACCGTATCAAATGCCTTACTAAAGTCTAGGTATATAACATCCACCACTTCTCCCTTATCCACAAGGCTCGTTATCCTATCAAAGAAAGCTATCAGATTAGTTTGGCATGACTTGTTCTTCACAAACCCATGCTGGCTATTCCCTATCACTTTATTACCTTCCAAGTGTTTGCATATGATTTCCTTAATTACCTGCTCCATTATCTTCCCTGGGACAGACGTTAAACTGACCGGTCTGTAGTTTCCTGGGTTGTTCTTATTCCCCTTTTTATAGATGGGCACAATATTTGCCCTTTTCCAGTCTTCTGGAATCTCCCCTGTCTGCCATGATTTTTCAAAGATCATAGCTAAAGGCTCAGATACCTCCTCTATCAGCTCCTTGAGTATCCTGGGATGCATTTCATCAGGACCTGGTGACTTGCTGTAGCCAGACAGGAACCCCCTTGTAACATCCATTTTTGCTTGCCTGGAGCATACAGGACACACAGAGCAGAAGGCCCAGGCTGTGTGACCGTGAATGGCTGTAAACAGAGATACGCCAATTGCTGACCAAGAGGCTGCCAAGGAGTGCCCTTGACTCAAACCCATATTGATACGAACACACATCCATCCGTGGGGGGAGGAATCTCTCGCCCAGTAAAAAAAATGTCTAGTGCTCACAATTTAGTTATCTTTCTTGCAAGTGTAAATTAACTTGAAACTTGCTTGTAAGAACTAGCGCCACAAAACAGACCAGTACAATTCGGCATCTTAGATAAGAAAGAGGATACAGGCCCCCAGAGGTATAAAGATAGGTCCAACAGCGCATTTTCTCTGAGTGTCAATCTACCATCTATCTGCTGGTCGGGTTAAGTGTTTGATCTCCCGAAGTTCCAAGGGGACGCCCACCTCGTATTCGTCTTTCCTAGGAATTAAGAAACCAGCCCTGGCCTGACACGCTGGAGTCAAGAGGCACAGAAAAGAGTAAAAATTGTACCTGGATGTAGTCCTTTGCTTAAGTATATATATACATAGACTTAGAGCTCTTTAAAGATTAAGCTGTCACTTAGTACCATTATTTCTATTTTCTATCTTTACCTTTTTCCTGTAATCATTGTTAAGACCTATATATATATATATATATTTGCTAGCATTTAAGAAATAGAACAATAGCCATTGCAACCATATGCTTTTATAAGTCTTTTAATAAACCTGTAACTGTTTAAGCTTTAACCTGACTCCTTCAGTTGCTGTAACAGAACCAAGCACAATTTAAAAGAACTTCAACCAGTCATAAAAAGGACAGACATAAGGAGAGCTTAGGCATTTGGATCTTTGTCACTCCCAGGTGACAAGATCCGTTAAGGCACCTTTTCAGCTTTTCCTAGGCTGCCCGCTGCGAAGGAACTTTGTGTTCTAGCAGCTAAAATCTAAGGTGTAATAAGCTCTTCCTATATAACGAGGCGTCTGTTGGCCTGCTAGCCACCCTCTGCGATGGGACCCCGGTCCTAGCAGTAAAGACACGGATGTTAAACCTTTTCTCAGAAGCATACACACACACACTGCCCTGACCGTCGGCTGACACTTGCTGACATCTAACTTTCCTAAGTGATTTTTAACTTGTTCTTTGTGTATCCTATCTTCTAAACTTACCCTCTCTCTGCTTGTATTCACTACGTTAGGCACACCTCCAGACTTCTCAGTGAAGACCGAAACAAAGAAGTCATTGAGCATCTCTGCCATTTCCAAGTTTCCTGTTACTGCTTCTCCCTCCTCACTAAGCAGTGGGCCTACCCTGTCCTTGGTCTTCCTCTTGCTTTTAATGGAAAAGAAGCAATGAGGGACAAAAAGGCATCTTTTAGGAAGTAGAAGTCTAATTCTAGTGAGAAAAATAGAAAGGAATAAAACACTGTCAAATCAAGTGTAAAAATGTAATAAGAAAAGCAAAAAAAGATTTTTGAGGAACAGCTAACCAAAAACTAAAAAAGAAATAATAAATGTTTTTTAAGTACATTAGAAGCAGGAAGCCTGCTAAAAAACCTGTGGGTCCCGTAGACAATCGAGATATAAAAGGAGCAATCAAGTATGATAAAGCCATTGCGGAGAAACTAAATGATTTCTTTGCTTCAATCTTCATGGCTGAGGATGTTAGAGAGATTCCCAAATCTGCACCATCCTTTGTGGGTGATGAATCTGAGGAACTGTCCTAGATTGCAGTGTCATTAGAGGAGGTTTTGGAACAAATAGAAAAACTTAATGTTAACAAATCTCCGGGACCGGATGGCATTCATCCAAGGGTCCTAAAAGAACTCAAATGGGAAATTGCTGAACTATTATCTGTGGTTTGTAACCTATCCTTTAAATCGGCTTCTGTACCTAATGACTGGAAGGTAGCCAACGTGACACTAATATTTAAAAAGGGCTCTCGAGGCGATCCTGGCAATTATAGACCGGTAGTCTAACTTCAGTACCGGGCAAATTAGTGAAAACAATAGCAAAGAATAAAATTCTGAGGCATGTAGAAGAACATAATTTGTTGGACAAAAGTCAACATGGTTTCTGTAAAGGGAAATCATGTCTTATTAATCTATTAGAGTTCTTTGAAGGGGTTAACAAACATGCAGACAAGAGGGATCCAGTAATTATAGTATACTAAGATTTTCAGAAAGCCTTTGACAAGGTCCCTCATCAAAGGCTCTTGTGTAAATTACATGGCCATGGGATAAGAGGGAAGGTCCTTTCTTGGATTGAGAACTGGTTAAAAGACAGGAAACAAAGGGTAGGAATAAATGGTAAATTTTCAGAATGAAGAGGGGTAACTAGTGGTGTCCACCAAGGGTCAGTCCTGGGACCAATCCTTTTCAACTTATTCATAAATGATCTGGAGAAAGGGGTAAGCAGTGAGGTGGTAAAGTTTTCGGATGATACCAAACTGTTTAGGATAGTCAAGACAGAAGCAGACTGTGAGGGACTTCAAAAAGATCTCACCAAACTGAGTGATTGGGCAACAAAATGGCAAATGAAATTTAATGTGGATAAGTGTAAAGTAATGCACATCAGGAAAATAACCCCAACTATACATACAGTATGATGGGGGCTAATTTGGCTATGACAAATCAGGAAAGAGATCTTGGAGTTATCATGGATAGTTCTCTGAAAACTTCCACGCAGTGTGCAGCGGCGGTCAAAAAGGCAAATAGGATGCTAGGAATTATTAAGAAAAGGACAGAAAATAAGACACTGAATATCTTACTGCCCCTGTATGAAACTATGGTATGCCCACATCTTGAATACTGTGTACAGATGTGGTCTCCTCACCTCAAAAAAGATTTTTTGGCTTTGGAGAGGGTTCAAAAAAGGGCAACTAAAATGATTCAGTGTTTGGAACGGGTCTCATATGAAGAGAGGTTAAAGCAACTTGGACTTTTCAGTTTAGAAAAGAGGAGATTGAGGGGGGATATGATAGAGGTATATAAAATCATGAGTGGTGTGGAGAGAGCAGATAAAGAAAAGTTATTTATTAGTTCCCATGATAGAAGAACTAGAGGACACCAAATGAAAATAATGGGTAGCAGGTTTAGAACTAATAAAAGAAAGTTCTTCTTCACACAGCGTGTAGTCAACCTGTGGAACTCCTTGCCAGAGGAGGCTGTGAAGGCTAGGACTATAACAGAGTTTAAAAAGAAGCTAGATAATTTCATGGAGGTTAGGTCCATAAAAGGCTATTAGCCAGGGGATAGAAGTGGAGTCCCTGGCATCTGTTTATCAGAGGCTGGAGAAGGATGGCAGGAGACAAATCGCTGATCATTGTCTTCAGTCCACCCTCTCTGGGGAACTTGGTGCTGGCCACTGTCGGTAGACAGGCTACAGGGCTAGATGGACTTTTGGTCTGACCCAGTACGGCCGTTCTTATGTTCTTATGTTCCTAAAGTTAGTGACATTTTACTGAGCAATATAGAAAAAAATCACCGTTTGTTGACAATATACATTACAGACAAAAACTACAAAAACTACATCTAAAAGTAAGATTATACTTTAGACTTATGAACACATGGACATTCACAATGAAAGACCAAAATTCAGGCCTCTGTGTATAATGAAGGGGCATATTAAAGAATGAGGTGTGTGCCTTGATGGTGAATTTCAGTTATGCCATAGCTTTAATCTTCAACTTTAATGTCCTTATGGCTGATTACATACTCTTTTCAATTTTGTTTCTAATTTGGCTAGGATTAACCATTTTCTGTGAAGCCTATCCTGTGTTTGTTGGTATAGGATTTGAATAGGCTAGACTCCAAAAGAATTTGGTTATATTAACATTCAGTTAAAATAATTATTATGCACAGAAGTGGGTCTGCACATGTTGTTTATTTTAACAACACTTTCGCTGCAGATTTGACAAAATTCAAAGAAGGTACCGACATAGGATTTCTAAAGATATAGCACTTGACTCAAGGTTTAAGAATCAGAAATGCCTTCCCAAAGTTGAGAAACAAACCGGGGCTCATGTTTCAGTAGGCTTAAAAGAGCAACACTCTGATGAGGAAACTACATAATCTACGAAAAAGAAAATGGCTAATGGCTACTGACTCAATGAAAATGATTATGCCTTGTTCTACATTGCTTTGGATCATTATTGAGCAGAATCCATTAGTGGCATGGATGCATGCTCTCTGGAATGTTAGCTGAAACATGAAGAGCCATACAACTTTTTAGCACATCTGGCACATAAATATTTTGTGATTGTGGCAATAATGTAATGTGAATGTCTGTTCTCACTTTCAGATGGCATTGCAAACAAGAAGCAGGCAGCATTATTTCCTACAAATGTAAACAAACTTGTCTGTCAGAGTGGACAAAAATGTAGGACTGAATAGACTTGGATGCTCTAAATTTTACACTTGAATGCAGTGTTTATACATAATTGTACATTTGTAAGTTCAGCTTTCATGATAATGAAATTACACGATAGTACTTATCCTGGGTGAATTGGAAAATACTATTTCTTTTGTTTTACAATGCAAATATTTGTAATAAAAAGTTATATAAAATGAGCACTGTACACTTCATATTCTGTGTTGTAATTGAAGTCAATATACCTGAAAATGTAGAAAACATTCAAAAATATTTTAATAAATGGTATTCTCTTATCAACAGCATGATTAATCATTTTTTTAATTATTTGAGAGCCCTAACAGTAAATAAGAACAATTTGCATGGCTGAAAAACCAGATACATTTTAAACACCCTGCTAGAATTGTTCCATTAAATCTGGAGACACAGGAGCCCAGTCTATTAGCCCTTTGCAAATTCTCAGGATAGGACAGACTCTGCATCCATTGAAGGCAAAAGCAAAACTTCCTTGGGAGAAGGTCCTGGCCTCAAATTTTCAAGGAAAGTTGTAACAGGTACACCCCTACAAAAGTTGTTTTACATGTTGTGTGTTCACACATATTCTCATAAACAAATGCAAGATGAGTAACTGTACATAACTGGGCATTAAATATGCAAGTACCTGATGTTTTAGAGAAAGATGGGTCCTTGTTGCTGCATCTCTTAAATCTGATTCTGAAAAGTTGGTGCTAATTCTTTACGCTGGAGTAATCACTGAACATATTCTGTAAATATTCTTGTTCATAGGGATGAGCAAGCTGTTAAAAACAATGACAGAGAGTTTTATAAATATCCTACAAGAGATAATATTTCCTAGAGGGCTTTCTGTGTAAGAGAGTGTCCCAGTCTTCATACCCATTCAGAACTTGGCCAAGCTCAATCTACTCATCTGTCAACTGTGATGATTCTTATTTGGGTCACTAGAGATATTTCACTGGGAGCTGAAGTCAGGCAATCAGATTAATTTAGCATACCCAGCAGATTTTAATAACTGCTGTTAAAATCAGTGTGTGTAGTGGGGGGGGGGGGGAATTTCAAATTGGTGACCTAACAGTCAAAGTGAAATATATTATTATTTAATAAAGTGAAATAGCTCCAGTTCCCCAAAGACACATCAAATAAGAATCACCACAGTTGACAGAAGAATAGATATACGTATGTAAAAAATTCTGAAAGTTCACATTCTTTAAATTTCCATCTAGTTCTTCCACTGGGGTAGGAAGATAAAGATTGTCCAGAACAAAAGGCTGCCTCAAACTCACAACCTTCCATGATCTGCCTGAAGCAAGTGGCACATGTACAGATGCTTCCCCCAGCTAATCACAATTATCTTTGGCTGTGTCCAGACTCAGGAGTTTTTTCGAAAAAACTTCACCTGCATCTAGACTACAGCCGCATTCTTTCGAAATTAAATTGAAAGAATGCGGCTTTTCTTTCAACGGCGATAAACCTCATTGCACGAGGAAGAATGCCTTTTTCAATGGAGATCCATCGAAAATAAGTGAGAGTGGATGCGGGGAGGCCATTTTTTCGAAAATAATGGCCTCCAGGAAGAAGCCCTGGTGGACAATCTGGGGCATGCCTTGCATGTCTCTGGTTCCTGTCTGCAGCCATTTGTTAAAGGGACAGGCACCCTCACAGCCACTTGTGGCAGCAAAGCAGCCAGAGCACACGGCTGGTTAAGTGCAACATGTCCCAGCCCCAAGACCCTCCTGGCCCTTCTAGAGAGCCTTCTGGGGACCCAACCAGGGGCTCCAAACGCCGGGCACCATCATGGTCTGGGCCAGAGCTCAAAACCCTTCTAGAGCTCTGGGGAGAGAAGGAGGCCTTACAAGCCCTAAAAAGCAGGCGGCGAAATGCGGGACAGCAAAGGCAGCTGCAGAAGCAGAGCAACAGGTGTTCAGGGGCGTCCCTTTAACCACGCATCTCTGCAAAGAGCAGGCAGCAGTACCCGGAAGGAAATGCTGCCCCCATACCCTGGCAGAAGGGGTTCTGAGTGGCTTTTAATTTCGAAAGAGGCTTGCAGTCTAAACATAGCCTTTGTGTTCTACAGGGTAGGAGAAGAAGAAGCAGACATTATGGAAATTTGCTGTTATCTACCCTTGTTTGACACTATGTATTTGAGAATCAATGAGTTGCCTATCAGACCCCAATTCCTATTTGTGCCCCCACCCACAGAATCAGTAGACAAAGGTTCCCATCTTTTCTTCTAGAGAGTATTCACTTGTAATAGTTAACAAATGTTAAGAAAAAAAGTTGGCTATCAAGTCACAGTTGCAAGCAATAACACTAATCTTATTTCTGAATAAAGATACCATATCGGCATACCTTTCCAATGCTATGCGTCACTAATCAGCCTTCTAATTCCTATTAACATAAATAGAAATTGCATGTCTAAGTCACAACAAATAGTGTTGAAATTTCATTCTGCAATATATATAGCAATAATCCCATGAAATGCACCAGAATCCAAAATTTCACTATTAAAGATGAAAATACAGGCACATGCACACCGTGTCAAGAATCCTATATTTTCTGCTCAAAGGGGGAAAAGACAATCATTATTTGCTAGGAGTCTGTGTAACATTTTCAAGAATAGTCACAGCAAAATTTACCTTGCAGAATGCCACCACTTTGTTCTTCCTACAATGTCAGTAGATTGCTTTCACTAAAACAACACAAATCAACTGTAATTCTTCTCTTTCTCTCTTTATATATATATATATATAGATATATAGATATATAGATATATATATATAGGCAGTTTTAATAGCGAATTCCAAAGGAATACTTGTTATAAATTATCGCACTTTCTCAGTAGCTATCTTCTTCTAACATGAAACAGTTTACTTTAAAATCCAGCTACGAAACTCTTCCTGGTTGGATGTTACATCTTATAAGTGCTATTCCAAAACTATGTTTGTGTTTCTCTATTCTTCTGCTGAACCCATCTCTGAGGACATAAAAAACTTAGGTTTGCAGTACACATAGAATCATAGAATCATAGAATCATAGAATAATAGGACTGGAAGGGACCTCAAGAGGTCATCGAGTCCAGCCCCCCGCCATCAAGGCAGGACCAAGCTCCGTCTACACCATCCCTGACAGATGTCTATCTAACCTGTTCTTAAATATCTCCAGAGAGGGAGATTCCACCACCTCCCTTGGCAATTTATTCCAATATTTGACCTCCCTGACAGTTAGGAATTTTTTCCTAATGTCCAATCTAAACCTCCCCTGCTGCACTTTAAGCCCATTACTCCTTGTCCTGTCCTCAGAAACCAAGAGGAACAAATGTTCTCCTTCCTCCTTGTGACACCCTTTTAGATATTTGAAAACCGCTATCATGTCCCCCCTTAATCTTCTTTTTTCCAAAGTAAACAAGCCCAGTTCATGAAGCCTGGCTTCATAGGTCATGTTCTCTAAACCTTTAATCATTCTTGACGCTCTTCTCTGTACCCTTTCCAATTTCTCCACATCTTTCTTGAAATGTGGCGCCCAGAACTGGACACAGTACTCCAGCTGAAGCCTAACTAGTGCAGAGTAGAGCGGCAGAATGACTTCACGAGTTTTGCTTACAACACACCTGTTGATACAACCTAGAATCATATTTGATTTTTTTGCAGCAGCATCACACTGTTGACTCATATTCAACTTGTGGTCCACTATGACCCCTAGATCCCTTTCTGCCATGCTCCTTCCCAGACAGTCACTTCCCATCTTGTATGTATGGAACTGATTGTTCCTTCCTAAGTGGAGCACTTTGCATTTCTCTTTATTAAACCTCATCCTGTTTACCTCTGACCATTTCTCTAACTTGCTAAGGTCATTTTGAATTATGTCCCTATCCTCCAAAGAAGTCGCAACCCCACCCAGTTTGGTATCATCTGCAAACTTAATAAGCGTACTCTCTATCCCAATATCTACATCATTGATGAAGATATTGAACAGTACGGGCCCCAAAACAGACCCTTGAGGAACTCCACTTGTTATCCCTTTCCAGCAGGATTTAGAACCGTTAACAACAACTCTCTGACTACGGTTATCCAGCCAATTATTCACCCACCTTATCGTGGCCCTATCTAAGTTATATTTTCCTAGTTTATCAATAAGAATATCATGCGAGACCGTATCAAATGCCTTACTAAAGTCTAGGTATATGACATCCACCGCTTCTCCCTTATCCACAAGGCTCGTTATCTTATCAAAGAAAGCTATCAGATTAGTTTGGCATGACTTGTTCTTCACAAACCCATGGTGGCTATTCCCTATCACTTTATTACCTTCCAAGTGTTTGCATATGATTTCCTTAATTACCTGCTCCATTATCTTCCCTGGGACAGACGTTAAACTGACCGGTCTGTAGTTTCCTGGGTTGTTCTTATTCCCCTTTTTATCGATGGGCACAATATTTGCCCTTTTCCAGTGTGGTACACATACAGATGTCTTTATCGCTATATTGAGAACCAGTAATAGCTACTTTTAAAGTTGGAATTTTTTTTCTGTTACACTATAAGGCCAACTTTACACTACAGTGGGAGGTTGACTTAAGATAGCTGCTGTTAACATATCTTAAATTGCGTTTCCACTGTCCACACAGTGGGAAGCTGGCAGGAACAAATGCTCCCATTAGCGTCCCTTACTCTTTGTATGAAACAGGAATACCAACACCGATGGGAGTACTCTCTGAGTTTGATTCTAAATCAAACCCCGGAAGATCGACCTTGATAGCTTTGATCTTCTGCATAGTGTAGACGTGCCCTACATTTTTTTAAATCCTCTATGCTATACTCTCACTTGGTGGAAATGGGCATATGTCTATTGAAATTAACAGACTGGTGTGAATTTGCATTGTGAATCTTTCCTCTAACTTAAATCTCTAAATAGTTCTTTTAGGTTTTCTTTTTCCTTAATATCAGTTTTAGGACTTCCTATTTTGGTCATGAAAATTGGTGATGTATAGTATAAAAAGTTTAGTCCTGCTGTCCCTGACTCAGATAAATAAATGCTTACTCATGTAAAAAAAAAGAGTATGTGTCTGGGAGGTTTTGCAGGGTCAGGTATACTTTGTTCTGTACTTTAAACTGCAGTCCTAAGTCTCGGTCAGAGTCTGAAGCATTGCAGATTTGTGTTCTTGCAACAACTTCTGTTGATCGGATATTTTCTCTATGTCTAAAAGTAACAGAGTCACAGAGTGAACAAAATTGAACTATTGGTTGCACTGAGCTATCAGGTTTGTTAATAATCAAAGCAGGAACATTTTAATAGTATGCATTGTGTTCTTTTTAAATCAGCAAGCTGAAGGGACCCTATCTCTGTATGTAGTTGTATAAAGGCATCTGATTTTATTATTTTAAAATACAAAAATGACATATTTCCCAGCTAGTCTAGCAAATGGTTTTTTTTTGTTTGTTTTCAAAATAATATGGAATGTTTTCTTGCTCCAAAAATTTGAATAATGTCTAGTTGGAAACCAAGAATTAAGGTAGTAAGCCACAGTCCATTAACATCTTCAGTGCCTGTTAGTCATGTTATCCAATAATTGCTTCATTAATTATATGGGTGAGTGTTACCTACTGATTCCCTAACACCACTTCCTGCACTATCTGAATTTACCTGGGAAATGTTCCAGTGAGGTATTGATGTAGTCCAGCCCTTTGTTGCTCATGATATCTGATAGAATCACAACATGAGGCTATAGAACATGAGAAGAAGAAAGGTGATTGTTATGTCCTACCCTGCTGTCATCTTCCAATCCCTGTCTCTTCCCTATGCACTCACCTGGTAGGAAAGAAGACACTGAGTAGTTTGAAAACAAGGCAATAACATTCCATTTCACCTCTGATTTTCCTTTCCACAGGTCTAACCAATAACCCATTGTAGGCCATGCTTTGTCTAACTTCGTTCAATTAAATCATAATTTTCAAAGTACTCCCCTATGCAATGTAGGCTAAAGAACCTTTTATACAGACATAAATAGCCACTGCCTGGATGGCAAAATCACTAACTCTCCGTTCCAGTCACATCATGTCTAACAATAAAGCCTTAAACTCAAAAAAAGTGTAACTTAAAAAATTGCCAATTTCACACTTGATTTTCCACATGCTCCACTCTGTAGCTTTCATACTTCTTGCCTGTCTCCATACTTTGCAGAATTAGTTTAGATCAAATTATTAATAGCCCCAGTTTAGAAGGGGTCTTTATATAATTGTACCTTTCTTAAGCATTATGGTAATGCTCATGAATTTTACCTTCTTGATCAGTAGCTTTTAAACTTTTCTATACTGTGGCCCCATGTCATTGCAGAATAAAAGCTTTGGATTCCCACTTCCTACTTAGCCATAAGCAAAGGAAGGTTTGATATGATAGCGCTCCTCCAGATCTTGACCCCAAATCCATTTCCTTTTAAATTAAAGTTGGCAGAATTGAATTATATCCTATTTTGCTTTCACACACATACCCCATTCTTTCTGTTCCATCAAAGGTGCCAGGAATGAAAGATGCAGAAGAAAGCTTGAGCTGAATGAACAAGGGAATGTTTTGTAATTTTCAATGAAGATCACCTAATCATCTGTGGAGCATTCCTGGAAGTCAGTATAGTGACCTGGATTTCTAGCATTTCTTCCAATTCTGAAATTATAAACAATTTTGCAAAATGTCCTAATTAAAGACATGGATAAAATGTAGAGAGACTTGCAAAGGGAAAAATCCCATATGAGATAACATTTGAATAGTGCTGAATCAGTCTAATAACACTTTAATGTTATATTATTGTTACTAATATTAATATGTATTATTTAATATTTATTACTTCATTTGAACCTTACTGGTGTTTGGGCAGTTAAAATATTTGTTTTAATTAACAGGACAAAGGTGAGAATCTTGTAATAGGAGGAAAAGTTAAAATGTTATTTTTTTGTTATATCTTTGTATTACTTTTTATTCTATTGTTAAAGTTTTAAGCACTGGCAACACAAAAAAATTTCTTGGGATTAGGTAACAGTTCGTCCTCACCCTGGTGCTTAGTTGGAAGGTTTAAGGAGCCTGTCCAAACAGCCCTACTCTCTAAGGATTGGAGATAAGAGAAAGAAGAATCATAGTTGTCCTTCCATTGCACACCCGGCAGGAGAGCTGTCCACCAGCTGTACAAGGAAGGAGCAACATGCAACCCAACTAAAGATATATTATCTACAATGATACCTCTTCACCCATGAGCTCCAGGAGACATTAAATCTCCCCTGTACTTCTGGACAATCAGTACAACTCTGGGCCTTGCAATGACACAAATAGCACAATCAACTCTTCATAACCACTGTAGCCAACCAAGAAAAATATATTTACAGTGAGTGGGTGACCGCACCCAATCACACAGGCAAAACCTCCCACTGAGGCCAACATATGTTGGCCTTTGAATAATTACAAATTTAGGAGACAAATCACAAAAGTGTGAATGAGCAGGGAAAACATTTCAATCAATATACTTGCAGAAGCTATTTGAATTAATGAAGCTAAAAACTGATCATCTAAATGTATTGAATAGGGCAGGGCTGATATACTTTTAATCAGTATTACTCTTTCATAAACTGTTCAAATGTTTGAAAATTAAAAAAAAAACAAGTATATCTGAAATGACTGCTCTAAATAGTGCAGTAAATTGTTATCTTTTCACTGGGTGTAGAAATGCATTTCCGTTGTTATTAGACATTGTTTCCATTCAATTGACAATTCACAACTGAATGCATTAATGACAGTGAGTTGTCACTGGACAATGTTGCCATGAATATGTGCCACCTTTGTAACATCATACATTTACATTTATTGTAAATGAATGTATTTGATTCAATGTGTTTCTTAGGTGTGCAAGTTTTGAAGGACCTATAGACTGCATATTTTAAAAGAATATGTCGTCTAACGTATCTTGCTGCCAAATTTTCAAAAGGGCCTTTCATTTCATTTGCAAAAGGCTTTAATACCCTCTTTGAAAGTTTTGAATACCCTCTTTGAGATATCCTAGGCATCTGAATGTAGAAGCCGTTTTTGAAATTTAGGCTCTTAACATTTCCTTCTGTTGACTTGTACTCACTGGATCTTGACCATTACTTCCTTTTTCTCTACCCCATGTTGTTTGCTAGAAGGTGTTTTAAAAATCTAGAATGAAAATGCAACTTTCTTGTATTTAAACATAGCAGTGTGCACTGGGGGGACAAGTAGGAGCACAGACCCATCTCCCAATAATTGATGGAGCACAGAGCTCCTCTAGCTCTGGGGCTGTAGTGTGGGGTGCAAACGTCTCTTGCGCTAGGCAGGGAAAGTGATCTACTCCAGTCCAGAAGGTGCTGATGGCTTCTCTGGTCCCCAGGTTGTGCCAAGGACCCAGAACATGCCCCTTTAAAGCCATCTTTTTTTTTATTCCTACAATACTCCTGCTTAAACATAGAAGTCTGAACCTGGTTTAATGATCGGAATAGCTGACAGAACTCAGATACCAGATATCTCTTATTTTCACAGCCCCTGACAGTGTGACCTATGGAATGCCACTTACCCTTCCTGAGCCTCAATTTACACATTTGTTAGTTTATCATTATTGTATTCACTTTTTTCTTCATTAATAAAAGGCTTAATCTGCAGTATTAAACACGACAGGGTGCCAAAAGAGTTTGGATCCTCATTTAAAATGTGCTAAAACACAGAATGTATTACCATAAATGCTGGGTGAAATTCTGGACCCTCTACCTAAATAGAGTCAGAATTTCACCTGAACACCTAGGCTACGTCTACACTATGAGTTTTCTCGGCAAAAAATATACTAATGAGGGACTCATTTGCATGAGTTGTAATCTCATTTGAATATTTTCTGCCGATCCATTTTTGCACGGGGGTTTTTGTGCAAAAATAAGCAGTGTAGACATTTTCTTTTCGAGCAAAAAACCCTTTTTGCGCAAGATCGGTAAACTTCCTCTTTTGGGGCATAAGGATATTGCAGAAAAAGGGAGTTTTGTGCAAAAGAAAACATCCACACAACTTGTTTTTGAGCAAAAACTCCAGCACAAAAATGGACCATCAGAAAATATGCAAATGAGATCACAACTCATGCAAATGAGTCCCTCATTAGCATATTTTTGCCGAGAAAACTCATAGTGTAGACATAGCCCTACAATACAGCATGCCTAAACCTCAAATCTCAAATTGTAATTGTAAACTTGTGTGCTTCACTGACTGATCTGTGAAAAAAATTTCATCATAATTTTGCATTATTTTGAAAACATAAAAAATTACAAAACAAATTGATGAATTTGGTCACAATTTTTCAACTTAAATACTTTCAACCTTTGCCCTATTTGTGGTGTATAGACACCGATAACTGTATTCTGCTGTTTCTTGTGTAACTTCTGTATTCCTCTGTGCTAGAATCCTTGTTAGTATCCCGTCTGAAAATGTAGTTATAGTATCAACATCTATTACTATTATGTTCTAATAGCTTCACATTTTCCATGTTGGTAGGGCAGCAGGTGTTATGAGTAGTTGCTATCAACGGTTCTTAAATTTTGCTTTTTAAATTTTTTTTTCTTGGTTAAATTCTCCAGGCTGTTTTTAAAAATAACTTACTACTGAACATTTCAGGGAAGGGCTTGCATTTATCACAATTATATTCACAATGGCCTAATTATGATGCATTGCTCATTTTGAATAGCAATTTACACCATAAGAAGCCCCATTCATTGAATGGAGGTATTCATCAAATAACATACCACTTAGCGGCCATGTCTCCACTAGGAAACTATTTCAAAATAACTAAATTTGATTTAATAAATCCGGATTTTACAAAATTGAAATAGCATGTCCCCACAACTGGGCAGCCTTGGAATTAGTCTGAGGTAGGCTCTGTTAATATGGATGCACTACCTTGACTTTGAGCCACAGGAAGCACTGGGGAGTAATTATTCAAATTATTCTGGGGAGTAGTTATTTTGAAATGGTGGCACCACAGCATCCACACTAATGCTATTTTGAAATAACTATTTCAAAATTAGCCTTATTCCCCACTAAAAGCAGGAGAACAGCTTTCAAAATAAGCAGCTTATTATATCGAAATAATAGATTTGGTAGTGTGGATGTTCCACTTATAAATTTAATCTAAGGGGGGTTATTTTGAAATAAAACCCTAGTGTAAACTATGATAGAATGAGGAAGGGCATCACAATCTAGTACAGTACTAGCATTCCCCTTATTTTCCAATCAATTCCTTGTCATTTTTAGGTAGGAATAACCTAGTGACTATGCAAAACTAACAATATAGGCTTGCAGAGATTAAAAAATGGTTTAAAAAAGAAGAACTGGCATTGTGTAATAATTTCTACTAAATCTCTCTTATTTTCAAAAGGTTTTTACCTCAGAATAGGAGCCTTACCTTTAAACTAGATCAGATTCAGGGCATGTCTACACTTCACAGCTAAAGATGAAATAACCTACACAACTTGAGCTACATCAATTGCATAACTTAAGTTGAAATAGCTTATTTTGGTGCTGTCTACACAGCAGGAAGTCCAAGTTAGAGCGTTCTTTCTGCAACTTCCCTTCCTCCTCATAAAATGAAGGTTCCAGGAGTTGGAGTAAGAAGTCCTCTAGCTCAACATTATTTGAACATTATGTCAAAATAACTGATTGCTGTGTAGATGTGGACTATGTTATTCCAGAATAACATCAGTTATTCTGAAATAACACTGCTGTGTAGACATAGACATAAACAGAGGAAAGAGGATATGGGAGTGGTTTCATTATAAGCAAGAGAGGGGAAAGAGTTTGAAAAAGAAATATGTGAGAAAAAACAGATGAAAGTTGAACTGTAAAAAGGGATAGGCAAACAAAAGAGGGAGAATATGATGCTGCAAACAGACAAGGGTTATTAATAATGTGCAGCTATAGGAAAAGAGACTATAAAGCATTGAATGAAAAATGCTCACTGTTCTCACCTTTGCATTCTAATCTCTGTAGCTTTGGTACCTAGAATTACAGTGCATTTCCCTGTTCATACTGTTCATTCTTTCATAACCCACTCAATGCCTGCCTATACTATTATCCTTCCACTTGAGAATGTGGTCTCTTACTGTGTGATCCAGCTTTGTCTACTTTCATTTAGGCTATGTCTATGGTTGGATCTGGGTCTGTGATTCCCAGTGGGAGCAGACATACCACAATAGTTCTCTTCCAACTAACTTTCTAAATATCATAGAATCATAGAATCATAGGACTGGAAGGGACCTCGAGAGGTCATCGAGTCCAGCCCCCCGCCCTCAAGGCAGGACCAAGCTCCACCTACACCATCCCTGACAGATGTCTATCTAACCTGTTCTTAAATATCTCCAGAGAAATATAGTTGTTTAGCTTTAGCAGCGCAGCCATGACATATGGATTAGTCACTCTGAATATATATTTGTGGTGCCTGGGCAGGTTTATACTCAGGGTAGCAACTCTATGTTGCTGCTCACCGCCACCTTGTACATAACTGTAATCTACACTACTATTTTTCATGAGCCACTTTAATGAGCTAGCATGAGTATGTATATTCAAGCTGTGAATCACACATCCCTCTCAAGTGTAGACATGGCCTCAGTACATTCTCTATCATGGTTTTTATCTTTGCCCAGAAAACATATTTATCTGCTGTGTATATGAGCATATATACAGTTATTATTCATAAAACTTCACAATTACCCTCTCACCCCTCTTAGAATAGGAAATAGCTATACTATCTCAGATACCACTGTAGTAAATGTTGATTTATTGAAATTGACCACTGAATATTATATATATAGAATCAGAGTGATTTTTCCTCCCATAGAAATGAACATACTGAATTCTGAGAAGTGTTTTTATTTTCTTTATTCCTCTATTATTTTGTTGCAGTAGTCAAAATACAATATCCCAAATATATTCCTACAGTACCTGATTGACTTCAGTGGAATCACTAGGGATGGATTTGGCACATTGTACATAACTGTAATCTGATTAGTACATGCATTCAGTATCTTCACCAACGATGTAGATGTTGGCATAGATAGTACGCTTATAAAGTTTGCAGGTGATACCTAGCTAGGAGGGGTTGCAAGTGCTTTGGAGGATAAATTCCAAATCATAATTCAAAATGATCTGGACAAACTGGAGAAATAGTCTGAGGTAAATAGAATGAAGTTTAATAAGGACAAATGCAAAGTACTTGACTTAGGATGGAACAATCAGTTTCATACCATACAGAATGGAAAGTGACTGTCTAGGGGACATCTGCACTGCACTATTATTTCAAGATAACTAGCATTATTTTGAAATAACAATGCCAGTTCTACACAACCATTCCATGATTTCAAAATAATGGATGGCTTATTCTGAAATCTGTAAACCTCATTCTACGAGGAATAATGCCTATTCCTCAATAGCTATTTTGAAATAAGGTGTGTATAGATGCTCCACTTCTGCTATTTCAAAATAGCCTATTACTAGGGACATTCTAAGTTATTCCTCCTCAATGCCCCCTGGGGTTCTAAATCCAGATAGCATGTCTACATTAGGGAAGCCTGCCTTGGACTAATTTTGAGGCTTCCCTGCAGTGTAGATGTGCCATTTCAAAATAAGCTATTTTGGAATAACTATTCTGGAATAACGTATTTTGAAATAGCCATGCAGTGTAGTACCCTAGGAAGGAGTACTGATGAAAGAGATCTAGGGGTCATAGTGGACCACAAGATAAATATGAGTCAACAGTTTGATACTGTTGCAAAAAAAAGCAAACATGATTCTGGGATGTCGTTAACAGGAGTGTTGTGAGCAAGACACAAGGGCTGTGTCTACATTGGGCCTTTTATTCCGGAAAATCAGCTGCTTTTCCGAAATAAGCTGCGAGCTGTCTACACTGGCCCTTGAATTTCCGGAAAAGCAATGACGCTCTACTGTACAAAATCAGCCGCTATTCCGGAAAAACTATTCTGCTCCCGCTCGGGCATAAATCCTGTTCCGGAAAAGGGCCAGTGTAGACAGCCCAGTAGTCTTTTCCGGAAAAAAGCCTCGATCGTGAAAATGGCGATCGGGGCTCTTTTCTGGAAAAGCGCGTCTACATTGGCCACAGACGCTTTTCTAGGAAAAGGGCTTTTCCGGAAAAGCAGCCTGCCAATGTAGACGCTCCTTTTCTGGAAAAACTGAAAACAGAATAGTATTCCATTTTAAGCAGTTCCGGAAATTCATGCCAGTGTAGACACAGCCAAGAAGTAATTCTTCCTCTCTACTCAGCACTGATTAGTCCTCATTTGGAGTTTTATGTCCAGTTATGGGCATCACATTTCAGGAAAGATGTGGAGAAATTGGAGAAGATTCAGAGAAGAGCAACAAAAATGATTAAAAGTCTAGAAAAAATGTGAGGGAAGACCGAAAGAATTAGGCTTGTGTAGTTTAGAAAAGAGAAGATTGAGAGGGGACATGATAGCAGTTTTCAGGTATCTAAAAGGGTGTCACGGGGAGGAGGAGAAAAATTGTTCTCCTTGGCCTCCAATGATAGGACAAGAAGGCTTAAACTGCAGCAAGGGAGGTTTAAGTTGGACATTAGGATAAACTTAACTGTCAGGTGGTTAAACACTGAAATAAATTGCCTAGGGAGTTTATGGAATCTCCATCTGTGGAGATATTTAAGAGCAGGTTAGATAGATATCTATCAGGGATAATTTAATTGGTGCTTGGTCCTGCCGTGAGGGCAGGAGACTGGACTTGATGACATCTCAAGGTCCCTTCCAGTTCTAGTATTCTATGAGTTAGCATCTGTGGAGTTAGCAGCAGCCTTTGCTCAAAACTATAGTGTAATATATTAAAAGAGTAGGTGAAATCTTCACTCTGTGGAAGTCTGTGGGGGTATATCTAAACTACACACCTCTGCCAACAGAGGGATGCAAATCAAGCACTTCAAAAGTACAAATGAGCCCGGGCTTTAAATATCCTGGGCTTAATTTGCATACTCACATTAGGGCGCTGTGCGGATCAAGCGCCCTTTCGAAAGTGAAAATAAAGTCTAGCCTCAGCTCTGCCGACAGCAGGGAGCTTTTTTGGTAGATCCTGTACTCCTCCAAAAAAGCTCCCCACTGTCCGCAGAGCCACGGCTAGACTTTACTTTCACTTTCAAAAGGGAATGTGATCTGCACAGTGCCTGAACATGAGTATGCAAATTAAGCCCAGGATATTTAATTCTCAGGCTCATTTGCACTTTAAAAGTGTTTGATTTGCATCCCTCTGTCGGAAGAGGGATGCAGTCTGGAGGTAGCCTGGGTGTTTTTCCATTGATTTCAGTGGGTCTAGGATTTCACCTACTCTACCCAAATGGTAGCCCTTACTCATTAGAGAAATCATTAATTCAGTGGAACTAGTCATCAGAGTAAATATTACAAGATTAGGTATTACATAATGGAAGATAGACATGTAATACCTGTGCCATTAGGGTTTTAACAGTGTCCTTTGACCATAAGCAAGAGATGTTTTTTATCTGATATGATGTGCCTGTTATTGGAATACTCTGCCACCAATCTGTCAGTCAGCTTTCAACGGTGCCAGATATGATTTTTACTACTGTATGAACGATATATAACAGCCTCCTCAGATAGCTAATTAATAAGAAACTGACTTCACAGATGTGAATTTTACATATATTTCAGATAGTTCAATGATCCAAAGAAACATAGGGATATCATATTGGTTTGTTGTTATCTCTTGGGAGCTTTGGGCCAAATTCTGTGCTGAGTTGTATCATCTAATACCTGACCCAATTCAATGGAGCTGAGTTACAGGGGTAAGTCAATGCAGAATTTACTATTTCCCAAAATTCACAACTGAGAGGACAAAACTGGATGAGAACCATACCTGGCCTCAGCGTTGCAGAATTTTAAGGGCTGCTTTTCAGGGAGCTGTAATGCATATCATACTTTTATGTTATTGACCAAGGAATGCCTCATACAGAGCAGTGAATACAGCATGTAAGCAGTGCTGCACTTATAAAAGGAGTAGCTCTCTATGTTATTATTCCAATTATTTACTCCTTTTCAACAAAGTCAGCATTCAGACCTTGAAAAGGATAGAAGGCGGACTGATTATTACACACACACAAACTAATTTAAAAGAACATCATTAATGTTGTAATGTCAAGCACTCAATAGCAAATGCTAATATTAAGGTTGCCTGTACAACCTTAATTTGGCCCCCTTATGCGTATGCATTATGATTCAGTCTTTAAATACATTATCACATACTGTTTTTTTCCACAGTACTCCTGCCTCATTCAGTACACAGAATGGATGATGCCTACTTGATCAGCAGCTATTCACAATTTAGATTTTTCTTTGTTGTTTAATGTATGCTTCAGTGGCTTATTTACAGCACACAATTCAAATCATGCTCTGAAAACAGAATTATTATTAGTTTCATGTACCTATCGTTTGTTTCTGTGGCACTCAGAACTGGCCTTGCATGAAATTCTCCTTCAAGGCCTCTCTGAGGATCACAGTCCCTTGCTGTGCTCTCTTGAGAACACTGGTGTCCGGCTGCTCAAACTCCCTGGCCATACATTCAGCTTCAGCCCCGCACCCTGGCAGAAAAGTCTCCCCCTTGCTTTTGCACAGGTTGTGAAACACACAACAGGCTGTCATCGCAAAGGGACTGTTGCTCTCCCTGAGGTCCAGATGGGTGAGGAGAATCCTGAACCTCCCCCCTTTAAATGCCTGCACACACATTTCACAACCATTCAGCACCTGCCCATCCTGATGTTGGACTCCTCCTTGCTGGGGTCCAGGCTGCCCATGTAGGGCTTCATGAGCCAGGGGAGTAAGGAGTAGGCTGTGCCACACTGGATCACTATGGGTATGTCCACCTCTCCAACGTGGTGCGGCTGGGAAAAAAAGTGCCAGTGTGCATCTTTTGGAACAGGCAGGAGTTCTGCAAAATGCAGGCATCATGCGCTTTTCCCAACCATCTAACGTTGATGTCAATGAAGTGTCCCTTGTGGTCACCATGGAGTAGTACCCCTTCCTCTTAATAAACTCTGAGGCATAGAGGTCAGGGGCTGGGATGGGGATCTGCATGCTCCCCACACTTGGTGAAGCCCATGGCAGCAAAGCTGTTGATGATGGTGCCCAGAGTGATGACCCTCCATAGCAACACATGGTTGAAGATCTTGGCTACCTGCACAAGCACGGCCCCAGCTGTGGATTTCCTCACACCAAAATGGTTCCTCACTGAGCAGTAGCTGTCCAGCTTGGTGAAGTTCCACAGGATGATGAACTTCTGCATGGGAATAATGGGTCTCATGTGGGTGTCCTGTCACTTGAGGGCAGGGGTGAGACATTCACAGAGCTCCTACAATGTAGCCTTCCATATGTGGAAGTTCTGCAGCCACTGATGACCATCCCATCATTTCAGGATGATGCGGTCCCACCAGTCCAGGCTCATCTCCCTCTACTAGAAGCAGCATTCCACAATGTCCAGGGGGTTGAGGGGCATGCTTGGCAGCAGGAACGCCAAGACCTGGGTGAGCAGGGCCTGTGGGCCATTCTGGGGTTTATCCTCCTTGTCTTCATCCTCATCCCTCTGGAGCAACATGTGGGCATTTTGGAAGTACTGCACCATGAGGTGAAGCACAAGGCCTGTGAGCTTGGAACTGGTTTGCAACACGTCTGGCTCCATGGTGTGAGTGCTATGGCATCCATGTGGGCAACCAGCACACAAGAAAACATGTGCCCACTGCATCCCTTTCTTGTCGCATGAGGGGGACACAATGGAGGAGAGGCTTGTGAGACAAGGCCATAGAGAGGAGCCCCTGACAGCACATCGCAGCTTGCCAGACTGAGCAGCCACAGGAAGTATCCACCCTCCTGGTGTCTTCTTCTGGGGCACTAAGTGTGAGGCAGGATGCACGTTCAATGTGAACACCCTATTTTGTACTAATTCAAATTAATTTCAAGCCTTCCCCATAGTGAGGACATGCTAGTTCAAATTTGTTAGATCAGGAGTTTTTAAGTCGAATTTAGTAATTTCAAAAGAGTTTCCTAGTGTAGACATAGCCTGACTGTTTCACAAGTATTAGGGCTTTTATTATCACAACACCCCTCTGAGATGAGAGGATATTGTTATTGACAATTTGCATTTGGAAAACTGAGGTACAGAGAGATAAATGACAAAAGTGTTCACTCTTTTGGGGTAACCAATTGGCAACAATTAGGATTTAATTTTTTAGAGTTCATAACCATTCATACTATAGCACTTCATATGTTCAAAGCACAGCTGCCATTTACTTCAGTTGTGGTTATGAGGGCTCAGCACATCATATCAGACCCCAACGTTTCAAGTTCAGAACCCAGAACACAAGGAACACGCATTTAGTGACCACTTGTAGAAAGTTTGGTTTAAGTGACTTGCCCAGCATAACATAGGAATTCTGTGTCAGAGGCAGAAATAGAACCCAGTTCCCCCAGATAGGTTTCAAGTGCCCTAAATATGAGATTGTCCCTTCTTTTCTTGGAACACCTGCTCTTATTTTCTATACACTTGACATGTTGTGCCACAAATGAAGCAGGGATCTTACAGGGCTGGTACAGTCTCTTCCTGTGCAATAAATGTGACAAAAGTCCTGTGGAAAAATAGGATGTGACAGTATTATTAAAAACTGCATGATGATTCATAAACATAATAGTGCCAGAGTAAGATAGCATAGGCAATATAAAATATGGCATTTATTGACATTTTAGTGCTTGATTTGTAACCTCTCAATCATTTTGGTTTATTATTAATTATTTATAAAATAATAATAATAATCCTGAGATAGACAGGAAATATGGAAATTTTCAAGCCAAAATATTAAAGTCTGGCAAAATAATTAGCAACTGAAAACAGGATTTCAATGGTTTTAAGAATAGTCAGTGTTAACAGTCCCATCTCTAATAATCTAGAATTTTGTAAATAATTTGTTAGTATTACAACCATGCTTGTTACATGATATCTGTGGAGGAATTTGACCTGGAGTAATACTGCCAGTACAGTGTTGGCCTAATCTACATACCCTCCAAGCTGGTTATGATAACCTTTGGAAGTTTGAGACCCAGGTCATGACTGCAGAGACTCTTCAGACTCGCAGGGAGAAGTGTCTCAGAGCTACAGCTCCACAAGGCACCTGCCAGGACTCCAAACTTCAACCCCATAAGGTGGGGGGGGGGCGGTTGAGGCTTCAGAACTGTAGGAAGTGCCTGCCGGGATTGGGGGATTCAGCCCCATGGTAGGGAGGTAGGGTCTTCTGTCATACAAGGAGGGGCATATCAGGGCTTCAGACCCTTGGAAGGAGCCTGGTCATGACCCACATGTCCCCTCCCAAGATTTTGGCTAGGGTTGCTTACCCTGTTCTATCACATGGAGCTACCAGGCCTCCTCCCTGCAGGAGATTTGCTGGAGAGCTGTGGTCCTGAAAAGAGGCAGTGGGGCAAATAGCTGGGAGCTGCAGGGAAGACTCTCTGAGGGGAAGGGGGAGTGTGTGCCTGGGGGCTGTGACTCAAGCTGTTGGACGGTGCTACTCCCCTTCCCCATCATCTCTGGCAAAAGCTCCTAACCACACCACCCTGCCACTGGGCAAAAGCCTTGAGTTTCCTTCCCCTAGTCTGGTAGGCAAAAAATGGGAGGAGGGCACAGGGGCTCTGTGCCTGTAACTTAAAAAATAGCCCTAGGTGGCTTGCAAGCCATTGATTGGCCACCCCTGCTATTATCAAAGCATACTAGCAAAGATCATGAACACTGTATTAATGTAAGCATTAATACAAACAATCCAGTGTATCCAGTTTAAAAAATAAAACTTTTGTTACTGGACTTAAGAGTGAGTTAAGAGTAAGCTACTGTTCTTTTCTAAATGCACTGGGGTAGGAACCAAAAACCTGCTCTTTTTAACGTGGTAAGTAGTGCATAGTATACTGGAAGAGGCAAAAAATAATTGTTGTTTCTGTCCTCTGGAGGGTGGATGATAGAATTATAGAAGTCAGAAATGAAAAAGACATTACATTTTCTGTGCTTTATTTTGAGTCTCTTGTTCCTCTCAGTGTTGTGACACACTAGCACAGAGTTCTCCGTCTTGCATTTCAGTTTTTGAATCTTATATGAAGAAGTTGGCAAAAGTGCAATGCAAATTCTGGAATTTTAAACACCAGCTCAGCCGGGAGCTTAGCTGAGGTGGTGGCTCCTTCATTGTTTGAAATTCATCGGGTAGCTGTTCCAGAGCAGTTTTAGGAAGGGGAATCGCAGGGATTATCCAACTCTGGAGAGCATTAATAAAACAGATGCATTTTCAGCACTTGATAGCACTTCAAGCTTCAGAGTTAGAGATCATTACAGAGAAATAGCTCAGATATATGGTAATTGTTGCAACAAATGAAAACACCACCAAATAAACAGCTTTTCAAGCATGGGAAGAACTAGTGAATTTTGCCAGAAGGGTTAGAAACTCATTTATGGCAGCAACAAAAAAGGAACGTCGCTAAATAACTGTATTGCTTTTTGTTTTCAAAATGGAATACTTTAATAACAGATAAATTCTGTATTTTGAACATTTCAATTTGTTATCCTTCCCTGGTAATTTTTAGGGGGTGTTCTTTCAGTTTGTCCCTAGCTTTTGTGGGACCCACTGCAAAGTATGAGGAAGTGACTGCTAGCTCTCTTTAGCTTGTGTACCATTTGTGAATAGAGGGATTTGACAGGTAAAAATGGCCAGAATACTTATTAGCATTATTGTTGAGGGATCTCAATTGGTTTAATCAGTTAAGAGGTAGCGGTGTATTTATTACTGGCGTGGTTTCATCCACTAGGATAGGGTCTGGGACATATATCAGAGGTCACAAAAGATATGTTCAGAAGCTGGGGAGAGAGAGACAGGACACTTGCAATACTAGTTGCAGGAAGATTTTGTTAGTTTGATGAATAGGGTAAGGATACTTGTCATAAAAAACAGGTCCACATTCACAGAAGTATTTAGGTGCCTAAGGGCACCTACATTGCAATGTCTATAATGCAATGTACATTTGTGCTTGAGGATATGTCTACACTGCAAGAGTTTTTCCAGAAAATGGCCTTTTTCTGGAAAAATTACACTTACAACCATACTGCTATTGAGTTCTTTTGACAGAAAGTTGAAAGAATGGAGGGGTTTTTCTGACAGTGGTAAACCTCTTTCTATCAGGAAGAAGCCTTTTTTCTAAAAAACGTTTTTGGAAAAAGGCATGTGTGGACATGGAAGAGAGTGTTTTTTCAACAGAAGAGGTCTCCAGGAAAAAGCACAGGTGCCCTGGTGGCCACTCCATCCACAGTAATCACAACTGAAATGTGAGATAGTATCCAATAAATGTGGACACTATCTTTCGAAAAAGCACATCGCTTTTTCATTGTGCTTTTGCTGTGTAAACGCTCTCTTTCGAAAAAAGATTTCTTCCAGAAAAGCGTCTTCCAAAAGAACCTTGCAGTCTAGAAGTCACCTGAGACAGGACTCAAGGCTAACTCCTCTTGCAGCTACACTGTGAGGCTACGTCTAGATTGGCATGATTTTCTGGAAATGCTTTTAACGGAAAAGTTTTCCATTAAAAGCATTTGCGGAAAAGAGCGTCTAGATTGGCATGGACGCTTTTCCGCAAAAGCACTTTTTGCGGAAAAGCGTCCGTGCCAATCTAGATGTGCTTTTGCGCAAAAAAGCCCCAATCGCCATTTTAGCCATCGGGGCTTTTTTGCGCAAAACAGTACTGTGCTGTCTATACTGGCCCTCTTGCGCAAATCATTTGTGCAAGAGGGCTTTTGCCCGAACGGGAGCAGCATAGTATTTCCGCAGGAAGCACTGATTTCTTACAATAGGAAGTCAGTGTTCTTGCAGAAATTCAAGCAGCCAGTGTAGACAGCTGGCAAGTTTTTCCGCAAAAGCAGCTGATTTTGCAGAAAAACTTGCCAGTCTAGACACAGCCTGATTGTACTAACTCAGGTCTCAGATGCAGAATAGTAAGACCTTTCAGGGCTGCAGGATCTGAACTCAAGTCAAGTGGGAACTAAAGGCCCATTGCTTTGCTGTGTAGCCACAGCTCTGCTTGACTCAGGTCCAGGAGTCATCTGAAATTATCCTACGAATTCCATGGGACAACTTCCTTCATCCTCTCTGTTCTGACAATCTGCAATATGCTCTATTGAAAACAGAAGCACCCATCTCTCTCCCCATCTTAGCAAACGGCAGCAGCTCAGGTCAACATTAACCCCTTCTGCTCTAACCACCAATCTGCAAGCATACAATCAGAGAACACTCCTGGATTTGCAATGGACTGCGAACTGATAAAGCCTTTAGCACTATATTCTGAGGACTAGAGCAGCTGCATTTCAGACTGGGGACAGCACTAGGGACTCTGGCATGAGGTTGGGTCTGGAGGCTGTAGTGTGGACACCAGAGTCCTATGTTCAAGCATGAGGCAGAAAATTCTTACCTTAGGCTGAAACTACAAAGCCCAGAGTTCCCGAACATGGGTCAGTTGACTCAGTTTAGACCTATCTTTAATGTGGATTTAAGTACCTCAGTCCCAGTATTGGCTCCACTGCAATGCACAGAACTCCCATCTAATCCTGTAGTCACACAAGCTAACTCGGTGCCTACATTTTCAGAGTAAATGGTCCTTACATTTAATCCCCAGGGCATGCACCCGGCTGCCTCACTCTAGGTGTCCAGATGCCTACCTCCTGCCTAAACTCCAGAGTGAGTCACAGATCGGGAAGGCTGGCATTCAGCTGCTCAACTCTTATGCAGTTCACATGCTTGGAGGCTGCCTACCAAATCAGGCCCCATTCTAACTCTGGCTGGAGAAGGCAGTTGTGGTGCCCCCGCCCTATTTATACCTTTTAGCCCAGGTATTAGAGGAGTCACCTGGGATATGGGAATATGGGTTTGAGTTCTCCCTCAGGCAAAGGGGAGGAATGGATTTGAACAGGAATCTCCACCTCCCAGAAAGGTGCTTTAAGGAGTGAGCAATCTGATATTCTCTGGGGCAGGAAGGGTGTGTCCCTCATTGTCTCCTGTTGAACCTATTCCAGCTTGGCTAAATAATTAAAGCGATTGAAGCAGGAGGACTGGAGCCTCCTGCTTCAGTCACAGAGAACTGAACCTATGTTTCCCACATCCCAGGTGAGTGCGCTAACCATTAGGCTAAAAATTATAAGGTGAGACGCGCCTTCTCCTCTGGCTGTTTTGTGTGGAGTTAAGTGCTGCTTACAGGAACCATCTTAGGAACCTAATGTGCCTGATTCCAGATGAGTGATTCCCTTTCATGGAACACTAACAGAAATAGGCACTTCCCTATAGCCTAGATTTAGGAATTCTTCTCTGTCAGAGGAATAGACAACTACCCCCTCCTCCCGCCCCCCTACACACACCATTTCCCATTGACTAGCTGAGGCAGCTCCCTACCTAGTATCCTGGCTTCTGTCAACCACAGTCTAAAGGTTCCTGTCTCTCCCCATCATTATATAGGGTGCCTCACTCAGGCTTTGCAAAGCCCAGCACTATTTCTGTGATTTCTATGTGCTTAAAAGTTAGGCATTTCAACACTAATGTCACAATGCCTCAGTACCTCTGGGAATACTTGCCAATTTGCCATGTTCCATGTGCATTCAAGTTTTGTGGGTTCTCCTTTTGGTCTAAAGAGCTATTTGCCCACCTCAATGGTCCTCTGGGATGTGCCCTATAGTGAAGTTGCAGTATGCAATGAGACTCTTTTCTCTGCCCATTCTTTGAGGGGATGATCTCTGATGGTACATCTACACAGCAGGGCTAAAGCTGAATTAAGCGATGCAACATCAGTTATTCCAAAGTAACTGCTGTGTAGACTTACCCAGAGAGTGCAAGGATCTTCTGGAACCCTGTCACACCAGATAGCATCCACTGTTGAGCATAAGTTGGTTAAAAGCTGATACATCTGTGTCCATCGCATGCTTTCTTTATTCTGATGACAGACAAAATTTTATTCTTAAAAATAAAGAAGCCCTAAAAGAGGCAATAGAAACCTAATTCAGAGGCAAGAAGAAATGAAGCCTAGAGAAGTCTGGGCTGGAATTTTCATAAGCACTGCAGCCCAGAGATCTGAAATAAATTCAAGGAACTTGTGCTTCTAAGTCACGGAAAATGCATCCCAGTGTTTGCATTCAAGTAAAAACTGTTGTTGCAGTGAATGGGGAGGGGGAGAGAGGGAGGGATGATTTTATTAATTAGTATTAAGGTGTTTCCTATTCTTCTAAGTCTTGCTTTTGTTGAAAAGAAACCTATCATGAATTGTATGTAACCAAAACAATGTAAGTTAACATTCACTAATACACTCCAGCTCCTTTGTATTGTTAGTGTGTCAGTGAATTATAGCCTTAGTAATTTGTAGCTTACAAATGCAAGAAGTGATCACAGGTTAAGAAAATGCTTACAATACAGGTCAATAACTACAAGTTTATACTTTAAAACAAATGATGTAATGTTTAATATTCACTTTTCTTTCATTTCAAGTTTAGAGAGTAGAATAAACCCAGTACATTTAAGGGTATTTTTACACTGCACCTGGAGCTCGAAATAAGCTTCACAATTTGAGGTATGTAAATTGCGTAGCTTATTTCAAGTACATTTCAAAATAGCTTATTTTAAAATTTGGCAATGTCTATGCACTATTTATTTCTAAATAAATTGCTATTCCAAAACGTCCCTTACTCCTCGTGTAAGGAGGTTTTTAAGGTCATTGGAATAGCGAGCCTGTTATATTTAAAAAACATAGGCATGCTCAAAAGATGCAGAATAGCTATTTTGGGATACCTCCGGTATCTGGAAATAGCGCTGCAGTGTAGACATAGCCTTAGAGTCCAAGATATGAAGGAAAAACTTGTAGACTTTGGAAAACAAATGTCAGTACTTCATGTCAATCTCCTTCTATGTAACTTGCTTCATTGCTCTCCTGGGTGCCACAGAACAAATCAATTTTAATTCTAAGAAAATGCAATTTAGCAAAACTAAAATGCTGTTTTGAATCATTCCATAGAAAGATGAGTTCTTTCAGTTTTTCTCTGTGTGGATCCCAGTAATGGTGTGCTCGTGCCTTATGCACAGGAACTTGGTAGCAGGAAATTTTGGATGCCTCTCCCTGGCTTCAGTGAGAATTAGGCACCTAAATTCCTTTGATCCTTAGAATCTTTGGTCCAGCAGTGTTCACTGGGGTCACAAGTATGCTATGTAGATCCCTGTGCCTCTGATTTCTTTCTTACAGTTTATGGTAGCAAAATGGAATTAAGCAGTGTCTGCCTGCTGCTCCATAATGTCTTTCCACTGAATCAGCTTGTAAATATTTGCTTAATGTAGCTTAGTGACAAATTAGCAGCCCCTGATTTGTTTTCTTTCTTTAAAATCTTTCCTATCTTCTATTAGTTTATTTTGAGGCATTTCTTCCCTTGCCCCCTTAATGGCAGAGTCTAAATCCTGTGGCTTCAAGCCATGCTCATCACATGAAAGACATATTCCTTTAATCAGTGGACAGAATCTGTGTCTTTTTTGATTGTGAGCAATGTTCCAGACTGGTGCTTTGTTTGCCTGTCCTCCTCCACTAGAACTCAGTGCTCCAGAGACATTCAGCTAAAGCTCTATTTACTGGAGTTATCTGTGAGGGAACTATCTGATTTCAGAAGACAATTCTCCAACTCAAAAAGAAGACTCTCCTCCTAGTGATCCCATCAGAACCGCTTAAGCAGGGACTTTGCCCTAACAGCTACTGTGACTGGGTACCAATTAAAGGTCAGCAGCCCTATCCATCAGTCATCCTTGATCCTCAAAATCCAGTTCAGCATTGAGAACTCATCACAGAAGCCTGATTCCACCTCTATCATATCAAGGCCAGGAAGTTCTGAGTTCCTCTTTCAGAGTGGCTTGTGGCACCAGTCCTCTTTCCTGAAATTGAACAAATCAAAGACATTTTTAAGAGCCATGTGCCTCCTGACTCTTATGTACCACATGCCCAGAGTACTTATGATCCTTGTCTGGCTAGCAGATCTAAGTCCCTTTGGCACCAAAGCCTCATTCAGCGAAACATTCTCATTAATTCTGGCATCCTATGAACTGGATATACTAGATCTGAAATCTTTAATAGTACCTGTAACTCCAACATTGATCTTATTAGTACCTGCTGAAATGTGGAAAAAACACATTTTCAAGTGAAAACCACACATTAGAAAGCTTTTCTTCACTGATTTCTGGCATGACATGCAGAATTGGTATGAGAGGATCATATATGGAGACACATCTAACTGTCAATTTTCAACCATTAAGTCAATAGAGGTTTGTAGATCAATGCTAGCATAACCCAGCAGAAAAAGAGGAATTAATAGCTGTTCCATATGGAAATTTTTTGTAAACATTATTGGATTAATTTTAGAATAGTATATACTTTTTCAGTTTGAGGTATTAAGGTTAAAGGTAAGTATTCACTGAAAATTCCATGCTGCTACCTGTGTACTTATTAATATGCATTGACTTATTGTGCAAATTCACAGCTTATTTTGCACACAATATAGTATACACCCCCATACAACTGAGATCCACCAATAATTTGGACTGTAACATTTGTGTACAAAGATGGAAGTATTTTATAACTAGATGGGCCAACTTAGATAAACTCTTAGTTCATAAATTTAAGAAGAGGTGCGTCTTATTATACCAAGGAAGAAAATGAGTGATTTAAAAAGCTGTAGGGCTAAGTTCTACCTTTGGATATACACAAAATCCCACTGAAACCAGCCAGAGTTCCACATGAATGCTTTTCATGCTTTGGGCTATTTACTGCTCTTTCCCCACTTCTACAGCTCTTGTTGACATCAACTGAAGGTTTATTGCTGACTGAGGATAACATTTTAGCCCACAAGTCAAATATATTCACATAAGTACCTAAGGGTATGTCTACACTACCACCCTAGTTTGAACTAGGGTAGTAATGTAGGCAACCGGAGTTGCAAATGAAGCCCGGGATTTGAATTTCCCGGGCTTCATTTGCATCTCGCCGGGTGCCGCCATTTTTAAATGTCCGCTAGTGCGGACTCCGTGCTGCGTGTAGCCGTGCGGCACGGAGTCCGCACTAGCGGACATTTAAAAATGGCGGCGCCCAGCGAGATGCAAATGAAGCCCGGGAAATTCAAATCCCGGGCTTCATTTGCAACTCCGGTTGCCTACATTACCACCCTAGTTCGAACTAGGGTGGTAGTGTAGACATACCCTAAGATATTTGCAGGGCAGAATGGAGCTTCTATACAGAAGAGAATGGACCTGATTCAGCACTCCACAGGTATACCTCGACTGAGTTTCAATGGCATTAAACCAGAGTTAGCAGAGGAGGAATGAATCAGCCCTGAAATATGTATATGTTTGTGAATAATCTGCATTATAATTTTTGCTCTGTTTGATTCATGTTGACTCTAGCACTTTGTTCTGTGTGGTCCATACGGTAACACCTCACCTATTTTATTTCCTTGGAATACATACTTTAGGTGTTGTACAAAGTGGAAAGGAGTGCTGTGATGGGATACTTATAAAGACAACACTAGAACCAAGCTAAATAAATTTATAGGGGATAGGTCCATCCCCTATAAAGCTATTAGCCAGGATGAGTAAGAATGGTGTCTCTAGCCTCTGTTTCTCAGAAGCTGAGAATGGATGACAGTGGAAGGATCACTTTTTGAATTCCTTTTCTGTTCACCTCTCTTTAGCCACTTTCTTCTGACAGGATGCAGGGTTAGATGGACTTTAATCTGACCCAGTACGGTATACCATTCTTATGTTCTTATGACGGAGTTAAGGAGCACGTTTGTGCCTAATTTTAGCCATTGTTGGTCTCTTTGTACCTATTTTTAACTGGTACTTCCAGATGCTTACCAGACTGCTGTGTTTGGATCCCACCACACTAAATCCAAGTGTTGTAAATTTCCTGAGTTTAAGCATAGCCCATGAACTGCCCTTGGCTCCGTTTCTAGGGATACTCGTGGGATGCAGATGCTCCATCTAGCACAGCTTTGTAAAAACGGAATGATCCCGGGGCCAATGGCCAAAGCCTGAACCTAATGCTGGCTCCCCCTGGCTTCCAGATAGCTTCATCACACCCTTCCCCAGAGATCCAGCCTTGCGTACCCCCTGGTTTTCAGTTCACTTCTTCAGGGAACATGCCAGTTTATGACTGGAACACACAGATTTTGCAAAAGATTCCAAAACAAATACTTTTTACTTTAGAAAGCCCAAGAAATATACAGATATGGACAAAGTAATAAAACATGTAAATACCATTTACTGCCTAAGTTTCATGACCACTTTAGAGTGTTCTTCAGGATCTGGACCAGTGTTCTTTCAAGATCCCAACTCTCCTCTCCTGAGCCTCTAAACTCATGGCCTCTTCTTTGGAACAAAAAGTTTATGTCTCACCTCTGCAGTTGGAACCCTTCCTGTCCTTCTAAAGTGGCTGGTTTGGCTACATCTATACTGTGGAGACTCCGCTATCCCAAAATAGCTATCCCGCGTCTTAACCGTGTACCTGGTATTTTGACTATTCCGACGTCCCTGTAAACCTTGTTCCATCAGGGTTAAGGGACATTTTAGAATAGTGGGTTATTTCAAAATCTGGTGTGGTGCAAACAGCACCAAATTATGAAATAAGCTATTTCAAAATTACCTCAAAATAAGCTACGCAATTTGCATAGCTCAAATTACATAGCTTATTTTGAGCTATGGATGCAGTGTAGATGCACCCACTGAGACCCTTCCTTTGTATAACATCCAGTCCCATTTGTTAGACTTGTCAAGTGATGAAAGTCCCTCACAGGAACATCTGTTGTTTATTTGCCATTTAGAGTGACCAGATTGCAAGTGTGATAAATTGGGAGAGAGGATGGGGGTAATAGGTGCCTATATAAGAAAAAAACCTTCATAACTGCACTGTCCCTATAAAATTGGAATATCGTGTCACCCTATTGCCAGTCCACCTGTTCAGAACATATTTTCTTGGCTTAATCACCTTCCTTAATATATCTACTGTATAGTCCAAGTAGATCCATTCAAGTCTCAATACATCTTGAGCCTCCTTGGGCACAGCCTCCTCAATCCCCCACCACCACTCCTGGGCTTGGGGAGCATAGGCGGGAGGCTTCTGCATTCTTCCCCCGCCTCTGGGCTGGCTCCTGGGCAAAGCCGGCAGCCAACATGAACAACTCTCCCAATCCCCACCCCGGGCTGTGTCTCACCCCCTCCGGACCAACCCCACGGCAAACCCAGTGGCTAGGGTGCATGCCCCAGCCAGAACTAGGAACAACCCAGCAACCAGGGAGCATATCCCCCTTCCCCTCTGGGCCAACCTGGGGAGAAGCCAGCAGCACCGAGCTGCACCCAGGCTATATCAGGTAACTTATCTCATATTTTATAAAAATTAAAGCAAAAATCTTCTGTTAACCACATTTAATATTATTTTTGTAGTAGACCATGGCCTTTTGGGGGAGGCAAATAGAGTCTCTGTGTGAATATACAATAGGTTCATTGTAATTAAAATAATAATTTAATTGTGTTTTATTAAAATATTTTTGAACTGATCCAGTGGAGCTGCACTCATTTATACCACATGAACACCCGTTCACTTGTCTTTCGATTTTGCATCCTTTTTAACTCTCATGAATTTGCTATTATGAGGGAAATTCTGTAGGTATCTCTTCTGAATAAAATATTTCAACCCCTTATTAACTAAGGAGTAATTTCATTCCTCATAGACTGATTTGAAGATACTTTTGTAAAGGTGATATTCCTCTCACTGTGATATGCTGATTACTATATATTTTAAAGCTATTGTAGAGAAGTAAGCTTATTGGTTGGCCGTAAGTAATCTGTTTAGATTAGCCCCTGGCAATCGAAATATAGATAGATAGATAGATAGATAGATAGATAGATAGATAGATAGATAGATAGATAGATAGATAGATAGATAGATAGATGAGACCATTTGATTCCAAAATAATAATGATGTACATTTGATTGATTATACATGTGCTAATTATGAAAATGAACAAGTTTTAAACCATGAATCACAAATCATGTTCTCATAGCAGGCCGTCTCCATTTTCCCTTGAATATAAACTTTATCTCAGAGTGACAAAAATGTGTAGATAGATTAGTATTATTCTGTGTGTTTTGTGCCTTTCTTTCAAGCCTGAATTAGTGCATTTTTTATCATCTGTACATTTGCAAGCATTTATTGTTCTATAAAGAGAAACTTTTAATTCCCATTCAGCCTATCAGTCTTACAAACTAGTAAATCACACAGTAATAATAGTGCCAGTATAACAGCCGGACAGGGTATGTCTACACAACAATTAAACACCTGAAGCTAACCTGGGTCAGCTGATGTAGACTTTTGGAGCTCAAGCACCAGTAATATAAAATTTCAGGGAAGATATTCTGGCTCAGGTTGGAACCTGAGCTCTGGGACCTAGCAAAGGGAGTGGGGTGAGGAAGGAGTCCTAGAGGCTCCAACACTTCCACTTGAATATTTAACCCGTAAGCCCAAGCTCCACAAACCCAAGTCAGCTGACTCTGGCCAGCCATTTTATACTGATGTATAAGTACCTTAAAAAAGCAATAAGTAATAATCACGGCTTATATATAAAAGAAGTAGATGTGATTGTGTTAGCAATGGGTTTACACTCCAGAAAGACACAGTAAGAACCAATTCCTGTCTTCTGTATCAACCCTGAGAAGCAAGGCTTGATGCGAGAGGCTCTGCATGGGTTGATGAGGAGAAGAAAGTCAGTACAAAATTTAAGGGAACAGTGATACTCTGTGGGTAAAATATGAATGGGAACAGTGATACTCTATGGGTAAAATAGCTCCAACCTCCCCTATATTCTTCTTTACGGGGTGACTGTGGATAGTGGATATGTTTTGCATTGGTTTCATCTCTGCTCCTCTTCCAAACCATCCATGACCCCCACTCTCCACTGAACATTGCTGTGCAGAGAGGGACAGGAAAATATATAGACTTTCTGACCTCCATCTTAGGCTTCCCAAATCCTGTAAGCACTTGCACAATAGAACTTCATTTTACTGATGTTTGTGTTCCTTCACAACCACAAATAAGAGGAAATAATGCCATTGATTCATAGAGTTTTAAGGCCAGAAGGGACTACTGGATCATCTAGTCTCATTTCCCGCATAAATAAAGCCATAAAACATCACCCGGTAACTTCTGCAGCAAGCCCTTAGCTTCTGTTTGAAAGACAGCATACTTTTTTTAAAGATATCCAGTCTTGATTTAAAAATTCCAAAGATGGAGCATACACCATAGGTAATTTGTTCTATATCAGTATTGCTATAGTACTCTGACTTTTAAAATTTGCACCCTGTTTCTAATCTAAGTTTGTTTAGTGTCAGCTTGCAACTATTGGATCAACCTTAAGCAATCTACAATCAGAAATCTCATCCCTATATAGGTACCCAGGCCATGATCAAGTGGCCTCTTAATCTTTTCTTGAATAAACTAAATTCATTGAAATGAGGTTTACATACTATAAGACATATTTTCCATATCTGGAATCATTCTCTAAACTCTTTCATTATCCTTTCTGAAGTGTGGATACCAGAACTGAGCAACATATTCCACTAATGGTCTATCAGCAATGTAATAAACAAAGATAATACAACCTCCCTATTTATGCATCTGTAATATAGTAGATTTCTGGGAGCACTGCTGAGAGGGTTAAATCACTCTGAAGTGATTAGAGATAGGGCTACTTACAGCCCAAGACTGGGGTCCTTCGCTGTAAGGCACATCAATCCAATCACAAAGCATTTCTGTATGCCTCACTGGCCAGCAAGGAGTCATACAAGCAATCCCCTCAGACACTCCAGCTTTATTGTACCATCACCAGTATCACTCTTTATACAAATGAGAGGTTATGAAAACCAATCTCACCAAATCCGAACAGGTTCTTCCAGTCCCAAAAGACAAGCCATATTCCAAGGACAATTTATACCTCAGTTCTTACCCAAAAGAGCACGCAGTGCCAATCCTTTAGAATCTAAAATATAAAGGTTTATTAATAAAAAGAAAGAAGGAAACATTTGAGAGGAAAAATTGTTCAAGGAATTAAATTACATACAATAATTGCAAAGTTCTTGGTGCAGGTTTATAATAGAGATGAAATAATCTGCTGGTGTTTAAATCTCTGGAATACATCCTCTGTTAGGATGGGTCATCAGTTCTTTCAGGTTTCAGTTCATAAAAGAGATCCCTCGTGGGTGATTAGCAGGATGGAAGACAGGGTTGAAGGCAAAATGAATAAAACCCAGGCCCCTCTTTATACCTTTGCCCATGTGGAGAGGATCCCATTGTTCTTATTGTGTGGAAGTATGTCCCACGATGGAGTTTGTCACATGAGCAAGTCATCTGTTCATGCATAACTCAGTCCTTTTTAGGTAGCAGCCATTGCTTATATCCTGGTTTGAATGTTCATAGCAAAGCTTATCAGATGTGGATTGGCGCCAGTCAAGTATTCTGATTCACTTGATTAGCAACCCTTTTACAGTAGGTTAGCCAAGCCTCCAGTTGAGGTATTCCAGAAGCAAACATTTGAAATACAAGAATATACACAATACTCATAACTTCATATACAAAAAGGACACATGAATATGAATAGTAGAGACAGAATCAGCGAATCATAAGCTTTCTGTAGACATCTCGCTTGTCTGACGGTACACAATTTGGTACAAACATATAACAGTAGTTGCAACAATGTTTTGTATGTTCACATCAGAATCCAATAATGTCACAGCATCCAAGGCTCCTCTTGGCTACATCATCACATGGGGAATGCACATTCATTTTGCTGCCTGCCATGATCCCTAAGTCCTTTTCAGCATTCCTGCATTCCAGGATAGTTTCCTAACTTGTACCTGTGACCTACCTTCTTTGTCCTTATAATGTTTAACTTTGCAACCAGCTGTAGTCAAAAGGATGTTGTTGAGCTGAACCCACCTACCCAAGTGATTAGAGATTGTTGGAAAAAAACATTTTTCCACTAGAAAACGCTGATGCATTGAAATATAAATGGTCTATAGGGACAAAATTCTGATAGAAACCAAGCAAATGTTTGGCGGTGTCCAGCTTGCCTGGCCTGGTTCTGTCAGCAATATTCCATTTTTTCCTAGCTGACCAGTCTAACTCCTCAGCATCTGAGAGTGTGGGAGCCTCATCTTCCTGACTTTCTGCTTCTTGGAAGCTGTAGCTTCCAAACTTTCAGTCTTTATCACCGTGCCTGGAAGGGAGCCTAGGAACCAGGACTGCCCAGAATCCCCACCTCTCCAGTATAGAGGGATGCCCAAATCCTATGCTGACATCCCATTTTCTCTCTAGGAAAAATCTTCCTCCATTTCTTCTCCTCACCACCTCGGGGTTTCCATCCCTTCCTACCCCCACACTCTCCTCTTGTCAGGCTCTATAACCTCTCTTCCCCTCACATTCATTAGCCTGAGGGATTTCTGCCCAGCTCCCCAGAAGCAGTACTGAGGGAAAGGGAGACCTAAGACAGGTGGCAGCAGCAATGACATAGTCCCGAATCAGAATATTCTTTTATAGGAAATTTCCAGTTTCAAGATATGGTTCTAATTTGGAGTGAAACAAAATTTCATCCACTCAGAACTTGCCATAGGACACATGTTCTTTTTTTTATGGCCAGGACCAACCAGATGTTACAGGCTGGTGTGCATAACTGACCTGTGCCCATCATTATTTATGACTCCACTAATTTTTCTATCTGCTCCAAATTTTATTAGCAATGATGTATTCCATTCATTCAGAGTACTGATACAGATATTGAATATCATTGGCCTAAAACAGGGACCCCACTGGAGATACCCTCTTGGCAGGATGGTTCCCCATTTACAATTACTTTTTAAAATGTATTTATTAGCCCATTTAATAAGGGCTACACTGATTTTTGTAATGTGCTATTTTTGTTACCAAATATCCTATGTTACTGTCAAATGCTTTATAGAAATTTGAGATTATTATATCAACACAATTACATAATCCTATTACAATTATTTTTTTTACATTGTGTAACCATCCTTAAATTCTTTATTGATTACCTCCCATATCATCCTTTCCATGAATTTGCCTCAGGTCCATGTCAGGCTAACCAGCCAATAGTAGCCTAGGAGATCCTGTTTTACCTGTCCTAAATATTGGAACATTAGGTTTGTTTGGTTTTTTTTTTTTTTAAGTTTTCTGCAACTTCCTCAGTGTTACAACACTTGTTAGAATCAACAATAATGTTTCAAAGAGTTCCTGAACCAGTTGTTCTACCATTATGGGGTGGAAGTTATCGAGTCTGGACAATTTAAAAACAATTTAACTTTGATAGTTCTTGATTAACATTTTCCCTACTTACTGGCAAGTATTTCCATTTCACTGTAAGATATGAATACCTCATGCTGCTTTACTCCACAATGTTTCCCTTTTCCTATAATCTATCATTAATATATTATAAAAAATTATTTCTCAGACCTTGTGTCCTAATGTAAAATTTCACAAAGAAAGCAAACAATAACCACACATTGTATTAATTCACTAACTCCAAAACACCACATTTGAATTTTACACTGATAAACTTTCTTAAATATCCCAGAACACTAAAGTTATGTCTATACTATAGCTTTCCTGCGGAAAAGCATATGTAAATGAAGTGTGGTGTGGAATATCGCTGTCTTCATTTACATAAGTTATGAGTAGCCATTTTTGCACAAGAGGATTTTGTGCAAAAACGAGCCATGTAGACGGCTCCTTTTTGCTCAAAACCCACCTCTTGTGCAAGAGCCATTCTTCCTCATTTTTTGAGGAAGAACAGCTCTTGCACAAGAGGGGGGGTTTGGAGCAAAAAAGAGCCATCTACACAGCTCATTTTTGTGCAAAAGCCTCTTGCGCAAAAACGGCTGCTCATTACTTATGCTAATGAAGCGTGGCGATATTCCACGCCATGCTTCATTTGCATATGCCTTTCCGCAAGAAGGCTACAGTACAGATGTAGCCTAAGAAATTAACTCAACAAAAATGCTTCCCTTTAGATTTTTGTTTTGTCAAATTAAAATAAATGAAAATTTTGTTGTACTGATGATGTTTTAAAAGATATTCAAATGTTGCTGACAGAAATTTTAAGCTGGAGAAATGTAAAGGTTTTTGATTCATATATAATATAGTTTGGGAGTGACCTAAAGTCATTATAATCTGGCAGATGTTTTTGATTTATGGGAAATAAATTTGTGTTCAAAGTCCAGTTACCAGTGAGTAGGTATGTACCCACATCCCAACTGCAATCCTTATGAAGTCATCAGACAGGAAGAGAACTGAATAAGCCTGGAGACTGAGGGTATGTCTATACTACAGAGTTTTTTTGAAAAAATGGCCGTTTTTCCGAAAAAACTTCAATTACGTCCACACTGCAATCGCGTTCTTCTGAGAGAAAATCGAAAGAATAGAGGGGTTTTTTCCAACATTGGTAAACCTCTTTCTCTGAGGAAGAAGCCTTTTTCCTATAGAGCTTTTTCAGCAAAATGCGTGTGTGGACGGGGAAGAGGGAGTTCTTTTGAAAGAAGAGGAAAAAGTACAGGTGCCATGGTGGCCACTCTATCCATAATAATTGCAGCTGAAATGCGAGAGAGCATCCATTCAGTATGGATGCTATCTTTCGAAAAAGCAAATCACTTTTTGGATGTGTTTTTGCAGTGTGGATGCTCTGTTTAGGAAGAAGTTTTTTTGGAAGATCTACTTTCAAGTAGGAAGAAGGGATCTTCCGGAAAAGGGCTTATTTTCCGCAAGATCCAGTCTAGACTGGTGCTTTTCTCCGGCAAAACCCCGAGCCGGAAAAAAGTGGCAGACATGTTCATGCAAATGCCGCGGGGGATATTTAAATCCCCCGCAGCATTTGCAATTCCAACTGGTCTCATTAGCATCCCTTTTCCGGAAAGGGGTGCCAATGTAGACACAGCCTAAGGGTACGTCTACACAGCTGTTATTCTGGAAAAACAATTGCGTTATTTTGAAAGAAAATCAAAATAATGGAGGGCTTTTTCCAACATTGGTAAACCTCATTCCAGAAGGAATAATGACTCTTCCAAACAGCTTTTTCAGAAGAGGGTGTGTGTGGATGCTCCACTGCTGCTATGTCGAAGTAGCTCCTCCCAGAGCCATTCTAAAGTTATTGCTCCCCAGTGCCTTCTGGAGCTCTAAACAGGAGATAGCACGTTCACATTAGGGGAGCCAGCCTTGGACTAATGTTGAGGCTTACCTGCAGGGTGTATGCTTTATTTTGAAATAAGCGTTTTTGGAAGATATCTTCCAGAATACCTATTTCCGAAAGAAGCTTGCAGTGTAAACATACACTAGGATATATTGCTTAATAGAACTAAACATTTAATTGTCATTATGAAAGAAGTAGATGTGTGTGGACAGCTTTCATAATCTGTTTCTAATAAGGTTTTATGAATTTAGGATGATAATTTAATTTCTCTATAAATTAAAAAGACAATGTCTGGCAAGATTCCTATTCTTGATGTTATAGTCACTCATCATATTGATTGAAAAGGATTCCACATTATTCCAGATTAATTTATTGCATATTTATAAAGCTAGCAAAACACTTGTTGAGAAGCGGCATTCACATTTATATTATGAAGTTTGTCAGCCTTTATTTCTAATACAAAACATGAAATTGTACCTCTGTGTGTCTCTAGCAGTGAAACTCAAACTGTGGGTTGAGACCCCAAAGTGGCTCACGACCCTGTTTTAATAGAATTGCCAGGGCTGGCATTAGACTTGCTGGTGTCTGGAGCTGAAGCCAGAGCCCCACTATCCAAGGCCAAAATATAGGACTTCAGTCATGAGCAACAGGGCTCAGGCTTCAGCCCTAGGTAGTGTGGCTGAAGTCTTTCCACTTTGGCTTTGCTCTTTGCCTTGGGCTGGTGGGAGTCACTTGGGCTCAGGTTTTGGTCATATTGTTGTCAGAAGGGAATCATGGTGCAATGAAGTTTGACAACCCCCTATGTACATCTCTAGGTCCCCTTGCAGTGTTCTTGTGTGATCCATCTTGTTTTGGTATCAGGATTAACTATGAATAAATAGAAAGACATGATGCAGCTACAGATGTTGCTTATGTTTTTAATATAGTTGATTGAATATTAGCAGAAAACACTACTGCTTCATGCCTTGCAGGTGCTTCATCATTGCAACAGAAGCAACTCTTGGAACTGCTCTACGGATCATCGTATGAAAAGTATTCCTTTACTGTGCATGATGCAAATAAACATGCAGCCTCCTCATCTACTACATGGCAATCAACAGAATATTGAAAACATGAAAAATTGCTGTGCGAGCAACAAAGATTTTGCTGAATCTTAGAAGATAGAATTTTTTTAAATGCTTGCTTGTTTACTTTTTAAAGTAATTGAGCATAGGAATGGCCATACTATGTCAGACTAATGGTCCATCGAGCCCAGGATTCTCTCTTTTGTCAATGTCCAGTGTCAATTGCTTCACAGGGAAAGCAAAGTACAGATTAATTTATCTATCCCAGTTCATTACGTTTCTGGTACTCAGATGCTTAGGGACACAAAAAGCATGAGATTGTGTCCCTGACCATCTTGACTTATAGCCATTGATGATCCTAGCCTCCTTGAACTTATCTATTTTTATATAGTTTTCATTGTGGCTGTCACAACATCTCCTGGCAATGAATTCCAGGTTGACTGTGCATTGTCTGAAGAAGCACTACTTTGTGTTTGTTTTAAACTGGCTACCCATTAATTTCATTGTGTCCCCCCTGGTTCTTCTCTTGTGTAATGGGATAGATAATGTTTATTCATTTTCTTTATGCCCTTCTTGATTTTACAGATCTATTTATAACTATTATTTTAGTATCCAGTTAATTCTGATGGAAAGATTCTAAAAAATGCATTTAAAACTGTTTCTCTTATTCCAAGACTATTAATAATTTGCCATCTTCTATTATAAATCTCCCCCTCTCTGTGTTTTGTACATATTGTACATGAAATCTCAGAGATATATTGCATGCAATTAAAAAGCTAAAAGTAATTTTAATTTTTATGGGTTTCTTGCTATTCTCCAACATTGTATAGACTTTGTATGCCCCCCCCCCTTTATATTCTCTATTAACTTTTAAATAAAAACAGACCTCATTACAGCAATTCCTGTGTAAATGACAAATTTTCTAACCAGACAAACCTTTCCAATAGGCTGGAACCACATTTTACAAGGGCTATTCATCAATTAAGTCTGTTGTGATTAGATAATTAATATAAGGAAAAGCACTCAATGAAAAGGATGGATTTTAAATTTTTAATGATGTATCATGAGTTAGCTAGTAGAATTTTAATGAGGATATCAGTTTCCTACTATCCATATTTCCTGATGAAAAAGTTAACAATCCAAAGGTTTACAGTGACTCTGAGGAACAACCAAATGTAAAATTTCCTTGTGTTTAATATGAAGGATAATGGAAGATTTTTGTGAGTCTGTCAAATATATAAATACATTAGTCCTTTCAATAGCTTTGGATAGATTTAGAAAACTTGTATGCATATAATAGTTTGGAAAATGACATTTTTATCAGCTACAGAAATTTTATAGTACTGCAAAATTCTTTCACCTTGGAGGTTATTCACAGTTGTGTCCATTTTAGTGCTGATGAAATGAATGGATTTATACTGGTGTAAATCTAGAACAAAACAGTGATGAATCAGGTCTGTTAAAACCCATGTTCAGTTGCCAAAACTCTGCAATTTCAGGGATTATAAACCTTAATCTATTTCTATTCCTTTGCTAACAAATTTTATCTTTCTTAAACCATTGCTTTCTTTAGCAATACTAACATTTTCCCATATTTAAATATAAATTTTGCATGCTATAAAATACACCATACTGTACTTTCACACGACAACTTCATACCTTTTATAAACCAGTTGCAGCTGTCCCTTATTGGAACAATAAAAGGTGTAGTTGTTTTTAAATAGCACCAGAGAACATTGCAAGAGGTTATGACATTACTGTATAATGTCTTTTTTTTACTAGTATAAGCCATACATTCACATTCTATCTTGTACTACAGGAAAACATGAAAACAGCACAGGCTGGATATCAGTGGCAGTTGGAGGAAGGCTCAGGCTGCTCTGATCAAAGGGTATGCCTACACTACAAGAGGAAGTGCGATCGCAATAAATGTAAACTTACCTGAGCTAGCTTTAAAATACCTAACATGAATGAGCACTGATTTTGGCTTTAGCATAGATTGTATAAGTCCATCCAGGAACCTGGGTATTAACTCAAGTAGCTATGCTGTTCTCAAGTCTGTTCTGCTTCATGAGTCTTCTATGATATATGTGATAAACAGGCATTACAGACCGTGAAATATTTATTCATTGACATATATATCTTGCTGACCTAGCAATAGTCTTTGTGAATTTTACATTCTTAATCTTGAACTAAGATTTCAAGCCAAGCACCTGACCAAGTTATTGAATCCTGTAAATTAGCGAGAAAGTAAACATGTCCAATAAAAAAACCCTAAGGCTATTGCTTCAGTACATAAGTAATAGTCTTCGTTTACTTAGATTGTCAATTGTAATTTAGATTTAATTTCATATGATATATTGTACTTCATGAATACTAGTAAAGTTATTATACAATCTGCAAACATAGCTGACCTATATGAAGTCTGAATATTAACTCCAGGCACATTGGTTATGTAATTTGTCTATGTGATGAAAATAATCACATGATATTATTGTCCTTTGCTTCCTTAGAGGATAGTAAAACATATTCCAATTCAATTTGAGACATTGACTATCACCACTGTTGTCTGACTAGAGAATTTTGAAAAAGCCATTGCTGTCATCTATAGGGGGAGGGGAAAAGTAGACAGAAAAAGGGTCATGGAGTTCACTGTGGTGGTATCCCAGAAAAACTCTGCCATGTCCAGGGAACACAACCGCTTTTTTGGAACAGTTTCTGAAAAAGAGGGCTCATTCTTTCAGAAGCCCTGTATACCTCATTTTATGAGGAATAGGGATCTTCCATAAGAGGAGGCTTTTCCCACATTTGGCCCCGTGTAGGCCATGTCTAATGTCAGAAAATCCTCTTCCGAAAAAAAAAGCGGAAAAAGGTACGCAAATTGTAGTTCACAATTTGTGTATCTTTTCCCAGAAAAAGAACACAGTGTAGACATAGCTTGTCTGCTTAAAACCTCTGGCTATGTCTAGACTGCAGGCTTCTTTCGAAAGAGGCTCTTTCGAAAGCATCTTTCGAAAGAGCCTCTTTCGAAAGATCGCGTCTAGACTGCAGGCGGATCTTTCGAAAGAGAAATCCGCTTTTTCGAAAGAGAGCACCCAGCGAGTCTGGATGCTCTCTTTCGAAGACGGCCTCTTTACATTGAAGAACGCCTTCTTTCGAAAGAGGAACTTTCGAAAGAAGGCGTTCTTCCTCGTGAAATGAGGTTTACCGCCATCGAAAGAAAAGCCGCGTTCTTTCGAAATAATTTCGAAAGAACGCGGCTTGAGTCTGGACGCAGGGGAAGTTTTTTCGGGAAAAGGCTACTTTTCCCAAAAAAAACCCTGAGTCTGGACACGGTCTCTGTGGGGAGTGAGTGTGTCGGGAGCTGGGAGGCTGGTAATGAGCAAGAACCAATTTCTTCCTGTTATCCCCCAAAGACTATTTCTGACAGGAAGAAGGGCCACTAACCCTATCCAAATAGATAAAAATGAAGGAAACTAGGGTGTCTGAAAATATTCAAAATGAAAGTAAAACAAATAGCTATTGTCTTTAGGGTCACTAGCAGTCAATAATTATTTGAATTGCCTGTGATACCCTTAACCTTTGTCTTCAAGCTGCTGTAAGCATGCATACCCCAGAACTATGATTTTTATTTTTATATAAAATTTTCCTTTTGTTGTCCTCAGAACCAGTCAGTATCATAGGACATATTCAGTTCATTCATCTAATGGCTTTGTCCTTTGGGAGCATTACCAGGGCTTCAGCCAGGATGCCCTCTTCTGGTGGTGGGAAGGTGGATATGCTGGGAGTTCTCAATTGGGCTGCTCTAATTTATGCCAATGACCAGACAGTTTGCTAGGTATCCCCAGAATCTAGGTGCCACAAATAGGACCTTTCCTGAGCAGCAGTGCTGAATGAAGATCAGATGCAGGCAAGAATCTTATCCCTTGCTAGCAGTTAACTCCATGATGCATAGCTGGGTGTGCTGGAGGAAGATTGTAATAATCTCAGCAATAATGGCATATGGAAAGTGAAGATTCCATGGTCCACAAATTGTTGCCTCTGAACTGAATTTCTGTAAACAAGGGTGTAACTTCTTCATTAATCCAAACTTGTTTCTGAATGCCTTGGCCTTTCTCATAGTCAGCAGCTAACACTTGTTGGGGCTTGCACTATTAAAACGGCAGCAGATTTGTGTTGGTTCAAGTTTTTTTTTTTCTAAATGTGTTTGCTCAGAATTGTGTAGACCTGAATAATTTCTGCAAAACATACTGTTTGGTTCAATAACCTTTTTTATACCTCACATGCAAGCACATCCCAACCAACTGGCCTACAGCTTTGCGTTGGGGAGCTATCAAACTGTTAAAAAGAGCTTCTGCAGTTTTATTTTAAAATGTATTACAATGAAACAAATGACGGAAAAAGTCTTTGAGGGTGAAAATTCACCTTAAAATCTCTGGCTAACATGCTACAGGTAGTGAGTTTCTTGCACTGTTCTCTTGGTATTCATATAAAAAGGTAGTTACCATAGCAGCTGCTTTCTCATTAATGTTATCGTAATACATCTAATACACAAACACCTTCAGTCTCCCTTAAGAAATCTGTGATTTAGTAAATAGGCTTGTTTCAAGGTTTCTCTATAAAGGTATAAGTGATTTTTTCTAAACCCTTTTTTATGTTTTTAAAAATATTTAAAACAAAGAAAAACAGTGAGAAAAGTATTATATTTTGGGTGAGCTGAGAATGTCTTTGGGAGCTGTAAATCCAGGAAAAATCTAGCGTGGTTTCCATTTATACCTATGTTTGGCTAGTTGATTTTACTGTGAATACCGCAAAAATGAAGCTATTAGGTAATTTCAGCCTGATCCAAATCCAGTGGCACAATTGGAAAGACAGACATTCACTTAAACTGGTTTTGGACTGGATTCTTAGTTTCCTTTACTCCCCTAAACATACTCCCCTAAATCTTAGCCATAGAATACATGCCTTGATATTCTTTCGGAATAAAGAGAATACTGCATGTCTCAACATGGAGCTTGGCAAAGTAATGTATAGTCAGCTCTTGCTTAACACACAGAAAGTAGTCCTTTCGAAACCATGCCCTCATCCATCATTAATCTGCCAATGGCAGGATTGTGTAATTGAAACTGAGAAAATACAAGCTCCTAAGGCAAACCCAAGCAAGAGACGAAAGCACAATACAGAAACATGCTTTTCTTAATAATTTCATGGGGAAAAGTTAGAAAACATAATGGAAGTGAACTGAACCATTAAACATTTTTTTTAAATGTTGAAATTCTTCTATGGTGAAACACTATAATAAAGACCTTAGAATAAAAAAAATCAGTCCGTATCTGACCATCAGCTGATGTAAGTATGCAGCCTAAATCACAGGAAGGGCCACCATCAAAGATCAAGGCCTGCAGCAGATCCATTCTCCTGGCAATCCAACAACCACACCTAATTTACAGCAGGCTACCTGATTGGCTAAGAAGGACAGGTTTTTAGTCCAGCAGCTGTAGTAATTCTCTTGCTCCTCAGTGCATTCATGGCTCTAGCTGTTGTCCTTCATGTGCCTGCTCCAGCCCTGCTCCTAGTTCTGTTGCTGCCTTGTCTTCCAGTTTTGTGTCTATTCAGTCCTTGCTTCACTTCTTCCTGATTTTGATTTACTCACCCTGACCCTGGTTCTTGACTCTGCTACTGACCCTAGGTATGGTTACTGATTCTCAGTCTGAGCTCTAACTCTCAGTGTAGCTACTAGTTTCTGTCTCGGGATGTGACTTTTGGGTTGGATCAGCTTCCTGTCTCCTGCTCTGACCACTAGGCATGATTACACATAGCTTGCAGTCTAGCAATTGCCCACTGTTTAGCTATCTCTGTAATATTTAGGGAAAATAGAGTTATCGGTCCAGAATCTGAGTTGCACCCAAAGAATGTTCAGCTCAGTTTAGAGAGAGAGAAGGCATAAAGATGGTCCAAGACTACCCACTTCTGGGCTGACTAATCCAGTCCATGGCTCATGTGATTCAGCTAAAGAGTTGCTCCAAATTCTACCATCTGTCTTTGGCCCCAAGCTGTTGTTAATGCACCTGGAAACAGGAAGGTTGTGGATGCCCTAGTCAGGTGAGAAGGAAAGTATTCTAGGATCATAAGCTGATCCTTCAGTCAACAACTACACTGGGTTTATGGTCATTCAGTGACCTGTATAGAGAGGGGTCAGCAAAGAAGATAATCTGGCCTTGCATTTTAAGGGTATGTCTACACTACAGAGATTTTTTGGAAAAACGGCCATTTTTCCAAAAAACTTCAATTACGTCCACACTGCAATCGAAAGAACAGAGGGGTTTTTCCGACATTGGATGGGGAAGAGGGAGTTATTTCGCAAGAAGAGGAAAGAAGAAAAAGCACAGGTGTTTTGGTGGCCATTCCGCCCATAGTAATCACAGCTTACATGTGAGACAGTGTCCATTCAGTATGGACGTTATCTGTCAAAAAAGCAGATCACTTTTTCAATGTGCTTTCGCAGTGTGGACACTCTTCCGGAAAAGCTTCTTCCAAAATAAGCCTGCAGTCTAGACACTTAGGAGCTTGTTCTAAAGATATATTCTGTGGAAATGTAGCTTTATTTTTACAAACATGGCTTTCTAGTGGTGAAGGTGGGTGAGGTATTTGGTGCAGAAGATGACTGCGTCTCAAATGGTGGCCCAAGCTCCTTCTGTGACATTAAACCCTCAGAAGCCAAATCTCATTGCATAGACGCTTCTGTGTATTCTGAACAGCACACACACACACATACACACACACACACACACACACACACACACACACACACACACACACACACACACACACACATGAACCTCAGCTGCTCAAACTTTTCCTGTAAGCAAAGACAGTGATTCTGATCAATATGCTTAAGATATATGTAAGGTAGTCAGCTTTCTTGAAAGATGCATCAGTGAACATAGCTTTCTCCAATCCCATAAAGCAGAGACCTCATGACCCATAGGGATACTTACTGCCTACTTCTCCTTTAAATAACCCTTGTATGGCTTGGCTTACATAATATTGTTCATGTCAATACTGAAATATAGGGGGCTTCAACAGCCATACCACTGTGCAGGAAGGTGATGTAGAAGCCACTCTGTTGGTTCTAGATCATTGTAGGGCTCCCAAATGAGGATGATATGTCTGTCCATCCATCATTTCAAGAATTCCTCCTAAGCAGTAAGACCACCAAATTTGGTGTGCAATTTCCTCTTATCATAACTTTAAACAAGGGAAGAATTTGGTTGTGCCAGGACAATGGAATGTGCCTGGAATTCACACCTCCAGATCAGCTGCTAGAAGTGGGCCTCATCCTCCTTGATTGGATCCACCTGGTCATCTCCAGCCTGATCCTGGCCTGCATATTTATTCCTGCCTCTGGAAATTTCCACTACATTCATCTGACGAAGTGGGTCTTTGCCCACGAAAGCTTATGCTCCTACACTTCAGTTAGTCTATAAGGTGCCACAGGACTCCTCGTCGCTTTTGGAATTTGATTGTTTCCCATAAAATGTAAAGGAAGAAGGCTGGCAGGACAGATAGTTATACGGCAGAATGACCACAGAGGAGTAGCCAGGGGCCAGAGATGGGGACCCCGACAGCTATAACCTCATTGGGCCTGCAGGGGGCAGGAAGGGAGAAAGGGACAACCATCTCCTATATATTTCTGAGAATTTGTCAGTTTCTGAGTCTGTTTGTCCATCTGCCTTTCTGCCCCCAGCCAGGGGATATGCACACCTCTCCCCACGCTGTGCCCACTGCAGCTGCAGTGGCCAAGGGCAGGTGCTTCTTACCTGGCCCCAAGCTGCTGCAGTGAGAGAAGGCTGGAGTTGCCAGGATAGCCTGCATCCTGAACCCCTCACCCTCATCCTCACCCTAGAATAATGATTTAAAGGAAGAAAAACAAAACATCTGTGTTAAAGACCCAAGCAACATCAGGAAATCTTTGTCTGTGTGTGTGTATTTACACAAGTAAATGCATTACAATTTGAAGAACTTAGCTCAGGCAAGAGGGTAGGAGGTGTGAAACTAGCTTGTTTCTCTGATGTGGTAGTATAAGTGGCTCCACTCCTTGGGTGTGTCTAGACTACATGGCTCCGTTGACGGAGCCATGTAAAATAGTTTACTCTACATAGTCAATAAAGCAGGGATTTAAATAATTCTCACTTCATTAAAATAAAAATGGCCGCTGCACTGTGCTGACAATCAGCTGATCCAGCACAGCGCGCCAGTCTAGACGCGGATCGGTCGACAAGAGAAGCCTTTCTTGACCGCTCCTGTAAACCTGTAAATCTGTTCTGAGTTCAGCCATTGAATACCACGTCTTAGGTCAGAGAGTAATCTCAGAAACATGTTATAAACCTTTAAAAGGGAGATTTAAAAAGGAGAAGTTGATGTGCACTAGCTGGCACCACTGTTACAAATTCTGCCGCATATTTAAAAACAATTTGGGAATGACTTCATTATTGCATGTTTTCCCCTTTTATTTCTTTGAGTTGTGCTATTGACAGGAATATTAGCATTTCCTTTGTTCATACTGGAGTACTGAATTATCTTTAATTGCCATGTATGTTCCGCCTGCACAAAAGAAATAATAAACTACTCCTGTCAACTTTTGCATAGATATCGTCTGCTTATACCTGAGATATCAGAGGCTGAGGAAAGGAGAGAATTATTATAAGTGAATTAATCTAAATGGACACAGGAGCTGTATAGACTATCACATAAAATGCAAAAATGAAAAATATGAATTTTTCCATGGGCTTTTCAGCATTTTTTCAACTATATTTCTTGTTTCAGATGTGTAAGAGGAAAGTCAGATTTAAGTTTTCAATTCTTTGGTTAAAAATGTAATTTTACATTGTAATGCTTTCTCTAGGACAAAAATGTCTCTTTCAGACCAAGTGACAACAAACGCATGAATTACATCTGATTTTATTATAAATGAATATTTGTTCAAAAATTATCAAATTAACCCCCCCAAAAGCATGTCAAAATTACGATTTATAATCTGAGTAGTAGTAGTGTCTATGACACAATGACTATAATGTAAATACTTTCCAAATAAAATAGAATTACCATCTCCTCAGTTATTGCACATTTTAATATATGATCACATATTTTTGTTATTCTAACTCAACAGTTTTTCAAATATTGGGAGGGATTGATTAACTTTGACAAACCTCTGTAGATTAAAACAAATATAAATCCCTTATTCATGTAATTTCCTTCTTTTTAATAAGAGTTTTTTCCCAGTTAGTAAAATATGTGCATAGTTACCCATCAGTTACATGTTAGATACTTTCTCACAAGAAAAATAAATAAAATATTAATCATAAAAAAATCAAATGTATTCTGATTCTATTAACCTGAATGGGACTACACCCAGGATGAATTTGATCTAACATACCTCCTGAAAAGCCCTTCTTAAAACAAAATAAAGCCCTTGTAAAACTAAGCTCCAGAGGATTCCTTACTTTCAGATGCTGCAGTGGCAAAAATGCAAGCAGTCACTCTTCTGCATCTGCATACAGCAAGCTCCAGCAGTCACATGCCCTACAGTCCAGAAAGACTGTACAACAGATCATTTTTAATTTAACAGAAATAAAATTAACTTCCAGTAATAACTCTGCCATTATCCATGTTATTTTGAACCCTATCCAATCCTATAACCTTTACTAGCACATTACAGTCTGCTCTCCACTGCTCTCCAGTCTGTGTAGTACTGAGTAGTTTCACAATTTGGTCCCGGCTTTCTTTTTGTTCCATGTTGGAATTAAACTAAGGCAGCCCTTTTTTTTCTGGTACAGTTTACTTCCTTCTAGCTTTGTCAACACTGCAGGGCTACGTCTACATTGGCCCCTTTTCCGGAAGGGGCATGGTAATTTTTGAAATCGCAATAGGGAAATGCGCGGGGGATTTAAATATCCCCCGCGGCATTTAAATAAAAATGTCCGCCGCTTTTTTCCGGCTTTTAGAAAAGCCAGAAAAGAGCGTCTACACTGGCCCCGATCCTCCGGAAAAAGCGCCCTTTTCCGGAGGATCTTATTCCTACTTATTCCTCCGCTTTTTTTCCGGAGGATCGGGGCCAGTGTAGACGCTCTTTTCTGGCTTTTCTAAAAGCCGGAAAAAAGCGGCGGACATTTTTATTTAAATGCCGCGGAGGATATTTAAATCCCCCGCGCATTTCCCTATTGCGATTTCAAAAATTACCATGCCCCTTCCGGAAAAGGGGCCAATGTAGATGTAGCCCAGGGTTTTTGCTCAAGAAGTTTTTTGCAAAAGAGATCTTCGGCAAAAACTTCTTGTGCAAAAGTACATCCACACCTCAGAAGCATATCGCAAAAGCGATGTGCTTTTGCACAAGAGAGCATCTACACTGCATGGACACTCTTGTGCAAGAAAGCTCTGATACCCTTTAACAGAATAGCCATCAGAGCACCTGTGCTTTTTTGGATAGGCTCTTTTTGTGCAAGAAACCCCTGAGGAGCATTCACGCATGCCTTTTTGTGCACGAGCTGTAGTGCAAAAGGAGTTATTCCTCACTGGGAGAGGAATAACTCTACTGGAAAAAGCCCTCTGTACTATCGAATTATTATTATTTTGCGCAAAAATGTGCTTGAGATGTAGACACTCCACCGGTTTTTGTGCAAAAAATGGCTGTTTTTGCACAAAAACCTTGTAGTGTAGACATAGCGGCTGTGTCTACACTGCACCCCTTTTCCAGAAAGGGGATGCAGATTATACACTTCGGAATTGCAAATGCCGCGGGGGATTTAAATATCCCCCGCGGCATTTGCATTTACATGGCTGCTGCTTTTTTCCGGCTCGGGATTTTTGCCGGAGAAAAGCGCCAGTCTAGACGTGATTTTCCGGAAAATAAGCCCTTTTCCGGAGGATCCCTTATTCCTACTTGAAAGTTAATAAGGGATCCTCCGGAAAAGGGCTTATTTTCCGGAAAATCGCGTCTAGACTGGCGCTTTTCTCTGGCAAAAACCCCGAGCCAGAAAAAAGCGGCAGCCATGTAAATGCAAATGCAAATGCAATTCCGAAGTGTCTCATTAGCATCCCTTTTCCGGAAAGGGATGCCAATGTAGACACAGCTCGCCTGTGTGTTGACTCTTTTGTGATGGCTAGTAAATTGGGAGGGGCTCCAGACTCCCATTATCTAGCCCTCTACTCAGGCAGATGAATGGAATCAGAGAGGCTCCACTCTGATTTACAATGGATGTAGCCAGTGCAGGGGAGTAAGGGGTGATTTCTGTGGCTGGCTCACTACTGAGGCCAGTATAAGTATCAGTAGTTCCTAGAAGTTGTTTTTTATTATTATTATTTTGTTTTTGTTTTGTTTTTGAGACAGAAAGAGAGGAGGGGGTTAACGCATATATATAAAGAATTTGGGGAGGAAAGCAGATGGCTCATCTTATTTCCTTTCCTCAGCTTCAGGTCTTTCCTTGCCTCCCATTGGAACTTGACGGGGATTTAAAGTGCCATGCCCCTGCCAACTCTTGAACATGAGCTTTCTCATACTTGACATAAGCTTAATGGTCTTCACTGAAGTCCTGACCTTGTACCAGTGAATTTTGCCTTTTGGAGAATTTTGTCACTGATTTCCACAGGAGCTGAATTGGAGCCCAGATGGGATTCCCTTGCTGTGAAATGGAATACACCCATTAAATTGAAATTGAAAAGCAAGTTGACAAAAACTGAAAAAAAAACAGAACAGGAAGATGGCATAAAATAAGAATATAAAGAGGAAGCCAAAGGAGATGTTAAGATGTAACTGTGAACACTATCCACTCCCCTTGTACAAGGTTGTTATTTTTTTTTAGTTCCTCTTTTTATTATTATTGCTGGAATGTGAGCTTGTTGTATCCCTAGACTTCATTGACTTTTGATCTGTTCTCAATTCTCATCTGAACACATATTTTTCTCCCTGGCCGATGTCTCTTCATTTCTCCCAACTGCTATTATTTTTAACTGTGCGGTTGAATTATATAACTTTGAAAAATATTTTGTGAAACAGTACATATGAAATATACTATGCAGATAAATAACAGAATACCAAACCCATAAATACTTGAAATTTCATAGCAGTAACAAGGATAGACTTCGGATGCTTCTGTTCATCTTTACTAGTTAGCCATGTAGGGCCTCTGACACACACTTGCCAAAGCACTGCAATACTGTTCATAAAACTATCAGTTACAGTGTTTAATGTGAGGTTGGACACACTGGTAATTTATAGTCCCTCCACCTCTTTGCTTTAGATTCTCAAAATGAAGATGGTTTATTCAGAACCAAGCAAGTTTTACTTTACCAAAGATTTATAAGCAGCCTTCAGGCTTAAGTTAATGACAGTCATTGGGTGAGATCCTGTACCGCATATCAGTCACCACCGGATGACAGATGCATCTGACCTTTGAAGGTTAGGTATATTTGGTTTTCAAATACTCACTTAGGTCCCAAGGCTAGAAACAACCACTTCCCCAAACCTCTCCCTCCTCTCTTTCCCTCCCCTCCCACCTACTAAGTCCATTCACAGAGAACTATTTGCCTTTCATTGAACCACACTACTCTATTTCTCTTCTGTTTTGATTCTCAAATCATTCCAAGCACTGTATCCACTTCCACTGTTAATATTATTATTAATTTTTATTAATTCTTTCAATGGATTTATTTGTGGATTCTTCTTTTATATGTGTTTTAATCTAAAATGTGGCAGAAGTAAATGTAAGGTGAAGTCAGCCCCACATTGATACACAGAGAGAGAGAAAATTTAGTTCAGATTTATTAATTTGTACTGACAAAAAAATATAACCTTCAGCCTAAATTTGCTCCTGATCATAGAGATTTCCCCTGCCGAACCTTCCTATTCCTTATTTCTCTCTGCTTCAAAGAGAGGCTTAAATTTTCCCACACTTCTGTCAAGGAGCATCAGCTAACTAACTCTGCATCTCTGGGGCTGTCTCTAGACTACACCTCTCTGTCGACAGAGAGATGTAGATTAGGCACGTCAAAATTGCTAATGAAGTGGGAATTTAAATATTTCGTGCTTCATTAGCATAAACATGGCCACTGCTTTTTTTTCGAAATGGAGCTTTTTAAAAAAAAAACGGCAGTCTAGATGCAGAGCTGTCAAAAAATAAACCCTTTTTTGAAAGATCTTGTATACAGGATATTTTGTACACAGGATCTTTCAAAAAAGGGTTTATTTTTTGACAGCTCCGTGTCTAGACTGTCGTTTTTTTCGAAAAAGCTCCATTTCGAAAAAAGTGGTAGTCATATTAATGCTAATGAAGCACGGGATATTTAATTCTCCACCTCTTTAGCAATTTTGACATGCCTAATCTACATCTCTCTGTCAACAGAGAGGTGTAGTCTAGATGTATAGGTAGGGTCCCAATACCTCCTATCAGGATGCGTTTGCAAAAGAGCTTTAGAGCTCTTGCAAAGTAGGAGAACCTAACACCATACTACCATGCCCACTTAATGTAGTTCAGAACTGTGTGGGAGTGAGAAAAAAATTAAGCATTTATAAATCTAAAAAGTAAACCAAACAGACAATACAATTGGACAGATTTGTCCAAAACATTGTGGAGGGATTCAAAAAGGAGGAAAATACTGAGTGGGAGAGGAAGTGCCATAATTATCAAAAGATTATGTATATTATTTTTGGCTCTGCTGGCACAAACTAATTCCAGCACCTGAGACCAGCTCCAGTGTAACCTGAAATACCAGTTATGCAATCATGGATTATCATTGGCTTTGCTGGTATATAGTGTTCACAGAACTTCCCACACAACTCTGCTGTGCTACTGTAAATACTGCTGACATGCGATGTCTCTATATGTTGCACTCTAGCCATTGTAGTGGTGTCATGATGTTTATTAGTTCTAATCTTCCCAAAGTCTCTCGGAGCTTCATGAATTTTATGCTTCCTACAGTATATATTCCTTTATTCTTAGAAAAACAGAATTCTCTCACAGAATATTTATAGTTGGTTTTCTATTATATTTTTAGATGGATGATTTTTGTAGCAATATTTGTCTATTACAAGTGCAACACAAAACTATAAAGCTTACTGGCTTTACCTACCTGTTTTACATATAATGTTTATTACAGTCTAGCACTGTAATAGCACTGACTGTTACTACGCGCCATGCAGTCATAAAAGGCTAGATTCTCAGCAAGTGCAAATGTCACAGCTTCATTGAAATCAGTGGAGCTGCACCAATTCACACCAGTTAAGAATATGGCTCACATTGCATAAGTGTCTTTACAATTCTCATTCGGCAAACTCCTGATCTGCAACATCTGCTGTTGTTCCACTCCCTAGTTTTCCCTTGAGTCATGGTGAATTGTGATTTGAGTAATATTTCATCAAAGGCTAGAAAGACAGCATGTCTAAATGAAACCTCCATGGAAACCATTCTGGGTTGGGTTATAGTGGTTTAAATTGGGAGTGGCTCCTGCTGGCAATGAGCCTAATTCTCCACTGCCTCACAAAATGAATGCCAACTTTGTGTGAAACATTACCAAGTCAGAATGGTGGCACTTTGCCCTCATTTAGCATAGATGTGAATGACTACCAAGGTTCAAAGCAGTGGAGAATCAGTCCAGAAGGAGCCACCCTGGATTGCCACTGTAATAAAGAGATCAAAAATTGATTTTAACTGATTATTTTATAATTGTGACTATTGGTCAACACTTCTTACAATATAAGAACATAAGAATGGCCATACTAGGTCAGATCAAAGGTCCATTGAGCCCAGTATCCTGTCTTCCAACGGTGACCAATACCAGGTGTCCCAGAGGGAAACAACAGAACAGATCATCATCAAGTAATCCATCCCATTACCCATTCCCAGCTTCTGACAAACAGGGGCTAGGGACACCATTCCTGTTCATCCTGGCTAATAGCAACTGATGATTCTATCCTCCATGAATTTATCTAGCTCTTTTTTGAACCATGTTAACACCAGTCTAAGGGTATGTCTACACTACATGGCTCCATCGATGGAGCCATGTAGATGAGCTCTGTAGACATAGCAAAATGAAGCAGCAATTTAAATAATCGTGGTCTTTAAATACTTTATGTCATGCAAGCAGACAGGTACTCAGACTAAGAATATGTCTACACTACATGACTCCATTGACGAAGCCATGGAGATGAGCTTTCTAGACATAGCAAAATGAAGCAGCGATTTAAATAATTGTTGTTTCATTTACATCAAAATGGCTGCCGCTCTGTGCTGATCAGCTGATTGTCGGCACAGCGCAGTAGTCTGGACGCTCGGCAGTCGACATCAAAAGCCTTTGTCGATAGCCGAGCGTCCAGACTACCGCGCTGTGCTGACAAACAGCTGATTGGCACAGTGCGACAGCCATTTTGATGTAAATGAAGCAACAATTATTTAAATCGCCACTTCATTTTGTTATGTCTAGAAAGCTCATCTCCATGGCTCTGTTGACGGAGTCATGTAGTGTAGACATACCCTTAGTCTGAGTACCTGTCTGCTTGCATGACATAAAGTATTTAAAGACCATGAGTATGTCTGATTTCCTACTCCTCTCCAGGTAACTATGGGTGGGTTTAAACTACACCCTCTGCCGACAGAGGAATGTAGATTAGGCACATCGCTATTGCAAATGAAGTGGGGATTTAAATATTCTGTGCTTCATTTGAATAGAAATGCCCGCCATTTTTTGCCAATGCGGCACTTTGCCGGCAAAAAGCGACACTCTAGACGGGGATCAGTCGACAAGGAAAGCCTTTTCCAACCAATACTGTAACCCGTTGCATGAAGCATAAGGGATTGGTCGGAAAAGGCTTTCCCTGTCAACCGATCCCCGTCTAGACTGCCGCTTTTTTCCGGCAAAGTGCCACGTTGGCAAAAAGCAGCGGCCATTTCTATTCAAAAGAAGCATGGGATATTTAAATCCCCGCTGCATTTGCAATAGCAATGTGCCTAATCTACATCCCTCTGTCAGCAGAGGAGTGTAGTTTAGACACACCCTATATCTAAAGCCTGGCCTATACTAGAAAAATAGGTTGGCAGAAAACCACACTGTTGAACAGGGTAGTTAAGCTGATCTGAGTCCCTATGTAGACAGCACTAAATCAACAGAATAATGTTTCTGTTAATCTCACTACCACCTCCTGGGGCATGGGTTATCTTCTAAACCAATGGGAAAATGGCTCTTGCTGTTTCTATAGAGAAGTGTTTGAGCACTGCAGAGGCAACTATACCACAGTGGTGTTTTAAGTGTGAACAAGTTCTAATACCCTAACCCTACCCCCACTGAGAGAATCGTTTCACTTTGTGAATCAGTCTTTCAGCTCTTTTCTAGGCCTCTGCTAATACCTGAATAAATGGCATGTTTCAAAGCAGGCAACAAATACTTCTTATTTGCCAGGAGCTTTTAAAAGGGGCCCAATCATGAAAGCCCTGTGTATAGAATTCCCACTGTCAACAATGAGAGTTCCATACATAGATACCTTGAGAAGTTGGCTCGAAATTACACACTAGCACTGTGTGAACTGTACAGCACCAAGGAAATCAGAACTTTAATACAGTGTTTGTATTGTGCACTAAACGTAACTTACTTTTCCTTCATCTTCTCCCATGTAACTCCTTTCCTTGTCTATTTTTTCATTTGTGAAGTCTCCCAGATGCATGACTTTGAGACCCGATTTTTCCCTCACTTACTTCAGTGTGAATCAGGAATATCACTACATGGTTTAAACATCGTTTAATCCGCCATCTGTGACCCTTACTGAACAAACATGACTTGGCCACAGTGATCCATGCTCTTGTTACATCCCGACTGGGTTACTGTAATGCACTTTATGTAGGGCTTCCTCTAAAGAGCCTTCGAAAACTTCAACTGGTCCAGAATGTGGCTGCTCGAGTTTTAACCAACACTAGTTATACAGAGCACATTATGCCAGTGCTTCGGCAGCTGCACTGGCTTTCGGTATGTTTCCGGGCACAATTTAAGGTTTTAGTTATGACCTATAAAGCCTTAAAAGAGTTGAGTCCAGGGTATCTGAAGGACCGTATTCTCCCATATGAACCTGCCTGGGGATTGAGTTCAGCTGTGGAGGCTTTGCTTCATGTTCCCCCACTTGCGGAGATAAGATTAACATCTACGCGGAACAGGGCATTCTCAGCTTTTGCTCCCAGGTTGTGGAATTCTCGTCCTCGTGATATTTGCATGGCGCCAACACTAGCGTTGTTCTGGCATCAGGCTAAAGCCACCCTTTTTACTCGTGCTTTTATTAATGTTTGAACCTCTATGTGCGTATTCCTCCTCTCTATATGTTTTTAGCTGGTTATGTCCCTCTGAGGTCTCACATTTTAAATTCTCATATTATAAATTTTTATATATATTTGTATTTTTTTTTGTTTGTTCTTGTAAGCCACCTTGAATATTTTAAATAGAAAGGTGGGATAAAAATATTTAAATATATAAAATAAAATAAAATAAAATAAAATAAAATAAAATAAATAATACAAGTCAAAGCAATATCAGACCTTTTACATGTGTGTCTGATTTATAATCATCCAGAAGGTTTTTTAAAACATTCTTCTGCATTTTATAATTTTTGTGTTTTCCTCTTGAGCTGTTTTTTTAGGTTCTAAACTACATTTGTATCATAATTCTACTCATGTAAATCCAAATTACCTCTATTAGCCTGATTCTCATTTACATGAAGATACATTTGAAACACTTTGGCAATGTAATTTATACCCATTTTATAGCCTTTTAAATGATCTAAGTCTGAACTATAGTCAGGCCTTATGGATTCAATGGAGTTACTCTGGATTTATAAGAGTAATAACAGAAATTAGTACCTCGTCCACAAATCCCTGCACTGATCCCTGCATGCAAATAAACATCAGCATTTTCTCCTTTTTATTAAATTGGTGTTATTCACATCTAGTTAAGAATCAGAAGTAGTCCTATACACTTTGATCATGCTGCGGTCTGCAAAATATTTGCTGGTAGTATATCGAGAGCTAGCTGGTCAAATGGTACCATGCTTACTGTCCTCGGGTATGTCTACACTACCCCGCTAGTTCGAACTAGCGGGGGTAATGTAGTCATCCACAATTACAAATGAAGCCCAGGATTTGAATTTCCCGGGCTTCATTTGCATGAAGCCGGCTGGCGCCATTTTTAAATGCCGGCTAGTTCGAACCATTTTTAAATGCCGGCTAGTTCGTGGAATGAGGAGTACAGCTAGTTCAGATTAGGAAGCTTAATCCGAACTAGCTACTCCGTGCCGCGTGTAGCCACGCGGCACGGGGTTCGAACTAGCCGACATTTAAAAATGGCGCCGGACGGCTTCATGCAAATGAAGCCTGGGAAATTCAAATCCCGGGCTTCATTTGCAATTGCGGATGACTACATTACTACATTGCTAGTTTGAACTAGCAGGGTAGTGTACACATACCCCTCCTGATTACTCGCAGAAAAGAAAAGAATAAATAGGAGGTTCAGATTAAATTAACAGAGCTGACTGAAAATGGAAATCCCCTCCTGTGGAAAATGTTGTAATATTTGGTTTTTTCAACCTGAAAGGTCAAATATGCACAATTTTCATGGAAAAGAATTTTTTTGTTAAATGGGGAGAAAATTATTCCAGAGGAAAATTCCAGACCTAGGTATAGAAGTGAAGAGCAAAAGGCGGCAGTGGATAACATTTTAAAAGGGCCTAAGGGACTTAAAAGCCAGAGGGTTTGTCTATACAGTGCACTAGCCTGCACTAGGGAGTATAAATACTAGTGAACCTTTCTGTGTTGCACAATACATGGTCAGTGTGGATCCTGCTGGCATACACTACAAATGTCCTAGTGCACATTAATGTAGTCCATTTCACACAGCTCTATGTAAATGCTTACTAGAAAACATTTAGTGTATGTCAACAGGGCCATGTGGGCCAGTTACTAAATAACATACTAGTGGCCATTAAAATTTACAACCAAAATCTACTAAATCAGATTTATATACCATGTAGACAGGTACTGACTTTCTTTGAAAGTCACTTTTAGGCTCATAATCATTTAAGCACATTTAGAAATTTTACCCTAATTTAATTTTTTAAATAAAAAATAGCTAAAACAACTAAAAAATACATGCATTGAATTAAATAGAACTATTCCAATTTCTGTCAGCTGAAGAGCTGACCCATACATACTCTTCTAACATTATTTTTTTGATGTGAGCAATCACTGTCTTTGACCACAAGTCTCTTACGAGATTTCATGGAAAGGGTTATAGCTATATGACAATACACTGTGTGACTTATTACAGAAAATAGTTTGACAGGTCTTGTCTATTGCATTTAAATAGAAATAATGTGCTCATACTTTTCAATACACCATATTGTTCTTTTTCTTTCTGGTTTATTTGTAGTGCAGCTGTAGCTACATAAGTACAGGGCAGTAAAATCATCCGAAGAAGATTGCATGCGTTTTGCTGCAAAAGGGAAATAGAGTTTCTAATCACTGTTCCCAAAAAAAGACATTTCTTCTTTCATTCATTCATAATCTCTTATTCCCCCTTCTTTCTGTCAGACATCGACATCACTAACACTAGCATTCACGTTTCAAAAAACATTCTCTAATTGGTCCCATTAACTATCATCAGTGAAACATTTAATTGCCTCTTCTACAATTCATCATCATGTTGGAATTGTGTTCTACTTAATCTATCTCAAACCTCTGCAGAAAATCCAGATACCGTATTTCACATTTCTGTTTAGAACGGGGGAATATTTTCTAAGACAATGTGTGTTACAATGCGCTGAATGATGAGAATTTCAGGTTGTAAACTATACTACCTAAACTCTCACCTAAAGGCTCCTGGTATATTGTTTATGTCTCTCAGTCTTTCTACAATGTCAGTAAAATCTTAGGGGAAATTACAATGCATGCATATTAAAAAATAATCCATAGTGTTTGTTTATTCATATATGAATTTAAAGATCTACTGCATGGCACCACTTCTATTCTAACTAGGACTCTGTCATACTGTGTGGAAAAGGGAAGTCAGTGTTACATGGATTAATAATGCATCTAATATGAATCTCTTGGTAAAATTAAAGATGAAGGAACTACATTAAAATAGCATTAAAGCACAGCCATCGGAACATAAAACCATGGAAATTCTGAACTGAGACTGTTATTTCACTTTTCTTATATCCCCTTTGCTGAAAAAGCGCCCACATTCTGTTTGTAAAATACCTTGGATCTGTGGATATAACACCTCAGCACAAAGTACTGAAACATGTTGGATTTAAGTATGGTGTCTTGAATGAGGGCCACACTAATGCAGTTCAGGTGCCCTAAATACCCATCCAGCTATATACTGATATGTAAACTTGCCCAATGTTATTGGTGCTAGTTGAGATTTTCAAAACAGTGGTTGGCAATTATAGACTCATGTCTCCCATTAAATAATCTAAATGTACAAAATATGAAAACACCGATACAATTTATCTAAATAAATCTAATGTATATAAATTCCCTTAACAAGTTTGAAAATTCTAATCTATTTATCCAAGGATTCTATATTGGTTCCCAACAAATTTATATCTGAGCACCTTCCAAATAAAATTAATAGTGATGAGGACTTTTAAATAAATTTGCACCCACTCTATTTATCCTACCTTTCTGCGTTTACCTTTTACAAATTAGTTTGGAAACTAATTCACAGAGGGTGAGATTCACCTCTGTTCAGAGGCTGAGCCTAGAGCCAAAATAACTGCATAAATCTCACTTTAAATGCACCTTTCCCCTCCTCTTTTAGGTCTTAATCCTGCAAATTGTACTTTGCTAGTGGACTGTTGCACTATTGTGAAATCCTGCTGATTTTTATAAGGTTCTGTGAAGGTGCGACAGACCTTCTACATGCCACACACTTCAGCATTGGGATCAAAAGCAGATATAATCAAGTCTTATATTGTTTATAGATTCATAGATTATAAACCTAGAAAGAGCCTATAGTCCTACCAGGATGATCTTCTTAATTTGATAGGTTATTAAATGTCACCCATTTATACCTGTATTGAGCCCAACTTGTTTGGCTAAGCATATCTTGGAATTCAGTCTTTATCTGAAGATATCAATATATGGAGAAACAACCCTTTGCTTGAGAGATTTGCTTCTCCAATTACCTTTACTGTTGGAAGTATATGCCTTATTTCTATTTTTAATTTGTGTAGCTTCAACTTCTATCTCATGTTGGCCGACTGCACTGGCGTTAATTTCACTCTGAAAATAAATTCTGAATTCATAATCATAAAAACTCTTACCATAACTTCAAGTCTGCATTCACCCATTTATGAGAACTAATAACAAATGAACTGTGTCCAACTAAGCCAGTTCACATTGCAAGTACTTGCAACAAATTGCTCATGAACCAGAGCTACAGACCAAGAATTGTTTCCTGAAATTGTTCAGCAAAATAATTTTGCATAATGAATCCCTTGGAGAAAACAATGTTCTCTTCACAGGCAATTTGTGAACATAAACACAGGCAAAATGAGTCAAATAAATGATTCATTGTGAATTATTTGCCCAGTTAAAGCTGAGATGAGCATATGTGACTGGTGTCCCTCTCAATTTTATCTATCACACTTGTAAGCAGTTTCTTCTCTATTAGCCGTGTTTGAGTCCTATATTTCTCCTTTCCTAGCCATGTATTCTGTTGCTGTAATGTTTTGTTTAGATTATTTTACAATTCCAAGTCCTCTTCTGTTGTTTCTGTTGTCTCTGGCTATGTCTAGATTACGCTAATCTATAGGGAAAATGTAGCAAAATGCGCTTCGCAATATGTGTACCTTTTTCCAATATTTTTTTTGGAAGAAGCTTCTCCGAAATTTGACCCATCTATATTGGGCCAAATTTCAGAAAAATCTCCTCTTTCAGAAGGGCCCTTCTTCCTCGTGGAATGAGGAAGACAGGGCTTCCAAAAGAGCACGTCTGCTCTTCCGTTAAAAAAGCAGAAGAGCAGACGCATTCCCTGGACACAGTGGAATTTTTCTGGGATACCTCTAGTACCCTATAGAGTAGACATAGCCTCTGTATTCTTGTTGTGGGGAAATTAGTTCCTATTAATGTTTCTGAGCCACACGTACCTGTAGTAGTCATCAACCCTGCACATATTTTTGCATCAGAACACCAGCTTTCTTCAAAGACTGAGCCTAAATACAGCCATACCATGATACCCAAACATATAATTTGTACTATGTCCTGAACACTGGGTTTCCTCCAAGCCTGCGTTAATGTCTCCCAATTAATCAGTCTCTATATAACAGTGCCCTCAGTGATATACGATGAAATGCATTCTTTTGCTCATAGCTTGCAGAGAGAAGGCCTTTGTACCACTGAAGTTATATTTAAGCCCTGGAAACAAGGCTTTTGTGGTGCCTAGACCTTGTATAAATGCTCTGCATGAAGGTGATGTTTATACATCTACAGTTCGATTTTATCATGTCCGGGGCACAATGAGAAGAGTCCTGAATGGAAACAAAATTTCTATCTACATCCACATCCGTATCTGCAAAAATTAGTCTTAGATATCCACAGTGGATGTGGATACCCACAGATATCTGCAAATGTGCAGAGTTTTCAATACAAAATTGGTATATGCATCTGCAAAAATGCACTGCAGATATCTGCATCCATATCCATGGATGCTGAGACCCATGGATACAAGCAGAAATCTGCAGATTTACAGGGCTCTAACAATGCTCCATGTTATATCATGTCATTTTGAAAATGTGAGTTCAATTTTTTATTTGAAATGTTACTGTAACTTGCATTAATCTGATTTCATTACTGTTTGATAGTCTCTGCACAACTCTGCATTTGTTTCATTTCACTTTGATTGTGTAATGTGTTCTCTGTAGACGTGTATTAACATCTCTTCATTCCATTGTATCACTGTAACATCGTCTCCACAGACCTGCAGTGACACTGTTGCTCCATTTTCTTGATGTCAGAAATTGCCTCCTTACATCTACACAGATGTTTTGTTTCAAGAGAGGGATAGCTCTGGGCCCATCCTCTGTAGTGTTTCCTGTTAATCTTAGTCAATTCATGTCATATCTAACTAGCACATTATTATTATTCATTACTTGTTATTAGAGTAGTGCCTAAAGACCCCAAACAAGATCCTGACTCTTATGGAAAGTACATAGAAACAACAGTAAGGGACTGACACTAAATAGACAAGACTAAAAAAATGCAGGAGAAAGAGAAAATATTTTCATCTTCATTTTACTAATGTGTGACTAAGGCACCAAAAGATTTACAGATTTTCCTAAAATGCCACAGGAAGTCTTCATGGTAGAGCTTAGAACTGAATGGACATTTTACGAGTTTCCATCTCCTAGGGCCATATTCATCGTTTATCTTTTCAGACTGAATTTATGTGAACAAAAAGAGGTCATATTATATGCATTCTTACTCTGAAAAATGTTTACGTAAAAATGGCATGTTCTTACTTACTCCAGATTCTTCTTGTATGCATTCAGGGTCACACTGCATCCTCTCAACTGACTGATAAAAATAAACCTTGTGCTGATTTTCACTTATTGTTATTGCAGAAACTAGACAGCAAAATGGGAATGAACTCAACTCTACTTCTTCTTCTGCATCATCAATAAAATAGTTTGCTAAATTTCAATAAGTTACACCTATACAAGCCAATTCAAAAAATAAGTTTGCACAAATGTAACTGAAAGCATAATTTTGAAGTTAATGGAATTGAACAGATGTAACTAGGAGTTTGATTTGGTCTGCAAAACCTTTATTATTGCTGATGATGCACAAGAAGGAAAGAACCCAGCTTGTGGCTCAGATCCCAGGTTAAATTTGCACAACGATGCTTGAAAAAATCCATATTTTTGCTGCGAATTTCCATATGGAAAATTTTCAAAACTGTCAGTTTTGGAACTCTGTGTTATTTTTGCACAGTAGAATTATATTTAAAGGAACTTTTGCACATATACAATAGTTTCATTCAGCACTTAGCGTGGTGGCTTGAAACATTTACTGTAATATAAACCTATCCACTGTTTTCTAAGCACTAAAGGGCATATTCTTGCTTTAGATGCATAAACAGATTTCACTGCCGTCAAAGGAAATTGTGTGCATGTAACAGATAACAGGTTTTTCTATAAAATGGGCTTAATCCTTCAGGCCTAGCATTTAAATCAATGGATGGTTTTAATGAGTTAGGCTTACAGGATTGCACTCTGTTTGAAAAAGTTAAGCAGAAACTACTTGAAAAGATATTTACATGTAACAAGGAATGAGTCTCCTATTGAATCCAGCTCTGTATGTTCATTAAAAGGTTCTGCAAACATCATAAACTATGAAAGTGCATCTTGAGCTGTTAATGAATAGCAACTGTTATAGAGACTGAATTTCTTCCCCACTATTCAGTCAGGAGCATGTATTTTTATTTATAATATTTAGAAAGTCATTTTTGTAGAGGATATGTTGAAAAATGATCAAAGAATCCCAGATAAAAGACTTTTAAAAATTAACTGGCCTTTTTGCCTAGGAAGAAGTGTTACTGTTCTTTTTACTTAAAATATCTAATTTTCATGAAGGTCCTTGAGGGCAGCAGAAATCAGGGGTAGTATAGCACATCATATTTATACAGCAAAGATTTAAACAAGTAAAGGAGGGAAGGGCCAGGAAGAAGTCTAGCCCAATGCATGCAGGCATATTCCAAGTTGCCAGAAGCTCTTTCAGTAAAAATTGAGCTCTGTCCATTCTGAAATGGGAAATCCATGAAAACTTGATGACTTACACTACAGAAGTCATTTTGCCTAGTATGCCTCAGGGGCTATGGGATGAGAAAAAGGAACAGTAAGCTAATAATCTATTTATAGCTGTCCATGTGACCTTAGATACTCATACATTGTGGCTTCTGGCCTACGTAATTTACAGAAAAGACAACATTATATAGAAGGTAGTGGTACACTGAAAAATTCTTTCCTATAAGGAGCCATTACTCTAGTGAAGGCATTTTGAATATGTTGATATTGTATTACCAAAACTCCATCCAGTCTAGAAAATGAAAAAATTCCTGATGAGGAAAGTGTTGCTTGAAAACATGCCAAGTGGCCCATACAGAGTTGAGTGGACACATGATGTGCCTTTTTTACTTCTTGTATTCAGTTGCTACACTGTCTTGAAAGATAACTGCATATACGCAAAATAGTCTCCAAAATATTTATTTTCCATGGAAGCAATTGCTGTAGTTGCCATAGGAAAGTTGTGTATTTCAAATGGCAAAAGAATGGTTTGGAAGACAATGTCCGTATTAAGATGTAGTCCCCACTGGGAAAAACTGAAAATCTCTGAATTGGGAGAACCATTGCACTGAGTTTTGCAGATTAGTGAGTAAATGAATGAGAAAATCATGGGTAAAGCATCACAACATACATTTTCTTCAGTAATTTTGTCAATAGCAGTTTATATTTATTTAAGATACCCAGATCTTTTGGGGTTTATGTGAGTTTTGATAATGGTCCCTAGTGAACCAGGAACACAGCTCATTGTATGCCAGTAAAAGTAACAGTCAATATTTTTATTGGAAAAAAAAGACACAGAGAGTCATTTTTAAGTAACAAGTTTCAGATTTGTTATTATTCTCTTTCTTCTTAAGATAAAACAAAAATACACATTGAAGATTTTTAACCAGAAAAGTCACAGACACAACATACACATTGACAGGCTGATCACAGCAAATTGTTACCAGGTTAGATTTGTCCTACAACTCAACTGTGCTCCTATTAGACAGAAGGCAAGGAAAGCGATAGGAAGAATAAGATGAACCAAAGAGAGGAGATAATAATGGAAACCTTAGGTTCATATCCCAGGAGGGTTCAGAGTACATCCATGGAGATGGTGACTTCATCTGGTTGCCTTCCCTCGTCTGGTCTGGAGAAAACCATTGCACTGAGTTTTGCAGATTAGTGAGTAAATGAATGAGAAAATCATGGGTAAAGCATCACAACATACATTTTCTTCAGTAATTTTGTCAATAGCAGTTTATATTTATTTAAGATATCCAGATCTTTTGTGGTTTATGTGAGTTTTGATAATGATCCCTAGTGAACCAGGAACACAGCTCATTGTATGCCAGTAAAAGTAACAGTCAATATTTTGGAATTAGAAAAACAGAAAATTCAGTATTTGTGTTGGTAAATTTCTCAGTCCCGACTTGTGGTGGTATCTCTACCATGATGGCAACACTGCCAACGTGAGTATGTTGCTGCAATCCACATCTTTCTAAATTTGCTGCTGAGCTCTGAGTTTACTGGTATCATGAGCTTTCGTGGGGACAGCCCACTTCTTCAGATTACTGGAGTTTTTCATCTGAAGAAGTAGGCTGTGCACACAAAAGCTCATGATACCATCTACGTGTTTTGTTAGTCTATAAAGTGCTACCAGACCATTTGTTGTTTTTTAAGTTTATTCTGTACAGACTAACTCGGCTATCCCTGAAGCTTCTGTGGTGCTGAAGAAGTCGCCAAGTGTTTCCAGAACAGTAATCACTGAAAGAGGCAAAAAATTTGCTCATGAAAACTAACAAAACAAAACAAGTATGTGGAGGACCAAAGCTGTGGGCCAAATCTCCGTCCATCTTAAGAACATTTTGGTTTGCTTCTGCAACAATTCTGTAATCTCACCAGGAGCCTTGAAATGCCTAATCAACAACTCCTTTGTTCAAGCAGCCAGTTTACATACTCGCTAGGACTGTGCTGTGCTTCCCTTTTGCAATTTTATACATGTTTATTGGTTGAAATAAAATAAAATTACCTTTCTTGTTCATTGTTCAATTTATTTTAACCATCGGATTCTTGGCTGATAGAAAAGATTTGGGGTTATATAAACTGTGTGAAGGATGTGGAATTAGCAAAGCTGTGGCAAAGTCTGGTAGTTGGCAGACAGAGTATAAATGGGAAGTGGATGGTGGGAGTGAATGAAATGGAGTTGAAGGGAGCTGAGTCAAATGGAACTGAGGGAGCATGATGGACTAGCGCAGATAGCATGAACACCAACGGGACTGAGACCATAGGAGGCAGAAAAAGAGTTATGATGGAAAGCCAGGCAGGGGAACAGAGCTGTGTCAAGGAATCTGCCATCTAGACAACAGCACAGCAGACTATAACAGTGATTCCTTTACACCAAGCAGCCTATAGCAGCAATGCATTCTCCTCTGTCTGTTCCTGGCAAAGATTAAACAAGTTTTCTGTTTGCTTGGAATTGTCTAAAAATGACCTTCTGCCATTCTTATCATCTTGATGATTGGCAACTGTGGGAAGTGTGAGAACTGTGTGGGTGGGATCCAAAAAAGTGTAGATATTAAAAAGAAAAAAAATAGTGTTTTGCAAACAGAAACTGTTCATAAAAGCACTGAAGGATGTATCCTAGAAAATATGAGAAAGGTCTGATCTTCAAAATGATCCAGCTTTGGTAATGGAGTATGTTAAGAGAGAGTAATGTAAATCCTAGGGAATTAAACCCTGCTTTATGTGCAAATCCTAAAATAAGCTTAAGTATGAAGATACAAATTTGCCTATATAATAAAGTGTTAAAATATTAGGGTGATCAAAGTATAAGACTACATAATTCCTAATGAGTATTAATAAATTCATTTACACAGTTCCATATATTAAGAAATACTGAGCTATCACATTTAACCCATAAAATCTTTCAAATTTATCACATTAAAATTGGATTTTTTAAAAAATATTTTGTTCTTTTGAAGCTACCTTCCAGATATATAAACCCTGAAAGCCAGAGCCTTAAGCTGATGTAAATTAGGGTAGGTTCACTGCACTGAGGATCTAGTCCTGAGACCCCAAACTTTGGATGCCCGGTAGCTAATTATAGTTACTACAATGAAAAATGACAGGAGCAGCTTCACAGTGAAATACCTGTCAATTAGGGTAGGAAGTCATGTGAGGTTGCTCTTTATGTTCTCTCCTGTTTGTTTGGTTTTGTGTGTGTGTGTGTGTGTGTGTAAGTTGAATCAATAGGTAATTAATATAAGGAATGAGTCCAACATTTTAAAATCTATATTTTCAAAATTATGTTTAATTAGCACCTCATAAGTGACACATCTTGGAAATGCTGATGCAGAAAGATTAGCCAAATAAACATTTGATCTGTGGGATGCACAGAGTGAGGGGTCTTCCAAATTGCACACAAGACTATAATTTAACTAAGAAGGTCCACATTTGTCTCAGATGCTGCCTGCACTATGAACCATCTGAAACTGAAATAAAATTTGATGATGGTTTCTTTGTGGTGAAAATGAACTGCTGATATTGTTCAAAGTTAATAAGAAGAGAAATTGAAATGAAGCAAGCAATTATCATGGACTCATGGTGAGACCTTGGACAAGTGACTTCATATCTTAACGCCTACATTTCCTCCTTTGTAAAATGAGAATAAATTACTTATTGTCATCATCATCACTATTATTATTAATCTCACAGAGGTGATTTATAAGCGGGGATTCTTTTTGTTTCTTTGATTGTTTAAGAAGGCCAGAAGGGATTATTAGACCAAACCCTCAAAGACATGTAGGCACCCAACTCCCAATTAAAACCATGGACATTTGACATCTGAACATCATTGAGAATCTGAGTCCAATGTTCCACATGATATGTAGCCTTACTTCCTGCAAAATACCACTGACAGAGACCCTGTAATTCCTGCATTGAACAACCCCTACCCAAATCTGGTTGAGCTACATCATCTCTTCTAGAGAGACAACCAGTTTTGATTTAAAGCCTCCAAGCAGAGAAAAAATTATCAAATCTCATGGTGTTGTGAAGCCTGGTGAACGTCTGAGCTCCTTAGTAGAGCTCCTAATTATTTACAGATGAGTCGGTATCCTTAAAAAAAAAAATAGCAACGGTCCAGTAGCACTTTAGAGATTAACAAACATATAGATAGTATCTGCAGCTTTCGTGGTCACACTTTTTTGAGTTACAGATGAAATAACGTTATTGATATATAATGTAGGTTTGCATTGGCCTCACACCGTGCATGCTATTTACTATTTAAATAATCGTATTGTGCAACCGCCAGACAACGAAACACCTAGAGAGCGGTACCGGGGAACCCTGGCAATCCGCAGATCCCTGACTTGTCACCTTGCCTGTCTCTTCTGGCCACAGTGCGCGCGCGACCCGGTTCTGCACAGCCACGCTCCGGGGGCGAGAGAGTGGTAGGGACACTGGGTCGTGCGCCGATGCTCTGTCCCTTCGCAGCCCGGCCGAGCAGGCGAGGGGCGGCGGGAGCCTGGCGAGCAGCGGCGAGCCCAGGGAAACCCACCCTGGGCCGGTGATTGACACCCCGGAGGCTCGCTCCTCGTGCCAAGCGCAAAGCGAAGCAGCCAATGAGCTCCGCACGGGGCGGGTGTTGGGCTCGGGAGCTACCGGTACTTAGACTCGCCGGTGTGGGGGGCAGCCCAGAGCAGAGCGGGGCTGTCCAGGGGAAGGGAGCGCGCGTCCGAGGAGCCGAAGCCGGGGATGAGGCTGCTCAGCTGCTCGGCGGCTCCCATGGGGACGAGGAGACTTTGAGGGAGTTGGGCGCTTGGCTGGAGCGCGGCGAGCCCGGGTACGGAGCGCGAGGGGCTGGGGTGGGGGCTGGAAGGGTCGCGGCTCGGCCCGGGGGCAGACACTGCCCCGCCGCGCCTCTCCCTGCAGCCCTGCCGAGCTGCGCCGGGGTCAAGTGGGCGAACGGGGACCTTCCAGCGCCGCCAGCTCTAGGGGCTCGGGGGAGAACTTTGCCCCCTTGCCTCTCCCGGCGGGGACCCTAGCATGCGGGGCGGGGTGCTGCTGGCTCCCCATGGCTCCCGGGAGAGCTGCGCCCGCCTCACGCGGGGTGTCCCCGGGACGGCTCCACACCACGAGCCATGCGGGCGCTGGCAGGTGCAGCCCCAGCGGGGCACGGGGAGTTTCATCCCCCTCGCGCGGGTCGGGCCGGGGAACCACTGAAACTCTACGTGCCTGGATTTTATTTTCTTCCTCTTCTCCCTTTTCTTCCCGCCTCCTTTCCCTCTCGCCTGCTGCTCTCCTCCCTCCCCCCAGACCCGGCGATTCCTACCCTCGCCTTGTCATTGATGGGAAATCAACTGGATCGCATCACCCACCTGAATTACAGCGAGCTGCCGACCGGGGACCCCTCGGGGATCGAGAAGGACGAGCTGCGGGTCGGGGTGGCTTACTTCTTCTCGGATGAGGAGGAGGACCTGGACGAGCGAGGCCAGCCGGACAAGTACAGCGTGAAGGGCTCCAGCAGCCCTAGCCAGGACACTCCCACACACCACCACCACCATCACCAGCTGGTGCTGAACGAGACCCAGTTCTCTGCCTTCCGCGGCCAGGAATGCATCTTCTCCAAAGTCAGCAGCGGCCCCCAGGCTGGGGACCTGCGCGTCTTCTCGGTCTCGGCCCTGCCTGCCCTCTGCAAGCCGGGAGACCTGCTGGAGCTGCTCTACCTGGGGCCATCCGACCACCCGCCCCCGCCCCCGCACTGGGCAGTCTATGTGGGCAGCGGGCAGATCATCCACCTGCACCAGGGCCAGATCCGCCAGGACAGCTTGTACGAGGCGGGCGCTGGCAACGTGGGCCGGGTGGTGAATAGCTGGTACCGCTACCGCCCCCTGGTGGCAGAGCTGGTGGTGCAGAACGCCTGCGGGCACCTGGGTTTAAAAAGCGACGAGATCTGCTGGACTAACTCGGAGAGCTTCGCCGCCTGGTGCCGGTTCGGGAAAAGGGAGTTCAAAGCCGGGGGGGAGCTGCAGGCTGCTGCCGGCACCCAGCACCAGCAGCAATACTATCTCAAGATCCATATGGCTGAGAATAAGGTGCACACGGTGCGGTTCCACAGCCTGGAGGATCTAATAAGGGAGAAGCGCCGGATCGATGCCAGTGGCAAACTGAGAGTGATCAAAGACCTGGCTATAGTGGAAGGGAAAGAGTAACAAACAGCGGGAAGGGGGCGGTGTGCCACCTTCTTTCCCCGGCTTGGCGAGACTCTCTTGCCACAGACAGACCGGGGACTGCGCTCTCTGGTGGGACGCAGTTTCAACCGGGATCCATGGCAACATTCCAGAAAACCAGCATTCTTCTTACACCATTTGGTTTGGCTTTTAATAACATTTAATGAACAAAGAAAGAGAGGAGAAGGAAAGAGCGACACGTGTGGAAAAGATTTACAAAGTATGTGGACAAAGTCTCTCCCTTGTCGATCGATGTTGGCCATTCTAGCAACATGCTAATAAAATTTCAAATTGAAATTCTTTTAAATTTATTTTCATGGCTTTAATCCATGAAACCTTTTAAACATTAGGGGCCATAGAAGTGGATTTAGCTAAAGAGTTTTTAGCTAACATTTGCCTTTCAAACCAACTGTCTCAAATTTTCTGTTAGTTCTGAGGGGGAGAGGTAGGAGGGTTCTTTTTGTTTTGGTTCTAAATACTGTAGTTTCAGCTTGTAGCCAGAGCTGTTCTTTTAGTCCAGTAAACTATATAAAGGTATTAATCCACTGTAAGTGTTTTTACCTTTCTCTGGCAGAAAATGATCACAAGTTTAAAAATCTGTTCTCTTTTTTTTTTGTTCTCCTGCTAGTCTTTTTCTGCTATGTTCTTATAATCCCTTCGTGTTCTGCTCTTCTGAAAATTATTAAGAACCATTAAAAATTAAATAAAGGATTGGGAGTATTTTGGTGAGCAATTTACATCCTGGCTTTTCCAGAGAGCAATCCTGCAAAGGTCTCCTGCCCTAGGTTTACCTTGCATGGCACAGAGCCACTGTACCAGTACTGTGAGGATACTTTCCACCTCCCTATACACTGCAAAAATTCAAACCCAGAATTGTTTGGCAGTCTGAGTGTTCCAGAAAATTGCAGTGTGACCAAGGTTACCTTAAAACCCAATTAAAGAAAATTAGCTTAGTCTAAATTTAGAAATACAAAGTTGCATAAAAAGATGCCTTTTATGTTATGCAAACAATACATTGCTTTATTTCAGATTGCATTCCAAGTTCACTCATTAATTTATTCTCAGTCTTGCAATAAAAGATCAGAACATTATATATAATCAACTATTATTCTTAATTATACTGGGATATTCCTGAACTTAGCTATTATCCTTTTTAATTACAATTACGTTGAGCTGCATACAATTTGTAATGATCAGGTTATCTTTGCATGTATCAATACTGGAAAGACAATGCATTTGTTTTTTTGTTTTCCCCTATCTAACAAATGGCAGAATTATTGTATATACACTCCACCCTCTCTGATATACTGTATCTTGGCTCCTTTCTGTGTTAAACAACATCATAAGCAACCTTGTTTGTAACAATACTTCATTTTAACAAACAATGTGTTGCCTTCCATGCCTACTAAAGGATAGACGTCAACATTTATTTCATGTAAGACATCTGTTTAAAAATAGAAGAGGGGAACACGACAACCCTATAACTGACGGTCATGTAACATTTTCTATTTGCTGATGTGCTTGGCAAAGTTATTAGGCAATAAAATGTCAAGGTCTTTTTTTTTTCCTTTTCTTCAAAGCACCATTGATTACTACAATACTATATAAACAACTTACTTCAGTGGGAGAAATTTTTGGAAGTTAATTTCTACCTGCGTCAAATAACTAATAGAATGGCTTCAAATTCCAATAACACACCTTGCAACAAATGCTTAATATTTTACATTTATGTTCATCATTTTTATTGCCTGGTAACTGTGGCCTTATCCATTAAAAAATAGCAGATACCTATTTTCGAATGATGGGAAAGAATGATGGGCACATGTTTAGTTAGCTGCTTTTCTTTTTCCATATGCTGCAAGGATTGAGTGAGGGGAAAATGGAAGGAGAAAAGAAATATGGGAAGGAGGAGAGTGGTATATTTAAGAAGATGAGTTTGCAGATTCCCCATATTTTAGTTTTTGACTTCTGGAGTTAGATCCAGAACCTAAACTGCCCTGCTATAAATAACACAGAATTTGAAGCAGAATCCTTATACAAGCATCACAACATTTTCCCACTAATGAGAACTGCATAGTTTATTATGTTAATCAATGGACTTTTAAAAGATATTCGCTTTAAACTCAGTATTATTTCTTCACAGCCCATCATCATGTTCATACATTAATCTTAATTTTGATATCTTGTGAAATGAATTGCTAAATGGTATATTAACAAACCCATTTTCCTTTGCTTCTCTATTTGTTAAGGGCTGACACTGAAGTTGAGGCTGTACAGGAAGATATAGGGACAAAGTTTATACTGTGTTACTCAGGTTACTTCCTGTTTTGCTTCAGATTTAAACAGGTGCAGGTGAAAGCATAATTACGCCTCTGGACTTTGCTGGAAGGACTGAATATAAAAATACACTGGAAGCCTGAGGGGATACTGGTAACTTGTGATCTGATCTGCTATCATTGAACTCAACAGCCAAAGCTTCCACAAACAGTGTTGCTAGATCAAGCTCTTCAAGGATTTGGTTTGGTTTGGTTTGGTTTGGTTTGGTTCTCCCCCTTCCCGTCTCCCTCCTCCCCTTTAGTTCTGCCCATCCATGACCATTATTACAAATAAAATTCTAATGGAAACCTAATTGTAATTAATGAAAACTTCATTTTCTTCAAAAAGTTGTAGTTTAACTTCAATGGGCTGTGGGTAAGGTCTTATTGTTTTAGGCATTGCTTGCAATTTGTGGCTCTTGCAAAAGAAGTGAGATTTAAAGAAGCATTTGAGAACTGAAGGGCACCTCTTGGGATAGGAAGCAACCTAGAAGCAGATAATAGGAGAACACAACAGATAAGTGTTGAGGCAGGCTGCTTTAATGCACAAAAAGATGGATGAATTGTTCAGAATGAAGAACAGAAATGTGGGCAGGTCCAATACTGTGCAATGTCTTGACACAATGATGAGAAGCTAAAACTTTCTATAATGGCAGGTGGGGAAGCTAGGGGAAAGAAAGAAGGGAAGGAGTGTTGATGAATGTCAAGCAAAGAAAATGATTGGTTATATTTTCATTCAAGATCAGAGCCCTGCCTGAGTTAAAATATCCAAGTCCATCAGTGAAGTCATTGACTAATTAGATTATTTATAAACTCTGATCATCTGAAGAAGTGGGCTGTGCCCACGAAAGCTCATGACACATCTACATGTTTTATTAGCCTTTAAAGTGGTACCAGACCATTTGTTGTTTTTTAAGTTTAATTAAATTATGTTTGTGGGAGGTGATTTCATTCCTCAAACTTCTTGGGCAAATTATACATTTCTGTACATTATTGTTCATAAAGTAAATCTAACATATGTAAGTTATTTTCAAGTGCTAGGAGAATTGGAAAGTCCTGTTTTTCTACAGCTTTGCTTTTAGCTGATATGGTCACATTTTGGGAACAATTTAATCTTTGGGTCAGAAATCACTGTACTTGTCTCTCCAAACTGTGATCATCTTAATTGCTTTCAGGTTAACATTTTATAGAGGAAATCCAATCCAAGATCTCTCTAAGCACAGAGAGCCTTTGTTTGTAAACCGGTTTTTACTGGCATGACCAGGATATTTGCCAGTTATTGCCTGCAAATATAGTCCTTCAAACAGAACTTAAAACAAAACATGTTTTGTCTCTGTCATATATTTCCAAGTTGTTCTCTGTTCCCCACCTACATTATTGCTCTTTTTTTTTAAGCATTTATTTAGGACAATATTGACTCATTGATTCATGGGCTGTATCGCCATAGAAATCAATGAGAGTTTGGCAAAAAATAATGAGGAGATAAGGCCTTTATTGTGTATTGGAATGTGAGGTCTTAATTGTGCTGCCTTGTTTAATTTTAGTGTATTTCACATTTAGGTAAGCCATGTGCAGAAATCTTTTGGAGTTTATGGACCTGATCCCGTAATGTATTAAACATCTTCAATTCCCATTGAACTCCGCAAGTTTCAGGTTCTCACAGGAGTTGCTCAGTATCTTGCAAGATCAGGAATGTAAGGCCATGTCTACACTAGGAATACAGTTGCCAGGTGTCGGGTTTTCACCCGGACAGCCTGGTATTTGTGGCTCCTGTCTGGTAAAAAACCTCAGAAAATACTGGACATGTAAAATGTCTGGTATTTTCTGTTTTTCTCGGATGGAAGGCTGGCGGGGACATTATTTCCCTGCCGCGCCTGGCAGGGGCGGGGGAGCGGGTAGCGTGGGGAGTTAAAGGCACGGTGACCTTTTTTTTCTTTTTGCTTAACAATTTTGCCCCCCCCCCCCTTTTTTGTTTTTTGTTCAATTTTTTTCCTGCTATGTTTGGGATTTTTTGTGAAAGTATCTGGCATTCTTAACTAGGAAACTATTTCAAAATAGCTAAATTCGACTTAACTCCCAGTTTTACAAAATCAAAATAACATGTCTCCTCAATGTGGAAGCCTCAAAATTAGTTCAAGGCAGGATCTGTTAATGTGGATGTGCTACCTGGACTTAAAGCCCCATGAAGCACTGGGGAGTAATTAGTTCAAATTACTCTGGGGAGTAGTTATTTCGAAAAAGTGACACGAGAGCATCTACACTACTGCTACCATGTGTACAGATTTTGAAATAAGTGGACCTTTACTTTGAAATAATAGTCTTGGTAGTTAACGAGCTCTGCTTATGAATTCAACCTAAGGGTTGTTATTTCAAAATACAGTAACGCCCTAGTGTAGACCAGGGCTAAATGACTTCCATTCCCAACCCTCTGAATGCTATTATGGAGAAAATATTGGGCTCGGATAGGCTTTGTAGATATTAGAACCAGTATTCAGATCACATTCATTAGTGTGGAATATTACTACCCAAGTAGATTAATAATTGTTCATCATTTTCTCTGGCTGCTGATACATATTTTTATTTATGTTGCACAAACTCTGCTTTTTAGACAGGTGGGAGAATAAAATGCCTATCCCAAAGAATTTAACAGGATGCACATGTGGAGATTTAATAAACACATGCAGTCTATATTCTAAAATATAAAGCTTTGATCCTGAAACAGGATCTGTGTAGATGGAGTCTTATTCTGGGATGGGTCCCATTGCAGACTGGGGCTTCAGTGATAATCTGTGAATAGAATAATGGTTTGCCTCATTGCTGCTGTTAGTTAAATAGCTGTCAGCGTTACAAAGATAAGCCTAGACCTTATTTTATTTTTGTTGTTATGAAGGGTTTTTAAAACATGTCTTAGATTGACATTTGAAATACAAAACATTCAATGCTAGAATGGATCTTTTTACAAAGTTTAATGTGATGTTTAAATTTTCAGTATAAAGAGTAAAAATGATAGGATTAAACACTTTATTGAGCTACTGTAAATCAAAAATAGGAGTTGTGTATGTTGTAGGGCAAAAGACAATGAGCCAGATTCTGCTCTGATTTAAACTGCTATAGTAAGAAAAACTATTTCACTAGTAGAGTGGTGAAGCACTGGAATGGGTTACCTAGGGAAGTAGTGGAGTCTCCATCCCTATAGATTTTTAAGTCCCGGCATGACAAAGCCCTGGCTGGGTTGATTTAGTTGGGATTGGTCCTGCCTAGGGCAGGGGGCTGGACTTGATGACCTTCTGAGGTCTCTTCCAGCTCTATGGTTCTATGATTCTATTAAATCCAGAGTAAGCTCCTGTGTAAATGTTTTTTTCTCCAGATTTACATCAAGAAAACTGCCAATAAAATGTCACCCCTCCTGAACATTTTAAAAATGACTATTGAACATGTGCATTTTCCACTTAACAGAAAAATGTTATTATAGCTAAATAATACAGATGTACATGCTAAGATGAATGATCTGAACATACCATAATGGTGACATATGGTTGTGTGCAAATTAATAGTTACTGGAATAATGTTTTTCTTGGAAAATAAACTATAATTGGCCCAGTGGTATTTAAATTTAAAGCAGCCAGTAGTATGTACTTTAGTTTTGTACTAATAGCAAAACCACTCTGAGATAATCTATCTTTGTGAACTCCTAAAAACTTTTAATGTTTTTATTTTTATTTTTTGCTGTTTTTAGGGCCTGAATTTGCAAACACTTATGTACATGCTTAACTTAATTCATGAGAATGAGATGACTCGTTAGTAAAGATACTTCACCGTTTGCAAGATCAGGCTTAACTACTTAAGTAATGCTTAAGAATGAAAGCACAAAATGTCCTTAATTTAATATGTAATCTAGGTCTTACTCTTCAAAGTTGGGATCCAGTCCAGCTCTCCCCAAGCATAACTCTGACTGGGAGTTTTATGCAAGTGATATCTTCAAGATCAGCTTATGGAGCATATTTTCAACTGTACGTATAACAACTGTCCATGCAAAACTGGCTTTCCCTTGTGCAAATGGGTAATTGCTTATGGAAATAATCCAGGCTTTTGGTGTGTGTGTGTATGCACTCTTATGTGTGCCTGCACACCCATGTGTGAGAGATGCAGTTTATAAGCCTGTTTTTCGGCAGTGCTGAGCAACCACATCAATTAACAGAGATGATATATTTTTATTCTAGAAACCAGGCTTTAAATGAGCAGATTGGACAATGTAGGTAAGCATCAGAATCATCAAACAAGAAATACAGAGCTAAGTCTGAAATTCCTTTATTTCTTTCTGCTGTCTCAGGAGCAAAGGGGTCTCTAACTGGTAGGTAATTATGTAAGCCCTCTAATACAACATCATCGCTCATACTTTGAAGACTCCTTACACTATCACAGTGTGTAAAAAAAAATCACAATGTAACATCTGCCTTCCCTAATACATATAGTAGGTTTAAACATAATTTGAACATAATGTGACACTGGTGTCCTAAATGATAATCCACTTGAAAAAAAGTCACAAAGTTTAGTTTTGAAGAGGTAGCTGTGTTAGTCTGTATCTGCATAAACAATGAGTCCTGGGGCACCTTGGGTATATCTTTACTAGGGAGTTATTTTGAAACAACAAGGTGAGCGTCCACACTACCAAGCCTATTTTTTTTTAAAATAAAGGAAAGGGCTTGTTATTTCAAAATGATAACTCTGGCTTGTGAAGAGGAATAGTGCTATTTTGAAATTGTTGTTTTGGGAATTATTTCAAAATAACTTATTTTGAAATAACTCTCTTAGGATATGTCTATACTTGCAGCCTAATTCGAAATAGGGCTGTAAATGTAGGCATTCAAAATTGCAAATCAAGCCTTGTTATACTTCATTGCAGGAGGAATAACAGGTATTTTGAACTAGGGCTTTATTTCAAATGCCTGTTTCACAGCTGCGTGTAGACGCGGGCAGTTATTCCGGGCTTGTCAATTTCAAAAATGGCGCCCAGCCGGGAACATGCAAATCAAGTGCGGGATATTTAGATCCCGGTCTTGATTTGCAATTTCAAATACCTACATTTGCAGCCCTATTTCGAATTAGTCTGCAAGTGTAGACATGCCCTTAGTCTCCGAGGGCATGTCTACACTGCAGGACAAAAGTCAAATTAAGATATGTAACTTCAGTTGCATCAACTGCATAGCTGAAGTCAAAATAGCTTAATTCAGCTTTTGGCACTGTCTACACAGCAAGAAGCCGAAGGAAGAATACTATTTCTTCAACTTCCCTTACTCCTCATAAAACGAGGGTTACGGGAGTGGGAGTAAGAAGTCCTTCATCTCAAATTTATTTCAAAATAATGGCTTGTTGTATAGACACACACTATGTTATTTTGAAATAATGTCAGTGATTCCAAAATAATGCTGCTGTGTAGATGTACCCTAACAAGTTTATTAGGGCATAAGCTTTTGTTGGTAAAACCCACTTCATCAGATGAATTGGAGTGGAAGTTACAGAGGGAGGGGTATATCTATTGTATTAATTAAGCTAATCAAGTGAGCGTGGAAATGGCTCATTCATTTCCACACCCACAAAAGCTTATGATTAACAAATCTTTTAGTCTCTGAGGTGCCACAGGACTCCTCAATTTTTGTACAAAGTTTAGTTATAGATTGAACTATTATAGATCAAACAAAAAGTGCAATACAGATGTTCCTCAATCTTTCTTGCAGATCCACAGGCAGCAGAGGTGGTAGACTGATTTGGATCTCTTACACACAGGTGTAAATCAAGAGCAACTCCATGGAAATGAATAGTTATATGGGTGTAAAACCAGCAAAATGAGAGAAAGAATTGGGACCTAAATTTATTGGCAGCCTAGAATTGTAGGTTTAAAAGAGACCATGGGGTCAACCAGGCTAATCTCCTGCCAAGATGCAGGATTTTTTTCTGTCTAAACCATCTAAGACAGATGGCTATCCCGCCACCTTTTGAAAACTTCCAGTGAAGAAGCTTCCACAACCTTGACACCCAGTTCCGTTGTCCTACTGTTCTTACAGCTAGTTTTTTTTCCTGAGATTTAATCTAAATCTGCTATGCTGTAGTTTGAATCTATTGCCTGGTGTTCTGTTATTAGTGGCAAGAGAGAACAACTTTTCTTCATCATTTTTATGATAGCCTTTCAAGTATTCAGAGACTGTTATAATGCCCCCCTCATTCCTCTTGTCCAAACAAAACATATACCCAGTTTCTTCAGCCTTTGCTCATATGGCTTGTGTTTCATCCCTCTGATCATCTTTGTCTATTATCTCTGGATCCTCTCCTGTTTCTTTACATCTTTTCTATACATTGGTGATGAAAATTGGACTTGGTACTCCCTCTAAGGCCTAATCAGCACTGAGTAGAACAGTACTATCATCCATGATATGCATCTATGCTTCTGTTAATGCAACCTAAAATTGCATTTGCTTTTTTTTTTTTTTTTTTTTTTTGCAATGGCATCACATTGCTGACCCCTGTTGAGACTGTGATTCACTAAAACTCACAGATCCTTTTTAGAAGTGCTGTTGCCAAGCTTCATTTTTTAAATTTGTATATTTGGTTTGTTAAATTTCATTTCTTTTGTCTATATTCCAATTTCTCAAATTATCAAGATACCTATGAATGTTAGTACCCACACACCCTCTCAATGTGGTTCACTGTCCAATCTAGTGGCACTGAGATCACTTACAGAGAGAATGAGTCTGCTTTACAGCCTTAGCTAAGAGCCAGCTTGCTTTTAGCTCAAGTGGTAGCGGCTGATGCACTAAGCTCCAGAGATCCCGGGCTCAATTCCACCCACAGATGGCATTACGTGATGCTGATGTTACATTAACTCTATCCTCCGGAGTGCTGGCAACCTCCCCTAGCTCTTTGTCATCTGCAAATTTCATCAGGTGTGACACAGTTGGAAGTTTAGCGAGGGAACTAGCAACACTGAATCTACAACATGAATAAATACTAAGGGCCAGATTGTGATATGTATACTCACTGTGAGTAGTATGTTGCACCCATTAGTGCCAGTGAGAATACTTTTGGTATAATATTCAGCACGAGTAAAAATATCACAATCTGGCTTTAAAGCACAAGATTTTTTATTCCTATGTGTCCTTTGAGTAAGGGGAAAGATCATGGAAAGCAATACAAATGAAAGACTGTTTAAAAGAAATATAAGAATTGACTCTAAATATTTATACAGACATTTAATTTTTGAACTCTCTCTTTTTATTTTTGCACTGTGTTCCTTATTTGGGCTCTGGACAGATTCTTCAAATTAACTGTCAACTGGCTTTTAACACTATTCAAACATTTGTGCTTTAGGGTATGCTGCATTCTTCTGACACCAAGAGAAGCAAATTAAATATTTTGAAATATTAATATTTAGTGGAGAAACAAATCAAGAAACACTACAATATGCAATAAAGAAGTACAATTTTAAAATGAAACACGTTGCTGCCGACTTGTGTGTTTACACATAAAAGACTCTGCCAGTGAAATACCCATTCATACTTCCCTTCAGCATATTCAAATGGACACTGCCAAGGGATTTTTCATACTTTAAATATTTTCTGTTTTCAATTCCTTGGAAGTTTAACATTCAAATTAGCTGTGCTCGATTTGCTATGGATGCTAATCTGTTATTGTACAGTTGGCCCTAAGTGAGGGGCAGGTATTTTTTATTTATTTTTAAAACAGAAGTGTATTTGTTTTAAAAAGCGAGAGGATAAGAATTTCAAAAGCATGCAGTATTACCTAACTTTTCTATCATGGAAATCAGTCATAAATATTGATGGACTAGAATGGGACTAAAGTTAAATCTATGTAGACTATTTTCAGAAATCCTGTCACTTTCAGAAAAAGTATGCATAAAGTAAAACTCAACATCACCCACATTTCACAAAGGCCAATTAATCCTTTGTGTGGGAAACTAATGGTGAGATATATCCCAAAGCCCTTGGCAGAGTAGCTGCCACTGCTCAATCCCAAGTTTTTGCATCATTTGAACCACATAGGGATTTTCTACTCAGGCCCCAGGCCATCTCCGTCCATATCATCTTATCTAGACCTAATTCAAGAGCCTTCTCCTTGTCATTCACAGAGTGAAGAGGCTGCCCAGAACAGATATTTAGCTGGTAGTCACTGAATAACCCCACCACTGGAATTACTTGGTGCCAGGGAAACACTTCAAAATTCAGTCTCACTCTGGAGATTTGTATCAGTATTACAGGCAATGAAAAAAAGCTATTGTGCCTACCAGTCATATCAATGTCCCTTTAACTAAACCAGTTTTTATGAAATGAAAACAATTTGAGATTAATAAATGAAATAACTGTTTGCCGCTATAGTGCTGGCACCTAAAAATCACCCTCCTCTGATCATTAGCAACATTTATTTCTAATCCCCTGTACACTGTATATTAAGGTACATCCAGACATTTCAAATGAATACAGAAGCTTTTATGTTTCTGATAATATTGCTACTAACATTTACTAAAATGGTCCATTTGCTATGTAACATAACCCCACTTTACCTTTGAATTCAAACTTTATTTTACTGTGTATTTTCCTACATAACAAGCTTTTTGGATTAGTCCTAACAAGCCAGCAAAATATTTTATATGATTGGTTTTCCAGAAAGCTACAGTTAAGAGTCATTAACATTGAAAACTTCATTTTAATTGACCCATTGACTCATTTTAATTATGGCTCTGAGCTTCAAGTGCTAGGACCCTGCACAAACATGCACTTAATTTGCTGACTCATGCTGGCAGCCCTCTCATCTGGGTCTTATTAGTTCCAAACAAGGATATTAAAGGGCTTGGTGCATTGGTTCTCTTTTCAATCTGAGGAAGCTAGGGAAAAGCAGGGATATATTGATAGTGGTGCCCTTGAGAGAAACACCCAAAAACACCACAAATAACTAAGGTATTTTAGGTTGAGTTTTATATTTTGTGTTCCAGGAATTAGGAAGAGGGTAAGTTTGGATCAGATACAATGTGTGTGTACTATATTAGGAACAGAGTTATGCAAAAACAGGGAATATTAAATCTACCAAAAATGTGTTTTGAGTACACTGAGAATATTCATGATTTTGTGTCAAATTCAGCAATTGTTTCTTTTCCTGAAAACACAAAATGAAACTTTAAAAAAAAAAAAACCTGTCAAAACTGTTTTTGACATTTTCAGAAATGTTCATTTGAATTTGAAGAGACATTCTAAAATCTTTTTTCACCATCTTTTTGTTTAACAGATGTACTGGAGCATAAGCTTTCGTGGGCAAAGACCCACTTCATCAGATGCCATGCATCTGACCAAGTAGATCTTTGCCCACGAAAGCTTCTGCTCCAATACATCTGTTAGTCTATAAGGTGCCACAGGACTCCTTGCTGCTTTTGCAGATCCAGACTAACACAGCTATCCCTCTGATACTATCTTTTTGTTTGTTTGTTTAGGGGAAAAAAGAAAATTCAGTTTTGATTTGAAATTGACTGCGATTTTTCAGATGGGGCTACCAAACTGAAAAATCAGTCATTTGCTTGCCTGCTTCTAAAAGAATTATACATCTATATTTCTGTATAATAGAGAAGCATATATGTGTGTGTGTGTGTGTGTGTGTATGTATGTATATATATATATATATATATATATAGCATAAAGAGGATAATGTTAGGGTCTCCACTTCATACAATGCTAACAAATGTTTTAGTACATCGTAAGAACTGATACCAGTAGTTGAACTCTCTATTGCTGATCACTTAACTTACTGGTAGTAGGACTTACAAGTGAGTCTCATATCTATTTTAATCTTTTGATGGTTCTTCTGAGAATAACATACAGAATAACCCAGTGTGGAAATAGGTAAGAGCACAAATGGCTTAATGTCCAGCTATATATTGCCATGTCTTTCTATTCCTCAGTCTAAACCAAGAATAGAACTTCCATTGTTCTCAATGGGTGTTCTGCCTGCAAGAGTAAGCGCACTATTACTCTAAAAGAGCATTATCTCTGTATAGATACACTATGTACCTCAAAACACTTTCTAATTCGAGCTTTCTGGCAGGAAATTGTTTTATAGAAATTATACAGTATATTATTTGAAAGATCACTCTAGTCATATGACTAACCATTTGAAATGATATCTCTTTCAGCCTGAGAATGACTTGACTATACAGGATACTTGGGCTTTATTAAACTTCTGATTAAATTTCTTCACCAAAGTCAAGATTTTCCAAAATTGAATAGTGTTTTTTGTGTTTTTCTGAGTGCTTAGTTGACACCCCCTAAAATGGACCATATTTTCAGTAACACCTGTGCACCTACTCTTTGACAAGTCTCCTTAAAATGGCCTGATTAAGTGTGGCATACAGGCACAAAAACCCCAACACCACCTAAAAATTACAATTTATTTAAAAGTATGGCCAAATGCTTTGATAGCAGTTAAACAGACATTAAGCACTGAGTTAAATCAATCTACTGGACTAATAGTGAATTCTGAATTAGTAGCTCCATCAAGAGTAAAAAAATATAAAATTATTTTCCTTTGTCAAGAATAATCCCAGTTATTTTGACGACTGGGTGCCATGTAATTAGTCAAATATATTATTTTGCAAAAGCAGATATGAATTTATTTTAAATGTTTTAAAATTCCTTAGACTTTCCATTTTCTAATGAGATAATCAAAATTTAAATTCATCCAATCTCTCTTCCTAATGTATTCAGTCAGATAATGATGTTGTTTAGGTGACCAATCACAAAATATCTAACACAATTAGTCAGTTTGTAGATAATCTGTAAACTGTATATTGTTTGTAAAAATATTCAGTGGACAATAACTCATTTGTGAAAGCTGCAAATAATACATGAACAGTAAAAATTGTGTAAAATAAATTGTGCATTAAATGGTTTGCCCAATTCAAATCACACAGAAAAACCCCTGTGCCCTCCAATAAATTACAATACATTAAAAACAAATATTAATTAACACCCATATGGATAGCTTTAACTGCCTTTTATTTGTATCACAGAGGACCAACATATTGAGATATTAGCTAATTGAATAGCTGGTTGAACAAGGAAGCCTCACACTGCTCTGAAGCCTGCCAAATTTATTTTCTGGTGGTCTGCCAGAGGACTAGAACCCTCCACTGAGGTCTCTCCTGTGGGCCTGAGTTTTAATCCCATCACTGATGTTAGGAATGATCTACCTGATCTTAACTCCCACAAAGCTGAATTCCAGACAGGTTCAAAGCTTTAAATATTATCAATGTCTCTAATTGCAGCTGGAAGTAAACAGACAGTACACATTGAATTCATGTTTCTTGCTTCTATTGGTTGGGACAAACTAAGGAGGGAACTGAAGTTGTGTTAGCTGGAAATTCTCAAGTCCTCTTCAATTTGAGCCTAAAGGAGAATACTATAAACTAGATGAAAAAGGGAGAGGTAACTAATAAGGACCAGGTTTAAGAGGTGAGGTCATATATCATATTAGCCCAAAAAAAAATTAAGTACTAGGAGCCATTTCTCTTACCTGTGGATCCCTAGAACAGTATTGGATCTAATTGGATATAATGCAGTTCAACTATACTGAGAAAACTCTGGCATACCCACTACCCTGAATGCTGCTTTAGGTGTTTTTTTTTCCAGCCTTCCTGCATTCCATTAATCTTGCCTTCATGAAGTCTTTGATCTTTTTTTCATCCAAACCTTGGTGTTCATCATGTACAAGAAAGCGGTAGGAATGAGTGTGCTTCATTTTTCAAACATGTTCATTGTTTTGCTAATAAAAACAAGGTAATTCACTGCCCCATGAGCCTGAATCAGTTAAAAGCTCTAAAGCTAACTGCTGCAGGTCTTTTATTTTTCTTCAGTATAGACCCACCCAGAGGAGTCTCTAAAATCTGAGGGGACAGATCCTGAGCTGGTGTAGCTCCTTTGACTTCAGCACCACTTTCACCAAGGAACTGGCTTTGAGAAATATAATATGTACCCCATTACATGGGTGTGGCATAAAGCCTCCACCTGAGCTATTATTTGATTTCACACATGCATTGTCTGGAAAAACACTAAACTAGACAGTGCCTTCTGGTGCAAGATCCTCTTCTGCAAAAATGGCAGCTCATTAGTTATGCAAATGAGGCTCGGTGATATTTCACACTTAGCCTCATTTACATACTTATGACGAAGGAAGCCACAAGTGTAGACATAGCCAATGGCTGTGTCTACACTGCACCCCTTTTCCGGAAAAGGGATGCAGATTAAACACCTCGTTATTGCAAATGAAGCAGGGATTTAAATATCCCCCGCTTCATTTGTATAAACATGGCTGCCGCTTTTTTCTGGCTCGGGGCTTTGCCGGAAAAAAGCGCCAGTCTAGACGGGGCTCTTTCGGAAAATAAAGCCTTTTCCGAAAGATCCCTTATTCCTCTTAAAATGAGGAATAAGGGATCTTTCGGAAAAGGCTTTATTTTCCGAAAGAGCCCCATCTAGACAGGCGCTTTTTTCCGGCAAAGCCCCGAGCCAAATAGCGGCAGCCATGTTTATACAAATAAAGCGGGGGATATTTAAATCCCCGCTTCATTTGCAATAACGATGTGTCAAATCTGCATCCCTTTTCTGGAAAAGGGGTGCAGTGTAGACTCAGCCAATGTGTGTGAATGAATGAAGGAGTGAGTGTGTGTTTTGGTTCCCCTTAGTTTAAATCTTTAGTGGCAGCTCTGTCCTCTATAGTTTAACCATATAGTGGGCTGATAATTCCTTAATCAATAAATCCATGCTAGTGTAATCCTGGGTGGTCTCCAGTGGGAAGTAAAGAGAGTTATGCACTAAAATGCCTGATCATGACTGCATTGCTTCCCCTCGTCAAAACAAACACACACAAAAAATCCTGTGGCACCAAGCCTCAAAGCCCATGTCAGATATCTGTACTGATATAAGACTGGCCATACTGGGTCAGACCAAAGGTCCATCTAGCCGAGTATCCTATCTGCCGACAGTGGCCAATATCTATAGACGTATATCTAGACTGGTATTTTGAATCCCATAGTGTGAGCTCAAGTTGACCTGGGCTTTGCAGGTTTGGGGAAGGAGGCACTGGTTTATTTACGGAGGGAGATAGTAGTGTAGATGTCCAGATAATCCAATTTGAACAAATATACACAAATCCTTAAGAGTGGTGGAATTCCTCTAGACATGTTATATCCTGAAAGGTGGGTGGTTAGGCAAATTCACTGTTCTGAATTCCTGAAGGAGAAGTGGTGGTCCTCCCCAATCAAATTACATATAATCTCTGGCCCTTAATGTTGCATCAAATGATGGAATCTCCCAAACATATTGCAGGAAATTGCCATATCTGTCATGATACTCAAAGCTGACTTTGCTACTATTGGTGCCCAAACTGGCTAGATGAAAGCCACAGCACAATGGGTTTCTGCATGAGCTAGCAGAAGGGAACTCACCAACCAAGTGTGAGAGGCATGCACGGAATGCAAGCACTTCCCCAAGTGGCCTTTTTTCAAAAAAACTTTTCCTGTGTCTAGACTGCTGCCATGGACTTTTGAAAATAAATCGAAAGAATATGGCGTTTTTTTCGACTGCAGTAAACCTCATTTTACGAGAAAGAACGCCTTTTTTTGAAAGTGCTCTTTTGAAAAGAGGTGTTCTTGAATGCAAACAGGGCTTTTTCGAAAGAGAGCATCCAGACTGCCTGGGTGCTCTCTTTTGAAAAAACGGCTTGTTTTTTTGAAAGAAGTGGTTGCAGTCTAGATGCTCTCTTCTGAAAGAGGCTTTTTCAAAAGATTCTTTTGAATAAGCTTCTTTTGAAAGAGGCTTGTAATCTAGACGTAGCCTAAGAATATACTAAGAAGCTTAAGTACTGTGGATTTCAGTAAGACTTGCGTCCATCCAAAGTGCCTAGACTGCTTCTGAAAATGGGACTTGGGGCAGAATTATAAAAGTATTTGGCACTAAATGTGCAGCAAAGCATCTGAGGGGTTTTTTTAAGTGCTTTGTCAGGTAGGTGTCTGTCTGTCTCTCTAGATGCCAAATACCATTAATTAATCTGGCCCTTAAGATCTTAAATAACTTAACTTCTTTAAAACTAAGGTCAAAAGACCCATTAGATCATGGGTTCCCAAACTGGGGGGCGTGCCCCCTAGGGGGTCATAAAGAAATTCCAGGGAGGGCGCAAGGCGACCCAGCCTCCTCCCCCCCATCAAGTTTTGCTGCCCCGCTCAGTTCCTTTTTTTTTCTCAAGTTTTGCTGCTTTTTCTTTGGTGGGGGTGGAGGGGCACGTGAGGGTTTTTTCAAAAATCAAGAAGGGGGACGTGATGCCGAAAAGTTTGGGTACCACTGCATTAGATCATCCTCCTGTACAACACAGGCGGTCACGTTTTATCACATTATTTAGCCCAATAACTTTAGCTAAAGCATAACTTGTGTTTGGCTAAGGCGTATATTCCAGAGAGACAGACAGTCTTGATGTGAAGGCCTTCACAAATGGAGAATCCACCACTTTCCTTATTTAGTTTGTTCCACATTCATTCATTCATTCATTCATTCATTCATTCATTCATTCATTCATTCATTCACCTCCCTCTGAAAATCCCTCATTCAACCTTCCTCTGAAAAAGCCTTCATTATCCAGATTTTTGTTGTTGTTATGCCCTTCTCCCCTAGAATGAAGAGCCCTTTAGTATCCTGTATTTTCTCCCTGGGAAGGTACTAAGGTCATATCTTCATTTACAGTACTATAGCTGCACAGCTCTGTTGCTTCAGCACATCATTGAAGATGATACTATACCAAAGGCAGAACTTCTCCCATTGACTCTTTTAATGCACCTCTGTGACAAGCAATAGCTATGTTGATAGGGAAAGTTGTCCCATGGACAGAGTTAGGGCTCGCCAAGCAGTGGTGAGCCCTGCTTGCCAGCCGTGCGGTTCTGCACTTTGCACATGCGCAGATCGCTCTACGCCGGCTCTTCCAGGTTGTAATCTACTCGCCATTGGTGAGTAGATTTCATTATTTGTCAAGCCCTGGACATAGCTCTGTCTATGTGGGTGGCTAGATTCATGTAACTGTGTCGCTTAAGCTATGTCTAGACTGCTGGCTTCTTTTGGAAGAGGCTTTTCCAGAAGAGATCTTCCAAAAGGGAGAGTCCACGCTGCCAAAGCGCACTGAAAAAGCGGTCTGTTTTTTCGAAAGATAGCGTCCACACTGAATGGATGCTATCTCGCATGTAAGCTGTGATTATTATGGGCGGAGTGGCCACCAAGGCACCTGTGCTTTTTCCTCTTTTCTCTTCTATCAAAAGAACACTCCCTCTTCGCCATCCACATGTGCCTTTTTCCAAAAGAGCTCTTTCAGAAAAGGCATTCTTCCTCAAACAAAGAGGTTTACGAATGTCCGAAAAAACCCTCCGTTCTTTCGATTTTTTTTTTCGAAAGAACGCGATTGCAGTGTGGACATGAGATTTTTTCAGAAAAATGGCTGTTTTTCCGAAAAACTCTGTATTGTAGATATACCTCAGGGATGTGAATTGTTCACACTGTTGAGTGACAGTTACACTACCACAGGTCTGTAATGTAGACCTGGCTTTATGCTCTGTGGTCAAGTCCCCTTTCAATCTTTTTCATAAGCTAAACAGAATGAAGTCTCTAAGTTTCCTGCTGTGAGGCATTTTGTTTAGCTTTCAAATCATTCTTTTCTAAATGCTCTCTATTTTTTATCATTCTTTTAAAATAGTGGACACCAGAATTGGTCACAGTATTTCAGTAGGAGTGTTTAAAATTTCCACCCAAGTCTACACTTCTCTTGCAAATATAAGAGTGATCCCTACAATGCATAATCTAGTATTTGTGTCACCTTGTAAAAAGTCATGAATTAAGACAGTGTATAGATTCAAAGGCCAGAAGAAACCACTGAGATACTCTAAACCTGTATAACATAGGCCATAGCATTTCATTCAAAATAATTCACAGAATAGGCTTTTTTTTAAAAAAAAAAATTATTTTGATTTAAAATGGTCAGTGAGAGAGAAGCCATCTCAACTCTTGGCCAGTTGTTCCAATAGTTAGCTTCTCTGTCATAAATTTACATCCTATTTCCAGTCTGAATTTGACCAATGTCCAGTGCTAAACATCTATGGAATAGAGAAAGGCATGTCAAGATAGGCCTAAAAGGCCTTGAGCCAAAACTCAGTGAAGTCAATGGTAAAAGACTTCAAGGTTTTTTATCAGGGCTGGACTTCTTAATGGGAGTCATATGAGTCATAGCCTTAAGCAGTTAGCACTTTTGATTAGGTTGGTGAAATCTAATAATATAACATACATCCAGTTTGGGGTTTCTGCCCTGCTCTTTGACCATCTGTCCAGAGGTTGCCTCTTATGGTTGTGAGCACTCCAGAGACACGGTAGCTGTGTCTAGACTGCATCCCTTTTCCGTAAAAGGGATGCAAATTAGACACATTGCAATTGCAAATGAAGCGGGGATTTAAATTCCCCCTGCTTCATTTGCATAAACATGGCTGCCGCTTTTTTCCGGCTCGGAGGTTTGCTGGAAAAAAGCGCCAGTCTAGACGGGGATCTTTCGGAAAATAAAGCCTTTTCCAAAAGATCCCTTATTCCTTATTTTAAGAGGAATAAGGGATCTTTCGGAAAAGGCTTTATTTCCGAAAGATCCCTGTCTAGACTGGTGCTTTTTGCCGGCAAAGCTCCAAGCCGGAAAAAAGCGGCAGCCATGTTTATGCAAATGAAGCGGGGGGGATTTAAATCCCCGCTTCATTTGCAATTGCGATGTGTCTAATTTTCATCCCTTTTACTGAAAAGGGATGCAATCTAGACACAGCCTCTGTGTGTCACAGGCTATGAAAGCATTCGTATTGCATAATTGTTTCTTTGGTATCAGATGTAACTTTGTATACTAGGAATCTCAAAGAAGCTTTTAGATGGGATCTCTTATTTTTGAAGAGTACCTATAGATCCTGGGCAATGGGTTTTATTTAGATATTGACTGGCAACACTTTTTTTTTCTGGTAGTCTCCGCTTTTTCATAACTTCACTGTGTTGGGTTAACCTCTGATCAAACTTCACACATCACTCTTTGAGATGACATTTTCTATCTAGAAAGACAAAAGAATAAAGATGACCTGAATTTTAAAAAAAAATGCAGGCTGTACAAATCTAAAATGTTCCCCTGGTGAATTTCACACTTGACTGAAAATTATCTAACGACAATGTCTGCCTGTGCAATTCCAGACTCCGTCTTTGGTTCCTGCTTAAGTAACTCTTTATGGAGCATAAAATAATAAATTAGCAATGAAGCAGGGAATTAAACCAAAGTATCATTTCCAGTAAAAGCACAGGCAATGGGTTTTTTTTTCATAAGATCTGACCTTTACTCCAGTAATGAGAGAGTGATTAATTTACAAAAATACTTATCTAGTCCCACACTGAAATATAAAATGCAGAACATCTATCCATGGAAAAATGTGGCAGTGAAAAAGTGTAATTAATTTTTACCTGTTCTATTCATTTAATTGTAACTGTTATCATTTAGAAAGAACAAAATTTGAACGGTGACTGTGCAGGAATTCAAAAGCATTCGGTATCTCATAGCGGGGGTGGGGGAACTCTTCTAATTGCAGCAACTGGATATTACTTTTTCTTTACCTGCTTGCCCCTGGGGGGTCAGAGTATTTTAGCACAGACCCAAAGTACAGGCTGTATGGATTTTTCTACTACTCTCAGGTGAAAGATTAAACTTTTCTGAGGCTCAGTGCTATAAAAATCAAATAATTAGCCTGGAGCTTGCTTTCATTTTGAAACTGCTCTGTGTGCCTCCTGGGGATGTCATCAGAACACAAAGAGGATGGCGAGCTTTCACAACTTTTTATTTCCTCAGATAGGGGACCTCCTCTAATCATGGTGCCACAAGCTAGAACTGCATTTTATTTTGTTTTAAATACTTATTTGATGAGGCCTTCAAACTTGTCCTTGTTTGCTCTTGTTTTTGTGTGGTAAGGAAAACAATGAGCTGTATTACCCTGCTAATTGTACATTTTGTAGGTTACATTGTTTCTTGTACCCCAATGATTGGGGTAGGATTGATAGACCCCCTAAAGTACAAATTTTTTTTGCTATTAAAACAGTTCCCATGGTTTTCAATAACTGCACGGCTCACCTTCTCTATTCACCTACCTGTTGATACCATTCTCTACTAATTGTGTAACAAAATCCACCAGGTACCTAAAATGGTTTGTCTTTTGATCTAAATACAAATGAACAGTATAATAGATACCAGGTGGATCAACTGCTCTCCCTGGCATTGCAGTCCAACTGCAGCTGCAAAGATCAAATAGATATTCCATTTGTTCTTCCTTTCAGCAGAAAACATCAGAGCAGAACATAGTCAAGCAATTGCCTGCAACTCCCTATTATGGGAATCCTCACTATCCCCTTGTGCAGGAGGGGAGTGGAAAATCTATCGGAACTCTGTGGTTTCAGAAACTTCCTTCTGCTTTTAATAGTGGAGGTGTAAGAATAACAAAATCAGGATCAATTAATGGAGCAAAATAAAACTAAGTGGAAATTTAGGAGCTACGGAAAATTAGCGGGACACTGACTCAATATATTCCTGCCGTTGTTTCTAAATATACCATATACAAGAGTGCTGGTGTCCTTATTGTATTTTACTCTTTACTCGACTTGTATGGACAGTTTAGCTTATTTCTCTCTCACTTATTTTAGTATTAACTGTGGTTATTGGGAGGCATTATGCTTTGGAAACAGGTTTCAGCCTGTTCTTCTCTTTTCTGGTTAGTTGTTCCTCAGTCTCCCGTTATATTTAGCTGCAGACTGTAACAACAGCTATTTATTAGACGGAATAACAAGTCTCCTTGTGCTCCTAGTTAAGGGTATAAGGGATGAAGCAGACTGGCCACCTCTCCAGTTCCTTTCTGCCACAAGTGGTCAAGGACAGAAACCTCTAGCAGTGGCATTCTAGTGTTCCTTCAATTTTTTTATTCTGTAAATAGATTGAAAATTAGACAGTTGTCTTAATTAAATTGGTTTGGGGTTGGGAAATTTCCTCCCTCTTCTTCCTTCACAGTTTAGGCCCTTGAGTACCCTGGTAATAGACACATAAAAGTCACTTGTTCTTCCTTGGAATCACACATTCCCTTGCTGAGTGAGATCAGCTGCTCTTTTTCCCCTTGTACCAGGCATGTACAGTAGACTTCCGATAATCCGGAACCTATGGGACCTAGGTGGTGCCGGATTATCAGATATGCCGGACTATCAGGAGATACTATAAACTGGTTATATATATACTGTATACATTATATACTGTATATAAAGTGTTCTTAACCCTTTTTATTGTACACACTGTATACAGTATACTGTAATGTTTTAGTTTTTTTAAGCCTTTTTTATCCTTTTTGCTCAGTTCAGCTGCTGCCGCTGTTACCTTGTGACTCATTTTTTGCTGAAGCTCACTCACTAGGCTCTTGCCATTTTTATGCCAGACTATCAGGAGTGCCAGACTATTGGATACCGGACTATTGGAGTTTTACTGTATTAGAGCCCTCTATGAGGTTTCTTCTGAATTCAGGATTCTCCCAATCCTTGTCTCTTCAATCTGAGTTTTGGGGTAGTATCCCTCTAGTGCTTGCTTAGCATCTCAGACTGCCCCATAAACCTAGTAATTTTGTGTCCTGGAATGGGTGTGTGCAGAGCCTATGAGGGATACATATTAGCACATGCAGTACTGGGAACTTCCAACTTTTCAGTACCACTCAGAAAGGAGGAGGGACTCTATCCCTACATTATGAAAGGATTACTGAGGAGGATCACAGAAACACTCCATATCCCCTTGTTGGAGATTCAGATTCCACCCAAACACTTCTGAACATTTCCCACTCCATGGCTCCTTCCAAGGTGATGCTCCTCTCAAGGAGGACACAATGAAGCCTGTCAAAGCTATTAGACACACTCCAGCCACTTCTGTCCCTACCCCAAAAAGGACTGAAAGGAAATATTTTGTGTCCCCTGCAGAGGTGGAATCCCTGTTTTCACACCTTAATCCAAACTCTCTCTTGTCCAGACAGTCACAGAGCGAAACAGACTGCCTCAGCCATGGTCCACCCCCACAGACAAAGACACCAAGAAATTAAAAGTCTTTGTTAGAAAGGATTGATCAGCCAGCCTAACGCTTCCTAGTGCAAACTTCCAGACATGCATGTCAAAACATGGCTTTATAAATGACAGCAAACTATCAGAGGTAACCACAGGATGAAGATAAACTGGTGGCTAGATTATCCCTCTGTGCATCTCTCAGGACAATGGACTTGGCTTATCACTTCATGCCAACCTGTATGGTTATGAGTCAGACTTCTTAGTTGCAATCATCAGGATTCCTCAAGACGGTCCAGGGGTTGCAGTTGGAGGGTAACAACCTCCGTATTGGTAACAACCCTTTTTAAGGGTAACAACCTCTTTATTGTAAAGAACAATGAGACATTTTACTCACTCAGGAAATCTCTCTCAAACTCCATCTTCTTAGGAATATACGCCCCACCTCTAATAGGAAATTTTCCAAACAGCTGTTCATAAGTCCTGACCGGCCCCTCAGCCATTCTATTCTGAGCAGACCTATGAGCCCTCAGAAGATAAAGGGTACAACACAGACGACATGCATCCCTTCTTGGTCAAAAGAAGGCATTTTGATGGGACACTTGAGAGCCGTGAACCCTTCCCCCATGTTCTCCCCTCCTCACACTCTTTTCAGTGGTTAACTAGCTTGTTTTATTGCCAATCTTCTTCCAGAACATTTGGATTTGTTACATGTTCTGTAATTAATAAAGGTAAGACTGAACCTTAAGCTTTCAGTTAACTAATTTAGCCTGGGATCTGCTTCAATTAGAGGGGTGGGGTGGAGATTTGTGAATTCTTGCTGAACTGCGCTAGGCCTATGGGAAACAGATGGTTCCCTATAGAGCAAGAATCTTATAGGAATACAATAAATTGATACTATGTATGATGTCCCCAACTCCCTTACCATGTTGGATATAGACTTCTGTTTCACCAACAATGAGTCAGCCATTGACCTAAGGCCTGGAATGCGTCTAGTTCTGGTGATCCTCAGACTGTTCTCTGACAGCATTCTGAAGTGTTTTAAAGGACTGAGATGCTGCCATTTCTCAAGCTTTGACACATCTACATATTATCGTCATGCTGTAAAGACTGAGACATCCTCTCGGAGAGAAGATCAGCGGGGATTGTGTCTTTGCTATGCACACATTAACATAAAGAAAATGTTATACTGAAATCTTATATTTGCATTTTTATAACATAAGGAAAAATGTACATGAGCAACACCTTTCAGTTTACTGTTTAATAGCTTTAACAAAGATAGTATTTCAAATTCTGTTTACAATATTTTATACTATATACAATGTAATCCATATGAATTAAACATTTTACTAAAAAACGTGTGTGATATTCTCTCTTTGGAATTGGCTGAGGCTGACAACTTCCATTTAGCAGAGTTTAGCGTATAATAGCCTAAGGTTTAACTTCATGTAATGATTTCTTAAAAGTCCTGAAGAGACTGAGTTCTGGCCTATGTTCACCAAAGAGTTAAACTGAGGAACAGGAAGAAGGGTAATATAAAGTTATACAGAATGTAGCCTAAGTATCTCTATCCACAGTGTTACCCCAAGAACAGATGCTGGAATCCCAAAGTAGCCCTCCTATTGCTTGCTTCTGGGTTCCCAAGATGTTGACCTATTAATCTGTTTCTGCAATGTGAAAGGAAGGGTCTCGGCCAAGTAGAAATGCCAGGGTGTACCAATACCATGGATCTCCCTATGCCATTGAGGAAACCACCCAGAATAGACTTGATCTGGAAGGACACAGACACATCTTTACAAACTTGGGGGGAGGGATAGCTCAGTGGTTTGAGCATTGGCTTGCTGACCCTAGAATTGTGAGCCCAATCCTTGAAGGGGCCATTTAGGACTCTGGGACAAAATCTGTCAGGGATGGTACTTGGTACTGCTATGAAGGCAGTGGACCTCCCAAGGTCCCCTCCAGCTCTATGAGATAGGTATATCTCCATATATGTGTGTGTGTATATATTAAATAATAAAAAAGTTAATGTAGCAATTTTGTTATGGTTTTATCTGTGGGATGAAATTATCCTAAATCTTAATTACTGCCATTTTGGATTTAGATGTAACAACTGCTTCAAGCCTTGGAAAACTGAAACATCTGTATTTTATTTATTGCCTGTGTTTTCCACTGGAAATGACATTTTAAAGTATTCTAAACTGCTGAGGGGGGATTTCTTTTCAAGAGCTAATTCAAAATGACAGCTTCCCCCTCTTCTCCCAGTTTCTGTAGTACAATGCAAAATCTCACTGTTTGACCCATAGGATTAAAAGAGACTGACAATTTGCTGATGACTCCCATATAAATATCACTTAAAAATCTGACTCCCGGGAGCTCTTACCACCAGTCCCTAAACTTGTGTCTAATAATATCTAAGACCGGAAATTATTCCTTTCTATTCTACAAAGGAGAAATAAAATAAGGAAACACCCTGGACATCATTGTAGATAGTTCGGTGAAAACCTGTGCTAAATTTACAGTTATGGTTAAGAAAGCAAACAAGGTGTTAAGATTAATCAGGGCTAGGATTTTGACTAACACAGAGAAATATTATCATGACTTTAGATAAATTAATAGTGTGGCCTTATCTGGAACACTGTACCCAGTGCTTATCACCTCGTCTCAAAAAGAATATTGCAGAACTAACGGTGGTTCAGAGAAAGGTGACAAGAATGATAAAGGGCCTGGAAAAACTTTTGTATGAAGAGAGACTAAAAAGGCTGGAACTGTTTACCTTAGAAAGGAGTTGAAGACAGGCCATGATAACATGATGGATGGTATAGAGAAGAAGAAGACTGGGACCTTCTCTTATCCCTGACTTACAACACTCAAAGAGATTATGAATGAAATTTGAAGGTAAGACATTCAAAACTTATAAGAACCACAGAACTCATTGTTACAGGAAGTCATTGGGGACAAGAACTTACAAGGATGCAAAAAAGGGGGATTGGGTATTTATATGGGTATCAGGAAAATGCAGAATTATTTTTATTATAATGAATGTTGTGGAAAGAATGTCAACTGTTGAGCCTTGTGCTTCAGGAATTAAGCCCATCAAGATGAAAAATAGGGGTGAGGAAGATCATCCACTTGCTGGTTCTGCAGGATTCTTACACGTTGCTGACTACTGTTGGAGATAGGATTGGACTAGATAGATAATTTGTCTGATTCAATATGGAAATTCCTAGTTTTCTAAAATAAAAATGCTAATATTTACATACTTGTGTACTGGAGCAAGGAAAGGGTCTCTAAAGGGTTAACAAGTCTCTGCCTGTCAAATAGTTGCTTAGGGCATCTTCACTGTGTGGTTCAAGAGAAAGTTAGAAGGCACCTTGGAGATAAACCTGGGGTGTTAGCATGATGGTGGCAATTACTTGTTGCCAAGTATGACCATCTTCCTGGGAGATGTAGACCTTCAGGTGGCTGATAAGGCTGATCCTTGAACCTCAAGTTCTGTTACAGTGAGGACAGATGTTTTCAGGTACAGCAGGAGGCTGTTGACCATGACTAGAAGCCAGTCTCTCCTTGCTCTTGTGCCTCTTCTCCTCCTCAGCTTGTTGGTAGGCAAATTCAAAATGCAGGGAGCCATTGCTTAGGACTTCTCTCCATTTTGAGCGATCCTGGGCGAGTGTCTCCCAAGTATCAATGTCAATGTTACACTGCTTTAGGTTGCTACACTCCCTTAGCAAATCCTTATAATGCTTCTGTTGTCCTCTCAAATTACAGTATCCTTCTTTCAGGTGAGAAAACAAGATGGCTACGTCTACATTGGCCCCTTCTCCGGAAGAGGCACGTTAATTTCCAACTTCAGAATAGGGAAATCCATGGGGGATTTAAATATCCCCCGCGGGATTTAAATAAACATGGCCGCCGCTTTTTTTCCAGCTTGGAAAGTAGGAATAAGAGATCCTCTGGAAAAGGGCTTTATTCTGGAGGATTGCGCCAGTCTAGACACTTTTTTCCGGCTTTTCCCCAAGCCGGAAAAAAAGCAGCGGCCATGTTTATTTAAATCCCGCGGGCGATATTTAAATCCCCCGCGGATTTCCCTATTCTGAAGTTGGAAATTAACATGCCTCTTCCGGAGAAGGGGCCAATGTAGACGTAGCTGATGGGTTTTAGGAGGCGATGGTCTAGCATCCAAACAACATGACCAGTCCAGCAAAATTGCTGATGGCTGATCATTGTCTTGTTCCTGGTGGTCTTTACCTCTTCCAGAACACTGATATTAGTGCACCTGTCTTTCCATTTGATCTTCATGATCTTGCAGAGGCAGTGTTGGTGTTACCTCTCAAGGACTTTCAAGTGATGTCTGTAAGTTTTCCAGGTTTCAGACCCATACAATAGCGTGGCAGCTTGATAGACAGCTTGATAGACAAGAAGTTTGGTGTCTGTTCAAATGTCATGATCTTCTTATCTTACTCTTAGCTTTCAACCAGCTAAGCCTAAACAGCTTTTCATCCATTCTGTAGATGATTTCAATGCCAGATGGAGCTTTCCAGCAATTAGGTAGCAAATGACTGCGGACATGGTTGGGGTTATGATATAGCCCTGTCTGACTCCTGTTCGTGCTTTGAAAGGTTCATGCTGGGAGCCAGTGCTGCTCAGAACAGTTGCTTTCATGTTGTCATGAAGCAACTTTAGGACACTGATGTATGTATCAGGACATCCAATCTTTGAAAGTACAGTCCAAAGGGCACTGCAATTTACTGAGTCAAAGGCTTTAATTAGATCAATAGAAGCCATGTACCATGGTCGGTTTTGCTCCTGACACTTCTCTTGCAGCTGCTGTGCAATGAGGATCATATACGTAGTTCTGTCAGAAGCCACCCTGCAACTCTGATAAAATTTCTTCTGACAGAGGCAGAGAATGGGCAAATCCCAGACAAGCCCCCACTTGTAACCACCACCAAAGCAGATTTGAACCTGGGATCTCGGGAGCTGACTTTAGGAGCCTCTACCCGCTGAGCTAAAAGCCAGCTGCCTCCCATCCCATGCTGTAGAGGTCCCTTGATCTTAACTGTTGCAGTGATCTAGGTGCCACTTGTAGTACTCAGTAACCACACTAGGTGTGTGGGTTACATAAGGACACATGCCAGAATTTTGCCTGTAACAGCAAGGAGAGAGATATCACAATAGTTTCCACAGTCTTTTTAATTCCCTGTCTTAATGGGTAACAATCAAGGCATCCCCCATTTCACTGGGTATCACCTCCTTTATCCAGATTTAAAGGATAAGCAGGCTAAGCTGCCGAATTAACTCTGATCCATCATCTTTAAAGATGTCAGCAGAGAGCCCATCTGGACCTGATGCCTTCTTGTTCTTCATCTGCTTGATGGCACTGAATACCTCATTCAAATTGGGAGAGTCTCCGAGCTCATCCCTAGAAGGTCATTGGGGGATTTACGCAAGAACTTCATCTGTAACCATGGAGTTATGGTTAAGAAGATGTTCGAAATGTTCTTTCCAGTGAAAATTAATGGCTTCATTGTCTTTCAAAAATGTGGTTCCATCCTTAGAGCAAAGGGAGTACATGCCATGACAAGCTGGTCCATAAACAGCCTTAATGGCAGTAAAGAAACCATGTTTATTATGAGTGTCTATAAGGAGTCTAGAATAACACCATGGCCTCCCTCTCACCTGGAGGAGGAAGGGCCCTCTAAGTCCCCTTAGTGGGCAGGTCTAGCATCACCCATCCCTGCTCACAGGAAGGTGGGACCAGGAATATAAGAGCTCAGGGCTCAGTTGGAGCCTGGTGGACGAACAGGCCAGATGCTCAGCCGCAGCTCCCGCAGCAAAGTGCCTAGCTATGCTGCGTCCAATGGGAGGACTGGGTTGGGCTGCTCTAGGACCCCTGCTAGCCCCTGAAGACTGGCTTAGGCCACTAAGACCACTGCCCTTGCCTGAAGACTGGCCGAGGCCTCCGGGATCCCTGCTGGGCCACCATGACTGGACTGGTCCTCCCAGGCCCCTGTCGGAGTTGGAGCTAGACCTTATGGACACACTGCCAGCATCTCCATCCCCAGCTGACCCCAAGGAGCAATGCCCAAGCCAGTAGGCCTCCAGGTGAATTGGGAAGTGGCCCAGGGACAACTGACCCCACGGCAGCTGAGGAGATGAAGGTCAGTGTGTTGCGGGTTGGATCCCCGCTGACCCAGTGGCTGCTATGCTGCCACTGACAGAGCCCTAGGCTGGGATATAGTGGAGCAGGTAGGCCTGCGTTCCACCTGCCACCGTCCCCTCAGGTAGCAGGCTTCCCTCTGTGGTGCAAAAGTCCTGCACTTGACAGCTCTCTGAGAGTGAGGAGACCCAACCCCAGCCCTGGTGGGACCCGGCCAAAGTTTTAAAATGTTATTGAACCGCTCTTGGTAAACTTTTGTCTTTCTGTCCTGCCCTGACCCGACCCAGGGCTGGGCCTTACAAACTGCTGCCCAGGCCGCACTGCAGTTGGGCCCTTAATGGTTAATCCACGGCTCTGCCTGAATTGAAGGCCGGGCCTTAAAAAGGCTTATTTGAGTGCTTGCCCTGGTCTAGGGTGTGGCCATTGTAAACTGTTGCTCAGCCTGCAGCTAGGCCCAAGATGTGCCGGGCAAATTGGTTATAGACTGTGACATTGCAATTGCTCTTTAACAGGGTAATAGAGGGAGTCAGAGTGGCCCCCCACTGATATGGACCCTTTGCAGTGTCCATTAAATGTTGCTTTCTCAGTCCACCATTTGTTCTTGAGTCCTCTGGTTTCACATTGGACTTCTGACCTTGCCTTAGTATGGATTTCTCTCTTTGTATTGCAATTTATATCATTCTGCCAAGCACAAAATGCAATTCTCTTCTCATTGATGTTGAAATCAAGCAACTCATCATTCTCATCAAACAGCCCTGATGCTGTCTGATGTGGTAGCCTATGGTTTTGGTATTGGTGGTTGCTGCTTTAAGGTGGCTCTAGTATTCCTCAGTTTCTTCCGGAAACTTTGATAGAAGTTTTTGTTCTAACACAGCTTGGAAGTGGTCATGCTTAACGGGGTCCTTCAGATCTTGAACTTTCAACCTGTGCCTGATCTGCTTCTTTTGCAGCCTCCATTTAAGAGCGGTCTTAATTTTCATTGTGGATTGAATGAGGCGATGATCAGTCCAGCAGTCATCAGCACTTGCCATTGCTCCCATGAGAAGAACATTACTGAAATCTCAAGCACGAACTATGACTTAGTTGAGATTTTGGTGCTTTGAATGCAGGTGTCTCCAAGATGTTTTGAACTTGTCCTTTTGTTAAAAAAGAGTGTTTGTGATCATGTTCAGCACACTTGATCAGGAACAGGATTCCATTTGAGTTGCTTTTGCCAACTCCTTCTTTCACAATTGTTCGTTCCACAAGTCTGAGTCTCATCCAACACATGCCTTGAAATTCCCCGGAAGAATGAACTTATCTTCTTCAGGGGGTCTCCAATAAAACTGCATTGAAAGTAGAAATCTTCCTTTAGGTCCTCATCGGGGCTCACAATAGTTACCTGTTGGTTTGTAATGAACCTCAATCAGAGTGTTATAAGCCACTCATAGATGACTATCTTACGACAGTGGTCTCCAACATTTTTACACCCAAGATCACTTTTTAAATTCAGAACAGGCGAAGATCTATCGCCTTGCCCCCTCCTTGAAGCCCTGCCCCTTCCTTGAGGCCCCACCCTCTCTATTCTCCTCCTGTCCATCACTTGCTATCCTCAACCCTTACTTACACACTCTGATAAACAGTTTATTTTTAAATTATGCAATATATAAAATTAAAATCACGTGTTTATAGTTATGAAATAAATGGTCTGTTTTTTATTCATGCTATTTAAATCTAAAATGAAGCATTTATAATTATACGTTTTGTAGGGACAGAGTTCTGCAGCTGGTGGCAGGGGAAAGGGAACAGGGTGCTGGGAGGGCAGAGGACAGGGCTCTGCAGCAGGGGACAGAGTGCCAGTGGGGACAGGTTTCTGCAGCTGGGGACAGGGTGCCAGTGGGGACATAGTTCGGGGAGTGGGAACGGGAATAGGGACATAGTTTGGGGAGTGGGGATGGCAGTGGGGACAGCGTTCTGGAGCTGGGGACAGGGGAGTGGGGACAGCATTCTGGAGCTGGGATGTGGGGGCTGGGGAGTGGGGTGCCAGTGGAGGCAGAGAGTCCCCTGCATCTGCCTCCTCCCAGGATTCCCCCCCCCCCGAGGGAAACCAGCACATGCCTGCCCCGGGGCCCGACCTCCCCCTCTCGCACTCCCGCGCAGGGAAGCCCCGTGTGCACTTGCCCCGGAGCTAAACCCCCCCCCCCGGCACAGGGAAGCCCCGCACGTGCCTGCCTCAGGGCCGACCTCCCCCTCTCGTGCTCCCGCACAGGGAAGCCCCGTGTGCGCTTGCCCTGGAGCTAAACCCCCGCCCCAGCGCAAGGAAGCCCTACGCGCGCCTCCCCCAGGGCTGACTCACCCCTCCTGTGCGGTGCAGGAAGCTGATGCCCCCTCCCTCAGTACACCTGGCAGAGCAGTTAGCACACTTCTGGAATCGCCGGAAGTGGCGCTAAGCTGCGGGACTTCTGTCCATCCCTGGGAAGCCGACACTACCTCCATTTTCACTTGAGGTAAGTAGTGGGGCTTCTCGGGGGTGGGAGGGAAATGGAGGAGGGGTGGACAGGACGCCTTGCGATCGACTGGTCAAGGCCTTGCGATCGACCAGACGATCGCGATCGACCTGTTGGTGACCACGGCCTTACGAGCTTGTTCTTTATAGCAAAGCGTACTCCATACAATCGAGGTTCAACTAAAGATTTTCCATTCCAAAAGGAACTGTAACTTCCTTTCTCTTCCCTCACCTGTCCCTCAGCAGCTCATCTAACTTTTGACAAGGGAGCAATATCGATGTTAAACCAATTCAGTTCTCAAGCAGTGATAGCTGTCCATCACTCTGATTACTGAGTTGTCCATCAGGGTATGTACGTTCCAGATTCCAAAGTTGAAACGTTTTCAACTGCTGGGGCCATGATCCTGCTGGATGCAGCTATCCAGCTGAGAGTAAAAGAGACAAGACTATTTTTAGGGCACTTTTTATAGCCCTTTCCCCATGTGGGTAAGCAGAGAGGGTCCTTAGGAGGACTGCTCAGTCATATGTGCAGCTGCCAAGATGACTGACTCACACACACACACCACCTGTGTAGGTATGTCTACACTGCAGAGTTTTTTAGAAAACATCCATTTTTCTGAAAAAACTTCAATTACATCCACATTTTAATCGTGTTCTTTCGAAAGACAATTGAAAGAACAGAGGGGTTTTTCCGACATTGGTAAACCTCTTTCTACAAGGAAGAAGCCTTTTTCCAAAAGAGCTCTTTCAGAAAAAAGCATGTGTGGATGGGGAAGAACTCTTCTGGAAAAGCTTCTTCAAAAAGAAGCGTGAAGTCTAGACATAGACTTGTCTGTCTGACTAGAAACTTCTGGATCTTGCTGTCCAGTTCCTGTTGCCACTCACAGATCCCCACAGGATGTTTGACTTGTGCAGGTGTTGTTTTCCCCCCAAAAAGGGAAGATGCTTGTGCAGGACTTCCTTTAAAGTGAGGTGACTGGTGCACAACTGTCACCACACTGTCTTTGACAGATGAGGGCTTGAAACCTATGGCATGGACACCACAATGATTGGAGATCCTCTGTCTGCTGCAGCCTTCATCGCCTTCACAGGCACTATGACATTACACAACAGTTTCACCTCCATTATGCAATTATCTTCCATCTTCTCTACCATTGAGGACTTCTTGGATCAGATTTTGTCTGAAACCTTGCCCTTGGCCATTCTACCATGGGTGATGCTAAGAGTACATGATTCCAGGCAGCATCGCTCTTGGGGGTCACTGGATCACATAAATCTCTCCACCACCACAAGGTGATGATCCACAAAGAGGTCACATGCTAGCACAGGGGCACCTTGATTCTGTGAAAGATCATATCAGGCAGGTCCACCTTGAGGGTCTGGAGCTTATCCACTGTCTAGGCCAAGGTGATGATAGTTAGGAGGGCTTTCCACACCAATAAATGTGAGGGAGAGCAGGAGGACAAGAATTCAGATTGTGGGTAAAGCAGTGTGGTTAGAACAAGCTTAAAATCCCTCTAGCAGATATAGGTTTCCAAACTGTGAGAATATTCTGATAACTTTTAGTAACATTACTGTTGTGGGATGGGTGAAAACTGAGCCATTCTCTAGCAGAGAATGAAAGGTATAAATAGCTGCTAAATGTTCTCCTAGAGACCATATGGATAGACTCAATGATTTCAAAGAGAAAATATTCCAGTACAAGAATAATCTTGGGTTCCCCAGGAGGTAAAAGATGCTGTTGACATCAGGGAGAGAACCCCTTCCATTTGGCAGCATAACACTTCTTTGTAGAGGGTTTCATGGTATTGAGAAGAATGGTTTGAAGTACCTCTGAGCAAGACTTAGGGGTCCATAGCCCACCCAAAACCCACATGGGAGATGGAGGGGAGCCCAGGATTATTCTTGTACTGTGGTAGTAGACATGGGGACAGCTGTAGGTGAATGAGGCCTGGTGACATGAAGTATTTTGAACTGCTCTGTTTCTGTTTAAGTAAATCACTGAGAACATTGCTTTGCCACAATTAATTGAAAATAGATGAATGATGTGTAGTTTTGAGATAATTTGATTTTTTAAAATTTTAATAAGATCAATGTTTATTTTAAGCATTTTTTTGCTTTATTTAAATTTGTATAGTTATGTAGAATTATAAGACATAAGTATTTGTTATCAATTTGTCTGAATTTAAAGTTTCATGGTTACAAAAAATTAGGGTGGAGGGAGTCAGATGACAACTGTAGAAAATGAGATTAAAAATATTAAACTTTCCAGTTGTAAAAACACAAATTGTCACTGTCACATATCAAAATATGTGAAATCAGTATCCTAAAATCAAATGCTAGTAAAAGCTTAAGCTGATTTTTTTTTATTTGCCAGTCTGCACATTTTGATTATTATTAGGGGAAAATGTTTTGACAGGTTGTGTGTGGCTGAGGAAATTATTGTTTATTCTCACACACACACACACAAATCTAATTATTTCAAACATAATTATAAGGAAAGGGAATGATTAGATCTCACCTTTTGTCTTTTCCCTTTCCTTAGTTTCATGTCTTGTTACATTTGGTCACTTATGCTGGGAATGGCTTTTCAATTATTGTACATCAACCACCTTGAGAACTATATTCTGAATATCAGCTCATTCAATAATGTCCACATGTGACCATGCTCAAATCAATTATCTTTATAATAACAACGATAATTCCATTGTTGCCTGACAATGGCACCCTGAGGTCCCAGTCTGAATTCCCATTTGTGCTGCTAGGTTTTAAACTCTTCAGGACAAGCAATTTGGCCCTTTGATTGTCACAATATTCTACATGTTGTAAAATGCCAATTTCAGCTGCAAGCACTAAATAAATAATACATTATCATCATTATGGGACTCACTGGAACAACTTGCCATTTTATCTAACCTTCCCACCATCCCTGCACCACCCCTGAATTCAATTTGTGAGTTCAGTAGGGAATGTAGTTACTGAATAATGGCTGCTGCTCAAAGAAGCCAACCTGGTGTGCTTGGAAAATAAGAAGCCTTTTCACTTTTCTCCCTAAACACCCTTGTAAATTTACTTCAATTTTGAAGAAAAAAAGACAGCGGAGTTCAAGAGAACTAAATACAGTGTGAGTCACAAGAAGCATTTATTCTCTGAGAAGGAAGACAGGGGTGGTTTTTTTGTCTCCCCCCCTCCCCCCACCAACTATGGGGATTCTAAACATTATCGTCACTGCCAAAGACCTAAGAGGCTGCTAAAAGTACTTAGGAAGGATAATCTAGCCCTGTTTTATACACAAAAAGACATTAACATTTCAGAAGCATTGTATGACTGAGTATATAAAGTAAAAATAATTTCAAAGAGAAAGCTAGGTTCAAACAGCTGGTATAGGGAGACAAGTGGCTCAAAAGTGTTTGTAAAGTCTGCCTTTTGTAACACTTTCTCCTCTTTCTCTTGATTCAAAGTAAAATGTATGCTTTGTATCCATTTTCAGCATCAAATACTGTATATACAGCTCACTTTGCATCAGTTTATTAACTTAAAATAGCTCAGTGTCATAAATGGTTCAAGATTTGGACAATTGACCAGAAAAGGCAAAAGTGACAATCAAGGCCAGGAGGGTAGATTCCACCAGATCAGAGGGGAAAAAAAGGCAGAGGGCTTTTTACCTTCAGAGGGCAGAGCACAGAAAATGAGGAACATACTATACTTTGTGTCCTGTCTAAAAGTGAAGGAAGTGGGACCTTAGGAAATAACGGTAGTTAAAGAATTGGTCAGTCAGCCCTTCAGCAGTGCCTGGTGCATAATACCTGGCAGCAATTAACAGGGACCCAGGGCATCTGCCCCCTTTGTCCCCTCCGCCCCCATCAGTGGGTTTGGATTAGAACCTAAAGGGAGCACAGCACTCCTGGATACTCACCTGCACATTTCTAAGGACAGATTAAGGACCCTGGATGGTGTAATGGCCAGGATTTATGCCTGGGATAGGGTCAAGCCAAATATTTTAAGCAAGTCCATGTCTTCATGCCATCACAAAAAACATAGCACTATATACAAAGTCAAGGACTTATACTAGTATAATGGATTGCCACTGTAGCGATAAACTAATTTTCCAGTGAACCATGGAAATTTTGCTGAAAGTTGTCCCAAGTGTTGTAATGAAGATTGATTACATCCCCATCAGAGGTGGAAATGACACTGATCCTATCTCAACATTAGCAAAAGTACTTCAAAGATTTGAGGATTGTGAGAATTTGCTTACAACAAAGTAAAAGCTTTTTAAAAAGAAATTGTAGTATTTATAGAATGGCCATACTGGGTCAGAGCCAATGGTCCATCTAGCCGAGTATCCTGTCTTTTGACTCTGCCCAGTGCCAGATGCCCCAGAGGTAATCAACAGAACAGGGCAGTCATCAAGTGAACCACCTCCTGTCATCTTGTTTCAATACTGGGCAGTAAGGAGATTTAGGCATAACCTTTCCAGTTTGACTAATAACCTTGGATGGACCTATCTTCCATAATCGTTTTTTGGTTTTTGTTTTGTTTTAGCCCACTTTTGGCCTTCACAACAGCCCTTGACAATGAATTCCACAGGCCAATACTATATGCTGTGAAGAAATACTTCTTCTTGTTTGCTTTAAACCTTCTGCCTACTAATTTCATTGGATAACCCCTTTTTCTTATGTAATATGAAGGCTAAATTCACTTTCTTCACAGTAAACATGATTTTATAGACCTTTATTATATCTTCCATTAGTCTTCTCTTTTCTAAGATTCATAGACCCGGTCTCTTTAATCTCTCTTCATAAGTGCATATTCCCAATTGTTTTTGTTACCCTTCTTTGTACCTTTTTCCAATTGTAAGGTGTTTTTTTGAGATGGGGTGATAAGAACTGTGTCCAGTATTCCAGGTTCATATAGTGCCATTTGGTGATTTGTTGTTGTTTTTTACTTTATTTTAATATCTATCTATTTTATAAAGGTTCTTCAGACTTGTCACCTAAAAAAAATGGTTGGGCAAATCTCTTTCGCATCATCTACAGTAAAAAACTAAGCAACGAATTCATTTAGTTTCTCAGCAATCTCTTTGTGTTCCTTAAATACCCCTTTAACAACTCAGTTGCCCATTGGTTCCACTCATTTTTGGCAGGCTCTAAAATGTACCAACTTATAATTAAGAGAGCATCGCTATGCCATTGTGAAGCCCAAGTTTCTGCTGTGCAGTGAAGTAAATATTGTTGAAGCGACTCAAAATGAAAGGCCTCACCAACCTTATTGCACCATATGGACATCCCATTAAAGTGAATAAGGAAACAATGACTGTCCCTGATCTTCCATCAGCTTCCTAATTATCCCACTATCACCTATAACAAAGGGCACATAGAAGGCATGCCCAAGGGCAATGACATTGCAAACAAACTTCAAAAGGGCTAACAGGCACTGGGGGGCTCTCAGACAAACCTTTTTTTTTTTTGGAGCAAAATGCAGGACTATGTAGCACTTTAAAGACTAAAGCGACGAGGAGTCCTGTGGCACCTTATAGACTAACTGAAGTGTAGGAGCATAAGCTTTCGTGGGCAAAGACCCACTTCATCAGATGCATGTAGTGGAAATTTCCAGAGGCAGGAATAAATATGCAGGCCAGGATCAGGCTGGAGATGACCAGGTGGATCCAATCAAGGAGGATGAGGCCCACTTCTAGCAGCTGATCTGGAGGTGTGAATTCCAAGAGAGCAGAAGCTGCTTTTGTAGTTAGCAAGCCATTCACAGTCTTTGTTTAATCCAGAGTTGATTGTGTCAAACTTAAAGATGAACTGTAGCTCAGCAGTTTCTCTTTGAAGTCTGGTCCTGAAGTTTTTTTGCTGCAGGATGGCTACTTTTAGATCTGCAATTGTGTGTCCAGGAAGATTGAAATGTTCCCCTACAGGTTTTTGTATGTTGCCATTCCTAATATCAGATTTGTGTCCATTGATTCTTTTACGTAGGGACTGTCCTGTTTGGCCAATGTATATAGCAGTGGGGCATTGTTGGCACATGATGGCATATATTACGTTGGTGGATGTGCAGGAGAATGTACCAGTGACAGTATGGCTGATCTGGTTAGGTCCTGTGATGGTGTTGCTGGTGTATATATGTGGGCAGAGTTGGCACAGAGGTTTGTTGCAAGGATTGGTTCCTGAGTTCGAGTTATTATGGTGCAGTGTGTAGTTGCTGGTACATATACACCAGCAACACCATCACAGGACCTAACCAGATCAGCCATACACATGAACATACACATGTAAAATTATCTACAAAAGTAACTTCATTCTCAAATAAAACAATGTATAACCTCAGAGTCTAAAAGTCCACTCAGGTCTCTTTCTTGTTCAGCCAATTGCTCAGAAAAATAAGTTTGTTTACATTTGCAGAAGATAATGCTGTCCTCTTCTTTTTACACTGTCACTTGAAAGTGAGAACAGGCATTCACATGGCACTGTTGTATCTGGTATTTGAAGATATTTACATGCTATATACACTAAAGATTCACATATTGTTTCATGTATAACCACCTTTTTTCTCCCTGGATTACTCAGGAGTAGGTCAAACTCACATGTGTGCCTGGGTGCCTGATGGTTTTAACATAAAAGGAGATCATGAGTACCCCAGTGGTGATGCTGTTTAGTTGGGGATTCGCTATCCACCCCCTTGCTGCAGTCCTTTGCTCCTAAAAAATATACAATGGCAATGCTTCCATCTGGCTGGCCCTGTGCACACTTAATGGTGTGTCTTGGGAGCCTCCAGGAATAAAGTTATTCCAGCAATAATCTAGATCTAACTCCAAGACAACAATTATAAATAATATACATCTAATTGGTTAAATTATAATTAGCATACATTTACTTAACAACTTAAAGAAACAGGGTTTAACAGATTAAAGTGAATAAAATAAATTTAAAAAGTACACAGAAATAAAGGAAACGTATCTATCTGGCATTTGCATTGCCACCATTTATCCTACCCCAGAGTATGCACTCCTCTGGATTCAGAGTCCTAGACGCTTGCTTGCATGGGCACGCTTAAAGGACTGCAGGTGGAGTAGAAACAGCACTATGCAGGTCCTGTGTGTGTTAGTCCAAGCTGAGCAGCCAGATGCAAAATCCCCCTGCCACTGGAGCAGGCCCCACCAAATTCCAGCAGCTCTGGTTCACTGGAGTGGTCACTCTGCCTCTCTTTGGACCCAGAGTTAGTCTAAATCTCTGAGGTCTGTCCCAGGCAGCACTTTCCCAAAGAGCCCAGTTACTCACAGTTTCCTCTCGTGTGCAGGTATATGTAGCTCTTCTCAGCCACAGGCACAGCCAGAGTCTCTCCCCTCTGCAGCAGCCTGCTTAGAACCAAACCCCACAGGCTCTCAGTCCCAGGCTCTAGCTGCAACACAACAGCTCCTGGATTGGACAAAGGCTCCTCCACAGCAGCCTAACTCTTCTCTGCCAAAATGGAGAGCCTCTTTCTCTTCCAAAATGCCCAGATGAGTCCTGTTTCCTCCTTTTTCCTCAAGGGGTCATGGGAGTTGTAGTCTCTAGGGCTAGATTTCAGCACAAAGGATCCCCCCAGAAAAAGTCAGAGGCCCCTTTAGTAAGGGCACTACACATGCTTCAAGTATTATCCCAGAGGACATATGTCCATGCTGTTGATGTTTTCTGCTCTATAATGATCCAAAGCCATGTGGACTGAGACATGTTCATTTTCATCATCTAAGTCATATGATACCAACAGAAGATTGATTTTCTTTTCTCTCTTTTCTTTTAATGTTTGAGTTCTGTAGTTTCTACATTGGAGACTTCTAAAAGCACACTCAACACCTCATCCCTCTCAAATTTTTGATGGTACTGCCAATTCTCAAACCTTATGTTGAGCGCTGTAGCTACCTTTAGAAATCTCACATTGGCACCTGCTTTGCTTTTTCTCAAATCTGCAGCAAAATATTCTTAAAATGAACAACATGCTGAGTCATCATCTGAGACTAGTAAAATATGAACTATATGGCAGAATGCAGATGAAACAGAGCCAGAGACATACAATTCTCCCCCAAGGTGTTCAGCCACACATTTAATTAATGTATTTTTTTTAATGGCTGTCATCAGCATGGAAGCATGTCCTCTGGAATGGTGGCTGAAGCATGAAGGGGCATATGATTGTTTAGCATATCTGGCATGTAAATACCTTGCAATGCCAGCTGCAAAATCCCATATGAACACCTGTTCCCACTTTCTGGTGACTTTGTAAATAAGAAGCAGGTAGCATTATCACCCATGAATGCAAACAAACTTATTTGTCTTAGCAATTGACTGAACAAGAAGTAAGATTGTGTCAACTTATAAATGCTAAAGTTTTGCATTGTTTTGTTTTTGAGTGTAATTATGTAACAATGCCCCCCCTTTACATTTGGAAATTGCACTTTCACGATAAAGAAATTACACTACAGTATTTGTGTGAAGGGAATTAAAAAAATACTATTTCTTTTATCATTTTACAGTGCAGATATATGTAATAAAAATAATATAAAATTATCACTCTACACTTTGTAGTCTGTGTTGTAATTGAAATCAGTATATTTGACAACGGAGAAAAAACATTTCAATTGGCAGTCTTGTTTAACAGTGTCATTAAAACTGTGATTAATCATAATTTATTAAATCACAATTATTTTTTTGAGTTAGTTGCATGAATTAACTGTGATTAATTGACAGCCCTAATCCAAATGCTTCAGTATTGGGTATAGCTGTCCCATCACTCCCATGTAGGTGATGTAACCATGAACTAGTTGTCCAGTTCCTTGTTCTCTTGGGGTATGTCTACACTACCACCCTAGTTCGAACTAGGGTGGTTAATGTAGTCATTCAAAGTTGCAAAGGAAGCCCGGGATTTAAATATCCCGGGATTCATTTGCATCTTGCCAGGCGCCGCCATTTTTAAATCCCTGGTAGTTTGGACTCCGTGCCCGCGGCTACACGCAGCACGGAGTAGATAGTTTGAATTAGGCTTTCTAATTCGAACTACCATTACACCTCATTCCAAGCCTAATTCAAACTACCTAATTCGAACTATAGCCTAATTCGAGCTACCTACTCCGTGCCGCGTGTAGCTGCGGGCACGGAGTCCGAACTCCCAGGGATTTAAAAATGGCGGCACTTGGCAAGATGCAAATGAATCCCGGGATATTTAAATCCCGGGCTTCATTTGCAACTTTGAATGACTACTAGGGTGGTAGTGTAGACATACCCTGGTAGGGGAGGCCCTCTTTCAGCCCTTTCCTCTAATACTGTTTCCCAGAACAGAAGGGAAAGTATGCCCTTTGTACTCTGTCCTGCTTAGCTACTCTGTTTCATTTACCTCTTATTAGTATTTATTATTGTTCTATCTCACTAGGAGCCCACAAGCCCCATTCAGGTTCAGGGTCTTGTGCTAATATATAAGAAGAGAAGATCCCTCCCCTGAAGAATTTACAATCTACTTTAAGATAAGAAGCAGCAGATTGATATGTAACTTGTCATTTGACACACATTATAATCCAGATTTTCTGTGTCAGACACTGTACAGAGAATCACAAGTATACCTAGTAATATTGGGTTTAATAGACTCTACAAGCAAAGCCAAAGAGAAAAGTAATGCTGCTGTAGCTGTGGAAAGTAATGATGTCACTGGCCTACTGTGTTAATAAGACAGGGTTTAGTATAGAAATGAAATTGCTCATGTCTGTCGTCTCTCATTATATATTGCCTCTGGAAAGAGGTAAATTGTCATCCTCCCTTTGTTGTTCAGCTACAGTAGCTTTTCAATTAATAATAATTTAAAAACACCTTGTTTTGTGCGGGTCCTGTGTTTTGCCGTGAAAGACTCCTAAAATATCAACTATCAATTTGTTTTGTTGCTGAAACTTGCTACACAGTAAGACATGAGTGCCTCGAAGGGTTCCATTATTTTATTTTGGTTAAGTTTCATTTTGGTTTGAAACCCTTCTCTTTGAGAAGCATCACTCTTTTTCATTTAAGATGATTCACTTTGGAGTCTCTTGTGCCAAACTCTTACTCCACTTTCATTTATCAAGATGTGACATTATAGAAATAGCAGGGATGGTTATCTCACTTGGTATGTGTCAGAAATGTTGTTTAGGGTTCACTGCTGCTTGCTTCTTTCTTTGCTGGATTCTGTTATACAAGCAACCATAAAACCAGCATTTCCTTTCTTTTGAATTCTTAACTGTTCAATCATAATATAGTGGAAGGGGGTTGGGAGTGGTTATTTTTAAGGGAAAAAATTAATAACCCTCAATAATTTTGCTAGATGCCACTGGAATAGCTTCCTCAAATCCAGATGAACACTCAGGATTGAAAGAGCTCTGTCTCCCTCACTGAACAACTTTCAAGATGTATCTCCATATACAGAAAGATACTACTGATTGTGTTATTTCAGAAATAGTATGCGAACAGGAAATTAACTGCATAGTGATGTAGACATGCAAACACAAGGAGGAAATGTTAAGGACAAAGGGTGATCTTTACTCAGGCATTTTTTGGACTTCAGAATGCTCACCTTAATGTGCTCTTACCATAGGATTTGTTTTCTTTTAAATGACTTTTCCTAGCTTGTCTTTTAGTTTTAGTCTTTTCGTTTTCAAACTGAAAAAGACATTCTATGATTAAGGCAATTTGGCTAGATATCATCAAGAGACCTTGCCTGACATCTGTGTACATTCACCGATGCAAGGGACTTTGTAAAACCTGCCTCATTCACTGGCTTCCTTGCCACACTGAAACAGGAGTCAAGAATGAAGGTGTACCCTGTGCCATTGAAAATTTTGGATGCAATACAAAACCCATTAAAATCAGTGGGAAAATTCCTAGTGCCTTCAGTGGGCTATGGATCAGGCCCTCAATATATAACCTTTAAAGAGTACACTAAATAAAGTAGGCTCCACAGCAGCTCTGTTTTAGACAATATATGATCTACTGCACAGTTGGCTAAGTGCAAATTTTTGGGCATGCAATTAAATCAGTCATGTACACGGGTGCAGCAGAACACGACTTCTATTGTTAAAAATATTGCTATAATAAAAATACTGTGACTTGGCCAAATAAAAAGCTATTTTCACTGGAATTATCAGAGACACTTGCCAGGGATAATATCACAAGTACATTTCAGTTTGTCCCTCCATTCATTTCAAAACTAAACTCTTCAATAAAAGGCTACAAAAATGTGTTTTATAATGGGAAGAAGTATTTTTTTCTTCTTTCCTTCAGATGTAGCTGAGTTGTTTTTCCTGAAATTTCCCATACTAACAGCCTGTCTGCACTTAAAATGCTACAGCAGCATAACTGTGTGGCTACACCACGGTAACACTTCAGCATACACATTACCTATGATGATGGGAAGGATTCCCCCACTAGCATATGTAATTGAAATCCCCAAGAGGTGGTAGCTAAATTGATGGGAGAATTCTTCTGTAGGCTTAGCAAAAGGAGGTGGGAGAGAGGAAGAGAGAGGGTGGGAGAGGGGAGGTGGAAACCTGGGAGGAGGGAGCTGGAAGGGGGAAGCCAGGGGAAGAAGGAGGAGAAGTATCAAACTATGATACGCCATATCTTCAGTACTGTGTACAGATGTGGTCTCCTCACCACAAAAAAGATATTTTGGCCTTGGAAAGTGTTCAGAAAAGGGCAACTAAAATGATTAGGGGTTTGGAACAGGTCCCATATGAAGAGAGGCTAAAGAGACTGGGACTTTTCAGCTTAGAAAAGAGGAGATTGAGGGGAGGATATGATAGAGGTCTATAAAATCATTAGTGGTGTGGAGAGGGTGAATAAAGGAAAGTTCTTCATTAGTTCCCATAAAATATAAGGGCTAGAGGACACCAGATGAAATGAATGGGAGCCACCAGGCTGGTCCTGGGAAGAGGCGGAGGGCTGGGTGGCAGTTGGTGGCTGGCTCATGCCATGCCAGGTGCAGGGTCTGCTGGCTGGGTGCTGGCAGTCTTCCAACTGGCACAAGCACTGTAGTCACACCGTGCACTTTTAAGGGCTCTGGGGCCGGGAGGGAGGCAGAAAAGTTTCCCTGATTTGGCCCAGAGTGGTCACCAGGGCAACCTGGGAAGGGCTAGCCTCCAACTAGTTCAAATTAAGTGGCTACACAGCCCTTAATTCGAACTACTTAATTCAAACTAGGCATTAGTCCTCGTAGAATGAGGTTTACCTAGTTTGAATTAAGTGCTCTGCTAGTTCGATTTAAATTCGAACTAGTGGTTTGTATGTGTAGCCCCTAATTAACTTTGTAGTGTAGACATACCCTAAGGGAAGTTGGAGAAAGAATGTTCTAACTCAGACTTCCTGCTGTGTAGACAGCACCAAAAGCCTAAATAAGCTATTTGACTTAAGCTACGCAATTGACATTGCTCAAGTTGCGTCGCTTTTTTCGGCTTTAGCCCTGCTGTGTAGATATGTCATAGAATCATAGAATACTAGGACTGGAAGGGACCTCGGGAGGTCATTGAGTCCGGGCCCCTGCCCTCATGGCAAGACTAAATACTGTCTAGACCATCCCTGATAGACATTTATCTAACCTACTCTTAAATATCTCCACAGATGTAGATTCCACAACCTCCCTGGGCAATTTATTCCAGTATTTCACTACCCTGACAGTTAGGAAATTTTTCCTAATTTCCAACCTAAACCTCCCTTGCTATAATTTAAGCCCATTGCTTCTTGTTCTATCCTCAGAGGCCATCACACTGCTGACTCATATTCAGCTTGTGGTTCACTATAACCCCTAAATCCCTTTCTGCCGTACTCCTTCCTAGACAGTTGCTTCCCATTCTCTATCTGTGAAACTGATTGTTCCTTCCTAAGTGGAGCACTTTGCATTTGTCTTTATTAAACTTCATCCTGTTTACCTCAGACCATTTCTCCAATTTGTCCAGATCATTTTGAATTATGACCCTATCCTCCAAAGTAGTTGCAACCCCTCCCATCTTGGTATCATCTGCAAACTTAATAAGCATACTTTCTATGCCAATATCTAAATCGTTGATGAAGATATTGAACAGAGCTGGTCCCAAAACAGACCCCTGCGGAACCCCACGTTTTATACCTTTCCAGCAGGATTACAAACCATTAATAACTACTCTCTGAGTACAGTTATCCAGCCAGTTATGCACCCACCTTACAGTAGCCCCATCTAAGTTGTATTTCCGTAGTTTATTGATATGAATATCATGCAAGACCGTATCAAATGCCTTACTAAAGTATAGGTATACCACATCCACCTAAGGGCTTAACTATGCCACTCAGAGATGTACCTTTTTCACACCTGTGAGCAACATAATTATGCTAACCTAATATTCTAGTGTACACCAGGCCCTATTAACCCCCAGAAAAAGACCCAGATCTTAACATTTCAACGTAATAGGTGAAAGTTATAAGCAGTGAACTATTGTATATGGAAACATTAAGGCAGATTCATCTAGAGTGCTACAGCTATAAATGAATAGATAGTGACTAACATCCACGTACAAAAGGTCATTGTGACGGCTTCCAGTTCGGGTGCGAGCGCGTAACCCTCCCACATCGGGGTTAAGGCCCTGCAAGCCCACATACGTTGAGGTTCCGGTGCGTATCACTCGGCGGAACCAAGGAAGTAAGGGAAAGGGAATGGGTGGCTAGGGGGACCCGGGCCCTCCCTTTCCACCAGGTCCCAGCCCTGGGCCCTCAGGGTTTGGGTCTTTAGCCCTCACCCAGATGACGGGGTCCCACCCCGTAACCTGTCAGCCCACGGGCGCCAGTACGGCCCTGCCCCGGGCTGCTTACTAGCCTCCCCCATGCCGGTCTGGCGGGACCGCAGCCTCTCAGCCCTTACCTCCCCAGCGGTGGCCTGTGTCAGCCTGCCTGTGTCCTCCTCCGGCGTCCAGGTCTTGCTCCTCAGCTGGGGAAGGGAGGAGAGTGATTGCCCTCCTGGTGTCTTCCTCCCTGCTCTGGCCCTGGTCCCAGCTTTAAATGGCCCGCCGGGGCTCACGTCTCCGGTGTCCGCCCCGCCCCAGCGTTGCCAGCCCTCCTACTTTGCGGCATAGGAGGCGGGACGGCATTCCGGCTTGTCCTGCCCCTGGCATGCTCGGGCTTGCCGGCGCGGCCGGGAAACGCCACCTGCTCCTGCCTTACACCGGGTGCAGGGAATGCGGCGTCCCAGCGGGGACTGCGCAGGGGCGTGCCTCCTGGGTTTTCCAGGGGGGTTGTAGCCGCAGTTCCCCCCCCGAGTGCAGGCTGGGGTCGGACCGTCACAGTCATTATTAAGTGCCCAGGTTCAACTTTCATTAAATTCAATTAGCCTTTCAAATGACTTTAATGGGAGTTGGATGGGGGTCTCACATTTGGACTCTTAGGCTGTGTCCAGACTCAGGGGTTTTTTCGAAAAAAGTAGCCTTTTTCGAAAAAAGTAGCATCTAGACTGCAGCCGCGTTCTTTCGAAATTAAATCGAAAGAACGCAGCTTTTCTTTTGACGGCGGTAAACCTAATTTCACGAGGAAGAACGCCTTTTTTCGAAAGTGCTCTTTCGAAAAAACGCGTTCTTGAATGCAAACGGGTTTTTTGAAAGAGAGCATCCAGACTGCCTGAGTGCTCTCTTTGGAAAAGGGGCTTGTTTTTTCGAAAGTTCCGCTTGCAGTCGAGATGCTTTTTTTCGAAAGAGGATTTTTCGAAAGTATCTTTCAAAAAAGCCTCTTTCGAAAGAGGCTTGCAGTCTAGACATAGCCTTATTGCTATAGAGGGGAGCAAGGCAAGCCAAATACCAGTACCAAAAACTTGAATCACCAGTGGCTGAGAAAGCAGGACGTTGGTGCAGTACAGCACAAAGATAACTCTCAGAAGTGACTGATCATTTCTATAATTCCACGTCCTCACAAGCAAAACAGAAGAAGTCCAAATTCCCACCTGGTATAAATCAATGTAGTTCTCAGGACTTCCATGAGAGTCTACTGATTTACATTAGCGGAGGACCCAAAGGCTTTAACCTTGCCAATAAAACAGTGTTTTAAAATTGTCACTGCGGCATTTTCTCTCTTCAAAGTCTTCATAGAATCTGGAAGCAACCTCAAGAGGTCAATTAGTCCAGTCCCCTACATCACCAGATTGTATCTAAAAGTGCAGAATTTGGTGCTCAGTTATTCTTGAGTTCAATATGCTGCTCTCCCTATTGGTGGTATTGGTGTTGTTCTTTCTGCCTTATGACCAAAGAAGATGCTGATGACTTTTTTACATCTTGTGAGTAGAGATGTGGCTACAAAGACCAACGTGTGAGCTGCAGTCATTTCAAGATGAACTGCATGGGTAGCTCAATGCTGAGAAACAACTGTGGCTGCCAAGTCTACTTCTTTTTGGGTGTGTCTACACAGCAAAATTATTTCAGAATAACGTCCGTTTTTGTGAAATAACTATGTGACCATCTACAAAGCAATTCCATTATTTCGAAATAATTTCCAAATAATGCATGGCTTATTCCAAATTCTGTAAACCTCACCCTACAAAGAATAACCCCTATTCCAAAATAGCTATTTTGAAATAAGGCATGTGTAGATGCTTCAATTCCGCTATTTTGAAATAGTCCCTCACTAGGGCCATTCTAAATTATTCCTCCTGGGGCTCCAAATCAAGAGATCTTTCAAAAAATCTTCATCCAAAAGAGATCGTCCACATGCAAAAAAGTGCATTGAAAACGCGATGCGCTTTTTTAAAAGATAGCATCCAGACTGATTGGACATCCTCTCACATAAAAGGCCACCTGGAATAGAGGGCTTTAGGTTACCAGTTGCTTCCGAGTACTGGTTCCAGAGCCTTGCAGAGACACATGCTTGAAGGGACCCCTTGGACAGCTGTTTCTCTGTGTCTGCTGTATGCTTGCTACCTCTTTGAGGGACAGCAAAGCTCTTGCAGTGCCTGCTGTAGTTGCCCAGCTTTTTTGGATGCAACAGCTTTTTTCTTGGTGCCATGGAGCCAGAGCTGCCACTGGGCATGCAATGGCCTTACATGGCCATGCTACAGTTTTTGCAGCACTTTGTGCCAGTTGCCTTCCTGGTCCTGACTGAGCTTGACCCCAAACTCATTCTGGGGATCCTCTCCCTGGGTGTGTTAGCTACGCTCTGGCAACCACACCCCACAGTGCAGAGGCATTTCTGGAGGTTAGACACATGTTTGGACTGGTAGGATCAGATGGTCATGTAGCGGTGGGATGACCAACATTGGCTTCAAAACTTCTGCATGTGGAAAGCCACCTTTTTGGAGATATGTGCCTGGCTCACCCCCATCCTCCAGAGACAAGACACCCACCTGCAGCCCACCATCCTCCTGGAGAAGTGGGTTGCAATCGCCCGCTGGAAGCTCACCACCCCAGACAGCTACTGGTTGGTGGACAACCAGTTCGGCATGGGGAAGTCCACCATCGGGGCCCTCCTCATGGAGGTAAGGCACTCTGGGGCTACAGTCCCTGTGGGGGGGAGGGGGAGTCCTGGAAAAGGGGGATCCTAGAGAAAGAGGGGTTGGAGGCTGGGGGGGTGGAGTAGGGGTAGGGGGAAGCCCTGTCCCTGGGGGGTTGTGTTGTTCTGCCCTCACACAGGCCTACTACTGGGGTGGTGGCCTCATAGGAGGTGGCTCTTGGGGCATTTGAGGGAGGGAGGAAAGGGGGTCGGGCACCTCACAAGGACTCAGACACCCCCTCTCTCATTCTCTGTTTTGTGTGTTTCTTTGTCTCCTTCTTCAGGTTGTGCGGGCCATCAACTTGCTCCTGCTGCCTAGGGTCATCTGCCTGAGAGACCTGGACCCAACTGTGCACGGATTTGCCACCCTGGGGATCCCAAACTGCGCTGGAGCCATAGATGGGATCCACATCCCAATCCAAGCACCAGAACATCGAGTGGCCCAGCATATTAATAAGAAGGGCTACCTCTCGACAGTGCTGCAGGCCCTGGTTGACCACCGTGGATACTTCACACATACTTGAAATCTAATAGAAAAGTAGTTTTAGAAAAAAGTGCTCATCCTTGTGCCAATTATTTATCAGACAGATGAGCTGTGCTCCCATAGATTAATTCCTGAGGGTATGTCTACACTGCCACCCTAGTTCGAACTAGGGTGGTTAATGTAGTCATATGAACTTGCAAATGAAGCCCGGGATTTGAATTTCCCAGGCTTCATTTGCATGTTGCCGGGTGCCGCCATTTTTAAATGTCCGCTAGTGTGGACTCCGTGCCCGCAGCTACACGCGGCACGAACTAGATAGTTCGGACTAGGCTTCCGAGTAACATGATGATCACTCTCCTCATTGACCTAGAGAACAAAAAATGAGAGCCATCCCTGCCAATATCTTTCTGCCCACCTGCTGATTTGTATGTAAATAGGAATTCCATTGTATTGGATCACACCTTGCTTAGGCCAGGTCTTCACTACAGGGGAAAGTTGAATTAAGTTATGCAACTCCAGCTACGTTAATTATGTAGCTGATGTTGATGTACCTTAATTCGAGTTTCTACATTGTCCCCACAGTGGGAGGTTGATGGAATCAAATGCTCCTATTTGCTTCCCTTACTCCTTGGGAGGAGCAGGAGAATCAGTGTGGCCAGGGACACCTTCTGAGTTTGATTTAGCAAGTCTTTACTAGTCCCGCTAAATGTAACTCTGAAAGACAGACCACAACAATGTTGATCTTCTGCATAGTGAAGACAATTTGTTTGGAGACTGGTAGATTGTTGTGACATTCTCTCCTTTTGGAAAAGACCTGTTTCTTCTTCTTTGGACAAAAAACTTTAAAGAATAATATCATTAAGTAGCCATGTTTTTTCAAGTAGTGTTAATACACAATGATGTTAATCACCAGTGAGTGTATCATTGGCTTTCTTAAAAGAGCCCACTCTATATCCTTTAACAATAAAGAAATACTGAATACAATCAGTTGATTGCATTGCTTATCACTTGAGATCCAGAACCAGTCTTTATAGTAAGTAAACATTTGCAATGTATTATTTGAACTGTAAAATCCACACCAAGGTTTTTTTTCTCCTGACGGGTTAAAGATGCCATGATGTCTCTGACCCCTCTTGTTTCTTGACATCTTCATTTACCCAGCATAAACGTATTTTCATTATATTTGCCTAACAGCTGAACTCTGGGTCAGAGAAGCAAACACATACTTTTGTCAAAGACAGACTTGTTTACCAACTCCCCCTGACATGCCAGGTTTAGTCACACAGTCATTATTCTAGCACATATTGATGACTCTTAAAACACACTGTATAAATACATTACACAAGAATAATAATGATCAGTGAGTTGAGAAGCATAACTTGAAAACTAATAAAGCATGGGTTTTGTATAAAGAGTATTACAATAGTACATAGCATGAGAGTAGAGGGGGTCATAGCTTAGGGTCACAGCATGTTATTGGCAGGTGTACTGTATCACTTATGAAAATAAATTAGTTTGGTGAAATAAATACTTAAATATTAGGGCAAGCAGATATGAGTTATTTGTTCATCTGTGAAAGATAAGGTATGTTTTAATCCATGCCATTGGGAATATAAATGTTTTTGAATAGCTGACAATCTAAAACCATTTTTGACAGCAATTTATGAGTGGAAGGATAGGGGAAATGTTACACTGACATTCAATATGACATAAGGTCATGTCACATTACTTGTATCACTCAAAATGCCACACTAAATCCTGATGAAGATTGAGTAAACTGAGGGTCACATGTTGCAACACCAGACATCTGATCCTACTACAAAAGAGAGTGTATTCCTTTAAGATATTTGTTTCATTGCCACTTTAAAAAAAACCAAACCTTTAAAAAGCAGATACACTTTTAGAGAAAAATTATCTTGGTGCTATAGCTATATGAAATGTTTGCAAGAAAGCCCATAACAATATAAACCACAGAATTTACACACCTCCTGCCCAGAATTGTATGGTCCAACTGGTGTAAAGTGATGTAGCTCTACTGACTTGAATGGAGCTATGTTGATTTACACCAACTGAAGATTTGGTCAGAAAGAAAGAAAGAAAGAAAGAAAGAAAGAAAGAAAGAAAGAAAGAAAGAAAGAAAGAAAGAAAGAAAGAAAGAAAGAAAGAAAGAAAGAAAGAAAGAAAGAAAGAAGTTATGGAAGATGGGAGAGATTCCAGAGAACTGGGATAAGGAAGCAAATATTGTGTCAATCTATAAAAATGGAAAATAAAGATGACCAGGGGAATTACAGATCAGTCATCTTAAGCATCATCTGAAAGATAATGAAGCATATAATTAAGTGATCAATTTGCAAACACCTAGAAGATCATAAGTAAAAGTCAGCATTAATTTGTCAAAAACAAATCATGCAAAACCGACCTAATAGTTTTCTTTGACAGAACAACAAGCCTTGAGCATAGAGAGAAAGTAGTAGATGTGATATATCATAAACATATTAGGGGAACACAACCTAGGTGGAGCGTCTACAGATTGGACCTCCCAAAGCTGGGACTCCCTCATCCGGCAACATCCGTGGTCTGGCAGGAACATGGGTGTTCTTGGACCAGCAAATCCTGGCTGCGAGCCCCAGTGGCAAGAGAGCAGGTGCCTTGGAGCCTGTTGGAGGTGGGGCTAGGACTGGCGCCAGAGCCCCAGTAGTGCAGCAGGGGCTGTAGCAGCCCCAGTAGCAGGGCTGGGGATGTGGCAATGGCAGCAACCATGGTAGTGGGGCCAGGGCCAGGGATGTGGCAGCCGCAGCAACCCCAATAGTGGGGCCAAGACCAGGGATGCAGCAGCCCCTATAGCGGGGCTGAGGCAGACTAGGCTGCCGGAGCTGCAGCAGCATGGCAGAACAGCATTTGGGGTGTGGGAACAGGGGCCAGCAATGGGGAGAGAAGGTGATCTGGGGAGCTGGTAACAGGGGACCTCCTCTGGTCTGGCAAATTTCCTCTTTCAGAACAGGTCAGGTCCCGAGGGTGCTGGACCAGAGAGGTCCAACCTGTAAAACCTACGTGGGGGCATAAATTGTTAGAAAGCTGTTCCCAGAAAATAGTTACCCATTATCTCAGAAGGTAGTTTTTCTATCCCTCTGATCATCTTTCCAGTCCTTCTCTGCATATGTTCCCCTATCCAGTCTGCCCCTGGATTTCTGCAGCTATGAACACCCCATTACTCAGAGCACACTGTGAAGTTACAATGTGGCCCATAGAGAGGTTAACTGAGTATATTTATATCTATATAATAATTCATTTAAACTACAGAACAAAAACATATTCCCTGCACCCTTCAGAAGCAGTGCCAAAGCTTGGAGGAGTCAGAGTAATGGAGAAGCTGAGGGAGAGGAATGTAATAATTGGGAAGGAGCTTGGACATGAACGTGGAGGGGTGTTGGATGTGGAGGTATGTCTACACTACCCCGCTAGTTCGAACTAGCGGGGTAATGTATGCATACCGCACTTGCTAATGAAGCCCGGGATTTGAATTTCCCGGGCTTCATTAGCATAAGCGGGGAGCCGCCATTTTTAAATCCCCGCTGCTTCGAACCCCGTGTAGCGTGGCTACACGGGGCTCGAACTAGGTAGTTCGGACTAGGGTCCTAGTCCGAACTACCGGTACTCCTCGTGAAACGAGGTGTACCGGGAGTTCGGAATAGGCACCCTAGTCCGAACTACCTAGTTCGAGCCCCGTGTAGCCGCGCTACACGGGGTTCGAAGCAGCGGGGATTTAAAAATGGCGGCTCCCCGCTTATGCTAATGAAGCCCGGGAAATTCAAATCCCGGGCTTCATTAGCAAGTGCGGTATGCATACATTACCCCGCTAGTTCGAACTAGCGGGGTAGTGTAGACATACCCTGGGTGAGTAACGCTTGCAACAGAGATTTTGGGGGGCAGAGGTTGTTAGGAAGATGGGTAGCCTCCCCCATTCAGACCCTGGCTGATCTCACTCTCTCCCATTTAATCAAGCACATATGTCCTTATCTCCTTGTGTCCCTGTACCTCCACTCAACTACAGCCAACCACATTCATCCTCTGCACATTCACTGCTCCATCCCCATGTGGCTCTGCACCTCTACTCCAATGTAGTTTCCTGCCTAGTCTATCCGCCACTCTCTCTTTTGAATGCCAGTCTATATGGTAGCCCCAGATGCCCTCCTCTATTCTGTGTCCCCCATATCCCATGTCTCCTCACCTGGCTGTGTAGGAAGGCCACAGTGAAAAACACAACATCTCTTCCTTCCAATCTACTGCTGACTGCCACTGCTAGTGACCCAGTGCCACTGAGTGTGGGAGAATCACCGGGCTCTGCACCCCCATCCGCAGCCAGATGTGACTCTCAGCCCACATGTAGAACAGAAGGTTTATTGGTTCACGGGGACACAGTGTAGCACAGGATTGTTGTTAACACAGGAACCAGGAGCAATCAGTACTATTCCTCTCAAGGGAAAGTTGCTCTGGCCTTGTTCCCTGCTTCCTGCTCTATACCCCCTCTCTTTCATCCTAAAACCAGCGGAGACTGACTCATCACCCAGGCCCTAGTCCCCAGCCTGGAGTTAACCCTGCCTAGCCCTTTGTTCCCTTTTCTGGGATAGAGTTGCTTCTGATGTCACCTGGCACTCAGAACATGAGATGCTGCACATTCTTCCCCAGTGAGTCATGCCCAGCCTCCCCTGCCCTCCAAATAGCTTTTCCATGACCAGGGAAACTGAGGCGCGCGCACACACATAGAGTTATTACAGAACATCACAGGCCAGCAAAATCACAGACAACACCACAAGGCAAACAGAGTGAATACAAAGAGTGAATGCAGTCCCCAAAATGCAGTCCCTACGTCACATCCAGATGTCTTTTTTGTTTGTTTGTTTTTGTTTTGTTTTATGGTAGTTCCTAGTAAGTGAAAGCAACTTTCTAGTAAAATGTATTTTCTAGAGAGAAAAGAAAAAATCTGCGGGGTACATGTAAATCTTTGTGTTGCTAGTGGCATAAGAATTCCTCCAGAAATATGATCTGCATACCAGATCTAATGAGTGATTCGGAATTTCACCTTTTACATAAGCTGTTCTCATAATTTTGTCTTTACCCCTTAAATTGCTGGTTTACAAATTACAGTACCTCCAGCCAATAATTGTTTATTAAGCTTCTTGGTGGGAAGCCAGTAAGCCTTTTCAACATAGATCAGATCACTGTCTCAAGTTCTGAGACCTTCACAAACCAATCTTCAAAGAAAGTAATCAGGCCCCATTCTCTGCATCCATTGGCAGGTCGAGGATTCTGACATTATGTACTTTCACATGATTTTTACACTGTTTCAATTTAGTTCTTCAGTAAATCATTTACCCTTTGGAGACAGTTCAGCTTAAATCCACTGGAACATTTCTCTATCAACAGTTAATAATTTTTGCACTCCCAGTTGGCCTCTTCAGGGAAGTTTAGTGCTTAGGAAAAATATTAATAATCTGTTTTGTAGAAATTATCACTATGAATTAATTTTTGCTTTCAAAAAATAGCAGCAAAAATAACATCAGTTAGCTTATAGCAATAATTTTCATTTCTGTATTATATATACCACATTCTTCTAAGTATCACTTTGGCAATTATTCTAGGAAATAGCAGGATTCTAAGAGCTAAGCTGTTGGTAAGTGGCTTATAATTTTTTTTTAAGTTTTTATCTATATCCCTCCTTAGTTGTGTTCCTGCAGAGAGACACGATCATCTACTGAACTAAGCATAAGAATCACATATTCTCACATTCTAATCCTAGCTCTGCCACTTGTGAGGGCGTGTGTATTCTTTCTTTTAATCTGGAAGAGAAAATGAGTCAGGAGAAAGCTGGGGAAGATTTTAGAAAAAAAACACCACAGAGAAATAGTTAATCAAAGTAGTTTTAGTAGAATATGTTTTCCTGAGTCTAATACAGTGTTAGAAGCCTGTATTATTTATCACTGTTGTTTGACAGCACTGATTTCCTTGTGCGCCATTAGGCAAATTTCATAGTAGTACCAACCTCAGGTATTAAAAAATGAGGATGCAGACCCCCGTAATCATAAGATTGGCTATTTGATTTCTGATCTTTTTTCTCCACAACCATGAGGACTAAAAATGTATTTTGAAAGGGAAAATGGATGCTAAGATTCTCATGTAAATACTTGACTCCAGATGCTGGGCCTCTCAGAAAAATACCAAATATTATGAGACCCTCCAATAAAATTGTGAGGGTTGGTAATACCACCAGCATAATCAATCTGTTCCTGAGCTACCCTAATCTTTAAAAATTGAGAAAATAATGCTTCCTTTTTCTTGGTGTACTGTGAGAATCAGTAAGTTAGTCCAGTCTTTGATAGCTTATTGCTTAGTACTATTTATTATCCAGCCACATGCATCACCCAACCAAAGTGTGTTACAAAGTTTTGTTTCAAAAGTGACCGAACAAAAGTGAAGATTATTACTTGCTCAAGCTCAATATACATAATCATAACAGTTAGGTCTTCTTCAATTCCCTTCCTCTAGGATAGTGCACAAAGAGGCATCACACACAACTCCAAAAGGCTTCTAATACTTGAAGAAAGTAAATTAGAAGACTCACTGACTTTGAAGAAATTAAAGCTTCAACTGCATAAAATATAAACCAATCATAATTTTCTTTTTAGGCAAGATTCAAAATTAAGTACTATAAAGAAATTTAATATCCCCTTGAAGAGCTAGCAGAGGAAAACAGATCAAATAAAATGGAGAAAAATTAAGCCAAAATGTTTCCTATGCTCTTGAGTGTGCTAGTGCCGCCACCTACCAGTTCTTTGTTGGTTTAGAATCATCTTTCATCACTTCATCATCTGTCTCTTCTTCATTGTTGTAATATATATTTTAAACATCACATTTTTATTATAATATTGTTGTAGAAATGATATGTTTCACAAGTGTTTCCATTCTTGCTTTCAGTCTTAGAATTTTCAGAAAAGTTCACCTTTTGCACTGAAACTTTCTACAACTGATCGTTGTTAGAAGGCAAAGTCGTTTTGGCAGATGTCTGTAAAAGTGGTGTGACATTTTAGGGGTGATATGAAAGCTAGAAATATATATACATTACTAGCAGACTTACCTGGAGTTGGCTGGGTCCTTCAGGGCAGGGTCTAGGGGATGTGGAAGGCGGGGGAGGGAGCAGGAGACTGGGAGAGTGAGAGTGAGGGTTAAGGGATAAGGAGGGGCTCAGGATGGCAGATCCCCCTCCCCACCAGAGAGTGTTCTCTTCCCCCCAGGTCTCCTCCATCTGCTAGGGCCTATTCTCTTCCCCCTAGATTTCCCATACACACACATGCACTGCCAGGGTCTTGATCTTTCCCCCCTCAGCCACCAGGGGCTCCCTCCAGTCTCCTCCACCTCCCAGGGGCCTTTTTCTCTCCTGGCAGCTGGAGGCTACTTACCCTGCCCTCCTGGCTACCTCCTTGGTTGAACGGCTGCCCCCAGTGGACACTCTGCTGGATAGCTCTCCCCTGCAGGCTTGCTGAACCCAGTGGCCACCCGCATATCATTTCCTTCTGAACAGCAGCTCTTCCCTTTGCATGTTATGGAAAACTGTCCTTTTCCTGGGTCTTCCAGTTGTCCTGACTCAACTTAACTCTGACCTTGCTTTAAGTAAGGGGAAGGAGAAGCTGTATAATAAATGTGGTGGCCCTAGCTCTTACTGTTTAGGAGGAGTTTTTGAACAAACGGACTCACAGACAAACACACAGCTAGATGTACTCTAAAATAGATGTAGATATATAGATAGAGATAGAGATTAAATATTAATTATGTTTAAAGGAAAGAAAAAGTCCTAGTGACCTTGTTTGACTAGTCCTACATCCCTGGCAGTTGAAATACATCATTTGACAGGAAATCAGCCCTTACTGAGCCAGGTCTACACTCCACAGTGTATGTCACCAGAGCCTCCCAGAAGAGACACAGCATATACCAGCTGACGTTCTGCCAACATAGAATTACCATCCTTATGAAGGACAGGTGTTATGCCAACAAAAACATTTTTTGTCCACTTAGTTGCATCTATACTGGGGGTTTGTCACAAGATTATGTTGACTAGAGAGCATGATTATTTCATATCTTTGTTGATGTCACAATGTCTGCTTTTTTAGTGCAAAGAGGAGCAATTCATTGACTTTTTCTGGTGGAAACTGGTTTTATTTTGAATGAGGTTGGACATTTGAAAATTTTATATTGAGCTAATACTCTAGATTTCTCATTAAGTCATTTAAGGGCCTTCCACAAAGCCCTTTGACTTCCTCTACTATTTACTTCAGTTGACTTTGAATAAGGCCCAAACTGCATATCTCAGGCACAATTAAATTAGCCTTGCAGTCAGCTGTCTTGCTGTCATTAACATGGAGAACTGACATTGAAAGAAGGGCATAGGTGGAAAAGCTACCAGGGGCAAGTTTGTGGTAATCCATTGTCATGGTGCTACCATCAGCACATGAAAAGTCTCCCTCATACCTAAATCTTAGGCCAAAAACTTGAGGTGAATTAGTAAGTTTGCACCTATTTGGACAGGTTCACCATGCTAAGTGTCGTCTTCGGTTATCAAAGGATTTCAAAATGACTGTTTATATAATAAGCTCTCCCACAACTCAGTATGGGTACGTTTACACTACAGTGCTAATTCAAACTAACTTAGTTCGAATTAGTTAATTCGAACTAAGCTAATTTGAACTAACGCGTCTAGAACTAAAAACTAGTTCGAATTAGCGTTTTGCTAATTCGAACTAGCACATCCACACTGATTGGACGCAGGGGGGCATTTAAGGGCAGCTGAAACCAGTTCTGGCAGGGCATCAGGTCAGTAGTTGCTTTGTGTGGCTGCTGTCTGAGGCTATCTGAGGCTCGAGCTTAAAGGGACCCCCCTGGACAGCTGGTTCTCAGCTTTTCCTGCTTGCTTGCCAACCTCGCCGAGGGACAGCAAAGCGTCGGTCTCTGTGCCCGTCTGTGTCGGTGCTTCCCTTCGGGGACGCTGCCGCAGGTGGCAACATGGAGCCACAGCCCACCCTGCACCTTCTGGTGCATTTTCTGGACTTGCTGCTGCAAGCCTGCCACCAATGGCTCGAGGCTGCCTGGCACCTCCTGGTGCACGTCAGCCCCCTGCCTCTCCGCCTGGCCGCTCTGGGGGCCGTGGAGGAGCCGCGGCGGCGCCCCGGCACAGGCGTGCCCTGCCACATCTGGCGTCTGGACACCAGCACCGACTGGTGGGACCGCATCATCCTGGAGCGCTGGGAGGACCGACAGTGGACCCAGAACTTCAGGATGAGGAGGGACACCTTCCTGGAGCTCTGCGAGTGGCTCGCCCCTGCCCTGCGCAGAAGGGACACTCGCATGAGGCCCGTCATCCCCCTCCAGAAGCAGGTGGCCATCACCCTCTGGAAGCTCTCCACGCCGGACAGCTACCGATCCATCGGGAACCAGTTCGGCGTGGGGAGATCCACCATCAGAGCGGTGCTTATGCAGGTATGGCACTCGTCGGCCACCGCGCCGAGAGGGGGAGGGGAGCTGCGAGGAGGGGATGGGCCACCCCAGGGACAAAGGGGGGGCGGGAGGAGGCGAAAGTGCCCCGCACCAGAGGGGTTGGTCTGTCCCGGCCGTACTACACGGGGGTTGCTTCCGGGAGTGGGGCGCGGGGCACTGCCAGGGCACGAACGCTCCCAGCCACCCGGGCGCCCCACTGATTGGCGCTTTGCTGTGTCTCTCTCCGCAGGTGGTCAAGGCCATCAACCGGGTGCTGCTCCACAGGGTGGTCCACCTCGCCGACCCGGATGCCATCATCCGGGGGTTCGGTGCCCTCGGCTTCCCCAACTGCGGGGGGGCCATCGACAGGACACACATCCCCATCCGTGCCCCGGAACACCAGGCGTCCCAGTACGTCAACCACAAGGGGTATTTCTCCATCCTCCTGCAGGCCGTGTGTGACCACCGGGGCCAGTTCACGGACATTAATGTGGGCTGGTCCGGCAAAGCACACGACGCCCGGGTGTACCGCAACTCCTCCGTGTGCCAGCGGCTGCAGGCCGGGACCTTCTTCCCCGACCGCCACATCAGGGTCGGGGACGTGGACATGCCCATGTGCCTGGTGGGGGATGCCGCTTACCCACTGCAGCCGTGGCTGATGAAGCCCTACACGGGGCACCTCAATCCCTCCCGCCAGGCCTTCAATGCCAAGCTGACCAGGGCCCGCATTGTGGTGGAGGGGGCCTTCGGGCGATTGAAATCCCGCTTTCGATGCCTCCTCACCCGTCTGGATCTGGCCAAGCACAACATCCCTCCCGTGGTGGCAGCATGTTGTGTGCTCCACAATTTGTGTGAGTGAAAGGGGGAGGCTTTCCTGCCAGCCTGGATGGCTGAGGCTGACCGCATGGCTGGCCACTACGGTCAGCCCTGCACTGCCGCCATCCAGGAAGCCCAGCGGGGGGCCGTCCGGATCCGGGAAGCCCTGCGGGAGAGCTTCCAGGTGGAGGAGGAGGACTGACCTCTCCCTTGCATGCCACACTGGGGCCTTCTTCCACCCTACCCCCCTTCCCCTTTCCCCTCCCTACCTACTGTAAAATAAAGACACCTGTTTTTCAAACAAAAATGTATGTTTATTTCACATAACTGGGGTGGAGGAAGGGAGGAATGAGGGTGGGAGAGGGGAGGGGGAACCTGGGACGAGGGAGCTGGAATGGGAGGGAAGGGAGGAAGGGAAAGGAAAGCTCAGGGGTGGGAGTACGGCTGCCTCTCCCATCTCGCCACACTGCGGGTCCGGGGGCGTCGGTGGGAAATGGTTGTGGGGGGGGGCAGAAGGGGGAGATGTGGAGGAAGCAGGAGCGGGAGCAGGAGGGGGAGCAGGAGGAGCAGGGGGAGCAGGGGGAGCAGGAGGAGCAGGGGGAGCAGGGGGAGCAGCAGGGGGAGCAGGAGCAGGAGCAGGAGGAATTGGGAAGCGGTCGAGCAGGCTCTGGAGGTGGCCTCGCAGGGCACGGCCCTGCTCTTCCAGGGCCTCCAAACTCCTCTGGCGCAGCCTCAGGTCCTCCTGGACCCAGTGGTCCTGGGTGCAGAGCTGGTGATCCATGAACCGGAGGTGCCGCCTCTGGTAGTCCTCCTCATTCCTGGCTCTCCTGCTTTCCCGGGCACGGGCAGCTGCTGCAGGCGGTGTGGTGTGCCCTGCAGGCCCAGGTGCTGCAGCTGTGGTGCAACAAGACCAGCGGTCAATTACCCCAGGGGCCCAGGTGTGTGAAACCCAGCTCCCCTCTGCAAGGCCAGGGCCCCTGCAGGATCCCCAGCTGCTGCTCCATGGTGGGCAAGGCCCAGGCGCATGGTCCCGGGGCTCCCTCTCGCCCCAGCCCCCCGTACACATAAGGGGAGCACGATGGTACTCACAGGTGGACACCCCCCCGGCCTCGGACGACACAGGCGAGCGGCTCTGTGGGGTGCCTCAGGGGTCCCGGGTCCTGGGCAGGCTGCCGGCAGGCTCCTGGCTCTTGGAGCCCTCCTCCTCCTCCTCCGTCTCCTGGAGCGGTCCCTCTGCCCCGGGGTCTATCACGTCCCTGGGGGCAGGGACAGCATGAGCCCCCAGGAGGCGGTCCAGGGCGTGGAAGTGGGGGCAGCCCTCTGGGTCGGCCCCTGGCTGGCAGGCCCGGGAGTAGGACTGCCGCAGATCTTTGATCTTGCAGCGCACCTGCTCCCGGCTGCGCTGGTGGCCCCTGGCGGCCAGGCTGGCAGCCATGCGGCTGTAGACGGCCGCGTTCCTGTGGCTAGTGCGGAGATCGTGGACATTGGAGGCTTCCCCCCAAACCTCGATGAGGTTCACAATCTCCGCACTTGACCAAGCGGGCGCCCGCCTCTTGCGTCCCCGGGCAGGCTCCTGGGAGCCGCCAGGCTGGTCCTGGGGAGCAGTGGAGGGCTGGGTGTCCTCGGGTGGCTGGCTCATGTTGTGGCAGGTGCAGGGTCTGCTGGCACGGGTGCTGGCAGCCTTGCAACTGGCACAAACTGTGTAGCCAGCCCGTGGCCCTTTAAGGGCTCCGGGGCCGGCAGGGGGGCAATAGAGTTTCCCTGGTGTTGGCCAGAGTGGCCACCAGGGAAACCTGGGGAGGGCTAGCCTCCCACTAGTTCGAATTAAGGGTCTACACAGCCCTTAATTTGAACTAGCTAGTTCGAACTAGGCTTAATCCTCGTAAAATGAGGTTTACCTAGTTCGAACTAAGCGCTCCGTTAGTTCGAATTAAATTCGAACTAACGGAGCGCTAGTGTAGCACCTATGAAAGTTAGTTCGAACTAACGTCCGTTAGTTCGAACTAACTTTGTAGTGTAGACATACCCTATCTGATTATTAAAGGGAAAGCTAGGACTCTACGCAGATAGCTCTGACCTTAATGGAAGGTAGTTTGGGTAGCTCTGTTTGAACTTGTATTTCAAATCATTCTCCAATGATATATTTATTACATTATACCTGTTTATTCTCTGTTTTTCTTCCTTCTTTTAACTTATGCTTATTAACCACATACTATTCTATATTTAGGTTATCAGCACACTCCATTGTAAAGAAAAATTGCAACTTTTTTTTAAGAAGGGCAAATGATTCTCCTTGCAGCAGGCCTCTGAAGTGCAGCAAATGAAAAGTTATGAGCAGACAAAGTACATCTACACTGAAGAAAAAGATATCCATGACAGCAAGTCTCAGCACCCAGGACAATTGATTCAAGTTTGCAAAGATTACATTATGGGGCTAAAAATATCAGTGCAGATGTTCCCACTGTTAGAACACCGCCCCTCCACCCCCCCTTACCACGTTTCAGAGCCCAGGATCCATCCCAAGTGGGAACATCTGTACTGCTATTTTTAGCCCCATAGTGCAATCCCTGGGAGCCCAAGGCAGTTGTCCTAGGCTCTGAGACTCACTACTGTGGTTCTTCTTATTATGATGATTGTTCTTTTCTATTGTCTATTATTTATTTATTTGTTGTCTAGCCAGACCCATACTGCCTTTCCCATATGACTCCAGCCTCATTCAGGATACAGAATGGATGCACAAAGGGCCAGAATTAAAACTGCACAGTTGCATCTGACATTTTCAAATGTTCGACTTTGCAACCTATAGCACAACACTTTGAATGTTATTTTTTGTATGTAGGGCAATAGCGCACCAACAGTGCATGTTGTACCACTGGAGTTTGAGTAGGATTGCCACTTACTATCCTCAATTTCCCACCCTAGTAGGCAATGTGGCAATCCATCTCAAAAATAAAAAATATCATTTCTATTAACCCTCCCACCAGCATGATTATTTCCATCCTGAAGGTGGTTGTGACTCATCCTTTACTTCCAGCCTCTAAAAATTCAGGCATGACAAGGATTTCCAGACCAAAACTTCCTAGATGAGTTTTTCTGTCTTCCATAAAAAGCTATTAATAAAGCATATGAAAAAGCTTGAGGTGAATGCTATACACATTATACCTTATAGCAGAAGAAAATACAAGAAAAATCAGTCATTTCTCCCAAACCCTTTAATCCTGCCAGCCATACAAACAAGAAACAATGCGCCATGACATGCAGAAAGATATCAGACTCTTAACAGCAATATCCACTTAATGCAGCAAGGTTTTGCTCCTGCCCACACCTGACTGATCATTTTGGGGGAGGTAGAAAGGGGGGGAAGATGAAAAGGATTAACCAGTTCACAGCACAATATATCCAACAAATGAAACATCAAAAGGTACATTCCCTGGTAACAGATCAGTCTGTAAAACCTGCAAGTACACCACTACTTAGAGATTTTTGGACCTAAAACTTTATTAAACATTCATGCACTCTTTCTCTTCACTGCTAGAGGGAATAACATAGTATATAATCACCAGGACATGTGAGGAGAAAATCCTTTTTTATTGAAAAAACTATAAAAAATGCTTTTAAATTGTAGGCTGTCTGCAGCACGCAGCTCTGTTCTAGGCAATGTGTTCTAGGAACTACTGCAAGGGACTGGAGGTGGTAATGGGAGTCAGGACTCATGCATCTATTTTTAGCCTTGCCATGAACCCAATGTGTGACTTCAGGTACTTAACTTCTATATACCTGAGCTTCCCCATCTGCAGAATGGGGATAATAATAATACTTCCTATATGCATTCTGAGACTCAATCCACTGTTGATAATGGCGCTTGAAATCTTTGGAGAAAAGTTTCTGGGTATGTAGGTCCCTATGCTTTCTTATCGTTAACAGGAACATTCCCCAATATGCCAATTCTGTCTAGGTAGCAGGGATCCTAACATGGTTGTATTAGTAGGATAACCTTTTAGACTCTGAATGTACATTTTGGAATCAAAAGATAAAAACCTCACTTTTTAAAGGTTCCTGGAGAATACACCAAAAATCCACAGGTAGAGCCTAAATCCCCCTTCCTCTTTAAAACAATACCTGCCTCAAAGCCTCCAAACAACAAATAAGTATTTTGCTTATGTTAACCAGCTGGTTATATGAAGCGAGACACCTGTGTGCCAGTTATGCTAGTGGGCTTCTGGTGTTGCTATTCATCTGCAGTATGCACCACATGCCAGTTGCTCCACTTAAGTTGGCTTACAGCATGGTTCATTAGAGAAAACACACCGCACAGTTAATAAAAGATTTTTTATATCGATACTCCTTGTTTTTAGCTAATCCTCGTGATTTTGCTTTTTTTGCCCTCATTTATTCAATGTCAGTATCACTTCCTTTTGTAAAAATAGGTCAGTACTGTACTTGTTCACTATCAGCATATAGTGATTACTGGAGATGAACAAGTGGCACAAACATATCTTAGTGAGGTCCAATTCTGACCCCTTAACTCATGCTGAGTTGTACCTTACTCCAAATGTAGTCCCATGCAAGGCTTAAATTCTCATAGAGTATTACCCAAAAACCTCTATGCTCCAGCCCCCAGCATTCTATAATAACTCAAGGGGGGCTGAAAATAACTGCCGAAGTTTTGCTCCAGACAGTTCTGGCTGAATTTAATCCCAGGTCCCATGGAAATGATGAAAAAGTGTTAGAAGTGCCTCCCCGTGAGACATCAGGAGGACAAAAGGGTTTGGGCAGTGAGAAAGTATAATTGGCCGGAAGAGGTTATGGAGAGGGGCTGTGGGAAGATAGGGAACTAGAAGAGGCTTTATTGGCAGCTAGGAGAGGGAAGAATAGAATCATAGAATCATAGAATAGTAGGACTGGAAGGGACCTCAAGAGGTCATCGAGTCCAGCCCCCCGCCCTCAAGGCAGGACCAAGCTCCGTCTACACCATCCCTGACAGATGTCTATCTAACCTGTTCTTAAATATCTTCAGAGAGGGAGATTCCACCACCTCCCTTGGCAATTTATTCCAATATTTGACCACCCTGACAGTTAGGAATTTTTTCCTAATGTCCAATCTAAACCTCCCCTGCTGCACTTTAAGCCCATTACTCCTTGTCCTGTCCTCAGAAACCAAGAGGAACAAATTTTCTCCTTCCTCCTTGTGACACCCTTTTAGATATTTGAAAACCGCTATCATGTCCCCCCTTAATCTTCTTTTGTCCAAAATAAACAAGCCCAGTTAATGAAGCCTGGCTTCATACGTCATGTTCTCTAAACCTTTAATCATTCTTGTCGCTCTTCTCTGTACCCTTTCCAATTTCTCCACATCTTTCTTGAAATGTGGCGCCCAGAACTGGACACAGTACTCCAGCTGAGGCCTAACTAGTGCAGAGTAGAGCGGCAGAATGACTTCACGAGTTTTGCTTACAACACACCTGTTGATACAACCTAGAATCCTAGAAGGTGCCACAATGTGCTGGAATAGATTGGGAGGGGATCAACACTGGAAGACAGGAGGGGAGACAAGCCAGAGGAAGTCCAGAAAATGTTTGGAGGAGCTTGAGGGGAATAACACGAGTTGCCAACCAAATGCCAGTATTGAGGAAAACAATGGGGTTTTTTTTTTCAAAATCTTTGCAATGTATTTGAGACTTCCATTGCTCCTATTAAACCTCCTTCTTTGACATATCTGACAGAAGCAGGCAGTTAGATCTGATTTTGTCTAGGCTTGGCTTGGTAAGGCTTGACTTGGCTTGCATTTTTATTTTATTTTCCCTGATCAAACTCTGTAAGCATGAATACTTGCTAAGGGCAAATGTAAACACACATGTGCAAACATGTCCTGAAAGGAGAGGAACACCACAAAGGGAAAACCTATTGTCAGAGTCTGACAAGGAGGCAATTAAAAGAGCTAGATAAGGTTCCCATTGTGGCTAAAATTGCACACACATATGTACAAGCACTTTACCGTGGGTTAACTATAGCTGGTCAAAGGTTTTCATTCAAAAACTTTTTTATGAAAAATGTCCTTTTTAAAAAAAATAAAAAAAAAATCCACAATTTTTGTGAAAAAATTATTTAAAAAAAATTGATGTAAAAACAAAATAAAAGCATTTTCAGCTTCCAAAACATAACACTTTGACCTTAATCAATGCATAAAGTATAAATTAAAAAAAATACATTGAGCAAATTCCAGTGATAAATATATTTGTGGAAACTGCAGTCACCCTGTAGACATTCCACAAGCAGAATATGAGGCTAAACACATCAAGGAAATTATTCACTGAATTATTCACTCATCTGAAATAGTTACTTAGTAGGTTTTACTTGGGGGTTAAATCCATGCCCTGCACGACTCATATTCCTGAATCCTTCTTGGTGATTGCTTTTGGTCCTGTACTTCCAAAAATAGGGTCACTAGAGGGTAAGCTGATCTCTGGTTTACAAGACTGAAATAACCACATGTTTATTATATATTATACTTACAATATAGTGATAATGCACAGTAATTTACAGACAAATAAAAGACAGGTCCATAGCCTAAAAAGTTTACAGTCCAAGGTCTCAATTGTCTTTTGACCTTGAGCCCAGAATAGGGGTGGCATATTGCTATTCCACTCCAAAGTGGGGAAGAGACTGCCTTGGAGAGGCTCTATTCCATCCCTATTTTCCTCTTGCTCCTGCAGGATAATAGCTTTACTAGTGGCAAATTACTACCCCCACAAGCACCCATTAGCTCTGGGGAGATGACAGTGCTTCATCTATTTCCCACCATCTGTGCAAGGGGCACAGGATCCCTTTTCCCTAATGGGCTTGTGGTAGAGGTCCAGAGAAGCCCTGAAGGAGCATTGTGGAACTTACTTCTCTATATATAGCTGCACAGCTTCCTAGGTTGGGATATTACCTGGCCTTAAAGGCCTCTTATTGCTAACTCTCACTCACACAAAGTTCTTAGCCTGGTAATAATCCCATTGAAGCTGAGAAGTATAGATTTGTAGCTTCAGGTTCTAAATTTACTGCATAGCTCATCTTTCCATACACTTGCTATTTAAATTATACACACTGAGTATGTCAAGGATCAGAAATTACCACGTTCATAAAAATGATCCTGGAAAAGGCAAATGAAAGGAAGGAAAATAAATTCTCAGTGTTGAGAAATCTGTGGGATCATCTCTCCAGCAGGAGTGTTGGAAGACACATTTATTTGGATCACGTAAAAGTGGGCTGAAAGAAGCACTGGCGTGTTGCTTCTGCTGAACGTTCCCATACAAATAGGAAGGCAATTTAGATGATCAAATATATCTTCTTTCCCTGGAATGTCTATGATGCAAAGGGGCAACAAAGGATCCCATATAATGGTGCCCAATTCTGTTATCAATGACAACACTGAGACCAGTCCCTACACATATTCTGAAGTCATCCTTTTGGGTTTCATTGTGCCCCTCTATTGCTGCAGAACAGGATATTGCATGAGAATAATTATTCCACCTCCTGCCTGTCCATCCTGATGGTTTCACAGAACCACAACCTCCACAATCAAATGAGCTGAGGGGCTGCTACCATTTCGCTCCTTTCCCTCAGTAGCATCACCTGTGAAACTGTCCAGAGAAGATGTCTGAAAAGAGGAGGGAAGGAACAGGACTCTGTTCAGTATGTTCCAGCTACTGGCCACACACATGCCTCTCTCCATAAAGGGATATATCAAATTATTTTCTCCTTCCAGTCACCCCTAGGAGCTCCCTGTATATTAGCACAAGTCACACCATCAGCCCCTGAATGTCGGAGTGTTACCAACAAGGCTTTTTTTAAACATGAAAGGCACATTTCTATGGGGGACTTCCAAGCTGAAAAGCAAGTACATTGTTGCTATTGGAAACCAGAATAACAAATTTACACCAATGATTGTCACTCTCTCAATTAATTGTCATTACAGAGGCTCCCTTCATTATCTTTGTATATTGTAGTTGTTTTCCTACTTTCATACCTTCTGACTTGAAAACCTTCCTTAGCCAAAAAATAATACACTTCTTTCCAAATAAATCACACTTCCCTGCACTCAGATTGCCATAGCATATAGCAATGTGTACTTAAATCTGACAGTACTCCAGGAAAATTGTTGCTTCCAACATGCAGAAAGCCGTTGAATCCTTTGTTTATCCCTGCTTTAAGTACAAGTTCTTAACATATTTCCATGCACTTCTTTCTAAGATCGTTCCATTGAGAAAAGATAAATAGTGTGCTTTGCATCCAGATTTTGCATTGTTGTAATTACCAGATACAATAAGATCTAGAAGAATGATTTTCTTAAAAGTCTTCATGAATAATCCATTCTGTTCAAACATGGGCAATGCCAAGCTGTGAGGTACTCATGTTAATAACTGTATGTCAGTAAAGTCACTGCCCCTCCGCTGCCTTCTTTTTGTACTCCTCAAACACAGCTTAAATAAAACAAATAAGATCCCTTTGGAAGAGAATTTAGAGTAACAAATATGCTCAGTCTCCTCCAGCTGATGTCCTAGTGTTACTTACAAAATAACTGCCATCTTTCCATTGACAAATGTCCCATTATTTTGAAATGAACATCGGTCTGCTGCATCCTGCAGATGTGTGTATATCTTCTAAACCTATTCTCTACACCCTCAGTCGGCATTTCACTCACCATAAAGATCCACGGAGCATCCCTCTTGCAGCTAATCAGCATGGATTTGTCAGGGTAAATGTGAGTCCTTAGGAGAAGCCAGGATAATAAAATTAGTGTAGAGCAATACAAAAGAAAAAAAAGTACATTTCAAAGGCAAGCCACAAAAGATGAAGTCAAAGCAGCAGCTGCACCTCACTGATGATGAGCCCAGAAGAGTAAAGCACATCTGTTAGTTGCTGTTCATTTTTTGGCAGGATTAATGCCAAGTCCTTGGTTGGTAATTTTTAAACACTGCTAAAACTGTCAGCCTACAAGATAATGAAATTGCTGACAGTTTTACACTACATTTTCTTTTTGAAAAAACTAAAGGTTTGCATTGGGTTATTTTCCCAATTCCCTCGTGTTGAATTTTCACTAATGTGACGATTCAGCTGAAGGGAAAAATATGATTATTATTGAGCCACAAGGTAACTACACAGTGCTGGGGGCTCCAAACTGTATCACTTTGGGATGCAGACAAGTGGGTGGGGAGAGAGCAACAGCTCTGATCACCTACATATTGAGAACAATAATGTCTTCCAGTGATGGAATGTCATTGCGAGACTGTACCTGGAACCTCCAGCACTAAAAGGGTGAGCTGCTGTCACCTGAGATAAAGAATTATCTCCTTTAACTAGCAGCTGTAGTAGACTCACAAAGGCTGTGGACCAGTCACACTGAACCATGAGTTACAACCTTGGTAGCAGTGATTCCATTCCTTGGCAGTGGGGGGATCAGACTGGATTGGCTGGTGGAAAAGGTTGATGAGTATTTTGTTGCCCTTGGATTTGCTGAAGTTTTCCAACGTAAATCAGCCTGAGTCACTTGTGAGTTGAATCACCAGTAGCTTCTTCTGCACCTTCAACTCCCAGGGTATATCTGCACACCAGGGCAAAAGTGGAATTAAGCTATGCAACTTCAGCTATGTCAGTTGCATGGCAGAAGTATAAATAGCTTAATTCGGCTTTTGGTACTGTCTACACAGCAGGAAGTCAAAGGAAGAACACTCTTCCTTTGAATTCTGTTGCTCTTTGTGAAATGAAGGTTACAGTAGTTGGAGTAAGAAGTCCTCCATTTCAACATTAGTTTGAAATGATGGCTTGCTGTGTAGACGTGCATTTTGTTATTTTGAAGTAACAGCAGTTATTCCGGAATAAGTCTGCTGTGTAGACATACTCTCAGAGATGTTGGATTGAAGTTTTGAGTGGGGACTATGAATAACTCTTCTGGGAGCACTGGGAGAAAGGCAGAGGCATCCTGAGAAATGTTTCCGCTAAGCTTTTCCATCCATGTATGGAATAAAAATTTATGTGCACCAAGGCATGTGTGAATGTGCACTACCAGTAGAAACAAAAAATCTAATCAGCTGGGTGGCGTTTGTATCTGTCTTGAGTACTGCACAAGCACATGGCTTACAGGGAAAACTGATCCTGAGATTGATGGGCAAAGAGAACTAACCATGCACTCCTGTGTATGCTGTGTGTAGCAGCAGGACACAACCCTTCCCCCCACCCCCATTGGTGTCTAGCTGGCTGAACACACCCCTCTGCTTTCCCTCTTCCATTGACCCTGGCTCTCTTAGCTACAACTTATGTTGGGTGTCAAACAATACAATTTATGTTAGCTTTTTGAGATGTCTTCTTGTTATGTTACCCCATACCATTTATGTTAGTATTTTGTTGTCACGTCAAGGCCATAAGGCCAGATTTTGCTTAGAAACTATATTGCTTAACGTCTTATGAATATGCTTGTATCTTATGGAATGAGTATGAAGTGTGAACGAGAAACACCCAATCAAAGGCAGTTTAGGGTCTGTAACCTTTTAAGGCAAATAAGGACCCTGCAAAGTGTATAAATCAACTGACAAGTGGCCACAAAAATCTCTGTCCTGGACAAGATGTAACAGCATAAAAGAAATCTGGAACCAACCCAGAGAAAGTAAAGCCTCCTGCAGGTCTAAAGGGATTTCCCAGAGAATCTCATGGCCGAGTCTCTGGGAAGCTGACACCTGGCCAGCACTCCAGAGAAATCAAAAGTAATCTACACAGCACTTGCAGCCTGCCTGCAAACTGTCAGCATGAATGGTGCGTGTGTGGGTGGAGGTGCAGGGGGGGGGGAACTCACCCCTGTGAAATTTCTGCATGGGCTTTTCTCACATACGTTAGCAGATGACCCTGTAGGCACCATTTCCTAATGTGTTCAGCACTAAACTGTACAAAACATGATGGAAGACATAACCCTGCTCCAATGAGCTTAATAGTCTGATAGTACAGTTGAGATCCATAATGCATCAGGATGAAGAGATGACAGATTGTAAGGCAGAGCATTATTATTAATTATTATAATTATTATTTCTATATTTCTCTGACAGATTATTACTGAACATCTTCAGAAAAACAGGAGTTTAAAGGACCTGGCCACTATAATTATTTGACTATCTCCCTGCTACATATCATCTGGGAAAAGTAACTTTATAGTTACATAGGGTTCTTTCCATCATATTTGAGAACGGCTGTAGTTAAAAATGTTTCTGGCCAAACATAAATTGATCGTGGAAATAAATCAACTACTATATGCATCTGAAAATGTCAATATATTTCTGTACCAGTAAAGAATCATAATTATAGGAGAATAGATACGAAAAAATAGCTGCAGTCAGGTCATGCTGATTTTATAGATTTTTTTTAATTAAGTAGCTGGTTCATATATTTTTTTGTGTGACTCGTAGATAGAAGGTCAAATTCTGTATCACTTATTCATGCAAAGCACATAGTTGGATTGGGATCACCCTATGCATATATATACTTTGTATATATACAAAAGTACTGCATGCTTAATCTATTAACACAGCAGGAAAAACTATTTTGCCTCTAGAAAGACTAATCTTTTTAATTAACATCAGTAATATAATAACTATATCTTAATCATAGTCCTGATGCTGAAATTTAATTTACATAAATGGACATTTTTGGATCTGGTTTTTTGGACATCTAGGTTTTTTGGACATCTTTTAAAAAATTGCTCATATTTACCAGCATAGAAGTTGCCAAATTAACAATTTTTAATAATAAAGACCAGAACAAGCAGAGATATTGTATCTTTTCCTGTCTCTGACCACGAGAATAATTATTTTTCTGTTTTACAACTAAAATATTTTCTGTGTCATTTTGGTTTTCTAGCAGAGTTTTTGCCCTTTTTTGAAATTATACCTTGCTGCGTGATGCAAATTAGGTTGAGGGAGAGAGATTCAGGATGGACACATTTTATCTTGGGACATGAAAACAAGGGAAAATGTTCTGGGATTTTTTGTTTGTTTGTTTGTTTTGTTTTCCTCAGGAAGAAGGAAGTTGCACCCAATTCAGTGCCCTACTAGGTCAATAGAAATACTCTAATTGACTTCAGTGGGAGATGGATCAGGCTTTAAATTGGTTTCATAATGGACAAGTAATTACTTTTCCTTAAATAGAGCCTGACATATATTAATGAAATGAAATTGGGGAAAGCTTGTTTCATTTCATTTAGAGCAGATTTCCTTTAACAAGTTTGATAAGTAACACACCCACTCTCATGCAGACCTTGAATCTAGTTGAATTTTAAGCTGGACGCAGAGGTAATATGTTCTGTACTCGTAGCTTAAGTATTGAATCTAATGTATATGTAAGAAAATGTAATAGTACTGGACACTGTAGAGGAGCAAGTAGTGAGCAGAATAACTTGCTGTGTCCCTGTCCAGACTTTTGAGTCTTCCATAGTAACAGTGCTGGATGATCCTTAAAAGACTGGGAGGTTTCCTTCATGTAAGCAACAAGAAACATTGCTTATGTGAGACTAGCATATCACTGTGATTCTCCCAATCGGACCCTGTATCCCAGCTCACATAATTTTCTTTAAATATTTATTATTCAAAAAGAATAGAAGAAAACCACATACATTTCTTCTAGAGTACATGGCATCATTTTACTATGTATTTCTATAGTGCTATAGACATGCATGGCATCATTACTGAAATATTTCTGTATTAAATTTCACACTAATATATGGGCCACGTTCTCTTTCTAATTCAGACCCCCTTTCACTATTGCAGAATCAGATTGTATCTGACTGCTGAAAATTGCCTTAGTATGAGGGAGCTTTCACTGATTTGAAACTAGTGTATCAGGTTCCTGCCCCACCCTACATGCCTTTTCAAACCAGGCCCTAGTTCCCCTCTACCTTGCCTGTTCTGTTTTTGGGAGTTTTGTTTCAGAACCCTTTAGAATCTTGCCCTACCTCCAGTGGACATAGAGAACAAAGGATCGCCATCCTTGGCATAATCAATCATCCCTCAGCATATCTGAAGACTTATCAGGTCTCACCTCAAAACTATACGTGGACATTTTATCTCCATTGATGATAACATTTTGAGTACAGTCTTTCAGCCAGCCCCTTCCCCACTGCTGCCCTCTCTTCCAGTGGCAGTAGGGTTGCCTTCTCCCTGTTCCTTCCCCCTGCCTACTTGCTCCTCTCAGTCAGCTGGCCAATGTGCTGAGGGTGCCTCCCACCAACCAGACTGGGGAAAGAAAGGAGACCAGGAGCTCCACTTCAACTCCAGGAAATCCCAGAGCCCCAGCACAAGCTGAATGGGCGGGACAGTGGATGTAAGCACATCACAAGCCCCGGCAGAAGTCATGCTAGGTGAGAAGTTCCCCACTCCTCAATACCCCTCAGGTAACTTATGTAGGCCCCATAAATTGTAAAGACATCTATCAAAATTAGGTTGACTAGTCTGTAATTCCCTGGGTGCTTTTTGTTCACCTTTTTAAAGATAGCACTATGTTTGCATTCTCCTATCCTCTGACATCTCACCTTTACCAAATCAATTCTCAAGAATAATTGTTTATAGTTCCAAGATTGTTGAAGACATGCCCTATCAGGGCTGTGTGTGTGTGGGGGGGGGGGGGGGGGGGGAGAAGGGAGGTAGGGGAAGGAGGGCCATTTGACCCAGGCCTCAGGAGACAAAGGGGCCTCACATTTTGACATTTTTCTACCAAGTCATTTCCATTTATTATACACCTTGCAGTTATAACAGAGACAACAAAATAAGCTATATATACCTCCAAAATAAAGATGGAAATCATTGTGGGACCTCAGGCCTTTGCCAATTTTTCAGTTATATTCAAGTTTTCAGCTACATGACTGGAGACTGCAGTAGCATCTGTGATTAGTGATTCTACGTTATGAAATGTTATTTACAGTCTTTGCAGAGTTTAGAGGTTTTGAAAGTTGTAATTAATTCTGTTTCTGTAAAGTGATTTTGCTTGGTATGAGGGTGAGTTTATCCTTTAAATTAGATGTTTATCTCTGCATAGGAGATTTTAGAATTCCTGTTTTTTCTTGTGTCTTTGTGTACAATAACTATATCAGGCTCAGCTGTAAGCTACCTTTTCATCCAGGTTTAGATTCACCTTTAAAGGCTTTTTTTGTGATTTAAACTTTTAATTCTAGTTGTTTAATAAACTGTATATCTAATCTGGCAATTGCCCCGTGTTCATATTCATAACAACACACCAGTTATGAGAGGAATTTAATAATGGGAATATGTTAGCAGACGAAATTTCAAGACTTTAAAGTAAGGCTGTAAGAGCCATAGTAAATAACATCCTCCCAAACCATTATTATATAATAGTGTTTGCAAAGTATATACAATTTTATATTGCCAATAGTCTTTAGTGAATTCATTTATTGTGTGTTAGTGTGTTTTAAAAGAACTCCTTTATAAAAGTGAAATGAAGATTTGAAAGTGGTGCAAGTAAGAGATGGCAAAAGCAACAGAGTGAAGCATCAGGTAAGAGTAAAAGGCTAATAACATAATTTCTCATAGAAAAGACATCTCAGCCATTAGACAGTGACCATACTGACAGTGACACTTCCAGTTCTGATTATAAAAACTTTGTACCCACAAATGACATTCCAATGCCACTGCCTCAAAATGAGGAGGTCATTAATCAAGATACAGAAATGCCAACAATAGCAATAGATGCAGAATCTATGCTCCATTTAGAGACTGTGCAGGCAGAAAATGAGGACCTCGGAGATACTGTGCAGCAAGAGCAAGAACTTATGACTAGCACAGAACAAAATGTAATAACAATGACATCAGAATCTGATAGTGGACTTCTTGATAAGAACAATGTTGCTCAAATGCAGTTGTTTCTCAAAGTTAGTTGTTTTCAGATTCCAAGTAATATACCGAAAGATGCTGAAAATCATGCTTTTCCCACTCATCTGCTGACAAAAACTCTTCCAAATGGAATGATCTACACAAGAGACTGCCTCTGCTGGAGCATGTAAAAGCAGGCTCTGTACTGTGCACACTGTTTCATTTTTTAACAATAATACTTCAAATTCATCAGCACTATCTGATCCATCCAGTAGGAGCATCAGTAGACATTGGAGGATGTTGAAAGACCAAATACTTGCACATGAAACTTCAGTATTGCATAAAGATAACAATGTTACATGGAAATCAGCTAGCAGAGCAGCACCAGCTGACAGTTCAACTGAAAACTTACTCCTGTGTGAAATAAACACAGAAACCGATAACCAGAAAAAAACTCCTTCAGTGCATATTGAATGTCATTCTTTTTCTTTCTGAATGAGGATTGGCTTTGTTTAGTTCCAGTCAATTTATTGGTGAACCTACAAACAGAAACTTTCTTGAGCTTCTTATCAAGTATGATCCACTTTTATCAGACCATATTAAGCATGTTCGTGAACCACAAGAGAACAGAAGATGTATGCAAGTCCATTATCTGGCTACCAAAATACAAAACTAGTTTATTAAGCTGTGTGGGATATTTGTGCAAACAACAATTCTTAAAGTGATACAACATGCAAAGTACTTTTCAATTATTAATGATGCAACTCCAGACTGTTCTCATAAAGAACAGATGACCTTGGTTGTTCGATATGTTGAAATTGCAGGAAGTTCAAAGGTTGCAATTGAAGAATGATTCATTTTGTTCAATAATTTCATGGAAAAAATGGAAAAAAAATCACCACTCATGTATTAGAAATCCTGAAAGGTTTCAAATTAAATTTTCAAGTCTGCATTGGCCAAGCCTATGACAGTGGATCTAATATGGCTGGGAAGTACAATGGCGTACAAGCAGTCCTTCTTGAGCCAAATCCAAACTGTATTTTCTCCAGTTGTGGCAACCACACACTAAATCTTGTTGGAGCCGTCTGTGCTGAATCATGAAAGGGAGCAATCACATACTTTAGAACAATCCAGCAATTGTATAACTTATTTGGTAGCAGTCCTCGAAAGTGGGAAATTCTGAAGCAGCATCTGCCTGTTTCCTTTCACAGCACGTCAACAACGAGATGGTCAGCACCAACTGATGGCATTTAACCAGTTGCACAGCATTTGGACTCTGTGAGGAAAGCTTTAAGTGAGCTTGAATCTCTTACTCGCATAGCACAGGATTGCATTGAGCTTAAGTCATTCAGAAGTAAACATCCAAATTTAAATGAATTTTAAAGTCATCCATGTGGATGAGGCTGCTAAAAATGATCCATGAAACTAATCTTGTAATTGAAGCACACAATACTACATTAGAAGTCGAGAAGGATAACATTGAATGACTTCTTAAAAATAGTCAAAAGATTTGTGATCAATGGGATGCAAGCCTTTCTGAGTTCAAATCAGTAGCACAGGGTATTGACATTTCATCAGAGTTTTCCAGCAAATGCAGCCTAACATCTCAATCTAATGCAGAAAGGCACTATTGAGTCAATGGTTTTTGTTTGTTCGTTTGTTGGTTTTGTTTTTGATTGTTATTGATTCCATCAAATCTGGTCTTACATGTCGATTTGAGTTGCTACGACAAATTTGTACCTTTTCTGGATTCCTTTGGTAATTCAGAGAACTAAATAATGAAGAGCTATATTCAGCAGCTGAACAGTTTCAACAAAGGTACAACAACGGAATTTCAAGAGATCTCTGTGATGAAATCATCTTCCTGTGTGTTCCACCAGCTTTAAATTTGCAAGCCAAAAACTCTGCTTCAGAAAATATTCAATCTCAGCCTGTTGACTGTATTTCCTAATATCACAGTTTCATTATGTATTTTGTCAGCCTCCCTGCATCAGTGGCTTCAGGTAAATACACATTCAATGTGTTAAAACAACTAAAGAACTACCATTGTTCTACAATGTGACAAGAGCATTTGAATGGGCTTGCAATATTTAACATTAACAGTGATGTTGCATGTAAATTAGATTTTTTTTTTCAATTATAAGTGAGTTTGCACACAACAAAGCCAGGAAAGCATTCCTAAAATGAAGAGTTTTGCTTGCAGTGGAAACTCCCAATTAAAGTTGCATTTTTAATAAACATGTTATTGGCATAATGACTTAATTGTTAATAAATAAATGTCTAGAGTGTTCATTTCATATATATTTTTGGTTTTTGTATGACCCTGTGGATGAGAAGTTAGATACATCAGGAACCTTGTACTGGGCTGCAGTCTCTAAACTCAAAGTGGCTTGGGCCTCTGTGATTCTCTGAGAGGGTCTGGCTTCAGCTACTCCCTGACGTACCATAGGCACTGCCAACTTGAATACCTCCAAGTTTCTGAAATCTTTTTTAACTTGTTCTTTCACTGTTTTAGTTTGCATTCCTTCCCCTTTGTTAACAAGCCCATTTATAGACTCAATTTGGATATGCAAGTGGAAAACTCCATCATCCCAAATGTAGACCTGAATTTTTCTGGCAAAATTCCATCAATTCAAATGCAGAACTGAATTTTGCTGGCAATTACACTTATGTAAATCTAAAGTAGTTATGCAACAGGCAACAAGGAAGTTCCCTTTTCCATCCTAGTCAGGAGCCCTCTTCTGGGATAGTGCTATGCCCAGTGATCACTATTTGATGTTATTTATGTTTTTTAATATGGGTTGTTTCAATGTGCCTTCTATTAAATGATGAAATCAAGTTTTGTTGCTCCTTTTATTGTTTTGTGTTCACATGTATTGTACAAATGATTATTTGGAGACTTCAGAAAAGAGACCAGAGAGAGCATCCATACGTGATTCTCAAGTTCTTATTGTAAGTATATATTGACGACACAACAAATTGCTTGCTTTCTGTTATTGCAAAGCAGTTCCAAGAGATGGGAAAGCAAAAGAGGAAGGAAACAAATGAGAGAAGTGGACAGGCTGGTGTCAAATATGGTAGTCTTAATCCTGCCAATCCATAGAATTATTCCTATCACCAAAGTCTAAGGTGCGCTTCCAAAATAGTGTGTTTAATAAATCCTCAGATCCATCAGTGCTAAATAAACAAATGTGAATTCTACATGAAGAAAACAAGGATTAACATTCAGAGTTTGTGGTAATCAGTATTTATGCCTGGAGCAAAAGATTTGATTATCCTAATCACTTAGCATAGGTCACCATGAGCCTTCTACAATCAAAAGGGCAGGATGTCTCCTTAAATAACATCATTACAAAGTACAGGACACTTTCTTCTTTTCAGAATGATGTATGAGTAGCATCATGTACCCTTCTGCAATGTGATAATTACTAGACTGCTGACTGTATGGAGAATTTTTTCAGAATAATCTGGCCTCTTAGACATTTTTAGTATAATTTATATCACCTACAACCCTCCCTCTACATACTTAACTAGGACTTTCATATTATTAGCAGATGCAAAGTTTACAACAAATAAAAAGTATAAAAAGAATCCCCATATTATCACAACACACCAGATTGTGTTACCCTTCTCTACACTGGGCTGGACTGCAGGGTTACAGAAGGGTGGTTCAAAGCTAATTTTCACCAAGAATAGCACATGAACCAGGCTCAGACATGCCCCCTTGCTGCAATAGAGAAATCAGCTGCACCCATTTTAAATTTTGATTTTAAGGTGGCTGCAACGCCACTTCTCCTACACTTTTTGTCACCTCTTAGTAGAGATGGACTTCATCTCTCTGATTAAAAAAAAATTTTTTTTAGAAAGACAGGTATTTTAAATGCACCACAATACAACATGAAATAATTGTTTAATATGGTTATTTTTTCAGATTATAATATGTAAAAGTCTCTGAAGTGCTAGAAGCTTCAAGAGGCCATGTTTTTTATCTTATTCTTTTTGTATTTGAATAGATTTTCTTAACACTTTCATTGATCTTTTAATGTCTGAAAGCATCCCAAAGGGCCTTACAAGCTATCATCTGGATCGTGATGAGCTCTGGCCACTCACAATTCCCATATACAGTTTCATGTATTTGCACTCATCACTTTAGTGTGATGGGGAAAGAATGTCGGAACTTAACGTAGAAACCAATAGGAATTGTAGGTGCTTATTGCCTTTCAGAATCAGGCTTTAAATAGTCTAGAATTCACCCAGGAGTTCCTCGAGTGCAGCCATTTGTGGATGGAACACTGCAGTTGTTTAACAGACTGCTCCAATGCATTAGGAGTGAAGGAACTGAAACACTTCTCCTACTAATTTTTCCCACCCTTGTCCAGAATAAATTTTGTTATGTGCACCAATATGAAGGTGATGCGTGACACATTACCTCCATATTTGTGCCCATAAAATTAATGTGGCAGGAATGTGGTTGAGGGGTTTGGCATATGAGAGGGAGCTCAGAACCGAGGCAGAGGGTTGAGGTGTAGAGGCAGGTGAGGTCTAGCTAGAGGTACAGGCCCTGGGGTAGGGCTGGGGATGAGGGGCTCAGAGCTAGGGCAGAGATTTGGGGTGTGGGTATGTGTGTGTGAGGGCTCTGGCTGGACTAATGTTTCTTGAGTGGGGCTGCAGGTGAGAGGTTTGGCATTCAGGCTGCTCCTGGACTGGGAGGAGAAGACACCTTAGCCCTGGCTATGGCAAGTCCAGTCTAGCCTTGTTTGGGGCTGGGGAAGAGGTGCCTTTCCCACAGTTATTTGCCAGGCTGGGTTGGTGCCAGGGCAGGGTCTGAGGGAGAGAAACCTCTCCTTGCTGCAGCCCTGAGTGCCTATGTGGCATTTAATAAGCTGATGTACAAACACACAGCTAACAGGGAATCTTGACTTCAAGGAATTGTTAAATATCAGTCATATTGTGCTATCACAAAAACAAACAATGGGATTAACATCTTTTTATTTCCAAAATATTTCAGGGGATCTTTAAACACTAAAAATAGCATGATGATGGGTTTAGTATATCCTACCCATCAAACAGTACAGTTCAGACGAGACGGGAAGAATGTCAGTTGCTGAATCACGAGCATCTCTCTTTGAAGACTGTAAAACAGTGGTGGGCGACCTGTGGCCCATGAGCTGCATGTAGCCCATTGGGGCTCTTTGGCCCTGTCTACACTGCAACTTTGCTGTGCAAAAGCCTCCCTCTTGCGCAAGAGACGCTCTTCCTCATTTTTTCAGGATGAACGGCTCTTGCACAAGAGAGGGATTTGCACACAAAGGAACCATCTACACAGCTCCTTTTTGCTCAAACACCTCTTGCGCAAAACCAGCCCCTAATTAATTATGCAAATGAAGCATGGAAATATGCTAATCCACACTTCGTTTGCATAGGCTTTTGTGCAAGAGAAGTGCAGTGTAGACGTAGCCTATGTGTGACCCGCGAGACATTTTATTTACCATTGTCCACCTGCAGGGTGGCCAGATTCCACTGATTTCCATTTGCATAGGTTTTTTTTCCCCTACCAGTATCACTAAAGTGATACACACCTAAAATAAGGACATGTGAAGTGAGGTGAGTGCTGATTGTACATAACACTGACCATAAGAGTCATGTGTTCCTTCTGCATCCAATTAAAGTGCTACTATGGTCAGGAAGTACACTCTGCAAATTCTACACATGCAAATGCAGTTTGCAAAACTGCCCTGTCTCAGGAGACAGTCATGGTTAGGACAATCTTGAGGGCCACTGAGATAAAGGAGGGCCACTCATGCAGTCCACTCACTAGCCTGGGTTGGCCATCACTTATGTAGGATTTTTCTTTGAGATTTTACATCATGTCTGCCCAGGACTGACTCTGCTGAGCCTCATTGTGATATGTTTTTCCTTTTATGTTACAATGATGAGTGAAATGATCCTGACAGCTGAAATAACCTACTAATTTGCAGTGGCAAAAAATGAAAAGTTACAACCAAGCTTAACATCTGCTGCTACTGTGCAGAAGAGGGATTTAGCTAATTCCTACAGAGCTATGAGGCACTAGAGTTAACCCATATTATTATTTAGATTTCTAAGGTTTGTATGTAAGCACTTAAAAAACTCCTCAGTGCAGGAGAAGTAATGGGAGTTCGAATTAGGAGCTTTAATTTGAACTACCTATCCTGTGCCGCGTGTAGTCGCGGGCAGGTAGTTCGAACTACCGGGCATTTAAAAATGGCGGCTTCCGGGAACATGCAAATGAAGCCCGGGATATTTAAATCCCAGGCTTCATTTGCAAGTTCGAATGACTACATTAGCCACCCTAGTTCAAACTAGGGTGGCTAGTGTAGACATACCCTTTTTCATTTGACTGTTTCTCATCTGATCTTACCTGTATTTTATCATCTATCATCCTTTCCTCTTCACTAGGACATAGAGAATCTCTATTAATAGACGCTCCTCTAAAGGATGTCTCTGTCCAATGCATATGCTTCTTCATACCTATTGGCTTTCCCCTAGTCCTTAGTTTAAAAACTGCTCTATGACCTTTTTAATTTTAAGTGCCTAATAAACCAAAACCACTCCTCCCTAAATCATTGGTCTCATCCATACATTGATATGCTGCAGTTCTGCCTAACTGGAGATCCTAGATTTCGATCTTTTACCCAGCATCTTAAATTTGGCCAACAGGACCTCTCTCCTATCCTTCCCTATGCCACTGGTATCAACATATACCATGACTACTGTCTCCTCTCCAGCACTACACATAAGTCTATCTAGATGTCTTGAAAGATTTACAACCCTTGGACCAGGCAGACAAGTCACCACAGCCTCTGCTATCTATGTTTCTAATGGTCAAACCCCCCATTACTAACACCTGTTTCTTCCTAATAACTGGAATTCTCTCTCATGAAGATATCCTCAGTGCAAGAGAATACCATGCTATCATCTGGAAGGAAGATCCCAACTATAGTATAATTTCCATCCGCTCCAGTTGGATATTCTCAAGCCTTGAGACGTTCATCTTCCTCAACAGCACAGAGCCTATCTAACTGGAGATGGGACCGCTCTACTGTGTCCTGGAAAGTCTCATCTACGTACCTTTCTGCCTCTCTTTGTTCTTCCAGGTCAGTCACCCTGGTCTCTGAAAACCATACACTGTCCCTGTGAACCAGGAGCTCCTTGCACCAAATGCACACATACACGGTAATCGCACATGCTACATTGGGTGTAATAAACAGGTTAGTCCCCACGCTGTTGGAGGTCTTCTACTTGCCTTCTCTTTTTACTCCTAGTTTATCCTTTCTTGATATTTATTTTTTTAAATCAGGTGTATTTAGTTTTAGTTTAGAATGTAAGAAATTTTAAGCGTTAAGTGTATTTACACCCCTTCCCCCAAACTCTGGCTAAATCTACACTGGGAAGGTTTGACAACAAAAGTGCTGTCCACACGCAAATGTCGCCAAAAGTGAAAACCAGTCAAACCAGTTTTTCTTCCTCCCATTGTCGATGGCCACACTGCTAGCACCCTGTCAACAGACAGAGCAAAGTAATGTGGGTAAGCATCCCACAGTGCAATGTTGTGGGAAAGTGGAGCTGATCCTTGTGCTTCTTGGGATTCCCTAGCAGCTCTGTGAGCTCTCTGTGCTAAGGAATGTCAAAGCAGCACAGCAGTCTCTCCAGCCCTCCCGCTACAGCAGCGGAAGAAAAGCATCCAATGATTTGGTTGTTTGTTCCCCAAACAGAGCATCTTACTCAGCTATCAGCAACTTCCCAGAGCTTTGAAAGGGGAGGGGAGGGCAGCAGAGATCACAAAACACCGAGCACAGCCATCAAGGCAGGCATTGTGGGATACTGGCAGAAGCCAATTCTCTCCACAGAACAAACAGCAGAATCCACGCTGACTGTTTTTAGACAATAAAGGGAGGGGAAAAGACAAAAGTGTCTCTCAGGGGTGAGAGGTTTTTGTCACTAAAACTGGGTATTTTTCCTGACAAAAGTGCCATTTTAGTGTAAACCCGCTCACTGTTTTTTCAACAAATGGCAGGTTTTGGCAAGAAAACATGCCAGTGTAGACAAAGCCTCTGTCTCTAATCTTCCTCACAAAACTCCCCTGTTAGCCCACCTTGTCTTTTTTATCTTTGGATTGGAGTACCTGACAATGCTTTTGGGATGATCTAATGATCCTTAGTTCATTCTAATAACTAGCCTTTGCTATCTTAATCATCCTGCCTCTGTGTATAAACAAATTCCCTGATGCACAGGCTGTGCTACTCCCAACTGGACATAGTCACACTCAGGCTGTGTTGCAGTTACCATTGCTGTAGCTGAGCCTTCAACCCTGAATATTCATGGTGTCTGAGCACCTCAGGTCCGTATAACTCCCTGCCTATGCTGGCTTCATACTTGGCTTACAACTCAATGCATACTGCAAGAAAAGAACACACTGAAAATGTTTTCAGGCACCCTGCCTCAAAGACAAGATTCCGCTTACTAAGCTGTGTTGGTTATACCATGCATACAAACAACCACAGGAATATCTAGTTTTGCATTCTATCTACCCACCTCCTTTGAGTTCTTCCATTTATCAGCAGAATCACCAGCTCTATGCTCTCTGCCAGCTGAGAGGTCAGATCTAATTGCACAAACAGGTACAATCCAAAGAAGACAACAAAAGAGAGATATACCGTAACAAGTATAATAATGTACAATATGTTAATTTCAGATTATTGCCTTAGACATTATACCTAATAGGGCATAGAACTTTACTAACTGTTCCAGCTGTTACATTTCTGTTCTTTCCATTTTTTTTATTTGTTCTCCCAGGTATTTTAAAAGATTCCATCAGAAATTAACTGGAGATTCAATCGGAATTATAAAAAGGAAACCATATAACTGAGTACCACACTTTACTCAATCATAGAAGTTTACATCAACATTGAAAAGTTAAATAAATAAAATAAAGGTACGAATAATTCTTTGCAAACTAATCAACATGCTGTGCCTCCACCATTAGCTTTTATTACCAATTACATGTCTAAAAATGCTGCCTGGCCAGCAGAATATTTTCAATGAGGAAACTTTCTTGACATGAGTGTTCTTCTCTAATATTATATTCAATTCACTCTAATTTCCTTCCACTGGAATAAAATCAGATGTTCTGCTGGGTAATGCATTAAATATGTGGGGCCAAATTTCCTGATAGCAAATTGGAGGCTGGAGTTCCATGTAGTTCAATGGATTTCCACCCATTTCTGCCAACAGTGAATTTAGCCTTTGAATCATTTTTCTTCTTCAGGATTGTACACATGCTGATGCATGCTTTGGTCATTGTTTTGTTGATTATAAATTCTTTTCCAGGCTTCCTACACAGTGGACTCATTGAAGGTACTCATATATCTGAGTGTCTTTCTGTTATGTTTCACAGCATACAGAGAAGTTAGATACACTGTAAAAAAAAACCCCTTAAGATACATTGGAACCTTCCAGTAAAACTAACACTATTGTATTTCTTAGTGTTCAGAATGATAATATATAAGAACTTCATAACAGAGAGTGACAAAGTTGGGTGCTCCCTAAAAGAGAAAGGCATCGTGCACCTCTCCTTACTCTAAGCTGGGGTTTTTTTTTTTTTTTTTTTGTATTTTGCAGATTGACAATTATGTGGCCTAGCTCACACACTTCCCTATAGATCACTTTAGTGCAAGCAGGACAGGAAAACCTCTGCACATTAATATTGACACCTTAACATTTCAATGTAGTTTTCAATACATCACATATTCTGAAATATATGCTCAAGTTCAGCCTTGGGCTACAGGGGAAAATAGGGTTTATGAAAACAGGGCAAGGGATAATGTCTCTTTGCAGAAGAAGAAGTCACAAGGTGCACTGTTTTTCCACTGGCTATTCACCCAGCCCCTCAGGGCATTTGGTCCTTCAGTAAGAGAGAAACCAGAGAGCAAGGGACATTACTTGCCCTTTCATCCTGGTGGAGTTGGAATGCACCAGTAGGTGTGGGAGAGCTTTGCCTCCATCCCCTTCCTTGCAGCTGGACTGGAATCTGCTGCTTCTTCCTGTGAGTGTTACCCCTCATTCAATACAGACTACAAAATGGTAATCAGCTCTTAACAGGGAAAGATAATCCCTTCCACTGCAGGAATTACTGGGTGAAAATCCATGGCCTGTGTTATGCAGGAGGTCAGTGTAAATAATCACAGTTCTCTCTACTGGCCTAAAATATCTCTGCATTCCTTCACAAACTACTATTATGACAGTAATTGAAAAAACAGATTCACAAAATCATTAAAGAGAGAGAGTCCCGTGACATCACATTACTTCTACCAATGCTTAGCATCGGTGAGCAGGCACTTTTCTTGTGTGACTATAACTTGTTTCTTCCACATATACACCTTTCCATCAAAAGAACATACTCATTTATGACTCAGTAAAACTCAGTTACATTTTTTCACCATATCTATGTTTCCTCCAGTCAATTTTAGTTGTATTCCTTCCTACAGTAGCTTGTATAGACAGGTCTGAAGGCTGTGCTCACTTTTTATCCCTTTCCTCAGATTTTCTGTGTTGACATTTCCAATATAATGCTCTTTGAATCATAGCTGATATTGACTCTTGGTGTGGAAGATTCAGTGATGTTACTGTGCTACACAAAAGAAGATAGATAGATAGATAGATAGATAGATAGATAGATAGATAGATAGATAGATAGATAGATAGATAGATAGATCAGATTGTGAACAGGATCCTAGGGGGCCTACACGTAGGTTGCTTGATTAGGGCAAACTGCAAAGAATGGGGAAGACAATCCCCCAAAACTGATGGATATTCCAATACTTAGATTCACCAAGCCAGCAATCAAAGCAGCTTCTACAATACCTCATCAGTTACACACAAGCCAAAAACACAGTTCACTTAAAGCAACCCTACCTGTGGGCTTTCTCCCAGACAACCAAGCCAAATATGATGAGGATTACTGAAAATCTTGTTCATTATATAAGAAAGTTCAACCAATCCAAATGGATGGGACGTATTACCCACCTTGTTTACATTACAAAGCTCTAGTTTATCTAACATAGACTGGCTCTAACTACCATTTTAAATACTTTTTTAACGTGTCTCTAAGGTTGAATCTGTGTCAGCTTGCAAGTTGCTTAACGCTTTCTGGCCTTGTATCATACAAGATCTATGCTGTACTTTTATCTATTTTTTAATAATAATCTATCTTGAGTTCCACTTGGCTGAAGTTATCCTTTTTGTTCTTGGCTCTAGGTATAGATTCCCACCCAGGTGAGGCTGTTGTTTATGGCTGGTTTAAGAATAGAAGCTCCTTCTTCAGAATACAGAGACTGAACAAGAAACTGCTAGTCTGAGGAACCAGGGGCAGTTTTAAACCTGTTTTCCCATGTTGAGGGGTGGGTGATACATAGTACTAAAAGCTGTGATCCCAAGCATTTTGTTTGTATATACAACAGTAATCTCTAGCTCCAAGAGTTCTCTCACAGAAGTGAAGTGGTTGAAAATAAGCACACTGGTAATGCAGAATGATGTGATTTTAAGATCTGCTGTCTCATCGATGTCCATGGGTAGAAATGCCTGCTGCTTTTAGCATACATCTTCACTGTGTTTTAAAACCCATGGCAGCAAGGGTCAGAGCAGGATTGCTCCATGGCACTAAAAACAGCTATGTAGGTGTTTGTGTTAGGATAGGGCTCAGGCATACTAGGAGAGACATAATCTCAAGGGCTGCCTTGTGTCTCCATGTGCCACATGTGGCTGTCTCATGTGTCTCCTCTGCCAAGTGATCTCCTCCCCCATCCTGTATCTAGCTTGGGGCCACTGTACTCTCCTTGCCCCATGTTACCTGCAGTGTGGGGTGGGGGGAGAGATGAACTCTCCCTGCAGCTCCCCCCAGTACATTCAGCTGCATGACAGCCAAGGAAAAAGGAAGGTAGAACCACTTCTTCCTGAAAAAAAGCGTGACTGAGATGTAGCAGCAGGTACGGCCCACCTCCTACTCAAATTCACCTATCAGGGACAGTGGCTGAGATGCTGGGTGCAGGGGAGATCCAGCTCACTTGTCTCCTTGTTCAAGCATCAGTCCAAGCTGCAACATCTGCACTGCTGTTGTTAGTGCAAAAGGGGAAGGCCGAGGCCATAGCTCCAGGCTCTAAGGCTGCCACAGGGTTTTTTTTAAATTCACCAATCCTAAGAATCCCAGCAAGATGCGGGGACATATTTAAGATACCAGGTTTCAAACTAGTGAAGTGTTTAGTCTTTATTCTGTATCATCAGCTACTGTCTCCTTCTGCCAATGTTATGGAAAATAATCACAGTAAAATGGCTGGACTTCTGCTTCCTGACATGAAGGATACAGAGGGCTTTGTGGTAATGAGTAGAGGGAGCACACCTTGTGAATGGTGTGTTTAGTGGCGGGAGGCTGTGGGAAGAGTAGCAGAGGAAAAAAGGTGCTGGGAAAAGAGCAGAATCCATGGCTGGGGGTTTCCTGTAGATCTTCAGGGGAGCTTTCAATGGGTTAGGTGCTTAACTGCCTTTTGGGCCTGTAAAAAGTCTCTCTCAAGCTTTTTCAGTCTCCCAGCTGCTGCACTCCTATTAATCTCTATCAGCAGTGCTTATTTCATTCAATCATTTACCTTGATAGGTCTGAACTGAATGGTGTGTTGATTCATTGCCCTGTCTGTGGTCCACTTAGAGTAGGTACTCAAAGATGTTGACTTGTTGTTCTCAGTCACATTTTGTCAGAAAGCAAGAGATTATTCACTACTGAGGTCAGGCCTTTGCTCTCTCTCTCTCTCCCTCCTTTTCCAGTATGATGTAGAACTCTGATCCTTTTCCCCTTCTATTTAATTACATGCTGCATTATGCTCCACCATATGGATTAATTAATGCATCTTTCTGCCTACTATCACAGCTGAAATAATCTAAACTATGAGACACTTTGTCTTTTTTTTTACAAAGAGATACTTTTTAATCTAAGTCAGTAAACTTGTACAGATGTCTAAAATCAAATTCCAATTTCCCTTATTTCTTTGAAATTCCAATGAAAGCCTTCATTGACATTAGCGTCCTTTAGTACCTGATGCTTAGTGTCACCAACTTATCCTCGGGGCTTCAGCTGCCACATTACAAAATAAATAATAACTAAGCCTGAGTCTTGGTTTCAAAATATTTTCTTTTCATCCCTCTGCATGCAAGCTCCCTGGGACTCTGATAACTAAGAGATGCTGCTGTGTGACTGAGAGATGTTGAAAACACATGGAATTAAGTCTAGGTTATGGAATTTGAAGCCCCCTAGGGTATGACTTAGACTACAGTTTTGTTTTTTTTAAAGGGACCTTTTTTAAAAAAAACTTCCCCGCGTCTAGACTGCTGTCATGTTCTTTCGAAATTAAATCGAAAGAACGAGGTGGTTTTTTCGACCGTGGTAAGCCTCATTTTACGAGGAAGAACACCTTTTTTTTGAAAGTGCTCTTTTGAAAAAAGACATTCTTGAATGCAAACAGGGCTTTTTCGAAAGAGAGCATCCAGACAGCTTGCTTTTTCGAAAGAAGTGGATGCAGTCTAGACGCTCTCTTTCAAAAGAGGCTTTTTCAAACAGCTTTTGAAAGAGGCTTGTAGTCTAGATGTAGCCTTACAGAATCCTTTACCATATGTAATTCCCAGATGGAACAATCAATATGGCTCACTCTCTCCCAGGGAAGTGAAGCTGAATGCTGAAAGTGTTCTATTCTCCCTTTCCCAATCTCCAGTCTTCTACCACAGAGCTGCTGTGAAATACCGCAGGCCAGGTTGTATCTTACTGCATACCTGCTTCATTCATTTACTGCATAAAATAATATAAAATACAAAGGTACTTAGTATATTGTAGTGGTATGTAGTGTAAATACCATTGCACTGCAAGGTTACCTACAGAGCCATGTTTTAACAAGCAGAAATATAATAGCTGCAGTCTCAATAAAAAAGGGAGATGCATCTGCATTCCAATCTATTATCACCTAATGATGGCATAACCGAGGCATATTGTTTACAGTTAAATAAATGTCCATGTTCATTGAATGTGTTTGAATGACAGTCCCAGGAAATGAAGTCCTTTATTTATCCACCAAAGGAGATTAGCATGACTTGAGCAAGGACAGTACAAGCTTTCTCTTTCTGTGCTGCTGCTGTATTCAGTCCAGAGGCAGAAGGACGAGCTTTTTGAGTGAGAAGATCTTTCAGGCTCTTTGCTGAAATTACCATGCAAATGGTAAACTGGAGATTTGCTCCTTGGAAGTGAGCTGAAGGCATCAACTCACTGCACCTATGCTATCAAACAAACATCACATGGTCCTTATTTTATATTATTGAGTTCTGTATCCATTAACATTATTCATTGGAATATGCATTGTCCTATTCATTCCCCCATTACACATATTTGAAAACAATCACACTCTGCACTTGAAGCCTTGTGAACTTTTGCAGGATTGTCTTTCATAATTTCACGGAGAAACCTGGATGACCAGGTTCTTTGATAGTTCATGTGGTTTAGAACCGTTAAACTCAATAATGAAGAGTTAGGGACACATGACATCATAAAACACAATTGCAGAGTAGCACCTAACATGGTGACCTAACTTTGCATGGTTTGTGTTGTGACCAGAAGTAGACAAATTATGCTTTGGAAATAAATTATTAAATGAATTTAGTATGGTATTTTCAAAAGAACCTCCTAGATTTTGTAAGGAAGTTAGGCACTTAAAGACGCAAATGAGTGCCTGGTGGGATTTTTCAAAAGTATACAGGAGCCTAATGGGTTGAAATCAGTGGAAGAAATCAAAGTAAACACATTGAAAAATCCTACTAAGTACCTTTTCAAAATCTTCCCCTAATGACTTAGCATTGTAAGTCTCACTGAAAGTCTACGTACAACTTCCATTCACAAACTGCTCAGTTCTGATTTCTGCATATTAATTCGTCGCAAGGATTTGTTGAATAATTTATGCACACAATCTTAAGTCTGTGGGTTGTTTGCAAGTTATTTGGGTTTACTATTTACTAAATTTTTATTCCTGGTTTGGGATTAGTTACCTTTTTGTACTGCCTGATTGAATAAAGAACATTTTAAGCACGAGAATGATAAATTAAAACTGGCAAACAGCAAAAAGTGTGAGTAGTCTCGTCTTCCCCCACTGCCTTTCTTCACATGCCAATACATGTATTTACATGCACTGCCATTCCCAATGATTCTTATGAACAAAAACAAAAACCATGAAAATATCTGAATAGAGTGGTTATTTATATTCATTTGATCCGTGCTAGAAATGATGTTGCATCCTGATTCAGCATAATCACATTCTGTTGTAAAAAATACAATAGGGCTGCATCTAGACTGGCATGATTTTGTGCAAATACTCTTAACGGAAAAGTTTTTCCATTAAAAGTATTTGCGCAAGAGAGCGTCTATACTGACATGTGCCTTTGCGCAAAAGCATCCATTCCAGTGTAGACGCTCTCTTGCGCAAGAAAGCTCCGATGGCCATTTTAGCCGTCAGGCTTTCTTGTGCAAGAAATCAGCTTGGCTGCATACACTGGCCCTCTTGCACAAGAATACTTGCGCAAGAGGGCTTATCCCTGAGCGGGAGCGTCGGAGTATTCATGCAAGAACCACTGATTTTGTACAGTACAAAGTCAGGGTTCTTGCACAAATACTCGCTGCCACTGTAGACTGGCAGCAAGATTTTGCGCAAAGTTGGCCATTTTTGCACAAAATCTTGCCAGTCTAGACGCAGCCTAAAAGTATAAACAGTAAAAAACATTAGGTGACATTTTCAAGATCCCTCCAGTATTGGCTTAACCTTGTTCTCATAGGCATCACTGGTAAAATTCCACTGGATCCCATAGGGGCAAAATCAGACCAAGGCTGAATCATATCTTTTAGCTTTTGAAAATTCCTACCACTAGGATTTTCTCCTAACTTAGTTCTTTTTTACTCCCCATTTCCTGGATGCCTTGTGAAGGTATTCTTTCTCACACACACTGACTATGTCTACACTATAAGGTTTTTGCGGCAGAGAGTATGCTAATGAGGGACTTATTAGCATGAGTTGCAATGTCATTAACATATTATCTGCAGATTCTTTTTGTGCAAGGTGTTTTTGTGCAAAAAGAAGCAGTGTAGCCACTTCCGTTTTCACTCCCAGGGAAGAGGCATAAGGATCTTGCACAAAAGGAGGGGTTTGCACAAAACGAAAGTGGCTACACTGCTTCTTTTTGTGCAAATAACCCCTTGCACAAAAAGAATATGCAGAAAATATGCTAATGACATCATGACATAATGAGTCCCTCATTAGCATATTTTCTGCTGCAAAAACTTGCACTGTAGACAAAGCCCAAGCGTATATTTGCAGAGCTCCTAGCAGCTCTTTATGGAGGCTTAATGGGCCATAGATATATAAAGGTAGGATCAATGCTCTTCTCATGTTTATGATTATTTCTGTTTCAAGCCAGTCTGTAGCATTTCCATGTCTAAAGTTACGTGCAGACAAGAGAAAGGATATAATCCATATTACTATAGATTACCAAAAAAGCCCTAATTTATTCAAATAAGAAAGCCAAAGTATACACAGAGTGGACTTTGGTTTTAGTGAATACTTTGTATAGATCTTTCAGTTGTGCAAAGCCAATATGACCTACCAAAAACCAGATCCCATTTGCATTAATGCTTTTTTAATTAACATTGTTTACACTTTTTGATGGACTTTTCCAGTTATGAGGAATTTGTTTTCTTTGATGTTTTCAAAGGCGGGAAAAAACTTCATACCTTTGAGTGACACTCAGCTGCAGATAAAGATTTTAACAGCTTGTGAGAGTGCTAATTAGGGTCCATTATAATTTGATTGAGTTCCTTTGACACTAAACATCCAGCAAATCCAGTTCATTCTGTCCTTGAAAGATGGAACTTTTGCTTCTCTCTACCCATGAGCTGGATTAACTTCAAGATCAGATTTAGTTTGTATAATTCTTCTTCTCTAGTGAGCTTTACTACTTCTCTTTTCCCTACTCCTTACATACTCCCTCCTTTTAATAAGTCCCAGGGACACCTACCCTACTATGGGTCTACATCAGAAAGGAAAAAGGAATGTTAGCCTTCTTTCCTTCTCCAACACTGCTTTTTCTCCTGACTTTGTGGCACTTACCCAAGCATTTCATTTCACTATTGAGAACAATCCCAAACAGTTAAATTAGTTAAGTTAAACACGTGCCAGGAGCCTAGTACATGCTACTTGGCCCAGATCCACTAAGGAACATATGCTTCTACTTGCTTCTTTAAGTGCATGAGTCAACCATTTAGATGCCACTGAAATTTTCAAAGCCACCATATAGTTGTTGCCGAACTCCTTAAGTACCTATACACTTAGGGTGTGTCTAGACTACAGAATTTTGTCGACAAAACTATACCTGCGTCTACACTACCACTGAGTTCTGTCGACATAACATCGACAGAACTCAGCAGTTTTGTCGACGCTGGTAAACCTCATTTTACGAGGCATAACACCTTTTGTCGACAGAGTTCTGTCGACAGAAGGTGTTATTGCATGTAGGGTTGTGTCTAGACTACAGGGTTTTGTCGACAAAGCAGCTTGCTTTGTCGACAGAACTGAATGTGTCTAGACGCTCTTTGTTGACAGAAGTTTTGTCGACAGATACTGTTGACAAAACTTCTGTCGACAATAGCCTGTAGTCTAGACGTACCCTTAGGCTATGTCTACACTGGCTGGTTCTTGCACAAGAATGGCCGTTCTTCCGCAGAACGTCCACACTGCCCTCCTGCTCTTGTGCAGCAAGATTTACATTAAAGCATGGGAAGAGAGGGATTCTAGAGGAAGATACGCTGTTTTCTAACAAGTGTAAGCTCTCTTGAGCAAGCGCTGTTGTGCAAGAGGGCCGTGTGTAGGGTTGCAAGATAGTTTCACAAAAAATACCGAACATGTTGGGGAAAAAAATTGGTTGAGCAAAAAAACAAAAACAAAAGAACCCACCAGACACACCAGGGGCCTTCCATCCAAGAAAAACAGAAAATACCGGTATTTTCTGCTTTTTGTTTTGTTTTTAACGGACAGAAGACACAATTGCTAGACTGTCCAAGTGAAAACCGCATACCTGGCAACCCTAACCCCATGCAACGAAGGGGTGGGGGAGCTTCCCTTCCCTCCCCCTCTTGCAAGGGATTCCTTCCTTTCTCCGCCTTTCCCTCAGGTTCCACATGCCTCCTTAACTGTTAAGGAGGCATTGAGGCCAGCGTAGGGCTAGCTAGAACTATAAGACACTGCTCCTTGCCTATAGAAGAGAAAGAGTTCTGGGGCTTGCCCAGATGTGGCCACCCCATCCTCCCTAAATGCACCCCATGCAGGGAAGGGACTGGGAGTGATTCTCTTCCTTCCCACTCCTGCAAAGTATTCCCCCACCCCCGTCCCTCCAGTCCTGCGTGCCTCCTTACCTGTTAAAGCTCCAGACTGCCAGAGGCTAGCCAGCCTATTCAGAAAAGGTGGGGGAGAAGGGGTGAAGGGGAGAAGCTGGCTCTGCTGTGGCTTCCCCTTAGTTCCAAAAGGTGCCCCATGCAGGGAAGGGGCTCAGGAGCTTCCCTTCCCTCTGACTCTGGGAATGGATCCCCTCACTCCCCCTCCTCTCATCCTGCTCACGGCAAAAGGAGTTTTGCTGGCAGCCTCCTGAGCCTGGGAAGGAGCTACAGCCTCTTTCCCTGACGCCTGGCTGACATCCAGCAGGTGGAGCTTCTCCCTCCAGCCAGATCTCCTGTGCGGCCTCTTCTACTCGCAGGAGAGGAACAGGAAGTATCTGGCCATACGGGGCAGGGGAGGCTAGGGGAATTTTTAAAGTGGCTCCAGGGACACCCCATTCCCTCTTCTGCCAGATGCAGCAGGGGAAAAATGTCCCTGCTTACCTTCCATCCGAGAAAAACAGAAAATACAGGACATTTTGCATGTCCGGTATTTTCTGGGTTTTTTTTACCAGACAGAAGCCGCAATTACCGGACTGTACAGGCAAAAACCAGACACCTGGCAACCCTAGACATGTGGTGCATGGCAGGGGTTTCTTATGCAAGAAAGCCCTATGGCTAAAATGGCCATCAGAGCTTTCTTGCTCAAGAAAGCGTCCATACTGCCATGGATGCTTTTGCACAAGCACCTGCCACAGTATTTAATTCCTGGTTAGCCTCGGTGGGATGCTTCCCATATGGCCAATTTCTGAAGATCCCTTCGGGTACGTCTACACTAGCTCCCTAGTTCAATCTAGGGAGGCTAATGAGGGCGACCGAAATTGCAAATAAAGCATGGGATTTAAATATCCCGCACTTCATTAGCATGTTTTCATCTGGTCGCCATTTTAGAAATTGACTAGCCCGAAGGAACTGCCCGCATCTACACGTGGCAGTGAAACGGGATTCTGAATTAAAGCCTTAAATCGAATTAGCTGTTAAACCTCATTCCAGGAGTAATAACAGCTAATTCGATTTAGGACTTTAATTCGGAATCCCATTTCACTGCCATGTGTAGACGTGGGTAGTTACTTCGGGCTAGTCAATTTCTAAAATGGCGACCAGCCGGGAACATGCTAATGAAGCGCAGGATATTTAAATCCCACTCTTCATTTGCAATTTCGGTCGCCCTCATTAGCCTCCCTAGATCGAACTAGGGGGCTAGTGTAGACATACCCTTCCTTTGCCATCCAACTCTAGGGAGCCTGGGTACTTAACCGGGGGCTGAGAATTCCGGTGGTCAGCAAGCTATGTTGATAGAATAGAAGACCTTTGCACTCCCTTCTCACCCTATTATTTTATGTACCGGTTAGGCAGTGCAATGCTGAGCTGACCAATGACTAAATATCTGTAGGGATCTGGGCCCTTGTGTGTGTTTACATATGGGTTAGGGTGCATACTGCCATGCTTACAATTCTCTTTACATTCAGAATAGACTCCAGACTCAGCATATCAGTACTTGTTGCCACAACGCCCGATTGTAACTGCCACAGAATGTAGCTAGTCCCTTTTCTGCATGGAACAATCATGCCAAGACCCTGCCCACTTTGTGGAGTGAAGATTTCAGTCACCTTCAAAACAGGCTCTTTCTTGCATGCCACATCACTGAGTCAGGCATAATAATTGTAAGAGTTCTTATGAAATTAAATGGAATTGAAAATAAGACTTGAATATATAGGTTGTCAAGTCTCCTGACCAGATAGACCAGATGCCATCTGTCCAGTCAGGCATCTGGCAATGGCATCTTTCCAGTCAAGGAAAGTTGGCAACCATTTTGGGAGAGCATGGCCAGGAGGAGTGGGGAGACATAGCAGCTGTGCATACTGGGATGTGGCTTGCTTTTCTTCCCAGTTTCCTGACAAAAGGGGGTGAGGGGAAAGTACTTGGATTCCATGAATTACTCCTCTGTCCCTTGCCTTCACCAGCCAGAAGTAAGAGGCACGCACAGAATCAAAGTACTTTTCCCTCGCTCCCTGGTAATCCAGGGAATGGGAAGAAAAGCAAGCCATGCCCTGGTATGCATGGCTGCTGCTCCCCCTCCCCCACAAGAGCACCACTCTCCCAAAATGGTGCCATTGTCGACAGCCCTAATTCATCACCCAAGAATTCTCATTTAGGCCCCTAAATGAAGTGGGCAGATTTTCAAGAGTGCTCGGAACTCAGTACCTCTCTAAGTACTGATACTTAGTATGGAGCTGAGTTCGTTTCAAAATCTGGACCTTAACACTTCTGAGATGTGTATGGATTATGAAGAAAGAAGGACCAGTGTGATCAGCTGTTCTGTTCCTCTGTATAACAGTCCCTAGAACTCACCTGAACTAATTCCTCTTTAAACTTTTTTAAACATATTTTTTAAAAACTCCAGTCTTGATTTAAAGAATGCCAGTGATTAAAGATTAAGGCTTGCCAGTGAGTATATTGTTCTAATGATTAATGACCATTATTTTTTTAAATTGAAAGACTTTTTTTTTAAATGAAAGAATTTGGTCTCTGACTTAACAAGAAAATGAAACAAAAATGGCAAAAGAACAATTTTGAAAAAAAGTAAAATATTTTGTACATTGTTTTGGGAGTAACTAATGCATTGTTATTTTCAATTATTTTTATCTACAGAGATTATGACAAGGTAGGAAATGGGAATGCTTTTGACAGATTACAGGTTTTGTTTTCTGATGAATCATTTAGGTTGTATTCAAACACACACAGAGGAATTCACAAGACAGAAGAACTTAAAAAATATTTTAAACATTTCAATTAATTCTACTAACAAGTTAATAATTTGTTTATTTTAAATGCACATGCTTTGGGAAGTGACAATGCAAGACTAATGGGAATTGTTTTTAATGTCAAATTGCGTGGTTAATTTATGTAGTAAGTTAATCATCTATATTTTAAAACCCAAAGGATGCAAAACATGTACAGAGGAGACATTTTCTCCATCCTCATAAATACTAAGATATTTTAAGATTCTTTTTATAATGTGTGATTTAATACTATAATCTACATAGTATACACAAATGTGAAGTGTGGTTTTGTAAACTTCGTATAAACTTTTCTGACATCAGAAATTATAGACTATGTCTAAATCTCATCAAAAAACATGCAATAAAAATGTCACAACTTACATTTTAAAGAGCCATTTCAATTAAAATCTTTACATGTTTATTACTAACAATGTAAGATAATTAAAAGCAAAATAATTATAATTGCCCTGTTTAGTCTTTCACACTTCTAAACAAGGAAGGAACAATCAAGAAAAACATCCCTCATGGTATTATCTCCTCATAGTGTTGGCCTCTTCAAACATATCCCTAGATATGAAATATATTAAAAGAAAGTGAAAGCCAGCGATCAGTATGTTTTACATCTCCCATCTGTGCCTGATCCACAGAAGATGATCTTGTTACATCTCTCAGGGTACGTCTACACTAGCCACCTAGTTCGAACTAGAGAGGCTAATGAGGGTGACCGAAATTGCTAATGAAGCACGGGATTTAAATATCCCGCACTTGGTCAGAATATTCCCAGCCAGTTGCCATTTTGGAAACTGACTAGCCTAAAGTAACTGTCCATGTCTACACGCGGCAGAGAAGCGGGATACCGAGATAAACCCCTTAGTTCAAATTAACTGTTAAACCTCATTCCACCAGAAGTAACAGTTAATTTGAAATAAGGGGTTTATCTCGGAATCCCGCTTCTCTGCCGCATATAGACGTGGGCAGTTACTTCGGGCTAGTCAGTTTCCAAAATGGCGACTGGCCGGGAATATGCTAATCAAGCGTGGGATATTTAAATCCCACGTTTCATTAGCAATTTCGGTCACCCTCATTAGCCTCCCTAATTCGAACTAGGGGCTAGGGTAGATGTACCCTCTGGTATTAAGCCTGCCTCTTGAGCTCAAGCTGTGTAGACTTGTGCTTTTAGCTTTGAGGATCCCGATTCAAATGTTGCTGCTATCAACAAGATGATAGCTGTCACAAAAACAGACCTGCTCCTGCTTCCAAGGAAATCAATAAGGATGATTCCAGTATGATAGCAGAATTACTCCACAGTAAGGATCTGTATTCCCTGAGGAAATTCACCCTTGCACAGATGGCCTGTATTTGGGCTGTATAATATCATCAACTCTAAATGTTCAAAAATTCAAGTCAGGTCCTAAGCATGACCAGTCATGAGCATAACTTAAAAATCAAGAGGTTTTTACTTTGTTTTATGAATTTTTTTTATTGTTATTATTATTCACCTTTGTTTTTCTGAGCCTTTCAAATTCACTTGAGTCATGCTGAAATTCAATAAAGTCAAGTGCAAAGTACTACATACAGGAAGGAAAATTCAAATGCACAATTGCAAAGTAATGAATAATTTACTAGGCAATAGTATGGCTGAAAAAATTCTCGTGGATGCCAACAACAGCATGCAAAAAAAGAGTGTGAAAAGGGCTAACAATGTTATGAGGTGTATTAACAAAAGTGCTGTATGCATCACATGGGAGGTTGTTATCCTTCTTATCTTGGCACCGGTGAGGCTGCAGCTGGAGTAATGTGTCCAGTTCTGGGCATCACATTTTAAGAAATATTTGGACAAATTGGAAAGAGTGCAGAAGAGATACAAAAAATGATAAAAGCCTAAGAGAACCCATGAGGATAAGTTACAAAATCTGGGCATGTTTAGTCTTGAGAAAAGATTAGTAAGGCGTGATCTGAAGGTAGTTCAAATATGTTAAGGGCTATTATAAAGACAACTGTCCTCAATTATTCTCAAATAATTATTCTCAGCTCAATTCTCAGCAAATGTTGATTAGGGTAGAGATGGTGCAAACTGTCTTATGAGGATAGTTAAACTCTGGTAGGGTGCTTCTACACAAACCTCTAATCTCGAAATAAGATACACAATTTGCTCTACACAAATTGTGTATCTTCTTTCGATTCTATTTCAAAATAGCTTATTTTGAAATTTGGTGCATCTTCACAGTGCCAAATTTTGAAATAATGCACTATTTCAAGCCATCTGTTAACCCTCATGGATTGAGGGTTATAGGGATCCCGAAATAGCACACTTGTTATTTCGAAAAATATTTCAAAATAACAGATGGTTTGTTAAGTATCCTTTAGTATCCCAAAATAGCCACTCTGTGTAGATGTATTCATAGACTTCTAAAGAAAGCTGTGAAATTCCCATCATTGGAGGTTTTTAAGACCAGGTTAGACAATCGCTTGTCATGGATAGTGCTGTTGTAAGCATATTGGCTACAGGACATGAGACAGAGAATGTAGGTGAGATAATTTCTTTTATTGGATCACCTTCTGTGGATGGAGGAGAAGCTTTGGCGGTATGGGGACCTCTTCTTCAGCTTAAAGGAAATAAACCAGTGCCACACAGCTAAAGAGAAACTTGTTGAGACTGAGTTAATAGGTGTTGCAGAAGACCTGTCTATTTAAAGCAGAGGTATGGGAACATTTTTAAGAGTGGGGGGTATTTACATCCCTTACTCTGTCCTGCACTTCCCACCTGAGGCTGGGAGCAAAACCCTTGCATGCCGGGAAGCAGCCAGGACCCAGTGCACAGGGCTGGCAGCAGAGTCTCTAGCTTACGGGACTGAAGTAGAACCCCCTGGCATGCAGGGCTGACAGCTGGGACCCCAGGCCTGGAGCCAGCAGCAGAGCCCCCAGGGCCAGCGAGCCCTAGGTGCAGAGCTGACAGCTGTGTCCTCAAGTGCAGGGCTAGCAGCAGAGGACTCGGGGCACTAGGCTGGGAGCCTGGGAATGCTTCCACATGCCCAACATGCCTAGTTCCCGTGCCTGTGATTTAAAGTGTAGTGGGCAATTGACATCCTTATAATCATAGAACAAAGGAGGCTTGGTAAGTTAAACATTGTTTTTAATTAGTCATAAAGCCAGTATCTGTTGACCCATGGTGTTTGTTTATGAATTTAAGTTCATAGGCCCTTCTTTTTAAGATGTTGTGCAGTTTCTTTGGGGGCTTAGAACTGAGAGGTCAAATATTGAGTGATCACTTTGTGAAAGTGTGTTATTGGATACTTTTGTCTTATTTTTCTGTGTGGGTCATTCAAGTGCTTAGTGACTATCTGGTTTCACTCACTTAACTGTGGGTGGGGCATTTCATACCTGGACGAGGTATACCACATATTGTAGTTATGGCAGGATCTGGTGCCACTCTAAGTTGATGCATCCTGGTCCAGGGGGAGATTCTAATGATGAGGTCAGCAATGCTGAGGATTTGTCAGAAGGCCAGAAGAGGGTATCTGGAAAATTCTCTTTGGGTACGTCTACACTACAGCGCTAGTTCGAACTAACTTAGTTCGAATTAGTTAATTCGAACTAAGCTAGTTCGAACTAACGCATCTAGAACTAAAAACTAGTTCGAACTAGCGTTTTGCTAGTTCGAACTAGTAAGTCCACATTGAGTGGACTCTGAACAGGGCTTAATGATGGCCGGAAGCAGTGCCGGCAGGGCATAAAAGGAGGACTTAGAGCATGGAGATACTGTCTCAGGCTAGCCGAGGGCTGCGCTTAAAGGGTCCCGACCCCCACCCCGGACACACAGTTCTAAGGGGTGCCCCGCTTGCAAAGAAGTTCTGGCTTGGAGTGCCCTGAGTGCCCACACTGGGCACATCACACCACTCGGCCATCAGCCCGGCTGCACTTGCCGCAGGCTGCCATCTGGGGAGAGGGAGTAATTGGGGGGCTGCAGGAGAGCTTCCACCCCCAGAAGCCCGCAGAGCCAGCCCAGTCCTCCCCATCGGGGGCTCGTACCCCATTCCTCCCTCACCTCCTTCCACTTGCCCTTCCCTAGCCCCCCTTCTTCTTGATGTACAAAATAAAGATAACGTTTCTTCCAACATTGACTCTGTCTTTATTGAAAAAAACTGGGGGAGACTGGGAAAAGGAGGTGGGAGAGGGGAAGAGAAAGGCTGGGAGAGGGGAGGGCAACTAACATGATCAGGGGTTGGGAACAGGTCCCAGATGAAGAGAGGCTACAGAGACTGGGACTGTTCAGCTTAGAAAAGAGGAGACGGAGGGGGGACAGGATAGAGGTCTGTAAAAGCAGGGGTTGGGTGGAGAGGGTGCATTCAGAAAAGTTCTTCCTGAGTTCCCATAAAGAAGGACTAGAGGACACCAAAGGAAAGGAATGGGTAGCAGGCTTGAAACTAGTAAGAGAAAGTTGTTCTTGAGAAAGCAAATAGTTAACCTGTGGAACTCCTTGCTGCAGGAGGCTGTGAAGGCTAGAACTAGAACAGAGTTTAAAGGGAAGTGAGATCAAGTCATGGAGGTTGGGTCCATGGAGTCCTATTAGCCAGAGGGTAGGAGTGGTGTCCCTGCCCAAAGTTTGTGGAAGGCTGGAGAGGGATGGCACGAGACAAATGGCTTGGTCACTGTCTTCGGTCCATCCCCTCCAGGGTCCCTAGGGTTGGCCGCTGTGGGCAGACAGGCTACTGGGCTAGATGGACCTTTGGTCTGACCCAGGACGGCCATTGTAAGCTCAGGGCTCAGTGTCGGGGGTCTCAGTGGACCCCCTTGATTTTCATTCACACCTGGTCCTGGGTGGCCAGGCTGGCAGCTCTCCTGCCCTAGACGGCCACTTTCCTGTGCCTAGTGCGGAGATCGTGGACGAGGTCCACGATGTCCGCACTAGCCCAGGAAGGTGCCCGCCTCTTGCGGTCCAGGGCAAGCTCCCGGGAGCCGCCAGCCTGGTCCCGGCAAGAGGGGGTGGGCTGGGGGGCATCGGGTGGGTGGCTCTGTGCCGTGCCAGGTGCAGGGTCTGCTAGCTGGGTGCTGGCAGGCTTGCACCTGGCACGGGCACCGTAGCCAGCCCGTGCCCCTTTAAGGGGTCCGGGGCCGGGAGGGGGGCATAGAGTTTCCCTGGTGTTGGCCAGAGTGGCCACCAGGGAAACCTGGGGAGGGCTAGCCTCCCACTAGTTCGAACTAAAGGGCTACACAGCCCTTAGTTCGAACTAGCTAGTTCGAACTAGGCGTTAGTCCTCGTAAAATGAGGTTTACCTAGTTCGAACTAAGCGCTCCGCTAGTTCGATTCAAATTCGAACTAGCGGAGCGCTAGTGTAGCGCATAGGAAAGTTAGTTCGAACTAACGTCCGTTAGTTCGAACTAACTTTCTAGTGTAGACATACCCTTTCAGGGTGTGGTACCCATTAAGTATTTCTTATAATAGTCTGATGATTCTTTGTCAGCATTCCAGGGTGCTGTGTTACATGATGATTGTGGGTCAGTAGGATTTCCTCTCTCTACCCCATAATAAAGCAAGTTCTCTCTGGGTTTATTAGGGTGACCCATTCCAATAGGCCATCTACTTCTCTGGTGGAGAGAGCTAGGTATACTTGGGGCTGCACCAGTGCTGGAAACTGGACTAGATGACCTCTATTCCCTACCAGCTCTACATTTCCATGAGCTTCTGCTTTCAACTTTCCTAAGCAACCAGGAGGGCTTCCAGTTTCTTCTTTTGCTTTTAAAGAATGCAAGAATCTCACCATCACAGGATGATCTGAGCTGGAGGGGGGTGGGGGGGGTCAAGACAGACACATGCTGTCAGAAAATTGGCAATAAAAGTAACTAAAATTGGCAACAGTAGATATCCTGGCTTTAACTGGGGACAGAGAGATTGCATAGGGGTCCAGAATTTGATCAATGGTAAATTTAATTGAAAACAAGTGAAACTAGTTAAAACCAAACGTGTTTTCAAATGCATAAAAGTGAACACACTGAAAAATAGAGAATCCTTCCCCATAACCACCACCCTCAACTAATTTCTTTCAGCTATCTTATGGGTTACTTGAAACCGTCATAGATGACATATTTCTTGAAATAAATGTGACTGAAAAAAATTACTTGAAATCTGCAGTAAATCTGTATTAAATATGTCCAGAGCATTGGAATTGTTATACGTGTGACTTACTGGGTTTTTTTGCAGCTAAAGTGAAACAATGCAATTCTTTAAAAAAGAAGTTTATGCCTATCTGTGCAGTGTCTGCCTGTGTCATGGAGAAGGAAAAAGGAGTAGAAAAGAGGAATAAAATTAAGAACATCTGTAAGCCAGCAATAAGACAAGAGTAAGTGCAAATGAAGACATTATGCACTTCTTTAACAATTTAACTTCTTAATAGTAGACTTATGGATGATAAAAGACAAACAGTTGCTGTGATATACAGTATGAAAGGCTGAAAGCTGATTTTAATAGCAACCAATAGCACTACCACACACTATTTGAACTTGCAAGCTTTTATTAGAGGATCCATATGCAAATGAGCTTTTTAGCCCAATGAAGTTATGCTATAAATATTGCATTAGTGTCTGAGACTGTTTGCTGGCATCAAAACATCCTTGTGTACTGTGCATCCTCTCATAAACATAGTCCTTCCATCTCCTTAATCCTCAAAGGCAACAGGTACAACTTGCTCTTGAGCAAAACTAATAGGTTGTCAAGACTAGATCTGAATCTCTTCTAAGATGCTCTATTTATCTGTTTCTTCACTGGTCTCTAAGGGTAGAAAAATGTTTTATCCGTGGCTGTAGTTTTGGAAACTTATTTTAATCTTTTCTGCCAGAACAAATATTTCTCACATCACTACAGCCCATATTTGATGCCTCAAATAACCCAACACTCTTGGACCTCATTTCTACTTCAAAGTATTAGTCTTCCTGTCTAGAAACAGAGGCACCTTTAGAGAACCCATTATCTGATTTCCCTGTCAGATCAGATTCTCTTGATTCATCGCTCATGTTACATAAATATGTTTTATTGCAATTTGTTATTGTTCTTTATTTGTTTTACCAGCAATACCCCAGCTTTGAAAGGGATTTTTAATCTTCTCTTAATATCATGTACTGGAATGATCTATTTCAGCATTTATCATATACTGCAAAGGCCTTGCGATTGGGTATATAAATGCTGAACTATCATATAAGGGGTGAAGGAGTTGCTTTTGGGCTAGAATGGCCATGTTCTTCTACCACTGCAAGTCATGCCAGAATGGCAGGAAGAATGATCTGACCAATGCTGGGAAGAGAACTGTTTGTTGAGCCTCTCTAGCCCTGAAGAGAAACCTGGGCATCTGTAGAGACTCTGCCCTTGCAGAAGACGGGTGAAGGACCCCTGTACTGAAGGAGATTCACAATCCATTGCAGTTCCAGTGTAAGTTTCCATGGCCCCTCTAAAATAAGAAAGACCTGTATTCTGGAGAGAGCTACCTACAATGTTTTGTTTTGTTTTGTTTTGGTTAGCTCCTTTACTGACTGACTGTGTTGTCTGGTTTCACCTGAGATCCTGTGAGGTGACCAGACTTCAGAGACCTCAGCCAGAGCACTGAGGACTGGCCTGTTAGAAAGATGCACTGGAACACATGCTATGGTGTGAGATAATTGAACTCATTTGTGTACTTCCATGTAGGTCCTGGTAAGGTTGCTCTACAACAGACAGACCCGTGACAGGTCTGCGCACAACAGCCACTTTACGCCATTCAGGCGGTAGAAGGGACCTTACAGTAAGTCACATTTAGTTCATAGTAGCGGGAGTTACCCAGTGTTGCTCGGGAAAGCGGAGGAACAAAATTTAGAAAAACAGTAGTTTATCATCATTTTTTGAATGGTAGGAAAGTTGCACTGAGCTCTATAGGGATTAAAAATATTTTTTTCATAAAACCAATTTTACATGTTATCATCAAAAACTTTACTGTAAACTGTATTTTTTGTTTCATTATTCTTAATAAATATGTACAAAATTTTTCCACTTCCAACTCTTGAACATGCAACATAGAGTTGTCCATGTGAAAAGCAAGATGACTCCAAATCAATTCCGACTACTTTGACTGTCCTTGCGCTTTGTCAGTATACATTGTTGAAATATAAGTTGACAGTTGATATAACTGAGGTGAGGAGCCTGAGACGAGGGAGGAGGAGGAAACCACGCACCTGCCGCCAGCGCCCGAACCTGCCTTCTGCTTCCTTGTTCCTCCGCTGGCCTTAGTGAGTGACTGGCCCTGCCGCTTCCCCCGGGAAGCTGCTTCTCCCCGCACTGCCAAGCTCCATGCATCCCCGGGGAGGGGTTTCAGTCTCTCATCTCTTCCCTCCCACAGTCCCTTAAAACCTTCTACTGGATGATAGGTTATTCCTCTGCCGGCCTTAGTGAGCGACTGTCCCCGTCACTTCTCCCGGGAAGTAGCTTCTCCCCACACTGCCAAGCTCCATGCAGACCCGGGGAGAGGCATCAGTCTCGGAAAGGTTATCCCATGCAAAGTTTGGTTGTGGTAGCTCTTATAGAGTCCAAGTTATTAGCGCACAAACATACAAACATTCTCCTTTATATATTAGATAAAGGGACCTTTGTGTAAGTGATACTCTGGTCCCCAATATATTAGAGAGGGGGAGCCCCCTTCTTCTTCCCTCCCAGCAAACCCTCAAGGTAACATCCATGATTGGCTGATATGGCAAGAAGTGCAAGATGCATAAGGCATCTCTCCTGCTTAACAGTCTAGGAGGAATAGGATGCAATCCTGGTTCTGCCCATCCTGCACACAGGTACATGCTGGCAGGGTAGTATTGTAGGCACCACACCCCCAGTACTGCTTGAGGCATGACATCTTCTGCTTTTCTCCTTCTTACCTCAATTTCATAGGCCTTGATTTGGTCCTTAATGGCTTTTATTATATTATAAGCAGTTTTGTTACTCTAGGAAATACATTGAAGGGGGTGGAGTGATTTACCGGTGCCAGCAAACATGCAAGAATCCTGTGTGATGACACAGAATTAGGGATTAGTCCTGTTTTCTACAGGACCAAAACCAAAAAAAACGGAAGATGCCAGGATTTTGGTTAGTGAAAAGATCGATTCCCTGTATTTACCCATGAACATTGCCCCGGTGAAGAGTCTTGTTTAATCTTTGCAGCATTTTAACCATTACATGGAAACAATGGGTGGATTAAGGAAGGTGATCTACTTATTAGCCATGCATTGTTTCAGACTATAGGGATTAATGGACTTTTCCATGGTCCAAAAAAAAAAAAAAAAAAAAAAAAAAGGGCCAAGAATATTCCAGGAGGATCCGCCTTCATTAAGAAATGATTCCTTGTCTTTCTCCCTTTGTCCTCCCAGGTGATTGGTTTTTTTTTAATCCTTGCCCTAAAACAGTACAAGGGAAATGTCTGCCCAACCAACTTGCTTTCTCCTTCCACAAAAACCACCATAAGGATTAATTCATTCACCATCAAAAATTAAAAAGGAAACAGCCTCCCCTTCCCACAAAAAAAAGCTCTTAAATTCTCCTCAGACCCAAAAGTAAAATAAAATTAATCTCATACTTTAAATCCTATAAAGCATGGACTGGCTTTATAGCTAGCAGCGAAGGCCAGTGTTTCTGGAGTAAAAATAGTTCAGTGTCACCTGATATTTTGTGCTATTTTTGTGTGCTTCTAATCAAATATCTTTGTAGGTAGATCCCTCAATAGATGGAGGGCAAAGGGGATAGCTTCCCCGAGACCCGGCGATTCAAAGGGGCCCAGGGCTCCCAGCTGCTACCATTGCTACTGCCCTGGGCCCTTTAAATCACTGCCAGAGCATTTTGCCACATTTTCCATGTTGCTCTGAAGGCTGGGGGGGAGCACCCCATGCTCTGGGGACCCACAGCTCCACCCCTTCCACCTGAGGACCTGACCTTTCTGGGAGCGTGGAGCTGGAATCCCCATACCTTGCCCAGACACCCACACAGACTGTCAGGGATTTAGTGTCTATAGCACAAGACTGGAAATCAGAACTCTTGCACGCTACTCCCAGATGTTCCACTGATTTGCTATATGACCCTGGTCAAGTCACTTAATTCTATATCACCATATATCCATCTGCAAGTTGGGTATGACAAAATACCTACTTACAGAAGAGAATTGTAGGTTTCCTTAATAATTGTAGGTTTCATTCATTCTGCTCACTTCTCTCCTGCAGAGAAATAGTTATTCCTACAGAATACACAGCCTACACAGCAGCATTATTTTGGAATAGCGGCCGTTATTCCAAAATAACAATGCGAGCATCTACACAGCAATTCCATTATTTTGAAATAAATTTGAGACAATGGATGGCTTATTCCGACTTCTGTAAACCTTATTCCATGAAGAATAATGTCTATTCCAAAATAGCTTTTTGGAATAGCAGTAGTGTGGACACTGCACTGCTGCTATTTCAAAATAGGTTCTCCTCAGGGCCATTCAAAGTAATTACTCCTCAGTACCTCCTTGGGCGCTAAATCGAGGTAGCATGTCCACATTAGGGAAGCCTTCCTTGGACTAATTTTGAGGCTTCCCTATAGTGTAGACGTTTTATTTCGAAATAAGCTATATCGGAGTATTTCTTCCAGAATAGCTTATTTCGAAATAAGCGTGAAGTGTAGACTTACCCACACAGTTTCATTGTACACGAAACTGCTCATATGAGTGACTGCTACTCAGCAAGATTAAAGATCGTAAAACTTGAGCCTCCAATATGAAGTGGAATTCCATGGACCAAGAGTCTATAGAAGTCTATAATTGTTATTATAACAAGGACTTGGTTAATATCTAATGATAGTTGTGAAAGATGACCCTTTTAACCACTATTTAAATATTTTTGAAAACTTATTTTTTTAGCCAGGGGTTAAGCCTTATTCTGATTTATAGATCAGAATCAAAAATATCATTTGGATGCACATGCTGGAGAAAGCATGACATTCCACCATATAATCTATGCATGCCAGTGACTCTACATACTTGATCATGAGGTATAAATTATGTTCATCAGTGTTTCCTTTATGCACACGTTCAAATATTCATGGTAGCTATCTTTATGGGCCTTCTTTCCCTGAAACTTTAACACTTTTAAGATTTAGTCTTGAGCCCAACAGTACAGAAGGACCCGGAGCTAATGGCTGCCACAGCCACTACTGCCCCAGCAGCAGTGGCCAGAGTTCCAGGCCCTTTAAATCACTGCTGGAGTGACTCATGGATAGGTGCTCTCCAGACTGTGCTGAGGGTTGCATAGCCACTAGCTGCCCCTTCAGCCCAAGGCTTTCCCTTTTCTGGGAGTGGGGAGCAGCTGCCCCCTCCTCCCCTGCCTTGCCCAGTGCCCAGCAAGGTTGTTGGCTCCACTGGACCTAGTCAAGTAATTTCACATATTTCAGTTCTCTTTGCTAATAGCATTATATTGAACTGACAAGTGTTCTGACGCTATGTTTATTTGTCCTTGAGATATTTTTCCCTTCATTATCTCTCATGAACAATCTTTGTGTGCATTTTCCAGACTGCGCAGCTGTTTTGTTACTGTTTTGTCTGAGCGATTTGTTAATGTAACTATACATTGCAATAATAATGATAATTTACCATAAATAATTAATGCCCAAATCTTCTTTGGATTACAGAATCTCTTGAAGAGCAGAATCTCTGATAAGAATAGCTCGTGTGATACTGTGTGGAATGTGGGGGACACTTCAGGATGTTATGAATATTTGTAGAATGGTCCCTGTAAGTTATGCATTTGGACAGCCACCCAGGAGAGATTCAAATGCTCCCCAGCTGATTACCAGTGCCCACACCACCCACAAGCGGAAGCATGTGTTTCTACTAGTGGGGCACATACACATATGCCTTGGTGCACATAACAAAATTTATTCCACACACATATGGAAACATTAGAGGGAACATTGCTTCTTATTCCTACTTCTTAGCTCTTGAGTAATCTTTCTATAAAAAAAGCTCTCAACACAGGACTGAATGGCCTGTCCAAGCTATGGGTATGTTCAAGAGAAACTTCAAGCCAGCAAACTTACCAATAATGCTAGGAGCCTGATATATGGACTTTGAAGTACTTGTATGTTTATGACTGTTTTACCATTTAAGATTATCTTTGTGTTCTTTTTTTCTTTATAATAAACTTCTAGTTTTAGATACAAAAGGATTGGCTGTCAGCATGATATTTTGGGTAAGACCTAAACCTATATTGATCTGCTAATGTGGCTGGCCCTTTGGGGTCAGAAGAATATTTTTGTATATGTGAGCAGAGTTTTACAACAATTTCTCACTATCCTGGACCTAGGTGACTGGGAGCCAGAGAACTGGACTGCAATAAAGTGTGATTCCGTTTCTTACTTCTTGATGTCCAGTGTGGGAAATTAACTGCACAGTTTGTGACTGCATGGGAAGTTTAATTTGAGTGTTACACCCAACACTAGTGTTTATCTACTTTCCCTTTTTGCAGCCTGTCCTGACATTTGGGCTGTGTCTAGACTGGCAAGTTTTTGTGCAAAAGCGGCTGCTTTTGTGCAAAAACTTGCCAGCTGTCTACACTGGCCGCTTGATTCTGCGCAAAAGCACTGATGTTCTACTGTCTGAAATCAGTGCTTCTTGCGCAAATGCTTTAATGTTCCCATTCGGGCAAAAGCCTTTTTCTGGAAATGCTTTTGCGCAAAAGGGCTAGTGTAGACAGGCAGCTAAGACGTTTTGTGCAAATCCATGCTAAATGGAAAAAAGCCCTATGGGCGCTCTGAGGCTCCCTAGCCAGGATCAGCTCTCAGACTTCCTGGTAACCCGAGCCTCCTTAAAGCAGACACAGGATGCAGAGGTCACCAGGCAGGACCCTTCCTCGGATCTCTGGGCTGAGGTCTGACACGTGGCCCCTGCTGTCCTCAGCAGCCTTCCCAGAGCAGGATGGCAGCTCCAGGGGGGGATCAGCCACCCGCACCCCCAGCGCAGGAGGTCCCCAGGGGCCGCAAACGAGTCCCTGTAAGAGGTCCTAAAGCACGGAGCAGGAGAGAAATGGCTGTCTGGCAAGATCCCTTTATGCACGTGTCTGAAAGGATCTCCAGCCCCCCCCCCCCCCCCCCGGAAAGGGCTAGTGCCCTTTTGCCCTCTTCAAAATGGTTCCCGGGCTTCAGCCAATGTAGACGCGCTTTTGCGCAAAAGCACATCATAATAGCGATAACTCCATGCCAGTCTAGACACTCTTTTCCACAAATACTTTTATCGGAAAAACTTTTCCGTTAAAAGCATTTGCAGAAAATCATGCTAGTCTAGACGTAGCCTTTTAGTTACAGTGTGAGCTACCCCAGTCTCCACAAGTCACAACTAGTTAAAAGACTCTTGCTTTAAGTAGGCAGTGGATGGTCTTAACATGTGAATGTCAAGATCTTCTAAGCAGCTCAGTGCAGGGGAGCATTAAAATGGGCCCAAGAAGAGCTTCTTGATTCACCATGTCGGACCTACCCGCTTGAGTTTACCATGAAGATATCAGTAGGATTATTGCTCTGTAATAGATTTCAGCACTCCGTTTCACTTGCTTTCAAGATTCAAGAGAACAAATAAAACCTCAGCAGTACAATGGAATCTCTGCTCATGTGTCAGATAGCATGAGACCTTTCCGCCTCCCTCCCAGCCTTCAAAAGTGAAGCCTATCAAATATTACAGCTTTTATTATGAGCATTCAGAACAACAGCTCTTTCCTTGACATTTTAGTGATGGGTCATCAATTGAGCCCGCAGGCTTTTGCTTGTCTTTGTTTTGACAAGTCAGTTTGCTCAACTGAAGTTTGCTTGGAATGATCTGAAAACTGAACTGTTTGTTTTCATTGTCATTTAGTGCCAGGACAGTTCTCAAAAGCTGACTTTTAACTCATCTAAATAGATGAATGGCTGGCTTCAAGGTGAGTGATACTTGATTCATAGTTCTGTATATCGTCAGCTCCCAGAGAAAGAATCGCAAGGGAGCTGGAGCAGAAGGGTAATTGCTCTGTGATGGGTTTCAGTGCTCAGTTCCACTCGCTTTTAGGATAAAAAGTAAAGATTAAACCCCAAAGGGAAAGAAAAGTCATTGCCTGCTTGTCAAATAGCATGTGCCCTGAGCCCTTCTCTTCCTCTGTCCCACTTTAAGAGTGACCCCTCAAATGCATGAGATACAACGAGAGTGAGGAATTATTTTCTGGACCAACGTCCATTGATGAGAGAGAAGATTTTGAGCAACACAAAGCACCTCTTCAGTTCTGGGATGTAAGCTTTGTGCTTGGAGCATGTGCATCAAAAGCTACCCCAGTTCAGACACAATGATAAGGTCATGAGTTAACTTACTACAGTGATTTTGGATAAAGCAATTGGCTGAAATAAAATGGGAAAATATCTGTCTGATTCTTTGACTTTTATTGCCCTGACAGCTGTTCAGAATGTACCACTCAGTTGCTTTCATTAATTTGTCCCCTCATAGTACATTTTCCTTTAAATACATGGAGTGGGGCAGATGACAGGTTGTGCTGCTATTGGGAACTCCAAGGCTGTGTCTAGACTGGCAAGTTTTTCCGGAAAATCAGCAGCTTTTCCGGAAAAACTTGCCAGATGTCTACACTGGCCGCTTGAATTTCTGGAAAAGTGCTGACGATCTCATGTAAGATCATCAGAGTTTTTCCGGAAATACTATGCTGCTCCCATTCGGGCAAAAGTCTTTTTCCCGAAAGACTTTTGCGCAAAAGGGCCAGTGTAGCCAGCACAGTACTGTTTTCTACAAAAAAGCCCCGATTGCGAAAATGGCGATCGGGGCTTTTTTGTGGAAAAGAGCGTCTAGATTGGCCACGGACGCTTTTCCGCAAAAAGTTTTCCATTAAAAGCATTTTCGTAAAATCATGCCAGTGTAGACGTAGTCCAAATATTCACTTCTTGTGGATCACCCAATAGGACTGCCACCTCCACCTACATCCTATATGCATGACTAGTGTGTAGGTGGAAAGAGGGCTTTCTTTTAGTACAAAACCAGCAAATTACATGCAAAAAGGTTGCTTAAACAATTAAGATTGCAAAGTTAAGCACCCAGACATTAGGAAATGCCTGCATTAGTTGCCTGTGCAACCTAAGTTTGCCTTCCCTTCTCTTCCTGTGCAAATGCATCATGATGATCATTAAATTCCATGATTATTTTTTTCGACTAGACTCTTGCTTTATTTAGTGAATTCAATGGACCTGCTTTTGTGATGTAGCTGGGTGCATCTACACTGCAGGGCTTAACTTGAAATAAGCTATACAAATTGAGTACATCAATTGCGTAGCTTATTTCAAAATAGCTTATTTTGAAATAGGGAGTGTTTACACAGCATTTATTTCGAAATAGAGCACTCTTCCTCCGACTTACCTTATTCTTTATACAATGAGGGTTATAGGAGTCGGAGTAAGAAGTCCTCCAGCTCACCATTATTTTGATATTATGTCTAAATAACTTCTTGTAGTGTAGATGTGGACTTTGTTATTTCAGAATAGCGCTAGTTATTTCAAAATAGTGTTGCAGTGTAGACATACTCGTTGTAAGGCCAAACCTGGGACTCTAGAGCTTAGTGTTTGAATCTCTACCACTTGAGTTAAAAGCCAGCTGGCAGTTAGCTAAGGCTGTAGAGAAGATTCATTATTCTCTATATGGGTATGTCTACACTACCACCCTAGATCGAACTAGGGTGGTAATGTAGGCAACTGGAGTTGCAAATGAAGCCCGGGATTTGAATTTCCCGGGATTCATTTGCATATTGCCGGGCGCCACCATTTTTAAATGTCCGCTAGTGCGGACTCCGTGCCCCGCGGCTACACGCGGCACGAACTAGGTAGTTCGGATTAGGCTTCCTATTCCGAACTACCGTTACTCCTCGGAAGCCTAATCTGGACTATCTAGTTCGTGCTGCATGTAGCAACGGGGCACGGAGTCCGCACTAGCGGACATTTAAAAATGGCGACGCCCGGAAATATGCAAATGAAGCCCGGGAAATTCAAATCCCGGGCTTCATTTGCAACTCCGGTTGCCTACATTACCACCCTAGTTCGAACTAGGGTGGTAGTGTAGACATACCCTAAGTGACATAAGTGCCACTACATGGGGCAGTGAACCACACGCAGAAGGTAGGTGGATACATAGTGAAAGAAACTATTGTCGTTAGGCCCCTATATTGTCTTGCACTCCAACGCTCATGAACAACTCTTGTGAAATAGGTATGCCTGCACCCTCTTTTTGTTTATGGAGCCTCTTTGATGACTTTATATTCTGTGTTGTAACTGAAACCAATTTATCTGAAAATATAAAAAAAACCCTCCAAAATATTTAAATAAAAGGTATTCTATTATTGTCTAACAGTATTATGAATCATGCAATTAATCAAATTAATTTTCTAAATCATGTGGCAGCCCTAATCTCTACTCATGGCATCAATGACACCTAAAAGAAAAAGGAGCTTCATAGCACTGGGGAATAAACCTGGCCGACAGACAACCATCCAGTAAAACTGCTAGGACTTGTGGTGAGAGAGCCAGCACTTTGAATTCACTTTAGCTTACTAAAGTGTCTCTTAGTTGTGTTTTACCTTTAATTTCTTTGTAACTCATTCTGATGTATGCCTTGTTACTTGTAATCATCTAATATTTCTCTTTCTGTAGTTAAACTTGTTTTATTACTTTATCTAGACCAGAATGGAAGTGGAAATTCATTTGAGCTAGCTGGATTTGTGCATATCATTTTCTCTTAATGAAATGAGGAACTTTATGAGCTTGTATGATCCTGAAGGAAAGAGCTGGACAATACAAGAGATAAATGTGAAGAGAACAAGTCTGGGATTTGGACTTTCCTGATGTTACTCATATAATTCAGAAATGACTAGCCAAAAATCCATCATATAACTCAGATGGGCTTAATTTATATGCTAGAAACTGAAAGCATTCTAAATTGCTTTCCAGAGAAGCACCATAAATGTCGCATCAGGTTGGAGAACTGAGGGGACAGCTGTACCATAGTCCAGACTGTACTCAGAGGAATGTCACATTTATTAGCCTGTTTTTGTCTCAGTGCAATGCTACATTATAAACTGTTGCTAGCGGAGCTATATTGGATAGATAGGGTTTTGTTTGTTTATTTGAACAATGTTTACATTCTAGTGTAGATGCAGTAATATGTGCTTTTGCTGGTAGAGTTTATTTCACTCATCATAGAAGGCTCCCCAGGACAGTTCAGTAACAGACAGCTTTTTGAAAAGGGGAATGTGAAGAATACAGAACCCACAGACAGGATCTCTGAGCTCAGAGAGGTGCCCCACTAAGGAACTGGAAGGGACTCCGGTAGGTGACATTTACTGTTTCTTTTAATGTACTCCCTTTTGTAAAATTTTGCATTGCCCCTCAATACATCAAACACCTCACAAAATGGTGGCTAACCATGCTCAGGCGGGGAACAAAACAATTCTTTGTTAAAGTAGTCAATTTATTTTAAGAGCATGTACTTGAAAGTAATAGGCAAAAAGTTATAGAAAGAATACTTTAAACTACCCAAAAGCATGCCCAAACATGTACTTTAGAAAAGTCTTTGATGCATTCTAAGTTTAAAAAAAAAAAAACCTCTTACATTTAGAAAAGATTTTTTGGTAAAAAAGCAATACAAGTATATTTCAAATAATTCAGAACTGAAAAAGGAATACAATCAAATCATTATGTGAACATTCACATTAAATACATCTAAAATACAAAAGAATGATTTATAGCAGTAACTGGATATTCAGTCTACATGACTTTGCACAATGCCATTGTATACTTACTGGGTGGAAGCTGTCTATTCTAAAATACAGTAATTTGGTTTTTCAGTGTAGAACTCCAAGTACAGAACAAATTACATCCTGTGCCTAGACTCAGGAAAGTGAAATTGGTGCATGGCTTGGACTAGCTCATAGAACTAGGTAGCTACCCCAAATCTTCTCCATTTGCAGCGTTTCTAGTTTACCTAAGCCCAGATACCCTTTTGCCCTCGGGCATGATTTCACTGACATTGTTTGGCCCTCCTCTGCACATTTCTAGAAAGAGCAGCCACCTTTCTTCTTCCCTCCAAGCATGCAAACATACAACATGGGGGGAGCAGGATAACCGAGTGGGCTCAAGCCACACTACTGTGGGGTCACCTGGGCTCAGGGGTAGAGGGCATGAGGTGTGGGGACAGTGGCTGGGCTGCCTGACTGACCCATCCTTTCTTCTCTTCCCTGCAGCAGGAACAAGCACAAGCTGGGGACCCTCTAGCTCTGCAGCAGCGGCAGCACCCCCAGCCGCCCAACCACCGAGGCGACAACTCCGCAACTGGGACCAGCTCCTTCGGTGCCACATGCAGGCCATCATACACGTCGAGGCAGCCATCACTCGGCACGTGGAGGCAGATGTGCAGTGGCACCAGGAGGCCTGGGGCTCCTTCCAGGCCCAGTGCATCCGCATGGCGGATTCAATAGCCACCCTCACTGCATACGTTGGCCATGCCATCCATTACGGCATGGCCTTGCCCCATGCACCCGCCATCCCTCCCCTAGCACTGCCCCTGTCCCCTCCTGCAATGGCCCCTCCTGCTCCTGTTCCTGCCTCTCCTGTGCCTGCCTCTCCTGCCCACCGCCCCGTGCAGCCTAACCCTACGCGGCCTGCCCTCCATGTGCAGGTCCGCCCCCACAGGAGCGGTCGCAGGGGCCACCCCTCCCAGGAGTAGCTCCTCCCCCTCCCAGTTCAAGGTCTTCTCCCCCTCCCAGTTCAAGGTCTCCTCCCCCTCCCATCCTAGATCTCCCCTCTCCCCATTGTAAATGAAACAAAGCCAAGTTTTTTTGTTCAAGAAAAACTGTGTTTGGTGTTTATTGGGAGGTAAGAAAGGGAAGAGGAGGGGAGGGGTGGAGAAGGGAGAGGGAAAGGTAGGGGATGAGAGGGAGTTGTAAAGGGAGACCAAGGTGACCCTACTATGGGGCCTGGGAGAACATGTCTGTCAGGGCCTCCCGGATGCGCACTCCAGCCTGGTGCGCCTGGCGGATGGCAGCTGTGCGGGGCTGTTAATAGGCCTGGCCCTCAGCTGCCATCTGTGCGGGGAGGAAGGCCTCCCAACTCCGCTCCACAAGATTGTGGAGCATGCAGCACATGGCCATGCGTCCATGGCATTCCGCTCACCCATCTCGAGACAGGTGAGCAAACATCGGAAGTGGGCTTTCAAGTGGCCGAAGGTGCACTCCACTTAATTGCGGGCCCTGTTGAGGTGGTCGTTGAACTGAGACCGGTTCTGGTCCGGCCACCCCGTGTAGGGCTGCATTAGCCAGGGCAGCAGGGGGTAGGCTGCGTCCCCGATGACACAGATGGGCATAGGCACATCCGTGACAGTAAACTCCTGCCAGGGGAAGTAGGTGCCCGCCTCTAGCCTGAGAAACAGGCCAGAGTTCCATAGTATGTGGGAGTCGTGTGCCCTGCCGGACCAGCCCGTATAAACGTCCAGGAAGCAGCCATGGTGGTCCACGAGGATATGATCAAGCCCTGGAATATGATCAAGCAGTACCCCTTCCTGTTCATAAAATGGGCCACTCGATGCTCCGGGGCCCGGACGGGGATGTGGGTTGCATCCAGAGCTCCCCCGCAGTTGGGGAACCCGAGGGCAGTGAGGCTGGCTAGCGTAGAGTCCATGTCGCGCAGGCAGATGACTCTTGGGAGCAGGACGTCGTTGATGGCATGGACAACCTGCAGACGGATGCAAAGAAACACAGGGGAACACATCACATAAGGCAGGATGAGTGTGCGCTCCCTTGGGCCCCCCCCCCGTGATGCCCTCTGTGCTCATGCACACACACACACCTGAGCCCGCTTGCTTCCCCCCCGCCTCCCACCCGCAGCCCTGTGCAAGGGAGGGACGGCCCAAATCCCTGGGTGACCCAGCCTGGAGTCTTGGCTGCCCCTGGGTATGGAGTGCACCACCCTCCCTCCACCCCACTCCTCACTCCTCCTGAGACTTACCTCCATCACGATGACACCGACAGTGGATCTGCCCACCCTGAACTAGTGTGCCACCGATCGGTAGCTGTCCGTGGTGGCCAGCTTCCAGACTGTGATGGCGACGCTCTTATTGATGGGGATGGGTGCCCGCAGCCGGGTGGTGGGTCTTTGGAGCGCAGGAGCGAGCCAGGCACACAGCTCCAGGAACATCCGCTTTCACATGCGAAAGTTCCAGACCCATTGCTGGTCGTCCCATTGCCTCAGGACCAGCTGGTCCCACCAGTCCGTACTGGTGTCCAGTGTCCACAGTGGCCTCTTCACCCTGGGATGAGGATGCTCCCTCCTGGTGAGGGAGTCCAAAGTGATCTGCGTCTGCAGGTCCTGGAACAGGAGGGCAGCAGCACTCCAAAATGGCTGGAAGGGGCCAGAGCAGGCACATGGCCACCCCTGGCTCCATGGCAGACAAAACAAGGGAGATGAAAAAAAAACAGGCAAAGGCACTAAGTGGCAAAAGTGGTATCCAAAAGGCAGAGGGCAACCACCAAAACTGCTATGGCTGTCAGTCCCTGCAAGAGGTCCTATAGCACGCAGCAGGAGAGAAACAGCTGTCCCGGGAGATCCCTTTAAGCACGTGTCTCAAAGGAGCTCCAGCCTCCGCCCCCAGAAAGGGCTGGTGCCCTTTTGCCTTCTTCAAAATGGTTCCAGGCTTCTGCTTTCGCGCAAAAACATCCCGTCAATGTAGACACACTTTTGCGCAAAAGCACATCATTATAATGATAACTCGGGGACCAATCTAGACGCGCTTTTGCGGAAATACTTTTAACGGAAAAACTTTTCCATTAAAAGTATTTCCGGACAATCATGCCAGTCTAGACGTAGCTTTTAAGAGTTTAGGAAAACACACAGGAGCTATGCAAAAAGAAGAACCAGGAGGATTTATTCTGAAGAAACAGTGACTAGGGAAGACATGATAGCTTTGTGCAGAACAAACTAATTAATAACATGAAAACAGCAAGATTCAACAATTCTTGTTTGCTCACAAGTCCAGATAAACATCCGCAAAACTAACTCATTATCCTCCTTCAAACTCTTCTGTGCCAGATGCATACAAAAAGCTTGGCAGTGGTTAAGGTTCAGCATGAGGAAACCACTGTCAATTAAACTGACCAGTATTATTTCATTATTTCCTTGTACTCCCAACTCTGTATCCATCTGTCTCTTGTCCTATATGTAGACTATAAATTCTTTGGAGGGCAGAGCCCCACCTTTGTGTTCTGTATTTGTATAGTGCCTAGCACATGTTCCTGATCCATGATATGGCATTTAGACACTCAGTGAGTCTATGTCTACACTATAGAGTTTTGTCAGAAAAACAAGAGTTTTTTCTAACAAAACTTGAGGAACGTCCAACTGCAATTTCATTCTTCTGCAAGAAAATTGAAAGATCAGAGGGTGGGGGGGTTGGCATTGGTAATCCTCATTCTATGAGGAAAAAGCCTTTTTGCAAAAAGGCGTGCGTGGACGGGGAAGAGGGAGTTCTTTCGGAAGAAGAGGAAAAAGGAAAAAGCACACTTCTTTTTCGATGCTCTTTTGCAGTGTGGACACTCTCTTTCAGAAGAAGTTTTTTTGGAAGACCTCTTCCGAAAAAAGCTTCTTCCAAAAGAAACCTGTAGTCTAGACGTAGCCTCAGATAAATACAAAATGGGAAGAAATAATCAGCTTCAAAGGTAGCTGAGAAACATTTGGTCCCATTTTTTTTTAATTAAGCACTGAACTAAGTATCCATGTGAAAGTTGTCTGGATTGGAGATAATTATGTCTAAACTTTGTACTTCTTTATCAGGGAACATTGAAGATTCTAAAATCCAGTTCTGCCAGGTTAGCGGAAAGTCTCAGTCACTGGTTGCTATAATTCTCTTGCAGTCCACCTTATCGTTTAAGTTAAACAGATAGTAGAAAAAAAGCAAAATCTAGCAAACTACCCAAGTTTCACTCACCATCAGGGCACTTCCTTGTGGCCACACTGGGGGTTTAGTTCCCTTTAGGTCTGACATCACTCATTTTCACAGTTATTCACACTGCCTCCACTCTTGTTCCCCAGGGCTCACAATGTTCCCTCCTCATGACTCAGCCCTCCAAAAAGGTCACTACTTAGTCCTCAGCTTCCAGCTGGATCAACAGTGTGCATGCTCTTCCACACAGTCTGCTGCTCCACGGACAGATCCTCTGCTACTTCCCAAGCAGCAGGGTACAGGAATCTGGGCAAACCCACCATTCCATTTCTAGCCTTGGGATCTTTGTACAGCAGCTAAGGTCTTATTGCTCCCAGACCCTGTTCCTATCTCCCTAGACTTCCCTTTTCTATCCTCTTCTCTCTCACCACATGGGCTTCCCAGCTCAGACTCCCTCATTCCAGGAAGTAACTGTAGACTACTACTCCTACAGACCCCTTACCCCTTCTATTTTATGGCAAAGAGACTTGACTGAATAGTCCATTACTACCAACAACTAAAATTCTTCAGTACTTGGTTTATATTCTCTTGCTCTGTCCTGCACCTTTCCCACAGTACCTGTTTAGTAACACTCCATTTCCTTGATGTTTTTTCCTAAATAACAATGCAATTCTTCTTATCTTAAGACATTTAAATGCCTCAGAAAGCTTTTCCTTTTCTTTATTGAAGCTCTTACATACCCACAGCAGGTTAGCAATTGCTTCTTCTACCTTACAGAGTGCACATGATTCATCTTTGTGTCTATTTATTCAAAAGAGCTGCAATGACCACTCCTCTTGCCTGCTTCCTGTCTTTATACAGACCTGACATGCTCCTTCCCAACTACCTGTCATCTTCCACTTGGCTTTATTGAGCCCTGACTCTCCTCCAAGTATAGCAGTACAGGGTTAATTGATCTAATTTAACTACTCTACCTTGTGCGGAGTGGATACCCTGGCACAATCACCAATGGTAAGATTTTCAAAAGCATTTTAGGATCCTAACTCCCATTGTAAAAAATGACTGAGTGCCAGATCCACAAAGGTATTGAGATGCCTACCTGCCTATTTAGGTGCTTATGTCCACTGTTTAGATGCTACAGACATCTCAAAACCACCATTTGCTCGTAAGCACCCCAGGAAACCTAATTTGCCACCAGTCATCATTTGCAAAGTTGCCAAAGCACTGACACCCACCTTTCTTCTCCTTCCCAGTAAGCTTCTTGGATCCTTTGCTCAAGATGGCATCCTGGCAAGCCTCAAGCAAAGGTCAAACTAGATGATCTTTCCTCCTCCCAACTCTCCAACAAGAGCTTGCAGGTGTTCTTAGACATGATACTTGTCTCAAATGAGTGCTCGAAACACAAAGTGGTTGGCTATTCTGGAGTGGGTTCCTCTCAATCCCTGCTGTTGAAATAGTTCAATTTTCTAGGGCTATCTTTTTTGACCTAGGCAGTTAGCCAAAAATTCAGGGTCTTATACAGCTCCAGTAATGTGAAGAAATTCATGAGAGTCAGGTATTTCTTTGATACAAATTTGTTTATTTACAAAGACTGTAAAAAGTCTGTTTCCTTGAACACAATAGGAGACAAACAGCAGGAGAAAATTCCTTTGTTCACTGTTTCGAGCCTGCCTTCCCAGCCCGCACTCTATCCCCTCTGTTCCTGTCTACTTGGTTTTCTCTCAGTGCTTCTGCTCTCTGCATGTGGCTTCAGCTAGTTCCCTTTCTCACTCACACACACAAGGCTGGCTAAAAAACACCGAGCAAATCCCTCCACTCACATATTTCTTTATCTTCAGTGACAGCTGCTATAGAAGATCTTGTTTCCACATTCATACAAACTGAAGGGGGATGGCTACACACAGCAGCTTCAATGATGTTTAGCACAAACCAGAAGAATATTAAATGGCCGCTAGGCCAGGAAAAATACCTGATTATATGGAACTATTGTTAGAGCACTCTCCTTGGATGTGGGTTCAAACTGCTGATCCAAAACTAGTGGAAAGGAGTGGGAGTTGAAATCAGGTTTCCTTTATTCTATGAGCGTGCCCTAACCCCAGGGATACTGTCTGTACTGGGGACTCACTTCATTGACAACAGATTTACTAAACTAAAGTGAAGCCTTCCTACTGAGGAGGCGATGAAAACTTTGCTTGTTAACAGTTACGAAGAAGGGCAAATTGCAATCAGAATGGTGCGTGTTTGTTTAATACTCTTTTGAAAAAGCCACGCTCAGGTGCATCAAACTTCTTGCTAAGGCTAAGGTTTAGTCATGGCAATAAAGAAAAATGCATTATCTGTGTCTGGCTTTTATTATAAATACTCCTGACTAAATCTTAACTGTTCTTGGGGCCTGGGATGCTGCTGTTCTGAGGGTTCCTGAAGCCAATGGCTGACCCCACCTGTAGTGGTGAAGACTAACTGCGGCCCACTGGCTCTGAAGCCCCCAGGGATTACTACTCCGATAGTCTCAGAGGCTGCCCCAGAACCATTGCTGCTCTGGTGGCCCCTTAGGCCGGCTAGGGCTGCCTTATCACAGGCAGCTCCAATGCCAGCTACTCAGGGCCAGCTGAACAGCAGCCTGTGAGGCTGGCCCCAGGGCTGCCTGAGTAGAATCTGTTACTTCTGTAACCTCTCTGACAGATTCACAGCATTACTTATTACCCATAAAGAACAATTTGGGAAGGAGCCTCAATTCATTAAGGGCTCATCTAGACTACGGGGAATAATCGAAAGAAGATATGCAAATTCAGCAGGAATTTGCATATCTTCTTCCAATCGCACTTTTGAAAGCTCTAAGTAGTTAAGATGTGGCTTTTTCTGCGAACCCCCCACCCCCACCCCCTACCCCTTTGTCAAAAAACCACTCTTCCTCAAAAAAGGAGGTTTACACAGCCTTTTGACAAAGGGGGGATTGCCGAAAAAGCCGCATCTTAACTACTTTCACTTTCAAAAGCTCCACTTTCGAAAGTGCGATCAGAGAAGATATGCAAATTATCTTCTTTTGACCATTCCCGGTAGTCTAGATGAGACCTAAGACACTAAAGAGCTGTTATGCAGTTGTGCTAGGCTTTACAAGAAAAGGCACCTTTTACCAAGGGAATGGCTTTAGAAAAACATTACATAATCTACTCTCTGACATTGTCATTGCAAACAATAGTGAACTATGAACTATGATCCTAAACCTATTTCTGCACCACAACGAAAGCATCTTACCCAGAGAGTTCAGTGCCAGAAACCCAGAGGAACTTGTAAAATTACAGCATTCCGTGTATTATTGGTAGAGAACAAAAAGTGCATTTTTTCCACAAGTAGAGGGCTATCCATAATGAAATTGCCTTGTTAAGGATCTAATGCTTCAAAACATTTGTGAGTAGTTTCATTTAGTAAGGATTTTCAGGGTGGGGCAACATGCTAGGACTCAGAATAATTTGTTACAAATGTGTGACTGTTATTCCACTGTTAATATTATTTGTATTGCAGCAGCATCCAAAGGCCTGGCCCTCAACCAAGATTGGGGCCATCACTGTACAACCATTTTTTTTCTTTTTTTTCCACTTCAGTTTTCTTTCAATTATTATTTGGTATTCTCCCCCAAGACACACACACACATAGCCATTTTGACTGGTCAGTTTTAGTTACATAGGGGGGTGTTTCAAAATGAGAGAGTTTTGAAAACAAACAAATTCTGCTGAAAACAACAAAAACAAAACAAATAAACACTTCAGATAGTTTCAAAACCCAGCAGAAATAAAACACTTTCGCAAATATTGGATTGTGTGTGGGGGGGAAGGAGAGGAGGGAATTGAACATGTCTTTTCATTCTTCAAATAGTTCTCTTGGGCTTCCTCATTGTTACCCCGCTGTTGTGGCTGTCGATGGCTGAAAAAGGAGAGAGAAAAAGGAGACATAATTATAAGACCTTTGCTTCCCCTTCTTCCAAGAATAACCTCAAGAGATGTGGGGGATAACATGTTAATTCTGTTGTAAGTTCTAACCTTGTCTGTGTAAATGACCTGCTCTGCGACCTTGAAGAACATTCCTGTCTTTGTGGCAGTGCCCCCATTTATAAAATAAAGATAATAATCTTCACCTTATTCTATAGCACAGTGGTGTTAACGTTGCTTGCTTGGTAAGCACTTGAAGATATAAAACAGAGAGGGCTACGGGATAGAGACCCCAGAACTGAGATTTGGGAGAGCTGTGTTTTATTCCCTCTGGATTTGACACAGATTTGGTGTGTGTCTTTCGGCAAGTCATTGCACCTGCCTGCTCCTGTTTTCTCTGCTGTGTTTAGGGCTTGTCTACAGGCAGAATTGCAGCAGTTTAATGACTCTCATTGCAAACTATGATTTTACACTGATTTAGTTAGACTGGTACAAAAGACTGGAGTCTTATTTTAGTTGAAACTAGACTTATTGTAGTTTAGCTTATCTTGATTAGGAATAGCAGTAGGCTACACTGAAACAAGCCACTCTGAAACCAAAATGAAATTCTCCATACAGGTGTTAATAAAACAAGTACACCTTTGTGTGCAGACATTGCCTCTGTTTAGGCCCTGAGCGTGCAATTCATTGCAAGATTTCTCAGTTATCCATCTGCATGGTGCCTTGGCTTGTTAACTTTGGGGGGCAGGACTGACTTCCATTCAAATTTTGTACCATATTTAGCATAATGAAGCCTCCATCTCAGTTGAAGGCCTTTAGATGCTTCAGCAATGCATGCAACCAATAATACTAATTACTGTTATTATGATATAACTACTTCTTTTTCGCCTTGCCTCTCTTCCATAAATTAACTTCCTAGCAGATTTGTGGAATGATTTTTCTTTTCCTTTTTATCTTTGATGGTGAGCCTAAAGTTTTATAACCCTTCAGGACATTTGACTGTTCCCTGAGAATAAAAGTTTATGCTCTTGTTTGCACAGTAGGTAACTATAGAACAAGCAGGTGCAATGACTGCTGAATAATTTGAAGTCCTTAACATTATTGCAGAAACTCTTTGTTCTCAACCCAAAAATCTGTTGCCAAAGCTGAGTTCTTTGATACAGTGGGGCAGTGATGAATGATGTGCAATGATAGCTGAAGAAGCTATTGTGTCAGGCACAGCACACTGAAGAGATACTGTAATGACAGCCTTGAAACAAATGTCTGCCCAAGCTAACATGCCTAAGGCCTGTTCTGATATTGACTATGAGGCAGTGAGCTTATGGGGGCTGTATGCTTTCAAATACTTATTTGCCATCACCTGCACCCCTGGGGCATCTTTTCAGTGTCCACAATAAGCTTTTCAATTCAAGTTTGGGTTTCTTTTCTTGGTAACATTCTGCTCTCTTCATCTCTCCTAAAACACTTTGCACTTGCATAAAGCAAAATCTTGATTATTAAGAAGTCTGTGGGAACACCTGAAATCTTAGAATAATCAGGGGCTCAGATAAAAGGGGCTGCTAGCACTGAAAACAATAACACCTGCATTTAGGTTTGGGAGACTAAAGAACTGAGAGTTGTGATTGCAGACCACCAGCCAGCATAACTTTCATTTTACCAGACATGTCTTACTTCTACTGACCTGGATATGAATTCAGTAATTATTGTTACCCTTGTTCTCCTTGGGTATGTCTACACTACAGCACTAATTCGAACTAACTTAATTAGAATTAGTTAATTCGAACTAAGCTAATTCGAACTAGTGCATCTAGACCTAAAAACTAGTTCGAATTAGCACTTTGCTAATTCGAACTAGCATGTCCACATTGAGTGGACCCTGAACCGAGGTTAAGGATGGCCGGAAGCAGTGCCGGCAGGGCATCAGATAGGGCTGACAGTTCTCAGGGGTCCCCGCTTGCAAAGCAGTCCTGGCCTGGAGTGCCCTGAGTGCCCACACTCGGCACATCACAGCACTCGGCCATCAGCCCGGCTGCACTTGCTGCAGGCTGCCATCCAGAGGGGGGGGTCAATCAAGGGGCTTCAGGAGAGTTTCCACCCCGAGAAGCCCGCAGAGCCACCCCAGCCCTCCCCATTGGGGGCTCGTACCCCATTCCTCCCTCACCTCCTTCCACTTACTCCTCCCTACCCCCCTTACTGATGTACAAAATAAAGGACACGTGTGTTCAAAAATAGAAACTCTCTTTATTGAACAAAACTCGGGGAGACTGGGAAAAGGAGGTGGGAGAGGGGAAGAGAGAGGGTGGGAGAGGGGAGGGCAACTAAAATGATCAGGGCTTTGGAACAGGTCCCATATGAAGAGAGGCTAAAGAGACTGGGACTTTTCAGCTTAGAAAAGAGGAGACTGAGGGGGGATATGACAGAAGTCTATAAAAGCATGAGTGGCGTGGAGAGGGTGCATAAAGAAAAGTTCTTCATTAGTTCCCATAATAGAAGGACTAGAGGACACCAAAGGAAAGGAATGGGTAGCAGGCTTCAAACTAACAACAGAAAGTTTTCCTTCACAAAGCAAATAGTCAACCAGTGAAACTCCTTGCTGCAGGAGGCTGTGAAGGCTAGAACTAGAACAGAGTTTAAAGAGAAGTTAGATAATTTCATGGAAGTTGGGTCCATGGAGTGGTATTAGCCAGGGGGTAGAAATGGTGTCCCTGGCCTCTGTTTGTGGAAGGCTGGAAATGGATGGCACAAGACAAATGGCTTGGTCATTGTTTTGGTCCATCCCCTCCAGGGTCCCTAGCGTTGGCCGCTGTCGGCAGACAGGCTACTGGGCTAGATGGACCTTTGGTCTGACCCAGTACGGCCATTGTAAGCTCAGGGCTCAGGGTCGGGGGTCTCACTGGACCACCCTGATTTTCATGCAAACCTGCTCCTAGGTGGCCAGGCTGGCAGCTATCCTGCCCTAGACGGCTACTTTCCTGTGCCTAGTGCGGAGGTTGTGGATGAGGTCCACGATGTCCACACTAGACCAGGTGGGCGCCCGCCTCTTGCGGACCCGGGCAGGCTCCTGGGAGCCGCCAGCCTGGTCCCGGGAAGAGGCGGAGGGCTGGGTGGCAGCGGGTGGCTGGCTCGAGCCGTGCCAGGTGCATGGTCTGCTGGCTGGGTGCTGGCAGGCTTGCACCTGGCACGGGCACTGTAGGCAGCCCGTGCCCCTTTAAGGGGTCCGGGGCCGGGAGGGGGGCAGACGAGTTTCCCTGGTGGTGCCCAGAGTGGTCACCAGGGAAAGCTGGGGAGGGCTAGCCTCCCACTAGTTCGAATTAAGTGGCTACACATCCCTTAATTCGAACTGCTTAATTCGAACTAGGCATTAGTCCTCGTAGAATGAGGTTTACCTAGTTCGAATTAAGTGCTCCGCTAGTTCGAATTAAGTTCGAACTAGCGGTTTGCCTGTGTAGCGCCTATCAAAGTTAATTCGAACTAACGTCTGTTAATTCGAATTAACTTTGTAGTATAGACATACCCCTTCACCCTTCTTTCCTACTGTTGTCTACAGTCCTTTTGTATGCACTTTGTCTTAAAAACAAGGTCCATGGGGCAACCTTTCTTGTATTTTTGTGCAGCTCCTTGCACAATGGGCACCAGCTCAAATAAGAGCCCCTGGGTAGTACCAAAATATTATAATAGAAATGTAGGGCATCTCTACACATCCAAACTTCATTAATCTGAAGCCCCATTTCACTTGAAATGGCTGGTGTGTGTGAATCTATATCTGGTAAAAAGTGAGTTTGGGATAAGTGAGGTTTGGAGAAAAAATGTAGGAAATGCCTTTCATATAAGGATCTTAAAACACTTTGCAATCATAAACTAATTAATGAAGACCTACAGCTCCCACGAGACAGACACCGCCAGTAAAATAATTCTTCAGTGGCCCATTTTACAAATAAAGGAACTGGTGAAAATTTAAGCAACCTGCCAAGATTGTTGTGTGAGTTCATGGAATAGTAAAGAATAGAACAGTAGGGTGAAATCCTGGCCAAGTTGTCAAGAATCTGACTGAATTCAGTGAGGCCCAAATTTCATTCCAGGAGTCCTGACTCCCAGCCACAATTAGCCATGAGTTTTGTATACATTTCTGTTTTTATTTTTAGTATGGGAACTTTCTATACTGTAGTCAAGAACATTCTTCAAACACATGTTCATTACGAATTAGTTGTATTCCATATGCACATTCCCAGCTGTAGTATTTCCTTGTATATATTTTTTTCTATATTAGCCTGCAAATTTTGTCTTTAACAAAAGAAAGAGATAAGCCTATGACTTCATCATTACATAAAGGCAACGTGTACTCCACCAATAAAATGTATAGGAAATTAATCAGAAAGTAAAACTGTTTAATTTGTGCTTGACTTGCTATACATTGAATTTTATAATGGGAATGAAAACTGTACTAAACTTAAGGCAGTTATTCGCACATGATCACATTTAATAAAGTACAAAACTTGAAGTTGGCCTATTCACGTTATCTTTTCTGACTATGTAGAGAAGAAATGGAAAGATCTCTGGGAATGGGTGATGGGGCATGGATCACTTGATTACTTGTTCTGTTCCTTCTCTCTGGCACTTGGCATTGCTCAGTCAGAAGATGGGATACTGGGCTAGATAAACCTTTGGTGTAACCCAGTATGACTGTTTTTATGTCTCAGCTAACAATGACAAGGCAGGACCAGTGGGTATAGTATAGAAAAGTAAACAATGCAATTGGGTGAAAAATCAGCTAATAAAAAATCCTACTATTTTTAGTCAAGGACACTGCCTTGTAATACTGAAAATATTGATAACGCTTTAGCTATAGCTGCATTAAGAATATATAAAAGAATGAATAGACTATACATAAAGATGTGAGGCATATGAATAGAAATGAAACACTCCCCAGTCCTTCTCCAGCTTCTTCCCTAACATTACTCCCTCAAATGTGTCAATATGCACAAACACATAACACGCTGGAAATGTGTATATATTTATATTCATGTATAAGCGTCTCTGCAGCATTTGTTACCTTAGAACAAGGGTCAGCAACGTACGGCACACATGCCCTAAGTGGCATGCAAGATGATTTTGAGTGGCACATGCAATGAAAGCCTAATGGTATTATGGGTATGTTCAGCAGAGAAGTCCCCTTAGTCTGTCCCATTCACAGGAAAGCTCACATTGTGAGCCACTGGTCACGTTTTTCACACTTAAGTGGAAGGTCAGACAATTTAGACAAAATGGTGGTTCCTAAGAAAGCAAAGTCAGATGTTCACTAATTTCAGCCTTCTTGGAGAGATGAATATGGATTTGTTCAACATAAAGACCATGCTGTTTGTGCTCTATGTTGTAAGAGCATTGTTTGCTGCATATCAAGTGTCCAACGACATTAACAAACAACAAACAGTGGCATTAAAAATGCAGTGGTATTTAGTGTCATGCTTGATGAGTGTGTGTATATAAATGAAGTATATACTGTTCTTGTGAGATACTGTGACTAAGATGAAGTTCAAGAAGAGCTATGCTGCCTAAAATCCATGCATGGCACAACAAAAGGGGAAGATATAGCAAAGATGTTTGTTAATCATTTTGAGGAAAGCAGAATTAATATCAGAAAAATATTTTCTATGACAACTGATAGTGTCTCTGCTATGGTAGAAAAACAGGAGGGATTTGTAAAGATCATTGATAATCAAATTGGCCACCAGGTTGTAAATTTTCATTGATATTCATCAAGAAAATCTTTGTGCCAAGATTGCTAATTCTGAGGTTTATAATGGGGTGATTACAGTGACGAAGATCATGACTTTTCTTGTTGCTCGATCTGCCTTAACACATCGGCAGTTTCAAGCTCTGCTTGAGGAGTGTCTTTAATAATTTTTGTTGCTCATCTCTGGATTTTCTTCATGTGGTGCCCAGAATTGGATACGATACTCTAGTTGAGGCCAAATCAGCCCAGAATTATTTCTGTCTTGCTTACAACATTCTTACTAATACATCCCATATTGATGTTTGCTTGTTTTGCAACAGTGTTTCACTGTTGGCTCATATTTATCTTGTAATCCACAGTGATCTCCCATATCTCTTTCAGTGGTATCCTTTCCTAGGCAGTCGTTTCTCATTTTGTATGTGCACAATTGATTGTTTCTTCCTAACTGAAGTACCGGTGTGTGGATACCAATCACCATTTATGAAATAAGAGGGTTAAAGAACAGAGGGTATGTCTACACTATCCCGCTAGTTCAAACTAGCGGGGTAATGTATGCATACCGAACGTGCAAATGAAGCCCGGGATTTGAATTTCCCGGGCTTCATTTGCATAAGCGGGGCGCCGCCATTTTTAAATGCCTCATTTCACGAGGCGTACAGATAGTTCGGAATGGCTTGCTAGTTCGAACTATCTAGCCCGTGCCGCATGTAGCCGCGCGGCACGGGGTTCGAACAAGCCGGCATTTAAAAATGGCGCCGGCCGGCTTATCCAAATGAAGCCCGGGAAATTCAAATCCCGGCCTTCTTTTGCACGTTCGGTATGCATACATTACCCCGCTAGTTCGAACTAGCGGGGTAGTGTAGACATACCCTCAGAGGGTACGTCTACACTAGCTTGTTAGTTCGAGCTAGGTAGGGTAATGAGGGCAAGCGGAGTTGAAAATGAAGCCCGGGATTTAAATAAAGTTACTCCTCATGGCAGTTCGAATTAGGATCTTTAATTCGAACTACCTACTCCATCCCACGTGTAGCCGCAGTTCCACGAGGAGTAACGGTAGTTCGAATTAGAGATCCTAATTCGAACTACCTACTCCATGCCGCGTGTAGCCGGGGGCACGGAGTTCGGACTAAGGGGGGTTTAAAAATGACAGTGACTGAGAAGATGCAAATGAAGCCTGGGATATTTAAATCCTGGGCTTCATTTGCTACCCCGGTTGCCCTCATTTGCCTACCTAGCTCGAACTAACGAGCTAGTGTAGACATACTATAAGAGACTGAGATCAGAGAACTCAGCAAGGAAAAGCAAGGCCAAGGATCTTCCTAAATGGTAAGATCTGCATCTTAATTTATTTATTAATGAAGCTGTTAAAATGTAAGCAGGACTATTATTCACTTCTATTGATGAAATCTGTGTGACATTGATACTTTTTAAAGTCAATAAGTTAAATCTTGTCACCAGGGACAGATGACCATTTTGCTGGGCCAAGGGCAGCCCAATTTCGCGGGGCATCCCTTTGCCACGGCACATGTGTGGTGGCGCCACGGCGCATGCGCAGGGCTTCTTGAAGCGCAGGGCCCGGGGTGGCCGCCCCGCTTGCCCTGCCCTATATCCGCCCCTGCTTGTCACGCCACTTCTGAAAGGTTGCTGACCCCTTCCTTAGAACCTTTCTGATAAGCAGAAACACAAAACACAAAGAAAACCTCTGGAAGCAACACAATGAGTGTGACCAACAGGAATCCTGAAGTTTTCCCATTATAAAAAAAAATTATCTGATAAAAAAATTAAAAACCCATTTTTCCACAATTAAAATGAAACACTGAACTTTAAATTTCCCTAGTTTTCACAATATATGTAGGTATTAGTTGAACACAATGTTATATTGAAATATTTATAATTTTAATCAAGTTAGTGGATTATAATAAAACAGAGTGCCTACAGCTGCAAGATGTATTTCTTATATATACCAAACAGTTGTGTCTGTATTTTATACTTTCAGAAAGTTGTTTTTTATGGAACAAAAATAAAATGAAAATTGCTTTTATTTAGCATTATTCACTTTCTGAGTTAGTCCTGGTTGTTGAAATAGAGTTACAGCATTCCAGCTACATTTTTGTCTTTCAGACCTGTGGCACTAGGCTCAGAAAAGAATCCCAACTTTTCTGAAACTTCTTTTTGGGTCAGTTGAAGTTACAGTCCATTAGAAGAGAACCATTTTGTGTTTTGCAAGGTAAGCACATGATCTTCAACAGACATCCAGAAGCAAATGGGATCTTCAGTGTCTCGAAGCGTGTCTTTGGAAATCCCTAACTACCCTGACTAGTCCATGTTGCATTCATCCTACAGCTTTAATGGCAGTTTCACAGTTTTGTAATCTTTCCAAGTAGCACCTACTTGTTTGGGAGCCAGTGCACGAACAACAGGGGGAAAATCAATTGCTGGTTTATTTCTTAGGTTGTACTGTCTCATTTTATCAGCAGCACTTTGAGCATCTGCAAATCCATTCGCATTATAGGTTGATGGTGCAAGATGCTCCAGCTATGAAATTAAATCCAGGACAATGTGGCACTGTGATGCATAACCAGAAAGAGTTAAGCAGCTTACAGACTGATTGACCCAGAGTCAACCAAAGGAGAGACATGAGAATAGTATGTAAATGGTAATTAAGGCCATTTCATATCATGTAGGCTAGAAATGTGAAATGCAAACCTGTACTGTTAGAAAATTAGAGTTAATACTAATTGTATATACAGGCAGTCCCCAAGTTACGCGGATCCGACTTATGTTGGATCCGCAGTTACGAACGGGGATTTTCTCGCCCCAGACAACGGGAGCGGCGGGATGCCCGGTCCCACCGCCCGCGTCCTCCGGGGCGAGAAAAGCTGTTCTGCGTCTCCCTGGTCTGCTGGGGCGGGGTGGGGAGAGGAGCCAGATCAGTGCCACGGTCCCGCCCAGGTCCTCCTCCGCTTTGCTCAGTGTCTCCCTGGTCTGCAGACCAGGGAGATGCTGAGCAAAGCGGAGGAGGACCCGAGCGGGACCGCGGCGCTTCCAGATCAGCGCCACAGTCCCGCCCAGGTCCTCCGCCACTTTGCTCAGCGTCTCCCTGGTCTGCTGGGGGGGGGGGGGAGAACGCAGCTAGTGTGCCCCCCACCCCAGCAGACCAGGGAGATGTGGAGCAAAGCCCCGAGCCTGTGGTAGAGCAGGTGGGTCGCTGCCGGTTGGTCCCGCAGCACCGCTCCTTGGCGCTACTGGACCAACCCGGCAGCACCCCAGCTGCTCTGCCCCAGGAGTCCTGATTCAGCCGCTGATGATCAGCTTCAGCCGAGGAGCGGCGGCGCTACTGGACCAACCCAGCAGCACCCCAGCTGCCCCAGGCGTCCCCAAGTCAGCCGCTGCTGAAACTGACCAGCGGCTGACTACAGGAAGCCTCTGCCCCGGGCTTCCTGGAATCAGCCGCTGATCAGTTTCAGCAGCAGCTGACTTGGGGATGCCTGGGGTTCTTAAGTTGAATCTGTATGTAAGTTGGAACTGGCGTCCAGATTCAACCGCTGTTGAAACTGATCAGTTTCAGCAGCGGCTGAATCTGGACGCCAGTTCCAACTTACATACAGATTCAACTTAAGAACAAACCTACAGTCCCTATCTTGTACGTAACCCGGGGACTGCCTGTATTATAAGAATCTTGGATGGAATAATTTCATTGTCTATATGTCTCTTTAAAGTATGTGATAAGGAATGGTAATCCATGTAGTTAAGTATCATAAAGTCTAAGAAACAGAAAATTACATCAAAAAGCCTACTGGGGACTGTAAGGTCAAGAGGCTGTTAGAAAACTGTATAAAATGCCTCTTGGGACCGGATCTTTTCATCTCAAATCTACTTAAGCTTCATCCAGGAGTGTTTGAGTCTAATGGATGAGAACTCTAGTTCTAACCTGCATTCCTCCGAATATGGACGTTGGACAATATCTTATGGAAGGAAGAGTCTGAAAGGACTCTTTCAACTGTAAAGCTATGAATCTGATCTCAGAACTGTACTCATGTCTGCATGTATTTTTTAACTAATCCATTCCCTTTCTTTTTATATACATTTTAGTCTAGTTAAGCATGTGTTTGGATAAGATCTGAAATAATCATTCCCCTTCTAGGTAGTGTATCTGATCCTTCAGGATTGGTAGAACTTCCTTATATGATGAATTTGATTTTCAGTGATCCTCGTTATATTTGACTTGAGTGTCTGGGTGGAGTCCTGGGTTGCTTTAAGGGGACTGTTGTTGGCTTCTGAGTAATGAATAAGGTATTGGAGAAGCTGTTTTGTGAGGGCTCAATAAATCTAAGTTTTTGAATATCCATCAGCTTTGGGGATGGGCTGCCCCATTCTTTGCAGTTCATCCTAATTGAGAGACCTCAATGATCTCCCTTGGGACACTGGTGGCAGGCACATTTTGTATATTTGGTGTCCGTATCCCCATGTTCCATTTATTTGTGCCCCACAAACTCATGATAAATCTGGTAGTACTGTGTATAGTACTATACACAATTGAAACATGTATTCTACCTGGTCACAATGGGTTTGGATGGAAGTGTTGGCAAACCACCACTCTTTTCATTCATGCATCTCAGGAACCGTTCATGACAAGCTAGAATTTTCCATAAAAGTGACTTCTTCAAAGTGAAAAAGCAATCCGCTTGCGTAAAGTTATCTTTCATCGTTGATGTGCATTGGAAGATGGGGGAGGCTAAGCTTCCCCAAACCTCTGCTAAAGCTTTCTGCCTCAGGGCTGAGCTGTGGCTGGAGTTTGGGCTGAGGGCACCTCAGGTGGGTGCACCACTCTTTTGAGTCAGGTGGGTCAGGGATCAGGGAGTCTCAGATGGCTCAGGCAAGTGGGCCAGGCCTCAGGGTTAATTTTCCAGGTCATCCAGAGCTCCTCTGACTCTGGTGAGCAAAAGCAGGGGGAGCACAATGGGAGCAGGGCCTTGCCCAGAAGGGGCAGGGCAGGAGGCAGGCTTCCCGAACTGGGGTTCATGTGCTGCCCATGGTATCCTGCGATGTACTTCCTGCCACTGTGACTATCTATGTGCAGCAGAGAATATGCATGCAGTTTGACCATAGGTTTCGAAACATATCATTATCAGCCTTTGCTGTGTAGCTCGCATTGCCTGTTACAAATGCTAATGTTCAATCCATTGGGATGCTAAATTCCACCAGACAGGGAATCAAAGCTTGTGAAATGGTGGCATTGTCTTTATAAGCTGTGGTGCAGCAATGTAGCATACTTAGGAAGACCTTCTTTAAGCACCTCAAATACGGTGGTGAAAACTGATCAGTTTTGGAAGTCAGTTGTTTCATCAGTGACCACAGCAATGGAGTTTCTTTCATGTTATTGAGACGGTGCTGTTTTTCCTCTTCAGAAAGAGTTAGCAAGTAATGGGAATAAAATTGATCTGACTTAGGAACAGCACCACTTCCTTTAACATGCTTGCTCAAAAAATGTCTGACAACAGGCAAATCCATTGTAGGCAGAGGAATGCCTACTTTTACACGCATTGGAAACAAAATCTGAAGTAACAGTTTCACGCTGTTCTTTGGCAGTTGCAAAGCACTAAAATGATACAGTCATAGTGCATTGTTCCTTTATTGTTGTCACTGGCCCTGCTGTTTCATCCTCTTCGTTTTGCGCCTTTTCATTTAGTTTATGTTTAGCACTTTCCATGTGCTCTACAATTATGTGCCTTTGAATGCAATCTATAGACTTGCTGTGTACAGAACAGCACATTACCGTCAATGTGAACTATATCCTTGCCAAAGGCAGTAACACAGCCATTAGGAATGATTTTTAAAGTTTTTGGCATCTTTTCATAACTTTAATTATTCATGTCTGGAGGCTGACGTGAAATCTGAGATGCATTAAAACATGAACCCCTTTATGATACTGAGTAACCTCTATATGGCAAAAGCATATTGGTTGTTGGAGTATATTTAGCTATGTAAATTTACAACACATTCAGACCTCAACAACAGGAAGACATTACACACACTGAATAAGTGTCACTGGTGCTTTCAGTAAAATTTAATAATTTATATATATTTTCATTTTTCATAAAATCTAAAAAGATTCTCTGTAAAAATGAAAATTCTTTATTTTTTCACAGCAAACAGAATTGAGGATCAGTGATAATAAATTATTTGATTGTGATCTTTTGTCAGTCCCAAGACCTCTCCTTTTTCAGCATCATCTCTTAAGAACAACAGACTTCAAAAAAGAAGTTTTTAACACAGTCTGAGAACTAGTAGCTAGGATCCCGTGGAAAGAAAATCTAAGGGATAATGGAGTTCAGGAGAGCTCGTAGTTTCTCAAAGACACAATATTAAATGTACAACAGCAAACTATCCCAATGACAAGGACAAACTGAAGGAACTGTAAGAGGCCAACCTGACTTCACCATCAAGAACCCTTTATTGACCTGAAAATAGAAAAAGAATCCAACCAAAAGTGAAAACATGCACAAGTTGCTAAGGAGGCGCATAAACTGAGAACGGCATATTTAAGTGATCTGCCAAGATTCAAGTGCAAGTTCAAATGGAACTATTAAGAATAGACAGCAATAGTATATTATACCAGCAAGGCATTTCTAGCCAGTACAGCATACCAGAAAGACCCTGTACTGCCCCCAGATTTCTATTACAATCATTATCATAATTCTGGCCCCTCTCAAGATGTACATCTCTACCCTGATGCCTTGGGGTGTCCATTTTATAATATGTTACACTGATGTTACCCTAAGGCATAGTCAATAGGAGTCTTTCCCCTTTTGCCTATTTGTATTTCCCCCCCTTACCAATGTGAAGATGCCCCTTTTTCTATAGGTTAATATATGAATAATTTTTCCTAATTATCATATATATCAATTCATTTCCATGGCACATTTGTGGTTGTATGTCCCATTCTACTAGGCACTTTTTTCAGGTGAAGTACTGTGTCTAGTTCTGAGCACCACATTTTAAAAATAAATGGACAAACTGGAAAGAGTTCAGAGGAATGCAACACAAATGATCAAAGATTTAGAAAAGCTGATCTCTGAGGAAAGGTTTAAAAAACTTGGCATGTTTAGTGTGAGAAAAGAAGACCAAGAGGGCATATGGACCTGAATAGTAACTAACCACTTGGGCTAAAAAGAGGTTTTAGGGATCATGGAGCACATAAATGTGAAAGAGTTCCTGGCTTAGTCTGCATGAAAAATGATATTGTTTCCCTATACGCTTTCCCAACATACACACAATGTAAGAACAGATGTGGGTATCTGGATTACTGAGTCAAGATGACATTTTGGCCTGATCCAAAGCCTATTAAAATAAGCAAAAAAAAAAAAACCTCCTAAAATTTGCAGAACTTTCGATCAAGTCCAATAGTATATGTCCATGTTACATGAGTTTGGCGTGGACCCATCATTATTTAATGAGTAGGGTTTTTTGTTTTTTTATTTTAAAGTCACATATGGAACAATGACAACTTTGAATCTTCAGATTACCTCAAATATTGTTAAATGTGTGGCCAATGAGTCACCAGTTTGCACCGCAGGAGTAGGTAAAGCTTAAATAGTTGTGGTGACAATTATGAGCCCATAATTGCTTAATCTCAAGACTGAGTGATTATTCACTGAAGCATTCTATTAACTGGCAGCTTTAAAATATTCATGCTCTCAACTGTCTTAACTGAAACCTCTTAAACCTTAATGAGAGGGTAGGGGATAGCTAGCCAAGATTGGTGGCAATGAGTTTTATTCATCAACATTACATAGACTGAGATTTTTATCAGATAAATAAATTAATAGTGCCATATTTACACTTACTTCAGATTATTACATGGAGGCTGCTGTTATCTGAAGATATTTATATTGTGTTTGCTGGACATTTATTTTCATGTATTGAGTTTAATTTATTTTGTTTATATGCTCTGCTGTAATTAGGACAGAGACTGAACTAGGTGGTTATTCCAGGGAATTCTAGCCAACAACAAAGATTTTAATCCAAGCATTCATGTAAGTATATATTGAATAAGGACCCAGTCCTGAAACATTTATTCAAGGAAGTTAATTACTCTAGCCCTAATTCAGGAAGGCATCCTTGTTCAGGAAAGTGCTTATGCATATGCTTTACCACATGCTTAAAGTTAAGCATATGTTTAAATGCTTTCCTGAGCAAGAGCCATTGAGTTGAAGAATCCTTGACAAACTTAGGCTAAGTTTTTCTACATCTTTCTTGATAATTGACTGAATCAAAATCTCAGATAGAGCATACATGATTCCAGAGATCAATGAGAATTTTGTAGCTCCAGGCAAACATGTCTGGAATCAGATGTGAGGTTTTAATTCCTTGTATGTACAGTTTTATTAAACTATATTAGAATTCCATTTATTTATTACATATAGTGAAAGGGGAAATATAAACTAACTATGCATTGTAATGTAATAGTTCCATAGAGCTTTGAAAAGCGGGGAAAGATAGATATTATACTAAAACCTTTACTCTATTTATCATTCAGATTTTTTTATGGTTTCTTACTAAAATTGAATGTTTTGGGACCACACTTGCACTTTTAGGATATGTCTAAACTACATGCCTCTGTCGCCAGAGGTATGTAAATTAGACTACCCGACATAATCAATGAAGCCGGGATTTAAATATAGGGGTGCAGATGGTTACAGAGTTAGACAAATACTGGACAGTTTTGAAAATCCTACCCTAAGGGTATGTCTAGACTATATGCCTCTGTCACCAGAGGTATGTAAATTAGACTACCTGACATAGTCAATGATGCCAGGATTTAAATATCCCTGGCTTCATTAAAATAAAAATGGCTGCTGCGCTCTGCTGGCTCAGCTGATCGTCGGCACTGCACAGCACGCAAGTCAATACGTGGATTGGTTAGCAAGGGAAGCCTTTGTCGACCACTCCTGTAAATCTTGTTTCATGAGGCATAAGGGAGCAGTCGACAAAGGCTTCCCTTGTCGATTGATCTGCGTCTTGACTGCCGCGCTGTGCCAATGATCAACTGAGCCAGCACAGCGCAGCAGCCATTTTTATTTTAATAAAGCCAGCGATATTTAAATCCAGGCTTTATTGACTATGTCAGGTAGTCTAATTTACATGACTCTGGCGACAGAAGCATATAGTCTAGACATACCCTTAGGGTAGGATTTTCAAAACTGTCCAGTATTTGTCTAACTCTGTAACCATCTGCACCCCTATATTCACCCTTTTTACAAACCTACACTGGATTTTGTATGAAGCATGCCTTGTTGAGGAATCATTGAAAGCTTATCATTTGCAAATCATTAGTGTTCTGCTAAAATATGTGTAGCAATACTGTATGTCAGTATTTTACTATGTAACACAGTCAACCTGTGGAACTCCTTGCTGGAGGACATTGTGAAGACCAGGACTTTCACAATGATAAAAAAGAACTAAATAAATTCATGGGGGATAGGTCCATCAATGGCTCTTAGCCACAATGGGCAGGAATAGTGTCCTTAGCCTGTTTGTCAGAAGTTGGGAATGGGTGACAGAGGAGGGATCACTTGATGGTTACCTGTTCTGCTCATGTGCTCTGGGCACTTGGTATTGGCCACTGTTGGAAGATAGTATATTGGGCTAGATGGACTTTAGTCTGAACCAGTATGCCATTTTTATGTTCTAACATTACAGAGGCATAGTCCAAGTTTAGAAAATCAGGCCTAAACCAGTTCTCTGAAGACAGAACCAATGACTCAGCTGAGTGTCTACAAAATCAAATGAACTGTCACCTTATTAAGCAGCCATTCTTTGGCAGGAAAAAGAGTATGAGTGAGAAATTTTCATTCTTCACTGGCAAAGAAGCAGCTGGAGAGTACCATTTCCCCAAGCTTTTTGTCTCTTCATCCCCAGCTTGAGATGATCCTCAAAGAAGAGGATAAGGATAAAAATGAGGCTCAGAGGCCCAAATCATCTCTCTCCCTCTACTCATGGCTTAGACAACAGTTGATGGACAAAGAAAGCATCATTAGACTGGGGAGAGATCTTGGCTGAAAGGAGTTCAGTCGGCTAGACTGCTACAGCATGTGATGAGAGAGATTCTTTGCTTTTAATTCACTTAGCTTGTTAAATTAGGTATTAGATGTGTTTTACCTTTTATTGCTTTGTAACCAGTTCAGGCTTCTGTGCCTCATTATTTGTAATCACTTTAAAATCTATCTTTCCGTAGTTAAAACAGTTTGCTTTATAGTTTTATATAAACCATTATGTTTGAATGTAAGTGTTTGGGAAAATTCATGAGAGATAAAAAATTTGTGCTTACCATGGACTTTCTATAAGTATGCATTGTCCAGGAGGGAGCTTGGCAGTACAAGACACGTTTCTGAGGGAAATTGTGGGACTGGGTATCGGCTTGTGTTGCTCTGTATGTAGTATAGCTGGGAGTCATATACATGGTGGAGCTATGTGTGAACAGGCCAGGTGTGGTTGCTCTCACCGTGAAGCATTGTAAAGGGCACCCTAGGTTGGAGAACTGAAGGGACGCAGCTGTTTAACAGTCCAGATGGTACCCTGGGGCATGTTACATTCTTTTCACACTGAAGTCCATGGCAAGCTACCATTGACCCAAATGGAAGCAGAGTTAGGTCACTACTGAACAATATTGAGAATCCCACCCTTAATTTCCAGCGAAGACAATGGAAGGCATCATCACCTCCTAAGAAGCACTTGGCAATTTAGTACACAATCCTGAAAAGTGCTACGTCTTTTTCTATATCTTGGGCTCCTAGTTTGAGTTTACAATATTGGTAGAGAGTCTGACTCCGATCTCACATCAAAAGTAAATACACCAATGTCAATAGAGGAACACTGCTGTAAAACTAGTGTGAATGAGAGCAGAATTAGCACAATCATTTTGCATTGGTTATCTTAAAACTCATTTTCATGCATATAAAAAATATGAAGAAAAGATTACTTTTACCATAAAATTAAAGAGTTGACTGGCAGTTGAGGCAGAAAACTCTTATCAGAATAAAAAATATCTTTAATTATAGAAAGGGAAACTAAAATATGTTGGCCAAACACATATTAATATGTCCATAAAGGAAGTAATTTCAAAAGTTTCTTGACTGTAAAAATTGTCCTTGAAAAAAAATTGCACGCTGTTTCAGAACAGAATTGTTGTGACTTGACAAATGACAATGCATATAAATCATTACCTACTCAGCATGAGCTGCAGAGATTTTAATTTGCAGGCTAATTTACTTTACATAAACAATTTAAGTAGCAAACCTTTTCCTCCAGCTACAAGTTTGGGCATGAAAAATGACTTATCTGTTGGCCTGTGACATTAACCTAATATTGACTTGTTAGTGGCAAGGTGAAAGATTCTGTTAAGCTGATGTACAGTCCTTTCCCACAGTACTTTAAATCATTGCTAATTTTCTATTGAACCTATAGTGATTTGGCACTGTTGCTATTGTAATACACAGTTCTCTTAGCAACAGTCTTCCCCACTTCCATTGACTTACAGATCTATCCATAAGTGATACACTTGTATTCATTCTTGCGTACAAAACTGTATAATCATACATACGGTGGGCAATTTCAATACATGCCTAATGGCAAACTGCCACATTTGTCCCACTATGGCACTTTGCTGAACGGTAAAAGAAATGTAGCTGAAAAGTATTCACTAAATGCATCTTCTCCTTTCCCATGCTAAAGCTTCCTTTATAACTTCACCTGAAAAAGCAGCTGAAGCAGCACTTGTGATCTGATAGCTGACGTGTCAAATTGATCAGGGTAGGCCCCAAATTCTGATTTCAGGGTAGGCCCCAAATTCTGATTTCTCTTCACCTTTCACACATTCTCTTGCATGCTAATTGAATTTTCCCTTTCCCCATTTGCAGGGCTTGCCGAACTGCAGTGAGCCCCGCTCGCCAGCTGCGCTGTCTGGTGATCTGCGCATGCGCAGATCGTTCTCCGCATGCACATATCACCCAAACCCGGCTCTTTCGGATTGCAATCTACTCGCCACAGGTGAGTAGATTGCATTATTTGTCAAGCCCTGCCCATTTGTGTTTGACCCTCACTCTCAAAGTTGGACTATAAATTTTTCATTCAAGTGACTTGAATAGTTCCAGTGCTTAAGCACACACACAAGTATTAAGACAGCAGGTATAGATGGTGATAGTTCTACTGTTATTATCTGCACAGCATGTGCCATGTTTGTCTTCCTCGTAGAAGAAAGAAGGGATTTCATCTGCCCTAAGTGCAAGCTAGTCGCCATTTTGGAGAAAAAATTAGGGGACTGGAGGCCCAAGTATCAACCCTACGCTCGATCAGAGAGATTGAAGACTTCCTCAATAGAAGGCAGCATGGGAAGGCAGGTGGAAGCTGCAAGCAAGGCAGGTGGAAGAGCCAGAGAGGGCAGTAGAGGACAAGGAAGAGAACTGGCAGCATGTAACTTCTAGAAGGAAAAAAAAGCCAGCATGGGAATCCCCCATTCCTAAAGAGGTAAGTAATCGCTTTCAGGCTTTCTCCACAGGCTCTGCGATGGAGAATGCTTTGGAAGGGACCTCACAAGAAAGAAATCGGAAGGAGACCTCTTCAACTGGAAGGCATGGGATGCATAGTCCTAGGGATGGGGGTTCCACGACCCCCATCCCCAAAAGAAGAAGGTGGGTGGTGGTGGTCAAGAACTCCCGCCTAAGAGGGACTGAGCCATCCATCCACCGTCTGGACCTGGAATCTCGATAGGTGTGAAGGTTACTAGGAGCTCAAATTCAGGATGTGACTAAGAGGCTTACAAAACTGATCAAACCTTCTGATAGCTACCCCTTCCTGGTTCTCCATGTGGGAACTAACTATACGGCCAAGAATGACCTTGAGCAGGTTACTGTGGATTATGTAGAGTTGGGAAGAAGGATCAAAGAATTCGGAGAGCAAGTGGTGTTCTTGTCCATCCTCCCTGTTGAAGGGAAAGAATTGGGTAGGGATTGTCGAATCGAGGAAGTAAATGCGTGATTGCGCAGGTGATGTCGCAGAGAGGGCTTTGGTTTCTTCGACCGTGGGTCTCTGTTCCGGGCACAAGGATTATTAGGAAGAGATGGGATCCACCTAACAAAGAAAGGAAGGAGCATCTTCATGGACAGACTTGCAAACCTAGTGAGGAGGACTTTAAACTAAGTTCGTTGGGGGACAGTGACCAAAACCCTGAGGGGAGCGGGGAAGTCGGATACTGTGAAGAAATGCAAAGAGGAATGAGCAACAAAGGTGGACCCCTGATTCGAATGCAGAGGGTAGGGCAATCAACTGGTTATCTAAGGTGTTTGTACACCAATGCGAGAAGCCTGGGTAACAAACAGGAAGAATTGGAGGCTCTGGCCCAGTCAAGAACTACGATTTGATTGGGATAAAAGAGACTTGGTGGGATGACTCGCATGACTGGAGCACTGTCATGGAAGGGTATAAACTGTTCAGGAAGAACATGGAGGGGAGAAAAGGAGGAGGAGTTGCACTGAATGTAAGAGGGCACTATGATTGCTCAGAACTCCAGTATATAGAGGGAGAAAAGCCTGTTGAGAGTCTATGGGTCAAGTTTAGAGGTGTAAGCAACAGCAGTGATGTTGTGGTTGGTGTCTCCTACAGGCCGCCAAATCAGGTGGATGAGGTAAATGAGGCTTTCTTCAGACTTCTGAGAGAAGTTTCCAGATCACAGGCCCTGGTTCTCATGGGGGACTTTAATCACCCTGACATCTGTTGGAAGACCAGTATGGAGTACAGACAATCCAGGAAGTTTTTGGAGAATGTTGGGGATAACTTCTTGGTACAAGTGCTGCAGGATCCGACCAGAGGCTGTGCGCAGCTTGACCTGCTGCTCACAAACAGGAAGGAGCTAATAGAGGAAGAAGAGGTGGGTGACAACCTGGGAAGCAGTGATCATGAGATGGTAGTTTTCAGGATCCTGACCAAAAGGAAGAAAAGAGAGCAGTCAAATACACACCTTGAACTTCAGAAAAGCAGACTTCAACTCCCTCAGAGACCCGATGGGCAGAATCCTCTGGGATGCTAACATGAAGGGGAAAGGAGCCCAGGAATGCTGGAAGTATTTTAAAGGAGCCTTATTGAAGGCACAGAAAGAAATCATTCCAATGCGTAGCAAGAGACGCAAATATGGTAGGAGACCAGATTGGCTTACCAGGGAAATCCTTGGTGAAATTAAGCACAAAAAGGAAGCTTACAGAAAGTGGAAACTTGGACAGATGACTAGGGAGGGGTATAAATGTATAGTTCAAGAATGCAGGGGAGTTATGAGGAAGGCGAAAGCGCAATTGGAATTGCAACTCGCAAGGGGTGTGAAGGATCACAAGAAAGGTTTCTACAGGCATGTTAGCAAGAAGGCGATCAGAGAGGGTGTGGAGCCCCTACTGGATGAGGGTGGTAACCTAGTGACAGATGATGTGGGGAAAGCTGAAGTACTTAATGCTTTCTTTGCCTCTGCCTTCATGGACAAGGTCAACTCCCAGAGGGTATGTCTACACTACCCTCCTAGTTCGAACTAGGAGGGTAATGTAGGCATACCGCACTTGCAAATGAAGCCCGGGATTTGAATTTCCCGGGCTTCATTTGCATAAGCGGGGCGCCGCCATTTTTAAAACCCCGCTCGTTCGAACCCCGTGCCGCGTGGCTACACGGGGCACGCACTAGGTAGTTCGAACTAGGAAGCCTAGTTCGAACTACCTAGTGCGTGCCCCGTGTAGCCACGCGGCACGGGGTTCGAACGAGCGGGGTTTTAAAAATGGCGGCGCCCCGCTTATGCAAATGAAGCCCGGGAAATTCAAATCCCGGGCTTCATTTGCAAGTGCGGTATGCCTACATTACCCCGCTAGTTCGAACTAGGAGGGTAGTGTAGACATACCCAGACTAATGTGCTAAGTGACACAATTTGGGACAAAGGTGGACAGCCCTTGGTGGGGAAAGAACAGTTTAGGAACTATTTAGAAAAGCTAAACTTACATAAATCCATGGGTCTGGACTTAATATATCCGAAGGTACTGAGGGAGTTGGCAAATGTCATTGGAAGCCTTTGGCCATTATCTTTGAAAAGTTGTAGAGATCGGGAGAGATCCCGGATGATTGGAAAAAGGCAAGTGTAGTGCCCATCTTTAAGAAAGGGAAGAAGGACGATCCAGGGAACTATAGGCCAGTCAGTCTTACCTCATTCCCTGGAAAAATAATGGAGTGGATCCTCAAAGAATCCATTTTGAAGCACTTGGAAGAGGGGAAGGTGATCAAGAATAGTCAGCATGGATTCATGAAGGGCAAGTCATGCCTGACCAATATGATTAGCTTCTATGATGAGGTAACTGGCTCTGTGAATATGGGGAAGTCAGTGGATGTGATATACCTTGACTTTAGCAAGGCTATTGATACGGTCTCCCACAATATTCTTGCCAGCAAGTTAAGGGAATGTGGATTGGATAAATGGACGGTAAGATGGATAGAAAGCTGTATGGATTTAATTGGGATTGGTCGTGCCTTGGGCAGGGGGCTGGACTTGATGGCCTTCTCAGGTCTCTTCCAGCTTTATGATTCTATGATTTGATGGATCAGGGCACATGTCTTTATTCATTACTGTTAAGTGCCTAGCACCCTTTGGATGCTTAGAGATAAACAATTTAACTTATGAAAAAGATGTGAAACTTTAAGGTTAGGTTTCATTCTTTTAAATCCTCCATTCCTGTAATATCTAGTTCCCCTGAAGAAGTGTTCTTGCAAACAAAGAATCTTTGGCTGCAGCTGTTCCAAGAAGCCAGAACAGATACAGTGAATAAAATACCTAACTTTCACAAATTCCTTTATGTTTTCTAAGAGCTTTACAACTATCATTGGTTCATCTTTCTGAGAGAGGTCAGAAAAAATGAGGCAGCCCCACACTGAACCTGCAGGGCCTAGCCAGGGTTACCTGGCTGCAGAGGCCCTTCCCCCACAACCCTACCGAGCATGCCCAGGCTGTAGCTCCACTATAAAAGCCTGGGGAGGGACTCAGTCTGGGGAGACAGCCAGAGGAGAAGGACCTGTGAAGGGGGCTTCTGCACAGCTGCAGCCAGAGACTCCAGGAGAGGCCGAAGGGGACGCGGCGGTGAGCTGGTGCGACCCAGGGACTCCTGCCTAGGAGACGCCGGCCCAGAGGTCACAGCAAGCTGGGTGAGGACAGGGGAAGGCACCCCAGGGAACCCGGTAGGAAGAGGCCCAGGGCAGTAGCGGGAGCCGCCTCTCCTGCCCAGAGAATCTCGGCACGTTTTGGCTGGATTGCCCCGCCGAGGGATTGACCCGCTACCCAGTTGTTCACAGGGCCCTGGGCCGGGACCCGGTGGAGTAGGGTGGGCCCGGGTCCCCCTACCTGGGGTGTGTCCCCACTACAACCCTGAACAGTGTTAGGAACTCAGGCCGGAGGGCTTTGGCCTTATCTTAAAGGGCCAGCTTTAAACTGGGCTATGGACTCAGGCCGGAGGGCCTTGGCCTTGTCTTAAAGGGCCAGCTTTAAACTGTGTTGTGGACTTGGGCCTGAGGGCCTTAGACTTAAGAGGGCAGGTGGGAGGGGCCCGCCACAATCCCTTATGCAGTTGGGGAGTGTCTACACTACATCCCTCTTTTGATAGAGGGATGTAAATTAGACACTTCAAAATTGCTAATGAAACCGGGATTTGAATTTCCCGTGCTTCATTTGCACAATTGCGTCATGGTGCTCTTTTGCAAAAGCACTGTTTTAAAAGTGAAACTGCAGTCTAGATTCAGTTCTTTCAAAAATAGAAGCCTTTTTTGAAAGTTCCTGTAAACCTGGATCTTTCGAAAAAGGCTTCTATTTTCAAAAGAACCACATCTAGACTGTGGTTTCACTTTCAAAATAGTGCTTTTTTGAAAGAGCATCATGATGCAATTATGCAAATGAAGCACGAGAAATTCAAATCCCGGCTTCATTTGCAATTTCAAAGTGTCTAATTTACATCCTCTGCAGTCTAGACATACCCTTGGTGAAACTGAGAGAGAGAGAGCTCCGTGGCTCATGGCCCGCAAATCAGAATCAGGAGTATAATCGCACCTAATTTCCTGACTTCAGATTCTGAGTTAAAACCAAATTATGCCTCCCTGGCTTAAAATAATTATTTTGTCATGCAACATTGTTCTATGAATGCCATTGTTACCACCCATAAAGGGACTTTGAGACAGTGATAAAAACAAGCCACAATCTGAGTGCAAAGATTTTAGACACCTAGTAATGTACAATGAGACAAATCAAACCCTAAAAGCTGCAGCTTATAACTGCATTCATTTAGATTTTGAGACCCTTTTATCTTTGAGAATCTGCGTGGAAAGTAGCTATAATAGAGCTACTACAGAGAATAAAGTTTCTATTATTTTCCAGCAATGCAATCATTCTGTCACAGCCTTCTAAGGCTGTTTCACTCCCAAGGTATGTCTCCACTGTATTTAAAAAACAGGGACTGGCCCATGCCAGCTGCATTGAGCTGGGGTGGGAGGGCTCAGGCTGTTTACTGTGGTTCAGACTCAGACTGCAACCTGATCTTTGGGACTGTTTCCCCTTAACCTGAGCCCCAGATTAACTGGCACAGGACTGATGTGAGTTTCTTAATCCTTACTAAGTGATTTGAATGCAGTTTCTCACACATTACTATTAGTACTTGACTGTGCAATCAAACTTTTTAATTGCTTTCATAGTGAATATTTGAGGTGACTGAGTAAACATTCCTTACTTGGACTAAAGTTGTTGTTTCCTTAGAAATGATACTTATGGCATACTCCACAAATAAATCCCTTATTTTAATTTACTTCAATAGTTTGAGATACAAATAACAATTTTTTTTCCAGAGGCCTGGAAAGGGCAGAGAGACATAGGAAAAAATCTGAGTAGACAGATGACTAGTGGAGAATAATATGACTATAACATGTGCGTTCCTTTTAGAGGTCAGGGTATACGTTATTTTATTTTAAACTAATCTTTTCCTCTCACATGTCTCCTGCCTACAATCCCACTAAACATCACTTCATGGAAATAGAACATTTATTTTTAGTGTAACTCAAGCCTATCTGAAAGTCTTACCCATATCTTTATCATTTCCTAGTAAAATACATTGTGATGAGTTTCATCACAGAAATCCCCTTGGTTTTGTCCCATGTTGTGCTGATCAAACCACTGATACCCACCTTTCTGTCCTCTAGGGCTTCCCAACACCCTGTCCTGCTGAGCCAGAAGCTCTGGTCTCTCTCAACCAACACGCAGAGCTAGGGTTACCACCTGTCCCAGCAGAGCAACACAAGTGTTGAACCAGTTCAGTTCCGGGAGGATTCAGCATCCAGGAACACAGACCCCAAAAAGGACCAAAACACCAAATAAATCCATCTTACCCTGCGTAAAAGTTTTACATGTAGAAAGCTCATAAGGTCATTCAATTTTATCATTGAAAGAGAGATATGCAGAGTGGTTCCTTCCCCCAGGTAACTACACTGGACTTGATCATAAAAAAACTTTTGTTTAGTAAGTATAAAATGTAGGATTTAAGTGATTACAAGTGAAAACTGACAGATCAAAATAAGTTACTATGTTAAAATAAACAATAGACACCAGCTAAACAAATAAACAGAAGGTGCCAGCTAATTCTAATCTACTAAGGAACTTTTCACATGAAAATTCATATCCTAAACAGTTACGCTGGCCTGGGTCTACAGCTTTTTTCAGAGTTCCTTTGAGTCCTTGGTTACTAGGTTTCTTCATTTGCCTCCCCTAGGGTGAGTGAAGCAGTTTCAAAGGGAGCTGAAGACCTGATTCTTTAAATAGACTTTTCCTCAGGGCAGGAACCCTTTGTTTAGATCGCACATGTCAATGGAAAAGTACTAGATTCAAGATGGATTCCAGTACCCAGTAGAATAGTGACATATCTTCCTAGGACCAACAAACAGGGTTTGGGTTTTGTCAGCCAACAGTCAGGGCAGTGTGTGTGTGTGTGTGTGTGTGTGTTTCTGAGAAAAGGTTTAACGTCCGTGTCTTTACTGCTAGGACCGGGGTCCCGTCGCAGAGGGTAGCCAGCAGGCCAACAGACGCCCCTTTATAGGAAAAGCTTATTACACCTCAGATTTTAGCTGCTAGGATGCAGAATCCCTTCGCAGCAGGCAGTCTGGGAAAAACTGAGAGATGCCCCAACGGATCTGTCACCTGGGAGTGGCACGATCCAAATGCCCAAGCTCTTTCTATACCTGTCCCTTATGACCGGCTGAAGTTCTTTTAAATTGTGCTTGGTTCTGTTACAGCAACTGAAGAAGTCAGGTTAAAGCTAAAACAGTTACAGGTTTATTAAAGAAGCTTATAAATCATATGGTTACAATGGCTATTACTCTATTTCTTAACTGCTAGCAAAAGAGATTTTAAAAAAATAGTTACAAAGAAAATAAAGATAGAAAATAGAAATAATGGTACCAAGTGACAGCTTAATCTTTAAAGAGCTCTAAGTCTATGTGTACACTTAAGACAAAGGACCACATCCAGGTACAATTTTTACCCCCTTCTGTGCCTCTCGACTCCAGCGTGTCAGGCCAGGGCCGGTCTTTCAATTCCTAGGAAAGACGAATACGAGGTGGGCGTCCCCTTGGAACCTTGGGAGGTCAAACACCTAACCCGACCAGCAGATAGATGGTAGACTGACACTCAAAGTAAATGTGCTGCTGGACCCATCTTTATACCTGTTACCTGTTTGTCGAACAGAATAAGGAAATGTCAAGGGTGTTTAAGGACTTTTCCCAAAGAGATAATTTAATAACCCGACCGATCCGCTTAGGGATGGTATATCAAGGTTGGGACCCTCTCTTCCCATATCTAATCACCGGGTAGAGTGTGTGGCGCGTTGAAATAAAAACTTAAGTCTGGGTTTTAAAACTGACAACCACAAGACTATATTAAACAAAAATAAAATTTACAAATAGTGATACCTCGAGATAACATCGGGGGCAGTCCCCGTTTTACACTAACAATAGACCAGAAGGGGAAGTCCCTTAAGGTCCCTATACCTACAACAGAGTCTGCGGCGAGACGGGGCGATTGATGTGATGCTGGCGACCTACAACCCTCGGGCTAATTGAAAGCCTTCAGGGAGGAACTACCAGGCGTCCCTGGTCGGATGATCCTGTTGCTTGGCGACCTACGATCCTTTGGCTAATTGGAAGCCGCAGGAGAGGAACAACCAAGGTGATCCCTCGAAGTACAGGTTGAGTTCGGTGACGGTCGGTTCACCTTCCGTGAAGCCTCTGGTCTCCAGATCCTCTTCTCGCGCTTCGGTAGCGACCGGAACAGGCGATGGAAGCTAGACTCTATCCTAACCCTATCCTAACCTTACCTAAAATAAAAACCCTATATTAATCTCGGCGCACCCGATGTATAGACTCGACGACGGCCGACATGCGTGGACCGACACAGCTTGACGTACAGACATGATGACGAGATCTACCTATCTAACCTTACCTAAACTAACTAAATAATCTAATTAGGAGAACTGACCTTCCGTCAGACTCCTTGAAGGAAAAGAAAGATAACTAGAGTACCATTATAAGCATTATAGGCTGTACAAGACCTCTTTCACTCTCTTTCGCTCATCTAAACCTATTCCCGACCAACGAGCGACGCCCTGATCCTGGGTTAAGCCCGACGAACCAGAACGAACTGATGCTAGGGAAGGGCTTTTATATCCTCTGCTCATGAATATGCATGAACTGCAAGGTTCAAAATGATTGGATGCCAAACGATGCACCTTGGGCGTGGTACAAACTGATTGGGTGGTGGGAATGCTACTGAATATTCATATATTTATGTAAATGGCAACCGACAGGTGAATGATGTTTTAAACTTTAACAGTCACCTGTGAACATGACAGAATGTTAAACCTTAATGGATGGTACCAGAGGCATTCTAAACTCAAAATGGAGTTTTGGACTCCATTTTGGGACATTGCAAATCTCTAAATATTTCATGTATACAGACACTTATAATAAAATTCACATTGACAAAAATACATTATGCAGTCCTTTTGCACCTCACAGATGTTTACAGGGTGCCATACATTTGACCTTGCACTTATATTCAAATAAATCTACATCTTAATATTTCTGCCTTACATACCCCTGGGGGCCCGTATCCTCTTTCTTATCTAAGATGCCGAATTGTACTGGTCTGTTTTGTGGCACCAGTTCTTACAAGCAAGTTTCAAGTTAATTTACACTTGCAAGAGAGATAACTAAATTGTGAGTACTAGACATTTTTTTTTCTGGGCGAGAGATTCCTCCCCCTGTGGACGGCTGTGTGTTCATATCAATAGGGGATTAAGTCAAGGACACTCCTTGGCAGCCTCTTGGTCAGCAATTGGCATATATCTGTTTACAGCCATTCACGGTCACACAGCCTGGGCCTTCTGCTCTGTGTGCCCTGTATGCTCCAGGCAAGCAAAAATGGATGTTACAGGGGGGTTCCTGTCTGGCTACAGGTTTACAGGACAGACAAGATGATTCACAGGTCGTTGGTTTGAGTACTGAGCCATTATCTTCCTGAATATCACTAATGGCTCTTATTAGCACATTCAGAATTAAAACCAGAATCACACTTCATATTTCTAACTTCACATACAAGAATAGTATATACAGATTCAGCAGGCTGAAACTTTAAAATGGATGTTACATGACCAATTTTGCAAAAAGCATCTCCGAGTTATGCATATTCATAAGCCAATTTTCATAAAGCATGACATACATCCCTCTTTTATAGTCTTCCAAAATCCCTATCTTAAACTACAGGACGCAAATGACATAGTCACTCCAGCAAGACCCAACACAGCACACACTGCCTCTAACTTCCATGGATTCTTATCCATTTCTGAATCTGATTTGGTATTTCTCTCCAGATTTTCCAACCCTTCCACAGGTGTTCAATCTTCTCTATTAGAATGCACTCACATGCAGCTACTCTGTCACTCTTCACCTCCTCCAGATCTGTCTGTTTTCTTCCATGACTTTCTGAGTGTGGTGCTTCTTATAGAAGCTCTGCCACCCTCATACATCCATTACTCCATCATTTCTAATTGCTCACTGAAAGCTGTCTCTTTGTTTTAGCCTATATCTGGAAAAAAATCTCCCACCCCCCACCTCCCAGGTTTACTTCCCAACCAGTTCTTGCATCCTTTTTCTTTTTCCTTTAAAAAAAAAAAGGAGGAAAGGAAAAGGTAAAACAGACATACAAGAAGCATAAAGGATGGGATTCCACAATTGCTCAGCACTGACAGCTCTGTTTCCATTAAAGTCAATGGTAAAATTCTGACTTCAATGGAAGGAGTTAGGACAACTGGGCTTCAGGAAATTCTCCTGGCAATCAATTAGTTCAATAAGTTTAAAATTAAGAAGTTCAAGTAAATCAACCTTCCACATAACAAAATATAGAGTAACAGATGTGTGATAAAGGCAAATGTTTTCCACCTCTTACAAAGTCACAGATTCAGAGCTGGGAATCCCCATTTCAAATGAAGTGTTCCATTTTATAAAAATGATGATATTCCATTATATAAAATCTTAGCTAATAAGCAACCATGCTCTGGCTCTAAATTTGGTCTACAGCAATCAATAATCATAAATATTTATTCAATCCCATACATATAGTGGTTTCATCTTTTACTATATGCCTCCTCTTAAAGTAGCATGAATAGTATGTATCTCCTGTCCTAACAATATAGAGTCTAAAATAAGACACGTGACCACCTGTCGAGGGGCATGCCCCCTTGACAGTCGGGAAGTCCCCAGAATTGGGTTATCGTCCCCTCCTCCCATGCACACATGGCCCAAAAGGCCCAGTTCAAAGTCACAAGCCCCTCTATTAGGGTTTATTAGGCTCAAAGGCTGGGTTCCAAACCTAGTCCCCTCTATCAGGGTACATATGGCCTCACCGGCCTAGTCCCAGAGTGCAGTTCCCTTTAGTAGGGTATATACAGCCCTAGTAGGGTGAATATGGTTCTCCAGGCCTAATCCCCAGATATAGTTCCCTCCCTCTCCTCTGGGTCACCATGACCTAGAGGCCTAGTCTGCAGGTAAGCCTTCCTGAATGCAAGGGAGCTGGATCGCTGTGGGGTGGGGACCCAGACACTCCCACTCCACCGGGTCCCAGCCCAGGGCCCTGTTGGCAGTGGCAAATTCCAATGCCCACTTGGCGGGGATGCCTGCCAGAACACACCGAGCTCCCGGAGGACAATCCCCCACCCTGGGTTACTTCCTACCACTTCTGGCTTGCTGCCCCATTCTCGGGTGTTGCTCGGTGAGTTGATCCCCTCTCGGCAGCTTCCCTGGCCGGAGCTGTCGCTGAGGCTGCGGTAGGAGCTGCTGCTGCTGTTGCTTCTGCTGGGGTTAGAGCTGCTGCTGAGGCTCCTTTCCCTCTGGCAGTCCGTCCCAACTGAGTGGCTCCCTGGGCTTTTATACGCTGGCTCCCCTGGGAGCATGCCCAGCAGGGCCATGGGAGCAGGGCCCTTTCAGCCAGCTGGGCCTGAACAACTCTCTACTGTTCAGTGTGGAGTAGGTTCACCCTGTCACACCACCACAAGGCAATTTACATCTGCTAAAGAGAAAGTATCAGAGGAGTAGTCGTGTTAGTCTGAATCTGCAAAAGCGGCAAGGAGTCCACGAAAGCTTATGCTCCAACACTTCAGTTAGTCTATAAGGTGCCACAGGACTCCTCTCCGTTTTTGCTAAAGAGAAAGAAGATCTCTGTTTGCCAATTACAGGCCATCTTTTGCAATATGTCAGTAACTGCTGAGAAGTCTGCATATATAAAAACGAGTCCTGTGGCACCTAAGAGACTAGCAGATTTGTTTGAACATAAGCTTTTGTGGGTCAAAACTACTTGATCAGATGCATTAGTGAGTGTTGAAAGTGTGTCAATGATTCACTCACTGATTCTCAAATCCATGAAGCACTGGAATGGGTAACCTATGGAGGTAGTAGAATCTCCATCCCTAGAGGTTTTAAGTCCCAGATTGACAGAGCCCTGGCTGGGATGATTTAGTTGGGATGGGATGGACTCAATGACCTCCTGAGGTCTGTTCCAACCCTATGATTCTATGATTGTATGACTTCCTGCAATGTGCAGAAGGCCAAGCTAGCTTATCATGATGTTCCCTTCTGAAGTATATGAGAGCACTCTATAGTTGCCGAGTGCCTTCCAGGATTCAGAAATAAGACAGGAATTCCTACTATAATTCAACCTGATTCCTTTTTGTTTATAAAACACATGGGCCTTGAAAACAAGGAGGGAGAAATCAACTAACAGTCCCCTTGTTAGGCATTTGTAATCTGTCTACTACAGTTTATTTTCCTGCAGTTACAAGAGGTTCTGGAAATGTGTTAGTTTCTCTTCAGGTTCTTTTCCATTATGCTTCATGCCCTTTACAGGACTTTGCATTAATCACAGTGCAGGGCAGGTTGCCATCTTTAGGATGAGTCTTCTCATAGTGGGTCAATTTGTTGCTCTAGATACCATCTGAGTGGATAGCAATCAACCAATCCTATATCCTTTGGTTGTCTCTTCAGTCTAATAATATGAGTGAATTTATAATTTGAATGTTAATTATCTTAAGTAATAGATTTATTTTCACTGACTTTAGCTCATTTCTACATAAGTGGTTAATTTGGTTGCACTGAATTCCACAAAACATCATCTCAATAGTTTCTCTCTCATTTCATATTATATAAAAGTCAGCCATGAAGACCTTTGCAAAAAATTCATTTTAGTTTCTCTGCAATGACCTTATCATGCTTCAGGTGAAATTTGGAGTAGTGCTCTCTTTTGGCACAGTTAAATCAATGTTTAATGTTTGAAAACTAAAAGACAATTTTATTGGGAACGAGATTGGCTATAGCCGTTTTTTCTTAAAACAGGAAATAATATAAGACTTTATGGGGATGAAGAAAAAATTTGATGGAATTCCCATTAAAAATTTACCAAAAAAATTAAATGTATAAATTTTAACTATCTCTTTTTTAAAGAAATCTGAACTAAAAGTTAACTTCATAAATGTAACACTGTATTTTTGAAAATACAATCATTTAAATAAAGCATGTACATTTTCGTTTTATTTTCCAAAAAACCCTTCATTGAGTTAAGAACCTAAGCAATGCTGGATAAATCTGAGAAGATGCATGAAACATTATCTATTATTCGGACGACTTCTGCTGTCTCTTTCATCTAGTAAAAGATACTGAGTTACCCACTTTGTCTTTTTACAATAGCATATGTACACAAGGGAAACAAATTAAGGTTACAGAAGCAAGCTTAATTCTGGGATTTGAGGTCTTCTGAATGCTTGATTTTGCAACCATAATAATGTTATTGTAATGTATATCATGTATCTATATGTCATCATTTGCTTAAACATGGTCATAAAAGTCTCAGCGCAATGTAATTCTGGAGTGACACCACTTTTTGGTCAAAAACACCCTAATCTGGGGGCAGTTAAGTGTATTTCAAATTTAGGGTCTCATTTTGCTCACCTTACCCTAGTAAAGAAACCTGCTGGAGTCAGTGGACTTACTCATATTTGGGGCCCTGAAATCTGATCCAAAGCCCTATGAAGAAAATTGGAGTTGATCTATTCCACTGACTTAGCATCAGGCCCTGAGTAAAAAAGCACTTTGTGCAGTCTAAAATAAACAAAACATTGACAGTGCTCTAAGGTACTACCGGGAGTTGTACTGCTTTTGTTGTTATTGATGCCTGCCTTTTTTTTAAATATCAGACTACAGTTCTTCACCCATCACAGGCTACTTTATCTAGGCATGGGAAAACATAATAACTCAGACGGGGGTGTCAGAGTTCAGGACTAGCTGTTTCCTTCTCTCTCTTTCTCTCTCTCTCTCTCTCTCTCTAAGTAGACTTGCAGTTTTTGGGGTGTGGAATCTCATAATTCTCCCACTCCTAGACTGGGATCCAGATTATAGTAACTTCTGGATCAATCATGCTTACCGAACTAGTCCAACTGGGTTCAATACTTGTGGTTCTTCTTTTCAGAAATCTGTGACCCAGCTGAACACAGTGACCAGTCTTCTTAACAGGTTTGTTTTATCTAGGGGCTTGCTACAACCCTTGTTAGAGACCCTAAGCAAGCCTCTCTTTTACTAGCTCTCAAATAACTGCTGTCTTTCGTTAGAGAGTGTCACTTTTAGTGGGCCAGAAGTCCTTTGTTTCAGTTTCCCAGCCCTTTTGGTTCTCAGCATTGGAAAAATAATCTGTATAACATGTCTGAAATGTGGAGGGTAGGATCCTCACTGTGAAGAGCTCAAGCAGTCTCTCTAAACCACCCAGAGTAGGTTATCAGGAGGCATCTTACCGCAGGTCAATTGCTTTCTGGTTTGGTTCCCACAGCCCTGTTGATTTAACCATCCTAGTCACACAGTAGCTATCCCAATAATCATGTTACATGTGGTATTAGTGAATTATTACAGAGCAGTCCAATTCTGAGGCAGGATTGTGACCTCTTTCCAAGAAACAATGGATTTGATTTTATCTAGATCATCTTCACAAAAATGTCACCAGGATAAGTACAGGTCCAATCCTGCAAGTTGTGGAGCTCTGCCTGCAAAGTGCTTAGTGCTTTCAAATCCCACGGCAGTCAAAGAGATGATTTAGTCCCTTGGACCAGTTTCTTATATTGCTGTTTATAATACAAAGGGACAAAAATGCAAGCTTCCCACTTTCCACAGATGGACAGGACAGAGTGGGAAGTAAGCAAAGTCTTAGGTCCCCCAATGTACCAGCTATGCTGGCAGACACACAGTGTGTTGGGTGTAGATGGACATATTTACTCCCGCCCTAGAGCAAGAGGGAGACATATCCCACCTGAACAGCTCAAGGGACAGTGCCACAATCCGTTGCCCCTTGCCTAGGGCTAGGGTAGGTTGTTACTCACAATCTAACCGTTAACTAGCACACCAGAACTATCAGAAGAAGTAATGGGCTTGATTCTCATTTCATCATTGATAAAGGTGGTGTAACTCTGTTGACTTCAGTGCAATGACTCTTCATCTACAAAAGCTAGAGTCCAAAATCAAGCTAAATGTACTTTTTGTCTAAAAATTACTAACATTGTGTATTCACTCAAAGAAAGTAAAAAAAAAAAAAAGACTTAGATCTTTACAAATATATATTTTGGCATACATGTTATGAAAAGGAGATTAGTAAATCTTTCCAGTTATATCATAGGCAGGCATTACAGTTATTCGTTCAAATTTTGAAAACACTACAAGCAAGCTGAAAAAATCTGTTCTGACATCTTGCCTTCGACTGATGTTCAAATTAAGTGGCAATTTGGTGGCTGGCATGTAATAAATAGGAGGATAACACTGGTTGTCAATGAGATATATGTCTTATATTCAGAAAAACATCAATAAAATATAGTCTACTGTCCCTTTAGTCTTTTTAAATTTTAGTATTTGTAAAAATGAGACTTTCCAGATCATTAAATTGCAGTTTGCAGGGCACTATACCAAACTGTTTAATCTCTGTAAATGGTCATTCTATTTCACCTTTGTCATGGGCATTTTCAGCATCACTGTCAAACTGGAACTGGAGGGAGGCCAAAACAAAAGGGATGTCATCTTCACATACAAGTCTATGTATGACAAGTCTAAACATATTTTTATATGGTCACTTTTGATTTTCTTCTAGTAATCTACTAGGGTATGTCTACACCATTTTTAAATGTCCGCTAGTGTGGACTCCGTGCCCGCGGCTACATGCGGCACGGACTAGATAGTTCGGACTAGGAGTGCTTTTCCGAACAATCGTTACACTCCTAGTCCGAACTATCTAGTGCGTGCCACGTGTAGCCGCGGGCACGGAGTCCGCACTAGCGGACATTTAAAAATGGCGGCGCCCGGCAATATGCTAATGAAGCCCAGGAAGTTCAAATCCCGGGCTTCATTTGCAACTCCGTATGACTACATTAACCACCCTAGTGCGAACTAGGGTGGTAGCGTAGACATACCCCTATATATTTGAGAGAGTTGTCTATCTATCTGTCTGGCTGTTTGTTCAAGAACTCCTCCTAAACTGTAAGTGCTGGAACCACCAAATTTGGTATACAGCTTCCACTTATCATATCTTAGCGGTTTGGTTGGGCTAGGAAAATGGGATTGCTTCTCAGAAAACCATACAGAAAAGAGACAGAATCACCAAGTAGATGAAAAGGGCTGCCTGGGAGCACCTCTCTCTTCGGGACTGCCCCAAACCAAGCCTCTCATTCCCTAGGCACTCTTTAATCCTCCTGCATTGCTGGCTATTTCCCCTTTTTAGGAAGTGAGGGGAAAGTGCACAGACTGCTGCATTCTTTACTCTGTCTGGGGAGTGAAGTGGACAGATGAACCTGGACCTACCCCAGCCAGGGGACATACACTCCTCCTCTGGCTGTACCTGCTGGAGGTACAGCAGCCATGGAGAAGTGTTTCTCACTTAACCCCACGCTGCTGATTTGAGAGAGGGGTGGTGTAATCCTCTCTCCCCAGGGCAGCCTGCATATTGAACCCTTCATCTCCAGTCCCACCCCACAGCAATGACTTAAATGAAACATGTACATTTTCATTTTCTTTTCCAAAAAACCAAAAGTGAGTTAAGGCAGAGCATGACCAGGCAAATCTTTATACTTCCAAAGCACCTTATAAACATTAATTAATCATGAATGAATCCTAACAGTTTCCAAAGGCCCAGATCTACAAAAGTATCTAGGCTCCTAACTTCCACTGAAATAACAGAAATTACATACATTTGTGGATCAGGGCCAAAGTGACTATGTTTAAAAATTCTATTTTGCAGATTTCATTTTACTTTATGAAATATTTTGAGTGAGAAAAGTTACTGCTTTTATATTCAGAAAAACATCAATAAAAATATAGTCTACTGTCCCTTTAGTCTTTTTAAAGACTTATGCAGCACTTTGCATTTAAAGCATTGCAGACACTTATTATATCAAGAATAGTCTAATGGTTAAGACACTGTAATGAGACTCAAGGTTCAATTCCTGCTTTGGCCAAAGAGTTCCAGTCAAACTGCAACAAAACTGACAAAAAGAAAATCACTGTCATTCATAATACCTGAGTTAGGTGCCTAAGCTTTTGCAGAATAAAAGGGGAGATATAAGCCCATTAGACTTCTTCAAGTGATGCCTCCAATGTGGAGGTTGCTGATCACCATTTGCCATCTTTTTCAGTGGGGACCCAACTGGTAGCATTTCCACACTTCTTTAGATAGCAGGCCATCTGATGATATTTCTGATTGAATTGGCTCTCTTTCTAGTTTGCCTGTGACTGAGTGCTGGAAACAAGTCGGTCTGTGATCAGCAAGTTATGTGTCCATGTTTATTCACCTTACACTGTGGTTCACAAAAGGCAGTATACTAGGCAAGGAGACCTCTTAGTTAGGTAATGGGACAAGAAGGTGAGTCCTGAGCATTTCCCCACTCAGGTAGGCTATGTCTACACTAGCCCCCTAGTTCAATCTAGTGAGGCTAATAAGTGCAACCGAAATTGCAAATGAAGTGCAGGATTTAAACATCCCACGCTTCATTAGCATGTTCCCAGATGGTCGCCATTTTAGAAATTGACTAGCCCGAAGTAACTGCCCGCGTCTACACACGGCAGTGAAACAGGATTCCGAATTAAAGCCCTAAATCAAATTAGCTGGTAAATCTCATTCCAGGAGGAATAACAGCTAATTTGATTTAGAGCTTTAATTCGAAATCCCATTTCACTGCTGTGTGTAGATGGGGGCAGTTACTTCGGGCTAGTCAATTTCTAAAATGGTGACCAGCCAGGAACATGCTAATGAAGCGTGGGATATTTAAATCCCGCACTTCATTTGCAATTTCAGTTGCCCTCATTAGCCTCCCTAGATCGAACTGGGGGCTACTGTAGACATACTGTAGATACCTCCCTGCAGCCTGTAGTTGGGGGGCTATCTATCACTGCTTGCAGTTCACAGCTAGGAAACCTCTTTGGAATTAAGTATCTATGCCATTTTGCCAGGAGGAGAATGAAGAGACGATAGTGCTAGTGCCCAACTTATAATTTTAGTCCAGGGTTACTGCTCTCACCTGGGATATTGGAAACCCAAGGAGAAAGGATTTGAACAGGTCTTTTCCACCTCTCTAGAGAGCACTCTAACCAATGGGACAACACTATACAGTAGGCAACAAAACTCTCATATACTGCTCCTCCTTCAGCCAGATTTTGAATGGAACCTGATCCTCCAATAGGCAGTCATTGAACATCCCTACTAAACTGAGGCAGCCAAATGCTTATCTTCTCCTTGTTTGGGAATTGTTCTGGGCCTTAGGAAAAAATAGGTATTTGGAGGCCTAGAGGGAGACAACACTATGCTGGCCAAAACATAGGTGTCCATTTTTACTCTAAAAATTTAAGCACTGAGTGAATTAAGGCTCCTACAGGAAAAATTTAAAAAACAACAAATAGCCTAGTAGCACATTTAAGACTAACAAAACAGAAAAACCTGTTGAAGAATACTTTAATCTGCCTTGATACTCATTAATGGATCTCCACGTCACCGTTTTGCTTCAGGCCAATTCCACAAGCCAAATATACAGAGAAAGGTTGAACTTAACTTCATTCACAAGTTTAATTCTTATGCAAATGTTATGAACAGGGACATCGGCTGGCTCACACACTACCTTGGACATCCTAAAGACTTAACTAACCAAACAAACAATGGAGATGCTAATTGTTCTTATCAACCTCTTGTAACTATTTGAACCATCTACTCACTGTCTCTCTTTTTTCTTCCTCCCCTCCTTTTTTCTCTTTTTTTCCTCCTCCTCCTCTCCCCTCCCCTCTTCCCTTATTTATTCTTGGATCTGGACTTCTAATACTCCTGTCATCTGAAGAAGCTGGTTGTGCCCATGAAAGCTCATGATGCCATCTACATGTTTTGTTAATCTTTAAGGTGCTACTAGACTACTTGTTGTTTTTTAAGTTTTTCCTGTTACAGATTAACTTGGCTACCCCTCGGAAGCTTTTGGCACCTGCAGGGTTAGGCAAGATTTTTGTGCATTACAGTGAAGCCATATTGAGACTTCTCCTTTAGGGTACCCAGCTCTTAATCTATTTCTGCCTTAGACTCTGAAAAATAATATTCCCTTTCCTGTCTTTTCTATTTAGAATTGAAGCTCTCTGGGGAAGAGAATGATCTCTCACTTAGTGTTTGTACATTTCCCAGCTCAATACAGCCCAGATCTTAGCCAGAACCTCTCAAGGATCACAATATTAATAAGAATGATATAAACAGTAATTCTCCTAACACCCTGTGAATTAAGTGGATCAAGCATATTATCCATATTTAGGCTGATCCATTGAGACTCCTTTTCAGATTCATTTTTCAAGGGAAAGAATGTTAATTTTAGAATGAAAAATTGAAAAAGGGGGGGTTTACACTCTAATTATTTTTAAAAAATAGAAGAGAATGATAAAGAAAATAATTGAAATATATTTCTTATTGGAACAAGTAGCCATTTAGCCTCCCTTTCATATTGTACTATATGACTTCACTAGGGATCTACCCTAACTTTCAAGCATTATTTATAATGACTTTCTGAACGTGAGTCTCAAGAACAACCAATTTTTATGAATCATTTCCTCATAGAAAAAAATTAAATCACAGAACTGAAAGACATATTGACAAAGAATAAGTAACTGTGCTTTCGTATTGCATTTCCTTCATTGCACTGAAATTGCTTTGCAGTGGTTTGAAGGACAAGAAGAAAGTAATGCAGAACACCATAAAGTAGAAAGTAGATGAGATGTTGAATGTTATGAGCTTTTCAGTCCCAAAATAGTACATAAAATATGGGGGGGGTCTACTGTACATACTAAGCAACAAAGGTGGGTCTAGCAGTTTCTCACCAGTGCTGATGATATAGATGTGGAAGTTAGCTAACTGTGGAAGTTAGCTAACAACCATCAATGAAAATCTGAGCTACTGACCTTCTGATGAAGAGTTGCCAGCCTAAAAGTATTGCAATACTAATAGGCTGGCAAAACTGCAGCAGTGCATGCAGGGAAGATTTGAATATATCATAGGGAAAGCTTATGAAATATATGTATTATTTTTAAGAAAATGAAGCACAAATTGCTTTCAACACTTCCTTTTATATTTTGACTTATTGAACTTGAAGGAGTTAATTTGTTCTCTGAGACAAGGAAATAAAAAAAATGTGTGTTGGTCATGTAAGCATGACCTGGGTTGGTGTGAATGAACTATCAAGAACATCAACACATGAATGGAGTAACCTTGGAGAGGCAACAGAAAACCAACCATAAGACATCAATTTTTAACAACTCCTGACCCAGGGAGGTAGAACATGTGAAAATAGCTTGTCTACAGCTTGAAACCAAAAACTGAGGTGTAAGGAAATTGTAATAAGAATTCTTCTACCCACTACAGTGGAATAGATTTGAATCCTGATACTTGAACAAGAGTGGAAAGCACACACATTTGTCTTCTAATCCAAGGACTTGTAGCTGGCTCAATCCCCAAGTGTGCCTTCTTTGGTATTATCCTTGATGCCAGGTGAGAGTCTCGATTCCCTAATTCAAATAACATCTGCTAAAAAGCTGAAAGAAATGTTATCAAATCACAATCTTCTGTTCCACCTGGTCATATCCTTAGTCCTACTCTTTTCCTAAAGCAATGATCTACAGGATTTCTCCCTGTAATCCTTGATGAAGCATCAAAACCACCCAGAGAGAGCTAAATTCCCATCTCTCCTGGGCCTGAGTTTGTTGTCCTAGTTTCAATTCTGTTAGAATTCTGAAAAAAGTCAGGGGAAAACTAACTCACAGCATGGTCTCCTTTAAGTCTTGCCCCTTCCCAGTGTATACCACAAGAGCACTTAGATGGTATCTTACCCTTTTATTTAGCTCTTGCCAGACCTTTCCCACTGAAAGGAACTTGAGACTTACACTCTCTTGGACATCTTCCACTCAACTGCCCCGAGCTCCTTCCTTTAAGCCTACATTCAGCCTGGCATGTCTCTTCAGTTATATTTAGTTGGGGCTAATCCAGTTCTCAGACTTCAATTAGCCACACGTTGGCCCATACTCCACTGCAGACCCTAACAACTGTATTCCAGTTGACTAATAAATGCTGGCCTTTTTTGAAAAGGCTGCTTATTGTTGCTGCAAACATTTGTTGATTATGTAATTCCCAGAGGGGCTAAATCTTTGTCAAGGACATAAATTCATTATGTCTCAACAGGGGAACCACAGCTCAGGAAAAAGTTACTAAAGCCAACGTGCCCAATCTGAGGTAGTGAACTGCAGGGTGCCCACTTGCAAAAAAATGGAGGTATAGGGCCAACCATTGAAAGGTGTATATTACTACAGAGACTGTATAAAGACTAGAGGGAGGTATGCTTTGTTGATTCACGTCAATTATATATGTTATTTTTCCTCAGTTTAACCCTAATATTTGAATTTGGAATTGGATGGATAGAAATTAAGGTTTTTCAGATTTAAGGCCAAATTCTGATTTCAGTTGTAATCATGTAAATTCAAAGTGACTGAGAAAAGACATTAGGCCACATTCCCTAGTTATGGTCTGTATAATGCCCACCCTTTGGTCAAATGTTCCCACCTTGTGCCTAAACACAAAGACTCTTTGGGGCTGAACCTGCTTCTTTTTAAACAAAAGTGCCTTTTACACTTTTGGGTCCATATAAATAATAACTAATATTAGGAATTACTGAAGGCTTCACAACAAAGAATGCTGGGAGAAGGGTCATGAAACCCAAAGAAACTAAAGTCTAAACTGGCTACCAAACTATACAGCATTTTAGGATATTATATGTATAATTTCACACACAAAAAAAAAACTATGTTAAAAGAACACTTTTAAGATTTCAGAGTCAAGCATTCCAAGTTCTGTCCCGGGCACTGCAGGAAGAGAGACTAATAGCTTCGTTTAACTAGGCCTCAATTTTATTAAGTAATACATCTGGCAACATTCCGTCAGTAACTATCTTAGCTCCTTTGTAATCTGTTCTATCTGCTGGAGAGCTACCTCTCATTCCATTAGTCTGGTCCAAGTACCATTGATGGAACTGTATTGCCCTTTCCTGGTCTGAGTGTTCAGGGGATAAGAAAAAGGAAGCTGTTTCCTCACTGCCTCACACATTAGGAGCCCCAGCTCTACTGCGTGCTTCTTGTCTGAATCATCTTTCTTGCTCCTGACCTTGTCTCTGAAGGTAGTCATTGCCACTAAAACAGAGCTCCCAGAGAGCCATGTCCTTCCTGAGCAGCACCATTTGCCTTGCTAGAAACCCTAAACCCAAAGCCACCCCAAATTAGCTTTCACATCCAATTCTGGTATCCAATCCTCATTTCAAGTCACTATTACACTGATCCAGGAAACATTCCACACTCAATAAATTCTCCATTTCTTGCTCTGCCCTTAATAATAAATTGAGTCTGACCATGCTTGAAGAGGCAGCTGACTGCCAAGTGTAAAGTACCTCATTCTAAGGACACGAACTGAGGTGTGAAATTGAGGAGGCCAAGCTTGTAGGCCTTGCAAAACAATTTTCTTGGATTCCCTAGCTCTCCTATCAAGCTCCTGCACTCCTATCAGTTTACTAGCAGTGAACATAAATATCCATCTCTTTACCTAATAGGGGTGGGGTTTCTTTTTTTTAATTATTTTTCTGGGTCTCAATCTACTGATCAACAGCCTGTGATCATTCTTGAATCCACCCTGGATTCAAATAGAAATGTATTCAGGTGGCCATCACTTTTAAATCACCAACCCAAGCTGTGTACCACTATCCGGTCTGACAGTATACTTCCGGTTAGAGGCTGAGTTCAATCATAAACAGCTAGGGGCTTTTCTGTATTTTCCTTGTCATAAAAAATGGCAGATTAAAGGCTGAGAGAAACTAGAAAACTGATCAGTGTCAACCTTCTTAATCTGCAAGAATTCACCATGTTCACAGCAGGGTGGAGTAAGAATAAAATGGAGATCATTATTTTAGATAATTTTCCCCATATATGTTTTGGGGGCAGTTACAAATCTGAAACTTTGGAAGCCCTGCAGCTTTTAATGAAAGCCCTAAAGCTTTTAATATATATACATATATATATGATGTCAAACCTCTGAGGACTTTTAAGTCTGGAATCAGTCTGTCTAATCTGGCCTTCATGTGACATCTTGGTTAGCCTATAGGGCACCACTAGAACCTTAAGCAGAGAAAACCAATCCCACATGGTCATTTCTGGTCCTGCACCAAGGTGGATTTACCTTCTACTATCCAATTTACCCTCTACTACATTACAAAGGAGTGTCACCTCTCCTGGGGTCAAGGCAAATGTATGTTCCAGAAGTGTATGTGTGTGTGTTTAACATATTTGTATTTGTGTAAATTCTAACTTTTGTCCTCACTGAAGGCCCAGTGTAGTTGTTAAATTCAAGATTCAGGTTTATCTGCTGGGGGACCTAAACACATCATCAGTACAAAGAATGGTGTTGAATGACCCAAAGTCAGCTATTCTAACCATATTTCAATGTCAGCCTAGTGCTGCTTCAATCCTTTGTACAGCGCATCAGCAGCACTGGAATAAATTGCCTAGGATGTTTTAGAATTTCCATCACAGGAGATATTTAAGATATTTAAGAGGCTGGATAGACCTCTATCAGGGATGATCTAGATGGTGCTTGGTCCTGCCATTAGGGCAGGGGACTGGACTTGATGACCTCTCGAGGTCTCTTCCAGTTCTAGTATTCTATGATTCAAGTTCTTCTGAATATCCTAGCCTCTGAAATGATGACACCAAGGATTAGTAAAAGGGATTAGGCAAAGCATCCCCAAACATTTTCCCATTATACCTTCTACCGCCCCACCTGACTGGAGAAGTAGAATAGCAGCAGAGGCAGTTTGATCTCTGTAGTGGTCAATTGCGGAAGAACTTTGTACTTGTTAGTTTAGGGGTGGTGAGGCTTAATTCCTTCCCCCCTTTCCCTTTTCCCTATATCTGATGAGCCAGAAGCAAGTCTTTGGGAATATACGCCACTTAAGATAAGCATTGTTGCCAATATGGCAAGAACAAGTATAAGATAAGGGTAAAGGACAAGAACGCATAAACAATTCTGTTTACCCTAATGTATTGATCACGTAAACAGGGCCAAAGAACAAATAGATCCAGATCAGAACCAGATTGATAACTCACAACTAAGCCCTACATTAGCAGGTAATTCCTGGAAATTTCCAAACTGTAAAACAAGGCAGGGAAAACTGTATTTAAGGCTGCCTCAGAGCCTAGCAAATCGGACCTCACCAATGGGCTTTGGGTACCGGCGCCTTGAAAGCTGAGACAACCTCCCACTTCGTCTGCAGCCTACCGGGGGTTCCAGGCTTGCAGGAAGGGACGTAAGATATGCCGCTTTTTTGTTATATTATTCTTCCAGTTATGGGACACAGCTATTAGCTGTCAGGAAATAAACTACTTGTGTTTGACAGATACCTGTATGGTATATTTTGTACCTTGAGAGCCCAGTGTTGAACCTGAGACTTACTCTGGCTGGCTACAATCTCTTACTGTAACGTCTGAGCTTTCACCGAGGAAGCGATTAGTGAAATTTAAAGAGAGTGATGGGTTTATATCCTTAAGTAAAATATAACAAAATAATGAGCACACCTTATTGCTAACTGTGCATATATTTTTCAACATCCACTACTGTAGAAAAATATGGGTATATTGGTAATGGCTTCAGCAACCAGAAAAAAATGGCTGTGCCAAAGGCGAAGGATTTTAACAACATGATAATAGTCAGAATCACAAATGCTTTCAATTGGCATGAGCTTCATTCAAAGACACTCTGTTAAAAGCTGATGGTCTCTAAATTCAGTTGCAAATGATTGATGCATATTTTGCTTTAGTCCAAGAGAACTGTATGCACATTGAAAGTGTGGCAGATGTCCAGCGAATATATGAAGTATGGGGGATTGCTCAAAAAGGAATAGAAGAGAATGAAAATAACAATGGCAAAGACAACTTCCTGGAGCTCCTGACTCTAATGGCCAAATAAAATGATTTGCTAAGAAAGAAATTTGAAAGTACAATGCAAAATAGAACCAGTTGGCAATACAAAATGAAATCATTCACATAGTATCAGAAATGGTTCTTCAATGACTAGGCAAAGAAGGATAATGTTTTCTCTATGGCTATGTCTAGACTGCAAGGCTCTTTCAAAAGAGAGCGTCTAGACTGCACGCGGCACTTTCGAAAAAGCGGCTTGCTTTTTCGAAAGAAAGCACCCAGTGAGTCTGGATGCTCTCTTTCGAAGAAGCCCTATTTACATTCAAGAACGCCTTCTTTCGAAAGAGGAACTTTCGAAAGAAGGCGTTCTTCCTCGTGCAATGAGGTTTACCGCCGTCGAAAGAAAAGCCGCGTTCTTTCGATTTAATTTCGAAAGAACACGGCTGCAGTCTAGACGCAGGTGAAGTTTTTTCGAAAAAAGGCTACTGTTTTCGAAAAAAACCCTTAGTCTGGACACAGCCTATAAGGGTACGTCTACACTGTAACACTATTTCGAAATAACTAAGCGCTATTCTTGAATAACTTAGTCCACGTCTACACAGCAGGCAGTTTTTCTGAAATAGTGTCAAAATACTGTCAAGCTGGAAGACTTCTTACTCCAATTCCTATAACCTTCATTGTACGAGGAATAAGGGAAGTCGAGGAAGAGTGCTCTATTTTGAAATAAGTGCTGTGTAGATGCTTTCTATTTTGAAATAAGATACACAATTGATGTAGCTCAATTTGTGTAGCTTATTTCAAGTTAAGCCCTGACGTGTAGACACACCCATCATGCTGACAAAATTGAAGATATTAGCAAAGTAAAACAGATTACCAGGTCAACCGTGTTTAGGTAATGTACAAATGGCACTGCAGATGAATGATTTCTTGGTTTCTATCCTGCCAAGTCACCTAATGCAAAGTCTCTCAATATGTGAAGAATACATTGTCACAATGTGGTATTCATATACAGCACTGTATTGCCCAGACTGTGAAAATAGAATGAGTGGAATTCTTCATTGTGTCTCAGCTATCCTACAAAAAAAGTACCACAGACATTGTATAGTCACTCTTTTAACCTTAGGCTAACTTTAGTTGTTGTGATGTACACAAGGAAAACAAATGCACTCATTTTTTCCACTATCCTGGAGAAACTGTATACTTTTCTCTCAGAATCAGCTATCTACACTAAATTCATGGTCATTCAGAATAAAGTTAACCCACAAATAAAATTTTGGAATTTACAAAGCTCCATGACACTGAATAGGCATAGTAAGTTTCTACTTGTAATACTATGAAAAAAGATATTTCACCCATTCTTCTGGCAGTGTACTATCTCAAAACAGGTCAAAAAGTAATTAGCAAGTATATGCATGAGGTCTTAGCTCAGTATTAGATGACCCAGCATGCCTAAGATAGCCCTCACTGGAAATGTCATGGCCATGACAGGCTGAAAAAAAGACACTAGGGACTCCAAAATGATTAGGGGGCTGGAGCATATGACCTACGAGGGGAGGCTGAGGGAGTTGGGTCTATTTAGTCTGCAGAAGAGAAGACTAAGGGGGGATTTGATAGCAGCCTTCAACTTCCTGAAGTGAGGTTCCAAAAAGGCTGGAGAAAAGCTAGTAGTGATGGATGGCAGAACAAGGAACAATGGTCTCAAGTTGAGGTGGGATATTAGGAAAAACTATTTCACTAGGAGGGTGGTGAAGCCCTGGAATGAGTTACCTAGGGAAGTAGTGGAGTCTCCATCCCTAGAGGTGTCTAAGTCTTGGCTTGAGAAAGCCCTGGCTGGGTTGATTTAATTGGGATTGGTCCTGCCTTGGGGAGGAGGCTGGACTTGATGGCCATCTAAGGTCTCTTCCAGCTCTATGATTCTATGACTCCCAAGACTAGTGGCTGACATTGAAGTACACTCATCAACCAGTCACAAACTGTGCTTGTGATTCCCCAAACTGGTTATCAAGAAGCTAAAAAAGATATCACACAGCCTCCTTTATTGCCTTTCAATTTTTATGGCTCTCAATTGGCACTTAGCTTCAGTACAGTGAAAAATTATTTTAAAAGCTCTGCTCACTATACAAAATGTTCTTTTGACCCCAGAGATTCAGCCCATTACCAGGTCAATATGAGCTTGAATCTTGCCTGAAATACCATACTGCCAGCCAATCCTTTAGCATCTAAAATTAAAGGTTTATCATAAAAGAAGAAAAGAACAAGAAGAGAGCTGTTAAATGGTAAAGCAATTAGTTGCCTATATAATACTACAAAGTGTATATATCAGATACTTTGCAGTTTTGCTGAGCTTGCTGGCTTGAAAGGAACATAGCCAGAGCTTGGTTGGGTGTTTCAGTCCTTTGTTCAAAGCTTCATGTTTAGAAAAGTTACTTTTCTAAACATGTTAAGAGTAAGACGTAAGAATGAAGACAAAATGGAGATGATGCAGGAGCCTTTTATATCCTTTTGCCATGTGACTTATACTTCCTGTATTCCCAAACAAAAGCTTTATAGCACAAGGCATGGAAAAGCCTTAGAATAACGTCCATAAGCATATTCTGTGCCATGTTGGCTCATAAGGTGCATTCCCTAGTTCCCTTCAATGGGTTCGTTGTATAGCTGATAACCCTTGATGGGTCAACAAACAAACTACGCAATGCTGATCCCATTCTGCCTGAGGCTGTCACCCAGAAACAGGACATAAGTGTGGTCAGCTCCAAAGTCTATCCCCTTATCTCAGGGGCAAGCCACAGTGTGTATAGGCCACATTCCAGGTCCACCCGTTATGCTGGATCCCAGCCCAGGAATCCTCTGGTAGCAGCCTTGTCCTGACTTCTTTCACTCCCCTTCATGGCGTCTGTTCTCTAGGCCTCTTCCCTGTGACCTTTGGTATCAATGCCCACAGCCTAGCAGATATCAGGCTGAAACTTCTATCCAGCTCCCCCCAGACTTCTCATCACTGCTCTGACCAAGGTACTTCCTCTCTGGAAGCCAGTCCCGCACCCTCACTGGTCACAGACAAACTTCCCTCTGCTCTGCTGAGCAGCTCCTTATATCAATCAGGGCTGCCCCAGCAAGCGACCTTTTGTTTGGCTCTCCATAAGCCTCTCTCTGGCTAAGTCTACACTGCACCTCTCTTATGCAAAGCCTATGCAAATGAAGTGTGGATTAGCATATTGCAGCACTTAATTAGCATAATTAATTAGGGGCTGTTTTTGTGCAAGAGGCTTTTTTCAAGAAGAATGGCTCTTGCGGAAGAGGGGGTTTTGCGCAAAAAGGAGCCATCTACACAGATCCTTTTTGCGTAAAAGCCTTTTATGCAAAAATGGTCCCTAATTAATTATGTAAATGAAGTGCAGCAATATGCTAATCTGTGCTTCATTGGCATAGGCTTTTGTGCAAGAGAGGTGCAGTGTAGACGTAGCCTCTGATTGGAAGGGTTTGTGCAGACTCACTCCAGCCTGGTTTTAACCCCTCCCATGCCAGAGTGGAACAGCTGCCTCACTACAAGGGCAACTTGCTTAGAGACAGGTCTACATACTGCCGAAGGCTGGGGGGTTCTCCTCTATAAGATACAGCAAACTAGCTAGCAGGAAACCACACAAGCAATTCCCTTGGCACTCCAGTTCTCCTGTGCCACCACAAGTAACACATCTTAGGGTATATCTGCACTTGCATGCTCTTTCAAGAGAGGGATGCAAATGAAGACATTCAAAATTGCAAATGAAGCTGGGATTTAAATATCCCATGCTTCATTTGCATAATCACGTTATGGCGCTATTTCGAAATAACAGACACTGTTAAGATGAGGTTATTTAGAGAGAAAACCCTTCTCTTGAAATAACTGGTAAACCTCATTGTATGAGGAATAAGGGTTATTTCAAGAGAAGGGTTTTCTCTCGAAATAACCGCATCTTAACAGCGTCTGTTATTTCAAAATAGCACTATTTTGAAATAGCGCCATAATGCGATTATGCAAATGAAGCATGGGATATTTAAATCCCGTCTTCATTTGAAATGTTGAATGTCTTCATTTGCATCCCTCTCTCGAAAGAGGGTGCAAATGTAGATATACCCTTTATGAAAACCAATGTCACCAAATAAAAAGGTTCTTTTGATCCTAAAGGATCAGCCACATTCCCAGGTTAGTATGTACTGAAGATATTATCTAACAAGCATGCTGTTGGCCTATACTTTTGAATCTAAAATCTAAAGGTTTAATCATAAAGAAAAAAGAAAGAGTGAGAGTTAAAATAGTTAAAGGAATCAGATTACATACACCAACTGCAAAGTTCTTGAAAGAAACTTAATCAAGTTTCTGGAATACATCCGCTGTTAGGACAGGACATCAGTCCTTTTTACAAGCTTTAGTTCATAGCAAAGATCCTCCAGAGATGAAAAGTAGGATTAAATACAAAATGGAGACTCTTCCAGGGCCCTTTTTATATCCTCAATTGTGTGGATAGCCTCAACTGCATGGTGGGACTACCATTGTCAAGAGCTCTCTTCAGCCAAGCGTGAGAGGCAAGTACTTTCCCCTCACTCCCTTAACATCCGGGGAAAGAGATGAAAAGCTAACCACTTACCGGAGTACATGACTGCTCCCCGCATCCACCCAAAATGCTGCCCTTGACCATTGTTCTCCTGTCTAAAAGTATATCACAAAATAGAGTTTGTCACATAACCACATCATCTGTCGATGCATGACTCAGTTGTTTGATGAACACCATTGTTCCCATGGTTGTCGGAACATTCACAGAAAAGCTCATTAGATATGGACTGGCACCTTCTGGACCCCGTTGTCAGTCAAATACTTCTATTCACTTGATTAGTAGTATTTCCATAACAGGCTGGCCAAGCCTCCTCTCGAGGCCTCCCAGAAGCAAACATTTGAAATAGAAGTTCATACTCATAATTTCAAACACAAAAATGATACATGCACACAAATGATATAAACAGAGCCAGCAAATTATAAGCTTTTAATAGACATGTGTCTATAGATATATGTTGTATACATATAACAGTGGTTTCAGCAATAATCTGTATGGTCATACTTTAATCCAGTGTTCCCCAGTGTGGTGCCCGTGGGCGCGATGGTGCCCTCCTCGGCATTTATGTGTGCCCGTGGAATGATCTGGGCCGGCCCTGCCTTGGGCGCGTGGCACATGCGCAGCCCCACTCTCGGGCGCCCGGCAGCCCCAAAAGGTTGGGGACCACTGCTTTAATCCAATAATGTCACAGTTAGTCTTTAAAGTGCCACAGCGCTCCTCATTGTTTCTATAGTACTCAGGATATACAACATATCAATAAGATTATCACACTTGGTAAATCATAACGTTTTCACAGATACCTTACAGCACGTATATTCAGATTACTTGCAATTTTATAATATTGACGATAATATCATATAGTTCCCCACATATTCTTTATAGTGTCACAATTTGACTATATTACCCTCTTTTTTATGTTTACAAAAGCTCTTCAACTGCTTAAAGTTATATGTGACTACTCGCAAGGAGTTGAGGGTGGCTTGTATCAGCCATGCTTATCTATGGACAATCTAATCAGAGAATTTCTGAACATGAGAGATTCAGAAAGGCATTTCATGAAATATGGAACAAAGCTTTTACCATAGCTTCAGAAAATAATTTGAAGCTACTGATCTTTGGGAAATACACTGTCACGAAAGTTCCCAAAAACTTCAACAATACACTTTGACCGAAAAAGTGTAAAAGTGAAGACTGGCCCCCTTTAGACACAGGGGGATTCAAGAAGCATGCCCTTTTTTGCCAATGCTTGATCAAATAAATGGAGACTTCAAAGAACATTTGCTGAAAATAAATCTGTTCTTGTTGATGTCAATTGCCTTAACCCAAAGTATGAGACCTTTCTTGACTTTCTAGAATTAAAAACACTCATGGAAGATGATAGATGTGATACAGACAGTGTGAAGACAGAGGTAAAACTCTTGCCACACATAACTGAGGAAGAGACGAGTCCAAGATTGACAGTTTGCTGAAGCTGCTAATTTTTTTGAGATAAATACAAATTTTTTCCTTCCATACATTGCATAAATTAAATGTGATTGACATATGTATTCTTCTCTCAAGTGCTGCATGTGAAAGTACATTCTCACGCTTTGACAAGTGAAAGGTTACCAGAGGATCCACATGGCAAGAGACTGATTAATGGACTTGGCTGTTATGGCTATTGGAAAGAGTTGTTGAAGATTCTTGATCTTCAGAGTTGATGAGAAATTTGCTGTTGCTAAAAACAGCTGCATCCAGGTTCAATGAGATAAATAGTCACCAACATTAATTATCCCCTTTCTATACTGCATGTGTATACATAATAGTTATAATGTATAATCTTTGCTCCTTCAATATGGTTCTGCCACACCTTCCTTCCCATGAAATATTCTCCATTGTCCCTGAATAGCCCTAAGTCTAGTGTGGGCCCAACAGATTGTTTTCACTGAGTCTTCATCTGAGAATTTATCTAGCAGCTGCTTGTATGCATCAGGTGGGCACATGCACGCTTGCTTCCATAGATCCAAATTACTCCATTAGCCCTTCTTATCTCACTCCTTCTGCCCTGGTGGAGAGCGAAGATGATCAGGCACCCAACTTCCATCATCTCTCCTTATGCTATATTTTATTTCTATATATTTAAATATTATCTCAATTGGCTTTGAGATGGTGCACCATGATTGAAGCAGCCACTCCAATTTAAACCTGCCCTCACTGAAAAATTGAAAATGATACCACATTTCATGAAAAAAAAGCCTTTTCAAAGCCCAAAGTAATCTTATGAGAACCATAACTTCAGTGCCACCTCTAAGTGCTCTGAATAAGGATTTTTGGCCTCTCCAGAAGTCAGTGATTTCAGACCCTGGGAAAGTCCTCAGCTCCTCTCCACTTATCCTTCCTATCTTTGTCATGGGGAGTTCTGCCAGGGTATCCAGTCACCTTGCTCCTCCCGAGTGCACTCCCGCTCCTCCTGACAAAGGGGGATGATGGCCATAATGTCACTTAGCAGGAAACTTCAGGCAGCACCAGCTAAAGTCTTTGCCTCGCTTGAACATCTCCTTCATTCCCTTCACAGCTCTGGGGAGGGAGGAGGGAAGAGGTCAACCAGGGTGTGTAATCACCCTGCTGCCCCCAACTCACTCACCCCTTCCAGACTCATGCCTGTGCAACCTGAAAAAGTTAAACCAATACATGCCATAATCTATATAGATTGAGATACAGTCTTTAAATACATTATCACATAATATTTTTGCCTGCCTCATTCAATGCACAGGATAGATGGTGCTTATTTTATTGTGCATCCCCATCTATGGAACACTATTCAACTCCTGATCTGAAGCTAGAATTATTAACTTCATAATAGGCATTTCTATGGAACTTATCACTGTGCTTTGCAAAAATTAATAATTTATTTTCACAATACCTCTGTGAGGTGTTGTGTATTGTTCCCATTATCTAACAAAGTAACTCAAAGACAGAAGATAGCACTTATTTTGGGTGTCCAATTTTGATAGTCTTGTAGGAGCTCCTTTAATTAAGCGTATGCCATCTCATAGAGCTAGAAGGGAGAGGTCATTGAGTCCAGTCCTCTACCCTCATAGCAGGACCAAGTATCATCCCTGACAGATTTGTCCCAGATCCCTAAATGGCTCCCTCAAGGGATTGAACTCATAACACTGGGTTTAGCAAGCCAATGCTCAAACCACTGAACTATCCCTCCCACCAACAAAAACGCTCTCTGATTCCATCTTGCAGAATATGTGAAGTGTTTGATCTCGGTCAGTGTCATAAGAGCTCTTGCCTTTTTCCACATTATGAATTCTCAATCTCCTTTCTTAGGGTTAGTCTTCACAAGTGTCTTTGTGGATGGAGAGATGATGCTCTCTTTGGGTACAGTGTACCACTTCCAGTTACAGTTCTGTTGAGCAAATTATACTAACTGAGGGTCCAGACCTCAGGTTTCCAAGGCTATGTCTAGACTGCAAGCTCTTTCAGAAGAAGCTTTTCCAGAAGAGATCTTCCAGAAAAACTTCTTTTGTAAGAGAGTGTCCACACAGCAAAAGCGCATCGACAAAGCAATTTGCTTTTTTGAAAGATAGCGTCCACACTGAATGGATGCTATCTTGCATTAAAACTATGATTACTATGGACAGAGTGACCACCATGACACCCGTGCTTTTTCCTCTTTCCTCTTCTTTCGAAAGAACTCCCTCTTCCCCGTCCACACACACCTTTTTCTGAAAGAGTTCTTTTGGAAAAAGGTTCCTTCCTCATAGAATGAGGATTACCAATGTCAGAAAACCCTCTGTTCTTTCGATTTTCTTTCAAAAGAACGCGATTGCAGTGTGAACGTAATTGAATTTTTTTCAGAAAAATGGGTGTTTTTCTGAAAAAAAACTCTGTAATATAGACATACCCCAAAAGGTAGGATAAGATTCAAGCCATCCTGATTTGGCACTTTTATAGCTCTTTTTCTGTGTCAACTCCAAACCTGCAGTGGGTCTGGTTTGATTTTAAGATCATTTGGAGATGGAATCTTTTGCTTACAGTCAGTTTCACAAGACTTCAGACAAAAATGATAGAAATCCTAGCCAGAATCTCATAAGATGTTGTTGCAGATGAATACAAATGCAAAGTTTAAAACTCTTTGGATAAAAAAATTCCCACATCTTATTCAAATTCAAGAGTGAGATAACAGTTCAAGCTGAACTTCTTGTATTCACAAAACTCCCCTCCCAATCTCCGTTTGGATATCAAAGAAAAACATGTTCAGCAAAATATGCTTAGAATTAGTGAAGAAATTTGACAAGAGCTGGGATCTGGTTTTAGAAACATTCAACTAATGAATGCTCAAAAGCCAATGGCTGGTTCAAGACCTACTTCCCTTCCCTATCTCCCTTAACTCTTTCTCTTCAACTTTCTTGTTCCCCTGACTTCCTACTTTTCCTGTCAGTGTTGTTCCCCAACCATTAGTTGTAAAATATTGATTTAGTCAATTATTTAAATATTAACTTTGTTAAAATGGTTTTGTGTATTATGAGAGCATTTTGTATATGTGAAAGAAAGCAATTCTAAGTTTATAGTATATATTTTTGTATTGTGATATCTGCAATGAGAAGCAAAACAAAATTGTAATAAAATTATTTCATTAAAACAATTTACCAATGATTGACCTTACATTATGGAATGACAATGGAATTTGCAACTTCTGAGAGCTGACTTTCAAACTAACCCTTTTCTGGGTGCCACTAATTCTACATCTGACACATAGAAGTATGATTTCAGAAACACATGAATTCATGTTTTTACTTTCAGAAATGGGTAATACTTTATTTAAATCTAAACATGGGTGGGTTTAAATAATGCAATGCTAATGCCTGTAATCTATTACTAATTATGTTAGGCAGGATAAAGATCTTGTAACAAAAACTGAAGTAAAAAGTCAAGTAAAATGACTCATTTTAATATATAATGTTGAAACAGGTAATTACATCCTTTATTTCTGTTAAGAGAGGATACTGTTTTGTTGAGGATAGGTTAAAAAGAGGATTGGATATCACTGCAATGATGGTTGTATCTTTTGGGTCGGATCTTCTGCCAAAATATGACCACACAACTCCATTGACTTTGATGGAGTGACTCTGATTTATACAAGCCTCAGATTTGATGTAATGTTAGATTAGTATAGTATGTCATTCTCATATGTGGGTTAAAGGGAGATTTACTTACAGTGCAGCAGAGAGAGTGAACTAAATTGTCCATGGAGCCTTAAAAGTATAGGACAATTTAATTGCTTCTTGAAATTCAGTTCAAAGAGAATTCGTGCATGTATTCCATTGGAAACATTTTTAAAATTTAAACTTTCATTTTCTTCTACTTAGGTTTAATGGAATCAGCATTCAAAATAGTTCAGTCTATTCATTGACCTTTCATTGCAAAGGAAGGAAATTATTTTAGTATTTTAGCCTGAATCTCCAAGGGATCTAATGAAGAATGATTACTTATCTTATTTATAAAGTGTCTGTTTGGATTGATCTATATCCAATAGTTTGTGTTATTATTTGTTCAATGGTTAATTTAATTTTCACCTCAAATATATTAAAGTGGTTAGGGTTCTTTATATTGACTACACTGATTTGTAACAGTGAAGTAATGATCCCAGTATAGGCTTATCCTTGTGTTCTGATTATCAAATTCTCCTTTATGTTTTCAATATTTTGTTGCTATAATTTAACATAATGTTCATCTTCTTTTTCTGTTATAAATTCTGGGGTCCTGTTTTTTCCCCACTACAGCTCATCTGAAGAAGTGGGTTTTCCCCATGAAAGCTCATGATACTATATATATTTTTACTAGTCTCTAAGGTGTCATAGGACAACTCATTGTTTTTAAAGTTACAGACTAACGCAGCTCCCACTTCTGAGACTTTTTAACAGAATGTAATTGAACACAACAAAGAAATATAATGCACTACAAAAATATAACAAATTTTATCTGGGCTAATTCCCATGAACCTCAGAGAACTAAACATTTTCTACTCAGTTTCAGGTCAAAGTCTAAAAACTGTCCTTTTCCAGTCATTTGCTGATTAAAATGAATCAGCTCATGGTTGATGAATCATAAGCCTCATGATACCTCCCATAATAATCACAGATCAGTTCAGCTTGTTGATAACTTCTGACCTGAACAATACAGATATAGCAATTTACATTTAAGATTGATATCCTGAAAGCAAATTTAAAATATTAATAAACAGTAAATCAATGAATCCTAAAAAGCATGTATATCCAAAAATGAGGGGATGTAATCTCAGCTGAACATGCATATATTCCTTTTTATAATGTTCTCCTGTAAGGGATGTAGCATTCCTGATTTTGCAATAGATTCTCTAAGGCCCTGCTTTTTCTACAGCAGTGAAAGAATAAGTAATTTTGTTTAAGTATTGGGTAGCCCTTGATAGCAGATATGGTTTTTCATGAAGTACTTCTATGACAAATCACATGCTAATGTTCTGAATTCAATAATACAACTAACCACCTGTCTGGATGTTCATGCTGTGTTACAAAGCAGAGGAAATAATACCAAACTCTTTTTGAGACTGATAGAGCTATATCAAACCAGCAACAAATCTTTTATGTTTTATGTGTCCCTGAAAAAGTGTTCAACAAAGTAAAAAAATATTAAATCTATGTAGAGTTGTGGCACAATTTACTTTTCACTTCTGCAGAGTCACCAGTTCAAGGTTGTCAAAGTGCATTTATAAATAACTAGCAGATTTACCCGATGTTGCTCTGGTCCTTACCTTTTTTTGGGTGGGGGAGAAGGAGGGAGGACTAAAAGGTAAGTGTACAGGCTTTGTTGAAATGATTGTATTTCTAAAAAAAAGTGTCATTTTATTAAGTTAATTTTTGTATTTTTTTAAATTGGGATTTCTGTGAAGTACATTTTTATTCATCTCGATAAACTGTTATCATTTGCTATGTTTTAACAAAAAAGAGCTATAGTAAATTTTATTTCAATAATATTTTCTTCTAGTTTTCAAACCTTAAGCATTGATTTAGCAGTGCCAATACAGAATGCTGCTCAAAATTTCTCCATGAGAAGCAATCCTATTCCAGGTCCATCCTATTTTCCTGGATTATCTTGGTTCAGTCTCAATGTTCATTCAGTTATGACAATTGTGAGGACTGTATTTGCTTTGGTGATTCTGTCTCTTTTCTGTTTGGTCTTATGAGAAGCAATTCCATTTCAGGCACATCCTGTTGCCTGACACTACCAACCCCCTATGGTGCTTTAAGTTATGATAAGAGGAAGGTAAATACCGAATTTGGTGGTCAACGATCTTACTGTTTCGGAAGAGTTCTTGATCAAACAAACAGACAAACTCTCTAAAATACATAGTAGATAATTAAGTTTTGCCACACCTTCATTTAATAAGGGTCTGATCCAAACTCTACTGTTATGAATGGAGAGACTCATGTTGACTTCAATAGGATTTGCATCAGGACGAAAGCAAACATTGTCATTTCTATTTGGCAGATTGCAAAACTGAGTCAAGGAGAGGTAGTGTAGACAAGGCCTAAGTTACAAAGGAAAAAGAAGGCAGCTCCTGGAAAAGATCACAGTTCACTTGAAACACAGTCCTTCACTTTACCCACAATACTATCTTGCCTTCTATGTCATTATTGAGGACTTCCATTGACACATGAGTATCGTATTGAAAAACAATTCTTAGCAGATGCTACCAATTGCAGCAAAAGCAAAACCAGTCAATCAACATTCATTTTGTATAAGTTTGTTACTTCACACAGGTGGTTATTTAACATTTTAATGATATGCATGGGACAATTAAAGTAAAGTATTACTGGACAGTGATGACAACAGTGTCTGAACAAACAACAAATCAGAATGATCATGTAAAACACAACAAGCTCACATGTTTTGCTGTTTTAGTAATGTAAACATCACTGTAATTCATGCTAGAAGATTTTGAGTGGCTTATGAGCCACAAAGAAAAACGAAAAACAAACAGAATAAATTGCAAAAGCCTGAGAATGACAAAAGCTGTTATCAGGTAAAAGAATCAAGTTGCTACATCATTACATGTACTTTACAAGCCTCATTTTTGTCATAAAGCTAACCTAACAGGCAGCGTTCCAGAAGCCAGCAAAATGGTTATTGTGCCACAGTTATTTTTTTCCAGAACAAATAAGACCCATGACATTTGTGTGCACATTGCTGTCAGCCACTTTAATTCTTTGACTATATACAAATTACATGGTCACAAACTAATATCAAGGTGCATTTTACCTCATTTTGCAGATGGTGAGTACCATACACAAATTTTTATGGGGAAGCACCAATGGCCATATCCTACTAGATCAGAATGTGGTGGATCCAGTGATATTAGTTTAATTCTCATGGAAGATTCTGTAAGGAAACTTCACCTGTCCTCATTCAATAACGCGTAAACTAAGGATTGGCGAGTTTTCAAATAAAATAAGGGAAAGAGCATACTCCTACGAAACTTCTCCTATTTTTACAATTGAATTGTATCCTGGCCTTATACTCTAAATTGTTAAGATCCTTTTTGAAAAGATTTTTTTCTTACCTCTTGCTTTGGCATTACTGCAACCTTGGCCAGGTACAGAGGAGGCCTCTGCATGGGTGTTGGGCAGAGTTTCAGAGCTAACCCACCTCACCGTCCTCCAGCAGTAGCTGGGCCAAATTCCCCACTCCAGGAATTATTGGGCCAAATTCCCCACTCCAGGAATTATTACCTGATACAAGGAGCTGCCTGAAGTCAGTGCCATTTGCATTTGGCACATTTGCCCCTCTGTCAACAGGCTCCCACTCCAGCCCCAGATGAAACTTCCTTTTGTCAATTGCATAATATTCTTGAAAAGGTGCCATGAGTACACCTAAGCACTGCTGTAAGGATGGGGGAATCAACCCCCCCCCCCCCCACTCAAATACCTATTAACTCCACTTCTCATTTAGAGAGGTATATCTGTGGGTCATCAGTTCACTGACTAGAATATGAATATTTTGCTTTTGCTCATGCTCATGTTTGGTCTCTTATCTGATTTTATGTCTATTATTAAAGTGTCATATCAGTATATGATTTTGCATTGCTTAGTGATAATAACATCTGAAAATAGATCTTGAAATTGGAGCTGCTATATTATGTGCATGAGAACCGACTGTTGAAATTATATAATAATTGATAATACGTGTAAAGCAGCTTTACTTACAGTGTTACATAACCTTAACAAGTATTGTATTTATGGAAATTAAATTTATAGATTGTCAGTGCCAACAAAATAAAGAGAGAAGCTATGTTTCATGCTGTCAAAAACAAAAAAGTAGTAAATGTCCCCAAGATGCTTTTCCTAAGATAGTGATCTTAATTACACCGGTCTTTCAGTAATACTGGTGGCGTAAGATATTAGTTGTTAGTCTCTGAGTCACTGTGAAAAGAGCTAGTATCTAAAATAAAGCTAACTAGGGCAGTTTAAACTTTCTAACTGACACTATGTTTTGCAAAATTTTCAAGTTATGAGAGAGTTCACTGTACTGAAAAACATCCTGTCTCTAGACAGATGTGTCCTCCAACATGCTAAATATGTTCTCATAAACATGTTTCTCAGGCTATGTCTAGACTGCAAGCCTCTTTCGAAAGAGCCTCTTTCGAAAGAGAGCGTCTAGACTGCACGTTGAACTTTCGAAAAAGCGGCGTGCTTTTTCGAAAGAAAGCATCCAGTGAGTCTGGATGCTCTCTTTCGAAGAAGCCCTATTTACATTGAAGAACGCCTTCTTTCGAAAGAGGAACTTTCGAAAGAAGGCGTTCTTCCTCGTGAAATGAGGTTTACCGCCATCAAAAGAAAAGCCGCATTCTTTCGATTTAATTTCGAAAGAACGCGGCTGCAGTCTAGACACAGGTGAGGTTTTTTTCGAAAAAAGGCTACTTTTTTCGAAAAAACCCCTTAGTCTGGACACAGCCTCAGAGTGTGTGACCATTCTCAGTTCAATGAAATGGAACCCATCTTGCCTTATATTTTCATAAGAGATATGAAAATGAGGTAGCAGACTCTCACCTTCATTCTGCTCCCTTTACACTGTTCACCAGCTGGCACAGAACTGGTTCTTATACCTTACACACTGAAAAGTTATGTTTGTGTAATATTTGTTTCTTAGAGACCATTGCCAGATAATGTTTCTTGGATCAAATCCCATGTTTCTTTAAGCATGTCTGAAGCCATGTTCAGCAGAAAATTAAGGAATTATAATAAGCTCCCAAATACTTCACTTCTTTGGCATGCTAGAACAGAATCTAACCGATAATCCAATCATTCTCATAGTGTTCAGAATTCTTCCTTTCATTTCTTTAGTCTCAAAGTGAATATGTGCATTCAGATATGAGATGCAAGAGCAGATGCAATATTTACAATATCATTAAATAACCTTGAGCATGCTTGTAGGCATAGTCGAAAGTGACCTTTTTGATGCCTGATTTACGGTATTTTATAAGTCAAGATAATCCTTTTGGTTAAATCTTATATCAAACACAGAAGTCTAGTAATGAGGCTACAGTACATTAGTGGAAAATCGTGTTAATATACTTCTCCTTTAAACTATCTGAGCTATAGTTAACCAGCAGATTTTTCCTGGTAATTTTTCAACAGATAATTACTGATAAAGCTTTGAATAACATGGTCAGTTCCAGATACTTGAATAACTAACTGAAAGACACCGAAGAGAATTCAAACAACAGAAATGATGAGGGCTGTATGAATTCATTTACATGGAAATATTAAAAGGCCAAATCCTTGGCTTCAATACCATTCCATTCCAAATAGATCATAAAGATACCATAGTCAGTCACTTAGGGTTTTCCCCCCAAGTAAGGACTGACCTATAAGCCTTTTGAATCCCTTCCTCTTATCCAAATCCACAGCTGTCCTGAAATCATAAGCACCGACTTCTCCTCCAGTTAGAAGGTACCAGACAGACCCCTGCCTCATCCCAGGCCATGCCTTCACTCCATCCCTTTCCTAACCCCTGTCCCTCCTCACTTCTTCCTGCTGTCACCACCCTGCCTCCATTCTACCTCTTCCCCCAAATCCCAACTCCCACTCCAAACCCTTCCCCTCCCTCGTGGAGCTTCCTGAATTCTGTGAATCAGCTGTTCATGGTGCTCTAGAAGCACTCAGAGGAGTCAGTGTGTGGGGCCACCAGAGCACAAGTGGAGTTGGGGGGATGCAAGCAAAGAGGGGGAAACTTGGTGCTGGTGGATGCTCTGCACCTACTAATATTTTCCCGCGCATGCTCCAGCCCCAGGGCACCCACAGAATTGACACTTATGCATGAAACCATTGGTCCAAGCCAGGCACTGGACTCCCTGTCATTTACTACTATTTGGCTTCAGAAAAGATGACAATGACTTTCATCTCCCCCCTTCACCTGGTCTCTTCTTTAGTATCTTGTGCTTTAGAAGCCACTAGAGAGATGATGATGGTGAAATACTGATTGTCATTTTCTCCACTTTCCCACTTGCCAAACCATCTTTTAGCCACCTACAGAACTTCTGATTAATATTTTCATTGTATTGACAAATTAAAAATAGTTCTTCGCACAGAGAGGGTAACTGGTAACAATAAGGGAAAATTCAACATATGCATGAAAATGAAAAATAAATAGGGTGCATCTAGACTGGCAAGATTTTGCACAAAAGCAGCTGCTTTTGCGCAAAAACTTGCCTGCTGTCTACACTGGCCAGGAGAATTTGCACAAGAACACTGACTTTGTAATGTACAAAATCAGTGCTTTTTGCGCAAATACTTTGATGCTCCCGCTCAGGCATAAGCCCTCTTGTGCAAGAATACTTGCTCAAGAGGGCCAGTGTAGACAGGAACGTTAATTTATTGCGCAAGAAAGTCCGATGGCTAAAATGGCCATTGGAGCTTTCTTGCGCAGGAGAGCATCTACACTGGCACAGATGCTTTTGCGCAAAAGCAAATCTTTTGCACAAAGGCACATGCCAGTCTAGACGCTCCTTTGCGGAAATACTTTTAACTGAAAAACTTTTCCATTAAAAGTATTTCTGCAAACTCATGCCAGTCTAGATGTAGCCACAGTGTATATATTCTACATATGTACTAATTGGGCCAGATTATCATTAACTGGACTCCTGCCTAGTGCCTAAAATTATGGGAACAATTTAGATCACTTAGACGTATATTTAACTTAGCGTGTGTAAGTCATTACACTGAAGTTAAAGTTAAGTACATGTTTAAGTATTTGCAGGACTAGAGCCTTTGATAGTTAAGCACTTACCTACATGGAAAATTTGCATCAGATTGTTTTTAATCTCATGTAATTAAACTGTTGCAACCGCTTTATAATGGACATTCTTATTTTGGTTTAAGAGTGGTTTATTTCAGTTTAGCTTAAATCTGTTCCAAGTCAACATAAACTAAGCCAAAAAAATGTCCACATAAATGGAATTAAAATTGCTCACACAGGTGTTTGCATTGATTTAAATAAATCAGTTTAAATTAATACCTGAAATTAAACTGGTGCAACTTTCTCATATTCACAAACCCTAATTACATAATACAGGCAGTCCCCGGGTTACGTACAAGATAGGGACTGTAGGTTTGTTCTTAAGTTGAATCTGTATGTAAGTCGGAACTGGCGTCCAGATTCAGCTGCTGCTGAAACTGACCGCCAGTTCTGACTTACATACAGAATCAACTTAAGAACCCCAGGCGTCCCCAAGTCAGCTGCTGCTGAAACTGATCAGCAGCTGATTCCAGGAAGCCCGGGGCAGAGCAACTCTGCCTCGGGCTTCCTGTAGTCAGCGCTGGTCAGTTTCAGCAGAAGCTGACTTGGGGACGCCTGGGGCAGAGCAGCTGGGGTGCTGCTGGGTTGCTCCAGTAGCGCCGCTCCTCGGCGCTACTGGACCAACCCAGCAGCACCCCAGCTGCTCTGCCCCAGGCGTCCCCAAGTCAGCTTCTGCTGAAACTGACAAGCAGCGGCTGAATCAGGACGCCTGGGGCAGAGCAGCTGGGGTGCTGCCGGGTTGGTCCAGTAGTGCCCAGAGCGGTGCTGCGGGACCAACCGGCAGCACCCCAGCTGCTCTGCCACAGGCGTCTGGAGAAAAGCCTAGTCTGCTGGGGGGGGCGTACTAGCTGCACACCCCCCCCACCCCAGCAGACCAGGAAGACACGGGAGGCGGACCGAGATGCACCGCGGTCCCGCCACCTGGGTCCTCCACGGCTTTGCTCCCAGTCTCCCTGGTCTGCCAGGGAGACGGGGAGCAAAGCCTCGGGGAAGCCGGCAGCAGAGCAGCCCAGGCGCACCTGGGCTGCCTCGCTGCCCGAGCCCCCCGCGGCTTTGCTCCGCGTCTTCCTGGTCTGCAGACCAGGGAGACGCAGAGAAAGCCCCGGACTACACGGGCGGCAGGACCGCGAGGTCCCGCAGTCCGTGTCCTCCGGGGCAGCCCCGTTCGTAACTGCGGATCCAACATAAGTCGGATCCGCGTAAGTCGGGGACTGCCTGTACCTAAGTACAGAGAGGCTTTTAGAAAATATAGCCTGTAAACTGTATCCATAAGTACTATAGTTGTAATTGTACAATTGCAATTGCAAAATTTTAGTCACAAAACTAAAAACCCAGTTAAGTCCAGGTATAAATTTGGCATAGTTAAGTTTTTATCTAAAAGCTGGCATTTCTGGTTGGGAAGCTGATATAGAAAGTGCAGCCATAGATGCACATCTCATCTGCAACTTCAGCCATTAGTGTGAAGTCCAGTCCCTTTATATTTGAAAGCTTCAGGGGGTAGCCGAGTTAGTCTGTACAGGATACATTTTAAAAACAACAGTCTGGTAGCACTTTAAAGACTTACAAAACATGAAGATGGTATCATGAATTTTCGTGGACACAGCCCACTTCTTCAGATGACCAGAGTGTTGGATGTCCAGAACTAAAATGAATAGGGAAGAAGGGAGGGAATGGGGGAGAAGGAAAAAATGGGAGAGAGGGAAACAAGAAGAGGCAGTGGGTATAAAAATATCAAGGGGAAAGCCGAGCTGGACTGTAACAGAAAAAACAAATAGTCTATAAGTACCTAAAGACTGGTTAGTCAAAAGAGACAGATAAGAACCACTAGAAGGCAATAAGGGCATGTCTAGAGTGCATCCCTCTTTCAAAAGAGGGATGTAAATTAGACAGATCGAAATTGCAAATAAAGCTGGGATTTGAATTTCCCGTGCTTCATTTGCATAATGGCAGCCGTGCATTCTTTCGAAAAAGGGCTTTTTGAAAGTAAAACCGCCCTCCAGATGGTGTTTGAAAGTAAAACTGCCCTCCAGATGGTGTTCTTTTAAAAAAAAAACTTTTTCAAAAGATCCTTTACTCCTCAAAAATTCGATCTGTCTAATTTACATCCCTCTTTCAAAAGAGGGATATAGTTTAGACAGCCCCTACCAGAGGAAGAGTACTAACAGCAGATACTATACAGACAAAGAGTCGTTGGCACCTTCATTGTATGGTAGGCTGATAATGTCCCAGGCATCCAGTATCTATATTTAATCCATTAGCATGAGTATCAAACTTGTGAATGAATTGTAGTTCCAGTCCTTCCCTGTGTATTTCGCTTGTGGAATTGGTCTGTAACAAAACAGCCACTTGAAGATCTGTTAATGAATGCCCAGGCAGATTGAAGTGTTCCCCAACAGGTTTTTGTATGGTCCCTTTACGGATATCTGATTTGTGTCCATTAATTCTTTCCCATAGGGACTGTCCAGTCTGTCCAATATATATATTGCAGTGGGGCATTGCTGGCATTTGATGGCATAAATTACATTCCTGGATGTGCAGTTAAATGAACCTCTGATTTGGTAACTTATGTGGTTGGCTCCAGTAATGAATTTGCTTGTATAGATATGCGGGCAGAGTTGGCATCGAAGCTTATTGCAGGGCTGGATTCCTGGATGTTTATGGTGTAGCTGTGTAGCATGGTTACTGGAGAGAATTTGTTTCAGGTTGGGGGATTGTCTGTAAGTGAGAATAGGCCTTTCCCCCAAGGCCTCTGAGACTGAGGGATCATTTTCCAAGATAGGTTGTAGATTGTGGATAATGTATTGGAGGGGTTTAAGTTGTGGACTGCAGGACTGACAAGTGGAATTCTGTTGTTTTCTCTTTTGGGCCTATCTTGAAGTAGTTCGTGTCTGGGTACTTTTTTGGCTCTCTCAATCTGTTTTTTCACTTCTTCAGGTGGATATTTCAGTTTTAGGAATGCTCTATATAGATCCTTAGATGTGGGCACTGCTCCCCTCCCAGTGCAGTTTCACTTTCATGGTAGTTTAAGTTTTGCTGTTTGAATAATAAAGTGAGAGCAGCAGAAAGGTACATTTCTCTCAGCTCCCTCTATGTCTGTATCTCCTTCTTTACTGGGTCCAAATGCAGTCCATGAAGGATTTCTAACCCATGAGTATCCAGTGTTGTCTCTACTTGAAAAAGTGGAACAAGTAAGAAAATAACACCATAAAAAGGGGAAAGTTGGCCTGGAGCCACAACATGACAGGTTGCTACTTTTGCTGCTGAGAGGTTGTGTGCCAGACATCTAGAGAGGGGAAATTAGGGCTTCTCCCCAAAACAGGAAAAAAAGAATAAAGGAAAAATACTGCCATTACTGCTAGAGCAATTCAAACAAAAGAGCAGCGAAGAGAATGCAACTAGCTATATGAAATAGCAATATGCAATCAGACAGAGAAATAGCTTCGCTTGCACTGAGAGATTATAGCCCACAGAAGTCCTAGTACTTACAGGAAGAATTTTGCCATCTGAAGCATTGGCATGCAGTCAGAAGAGAAAGATACAGTGCAGAGAGAGCTGTAACCAACAAAACAAAACAAAACAGTTTTCCTGAGGCACAGAAATGTCCAGGATGCCTTGAAATGCATCTGGAGAGCAGAGAAATGGAAATTTTTGTGGGCAATGTTGGTGAAATTGATGATAATCGTGCATCATAAGTGATGGGTCTCAAATGTTTTGAGCAATTTGTAACCTGCCACACCATTCCAGATGGACAATGAGTTTCAACCTTGCTGACAGTGATGGGGCTGAAAGCATACAGACTTCTGTGTGACCTGTTGTCTCCAGTTGTGCCTCAAACTTCCACATACACTGCAATTACTACAGCAGTGCAAGAGCAAGGACAAAGAACTAAGTCTGGAGGAAGTTACTGACTGTATCAACACTCTCCATTCCTCACAATTGGTGCCAAACACTCCGTCAGATTGCATGAATTATCCCAGAGTCACTCATGAATCTCTCAGAATAAGGCACCAGTCACCCTTCCCACCAGCTCCCAGGACTGTACCTCAGGAATATACTGTCTAATGGATTAATTGGATCACCATTTCATCAATGGAAATGATTATACACCAACCTTTATAAAACCTGAGAAGATTTGCCACACACTTCATACATGATCATCGGTAAAGATAAATAATAAAATAAGTTATTGACCAAAAAAAGACAGATTTTAAGTGACTATAAGTGTCAGGAAAAAATCAGAATAGTTCCCAAAATAATATGAAATGACACCATCTAAATTATCAACCCTATTACACCAGGTAACAACTAGTTCAAGCAGTTTTTCTCATCCCACTGAGTATTGCAATCTATAGTACACAGACTTCACCTTTAAAATCTGGGCTAGTCTCCTCAGTTAGAAACTTTGGTCTTCTCAGTGTGCTGGTTGCTTGCAGCACAGGTGGGTGAAAAAGAAAGGCCAAGCATGTGGCTACTGTGTTCTGTTTTAGATCCTCAGAACCAGGTGCTTGGGGAACACACGTCCAGGCATGCCTGGGAGGCCTTGCTGAGACTCCGGGCCAGGTTAACTAATTCTTCTGGTATGGCCTCATGCAGGTGTGTCATTGAATTGTAGTTCCCTTGCTGGACAATGTCTTCTAGTTGGTTCTTTCACACCCGTCCAGTGTGGAAGATCATAACCATTTACCTTGCTGATAGATCATCACCCATTACTTTCAATTTTTTTACCAAAAATTTGATTTTATTCATTAGCTGTCACTTGTAAGCAACAATGATTTTGTTACTTTCAGCTCACCCTATACTATTCAATTCTATAAATGGATTCATCATGGCAATGTGATGAGTTGTCATGCTGACCATATCCAAGTTCCTGCTCACTTTAAGAAACTTTGAAATGTTCTGTCTCAATTTGATGGATAGATTTTGTCAAGTGGTCAAGGGCTGCATTTCTACCAAGGGGATTTGTGGTCTGGGAAAGAGGTTGGGTGCAGAAGGGAGCTTGGGGATAGAAGACTGGGTGCAGGAGGAGGTGTGGAGTCTGAGAGAAAGTTTGAGTGAAGGAGGGGGCATTGTGATCTGGGGCAGAGGCTTGGGGTGCAGCGTCCAGGAGGGAGTATAGGTTCAGAAGAGGATTCTGGCCTGAAGGAGGGGCTCTTGGAGGGAGGGCAGGGACTGGGAAGGAATTGTGACCTGAGGGAAAGGGATACAGAGAGTTTGGGTGGTGGCCTGGGGCAAGTAGTTGGGAGGGAGAGACGGTGGGGTGCAGAGGCAGGCTCGGGCTGGGAGAAGCTTATCTAGGGAGCTCCCAGTCATCAGCCCTACAGGAACCTGAAGTCTGAAGTAGCAAACTGCTCCACATGGCTCTGCTCTGGCAGGGTGAAGGGGAAGAGGGAAGAAGGAGGTTTCATTAGCTGCCCCTGTCGCCAGCAAAATATCTCAGCTGTTATTCGTCAGAAACTGGCCAATGAGAGCTGAGAGATTTTGCAGAGGGACAGAGCACAAAGCCTCCCTCCTTGTTCCCAGAATAGAGCAGCCACATTCAAAGCAGCTGTTTAAGGGTTCCAGCAAGGCAGCCATGGGCTGGATCCAGTGGCTTGGTGAGCCAGATCCAACCCGCTGGCAGCCTCTTGCCCACCCCTGTATTATAAGAATCCCCAGCTTATGACAGGTTGTGTCGTAGTGTTGGAACTGAAAGTTTTATTTTTTATATTTGTATTTTAGGTTTTAGTCTGGCAAGACTCTGTGTGTGTGTGTATGTTTGTGTATGAGTGACTGAAAAGCATATGTAACTGTTGTATTCTCAATAAATGCAGCGTACTGCCTTTTCCCCTATAAAAGATCTCGTGTGCTTCATTTAAGTAGATAACAATAGCAGCATGAATTATCTGTGAATTATGGTTGCTTGTCATGGGAAATGGAAGTGATCATTGGAATAGTGGTATAGATAGGTGCAGCTTGCTCAGGATAGACAGGGAAAAAAAGAAGGAGGTGTTATCTTATAGATTAAAAGAACACACTTGGACTGAGAATGAGATGGACATAGGAGACAGACTTGTTGAGTGTCTCCAGAGTAGGTTAAAAGGGGTAAAAAACAAGGGTGATATCATGCTAGAGATCTACTACAGACCACCTACTCAGGCAGAAGATGGTTTTTAAACAACTAACAAAATCATCCAAAGCATAGGACTTGCTGGTGATGGGGGAATTCAACTATCCAGACATATGTTGGGAAACCAAAACAGCAGGACAGAGATTATCCAATAAGTTCTTGGACTGCATCAGACACAATTTTTTTATTTCAGAAGGCTGAGAAAGCTATTAGGGGAAAGCTGTTCTAGATTTGATTTTAATAAATAGGGAGGAACTGGCTGAAAAATTAAAAATAGAAGGCAGCTTGCGTGAAAGTGATCATGAAATGATAGAGTTCTTAATTCTAAGGAATGGTAGAAGGGAGAACAGCAAAATAAAGGCAATGGATTTCAGGAAGGCAGACTTCAGTAAACTCAGAGAGCTGATAGGTAAGGTCCCATGGGGAGCAAGACAAAGAAGAAAAGCAACTGAAGAGAGTTGCGAGGAGTCCTATGGCACCTTATAGACTAACTGAAGTGTTGGAGCATAAGGTTTCATGGGCAAAGACCCACTTCATCAGATGCATGTAGGGAGTCATAAAAAGTAGAAACTAGGCCTAATTACAAAGGATGAATATAAGCAAATAACATAACTATGTAGGGGCAAAATAAGAAAGGCTAAGCACAAAACAAGCTCAGTCTGGCTAGAGACAGAGTGTAACAAGAAACATTCTACAACTATATCGGAAGCAAGAGAAAGGACAGGTTAGGCCCATTGCTCAATGAAGAGGGAGAAACAGTAACAGAAAACTTGGATATAGCAGAGATGCTTAACAACTTTTTTTTCGATTTTCTCCAAGAACTTTGAAGGTGATGGGATGGCTATCAGTGTGATGCTAGTGGAAATGGGGTAGGTTTAGAAGTTAAAATAGGAAAAGAACAAGTTAAAAATTACTTAGAGAAGTTAGATGTCTGCAAATCACCAAGACATGATTAAATGCATCCGTGAATACTCACGGAGTTGATAGAGGAGGTATGTGAGCCATTAGCTATCATCTTTGAAAAGTCATGGAATCTGGGAGTGATTCCAGGTCCCACACACATCTTGGCCAGGAATCAAACTAATCTCCTCCAAATCATGAATCTGTGGGCGTCTACCCACACCTTTTAGTTAGATTATGTCATGTTTTTTGTCAGTGGTGCAAATCATATTGTATGTACATACTTGGGAAGCTTTTAAGAGTAGGCTGGTGGCAGGGGAGCCAACAGCTTTTGCAGGTCTGGGCAAGGAGTGTGTGGGGCCTGGCTCTGCGCCTCCCAGAAGGGGTGGAGCTCGGATGGAAGGGTCAGGGACAGGGCAGCAAGCCCTCAGTGCCACTTGGAGCATAATGCTGGCCCATTTCCCTTCCTCCCCCCCCCAACCCTGAGAGCCATGCGGAGCCCCTGCAGTGACTTAAAGCTTCCGGGGCTCTGGCCACCTTGACTGCCACAGTAGAGTTGGCGGTGGCTGGGAGCCTGTGACCTCTTTGAATCTCTGGGCACTGGGGTAACTGCCCCCTTTGCGCCCCCCCCCCCCTCCACTGATGGGCCTAACTGGAGGAATTCGATATCCTCTCTCTTTAAATGTTTCAGTACTCCCTTCTTCCCAGAGCAAAGATTCATTTTCATGTTGGTTTCCGTTTTGCTGCCTGAACAATAAAGCCAGTACAGCTGGCAGCTGTGTTTCTATCAGCTCTCTCTATGTTTGCGTCTCTTATTCTGCTGGCTTCAAGTGTCACAATTAGGCTCCTATGGAGCCTCAGCAGAGATTCCACCTTCCTTCCCTGAGCAAATCCCCTGGGTAACCTCTCCCTGCTCTCATCTCTAAACACGATTCCCTTTTTGCCTTAACAGGATTACAAGGGCATCTTCTTGTACAAATTGTGAGAATCTGATCCGAAATTCTACTACTCATTAGGGTGTAACTCAGTAGAGATGTAGTCCCAATAGATATAACTGTTTACCACTGTGATGAGTAATATTTATTAATATAATATTATGTGCTTACCTAATACAGACATTTCAAAACAAAATTTAGGTAATTAAAATATATCTTTAGTACCAATAGAAAATATTTAAAAGAAGAATTTACCGTTAACAAAGGATATTAGAGAAATTAAAATAAATGTCATCTAATCCAAATATCTAACAGGATCTGATTCATTTTTTATTCCTGGACAGCTGAATCTCTGAATATTAAATAATCATCTATGTATTCTGCCAAACTATACTTAAAAGTATATACATATAAATAAAATATATATATTGTAAATGTTCCATTTTAGCAAAAAAGATTTTCCTACTTTATGATTGCTTATTCCATTTACATACCAAATTATGTTACCACAAGATTGATATTTTTATTTTATAAGTAAATGAAAATAAAAAGCAGCATACCTTAAATGTTCTTTTAAGTTATAATAATATCACACTCATAAGTTTCATTGCTAATGAAATATAATGGCAACCTATAAAGCTGTTTAATATCTGCTATAAATCTGGTTCTGTTTTCACAGCTGTCCACAGAGACATGTCTGCAATACTGAAAAAAATAACTCTGAAAGTATGCTATAGGACAGGACTGTCATCTATACATTAGATCATGGATTCCCAAACTGGGGGGCATGAAGAAATTCCAGGGGGGAGCGTGAGGAGACCCAGCCTCCCCCGCCATTAAGTTTTGCTGCCCTGTTCAGTTCTTTTTTTTTTTTTGGCTCAACAAGTTTTGCTGCTGTTGGGGGGGGGGGGGCGGACTTGAGGGTTTTTCAAAAATCAAAAGGGGGGGCATGATGCCAAAAAGTTTGAGAACCACTGCACTAGATTAACCACCAATCTTAAAACCAAGGAAACAGTTTATAGTACAGTAGATACCACACACAGGGGCTGTGTCTAGACTGGCATGATTTTGCGGAAATACTTTTAATGGAAAAAGCATCCGTGCCCAGTATAGACGCGCTTTTGCACAAGAAAGCTCCGATGACCATTTTAGCCATCAGGCTTTCTTGCGCAAAAAGTTAAGGTGCCTGTCTACACTGTCCCTCTTGCGCAAGAGGGCTTATCCCTGAGTGGAAGAGTCAAAGTATTTGCGCAAGAAGCACTGAATTCTTACATTAGAACGTCAGTGCTCTTGCGCAAATTCAAGCGGCCAGTGTAGGCAGCTGGCAAGTTTTTGCCAGTCTAGATGCACCCTGTTAATTTTTGACATTTTATCACAGGAGATTAATTAGTATATCATTGTCTTAAATGTTGGATGTGTATTGCTGAGATCAGCATCCAGAATACATGTCGTAACATGTTCAGGAGTTCTTTGAAACTGGGCATTATTTTTAAACGTGAAACAAAAATTCACATGCTGAACTGATCTCACTTGCATCTCTTTTACTTTGATGTAACCCCACTAACTTTAATGGTCCTGATTTATGCCTGTCTGGGATCAGAATCAGGGCTTTATTATTTCTCATTTTCCACTTATGATCTTACCGAAGTTGAAGTGCAGGCTAACTACTAGAGACTCATTTAATGTACAGATTTCACCCACCATATTTTGAGTAATTTGGTAGCTACTGCAATCAAACAATAAAGGTTAAGAACATGCTTTGCTGGGTTTCTGTCATACACAGATATTGGTATATAATCACTTTACTGATGTCAGACTTGGGAAAGACCTTCAGATTTTTGTTCATCTAGTACAACATCATGCCATTATTCTTACTGTGGGTGCCTGGTTTTCTAGTGTTTTACGCAATCTTGTTTTACATGTCAAATATGACTTTCATTGCTGTTTTTGGACTATGGAAAAACCTTCGAAAGGAGGAGGGGTCTCTTTAAGCTGCATGCTTGTGTGTGTGTGCATACAAAAATTCCACCCTACTCACCTCCTATGCAGAGGCACACAGCTGCAGGGGAGCAGCAGGAGGCTGTTGCGGTGGCCTCTGTGACAGCTGGGGCCGGAGGAGCTGTGAGCCCTGTGGTGGGTGGCAGGAGGCTGCTGCAGCTGCCAGGGCTGAAGGAGCTACAAGCCATGTGGGAACCTAGGTGGGAGAGAGGCAGAATAGGTACTGGGGTTGTACCAGAGGGGGAGGCAGAGGTGCCAAGGACAGTGAGGCCCCAGCACAGATGCCAGCCAGGTGGGGGACAAAGGCACCAGACATCTGTGATGGTGGGAGGTACCAGGCACAGATAAATTTTGGGGGGGGGGGGCAAAGTGCTGGTCTCTGAGCAATGTGTGGGGGGAGAAAGGAAGAGGCTAGATGTGGAGCAGGGCACAGGTCCCTGGGCAGTGGTACTTGGGTTGTGGGCTCTGGGCCCAGGTACTGGCTGTTTGTGTTTGGAGGGCAGATGTCATGCCCCTGGCATATATAGTAGTGGCATATGGAGGAGCAGATTGCAAGGCTGGGCACAGCTACATTTGTGGTGGTAGGCAGTTAGCCAGACCTATACAAGTACCAGGCCTATATAAGAAACTCTTCCCCCCCCCTCCCCTTTTTGAAAGATTCCATACTCCTCGGAGTACAGGATCTTTCAAAAAAGGGGTGGGTTATTTTCTAAAGAACCGCATCTAGATGGCACTTCCACTTTTGGAAAACTCTTTTTCAAAAAAGCACTCGGATGCCGTTATGAAAATGAAGCACGAGATATTTAAATCCCCGCTTGATCTGCACTTTCGATTTGCCTAATTTACATCCCACTTTTGACAGAGGGATGTAGTTTAGACATACCCCCATTACCTCTTGAGTCACCTTTCCTGGATGCAGTCCTTAGTTTTTCCTTAAGTGATGGAAAAACACTTCAAAATAGTATATTTCCATTCTGAGACTAACAGTCTTTTCAGCATTCATTCCACAGTCCTCTCTAGCTCTAGCTGGCTCTTCAGAGGGCTCACCCATAGGGTAACAGCTTATGTTTCTACCCTCCACAGACCTAACCTTCATTGCAAATTATTCAAGGCCACTTTTCACAGGTAGTCACTAATTCTACTTCTTCTGCCTGTCTCAGGCCTGCTTTTGTACTGCTTTTCTATCTTCCCAAGGACAATCTCTCTCAGTTAGGGATTTTTGCTCTTTGAAAGAGCTTTAGTTTATCACAGAATCTTTCTCCAAGCTTTTTTTCCCCCAGCTCTTTTCTCCTCTTTAGCCTTTGCCCACATTTTCACAGAGAAGGCAGAATTTCACAACTCCTTTCTCATGGTCTCCCCTGGAACTGAGTTCTCCCCTTTGCTTATGTAGTTATCTGTGATCCTCCACTGCAGGCACCAGATATTACATTTATCTAGGGTATTGCTGCCAGATTACAGGAAGGCTGACCCTAGCTCCCCTTAAAGGACCAGTGAGCCTGTGACATTATTTCTATTATTCTATGCAGCTATTGTGGGCCTTTTGGTACATGTCTGTGGTGACATCTGGAAGGCTTGTTAAGTGAGGTCAATTTACATTGAAATCATGATGACCACAGTTTTCTATAGGGCAGGTCTCCGCTACCACAACATTTCCTGGCAACTCACCTTCTTTCAACCATTTTGCAACAAGTTCTGTTACCCCAAATTTCATTGGAGACCACCCCAGGGTTACACTCATATGGATTTATTATATGAGGAATTAACAATCCACTATTGGGTTAAACTCAAGGGGATTAAGCTATCATTGAATGTCACTGTAGGGTTAGCTCATTCCCCTTCCGTTTATCTCTCACACACACACACAACCATTCATTCACACACACATTAATTCAGGCACTCACACACTTACACAGGCAAAAGGTTGCAGCGCAAGCCAATGTATATTATGTTCAGAGCATCTGCCTGGAGTCATGGATGCTGGTGGGCAAGCTGATCATGAAAAGGGCTTATGCCACGTGCTCTTTCCTTTTATCTGAACTGGACAGCTCTTGCTACACACATAGGGTCCTTCCTCCATATTCCTTACCAAGGAGTATGCCCAGACCTCCCTTGATCCAGGTCCTTTGTTTGCTTAGAGCAGCGGTATCTCTGGTGTCTCCCTGATTGCTTTAATTAGTCACCACCTGGCTCCTTGCTCCACATGTTTAGCCTTTTTGTTTCCCTCACCCCAAACATGCTCCAGTCTCCATTCACACACATTCTTATCAGGGGGTGGAATGAAGCTTAGAGCAAGTTACAAGCAAAGTAGCGGAAAAGATTACAAAGTTGCAGAGCTCAGCAGTCTTACAAGTTGCAGAATTTAAAAGGCAAAGCAGCTGAAAGTTACAAAGAAACAATTACAAAGCTTCAAAGCTCAATGGTTACCAAGATACTTTCCAAAGCACAGCAACTGACTGAGAACAATTCCCATCTTAATCATCTAGAAATCACCAGTAATAAAGTGACTTAGAAGACAGCTGTCCCCTCCAAACTGTGTTCACAGCAATGCAGTCAGCAGCAGGTTTTGTCATTCTCTAAGTCATGTGTTGGCAGAACCTTACAGTTTAATGCATTTCCAGAAAAATTATGTGTAAATCAAGTAATAGATTGGTTGGAGACTTTATACAAGTTCGACTTCTAATGTGGCACAATGTAACCATAGAGCCATATCTCTGGACCTGAGCAAGTCTTTAAACATAGACTATAAAGAGTATGCCTCTGAGTGGCTGACCCTGAAAACCCCACTGACTGTTTTCTGAAAAAGAAAAAACAAAAAACAAAACCAACAAACACACAAATAGTGAGAAACATTCCGAAACAGTGGAAAAAGAAAAAAAAGGAAAGGTGTTTATGCAATAAACAAATTACACACAATGTGAGTCACTTGTAACTCAAAATGGCACATGCATTGCAAACTATAATGCAAAACACCAGAACATACTAATTGAGTCTCCCATCTGCTAGCTACTTAGGCTTGCCATTCTTTCGTATACATCTTTAGACAGCACTACACATTTTCAGATGTATTTGTTTTTTCTGCCTGAAACACAGTTCTGACCTGAGCAATCAGAGGCTACGTCTACACTGCAGGGTTTTCGCTCAAGAAGCCTTTTGCACAAGTGCATGTCCACATCTCAAAGCACATCACTTTTGCGATGTGCTTTTGCGCAAGAGAGCATCCACACTGCATGGACGCTCTTGCGCAAGAAAGCTCTGATTACTATTCACAGAATGGCCATCAGAGCACCTATGCTTTTTCTGATAGGCTCTTTTTGCACAAGAAACCCCTGTGGAATGTCCATACATGCCTTTTTGCACAAGAGCTGTAGCGCAAAAAGGAGTTTTGCCTCATAGAAGGAGGTATACCTACACTGCAAAAAGCCCTCTGTTCTATCAATTGACTATAGATTTTCTTGTGCAAAAGCATGCTTGAGGTGTGGACACTCCACAGGTTTTTGTACAAGGTGGCCATTTTTGCATCAAAACCTTACTGTGTAGACATAGCCTAAATAAGCTTAAGGTTCAGCTGGCTGGACAGGAGTAGAGGCCTTTTAAGTATTGAAACATTCTGAATTCAACTATCCTATCTTCTGGGATTTTATTTCCACACTCTCTCACTATTTTCATGCAATATGTTAGTGACACAAGCTCTCTTGCATACATAGCATTGGGACAGAATGAAATCTGAAGAATATCTGAAGAAAAAGAAGGAGCTTTAGGTTAAATTCCCTCAGCCCGTGTTTCAGCTTCATTTTCCAATCGTGAGCTCAGACCCTTGTATTTAGAAGCTGACAAGTTGCCTAAATAATGGAAATTTTCTGTAGCTACTCTAAATCATATTTTGTTTTTTCTGCTTGTATGACTTCACTGCTTTGTTGTTAATTAGATCAAATCAGACTTTCACGGAGATAATTATGGTAGCGTAATCCTCTTTTTAATCTGTCAAGTCCCCATGAAACTTCTTTCAATTGCTTTTGTAAGTTTAGTATCTTTGTGTAGAGTCCTTTGTTATGTAAATGTGTGTTATGTTTTGATCAAAATCCATTCATACTCAATGCAAATTCCCATGTACCTGTGGGCTGTTGTTTGCAAATGTAGAAATGATGGACCAAACTCTCTGCTATAATAAATTGACACAGCTCTAAAATTTGGCCCACAATTTGGCTAAATGTTATTTGAACATAGGTCAGAAAACTTTTTTCAGCCACAACCCATGAAACTTAGTACTGTACTAGGTATTACTACTTTCTCAACAGCTTTAAATAGTGTATCAGCCATTATCAGAAATTTAGGAGGATTGTACATTTAAAATATTATCGTCTTTTTCACTGTGAGCAAAGGACAAAAGCCTCCCTTGTTATATATATCAAATTTTTTCTTCTCTTTGGGTATGTCTACACTCCAGTGTTATTTCGAAATAGCTTATTTCAAAATAATGCTTCTACACACAAAATGCATTTCAAAATAGCATTTTGCTATTTCAAAATAGCACGTTCACATGGAGTGGACTCTGAATCGCATTTAAGGCTGGCTGAAACCAGTTCTAGCAGGGCACCAGGTCAGGACTTATTGTGTGGGGTTGCTGCCTGAGGCTATCTGAGGTCTGTGCTTAAAGGGACCTCCCACCCCTGAGACAGCTTGCTTGTCTACCTCGATGAGGGTCAGCAAAGCATTTTGTCTCTGTGTGGTCTGGTTGCCCTCACTCGGGACACCACAGCACTCTGCAGCATGGAGCAAGAGCTGCCCCTGGGCACTCTGGTGCTTCTCTTGGATGTGTTGCTGTGATCCTGGCTGTACCTTCTGCAGGCTGCCATCTGGGAGGTCCATAGGGGGGCTGTCAGTATCCAGGAGGCCTTGTGGGAGAGCTTCCACCCTGAGGAGCACTAAGAGCCTCCCTGGTCTGCCCCACTGGAGGCTTGTGCCTCATTCCTCCCTCATGTCCTTCCACTGACCTCTCCCTAACCCCCCTTCCTGATGTCAAATAAAATACACTTATTTTCATGAACACAAACTCTCTTTATTTAACAAAACTGGGGGGAGGGGAATGAAACTATGGTGAGACTGGGGAAAGGAGATGGGATAGGGGAAGAGAGAGGGTGGGACAGGGGAGGGGGAAACTTGGGAGGAGGGAGCTGGAAGAGGGAAGCAAGGGGAAGAAGGAGGAGGGGAAGCTCAGGGCTGGGGGGTCTCGCCAGACCAACTTCATTGTCATGCAAACCTGCTCCTGGGTTCACATGTGGCCTTTGGTGGCCAGGCTGGCAATTATCCTGCCATAGATGGCCATGTTCCTCTATCTAGTGCTGAGATCATGGACATTGGGGGCATCCCCCCCCAAACCAGAATAAGGTCCATGATCTCCACCCTGGCAGGCTCCTGGGAGCTGCCTTCTCCAGGCCCTGGCAGGCTCCTGGGATCTGACAGACTGCTCCTGTGGAGCGGTGGAGGGCTGACTGCCAGTGGCTTGCTGGCTCCTGTTTTGGGGCCACTGGACCAGGGTTAGGGGCAGTGATTGCTGGCTCTGGGCTGGCAGGCTTGGAGCTGGCACAAGCACTATGGCCAAAGTCTAGCCCTTATGGGCTCTGTGGAGGTGGGGAGGGAGAGAAGTGTTCTTGGTTGAGGCTGGAGGCCCCCTATTTTGATATAAATGTCTATGCAGCACTTATTTCGAAATAGCTATTTTGAATTTGGCGTTATTCCTCATAGAATGAGGTTTACCAAATTCAAAATAAGAGCTCCACTATTTTGAATTTATTTCAAAATAGCAGTTTGGCTGCGTAGATGCTAGGAAATTTATTTAGAAATAAGGGCTGTTATTTCAAAACAACTTTGCTGTGTAGACATATCCTTTGTCATGTTAGCCAACATGAGCACAATGGACCAAATTTTCAGCAGCCATCCATAAGTGTCAACAAAATGTATAACTATCCATTTTGTGTATGCAAGCTTGACTGTTGTACAGGTAAAAAGCATTTTGTGCATTCAATCTTTGTGCACAAAAATCTGCATTTATGAATGTGCCCCAGAAGCAATTATGTGAATCTGTGCATTTGGTGATAATTAGAGTGATAATGAAGCCAGTCTATACTCCCAGAAAAGAATGTGAGAGCCAAGATAAGTAATTTAGGATAAAATACACTATAGAAATGTTGCAATTATCTTATTACCACATGTTACAAAACCAGGAAGTCATTAATTAATCTGAAATATAAAGGAAATCAAAATTTATGTAATTATGGAAATGCATAATTAAGGCACTGAAACAATCCTAATGCTGCCTGACACTATCCAATACCACATGGTTAAGATCAATGCATTTTAACATTTGTTGTCCCAGATTAAATTAAACTGATTTTTAAAGACTAATTTAAAAAAGGTCTCCCCTCACTTTGTCATTCAAGGGGTTGCTTAAAAAGAGGTGTTCTGCTAACACATATGGAAGAGAAATGTGTTCAGTATCTTTAAGACAGTAAGCTGTAAGACAGTACTTTAAGTCGGGATATTAGCTCTTGAGAAAAGGCTCCTCTACAAGTTTCATTGCATTTTACAACTGAAAAAAATGGGCCAGAGCGATGCTCAATTTTAAAAGACTATGCTGCCTTTCTTGTTTGGGCCTATACCATATTGTACAATATACATTCTGCCTGGAAGATGTTTTTATTGCAAATTTATTTATGCAGTTGCATATGTCTATTTCCAGCTCTGCCACTAACCTGTGGGATGACCTCGGGCCTGTCTTATCCCTTCTGGGTTCTAAGTTCCCCTTCTGCAAGTGGAGAGAATCATACTGACTTCCTTGGTAAAGTCTTTGAGATCTATTGACAAAATGCATATCAAAGCTAGGTATCATTATTATTAATAGTAGAACAAAACAGCAATGGGCAATGAACAGTCCTTCATATACTGCAAATACGTATTCATCTGGAGAGTTTAACTCCCCTTTATCTAATCTTTGTTTTCTTTTCTTATACTATGCAGGTGTAGTACAGAAAGATAATGCTGGTCTATGCCTGAGGAGCACAGTGCTGATCACAAACATTGTTTTTGTGAAAATAACACTCCATTGAAATAGCAGGGGCAATGGATCTACTAGAAAGATATTTTTAATGCAATCAAATTTACTATCTATAAGATCTCTGGTGTGAACTGCAGCAGCTATTATTCTCATTAAGAAGCAGACCAGGAGGAACCTGCTTCATACACAATTTAAATTCAGCAGGAGCACCAAAGTAAAATGAAACTGTTTCTTCTTATTTCTACTGGGCAGTAATCTATATCATAAAATCACCACATCTCATTATCTAGGATTTGTGGGCTATAGTATACTGAAGCCCAGGCCTCAACTAACAGAGGAATTGGAAGGGGCTTATTACTAGTTATTTCAAAACTCAGGCAGTAGCAGTACAAAGTGAACCATCTCTACTACCTAATTAGGTATGGGAGCTGAGTTCCCTTTAAACCACAACCACAAACAGATTGTGGTGAACAAATCAGAAAGGGGATGTCAAATCATTCAGTCAGTAATGTTTGTTCACATTTTTAAAAGTAGTCTCTAACTTTTTAATGTCTCTGTTTTTGATTGTCTGATTTTAGACACCTGAGATCTGATTGTGAGAGCCAGCCACAGCTCCCATGATGAATCTTGCAATTTAGTTATTTGTATTGTCCTCTGATACTGGCCACTGTCACAGACAGGAGAGTAAGCTAAGCGGACCACTGATCTGATTTGACCTGGCAAGTCCTAAGTTCCTGTGCAAAATTAGGTGCAAGATATCTAAAACTGGTTGCACAAAAATGGAAGGGTGCAGATTCAGAAGCCATTTCTGAACATATGAATCTACACAATGAAATGATTATATCTGTGTAACACTAGCATGCCTATCCTTTGATATGAGAATTAACTAAAGTATACAAAGCAACTTTTAGTTAAAAACTACATATAGTCTCATATCCTCCCTCCTATTACAGCACTAGACTATGCAGAATTTTCTAATTTTATGGGGTTGTTTTTTATTTTTAGTGGATTTGGTTATATGGAATTTCTCAACACACAATGTTATATATGATAGGATATAAATTAAGGGATATAATGCTTCATGCTTCACTAAGGAAACTGTCTTCTCCATGACCTTTCAGGAATGTAGTTGTAGTTGTGGGTTCTTGTGGTAAAAAGGAATCCTAAAGCAGCCATGCCCTGGTTCTTTGATAACTTTTGGAGATTAAATTCACAACTCTGAAGCCAGCTTAATGCACAGACTGTTGGACTGACATGATAGTTATTAGATAAATGGCTGACTCATAGAATCATAGAACACTACAACTAGAAGGGACCTCAAGAGGTCATCAAGTCCAGTGTCCTCCTCTCACAGCAGGAACAAGCATCATCTAGCTTATCCCTGATAGATGTTTATCCAACCTTCTCTTAAATATCTCCAGTGATGGAGATTCCACAAGCTCCCTATGCAGCTTATTCCAGTGTTTAAACAGCCTGATAGTTGGGAAGTTTTTTCTAATGTCCAACCTAAACCTCCCTTAATGCAGCTTAAGCCCATTGCTTCTTGTCCTGTCATCAGAGGCCAAGGAGAACAATTTTTCTCCCTCTTCCTTGTAACACTCTTTTATATACTTGAAAACTGCTATCATGTCCCCTCTCAGTCTTCTCTTTTTTAAGCTAAACAAGTCCAGTTCTTTCAGTCTCCCCTCATGGGTAAAGTTTTCTAGACCTTTAATCTTTTTTTTCTCTTCTCTGGATCTTCTCCAATTTCTCCACATCTTTCTTGAAATGTGGTGATCAGAACTGGACACAATATCCCAACTGAGGCCTAATCATTGCAGAGTAGAGCAGAAGAAAGCTCAATATGAGTCAGTAATGTGACACTGTTGCAAAAAAAGTAAGCACAATTCTGGGATGCCTTAAGAAGAATGTTATAAGCAAGATACAAGAAGTGATTTTTCCACTCTGGTCTGCACTGATCAGGCCTCAGTTGGAGTATTGTGTCCAGTTCTGGGCACCACATTTCAAGAAAGATGTGACAAAGAGATATTAGCATCAGCTGTTCTTCCAGTTATAGTCCTCCATATTGGCCTAACAAATCCAGATGCTTCTACATCTCCCTTATATCAACTGTTGAGCTGGGTGTTATCTTGATACCTTTGGCACTGAAGTGTAAAATGTCTAACAATCTCCTCTGAATTGTTTAACATCCATATTCAATACAATGGGAGACAAGGACTGATCCTTGTGGAATTGCACAGGGCTCTCTGGGAGGAGGAGAAGTTGCTCATCATAAACTTCTAAATTCTACCTAACAGAGAATTCCAGCTTAGTATTATTCCATTCACCTTGTGGGGTCACTCACCAGAGGCAGCAGCACTGCATGATTAGTGGTGTTGAAAGCAGTTGACAGATCTAGAAGTATTAGCATAGATGCCTGTCAATTGCCTATGGCTAGGACTAGCTTATCCATTTGCTCAATCAGGGACTATGAGAGGCAAAACTCACACAAGACAGATAAAAAAAGGGAAAGTGTTATCTGAAATGCAGAACATTAATAAATGTGGAGAGTAACTGAAATCTACAGCATAGCATTTTACTTATGTCTTGTACTCAGAAAACATCTCTTTCCTTGACAGAGGCTATGTTGAATCTCAAAGCAATTTCATTTGTTACCTTCACACATCAAAATTCTGTGATCACAGGGCAAATAAACTGCAGCAATCAGCAATATGGTGCCAGAAAACTGATTTACTGCCAAAATTAATAATTGTGTGCTGGAAAAGCTGTTTGTATTTACTTACTATTATAGAGCAATTAGTCCTCAATCTCTTCCAAACCCTTAGACTGTGCAAAGCATCATTCTGTGTAGGGATAATTTATCTAAATATTCGTTGTTTGGGTGTTTCACAGACCCTAATCAAAAGGATTATCCAAAGAGGCATATTTCATTTAAGTCATTTTCAACATAAATTCCTGGCACAGAATAACTGCACTGAGATATCAGCATAACGTATGATGTGAGTAACATCTGTAGTATAAGATCTTATGAAAAAAGAGAGTAATATAAATTATTGTTGTTGTTACCTTATCATTTTAAATTACATATTTAATGTCATCTTATAATACTTCTGTAAAACAATATGGAATTTAAAATAGGATGTAGGGAGCATACAGCTGTAGTCAGTGAAGGCAAATGCGTGTTGAAATAATTGTTTTTATTTGGGCAAACTGACAAATGGGATCTTTTGGGTCACAAAATTGTAATATCTGAAGAGAATCACAAAATGATACTAGTTCAGTAATTTGAATGTCTCATGCCATCATGTTCCTTTAGAAAAACAGCAAGGCTGCATCAGTTTTCAGCATGAGATCACATGCTGCAGAGAGTGTATTCAGTGTATGAAAAGAGTGTGATGAACTAAGTTGCCTTTTCCAGTATTCTGTATCTTCCTGGTCTGGTTAGTTGGTATTCCATTTCTCTCGCTCGGTCGTTCACTCTCTTGCTCGCTCTCTTTGCAGTCTTCTAGTCTGCCTCCTTAGATGAGTTGACGCACAGCAGAGAGCTTCAAGAGGCCAAGTGACACTGCAAGTCAAAATTTATCTCAAAAGGGTTAGATGGATTGAGTTGGATAGGAAATTCCAGACTCCTGCTGTTCACACTAGGTAGTGCTGGTCTGTTTGTTAGACCCAGCTGAGACCTTTCCATTGTTGTTAAAATTCCCTATGTCCAGCCCAAATTGAAGATGTTTCTTTTGTAGAACAAAGGTGTTCATACTGGGTATGGGAGCAAAGTTAAGGGGTGGGAAAGGATACCAAAAGGAGGGAGAGACTGATCTAGTAGGCTTTACTCCCCCTAATAAAGATAATTGAATATTCTGTTGACACCTGATCAGTTTGCTGTAGCTATTGCTGTCTGTCAACTCTGGTGAAGAGATTTTGTGGTCAGGGCATGGACGATGGGATGGGTCACTTGATGATTTCCTGTTCTATTCATTCTTTCTGAAGCACCTGGCAGAAGACAGGATACTGGGCTATGTGAATCTTAGGTCTGACCCAGTATGGCCATTCTTACTATGACTTCTGACCAGGCCAGAGTATATTCCCTCTGTATATCACCCTCTAAGCAAATCTGCTGCATCCACAATACTAATGCCCGTATCTCCAGGACATCTGAGAGAATGAAGACCCTTGTTGTGATTTCAGTTCCAACTTAATCGGTGGCAATACTATTGACTTGGACCCTGGCACTTATCTTTGGTGCAGCTTCCGACTCTGGATTGGCTTCATATTCTGTTGCTAGCATTGACCTATGGTATGACTTCTGACTAAGAACCTGACTCCACTCCAGCTCTGACCACTGGATCATACCTCCCCACAATAGCCCTGGCATTCTCTCAGGGATCTCTCTACTTATTACATACATAGGGTATGTCTACACTACCACCCTAGTTCAAACTAGGGTGGTAATGTAGGCAACCAGAGTTGCAAATGAAGCCCAGGATTTGAATTTCCCGGGCTTCATTTGCATCTTGTCGGGCGCCGCCATTTTTAAATGTCCGCTAGTGCGGACTCCGTGCCGCGCGGCTACACACGGCATGGACTAGGTAGTTATGACTAGGCTTCCTATTCTGAATTACCATTACTCCTCATGAAAGTAACGGTAGTTTGGAATAGGAAGCCTAGTCCGAACTACCTAGGCCGTGCCGCGTGTAGCCGCGCAGCACGGAGTCCGCACTAGCAGACATTTAAAAATGGCGGTGCCCGGCAAGATGCAAATGAAGCCCAGGAAATTCAAATCCCGGGCTTCATTTGCAACTCCGGTTGCCTACATTACCACCCTAGTTCGAACTAGGGTGGTAGTGTAGACATACCCATACATACTTATTTCATACCCATCGAGCTCTCCATGGTGTTGCTGCTCCCTCAGTCTGCCAGCCATGGTCTACACCTCTTTAAGGCTCCAGAGACACTGAGTTAATTCTGATCCTGCAGCTTCTTTATATAGGCCTTCCTTGCCCCTGCTTGGCTGGTTCCTTCTGCAGCCAATCTAGCTCACCTAGAGGACTTCTCTATGGCTTTCTTCTGGATGGGCTATGGCAAGGCCACAAGCCTCCATCAGGGAGCCTCTCAAGGTAATACTTCATTTTGTGGTTTTCAGAGGTTTGATTTAAAGCTGGCAAAAGCTTGAGATTTCTAGTGCACAGGAAATACCACTATTTCAAAATCCGGTTTTCTTTCTAATCAAATCCAAACCCATTTTATTAAATTTTTCATGGACTGGAAATTTCAAAACACTTCATTTTGGAAACACTGACAAATGGCTTTCTGGTACTTGGAGCTGGATGCAAAATGGGAGGCTGAGCTCTCCCATTCTCTGCTCTCCAGCTGCTGGAATTGTGACAGGAAAACAAGATGTCAGAGTGTCCTAATTCTGCCTCTTCAGCAACCAGGACATTTTTAGCCCTAATGATTCGATTTTGAAAAAGCATAAGCAACCAAAAACTGGGATATATTTTTACAAGGGCCAGGCAGCCTTAAAACAGGTGGCGTTATGAGCTCTAGCTATAATTTAAAAGATAACAAGAAAAGATAGAAAAGAACAGAAACAAGAGAAGCAGATTTTTTTTAAATGTTAACTCAGATGTAAGAAATGTTTTGAAATCCATGTAGGATTGGTTTAATTTTTCAATAAAATCTAGAGATAAAAGTTTGTTTTTTCATATTTATAGTACTACTAGAAGACTTACCTAGCATTGCCTGGGTCCTTCAGGGAAGGGGACTGGCAGTGCACAGGAGTCAGGGCAGAGCCTTGAAGGCATAGGGGACTCAGAACAGGAAGCCGATGCTCCCCAGGCCCACTCCAGGGGGCAGAGGGTGGGGGGCACGCAGGCTGGTCAGGGGCAGGTGCACTGGATGGTCCAGCAATGCTGAGGGGCAGGCATGCACTGGGAGGAGGGCCAGGGCTGCACTGCCCAGCTCCAGGCAGTGCAGAGGGGCTGAGGCTGCGGGGTGGCTGTGGGGCTGATGGAAGCTTTCCCCCAAGTCCATCACTGTGGTCCAGGAAGAGAGGTTTGGGGCAAGGAGACCACTTACTCAGGCAAGTGGCCAGAAAGATAGCAAGCACTGGTCCCATCTGGCAACTGTCTTCCTTGTGTGGCTGTCCCCCTGTGGTCACTGTACAGTATAGCTGTCCCCTCTACTCACTGCCCCCAGTAGTCACTTTGCAATATGGCTGTCCTTCCAATAAGGCCCTTCCCTTTCCATGTTATGGAAAACAATCAAATTCCAGGCATATACCATTTTCCTGGAATAACCCAACCCTGACCTTTCTTTAAGTTAGGCTAAAAGGAAGTTACATACCAAATTTGGTGGTCCTAGCACTTACCATTTAGGAAGAGTTTTTGAAGAAATGGACTCACAGACAAATGAACAGATTCACACACATTTCTATTATATATATTTACCCACACACAAAGCAGTAGCAAAAATCTAGTATCAGAGTGAAGGATGACAAAGGGGATTGCAAATGGAAGACTGAATTTTATTTCAAAGATGATGGGTCTAAACTAGTTGAGGTCAGTAGTAACTGAAAGCTGTTATCCTCTGATGGTTGTTTGGTGGAATGTAAAAATGTGTAGTGTGCTTGTGACACTTTTCAAACAGTAATTAGATATTACAACACCCAAGGAGTGAGTGAATCATGGAAACTGAAATACTCTTTTGATTGCAAATATTTTTTTGATGAACTCTCTTAGAACTTCCAGCCTTTTAGCTCTGTACCTTTAGTATTATTTTATCCTGGTCCAGAATAGTTTCTGATATTTTCTTGGATACCCTAAAAAGAAATGGAGTGGGTGAATGAGAAGGAGGAAAGCAACAGAGAACTGACAAGAAATAGAAAATATGACTGCATAGAGAGTTTTGGTCCAACCTCATTTGCAGTAGCATATTGAATTCTGGCAGCAAATTACCAGAAAGAAATTGGTGAGCTGGAGGGAAGTCAGAGAAAAGCAACAACAGTGCTCAGGGAGTTGGACTGACTGATTTATCATGAAAGACTGAAGGAACTAAACATCTATATCTTGAATAATAGACAGCTATGTGGCAGGACAGAATAGTCTACTATTATCTGTACACACTAAAGATGAAGAGAAATTATAGTATTATACATGAGGGTATGAATAGGACTAATAAAAATTAAGGTAAGAGACTATTAAGGGAAAAAGAGGAAGTAAGGTCAACTAGGCTATGGTAAATGAGACATAGGAAAGCACCATCACTTCTGCCTTTAAGGATATACAGGACAAAAGAAAATAATGGAAAAAAATAATTTACTGTAAGGAAAACTGCCACACTGGCTAATTTTGACCTGATGACCTGAGTTTGGGGCGGAGGGTGCAAATATTCAGAACTGTGCAAAAATTTGTGTATATCAAATGTGTATTCTTTTGTGCACCCAATTGGGTATAGTTCCCTTGAGTCATAAACACACTCACATTGCTCACACATGAGAATAACAAGTTTCATACTTACCTCCAATGTCATCTGACTGGCACACTTTTGCCACTCATCACTGTGAATGGCATGTGGTGGATGTTGGAAGGCAGATTGGAGATGTATCTGTGAGTGTTGCCTGTTGGAGGGAGGGAGCACAGTCAGGACATAGATTTAAATGTGAAAAGTGCCAGTGGTATTGGTGTACATCAGTGAGCAAATGGACAGGTGATGAGAGAAATAGATTCATTAGGAAAGATGGAATTATGAAGGGAAAGCTATACAGTTTGTGTGGGATAGGCAGCAATATTGCAGGTCTAAATGAACTGCTGGGGAAAAAAGTCTATAGACCTTGGTATAAGACCCTACAGTGGATAATGGCAGGACCTTGTAGCATTAGCTTCCTTCAGATATCTCCCTCTCCCACAATGAGCTCTCTCTAACTTGCTGAGGGATCTCTATAATTCGTCTGTAAACTCTTTGTATCTGTTTGCATTGCTTGAAAAGCACTTTGCACATTATGAGAGCTGAAGAACCAATAAGAACTGGCTGATTACATGTGCAATTCTGTTAATTACATCAGCAATTAACTGAAAACCATGCACAATTATTACAATTTCTTATGAACATTGGGCACACGGATACATCTCATTTATATGGTTGCATACAAGGAAGGAGGAAAAGACTCAGCCCAGAAAAAAAAGAAAATATTAAGGAATAACAAGAGAAAATAAGTAAGAAAGAGAAAATAATACTTTAAACGTGCTGAGAAGGACAGAAAAAAGATTTAAAGGGAAACAGGTGCAGAAGTTAAGTCTTTTTCAATTGAACATTAAAAAAACTGGAATTTATAATTCCCTAAACTGCTAAGTATGAAACGTCAGCTAAGTAATCTAATGAAACCGAGATGCTGAAGAGTAAATTTGCCAGTGCAAACACTTTATTACCTAAAACAATGAGTAACTGCTCAGGGGGAGGAAATAACGTGTATTCTCCACATCTATCATGACCTTTGTGAGGACTCAAGTTTGTGCTATGTGATGTGATCCCACAAATAAATGAAAGCATCTTTCAATAAACAACATATTCCCTAGTGGTCACCAATCAGTAGATCGAGATCTACTGGTAGGTCTTGGAACCTCTAACAGGTGATCCTGACTGGTTTGGCTGTCACTTAAGCTCCCCCTCCCTCCTCACTGCCATTCTGCACCTGCCCTCTGCATTGGAGCAGCCTTCTGGGAGCCTCCTGCTTGCTGTGCAGGATGTGGGAGGCACGGAAAGGGGGCACTGATGTCATGGTGTCCCCTCTCCCCTGCCCCTGTACTCCAGCTCCACCGAGTGAGCAGGGCGGGGCCTCAGAGAAGGGAGGGAGTAAGGGCAGAGCTATGGAGAAGGGGCAGAAAAGGAGGCAGAACAAGGGTATTTGGAGTTGAGGTAGATTCTGGATTGACTTAAGTTCAAAAAATGATCTTGTCCTTAAAAAGGTTGGAGATCCCTGCCCTACACCCACCCAGATGTGGGTGAATTCTGTAAGATATTCAAGGAAAACAAAGATTGAAAACCCTGAGGAGTAAAGTAGTAACTAGGAAGGTGGCATATGAGGACATTTCAGCACAAACTTATCACTCAAAATTTACTTATAACCCTTTGCTGAACCATTGCACATGGGCCCAGCTTCTGTGCTAGGTTTACAACCAGAGGGGGAAAGGAAGACAATTTAATCAAAATAGGCAAATTGAAGGGAAAACATTGTTTTATAATATACAGAAAAGAGGAAATATACAAGGAAAGGAGAAAGATACAGAGTTAAACATGACTGGTTTGCAGCTCTTCATCATAAAAATGTGTTAGGCAAATGCCTGACAAGGATAGTTTAGGATTATATGATCCTGCCTGTCAAAGTCCCTTTCAGCCCTACAATTTTATGATTCTATGGTAAAGGGTGCAAATGTAGAAATGAAGAGGTCAAGAGATGTAGGGTGAGAAGGAATTCAGAATTGATGCCTCTACCAGGCAGCATGGTCAATTGGATCAGAAAACAAGACCAGATTCTCAGTGACATTGCTGCAGTGCCTAATGCAGCTGAGCAGAGGAGACAAAGGTAAGAGTTTACTGTCATTATACTTCTGTAATGCTAGGGCTGACTGTAAGGTAAAAATTTCTGAGGCTGGCTGTGATATTCTGTTAAGAACCCCTATTCTAAATTTGGAATCTGGAACTGGCACAGTAACACAGTACATAGTGGTTTCCTCCCTCCTCGCCTATCCCATCGAAGAAAGGTTGTCATAGAGCTAACGACCCAAGATGGGAGACAGGACATGACACATTCAATGGTGTTAGGAATAAATGTGCAGTTGTCAAGTACTCCCAATGTCTCTGCTTTAATCCCCAGATGGACCACATCCATGCAGAGACACCTTCTTGAAACTGACAGACACATTGCCCCTTGGCACATAGTTGATAATTGATGTTTGCTTTGTTTAAATACTTGTTTTACTAAATGCAAGGTATTATGTGAGCTATGGGCAGAAACCACTACGTAACTTTATATTATTGGTCTTATTTTGCTTCACAATTAGCATCTATCCAGGGGGTCTGGGATCTTCCTGCCCCCCATCACTTGATCTGTCCATTGAGCATCCTATATAACTATATAATTAGTTGTAACCTGTTGTTTGACAGTATTCACTGAGCCTAAAAACTGATGTGACACTCTGCCAGTGCTGTGTGTGTGTAATAAACTCTCCTGCTTGCTTCATACTCTGGTGTCCAGGATCTGTTCCTACATTGACCAAGGTCAGTTCAGTCACACAACTTAAAGCAATTGATTTTAATACAGGTTGAACCTCTCTAGGCCGGCACTCTCAGCACCTGACTGGTGCCAGACCAGGGAATTTGCTGAACCACAGGAGGTCAGTATTATCTAGCACTGTTACCAATCTTTCCATGGCTTACTGGTCTCTTTGAAGGCATTTAGGGGTAAATCAGAGCTAAATAACAGCACAGAATACTGAGAGCTAGGACTGGTGGTTGTAAACAGACTTTTTGGGACTGCAGGAAACTTGGCCACACCGAGGATAAGTGGACATCCAGATAACTAAAGATTTGCCAGACCAGAGAGTTCTGGATTAGAGAGATTCAACCTGTAGTTATCATCCAGGGAAACAGTTGCAATCCATATCTATCTGCTATATCCCAGTCAAAACTACTCCATCCATCCAAAATGTTCTCTCCACATCAGGCTTTGTGAGGGGTCAAACAGAGCTAGGTATATCACAGAGTGGCTTTAGGGTGCATGGGAGCAATAATCTGATCCCCACTTGCAATTCTCAGTTTTCTCAGATGGGTAGCCATGTTATTCTGTAACTTTAAAACCTGTAAGACCTGGTAGTTGGCTTCCAGTCTCTGAATTCCCATGTTCAGAGAGGAAAATATTGGTGTATTTCACAGTGAGTTGTAGGTTTAAGGACCATGTTAAAAGCTATAGGTTTCAGTTAAATTAAACACCCTCCTAAATTTTTAAGTGGTGTGTAGGTGTTCAGCTACATAACTCCTACTAAAATGTAAATGGGAATCATGCTGATAAATCTCCAGATGCTGCTTTGATAATTTAAGTGAATGGGTAAGACTGAGTCATGGGTAAATGTTATTTATTTGGAAGTGAAACTCAATAAAGTGTCATATATTTATACTCTCCAACCTTTGAGGTCTGAGAGCATGGAAAGATTAAGATTTATTGACAGCTGTGATGGATGGGAAAAGTGCTGGCCTTTTCTGAATATCTCAGCATTTGGTGACTAATGGGTTAAACTCAGATAGGTAGGGGTGTTGGCAGAGAGCCAGGAGAGCCAATGGGAAAAGGTGTTGAAATTTCAATTGGAAAATATGCCTGCCTGCTGTTTTTCTTTGTGAGAGTTTTTAAGCTAGGAGCTGGGGGAACAAGATCAATTAATCCAGGCAGAACTACTATGCCTACAATGAATACTAGGCATTGGAAGGATTGGTCCTTGAAACACAAATGCATGAGTAGATACGAATGTCTGTTTAGATGCAATCAAGTTATTTTCTTTGTTTTGTTGTTTGATTAAACTCTTCCGTGCTGAGTCCATGTGCCTCCCCACACAGTGTATTTTAAGCTGTATCCCAGAGATTCAATTTCTCTGTGTTTTAATTTGTTCTTTTCTCTGTTGTTCTGTAACAACTGGCAACCAAGTGTGCTTTATTAAGTATATCTTTTTTGTTTTGTTAATAAAATCACCTTTTTAAGGCAATAATTTGATTATTGTGTCCTAGAAGGTAATAGGACATCTGTGCATGTCAGCTATCAGAGACTGAAGTTTGTTTTCTCTTTTTATTTTAAGCTCTCTTGTGGTAAAAGGTACCCTTCTGGAAGTCCAAGTGCTTTTTTCCTCAGTTGAAGAGGAAAGGGCTCTTTTTTTCACTTGGTGTTGGTAGTTACCTCCCAAGGCCAGGGAATCTGTGACCTTGGGGAGCTCTTAAGCAGAAACCTACAGGGGCAAGGTATTTTTAAAGTCTCTTTTAAGGACTGCCAGAGTAGGAAACAGCCTTGACAACAGCATGTAAGAATTAATTTGTTATCTGAAAATATAAACTATTGAGCTTTTGAGTGTTGCTAACTCTTAAACTTTTATTCTTTCTAATTAAAAATGTTTGTGATGATTGTGCGTTGTGACTTTGTTTTGTCTGGTTGCTCTGGAGACTGCCCAAGAAAGGTCCAGAGAGAGAGAAAGATAATGTGGTGGGGGAGAGGATGGGCTGGGCCATGGTTTCTGTGCATACAGGAATCTAAGTTTCTCTGGAGAAGTATAAAAATGAGGGACTTGAAGTGTCCTTGAAGAGAAAAATTGTTCTGATGAGAGAAATCTATACACAAAGCAAAAAGTAGCTTTTATTCTAGAGGCTAATAGAAGTCACACAGTACCTGAAGAGTTGCAAACCCATATTTATGCATGCAGAACAACATGCTCCTCTGCAAAGACAAGTACAGGCAGTCCCCGGGTTACGTACAAGATAGGGACTGTAGGTTTGTTCTTAAGTTGAATCTGTATGTAAGTCGGAACTGGTGTCCAGATTCAGCCGCTGCTGAAACTGACCGCCAGTTCCGACTTACATACAGAATCAACTTAAGAACCCCAAGCGTCCCCAAGTCAGCTGCTGCTGAAACTGATCAGCGGCTGATTCCAGGAAGCCCGGGGCAGAGGCTTCCTGTAGTCAGCCACTGGTCAGTTTCAGCAGCAGCTGACTTGGGGACGCCTGGGGCAGAGCAGCTGGGGTGCTGCTGGGTTGGTCCAGTAGCGCTGCCGCTGGACCAACCCAGCAGCACCCAAGCTGCTCTGCCCCAGGCGTCCTGATTCAGCCGCTGCTGAAACTGACCAGCAGTGGCTGAATCAGGATGCCTGGGGCAGAGCAGCTGGGATGCTGCCGGGTTGGTCCAGTAGCGCCCAGAGCGGCGCTACGGGACCAACCGGCAGCGCCCCAGCTGCTGTACCACAGGCGTCCGGAGCAAAGCCGCGGAGCACGGGAGCAGCGGACAGCCCAGACGCGCCGTGGCTGTCCTGCTGCCCTCGGGCTCCGGGGCTTTGCTCTGCTTTGCTCCCCGTCCCCCTGGTCTGCAGACCAGGGGGACGGGGAGCAAAGCAGAGCAAAGCCACGGAGCACGCGGGCAGCGTACAGCCCAGACGCGTCTGGGCTGTCCGCTGCCCGCGTGTTCCGCCGCTTTGCTTCCTCTCCCTGGTCTGCTGGAGACCAGGGAGAGGTCCCCGTTCGTAACTGCGGATCCGACATAAGTCGGATCCGCGTAACTCAGGGACTGCCTGTACTGGAGTAAATATGGGATTAAGACTCAGGAGCCTCTGAGTTTTAATCCTGAATAAACTCTACTTGCTGTGTTGTATGGCCAAGTCACGCTGACTCTCATACCCTCTCTCTGAAAAAATGGGGATAAAAATACTTACTTAGCTATCTCAAAAGGTGTTGGGCAGCCTAGCTGTTTTGAGTTTTTTCATCCTTCAAAGTTGCAAAAATTCTGTAAGCAAAGATCAAAAAACTCTGACTGTGGTTGGATGAACTATGTATTGTAATTATATCATTGTGAGATATTTAAAATGGATACATCCTGTTATGACAGATCTACATCAAAACTTTCAAGGCCATTTTTTTCAATTTGAGCACAAGCCCACAGAAATAAAAAATAATAAAAAAACCCCACCTTCTTCCACATCTATATGTGGAAATGAGCATTTGTCCATATAAAACAAATATTTTTTCACTTCGTCATTAATTTATATGCTGAGATATGGGTTTTAGTTGATGCAATGAGGCCACCATGTTAATACATTATATTCCAGTTATATCAGTGTAATTCCAGAATATCTAAATTACAATGAAAAAATGAAAAAAATGAAAAAATAGTGAATAGTCCTGAACTATCTCAGATTTCAAAACATGGCCTTTTACCCTGAATTTATAGTGAACAAAACATGTGTCTGTTTTATATTTTGGCATTATTATATGAAAAACAAAGAGGTGATTTCTTTGTTTATGGTTAAATTCCTTTTTGTAAAAGGTTTCACAAAGTTTGATTACCTCCCATTGTTGTGCTGGGGTACTATGGTTTGTTGCAACATCTTTGCGTTATTATTTATTTGTATTGCATGATACGTAGAATCCACTGTCATGGGCCAAGTCCATATGTGTGTGAGACTGTAAAAAACACAGAACAAAAAGCTGTCTGAAATTGTGTTAATGGAACTTTCTCTGTTGCCTAGCTATTAGGGGGACTTGAGGTAAGGGGACTAAGGAAGGGTGATAAAATACAGTTCAGTTTAAAGAGTTTAGTAAAGTAATTGAGGGAGTGTGGCTCATTATTGTCTATCAAATGTCACACAGACACCAGAGGATAATGTAAAGAAGAAGGAAAAAGTTTCCTGCTGGAATTACTTTCCTAATTTGTCAGTTCATCTTATATTGAGACACCCTACAGCCACAAGTTGCAATCTACTGCACAAGTTACTTCAGGTATTATTTTATTTTACCTTCTCCTTCTTGGTGTATTTAAGCATCTAGTTCCCAGTATATTTTAAATTATGTACAAGGCATAAGGATAAGCATCTAAACAAATAAAGCCTTGCTCACTAAAATTATCTCTGCCTCTCAAAATATAAGACTTCAGTATCACCACTCAAGTTCCTTAACCACCCACTCATCAAGAGAAAAGATGGGCTTTGGATCAAATCTTAGATTTCTTGGACCATAAGGAAGTTTGCCAAGTATCAAGGACACTCGTGGATGGGATCCCTACCTCCAGGTCCCTGTCATTTACACCCATGGTCTGGTACCTAGTCTTTGACATTTTCTCTAAGCAGATTGTCAAGGTGACCTTTATCACTCTGAAAGCTTCTATTAAGCCATCTTAATCGCTCAGGCCTGATCAGTATCTTACTCTGGTTTTAAACTGAAATAATTCCATAGATTTCCATACCTATAACCAGACCTGTCCTTTCCTCAAGAGATTACAATTAACATTGCAAATTGGGAGATAGTCTATCAAGAGGCAAGCAATAAGGCCTTACTTCCTCTTGATGATAATAGGCATCCCCTCATGGTTCATCATATTGGGACAGAGCCTCAGCTGGTATAAATGAGCATAACTCCCTTGACTTCTATGTCCATTTCCACCAACTGAAGCTCTGTCCCATTCTTTCTATAGTATTGCACACAGCACACCAAAAGATATAATCAATTTCTCATATAATTAAACCAGGAAAAGTATACATTAATGGAATGCTTTGGTTGTAATTTTAAGCACAAAATTATCAACATTTCAAAGTTATAGTTCCCAGAACAATTTTAAGTAAGCTATCAAAATCACATGTTGTACAAATATAGTGAGACATTGATGTTAACAACATATGCTGGAATACAGAATATCACATATATGCCAGGATTTGAGGTAAAGTTACTACAAGAATTGTATCTTTTAACTTCCTGATTTTGGTGGGAAAGTAAAACCTTAATATTATTTTACATATCTTATTTTTATGTTATATTTTTGCATTTTCTATCATTATTTTTACTTTACTAGAGAATTATCTGCTCAATGGGATTTAATTAGAGCTTTGCCCATCCATCCTAATCCCAAAGGGTATGTCTACACTACCCTCCTAGTTCGAACTAGGAGGGTAATGTAGGCATACCGCACTTGCAAATGAAGCCCGGGATTTGAATTTCCCGGGCTTCATTTGCATAAGCGGGGAGCCGCCATTTTTAAATCCCCGCTGGTTCGAACCCCGTGTAGTGCGGCTACACGGGGCTCGAACTAGGTAGTTCGGACTAGGTTCCTATTCCGAACTACCGTTACTCCTCGTGAAATGAGGTGTACCGGTAGTTCGGAATAGGCACCCTAGTCCGAACTACCTAGTTCGAACTAGCGGGGTAGTGTAGACCCAAAGAGATTTAACAAAGAAACACCTTGAGTGGATATAACTTTCTTCAGCTGGTATTCACTATGCTTGGGTATGTCTACACTACATGGCTCCGTCGACGGAGCCATGTAGATTTGTTTATTGGGCAAAGGCAAATGAAGCCGCGATTTTAAATGATCACGGCTTCATTTAAATTTACATGGCTGCCGCGCTGAGCCGACAAACAGCTGATCAGCTGTTTGTCAGCTCAGCGCGCTAGTCTGGACGCTCCCCTGCCGACATCAAAGCCCTTTGTCGGCAGCCTCGGTAAACCTCATACCACGAGGAATAACGGGGCTGCCGACAAAGGGCTTTGATGTTGGCAGGGGAGCGTCCAGACTAGCGTGCTGAGCGGACAAACAGCTGATCAGCTGTTTGTCGGCTCAGCGCGGCAGCCATGTAAATTTAAATGAAGCCGCGATCATTTAAATCACGGCTTCATTTGCCTTTGCCCAATAAACAAATCTACATGGCTCCGTCGACGGAGCCATGTAGTGTAGACATACCCAAGCATAGTGAATACCAGCTGAAGAAAGTTTGTCCGCTCTGTGCGGCAGCCATGTAAATTTAAATGAAGCCGCGATCATTTAAATCGCGGCTTCATTTGCCTTTGCCTACAAACCTTATCTACATGGCTCCATCGATGGAGCCATGTAGTCTAGACACAGCCCTTGAGTGGAATTATTCACATATCAGTAGTGTGTTGTATGTGAGCTTACAGGGTTTGCAGAACAGGCATTGTGTAACCTGGATCTATTGTAATCAACGTGTTACCAGTAGTGGATCCTAACTTCTTGAGATCAGTGCCTAAAAACATTTAGATACAAAGTTATGATTAGCCTCTAAAACAATGAAGCTGGGATATATTAACTGCCAAAAGAAAATCAGTCACCATTTAATCTTTACAGACCTCTCAGCAAATATTGTAGAGGCACAATAGATGCATTTAGTGTAGGGGTGGGCAATAATTTTTGAAGAGGGGTCACTTTAAATACATTCAACGAGTTTGCAGGCCACCCCAAAACAGGTGAGGGCTTTAAATAGCAGGAGTTGAAAGGGCTCACACCCCCTTGGCATATCCCAAACATGCACTAGCGACAGGGCCAGGAGCTGTGAGCCCTTTCAACTGCTTCTATTTAAATGGCTCATGGGGAAGATGTGAGCCCTTTCAATAGAAGCAGTTGAAAGGGCTCACAGCTTCTGTCCCTGCCGCTAGTGTGGCACAAACTCTTTCAACTACTTCCATTTAAATGGCTCACGCCTTCCCCACAGCTGCTAATGTATTGCCTGGCAGCCACGGGGAATGCACAAGCCCTTTAGAGAGAAGCAGTTGAAAGGGTTCACGTTTCCCCTGCAATGCATTAAGGGACGGGACCAAGAACTGCCTCTCATGCCAGATGAAAGAGCTTGGCAGGCAGGATCCATCCTGCTGACAGGCTCTTGCCCAGCCCTGATTTAATGCAACGTCTACAGCTATCTCTGAAAATGGATAGGGGTTATGTAGAGAATTGAAATACTGTATATTTAATACAGATTTTCCATGAAACGTGCTTAATAGCAGCTAGCTAACAGTTCAAATGCTTATGTGTGAGTAGGAAAATATTTCTAAAGCATGGTAATGTGATTTCATTTGGTAATAATCTATTAAATTACTAATCTCTTTAAATGCTATTTCCAAAAATCTAGGCACAAAAGAACATTTGAAAGTATTTATAAACCACTGCAATATAAAATGATGTAACAGTCCTGCATGCTGAAGAAAATGTTACAGTAGATTTCCCCCCCACTGAACAGAATGTACTTTGTGTGCAGAATTAATTCTCTCAGCATCAGCACTGCTTTGTATCCTTGTAGATTTATCCAAAGCAGCCTTGAGCAAAGATAAACAACATTTAAGAGTTAAAAAAAACCCTCTGTTCAACAAAATGATGGATTATAAAGGGCTACAAGGTATCTAACTGCTAACTGTAACATTAAACAAGTAGTTAACAAACATTAATCTTTAAGTCAGTTTACACAGTGCACAGATAACTCTTTAGTTCACTACTGTGTAGGTTTTTTTTGTGCCAGAACAGTAAGTGGTGCACACTTTTCATTAATAAGAATGCTATTTTCTGAAGACGTCTGAATTTCTTTGTTTGAATATCATATTTGGTACTACGAAAAAAGACCATGAAGCACACTATTTTAATTGGACAAGAAAACAGGATTTAGAGTTAACATACATTAGTTGGTATTTTTTTTTAAGGTAAGTCTTATACACCTGCTAAATACCTCTGCTAAGGGTATTTTCATTTTAAAGTCAACATTTTGTCATGTTGTAAGAGATGTCAGTTCAATATTTATTAAACAATATGTTTATAAATGTTAAACATAGAGATCCATTTAATGTCATCATGGTGACCAACAGACTTGTTGGGCTCCTGACAAGTTGCGGGGATGGCTACATATTTCTGGGATGGGCAGGGCCTCAGGTAGAAAGAAGGGGCAGGGCTGAGGCAGCCAACCCTCATCTCCACCCAGAGCATGCCCCACTGTGTTCGCCCTCCCCCGCCCTGAGCAGCCCCCAGAGCTGCCCGCAGCATGCTGTGCAGTGCTCCGGCAGTAATTTAAAGGGCCTGGGGATCCAGCCATTGCTGCTGTAACAGCAGTGGTGGACAGAAGCCCCAGGCTCTTTTGAATCACCAAGTCCCATGGCAGTTGTCCGCTTTGCCTCCCCTTCCCTGAATGTCATATAATGTTGCATATTTGCCTCTAATTCTGGCTGCTATACTTTTAAAAATGCAACAAATTATAGATAGGAAATGTAGTGTCTTCCGAGGCTTTTTATTTCTCAGTATATTAAATGAGTTTACAGTGTGATCTAATATTTGCTTTTACACATTTTTAAACTGGTCAGAAAAAGCACAGAATCACAGAAATGTAGTATCAGAAGGATGTTGATACATCATCTAGTCCAGTGCTTTGCATTGAGGCAGGACTAAGTATTATCTAGATGAACTCTGATAGGTATTTCTCTAATTTATTCTTCAAAAGTTCTGAGATAGAATTCCACAACCTCACTAGGTACTTTTTTCCTATCTTTAACTACTGTTATAGTTAGGAACATTTTCTCTAATATCTAACCTAATTCTCCCTTGATGCAACTTAAGCACATTACTCTTTGTCCTGTCCTTAGTCTTTAAGGAGAACAAATTCATCACTCTCCATTTTTGTCACCATACCAAACTGATGCCTGATTCAGGAAATACTGCAAAATCAGAGGAACCATGGCCAACCGCAGCGTTCCCTCTGGCCCCCACAGCTCACAGCGCTCCTGTAGCACTGCGGAGCGAGAAAATCACGTCAGGAGCCCGAAAACGCCCTCTTCGGGCCGCGATGGCCGAAATCGACTTTTGAAGCCAGAAATGGTGACACGGGCTTCGGAGGCCAAAATCCATGTCTGGAGGCCGAATACGCCCTCTTCGGGCTGTGATGGCCGAAAACGACTTTTGAAGGGGAAAATGGCGACTTGGGCTGCCGAGCCAAAAATCCACTTCCAGAGCCCGAAAATGCCCTCCTCGGGCCGCGATGGCCGAAATCGACTTTTGAAGCCGAAAACGGTGACCTGGGCTGCGGAGCCAGAAATCGATGTCTGGAGCCCGAAAACGTCCTCCTCGGGCCGCGATGGCCGAAATTGACTTTTGAAGCCGAAAACAGCAACCCTCAGCTGAAAATGGCCAGGGACTCAAGTGAGCACTGGCCTAGACTGGTGCGGAGATCCTGTAGCTCATCGAGGTCTGGGGCGAGGAGACCAACATCCAGGATCTCCACACTAGAAAGCACAATGCTGACATGTACGACCACCAGTCTGGCTGAAAAAGGATGCACATGGACACTTGACCAGGTCTGTATAAAAATAAAGGAGCTCCAACAGGCATACAATAAGGCCAAGGAGCAGAGTGGATGTTCTGGGGCAGCACTGGCCACATGCCAGTACTACCACCAGTTTGATGTCATCCTGGGAGGGGGCCAGTCACTGCCCCCTCCCCATTGTTGTTAAATCTGGCCACGACATGCCCAATGTCAGCCTCCACAAGGGCAGGGTTGTGGAGGATGATGCTGAAGATAGGAAGGAGGAAGAGATGGGGCAGGTCAGACAGGTGACCATGCCCACCAGCCGGGAGCTGCTCCTCACCCTAGAGCTGCCCCCCCTTCCCAGGATGTTTCCCAGGCATCAGACGAACCTGGGGAAAGCACTTCAAGTGAGTTCTGTAACTTTCCCAACATGCATACGGGGTCAGGCATCGAGCAGTGAAGGCTGCATGCTTCTCGCTTGGCTTACTCAGACTGGGGGTCACACAAAAGCCTGGCACACGGGTGCATATAGAGCACCAGTCCAGAGCACTTAGCCCCTTGACACTCTCACACAGAAACCCCTCGCTCCTTTTCACAAGGTACCTGGAGAGGCCTGCCTTTACACCTTCCCATGACAAGCCACCAGAAAGGAGGCTCGGGTCATGGAACCACACAGCAGTGCCACACATGACACATAGTCATGCCTACAAGCAGGCAGCATCCGCTCCTGGTCAAGCACAGGGATGTGGAGAAGAGCAATCCCTTGCATGGAAACCTGACAGGGGGAGGAAGAAGAGGGGACCCCAGTAGCACTCTCTCCAGCAATTGGCCTCTGCTGCTCACACACACCTTCCCCAATACTCCCCCCATCTCCTCTAGCAGGCAGGGATAGAAATTCTCTTTCCATTTCTCTGCCGGACACAGAAGGAGGCCAAGCCACCCTTTACCCCTCTTCTGCCCTCAGGCTTCTGATCTGGATAGCACCTGCCCATGTCTGCTTGTCTCTGGGCTGTAGATTTGCATCTGAGCCCCTGCAGGAAAGTGCCCACTCTCTGGGCAACAGATGGCAACAGATCCCTGCCTGCTCGAAACACATTGCCATCATCAGAACCAAGACCTCTGGTGTCGGCTCAGAGGTTAGGTTTAGACTTCATGTGCAGTGTCTCCTGGGATGACTGTGTTTGGAACTTTTCTTCACAGATTGGGCAACTGCAAGCCTGGCATGTCCAACACCTCCCAAGCCATCCTCCCAAACTCTGCAGGATCCACTGCAGGAAACGCATCCCAGAAGACCTGCTGAGGGAACAGATGGCCTGCCTCAAGTCCCTTGTTTGGGGCTGGACAAGGAGTGCCAGGATTGGGCCGCTGTCCAGGAGGGGCTGACTGGGAGAAGTGAAAGGCCACCTGGGACCAGCTGGCAAATCTGCACGAGTCCATGTGCTCTTACCTCACCTTGATGATGGCCTTGTGCATGGAGAGGGCCACCAGCCATCTTTTTACCACTGCTCCTGCCCCTGTGGCATCCCCTCCTAGGTCCCCAGGGGCCACCAGGGCCCCAGAACATGGGGCAGTAGGACCTCAGGGGTAGCTGAAGACTCCAGAGCTGACTGAGGCAGGCGTGAGTCCCAGCCCCATCCCTGAGCACCCTCTCCCCCATTTCAGGTTCTTTTCCCATTCTCTCCCCTGATTTATATCCGCCCCCCCCCCCCCCCCCATGTTCATTTAAAAAGGCTTTTTTAAAAATTTGTTCTGCAGGAGTGGGGGGAAGGTGGAAAAGGAGGGAAGAGAATGGGAGAGGTGTAGGAGGAAAGGCACACAAGGGGAATGCACTCTCACAAGTGGCCTTGATTGAAACTCTCCCTGAAGGCCTCCCAGATGAGTACTGACACATGTAAGATTTGTTCCAGTTGTATAACACTAATAGCAACAATGATATACATGGTCATATTTCAGTCATACAGCATCACAGCTGTATTATAATCTCTTACTTACCTGAACACTGTTATGTGCCTCCTCGATATTTTCTTCTTCAGACTAACCTTGTAGGCCATGTTCTCTAAACTTTTGATGTGATATGTTTCACCAGTATTGTGCCAGCTCTCACTCACAATATTGTGCTGTTTTCTTGTTGTTAAAGGAAAAACATGCATCCTCATCTTACCCTTCCTGAAAACATTTGTCCTTAAAGATGTGACATCTCTGATCTTCCTGAATTATAAGAGTCTAGAAAATAATTAATGTCACTTAGGCTTTTATTGAATAGATTTTGAGTAATAAATCAGGAAAACTATGCAGAGATTAGCATTGCTATAGAGATGTGTAACTTGAACAACTCAATTTGTTTCTTGGTTATATGGATGCTCCCCTGCCAAGTTTAAAATCTATTCTTGGAAGCGGCTTTTCATTTAAATTTCCATTTATTGGCCCTTAACCTCTAAGTCAAGCTGAGACAGGAGCCAAATTAGGAAAAGACGTGTGAGTACATCACATGTATTTCAGTAATAAGACCACACTGTGAACATGAGGCAGCTATTAGCAAGAGAATTAAACTGAGCTGAGAGTCAGGGGAAGTGGGATTTATATCCAGCTCAGGCCCTGACCTGCTCTATGATCTTAGCTGAATCACTTAAGACCGCGTTTCTCAAACAGTGGGTCCCGACCCTCTGGCGGGTCATGAACAACTTAGAGGGGGGTTGTGAGCAACTTAGAGGGGGGTCACAGTATCACAAAGTTTGAGAACCCCTGTTTTAAGCAAAGGGTACTTTTTTACCATCTGCAAAATAGGAATAAATAAGTTTGGGGTGCAATCCAGACCAGTGACAGGTTATGTCACTTCAAGCTCTATAACACTGGGTGCCTCATAGTGCTTTGTTGGTGTAGCTGCCAGCCTAGCTCACAACCTGTATGCCACCATGCAGGTCACAGCCTGAGTGCTTGTATATAGCTGCAGCCCTAGTGCAGCAACTATGATCCCAGCAACATGCCATCAGTACACCAGTCCAGCTTCCACTGGCCTTGGTTAGAACCAGCAAAATGATCGCAACACATCCCCAGAACTGAATTTCCCTAGAACCATGTGCTATGATATGTCCAGTCTTCTGATCAAAGAGAGGTATAATAAGATCCATATACTCCTTTAGGAAGACAAAACACATCAGTTTACCACATTAACTGGAGCTGATTTAGATTAGTATTAGAATAAGCTTATTAACAGAAGAAAATAGGATTTTAAGTGAGTTCAAGAAAAAGACATAAAGTAAGAAATGGTTACCAGCATATAAAAGTAAAAACACGCATCTAAAAGTCAAAATTAATCTAGCAAGTTTTGGTTCAAGACTTTGGTCAAAATGGCCATAGCCTTCCAGTAAAACTATGACTACTCCTCTCCTCCATCAAGATCTCTCCCAGAGGCCCAAAGTTCTGGCACCTTTGTCTCCTGAGGTGAAAGAGATAGAAGGGGAAAGAGAATCCCAAGTTTTTCAGTCAGTTGAGTCTTTTTAAGCCAATTCTTCTGAAGGATACCCCTCAAAAGAAGGTTTGGTCAAGCTGTGAGAAAAGTGGAATGGAGTCTGGTAATGTAGGCACCTCCATGCTCCTTCCCTACAACTTCTGTTTTCTTAAATGCAATTTTTTGTTTCTTGCCATCTCTTCCCCCTGAAATCTTGTTTTCTATTCAGATATAAACTGAGTTAAACACCCCTTCTTTTCATTAGGATAGACCTGTTTAACAACTTTTGCCTAGGCAGTTTTAACATGTGCTAATAAAATACTGGGGGAATCCTAACTTTATATATAATGTTGCTATATACACTTCACCATTACACTGATAACTCACTGGCCTGTGGCTTATATATATGATCCCTCCAAAGGCACCTGTAATGGACAGGAGGAGTGCTGACTAGCACCCGGTGACTAAGGGGTTAAACTCAGGAAGGTAGCAAAGGTGTTGGCCAGGGGGCTAAGAGAACCTATCGATATAGAGGATTGAAATTTGAATTGGATAGAAATTCCTTGCATGCTTTCTGTGTGTGGGAGAGATAAACCTGGAGTTGAGACACAGAATGATTAAAACCTAGGTAAGACTGCCATGTCTCCAAGAAATCCAGGGCCTGAAAGAGGACTGAACAAAGAGAAACTGGTTAAAAGACAGGAAACAAATAGGAATATAAGGTAAGTTTTCAGAATGGAGAGAGGTAACTAGTGGGGTCCCCCAAGGGTCCGTACTGGGACTAATTCTATTCAACCTATTTATAAATGATCTAGAGAAAGGGGTAAACAGTGAGGTGGCAACATTTACAGATGATACTAAACTGCTCAAGATAGTTAGACCAAAGTACACTATGAAGAACTTCAAAAAGATTTCACGAAACTAAGTGATTAGGCAACAAAATGGAAAATTATATTTAATGTTGATAAATGTAAAGTAATGCACATAGTTAAAAATAATCCCAACTATACATACAATATGATGGAGACTAATTTAACTATAACTACTCAAGAGAGAGAGATCTTGGAGTCACTGTGGATCGTTCTCTGAAAACATTCAATGTGCAGCGGCAGTCAAAAAAGCAAAAACCTCATGTTCTGAGGAATACAGGATCTGTCGAAAAAGGGTTTATTTTTCGATAGATCCCCATCTAGACTGCAGGGCTTTTTTTTTTTTTTTTTTTTTTCCGAAAAAGCTCAATGTAAAAAAAAAAGCAGTGGCCATGTTTATGCTAATGAAGCACGGGATATTTAAATCCCTGCCACATTAGCAATTTCAATGTGCCTAATCTACATCTCTCTGTCGACAGAGAGATGTAGTCTAGATGTACCCTTTGTGCCTTGGCCTTTCTAATGTTGTCCCTACATACTTGTGCATTTGTTTATATTTATCCTTCACAATTTGATCTAGTTTCTACTCTTTGTAGGACTCTTTTTTGTTTTTTGGATCACTGAAGATCTTTTGGTTAAGCTAGAGTGGTCTCTTGCCATATTTTCTATCTTTCCTATGAGATAATTTGCTCTTGTGCCTGCAATAATTTCTTTGAAGAACTGCCAACTCTGTTGAACTTTTTTCCCCTTAGACTTGTTTCTGATGAAATCTTACCTATCAGCTCCCTGAGTTTGCTAAAGTCTGTCTTCTTGAAATCCACTGTCTTCGTTTTGCTGTTCTCCTCCTATCATTCCTTAGTATCATTATCTCTATCATTTCTTGGTCTTTTTCACCCAAGCTGCCTTCCACTTTCAAATTCTCAAATCAGTTCCTCCTTATTTTTCAACATCCAATCTAGAATAGCCTTTCCCATAGTAACTTTTTCCACATTCTGAAAAAAAAGGTCTCTAAAACATTATAAGAACTTGGATAAACTGCCTTGTCATTTTCACTACTGATGTCTAGGTAGTTGAAATCCCATATCACTGCCAAGTCCTGTGATTTGGATGGTTGTTAGTTGGTTAAGAAAAGCCTCATCCACCTCTTCTTCCTGGGTAAGTGATCTGTCATAGATCGCTGCTATGATATCACCATAGTTTTTACCCCTCTTCTCCTCACCCAGAGGCTTTCAGCAATTTTGTCTCCTATTTCCATCTCTACCTCAGTCCAAATGTATACATTTTTATATATAAGATGACACCTCCTCCTTTTTTCCCTGCTTGTCTTTCCATAGCAAGCTGTACTCATCTATACCAATATTCTAATCATATGTATTATCTCACCAAGTCTCTGCCATGCCATGTATGGCAGAGCTGTGCTTATTTACTAGCATTTCAGAGTCTTCCTGTTTATTCTCCATAATTCTCACATTTGTATACAGACATTTAAGATATTGATTTGATTTCCCTTCGCCCTCCCCTCCCCAATTCTGTCTTGTTTTTCCATGGTCAGTTGACCCCAAGCAGTCCCTAATTTCTGACCCTTCTCCAAGGTCTCCATGTTTTTGTCTTACTTGTGGGCTTCAGACACCTGTCACTCTTCTAACCTAATTTAAAGTCGTCCTCACTAGATTCGCCAAATATGTTCTTCCCCTTCCTTGATAGATGGAGCCATCTCTGTTTAGCAGTCCTTCTTTCTGAAACAGCATTCTGTGGTCAAAGAAAATGAAGCCCTCTTGGGACATCATCTTGGCAGCCAGGCATTAATCTGCAGGATGCATCTGTCTCTCTGGGCCCCTACCCTTGGCCAGAAGGATCAAAGAGAATACCAGCTGCACTCCAGACTCCTTCATCTTTTCTCCCAGAGCTCTGGAGTCACTTCTGGTATATTGAGGATCATACTTCATAATATCTTTAGTGCCCACATAGATAAGTAACGTGGGGTAGCCGTCAGAAGGGTGGATGATCCTGGACCTTCCCTCCATAATGTCTCAGATACGAGTACCCGGCAGGCAGCATAACTCCCAGGTTATCATGTCAGGGTGATAGATGGGTACCTCTGTCCACCTCAGAAGAGAATCTCCCACAAGCACTACCCCACATTTCCTCTTGAGAGATGTGGCTGCAAACCTCCCAGCCTTGGAGGGGTACATGGCTTCTCCTCCACCTCAGGGAATGATTCCTCATCGCTAATTGACAGAGCTAATATCGGTTCTCCATCACCAGTGTGGGTGGGTTGAGACTAGTGCTGAAACATTGCCCGCTGCCAAAAGTAGCCAGCTGCCAGTGTTCTCTCTCTCATAGAGTCATCTCTTTCTCCCCCAATGTTGTCACTGAAGTCTTCTGTAGATGGATAGCTTCCTCAGCTTTGGATGTCTCCATATGAATACTCTTGAGGAATTCCTCGTGGACAGAGATGCTCCTCAGCCTAGCCACCTCCTCTTGCAGCTGTCCCATCGTCTCCCTGAGAGATTCCACCAGAAGGTACCTTTCACAATGGATGGTCCCCCTACCCCAGATTTCTGTGAGTGAGAAGTACAGTCCACACAATCTGCAAATCCAGACCAGGATCTTTGGCAAGGCATCCTTGGTCAGGATGTCTTTCTGGCTACCTGTGCAGATGGGGAAAAGAGAGGTAGTACTCGCACAGGTGAAACAGCCCTTCCTAATGACAGAAATCATATTATGACTTCCACTTACAAGATGCCTCTCAAACTTCCTTGTTTTGGGTCCTCTGTTCTCACTGTCCACTTTCCATTGTCAGTTTTTTTCTAGATAGTCTATTTTTCTGTTTAAGAGTCTTTCTTTGATACATACACCAAATGCAAGGTGCACTGAATTTGGGTCCCACTGCTCATAATCAACCATTTGGCAATTTAAAACCTTCATTCCTTTGGCAGTGACTATGCAATATTTTGGTAACAAGAGTGTATAATGTATATCCTGATCAATCATTTTCAGAATAGAATTAATCAATGAAAAGGAAAGCAATTAGCTTAGGAACAAAGCTGAGCATCTTGAAAATGTGTGTATTTAGCAGCATATTGTACGGATGTGAGACATGGGTGATAACAAAAGATTAGAAGAGAAGGATATTGGCGTTCGAGAGGAGTTGTTATAGAAAGATCCCAAGATTAGGATGGATGTAGAAGGTCACCAACGAGGAATTATATAGGAAGATTCAGCCGAAAGAGAACCTACTGCAGAAGGTTATACAACGGAAGTTACAGCTATTTGGGCATATCTGCAGAATGAACGACAAGCAAAAAGTTAAGATCCTGGTATTTGGCATAATGGATGGTCCGAATAGGAGAAGCAGACTCCACAGAAAATAGGTAGGTGATATAGTAGATTGGTGCAGAGCTAGTCTACAAAAACTAAGCCACTCCGCACTGTACAGGGAAAGATGGAAGGGAATAGGCATTGGACACCAACAGGCACTGAGCCCATGGTTGTTGATGATGATGCTGATGACATCACCACTGGACATTTCAGTATAAGACAGCAGCAATGAAGAACTGAGTTGAGCGTGTTTTAGTCTGGAGTATGCTATTTGCCCGACTCACTAACCTGTGAAAGTGTATCTGTTTCTAAGTGGCCTGTTCCATATTTAGAAGAAGTTCAAAAATTTGTAAGTTCCCCAAATTTTCAAAAATATCAACCTGAATTTTGAATTAGCTCTGTGTACATTGTACATTTCTTCTGGGAGAATACAGTAAAGTTATTTCCTTAAGAAAAAAACAGACACAACAGATTACTTGATGACAAGCTCAAAACCCAGTGCATAGCTCCAAGGATTATTATATTCAATTTGAATCCTAAAAACTTGCTGATCATAGATGCACAGTTACTGACACTGTTTTATTCCTCTGCTGATTGCACATTTATTTCCATTCATTTTCTTTCCTTTTTTAAATTGCAAACTATTATCACCTCTTGAATTTAGTGTTCTCATTTCCCTTTACAATTATTGCTTCATTCTGGTGACTGGCTTATTTTCCTCATTCCTTTTTACCTTCTGTGCATGTAGTGCCAATTATTGTTTGTAGGTTTTTAGCCATCCTAACAAAGCTTTTCATTCATCTCCTTTTATTATTCTTGCTCAGCAGCACCTGCTATTTTTTGACATTTTAGTGTTCTGAAAGGTGACAGATTGATAGGAATGGAAGCTGAAGTCTTCTGTCTACCTACAGCACAGGCTTTGCACAGTATGAACTCTGTCAAGGTGCCTCAACTGTACAGGATGGACCATTGCTGAAATATATAGTCCACTGTCTCTCTTTTAAGACTTCCCAAAAGGATATCCAGTGCTCTTTTGGGATCTGGACACCTTTCCACTGGGAGGTGAATACTAAAATGACCAATTTATTTTATATAGGTCACTGAACATCCATCAGCTATGTGGTTTAAGCTTGTAGTCCCTAAGTATCATGGCTAGATTAATACTAGAAACCCAAATGGGGATGTTTCCTGTGTTCCATTACCTGTCAGACTCCTGAGTCATTCAGTAAAGGTTGAACCTCTCTAGACTGGCACCCTTGGGACCTGACTGGTGCCAAACCAGAGAATTTGTTGAACCCAGGGAGATCAGTATTGTAGCAAGTGGGTCTCTATTTTTATTTCGCCAAGGCAATTACATGCAACAGAATTGAAATGCTGCTTAATAATGTGTCTGTTTTGATACACCTTATATAAGCCTATGTTTAGCCAAAGCTTATCAGTGCTCTTCATTACAGTGTCGTTACACAATTTTACTGTATTGACACAAGGAAATAAGTATATATGCTTGCTGGTCTCTATTCTGGCACTCTCTGGTCTGACAACGTCCGTGGTCTGCCATGATTTTAGTTAGCCAGATGTCTACTTATCATGGATGTGGCCAAGTTTTCTGCAGTCATGTAAAAAAAATTTACAGCCACCAGACCTGGCTCTCTGTGTTCTGTGCTATTATTAGCTGAAAGCAGAGGGGAGGGGGTTTAAACAGAATAGTGTTTGTTATCTCAGTTATTATGATATTAATATTATGATAAAGTTATTTCTGGCTGTAGCCAAAGCCAGGATAGTCCTAGTATTACACAAAATGGAGACACAAGTTGATTGGCAGGAAGAGCTAGTTGTATCCAGCTAGCTGCATCCAGCTAGCATCCAGCTGCATCAATCCATATTGATTGGCAGGAGGAGTTACAATATTTTCTGTGGAGTAATCCACTGATATTGTAGGAGATGCAGATTAAGAATGTGTGGGTGAGACACCCAATTCAGAACATTTGCATTCAAGATTCATCTCAATTATCAATATCGGAAGATGATATAGAGTGAATGTCTATTTCCCCACCAATAACTGATTCCGTTATTATGTTCATTTCTTATATACATACATGTTGATGAAAAATTCTCTTCCAGTAAACCAGGTGGTTACTTAAAAAATGTAAAGTAAAGGGGGAGGACCAAGCTAGGATTTGGTTATTCTTTACAATTTTGAGTTTTTTGGTGGTGCTAACTAGTACAGATGAAGTGATTTTCTTTTTAATATGCTGCATTCTTTAGATTGTGAAGGAGTGTACCTGCCTACGGGTTCATTTGCTATTTTTGTTACAGGAAAGCACATGCTGTGCTCTATGATGGAGATTTCCTTGTTCTCTCTGTTAGTTGTTTCCCTTGCTCTAACATAAGACTAAAATCAGAAGGAGTCATTCTTTCTGTATGAAAAAGACCAAGAATCTTCACAAAACCCATGCATATTGAGAAACACCATTCTGTTGGAGGAGAATAGTTTGAACCGGGAGTTCCACAAAGTTTGCCCATTGCTAAATCAGTCTATCATCATAGACTCATGGTTTGTATTTTAAAAAGCACAGATATGTACAGCTGAAGTATTTAAAATCCTTGGTACAATACATACAGTCCCTTTTCCTGAGGCAAATGTATGTGACTTTGAATCTTGAATTATTTCTTTAAAAAAATGTAGTAACAAGGACACAAACTATAGTAGATCAAAAAATCCAGAATGCAAAGTTAAGAACTCGTGATATGTTCACTCTCCTATACCAGTCATCAAATTTAGCATTTGATAACTTTTACCAAAGTTATCCCTTGTACACAGAATAGGTGATATCTGTGGTAAGCAAAAATGTTGACTTTTTCTTGGGTTTTTTTACTGCAAAAATGTCAGTTTAATTTTTCCTAATTTTTCCTAATTTTTCCATCTGCTTGGTAACACAGCAATGGTTCAAATGCTGGACCACTCTCTCCTTTTTTTTCAATGGGACATTAATTCAATCCAGGAGCAAAAAACAGCAAGCAAAGTATGGTGACCAGTCATAAAATGATACTAACGAATATGTGTGGTGAATGCAATGACTACATAATCCATATGCTGATTTTAAATTTAATTTCAAATAAAATTTTGTAAAAATCAGTATTGGTACATAAAGAGAAAAAAGTGAGAGTTGAAATATCTAATTAACACCATCTCAGAAGCTTCTGGAGCTTAAAGTCATTTAAAATAAATACAGTCTATTTATTAACACAAATTGATTAGCAACATAATGAAGAACCTTGATATTCTAGCCATCCTTGCCAGATAAAGACATGACCTTAGTTTCTGCCCTTGCTGAAGGCACTGAGGCCAACAGGAGTCCTCCTTACTCATTAACTGCTGCTGTGGAAGTAATGTGAAAGTGCTGCTGGAAGCAATACGAGTCAAAGGTTTAGTCCCTTATGTTTTTTCTCTGATTAATTTCTGAAAAACTAAGACAAGAAGTGGTGCAACAGATGTGATTGAATGGGAGTCTTGGTAGAGAGAAAGCCATATTTGTAAAAAAACCTCTAAAGCATGACATGCTAGAGTGCAGTAGTTCTAAGCCATTGGCAGTGAACATGTATAGTACTAATACTCAAAGGACTTTTGTGATCTATACTCAGTGGCTATGTCTACAGTGCAATAAAAGACTTGTAGTGTGGCATGGCTGGACTAGGCCAGCTTATTGCACCAAGTTTCAGAACCCAGGTCAGCTATGGTTGAGCCTGTGGCGCCAAGCCCCAGCGTTCAGTGTAGACATTTAGACTCAAGCTGCGTTCTGAGACCTCATAAGGGGAAGGTGGGTCTCAGGACCCCAGCCCAAGGCTGAATATATACATTGCCATCTTATAGCCCTGGAGCCTGAGTCCCACAAGACCAGAACAGGTGGCTTGGGGCTTTGAGACTTGATACTCTGGGGGGTTTATCTCCATATAAACATAACTAATCAGACCTACCACTTAAACAGATACATTCTCTTAGCAGCTCTCTCAGCAACCACATTTCCAACCACGACTCAGGAACTGATTCATTTTTCTGGGAGAAGACAGATACCAAAACGCAGAACCAAAGCTCTATTTCAGCAAGGCACTTAAGCACATGCATAAGACTAGTCACAATAAAAGAGGGGCAAAGTTTTTTGGACAAATAGTTTATTTGCTAAGGAAAACAACTTTGGTTATCCCATATCTGTTCACGAATTCAACACAAATTCCCCAAATAATTTTAGCAAAATGGCCTTGATATAACTGATCTCAAGTAACTTGTTGAATCAGAACCCAAATATGTAAGAACTGAAGACAAAGTGTTCCCACTCAAGATTGCTCAGCTGTGGAATGAGCTGCCAGAAGAGATTTGATTACTCTAAAATCTGACAGCTCATAGAACATGCTGTCACACCTATTTTGATAAAGCTTTCACACTATCGCTGGAATCAAAAAACAGAGGTAGAGAAGAAAAGGGGCAATTTCTCTTAGAATCTATGAAAACAGAGGTGTAAAATACTGCTCTGAATTCAAAATGGACCTCATCATGAAGACCCAAATTATTACACAATGATATTAAAGAGATGGTCACTCAGAAATACTTTAATATAGGTAGCTACTATACAGCTATTGACATTTTTGCAGAGGCTCAAGGGCAAACTCACTCTGAAGTACTCCAGAGACATACTGGATACATGGTGTTCAACAAACAAACAGGTCTATACAATCTTGTAGTAGCAGAAGGAGTTAAGCTAAAATACCACAGCGATTAACATTTTATGACATACTCCTCATAATTAGTGAAAACTTTGTTCTAATTGTGTTATAGCTAAGACAGCAATCCATCAAAGCTAGAAATTACAGTTTCTTGTTTATTTTCTAATATTACTTCATAGAAAGCCAAAAAGATAATTGCTCCATGCTGCCCAGGTAAATTAGTGTTTATGTCTCTACTTAGGATATGGCTCTTATTGCTGTAAGTCTGCATTAGTGATTTCATCCACACTACAAATAATACAACACACAATACATGGGGGCAGCACTGAGCTGGAAACAAACTCCCCATGAAAAGCACTTTCTGGATCTTTCAGCCTGCATTCAATAAAAGGGCATGGATTCACCATGTCTGTCTTAGGGCAGCCATAGAGATACGTAGCTAACTGGTATGTGCCAGTATCTTCTATAGACTAATGGTCACCTCTAATGTCCATTTCTGTCTGTGTCTCTCTTCTTCCCATAGCAGTTATCCGAGCACAGTCTCTATGTGGTTGCCAGCAGAGGGAATCCTGGAAAAGTAAGAAGGGATGTGAGACCTGAAATAGTGTGGGGAGTACAAAGGAGGGTAAAAATAAGATAAATATGGGTCTTGGAAAATGGGAGAAGAGGAGACTGTTGTCTTTAGTGCCCAAACCGTAGGGGGCATTCAGTAAAATAAGTTCCTGCTTCTTCCCAAGAGCTCAGTTTATTATATCATTTGGGTGTCTGCTGGCTGCTTATTTATAGCAGGTTAAGCAACCCATGAAAGGCATCAGGACAGGAGCACAAATAAAAAACATATCAATAAAGTACACAGTGCATATGATTTAAGCCATCAGGTATCCTGACGATTACAGGAAACAAAGAAAGCAACTGGTAGGTATTTAAGTATATATTCTTAGTGGCCCTAAAGCCATGGGAGCAAACAGATGTTGTGAGTAAAGGGCTGCCCTAGTAAAAAGTACAGTCAGGGTTCAAGCAGCTGAGATTGCAAACTCAAACACATATTCTATGGAAGGTAATTGAGGCAGTCTAGACAACTGGGCTGTGTCTACATTGGCAAGATTTTGTGCAAAAAACTCCCTTCATTAAATTGAAGTGATAGGTCCCATAGCCTCTTTGTTGCTCAGTTACAAGAGGGCAACAATATTCATCATCACAACTACACAAAGTTCAGGAACTACATCAGGAGTGAGAAAGCAGAGTATACACTGATCCCTCATGACATAAATAACGTAGCAGGATCCAGAGATAAGAGTATGATATAGCATAATATCTAGAATATGGGAATGTGGGTAAAATCTATTTGAAGAGAGGCTGGTATCAAGAAGTTTGCCAGGGAATAGCAGAAGAGCTCAACAGCTGAATTGGGTCAGATATGTTTATAAAGAAACATGCTCATCTGTAGCGCAACTTCCTTAGCATGAATATAGTTGTCTGTAGAATTAGATACAATTAATCAGGATTTGAACTTATCAGAGCCAGAGTCCTAATTACACAGATGTAACTCAAAAAACTCCATAGGCTTTACTAGAGATTCTCCAAATTTGTCACTGCAAGCAACCTGGATCTTAGATTTTAATAATATTTTAGATAACTTGGGCAAAATTCAGATTTGTTGGTGTAAGCAAACCAACTTCATTTAAGATATTAAAGCTCATAAAACTCGATTAACTCCCGTGCAATTGTACTCTGCTTTTACCTCTTCTCCGTCAGGAAACATCAGTATATAGTTTAAAATAAATGATCAGCTGTTCACTTAGCCAATAGAGGGAGCCCATGCAGGCCAATGAATATTAGTGAAAGTAATTATTGTAGACAGCTAACAACTATTTATTCAAGACTCACAGAGATAGGAAGTCCAGCATACTGGATATACCTGTCAATTACTTTTTTCTTTCCTCTCTCCCTTCTTATGAGGGTTTCCCTTTTTTTCCCCCACTCAAGATCATCTCATCTGAAGAAATGGGCTTTGCCCACAAAAGCTCATGATACTACACATATATTTGTGTTAATCTCTAAGCCCTGGTCTACACTACGGAGTTATTTCAAAATAGCTCCTTTTATTTTGAAATAACCAGGTGAATGTCCACACTATCAAACCCCTTATTTTGAAATAATTGGCTTTTAATTTCGAAATAATAACTCCTGCTTGTCATGAGAAATAATGCTTATTTCAAAATTGTTACAGGGGCTAGGTCTACACTACACCCCTCTGTCGGCAGAGGGATGTAAATAAAGCACATTGAAAGTGCAAATGAAGCAGAGATTTAAATATCGCGTGCTTCATTTGCATAATGGCAGCCGACACTTTTTTTCTAAACAGGGCTTTTCAGAAAAAAAGGCAGTTTAGACAGGGCATTTTCGACAGAAATACCCCATTTCGAAAGATCCTGTACTCTTCAAAAAAATGATCTTTCAAAATGGGGCATTTCTGTTGAAAATGCCCCATCTAAACTGCCAGGTTTTTTTCTAAAAGCTCCATTTCGAAAAAAAAAAGCGGCAGCCATCATTATGCAAATGAAGCACAGGCTATTTAAATCCTTGCTTCATTTGCACTTTTGATACGTCTAATTTACATCCCTCTGCCAACCAAGGGGTGTAGTTTAGATGTAGCCTTTGGGAGTTATTATTTTGAAATAACTTATTTCAAAATGATTTCCTAATGTTGACATGCCTAAGGTGCCATAGGTCTACTCTTTTTTAAAAAATTGTTTTTAAAGTTACAGACTAACACGGCTACCTGTCTGAGACTTTTAAATCAGGAACTAGTTTACAATAGGATTGGCTACCAGCATTGCCTTTGGGGTAAGATCTAAGGTACAAATTGTACCACGGTAAGTGAATGGTTTCTTGGGTCTGGGAGCAACCTGAATATTTTGTGATTTTTGGTATAACTGCCCATTTATCACCAAGTCCAGCTTGCCTGAATGACAATATAGACTAGAGCCACAGGGGGGATTGTCTGAGTATGTCTACACTACAGGACAAGGTCAAATTAAGATACGCAACTTCAGCTATATTAATTGCTTTGTTTTGGCGCTGTCCACACTGCAGAAAGTCAAAGGAAGAACACTGTTCCTTCGACTTCCCTTACTCCTCATGGAAGCAGGACTACCAGCATTGAGCAGAGTGTCCCTCTCAGTTCAAATTAGCTGTCTAAACTAGACCCACTCACTCAGACCTTGGAAGATCCACAGTGGCAGCTTCAATCTTCTCTGTAGTGTAGACATACAGTGACTACATGATAAGATTTTTACTGTGATCCAGGAATTCATATTTGTTACTCGTTTGGTGAAATCTACTTATAGAACATACCACCAGCTTGGAGGTGCTTTTGACAGTCTGCCTCAGGTATACACACACAGTCGTGAACGATTCCAAATAGCACAACCATCCTCACAAGCTTCAATTACATATTCCCTAACCCAGAACACCACAAATCCAAAGTGCCACAAACTCGTAGAGGAAAGTTAACAAATCATGTAGTTGTTGCTACATTTTTCCTCTTTTCTGCCATAGATTGTGTCCATGGAAGCAGAATGCAAAATTCTCATGGAGCCTAGTAATAGCAGGACTGGACCCACTATGGGTTTGCAACAGAATTTCTAATTTAGGCTTGTGTAATATATCAGGCCGGGTCTGGGCACTGCTGAGGGAGTCAGTTCAGAGCGAATTGATCAAAACCAGGGCTTCTTACAGCCCATGACTAGAGTCCTTTCCCATACAGGCAACAAACCAGTCACACAGAGCACTTCAGCTTTCCATCTGACCAGGAGGAAGCCTCACAAGCAAAACCCCCCAGAAATCCCAGCTTTCCTTGTGCCACAAGGAAACCCAGACCTTACACACAGGTAAGAGGTTAGAAAACCCAATCTCACCAATTCTGAACAGATTCTCCCAGTCCCAAAGGACCAGCCACAGTCCCAGGCCAAATTATGCCTCAGATCTTACCCACAAGAGCACGGTGGGCCGATCCTTTAGAATCTAAAATCTAAAGGGTTATTAATAAAAGAAAGAAAAGGTTGAAAGTGAGATTGTTAAAGAGGATACATTACATACATCAATTACCCGTGGCTTCGTCTACACTGGCCCCTTCTTCGGAAGGGGCATGCTAATTTTGAACTTGGGAATAGGGAAATCCGCGGGGGATTTAAATATCCCCCGCGGGATTTAAATAAACATGGCCACCGCTTTTTTTCCGGCTTGGGGAAAAGCCGGAAAAAAGCGTCTAGATTGGCGCGATCCTCCGGAATAAAGCCCTTTTCTGGAGGATCTCTTATTCCTACTTCAAAGTAGAAGGGGCCAGTGTAGACGTAGCCCCAAGTTCTTGATGCAGGCTCTTAGCAGAGATGTTGCAAACTGCCAGCTTAAAAGTCTCTGATGTACATCCTGTATCACGAGGAGTCAGCAAATCCTTCCCAGCTCTCTGTCCCTTGCAAAGATGCATCTGGAATGAGGAGCAGGATTGAAGACAAGATGGAGACATACTCATTGAATTTTTATATTCCTGGTGTCTCCCAAACTGGAGCTGGTCATATGATCAAGTGACCTGTCTGTGTTTCACATGCAAGTAGCCATGAGGCACTGGCTGGTTTGCAGGTTTCCAAACACATTCCTCAGGTGTGTGTTGGCCACTCGGAGAGCCATTGTCCATGAAGCAACGTTAATTAGCACAGCCATTCACAGAGCAAACATTCCTCACGATAGGCGGTCCAGGCCCATTGCTCCCTCCCTGACAGAAAACATTTAAAATATAAGAACAGAGCCCATATTCATAACTTTACATACAAAAGTCATACAAGCATATGAGTAGCATACATAGAATCAGTAGAGCATACGTTTCATTTGTCACCTCACACAGCCCACTTTGTACAGAACTTAGCGCAAACACTATCCATTGGTGCAACAGTGATCTGTCTGTTCACTTTAAAATCCAATAATGTGACAACTTAGCAGAAGAAATGTGTCTTCAGTAGGAATCTGAATGAAGAGGGAGTGGCAACCACATATTTCACATGCCTAGATAATTTAGTCAATATATGACATAATGTTGCCACCCACTCCTCATTCAGATTTCCACTGAAACCACTTCACTGGAACCCTCAGTTCTTTCAACTACCTTTTCCAAAAAAAGTCACATCAGACAAATCAAGAAGTTCTTCTACAAGGAAATAAGAACAGTTTTCACTCCAACAAGCAGCAGTAGTCACCCTTTTACAACAATAACTTAAATATCTACTTTAGCAAACTGAGTGCACCTATCCTGCCTTTTTCCAGAAGGTCCAAACATCCCCTCACTTTTAAACTTTGTCTAACTTTGTTAGGGAAAGTGTGGTATATGGGAAAATCAAAGACATAATAATTCCTGTCCTGTAACCCATGACAGCCAGTCATACAGTGTGTGTGTGTATTTCTGAATATCACTTCTACTATCAACAGAAGAATTACAGTATAAAGTTATATTAGAAAACTAATCTCCACAAATGGACTTTGACTAAAATCTATTGCCAGCATTTAACTGTCTTCGCTCATCAGCACCAACTTGTCTCTTCTGAAGATTCATTTATGAAAACATTCTGAATTGTTTGGCATCTGTGAAAACTGTTCTGGTTATACAAATCCCCATTCTATGAGTCTCCTCTAAGACTTAAAAATCAATTCAGAGATGTTACATCTGACTTCCTCCATGGCAGTGATTTTCTCTCCTAATAAGCTTTTGGAGATTTCCACCTAGCTAGAACTAAACTATGAGAAAGAGATTTTACCACATATAGAATATAGTTGTGAGTATTTACCATGTTTAATACATGCATAGCATGTGACAATACTCTACATTCCAATCTGTTAAAACCTCCTACAGATACATTAATATAGCATATAGTGTGAAAGACATGTCTACAGTTTGTAGAACTATGCTAAAATTGTATGTTATCTTTGGCCTCTTTATTTGGAATTTTAATTTATTCAAGCAGACAGTGCAGTTATAGAATAGGATAGTAAATAATGAAAATGAATTCTGTATTTCCAATTCCTTGAAAAGATATACTATAACATTAATGTAAATCTCACTGTAATATGAATTGGAAATTAGTGGGAATGAGATATTTTGAAATGCTTGATATGGCAATGTTCCTATGAAAATGATTTGCATATTCCATAATATGATCCTATAATCATTATTTTCACCTCTCTGCACTCCTTGTTACTTATACTCTGAACACTGCAGTAAACAGACCTTCAGATATGTTTGTGAAGTAGTCGTCATGAATAACAAATGAAGATGAAAGTCTGAAAACATCTATAACTGAAGAGAGGAGTGGTTGTTTTGTACATATTTTTCAGAGCACAGAATGCCTTTCATTTTCTCTCTGCAGAAATAGACAGCAGTCATGGTAAATGTCTATACAGTTTGACTGATTTTGTGTTAAGGTGAAAATTTAACTTTTAAAACTTCTTTAAATGACCTGGTTTTATACATATTTTAAGTTTTAATTTAAATTGATTTCCTCTAAAATTGAAAATACCCAATATTAAAATCTACTTTGAATTGGAGTCTCTGTTCATTATAACAGCCAAGAAAACAAAATAGCAATTTAAATAACCATTTTAACAGCAACAGTGATGAGGCCATCTAATGACTTCGTGGGACCTGAATCTATTTTAAAACATTCCCAGGGCTTTAAGGCTCCTGAGGTACAGAAATTTGAATTTGTTCCATATTAACACCTGTAGTTGAATTTATTGCCATAAAAAGGGTCTATTTGTTTACCCATAGAACACTGCATGTGACCCAGGGACTACAAGTTTCCCTGCATTTTCTTATGTCCAAGTTGGTACCATGTTCCTATTGCAGTAAGATAATAGATGAAATCTTGCTCTCATTGACTTCACAATTTCACCAACTAAGTCCAGGCTTCATAGCTATTACGTTACCCTCTTCTGAAACTGTCATCAAGGATTCTTTCTGTGTTGTCTTCATTTGATTCTAACTGTAGGGACTGATCCCACACTCTTTACGGTGGCAGATAGCTCTGCAGATTGTAATTTCAGTAACACCGCCACTGGATTCAAACAGCCCAATAAAATAAAGATGCTGCCTTATAGCTTGATTTGGGAAAGTACTTAGGGCAAGATTGACAACACTTCTTAAGTGCCCTGCTAACAAGGGGAAATAGCCCTGATTTAGGCACTTAGCTCTCCATGTATATTTAGGCACCTAAGAAAAAAAATTCTCAGAAACCAGAAAGTTGAGATGGAGCCACCCAAGCTAGCCAGGGGTGAAACACAGAGAGATCAGGTTTAGGGCCCAGATTCACAATGGTACATAATCTCCTAACTCCCTGGTCTGGGTTGTTGGCACCTTTCTCCACTTGGGATTTTTAGCCATGAGCCTTCTCCTGGAGTTAGGGTCCTAAACCAAGGTAGCACTGTCTCACAGAAAAACAAAATCAAAATAAAGCAAAACAAGAGAGAGACAAATCCAGAGCAGTGCCATTCATAGTGCAGTTTGGGGCAGCCTCTCCAGGTCTCATTCCTTGAGGGATCCTGCGGCACCTTTCTCAACTGTCCTATGAGTTACCAGGGGGGCTTGGCATGGGGTAGCAGTAGGGGTCACCTTCTCCCACTCACGATGGCAACCTGATTCATGCCGCCCTGTTTCCCATCTCCCAGCCTGCTGTGCTCAGGTTATATGGCAGCAGAAAGCAGAGTGCCCTGGCCTCAGGACTCCCCAGTTCCTGCCACTGCAGTGAAGCAAAGTACAGTAGGCTGGGAGAGGGTGGCAGGCACAGAGAGGAGAAGGCTGCTGAGTTGCTGCTGCCCTATACCAGGCCCCCCAGTAATCCCTTGACTTGTGTTACTTGGGGGAGGGAACTTCGGACAAGAGGGCGGTGCTGGAGTGGGAAGGATCGGGGCAGGATGGGCATGGGCAGACTGGGGGGGAAGGGTGGAATGGGGTGGGGCTTGCAGTGGGGAGGTTGCCCATGTCTCATATCTGGGACACGGGGAATGTTGCCCAAGACCCCGGGCACTCCTAGGGTTGGCCCTGGACACACTCAGATGGCTACGAGTGGAGAATGCAATTGTTAAGTTACTGTTCCAAACCAGGCACAGCAGAGATTTAAATCCAGTGCGTTCAAGCCCTCAGTGAGTGCACTAACCCATGGACTATCCTATGAGTTGAGCTATTCACTTCTGCTTTTGTGCAAGACCCAATCCTGTAGGTGTGCTTTGAGAACAGTTACAGGGTCAGGCCCTGCTGGTGAGACAGACTGGTAAACACCTTGCTTAAGAATTCTGCTGGGGCTGTATCTTGTAGAAGGGTTTGAGCAGTGTGTTAGCTACGAGGCATCATTAAGACAGGGGGTGGCTATGCATATGATTACTGCCCAAATGTAGCCCCTCTGGAACTTTAAGTGATAGCTGAACTGTGATTCTGAGAATGTCAGTGGCACCTAAGTGTTGGACTTAGGTGCCTGAGTACCTTTGTGAGTCTATCCCTCAGTCACTGGCACTTAAAGACATCCCGCTTCAGTATAGTATTTGACCACTTCAGTCTCACTAACTTCAGTGTTTAAGGTTAATTATGTTCTTAAGTGCTTTCCTTAATTGAGACCTTAGGGCACAGTGTTGCATGCAGCTGAGAGCCCCTGCAAGGTGCTGAATATGCACATCTATTGATTTTCAGTTGGAGTTCTGGTGCACATTATTGTGTAGGAATGGGTCTTTATGGCATAGTCCTGCTGAAGGGAATAGAAAAGCTTTTGGCTACGTCTACATTGGCCCCTTTTCCGGAAGGGGCATGTTAATTTCACAGGTCGTAATAGGGAAATCCGCGGGGAATTTAAATATCCCCTGCGGCATTTAAATAAAGATGTCCGCCGCTTTTTTCCGGCTTTTAGAAAAGCCGGAAAAGAGCGTCTACACTGGCCCCGATCCTCCGGAAAAAAAGCCCTTTTCCGGAGGATCTTATTCCTACTTCCGGAGGATCTTATTCCTACTTTCTAAAAGCCGGAAAAAAGTGGCGGACATCTTTATTTAAATGCCACGGGGGATATTTAAATCCCCCGCGGATTTCCCTATTACCACCTGTGAAATTAACATGCCCCTTTTTGAAAAGGGACCAGTGTAGACGTAGCCAATGTGTTTAAGTTATTGCAGAATTGGGACCCAACTATTTCACAAAATCTGTAAAGTTACATCTGACTAGTCTGTAGTATGCTTCTAATAGTAGTAATAAAAACTTCATAAAAACATGCAAAATCGAGTTTGATTTTATTTCCTATTCAGTAGTATGTAAAATATGCAGCATGAGTCATATTACTATCCTCAATTCACACTGAGCATATTTTAAACAATAACTAAGAAGTTACTTTTAGGAGGTGTCACCACATAGCTGATATTACTAAAGTTACTCCTAAAAATTAATCCAAAGGGATAGTAAAGGGCTACACCAAGGTAAGAAAAACAACCATGTATTATTGAGTTAATGGAAGGGAATGGTTATTTTTGGTGCTTTTGGACCAGAAAATACTACAAGACAGTCATAACCTCCTCTGGCAAATCACCAGATAAAAGTCCTGATTTATTTGTATTTTCTTAGAAATTTCTCTCAAGTCATAAGAACACATTCTAATCTATGATATGAGATCATTAACTCCAGGAAATAACAAATGATACCTCTCCCGAGGCTGACTCCTTTAAAATGCTATTTCTAACAATCTTCTGGCTTCAGAACAATCACGGGCTTGTCATAGTCACTACTTATACTTATAATGGATTTCCATTGGGTCACGCTGGGGTCATGGCACTCGTTTCATACAACAGTATAATGTGATGTGACAGAGAGTATTTTTTAAACTTCAATTTCCCCATGGGTATTCAGCGATCTAAGAAGTGACTTTTAAAGAAAATTTTCTATTTCCATTTCAGTCTTCAGTACCGGTTTACAATGGTACGAATGGTGCCATGGTGACAGGCACACACACAGAAAGGGCACTGGCACCTGGACCTTGGCCCTGCTCTCCATTCCGCTCAAGCCCCATCCCAAGGCTCCACCCCCAATTGCCTCTTGCCCTAAGGCTCTGCTCATTGCTCACTGCTCACTCCTCTCTGCCCCCTAACACCTAAGAGAATGGCAAGCGGGGCGTCAGGGGGAACAGTCCAAGCAGGGGCAAAGCCTCAGGGATGTGTGTAGGTGGAGTGGAGGATGGGACCACAGTCCAGGCACCAGGGCCTACAAAAGATTAATCTGGCCCTGAGAGGCTTTAAATGATTGGCACCACCAGAATGGCAGAGTCACCAATAATTGAATAGGTTCGGAGCTTGACTAACTCTTAATCTTTAGGCTATATCTACACTGTGATTAGAAAAATGTAGGGCATACCTGACAATGTCTGATCTAGCTAGACCACTGGCACTTGCAGTAAAGCCACAAAGGCATGCCCAAGTGCATTCCCAGGGAGCTAGGCAGGCCTGTACTTGAGCAGCTAATCTGTGCCACTACCTGTGTTTGAATGTCATTTTTAGTAAATTAGCTCAGTCTTAGGTAGCTTAGGTATGGCTGCCTGTGCAGCAATCACTCCTGCCAGTTGTGGGGTAAACAAACCTTTGAAAGCATTACAGAGGCTTATGCGTGGAGAAGCTTGCACTGATCCCATTTCTGTGGCCAGAGGGCTTACATTTCCAGTATTGTCCAGCAGGCCTGTTTGTGAGCAGTGAAATTACTTAACACGCATATTTTTAAAACTAAAAAACGAGGAATTGTTTATTTAATCTTTTGTTCTGTTTTAAGGAAAGTTACAAATTAGGGCCCAGACTGGCACGTTTGTCCATGCTGGCACGTTACTGTGCTGTAGCTGTCTCACTCAGGCATGTGAAAAATCATTCTCTCCCCGCTCCCCGGCCCCAGACTCCGAAAGTTACAGCACTGTACAGCACCAGTGTAAACAGGCTACCAACACGGTTAGCTGTTGCCTGATCTAAGATTGCTATGAATTTCCAGTTACCACTTTTAAGGCTGACATGCCCTTTGTCCCAGGATCAGGCCCAGTATTCAATTATTCTGCGGTTGGGAAATCTTGATGTGCACAGATGCAACACTCACACTGCAGGAACTCTTGTATATTTGCAAATATAGTTTATTAATACAGTTAGCACGGTCACAAACACCCCAATTTAATAAGTTAAATAGTGAGTGTACATATCATATACTCATGCCATTCCTTCTAGAACAATCCTATGTGTTAAGCATTATCTTCCTCATCACCTGCACCTTTCCCATCATCACCAATGGCCATCATTCTGACACCCTCCAAGGACTACATCTCCTTCTCCTATCACTCTTAGGCTGGAATGCCACTTTTATCATATGTTATGCTGACATTGCTTCCTTTTCTCTTTATTTGTATTTTCTTCACTAATAGTGAAGTGTCTTTTCCCAGTAGGTCAGTATATCATTGATCTTGACTTATATGTGTCAATTCATTACCATGAGCCTTTTGTGGTAGTCTATCACATTTATTATTTCTGTCCTACCCAGTTATTCAGTCTGGTCTCAATCAGTTATTTCGGTTTTTTCTAAGTAAAGATGTACCTGCTAAGTTTGAGGGTACTTCAGAAAGCCCCTCTACCATGAAAAGTCACTCTATCTAACCGCCATCTATCTAGATGAAAGTTCCCAAACATATGTGAGCTAACTACTATCTGGGTGAAAGATGCCAGACAAAAATACAAAATTTGTCTTAGTTCAACATACAGGATGTGGCTTGTAAGTCTCTTACATTACAGCTGACACCTACTGTAACTTACAATAACCATATAGTCAAAACCACAAAGAAACAATACATCTATAGGCAGCAAGCAGGTTAGCCCTATAGGCTATATAACTACTCCCCTCATGGAGATGGTTTACATAGAGCGCTAGGAGAGCTTTCGCCTAGTGCTGGTGCCATGACCAGAGAAGCCAACACCACAGCAGGCCTCTGGGCAAGGTGTTGGGGGTCAGCTCAGCACTCCTCGAAGAGGCAGGACTAGGAGCCAACAGCTCTCAGCACTATATAGAACATGCTATGCCACTCACCCCCAGCAATTAGAGCAGCCCAGAGCACACTGTGAGGTGCTCCGGTGGCAATTTAAAGGGCTCGGGGCACTGCCACTGCCACAGTAACGGGGCTCTGTGGCAGTTGCCCTATCATTGGCAGGCCTGGCCATGACCACAGTGTTGCATTAAAGCACTGCCATGGCAGCACTTTAAACTCAGCAGTGTAGACAGAGCCTCAAGTCATAACAATGAAAATCACCTGATAAAGGCAAGCAGCAGGGCTGCAGACATGACTGGTAAGATTGTCACTGCTAGAAGGTGTCACCAAAGAAGTGAAAGTTAATCTAAAGGAGGAAAAGGAGGTTCCTTGGAAGGCAAGAAATAAGGGATAGTTCCAAGTGTAGGAGACAGTATAACCATTTGTGGGCGAGTTTTGGGGTGCAATCGCCCCCCTTCCAGTCAGCAGGGGGGTTCAGTGAACCCCGTCACCCAACTCTGCGGCACCGGTTACTGGGTCTGGGCTCAGGCCAGTGCCATCGGGTGCGATCGCCCCGCTCCAACGAGTCCAGGGGATCCGCAAACCCAGTAGCCGCCCCCTCGGTAGGGGCCTTTCTGTTCCATCCCAATGGATAGATTCTCTCTCACGGGGTCAGGTTGGCACTGATTCCCGAAGCGGTGTGGGTGGGGAGGGGGACCCGGGCCCACCCTCTCCTCCAGGTCCCAGCCTGGGGCCCTAAGTGCGGGGGTCCACTCATTCCCTGAACGACAGACGTTGGATGTGTTCCCTAAACATGTCTGTCCACGGGCGCCAGAAGGACCTCGCCCCGGGCTGCTTTCTCCCCTCAGCGTGTTCCTGTACGCCACCTGGGAGGTCCCCGGGGCCTACCGTGATTCTGGTGTCCGGCTCTGTGGACGTCTCCGCTCGGCGTCTGACCTCGGACCCGAAGGCGGGAGGCGCCTGCAGGGATCCTAGGCCTCCATGAGGCTGCATCTGTCCGCCGACCACCCTTAGAGGTGGTGCCACCCCGAACACAGCCTCACTGCGGTCGGCCCTGGTGGCTGCCACCTCCTTCGCTGCTGGTGGGCCCTTTTGAAATGGCCCGCCGGTTGTGACATGCCTTCGGGGCCCCACCCATATCGGGACGTGGTGGGCTCCCCCTCCTCTTCCCACCCATCAATCCTCGCGTCCGCCCCCCATGGACGCCCGCGGGGATGGGCCAGCCTCCGCTCGGCTGCACAGGCACAGGGGAAGACTCTGCCATCGCCGCCGGATCCCGGCAAGACCGCAGAGTCTGGGTCCCTCCGCCAGGGCCGCGGCTTCCTCCGGCCCCTCCCCGTGCGCTAGCGTGCGGGTTGCTCGTGACCCGTCACACCATTCTTATTTTTAAAAGTAGAACCCAGGGGTCTCAACCAGACCAAGTTTCTAATTTTCTAGCCACTCTACAAACAAGTAAATAATATGAGACAGTTTCTTCCCCCCAAAAGAGCATACACTCTATTAAATTAAGACAAAATGCAACAATCTAACAAAAGGAATACTGGGTTGGTTCCCTTGCAGCTTTTAATTAATTTAATTTGAACCTCCAAGCTAATGTCTAGGAGTAAATTCATTCCTCATCTCTTCAAAATCAGACAGCAAAAATGAATCAACAAAGCCTTTGGCCAGTTGAATTCTGCACAGCCTGAATTTACGTCACAGAGCCCTCCTCCGGGCCCTCCGCTAGGACAGCTGTATGAGGAATCCAGACCACTATGCTCTGGATTTCCCAGGGGTGCATGAAGCCTGGAGTCTGATCAGGCTGCAGAACTAATTCCTCTTTTATCCTCTCTGACTCAATCTGCTTCCACTTTTAGGAAATGGGTCATCCCAGTCCATCTACCACCTGCAAAGATACCCTTGCCCAAAACTGCTCCCAAAAGGCCTCTATGCTTATATGATTCTCATCACCATATTATCTGAGAAGCTCCTAATTTTTTCAATGTATTGATCTTCAGGTAGGAAAGTGCTATTATCCCTGTTTTTCAGATGCAGAACTGACTCACACATAGACCAAGGAGCTTGTCCAACACAGAAAGTCTGTGGTGCAGCCAGGATTTGAACCAAGGTCCCCAAGTCCTAATTTAGGGCCCTGACCATGGGAAACGTCCTGCCTCTGAGTTGATGAACGCTATTGGTTTACAGAGTGATCTAAAAGTATTTTTCAGACAATCACAAACTAGGATTTGTCTCATGTACAGATTGATGCAAATATGCACAATTACAATATAAGATTTATTTTACAAAATCTGTATGCATTGGGCAAAATCTGTATGCAATTTGTATAATAGGCAACACCTTCCCTCACACATTCCATTCATTTGTTTCTCAGAGGTTAAGCAAGAGCCATGAATCTGTTGAAAACTTATGAGGGCTCTCCAGGAGAATAATTCTGATATCAGATTAAAGAATGAATGGTGTTTCTGCCTAGGAAAAGGGCTTTGCATCTTTAATGTAAGATTTGGTCTCCATAAGATATCATAGAGGGAAAGTCAAAGTAATTCATTTACACCAACTGAGAGTAATACTTATTATCTAAGGAGCCAATAAATCCACATGTATGCAATTAAAGAGAGCCAGGCCTGTTGCTGCAGAAAGGGACTTCATTGATGAGGTGGGAAATAGAGCACAATACATTGGGAGAAGGTGGAGCTCTCTCAGGAACCAGTGAGTCGCTATGTAAGGTGGGTGCGTCTACCCAGCACAGTTACTTCAAAATAACTCATGTTATTTTGAAATAACAATGTGAGTGTCTCCACAGCAATTCCGTTATTTTGAAATAATTTTGAAATAACGGACAGCTTATTCCAAAATCTGTAAACCTCATTCCATGAGGAATAATGCCTCTTCCAAAATAGCTCTATTGGAATAGCAGTAGTGTGGATGCTCCACTGCTGCTATTTTGAAATAGCTCCTCCCCAGGGCCATTCAAAGTAATTACTCCCCAGTGCCTCCTGGGGCTCTAAATCGAGGTAGTGCATCCACATGAGGGAACCCTGCCTCAAACTGATTTTGAGGGTTCCCTGTAGTGTAGATGTGCTATTTCAAAATAATCTATTTCGGAAAAAAATCTGTTGTGTAGACGTTACCAGTGAGATTTGGGACGCCTACACTAAACAATGGCAGAGGGTTACCAAGAGACACAGAGCTTTCTAAGGAGGGCAAAATATAGAATCTAAGGCACTGGAGCTTGCAGAAAAAAGTTCAGAGTTTGGCTCAGCCTTCCATTTCCTTCAGAGCTCTGGGTCTGATTCTCCCACAAAGGATGTGTTCGCACAAAGGATGTGCTGCCTTTCCAGTGTTTTACTCCCCATCTGCTAGTGAGAAAAAAAAGTATTTGACTCTTTCAGAAAGCTTCTGGCACCCAATCCCAGACTCCATTGGCTGCTTTCAAAAGAGGTGAGCTCTTGTTGCTATGGAAACTGTAGCCAAAGCCTGAGCTCCAATTAGGTTTTGGAATCAATTTCTGTCCAGGCATTTTTGTTGCAATGAGACTATTTTACTTATCCCCTTGGCTATACAGGCAAAGATTGGCAGAGCTGGCTCACAGAAAAATGGTAAACACAATAGGTGGGCGAGAGGTCAGATTCATTTTATTAAAATTAAAGTTTCACAAAATCCCAGCTGTATGTTTCCACAAGAGGTAAAACCAGATATTCCCCACATAAATCATCAACTATGAGTCTAAATTCTAGAAAACCCACAAGCAGAAAAGGAGGTCCCATTGAGAAGGGGGGACCTTCTCATATAAAAAATTGAAGCAAAATGATTTGATCAGCTTCTTTGATATAAACCGTTTGCCCATTGTTGTGTGTCCAGACATTTTTCTGGGTACCACTAAATGAAATGCCTCCTAAACAAGGCATGTTACAGACTATAAATGTAAATAACAGAGATCTTTAAGCTGCCTTAAAATTTGTCACTAACAACCTTACCCTTTCCTAGTTAAGAGCAAGTATTCATTGCTTGCTAATTGAAATGTATTTTGTCAACAAACTTCTATTGTCAATTTTTAATTTTAAAGGAATATATAGTATCTCAAGTTGGCAAGCCTGCTCAATGAATGATATTTCATACAGTCTCTCTAAATCAAATCTAAGCAACATAATGCTATTCATTTAATTTCAATTACTATTATAGCTTGCTTAGTTAAACTACTTAATGTGTCCTTTATGCACTGTATTTGATGAATTCATTTGGAAATGACTGTCTAAAGTGGTCTAAGTAGACAATGAATCAGGAAAGGAATTTTGTCCTGTAACTCCAGGTTTCTCAAAATGCCAAAGAGGGTAAAGCAGGTAATTAGTAATTAACAATGAATGTTGAATATTTTCCCATCACTATCCCTTTGGGTAGAATTATAGTAGTTGATACATTAGAAATAGCAATCTCGACACATCTCACAATAATGAAAATCTCTAAAATGGCTAGAACAATAAGATAGTTTAAAAATACTATCAAGTAGGATAAAATTGTTTATTCTTGGGTGTTTAAATTCCTTGCAGATATAATTTGGATATAGCATAATTGAAAAAAAGCTATATTGAATCCTTCCAACAAAAAGGCATGGATTGGAAGATACCATTATCATTCTCATTCTATTTCTCCTGCCAACATATTGAATGGCCCATTACATTCACAAGAGTTCAGAGGTAGAAAACATTTATAGCCACTAAATAGGGTGTTGCTAACAAAACATTCTAACACATTGAGCCCTTTACTCTGGGGGATGGTGTATATACAGGCAGTCCCCGGGTTACGTACAAGATAGGGACTGTAGGTTTGTTCTTAAGTTGAATCTGTATGTAAGTCGGAACTGGCGTCCAGATTCAGACACTGCTGAAACTGACCGCCAGTTCTGACTTACATACAGAATCAACTTAAGAACCCCAGGCGTCCCCAAGTCAGCTGCTGCTGAAACTGATCAGCAGCTGATTCCAGGAAGCCCGGGGCAGAGCAACTCTGCCTGGGGCTTCCTGTAGTCAGCGCTGGTCAGTTTCAGCAGAAGCTGACTTGGGGACGCCTGGGGCAGAGCAGCTGGGGTGCTACTGGACCAACCCAGCAGCACCCCATCTGCTCTGCCCCAGACGTCCTGATTCAGCCGCTGCTGAAACTGACCAGCAGCGGCTGAATCAGGACCTGGGGCAGAGCAGCTGGGGTGCTGCCGGGTTGGTCCAGTAGTGCCCACGGGCGCTGCAGGACCAATCGGCAGTGCCCCAGCTGCTCTGCCCCAGAGTCCAAAACAAAAGCCTGGTCTGCTGGGGGGAGGGAGCACACTAGCTGCGCCCCCCCCCCCAGCAGACCAGGGACACGGGGAGCAGAGCCGCAGCGGCAGCGGGGTGCCGCGCCTCTGAGGCTTTGCTCTGGCAAAGCCTCTGAGGCGCGGGACCCCCCGCGGCTGCGGCTTCAGTCAGGGTGCCTGTGGTCTGCTGGGGACGGTCCCCAGCAGACCACAGGCACCTGGACTGAAGCCGCAGCCGCGGGGGGGTCCCGCGCCTCTGAGGCTTTGCCAGAGCAAAGCCTCAGAGGCGCGGCACCCCGCTGCCGCTCTGGCAAAGCCTCAGAGGCGCGGGACCCCCCCGCGGCTGCGGCTTCAGTCCAGGTGCCTGTGGTCTGCTGGGGACCGTCCCCAGCAGACCACAGGCACCGGCACCCAAGTGGCAGCAGCAGCGGTTCCCGCGCTTCCAAGGCTTTGCTCTGGCAAAGCCTCAGAAGCGCGGGAACCCGCCCGGTGCCCCTGGTCTGCTGGAGACGGTCTCCAGCAGACCAGGGGCACCGGAGCATCTTACGAACGGGGCTTTCTCGCCCCGACTTCCGGGGCGAGAAAGCTCCGTTCGTAAGTGCGGATCCGACGTAAGTCGGATCCGCGTAAGTCGGGGACTGCCTGTATACTGTGGTTTACTCTACAGTACATTTAACTAATGGGAGATATAAGAATTGTCATGCAAAACTCATACCATCGTTCTTTCAAGTTTTCCACTACCAAACTACTCTGGCTGGGATAAGTTCTGTGGCCCCTCAGTAACCCTTGATTTATTATTATGTAGATCAAAAGTTGTCACGAACAGGAAATTGTATAATAAACTGATTCATTTTCAGAAAAAGTAACAAATCATGCATTAAGTCTAGCATTTTCATGAGCATGGAACTCACCTAATAAAGGCCAAACCAAACCCTGACTCCCGAGCAAAGACTGTTTTATGATCAGTGATGGGAAACCTTCTCCTCCAAATGTAGGCACATGGATCAAATGGATCCACACAGTGAAGAAATGGAATCTCTCTGCATGGTTCTTCTGTGGCTGTGTGTACTCATATACAGCTGTGTTTGCATGTGTATACGCACGCACGTGCACACACGAGTCATTACAGCTCTTTGAAAACTGGGTGGAAAGAATTACTGAAGATATATATTTTGTTTTTCATTAAGATGTGATTATAGTACCATTTAGGACATCTGTGTTGTGCTGTTTTTTAAATATCCAAAGTCCTTCACGTGCAGTGGGATTTAGTTGTATTTAATCTTTTCCATAGCAAAATGTTTCCAGTCCTCCAGGTGATATATTTTTCTGATTCTTTTCTTCTTCTTTTTTTCTCCTGAACATACTAGTGTCTGTTATTCCCAAGAGTTATGAGTAATTTCTTAATTTTATGTGTATGGCCATCACCATATTTAGAATCTATGGCAGCTAATGACATATAGTTCCTCATGAATTTTACTCTCCTCTATAGATAGGTCCAATTTCTTTTAAATAGTTTTAACTTACTATCTATTGGCATGGCTTAGACTGGAGGACGTCTGTGACTAATGAGATCACTTTGATTATGAACTAATGCAAACATATCTATTCTAGCTGTTACCTTATCTTTCTGCCTCTCTTTCTGGAATTTCACTGTATTAACACCTGTTGTATATTGTCTACAATACAATTGTAAAATATCTGGGACAGAATCTGTTTCTTTTCCTATTACAGTCAAAGTTGACAGAGGAAGGGGGGGCGGGAAGAGGGCAGTTGCCCCAGTGCCTCACAATTTAAAAGGGCTAGAGACTCTGGGTTATTGCTACCATGGCAGCAGCAGTGGCCAGAGTCCTAGACCTTTTAAATTGTCACCAGAGCCCTGCACAAAATGTTCCAGGCAGTGCTGACAGCTAAATCAGGGAGGCACAGTGAGGTCGGAGCTATGCTGAGTCCTGGCTGCTCATAGCCATGTCTCTTCTGCCCGATGTCCCCACCCCTTTCGGGGGCCCAGAGATGAGCCCTTGCAATTGCCCAGGGCCAAGGAGGGATTTGGGGTGCCCGATCTGGGAGTACTCACCTTTGGTGGCTCCCCACGCCTGCTGTTCCTGGTGGAGGTGGAAGGGTGGCCAGGTGTTTCTGTAAGCTGCCTCAACCCGGAGGCTCCTCCTTTCAGTCAGCACTTGAGAAGGGTGAGGGTACCATATAGAACTATGTCACCATGCCTGCATCAGGAACTGCAGGCATGGATAGTTGCCAGTGGGGAGCTGTTCGAAGTGAATGCCTCCCAGATCCAGCAACCAGAGCTCCCTCCCATGCTCTAATCCCCTGCCCTGAGTACCCTCCTGTAATCACAAGATGTACAACTTTGTCATGTCTGGGAACATAACACTGTTTTTCCTACTTATCCTGCAGTTTATATGACATGGTTTTATATACTATGAGATATTCTAAGAACATAACTACCACAGTATATAAGAGTTTGCAGTATTCTAGGCTATGTCTAGACTGCAGGCTTCTTTCAGAAGAAGCTTTTAGGGAAGAGATCTTCCGAAAAAACTTCTTCCAAAAGAGAGCGTCTACACAGCAAAAGCACATTGAAAAAGCGATCTGCTTTTTTGAAGGATAGCGTCCACACTGAATGGACGCTATCTCGCATTTAAGCTGTGAATACTATGGATGGAGTGGCCACCAGGGCACCTGTACTGTTTCCTGTTTCCTCTTCTTCCAAAAGAACACCCTCTTCCCCATCCACACACGTCTTTTTTCCGAAAGAGCTCTTTCAGAGAAACGCTTCTTCCTCATAGAAAGAGGTTTACCAATGTTGGAAAAAATCCTCTGTTCTTCCGATTTTTTTGGAAAGAACAAGATTGCAGTGTGAATATAAATGATGTTTTTTCAGAAAAATGGCTGTTTTTTTTTAAAAAAATGGCCGTTTTTCCGAAAAACTCTGCAGTGTAGACTTACCCCTAGCTATTAACAGTGTGGAATTATGTGTCAAAGAAAGTAAATATTCATCCTACATTATAGGGAGAAGTGAGATTCCTATTTATATGGGCATTTGGTTATTTTCAGCTTTCAGGAAATAACCTTGCAGAGGTCAATGCTCCTGAAAGTGCTAGAAATGGACCAGAATGAAGAAGGATGTCATCTAGTTATCCATAGACAGAAGTGCAGTAGCAATAGTGGAAGACTGCTGTAACTGGGCCACAAATACGCTTTGGGGTTGTTTTTTTATCATGGAGACACTACTTTTAAGAGTTAAAGTGTTCTTCAGTATCCTTGCCTATACAAGCCATCTCACTAAGGTTGTTCTAGAGTGGCCATCATTGTAATATGGGAGTTCTGCTATTTCACCTGTGTCAAAAGGTGTGTAAATTGTTTTAGTAACATACAGTTGGAAACACCCACCTGCAATACCTCACCAATTTATTTTTCAGAGGCTACCATCCAACCACCTGTTAGTAATTATTTTTAAGAATAAATATAGCAGAAGTATTTTTCAAGGTGAAGGCATAGAGAAAAACCTGTAGGACTAAAAATTAGTGTTTAAAAAATAAAATCTCTTACTTCAACAACAAAAAACATAGTTGATGTGGGATTGAACACAAATATTTTATGTATTACAAAGGGCTACAGCTGACTCTGATTTCAGAAGTAAAGTGCGCATTATTATGTGCTGGTTTCATCTGCCATATCTTGTTTCCATTATGGCCTTTCACATAGAAGATATGTCATTACAGTTAAATGTGATTCATGACAACAATTTTGTAATGGAACTCTAATAAGTTTATTAGTCCCTAGAAGCCAGTGTATTCCATAAAGGGAAATGGGCTATCCAGAGCTTTTATCCAGGCAATCTAAGAAGTTATTTTTTCTGCTACATATTATTGAGCCTGATATTAGTGTTAAGGCTTGAATGCTTTTGTAATGGTAGATTATCCTCTGTTTTCTGTGTGACAAATGAAAAAAAGAGGATAATAGCCTTCCTAAAGAAGGCTATTTATATATATATATATATATATATATATAATCTAAAATAAAGTATCAGACACATATAATCTAAAAAAAAGATTTTTAGAACTTTTGAGAAGGTGGAACTAGACTGAGTTTGCACGTAATGGGATTTAAAAACTAAATCTCAGTAAATGCACATGTGTGTTTACATTGTGCATTTTGTTAATTTCCTTTCAGAGATGGACACTATCCAATTTTAATAAATCAGATTAAATGAAAATTGGCACAAGAAAAGAATGACAGTAATTGAGTGATGGACCTTTCTAAGGATGGCTGAGTAACTTATGAAACTACATTTTTCAATTTTGTTAATAAAGGATTAAAATAATCAGAAGAAGAAAAATGCAAAACAGTTAGGTGGGTTAGATTGGGCTAGATTCTCAGCTGATGTACTTGGGTGTAAATTCATTGAAATCTGTGGAACCATGTCAGTTTAAATTGAATGAGGATCCGGCCTACTCTATATTTTATGTGCTATATGATTAAATAGCCATGTAGGGTATGTCTACACTAGCCCCCAGATCGATCTAGGGAGGCTAATGAGGGTGACCGGAATTTCAAATCAAGCCCAGGATTTAAATATCCTGTGCTTGATTTGCATGTTCCCGGCCGGTCGCCATTTTAGAACTTGACTAGCCTGAAGTAACTGCCCGTGTCTACACATGGCAGTGAAACGGGATTCCGGAATAAAGCCCTACATCTAATTAGGTGGTATTCCTTGTGGAATGAGAAAAACATTAAAGCACAGAGAACTGGCTACCTAATATACAGCTTAAAGTGCCGTGTATGGAAGGGGCACATGGACTTAGCATAGAGAAGTTTAACCAAACAATAAAACAAAGAAAATAATCTGATCATGTCTAAATGGACATTTCCCTATCTACTTACAATCTGTGCTTCAAGGTCCAGTCTATTTCCATGCCCAGTATTCTTTGTAGGCATGGTAGTTCTGCCTGGTTCAGTTCATCTTGTTCCCCCAAATCCTGGCTAAAAACTCACACAAAGAATAACGGCAGGCAGGTATATGTTCCAATTCAAATCTCAATACCTTCTCACATTGGCTTTCCTGACTCCCTGACAATACCACCTAGCTACCTGTGTTTAACTGTTTAGTTACCGAATGCTGGGGTGTTCAGAAAAGACCATCACAGCCAACTGTCTGACTTATCAGGGCATGATATATAATTTTCAGCAAGCAACCATTCTCACAAAATTTCAAATATATGGGGCAGGAGGAAACTTTCTCAAGCTATATAATGAACTAAGCGCACAGCAGTCACAGAAGCAGATTAAGTTTTTGTTTGCTGATCATTAATGAAAGATATAGATTACAGAGATCACCATTCTTTGTCAAAAGAAATCACCTTTTCTTTCATAAGTGTTTACCTCTGGTGTCCATTGTGATATTAAAATGTAATAGATATCATCTGGATGGCTTTATATCAAGTAAGGTCCAATAAATCAACACTGAGAGCAAATAAACTAAACTCAGGTTGAAAGTCCAGATAGATACATGTGCAGATATTGAAAAATTGTATGCTGTTCATCTGATAATCTATTTTTATCCTGTTTTTATTATTACAGTGAAAGCTTTATTATCTGGCACTCTGTTAACCAGAAAGCTCTGTTAACCAGTGTTACCCCCAGCCCAATACCATTGCGTTCTGACTCCCGTCTTTCCAGCTGACTGTTGCAGGGCTTCTGACAGCTGGTGTCATCAGCAGGCTCCTCCTTCCCCTTTAGCCTGCCTCAAGCTGCCAGGAGCTGGATCTGCCAGTGGGAGGTGGGGGAGGGGGAAGCAATAAGCTTTGTTATCCAGCACATTCAATTAACCAGCAATTCCCATTCTCCATGAGTGCCGGATAACAAAGGTTGAACTGTATAACAAAAAAGGGACTTACATGCTCAGTGTTTTTGGTGGGGGTTTTTTTTGGGGGGGGGGGAATAAGGGGGATTAGTTTCTAAACAAGAAAAAAGTGTTCATAGGTTTCATTGAAACTTATCAAAATCCATTCTTCTTGGACTCCCATTTTGATGTCTCTAAATCAATATTAGATATCTTGATATATGCAACCAGGGGTTTGATGCAGAAATCACTTGATTAAATTCTGTGACCTGTGTTTATGCAGAACTCATTATAGATTATCAAAATGGTCCCTTCTCACTTTAAAAATATACCCAACTATGAAATCTCCAATCTCGAAAACAAAATATAAATCACTCCAAATCTGGAAGGTATCCAATCTTTGACACACAGAGGGTTATGCAGAAAATCTTCTCAGATGTCCTGGTCTCATATAATTTACACAGAAATGCACACATTCATAATTTTTGTTTGTGCTTATATCTTATTTTCTTAGCCAACAAACAGACCTAGTTCTTTTTGAGTTTTAATTCATTCACCAGCAATAAAAGCAAAATAAAATATTCACAGACCTGGGCAACTGAGTGTGTGTCCAGTGGGCACACATACAGATACAGCACTAAGCAGGATTCCTTTACTCTGCGTACCTTGACTCAGAATAGAGGCACTTAATCCAAAGTGATATGCACTTTAAATATAAGGCCTTCTACTCGATCTACTAAACAATCTTCTCCCCTGACACCTAGCCCATACCACTGCCAATCTCCACAATTCTCTCCACTCCCAGACAGGCTTCTCAAGGAAAAGTAATCAGCATTTCCTGTGGAAGCTGTCTTCATTTCAACACCAATGCGGAGAAGAGTAAAAAATGTACCATACCATGCTGGTCTGCCTTATGGTGGGAAAAATATCTTGATGCTTCCAAATTCTTTATGGGAAGAATCTCATAACATCCTAGTCCACATCCTTTGCAAGTCTGAAACACTTCCTATGGCAGTTACTGAGTCTGTCTCCCAATCTACATCATTTAGCTGAAGGTGATGAGAATAATGGGTTTTAAAACAGTGAAGAAAGTTGCTTAGCTATGGTGAGATTAAAAACAAAGGCAGCAGAGTCATCCTCCTCCCATTATCCAAGGGGAAACACAGTCTGTCTTCTAACATTAGGAAGCATAAGACTAATGGTTGTCATTATGTTTTATGTTTCAGTCAGTTACTTTATTCAACTAAAATGATCAGAATGGGGAAAGACCATGAAGAGATAAAGAGTAGAATTACTCAAAATTCATTTTTCAGTGAACACAGACCATTGCTTAACTAATCCAATAGAGTGAATGCAACTAGAAGTAGTACCCTCGATTTTAATAGCTTATTGGTGTTGTTTAAAAGAGTCTGTGCTGAGTCTGAAGGGTTAGAAAACGTTTATCTTCCCACATAATCAGTAATGAATGTAGCCTGAATTAAGATATTAAAGAGTTCTCACTGTTAGGTGCAATGTATTTTAAACAACACAATCCCTGGAGCAGACTGAAATGTAGTGAAATGAAACATTGTAGCCAAGGGGACTAATTATTCACTGCCTTGCATTTTGTGTACCTGTATAAAGAGAATGCAATGTGGGTGTAAAAGGCTATTTTCTGTTTAAATTTGACTTCTAAGAGAAGCAATTTGGAGTAATAATACAAATAATCAACTGAGATCATTTTCAACACTAGTCTTCAAAGATCTGCTACCAGAGTATTGCAGTGTATGTAATCTAAGATTTCACTTTTTTATCTCACCACTTATAAGCTTTTGCTTTGATTATACATGAAAGCATTTCCAGTTTGTTTAGAATATCATTTTACATATCCCTGCCTGACTTCCGTGAGAAGGCATAATATAGTTGCACAAAATTTGCTGAAGTGTTTGACTCCTAATTGTCTGAGAGTTTTCTGGTTTTATTAGCTCTCTCTTTCTTTTTGTTTAATACACCACTTTTTTCTCCCAAAAGAGGTGAATGAAATTGTTCATTTAAGCAAGGCCTTTGGAGAGACCTATCTAATTAGAGGTTAGAGACCAAGTGACAAAGCAATATTAACTTTCAAGAACAAAGGTAGCTCCCTGAAAATCTTGCAGATCAATACATCCTTTATTTTGCAGAAAGAGTACATGCAGGGCCATTTAAAGCCCCAGTAGGAAAAAATGGAAGATTGAGCAGGCACACCTTGATCAAGGACTTCTGTGATACATTCATATCACTACCAAATATTTCTGGGCCAAAATGTATCTTTCTACTGTCAATGGATATAATGATCAATACCATTTACAGCTATCAAAGGGCATGTGGAGAATAAATATTCAATGTATTCAGTTACTTGAATATTGTAGTTTTGAAAGTTTAACTCTCATTTAAATGCTATTTTGTTTCAATTCTACTAAAAGTGGCATTGGACACTGAAAAATGAATCTCTAAAAATAACATCACAGGTGTGCATCACAGTGATTTCCATATCAGATTGCAAAGTATACAATTAACCACTACAAACTCACTGGATTCTCATGAGCCAATGTATCACCAAGAATAAAGATTCTGAGGAACTTAATGATCAATTCTATTGATTATATGCAAATCAGAATAGAGTCCAGTTCCCTTTTATACTTCTATGTTTACATTGCAATAATAATGGAAAGAGAAGTAGGGAGAGTAAAATTAGTCAGTGAAACTTGGGAAAACACTGCTTGAAACTATAGCACATATTAAGAAACATGACTTTTTAAAAAGGGGAGGCAAAGACAAATAAAAAGAAAGTGAAAATAGAACATGAATGAAACAAATTTAGAGAGTGCGATGAAAGAAAAAACAAAGGGAATGAGATCAAATATTCAAAAGAAAAAGTTTCCTTTTTTAAACTTTATTCTATAATCAAATCTAACACATGTTATATATGTTTAAATGTCTCACAGGGGTAGCCATGTTAGTCTGTAACTTTAAGAATAATGAGTAGTCCTGTGGCACCTTAGCCCATGTCTACCCTAGGACTTTATTTTGAAATAACCACAAGGTTGAATTTATAAGCAGAGAGTCTACACTACAAACCCCATAATATAGAAATAGTGGGCCACAGAATTTGAAATCGGTATGCCTGCTTTTTAGCACGAGTAATTCTAATTCCAAAATAGTTATTTCAAAATAATGGAAGTGTGGATACTCTGGTGCCTCTATTTTGAAACAATTACTCCCCAGAGTAATTCAAACTAATTACTCCCCAGTGTCTCCTGCTCTAAATCCAAGGTAACGTGTCCACATTAACAGAGTCAGCCTCAGACTAATTTTGAGGATTCCCTGTAGTGTAGACATGCTAGTTTTAATTTGTTAAATCGGGAGTTAAGTCGAATTTACTAATTTCAAAATAGTTTCATAGTGTAGACATGGCCCTAGAGATTAACAAATGTTATATATAATATTATTATTAGCATTCATGGGCAAAACCCACTTCCTCAGATGAGCTTGAGTGGCGAAAAAAAGTGGACCCTCAGAATATATAACAGAAAAAGAAGGGAGAGTGGAAAGCTTAACTTGAAGAACACATCTGTAGTAGAACTGTGTGTTATTAAAAAGAATAAAGGAGGATAAAATAATTCAGTTGAATATATTATAGTCTTCAGGGTTTCAAAGCTCTCCTGGTCTGCAAAATTGCTAACAGTAAGTAAATTATATAATTTGGAAATATTTTCTAGCTGCCACAACAATATTTAAAATTAAAAAGGTATTTTAATAGGGGCTGCAGTTGCCCCAGATGAAGGCATTAGACCAGGGTGGGGAAACTTTTCTGGGATGGGGGCCACTGGTCCTCAGAAAAATCAGTTGGGGTCCTCACACCAGTTAAAATCAAAACAAAACAAAACCTCACTGATGTGGACCTCGACTGAGAAAGAGAAAGACACTCCCACCATTCGCCTCCCATAATCAAGTCGAGAGAGGCCCAGCCTAATAGATTTTGTGTGCTCTAGCCCCGCAGGAGGACAGTGGGGTAGCTGGAGGGCCAGTGTAAGCGCCCCAATACTGGGGGTGGGGGCTGAGCCATGGGGAGCGTTCCACGAGGTGTACCGGTAGTTCGGACTAGGAATCCTAGTCCGAACTACCTAGTTCGAGCCCCGTGTAGCCGCGCTGCACGGGGTTCGAACCAGCGGAGTTTTAAAAATGGCGGCTCCCCGCTTATGCAAATGAAGCCCGGGAAATTCAAATCCCGGGCTTCATTTGCAAGTGTGGTATGCCTACATTACCCTCCTAGTTCGAACTAGGAGGGTAGTGTAGACATACCCATAAGTAGTAGTACCAGAAGTACTGAACATTCTTCCATAAAAGTCCTGTGTTGCCTGATCTAAGATTATGTTTCAATTTCTAATTACCCAAGTAAAGGGTTGACAGGTTCTTTGTCCCAGGATCAGGCACAGTATTCAATTATTCTATGATTGAGAACCCTGATGTGCACAGTTGCAACACTCACACTATAGAAACTCTTGTGTATTTACAAATATAGTTTATTAATACAGTTAGCACAGACAAAAAACATCCCAGTTTCATAAGACAGGGACTATACATCTGTATCTCCATACCATATACTTAGATCATTCCTTCTAGAACAATCTTAGGTGTTAGCCCATCATCTTTCCCATTCTCTTTCCCTTCCCCATCACCAGGGGCCATCATTCTGGCCCTTCCAAGGACTCCCATCTTCTTCTCCTCCCTCGCCCGGGGTCCCACTTTTATACTAAGTGATGCTGCTGATAACATGTTTGATGCATATCAGTAGGGGATGTTTCTAATGTTGAAGTGTTCTTTTCCTATAGGTCAATGTATCATTGCTCTTAACTTATTATCATATACGTCAATTCATTACCATGGGCCTTTGTGGTCATCTGTCACATCCTGTGTCCTGATTACTCAACTCAGACTGAACCAATTATTTGGGGATTTTTATATAATGATGCATCTGCTGAGTCTGAGGCTATTTTTCCTACAATCCTATGTGGGTGAAGGGTCCCAGACCTAAGTTCCCCTTGTTAGTCTTAGGAAACCATAAATAAGCTATGAACTGTATCTGGGTGAGACCATGTCTCCACCAGAGAAATCTGCTAACCTTAGCTTCTGCTGATCTTGCAAATGGCCTGTTACAGCCTGGACCAAAGGTAAATTATAGCCCCATGTTACTTGACCTAGACTGTGAGCTTTTTCATTCAAGCGCAACCCTGCCCTCTAATTGGCTGTAATGCAGACACGACACTCATTGGAAAGTGCATTCAGAGGCTGAACCATTTTGTTATACCCTAGAGCCGTGGTCACCAACCAGTAGATCGTGAGCTACCAGTAGATTTCAGGGGCTCTAAGAGTAGCTCTTGAGCCCTCTCTGAACTGCGCACCTGCGCAGTACATTTACATTAGATTTCCTCATTTGAGGAGCAGCTACTCACTGAGCAACAACACAGGTGAGTAGCTGCGAGGAATGGTGGGAGCTGGGAGGTTGGGAGGGATGAAACACCCCAGTCAGCTGACTGTGGCTTCCACAGCTGGATCTAGGAGTAGCCTCCCTGGGCTGAGCGCAGGGCAGCTGGGCTGGAGGGAAGAGAAGCAGCTGCCCAGCCAGCTGGCCATGGCGCTCAGCCAGGGTGCACCACGCTCCATGTGGGCTGGCGCAGAGAAGAAGCTGCCTGGCCTGCTGGCTGTGGCGTTCAGCCCAGAGGAGGCTGAACCGTGCTCCAGCTGATTGGGCGGCTTCCCCTCTGCGCCTGCCCACGTGGAGCTTGGTGGCACCCTGGCTGAGCTCCATTGTCAGCTGGCTGGGCAGCAGCCTTTCTTTGCTCCAGCCTGGCTGCCCTGCGGTCAGTCCGGAGGGAGCGCGGGTCGGAGGCTTCCAAAAGAAGGGTTTTTTTTCTGACATTTGGTCCAGTGTAGACAGGCCAAATGTTGGAAAAACCTCTTCCTACAGAAGAATAAAAAAAAATAAGCAGCAGTATAAGGATTGGGGATAGCAAGTGATGGAGAGGAGAATAGAGAGGGTGGGGCTTCAAGGAAGGGGCGGGGCTTCAATGAAGGGGTGGGGCGGTAGATCTTGGCTTGGTCTGTCATTTAAAAAGTGATCTTGGTTGTAAAAAGTTTGGAAACCCCTGCCCTAGAGCAGTGTTTCCCAATTGGTGCTCCGGGGAACCCTGGGGTTCCGCAAAGCAAAACTAGGGGTTCCGCGAGGAGCCAGCTCTCCCCCGCCCTCTCTGAAAGAGAGAGCGAGCCAGCTAGCCAGTAGAGGCATGGGCAGTGAGTTGTATGGGCTCATGGTGCCCATGCTCCACCAATATTTGGAGCTGGGGTGGGCCCTGGCCCCTCTGCATGTCCTCCCACCCCGGCCCCAGAGCATCTCTCCCCCAGCCCCGTCCCTGCTGTGCACAACCTTCACTGAGCTCCCCCTTGCCGGCTGCTGCTGCCCTGTGCGGCGTGCTCAAACCGGTGGGTGGGGAGACGCTTGGGTGTGACGTAACGTCACGGCCCGGGATTTTAAAACTGCTGGGTGCTGTGTTGTGCCGTGTGGCTGAGTTGCAGGTTCAGAGTCCAGGGACAGAGTGCAGAATTCAGCCTTGCAAAGTGGAAGGCAGAAGGAAGGGGAAGGGCTGAGAGAGGAAGGGGCTTGTGCGGAGGGGGAGGGCAGAGGGAGAAGAGAGGGGAAGGCACCAAAGGGACAGGGTGGAGGAGAGACTCTACCTGGGGGCCAAGTGCAGACAATGAGGAAAAAGGCAAGAGGGGAGGTGTCAGTGGGAGCAGGACAGGGTGATGCTGGGAGGGGAGAAGGTAAGGACATTGGGGGCAAGAGGAGGGAAGGAGGTGGTGCTGGGAGAAGGCTTGAAAGAAAGGGTGGGCATGAAGAAGGCCGGGATGGAGCAAGTCATGTGTGAGGGCACAGAGGGGCATGAGGTGAATGGGGGCAGAGGGTGGTGAGGGGGTGGGCATCAGGGAAAAAGAGGGCAAAGGAGGTAGGGGCAGTGAGGGAAGGGGGAGGTACCAGGAGGGGCAGGAGTAAGAGAAGGTGCAGGTGCCAGGGGATTCTGGGGTGAAGCAGAAGGGCAGACACCTGCAGGAGAGGGACCAGCACCAGAGGAGAGATGCAGGGCAGGTTTGTACAGGGAGGTGTTAGAAGAGGGGATGAGGAGGGGTAGCTCACATGATCAGAGTGGGGCTACTGGAGGAGTGGGCACAGAGAGGAGAGAAGGGCTCGTGGAGGGGGGCAGGTAGCAGGAGGGCTGAGTGAGAAGGGCAGGAGTCAGGACAGCAGAGGAGGGTGAGGAGTTGGGGGGCAGCAGGCACCAGGAGAGCTGATGGAACAAGGGGAGGAGACATGGCAGCAGAGAGAAAAGGTAAAGGTTTACAAATATTTATTAATAACTTGGGTGCCGCGGTGGCACATCCAAACAAGCCACATGAACTCAGTACTTGCGAGCCGTGCTTTTGCACAAGAGCATCTATGGCAATGTGGATGCTCTCTTGCCCAAGAAAGCGTCGATGGCCATTTTAGCAATAGAGCTTTCTTGCGCAAGAAATTCATGTCGCCTGTCCACACTGGCCTCTTGCGCAAGAACAGTTGAGCAAAAGGGCTTATTCCTAAGCCGGAACATCATAGTTCTTGCTCAAGAAGCCCTGATTTCATACATGAGAACGTCAGTGTACTTGTACAAGAATATGCGGTCAGTGGAGATAGGAAGCAAGTTTTTGCGCATGAGCGGCCGCTTTGGCGCAAAATCGTGCCAGTGTAGACACAGCCAAGGGGAGGGCAGGAGGGAGGCAGGGGCAGGGAATCAGTGCTGGCTCAGCATGTCTGCATGGTTTGGGGGAAGGTGCAGGGAAATTGAGCTCAGCTGGGTTGCAGAGTGGGGAGGTCCAGGGAGCTGAAGTGGGCTGGGCTGGGCTGAGGGGTGGAGGTGTGTGTGTATGGAGCTCAGAACTCAGTTTGGCTGCAGGAGGAGGAAGGTACTTGGAACCGGGGCTAGACTCAAGGAGGGAGCGAGGGGCAGGGAATCGGCGCTTGGCTCAGCAGTTTTGCGGGGCTTGGGAGAGGTGCAGGGAAACGGGGCTCAGCTGTGCTGTGGGGGAGGCATGCAGGGAACCAGTGCAGGGCTCAGCTGGATTGAGGTGGATGGGGGAGGGCATACGGAACAGACAGGCAGCTCAGTTGGGCTGTGAGGGGCTGCAGGGAACTGGTGCTGCACTCCCTTGGATTGTGGGGGATGGTTTTGGGGGAGGTGCAGGGAATCAGCAAGGATGGGCAGCTCAGTTGGGTTGCAGGGGATAGAGGCACAAAGAAGCCTAGTGGGATGGCGGGGGGGAAACCAGGAGCCCTGAAGTGACCTCCCCTGGTCCAAAAAACCCTCATCTGGGACCAGGGCAGGTCCAGAGGGTGCCAGATCAGGGAGGTCCAACTCTTACCCAAGTCTCCTCCCTGTCCCTGGCCCCAGCACCCTGCCAGTCACCCTAGTGCCCAGCAGGACCATGTCCTTGACCCCAGCACCCTGCCACCTGCCTGCCCCAGCACCTTGCCCCAGCACCCCGCCACCTGAGCCAGCATCCTTCCACCCAGCAGCACCCTCTCCCCGGCCCCAGAACCCACTTTCACTCTGTCCCCTGCCCCCACAAGCACATTTGGGACTACATCAGTGAGGCTTGGGGATTTTTGGAGGGTTATTGGGTTTTTTTGCATCTCACTTGTGTGGCCCCAACTGACTTTTCTGTGGGTCAGTGATCCTTGACTCAAAACAGGTTCCTCACCCCTCTCATAAATAAAGACAATGCTAACACCTTTTGAGTTTGACATTGTTTTATTTAAAAATGAAGCCTGGCCAACAAGCCCCCAATTGGGTCCAAACCCCCATCTCACTGCAGCATCATAACACTCCTGCACCACCTGACCCCAAATCTGAGCCTATCATACACTGGAACCCCCTGTCCTGAGCCTCTCACATCCCCAAACTCCCGCATCCCCACATCCTCAGTCTTCTGCCACAACACTCCTGCATCATCCACACACCACAAATCTGTGTCCTGAGCCCATCATACTCACAGCCTCCTTGCCCTGAGCCCCTCACATATCCAACCCAAACTCCTGCACCCTCACATCCACAAGCCCATGGCTTGCTCAGCACCCCAACCTTCCACCTGAGCCCAACACTCCCGAGCCTGGAGACCCCTCCCTGAGCCAGCATCCCCTTCTCCTGCATCCAAATTCCATCCCAGAGCTTGCACTTCTCACCCCTTCCCACACCCATATCCCTCATTCCCACCCCACACCTTCTGTCTCAACCCAGTGAGAGTGTATAAGGCCTGGGGATAGCAAGTGATGGAGAGGAGGGGAACAGAGCTAATGAGGCTTCAAGGAAGAGGGGTGTAGGGGTCTTGGGGAAGGAATGTGATTTTCATGCATTGGCGGGGATTTTCCCTTCCCCCCCCCCCCCTTTTTTTTTGCTTGACAAACCTAGGGGTTCCTTGAAATTCTGAAAAGCTGAAAAAGATTCCATGGCCAAATAAAATTGGGAAACACTGCCCTAGAGCAGGAACCACTGCACTGCAGGGGAACCTGATTCACCAGACAGCCCTTCGGCTGGGCTGTACTGCACCTATGCTGCTCCTATGCCTAATGGCATCTGAACTGCCACACAGCCCAGTCAGTGCACCCCACCAACAGGCTTGGCTGTGTGTGGGGAGGCAGGGCTTTTTACCAGACATGGTCACCATATCAAGCAGCATACGCACACAGATAGGTACAAGCAGCAGGATCACTAATTTGGGGCTCTTGCTAGACTCCTATTTACAAGCATGCCCTGGCCCCAGTCAAGAAAGGGCATGAACTTGTTCCCAGGTGGGTCAATGGCAAAGTCCCCCAGGAGTTGAGTGCTGCCGTGCTAGTATTCAGTAGGCCTTCACATACTGCAATGGGCAGACATAAGCCCTAGTGTATTACACCTGAACCCAGACATCAGTCAAGCTAACACAAAGGACCTGTGGGAATGCTGAGAGCAGCGTTGCAATGCCTGCCTACCACTCTCCTGAGTATAACCCTCTGGCCAGGTAGATGCCACACATACACACACAAGTTACTCCATTCTGGGCAGGCAGGACATATTGTGCTGCATACCAGCCTTTAGCAGATTTCTTACACTACAGCTCTTAACTATTACCTAATTAATCTAAATTAACACAACCATATTAATAGCATGATAGGCAAGTAACTTGATAGGCTATAATTGGAATAGCATTCCAGAGCATTCAAGGCTGTGAAGCTGCCATTTCTTTGTCTACTTTAGTTCATCCAGAATAAACATACCTAGGTCCTGCTTTTGCTGCACTGCGCTTATCTTGTTGATCAAGAGCTTTGATTGCATCCATTTCCCATTATTTTTGCTTCCTTGCCTTCCTCCTCTTGCACTGATTACCCAGATGATGTCAGAATTGTGTTTGATGCATTTTGGCTCTACCTTTTTTACCTGCATTTTTCAAATGCATTCCTCCAGAAAGGATCAGTGTTTAAAGGAGAATCACTGGTGCCTTGGTTTTTGCAAATCCTCTTCAAAGGGATGAATTTAAACTTAGCAGAAGAGAGTATGCATACAATTGTGCTTCTTCTTCCTAAGCTGATTTCAGAGGAGTAGCGAATGGGGCACGGGGGGGGAGGGGGCAATTGCCCCCGGGCACCACGCTAGGGGGGCTCCGGGCCGGATGAGAGAGAGCGCATGCTGTGCAGGCTCACCTGGCATAGGAGGCGAGTTATATGGCCATCCCCCCCCCCCCCCCCCGGCCCCGGGCTGTCCCTGCTGTGCGCAGTGTTCTGTTGGCTCCCCCTTGCCTGCGCACACTGCGCACGGCAGGGAAGGTCCGGGGCCGGGAGGGCCGGCCATAGAACTCGCCACCCATGTCAGCATTCAGTCAGCTCCCCCTTGCCTGCGCAAGCTGCGCAGCGTTTCCAGGTGACCAGGGAGACACCCGGGTGTGACGTGATATCACGGCCCAGGACTTTAAAGGTGTTCAGTACCGCGCGGTGCTGGCCTAGCTTCCGGTTCGGAGTCTGGGGACTTTTGGGGCCCGAGCGCAGACTCCAGACCCACAAGTGGAAGGCAGAAGGTACGGTACGGAAGGGCAGGGCAGGGCAGGGCAGGCGGAAAACTAGGGGGAAGGGGTGGGAGAGGAAGCAGCTTGAGTGGAGGGGAGCGGAGGGGAAGGGAGGGAAGGAACTTGTGCGGAGGTGGAAGGGAGAGGGAAGATACAAATCCCAGGGGGCCAAGTTCAGACAATGAGGAAAAGGGCAGGAGGGGAGGTGTCAGTGGGAGGGGGGACAGGGTGATGCTGGGAGAGGAGAGGGGAAGGGCATTAGGGTCTTGAGGGGGGAAGGAGAGGTGCTGGGAGAAGGCTTGAAAGGAGGGGTGGGCATGAGAAAGGTGGGGATGGTGCAAGGCATGTGTGAGGGCACAGGGGCATGAGGGAAATGGAGGCAGAGGGTGGTGAGGGGGTGGGCATCAGCGAAAAAGAGGGCAAAGGGGGCAGGTGCAGTGAGGGAAGGGAGAGGCACCTGGAGGGTGCAGGGCTAAGGGAAGGTGCAGGTGCCAGGCAGGGCCGGCCCAAGATATTCTGGTGCCCCGGGCATGGGCACGCAGCGTTGCCCCCGGGCGCACAGTGCATGCGTAGGCCCGCCCGTGGGGAGCCGGCCCGCCCCTGGGGTGCACGGCGCATGCACGGCCCAGATACAGCCACTGGCGCACAGCCCAGACCCGCCCCTAGGGTGCACGGTGCAATCGCAGCCCAGTCCGGTCCGGCTGTCACTGCTGGAACACGCACCAGGCCGTGTAGGGCCCCCCGGCCATGGGGGAAAGGGCGTTGCTGGCCAGCGCCACAGGGATGCGGGTGGGCCGGCACTGTGAGAGCCGGGAGTGTGGTGCCTGATGGCAGCTGTAAGGTATGCCGCACGCCCCTTACAACTGCCATCAGGTGCCCCCAATTGGCTGGCGCCCTGGGCAGCTGCCCGGCTCGCCCATGCCTCCGTCTGGCCCTGGTGCCAGGAGATTCTGGGGTGAAGCAGAAGGACAGACACCTGCAGGGGAGGGACCAGCACCAGAGGAGAGAGGCAGGGCAGGTGTGTAGAGGGAGGTGTTAGAAGAGGGGATGAGGAGGGGTAGCTCACCTGATCAGAGTGGGGCTACTGGAGGAGTGGGCACAGGAGGGAGAGAAGGGCTGGTGGAGGGAGACAGGTCGCAGGAGGGTTTAGGGCAGTGAGAAGGGCAGGAGTCAGGACAGCAGAGGAGGGTGAGGAGATGGGGGGCAGCAGGCACCAGGGGAGATGATGCAGCAAGGAGAGGAGACATGGCAGCAGAGAGAAAAGGTAAAGGTTTAAAAATATTTATTAATAACGTGGTATGCTGCCCACGGCCAGTTTGTTTGCGGCCCGCGGTGCAGTTTGGGTTTATGTGGGGATCAACACGTGGCTGGCGAGTGGGAGCCAAAACAAAAAAGTAGTCAGTGTAATGATCTTCTGTTGATATGTGTTTTAGTAGTTAAAGTCTTGGACTGTCATTGCTCATGGAAAGTGCTGTCACATGGGTAGAAATCGGGTAAATATTGCATTTTATTAATATCAGCAGAGCTGACTTAAATGGGGCCTGTGTGTTGTGTAGTCTTTCCTTAATCTTTGTATTCATGCCTGTCAGTGTGAGAGAAGCTATTTGTATATATTTGCTTGCATATGCAACTACACTTAAGTTGAGGCCCTCACCATGTTCTGTAAGTATCAGTGTGGCCCCTGGGCTTCCAAAGTTGAGTTGCCCTAGCTCATCCCTGACAGGTGTCTGTCTAACCTGGTCTTCAATATCTCCAGTGATGGAGATTTCACAAGCTCCCTAGGCAATTTATTCCAGTGTTTAACCACCCTGACAGGCAGGAAGTTTATCCTTATGTCCAACTTAAACATCCCTTGTTGCAATTGAAGCCCATTGCTTCTCATCCTAACCACAGAGGCCAAGCACAACAATTTTTCTTCCTCCTCCTTATGATAATCTTTTAGATACTTGAAAGCTGCTCTCGTGTCCCTTTTCAGTCTTCTCTTTTCCAAGGTAAACAAGGCCAATTCCTTCATCCTTGCCTCATACCTCATTCTCTCTAGAACTTTCATCATTTGTGTTAATCTTCTCTGGATTTTCTCCAGTTTCTCCACGTGTCCTGAAATGTGGTGCCCAGAACTGAATATGATACTCCAGCTGGGGCCTAATGTAGATGGCTCAGTCCCTGCCTAGGGGACATGAGACTGGGTGGGTTAATTTCCAATCCTCCTGTTTATTCTTTTCTTAAGCCAGGAGGGCATGGTAGTTCTGATGGGGGCTCTGCAGGAAGACAGTCCACACTGCTCCCTGCCTGAAACCCTGTGCAGGTGTCAAACAGCTGTCCAGCCCACCCTAGAGGTGACTGCATTTCAGTGTGCCTGAAGCAACACAGCACCAGCAATGGACAGGAGAATGGCTCCTGGACATGTCTTGCTCATGACTGCTTCAGTCCCATTGGATGGGCCTCAGCCTCTTTTCTTCCCCTCCCCCACTTTGCAATAGGGCTGTAGACTCTGGGGGGAGAGGGGTGGAGGCAGGCAGAGGTGTCTCCCTGCAGCAGATGTAGACAGGTCTCTGTATTAATCATTCTCTCATTGAAGTTTTTAGCTTTGTATTGAGTCCTTTCACATGGAAACTTTGTATTAAACCTTAGTAGAATAGTCCCTAGGACAAGCAAGGCAGAGACTGTACCTGTGGGGTGAATGAGGTGGGAATGTATAAGGTGGAAGATGAGCACCTCTGGGCAGTTGCAAAGGTTGGAAAGGGGATGGAAGACAGATCCAAGATCAATGAGCCCTGAGAAGTGGGCCCATTGAAAGGAGACTGGACCTGTGGATGCCTTGGGGGTCAGCAGCAAGGGCCTGCTTTGGGAAGCCCCCTCTTGGGAGGTGAATGTGGCAGCACTGAGACACCACCCAGAAGTCGGCGCCACAGACACTAACTGCAGATTCATGGGACGGCTCTCACACATCTTGCACATGCATGAGATGATAGATCTGCAGGAGGTGGGGCAGTGGCGTAGTGAAGCGAGGGGGCCGGAGAGGTCAGTTGCCCCTGGGCACCATGCTAGGGAGGCTCCAATTTAATCCCATTCTGCTCTCCCCTTCAGCTCACGTGCTCCACCGGCAGCTGGAGCCTCCTCCCTGCTTCTCTGCTCCAAGCCCGACCCTCCTCCATCTCCACCAGCAGGTTAGTGCATGCAGGAGCCCGGCCCCAAACTGTAGGGGGTGGGGGAAGATGCAGTACAAGTTCCCCTCAGCTGTGCACCAGGTTTGGGGCCATGCCACATGATGGCGAGGCGGGGAGGGGGCGCAAATTTTTCCTTTGCCCCCAGGCGCATAACACCCTCGCTACACCTCTGGTTGATTTACTAAATTTGCAGGAGAGAATCAAACAGAAAAACTTTCCTTCTAGATAGTTAAAGTCTATTCCGGGATGGGAGGCAGAGGGGAACCTAAGACCTGGGGGCTGGATTCTGGGCTTCCCCCACCCAGCATTGGGAGCTCCCTGCTCATGTTCCAGCCCCATGCCCCCCCCCCCCCCCCCCCCACAACTCCCTTCCTGGGTCTGGGAGCACCAGCACTGCCTCACAGTCTAGATTAAGGCAACCCAGAGCCAGGGCCAATCCGAGGGCTCTGTCTTGTGGGAGAGGAAGTGACTCCATATGCTGCCACTCCCCCTTCCCTTGGCTAGCACTGTAAGCGCTGCCTGAAGCCCTTTCCCCCACAAAATCTACTAGTCTGGATCCCCCGAGGCTACGCTGTGCAAAGGGATTGTGGGGGAGTTTCTTTCTGCTTCACAGTCACTAAGGTGGTAAGGTTTTTTTTAATTTTACTTCTCACTTTTGTGCAGCCCTGAACTGATTTTCTCTGGGTCAGCAGCCCCTGACTCCAAAACGTTCCCTACCCATGGTCTATTCCCTTGGATGCAGTATATAGGAAAATTAATATCCTTACCTGTAATTTCGGTGTTGCAGTATGGATCTCCTTCTGTATGAAGAAGTCATAGTTAAAGGCTATTTTCCTTCACTTTGCAGTGGAAAGACATCATAATTCATGGGAAGCAGCTGGCAGTGACTGCCATTGAGAGCCCTCTCATAAGAGAATTAGCCCAAGATTAAAAAAATGCTGTAAAGTCTATTAATTTAGCTTTGAACTCAATAATTACTTCCTCCCCCACAGGAATCATTTTATATCTCACTATACAAATTGTTATCTTGAAATGCATTCAGAGAAGATTGAAGAATCTATTGCCTGAAAATTGTATCTGAAGTGGATAGCAGTTCAGTGTGTGTGTGTGTGTGTGTGTGTGTGTGTGTGTGTGTGTGTGTGTGTGAGAGAGAGAGAGAGAGAGAGAGAGAGAGAGAGAGAGAGAGAGAGAGAGAGAGAAGGTGGATTTTTGCATGCAAGTGCAATTAACAGACTTAACTCAAGTGTCAGGGACCCTAAGATTCTGCAAAAGAGATTCTGATTCTGTCCACTGATGCACTGAAATTCCTGAAGCCTGGGCATTCAGACATCGTGAAGTTTCCATGTAGTCCCAAAACCTTAGAAGTCAAATTAAACTTCTTCCTTACTTTTACTTTACAGGATTTTTTTCCACTCATGAAATACTGTAGTTAGGAGGTCTATGGATCTTAGCCCTGATCTTCACTAGGGAGTTATTTCAAAATAACTCCCCTTATTTCAAAATAAGAAGTGGAGAGTTCACACTCATTATTTCAAAATAACAACTCCTATTTTCCATGAGGAATATCGCTTATTTTGAAATTGTTATTTCAAAATAACATGAGTGTGGATGCTCGAAATGATTGGCCTCCAGAGGCCTCTCACAGCTACAGATGTGACTGCTTTGGCCACACTTAACACAGGGCTGGCCCACAACATTTTGACACCTGAGGTGGGGAGCTCAAATGACGCCCCCATGACTCCTCGCTTGGGCCAAAACTTTGAAAGGTCTCAATTCTGCTTTCTTCCTGTTCTACTCCTCTCATGGTACTGCTCTGCTACCTACATATGCATAAGCAGCAGACACAATTTTCTACACTCTGGGTCCTAGTGGTGCCCCCCCCCCCCCACAGTCTGGCACCTGAGGCAGCTGCCTCAGTTCATCTCATGGTAAGGCCAGCCCTGACTTGACATCCCCAGTGCTCCTCTTCTCCTGCAGAGCTTAAAGCAGCAGGCTGAAGGAAAAGACTGTGTGGACCTTTCACAGCCCCGTGCCACACAGCACCCATCCCAGGAGCCATGTCAGATCCCAGCGCTTCCTCTGAGCCCCCCCTGTCTGCCAGCACTCCCGTAACACGGTCGGCTGTGACAAAAGAGAGCACCGGCCCATACTGGTGTGGAGATCCTGATTCTCATTGAGGCCAGGAGCGAGGAGACCAAACTCCAGGATCTCAGCACCAGGAGAGAAATGCCAAAGTCTCTGGACAGATGGCCTCCAGCCTGACTGAGAAGGGGTACATGTGAACCCTTGACCAGGTCCACATGAAGATAAAAGAACTACAGCAGGCAGGGGCAGCCTGAGATGGGCTGCGGCAGCTGACGCCCCAGGCGGAATGCGTGATCGGCGCCCCCGCCTGCACAGCCGTCAATGGCGTGACGTCATCAGCGGGCACCCCATTGAAGGCGGCACCCTAGGCAACGGCCGAGTCGGCCTATAGTCACGGGCCGCCCCTGACAGCAGGCCTACAACAAGGCCAGAGAGCAAAGTGGACACTCTGAGGCAGCTCCTCACACCTGCTGCTATTACAATGCCATCCTGGGCATGTCGACAGTTATCCCCCACCCCGGGGTCATCGTCAAGTCCAGCCAGGATATGCCCAGCATCAGCCTCTATGAGAGTGGGGTTGTGGAGGACCAGAAAAAGGAGCCACCATACCCGCCAACCAGGAGGTGCTCCTCACCATGCTGCCCCACCTGTCCTCCTGCCCCCCCCTTCCCTCCCAGGATGTCTCCCAGGCCTCAGACAATCCCAGTGAAGGCACTTCAGGTGAGTTCTATAGCTTTCCCTATATACACATAAGAACATAAGAATGATCATACTGGGTCACCAGTGGTCCATCCAGTCCAGTATCCTCTCTGCCAACAGTGGCCCAGAGGTAGGGAATGTAAGAAGTAATCCTCACATGATCCCTCCCTTGTCACCCATCTCCAGAGAAACAGAGGGTAGGGATACCATTTCCACCCATTCTGGCAATAGCCATTGATGAACCTAACCTTCATGAATATATCTTGCTCTTTTTTGAACCTTGTTAAAGTCCTAGCCTTCACCACATCCTCTGGCAAGGAGTTCCATAGGTTGACTGGGCTCTGAGTGAAGAAAAACTTCCTTTTGTTTGTTTTAAACCTGCTGCCTATTAATTTCATTTGGTGACCCCTAGTTCTTATATTGTGAGAATAAGTAAATAACTTTTTCTTATTCACTTTTTCCACACCAGTCATGATTTTATCTACCTCTATCATATTCCCCCCTTAGTCTCCTCTTTTCTATGCTGAAAAGTCCAAGTCTATTACTCTCTCTTCATATGGGACCCATTCCAAACCCCTAATTATTTTTCTTGCCCTTTTCTGAACCTTTTCCAATGCCAATAAACCTTTTTTGAGATGAGATACATCTGTATGCAGTATTCAAGATGTGGGCATACCATGATTTTATATAGAGGCAATAAGATATATTCTGTCTTATTTTCTATCCCTTTTGTAATGATTCCTAACATTCTATTTGCTTTTTTGACTGCCGCTGCACACTGAGTGGATGTTTTCAGAGAACTATCCACAATGGCTCCAAGATCTCTCTCTCTTGAGCACTTATTGCTCAATAAGTCTGCATCATATTGTATGTATAGTTGGAATTATTTCTTCCGATGTGCATTACTTTACATTTATCAACATGAAATTTCATTTGCCATTTTGTTGGCCAGTCACTTAGTTTGGTGAGATCTTTTTGAAGCTCTCCACAGTCGGCTTTGGTCTTAACTATCTTGAGCAGTTTGCTACCTCACTTTTTACCCCTTTCTCTAGATCATTTATAAATAAATTGAATAGGATTGGTCCCACTAGTTACTTCTATCCACTCTGAAAACTTACCATTTATGCCTACCCTTTGTTTCCTGTCTTTTAACCAGTTATCAGTCCATGAGAAGACCTTCTCTCTTATCCTATGACAACGTACTTTTCTTTAGAGCCTTTGGTGAGGAACCTTGTCAAAGGCTTTCTGGAAATCTCAGTTTTCTATATTTACTGGATCCCCCTTCTACATGTAACCCTTCTGCCGGGTAAGCCTGGCAGTAACCAGGGCTGGGTTCAATATCTTGGGGCCATCACACATAGAACCGGCTCGAGCCCCCACCCAGTAATCTGGGAAATTCATGCACCCCTGGGCGCCTCTGAGAGGCAATGCTTCCCCACTCACAAGCACTGAGTCTGAGTGTAGGAAAGAAACATTTAATGAAACAGAAAGAGAAGTCATGCGGCATTAACTTGGGGGAAAACACCACAAACAGAGTTTATAACCCCAAACAAAAGCCAAGACCCCACCCCAGCCAAGAATCGCCCGAAGTCCAAAAAGTCCGACACCCCAAAGGTCTCTGTCCCTGGTCCGTGCCACCCAGCATCCCAAAGTTCACTCGCAGGGTTTCACCTCCCAACCTGGGTAGAAATGGGGGTCGGGAGATAGATAGGGGGCACCTTATACTAAACTCCACCACACTCCACCAGCTGTCTCGTTCCACACCTCTGGATGCTCCACTGGGCACCTGCTGCCGCACCACACCACGCCGCTGATGGCCACTCCTCACCTGCCGCCGCTCCATGCCACGCCGCTGGTCACCGCTTCTCACCTGCCACCGCGCCACGCCACGTCGCTGGTCACCGCTACTTCACTAGTGCAACAGGTCTGGCACTCATCCAAACCAGTGATTTCAGCTCTCAGTGATTTCAGCTCTTTAGCCACCAGCTGGACTAGCAAATGAATCCAGCTTTCACTGGACTAGCAAAAGAAAAGACTCCTCAGGGAGTCTGCCTTAGGTCTGTCCTTAAAACAAAGGGGGAAAGGTGCAGGCTGGGCAAGTCTTATAGCTCACACCTGGCAGGTGTGAAGCAGGCTAACTCAAACCCTTTAACCCTTTCCCCCAGCTCTGTTCACTCAACTCTGGAAGGGGGGAGACTTGTTCTTCCGAGACCTCTTGCCATGATGATGGTGTCTCTCCTGCAAGCACTGGTGGCATGTTTTACAGTTCCCACATTTAGGGGTAGCATGATTAGTTACCCCCACAACAGTCCCAAATTATTTACAATTTTCCACATTCCATTCCAACACTGACCTTCCATCAGCCCTGGCTGAATGGAATTTACATAGCCACACCTCGGATTCTCTCCTGAGCAGTATTTACATGTCAACAGTTAACAGTTAATTACCTTGCAGAGCTAAACAACTGGGCTACGTCTACACTGGCCCCTTTTCCAAAAGGGGCATGCTAATTTTAAACTTCAGAATAGGGAAATCCGCGGGGGATTTAAATATCCCCCGCGGGATTTAAATAAAGATGTCCGCCGCTTTTTTCCGGCTTGTAGATAAGTAGGAATAAGAGCCTCCGGAAAAGGGCACTTTTTCCAGAGGATCGGGGCCAGTGTAGACGCTCTTTTCCGGCTTTTTTAAAAGCCGGAAAAAAGCGGCGGACATTTTTATTTAAATGCCGCGGGGGATATTTAAATCCCCCGTGCATTTCCCTACTACGACTCATGACATTTACATGCCCCTTCCGGAAAAGGGGCCAGTGTAGACGAGCCCTAGCAGATTAGTAAGGCAAGCAGCAGTCTGGCTACACACTGCTTGCTTGGCCTATGCAACCGGGGGGTTGCACAAAAGCCTGTGCACATATGTACATGTGGAGCACCAGTCCGGGGCACTGAGCTCTGTGACACTCTCACACAGGAACCCCTTCTTACAAGGTTCCTGGAGAGGAATGCTTTATTCCAGCCTCTGTGATAGGACACCTTTCCACAACAAGCCACCACTAAGGAGGCAGAGATCATGGATCCACACAGCAGTGCCACACATGGCACAAGCGCATGACTACACCAGCACCCACTCTTGGTCAAGGGCAGCAATACAGAGGAAATTGATCCCCTGCATGGGAACCTACTAGGGGGATGAAAAGGAGGAGAACCCAGTAGTGCTCTCTCCAGAAAGCAGCTTCTGCCACTTGCACACCTCTCCCAACACTCCCTCCTTCTCCTCCAGGGGGCTGGGATAGAAGTTCTCTGTCTGAAGAACGCTGCCAGTGCCAGGCCCGGCCTGTGTGGGACACAGAAGGCAGCCAAGACATCCTGTCCCCCCTCATATCCGCAGGCTCCTGGCCTGGCTGGCACCTTCCCACGCCTGCTTGTCCCTGGGCGTAGTGATACTCCTCTGGAATGTCCCTGTACCCACAGGAAAGTGCCCACTGTCTAGGCAACAGATGACCTCAATCAAAGCACATCGCCATCCTCTGAACCGAGAAGCACCAGGAACAGGCCATTCACAGGGAGGAGCACCAAGCTGACTAAGAACAGTGGAAGGCCATATGGGACCGGCTGGCACTCCAGCATGAGGCCGTGTGCTCCTCCTTCATCTCTGTGATGGAGCACATGGAGGCATGTATGGAGCGGGCCACCAGCCACCTCCCTGCCTCCTCCACCACAAACCCAAACTCCCTGCCTCTGCCCTACCCTTGGCTTCCACTCATAGCTCCCTTCAAGGACTTCCAGGGTCCCCAAACTCATGGCAGTGAGACTTCTCAGGAAGACGAAGCCTCCCAAGCTACCCAAGGCAGGTGCCAGTCCCAGCCCCATCCCTGAGCCTCCCTCCTCCATTCCAGGATCTTTCCCCAGTCCCTTCCCTGTTGTATATCCCCCCAAAAAACAGATTTGTTGTTTCAAAAAATGGCTTCTTTATTTGCTCTGGAGGACAGTGGGGGAGGTAGGAAGGGAGGACAGGAGAAGGGAAGGGCATATCTCCCCTCAGTCTTCTTTTGGTTAAGGTAAACAAGCCAAGTTCCTTGAGTCTCCTTTCATAAGACAGGTTTTCCATTCCTCGGATCATCCTAGTGGCCCTTCTTTGTACCTGTTCTAGTTTGAATTCATCCTTCTTAAACATGGGAGACCAGAACTGCACACAGTATTCCAAATGAGGTCTCACCAATGCCTTGTATAACGGCACTAACACCTCCTTATCCCTACTGGAAATACCTTGCCTAATGCGTCCCAAAACCATATTAGCCTTTTTCACAGCCATGTCACAATGGTGGCTCATAGTCATCCTGTGATCAACCAGGACTCCAAGGTCCTTCTCCTCTTCCGTTACTTCCAACTGATGTGTCCCCAGCTGATAACTAAAATTCTTATTATTAATCCCTAAAAGCATAACCTTACACTTCTCACTAATAAATTTCATCCTATTACTATTATTCCAATTTACAAGATCATTCAGATCTTCCTGTATGATTTCCCCGATCTTTTTCTGAATTGGCAATACCTCCCAACTTTGTGTCATCTGCAAACTTTATTAGCACACTCGACTTTTAGTGCCAAGGTCAGTAACTGTGGATTTCCCCACACCGAACTGGGTCCCAACAGAGCAGTAGCTGTCCAGTGTGGTAAGCTTCCAGAGGGCAATGGCGGCATGCTTCTGCAGGGGCATAGCAGGACACAGTCGGGTGCCCTGTTGCCTGAGGGCAGGGGCGAGCCAGTCACAGAGCTCAAGGAAGGTGGTCTTCTGCATGCAGAAGTTCTGGAGTCACTCCTGGTCATCCCATTGCTGCAGGACGATGCAGTCCCACCAGTCAGAACTGGTCTTCCTCCGCCAGAAGTGGTATTCCACAATGTCCAGGAGACTGAGGAACATTTACTGCAGCAGTGATCCATATATATTAGCAATGGAGAAATATTTTATCTGAGAATAAATGTTGTTTTCTTTCTTTCTTTCTTTCTTTCTTTCTTTCTTTCTTTCTTTCTTTCTTTCTTTCTTTCTTTCTTTCTTTCTTTCTTTCTTTCTTTCTTTCTTTCTTTCTTTCTTTCTTTCTTTCTTTCACCAGCTGCTTCATTTCTCTATTCAGCAGCCAATATTATAAACTTTGGTTATACCCCTAGGTGATCATTCTTTTGGCCTTTACACACACACACACACACACACACACACACACACACTCCACATTTTTTTTTTTACTGCGCTGTATTGATTGTGAACTATGCTGGATACAGTATTGATTGGCATCCTGGATTGTTGCATGAGGATTATTGCTAAAGACTTTTTATGTCCTCTAAAGAAGCACCTTTCTCCTTGAAAAGAAAAAAATGTTTTAAGTAGTATTTATCGCTCATTTCCAGGCATCCAAATTGAACTGCTGCTGTTTTATCTAATATGTATTTTAAAAGAATAAATATATATTACTAGGTGACATGTTCTTTGCATTAGTTCACTGGAAGCTGAAAACTCACTTTAAATTATGGAACAACACTGGAAAGCAAGCATGTTGTTATCAGAATATGTTCCTAACTTGTGATAAAGTTAAGAACAAATATTACTATAGAATGGGGATTCAAATATAGATGGGCAGTTAGAAGATTTTGGAAGAGTTTTGGGAAATACCTGGTAACATTAAACAGCTGCCAATGGTGATACCCATCATGACAGTCTGTATCACTATATTCACCCCTTTTATAGGACTATGATAATTTCAAAGTATTCCTTGTGGGGAATCATTTGAAAATTCATAATTTGCTGATAATTATTATCTTAGTAAAATTTGTGTGGTAACATTGCATTTAAAGTTATAGGATCTCTGTATGCTATTACTAGACACATACCAAGTCAGAAGGAGGAGCCACAAACCAGTTCCCCAGACACAAAAGGCTAGCCAACACTTTAGGCAGGTGTCAGCAAAATCAAATAGCCATTCTTTGGCAGGAAAGAGGATGTGAGTGAAAATTTACATCTCAACAATGAAACAGTTTGGGGTCACATACTGATGTTCAGTCTCCTGAACTCAGCTGGATCTTTTTGTGCTTAATAAATTTTATTTTTTATTGTTTTATCTAAACCAGGGAGTTTGAAGTGTTTGGGAAAGTCCATTTGGGATAACAGAACTTGTGCATATTGTAGATATTAAATTAATACGAAATAATAAAAATGGCTATAACCTCCAGTTTTCCTATTAATAAAATGATGGAATTTATATTATTTTTATTGTCTAGGAGAAGGCTGGGTCGTACAGGACTCACATTTCTAGGGGAAAGTCTAGGCCTGGGAATTTATTGGTGTTGTTCTGCAGCATAATTCAAGAGTGGCTGACTATAGCACTCATAATATAACTGGGAGTAACTTACATGCCGGAGCCTTTGTGTGTGTGAGGAGAGCACGAGTGGCAACTCTCACTAGTGTAACCATGTGTCCTGTTTTTGCCAGGATAGTTTCCTCTATAAGCTCTGTCCTGGCTATCCCAACACATATACATATATATAGAGAGAGAGAGATGAGCATTTATCCCATTTGCTTTTGCCATCTTTTATCCCGTTTGCTCTTGGCAACTGATCAGTTGGCAAGAGCAAATGAACAACATGTTCAATTCACCAAAAAAGTCACCCCCCCCCCCCCCCAGCAAGGTGTGGTTGAACATTGGGAGTATGGCAATGAGATGTGCTAGGCAGCAAGGCATAGGGGATCAGCTCCAGCCTCAGTCACAGGAGGCACAGAGCGTGGGGACTCTATTCTATTCCCAGCCATGAGAGTTGAAGAGCTGGGGATAAGTCAGCCACAGTCCCAAGTAGCACAGAGCTCAGGGTTGTCAATCCTACCCCTGAGTGGTATGGCACTTGTGAAGTGTCAGCTACAGGCATGGGTGGCACAGATTTTGGGGGGCAGCCCCAGCCTCAGAAGGCACAGAGTATGATGGGGCAAGCCCCAGACAGGATGGGACATGAGATTCAGGATGGGGTTATCAACAACAAGCAGTATCAGCTCTGGCAAACCCTGAGTGCCAAGGGGCAGCTCAGGCAAGCCCCATACCATCCCGATTTTACTTTAGGAAATATGGCCACTCTAACTCTGACAGTAAAGCAGTGTAAAGGGCAGGTTGCAGCACTGAGGAGGCACAGCCTTTCATCAGTCTAGATCATGCCCTGAGTGATTTCGTACATTCATAATCACAAAAACAGTCATGAAGGCTCAACAGATCTTTCCACACTCATAAGCAGCTTGGGTAAGGAAGCTCAAATATGTTGAATTCCCAAGCATTCAGCAAGGCCCATCACTGGGGCCTGAAAGTTATTATTCATGAAATGTTATTGGGGAAGGGGAGTCCTTGGGTAGTCATTGGTTTATTGTGAGTTTTGTTGTTTGTCATGGACACATATACCCAGTGCTTGAGATGAGTCATATTTACAAGTCCAAATACACAAATAAACGTACCCAAAAGGAGATGGATTATAATTTACCGTATTTGAGGTGAAACATAAATGTCCAATTTGACTTGACTGAGTCTAAATCCCCTATGGGCCAGACTGTGCTCCTCTTAAGAAAACCCAGAGAGGAGTCAGAAAAATCTGTCAGGTTCCCCTCAAGAATTTCTTATGAGATTTTCTATTAGGGGGAACAATTTGCCTCCCCTGTTTAAGAAAGCTGAGTGTCTGGTCTATACAACCAAAAGGATCATGGGTAGAGGGGCGGATATACCAGGCCTCAGAGCACTTCCTCCCTGTCAGCATGGGCTTAATAAAACCACATTGCCCAGATTTCTGAGCCAGGAGCTGAGGACCACAACCCCGTTTAAGTGGCATCATTTGACCCATTAAGACTGCTTGAACCATGTTATCAGGAGGGCTTGCTTGGGTTATGGCTTGGACCCCCACTGTTTGAGGGTTTTTCACGTTTTAAATTGTTTTATAGTTTTCCAACAATGCTCAGGAGCCTCTGAATCCTCATTCCTGGAGCCTGAATTCAGTTTGGTTCTGGTGACGGATAGGTATGCACTATGCGTGAAGGTCACACTATGTTTATGTCCCTGCCAGAAGGTTTTCTCTTGTCAAAGCATAAGGATGGACAGTTGCTTTGATACTGATTCAAGAATAGGGTAATATCATCATAATTCAAAAGCACTGACTACGGAGTTATATAATATAACTGGGAGTAGCTTACCTTAATCGAGCATGTATGTTATTCCCAATTATATGAGTGCCATAGTCAACCGCTCTTGAATTATGCTGATAATACCCTTGAAAACACTGTCCTGAGGTCAGTATCGTACTGCTGATATCCAGTGTCTTGATTCTACAGGTCACACACTGCAGTCAAAGAGTCTTACCTGTGTATGGGCTGCATAATAATGCCCGAGGAGAGCAGGTACTCACTGATCCAGACGTAAGTAAAATAAATGAGCTGTTTTTATGCCTCCAGCCCTCTATTTGAAGTTTACTGTAATATTTCATCCAATGTCTATTTGTCATATGTTTTTAAAAATTCATGCATGATAGAGTTTTTTTAGACTTTTTTTTAAAAAGAGGTTCCACAGTCACAGTCCTTTCTCCATTTCTAAAGTTTCAGAGAGACTAACATCAAAGGGAATAGCACTTTGCATGCCTTCAGGCCTGTCAATCAGTTATGATGATAAACTGAAAAAGATACATCTTCTGTATGCCAATCAGCTGAAAATCGTTCTGCATCTAAAAACACAAAATGTAATGAAATGATAATGATTTCATTAATAAATTAAACATGGCGAAGGTCATTTTAGAAAAATGTAAGACAATTTGTAGTTGATTAGAAATTGTTAAAAGCTAATAAAAAAGGCTGGTAATGGTTCAAATTAACTGTCCAAAATTTTAAGTTAGTTTTAATAAAGATACTATTGCACTATAATTAAATATTTATTGGCAAAGAAATTTAAAAGGCTGTAATATGCAAAATGAAGGAAAATTGTTTCTATTGTAATTTAGCCATAACTATCTACAAAACTGGTAATTAAATTCTAATTTATGGAACTAGTTATGAAAAATTTGGACTATGCAGCTGCTAATCTGTGGAATCCTTACTGGTTTCCATAAATTCATTCATTCATTCGAAAGACTACTTCACCTACAAGAGTATTGCATGTTGGGGGTTTTCTGAGGCCAGTCAGAACATCAGTATCATGATCTCTTTTTTCCACCTACTCTTGAAAGGGGAGGGAAGATGTTTGCTAAAGTAAAATTATTTACATATTTTAACAAAATCTTCAATAGTTTTGCAGCAGCATTAAAAAATAAACTAATCACGCAATGTTTGGTTCAGTTGACATAATCTCTTCACATTTTATAGTGTTGCACTGTTTTCCAAGCTATTCTTCCAGAGGTACATAAGAAAGACCATACTGGGTCAGACCAAGGGTTCATCAACCTCAGAGGTCAACAACAGGTACCCCAGAGGGAATTAACATAATGGTAATCATTAAGTGATTCATTTCTTGTTGCTCATTCCTAGTTTCTGGCAAACAGAGGCTAGGGACACCACCTCTGCCCATCACATATATAGTAGTCCAATGTCTATGAGTCTGTAACGCCGAAATGCTGGCTGTTCCCTCTGGGCAGTGCTGTTACCTGAAATGCTGGCTGTTCCCTCTGGGCGGTGCTGTTGCTGAAATGCTGGCTGTTCCCTCTGGGCAGTGCTGTTACCTGAAATGCTGGCTGTTCCCTCTGGGCGGTGCTGTTGCTGAAATGCTGGCTGTTCCCTCTGGGCGGTGCTGTTGCTGAAATGCTGGCTGTTCCCTCTGGGCAGTGCTGTTACCTGAAATGCTGGCTGTTCCCTCTGGGCGGCGCTGTTGCTGAAATGCTGGCTGTTCCCTCTGGGCAGTGCTGTTACCTGAAATGCTGGCTGTTCCCTCTGGGCGGCGCTGTTGCTGAAATGCTGGCTGTTCCCTCTGGGCGGTGCTGTTGCTGAAATGCTGGCTGTTCCCTCTGGGCAGTGCTGTTACCTGAAATGCTGGCTGTTCCCTCTGGGCGGTGCTGTTGCTGAAATGCTGGCTGTTCCCTCTGGGCGGCCCGTGCTGTATGGGGAGTGTGGGGCCCAAATGGTTGCTTGCGCCGCTTGCTCCTCCATGGTAGCCTGGCTCAGCGGTGCAGAAGTCAGCCAAGCACCACAGCAGGACGGGAAGGGAGGCGGGGTGGTGACATACATGGCCAGGGGGTGGGGCCTGGCCATGTACACCACCGCCCCGCCCCCCCTTCACTTCCCGCCGTGGTGCTCGACTGACTTCTGCGCCGCTCAGCCGGGCCGCCGTGGAGGAGCCCAAACAGCCACTTGCTCTGCTTGTTCCCCCACGGCAGCCCGGCCAAGCAGCGCAGAAGTCAGCCAAGTGCCACGGCGGGAGGTGGGGGGAGCAGTGACGTGCGGCGTGACAGCAGCTCCAGGCTCCGCCCCCTTGCCGTGAACAAGGAGAGAAGACCGACATGGAGGAGAGATCTGAAAATCCCGTCTTCTGATGGGCTAATTAGCTAGTTCTGGATAAAAGCCACTGAAGGACCTATCCTCAATGAATTTATCTAGTTCTTTTTTAAATGCTGTTATCTTGGACCTCACAGCATCTTCTGGCAAAGAGTTCCATTGATTGTTCATTATGTACAGAAATACTTCCCTTTGATTGCTGCCTATTAATTTAAATTGGTGACCCATAATTCTTGTGTTCTCTGACATAGCATGACAACTTTCTGTTAACACGGGAGGCAGCCCCGTTCCTGCATTTGTGTTGAGTGGTTCCTTAAGAGATCATCAACCACCTATCTGCAATCTATCTGCTACAAACATCTGTAGTCCTGATCCCTTCGTGGTATGATCCTGGAGGTTCTCCAGTTTTGGTTCCCTTTGCCTGCAACAGAGATAGGTATGAGCTGATCCCATCCAGTTTATGGTCATTCAACGGTAATGTTAAGACTATCTTCTTGGTAGCCCATTTATTCTAGTTGCAGTCTGGGCTTAATGCCCATTCGTTTTGTAAATCATCGAGCTTTTTTAATTGTTTATTACATCTGTATATATTTCTTGTTATTAAATAATTTCTTAGTTCATCCTTTAAATATCTTTAAGTATCTTGTTTTACTGAGACTACAGGTGATAGACCTTAATTTAAGGAAATAGAACTTGCTTTGGAAGCTGAGGTCCTTTAACATTTCCTTTTAAGTTTTCTTCTGGTAATGCAGTGACAAATTTAATTAACGCTTTTTAATAAGTATCACCATCATAGAAGTATGTCCTCTGAATGGTAGCCAAAGCATGAAGGAGTATACAAATATTTAATGGATCTGGCATGTACATATCTTGCAACACCTGCTACAACAGTACCATGTGAACACCTGTTCTCACTTGCAGGTGGCAATGAAAATAAGAAGCAAACAGCACTATTTCCCATAAATGTATACACATTTGTTTGCCTTAGTGATTGGCTGAACAAGAAATAAGACAGAATGGACTTGTAGGCACTAAAGTTTTACATTGTTTTGTTTTTTAGTGCAATTACATATAAAAAATCTATATTTATAAATTGCATCTTCAAAAATAAAGGGATTCCACTACAGTACTTTTGTAACCCTTCTGCTGGGTAGGCCTGGCAGTAACCAGGGCTGGGTTCAATATCTTGGGGTCCATCTCACATAGAATTGGCTCGAGCCCCCACACAGTAATCTGGGAAATTCACACACCCCTGAATGCCTCTGAGAGGCAATGCTTCCCCACTCGCAAGCACTCAGTCTGAGTGTAGGAAAGAAACATTTAAAGAAACAGAGGGTATGTCTAAACTACAAAGTTAGTTCGAACTAACATACGTTAGTTCAAACTAACTTTCATAGGCGCTACACTAGCGCTCCGCTAGTTCGAATTTAATTCGAACTAGCGGAGCGCTTAGTTCGAACTAGGTAAACCTCATTTTACGAGGATTAAGCCTAGTTCGAACTAGCTAGTTCGAATTAAGGGCTGTGTAGACCCTTAATTCGAACTAGTGGGAGGCTAAGGCTTCCCAGGTTTCCCTGGTGGCCACTCTGGCCAACATCAGGGAAACTCTATGCCCCCCTCCCGGCCCCGGACCTCTTAAAGGGGCATGGGCTGGCTACGGTGCCCGTGCCAGGTGCAAGCCTGCCAACACCCAGCCAGCAGACCCTGCACCTGGCACGGCACAGAGCCAGCCACCCGATGCCCCCCAGCCCTCCCCCTCTTCCCGGGACCAGTCTGTCGGCTCCTGGGAGCTTGCCCGGGACCACAAGAGGTGGGCACCCGCCTGGGCTATTGCGGACATCGTGGACCTCGTCCACGATCTCCGCACTAGGCACAGCAAGGTGGCCATCTAGGGCAGGAGAGCTGCCAGCCTGGCCACCCAGGAGCAGGAGTGCATGAAAATCAAGGTGGTCCACTGAGACCCCCGACCCTGAGCCCTGAGCTTACAATGGCCGTCCTGGGTCAGACCAAAGGTCCATCTAGCCCAGTAGCCTGTCTGCCGACAGCGGCCAACCCTAGGGACCCTGGAGGAGATGGACCGAAGACAGTGACCAAGCCATTTGTCTCGTGCCATCCCTCTCAGCCTTCCACAAACTTTGGCCAGGGACACCACTCCTACCCCCTGGCTAATACCACTCCATGGACCCAACCTCCATGACTTGATCTCACTTCCCTTTCAACTCTGTTCTAGTTCTAGCCTTCACAGTCTCCTGCAGCAAGGAGTTCCACAGGTTGACTCTTTGCTTTGTGAAGAAGAACTTTCTTTTACTAGTTTGAAGCCTGCTACCCATTCCTTTCCTTTGGTGTCCTCTAGTCCTTTTTTATGGGAACTAATGAAGAACTTTTCTGTATGCACCCTCTCCACCCAACTCCTGCTTTTAGAGACCTCTATCCTGTCCCCCCTCCGTATCCTCTTTTCTAAGCTGAAAAGTCCCAGTCTCTTTAGCCTCTCTTCATATGGGACCTGTTCCCAACTCCTGATCATTGTAGTTGCCCTCCCCTCTCCCAGCCTCTCTCTTCCCCTCTCCCACCTCCTTTTCCCAGTCTCCCCCAGTTTTGTTCAATAAAGAGAGATTCTATTTTTGAACACAATTGTCCTTTATTTTGTACATCAGGAAGGGGGGCTAGGGAAGGGTAAGTGGAAGGAGGTGAGGGAGGAATGGGGCACGAGCCCCCGATGGGGAGGACTGGGCTGGCTCTGTGGGCTTCTGGGGGTGGAAGCTCTCCTGCAGTCCCCCGATTGCCCCCTCTCCCCAGATGGCAGCCTGCGGCAAGTGCAGCCGGGCTGATGGCCGAGTGGTGTGATGTGCCCAGTGTGGGCATTCCGGGCACTCCAAGCCAGGATTGGTTTTCAAGCGGGGTGCCCCTGAGAACTGTCTGTCCGGGGTGGGGGTCGGGACCCTTTAAGCACAGCCCTCGGCTAGCCTGAGACAACATCTCCACGCTCTAAGTCCTCCTCTGATGCCCTGCCAGCACTGCTTCCGGCCATCCTTAAGCCCTGTTCAGGGTCCACTTAATGTGAACATGCTAGTTCGAATTAGCAAAACGCTAATTCCAACTAGTTTTTAGTTCTAGACGCGTTAGTTCGAATTAGCTTAGTTCGAATTAACTAATTCGAACTAAGTTAGTTCGAATTAGCGCTGTAGAGAAGACATACAGCATTAACTTGGGAAAAAAACCACAAACAGAGTTCATAACCCAAACATGAGCCAATCCCCCCCTCCCCCCAGCTAAGAATCACCCGAAGTCCAAAGAGTCCGACACCCCAAAAGTCTCTGTCCCTGGTCCGTGCCACCCAGAGTCCCAAAGTTCACTTGCAGGGTTTCACCTCCCAACCTGGGTAGAAATGGTGGTGGGGGGATAGATAGGGGGCACCTTATACGAAACTCCATCGTGCTCCTCCAGCTGTCTCGTCCCACACCACTGGACACTCCGCTGAGCGCCTGCCGCCGCTCCTCGCCTGCTGCCACCGCTAGTTTGCCACTTCTCGCCTGCAGCCGCTCCATACCACACCTCCGGTCACCGCTCCTCGCCTGCTGCCACTCCACGCCACACCGCCGGTCGCTGCTCCTCGCCTGCTGCCAATCCACGCCACACCGCCGGTCGCTGCTCCTCGCCTGCTGCCAATCCACGCCACGCCGCTGGTCGCCGCTCCTTGCCTGCCGCCGCTCCACGCCACGCCACTGGTCGCCGCCACTTCACTGGCTGCAATAGGTCTGGCTCTCAGCCAAACCAGTGATTTTAGCTCTCAGTGATTTCAGCTCTTTAGCCACAGCTGGACTGGCCAAGGAATCCAGCTTCCACTGGACTAGCAAAAGAAAAGACTCCTCAGGGAGTCTGCTTTAGGTCTGTCCTTAAAACAAAGGGGGAAAGGGGCAGGTTGGGTCAGTCTGACAGCTCACACCTGGCAGGTGTGAAACAGGCTGACTCAAGTCCTTTAACCCTTCCCCCCAGATCAGTTCACTCAAGTATGGAAGGGGGGAGGCTTGTTCCTCCTAGACCTCTTACCATGATGGTGGTGTCTCTCCTGCAAGCACTGATGGCATGTTTTACAGTTCCCACATTCCATTCCAACACTGACCCTCCATCAGCCCTGGCTGAATGGGATTTACATAGCCACACCTCGGATTTTCTCCTGAGCAGTATTTACATATCAACAGTTAACAGTTAATTACCTTGCAGAGCTAAACAATTGTAGTGGGCACACCCACCCCTCGTTTTAGCTGGCTGATAGCAAGCAGCAGTTCAGCCCCTGCTTACACTTGTATGGGGTAAACTGAAAAATACTACTTCTGTTTATGATTTTTACAGTGCGAATATTTGTAATAAAAATAAAGTGAGCACTGTATGCTTTGTATTCTGTAGTCTAATTGAAACTGATATATTTGATAATGTAGAAAACCATTCAAAATATTTAATAAATTTTCAATTGAAATTCTATTGTTGTTTAACAATTATATTAATCACAATTAATTTTAATCATGATTAATTTTTTTGAATTTGTGATTAATTGGCAGCTGTACTCTAGAAATAAAAAATAATTCTTTTTTCATGGAGAAATTAATAGGTGTTACTCTTATTTATAGATTTACCAAAGTCTTAGTTCTTCTATCCTTCTGTTTTCTAAAATAATATTAAAAAAGAGACTGGAAACCATTTAAGAAATTGATCTGATAGCTTCAAAAACACAAAGGTTCCTCTTAGTACTGTACAGTGTGTACTTGTTAAACATATGGAATTATTGGTTGAAAATAAATGAAACGGTTCTGTCTGATACCATCTCTGTAATGCCTAGCACATATACATTTTGTACTGCTTTATCATGCCTTTGATATAGCAATATACACAATATTTCTCTCTGAAAAATAAGTACAATGTACTTTCCTCTCCCCTTACAGGCAGAGGCACCGTTTCTGCTCAGCCTACTTAAACAAGTAGACCCATTTGCCTTCAATAGGATTATTCACCCAAGTAAGGTAAACAAGATTTGGAAAATACTTTTTAAACTGTAATTTATCATCTTGAATACGATTTATAAATCTTTGGGTAGATGGAAGAGAAATACTCTCTAATTTAGAAGTAATATTTTAGAGGTATAAAAACAGTAGATACCCACTATTTTAGGTTGATATCTAAGACAAAATGAGTACCCAAAATAATACAAAAAATCTACCCACCACCTCTTTGTTAGGGCCTTTCATGGCAAACTGGTTAAAAGTAGTGCCTGCACAGGAATCACTTCTAACCTACCAATATTTCTCACTAGATAATTTGTGTAAAGTATGTTGTGTAAGTGCTAAGTAACCCTACATTGGATTGGATGGCATTAAAGGACGATATGAGGCTCATGTAGCCAGTACCTCTCTGCTGCTCATGCTCTAACCTGAGGAAAGGTTAAAAAAAAAAAAAGCAACCCAGCTCAAATGAGAGGAGGCTGCAGAAGAAGCCAGACCTACCCTGAAATCTCCTGATACAAGCTCAGAAAAGCCTCCCCAAGGAAATCTTACCATATGTGGAGCCCACATGGAGGTGATGTTTGGTTGATTTTTCATTTTCTTTTCACTTTATATTATTGGACTGGAAGCTGGGAGAGAAAAGAAGGTAGGAAGTGACCTCCCAGGAAGTGTAACTTGGAGGTCACATTCAGGCCCCAGACAGGCTCTGACACAGAGCTCGGTGGAGTGAGTGGGACCAGGCTCCTATACCACTGCCTCTACGATTTAAGGTGCCCAAGCCACTTGCCTACCTCATTGCACCCTCTGGTTAAAAGACAGCCTGCAGGAGGTAGGCTGCAAAGAGGAGGTGGCACTGAGAACATTAACTACTAGGCAACCGAATCTCTGAGGAGTACTACAGATGCCTAAAATGAACAGCTGGCACACAGATCCAGTAGAACTACCTTTCCTAAGTAGTAGTTACAAACTGAATGGGAATTTGAAGAATGATTTATGCAGTCCAGTTAGCCAATAGCTAAGTGAAATTCACTACTATGCAAAGCTATGGACATAAAAATTGCGGGCACTCCCTGTTGTCCTTAAAACATAACTTTTCATACAAAGGCCTTGTGCAGCCCCTCTGGATAGGGGTGAATTTCAAAATAAACAAGCCCTATTTACTCTATTTTGAAGATGTAAGTGGCACTTGAGTTGAAATGTCCTGACTATTTCAGTTGAAAATGGTCAGACAGCTTATATCAACAAACAGACAAAAAGCTATAGGGCCTAATCCTGTAAGTATGAAAGTATGTGAATAACTTTGCTCATTTGTGTAGTCCAGGGGTGGGTGATAAGCAGCCTATGGGCCAAACACAGTTTGCTGGATACTTTATTCACCTACTTGCCCACAGGGATGGCCACTTACAGATCCCATTAGCCGCAGATCACCATTCCTTAGCCAATAAATAAAACACCCATGGCCCACCCCAGGCTATCATGTTGGGCTGCTTATTGCCCACCACTGTTGTAGTCCCATTGAACTTTGTGGAGGAATTAATGAAAGTAAAGCTACTCACATGTTTCAGGATCAAACTCTTGGTTTTGTTTTTCCTTGTGCATTTTCATCTCATATTATCAGTGATAATTTCAAATCAAGACTTTACAATCATTCCATCCTCCTAGGCAATCACAGATCCCCAAGAATTGTCCCATATATTGATTGCTTGATTGGAACATGCATGTTTTCCTCTTTGTAGTGTTTTCTCTATTAAGGGAATTTGGATCACCCTGGCATTGTTTAAAAAGCACATAAAAGAAAGTAAATAATTTTGTTCTTTTACAATACTGCTTTTTTAAACATGGAAAAGGCTGTGTCTTGAAGTTCTTTTCATATCTCCAGTTGTCTTCTAGGAAGGAATTCTTCTGAATGCTTTCTCCTAATTAATTTAAAAATCTGTATGTATCTTTAATAAGCCATTGCCACATGTAGCCACCCCTGGGACTACAGTGCTAGATAAAAATCCTTAATCTGTAAAAGTGGTAGGAAAAAAAAAAAGATTTTTCTAACCATTCCACCTTTTCATAAATAGTTTAGAGAACATTCATTTTACATAGAGGGGGGATTCTATTTTTTTCTGCCATTGCGCTGTGAACTCAGATTGTGTGAATAAAAGTATTCATTGTTATAGGTAAAAGTCATAAAAAGTAGCACAGAAAATAGTATGCAAATATTTTACCTAGAACAAGCAAGTCATCCTCAGGTAGTCACATTTTGTTATTATTTGTTATAAACCAAATCCATAGTTATAACTGCATCACTTATAAAGCAATTTGGTACTAGCCTTCAAAACAGAAGGTTTGCTGCATATAAAGTCTGAATTTAACTTCTATACGATAGAAGCTGATGAGATTAAGACTAATTCATATACAGCAGCTGTCAAGATAGTCCATATGCTTTTCGTAAGAGCAGTTCACTGTAAAAAATTGCATGGATTATTTTTCATTTCTTTTTGATAGGCAAATGAGAAATAAAGAAAGCTAATTCGATAAAAAATGAATTAAGAGAACTAATTCATAATGATAAACTTAAAAAACAACAAATGGTCTGGTAGCACTTTATAGATTAACAAAACATATAGAGGGTATCATAAGCTTTCGTGGGCACAGCCCACATCTTCAGATGACCCGAAAAGAACTCCAGTCATCTGAAAAAGTGGGCTGTGCCCACAAAAGCTCATGATACCATCTACATGTTTTGTTAGCATATAAAGTGCTACCAGACCATTTGTTGTTTTTTAAGTTTATTCTGTACAGACTAACTTGGCTACCCGTGACGCTAATTAATAATGGTCCTGCGAAATTTTTGCTTGTTTCTTTTTTGGTATCCATATCTGCATAAGAAATTGCAAAGGACAGCTTTTTCAAACACCTTTAAACTCCCGAGAGGATACATTTTGGGGGCTTGCACCAATTGCAGTATAAAAAGAAATCTTGCCAGAATATCAAGAAAAGCAGCCAGTTGTCCCACAGTGTGATTCTAAATGAGGACTGCCATGATGGCAAACTCCTCTTGACACTGGTTCATCTTCAAGCTTCCATTCAACACAACCTAGTAATAATGGCACTTTCGGTCAAGTTAATCCATCACCAGGCCTATGCACTACTTTAAGCTCTACATTAAGGAGCAAGTGTGGATGATCTGGATACTGTGCATTAGGGATATAAAATTCCATTTAAAATGTTAACTGGTTAAACAGCATGTTTAACTGGTTAACTGGTCTGTATCACGTTGCACAGTGCAGTGGGCCCATGTTGCGGGCTGCTTTGGTTGGGATGGACAAGGCCCCCCACCTGCAGTGAGGTGGGCCAGGACAGGCTGCTCCAGCTGGCCTAAGTGCTGGTTAACCAGTTACCCTGGGAAGCATGTGGTAGGGCAATGCTTACTGGGTAACCGATTAACCACTTATATCCCTATTGTGCATTCATAAAAAGGAAGGATGGAAGAATCCTCACCTCCCACTGAAGTTGTGGCACTTTTCCAAGGGCTTCTGCAGCCCAATAAGTGCTATATTCTCTGTGCCTTGGGGATCTCTGTGCACTATTCCACTGGGTTCACACAATGGTTCCTGTGGAATAGGGTTGCAGATGATACCAAACTGGGTGGGGTTGCAACTTCTTTGGAGGATAGGGACATAATTCAAAATCATAGAATCATAGAATAATAGGACTGGAAGGGACCTCGAGAGGTCATCGAGTCCAGCCCCCCGCCCTCAAGGCAGGACCAAGCTCCGTCTACACCATCTGTTTTGGGACCCGTACTGTTCAATATCTTCATCAATGATGTAGATATTGGGATAGAGAGTACGCTTATTAAGTTTGCAGATGACACCAAACTGGGTGGGGTTGCAACTTCTTTGGAGGATAGGGACATAATTCAAAATGACCTTAGCAAGTTAGAGAAATGGTCAGAGGTAAACAGGATGAGGTTTAATAAAGAGAAATGCAAAGTGCTCCACTTAGGAAGGAACAATCAGTTCCATACATACAAGATGGGAAGCGACTGTCTAGGAAGGAGCATGGCGGAAAGGGATCTAGGGGTCATAGTGGACCACAAGTTGAATATGAGTCAACAGTGTGATGCTGTTGCAAAAAAAGCAAATATGATTCTAGGTTGTATCAACAGGTGTGTTGTAAGCAAAACTCGTGAAGTCATTCTGCCGCTCTACTCTGCACTAGTTAGGCCTCAGCTGGAGTACTGTGTCCAGTTCTGGGTGCCACATTTCAAGAAAGATGTGGAGAAATTGGAAAGGGTACAGAGAAGAGCAACAAGAATGATTAAAGGTTTAGAGAACATGACCTATGAAGCCAGGCTTCATGAACTGGGCTTGTTTAGTTTGGACAAAAGAAGATTAAGGGGGGACATGATAGCGGTTTTCAAATATCTAAAAGGGTGTCACAAGGAGGAAGGCGAAAATTTGTTCCTCTTGGTTTCTGAGGACAGGACAAGGAGTAATGGGCTTAAAGTGCAGCAGGGGAGGTTTAGATTGGACATTAGGAAAAAATTCCTAACTGTCAGGGTGGTCAAATATTGGAATAAATTGCCAAGGGAGGTGGTGGAATCTCCCTCTCTGGAGATATTTAAGAACAGGTTAGATAGACATCTGTCAGGGATGGTGTAGACGGAGCTTGGTCCTGCCTTGAGGGTGGGGGGCTAGACTCGATGACCTCTTGAGGTCCCTTCCAGTCCTATTATTCTATGATTCTATGATTCTATGATCAGACAGTGGGAGCAAAGACTTCATGCTCTCCCCGACCCGCAGAACAATCAGGGTCTGTGGGCAGGGAAGTGTCCTGGCCCCTCCCCATCTGCCTGAGGCCCCGCCCCTTCTGGGGCAACCTGGGGCCACTTTAGAATTTTTGAAGTGGTCTCTGGTCAAAAATTATTGCCCATCCCTTGCTTAGCAGGAACACTGATGGAAACCATTCATTACTAGGGTGCCTTTTTCTGGTTGCTCTGGGGATTTGATCTTTGCAGGTTCTATGCCCCTTTCTGCCACTTGTCCACATGTCCAGCCACCTCTCTCTGTCTCTCTTGGCAACTGAGTGCTCTCTCCTTGTGATTTGACTGCTCTCACTTCATGGCTGGGCCCTCTGGACAGATCACTGTAGTTTTCCTCTTCTGGGGAGGCAGATTTGTATATATCAAAGTCTCTCATGACCCATCACCACTTCATGGTGTCACTTCCCCAGCAGCTGGTATAGAAACCCAGGCCTACCCACTAAGCTGGGTTCCAGCCCAGGAAAAGTCTGAAGGATGCCAAACCTTACTACTCGCTACCTTGCCTTTTCTGACCCTGAGAGTGACGTGTGACGCCTGCCTGCCTGCCTCTCTCTCTCTCTTTTTCCAGCCTCCTCCTATTATCAGCTGCTGAGCTTTATACAGGCTATGCCTATTCCTGTCCAGCTGAGCTTCATCTTTAATTAATCCTCTTGGCTCCTCCTCCAGGTACAGTCTAGAAAGTTAATCAGTCCACCTAGCCACCTTCATCCCTTCAGGACTTGTATGGGTTGGACACCCATAACAGGCATCTTCAAATCATATTACTTAGTACCATGAGCCAAATGTTAGCTGGGATCCTAGGGGTAAAAACAATCATGCTAATCACTAAGCCAAATTGCTAATGTTTTTAAAGGAATAACTGCATTCAAATTTTAATACAACCTTCTTGTTGCTAAATAGGAGGAAGAGCCTAAGGAAGATTACAGGATATTGGAAATTCAAAGCCATCTTCTAGCTATGCCACAAATAAAGTGATTATGTTAAATCTAGTTCTACATTATTAAAAGAGAAACACTACAAGCAGGCATCCTTCAGATAAATACTTGTCATTTGATTAAATTGTTTCTGAAGCAGCTTTTCTAGGGATCACTGACTAAAATGGAATACACCATTTCAATCTGTCATGTGTATGAGGGTTGGATTACATAAATTGCACAGGTCTTGGAAGACTTTTGCTCTGTGCATATCAATGGAAGGTTATTGGGTAAAACAGAACTCATTGCTATGAACAGTCCTAGCTATCCTGAGTCAATTCTGAGACCACTTGTGGAGCTCAGGAATTACTGCAAAGCAATGTAATTCCTGCCTTTCGCACAAACTCTATAAATGGGACTGGACAAAAAACAAAATAAAACAAAACAAAAGGAACAGACTGCATTCTCAAATCTTCCCCAACTCTCGAAGGCTTTTACCATGGCTATGAAAGTACATGAACTTTAATGGAGAACAAATTAAATGACAGTTTAAATCTCATCCGTGTGGGTGTGCATGTGGCAATATGAATGAGTCCTGTTCATTGCAGTGATTCATCTTATCTGTCTTGAGAAGAAAAACTGTGGAAATTGGATCAGTACTGTGCTTCTAAACAACTGTATGATTTATCTTCATTCTATATTTGGCAGAGAGCCACAGTGGTCTATCTCGCTCAGGCACTGAGCCTATGTATCAGTTGGATCCACCTCATAATTCTGAATGAGGGCTGCTAATTTTCACTCCATATTTTTACCCTAAAGCCTCTCCAGTACTCTGCTGTCTGAACAATTAGCATCCAACCAAGAAAAGGATAGAACAGTCAGCTTTCATAGAAACTCTAGAAAATACTTCCTCACTGACTGGTTGGGAGAGTTTGTTAGTTGTTACCTCGCCACTAGCTTTCACTTAAGGACTATGGGCAAAATGCACTCATGTGTACCATGCCTGCACAGGGCCTATGTGTCACACATAAACCCCTTGAGGCCCTAAAAAACATGTATGTAGTGTTACCAGATTTGCCCAATACTCTGGGGTATGCTCATTTATTAGGGTTACTCTTATGGGCCTGGGGGAAGGTTAACAATTCTATCAGTGTGCTGCTTGTACTTAGTTGTGCTCTCATAGGGTATGTCTACACTACCCCGCTAGTTCGAACTAGCGGGGTAATGTAGGCATACCTCACTTGTAAATGAAGCCCAGGATTTGAATTTCCCGGGCTTCATTTGCATAAGCGGGGAGCCGCCATTTTTAAAACCCCGCTGGTTCGAACCCCGTGCAGCGCGGCTACACGGGGCACGAACTAGGTAGTTCGAACTAGGTTTCCTAGTTCGAACTACCGTTACGCCTCGTGAAATGAGGAGTAACAGTAGTTCGAACTAGGAAGCCTAGTTCGAACTACCTAGTTCGTGCCCCGTGTAGCCGCGCTGCACGGGGTTCGAACCAGCGGGGTTTTAAAAATGGCGGTTCCCCGCTTATGCAAATGAAGCCCGGGAAATTCAAATCCCGGGCTTCATTTGCAAGTGTGGTATGCCTACATTACCCTCCTAGTTCGAACTAGGAGGGTAGTGTAGACATACCCATATGGAGCTGAATTCTCCCTGCTGCCAATTCCCCCTCCCACTGGAGCTCTCCTGCAGGAACTAGGTTCCTCAGGATGGGGTGCTTCCCACCTTAGCAACACACACAGACACACACCCACTAACAGAGCACACCTGAGAGGACTGGGTACTCAGCACTCACAAGCTGACCCCTCATATGTCCCTGGATTCAGCTGGCTGGGTTTAACTCAATGCCACACTGCACCCTCATGAGCCTTTGGACTCAGTGGGCTGAATGAAACAACACTTTAAGCTGCCATCCTCATCTGTCCCCAGGTTCAGCACTTCCCTATCCCCACTTTCACACCACAATCATTCACTGGTAAACCACATGATGAGCAAACCCGACAGGATTTGGGGCACTACAAGGATCTTTAGCTAGGGTACAAGAAGCATTGTGTTGCAGAGCCAATGGGGAAACCAAAACAATACCCCTTGAGTGAGCGAAAGAGAAAGAAAGAGAGAGAAGCAACCAGCTTAACAATGAAAATTATTTATTTCTGGGTAGCGATAGGAAGCCAAACACACATAACAGTTACAATATTAAATCTAACAGTTACAATATTAAATCTAAATTGAAACTGATTACAAATGTTAGGGCTAGCAAACCATATAACAGTTTACATAGGGTAGAGTCAGGAGGCTATGCTCGGGGAGGGGAAAGAGGAGGGGAGTGGTGTGGGGGGGAGTAAAGGTAGGAGTTTTTATAGGGACAGGACAATAGTTCAAAGAGAATACTGGATTTGTTTCTGGGTAAACAGAGGTGAGACAATAGAGACTGATCACACCTGGTTATGGGTGATGTTCCTTGAAGGAGCTCACAAAGCAACTAGGCAGTTTCAGTAGTTTGGATGTCAATAGGATCGTTACTAGAATTGGTCTGATAATGACTAATTTGGGTGTGAGCAGGCCTGGGTTCATTAGCATCTGGAGCAGAGATTTCCCATCAGGCAGTGCTTCTCTGCTTTCGGTATCCCATAGTTCAGTGCAGTTCCTGCTTTGGAAAAGCTGGTCTCTATTCTGTATGCTAATGGAGATGTGTCTCTGTTCTATCTTCAATGCAGATGAGGCTGGGGTGTTTCCTTAATTAGTTTAGGTGTATCTTCCCTGGCCTTTTCATTGCTTTGTCTTTGATTCTTGCAGAGGCCTGGGAGAGGGGGATGATTTTCCATGACTGTCACTCCCTGGCTCCGCAAGAGCGCAGGGCTGGTAGGTAACAGTAGTACCTAAAGTGGTCTTTCACAAAGGATGAATTTCCTCAGAACCCAATTAATTTTCCTGTGAATTTGGATATAAAAGTATGTCAAGGGGACAAGGGAAAAGTCTCCTCTATAACTCTAAAATGTGTTGGCACACACACAGGACCTCAGGGTAGAGAGTAAACTTTTAATAACCCCAAACTTTAGCAATAACCTTCTCTGGAGTTTGTAAGTTACAATAATATGTGTAACTTCCATTGTGGAATAGCAATGTATCAACCTCAAATTGCTGACAGTCTCCATTTCCTACTTTATGTAGATGTTGCATTAAACAATTTCATGAAAGTTTATAAAGAGCTTTGAGATCCAGGAAAAGGTGTTAGAGATGTGAATAATACAGTATTTTTGTAATTATTATTATTATGGAAAAGGTGACTATCGAGTGTGTTCTGGGTTATATAGCATGAATGACATCCCAGACATCCCAATATATTGTTTTTTAAGGTAGGCAGTTTTTTGAGTATGCTTGGATTCTGGTTTGCTTGTTCTTCTGTTTTCTTTAAATGCAAAAAATATACTTTCAATTCAAACTCTCAACTTACCCAGCAAAATTGTTGTTTGGAGGTAGATGGATGTGAGATGGGAGGCTGAAAAGTGGATGGTTTCCTTCTCTGGAATATCTGCTTCTTGTGGTGCAGTTAACACAACTCCTGGGAGATAAGGAACTGGACAGGGCAGGATCTCTGGGCCATCTCGGATTTGCTGAGATTTCTCTTGTAGGTGGCTGTGTAAATATCAAGAAAATATAAGGTAGACCTAGAGTTCTTTAATGTCCACAGAGACGCATCTGTACTATCTGCGAACTTCTAGGACCCATCAAAAGGAAAGTCCTCCAATGCATTCTGAACCTTTTTGGGGAAATCAAGAGATTAGGAGCATTTCATAACAATCACTATAGAAATCAAATGGGTGGCAGTATCAGCAGTGTCAAGGAAGATTTATTGGTCTGATCTGACAAGTACAATCCTTCCGCCTGGTAGGCCCGGCAGCAACCAGGGCCAGGTTCAATATCTAGGGGTCCATTTCACACAGAACCGGCTCGGGCTCCCTCCCAGTAGCCTGGGAAATTCACACACCCCTGGGCACCTCTGAGAGGGAATGCTTCTCCACTCGAAAGCACAGAGTCTGAGGCTACATCTACACTGGCATAATCTTGCGCAAGAACTCTTTTGCAGAAGAGTCCTTGTGCAAAAACTCTTCCAGAAGAGAGCGTCTACAATGGCATGTGCGTTTGCGCAAGAGATATGCTTTTGCACAAGAGCATCCATGCCAGCGTAGATGCTCTCTTGCGCAAGAAATCTCCGATGGCCATTTTAACCATAGGGCTTTCTTGTGCAAGAAATTCATGTTGCCTGTCTACACAGGCCTCTTGCGCAAGAACAGTTGCGCAAGAGGGCTTATTCCTGAGTGGGAGCATCTGGGGGTATGTCTACACTACCCCGTTAGTTCGAACTAGCGGGGTAATGTAGGCATACCGCACTTGCAAATGAAGCCCGGGATTTGAATTTCCCGGGCTTCATTTGCATAAGCCGGCCGGCGCCATTTTTAAATGCCGGCTTGTTCGAACCCGTGCCGCGCGGCTACACGCGGCACGGGCTAGATAGTTCGAACTAGCAAGCCATTCCGCACTATCTGTACGCTGCTTTTGCGCAAGATCGCATCAATGTAGACATAGCCTGAGTGTAGAAAAGAAACTTTTAATGAAAGAGAGAGAGAAGTCACATGACATTATCTTGGGAAAATACCACAAACAGAGTTCGTAGCCTCCTCCCCCACGAGTAACTGTCCCAGCTCAAAATGATTGAGCATTGTCTTTTACCTCTCAGGCTTACCAGTCCAACATGGTCAGGCTTCAGTTCACTTACCCAAACTTTCTCCATACCCCACGTCAAACGCCCCACTTACAGTTCTGTCCAGTCAGTGCAGACCCTGACACATCATCCTGATGACTCTACTCCTTGGCTATGTCTAGACTGGCATGATTTTCTGGAAATGCTTTTAACGGAAAAGTTTTCTGTTAAAAGCATTTGCGGAAAAGAGCGTCTAGATTGGCACGGACGCTTTTCTGCAAAAGCACTTTTTGTGGAAAAGCGTCCGTGCCAATCTAGACGCGCTTTTGCGCAAAAAAGCTCTGATCGTCATTTTAGCCATCGGGGCTTTTTTGCGCAAAACAGTAATGTGCTGTCTACACAGGCCCTTTTGCACAAATGATTTGCGCAAGAGGGCTTTTGCCCAAATGGGAGCAGCATAATATTTCCGCAAGAACACTGACAATCTTATATGAGATTGTCAGTGTTCTTACGGAAATTCAAGTGGCCAGTGTAGTCAGGTAGCAAGTTTTTCCGCAAAAACAGCTGATTTTGCGGAAAAACTGGCCAGTCTAGACACAGCCCTTGAGCTTCAGGTTATGCCACCTTTGTACCACTCCTACCGGCCGCCTGCCGGTCATTCCCGCCAGCCACTCCGCTAGCCGCCTGCCCCCACTCCTACCGGCCGCCTTCTGGTCATTTCTGCCAGCCGCTCCACTGGCTACAATGGGTCTGGCTCCCAGTCAAACCAATGATTTCAGCTCTTAGTGATTTCAACTCTTTAGCTACCACCTAGGCTGGCCAAAGATTCCAGCTTCCACTGGACTAGCAAAAAGACTCCTCGTGAAGTCTGCTTTAGGTCTGTTCTTAAAACCGGGTGAAAGGGGCAGATTGAGCCACTCTTACAGCTCACACCTGGCAGGCATGAAGCAGGCTAACTCAAGCCCTTTCCTTCCTCCCCCCGCCCCCAACTCAGTTCACTCAACTCTGGCAGGGGGGAAGCTTGTTCCTCTGAGACCTTTACAATGATGGTGTCTCTCGTGCAAGTACTGGTGTCATATTTTACAGTTCCCACATTTAGGGGTAGAATGTTTGCTGACCCCCACAACAGCCCCAAATTAGTTACAATACACCACATTTCATTCCAACACTGATCCTCCATCATAGAATCATAGAATCATAGAATAATAGGACTGGAAGGGACCTCGAGAGGTCATCGAGTCCAGCCCCCCGCCCTCAAGGCAGGATCAAGCTCCGTCTACACCATCCCTGACAGATGTCTATCTAACCTGTTCTTAAATATCTCCAGAGAGGGAGATTCCACCACCTCCCTTGGCAATTTATTCCAATATTTGACCACCCTGACAGTTAGGAATTTTTTCCTAATGTCCAATCTAAACCTCCCCTGCTGCACTTTAAGCCCATTACTCCTTGTCCTGTCCTCAGAAACCAAGAGGAACAAATTTTCGCCTTCCTCCTTGTGACACCCTTTTAGATATTTGAAAACCGCTATCATGTCCCCCCTTAATCTTCTTTTTTCCAAACTAAACAAGCCCAGTTCATGAAGCCTGGCTTCATAGGTCATGTTCTCTAAACCTTTAATCATTCTTGTCGCTCTTCTCTGTACCCTTTCCAATTTCTCCACATCTTTCTTGAAATGTGGCGCCCATCGGCCCTGGCTGAATTGGATTTACATAGCCACACCTCGGATTCCTTCCCCCTCAGTGGTTTTATGTCTCATTCGTTGTTCTCCTGTTTTCTGTTTTCCACCAGGTGGCATCCAGTCAAGAGTTTATCAAGGAATACAGGTTTTTAACATCACTACATGACATCTGTGTGGTAGTTCACTTTCCACTACAGTGCCCAGCTGGGCATCCTGGGGATTAGTCTGATAGCCAATGCATCCTCTTTTGGTGGCATTTCATCACTTCAGCTCCAGGACCCACAACAGTTCCAGAACTACTGCATACTCTTCATAACACAGCCTTCCAGTTGTGCTGTACTCAGTGCCACCCCCCTCCCAAGGGCCTTGTAGGTGGCTCTCCAGCCACTTCCTCAGTAGCAATGTCTGGACACTTCCTCAGTGGCAAGGGGGAGGGAGGTGGAATCAGAGCCCGCTCACTGCTCTGGTTTCAGTCCAGAGATCCTGTAGGTAGCCACAACTTGCTGCATCCCCTCTGACTTCTCAGATTTCCCTGGGCCTGCATCCGATGTCCCCAGCACCTTCTTTTCCCTTGCCTCAGTCTGCAGATCCCTGCAGCTTTAGTTTCTGGATCTTTGCCTGCAGCATTGCTCTGTCCAGGGTGCTTTTTGCCCTCAGCCTGCCAGGAAGTCAGTCCTTATCCCTCCTCAAGCTCCAGGAAGTGACTGGAGCTGCTCTGTTCTGTTCTCTTCCAGCTCTATGGTTCTATGATTCTATGATCTCACCAGCTGACAAGAAGTATTCTTTGCAATCATCTCTGATGGAGTTTTCCAGCATTTGCCAAGCTTCAGAAGCATATAATCATTTGACCAGGGTGGTCAAATATTGAAATAAATTGCCAAGGGAGGTGGTGGAATCTCCCTCTCTGGAGATATTTAAGAACAGGTTAGATAGACATCTGTCAGGGATGGTGTAGACGGAGCTTGATCCTGCCTTGAGGGCGGGGGGCTGGACTCGATGACCTCTCGAGGTCCCTTCCAGTCCTATTATTCTATGATTCTATCATGTGGCTTTGAAATTGTCTTCTTTTCTATTAATTGAGCTTTCCTGTTCCTTTTTGTGATAGTGTCACTTAGACACGGAATTTAATATATCTCATCCTCCCTGTTACCAACTGCCTCTACATGGCTCCATCCCAGGACGCCCTTAGAAGAGGAGCCAGCATCATATGATCAGCCTCCTATCTGCAGACCATCAAAAAGGTCTTTGCAGACTACCATTGGTCAATGAAATTCAATGAAGTGAAAACTTCCAAAATAGGAGGTGCCTTTGCTTTTTTGATGGTTGCCAGCTGTATCCCAGGATGGCATATGTAGATTATCAGTGCATTCTGATATATTTTAATAGGGTGATTGTGAATCATGAGAGGAGCTGAGCAAATACTGACAAACGTTTTTATGAAGTGTTAGAATAAAATTCAATTAATTCACATCATGTATAGCCATTACTTCTTTCATTCACTTTCCACCAACACTGGTATGAGAGAATATTGTTTTGCACAAAAATGTATAGAAAGAAGAGACACGTAACTGCAATAATCACAGCAATAGGTGTTAGAGTAAAGCATAAGTTGATATGGGTTTGTTGTAACTATTCAGAATACCATTTCAAGTGGCACACACATTTATAATAAAATGTTGAAGAAAGGGATAATTGTTGAACAAAGGGAAGAAAGACCAAAAAGTAAATGCATAATTTGATCACTGCAACAAGTTCAGCAACTGCCAGTCATGTGCATGGATAATAGCCCTTTAATTCTATCTGGGAAGGAGATAGCCAAAAAGCAGAAAAAAGGGACAAAACCAGAAAAATGGACCACTGAGCCAAGCAGGAAATTAATACCGCTCTAAGCATAAGCATGAGAAAAACAATTGGACTGCTATGGCAATATTGTTTGATGCCAATTTATTGGTTCTTCAGCACATAATGAATATAACAAGCAACTAAAAAAAGAAGTATCTCCCATTAACAGTCCTGTAAAGGTTGTGCTTCCCATTTCATAATGCTTAATTTGTACCATGCCTTGCCAGGGGTAAGCCTTTGCACCTCTAGACTTGGTAGTTCAGAGCTCCAGCACCTTTGGACTTACAGGTTTGTTATGAAAGTAAAAATTGCTTGAGCTCTAATAGCTAATTGGTTGAACCACAGCACTCCTTTCATTATAAACTAAGCACTGCCTGTTCATAAACTGAATCTGTCAGAAACAAATAAAAAACAAGCCATCTTATAGTACCTTAGGGTATGTCTACACAACCACCCTAGTTCTAACTAGGGTGGTTAATGTAGTCATTCGAAGTTGCAAATGAAGTCCGGGATTTAAATATCCTGGGCTTCATTTGCATCTTGCCGGGCACTGCTATTTTTAAATCCCCGTTAGTGCGGACTCCGTGCCCGCGGCTACACGTGGCACGGAGTAGGTGGTTCGAATTAGGCTTTCTAATTTGAACTACCGGTACACCTCGTAGAACGTGCCGTGTGTAGTCCGCACTAACGGGGATTTAAAAATAATGGTGCCCGGCAAGATGCAAATGAAGCCCGGGATATTTAAATCCCGGGCTTCATTTGCAACTTCGAATGACTACATTAACCACCCTAGTTAGAACTAGGGTGGTTGTATAGACATACCCTTAGGGTACGTCTACACTACAACATTAATTTGAACTAACTTAGTTCGAATTAGTTAATTCAAACTAAGCTAATTCGAACTAACGCATCTAGAACTAAAAACTAGTTCGAATTAGCATTTTGCTAATTCGAACTAGCGCGTCCACATTAAGTGGACCCTGAAACCAGGCTTAAGGATGGCCGGAAGCAGTGCCAGCAAGGCATCAGAGGAGGACTTAGAGCGTGGAGATGCTGTCTCAGGCTAGCCAAGGGCTGTGCTTAAAGGGTCCCGACCCTCACCCCGGACAGACAGTTCTCAGGGTGCCCTGCTTGCAAAGCAGTCCTGGCTTGGATTGCCCGGAGTACCCACAATAGGCACATCACAGCACTCGGCCATCAGACTGGCTGCACTTGCCGCAGGCTGCCATCTGAGGAGAGGGGGCAATTGGGGGGGCTGCAGGAGAGCTTCCACCCCCAGAAGCCCACAGAGCCAGCCCAGTCCTCCCCATCGGGGGCTCGTACCCCATTCCTTCCTCACCTCCTTCCACTTACCCTTCCCTAGCCCCTCTTCTTGATGTACAAAATAAAGGACAATTGTGTTCAAAAATTGAATCTGTCTTTATTGAACAAAACTGGGGGAGACTGGGAAAAGGAGGTGGGAGAGGGGAAGAGAGAAGGTGGGAGAGGGGAGGGCAACTAAAATGATCAGGGGTTGGGAACAGGTCCCCTATGAAGAGAGGCTAAAGAGACTGGGACTTTTCAGCTTAGAAAAGAGGAGACGGAGGGGGGACAGGATAGAGGTCTCTAAAAGCAGGAGTTGGGTGGAGAGGGTGCATACAGAAAAGTTCTTCATGAGTTCCCATAAAGAAGGACAAGAGGACACCAAAGGAAAGGAATGGGTAGCAGGCTTCAAACTAGTAACAGAAAGTTGTTCTTCACAAAGCAATGAGTCAACCTGTGGAACTCCTTGCTGCAGGAGGCTGTGAAGGCTAGAACTAGAACAGAGTTTAGAGAGAAGTGAGATCAAGTGATGGAGGTTGGGTCCATGGAGTGGTATTAGCCAGGGGGTAGGAGTGGTGTCCCTGCCCAAAGTTTGTAGAAGGCTGGAGAGGGATGGCACGAGACAAATGGCTTGGTCACTGTCTTCGGTCCATCCCCGCCAGGGTTCCTAGGGTTGGCCGCTGTTGGCAGACAGGCTACTGGGCTAGATGGACCTTTGGTCTGACCCAGGACGGCCACTGTAAGATCAGGGCTCAGGGTCGGGGGTCTCAGTGGACCACCTTGATTTTCATGCACACCTGCTCCTGGGTGGCCAGACTGGCAGCTCTCCTGCCGTAGACGGCCACTGTCCTGTGCCTAGTGCGGAGGTCATGGACGAGGTCCACGATGTCCGCACTAGACCAGGCAGGTGCCCGCCTATTGCGGTCCTGGGCAAGCTCCCGGGAGCCGCCAGCCTGGTCCCGGGAAGAGGGGGAGGGCTGGGGGGCATCGGGTGGGTGGCTCGATCCGTGCCAGGTGCAGGGTCTGCTAGCTGGGTGCTGGCAGGCTTGCACCTGGCATGGGCACCGTAGCCAGCCCATGCCCCTTTCAGAGTTCCGGGGCCAGGAGGGGGGCAATAGAGTTTCCCTGGTATTGGCCAGAGTGGCCACCAGGGAAAGCTGGGGAGGGCTAGCCTCCCACTAGTTCGAATTAAGTGGCTACACAGCCCTCAATTCGAACTAGTAAGTTCGAACTAGGCTTAGTCCTCGTACAATGAGGTTTACCTAGTTCGAACTAAGCGCTCCACTAGTTCGAATTAAGTTCAAACTAGCGGATCACTAGTGTAGCGCCTATCAAAGTTAATTCGAACTAACGTCTGTTAGTTCGAATTAACTTTGTAGTGTAGACATACCCAGAGAGAGAGAGTATGTCTACACTACAGCACTAATTCGAACCAACTTAATTTGAATTAGTTAATTCGAACTAAGCTAATTTGAACTAGTGCATCTAGACCTAAAAACTAGTTAGAATTAGCATTTTGCTAATTCGAACTAGCATGTGCACATTGAGTGGACCCTGAACCGAAGTTAAGGCTGTCCAGAAGCAGTGCCGGCAGGGCATCAAGTTAGGACTTAGAGCGTGGAGCTGGTGTCTCAGGCTAGCCGAGGGCTGTGCTTAAAGGGACCCGACCCCCACCCCCGACAGACAGTTCTCAGGTTTCCCCCCTTGCTTGTCTACCTCGATGAGGGACAGCAAAGCAGTCCTGGCTTTGAGTGCCCTGAGTGCCCACACTTGGCACATCACAGCACTCGGCCATCAGCCCGGCTGCACTTGCCACAGGCTGCCATCCGGGGGGGTCAATCAGGGAGCTGCAGGAGAGCTTCCACCCTGAGGAGCCCGCAAAGACACCCCAGTCTTCCTCATCAGGGGCTCGTGCCCGATTCCTCCCTCACCTCCTTCCACTTACCCCTCCCTAGCCCCCCTTCCTGATGTACAAAATAAAGGACACGTGTGTTCAAAAACAGAAACTCTCTTTATTGAACAAAACTTGGGGACACTGGGAAAAGGAGGTGGGAGAGGGGAAGAGAGAGGGTAGGAGAGGGGAGGGCAACTAAAATGATCAGGGGTTTGGAACAGGTCCTATATGAAGAGAGGCTAAAGAGACTGGGACTTTTCAGTTTAGGAAAGAGGAGACTGAGGGGGGATATGATAGAGTGCTATAATAGCATGAATGGGGTGGAGAGGGTGCATCAAGAAAAGTTTTTTATTAGTTCCCATAATAGAAGGACTAGAGGACATCAAATGAAATGAATGGGTAGCAGGCTTCAAACTAGTAACAGAAAGTTGTTCTTCACAAAGCAAATAGTTAACCTGTGAAACTCCTTGCTGCAGGAGGCTGTGAAGGCTAGAACTAGAACAGAGTTTAAAGAGAAGTGAGATAAATTCATGGAGGTTGGATCCATGGAGTGCTATTAGCCGGGGGTAGGAATGGTGTCCCCTGTTTGTGGAAGGCTGGAGATGGATGGCACGAGACAAATGGCTTGGCCATTGTCTTTGGTCCATCCCCTCCAGAGTACCTAGTGTTGGCCGCTGTCAGCAGACAGGCTACTGGGCTAGATGGACCTTTGGTCTGAACCAGTACGGCCATTCTTATGTTTTTATGTTCTAAGCTCAGGGCTCAGAGTCGGGGGTCTCACTGGACCACCTTGATTTTCATGCAAACCTGCTCCTGGGTGGCCAGGTTGGCAGCTATCCTGCCCTAGATGGCCACTTTCCTGTGCCTAGTGTGGAGGTCGTGGATGTTGGAGGCTTCCCCTCAAACCTGGATGAGGTCTCCGATCTCCGCACTAGACCAGGTGGGCGCCCGCCTTCTGTGGCCCCGGGCAGACTCCTGGGAGCCACCAGCCTGGTCCCGGGAAGAGGCGGAGGGCTGGGTGGCAGCGGGTGGCTGGCTCGTGCCATGCCAGGTTCAGGGTCTGCTGGCTGGGTACTGGCAGGCTTGCACCTGGCACAGGAACCATAGCCAGACCGTGCCCCTTTAAGGGCTCCGGGGCTGGGAGGGGGGCAGAAGAGTTCCCCTGGTGGTGCCCAGAGTGGCCACCAGGGAAAGCTGGGGAGGGCTAGCCTCCCACTAGTTCAAATTAAGTGGCTACACAGCCCTTAATTCGAACTAGTTATTTCGAACTAGGCGTTAGTCCTCTTGGAATGAGGTTTACCTAGTTCGAATTAAGCGCTCTGCTAGTTCAAATTAAGTTCGAACTAGCGGTTTGCCTGTGTAGCGCCTATCAAAGTTAATTCGAACTAACGTCTGTTAGTTCGAATTAACTTTGTAGTGTAGACATACCCTTATAGATTAACCTCTCTAAGTCTGTCAGAATGAGATGTAGTAAGGATGCACCATTACTATCTTGTAAAAGTGCTATTTTGTATGGCACAAACTAAGTTTCAACCTTTCAATTCTACTACAATGAAGAGAAAAGTACAGTGCAAAGAGTATAACCTGAGAAAAGAGGTGCTTTGAATTTATTTATTGCTTCAAAAGTTGAAGGATATATACTAGAATCTAACCCTCTTGTAAGTAATTTTATCTAGTCCTAAGGGTATGTTTTCATGAAGTTATAAGAGGCGTAAGCATCTCAGTCTTCGTTATATATAACTGAATCATAAAGGATACAACTCTGTGCTGCTATCATCTGATCTAACATCTATTGAAGTCAATATAAAGATTCCCATTGATTTTAATGGGCTGTGGATCAGGCCCTTGGGACACATATGACAATTTTCTACAATATCCTGAAAGACCTTATTGTATTAAGTTTACGTATTACTGTGGACCAGGATTGTATGCAGCCTCTCTAGGGAGAGGATCTCACAAATGTAAGACCTGAGAGTTCAAAAGACTATATTGAAAATGTGCCAGACAGGCACAGATTTATTGTGAGAATAAGTGCTAAGAGGAGTTCCTGAGGGATCCTTAGGAAGAGGTTAATGCAAAAACCCAGCCTTTAGAAGCTATGCCTTGAGGAGAGGGGTTTTGTATGCTGAATAGTTGTTACAGAAGGCCAAGATCAAAGGACAAAACTGTATAAAGAAATGGCTTCTCTGCCTAGTTGTCATTCTGGTTTGATATTTCAGGCAGATATGAACTTGTAACTATGGGTAAAACCCAACTGTGGGTTTTGATGGACTGAAACCTACCAGATTCCCAGGCTGAAGTTTTGGATGACCTTTGGTAAGCTTTCCAATCTGTTTTCTCTGTAATGCTACCACATTAGGAATAAATGTGCTTGCTCAGAAGGAGCTGAAGACAATACACTGGTGATAGCATTTGGAGAGAAAACAAAATGCAGGCACTGGTCTGTTTGGATAAACTGGTGTGCTGGGGTTATTGCAGGGAATTGTAATCCAGGGACCTGTGCACCCTTAAAACCCAGTTCAAGAGGAAGAAAGTAACTCTAGAGGAAAGCACTTTATTTAAAATAAAAATACAAGTAATAAAAATTAACAATTAAACTAGATCCCTCCAAACTTCTAGATACTGACTATTCTTCAGCCAATAGGGCAAAACTGTACAAAGGAAGCTGCCCACTTCCACTGAAGACTTTACCCATTCTATGCTCCTTAGCTGGAATCAAAATCATGGGAGAATAGAGGAGTCCAGCAGCATTTCCTGAAGGTGAAGAAATCTGAACCACACCTAACAGCAGGGAATAGATTCCAAATTCAAGGGCTTTCTGTAGCAAGAATCATACATTTCCTGTTCAAACTCCCACTGGAATCAATCAGTGAGAGCCAGGCTAAGACTGAAGACTCCCAACAAAACACAAATGATTGTCTTCTTTTTACTCTTCCAAACTGCTCTTCCTTCATTAGGCACATTCTACAAAGAACCTCTTACTTCAGTAGGATGGACAACAAAAGGAACCCAACAAAGAGTAACCAGCCAGTTAACTAGCAGTAGCAGCAAACAAAGTGTTATTCTTATGCAATCCACTCTGAGTTTTATTGATGAAGCAGATCAATAGGAATGGGTGATTCAATGTCCAGGAGAGCGGAAATATTCATAAGGATTTCACATAGCCACATATGAATATTTTGGGACAAAAGGAAAATAAAGATGCTTATTTCATAAATGCTATGGTGAGGAGAAAGCATGGAGAGTGTATAAAACCCAGCTCAGACGTTATTTAAGAGTAATTTTATCTAAAATTGCTTGGTTTGGCCCAAAATGTTAAGCCACCTATGTTTGTACTCAGCACAGCACCTCTTCAATGCTGGTGGCAAAATAGTCATAAAGAGGACTCTTTTTTAGTACAGCTAATGTTGAGGACACCTGATGTTCACAAAAATAGATTTGGAAAACTTCCCAGATTGCACATCTGCCTCTGAAACTTGAACACAACTGATTGATGATGAACAGAGAGGATTAAGTGAATTCCTAATTCCCTCTCCCCCAAAATCTGTGAGGTAGCTGTGGGTGACCTTCTTCATTGCAACCATCCCCTCACATAATCCTGGCATGCTGCTAACAAAAATCAAATACCTGTCGCTGAGTGTGACACTGTAAATCAGTCTGCTGTCAGTGCACCATATGCCAGCTGTTGGAAAGAAGGCTCCATTGGAAGAAAGTTCACAATGTGATTCATTAGAAACGTATTACGATTTTTCTTTTTGTATCTTTTTAGCACTTTCTTTTCTCATTTCTGTTGCTCTCTGTCATAAAAAATGCCAAATCTTCCCTGTAAGACATAGATCATATTTGTCGATTAACCATTATTTGATCACAGAATCATGGAATTTAAAGCAGAAACAGAATACTTAAATCATCCATCCATCCATCCACCCCTGCTCTTGCAGGATTGATTCACAGAGTACATTTTTAGGGTTTTAGCTAGTCTAGTTTTAAATATCCCAAGTAATTAAACTTCAGCTACATCCCTAGTGAGATAATTTCACATTCTAATAAATCTCACTGTCAGAAAATATTTCTCAGATAATCATCCTAAACATTCTATTTCTTATATTCATCTCGTTAGTCTTACTTATATCCCCCTACATTAGATGAAATCATTCATTTTCATTTTTGGCATTTACACCCTTCACATATGTGTAACCCATTATGTCCTTCCTTAAACATTGCCTATCTAAGATAATTATTATAAGCAGATCAAATTGTTCCACGCTTACTATAAGACCCTATTATAAATTTCTTATATCTTTGTCAAATTTTATTCAGGGTCAAATCTTCCATGCTGGGTGTTTTCCTCAGGCTTTTTATTTGTTTTTTAAAAGTGGCCCTCACTCTCACAGTCCTTGGGAGACAGGCCAATTCTTGCCTATTGATAGTCCCCCCAACCTTAAGCAAATACTTACCAGCAAGCACATGCCACACCATAGATACTCTCCCCCAGGAACCTACCCTTGCAACAAAACCCATTGCCAACTCTGTCCACATATCTTTACAAATGACATGACACCATCACAAAACCTAACCACATAAGCCGAAACATCAGAGGCTCATTCAACTACACATCCTCTACTGTGATATATACCATTAAGTTTCAGCTCCTCTGCCATGTATATTGGCCAAACCAGACAGTCTCTGCAACAAAGGATTAATGTACACAAATCAGACATCAGGAATGACAACACACATGAAGCTGTAGGGGAACATCTTAACCTTCTTGGACATTCAGTAATGGATTTAAAAGTAGCCATCCTTCTACAAATGAATTTTATCACCCAATTACAGAGGGCGACTCATGAACTGGAATTCATTTACAAGTTCAACACTATCAACTTGGGCTTCAATAAACATATTAACTGGTTAACACACTACAAAAGCATTCCCTCCCCCCTTTTCACATTTTCACATCAAAATCAATGGATGGGATGCATCAAACCCGACTCAATTAGAATCAGTAATACTGGTTCTAAAACTGACAGGTGACTGCTTTTGCTGTTATATATATTCTAGATTCTGTTCCTTCCACTCCAACTCATCTGAAAGCTCATGATATATTTGTTAATCTCTAAAGTTATGTCTACATTACCATCTTATTTTGAAATGTTAATTAGAAATAATAATTCCCAAAAATAACTATATCAAAATAGCACTATTCCTCTTCACAAGCAGGCGTTATTATTTCAAAATAACAGGTATGGTAGTGTGGATGCTCATCTTGTTATTTCAAAATAACGAGTTTTGAAATAACTCCCCAGTGTAGACATGCCCTAAGGTGCCACAGGACTGCTCATTGTTTTTAAAGTTACAGACTAACATGGCTGAATCTCCAAAGATTCAGTTTGCAATGAGCACATTTCATCTTCTGAGCAGGAATTTGCTTGGAATTGCTCCTCCCAGTGGCGGTGAGCCACTTTGGGGCTAGGAATAGAAACTAAAAATAGGAAAACTGTCAGTTCTGTGCTCTTAATGTTTCTTCTGCTGGTGCCGGAAATGGTGGGAAAGGAACAGTTTGATAATAGTGCAGAAGAGACAGAAGCTCTCACAAATGTGTGGGAGATTGGTACAATCTTAAGAAGTAGATTGGGAGCCCTGATGGAGAGGAAAGATTGGACTGGCTAAGCAAGAGTGGGGGGGGGGGGGAGGAAGGGTGGATACTGGGATGAATAACTCAGAATAGGCAATAAATCTGGAACTGGACAGAGAGCCAAATGAGGGAGGCTGGGGCTATAATGAAGATCCTGGGAAGGTGGAGGCAGGGAAAAGGAGAGATGAAAAACACTATGACAGGCATAAGCTGGAGGTGAGAGGGGCAGAAGGGATAGACTTGGGGATAACAGGAACAGAAGGCTCTGTGATTTATGTGGTTTAGCAAATATATGTAAAATCCAGTGACCAAGTTGGTCCCCCTTTAATAGATGGTCCATGTAGAGGAGACCAACCTGCTGTCAGTATCTGTAAATTCAAGTTGCAGAGCTCTGTATTGTTAATCTAGAGGTTCCAACCCTGCTAATGATACATGTGGGTGTCTGATGTACTAGGGTGACATTACTATTGTTAAAATCTGCTTTTTAAAAACATCTGACATCACCACTAACTAAATTAAAAGAATGCTAAGGTTGCAAAATCAAGTACTTAAGAGTTAAGAAATGCCAGACTTAAGGTTGTGAGTGCATTTTTAATTCTGTGTATGCATTACCATACAGTCATTATTTCATGAGTTGATGCCTACCTAAATCTTTAGTATATTGTAGGGGTAAATTGAGGCAGTCCATGGTATCTTGCTGAGAACTGACAACTCAAATCCTAAATTATTAAGGCCAGGCCTGGCAAACATAAAATCATCACTGATAAAATGTACAGATGACATAAAAATTGGGGGAGTGGTAAATAGCAAAGAGGACAGGTCACAAACAAAAAGAAGTTAGGACAGGGATGGGCAAGAGAGCCTCTGAAGGCCAGATCCGGCCCACCAAACCAGCTGATCTAGCCTGCAGCTGCCCTGTTGCTCCCCCACCCCAGGCCATCCGAGACCTGATGGGGGAGCACACAAAGTCTCCTCTCCTGCCAGGGGTGCACACCACCAGAGGGAACCACCAGCTGTTCAGAATAGCTGGCGATTCACTTTAGGCATCATGCCCCTTGCAGGGTGGTGAAAGGGGGCGAGAGTCTTTGCATACTCCTACTCCCCCAGGCCCTGATTTGCCTGGGGGCAGCGGGAGATTGTGAAGTCTCTCTCTCTCCCCACCCCTACCCTGCCAGGGGTATGCAGCACCTAGTGTTAAATGCCAGCTATTCAAAACAGCTGGCGGTTCACTCTGGGCACCGCATGCGTCTTGCAGGATGGGGATGGGAGGGGTAAAGACGTAATGTGCTCCCCCACCCCCAAGCCCTGATTGGCCTGGGGGGTGGGAGAAGCGTGCAAAGTCTCCTTCTGCTGCCAGGGGCACGTGGTACGTTCTCTCTAGGCGCTGGGAAAGACTTTACGTTCTTCCCTCAATCAGGGTCTGTAGGTGGAGAATACGGGATGTGTTCTGGCCTCACCCCTTCCACTCAAACCCCCCGCCCTTTCTGTGGCAGCCAAGGGCCACTTCAGAAATTTGTGAAGTGGCCCACTTTCCAAAACTATTGCGCACCCCTGAGTTAGGATATCTTATTATGCTGGGTTCAAACAAACAATACGCATTTTGATATGGCTAAATGTAACTGTGTACATCTAGGAACAAAGATTATGGGTTATGCTTACATGATGGGAGACTCTATCCTGGGAAGCAGTGACTCTTAAAGAACATTTCATGGCTGGGAAGGGGGGGGGGGTTGTGTGTGTGGGGGGGGGGAATCGTGTGTGGGGGGGGGGAATCAGCAAAACTTGAGAGTTCTCAAAAAGGACAAATGCAAATCTTGAATGAATAAACATGAATCTCAGAAGCTGAACCTAGACAAGTATCAGAAAGATAGAAGGTATACATTTATAACAGAGGAAGTAATTAATCTTTGAAACAATTTACTAATGGTCATGGTGGATTCTTCATCACTGACAACTTTTATATCAGGATTGATGATCACAATGGTCCTTTCTTTGGCCTTGGAATCTAGAAATCTATTATTCAGTGGCATTTTGTTGTTGTCCTCAGTCTATATCCCAGGAAACATGTGAACCCAACAATCAAAATACTGGTACAAGTGATTATTTTGCTGTCAGTCCAAACAGAAAGGCAATCACTAAATGGATAGGGAGACTGAGTTACTCCCTTATGCATATAAGGCACAAGAGGCTCAGATAATTCACATATAAAGTAAGGTTTGGGGATACATCCAAACAAAACCTAAACCTTTAAGTTTATCCATTATTAGTATTACAGGGGGAGATTTTCAAAGACAAAAATGTAAGTTTAGTACCATTGACTGTCAATAGCTTTTGGATACCTAGGTATTCGTTGTAGCTGTGAAAATCTCTTCCTGAGTAGTTTACTGATAGGACATCTTTGAATTTTACCATTCCAGCTCATATCAACTTCTGAAATTTCTGTGGCTGACAGGTCACATTCCTGTTCATTTATATTTATAAATTGAATTTGAAAATACCCCTGAAACTAAAAGGTTGAAATGTTTCATACAGCCATGAAGTGCTAGTGAGTGCATGAATCATCTTGCAACATGAATGACGAAGGTAAGTAACCGAGACAGAAATAGCAAACTACACATAATACAGCGAGGGGGGGGGGAGTTGATTTACACTGCTAATCCTGTCTCCACTGAAAGTCTGCATTTACACACCCAGATCACTATCATGGATATGAGATAAAATGGCTATTCCTCAATTAGAATAGATTGACAAATGTTGACTCGAACTAAGTCCTTGCACCTGTAACAGTTAACTAGAACTAAGGACTTAGTTCGAGTTAACGTTAGACTGACGCGGGCAGTTAGTTCGGACTAGGGGGATTTAAAAATGGCACCCAGATGGGAAGATGCAAATAAAGCCCAGGGTATTTAAATCCTGAGCTTCATTTGCAACTTCGAATGCCTACATTAGCCTAGCTAGTTCGAACTAGGGGGCTAGTGTAGACATACCCTAAGAGAACAGAGTTCATCAGCATATTTCACTTTACAATTGCTAAAAATACAGTTGTTCAGAATAAACATCAGATATAATTTTGATTATAAATTGAAATATTAATTATAATACTGAATAGAATAACTCATCAGTTGCCACAATGAATTCAATGATGTACTTGAGCTAATGCAAGAAGTAAATTGTTGTGAATAGTTACTTCATCATCATCTACTGTGCACAGTCATTTTGCTTAAGTAAAAACTCTAATGTAGACATGGGGCATGCAGATAGTATTTAGACTCCTAGGACATTCAGTCAATGACCCTTTTATTAAGTAACCATTTCTACTACAATGATTAAGTATGTAAAATAAACTTTATTTGCAAACTTCATAATAAGCTGCAGAGAAAGCAAGGTTTCTTACGGCCAGATTTAAAGAGAGAAAATGACTAGGTTGGCGTGAGTATTCTGGATAGGTGAGAAAGCAAAAATGAAATGTCAACCCCTTATTGTTATCAAGGGGACAGACAGAGGAAGTGCCAAAATAACATAAAAAATGTATACCTTCGGATACTGGCTGCCCTTACATGCCTTAACACATCAGCCAATATCCCAGGGGTGAGTTAAACTTCTGGAGGATGCTGTAGCAGGAAGGCAGTAAAGTGAAAACGAAGTCATGACCGTTATGTAGTTACACCAACTACTGGCATGCTGGGATGCATTTGTCACTTCATTAAGAAAATGGTTAGCTGAGGCAATGTGCCTGATGTGGTAATAGGGAGGTTTACAGATGGGGAGATGGAGGAGAAGGAAGATGTTAGGACTGAGATAATTCCAAGGCTTCTGGATTTAAGTGTTAAGATGGGTTATTGAAGAATGCTGCTGCAGTATTTCTTTCTTGGCTGAGTTTGGAAATGAGGTGGCTAGATTCCAATACTCAAAATTGCTGAGTAGGAGCTCCAGCCACCAGCTGTACCAGCTTCCAGAGAAGGCTTACAAAGTTTATAGCCACATTCAAGCTCTGTCTGTTTACTTTCTACTTGGCCATATTCATCACCTCTGATTTTCCCCCCTCCACACTGCATAGTCAGCATCGCATGAACTGAATTAATTATGAATTTGGACTGGGTCAGGATTGTTTTTAGATTGATCTGATGTGATCTGACTCTCATGGTCAATACTATCTTGTGTGTCAGCACCACTTCCACTCGCTTGCTTGCTTCACTGCTTACCAGATTCACCCGTTCATCATGCTCTGCTCCTTGGCCTTGATCTTCTGACCTTTTTCCCCAAACCCCATCTCTACCTCTTCTTCACAGTCATGACCATGAGTACTCCACTACCCACCATCCCCACCCGTGATCTAGATGTGTTTGCATAGTGTTTAGCACAATGGCACCAAACCTGATTGCATCTTTTTGGTGATGTGATATAATATAAATGTTAAATCATCCATATGCAATATATCTGAAAAGTGACTCCGTACAAGAAAAAAACCTGAAGGAAAAGAAAGAGCCATATTTTATATAATATGAGCTATTGATTTCTGGTGCTATCACCACACAATTAAAATAATAGTACAGTTTACATAATCAAATATTTTTATCTAAAATATTTTTTACAACAAAACAAGGTTTTTGAATAAAATGTTTGTTCAGCATTTTCCAGTTTAACACAAAGTACACAAAAATACAATTCTTATTTTTTTTAGATCCCCTTTGTCCATCCTCAATTTTTCTCTCACTTTGTCTTTTCTTTCCCTGTAAGCTGTTTTTATTTTCATTGTTATGTAATACAAAACTGAAAAAAACCATGAAAAAATTTCAAATAAGTTTAAAAAGTCCCACAAATTGTATTGTACTAATTATACTAATATATGCAGAATTATAAGTGTGACTCACAGGAACAATGCAGTTTAGATGCCTGTGTGTGTCTTATCTTTTTTTAAGGGGGAAGAGGGAAGATAGCTGGTATATTGTCTTACTTAAATTGTTGTATCTTTAAGATGGGAACTATGTATTTTTACACCCCTACAGTATCCTGCACTTCGATAGCACCACAAGAGTCTTGTTTGCCTTCAGCACTAGCTGATACCTTATTCAGCAATGAAAATAGTCCACAATCCTCATTAACCAGACAAAATAATATCAGGGTAAAACCAATCACTACCACATATAAATAGCAGTTATTCTGCATAGGAGCTTCAATTAGCACCACCAGTCTGGTATTAATTGAAATTTTCTTCTTAACAAGAGGAACAAAGGTTTTTATTTTCTAATAAACTCTGTGGGAGGCTTCAATGGATTCATTCACTTGTGTACCTTCAAAATAGCCTTTCATTTCATGACTAGGCTTAAAGGCACCAGTGTTCCTTCTTCTTATAACAAAATATATTAGTGCAAAGAGTCACAGTACTGAGAATGATTAAAATAAAATCTAATCTCCAAAGTGATGTGGAGTATAGAATCATAGAATCATAGAATCATAGAATAATAGGACTGGAAGGGACCTCGAGAGGTCATCGAGTCCAGCCCCCCGCCCTCAAGGCAGGACCAAGCTCCACCTACACCATCCCTGACAGATGTCTATCTAACCTGTTCTTAAATATCTCCAGAGAGGGAGATTCCACCACCTCCCTTGGCAATTTATTCCAATATTTGACCACCCTGACAGTTAGGAATTTTTTCCTAATGTCCAATCTAAACCTCCCCTGCTGCACTTTAAGCCCATTACTCCTTGTCCTGTCCTCAGAAACCAAGAGGAACAAATTTTCGCCTTCCTCCTTGTGACACCCTTTTAGATATTTGAAAACCGCTATCATGTCCCCCCTTAATCTTCTTTTTTCCAAACTAAACAAGCCCAGTTCATGAAGCCTGGCTTCATAGGTCATGTTCTCTAGACCTTTAATCATTCTTGTCGCTCTTCTCTGTACCCTTTCCAATTTCTCCACATCTTTCTTGAAATGTGGCGCCCAGAACTGGACACAGTACTCCAGCTGAGGCCTAACTAGTGCAGAGTAGAGCGGCAGAATGACTTCACGAGTTTTGCTTACAACACACCTGTTGATACAACCTAGAATCATATTTGCTTTTTTTGCAACAGCATCACACTGTTGACTCATATTCAACTTGTGGTCCACTATGACCCCTAGATCCCTTTCCGCCATGCTCCTTCCTAGACAGTCGCTTCCCATCTTGTATGTATGGAACTGATTGTTCCTTCCTAAGTGGAGCACTTTGCATTTCTCTTTATTAAACCTCATCCTGTTTACCTCTGACCATTTCTCTAACTTGCTAAGGTCATTTTGAATTATGTCCCTATCCTCCAAAGAAGTCGCAACCCCACCCAGTTTGGTATCATCTGCAAACTTAATAAGAGTACTCTCTATCCCAATATCTACATCATTGATGAAGATATTGAATAGTACGGGTCCCAAAACAGACCCTTGAGGAACTCCACTTGTTATCCCTTTCCAGCAGGATTTAGCACCGTTAACAACAACTCTCTGACTACGGTTATCCAGCCAATTATGCACCCACCTTATCGTGGCCCTATCTAAGTTATATTTGCCTAGTTTATCAATAAGAATATCATGCGAGACCGTATCAAATGCCTTACTAAAGTCTAGGTATATGACATCCACCGCTTCTCCCTTATCCACAAGGCTCGTTATCTTATCAAAGAAAGCTATCAGATTAGTTTGGCATGACTTGTTCTTCACAAACCCATGCTGGCTATTCCCTATCACTTTATTACTTTCCAAGTGTTTGCATACGATTTCCTTAATTACCTGCTCCATTATCTTCCCTGGGACAGACGTTAAACTGACCGGTCTATAATTTCCTGGGTTGTTCTTATTCCCCTTTTTATAGATGGGCACAATATTTGCCCTTTTCCAGTCTTCTGGAATCTCCCCTGTCTGCCATGATTTTTCAAAGATCATAGCTAAAGGCTCAGATACCTCCTCTATCAGCTCCTTGAGTATCCTGGGATGCATTTCATCAGGACCTGGTGACTTGCTGACATCTAACTTTCCTAAGTGATTTTTAACTTGTTCTTTGTGTATCCTATCTTCTAAACTTACCCTCTCTCTGCTTGTATTCACTACGTTAGGCACACCTCCAGACTTCTCGGTGAAGACCGAAACAAAGAAGTCATTGAGCATCTCCGCCATTTCCAAGTTCCCTGTTACTGCTTCTCCCTCCTCACTAAGCAGTGGGCCTACCCTGTCCTTGGTCTTCCTCTTGCTTTTAATGTATTTATAAAAGGTCTTGTTTCCCTTTATGCCTGTAGCTAGTTTGATCTCATTTTGTGCCTTTGCCTTTCTAATCTTGCCCCTGCATTCCCGTGTTGCTTGCCTATATTCATCCTTTGTTAGTTGTCCTAGTTTCCATTTTTTATATGACTCCTTTTTTATTTTGAGATCATGCAAGATCTCCTTGTTAAGCCAAGCTGGTCTTTTGCCATATTTTCTATCTTTCCTACACAGCGGAATTGTTTGCTTTTGGGCCCTTAACAACGTCCCTTTGAAATACTTCCAACTCTCCTCAGTTGTTTTTCCCTTCAGTCTTGCTTCCCATGGGACCTTACCTACAAGTTCTCTGAGCTTATCAAAATCTGCCTTCCTGAAATCCATAACCTCAATTGTGCTGGTCTCCCTTCTACCTTTCCTTAAGATCATGAACTCTATTATTTCGTGATCACTGTCCCCTATACTGTCTTCCACTTTCAAGTTCTCAACTAGTTCCTCCCTATTTGTTAAAACCAAATCCAGAACAGCTTCTCCTCTGGTAGCTTTTTCAACCTTCTGAAACAGAAAGTTGTCTCCAATGCAGTCCAGAAACTTATTGGATAGCCTGTGCCTCGCTGTGTTAGTTTCCCAACATATGTCTGGATAGTTGAAGTCTCCCATCACCACCAAATCTTGGGCTTTGGATAGTTTTGTTAATTGTTTAAAAAAGGCCTCATCCACCTCTTTCACCTGGCTAGGTGGCCTGTAGTAGACTCCTAGCATGATATCACCTTCGTTTTTTACCCCTTTTAGCTTAACCCAGAGACTCTCTACACAGCTATCTCCTACGTTCATCTCCACTTCAGTCCAAGTGTGTACATTTTTAATATACAAGGCAACCCCTCCTCCCTGTTTTCCCTGTCTGTCCTTCCTGAGCAAGCCGTACCCTTCCATACCAATATTCCAATCATGCGTCCCATCCCACCAGGTTTCTGTAATACCAATGATATCATAGTTGTATTTATTGGTTAGCAATTCCAGTTCTTCCTGCTTATTACCCATACTTCTCGCATTTGTATATAGGCATCTAAGATACTGATTTGATCTTGCCTCCCTGTTGTGCCCTGACCCTCCTTTCTCCTTGCCATTATAGGCCGTAGTCCCCCCCATTTCCAACCCATCTCCCAGTCCCGCACATTCAGCACTTACCTGTGGGCTTTGCTCACCTGCCCCCGACAAACCTAGTTTAAAGCCCTCCTCACAAGGTTAGCCAGTCTGTGTCCAAACAAGGCCTTCCCGCTCCTGGAAAGGTGAACTCCATCTCCGCCAAGCAGTCCTTCCTGGAAGAGCAGCCCGTGATCAAGGAAGCCGAATCCCTCCTGGCGACACCATCGTCGCAGCCAGGCATTCACCTCCAGGATGCACCTCTCTCTGCCCGGGCCCCTATCTTTGACAGGAAGGATAGAAGAGAATACCACCTGCGCTCCAAACTCCTTCACCCGTACTCCCAAAGCCCTGTAGTCACACTTGATCCGCTCAGTGTCACACCTGGCAGTATCATTTGTGCCCACGTGGATGAGTAGCATGGGGTAGTAGTCAGAGGGCCGGATAATCCTCGACAATGCCTCCGTAACATCTCGGATACGGGCCCCTGGCAGACAGCATACCTCTCGAGATGAGCTGTCAGGGCGACAGATGGGTGCCTCCGTTCCCCTCAGAAGAGAGTCTCCAACCACCACTACTCTACGTTTCCTCCTCGCAGTGGTGGCAGGAGACTGCTCAACCTTGGTGGTGCAAGGCCTGGTCTCCTCCACTGTGGGGGGTGACTCCTTGTCTCCTGCTGAAAGTAAAGTGTAACGGTTATGTAACAACACAGTGGGAGGGTTAGGAGCAGGGGTGGAACACTGCCTGCTGCCGGAAGTAACCAGCTGCCAGTGCTCAGCCTTGCACTGTCAGAATGAGTATAAAATAGCTCTTCCCCTTGCTAGCCTTTCAGCTATTAGAAGTAACTGAGTACAACTGGATGGAGAACAAAAGACGTATCAGATATTCTGTCCTACTTTGTACTTTGACTAAACAGAATCGAATGATAACCTAATATGTAATGAGAAATTCAGTCCTTCGATCAAGGACAATAAGAAAGAAACAAACAAAACAAAAAGCTAGATTACTGCACTATTAGACAATGACAACAGATGTGGTAGGATGGTTACACAATACTCAAGAAAATAGATTTGTAATTTTTGTATTGTTTCTTGTATGGCATCCAACAGAGCATAAACATTATGTGTGCAATTATCATGAAGTAATGCACCAAAATTGACCAACCGTTTAGAATTGTTCTCAGCTACAGGATTACAATCAGAGTTAATGTATTAATGATTTTGTAATAAGTGGGATTCAAAACCAAATCTCTATGATTAGTTTATAATTACTAGTGCAGGAATTACTGAGACTGGGACAAAATGTGCTTCTTAATTAATTTTTTTTAATTTGCATTTTCAGCCTCTGGAAATATTTATGTCCAATTTCTATTATTGGAGTCAACATACTTGTGAAATTACTAGCTTCTAAAGCATTTGACAATTCATAAACCTATCTATGAAATTTTGCTCTTCATATTTTCCTCTCTTGCAATTTATGTTAAATCATACAGCATTACATTAATTTCAACTCAATCTATAACATTGTCACTGGTGTACAAAGCATGTTCTTTATTTACAACAGAAGACCAGATATAGGAACAGTCAGAATGAGTTTATTTATACATTTCATTTGTCAAAGCATTTCCTGTAGAATATGGAGCATCATGTAAAATAACTTTAGAATTACAATCCATGGTAGGAACAGTTAATACAAATCTGACAAGGCACCCACATTAAAAAGAGGCTTTTTCAGTTCTGCTTAATTTTTTTTCATTTTATTTCATCATAAAAAGATTTTGTTGCCCAAATCTCTTGATTTACATTAATATACTTCTTTTTAGAAATTGCCACTTTTCAGATCACTGTGCTTGGGAGCAGTGGTTCATTGACAAAATTACCCATTTTACCACAGTTTCAGTCAAGATGAATAGGAAATGGATGAGGAAATGAAAGCGTGTGAGGAAAAAAAGAGAATATGCCAATATTATCCTTTTAAAATGCGGGAGATTTTAAATGAAAAAAGACTCCAGGTGTAAAACTTCCTGAAAATTGTTCACTCACAACTGTATTCAATAATAGTTCTTAATCTCTAAAACGGAAAGAAAAACAAACATGATGGGTAACATTTTCATATATAAACGACTTTCTAAAATGCACTCTTAAAAGCCTACAGGCTTGTCTGCTTGGAGCAGCAATGCACAATACAGGGTGTGACTTTTTTTAAAGTGCAGTAATGTGTTGCTCGTCACATGGTCTTGGTAGACCCTGCTTGTATACATTAAAGGTTCCCTTGTGGGCTTTGATATAGAGTTATTTGAAACATCCAAAATTAACCTGTAACATATTAGTACACTTCAAAAGTCACATACCCAGAGGGGTGCATTATCTTACCTTGTACAAAACACTTGAGTCTTATTGAAAAGTCATTGAAACTTGGGCCCAACTTACATACAGGATTTGGACTGGTACTAGTGCTTCTGTTAATGGTGTGCTTTATTTTTTAAAATACTGTTTGTTTGTTTTTTACTGTACTAACATGTACTGCCCTAGAAAGGCTGCAGTTCTAGTGGTGTAAAATTCCTTACAGCAGTATTGCTTATTCTTCTTCCCTTAAGGCAGGCATGTCCCAATTGCGGCCCGTGTTCCGATTTAATATGGCCCCTGCTTCCTCCCCCTCTCCTGGCTCCCCGGCGCTCTTTTGAACTGGCACGCCCAGAGCGCCGCTTCCAGCCGCGCCGCCGCCGCCGCCGCCCATGGCCTCCGCAGTCCTAGAGCCTGCCCTGTAGGGCACGTCTGCAGCCCCGCTCCCCCGCTCGGCTGCGGGTTCGCCCTGCCCCCGGGCCGCCATGAGGCCGGTGTGCCCTGTGCTCCCGCCCGCCTCCAACCCTGTGGGCCCTCCACCTTGGGGCTGAGAGTGCGGGGACGGCCCTCACGCATGTTCACTTCTTCAAATCTGGCCCTCTTTGAAAAAAGTTTGGACACCCCTGCCTTAAGGAAATAAGCGATAGCACTATAAGTCCATGTCTACACTCAGAAACGATTTTGAAATTCATAAATTCAGCTTAATTCCCAATTTAACAAAATTGAACCAGCATGTCCACACTTCGGGGAAGCCTCAAAATTAGTCTGATGCTGACTCCATTAATGTGGACATGCTACCTCAGACTTGGAGCCCCAGGAAGCACTGGGGAGTAATTAGTTCAAATAACTCTGTGAAATAGTTGTTTCAAAATAGCAGCACCGGAGCATTCACACTTCTGTCATTTCAAAGTAACTATTTCAGAATTGTGATAGAAATGTAGCAGTGTTAGTCTGGTATAGCTGAAACAAAAAAACCAGACTATGTAGCACTTTAAAGACTAACAAGATGGTTTATTAGGTGATGAGCTTTCGTGGGCCAGACCCTCTTCCTCAGATCAAATAGTGGAAGAAAATTGTCACAACCATATATAACAAAGGATACAATTAAAAAAAAAAGTGAACACATATGAAAAGGACAAATCAAATTTCAGAACAGAAGGGGGATGGGGGAGGGGGGAAGGTAAATGTCTGTGAGCTAATGATATTAGAGGTGATAATTGGGGAAGCTATCTTTGTAATGGGTAAGATAATTAATGACTTTGTTTAAACTTAGGCGTAAAGTGTCGAATTTAATCATGAATGTCAGTTCAGAGAATTCTCTTTCAAGTGTGGTCTTAAAAGGTCTTGCCATTTCAACCAGAAAGGACATTGTCTCAACGACTTGATTACCTGCATCCTGCTTCAAAGCACTGCTACGACCTTTCATTAATTGGTAATGCAGATCAGACATCATTAAATTTCGATAATCAGAATGCTTGAACTGAAAGGTGCCAAGACAGTCTCCATTGCTATCACAGGCCATGAAAAGTCTAGGTTTACCGTAATGCTTGCTTTCATGGCCGACGGAACGAAGCTGCCTCTTTATATTGTGTTCAAGTGCAAGACAATGCCAAGGAATGTAATCTTCCCGAGCACTGCTCATGTGCATGTTCACCCTAAAGGCTGGATTGATGAAGCTTTAATGCTTGATTGGCTACAGACGGTTTGGGCGAAGTAGCCAGGTGGACTTATGAGAAAGCAGTCTCTAATAGTTTTGGATGCATTTTGGTGTTATCGTATGCCATCCGTCAAGAAAAGGCTTCAGCAGGACAAAACAGACTTGGCAATTATTCCTGGTGGAATTACCAAAATGTTGCAGCCGCTTGACGTGACAGTTAACAAGCCAATGAAAGATGCACTACGCAGGAAATGGAACACCTGGTTGTTGGAAGGTGAACATACATTTACTGCAGGTGGACGTATGCGAACTCCAACGCTGCAAGATGTTACCCAGTTGATAGCAGATGTCTGGCTTCAACTTTATCCCACTATGATAAAGAAGGGGTTTCTGAAATGCAGCATCTCTAATGCTATGGATGGCAGCGAGGATGATGCCCTGTGGATGGATCCGAGCGACGATGAATCGTCCAAGGGAAAATTACCGGTATGCGAAGATGACAATGATTTGTATTACCTGGATGAAGATGTCGAGGACTATAACTCGAAAGATATTGCTCAACTGTTCGAGGAAGATTCTAACAAAAGCGAATTCGAGGGCTTCGAAGATGAGTAGATGATCTATTAACATACCGGTTTTTGCTTGTATGCACTGCAGTGTTGATTTCATTTGTTTAACTTACCTTTTTGAAACTGTGTATATAGTTGCTTGTTGATGCTAATAAAAATCAACTTAACCTCTGGTGTCCTGCGATTAATTAATTGCCGCAGAACCGCCAAATGAAAACTTTTAAAAAAAACCTCTTATGGATAATGTGCACCCTGACTTCAATGCTAAAAAAAATGGGGAAAAAGTGCACTTTATACTTGAGATTTTACGGTAGTCTATAGCATTAACCGATAAGCTTTTGCTTATTGGTTAATCAGTTAACTGACTATACTATTACATCTCTAGTTCATCACTCTCTAGGCAATTTCGGCTAAGCAAATTGTGTCTTGGGTGCTAAATTATACTATTATTTTGAGATATGGCACAAATCAAATGTGCATGCAGCCAAAATGCAATTGTTTTTCATTGTCCTTCATCTCACTTATAGTGCAATACCTGTTTTTTAGCAGGTTTTTTTACTTTTTTGTTGTGAATGTGTTCTTTTTGGCACATACAAATCAGTTTCTCTTACCTTTATATAACTTCTTAATACAAACAGAAATCATTTTGAGATTGTCTATGATAACATACAAGTTACTCTTTGTGTTTCCCATCATCATTGGGTTTCATCCAGTTGTGGCAGTGCCTGGATCCTAACACAGTTTCATAGTAGTTTGGTGAAACTGATTGCTATCCAACTCACTTTAGTTACCCAGAAGAGCATCCATCTAGCAATGGTTCAGAAAATTCTTAGATGGCTAAATTGAATGTTCCGCCCTCAAGCTATATTTATTCTATTTGTTTTATAATGAAAAAATACTCGTCTTTTATAGTTTCATAGTAAAAGGGACACATACAAATCAAGACAACAGACTCTTTTTACTTTGTGATTTCCTCTCTGTTGTTTTTCTATTGATCAGGAAATGAGACATCCAAAATACTCTAATTAAGAAAAAAAGAAATCCGGTAAGAATAAGAGCAGGGATAATTTGAAGAAGTTTCAAGAGCTATGCTTATTTTTCTGTGTATTGTGAGTATTAAACAAATATATAGCAGGATTGTGCATGTTTTGGGCTCTTTCTCCATAGAGAGGGAAATTGATCTTGTGGTTGAGACACTGGATGGGGATGCAAGAGATCTGGGTTCTGCTTTCAGCTTTGCTAAAGATGTCTTCTGGGACTTTGAGCAAGTCAATTAATATCTATGTCTTCCCACTGGAAGACAGGGATTTTTATCCTTCCTTTCTCATATCCTTTGTCTCCTCTAGTCAGCACAATCTATCTAATAAAAATAATATGTCCATTCACTTTGACAATTAAATTATTGATACAGTCTTCCTATTGGTGTACACACTAGACATCAGACTAATCAATAAAAACCCTGGGCGTATATTTTAGGTTATTAAAAATAAGCACACTAATCAGGCCCCTATGGATATAAATTACACATCACAGAATTTGATTCTGTGGCATCACTGATTATTATTATGATTAGCAGAGGTGGACAGTACCTGAGCCCTCTCTGCCCATATGTAGAATATGCAGTTGCATAGGGCACCCAAAAACCACCCAAAAACGTTGGGTCCTAATGTCCGTCTATCTTCCTCTTCCTATCTCTGATCTGTGGCTCTGCTCCTCAGGAGAGGATCTAGTTAACTTAAGAGTGAAAAAAAGCCTGCCAGACGTATTAGCAACATTGAACCTGTGAAAGAGCCATTTAAGTAGTAATGAAGCCATTTAACGGATATGAAACCAGGTACATGCTGTCTGCTTCTGAAAATACTTACCTGAAAATGTGTTTTAAAAATATGTACTTATGTGCTGTTGAAGATTATAAAATCACATCTCTAAAAAGTCATTATTCTCCCCTCCCCTTCCCCCGCAGCTGCCATTGGGCATAGAGGCACCAATTTAATAGTACTGAGTAGGGCCCCATAAATCCTAAGGGCAACCCTGGTCAAATCATTCTTTATCCCACAATGTCATTCAAGTATGCAGTTTCATTAACACCAAAAGGTTTGAGGAGATGTTTTGGTTTCAACAAAGTTTTCATTGGGGATTTTTTTCTTTCGGAGTGCTGGTCACTCCTGGCCAGAGAGAATAAGCCTGAAGCACAGCCCTGCCTGAGCTTTTCCACCTGGAAACAGGAGCGGTCATCCTTGGGGCAGCTTTAATTGTTCTTAATGATGTGCATTGTGATAGCACTCAGGAGCACATGATGCTTCCCAGAGGTACCCAGGGTTGTCAGGCTCCTCGCTATCACCTGCCTCATACGTAAAGAAACCTTGTCTGTGTCTGACGGAGATCAGCTCCCTGACTCCACCAGCCCCCACCATCAGCACAGGCATTCCCTTCTCACCCATATAAGCTCTGCTGCTCCTTTGTGGATTACCACTGGGCATGCTTCAAACCATCAGCCCTCCGAGCATCACTGAATACTCACAAGATTTCCAGACCCTCTTCTTCCAAAGGGACAGTACACCACAGGGTACCAGACTACAGCTCCACTTAACACACAGCATTTAGAATTATTTACAGATAAGGCAAATATATGTTCTTTTAATAAGGAATAGAGACTCAAATGCCAGCAGGCAGAAATATTGGCAACAAAGGGTTAAAAGGGAAATAAAACCATAGCCCGCATGTTAGAGCCTAAATTTAACTAACATGACATTGTCACATCACCCAGAGCAAAAGCTCTCCACAAATCCTGAGTATCTTACAGCTAGGCTTGGCTGTGATATTCCATCCATGAGCCAAACACACTATCCTCTTGCTGCCTGAGTGGAAACACACAGAACATGTCTCTGCCCCTGCAGGTAAAGCCCAAAAATCCATTGTCTTCATCTGCAAACAGAGCAATGCCCTCTGCTTGTGCTTTCTTATCTAGGATCTCCCCAGAGACTTCACAATCCTTTTATTAGTGTTTTGCTCATACTGCAGGTCAGCCTTCACTTTGAAGTGTATAATACTCAGTTTTCATTTCCCATATAGATGCAAAACTCCATATATATTATCTGTAAGTACATTTTGCACTGATTATGATGACAGGCACTGATTATGTGAAACAGGCTTTCAACAGAAACCTACATGACTCTCTGGTGTTCTACTATGTAGGCATCAGACCAAAGGGATCCCTGTAACTCTTATGTGCCTCTGTGCTCTCTGTCAATTAGCAACAATAGATTCTTGGGCCACATAGTCATGGACCAAGACCCAATTGTGCTAGGTACTCTACAAACACAGAACAAATAATAGTATCCCTGCCCCAAAGAGCATACAGTCATAGGATCATTGAGCTGGAAGAGACCTCAGGAGGTCCTCAAGTCCAGACCTCTGCCCAAGGCAGAACCAATCCCAGCTAAATCAACCCAGCCAGGGGTTTTTCAAGCCGAGATTTAAAAACCTCTAGGGATAGAGATTCCACCACCTCCCTAGGTAACCATTCCAGTGCTTCACCACCCTCCTAGTGAAATAGTTTTTCCTAATATCCAACCTAGACCTTCCCCACTGTAGCTTGAGACCATTGCTCCTTGTTCTGCCATCCTTCACTACTGTGAACAGCCTTTCTCCATCCTCTTTGGAACCTCCCTTCAGGAAGTTGAAGGCTGCTATCAAATCCCCCCCCCCCCCCACACACACACACACACCACCACACACACACACTCTTCTATTCTGCAGACTAAACAAACCCAAATCCTTCAATCTCTCCTCATAGCCCCCTAATCATTTTGGTTGCCCTCCGCTGGACCCTCTTCAATGCATCCACATCCTTTCTATAGTGGGGGGCCCAGAACTGAACACAATATTCTAGATGTAGCCTCACAAGAGCTGAATAAAGCAGAATAATCACTTCTCTGGATCTTCTGGCAATGCTCCTCCTAATGCACCTCAATCTAAATAACTCTTTCAGTATAGGGAGGAGTAGAAGAGTATTTGGAGGAGGGGGCAGGAAGACTTCAGATGGTCATAAGAAGTAAAGTAAGAAAAGAATCTGACAATAGTTCCTAGCTACAAGCACTAGAAACAGTACCTATCACAATTATAAGGTTATAAGTTGCACGGAGACCATTCCACATCCAGTCCTATTCTGTATCTTCATTAATGACTTGCATAATGGACTGGAAAGTATGCTTTTAAAAGTAGCAGCTGACATCAAGCTGGGAGGGGTTGCAAGCACTTTGGAGGACAGAATTAGAATTCCAAACAACCTGGACAAATTGGAGAACTGGTGTGAAATCATCAAGATTAAATACATCATAGTCAAATGCAAAGTATATAAAATATCGCACTTAAGGAAGAATAGTCAAATGCACAACTACAAAATAGGGAATACCTGGTTAGGTGGTATATTTCTATATATATAAAAAAGTTTTTCCTGCAGGACAACAGAATAGTGTAATCATATCACTCTGTGTCCAACAGCCCCTCCTCCCTCAGCTGCCTCATCTTCTCCCTTTCTCCTCCTCCCCACTATTAACCCAGCAGGGATCGGGGCTAGGGCTGGCTGTACCTCTGGCAGCTGAAGTTTTAAATTGCGCTGCTCTGGTAGTTTGGAGGGACAGTGGCAAGGTCCATGGCAGGGGGAAGAAAGCGCCGTAGAAGAGGCTTGCTTCAAGGGTGGGGTAGGACTGGGGGACTCCTCCCCCATCCACAGAACTCACCACAGGAGCACCTCACTTTAAAACTCTTGTCAGCCACCACGTTAGAGAGCAGGGCCTGGGCCCTGCCCCCCTCCCTACCAGTGGCTGGGGGTGAGGAGGGAGAGCGCGGGACTTGACACACCTGGGGAGGGAGATGGAAGGACAGCCAGGGATGGAGCAGTAGTAGAGGGGACCAACAAGCCACGAGACCTCCCCCCTCATAGGAGGTGGTAGAACCCTCTTGTGGGGAGGGGAGTCATGAGCCATGTGCCCACACCTCTTGTGGCTAGAGGGAGAGAGCCGGGCCACTCATGGCCTGGGCCTCAGCCCAAACTCCCAGCAGCTGGTGGGGGAGGGGGAGAGTGCCTGGGCTGGCCTGGCTTCAGGGGGTCCCAGAAGCTGGAGGGAGAGAGCTGGGGCAGGCCATGGCTGCCACACCTGGCAACTGGGGGACAGAGCTGGGTCTGCCTACCCCCTGAGAGAGGGGTTGGTGAGCACAGCGATGAGGGGGCACCACTCCCTAGCAACTGCGGAAAAATATTTTGGAGTTATAGTGGTTCATAAGTTAAGTAGGAGTAAAAAAATGTGATGTCATTGCAAAATAAGTTAATTTCTGGGGTGTACTAATAGGAGTGTGGCATGCAAGTTATGGAAGGTAGTTGGCATTCTCTACTTGAGGCTCAGCTCGAGTGTTCTGTCCAGTTCTGAGAACCACATTTTAGGAAAGATTTGGACAAATTAGAGGGTATCCAGAGGAGAGCAATAAACATGATAAAAAGTTTAGGAAGCCTGACTTATGAGGAAAGCTTAAAAACTGAGCAAGTTTCAGGGATACCCAATAGTAGTCTGTATGTAGAGAGTTGTTATAAAAAGCATGGTGATAAATTGTTGGGTTCCCCAGGATAGGACTACCAAGCCAGAGATGGGCCTGGAACAAGTAGGGCTACCTGGGCTATGGATAGGGTTCCAAAGGGTAGGGTGCACTGAGATAGAAATAGGCCAGGATCCAGCAAGGTTACCTAGGTCAGTGTTTCTCTACCAGTGGTACGAGTACTCTTAAGGGTACTCGAGAGAAGTCTGGGGGGTATGTCAACACAACTGAAATTTGGAGAAAACTGAATTTTTGTTTTATGTTTTACAATACTTTGTTATTTTTGTACTTTTTACGCCCAAAAATTTAATCACCCAACCGCTACGATTAAGTTGTTTAAACAAATGTGTTGCAATAGTAGAAAAAAATTGTGTGTGTCTGAAAACTGTAGGTACTGAGGGTACTTATAAATTTTTTTAAAGGGGTACTTTCTAAAAAAAGGATGAGAAACACTGACCTAGGTTAATGCTAGGTTTCCAAAGGGCAGATAGGGTTCCAAAGTTTAGGACTTCCAAGGCTAAGGTTAGGATTCCCAAGCGTAGGGCTATCAAGGACACAGAGAGGCCTGAAACTATTATGACTCCTCAGCTTGGGGCTGGTAGGGATCTCCAGGATCAGATAAGGGTTATGTAGGATAGGGATCTGTAAGCTATGGTTAGGGGTCCAGAGGAAAAGGTGCTGTAGAGTAGGCTTAAGAATGAAAAGGGTAGGGCTTCCTGATTCAGAGATGTTCTTGGAGATAGTAGGACTACCCAAGCATTCCAAAGAATATGGTTCCCCAGGCTACTCTTAGAGTTCCAAGGTGTATGGCTCCTAAGGCTACAAATAGGCCAGAAGCTGGTGGGGTTCCCTGGTCTAGGGTCAAGTTTACAAAAAATAGGGTTCCCGCAGTTACAGTTAGAACTAGGGCTGTTTGGGCTATGTGGGATAGGGATAGGGTTTCAAAACGTTGGGCTTCTGGAATTAGGTTTAGGGTTCCAAACGATGGGTGATGGTTGCGAAGGGTAGGGCTACCCAGGCTAGAGATATTCCTGGAATTGTAGGTGTCCCCACGCTAGGGTTAGGGTTCTAAAGGGTAGGCCTCCCCTGGTACAGAGTTTGGGTTTCATAGGCTAGAGCTGCCCAGGCTAGAGATAGCCTTGAGGTGGTAAAGCTCCCCAGGCTAGGGTCGGGCTCTCCGTGTTAGAGATAGGCCTGGAGCTAAAAAGGCTTCTCTGAGCAAGGTTAAGGTTCCAAAGAATAGGATTCTCCAGTCTAGGTTGAGGGTACCAAAGGGTTCTCCATGTCCACTGACTACAGAACAAGAAGTAGTGAACATATTCTGCAGCAGGGAAGATTTAGGGTAGATATTAGAAAAGGCTTTCTCAGGGCAGAAGGTTGGACTTGATGTCTAGAGGTCCCTTCCAGCCCCCCACGTCTATGATCAAGGCATTGGCTGAGTTCTTCACTATGTTCCAAAGGACTATTGTGAATTAGAAACTCCTCAAAAGTCACAAACAAAACTAAGAGTAGGTCTAAACGGTCAACATTCAACATAGCCAAAGGGTTAATAGTAGGATGGGGACAACTAGAACAGAAGTTGTTTAACAAGTGTCCTAATGATATGGAAAAGCAGGTGAACAGAAAGAACAGAGACTGAGAAGATTAAAGAGTGAAATCCTGATCCCCAGGAAGTGAAGAGCCAAATTCCCAGTGGCTTCAATAGAGCCAAAATCTCATCCTTGGCTCTTTTGATGTAGAGCGGAAATAAATAAGAGGAAACATCATGGAGATAGGGTACAGAAAAGGTGAAATGGGTGATCCAATGTACTCTCCCACTGTTCATATCAGAACAAGATGTTTTAAAGGCAAAGCATTCAAAGTGGATGAAAGAAGTTTTCCTCTTTTTTTTTTCAGATAAACACAGCACATAATTAAGCTTGTGGCTGTGAAGATCACATTATCATTAAGGCCATTAGTAAGATTTTTAAAACCATCATTTACAAGAATAATAAAAACTACTTTAGTTCAACTGAATAGGAAAAATAGATCTGTAAGACATATAAACCCTCAGCCAACCACCCACTGATAGTGTTAGGAAGAAATATTCCATCGGGTCAGGTTCTTGCATTTTGGGCTTTATTGTACCTTCCTCAAAGGCACCTGAGACAGGGCACTGGACTGCATTTAATATAACAAACATGTCCCCATGTTTCAAAGGAGAAAGGATTGGAAAGGCTGACATACTGCATTCTGTTATATAAAGATACTGGACGATGCAGAGAGGAGCATAACATAGATTTGCAAATATATCATTATTTAGTATTAGTGTCTTAAGAATTGTTATAACATTGCCTATAGCAATAAAACCCAAGTGAATAAATAGATGCTCCACTGTGTTCACACTGTAGATATGTAACTCTCTAGCTAGAAATTCTATTCACATGACATTAAAATATTTATTGAATTCTCATTTTATTAAGCATTATTCTAATTCTTACTGTGTTACTCCATTCTCCATCTTTTCCTTTTTCAAATTATAATTGTTAAAATGTGTATAATCCCCCTTGAGTGATGTTATTTTTGTATAATTTAATAAAATACTCAAAAGTGAAAAATGTAAGCACTTGAGTATTTTTTCAGTTAATAAGACCATAAGAAGGACCATATTGGGTCAGACCAAAGATCCATCTAGCCCAGTGTCCTGTCTGCCAACAGTGGCCAATGCCAGATGCCCCAGAGGGAGTGAACAGAACAGGTAATTAAGTAATCCCTCTCCTGTCATACATTTCCAGCCTCTGACAGAGGCTAGGGACATCATTCCTACCCATCCTGGTTAATAGCCATTGATGGACCTAGCCTCCATGAATTTATCTAGTTCTTTCTTGAACCATGTTAAAGATCTGGTCTTCACAACCTCCTCTGGCAAGGAGTTCAACAGGTTGACTATTCACTGAGTGAAGAAAAACTTCATTTTCTTTGTTTTAAACCTGTTACCTATTAATTTCAGTTGGTGACCCCTAGTTCTTATGTTATGGGAAAAGTACATAACTTTTCCTTATTCACTTTTTCCACACCAGTCATGATTTTATAGTCTTCTGTCATATCCGCTCTTAATCTCCTCTTTTCTAAGATGAAAAGTCCCAGCCTTTTTAATCTCTCTTCATATGGGACCCATTCCAAACCCCTAATCATTTTTGTTGCCCTTTTCTGAACCTTTTTCAATGCCAATGTATCTTTTTTGAGGTGAGGCAATTACATCTGTATGCAGTTTTCAAGATGTGGGCATACCATGGTTTTACATAAAGGCAATAAGATGTTCTCTGTCTTATTCTCTATCCCTTTTTAAATGATTCCTAACATTCTGTTTGCTTTTTTGACTGCCACTACACATTGAGTGGATGCTTTCAGAGAACTATCCACAATGACTCCAAGATCTCTCTCAAGTAGTTACAGCTAAATTAGTCCCCATCTTATTGTACGTATAATTAGGATTATTTTTTCCAATGTGCATTACTTTACATTTATCATAAAATTTCATTTTCCATTTGTTGCCCAATCACTTAGTTTGGTGAGATCTTTTTGAAGTTTTTCACAGTCTGCTTTGGTCTTAATTATCTTGAACAGTTTGGTATCATCTGCAAATTCTGCCACCTCACTGTTTATCCCTTTCTCCAGATCATTTATAAATAGGTTGAATACGATTGGTCCCAGTACAGACCCCTGGGGACGCCACTAGTTACCTCTCTCCATTCTGAAAACTTACCATTTATTCCAATCCTTTATTTCCTGCCTTTTGACCAGTTATCAGCCCAGGAGAGGACCTTCCCTCTTATCCCATGACAACTTCCCATGACAACTTGGTTATTTTACTTTAGAGCCTTTGGTGAGAGACCTTGTCAAAGGCTTTCTGGAAATCTAAGTATACTATATCCACTGGATTCCCCTTATCCACGTGTTTGTTGACCCTCTCAAAGAACTCTAGTAGCTTAGTACAGCATAATTTCCCTTTACAGAAACCCTTTTGACTTTTCCCCAACATATTATGTTCACCTCTCTGTCTGATAATTTTATTCTTTGCTATATTTTCAACTAATTTTCCCAGTACTGACATTAGACTTCCCGGCCTATAATTGCCAGGATCACCTCCAATGCCCTTTTAAAATATTGGTGTCACATTAGCTATCTTCCAGTCATTAGGTACTGAAGCTGATTTAAAGGATAGGTTATAAGCCACGGTTAATAGTTCTGCAATTTCACATTTGAGTTCTTTCAGAAGTCTTGGGTGAATGCCATCTTACTTCTGTTAAGTTGATCAATTTGTTCCAAAACCTCCTCTAATGACACCTCATTCTGGGACCATTCTTCAGGTTTGTCACCTAAAAAGAATGGTACAGGTTTGGGGATCTCCCTAACATCCTCAGCCATGAAGACCGAAGCAAAAAATTCATTTAGTTTCCCTGCAATGACTATCATCTTTGAGTATTCCTTTGGCATCTCAATCATCCAGGGGCCCCACTGGTTGTACTGCAGGCTTCCCACTTTTGATGAACTTAAAAAAATCTTGCTATTACTTTCTAAGTTTTTGGCTACCTGTTCTTCAAACTCCTTTTGACTTTTCATATTATATTTTTACACTTAATCTGACAGAGTTTATGCTCATTTCTGTTTTCCTCACTAGGATTTAACTTCCACCTTTTAAATGATGCCTTTCTATTTCTCACTACTTCTTATACTTAGTTGCTAAGACATGATGGCACTTTTTTGGTTCTCTTAGTAAAATATTGTTGATTATGGATGGGGGAGTTGGCATTTGTTTTTTTCTGAGATCAGTTCAGATAAATCCAGTCTTGCTTCAGATTCAAAGCAAACACATGCATATATTTTATACATTGCTTTAAAATAACTATTTAAAATAATCATGATTATTTTCTGTTCTTGTTCCATGAAACCATTGCTTGGTCTGATCCCTTGTTTATATCAACATGCAAGAAAATGGAATGCATCAGAGTACCCGATTTGCAAAGTTTTAGTATAAAATACCACAATCTCAAGGAGAAAAAGGCTTTTTGGCATAATAAAGTGTGTGATTGCTTCATAAAATAAGGTCCACAAGGTTAATATTCCCAGCTGTTCTTATTCCTGGCAAGTAGTATATACAGCAGAATCAGACAGCTGTCTATCAGCACTGCACACCAGGGTGCAATAAAAAAACAAGTTACAGTTAAGGTAGTGTTGAAGCCAGTTTTCTAACTAGTCAAACAAAACTGCACATTATCAAGCAAATCTCTTCTAACCTACTGCTTTCAGCATTTGGTTACCTCTTGGAGGTCTCAAGGAAAGAAAATGACTAGAGCAACAGATTTATGTGATATTTAGAAAACTGTTAAACAATTCATAGCTCACCTCCCAATATGGTGACAACTGGTACAATTCCCAGGTAAGTTACAGTACATTATTCAACCTGCACAAGCTGTTTGCCAGAGATTCAACTCATGAAAGGAAAATATTCTGGACCCAAAAAGATCCAGATTGGGAATTTACCAGAGGTTGAAAAAAGGAGAAAGGCTGGCTGATTCTCTCTTCAGACAGATCAGATTCAAAGTTGTGTGAGAATTGGTGATCTATTTAATCTTTGAAAATGTGTTTCCTGTGTCACAAAATGTCTCCAGAATGCTCTACATAGAGTAGTGTAGGCTAAGCAGCAAAAAAAGAGCAAACACATTTGGGTAGAAGGCCTCATGACCTCAAACAATTATGCTCCAAAGCATAGGCTACCCTCACTAGCATGGACCAAACACAATGATAAAGAAAATAATTAGCAACTGCTAAATTAAGAAGCAATTATCATCACCTTAGGAAATTTGCAGAATCTGAAGTCTTTCCTTTCCTTTCCTTTCCTTTCCTTTCCTTTCCTTTCCTTTCCTTTCCTTTCCTTTCCTAGTATTTTACACAAACCACAGCAACTGGCAAGCTGTCCATTTTATGGATTTTATTATTTTGATAAAAAATGTGCTTTGTTCTTTGTCTGTTAGTTTAGTTTGGTTGTGTTGTATTGTATTTTGGAGATATCTGCATTTCAGTGATATATACAATAATTCTCTTTATACTGACTTACCTCACAAGGTTGTTGCAGGTATTAATGAGCTAATAAATTACTTTGAAATCCTACAATAAAAAAGATATGATAGAAGTGGAAAATATTTTGCTGATTAAGACTGTAGATATTCATATCATAATTTTATTGAGAGTTAACAATTATTCACTCTCAGAGAGGATCATAGTCCATCCTTTTTAAACACTCCTGCAGTCAGATCATGATAGAAAAAGAATAGGACAGCAAAATAAATACACAATTATAGGTGTTGTATGTTTTACAGTTTTTTGTTTTGTTTTGTTGTAATTACAAGAATAAAAAGCAATATGTCAGTTGGCCAGTAGGGGTAGTTTGTGCTTAGAATTCCTAGTCACAATCAACTAGATTTAACTGCAAGTGGAAAATTCAAATTGCTATGTCTGAGGAAGTGTGAATATCACGATTCAAAATGTCTTCATCAGAAAATGCTGGAGCTACCCAGCGAAAGCTGCAGAGCTAAGGGTAACTGATCACTCAAAAAACCCATGAAATTGGAAAGGCATAAAGAACTGTTCCTGCAAAAGAAAGCAACACATATCTCCATTTTTCAATGGAGGAGAGTTGCCTTCAGTTGCCTAGAACATTTGGTAGGAAAAATAGGCTGCCAGCCAGGCAAATCCTGGAGCTGAAGAAGACAGACCGGCATAGGTGCTGGAATTAGGTGTGTTGTGAGCACTGTAGCACTCCATGGCTTGAGGTGGGAGTGCTGCAAACTGACTCAGCATAATCCAAGCCTCCAGAGGATAGTGTGTTGTATTCAATTGTAATTGTATAAAAGACCACCAGAGACGAGAATGTAGCTAGGGCCACAAAGAGACTATAGGGATACAATTACAGAGAAGGAGTAGACCAGGAAGAGATGAAACAGACAATCTAAATCTGAACTCCTAACTCAGGTTTTCAGTGTAGTAGGAACCTACACATTCCATCCTAAAAGAGAATGAGATTTACTTACTTTGTATCCAGAAGAGCTTCTTGATGGGAAACATTTCTGAATAGGTTGAAAATTTGTCCTGGGAAAATAGGTAAAGCAAACAATATCCCTTCTGTATTTATTCACCTGCCAGCCTTGTAAAAAGAAAAGAATATATTATTGAATATGCAGGTAAGAAGAAGTTCATTAATTAGAAATGAGACATTAACCTGCTAATCTGACCTTGATATTTTAGTTTCTATAATAATGGGGAAAGTTGACATTTCTGGCATGTAAAAGGGAACACTTGACATATTTATCTAATATGATATGATATTTATCTAATATCATATCTGGAAAGCTTTTTCATAGCATGAGAGAGAATAGAAAAAGAACAATCTCATGCAGATTAGGTTAAGGATAAATATGAGTTAAAATGTATTTGAGATATTCTGAATCTCTTGGAGCTCTGGCATATTCTGGAAAGGATAGAAAGGACTAAAAAATCATTTCCACCAGCTAAGTGCTCAGCAAAACAAAATTAGACCTTTTCTGATTAGGGTGCTAGTGATAGCACAAATATTCTTGGAAGTCATAAAATTAATAGCTTCCTTAAACTATCTGACACTGAAATAACTAAATAATAGTAATAAAAAGAAATTTAAAAGACCAATCTATCAGAGAAGTTTGGCACATGAGCAGAGATTTGAGCTAAGTAATTTTAAATTTGCATTTATAGAATAATATTAGTAAATTGATTTGTTTGAGAAGCAGGAGAATGGCTTCTGGGGATATTATAACTATATCTAAAATAAGTGTTGGCCGTATCTAATGTGAGAATAGGACAGAATTAGAAAGAACAATATTTGCTTGGGCATTGCCAGAAATTAAGTGTGAGCCTACTTCAATCTCAATAGGAAAGGAGGTCAATGAACTCGCTAATGGAGGAAAAGTTTCTGATTACTAAAATAGTTTGGCCTCAAGAAACAGGTGTTAAGAAGCATGCTATTAAGGGTATTACTACTGATAATTACAAGACTTTGAAAGCATGTTAACAATTATAATTGTAGTGAAAACACAGTCTATTAAAAAAAGACTACTACTTGCATGCTGAAGAATTTGAAATAAGTGTCAAAATGATTGGAGAAATGTCTCATTTAAACAGCTAGATTAGAAGAGATAAAGCAAGGCTCCTGACAAGGTGATACATCTATTAAATATCAAACAACGAGGTTTAACAGTTATTTCGAGAGAAGGGTTTTCTCTCGAAATAATGCTGCTACACAGGGCGTTTTATTTTGCAATAACGCAATTTCAAAATGGTGGCTGGATGCAATTATGCTAATTAAGCGTGGAAAATTTAAATCCCACGCTTCATTAGCAATTTTGGCACACTGCATTTGCATCCCTATCTCAAGATAGAGAGCAAGTATAGACGTACCCTTTGCCTGTGTCTAGACTGGCCAGTTTTTCCAGAAAATCAGCCGCTTTTTCGGAAAAACTTGCCAGCTGTCTACACTGGCCGCTTGAATTTCCTCAAAAGCACTGACTTCCTACTATCAGAAATCAGTGCTTCTTGCGGAAATACTATGCTGCTCCCGTTCAGGCAAAAGTCCTTTTGCGCAAAAGTTTTGCAAAAATCGTGAAAATGGCAATCGGGGCTTTTTTGCAGAAAAGCGCGTCTAGATTGGCACGGACGCTTTTCCACAAAAAGTGCTTTTGCGGAAAAGCGTCCATGGCAATCTAGACGCTCTTTTCCGAAAATGCTTTTAACGGAAAACTTGCCAGTCTAGACACAACCTTTGTGTATAAGGCCAGAATAGAACTCAACTCACTCTTCCTTAACTATGTTGGGCAATATTAATGAGTGAAAAAGAGCACAAAAACAGTTTTTGTCACAAAGTCAAATTTTCTGTATCTCTGAATATGCTCCAAGGAACAGATTTGTTGAGGAAGATGATGCCAACTTTACTCAGATTCTTTTCACACATTAATATTATGTTTTAAAACCCTTTCTTTTTATGATTTGCATTTGAGGCCTACAAATACAAATTACAAATACAATTAACAGGGCAGTACAGCTTTCGAACATTTTTATCTGAATTCTATGTGCATTGTTAAAGCCTGATATAATATATCTTATAGCAAGGTAATTTGCATATATTTCAATAAACACACCTACAGTGGTTTTTATGAGCGTGATATAATAAATTATGCATCATTGGATAAGAAGTAAAATGCATGTTGTAATTAATTAGATGTAAGAAATGTCAGAAATACTGGACCTAGAAGAAAGACAACAGAATTTGTATAGTTCAAGGCAAAATTTGTAAATTACTCAAAAAACCCTATGCTTTTCATTTTGTTCTACAAATATATTATAATTCTTTCTTTTCCTCCTGGCTGTGCTGCTACAAAGTTTTAAAATCCATGTTTTCACAATATTAGTTATGCTTTATACATATTTAGTTTCTTGTGTTCCAATTTCAAATGGTGCTAAAACATCACTAACAGGTCCAATTCATGGATAATTACTACTTACTAACATATAATCTGCTATGGGCAATTGCCTCTGTACTATGTAGGGAACGTGGATACAGCATTGTCCCTCAAGGACATTTTGGTTATACACCATAATTTACAGTGCATCTGAGTTTCTTAAGACTAATCTATACAATTTCTTTTTCACATCTTAAGAATTGTCTTTCAAAACAATAATCATGCTAGAAAAAATGGCATTTTCATTTGAGCCTAACACTCTACTATCATTTCACCTGCATTCCTTATTGTGTATCACTACTTATTTACTTAACAGGTTTGACAGCGAGCAAATGTGTTATAGTTTAGACTTTACCTTAGCTGAACTTGTATTTAAAAGCATTTAATGGCAGTTATAAATGTATGGGGGGACGGTTTCATTACACTATCACTTACAGCTTTTAGAAATGTACATTGTAATAGATGAACTATGGATCCAATTCTGCAATTCTTGAATACTTCAAATGCCCATTTGCTTCATTGGGAGTTTTGGTATATAATGAGTGTAAAATTTAACTTATATCCACACTTAAGCAACATTTTATAGATCACTGACGTGGACAGAGGGTAGTCAAGCGTATAGGGCACTGACTATCAGAAAGAAATCTGGATTCTACTCCCTGGACTGGCACAGACAGTTTGTATGATGTAGTGGGAGTCACTTATTGTCTACGTACCTATATTTCTTCATATGTAAAAAATGGAGCAACAATGCTTTGCAAAGTACTTTGAGATTTACAAATGAAAAACTGCTATTTTAGATTGAGATAGTGTCCACAATATGTTAGACAGTTGTGCTAAATATTCATTTAGACTTCAGGCATAACCGCTTCTAGAGTGGAATGCATTGGCTATTGTATTGTCACAGATGAACCGTAATTTAAATATTAAGCAAAGCTAGATTTTTTTTCTGATGTCATACTGAAATAAATATTGCTGATTCTCATACAAAATGTAGGTGCCTATAAACTGGTGCCCAAGCACCAACAGGGAAATTAGATGTTATATTCTCCTCTTGTGCAAATGCAGAAACTTCTTTTGCTTTTGTACTTAGTAAGCAAGATGTAAACTATATCACTGTGGCCTAACAGGCTTCATAGCCTTCTGTCATCTAGCTTACTTTGGCCATATGGACTTCTTGGCTCTCAGGCTTCCTGCTCTAAAAACAAAGAACATCTACTCTAAATGTCTCCTTTCAGCTATAAAAACTTTCTCACTGTCTGTAGTAAGAGTAGGGCTTAGGTCATTGGCGTACCTACCCCTCAAGGAAATAGCCTCATACAGCAGGATCAATCTATGCCAAATAATCACATAAAATCGAGACCCATTCATTATGTTTGCAGGCCTCACCCATGTTTTTTGTTTAATATTCTTTGCACAGTTGTGTCCTGTGAATCCCAAGCACTCTCCTCTTTTCCTTACCAGTTGCCCATAAGAGCAGGGGCCCACACATAGAGGTTGTTTCCCTGAGACAATAGTTAGACTTCACCATATTTGATCCTTCAAAAAACAAACTAACAAACAAACTCCTGTAGATTGATTCATTTCCAGCTAACGCAAGCAAGTAACAAACTCAACATGAATGACACCCTGTAAGATTCGCATGTCCCTAAATTTAAACAGTTGGCATTTCACCTGCTAGATGGTAGTAACTAAATTTATGCATTAATCAGTTATCTTGACATAATTTAATATTGGGGGGTAGAAACATTACCTCCTGATGTGGCAACTAATCAAAACAGTCTGATAGATGGATGAGTATTTGGAGATACACCAGATAAACATTAGCAGATATTTTAAGATCCATAAATCTTCATTTCTGACAGAATACACTATTATAAAAATAATGCCCAAGTGCCATATTTTTAATGAAGAAAGGGTGGTGCTATTAGCTCCATTTTACAGAAAGATCTGATGCAAAGAGAGACTAAAATCACACAGGAAGTCTGGGGAAAACAGGAAGTTGAGTCTTCTAAATCCTAGGCTACTGCCCTACTCATTCAACCAGCCTTCCTATCAAAAATAATAACTAAAGGATGAAAGAAAATATTGATTTAAAGTTATTTCTATTTTTAAATGACCCATGAGTAGCTTGCCTTGTAGCATTTGTCCAAAAATTGTTATTTATTAAGACGCCAGTTTGGGAAGCCGCACATAAATAAATCTCCACCTTCTAGTCCTCCTTCTGGCTCATTACAGCCAGGCATATCTCCTGTTTATGACCTCAGAGAAGACAATAATGGAACAAAAATTACAACCCCTAGCAATGAGAGTATATGTTAATAAATTGTAAAACATTCATTTATAGGTGGAATACAATCTAATTAAATCATGTCAGAAGTAAACATTTTTGAAGTACGAAAGCCCAGACTTTTAAAGACATTTGCACCCAGCATTGCAATACCTAACTGACTTAAAAGTCTAAATCTCACTTTCAAAAGAGATATAGATACAGGTGCTGAGCACAGCAATGCTTAAATAGTTTTAGAAATCTGGGCCAAAGACCAAAACGTCACTATATTATCCTCTTAAGAAGAGTAATGGAAAGTGGAGCCTTTCATTGCTAGATTACTGGTTCACTCCTACTCTGTGCTGGGTTCAGCTGCTAGTGCTGCTGGGCTGGGGAGGATGGGCCTTCCTTTTCCCCTGCATGGCATCCGGGGCCAGATTTCTCCCCTGGCTACAGGAAGCTTTGCAACTCCTCCTTCTCCTATCCCATTTCCTGCACCCATTGCTCCCCAGCTTTGGGGGAGGGATGCCTGTACTGGGAGCTGCTCCCCCAACCACTCAGTCCTCATGCCCCACACACACAACACACTTGGCTCTTGTCTTGCTGAACCTGCCTGCCCACACCTGATGCACTTAGAACCTAGGGGCAGGCCTTGGAGTGTTTCTGGGACAGGCCTGGTTCGTTCACTGTGTCAAGGTGGGGTGCAGCATTCCACAGTTTATGCCAGGGTCTTAACAAAGACTCTAGTTATCTTACCCATTACAAAGATAGCTTCCTCAATTATCACCTCTAATGTCATTAGCTCACAGACATTTACCTCACCCCCCCCCCCCGCATTCCCCTTCTGTTCTGAAATTTGATTTGTCCTTTTCATATGTGTTCATTTTTTAAAATTGTATCCTTTCGTATATATGGTTGTGACTATTTTCTTCCACTATTTGATCTGAGGAAGTGGGTCTGGCCCACGAAAGCTCATCATCTAATAAACCATCTTGTTAGTCTTTAAAGTGCTACATAGAGTCCTGTATTTTGTTTCAGCTACACCAGACTAACACGGCTACATTTCTATCACATGATAAACCAAAGACCACAAACAGCCATGCCAACAAGTACATTTTAATTCTTTAAATAACCACATCTATCTCCTTCCGTGTAACCCGTTCTGTCCTCTTGATTGTCTTAATTTTAAGCTGTAGTTCTTCCTTTGTTCTTTATTTCTTCATTTTATTCTCTCCTTGCTCTAGTGAATCAGAGACTATTTTAAGTCAAGAGATAAAAGTGGCACTATTAAATTCATGTGCATTGTAAGTAACATGAAAATTTACTCTCCCTTTCTACAGACAATATTAAGACATAGTTATTTTCCATCTACAAAGAAATGATAAAATAAACTCTATTATGGACTATAGTGCATGATAGGCAATGACACTACACTATGGACAAAGAAAGGGCCAGTAGTATTCACCTACCTGCTAACCAGTATGCAGCAGAAACACAGGACTAGATTCTCAGTTAATGTTAGTCACTAATTTGGACTAGCTGTATTTGACCATACAGCCTGCAATACCAGGAAAACTTGTGTGAGTTATACAACCATCCACAATAGGCTTCTTCCCAGTCTCTATGTGCACAAAGTGCCTGTGAAAGAGCTTAAACATTCTTAGAGGGAGAATGCATCGGATCTACCACAACCATTTTCTTCTGTATATAGGGCACCACTGCCCATAAACGTTCAAGGGAACACCTGGCAAAGGAAAGCACACACAACAAGCTACATTCATGCAAACTCACGGCTGCACAGTTGAAATGAATTCAGCAAATGCAAAAGTTATGATTCCCATTGAAAATTTAAATTGTGCACACTATTACTAATCACTAAAGGCCCAATGTTGCCACCCTTTCATATGCTCTGTATGGCCTTACTGACATGAGCAGTCCCTTTGATGTCAATGGGACTATTTGTGTGAGTACATTACTACTCAACTAGAGTTAGAGTGGTAGAATCAGCCATTGGAATGAAATCCCTTCCCATACAGGAGGCTGGCACATGGTCTTATGAATCACATACATGCCACATAAACACTCAGAATAGGTAAGTGATTCATAGGCCTCATGCAGGCCTTTGACATTGTTCATTCATGCATTTACATGCTGGGTGAGATTGCTCCATTCAGCATAGCTGAAAGATAACCGATTTCATGCTGGGACTACAGATTGCTTTCAGCTATTAATACAGAGACAGCTACCTGAGTGTAGTGTTCCCTGTAAGCAGACCACGTGGGTGGCCACCGAAGAAAGATTAAAATGCCTGCCAACTGATTAGTAGAGCACCCACAGCCTTCCGCAGCCAGTACCATGTGTTTCTACTGCTGGTACACATCCACACATGCTTTGGTGCACACAACAATGTTTATTCCACACATGGATGGAAAAAATTAGACAAAATATTGCCTAAACAACTGCAAAGTCTGGATGAACTCTTTCTCCATTTTTTTCATATCATCAACAAAGTAATTCTGGTGACTATTTCAGAGGCTAAAGATGGCAAAAAAATAATACGTAAACATTAATTTTGATTACACATATTTGATATATTATAGGGAACTGCTCAAAAAAAGACCTGTTTGTTTTTAATCTGCTCTATTCATAGCTAAGGGCTTGATTCATCCTAAACTTGTGTTTTACCAGTGAAGACATAATCAGTACATAGTGTTTCTCTGTTCCCCTCTCGTGGCTGCAGCACAGAAAGGGTTATGAATATGCTACAGGTCTGAGTGAATACAGTAGCACTTTTAGCTGAGGCAGAAGAGCAGGGGTTCTCAAACCTGCCTCCTGGTGCCCTCTTTCACACTGCAAGCTTCTGAGAGTGACCCATCTTATACATTAAAAACACATTTTTTTATATTTAGCCCTGTTATAAATGTTGGAGGCAAAGTGGGGTTTGGCAGTGGAGGCTGACAGCTGGCAACACCCACATAATAATATCACCCCTTGAGGAGTCACAGAACTGGAAACTCCTGCAGTAGAGCCTCAGGCTTTGAAGTCCTGGGTTCAATTTCTGGTGTGCCCATCAGTGGCGATGCTGTCAGCAAGACTGCAACCTCTTCCAAAGAGAAACTCCTCCCATGGTAATGGCTGCATAATTCTGATTTAGGATTTCCACAAGCACCAACTAAGTGTTCAACTTATCAGGACAAGATGTGCAACTATCCCATCATGTTTGGGCACGTCTAGACTACATTCCTCTCTCGAAAGAGGAATGCAAATGAAGCAGATTGAAAATTCAAATGAAGCACGGATTTACAAATCTCGTGCTTCATTTGCATAATCACATGCGCACGCTTTTTCGAAAAAGGGTTTTTCCAAAAAAAACCACAGTCGTGACAGTGTTCTTTTGAAAAAAAATAACCCTTTTTCAAAAGAACCCGTACTCCTGGGGGGGAAAAAAGGTATTAGGTATTTCATATTAGGGGATGTGATCTAATCTAATGCACAGAATAAATTCCTTGTGGAGACAAGCCCTCCCTACTAATGATAGAGAACAGAATGGTACCACAACAGCTTCAATATGTTTACCATAGTTCAGAGACATTCTCGGTTTTCCTTTCACAGTCTTCATGAGCAATTCAAGAGAATTAGTCTTGCTGACACAAAAGCAAATTAGGCTTAAAAAGTAAAAATAATGCATCCTAGGAAATTTTTTTCCTGCCTTCAGTTTAACCTCCAGCAGCAGGAAAGAGAGTATGTGAGAGAGAGAGAGACTGCAGATGACTCCTCAGCTGGAAATCTTCAAACCAAATTTGATCAGCTTCTCCTGTGAGTTAATAACACACTGTGGGAAATACCGAGAACAAAATTTTGCAGACAGAGGTAATGCTTGAGAATATCAGCTGTGAGAAAACATAGCAAGGCAAGACTTTCAAAAGCTTTTATCTGGAGAACCAGCTTCTGCAGAACAAGAAAAAGTCTAGAAAATCAACCAGGGAATTACAAGGGGATACTTGGTATTAGGGGCGGTCGGTTTGTATAATTTTTGATGGTGCTTAGAATGCATCCAAGTGCCTGCCACACATAACAGCCTAAGGTTCTGGGAAGGAGTTTGGGTGTGGGAGGGGTTCAGGCTCTGAGAGGGAGTTTGGCTGTGGGACAGAGTTTGGGGAACGGATGCTGGAGTAGGGATTGTGGTATGGGGATAAAATACAGGACTATGTAGCACTTTAAAGACTAACAAGATGGTTTATTAGATGATGAGATTTCGTGGGCCAGACCCACTTCCTCAGATCAAATAGTGGAAGAAAATAGTCACAACCATATATACCAAAGGATACAATTAAAAAAAAGTAAACACATATGAAAAGGACAAATCAAATTTCAGAACAGAAGGGGGCTGGGGGGGGGGCGAGGAAGGTAAATGTCTGTGAGCTAATGATATTAGAGGTGGGGAAAGGTAAATGTCTGTGAGGGTATGTCTACACTACAAAGTTAGTTCGAACTAACAGACGTTAGTTCGAACTAACTTTCCTAGGCGCTACACTAGCGCTCCGCTAGTTCGAATTTGAATCGAACTAGAGGAGCGCTTAGTTCGAACTAGGTAAACCTCATTTTACGAGGACTAACGCCTAGTTCGAACTAGCTAGTTCGAACTAAGGCCTGTGTAGCCCTTTAGTTTGAACTAGCGGGAGGCTAGCCCTCCCCAGGTTTCCCTGGTGGCCACTCTGGCCAACACCAGGGAAACTCTATGCCCCCCTCCCGGCCCCGGACCCCTTAAAGGGGCACGGGCTGGCTACGGTGCCCGTGCCAGGTGCAAGCCTGCCAGCACCCAGCTAGCAGACCCTGCACCTGGCACGGCACAGAGCCACCCACCCGATGCCCCCCAGCCCACCCCCTCTTGCCGGGACCAGGCTGGCGGCTCCCGGGAGCTTGCCCTGGACCGCAAGAGGCGGGCACCTTCCTGGGCTAGTGCAGACATCGTGGACCTCGTCCACGATCTCCGCACTAGGCACAGGAAAGTGGCCGTCTAGGGCAGGAGAGCTGCCAGCCTGGCCACCCAGGACCAGGTGTGCATGAAAATCAAGGGGGTCCACTGAGACCCCCGACCCTGAGCCCTGAGCTTACAATGGCCGTCCTGGGTCAGACCAAAGGTCCATCTAGCCCAGTAGCCTGTCTGCCGACAGCGGCCAACCCTAGGGACCCTGGAGGGGATGGACCGAAGACAGTGACCAAGCCATTTGTCTCGTGCCATCCCTCTCCAGCCTTCCACAAACTTTAGGCACGGACACCACTCCTACCCCCTGGCTAATACCACTCCATGGACCCAACCTCCATGACTTGATCTCACTTCCCTTTCAACTCTGTTCTAGTTCTAGCCTTCACAGCCTCCTGCAGCAAGGAGTTCCACAGGTTAACTATTTGCTTTCTCAAGAACAACTTTCTCTTACTAGTTTGAAGCCTGCTACCCATTCCTTTCCTTTGGTGTCCTCTAGTCCTTCTTTATGGGAACTCAGGAAGAACTTTTCTGAATGCACCCTCTCCACCCAACCCCTGCTTTTAGAGACCTCTATCCTGTCCCCCCTCCGTCTCCTCTTTTCTAAGCTGAACAGTCCCAGTCTCTGTAGCCTTTCTTCATCTGGGACCTGTTTCCAACCCCTGATCATGTTAGTTGCCCTCCCTTCTCCCAGCCTTTCTCTTCCCCTCTCCCACCTCCTTTTCCCAGTCTCCCCCAGTTTTTTTCAATAAAGACAGAGTCAATGTTGGAAGAAACGTTATCTTTATTTTGTACATCAATAAGAAGGGGGGCTAGGGAAGGGTAAGTGGAAGGAGGTGAGGGAGGAATGGGGTACGAGCCCCCGATGGGGACGACTGGGCTGGCTCTGCGGGCTTCTGGGGGTGGAAGCTCTCCTGCAGCCCCCCAATTACCTCCTCTCCCCAGATGGCAGCCTGCGGCAAGTGCAGCCGGGCTGATGTCCGAGTGGTGTGATGTGCCCAGTGTGGGTACTCCGGGCACTCCAAGCCAGAACTTCTTTGCAAGCGGGGCACCCCTTAGAACTGTGTGTCCAGGGTGGGGGTCGGGACCCTTTAAGCGCAGCCCTCGGCTAGCCTGAGACAGCATCTCCACGCTCTAAGTCCTCCTCTGATGCCCTGCCGGCACTGCTTCCGGCCATCCTTAAGCCCTGTTCAGGGTCCACTCAATGTGGACTTGCTAGTTCGAATTAGCAAAACGCTAATTCGAACTAGTTTTTAGTTCTAGATGCGTTAGTTCGAATTAGCTTAGTTCAAATTAACTAATTCGAACTAAGTTAGTTCGAACTAGCGCTGTAGTGTAGACGTACCCTGAGCTAATGGTATTAGAGGTGATAACTAGGGAAGCTAAGTTTGTAATGGGTAAGATAGTTAGTGTCTTTGTTGAGACCGACACGTAGAGTGTCGAATTTTAGCATAAATGACAGTTCAGAGGATTCCCTTTCAAGTGCAGATTTAAAAGGCTTCTGGAGCAGGATGCAGGTAATTAAGTTGTTGAGACAGTGTCCTTACTGGTTGAAATGGCAAGAAACTCTTTTTTCTTTGTGATCCTGTCTAATATCTGTTTTGTGGGCATTGATTCTTTGGCGAAGTGTCTGAGATGTTTGTCCAATGTACATAGCAGACGGACACTTTCGGCACATGATAGCATAGATTATATTTCTGGATGAGCAGGAATATGTATTCTTGATCTTATAACTCACTTGGTTAGGCCCAATAATGGTATCAGCAGAGTGAATATGTGGACAAAGCTGGCAACGGGGTTTGTTGCAAGGGAAGGTACCAGGGTTGGTATTAGTGTGGTATGTCCTGTGGTTGTTGGTAAGAATCATCTTGAGGTTAGGTGGTTGTCTATAGGAGACTATGGGTCTGTCTCCCAGAGCTTCTTGGAGTTTAGTATCCTGTTCCAGTATAGGCTGTAGTTTACTGATAATGTGTTGGACAGGTTTAAGTTGGGGGCTGTAGGTGATGACAAGTGGTGTTCGATTGTTGGTTTTCTTGGGTCTGTCTTGATGGTTTCTAGGTATTCGTCTGGCTCTTCAATTTGCTTTTTTATTTCTCCGGATGGGTAGTTGAGGTTTATAAATGCTTGGTAGAGATCCTGAAGTTTCTGGTCTCTGTCAGTGGGATTAGAGCAGATGCGGTTGTATCAAAGGGCTTGGCTATAGATGATGGATCGTATGGTGTGTGCTGGATGGGAGCTGGAAGCATGTAGGTAACTGTATGAGTCAGTGGGTTTTCTGTAGAGGGTGGTGTCTTATTTTCCATTGTTGATTTGTACTGTGGTGTCCAGGAAATGGATCTCTCGTGTTGAATGGTCCAGGCTGAGGTTAATGGTGGGATGTAGGTTGTTGAAATCTCTGTGGAATGTCTCCAGTGTTTCTTGGCCATGCGTCCAGATCATAAAGATGTCATCGATGTAGCGTAAGTAGAGAAGGAGTATAAGGGGACGGGAGTTGAGGAAACGTTGTTCTAGGTCAGCCATAAAGATATTTGCATACTGTGGGGTATGGGGATCTGAGGACCGGGCCCAGGAATGAGGACTCAACATTTGGGATGCAGCACAGGCAGGCTGCTCCAAGGCTGGGTAGAAGGACCAGAGAGGAGGACTGCCCCTGCCTTCTCCCTGCTGGCAGCAGCAAGCTCTGGGGGAGGGAATCCTGCCCAACCCTGCCTTTCCTTCTTCCTCTGGCAAGATACATACCCAAGTCCACCCTACCAGCTGCTGCTTAGGAGGTCCAGCCAGGATAAGCTCCACCCGCACCTCCACACACACACTTGAAGTCAACTGCTGGATGGGTGGCAGGGCCAGATTCACTTTTTGAGGCCTACCTCCAAACGCATTTGTGGTCCCCTATGGGGGCAATAGGGGTGAGAGGCAATTCAAGGGCAATGGGGCATAGCACATAGTGGGTGACACCGCTCCATCCAGTGCAAGAGCACTGTTTACAAACTAGCAGCATCTTGCTGCCAGTGTGCCTCTTCTCTGTGGGGATGGATCCAGGCCATGCACACGGCCCCCCTACCCAGCACCCCCTTAACCCACTATGCCCAGCAACCTTCTCCCACAAATCCAAAGTGCCCTGAATACCAGCCCCACTACAATGGCACTCAACCCCCCCCCCCCCCCCATAGAGCCCTCATTGTCCAACACTCACAGATCTCCCTCACCCCCATTGCCCGGTATCCTTCCCCAAACCACACAACCACAACTATACTGTGCCTCACACAGACCCTATTTCCCAGCACCCCAAAATACACAAACTTCCAGTACTACCCAGCACATCCCACCCCCTCATATCCCAGCATTCCCCCCGCAGATGCACTCCCCATGTCCGGGCCCCAGATCCTGCTGAACCAGTGCAGAGCAGGAGCATTGGGGCCCCACACAGCCCTACTCATCTAGTGCAGGTGCTGCTCATGGCAGAAGAGGTGCGGGGAGGCAGTCTCCAACTTCCTCAGCCCACCACCTCTGCAGAGCAGCATGGAGAGGCAGGTTCTACTCCTGAGCAGACTGAAGTGGCCTGTCACCAGCCTGGAATGGCAGTGGCTGGGAACTCCTCTCTGGTCCCGGTTCTGCTGCTGGTGGGGGGAAGAAGGAGCTTGTAACAGGGCAGAGAGAAGCCCTTGTCAGCCAAGAGGTTGGGGGGAGGATCCAGGAGTGATGCGTGGGGATGGCAGACAGGACTGAGGGAGAGACCCAGCCCTGAACATTAGTGGAGCTGGGCCCAGACTATTCCTGGAGCCCAGGCACTATGGGACCTTACAAATCATTGTCCATGCTTGGTATTATATATGAAAGGTATGGGGAGAGGCTTAGATGTGTGTTTTTGGAAAACAGGGTCTCTGCCTGTTTATACCAACATATAGAAAGAATACATACAACTCTGCATGGATCTAGGAGACGAATCAGAATGCATAGACTATGGCTAACTCCACCCTTGTCTGAGTGTCAGAGGCATAGAACATTCAGAATTATTCTGGGTAGTTATTTTGGAAGTCAGAGATTCAGTGTAAAGGTTCGACTTAAGAGAGAACCTCTGCTGCTCATAAAAATAATCTCTTTGCATCAGGGGTGGATGAGTTTTGCGGGGCCAGCGCAGCACAATTTCACGGGGCCCCCCTTTGGAGAAAAAAGGCATCCCCCTGTGCCCACTCCTCCAGTAGCCTCACTCCGATCATGTGAGCTACCCCTCCTCGTCCCCTCTCCTAACACCTCCCTCTACACACCTGCCCTGCCTCTCTCCTCTGATGCTGGTCCCTCCCCTGCAGGTGTCTGCCCTTCTGCTTCACCCCCAGAATCCCCTGGCACCTGCACCTTCCCTTACCCCTGCACCCTCCTGGTGCCTCTCCTCCCTCACTGCCCCGTGCCCTTTGTCCTCTTTTTCCCTGATGTCCACCCCCTCACCACCCTCTGCCCCCATTCTCCTCATGCCCCTGTGCCCTCACACATGCCTTGCTCCATCCCCACCTTCCTCATGCCCACCCCTCCTTTTAAGCCTTCTCCCAGCACCTCTCCCTCCCCCTTTAACCTCCAATGCCCTTACCCTATCTCTCCAAGCATCACCCTGTCCCCACTCCCACTGACATCTCCCCTCCTGCCCTTTTCCTCAGTGTCTCCACTTGGCCCCCTGGCATTTGTCTCTCCTCCACCCTGTCCCTTGGTGCCTTCCCCTTTCTTCTCCTGACCTGCCCCCTCTCCCATCAGCACAAGCCCCTTTCTCTGCCATTCACCTTCTGCCTTTCAGTATGCAGGGTGGCCGCCACCTTGGCCCAGGCTCCAGACAACGTGCCAAACTGAGCACTGCAATGCTGGGCCACGCGCTTTTAAAGTCCTGGACCGTGATGTCACGCCACGCCCGGATGTCTCCCCTCTCAGCTGTTGCGCGGTGTTATAGCACGTCGCGCATGCACTCCCTCGGCCCCACATGGCCCATACTGGCCAGCGCCAGGGAATTTAAAGTGCAGGGCTGTGGCGCCCCATCACAATCCCCCTCCTCCTCCAGCAGCCTCTAGCCGGCCCTTCGGTGGACGGCCCACCGGGAAATTCCCAGTATCCTGCTGGGCCAGTCTGCCCCTGTCACTGGTGTGAGGCCTATTGAAGCGCGGGGTCTGGGGCAGCCGCTCTGCTCGCCCTGACCTATATCCACCGCTGCTTTGCATTTGAAAGTGTGACAAGATGGACTATGGCCCAAAGCCCCCTGCTGGAGGCCTTGTGGCACTGCCTCAACCCACCCAAGGAAAGAGCAGAGGAGAAATCTTCTAGGCATCTCAGAGTATGTATACACTGCAGAGGTTTTTTTCCGAAAAAATGGCCATTTTTCTGAAAAAAACTTCACTTATGCCCACACTGCAACTGCGTTCTTTCAGAAAAAAAATTGAAAGAAGAAAGGGTTTTTTCCAACATTGGAAAACCTCTTTCTACAAGGAAGAAGCCTTTTTCTGAAAGAGCTCTTGGGAAAAGACATGTGTGGACGAGGAAGAGGGAGTTCTTTTGAAAGAAGAGGAAAGAGGAAAAAGCACAGGTGCCCTGGTGACCACTCCATCCATAATAATCACAGCTTAAATGCGAGATAGCGTCCATTCAGTGTGGATGTTATCTTTCAAAAAAGCAGATCGCTTTTTCAATGCGCTTTTGTTGTGTGGACACTCTTTCAGAAGAAGTTTTTTCAAAAGATCTCTTCTGGAGAAGCTTCTTCTGAAAGAAGCCTGAAGTCTAGATGTAGCCTCAGAGTGGCTGCAAAGAAAGAACCAATGAGAGGGATTCCTGGAGCAGACAATGAGAGGAGGAACATAAAAGAAAGCTGCAGAGATAGAGCAATTGCCACCTGGAGCTCAAAGAGTGAGGATAGAGTTCCTGGAAAAGAAGAAGGACCATGGACTTACTGCAGGTAGGCTGAGCCCAGGGAACTGAGCCCACAACCTAGCCAGATCAGACAAGGGTACTGTGACAAACCCTGCTGCTCTGACTGAAGACAGACTACAGAGGGCTATCCAAAGGACACCAAGAAAGGATACTGAGATGGGCCCTTGTTAGGCTGTTAAAAAGGCCATGATTCTGGGGCAGACGTCTTAGTGCTACAGACCAACACAATGTTCTGAGAAAGAACTAGAGACTGCATAGGCCAGAAAGTGGGACAACTGGAATGTTGAGTCATTGAAGACCCAGTGAACAACCATTGACCAGAGGAGACCCCATGAGCGGTAGGTGCCACAACATAGTAAGAAGTGAAAAAAGAGACTCTCAGCCAGGCAGAAAGGGGGCTCCTGTAAGAGTCTGGTGACACTTTGTTCAAAACTGAATGATTGTCAGCACATAACAGCTGGAAAGGAGGCACTCGTGAGAAGCAGGTGCCAGTGGCAATACAAGATAGATGCCATTCAGCTTTACCCTATCCAGACAAAGACTATGTTTTATAGTAGGCAGGTAACACCAATGAATTTTTTGAGAAACAGTATAGATAAAATTGACTGAGAGGACATACGGCAAAGCTCCAATGCTTCATATAAGCCTGACAAAACTTGAAATTAAGAGCTAGCCCTGTGTCCAAAATTGACATTTCATGGTTCTGACTAGGTTTTAAGGCTTTAATAATTTACACATGGAGACTTGGCTTTATTAATATTTAAGCATCAAGATGTGTGTGATGTGTAGCAAGTAGTATTAAAGCCAGAGAGGTTTTATTTGGGGTATTTTGTGTTTTGTTGGGTACTTTTACTTTTTCCCTTTCAATTAATCCTTTTTAGCTGTAAGTGAGCATGATATGTGCATGGAGACAAAATGGTAAATGATATCTTATGTTTATCGGGCACTTGGCATACTTAAGGATCCCAAATGAGATTATATAAGGCTAGATTGCATATAAATATGCCTATTTAGCTACTCCTTTGCAAAGCAGCTGCAACCACTCCAGAGTGGATACAAATACAGAGCAGAAGACAGTGCCCCAAACAGCGTACAATCTAAACAGACCAGACTGCTGCAGGGAGAGGAAAGGAAATGAGGTAGACAAGGTCGGAGAGAAAAGGGTGACAGGGAAGACGTGAAGTGAAGCTATGGTATATAGGCTGAGGGAGAAGGAGCAGAGGGTTAAACCAAACTGCCAGCCATCACAAGGCAGAGACGATCTAGTCAAAACTATGGAAATGCCTCTGAGGAAGCACTAAGGTCCCGACTTTGTCTGCCTCTACTCTGAATGGAGAGAGTCTCTGGTTGGCTCCTCTCTGTAGACTATGTGGGGAAAGGAGGGAAAGCAACATCTGGATCTGAGAGTCCAGAGAGGGGGAGTCTCCCCTGCACAGTTCTGGATCCATTGGGATCTTTTTCACTAATGTGTACAAAATAAAATTTACATGCCACATTACCTGGAGAGCTTAATCGCAGAGTTTTTGTTCCACCATAGCTCAAGTAAGCCCATGCTTGATTTTGTATTAAAATTGTCCAGTTCAACTTTAATTTAAGTTGTTGTATTTCCTTTTTTAATGGAAATTGGTTATGCATAACATTTCCCTCTTTTGCAGCTGAGGAGACAAAAACCTTCTATACATTTATCCCAGACTGTACTACTGACTGTACTACTTTCAAGGCCTGGAGGATAATGTAGTTCTTGGCATTTCTGTTAGATTTCCATTGAAGGCCTCAGAGGTAAAGATATCAGAGTTGGACATTTAACCATTAGGAACTGTTAACCCTTTTCATATAAACGACCATATAGCCATAATATACTGATGTGACCTTCTCTTATTAGCATCTGGGCTAGATTTGAACTGGTGATATTGAGAGGAAAGCTTGTATATCTGAAACTCAGTCTTTTGAGTCAGTAATTTCCTGGCATGTCTATTCTTTAAATCTGCATGCTTTTCTCTTTTAAACTCATCCCACTTATTTTTATGTATTTCCTGCACCCTTTTGAAATATGCTCACTCCTTGCCCGTCAGGACTGTTGATTTCTTCATGATATATACTCATTTGAAAAGATGTATGGCTTGAATTGCCCTTTTAAACTGTGCTATAGGAATACAAAATATGGTGCATGTCATGATCATGAGGGTTAGCCAGCAGCCTGGAGACTAAAGGGTTAACTATACCTAACCCAGGTAGACTTGGCCAATAGGCATGTAGGTAGGAATTTCAAGCTGGGACAAAGGAATTTTTGTTTTTTCACACCTTTGTTCCTGGTCAGTTTTCTCCAGCTACTGAGGGAGTCAGACAGAATCTCTCCCTCCAAGAATAGACTCTTCACGCTCCTGTAACTAGGGTAAAATTTAGATAGATCCATTAGGTTTTATTGTTTATGGTTTGGGAAATGGGATCTGATGTCTGTGCATTAAAAATGGGTTTTGCTCTTCTTTGTAACTATGTTCTAGGCCTATGGTGGAGTTTTCTCCCATGAGTATTACTTGTGACTTTTCCATCTAGTCATTATGCTTGCAACAGGAATATTGTGGTGATAATAAAAGTTCTTCCTTTTTTCTTTTTATTAACCAGGTATTGGTTAATTTTTGTGTCCTGTTTGTACTTTAGGGGTGAGATTTCCCACGTGATCTCTCCCCTGATTTTCTTATCATTTCTTGAGTGGTGGCAGTGGAGTTTTTATCCCCAAAATCTAGTTAAGATTTTTTTTTGGGGGGGGGGAGATTTTTTATGAAAGCCTGGAAAGATAAAGTTTTGGACCCCCACTTCTGCATGTATTGTGCCAAAGTGGGGAAGGAGCCTTGACAGCACACAATCTTTTTTTTCCAGATATGAATCATTTCTATAGTTTTCAGCAAAGTATATTAATAACTGATCCCTCTGCCTTTTCGAATTTCTTTCACTGTCTGATTTTAACTATTGTCTTCTTAGAAGCCATTTCATGGGACTCCACTTATGATTGGGCTTTGTCACCTTCATATCATTCAGTCTTCTTTGTGACCACAATGGTATTCAGGACTTCATCCTTCCCATACCTTTAACAGAGATGAATACATTCTTGTGAATTGATCTTACCTCTCTAGAGAGGGTAGAGGATATCTGTCTTTTCAAGAGCATCAGCAAGATAGAACACTCAATTTAAATTGGATTAAATACATTGTCTTGACCATTGACAGACTAGGGAGAAAACAGAAATAAAAAAAGTTTGTGGATAACACATCTGTTTCCCACACACACATTATATAGAGAAAAATCTTTTAGATTCTGCCCCTACAGTTTGATATGCAATAAATGAATAGTAGACTGTGGTCCTAACCTGTCTTTTCTAGAAAATGTCTTGGCTTTCTAAGATAAATGTTTGGCTAGATAAAGGAACGACTAAGGCTTTGTCTACACTTAATAGTGTAAAATATAGCTGCGGCAGCACTTAAAACTGAAAGTGTGGCCACAACATGAGCGTTGTGAGAGAACTCTCCCAGAGATCTATGTAAACCTCCTCTGCAAGGGGAGTAGCTAAAAGTGCTGGGAGCATAGCTCTCAGCACTGTATCTTGGATAACACTGGCATTTTACAGCATTGTAACTTGCTGCAATGGGGGTGTCACACCTCTCCGCCAGAAAGTCAGCGCTGTAAAGTGATAGTGTAGACTTCACCTTCAGAGAACCCCAAGGAACCTCATCTGAAATGTTCTTCAGGGCAGATGAGTAATTATCCAAAATTATTCTCTGGGTAAATGACACCTAAAACAATGTTTTCATTTCTTAAAAGTGTTTCTTGTACACTAAGAAAGAAACAAATATTTCTCAGATTCCGAACCTCTTACTGACAATTGATACAGCTGAGTGATCATTAGGCCTCCAGTTATTAATTCAATACATTTAGTATGAGAAAAAACAGATGTGGATGGTTTAACAATGGATTCACAGTTATATGGAATATGAAATTATTTCTCAGATGCCTAAGATGGTACTTCAGTCTTGTCACTTCCTTACTGTTCTGCTGCACAGCAGTTAATGACCTGCAGTAAATCCAAGAAACTGATCTAGAAGCCACAGAAGCATTTCTGGGAAACAGGGCTATGGTATTTGATCTGAGAAATTCTATTCATAGTAGATCTTTCTCTCCTTTTTCTTTCATTTATTAACCCTATTTATCCTTGCCTCACAATCCTACTGTTATCACACGTTTTATTACTGTAAATAACAGAAGACATAATGAAACTGGAGTTATGGGAACACTGTAAAAAAAACAATCAAAGCCACATAATTTGTAAGTATTTCTATGACATTTGTTTTGGTGTTTTTTTCACCTTTATTTTGGGACTCTCTCCCGGATTATGTTCCATTTCGGTACCATTGGGTGAGTGCTAAATCCATGTTGTCAGGCTGTAATATACCAGATGGTCTGGAGCACTGCTGGGAGGGTCAAATCTGGGTGAACTGCTTAGAACCAGGGCTACTTACAGCCCACAACTAGGGTTCCCCCACTATAAGGCACCAAACCAGTCACAAAGTTCACTTCAGCTGCCAATCTCGCCAGCAAGAAGCTACAGAGGCAATCCCCTTAGACACCCCAGCTTTACCTGTGCCACAACCAGCACCATCCCTTAAACAGAGGAGAGGTTATAAAAACCAGTCTCACCAACTCCGAACGGGTTCTCCCAATCCCAAAGGACCTGCCATAGTCCCGGGTCAATTTATACCTCAGATCTTACCCAAATGAGCATGATGTGCCAATCCTTTAGAATCTAAAATCTAAAGGTTTATTAATAAAAGAAAGAAAAGATTGAGAGTAAGATTGTTAAAGAGAATACATTACATATATCAGTCTCCAAGTTCTTGATGCAGGCTCTTAGCAGAGATATAACAAACTGCTAGCCTAAAAGTCTCTTGTGTACACAGGTAGGATGGGTCAGCGCTCCTTCCCGGCTCTCTGTCTTTAGCCAAGGTGCTTCTGGAGCGGAGAGCAATAGTGAAGACAAAGATGTAGGCATCCGCAGGATACTTTTATAACCTTGTCCATGCAGAGGGAAAATCCACTGTTCTCCTGGGTGCTGGTTCCTCCCAAAATGGGGCTGATCACATGACCTCCGAACCAGTCTATGTCCTTTTTAGGCAAGGAGCCATGGAGTATCTAGGTGTGTCCTTCTCAGGCAACAGGTCATAGTGTGTTCCTCAGATGTCAATTGGCAACCCTTAAGCAACTGCCCCTCACAGTAGAAAACATTTAAAATAGAAATACAAAGCTCATATGCATAACTTTACACACAGAGATTGTAAAATACATGAGTAGCCTAGACAGAGTCAGCTAAGCATAAGCTTTCATTTGATGCCTCGCATGGCTTACTTTGCACCAAATTTGGGGGCAAACACACAATAGTGGGTGCAACAATGATCTGGATTTCCCTATTGCAATCCAATAATGTGACACAGGCAAACAATCTCTAGCTTTTATTTCTCTACCTGGAGATGCTTAATTATTTAAAATTCAATTAAACTCTTTAATGTGCCTGCATATTAAGATTTGTAAATTATCCCTTCTGAACATTCTTTAACACAACATTCCTGGTTTCAAACTGCCTTTCTGGATTTATGAAGCACAGACACCACACATTGCATTACAGGTGCTTTGAAAACAAGATTTCAGCAGATACTGCTTCAGAAGGAATTGAAAGTCAAACTATCTTCCCTCTTTCAGCATCACAGTTTCCTGATATCACTTTTGGAAAGTACTATCCTGTCTAATTCCAAACATTTGGAATATTATAGGCCCATGTACACAATGGTGATCTTTATTATTTTCTGCTTTGGCAGAGCCACAAAATCAGTCACACACTAAAGCAGAATAAATATTTATGGATTTAGAATTTGTTATGACAGATGAAACCACATGCCCATCCAGTTGAGTATTCAATTGTTGTCAGTGTTAATTCCTGATGCCATAAAAGATGTCAAAAGTTTATTATGGAGTTGTTATTATAGCCCCATTTCTTCCACAGCTTCCTTCCTTTCAGACTTTGCTGTTCTTTTTCCTCCCCTCACACACTCCCAGCCTCATCTTCAGCAACTTCAACTTTCAAATTAAAGTATGATCTGTCTAATTAGCTGCCTCCTCTTTGCCCTCAACTCTCAGTTTGATTAACCTGCAATCAACTTTCCCACTCACTAAAATTCTTCACCCCTTTGTTTTCTGATTTGTAGCTCTGTTTCAATCTCTGTTAGACAAGATAGCTGCCGTTTCGTAAGTGATGTCACCTGGTATTTAGATTATTCTAATGTTTCTTTTATAAGTTTGATTTTTGTTTCCATTTTGATAAATAACACAATTGTTGTGCTTCTGCTCCATCTTCTGGACTACACTTTGCCTAGAGGATTGATAGTAGAACTTTAACAGGGTGTTGGGGGCCAGACTTCCGTGACAGTTGGGGAGGTGGTCCCCAAACGCAGGGTCAATGTCCCATCTCAAAAGGGTCATGTGGTCCCCAAAATACAGTTCCCTCCTTTTACAGTAAATACAGTTCTAAGGTCCTGTTCCCTCTTTTTAGGGTAAATATGGCTCAAGATGTCTAGTTAAAAGTACCATCCCCTGTCTCAGGGGGAATATGGCCTGGTAGGCCTAGTCCAAAGAGTACTGTTCCCTCTTTTAGGGTATATATGGCCCTGCAGACGTAGTCCAGAAAGCACTGTGGTCTCCCTCTGGAAGGCTTTCTGGCCTGAAGGCCTATGTTCCCGTGAGTGTCCCCCAGGTGTCAGGGAGGTGAGTGTCACAGAGCAGGGAGGTAGGGGGACCTGGGCACTCCCACTTCACCAGGTCCCAATCCAGGGCCCTGTTGGCAGTGGACGTTTCCACTACCTGTTCAGTGGGACGTCCTGCCAAAATGTGCTGAGCTCCCGGAAGGACAAACCTCCACCCTGGGCTACTTTCTACCATCCCTAGTGGAGCGTTGCTCGATGAATCCAATTCACAGAGAGGGCCTCCCTGGTCAGGGCTGTCACTGAGGCTGTGGCGGCAGCTGTCTGGGCTGTGGTTCCTAGACCTGAGGTGGCAGCAGCAGTTGCTGCGGCGGTGGCAGGGACTGTTCTGGAGCTCTGGCCTGAGCTCCTTCCCTGCTGGTGGTCTGCCCAGACTGAGCTGCTCCACTGGCTTTTATACAGCTCCAGCAGTTGGAGCATGCCCAGTCTGGGAAGAAGGGCGGGACTTCCTCCACCCAGAGAGTCTTGACCCCTCCTTCTCCAGTGCAGGGCACATGCGCCCCGTCACACAGGGCTGTTCCTGTCTATGTCATGTACAGTATATATGTACTGTTTTTTTTTTTTTTTTTTTGCTGCTCTATGGCTTGAAAATGAACAGTTCTTTCTAAATCTAATTTCAGAGAATTTGCACATTATATATAATAAGTATTGAATAATGTATGAAAACCTTTAATGGTCCATTTCTTGTTTTTAAGAGTGATCTTACAAATGACTAGTATTACTTTTTATGGTAAATTTGAAGCTGTTTTCTCCACATTTACTTTACATATTCTTCTAATTAAGGTAGGATGAAATGCATTTTGGACCTGAAATAAGCCATTTCTTTTCAACAATCTGCATTTATAAACTGGATCAGTTCATTTCAATCAGCAATGCACTTCTCATTTAAAACTGATGTCAGTATAAAGCAATCATAAAAGATATCTCAATAAGCAGCTTTGATAATGATCTCATTCTTATGGTACCACTTCAAAGTTAACAAACTTTATTCCATTATCTTTGCTTTAAAAAAAAGCAAAAGAGGAATGTCAGAACATGTTATAATACAAGTGATATTTTATCAGATAAATATCAAAACTTCTCTAAATAAAAGACCTTCTTTTCTCTACAAATGCTTACCTTTCTATGGGTATGTCTACACAGCAGTGTTATTTCAGAATAACATCAATTATTCCAAAATAACATAGTCCACATCTACACTATATCAGTTATTTTGACAATGTCAAAATAACGTCAAGCTTGAGGACTTCTTACTCTAACTCCTGTAATCCTTATTTTATGAGGAGTAAGGGAAGTCAGGAGAAGAATGCTCTTCCTCAGACTTCCTGCTGCGTTGAGAGCACCAAAAGCCAAAATAAGCTCAAGTGGCATAGCTTATTTCAGCTTTAGCCCTGCTGTGTAGACATGCCCTATATGTACTTGAAATAATTTAGGTTTTGTTATATTCCATGATTGCAATTCACTGCTGCAGTCACACCTCTGATGTCGACATTTTGAATTGGTTACACCAATCAAAAGTAACAAAATAACTTATTATTCGATTTGAAATTAAAGCTGCATCAAATTATTTGGGTTTGATTTGTAGCGGTTTTACATTTGATTTGATTTAGGAATGGGATACTTTTGGATTTTCTGACTAAATATGTTCAATTGGTCAGTCAGAATCTCAAAGGGAAACTCTGCCAAGTCAACTTCATTCTCCCAGGTTTGACATTGAAGTAATAATAAAAGGAACAAGTTTTGTTTTGGGGTTTGCATATGTCATGTAAGTGAAGTGACTAACTGGATCCCCTTGCATTCTCCTGCACCATGATATGTTAGATTTAAATAGTCCTTAACTATCTTTTACAGATGGACTAGCCTTGAATAACTAGTTTAGTACTCCTCATGGAATGAGGTGTAACAGTTAATCCAAACTAAGGACTTAGTTCGGATTAACTTTAATCTGCCGCGTGTAGCCATGGGCAGTTTGTTCGAACTAAGCGGGATTTAAAAATGGCGGCCGGACGGGAACATGCAAATAAAGCACGGGATATTTAAATCCCGGGCTTCATTTTCAGCTCCGGTTGCCTGATTTCCCTACCTAATTCGAATTAACAAGCTAGTGTCGACATACCCTGACATCTTTAGAGTTTCATATTCATTGATCATGCCTTGAAATCTTAGCACAGGGATGTGAGGCACTTCTGGGGAAGATTAATTTGTGATTAGGCAGGGAAGAAGTTGAAGTGGGAAAAGAGCACAAATCATTACTTCCAGCTAAGCTTTCATCTAGACCAGAAGTTCGCAAACTGTGGTCTGAGAACTCTATTCAGGTGAATCAAGGAAAGGCGATTAATTTTTTATAAAGCACTCTTTTCCAAAGCATGTTACTATAGTTAGCTAATGATACTAACTACATTTGGAAAGATCATTAAGTGGTCCTCCAAGTCACTCAGCAATTTTGAAGTGTCTGTAGGGTGGAGGTGGGGGGCGGATCAGACTACAAAAACAATGAAGGTTCCTCACTTTATTTTTATTTATTTCCCATTACTTATAATATGGGAAGAGGATGAAGAAATTTTTAAAAAAAAATGAAAAACACAGAAGGAGGAGATGAGAGATGATGTTCTTTTTCTTGACTAGGTCTGAGGCAGAGGTGAAAGTAAGTGGGTGGGCCCTGGTGCACAGCTCTTTCAAGAGCTGGGTGAGCTGCAGCAAAAGCCAGCAGGGAGCTATTTAAAGAGCTGGCAGGGACCCAGTTTGCAATAGGGTAGTACCTGTAAGAAATTTGAAGTTACTTTCCCTGCTGGTCTGAGGGCCAAAAATGGAGCTGGGTACAAGGCCCCACTAACTCTAACTCCACCACTGGTGAGAGGTACGACTACCACAGTAAACATTAAGAAATCTTGATTTACAAAGAATAAAGATGCATCTGTTGAACCCATGAAGAAAAGGAAATCCCAAAAATCTCTCGTTTTGAAAAAAGACTTTTGTTTTCTTCCTTTTTCCCCTAGTGTCAGATTCATTTGTGACTTTTTGATTTTTTTTCCAGCTGAAGTTTTTATTTTTTCTTTCAGCAATATAATGTATTTGCTTGAATACGCCTACGTAAAAGAGCTTTCAAAAGGCAGAGGAAATAATGAGTTTTGCCTGCTGATTGTGTGGGATAAAATTGAACAATGTCCGCCTAATGCAGTTTTCCATTTTAATTATTTTATTTTTTATATTATCAATAGAATCCATAGTCAGACTCTTTTTTTTTTTTTTTTTTTGAAAAGTTACCATCTTGCAAAAAATAGAACACTTCAAAAAGGTACAAGGAGGAAGAATCTCTACATGCTAATTTACAGTATGAAATTGGGGCTTCATTGTGTATACAAACACATAGCTAGAAGCAGATTCTGCCTCAGAGCTTACAGTCTAAATAAATAATTCTCTCCATTTCAAACCAAGGGAAATCATATCAGATTAATGAGCCTTCTCCACACTGAATGAAAAATATATTTCCCCTACTAAACTGAAAAAGACATTCAAACTAGCATGATTTTACTGCATGCCGAGATGTCGCATAGAGGAATTCCACAGTTCTGTACATTGCAGTGTTGGCTCCATAATGAGTGTCCTCTGCAAAGTTCTCAGGGGCACCTACCATCCTTCAGCTGCTACTATAACCAGGAGGTACTGACATATCCATCAGCTTTTATAGAACTGTGCCCCACTCTACCTCTAGTTTAGAGAGGAAGAAGCGTTGCATTCCCCCCAAACCTGTGCTTCTCCCATAGCACTGAGGCATAAAAATCTGTTCACTCAGGGTATGTCTAGACTACAGGGTTTTGTCGACAGAAGTTTTGTCGACAGATTCTGTCGACAAAACTTCTGTCGACAAAGCGCATCTAGACTATATCAAGCCATAGACAAAACTATTTGCTTTGTCGACAGAGAGCATCCAGACTGCAGGGCGCTCTGTCAACAGAAGAAAGTACCCGGAACTGCTTTGCCAGGTCACAGGGGCAGCATGTACTTCCTTGTTCTGCTGCCTGCACTTTGCAGAGACGCATGCTAAAAGGGCCACCCCCCCCAACTAGCCATTGCTCTGCTGCTGCAGCAGCCTAGAGGGATAGCAAAGGTTCTGCAGTGCCTGTGTGGAGTGCCCTGCTTCCTGGCACAGCACAGCAGTGTGGGGTTTTGGGGGGGTTTTTTTGGAAGGTTTTTCCTAACCTTTGTTTACCATGGAGCGAGAGCTTCCCCTGGCCAGGCGCTGGCCCCACTCCACGGTGCTTCAAATGCTGCTGCAACTGCATGAGACTATCATGCTGTTAATGCCTGGTCCAGAACCTGAGCCCATACTGGTGCCCCTCCTTCAGGATGCAGCAGCACTGTTCCTGCCTCCGAACTTTTTCCCGGAAAGGCGATGTTGGAGGAGGGAAACAAGTACGGACTGGTGGGACCGGCTCGTAATGGAGCAGTGGGATGATCAGGCTTGGCTCCAAAACTTCAGGATGCGGAAGTCCACCTTCCTGGAGCTCTGCAACTGGCTTGCCCCCACCCTGCAACGACAGGACACCCATCTGCGCCCTGCCATCCCGCTGGAGAAGAGGGTAGCTATTGCCCTATGGAAGCTGGCCACTCCTGATAGCTACCAGTCAGTGGGACAGGAGTTTGGTGTGGGGAGATCTACTGTAGGTGCTGTGTTGATGGAGGTAAGTCCCTTGGAGACGGGGGGAGGGCAGTCCGTAAGGGGACTGTAACCGAAAAAGGGTGGGTGGGGGGCAATGGAGGGGAGGTGGTGGAGGGCTCCTGTGTCTTACACCATCATACTACTGGGAGCAATCACTGGGGGGGCAGTTCTGGGTTCTTTTTAACTATTAACTTGGGCAACCCCCCTGACTTCATAATCTGTGTGTATTTGTATGTGTCTATTTTTGCAGGTGGTGAGGGCCATCAACTCACAGCTGCTGAATCGGATTGTCCGCCTCGGAGATCTAGACACAATCATAGCTGGTTATGCAGGGCTGGGATTCCCAAACTGCAGAGGAGCGCTCAATGGAAAGCACATTCCCATCCGTGCACCCCCCCCAATCAGCCTCCCGGTATATCAACAGAAAAGGGTACTTTTCCATTGTTCTGCAGGCCCTGGTTGACCACCGTGGACTATTTACGGACCTATGTGTGGGGTGGTCGGGCCGGGCACATGATGCTCGGATCTTCCGCAATTCACACCTGTACGAAAGGCTGCAGACAGGAACTTTCTTCCCCCAGCGACCCTCTGCTATTGGGGACGTAGAGATGCCGGTCTGCATTGTGACCGATGTGGTGTACCCCCTCATGCCCTGGCTTATGAAGCCATATACAGGGCATCTGACCCCGAGCAAGGAAGTGATTAATGTGCACCTGACACGCTCCCATTTACAGGTGGAATGCGCATTTGGCCGGTTGAAGGGAAGGTTTAGGTGTCTGCTAACTCACCTTGACATGGGGGAACACAATAACCCAGAGGTGGTGGCAGCATGTTGCATCCTCCACAACCTGGTGGAGAGCAAAGGGGAGGCCTTCCTCCCAGGTTGGGGGCCAATGGCTGAAGTGGAGGGCAGGCGGTTTGCGCAGCCTCGGACAGCTACCGTTCGCCAAGCCCATCAGGCGGGGGTTCGCATCCGGGAGGTTCTGCATGAGCACTTCTCAGCTGGAGCCCTATGACTCCCCAAGGTATCCCCAATGGGGTCTGTGGGCCTTCCCCCCATCCCAAAACCTTCCCTCCCACAATCCATCCCTGCATCAGCCTCTGAACAGTTAAGGCGCACACACCATGTTAAACTTGAAAAATATGTTTATAAAGGAGTAACGTTAGAATTTAGATCTGTTAGAAAAAATAGAATTGTTCAACAACTGTGAAAAATAAACTTTTTTTTAAACTATTAACTTGTGTTTATAACTGTGGTAGGAGGGGGGATTTTAACCTGGAGGGATGGAGGTAGGGAGGGAGGGGGGATTTCCAACATGGAGTGAGGGAGGAAGAGAGGGAGGACAGACAACTTAACGGTAATGGTGGCCTCACCTGAGCCGCAAGGCTTTGCCACCCCTTGTCCGTGGACCCTGCCGTCTTTGGGCTCGAGTTGGGGCTGACAATGACTCTGCTCTAGCGGGGGTGGGGGGAGTGGCAGGGCTGGAGGGGTGGCAGGGGCTGAGGGATAGGAAGGGGGGTCAGAGGGGGCTGAGGGAGAGGACGGGGGGTCAGAGGGGGCTGGAGCTGGATGGGCAGGAGGGGTCCCCATGGGGAGAGGACCTGGCACAGCCAGGGACTCCCGGACGGTGGCACACATTGTGCTCCACTCTGGGAGGAAGTCCTGCAGCAGGCGAGTATGCCACCGAGCCTCCTCCCTCGCTCTTTCAGCCATGGTCTCTTGCATTTTGGCCATGGTCCCCTCAATTTTCTCCAATGCCTCCACATACCCCCTCAGGAGGTCGTTGTAGGTCCTCCAATGCCTGCGGGTGCTGTGGGACCGGGTGGGTGGTGGCACAGGAGTTGCTCGGCGGACATCAGCAGCAGGTCCAGCTATGGAGAAGAAGAGGGAAAAACCGATCAGTGAGGATGGGAATGTTGTTACTGGTAGGCCACATCTGGCCTTGCCAGCCACCTCGGCTGCACAGGGGACCCGTTGTGGCTAGGACAATGTCCACCTCCGCCCCCTAGATCCTCCCGCCCTCCACTGTGGCCGTCCAGGCCAGATCAGTGTGCAGCCACAGTAGGACAGGGGCCTGCTGCACCTTGGGTCTCCCATGCCCCCCACCCACATACCCACCCCCTGCCCGCCTGCTTGTACATGCACAGAGAGATGCAAGCTGTCCAGGAGAGAGGACCAAGATGTGAACACTGCTCTGCATCCTCTCTGCTCCCACCTCCCCTGTGCTGTGTCTGTGACCCTGCCTGCACTCACCTGATGTTCCTTCTCCAGCGTCGGAGGGTGCCTGCGAGGCTTCCTGCGTCTCTGGAACAGGCTGCAGAGTCAGGGTCAGGGTGTCCTCCATCTGCTCCTCCTCCTCCTGCTTCTCATTCTCCTCCACATCTTCCCTGGGGACCTCCTGCCGGCTCTGCTGCACTGGTGTGTGCAACCCTGTCTGCACGAGCACTGGTGCAGACATAGGTTCCTGGCCTCCCAGGATGCGGTCCAGTTCTTGATAGTAGGTGCAGTGCACTGGGGCTGCACCTGAAGCCGAGCTCTGCTCTCAGGCCTTCATGTATCCCTGGCGAAGTTCCTTCACTTTGGCCCGGACCTGTTGGAGTGTCCTTGGGTGGTGCCCTTTATTGGCCAGCCCCTGAGCCATGCAGCTATAGATGCTGGCATTCCTGCACCGGGTGTGCAGGGCCTGGACTGCTTCCTCCTTCCCCCACAGTTCAAGCAGGGTCAGGACCTCTGTCCCTGACCAGGCTGGGGCTCTCTTTTTGTCACCTGTGGGCACCAGGGCTGGCTCCCTCAAAGGTGACGCTGGGAGAGCTCTGTGCTGACAGGCTCTCACAGTGGCCAGCTTCTTGTCACAATGCCTGCCAGGGATGTCTGTGCCTTTAAAACATGGCTACAGACAGGACCAAGAAGAGGTTTTTCCTAAAGAAGGACTGTCCAGCAGGGGGCTTGCTTGGAGGTCTTTTTCTGTCGACAAAAGAAACCCCCGCGTCCAAACTGCCCTTTTTGTCGACAGAACTCTGTCGACAAAGACGTTATGCCTCGTAAAATGAGGTTTACCAGCGTCGACAAAACTGCTGAGTTCTGTCGACGTTATGTCGACAGAACTCAGCGGTAGTGTAGACGCTGGTACAGGTTTGTCAACAAAAGTCCACTTTTGTCGACAAAACCCTGTAGTCTAGACACACCCTCAGTCTTTGCACAGTGGATAAGAACTGTCCTATTAGAGTACAGCCACATTTGAAGATTTGCTGTGCTCTTGCAATGTCATAGTCAGACATTCTGTTTCCATTGTAAATTAGGGAGCCAAGGGTTCTCTTCCCATTTCATTTTCATTCCTCAGCTTTAGTTTGATTTACACAAGTGTACGTAAGAAGTGAATCAACCTGTTGGATTAAAATAGACATATGCCTAGAATTTTTCAGTGTTCCACATTCGGTACTGAAGCCCTCCACTAAAAAATAAAACACCCTTTAACTTGATTTTTACCAGGATTTTTACCTTTGTATCTCCTTTTTGTCCCCTCCCCCCCTTGTATCCTCCTATTTGGAGAGCCTTTATGGAAGTCAGTGCTATATGCCATTGGGACAATGTAGGAGAGATGACTGATTTCTAGAATCACAGTGTTGTGAGCCCAGCTGCTGTTTGTGCTGTTTAATATCAATTCCTGCTCAAAGCAATAAAAAGCACGGACATCCTGTATGTGCACACACACATCTCTCCCACTAAGGGAATAATTCATTTCTAGAGGCCAAATCTTTCATGATAGCTCAGAAACTGTGACAATACAATGATTTCTACAAGATGACAAGCAATGACCATAGCTCCTAAGTAATTACTATAGGCAAATGATAGTCCTGAGTATAAGGAACCATTCCAATTATAGAACCTTGTCATAGGAGAAATAACAATCTCAAAAGCAATATAGAGTATGTTCGATGCAATATTATACTGCCTGCCTCTCTGTTGTTATCAAGAAATGCAAGGATGGCAGCATTTCCCAACAGTCAGAGGTTATTACAAGAGTGCTAAATTACAAAAGCTCCAAAGAATTTACTCTCTCTTCTGTTCTGACAAAACATACAGTTAATGACATGTAGGGCAGGTTATAGGGCTCTTCCTTTTCAGAGTACAGTATTTGCCACAATCACTGACAGGGAGGTTCTGGCATATGGGATGGTCTTGCTTTAGTTGAATAGACACTCTTTTAGCTGTAAAGGAAAAAAATAATTGCAGATGGCAGTGAAACTACCAGTGTTTTCACATAACTATGGGTCTTGTCTACGCTGCACATTCTTTTCATGTTCAAACACAGTTGTGTACAGTCGAGTTAGCTGATATTATGAGCTGAAAATTGCAGCAAGGATGGTGTAGGTTGAATATTAGGAAAAACTTCCTGTTCAGGTGGTGAAGCTCTGGAATAAATTGCTGGGGAGGTTGTAGAAATCCCATCACTGAAGATTTTTAAGAGTGGCTTGAGCAAAAACCAATTGGCGAAGGTCTAAATCAGGTAGGGAATCTTTTTTGGTCAGGGCTCATTGGCCCACAGAAAAATCAGTTGGGAGCCAACTGAGAAGCAGGGAGAGAGAGAGAGAGAGAGAGAGAGAGATTTACCTTACTCACAGGGCTGCTGGAGCTCCACTCGTGCTCCAGGTCTGCAGAGGGGGCTCTGAGGCTCAGAGACTTGCAGCGGGGCTCGAGTGTGAGCACTAGCATGCCCTGCCATGGGTAGAAGCCTCAAGCCTAGCCGTGGGCTGGATCAAAGCAAGCCAGGATCCCAACAAACCAGATCCCAGAGCTCCTAAGATTCCCTTGTCTGAGTAGGCTGCAAGCATGAGTGCTGTGTCACTAAAAATACTTCAAATGAAAATGGAATCTAGAACCTAGAATACACAGCAGTGTTTCATTTGTAGGTGTGAACAACGGATTAAATTCTGGCTCGTATGATATAACAAGATAGATCTCACTAATAATATTTTCGGTGAATATTTGCTCCTATTTAAAAACAAAATGTTATGTCCTTTATGTCTGTACCTCTTTAGTGTTCACATTACATGATTAATGGTAATGGTTGCACTAACAGGCAGGCAGGCTAGTAGATTTTAAGTAAATTTTAATTTTAAGTAAACTTTAAGCAGATAATTATTTCCAGAAAGTGATTTTTGAACTCAAACCAGAAAGAAAATTAGGAATCACGTTTATCCAGTACGGTAACATAAATGTGTCCATTCAAAACTAAGCAACATTTCAAATACTGAGCATTGAATCCTTCAGCAAACTGCCCTTAATCTGTAGACTGAGAACTGTTACCGAAAATGTTCAGCAGATAATTCTGAATAATAAGTACATTCAAAAGAAGTCTGACCTGTCTGCAAAGAGGCATGAAATGACAATTGATATATACTCTGATTATTGAATAAATTACTCATTATTAGCTATTGTCTCGCCTGTACTCTCAAAACACATCCATGAAAGATAATAGTTAAAATAATATTTAATAGTTCCAGAACACTTTTCATCTATAGTTCTTGAAGTATTTTGCAATGGTTATTGCCTTTTTAAGGATGAGGAAATCAGAGGCCCTGAGGGTATGTCTACACTAGCCACCCTAGTTCGAACTAGGGTGGCTAATGTAGTCATTCGAACTTGCAAATGAAGCCCAGGATTAAAATATCCCGGGCTTTATTTGCATGTTCCCAGATGCCGCCATTTTTAAATGTCTGGTAGTTCGAACTCCCTGCCTGCGGCTACACATGGCACGGGCTAGGTAGTTCAAACTAAAGCCCCTAATTCGGACTACTGTTACTCATCATTGCAGGAGGACTAATGGTAGTCCAAATTAAGGGCTTTAGTTCAAACTACCTAGCCCGTGCCACGTGTAGCCGCGGGCAGGGAGTTCGAATTACCAGGCATTTAAAAATGGCGGTGCCCAGGAACATGCAAATAAAGCCCGGGATATTTTAATCCTGGGCTTCATTTGCAAGTTCGAATGACTACATTAGCCACCCTAGTTCGAACTAGGGTGGCAGTGTAGACATACCCTGAGAGATGAACTGGCTCAACTAAAGACACAGTACTGAGAATTTAAGTTAGTTGAATAGGAATATCTACAGATACATACTGCAGCCCAATTAGATATATCACCTTGTTTTTTACTGAGCTGTAAAACTGAATTTTGTCATCTTTAGTAGCACAGATCCAACATTATTAACACTTATGATTTGTACTACAGTGGCACTAGTCAGGCAAAGAGAATCAAGAGACACTGCAAGAGACCTCCAGCAAACTCTTATCTCCTGTTAAATTGTCTTTTAAACATTCGTTCCACAGTCATTTGCTAAGATATTGTCGAAGCCAATTCTCTTGGGGAAGAAAATCCACTTGAATGGCCCTTTCACAGGTTTGATGTTCTGCTAATAGCTTAGGCAGGCTTTTTCACTTTTAAGTTAACCAGATCCTCTCTGGAATAAGTAGCGCCACAGAACAGGGATAGAAAGAGGCAGGTGGGTGCACATTAAGACCCAGTGGTGCCCCAAATTATTGGGTGCCCTAAGCAACTGCATATTCTGTGTATGTATAAGGAGAGCTCTGGCTGCATTCACTGTGTGTAATAAATAATAGCCACAAAAAGTCTGTAGTGGATATGAATAAATATTCTAGAGTGTAAGCAGATATGTTATCTTGTCAGTTACTCCCAAAATTGCTTGAAAGGTGCTTGAGGTTCTCTCTCACCATTGGTCCTCTTGCCATTTCATCTCAGATGAACTCGAGTTCAAATTCTTTCTTGCCCTGGTTCTTCATGTATCATTAGTTCATATTTTAACAAACTTTTCCAGGAAAACATTCAAGGAGGTACATAATAGGCTAATTCATAAAAAAATAAATAATAATAATAATACCTCATAAAAGTGGGTTCTACATTTGACAGAACTAGTTCTCCCATCCCAAAGAGAAAGTACAAAACCTGACACCTTCCGAAATGGATTTTGCACCTTTTAACTATTTTATGATGGTGTGAGGTGTCCATTTAGATGCTGCTAGAGAGTCAAGTGGTATATTGTACTCCTACTACATGGTGCTAATCCCTTGCTTTTGGAAGGCATAACTCACTCTTCCCACAGCAACAGGTTGAGATTGCAAGATAAAGGAAGCAATGATATCTATGAGCATGTGCTGCCTGCTAATCTAACAAAATCACCATCCTTATTCTCCTCCGATTCTTTCAAATTCTTTTTTAATTACAATGAGAAATTCCTGCAAAAGTGGAGAAATCTACCAATCTACTTCACCTGTGCAGAGAAATGGATGGGAATCTAGAGGAGATGCCTCCTCCTCCTCTCTTTCAATCTAAGTAAAAGATAAAAAAGAAAGATGATTGGGGAAGAGCAAATGTTTTATATTGCTAATATAGAGCTAGATTGTGAACCCCTTGCTCACCGTGTTGTGGTGAGTTACTCACATGAGTAGTCCTTGGTATTCACTGTGCAATTGCTTGTGCAAGTAACTGCTCACCACTTAGAGTAAGGGGTTCACAGTTTGGCATCAAAGTGTTCTACAAACATTATATAATTTAATTTCAATACACCTCAGCTCTCCTAATTTATGTGAGGAAACTGAGGCGCAGAGGTTAAATGTTTTGCCCCAAAGGCACACAGTAACTAACTAGCAGCACTGGGAGTAGAACTCAGGAGTCCCACTCCCGTATTCAGTCTATCGGATGCTGCTGCTTTTCTCATTTTCATCATCACAGTAAAAGCAGTAAATGCAGGTGCAGAGACAAATTGACAGTGATTAACCAGATCTTCACAAGGCAAACATGCCACGTCCCTTAGCTTTCAAGGAATAAAGTAGATTTCAGCAAATAAAAACTATTTTGAAAAGAGGTCAGATATATCCATCCACCCAGTGTAATATGCAGCTACAATCTTCCACACACAAAACTGTTTGAAGGAGCACGGAGGAAACCCCACCGTGACAAAAATACCACAAGGTCCTTACTCGTAACCCTTAAAAGTCATGTTTTCTCTGCTCCTGTTTTTGATCACTCCAGCTAGCGCCACTATTACTTCTTAGACCAGTGCTTTATGTACTTACTGGGATGGCATCCTCAACACAGTCTTTGACCTGTAAAGATAAAACCATGACAGATCTGTTGAGTCTTTAGGAAGAACAACACAGTAGTTTCTCTGAGCCTCTCCATAATGCAACAGGCATCACCCGTCTGACATCCCTGACACTGACAAGGAGGACTTTACAGCCCTTGAATCAGTCTATGAAAGATCAGGCTAGGCTGGTCCAAATAATCTGTGTAAGCTGTCAATTTTTATTGTTGTATTTTATGGTGCTGGGCCCAGCTGTCCAGTCCGTGCACTGCAAACTTGTGCACAGGATCTCAGTGCCACACAAGTTTGACCCAACTGCCCCTCCATCATGACTGGGGAAGGCCTGAACAAATTTGCATGAGTGGCATTGCAGCCTGGTGCACCGGACACACCATTTTTCTGTAACTTACTATTTAAACCATCTTCTATATCAAATGACTGGAAGATAGCTAATGAAAAAGAGGTTTGGTTTGGTTTTTTACAAAATGAAAAATAAACCACTTCACAGCTGAGGGCATGAGGATCTTAACCATTCTGTTTAAGTGAAAAATCTGAAGAAATGTCCCAGACTGAGGTGTCATTAGAAGTGTCTTTGAAACAAAGTGAGCAGCAACCTATGACACATCTCTATCCCTAATTATAGTGGAGAGAGGGAGATTTGGGGAAAAAGGATTTGCTACAGATTTTACAACATATTAACAAAAACAATTAATCAAGTGATTAAAAATTATGATTAATCGTGAAATTTTAAAAATGTATCGCAATTAATTGTGCAAATAATCACGCTGCTAAACAATAAGAGACTACCATTTATTTAAATATTCTTGATGTTTTCTACATTTTCAAATATATTGATTTCAATTACAACACAGAGCTCACTTTATGTTTATTTTACATTTGCACTGTAAACACCAAAAGAAATAGTATTTGTCAATTCCTCCATCACACGCATGCATTCATGTTGATGACAGGTTCTACTCAATAATGATCCAAAGCAGTGAAGACCAACACATGTTCACTTTCATCATCTGAATGAGATGCCACCAGCAGAAGGCTGATTTTCTTTTCTGGTGGTTCAGGTTGTGTAGTTTTTGCATCAGAGAGTTGTGCTTTTAAGACCTCTGAAGCCATGCTCCTCTCCTCCTCCCTCTCAGATTGTGGGAGGCACTCCAGATTCTTAAACCTGGGGTTGAATGCTGTAGCTATCTCTAGAAATCTCACCTTCTTTGTGTTTTGTCAAATCTACAGTAAAAGTGTTTTTAAAACAAACAACATGGGCTGGGTCATCATCCAAGGCTGCTATAACGTGAAATACATAGCAGAATGCAGGAAAACAGAAGAGAAGACATTCAATTCTCACCCCAAGGAATTCAGTCAGTCATTTAATTAATGCATTATTTTTTAACTGAACATAATTGGCATAGAAGCGTGTCCTCTGGAACAAAAACAGGACTATGTAGCACTTTAAAGACAAGCAAGATCGTTTATTAGGTGATGAGCTTTCGTGGGTGTGACGGGGCGGAGGTGCCCCACACTCCAGTCCCGCTGGCGGCCGCTTATCTGGCGGCTCTCGGGGCAGGGGCCGGGGTAGCGGCGTCGGGCGCTCTGCGTGACACGGGCCGAGCGGCGCAGGGGCCGGCCTACCGGCAGTGCGGCAGTTGTTCCTAGGCAGCTGCCCCGGCAGGATGCCCATGCACTGCCTGGAGGCTGGCCACCGACGTGGGGAGAGTGACGTCGGACCACGGCCTCGCTAATGGACCAGAAGCAGGGCCACCCCGGAAGGGGCGGGATCCCACGGTCCGGGAGTCTGCACGGGTATTTAAACCCTGGGAGATTCTACAGAGAAGGGAGATCCGAGGAAGCGGCCTCTCGCCAAGGCCCAGCAGCGGATGGAACCCAAGGCGATGAGGTGAGCCCAGAGGCAAGGGGATATCTGACCGTGGAGAGAGGAAGTAGCCCAGGGCGGGCAAAGGGAGCCTGTGGGCTGGCGAGTTACGGCTAATGCCCCGCCAGCCAGACCAGACAGTAGAAGCATCCATGTCCTTAGGGCCCTGGGCTCGGGACTGTGAGAGGGGGCGGGCTTGGACCCCCCTCTCCCCGTGGCCGGTGCGAGACCGGTCCCTGCTTAGGGGTCAGCAAAATCCCAGGCAAGTGAGGGCCCGGCGAGCCTTGGACAAAACAGACTCGAACGCTGAAGGGTGCTCAAAAGGGTAAAGGAAACACAGGGACAGGGAAGTGGTAACAGGTGAAAACGGGGCGCACGGCCCAACACATTTACAGTGGGCCAGACCCACTTCCTCAGATCAAATAGTGGAATGAAATTGTCACAACCATATATACCAAAGGATACAATTTAAAAAAAACAAGTGAACACATATGAAAAGGACAAATCAAATTTCAGAACAGAAGGGAGATGGGGTGGGGGAAGGTAAATGTCTGTGAGCTAACGATATTAGAGGTGATAATTGGGGAAGCTATCTTTGTAATGTGTAAGATAATTAATGTCTTAGTTTAAACTTAAGCATAAAGTGTCAAATTTAAGTATGAATGACAGTTCAGAGGATTCTCTTTCAAGTGTGGTCTGAAAAGGTCTTTGAAGCAGGATGCAGGTAATCAAGTTGTTGAGACAATGTCCTTTCTGGTTGAAATGGCAAGAAACTGTTTTTTCTTTGTGATCCTGTCTAATATCTGTTTTGTGGGCATTGATTCTTTGGCAAAGTGTCTGAGACGTTTGTCCAATGTACACTTTCGGCACATGATAGCATAAATTATATTTCTGGATTAGCAGGAATATGTGTTCTTGATGTTATAACTCACTTGGTTAGGTCCAATAATGGTATCAGCCGACAAAGCTGGCAACGGGGTTTGTTGCAAGAGAAGGTACCAGGGTTGGTATTAGTGTGGTATGTCCTGTGGTTGTTGATAAGAATCATCTTGAGGTTAGGTTTTACCCCTTCTCTACTTACGCTACATCAATGACATCTTTATGATCTGGACGCATGGTCAAGAAACACTGGAGACATTCCACAGAGATTTTAACAATCTCAGCCTGGACCATTCTACACGAGAGACCCATTTCCTGGACACCACAGTACAAATCAGCAATGGAAAATTAGACACCACTCTCTACAGAAAACCCACCGACTCATACAGTTACCTACATGCCTCCAGCTCCCATCCAGAACACACCATATGATCCATCATCTATAGCCAAGCCCTTTGATACAACCGCATCTGCTCTAATCCCACTGACAGAGACCAGAAACTTCAGGATCTCTACCAAGCATTTATAAACCTCAACTACCCACCCGGAGAAATAAAAAAGCAAATTGAAAGAGCCAGACAAATACCTAGAAACCATCTACTTCAAGACAGACCCAAGAAAACCAACATTAGAACACCACTTGTCATCACCTACAGCCCCCAACTTAAACCTGTCCGACACATTATCAGTAAACTACAGCCTATACTGGAATAGGATACTAAACTTCACCTGCCCCATCCCCCTTCTGTTCTGAAATTTTATTTGTCCTTTTCATATGTGTTCACTTTTTTTTAATTGTATCCTTTGGTATATATGGTTGTGACAATTTTCTTCCACTATTTGATCTGAGGAAGTGGGTCTGGCCCACGAAAGCTCATCACCTAATACACCATCTTGTTAGTCTTTAAAGTGCTACATAGTCCTATTTTTTGTTTCAGCTACATCAGACTTTTCTATCACTATTCCTCTGGAACAGTGACTGAAGTATGAAGGGGCATACAAATATGTAGCATTTCTGGCACATAAGTGCCTTGTAATGCCTGCTACCCAAGTCCCATGTGAACAGCTGTTCTCACTTTTAAGTGACGTTGTAAATAAGAAGTGGTCAGCATTATCTCCTGTTTGCCTTCTTGACTGACTGAACAAGAAGTAGTCGAAACTAAACTGCTCAAGGTAGTTAAGACCAAAGCAGACTGTGAAGAACTTCAAAAAGATCTCACCAGACTAAGTGACTGGGCAACAAAATGGCAAATGAAATGTAATTTGGATAAATGTAAAGTAATGCACATTGGAAAAAATAACCCCAACTATACATATAATATGATCAGGGCTAATATAAGTACAAATAATCAGGAAAGAGATCTTGGAGTCATCATAGATAGTTCTCTGAAGACATCCACGCAATGTGCAGCGGCAGTCAAAAAAGCAAACAGGATGTTAGAAATCATTTTAAAAGGGATAGAGAATAAGACAGAGAATATCTTATTGCCCTTATATAAATCCATGATACGTCCACATCTGGAATACTGCTTACAGGTGTGGTCTCCTCATCTCAAAAAAGATATACTGGCATTAGAAAAGGTTCAGAGAAGGGCAACTAAAATGATTAGGAGTTTGGAACAGGTCCCATATGAGGAGAGATTTAAGAGACTGGGACTTTTCAGCTTGGAAAAGAGGAGATTAAGGAGCTTGGAAAAGAGGAGACTAATGGGGGATATGATAGAGGTCTATAAAATCATGAGTGATGTGGAGAAAGTGAATAAGGAAAAGTTATTTGCTTGTTCCCATAATATAAAATCTAGGGGCCACCAAATGAAATGAATGGACAACAGGTTTAAAACAAATAAAAGGAAGTTCTTCTTCACACAGCGCATAGTCAATCTATGGGACTCCTTGCCTGAGGAGGTTGCAAAGGGTAGGACTATAACAGGGTTTAAAAGAGAACTAGATCAATTCATGGAGGTTAAGTCCATAAATGGCTATTAGTCAGGACAGGTAAGGAATGGTGTCCCCAGCCTCTGTTTGTCAGAGTGTGGAGATGGATGGCAGGAGAGAGATCGCTTGATCATTACCTGTTCGATTCACTCCCTCTGGGACACCTGGCATTGGCCACTGTCAGCAGACAGGATACTGGTCTGGATGGACCTTTGGTCTGACCCAGTATGACCATTCTTATGTTCTTATGTAAGTAGTCTAGGCTTGTAGGCCTTAAAGTTTTACAGTATTTTTTAGTGCAGTTATGTAAAAAAAAAAAAAATCAACATTTATAACTTGCACTTCCATGATAAAGAGGTTGCACTTCAGTACTTGTATTAGGGAACTGGAAAAAAGTATGTATTTTATCATTTTACAGTGCAAATATTTGAAATAAAAAATAATAATAGGAAGTGAGCACTGTACACTTTGTATTTTATGTTGTAATTAAAATCAATATATTTAAAGATGTAGACAAACATCCAAAAATTGAATACATGTTAATTGATATTCATTGTTTAACAGTGTGATTAAAACTATGATTAATCACAATTTTTAATCATGATTGTTAGTTAATCACGCAAGTTAACTGCAATTAATTGACAGCCCTGATAATGATAATATCAACAGAGTAGAGAAGCAAAAGCATCACCATTGTACTTAGGATAAACCAAAAACAGATTGCAGCAGCCACTCTAAGATTTAACCATTTAATTCAACACTTAAAGCAGTGGTCCACAACGCAGTGCCCGTGGACGCCATGGCGCCCACCAGGGCATTTATGTGCGCCCACCGAGTGATCAGGACTGGGCCTGCTGTGGGTGCGCAGCGCATGGGCGACCCTTACCCCCGGGTGTTTGGCGCATGGGTGGCCCCTGCCCCCGGTCGCACTGTGAATGCATGGCCCCTCCCCCAGGCATGCTGCGCATGAGCTGTGCCAGCCCCAGGGGAAGGGTGCATGGTGCATGGGCGGCTTGGGAAGATCACATAGTTATCTTTGCTGAATGTTTCCCACCTGATAATGCTAATTATTTGGCCTCGGAAAATACGCGAAGTATCAACAAGCTAATTATTGGACATGGGGAAAATATGCAATGTATCAACGATCTTTTTAGGTTCTCAAAACAACAAGCGTTATTACTGTAGATCCAACAGTATATAAGTGCCGGGGATATTCCTAATATTGGAACCTCGGCATAGACTAAAGCCGCAGAAGGTGCTACATATTGGCCATTGGGGTCCGTCCACTGTCCTTCTTCAGGGGGTTCCTTGCAGCAGAAGGGACATAGGCATTGCATTTTATTCTGAAATCTGCTTAGGCTTAGTAAGTATTGTACTGTCTTAATAAGCATTGAATTTTATTCTAAGGATGCTTAGGCTTAATAAGCATTGTATTGTTTTAGTAAGCATTGCATTTTTGAAGTTTGCTTAGGTTAAATAAGTATTGTATTTTATCCTAAGATTTGCTTCCTTGTATTTTACTCTAATATTAAGCATTGTATTTTACCCTAATATTTGCTTAGTAAAATCTTTAAGCTTTCACCCAATTTGTGTGCTTATTGCGTCCGAATCCCTTACGGGAAGAAACATTGCCTCTTGGCAATACAAGTATAATACTGGATTCTTAATTGTCCCCATGCCTGTTGACACCCTCAAAGAATTCTGGTCGATTGGTGAGCACAAAAAGCATGTTGATTCTTCCCCAACAAATTATTTTCATTTATGCATCTGGCAATTATGCTCTTTACTATAATTTCAACCCGTTTACCTGGTATTGAAGTCAGGGTTTACCAGCATGTACTTACCAGAATCACCTCTGGAGCCTTTTTTAAACATTGGTATTACTTTAGCTATGTATTGTTCTTCTTTTGAAAAAATATTTCCTCATAAACATTTGAACAAACTAACTGGCAATATGTTTTCTTCAGACCAACTTATGTCCACAGTCACACCTCATCAACACTACTGCTCTTCTATAGGATTATGCAGATGCACTTGAAAGCTTCATTTGAAAAGAATGGGATTGCACAAACCCAGTGGAAAGCAGAATTTGAAGTAGCAAGCTTGACTTTCAGATTCCAGGCTTACTTTCCAAAACATGCAGTTAAAAAAACAAAAACAGCTTTTTAGTTGTAATGTGAGGCGCTCTGAGCTGGGAGTCCTTAAGACATTATATAACACCACAAAGTAGTTTTTAATGTTGTTTAACTCATTAAAACAACATGCTTGCAACATGTTTTACTCTCAATCACCTTTCCAACACGAAAAATCTAAATCATGCACACTCACACATCTAAAAGTTCAGGTAGGATACCAAATTTAGGAGGTGTATTCCACACAGAATAAAGCAACAATGACAAATCCTTTCAAGGTTGTCCACTGCTTATACTTTGTTATCGACTTCACCTCAGGCCACTTTCAGAATTTTAGAAACATCTATTAGGCCATCTCAAAGTTTTCTCTTTTCCAGTGAGAATAAGTTCTGCTTATTTAGCCTGTCCTTATAAATTATTGATTATTCAAGACCTAGCCACATATTTTGTGCCCATTGATAGTCTGTCAATAATATGCTTCCTATGATCAATATTTGTTATCTGCAGTGATGCCCAGTACCTCTACACACATGTGCATATATAATTGCACACACATTCAATATGTTACATTTGTATTATACACATAACAGTGGTCAGCTGTCTGTAGCATTTTATTCCTTGGTGATTATTAACATGGTAACCATTAACTGTTATGTGTGAAAATATGGGATGTCAAAAATAGTGCCCCAAATGGGCCATGGCATTGTAGGAGTTAATCCACTAGACTTTCCTCTGAAAAATAAAGGGGATTCACATTACGGCAGACATGAAATAGGACTGATAACCTCCTGGAATCTCATGTGGTCATTTTTTCTTATCAAGTACTCAGACTCCATGGTGATAAGATGGGCATAAAAACATCTTTGCCAGATTAGCCAGACTGCTGCATTGTTTCATTACAGTCTCCACTCACAAACCCATCTCAGAATTGTTGGGAATGGATATTCAGGGAGAATATGGAGTTATTTTGGCTGAGCTATTTGGGGAAGTTTAACACAGAATGTCTCCACAATCTGCCTGGTTCTAGCCAGTGGGATTGAAATCTCAGTTAAATGAGGATAGGTCACATACCAAAAGAAAAACAACCCCTTCTCCCCCCGAATTGCCTTGATTACAAGAAATATCTAGTGTTGTCTGGGTGCTACCAGCTCAAGAAAGTAAAGGAGAAGGCAGCATCCCTTTCAGAACTCTAACACATAGAGATCCTTAAACAATCCAGTAAACTTTTGTTTATTTTGGCAATGCAACCAGATTTGCCACATGGTAAGTAGTTGCAAAGTAATTAAATATTTCCAATTTCAGTTGAAGGTTGCTTCTCAAACCTAGCATCATTTTTACCGGCAGCTAGCAAACTGCTAATAAAAGTCAGTAACAAAACAGCTGGGGGCTGCAGAATTCTGTTACTATGGAAACTGCTGCAGGTGTGTAGTCCAAGGAATAATAAAAGCAGATTTTTAAAGTATATTACAAAAAAGGAAGAGAAGACACAAAGTGAAATGAGTATCGCCAATGAAGGGCACTGCAAACAGTTCTGACAAGGGCACAGAACATCATTGCCAAATGTGATCTACCAGAATATATCAGGGGACAAAGGGATAGAGGTAGAGGAAGTCTCAGAGTATAGATGTGCTGGGGGCACAGAGGAGGGAAAGTCAAGAGAGGGAAGAGGAATGATTTGGAAACAGGATTAGGAATCCCTAATCTATCTTCAGACCTCGCTGTTCCTACCTGTAATATGGGGATCTTACTTCCCAAGCATTAGGAGGATTGAATCATGACTGTACAGCATTAAGGGGCAGGTTTACCAAAGTTAATAAGGTATCTCAACATGTAGATAAGCACATAGTGGAATTTATAAAAACACTGAAGCAGGTTCAGTGTCCAAGTCCCATAGAAAGATACTCAGAGTAAGACTGCAAAGGTACTTACGTGCCTAAAGATGCACACAAGTATCTAATGGGGATTTTCAAAAGTGCCTAAGCAGGTTAGGAGACTACCTTGCATTGATTTCAACAGGAGCTAGGCACCTGGTCTCTTTAACAATCCCAATACGTACCTAAGTACCGTTGTAAACTTAAATCATATATTCAGCATTTAAGCAGCACTACGGACTGGTACTAAGTCAAATTAAATGTGCATGTATACAGGGGCTGTTCCTAAAGGTTATAACTATGTAGTTAAACTTATATAATTAAACTGCAGCAATTATAGATAAATTACAGCAAGGGCTGTTTAGGTTGTCCATTAGGAAAAATTTCCTATCTGTCAGGATCATTACGTACTGGAATAAACTGTCCAGGGAGGATGTGGAATCTCCATCATGGGAGATTTTTAAAAGTAGTTTAGAGAAACACCTGTCAAGGATGGTATATGCAATATGAATTCAGAATGAGATGACTTCTTGAGATCCCTTCCGGTCCTATGACTCTATGGTCTGAAGGAAGAAAGCAGCTGCTTTCTTTGAACTGCAGGGCTTCTCAAGCAACCAAAATGGAGGAGGAAGCCTGGTTGTGGTGTTTAGCAGGTCTACAGAAGTGTCTGGACTGCTTTACATTTTAACCATACATTACATTGAATTGAAATGTGAAACGTCTCATTTCAGAGCCAGATTCTCTGCCAGTGTAAATCAGCCTATGGTGATTTGTATTCACTGAAAATTGATTCCACGGCATGCACTATAAAGACACAGAGAACAAAGATTGGCTCGCAATCTCATTCAATTGGACAAAACTAGAGCTGGTCATGCATGTTTAGATTTTTTTTCCATGCCATTGGTCTAAAGAATCTATTACAGAATGAGTCAAACCTGTCCTGTTGGTCTTGCATTTCTTCCTTCATCTCCCATACAGAGCCTCAGATAATACAAACTGTGTCTAAGATGAGTAATGAAAGCAATGTCTCCATCGCAAACTGCATTACATACTATATCTAAATCCTCTTTCAAAAGCTAATAAAAATGGTCAAATTCTGAGATTTCATTACTGTACTATCTATTGGGGGGGCAGGATTTTCACAGTATAAAAAACAAAAAATAATCTTTGACACCAATGCCCACTGCAAACACCAGATTTTTCTTTTCTAAATCAGGTAACTTAATTTTAAAACAAAACACAAAATAACCTTAAACCCATTTTAGGAAAAATAAATTATTTGGCAAGTAACTGTATGTTTTACTATCTATTAGGAGTATGAGTTTTTTACATTACAAAGTAACATGAGAGCTAACAAGTAAACCTGCTTTTTGCTACCATATGTTCTACTTCCTCTAATTTCTTGCTATTTCAGGTATGCTGAAAAGCACCCACCTACTCTGCCTATCTGTGTGTATTGGTTGGCACAATCTAGACGTTTGCATCCTAAATATTAAAACAAAGCATACGCTAAACTGTATTTCCGTTGTATTTTGTACAGAATATTTTTTATGCTGGAGGTAGGGTGGCTCCTAATAAGCTTGTCTTTGAGTGGCAGGCAAATCACATGACCTCCCCACTGAAGATGTCTGACTTTCATTCAAGCTCAATGAGGGAATAATTAAAGGCTTCCTTTAATGATAGCTGAAACAATAGAATACACTGCATAAGACATGCAGGAACTGACAGTTGATTTGATTACAGAGGGATGAGGGAGTGTAAGTGAGAAAGAGCAGGTACAGAGCAGCCAGAAAGCAGGTACAGAGAAATAAAACATGAAGGAGATCAAATGCAAATAAAATAATCGAAAATGCAAATAAAAAGGGGATTTAAATAGTCATTTGCATAATTGCATCACAGCATTCTTTCGGAAGAGAGTATTTCAAAAGTGAAACCACCGTCTAGTCGTGGTTCTTTTGAAAAGGGAGGGGGAGTAAAAGAACTGTGTCTAAATAGCAGTTTCACTTTCGAAATACACTTTTTTTGGAAGAATGCCATGACACGATTACGCAAATGAAGGCAGGCTATTTAAATCCCCACTTCATTTGTACTTTTGATCTGCCCAATTTACATCTCTCTTTCGTAAGAGTGATGTAGTTTAGACATGCCCTCACTCTCGCAGGCAGGCAGATACCAAAGGCTATGTCTAGACTACACACCTTTTTTGAAAGAGGCTTTTTCAAAAGATACTTTTGAAAAAGCCTCTTTGAAAAAAGAGCATCTAGATGGCATTACGTGGATCGAAAAATTGATCCGCTTTTTCGAAAAAGAGCATCCAGACTGCTGGATGGTCTTTCGACAAAAAAGGCACCACTTCTGGCAGGGCATGGGGGCAGCCTTTACTTCCCAGTGCTGCTGCCTGCCCTTTGCAGAGACGCGTGCTTAAAGGGATCCCCCTGGACAGCCATTATTCTGCTCCTGCTTCTGGCTTGCCTACCTCCTAAAGGGAAAGCAAAGCTGCTGCAGGGCTTGCTCTGGTTGCCCTACTTTCTTGGACACCACAGCAGTTTCTTTTCTGTTTTTTTTTTTCCTGCTTTTCACTGTGTTTTTGGCCATGGAGCCTGAGCTGCCCCTGGGCAGGCAATGGCCCCACGCTGCCATATTGCAGCTTCTGTCATGAATCTCCTGCCCCATGTGGACCCGGACCAGCCTTCGAAACTTTGTCTGGGATGCAGGAGCTCTGTCCTTGCCTCCAAACTTTTTTGGGGACAGGTGGATTTGGAGGCATGAGACAAGTTCGGACTGGTGGGACCGGCTCATCATGGAGCTCTGGGACGACGACCACTGGCTCTGCAACTTCCGGATGCGGAAGGCCAAATTCCTGAAGCTGTGTGCCTGGCTCGCCCCTGCTTTGGAACACCAGGACACCCACCTGCAGCCCACCATCCCCCTGCAGAAGCGGGTCGCAATCACCCTTTGGAAGCTGGGCACCCCCGACAGTTATCGCTCCGTGGGACACCAGTTTGGCCTGGGGAGCTCTACCGTCAGGGCCATTTGATGGAGGTAAGTCACTTTCGGGGGACAGGCCCTGCTGAGTGCGGGAGTTAAGAAAAGGGGACTGCCAGGCAAGGGCAAGAAGGAGTGGGGGATGGAGTGGCACTTGGAGATGGCTCCTCGGCCAACCCGGCGCTGATGCGGGAAAGGGGGGCATCCTGACAAGGGAAGGAGTGGGTTGTGGGAGGGAGGGTTCTCCTCTCAAGCTCTTAGGTAACCTTTCTAACTCCCTGGTTTCTGTCTGTTTATTTGTCTCTTGCTTCAGGCGGTGAGGGCCATCAATGTGGAGCTGCTGAAGAGGCTCGTCCATCTCGGGGACCTGGACAACATCCTTGCTGGGTCTGCTGCCCTTGGCTTCCCGAACTGTGGAGGAGCCCTTGATGGAACACACATTGCAATCCATGCACTGCCCCATCGAGCAGCCCAATTTATAAACAGGAAGGGCTACTATTCAATGGTGCTGCAAGACCTAGTTGATCACCAGGAACATTTTATGGACATTTGTGTCAGGTGGTCAGGGTGGGCACGTGATGCCCGCATATTCTGCAACTCCTACCTGTGCCACAGGTTGCAGGCAAGAACATTTTCCCCCCAGCAGCACCTCACGCTCGTGGATGTGCAGATGCCGGTGTGCATAGTGGCCGATGCGGCGTATTCCCTGATGCCACGGCTCATGAAGCCCTACACCAGCCACCTGGATGAGAGCAAGGAGCTTTTCAACACGCATCTTGGCCAGGCTCGCGTCCAGGTGGAATGCGAGTTCGGATGGATGAAAGGGAGGTTCTGTTGCCTCCTCACACTCCTGGTGATGGGTGAACGCAACATCCTGGAGGTGGTGGCCGCATGTTGCATCCTCCATAACCTGGTGGAGAGGAAAGGGGAGGCCTTTCTGCCGGGGTGGGGGACAGGTCCTGATGGTGAGGAGAGAATTTCAGCAGCCCCGGCCGGCTGCCATCCACCAGGCTCATAGAATCATAGAATCATAGAATAATAGGACTGGAAGGGACCTCGAGAGGTCATCGAGTCCAGCCCCCGCCCTCAAGGCAGGATCAAGCTCCGTCTACACCATCCCTGACAGATGTCTATCTAACCTGTTCTTAAATATCTCCAGAGAGGGAGATTCCACCACCTCCCTTGGCAATTTATTCCAATATTTGACCACCCTGACAGTTAGGAATTTTTTCCTAATGTCCAATCGAAACCTCCCCTGCTGCACTTTAAGCCCATTACTCCTTGTCCTGTCCTCAGAAACCAAGAGGAACAAATTTTCACCTTTCTCCTTGTGACACCCTTTTAGATATTTGAAAACCGCTCTCATGTCCCCCCTTAATCTTCTTTTCTCCAAACTAAACAAGCCCAGTTCATGAAGCCTGGCTTCATAGGTCATGTTCTCTAAACCTTTAATCATTCTTGTCGCTCTTCTCTGTACCCTTTCCAATTTCTCCACATCTTTCTTGAAATGTGGTGCCCAGAACTGGACACAGTACTCCAGCTGAGGCCTAACTAGTGCAGAGTAGAGCGGCAGAATGACTTCACGAGTTTTGCTTACAACACACCTGTTGATACAACCTAGAATCATATTTGCTTTTTTTGCAACAGCATCACACTGTTGACTCATATTCAACTTGTGGTCCACTATGACCCCTAGATCCCTTTCCGCCATGCTCCTTCCTAGACAGTCGCTTCCCATCCTGTATGTATGGAACTGATTGTTCCTTCCTAAGTGGAGCACTTTGCATTTCTCTTTATTAAACCTCATCCTGTTTACCTCTGACCATTTCTCTAACTTGCTAAGGTCATTTTGAATTATGTCCCTATCCTCCAAAGAAGTCGCAACCCCACCCAGTTTGGTATCATCTGCAAACTTAATAAGCGTACTCTCTATCCCAATATCTACATCATTGATGAAGATATTGAACAGTACGGGTCCCAAAACAGACCCTTGAGGAACTCCACTTGTTATCCCTTTCCAGCAGGATTTAGCACCGTTAACAACAACTCTCTGACTACGGTTATCCAGCCAATTATGCACCCACCTTATCGTGGCCCTATCTAAGTTATATTTGCCTAGTTTATCAATAAGAATATCATGCGAGACCGTATCAAATGCCTTACTAAAGTCTAGGTATATGACATCCACCGCTTCTCCCTTATCCACAAGGCTCGTTATCTTATCAAAGAAAGCTATCAGATTAGTTTGGCATGACTTGTTCTTCACAAACCCATGCTGGCTATTCCCTATCACTTTATTACCTTCCAAGTGTTTGCATATGATTTCCTTAATTACCTGCTCCATTATCTTCCCTGGGACAGACGTTAAACTGACCGGTCTGTAGTTTCCTGGGTTGTTCTTATTCCCCTTTTTATAGATGGGCACAATATTTGCCCTTTTCCAGTCTTCTGGAATCTCCCCTGTCTGCCATGATTTTTCAAAGATCATAGCTAAAGGCTCAGATACCTCCTCTATCAGCTCCTTGAGTATCCTGGGATGCATTTCATCAGGACCTGGTGACTTGCTGACATCTAACTTTCCTAAGTGATTTTTAACTTGTTCTTTGTGTATCCTATCTTCTAAACTTACCCTCTCTCTGCTTGTATTCACTACGTTAGGCACACCTCCAGACTTCTCGGTGAAGACCGAAACAAAGAAGTCATTGAGCATCTCCGCCATTTCCAAGTTCCCTGTTACTGCTTCTCCCTCCTCACTAAGCAGTGGGCCTACCCTGTCCTTGGTCTTCCTCTTGCTTTTAATGTATTTATAAAAGGTCTTCTTGTTTCCCTTTATGCCTGTAGCTAGTTTGATCTCATTTTGTGCCTTTGCCTTTCTAATCTTGCCCCTGCATTCCCGTGTTGCTTGCCTATATTCATCCTTTGTTAGTTGTCCTAGTTTCCATTTTTTATATGACTCCTTTTTTATTTTGAGATCATGCAAGATCTCCTTGTTAAGCCAAGCTGGTCTTTTGCCATATTTTCTATCTTTCCTACACAGCGGAATTGTTTGCTTTTGGGCCCTTAACAACGTCCCTTTGAAATACTTCCAACTCTCCTCAGTTGTTTTTCCCTTCAGTCTTGCTTCCCACGGGACCTTACCTACAAGTTCTCTGAGCTTATCAAAATCTGCCTTCCTGAAATCCATTACCTCAATTGTGCTGGTCTCCCTTCTACCTTTCCTTAAGATCATGAACTCTATTATTTCGTGATCACTGTCCCCTATCCTGTCTTCCACTTTCAAGTTCTCAACTAGTTCCTCCCTATTTGTTAAAACCAAATCCAGAACAGCTTCTCCTCTGGTAGCTTTTTCAACCTTCTGAAACAGAAAGTTGTCTCCAATGCAGTCCAGAAACTTATTGGATAGCCTGTGCCTCGCTGTGTTAGTTTCCCAACATATGCCTGGATAGTTGAAGTCCCCCATCACCACCAAATTTTGGGCTTTGGATAGTTTTGTTAATTGTTTAAAAAAGGCCTCATCCACCTCTTCCACCTGGCTAGGTGGCCTGTAGTAGACTCCTAGCATGATATCACCCTCGTTTTTTACCCCTTTTAGCTTAACCCAGAGACTCTCTACACAGCTATCTCCTACGTTCATCTCCACTTCAGTCCAAGTGTGTACATTTTTAATATACAAGGCAACCCCTCCTCCCTTTTTTCCCTGTCTGTCCTTCCTGAGCAAGCCGTACCCTTCCATACCAACATTCCAATCATGCGTCCCATCCCACCAGGTTTCTGTAATACCAATGATATCATAGTTGTATTTACTGGTTAGCAATTCCAGTTCTTCTTGCTTATTACCCATACTTCTCACATTTGTATATAGGCATCTAAGATACTGATTTGATCTTGCCTCCCTGTTGTGCCCTGACCCTCCTTTCTCCTTGCCATTATAGGCCATAGTCCCCCCCATTTCCAACCCATCTCCCAGTCCCGCACATTCAGCACTTACCTGTGGGCTTTGCTCACCTGCCCCCGACAAACCTAGTTTAAAGCCCTCCTCACAAGGTTAGCCAGTCTGGTGTTCAAACCCAAGAGGCCCTGAGGGAGAGATTCTCAGAAGGAGCCCACTGACTCTCCCCAGGGCCTCCCCCATGGGGGGTTTGGCCTGACCCACCCCTACCTGTCCCTCCACAACCCTCGCTCTCTTCCCATAAATACCCGGTTTTCTTGGTAAACACACATTGTTTTTTTATTAGAAACACTAGCAGTACAGAAAATGTGATAACTGTGTATAAACCACCTTTCACTTGTTACTGTTCAACTGTTTATAAGCAAAATAAATCTGTCACTCAAAAATAAAGATTTTGTTACATAAAATGAAATGTCCTTTACCTGGGGTGTTAGGAGGCTGAAAACCTGGAGGAAGGAGGGGGCTCAAGTAGGCTGCTGCTTCCCTGATCGCAGGGTCCTGCCACCTTCCTGTGTCCTGGCACCGCCACGGCATTGGGCTCGGGTGGAGCAAGAGCCAGTCCTGGCCTGGGCAGGAGGGGAGGGCAGCTGTTGGGCCTGTGAGGGCTCGGGAGCAGGAGGGGGCAGGTAAGCCGAGCACCTCCCGCATTGTGGCACAGATGGAAGTGTGCTGCAGGACCAGCTCATCCAGCAGCCCGGTGCTCCACTAGGCCTCTGCCTCCATCCTCTGCTGGAGGGTCCTGTTGAGGTCCTGCAGGGACACTACATGCTCCTTCAGCAGGTCCGTGTAGACCCGCCAGTGCATGTGGGTGCCACGGGTCTGGGATGGTGGTGGGGCAGGTGTGGTGCTCCTCTTGGGTAGAGGATCCAGCTGTGGAGGCAAAGAGGAGGGGACCATCAATGTCTGTGTGCATCCCTGCTGTCCCCGAGGGCATGCCATTGCTATCAGGGTCTCTCCTTTGGACAGTAGCCTCAGCGGTGTTACACATGACACCACGTGTGAGTTGGGCAGTGGCCTGACAGCATCACAGGGGCCCCACAGTGGCAATGGAGCTAGCTGGCCCCCCACACTGCCAACCCGCCCGTGTGTGGTGACCCCTCAAAGCACTCACCTGATGTTCCCTCCCCGATGTCCATGGACGCCTGGGAGGCCTCTGGGGTCTGAAGGACCAGCTCCTGGGAGAGGGTCCCTGCTGCCTCCTCTTCCTCCTCCTCCTCCAGGTGCAGCTCTCCTGCCTCGCCTGCCTGGTCGTCCTCCCTCAGAGGTCGGACCACGATGTGGTGGGGTAACCCGGACTCCACCACACACCGTAGAGTCTGGGATTCCCCACCACCCAGGATCAGCTCCAACTTCTCATAGTAAGGGCAACTCTGTGGAGCAGGAGCTCTGGTCTTGGGCCTTGGCGTATCCCTGCTGCAGCTCTTTCACCTGGGCCCTCACTTGGTCCATGGTGCAGGGGTGATCCCTTTCTTGGCCAGTCCCTGGGCCATGCACCCATAGATGGCCACATTCCTGCAGTGTGACTGCAGGGCCTACAGGGCTTCTTCCTGGGACCAGAGCTCCAGGAGTTTTTTAATTTCTGGCCCTGACCAGGCTGGTGCCCGCCTTTTGCTGCCCCTGGGTGGGTTCTCCTCACTATCCTGAGAAGGGCCGGGGGCGTCTTGAGGCTGGGACATGGCTAGCTGGCTCAGCTGCTCTGGCTGGCTTCCTGACAGCAATGCCTATCTGGGTGCCTGTGCCTTTAAGAGGCTGTGGACAGGAACCATAGAGGTGTTCAGCACGTAACAGCTGGACTGTCCACCAGGGCTTCTTCCTAGAGGCCTTTTTTCTGAAAGAACTGGCTCCCTGCATCCACACACACCTTTTTTCAACAGATCTTCGATTTTCTGTCAACAGAACACGGCGGCAGTCTAGACGCAGATAGTTTTTTCGAAAAAAGGCCACTTTTTTTTGAAAAAACCCTGTAGTCTAGACAAGCCCAAAGTGATGGCATGGCAGAAGAACCAAAGCAGAAAAGGCTCCTTCCAGGTTAGATAGGGTCATGTTGGAGAGCTTGTAAATTGCTGCTGTGTGTGCTGTACTTGTTCTGTAGAGGCGCACAGAACTTCAGTCTCTGGGGCTGTCAATCCATCATGTCTCTCAGACTTTAAAATTTCCAGAAACTACATTAAAACGAATACGTCCACTAAAGTGCAAATGCAAACGTCTCCTGCTGTGCAAAAGATTTCTTAAAACACTCCCTCCTCCCCCCCCCCCTTCTCCTTCTATCCTTGAGTGCTAACGGATCACTTCTTCCCAGGAGCCATTTCTCATCAGTATGCAGCTCTCATTTTTCATTGCTAGCATCATTGGGAAGTGACCAGAGCAGAGCTCTCTATGGCAGATGCAGCTGTCAGAATCTGAAGAAGTTATCCAACCTTTGGCATTACACATTGCTGAAGTCTGCATCATAGAGTGTGGAGTAGCTGTTAATTTGGTTATTACTACCGCTGTCAGATGACAGCTCAAAACTGATTGGCAGAGCAAATGCATAGACCCAACAGTGCAGGCTCCAGCTCCAAGTGTGTGTAGCAGCAGGTGAGCTTGGCCAGTCATGAAGCTACATCATGCAATTCCTTTGTCAAGACTGGTAATGACTGTGCTAATAAAGGGAAAAAAAGATAATTGCAGGAAATTCACCTTGATTATATTTGTTTCACATCTATACAGTTGTTTAGAGTTAGCAGAGCTGACTGTACATGCTAGGAGATCTTAATATAATTCCTGGGAAGTATGAGAAATAAAATTCTTAAAGTCCATTGTCTTTGAATTGCCCACAGGTAGCTTTTAAAGCAGCACTCGGGGGGTGATGTATTTCACCATGCTAGGGAGTGACAGGATCATTTACAATAGTCCAGAATTTAAACCGTTTTATTTTTCTTGGGTTTGCAATCAAACTGGGCAACCCCAATAGCTCAGCAGGCACACACTGAATTAGACATGCTAGTATTTCCACAGGGGCTGGGATTTGGAGCCGAAGAGGGTAATGTTCTCAAAGTGAAGGGGAATGAAAACATCCAGCATTTCTTATGGTCTCAGTGTAAGGCATGAGAGGTAGATCTACACAGAATGCCTGGATGGATCAAAGGTTGTTGCTAGGTGTCATGGCTTAGGAGAAAATTCTTCTCTCGTTTGGCCTAATAATCATTATAGACAGAAATATCCAGTTACATGCTCCTGGGTGTAGAAGGAAAGCTAGAGCTCAAAGGGGTATCATGTCAAGATTTTCCTACCCAACATCTGGGACACTTGCAAATGAGTAAAACTTCAGTCTCTCCAATTATAATACATATTGTACCAACTTACATTTTTTTGTCAGAACATTAAATAATGCAACATGTAGAAGATAAACCCACTTACTTTTTATAGCCTCTTCTTGGAAGACTGGCTTCTTATTTCAGATAATGTTGTTTGGTTTTTTTTCAGACAATGAGGAGGATTCATGATCCATTCAATGTACGAACCCTCAGCCTGCCAAGTTGTTCACAATGGTGTCTTGACAGAATCCTTCAGCATACTCTAAGGAGTGGGATAAGGGTGCCTATTGTCACCTTTCCTGTTCTTGATCACAATGGACTGGATTATGAGCAGGACAACAGGTGGCCATCAATGGGGCATTCAGTGGACACTTTTCAAATAGCTAGAAGACATTGATTTTGCTGATGACGTCGCTCTCCTTTCACATCAACATGAAAGCATGAAAGAAAAGGTCGCAACACTAGAAAAAACTGCCTTAGTCATTGGACTGAGCATTAACAAGGGAAAGACCAAGACAATGAGGATCAACCAGTCCAACAATAACACCATCGCATTGGGAGGGAATGACCTAGAAGATGTGGAGCAGTTCATCTACTTGGGGAGTATTATGGGCAGAGACGGAGGAACAGACAAGGATATCAATGCTAGGATAGGGAAAGCAACAGCTGCATTCAAGACTCTTCGTCCCATATGGATTTCACAAATAATATCGGCGAAGACGAAACTGCGAATCTTCACCACAAATGTGAAGAGTGTGCTCTTGTATGGATATGAGACCTGGCATACTAAAAAGTCTTCAAATCACAAGCTATAGACATTCATAAATAGATGAGGTATATCCTTCACATCAAATGGCAAGACTTTGTCACAAATAAGGAGCTTTGGAACAGAGCAGAACAAGAATCACTTGACATTCAAATCAAGAGAAAAAAGTGGGGATGGCTAGGCCACACACTCAGAAAACCATCATCCAGCAGACTCCGTTAAGCTCTCATATGGAACCCGCAAGGAAAACGCAAAAGAGGAAGACATTAGACAATGTGGAGATGATCTACTGAGATTGAAGGACAACAACTGGGGTACACCTGGAGTCAGCTACAAGTTTTGTCTCGAGACCAAATGAAGTGGAGGAGACTTGTAGATGACCTATGGTCCACACGGAGTACAAGGGTTTAAGAAGAAGAGAAAACGAGGAGGATTTGGGGTACTACCCAAGATTAACATAATTAATAGACCAAACCCAAAAGACAATCATTATACAAGTCACACACACTTCCATGGGATAATAAGAGGTAAATCCTGGGTTTTCAGCTAAAAAAAACCCCCAAAACAAAAACAAAAAACTTCTACCACGTGAGGCCAAACCAAACAGTTTTCAAGAGCAATAATGGAACCCATCCAATGCTTTGAAACTGAGATCACTCTCACACAAATCTAGTACACTGAAAGATGACTTAGGCTTCTGAAGGTAAAATGTATGATGCTGGTGGTATTTATACCAAACATAGCAATGCCTTGCGAGGATGTAGATTAGGGAGACCAAAGTATAGAATGCATTTAAAAGCCTAGCTTGACAGGGGTTAATAATGGATTAATGTGATGCTCTTTATTGCAGCATCACACCGTGGCATAAAACACTATTTTCTTGTGCTCAATCTCTGTGGGCACCCCTTGCTCCTCTTTTACCATGCCAAGCCCTGAGCGGGAGTCACAAATCTCTTTTCCTCATAGGAAAGGTAAATAATGGTGTTGGGAACTACTCTACTGAGCTGAACAAAGTTTGTGGGCTAAGTCCAGCAAAGCTGAACCCACAACATTAGCATCGTACATTCAAATCTCCTCAGAATGGCAAGCTGTGTGTAGTGAGTTAGGTGAGCACCTTTGGGTGATGTTACGAGAAAGCATCATATGAAGCGAGTTCCAGGCCAAAGAAGAGAGACCTGCCAAATCAAAGTGCAGAATGGATACATCTGTGTACCATCATCTCAGTATTGGCAGCTAGATGATGACTACAGCTAAGAGAATATAGTGAAATAAAGAATTCACAAACTAACATTAGAAATTATTCAAAATATAGGATTCTCATTCCCTTTCAATCATTTTTTCCAAGTATTTAAAAAAAAGATTTTCGGAGGTTCTCACAGATGTTTATGGAATAAAAGTATCCCAGATATTCATGCAAATGTGTTTGAATAAATGTCTGTGCCATGAGAGACTTATTTAAGCTCTCCTCTTATTTAAAAAAGTTCACTTGCAGAGCAGAAGCAATGCCACATAGCTCACTGTGGGTACGTCTATTCTGCATGGCTATTTCGGGATACTCAAGATATCCTGAAATAGCTACCCCATGTCTACACAAGCCTCCCATTATTTCAAAATATTTTTCAAAATAACAGGTGAACTATTTCACCATCCCAGTAAACCTCACTCCACGAGCGTTAAGGGATGTCTTGAAATAGCACGTCACTTTGAAATTTGGTGCTGTGTAGACGCGCTAACTTTCAAAATAAGCTATTTTGAAATAGATTTATAATAAGATATGCAATGTGCTTAGCACAAATTCCGTATCTTATTTCGAGTTTAGGTTGCTGTGTTGACGCACACTGTGGGAGAACGATCTCATGCGGTGACTGGTGAATCACAAGCACCAAGACACTGAAAGCAACAGCTGCTGCTAATGGTTTGTGAGCAATGCATAGGTTGAGATATTTTTTCTTGAAAGTCATTGAATTATTTCCAAGAACTGTCATTTGCAAAAAGCAAGGGAAAGAAGCTATATTTGTCAGGTTAATTTTCTGCTGCCAGGCCTGGCCAAAGAGATTGCGGGCCTCAAGGCAGCATGGCTGAGCTGCAGAGCCACACGGCTCCCAGTCAGGGCAGCAAGTGAGCGTCTGGGTGGGAGGGGCCAGGAGCCTGGCAGAGCAGGGCCCTGAATGCGCGGGGCCCAAGGCAAGCACCTTGCTCGCTTTGCCCTAAGGCCGGGCCTGTCTGCTTCAAATAATTCGCTTAGCTCTAAGCAGGACAAAATTTTTCCATCATTGAGACACACAGGATACACTTCCAACAAAACAAAGCAAAGGTGACTTTGCTGGTATGTGTTTCAAAGCATCTTTACATCAATTTTTTAAAAGTGATATTAAACTGGGATGGACAATCCTGGAAAAGAAAGAGCTACTTAAAAAAACCAATTCAGTGCTTGTAAGAAAAGTGTTAACAAGTGTTAACATCTCCATAAGGAATGGATGGACAGATTGGCTACTACATTTTAAGGGCAGTGCCAATGTGCAAGCGGAGGTGGATACCAAGGGAATTATTTTTCTCCCAAAAGAACTACTGCGCCATGTGTCTGATCAGGGGAGAATTCCCTCAGGCACAGACTTTGTTGAGGGAAGTTTACGATACCGTATGAAACCCCTGAGAGAGATGTAGCTATAATACATCCGAGCAGCCGGAGACAAATTTCTATAATTCAGGCAGGCACATAACAGCTAAGAATTTGGGAGACCACAAAAATGCTTTCAAGTTACCTCATCTCATTCCACCCTAACTCAGCCCCTCCTCCAGAGGCCGCCAGTTTTTAGCTGAATGTCTTAGAGCCTCAAAACAAAATCTCACTTAAAGATTCTACTTCCTTCCACTTACACATGAACTACGTCTACACTGGCATGATTTTGCTCAAGAACTCTTTTGCGGAAGAGTTCTTGTGCAAAAATTCTTCCAAAAGAGAGCGTCTACACTGGCATGTGCCTTTGCGTAAGAGATGTGCTTTTGCGCAAGAGCATCCATGCCAGTGTAGACGCTCTCTTGCGCAAGAAATCTCTGATGCCCATTTTAACCATCGGGCTTTCTTGCACAAGAAATTCATGTTGCCCGTCTACACTGGCCACTTGCACAAGAACAGTTGCGCAAGAAGGCTTATTCCTGAGCGGGAGCATCATAGTTCTTGAGGAAGAAGCACTGATTTCATACATTAGAACATCAGTATTCTTGCGCAAGAATTCGCGGCTAGTGTAGACAGGCAGCAAGTTTTTGCGCAAAAGCAACTGCTTTTGAGCAAGATTGCGCCAATGTAGACACAGCCACTATGGCTAGGAGCCCATGTTCTGTTAACTTAAGAAAGCATAAGAACAGCCATACTGGGACAGACCAAAGGTCTATCTAGACCAGTATCCTGTCTTCTGTCAGTGGCCAATATTAGGTGCCCCACCCAGAGAGAATGAACAGAACAGGTAATCATCAAGTGATCCCCTTCACCCCCACCCCGGTCACCCATTCCCAGCTTCTGACAAACAGAGGCTAGGGACACTCTTCCTACCCATCTTGGCTAATAGCCATTGTTGGAGCTATCCTCCATGTTTCTTCATAACTGCCTTAACAAGCTTAGGAAAATGCAAGGGTTTTCCCTGCATTAACCATCACTCACTCCAAGGCTATGTCTAGACTGCAAGCCTCTTTCGAAAGAGAGCGTCTAGACTGCACGCGGACCTTTCGAAAGAGCAAGCCGGTTTTTCGAAAGAAAGCACCCAGTGAGTCTGGATGCTCTCTTTCGAAGAAGCCCTATTTACATTCAAGAACGCCTTCTTTCGAAAGAAGCACTTTCAAAAGAAGGCATTCTTCCTCGTGCAATGAGGTTTACTGCCGTCGAAAGAAAAGCCGCATTCTTTCGATTTAATTTCGAAAGAACGCGGCTGCAGTCTAGACGCAGGTGAAGTTATTTCGGAAAAAGGCTACTTTTCCTGAAAAAAACCCTGAGTCTGGACACAGCCCAAGGGATTGCATACAAAAGCACCACCTAGGTGTGCCAAAGAGGAAGCCTCCTTGGTGACACAGGGCTCTCCACAGCCCCTTGCGGGTGCCAGAGGGCAATGAGGGAAAGTTATTGTTGACAACTGATCTTATGCTTCACACTGTATGAGACCCAGGAAAAAATATAAAGCCTGATCTGAGAGGAGACAAATCCCTACAGTATTATCCCAGCACAGTCCCAAACCCAATCGTAAAACCCACTGGAAAGCACTGGCAGCAACAGCCCAGAATACTATATCCCTTTGAAACAAGATTTTGCAGTTTCACTGTTGAGTTCTTTCATGAGTGAAGCTCTTTTCTGGCATGTCTTTCAGGAGCAGAGGAAACCCATTTCATACTCCCATAATAATGAAAGAAAATCAATTTTAAATTTGAATGTAAAATAAAGAGTTTCGATGTAGTCAGCATGCATGGTTAAGCACTCAGCAGTACATTTAGCTTTACTTCATAGCCTTACTCCAGCTCGCCGAGGAATGTGCATTACCATCTAATTACAATGTAATTATGTGCTCACCTACTAATCCTCAAACATCAATTTTAGGAGAACTTTGGGATTTAAAGGTTAGCGCCTCACCCCGTTCTAGCCCTGTCACAACTAGTAAGAAGGCTAGAGCGGCATAGGGGTCTGCTATAGAGAACGAATAGTTCCCTCACAGGGTGCCTCTTGAGGACCTCATCACAAACCTCAGTTTAGGGGCATACTAGTGGTGAGGCTATGGGGAGCAGGGGCATGCTGTGGGGGAGGCAGTCCTCCATTTTATTGGGTTGACTGCCATAATTTAAGCAGCCCCTTGGGCTGTTTTGTGCCGAGACTTCTCCAGTCCTCAGACTAGCCCAGGACTGTAAAGGTGAAAAAAACACTTTACAATCCCTCAGCACACACATACACATGCTGTGACCTCAGAATCAGATCCAGAATCACAGAGCATAATCATAAGGGACAGAACTGGAAGGCATATGTATCCCCTTTTGTTTGTCTGGATTTCTGAGAGATTTACTGAGTGAATGTAAGATGGGTTAAGAAAAGACGCTAGATTTATAAATAGTAGCCACTAGTTAGCAAGTGCCTTCCAACATTTATTAATAAAACATGCAGTTGTGGATTTGGCACCTGGCACTACCTAGCCACAAACTGACTTGACTTAACTTCTGTTACTATTAGAACATTCCTTTGTGTATAGCTGAGTCAATATAGTGTGTCATTATATTATGTGTGTGTTCAAATGAGTGTGTATATTGTACTGTGAGCATGTGTTCACAGATTCATAGATTCCAGGACCACACAAGATCATTGCAATTGTCTAGTCTGGTCTTCTGTAAAACACTGGCCATAGAAATGCCCTCTCATTCCCCTCCTGTAATTCCTAAAGCATATCTTTTAGACAAGGATCCAGTCTTTTCTTTTTTTTTTTTTTTTTGCCAGTGACTGTGATGCAAACACCTCCTCATGCCAACTGGCAAAGGGCATTGGGGGTGCATGAAGTTTACAGAGCTATTTCCACTCTGAATTTGTATAACTTCAGCTTCCAGCCATGGGATGATGTTAGACCTTTCTCTGCTAGATTATCAAATGTATGTTGCCCATGTAGATAGTTACAGATTGTAATCAAGTCACCCTTTAACCTATTAAGCTAAACAGCTAGAACTTCATTCTAACACTATGGCAGATTTTCTAACCCTTTAATCATTCTTATGGCTCTTCTCTGAATCTTCTCGGATTTATCAACATCTTTCTTCAATTGTGAATACTAGCACAGGTCACAGTAGTGCAGCTGTGCTGGCAACAGTGCCAAATACACACTTAAAATGGCCCATCTACTCCAACTCAAGATTCCTCTGCTGATGCATCCAAGGGCACATCTTCACTCACCATACTAGAGATCGCTTTTCTGGCGGTCAATTTATCAGGTCTAGTTAAGATCTGTAAATTGAACGCTGAGGGTAGCTCCTGCCAGCACCTGTACTCCTCGCACTTGTGAGGAGTAAGGGAAGGCGATGGGAGCGTTTACTCCCATAGGCCTCCTGCTGTGAAGACAGTGCCAAGCTTGGGTTAAGGTAAGCCGACTTCAGCTATGACTTGTACATAGCTAGAGTTGCATATCTTCAGCCAACCTTCCAGGACTAATGTAGATCTGGCCCGAGGATGAAGCCCTTTGTGTTAAAGAAAGACACCAGGAGCTCATATTCAATTCATCATCCAGTCTTACTTTCAAATCTCTCTCAGAATCAATGCTTTTCAGAATAAAGTCTCCCCATCCTGTCAGGATAGCCCACATTCTTTGTACCTAGGAGTCTCTATTTAACTGTAGCCATCTTAAAATGCATACTGCTTGCTTGTGCCCAGCTTACCAAGTGATTCATATTGCTCTGTATCGGTGCTCTGCCCCCTGCATTCCTTATCATTTTTCCAATTTTTGTGTCATCTACAAACTTTATCCATGATTATTTTATGTTGTGGGTTGATTTGTCTCCATGGAATATAAATTGTACTCACTGGATCCCTGGGGGGATTTAATATTTTATGTTGCTCTGTCTGACAGCTCACTCGAACTCATGGACTGTTTCTCTTCGCATGGTAATGAAGGCCATTCTAAGAATCTTGAAGGAAACCAACACACTAATTAATTTGGATGCCTAATATCTGAGAGTTAGACGTGGGGGAATAGACTACCGGCAGCCTGATAAACAATAGAAAAAACATAAATAACATGAGAGGGTATACTAGAGAGAATTATGCAAGAGTAAGAAGATGTATTTTAACTCACATTGTTACACAAAGAGGATGTATTGAATTTTGTGTGTACATCAAAGGAAAATGTGACTGCATATTAATCTGGGCTCTCCTAATGCTGAAAAGGGGGAACTATTGTTATGGGAGACATTTCTTTCATTACTGGGACAATGACACAGGATTTTGCAGTCATGGTTGTAAGGGTAGATACTATATTACTCACCTGGGAGTGACAAAGCTATACATATGGATTTTGCCTCTGTATAACTATTTCATGTAAGGTATATTTTTAACACCAACATAGATATACCAGTCCAACCCCTGGGAAGGACTGTTATAGTTAAAGCAGTACAACTTGTGAGTTCACACAAGGCCTGTGACAAAGCAAGTGCAATGTTTGTATGGGAGAACACTATACTAGTATCCATGTTAACTACCTGAGTATACACAGTGGCTGTGTCTAGACTGTCCACTTTTTCCGGAAAAGCAGCCGCTTTTGCGGAAAAACTAGCCAGCTGTCTACACTGGCCGCTTGAATTTCCACAAAAGCACTGACGATCTCATGTAAGATTGTCAGTGCTTTTGCGGAAATACTATGCTGCTCCCATTCGGGCAAAAGTCTTTTTCCAAAAAACTTTTGTGCAAAAGGGCCAGCGTAGACAGCAGAGATTTGTTTTCCGCAAAAAAGCCCCGATCGCGAAAATGGAGATCGGGGCTTTTTTGCGGAAAAGCGCGTCTAGATTGGCCATGGACGCTTTTCTTCAAAAAGTGCTTTTGTCAAAAAGCGTCCTGCCAATCTAGACGCGCTTTTCTGAAAATGCTTTTAACGGAAAACTTTTCCGTTAAAAGCATTTCCGGAAAATCGTGCCAGTGTAGACGTAGCCAGTGTGAACTAGAGGTGGGATTTTCAAAGCACACACCATTGGCTTTGCCCAGCTCTCAGTGCAATCAATGGGAGATTTATCATGATGTCATGATGCCTTCCTGAGCTCTTTCCAAATGGTATAGTCCTCACCACTGACAAGTGAGAATAAGGCTTGACAGCTGTTAGTCTGAGAGACTGAGAAACTTCCTTCATTGTGCACAGCATTTTAGCCTTTGTAACACAGACTTCGCAGCCATCGCCACTTGGCAGAAAACAAATATGGAAAATTTCAGCCCCAAAAGCGTATGTCAGAAAGTTACATGCACATTATACAATGGAAGCTGATTTGGAACCCAAATACTGTAGAAGGAACAACTGCCAGCTGGCTGAATGCAGTGCTAATACTCTGGGTGTAAAGCCAGCTCCTCTCAGGAACATTAACCTGCATCTCTAATAGCGGGTACAATTTTAGCATCTGGAGTTAAGAAAAATCTCATCAGTGAAGCGGAGCTTTACCATGTTGGGTTCCAACTTCCTGCTTTGTAGCATTTCTCTTATCTTCAATGGCAGGTTTGTAATTACTACTGCTGAGGCTGTGTGACTCTCTACACCTCTGACGGATGTGTGGAAATGAGCTCTCTCTTGCCCTCTTAGCCTTTTTTATGACTCCTTATTAGTTATTGTATGCCCCTTTGAAAAATGCCTTTACTGAGTGGAAATGAGGGAGTGTTCAGAAATAACACCGAAGAGTGTTCGGATCACTTGCTGAGAGTCACCTCTGTTTTCATCACCTCAACAATCATATGTCATGAGAAGCAGCCTTGAGGCCTTACAGACAGACCCAACATGGAGCAGGCGCACATCCAGGGATTGCAATGTGAGTCAGAAACATTTAGCCACACTGGTCTCCAGCTCCCCATTTGACATTAGGCAAATACTTTTTTTCTCTCCACACCCTAAATTCCCATCAGAAAAATAGGATTAATACCCATATACTTTTCTGTTGTGAAATGGGGCTTCTTTATTGTTAGTAAAGCATTTTGATATCCTCTGTAAGTCTCTATGGGTATGTCTACACATCAAAGTTCATTCAAAATAACAGCTGTTATTTACAATTCCTAGAGTCTACACAGGCAAACCACTATTTCAAAATAAAATCCAAATAGCAGGGCGCTTATTTCGAATTTGGTAAACCTCATTCTATGAGGAATAACGCCAAATTCGAAATAGCTAATGTGAAATAAGCACCGTCTAGATGCTTATTTCGAAATAGGGGTCCTCCAGCCCTTCCCAGTTTCCCTTAGTGGCCACTCTTGGCCAAACCGGGAAAACTCCTCTCCTCTCTTCCAGCCCCAGAGCCCTTAAAGGGGTAGACTCTGGCCACAGTGCATATGCCAGTTACAGACCTGCCAGCACAAAGCCAGCAGTCACTGACCTTGACCCAGTGGCCCCAGTATGCGCCGGGCAGCCAGTGCCGCCAGCTGTCCACTGCCCAGTCCCCCAGCTCCCAGGAGCCATCCAGGGGCCAGACACGGCGGGCACCCTCCTGGACTAGTGCAGAGATCATGGACCTCACTGAGGTTTGGGGGAAGCCTTCAATGTCCATGCTCTCCACACTAGACGGAGGAACGCAGCCGTGTATGGCCACAGAGCTGCCACATGGCTACCAAAGGCGACATGTGCACCCAGGAGCAGGTGCACATGAAAATTAAAGAGCTGCGGCAGGCATATGCCAGGACCACACGGGGCAGCACCCCAACAGGAGCAGATACCTGTCCCTATTTTGATGCCCTGGACCGCATAATGGGGGGCAGGATGGTCCATGCCACCCCAGGGGGCAACGATCCAGGAGCAGAGGGCCCTGACTAAGGTGTGGAGAAGGAGCCACAGGAGCCGCCACAGAGGGTGCCACACCACCAGGATCCCTGAGCTGTCCCAGCACCTGAGTCACAAGGGTCATCCGGGGAGGCCACAACATGTGAGTGCCATCACTGTCCCCTTCCTGGGGGTGGAGGTGGGAGGGAGACCAGGGATGGTGCGCATGGGCCTTGCTTACCACAGATCACGCAGCAACCTGTGCATGTGCGAGTGTGAACACGTGCCGTGCCACCCCTGGGCAGGTGGCTCCAACTGCCTGCCACACAGGGGCTTTGGTCTGATAGCCACATGCATGTGTGAAGAGACATGACATGCTCCTGACCCCCGGGCAGGACACAGCAGGATGCCCTCCCTTCATAAGCCCCCTCTACACAGAAGCAGGGTACATCTCCCCCCCCCCACCTCAGCCACACTATACACAGCACAGGGGCATGGGTGCGGTCTCGGGGCAGCTCCCACTCCCGGGGATAGCCGGACATTCCGACCATGGTCTCTGTGCAAGCACATCAGCTCTGACAGTACAGGGCATGGTCATCCTCACCTCGCAGAGGGGGGCTGAGCTTCACCCACTGTGTCCCCAGGGAGCAATGACCACTTATCTTGTTTCTCCACAGCTGCACCAGTTGCGTGTGCAGGGCGCACTACTCCGTCTGGGACATCTTCCCGCACCTGAGGGCTCCTCAGGTCCACCCGAACACTGCAGGGGTACCGACAGCAGTACCTGAGGGCCCTGTGAGCCTTGCACCACACCTTGGAGCACTGGGTGCAAGATGATCTGGAGTTCCAGCAGGAGCTGCTTGCTCAGGGTTGTGCCATCTGCCAACACCTGCAGACCCTGGTGCAGAGCGTGCTGCCTCATGCCGCTCCAGCGCCTGCTGCCTCCCCAGCTACTGCTCCTCCTCCCACGGCTTCTCCCTCCACACCCTCCTCCCCATCCCCCTCCGGGGACACTGAGGCCCCCGCACCCACTGTGCTGGGAGACAGTTGGCCCGGCGAGACCCCCACTCCTGAGCTTCCCCACCCCCTTGTTCCCCTTGCTTCCCCCTTCCAGCTCCCTCCTCCCAGGTTTCTCCCTCCCCTCTCCAACTCTCTCTTCTCCCCTCTCCCGCCTCCTTTCCCCAGTCTCCCCAGAGTTTCATCCCCCTCCCCAGTTTTGTTAAAGAGAGTTTATATTTTTGAAAATATGTGTTTTTTATTTGACATTAAGGAAGGAGGGTTGGGGGGAGGATGGGTAAGTGGAAGGACGTGAGGGAGGAATGAGGCACAAGCCCCCAGTGGGGCAAACCAGGGAGGCTCTGAGTTCTCCTCAGGGTGGACACTCTCCTGCAGGGCCTCCTGGATACTGACAGCCCCCCGATGGATCTCCCGGATGACAGCCTGCAGCAAGTGCAGCCAAGCTGAGAGCAACGCATCCACGAGAAGCACCAGAGTGCCCAGGGGAAGCCCTGGCTCCATGTTGCAGAGTGCTGTGGTGTCCCGAGCGGGGGCAACCAAAGCACGCAGAGGCACAAATGCTTTGCTGTCCCTCAGCGAGGCAGGCAAGCAAGCAGGGATACCTGAGAACTGGCTGCCTGGGGGTGGGGGTGGGGCGTCCCTTTAAGCACAGGCCTCAGATAGCTTCAGGCAACAGCCACACAAAGACGCTCCTGACCTGATGCCCTGCTGGACCTGGTTCTGGCCGGTTCTGGCCAGCCTTAAATCTAAATCAGTGTCCACTCAGTGTGGACGTGGTATTTTGAAATAGAAAAAGGCTATTTTGAACTGCATTTTTGGTATAGATGTGTTATTTCAAAATATCTTATTTCAAATTAACTATTTTGAATTAAGATATTTTGAATTAACGCTGTAGTGTAGACATACCCTATGTAAGTTCAAAGTGGGCACCTGAGACAGGGACTGTATGTTTCTTATCTGTACAGCACTGAGCACAACAGGGCTCCATGAGTAGGACTCCTAGGTGTCACACACAGAAATAAACAGGGCTTGACAATTTAGGTAATCTACTTGCCATTGGCGAGTAGATTATAGCCCAGCTCGGCGCCGCAGTGCAATCAGCGCATGTGCAGTGTGGTCTGCGCATGTGCAGTGTGCTGAACCGCATGACTGATGAGCGGGGCTCACTGCAGCTTGGCGAGCCCTGGAAATAACTATCATCACAATTATTTATAGCAACATAAATCCATTAACTGGCCGATCAATCCTCACAATTTTCCATGAACCTCTGCTTTAACATTCTTTCCCCTCGCAGCCTGTCCAGAGTTCTTTGATCCTGCTGCCTTCATAATGCTGAATTTTTTTTCACAATCATATTCAGAGAAACAGAGCAGTGTAATAAGAGCCAGACTGAAGAATAGGAGAATCTGTGTTGAGTGGGCAAAGGGTCTTATTCAAACAACCTTCCCATAGTAACCACTGAAATAAACGTATCACTGGCAAACCACTGTTTATCGCCACACAGAATAGGAAATAATTACAGTGAATCAGATGCTATTGTGTGTTCCATGTTGGTAACTGATGAACATCTCACAGTGACTATGGTACAATAGCACTTTGCAGTTATACAGCATTTGAAAACTGTGAAATGCAAACAACGCTCCAATGAACTGGGCACAGAGGGGGGAATCAGGAAAGTCACTTCCCCACTCTGTGACTAATTCCCTCTTAGCCTCTGATATGTTCAGATGGGGTGTCAAATGGCCAGACCCAGCCCACAAGCTGCCTTTTTCCAGGCCGTGTGGCTGCAAAGATAACCTTTAATGTGAATGAAGTGTAACTGATACAGTACTGGCTGCTTGAGCCCAGTAGGCCTGAAGCAATGACTCACAGGAATGAATTTTCTTGAATAACTTGCAAAGCCCAGTGATGCCACTTCAGCATCAACATGCAAAGTGATCCAATTAGGAAGGAACAATCAGTTTCATACATACAAACTGGGAAATGATTGTCCAGGAAGGAATACTGCAGAAAGAGATCTAGGGGTCATACTCATAGTGGACCAAAAGCTAAATGAGAGCCACCAGTGTGACACTGTTGCAAAAAAGCAAACATGATTTTGGGATGTGTTAACAGGAGTGTTATGAGCAACACAAGAGAAGTGATTCTTCCGCTCTACTCTGTGCTGATTAGGCCTCAATTGCAGTACTGTGTCCAGTTCTGGTCACCACATTGCAAGAAAGATGTGGAGAAATTGAAGAAAGTCCAGAGAAGAACAACGAAAATGCTTAAAGGTCTAGGAAACATGACCCAAGAGGAACACTGAATTGGGTTTGTTTAGTTTAGAAAAGAGAAGATAGAGGGGACACGATAGCAGTTTTCAAGAATCTAAAATGGTGTTACAAGGAGAGGGAGAAAAATTATTTTCCTTGTTCCTTGAGGATAGAACAACAAGCAATGGACTTAAATTGCAGCAAGAGAGGTTTAGGTTGGACATTAAGAAAAACATCCTAGCTGTCAGGGTGGTTAAACACTGGAATATGTTGCCTAGGGAGTTTGTGGAGTCTCCATGATTGGAGATACTTAAGAGCAGGTTATATAGACATCTATCAGGGATGATTTAGATCAGCGATTCTCAAACTTTTTGGGCTCCGGAGCCCTTTACATGTGTAAAAATTTATGCAGAGTCCCAGCAGTCCACTGACTGTATGTGTTTACTTCATAGAATCATAGACTACTAGGACTGGAAGGGACCTCGAGAGGTCAGAGTCCAGTCCCCTGCCCTCATGGCAGGACCAAATACTGTCTAGACCATCCCTGATAGACATTTATCTAACCTACTCGTAAATAACTCCAGAGATGGAGATTCCACAATCTCCCTGGGCAATTTATTCCAGTGTTTGACTACCCTGACAGTTAGGAACTTTTTACTAATGTCCAACCTAAACCTCCTTTGCTGAAGTTTAAGCCCATTGCTTCTTGTTCTATCCTCAGAGGCCAAGATGAACAAGTTTTCTCCCTCCTCCTTATGACACCCTTTTAGATACCTGAAAACGTCTATCATGTCCCCCCACAGTCTTCTCTTTTCTAAACCAAACAAACCCAATTCCTTCAGCCTTCCCTCATAGGTCATGTTCTCTAGACCTTTAATCATTCTTGTTGCTCTTGTCTGGACCCTCTCCAATTTCTCCACATCCTTCTTGAAATGCTGTGCCCAGAGCTGACTCATTCAGCTTGTGGTCCACAATAAGCCCTAGATCCTTTTCTGCCGTACTCCTTCCTAGACATTCTATATGTGTGAAATTGATTGTTCCTTCCTAAGTGGAGCACTTTGCATTTGTCTTTGTTAAAATTCATCCTGTTTACCTCAGATCATTTCTCCAAATCATTTTGAATTATGACCCTTATGTGGGAGCCCCAGTAGTCCACTGATTGTATGTGTTGCACCTATCGATGTTTCCAGTTTGTCAACCTTGCGGAGCTCCTGGAGATGTCTTGTGGAGTCCTGGGTCTCCGTGGAGCACAGTTTGAGAAACACTGATTTAGATGGCATTTAGCCTTGCCATGAGGGCAGAGGACTGGACTTGATGACCTCTTGAGGTCCCTTCCAGTTCTAATATTCTATGATTAACTATATCATAGCATAAAATCCAGGGAGTAGCCAAGTTAGTCTATACAGGAAAAACTTAAACAAAAACTGATCTGACAGCACTTGATAGTTATTTTAGCAAACGGAATTGGGGAGGAAGTGGGAGTGAAGCACATGGGGTGGGAACTGAGAATTTTTGCAGGGAAGGAAACACAGAAAGGACAGAGGAGCTTCACAAGGACCAAGAAGGGAGTGAGATACAGAAAAAGGAGGATGGGAAAGGGAAAGAAAAAGACAAAAATAATGGCAACTTGCAAGGGAATTAATTCTCTCCCTGAGAGAGGAAAAGACAGAACAAACAAAAGCTAAATGTTTAGTTACTCCTTAAAGGTCTTTGATCTCTGTGCAAGTCTCCAACTTATGTCAATCGGAGATCTTATGTGCCTTGTATGGAAAATGCAGCCCTGAATTTATACCATAACAAAATCGGGAACTCTGCCTTATCCTGCAGATTACTGATAATTTGGATTGTTTCAGCTACCTCTTCAGGGCCTGGCTTATCTATTACTACGTGTCTTCATAGTGCTTAGCACAACGGGGACACTGGTCTGTAGGGATCACTAGGCTCTAGGGCAGTGCTTCCCAAACTTTTCGGTACCATTTTTGATTTTTGAGAAACCTTTTTGATTTTTGAGAAATCCTCACTCCCCCCCCCCCCCCCCCGCAGCAAAACTTGAGACCAAAAAAAAAAAAAAAAGGAACTGACTGGGGCTGAAAACCAAAAATAGCAGCAAAACTTAGGTGGTGGTGGTGGTGGGTTTAATGGCAGCGGAAGATCAGGGTCCCCTCGGCGCCTCCCCAGAATTTCTTCACGCCCCCCAGTTTGGGACCCATGTTCTAGGGTATTACAGGTAAATTCCCTTAAGCCTCATAACGTCCCCAATGCAGAAATTATCTGCAAGTAACAGAAGTGGAACCTGCAGCACAGACAGGTTAGGCCAGGGGTGGCAAGCTGCATGTGGCTCTTCAACAAAAAAATTGCAGCTCCTTTTTCCCCAAAAGGGCTCTTTGCACTGTATCCACCACTATTTTGGCTCTTCTCCTGTAATCGGTTCGCCACTCCTGGGTTAGGCACTTAGTTAAGGTTGCAATAAGACAGTGATAGACCCAGGAAAGCAATCCAAGAGGTGAAAAGGTGTCTGGGTCTATTTTCTATTCACTGGAGTTCACTCCTATTCTAGACATATGTTATTGATAAACTTTACTTTTTCCCTCTTAAACTTCATTGTGTTTGCTACATCTGTGGCAGTGTGTCAACCGAGGGACAACGGGTGGGATCAAATATGCATGATCATATGATGTGTCAATATCCCCTAAGTATCAGTGCATTATAATTCAAACTCTCTTATGTTTTGACTCTTTCCAGGCTGCCTTGTCTTCTAAGATTAGCATCAGTACAAAAAAAGCTTACTGTTCTTTCACCCCTTGCTCTATCAATGTGTACATTCCTTAAGTTCTGGCACTGTCTGAGCTTGGACTGCCCTCCATATCCATATCCAGTGGAGATAGTATACTTAGATTTCCAGAAAGCCTTTGACAAGGTCCCTCATCAAAAGCTCTTAGGTAAAGTAAGATTGGATTGATAACTGGTTAAAAGAGAGGAAAAAAAACATAGGAACAAATGGTAAGTTTTCCAAATGGAGAGAGGTAACTAGTGGGGTTCCCCAAGGACCAATCCAGTTTACCTGGGACCAATCCTATTCATCTTATTTAAAAAATGATCTAGAGAAAGGAATAAACAGTGAGGTGGCAAAAATTTGCCGATGAATTTGGCTACAACTACTCAAGAGAGAGATCTTGGAATCATTGTGGATAGTTCTCAGTGTGCAGTGGCAGCCAAAAAAAGCAAACAATGTTAGGAATCATTAAAAAGGGATCGAGATTAAGACAGAAAATATCTCATTGCCTCTATATAAAACTATGGTACGTTTGCATCTTGAATACTGCATACAGATGTTGTCGCCTCATCTCAAAAAAGATATATTGGATTGGAAAAGGTTCAGAAAAGGGCAAGAAAAATTATTAGGGATTTGGAACGGGTCTCATATGAAGAGAGATTAAAAAGACTTGGACTTTTCATCTTAGAAAAGAGGAGACTAAGGGAGGATATGTTAGAGGTCTATAAAATTATGACTGGTATGGAAAAAGTGAATAAGGAAAAGTTATTTACTTATTCCCACAATATAAGAACTAGGAGTTTAACAAATTAAATTAATAGGCAGCAGGTTTAAAACAAACAAAAGACAATTTTTCTTCACTCAGCAGTCAGTCATGCTGTGGAACTCCTTGCCAGAAGATGTGGTGAAGACTAGAACTTTAACAGGGTACAAAAAAGAGCTAGATAGATTCCTGGAGGTTAGGTCCATCAATGGCTATTAGCCAGGATGGGTAGGAATGGTGTCTCTAGTTTCTGTTTCTCTGGAGGTGGGTGACAGGGCAGGGATCACGTGAGGATTACCTGTTGTGTTCCCTTCCTCTGGGGCACCTAGTATTGGTCACTATCAGCAGACAGGATACTGGGCTAGATGGCCATTGGTCTGACCCAGTATAGCTGTTATGTTTTTAACTTTGGGAATTAAAGTAGAGTCTTAAATATTGAAAGACATGGGTTTGTTGCTATCTACATTTGCTATAGTGATAACTGCACTCTAGAATCCTTGAACCTACAAGCTCAACTTTTCAAGAATAATGAGTGATCATAGATGCTGCAGCTGACAAACTCTTCAGAAAGTGATGAGCAGCCACCTACTAAAAATGAGGCTTTTTTACAAGGGGACTCAAGTTAAAAATGCAAAATGGAGGCATCCAGAATCACTAGTCACCTGTGAATATCTCAGTCCAGAGTTCACGTCTGGGAACTGGAAACCTGAAATCATTCCAGTGGTTAGTGTCCCCCACAGGAGACATACAGATACTTGCACAGACCTGTTAGGGATCCCAGGAGGGGACTATAGTGGAGGGAGTTGTAAAACAGAAAAAAACTGAGCTGCCTTTTGGAAAGGTCTTGGGAGTTTAAACTTCCAGTGTGACAGCTGGGAGCAGTCCAAACTGGTGGAGGTCAAACTGTCAGGAGAGGGGAGCAATACACTACAAAACACTGAGCAGTAACTGTATCAAGACGACAATTTCCCTGAATATAGATGATTTCAGCAAAATGCTTTATCCATTAGCTCCATCTGAACTACAAGGAGATGTAACGAGGGTTAACAATCATGACAAATAATTGCCTTCACAACGGCTACCATTTCTGTCGCAGGTGGAAGAGACAATTGACAAAGATCATTGTGGTAATTATACAGGGAGCAAGAGCAGTGACAGGGGCTGAGTAGCTCTTAGATTAGTAATGAACTATGGAGCTTTTCATCGTAAGGTTGCTATTTCTAATTCAGCAAAAGGGTCAATAGCGATGGGAATTCATTGACATTTGTCAGCCACTTGGTGGCCTCAGTGACATTTTATTTATTTATAGGGATGCGTACCGTGTTCAGAACATCCCACAAATATTAATGAGTTCTGCCTCATAATGCCCGCTTTCATTGCTATGAGTTACCCAAGCGCTTCCGCTGTACCTTGCGTATCTGCATTAAAGAAGGGCTAACAGGGCCTTCTTGGAAGCTGAGATGGGAGAATCTCTCAGTACTGGTCAGGATTTACGTGCAACAGTCACAGGCATATCTCTAATTACTGTAGTTAAATTATCCTCTCTTCTTGTTATACACCCTAACCTAAGGTTTCAACTATTTGTTTTCTGACAAATCTTCACCAGCATACATGGAGTGTTCTCTTAGTTTTATAGCCTAGGAAACTGAGGCAGAAAGACTTGTCCAAGTTCAAATATGGCACCTATGGAAGTGCCTGCAAAGAACCCAGATCTCCTAGTCATGTGCCTTTAACTACAAGACCATCCTTTCCTCCCTCAATTTATATCTTCTGGGTGGTTATACACATTTCATATCCACCTCCATAGGAGACTTGTAACAATCACAAGAGGGAAGCCAACACTTGTAGTCCTCCAACACCACCAATTGAAGTCAGGCAGACTCTGAATAGGCCATGGAGTCTAAACTGCCATCTGATTCCCTCCTCCCCCTGAAATCAGAACTGAAGCACCATGGGACACAGGGGGGAGGACTGACTCACTGATTCTTGTGCTATACCTCTGCTGTGTGTAAAAAGGAGGATTTCAGGCTTCGGGGCTGTCATTCTACATTCAAGTTGATGCTAAGACATTGGCACAAGCAGAACAGCAGCAGTTCTCCTCACCACCTAAGGAATACTTCGACTTTCAAACCAGATTTTGAAAACTAACATGTCGATTACTTGATTTCTTTGGTGGCTTCGAAGTAAATTGCAACACAGCACATCCATGGCAGCGTTCTACAGTAAATATAATTCACCTATAATAATGCAAAATTATTCTTAACTGCTTCTGAGCAATGAAAGTCTTTTTGGTATTTCATTGACTTAGGCAGGAACATGCTACATTAAGTAATTCTCACAGCTAACAACGTGCTATGTTCTAAATACAGTGATATTTTTTCTTTCCAAATCCTGTATTTAACATGGCCATAAATATGGATATGGAGTGTGATAAAAAAAATAAACACCTTCTGGCATTAGGCAGGAACTGAATGCTTTTAACTCAGCTTCCATGAACTGTGTTTGCCTGTGTTCTAAATATATCCTTCCCCCCTCCATCTTCTTCAAGACAGTTCAATAGCTATTTCAACCCAATGAGTAAAATATCAAAGACAGAAATCAGTACAAGACAAAATGCCATTCGACATATGCAGAAACCTCAGAAGGGGACACACTCTAAGAGCATTTATTTTCCATGTCTTCTCTGGAACAAAGCACTTAGAAGCTCTTCCATGTCTTTGGACAGCACTTCCATGTCTTGAAAGAACTTTGTCCATATCTAAGGCAGGGTTTCCTAACCTATGGGTCCGGACCCAAATATGGGTCACCATTACATTTCAAAAGGGTCGCCAAGTGTCTCCCTAGTTGGCTCTGCCCCTCCTCCTCTCCCCGTTTTTGAATTGCCTTGGATCACCAAGTCTTCCTGAATTGTCAAAATGGGTCCCCATTTGGAAAAGGTTGGGAGCTGCCGATCTAAGGAGATGGTCTCCATATAAAACTATCAGGGGTTTAATGCTTTGATTATATACACGAAGAAGCAGGAATTGGAATCATATTGGCCTCTCTCCTCGGGAGGCCTGCTGTAGTCTAGCACAAGGCAGGGAGCACTCTACATTTAATCAGCTGCAGCATGGCTTGCAATCTTTTTTCCTGTCAGACTCAGATCCCACTCTCATTGAAATTGCAGCTCACTCAATAAAGGTGGTGAAGGGGAACAATCCCAAATCAAGGGAAATCAAATGACAGAGGGATATAATTTTGGGTTAACTCTTAGGCTACATCTATACTCTATCCCTCTTGCTCAAAAGCCTATGAAAAGGATTATTGTTGTATTTCATTTGCATAATTAATTAGGGGCTGTTTTTGCACGAGAGGCTTTTGCACAAAAAGGAGCAATCTACACAGCTCCTTTTTGCTCAAAACCCCCCTCTTGCACAAGAACTATTCTTCCTCATTTTTTCAGGAAGAACGGCTCTTGTCAAGCGGGGATTTTTGACACCAACTCCCAACCCTTTATTTGATCTGCCTGCATGTTTTGTTTTTAAGTCCAGGGACTGACTTTTTAACCATGTACTTAGCAGCATGAGAATCCCCTATCTGGTCTTCCAGGGACAATGATTATACCACAGTAGTAAGGATAACAAGGAAAGCATTAGGAGGCAGCATGCTTCAGTAGGAGGGCTTAGAATCAGTAAGTCCTAAGTTCTAATGCTAGCATTCCACTGGGTTGCTCTGAAGCCTGGGGCAAGCCACTCCATCTTCCTCTGCCTCCATTTCCTTATCGCTATATGAGGCTGTTTCTTTCCTTCATGTGCATTATAAAGTTGATGTTTCATGTTTTGAACATGCCAAGTGCTGTAGAAGAGATCAGTGTTATACTTAAAGTCATTGCATGATCTTTAAACCCCTATGAACCTGTAACTAAGAATCAAATGGCACCTTATAGACTAACAGATTTATTGGAGCATAAGCTTTCGTGGGCAAAGACCCACTTTGTCAGACGTGCATCTGACAAAGTGGGTCTTCCCCCACGAAAGCTTATGCTCCAATAAATGTTAGTCTATAAAGTGCCACAGGACTCCTCATCACTTTTGCAGATTCAGACTAACACGGCTACCCCTCTGATGCTAAGAATCAAAGGTGAGCTTTCAGGGAAGCCAGGATTTCAAGCCTGTTGCTTACATCATGGAGCCATTTCCTCCAGCACCATAATGTTACATTATCTGACATCAGAAGCCTCAGCTCCCAATAACCTTTAGCTTTTGACCTAGTTATTGTGTCTAGCTGCTTGGCATTTTCTCCTCTTTCCCCCATAAATATCCTTTATATTTCAGTGAGATTATGCTTTAGATTTTATTCAGCAGCAGCTATCAAGCTGATCAAATCTCCAAAACCTACGTATATTTGGTTAGTCTTTGCTGTTCTTTTTCAAATGCTGCTATGTCTCTAAAGTATCAGTATTCCATTCATGTGGGTGCTTAACTTCATACATTGTGATTAATACCATTGAAGTCAATAGAACAACTGACTGCAAAAAATTAAGTGCATGTGTAAGCATTTGCCAGATCACGGCCTTAAATTGCACTACTATTGCCTTTTTAGTGGCACGTGACAACATAGTGCCTCTCTATCAATTATATCCCCTTGAAAGATTCATGCGGACGTTACTATTCCTTTTCTCCCTCTACTGCCAAACATAGCACAGATGGTACAACCAGATTAATTAAAATCACCCCCAGGTTTCATTTGCAGTTTGTATTTTGCATTGTTCTCCCATTTAGACTAAACTCCTTCTGCTTATTTGTTTTCACTGTTACTTTTTTATTTTTAAACAGCATACATCTGCTTTACTCATTACAATAAATATTTTATATGCACATTATGTAGATAAAAGATTCACACATCGTGGAAAAGGATTTTCACACAATTTTCTATCTATACATTGCAAAAAGCTTTGGCCTCTAAATCAGTATATGGAATTAGACTAAATGAAGCCTATTTTATCCTGTATATTACTTTTCATGACCAATGTACCCAGATAATTGGATGCTAATATCTATGCTCTATTGTAAAAATTATTTACCTAAAATTGGGTTACTGCTGATTACATGCTTTATGTATCTTACGACTTTTAAAACAAACTTTGTATGGGTGGAAAATCAAAGCACTACCCAGATGTTCTTTGTACATATGTTCTTCTGTTACATATGTACTATGTAATTTCTTTAATATTAACTTTAATAACAATTTTAAATCTGTTAAAAAAATAAAATTAAAGCTATATTGATCACCCTCAGAAGTTCTATTTTTTTTAGTCCTCAAATACCAGCATAAGAGTTTTCCTATTTTCTTTTTTAATATTGAGCTTGGTGTATTTTTTCTTATAACTTCTCTCATTTATAGAAAACCTATTCAACACATTTACTGATCACCCTAAGGAAACTGCTCGGCACTTCACATCCCCAGAAAGATGTTGTGACATACCAGCATACAATCCAGACTAAGGATCAGCTGGATCACCCGTACCCTCTAGTTTACAGTGCCCTTTACAATGCCTTACTGCTGTAGGCTCCATCCTTGACTGCTCACCAACAGCCTTAAGCATGCATGTCACTCCCAGGGATGCCTCTGACTGCTGCAGCCAGCTAGCCAGAGACCTGGTTCTTACGAGCCTTGGATAGCTGTAGGGTGACCCCGTCTCATATTTTCCCTCAGAAATGTATTGCCAAGCCCACTCCCGGACAATACACATTTATATAAAGTCAGTTATTTCTTTAACAGGAACAGCATTGCGCACACTTGCTAAATGGAGCATCCCAGAGACTTCAATTGACATACAATGGATAAGATAAAACAATAAAACAAGTTTATTACCAACCAAGGTAGATTTTAAATTAGTATATGTAATGAGGCCCAAAAGGTCAGAGATTGCTACAAGAAAAATATAGATATATCACAATGAGGACCTAATTTAACCAACTGTATTAAATTCAAACCAGCTTATCAACAATCTTACTGACCAAACTTCTTAAGCCAGGACATCTTTTCCCAGAAACCAATAAATACTTCCTTTGTCAATTCAGGGGCCATGAATATGATAGGCAGAGAGCGAGATAATACCTCGGGGCATTTGTCCCTCCTTTTTATAGTCAGTCCCTTCTGGAAAGACATTTCCAGCCAATCGCCAGGAAACAAATGGTCTATGTGGAAGGATGTTCCCTAATGTTTTTTTCTCTCCTGTTTCAACTTTCTTTGTTTCCCCTCCCTGCTTGATGACTCTATTATTTAAATGCAAATCAAGCAGGGTACATATTCCTTTGTTTAGCACAGACCTTTTTGCCAACTTTGTCTTGGGAGGGGCTGTGGTTTGGAATGCGTTATCAGCACAGTAGAGGGTGATCTTATAACTTCACATGAGATGTTGCCACGCATCTTTTACAAGGGCAATAATGGCTAGCAAATTAGGAGTTTTTAAATGATCCCTCACAAGGTATACTTTGTACTAAGCTCATTACAACTGTGTGTAGGGTGTGATAATTCTGTCACAGATGCATCTCAGTTTAATGTACTGAATCAAAGGATCTAGGTCAGCAAACAAACAGGAAGTTTCAGTTTCCAGGGCTCCTTTCAATAATGATGTAGTAAACATTGGTTTCCATAGAGATTTTCACGCTTAAGGTATCACAAAATGCTTTGCCATGTGGGTGTAGTGACTGTGGGCAAGTAAAGCTACTCTTACATGCTCCAAGAGCCATTCATTTTTGGAAAATGCTATTTTGAGCTAAGGAATGCTAGCCAGGACGTCCAGGCTTGCCATGGTTCCACTACAGGCAGTCCTCGGGTTACGTACAAGATAGGGACTGTAGGTTTGTTCTTAAGTTGAATTTGTATGTAAGTCGGAACTGGTACATATTGTAGGGGAAACTCTAGCCAAACATTTCTCCAGAGCTCAGTTTTATTCTCCCACACCTCACTTCCCTCAGTCCTTTATTCTCAAGCTGAGGTGTCTGCTGAGAAAAGCCGCTCCGCGTCTCCCTGGTCTGCTGGGGGGGGGGGGGGGGGCGCTAGCTTCGAGTCTCCCTGGTCTGCTGGGGGGGGGGGGCGCTAGCTTCGCGTCTCCCTGGTCTGCTGGGGGGCGGGTGGGCGCTAGCTTCGCGTCTCCCTGGTCTGCTGGGGGGAAGCAGCTAGTGCAGGGTTGCCTCACCCCGTTTGTAAGTAGGGATCCGATGTAAGTCGGATCCATGTAACCCGGGGACTGCCTGTGTAAGATCTTTAAATGTATCTGCTATTTGCTCAGGGCTGCATATGATGTGAAGGCTCACACAGAAGAGAATAGTAATCTTTTATTCTGTTCAAATCATGTAGTCATTGTTGCCTGCCCTACCCCAGACCAGCGGGGGAATGAATTCAGACAAAGGGTTAAATGGAACAGTGCTGAAGGGTGTTTATTGATGTAAATTCTTAAGGGTACTCACACAGGAATCACGCTTATACTAGCAGTCTGGAGGCAGCCTATAGATGTGCCATAGATTTCTTCCGAATTCACAGGCGGCTGGAGCTAGCCAGACAACAGCTTCCCAGAGATTGACTGGGAGGCCGCAGCAATCCCTGGAGATCCCTTCGGATCTGCAGAAGAGCTTTCTTCCCAGTGATGTGATGTTACATTTTGTTCAGAGAGAGCGAGCAAGTCCTGGCCGCTTGTCACGTTAATTTGTACACCTGCAGAGTTCTTCTTTGCCTTAAAAGGTCACAGAGAGCTGGACTGCCTTGTGATTAGATGTTTCTCATTCACACTTCCTCACTCATTCCATAGATTACATGCATATTCATAAGCAAAACTGGATGTGAAGTCTGGTTTCTTGGTAGGATCATTTGACCTGTACTGTGTGGGAGTCCAGGTGTGCTCCACAGCCCGTAAAGGCGGCGTCTATGGTTACAGTGATCGTTGGGGAAGGCTGCTGGAATGGGATGTCCTCTAACATGTTGTGCGGCTGTGACCCTCAGTGTAGTAAGGAGAGGCCGTGGCATGGTAAGCTGACTGTTTTGTGTAAGGAGTGCCTGGAAAGGGACAAACAGTGGCCATTTGGAGGCACCTCATATATAGTCTGGCTAGTCTCACAAAATATGTTGTGGCCGTCGTCTGGCCAAGTATTGAGAGACAGTTGCGTATTGTTGTAACTAATGAAGCTTGTACTGTGTTTATGAGGGTGGTGAGTGACATGAACCTGTGTTTGGGCAGGCTGTGATGGAGTCCAGTCAAGTTCCTATAAACTTAAGGGTGTGCGTGTGTTGCAATGTGGATTTTTTCACAGTTGCTATAGAAGCTGAGGAAAAGGTGAAAACTGAAGAACTGTTTGAATTGTTTTGTCATTTTAGGTGAAAGGAGAGCAACTGTGAGGAGCTACGTCTGCTGCCAAGAATAGCAGAGAAGGAACTGAGGAGCCGCACCTCATGCGCAATCAACGGACACTAATGGTGCAAGGGGACACTACTGCGCATGTGTGGTGTGGCAGGGCACTACTAGAAAAAGATCTCCGATCGCCAGCACGGGGATGCACTGGTACCTGAAGTGGAGCACCTACGGGGACAGTACTTGAAGAAGAACATAATCTTTTGGAGATCTGAGTCAAGCTTTCTGAAACTGGATAGAGCGTAACAAAGATCAAACTATACTAAACATCACAAAAAATTATCAGCTTGTTTCCTCCTGAGGAATACTCAGTGTAGTGAAAAGGAGAAAAAAAGAGAAAAGGTTTAATAAGTGAAAAATACATCACTTCTTGCAAATAAAACTATTGTATTAAGAAGTCCAAAACAGCACAAATTAAGATTTATTTCTCTCTCTTTATGGTAATGTCATTTGTCCTAAATGCATTTACTGATAGCTATTATTTTACATTGGGACCAGACTCTAAATTATTTAAAAGAATTGTGTGACACAGACTGCATAACCCTGCAGCATTACAAGTTGCTACTTTATAATTTACATATTATAAATCCAAGTAGTTAGATTTAAAATGTTTTTGCCAGTTTGAAAGTTTTCACCAGTACAAGAGATTTCCGTACCTACATTGAGAGAGATACTATTAAGATCAGTAAAACGTTTCAAATTAACTGAAAATATGTAAATGAATCACAGTATGTATAGTGTTAGCATTTTCCACAAATCCTAAGTAATGATCATCAACTTAAAATATATAATTTCGTTTGAAGACCAATTTGTCTCTCATGTAGAAGACTTCCATCCAAAAAGTAGGCAATGGAAAAAAAGATGTTATTCAGGCAGCTGCTTTGTCAGAAGAAATTCAGTTTGCTTTGCCATTCAGATCCAACGCTCAATAACGTTGAGGGCAGTACTGTAGGTTCTGAGTGCAGGATGAGTCCCTTTGTAACACACCATAAGAGACCCTGCCTCTGCACTGAAGCCTGCTTCCTGCAATTGTTTTGCTATTTCCACTATATCCCAATGTCCCTCTTCCTGGTTGGCCAGTAAGTGGTTGATAAGATGAGGGTAGAATAAAGTGGATATGCACTTCACCACTAATTTTTCATTCAGGAGCAAAGAAAGAATTTCAGAATCACAGTTGGAATCATCAACCTGCAAAGAAAGAAAAATACACAAAAATGAAGACAGAATTAGTAGTTACATCCACATTTTTTTTTTTTAGGCCAGAAGGGACCATAACCTTATAATAATCATTAACCATGGCCTCCTGCAATGTGAAGCTGCAATAGTAGGATGTTCTGCATAGATTTACAACAATAGTAATACATATTTTATACATCCAAGGCAAACCTTTAACAATCATAATTTGTTTTCTTAATAAAACCTCACATAAGTCTTATAGATATATCCATCTCAAACTAAGGAACAAAGCAATGAAAAAGAAGGTAGTGATGGGCTTAGAATAGATTCCCATTATCTTTTCTATATACCAGTAAAATTCCCTATTTTTACAGTAATAGAAGGATTAACAGAGGTTGATAAGGGAGATTGTAAGGTAAACTATATTGTCTGACACACTGGCTAATGCGTGCACTATACAGGGATGTGTCTGAACAGAGCTCAGGTAAACTATATTGTCCGACACGCTGGCTAATGCGTGCACTATACAGGGATGTGTCTGAACAGAGCTCAGGGTGAGATTTTCAAGCTCTCTGAACCGGTGGGTGGTGAGTGGAAGGGGGGACAGAATTGCCAGTCCCCCGAACAAGGGGTATGTGTGTGTGTGTGCGCTCCACACTCCTGGAAGGGGAGGGGCCTTGGATGAAGGGGCAGGGCTTGCGGCTAGTGGTTGTGATGGCCAAGAGCCTCAGGCCCTTTTGAATCATTGGGCCCCACAATAGTTGCCCCTATTCCCTCCACCATTGGTGGGCCAGCACAAAACCTGTAGCCAGACTCAGACTTTCCAAGTCTGGAATACTCAGCAGTTGCCATAGATACACAGATTGGGTACTGAGCTCTTTTGAAAATTGGGTCTATATTTGTACAGACAATGCTACAGAATTTAGCTTTTAAATTCAATTTGAGCTAATGTAGCAGATAAATCAAATGTAAATTCCTAGACAGCCAATACTGCTTTAACAGCATAAAGTGTTTTGCGTCTCCACTGTCCAGAAAAAAAATAAAACAAACAAGCAACAGAAAAGAGCCTGGTAAGATGTAAAAACTGTCTTCCTTTCAATGGGCTCCATCAGATAAAATATGAACAAATCAAGTAACCTGTTTAATAAATAGTGATTTCCTGACCACTTGATTTTTAAAAGTTAAAGCCCATCCTCCTTCTACTCAACCTGGGTCCCATTTTCCAGAATAACTGTCCACTACATTTTGAGAGATGGTAGAGCAGAATGTATAAATCACATTCACATATCTGAAGTGATTTGGTACAGCAGCACAACTCTTCTAATTTTTAGCATATGTAGCTGATTCTATGAAATCTCCACAGTGAAGTGACACTGACATCTTGGAGACAACCGACAACTTATTCCTAGGCAATGTTATACTCAACCAGCAGTGTAAGTAATTTCATCTTGATTTTTCAGGACAACATCCAATATTTTCTTGTCTATCATTTCGGAGTGTCTTTTTTGTCTCTAGCTATACAGCTAAAGCAGTACAGAGCTTAGCTTCTCAGGTTTCTTGTTAAACTGACAGGTTTTCCTCCCCTCGTAACACATCAGGATGGACATTTCTTGGTTATTTCCCAATTTCCTATTCCATCAACTTTTCACTTCCATTTCTCAGACAACAGGAGGAATGACCAGATCTGTGCCTTTGCCTAGGAGATTAGATATACCTCAGGTCCAGTGAGCCAGCATACCAACCTTTGTGGCTCAGGAAAATTCTACACTACCACTTAAGTCAATCTAACTTGCATCGCTCAGGGGTGTGAAAAAGACACCACCCCCTAGCGACACGTTACAGTGACCTAAGTGCTGTCCAGAGTGGTACTGGTACTATATTAGCAGGAGATGCTGATCTTTAAGTCAGCTGGAGAGCTGCCATTGACGACAATGGGGACAAAACGGAGCCTGAACTGAAAAAACCACACAAATTATTTCAGAATAAAAACCTTATCTTCAGATCCTTTCAGCCTTATAAATATAAGTATCTTGCTCTTGTGAAAGAGATGATGGGAGAAATCATGATGCTTTATATAGAATATAGAAAAACAAGCAAGAATAATTTGTTGTTCCTTTTAAAAAGTAGAACACTTTCCCCAACCTCTCTTTCTTTTTTTAAAGCACCGAAAAAGGGACAAAGCATGAAACATGTCAACACGCCAAGAGTATTCATCTAATGAACCAAACTCAAGAAAGCAGGCTGCAGGTACAATTACCCTGTGTTTGCCTTAAAACGATCCTTTATTATCAGTTTATTAACTAATCTCCTCCCCCCCCCCCCCCAAGGACTTGAGAAACTCGAGAGGAAAGTATGGGATTTTCTAGATTAAATAGGAGAAGGTTCCCCTTATAGACAAAGGTTTCTATCCAGCAGAGGAATGAAGATCTGGAACAATTTTCCAAAGAGTGAAGGAGGACAAAGAACTCATTTCTTTTAAGACTTACTTGAAAAATGTATCAAGTGGATTGTATGATTAGATTACAGATAAGGCACATGGCCCATCTACAGTAAAACTCCGATGGTCCGGCATCTGACGGTCCGGCACTCCTGATGGTCCGGCATCATCAGGAACCCGGAATTGCTCCGGGCAGCCGGACCATTGGAGCTGCTCTGCCCCCAGCTTCCCCGATTCAGCCGCTGCTAAAACTGACCAGCGCTGAATCCAGGAAGCAGGCGGCAGAACAGCTGGAGTGCTGCCGGGTAGGTCCAGTAGCACTGCCCCTTGGGGCTGCGGGACCAACCCGGCAGCACCCCAGCTGTCCTGGATTCAGCCGCTGCTGAAATAGACCAGTGGCTGACTCCAGGAAGCCCGAGACAGAACTGCTCTGCCCCAGCTTCCTGGAATCAGCCGCTGGTCAGTTTCAGCAGCAGCTGACTTGGGTACACCTGGGACAGAGGAGCTGGGGTGCTGCTGGGTTGGTCCCCGCAGCGCCGAGGTTTGGCGCTACCAGACCAACCCAGCAGCGCCCCAGCTGCTCTGTCCCAGGCGTCCCGATTCAGCCGCTGCTGAAACTGACCAGGGCTTACTCCAGGAAGCCTGGGGCAGAGCAGCTCTGCCTCTGGCTTTCTGGAGTCAGCCGCCGATCCGTTTCTGCAGCGGCTGACTTGGGGACACCTGGGGCAGAGAAGCTGGGGTGCTGCCGGGTTGGTCCAGTAGCGCCGAGGAGCGGCGCTGCGGGACCAACCCGTCAGCACCCCAGCTGCTCTGCCCCAGGCGTCCCCAAGAGCAGCTGGGGTGCTGACGGGTTGGTCTTGCGGCGCCAAGGGTCGGCGCTACCGGACCAACCCGGCAGCACTCCAGCTGCTCTGCTGCAGGCGTCCCCGATTCAGCCGCTGCTGAAACTGACCAGCAGCGGCTGAATCAGGGACTCCTGGGGCAGAGCTGGACTATCAGAAGGGAGGGCTATGAGGGGGTCTGGGGTAGCATCCCCCCACCCCACCCCAGACCCCTCATAGCCCCCCCTTCTGATAGTCCGGCATATCTGATAATCAGGCACCCCCTGGGTCCTAAAGGTGCCGGATTATTGGAAGTTTACTGTATTAGCAAATGTCTCCAATGCGCAAAGGTAGGACACTAAAGGGAAGGGCTCTGAGTTACAACAAAGAATTTCTTCTTTGATGTCTTGCTGGCAGGTTTCTCTCAGATGCTCAGGATTTAACAGATACAATATCTGGGGTCAGGAAGGAAATTCCCCCCAGATCAACCTGGAAGAAATTCTGGAGGTTTTCATGTACAGCCTGGGTCACTCATTGGTTTGAACTAGGGTTGTTAAGTAATAGTAATGCCTGACCTACTCCACAGCACTCCCCCGGCTGGCCTCTTATTCCAGGGATCACCCTCTCCCATGCTCTTTCCATTAGTCCCCAGAATAAGGAGTGGCTGGGGATGACATCTCCTGTCCTACACCTCAATGACCTGGCCATCCTCTTGCTCCAGGGATGGACACCCCTAAACCTGTGCTCCATTGTCACTGGCCGGGCTCATACTCGGAGGTAGGGGAATACCCCATAGAAAATAGGCGCATGGCAAGCTCAGCCTTCCTGCACCAACTTCTCTTCCCTATTGCATGCCTAGGCCCTGAGGTAAAATCCATTCTCCCTTGCAAACAAGGCCTCACTTGGCTAAAGGGAACCCACCTCGCTCAGTAAAAGGAGGCGAGCCCAGTACTAGAAGCATCAGCACGACTCCTTCCTAACCTTCCTCCTGTACCCACCTCTTACTCTCTAGCCCAGCCTCCCCAAACACTGAATTTCTAAGGTGAAACTCTCTTTGGAGAGGAGGTGATCCAGGAGAGCTCATAAGCCCAACCCAACAGGAGCAGGACTAAGAATTCACCTTCTCCTGCACAACTCGCATCTGAGAATGCTGACTTTCTGAGATAAAAAAATGAGACCCCTTTAATAAATCAACATGCTTCTCAGGGCAGAACAAGAAGTAGAACTGAGTGCACTGGCAGGCTGTAAAAATTTTACTCTGTTTTATTTTTGAGTGAAGTCATGTAAAAAAAATTCTATATTTGTAAGTTCAACTTTCAAGACATTGCATTATAGTACTTGTATGAGGTGAATAGGAATACTGTTTCTTCTTTTCCAGGGCAAATATCTGAAATAAAATTTTAAATGAGCACTGTACACTTTATAGTCTGTGTTGTAACGGAATTCAATATTTGAAAAAATCAAAATATTTAAATCAACAGTATTCTATTATAGTTAAACACTGTTATTAACTGCAATTAATTTTTCTAATTGCTCGACAGCCCTAGTTGAACTAAAATGGTAGATTCTTTATACCTGGAAATCTTTAAATCAAGATAGGCAACTTCAGTAACTCAGCTGGAGGTTATGAGCCTACCACAGGAGTTGGTGGGTAAGGTTTTGAGGCCTACAAAGTGCAGTAGGACAGCTGGTCCCTTTCAGCCTAGAAATCTATATGGCACAACTCCCCAGTCCTGCATTTCCCTTTTACTTCATTTAGATACATGTTCTTCTCATTGACAGTCTTCTTCACACTGACACGTTTAAAATACATTTCTTGATTACATTTTTTTAAAAATCCTTGACACATAACCAATCTGTTCTGTGAAAGTCTCTCCAGGGATACAAAACTAATTACTTCAATGTACAGTGGTCCTCTCTATGAACAAACAATTCTAAGAACATGAGAAATCCAATCAAGTCACTATCATGGGTTACACCTGGAGTTTGGTTGTGGTTCAAAACACTCCAGCTTGTGGATGTGGTAAGATGACAAATTTTCAGTGTTTAAACACCATTTGGCTGTTTAAAATAAATTTGTACACAGCTTCTTCTTACGCAGGAGTGGACAACATCCATCCCACCAAGTTACTGAATCTGGCTCATAGGCTGCACAATCTGGCCCATGGTCTACCTGGCCAGCACTCACAGGCACTGAGCAGTCAGTCACTTAAGAGGAGCTCCATGCCACTTTAAGTGGCTGGCTGCTGCCTGTGGCCCTCTGCTCTGGGTGTCGGGAAGGCTTTGCATAAACTGGACAATGAAAGCAAAGAGATTCTGCTTGGGGCAGCATGCGAAGCCTCCTCCTCCCCTGGAAAAGAGAGCCACAGGGAGCAACCAGCCATTTTGAGTAGGCTGGGGCTGCAGCAGGCAGGGATCTTGACACAGGGCCCTGTAGGGCTGCTGGCTGGGAGCCACCTAGCGCCTAAGTGCCTTCTGACCACAGCCTGCCTCTGGCACTCCAGCTCCTCCCTCCCCGCAATTCCCTGCCCCAGGTTACCATCCAAACCCTCTGCATCCCTCGTCCCCTACTCACCGAGGTCACAACCCCTTCCCGGACCCTTCACCCGCTTCTACAGCCCTCCCCCAGGCCAGAATCTATCCTCTCCTGTCCCCATAGCCCCTCCCCAACCCTGCACCTCAATCCCCTATCCCAGATTACAACCAACTCCCATTATTCCGTTATTACTGAAATGGCCATTACATTAAACTGCATTGTAAGTTAGTGACATTCATTGGCATTTTAAGGGGGGAAAAAAAGACACAAATCTAAAATAAAATATCGTCTGCAGCATAAGACTTAATAAAACAGAAAAAAAATATAAAATCAATATGCACATTAAGGATGTTAAGGACTAGTCGACGAGTCGCTTCCCCCTCCCCCCTTTGCTGCCTCTATCAGATAGAGGCAGCAAAGGAGGGAAAGAGGGAGTACTTCAAAGTGGCAGTGCTGCATGAAGCCCTTACCGGGGTCCGTGTGGTGTTGCTGCTTTGGAACACCGTGGAGTCATTTCAAAGGGGCAGCGCTGCTCTGGCATATCCATGGAACCCGGGATCAGCGGGAGATTCCCCAGCCGATCCCCGGCTCCGTGTGTGATATTTTAAAGCAGCAGCGCTGCATGGAGCCTGGGGTCAGTAGGACACTCTGAGTCCCCACTGTCTCCAGGCTCCATATAGGTGCTTCTGCTTTGAAATGCACAATAGCCCTCACGGGGGACTCTTGCGCATTTCAAAGCTGGCATGAAGTGTGCAGCCCGGGGCCAGCGGGAAGTCCTGCTGACTCCGGGCTCCACGCAGGTGCTTCTGCTTTGAAATGCACAAGAGCCCCTTAGGGCAAGCGCTTTCATGGAGCCCAGAGCTAGCGGGATTTCCCACTGGCCCTGGGCTACATGTGGAGTTCCACATTCCTCCTTTGAAATGTACAAGCAGGCGCTTTTACATTTCAAAGGAGCAATGCGGAAGTGCCTATCAACTAGTCAAACAGTCGATGGAAATTCCATCAACTACCTGGCTAGTAAATTAACCAGTATCTAACATACTTGATGCACATTACATACATACATTTTTGCAGTCACTTTTCTGGCCATGCATACACTGTTTAAAGAGATGCTAACAAAGAAGAAATTGATAAATCAAGTTGCAAGCAAAGAGCCAATAATGAAGAAAAAGGCTAGTTACACAAGGTCTCAAGGATTAAGGGGCTGATTATTTTGGCACATTCACCCCGAATTAGTAGATAACTGTAAATTCTATTTTATTTTCCAAATTTTATTCTTTTCAAATTTTTATGTTACAAAAGGAATAAATTGTTTTGACATACAGGCAGTCCCCGGGTTACGTACAAGATAGGGACTGTAGGTTTGTTCTTAAGTTGAATTTGTATGTAAGTCGGAACTGGTACATATTCTAGGGGAAACTCTAGCCAAACATTTCTCCAGAGCTCAGTTTTATTCTCCCACACCTCACTTCCCTCAGTCCTTTATTCTCAAGCTGAGGTGTCTGCTGAGAAAAGCCACTCCGCGTCTCCCTGGTCTGCTGGGGGAGGGGGGGGGGCGCTAGCTTCGCGTCTCCCTGGTCTGCTGGGGGGAAGCAGCTAGTGCAGGGTTGCCTCACCCCGTTTGTAAGTAGGGATCCGATGTAAGTCGGATCCATGTAACCCGGGGACTGCCTGTATAAGGCTATATCTCAGTACACTGAAGTGAATATAAAATATGTAAGTAGGCCAATAATTATTTAGACTAGAAAAAAGTTATTTTCAAGTCAAACTTTTAATTCAAGTCCTTTGGGCACAAGAAGCATGTTTTCTGATTACATAAGCCCTCCATGTATGGCTGCATTAACAATATAGTTACAACCAACCTATAGAATTGTTTTAATATTAGAAATAAGCAGTCTTAAGCTTTGCATGCTGAAATAAGAAAGATGACAATACTGGAAACACTCTCAGAAGCAAGCAACTCTTAAAGACAAGCTCTGAGTCTTACTGACATTCATGAACTACTTAACTGGCTATGTTAAGATACAGTTTTTTAAAATTATTCACTGAGAGGGAGTGGTCTAGTTATTTCTGGGATACAAAAGATGGAACTGGCAGTTTGCAAAAGGTTACACAATAATAGAGGCCTGCAGTTTCAGAAAAGCTTTAAAAAAACGGGCTCTTTTATTGTCGGCAAAGGCTGCATAATCCTAGTATCAGCACTTCAGCATCATCCTTTTAACTGTAAACATCCATAAAGCTGTCAGCACCATACAACAAATGGCTAAATAATACATCGTACCAGCAAGCAAATGCTGATTTTTTTTCACAACCATGTTTGTGAGCTGTGCTAGCAGTATGTCAGGGAATCTGACTATTTCACTTTACCAGATGGCATATTTCCTTTCCCTGTTTAATGTACATGAGAATTGGCCTTTTGCAACACATCTGAAAACTAAGTATAGCCAACTACTTGACTACACTCATGGATCATTATTAAAAACATTCAGGAAACCAAGTACCCTAAGCAGAGTCAGATTATTAATTAAAAACAAAACAGCACAACACAAAGCAATCTTGCAGCATTCACTTTTGCTTCAAAAAATGTATTTGAGATGATCTAGAATAACAGTAGCCCTTTCCCCAATCTTATATATCACCTAAGCTTTAAAAGACTGACTCAATACCAGCTTCTTATCTTGTTTTTCTGTGCTACCCTGTACCTTTCTTTTTTATCTTTGCTTTGACCACTACATTCCCAGCATCAATGCAGGCATTCCCAAAAGAACAAGGACATGGCATTCGTACTATGCTGAGTTTTATATTGCTCTTACCAAGAGCAAAGGTTAGCTATTGGATAGTGTTATGGGATATTCCTTAGCACGAGTGAAAAGCATTTTTGGGAAAGCACAATACAATTTTCAACTGTATCATTAATTACGCTTTTTTCTAGGGATGTTAGCATATAGTCATTTAAAGGATTAACCAAGTCTAGGCTTATCGGTTAATCCAAATGACTACACACAACTTCCCCCCTCACAGATTTAGTGGGGGGAGGGAGAAGGCGGGAGTCAGCTTTTAAGTTGGCTCCCCATGCGTGCCGGTTCCCACAGAGCTACCACAGAGGCAGCATCACAGGAGACAAGCTGGAGCTGGTGCTAAGCTGGCCCCCCACAAGCACCAGATCCCATGGAGCCACCCCACCTGCCAACCCTTCCTCCTCCCATGGCTCCCAGTGTCAGAGTGGCAGCAGTGCAAAGGGTGGTGGTGGTGGTGGTGGTGGGAGGAGGGTGGGGGAACAGGCAGGAGCATGTGGAAAGCCGTCTTTCAAGCTGGCTCCCTACATATATCAGCTCCCATGGAGCCACATGTTCCCCTGTGCTGCTGCCTCTCTGTCAGAGGCAGCAGCATGGGGGAGAACAGGTGGAATTGCTGGCACAGCCTCAGTCTGTGGGGAGCTTGGGTCCCCTGTGGACAGGGGTGGCTGCTGCCCCCTGCTGCTGACTCTGTATCAGAGTCAGCAGCATGGGATGGCAGGCAGGAGCTGGTCTGCATGGGGAGCCAATTTTTTTAAACTCTGATACTGAGGCAGCAGCATGGAGTTCCTGAGGGCTCCCCAGCTGTGGGGCTGGGAGCACACTGGCTGCCATCCTCTGGGAATGTGTTAGTAACGGTGTAACCACTACAAATGTTTGCGGCTAATGATTACTAAAATACACAACATCTAACATCCCTACTCTCTACAATGTTCATGTCACGACTAACACATAACATATATATTGGCTAACAAAATCTTTTACTAAAATTTCTCCTAAAGTAATAAGGAGAATTAAAATAACTAACAGGAGGCATACTTTCTGTTGTGCAACGAAAACACTTCCAAATGCTACAAGATTTACACAGAATAATAATGGAAACCTTTTCTCTACTACCTGCTACATAAGCTGAACCTTGGCTGTGTTCATCCAATGATTTGATCAATTGTTGATTTCTAATTGAACTTTTAATTTTTTTTTATAACTTGAGTAATTCTGACTTTACTGAAGAGGTCAGTAGTTAGCTTTTCTAAAAAAAATACAGAAAGTTCATTCCACATTTTGAACATTCCAACAGCCTGTTAAATTTGGTCTGCTTCACAAGGTTTCATATATATATATATATATATATATATATATATATACACACATACACACACACACGATGACATTTGCACTTAGTGAGATTAAATCCCTCTGTTGTGTGTGAAAAGGGCTCATCAGAATCAGTAAGGCTGAATTTTCAGGGTAGTTAATATTAAATATAAATCTGAGATTTGCAAAAAACAAATCTCACCATGTTTATAGAAGAGTCTACAGCAGGCGGAATTGCCAAATTTTGTAAGTATTGTGGTTTACGTTATTTTAAAAGAACTATAACACAAAGATGTATAAAAATATACTATGGTAGCTTCTGTTCCACCACATTAATTTACAACTGAGTAGCCAGATAATTAAAACAAATAGCATTTGTGGGTTCTTTTTAAAATCACCTTGACTGTAAAATGGATTTTTATCAGCCCTATGGCTGCAGACAAAATAACTGTGGAAAATATTAATAATCATAATGCACTCAAGAGACTATACTTCCTACATGAAGATAAAAGAACTACTTCATTACTGGAAAGTATGAAGGACAGCTAATTCAACTGTTCATACCTTATCAACAGCTGTTATCTGTTCCAGTGCCAATACATGAAGATCTTGGTCTTTGCTTTCCACTAGCAGTTTCAGGGATAACAGCAGGAGGGACTGGTTAAGCAGCAGCAAACATAAATCCTTTGTACACTGAAAACAAAAGTAACCCCAGACTGTCAGAGCACAGCAGACGTGTGGTAAAATCATACACACCAAATTTTATGAAAATCTTGTGTCAAATACAAAATGGAAATTAAACTTAATAAAATAAAATTTCCAGAGGAAATAAACCTGTTTGGAAATTTGTGATTAGTGGAATGTTTGGTATACAGAAAACAAGGGAAGCACTGCATACTTATAACAACTCACACAGCACTTTACTGAAAGAAGAATGGAGCAATCACTGCTCTCAGTGGGGGTAATGCTTTTGCTGAGGTCACTGAAACACTGTGCACTGTAAGAAGTGAGGTAACACATCTGTGACACTTTTCTAACTCAGTTATATAGTAATACAGGTTGAATAAGATAAAGAAGGACTAACAGGTTGGACCTCCCTAGTCTGGCATCCTCAGGACCTGAGCAGTCCTGAACCAGAGAGCTTGCCAGACCAGGGCAGGTCAATACTTCCCTGCTGGGCTGCACCACTCCTGGGCTCTCCAGGCTGGGGCTCCGATCCTGCTGCTGCTCGATGCTGCCAGGATTCCCCAGGGTTCCGTTGCAGAGCCACCCGGCCACCACCAGCCCCATTCAGAAACCATTCAGAATCAGGAGAATCCCTGATTCTCCAGGGATCCCTGGACAAGGCTCCCCTGCTGCTGCCTGGTTCAGATAAAGCCAGGGAGTTCCCTGGCCAGGACCGCCATGCCAGCTGCTTCTAGGAGTTTCTGGGGTTCCCTGGTTGGGGCCATCTGCCACCAGCCCCACTACCAGACCCAGTCCTGCTCCCACCAGGGGTTCCCCAGCCTGGGGGCGCTTAGCCGTTGCTGCCTGGCCCCACTGCTGTAGGGAGTTCCTCAGCCGGGGAAAGGGCTCCTTGTTCACTGCCTGGCCTGGCTGACACCAGGGTTTCCCAGGCCAGGATGGGGGCTCTCAGTTTGCTGCCTGATCCCACTGATGCCAGAGGCAGGGCTCCTCACCTCTGCCTGGCCCCAGTGATAGCTCCCCAAACCTGCATTCTCCAACTGGCCCCCAACTCCCACCTCCAGGGATCTTTGGTCCAACAACATCCTTGGCCCTGAGTGTACAATAGCTCCTCACATCAGAATCCAGCATCATAAAATTGTCCCAAAATCTCAAATGTCTTTTATGGAACTCTTATCCAGTATATTAGTTTCTCCATTTTAATAGGAGTTCCCACATTTTATTATCCCAGCATGAACTATATGGATTCACAATTTTGGGATAGCGTGTCCTATTGCAGAGGCTAGCAACAGAAAGTGATACTTACAAAATAAATCACTGAGTAGGATTACTTCCAGACCCTTATCCAAGTCTAGTGTGGTTAGTAACAAAGTGAAACTTCATCTCATATATTTACAGATTAAACCTCCTGGGTCTGGCACCCTCAGGACTTCACTGGTCTCAAGCAAGGGATTTTTCCAGACCAGGGGAGGTCATATCTGGCCCCCCTAGTACCAGCCCCCCAGCCCTGGACTGGCCGCTAGCCTCCTGGCTGGCTCCTCCCATGCCGCTGGCCTTGCTGCCCTGTCAGTCCCCTCATCCCCTTCCCTGCTGCCCTTGACAGCCCAGTTCCAGGCCAGCTCACTAAACTCCCGGCCCTGCCACAGCAGCTCCAAGGAGGGAGCCAAGGGAGCCAGGCAGCTGCAGGGAGCCAGGCAGCCCAGGTGCCTGCCCTCCACTGGGAGACTCTGGTTCTGGAATATCCATGGACCTGCTGGACCACAGATGTTGCCAGATCAGGGAGTCACAGTCTATAGAAGTTTAAGTTGTAGATTTATTTTCTATAGGGTGTATACATGACTTTACCTCAAAAAACAAATTTCAATTTTCCTTATATGAATAACAATCTAATCCAGAAAGGTTCAAAGATATAGTTTACGCTGATTTCTCCTCACAATACTTTGTTTCTAGTGAGACCGATGAGGGAACTCACACAACAATATCACTCTATTGGGTTAGCCTGTGTATTATATAACATAGATATTACAGGTTGGACCTCCCTGGTCTGGCACCCTTGGGACTTGACCGGTCCTGGACAAGGGAGTTTTCTAGACCAAGGGAAGTCTGGGATGGGGGAGCGCCAGGCAGCCCCACCAGACTTGCAGCAGCCCTGCTGGTTTCAGGCTCCACTGCCCTGCAAGCTCCAGCCCCTCCATCAGCGTCCCTGCCTCTGCCAGCTGCAGGCTTTGATGCCCCATGGGCTCCACTGTCCCACTGGCCCCAATGGCTGGCTCTACTATGAACCGCCAGCAGCCCCCTATTGGACCACAAATGTTGCAGGACCAGAGAGTTCCAAGCCACATTTCAAAGTAACCACATTCCACATAATCTGTATTCCAATATCATTTGAGACATCCACAGACACGCTGTATGCTTCACTCTGAAAGACACTTCACCTGCCCCAAAGAGCTTGCAATCTAACTCAAATGTGTAATTTTTACCATTTAAGTTCAAAGATGAGTAAATTAATCCGGTGGCCAAAGCTTCTGTTAAATGTAGTCACACTCTTTGGGTACTTATACCTACCCTGATTTTAAAAAGTGGAAAATGTGTATTATGGACATATTACACCCATGATATTGAGGCTACAGATCTTAATTAAGATCTTACAATATGGTATCAACTCACATAATTTTTTCCCAAGCACTGTATTTTCAGATAACACAGCAAATCCTCAGTTACTCCCCTCAACTGCATTTCCAACAACAAAATATTAATGTAATTGTGATGAACACCTGAGAATGTAACAGAACTACAAATTACTCCATGTCTGGAAGCATGTCATGATAATTACAAAAAATTCTTACAAACCTCGACTACTCAGGATAGGTCTAGGTGACACAGTATTAGACCTGAATAATTGAATGCTAATATTTAAACTGTATGTTAAATTTAATTCATCTAAACGTGTATTATTGCTGTATAGATACTAAAACAAATGTTGTGGATAATTGAAGCAGCGTACTTAAATGTACAGATGTTCTTTTCTCAATCTGTATATTATGTATTCTTTAACATTAGCTATAATACAATTTTAAAATCTGTTAAAAAAAATCTTTGTCTCATCTACACTAGCAAACCACCAGCAAGCTGCAAGCAGGAAAGAGTTTACACAAAAAAACAGCAGTCACAGGAGTACTAGCACAACACCTGTCAAATGCATTCACCAGTTGCCTGCATTGCAGTTCAGCAGATAAAATTTTAGAATCTGGTATGCTTTGCTGGCAACTGAATTTCTCCCCATGCTATCAAGTAACACATTTTTTATTATTGCAACCAGGCAAAGGTTGGTTAGCCTGAGGAGAAAACAGAAGGTTTGTAATACACTGAGGAGATTTTGTCTTTTATTGCCAACGAATAGACAGCAGTGTCTGTAGTGTTTACAAAGTTAAGCAATGGCTAAGTCTTCAGTTGCCAGGCTTTGCTTTCATTGAGAACTTACATTACATGAACAGGTGCAGAGGAGTATTAAAAAGACCATAAAGGGTGAAGCAAACTTAAAAATATCGCCCATTAAGCCTTTGATATTTTGATTTTCTACTCCATTTCTGTCAAACAGCAATGTAGTACTAAGGAGATTACAGAATGCAAACTTGACAATTTACGTTTCTACAAAATCCCTCTGTGTCTGGAAAGCACAATGTATCACCATGGATACACCTTTATGTTAGGAAAAATAAATGTTCAGGGTTGTAGGATGAACAACCTGAGTGTAACAGCAAGTTTATAGGGATGGTAACATTTTATACCTGAAAACCCAGCAGGAACCATAAGTGAAGAAGCAGTACCAGAGGGAGCAGCATATTATTATAAAAAGCTTATTAAAAAAATTAAAAAATCATATTTTTGTAACTGAACATGGTGGGAGGAGAGAAGGAAAGGGAGATGATTTAAATACACAAATTTAACATAATTAGGCACAGTGAACATTTCCAAAGCCAGTGACTAGGAAAATGAAAAGGTGTTTTTAAAACACTGTTGAACTACTGAATTTCAATTTGCTTTCCCACTGAAGTGATTTAAAATATCACAGAAAAAAATGCAATTAAACTATATGTCAGTGGGCAAATGCAGTTAATGTAGATATTAATATTACTCTTTGTACAACAAAGTTTAGGCAAAACAGGTATTTTAGCCCTTTTACAAAAATGTTTATCATCAACTTGCATACTTCGCAAAATTGTACTTAGTACAGGTTGGACCTTCCTTGTTAGGCACCTTTAGGACCTGACCTGTCCTGATTGAGGGAATTTGCTGGACAAAGGGAGGTCCCCTGCCACCAGCCTCCCAGGACACTCCCGCTCCCTGCGACTGGCTCCATTCCAGACCCACTGCCACTGAGCTCCAGCCTGCAGGGCTTAGACTTGGGCTCCAGCCTGCTGGGGCTCCCCATATATAGAGATCCCCAGCTGCCGTGGCCTTGCTTCTCACCCACCCCACCCTAGAATCCCTGGGAATGGGGCTTGCCAGCTGCCCTGCTTTTGGTGCTGGTTGCTCCACTACCGGTCTGTCCAGCCAGGGCTCCCCGGGACAAGGCTTGCTGGTTCCTCTGCTAGCCTGCTCAATCAGGGATCCCCTGGAGACGGGGCTCGCCAGTCCCGTTGGATGGGGCTCCTCGGGACCGGGCTCCAGCTGGTATGCACTCCTACTGGGGCTTTCTGGTCCAGCAACATCTGTGGTCCTGCCAGACCATGGATGCTGCCAGATCAGAGAGTCCCAGATTTCAGAGGTTCAACCTGTATCTTAATCACTGGGAGTATTAATATAGATAATACAGATTATATACAGGCAGTCCCCGAGTTATGCGGATCCAACTTATGTCGGATCCGCAGTTACGAACGGGGTTTGCTCCGTGTCTCCCTGGTCTGCTGGAGACCAGCAGACCAGGGAGACGGGGAGCAAAGCCTCTGAGGACGCCGGCAGCGGGACAGCCGCGTCGCGTCTGGGCTGTCCCGCTGCCCGCGTGCTCCGCGGCTTTGCTCCGCGTCTCCCTGGTCTGCTGGGGGACGGGGCGCAGCTAGCACCCTCCCCCCCCCCCGCAGCAGACCAGGCTTTTCTCCAGACGCCTGTGGTAGAGCAGCTGGGGCGCTGCCGGTTGGACCCACAGCGCCGCTCTGGACGCTACTGGACCAACCCGGCAGCACCCCAGCTGCTCTGCCCCAGGTGTCCTGATTCAGCCGCTGCTGGTCAGTTTCTGACCAGCGCTGACTCCAGAAAGCCCGAGGCAGAGTTGCTCTGCCCCGGGCTTCCAGGATCAGCCGCTGATCAATTTCAGCAGCAGCTGACTTGGGGACGCCTGGGGTTCTTAAGTTGAATCTGTATGTAAGTCGGAACTGGCGTCCAGATTTAGCCTGTTGAAACTGATCAGCAGCTGATTCCAGGAAGGCCGGGGCAGAGCAACTCTGCCTCGGGCTTCCTGTAGTCAGCCGCTGGTCAGTTTCAGCAGCGGCTGAATCTGGATGCCAGTTCCGACTTACAAACAGATTCAACTTAAGAACAAACCTACAGTCCCTATCTTGTATGTAACCCGGGGACTGCCTGTATATGTTTTAAAATTCATTTTAAAATGGTACAATCTATGTGAGAGAGAAATAATCATACATTTGTTTTTAAAAAGTAAGGTACCAAATCAGCAAAGCCCTAAAGTAAATGCTTAATGTTAAGCCCATGTTTATATCCCAATGGGAATATTCAAGTACTTTAAGATAAGTATGTGTTTCAAGCCTTGGCTGAAGTGGGTTCTAAAGCAGCTTGCACAGGTTGAATGTCTCTAGTCGAGAACTCACTGGTCCAGAAATATCTGTCACCCAGAATTATTTTAGTTAGCCAGATGTCCACTTTTCATGGGTGTGGTCAAGTTTCTGAACCTAATGCTGGTTCCATATTTGATTAAAAACTACAAGCTGCCATTAACAGGCCATCTAAGTCAAGTATTTGTTTCTGACAGCAGCTGTTGCCATCAGTGATAGACAGGCAGCACCTGTTTTTAATACAGTTGAGCCCATTTGACCAATACTGTAATGTATTTGCAATGGTGTAGAGCAGGGTTTCCCAACCTATGGGTCAAGACCCAAATATGGGTCGCCGTTACATTTCAAAAAGGTCGCCAACTGTCTCCCTAGGAGGCTCTGCTCTCCCTCTTCCCCCCATTTTTGAATTGCTTTGGGTTACCAAGTCTTCCTGAATTGTCAAAATGGGTCCCCATCTGGAAGAAGTTGGGAACTGGGAAGAGGGAAAGGAAAATCTTTTTGTAAATTTCGCTGTTTTGATTTCACATAGAATTCTCACTCTTAGGTCTTATGCATTCAGAATGAGCCACGGAGGGTAGTCCATTAGCTTTTAAGATCTTCACTCCTGGAAGCATAAGACTCAGAAGTGACAATCCTGCAATGATGCCGTCATTAGAGAAAGACTTCTTCCAGACCTCAGTGAACATCCTGTATCATGAAGTTTAAGTGCCTTTTCAATTCTTGCCTTTAGACTTCAGAACCACAAGTGTTACTAGTGGTTAAAAAGTTATCCAGCTTTTTTTTTAAGCTGCCCACTCAAAGTATTTATGGTACTAGGGTTAACAACCTGGAAAGCAAGTGCAGCTTGCCCTATAACATCTGCCATCTGCTTGTATCATCTCTCAGTGTGAGAATCTGCTAATTCATAACCAAACTATTTAGCATATTAAACTTGGTACAGTATTTGTTTTTGTTGATTTGCTAGGTAATCTGCTTTATTCTATTTGCTCTCACTTGGAGGTCTATCCCCTGCACTGTAGTTAAAAAATTAAATCTAGCTCCCTTCAGAAAATATGTCTGGCACTCTGCCTTACTGACTACTTTTGGCAGAAACTCCCAGAAGTTGGTTTTAAGCTGCATAAATACAAGTGTCCCATTTGTTTTAAAATGTATTGCCCTTCAATTTCTACAAGAGACGTCTTGGTTTTGTATTAAAGAAAAAAAGAAACATCTGATCAGTTTCCACTACACTGTTCATAATCTTCATGTTGGCTATTTTCAAGAACAAAGACTGGTTCTGTGAATCTCACTATAAAGGACGTATCAGGATAATAAAAGTAGATGCCTGGGAATAATTCCAGAGAAGTGCAAAGATTTTAAATCATTTTTTAAATCTAATACAGTTAGGTTATGATGTGTGAGTATGTGAGGCTGTGGTACTGTGGGATGTTACAGAGGCTTGTATGGAAGTGAGTATACATAATTAATTTAGGAAGAGGGAATACTAGAGCAGTCATAAAGAAGAACTGCTTACAAAATAAAAGCTAATTAAAGCCCAAATATTTCAGAGCTTCCTTACAGACAACTTTTTGTGTATACTAAGTGGAAGTTACTTGTGCTTATTTTTAATAATTTTTGCTAAATAGTATTTAAGTGCAGTCAGTAAAGCTGTATAAGGAGCTTCAACAGTGATTCCTGCGTCCACTGTAAAAGGTGTAGGCATATTTGCTAGGTACTTGAAGTTCCAACTCACCTCTACAGGAAGCCTGTGCTTAGTCTGATACAAAGAACGACAGATCTTCAAAATTTCACTTCCCATATTCTCTTTTTGCTCAGTAGGACATTTTGATAGCATGGCCACCCCTAGTTTCACCCATGGATTATTACTTGTGCATGAGCTAAAAAAGAAACAAACAAGAAAAACAAAATTCAGTAAACTATCTTTAACAAATTGCAAGTAAATTCATGGAATAATAGTATTTAAAAAAAAAAAAAAGATCTGGGGCCAAGTAGAGGGCTCTGATTCTAAAACTGTCCCAGGTAACTTAGGGCAGCTTATGGACTATACTGCAGTGCTGGCTTTACATCAGCTGAAATTTGCCTTTCTTTGGAAGTGGGATTCTTAACTTGGTAGCTTCAACCAGATTCTGACCTCAGCCCCACTCAGGTGATCAGGGAACCCCACTCCTGGTTTCTCAATGAAAAACCTTTACCTCAAAATCGCTGACAGAAATCAATACCAAGATCCAAATTAATTGTACATGTAGATGGATTGAAGAGGTGAACCATGTACATATACAACTGACTACTAATTAATACTCTACATACAGGCAGTCCCCGGGTTACGTACAAGATAGGGACTGTAGGTTTGTTCTTAAGTTGAATCTGTATGTAAGTCGGAACTGGCGTCCAGATTCAGCCGCTGCTGAAACTGACCGCCAGTTCTGACTTACATACAGATTCAACTTAAGAACCCCAAGCTTCCCCAAGTCAGCTGCTGCTGAAACTGATGAGCGCTGATTCCAGGAAGCCTGGGGCAGAGCAACTCTGCCTCGGGCTTCCTGTAGTCAGCGCTGGTCAGTTTCAGCAGCGGCTGACTTGGGGACGCCTGGGGCAGAGCAGCTGGGGTACTGCTGGGTTGCTCCAGTAGCACCCCTCGGCACTACTGGACCAACCCAGCAGCACCCCAGCTGCTCTGCCCCAGGCGTCCTGATTCAGCCACTGCTGAAACTGACCAGCAGCGGCTGAATCAGGACCTGGGGCAAAGCAGCTGGGGTGCTGCCGGGTTGGTCCAGTAGTGCCCAGAGCGGGTGCTGCAGGACCAATCCGCAGCGCCCCAGCTGCTCTGCTCCAGGGTCCAAAACAAAAGCCTGGTCTGCTGGGGGGGGGGGGCACACTATCCGCGCCCCCCCCCCCCAGCAGACCAGGGACACGGGGAGCAGAGCAGCAGCGGCAGCGGGGTGCCGCGCCTCTGAGGCTTTGCTCTGGCAAAGTCTCAGAGGCGCGGGACCCCTCCCCCCCGCGGCTGCGGCTTCAGTCCCAGTGCCTGTGGTCTGCTGGGGACCGTCCCCAGCAGACCACAGGCACCGGGTCTCAAGCGGCAGCAGCGGCGGTTCCCGCGCTTCTGAGGCTTTGCTCAGGCAAAGCCTCAGAAGCGCGGGAACCCGCCCGGTGCCCCTGGTCTGCTGGAGACGGTCTCCAGCAGACCAGGGGCACCGGAGCAGCTTACGAACGGGGCTTTCTCGCCCCGGAGCTCGCAGGTAGCAATCCGCTACCTCAACCTCCGGGGCGAGAAAGCCCCGTTCGTAAGTGCGGATCCGACATAAGTCGGATCCGCGTAAGTCGGGGACTGCCTGTATAGCTTTCACATATTAGTTTTCAGCAGTAGATCTCAAAGCACTTCCAAATCAGATACATCTGTTACACATTTAAAATTGGTCCCTAAATATCCTTTCTTTAGTGAACAGCATTATGCACAATGGTTATTTTTCCAAAGTCAACATTTACCATGATATATATTTACCAATGCTATTACCTATTCTCAGTCTAAGGAAAAGAAACACAGATAAGAATATTACAGTGTGGGAAGTGTTGAAAAATGCTGACTTTTAAAATGGCAGTTACTGACATGAAGTACTAATAAATAACAATGCAATTAAGGAGGAATTTATAAAAAACCTCCATTCACTTTAGACTGTTAATGTCACGTAACAATGCTTTTTCACAATAGATATAGCAAAATATCACAATTTATCACAATCAAATTAATGTCTCAGTAGGGGTAGGCCAAAGCAAGCTCTAATCTACCTATTTTCAGGCACCTAGATAAATGGCTAACTTTCAGCCATGTTAAGTGCAACACTGAAGTCAATAGGAACTTCAAACATTTAGCACTTCTGAGGAGCTAAAAATTACATTTAGACTGTACATTACTTGAACAAATATCTGTACCTACAAAGAAAATCTTCTTTCCATCTCCTAATTAAAAAAAAAGTCACCCATTCAACGCGTGGATTAAAACAAGAATGAACAGAAACCAGAACTAGGACTATAAAAAATTTCCCATGTGTTTGTAAAGCCTTGCTGCTAAGATACATGTCTAGTTCCATGCTAAACTCTCTCTAATATTATAGAACTGTGAAGGTTTCAGATGCATTAGATCTAGAAGGATATATAGATCCATTGTTCTCTCTTGTCCTGTTTTGTCTTAAAAGACTGTTAAGATTTGGAAGATGGATCACAAAGGCATGATTCAGTTAGCAAGAATTTGACATTACCAAATAGAATTAATCATTTTGACTTTCATCTTCTCTCTGTTGCATGATGTATAAGTACAATCCGTTCCAAATTCAAACAGAGGAAAATATTTGTGTGCATCTTTTTAAACTTCAAAGCTTAACATTTCATTGCTTTGACCATGACATGACATAGCATTATCAATTTTTTTCCAATGATGACTATGTTAATGAGATGTACCTTCCTAGGTGTTTGATCTTCAAGTGATAGACTGTGATTGGGGATAGATGACCTATCTTGTTTAAAAATAAAACACGGTCTAATCTTCTGATCCCTCAAGCCATATCTTTTTAAAATTCCAAAGTTTTTTTTTCCACTTTCTTATAGATAGCAAAAAAGACTGAATGTCTTGAACTCAGAAGTGTCAAAATACCAAAAAAATAACTCCTTTGGTATTTTCCACCCTGCAACAAAACTCATGAAACTTCTTAAAATTTTCTCCAAAAAGTAAAACACCTGGATAATTTTTAAAAAAAGCTATTTTCCAAGGTAGCTCGTAGCAGTAATCTGCATGTACAGTCACATCCACTAAATTATTTCACATCATACGAGGATGTAAAGAGAAAAGAAACATTTAATTTGCCTGCTTTAGAAAAGAAGGAACAAAATTGGCACTGTAATCTTTCCAAACACAAGTGTTCAAAAATGAATCAGGGCCCTATAGTACATGAAATATATATTTAAAAAAAATGGGCAGCAAATATATTTTATTTGTCTTCTGGTTTCTGAGTCTTGAAGGCAGGCTGGCCCACCAGGGGCTGCTTGTGCAGCGGCTGGAGCCCCAGGCCCTTTAAACAACTGCTGGAGTAGCCCAATATGCCTAATCCCATCTCTGTCCCTTCTCCATTTGAGGCCACACACATTCCAGGGATCCTGGCGAGGCTGTTGGCCCCACTACTTTAGGGCATACTTAGCTCACATTTTCAAGATTTCCTCCAGACTTAAAAGGGCTACAAATACATTGCTTGTAAAATGAAAACTATGATTCTCATGTATTCAGATGACTCAAACAGCTGGAGCTTAGAAGAAAAACACCAAATATCATAAAGTTTATGATAAAGCCTAGAGACTTGGTAACACTGCACTGTGCCTTTATAAAGTGGAGGTACACTGAACACTAAATAAAATAAAAAATGCAGTGACAAAAATCTAGCGGGAGAGCACTAAGCAATTACAAAGAAAAAGTTGCCCATATGTTGAGGAACCTCCTCCATAGCTCCCAGACATAGGAGGGATCCCATTTCCTGGGTGAGAAGAAGCTTGTGTGAAGGGTCCCTGAAAGAAGAGGAGGATAGTAGGGAGGAATGGAGGAAAAATGCAGGGTGTAACCAACTGCTATGCTGCAGAGCACTCTGCAGTCCAACTTGACAGTGGTCCATGCAGTGAGGAAAAGAAATGGATCCTAGACCAAGACTGAATCTCCATCCTCAGGCATATCCTCAAAGTGCCTGCTACGGAACACCTACGTAAGGGGGATACAGTAGGTTGTCAGTGTTTAAAGCCTCCATTTTTTCTTGTAGGAACTCTGCCTTTGTGGACCTGAGAATGTAGGCAGAGATGACCAGAGGCCAGAAGTGTTTCCCAGAGGCCTGTGGCATGTACAGGCTCAATGAGTAAAGTGTGGCACAGGAATATTTCAGGCCATGTAAGCCAGGCATTCGTCTGCTCTGAAAATAGAGCAGTGCCTTTGAAGGGGAGGTCCTGAATGGACTGCACCTCTCTTCAGACAGTGCCAAACATTGCAGCCATGAGCCCCACATCACGTACACTGCAGAGACCACAGACCTGGCCACCGAAACCATGATGCCAGAATGTGTGGTGCAACTGCTGCATAACCGCCCAAGTGACGAAGGACGAATGCTCCAATTCCATCATTGCCATTGACTAAATAAACAGCTTACGCTGTGAATCCAGGATTGGATTCCTGAGTTGTCTCAAGACCCATATTTGGTGGGCTGCTTCTTGCGGCACTTCTGCAGTGCCAGCAATGGTGAGTGGCACTGAGGCCGGGTGCTCCGTACCAAGGCTGAGGTACTTGGCACAGAATTGGAGTAGGAGGATTCTGAATCTGGTCCAAGTGCTGCCTCCATGGCTTTGAGATGAATGTCTCTGTGTGGGGTTTTTTTTAATATACAAATTTTACAGAGAAATTGCATTTCTCAGTAACATGCAATTTCCCTCAGACACTTCAGACATTTGTGTGGGGTCACTGACCAGCCTGGGTTTGTGACAAATGGAACAGTTTGAATCACAGGGATTGGGGCATGGCTTGTCCTAAGGACAAGGTCCTATAGGACCACTGATTGTTCTAATGTAAGTATTTACCTACCTATCTGCTAAGGCAACTATATACAATTATAAACAAAAAATAGGAATGGGAAAGGTGCATTGAGAGCACATTGTGAATTGCAAAGGCAGACAGCTGTTCCAGCGACCGTCATGGGTGGTAAGAGTGCAAGGCCAGAGCTGGCTGTACAGATAACACTGGGGGGAAAAAAATCTCTAACAGCTGTGAAAGTGTCACAAACCTAACACGGAATCGGCATAAGTGAAACTCAAAGAAGAACTCTACTTGCCAGCTGAGTAATTTACCTCATCAAGAATATCAGAATATTTATAAAATAAAATAATTCATAGACACCTCTGAAAATGTGTGGTTCTGCAACTGATTGCCATAAAAAGGAGTGAAAAAACTCTCAATTTTTATCACTAATACCTTCTGAAAAGAATCCTGCCTTGCATTACAGCTATCAACAGAATGCCAGTGCTAATTATTTTTAAAACATTTATTATGGGTTTGTATATTTGGAGGAAAAAAGGGAGGCGCTTTAATTCAGGGAAGTTATTAATGAAAATTATGAATTAAGAACTGTGATTATTTAAAAAAAATCTGATTTAAATTTAATTTAAAATCAAATCCAGTGAGAAAATGACAATTAGCCAATTATAAAATGAGAAAAAAAAAAAAAAAACAGGACTAGTTTGTGTTCATCCTTAAGTAACAAATATATTCATCCAAAGAAAAGAATAAAGAGGGTAAGTTCTTTACACCTTTTTAATGGACCAAGAAGCAGACATACAATAATTATTTGCTTTTGATTTTTAGGAGCCAAAAACTCTTTGGGGTAACAAGCATAGCAATTTTCATTATCTTTCTTAAAAAGAACTTGCCTCATTAAAGAATAAGTAATTTCTGACATATTTGACCATTTCTAGGGAATCATTTTAGAAATCTAAACATATAATAAATTATCGAGTTCATGACTGGAAATCTTGATGCACAGGAGGAGTTTAAATGTACTGGTCAGCTGGCTTGCGATCACTTAAACTTCACAAGTCTCCTGGTCACTAGCATGCAGAAATGTTGGAAAGGTTGGTAACTATCTTCAAGACTGCAGAGTGCTTGCTGGCAGCTATTTCTATGCTTGTAGGTGACTGTTGTAAAACTGCATACTGATGTATATTTCTGTTCATAGCATGGTATTCACGGAACATTGATTTCTGTAGCCAGTGTAATTGCAATTTCTGCTTTTTCTCTCTTCTGTTACATTCCATCCTTAACAATATACAGTCAACTGAAAATCTCATTGAAGTCAATGGGAGCTGCAGGAGTTCGGCACCTCTGAAAATCAGGCTCAGGATTCTGAATCAACTGGTATTCAAAAAGACCGCGATGGGAGCTGAAGTAGGCCTTTAGAAAAAGTTTCCAATTTTCTATTACAAACCCCGGGCAGGCTTATTCCCAAGCATGAATACATAAACTTCAATCATTCTGACATTTTCATTGATTCAAATTAAATGTCAGCCTGATAGTTAATTCAGCCTACCCCCTTCCTCATTTCTTTGCAAGGCTTCTGATTTCTTTGTTAAAGTACTAGCTATCAATTGCTTTCTAATGTATTTAGGTCCTAATGTATTTAGACTGAAAAGGCTTATATAATTTATATGGGTCTCTAACTTTCTGGCCCTAACTGGGACTAAGACAAATCTTAAAACCAGTGAGGTTTGGTTGATCATTAATTGGGAAGAGAATACAATTTAACCTGCATTTTGTTTTTCCTCTGATTTTTCTGTGCCACTCTGCATTATAAATACAGGAATGAGTACAACATACATGGAGCAAATTTAGCTGCTGTACTGAATCAAGTTATGAATAGGTGCAAAATAAGATTGGGAATTTGTTCTTCAAGAAAAGAGGAAAAAAGGAACAGAACACACAGTATGAATGAACTAAGAACCCTGAGATTTTTGCCTCTGCTATGCAATGGGAAACAAAATAATAGGAAAAAGAGTCAGATTGCAATGTGGACTATTTCTCCCTCCAAGTAGCCACCCGAGAATCTCTGTCAAACTAGGGGAGGGTCACTTCTCCCTAGAGCAAGGTTTAAATTATGAGTAAAGATGAAAGATTCAATCATGTTGTTTCCTTGTGGAAGAGTCATGCAGGAAGCAGGCCCTAGCATGGAATCAGTCTCAATATGGCTGCGGAGCTACCTATGTTGCCAATGACACTGAGATCAGGAGATCAAAGAGATACATAGGGAGTCCCAACCATAACTGGCTTGGGAAATGTGTATATTTCAGCAGGGTTTTTCTGCCAACTACCAATCTTCCCAGTTATTTGTTGTTCAAAAAATTCTAATTATACAGGGAAAGGACAGTGGGAATCTAGGACAAGTTAGACAGCAAACACTCTATAATTCTTAATACATTAGAAATGCTTTCTTTGTTCCTCTAAAGACAGTAAAGGAGGAAATCAATTCTTAGTCCAGATATCCTGAACACATGATAAAGGCTTCAAGCTGAATAACCATTGCAGGTTGGTCCCCAACATATCAGTGTCTTAAATGCACAGAAAAGTATTTGTTTTCAGGAAAATAAAAATCCACCTCAATTTTTCAAACAAGTCTTTTTGGGAGTTTATACCCTATATTCCAACAGAATGTGATCAATGGCACCTGGAACTCAAAGTTAAGTGGAAGTTAGTAAAAAGCCTCTCTCGCCTAACTGCTGACAGATGAAAGATGGGACTCTGTGCTGGCTAGCCCATAAAAAGTTAATTTTATTGCTTTCCTTGAAAGAAGAAGAGAAGAATGGATGACTGCTGACGGCATAATGTAGAGACAAAGAGACTCTTTAAATCTTATAAACCATGATCAAAGCATTGAACAAATGGAATGTATAGAAGTACTACAGGCAGACAGGAAGAAAAAAGACTGATACAAAAATATTGTCAAATTATGTCCTGCCATAACTTCAACACATGCACAATGCTGCAGAAATAATCTTGTATTTATTTTCTGGACATCAGTGGTGCCAATACGCATCCCCTCCTTTCCCTGTAGAATACTCTGGGATGGGACAACTTGGCAGCAGTTGTAAAACAGAAAAGTATCATTGCTTGGTCATATATAAAAGTCTGGATTGTTCTATCCACCTTTGGCCCTTCCTGCAACTTTGCTAAAAAAAGCAGCTTCACAAAGAAGTTCTGAAGGAGCCAAAACTGGAGTGAAAATCTTTAATCACACTTAGGTGTTGATAGCTTATAAAGTCTTTATTTTGGACTAGGCTTTTTAAGTGTAATAAGAAACATGAAGAACAGCAAAACTAATGTGTGCCTCCTCAAGGATGCTTTTCAGAAGAAACTTCTTATCCTACATATGCAATTGGATTCTGTGTGCCAAAGAGGGCTATTTAAGATGCCTATACTCCTTTTATGTAACAGTTTGTTTGAATTCACTGACCAGAGGCTGCATAAAAGGTTCAGTAATTTTAAAATCAAAGTAGGAGAGAGCATATTGTTCTGCCAAGTTTCTCTTTGAAGATATACTTACATGCTTGCACTTTTCATAGGTGGCCAAGCTTGGAGGAGTAAAACCAAGTGTTGAAAATCAGACTGACTGTTACTAGAGTTCAAGAGTTCCAGGAAAAGAGAGTACCTTTTTTCTTCATTTTCAATATCAATTATCTCTACCTGCAAAAAAAAAAAAAAAAAAAAAAAAAAAAAAGGCAGAAAGAACAAAATTTAAAGCAGCTAACTCTGCCATACCTTTCTAACAATAAATGTGATGTGTTATATATGTGGAGGTCATTAGTACTGTAAAGCAAGGCAGAAACACAGCCTAAGCAATTTTCTCTTAATCTTCAATTATAAGAAACAAGGAAGCACACAGACAATGCAAAATTACTTTAAAAACGGTTCCTAAAATAATTAAAATCCACTAAAGTACATCAATGGAATAGTTCAAATAATCTCTCACCTCCAACTTTTCACATAATTCATCAGCAATTCCCTGGGCCTTTAAAAAACAGTCCCTCTGATATTTTCCCAACATATATTACTGTGTACAATTATTTTATTTATATTAAAAATGAATGCCTCCCAAGCACACAACCATGCTCACATGAAGTTAAACAACAATCTATCAACATTCTACCTAAATTGTCTGCATCTAATCTTCACTTACTGGGAAAGAAAAGTTTGGGTGCTGATTTTTAATTCATGTTTGCCACGAACAGCAGCTGTTGACTAGCATTGTAAGATTTCTCTGCATAGGTATTACAAATTAAAAAAATACTCTGCATATCTGGCACACCATCATCTTCACTCAGAAGACAAGGCTTTTTCTATAATTTACTTAGTCCTCCCTCCCCACCCCCGCGGCTTTCAATTGAGAACAGGTTCAAAATATGGACATGAAATCTTATTTTCAACTGAAATCTTATTTTCATGGTACACATGAAATCTTATTTTCAACTGAATTACAATACACAATGTTAAATGTTAATTTTTTTTCAGTCCAAAAATAGTTTAAAAACATCAAATGAACCAAAAAGTTTTCCTCAGGTTTGTCATAACGTTAAAGCATTAAAGCTAATGTTTTTATAGCTTTGAGTGACTTGGGTAATAAGGGCAAAATTTTCTAATGAGGCTGAAAAATATAGATTGCCCATGAATTTGTGGAAATGCCCCTAAAATTTTGTGGCTTAATGTTGGTAAAACACTGGTAAGAAAATACCTTGGGAGGAGTGGAAGGCAGACACCACCTTGTGTGAAAAAGAAGGGTGAGGGCAGAGCCTGACCTTGTCCTTGAAGAACACTGTATAGGGGGAATCCGTGGTGAGCGCCCTGAGTTCAGATACCTGCCTGGCAGATGTGAGCACTAGCAGGAGGGACACCTTGTAGGACAGGTATAGTAGGGAACACGTTGCCAATGGCTCGAACGGGGGCCCCATGAGTTTGGAGAGAACCAGGTTGAGGTCCCATTGAGGAATGAGCTGACAGACATGAAGGTAGAGTCTGTCCATTCCTTTCAGAAACCTGTTAACCATGGGGTTTGCAAACAGGTTTTCCTCCCTTCTCCAGGATGGAAGGCTGAAATAGCTGCTCGGTGGACTTTAATGGAGGAGGAGAAGAGTCACTGGAGCCTGAGGTCCAATAGGTAATCCAAGATCATGGGGATTGTCGCCCACCTGGGGGACACCCCCTTCTGGGAGAGACAGACGTAGAACTGCTTCTACTTGGTGAGGTAGGTGGCCCTAGTGGAGTGTTTTCTATTACCCAATAGGACTTCCTGGACCCAGGCCGAGCACTGAAGCTCTGCCGCCATCAGACATGGAGCTTCCACGCTGTCAGGTGCCGCGACTGCAGATCCGGGTGGCAGAGTCTGCCCGAGTCCTGAAAGATCAGGTCCAGGGACAGCAGGAGGACCATAGGTCTCTCGCATGACAGACTGAGGAGAGTTGAGAACCAGTGTTGTCTGGGCCATGCTGGGGTGATGAGGATCAGGGATGCCCTGAACTGCCATACTCTCAGGAGGACTCTGTGAATGAGTGGGAATGGTGGGAAGACATAGAGCAGGCCCTCCGGAGGAGAGCGTCTCCCAGAGAACCCTGTCCCTGTCCCATGAGGGAGCAGGACCTCAGGCATTTCTTGTTCTCCCCTGTGGCGAACAGGTCTAGATGGGGAGACCCCACCCCATGCGTGGAAAATGGAGCAGGCCACATCCCACCTTTGGGACCATTCGTGTCCCGCAAAAGTCCTGCTCAGCCTGTCCACTAGGACACTTTAAGAACTTGGGAGGTACGAAGCCATCGGGTGGATGTCCGCCCCGATGCAGAGATCCCGGAGGCGGATCGCCTCCAGACATAGGCGAGGGGATTGTGCCCCACCCTTCTTGTTTATATAAGCCACCACTGTCATGTTGTCTGACAGGATAAGGATGGACTTGCCCTTGAGTTGGGGAAGGAAAACTGTACAGGCCAGACGGACTGCCTGGAGCTCCCTGATATTGATATGCAGGGAGAGCTCGTCCGCGCACCACATACCTTGTGTTTGCAGGTCCCTCAGGTGGGCTCCCCAACTGGTGTCCGATGCATCCGTGATAAGACGGGTGGACGGCACTGGTCTGGAGAAGGGGACCCCTGTGCAGACTTCCCCTTGACTGGTCCACCAGTCCAGCAAGAGGAGGAGGGGGGAGGGGAAGAGAGGGAACCATGAGTGGACAACCGGGTTGTGGACTCGCGATAGCCACATCTGAAGTGGGCACATGTGCAGCCTGGCATGCTGCAGTACATAAGTGCAGGCAGCCACAAGGCCCAAGAGCTACATGCATGTCCGGGTGGTAGTCACTGGAAAGTTCTGTAATGCCCCCTGACGGCAGCCTCTATTGTGAGGAACCAGGACCTGGGAAGTGAAGCCCTTGCCGACGAAGAGTCCAAGGAGGCATCCACGAACTCTATTATCAGGGTTGATGTCAGGGTTAGGGTTGACTTGTCCAAGCTGAGAAGGAGCCCAAGATCCCCCAAGAGGCTCCAGACCAGACCGATGTGGAGGTCTCACCTGACTCTCGGAGTCTCCCCTGAGGAGCCAGTCGTTGAGGTAGAGGAACACTTGAACACCCCTTTTCCTCAGAATGGTGGCCATAATCGCCATGCATTTGGTAAAGACCCAAGGGACCGTCAAAATGCCAAAAGGGAGGGCTGTGAATTGGTAGTGGTCTGGGCCCACAGTAAAATGAAGGAACCTTTGATGGTGGGAGGCAATGGAAATATGGAAATAAGCATCCTTTAAGTCGAGGGCAGCATACCAGCCTCCGGGAGCTAACGCGGGAATTATGGAGGCCAATTTTACCATTTTGAATTTTGCTTTGGAAATGAAAGAGTTGAGGGCTCTGAGGTCCAAAATGGGGTAGAGACCCCCTTTGGCACTAGGAAATAGCGGGAATAGAATCCCCTGACCCAAAAGTCGGAGGGAACCCGCTCTACCTTCCTCCACCCCGGCGCAAGGAGATGTTGAATCTCTTCTTCAAGCAGAGGCTCATGAGAGGGGTCCCTGAAAAGGGACGGAGTAGGGGGTTAGGAGGGTGGGGGCAAGTGGAAAGGAATTACATAACCCCTTCCTACTACCTCCCCCGGCCTGGATGGATCCACACTTTGGTCCTGGTTGTATGCCCAGGGTGTCCAAAATAGCCACTGGCCTGGAGGTTGCGGAGGCCATGTCTGTTGTAGCATCGGCACCAGGACTGGTTGCGCCCACTGTTGTTGGTTGACAGGACAGACTGCAGTGCTGGGAGTGGGACCGGTTCTGAGAGTGGGATTGGGAGCCCCTCGATGACCAAGTGGACTCTGCCTCAGAGTTGGACAAGTACTCCGAGGCGGACCAAGGCTCTGCTGACGCAGGCGCCGAAGAAGCTGCTGCACGTGTGGCTATGGATTCGGGCTTACTGCGGTGTTGAGACGGAGGCATGGCGGCACGGGTGTCCCGTGAGGAGGTAGGTGCTGCAGGGGCCAGTGCCAAGGACGGGGCTGGGCGATGATACCGCGCCAAGCCCGGTGCCATGTCTTAGAAGGGTCCCAGAACTGGGCATGACTCAGTGGCCAGTGCCGCAGACGGTGCTGATGGAGCAGGGAGGGTCAGGTGGTGATCCCTGGCCCACAGTGCCGAGTCTTCAGGCGTCCTAGACGGAGGCCGGTGCCAACTCGTCCCGTGCTGTCTGGAGGGGATTGGAGTGGGAGGAGGTGGTGAGGGAGAGGAGTCAATTAGGACCCTTGCTGCCTCGAGAGCCTCCAGTGTGGAGGGCTTGGGAAAGTCCTCCAGAGGACTGATCTCCCTATGCAAGCATGAAAGTCTGCCTGACCGAGATAGCCTGGGCTCCGGACTTGTAGGCACCATGTGCCCCACTGGAGGGTACATGGAGGGCACATGCTTTGGTGGAGACCTGCCTGTCTCTTTCTCTGAGGTGCAGGGGTCTGGATCCAGTGCTGGGGTCTGCACGGTGCCGGAAAAACATGCTGCACTGAACTGTCTTGCACCAACGCACTCTGGGAGACTGGAGCTGGGTCCGACGCCGGCCTGAGGGCTGCTTCCCTCAAAATGATTTTGAGACGCGACTCTCTCCTGCACTTGGTGCGGGATTTAAGGCTTTGCAGATCTTACAAGCTTCTGCAAGGTGAGCCTCCCCCAGACACTTTAAGCAGGCCAAATGCGGGTTACCACAGGGCATAGGTGATACTTTTTGCAGGGCTTGAACCCTTGCGGACTGGGCATGCACTGCCGCGTGCGCACGGCATGCCATGGCAGGGGACAAAAAACAACAAGAGAGTCTTTAACTTAATTTGCAGCTACTTAGTCAGTGATTAACTGTGAAAACAGAAGACAAACACTGAAGACAACAATCGCTATCGAGAGCTGAGGGTTGTTCCAATGACCATCACGGCAGTAAGAAGGAACTGAGTGGGTGGAGGGCCAGCAGAGGTATATATGGGCCCGTATACTGGTGCCACTCCAGGGGGTTCCCCTGCTGGCCCGACAGGTACTGCTGAGGGAAAAATCTCCAGCAACACGTGCATGCTGCAAGCGCACACCTACACGGAATGCACATGAGCAATCACTCAAAGAAGAATATTATTTTCCCCTTCTGACTGCTTTTGCCCTTTATATATATTATCAAGGTTTCATAAGTTGATTGTGGCCATGACTATTTTTGATACCATAATGCTGGCCCTACTGCATATTTGGCTACCCTCTGAAGCTTCTACAGCAAACAGTTAACTTTGGCTAACAAATTGACCCACTTTTCCAGGCATTAATCAATCCAATTATCCAAACATGTTTTGAGAATTGAAAAGCACAGCGAATATTTCAGCTGTATTCTGCATTTCAGAAGCCAGAGGAACATAAGCACACAGTACCTCACTGAATTAGGTGACTTTAGCATCTCAACAGCTATATTTCTTTAATACTTACAGTCTGCTTATCAGTAACAGATTTACTGCGTTTGACACAGCACACTCAATCATCTACTCATATACAGAAATATTTTGACCTTGCTGCTTCTTGTATGTCTGTTGAAAACTGAAATAATTACCTGAATACAAAAAAATCTGCCACTGGAGTCCAATGCTTTATCCAAGAGCTTACCACAGTTCTCCAGTTTTAACACTAATGCTCAATCGCATCTCATAAGTTTTCAGGGATGTTTACTTTACATTTTCAGCAACAACAAAAATTGGTTTCATGTGCAAAAAATATAATATAGGAGTTTCTAATCCAGTCAGCTTTATGATACCTGAAGAATTTATTTGAAATTCTACCATTTACCAATACTCTGAGTGTGTGATCTCCACTGCAAGTACAGGGATAAAAAGAAGATCTTAATGCTCATCACTAATATAAAGCACACTTTTCTTAAACAAAAACAAAAAAAAGCAAGATTAGAAGTGTTAGGTACCATAAGACTTCAAAGCAGTAATATCCTGGATATTTGCTATCCAATTTCAATCACTAAAAAGTTTGTTCTTTTCCCTTTTTCTCATTGTTTGGCTATTGTTTTATACATATTCATCATGTTACGGCACTGATGAAGATGTGTCAATATGTGAACACTTCCTTACAGGTAGAAACTGTAGAAAACTGCTGACATTATAATATTTAAAGGAAATAGTATGCTGTCTAAACTATGTGATTATCAACTTTTACAAAAATCATGAGCAAATAGTTTTTGACAGAGACAAGAATAGCAAAGGCAGAGGTAACAAAGACTGTGCCACTGTAGTCCACTGGGTCCCTCCCTCTAGCTTGTAACTTTGAAATTTTAGCCAGTATAATCACACAGCCTTGTGCTGGTTCTAAACTGTACCATTGAGGCACAGAACAATCCATTAAATAAAGTTTCTATGTTCCTATAATATAGAAAACTCTACTAGGGTTATAAATGCTGTATTGCTTAAGTCATATAATTAGAGAACCTGAAGCTAATAATCTGGAAATACCTGCTGTAAAACAGAATTATTGAAAAGTTAACATGAAAAGGAGATGATTCAGATAGACCAAAAAATGCGGTACATATAGCACTACACTTATCTAAAGAGTTGGTGATCAGCAAACTAACGCAGAGTTTTTTAGCACTGAAATATATTCAACTTAATACATTTTTATTCCTAACAAGAAAGGGATAGCTCTTGGATTTAATGGATACTGTCTAGATTCTACTAATGTTCTGAGACAAATATTGGTGAGAATTGGCAGGGGAAAAAGATTCAGAACTCAAAATGTTTGTTTTCCTTGATTATAAATGCCAGGATATTATGAAAAGTTATATTCTTATTCAAAATCAGTGATAGATACCATATACAAATGCTTCTGCCATTATCGTCCTGGAATTTCAACCAACTGTTTACTGATTTGCATCCTTGTAAATTCTATTTTATTACTTTAACCAGATTGCAAATGTAAGCATTTCAAAATATTCACATTAAGGACAGAATTGCTGAGAAACAGTTCCTTGTTGCTACAATACACCACAAGTTGCTCTGAACCCCTGCTAAAATGCATATTTTCCTTTTTATTCACAACCGCTCACCTTTAAATAAAAAGTATGGATTTTATATGGGGTATATTTTAAAATACTATGCTAAAATAACATACAATATTTTTCTTTAGCCCTAGAAAAAGAAATCAGGAACTAAAGCTTCCACTCGAAGTGGAATACTGTGCTTAGGTACTACAGAGTTTTAAAAGCAATAGTGGAAACTATTATTTGTATTATAATAAAGATACCACCCTCATAAGCACCATGTAAAAATAATACAAGCTAGTGCCTGCTGCAAAAAACTTACAATCTAAACAGATCATGCAGACAAAACATACTATTGTTAATATATAATTGGGAAACTGAGTCCCGGATATGATTGCACAGGATGTCTTTGACACAGCCAGAAACTGAACCCAAATCTCCCACAAGTACCAGTCCCATTCTTCAACCACTGGACAGTCATTGCTTACATTACCATCTTGAGGTACATTCTGACTATATGAAGAAGATAAGTCATTAAGCTCCTCTTCATGAACAGAGCCATATGATTAAAGCTCATTGCAGTTAATTGAGTATTCCCTCTTTGGGCATTAAAATACATGAACAAATCAGCGTGAGTTATGGGTGGGCAGGAAGGCTTTAAAAATGAGATAGGTTAGCAAAAAAGTTCAAATAATATTCACCTTTTGCATATTTATTCACAATAACTTCTGTACAAAATCTGTAAATATACGAGTCAAACAGAACTTTTGCAAGGTAGCTTTCACACTGCTAACTCATTGTAAAAATCAATAGTAAATATTTTAGCTGGGCATTTGGCCAATGAAATACATATAACTATTACAAAATGAACAAAAGTAAAACCTTTTATTTTTTTCAGTTATTTAATTTCCTTTAAATTATCCTAAAACACTGGGTTGGGGTGGGCAAAATCAGTCTCCCATGTTCTGGATTTGGTCTGCCAAGCATCTCTCTCGAGCATGCATATTTGCAGCTGGCAATGTGTTCAGTGGCCATTCTCCCCACCTTGCTCCATCCTGCAGCAGAGCTGCTCTCAATATTCTTCTGGGTAGAGAGTGTGTGTGGGGGGGAGAGGGGGAATGAGAGGAGAGGAGAATGATGAAGTCAGGGTGTTCATCTCTGCAGAGCAGGTGTTGGAGAGAGGGACACACACAGTGGATGGATTGTAAGTGACTCAGAGTGCCAGGTGGGGAAGAGGGAGACAACAGAGTAGGACCGATTTCCCTTAAAGGGACAGTGCATGGGTGTGACAGAGGAGCTACAAAGGGGCTGGCCAGGGATAAGACTTCAGCACTGCAGGGCAGGGGCAGGCATGGCAGTGACATCACACCTTTTGTAGCGCCGCAGCTTATTGGTTAAAGGACATTGGGAATTGGTGACTTCACAAAGAGATCATAACAGTCAGGTAGGACAGGCTGCAGAGCTGGGGCTTTGCTGTAGGGATTCTCCTTCTTGTGGTCTGCCCCTGAGGACTGAGAGAGCATTCAGGGTAATGAATGCGAGCAGGAAGAGGAGCCTCTTTGGAGTGTTCTCCTATCCCAGAACTAATTGAACTAGAATCACAGAACCTGCCTCAGGGGTGCTGCAGGGCTGCTGGCTGGGAGACTCTTAGGTAAGCACCTCCCAGCCAGGGCCTGTCTCTGGCACCCCAGCCCCTCCCGCACCCCAACTCCCTCCCCCAGGTCACCATTCAAACTCTCCCTCCCAGACCCTGGACCCCTCCTACACCACTCCTCCAGGCCAGAATCCTGCATCCAGACCCCCTCCCAGGTCACAACTCCCTCCTTTTCCCAAATTCCCTCTCAGACCTCACACTGCCTCCCACACCCCCGCCCCTTACTCTGTGTGCCCTTCTGCATCATCCTAGACCCTGCACTTCCACAGAAAAGTGCGGCCCTTGACCACTTTCAAAAATCTTGGAGTGCCCCCCTCCACCACAAATTATTGCCCATCCCTGAATTAAGTGATAAATGGCCTCATACCATATAGTCAAGTAATGCGGGTTGGCTATCTTATCAAACCTCCACTGCTCAATTCATAGTTCAGCTTAGTACTGAATCCCTTCTTTCATTCATCAACCAGAAAATAGGATATTGTGAAGGAAAGCTCAGTCTGCCTAGATACAAGGCACCCTTTTGCCTCAAGGTAAGAGGGTTCACAAATTCCCTCCCTAGGATCCATGCTCAGGTTTGCTCTCATAGCTGGACCCGTAAAGCCTCTTACCTCCTGAACTAGATATAAATTGTGACAGTATCCTACAGTCCCACTCTACATTTCACCTTTTGTTTTGTTGGTTTAAAATTGCCCCTCTTATTTATTATCACCATCTATTTGGCATCCAGCATGCTATAAGGAAGTCTTGATACTCCCTCAATGTTGCTCAGAGGAAAAAAAATCCTTCTTGTCCTCAAACCATGCTTGAGTTAGATCTGCAGTGAGCTTTAACTTAATTTATTTTAACCCATGTATAATTTGGTTAAATATGACAATGGGATAAGGTTTACTGATAGAATTTGTTGACAATTCATGTGATTCCTTTTTGCAACCATTAGTTTTGAAGCACACAAAATAAAAAGTTGTCTTGACTTTGTCTTAAGTGGAGTTAACTCAAAAAGTAACAGCAGCTGAACATCTAAGTAATACTGACCACAGTATAATTAGGTTCAACATGTAAGTGAATACTGAAAAGTGACAAAGACGTTAAACATTAAAAGGAAGATTTTAATAAAATGAGAACTTTGGTCAAAAAGACCCTAAAGTCCAAAGATAGGAAGTAGAATCCTTACAGGTAGCTTAGATACTACTTAAGGGAACAATAACAGTCTCAGAAAGAAAAAGCACTATCAAACAAAAAGGGAAACAGAAAGACCAGAAAAACACCTATGTGGCTAAATGGTAATGTTTCATATTTTAACTAAATCAAGTAATCAAAATTTGGAAAGCTGACCCAGTGAAGGCAACAAACACAGAAGCATAATTTACAGAGAGGAATGAAAAATGTCTTACCTGATTTTTGTTTTTTGTTAGCAGCATCTTTCCAAATTCATTACTCATGGGCTAATGTCATGCCTCCCCTCCCTCCCTTCAAAGGTGGCCAAGGCTCTGGAATAAATGTCTGCCCTTCAGTTCACACCATCAGAAAGAAACTTCCACAACCATAGAAAACTTCAGCAATCAGCTACAGTATCTTGATATAGTTTATTAAATTAACAGACACACAACACGTTTAAGACCCCCTTTAGAGAAAACGTTCAATATACATTCTGGTCATTTACCAGGATGTGTTGAATTCTGAGAGACGTTGCTAACAAAAAGACAATTATCCGAAAAATAATTTCTTATTCTGTTGCACAGCTTTTCTCCTCATTCATCACTAATGGGATGTAATGGGCAGTGAATTGCAAAAGTAGGAAAGGAAAAAGATAAGCAGAATTTAATAATTATAGTAGAGAAATGTTAGAATGGACTCCAACTAAACCTCTTGGAGAAACTTTAGTGTAGCTGAGGTCACTAGCACTTTGGAATTATTATATTTGTATTACAATAGCATTTAAACATTAGGAAGAAGTGCATGAATACAGAGACAGTACCTGTTCCACGGAGCTTTCTGTTTCCCCTTACAGTAGAAACATATACCCACAACTATTTCCAATTTGGGGACTATTTATATCTTTTAAGTTAGCGGCACAGCGACACTCGCATGGCCCCCCCAAATATCAACAACTTATGGCTGAACTCAAATGTTTCCTCAGCTTTCACCCCCTAACAATCCTATTCTACCTGGGCTACACTGATGATATCTTCGTAGAACCACAGAACACTAGAACTAGAAGGGACTTCGAGAGGTCATCGAGTCCAGTCCCCTGCCCTCACTGCAGGACCCAGTACCATCGAGACCATCACTGATAAGAACATAAGAATGACCATACTGGGTCAGACCAAAGGTCCATCTAGCTCAGTATCCTGTCTGCTGACAGTGGCCAATACCAGATGCCCTAGAGGGAGGGAACACAGAGGTAATCCTCACATGATATCTCCCCTGTCACCCCACCTCCAGAGAAACAGAGGCTAAGGATATCATTCCTACCTATCCTGGCTAACAGCCATTGATGAACTTAACCTCCATGAATCTATCTAGCTCTTTTCTGCACCCTGTTAAAGTTCTAGCCTTCCCTGCATCCTCTGGCAAGGAGTTCCACAGGTTGACTGTGTGCTGAGAGAAGAAAAACTTCCTTTTCTTTGTTTTAAACCTGCTACCTATTCATTTCATTTGGTGACCCCTAGTTCTTTTATTGTGGGAATAAGTAAATAATTTTTCCTTATTCACTTCTTCCACAGCAGGTCATGATTTTATAGACCTCTGTCACATCACCCCTTAGTCTCCTTTTTTTCTAAGTTGAAAAGTCCAAGTCTTTTTAACCTCTCTTCATATGGGACCCATTCCAAACCCTTAATCATTTTCGTTGCTGTTTTCTGATCCTTTTCCAATGCAAATATATCTTTGAGAGGAGGCGATCACATCTGTACACAATATTCAAGATGTGGGCATACCATGGTTTTACATAGAAGCAATAAGGTATTCTCTATTTTATTCCCTATCCCTTTTTTTAATGACGCCTAAGAGTCTATTTGCTTTTTTGACTGCCGCTGCAAAGAGTGGATATTTTCAGAGAACTATCCACAATGACCCAAGAGCATTCTCTTGAGTAGTTGTAGCTAAATTAGTCCCCATCATATTGTACATATAATTGGGATTATTTTTTCCAGTGTTCATTACTTTACATTTATAAATATTAAATTTCATTCACCATTTTGATGCCCAATCACTTAGTTTGGTGAGATCTTTTTGAAGTTCTTCACAGTCTGCTTTGGTCTTAAATACCTTGAGCGGTTTGGTATCATCTGCAAATTTTGCCACCTCACTGTTTACCTCTTCCTCTAGCTCATTAATAAATAAGTTGAATAGGCTGGATCCCAGGACAGACCCTTAGGGGACCCCACTAGTTACCTCTCTCCACTCAGAAAACATACCATTTATTCCTACCCTTTGCTTCCTGTAGTTATAACCCGTTATCAATCCATGAGAGGACCTTCCCTCTTATTCCATGACAACTTCCTTTACTTAAGAGCCTTTGGTGAGGGACCTTTATCAAAGGCTTTCTGGAAATCTAAGTATACTATATCCACTGGATCCCCCTTGTCCACCTGTTCGTTGACCCCCTCCAAGAACTCTAATAGATTAGTAAGACATGATTTCCCTTTAAAGAAATCATGTTGACTTTCCCCCAACAAATTATATATATCCATGTGTCTGAATTTTATTCTTCACTATAGTTTCAACTAATTTGCCCAATACTGACATTAGAGTTACTGGTCTGTAATTGCCAGGATCACCTCTAGAGCCCTTTTTAAATATTGGTATCATGTTAGCTATCTTTCAATCGTTAGGTATGGAAGCCAATTTAAAGGATAGGTTACAAACCGTAGTTAATATTTCCACAATTTCCCATTTGAGTTCTTTCAAAACTTTTGGGTGAACTCCATCTGGTCCCGGTGATTTGTTACTGTTAAGTTTATCGATTTGTTCAAAACCTCCTCTAATGACACTTCAATCTGGGACAACTCCTCATATTTGTCTCCTAAAAAGAATGGCTCAGGTTTGGGAATCTCCTCAATAGCCTCAAACGTGAAGACTGAAGCAAAGAATTCATTCAGCTTCTCTGCTATCACTTTATCATCTTTGAGTGCTCCTTTAGCATCTCCATTGTCCAAGAGCCCCACTGGTTGTACTGCTTCTGATGTACTTAAAAAAACCTTTTTACTATTACTTTTTGAGTTTCCGGCTAGCTGTTCTTCAAACTTCTTTTTGGCTTTTATTATATTTTTACACTTAATTTGACAAAGTTATGGTACTTTCTTTTTTCCTCACTAGGTTTTGACTTCTACTTTTAAAAAGATATCTTTTTATCGGTCGCTACTTCTTTTACCTAGTTGGTAAGCCATGGTGACACTTTTTTGTGTGTCTATGTTTTTTAATTTGGGGCATACATTTAAGTTGGGCCTCTATTATGTTTTCTTTCAAAAGTTTCCAGGCAGCTTGCAGAGATTTTACTTTTGTCATTGTACCTTTTAATTTCTGTTTAACTAACCTCTCTCATTTTTGTGTAGTTCCCCTTTCTGAAATTAAATGCCACAGTGTTGGGCTGCTGAGGTGTTTTTCCCATAAAATTCAACATTTAAATTGCATTATATTACGCTAACTATTTCCAAGCAGTCCAGTTATATATATATATATATATATATATATATATATATATATATCTTGAACCAGATTCAGTGCTCCACTTAAGACTAAATCAAGACTAGCCTTTCCCCCTTGTGAAGTCTAGAACCAGCTGCTCCAAGAAGCAGTCATTTAAGGTATCAAGAAATTTTGAGTCTGCATCCCATCCTGAGGTGACGTGTACCCAATCAATATGGGAATAGTTGAAATCCCCCATTATTATTGAGTTTTTTAAATTTGATAGCCTCTCTAATCTCCCCTAGCATTTCCTAGTCACGATCACTGTCCTGATCAGGTGGTCGATAATATACCCCTATAGACAGGGCTCGACAAATTATGGAAAACCCTACTCGCCAGACAAAAAAGGGACTCATCACCCTCCCCCCTCCAAAAAAATGTTTTTTTTAATGGCATAAATTCCTAATAAGAATAAGAACAGTAATTACTAATATGTTCTTAATAAATATCAACCAAGTTATTAATAAATATCTTATAAACGTCTACTTTTTCCCTCTGCTGCCATGTCTCCTCCCCTTGCTCCATCTGCTCCCTTGGTGCCTGCTGCCCCCCAACCCCTCACCCTCCTCTGCTGTCCTGACTCCTGCCCTTCTCACTGCCCTCAGCCTTCCTGTGACCTTCTCTCCCCCCTGTGCCCACTCCTCCAGTAGCCCCACTCTGATCAAGTGAGCTACCCCTCCTCATCCCCTCTCCTAACATCTCCCTCTACACACCTGCCCTGCCTCTCTCCTCTGAGACTGGTCCCTCTCCTGCAGATGTCTGCCCTTCTGCTTCACCCCAAGAAGCTCCAGGCACCGGCACCCTCCTGTTTCCTCCCCCTTCCCTCACTGCCCATACCTCCTTTGCCCTCTTTTTCCTTGATACCCACCCCCTCAGCCTACATTCCCCTCATGCTTTAAATAGGGCCTGTGTGTTGTGTAGTTTTGCCTTAATCTTTGTATTCATGCCTGTCAGTGTGAGAGAAGCTATTTGTATTTATTTGCTTGCATATGCAACCACACTCAAGTTGAGGCCCTCAGCACGTTCTGTAAGTATCAGTGTGGTCCCTGGGGCTTCCAAAGTTGAGTTGCCCTAGCTCATCTTTGACAGGTGTCTGTCTAACCTGGTCTTCAATATCTCCAGTGATGGAGATCCCACAATCTCTCTGGGCAATTTATTCCAGTGTTTGACTACCCTGACAGGCAGGAAGTTTTTCCCTAATGTCCAACCTAAACCTCCCTTGCTGCAATTTAAGCCCATTGCTTCTCATCCTAACCTCAGAGGCCAAGGAGAACAATTTTTCTTCCTCCTGGGCATGTCTTGCTCATGACTGCTTCAGTCCCATTGGATGGGCCTCAGCCTCTTTTCTTCCCCTCCCTTTGCAATGGGGCTGTAGACTCTGGGGGAGAAGAGTGGAGGCAGGCAGAGGTGTCTCCCGGCAGCAGATGTGGACAGGTCTCTGTATTAATTATTCTCTCATTGAAGTTTTTAGCTTTGTATTGAGTCCTTTCACATGGAAACTTTGTATTACATCTTGGTAGAATAGTCCCTAGGACAAGTGAGGCAGAGACTGTCCCTGTAGGGTGACTGAGGTGGGAATGTATAAGGCGGAAGGTGAGCACCTCTGGGCAGTTGCAAAGGTTGGAGAGGGGATGGAAGACAGATCCAAGATCAATAAGCCCTGAGAAGTGGGCCCATTGAAAGGAGACTGGACCTGTGGATGCCTTGGGGGTCAGCAGCAAGGACCTGCTTTGGGAAGCCCCCTCTTTAGAGGTGAATGTGGCAGCATTGAGACACCACCCAGAAGCAGGCACCACAGACACTAACTGCAGATTCATGGGACGGCTCTCACAGATTTTGCACATGCATAAGATGATAGATCTGCAGGAGGTGGGGCAGTGGCATAGCGAAGCGAGGGGGCTGGCAGGGTCAGTTGCCCCTGGGCACCATGATAGGGAGGCTCCAATTTAATCCCATTCTGCTCCCCCCGTTATCCCTTCAGCTCACGTGCTCCTACTCCACCTGCCACCGGCAGCTGGAGCCTCCTCCCTGCCTCTCTGCTCCAAGCCCGACCCTCCTCCATCTCCACTGGCTGGTTAGTGCATGCGGGAGCCCTGCCCTAAACTGTAGGGGGTGGGGGAACATGCAGTACAAGTTCCCCTCAGCTGTGCACCAGGTTCGGGGCTGTGTCACATGGCGGAGGGGAGGGGGTGCAAATGTTTCTTTTGCCCCCGGGCACATAACACCCTCACTACGCCTCTGTCCTATGTGGTAATGTTTGTGGGGTTTGCTGTTTTGAATCTATACCCAGATAGAGGAATCCAACTGAATTAAAGGGATAATTACTATAAGATTTTGGAAATTTGCCTTCCACAAATGTTTGCTTCTATCATGAGTATGCGAGAGTTTCAAATGAAAGTCTGGTTGGCATGTCAGCATGTTGTTCGAATTTAACAGTCCACAAAGGCACACTGTTATGTGAGAATGACACTTAATTCTGCACTACATCAAGTGCATGGAACAAATGGATAATTTAAAAAGCACTAACTCGACAAGCACAGATGGTATACATATATGAGTTTTGACGGAAGTTAATTATGAAGTAGCTGAATTGCTAACACATATATGTGATTTCATTAAAACCTGTTACAATTCCACAGGACTGGAGGATGGTGAATATTGTACTTATATTTAGAAAAGGCTCTGGAGTCACAGAGGAAATTATAGACTAATTACAGAGACATTATGACTAATAAGCCATACATGTGTAGTTGGCACATCTGCTTAAACAATTATTAAAAACAGAATAACAAAAACATAGAAGACCATGATATAATAGAGGCTAACTAGTACGCTTTCTGCAAAGGAAAACTGTGTTTAATCTATTTAAAATATTTTAATACATCAATAGAGTTAGGGATAAAGGAGAACAAGCTTAAAATGTTGACTTTTAAAAGGTCTTTCACAATATTCCTCTCAAGAAACTACATTATGGAGCGAAGGCATAATATTGTCATGGACCAAAAATGGTCTAGTTAGACAAAAGAGTTAGGACTGAATGGTCAGTTGAAATGGTAAAAGGCTAATAGATTCCAGGCTCTGCACTAAGTCTGGAGTTCTTACTAATATATTTTAGAAACGTGCATTTTTTATCTGTCCGTGAGTCCGTTTGTGCAAGAACTTCTCCTAAATGCTAAGAGCAAAGACCACCAAATTTAGTATGCAGCTTCCTCTTATCATTACTTCAAGGATGTGGTTGTGTTAGGACAATAGGATATGCCTGGAATTTGATTATTTATCATAAAACAGAAAGGGTGGGGTCTGGTAGGAGGGACAGTTATACTGTAAAAAGACCACAATGGGCAGCAAGGGTCCAGAGATGGGAACCAGGACAGCTATAACCCCACTGGGCCAGCAGGGGGCAAGGGCGGAGAAAAGGACAGTTATGCACTATATATTTCAGAGAGTTTGTCTGATGGCACTCCTCCCCTGGGTGTGCCTGCTGGAGCTGCAGCAGCTATGGAGAGGTGCTTCTCACCTGGCCCCAACTTCCTGAGGTGAGAGAAGGCTGAGGTAGTCTTCTCCCTGGCACAGCCTGCACACTGAACACCTCATCTCCAGCCCCACACCAGAACAATGATTTAATTGAAGAAAAACAAAATGTATTTGTGGCAAGGACTTCAGCAATGCTGGGGACATTTTCTAGTCTACTAGATACTTGAGAGAGTTTGTCTGTTTGTTCAAGAACTCCTAAATGGTAAGAGCCAGGACCACTAAATTTGGTACACAGCTTCCTCTTATCATACATTAAAGGTAAAGATTTGGCTATGCCAGGAAAATGGGATATGCCTGGAATAGAATTGTTTCTCATAAAACCATAAAGAAAAGATGCCAATCAGATGAAAGGGAATGGCTGTGCACCCAGACCCCTCCTATGGACTTCCCCAGTCTCAAGCCTCCTACCCCACAGGCACCTTTCCCCTCCACAGATTCATACTGGGACATTGTTGGCTGTTCCTCTTCACTAGGGACCATGGGAAAAATGCACAGTTTGCTTCATTCCTTGATCTGGCTAGGGAATGCAGGGGCCACATGAACATGGACCTGTCCCATGTGGGTGACATGAACCTCCCCCGCCCTCGGCTGTGCCCGCTGGAGCTGTAGTGGCCATGGAAAGGCACTTCTGACCTGGCCTGCAGTGAGAGAAGGCTGAGATAGTCTTTTCCCTGGGGAAGCCTGCATACTGAACCCCTCATCACCAGCTCTAACCCAGAGCAATGATTTAAATGAAGCATGTACATTTTCATTTTATTTTCCAAACAAAAATTAATTGAGTTAAGGACCCAAGCAACACTGGGAAAATCTTCTAGTTTAATATATTCATTGATTCTCTCTAGATAGGATGTAAGCAGTGAAGTATCAAGTTGCAGATAATGCAAAGTCATTAAGGTTGGTAAAGATCACAGAGGAATGTGAGAAAAAACAGATTATATGACAGGAGATGAAATTCCATGTTGAAAAATACAAAATAATGGATATTGGAAGGGAAAAAAAAACAATTCTTATGTTTTATAAGGTCCTCAGTTAACTGTATCAACTGAAGAAAGTGACCTAAAAGCCACTGTGGACAGCTCAATCAAGACCCCTCCTCAGTGAGCAGGTACATTCAAAAAAAGCAAAGTGTTAGGTTGTATAAGGAATAAGATTATGAATACTACAGAAAATATTTTGTCATTGTATAAATAAATAATGCAGCTTCCTCTGAAATACTAGTCACCTCATCTCAAAAGATATATTGCAGAATCAGAGTGGGTTCAGTGACAAGTGATAAAAGTGATTATAGACATAGAAAAACTTTCATATGAAGTGAGATGAAACTATTAGAATTGCTCACTTTAGGAACAAGACAATAATGGCAACATTATAAAATATATGAAGTAACAAATGATAAATTGTATAGTAATGAACCTTATGGAGACGGTAGATATTGAGCTTCTATTCTCTCTTCCATAGTACAAGAACAAAGGGACACATTCAATACAATTAAAAGGTGAAAAAAGCAAAACAGGAAACACTTTTCACACATATAATTAAACCACAGAACTTACTGTCAACAAGTGTTGAATTTAGCAAGATTCTAAAAGTGATTCAAACATATATGTATTGTGAGACTATCCAGTATTAACAGCTATTGGTTATAAAAAATTTAAACTGATAAGAAATGTCTTTCTTCAGACTTTAAATCAAGTCTCCAAAAAGAAAAGATGATAAAGCGAGTTAATATGGAGGGTAGATTATCCCACATTTGCTTATTGTGTGGTTCTTTCATGTTCCTCTGATGTATCTGGTTCTGGTCATAGAAGACTAGATACAATGTTCTGATGCAGTATAACAACTCCTATGTTCTTCATGTTTTCAAGAAAGCAGGACATGCCCATTTTCTCGTCACTCTGATCAATATACTCCCCCCACAGGACAGGAAAGACATTTATAAATTATATCTACATATATATTTCAAACTAAGATTCATACACGGAACATTCAAACCATTCTATATCTCTTCTCATTTCATCTGATGGTTTCTTTGTTTTGATTGAATGCATACTGATAAATCACATCATTAAATCTGATGTTCTCAGAAGCAATGCCTTCTGCACTTTTTCACGTGGAGAAAGTACATAATCAGCAAATTGAGTTTCATTGTTTCTTTTTTTTTCTTTTTACAGTTAAACATTAAAAATTTGTACTTTTCTCTTCTGACTTATTTTCCCTTTGGTAAAGTCACCTGCACTACAAGCAAATGATCCAAGGCAATGATAAGCAACTTTGAATTAATTTATTGACTAAAAAAGATAGAATCATTGACTTTTTATGCATTAGGTAAAGTTTCAGAGGTTACAAGATATCAAAAGTTTCTCCTGAGTGAATGGCTCATCAGGCTGATGTAGTTAAGGCACATTAGTTTCATAGCCAATGTTACACAAGGGTGTAATGTAGCCACAATCATATCAGACAGTCTTTGACTGCCCTAACCTGATAGATAAGACCACTCCGCAGCTGGGTGTACTAGTCTTTCAGTTTGAGATTGACTAAGCAAGACTTGAACCGAACTGTAGCTGAATGCTTTAACCATTCAGCCACTGAACAAGACAGCTCAAAAACAATTGATATAGCAATCTGCACAACACTTACCAGGAGATCAGCACTGTGGAGATTGAGCGCTCGGGGTAGATTGAGTGGCTCTAGTAAAGACCTGCTAAATCAACCGCCAGTCATGTTCCCATCAATTCCAGTACTCCACTGGATTGAGAAGAGTAAGGTAAGTCAATGGGAGAGTTTCTCCCATCAATCCCTCACTCTTGAGATACCATGGTAACTTGATCTAAAGGGTGTAGCTGGAATGGAGTTCCTTAGTTTGACATTGCTTCCAGCATAGACCAGGTCTTATTCAAGGGCAGTAACAAAGAAAAAGCCACTATTATATTATGTTGTTCACACGTAAGACCTTTGCCATTCAAGAGAGATTGGACAATTATTAGTACCCTGTAAACCCAGTCTTATTTTTGTGAGTAGTTCTTTCTGATTTGATGTTAGATCAAGATACACTGCTTTTGTCCAGTACAGAGTTCTTCTGGGTGGTAGTAATAGTAGGGGACATCTTCCAGGATGAAAATGTAGGAAAAAGTACTGGTACCATTATTTAAAAGAACTCTCATGTCTGTCTGTCTGTCTCTCACACCCACATACACACTCTTCATGCCACTTTTCAATGCTATCACTTAAAAACCCCCAGGAGCTTAAAGATAGGCTCTGAATTCATACTTCAGTAACTTCCTGATTCTCAAAAATGGTCTCAAGAACATAATGTATGATATACCAAAAATAAAGGCAACTCTAAATGAGATTATCATCTCTAAACTATACATGCTATTTTGATTCAAATCACATACAAATATAAATGACAAATGTTATTCTTATAATGATTACACAATCCTATGTACTAACTACTTATTTTAAAATAAATATTGGTTTTATATACAGAACTTTTGCTAAAGTTCATACATTGCTATACTAGCTTCTGCTTCCCAGGGTAAAACTCTAACTTTTTACTCCTACAAATTATATAGAACTGGTCACCAAATTGAATAACCAATATGTTCACATGCTGTCCCATAAATAGATATAATATACATACATTAGTCATGCTGCTGGGAGTCCTTATAAATTCTATTGTTTCTCATTTATTATGACAGCGAATGAGTTATTTATCCTAAATGGATAAGATAAAATTTTAAACATGAAAATTCTAAGATACACATTTTCTCTTACCCAAAAAAGAAAAAAAATTGAAGAAAATGTCAGTATTTTGACCCATATTTTTCATGCACCAGCTAACTAGAAAATTACAGAACCTGAAGAGCTCAGATAAAATGTATCAAGGGGATTAAAACAACACATGCCTCCCCTCCTGCCAGTAGCTGTGGGATGCTACTGGAATGTGAATTAAGGATTCTCAAGCCTTTGAAAAATGGGGACCTTTGAATTTTTAATTTCATTAACTAATCATTAGAGAACTGGAAATTGCTGTGTTTCTGACGGTTAGATAGGTAGCTGCCTGCATAAAGTGCAGTTTTAATTTTGCACGAGCTGGCCTGCTTCCCAGCAGCATATTGATTTGTGGGACCATTACTTATAGCACCTAGAGCATAATTAAATATTAAGTCCTCCTTTGATGTGTGCAAAGCTCAACTAAGACGATTACTAGACATACTGAGGGTGGCTTTCACACATTTTCTGGTATTGAACATTGCAATATCACTGAATTTATCTTTACTCAATAAGATTCCACATCCATCCTTTGCATTATCTTATGTATCTGTAGGTATTATATAGGGATTGGGGAAAGAAAGGAACATTATAAAGGGATACAAAAATTATTTAAAACAGGATAAAAAAGAATAAACAATTTTTGAAATAATGTGACACTGAAATAAAATAAAATAAAGATATTTTCTAACTATTGAAAGAGAACAGGCACTCTATGCCTGCAATTATTTAAATGTCAACTAATATAGAAGTCTCAGAAATACATTTCTATCTAAGTCCCAAGGAGAAATCAGGAATGTAATTTTTCACTGACATCTCAAAGGGCTTTACTATTTTAGCATTATTTTGTCCATTCTGTTCTCTAGGGGTACATCTATACTACAGCACTCTTCCTTTGACTTCCCTTACTCCTTGTGAAAGCAGGGTTTCTGGCATCGACTGGAGTGCCCCCTCACTTCAAATTAGCTGTCTTAACTAGACCAACAATTCAAACCTTGGAAGATCTACAGTGGCAGCTTCGATCTTCCTCTGCAGTGTAAACATACCCTAGGTGAGAATGGTCACTTTATAAATGAGGGGGGAACTCTTCTTAAATAGTTAAAAAGAGTAGGAATACTTAAAAAGTGGTACAAATGCAGTATCTGTTTGGGCATAAGTCTGGAAGCGCTAAGTTCTATTCTTAGCTCAACCAGCAGTTCATTGTGTCCCAATTTCTCTATCTGTAAAGTTGGGACAATCATTCTGTGAATAACTTTGGGATCTTTGAATAAAATGTAAGATTGAAGTATTAACACAATGCAACAGAAATTTGCTAATTTTGGCGCTGTTTACCTGCATACCCCATACCACATGTACAAATCTGGTGCTCTTCTTTCAATTTTCAACAAAAGATGTAACAGTTTGAGCTATGTAGCCTGGACTTTTATATTTCTAAGACAGTATTTTACTAGTTTACCGTGAACCACTCTGAAAAGTAATTAACAGGACATTTCAAATATAAACGGTTGCAGTACAGTCTGTGATAAACTATCCTTGCTTTCTATTGTATGTGGTCACTAACATGTTAATCTGCAAAAATCTGGTGACTCAAATGATATCCCAATTAACAGTGTGGATTCATTTAATCTGTTAAGATTTAGGAACTAGAAACCAGTATTTACCCTCAAGGTGTGTCTGTTTCCTTTTTCAAATATAGCAACTCACTCATATCACATCCTGGGTTAGTCACCAATCCATGATATTACTTCCATACAAAAAGGAAATGCATAGCCTAAGCACTAGCTCATTACATTCTTTTCTTTAGCAAAGGCAAAACAAAATGAACTTCAGATGGCACCCGATAGACATACCAGCCTAACACTTTTTAACAATTTAGTTAGTTATTCAGGGTAAAACACCCCAAAAATTAACAAAAACCAAAGCTTTGACCCTACTGGATAATTTAAATGTGCACATTTTTACATCTCCACTATGATATGACTAACTTGTTAAAAATTACACTAAGAGGTGTCCTCTGATGTACTGTGTATGAGAAATAGAAAAAGCCTAAAGAATAGCTATAACTTATGTCAAATATATAAACTGTTTTTATAACTTTTAAAATAAAATCCATATCTTATTAGTTCTGAAGACTTTTAGCTCAATGGGTATAGAGTACATACTTGAGTGTTTGCGAAAGGATAATACTAGACTCTTTCTTAATTATGCCTTGTTTGCTCAGCAGCTGAAGAGTAAAGCATTGAAGGAGTAGATGAACCACCTTGTGGTATGAGGGGTATATGACCTGTAGCAACATTTTTGCAAGATAATCTTCAATGCCACCCCCCCATACTATAAATAGGTAGAATAGTTCCCTCTACGAAGAACATATGCTATACTTATCTATTTCTTCTGCTATTTGAATTTGACCTTTCTGTGATGAGAACAAAAATGGTGCACATTCCTTGTTTTTAAGAAAAAAACAATCAGTTCTGTAAACGGGACCAAAACTACAGGTAGTTCCATCTGCTCTCTGTGTCTTGTATACTTGTGTTACATAGTTCTGATGAAAGAGGAGGTGTTGTCTTTGACTATACAGTAATTCCTCATTTAACACTATAGATATGTTTCAGAAAATGATCGTGTTAAGTGAAAACATGTTATGTGGGGTCAATTTTCCCATTGAAAATAATGGAAAAGGTGGGGGTTGCGTTTCAAGAGGTGGTATCTGTTGGGACCGGGACATAAGGTTGGGGGAGAAAGGGGACTGTGTTACAGCAGGGAGGGGAAGTGTTTGGCTCTGGGGAAGGGAAAGGGAGAAGAGGGGAGGAGGACTGGGTTGGAAGTATGCCCCTGTCACAGGTCTGCTGGGACCCGCACTGCGTCTGGCGAGGGGGAGGGGGATCGCCGGGGAATGGTGCGGCGAACCCTCCACCGCTTTGCAGGGAGATGGAAGAAGGTCTGCACAGTCATCGGCGATGGGCTGGCTGGGGAAATCATGTTATTCTAGGGACTGTCATGTAATTCAAAAAACCTTCCCTTAAAAAAAAATTGTGCTATCACGAAAATATGTTAAGCAGGCACCTGTTAAATGAGGAATTACTGTACAGCTAAACAACCTGTTGGAGCTCACAAACTCAGCAGGGTTGGCGTACTTCACTATTTGGATGGGAGACTACAAAGACATGCAATTAGAGGTGCGAGATGGAAGAAGGCAACAAATGTCCAAAAACAGTGTTAGGGGGCAACATACTGCCAGAGATGGCCTCTTTCATCTGAGAGGAGCAGCACCTGTGAGAGTCTCAGGACAGATAAACGACCACTTCTTTTGGTCAGAGCAAGCGTGTTAACTCTGATACATGACTAAAATCTTTCCCAGGTATTATAACTCCTTGCACACAGTCATGTGGGCTTTTTCTGCACAGCCCTTCCTTGGCTGATAAAGCAGTATAGGTGTGTTTTGTTAAAATGCTACCGTGTTTCATCCCCAATATTGATCAGTTTGAGTACTGTGGGAGAGCGAATTATACATAGAGTATTTAGAGAAACACTGAATAAAGCTGATGCAGGGATGCATAAACTATCTTCCAACATCAGGGAGGCCCCATAAATACAGAGTCGTATGTACAGACAATATTGCAGATAGTGGACTGGATGCAGATACAACTGCCCAGTGGTGCCTGGTCTGTGGTGTCCAGTTCAGGCAATCTAAGATGTGCAGTGCATTCAGGGCCAGTGACCAGGTGTCAGCAGCTGGGACTGGGCAGCGGGTCACAGTTGGGGCTGTCTAGCACCTTTTCACCATGCAGCTTCCTGTCCACCAGTTCAGGTCCTTTGGGCAGCACCAGTATCCCCAAAAGGGCCTGTCCCAGGCCTCAGGAATTATAGCAGATGGGTATCCCACTACAATTAGAGTATTGTGTCCAGTTCTGGGCATTGCATTTCAAGAAAGATGTGGATAAATTGGAGAACAGCCGAAGAAGAACAACGAAAATGATTAAAAGGCCAGAGAAAACATGAGCTATGAGGGAAGACAGAAAGAATTGGGCTTGTTTAGTTTAGAAAAGAGAAGACTGAGAGGGGACATGATAGATTTCAAGTATCTAAAAGGATGCTGCAAGGAAGAGGGAGAAAAAATTGCTCTCCTTGGCCTCTGAGGACAGGACAAGAAGCAATGGACTTAAACTGCAGCAAGGGACGTTTAGGTTGGACATTAGGAAAAACTTCTTATCTGTCAGGGTGGTTAAACACTGGAATAAATTGCCTAGGATGGTTGTGGAATCTCTATCACTGGAGATATTTAAGAGCAGGTTAGACAAACACCTGTCAGGGATGATCTAGACAGTGCTTGGTCCTGCCATGAGGGCAGGGGATTGGATTCGATGAGTTCTAGAGGTTCCTTTCAATTCTATGATGCAACATGCACTGCTACTGCATGTGCTATCACTTGCCAACCCCAGGGAGAAGCACATGATGCACTACCACTTCCCTCAGCACCTCCCTGTGCCACCCCTTCTCCTCAACACCCAATGCTATCCCTTACCCCCAAGACTCCATCCTCATGCTGCCTCTTCCCTGCAAGACCCTACCCCTACTCACATCCCACTTGTGAAACAGTTTGCTGCTGTGGGTGTCGATGTAGCTACTGTAAAAAACAGCTAGTGAATTGTGGGTTGATACTGCTGGATGCGGACTTGATACAGATCTATATTATTGTATCTGTGAAGGGCTCTAGCCATAAGGCACAGCCTCCCATGCCTTCTCCCCGGGAGATGAAAGCTACAATTTCTGGCAGTGGCTCTAATGTGCCACTATGGCCTCACCGCACTTCTACCCCCTGAAGTGCAGTCCTCTTACAATCTGCCCATTAGTGGGAAAGTTTTGGTTTCTTCACACCACAACATCCTTCATTGCCATAGCAGATTCAGTCATTTAACACCTTGTGCCATGGTTTACTTTAGTGAATGTTTCCTGCCACACCACCACCATTATTTCAGACTGAATCTGGACACAGCAAGTATATCAGCTTGTTACATTTCTAAATCTCTTTAAGATCATTTGAAGAGGAGGGACCACTATTATTATTCGAGCTCAAGCAACAAAACTTATTGTTACTTGAAGATATACCGTTTCCTTTAGAGACTGTTTGGAATTATACTAGATTCCCCCCTAAAACATCATGAAAATATGAATACTGTTTAGTTGAACTGTGAAGCTATTTACAATCACAATTATTAGGCAGATAGGACAAATCTACTAATTCTCCTAACACCAAATCAAAATTGTGAAGGCATCTGTCAAATAAAATTTCTTGTGTGTTTTTCTTCTATGGACATGACAGCCGGGGATTATTTATTTTTGATTTGTCATGTATTTTTAAGGACCTGTTGGTGAACATAGGAGAATTGTAATGCTTTGAGGCTAGAAAGTACGCTATTAGAATTACAGGTAAAAAGAGAAATGGTGCCAAGGAAACTTAGTACTAACAGGGAAAAACATCCACGTATTTAAAGAACGGTTGAAGTATTAAATGCAAATGCAGTGGTAGGTCTACTTTAAGTAGTTGAGTGATAATCCAAAGCAGTTAAGGAAAAAACACCCATCATCAACTAACTGGGTCAGAAAAAAATACTGCTATTTGTTTTACATTATCAGCATTTTTTTTATAAATTAAAATTTTCTAGCAACTAGGTGAAAACGTTCAATGCTGCTTCTTTGTGGGCTTGATGATAATTCAAAGAATGTGACAATGGAAAAGTGAGAGTTATAAAATGAGTGAATAGCAGTTCTTTGCTGCTGAATGATTCTGTCTTTTAGTAAATTATGCTTACGGCTTTCAAAACAAGAGAATGTCCAAAGAGAGTTGAGATATAAAAACGAGGAAGTTTCATGTTAAGAATATTTCCCCTCTAAACCTTGCAGATTAAAAACATGAGTCTCCAAGAAAAATGCTTCAGTACTAAGCACTTCAAATACAGATAGTCACTTGTAAAATGAGCTAGTTTAAAGTCTATTTTTTAATATGGATAACCAACTAAACTTTATTCATGGGCTAAAAACTAGAACAGATCGGTACCACATAGCAGGTATTGAAAAGTGTCAGAGAAATAAAGACATACCTTACATATGGTTGTAGTCTAGCATATCAAGATGTAATTAGCGTACATTCTCTAGGAGTTACTCTAGTCTATCCATAAGTGGCTAGAATGACAAGCTTCAAGGCAAAACAAGAGACAGATGGGAATGGAAGCATTTTAGAGATCACTTTTGCAGGAATACAGACTGCATGCTGCACTGTTTTCAAGAACATCTTAGGTAGGTAGTAATAAGAGGATTTTGCTGCTTTTATAGTGGCCATGAATCCCTCTAGTCTGCTCACTGGACAATGCAACTGGGACTGACTTAAGAGCGGAAAGTTGGGATTTTACATGGGGGAAAGGGAAATGTAGGACAAATAATGGAAATTAAAAAGACCTTCAAACTGACCAAACTTCTTGCTTCATTAATTTGGATTGGTTAGAATTCATCTGATAGATCTCACGAGGGTGGGGAAAAAAAGACAGTTACCTGTTCTGTAACTGGTGTTCTTCAAAATGTGTACCTGTAAAAACCTGTACATGCCAGGGTCCCAGCGCCCCCTGGAGTGGTGTGGATGTGTCAAGCTAGGGCCCTGCTCGGTCCCTTCCTTCTCAGGTCCTTCTTGCTGGAACTCTGACAGAGGGAGGACAGTGGGAAGTTGAATGCACAGGAGCAACACATCTCGAAGTACACCAATTAAGGAACAGGAAACTGCCTTTTCTTCGAGTGCTTGCTCATGTCAATTCAACATAGGTGACTGTAAGCAGCATCGGCAGAGGTGGGTAGAAGTTAAGGACATGAAGACTGCAGTACAGCCCTGCTGAACCCAGTATCCTCCCTAGCTTACTGCATGATGGCATAGTGTGATGTGAAAGTGCACTAACGAATACATCACTGCTCGACAGATATCCTAGACTGAAACATGAGTGAGATAGGTATGCGATGAAGCTTGAGCTCTGGAAGAGTGGGCCCTGATCAATGCTGGTAGCTGGGCTCCTGCCAACTCGTAGCATGTAAGGACACCAGAGGTGATCCACTGAGAACCTCTGGGAGGGTATCGGGGAATCCCACCCCTGCTACACGTAGACTACAAAGTCAACCTGTGGAACTCTTTGCCAGAGGAGGCTGTGAAGGCTAGGACTATAACAGAGTTTAAAGAGAAGTTAGATAATTTCATGAAGGTTAGGTGCATAAAAGGCTATTAGCCAGGGGATAGAAATGGTGTCCCTTGCCTCTGTTTGTCAGAGGCTGGAGAAGGATGGCAAGAGACAAATCGCTTGATCATTGTCTTTGGTCCACCCTCTCTGGGGCACCTGATGCTGGCCACTATCGGCAGACAGGCTACTAGGCTAGATGGACCTTTGGTCTGACCCAGTATGGCCGTTCTTATGTTCTTATGTGAAGAGCTGAGTGGACCTGTGGAAGGGCCTTGTCCTTTTTAAGTAGAAACCCAGAGCTTTCCAAACATCCAGTGCAAGGAGACACCTCTTCTGGTTGGTCGTTTATCAATTAATGGTCCTGGTTAACTGCAACACCCCCTCTCTCTGTGTGCTATGCATTTCATGCTCAATTGGCAGGCTGGCCAATTTTTAAACTGGCTCCCCTTGTAGGCTGGCTCTGGCCTGCCATCCCGTACTGCGCAGAGTGGCAGGCGGCTCCCTGGGAATGGGGCCGGGAGCACACTGGCTGCTGGCCCTGCCCCTGCTGGAGGAGGGAAGTATTTTAGTAATTGTGTAACTGCTAAAAATTTAAAATTGTTGCAGCTACACAATTACTAAAATAAACAATATTTAACATCCCTAAAAGGGAACTGAGGACATGTCATTTCACACAGCCTCTTTTACAACCTGCTCTGTTCCTGTAACTCAGGGCTATTTAACTTGGGAAGCTCCAGGGGCCACAATGATTCTCACAGCACATGCCGAGGGCCGCAACTTAAGTGCGGTTGCATACACATACAAATATATATGCAAATATATGTAAATAGCTTCTTTCACACTGAGACAGGCATGAGTACAAAGATTAAGGCAAGACTACACAACATGCAGGCCCCATTTAAGTCAGTTCTGCTGACATTAATGAAATGCAATATTTACCTGATTTCCACCCATATGACAGCACTTTTAATGAGCAATGACAGTTCAGGAATTTAACTACTAAATAGCATGTCAACAGAAGATCACTATATTGACTATTTTTGTGTTTTGGCTTCCACTTGCGGGCTGTGTGTTGAGCCCTACGTAAACCCAAACCACACCACGGGCCGCAAACAAACGGGCTGTGGGCCACGTGTTAAGCAGGAGTTGTTTGAGGCTGGCTGCGGCAGCTGGTGCCCCAGGCGGAATGCGTGATGGGCACCCCCACCTGCAGGTCCGTCAATGGGCTGTTGTCATCGGTGGGCGCCCCGGGCGGTGGTGCCCTAGACAGCGGCCGAGTCCACCTATAGCCACGGGCCGCCCCGGTGTTGAATAGTTCTGCTGTAATTCAAGACTGAAACCTGTCTAACTTAGCTTGTAGAGAAAAGTATAACTAAATGAGTAAAAATATAAACAGGATATTTGTTATTTGAAAATCATTCTCTCTACTGCTTTATTCCTGTTTGTTAAATAAACCTACTTTTTTTTACGAGGCTATTTATCATTGCATAGCACTTGTCACAAACTCACAGTAATAGCTATCACTTAATATAAGGGTAAATAATTATACCTTTTTCTCAGGCCAACATGCTTTGAGAACAGCTTGAGTTCTGAAGAAAACAAGTAGCCGGCTATCCTCATCACTGAGATGAAATGCTTGCTCCATAATCTGCAGGACCTGAATGCGGGGCTTCACTGGCAAGGAGTCATCATCACAGAAAGGTCTCAACCACTCCAATAGATCATCTGAAGAAACTAGTTTCTCCCTGTAATTCAAACAAAATGATTCTGCTTTAATTAATATTTAGTCATTTTAATCCAAATGTTAAAGAAATTATCACCGGTAGCCACATCACAAGTAAACAAAGGTCATATTTGTTAACAACTTTAATGGGAACTTTGCAAACTCTTCTAACTCGGAGGCAGCATAAGCAGCTGGGAATTACATCTATTGGAACACAACCAGAGATTCAGTGTCTCTGAATTGCATTATTTCTGTGTTATTGATTATGTTACCTGGTTACATATTTGGCTACCTTGAAATAGAGACTGTGGAACTTAACCCTCTCCAAAAGTCCATTCTGAAGTCTTTAAATTTCCCCACATTAATCAATTTTAAATCATCATAGAGGAATGATGAAGAACCATCTATGCATAAAACACCATTTTCTCAATTATTACCATTTAAACAGGTAATATTACATCTTCCCAGAATATACATTTCAAAACACATTCCAATATTTAACATAATATGAACTATAGAGAAATAAAACTTTTGAAGTATTTACTAATCTAAGAAGGAATTATTCTTTCATGACTCCATTCCAAATGAGGTCATTCCAGTAATTCCAATACAAAATGTAAAAGGGGCACACATAATATTCTAATTTGAACAAGAACAGGTCAAAATCTATTAACATAATTTCTAAAAATTTTGATAATTTGCAGATTTTAATACATTAAAATGTCCTCCAAAGGTCATCAAACCATGGCTCTGGTGAAAAACCTTGCTCTGACACTTACAGGGATGTTTATTAAAAAAAGGGAGCAATTATATCTAGAATATACTAAGGTGATGATTAACAGTCAACATTGATTTGTCAAGAACATATTACATTATACTAACTCTGTAAGTTTCTTTGACAGGGCAGCATGCCTCGTGAATCGGGGGAAGCAGTAAATGAGGTATAACTTGAGTTTGCTAAAGCTTTTGATACTGTCTTACAAGACAGTCTCTCAAACAAAAGGGAAATCTAGACTAAATCAGCTACCCTGAAACAGTGAGTCAGGACCCCAAAATGGGTCAGGACCACAAATTTGTTAGGCTTGCTGGGAACTGGGGCCAAAGCTTAAACCTGAGTCATACCACCTGGGGCCAAAACTCCAGGGCTTCAGTACTGGATAGTGGGGCTTGGGTACAGGTTCCCACCTGAGGCTGAAGTCTTTGAGCTTTACCTCCACCCTGAGGTGGCAGGGCTTAGGAAGGCTCAGGATTTGGTCTCCCTTTATGAGGTTGTATAGAAATGTTTATTGTTCGCAGGGGGTCACAGTACAGTAAAGTTTGAAGAACTCTGGTCTAGATGGATTTACTATTTTGGTAGGTCCCTCTCTCCCCAATTCAGATTGCCTTGGTGCTGGAGTGGAATAGCTAGTTGGGCTGAAAGAGGCATTAGGTGAGTTTGGGGGACATATTAAAAGGAGGGAGGGGGGTGGATGGAGATGAAAGAGGCTGCTTGGTGAGGGGATGAGTCAAGAAGAGGCTGTAGGTGGTTTTGGTGGTGAGGAGGGAAATGGGGCAGCTACTAAGCTTGGGGACACAAGGCACAAATACCATGTGTGGATGGCACTGGCATGAGCAAGTGATACTTACTTGCGGTACAGGCGGCTGCTGACCGTGTCTCAGATCTAGAGGCATTTGTATGGCCTGGACTGAGCCAGTACTAGTGGCTACCCTGGAGGCAAAGGTGCAAGGGACCAGCACGTTGCCTTAACTAGTGCTGTCAGTCCAGCACTCTGCTCTCTGCAGTGATGGTGCTGGCAGCAGGCATGCGTTCATACCCTACAAAGGTACATTGGATTGGGATGGGCTCACTTTGTCAGACACACTCACTAATGCAACGTCTCCCCCTGCCTGGTTGACAAAATGATATGCACCATGTTACAGCGAGGCTGTGGGTGCCCTTGAATAGCAGTGGTCAAGAACATTCTCCCATAGCCATGGCACTGTATCACACTCAAGTGGTGAATGACACACAACATTATCTTCCCAGTTTTTAAATTGCAAACTTCGTAGAATTAAGCTTGATTTCATAATTCTGCAATTAGACGGAAAAATCAGGAATATTATGGAAAGTTTTTGGAGGAGGATTGCCACCTCTGCCTTTCCCAACCAAAAGGCTACATCATTAGCTCCCACTGCCTTATGAGGGGCAAACCGGCAAAGTGCTCTGAGGCGGGGGGACAGGGAGGGAGTGTTCTCAAACATCTCATCTTTCTGAGCAACTTGCTGCTCTGTCCTCAAGCAGGGAGCTGCTGCTGAGCTGAGGGAGAAGTGCCCCTCCCCAGGCCAGGCAGCTCCTTGCAAGGCAGCCCAAAGCCCCTGGGTGGGGCTTATTAAGCAGCTGTGGGGCCATGCTACTGTGCAGCTTAGAGGGAACCTTGGCTAATATGTAATTCAGAACAAAGTAGTGCATTTTGCTATTGTGAATAATTAAATCATTGATTGGCACAAAAACTACAGAAACGTTCATTTCAAATAGTGAAGATAACACATAGCAGCAGTGACAGAATTCATTAAAAAGTAGCTGAAGCATCATATAAAATTAAACTGGAAAAAACAATGCTTAAATATAATCTTAGGTCTTACAAATATATTTCCAGTATTTTCCTGGGTTAGTTATTCCTAAAATAATTTCCATAAAAGCTTTCCCTCTTTTCCCTCTGTTGGCCTCACCTGTCCTTCTACAAACACCCATGTGCATTGCAAAATGGTTTTAACATGCTTCTTACTCATCTGAGCATAGCTTGTATTAATGTTTCTGCAGTTTACTACGCAGTAATGGATTCTCCTCATGCACTTCTACCATAAATATTAGATGAAATTCTGGTCTTTTTGTAATCCTTTCATTTTGAAATATTTAAATTAGCTAACATTATGATGAGCAAAGAGACCATTAACTATTCCTCCATTCGGAGCTATTGATTATTTTAGTCTAACAAGTTTTCAGTGAGCACCAGTGTCTATTCCTAGCATGGGAGGAAGGGGATAAAAACAAGACATGAGTAGGAGACACACTGTACCACTTTATTACAGAACCTAAATCTGAAACGATCAAATTCTGTTATCTATTTATTCTTTCAGCTAGTTTTCAGTTCATTTGAAAACATTTATACCCAAGTTAATTTGAATTAATTTTTCAAATGAGATTGAGACATTGCCATTTACTTTATTAAATCCAACACATATCACATATACAATACTTTATTCCCTTCAACTGCAACAGAATTCTAAGGCTGTAGAAATAGCTTATCACTTTTCTTAATGCTTGAAAAGAAACAGTCATGGCATTTGCATAGTTTCTGAAGACTGGATCTTCTCTCTAATTAGTCTGGCATCAAACTTTTACCCTCTTAATATGGCACACAGTTAGGGTCACAATGGTCTATTCACACAGAATATAAAGAATTTGCTGTAGCATATTATCTCTACACAGATACAGATAAGTATTCATTGTGGCACTGTCATATGAGAAACTCTAAATAGAAGATAGGGGCGGGATAGTTTAATATTCCACAGTTAGGAAAATGGATGGTTGAGGTAGAATCATTCTATATAAGTATCAGTAACCAGATAATGAGTTGGGAAATCCTAGGTTTGAAAGATGCAAGTGCGCAATGCAAATAGTTTTCAACATCCAGTCGATTTCTTTGTTTTGTTTTTAATATGACTAAACTTGAAAAGCTTTTTTCACAGAGGTATGTTGATGAAAATGAAAGAATAATACGTAGTGCTTCTTCTCCAACTTTCGAATACATTGGGAAATATTTTATCCTAAATTCCTCCAAGCTTGCATTTTCAAAATTATCTTTCGCACTTGAATCATATTTTATTTTGAGTGCTTGTTCTTGCAATACTTCTGGCAATGAATCGACATCAACGTTGAAAGGATTGCGTAATTTATGAATGGGGTTGCCAGAAAAGTTGTTTGGAAAATAGCAGATGAATTCGTCAGCAAGGCAGTCTAGACGAAACACAATTTTGTTCTTCACATCCTCTTTACAAACTTCTTGGAAATCTTCATTTTCAGCGAGTGATGAAAATGTCAAGTTAGGCATCTGAGCTTGTGTTTGATATTTCCAAAGCTGGATTTTCTCCGTAAATGCTTTGATGGCATCATGGTGCGCTATAATGTTTGTAGTGTTGTTTCCTTGCAGCTTCAAACTGAGGTTATTCAAAGATTCAAAAATGTCCATGAGGTATGTCAGTGAAAGTTGAAACGTTTGGTCCATAAATGCATGATATAACTCTTCTTTCTTCTGTTGCTTGAGGAAAATTTACACTTAATCTTTCAGTTCAAATAATCTCGAAAGCATGTTACCTTTGGAAAGACATTATACCTACATGTGAAACAAAAGAGTTTTATAATTCGCTCCCAAATCCGTGCAAAGAGCATAAAAAAGTCTCGTATTTAAAGCACTGTTCTTCACAAAACTGACAACTTGGATAGCCAAATTCAATGAGTCACGTAGGTCATCTGGAAGGGTTTTAGTAGCCAACGCTTGTCTGTGTATGACCCAGTGAGTTGTGGTTACAGCTGGATTTTTTTCTTTCACCAACATCACAAATTCAGAGCAAGAGTCAAGAATTGCTGGAGCACCATCTGTGCATACATCAACCAGTTTTTCCCCATGAAACTCTATTTTCTTCAAAAAAGTCAGAAATGCTTTTCATAATATAGAAGCCTTTGATGTGGTCATCAATTCCTTCAAAAAAAGCAGTTCTTTCACAGTTCCACTGTTAAGGAATTGAACGCAGACAAACAACTGACAACATTGTGCTACATCAGTGGTATCGTCACACTGAATTGCGAAAAAAGGAGAAGCCAACACTGTCAACACAACTTGAAGTTTAAGCTTTTTCGCCAGCTCATCGATGTGACATTTCACGGAACTGTCAGAAAGCAGAATTTCCGTTTTTTCTTGCTTTCAACACCAAGCATAGTATCAGCTGCTTTCAACAAGCAAGGCTTCACAATAATTTCTCTGATTATGTGCGCTTTCTTGGCTTTAGCGATGAGCAATGACAGTTCATAAGATACTTCTACCGCTTTGGCCAATGCTTGATGAAAAGTTCCAGTAGTGTCCAGCTTCATGTGTTTCAAATTTTGAAGTTTAGCAGCAAAAACTCTTGGTTACTCTATCAAAGCGCTGTGGTTCTTCGCCAAATGTTGCTCAAGACAACTAGGTCTCAAGGTGTCATTGCTAAGAACTGTGTGGCATACTACGAATTGAAGATGATCAATCCCGTTTTTTTCCATGATGGTGAAGCCATCTACCTGGAAGAGGTAGAGGAGAAGCTTCTGGCTCAGGGAGAGGGCTCCAGGCTGGAGAGTGTTGGGATCAGGTGGAGTGTTGGGGTGCTGAGCATACCACAGGCTTGTGGATGTGAGGGTGCAGGAGTTCAGGTTGGGGTGTATGAGGGGCTCAGGGCAGGAGGGTGGGGAGTATGATGGGCTCAGGACACAGATTTGCAGGGTGTGGATTGTGCAGTAATGTTGTGGCAGAAGACTGGGGATGTGAGACACTCAGGACGGCGTCATTTCCAGTGTCAGTGCTGGGTTGTTTTTTTTTAAAGAACTAAGAATCTATATCTATGCTATAATGTACAACTATGTACAGCAAAAGGGACTGCAGGAATAAACTGGGTACGAGCGTGAGATAAGCTCTGAGGTATTTAAAAAAAACTTTTTAAACTAGGAGGAATACTCAAGGGAAGTAAAAACAAGGAAGAATGACAACTTTCAACAAGGGAGATCTCACAATAAGGAGGGAAATTGAAGAGACAAAGTTCACTCCGTCTGTAGCCTGAGGCGATCAAGAGGAACTGACGGCGACCGAACCGCACAATTACTCAAAACAGCCAACGCCGCGAGATGCCACTGTACATGCACAGTCCAGTCGAGTACTGCTACTGCAAACATCTCCATTCTGTGGCACTGGGGCAAGCCCAGCATCTACAGTGGAGCACCTACAGGGACATCAGTCTAAGAAGAACCTGGCTTTCTGATCTATGGGAGAAAGGGGTAAGCTGGGTCACCAAGAATTAAAACAGGCACTTCCATCTCTCGGATTCTGATTTTTCTATCTGGAAAAAAGTTCCAGTGTGCACCTTTCAGAAGGGGCAGGAGTTCCTAAAGATGTGCGCATCTTTCCTGACCATTCCATGTTGATGTCAGTGAAACAGCCTATGTGATCCATTAGCACCTGCAGCACCATACAGACATACCCCTTGTGTTTATGTAAGTATTTAATTGGCAAGGCAGTTGGGGGCCAACATGGGGATGTGTGTTCCATCTATTGCTCAATTATAGTTTGGTAAGCCCATCGTGGCAAACCTATCCATTATGGTGTGAGTGGGCAAGATGCGGCTAGCGAGCCAGATCCGGCCTGCCATACTGCCACATCCACCCCGTAGCTGCCAACACCTGTACCCTTATTAAAGGGCAGCTGCAGGCATTTTAAACAGCAGGCTGCTAATTGCTATGCAGTCTGGGCAGGAGCTTTGTGTGCTGTCACCGCCCCCAAGCAAAACCCCCCAGCTTCCACTGGCCAGTTCCTGGCTAATAGGAGATGAGAAATTTTGCTGATGGCAGGGGCAGTGAATGAAGCCACCTCCCTTCCACCTTCCCTCTGCTGGAGCAGAGCCACATGGAACAGCACGCCCAGCAGATAGGCATGCAGTCTGTCTCAGGTTCATGCAGAGCTGCTGGCTGGGAGCTGCCTGGGTAAGTGCCTTTCAGCTAGAGCCTGCCTCTGGCACCTCATCCTTCCCCCCACCCCCAACTACCTGCCGCAGGCTTTCACCAAAATCCTCTGTATCCCCTCTCCCCACCTCCTCAAGGACACAACTGCCTCCCAGACCCTGAACCCCCTCATGTACCCTTCTCCCAGACTAGAATCCTTTCCTGCACACATACCCTTCCCTGACCCCCAACCCATTCCCCTGCCCCACATCACACCCAACCCTCTGCGCCCCTTTTCCCCTTCTCCCAGGTAACTCCCTCCCAGACCCTGCACACTCCCTCCTACAGCCCTGCTCCACACTCATAACCTCCTGGACCTTGCACCCCAATCTCCTGCCCCAGATCATACCCCCCCTTCACCAACTCTTTCAGATCTCACACACCCCTCTCACAGCCCAGTCCTATATCTCAAGCTCCCTTATACACTTCCTTACAAGACCCTGCATTCCCTGCAGAGAAGTGCAGCCCTTGACCACTTACCAAAATCTTGGAGTGGCCCCCCATTAAAAATTATTGTCCACATGTCCCAGAGTCACAACGCTCTGTAGCAGAATGGTATTGATCACCTTGGCTACATGTATGACACAGTTCCCACTGTAGATTTCCCTACTCCGAACTGATTCCCCACTGAAGAGTAGCTGTTTGGAGTTGCAAGCTTCCAGAGGGCTATTGCCACATGCTTCTCCTGGGTCAGAGCAGGTCTCATTCAGGTATTCTGGCACCTCAGGGCAGGGGAAAGCCATTTGCAAAGTTCAAAGAAAGTGGCCTTGCACATTTGGAAGTTTTGCAGCCACTGCTCATCGGCCCATATCTGCATCACAATGCAGTCCTACCACTCTGTGCTTATCTCATGACACCAGAACTGGTGTTCCACTGTGTCCACAGGACTGACTGGTGGCTGCACCTGCATCAGTGCCAGGCCTTGCATGAGCAGCAACTCCACTGTAAGCCGAGATTCATCTTCGTCTTCCTGGTTGAGTGACATATGTACACTCGCGAAGTAGTGTGCCACTAGGTGCACCACAGCACTCATCAGCATCACTATGGCTTGCTGCAAACCAGAATCCATGCTTGTGTTGCTATAGCATCTGTGCAGGAAACCAGAGCACAAAAAGGCATGAACACACTACTTCCCATCGATCTCACACAAGGAGAGAGGGACATACTGATTACATGAGTCCATAACCACCCACTGCAGAGTTTAGTCCAAGCAGGCACTGGGAGCATAGCTTAGAATGCAAAGCTACCCTCAGTACATCACTCTGAGTAGGCTCTCTAATGTGGAGACAGTACTTTGGACTATATTCGATTCTTCCAGTAGTCAGAATACTATTCTTTAACTTTGCTAAATCAGATGCCAAGAAATTTACCATAAAAGGTTCGACCTTAGCTTGTAGGGTAGACGTGGTCTAAGTGAAGTACTGGCCAAAGCACAGCAATCATCAAACAGAAATTGGGACTGTAAAAATCCAGCTGCTATTAGTACCATCTCTTTTTTGGCTAGAATATTACTTTCTCTGTTTATTTTTCTGTAGTCTAGTTTTGCTCTTTAGATGCAAGGTTTTCTTAAATGAAGAACACTTGCATAGTGATGCATTTTCCTGAAGTTAATATTCTGCACAGTGTTTATTCTTTGTTGTAAAAGTTTAAGGGAGTGCCCTCTGGAAACAATGCATTACAGAAGTGCAAATATTTATTTTGCCTTTTAAAATATCAGTTCAAGCAGTATCCTTCATTATGCAATAAGGACAGCAGAAGCAATATAAGCCAAGAGATGAGTTTTTTTTAACCTACTGGTTAAAAAAAAAAACCCTTACAATGGTCCACTCTGGGTAAGGTTTTTACTCTGTGGAGAAACCTACCGTATTTTCCGGCGTATAAGGCGACTGGGCGTATATGGTGACCCCCTAATTTTCTAGTTGAAACATAGGTTTTCGCCTATACTCGCCGTAGAAGACTACCCCCCCTTAAGAGGCCAACCGGCAGCGCCCCAGCTGCTCTGCCCCAGGGTCCACAACAAAAGCCTGGTCTGCTGGGGGAGGGGGGGCACACTAGCTGCGCGCCCCCCCCCCAAGCAGACCAGGGACACGGGGAGCAAAGCCGCAGCGGCAGCGGGGTGCCACGCCTCTGAGGCTTTGCTCTGGCAAAGCCTCAGAGGCGCGGGACCCCGCTGCTGCTGCGGCTTTGCTCCCGGTGCCCCTGGTCTGCTGGGGACCATCTCCAGCAGACCAGGGACACCGGGAGCAAAGCCGCAGCCGCGGCGGAGTCCCGCGCCTCCCCGGCTTTGCTCCCGGTGTCCCTGGTCTGCTGGGGACCGTCTCCAGTGGACCAGGGACACCGGGAGCAAAGCCTCTGAGGACGCCGGCCACGGGACAGCCGCAGCGCGTCTGGGCTGTCCCGCTGCCGGCTTCCCCCGAGACTTTGCAAAGCCGCGGAGGGGCTCGGTCAGCGGGGCCTCTCTGCGGCTTTGCTCCGCGTTTTCCTAGTCTGCAGACCAGGGAGACGCGGAGCAGCTTTTCTCGCCCCGGAGTACACGGGTGGCGGGACCGCGAGGTCCTGCAGTCCATGTCCTCCGGGGCGAGAAAAGCCCCGTTCGTACCTGCAAGTTGGGGATTGCCTGTATGTTTATACCCGGCGTATAAGACGACCCCTGATATTTGGGGGATGTTTTTTAGTATAAAAAGTCGTCTTATACGCCGGAAAATACGGTAAAAGGGGTGTAATATGCATAGTGGATGAACTGTTCACAACTTCTAACACCGGAACTGAGGCTCTTTCAATTCATTTTGTTGCCAGTACCAGGATGTAGAGGAAGCACACAAGCACTTCCCTTTGGAATTCACTCAGCAATGACAAAGTGGCTTTTTTGGAGGGTGGGGAGAATGTATACATCATCCTCTGTGGCTTTCTGAAAATTATCTTTCTTTTAAATGTTGAGACTCATCTATTTTAATATCAGCCACCACTATATATTTTAGCAAGTAGCTCTTTAGATTTGCTTGTCTGTCTCAGTCTTATGAACATCTTCAAAGGTGGACAACTCTTGTTCTATATCTTCCTGCTGCAGTGAGGAGGCAATAGTGTGGTAATTGTAAGAGTATCTAAACACCTGATTTTGTTGTTTATATTCAGGTCTCCATTGCTTTAATGATTTCAACCCTGCAAACAACTTTATGTGAAGAAAAAATACTATTCTTTCCCATAAGTCGACAACAAGTGACAGTACATTCAATCATCTCTGAGTAGAGATTAAGGAACCTTACGATTTATCCATGAAATAAATGGATTGGAGGCCTCATAAGGTAACTGAGGTCCCAGGTCAGAGTCGGTTTTCTAATTTGCAGACAGAGGTTCCACAAATATTTAATAAAACTAGATAATACTGGATGAGCAAATATGGAGAATCATTCTAAAGAGGATGAGAGGCTGACACTGTAGCTAAATGGAGCTTAGTCAACTAATGGATAACCCTGATTCTGTAGATACAGAAGATAACACCAAATGAGGTAGGTGGCATCATCAGCAACAATAGAAGGGTTGCTTCTATTTCTGCAGAAAGTAGTGTAGATTCATTTCTTTGTACTATTCAGTCATACTATTGTACTTCAGGAGAACAGGAGGACTCTAACCCTGTGAAACAAGTCCTGTGAGGAGTCATGTCCTGAGGTAAAGAACACATAGGCTGGAATGAACCACATAATCTGCATCTCATTATAGCTGAGAAACGGTTGGGGAGCTTGAACAACAGTTGGAGAGAACGGTGAAGCAGATAAGGGTGCCACGCTTGTCTTAGTCATGTACATGCTAGCAGGATAATTTTGGTTGTGTCACAATGGGCTTGAGCAGTTAGTTGTGGAGGGATGGGAAAACTAGGATCACTTCTTATCTGAGATAAGCAACCAATATTGCCAGTTTTATGAATCATCCTTGGGGTCATGGAAAGGCCAAAAGAAAGCAGTCATTGAAAATGATTCTGATCCATAGTGAAGCATAGGTCTTTGCTGTGCAATTGGTATGGCATTATTAGTAAATGGGCATCTTGCAGGCTGAGAGCCAAAAACCAAACGTCTTTTTGTCTAGTGAATGAATTATAGCTGCCAGAGTCACCATTCGAAAAACTTTTGAAACTTTATAAACAGTTAGGCTATGTCTACACAGCAGCATTATTTCGGAATAACTGATATTATTCTGAAATAACAAAGAGCACATCTACACTGCAAGCCGTTATTTCGAAATAATGTTGAGATGGAGGATTTCTCAACTCCTGTAACCCTCATTTTACGAGGAGTAAGGGAAGTTGAAGGAAGAGTGTTCTTCCTTTGACTTCCTGCTGTGCACACAACACCAAAAGCCAAAATAAGCTTTTTTGACATAAGCTACGCAATTGACATAGCTCAAGTTGTGTAGCTTAATTTGACTTTTACCATGCTGTGTAGACATGCCCTTAGTGGGCTAACTGGCACTCCTGTAAATCTAGTCTAGCTTTGTCTCAGGGATGAGGCAATGGAATAGGTCCTGTGGGTGGTTTGCCCTTGCACTTTCATAGCTGAAATATGTGGTACAAGTAAACAAAGTTTATATGCATAGGCGAATGGACAATTCTAACTGAAAATATCCAATCAGGAGCATGAGAGGAAAACAAGCACATGAAATGGGAGAATTCACTTCTTAAAGAAAAAGAGAGTGTTTTATAATTATATTAAGAGTTTTTTGGACTGCAGATAATGAAAGTAACTTAATAAGAATAATGTATATCATATAATGATGTGCATTAGAATAAATGTATTCTGATTATGAGACTGTATTTACAGTGTACAAATTAATAAAATCAGTTAATAGTTGTAGGCAAGAGCCCACCATATTTAACAGACTCCAAACTACCATGTAATACATCTGTAAACAGTGTTCTGCTATTCTTTAGTAATATTTCAAACTAGCATTGTTATTTTTTAAAAAACAAAGTTGCTCCAAGTGAAATGTGATTTATAACTAATGTTCCTTTATTTGTCCTAACAAGACAGATGGGAAATGAGTATCAGCCACAAAACACCAATTTCTCCTATCTTGAAAGTCTGAAATAATAAACATTGACAGTTTACATTTTCAGTTGTGAGGATTTCAATTTTATTTAGCCTCTATTATTATCTTTATATATTATCTCTCTCAGCACTTGAGCTAAATTAGAAATTACTCTGCTGAACGAGTGGCATTCAAATTGTAAATTAAAAATGTGAAAATTAAAAGTAACTGTTGGAACACTTCAGAAAAGTCAGGCAAGCTCACATCTCAGTTTTTATGACCTTTTAGAAGCAGAAGCTTTATGCTTTGCTGTCTTAATAGATGAAGGAGGTAAACAAGTGTGTTTAAATGAACCTGAGTAATCTTTTTTATAGTTATATTGATCTTCACACTTGATTAGTGTTTAAATGCCACAATGTTAGCAGGGTATACAAATTGAGAGATGCAACAGCTCCTTTCAAAACTAAAGAAAAGAAACCAGTTCAATTTAGCACTGAATAGGGTGTATTTTTACAGTCTGTAATACAACCATTTTTTGCTCCAAATTTAATTCAAAATAATATCTGGACTAATAATGAAAATTTCACTCTCAAATGAATTTAAAAAAAAGAGAAACCCCAAAGCAGGTTAGACATGGAGAGTGTTCTTATGGAGATTAAATCTGAAGCATAACCACACAGTGAACCAGTGCACCCGTAACAGTGCTATTATCTGTGAAACAATGGGAAAGTGGGTAAGGCTTCTTTTTACCAGAACCCTTACTGCAACTAAGGACTCAAGTGATGTGGCATTGACATTAAAAAATGAAAGAAAGTATGGGAAAGTGGACCATTTCTACAGCTCCACATACAACAGATCAACCATAATAGGAGGCCAATTTCTGTTACAGGCAGTCCCCGGGTTACGTACAAGATAGGGACTGTAGGTTTGTTCTTAAGTTGAATCTGTATGTAAGTCGGAACTGGTGTTCAGATTCAGCCGCTGCTGAAACTGACTGCCAGTTCTGACTTACATACAGAATCAACTTAAGAACCCCAGGCATCCCCAAGTCAGCTGCTGCTGAAACTGATCAGCAGCTGATTACAGAAAGCAGGCCAACTCTGCATCGGGCTTCCTGTAGTCAGCGCTGGTCAGTTTCAGCAGCAGCTGACTTGGGGACGCCTAGGGCAGAGCAGCTGGGGTACTGCTGGGTTGCTCCAGTAGCGCCGCTCTTCGGCGCTACTGGACCAAACCAGTAGCACCCCATCTGCTCTGCTCCAGGCGTCCTGATTCAGCCGCTGCTGAAACTGACCAGCAACGGCTGAATCAGGACACCTGGGGCAGAGCAGCTGGGATGCTGCCTGGTTGGTCCAGTAGCACCCAGAGCAGCACTGCGGGACCAACCGGCAGCGCCCCAGCTGCTCTGCCACAGGCATCTGGAGAAAAGCCTAGTCTGCTGGGGGGGGCGTACTAGCTGCGCCCCCCCCCCCCCCCCCAGCAGACCAGGAAGACGCGGGTGGCGGACCGAGACGCACCGCGGTCCCGCCACCTGGGTCCTCCGCGGCTTTGCTCCTAGTTTCCCTGGTCTGCCAGGGAGACGGGGAACAAAGCCTCTGAGGACGCCCGCAGCGGGACAGCCGCGGGGCGTCTGGGCTGACCCGCTGCCGGCTTCCCCGAGGCTTTGCAAAGCCGCGCGGGGGGGGGGGGGGGTCGGGCAGCAAGGCAGCCCAGGCACGCCTGGGCTGCCTCGCCACCCGAGCCCCCCCGCGGCTTTGCAAAGCCCCGGGGAAGCCGGCAGCGGAGGAGCCCCATAAGTCGGATCCGCGTAAGTCGGGGACTGCCTGTATTTAAATTTAAAAACAAGATAATTCTGCCATCTATCTGGAATCAAATAACTGTGTGCATGCAGGGGACAGGCTGGGGGTGGGTGGGTTGCTAAACAAAATTAAATGAAGGCAACATAAGCTAAACTAGAAAAAGGCATTCACTCTCGAGGAAATGTGGCCACATGGGGAGCTGTGCTGGTATAATTACTGTGATATATTATACTGGTGATTTCTTCAAGTAACTAAGGTCTAATAGAGCTGGTATTTATGGGACTGTAACTTAAAATTCCATTGTGTCCTAAGGGTGGATTGGCTGACTCTCAAACCCCAGAATTAAGTACCACAGATAAGCCAAGATATGTCATGCAGTCAATCACCATTCTCTTGATCTTAAATTCTCTATGGAGCCCCTGATAAACAAGGAGTGAAAACCAAGAAATGCATGGAGAGTCTGTTTTCTTAACATTCAGGATTCAGGTTATACCATTCTCTCTTTTGTATTGTGTATTCCTAAACTGAAGTGTGGTGATGTACTATGAATTAAAGCACTCAATCCTTCTACAAGTCAAGTCTATAAGGATTTTGCTACTGTCTTGGAGCAGTAGGTGTATATCTCAGTGTTGTAACCAGATTCTCTGGTAGTATCATTTAACATTTTACTTCCTTCTGAAAAATCACTGTGTTTTGCCGTTTCCTATACTATGAACTCAAAGAGACTACACGAAACAAAGCTGGAGAGCTTTTAACACTTTTCCGCACACAAAATATTCACATTATCACATAAAGTATAGCAAGGATGAATTTCAAAGTGTCATTTTTGATATCTCTAATTTTTTTGAGTTTCTAAATTAAAAGCATAAATGTATACAAGCAGTCCCCGGGTTACGTACAAGATAGGGACTGTAGGTTTGTTCTTAAGTTGAATCTGTATGTAAGTCGGAACTGGCGTCCAGATTCAGCCGCTGCTGAAACTGACCGCCAGTTCCGACTTACATACAGATTCAACTTAAGAACCCCAGGCGTCCCCAAGTCAGCTACTGCTGAAACTGATCAGCGGCTGATTCCAGGAAGCCCAGGGCAGAGCAACTCTGCCTCGGGCTTCCTGTAGTCAGTGCTGGTCAGTTTCAGCAGCAGCTGACTTGGGGACGCCTGGGGCAGAGCAGCTAGGGTGCTGCTGGGTTGCTCCAGTAGCGCCGCTCCTCGGCGCTACTGGACCAACCCAGTAGCACCCCAGCTGCTCTGCCCCAGGCGTCCTGATTCAGCCGCTGCTGAAACTGACCAGGCGAAAAGCTGTGGGGGGGGGGGGGGGGGGGTACTAGCTGCGCCCCCCCCCCCCCCCCCCGCCAGCAGACCAGGGAGACGCGGGCGGCGGAACGAGACGCACCGCAGTCCCGCCGCCCGGGTCCTCCGCGGCTTTGCTCCCAGTCTCCCTGGTCTGCTGGAGACCAGCAGACCAGGCAGACGGGGAGCAAAGCCTCTGAGGACGCCGGCAGTGGGACAGCCGCGGCGCGTCTGGGCTGTCCCGCTGCCAGCGGGCTCCGGGGCTTTCTCTGTCCCACTGCCGGCGTCCTCAGAGGCTTTGCTCCCCGTCTCCCTGGTCTGCTGGTCTCCAGCAGACCAGCAGACCAGGGAGACGGGGAGCAAACCCCGTTCGTAACTGCGGATCCGACATAAGTCGGATCCGCGTAACTCGGGGACTGCCTGTATAATTGTCATATCTCTATAGAAATCTGTTCAGCTTAGTTTATTTTACATATTATCTATTACTTACCCAAGAAACCAGGTAGGTTTATAACTAGGAAAGAAACACTGGCACATTTTTAGTTACTCTTCCACACGTTCCTAAGTTTAATTAATTAATACAAAAATTTTTAAAAACCCATATTACTGAATTGTTCGAAATCATCTGAGAAAAATAGGATCATGCAGTTTTTAAAGCATGTACTATACAATTGTTTTGGTCTGTCTAGTTATTGTAATATACCCTATGTCATGGATATTAAGCATGTGTTAAAATGGCTTATATGTCAAAGATGCGTATGTGCTACAGTAAAAATGCTAACAAAAACATGTATTTGGTTGTGCCCGGACAATGGGATGTGGCTGGAATTTGATTGTTTCTCATAAAATGGAAAGGAAGGGGGTCTGGCAGGAGGGACAGCTGTACTTCAGTATGACCAGAGGGGGGCAGCAAGGGGCCAGAGATGGGGACTGGGACAAATATAACCTCATTGGGCCAGCAGAGGCAGGGATGGAGAAAGGGATCGCTATCTATATATAGTTCATAAGTTTGTCTGTCTGTCTGTGGGTACGTCTAGGCTACATACCTCTGGCAACAGAGGCATGTAGATTAGACTACCAGGCATAGGAAAATGAAGCGGCGATTTAAATAATCGCCGCTTCATTTAAATTTACATGGCTGCTGCGCTGAGCTGATCAGCTGTTTGTCGGCTCAGCGCGGTAGTCTGGACGCGCGGGGGTTGACATCAAAAGCATTTGTTGACCTCCCAGGTATGCCTCCATGCATGATCCAACCTGCCCTTACATTGAGTTGCTTAACAATGGTGTTTAAGTATGGGTAGGTCCACAATGCAGCAGGGAGGTGTGGTTCCTCGAGCTGGTAGACAGACATGTGCTAGCTCTAATCCAACCATCACCAACAATAACTTCTCATTTAACTTTGCAGTTTTTTTTTTTCAAAAATGCTACTTTAAGCAAAACGTTGTTAAGCAAATCCAATTTATTCCTCAGAATGAATGTAAATGGAGGTGAGGGGAAACAGGTTCCAGGGATTTTTTTTCAGGGTAGCATAAACTTACAATATAAGTTTTAAACAATGTTAAACAATTTAATATTATACAAAGCAACAATGATTAATAAGCTTCGGTGAGGTGATGAAATCAGAGGGTAGAATATTTCCCAGGGAATGTCTTGCTACTGAATGATGAAGTTGCACTCAGCTGAGGCTTCAAGGATTACATATTGTGAATGGAGCCTCACACTCTGGGAGGAGCATGGACTGAGGAAACACAATAGGCACATGACAGTGGCTGCAAACACCTCCCTGCAGAAACTGAACATGATGACAAACCCACACTATGGCACTTGATTGTACCATAAACTCCTCCAGACAGTGCAAACACAACTGCACAGTGCCATCGGGTATGTGTATGTATGTGACAGACACACACACAATGTAGGTATGTTTGAGAGAAGCAGACAGATGTGTACTCCCTCTAAGTATGCTAGCCCCACTTTCCGGTGACTGCCCTCGTAAGTAGTCCAGGCACAGGACTAGGATCTGAGTCTGTGATATCCTGCTTTGTGGAGATGGGGTATGCAGTGCGGGGCTTGATCAGTGGAGAGGGAGGGACATCAGCACACCCTCCCCCTCTCTTCACAGCAAGCAGGGGGCTCCCAGGAGAGCTTCAATGCAGAGTGGGGAGAAGAAGCTGAACTGCAGCTGCTCAGCCACATACCAAACAGGGAACATAGGGGAGATTCCAGACCACCCTGGTTCCATGCCCCCCACAAGGAGACTCATTTCCCATGAAAACCTGCAAGTTGTGGAGAAAGCAGGCCACCAAACAACATTATAAGGCAGCACTGCAGAATTTTAAATCAGCATGTGCTCTAATATAGACAAGCAACATATCAACAAAATAACATTAACTGGGAAAAGTTAAGTGAGAAGTTACTGTACAAATAGCAGTGTGATTGTGGTGACATAGGCTGCACCTAGGGCTAGGCATTCAAATACACTCCTGCCTGGCCCCCACAGTATGTACTGGGGCAGCTAGCCCAAGCTACAGTCTGTGATACCATGGCCACACCTCTAGTTTTAGGCATTAGCTCAAACTGAACTAACAAGTTTATGTTCAGCTCTGCTACAAATCACAACTCTCAGCTGCTGTGTGCACACATGCTAATGCAGGGTGGGCAAGACAGCCTCTGTGGGCTGGATCTGGCCCGACAAGCCAGTGGATCCAGCCCATGGCCTTCCGGCCACTCCCCCACCCCCAGGCCAATTGAGACCTGGGGACAGGTGTGCACACGAAGACTCCTACTCTTCCAGGTGTACGCTGCACGATAGGGAACCGCTGGCTGTTTTAAAACAGCCAGCGGTTCTCTCTAGCCACTGCGGGTCCCTGGCAAGGTAGGGGCAGAGGGCGTGGGACTTTGCGCACTCTCCCCACCCCAAGGCCCTGATTGGACTGGAAGAGGGGGAATGCACAAAGTCTCTTCCCGCTGCAGTGCCTACAGGGAACCAAGCAGCTGTTTTAAAACAGCTGGCGATTCTCATTGGGTTGGGGAACAAAGTCTTCATGTGCTCTCCCACCCCCAAGCCTATCAGGGTCTGTGGGCGGGGGAGCACGAGATGACTCCTGGACCTGCCCTTTCTGCCCAAGACCGCACCCTTTCCGAGGCAGCCCCTTCAGAAATTAATGAAGTGGCCTCCTCTTAAAAATTATTGCCCACCCCGGCCCTAATGTATATATAGGGAGGAGGGAGGATTACTGCCTGTTTCCATGCACAGTTTACTTTAGATAAGCAATTTGTAAAAGCCCTGGCTCAGCACATCTTTCCATGATTAATTGCCTCAGCTAAATGAAATTATGAGGACCAATGAAAGGATGTGAAATTCCCTTACCACAAAGTCAGTCAAAAGCACCAGCAAACTAAGTTATAAAAGCTCACAAATGCGTATCCGACTTAAGTTTATTTTAGGTTTTAACTCTGCAAGGCCACTTATTTCTGGTTTGGTATACTACATTTTTCTCTGTGAAATGGACATCTTAATGTCATGTTTCACTCCAGAGTAAATATTAAGGATGAATTACTATGAAAGTGCTGACATCAATATAAGAGTAGCAATGCTAAGAGAACCAATACAATGACAAACAACTTAGGCAGGACACTAAAGCATTAGAAGTTTGAACAATGATTCAGTTTACATGCCTTACTTTCCCACTGCTTCTTGCCTGCTGCTTTTGATTATGGCTTAGTCAAAAATATGTACAGTAGTAGCAAGTGCTGTACAGCAAACAGATGAGGATCAATTTGTAAACCTTTATTTTTTCCTAGGCTAGAGTTCTCAATGAGGAACTCGATGGGTGGGATAGCTTTCTTTAATGTAACTAATACGTTACAATAGGGGATGAAGTTCCAGGACTTAGAATGTAGGCATTCTTGGTGGCAGCCCTAGGGTTTGGAATTCACTAATAGTGAAGGGGTTTCAGGTCAGAATTTGGTTGGGGGAGGGAGGGGCGGTGCACACCATGATTTGGGGCGGAGGAAGACAGTGAGAGAATGGTGAGAACAGACAGAGGAGAGCAACTTTAGCAGTGTTACTGAGCATGCTCAGTACAAGCCAAGCAGTAAATTGGGGGTGGGGACCAATTCCTTTCACCCTCCCCCTGACATCACCTCCTTCTAGGGCTAAGGTACTGGAAAACTTGAGCTTTTAGGAGGTAAGTTAGATACAGTACTCTTGTCAGATATTTGCTAATTCCTATAGTAAAAAAAAAGAATGAAATAAATATTAGACCCACTCAGCTCTAATATTAACATATTCTGACATCTTGTGGCAAGTCACTTAAGGGATACTGGCTAGCCTTAAAATATTTATATGCTTGTTACTAACTTTGTGGGCAAGGGGAGAGAGAGAGAGAGACAGACAGACTGTCAGGACTCTGGCTCTCAGTTCTATAAGTGGAATGGGGTCTAGTGGGCTATAGCAGGTGGCAGATACATCTGGGCTCTATATAAGATCAGAATGGTCATGTTGGGTCAGACCAATGGTCCATCTAGCCCAGTATCCTGTCTTCGAACAGTGGCCAATGCCAGGTGTTTCAGAAAACATGAACAGATGGATCAAATGAGACATCCCATTGCCTATTCCCAGTTTCTGGCAAACAGACACCATGCCTGCCCATTCGGGCTAGTAGCCATTGATGAATCTATCTTCTTTGGCCTTATTTTGTTTTTATTGGAACCCTGTTATAGTTTAGGCATTTCCACCATCTCCTGGCAAAGAGTTCCACAGGCTGACTGTGAAGAAACAATTTGTTTTGTTGGTTTTAACTCCGGTGCCTGTACATTTAATTGGGTGAGCTTCTTGTGTTAATTTTAGTGAAGGAATAAATAACGCTTCCTTAATCTTTTTTTCTATATCATTCATGATTTTCTAGACATCTAACATATTCCCCATCCTTTAGTCATTTCTTTTCCAAACTGAGAAGTCCTAGTCTTGTTAATCTCTCTTCATATGGAAGCTGTTCTTTACCCCTAATCATTTCTGTTGCCCCTTCTGTACCTTTTCCAAATCCAATACATCTTTTTTTAGTTGGGGTAACTAGATCTGCAAGCAGTATTCAAGATGTGAGCATACCACGACTTTATGTAGAGGCAATATGTATTTTTTTATTATCTATTCCTTTCACAATGATTCCCAATATTCTGTTAGCTTTTTAATTCTTAGACTGCCACTGCACACTGAGCAGATGTTTTCAGGCAACTATCCACAATGATCCCCAGATATCTTTGAGTGATAACAGCTATTTAGACCCCATTATTTTTGTATGTATAGTTGGGATTCGATTTTTCTATGTGCATTACTCTGCATTTATCAACACTAAATTCCATCTGCCCTTGTGCTTCCCAATCACTCAGTTTTGTGAGATCCATTTGTAACTCTTCGCAGTCAACTTTGGATTTAACTATTTTGAGTAATTTTTTAGTGTCAGCAAATTTTGCCACCTCACTGACTGTCCCTTTTTCAAGAACAGTTATAAATTTAACCGTACTGGTCCAAATGCAAATCCCAGCAGCACAACACTCATTCCTACTTTTTTCCTCCTGTCTTTTAAGTAGAGTACCTGGCAATGTTTTCATGATAATCTAAGGATCCTTCAATTATGTTAATGACCAAGCTTTTGTTATTCTTCATCATCTGCCTCCCTTTTTTATAACAAACTCCCTGTCCCAAAGGCAAAGCTGGAAGCAGCTCAAACTCTGTTGCATTTAAGAACTGCCTCTGGAGCCAGGGCATGTAGCTTTAAGCAAATCTCAAGTATGAAATCCAGGGTTTAAAACTTTGGGGGAGGGTACTGTCCTCCAGGTCCCCTAAATGGTGCCCTCTCCCAGTTGGATTCTGTCACTTTGACAGCAGGATGCAAAATGGACCATTTTGTTTGGATGATTTTCCAACCATTTAAAAATGTTGCAATAACCACTGGTGATTAGGCTCTTGGCTCTAGTCCTTTCAGTAAACATAGAATGGTAATTGCAAGGGGTTGTGGACTATAGTATGCTTTTTGTTTAAATTATGCAAAAGTACTACTAATGGGTGTCTTATAATGCATGAGAGAAATAAATCCATTGTGTACCCCCCTTTGCAGGAAAGTATCAAAAATCAAGACTGTGCACTTTGTCATTGCACTGTGACCAAAAATCTGACTGTTAGCAAAAGCATTCCTATGATCTAGTGTAACCCATTTACATAGCTATGATATTTGGCTTATATTTTTGTATTAAATAACATTAGCAGACATCACTTCATTATATTTGGTTGTAACACAAGAAATCCACAGGCCTGTATCCTGTATGATTAGGTAAAGCAAATTACCATGAGTGTTTGAAATCTTTGATGTAGATAAATGCCCTAGATTTTAGGGAATTGAATGTGTTTATCAAAGATTTTTGGGACCTGTTGGCAACCACAAGTTACATCACAAGAAAACAGAAGTAATGGTCAAAGCCAAAGGTAACAGGCTTCAAGAATGAGATAATTTGTTTGAATAGGTATGATTGTGCTATTAATATCCATGAATATGCTAGTCTCTACCATAAGCATACCTAAGATTATGTGGGTGAGGAAATTAGATGTGGGCATGGAAGGCTGGGCACTGACATCAATATTCAGGATAGCTTTCCGACTAGGTGAGCTCCCTTTTGTTCATCTTTAGCGTAGCTTTTTCAATATAACACCTACTCAACATCTGACCCTTTTCTCCACCCTCTTGAACACTGAGGAAAATGAAGCATTGGGCTCATTTGGTATGCCAGACACTAGTCTTCTGTCTGCTATCACCAGGTCCACTAAGAAAGAATGTGTGCGCGCTAGTTGAAGGAGCTTTTGGAAGGAATGATACCACATATATCTCCAGAACTCTATTATTTAGTTTTGATTCTGTGGTTTTGAACTTTGAAAATTTGTTAATGTTAAGAAAAATCTCCGAAGCTCAGCTATGTCCTCAGCATTAGTGTTCTATCCCCACACACTGAGGCTCTTCACAAAATACATTTAATTCTGCACAGCCTGATTTCAGAACAATCTAATTACCTTATGGTCAGAACATAGGCGGGCGTATAATATTATACAGCCCACTAATAATCAGGTTAGCAGTATCCATATACATTCTTACCCCTTTTCAACACTCGCATGGACTGCAGAAACAATCCCTTCTAGGATCTGAAGTGGGTCATTTATTGAAGTAAATTCGGTGCTGTTGTCACTGTTAAAAGAATCAGATGAAATCAGATTATACAAAAACATAAATATTTTAGAATAAATGATTCTGGACACATCATCTAATTTAGTTTGTACACCTGAAGTTCATTTATGAATACTGAGTAAATGTGACAACTTTTACAGTTTCCTACTTGATTAGTACCTTATGCAATGGGAGTAGTAAAAATGGAAATAAACAACAGGAGAAAATAACTCAAATGCACTTAAAGGAACAAATCTGAAGAGTGAAAATGCCCTGGAACATGTGGTATTCTTCAGAATGCCCATCTGAAACCCAACCTATGTGAAAAACTACAGAAATGCATTGGCAATATCTGCAGTGTAACATAATTCAGTGTGGGCATCTTCCTACAACTGGTTATTAATAGGCTAATGGCCATTCACAAACTGAGTCAACATGGATTCTCAAAGAGAAAATGTCTGCCTAGGATTAAATACAACAATTATGAATCATGTACCCGAGTCAGAGAATTTCCATTTGGGGGAGACACACCTCTCCTCATGACAAGAGATTATAAGAATCAGAGTGGCTGTTAGCTACTTATCTAAATATAAAAGTTGAAGTGCAGTTTAAATATTTGCCTTATGAAATGGAATTTCAAATCTTTTCATATGAAGTCTAGGCAAACGCGAAAAACGACTAAAATCTTAAGAGGAAACTGAATTACACTAGCACTTAGGAAAGCTTCAGAAAGTCTGTTCTTGTCTACTTATTTTTTATAGATATAAAAAATGTCCTACATGATTAGGTTATTGAATACCTGTTCTAACCTGTTAGTTTATTTGTCCCTATTATACTTTAACATAGGATTGTTTCAGATAGCATTATGTTAAAGACCTCCAGTGAATCCAGTGTGCAACAGCAAGAGCTACACAGACCAGTTATATGGCAACACATTAGTGTGCTTTAGAAATCATAGACATAGCCCACATTATGGCTCTGGAAAGACAATCCGACAATCCCTACACGCAGTGACATTTACCTACCTAAACTAACTGTGCTCTGAAAGAGGCTAAATCAACATGAATCAAGTAACCATCTCTAGTGTTTACTGGATAAATACCAATTTCATTTTTCTCACACTGGGGCATTTTACCAGCATGTGAACTAAAAACCGAAATTCAGAAGCCATAAAGGTACATAATTCTGCATGGAAATAATGCATACTAGATCCTGAAAGGTACACATGCAGAATTTTCTTTTATGCTCTCAAACACAAGGGGGTGCAAAATACACATCTCATATCACATTTACAACTCCTTACATCGCAAACACACCTTTACCAAGCAGGCCCAGCTATTGCTTCCATCAGTTCTTTCAGGCATGTAAGCAAATCCCATTGGCTACTGTCTACTCCCGGGGAAGAGACGAAAGATGGTATGGGCAACCAGTTGTATTTTCATTTTTATCCTATAACAGTGTTTAATAGAATCCTTTGGGTCAGAGTGAATGGCTTGTAAAAGGATTTGATAATTCCCCCAAACCAAAATGCACCCATAAATCAGACTGCAGCAACCAACAGTCATTCAGTCTAAAACTTTATTCTTTAGTGGAGGCTTGTAATTTACTTATTCTTAGTTATGTTAATTGATGTGTTAGGTCATAGCCATCAAATTCAACCATATCAGTGATTCATCCAGTCATGAGTACCTCTCAGATCAATATAGTAGAATGCAGCACAAGGAAACCATTTTTTGTACACAGTATAACTTGGGAAACTCTCAGTCACATTACCTAAATTTGGATTATTAATGCTACCTTGCAACTCCAGGAGAGCACATCACTTTTCAAAGCAATACAAGTAGCTATGTATATTTTAGAGCCCTTTAAAGAAGAGTTTAACTTTATAACATGTAAAACCTTCCAGTCATTTTTGTATTGGTAAATATACATCATAATTACATTTTCTTAAATACCATTCTCAATTTGGGTCTCCCAAATTTTTAGTGGGTGCCATGCACTACCTTGGGTAAAATTTAAAAGATTGAGACCATTTTGACCAATAGTTTGATCTTTAGCTCTGTGCAAAAAAACAAAAAACAAATCTATGTAGACACTTTTTGAAAAGTAGATACTTTGGGGCTTATCTCTCTCGCAACCCCTAGCTGAAATAACACAATCTGGGTCACTGGCCCTACTCCGTATCATCCTAAGGCACTAAGCATGTTGATATTACAAGACATTTAAACAGAAGTTGGGACAGAATGTTTAACTGTAGTGGCACTATCATGTCATCATAAAGAGGAAGCAAATAAAATTAAAATAAAGGACAGGTTTGTAGTAGTTGGGACAACATGCCAATATATTCTTTTCACTGAAAAGCCAAGAGCCAAGCTCTTTCTCCAACTGTGAAAGAGTAGATGGAACACAGCTTTCTTGCATTATGGAACATAAGTTTACTAAGGTCTATTCATTTTAGTTTCTTACATTGCACTTAGCACCATGGTGTTTGGGAAACTTCATCAGAATATCTATATACTATCCAATATCTGAAAATACAGATTCTTTACAGAAAATATTAGCACGCATCCATCACTATTAGGAACATTATATTGTAATACCATTACTGTTTAAATGACATAACGGTAAGTTATTTTGCTAAACTGTCTCATTTCATACGGAAATTATTATTAGATTTTTTTTTTAGTTGCAGACGTGTCCATATAGCAAGATAAAAGTAAATGCAAAAGAAAAATGGAAGAGGAGAAGGAGTATAATCAGGTCATTATAGATTAGCTATTATATAGCTCAAAAGTTCCAAATCAAACAATAGATTCTAAGGCAAAATTAGATGAGGGGCAGGATGGTATGGCCTAATAGAGTATTTCAGGAAGGGTGTTTCATACATAAGATGCTACACAAACAGAACAGAAGAATAGTCCCTGACTGAAGAGCTACAAACTAATCTGAGTATCAGAGGGGTAGCCTTATTAGTCTGAATCTGCAAAAGTAACGAGGAGTCCTATGGCACCTTATAGACTAACCGAAGTGTTGGAGCATAAGCTTTAGTGGGCGAAGACTCACTTCGTCATGCATCTGACGAAGTGGGTCTTCACCCACGAAAGCATATGCTCTAACACTTCGGTTAGTCTATAAGGTGCCACAGGACTCCTCGCCACTTTTGCAAACTAATCTGAATCCAACATGCAGAAGTAAAAACCATATGAAAGAATGGGGGAGGGGGGAGAGGAGGAGACTGAAAAAGCAAAATTGTAGTAAGGAAACAACATAGCTATATGCACCATCTGTTTAAAAATAATTAGAAAGAATCCAAAATAAAATTTCAAACACTGTCATAGAATCAAGAGAGTTGTAACACTTAAAGCCACATTTTAAAGATTCTTTATAGACTCATTTGAAATTTCCCATCATATCTTGTTGGACCAAATTGGGTTTTTTTAACTAGTTGTGCAATAAGGGAATTTGTGTTTTACATACATCACCAAAGAACTGCAAGAGTGTTTTAAAAGCCACAATCCAAATCCCCTAATATAGCTCACTGAGGTACAGAGGGAATGAGAATGGTTTTATGGTTAAATCTCAGGACAGGTAATGAAGATTATGAGACCTACTCCTTTATTTTATTCATTCAGGATATACCCTTTCTATGGGTAACCAAATTTCATGCCCTGGGAGAAAGCGTATCCTCTAATTTTCCAGTTTTTGAATGACCAATATCCTGAAACACCTCCAGTTTTTTATTTAAAAAAAATAAAAAATAAAGCAGCTCTGCACTCCTGGAAATCAAGCTATGTATCTCAAACTGGCCTCTACTTGAAACAACCAAAATTAAAGAGAATTTCTGAAAACTGAGGCCTTAACTTCTCTGTTTTTCACTTTTCACACCTGTGAAGCAGGAACAATATTTACTGTCCCAGGATAATGTTAATTCATTAACGTTTAAGATAGTCACATGGAAGGTGCTGTAGAAGGGCTAGTATTATTTCACCAGAAAATGGATACATTGGCACTTTCTCCTAAAGAGTCAAGTCTAATTATCCACGGTAAAGATGTCTTTTAAATTACAATTGATATTAAAATCAATTAATTTTAATAAAATATTGTTTACTTCTAGAATAAATACATGGTCGGAAGCAAGTATAGGTTGAACCTCTGTAATCTATGACTCTCCAGTCCAGCATCATCCATGGTCCAGCAGAACCACGGAGGTTGCTGGACCAGAAAGCCCCAGAGGCTGGCAGCGGATGCTGGTCAGAAGTCCAGTGGCAGGGGGGCCAGCGACGGTCAGGAGTGCAGCTGGGTTGGAAGCATGGGGCCAGTGGCCAGAAACCCAGCCGAGCCAGGAGCACAGTCGAGCTGGCAGAAGGGGAGCTCTGCTGGGGCTGGAAGTGCAGTCAGGACAGAAGCCCTGACAGGGTTGTGAACAGGAACCAACGGCCTGAATTGGCTGGGAGGGGAGCCTGGGAACGGGAGCCAGAGGCCAGAAGAGAAGCATTTATCTTCACTGGTCTGCCAAACTCCCTGGCTCAGGATCGCATAGCTCCAAAGGGTGCTAGATCAGGGAGGGACAACCTGTACCTTAAAAAACTGATAATATCAGTACTACCTTAAAATTGGTTAAGACAATAAAAATATTTACAGTTCAAAAGACTTTTACATGACAATCATCTCTTAAGTTTCACAAGGAATAAAGTTCTCTTATTTTCTTCCTAATTAACAGTACTCAGACGCTACTCACAAAAGCAAACAATTAATGAAACATTAGTCCTTCACACAGATAATATGGTATTTTGAGTATGTTTTTCTTTCTCCCCCATCTCACGCCCCTCTCAACTCCCCCTGCAAGATAGCCAGAAGCTTTACGGTTAAGACTGTATGAATCTAGTATAATTAAACTGATGAAGGCACATTTTGATTTCAGTTCAGCTGCAGAAAAACTACATGAATTGAACAAACAAAAATCCTCAAAAGCAATACAATTACAAAGAATACTAAAAAGGTGAATAAATTAAATACAGTTAAATCTTTTCACCTAATTGCATTATTCATTAAAACAGCCTTATTAGTTCTTTAGCTTAACATTTTATCCTTTTATATTTGTGCCACCCTTGGACTGTAGGAAACCAGAAAACTTTTGTACCAGTATTAATATCTGGGCCATTAGCACATTCCACTGGGAAATTATGAGTCACAATGTCACACAATTGCTGTAATTTCTATAAGAAATGCCATACAAAGGGGTAATCCTCAATGTGTTTAGTACAAGTGTGGGCCATCATTTTTGATGGCGGAGGGGGGTCACTCAAAGGTTTTGGAAAGTGGTTGAGGGCTGCACTCTTCCAGGATATTAATGAAGGAATTCCAGGGTCTGGAATGGAGGTTGGATGCTGAAGGGAGCTTGGGGTATGGGATTGGGGTGCAGGAGGGAGAATGTGGTCTGGGAGGGTATGTCTACACTACAGCACTAATTCGAACTAACAATTCGAATTAGTTAATTCGAACTAAGCTAATTAGAACGAGTGCGTCTAGACCTAAAAACTAGTTCAAATTAGCGTTTTGCTAATTCGAACTAGCATGTCCACATTGAGTGGACCCTGAACCGAAGTTAAGGCTGGCCAGAAGCAGTGTCGGCAGGGCATCAGTTTAGGACTTAGAGCGTGGAGTTGCTGCCTCAGGCTAGCCGAGGGCTGTGCTTAAAGGGACCCGACCTCCACCCCGGACAGACAGTTCTCAGGGTTCCCCGCTTGCTTGTCTAACTCGATGAGGGACAGCAAACCAGTCCTGGCTTGGAGTGCCCTGAGTGCCCACACTCGGCACATCACAGCACTCGGCCATCAGCCCGGCTGCACTTGCCACAGGCTGCCATCCGGGGGGGTCAATCGGGAGGCTGCAGGAGCGCTTTCACCCCAAGGAGCCCACAGAGCCACCCCAGTCATTCCAGGTGTCTGGAATGCAGAACAACTGGCTTTTTAAAGCGTAAGTTGCTCTCTGTTTCAGGGTCCTGGCAAAGCGGTCGCAGGCCAGATCCAGTGGCTTGGTGGGCTGGATCCGGCCTACTGGCAGCCTCTTGCCCATCCCTGGTTACATACTTCACTGATGTACTAGGGTACAGTTATTTGTTACAAATTCAGACCAGTTTTCAATGTAGCTACTAGAATAAAACTAGCAGTTCCCAGAGGTAAAAGACTTTGGATTTTGGGGATGGGCCCTAGGCTCAGGTGTTAGGGTAAAATCTAGCATAACTAAGTCCTTTTACTACTGAAGACTTTGTCTCGGTTTTGGGGAGAGGAGGCTAGAACTCAGTCTGAAAAGAGTCTAACCCATGTTATGGCTTATATGGTATGGAGCCATGTGCAATTCTTGTGCAAGTCTAATAATCCCCACACTTGAACCAATTAAATGTCTCATATATGGAAGTATGGGTGATGAGTGGGTATCATCCCTCCTCTGTGTTAAAGAGTAATAAAAGTTGCGATCTGTTTAATTTTATGTATATGTCTGTCCTCATCTTGCCATCATCTGCCTTAATCTTGGAGGATGAGGCAAGTTCTGGAAAAATGGAAGAAAACAAATGTTGTGCCAATATATCAAAAGGCTAAATCAGATGACACAATAATTATAAGCTTCAGGGAGTAGCCGAGTTAGTTTGCTACAGAAAAAAAAACAACAAATGGTCTAGTAGCACTTTATAGACTAACAAAACATGTAGCTGGTATCATGAGCTTTCATGGGCACAGACCACTTCTTCAGATGACCAGAGCTATGAGTCATCCCAAACTATTAAGTGCTACCAGACCTTTGGTGTTTTTTTCAGTAATAATAGTAAGGCTACAATTTAGTCATGTATCAGAGGGGTAGCCGCGTTAGTCTGAATCTGCAAAAGCGACGAGGAGTCCTGTGGCACCTTAAAGACTAACTGAAGTGTAGGAGCATAAGCTTTCGTGGGCAAAGACCCACTTCGTCAGATGCAAGCATCTGACGAAGTGGGTCTTTGCCCACGAAAGCTTATGCTCCTACACTTCAGTTAGTCTATAAGGTGCCACAGGACTCCTCGTCGCTAATTTAGTCATGGTAATTTTAGTAAAAGTTTTGGACAGGTCACAGGCAATAAACACAAATTAATAGCCCATAATCCATCCATGTCTTTTACTAAAAATACCTGTGATTATATAGTGTATGCGTGTGCGGGGGGGAAGGGGCATTGGGGGATGCTGCTGCAGGGAGCATGTAATGGGGTATGGATGTGGGGATGGACTGCGGGGGACTGAGGCTGCTCCAGCTGGCTGGATATGACTGCCCAGGGCTGGTGGGATGCACACTATTGGGGCAGTGGTTGATGTTTCTGTCCCCTGGGCCATTCCAGCAGCAGTTGGTATGACTGTGCCAGGAGCCTCCTGATCAGCTGTCCCCAGAGCCATCTACTTGGATGGCCCACGGGTCAACCACACTAGTACCTATGACAGTCACAGAAAGTCACAGAATCCATAACTTCCAAGGCCTCACTGACAGACACAGAGCCTTAATTATAAGCATGTCAATCTGACATCAATCCCAGGCAAAACAATGGAGCAACTGACATGGGACTAAATTAATGAAGAATTAAAGGAGGGCAATATAATTTATTCCAATCAATGTGGGCTTTTGGAAAAGAGACCCTGTGCAACTAATTTCATATTTTTAATGAGACTGGAAGTGTAATTGATAAAGGTAATAGTGATGATGCAGGGAACGGGAATAGATGACCTACCAAGGTCCCTTCTAGTCCTATATTTTTGATTTGTGATGGACATATCTAATCCGTAATAAGCCCAGGAAGTTTCAGTGCAAACAAAACCTTACAAGTTTTCTTTTATCAAGTTACATTTATTGAGTTCCTTAACTTGGCAGTTCTTTCAGGCAGCCAAGAACTATAATTATACTTTTTTTCTACTGAACCTTGAAACACACTGGGGTCACAGAAAATGTGGTTAGTAAGTTTCGATTTGTGTCGTGCACCAGCTTGAATGTTAATTTGCTGGTGCATGACTGAGACACATCCAATTTCACTGACTTCAATGACACCATCTCAGCAGGCTAAAAAGATGCCAGGTAGCAACCTTTTTTAAAAATACTCTCGTGTTTAGAGAGAAGCTGTTTATACAGTTGTAACCTTCTTCAGTACTTCAGTCCACATGTAGCCTCCTTTGTACCTAAGGATGTACTTTTCAACTTTTGCACCTGTCCTTTTCAATGCCTGTGATGGGGTGTATCAACCCCCACAGCAATACTTATCCCTGCTTTCCTAGTTGAGGAGGCCCTGTCTCCTCAGCTCTGCTGGGCATGCTTCATCTGGGAGCCAGCTATAAAGGTTTGCAGAGCAGCTCAGTCTGGGCTGACCACTGATAAGGAAGGAAGTGCTGCACGCCAGGTCACTGACAGCAGCTGGGTGAGATAGATGCCAAGACACTGGACCAGGATGCTGCTAAGAGGGTAGAGAGAGAGAACCCAGAGACAGAGTGATACGGGTAGGAAGTAACTTGGGGGGGAACAGTAGCAATACCAGAAAAAGGCCTGACAAGTTTTGCAGGAAGCCCTGCCAAGCGGATGGTGGGCAACCCAACCACCACCAAGGCCCTGGGTTGGGTCCAAGTGGAGAAGGCAAACCAGGATCTCTATATCCCATTCACCCCACTGTGAGGTGGCACCTATTGACTCTGTCCATTCAGCCATGTTGCCCTGAGAAAGGCAGCGACGCTATGTACTCCGGATGCCAGGCTATGCTGTCCCAGTAGCTGGGACCAAGGTGAGGACTCAAACTATTAAGTCACACTGTGTTATGCCCAACTGCAGGGCCGTAGAGTGCGCAGCCACCCAAAGGCGATGGGTATATCAACCACACAACAATGTCACAATGTAGGGACATATGGGCCCTCGTGGGAGGACAGGCGGGCACTAATGATGCTTCTTCCTCTCTCCTACCAAATGTGAAGCAGAAGTGACAACTAGGATGTCCTCCCAGAAGGAAATACCTCAAAGCTTTGAGGATCTTTTCCCAAACCAGTCAACACTAGCTACAGCCAGGTGTGCAAAGGTAAATCAGGGTCATTCAGCTTCCAGGAAGTGAAGGGACTCACCCGGATAACTGACTTCATCAGCTCCCACTCTCCCTTCTGCTTGCTGACAGCAGCCAGGAGAAGCGATCACAGCCCCTAACATCATTTACAGAACTCTCAAATTTGGTCACTGGTGTTTTTTTTCTGATTATCCTACACTTCACCTACTCCTATAACTTATCAGCTCTACCCAATGTCATTGTTTCAACAGATTTTATTTTTACACCGTCTCATTCTTCTCCTTTCTAGCTCCCTCTCCTCTGAGTTTTCTTCTTCGTCTCCCCAATTTCTTTCTTACAACAGTCTGTTTCTACTCCCGGCAAATGATAGAGTGCAATAATGTATGACCATCATAAAAAGGCAACTGTATACCCAATTACTCTTTGTGTACTCAACTCAAGGTCTCTCCACCAAGGTTAGGACTTGGAGGCCTATCTTCAGTTGAGTAAAATCAAACTGATCAACTTTACATAAAAGACAAACAAAAAATCTTAAAACCCTAAATTTTCGAAAGTAACTAATAACATGGGGTATACAACTTGATACAACCATAGGACCTTGAGGAAATATGGCACCTTTAAAGCTGGATGCCCAAAACTTAAGAACCCAAAAATCACTCATTTTGACAATATAGGCCTTAACTTGTTACCTACAGAGTCTGTACTTCCATCACAAAAGAGATCCCAGGTCCATATAGCCCAGTCCATATGCAAAACATCCTACAGCACAAGAAATTCCTCCATTTAGATCCCAGAACCTGCTCCCAACATCCATGCTGCAAAACGGAACTTTCCATTCTCTCTTTATTTAACAAAGGCACCATTCATTGTCATCACTCCAAAGACATACAACAGGTATATATAGCGAGTATATCTATATCTAATAAGTATATTTCCAAAAACTGGACTCATGGAATAAGAGCAAGTTTACAAAAAAAAGGGGGGGAGGGGATAAAGTCCTTGCTCCGTCTCCTGGAATTCTGCATAGCACAATGGATTATACAGGTTTCATTAAATGTAAACCTTAACACAAACTTCTCTAAAACCTAATTAGATATTAGATATTTTTCAGGACCTGAAGAATCCGAAGCATCCTACAGAACAAAGAAAGAGTGTTATTTTTAATAATTGTAGAAATGTAACTTACCTTAACACACATACAATTTTGTTTATAGTGCCTTGTACTATGTCTCTTGGGGAGAGATCCATATTTCCAACAGCCACTTCCAACAACTGCTGTATCATGTCTAACGGTTGACCATCTATACACATAGCTAATGCTTGGTCATGGATTTTTTCCTTCTCTGACCTGGATAAATCATATAAATGGCCATACTTCTGCAGCACTTCCTGAAAATAGACAGTTTTTAAACTCATGAGACAGCCAATCTTTACTTACTGATATGTCTGGCTCAGTATATCACTATTTATCAAAACGATCATCAAAGGGAAATTTCTAAACACCTTCAAAGACAAGCCAACAAAGCCAAAATATACCATAATAAATTATGACAGAAGTCATTCTTTCCACCATTAGTACTCATGGTAACATGACAAGCAACTGATCACTAATGAGGTTTCATTATAACTCCCAATACATTTTTATGAGTATATCTGATAATCTAACATTTGTGTAGAAGAATTTTTTTTTGCAATAGCAGCTTATTTTTTCAAATGTGTTCTATTTTACAAGCAAAAAATTATGCAAAACTAAACCTTTTACAGCGTAGAAACTGGAGATTTCATAAAAGTATCAACTTTTTAATCTGACTCATGCCCCTTCCTCAACACAATGTGGGATTGGTGCACATTACTTTATAAAAATGGGGGAGGGAAACATTTTTCCTGAACACAGTGATATAAATTGACTTGCCATCTGTGTATGTATATGAAAATAAAGCTGTCCAGTTAACTATTTCCAAGGGGCATACCTATAATGGTACAGTAGGTCAACAAAGCTTACCAAATCATTGCTATATAAATTTCTCATTGCATTGTATATCAATATAAACTCTGAAACCTTGCACAAGTTCCACCTCCAAACTTTACACTGAACCTCACCCTGCCTTTTTGTTCTGGCAAAAGAGAGAAAAAACCCTATATTAAATTACTAAAATTTATGATGAAGTATATTCAAGACTCACAGTTAATCTACAATTAGTATAAAGCATATTCAGCAAATCCCATCAAGCCCAAACCTCTAATATCTTTTGTGGTATCCTGAAAGTGAAAAGATACAGAAGGCAAATATATGCTGCTGCTGAAATATATTTGATTTTGTTTATGTGTAATTTCTCATTACCTGCTCACTATTTTTCAGATAAGCGATAAACCTATGATTGAGTGTTTCCAGATGAGCAAGGGACTGCTGCAGATGATTCAGAGTTTCTTCATAAGTGACAGGCGTGCTTCCAGTACTGTCCATATCATTTTCAGAGTTCTTTTTTCTTGATTTCTCAATGATCTGTTGCACTGCATTAATAGCCTTATTAGTCATTTCTAGCCGGGCATCTACTGACAGCTGAAAAAGAGATTATGCCTTTTTTATCATTAGCGTTATTATTTATTCATTATTATTTGTATTGCAATATTGCTTTGAGGCCACAACCAGGATCACAATTCTATTGCATTAAGAACTATATAAACACAGAGTAATAGACAGTCCTTGCCCTGAAGAGCTAACTAAAACATTAAGTGAAATACTAAATGGCAACATCCTTATTTCTCTAACCAAATCATTTGTTTGAAAACCATCAGATGTTGCATATATTTCCTTGAATTTTCCTTATGAACCAGAAGCAGCGAGAATAACAGCTGAAAAAACAAAAGAAAAGGAAAAACTCTGATAGTGTCCTTTTACCCCTAACTTGTGGAATTTTTCACAGAATGTAACTTAGACAAGTAATAGGATATACTCAGGAACAAGTTTGAAGTCCAACTTTTTATTCATATGCTTCAAATTACCTGTCAACTTTCCCTGAAATTGTCAACAGTCCAGCTTTTGATTTAAGCTATTCTGATGCATATTAGGTCGCTGTTTAAATCTATACTTACATCTGTGACATGTAATGAAGAACAGTGGGAGTTCTACAAATTTATGTATTTCTAGCTAATCCATCATAAGCCACATATGAATCCATCCAACCACGCATTCATTGTAACTCTTAATATTCATCTGATCAGATGCTGATGCAGATGACAAACCCAGCACCATTGGTTTAATAAAGAATATACTACAGCTGTACTTTGCACTATAACTTCAGTCCATTTGCTAAAGGCACAGATTGCAACTACAGATATTATTTAAAGAAGGTGAAAGCTTAACTAGAAAGGGAAAAATAAGTGAATTCCATTCTATCAAATGCTTGGATCCTATAAGCAGCACCAGTAATAAAAGATACTCTTATTTTGAGAATTTCATAATCTGAAAAATGCTTCATTCCAAGCAAAAGTGTAAATAAAAGTTTTGAGTACCTTTGTAATGGAGAGTGCATATCCCATACTCGACAAGAAATGGTTAATCTCACACTGTCCTATCAAGTTCTACCTGTCAGACCGTGCTGTCATTACAACCCTTGCTTGTGGGTACTAGAGATCCCAGACACAGATCGGAGACCTGTTGCCTATAGCTGACCCGCTTGAGTTACCTGCACCGAGGAGTCTGAAACCTGGCAGGATGTGATCCTGAGAGGTGAAGGAAGTGGTATCAATCTGGATTCCCTGCTGATGCAGGGGTTAACAACTCTGCTAACTGTTAGGACTGTGGGTTGGAATTCTCTGGACTCAGGTGCACCCAGGGCCCCCTACCCAGATGATCATCTCTTTTGGTGATTGCCCCCATTATTGGGCATTATGTCATGTTGCCCTGAGCTCGAGAGTTGCTCTCTTGATTCTGGCGGCTAGGTCTCACTGCCCTGTGCTCATGGACAGACATACCGTCTAAGGACATTAGGCCTTGCAGCCCAGAACCGAAAGGCCAGCACTCGGACTCTGGCCATTGGGTCTCGCTATGGGGAGGCACATGACAATATCACTGATTCTATCTGGAAAGTCAGCACAACCCTGATCCACCCTAAGGAAGTCAGGGTGTACGTACCCGGCCACAGTTCCCTTAAGGCTAAGGCCCACCAAAAAAAAGGAACCTGGCAGAAATACTCTTGGCAAAGACAGTGTCTCAAGAAGAGTAGCTAAGGGACAGTTCACTGAACCCCCTTATCTGTTTCCTAACATCACAGCAGCTATCTCCCAGCCTTTCCTTCAAAGCTTCAATCAGGATCTCAAAATAATGTATTTTTAATTATTAAATAGTAGAAAGCAGGGGAAAAGTTCAATTAAAGTTTTACCATTAAGTCTTTTCAAGTCTGGGATGAGATCAATATTTTAAATGTGCTTAACACTGTAGATTAGCTAGTTTTACAAAGGTTATGTTGTCAGCATGCCTTTGAGAAAACTGCTCAACTAGTGTGTAAAGGGCAACTGGTGAATATAATCTCAATGCCCTGGTGCACAGGAGGAAGGAAACAAAGATTGAGTCTACATGCCCAAGTACTGAATAGGAAAGTGGCTGATAGAGGTGTGTAGAGAGAATAAGAGTTATGGTTGTAAGAGCTGCAGTAATTTATTGAGAATTCCAGAAGCAGTAATAGATTTGCATGGGAGAGTGGAATTGAATTCCCTCAAACAGGACATTTTAGACATGATTACTCTTCGCCATACAAACCAAAATCCCTTATTTTATACCTGAACCAAAAGCGCTCTGAATCTGTATGCTAGATGGTTTGAACTCAAGTTGCACTTTTGTGTGCAAATGTATGCAACTTTTTTTCTCTAATCTGTTGACCTTCAGGAACTGTGTCCAGATGCCCAGAAAAGGAATACATGTGGTTGATGAAGTATACTTGTTACTGTTAACATAATGATCACTGAACAATGTGTTTTGCCCATCTGCTTGTTGCCAAAGGTATTTTCTGATGCATGACTTTATTACCGATGTCTTTAGCTTACTGATCACATAAGCTGAGATACCATGGGCAAGGAACTCCACAAACAAGTAAATGATGGGAATGGAACTGCCTTGTCTTAAGATCAGTGTATGTATATAGAGGTGAATTTCTCAAAAGGCAGTTGACAGTGAATCAAACTGAAGATCCACTTTCCTGGATCATGTTGGGACTGTATAATGTTGTTTTCCTATACTGTATTATGTAGTGTGTTAAATAATTTATTAATATTGTTTAAATCTGATTATGACTTTTTAAATAACATAACTGAACCTTTAGAGAGTATTAAACTATTTTTTCTACTAATATTAAGGTGCAACAATTTGGCAAGTAGGCTGACGGTCCACTGTGAAAACTATTGATTACTCACTACAAAGGCAGGCTAGTCTTGCAGCTAAGGTACTAGATTAGAACTCAGGAAATGTGACTTCCGTCTCTTTGCTCTGCCACAGATTTCCTATACGACCACATTTAATATTTGTATCTCAGGAAAGAGGTTCATTTAGTTTTTTCCATCTGGACTGCAAGCTCTTCAGGACTGAGACTGGTCTCTCAATTAATTTGTGCAATGCCTAGCACAGTGAGGCCCAAATTCTTGGTTTGGGCTTAAGTGGTACTGTAATGTAATTATCATCAACAATATCAATAATGGAAACAACAATTTAAAGTAACGCATATTGATTCACTCTGAATTAGCTGCAATCACTCAAGAACATTTTAACTGTAACTGCAAATTGCTTGAGACACACACTATTTTTTAATATACAAAAATCATTACTGTTTCAAAAGGAAACAGTGCAAATATAAGTTAAAACCACTTATGTTTTTTTTGAGGTCTGTTAGTTCACTTTAGAAATAATATTTCTGATGCTTGAACCAGCTCTTTTTACAGTCAGTTTCATATTTTGCATAACCAGAATAATTTTTGCACGTTTAGGGTACTGTAGATGTGCATTCTTTAAATATAAAATCCCTGACACTGAGGATACTTTGAGGGGAAAAGTGTTTATTTTTGTCTTTCAGACATGAAAGTGATAAACATTAAAAAATGGTTTTATTATAACGTATTGTGTTTGCCTGTACCTAGAACAAAGTGTCATAATGAGAAGTTTTACTCGGTTTATTCTTAGTTCTTCGATTTTCAACAGCAGTAGGACAAGTATTTCAAGAATCTTTTATTTCTTTTAATGAAAGGTAACAGATAACATTCTGTATTAAAAAGTCATATTCATATTTAGTAAGGCATTTGATACGGTCTCGCATGATATTCTTATTGATAAACTAGGCAAATATAACTTAGATAGGGCCACGATAAGGTGGGTGCATAATTGGCTGGATAACCGTAGTCAGAGAGTTGTTGTTAACGGTACTAAATCCTGCTGGAAAGGGATAACAAGTGGAGTTCCGCAAGGGTCTGTTTTGGGACCCGTACTGTTCAAGATCTTCATCAATGATGTAGATATTGGGATAGAGAGTACGCTTATTAAGTTTGCAGATGATACCAAACTGGGTGGGGTTGCAACTTCTTTGGAGGATAGGGACATAATTCAAAATGACCTTAGCAAGTTAGAGAAATGGTCAGAGGTAAACAGGATGAGGTTTAATAAAGAGAAATGCAAAGTGCTCCACTTAGGAAGGAACAATCAGTTCCATACATACAAGATGGGAAGCGACTGTCTAGGAAGGAGCATGGCGGAAAGGGATCTAGGGGTCATAGTGGACCACAAGTTGAATATGAGTCAACAGTGTGATGCTGTTGCAAAAAAAAAGCAAATATGATTCTAGGTTGTATCAACAGGTGTGTTGTAAGCAAAACTCGTGAAGTCATTCTGCCGCTCTACTCTGCACTAGTTAGGCCTCAGCTGGAGTACTGTGTCCAGTTCTGGGCGCCACATTTCAAGAAAGATGTGGAGAAATTGGAAAGGGTACAGAGAAGAGCGACAAGAATGATTAAAGGTTTAGAGAACATGACCTATGAAGCCAGGCTTCATGAACTGGGCTTGTTTAGTTTGGAAAAAAGAAGATTAAGGGGGGACATGATAGCTGTTTTCAAATATCTAAAAGGGTGTCACAAGGAGGAAGGAGAAAATTCGTTCCTCTTGGTTTCTGAGGACAGGACAAGGAGTAATGGGCTTAAAGTGCAGCAGGGGAGGTTTCTATTGGACATTAGGAAAAAATTCCTAACTGTCAGGGTGGTCAAATATTGGAATAAATTGCCAAGGGAGGTGGTGGAATCTCCCTCTCTGGAGATATTTAAGAACAGGTTAGATAGACATCTGTCAGGGATGGTGTAGACGGAGCTTGGTCCTGCCTTGAGGGCGGGGGGCTGGACTCGATGACCTCTTGAGGTCCCTTCCAGTCCTATGATTCTATGATATTTAGAGTTTGAATAAGGTTCATTTAGATTAACTATCACATGGGGACAGGTTGCAAACTCAATGGTATCCTCATTAATATTCAAATTTGTGCATAAGACTGTCCTCATAAAACTCTTTAATGTGAAACAGAGATTACCCCATTTTTCCAGGCTTCTCTTTCTGAACTACAGGAAATGCTCCAATGGGCGCTTTTAATGGTAACTGAATTTAGTATCATATCTACTCCCTCCCTCTCTCTCTTTGGACTGCTAAGGAAATGAAGAGATTCAATCTATTTAATCTTCTGATATTTTAATATTAAACTCTAAGAATCAAATAATTTTGTGAACTATTCCTGCACTGTCAAAAGCAAAGAAATACTAGTCAACTAAGAAAGTAAAGTTTTAATACAATTTTAGTATAAGAATGACTTGTGACAATGAAGATTATTTTTACATGGAATCATATTAAATTGGCTCAATAACTAGATTTCTATATTTCCTTAAACTAAAAAACAACGAAGAAGATTAAACCAGCATCATTTCACCTTCTTTACCCTTTTAGTGAATTCTGATGTTGAAACTATGAGGACAAAAGAACAGAAAACAGATTCATGCATCTATTCTACCTTGTTTTATTAATTTTGGAAGAACTGAGAAAATGTTTTGTATTCTTAGAAGTCATGATATCATAAGCACACATAGACTGAACCATTAAAAAGAATACTGGGTTATCAGATTTTGTTTTCATCTCTGCACGGTGATAAAATGCAGCACTACCAATATATTATAATTTTCTTCCTATTTCATTTGAAATGTGATCAGCTGACATTTATTTCTAGTCAGTTTCAGTAATGAGATATGCTAACTTGCCCACTTCTTTGGAATAGCTTGGAGGCTATTTCAATGTTAGTTTTCATTTGAAGAAAATCAATAATTGTAAAAGCCTTTTTTATTAATATAAAACTGTTTAATTGTACAGCCAATAATCTATAATGAAAAAAAATCTAAATATGAGTTGACTCAAAAATGGGCTGACATGGTTTCCTGAATTGAGGACTGAGCTACCACTCATTAGACGGGAGGGTGTTAGATCTACATAAGAACATAAGAATGGCCATATTGGGTCAGACCAAAGGTCCATCCAGCCCAGTACCCTGTCTGCCGACAGTGGCCAATGCCAGGTGTCCCAGAGGGAGTGAATCGAACAGGTAATGATCAAGTCATCTCTCTTCTGCCATCCATCTCCTCCCTCTGACAAACAGAGGCTAGGGACACCATTCCTTACCCATATTAGCTAATAGCCATTTATAGACTTAACCTCCATGAATTGATCTAGTTCTCTTTTAAAACCTGTTATAGTCCTAGCCTTCAGAACCTCCTCAGGCAAGGAGTTCCATAGATTGACTATGTGCTGTGTGAAGAACTTCCTTTTCTTTGTTTTAAACCTGTTGCCCATTTGTTTCATTTGGTGGCCCGTAGTTCTTATATTATGGGAACAAGTAAATAACTTTTCCTTATTCACATTCTCCACACCACTCATGATTTTATAGACCTCAAACATATGCCCCCTTAGTCTCCTCTTTTCAAAGCTGAAAAGTCCCAGTCTCTTTAATCTCTCCTCATATGGGACCCATTCCAAACCCCTAATCATTTTAGTTGCCCTTCTCTGAACCTTTTCTAATGCCAGTATATCTTTTTTTGAGATGAGGAGACCACATCTGGATTTATATAAGGGAAATAAGATATTCTCTAAATTAGCTCCCATCACATTATATGTATGGTTGGGATTATTTTTCCCAATGTGCAATACTTTAAATTTCATTTGCCATTTTGTTGCCTAGTCACTTAGTTTGGGGAGATCTTTTTGAAGGTCTTCACAGTCAACTTTGGTCTTAACTACCTTGAGCAGTTTAGTATTATCTGCAAACTTTGCCTTTTTACTGTTTACCCCTTTCTCCAGATCATTTATGAATATGTTGAACAGGATTGGTCCTACGACTGACCCTTGGGGAACACCACATTACCCCTCTCCATTCTGATAATTTACCATTTATTTCTACCCTTTGTTTCCTGTCTTTTAACCAGTTCTCAGTCCTTAAAAGGATCTTTTCTCTTATCCCATGACAACTTAATTTATGTAAGAGCCTTTGCTGAGGGACCTTGTCAAAGGCTTTCTGGAAGTCTAAGTACACTATATCTACACTGGATCCCCCTTATTGACATGTTCGTTGATCCATTCAAAGAACTCTAATAGATTAGTAAGACATGATTTCCCTTTACAGAAACCATGTTGACTTTTGCCCAACAAATTATATTCTTCTATGTGTCTGACAATTTTATTCTTTACTATTCTTTCAACTAATTTACCCGGTACTGACATTAGATTTACGAGTCTGTAATTGCCAGGACTGCCTCTAGAGCCCTTTTTAAATATTGGCGTTACATTAGCTATCTTCTAGTTGTTGAATACGGAAGCTGATTTAAAAGATAGGTTACAAACCATAGTTAATAGTTCCGCAATTTCACATTTGAGTTCTTTCAGAACTCTTGGGTGAATGCCATCTGGTCCTGGTGACTTGTTAAGTTTATCAATTAATTCCAAAACCTCCTCTAATGACACTTCAATCTGTGACAAGTCCTTAGGTTTGTCACCTACAAAGGACGGGTCAGGTTTGGGAATCTCCCTAACATCCTCAGCCATGAAGACTAAAGCAAAGAATTCATTTAGTTTCTTTGCAATGACTTTATCGTCTTTAAGTGCTCCTTTTATATCTCGATCGTCCAGGTGCCCCACTGGTTGTTTAGCAGGCTTCCTCCTTCTGATGTACATAAACATTTTATTACCTTTTGAGTTTTTGGCTAGCTGTTCTTCAAACTCCTTTTTGGCTTTTCTTATTACAGTTTTACACTTCATTTGGCAGTGTTTATGCTCCTTTTTATTTACCTCACTACAATTTGACTTCCACTTTTTAAAAGAAGTCATCTTCTCTCTCTCACTGCTTCTTTTACATGGTTAAGCCAAGCCATGGTGGCTCTTTCTTAGTTCTTCTACTATGTTTTTTAATTTGGGGTATACATTTAAGTTGGGCCTCTATTATGGTGTCTTTGAAAAGTGCTCATGCAGCTTGCAGGGATTTTACTTTAGTCACTATGCCTGTTAATTTCTGCTTAACTAACCTTCTCATTTTTGTATAGTTCCCCTTTTTGAAATTAAATGCCACAGTGTTGGGCTGCTGAGGTGTTCTTCCCACCACAGGAATGTTAAATGTTATTATATTATGGTCACTATTACTAAGCTGTCCTGTTATAGTTACCTCTTGGACCAGATCCTGTGCGCCACTTAGGACTAAATTGAGAATTGCCTCTCCCCTTGTGGGTTCCTGTACCAGCTGCTCCAAGAAGCAGTCATTTAAGGAATCAAGAAATTTTGTCTCTGCATCTTGTCCTGATGTGACATATATCCAGTCAATATGGGAATAGTTGAAATCCCCCACTATTATTGTGTTCTTTATTTTGATAGCCTCTCTAATCTCCCTTAGCATTTCATAGTCACTATTACTGTCCTGGTCAGGTGGTCAATAATAGATCTCTACTGTTATATTCTTATTAGAGCAGGGAATTACTAACCATAGCGATTCTATGGAACATGTTGATTTATTTAAGATTTTTACTTCATTTGATTCTAAATTTTCTTTCACATATAGTGCACTCCCTACCTGCATGACCTGATCTGTCCTTCGGATACATTTTGTACCCGCAATGATTGTGTCCCATTGATTGTCCTCACTCCACCAGCTTTCTGTGATGCCTATTATATCAGTATCCTCCTTTAACACGAGGCACTCTAGTTCACCCATCTTATTTTCTAGACTTCTAGCATTTGTGTCCAAACACTTTAAAAACTTGTCACTGTTTATCTGTCTGCCCTTTTTTTGATGTGTCAGATTCTTTTTTATGTGAATGTTTTTCGTCTGATCTGGCCCATGCTTTATCCTCTTCCATCCTCTCCTCTTGACTAAAACCTAGAGAATATCTATCAATAGACTCTCCTCTAAGAGACATCTCTGTCCGATCCATGTGCTCCTCCTCACAAATCGGCTTTCCCCCATCTCTTAAGTTTAAAAACTGCTATGCAAACTTTTTAATGTTAAGTGTCAGCACCAGATCTAGTTCCAAAGTCAATAAACAAATCTCAAAGGGGACTCTTTCTGTAATTCCAAAAAAGCAAGAGCTAATCCCTGGTCTACACTAGGGAGTTATTTCAAAATAACCCCATTATTTTGAAATAATAAGCAGAGCATCCATACTACCAAGCAAACTTGTTATTTAAAAATCTGGACTCCTGCTTTCTTCAGAGAATAAAAGAGAGGTCACTCACCTTGTGCAGTAACTGGTGTTTTTTGAAATGGGTGTTCCTGTGGGTGCTCTACCGTAGGTGTTTTGGCACTTCCGCGCTTCTAATTAGAATGTTTTGGCAGCAGTATTCCTCCCTGGGTGCTGGCACACACACGCTGCACTGCTTGCGCCGGAGCGAGCGTGCCGACGCATGCGTGCCATCAACCATCACCTCAATTCCTTCACTTCCACAGAGAGAGGTTACATCTCCAAAGCAGAGGGGAGGATAATGGATTGTGGAGCACCCACAAGGATGCCCATCCTGAAGGGCACCAGTTCTTGCACAAGGTACCTTCCCTTTTCTTCTTTGAGGAGTGTCGCTGGGAGCCATCCATTGTAGGTGACTGTAGAGCAGTACCTCTAGCCTCTAGGAAGGAAGGGCTTCGGGTCTCATCGGCAGACCGCTGAGAGGACTGTGGTCCTAAAGGTGGTACACTGTGAATGGTAAGTACTAATGCATAATGCTTTGTGAAGGTATGTGTGGAGGCCCATGTTGCTGCCCTGCATGTGTCTCGGATGGGCACATTATGCAAGAAGGCTATTGCTGTGACCATGATTCTTGTGGAACATGCCTAAATAGGTGTAGATAATGCGACTTTGCTGATGGCATAGCATTCGCTAATGCAGTTCAAGATCCACTTGGAGATAGTTTGTTTGGATACCACTTGTCCTTTAGAGTGGTCTGCTGTTGATATAAATAGCTTGTGTGATTGTCTAAATTGCCTTGTTCTGTCTAGGTAAAATTCAATGAGCCTGATGTCCAATGAGTGGAGCCTTACCTCACTGGCGTTCAGATGAAGAAGTCCCCTTTGGAGAAGTACCCCCTCCTGTTCATGTAGTCCAAGGCTCAGTGGTCAGGGACCAGGAGGGGGATGAGAGTGCTGTCTATGCCACCCTCAATCAGGGATGCCCCTGGCAGCAAAGCCACCCCCGATGGTGTCCACGTTGCCCAGTGACAACTTTCCATACCATCACCTGACTGATGGCCTTGGCTACCTCCAGGAGCACAGCCCCATCCAGAATTGGTTCCCAAAGCATCGTTAGCCGACCAGTGTGGTGAGCTTCCAGAGTATAATGATGACATGCTTCTGCAAGGGGATAGGGGGTCTCAGCTGGGTGTCTTGTCACCAGAAGGCAAGGGTAAGCCACTTGCAGAGCTTGAGGAAGGTGGTCTTCTGCATGCAGAAGTTCTGGAGTCACTGCTGGTTGTCCCATTGCTGTAGAATGATGTGGTCCCAGCAGTCCAAACTGGTCTCCTGCTACCAGAAGCAGCGTTCCTCAGTGTCCCAGGGATTGATGGGCATGCACAGCAGCAGGAGTGCCAGAACCTGGATGATCAGGGCCTGTGGTCAGGGCTGGTCCTCGTCCAGCCTGAGGACAGTTTGGAAGTACTGTGCCATGAAGCGCAGCATGAGACCCGTGAGCCTGGCACTGCTTTGTGGCAGCTCTGGCTCCATGGTTTCAGTGCTGTGGTGTCCTCAAGGGCAACCACCTGCATTCCTTTCGTGTCACGCAAGGGGACGCAGTGGAGGAGTTGCATGTGAGACGCGGTCGTAAAGAAAAGCCCCTGTAAACACTCATCACAGCTTGCCTGACTAAGCAGTCACAGGAAGCTCTAAACAGACTATTGTGGAATAAGTGTCTCTATTGTCTAAGCAAACATTATATTCTGGACCTGAGAAAGTTACCTAAAAACAAATAGCTTTCAACAAAAAAAAATTCATGATTACGCATTTTCTAATGTAAAAATGTTTCAACAAAACATTCCCAAATAGCTCCACATATTACATCACTGATTTATATTTCATTTGTGTTACTGAAACAGCAGCCTGCTCTTATTAACTAACATACGGTGCCTGTCCCTATTTATAGTGTCCTTGGTGATGGCAATATAGTGAAGAGGAGAAAAATAACAATTTTAACAAAAGCGACAAGGAGTCCTATAGCACCTTATAGACTAACAGATGTATTGGAGCATAAGCTTTTGTGGTCAAAGACCCGCTTCATCAGATGCATGTAGTGGAAATTTCCAGAGGCAGGTGTAAATATGCAGGCAAGAATCAGGCTAGAGATAACGAGGTAAATTCAATCAGGGAGAATGAGGCCCACTTCTAGCAGCTGATCTGGAGGTGTGAACACCAAGAGAGGAGAAACTGCTTTTGTAATTGGCTAGCCATTCACAGTCTTTGTTTTATCCTGAGCTGGTGTCGTCAAATTTGCAAATGAACGTCAGCTCAGCAGTTTCTCTTTGAAGTCTGGTCAGGAAGGCTACCTTTAAATCTGCTATTGTGTGTCCAAGGAGATTGAAGTGTTCCCCTACCGTTTTTTTTATATTGCCATTCCTAATATCTGATTTGTGTCTGTTTATTCTTTTGGGTAGGGACTGTCCAGTTTGGCCAATGTATATAGCAGAGGGACGTTGCTGGCACATGATGGAGTATATTACATTGGTAGATGTGCAGGTGAATGAGCCAGTGATGGTGTGGCTGATCTGGTTAGGTCCTGTGATGGTGTTGCTGGTGTAGATATGTGGGCAGAGTTGGCACCAAGGTCTGTTGCAGGGATTGGTTCCTGAGTTAGAGGTACTGTGGTGTGGTGTATAGTTGCTGGTAAGAATATGCTTCAGGTTGGTGGGTTGTCTGTGGGCAAGGACTAGCCTGCCTCCCAAGGCCTGTGAAAGTGAGGAATCGTTGTCCAGGATGGGTTGTAGATCACTGATGACGTTCAAGAGGTTTTAGCTGAGGACTGTAGGTGATGGCCAGTGGTGTTGGTTTCTTTGTTGGGCTTGTCTTGTAGTAGCAGGCTTCTGGGTACACGTCTGGCTCTGCTGATCTGTTTCCTCACTTCCTTAGGCAGGTATCATAGTTTTAAGAATGCTTGGTGAAGATCTTGAAGGTGTTTGTCTCTGTCTGCGGTGTTGGAGCAAATGCAGGTGTCTCTCAGTGCTTGGCTGTAGACAATGGATCGTGTGGTGTGTCCGGGATGGAAGTTGGAGGCATGAAGGTAGGCACAGTGGTCGGTAGGTTTTCGGTATAGGGTGGTGTTTGTGTGACCATCACTTATTTGTACCATGGTGTCCAGGAAGTGGACCTCCCGTGTAGACTGGTCCAGGCTGAGGTTGACGGTGGGGTGGTAGCTGTTGAAATCGTGGTGGAATTCTTCCAGAGTTTCCTTCCCATGGGTCCAGATGATGAAGATGTCATCAATGTAGCATAGGTAGAGAAGGGACATAAGTGGACGAGACCTAAGGAAGCGTTGTTCCAAGTCAGCCATAAAAAGGTTGGCATATTATGGGGCCATGCGGGTGCCCATAGTGATGCCACTGGTCTGGAGGTATATATTGTCACCAAATTTGAAATAATTGTGTGTGAGGATAAAGTCACAGAGCTCAGCCACCAGTTGTGCTGTGGCATCATCAGGGATACTGTTCTTGATAGCTTGTATTCCATCTGTGTGTGGGATGTTTGTGTAAAAAGCCTCTACATCCATGGTGGCTAGGATGGTGTTTTCTGGCAGATCACCAATGCACTGTAGTTTTCACGCATCTCAGCTGCGTTTGTATTTTATTTGTCAAAAGGATATTTAGAATTTTTCCTCCCACAATCAGGATAACCACCTCTGAGCATTTCTTTAAATGCACAACAGGAAGAATCAGTACATTCACACCTAGCAGTGTAAAATCAGCAGTAGTATCACAATTACCCAGCAACTACAGCATCCTTCACATACCGTTCATGTTTCCTGTTATCTCTGCATGCATGTGTGTGTGTCATAATTATCAAATCTGTCCGAAATGCCCACAGTTGTGCATTGCCTTATTTTATATTCTCCACTATAATAGTTGTGATGTCACACTGATAAGGGAGATTTCATGCCAAAGTAAAACAGTGCTGACCCTGTAAGGGGATGAATTGGAGGGGAGGAAGAGAGCCCTGCCTATCAGTCAGGGCCAGATGGAGGCATGGGCGAGCCGGGCAGCTGCCCAGGGCGCCAACCGATGAGCTGTAAGGGGTATGCGGCGTCCCTGACAGCTGCCATCAGGAGTTGTGCACCTGGCTCCTGCAGCACCGGCTCCAAGGCGCCGGCCAGCAGCGCCCTTCCCCCTGAAGCTGCGGGGCTCTGCACAGTCCAGCGCGCATGCCAGCAGCTCAAGCCGGCCCGCGCGCCAGCAGCCATGACCGGCCCACGCACGCGCCAAGTGCACTGGGGGCAGGTCCCGGGCTGCGTGCCAGCGGCAGTGGCTGGTGCATGCATGCGCCGTGCGCCCCGAGGGACAGGGCCGCGGGCTCAAGCCCAGGGTGGCAAAAGGGCTCGAGCTGGCCCTGCTATCAGTTTCCTAGGTCTTTGCACCTCCTTCCCTATTGCACCTGGGGAGGTATGGAGTCCTATTTCACTGCTCTCCTCTTCCCACTCCTGTTGCTATGGAGAGGAATCTGAGGACACCACCTCACTAACAAGCACACCGTTTTTTGTTTTTGTTTTTTTTTGTCATCTGCTCAAGTGGGCACTTCTTCAGAAGAGCAGTGCTACAAGTGTTCCGGTCATGCTGCCATGGGACATCACTCTGAATCCTCTCGCACAACCTCCCCATCCAATCTACCTACTCCACCCTGTAACAGAGCACACACAGTGAGTGAGTGAGCTAATTAGTGCCACAGTTGAAACTGATTTGGGGTAATTAACTTATCAAGCTAGTGGGCTGCATGAGATGAAAACTTAATTGGTCCCATCAGCCTATGGCTTGATTAAAAGAGGCACAGGAAGGAAATTCATGGAGAGGAAGAAGAATAAGGCTAGCTGTGGCTCGTCACACAGAGCCTTGAGAATTGGGAGACCTCTTTTCTCACATCTTGCTGAGAGGTCCTAATGCTCAGGAAATAGAGTAAATAGGCAAGCACACATGGACTGCAGTTATACTGGTGAAGGGGGATTGCAATAAAAGTTTCAATGAGCGCATATCTAGTGGAGGCAATGTAGTTTCTGCTGGGAAGAAGATAGGGTGGAAATGGGCCTCTGTAATACACCCCTCACTATAACTCCCCTTCCTCCTGCTCTTCCTCTCAGCTTAGGAGAGGAAAGGTCCAGCTGGACCAGAGTGTGAGGATTCTGAGGAATGCTGGCAGCAGCACAGGCCTATACAAGAGAAGGAGTGGTTGTGGTAATTTTAGAGAAGAAAGGGATGGCAGGAATTAACTTATTGTGGTAGGGAAGAGGACATTTCATGATTTTCTCAGGGATAACTATGGGCTCCCCCCCATATAACTGATTTGTTACCTCACCTTCCAATAGCTCTCAAAAGTCTTCCGACTTTTGTAGGCTGGCTACAGCCCTGCCCAGGGTCGGCAGTGTGACATTTGCCAGTGAGAAAATCTTTAATCATCTCTCTCACAGCAGAATGAGTAAGGGTGGCCCTTTGTGTATAACAGAGATGTAGATACTCAGGCTTGGTTGGGTCTTACAACTCAGGAGCAGAGGGCACCAAATGGGGGAAAACAAACGTCTCACATATAGCTGCAGAAACTTGGCACCTATGAATTATGGTCAGGCATCTTTCCTGATAAGCCATACATGAGAAGAGACTCATCTTATTTAAGACACATAGTTGAGTTTTCTCTAAGAAGTTTATATTTCATGATCATCCCTGGTTTGGGATTTATATCTCTAATATGGATAAATATCTCTCTAAACAGGGGGATAATGTCACCTATAAATAATGCATCAAAGAATCATTGCTTTAACCCCTCTTTCTAACCTAATCAGAGCTAACTCCTATTCTGGAGATGTGTAGGATACGTTTTAAACTAATTGTCAGGACTCTGATTTATTAATTCATTGGTTTTTGAGGCATTTAGAATCACATCCCTATTTTAGTTCCAACAAGAACCAATTTTTTAAAAGACAGCTAGCGAGAAAAAGGATGAATTAGATTTTTGTTTTGAAGCTGTTAAAAGATCAGAGTTGAAGGCTAAAGGAGTGAATGGGATGTGGGAGATCATTACATGACTAATCCAGATTCTAAATGGGATATGGTTTGAAGTGAGAGATGGGCATCTATAAAAAGTCAAAATCTAAAGATAGCGGATATGCAGTAAGTTGAATTTATCAGCATTAAAATACTAAGTGGAGGAATAAGCAAAGCTAAAAATAACTACTTGTCATGTTTTATGGTATGGCAGGCTGCTCCGCCAGACTGGGACTACCATGGTCAGGGTGCTGCTCTAGCCTGGGCAGGCCACCAGTTAACCAAGCAAGGGTACTTATTGGTTAACCAGTTAACCACTGACATCCCAAGTAACCACTTAAGGGTAGTTCTGCCAAGCCCACATTTCTCTGGCTAACTTATTAGAAAGTCATGATTGTGTCAAACACCTTGCTGAATTCTAGATAAGTCCATATTATGTCCACCACATTCCTGAGATCCACCAAACTGGTTACCCGGATAATCCATCAATGATAATTAGCAAAGATCATCAGGGACATAAACCCATGTTCTAGAGTCCCTAAACTTTTTACTGCCAGAAGCTGGTGTAGGAGAAAGGCGGAGCCAGAAGCATGGGCCTGGTGCTTGAACCAAAATAAGTAAGAGTTATACTATGAGAAATAGACAGGCCGAGTCAAAAGCAAATGTTTGCCTGCAAGTCAGTGTCTCTCAGCAGTAGAACTGCTAGCATGGATAGAAGCATAGGAAGTACATGCCACCAGGACAGTAATAAGGACAACCAGCTGAGTACATAATAAAATGGTTTAAAACAACAAGAGTGAAAGCATAACAATGGAGAGTGAATGCTTTGGAGGAAACTACAAGGTGCCAAACGTGTCATCAATACGTAAGATGATACGTATGGGTGTGTATCTCAGATTGTTTATTACTGTCTATAAATGTTGGGGTACCTCACTTAATTCTTTGGCTGGCCTAGTGAAATCCATGCTATCGACTGAGCCACGTCTATTATCCTGGGTACAAATACGTAAGGGTTCGGAGGCTATTTGTCTACCAACAACTATTAATGTACTTTGTTCGACAATAAACCTGACTCGGGTGCTTTCGTATCTTATCTGAGTCTGTGGTCTTTGGGGGATCTCAAAGTCTATTACACTAGCTACCTGAGCAGAGCTGGCATGATATACTGAGTGAGCGTATAAAAATGCATGCAGCCAAACGTTTATCATCACTGACAGAGCAAGAGACCTGTCAGGAAGGCACACCAGTGAATCTTGAATTTAACTCTATCGCTGTCCTAACTACTACATTGGTGACCCCGACCACTGATCTGGTAAGTAAGCAATCTGCCCCTGTAGGAATTGCAATCTAACATAACTTAAAATAATGAGTTAGAGAACCCCTTATCCCCTCCCCTGAAAATCCTCACAGAGTTTGATGAAGAATGGATCCACTGGATTGCCAGTAAAGGGGGTCTATTTAAAATAGAAAGTGGGGAAACATGGACTGGCATTTGTAAAGCAATGGTATAAAATAAAGCTCTAAAGAATAGTAATAAAAGTAAAAAAGCTAGAACTCTGCAATTAATGTCTATGGCAGTAAAATGGCTTAAACCGCATTCCACTATACTAGCTTCCCAAATAAATAAGGAAAATAGGGGAAGCAACATAGTCTGTCAAGCACTGGAAAGCTGCTCTGCTGGCACGGCAACAGGCTGTCCAAGCATATGATTTGCTCAAACAAGTAAAGCAAGGAAAATAAGAAATTGGAAAAAGCGGTTGAAATCCAGGAAAAGAAAGGAGCACCGTCCCCTGTTGTTAAGTAACAGACTGCAAGCACTTTCACAGTGCCTAAAAATGGGGACAGAAATGTAAAAAGATGGCCCTGGCAAATGTAAAAGATGAGATGGGCTCCACTATATTGCAATCATGATCATATGAGGGTCGAGCCCAAAGGAACAAAGCTTAGTGTCTCTGTTTACACTTGTATAGTGTCTTAAGGGTACAAAACAAATAGAAGTAAAAATTACTATTAAAAACAAACTGGTACATTGGTGCAAAAATTTTTTAAAAATCATAAAAAAGTAAACTATATATTTTTAAAACAAATATTGCAAAAGTTTAAGTACAGCACATGGTCTAACAATGCCTTAGCTAATATTTATGCCACATGCAGCTTAAGAACAAACTGGGAAAATATTTATTGGTTTACAAACGCTTAACCTCCTGGGATGAGGCATACCTGGGAGGTCGACAAATGCCTTTGATGTCGACCGCGGAACGTCCAGACTACTGCGCTGAGCCGACAAACAGCTGATCGGCTCAGCGCAGCAGCCATGTAAATTTAAATGAAGCAGCGATTATTTAAATCGCCGCTTCATTTTCCTATGCCGGGTAGTCTAATCTACATGCCTCTGTCGCCAGAGGCATGTAGTCTAGATGTACCCTCAGCCTCTAACTAATAATGATAACTTTAACAGTCCTAATAAAAGTGTGTTCCTATTGTGGCAATACATTTAAAAGGGCCAGGCTACCCCATCATATTTTTTTAAAAAATGAGGCCTTTACATGTAATCATTTTAGATGGATAAAAATGTAACATTAAAACACTTTTTTTCCCCCACAGTAGCAATTCTGTACATGAAAATGAAGGTTTGGGTTTTTGTTTGTTGCCTATTAATATAAGTGCATTAATTCAACATTTCCCTAGAAGAAAAAGAGATGGAAATGAAAGATATAAACTACTCAAATGAAACTTTATCAAAAGAGCTTAACCAAACTTGCTATTATTTTGTAAAAGATATTATATTTACCTTGGTGACAGCCTTTGAAGAAAACGTAATGTCATCAATGAAAGTGACAATATCTCCTGGGCAGAGTCTATCAAAGTACTTTGCACATGTACCATATGCGCTTAACCATTCTGGGATTGTTTCTGGCATTTTTTTAATGAGCTGGTGATCACCATTCCAGAAGAGTTTCTGTAACCAGGTGGTGTAAACAGAGCTTGGTGAGAGCATAGTACCATCTCTCTCAGGGATTTTGGGAGCAAGTCTGGAAATGGATAAGACGTTCTGACTTGTAAGGATGGGCTGCAATACCCCCAGAGGGTTCACATTTTCATCTGTTAGTTTTTTGTAATTGAGATCTATTGGCAGAAAGAGAAAAAACAGAAGTGGTTATTAAAGTTGCATCTACTCAACGGCTATGAGTGTCATTGGAATCCTATGCACAAAAGTCAAGGACTGAAAGAACACTGACAGAACTATCATCGCCATATTTTTTCTAGACAAAGTGAATTCTAACTTCGGGTGGATTCATACTGACAGTGTGCAATGGGAGACCATGCAAAACTTGAGCTTGTGAAGGTACACACGGAGAACTCTCAGGTCTTAGATGGCCTTTCGGATTAGGCTTGAGCCTGAATGGGCTAGAGCTGATGACTAACTTGGCCAGTACTTGCAGGACTAGCTCTTCTTAGCAAGGGGCTCCTAGTAGGGCTGGCTACCCTGACTGGTGGGGTACAAAGGCTTGAACCACTTTCGAGTAGGAGTGGGAACATACAACCCCAGGGTTTTAAGCATACTTGGAGAATTCTTAAGCCCAGGTATCTTTGAATCTGTCTGTTCAGCAAACAGAGCATGGCCGTTGAATGGGAAGTCTTGTAGAGATTGTTGCACCTCTGATGACAGACCTTAGAGAAGTAGTGAAGATGCCCAATGCATACTAATGGCAAATGCCATTATGTGAGCATCCAAATCTGCTGCATCAAAAGCCATCTGCGGGGTCACTCTGGCTGCCACTGCTCCCTCTTTCAGGAGAGCTTTGAACTCCTTTCTGGAATCATCTGAGAGTGTCTCCTTGAACTTAGTCATGGTTCTCCACATGCTGAAGTCGTAATGGCCAGGAACGGCTCAGTGGTTAGCCACCCATACTTGTAAACTGAATGAGGAATGAACCTTTCATCCAAATGAGTCTAGTTTCTTAGAGATTTTGTCCTTAGGCGTTTCTTCCAGCTATCCCTGCCTCTCCTAGCTGATGCCTCCAACAGGAGGGAGTTTGGAGCTGGGTGGGTGTAGAGGTAGTTATGGTCCCTAGCCAGGACAAAATACTTCCTTTGGAGATGGGCAGGACAGACATGGGGTTCTGCTTTATAGCCATGGTGATTTCTCAGGCTCTTCATGCAAAGGTACGGACCGCCAAGCAGGTGCTGGGGAGCTCATAACATTGAATAGAGCATCCACTGGCTCCGCAAGCTCCTCCGCCTGGAGTGCCAGATTGAGATCAGGAGCTCTTGAAATGCCGTGACATCTTCTTGTGGTATTAGGTACAAACAGCTTGCAATGGCTTCTCATAGGGAGGTTGAGGCGGATGCCGGTGTGCAACATCTGTCTCCTCTCCTGCAGGGCAGACCGGGGTGTCCTGGAATGGAGCCCGATCTTTCTCAGGGGCTCATTGCTTGGGGGCAGGGAGAGCTTCAGGGCCATTCTAAGATCCCCACAGTCAAGCGTGTTGGCTGAGCGGGTTGAGTGAACCCCCATGGATCCCAGGGAAACCAGGGCACGGGCCACTACTCTTGTGGCCATCCTTGTGGGTGCAGCATCACAGAAGGGGGCAGTACTGCCTATGCTGGTAGGCAGGGGCTCTTGCTCAATGTTGGAATCCGAGGCTTCCTCCTTGGTATCCGGGGATCCAGTACAGTAGGGCCTCCACACTGAGATCACAGCACACGATGCCAAATTCCACCTGATCTCCACTGACAGGTAGGCAATGTGAGTGAGTAGTTGAGTCAAGTACTCAACTACAACTACTTGCTTCCCCCCGCCTTACTGCATCTGTATGAGAGACAGCAAGAGGACGGGGCTGGGGAAACAGGAGCCAGTGTTGAGGGAGCCGGTTTAATAGCGGGTTCCTCCCAGCACTGTCTCGCCAGTGCTGCCTGCCCTCCCCAGTGCTGCTGCCTCTATTAGAGGCAGCAGCCCCTAGCTGCGGCGGCCTGGGTTGGCGGTGGGCAGAGGCTGCTGCTGGAGCAGCTTCTGCCCAGCCAGCTCGGGCCACTGTAAACAGGGGCTGCTGGACACGGTGCAAGCCAAGTTCGAGCAGTCCTGGATCATTCCAGTCTGGACCCCTGCACCTCTGCATTTTAAATGTAGTAAGAGCATGAGCCACCCAGCTCCTACTACGTTTAAAATGAAGAGTTGCAGCAGTCCCGAACCAACATGAGATAAAAGTACTCGGTCCCAGCTCATGGCAGTCCAGGACCTGCATGCCCTGCTCCTACTACATTTAAACTGTGAGCTGCAATGGGGGTAGCTCCTGGACTGACAGGACAGAGACCTTCCCTTACTGACTAATTGTATGGTAAATACAAATTGTATCGACCATAAGATTAGTCCATTACCTGCCTCTTAGCATCATTAATGCCAGGGCTAGTGCTGACTGCATTAGGAAAACCATGAGGTGAATGTCCCTTTCTTTTTTCATCTGCTGCTTGAATGACTTGCAAATGCAATGCTTATCACTAATCTGTCCCTCACCCAAGCATGTCAGGTAGCCACTCTGCAGGTTATCACCTGGGTTTGGGCGCTTGTACCCTAAATATGGCTTAAAACCTGGAGACCGGAGCATGCCCCATCCCTAAACCAAGTCCCAACCAAGATACTTAGTTGACTAACACTACTAAGATAACTATCTACATAAAAGTAACTGCTTTCATAGCGAAAAATAAGCTGTCTGAAACACAACAGTTCTGATGCACTTTCGCAGGCAGCAAGAAGGAATCAAGGTTTATAGAGCAATGCCAAACACTAATTGTTTTGTTTTTTTTAAATGAAGAACACCAATGATTTTTTTGTTGAGAAAAAAAGGGGGGGGTGATATTGACCCCCCTCCTCCCAAAAAGGTCGGGTGGGGGAAGGGGAGTTATTGAGGAAAAAAGGTCGCTTGCCCCCTTAAGGGCAGCCATTTTGAACTCTGTTGTTCTCCGTGGCACACCTTCTACTGGCTCGCGGCACAAGAGTGCCACGGAATACAGTTTAAGAAACATTGTTATAGAGAATAGTAAGCGCCATTTATACTGCACCATGGGCATACTACTCCAGGGGTCACTAGAGGTATTTCCTTATGGATACTGCTGATGGAAAAACTCAAGTTAGGAAATACCACAATTAAGGCTCTTTGTACACTTTTAAGTCATCTCCTTCCTGTGTATTTATGACGACAGATTTTAATTTCATGACTACATGCTAATTTTTCCAAGACTACTGCCTCATTCAATGCACAGACAGACCATGATCACACTGAATAAGCAGCATTCAGTACTCTCTTTTGTCCTCATAGTTCAATGTGTAGCCCCAGGCCTTAATTTACAGCATACTGTTCAGACCCTGCTATAAGGACAGAATTATTAATATCCTCATGGTTTTTCCTATGGTCTGCATTACTATAGCATCTCAGTGTTTAATTAATCAATCCATCTTCGCAACACTTCTGTGCAATACGGAAGTATTACTATCTCTATATTTCAACTGGGAGGCTAAGGCACAAAGATTAAGGTCAAATAATACACTAATTTTCGGTGCTCAACTTGAGAAGCCTTTGGACCTAATCAGTTGTTTTAAAGAGTCCTTATCATTATAAAGCACTTTCTGGATTCAAAACATTGACTGCAGCTGTGAAGACTAAACACTTCCAGAAATCAGACTTTGTGGGATCAAGTGGGGCACTGAGAAAATGAGAAACACAAATCACAGAATCATAGAGCTGGAAGAGACCTTAGAAGGTCATCGAGTCCAGCCCCCTGCTCAAGACAGGACCAATCCCAATTAAATCAACCCAGCCAGGGGTTTGCCAAGCCAAGACTTAAACACCTCTAGGGGTGGAGACTCCACTACTTCCCTAGGTAACCCATTCCAGTGCTTCACCACCCTCCTAGTGAAATAGTTTTTCCTAATATCCAACCTGGACCTCTCCCACCGCAACTTGAGACCATTCTTCCTTGTTCTGCCATCTGTCACTACTGAGAACAGCCTTTCTCCAGTCTCTTTGGAACCTCCCCTCAGGAAGTTGAAGGCTGCTATCAAATCCCCCCTCACTCTTCAATAGAGTTTGAAGGCTGCTATCAGGAAGTTGAAGGCTGCTATCAATAGACCCAACTCCCTCAGCCTCTCCTCGTAGGTCATATGCTCCAGACCCCTAATCATTTTGGTTACCCTCTGCTGGACCCTCTCCAACACATCCACATCTTTCCTGTAATTGGGGGCTGCGAACTGGACACAATACTCCACATCAGGCCTAACCAGATCCGAGTAAAGAGGAATAATCACATATCTGGATCGAATGGCAAATAATCAGTAGCAACCTCTGGAAAGTTTAGTTTAAGTGTTTTGCTTAGCTTCGCATAGGAACTATGTAGAAATAGCTGGGACAGAATCCAATTATCCCATGCAGCATTTGACTGATTTAACCATGAGACAGTCCTTTCTCTTCCTGCAATCCTCTGTATTATTCTCAATGCACCTTCCAAATTCTGCAACAAATGAGACAGCGATCTTAAAACAATACCTCATTTACTATGGAACGCTCATTCATTCCCAGAACAGAACAAGACTGTGTACTAAAATGTTTACTGAAAACATTCTGCTTCAGGTAGACATCTACCACATTAAGATTCAGTACAAAAGATTAAAATTTGGCAAAATTATACACAAACAGAAATCAGGGTCTTATAACATAAGAACATAAGAACGGCCGTACTGAGTCAGACCAAAGGTCCTTCTAAGCCCAGTATCCTGTCTGCCAACAGTGGCCAGCACCAGGTGCCCCAGAGAGGAGACAATGATCAAGCGATTTGTCTCCTGCCATCTCTCTCCAGCCTCTGACAAACAGAGGCCAAAGACACCATTTTATCCCTCTGGCTAATAGCCTTTTATGGACCTAACCTCCATGAAATTATCTAGCTTCTCTTTAAACTCTATTATAGTCCTAGCCTTCACAGCCTCCTCTGGCAAGGAGTTCCACAGGTTGACTACATGCTGTGTGAAGAAGAACTTTCTTTTATTAGTTTTAAACCTGCTACCCATTAATTTCATTTGGTGTCCTCTAGTTCTTCTATTTAGGGAACTAATAAATAACTTTTCTTTATCGGCCCTCTCCACACCACTCATGATTTTATATACCTCTATCATATCCGCCCTCAGTCTCCTCTATTCTAAACTGAAAAGTCCCAGTCGCTTTAACCTCTCCTCATATGGGACCCGTTCCAAACCCCTAATCATTTTAGTTGCCCTTTTCTGAACCCTTTCCAAGGCCAGAATATCTTTTTTGGGGTGAGGAGACCACATCTGTACACAGTATTCAAGATGTGGGCGTACCATAGTTTTATACAGGGGCAGTAAGATATTCTGGGTCTTATTTTCTATCCATTTCCTAACAATTCCTAGCATCCTATTTGCCTTTTTGACCGCCGCTGCACACTGCGTGGAAGTTTTCAGAGAACTGTCCACGATAACTCCAAGATCTCTTTCCTGATTTGTCGTAGCCAAATTAGCCCCCATCAAACTGTACGTGTAGTTGGGGTTATTTTCCCTGATGTGCATTACTTTACACTTATCCACATTAAATTTAATTTGCCATTTTGTTGCCCAATCACTCAGTTTGGTGAGATCTTCTTGGAGTCTCTCACAGTCTGCTTCTGTCTTGACTATCCTAAACAGTTTTGTATCATCGGCAAACTTTACTACCTCACTGCTTACCCCTTTCTCCAGATCATTTATGATTTATAACGGGAAGTGACAGGCAACTTTAATAATGGGGATGCTACTAGCCCCTGTTTAAAAATATAATTACATAAATGCCAGTTGCTAGACTTGATTGAAAAAAAATAATAGTTAAAGCTATCTCTCTAAGAAAAAAGTAATATTAAAATTAACAACTTTATTAAAATAATAAACTTTTAAAAGAAAAAATATGTTATATATATATAAAAATAATTAAGATTTTTGAAAGGTATACCAATACACAATCTGCATTTCAGGCAGTTTAAGAAGAGCACATTTTACATAAACTATGTTTCTGTCAAGAGCGGAAAAAGTGCTTGTTTTTGTTTTTTTAATACTCTTCATACACTCATGGTGTCAAGTATCAGAGGGGTAGCCATGTTAGTCTGAATCTGCAAAAGCGATGAAGAGTCCTGTGGCACCTTGTAGACTAACAGATATATTGGAGCATAAGCTTTCGAGGGCAAAGACCCATTTCGTCAGATGCATGTAGTGGAAATTCCAGAGGCAGGTATAAACATACAGGCATACAAAAAGAGTACCAATCAAGAGTAAGGCTATTGTGCAGAATGGAGAATTTCATTTTAATGATACAAAGATACATTTAAATACTTATATACCATTTTATAAGCTAAAATATTTACTCAACTAAAATATCAAAACACTGTTCATAATTATTTCCTTCAGTGCATTTTTCTGTAGCTTGCCATGAAAAACTAATCTAAACATGCAATAAACCAAAAAGGTTAATTTGCCTCTGAGGCATAAGAAACCTATAGTGCTCCTGCATCTACCTGATTTGCTTATAAAAGAGAATCTGATGATTTGAAACTAGAAAGTGTGACCTTGTCACTACTCAGAAAATGGAATAAATGTGATAACTAACTACAGATATAAAGTAAAAACCAATAAAATTCATACCTGGTGCAATGGCCTTAAATTTTTTCAGCAGCTGTATATGAGTTTCAGGTTTGACAGCATGCTTTACAAACTCTGAACAACCACAGTTTTGGAGAAGAGTAAAATAATAAAGCAAACGCTGGTGATCCATGCCTTCAATACCCGGGTAAACGTATTTGGCCAGGTGTTCATATAGGGCTTCAGGGTTGGTTTTCAACGTTTCAAAGAGACCAAGACTTTGTGCTCTGCCTTCTATTTCTCCAGTAGATAAACTGTGTATAAAACGAATATTGCTTTAAAAGACTGACACTCATGTAAATGAAATATGTATTGTATACCTTACAATACAAGAAGTAACTCATTTTTTTTTTGTTCAAACACAAAAGTTGAATATTATTTCACGTAGTATTCCGAGTAAAAAAGTGATCTCAATTATTTAAGAGACAGGCACCATCACCCTGTACCTCAAGGCGGTGCCAGTGATCCAGGACGTCTCCCAGGCCTCCTTGGATGCCAGGGAGGGATCTTCAGGTGAGTGATCTCACTTTGTCACACATGGAGAAAGGGGAAGTGTGGGCACAGATGAGGCAGGGAGCAAGCATCGCTCGGGCTGGACATCATGCTGCGGTCTGTGCATGTGCAACCCCGTGCAGCATCTGTGTACGACACACGGATGCAGCAGGCCGCCCGAGCATGGGTGGGATCCTGCCGCCAGGCTCGGGGAGGCCACATACGTCCTGCCACGGAGGTGGAGGGGGTGGCCTGGGTCAAGCAGGATAGACACAAGGTCATAGGCACAACCCCTCACAGACAGAGGAGTGCTGCACACAGCTTCTTCCGACAGAAGCCTGTAATCTAGATGTAGCCTGAGACACATCTCTGGGAAGGATGAGGAAAGCTGCAGTATCACCCATTCTGTACCTACTCTGTAGAATGACCTTCCACATCTGCTATCTATCAGTAAATAATCACTAAATTTAATTAATAATGAAAATGAAGCTTAGAACACCAGGAAGGGCAGCAGTCTTTTGAGCTAGTCCAGTGCAGATAAGAACAATTAAATAGTGTTAGATACAGAATTAAAATAAAAAATTAAAATGTCTAGAATGTGCTGAAGATACAAGTTTGACAAGCACAAATTTGAAGTTTTTAATGCACAATGACATTCCCAGTAAGTCTATTGTTTTCTTATCTGTTCTTTTTTATTGAATGGAGTTATATCGTTAATATTGCCTCTATAAAAGCAACATAGGGGCTACATCTACACCGCAAGCTTTTTGCGCAAGAAATCTTTTGCGGAAGAGTTCTTGTGCAAAAACTCATCCACACCGCAAAGCGCATTGCAAAAGCAATGTGCTTTTGCACAATAGAGCGTCCACACTGCATGGATGCTCTTGCGCAAGAAAGCTCTGATAGCCATTTCCAGAATGGCCATCAGAGCACCTGTGCTTTTTCCCCATAGGAAAAGCAAGAAACCCCTCTGGAACGTCCACACTTGCCTTTTTGCGCAATAGCTGTAGCACAAAAGGGAGTGATGCCTCGTAGAAAGAGGTTTACCTACACTGGCGAAAGCCCTCTGTTCTGCTGTTTTACGGCTGATTTACTTGCGCAAAAGGGCATTTGAGGTGTGGATGCTCCGCAGGTTTTTGCACAAAAACCTTGCAGTGTAGACATAGCCTGAGATGTTTTATATTTACCTATGATTTCAAACAGAATATGCCCTGTTTCCAACGATGTTTCTCACTCTAAGAACTGCAAACTCAGGCCACATTTCCACTTACTAGAGAATCGATCCTCTGGCGATCAATTTTCTCAGGTTCAATTTAGTGGTTCTAGTACTAAATCAAATGCTGAGGATGCCTCTGTCAGCACCAGTATGCCTCACTGTCACGAGGAGTAAGGGAAGTTGACGGAAGCGTTTCTGCAGTCAACCTCCTGCTGTGAGATGGCGCCAAGCTCAGCATAAGATATGTCGACTCCAGCTACATTATTTACGTACCTGGAGTTTTGTACCTTAAGCTGGCCTTCCCCCTGCAGTGTAGACCTGGCCTCAATCTTGTTTCAGTTGGAATTAAAATAGTACCTTTTATTGTAAAAAAAGATTTGACACATGGAACAATTGACAATTTAGACAATGATGCTTAGGACAATGTTATTATTTCTTTCTTCATAGCTGTATAGGCTCTGCAATGCTAATGAAAACAATAAAAAGGGTTTTCCCCCCTCTCTCACCACAGCCAAAGTTTAAGCTATTTCCTCAGTTTGGACCCACACTTAAACCTCCCCTATTCTGCACTTTTTAATGACCTTGTGAAGACAGATATTAGAATACATTTACTGACACATGATAAATATTGAAACCAGCATTTCACTAAATTACAATGTGCCAACATGTTTCATAGACCTCTGCGATCAATAGTCCTTCCTTTTAGAGGAAGAAGCAGTTATCACTACAAATTCTGACATAGCATAATAAAACAAAATATGATCATTACTGTTATCTGGTAATCAATGATTACTGATATAAAATGTTTCATTTTAGATATGGTCCATAAAGTGGATTATACAAATACTGCATATTTGTCTAACAATGAGTAACTCTTAGAATAAACATATTTCATTTCAACATTAATGACAACTAGGCATGCATTCTTAATACAATAATCCCTAGAGTGATTTATCCTGTAATGGACACATGCTTTAATTCAATCATCCTTAAAATAAGATTATTGTGCAACTAAAGCATGTTCTGCAGGGTGCTATATGATTATCCTTTTTTTTTTTTTTTTTAAAGGATACACTTTTGAATTTCATTGGGGGGGAAAAGGACCTTATTTTGCATTCCACTTATTACAGCCTTCCACAAATACTAATTCACAGATGACAGAATGAATAAAATAGGAGAAGCCTGAGGTGAGATTCCAGCCCCAGTGAAGTCAGTGGAATCTTTGCCATTTACTTCAATGGGTCCAGGATACTACACTTTGTGTGTCATTTATTTCTTTAAAATAAATAATATAGGGACATGATGGAATTTACCAGATGGCTTTTTTCTCCTACTGTTTTTAAGAAATAAAAGTTCAGATTGTCACAGCATCTTCAGACCTCTCCACTACGTAAGTGGTTTTATCTCTTATGTTTCATGTTTTATAAAATACAATAACTTTTTCATTCATTTTAATTAATAATTAATGTTAAAAGGGGTACAAGTGCTACTTAAGGCTATGGTTACATTAATTATTTCAAGTTTAAATAACATTTTTAATACTGAAACTGGTTTAGTTGTGACTTTCTCAACAACAGATTAGAATTGCTCTGGGTTTACTGACTTTGTGCTGAATTTATACTGAGAGCTTGACACGCTGCCATCCGAATCAGTTATAAGGACAATTAACGTAGCCTCTTAGGGTATGTCTATACTTGCACCCGAGTTCAAACTAGGGATGCAAATATAGGCATTCAAAATAGTCCATGAAGCGGGGATTTAAATATCCCACGCTTCATTAGCATGATCTCGCCAGCGCGTTACTCTGATCAACAGCTGTTTCGAAAGTGACAGTGCGCGCTGGGACACATTAGTTCAAACTGAACCCCTGTTTCTCCAATAATTCAGACATTTGCATTTAGTAACATTAGATGCATAGACATGACAGCAACATTCTTCTATGTTACATTTTCTCCTAATTTTAATCTTTTAAAAATCTTTTTCTACTGTTAACAATACATGCAATGAATGTGGTAACTGATGACCCCCACAAGGTCCAACTTCATCCTTCACACACATTTGAGGTTTGAAAAGCATCTTTTGAAACTGCTTGAAGAAAATAACATTGTTTTCAAAATTCTATAAAATACTGAATGCCTCAGCCATTAGTGAGTTGACACTGCTTCAGAAAAAAAGTAAATCCATATCATAAGACCATTTTTAAAAGCTAAGGCATCAGAAGAAGTGCCCTGAATTCAGAGATGTCAGGGCTCAGTGAAAACAGAGGTCTAAACATTGAAGAATTTGTAGGAATGTACATTGATTCGAAGCCCAAAAGACTGAATAAGAAAAACAGTAAAGGTGCAGAAGGCTCAGGAAGCCTTCAAAGCCTTTTAACCCCCATGTCATCTATTGTTCCTTATGGGTTGTTAAGGAAGACCTAATTCAAATGTAAATGAATGGAAAATGTGAAGCATGCCATCTGAAAGTAAAGCAAATATGGTAAACAAAAGCTGCTTCCTTTTGCCATAAGAATTCTTTTGGAATAGATCATACCTCAACGGAACAGAACTGCAAATTAATTCAGACGAGCCTCAACACTTACCCACTATCAGTGAACAGAAATTCAAGATGTGTCATGTACACTTCCCAAAGTGGAACGCTGTAACGGTGAGCCAAGGAAAGAGCAATCTTGTACACATTTTCTTCAAGTGTTCTTGTCAGGAGAGAACCATAAAACACAGCAAGAAAAAACGAAACTGGTCACACTAAGACGTTTAGGGAAAAAAAAGGCCTAAGAAAAATCCACTAGAAGAAGTATTGTTGCTTTGCAGCCCTCACATTATGGATAAATAATATTTAAAACATCATTGGCACAAGAAGCTGGATCCCCCACCTCCCAGGAGACTTTTCTAACCATTTTCTCAATGTCTCTCTTCCTCTCACCCTCTGGCCCCAAATCATTCTTTCATTAATTTATCCACTGTGGAGCAAATTCAATATTGAGCCAGAGAGAACAAGTATCAAACTAATTCTCTGGTTTGGTGGTTAGACCCCCCTCCCTTGGGAGGTGGAAGACCAGGGGTCCAGTCACCACTCCAATTTTTTAAAAAAAATTATTTATCCATAGTGGAATAGCACTTTTCAAAAGATTTTCTTTTTGATTAGTGAAAGTAATAGTATATCACATACTTTTAACCGTACAAAAGCACAAAAAAAAGGAAAAGAGGAAAAATTCTCTTTACTACTCAACTACTACTCAACTGCATTTATTGATTCATTGAGCTGAAAGGTAATTTAGCAGACCTTAAACAACAAGTATAAAATATAAATAGTACTTTTCTCACTACATGAGAAAAGCACTACTGCAGAATAGCCCGTAGTACAGTGGTGAAGGGATTCACCTCAAAGATGGCAAGTTCCAGTTCAAATCCCTTCTTCCCTCCTCAGGTAGAACATGTTCTAAACAGAGCATCTCCCACATCTCTGGTTAGTACATGAACCACTGGGTTAAAAACTCCCCCATTCCATGCTCCTTGCTTAAAATGGTATAGGCGCCAAATGCTAAGACAAGGTTTGGAGATGAGAATCCCAAGCAGAGGAAAGAAAGTCCCTGTAGCCTGTATTTAAGTACTTACCTCCAAAAGGGAAGGGTCTTAGCAAAAGACTCCTTAGTTTGGCATCTCCTGTAGTCTACTTAGGCAAGGAGCTGCCTCACTTATTGGATTTTGTCAATTTCATTCTAAGGTGCTTATATCTCCCCATTCTTTATAGAGGGAGCCTAGGCACCTAACTCAGACTTTGGTAATCCCAGTGATTTTTCTAGGCACCTATAAGTTAAGTGTTTTTGATGCTCAGCATCATCATTTCTTTATGAATCAAGTCTTAGGAGGAGCTTTACAGCGTGTTTTAGAGAATTTCAATGCTAGAATTAAGGGATTCTGGACATTGGAATTACAATTCAATAGGAAAACTGTATGGTAAATCTTAAAAAAGATGGGTCTTTAGTCAACGGTATGAGGATGATATTTAAGTACATTCTATCAGATGTGTGAAAAAGAAAGTTTATACATTTTGCAATATAAGTATGCTCTAACTAAATGATCAACATTAAAACAGGGTTTATCTAGAATATATTTAAATTCAATAGTAGAAGACATTATGTTTTTGTGTGGTTCAGAATTCTTTCCCCTTTTAGGGCATCTGTTTTAAGGGACAGTAACTTCAGTAACTAAAGCACAAAGATAAAAGGCAGTGGACCAGAAAGAGTATTCTTAGCATCTGCACTTACTGATCTACTTGGCTGGCTCTTCATCTGACTAGAGTAGTTGAAGGAAAAAGAGCCCATTTATTGCAAAATAAACCTACAAAGTAAGTGATAACTAATAAGTCCTTCTAAAAGACAGTGTTACTAAAAATGTATTGCCTTGTTTTTAAATACTACCACTTGAACAAAACAAAAAACATATAAGGACATTACTTACTCCGCCAAACCCAATATAGTTTCTCTTTTGTACTGGCTATCTGCTGTAAACCTCTGAACATCTACTCCTTTGCCGAGGCCTTGAAGGATTTGAGCCTGAGTGAAATCCAATAGTCGTTCATTGTAGTAGTACAGCTGCTTAATCAAAGCTGCTATTTCTTCAGGCCAGTCTGCATGGCCACACTGCGTAACATGTTTTGTAACCATCTTAATCAGCTCTTTTGGGTCAGCCTGTAAAATAAAGTAAAAATGCTTTATTTTCAAACTTTAAAACAATGTTGCCGTTCTAAGATTCATCTGATGGTGTTTTCATCAATCAAGCACGAAATATTTCTTTGATCTTTACAGAAACGATCGAATCCAGGGATGTTCCACATTTTAAACATAGGGAACTCTCATAAACATATAGAACCTTTTAAAATGGTAGCAATATCAGTGTGATCACTGAATGCTAAATAACCAGAATACATTTACGTAATTGAAGCAAGTCATATCTGGACTGCTGTCAAACGTGTAGCAGTGTGATGGGATGGTTGCTGCACAAATAGCTCTTCTAGAGGGATGGGGCCAGAGGACATTCAGAAAGAGGCTGAAGGAAGCCAACCAAGGCTCAGCTGGCCTGAATAAAAAGGGTAGAAAAGCAAAGGGGACTCAGTCTCTCTCCAGCTTTGGAGAGATGAGGGCTTCTTTATTACAGGGAAGCTCTGGCCTAGCCCTCTACCAGGCTGAAGGTGTGATACTGGGCCCAGAGGAGGTATTAGAGCTACATAGGAGCAGTAGGAATAGGCAGTGGGTTCACTCCCTCCTCCTTGCCAAATAAGACCGTAGTTTGCCCCTGAAGGAAGGGGCTAGAAGAAGAGAGGTAGTAGGCCACTGACGCAAGTGGTGGGGGTAGAAGTACCGGAGTCCCCTAGGAGAGGAGGAAGATGGACATGGGCACTGCCGAGAGGGAAAGAACCAGTGGAGGGGGCACTAAAGTCTGGGAGGGGTGCAGAACCTGACAGAGCACTGTGGTGGAAAATTGGAAAGGGCAGGTAACTACGGGCAGGACACCAACGGGGGGGAGGGGGAGAGGAGGAGACGGACTTTCCAGTGTTGTGGAGCTAATTCCCAGATTGATCAGCAGGTGGAGCTGTATGGTCACAGGTTCAACTCACAAGATTTTCTTTTTGATTAGTGAAAGTAATAGTAATATCACATACTTTTAACCGTACAAAAGGACAAAAAAGAGGAAAAATTCTCTTTACTACTCAACTACTACTCAACTGCATTTATTGATTCATTGAGCTGAAAGGTAATTTAGCAGAGCTTATACAACAAGTATAAAATATAAATTATATGATTAAAAGTTAGCTAATCCACCACCCTATATTCAAACAGGGAAACATATCACACATATTTTTCCGAAGTAATGACTCATTCCAATGCACTGAGAAAAATAACATACAAATGTAACAGCATATTCATTTTTAGCAAGGTTTAAAAATCATTTGTATTACATTCTGCCACTCTACTCTGCACTAGTTAGGCCTCAGCTGGAATACTGTGTCCAGTTCTGGGCGCCACATTTCAAGAAAGATGTGGAGAAATTGGAAAGGGTACAGAAAAGAGCGACAAGAATGATTAAAGGTCTAGAGAACATGACCTATGAAGCCAGGCTTCATGAACTGGGCTTGTTTAGTTTGGACAAAAGAAGATTAAGGGGGGACATGATAGCGGTTTTCAAATATCTAAAAGGGTGTCACAAGGAGGAAGGAGAAAATTTGTTCCTCTTGGTTTCTGAGGACAGGACAAGGAGTAATTGGCTTAAAGTGCAGCAGGGGAGGTTTAGATTGAACATTAGGAAAAAATTCCTAACTGTCAGGGTGGTCAAATATTGGAATAAATTGCCAAGGGAGGTGGTGGAATCTCCCTCTCTGGAAATATTTAAGAACAGGTTAGATAGACATCTGTCAGGGATGGTGTAGACGGAGCTTGGTCCTGCCTTGAGGGCTGGGGGCTGGACTCGATGACCTCTTGAGGTCCCTTCCAGTCCTATTATTCTATGATTCTATATTTAAAATGCACTATGGCTCCAGTATCTAGCTCAGATTTTCAAAACTGCACATAGGAAACAGGCCTTTGAAAAGTGCATTATCGTTTCCACATTCGTAAATCAACGGCACTCTGAGACAGATAAACTTTTGAAAATCTGGCCCAAATAATGTTGTATTGTCTGTATTATGAATACAGTATCTTCTATCAATATATTGATATTCATCCCAAAGTAATTCACAAACTTTTTGAACCATTATAGAAGATACATAGTGATCCACCTACTCTGCCTCTGAAACGTAGTAAACTTTGTGATCAAACAGCATGTAGCAAAACTACTGGACTTTTTAGGCAGGAAATAAATATGGTATTTATTTGAAATAGCAAAAGAATAGACACACAGCAGGGAAATGCAATTTCCTGCGAATTTGGACAGCACACTCTGTTTAGTCCTGTTCTTTTAAGAAAAGTTGCATGTGACCTATAATAACAGAGTGAGATCAGCACCTTAACTTTACCTCTTATCTAAAAATGACATCTTCAGCAATATAACACTCCCAGCACAATACTGTGACTAATACAGGCACTGAGGGAATAGTTCCACCCTCCCCCCCCCCCCCACACACACTCCCTCTCCAAGACCATCAACACATTCCTGTATTATGTTCATTCTTGCATGTGTGACAAGCAGAGTCCTGACACCCCAAGGGGAGTACAGGGGCTTTGAACCCCCCAAAATAAGCAATTGAATCAACCAGAAGTATACAATGCTACTGTCAACTAAAGCAAAATGCAGGACAATGTAGCACTTTAAAGACTAACAAGATGGTTTATTAGATGATGAGCTTTCGTGGGCCAGACCCACTTCCTCAGATCAAATAGTGGAAGGGACACGATTCAAAACGCCCAAGCTCTTCCTGTACCTGTCCCTTATGACCAGCTGAAGTTCTTTTAAATTGTGCTTGGCTCTGTTACAGCAACTGAAGGAGTCAGGTTAAAGCTTAAACAGTTAAAGGTTTATTAAAGAAGCTTATAAATCATATGGTTACAGTGGCTACTGCTCTATTTCTTAACTGCTAGCAAATATAGATCTTAAAAATGGTTACAAAGAAAATAAAGATAGAAAATAGAAATAATGGTACCAAGTGACAACTTAATCTTTAAAGAGCTCTAAGTCTATGTGTACACTTAAGACAAAGGACCACATCCAGGTACAATTTTTACGCCCTTCTGTGCCTCTCGACTCCAGCGGGTCAAGCTAGGGCTGGTCCCTCAATCCCTAGGAAAGACGAATACGAGGTGGGCGTCCCCGTGGAACCTCGGGAGGTCAAACACCTAACCCGACCGGCAGATAGATGGTAGATTGACACTCAGAGTAAATGTGCTGCTGGACCCATCTTTATACCGATAGGGGCCTGTATCCTCTTTCTTATCTAAGATGCCAAATTGTGTTGGTCCATTTTTGTGGCGCCAGTTCTTACAAGCAAGTTTCAAGTTAATTTACACTTGCAAGAGAGAGAACTAAATTTTAAGTACTGGACATTTTTTTACTGGGCGAGAGATTCCTCCCCCCGTGGATGGCTGTGTGTTGTATCAATATGGGTTTCAGTCAAGGGCACTCCTCAGCAGCCTCTTGGTCAGCAATTGGCATATCTCTGTTTACAGCAATTCACGGTCACAGCAGCCTGCCATATCCAGGCCTTCTGTTCAAGGCTTACTGCTCTGTGTGCCCTGCATGCTCCAGGCAAGCAAAGATGGATGTTACAGGGGGGTTCCTGTCTGGCTACAGTACCCTACCCTTATTTCTGTGTTGCTGATGTTTGCACTGCCTTCAGAGCTGGGCTGCCATCCAACTGCTGCCTGGCAATACTACAACCCGTCCTAAAATAAACTTGCTACCCACCCCCCTTCTGCTTCCTTTGGGTCACGGACCCCAAATTTGAGGAACCCTGATCTCACCCTTGAAATCTGTATTGTATAGGGTAAAAGCAAACAAAAGACCAGATTTCATGGGGAGAGACCAAATTTCACAGTCTGTGGTGCATTCTTCATGGCTGTGAATTTGATAGGGCCCTATTATAAGGCTCCTCAACACTGCTAAACAGTCAACAGGCTAGATAAGATGTCAGATTCATTTGGTTCTTTCTAATGAAGTGTGTTAAAAAATTGGCAAGTACATGACAATCTGTTGGCTTTTCAAGTTCTCTCAGACATTTAGAAATTGAGGCTACAAACCCAATTCCATTGCTTCCTTTTATCAGGTAAATCTTTGCTGATACTTTAAGACAGGTACTTGAACAATGTAGCTTTTCTCTACAGTTCCACCATAGGCTTCTCTAGTTTACAAACATTTCTATCATTTCGACACAACAGAAAATAATTAAGTTAAATGTTATAGTGTTAGCTGTCAGAATGGGACAAATTAGCTTCAGTACTGTGTCACCTATGATAAATTATCATCATCATAAACCAGGATGGGGAACCTTTGGTACATTGACACCACACAGCAAAACATAGCTCATCAGGGTTAGCCTCTGGCAGGCTGCCAGGGTATGTCTACACTACAAAGTTAATTCGAACTAACAGCCACTAGTTTGAATTAACTTTAATAGGGGCTACACATACAAACCGCTAGTTCGAATTGAAATTGAACTAGCGGAGCGCTTAATTTGAACTAGGTAAACCTCATTCTACGAGGACTAACACCTAGTTCGAATTAAGTAGTTCGAATTAAGGGCTGTGTAGCCACTTAATTTGAACTAGTTGGAGGCTAGCCCTTCCCAGGTTGCCCTGGTGGCCACTTTGGGCCAAACCAGGGAAACTCTTCTGCCCCCCTCAAGGCCCCGGAGCCCTTAAAGGGGCACAGTCTGGATACAGTGCTCGTGCCAGTTGCAAGCCTGCCAGCACCCAGCCAGCAGACCCTGCACCTGGCACAGCATGAGCCAGCCACCCGCTGCCACCCAGCCCTCCGCCTCTTCCCAGGACCAGGCTGGCGGCTCACAGGAGCCTGCCCGGGGCCGCAAGAGGTGGGCACCCGCCTGGTCTAGTGCGGAGATCATGAACCTCATCGAGGTTTGGGGGGAGACCTCCAACGTCCACGATCTCCGCACTAGGCACAGGAAAGTGGCCGCCTAGGGCAGGATAGCTGCCAGCCTGGCCACCAAAAACCACATGCAAACCTAGGAGCAGGTTTGCATGAGAATCAAGTTGGTCCAGTGAGACCCCCGACCCTGAGCCCAAAACATAAGAATGGCCGTACTGGGTCAAACCAAAGGTCCACCTAGCCCAGTAGCCTGTCTGCCGACAGCGGCCAACACCAGCTACCCCAGAGGGGATGGACCAAAGACAATAACCAAGCGATTTGTCTCATGCCATCCATCTCCAGCCTTCCACAAACAGAGGCCAGGGACACCAATCCTACCCCCTGGCTAACAGCACTTCATGGACCCAACCTCCATAAATTTATCTAACTTCTCTTAAAACTCTGTTATAGCTCTACCCTTCACAGCCTCCTATGGCCAGGAGTTGCACAGGTTGACTATGCGCTGTGTGAAGAAGAACTTTCTTTAAGCCTGCTACCCATTCATTTCATTTGATGTCCTCTAGTCCTTATATTATGGGAACTAATGAAGAATTTTTCTTCATTCACCCTCCCCACACCACTCATGATTTTATAGACCTCTATCATATCCCCCCTCAATCTTCTCTTTTCTAAGCTGAAAAGTCCCAGTCTCTTTAGCCTCTCTTCGTATGGGACCTGTTCCATACCCCGGATCATTTTAGTTGCCCTTTTCGGAACCCTCTCCAAGGCCAAAATGTCTTTTTTTGAGGTGAGGAGACCACATCTGTACACATACTGAAGATATGGAGTACCATAGTTTGATACTTCCCCTCCTCCTCCTTCTCCTGGCTTCCCCCTTCCAGCTCTCTCCTCCCAGGTTTCCCCCTCTCCTCTTCCACCCTTTCTCTTCCCAGTCTCCCCAGAGGTTAATCCCCCCTCCCCCAGTTTTGTTAAATAAAAAGAGTTTCTATTTTTGAACACACATGTCCTTTATTTTTTACATCAGGAAGGGGAGCTAGGAAGGGATAAGTGAAAGGAGGTGAGGGAGGAATGGGGCACGAGCCCGCGACAGGGAGAACTGGGGTGGCTCTACGGGCTCTTCGGGGTGGAAGCTCTCCTGCAGGGCCTCCTGGATCCTGACAGCCCCCCGTTTGACCCCCACCGGATGGCAGCCTGCGGCAAGTGCAGCCGGGCTGATGGCCGAGTGCTGTGATGTGCTAAGTGTGGGCACTCAGGGCACTCCAAGCCAGGACTGCTTTGCTGTCCCTCATCGAGTTAGACAAGCAAGCGGGGAATCCTGACAACTGTCTGTCCGGGGTGGGGGTCGGGTCCCTTTAAGCACAGTCCTCGGCTAGCCTGAGGCAGCAGCTCCACACTAAGTCCTAACCTGATGCCCTGCCAGCACTTGTTCCGGCCAGCCTTAACTTCGGTTCAGAGTCCACTCAATGTGGACGTGCTATCTTGAATTAGCAAAACACTAATTCGAATTACTTTTTAGGTAAGGATGCACTAATTCGAATTAGCTTATTTCTAATGAACTAATTCGAATTAAGTTAGTTCGAATTAGTGCTGTAGTGTAGACATACCCCTAAATACTTTATTTACATGAGTGTCCATGGACATGGCTCCCGGTGGCTGCGGTTCACAGTTCCCAGCCAATGGGAACTGTGGGAAGAGTTTTGGTCAGGCCACCACTTTTCTGCTGGGAACTGCAAACCACAGCTACTGGGAGCTGCAAGCAGCCGTGCCCATGGACACTAAGGTAAACAAACAAATTGTCTGGTGGCTTACCAGCCCCTAACCCTGACAAACCACACACAGCCACAGGATGAAGGTCCTTCCCCTCCCCCGGTCATAAACTGTACTGCAGTAGCACCTAAAATTCGCAATCAGGGCCAAACTATGCTAGCTGTCTTTACTGATATTTCTCCTTAACATAGTAAATACAATCCATTGATTCATGGCTGACTATTGGTAACTTCAAAGCAGAATTTTCAGAAACTTTCTTCACTAGATTCAAGAATGCAACAGCTGAGCTCCCACTGATTTCCTGCACACTTTCCACAGATCTCCTTACTGATCATCCTCTACAACATCACCTACCACCATGCCCTCCACAGTGACTTCCATTTCCATGCCTGATATGATCAAAATATGAAAGTTTGCATTTCCCAGAGCTCTATTAACACGATAGTAAAATGTACAGTGTTCTATTCGTTCCTCATTTTAAAGAACTTAAAATAAACGCAAAGCTTTTCTCTTTGTGCATCACTCTCACTTGTGTTCATTCAAGCAATGCACATTCATAGCAAAAAAAGGTGGGACATTATTCAATGATATTATGATGAGTGTCTCTTAAAAAAATTCTGCATATCAAGCCAGAACAAAGGGCTTACAATTCTAACAATTTATGAAACTTAGATGTGCATAAAATCATGCTGTGTTTGACTTAATTTCTATACTGTTGACTGACAGCTCTACCACATTTTTATTTGTAACTCAATAGGATAAAGTTCGTGGAAATACAGATGAAAACTGTAGATGCCAACCCCTGTAATTATCAACTTTAATAGTGATAAGTTGGGAAAGACAAAACACAACTTTTTTACAATATTGCTGGAAGAAAAGATATGACAACTGAGTAATTTATTTTGACATAAAGTGAAGTTCATATTGTGCATAATCTTTTTTCCCCAAGGATGGAAAGAATATATATCAAATTGCTTTCAGATAGTTCAATTTTCTATTATTTTATGTCTTGGGATTTGATTTTTGAAAAGCCTGTGGGATTTTTTTGTTTGTATTTAATTGATGGTAATATGTGAAGTGTAGATTGCTGTTAGACTCATTGAATTTTGTAAGAGTGCTATTGGCTACTTGCATTCAGCCCATATTAAGGGGCTGCTCAAGGATGCAAAATATAGTACTTCTGCTGACTAAAGAATGGGAGAGCTAAGAAGACATTTAGGGCAAGTTACGACTCGGTCTACTCCCTGTTCAGATGCTCTAGGAGTGGAGATAACAGAAAAACTGGTATGCACTCTGATCTCGCAAGCATTGGGGATGTGGTTGGGTAGCCCTTACTCTGCCATACAAGCGAATGAGGATTGGAAATGTCTAGAAACCTCCTTTCAAAATTATATCAAGTAAATATAACCTAAAGGCTACAGAGATGATGCAAGGTGTAGGTTATGGGGAGATTCCTAAACAGATATTAGGTCTGCACCATTGCTTACCACATGGTAGATTACTGGAGAAAACAAAGAGGAGGTGGTTTCTGAAACTCAGACTCCCTCCCACCTCTTGACAAATGTACTTTGAGTCATACTGAATCTCAAAAAACTTCCTGGAACTTCCACATGCTAGGCTGAGAGAAGCCACTTAGCTTGACCCAGACTTTCTCTGTGGATATGTAGCTAATATTCATGACACTAGCTTAGTGACTGATGTGATATAGTGGGGATTGTGTTCACTGTTTGATTTCTTGCATTGTATATGATTCTACTGTCCTGTGCTATAGTGTAGCGACTCTGGGTGTACGTGGGTATGCAGTGTCAGAGGGGAATGGGATCTTTGTGTAAGCGGGGGAATGGTCCCGCTATTGTGGGGAACTTTCCTGGCTTCTATACACCCCGGTGAAATGAACCAGCGAAAGGATCTGAGTCCCCGCTCCCACTTCCTTTACCCCAAGGCTCCCTGATCCTGAGGGCTCCCCCTCCACTCTCCTGAGTAGCAGAGCCCTTGAAACCCCAACAAGGCTGGGCCCAGGTTTCCTGGGGCTTAATCCATGACCTTGTTGTCACTAGGGGCAGGAGTTAGGGTGTCCCCACTCCGAGGTGCTCTCTTTACACTGCAGGCCTTCTTGACCCAGTGATCACTTCATAAGGTTCAAAGCAAATACAATTTATTAAACAACAACGGATTAAAGAGAAAAGAATAAGAAAAAAATGAGAATGGTTAAATGAGAACACAGCCCTGCTCTGTAGCACAGGGACATCAAAACAGCAGCCTGCAGAGTATAAGGACAGTCCACAGTCTCTTTCTTAGAGGCCCTGGATATGCTGCAGGGGGGGCTACAGGCTGGACACGCTAGCTCTGGTAGTGACCACACAGTCTCAAGCTCGAAGTGGCCAGACCCCTCTCCCAGTCCAGAGCCTTTCCTCACACTTTGCTGGTCCCAGGTGCTCACCACATCCAGCTGCAGGCTGTGCTGCTTGGCCAGTTCCAGCTCCTTGTGTTGCTTCTCTGTTCCTTTTTGCTTTCTGAGCCCTGCCAGTCTGCTGCTCAACACGGGGTCTGCATTCCTTGTGCTCTGTATGCCTGGCTCTGCTGCTGCAAAAACTGCCCCTCAGCACAGCTTGCACTCCTCTTAGCAGTGTCTCAGCTCTCTGTTCCTTTTGCAGGACTTCTTCATACAGCTTGCACTGCTCTTTTCAGCTCTCTGTCTTTGCAGGACCTCTTCTGCACACAGCTTGTTTGTTCAGAGAGAGAGAGAGCCAGAACAATCCCAGCTCACAGGGAGGATGGGGCCTGGCCTCTCCCCTTCCTCACTGGCCTGTCCAACCTGTCAATCAGGCTGAGCTGGAGTGTTGGCTGCTTTCCATTGTCTCTGGGGTCAGTCAGTCTAATGAACTCTTCCCCTTCAGATACTGTGAGCTGGCAAACCAAAAACTCCCACAGAGTTTTAGTAAGGGGTAACAGTCCCCTTACATTTGGGTGAGGACTCCTAAGCGAAGGCACGTAGGGAATGGCCTAGGCCTCCTGACCCTAGGAACTAGTGATAGAGATAATACCTTTGGCCCAGGAGGTGTGGCAGCCTAGAGGGCTGAGACCAGTGGCTGGGTGTAAGAGTTAAGTTTTGGGCTGGTTTAGGGAGAAAGGAGCCTAGCTGGCTTGAGGAAGCCAGGGAGGGGTCCAGAGCTCCGTAACCCCCAAGATGGATTGTACTAAATGCTCCTGGTGCCTGTAATAACAAGTCTGTGATACGCTGTGTCCCTGTCAATGAATAAACCTGTTCTATTTGCTGGCTGAGAATGACATCTGACTGCAGATGGGGTGCAGGGCCTGGTGACTTTCCCACACTCCGTGACACCTGCCTAATTATTTTTCTTTCCCACAGTATGCAAGTATAGGTATTTATTTACAGAACCTTATACTGCACAATTTTATATTTCAATAATTTGCCCCACAATCTGCACTTCAAAAAACAACAGAAACTCCACAGTAATACGATTTAAGATACAGAAGTAGGAAGTGGGGAAACTGTTATGGATATAATTTGGAGAAATGATTGATACTCTCTGACATAAGTGGAAGCAATCAAAACTTGGGCTATTCCCAGAATACCAAGTTAAAATCAGAAGCTATTCGTAACTACAAAACTATATCACAACGTTGTAGACCAGAGTGACATGGGCAAAGATGAACCTGAAGGGTACTATGGCTTGCTGCAAGAAGTGGCAGCAAATACCCCAAAATAGCTTTAGTGGAACAAGGCTGAGAAAGAAAAACTGTTTTGCTCTGATCCACATTATATATTTTTTCAGGTTGCTAGATTTTATTATCCCTTTTCCATACAGTGGTTGCAGTCAAGTTTGTTCAAAGTTACATACTTTATCTTATCCATTACGAAAATGGTTATTATTTTTTAGAGAAATTTAACAAGCAAAATGAAGTATATTACTTGGAACAAAATTAACTGCAAGAGCTGTGTAGAAACTAAGATAATTAAATCTAACAACCCGAAAACAGAACACCTAATGGATACATTGTATAATTGTAAATGGGAAGAACCAGCAAGAAAACTAGTCTTGCAGTAGAAAACAACTTCTATATTATACCGGATATGTTAAGGAATGACATACATGGAGCCCTGAGTGGATACAAAATTTGTATCTGCATGCACATCTGTAACCACAAAATGAGTCATGAATATCCCACAATGACATCTGCAGATGCGGATACTTGGGGATATAAAGCAGATATATGCAAATTTGCAAGTTTCTAGATACAAAATTTGTATCCACATCCATATCCGCAAAAATAAGCCACATGTCAGAAGATTTGTGGGGCTCTCGACATCCAGTTATTGAGGAATGTCAGTCTAGATGGAGTAATGCAAGATAGATGTGTATATCATCCAAAGAGCTGTGTGAAATGGGTCATCTAATTCCACATGAAAAATTATTTGCATTTTAGACTAAAGTCATAGAGAAATAGAAAGTTATTTAACCCTATAGAAAAAGACAATCTGTTTCATAAGTGGTGTTCTTCAAGATGTGTTGCTCATGTCCATTCCACATTAGATGTGTGCGCATGCCACATGCACCGGTGCCAAAAGCTTTTCCCTCAGCAGTATCCACAAGGAACTCTGCTCTGGCACCCTCTGGAGTTATGCCTGAAGAGTGTGGTATAAGGAGCACCGCCTGCTCCCTTCAACCTCGGATCCTACATTGCCGGAACAGTGGGAAAGGAGGGCAGATTAAGGTATGGAATGAGCAACACTTCTCAAACAACACCAACTACAAAACTGAACTCTTTGCGTCTTCAAATGTTGCTCATGTCCATTCCACATTCAGCAACTTTAAGCAGTACCCATGGAGACAAGTAGTTCTTGGCGGTGTGGACTGAGGCACAGATCTGTCAAACCCAGCATTGTCTCTGGCTTGATTAGTTATGGAGTAATGAGATGTGAACATGTGGACTGATGACCACATTGTGACTCTACATATGTCCTCGAATGGGATGTGTGCCAGGAAAGCTGCTTAAGACTCCTGTGCTCTATTTGAATGGGCTCTGACAATTGGCAGCAGTGGAACCTTCAACAGCTCACAATAGGAGATTCAGCTGTCAATCCTCTGCGAAAAACACAGAAGGCCCATCATCCTATCTGTGGCAGTAATAAAGAACTGAGTTGATTTACAGAAAGGCCTGGTATGCGACAAATAAAAAGTGAAGGCCCTCCAAACGTCTAGCTCATATAATCAGTGCTCCTTAGCCATTTTGTGCAGCTTAGGCCTGGCAAGAATATGTCCTGATTCATATGGCAGGAAGGCCAGATGGGGGTGGCAGCTGGACTTTATCTTCATAAAAAAAGCATGCAATGGTTCTGAGGTTAAGGCCTTAATCCCCAATACCCATCTTGTTGACATCACAGCCACAAAAAGTGACATTCCAGGAAAGGGAGCAGGAGCCTAGAAGCTCAAAGGGTTGGACAGTTAGTCTGGGGCAGGACCAGATTAAAATTCCACAGCAGGACAGAGGCCTGTGGCTGCAGGTAAAGTCTCTTGAAGATTCTCATGAGTCTAATCCTGGTCCAGCTGGTGAAATGTGAAGACAGTAAAGTGCACACTGATAGAAAAGTGCACTAGACCGTGGTTTCTGAGGTGCAGCAGGTAATCCAAGATGCAATACAGAGAAAAACACAGAGGGGAAACGCCACATGGGGCTGTTCAATGGGAAATCATCATCCAACTGGCCAGGTACGTCAGTTTAGTAGAGGACTTCCTGATTCCCAGTAGGACTTGCTGGATCTCTTCCAAGCATGGGTGTTCCTTCAGTTTTAGCCCCAGAGGAGCCACTCCAAGAGACAGAGGGACTCGAAGTTGGGAATGCAGGAGGGAACCAATGTTCCCTCTAATGTTTTCCATCTACGAGCAGAGTGAGTTTTGTCTTATGTACCATGCTTGTTCGGACCTGTGACCTTGTTCGGCACTGCTTTCCAAGAGACTCTCCCAAACAGCACTCCTCCCCCCCTTCCCCCCCATCTCATGGGGAAAGGTGATATATACAAATCCCCAGCGTTGCTCCCTGGGCAGCCCGTGTGAATGGCAGGGATTGTCCCAGGCTGCTGCTCGCAGGGCTGCTATGAGTTCCCACCTGGGGTGGAGGGAAGCTACTGACAGTGCCTAGGATTTGCAGGGCGAGAGGAGCTAGAGATGAGGCAGTGACATGTAGGGAGCAGGGGGTGGGGGAAGAGAAAGTTGAGGGCCAAGAGAGAGGTGGTGCAAGGGCTTGCACGTGCTTGGGGGGGTTCAGGATACCAAGGAGAAAGGTCTCTCTGATACCCCTGGAACCAAAGGAGCAGCCTGGAATGGTTGTGTAAAACCCCATGGGTTCCAGGGATACCAGGGCATTGCCACTATTCTTTTGGCCACAGAGGGAGGTGCAGTGACAAAGACAGGGGTAGCACTGTCAGTCAGAGACTGTCCTGGTGACAGGAAATCCTGCTCAGTGCCAACTTCAAAGGCCAGATGCTCACTGCCTGAGGATCAGGAGCTATCTTGTGTACAATGGTGAGTACCTTGGTCCCGCGAGGCTCTATCAAAATGGGGGTGAGTCTTGGTGACAGGGCATCAGAAAGTATTAGGAATAGGTGGACCAGGGACAGGAAACTGGTGATCAATGCTCCAAATGCTTGCTGGGTGCCGAGACCTGGAACAGGATTTGGCCTATGATTCCTCCATAACAGGATGGAGAATCATATTCAAAGGAGGTATTTCAGAGAACTGAAAGAGCAACAAAGGAAACAAAAACAGGAAGAGAGAGAACTAGAAGGGATGGCAAAGAGGGATTGAAAACGACAAAGGAGAAGAGGTATCTAATTTATTTTTTTAGTGGTTCAGAGTCATCTGATTCATAAGGGAGGTACAGGGTTAACTTTCCCAGAATTTTGTCACTTCCTTTCAAGTACTATGCAATGGTCAAACAACACACAATCAAAGAAAGGCCAGGAAATTATCTTTATATATCACCTTCATCCTTTAAAAATCAAAATCAATTTTAATTCTTGAAAAATATATCTTTATATTAAATGAAGACCCTGTTTGTTTGCTTGTTTTGTTTTAAAGATTTTTTCCCAACTACAGATAGCTTCACCATACCACACTGTGCATTTTGTTACAACCATCTGAATTTTCATTCATCACTAACTTTTCATGAATCCTTTATTTTGTGGAAATATATCAGACAGACCTCCTGCAAAAGCTAAAAATAGATTTCCAGACATGGAAGATGCACAGTCTATCAAAACACAGCAATCTGTCTGAATTATTTTATCCTGTCTCTCAGAACTGCAAACTGAGGTACTGAGAGATGCACAAAGACTATGATTAGAAACCAGGGGAACAATTGATAGTCAAGTCAAATCCAAACCTTTAAGTATAATGATACATTCAAACAGCTGAAGCTATTTTCTATTTCCATTTTCTGCCGTCAGATAGTCCATTCTAAACTTTTGTCATATTTTGTCAACTTTTGAAGTACTATTTTAGGAACTATAACAATCTCTAAATTTATCCATTCCCATCCCATCACCAGGTACTGTACAGAGATTCTACAAACAAATCATTGTATGTTCTACCTTACCATGGTAGTAGGCTCTCTACTTCTATATACTCTCCTTCCCACTACCACATTTTCACCACTAATTTGACTGTAATTAATCTTGTTTTATGAAACTAAATGGCTATTCTGTAACCTGTTTACTAGGATAAATCCTGTGCAAGGTGTAGCCAGACAGACCCCTCCCCCGTCACATCAATCTTGCTTGCCCTCTGAGATGTCTGTCTACAGGGCAGAGAAGGAACAATAAGGAAAATCAGCATAGCCATTAAGCTTTGATCTGCTTTGATGCGAGATCAGGATATGCGAGTTTTCTCTGACTCTGAGTAACGATTAAGGCAATAAGCTGAGCTCGAGGCTGCAAGAAGTGCCCGGCTGGCACCCATGTTGATACGAACACACACAGCCGTCCCTGGGAGAGGAATCCCCCACTGAGAAAAGAATGCCCAGTACTTCTAATTTAATCCTCTCAACTCTCTCTTATAATTAAGTTCACAACTCCCTTGTAAGAACTGGTGTCACAAAAGACAGACCAGCACCATTTGGCATCACAGATAAGAAAGAGAAATATGTGACCCCATAGGTATAAAGATGGGTATAGCAGCGCACTCATTTTTGAGTGTCAATCTACCCTCTACCTGCTGGTCGGGTTAGGTGTTTTGACCTCCCGAGGTTCCACAGGGACGCCCACCTCGTATTTTCGTCTTTCCAAAGAATTGAGGGACCGATCCTGGCCGGACACGCTGGGACCGAGTGATGCAGACGGGGGTAAAAATTGTACTTGTATGTGTCCTTTTGTTTTAGTGCATGCATAGAATAGAGCTCTTTAAAGATTAAGCTGTCATTTGGTACCATTATTTTCTATTTCCTATCTTTATTTTTCTTTGTAACCATTTTTTTTAAGATCTATATATATATATATTTGCTAGCAGTTAAGAAATAGAACAATAGCCATTGTAACCATATGATTTATAAGCTTCCTCAATAAACCTGTAACTGTTTAAGCTTTAACCTGACTCCTTCAGTTGCTGTAACAGGACCAGGCACAATTTAAAAGAACTTCAGCCGGTCATAAGGGACAGATATAGGGAGAGCTTGGGCATTTGGATTTGTGTCACTCCCAGGTGACAGATCCACTGGGGCACCTTTCAGTCTTTCCCTAAGGGGGAGGGAACTTGAACCCCCAACCCTGGGGCTGTTGTTACACTTAAAAGGCAGAGATGCCCTTATTGACTAATTGAATAGTTGATGCACATTTTATCGACTATTCGATTAGCCAATTCATCAAAATTTTATTTTCTAGCGATGTGACAAAATTTGCAGACTACATAAAACTACTCCAGATAATAAAGTCTAAAGCTGATCATGAAGAGTTACAAAGGAATCTCATTAAACTGACAACATAATGGCAGATGAAATTAAGTGCTGATAAATGCAAAGTAATGAACATTAGAAAACAATCTTAACTATACATACAAAATGATGGGGTCTAAATTAACTATTACCACTTTAAGAAGGCTTCTGGAGTCATTGTAGATTGGGAGTGGGCAATAATTTTTAATGGGAGGGGGGCAGCACTCCAAGATTTTGGCAAGTGTTCAAGGGCCACGTTTCTACCAAGGGGGGCTGGAGTCTGGAACAGAGGTTGGGTGCAGAAGGGAGCTTTGGGTAGGAGACTGAGGTGCAGGAGGGGGTATGGCATCTGAGAGGGAGCTTAGGTGAAGGAAGGGGTTGTGATCTGAGGCAGAGATTTGGAGTGCAGAGTCCAGAAGGGGTTATGGGTGCAGGAGAGGATTCTGACCTGAGGGAGGGGCTCTGGGAGGGGGTGCAGAGTTTGGGAGCGAGTTGTGACCTGGGTGAAGGGGGTGCACAGCATTTGGGTGATGGCTTGGGGCAGGGGAATGGAGTGCAGAGTCAGGGAGAGGGTATGGGTGCCAGAGAGGATCCTGGCCTAAGTAAAGGGTGTAGGAGAGGGTGCAGGTCTGGGAAGGAGTTGTGACCTGGGGGAACGGTGTATAGAGAGTTTGGATGGTGGCTTGGGGCTGGTAGTTGGGAGGGAGGGAAGAGAATGGGGGGTGACAGAGGCAGGCTCTGGCTGGGAGGCACTTACCTAGGCAGCTTCCAGCTAGCAGCCCTGCAGGAACCTGAAGGCTGCAGTCGCAAGCTGCTCTACATGGCTATGCTCCAGGCTGCGTGAAGGAGTGGGAGGGAGGAGACTTCACTGGCTGCTCCTACCACCAGCAACTTCTCAGCTACTATTGGTCAGAAACTGGACAAATGAGAGCTGAAAGATTTTGCTGAGGGGCAGGGCAGAGCACAAAGCCTCCCTCCTTGCGCCCAAAATAGAGCAGCCACTTTTAAAATGGCTGCTGCTGCGCTTAAGGGTCCCAAGCGAGGCAGCCGCGGGCCGGTCCAGTGGTTTGGCAGGTCACATCCAGCCCGCTGGCAACCTCTTGCCTACTCCTATTGTAGATGGCTCTCAGGAAACATCCTGCCAATGTACAGTGGGAGTCTCGACAAAAAGCTAACAACATGTTATGTGGGAACAACGACGAAATGGATAAATAACAACACAAAAAAATAGATTTGCTAAAGACACAGATCAGGGAAACAAAAGTAATTAGAATTATGGAACAATTTCAGTATGAGGTATTAAAAAGATCGACTATTCAGTTTTGAAAAGTGATAACTAAAGGGGGATATAACAGAAATTAAAAAAGGCATCATGGAATGGAGAAAATGAAAGTGATATTTACCCTTTCCCATTACACAGGTAGGAGTCATCCAAAAATTAATCCACTTTACTCATCGGAGGATACATATATAGAGAGAGAACAACTAGTCCTATAGCACCTTAGATATATATTTATATGGAGATGCCAGAAAAGCAATAAACCAACTTGTCTCCGGCTTGGTAGCTGGAAAGTGTGGACACTGTGTCCTGGACTTGAACCTGATCGTGATCTTACAAACATGGATTCAATACATAAAACAGCAGTCATAGACCAACAGTTACATAAATTGAATGCTAACATTGCTGCAGCCCTGCCATCCACCCTAGCACCTAGCACCACCCTGGCCCTGGCGCTGGACCCAGCACCCTGCCATCCAAGCTAGCACCCAGCAGTACCCTGTTCCTTGTCCCAGCACCCTGCCAGTCACCCTAGTGCCCACCAGGACCATGTCCCTGACCCCAACACCCTGCCACCTGCCTGCCCCAGCACCTTGTCCCAGCACCCCGCCACCTGAGTCAGCATCCTTCCACCCAGCAGCACCCTCTCCCCAGCCCCAGCACCCACTTTCACTCTGTCCCCTGCCCCCACAAGCACATTTGGGACTACATTAGTGAGGCTTGGGGATTTTTGGAGGGTTGTTGGGTTTTTTTGCATCTCACTTGTGTGGCCCCAACTGACTTTTCTGTGGGTCAGTGATCCTTGATGCAAAACAGGTTCCTCACCCCTCTCATAAATAAAGACAATGCTAAAACCTTTTGAGTTTGACAAAATATTTTATTTAAAAATGAAGCCTGGCCAACAAGCCCCCAATTGGGGCCACACCCCCATCTCACTGCAGCATCATAACATGCCTGCACCACCTGACCCCAAATCTGAGCCTATCATACACTGGAACACCCTGTCCTGAGCCTCTTACATCCCCAAACTCCTGCATCCCCACATCCTCAGTCTTCTGCCACAACACTCCTGCACCATCCACACATCACAAATCTGTCCCCTGAGCCCATCATACTCACAACCTTCTTGACCTGAGTCCTTCACATATCCAGCCCAAACTCCTGCACCCTCACATCCACAAGCCCATGGCTTGCTCAGCACCCCAACCTTCCACCTGAGCCCAACACTCCCGAGCCTGGAGCCCCCTCCCCGAGCCAAAATCCCCTTCTCCTGCATTCAAATTCCCTCCCAGAGCTTGTACTCCTCACCCCTTCCCACACCCAAATCCCTCATTCCCACCCCACACCTCCTGTCTCAACATAGTGAGAGTGTATAAGAGCTGGAGATAGCAAGTGATGGAGAGGAGGGGAACAGAGCGTATGAGGCCTCAAGGAACGGGGGTGGGGGTCTTGGGAAAGGAATGTGATTTGCATGCATTGGTGGGGATTTTCATGAATTGGTGGGTCCCTCCCCCCCCCTTTTTTTTTGCTTGACAAACCTAGGGAGTTCCTTGAAATTCTGAAAAGCTGAAAAGGGTTCCTCGGCCAAATAAAATTGGGAAACACTGCTCTAGGAGACAAGGCTGGCAGATGCTTGATTAGTAAAAGAAACCAACTACACCTTTGTCTGGAAGGGTTCGAGTTCAGAGAAACACCGTCTTTACGGAGTTGGCTTTGCTGTTCGAAACAATCTAATGAACTTTATCGATACACCCATAGCTGAATCAGAATGTGTTATATCCCTAAAGCTCAGCACCAAGTCAGGATACGTTAACATCATAAGTACTTATGCACCCACACTAACGTCGTGCACTGAAGACAAGGACCGCTTCTATGGTAATCTTCAGAAAGTTGTCGATTCCTGTTCATCCGGTGAACAATTGTATATCCTTGGTAATTTTAATGCAAGAGTGCGATGCAATCACCAGTCCGTGCCCATTTGCCTAGGTCATCACGGCATTGGGAAAATGAATGAAAATGGTCAAAGGCTTCTTGAATTCAGTTCTCAGGATCATCTCTCCATCATTAATACTTTTTTCAACTTAAAAGACTGTCACAAGATCTCATGGCACCACCCCAGATCCGGTCACTGGCATCAACTCGACCTTGTACTGGTCCGCAGAAAACATCTCAACTCCATTAAATTTACACGTGCATATTGTGACACTGATCACTCATTGATTATCAGTAGAGTGAAAATTGCTCCAAAGAAACTCCATACATCAAGGATTGCAGAAAACCAAAGGTTAACACCCTCAGTACTAAAGATGCACCGAAATGCTCTGTCTTTGTGGAAGATTCACTTGCAAAATGGAAGACAAACCTGTTGAGCAGTCTGTTGACGAGACATGGTCCATGCTGAGTGTTGCAATATATGAATGTGCCACACATGCCTTTGGAACACAGAAATTTTCATGATGGATCTACATCTGAACCCTTTGTGGTGAAGAGTCGAGTCTGTCATGGCTCCTTCCCCACTCTGGCATGATAAATGCAGAAGTGGGGGCCAGCAAGTGTACCCCAAAGCCTTATCTACCAGGCTTTGGTATAAAACTTCCCCCAAAATCTTAAAACCCTAGATCTTGGGAATAAAACTTCTGCTGCCACCACCCAAATATTGATAAAGAAACCAGGGGAAAGATCATTTGGGAAATCTCACCCCTAAAATAAAAATCAGGGTACACCATTAACCAATGCCAGGTTAATAAAAAGAAAAGAAAGAACTTTTATTATTACAACAATATTCTTGTTGCAAGCGTAATGACTAGCTAGGAAGGTAACAAAATATACTCATGGAGAAACTCCATGGGCCTAGAACTTAGTTACAAAGAAAAGCCAAAACATCTTTTAAACAGTGCCAGACATCAGATCCCATACCCAACCCTTAAAACAATAAAGCCTAACAAAACTACCTAAACTTTACCCTACTTACAGAAAATGAAGACTGGTGTCTTGGAGAGACAGAGACATGCTTGTCCCTCTCTGTAGCTGCAGAGAACACCCCCAGAGACACAAAAAGGAGAAAGGAAAAAACCCAAATTCCTTTGTCCCAGTTTGAAAGTCCCCCCTACATTCCTACTGGCCACTACACCTGGCTAGGTGTAGTTAACCCCTTAATCCCCAGGCTGCTGGCTAACCCTCATAATTATGACAGAGTCAAACAGGGATGTGTCCTTCCGCCTACCCTCTTTGGTATACTCTTCTCAGTCCTATTAAATTGTGCATTTTTAAACCCACAAAGTGATGTATTTCTTCATACAAGGTTAGATGGCTCTCTTTACAAGCTAACATGACTCAAGGCTAAAACTAAGGCCAAGAAAGTTCTCATTAGAGAACTTCTATTCGCAGATGATGCAGCGCTTGTTGCACATAATGAAGACACGCTACAGGCACTGATGGATTCTCTGTCCAGAGTTAGTAAATTGTTCTCTCTCGACATAAACGTGAAGAAAACTGTTGTGTTTACTCAAGGTGTATCTCAACCATCCAAAGTCATTCTGAATGACAGTCCATTAGAGGTGGTTCAACAATTCTGTTACCTTGGGTCTACTGTCACCACAAATCTCTCCACGGACGAAGAACTGAACATCAGAATTGGGAAGGCAGTTACAACATTTGGCAGACTTATGAAAATGACATGGAACAATCCCAAACTGACATTGAAAACAAAGATACTGATATATCAAGCATGAGTATTAAGTGTCTTGCTTTATGGATCTGAGACCTGGACTACCTACTCGTGCCAAGAGAAAAAACTGAGCAGTTTCCACCTTCGCTGACTTCACAGAATCATGAATATTAAGTGGCAAAAGAAAGTTTCAAATGTAGATGTCCTTTCAAGAGCTGGCATACTCAGCCTCACAGCAATCCTTATTAACAGAAGACTCTGGTGGCTTGGCCATGTGAGGAGAATGAGTGATAAATGCATTCCCAAAGAAATCCTCTTTGGTGAACTAACAAGTGGAGCAAGGGCAAGAAGAAGGCCAAAGTTAAGATTCAAGGATGTATGTAAAAACACTATGAAAAGGTTTAACATCAATCCAAGCTCTTGGGAATCTATGTCATCAGATCGCAACACCTGGCGACAAATTATTACAATAGGACACGTCATTTTTCAATAGGACCTGTGCAAGTCATACAAAAGAACTCTACCTCGGAAGGAAAAAGTCTCAAACTCATGAAATCAGAAATAGACTGGCATGTAGCTACTGTAATTGACTGTGCAAATCCAATATTGGAGGCATAAGCCATGAAAGTAGTTGCAGATCCAAGCACAACTCACAGATTGTCACTGCCGCTGCTTACCACCGTCTCTCGAGACAAATGGGCCATATATATACACACACGCGCGCATGCACACGCCTCTAAGGAGCTAGAGAGCTACTCATTTCAAAAAATTAATAGGCATCAAATTTAAAACAAAGGAAGCAATACCATGAACTTTAACAACTACTCAAGTGCTTAGTGGAAACCTTAAGAAATCTCAGAACTCAAATTTGGCCATTAGCTTTCCAATATTAACAAATGTCACACATCTGTGGCTACAATCTAAAAGGCAGGGACCTAAACCATATGTCATCTGATGCAAAGTGCACACAGTATGTATAACTTCATCTAAGAAAACAAGAGATTTTTAGTCTGACCTCATGTATATGAAAGGGCATAAACTTCCTTAAAATAATTCTCAGTGCATGTACTTTAGAAAAGGCATCCAATCATGATATAAATGAATTGTCAGTGATGGAGGATGCATCATGACCTGTGTTAATTTGTTCCAATTGTGATTTATCCTGTCAAAAATGTACATCTTACTGTCAGTCTGAATTTGTTTCACCTTAAGATAACTTACGCATAAAACAACCAAGCACTCACATTCTCACTAGAAAAAATAAACTGTGTGAAGAACCCTAGAATGGTTAAGAAATTATAAAATAGTTTCAAAACAGAAGTATAAAAGAGAGTTGATTTTTCTATTTGGAAACAGAGAAGTTTTATATATTCCTAGTCAATTATTATTTAAGTTTTCTAAGAGTGGACCAGACTGACACTCCAGAGACTGCACACTGTGCCAACACATACAGATCTCAGTGTGGGTAATTAACTGGATCTGTCAGGGACTAAAAACGACAGAGAGCAGTGCTATGATGTGTTGCCTAGAGGATCTGATGTGAGTAGAGAGAGGATAAAATAGATAGGATCTTAAGAGCCTCTTTTTTCATTAAATGAATAAAAAATGCTGCCCCGGGTGCTGGGGCCAGAGAGCTAGGCTGTTTACTTTTGAACTGGGAATGAGCTTTTGACAGAACACAGAACTACACAGAGAAAGCTATTAACTACTATTTGTATTGTGTTATAGCCCAAGGGATTCTATCAAGATTGTTGTGGGCATTCTACAATCAAAATATAGAAAAACATGGTCCATGCCGTAAAGAATTTAAAGCTAATTTAAATCTTTCAAAAGTAGCAAATTTAGATACTAGGACTACTAGAGTGTCCAGGGAGGGAAGGGGAGTTGACATGTATTTAATACAATTTAAAGACTTTCTAGTCTGCTTTCCATCTGAGTATTTATAACAGAATGAAATTTAAGTACTGGATAAAGAAATGGACTATAACAAGCATCCGAAGTATTTTTAAAACAAAAGGAAAAACTCAACATCAGACTAACACGGCTACCTCTCTGTTACTATTCAAAGTATTTCTAGAATGCCTAGTACTGGTCTCTATACCGTATACCATTCTAATAATGTGTCCTGTATTTGTAACTGAAGATATGGTATTCCGTTAAGTTCTCTTTGGAGTTAAAATATTAAATCTAGCTAGCAAAGCAAGGTGTGTTCTTTTAGGAGCCAGCCTATGGAGCTAAATTTGCTATGAATCTTGCTGAGTCTTGCAGAAAGCCCCAGGTGCTGAAGTTTAAATCAGCACAGCTCCCAACATGGAAGCCAATGTAGCAGAAACCAGTATATTACAGTTGTCACCCCCTCCAAAAAAGACATACCAGTTGCTAGCACTGTTGCATTAAATAACTTGTGCCTCTAGAGATGAATGGCTTGCCCAAGTGCTGTGTTTTAAAATGTGTGTTTGCTCATTTCTTTGTTTCAAAACTGCCATTTAAGCAAAACGGAAACAAACTGTTCCCAGTTCAAAAGGTTTTATTTTATTGATTTGTTTGCTTTTTCCCCATTTGATTCCCCCTGGAGTAAGATATTAAAGAATTGGCTTCAGGAAGGAAACAGTCTCATCACTTTCTTCCTACTGAATCTGAAAGTTATATCAGTATAATGAAAACAAGTTTCACAAAAGCATAAAGAATCAAATGCAATGCAGACCTTGAAAAAATGATGTTTTTATTCCATTGAAAGAGCCAGTATGTAAGGGTGTGTCTAGACTACCTAGTTTTGTCGACAAAACAATACCAGCGTCTACACTACCGCGGAGTTCTGTCGACATAACGTCGACAGAACTCCGCGGTTTTGTCGACGCTGGTATACCTCATTTTACGAGGCATAACACTTTCTGTCGACAGAACTCTGTCGACAGAAGGTGTTATTGCCTGTAACACTGCGTCCAGACTACGGAGTTCTGTCGACAAAGCGGCTTGCTTTGTCGACAGAACTCCATGTGTCTGGACGCAAATTGTCGACGGAAGTTTTGTCGACAGTATCTGTCGACAAAACTTCCGTCGACAAAACGCGGTAGTCTAGACGTACCCTAATACAGGCAGTCCCCGACTTATGTCGGATCCGCACTTACGAACAGGGCTTTCTCGCCCCGAAGGTCGAGGTAGTGGATTGCTACCAGCGAGCTCCGGGGCGAGAAAGCCCCGTTCGTAAGCTGCTCCGGTGCCCCTGGTCTGCTGGAGACCGTCTCCAGCAGACCAGAGGCACCGGGCGGGTTCCCGCGCTTCTGAGGCTTTGCCAGAGCAAAGCCTCAGAAGCGCAGGGAACCGCCGCTGCTGCCGCTTGAGTCCCGGTGCCTGTGGTCTGCTGGGGACGGTCCCCAGCAGACCACAGGCACCGGGACTCAAGCCGCAGCCAGAGCAAAGCCTCAGAGGCGCGGCACCCCGCTGCCGCTGCGGCTCTGCTCCCCATGTCCCTGGTCTGCTGGGGGGGGCGTGGCTAGTGTGTCCCCCTCCCCCCCCCCAGAAGACCAGGCTTTTGTTTTGGACCCTGGAGCAGAGCAGCTGGGGCGCTGCGGATTGGTCCTGCAGCGCCCGCTCTGGGCACTACTGGACCAACCCGGCAGCACCCCAGCTGCTCTGCCCCAGGTCCTGATTCAGCCGCTGCTGGTCAGTTTCAGCAGTGGCTGAATCAGGACGCCTGGGGCAGAGCAGCTGGGGTGCTGCTGGGTTGGTCCAGTAGCGCCGAGGAGCGGTGCTACTGGAGCAACCCAGCAGCACCCCAGCTGCTCTGCCCCAGGCGTCCCCAAGTCAGCCGCTGCTGAAACTGACCAGCGCTGACTACAGGAAGCCCGAGGCAGAGTTGCTCTGCCCCAGGCTTCCTGGAATCAGCGCTGATCAGTGTCAGCAGCAGCTGACTTGGGGAAGCTTGGGGTTCTTAAGTTGAATCTGTATGTAAGTCAGAACTGGCGGTCAGTTTCAGCAGCGGCTGAATCTGGACGCCAGTTCCGACTTACATACAGATTCAACTTAAGAACAAACCTACAGTCCCTATCTTGTACGTAACCCGGGGACTGCCTGTATGCAAACATTTTGATTGAAGCTGTTACTTAAGAAAATGGTAAGCTGAGAAGCAAAACCAGAAAATCCACACTAATAATTGCACACTTAAAAGTGGGCCCACGGCCCATTTTGAGAAACACTGATCTAAACTCAGATGAATAACCTTCTGCTTCTCTCGCCTGAGCTGATCTGCATTGTAGATATTCAGTCTAAATCATGTTGTCTGTAAGGTCACTATAGCTCACAGCTCTAAATTGAGATATAGTCAAGAAAGCAGAACAGTGTTTGTTCAGAGAAGCAAATGATCGTAAAATTGAATTCAGTACTAAAAGGAACACCACTAATGCATTCATTTTACAGTCTATTTCCACAATACAAAATTACTTTAGACTATTAAATCCCTCATTGTAAGTTAAAAAAAATAAACATTTCACCTTCCCATGCCTATCATAGCCAACCCTGACTACAGAATAAGCAGAATCAGATGACTCTAGGATCAAAGCAATGCAAATGTGTAGGGAAAGTGGGAAAGCTCAGGAAACTGTGGCTATGCTTGCAGGGAGTAAGAAAGCTCCAACCGGGCAGTGAGTCAGCAGGGGTGAAGGCATCAGCAGGGAAGGCCTGCAGAGAAGTTTTCATAAAACTATGAAACTGGGCAACAAAAAGGCAGATAAATTTTAATGTTGATTAATAAATTGACTAGTATCACTCAAGAGAGTGAGATCTTGTAGTCATTGTGGATAATTCTCTGAAAACAGCCACTCAATATGCAGCCAGTGTCAAAAAATCAATCTTAGGAATCATAAAAAAAGGATAGCGAATAAGTCAGAGAACATCTTACTGCCTCTATATAAATCCATGGTAAACCCACATCTTGAATACTTTATTCCGATATGGTTGCCCAATCACAAACAAGTTATCCTGGCATTGGGAAAAGTTCAGAACAGAGCAACAAAAATGTTTGGTGTATGAAACGGCTGTCATACGAAGAGAGATAAAAAGACTGAGACTTTTCACCTTGGAAAAGAGATGACTAAGGGGGGATATGATAGAGATCTATAAAACCACGACTGCCAGGGAAACAACGAATAAAGAAGTTATTTACTCCTTTCCATAACACAAGAACTGGAGTGTCACCAAATTAAATTAATAGGTAGCAGATTTAAAAAAACCAAAAGGAAGAACTTATAAACACAATGCACAGTCAACCTGTGGAACTCCTTGCCAGAGGATGTTGTGAAGTCCAAGAATATAACAGAATTTAAAAAAGAACTAGATAAATTCATGGAAGATAGGTCTATCAATGGCTATTAGCCAAGGGTGTGCAAAATCCGGCCCGGGGATTAGATCCAGCCCACCAAGCATTTCTCTCCAGCCTGCATACTTACAGCATGTGTTCAGATATCCCTCCCACACCTTGCTCTGTTCTGCAGCTGAGCTGCTCCCAGAATTCTCCAGCTAGCTGTGCTGGGGGGAGGGGAGGGAGGCAGAGAATAGAGGGGACAGGGGAGTTGCTTACGTCAGGCTGTCCTCCTGTCCCGTTACACCACCTCTACAAGTAGGGGCTGGAAACAGGGATACACACACTCCAATCTGAAGTGCAGATGGTAAGTGATTCAGAGGAGTGCAGAGTAGAGGCAGAGGGAGACAACAGAGAAGGACAGATTTCCCTTGAACCGACAGAGCGTGGCTTCTCTCAGAAACTTACCCAGCAGCAGCCAGTACACATACACTCTGTTGTTTTCAAACACACCCAGTCTGTACCACACACACAGTCACTGTTACATACACACTGCCATACATAATCTATGTCAAAGTCTGTCTCATACACAAAGTGTCTCTCTTTCACACACATACACTTTCTCTATAGCCTCAGCCTTGCTCCTTCTGAGGGGTCCATAGAGAGCCCACAATCATGTACCAAAGTTCGTGAAGTCGTCCCTCTGTGAAAATTACTGCCCACCCCTTCCTTAGCCTCTATTTTTCAGAAGCTGAGAATGGGCAACAGAGGAAAGATCACGTAATGATTACCTATGCCGTTCATTCCCTCTGGGGCACCTGGCATTTGGCTACTGTCTGAAGACTGGATACTGGGCTAGATGGACCTTTAGTCTGAACCAGTACTGCTGTTCTTATGAAGGATAAACACCAGGTGGGAGGTGCAGAAAGGCAAAGAGAGAGACATAACTTCAGGTTGGAGGGGCCATTCCTAGCTGAACCTAAGATGAGGACTGTGTATGTATTCTGTTTTGGAAGATTTTGGATTATTATGAAACAGTAACTGAACTGTGGTGGGGCCTGGAAGACCAGTGGACCTGGGTACTGCATAAATGGAACCCTATGTGGGGAAGGAGAAGTTATTTACCTTTGTTACAAGAGATATTTCAAGATATTTGAGTGCTCTGTGTATTCCATGGGTGGGTATCCATGCATTCCATGCATCTAGAGCCAGACAATTTTGAAGGCAGTCTCTATTGGTTCTTGTGGGCGCCGATGCTGCTCGTAAGCCTCCAAGTAGATAAAGGAGGCATCATACCAACTGCCTCTTCAATTCCTTCTCTACCATAAATCAAAAGATGATCTGAAAAAGGGGGAAAGGAAAGAGGATCGTGGAAGTCAGATAGGAACAATATCTCTTGAATCAACTCCAGTTATGAAGGTAAGTAACCTCCTCTTCTTTTGCTGGTTCCTATGATATTCTGCTCTGAATGACTGAGGAGGAGAGTATGATGATGGAGAAAGCAGGGTCAAATGAAGGGCTACTATATCAAAGGATGCATCAGCACAGGAGTACTGGATCAAAACATCATGTTTCACTAATGTGTGGATGGAACTCTACATAGCTGTTTCTCAAATATCAACTCTTTTAGAGATGTTACAGTTATTGCTCTCGTAAAATGAGCTCTTACCCCAAAAAGGAAGGCAAACTGACAGAGTCATATGCAGACAGAGAGCTATTTTGAGATTCTTCAACAGGCTAGAGTATGATAAGAACTCATTCAACTATGGCAATAAATAGTTGGGAAATTTTCTGTCTGGTTTTGTTCTTTGTAGGTAAAAGTCTCCTGACTGTTTGATGAAGGAATGAAACAGTTAAATGACTGGTTCAGGTGAAACTCAAATTGCTTTAGAGGTGAATTTGGGGCACAAACACAGTGAAATCTTGTCTTTTGGGAATATGATGTAAGGAGGATTCACCATCTATGCTGCTGGCTAAGGCAATGGCTATCAGGAATGAAAACTTCATGGATAGGAGACAGATGTGTCATGAAGCTAATGGTACAAAGGGAGACTAGTGAGCACCAGGAAAACAAGTTTCAGGTTCCATTGAGGAGTAGGCTTTTTACTGGATTCTTTTCCAGAATCTATTAGTCCATGGGTGATTGAAGATCAAATGCCCCTGTGCAGGTGGCTAGTACATACTCACTACTGCCAACTGGACACACAAAGAACTATTGGAAAAAACATTTTTTGGGGGAAAGAAGACGGTCTAAAATCAATACACACTCTTATGCTCTTCCCTGCTAATGCACCAGTTCCATGCACATTACACATTACAAGAGTGATGGCCATTCGCCTCAGGGACAAATCCTCTGCATCTATCACTGACTGAAGAGTGGTCTTTGCAATTACCTTGCACTTCTGTGAAAGCTGGAAATTGAAGACTGTCCTGATGTGGAAGCTTGTTAGTAAAGTCTGAAAATGTTGAATAATTCAGGTATTCATATTTAACCACAAGTCCTTGGTATCCTGAACTGAAGGCAAGTAGAAGAGACTTTCCTTCTCTGCACTTTGAGGCATCCATCATCTTTGTCAGCTGGAGTAGGCCATGAGTGTTCCTGTTGAAATAGGTCTTGTCACAGCCTGAACAATCAACGTATTAGGAGCAAAATGGGAAAAAGATAATTTCCACCCTTTTTGTTGACCAAAACAATGGCTTTCTGCCCTTAGATATGCCAGATGGCTCTAGCTGAGTTCTAGGTCACTTTGTTCACAGAAAGTGCTGTTCAGCTGGAACCAGAAGACTGAAAGTTGTATTAGAGATGATATTGAGAACTGTGAACTTTCTGAAGAAAAATTGTTAACCACCCTGCGATTCTATATTACAGTACCTAAAACTGCTTATGGCCATCAAGAGCTACTGTTTCATCTGGAGAAAAACAACAATCTTATCAATTCTGCCTGACACACTCGATCCAGTGCACACTCCTCTTGAATAGATTAAATGGAAGCTCTGTTACTATCTTCAGGAGAGAAAAGGAGATGGGAAAGGGTGGAGGTACAGGAGGAGGACTGGACTGATTCTCGTACTGATTGAACCAACATTGCAGAATGTTACTGGTTCCACCAACTCAAGAATGCCTATTCAGATGAACTAAATGGAGGTCTCCATGGCATATAGTACCAAACACTGAGGTACATATTTAGATGAGGTTGGTCCCAAACTGGCCCAGCTGTCATGTCTGGGAAGGTATGCCATGAAGAGGGAAACACTGGTTCACTGCATGATTCAGAATTTTGAAAGCAGTGCCCACTGGTACATGCATGCTCCCTTGCTCTCCTCTTCCTCCCCAGAAAGAAAAAGGTGATTCCAGAGTCTTAACTGGAAGACTGAATTGGAGAGAGGCTCCTCCAATAAATCACATCTGCCAGTAGAGTCAGGACTTCCAAATGAGGGAGAAGGAGATATTGCACCCAGGAGAGCAAAAATCTCCTCAGGAGGAGTGTAACATTCAACTCTTTGCATAGTGTTATGGTTCCTGATAGATTCAGTATGGAAGGTAGCTGTGGCACTCCATGATTGCCTTTTATTGATGCAAGAGGATCTTGGATTTTATGTTTGGATAATATCGGAAACACTGTTGTACTCAATTAGTGATCCAGTATGAATCAAGCCCAAGGTTTGTTAGCTTTCTTCTCATGCCCCTGAGAACTTAGGTTGTTCTCGTTTCTCTTGGGACAAGCTAGAAGACTTGCTTGATTTAGGAAGGGCTGTATCCAACTCCAGTATGGTTTTGCAAAAAGATTTGCTCTTGTATTTATGAGAATATCCTCAGTCTTCAGGGCAAGAGCCTGACAAGGGATTTGTGGGGGCAGAATCCTCAAGGCAGGAGGCATGCACTTCACAGATATGCAGTGGGAGGTGGTCTCCATAAGGTGCTTCTTCAGACCAAGTTCCCACCCTTCATAAGCACAACTTCATAAGCAGATATAGAAGAACCTTGCCATGATATGGGCTTCCTGAGGCAATACAGAAAACACTAATGGTTACTGCAGATCAAGGAGTTTTGAGGCTTAATTGCCAGGTATAGATAAAGGACAGAGCTCTCCAGCTAACTACAGTAAACTTCCGATAACCCGGCACCTTTGGGACCCAGGGGGTACTGGATTATCAGATATGCCGGACTATCGGAAGGGGGAGGGCTATGAGGTGTCTGGGGTGGGAGGAGGGAATGCCAACCCAGACCGCTCATAGCCCCCCCCCCCCCTTCCGATAGTCCGGCTCTGCCCCAGGCGTCCCTGATTCAGCCGCTGCTGAAAAACTGACCAACAGCAGCAGAATCGGAGATGCCTGGGGCAGAGCAACTGGAGTGCTGCCGGGTTGGTCCGGTAGCGCCGACCCTTGGCGCGGCAAGACCAACTCAGCAGCACTCCAGCTGCTCTTGGGAATGCCTGGGACAGAGCAGCTGGGGTACTGCTGGGTTGGTCCCGCAGCGCCGCTCCTCAGCGCTGTGGGATCAACCGGGCAGCACCCCAGCTGCTCTGCCCCAGGTGTCCCCAAGTCAGACGCTGCTGATACTGATCAGCGGCTGACTCCAGGAAGCCCGAGGCAGAGCTGCTCTGCCCCGGGCTTCCTGGAGTCAGCCGCTGGTCAGTTTCAACAGCAGCTGAATCTGGACGCCTGGGACAGAGCAGCTGGGGCGCTGCCGGGTTGGTCCCGCAGCCTCAAGGGGCAGTGCTAGGGGACCTACCCGGCAGCGCCCCAGCTGCTCTGCCTCCGGCTTCCCATATTCAGCCGCTGGTCAGTTTTAGCAGCGGCTGAATAGGGGAAGCTGGGGGCAGAGAAGCTCCAATGGTTCAGCTGCCCGGAGCACTTCCGGGTTCCTGATGGTGCCGGACTATCAGGAGTGCCAGACCGTCAGATGCCGTACCTTTGGAGTTTTACTGTATAACTATACTCCAAATAAAAATAATCAGCTAAAACTCAAACTTCTAAAAACTATTTACAAATATATGTATTGCAGACAAACTGATACAGAAAACAAAGCTCTGAACCCTTGAGTTTCTGACCCAAGCAATAAAATAGTAAAAAGGAACTGGAGAGGTCTGTCCCACAATTTAACTCCATGTTGGAGAAACAAGGAGAACAAGGGAACATGTATGTTTCAACAGATTGAAATTCTCTGGATTCAGCACATGGATTAAATGACTCATCCACAACAGAATACATGTAGGAAGCAGCACTCAAACATTAATGCTTATTTTTCTTCAGACTGTGTGGAATGTAAGAAGTCTTGAAGAAGCGAAAAACAGAGCTGGAGCACTACAGGGCCCTCTTATCCATAAGGGTGCTGAAAGAGTTATCCCTATTGCACTCACTTATTACCTCAAGATTTAGGGGAGGAAGACAATAAGAGCCCAGTTTACCCTTGGACAGGTGGAACCAAGAAACATTATCAAAGTCTTTATCCTTTCCGATTATTGCTTTTTTAAAAAATGTATTTGTGTTGGGTTTTTTTGTTTTGTTTTGTGATTTAGCAAAACAAGGGGCCTGATCTGCTACAGAGCAATCACTGAAACCAAGATCCAAGCCAAAGGAAATGACAAAGAAACAATTATTAATTATTTCTCGGCTGTATCTAGACTGGCTAGTTTTTCCGGAAAATCAGCTGCTTTTCTGGAAAAACCTGCCAGCTGTCTACACTGGCCGCTTGAATTTCCGCAAAAGCACTGACTTCCTACTGTAAGAAATCAGTGCTTCTTGTGGAAATACTATTCTGCTCCCGTTCAGGCAAAAGTCCCTTTTGCGCAAAGCTTTTGCACAAAAGGGCCAGTGTAGACAGCTCAGATTTGTTTTGCGCAAAAAAGCCCCGATCGCGAAAATGGCGATCAGGGCTTTTTTGTGGAAAAGCGCGTCCAGATTGGCACAGACGCTTTTCCGCAAAAAGTGCTTTTGTGGAAAAGCATCCATGCCAATCTAGACCCTCTGTTCCGAAAATGCTTTTAACGGAAAACTTTTCCGTTAAAAGCATTTCTGGAAGATCATGCCAATCTAGATGCAATCCTCTTGCTGTAGTGACATGAGGCTTCAGGAAAGGTTGAAGCTCCATTATGGTATGTGCTGTTTAAACATAAAAAAATGAGAAACCGTTAATCTGTGCTCTATCTGAACCAAATACACTTTAGCTCTAGAAACATGCTCATCACAGTCTGAATACAAGAGCACAAGTGGCTGAGTTGTAACAATTTGAGGAGTCACCTTGAACAATGGACAAAAGCCATTACATTATTGACTGCAAGATCAGGAGAATGTGGGTTTCACATGGCCTTACAAGAACAGCAGTATTTTTGGAGCTTTCAAACATATTTGCTCATTTTTCTCTTGTTTCAGTATCTAGCAATTTAAAACTGCTTTACTAATTGAGAAAGCATCATTACTCAGGGAAATTAAAGTGAGAAGATCTTGGGAAATTTTGAATGTGAACTTAAAAGTTGTGCAATATCCCATTTGCAAGATAGATTAAAATGCAATTTTGGTGAGATTTTTAGTAACAGCAAGGCTGACACACACACTAATTCTGCACACAGATTATTGATCCCTCATACCAATTGTTAGTGATGAACATATAATAAAAAACTAAATAGAACAGAATGGGAAATCTATGTGGTTAACGCACCAAGTGAACAATGAGAATACAAGTTGTACATCCAAAACCCAGCACTCTCTGGACCAACAAACCCGGGAGCCTAAGGGCAGGAGGGCCAGCTGGGTGGAGCATCACGGTTAGCAGCCCAGCTGGGGAGAGCACGGGATGGGGGCCAGAGCCCCACAGCAGTTTTGAGTAGCCCTTGGGAGCATAGAGCTGAGCCTGGAACCCCATGGCAGCACAGGGCAAGAGTCACCACAGCAACCCCCAGCTATGCGGAGCCAAAGCTCCACAGCTGCCCCTGGCTGCACATGGCTGGATCCCCATGGCAGAAGCTGGAGCCTGTGCCTCCCAGGGAGCCAGCAGCAGTTGGGCAAGGAGCCCAGCTAGGTTGGGGAGGAAGGAAGGCAAGGCACAGCTACCAGAAGCAGGCAATGGGCTTGGAGGCTGGTGGCAGGAGATCTCTTCTAGTCAGGCAAATTCTCTTGTTTCAGACCGGTCAGGTCCCGATGATGCCAGACCAGAGAGGTCCAACCTGTTTGGGAAATTTCTAATGTGGGCTTGTCATTACAGATTTTCCTTTAAATGAGACATGCTTTTAGTAATTGATCATTTTTAAATTAACGCAGTTTTAACCCACTGGAGAAATCAACATGAATGTGAAGATGTTGCAAACAAAAGGGTATTTGTAAACTGGAATTAAAAGCTCATTGAATCTCCACATTTGCTGACTCTGGCTCAGTGGCTGTTTTTAACGGATTCTATCCTGACCCCAAATGTCTTTATTGTTCATTAGTGCATACCATGCAGACTGTATACTTTAGTGTACACACTACCTGATCATGTGGACCCTGCTAGGCACTAATCAAAAGTTCCCTAGCGTGCACTGATGTAGTCCCATGATGTAGTACTGTATAGATAAGGGCTACCTTCTCAAATTCCTTGTCAAGTCCCACTTTTTCCAGGATGCCTAGAAAATTGCTTACTAAAATCACCTGCTCATTTTATCTATCTAAAGCAGCTGCTTTTGTGGAAAAACTTGCCAGATGTCTACACTGGCCGCTTGAATTTCCACAAGAACACTGAGTTCCTGCTATCTGAAATTAGTGCTTCTTGCAGAAATACTATGCTGCTCCCGTTCGGGCAAAAGTCCTTTTGCGCAGAAGGGCCAGTGTAGACAGCTCAGATTTGTTTTGCGCAAAAAAGCCCCGATCGCGAAAATGGCAATCGGGGCTTTTTTGCGGAAAAGCGCATCTAGATTGGCACAGACGCTTTTCCACAAAAAGTGCTTTTGTGGAAAAGTGTCCTTGCCAATCTAGATGCTCTGTTCCGAAAATGCTTTTAACTGAAAACTTTTCCGTTAAAAGCATTTGTGGAAAATCATGCCGGTCTAGACGTAGCCCACTGAGTAAAGCCTTGACCTTACAAAGATCTATGCACATGTTTAATTTTATGCAATATGATTAATCACAGTATGTAAAATTAAGTATGTAAATTTTTCAGTTTCTAGTCCAAAGGGACAGCCAGGAGCCATAGAGTGGATGATAAACTTGTATACCTAACTTTAATATTGTTTTCCAAGGTGCCATAAAGACAAAGTGTTTATGTGGTTACGCCCTAAGCTTGCAACCTTTTAAAATTTAATTTATGTCTTTGCTCTCTTATCCTTCTCTAATGTCTGTTACTCTTTTCATTGACTCACCTTAGATTACTTTATTAGTTCCTCAAGGCAAGGAACACAGTTTTTTAATCTGTATTGGGAGGTACCTGATACTCTTGGGTGCTTTTAATAATCGTAATAAAAAATTAAATAGTTTTGGATGTTTTAGTTCATCAGGTTCTGAAGTAAATGTAAGCAGTTTTTTTTTATTATTATTATTAACTGCCTTTGTTGAAGAAGTGGCATTCGTTAGCCCTGAGCTAAAGTTACCACTTTAAAAAAAATATATAATTTTCTGCTATGGAACTCAGGTGATATTTTTGGAGGCAATACATCTGCTCCTTCTGCCTTTGAGGAATTTCTTCCCTTACTCAGATACCAATCGCTTTATGTCCTGAAGTGTGAGGATAAATAACAATTGCATTGTTTCTTAAATCTGTATTTGAAAAATGAGTGTTACTAATATAAGTACACAGGAATATTTGTTTGTTTTGTGCTTTTTTCAGTATTTACTACATTTACCCTCCTTTTCTATTTTATCCTGCAGCACTTGAGCTAATTATGCATTCCTTTAAAAAGGTTGTATATAAAATGATAGATCCCAATATCCATGTATTGTGGCCAATATGATGTTAATTTGATCCACAGTACTTCCCCAAAATGGGTAGTCATTACACAGAACTAAAATTATGATGTCTAATAAGGTTGCTTCATTCCCACCTTTATTTATTTGGTACAAGATGGAATGTATGTGTAACTATTACTAAAGCTTGAAAAGAGAATCTCTACTCTTGTTTATAATCAGGCAAATAGTTTTAACATGATATTTTATTTCACTGTAATAAACACACAATTCTAAACATAATGATTTATACTTATAGATGTCAAGATAAAATATTATGCAAATCTGAGTAGTAAAGGCAGGAATATCCATATAAACAGATTTTATAGTAAACCCACTGAATAATAGGTTCTATGGTTTGACTACTCAGGCAATTTTTGACTGATGGATACTTTCTAGATTTTTTTTTAATTTTATTGCATTGGCAAAGTCTGAAGAACTCCCCACTGCTTATTTGGAAAAAAAAAAAAACAACTTAAAAATGAGATGTGTGGCAATGACAATTTGTTGAGTTTTAAATTATCCTCTTTAAATGAACATGGCAATTACTAAAACCTCCTTGACTATATGCTAATATTTAATCACACTACAAATCATAACTGCCCATAAATACAAGATAGCAGACAGGATAGTTTAGTAGATCGCAATGGGACAATTATGCCTTTTCATCTATGTTTAAAATTCAGCCCAAGCAGACAGAACCAAAAACTTTTAACTTGTGATAGCTTTTTGTGGGATTGTATGAAATACATTTACGATTTCAAATCATTTCTCAAAAGAGATCAAAATCACTATGGTATAAATCCCTCCAAATACTGCTTAGTCCTGAACACACTTTAATTAGTTTTTTTTCCTTGCTCCTCAGCTCACTAGAAAACTTGTTCAAGTCTTAGGTGATTACCTCACGGAAACACAAAGATACTGCACATAGCAAGCAACTTACTGCCAAGCAAAGCTATGCGAAAGTCTCTACATACGGCTACCAAAAAGAATCAGAGTGTAGCAACAAAATCAGACATTCCCTTCTCCCTAACAGACAGTCAAGAGTTCTGGTTCTCATCTGATTATGAAAGAGATCATTCAGTAAAAATGAAATGCTGCACTTTGTAGCAGATCGACTTGCAAATTTCACAACTGGAGTAAGAGAAGAACAGCAGAATAGGGGTCTAGAGAAAGATATGATTTTTACACTATCAGAGTTTGGAGAGAACCTTGAAAAAACATTAAGTAGAATCTGTTCCTTTCCCCTCTTCTTGCTGCCTGCCTCCAAGATATTTTAGAAAAGGGACAAGGGACTTAATAATGTTAGATGTTACAGGATCACGATAATACAGCTGTGGGACCATGCCCTAGTGTGTACAGAAATATCACTAAAGTTTTGTCACAAAAATACAATTCATGACATTCTTGCATCAAAATAAAAGCTGAGCAATGGGAGAAACAGATGGTTTCATTTTTTTAAATTGTCTAAATTATGCAAAACAATCTCTGCGACAATCAGCTCACACATATAGTGTATTACTCTGGCAATTTTTCTTCATCCCCACAAACTTGAGAACAAAAGAAAATTGCCAACATAGGTTAAACAGCCTGAATGGAAGGTAGTTATTGGAAACTGATATGGCTTTCTGTATTCTGAAATTACATAGTTACATAAGCTTATTTGGAGGATTTGCAAAGTTAAAAATGTGGTTCAAAAAAGTTATTTGTGATAGGGCTCTTACCAAGAGTTGGAAGGAGATGGAAATGTTCTTTTGTTTGAATTAAAACAGACTCTTTTCTCTACAGAGAAAGCTTCGTTAGGCAATGGCACTTGGCCTTCCCTACGTGATTACAGCTTTGAGATTAGAGACAGATTTGCATTATTAATGGGGTTACAGATTGTGAGATCACAGGGACCACTGTGTTCATCTAGTCCGACCTCTTGTATAGCACAGGCCCCCCCCCCAAAAAAAACCTTACTCTCAAATTAATTTATAGAGCATATCTTTTCGAAAAAAAATCCAGTGCTAATTTAAAAATTGTCAGTGAATCCATCACATGGTTCATGATAAATTGTTCCAATTTTTAGTCTTACTGTCAAACATTTACACCTTATTTCCTATCTAAACTTTGCTGCAACTTCCAATCACTGGATCATACCTTTTTCTATTAGAGTGAAGAGCTCATTAAATATTTGTTTTTCATTTAGAAATTACATTCTGTGAGTAAAGTCACCTATGTTATCGTCTATGTTAAACTAAGCAGATTGAGCTTCTTGAGCCTATGATTATAAAGCATGTTTTCTAACCCTTAATTAATAGCTTCCAAGATAAAATGTGATTTTTAGAAGGATTTTATAGCATGTTTGGTAATGGTTTACTCTCTGCTGAGACCAAGTCAGAGCCTGTTATTGCGATTTACACCACAAATTACATAATACTTTACCAACATAAGGGGGGGAAACTCCTATAGGTGCTTAAAACCCAAATGGGAAAAACCACATACAGCATAGAGTCGTGCACAATAGTAGGTGAACACAACATCGAGGAAACAGATTAACTTTCTAAGTTTACAACACACCAATACGTATGAAACGGAGTTCTGAGGGAATATAAGATCAAAGATTGACACATGAAAAAAGACAGAACTGATAAAATGCAATACAAAGCTGCTCCCACATCATCTTTTAGTCTGGTCAGAACACAACCAACCTAACTCATGCTTCCCTTATTCTGGTGTGATCATGGACTGGATTTGGCATTGGCCAGTTAGTCAAGTGACTCCCATTTCACCATGGATGAACCTACACTGAAATCAGAGAATGTGACTACAATACTTGTAAGACTCACTTTAATTTATCTAGCACGAGTAACAGTCGACTGCTCACTAACATCCCTACCGCACATGCTGCAATCACACCTCCAAATGCAGTGTAAACTAGGCATGTTAGGAAGCAAATAAACTGCTAGTAGTCGATAGAATTTCTATTGACTGCACGAGTAGTTGATAACAATGGAAGTCTCCGGAAGTCTCTGCTGCAGCTCTACAGTTTAAATATAGTAGGAGCCAGGCTGCCTGCCCACCCAACTCTTACTACATTTAAACTGCACAACTGCAGCAGGGGTAGCTCCTGGACCCAGCACAAGACAGGACTGAGCCAGGCTTCCTCAGGCCCGACTCGAGCTGGGTCCAGAAGCCATTGTCCGCCATTTGCTGCAAGAGCAGCCTCTGTTTGTGGCGTCCGGGGCTGGCCACAAACAGGGACTTCTGCCAAAGCAGCAATGGCCATAATAAACAAAGGGTGCTCTAGCAGCAGCCCGCAGACAGGGGCTGTTGGTGGAGCATCCTCTGTTTGCATCTAGCCCCTGCTTTGGATAGGGGCTGTTATGCGGGATACAGAGCAGCCTCTGCCCACAGCAAGCCTGGGTCCACCATGGGCAGAGGATGCTTCACAGCAGCCTCACCTGCCCACCCCCTACCGCGCTGCTACCGCTACTGCAGTGCAGGAGAAGGAGACGGTGGCACTGTGGAGACAGTGCTAGGGTGAACCGGCTTTTAAGCGGGCTCCCCTCAGAACCAGCTGCTGCTTCCCCTTCTTGCTGCCTCTGATACAGAGGCAGCAGGGGTAGGTAGGGAAGAAACATGAGTAGTCAAGTGATTGACTCCAACTACTCGCAAACATCCCTAGTGTAAACATACCCATAGTCAGAAAACAGACCAAACAGAGGTTCAGAAAAGAACATTCATGGTGAACAGAAATGTTTGAGCTTTTCCTTTGATTTCTTATTTAAATACCATACAGGAGAAGAGAATGACATTTCTCAGCTAACATTTTTCTGTTGGCATCTTCTGACCTCATTTATAAATAAAGGGAATGTTCTCCAGCTGTGAAATTCAAAGGCAATCCAATCTTACTACTGGAGGGCTCCAGAACAAAGCTCTGCCTTTCTTTTCAGGCCACCAGAAGAGTTCTTTCATAGCCAAAGGAATAATTCAAAAATAAATGATTAGCATTAAGATACCAAATTGATATATTAGAATTATAAAAAAAAGACTTCTCCATGTCCCCCATTAGAGAAAAAGTTTTATTTGTATTCTCGTCATTTATCAGATGACCAGAATAGCATCAATAAGGAGAGAAGCTGCTAATAGAAAGAAAATTCTCAGGTAAGAAATTTCTCATTGTGTCGCACAGCTTCACATCTCATTCATCGGTAACCAGAAGCATCAGAGAATGAACCCCATAAATTGGGGGGAGGAGATAAGCAGAGTTTTACTATATTAATAAAAATAACAATATATTAATAATAATAGAATAAAAGGCAGGAATCCAAGTCCCTCCCTATACAAAAGAACAGCTTTATAAATTCAGGAATTACGTGGGGACTAACCCAGGAGCACCTTTCTACCAAAAGATGCTGCTGCAAAGGAATGGAAAGTCACTTTGCAAATCTTCCTCAAGTGGCACTCAGATACTTTCCACCCAGTGCCTCTAGAGAATTCAGTGAATGGCTTCCCAGATGCCTACCATGTCAATTGGTATAGCATTTTTAAATCTTGCCCTCAGCAACTTTGATATCCTAAGTGGTGCCACACCTCCGGCTTGAAATAGTAATAAGAAACACCAAATAATGGTTTCCATTACCCTCTCCTTAGCATTTTCCTAGAATCAAAGAATCATACGAGTAGAAGAGACCTCAGGAGGTCACCGAGTCCAACCTCTTGATAAAAGCAGGACCAATCCAAACTAAATCATCCCACCTTTATGAAGCAAGGACTTAAAAACCTCTGGGGATGGAGATTCTACCACCTCCCTAAGTAACCCATTCCAGTGTTCACCACCCTCCTAGTGAAATAGTTTTTCCTCCTATCCAACCTAAACCTCAGCTGCTATCATCTTGAGACCATTGCTCCTCATTCTGTCATCTGTCACAACTAAGGACAGCCTCTCTCCATCCTCTTTAGAACTCCCTTTCAGGTAATTAAAATTGAACGAGATGATCAGGACACAATTAGCATATGTAGTTCGGATACCAGAGTTATATCTCCAGAGTTTCAGCAATACTCATTTATGCCACAACACTCCAGGGATTAAAAGGTGATGATGGGACAACTATTTCCTAGGAATTGTGGAACTAGGAACTTAACCTTCAACAGAAAGATTTCTAGAGCTGTACGCATAATCTTTGCCTCCTGATAACACCAGTGTGGTTCTTGTGTGGGCATAGGAACTAACACCAAAACTTGCCTTTCCGAAGTAATTGTGACAAAAATGTCACAAGCTTGTCTATTTTATTTATTGAGATTAAATTTGGCACCTCATACTCAAATGGAGAATCCATTGTGCTTGCCTACAAAAATAATACTACAGTTTGTATCCATGCTTCTATGATGTTTGAATGTCAGAATCCAACTAAACTTCCTGGAGAAACTTCAGTGTATAGGAGTACATTAGAGTTTTGTGATTATTACTCTATTTGTACTACAACAGCATCTCGAGGTCAAAGCCTCATTGTGCTGGCACAGTGAATGAAGAACTTTCTGTTTCCCCTCACAACAAAAATATAAATTTGGCCTGATCAGTGAATAAATCAAGTGATACACACACTGTGGAATTATGTAGGAACAACTCAAACATTCATTAGGTGAGGCTTTTATGCTCCCTCACAATTCTTCGCTCCAATATATGTCATGACTTCTGTGAATAATTTCCCCGATGTCTAGGATGCTAGCTGGTGAAAGATTCAAATATCTTGCCTACAGCAACTTTGAGACCCTAAGGCCATGGCATTTTGCACGGAATGAGATTAACGGAAAGTGACCTATTAAAGGTCGCTTCAGTCTTATATGTCTATGATTTTATGAATTGGAATACTTACTTCATATGTTTGATCTATTATTTTACTATTCATAGTAACATATCTGTACTACTAGACATGGACCCAGAGTGCTAGAAATGTCCATATATATCAAACCATTCCAAAGAACTGCTAAGGGTTAGAACAAAACACATTTATTTCACAATGTACCCAATTAGTTCATTAGATCATCTATTTATTATTGTGTTATTTAATGTGATGGTCAATTCATTTACTATTTCATATAATAAATGTACCTAAATAGATTTAAATTATAGGAGTACATTAGTATAAAACTGATAAGCATTTGAGAGTGATGAATATGTATTAAGGTAGAGAAGTACAGCATGGCTCAATTGCAAAGACTTCAGATTGAGGCCTGTATGATTTTAATTTACCCCATACTCGGCTGTAGATTTAAGAACACTTGCCATGAATTGGTGATCTAGGAATATCCCTATGCCAGTAAGGCTGCAAAAATACTTTAACACAACGTGACAATAGGTAACGTTATAGAAAGAAGACTACAAGAAACCAGAATGTATTGTCCAAGACCACAAAACACCTCATTGTAACACCATGGAGTGGTGTGCTCCATGGCCATATTTTGTGCATAGATGCTAATGAAAATAAGAGAAGCTAAGAAACAACCTTTGAAAAATGAGGCAGTACAATACTCAGAGCGTAGAAGTACAGAGACAGAAAAGAGGGTTGAAACTCTCAATCATATATAAAAGGTTCTGGGAGTGATCAGAGCAATATAAAGTATGTTCCCAGGTTCGGTTAAAAAAAAAAAAAAAAAACCCAAACAAGAGGATCCCAAAGAATGCCCCTTAGAAACTGTAGCAGGAAACATGCCATTATTGATGATCATCTCTTGAGAGATTCATCAGACCCTGAAATATCTTTGAGAATATGAATTTGACCACAGTCTTAATCACTGAATGTTTATTTTTAGGATTTATATAAGCACAGATAATTCGAGCCTTACTAATTGCTTTAATAAAGCTTGTAGTGCAGATAAGATTTTGTACTTGTTATATCATGTATATTATCACTATCCTTGGTCTTCATGTGTTCCTGCAGTCTCCAAATTTGAGAAAACTACAAGGGGTGATTTTCACTTTGTTGTGTTTGAAACTATAGCAACAGTAATGGTAATTTAATAATAAAAAAATATTACACTGATTTTAAATTTAAAAAAAGTAGACACACCCACCTTCAACAGAAAAATGTTCAGAGATATAATATTTTCCTCACAACAGAAGTGGGATTATTGTAGAGATTAGGGAACAAATTCCAAAACCTAGCATTTGGAAGTAATGGGACCTAGATAGTCCAACAACTGGTTTGTCTAATCTGTTACTCTGATTAATCTAGACACCTGATGACAAAGTTGATGTACTTATCTACAAACACCATCAAGGCTCGTATCCAGGATTTTGATTGTTGCTGTACAATTCCAAACAACCATTCTGGAGAAACTCTATGCAGCTGAGATCTCCAGAATTGTGTGATTATTGCTCTATTTATATTGTAACTACATTTGGAAGTCAGGGCCCCATTCTGCAGGGTACTCACAATCAGTCCTTCCCCCACAGAGCTTTATGTTTCCCTTCACATTAGAAACAGTTTGACCACATCAATGAATGAAATGCCCTTAAAAATTCTATCTGGATTCCAAGATGTCTGAGGGGCTAATGGAGGAGCCTTGCTGAACTACAGTTCTACTTTGATGCCCAGGCTGTTAATTGTTTGATCTCTAGATCCAATTGAAGGTACAATCCTTTGAGAGGTCTACTAATTTCCACAAGTGCCATGTGAGCTCTCTTAGCTTGGGCTAACAAGTTCAAAGAGCCCTTTGGGGCAATCAAAGATTAAGATGGATAATTTTCCTCTTTTATGTATCCTTTATTTGAACTGTCTTAAAAGACGGTAGATTTCTCGGAGCCCAGGATATTATTTTGATTGCCACGGAGAGGTCTAAGTTTCTAGTTCCTTTCTGGTTTTGCAAGCATTTTAAACATCCATGGCTCAAGCAGATGGTGCCAGCAGGCAGTATACAAAACCTAAGTAAATCAACATATCAAAAAATGTACTACACGTTTTAAAAATGTATGTATGTACTTGTCTATTTATAGAACAGTGGAAGAAATAATTATATACAACCTGCCCGGCTGTCCAAAATGCAAGTCTGAGCTGTCCTTTAACAAGCTTAATATAGGTTTGTTTCTTTTTTAAGAATAGCTGTTATATTGCAGATTAATAAATACAGGAAAAAGGAGAACTAACCCTGTAGAGGGGGTGGCACTTGTCCTTGAAACATGGTGTCAAACGAGCATAGATTTGCAGGCTATAGTAATAACTTGCCAGCTGGAGACATAAAGCAGAATGTGACTGCTTTTCAAAGCACTTGTTGGCATCTACCACCTAGGAGATTAAGAACATACATGAAAGAATTAACAAGTTTATAATAAATGCACAATCTTTCTAGATGCTAGTCTTGACCTATAGTTTAGAAACAGAGCTGGCTACATGGGCTTTTGTCTCCCCTAAAGGAGATTTAATAAATCCCCAAAATGTACATAACTGGATCAAAATACCCCCTGTATTTCATTAGCTCCTGTCTTGATGTAACCTCAAAATATCACTCAGCTATATTAAACACAATTTTGATCTTTTTACTAAAATACTACCTTCCAAGTTTGTCAGACACATTTGAGTTAATAGTGTGCAAAAAGCTCAACAAATTTTAATATTAAGATGTAAGGCTCCCACCACCACTCCTGGCACAATAGTTCAAAAACATCTGGTCAGATTTTCTTCAAAGTTATCAGTCCAAAGCTGGATTTTGTGGAGATCAAGCACGTGAATTTTAAGCCAAAAGAAACAGGTTTCCAAATTATAAGCATGCAAAATACTTAAAGGGCTAACATCTGAAAATACACACATATACAAAAGGTAAACTTACCTGTGGTAATGCAAGCAGGTAGGCAAGAGATAAGGTCATATCATTTGGTAAAGCATCACTAGCCAGTTGTAACAGAACTGAAATACATGGGGGAGGGAAAATAAAGCTTTGATTACTGACCAGATTGCCCTTCACAGTTCACAAGTGAAATATTTACATTGTAACCATATTTTTAGACTCTAGCTTGAAGCATTCTATATGTGTTAAATTAAACATTAATCAATGCAATCCAGGAAATGATAATGTGTAATTAAACTGCAATCCTGATTTATCTTAACTTCCAGACAAAGTACTTATACATTAACCAAAGAAGATGAAATATTGCAGTAACAGACATTAAAGCAAACTGCAAAAACATTTTCTGTTCTGATTTACAACTAAATCTGTTAATTAAAAGAAAATCAAGTTACAAGAATTTAAGAAAACCAAGCAGAGGAATAATACAAAAATACATTGTTTTCTGAAGCTCAGTCATCAGATTCACTTGTATTCTGCATACAACAAAGAAATCAATTATTAATAAGCTTATCTTTAAATAAAAAGGCAACATGGTAATACATTATTTTAAAGGGAGACCTGTAGAATTAAGTATTGATTTCAGGAGTTATTATTTTGAATTTAGTTATTTTGAAATAATTTACTAGTTTATTCATGCCCTTAGACATCAGTAGTGGAATTTAATGAAAGGACACATAATTTAGTTTGATACGTTTTAGTCTAACATGGCAATAGCAAAAATATTCATCTTAGCTTTGCAAAACATCAACCTGATTTAAATGAATAATTTTTTAAAAAACCAAAGAATTTAAAATTAGTCATTTAATTAATATGACTTTAAGCTTCTTCACCTTACACAGTTGAAAAAGAACAAGAAAATTAGCTGGTCCAGATTACACTTCTAAAAAAATAAGAAAATTAGCTATTTCACTAATAATTATATCTGAAACCTGTTTGCCAGCTGATGAGATACCAACAGACAGCAGAGAAATACTGGTTGTGATCCAAAGTCCCTTGAAGTTCATTAGCACCAATGTACTAGCAATTTTCAAATAAAATACAAAACTTTCCTTGCTAGAGCTTTCCCATCAGTGGAAAGGAATCATTGAGCTTCTAGGGCAATGGGAAAATGAGTATTGTTATGAATGTACTTCACCTAACAAACTGTAGGTATCTCCAGACAGGACAAGCGAAGTCCTGACTCTGAATCTAAAGAAAATTTCCTGACCTTGACTTTCCCACTTTTCTACCCTGTGAAGCAGGTGACTGGAGAGAGTGCACAAGGAAAACCCAGTGTTCAAAATTCCAAAAGTAAATCTGCTATCTCCCTTTCAGGGCATTTACATTTCCAATTTAACTGTCTAGGAAAAAAAAATCTAAGAATCAAGATGTCCAAAAAATTCCACCAATGAAGGTCTGCAGCCTGCCATTTGCTCTTGTTTGGAGGCATATACAGTAGTTAGGCCTTCTGATCTTAGGTTTTAATCAACAAACAATAAAATACCACTAACACAAAAAGAAATAAGTGTTTAATCAATAAAACATAAGAAAATACACAAAAAATAGTTACTGTCTTCCACCTAAGGACTTCAAGGAAATGCACAGGAATTTAAATTTCACGGCTTATGGGGGGGAGCATGTTCTGTGCTTCCATACCACCCCTAAAGAGCTCAGTAGGGTTGCCAGTTTTAGTTGGAGGTATTCCTGGAGAAGTCATCACATGACAATCTTTAAATAAAGATTAATCTTTAATTCTCAGAGACTCAGGCCAATCCTGGAAGGTTGGCAAGTCTAGCGCCCCTGCCAATTATTGGGTGGCCCTCTGCTCCTCCTTGCCAACCCTAGTACAGGTCCCTGAATGACTTGTGTAGCTAGAGCAGTCATGCAGAGTATACAAGTGTGACTTCTAAAGTGCGGCACATATCTGATTTGTGCAGATTCAGTTGGTGTGAACTAAAGGTTCTCTAGTGCACTTTAACTAGAGATATTTGAAACATCAGAGATTACTTGGAGTATACACTACTGTAATAAGTAATGTATGCAACATATATACATTATATAAAAAAATCCCTAAAAGTCCTGATTTTCTGTCATCTACATAAAATACAAAAATCGCTAAAATAAACTGATAAAAATGAAATTAATAAATTCTCAAATGGTTTATTCTTCCATCAGTAAATCTCAATATACTTCCCCATTTTACAGATGGGACTCCTGAGGCACAGAGGCGCTGGGAGTTGCCAATGGTCACCGAGCAAACAGAGACAGTCAGAAACAGAACCCAGGTCTCCTGGTGGAGTGCTTAATGCATTAGACCACACTAACATTGTGTGTACTTGTACTTCATTCCTGCTCACTCTTCCCCGGTGAATTCTGTAGTGTCTGCTTCAATTTTTTAAATCTCCTCAAAGCTAATACAGTAAACTTCCGATAATACGGCACCTTTAGGACCCAGTGGGTGTTGGATTATCAGATATGCCGGACTATTGGAAAGGGGGTTTATGAGGGGTCTGGGGTGGAGTTTAGGGGGGATGACACCCCAGACCCCTCATAGCCCCCCCCTTCCGATAGTCCAGCTCTGCCCCAGGAGTCCCTGATTCAGCCGCTGCTGATCAGTTTCAGCAGCAGTTGCTCTCGGGGACGCCTGCTGCAGAGCAGCTGGGGTGCTGCCAGGTTGGTCCCGCAGCCCCCAGGGGCAGCACTACGGGACCAACCCGGCAGCACCCCAGCTGCTCTGCCCCCGGCTTCCCCGATTCAGCTGTTAGTCAGTTTCAGCAGCAGCTGAATCGGGGAAGCCGGGGGCAGAGTAGCTCCAATTGTCCGGCAGCCAGAGCACCTCTGGGTTCCTGATGGTGCTGGACCATCAGGAGTGCCGGAGCATTGGATGCCGGACCAATGGAGTTTTACTGTATTTAACCCACTCAACTTAAATAGTTTTGATACCCATTCACAGTTCTAAGGATCATGTGCAAATTTTTGTAAACATACTTTTGTAAAATGTGGATCAAACACTGCAATGAAGAATTATTAATCTGCTAAAATCACATTTATTTCCTCAATTATTTTCAGGGTGGGAGTTTAATTTCACCAAAATATATAATATTGACAACCCCCTGCATGTCCTGCTGCCTGCTTCTTTTTACAGCCATGCTCAAAATTTAGGTCTACCAAGCTACATCTCTCAGGGGTGTGAAAAAACCGCTACACCCTTCTTAACACCCGTTGCAGTTGCAGTTCAGTCAATAGAAGAATGCTTCCATCAACCTAAGGGTATGTCTACACTTGCAGCCTATTTTGGAATAGGGCTGCAAATGTAGGCATTAGGAATTGCAAATCAAGCCCGGGATTTAAATATCTCACGCTTGATTTGCATCTTCCCGGCCGGGCGCTATTTTTGAAATTTACAAGCCCGGAATAACTGCTCGCGTCTACACGCGGCAGTGAAACGGGCGTTCGAAATAAAGCCCTCTCTCGAACTACCTGTTATTCCTCCTGCAATGAGGTTTAACAGGTAGTTCGAGAGAGGGCTTTATTTCGAACGCCCGTTTCACTGCCGCGTGTAGACGCGAGCAGTTATTCCGGGCTTGTAAATTTCAAAAAATGGCGCCCGGCCGGGAAGATGCAAATCAAGCACGAGATATTTAAATCCCGGGCTAGATTTGCAATTCCGAATGCCTACATTTGCAGCCCTATTCCAAAATAGGCTGCAAGTGTAGACATACCCTAAGTTATCATTGCTTCAGTAGGTGGAGTCCCTACAATTAAGGAAAACCCCCTCCATCTGCATCTACACCACAAGCTACAGTGCCATAGCTATGTTGTGACAGTCCATGTAGTAACATGGTGCCTTAGAGGAGATGGAATATGCTGTGATCCCCTCTAATCCTAGGATCACTCCTGTGTATTTCAGCCTCTCCTTGTGCGCTTCTCATCCCAGGGGCATGGGATTGCTTGGGTGGGTACTTCATTTATAATGAGAAAGTTTGAAAGACCATATATAATTGCAGGTTGTCACTGGACTATCATCAAACTGCAGCTGTTGGGATGTTCTCCCTCAGATGCAACATGCAAGCCTTTGGATGGCACATGGCAACAGAGCTTGCTCTGGTGGCACCACACCACAGGTACTAAGACCACAGATGTGGTCAACAATACCTATGCTAATAACTTGGCTTTTGTCAAGCACTTTTAGCTCTGGCAAATTATTTTGGCTAAACTTAACGTGTCCTAGATCCTGTCTGATATCTAACAGAGTTCTTAACATTGTCCTTGTTAAAATCTGAACGTTGTTGCTTTTGCAAACAAGGTTATTTGCAGTGTTCCCTATGTTCAGGGCAGAAATTACAACAGTAAGGCTAGTGACTTCCAAGTGAATTTATAAACATTTTTTTATTATTCTCTAGCTGTAGAGAGACAGGTATTCTGGGTATATTTTTTTCTGAGAGACCCCTCATGAAGCCAGAACAAGAATGACTAATCTTTGGATCTTTTTTCAAAATTTTGTCCTTAATGAGCCAAATGTCCAGGTACATAAGCACCATACGCCCCCATAGTTAACTACTCAGTAGTCCCAAGCGTTGTGAGAACAACCATGACACCAAAGCCAGGCCAAAAGGCAGACTTTTATTCTTTTCAGGCTCCTGTAACCTACCCATCAGTGTTATGCCCAATTGCTTTTAAGGGCTGAATTCAGCAATGACAGCCACATGCAGTTTTCTCCTTCTTTTGTCCTTCTTTTCCCTAAAGTTTCATGGGGCTTTAAAAATACATTATTGTATATAAAATATGTTTATAGTGCTATATATTTTTATTAGTGAGGTGGAAGGTCAAAGAAACTTGCTTTCCCTTGGACCGGAAAACGGTAAGGATTGTGGTCATTCTTAAACCCTTTAGGAATTGTTTCTGCAATCTTAGACTAGTTCCCAAGAATAATACGCTCCCTTACTGGAAATCTGAGATGCATATGGATATATCACCACCACATGTGAATAAAAGAATCTTCATAGTCCTGTATACATAACAGGTAGCCTTCTTCAAACTATCATGATTGCTCCTAAACACTACATTGTGAATTTTTCTAAAGACTATTCAAGATTAGGGGGGCCCAAAGATACAGAATTGGGCTATGACTGTTTTCTGGTCATATGAAAGTAACTAGAACTAAATCTTTTTCCTTTCCCATCCACTGGCTATGTCAGAGTGATGCTCTTCATAAGACAATAAATTTCCTGAATTGTTGTGTTTTGAGTGTTTTCCAGAGGAGCAGTTTCATGGGATTCCTCTGAAGTGGGTCTTCCATCTCTTCTGATATTTCCAAACACATCTGTTGTCAAAGTAATTTGATGACATCAGGGTAAAAAGTCTATAGTTTCCCTTTAAAAGAGAGATTTTCCTCCAAGGATACTGTAATCCTTGAAACTTGCTCCAAAGCTTTTATGAAATTTTTGCTCATTAAGGACAAAAACTGTCACAGAATCCTTCATGGATGGTGTTTTCACAATTTGCTCTTTCTGAATGCAGTCAGACAATAGACCCAAACATATCCTATCTGAACCGTTCTGCCCAATGGTGATGCAATTTTAACACTAGCTGGGGCTTTCAACTCTAGGTCTCAAAGTGGAAGCCTACGTTCAAGTAAAGGAGGTATGGGGAAAGCTTGGAATCCTTCCAGGCTCTACTTCCACTCTGTTCAGCAGCTCTTCAACAACCCAACATTAGCACTATTTGAGGCACATCATGCAATACCCAAGGCTGTACATCTGTGATCAATTGTTCAACTCCTTTAATGTCACCTCTCATCTGCAAAGGATTTATATCATTGTAGTAATCAATCCCACCTTAGAACATTTCTTGAAGATACTACTGAAGTCAATTGACATTTTGTTATAGACTTAATGAGGAATTAATCTGAACTAGAACAACGTAACTTTTCTGCAACCAAAACAACAAAAATTGGAACGGGTAACACCAAAGATCACTACAAAAATATTTTGAAAGGCAAGCATTTTCACCATGCAAACCAAATGCCTGTCTGGAAACCACAAAGCAAGACTGGCAGAGTGAAAGTTGCCAATATAAGTGACAGAGAAATCAATGCCCATAAGAGAGACTTATCTTTACCATTCTGTGTATAACATCTGTCTACAAAGCTAACTAGGCCTCTTCCCCATTCAAGATTCCTATCCTTCACCTCCTACAGGTTTTACGGTATTGAGTAAATTATTAGTCTGTTCTACTTATTTTAACCATTGCTGATTTCAGTTTTTACTAAAAGTAATGTGCACATATTTGTAATTACATAGGTCATCACAGGCACCATTTTTATACAAGAGTGAAACATCTTTCAAATAATGTGTTACCATTCTGCAACCACTGCTGATAGTGCCATGAACTAAGACTTGTAGCTACATTAGTGTACTGGAAACTCATTGTGGGCTAGTGGGCCATTTTACCAGCTGAGGAAGGGAAGCAATGCCAGGCTAAATCCCCATCTCTTTATGGAGCTTGCCTTAGTTTATTAGTCAAAGACAAAACCATAAACAGTACCAAAAATAAACTACTAGAAAGAAAGCAATGAATACTCTGCAGTCTCAGATTGTTCTCCTTTCAATATAAATAACCATGGCACAACACCTGGGAACTTGTGCTGATGCAACATCTAAGATAAAACAGGCCAACAGGACTAAACATAAGAAAGTATGAAGGGAACCAACCTGACATCCTCCTAGTATGACCATGCTTAATGTCTTTTCCTAAATCATGGCTCTGCTTCATACCTTTAGCTGTTATCAGTAACTCATGGAAATAAATCACGTATCCAGAGCTAGATAATTGTATTCACTTTGGACACTGCATGATAGTTAATTTTGCAATTAAAAATGTATGGTTTACGGAGAGAGTTTCACTTTAAGACTTCTCACATTTCATATGATCTAACACACTCATTTTTCAGATTAGAACTCTCCACAGAGTACAGCAATAGACAGACATCTTCCTTCAAAGGACAGTAACAGCTTGCAAATATTGAAACAGTTCATTTCTTAAATTAGCAGGAGGCAGGTAAAGGGGGAAAGATATATAATCACTGCTAGACAAAAAGTGGAAAAATACTAACATGACAATGAGTCACTTTTAATGAAATACACAAGGTAAGCAAGGTTGCAGAAAGACAAGCTTTTGAGCTCCAAATAATTCTTCTGGTCTCAGGAAAATAAGCAGAGTGTCTAAGCCACTAGTCATCAACCAGTCAATTGTGATGGACTGGTCAATCCAGAGGACTCTTGCAGTAAATTGTGATCTCTGGTGATATAGAGGGGCTGTCGCTAAAGTGGCTTCCTACCTGCTCCAGCCTAGCCAGTGTGGATCAGTGTGTGTGGGGGAAGGATGGGCAGGGGTCTCAGCGCATTGCTCCTGCCTCCAAGCACCATCTCCACACCTCCAATGGATGGGAACATGCAACTGGTGAATGAGAGCTGAGGCAGCAGGGCTGACAGGAAGGGGCAGCTTGCAAAGCCACGTGCCTCCTCCCCTTAGGGGTGCACTAGCTCTTTGTGAGAATGGCACAAGGCCATAGAAGGCAGAGTTCCTGCCTTAGTCTTGCTTCTCCGCCAACTAGGAGCTGCCTGTGGTAAGTACTGCACAGCAGGAAGCCACAGCCAAACCCTGAGCCCCCTCTCCCAGAGCCAACTCCCTTCTCCTGCACCCCAAGCCTCACCCCTGGTCCCCTCAGAGTTAACACATGTATCCCCTCCTGTACCCCTAAATCCCTGACCCAGCCATTGCCACCTCTCAGAGCAAGCACCTCACATTCTCTCCTGCACCCACAAGACTGCCCCATCCAGAGCCTTCTCCTGCACATAAACTCCCTCCCAGAACTTGCATTCCTCACCCCCACCTGGACCGCAACTCCTACTCTATGTTCAGCCCAGATCCATTCCTGCACTGTGAAATCCTTGGCCCGAGCCCAAAGACCACACCCCCTAAACCAGAGGTGGGCAATAATTTTTGATGGGATGACCACTTCAAGATTTTGGAAAGTGGTTGAGAGCCACTCTCTTCCAAGATATTAATAAAGGAATTGTGAGGTGTGGAATGGAGGTTAGGTGCAGAAAGGAGCTTGGGTAAGGGATTGGAGTGCAGGAGGGAGAATGTGATCTGGGAGGGAGTTTGGGTGAAGGAGACAGTTGTGACCTAGGGCAGGGGACTAGGATGCAGGGTTTTGGGATGTGACCTATGCTAGGAGGGGATTGTGATCTCAGGCAGGGGATTGGGGTGCATGAGGGAGCAGAGGGTTTCGGTACGTGGGAAGGGACCAGAAGGTTGAGGAAGGGAGGGGCTGGGGAGCCAGAGGCAGGCTCTGGCTAAAAGGTGTTTACCAGAAGAAACCTGAGGCAGACTGTCTGCTGCAGGCTGCTCTACATTGCTCCACTCTGGGCATGAGAGGGAGGGGAACAAGGAGGGAGGGAGAAGGCTTGCTACACTGCCCCTACTCCCAGCAAAACTTCGATTCCTATTGGCCGGAAACTGAGAGATTGGCCAATGGGACCTAAGAGTTTTTGCTGGGGGACAGGAACAGCATGAGAAGTCTCCATCCCCAACAGTCCGGAGTGGAAGACAGCTGGCTTTTTAAAACGTGAACTGATCTCTGCCTAAGGTTTCCGGCGAGGCAGCTGCAAGCTTGATCCAGTGGCGTGGCTGGCTGGATTCAGCCTCCTGACAGCCTCTTGCCTGCCCCTGCCCTAAACCAAACTCAAGTGAGTGAGGGTGGGCAAGAGTAAGCAATGGAGAGAGGTAGATGGAGTGAGCAGAGTAGGGCCTCAGGGAAGGGACAGGACCTCCCTTGGGGAAGGGAAGCATAGATCCTGGGTCACCCTTTTATTCAAAAAGTGACCTGGGGCATAAAAAGGTTGGTAACCACTCATCTAAGCAGAGGTTGTAAAGTGATTCTTAAACATAAAGGCATCCTCACATACTGTAGAATAGGGATGTAAAGTTCCATTTAATTAGTTAACTAGTTAAACATTATGTTTAAACCGATAACCAATTAAATGGGCGGGGGACAATCTCTCCCTACGATGGCCGGGCTGAAACAGCCCTCTGCCCAGGGTTGGCAATGGGTTGCTCCAGACCCTGTTGGTTAACCGTAACCAGTAAGCATCTCCTGGTAAGGGTGATGCTTACCAGTTAACCATTCACATTCCTGCTGTAGAATGCCTCTTAAAATGAAGTAGGTAATTAAGAGTTAGCCAGCAGCAGAATGTGCTACAAATTGTTTTAACAAGCTTTAAAACCAGCATTTCAAGTCCACAGCTTTAAATGTCTAGCACAATTATGAATTTAAATTCCCAGGTTTTTCTTTTGAAAATGAAGTTGTAGATAACAGACCTTCATAATGTCTTATGCCATGTGATTAATGGGTAGTGTGAGAATAAATGTTAAGCAATTGTAACTGTCAGTCACCCTTCTCTAGTTAGCAGAGAGGAACAGTTTTCTAGGCCCATGGTAAAGATGCATCAGGCACACTGCTTGTGTCTGTATCTGATGTTAAAGCAGAAAGAGATCAGAAAGATCCTTGTGATTCAGCATAACAACACTGTTGCTCTTAAGGAGTAATTAGAATACAGATTGTGTTAAAAAGAAAATATGATGAATGATTAAAAGTTTGTACTAACAGAAGCTTTGTATTGGAAGTAGACAGATACCTTACTAGGGCAACTATATCCTTTTTCCCCATGTGAAACAATTATGTAGTACCCTGGGGAGGGGGAGTGAATGAGTTTGGGATGTGACTGTTTGGAGAAAGATAAAAATTGAAGGATCAGCAGTTTTAGATTTAAAATAGTCAAAGAAGGGGAAGAAGAAGTAGACGACTCAGGGGCGCCAAGGTACCATCAACTGAGCCCAATATAAGGCAGACCAGTGCAGGACATACATATGGCAGACAACCCTTTACAGATAAAACTTAAAAAACAACAAGTTTTTTGGTTGTCCAGAACCAACATCCAACACTTCAGTCATCTGAAGAAGTGGTCTGTGCCCACGAAAACTGAGGATACCATCTAGATATTTTGTTAGTCTTTGAGGTGCTACCAAACTATTTGTTTTTTTTAATATTTTTTTCTGTTACAGACGAACTCAGCTACCCCTCTGAAGCTTTACAGATAACACAGGCTTGAAATTACACTGGGAAGGAGGCACTAACATACTGGTGTCAGATGACCAAAAAAACCCAACTTCCAGATAAACAGGTGTTAAACAAAACTGATGGTGAGTGATTAAGAGCTGACACAGCAAAAATCTATAAACCTGAATGGGAAAAAAGTCCTATAAAAGATGGGGTGTTTTGTACGAATCTCCAGGTCTTGTGTTATCAATATTGGAGCATTGGTCTGAACTGAGAAATGCCTGGCCAGTGAGTTAATGTGAGCAACAAACTGATAACTTTAAGCTGTGTCTGTGTGTCTGTGAGAGAGAGAGAGAGAGAGAGAGAGAGACTATGCATATAAAAGAATAATGTTCAGGGCCGGATTAAGACCTTTAGAGGCCCTAAGCACTGAAAAGACTATGGTGCCCCTCGATATGTAATTCAAAATAAAAACAATACTATACCGTAAAATCGCGGGGGTTTTTTGGTGCCCTGCTTTGCTGGTGCCCTAAGCACGTGCTTAGTCTGCCTATTGGGTAATCCAGCCCTGATAATGTTACATTGTCAATAAATGTGGCGTTTTCCCTTAACCCCCGAAAAAGATCCTGTGAAATTCTCAAGTAAATCACTGTGCACATTTCCTTTGAGAACAAAGATTGAGCAGTCACAAATGAGGTGATCACTTTGTGAAAATGTTCACCTGGGATGACATGGTATTTTTTATCCTATTGTTCTGTGAAATTTCATTTGTAAGTGTAATGATTGGATTCATCCAGATTGGTGTTGGTGCATTCGATGCACTGAAAAAGGTACACCATATGTTAGGATATGCATGTGTAAGCTCAGGGATATTGAAATGTGTGTCATGGAATAATGATCATCATAGCAGTGGAGTAGTAATAGAGATGTAGCCGTGTTAGTCTAGTCTAGCTGAAACAAAAAACAGGACTATGTAGCACTTCAAAGACTAACAAGATGGTTTATTACGTGATGAGCTTTCGTGGGCCAGACCCACTTCCTCAGATCAAATTGTGGAAGAAAATTGGCATGACCCATTGGTATATATGGTCATGCCAATTTTCTTCCACAATTTGATCTGAGGAAGTGGGTCTGGCCCACGAAAGCTCATCACCTAATAAACCATCTTGCTAGTCTTTGAAGTGCTACATAGTCCTGTTTTTTGTTTCATAGCAATGGAAGTGTGTTTGCATGTTTTTTCATCTGTCGTTCTGAAAGGGTTTTAGTGCCACTTCGATTTGGCATCTCCTGGTCTTTGGAGAGCTTACTTCTGATGGCAAGGCCAGAGGGCTGTTTGAAAGTCAGAAGAGGGGGTTCAGGAAAGATCTCTTTCAGGAGGTAGTACTGTATGGATTGTAATTGTTTTAGGATACCCATACGGGTTTCAGTGTAGAGTAGTAGATGACAAGTAGAGAGAGGTATGTGGACATTTCCCCCGCCATATTGAAATAAGTTCTCTCAAGGTATTTGAGTAGCCTGTTCCATGATACAATCTATTTCCTTGTTGAAGTGTCCCTACTTAGTGAAGGCAGTTTTAAGTCTGTTTGAATCATTCTGAGTATAGTCCCTATATACATTTTTAATTTTGGTGAAGAGAAGTTTTAGGAATCCAGGAATTTTAAAAACAAACTAAGCACTAAATAAAATAGTGAAAGAAAAACTGTAATTCAAAGGTCACTGTAGCAAAGTTGCAAAAGATATGAACTCTAACTGCAACAGATTAACATACCTATCTGCAGACAATCTGATGGACATTTATTGCACTCCACTACTTCTCAAATGGTGTTTGTGGACACAGAAGTCCACAGCTATTTCTGTCACAATGGCCAAACACCATGAACCTTCTAAAAGTGACACTTTCTGATTACAAGTGAATGTATAACTTTCTTCACAAACTGGTCCTAACAAATCCAACCCATTTTTCTGCACCCTCCAGTGATCGGCCTCTCAGATAAATTTTACATTGTTAGAAATTAAATAATGATGAAACTTGTAGAACACACAAAAATATCACTTTTGGATACTATACTGCATATATGAACACATAGAATACACACTCACACACATATTATAAATAAAACCCTTGACACACACAAACTTACCTTCTGTAGCTGGAAATAGATCCTCTCCTTCACTTTTAGTTTCTGCTAATTTTCCTGTCCTCAGCAATACTTCTGCAAAGCTTTCTGAAGAATTGTGTTGGTATGCAGCATACGCTACTTCAGACTTTAAAAAAAAAAATCAGTGTTATATTCTTTAAATATTTTTTTTAAAAAAAACTCATGTTTAATATATCACATAAGATACAATTATATAATTTGATGTCATTACTTTTTTTAATCTACATACTTTTTCTATTGCTGTATAACATCTAAAATCATTCTCCTGTTAACTTGCTTTATGATGCTATGTTAAATGAAACCTTCGGTCATCATAAGCATTGTGAAATGTAAACTGTGTAAATCAGGGGTTCCCAAACTTTTTGACACAGGGACCAGTAAATCCATTCACGAGCTTTTGAAGGACCGGTAACAGTCATTGCATAATCATTAAGCAACTGATGAATATTCAACTAAGTTGTTTCTGGTCCACCCAAAGCCTCCAGTGCCAGCGTTAGCAAAGCTTTTGATACAGTCACTCACAATATTCTTGCCAGCAAGTTAAGGGAATATGGATTGGATAAATGGACTGTAAGATGGATAGAAAGCTGGCTAGACCAGGGTTTCCGAAACTGTTTACTTTAGTTGGAACCCATTTTTTTTTTCAGTACTTTTTTTTGCATCCCAAAAATATAAACTCATAAAAAAGAATTAAAAATGAATACATTTTCAGTGTTCCACCCGGCTGTAACCTCCGCCCAGCCTGGGCCAGGGCTTGGGGGACCCGGCGCGCCATGGGCACTCCAGGAGGCAGGAGCAGATCGGGGGTAGTGTATCTGGCTAGAAGGGAGGATGCAAGGAGGGGTAGGGTTGCACGGTGTCCAGTTTTGTACCAGATAGTCTGGTATTTGAGGCTTCTGTGTGGGAAACAAATTGAGAAAATACCAGATATATAAAATGTCCAGTATTTTCTAATTAGGTAAGTTTTATTATTATTAGGTGTATCAGTCCTTAGCTGCAAACTGCCTGGCTGATAGATGTGCTCAGGCTGTGTGAGTGTGTCTACCAGCCAGGCAAGTTCGCAACTACTCGAGAGAGGGGTTTGGGGGGGAGGGGCAAAATGGAATCCCCGGGGCCAGACTCACTCATGTGCCCGGGTCTGTGTTACTTGACACAAAGCAAGCATGTTAAGTCTACATGGAAATGAGAGAAACAATATAGCATCAACAAAGAATGAATAGCAGGAAAGAAGAATGTTGTCCATTTCAAAGGGATAAATTTCAAAGGTTTTCTGGATTATAAGGAGGAAAGGGAACCCTTAGAGATCCATTTCACTAAAGAACAATAGTGTCAGAGGAGAGTGATTTATGAAAAATCTGGATCCTGATTTAAATCAATAAACTGCGAAAAGTCAGTGGGTAAGAAAACTGCTTTAGGCAAAGGACGGTAGCATGCTACTTATGTGTTGGTTCTTATAAGATGTTATGCTTTTGTTTTATTTGCAGCCAATTCTTATTCTGCCTTCACTCTATAAGAGTTAAAACTCCGTCTTCTCTAATAAACTTCTTTTTGTTTTACCATAAGTACATCTGAGTACTATTAATATTGATAAGCAAGGCTCGACAAATAATGCAATCTACTCGCCTGTGGCGAGTAGATTGCAACCCGGAAGAGCCGGGTTCCGGCGATTTGCGCATGCACAGAATGATCTGCGTATTCACAGATCGCCAGACAGCACGGCTGGCGAGCGGGGCTCGCCGTAGTTCAGCGAGCCCTTTTGATAAGCATGATATGAATTCTTAGTTGAGCTCTTTGGAGATAGTGGACTTGGTAGTCACAGTAAGCGTCCAGTGATGGAGGTTGGATATTCCAAGGGAACACTCTTTCAGGAGAGTTGGGTTGCATGAAGGTAAAGCTGGGTTGCTACAAGGTAAAGGCTGGCAGAATCCTGAAAAGTTTGCTTGGTGTTGCTAAGTCTGTTCAGGAGCTGTCACCAAGTTTAGTGCCATTAAATCTCTCTCTCTTTCTCTCTCTCTGTGGCAGGGGGGTTACAAGGTCATCCACAGTTCTGAACTCCTCAAGCAAGTGCCACAATCTTTTCTAAATTCTCCTAGTGAACAAATTTTAACTCTTAAAGAATTTTAAAAACTTACTTCTGCAACATATGGATTAACAATTAGAGACTCATAAAAGGGATGACAGCCCTGCTTTTCCAATGCAGCATTTGCTTCGGAACTGCTTTTTAATACATCTCCAAATTCTTGGCCCTGAAAGGAATAAGAAGAGTTAAGCCAACCAGGTGTCAGCCCTAGGCCAATTCACTTGTATATTAGTAGAGATTAAAGAGCTTGAAATGTTTAAGAGTTTATCTGGAGTTAAAACTTAATGGAGAGTAATGGGATGTTACATGCATTGTTTTTTATTTATCTGTATATCACCTTGTTTGCTTATTACATGATATTTACATTGTGTAACTAAATAATCCATCAAAGGAGAAAGAAGCCTCCTGGAATGCCAGGGAAGAATTTTAAGAGGAAAGTGCTACTTTCAAAGCAAGTCGTCATTATGTGTGATGGAGAGCGAGAAATGACATTCAATCATCAAAACAAAAGACCACGGTCAGTTTGTTCCCATCATCTGAAGAAGTAGGTTGTGCCCATGAAAGCTCATGATACCATCTACATGTTTTGTTAGTCTTTAAGGTGCTACTAGACTATTTGTTGTTTAAGTTTTTTCCTGTTACAGATTAACTCAGCTACCCCTCTGAAGTTTATTTTCTGTGAGACGAAGCTAGAAGTATGGATTCAAGGAAAGATTATTTATCTCTGGACTGCCTAGACTGACCAGGTGCTACACAGAGATCCCTCAGAGGCTAGCTGGTTATCCTGAAAAAACTTGGGAAACTGGCAGCTTATCATATCACTGTCACCATTTGGAACTGCAATCTGACTCACCTGCACATATATTTTACCTGCTTAAATCTCTCAATACTCTGATTTCTGTTTCTAATCAACCTTTAGTTACGTTAGGATAGAATTATCTGCCAGCATGATCTTTGGTGTAAAATCTAAAGTAAGTGACTGGTCTCGGACAGGAAGCAACATAAATGTGATGTGATTTTTGGTATAAAAATCTTTTATCACAAAGTCCATTTTGCCTAGGTGGCAAGATAGACTAAAGAGTCCAAGGGAACTGTTTGTGACACCATGGTAAAACAAGCATAGTAATCTATGAGTTCACATTTGCAACTGGCTTGATGTGTTCTTAATTCAATTTCACCCCCAGTTTGGGGTATCTGCCTGTTTTCTGACAGTCTGAGGTACGCACTCCTGGTTTTGACCCATTCCAGGTAGTGTGATACCTAGTAGTAATGAAATCTTGTTTTAAGGCAGGGCTGCTCAAAACACAGGCTGCTTATAGCCCGTAACCCGTTTGTTTGTGGCCCATGGTGCGGTTTGGGTTTACGTAGGGTTCAACACGCAGCTTGCAGGTGGGAGCCAAAACAAAAAAGTAGTCAATATAATGGTCTTCTGTTGACATGGGTTTTTTAGTTAAAATTCCTGGACTGTCATTGCTTATTAAAAGTGCTGTCATATGGATGGAAATCAGGTAAATATTGCATTTTATTAATATCAGCAGAACTGACTTAAATGGGGCCTGCATGTTGTGTAGTCTTGCCTTAATCTTTGTATTCATGCCTGTCAGTGTGAAAGAAGCTATTTGCATACATATTTGTATGTACATGCAGCCACACTTAAGTTGTGGACCTTGGCATGTGCTGTGAGTATCATTGTGGCCCCCAGGGCTTCCAAAGTTGAGTAGCTCTGCTTTAAGGTCTAATAAACAGTCTGATATTCAGATGGGAGGAGTTCCTGCAATCATCTCTGTGCATGGAACCCATGCAGAACCCGCTGAAGTCAATGGGGCTCAACCGACATGGAAAGAAAAGTGTGAATGGGAACTGAAAAAGAATAGGAAGGTAAAGAGACTGTTTATATTTTAATAGAAAGTGAGACACTATGTATTAATGGTGCTTCAATTGCTTATAGCTCCCACAACAAACTCCCTGAAATTTTACAAGCATTGGCTTGTGCTTGGCTCTCCTTTAATGACACAACTAACGCTAATAAAATAAGAGCAACAACAGTATGCATTTTGCAAAAATAAAGTGGTAAAATATAAGAAAACATTGTAAATCATCCATGGGTCTTTAATGTTAGCATGACCGCCCGTGGTTCTAGTGGTTCAAGGAGCAGAGCTGCAGACTTTTCTAGGCGGAGAGATGGCCAGTGACTGTGTACTGACCCCCCTCCCCCCCAGCACTACCTGTGCAGTTCTGATTGCCCAGGAACTGCAGCCAATAGAAATTGCAGAGGCAGCATGTGTGGGCCCAGGAATCACTCACTGTACAGAGCCGCTTGGCTGAAACTTGGCCTAGGGGCCAGTCATGTTGGCTGCTTCTGGGAGCAGCACAGAGCGAGGCAAGGCAGGGAACCTGCTTTAGCCCAGCTGTGTCCTCTCCAGCACCTCAGCCCCCTCCACACACACTCCAACTACCTGCCCCAGCCCAGAGCCCAAAGGCCTGCCTTGAACCCTAAACCCCTCATTTGCTTGCAACCCAGAGGCTGCATGTCCAGCTGGAGCCTAAGCTCTTGCCCCAGCCTAATGAAAGTGAGGGTAGGAGAGGGAGAACAATGGAGGGAGAAGAGATGGAATGAGTGTGGGGGAGGGCTGAGAAAAGAGACAGGTCAGTTGGCAGGACATCAGGGAACGGGGCAGGGCAACGGTGTTCAGTTTTGCACAATTAGGAAGTTGACAACTCTATGTTTATCCATTAGCAAGACCATACAGCATAGCAGAGATTTTTAGTGACTTCTTACATGTAATGGACGAAGATAAGTTAATGACCTCTTCCACCACTGTCCATCACTGACTGCATGCAGCATTGCTTTTGTTGTTGTAGTTGTATTAGTCAGAACTTTCATAGTTTTAGCGGTGGTCCAGTACAACAAGTCAGCAGATTGGCTAGAAGAAATGCTGATATCGTCCTGTGAGTTTATGCAACAATACACAACAACTAATATTAGCTATAACCTCAGAATTATCACTGCAATGAGTTAATAAAGCCAAATGCCTAGAATGAACACACAGTGGCATAAAGACATACTGATAACAGTTTTGTTAATGAGTTAAATTATCAGTCTCATTAAGCAGCAAGCTAAACACAAGCAGAGTTACAAATAATGTTGCACTTTTTAATCTAATACCTGATTTTTTGATTAATAGAACACTCTTTTTCTCATTAAATTCTAATCTCATAATATTGTGGATAACAGCCATTTACATTTTGAAGGTTATGAAGGTGTTTATTTTGCTCAACTAATCCCACAGTTCTGTTGATATACTGAAGTTTACAGTAAAGGGAAGGTTGGGCATACTGGCCATTCTTCAACATCTTATGAACAGTCTTAACATACAAAGTCAGGATTGCGTGGATTTCCAAGGAGCACAACTAAACCATCCAGTTTCTCGTAGGAGACTCTTGTCTTTACACCCTTCACTGGTGAGAAATTTAATCTTTTTTCCCCTTGGAGTCACCCAAACTAGTGTTCTCCCGCACCATCCCATTCCATGTTGCAGATCTACGCTCCCTGCATTGATGGAAAAATACTGGCAAGCTATATGAATGCTCACAGATTTGAAATTCTGCATGTGGTACTTTGAGGCATTAACCAAATAAAGCAATTCTCACAAGCTGCAAATGGATCTTTGTCAGATATCTGCATATTCTGATTTCCCACTCTTCCCACACTTACACATGTTTAAGGCAGATACCTGCATCCACACTCAATAAGGTCAAGTTCAGGTCTGGTGTTTCAAAATATAGGATATGGGTTTTGCAAATTTGAATTACAGGGTCAGATCTCCCTGAAACAACAGGTTTAAATTAATACTGGGTATATCTGCAGTCATTTTGGTTACTAACTCCCGAGAGTTCTGTGCCAATTCTTTCCATGTTTTACACAGCTTATATATTTGAATATAAAACAGATTTCAGTATGTTGTAAATAATGTAATTATATTCCACCGATGATAATCACACATGTACACTTTTATACATACATTTTGCTCATGATGTAATGGCTAATATGTTATGATGGTTATTTCCCCACAAATTATATTACATTGATAACTATCAAAAGAAAATCACTTTTGTAAATTTATGCTGGTAGAAGAATATGAGCTTCCAGTTTTCAGCTCAGAAACTTGAGACAGAATTTTAGACACTGAACAGGGACTGACAACTAAAATGACATAGGTGAAGTTTTGAAATTAATACTTCAATGGGATAGGATTCCACTTCTAATATATTTTATTCTCTAGCATCTTTAAATATAGTACTGTATACTTCAGACTGGCAAACTGATAATCGAAGTGACATAATAAGATTATTTCCCTCAGGTTAGGATCCAATTTCGAATGTTTTGTACTGGAAGCCAATATGTAACTATGTAGGTTAACTGATGAGCCCAGACCTATTGGTTAATCATGTAGATGGTTATACTTTCACATCCCTATCAAGAGCAGCAAATTATTTTGTACTTTAGGCTGCTCTAATATGCCTCATTATTTTAGATTTTTTTTTTAAATGTACAAAAAAAACCCTAAGACATTTATCACCAAATCTACCATTATCATTAAAAAGGCATCATCAACTGTACTGCCACAACATTTGTAAATGTGAGCACTCCCTGGCAGATTTTGCATTCCTGTTAGCTCTACAGACCCAACATAACTAAGAAAATATATTCAGAAGTCTATTCCTTCTTAGAAAGTCCAATGAATATGGAATCCCATGATACCATTTTTTCTAGTTACTCAAATCTAGAACTTTATTCATTCAAGGTAAACAAAATGTGTTGCAGCCCACCAATGGATTACCTTGATGGGCTGCCAACCCATAATCTGGAAAACAAAATACTAAACTACAGCTAGTAGAAGTTTTAAGTCCTTTAAACAGCAATAATGCAAAATGTAATTTTTATAGGATGTTTGCGAATTATGCATCTTCTGCAATTTATCTTTAAACACCTTGCTTCCACTGACAGCACCAATATTCTTGACATTGCAAATTTCTCATGTGCTAAAGTCCCACTGCATCGTAATTACATTTTCATATTACTTAAAATAATTATTTTATTTATATATCTAACAGCAGATGTAATGCATGTTTTAAGTATTAAGCAGATTTAGTATAAAGTCAGCCCTCGTTTATGCGGCATTACTTACTGTGGTTATCATCTCTCCTGTTCACATGTAACACAGCATTTTGTGGCTAAGCACTGTACTTTAATCTAATCATATTAACTATAATAATCAGAAATCTTCTTCTTGAATCAAGGCCCTAATTTTCTCTGAGATTTTTTTTGTCTTTGAGCACTACTAAATTAGGCATTGAGGTAAAAACTGGAGCTTAATAACCAAGGTAATTGTGGAGGAATTCCTTTCCTTCCTGAACATAGCTCTTCCAAGAATTATCTGAGCTGAAAAGCAACGACGGTAATTACGTTATCTAGTCCAGCCTAACACCAATGAGGAATTCTTCACAATATTTATTGTAATGCTTCGTCGAGTGCTATTTTTAAATGCATAAACAATGGTGTTTACAAAGGAGCCATAAGATCATGTTCCCACCTATGTCATCCTAACATACCCTGAGAAGAGGGAAAGAACGCTTCTATTCACTGTGGGAGGATTGAAAAAAAAATAGTTACCTGTTCTGTAACTGGTGTTCTTCGAGATGTATTGATCATGTCTATTCAACATAGGTGTGCGTGCCTGTGACATGCAGCACTGCCACAAGTTTTTCCCTAAACAGTAACTGTAGGGGCCAGAGACCTCAGCACTCCCCAAAGTAGCCATATAGGGCACGCTCTATAGGGCATCCCAGACCCCTCCCTTCTAAGTTCCTTCTTGCCGGAACTATGACAGAAGAGATAGAGGAGGGTGGGATATTGAATGGACATGAGGAATACTTCTTAAATACCAGTTACAGAACAGATAACTGTCTTTTCTTCGTCGAGTGCTTGCTTGTGTCCATTCAACATAGGTGACTATAAAGAGAGGGGGAAATGGACAGAAGGCGTAGAGGAGACATCCATTAAAGAACCCCACTCAAGGCCAAACTGGGACCAGAACCAGCTGCACTTTGTGTTCTCTCTCGTTGCAAATAGGTCCACTAGGGGACAGCCCCAGTTGCGGAAGAGGGAGTCAGTCACCTCGGGGTGGAGAGCCCACTCATGGTGAAAGAAGAACTCTTTGCTGAGACGATCTGTGATTGCATTCTGAACCACTGGAAGGTGATGGGCTTCTAGCACAATGCTGTGCAGGACGCAAAACCCCCAGAGTCTCATAGCCTTCTTGCAGAGCTCTGGGGAACCTGCTCCTTCTTGCCTGTTTATGTAGTACATGGTAGCAGTGTTGTCTGTGAGGACGTGCGCCACCCTGCCTGTGAAGTGAGAGAGAAACATCGCACAGTTGTTCCTGATTACTCTTAGCTTTTAAGTTTCTGTAGAGCAATTTCTCCTGAGCCAACCACATGCCCTGGGTGCGAGGGGTCCCCCTGCGGGCTCCCCAACCACAGTCTGAAGTGTCAACTACTAGCTCTCTCAAGTGCAGTTGAGGATGGTATAGGATGCTCAACATGACTCAGTCTAGGCTCATCCATCAGTTCAGGGCTGACAGAACTTGAGGTGGGACCCTTACCACCCTTTCTAGAAAGTGCTTTCCTGGTACATACACTGAGACCAGCCACACTTCGAGGGGCCTCATTCTGAGCCTGACATACATGCAAGCAGCCGTATGAAATATTCTAGAATCTGCTGACACTCATGCTGTGGTCATAGGGGCATCTGTGAGTTGCTGAATGAGGGCCAGCAAGGCCTTGAATCTCTCAAGGGAGCGGTGCTCTGGCCACTCCTATGAACTCTATCCTCTGAGTTGGTACCAAGAGGTACTTTTTCTTGTTTATCAACAGGCTAAGCCAGCGGCATATGACCAGGAGGAGACACATACTGCAATGGACCTTTTGCCTCCACGGGCCCTTAACAAGCCAGTCATCCAGGTAAGGGTATAGCTGTACACCCTGACCCCTCAGGTATGTCAAAACTGCCAACATGCATTTGGTGAAAACCCTGGGTGCAGTAGAAGGCCCAAGAACAGGACAGTGAATTGGTAGTGGGTCTCCCAACTGTGACTCTCAGGAAGCGCTTGTGACCTTCGAAGATGGCGATATGGAATTACACATCCTTGAGGTTGAGAGTGGCATACCAGCCCCAAGAATTCAGATTGGGAATGATAATGGCCAGCAAGACTGTACAGAACTTGAGGCAGACCAAATATTTGTTGACACCCTGCAAGTCCAATATAGGTTGTAGGCTCCCTTTCACTCTGGGGATCAAAAAGTAATGGGAGTAAAAAGCTTTCTTCTTGAATTCTGGCGATATCCTCTCCACTGCTTCCACCTGGAGCAACTAGGATAGCTCCTGTTTGAGAAACTACTTTGAAATGGGTCCCTGAAAAGGGATAGGGGATGAGGGTGATGTGGAAGACAGCCAGAGAGTGTAGCCATGCTGGACAGTGGCTAAGACCCAACGGTCCATGCTGGGAGGAAGGAACAAAGCCTGAAGGAGAACAGGCAGGAAAGATCTTGGGAGTCCCGGGGAGCACCCTCAAAAGGAACACTTGCCCTGGGGTTTTGCCTGGCTGGTCAATTATTGGCCAGGCAGGGGATGGAGGCCTTGTCTCTGCTTGGAGGGCTTCAGGCAGAAAGGTGCTCTCTCCTGATGGGCATACAGGCTCTTTTGTTGAGAGGATTGGGGCTTAATCCTTTTCCTCACTGACCCTGAGATGTAGAGCCCTAGAGTTTTCAAGGTCGTATAGGAGTCCTTTAGCCTGTGCAATTTTGTGTTCGCCTGTTCTGCAAACAGGGCCCCATGTCAAAAGGCAGATCTTGAATGGAGTTCTGTGCCTCCAGAGATAGGCCCGATACAAGAAGGCAGGCTACAAGCCTCATGGAGATGGTGGAAGCCAAGCAGTGAGCCACCAAGTCCGCAGCATCAGACGCTGCTTGCAAGGCCACCAGCACCATGGAGGACCCTTCTTCAATCAGGGCCTTATAACTCAGAGGGAAGCTATCAGCAAAGAGGTCTCAAATCTGGCCATTGCCTGTTTCAGACCTGGCAAACAAGACCTGGTGGTTCGCCACCCTTAACTGAAAGCTGACTGAAGAATAAACCATTTGGAGTCTTTATTTTTGCGGACGAGGACTGGCTTGCTCTGGTGCTCCCTTGGGAGTTGGGTGGCAAGTGGGTGTAAAGGTAGTCATGTTCCCCTGCCCGGACAAAATACTTCCACTCGGCACTCTTGTCTATAGGCAGGATGGAGGAGGGAGTCTGCCATAGTATCTTGGCAATCTTGGTGACTGCCTCATGCAGAGCCAAGGCCACCCTGACAGGCCCTGCAAGACCCAGAACCCTGAACAGCGAGTCGGAGATCTCTTGCACCTCCTCGGCCTGGAGGTCCAAACTGTTAGCCACTCTTCTCAGGAGGTCATGGTGGGCTCTTGAGTCCTCCTGGGGCACTGACGGGGGAGAAGCCACAATAGCCTCATCAAGCAACAAAGAGGAGGCAGCCAGGGCCAGTTGGCCTTCCTCAGGAGATGGGGGCTGACCACTCACCCCAGCTGTCTGTTGAGGGAGGGCTGGTGTCCCCGTGCCCCCTTGAGGCCTATAAGATCCTGGCGGCATTGAAGGGGCCTGGGATGCTCCAGTGACTGAGTTGGTAAGCTGGGGCTGTACTGGAAAGCCCCAGGGGAGTTCATGGGGACCACGGTACCTGACACTGGGACGGTGGTGACGGCATGACCTGGGATAGCACCAGCGGTGCCGATGTCAATGGCACTGAGGATGTTCCAAGCACCATCCCTGAAAATAAGAAGGAACTGAGGGAAGGGCCAGAAGCACCCTATATAGTGTGGCATGAGTGTGCCACTCCAGGGGGGTACTGGTCAGGGAAAAACTTACGGCACCGGTGCATGTGGCAGGCACACACCCCTATGTTGAATGGACATGAGTAAGCACTCGAAGAAATTAAAATTAGCAAAATGTGTGAATAATTTTTTATTGGAACCCTTGAGATTGTGAAACATAATGGAGCTATGCCCATCTAGTGATAGTTTTATCAACTTTATCCAAATAATAGTTGAAACAAAAAGTGTTAGCTGATATGTTGCCGCATACAATGGCAACCTCTCCAGAGAGTCTCCCCAACAAATATATACTGGATACTAATTAGCTCATCTCTGGAATCAATTGGAGCGGCGCTACTGGAGCAACCCAGCAGCACCCCAGCTGCTCTGCCCCAGGCGTCCCCAAGTCAGCTTCTGCTGAAACTGACCAGCGCTGACTACAGGAAGCCCCAGGCAGAGTTGCTCTGCCCCGGGCTTCCTGGAATCAGCTGCTGATCAGTTTCAGCAGCAGCTGGCTTGGGGACGCCTGGGGTTCTTAAGTTGATTCTGTATGTAAGTCAGAACTGGCGGTCAGTTTCAGCAGTGTCTGAATCTGGACACCAGTTCCGACTTACATACAGATTCAACTTAAGAACAAACCTACAGTCCCTATCTTGTACGTAACCCGGGGACTGCCTGTATCTATATCAGCAACAGCATCACAGGACCGAACCAGATCAGCCACACCATCACGGGTTCATTCACCTGCACATCTACTAATGTAATATACTCCATCATGTTCCAGCAATGCCCCTCTGCTATATACATCGGTCAAACTGGACAGTTCCTACGTAAAAGAATAAACGGACACAAATCAGATATCAGGAATGGTAATATACAGAAACTTGTAGGAGAACACTTCCATCTCCCTGGACACACAGTAGCAGATTTAAAGGTAGCCATCCAGCAGCAAAAAAACTTCAAGAACAGACTTCAAAGAGAAACTGCTGAGCTATAGTTCATCTGCAATTTGACGCCATCAATTTAGGATTAAACAAAGACTGTGAATGGCTGTCCAACTACAAAAGCAGTTTCTCTTCTCTTGGTGTTCACACCTCCACATCAGATGCCAGAAGTGGGCCTCATCCTCCCTGACTGAACTGACCTCGTTATCTCCAGCCTTAATTTTGATTGGAACTCTTTTCTTAAGCTTGTATATTTATACCTGCCTCTGGAAATTTCCACTACATGCATCTGATGAAGTGGGTCTTTCCCCACGAAAGCTTATATTCCAATAAATCTGTTAGTCTATAAGGTGCCACAGGACTCCTCATCACTTTTATTAAGATAGAGTGTTTCTGAAGAATATATATAATAACTACAGATTGAACCTCTCTAGTCCAGCATTCTCAGAACCTGACCAGTACCAAACCAAAGAATTTGCCGAATCACAGGGGGTTGAAACTGTCTATAGCATTACCAACACTTCCACTGCTTACTGGACTCTTAGAGGACATCTAGGGATAAACACAACAAATGGTCTGGTAGCACTTTATAGACTAACAAAACACGTAGAAGGTTTTGTTAGCCTATAAAGTGCTACCAGACCATTTGTTGTTTTTTTCTGTAACAGACTAACTTGGCTATCCCCTGAAGCATCTAGGAATAAAGCAAAGATAAATAACAGTACTGAATACTGAAAGCCAGGACCGGTAGTTGTAAACAAATGTTATAGGAAACTTGGCCACACTCATTGTAAGTGGACATCTGGCTAATTCAAATCATGCTGGACCATGGATTTTGCCAAACCAGAGTGTACTGGACTAGAGTGACTCAACATGTAGATGTTATGGGGTTAGTATATGCAAGGCTTGATTGAATTCTATAGGCAGAAGTAAGCATGAAATCAGACTAAATAATGGTTTCTTAAGCCTCAAAAAAACAAACCTGTAAAAGTATGTAAATATAAAATGTGTAAGCAATTAGGATTTGGGAAAGAAAAAAAGGGAATAATATGCAGATAGATAAAAAGATAAATTCAAATATGTTATATAATTTATTTTTCAGTGCTGTTCTGTGCCATACTATAAGGCTAACATCAACATTAATAGTTATTTTTGTATTTTATGTTAGGTTTTTTGTCTTATTTTCCACTTTTCCTGACTTTGTATTGATTTATGTTCTCAATTATTTTGTTTACAATGCTGAGACCCCAGTGGACAAAGATGCCCCAGACTACATTTGGAGTGTATATTACAAAGAAAACTTATTAATATTTTATCTATTTGTTTATTTCCTTAGGTTATTTGCTAGTGCTAAGCACAAAATATAAAGCAGGGAAATACTTCAAGTTTGCTATCCTGTACTACAGGTTGAAACTCTTTTAACTGTAATTCTCTGGTCTAGCAACATCTATGGTCCAGCACGGATGTTGCAAGACCGGAGGATCCCAGTGTAGTGCCAGCACAAAGGACTCCTGCGGGCCACCCAGCGTATGGCAGCAGGGCTGTCCAGTGGGTTGCTGGGCCATGGCGTGTGGTTGCCTGGTGGGGCTGGGAGCCATGGCAGTGGTGGCTGTCCAGCAGGGTCAGTAGGAGGTGGGGAGCTGGCCGAGAGGCCAGGGAGCCGGGTCAAGTGGGCCAGAGGGTAGGGGTCCATAAATGACCTACCCTGGCCCAGTAAAATCCCTCATCCAAGACCAGGCAGGTCCCCGGGGTGCTGGCCAAGGAAGGTCCAACCTGTAGTTGAAATCTTTGAAATCTGTTTCTCCTTATATACAGAATAAAAAAGAATGTAATGGTGGCCATTTTACAGTCTTGCTTTAAAACTTACCTGAGGAGTCTCCTTAGTGATCAGCGAAGAAGTTCCTGAGACATTTGTATTTTCCCCCCCTTCTGAGGGACGTAACTGGTAATTCACTGCTTGATACAGAATCTGAAAAGAATGGGTACACCTTATTTCTGCTATCATGCAATAATGCACAATCATACAAGCTACCTAGTGTCATAAGAAAGCAAGGACGTCAGATGGTAAAACTTGCAGGAGAATCACGGTTTAACCCTACTGAACTACTGATACAAATTATGTAAGTGTCTACACAAAACCACTTTCCCTCAGTACTGTACATGTTGCTCTATAATTCTTAGCTCTTAAGAGCAAAAACTACACTATCCTGTGTGTTTGTACTGCAACATCACAATTCTGAGTGGAACTGTGGAGCTCATTATTCATTACTATTAATAAATTACTGTGTTTAATTAATTTAGATTACTATAATAAAATGACACTTATGTGAGGTTCTATGCACCACAGAGCAATTAATAATTAAAAAAAATAGTCTGCTACATGGAAATGATCATTCAAATAGGAACTCTGCCAGCCAGTAAGCCACCTACAAAAAAATCTCTTTTCCATTTCTTCATCATTTTGGGAAGCACAGCACACTCCAAAAGCCCTATCCAACACCTATTTTTGCACTGTTCCTGGTTACCAATTTGATTGGTTCAATCCCCAAAGGGAAACAAGTTCCAGTCCTCACAGACAATGTCCTGCTGGCTTTCCCTCTGGTTTTAGAATATGGGGGCTCGAGTTTGAGCTGCTCTGCTGACTACGAGGCAGTATAGAATGGGGAGAAATGAAAAAAACAGTTACTTACCTCTCGTAACTGTTGTTCTTCGAGATGTGTTGCTCATGTCCATTCCATCTAGGTGCACATGCATGCATCATTGGAAGTTTTTCCCTTAGCTGTATCCATTGGGCCAGCAGGGGAGCCCCCTGGAGTAGCGCTCTATATCGGCTATTATATACCCCTGATGGCTCTCCACCCCCTCAGTTCCATCTTACTGGACTACTCCGAAGAAGAGAAGCAGGGTGGGATTTGGAATGGACATGAGCAACACATCTCAAAAAACAACAGTTATGAGAAGTAAGTAACCGTTTTTTCTTCAAGTGATTGCTCATGTCCATTCCATGTAGGTGACTCCAAAGTAGAAACCTCAGGTGGTGGGGTCAGAGTTCTGATCTTCTACTAAGTGGATAACAGACCTACCAAGACCTAACATCCAAGACCTAACAGACCTAACATCCTCTGTAGTCTGGTGAGACAGCGTGAAGTGGTTGGTAAAGGTGTGGATTGAAGACCACATGGCAGGCCTACAGATATCCAGAATAGGGACCTGAGCCACAAAAGCTGTAGTGGAGGCCTGTGCCACAGTGGAGTGGACTGAGAGAGGTGGGGCTGGAACCCCAGCCATATCATAACACTCTTTGATGCAGGATATTCATGAAGAAATCCTCTGAGCAGAGATCAGCTGGTCCTTGAGCCTCTCCAGAATTGCCACAAACTGTGGGGACCTGTGAAAGGGCTTTGTCCTGTCTAAATAAAAGGCCAGTTGTCTCCTAACATCTAGAGTATGTAAAGCCTGTTCTTTACCAGAGGCATGCGGTTTGAGGTAAAAAACTGGGAGAAAAAACTCTTGAGAGACATGAAACTGAGACACCGCCTTCGGCAGGGAAGTGGGGTGAGGGCATAGCCTAAACTTTGTCCTCAAAGAAGACTGTGTAAAGGGGGGGTCAGAGGTAAGGGCCCTTAACTCTGACACACGCCTGGCCGATGAGATAGCCACTAAGAACAACACGTTTCAGAACTGGAGCAGCAAACATGGTGCCAGAGGCTTAAAGGAAAAGGGGGGTGAGACTGGTCATAACCAGGTTAAGGTCCCACTGAGGAACAGGTTGTCGGACATGCAGGTAAAGCCTGTCCAACCCCTTCAGAAATCAATGGACCATGGAGTCCGCAAAGAGCTTCTTTCCCTGGGAGCCCAGGTGAAAAGTGGCAATAGCTGCTAGGTATACCCTAATTGACAAGAAGGATAGCCCTTGGACCCTGATATCCAGGAAATAATCCAGGACCAGCAAGACCTGAGAATCCATAGAAATTCCCTTCTGGGTAGTCCAGATATAGAAACACTTAAATTTAGCCACGTAGGTTGACCTAGTAAACAGCTTCTTACTCAGGACCTCCTGCACCCACTCCAAGCACTGCAACTCTGCTGCTATCAGTAATGGAGCTTCCAGGCCGTTATGTGTAAAGACCACAGGTTCAGATAGCGAAACCTGCCGTAGTCCTGCATTATGACATCTGGATACAGTGGGAAGGTATTGGTCTCTTGCAGGAGAGGCTCAGCAGGGACGTGAGCTAGCACTATATGGGCCACCCTGGCAATATGAGAATGAGGGAAGCCCTGAACTCCTGACCCTCAGGAGCACCTTGCATACCAGCAGGAACAGGGGAATGCAGAAAGCAGACCAGAGGATAAGGAGTTCATCTCCCAGGGACTGGCGACCCAGTCCCTTCCTGTACTGATGGATCACAAACAGGTTCAGGAGGGGAAACTTCCACATATAGAAGACTTGGAGGGCCACATATCCCGCCTCTCAAAAAACCACTTGTGGCTGGTAAAGGACCTGCTCAGCTGGTCCATCAGAGTGTTCTGAGTCCCAGGAAGGTAGGAGGCAATTGGGTGATTACCCACCCCAACACACAGCTCCCAGATCCACAGGGCTTCCCAGCACAGAGGAGGGGAATGAGCCCCAACCTGCTTGTTTATATAGGAAAACACAGTTGTGTTGTCGAACAGGATGAGACGCATCCTGCCCCTGAGTCGGGGAGAAAAACTTGACACGCAAGACAGACAGACAGCAACTCCCTGACATTGATAAGCAGGGAGAGTTCCTTCCATATCCACAGATTTTGGGTCCGCACATCATTGACATGAACTCCTCAACATGAGAACGAAAGTTTTTCCCGTAGCAGCTCGTGAGTGGCTAAGTGCCTCGTGCACCGAAACCGGTGCGCTCTGGGTGACTGGTGCTGGATCTGATGCCGGTGCTAGATGAAGAGCTGCCTCCCCGAGAATGATCTTCAAATGCGACTTTTTCCCGCTTGGTATGCAGCTTGAAGCCCCTGCAGATCTTAGACGACTTGGACAGATGGGCTTCTCCAAGGCACTTGAAGAAGGCTTTGTGGGGGGTCACCATAGGGCACAGGCTTCTGGCACTTCATGCAGGGCTTGAAGCCTTGGGGCATGAGCATGCCCAATCACACACTGGGGACACGAAGTGAGCCCAGCACCGAAGTAACTTAACGATTTACAACAAGATAAGAGTAACAACTAGAAAAACACACTCACTAAAAATACAAAAACAGGTTAGAACTGCTAAGCGGAGCTTGCAGAGCAAGAGCATAATGTGTTACGATGACAGTCACTGGTAAGAAGGAAGTGAGTGGGTAGAGGGCCAGCAGGGGTAAATTTCAGCCAATATACTGGTGCTACTTCAGGGGCCTTTCCTGCTAACCCAACAGATACTGTAAAAGGAAAAACTTCCAATGATGTGTGCATGCAGTGCGCACATACCTACATGGAATGGACGTGAGCAATCACTCAAAGAAGAATAAACTCATACAACGTAACTTTTACAGAGTGACATTTCAGAGCACAAATTCAATTTCCCTTAATGCACCCTATGCAAAGCAATTTAGAAAAACTGAGTACATGGGCAAAAACAGGGTCAAACACAATGGAAATGTAGTTTTTTGTCTTACATGATAGCATTTATTCTCATCTTCTCAAATACATATATTAGTAGCCTTCTCAAGTACATATAATGAGAAATCTGATTATTACAAATTATATATGCATAAGGAATTTGCTTTTTAGGGCCCTGATTCTATGGAGAGCTAATAGCATGACTGGGCCCTAAATCCTCATTAATAATAACTAGATGATTTACCTGGCATTGCTCAGGTTCTTAATTCAAGTAAGTTTTGTTTTCCCTTCGTTTAAATCATTGTTCTGGGGTGGCGCTGGGAATGAGGGGTTCAATATACAGGCTGCTCTGGAGAGAGAAGACAACTCCAGCATTCTCTCACTGCAGCAGCTTGGAGCCAAGTGAGAAGCACCATGGTGCTGCAGCTGAAGTGGGCACAGTGGATGGAGGGGTACAGTTTTCCCAGTTGGGGGACGGACACACACACACACACACACACACACACACACACACACACACACACACACACACACACACACACACTCTATCACTCTGAAATATATAGTACGTAGCTGTCCCTTTCTCCACCCCAGCCCATGATGGCCCAGTGGGGTTATATCTGTCCTGATCCCAATCCTTTCCTACCAGACTCCTCCCTTTCCATTTTATGAGAAACAATCAAATTCCAGGTACAGCCCATTGTCCTGGCACAGACAAACCCTTACCTTTCTTTAAGTTATGATAAGAGGAAGTTGCATATCAAATGTGGAGGTCCTAGTTCTTACCATTTAGGAGGAGTTCTTGAACAAACGTTTATTTAACGTTTATTTCAGTAATCGTGCAACCGCAACAATTTTTATCAGGGACAGGGCCAGTAGCCAGTGCACTGACAGCTCCATTTCCAGGGAACCCTCTGGCCATCCCACACTGCTGCCTCTGATACAGATGCAGCAAGGGGTGTGGGTGTGTATGTAGTCATTTGGATTAACCGGTAAGACTGGGCTTATTGGTTAATGGTTTAAGTGACTTTACACTAACTTCCCTAACTCACAGAGGGAGAGACGGACAGACACACACACACACATATTTATAGGTGAAATCGTGGTCTCACTGAAGTCGATGGAAATTGTGTCATTTATTTCAACCGAGCCAGGATTTCACTCTCCGTTTGGCAGAACATGCAGAAAACTTGGGACAGGCAGTGGACGCATAAATAGATTGTGTACAAATAACATTGTGTCTAATGTACAAAATCCTTATAGACACTCAAGAATTCAAAGCAAAATTACATACACATTGTACATCCCAATCAAATGGTTAATTGGACAGTAAGTATTACAGAGCTGGAACAGAATGGTCTGTCTACAATATGACAGACTGTACTTCATTTTAGAAACCCTCTGAGGCTTTAGCACCTATCCAGTAGTACTAATATAACAGAAAAGAAACAGCAAGCTTACTGATGACAGAAAACATATTATAAAACAATATTTAACTATTCAGAAGGGAAGGTAAAAAAATACAGAAAAATAGATAAAACAAATTGTCAGGCTCTTAGGGGAAACACACAAAACAGTTACTTCCTGTTTCAGAAAACAACTATTCAGTTTACATTAGGAAATTTTTACAGAAATGCATCTTACCTGAGTCTGCAAAGAACTGCTTGCTGCCAGCAGTGACTCTATGGAACTTGGAGGGCAATGTGTCAGAGCAAAGGCAGTGAGCTCCCGCCGAGCACCCAAGTCTTGGTAGCCTTCCGATTGCCCTAATTGGCTGCATACCTCCCAGCTTTTAGAATAGCCTGCAAAGGGAACAAAAATATTGCCAAGCATAGTCACATATAATTAATAGTTTAATTGTGGGGGTGTTGGAAAAAGAAGAGAAACAGAGGAGCAGATTATGTTCTGTAATTCCATGCCTGAATCTCCATTTACACCTTCCTCCACTCATAAGCCATATTAAACTTGCAAGAATTAAAATGGGATTTGGACAGACAAGGAGAAACAAAGTCTCATCATTTCTATTAGCTATCCTACGGATTGGATGTGGGTGATGGGAACAAAAGAGGAACCACACTTCTCTAAAATATATACAATCTCCTCTGGTGACTAAGAGTCGAATGGCCCCAGATCAAACAAGAAACATGTAATACAGACAATGGCGTAAATGTTTGCAAATGCGCACAAAAAGCACAAATAGCTGGGAACCACTTTTTACATTGTAGGAGGGGTAAGAGGACATGCCAACCCCTTCCACCTTCACACACAGATACTTTACTTAATATTAGTAATATTTGGAGCTGCCACAGATTAACATCATGTTACAAACCCTTTGGCCCAATCTTTGGACTTTCCCTGTATATAACTGACAGGGATAGTCTAAATCATGGAAGAGCATTCAAATACAAAAAGGCACATGTAACTGAACCTAACCCAGGGACAAAAGGACTGAGCTCTTAGTTTCACAGTTTGTGTGTGTGTTCGTTGAAGAAGTAAGAACAGTATCTATTACTAGAGTACCTACAGCCCGATTAATAAAAGTGACTGAAACACCTAACTTGCACTTTTGGCACCAAAGACATTCATAAAATTCCCGCTCAGTTGAAGCCTAACTCTGCAGGTGTATAAAATCCCCAGATAACTAAATCTCCATAAGTGGGCATGAGCAATGCCGTGTAAGTCCAGATGCCACCAAACTACTAAGGCCTTAGTTCACACCTAAGTCCAGTGGGTTTCACAAGCAAGGTACTCTGCTGTCTCTCTCATCTCAGCAGGCCTAACCCTCGCAAAGGACGCAGGAAGTGGTACTGGTGACATGCCTTATGCACAATTGTCTAGTAGCTTAAACTCTCACTTTCAATGTTGGAGATCTGGATTCAAATCCCTATTCTACTCAATTCAGAGCAGTGTTTTGATTCCAGCACTTACAACTGACAGGCAAGCACACTAACAACTGGCCTATGAGTAACACTCTCCCTCGAACAGAACTAATATTTAAGTATTTCACACAAAGTGGAGCAGGAGAGAATGAGGGACACATTCTAAAACACACCACAGCCTGGTGGTTAGGATACTCACATGAGAGGTGAGACACCTGGGTAGAAGACCTTGCTCTGAATCCAGCAGAGCAGGAATGTGATCCCAGCTCTCCCAGGCCCCCAGGGAGTGGTCTAATCACTGGGCTGTTCGGTATAATTTAAGGAAGAGACCCACCACCTTTCTTGAGAAAGGGCTGACCCGAATTAGGCACCTAAAAAGGTTCACAACTATGAATCCTGAGCAGAGGGAATCATCATCCGCCAGCCTGTAGTTCAGAATCTAACTCCACCAAATTCAGGGTGAAGGATAGCTCCCTGTTCAGAGTGCTGGCTTCTGTAAATCCTTTTCTCAGTATCTAATTATGTCCACACATTGTATAAGGAACCTCTTTTGAATATAGTCCCTAGCCTTATGTAAAGGGATGAAAAACATTCTCAGAATAATATAACAGTACCCCTAACAACTTTATAACCAGTAACTTCATTCCTCACTATTTCATTACTTGTATAACTTAATGGTTTAATAAGTTATATAGGCCTTTCATTATACTGTGAAGCTTCTAAATTGATTTAACTTTTTTAGGTTGAAACCAGATCCTAGCATAGCTTCATGAAGTAATGTGCTTGTGTTATGTTGAAGAATTTACATACAAAATTATTTTAAAATGAATGGCCCTACTAGGTCTTCACAAAATGTAAATGAATGAACTTACCACTAGGATCTATAGGGGTCTTTCTATTTTAATAGTATTTCAATGAATATGCATTAATTAACAACATTTTTAATTTATCACACATGGGGATTCATATAAGATAAATTAAAAAAACCCAACATTTTCTTCTCTCCTCCCTCCATAGGAATAATTTGGAAATAAACCACTGTGGACACAATTAAAACCAAATCCAGCTGGGACAGATTTATGAGACACTGCCATGAAAATAAAGGATATCTGAATTAAAATACATAATTTCTGGAGACAGATCACACAGAATTAATCTAACTGAAAACCTGCAATCTTTCAGGTGACTTAAATGTTTTGTAGTCCATGTGATTTATGTAGGCAACATGGCATTCTACACTTTCTGTATTCTAAAAAACTATATTCTAATTTCTACAAACAAAATGTTATTGATTTACCAATTAAGTTAGTCTGGGATAACACATTTTATATAATGTCAGAAAATTCATGAGAGGACTTTTTCATTAGGGGTTAACTTCACCTGTCGCCATAAGCTCTTGGCAGTGCATACTAGCAGCTTTGTAGTCCTGGAAATGGAGAGCTTGTTCCACTAAAAGGATCAAAACCTGGCCTTTTCTCTCTGTCTGGTCATCTCCTGTAAGTAGAGCAAAAAAGTTATACCAATTATTTCAAAAGTCAATAGTAAATTAAGTATTAACACAGTATTTCACAGGAATATTTCTGCATATTTTGAAAGAAAGCCATTTTCTTTCACAACACACCAATTGGTGGTTTGGATGCTATAATATGCATCTATCTCTTCCTGATGGAACCAAGACATTGTGTATTCAATTACTGAAATTGGCAACAGTCTGCACAAACCGTGTGTGTGTGTGTGTGTGTGTGTGTGTGTGTGTGTGTGTATGTATATATATATATATATATATATAGATAGATAGATAGATAGATAGATAGATAGATAGATAGATAGATAGATAGATAGATAGATAGATAGATAGATAGATAGCTAGAGGAACTCACGTCAGTATGCATTATGTATAAAGAGAAAAACACTTTTTTGAAAAAATAAATACAATCTAGTTAATTACCATTTTATATGTTGCCCAAGATCTTCAAACAGGGGGTTTAAAAATTATGCTCCAATTATCAAAATGATCACCAATTAAGTCTCTAGATATGGATTTATTTTTAATTGGAGTTGCTGCATGCTTCAATGTTAGCTTGGCCTCCTCACTTGTTCATTCCTTAACCTCTCCACTAAGAAAAACTGTCATACTGTGTTAACAATTATTTACCATTGGGAGCTGGACTGCTACAAAACTCCTCTCATCCAGGCTACTGCCCAGTAATCAAATGGAAACAACTTTTGATCATTTTTAACTAGGATAAATTTGAACCAGCATCCTCGAGATTAAATGTTTCTAGATAACTGCCAGAAATCCAGTGCCTGCCCCATGCCATTGACACCTTTCTAATATATTATACCTAAACAGGGAGATTCCATCTCAGCAGCACACAAAAAGAAGGAATAACCTAAGTGCAGGAAATGGATCTGTGCCTGTTACTCAGAAATCGCTTTGATCACTAGTCAATTGAAATTTATTATTGTTTAAAATCAGTAGGAGAACAATTGGAGCTGTTCTTCTCTTAATTGATCTTAAGTGGTCATATGGATTAGAGATTTTTTCCCAATTTACGACAATTTATTTTAAAGCAAGAATCTCTCCCTCTGTGTGTCTTACAAGAGTGCAAATGCACTGTTAGCACCATTCTCTCTTATCTTACAATTCTTTGTATCGTATATCAATGTGCCTCTGATTTAAACTCCCATTATCTTGATGCACACTTGTTATAACAAAGGGTAATAACAAAAATATGACTAGCAAACCTTCTGCAATGCCAAACTAGAACATTTTTCATGTGGCTTTTGCTGACTCAGTGTAGCCACTTAAAATTTTACTCCCTAGAGATTTCCAGTATTTTCTCTTATTCTTCCACTTAGACCTGGAAATCACTGCCACTGCTTTGTATCAAGTCTTAAAGAAATGTCTTTTAATGTCTAGACCCTCATCCCTTGCAATAATGGCATGAGGTATTCAAGATTTTTCTTTAAAACCTTTGGTAAGATAAATGCCATCATAGACTAAGTGACTTACTTTATTCAAATATTTACTGTATTATTCCTATCTGCTAGTGCTGTAGACATCCAGCAGATTGAATAGCAAAGACATTTTAAAATCAGGAACTGGAAGTGCTGTACTACAATTATTTCTACGGCACTGTCTGTATATACAGCAGGGCTGTGTCTACACTGCACCCCTTTTCCGGAAAAGGGATGCAGATCAGACACATCGGAATAGCAAAATCCGCAGGGGATTTAAATATCCCCCGCGGCATTTGCATTTACATGGCTGCCGCTTTTTTCCGGCTTGGGGATAAGCCGGAGAAAAGCGCCCGTCTAGATGTGATTCTCCGGAAAATAAGCCCTTTTTCGGAGGATCTCTTATTCCTACTTGAAAGTATTCCCCAAGCCAGAAAAAAGCGGCAGCCATGTAAATGCAAATGCCGCGGGGGATATTTAAATCCCCCACGGATTTTGATATTCCGATGTGTCTAATCTGCATCCCTTTTCTGGAAAAGGGGTGCAGTGTAGACACGGCCCATGTGTTTAGAAACCACCACAGGACTACTCCCTAGCAGGAAGCCTGCTAAAAAACCTGTGGGTCCCCTAGATGATCGAGCTATAAAAGGAGCAATCAAGGACGATAAAGCCATTGCGGAGAAACTACATGATTTCTTTGCTTCACTCTTCACGGCTGAGGACGTTTGGGAGATTCCTGAATCTGCACCGTCCTTTGTGGGTGATGAATCTGAGGAACTGTCCCGGATTAAAGTGTCATTAGAGGAGGTTTTGGAACAAATAGAAAAACTTAATGTTAACAAATCTCCGGGTCCGGATGGCATTCATCCAAGGGTTCTAAAAGAACTCAAATGGGAAATGGCTGAGCTATTATCTGTGGTTTGTAACCTATCCTTTAAATCGGCTTCCGTACCTAATGAGTGGAAGGTAGCCAACGTCACACCAATATTTAAAAAGGGCTGTAGAGGCGATACTGGCAATTACAGACCGGTAAGTCTAACTTCAGTATCGGGCAAATTAGTCGAAACAATAGTAAAGAATAAAATAGTGAAGCATGTAGAAGAACATAATTTGTTGGACAAAAGTCAACATGGTTTCTGTAAAGGGAAATCCTGTCTTACTAATCTATTAGAGTTCTTCGAAGGGGTTAACAAACATGCGGACAAGGGGGATCCAGGAGATACCTGGATTTTCAGAAAGCCTTTGACAAGGTCCCTCACCAAAGGCTCTTGTGTAAATTACATGGCCATGGGATAAGAGGGAAGGTCCTTTCTTGGATTGAGAACTAGTTAAAAGACAGGAAACAAAGGGTAGGAATAAATGGTAAATTTTCAGATTGGAGAGGGGTAACTAGTGGTGTACCCCAAGGGTCAGTCCTGGGACCAATCCTTTTCAACTTATTCATAAATGATGTGGAGAAAGGGGTAAGCAGTGAGGTAGTAAAGTTTGCAGATGATACAAAACTGTTTAGGATAGTAAAGACAGAAGCAGACTGTGAGGGACTCCAAGAAGATCTCACCAAACTGAGTGATTGGGCAACAAAATGGCAAATGAAATTTAATGTGGATAAGTGTAAAGTAATGCACATCGGGAAAAATAACCCCAACTATACGTACAGTATGATGGGAGCTAATTTGGCTATGACAAATCAGGAAAGAGATCTTGGATTTCTCTGAAAACTTCCATACAATGTGCAGCGGCAGTCCGAAAAGGCAAATAGGATGCTAGGAATTATTAGGAAAGGGATAGAAAATAAGACCCAAAATATCTTACTGCCCCTGTATAAAACTATGGTACGCCCACATCTTGAATACTGTGTACAGATGTGGTCTCCTCACCTAAAAAAAGATATTTTGGCCTTGGAAAGAGTTCAGAAAAGGGCAACTAAACTGATTAGGGGTTTGGATCGGGTCCCATATGAGGAGAGGTTAAAGCGACTGGGACTTTTCAGTTTAGAAAAGAGGAGACTGAGGGGGGATATGATAGAGGTATATAAAATCATGAGTGGTGTGGAGAGGGCCGATAAAGAAAAGTTATTTATTAGTTCCCATAATAGAAGAACTAGAGGACACCAAATGAAATTAATGGGGAGCAGATTTAAAACTAATAAAAGAAAGTTCTTCTTCACACAGCGTGTAGTCAACCTGTGGAACTCCTTGCCAGAGGAGGCTGTGAAGGCTAGGACTATAATAGAGTTTAAAGAGAAGCTAGATAATTTCATGGAGGTTAGGTCCATAAAAGGCTATTAGCCAGGGGATAAAATGGTGTCCTTGGCCTCTGTCTGTCAGAGGCTGGAGAGGGATGGCAGGAGACAAATCGCTTGATCATTGTCTTCGGTCCACCCTCTCTGGGGCACCTGGTGCTGGCCACTGTCGGTAGACAGGATACTGGGCTAGATGGACCTTTGGTCTGACCCAGTACAGCCGTTCTTATGTTCTAAGGACTTGTATGCTTTGATTTTGTGACTACTAAGAGTCACTCTACTACGTATTTACAGAATTCTTAAAGAATATCATGCATCTTATCTTATGGCAAACATCATAAATACAGTCAGGTTTTGAAGGGTATTTTTGCTCAATATGGCAACTTTCAAGTGTGCTACTGTGTGTCCATGGAGGTTAAAGTGCTCTCCTTCTGGTTTTTGTATGTTGCTCTTCTTGATAACTGATTTCTGTCCATTTATTCTTTGGCACAGAGACAGTCCAGCTTGTCCAGTGTACATGGCAGATGAGCACTGCTGGTATATATCACATTAGTGAGTATGCAGATGAACGAGCCCCTGGTGGGATGGCTGATGTGGTTAGGTCCTATGGTGGTGAAATTTCTGAGCTGGAATTCTGAGCAGCAGGGCGCCCCAGCCGGTTGGCTCCTTCTTACTGGAGTAGTGCACCAAGGCACATCAGCTTGTTTTCAGTTCTGGTTCAGTTTCTTTCAAATTTTGCTGAGTTATGTCAGTTTTGAGTACTGTACTTGATTTTGTGATTCTGTCCCTTTTCTGTTTGGTTTTATGAGAAGCAATCCCATTCTAGGCACATCCTGTTTTCTTGGCATAACAAAACTCCATACATTGCTTCAAGTTATGATAAAAGGAAGCTGTATATCAAATTTGGTGTTCCTAGCTCTTACCTTTTAGGAGTTGTTGATCAGACAGACAAACTCTCTAAAATATATAGCAGATACGGACTGTTAAAGGACATCAGAGTCTCTATGTACACACTATATTTAAGGATGAATCAGTATTTCCATTTCAATTCCTGTTTTGCAAGAGTTTATTAATGTGATCATAACAATCGACTGACTTTAAACTTGGTGTGAGGTGCTGGATGAAGAGTAAATTTCAGTTGCTTTAGGGCTGTTATGATCATGAACAAAAAATCTTCATAATGTAAAAGTTATATAAACTGAACAGTGCAAAAGTGCGTTCAGCTTATTCTGAAAAAGTGATACAGAGCCCTATCCAAGGACATACAACTTTCATTCAAGTCAATGCTGCCATATCTAGGCATGTCAAAGTTAACGAATGGCAGATTTAAACACAAACACTGTGTAATAAGACTGTGGAACTCACCACCACATGATGATAAAGGTCAAGAAGAATTTAACAAGTGTTTTTTTTTTTTTTTTTTTTTTTTTTTACAAAAAGTCGTATTTATTTTATGGATAATATCCAATTACAAAAAAGAAGATTAACAAAAATTCTCAATGGATACAAAATAACTTCAAGTATCAAGATTTAAAATTTACACTAATGTCTAGTTATTAGGGATTAGGATGGACCTTAGCTGGGGAGAGGGGGAGCAGATTGGTTTTTTTTTTTAATCTGGACTATTTTCTTGTACCTTGGTCCAAAGCATTTTGCACTGGTTCCTGTTCAAGACCAGATGGATTAGGGGTCTGACATGCTGTGGTAATTTATATAATCCTGCAAATAGCCTATTCTTTGAGAGTCATTCAGATCTTAATTTGTAAATTTTCTAATTCCAACAACTGAGAGTTTAAAGATATAAATAGCATAATAAAGCCATTTGAAACAGCACTGATATTTAAGCTCTAAATGTAATGCCCCAAAATAGTTCAGAACTGCTAACATGGAACATTGTCTATTGCTAAACAGAGCAATAAAGCCTGTTCAAGGTTGTTGAATTTGTTTGTTTGCAACTAATGCTCCTTTCTAATGAGGTAGCTCCTCAAGAAAGAAAAGATATTAAGCCATTTTTTTTTACAAGCAAGTCTCATGTTTTAGATCATACATGACCAAATCCCAACTCTCATAAGGAATAGGAATGAATATGCATTAATAATTATGGCATTAATTGTAGGCAAGGTATGCATTCAGTACAAAAACAAACTAAAGGCTTACAGGAAAGAGTATCTCCATTATTGCAGTAAGACCTGACAGTCTGGCATGCTATAAGCTTCCACAGGCAGTACAAATATAAAGTTATATGCAGAGTGATTTTATGCATAAAATAATTACTCCATTACTTTGAAGTGTTTTGTTGCTATTATGAAGTGGCACTATTGCTGACAACATCGGAACATACAATTCTTTATATTTATTTAACCTAGAGACCACAAAAATATTAGCACCCGTTAAAACACTATGTTTTGCTCAATGAGATAGCCTCTTGAAACACACTAATTTCCATGAAATTCCATATTTATCTTGGGAGTGACTATTACCATTATATCTGAGATTTTATTTCTGAAAAAAGCTGCCTGCTGTGCTAGGAAAACAATTATTATTGCACAAAGAATCCCACTATTGGCTGAAATCTCCACTATATTTTTTAATCTTTATCTAAATTCCTTTGGTTGGTTCTCCTTCCTCTTATCATTCAGGTTACCAATTAGACAAAAAAAAAAAAAAGAAACATAATTAGCCTGACCACCATCACCTCTGGAAGAACGAAGGGAAACACAAGGAGCTCAAACATAAGACAACGCACTTTTCAGCCTATTCAGTTTAATTGAGATTCCTTTAAAAAATGTGCCGAAACACTGCCTTGAGAGTGAGCGAGTTATTTAATTTTATCTACACATTATTTACTGGAATGAGCTAGGGAATGGTTATTACTTATTTATATTCATGAGTCATATGTATCAAATTATTTTATTATATATATTTATATGACCCTAACTTATCATTATATGACATTATTGCTAAGCAAACTGAATAGGCAGGACAGTACTATTACTCCTTCTCTACCTCCCTTAGGAAGTACACTCCCACTCAACCATCCATAACTCTCAGTGGCCCACAATCTCTTCCTTAATACCATGCTCCTTATTGCATTTGTCAATATTCAAGATATTATTTTACATTATAACTGTTTACAAGTACAACAGAAAGGGACAGAAGGAGCATTTAATAAGATAATGAGGTTGGTGCCATCAGATTCTCATGCTTCATGACTGATGCACTGCCACTCCAGCTTCTGAAGGAGTGGGGTCTATCCACAAAAGCTCATATTTTGTTCGTCTCTATGGTGCCACAGGACTACTCATTGTGGTAAAACATAGTATTTTATTTTCATTTATTCTTTCAAAAGGCGATGAAGACAACAAGATTCATGAGACTATGTAAGCCACATCAGAATACATCCTGATCACACTCCTCACATCCCAAGTCTAGGGAAAATATGTTTTATGCACACCAATATGCTTGTAAACATTAAAAGAAATCAAACAAGAATTTAGCATAAACAATATGCAAGAGGTAACACATATATAAAAAAGCAAGCCGGAGATTTGGTCTAGGTGGTGGGAAGTAAGGCTACGTCTAGACTGCATCCCTCTGCTGAGAGAGGAATGCAAATCAAGCACTTTGAAAGTGCAAATGAGCCCGGGATTTAAAAATCCCGGGCTTCATTTGCATGCTCACGTTCCGACACTGTGCCGATCATGCTCAGTGTCAAAAGTGAAAGTAAAGTGTAGCCGCGGCTCTGCTGACAACGGGGAGCTTTTTCGGCAGCTCCTGTACTCCTCAAAAAATGAGCCTAAGACGTACAAGAGACACACACAGAAAGGCTAGTTTCCCCAACCAACACCCAAAACTTTGAGACAGTCCTAATCGTACAATCTCTAGGAATGCCTCCAAAATACCACTAACAGCAGTTATTATTGAGCTATGGTAGAAAAGAGTCATATATAAATACTAGATATTAATAGCATTACACATAATTTAGGTGTTGAACACACTTCAGCAGATGGATCTGGAGGAACATGCCCAATTCACTTGCCTTCCTTTTCTGCAATAGCAGAAAATTCAATATGGAAGAGCTATTGTATTGCATGTCTGTCATGACCAGGAGAGTTAGGCAGCAACCTGGGGATTAAGGGATTAACTGTACCTAAGACAGGTAGCAGTCAGCCAATAAAAATGCAGATAAGAATTTCGAATTGGGACAAAGGAATTTTTAGGTTTTTCCCCTCCTTTGTCTCTGGGCAGTTTCTCTCCAAATACTGAGGGAGACAAACATGTCTCTCTCTCTCTCTCCAAGAAAAAACTCTTTACTATCTGCAAGTAGGGTAAAGTTTTATGTAAATCTGTTAGGTTTTATTGTTTTATGGTTTGGGAATCTGATGTCTGTGCATTTAAAAATGGGTTTTCCTCTACTTTGTAACTAAGCTCTTGGCCCATGGAGGGTCCCCGCATAAGTATATTAATTGGTGACTTTTCCATCTAGTCATTATGCTTGTAACAGGAGTATTGTGGTGATAATAAAAGTTCTTTCTCTTTCTTTTTTATTAATTTGTGCTGTCCCCCACTTCTGCATTTATCGTGCCAGAGTGGGGAAAAAGCCTTGACAAAGTCCAAACCTGCAAGATATTCAAAACCTTAAATAAGCTTTCAGCCCAAATATGTAACCTTCAGCATAAAAATATGCTAAATAAACTATATACATATATATTGCACTGAAGTTTATGTGAAACACAACTTTTCTTCTCTTACATGAACAAGACTGTTTGATAAATCAAATTACATGAACAGGATTGTTTGATAAATCAAACTAGCATACTTGATAAGGTTTAAAAAATTGAAATTTTAATACTAACATTTGATTCTACAGGAAAAAACATTCTAAGTCGCCACTGAGCAGGGATGAGCAATAATTTTTGGTGGGGGGGGCCACTCCAAGATTTTGGTAAGTGGTCAAGGACTGCACTTTTCTGTGGAGGGAGTACAGGGTCCAGGATGGAAGCTGGATGCAGAAGGGCACATGGGGTAAGGGAACGGGGTTCAGGAGACAGTTGGGGGTCTGAGAGGGTGTTTGGGTGAAGGAAGGGATTATGACCTGGGGCAAGGGGATGCAGAGGGTTTGGAAGGTGACCTGAGGGAGAGAGTTGGGGTGTAAGAGGGGCAGGAGTGCCAGAGATGCTTACCTAAGAATCTCCCAGCCTGCAGCATCTCCAAGGCAGGCTGGGCTCCCTGCCTGCTGCAGCCCCAGACTGCTTGAAAATACAAGTTGTTCTCTCCACATGGCTCGCAGCTCCTGGTGGGGGGGAGTAGGAAGAGGCTTTCCCCCCCCGTCTCCCAGGACAATCTTTCAGCTCTGATTGGCTGGCTGTTTCCAGCCAATAAGAGCTGAGAGACTGTCTGAGGTCAGTTTTTATTGGCTGGTTGTTTCTGGACGATAGGAGCTGAGCATCGGGCTGGAGATGGGGAGATCACATGAAGATTTCCCCTCTTCCTGCAGAACAGAGAAACACAGCTTTAAACTGCAGGCAGCTGTGTATCTAAGGGAGCCGGCAGAGTAGTTCTCATGCTGGATCTGGTGGCTTGGAGGGCCAGATCAAGGCCCCAGGCCATATTTTGCTCAGCCCTGCCCTTGAGCATAACATATACCCTGCATTGCAGTTTAACATTTACATCAGTTTACCTGCAACTCTCAGTAAATCTGCAAGTCCCATGATCTTGGCAGACTGTTTGTAGTTTGTAGGCAACTGAGAAATACAATCCTTGATGAGGCTGAGTCGATCAGAACATAAACGTACTGTTTAAAACAAATATGGTATGTTAAAGGGAGATTATATGGGCAAACTTTCTCTAGTTTAGCTGGAACTGTTGATTAAAGTGCAAACACACACACTCATACTGCATAACAATTACATTACAGTTTAATGAGGACTACAGATACAGAAGGTCCTTCACAAACACGTAAAATACATTTCCCCTGTCCTGAAAAGTCTGCAATTTGCATTAGCACTTTAGGGGCACATTTTAACAGTAGTCGCAATTACCTACATTTCATATTGTAATGTTGATAACCTATAAAGTGTTTAATACAGTAATTTTGTATGGTTTACGTAAAACAATATACTAAAGTTTATGTTTTACGCCAGTATTGACCTTCATAATTGTTTTAGGCAAGCCTCCCACTCCAAAAAATGAGCCCTCTTCATGTTACTAGACAACTTTGAATAGACCATACAGAGTACTAGCCATCAAAACTTTCTATTTAATACTCAAGTGAGCAGTAAATGAATTTAGGTAGGGAAAAACACGAATATTGGCATATTATATTAGAAAAATCTCTATTAAGATGACATATCAATAAGACCAACATAAAAATAGCCATGTACTGCAAGTTTTATAAAGGCCCTCTGGAAATCAAATGGTAAGCAGAGTAAAGATTTAAGACAAGAAACGTAACAAAAGTACAGATTTTTGGGTAGGTTCTGTAACACAACACATTAGCAAGAACCATTAAATCTTTGTAATTTACTGATTACAGCAGTTAAATTTATCAAGTATTTCTCATCCTAATTAAAATATAACACAGGTTCTCCACTGAGCACACAGTCAACCTGCGGAACTTCCTGCCAGAGAATGTGAAGAAGGCTAGAACTTTAACAGGGTACAAAAAAGAGCTAGGTTGATTCATGGAGGTTAGGTCTATCAATGGCTATTAGCCAGGATGGGTAGGAATGGTGTCCTTAGCCTCTGTTTCTCTGGAAGAAGGTGACAGGGGAGGAATCAAGTGAGAATTACCTGTTGTGATCCCTCCCTCTGGGGCATCTGGTATTGGCCACTGCTGGCAGACAGGACACTGGGCTAGATGAACCTTTGGTCTGACCCAGTATGGCCATTCTTATGTTCTTAATATTGTGGTTTCATAAATATCAAAGATGGGGATTTCAGACGTATTCACTATTGACCTAACTTTGGAGTTTAACGCTGACTTCAGTGCAATTAGACCAATGCTGACCACTTTGGTAAAATCATATCCCCAAATTTTAATTTCACTCCCTGTGCCTGTACACAAGTACAAATTGCGACAAATTCAGCTTGCTTTACAATACTGCACTGATGTAACTGAACAGAATTTAGCTCAGAATGTGGAGGTAAAAACTAACATTACATGGGCAATAATATACAATAGTTCTACAGTGGTGTATCCCTACTGACTTCAATAATTACCCATGATGTGTAAGATTGAAAAAAAGATCAGAGCCGTAAATTAAGTGGAAACACCAAAAAGTTTAAAAGATATAAGGAATCCCATTTTAAGACTGAAATGCTATAAAAAGCACCACTTCAAATTAAAAAAAAACTAAAATTAAACATTAACTTAATGTTTTAACTTGGTCCTAAAAGTGTAAAAAAAAAAAAAAGCAATTTTCACACAGAATATTAAAAAGTCCTAAAGGCTTCATAATCATGTCATTATTTTTAAAGCTATCATTTCAGCAATTCTGTTTCTCAAACAAATATATTAAACAGGGTTATTTTTACATTTTATGAATATACCAAGGACTCAGCCAAACACAAGACTGCCCTTATAAAATATGTCAGTCTTCTTGAGATTGAAGATAAAAAATAGGAGTAAATTGTATAATTCAAAGTGAAAAAGTTAATATTGGCCAGATAGGCATACAAAAATTCAAGGCAGGGACTTTGGAAACTCTTAATCTTCTTCTTACTGGCTCTCTAAATCCTTACTGCAAAGCCATATTCCAATAAAGTAAAATAGATTAATTGAATGGGAAGGGAGAACAGACACAGGCTCCAATCCTAATTCTTGTCTGCAGGAAAGGAAGGAGAGGTAGTGTTTCTTTTCTTCTTTAAAACAAACTCATGAGACAGTCAGCTACTACAGCAATAGCTGGTAGGTAGATGAATATTCTAATAAAGGCCAGGTGGAATCAAAAAACTTTTATTTGACCCAAATTTGTGGTTCCACAGGCAGTCAGAAAGGAAGGAAGTATAGATGGATAATCAAACGAAATGTCTTAAGGTTAACACTTTATACTCACAAGAAGGGAATCTGTAAATGTTTTTGAACAAGACTCCGGGACTGGTATGGCTCTTGGCACATAAATGCTGGCTGTCCCTGGTGCATGCGCCTTGTCGGGACAAGGCAGCTTGCGTGTTCTTATGATCCCAGGAGCTATGCCAGTGGGAGCTTAGTGGTCCTGGTAAGTTCAACCAAGCTAGAAAGGTCAAGGGGAGAGGAGCCAGACTAAGAATGCACACCAGTCCTCCAGGATTAGGCGTTTGGCTCAGGGCTAACAACTCTGTCCTAGAAAAAGCTTTTCTTATGGAAATAGCAAAAAAGATTTCTCTCAACTGTGTGTGACAGCTTTCCAGAGTCACTTATAGTGACTAGTATGACTGCCAGTGGTGAAAGCAGAAACGAAGCTATTGACGTGAAGACAGAAGTCCTGAGAACCAAGATTAAGACCAAAATTGTATTCTGGAATGTACGTAAGGGAAGCAGAAACGAGGACGACCCAAGACAACATAGCGCTGGACCGTTAAAGTAGAAATGAAGAGCATGAATTACACTTGGGGCACTACTGAGAGGCTGGCCAGAGACAGACAGAAGCGGAGGATCTTTGTTGCTGCCCTATACGCCAGTGGGCATGAAGGACGATGACGATGATGATGACAATGTTGGAGTGCTGTTCAGGAAGCTTCTACACTATAAAACAATTTACTACTTGTGCTCCTAGTATAGGTTTTTGCTGGTACCTTAACATTGCATAAACAAAGCCTTCCAAAATTCTAACAACTCACTTAACCCAGTATTAAATATTAGATCTTTCAGGACTTCATGAATTTTGTTAGTTTTCATTAGTTCACGGTCACCTAAATTCTATTTAAAGAGTATGGGCAAGCAAAGATGCACATGAAGGAAAAGTGGAGCTAGAAAACAAATAGCAAAAAAAGAATTAACAGAAAAGATGTAAAAGAAGCTAAAAGAAAAACAAAATGAAATAAATGATTGGAAAACTGATTGTAATGGAGAGAAGGAATGCTGATCAAGCACGCGGTGACTAAGGAGTTAAACTCAGGTAACTAGCGAAAGTGTTGGCCAAGGGCCAGGAGAAGCAATCGAGATAGAGGGATGAAATTGGAATTGTATAAGATTCCTTGCCTGCTTTGCGTAGGAGAGAAAAACCAGGAGTTGAGATACAGAAAATGGTTTAAACACAGGCAGGACTACCATGCCTCCAGAAAATTCAAGGCATGGAAGTGGACTGAACCAAGGAAAGATTGGATGCAAGTAAAGGAGAAAAAAGTGCATCTAGTCACCTTAGGGGTATTTTTTTTTCTTTGTTTTGTAGTTTGGTTTGAACTGCTCTGTGTGAGTCTATGTCTCACCTCCCCATTTACCATCTAGCACTGTGCCCAGAGACTTTTTTCTGTGTTTTAATTTGTTTGCCTTTATCAAGTTTATATTTTGTTTTGTAATAAAAATCATTGTTTTAAGGTGATGATTTGATTCTTGTGTCCTGGAGGGTCTGTCTGTCTGCGTGTATCTGCATGCCTCACACTGAGAAGTTAGCTTGTTTTTTTTTTCTTTTTTCAAGCTCTTTTAGGGCAAAAGAGCTTGGGGTACCCCGGAGATGGGTTCAAGTGCTGACCCCCTTTTTTTAGGGGGTAAAAATCACTTGATGGCAGCAGCAATTCCCCAAAATCCATGTATTGTGATTCTGAGGGGAAGTTTTTGTAACCAGTGTCTATAGAGGCAAAGGGGTTGTTTTGGGGGGGGAGGGTGAGGGGGGAGTTGAGCTTTGCGGGCCCCCATCTTCTGCACTCGGATTGTCAGAGTGGGAAACAGCCCTGACATTGACAATGAAAACAGAGGATAAAGTAAACTGACTAGGTCCAGAAAAAAAGCAATATTTGTGGATAAAAGCTAATGGAGCCATTATCTGAAGAATATCTGATATAACTTATGGAGAGAGGAAATAAAACGTGACAAAGACTATTTGAAGAGGAAGAGGATATCCAGAAATACAGATATGATCACCTCTCTCTCTCTGTTACATCTGTAACACACTGCAAGTCTCGTACATATTTGGCAGTTAGCTAAAGATTACTATTCTGTTTGTCGCAAAAAAAAGTAAAACCTGGGGTTAGAGGGGACATAAGAACATAACATAAGAATGGCCATACTGGGTCAGACCAAAGGTCCATCTAGCTCAGTATCCTGTCTGCCAACAGTGGCCAATGCTAAGTGCCCCAAAGGGAATGAACAGAACAGGTCAAGTGATCCATACCCTGTTGCCAATTCCCAGCTTCTGACAAACAGAGGCTAAAGACACCATTCCTGCCCAACCTCGCAGAGCCACTGATGGACCTAACCTCCATGAATTTATCTAGGGTTTTTTTTAATCTTCCTCAAAGTCCTGGTCTTCCCAATACTTTCTGGCAAAGTTAAGATAAGTTAAGATAAAAAGTTAAGATAAAGAAAAGTGAAGCTAATTAAATTAAGACTCATACTCTCACATAAACCAGAGAAAAGTTTTGAGACCATCCTAACATCTTAGTGAGCAAGATAATACTGCACAGATAAGCAGGGAGAGGGGAAAAGAGATATGCATGTGCACATATACTTGTTCCTCTCTCCACTGTTCTGAAATATTCAGATAAAATGCACTGCAATACTCAAGCACAACGTGCACTAAAAATGTGAACCCACAACTTTAATTTTCTTCCTTTCATGCACTAAATAGTGCCTCACCCTTAATGTTATTTTAATGTCATCTTTAATATATTTAAATTATTGTATGATAATGTCTAGCTTGGATAAACGTCTTGCAGCTATATGAAAACTTTAAAAGTGATTTTATTCCTTTACAAGATTAATTTATCTGAAAGATTTTGAAGAGAGAAGAATAAAACAGTACCATTAAAAGTGACAGGCTTCATATCACATACCATAGCTATGGTATACTGGATAAGCTACAGGAAATATTAAAACTATACACTATTAAACTATACCTTGTAATGGCAAGATTGTCACACCAAATTCATCCAGATAGTTAAGAGCACGAACGAGGTCTAGCTCCTCTTGGACAGCACTGGGGCAGTCGACAATAAGTTGTAAGCAGCACCTAAATAAATAGGAAAAGAACATTATGCACTCCTGTAAAAAGATCAGACAAGTTACTCTTTTAGATACAGAAATTATAACTTCTTATAGTTGACTCTGAAAAGTGACGGCAAAATAACGATTTATTATATATTTTGGTTTGTCAAGCTTAGAAACTGCATCATGTGACTTAAGTTTTACATGACTCCTCGTTAGCTGACCGATGGTCTGTGACACCCAGAAGCACAGACTACTTATCAAATATCTTAGCTGGGTGACCCAGCTAAAATATGAATGACCTAAATAAAGATACTGAACACCTAAATTAGAAGTAAAGAAAAAAAAATTAGGACTTCTAATACTCTAGCACGTTTAACAAAACAAACACCAAGACATTTAAATTTAGTGAAACATTTAGTGCAGCATGTAAGGGCACACTTCTGTGCATCATTTTGACAAAGCTTTTTAGCCTTGTCAAAAACAGCACACAATGTCAAAAAAGCCCAAGGTCAAGGACCCCAGGCAGTTCATCCAGCAATGTTTTGTATTATAAAACATTCCAGAATGAATATGATAAATGAAAAATTGTCTGACATTGTAGCAAGTACAAATAAGTCTTCTATGCATGAACAAAATACTATTTCTCAAGTAGTATAATAAAATAAAAATTATTATTGTCTTTAAAACAATCTTTTGTCTTATCTGCACAGTGAAAGACGCATCACTCCATAAGAAAAGACCGTTACCTGTGTTAAATAACTAGTGTTCTTCAAGACGTGTCACTCATAAATGTACCACAATAGGGGCACATGCTTACCATATACGTTGATACCAGAAGTTTTTTCCCTTATCAGAACCCATAGGGGAGCAACTCTAGTGGCCCCTGGATGAACCCTCATGCCACTATATCATGTTTCCTGTCATACCAGAAAACACGTGCCCAAAAGCCACACTGGCCCTTGGGCAACTGGGTCCCTGGCAGGAAGATGAGGATTGCCAAGGACCAGACACCCTAGGGTCACCTACCCACCTCCACCTCACCCATTTCCCTGACACCATCCTCATCCCCTTCCCCCAACCCTGAGCAACCCTGACCCATGACACCAGTCCATGCTGGGAATCCAGCATCATGTCCCCCACAAGATTGGAGCCAATGCTGGTTTCCTTTGGGGGAAGAGGGATGCTGTTCCTCCCCTCCCCACAAGAAAAGCCGGAGCAGAGCCCAAGGCAAGAGACCAAGCAGAGTGTGCAGTGGAGAGAGCCGCTTCCCCACTCCTGGAGAGCAGTGTGGACCAGGGTAGGGTATTAGTCCAGCTTCACAGAGCCTGTAAGCGTTGCCTCACACAAAGAGCACAGTTTAGAATCAATCAAGTTGCTTGTGGGACAGCTCTTCCATGTCCACACAAGGGCAGAGGTATCTGACGTGCTGCAACAGCAGATCCAGGGGGATCAACACATTGCTATTTACCCAAATGTAGGGTAGAAGGAAGAAGATCATAAGGTGCAAATGCACAAAAAGGAATACAAATAAAGAATTAAAGCAAAATTGTTAGGAGAAATGAAATGTCACCTTGTTCCACTGCCAGAGGCAGAAAGGTTGGCTGCTTAAGATGAAGGGCAGAGTTTAGCCACAGGTGGGGAAGATTATCCCATTAGGAATCATTAAGGTGAGAAGCAATGCAACTGGAGAGTAATTTATCTCAGCCAGACAGCCTTTTGTACTTTCAGGTCTTCAAAGCTGTGGTTACAGTCTCCTCCCTCCCCCATTTACTTTACACAAGGGGACAGAAATTACAGGAGAATTTGGCCAAAGCCTTTTTTTTTTTTAAAGTGAAATTCATCATCTACTACACATAAAATGAAGGACTCAAGAGATAAAGAATATGGAATAGAGAGAAAGAGAGAAAACATGTTTTACTATACCTGGCTAAATCCATGCAGCTATCAGTCAAGCTGGTAGAAGAATTGAAGTATTCTCTGCCAGCAGCCAAAACCAGTTCAATGCTTTTCTCATAGCTGACTCTATACTGTGGTTTTCCTTTTGAGGCAACACTAACTGGTGGATCCACTGACTCAACACTGCAATGCATCATTTGCCCAGCTAGGTGTATGTTTTCTAGATGGCTTGAACATAGAAGGCTTTCTGTAAATATCTGCAAAGTAGGATGGGTACATTTGTTACAATAGCATCAACTAAAAAAAGTGTTGAATTTTCTGAAGGTCCAAGCCATTTGAACATAAAGGTTCCTAATAATAAATGAGGAAAATGAGCTTAAGGTGTATCTGCAAAATTATTCCAGGATTAATATATGCATAAATAATTTTTCAAGTATTTGAACCACAAAAGAAGAGTAGGACAATAATTCCCATCTCTCTCTTTTTATTTTTTATTTACAGTACAAACTGAATTCTGTTACCTCAGTAACTGTTAACTTCAAAATAAAATCTTTAGTGACACAACAAGATTAATTAATAAAAATCAAAAGATAATATTTCACAATTAAAAAACATTTATAATTCAGATCTGACCCACACTAGAGGTCAAATTTTTGAAGTAGTTTTTTTTTTAATTCCTTTGTATAGATAGGGCTTAAAAATTAGAAGGGTAACATTTCTACAGTTTAATCAATATTTTATTCATTTGAATATTGTTGTATATAGATAATACTTAGGCATTCATGTAAAAATACGCAAGCACATTACTTTACAAATTAAAAACTCAAGCTTCAAAAATGGCCACTTTTTCCTCCAAATAGATTATGCTGCATTTCAAATTTGTAACTAATACACACGTTTTGCATGGAATTTTTTTAATAGTCTGCTATTAAGCAACTACCACAAATCCAAGTCCTGATACCATCAAGATTTACATAAATGCTTAACTTTACACAGTGTAATTTTGTAAGCAGTCCCACTGAAGTACCTTCAAGTCCACTTCAAGTGTGTAATTAAGTACATGATAAAGTCTGATCCCACTGCCTTGCCCATATGTAATATTACTGACTCCTCCATCATCCTCAGCTCTGGAAGGGAAATTTAACTATAGGTCTACTTACATCACAGAAAAAAAAATCTTAATTTTGCAGCATGGCTTAAACAACAAATTTCATAGATGTATTCCTACAAGTAGTATGCTGTAGTCCTGTTAGGTTAGTAAGTTGCTAAATCAAGGGTTCTCAAATTTTTTGCCCCCACTGTGATATTCTTTCAAAATATTTCAGGCTGTGATGACCCACTCCAATGCCAAGCCATCCTTACTTCTGTTATGCTGCTAATGGAAACTCTGCTTTCAGAGATGGGTACCCAGCCAGCAGCCACCACTCCCCAAGCTCTAAAGGCAGCACAGACCTAAGGATGGGAGTACCACAGGCCCCCCACTCAAAGAGCCAGATTTGAGAAGGGAGATTTCATGGTTCATGATACATTTTCATGGCTATGAATTAGTAATGCTCTAATAAAACACATTTAAGTTCATAACGAACATCATAACAACAACATTTCCCTTGGGTTTAATATTATTAATTTTAAAACAAGACTAATCTTCAAAGTATGAAAGTAGGATTGTTAATATGTCAATTTATTTTCAATAAAACATTTACCCATTTTAGCCTGAAGGAAAAAAAGGTATGATTATGTAAAATATACTTAAAACTGACTAAATTACCTTTCAGAATAGCTCAAATCAATGGATCATATTTTTTCTCCAATATAAAAGACATGTACAATCCCAGTTAACAAGAATAAAATATTTGAACACTAGTTATTATAACTTTGCATCAATCATTTTTAATACTGTGATAAAAATATAAAAACATTCTTGCAGTAGGCAGATTTTTTTCTTTCTCCAAATTTCATTACATTTAGAACAGCATGCCTGTATTTCTAAACACTCAGATACTATAGTGATGGCTACCACAGAAAAGCCATTAAATAAAATATAGTTTATTTTATTCTTTCATCTTCATTCATAAGGACAGAGCTCTACTAGAAGTACATAAAAGATTACCTAGAAACAAAGAGGAATCTCACTGTCATGACATTCTTACATATATGCCCTGTCCCTATGCACGTCAAACAACAGGAGATAACTTGTATCCAAAATTCTGTGTCTCATTCCTATACTTAAAACCACTCAGTGGGGCAAGAACATATATACTTTGAGCAAATGCTTTACCCAAAAATATTGCCCTTGAGCTGGATATGGCCTGCCAAGCCTTTGGATCCAGCCCTGACACACTGGGACCCTATGGAACACTCCCTGCCTGCCTCAGGGGCGATGGGGGGGGAGAGAAAAGCACAAAGTTTCCCCTGCCCCAGGTCTAAACTAACCCTTCTACGTACCCTTCAGTAACCCTTTCATCAGGTCAGAATGCTCTCCTGCACTCATACGCCTCCCGGAACCTGCACTCCAATAACTCTGTCGCAGGTAACAGCCCACTCCTCCACCCAAACTCCTTCTCAGACCCAACACCCCCTCCTGCAACCCAATACCCTACCCCAAGCTCCCTTCTTCCCCCCGCCTCAGACCCAAACCCCATCCATAGAAAAGTACGGCACTTGACCAGTTACCAAAATCTTGGAGTGGCCTCCCACACCTACCGTAAAATTGCGAGTATAATGCACACTTTTTTTCCAACTTTTTTTGGGTAAAAGTCGGGGTGCACGTTATACATAGGTGTTATTTTGGTAGCGCCTTGGCTCGCTACCTACCCGGTGCTCCGTCAGGCTGCGCCAGGGGGGTCCCTGTGGCAGGCACGAGCTTGGCGAGCACCGGGGAGGGAAGAGGCTGTGCAGCCCAAACCTTCCAGGTGAGCCTGCAGGTGGGAGCAGCGTGTCCCTCCCTCCTACTCTCCTGCAGCCCGTGGCTGCCTCCGGGAAGTGGGCGAGGCTGGGCTTGGTGCTGGCACAGTGCACAGGCAGCTGTCTGGGAGGGCGGGGCGGCAGGTTTCAACTCCGGCACCGGCTCCCCAGGCTGCACGTGCATTTCCCAGGCGAGTCTTCAAGTGAGAGCAGCGCGTCCCTCCCTCCCGCTCTCCTGCAGCCTGGGGCCGCCTCCAGGAAGTGGGAGAGGCTGGGCTTGGTGCTGGCGGGTTGGCTCCTGGCTGCAGGACAGCCACCTGTTGGCAGAAGTTGTGAGGCTGCTAAGCTCGATAGTTTCAAAGCACATTATACATAGGAGTTCCGATTTTTTCATTACGCTAAGATTCCAAAGTCAGGATGTGCATCATACATAGGTGTGCATTATACTCGCAATTTTACGGTAAGCTACAGATAAAAGCGTAGACCAGGGGTGTCCAAACTTTTTTCAAAGAGGGCCAGATTTGATGAAGTGAACATGCGTGAGGGCCGACCATTTTGCCTGACATTCTTTGAACCATTAAAATTAAATGGAAATTAACTATTTTATGCAAAGTTTATTGCAAACGGCATACTTTTCATTTCGTCACATGGATGACAAATCTAAACAGGTGTTAAATCACTCTGCCTTTCATATCTGAAGGCCAGATGGAAAAAAAAATCCAGGAAGCTGAAATATATGTCAGGAACATTGTAAAGTACATTACGTATTATTGGTAATAAAGGTTGTCTGTCAACTTTTAAGTTAAAAAAATATGAACAGGAACATAACGCCAAGTATACATGTTGTGTCCAAATATATTTATAACTGATTTAGACCAACTGACATTAACTGAGATTTTACAATGTATTCATCTCAATACATATGGATTCGTTGGGGGCCATAAAAGATAGATATTGCCAAATTACCTGTGGGGCCATATTAAACCAGAACACGGGCCGCAATTGGCCCGCGGGCTGGACTTTGGACATGCCTGGCGTAGACCGTCAAACCAGTGCCATTCTCCAAAAGGATGCCCAGAGATTTCTTTCCATCAAGTTACATAACACTTCATAAGAGTCCCAACATAAATGTTCCATTGTTGATGCAGGCCTATTCTTTTCTAAGGCCACACATAATTTTAACAACAGAAGATATTAATTTAGTAGTGCTGAGTGCTAACGGAAGATACAGGAGAACCTCAGAGTTATGAACACCTGTGTTATAAACTGACCAGTGTACCACAAACCTCATTTGGAACTGGAAGTACACAATCAGAAAGCATCAGAGTTTCCCCACTTCTCTTTCAAAAAAGGAAATAAAATACTGTGCTAAACATAAATTACAGAAATTAAGTTAAATAAACAACAGCATTTTTCTTCTGCATATAAAGTTTCAGAGCTGCATTCAACTAATGTTCAGTGGTAAACTTCTGAAAGAATGTCATCATGTTCAGAGTTACAAACATTTCAGAATTGTGAACAGCTTCCATTTCCAAAGCGTTCATAATTATGAAGTCCTACTGTATGGTCTAGCTACAAGAAAATATGCATACTAGTCAGTCAAATGACTAGTACAACTAACTTATAGAATACATTATTTAATGGAATGAGGAATATCTTCTGAAATACTGTGCTTTGTTGACATGGTTTTCAAAAGTATAACTGTAGAAAGAACAGACATATTTTTAGATCTACTTTAAATCCCATATGCCTTCTTGTCTTTAATTCCTTCAAAACTATTCAAATTTGCTTTCAGAGTTTCTCCCAAGAGCAGTAGAAACTGGCAGCTATATGCAATTAATTCTGTAAACTGTAGTAAAAAAAAAGCTTACAATGATATTAAACTTTGAAAAGATGTCAAGGTAAGTGAGCTTATGTATAGTTTAATCTAAATGCAGAACCATAATGTAATGAAGTGAATATGCAAATAAACAGCACATATGAAAATAACTTCCACTTCAGTGTAACAACAGCCCTTCACAAATTCTAATGACAACCATATCCTGGGTTTATACATATGCAGATCATTTTCTGTCAAAATTGAATTTCACATTTCAATTTAAAGAAGAAGAAAATATTTACACACAGTCCTGTATGTACTCTGGGTGACATTAATAGATTTGGCTGATTATAAAGTTCATGTTTAATAAAAATGTAATATTTAACTAAACTATAATTTATCTTTAAATTGCTTTTATTAGTAATTACTGCTAAACAGTCTAATTAAGATATGTTTGGATCAAAAATGGTTGATTCTATAACGTTTTGTTCCTCAAGCAGTTCAATTTTTTTATTTAAATAAATAGAACTTTATGCTGAGGGACTGACAGGACATTATACCTCCTTTTGATGAAATGTATCAAAGGAACTCACTAACAGAAAATTCAGCTACATTAGTTTCAAATGTAGAGTTCACAGATAGCCAAGAGGTGATATTTAAGTACAGTGTATGAGGATATTCGTGTGTCAATTGTGAAGATGCAAATGAGAAGAGCAGTATAAATTGGAACAATTTATTGTGATATGGTTTGCAGAATAAAAATAGAGAAGGGGGTAGAAATCACCTCATAGCAGGTATCTGGCTCTAAGCACGTGTACACATTCTGCTGCATATCCAACATATCCTGTAGTAACCCTTTCCAATGCATCTCACTGACGGGTGGTTGCCTAAATAAATAGAAAAAAAATCAATATTTATCATCCTCTTACTGGAATTTTTTATAAAAAAGAAAAAAAAAGAGAGGATGCTACCTCTGACCCAACATATCACAGTTTTGGTTACAGGCAGTCCCCGAGTTACGCGGATCCGACTTATGTCGGATCTGCAGTTACGAACAGGGCCCTTCCTCTCCCTGGTCTCCAACCCAGCAGCACTCCAGCTGCTCTGCCCCAGGCGTCCCCAAGTCAGCCGCTGCTGAAACTGACCAGTGGCTGACTACAGGAAGCCCTTGCCCCGGGCTTCCTGGAATCAGCCGCTGATCAGTTTCAGCAGCAGCTGACTTGGGGATGCCTGGGGTTCTTAAGTTGAATCTGTATGTAAGTCAGAACTGGCGTCCAGATTCAGCCGCTGTTGAAACTGATCAGTTTCAGCAGCGGCTGAATCTGGACGCCAGTTCCGACTTACATACAGATTCAACTTAAGAACAAACCTACAGTCCCTATCTTGTACGCAACCCGGGGACTGCCTGTATTTTTAAGTAAGTATCCCCAAAATCCTCCAGTGGGGAGAGAGTGAGTTATATTTGTTGAACACCACAAAAAGATAGGTAATTGCCATTCTGAGATATTAATATTGAATTACTGCAATAAATTGACTGCAATCTTCCAAAAGGCCTAATATATTGCCTGCTACCCATGGAGACATCATTATCTTATTGATGGGAGGAATTTAGAAGGCAGTATTTTATTAAGCTATTGGTTCACTGTCTCCCCAACTGCTTTTTGATTGTCAAGTAACACTGACGTTAGTATTTTCTCTATATTCTTTATAATGAAGTATTTAACTGAGCATCTGACCCTAATAGGTAAGTTAGTAAAATATGAAGGCCCAAGAGCCAACGAGCTGTACAGATAGGAGGTACTTTTCTTCAAAAGAACCTTCTTACTTTAGGTAGGACACTGATTTGATCTTTTCAAGCTATTTAAAAATTCTGAAGAGGGCTTTCAGCATGCATCAGCAATATTCTAGCCATCAAAGCTGATGAAGTTTTTCTTAACAAGAGAAGCAGTAATTACAACATAAAAATAGCTGCTTTTCTCAAAACTTCAACTGTCTTATTTCACTATTCTCAATGCAAGTTGTGCAATAACTCAGTTACAGTAAAATGGAACAAGAAAAGAATTTTCAAAATAAAATATTATTAAAAGAAATAGAAGACTTAATTATTGTTAAACTTTTACAAATACTGATACAAAAGCTTGTAAGAAAATCATTTGAAGCAAAAAAAATCTAAAAGCTTCTATTTCAAACTCTGCACTTTCTGTAAAATATAATTAGTTTTAAAATAATTTATTTATAGTTTTATTGTTTATTTAAAAAATACATGTACATCTAGAAGTATTCTTCTCTGCCAATATGCCTCTTAAGCTTGCTTAACTGAACAAAAATACAACCATGCTGAAATCAGTGTGAAACAATTCTAGCAAGAGGCATTATTTTTAATAACTACAAAAATCAGTGAGGCACTGGAAGCCAATGCTCACTTCCATGTTAACATGTTTGTTTTATGGATATTGTGTTAAGACTGAAAGAAAAAAAGTACCACCATATTGGTGCACAAAATGTGAATATGCACATCCTCTGAATATGACCATTCTAAGCTGACTAACATGGTCAATACTCACTTGCGTCCTGTGTGCCTCGTCAACCTAATCATAAGCTTGCGTGCTTGTTCAGGACTGCTCTGCGTATCTTTTACAAATGATACAGATTTCTGAAGTCCATGCTTCTCCAAAATTTCTGATACACTATAAATATACAGAATAAATCATTTAGCATCTTGCCATTTTGTACCACATTTGATCATTACTTACATTGCAATAGTGCCTCGAGTATCTCTCAACCTTTTTGATATTTAGGACCAGGGTTTGCTGCCTTCCTGAACTGTGTCAGGGTGCTCTCAGGGACCAGAACCAGTTCACAGACCAGTCACTGAGAAACAATGGCCTAGAGGCTTCAAACAACATCAGGGTTCTATTGCGCAGTGAGAGTCTCTCCCCTGAAGAGCTTACAACTTCAACAAACAAGTTAGACAAAGCGTGGAAGGAAGGAAATATTAGTAGGAACTAGGGATGTTAGCAGTTAGTCGGCTAACAGTTTAACTGATAAGCGATTGCTTATCAGTTAACAGTCCCAAGTTAGCCAAAATACCCTCCCTGCCCCCCCACATGCTCTGCGATTAAAACTTGGATCAGCAAGCTGCCTCAGTCCTAGTCCGCCTGTCCAAGTTTTAAATGGAGAGCACATAGGGGAGCCACCTTTGATACAGAAGCAGCAGCATAGGGTAGCAGGCAGGAGCTGGTCCGAGCAGAGAGCCAGTTTAAAAACCGGCTCACGCCTGTCACCTTGTGCTGCTGCCTCTGATACAGAGGCAGTAGCATGGGATAGCTAGTGGGACTCCCCAGGTAGGGTTGCCAGGTGTCCAGTATTCACCTGGAAAGTCCAGTATTTTTGGCTCCTGTTGGGTAAAAAAATTCAGAGAATACCGGACGCGTAAAATGTCCGATATTTTCTGAGTTTTCCCCCAGCCAGGAGGCACCTGGTAACCCTACAAACACTCAGCACCCGGCCTCCCTCCGCCCCACCTCCCAGCCCCCAACACCCCCAGCTCCCCGGCTGCAGCCCTCATGCTTACCTGGTTCCCCAAGGCTGCCAGCACAAAATGGCTGCCAGGCAAAAGACCTAGGGAAAGCAATGCTTCCTTTGGGTCTTAGTGCTCAACCACTCCCCCATCCCTGCACTCAATCTTAAAGGAGACATGCTGTTTTATTATTTTTTTCCATTTAAGTCTTTTTTTTTCCCCCTCAACAACTTTGGTCTCTCCGCCCACCCTTTCCCCCCCCTCAACACAATTTTCCCCCCTTTTTTGGAGGGGGAGGGGGAGGTCACTATTTTTGTTTCAACCATCTGGCAATCCTATCCCCCGGACTGGAGCCGGGAGCCGGGAGTGTACTGGCTGTCAGTCCCACCAACGATGGGAGCATTTTAGTAATTGTGTAACTGTTGCAGTTACATGATTACTAAAATGGATTTCTAACACTCCTAGGAACCTTACAGAGGAGGAGCTGATTGGAGGCTGAGAGAGTACACAACTTTGCCGAAGTCATACATAAAATCTGTGGCAGAGCCAGAAACTGAACTCACATCTCCCAAATCACAAACTAGCACCATAACCACGAGTACTGTCCTTCCTTCAAACAAAAAATACTGTCAGTACACATACCACATTGGCAGCTAACAGCAAGATTTTCAGCAAGTCCCTTCCGAACCGAACAAAATCTATTTTCAATTTAGAGTATATTCAAAAAATGTCACTCTCTAATCACCAGGTATTTTATCAAAGAAGCGAACCAAAAATTTGAATCTTATTTCAAGGAAGAATGTTATAACCATCTTGTTAACCCGACATTTTTTTTTTAAAGGTTCTGATTATCAGAACATATAAACTTTTGCTAAACTGTAAGGAGCTAGCATTACAGCAATACCATTAGAAACAAAAAAAAAAAACCTCCCCTCATTACTTCCTTTCTTAGACTAACCTCTCTTAGTCATTTTTGTTCCTCTTTTCTTCCAATAAACACTCAAGGCATTTGAAACTTGCTCAGAGAGGTCTCCACGCTGTGCAGTTTGCCCCCCATACCTCCATGGGGTCAGAGAAGAACATGCACAGATGCACAGCGGGGTCCCAGGCCAACCCCCACAGAGAGTGGGAAGGGAGCACCACCTAGCTCTGTTCCTAGTGCCAGCTGTGGGCCTTATGGCAGGGATTCTGACTGCCAGCTCAACATCAGGGGTTCTGGTTCTAGCCAGGGCCGCCAACCACATGCCCAGCAACTTCACACCCCGGAATCCCACTCCTGGCTGAGACTCTGCTCCTTGCCAAGCCTCTGTCCCTTTCCCTACTGTGTCCTCAACCTTTGCTCCCTTATCTCTGTCCATGTCCCTACTCCTGGCCCTGCCTCCAAAGGGTGACGGCAGCAGACAGGGTAATGGGGGCACAAGGTAAAAAGTTTGGGGACTGCTGGCTTAGAGACTTTTGTCCACAAATACCAAAGCAGTTCAACACTCCGTTCTCATTCCTTTCAGTTTTAGCTTTGATATTTACTTTGGGACAGTAGTTGTTGAAATATGTTTTGTAGGGAAAAAGTTACAATCCAAATATTGTAGAAGAATTTAAGATTCAAAAAGTAATTTTCTTCTAGATTTGTAGTGAAGAGTTTAGATAGGACCTAATTTCATGTGTCATGGTAATCTGCATGTTCTTGTACTACTCCTCCAATAAAACATAATCAACTGTTGATATGGTAAATTGTTTTTACCTGAGAATTTTTTCCAGTTCATCTACCCTGTCGTGAAGTGTTTTAGTTATATCTGTTTCAGGGCTGTGAAGGTTTAAAAAAAACAAAACACTGTTGAATCCAGTTATTGTTGGAATACCACATTATTGACAAGGAAATAAACACTAACAGGTTGGACATTCAGCCTAGAATCTTTCAAAACCAAAGGATGCTGCAGCTTGACAAGGAAGGAGCAATACTGTTGGCTTCTAGTAAAAGGCAGGCCAAGAACTTGTAGGTAATACTAGACAACACTGAACCTACCTCCAGAAATATAGAGGCTTGCTTCTCACTTGACACTTTGCCATTCAACTCCCTCCCTTCCACCTATGCACATTTTTTTCAAGTGTGATCTTCCCAAATGTGGAGATTGGCAATGGACCCAGAACAGAAGAAAGCAGCTCAAGGCTACTCCTGTTATTCAGTCTTTCATCCATTTTCTCCAGAAATGTTGGTCAGAGTAGGAGGGCCTGCTTCAAAATGGCATGAATGCCTATGACTGTCAATGTTGTATGTAGTAGAAATATTAAAATGTTTTTAAGTAAACATGTAACCGCTGAAATTTTGAGTGGTTACCCAGTCACACGGGGGGAGAGGGAAGGTTACTCGGAAGTAGTTGTGCACAGGTAACCAGCTCTTAAATTGCTGGTACAGAAGCAGCAGCACAGTAGTGGGGAGAGCAGGTGGCACACAGGAAGCCAGCTTTTAACAGCTCCCCGTGCACACTGGAAGCCTGTGTGTCACCATGAAGGTTAAATGATGAGCTCAGGTTCAGCAGCTAACCATGTACAGTTACACTTCCACATCCCTAGTACATAGCTGTCTCAAAGAGACAAGGTGGGTGAATTTTTTTTATTGGACCAATTTCTGGTGTTGAAAGAGACAAGCTTTCCCAGCTTACTCAGAGCTCTTCTTCAAGTCTGGGACATATAATCAGAGGGTATTGTCTACACTACAATTAGTGATTTGAGCTTGCACATCTTAGGATAAGGGGCTGTTTAATTGTAGTAAAGATGTTTGAGCTTGGGCTGCCTGAGCTTGGGTATCCTCCTACCTTTGTCTGATATATAAAGTAGAAATGTGAAAGGTTAACTTTTCAGTGGTTACAGTTACCTATTTAACCAACTTTTCACATCCCTAATACAAAGTGCTGGTGAATAGCCCTGGCCTGAACATCCTGATGTTAACCTTTCAATTTAGATAATTTATGAATTTTTTTTGTTTAACATATATGTCATATAAGCTCAAAGAGTTCAATTAACAAAAGTCATTACATAATTATGTTACATACTCTAGCAATTAATTTATTTTAATTATTTCCCCAGGAGAAAAGCATATCATGTCAGGAAATATTTTAGGTAATTCAGAACAATGTTTAATGTGTCCTAAAACATCTGCAGATAACCACTAACGTATGCTCACCCATATCCTCTTTGTGGAAGGCATTCCAAAATATCATAACAGAGGGACAACTGGTCATCTCGTTCACAATTATAGATACATTCCAGTGCCATACTCATCAGCTGGTCCTGATCAGGAATTATTTTTTGCTGACACTGTCAGAAACAGAATTAATTTTGCTGTATGTTGGAACATTTTTTTCCATTTATAATCAGTTTTCCCATACTCCAGTGCTACTGTCAATACAATCTTAGTGTAATTATAACTGTAAAACCAATTTAATGATTTTTTTTAATTAGAGGCTCTCTGAATCTTTAATAATTCTTGTCAAATATCTTTTGTAAGTACAAAAAATGCAACAGAAGTTATTCTGTATCTTCTATGTACTGCAACTGGCTGAAACAGCAAGATACTTGCAACTGAATCCTGTTTACTTTTGAAAAAGAAAATATTTTAAATAAGCAAATTATTAAATAAAAATGTTTGAGACTTGAAACTATTACTTTACGTCCATTAAAGCAGTTTATATTATTTGCATATTAACAGCATCCATACTCACTAAAATGCTAGTTATTGTGTATGACCTAAACAGCATCCATACTCACTAAAATGCTAGTTATTGTGTATGACCCATCCGTCATACAAACCACTGTTGTATGCAGCAGAAAAATTAGGTGCTTCTAATTATTATATCAATTTATGATTCAAGGATTTAAAATTGCAATCGAAACTGGATAGACACACTACACTAATTCAGATAGCTGCAGATAAGATGCTGAAATGCAACCTTATATTGCCAGAGTATATTGCATTTTACTGAAAATCCTTTAACAGTTTGTAATTCCATGTTTACAGAAAGACCATTCACTTTTGTAAAAGCACAACACTCCTCCTCTAAGAATGCTTGCTGTTATTTTTCCTCTGTATCGGGGCCATGTTTTGTGGATACCTTCAATGTAGATCAAATGCCAATGTTTTTCAATCATTTAAACTTGCATTGTTCAGACCAGGTCTAGAGGAGACACTGGTAAAAACAGTGGATGTCAATCCGCACTAGATCTGCTGTAAATGCAGGACACAACATGCAGAAGAGTAATACAAGGGTGTATTATGGGAAAAATCAGTTACTTTGCAATAGTGTGTCTTTCAGTAAGGATGTAATTACTTACAAATGATCGATGGTAGAGTCCTTCTGCAAGACTCTGAGGGAAAAAAGTGATGGTTTACAAGTCTGTCACAGCAGATGACTATGCAGTAATGAGAAAATCTTGCTATTGTTTTATTGGAATAGTCATAAGTTGGCAGAGAGTACAACTGTTCTGAATATGCCTTCATCACAATAGAAAAGAATGTTAAGCATTTAGGGTGGAATTTTCAAAAATACTTTGGTGTCAGCTTAACCCTGATCCTACTGAAGTCAACAGAGTCAGCCAACACTGAAAAAGATTTTCCAAGTAGTATATCCCCACTTCTTTCCTTCTCGTGTAACACCACCAATAACAAAATTTCTGCAGACCAAATTCGGTCCTCACTTGCACTGTGCAAATGTCTCCAGTGAGGCTGTGTGGGAGTAAGCAAATGGAAATGAATACATAATTCCAATGACGATGCATAAGAAGGAACATCATCTAGCTTTCTCACATCTAACTAGCAGGGAAGACACCGACGAGCAGTAAAAAGTTAATTGTATCTGTTAAACAAGAAGATATGTCTGAAGATAAACAAGGAACAGATCTACTGAGTAAGAAGTCATTTTTAGCAACACTTTTGCAGAGTAGAACCATACTTCAAAAGCAGATAGTTAGATAACGATCAGTTGAGGAGAGAAAGCCAAAACTTTTGTTTATTTGGCCAGTATATGAAATACAACTTCAATTCCAATTTTAATTGGCTCTTAAATGCACAGTTAATTCATTTTCAGGACTATTTTCCAAATATGTTTCACAAGATGTAAGAAGTGACTGCTGAATGCCCACTTTTGAGCAAAGAGGAAGTAACAAATATTCATCTCATCCAATATGAGACTAAACATCTATTAGAAGCAACATAAAATCTGTAGCTGAACGTAAGAGTTAGTTGTATCAGTATTTTGTATTATAGCAATTATATTAGTTTATTCCATGTTCTATATCATTAATGAAGATTTCACACAGCAGTGGCCCAAGAAACAATATCGGTGGTATCCAACTCTAACTGACGACACTGCCGTCTTTCACTGTCTCTTGCTTTTCAGTTTTAGCCAAAGGTCAATCCACACTCAAAACATCTAAGGCAACATTAATGTTCCAATTAAGGTTTCATGACATAGTATTTAGCATTTTACTAGAGCCCAAATCATTACTGTGGTTTCTTGTTCTGCTAATTTTGTACTTTTATGAAAAAGCCATCAGGCATGTCTGTCTAACAAGATTTATAAAATCATGTTACTACACATAGTTCAGTTGCCCTCTAGATATTTAGTGATTTATTAGCTCTCAATATTTGTTCTGTTAGTTTACTCTGAATCAGGTCTTGATTAAATCAACATAGCACAGCATGACATCGGACTCCCATGGTTTTATCCCTGTGGACCTGTGCCCCTCCATCCATTTGAAGAAGAGGCAGCTGAGGATCTTCTCCCATTACAGAAGAATCAGGGAGAGTCCTTCTATTTTCAGAAGCAATAGAGGTGTGTCCTTCTCCACACTACGAGGAGAGGTAGAGGGGAGAGAACTTACCTTGGCAGCCAGATTGTGCCTATGCAGGAAGTGGGTATGTTGATATAGTTACTGATTATGCACTTAAAACACAGGAAGAGAAGCTCAGGATTTAGGATGGACCTTTCTGCTATGTATGTTTTACATGTAAATAATTACACAAATAAATCAACTTTGCAGGAACTGACGAGGGTTGTGGGATGAATGTAAATTTCAAATATCCAGTGACACAGATTTCAATCTGGCTACTGAGAAAAGGTAGTTTAAATAATTATGAATGTTTCCTTTATATAAATACTCCTTACCAGAACTCATAAAGAAAAAAAATGAAAGCTGGTAACATTCTTCAGGCAAAGGCATCACACAGAAGTTCTCAAAAAATTATTTTAAGAGGCTTCAAACAAACTACCAAAATATTCAGCCATCTCCAAAAAATGTAGTTCAATGCAATACCACCACTCTCAATAAAAAGATATTTAGAAGAACCCACACTAACTTCAACTCTGCTGGGTATTCCTGCTAGAGATTAATTATTAACATAACTTTTGAAATTGTGTTTAAACCTTGTTTAGGGAACTTATTTTCATATTTGTATGACAACTGTTCAGTGAAAAAGGAAATAAAACAACAGAGTCAACCTCCAAACTGATTAGGAAACAAATAAAGCTTACTTATGAATCCAATTTTGCTGGATAAATTATAGTTTTCTAATAAAACAATAAATAAAACAACTATGAATCAGTACTTACATCTGGTTTTGAATTTTGAAAGATCTTGAGAGGGAATTTCAGGTCTTCCTTTGCTAAGGTTACTAAATACTCTCTAAAAAGTGTGTTTGCAAGACCAGGGGATTGATTTTCACAGCGATGTAGAAATGGGACCATCCACTGATAAATGTTCTTCACATATTTTTCATCAGAAGACTAGAAAGCATAAGGAGTTAAACAAAACAAACAAAAGGAACCAGTTTTTATCAATGAAAAAAAGTAAAAACAAATATTTTGTGTAACAATAAAATTATGCTAACTATGCATTATCAGCACCACTCAAATCCCGAGCTTGAAGCATTGCAGCATTGCCTCCTACTGTAGTAAGATGAAGGCCAGAAACATAAGCCCATGTAGCACAGCTTTGGTCTGAGGCATGAGGCCTAGCTAACAATGGACAAAACATGGCTAACAAAGCAAAGCTAACCTGTGACCAAGAGGCTGGCCCATGCTCACAGAACTTGGCATGAACGGGGCTGAGAGTGCAAAACACTAACTAACAACAGGGCCAGGTGTAGAACAGTAATCGGTACTAGGTACCAACTGTAAAACAGTAATTGGTATTGGTCATAATTTGAAAGCACATGACAAAAGCAGCTCATTAAAAAAGACCTTGGTACCCATACTCCCCACAGATACCCGCCCAAGTTCAGGAAAGGGTCTAAGGACGCATGATGGATAGACATGATCTAATCAAGCCACAAGATAGGGGTGATGGGTGGTATCTAAGTAGCATCAAAGGGTGGCAACCTGACACATCAGGAGTGATGTGTAACTTGTTTGTACCTATATATAAAGTGGTGTCTTGGGGGAGTCATTCCATTGTTACAGAGTAAATATGCGTAGTGGTTCAATAGAGTCTACTGGCAACTCTTACTGTACTTTGCTTAACAATAAACCTGGCCAGGCACCTTCGATCCTTATCTGATTCGTGTTCTTTGGGAGCTCTCTTCAAGTCTGCTGTGTTAATTAATATGTAAATCAACATGGTGCACATGCAAGCAACCTTCTGGTTATCATCACTGAGGGAGCTAGAGACCTTCAGGAATTCATCAGGAGGACCCTGCCTGACTGATATCACCTACCACTTTAACTACAGAATTAGCTAAACTGGAGCAGAACACTGTCATCCAAGATGGGAGGAATGGTCTCTATTGTGTCTAAGGGAATCTTATAAGAAAGCCCAGCTCTCTCAATTTCCTCAGCTGCTTTGACTACAGCTGACCTGGTCACTACCAGGCATTCCCAGTACAACGTCCCATCTCACTGCTCCTTTGGTGGTAGAATAAGTCTAGTCTTACCATAATTATATTAAGTTATTTTGGAATACTGCTAAAAGCTTCCCAAGCAATGCAAGCAAGAGAAATAAATACTGATTTTCAACAGTGTATGGTCTCAGAAAAACTTGGACAGAATTTCATGGGACAAAGAAAAGGAACTCTCTTGCCTAAGGGTGTTCCCTCTGCTGAATTTCAAAGATCTGATGCATACTTTGAAGGTGTTTCAAAAGAAAAAAAAAAATCACTAGAAATCTTTTCTAATGGTAAGTGTTAGGCAAATTGTGCCCTCCCCAAAGCAGCACATGCACTTCCCTGCGAGCTGGATCTGGAGAAGAGCCTCGGGGTTTCCTCTTCTCCCCACTCTCCTGCAGGAAGCCAGAGCTGGTGCACTCATCTTATGGGGAGACAGGGGCATGAGTCTGAAGTGTCTGACCCAACGCAGCCAGAGGCGGTGGCAGTTCCACAATGGGTCCTGGAGTGTTGGGACCCCAAGCGCAGTGAGGAGCCGTTGCTGCCTCCGCCTGCTGGCTCGGCCCCAGCCCTCCTCCAGCGGCTGGAGGGGAGGAGGAAGGACGCGGACTGAGAGGCCGGGGGGAGACCGGGGCTGGATGCGGCCACGGGCAGGGGGAGAAGTGGGTTGGCCAAGAGGCCAGGTCTGCGACCGGGTAGGGAATGGTGAGGCCAGGGCTGGCTGCAGGAGGAGGGAGGGGGGGAAGGCTGGGGCTGGCGCGGTCCTCCCCTACCTGGTTGCGGAGGCTAATAGGCTGGGGAGGGAGGGTGCTGAGAGGACAGGGCTGCCACAGCCCCCAGCCCTCCTCTCCCCAGCACCCGGGATTGGCATGGCCTTCTCCTCCCAGGCGGCTGGGTGGAGATCTGGGCTTGTCTACCTCCAGGGACAGAGGGCTGGCAAGCATAGCAAGCAGGGGGCATAGTCCCCTAGTGTTGTTTTAATTTTTAATAATGAGCAAAAATGGTTCCACTGTTTTCCAAAAATACTATTTCTACATTACTAAAAAAGGAAAAATCTAGTGCCAACCCTGTTAAGGATATGAATGGGAAATAAGTGGAATTGTGACAGGGAAACACCTCTGGCTGAAGAGCATTGTTATATTATGTATTCCAGAAGGTCTATATAAGCATGGAAATTATTTAGGCTCAACCACCTACTCAATACATTTTCAAAAATACATACATTCATCATTAGCAATCTTAGTTTTTCACTATCTTTCATCTCCTGCAGATCTTTCAAGGTTAGGGTTAGATCACATCCAGTCTCATAAATCAGCATCTCCAGAGTAACCAGGTTATCACAAAGCACCTGCAGACCAGGAATGTTCCTCTCCATGCCAAGCCGAACCAAAGACAGAGCACAGTCCACCTAAGCACAAGGAAAAAACAACATTGTTACCCGATTGCTTCTTTTTGATAATCAGCGTGTGAAATAGTCCTAACTGGTCCTTCGGATATTATTGTTACAATAATTTTTCCAAGTAGGGTCTATGGCTGTTTGAAATCTCATTTGCATTTATGAAGCATTTTGAATTAAGAGCTCCCTGTCCTTTCCTACGCATACTTACAAAAGACTCACTAGTCTCAAGAACCCCGGGTTTGAGCCAGAGTAGTGTCATGGTCATGAAATAAGAGGTCACAACACTTATTGGAAAGTTCAAAGGCTTCAGGAATCGCACACAAAACTTACAACTCCAAACATTTTCTTCAAAATTATTCCCTGTTTAATTGGTCTGTTTTCTTTAAATCACTGCATCAGGACAATGCTCCTCAGACAAAGCAGGTGGTTGTCAAAGAAACTTTCACAGCTACTACTAATGCTTCAGAATCCTTGTGGTGGGTACCTTGTATCTTCCGATCCTGTATTTTGCAGAAGACAACACCCCAAGGGAACTACAATGTCCTTGGATGGGATGCCACAACCATATCCACATTAGATATTTGAGCCATGAACGTGCTGGGAGTCATTAATCTTACAGAACTAAAAAAAAAATGGTTTATATAGCTTCTTAAATTTTATCAGTCACCTCTGGCATGGAGCTTACGTCTTCAAATTATGTGTGCAATATACTAGGGATGTTAGATATTGGGTAATTGAATAGTCATGTAACCACATGATATCTTTGCAGTTACACGGCTATCCGACATTCCAGAGTGTCAGGACCACAGCCAGTGCGCTCCCAGTCCCACTTCCAGGGAGCTCCCTGCCATCCTGCACTGCTGCCTCTGTATCAGAGGCAGCAGTATGGGATGGCAGGCAGGAGCTGGTCCACAAGGGGAGCCAGTTTAAAAACCAGCTCCGCACACAGACCAAGGCAGCAGTGCGGGGTGGGAGCAGTGTGGGGTGGCAGCAGCCCCTGTTCATGTGGCTGGCTGCGGACACAGGCTAGTCTGGCAGTAGTCCCAATCCACGGCTGGGGGGCGGAGGTGAGAATCATGTAGTTGACTACTCATTGACATCCCTACAGTATACAGCAGCTTACTATTAACATTTGGTGGTACATACTTCTCTTTCCTTCTCCTTTTTATAGTTGTATTGACCTACCTTGTGATTACTGCCCTTTACTTCCTATCAAAGTGGAAAATACATTTCCTAAAGCTCTGATTCTGTTTTTTCTCTCAAATCTAACTCAGACAATTCTCCCTCCTTATTGAAGAGGAACTTGAGAGATGCAAGAAAGCTAGCAATATTTTTTTATTTTTTCTGTTTTGCCTTAGACTTCACCCTTGTCTCATAAGAACATAAGATCGGCCGTACTCGGTCAGACCAAAGGTCCATCTAGCCCAGAAGCCTGTCTGCCAACAGTAGCCGCACCAGGTGCCCCAGAGAGGGTGGACTGAAGACAATGATCAAGTGATTTATCTCCTGCCATCCTTCTCCAGCCTCTGACAAACAGAGGCTAGGGACACCATTTCTATCCCCTGGCTAATAACCTTTTATGGACCTAACCTCCATGACCTAACCTAGTCTCATTCCTGTCTTCTCCCCACTCCTCAACACACACCTTGGGAAGGGAGCCATTGACCCATCAGAATAAGGGTCTGCTAGGTCTATGAAGAGATAAGGTATGAAAGGCTAGCCTTTAATACTTTCAAGGCTGTGTCTAGACTAGCAAGTTTTTCCCAAAAGCAGCTGCTTTTGCAGAAAAACTTGCCAGTTGTCTACACTGGCTGCTTGAATTTCCGCAAGAACACTGACTTCCTACTGTCTGAAATCAGTGCTTCTTGCTGCTCCCATTTGGGCAAAAGTCCTTTTGCGCAAAGCTTTTGCGCAAAAGGGCCAGTGTGGACAGATCAGATTTGTTTTGCGCAAAAGCGCATCTAGATTGGCACGGACACTTTTCCGCAAAAAGTGCTTTTGCAGAAAAGCGTCCGTGCCAATCTAGACGCTCTTTTCCGCAAATGCTTTTAATGGAAAACTTTTCCGTTAAAAGCATTTGCAGAAAATCATGCCAGTCTAGACGTAGCCTCAAGAGAAGTTGGGGTAGGAATACATCATAAAAGTAATGTCTTCTAAACCTGAAGTCACTCCTCCTAAAAGGCAAAAAATACCAGTTTGTTTCCCCAAATTAATGACAACCCATTTAAATACATTAAAAGAAACACTTGCACTTCTCCTAGATCTTGTCCTTTTGCACTGACCAAAGAGAAATTCTTGATATCTTTTGCACCTAAGAGTTGCCTGCTTTAACAAATATCTGCATAGCATGCCAGTACTCTTAACAGAGGAGTTCTGGGAGTAACGTGAGGCCCAATCCCAGCTGACAGAATAAATATATTTGAGCAGTTATTGTTCAGTAGAGCGTGAGAAGACTACATAGTCTGCAGAAATTGGGGAAGAAGCTTCCTAAAGGAGCACCTTTTGGTCTTTGTATGATGCATATTTCCTGTCTTTGCTATTGTTTGTGACAGCATACATTTTGTTGGGTGGTTATTTTGTTTTGATGGGGAGGAAAACTCCAGGATTCCTAAACTAGCTGCAAACCAAACTACCATGATTTCTGCAAGTAAATAAGTTAAGGTAAAGAAGTTGAATATGAAAAAAAAAAGTTCAACAAACAGTAATAACACAGAATTTTATTTTAATACACCCTCATATTTTCTGAATATTAATCCAAATTCATATACTTTCTGATATTATCCAACTCTGTTGCCTTTGGAAATACTTACTGCACTATACACAAACTTCAAAAATCAATTACATTACCAACACATTAAATGAAACTGTGTGACAGTGTAACACAGAGAGCTGTATAGCACTTGAAAACCTCACTAGATATAAATCAACCAACACAATATTTTTGAAGGCCAATGTAAATGATTTCCAAAGGCATTTTTGAAACAAAGGAAATATATTCACCATTTCTTAAAATATAGGGGAAGATCAATCTTTTTATCAGTTAAGAATTTTAATTCTGTAGGCAACTAGAAACATTATTTTGATGGTTATTTAGTAATCAAAAGAAAGGGTCTACAATGAGAGTATCTTCAAAGATTAAGCACTTTATGCAACATCTATGAAATTTAATTGATCCTCTAAGTCACGAATATAAAGAAATAAGAGCTCGAAATAAGGGTTGAACTATAAAAGGAAGTACTTAAAATTATTAATTAATAGACACAGAAGTATTTTTAAACATCTCTACTTTGTTAAAACATAAGTGAACTGCAATTATCTGTGACATTCCATGAGGGATTCTCAAACATTACCGCGTCAGAGAAAGAGCATGTAATAACATTACAGTAATAGGAACACCTTTCAATCTCATGGTAGCATTCAGTCAAGGATAAGAAAGTGCTTTACACATTTTAAACATGTAGGGAAACTGGAGCACAGACAGGATGTAGGACTTGCCCAGATTCACATAGTAAACATGCCTGACTTCACAAGTGAGTTCCCCAATTAAGCTACTCTACATGCAACACTCCTTTCTTTATGTAACATGAACATAAAATATGTTGCAGAAGGGAAAATGCACTTACCGGCTGGTAAAGCTGTGCTATTTTCCAGAGCCCACATACATAAAGGTTGAAGGAAATTTACTGGCTTCTTCCCCACACCCATATGAATCAGTCACTATTCAGCTCAGTAAACTTAAAACAGGACTGAATTCAGGAAACACTCTAAAATAATACTTAAACTGAGAGAGCAATTTGGGGTTATATAATATTATTTGGCAGCAAAACAGTTTTCTTTCCCTATGTATATGAAAAATAAAAATTTGTATAGCCACACTTAATAAAAATAGGATTAAATCCTGGCTCTACTGAAGTCCATGACAAACTCCCTAATAACTAGGGATGTAAAATCTCATTCAATCAGTTAACTGGTTAAACACTAGGTTTAACCAGTTAAGAGATTAAGGGGGATCCCAGGTGAGGGACTGCTCCAGACTGCTCCAGCCAGGCTCCATCTCCCAGCCTCACCAGATCCGCACAGGGTTGTCAGCCCTGCAGGGTTGGCTCCTGTCCTGGCCCACGGCATGGTGGGCCCAGTGGGGTTGGGACAGCTCTCCACCCACAGTGGGTTGCAGGGCTGATCCCAGTTAACTGCTACTGGTTAACCAGTTACCCATTCACATCCCTACTAATGACCATTAGTGTCTGAAATCACTGCCAATACTCAATTCAGACAGTTCGATATAGCCTACTTTTGACATAACTTACATAGCTTGAAAAGCAATAAAGTAGTAGCATCTGTACCAACAATTACTATATTGCACTTCTGTTCTTACCTGCATAGCATATTTCTCAATTTCCTGTGCCCTGTTCCAATACCAATCAGAAACCAGGTCTATTGAAAGCTTAGCAGTCCTGTATTTTAATAACTCAGGTTGTGCTTCATACAAGAATTCTGCTTCATCTTGAAGAACTGGTTCAAACAACGTTCTGAGAAATGCAGACAAAAAGGTACAAAGGTATATACAGATGGACCAAGACTGACACCAACAACAGCTATATGTGTTCATGCAATGCTCTGGATAGGACTTAGCAGTACTAAGCAGTTGTACTAAACAGAGAAGTAAGCTGTAAAAACTTTAAAAAAAAACAGCAAATACATGGATAAAAAGCCATTTTTTAAATAATCACTTCTTCCCCCCATCCCCAACTTGTTCATCCAGACTGACGGAAATGGTGCAACTTACACAAATCAAAAGCACAGTGGAAAAATTTGGAAAGCCTGTCTATGTACTACTTACGAATTCTGTTTAATATGATTTCAAACTATAATTTTGCTCCATTTTGCTCAGTGAGCACCACCTTTGAACCTGCAGCCTTCAAGTGACAGAGGGTGGATCACTTGATGATTACACACTCTGATCATTCCTTCTAAGAGCACCTGGCATTGGCCACTGTCCAAAGACAGGATACTGGGCTAGATAGACCTTTGGTCTGAACCAGTATGGTGATTTTTATGATACTATACTGAGCTGGAACACCCAGAAGAAATTATTGCATCTAGCACGGAGCTAACAATTAAACCTTGATGACTGTCCATGAAAATGGAAGTACCCTTTGACAAAGAGCTGGCTCCAGCCATAGAGACACCAATTTCTTCAAGTCTGGTTCTAGCTGGCTAACCACCAAGCAAGAAAATTATCACCTTGCAGGGGTTTTGAACCCAGCCACAGTCCCCATGACAAAGGGACTGGAAATCTATTTTAAAAAGGGTTCTCTCTCAGCCACTTTAAAGAAGAGGAAAAGACCTGAATCATAATGTGAATCCTAAGAGTGTTCAAGAGTAAAGGGAAAAGTGCCACAGGGAATTTTGCACAGGTTTCTTTGTTTCATATGGGTCAGTATATCTGTTGGACCTCCCTGAGGAGGTCAAGCATAAACTAGAGTGTTCACTATGGTAGAACTCTGCAAAAGGTCATTCTAACAGCTAAAGCCAGAGATATCCTGGATAGGGGCTAACACTGGTCCTGAGGCAGTTAGGCTACAGGGTTCCACTTCAAAAAGAGATAGAGGATTGGGTTTCTGCACTTAGTAACTGGCCTAAAGATGCCAGAGCCAAAGATTGACTGAAGCCTATCTGGACAATGCCCAGCGTATGGTTAAAAAATAGTGGCTTGGTGAGGTTCCAGCAGGGGAAACTTATCTTGGACTGTGACACATACCACTGAAGATATTTAAAAATCCTGTGCATAAAGATGTTTAATATTGTTATGAGGCTCAGAAACCAGTTTCACAACTCCTGTAAATTAAAATTTCAGGTTTAACACTGCATTAAGATAGCATTCTGTTGCTTTTAATATATATTTTTTGTTGTATGAGCTTTTAATTGTCTACCAAGTTAGGCATAATAGTAAAGAAAAATATTTTATTCATGAAGTCCAACCACCATGTTTTGGCAACTTCTCAAAGTGGTGTGTGTGTGTGTGTGTGTGTGTGTGTGTGTGTGTGTGTGTGTGTGTGTGTGTGTGTGTGTGTGTGTGTGTGTGTGTGTGTGTGAGAGAGAGAGAGAGAGAGAGAGAGAGAGAGAGAGAGAGAGTGTGTGTGTGTACACTCTCACACGTTTCTATACCTACTTGCACTGTGGATTTTCACACCAGTCTTTTTCCCGATGTTTCTGTTCATTCCAGGGAAGAATCATCAATACATCCTTCCTACAACTATTACAAAACACAATGAAAATTTTATACAAACATTTTGAAAAAATTGATTGCAAAATATTCTGTGTAGTTAATATATAGTGCAGCAAAGTATTTTCATTTAATCTATATCATAAATAGTGTGGGGTATCAGTCAACTGGGAGTATCAACTCCTGCAGATATCTGTTGAATAAATTGTATATATAGAGGCATGAGAGTAATTTTGCTCAACTTTGAAAGCCTGTATGCTATTTAAAGGTTTTTTGAGAGCTATTTCATGAACAGATTTTACTCATACTATTTTTTGACAATTTAATTTCTTAGAACTTTCTAATTTGTCAAACAATAGCAAAACTGTAGGCTAGCCTTCCTTTGCATTCGCAGTAAAGATATTTAACAAGAATATTTCACAGAAGCTCGAAATGAATTTAAAAGAATAGGACACGATCCTTAGCTTAAAGGATTTCTTTACAAACTTGTAAGCAAATCATTTTACTGCACAGAGATAAAATATATCTTGCTTCAATGATTTTCTTAATTAAGTCAGACATGGTTTTCTGCCTACAAGTAATCTATCTACAAGATATCTATCATGAACATTTACTAAATGCTGCAGTAAGAATTATCTGAAAATACAATTTGCATTTCCTGTATACAACACATTAAAAACAATAGAAGTTATTACTAAAAAATAGTTATGTTTTTATCCTTCTACTCTCTGGTATTTGTTAAGTGTTTAAAATCAAAAAAGCTGGAAAATCTCGTTAAGCTATGCAAAACATAAACCACAAAAAAACTGGATTCTCCAAACAACATAGGCACGGTTTTAAAAGTTTCAGCAAATTATAACAATACAATGATTAGAGCATAAAAAGTAGAGACCTGTGTTATATGCCAGCCTGCACAACTTTAGTCTCAACTACCTTTTTTCCATTTTCCCCACTTTCCACTTAAATTAAAACATTAAATCCTGAAAAGTACAATCTATCCTTAAAAAGCCATAAAAGCCTCCATGGTGATACCAAACAAGGCCACCTCTTTTCCTTCACCTTAGTGCTCAAGCTTCTAACCTAGCTAACAGAAATTTGTCTCCTTGACAGGTGGAAGGATAAGGCTACCCTACCCATAAACAGCTGGTTCTGGTTAGGATAGGAGAAAGCAGCTATAACAAAAGCCAGGAAACACTTCATTTCAGAATTCAGCAAGAAAGTTGGAGCATAGGTTGAATATCAAAGCATTCTCTTTTCCCTATACCGCCTAAGCAGATAAAACAAATACACATATGGGGGGGAGCTATGACAAAGGAGTGTCAGAATATCACTTCATCAACCAGGAATCTGAGTCCAGTGCCATTACCCTTTGTTTTAAGTCCTATCTGACTCCTTTGGTTTAATCCTAGCCCCATGAAAGTCACTGGGAATTTTGCCATATGACTGGCCCACAGTTCTGGCAGCCCTATAAGACCAACTGATTGGACCAACATATATACCCTTGGCTTTGGGGACTTTTCACATTCTTTAATGTTCAGTGGGTTGTTTTAATCCATTCCTGCAAAAATGTTGCCACGCTCATTTTGGATACCCTCTCCAAACAAGTTTAAGTCAACCAACCCTGTGTTTAAGAGATAGGGAAAGAGGTGTTTCCTATAAGACGAGGCTGAGAGGACATGTTAAGTGCTTGGCTAACATTTCTGTAGGATTGCTGGCCCATTACAAATCCACTTTGATTTTTTAAGACTTGGAGGTAGGAACACTCTTAATTTCCAGCATATTAACATTTATATAGTGTTTTAACTTGATGTCTCCAGGAAACCTAATGCCAAACAAACTCCTTTTATTTTTACTTGTGCTATGGTTTAAGTCAGGAGTGGGAAACTTCAGGCCCAGATGTCAACCGCCGCGTGCCTGGATCCAACCCCCAAGGCTCAAGGCCACTCCTGCATTGGGAAGCCTGTGCTGACACTCCAGACCTTCCGCTGCCCCACCATGAGGCTGGCGCACACAAAATGTATGAGGCTGGGCCCCACGCGCTGGTACGCGAGGGGAATGTCTCAGTTTGGCACCAAGCCAATTAGGGGGTTTTGTGTGCAGTGCTCAACTGACTTTTCTGTGGATCAGTGTATAACTATCAATTTAAAAATCAAACAGACAACCTACAATAAGTAATGAGACTGGAGCCGACTGCAATTACTACACAGTCAATTTTGGAACTTAGCTACATTCTAGTCATCCACCTTTAGTTGCTTCAGAAATTTTCCCTGTGGTCTCAGCACAAGTATGAACTTTCAGGAACATTTGTTTAGCTGTCTGTTGTATGAATATTTGTGTGGAAGAAAAATGACAGATATACTCATATTTCCTTGTATAACTAAAATGTGGTTGAGTCCTCAGAAGTGGCTTGCTTTGATGATCTCATTATTTTAAATTGAATTAAATAAAATTGACTCCTTTTTAATATGTTAAGATAATTAAAAATTGGTAATTAAAAGATGGGAGAGATGGGTCTTTGTAACATGGTGAGTTCTGTTTAGAACAGTATGTGCTCATAGAACTGAATGGTAAGGAACTGGCAGATATTCTAGAAGAAGAGCAACCCAAAAATTGTCTTTTGTTCAAGTAAATGAATGCAAGGGTCCAAAAATACTGCTTTTAACACAGCATTAAGGTTAAGGAATCTAACAATCTAAAGTCAGCATTACCAAAGGTTAACTCTGATGGATTGTTATAAAAAAATAGAGGCATGAGGTATATTTGTCATGGAACCTGGCTAACAAAGCAAAGCAAACCTTAATTTTTGGAATTTTCTGTCCTGAGTTCTTGATTTCTCATCTTGAGTGTTTCATTAGCATTAGTAGTTTGCAATTAGTAGCCCAAAATTTGCAAAATTTCTTATTAATTAACCAGAATGCCAATCATATTATTGACTCTACATGAATAATTTGCCTCTTCCTTCCAAGCACTTTCAATACTGGTTAGTTCCCCACCATACACTAGAAAAAGCTGTTAAAATTCGCTTCTTTTTAACAAGATCATGAAAGTGCCCAGTGTAAGACAATGAATTACTGAACTCCAAATTTTTTTCAGTTGGATAATACCACATCTGAGATACATGCCTTTTCTCTCCCATAAACCAGATCGTTTCTCCATCTGAAAAATGTAACAAATATTTCCTTCTCCCTTTAAAAGTGAGAGTGTACTTGACTTGTTCTGGAGATCTTGCTGGTCTCAGCATCAAAGAATTCATACTGACACTGCTCCAAGAAAGGAGAAAATCATGTTGTCTAAATTAAATAGGACAATTTAAAGGGCTGACAAGAGGAATAAGGAAGGTAGTCAGGGCATTTTAAAGCAGTATGTGCTCTGTTAAATACTGAACAAATGCATCGTGTACAGGAATGTTTTTCATTCATTCATTTTTCCCCCTTAGGTGTATGTCAATTTTTTAAAAACTAATGTGCCATGCAAAACAACACCTTCTGATGTATAGGTACTTGAAAAGAAATGTGCAGATAGAGAGTCCATGTGGAATAGCTTGTCCAACATCAAACCACACACAGCTTGTCATTTCAACTATAATAAGAACAGTTTGGAGATCAGTGACAGAAAGGTATTCAGATTTGCCAGCCTTTTCTTTCCTTGGTTGAGAACCAAGGTTTTTTGCTGTGTGAAGGGAGAAAAGAGAGAAAGGAGAAGATGGTCCTTGAGGCTCGGACCACTCCAAATGGCACTGGGATCAAGTTTCTTTAGCAAGAATGAAGATTCTTTTTCTTAGCACACAGTGATAAAAATGTACGAACAGCCATAAATTCCAAAAATTAAGGTTTGCTTTGCTTTGTTAGCCAGGTTCCATGACAAATATACCTCATGCCTCTATTTTTTTATAACAATCCATCAGAGTTAACCTTTGGTAATGCTGACTTTAGATTGTTAGATTCCTTAACCTTAATGCTGTGTTAAAAGCAGTATTTTTGGACCCTTGCATTCATTTACTTGAACAAAAGACAATTTTTGGGTTGCTCTTCTTCTAGAATATCTGCCAGTTCCTTACCATTCAGTTCTATGAGCACATACTGTTCTAAACAGAACTCACCATGTTACAAAGACCCATCTCTCCCATCTTGTACGAACAGTCAGACCAAAGATCCATCTAGCCCAGTACCCTGTCTTCTGACAGTGGCCAATACCAGATGTCCGAGTGGGAGGGAGCACAAAAGGTAATCTCACGCGATCCTTCCCCTGTCACCCACTAAATGAGTTACAATGAATACAATGATATAAGTTAATATGAAAAAGGCCTTTTGTAGGTTTTTAACCAGGCTCATGATACTACTTAAATGTGAGGCTGTGAATATGAATAATTACAACTGTCATTTCTGCATCCTATACTAAACTTCTTCGTGGAGGCCATGCAGCTTTTCTATCCTTCATAGCATTAAGGAGGCAAAAAGAGATATCTTTAAGGCATGCTTGTGGACAAACTATAATATGAGTACCAAAAACCTTGACATTTTGTTTTGACAAATGTATTTTGCAATTCTGAAAGCACACATTTAACTAGGGAGATGAGTATAAACAGGTGAGGATTTCCAAAATTGCTTAAGCAAGCTAGGCATCCAAACACACATTGAGCATCAAAGGAAGCTGGATGACTGGCAACTCTGAAAATTCCACCACAGAAAGAACAGAAATAGAAGAGGTGGTATCCACAAGAGAATTAAGTTCATACAGCATTTTAGCTTCAACTTGAAATTTTCTTACCAGGAGGACTTAAAGTATCTCTCGCACACAAAAATACATAAGACTACAAAGAGAAAGAAACATTTTCTCTTCAGTCGACTCTCCAGTCGTACTCTTCACTTTTACATTAAAAAAAAATATATGAACATTAATCTGATGATTAGGAATATGAAACTTTAACTGTGTAAGCCATCAACAGATAAGCCTGAACTTATTAACATTCACAGTTACACACAGGCTCCCGCCCCACTCCTGAGGAGCCAGCTGCCACCCAGTAGCAGAGGTAGCAGCGCGGGGGTGGCAGCCAGCTTCCCAGAAGCACGGCTGCAGGTAAGAGTTGTGTATACCAGGAGCCAGCTTAAAAGCCAGGCACTGGTGCACACTGGCTCCCAGGGAGCCAGCTGCCACCCCACATTGCTGCCTCTTTATCAGAGATAGCAGTGCAAGGGTAGCAGATGGTTCTCTGGGAGCAGGGCAGCAGGCAGGAGTACTGGGAGACAGCTTTTAAGTTGGCATCCACGCCTGGGGAGCCAGCTGATGCCCCATGCTTCAGGAGTGAGTAACCATGTAACTGCTGGGTTTCTCTCAGTGGTTACACGCTTACCTAATTACTCACTTTTTAACATCTCTAGTGATTATCTATGTCCTCCTTCCTAATTCTGGAGAACTCAGACTTTTTCCTGTATGCTTTTTTAGAACTTTTTTTAAACAACCCAAAAGGAGTACCACAAGAATGTCTCTAGTTTTAACTGGCATAGTTGCAATGACCATAAGACAAATGCCATAGAATTTCTGTATGCTTCTCCATAGACAGGTTTTTTAAATATTTTATTAACTTACTAATGAGTGGATGTGAACGGAGGAATGAATGATATTGAAATGGTCCTCTCTCACCAATTCACCTTTATTCTACAGACCTTTCTCTGTTGGCTTGAATCAATGTCTACTGAAGTTACTGGAGATACTTCCACTGAATTCAGTGTTCACTGCATAAGACCATATACAGATAGGCCCATAAATGTGTGATTTCCCCATTCTTTGTGTGTTTAACCCTAGAATAAGCTACATACAGTAAAACTCCAATAGTCCGGCACTCCCGTTACTATGGCATCAAAATATCAAGTGGTCCTGTCCAGCCGATTAAAAAGCCTGCCACTCAGCACACATGCTGGCTGTACCGGGACAGCACATAAGGTGGGGAGAGGATGGGGGGAGGAGAGTGGGATCCTGTTACAGTATGGAGAAGAGCGTTTTGCTTCAGTGAAGGGGAAAGGAGAGGGGCAGTGATCAGGTTACAGCCCAAAGAAGGAGAAGCGAAGAGTAAGGAGAGGGGAGGAAGGATCTGACATGGGGCATGTGCACCTTGACCTTCTGCTCACAAACAGGGAGGAACTAATAGGGGAAGTAGAGGTCTGTTTAGTCTGCAGAAGCAAAGAGTGAGAGGGGATTTGATAGAAGCCTTCAACTTCCTGAAGGGAGGTTCCAAAGAGGATGGAGAGAGGCTGTTCTCCGTAGTGACAGATGGCAAAACAAGGAGCAATGGTCTCAAGTTACAGTGGAGGAGGTCCAGGTTGGATATTAGGAAAAACTATTTCACTAGGAGGGTGGTGAAGCACTGGAATGGATTACCTAGGGAAGTAGTGGAGTGTCCATCCCTAGAGGTGTTTAAGTCTTGGCTTGACAAAGCCCTGGCCGGGTTGATTTAGTTGGGATTGGTCCTGCCTAGAGCAGGGGGCTGGACTTGATGACCTTCTGAGGTCTCTTCCAGTTCTATGGTTCTATGATTTTATGGGAGGGGGAGGAGAATCAGGTTACAGCACAGAGGAGAAGCGAAGAGGAAAGGGGAGGGGAGAGGGAAGGAGATTGTGTCCCAGCCAGCTGTTAAGCTGTGCAGCTGTACCAGGACCTCCCAATACACCGGCATATCTGATAATACAGCACCACCTAGGTCCCAAAGGTGCCGGATTATCAGAAGTCTACTGTATTATCATAAATTCTGAACTTTGCATGTGAATGTTAACTGGTAAGCCTCACCCTTAATGGGTGAGACTTACTGGTTAAAGTTAAGCAATAGGGGCTGCAACAGCCTCTGTCCATGATGGCCTGGGCACCCCACAGGCAAGAGTTACTCCAGCCTCCAGAACAGCCCCTGCCTCTAATGGGGGAGGGAGCACTACAGCACAGCTGGAGTGGAGCTCTCCACCCATCTTTTAAAACCTGTTAAACAATGTTTAACCAGTTAACCAATTAAATGGAATTTTACATCCCTACCCTGAACCCTAAATAAAACCCCATAAAAGATAAACTCATTCACAAGGCCTCATTGAGATTTGACTTCACCACTCCCCCATGATGTCTCAGTGGTGAACATTCCCTCGCTCAGTAATATACTGCTGGTAGGAATTTGGCTCACACACTAAGGCCAGGCAGCATGTGACTGTTTCTTGTGATTCAGGAAACTCAGAGCTAGCATGTGTCATAGTTATTCCCTTCAACATTTATACAACAAAAATCAACAGACATACAGCTAGTATTAAATCAGAAAAGAAAAATAGTTGAAAATTTCTTGTAATAGGCACAAATGTAATCAATATATGGTTGTCCCTAAGAATGTAGACAGTAATCAAAATTGAAAAGAAACAACTGCTATGTTTTTATTACTGCTAGGTTGTCCTCAAGATGTAATTTATCAGTATCTAGTCAATGTCAGAAACTTACAGAGTTGGGGCAGGTTCCCATAAAAATTCAGCATAGAAGTTAAATGCAAGACTATATGCCAAACACATATGCATACAAAGTATATTACATACAATCTCTTCCAAGCTTTCATTTTAACTGTATTTAAAACCTGTTTTATGGACTTCAATTTTCTTCCCCTATATAAAATTGTTACTGCTGAAAAGCAGAGTTCTGGTCACATTTCGTCAGTTTCTGGGTCAACCTTCAATCACTCTGCACAAGTTTGGCAGCCCTCATCCAAACATAACGGGCCATTATAATTTTTTTCACAGCCTACCAACAGTAATTAACAGTTGCAACATCCAGGTACTGTAATATTTAGCGCAGTTTTAACAAACATCAAAACATTCATAACAACATATGTTATCCCTAAGTCTGCTGGGAAAGGGAGATGATACTGGTTTTGGTGTCAGATAGCATATTAAAATAAGTTATTTTATAGTCAAGAGTGCTGAATACAATTTGCTTTGATCTAGATGCTGCCAGCTGCTCTCCATGAATTTACTTGTGGTTTAATGATGGCTCATCTAATAAAACCTCTTTCAGATTCATCAAAACGAAAAAGAATAGATTTTAAAGTAAGAGAAAAGATCTGTCAAATAATGTGGTATCTTTCCAGATATGGATCAGAATCAGCATGAGACCTCACAAGAGCGAACCTATGGGCAATGCAATGAACCTATGAGTAATACATTAGCATGGCATTTAAATTTCAGAGGATGTACAACAAGCACTCAGATTGGGTTTTTTTTTTTAATTCCATCACTTTCAAGGGCCATAATGTTTTACGTATTTCTTTCCATGGACAGAAAACTGAAATTCTTGCTTCACTGCTCTGATCTTATCTGAATATTAGACATATAACAAAGTACAAATGAAATTTTTTTTTAAAGTACAAAGCTTTGAGTTCTCATATGAATACTTCCACCTATAATGATGCCAAAACCAGGAAAGGCCTGCCCCCGTTCCCCAACAATTAGTTCTCTAATCTCTCAAATTAAATGGACATAATCCCTGTAATTAGTGAACACTGCACACAGATGAACTATTTAACACAGTTTAACATGAACTATTCTTCCCTTCATCCTTGCCTTCTCTCCCCCAATCCCTGCCACTGCTCACTGAACCCCTTTGCTGCCACTTCTTTAACTTAATTTGTCAAGTCTTCAGGGCAGGGGCTTGCTTGCACAACATGAGCAACATGAAAACTAATGTGGTGCTTTCAGAGTAAGAAGAGGTTACTCGTCTTGTGTAGTAACGATGGTTCTTAGAGATGTGTCCCCGTGGGTGCTCCACTCAAGGCATCGGGTCCCGACCCGGCGCCACTAGTCAGAGATTTCCAGAGCCGTAGCCAGGCCAGACCGCGCATGTGCGAGAGCAGCACGCGGCATTCATGCCTCTGCAACGTCTCGCGGTCCGGCCCCCCCTTGCCAGTTCCTCTCACCGCTCAGTCTCTGAAAGAGAAAAACCAGAAAAGACCTGGAGCGGGGAGGAGGGCGGGACACGGGGCACCCACGGGGACACATCTCGCAGAACCATCGTTACTACACAAGGTGAGTAACCTCTTCTTCTTCTTCTTCGAGTGGTCCCCATGGGTGCTCCACTCAAGGTGACTACAAAGCAGTAACCCAGAATGCGCTCCGGGTCAGTTATTTTCTACCATGGATAAGACCACAGAGGCCACCGCAGTATCTGAAGCCCACCTCCTACTTATGGCATAATGACGCGCAAAAGTTACACTACAGACCCAGGTAGCCACGTGACAGATATCAGTGAGGGGAACTCCCCTCACAAATGCTGTACAAGTTGCAACTGCTCGCGTTGAGTGAGCACGAGGTGAAGAAGGAAGAGGCTTGTTCCGGATCGAATGACAATTTGTAATACAAAGAGTAATTAATTTGGTAATACGCTGGGTGGAGAGTGCCTTGCCCTTGGATCTCTGTGCCGTTGATACAAACAGCCTGTCTGCTGCCATTGGCGGGTTCTGTCTATATAGAAAGATAGTGCACGCCGGACATCGAGCGTGTGCAAAAAAAGAGAGTCCTTATTTGAAGAATGAGGCTTGGGGTAAAAAGCTGTGAGGACAATAGCTCATTAATGTGAAGACAGCAGACCTTGGGGATAAAGGCTGGGTGTAATCGTAACGTTACCGTGTCTTTGGAAAAAACGGTGAAAGGGGGCTTTGCCATCAAAGCCCCCGGCTCACTCACTCTTCTCGCTGATGTAATTGCAAGTAGAAACACAGTTTTCATGGTTAGCATATGTGGGGAAACCGATGCTAGTGGCTCAAAAGGAGGGTACATGATGGTGTCCAGCATTAGGTCGAGATTCCAAGAAGGGGGAGGTGCCCTTTGTGGTGGGTATAAATTCATGAGCCCCTTTAAAAAACTCTTTGTAATTTGATGAGAGAAGAGCGAGGAACCCTCTACTGGATGGTGGAAAGCACTAATAGCTGCCAAATGCACCTTTAAAGACGACTACACAAGTCCCGAATATCGTAGATCTAGGATGGAGTCAAAAACGTGATGCAGAGGAGATAGAAGCAGCTGTAGGTTATTCTGAAGACACCACTTGGAATATCTCTGCCATTTCGCAAGGTAAGTATTTCGTGTAGATTCTTTTCTGCTATGCAGCAGTATCGCTTTGACCTGTTCAGAACACAGGTTTTCGTCTCCTTTTAACCATTCAGGAGCCATGCCGTCAGATGTAACGACTCAAGTCTGGGATGTAACAGCGAGCCTTGTTCCTGAGAAAGAAGATCTTGGTGGAGAGAGAGAAGGTAGGGTGGCTGTATTGACATTCTGTGTAAAAATGGATACCATTCTTGCTTTGGCCAGGCTGGTGCTAACAAAATGATGGTCACTGCCTCTGCTCTGATTTTTTTCCAGTGTCCTGGAAATGAGGACCGTGGGGGGGAAAGCATACACTAATGCCTTCTTCCAGCCAACCAGAAGTGCATCGCCAAGGGAGCCCTGCTCTGGAGCAATATAGGTGACACTTCTTGTTGTAGGTCGTTGCAAAAAGGTCTACCAGGGGCACACCCCATTTGCGAAATATCGCTCGAATCACATCTGCACTTATTTCCCACACGTGGTCCGTGGGAAAACACCTGCTGAGGGAGTCCGCAATTACATTGGCAGTGTCAGGTAAGTACGATGCTATTATGGTTAGGTTGTTCTGTATGCACCAATTCCAACACCGTACCGCCTCAGTGCATAGGGAGAGCGATCGTGCTCCTCCCTGACTTTGATATGTGGGAGAAAACGTTTGCATGCATAGAAAATTGCTCAGAGCTCTAGTTGACTGATGTGAAGACACCTCTCTATGAGAAACCATTTGCCTTGGATTCGTTTGTTTGCCATGTGAGCACCCCAGCCGATAAGAGAGGCATCCGACGTTATTTGTGCCGATGATTGTCGTCGGTGGAATGGAACTCCCAACAAAAGATTTTGAGCTTTTGTCCACCAACGCAAAGATTTTTGAACATGCAAAGGTAGCCATACTGTCTTGCAAATGTCATGCTTCACAGGAACATAAACCCTCGACAACCAGTGTTGGAAGTTCCTCAGATGGAGTCGTGCATGAGGAAGTACAATGGTGGCAGCAGCTATGTGCCCCAGGAGACGGAGGCAATTGTGAACAAAGACACTCACATTCCCATTGAGTATGATGATGAGATCTTTGATCGCCTGCAACCTCTCCTGCAGTAAGTATGCCCTCGCCGTGAGGGAATCCAGGTTCGCCCCTATGAACTTTATAGTTTGCGTCGGGGTAAGTGTTGATTTTTGTTTGTTCAGGAGAAGACCGAGTAATTCGAATGTGCGTTCGACCGTCGCCACCATCTGTGACGCTTCTTGCTCCGTGGAACCTTTTATTAAGCAATTGTCCAGATACGGGAATATTACCACTCGCAGCCGACGCAGATGAGCTGCTACGACAGCCAGGGTCTTTGAGAAAGCTCTGGGCACTGAGGCGAGACTGAACGGCAGAACTCGATACTGAAAATGGTCGTCATTTATCACAAATCAGAGAACGCGCCTGTGAGCGGGATGTATGGCTATGTGAAAGTACGCATCTTGTAAATCGAGAGCAGCGAACAAATCGTTGTATTCAAGGGACAGGATTATGGAATTCAAGGTCACCATTTTGAAGCGCTGCCTGCAGAGATAACGATTTAGGCGGCGTAGATCAAGAATGGGTCTCCAACCCCGTTTTCTTTTCCGTTAGGAAGTACCTCGAATAGAACCCTCATCCCTTGAACTAATCTGGGACCCTCTCTATCGCTCCAATGGTAAGGAGACTATGGGCTTCCTGCCGCAGGAGGCCTTCGTGAGATGGGTCCTTGAAAATGGACGGGGAAGGTGGTGGTGGGGGGGGGGGAAATGGAAGGGAAGGGGATGGTGAAGCCGACCTTTATGACTTCCAGCACCCATTTGTCCGATGTTATTTTGACCCATTGGTGGTAATAGGGTCATAAACAATGGTGGAAAATGGGATCTGTATGCACAATACCGATTGGCGGAGTTCGCATGCCCTCGACAAAGAAGTCAAACTTGCTGTTTTGAGGCGGACATGCCGGACGCTCTAGGTGGTTGTGGGCGCCTTCGCTGAGGCCGCGGTCTAGGGCGGGATTGGTCAAATGTGCGGTTTTGCTGTCTACAAGACTGGCAATCATACCGTCTCTGGTACGGAAAATGACGACGACGGAACGGTGGGCGTACACTCCTAGCGTACAGAGCATCGTTCTTGAATCTTTGCCAGCATGAAGTACCTCATCGGTCTTTTCCATGAACAGTTTTACCCTGTCAAATGTGAGGTCTTCGACTTTGGAGTGTAGCTCCTTGGGTACCGCCGCTGCAGCGAGCAAGGACGAGCGTCTCATAGACACTGCTGTTGCTACTCCTCGAGCCGCCGTGTCTGCCACATCCATAGCTAGCTGGAGATTCGCTTTCGAGCACGCGTAGCCCTCCTTGAGGATTGTCCGTAAGAGCTCTTTATCGGCCTCCGATGTTCTTTGGGCCAAATCAGTAAGCTTCACAATATTATCGAAACTATGGTTTGCCAATAGGGCTGCATAATTCGCAATGCGAAGAAGTAACATGGCCGATGAGTATACTTTGCGGCCAAATATGTCCAAATATGTCCAACTCCTTATCTGCCCCTACATTTTTTAGCTGTGGGTTCTTAGCCCTTTGTAGAGCTGCATCGACGACCAAGGAGTTTGGCTGAGGATGAGTAAAAAGAAATTCTGAGTCTTTAGATGAGACAAAATAACGCTTTTCCCCCAGTTTCGAAGTTGGAGTGGTCGAAGCCGGGGTCGGATAGATTTCTGCTGCCAACTGAAGGATTGCCTGACTGAGACGATGAATAATCTCTGACCTTCACTGAATGACGTGGCAAAAACAAAGGTTCAGGGGAAAAAAACAGTGACGGTGAAATCGAGTGCCTTGGCATTGATTTTCTAGCCACCTTTTTAGGGACCTTAGTTATACGAGCAGATTCACGTTCTTCTGATGGTAAAGAACGGGGGGAGAGAGGAGGGGATTGACCCTCCGTCAGGTGCACTGTGCTACCCTGCCGCTGTGCTGGAATCCCACACAGCACTGTGGGCAGCTCCGTCTCTGTTGAGACTGTTGAGAGAGAGCGACTTCTCGGTGCCGACTCAGCGTGCTGTGGGGCGCCCAGCCGTCGGGCCCGTTCGTGCTCCTCTCCGGGCTCGTCCCTCATTGCCAACTCCGACGCCAGCTTGTCACGGCTCATCGGTGCCACTTGCGGTGCTGCTAGAGTCTGCGGCTGCACGGACGTTGCTGGTTCAAGCACCTCTGGCGGTGCCAAACGCTCGTGGTAAGACACCAAGCGCTTACAGGGGTGAAGAGCCGGTGCCGATGCCGACCGGCTCAGAGGTGCAGGCATAACCAATAGCGCCCGGTGTGATCTCTCCGGCTTTCCCATCACTCCGAACGTACCCGGCTTGTCCCCATGACTAATCCAGGACAGTGAAGCAGCTGGAAGAGAGCGCGTAGGAGAAGCTCTCTTCCTTTTTGTTACCATCACTGCAGGCGATTGCATTCTCCTTTTCTGTCCTGCGGGAGGTTCTGAGCCATGATCATCAGAAGGCTGTAAAGCCTTATCGCACAGCAGGAGTGCATTCACTCGGTGTCAATTTCGCGCAATGGGCGCATTTCTGTGGGACGTGTGATTCCCCTAGACATCTGATGCATGTCACATGCCCATCAGACGCAGGCATCGTGTCCTTACACTGAGTAAACCATTTAAACCCGGGTGACCCAGGCATGATGCTCAGTCAGCCGAACTATATACAGTGATTAATCTAATAAAATTAAGAAACAGTAACTAGAAGGTTGTTTTTTTTTTTTTTGCTTTTCTGAGGAAAAAACTAACAACTAACTAACTAACTACCTTTAAGTACTAGAGTTAAACTATTTGGCCGTGTCTACACTGGCATGAATTTCCGGAAATGCTTAAAACAGAATACTATTCCGTTTTCAGTTTTTCCGGAAAAGGAGCATCTACATTGGCAGGCTGCTTTTCCGGAAAAGCCCTTTTTCCGGAAAAGCGTCTGTGGCCAACGTAGACGCGCTTTTCCGGAAAAGATCCCCGATCGCCATGTTCGCGATCGGGGATTTTTACTGGAAAAGACTACTGGGCTGTCTACACTGGCCCTTTTCCGGAACAGTGTTCCGGAATAAGGACTTATGCCCGACCGGGAGCAGAATAGTTTTTCCAGAATCGCGGCTGATTTTGTACAGTAGAGCATCGTTGCTTTTCCGGAAATTCAAGGGCCAGTGTAGACAGCTCACAGCTTATTCCGGAAAAGCGGCTGATTTTCCGGAATAAGTGGCCCAGTGTAGACACAGCCCTTGGGGGGGGGGGGTTTACAGAACGGCATTTTTCTGAAGAGATAAACGGCGCTCCGCCAGCAACAACAGGCGGTTGAGAGGAACTGGAGAGGGATGGGGGGGGCAGACCGCGAGAAGTTGCAAAGACACGAATGCCGTGTGCTGCTCTAGTGCATGCACGGTCCGGCCCGGCTACGGCTCTGGAAATCTCTGACTAGTGGCTCCTAGTCGGGACCCGACACCTTGAGTGGAGCACAGGGACCACTCGAAGAAGAAAAAGTAAGTTATTAATAACATATGCAATTTCTCATCAGTGATTTGGCCCACTTGTCCAATAAGAAACATTACAACACATGAAGGAGATAAGTTCAGAAACTGCCCGTCCTACTTATCAATTTACAGCAACTCTCATGCACTTCACACAGCATATACCATTTTATTTCTATGTGCCCTTAAAAACAATTTGGAGTAATCCTTCTGAGCCACTTCAGAAAATTTTCTGTATCTGATTTTATCACAGAAGTTTATGACGGAGCTGAAAAAATACAGTGCAGCACAACTGTCATCAATACGTACACATCTATTAGTAAAGGGAAATTCATTCATTATAACATCCTGTTCCTCAGTTCTGTGTATGTCACCTTTCTGATAAAGTGAAAGTACAGGCAGTCCCCAGTGTTACGTACAAGATAGGGACTGTAGGTTTGTTCTTAAGTTGAATCTGTATGTAAGTCGGAACTGGCATCCAGATTCAGCCGCTGCTGAAACTGATCAGTTTCAACAGCGGCTGAATCTGGACGCCAGTTCCGACTTACATACAGATTCAACTTAAGAACCCCAGGCATCCCCAAGTCAGCTGCTGCTGAAACTGATCAGCGGATGATTCCAGGAAGCCCGGGACAGGGGCTTCCTGTAGTCAGCCACTGGTCAGTTTCAGCAGCGGCTGACTTGGGGACGCCTGCGGCAGAGCAGCTAGGGTGCTGCTGGGTTGGTCCAGTAGGGCCGCCGCTCCTCGGCCCTACTGGACCAACCCAGCAGCACCCCAGCTGCTCTGCCCCAGGCGTCCTGATTCAGCCGCTGCTGAAACTGATCAGCAGTGGCTGAATCAGGACTCCTGGGGCAGAGCAGCTGGGGTGCTGCCAGGTTGGTCCAGTAGCGCGCCGTGCCCCCCCCCGCCAGCAGACCAGGGACACGGGGAGCAAAGCCGCAGCGGCGGCGGGGTGCCGCGCCTCTGACGCTTTCCTCTGGCCTCCCGGCTTTGCTCCAGGTGTCCCTGGTGTGCTGGAGACGGTCCCCAGCAGACCAGAGGCGCCAGGAGCAAACCGGCAGCGGCGGAGTCCCACGCCTCTGAGGCTTCTTTTGCCAAAGCAAAGCCTCAGAGGCGCGGGACCCCTCTGCCTCCCCGGCTTTGCTCCGGGTGTCCCTGGTCTGCTGGAGGCGGTCCCCAACAGACCAGAGGCACCGGGAGCAAAGCGGCAGCGGGGTGCCGCGCCTCCCCGGCTTTGCTCTGGCAAAGCCTCAGAGGCGCGGGACCCCTCCGCCTCCCCGGCTTTGCTCCCGGTGTCCCTGGTCTTCTGGAGACGGTCCCCATCAGACCAGGGGCATCCGGAGCAGCTTTTCTAGCCCCGGAGGTCGAGGTGGCGGGACCACTGCGCTCTGGGCGGTCCTGCTGCCTGCGGGCTCCGGGGCAAGAAAGCCCCGTTCGTAAGTGCGGATCCGACATAAGTCGGATCCGCGTAACTTGGGGACTGCCTGTAAAGACATTTTTCAGAAAGAGACTGATCTTATGCGCAAAGAATCATGCAAACATATAGTACCATACAAATACATAAGATAAAAAAATAGTATGTCAATGAATTACAACTAGCGGATCCAAAACAGAAATATAGAACACAGAATTCTGAATTTATAACATAAGTATTTCATTGTTCTGAACACAAGCACAGTTCTCAAACAGCACAAGGAGGTCATTTCATAAAATAACTCCAATACATTTTAGAAACGTAGTGCCCTTTAAAAAATTTTCTCCACAAATTTTGTAAAGAAAAATCAAGTATATAGGCGGGATTTTATCCAGACACCAAAGACCCAAACAAAATCTGCCATCTCCTCCTGCAAATGTACTTAGAAGTTAAGCTTGGCAGAGAACAGGCAAGTTCTCCACGTGAAACAATCATGCACACATCAATATTCTTCTTTGGCCATCATCCACTGCCAGCAGCAACCAGACATTAACACTCCCAATGGAATAGTGTCAAGTTGATTCACATAGGAAAAATCTTAAGTGTTGTATACTTATGTTCAACACCTACAATGAAATCTACAGATTAAAAATCATGCAAATGCTAAGCATTCCCTATTATACAATGAAATTAGTTTGCAATACAGGCAGTCCCCGGGTTACGTACAAGATAGGGACTTTAGGTTTGTTCTTAAGTTGAATCTGTATGTAAGTCAGAACTGGCGTCAGACGCTGCTGAAACTGATCAGTTTCAACCGCGGCTGAATCTGGATGCCAGTTCTGACTTACATACAGATTCAACTTAAGAAACCCAGGCGTCCCCAAGTCAGCTGCTGCTGAAACTGATCAGCGGCTGATTCCAGGAAGCCTGGGGCAGAGCAACTCTGCCTGGGGCTTCCTGTAGTCAGCCGCTGGTCAGTTTCAGCAGCGGCTAACTTGGGGGTGCCTGGGGCAGAGCAGGTGGGGTGCTGCCGGGTTGGTCCCGGAGCAGCGCTGCGGGACCAACCTGGCAGCCCCCAGCTGCTCTACCCCAGGGGTAGGCAAGAAAAGCCTGGTCTGCGGAGGGGGGGGGCACTAGCTGCGCGCACGCGCACACACACACACACACACACACACACACACACAAGCAGACCAGGGGGACAGGAGCAAAGCCGCAGAGCACGCCCGCAGCGGGACAGCCCAAGCACGCCCGGGCTGTCCCACTGCCGGCGTGCTCCAAGGCTTTGCTCCCCGTCTCCCTGCAGACCAGGGAGACGGAGAGCAAAGCCGCGGAGCACGCCCGCAGCGAGACAGCCCAAGTACGGTCCCTGGTCTGCTGGGGGGGTCCAGCGGCTTTGCAGACCAGGGGGACAGGAGCAAAGCCGCCCAGGCGGGGGGAGTCCCACTGCCTGGGCGGCTTTGCTGGACCCCCCCAGCAGACCAGGGAGACCAGGAGAAGCTTTTCTCGCCCCGGAGGACACGGGTGGCGATACACCACCCGTGAGCTCCGGGGCGAGAAAAGCCCTGTTCATAAGTGCGGATCCGACATAAGTCGGATCCGCGTAAGTCGGGGACTGCCTGTACTAGGCTGTGTTTAGTTTGGCATGATTTTCCGGAAATGCTTTTAACGGAAAAGTTTTCCATTAAAAGCATTTTTGGAACAGAGTGTCTAGATTGGCACGGACGCTTTTCTGCAAAAAAGCCCTGATCGCCATTTTCGCGATCGGGGCTTTTTTGCGGAAAACAAATCTGAGCTGTCTACACTGGCCCTTTTACGCAAAAGCTTTGCGCAAAAAGGACTTTTGCCTGAATGGGAGCAAAATAGTATTTCCGCAAGTAGCACTGATTTCCTACAGTAGGAAGTCAGTGCTTTTGCGGAAATTCAAGCGGCCAGTGTAGACAGCTGGCAAGTTTTTCTGGAAAAGCGGCTGATTTTCCGGAAAAATTGGCCAGTCCCTAGTGTATATATTCTTCTTGCCACTTAAACTGCTCCTTCAAAAGGACCAAAACGTATTATTTGATTTTTCCCCCCCTTTGGTATGTTTTTAAAGCTTCTCCTTTTGTCCTATACTCCAAATTAAATTGGACTCCAATCAATTAACTGACTAGGAAGGCACCCAGCTACAAATCTCCCCCCCCCTCCCCAAAGGGTTTCACTTTTCTCTGTATAGCCCTTTTTACCTGTTTATCCCAGTTCAGGTGATCTGATAATTCTCTACTTCAACAGTTTTATAATAACTGATCAAAATAAGCTACTAAACAAAATAAAACAAAACACTCCAGCTAAGCCGCTTTATTGCAGTTATTCAAGCTGTAAGTTTATTGTTTTCTCATGGGAATATTTCCTAAAAAGCAATATGTTATTCAGTTTGAAGGACAGAGTTCAAATCTCTTTTTGCCAATGGTGACTATGATGGGTTGAGTTACAGAGATCCCCTTGAGACTGGGCTGATCATACCACTGAGCCCACCTACCTGCTGTCTGGGGTGTCCCATCACCCTGTCCTAAGCCGAGCCAGAAGCTCTGGTCTCCCCCTGTAAAGGCACACAGTTGGGGTAAAAGCCCCCAGCGGAGTAACACAGACAATGAGAACTTACCTCTGGGAAGGCTAAGTCACAGGGACTTGACACAGGCACCCTGATGCACAGCCCCATGGGACCAAAACCCTAAATAAATCCATCTCACTAAAGTTTATGCAGAGTGAGCACATAAGATGTTCACTTCCTCTATGAATCAAAGAGATATGCACAGATATTTTTCTCCTTCAGGTAACAATTATATACACTGGGTTTGATAAAGTATTTTATTAAGTATGAAAAGATGGATTTAAGTGGTTTTAAGTGATAACAAGCAAATCAAAATAAGTTACTAAACAAAATAAAACAAAACACTCCAGCTAAGGCTAATACACTAAAGCTGTGTCTACATTGGCACCCTTTTCTGGAAAAGGGATGCTAATGAGACAAGTCGGAATTGCAAATGCCGCGGGGGATTTAAATATCCCCCGAGGCATTTGCATGAACATGGCTGCCGCTTTTTTCCGGCTTGGGGCTTTGCCAGAGAAAAGCGCCAGTCTAGACGGGATCTTTTGGAAAATAAAGCCTTTTCCGGAAGATCCCTTATTCCTCTTAAAATCAGGAATAAGGGATCTTCCGGAAAAGGCTTTATTTTCCGAAAGATCCCGTCTAGACTGGCGCTTTTCTCCGGCAAAGCCCCAAGCCGGAAAAAAGCGGCAGCCATGTTCATGCAAATGCCGCGGGGGATATTTAAATCCCCCGCGGCATTTGCAATTCCGACTTGTCTCATTAGCATCCTTTTTCCGGAAAAGGGTGCCAATGTAGACACAGCCTAAAAGAAGTTGATATAAATCAATGTCTCACACTAGTTCTTATTTCAGGTTTTTTTTTTTCTGATCTGGGTCTAGCAGCTTCTTTCCACCCCTGTTCTTAACGTTTTTCTGTTTCCAAGTGTTTTCATGTACCCTCTCGGAGCAGGTAGCAGTCTTTGAAGCTAGCTAAAGAACATCATTGTTCGCTTCCCATTCCTTAAATAGAATTTCCCAAGTGTTTACTTAATTCTCTCCACCCCTGTGAAAAGTACATAATTCAAAATGGATTCCAGTATCAAATGGCATGGTCACATGTCTTTGTAGGACTAACCACAATCTAGGCTTACAGGAAAAACATGACTGCTTACAGGTCATTGTCTTGAGTACCAGGCCATGACATTCCTTAAGCACCTCTAATGGTTTTCAATAATAAGTTTCACAACTCATGTTTAAAGTTAAGATTTTGTCATGGCTATTTCTGTAGAAGTCACAAAAAAAAACTTTTGCTCTGGCACTGTGTGGACAATTTTGAAAAACTATATGCTTCACATTGCACCAATTATAATACACACACGAAGATGGTGCTGCAATGAGAGTTTTGAAACTCTTAGAGGAGTTGCAGGAAATAACAAACATTGATTGAGTAGAATGATTTAATTCTGAAAAGGCAAATGTAAGCATACCGCTCACTGATTGTCACCTATCAGATAGCTTGCCACACTGGAATGCTGATGTTTTAAAGTTTAGGTGTTCAAATTAGTAAGAGGGCATTCCTGTCCCCATCTCAAGCAGCTGAATAGATTTCATTCCAAGAGTCCAATAACATTCATCTTGAAGCTAAAAACAAGTATGGACAGGTTCAGCCCAATAGATACATTTGAGAAAGTTGAGAGTGAAGAACAGAGAAATATATATAAAAGTTACTATCTTAAAGTGTAGATTTTTACTGCCAATATAATGTGCAATATAACTGAGTTATTGCTGTTGGGAGAACAATACATTTGAATTCCCTGACTTTTGTGAGTTTAAAGTGTCAGCTATAATGTTGCAACATGGTAGTTTAAAGCAGTAAAAAAGAAAAAGAAATTAAGAGTAAAGGAAAAAAGCTCTGGTTATGTATTTATAATGCAAGGAAGGGCAATATTTTCCACTGAGATTATCTCAAATCCCAATGGCAATAGTTTTAATTGTATCCATTAAGACAGACATTAGAAAGGAGCTTATTCCCTCTGTCTGAATACCTACTTCTCCAAGACAACCACAAACTCAACAGGCCCCTCTCTCCCACCCCTGTTTCTTATTATCAGAATTTGATTGTAAATGCTTCGGAGCAATGACTGATTCTTACTAGCGGTGTAAGCGACTAGTCACTAGTGTAAGTAACAAGTCACCGTCTATCAGAGGCAGCAAAGGGCGGGGAGCAGGAACTGGTGCTGGAGGTAGCCATCTTAAAAGCCGGTTCCCCTCAGCCCCATCTCTATGGGGAGCAGGTGAGGCTTGCCCCCAGTTCCAGACACTGAGTCTCAGCTTTTTAAATGTATTAAGAGCCTGCTGCCTCTTAATACATTTAAAAGGCTGGCAAGCAGCAGGGGGGAACAGGCACAAGCTGGGAATCAGCTGTCCCAGCTCACACTGCATCTCCCCTACTGCGCTTCAGTCTTTTAAATGTATTAAAAGCCTTCTGGACCTTAATACATTTAAAAGACAGAGCAGCAGCAGGGTTAGCTCCCATGGCTGGGAGCTAACCCCACTGTGGCTCTCCCACTTATTGACTAATCAATGGAAAATCCATCGCCTAGTCAATGAGTTGATTAAACTAAATTTAACATCCCTAATTCTTATTTTATATTATTTATTATTTGTATTGGGATAGCATCTACAGGCCACTGCCCTATTCTTTCAAACTTAACAAAACAGTCACTACCCCAAGAGTTTGCAGCCTACTAGGTAGAGGCGAAAGCATAATGAGGCCTTCACCACAACTGGAGCTTTTTGGTGCTGTTGTAATAAAAATAAGATCACAAAAGAATATTTTCACTTCGACTGCACTAGAGAGCATATTACAAACATAAACGAAGTTCAAACATTTCTGTGAGACAGAGAAATATCACTCTTTTTACAGATGAAGTAACATTAAGGGAACAGACAAAAAGATTAATTCTCTGAGGTACTGATCTTCACGAGCCTCAAAAGATTTTTCCAAGGTCACAGCTAGTAAATAGCAAGTCCAGAAACATAATTTAAAACCTCTCATCTTCTCCCAAACTACAAGACCACAAGAGTTACTGTTGTAACAATATAAGAATCATTAAAGAGGCTTTCAAATTTTATGAATGTTGAAGATGCCTTCTCACAGCAGTTTATTAATGAAAAGAACAAAACCTATTTCAAAAGTATAAAGCCAAGTACTGTTATGTTCAATATTCATTCCCTAAAAGCAATGTAGGACTGAACCACACATTCATTAATTTCATTTTGATTATGTTGTCTAATCAGCTTTTCATTTTTATAGGAAAAAATGAAATGTCATTATGCTTCTCCTGAGAATAACAAAAAGGGATGTACAGCACTAATCTTGTTTCCATAGCCACTATAATACACTAGATATTTCATTACAAAAAAAGTTAGGATGGAAAAACAGGATCCTTGCTTTAAAGTTCTTCTAGGAGGCAAAAATTGTACGAAAAATTCATGAACTGCAATAAATGGTATAAAATGTACTAAACCAAACCAGTATTATATATACACTGTATATTTGAGAGTTGGTGCGTGTCTGTCTAAATTGGTTTGTTCAAGAACTCCTCCCGAACAGTAAGATTTAGGACCACCAAATGTGGTATGCAGTTTCCTTTTATCATAACTTAAAGCAAGGTAAGGGTTTGGTTGTGCCAGGACAATGGGATGTGCCTACAATTCTACAGTTTCTCAGCCCAGCTCTATACTAAAAAGGAGTCAAACAAAACACACAACTCCAGCTACTTTAATTACATAGCTGGAGTAGATGTACCTTGATTCAAGTTTCCCAGTCGTCCCCACAGTGGATGGCCAATGGGAACAAATGGTCCAGTTAGCTTCCTTTACTCCTCGCAGGAGCAGGAATACCGGCCACCAATGGGGAAGCCCTCTGAGTTTGCTTTAAGTTTGTAGTAGACCTGCTAAATCAAACCCCAGCGTGAAGACATGGCCTCATAAAATGGAAAGAGAAGGGTCTGGTTGGAGGGACAATTATACTGCAGAATGACCACAGGGGTGCATCAAGGGGCCAGAGATGGGGACAGGGACAGCTATAACCCCATTGGGCCAGGACAGGGCAGAGGTGGAGAAAAAGACAACTATCTACTATATATTTTAGAGAGTTCATCTTTTTGTCTGTGTGTTTGTCCCCCAAGCCAGGAGAATGCATCTACCCCCCAGACGTGCCCTCTGCAGCTGCAGTAGCAGCAACTATGGACAGACCCTTTTCAACTGGCCCCAAGGTGCTGCAGTGAAAGAGGGCTGGGATTGTACTTTCTCCCCTGGACAGCCTGCATCCTGAACCCCACATCCCCAACCCCAGCCAAAAGCAATTATTTAAATGAAGAAAAGCAAATCTTATTTTAATCAAGGAACTGAGCAAGGCAAGGTGAATCAGAGAGACAGAGAGAGAGACAGAGAGAGAGAGAAAAAATAGCCTACTAATTTAACAGGCAGTTACTATTTTTACAGGAGGTACCAAAAAACTATATTACAAATCCATTCCATTCTTGTTGGGAGTTTAGGATGATGGTTCTACAGGGCAATGATGTTTTGAAAGAGGTTTAAGCCAGGGCTACTCAACTTTGGAAGCCCCAAGGGCCACAATGATACTTATAGCACATGTCGAGGGCTACAACTTAAGTGTGGTTGCATATACATTCAAATATATATACAAATAGCTTCTTTCACACACACACAGGCATGAATACAACACAGGCCCCATTTAATGACACACACCTTATTTGAAACCAGAAGTACAAAATCAAACAGCAGCATGGGGGAAAGAGAGGAAGCAAATACAGCACAATACTGTGTTAAATGTAAACTATTAAAAAAGAGAATGCCATATTTTTTTCTTCTGCATAGTGAAGTTTTAAAACTATATTAAGTTAATGTTCAGTTGTAAACTTTTGAAAGAATGACCATAACATTTTCTTCAGAGTTACAAACACTTCAGAGTTACAAACAACCTCCATTCCCAAGCATTCATAACTCTGAGGTTATACTGTATTTTAAAGGTGAAAAACAGATTTGTAGGATCACTATTCATTTTTAGTTTTATTTTTCTAAAATTCAGAATCACATTTTTTCTACCATAGTGGTTCCAAAGATACTGCAATATGCACTTTGCACAAGTACTTCTCATATTATATAATATTCCATTTAAAAACTGCATCAAGAAACATTAAGATTTTATTTTTAAGCATCCATAAGTCAGTAATTGCAAACCTTAACACTGCTCTTGTGTGCATTATAATATGATTGTTAATTACAAGATCAAATTCTATTTCTCAGATACAATCTTATAATTTTTTCTACAATCTTAAACACCAGCAGAACTCATCAGGAACTTTTGACAATTTTGCCTAAAATTTAGGAGCTTTTGTTCCATTTTTCAGGAGATGTTTAGGCATTTAGAAGCGTAAAGTAACACTGATTGTTCATATAACTCAGGCTCCTAGGTGACTCTTGAAAATGGAAATTATTGAAAATGTTACCCTTTGTAATTAACTTATTCTTTTAAACTTACTGTTTTCATTGTGATAAAAACTCAGAAATATCTTTAACAGACTCTTATTGAGTGGACGCTTCCCCTGATAAGATCTATTATGTGGAAAGGAGGTAAGTACAAACACTCTCAATCCTTAAAGATTTACTATATGTCCTGAAAAATCTCTGTAAACCAGAATTAGAAAGCCACTAATTACTGCCTACTTCACTTTGTCTTATCAAATCACTCAGTGTAAAACTATATTAACTAGACAGTAAAGAGATTAAATAAAAAAAAATTCCAGAGTGCACTCTCTCTCAGTTTTTAAATTGTTTTCAAGTTTACAGCCACACTTTTAGAATAAAATCTCTCAATGTGTTTTAAAAAGGAAAATGTAGTCCAGTAACAGATATTGAGAGAATACTTTCTTACCAAGCTTCAGGAAGCAAAAAGGAATACTCATGTGGTGAGGTGGTTTCTGGAAAATTAGAGATAATTGCCAGCCAATGCGGAAGCAAGTCTGAACCATGATACGTAAACAAGATCTCTAGGGCTCTCACATTGCTTTCCTGCATAGGAAAATATAAAATACTCAGTTTTACACATGAAAACAGTTAAAGAATTATTCTGCTTACCAAATATAGCTCAGCAAATAGTACAATTCTGACTTAATTATGCGTTTTTAAACAAGATGAGGGACTAAAATATTTATTTAAATTTAAAGATTTTCATAATCCAGAAGCTTGACAAAGCAATCTTGTTCTGTTTTACAACAATAATCAAATACAACATTCACTATTCTTGTTTTTAAAACCTCTCATTTTCAAAAATGCAATAAATTGGATGAATTTCAGTACATTGTGATGGGGAGTTAAACAGTGTTAACAAAAGCGGCTATAAAACTTTTAGAAAAAAATTAATACCCGAGCATAAGTTCTTGCTGAAAGTACAATATTCTGATTTCGGAACTTTTTGAAGAATTCAGCATCATATCTCTCTTCTGCTGCATTAGGTCCTCCAAGTATTTCCTTTAAAAAAGTTTTTTAAAAAATTATTTAAATATGTTGATAAAAGTCATATTAAAAATCTTGCATCTTAGATTAGGAGCGGAAACTTACATGAGCCAAAATTAGTATAGTTCAGTATGTTATTCCAGAAATGATTATTGATAGAGGCAATGTATGTTAATTTCTATCATTTACATGGTCATGCTGTATACACAAGTATAACATTCATCTTTGAAGTCTTAGTAGTTGGTTAGGCAATTAAGGTTTAAGTCTAAATATTTTTGGAATCAAGCGATACCTGGACATGTAATAGTTACACACTTAACTTTAAAAAGACAGTACCAACTTCAGAAAAGGCACTCGTGGTTCAAATGTTTGCTTTTTTGCTTATAATTGTTGAGTCACCTTAAATTTTGTTTCATCGGTTTACTCTGTACATTTCACAGTACTCTCTATATAATCATTTGCAATGCTTCCCCACAATATTCATTACTCTCCCTGTCATTTTTTTATTTTCTATGTAGCAACAAAGGAGAGAAAGATGTTGAAAAGAGTTAGCTAGCATGATTGTATATCCACACCAAAAAAAACCATAGAGATACACACACAACATGATAGGAACAGTTGTCCTGTCTGAAACTTTTTACTGTTTTTTTTTTAATATTATTATTAGTCTCTAGATTTCAAGTACAGTAAAACTCCAATAGTCCAGCATCCAATAGTCCAGCACTCCTGATAGTCCGGCATCAAAATGGCAAGAGAGGCTTTGGCAAAAAATGAGTCACAAAGTAACAGAGGCAGCAGCTGAACTGAGCGAAAAGGGTAAAAAGGGGTTTAAAAAACTAAAACGTTACAGTATACTGTATGCAGTATGTACAATAAAAAGGGTTAAGAACACTTTATATACTGTATATACTGTATGCAGTATATACATAACCAGTTTATAGTACCTCCTGATACTCCGGCATATCTGATAATCCGGCACCACCTAGGTCCCACCTAGGTTCCGGATTATCGGCAGTCTACTGTATATGGTATCTGTTTAAGTGGACAAAATCATTAGCAACTTTTTAAGCGTATGAGGGACAGTTGGGAATTTAATTGTCAATCAATTTGGATTCTATGCAATTCACTATCTTTGTGCAAACTAAGTGAAATTTAATATACTGGGAAAAAATATTTGAATGTTTAGTTCAGGGGTGGTGAACCTCAGGTTTGAGGGGCCGGATGCAGCCCCTGGATTGCCTGGATCCGGCCCCCGAGGCTCAGGGGACCCTCCAGAATTAGGGAGCCAGTACTGGTGCTCCAGCTCCCCTGTTGCCTCCCACGGGGCTGGAGCGCACATAATCTACTAGGCTAGCCACCATAGGCTCTGCTGTGCAAGGGAAATGTGTGGAGTGCCTTTCTGCTTCTCAGTCAGGGGCCACAGTGAGAGGTTTTTCCCCCCTTACTTCTCAGTTATATGCAGCACTTAACTGACTTTTCTCTGTGTCAGGGCCTCTGATGCAAAAATGGTTCCCTATCCTTGGTTTAGTTTCAAACCTCCAAAGAGCATAGCAACTCAACACTTCTAAGCTTAAATTACTACCTGTGACAGGGTGGGCATACCCCACACTACAATGGGAGGGGTGAAAATCATGTGTGCAACAGAAGTCCCACCCCTTCAAGCAGACTGGGCATGCTCAAAGTGCTAGGGTGGTATAAAAGGCCAGGGAGAAGCTCAGTCTGGGCTGGCCAGCGAAGGGGAAGGTTCCCTAGATCAGAGGTGGGCAAAAAGGCCTCCGCGGGCCGTATCCGGCCCACAGAGGTCCTGCTGCTCCCCTGCCCCAAGGCCAATTGGCCTTGGGGGCGGGGGAGCGTGCTGAAGCTCCTCCTGCCCTGCCAGGAGCATGTGGCACTTTGAAGTGCCGCAAACTGCTCACAGGGCAGGGGAGAGCAGAGGAGGCTTTGCGTGCTCTCCCACCCCAAGGCCCTATTTGTCTTAGGGGCTGGGGAGCGCGGGAAGTCTCCGCCCATGCAGGGGCATGGGCACCTAGAGGTAATGTGGATGGTGGGGAGGGGGACAAAGGCACTCCGTGCCCACGGCTACATGCGGCACGGAGTAGGTAGTTCGAGGTGGAACGAAGTGTAACAGTAGTTCGAATTAGAGAGCCTAATTCGAACTACCTACTCTGTGCCGCGTATAGCCGTGGGCACGGAGTCCGCACTAACGGGGATTTAAAAATGGCGGCGCCCGGCAAGATGCAAATGAATCCCGGGATATTTAAATCCTGGGCTTCACTTGCAATTTCGAATGCCTACATAAGCCACCCTAGTTCGAACTAGGGTGGCAGTGTAGACGTACCCTCTGACTCTGACCATTAGGCCCTACTACCCTGAGGTCAGGGACACTTATTGACTTCAGCCAGTAGGCTGTTAGTCCATAGGTAGTCCGATTTGCAGGGCTTAAGAATTACGCACGGGGCAAGTGAGTTACGGACTAGCCAGTCAGCCTTGGGTCCAGTGACCAATCAAGTGGCGACCGCACTTTGGAATAGTCATAGAAACATGCCGAGGCGAGCGTACACCGCCACACTACCATATAAGTTTATTGTAAATATTAAGGTATTTTGCTTCTAGTAGAAGCAAGCATAGCTACCAAGTTCACATATCTGTATTTTAAAAAGGTATATTGATATTTGGCTGTGACTTGGCTTTTGTCTTTAGTTGGTAGTGTAGACAGTTCTCATACATTTCTGCCAGTATCTCATGAAAAATGCTCAGAACAGCTGAGTTGGATCTGAATGGTTGTACATAAACTATTACACTGTCTATAGCACTAACGCAGGGGTCTAGTGAGGCAACGAAGCCTCCCTCCAGCCCAGAGGGGGTGAGGGGGAAAGAACCACCTTCTCTGCCTGGGTAGTGGAACAAGGCCAAGCTCAGCCCATTCACAAGTAGGACCCTATGACTAATTCCCCAAACAAATGATGTGAGATCCCAGCAATATAGTAAGGTGGCGTGGCTCCTCCTCCTCTGACCCAGAGAGAGTCACCAAGGGAATGGTGACTGACCCACAACAAGGGCCATGTGGTAACCCATTTTCTTCATTCACTATGTTTCCCTAAAGACACATTAAGTTTCCCATTTTCACAATCAAAAATCTCTGTAGTATAATTCCCATTCAATTATTGTAAGCACAGCAGGTATATTTTTAAATTACTGCTAACAGATAGAGGATAAAACAACAATCAATAGAGAAGACTGAAAATAGAACAAAATCAGTCAGAGAAACAACATAAGCTGTTCATAAGACAGGATCTAAGGACTGAACCCAATCTTCTCACCTCATAAGTTGCAAGTCTATCTAAATAGGTTAATAATTTCAGCCTGCTTCGAGAAAGTTCCTTTTGTTCTAGTGTTAGCCTGTTTTCAAAGAGAGAAAAAGATCACTACATTTTCAAGCTTGCTATAGCACATTAACATGATAGCCAAACTTTCAAAATTAGACTTCTATGGAAACAAATATTTATTCAAAGACAACAAGAACACAAGAGAAGAAGAAAAAAATAAATGTTTCACCAGATCCATATATTGGAAGCACAAAAGGAAATTCAATAAACTGAAAACTTTCATATTACATTACTGATTAAAATTTTAACCACAGTTCACAGTAGTAGTAAAATATATTTAGACAATTATGCATTTATAAGCCTATGAATTTAAGCAAACCTAGGTCTGTCATATTATTTACTTTGAAAAGTTCACTGATAGAAGCAGTTCTTGATGCTTCCTCGCCTCCCTTTCCTTTCTATTTTCTACTTCTTCATCAGGTGACAAAAATTCTTCATAGGGGATTTCATCAATGTCCACTTCACCTGGTAAGATAAATCTGCAGAAAGAAACAAAAATCAATGTTGACAAAAAGATATGAAGAGCTGGTTATTCAGTCAGAGGTTACACAACTTTCTGTCTGTACCTTTTGTATCTAAATTGATTTGTATTGAAACTGGTGACAATGAATTAATTACTTGGAAAACAATTTTGCTATTCTGAGCTTGAGTGATGTATTCTTAATTCAGAAATACCAGGGAGGGTATTGTTCACATTTACTTCAGAAAATGCACAAGGTTTTCATTGGTTAAAAGTTTACAAATCCAACAAGTTATCAAGTTCCTGATAATACTGCTGGAGCACATACTGATATATATAGCAGTTATTACTGGAGATATAATAGTGCACACAATTAAACGATTATCCAATAGCATTAACCGATAAGCAAAAGCTTATTGATTAATGCTATCGACTACAGGCATTCCACCCCCCACCAATAAGTTTTTAGAGGGCTGGCCAACAGTGTGTCTCAGTCCTGGCTGGTGCTAAGTCCCCAGAGATAGCCCCGCTTCAGCTCTGCAGGGAAAGTAATTTAGGGGCTGGGCAGGCAGGCAGCCTGTCTCAGTCCCAGCTCGCATTGGTCCCGGGAGCTACTGCCGGTGTGGTTCTGCACTGAAAGTATTTTAAGAGCTGGGCAGGCAGGCAGGCAGCCCAGCTCAGTCCCGGTTTGTGCCAGATCCCAAGAACATGCTCTGGCGGTGGGGACAGCTCCCAGGACTAGATGCAAGCAGTGACTGCGCCAGGTTGCTTGCCCAGCTTCTAAAATATTTTCAATGCAGAGCCAGAGCAGGGGTAACACACAGGATCCAGCATAAGCCAGCACTGAGTACTATCCCTTATCAATTAATCATGCAGTCGAAAAATATTTTTGTCAACTACATGATTAATGAATTACATGTTTCTTAACATCCCTAGTTATTACATATACACCCATGTAGTGATGTGAATGGTTAACCAGTAAACTGGTGCAAAAGAAGGCCTGGCCAGGCTGGAGGGTGGGGTCTGCTCCAGGTCGGCCGGTCCCACCATGCTCCAGGCAGTCCCACCTCCACAGTTTAACAGATAAACATATCGTTTAACTAGTTAACTGATTAAATGGGATTTTACATCCCAAACTCAAGAAGAAATTATATTTCACCATTGTATTGAGTTATTGGGTGCTTGGTACTGCCGCGAGGGCAGAGGACTGGATTTGATGATCCCTTGAGGTCCCTTCCAGTTCTAGTATTCTATGGTTCTACCAACAAAAATGACCATCTTGTGTGTCTTCTTCAATCTTCTGTACAGAAGACAGAAGCAGACTACGTTCTGTTTCCCTGGAGGTTTGTTTGTTTGATTGTTTAACCTACACAGCTTAAGAATTAAGGCAAAAGCAGCGTTCTGCCTTAAAAACAGGCCATTTCAACACTTAATCCTAAGGGAATTCTGTGCCACTGCACATGCACAGAATTAATGTGCTGTGCAAAATTGTCATTTCCCTCCCTGCAGATGATAATTCTGACAGAAAGGTGCTAGAGCAACACCTTTTTCCACTCAAGGACCTCTTTGTGCCAGAATAGAGAGCAGTTGATCCCGGAACAGCTCACTCCACAGACAAGGACAGTGCAGAAGCCACCTTCTTCATAAAGTTGGAGGCAAGAGATATGGGGGCCCAGACAGCTTGGGGAATCTAGGACTGCTGGTGTTACAGACTGCAGCTCAGAGGGGCTAGCAGGTGGAACCAACTGGGGCAGGGACTGAATGGGAGTGAGGCTTCAGAAACACAGAGTGATGGGATCACTGAGTAGGAATGCATGATTACAGGATGGTTGTGAGATGGCTGACTGACAAAAAGACTAAGAATCAGTCAGGGTCTGCATGGGGAAGGTTCCCTAACAATCTCTTTCTTCCCCTCCACTCCTAACCCTAAAACAGTTTCATACTTCCCCCATTTACATGCAACAACACTTCAAGTTCACGCCAAGGCGCCTTTCCAGAAATACTTCTTTCTTCCTCAGATCCTCCATGACTTCCCCAAGCCTTTACACTATTTCTAAGGGCCATGGAAAACGTTTCTAAATTGTAGTTTAAATGAATTACTCAAAGTTCTGTCCCAATATGCATAGTATGGAATCTATTTGTCAAAAAAAAAATCCTGAATCCTTTTTAATGTCTGCATTGTTACAGACAGTGGCTAGCAAGTATCTTGAAATAAATTACCAAAATAATTGAAAATGGCATGATTATATTGTATTACTTTGACAAAATACCCATATTTTTAAAATACTATGTACAGAAATTTTGAGATTTTGGGATGACTTCCAAATTATTGTCTATATATTCATTTAGTCTCTATTGCATTCAGTTTCAAAGATCACAATTTACTTTATTTTCATTCACAGGAGAATTTGACTGCTATCTTTACTACTGGTTACAATTATTCATTTGGGGAAATATTTTAAACCAGGTGTCCTGCGAAATCTCTTAAGACTTCAGTTTGTATTTAACTGACAAATTCACTGCATAATTCCTAAGTGCTGGATACATAAAAATTATCCAACAAACCTGCCACCATCTTCTCCTTTTCCAATAGCTATGAGAGCCTCCAAGTCTGTGCCCTTTAAACCATATTGCAGCAACTCTTTAGCAGCATCCACATTCTCAGGAACTCTTTCCAGGCATTCATGAAGAACCCAGGACCGCTTCTTAATTTTACTCTACCCAGATGAGAGAGAGAGGTAAGCATGGGGCAATATGCTATAACCCACCAAAGCACTGAGATCAGTGTTTTCCAATCTGCCTCTCTTCCATTTAGAATCTTGTCAATTTAATCTGGTAATGGGAAGACTCAATGTGAACTGAACAAGGGAACGAACCAATAGAAAGAAGAAAAGAAAATAGATTTTATTTTTGCTTTGAAAATTGCAATTTCCTTTTATTTATAGCATCTCCTAACCTGTCAGTAAATGAACTGCAATGTATTGGTTAGGATTAATTAGCAGTGGGACATCACCTTTAAATTATCAGAGGCTCATAAGCCAACAGAATACCTTCAACCAAGAGAAGAGTGAGGAGGGATTTGCTAACAATGTTCAACTACCTGAAGGAGGCTTCCAAGAAGGATGGAACTAGGCTGTTCTCAGTAGTGACAGATGACAGAACAAGAAACAATGGCCTCAAGTTGAGGTAAGGAGATCTAGATTGGATACTAGGAAAAAATTATTTTACTGGGAGGGTGATTAACTGGAATGGATTTTCTGGGGGTGAGGGAGGTGGAATTGTCATCCTCAGAGGTTTTTAATGCGGGGCTTGACAAAGTCCTGGCTGCAATGATTTAGTTGGAGTTCATAATGCTTTGAGCAGGGGACTGGACTAGATGACCTTCTGAGACCTCTTCCAATCCTAATCTTCTAGGAGTCAATGAAATTAGCCCCAACTTTGTTATATAAATTAGAACATGATTTCAATTTCTATTAGGATATTAAAAACATGACCAATGAGGGAAGACTGAAAGAACTGGGCTTGTTTAGTTTAGAAAAGAGAAGACCGAGGGGACATGATAGCTGTTTTCAAGTATCTAAAGGGGTGTTAGAAGGAGGAGGAAGAAAAGTTGTTCTCCTTGGCCTCTGGGGATAGGGCAAGAAGCAATGGGCTTAAATTGCAGCAAGGGAGATTTAGGTTGGCCATTAGGAAAAATTCCTTACTGTCAGGGTGGTTAAACACTGGAATAAATTGCCTAGGGAGGTTGTGGAAACTATCTAAGAGCAAGTTGGATAGACATCTATCAGGGATGATCCTAGACAGTGCTTGGTCCTGCCATGAGGGTAGGTACCTGGACTTAATGACCCCTCGAGCGGTCACTTCCAGACCTAGCATTCTATGATTCTATATTAAGAAATTTCTTTCAACTTAAACACATACCAGGTAGTCCTGAATAGAAGCAATGTTAACAGTTGATTTCCTCCACTGTCTTTGATATACAAGATCAGAATCTAGACCATATGCTTGAGCCAAAGATAAAGCTTCACCATATTCTTCATTATCAATCTAAAATAAAGTACATGAATATAAACATCTTTGATAGAATGGAGCTGCTTTGTAGTTATTTGTGAATTGGAGTGGGGGGGGAGAAGAGGTCAAGAGAGAATGAGTGACTACAATAGTCAATTAAATAGGGACTGAAAAAGAAAAATGTGCATGGAAGAAAAAAAGGTCTCAAGATCTCATTCTCCACAAACACTAAGGGGCTGCTAAGAGACAGTCCCAAAACACAAAAAGGCATGTACATATTGGAGAGCTAAAAACTCTTCCTCAGTCAAATATACTGACTATCCATGAGACTTCAAGGCTAATGAGAGTTTTACCTGAAGAAAGATAACTGAGATTTGCAGGATTTTTCATGCAATATTATACATATTAACACACACAACTTAGAAATGCATGGCTAGATCCTTGTATTAACAGGAAAAAATGGGAAGATATTAAACCTGGTCTTCCTAAAACAATGAAAAACAGGGGTTTTTTTGGTGAAACTTCACCGTTGTCCTAGTCTCATGTCTCACCTTCCTCTGGTAAAGCTCCTCTGGGGTTGTGGATCTTAAACTCACAAGGCGATAATGCTTTGTAATAGTACGCGGACGTTTTCGTGGAGGAGCAAAACGCTCCATTTCTGTCACAAAATACAAGCCTTGCTTTACGTAACTGAAGTATCTGGCCTTGGCAGAAATTTCGTCATCTGAGTCAAAGTCATCTTCGCCTTCGTCTTCTTCCCCAGGCCTGCTTTCCAAGCGTAATCTTTTTGAAGCCAGTTTTATCTCACACTACATGGAAAAGCAATATGTTGTTAAAACTGTGTTGTTACTCTGCTCCAGCCTGATTCTGTGAAATGCTGAGTATCCACTATTCATATCAACTTCAGGATGAAGGACCCTCAAACTCTCCCCTCATGAACTTTAAAATATTAGCTTTGTAACCTGTAATTTGTACTTTAAGGCTGCGTCTTGGCTCCCCTACAGAACTGACCCAAATCCCACTGAACAAAACTACTTCCATAAATCAAAATAGGCTACCAGTCAGACTCAGTGTCCTCTAAAAAAGGCAGGCAGCCATACAGACTGGGGAACTAAGAGGAAATCCATATCAGTTCTGATAGCAGAAAAAGTAGGTAACATGAGTTAAGCAATATGCATACTGAAAAGTCACATATTTAGTCATTATTTGGAATTTTGTATCAATGTACTAAGCTTCTCTTTGATTAATTGAATGTTAACATCCTGAAAGAACAATAAGAAGACAGTGATAGGAAGCTTTTCAGGTCTTTCAGTTAACATTATTTCTACACGGTACATGCTACATGTGATCAAACTTGTTTATATTGCAATGACGCTGTTTTGAAACAAGTAACTGTGAAATACAGGTATTGGCCACTGTGGGAAGACAAGTTACTGGACTAGATGAACCTCTAGTCTGACCCAGAATGGTCATTTGTCTGTTCTTATGTTGTAAATCCAACATGTCGTAACAGTTGTAAAGGGAAATCAAAGGTTTAGTTGCTTGGATTGAAATAAAACTGTAATTATATATTACAGAGGGCAGGAAGCTTTTTAGCATAATTTAAACACATGAAAAGCTTTACAAAAACCACATTATACATAGTTTGTTTTTAATAGCATTTTTTCTTTTCTGAAAAAGGAATAAAGTCTGCATTCCCCACTAAAGTAAAACATACTAACTATCCATTAGACTTCTAGGCCAGTAAGAGTTTTACTTGAGGAAGGATAACAGATTTGCATGATTTTTCATACAATCTGATACATATTAATGCACACATGAATTGCCATGGTTGTACAAACTTATAAATAATTTTCATACAGATCAGAGAATGAAAAAAATTACATACATATGGACAAGATTTATTCTTCCTTCTGATTAAAATAGATTGAAGAAAACCCATTTTCTCCAAGTAACAAAAAACTGAATCAAAGAATCTACACTCAAACTAAGCAAATATCTCAATAGAATGTGGCCTTGTTTATTTAGTCAGAAAGGAAGCAACTAAAAACAACAACAATTTTAAACTAGTTTGTTCATTTGACCAATGTTGCTAGCTTCCATCATTTAGGATAGTCCAGCAGAGTACATATGACAAAACAATTTGTAAAAACAACAACACAGTAAGACAAGATTTCATTTAGCATCTGTTATTAGGGTAGGAGAGATGGTCAGCTTTCGTATAAAGATTTTAAGTTGCGCATATTACCAAAATAAAAAAAGAGAAAGGTTTTATTATACTCCAGTCGGGTTTTGTTTGGTTAGTATTGTTAGTATATCTTTTACCTCCAGACTTAGAAATCCTCCATCATGAGAAGAAGTGACCTGAGGGGAACTTTCAAACCATTCACATGACTTCCCCAATAAGTTTTTTAATGTTTTCACAGAAGACACAGTCAAAGCACCAGAGCAGCGAGCCAAGATCACAGCATTTTCTGCCCACCAATTTACATCCATTAGTGGGTAATACAATTCTTTATCTAAAAGGAGAAAACAAAAGACATTTCTAACAAAAAAACCAAGAGCTGACGGGTCTTCAGTCATTAAAAGACCTCATGTGGTGGCCCAATTTAACAGACACTCTAATCAGCATCACATGCAAACTCATTTCACTAAATTTTTATTGAACAGCAATAGTATTTTAATTTAGTCAACTCTATATAAATAAAAGTAAAACTAAACCATTATAGATTGTGACCTAACTGCATTACTTTTTATATGCTGCTTGAAAAAAAAACTAATCTACAGCAAGCTAATTTACTTGCACGGCGTATGATAGGTTTTGAATATTTTATAAAGATTTGGTCCACTGCTCCTTAGAACAGCTGGGAGTGAATTTCTTTGGCAAATGAATAGAGAATTACTGATGGAACCCAGAAGAAATTGCATCCAGCTGCAGGACATGCCACAAGTGAATGCAGAACTCCTTGAGGACCATCCAGGGAGAAAATATAGTTGTGAAGATGACATTTTAAAAAGAATTACAATCTAAAATTCTCCAAGGCAACTATTTGCTTATGAAGTTAGAGGTCAATCTTCACAGAAGATAGACATTGCCTTATTTTCTAAATATTACAGCAAACTCTCATTTCACTCCAGTCCATTCTTTTTACTTTGAATTATTCTCATTTGAACTTTATTACATACATAATTCCAATATCAGAAACTGTGTAAGTGTGGGAATGTCAGCGTTTAAATTGCAGTTATATTTTATCAACACGCTTTCCTTGGGCTCTTCTCTGATTTGGAATGCTGATCTCTCACTACCTGGCAATGATTTTATACAATAGCTGAACTGTTTAGCTACACCAGTCTTCCCAAAACAAGGCAGATGCTGTTCTTTCTATTGCAAACTATTCTGATCATGTTAATCACCATCTTAAGGATTATGTCATCAGGTGATGAGGACGAAAAAAGTGTAGATGGATGCGAATCTGTTGTTCACTCTGTCCCTTTTGTGATGTTAACTTTCTCTTCATTCTCTGAGAAGTAGGCACGGTCAGGTGACTGACCAGGGGGGACCTGAGGCTGGGTGCCTACGGCAGCTGCAGCTGCTGAGGTTGTTGAACTCTCTTTGCAGCCCACAGGCCCCAATACAGCCATTTGGCTGGTGGAAACCATTCTGGCTGTTGCCACTGCTATACTTGCTGCGTCGGCTTAAGTGACGAACTTCCGGGAGTATGTGTCTGTATAGGTTGATCATCGTCATTGTCACTCATTATAGGCGGTGTCAAAGCCAGTGTTGAAGAAAAATTGCATCTAGAGGTATGTGAGGTGCCATCTGTGCCAAAGAGTGGCATTCCCGGTACTAATGCCACCATCATATCTACTATGGTGGTAAACCGAGACAGAGGAGGTGGGGGGAGCAGGATGGGCACTGGAGGCATTTGTAGTATCGACACCAGCATTGAAGCTTGAGCTGGTGCTGGTTGCTTGTAGGGTTGCCAGATAGTTTCAACAAAAATACCGGACACACTTGACATTACATCACAATCTACATTACATCTTATTTAGAAAATACCAGACATTTATATTTTCTCAATTTATTTCCCGAACAGAAAGCTCAAATGCTGGACTGTTGGGTTCAAAAACCGGAGACCTGGCAACCCTAGATTCTTGTTAAGTGCATTCGGGCGTTCAACGGGTGACAGCAATGTAGGCACTTATATTTAAAGCGCTCAGTGCCAACACTGATCACAATCTCGCTGGTGCTGATGCTTTCGCCGGTGCCGGTGTAGAGCTCCTCTGTTTTAACTCCATGCTTGGCTTCATGGAAGACGGTCAGTCCTTCTCTTTGGGGCCCCTGATTTTATAGGTGCCGGTCCCATACCCAGTCTGTTTCTCTAGCCCTTTAGCTACAGTAGGTGAGAAGACAGACTTCTTGCTTGCCAAGTGCTTCCTCGGCAAGGAATTGGACCCCACCAAGGAGTGGACCTCTTCTTGTGTGTTTGAGCCCTGTCCTGGTCCCTGGGGCTTCAGCAAGGAGCAGTCCCTTTGTCAGGAGCCTCCCCAGGGGTCATAAGTCTGCGGGCAAAATTTGGGCTGACTCCAAGGCAGCTCTTGAAGCTTTCGAGCTGCAGTAGTTTAAGTTGGAGTGCCCAAGCTCGCCTTCCCCTGCTAGTCAATTTCAGGCATTGCGTGCACTGTTCAGTGTTGTGGTCCTGACTAAGGCAGGGACACATTCTGAGTGTCCGTCAGATTCTGAGATTGACAATTTGCAGGATTCACACTTTTAGAATCCCGGGGAACCAGGCACATCCTGGGAGACAGGCAGTTTTAAAAAGGTCTCTAAGGCTTGAGACCTCAAGTGCACGCAGTGTAGTAACCGCAGCTCCCAATAAGCGGAAGGAAGGATTTCTCCTCCTTTCTTTTTTTTGGTATATAACAAGTAACAGCTAATCTAATCTAATTAACACTAAAAACTGAACTATTAACACTAAACCTAAAATCAGTAGGAAACTCAATTGAGGACAACTGCTCTGCTGCGACCAAAGCCAGCAGCAGTCAGAAAGGAACTGAGGAGGTGTGGTTGACTGTGCACGTGGGACGGCCATTTCAAAAGCATGCACAGTTGATCAAGGGGTGGGGGGAGCGGAGGGAGGGAGAGGAGGCACTGCTGTCAAAAGTCTCCGTGGCACACCTCAAAGTGGAGCACCCACAGGGATACTACTAGAAGAACTATACTGAAACTCTGCATTCTTGGAAGATTTCCACTCTGATCGCAGGCAAACATGGTGTCAAGTAGGGATGGAAAAATGTGTTTTAAAATCTGAGCGCACACTGTGGGCTCTGCTGTATAAAACTTAAATAATCTTTATACTACAGAGCCTGCAGTGAAGCCTCCCTGGGAACAGGGCCAGAAAGGGCTGCTGCTGACCTCACTCCTGGGGAGGCAGCTTTGCTGTGGGTTCTGCTGCTGCTCCCGCTCCAGAGAAATCAGCATGTAACCTGTGATGGGGGGAGGGAGGAAGAGCTATGGACAGGGGCTGCTCCCACGGGCTCAGCGAAGCTGGAGCAGCCCCCTACCCGGGGTGGGCGGGAAGCTGCTCCAGCCCATACCACTTACCTGGAACTAGTAGGCCTCACCAGTTCAAGGGGAGGCTTACTGGTTAACCGGTTTACCTTTTACATCCCTAGTGTCAAGAAAGATTTTGTTGGTTTTAAATCAAGTCATGTAATTGGGCAAAAATAACTTTATTCTCTTGTAACTGGACTGTTTCACCTCTCTCCTAGATAAATCTTTACTGTGATTGTGCATACAAGGTCACTTAGGGTGCATCTACACAGCACCCTAAACTTGAAATAAGATACACAATTTGCACTATACAAATTGCGTATCTTATTTCAAATCTATTTCAAAATTTGGCATGTCTACACGGTGCCAAATTTGAAATAACATGCTATTTCAAGCCATTCCTTATCCCTTGTGCAACAAGTTTTACCGGGATGGTGAAACAGCGTGCCTGTTATTTCGAAAAGAGGCGGCTTGTGTAAATGCAGGGTGTCCTGAAAGAGACATGCGGTGCAGACATACCCTCAGATTGTAACCTCTAATAGCTAGGCCCACAATTACCCTAGTCAAATGTAGTCCTCATCTATGATTGAGACCAAGAGGTACAACAGCAATACAAATAAATTAACAAGGAATATCAGTGGAAGCATGACGATAGTAGCTCTTTTGCACTGAAAACTATCTACTAGATTTGTAGACATTGTTCTGATACCAATGTACAAGCATGGCACTAACACTGCATTTATTAAAAAACATTAAAACATGCTATCATCTAAAATATTAATAAGACAAGAAGGCAGACCAACCTCCTCCTATAGTGTTGTAATTTGTTCCTGACCTTTTAAAATTCACCATGCTAATGTGGAGGGGAAAGACTAAATTAAATACGAAATCTGTATTCAGCACTATGAACTCCAACGGTACGTCTACATTGCATTACCGAGCCTGTGGGAGCTAATCTTCTCTAGTAGGGCTCACATCAGCATTCCACAAATAGCTATCCAGACAGCACTTTGAAGTTGCAGTTCAGGCTAGAGCTGGGGTTCTGAAGTCCACTGATCTCCATAGGATTCAGAAGTTCTATGGATCATGTTCATTCTAAGGGATGCAAAATATCCCAAGAGGCTCCCTGGGGCACTCTGAAAATTTCTGCCGCATGCTATTTATTGTTTCCCATATTTCCAAGACAGGCAGATTTTTTGCTGAGCATTAAGCCTTCTATGAAGCCAGGATTCACAACCTTCTGATTCACCATGAATGAAAAACCCCTATATTATCTGTAACCATAAATAAAAGGATATTTCAACTGCAAAGCGTGTCTATCATTATTTTAAAACATCTGCATGCTGACATTCATTAAAGTAGGATGAACTGCAAATTAAAGATGCACATTTTTGACAACTATACTATACAAGATTTTAATTAAAACCTATTTCCTTTAAACAATGTATTTTTTTTCAGGACATCAATGTTTAAAATAATAATTTGACTACACCTCACCTCTTATTTTCTTCCTTTTTTCAACAGAAAGTCTCCACTCTGGATTGATCTCATCATAACCTGGCTAAAAAAAGTAGGAATGTTACATTAAATATATTAGTAAGTAATCATCTTTAAAAAGCAAACAGTTTGCCCCCTTTATATCTAGCTACTTTTCACAAAAGATAACACCTTCTATTTTCCATTCTTAAACTGCTCTTTTATCACTAAGACTACATCCATATAAATTCAATACATCCTCCAACAGGTCAGATGTACAAGTTGGTCCTTTTCTACAAATACTTATTTTAGAAATATAGGAAATGCACAATGGATGAGACACATGGTCCATTTAGTACAGTAACCTGACTAGGACAACTCCTGCATAAGAAGCGAGGATTGAACAACAGTTAACCCAATGACTCACTGATTTAGACAACAGTCTAGAGCAATGATAGTCCATTAATTTCTCAAATACAGGATATCCAATTAAGCTTCCCACTTTCCCAAACTACATGTGACTTGTTTAACCACAGGTATTCTAAGAGATCTATTACTAATTATAAATCAGAGAAAGCAAATGTCACTGTGAATGCCCTTGCATCTTAGGAACCCACAATTATGCTTTATAGTCATCTTATCTTCATATCTTTTCCCTTGCGAGACTAGTGAAGCAGAGGAACCAGCAGCATTTAGTAACCTCTGCACACACAGCTCCTTCCTTTGGGCACTGAAATATATTTTTCGTCATCTTGGAAAGAGCATACAAAGATGTACTGTAAGAGAGTGATGGTGACTCTCACACAGAGGCTGTGTCCAGACTCAGGGTTTTTTTCGGGAAAAGTAGCCTCTTTCCGAAAAAACTTCCCCTGCGTCCAGACTCAAGCCGCGTTCTTTCGAAATTAAATAGAAAGAACGCGGCTTTTCTTTCGATGGCAGTAAACCTCATTTCACGAGGAAGAACGCCTTCTTTCGAAAGTTCCTCTTTCGAAAGAAGGCGTTCTTCAATGTAAATAGGGCTTCTTCAAAAGAGAGCATCCAGACTCACTGGATGCTTTCTTTCGAAAAAGCAAGCCGCTTTTTCGAAAGTTCAACGTGCAGTCTAGACGCTCTCTTTCGAAAGAGGCTCTTTCGAAAGTATCTTTCGAAAGAGCCTCTTTCGAAAGAGGTTTGCAGTCTAGACATAGCCAGAGTGCCGTATCTCAAGTCATACACTATGTGAAAGAAAAACAGCCTATTTACTGAGTATGGTCTGGATGCATGACATTGTCAAGATACAAGATATAGTGGCTGTATCACAAGCAATTTGAAACACCAAAAGGACATCTCTCAACACTTGAAAAACCCAACAGGGTGAAATGGAAAGTTTAGCATTGGGAAGGGGGAGGTTTAAGTCACATAAAAGCTCACTTGGCCCACCCTTTTCTTTGTTTTTGCAGGCATGTTATCACATTTTATGAAACCAAGGAGCTGATAGAGGAGGTATCTGAGCCTTTAGCTATGATCTTTGAAAAATCATGGCAGACAGGGGAGATTCCAGAAGACTGGAAAAGGGCAAATATTGTGCCCATCTATAAAAAGGGGAATAAGAACAACCCAGGAAACTACAGACCGGTCAGTTTAACGTCTGTCCCAGGGAAGATAATGGAGCAGGTAATTAATGCAAACACTTGGAAGGTAATAAAGTGATAGGGAATAGCCAGCATGGGTTTGTGAAGAACAAGTCATGCCAAACTAATCTGATAGCTTTCTTTGATAGGATAACGAGCCTTGTGGATAAGGGAGAAGCGGTGGATGTCATATACCTAGACTTTAGTAAGGCATTTGATACGGTATCGCATGATATTCTTATTGATAAACTAGGCAAATATAACTTAGATAGGGCCACGATAAGGTGGGTGCATAATTGGCTGGATAACCGTAGTCAGAGAGTTGTTGTTAACGGTTCTAAATCCTGCTGGAAAGGGATAACAAGTGGAGTTCCTCAAGGGTCTGTTTTGGGACCCGTACTGTTCAATATCTTCATCAATGATGTAGATATTGGGATAGAGAGTACGCTTATTAAGTTTGCAGATGATACCAAACTGGGTGGGGTTGCAACTTCTTTGGAGGATAGGGACATAATTCAAAATGACCTTAGCAAGTTAGAGAAATGGTCAGAGGTAAACAGGATGAGGTTTAATAAAGAGAAATGCAAAGTGCTCCACTTAGGAAGGAACAATCAGTTCCATACATACAAGATGGGAAGCGACTGTCTAGGAAGGAGCATGGCGGAAAGGGATCTAGGGGTCATAGTGGACCACAAGTTGAATATGAGTCAACAGTGTGATGCTGTTGCAAAAAAAGCAAATATGATTCTAGGTTGTATCTAGAGGTGTGTTGTAAGCAAAACTCGTGAAGTCATTCTGCCGCTCTACTCTGCACTAGTTAGGCCTCAGCTGGAGTACTGTGTCCAGTTCTGGGCACCACATTTCAAGAAAGATGTGGAGAAATTGGAAAGGGTACAGAGAAGAGCGACAAGAATGATTAAAGGTTTAGAGAACATGACCTATGAAGCCAGGCTTCATGAACTGGGCTTGTTTAGTTTGGAAAAAAGAAGATTAAGGGGGGACATGATAGCAGTTTTCAAATATCTAAAAGGGTGTCACAAGGAGGAAGGCGAAAATTTGTTCCTCTTGGTTTCTGAGGACAGGACAAGGAGTAACGGGCTTAAAGTGCAGCAGGGGAGGTTTAGATTGGACATTCGGAAAAAATTCCTAACTGTCAGGGTGGTCAAATATTGGAATAAATTGCCAAGGGAGGTGGTGGAATCTCCTTCTCTGGAGATATTTAAGAACAGGTTAGATAGACATCTGTCAGGGATGGTGTAGACGGAGCTTGATCCTGCCTTGAGGGCGGGGGGCTGGACTCGATGACCTCTCGAGGTCCCTTCCAGTCCTATTATTCTATGATTCTAAGGTGGACATCACTTCTAGCCTGCTAGGTAATGGTGCAGTGGGAGGATAACATAGGTACTGATGACCATGTCACTTCTCTGCAGATGTTTTGGATTGGAAACTGGAACGGAAACATTACGGATGAAGCCTAAACTCTCACTGAACGGGCTGTCAGGATGGCAGAAGGTGGGACATCTGGTCTGCTCATAGCTCATACAAAATACAGGAAATGATCCAAGATGATATTCTCTGAACTGAAACTGGTAGGTCTTTCATCCAGTCTACTACTGCCACAAAGAGCTGTGCGATTTACAGAACGGCTTGGTTTTCTCACTGTCGAAGTCCAGGGAATACTAACATCCCACCTGCGGAAAAGCTGCTCCTCCATATTTCTGTGACGTTTTGGGAAGAAAACAGCCAGGAAAATAACCAGATTATGATGAAACTGCAAGAACAACTTTGGCAGGAACGCTCAATGAATAAGCATTCTTCTCCCTGTCACTGATGTAACGTATGGCTGCCGTGCTGTCTATGAGCACTCTCACTACTCTGCCTGTGATCTGAGGTGGAAAGACCCAGCACGCGAGGGAGACTGCTCTGAGTGATCTGATATTTATGTGCAATGAGGTGTTTGAAGTGAGCCCCCAACCTAGAGCAGACATGTCCAAGATTAGGAATACTGATGTCTGAAGTGACACAGAACTGTCCATGCTCACTGAGCAGTGATGCCTCCACCAGTTGTGAGAAACAAGAATCAGAGTGGTAACTGAAAGCACTGAGTCCAAATGATGATGGCTCAGTAAGTACACCAAGGCTAGCCAAGCTTAAAGGGCTCTGCGGTACAGATTTTCATACTATAGCACATAAGAGCATGCAGCTATGTGACCATTTGAGCAGCTGTGACACTGTGAGCCTTCACCTTCAATATCACAACCAACATTGTAGGTAAGTGAGCCTCTGGGAGAAAGGCTCTGACCCAAGTAGAATAAGCATCTCTGGACAGCAACAAGAGTCAAGAGACAGTTTGTATTAATTTAATCGATAAGCCCAGGGCTCAGACCAGATAAAAGCTGACACTCAATTGTGCTCTGGAGCAGTCCTTGATTGGCTAATCATCCAGGTAAGCACTAAATTGAATATTTTGCTGTCTGAGTAAGGTTGCCACCATTACCATGCATTTTGTAAAAACCTGGCCACAGTGCGAAGAGGACAGTAAATTGGTAATGGGTCTGAGGAACCTTCTGTGGACCTGGAAAACAGAGACGTGGAAATAGCTGTCTCAAGTCGAGAGTAGCGTACCAAATCCCTGAATCCGGGGAGGGAATAATGGAGGCCAGGGAGATTATGTGGAACCTCAGTTTCTTGAGCTAACTGATAGGTGTAGGATAAGTCAAAGAACCCTTCTGACCTTTGGGATTAGGAAATAGCAAGAGTAAAACCTACCAAGTTCTGAGGCACCCTGTTCACAACTTCTATCCAAAGAAGGGATTGTACCTACTGAACAAGAAGCTGTTCGTGAGAAGAGTCACTGAAGAAGGATGGAAATGGGGGGAGATGAAGGGGTGAAAGAAATCTGACGAAAATCTTTTTCTATCGTATTCAACGGCCAACAGTCTGAGATGACGAGGGACCATGTCACGGTGAGATAGGAAAGAATGTTTTACAAAACAAAAGGGGAGGCTGTATCAGTTTCCAATACCAGATCCTATGTCCTCGAGAGCCCCTTCAAAAGTTCTGCTTCAGGCCTCCCCATTATCTGTACAAATCCAATAATAAGGCTGAGGTGGAAGAAGGAAGTTACTCACCTCGTGCAGTAACGAGTGTTCTTCGAGATGTGTGTCCCCGTGGGTGCTCCACTCTAGGTGAAGGATCGCCCTGAGCCGCAGATCGGAGCTTTGCAAAGCAGTTTCCCCCCTGTTGAGGCACGCATGCTCAGAAGGCGTCTCGAGCCCTTCCCGCCTTCTGTAGCGCACGGCTCAACCCCCTCCCTTTCAGTTCCTCGTCTCCGCCCGAGTAATTTAGACTCCACGCAGAGGGGAGGAAGGGAGGGTCGTGGAGCACCCACGGGAACACACATCTCGAAGAACACTCGTTACTGCACGAGGTGAGTAACTCCCTTTTCTTCTTCGAGTAGTGTCCCCGTGGGTGCTCCACTCTAGGTGACTACAAAGCAGTATTCAATATATGGCTGGAGGGAGCCGGAGTCAATGTTTAGCGGTGATAGAGAGCACCGCCGTAGCAACTGCTGAGTCATGTTTAAGTTGTGGTAGGATAGCACAATGTCTGGCAAAGGTATGGTCTGAAGACCACGTTGCTGCTCGGTAAATATCCCTTAAGGGGACATTGTTCAAAAAGGCTGTAGGTGCCGCTGTGCCTCGAGTGGAATGTGCTCGTGCTGGGCCCTGTAATGGCTTATTGCCCAGGGTGTGGCACTTGATTATGCATGACGAAATCCATCTTGAGATTCGTTGTGATGATAGAGGTGTTCCTTTGGAACGCTCAGCGATGGATATAAAAAGCCTTTCGGATTTACGAAATGGTTTTGTTCTTTCTAGGAAGAAGGCGAGAGCCCTTCGAATGTCCAGAGTATGCAGGGTGGCGTCCTTCTGTGAGGCATGCGGTTTTGGGAAAAAGGTAGGTAGTACAATTGGTTCGTTGACATGCAATTCCGTACAGACCTTTGGCAGGAATGTTGGGTGCAGTCTAAGTATAACCCTGTCCTTTGTAAAAACAGTGTAAGGGGGTTCAGACATTAGTGCCCCGAGTTCACTCACCCGTCGGACAGACATAATAGCTAATAAGAAGCAGACTTTCATAAAGAGAAACGGGAATGGTACCGTAGCCAGAGGCTCGAAAGGAGGTCTGGTGAGGTGGTGGAGAACAAGATTTAGGTCCCACAAGGGAGGTGGGGCCTTGTAGGGCGGGTATACGTTGTGGAGCCTGTCCGAGACAGAACATCAGAAATGGCTGCCCGTCGCAGGGAGCCATAGCCTGTAATACCTCTGAGGCTGGTATAGGGGGCTCTGTCTGTGAGGTGGAGTGTTTTCCATATAAGGGCATGTAAATTAATAATCTTCCCCTGCTCGCTCCACCCATTGCAGTAACAGATCAGCCAATGGGCTGACTGGTGCTCAGGCCTGCTACTCCACCCACTGCAGCAAAAACCAACCTATGGGGTGATAAGTTCACAGGCAATAAAACAGGCAGGCAGCCCCTCTCTCACTGGGGATTCGCATTGAGTGAACGCCTGGCCTGATCACCCAGACGCCTTGCACCCCCCGCTCTTGAGTCTTACTGAGCGTACTCCGAGTTGGTCGACCCGAGTGGAGACAGTTTATGAGCGTGTGACCGGTACTTGTGTTCCTGCTGTCTCCAGAACTGGTATAACACCCTCCTCCCCCCCCACCATCATCCCTATCCTAATTGATTTTTTAGTTGTCCTTATTGCTTGCCAAGTGACAGTGGCTAAAAAGTTACTAAGTTAGTTTATAAATAGTTGTGGTTTAGGTTTTTTACTGTTTCCTTGTATAAAGTTGTGTAAATAGTCAGCCCTATGGATAATACCAGTGTTAATTCAACTGTTCCTAACCCCTGGGCAGTTATTGGGAATTATTGTGATTTAGAAAAGCCTCAGGGAATTGTTTTGTGTTGTCTGGCAATCTGTTTAATTTTTGTTCTGATGATTGTCTGGCGCCATCAAAATAAAATCAGTTTGTACTTTTTGAAACCCCCAGTTGTGGTCTCATCCTTTCCGGCATCCCTTCGAACCTCGTGTATTACGGGGACTGACAGAGCCCTTTAAGGAATCTTTTAGTAATAGGATGGGCAAAGATGGAGAAGCCGTCAATCAAGGTATGGAACGCTGCTATTGCAGAAAGATGGACTCTTAAGGAAGAGATTGACAGTCCTGATACTTTAAGGTCTAGAATGTAGTCCAGGATCGTATTCAGTGGGGCGACCCGGGGCTCTACTTTGGTTCGCTGGCACCAGTGAGAGAATCGTGTCCATTTTTGCAGGTAAGTTTTTCGAGTGGACTGTCTTCTACTGTGGAGGAGGATGTCCTTCACTTGCTGGGAACAGTGATTCTCTATCTCCGAGAACCAGAGAGCAGCCAAGCCTGAAGGTGTAGGGTATGGAGCTGTGGGTGTAGTATTGTGCCATTGCTCTGAGATATCAGGTCTACACGGTTTGGTAGTCGATAAGGAGGGAGAACTGCTAGCTTGTGCAGGTACGGATACCAGGTTTGTCGGGGCCATGATGGGGCTATCAGAATGACTAGGGCTCCGTCTGTGCAGATCTTGCGTAGGATTCTTGGGATGAGTGGTATGGGGGGGAAGGCATAGTGTAGGGGGGCCGTCCATTTGATTAGAAAGGCATCCCCCAGGGAACGTCTGCCAAGTCCTGCGCATGAGCAGAACTGGGGGCATTTGGCATTCTGGGTAGACGCAAAAAGGTCTATAGATGGCCATCCCCATTGGTGGAAGATTGAGTTTGCGACCACCGTGTGTAACTCCCACTCGTGATCTGAGGTGAAGTTGCGACTGAGTGAATCTGCTCTGGTGTTGTTCACCCCGGGCAGGTAGGATGCTATGAGGGTGACATGGTTGCGAATGCAGGAGTTCCACAGGCGGATAGCTTCTGCGCAGAGGGAGCGGGAGCGGGCTCCGCCCTGCCTGTTTATGTAAATCATTGTGCAGATGTTGTCCGTTAGGATACGGACTGTCTGATTGGCAATGTTGGGGGCGAAGTGTGCACAGGCATTCCTTACTGCCCGCAGTTCGAGGAGGTTAATGTGTAGTCGGGCCTCGGATGGGGACCACCTTCCCGGAATCCCCTGATCGTTCATATGTGCTCCCCAGCCAAGGAGGGAAGCATCTGTGGTAATCTGTATAGTGGGTTCGATTTGTTGGAATGGAACGCCTGCCAGGAGGTTGTCCGGTACCGTCCACCATTGTAGAGATGCAAGAACGTTTGGTGGAATAGTCACTGTCTTGTTGAAGGAGTGTTGTGAAGGTATGTACACAGTTGCTATCCAGAGTTGGAAGCATCGAAAATGCAGACGAGCGTGACGGACTACGTAGGTGGTGGAAGCCATGTGTCCCATTAGTCGGAGACAAGTAAGTACTGTAGTGGTAGGAGTTGTAAACATCGCACTTATAATCTCTTGTATAGTTCTGAAACGTTGCCGAGGTAGGTATGCTCGAGCTGTGATTGAATCCAGGCGTGCCCCGATGAATTCTATATCTTGAACTGGGTGAAGCGTTGATTTGCTTTCATTGACTAGAAGACCTAGGCGATTGAGGAGGGATGTGGTCGTATCTATCATGGAGGCGGTTTCCTCCTGTGTCGAGCCCTTTAAAAGGCAGTCGTCTAGGTAGGGGAATATAATGACCCTTTGTCTTCTGAGGTACGCAGCGACGACTGCTAGTACCTTTGAAAATACTCTCGGAGCTGACGAGAGGCCAAAGGGGAGAACATTGTACTGAAAATGATCTGGGCCGAGCGTAAAGCGTAGATAGCGTCTGTGGGCAGGATGGATAGTTACATGGAAGTACGCATCTTGCAGGTCGAGGGCTGCGAACCAGTCCCCTTGATCTAGCGCAGGAATGATTGTTGTAAGTGTGACCATTTTGAAACGTTGTTTCCTGAGAAACTTGTTCAGTTTGCGGAGGTCTAATATGGGCCTCCAGCCCCCCGTTTTTTTCTCTATCAGAAAGTAGTTTGAGTAAAACCCTTTCCCGTGAAACTCTACTGGTACTCTTTCTATGGCTCCGATTAAGAGGAGTCGATCGATCTCTTGTCTTAGTAGAGTTTCGTGAGAGGAGTCCCTGAACAGGGACGGGGTAGGGGGAAGGGTATGTGGGGTAGTGGTAAATGGGATGGTGTAGCCGACTTGGATTATGTCTAGAACTCATCGGTCCGATGTTATAGATTCCCATTGTGGGAGGAACGGTCGTAAACGGTGGGTAAAAAGATGGCCCTGTTGCGTTGTTGCTAGATCGTGAGGGAGGTATTGCAGACCCTCGACCACATCTTCAAATTTGTTGCTTAGAGGACTGAGCAGTTGGTGGGCGGCCCTGATTAGGGCGCCTCCTCGGAGGTCGTTGTCTTGGCCTAGTGTCTTCATACGGTCTCTGTGGTCGGTTGTATTGTCCATACCTGTAGCGATTGTATGTGTTATATGGGGTGTATCGCCTGCGTTTGAAAGGCGGTGTGTACATGCCTAATGTACAAAGAGTGGTTTTTGAATTCTTACTGTTGTGTAGCATTTCGTCTGTAGAAGCTGCAAATAATTTTTGCTTATCGAATGGTAAATCTTCTACTTTGGGCTGAAGATCTCTGGGAACTCCAGATGACTGTAGCCAGGAAGTTCTGCGCACGACTACCGCCATAGCCGTAGTCCTGGCTGCGGTGTCAGCGACGTCCATTGCGGTTTGGAGAGTGGTGCGAGCGATCGTATGGCCTTCATGGAATATCGCTTTCAAGGTAGATCTTTTGGATTCAGGGAGATGTGGTATCAGTTCTCCCAACTTCGAATAATTATCGAAGTCATGATTCGCTAAGAGGGCAGAATAATTTGATATTCTTAGTTGTAGTGTAGCAGAGGAGTATATCCTCTTGCCGAAAAAGTCTAGCTTTTTATGGTCCTTGTCCATATTGCCATTTTTGTATTGTGGCAACTTCGCTCTTTGCTGTGCTGATTCAACAACTAAGGAGTTGGCTTGTGGATGTGTAAACAGGAAATCATTGTCTTTTGGTGGAACGAAATATTTTCTGTCAATCTTTTTATTAGTCAGCTGTATGGATGCGGGTGTCTTCCACAGCTCCTCAGATGTTTCCATGATTGCCTCGTCAATTGGCAGGGCAATCTTACTGTGCAATGTAGGGTGCAGGTTCTTTAACAAGTGATGTTGTTTCCTTTGCACTTCTTGGAGGGAGACATGCTGACTTGTCGCTACTCGTTTAAATAATTCTTGAAACTGTTTGAGGTCGTCAATCGCTTCTGTATCTGATGGTATAACTGCCACATCTTGTTGGACACTCAGGTCGTCAAGGTGTGTAATGTTTATTGATTGGATATCGGATTCATTGTCCAAACTTCTTTCCTCCTCCTCCTCCTCCTCCTCCTCCTCTGCGTGTGTTGCCGGAGGTAGGGGCTGTAGATGAGGCAGGTTCCTTCGAGATGGTGAGGAGTGGGCTGAGGACCGACGTCTGTATGGGTCCCAATGATCCCAGGGCCCCCATTGGGGTGGGTAGGGTGGGGGTGGGTATGACCAGTAAGGATGCCATGGTGCTTGTTGTGGTCCAGCCCTATGATAGTATGAGCGAGACCCCCTTGGCAATGTGTGTCGTGAAGAATATGTCGTATGTCGGTCATCCTCCTGTAAGGGAGCATCTTGCAAGGACACTGGTGACATAGATCTGGGAGGGGAATGCCCTATCAAGGATCCCCCAGGTGAGCAGTCAGAAGGAGGCAGGCATGAATGCTGCTGCCTGCTGTGAGTGTCAGACGCTGTGTTAGAGTGTTCTGTAGCAGATTCTCCAGGATGCCTCTCACTGTCTGCTGCCGGCACCGGTGTAGAGGTCTGATTTACAGTTGCAGGCGGTGCTGGCTTTGTATGCGTTTTCTTGTGGTGCGGTGCGGACGGTTTGAGCGGCACCGTCCCTTTAAGCTGAGCCGGGGGTTTTTTCGGTGCCGGGGTTTGAAGCGGAGCCGGGGCTTACAGCGGCACCGCTGTTTGAAGCGGCGCCACTGTTTGAAGCGGCGCCGGCTTTTCTTTCCGCCCCGGGTGGTCAGTGGGACGGCTCGGAGGCAGCACGCACCGGTCCCGGTGCCGAACGGGAGGATCTTCCCTCTGCTTTGCTAGCAGGGGTCCTCAGACTTCCTTGCCCCTTTCCCTGTGTCTTTGGGGAGGAAGAAGGCAGGAGAGAGCGCGACTGTGAGGCTCTCTGCTTTGTGCTTTTTGATGGCGGGGGGGTCCCATGTTGTGGTTCCCCCTGCTCCGTAGGCTGCAGAGCCTTTTCAAAAAGAATCAGCCTCAGGCGGAGCTGCCTATCCTTTCTAGCTCTCGCCGTGAGGGAAGCACAATGTATGCAGCTGTGGGGTGAGTGAGTTTCCCCCAAGCATCTAATACATTTTGTGTGGCCGTCAGAAGCCGGCATAGGCTCGCGGCACTGCTCACATTTTTTAAAGCCTGAGAAGGCTGACATAGTTTGGGAGATTCTTATTTTCTTGTACTGTTGAAGTTTTCAGAGTTTTGTTTGTTTGTTACAGTCTTTTCTTTTCTTTTTATGTGATTTATTTGTTTTTCCACTTGAAAAGCCGAGGAGAGAGAGCCCCGGTTCACCGGGGCTCCAGTCTGAGGCGAGTTCCAGTCCCCGAAGGGAGATATTGTCAGTTTCGTTCTTTTATACAAGAAAAAATTTTGTTGTTGTTGTTGTTATTTTAAAAGAAGACAAGGAAAGAACTAATTTGGAATATAATAGGGGAAAACTGTGTAAGCTAACTAATAGAAATGCAGTCTGACAGACTGAGAGGGAGCTCCTACTCGCTCTGTCCGCTGACGAGGGCGGTTGAAGAGGAACTGAAAGGGAGAGGGTTGAGCCGTGCGCTACAGAAGGCGGGAAGGGCTCGAGACGCCTTCTGAGCATGCGTGCCTCAACAGGGGGGAAACTGCTTTGCAAAGCTCCGATCTGCGGCTCAGGGCGATCCTTCACCTAGAGTGGAGCACCCACGGGGACACACATCTCGAAGAACACTCGTTACTGCACGAGGTGAGTAACTCCCTTCTTCCACCTCAGCCTTATTATTGGATTTGTACAGATAATGGGGAGGCCTGAAGCAGAACTTTTGAAGGGGCTCTCGAGGACATAGGATCTGGTATTGGAAACTGATACAGCCTCCCCTTTTGTTTTGTAAAACTGTCTTTCCTATCTCACCGTGACATGGTCCCTCGTCATCTCAGACTGTTGGCCGTTGAATACGATAGAAAAAGATTTTCGTCAGATTTCTTTCACCCCTTCATCTCCCCCCATTTCCATCCTTCTTCAGTGACTCTTCTCACGAACAGCTTCTTGTTCAGTAGGTACAATCCAGGTGGCTCTTTAGGAGCCATTCACACATTTTTTTTTAATTGCCTTGGGTCACCAAGTCTTCCTGAATTGTCAAAATGAGTCCCCATCTGGAAAAAGGTTGGGAACCAATGATCTAGATCATCCCTGACAGGCATTTGTGCAATCTCCATTATTGGAGATTTAAGAGCAGGTTAGACAATCTCCCCAGCAATTTATTCCAGTGCTTAGCCATGGCACTTAGGAAGTTTTCTCTTATGTCCAACCTTACCTCCCTTGCTGAAATTTAATCCCATTGCTTTTTGCTCCATCCTCAGAGGTTAAGGACAATTTTTCCCCTCCTTCTTGTAGCAACTTATTATATACTTTATTTACTTGTTACATTACTTTTTGTCTTGTTTTCTCCAAACGAAATATCCCATTTTTTTTTTTCAAATTTCTCCTCATCAGTCATGTTTTCTAAACCTTGAATCCTTTTTTTGCTCCCTTCTGGTCTTTCTCCAATTTGTCCACATCCTTCCTGAAATGTGGCACCCAGAACTGAACACAGTATTCTAGCTGGGGCCTAATCAGCACCGAGTACAGTAGAGGAATTACTTTGTGTACCTCACAACACTCTTGCTAATGCATCCCAAAAGTGACATTTGCTTTTTTTCTCCCCCCCCCCCAACTGTTGTTATTCTGTTGACCCATATTTTGATTGTGACACTATGACCATCAAATTCCTTTCTGCAATAAATGATAGTCATTTCCCATTTTGTATGTGTGCTGCTTATTGCTTTTTACATAAATTGACATTTGCCCTTACTGCATTTCATGCCATTTATTTCAGACCATTTCTTCAGTTATTCCAGATCATTTTGAAGTGAGGAAAGCTATCCTAGATGCACAGTATTAAATCAGACCAGTGCGTCCACTATATGCCATTAAGCATAAATAAATCCACCCCCAGGCACGCACATGAACAAAAGCAGAATTAGAACAGAACCGGATATGAACTCTGGTTTTCAAAAGCAGGTACTAAATGTACAGACAGTGCACTCCATTCTATTAAATGAATCAATGTATGATTTTAAAAACATTTTTAAAGACATTGACTGAAAACCATGTAAGAGTAACAAAGCTTCTGTCGGTATCTAATATTTAAGAAACTGTTTCCAAAACCAAGCAGAAATCAGAGTTCTTTGTGTTCACAATTCCAAGATCTGTCACTTTTCAAACTATAAGCGGATGCCTTTTCATCATTAATTAACAACTCCAGCTCGCTGTTGGGCTGACGCAACAAGGAGTTTATTTAGGATTTTCATGTGGATAATCTAACTTGCCAAACACTGTACCAGCACAAACATGAGGTAACAGTATGGTTGTCCCTATTGCACCGAACTTCACGTTTACAAAACTAAGACAAATTGTGTTAGGTAGCGCATAGCTTTTTCATATAGTTTGAGAAACAAGCCTTCTGGAGTGTTATTGTGCAGAAGAGAAATAGCCCTTTGGAGGGATAACACACTAATGTCTTAACTTACTGCATCAATTGGTGCCTCAGAACTATAATCTGAAAGGAACATGCTTGACTAATTTATGTTTTAGAACAATGACTGTTTCAGTTTACCTGCATCTGTTTAACTCTCTCCACACTTAGGACTCTTCCAAATAAATATTATTTTTATCATTTTCAACTTCAAACACACTCCAATACCACCTTTTTTCCAACTCAAGGGCCCCCGCACTTCAAAGTTGCAGAAGACACTAAAATTAGAGCACCAGAAAAACAGAGTACCCTATGAACAAGCAGATGAATGGAAAGAAATACTGATAGTTAACATGACATATCCAGAACACCTCTCAATACTTAGAAATGCTAAATTAAAGATTAAAATATTTATTATTATTTAAATGTACATGTACCTGGTCTCTCTGATCCCATTCTCCTTGTTGTTTGAGAGACGGGATTCCCCAGATGGTCAGTTTTCCTGAGAAGTGGATAGCTGCTAGAAGAGTTCCATCAGGAGAAAGGCTCATTTTGAAAACTCCATCCTGCCCAACCAGGAGTAAAAAGAAAATTGTTTTGCAGTAAGAATAGACTAAAATCATTTCAGCAATAAAGTAACTTTTCCTTTTATTTTATTATATGGGGGTTTTAAATTGAAAGCTTCGAGCATACTGTAAATTTGAAATATTTAATTTTCAAACATAATGAATATAATCAAATAAAGTTTAATAATACAGGTAGAATGTAGCCTATATACCTGTATTACTGAACATCTTCATTTGTTAATCTGAGGACCAGAATACCCCATAAGATACAGTAAATAAGAAGCAAACACTGGTGTAAGTCTTTTGACTACATTTATCATAAAAGAAGAAGAAGAGACAGTTCTTCAATTGGTGTTTGGCAAATTAAAGCTATAATGGGATGGACTAAAAATTTCTTTTTTAATCAAAATAATCTTATTTGAATCATTTTTAATATAAACTAAATATATTTTTTCTTTTAAAAACTTCCAAAATTAAATTGACAACTTATGTTAAAGCATTAAGCATGCCATACTCTTAAAATTATTTAAATTACATAAAAATAATATTCAAGCAGTACATGTTTTCTACAGAAATTAGAGCAAAGTTAACCCACTGTAATGGTGGGGAAAATCACTAGCTAACCACCTGATTCTGTTGAACTGCTAAACCAGCTTTTGATAGCAGAATCTTTTTCTGCAAGTACAGAGAGAACATTATCTCCATTTCAGTTTATTCAACTAGTTCAGCCCAAGGACTAGTTAATTCAAAACTGAGAAACCAATTGGGAGTTGAAAAAGTAGGAAAGCCTGTTTTCCTATTCTACGTTATTAATAAAAATTAAGTGTGTGACCTTGAGAGCTACTAGTTTTACAATCTTGAAAGACAGTTACCAGAAATAATTAGTTCCATTCACTAACTACAACAGAGAACACTCCATTTGTTTAATAAATCAGTTAATTTTAAATATAAAACACATTTTGATATTTTTCTCGTCTGTTCTGCATGCTTAAGTGATTTTATTTAATTAAAAAAAACTAAAATCCTGTTTGGAGGCATTTTTACTTGATTGCCATCGAAATGCAGTCTGACACAAGTCACAAATAAAAAGTTCAGGTTAATCATCCAGTAAATAAGTAATGTGTCATTCCCAATTTTCTAACATAAAACTTTAAAAATTAACAATCTGAATAAATATATATTGAGCCATATAATTACTTAAATGTGTATAGATTAATCAGCAGAAAATAATCAAGACTGCCTAGTTATTGTTCATGCCCTTCCAGAACGTCACGGTCAGCAAAACTCAAACCTTTGAAAACGAAGAAATACAGAGTTAAAGCAGCACAACCCCTCGAGCTGGCTGGGAATTATCCCAAGGCACTCTTGCTGCACTCACTGTGTTAAATGAGAGTGTACTGCATGGTGGAAAAATAAATTTGAGCAATTTGAAAGAGATGATGTGATATGAGATCTGGGGATCAGTTTGAGGAGCACCTTAAAACTGTGAGAATACCAGGATGTGAGGTCCCAAAGGAAAGAAGTGCATGTATACTATGAAGTTCCAGTCTGTATCACTTCAATACAGAATTGTTTAGTCTGTGTCAGTAGCAGGGAAGGTGTGAAACAAATGTAAGAAATTATTTCTTCACACAATCAATCTGTGAAACTCATTGCCAGACTTGTTGTGAAAACCAAAACTATAACTGGGTTTACAAAAGAATTAAAATAAATGAACGGAGGTCCATCAACGACTGTTAGCCAAGATGACCAGGAACACAACTCTGTGTTCTGTGTGTCCCTAAGACTCTGATTAGCAGAAGCTGGAAATAGTTACCAGGGAAGGATCACTCAGTAAAATGTCCTGTTCTGTTCTCTTCATCTGGCACTGGACACTGTTGGAAGACACAGTAATGGGCTATGTGGACCACTGGTGCGACCAACTACGGCCATTCTTAAAATCATGCTTACAGCAGAAATTAACTATGGACATGACTGGTGCCACATATGACTGAAATTTTAAGTCTAGCTTCTGAAGATCATCAAGAAGCTACAACTTTGAAATTTCAAATGAAAAAAAAATTTAAAGGTCTTTCATTTTTAGACCAGCTTCTGTTTTACCTCAAACTATTTAACCTGTACATTTTGTTCACTAGTATATTGAAAACTAGCTTATTAGTTTTACTTTCAGTTCTTATACGTTATGCTGGAGTAGTCAATAGGCAGACTATGGGCCAAATGCAGACTATCTATACTTTTGAATGGGCCGTAAAATCTTTTTTTTTTAATCATCATTGTTATTTTTTAATTATTTTCTCTTGAATCAGGACCTTGACTCTACATTGACAAAAATTAAAATGACTATCCTTGTACTATGAGTTTGACATATGAAATATTATCCTTTTAAACTTAAAACAACAAGCTTTTATTAAAAATTAAAACTATAACAAAAAAATATACATTTTGCACCTAAAGTACCTGATCATGTCTGGTTAACAGTAGATTTTTCCTCTGTTAAAAAACAACTGGTATGAGAGCCTGGCGCTTTCTGTTTTTCTTTGCTAAAAGTTTCAAAGCTACAAATGGTGCTCTTCTTTTTTAGATTTATTCACAGAAGAGAAAGGTGGATATGAAATTGCATGGAAGTGTAAAATAAAAACATTAATTCCCTACTTACTAGACAAAGAGTCTTTCTTAATATGTCATCATTAGCAAACACTAAGACAGGCCATTTTGAAGGCCAATATATAACTCAGGGTATATCTAAACTACATCCCTCTGTCAAAAGAGGGATGTAAATTAGGCAAATCAAAAGTGCAAATGAAGCAGGGATTTAAATATACCGTGCTTCATTTGCATAATTGCGTCACAGCAGTCTTTCGAAAAAGGGTATTTCGAAAGTGAAAGCACTGTTTAGAGACACTTCTTTAAAAAAATCCCTTTTTTTCAGAAGATCCTGTACTCCTGAGGGGGATTTTTTTTCCCCCAAAAGAACCGCATCTAGATGGCACTTTCACTTTCGAAATACCCTTTTTCAAAAGACTGCTGTGACGCAATTATGCAAATGAAGCACAGGGTATTTAAATCCCCACTTCATTTGCACTTTCGATTTGCCTAATTTACATCCCTCTTTCAACACAGGGATGTAGTTTAGACATACCCTCAGAAATCAGTACAACTGCTGTTCCTTTAGATGGCCATTAGATACATCACACACCTTCAAATCTAGCCTCTCAAAAGATTAATGTGTCCTTTCTGCTACCCAAGTGAAGAGTTCTACCCTGAGGGTAACTTCATAACAAAATGTGGAAAACTTCTGTAGACTGGCATATCACATCTAAGTTGAGAACAGCTGTCTCCACAGAAAAGTCCTTGCTGAAAGCTAGAAAGAGTATTATATTTCTTTTTTAATCTCCCTTAAATCTCAATAAAATTATCCTTCTGGTAATTAAGATGGAATTTCTGAAATGGTATTGAAACTTTTGAAGATGAGAGGACACCAAATGAAATTAATGGGTAGCAGGTTTAAAACTAATAAAATAAAGTTCTTCTTCACACAGCGTGTAGTCAACCTGTGGAACTCCTTGCCAGAGGAGGCTGTGAAGGCTAGGACTATAATAGATTTTAAAGAGAAGCTAGATAATTTCATGGAGGTTAGGTCCATAAAAGGCTATTAGCCAGGGGATAAAATGGTGTCCTTGGCCTCTGTTTGTCAGAGGCTGGAGAGGGATGGCAGGAGACAAATTGCTTGATCATTGTCTTCGGTCCACCCTCTCTCTGGGGCACCTGGTGCTGGCCACTGTCGGCAGACAGGATACTGGGCTAGATGGACCTTTGGTCTGACCCAGTACGGCCGTTCTTATGTTTATGAGTGAACAAAAATAGTAATCTTTTCTATTTTAAAATTCAGCAAGAGCAAGTAAACCTAAAGTTTAGTTCAATTCGATACTAGTCTTTCAGTAAAAATTACTTGAGCTTTTTTTAGGCTTAGGCTCTATAGTACTGATAAACCCACCATGTTAGTTTTTTCTTCTTCTTAAGTTGGTTAGTTTTACTTAGGCTTAATGTTTGCTTCTATTGTCTTTCTAAAGTTTTTAATTCTCCATTTTCTCCTATATTCTGAGGAACTTAGAACACTGGTCTCTTTTGGAATACCAAAGGCAAGGTTTGTTCTTTTTCTCTTACCACCAGATTATCAAGGAAGATTGTATGTATGTTAAGCTAGAAAGCATTATAGTATAATACTATACTCTCTCTGGAACAATATTTACTTATTTGTAAATTTATTACTTTACCTTTGGATTATTATTCCATTATTTTAATAAAATCATTAAGGATACATTTTGTTCTCAGGGAAAGTGTTCCTTCTCATTCATATTGAGCAGAGGTTGGCAGTAATATTAGTTGGGGAGGTACTTCAATGTTTTGGTGAGTGGTCAAGGGCCACACATTTCTATGGAGGGGGTGCGGAGGTCTAGGACCAAGATTGGATGCAGAAGGAAGCTCAGGTAGGGTATTGGTATGCAGGAGAGAGTATGGGTGTGAGAGGGAGCTAGGTGAAGGAGGGAGTTGTGACCTGCCGCAGGAGAGGATTCTGGCCTGGAAGAAGGATGTAGGAGGCAGTGCAGGGTCTGGGAGGGAGTTGTGACCCGGGCACGTGGAGTAGAGAGGTACTGGGTGGTGATCCAGAGCAGGAGGGGGGGTGACCTTAGTCAGCGAGCTGGGGTGTATGAGGGAATGGGGTGCCAAAGATAGACTCTGGCCGGGAGGCGCTTACCTAGGCACTCCCAGCCAGCAGTCCAATGGGACCCTGTACCAGGTTTCCTGCCTGCCATAGTCCCAGAGCTCAGAATTGACTGTTCCACATGCCTCCATAAGGGTGGGGGGAATCTACATGCACTATCCCCTGCCCGCAGCACAATCTCTCAGCTCTCATTCCCTGGTTCCAACAAATGGGAGCTAAGAAATTGTAAGGGAGGCATGGGCAGTCAATGTCAACCAGATGAGAGATGAATGATTGTGCTGGGGGCAGGACAGCACACCAAGGTTCCCCCTCCTCCCTGCACAGAGAGGCAGAAGTAGCAGCCCCTCTGAGTCCTGGGCTACTCCCTGCCTGAGGGTCCTGGCGGGGTGACCACAGGCTGGATTGAAAGGCTTGGCAGGCCATATCTTGCCTGTCCCTGGGCTAAGGAATTGCTCCTCTTACTGATTTAAACATAATAAAATACCAATGAAACTGAGTGTTACAGCTATTAAAACCCCATTTGTCGCATCAAATTGGGACCCAGGCCAAAGAATATAATCAAAAATTCAGATAATCAGGAGAATGAGGATGTGTGAGGGTGAAGTGCCATCTAGAGGGCACAAGAGGAATCGCCTGCTTCTGGCCCTGTGTGTGCTGGCTTTTGGGTTAACATGGAAAGCTGAACAATGGAAGATTGGGACTCTATTGCACCCCCTTATCATTTGTAATGACTCCACATAACAGGACCCCTCATATTACACACTGCTGATAGTGACACTTTCACATGGATCTTCACAGCTCCCCAACCTCCATAGCAAATGGGCAGGTAGGAGAGGATTATTACACCCAAATGACAGAGAATTAGGAATGGCTCAAAGCCAACCAATGAAGAAAAGCAAAACAATTCCCCAAGCAGATGATTGGTTCTGGCTCATTTGCTAGGACTTAAGAGAGAACAAAGTCCTGATTCTGCTCCCTGTCAACGGCCCTCTAGGTCATCCAATCAGCACTGAGGATCTGAAGGGGGGGAAGCCATGGGAAAAGAGAAACGAAAAAGAAATTCCAATGTCCCCAGGCATAATAAGGGACAAAAGCCTAAGTGGGAAAATAATTCTTCCAAGTTAACTTAGTGTTTTCCATGGTCAGGGGCATTTGGCCAGCTCTAAGTGGATCAGGTTGCAGCGGCATCAAACCTCTCACAGACTCTTACCTTCAGGGACATCTTCTTCTAGTTCAATTAGTCCTGAGAAAGGAGAATACTCCTTATGCTCGTGTCCCTTACCCTGAATCCTCTCTCAGACTTCAAGGGCAGACCTCAAGAAGGATACTCCCTGCAGCAAAACTCAGGGGTCTCTGAGATTGCCCCGGCCCTGCAACCTGTCCTACATGGCCATTGTCATGCACTCTCTGTGAGGTCACCACCTCCCAACATCCTTTAACCAATAAGCTGAGGCACTGCAGAAGGCCCTGTGATTGCACTGGTATACCCACCCCTACTCTGCAGGGCTAATGTCCTGCCCTGGCCAGCCGCTGTGCCACTCCTACTCACTCAAAGTTAGTTCTGGGAACAAGCAGGCTGCACATGGAAACATCAAAGGCTGCTCAGTGGGGTGTGCAGTTTGCATTAATTTGCAGACTATAAGGCCAGAAGAGATTGTTAGATCATCTAATCCAAGGGTAGGCAATAATTTTCACTGAGGGGAGGAGGCACTTCACGAATTTTGATACATGGCCGCAGACCAGGTCTGGGTCACCCAGAAGAGACAAGACTAGAGGCTACAGAGATAGATAAAGAGTGTGTGAGAGTGAGAGAATTTCACTCTTTGTGCGACACACAGACTTTGAGACACAGATTGAGTGTATGCGTAGTGTGTACGTGAGTGATTCTGTGTGTGGCACAAACTGAAGGAGGAGGGTGACGGTGACATCAAGAGTTAGGGAGAATAATTTCTCCCCCTTCTCTTATAACAACCTTTTAGGTACTTGAACATCAATTAGATTCCTCTTTCATATAAGCCCAAATCTAAATGAATTACAATGCTATTAGTGTCAAGGAGGAACATATTACCTGTTCTGTTCCTTGTCTGCTGTAAAATCTGAAATTCATAATCCTTAATAATCCACTTCTCTTTGCCTGTTAAAACAGGAGTGTATAACACAATGTAAGATTAAAGACCATCTTTGATTTAGGAGGTAAAAACTAAATCAAATCTAGTAGATGATGAAAGAATGGAATAAGAATACATTACTGTGCAACAGTCTCACAGCTTTATGAAAATTTAAAAATACTCATAAGAATTATTTTATTATGCATGTATTAAAATATCAGTTCACATAACTGTTGCAACAGGTGAAATTTTTTGCTTATGAATTACTTTATATATGCATGTTTCCATGAAAAAGCATAATCAGTTTGCAACTAAATTATACCATTTTATATTGCCAAGTATACACATTAGAACTTTTCACATGTATTAAGCTAAATTGCTACAAGTTAATTATAAATTAATTTCAGTGTACCCATGCTGGGTACACCAATTAAACTTCAGTGAGTTTAATTAGGCCAGTCCAAGTTTTGTGTATGCCGCAGCCCTAAAAAGCGGGTTAAAATTAAGGCTTATTTTAACTCAGCTATAACAGACTAAAATATCCTTGAAATATTTTAGGTGAAAAATAACCTGATCCTAACTGCTCTGCAACATGAATAGTAAATAGTTTTAAGACAGAAAGTGAAAGCTTTGATGAGCCTTATTTTTAATAAAATCATGTTAACATTAATTATATTCCTGCATTCATCAACTGAAGCTTGTATCATTCTTTTCTTGTATCATCTTATATTTCAAGCTGCACTCTTCTGTTATTCAGGTCATCCTGCTTGAATACGGTACAACAATATTACTTTTTACAATATGGAAACCATGCTATGGTTTCCGAGAAGAAAGCAATCTGCATAAAAGCTTATCTTCATGTAACTAGAGCAGTGTTTCTTAAACTGTGTTCATGACACACCGGTGTGCCACGAAGCAGTCGGAGGTGTGCCATGGAGAACAGAGTTCAAAATGGTCGCCCTTAAAGAAGCAGGTGACCTGTTTTTTCTTCCTTTTTTTTTGCTCAATAACTCCCAGCCTGTCTCCCTTTTTTTTTTGCTCAACAAAAATTCCTTGGTGTTCCTTATTAAAAAAAATTTTTTGGTGTTCCTCCATCTTAAAAAGTTTAAGAAACACTGAACTAGAGTAACTGTAATATCCTTCCAAAAGCAAAATTAGAACTCCAAAAGCTACTTACGGTCCCTGTATCCTCTTCATAACTAGTGACCTGTTTATAATGCGGGAACCCAGAAAGAACTCTCCAAGCAGATATCCCACACTTAGTTGCTTTAGATACTTCATTTTTATCTGTTTCACAGCCACCCACAAACAAAAGCCTATAAAAACAAAAACTTCTATTACTGAATGCAGGTTTATGCTTTGTTTTGCCTGCTGCAGGAGTCCAAATATAAATTCTATAATTTCATAAAACAGTAGTATAATAAGTTTTGCCTGATTGAATAAAACCATACATTAAAATAAAATTTAAAATCTCCAACTAAGGGTAAGCCTACACAAAGTTAACCTGGGTTCTTTTACTTGGGTGTTAGCCATAACCTCCCCATATTGTGCACACAGGAAATAAAATACAAAATAAAAAACCTCTGACTTGGGTTTGGAGACTGAACCTGGTCCAGATGACAGTGGATGAGGATTAGAACATGGGTTCCACTCCAACTTTGGCTGGAACCTGTCCACTTTTCAGTAATGACACAGGCTAAATTACATGTGTGAAGTGAGGACCCATGCAAAATCACCCAATTGCTGATGGTCCTCCGATGCCCTTTCAACAATCCCTCTGCCCGGCCAGGACAGATTTCTCCCTCAATTGGTAATGAAAAAATGTAAAGTATCACCTCACAATGAACCTGAAAACCAGGTCAGGCTTTACAGCTAGAACATTCACACCGTAGCTGAGTAAACCTAACTGTGCAGTGTTGAAATATCCTAACACTGGAGTCCCACAGTGTTTGTTTTGTATTGTACCTACAAACAGTAAGAAATGGTTATTTGTCCCAAAGAATCTGTAAGCTAAACAGACAAAACAGATTCAGAGAAAGGAAGTATTACAGATAAAAAATGGAAAGACAAATTTTATCTTATGCACGTGTTTATGTGGGAATAATTATAACAAAGTTAAATCAAGCAAGTCTTTCATGAACAGGGTAGGGATGTTAAAAGGTGATTACTTTCCTAATCGATTAGTCGCCAACAGATTTTCTGTTGACTAATTGATTAGTCAATAAGTCGATACAGGTAGGCAGTCCCAGCGCTGAGTCTGGCTACCACCGGTTCACAGAATAACCTCCCCAGCTGCCACTCTATATTGCACGGCCTAGAGAAGCCGCACACGAAGGTGCTGAGTCGGTCCCTGCTCCACACATTTCTTTTCATTTGTCAGCTCACACAGACACAGAGACACAAAGGTGAATGAAAAGAAACACGTGGAGCAGAGACTGACTCAGAGACTTCACATGCCAGCTTCTCTCGGCTGTACAATGCAGAGCAGCAGCTGGGGGGATGCGACTAATCAATAGTGCTAATTGATAAGCACCTATTGCTTAGTCGACTAGTCACTAACATCCCTAGAACAGGTTGACTTCTTCTGTGTCTCTGCAGCATATTTTCTGAGATGGACATTGCATCCCTATGTCCCAAGTCTCAGCCCAGCTTACACACACAAAACTCTCTTTTCATCTCTGTGCCAAGTTAACAAGAATGAAATTATATCTCATGTGATGTTAATCAAATCTACCAAAGATGAACTGGACTCAATCCAATATATGAGTTACTCATCTATTCTGATACATTTTTCCCATAGTCCCAAAATAAAACAAATTGTACTTCCCCCAAAAAAGTTAACACACACACACACACACACACACACACACACATCCAAAGACTTGAGATTCTTTAACAAGAACAAAAATTTACTTAAAACATGTTGCTGGTCCAAATATCACTAAAGAGCTTACAATATCATACTATTTTAATATTTAGTTATTTATAAACAAAAATATAAAACCATAAAAGTAATGAACAGCCTATTCTAGAAACAACTACCTATACTAACTGTACATAACATTTCATATTAGTATGATGTATAACTTACACATCACTGCATGTATATTAATTAGTAATATTGTTAACTACAGAGTAGAAAACATGAAAAGATATTAAAAATACCATTTTAACACATTACAAAACATACAACTAATGCTGATTACTACTAAAAGAAAAAAAAACACTTTTTCCTTTAAGTCCCTATGATTACTGTTAAACAAGCAGTTTAGAAACCAGTAATTACTTTGAAAAGAATGTTGAGAACATAGCTCTATGCTAGTATTTTTATTATGAATATGACATTTAAAAAACAAGCTGTCAAAGTAAAAATATTTGTACAGAAAGAACAAACAATCTGGGAAAAAATGAGTAAAAAAAATTAACAAGCTAGGTAACCATATATATCCTCAATGTTCAAGATGTGTTACCATTGAAAGATTCTGCCACCTAGTGGCTAAGATACATATAAAGCTTGTTCATGGTTAAAATGAATTCCCGGATATGTTTAGTAACGAGAGCCACCAGAGATTATGCTCAACTTTGCTTAGATATCTCGAAATAATAATTAAAAGTGAAATATTCTTCTTAAGTTGAAGATGGTCTAAGGGATGTTCTTATTAATTTGTAAAATTTAAATATTATCTACATTAATTTGGGCTAATCAACCAACATTGAGATTACAAACTAGAATTAGATTACAAACTAGAAAGAACATGTCTTTATTTTATTGTTAACTAGTAGTCTAAAAACCTTTCAGATTCAGCATCATGATAATTCTCCACAGCCTTGGAATGGAACATGATCTTCTAGTTACTGCTTGTAACATTAAAATTCTTATTCATCCACTGATTTTTTTTAGATAAACTTCTGTTTCACATGCAAGAATCTAATCACAATGGATGCTCTGTACCGCCTTTCCTATTGTGAGGAGTCTGGAATAAATACAGTTATAGATAAATATTTTTGCAATATAAAATGTATGTAGTAGCAACGTTTGGTAGCCATGTCTAGTGTTAAGTATTTGTTTATTGTTGTATTGTGCTGCTTCTGTTTTTGCCAATGATTATGTCATTTATGAAATTAGAAAAATAAGGGTTGCCCCACTAAAAACAGAATGGGACATCAGAAGTGATCCTTTGCTTGAGTGTTTCAATTAAGTCACAGTTTACACACAGCTCCCAAAAGACTGTCAGAATTTAGTTGTTAATTGAAGTCACCTGCATGAATCTGCAGTCTCATCACTGAAAGGGTAATTCTCTTCTTTATATTATATACTTTATTTTCTACTTTACTTTCCCTTTCAAGGGCTAAAATTGAAATTATTCAAATATTTTGTTTATAACACATTTTAGGCGCATACTGTCTAAATAAAAGTTTGGTATAAATGCATGTGAAAGCACTTTGAACATGCAGCATTTTTATTTGTAAAATGAGCACTTAATACAACACATAACAGAAACATGGTATTTAACCATTTTTGCCTCCTTCCAAGAAGCAACAAGAAGCCATATTCTTCCATCATAAGTACTGGTTAAAATTAGGGATGTTAGATATCGTGCAACTGAATAGTCATGTAACTGCATGAAATCTTAATGGTTACGTGATTATTCGATAGTCCCCAGAAGCGGAGCCAGCACGCAGCGCACTCCCAGCTCCACTCCTAGGGAACCCCCTCTACCTCATACTGCTGCCTCTATAGCAGGGGGCCCTCTGATACAGAGGGAGCAGCGCGGAGTGGCAGGGTCTTCCCGGGAGTGGGGCCTGGAGTGCCTGTACATGGGGTATGAGCTCCCAGCAGACAAAGGCTAGTCCACGGCAACAGCCTCCGTCCTCAGGGAGCTCAGATCCCCAGCAGACAGGGGCTGCTGCCACAGACCAGCCTCTGTCCATGGCAAACCTGGGTCATCACGGACAGATGCTGCTTCATGGCAACCTCCCCTGCCCCCTCTGATGGGGAGGGCAGGCTGCACTGCCTCCCCTCGTTGTAAGAGGCAGCAAGGGGTGGGGCAGGTGGGTCTGCCAATTGGGCATGCGTAGGTAGCCTGCCTGAAAGCCAGAATCCCACATTTATCGGCTCTAGCCTGCCCGCCCCCATGCTCTGTGCTGCTGCCTCTCTATTAAAGGCAGCAGCACGGGGAGTAACCGGGGAGGAAGGGGAGTTCATGGGGAGCCAGCTTAAAACCAGTTCCTCACAAGCACCAGCTCCCGCTCCCCCTGTCCTTGCTGCCTCTGATACAGAGGAGGGGGGAGTGCATATAGTTGACAACATTCACCAATAAGCCTAGGCTTGCTGGTTAATCACCTGGTCGACTATACATTGACATCCCTAGTTAAAATGGAAAAAGAAACAGAAGGACTTTGCATCATGCCTGAAAGTCAGCTTCTCGCTATATCAGAGCAATGAGGAAAGTCATTAAGCCTCTTTTGAGGATGCCTTGCCACAATCGCTTTAACATTTACACATACTGTTAGCATGAGCACTTCAAATGACCTTGATTGCTACAACAGCTTGTGGAGTGAAACAAATTTTCAGAAAGCCAACATCAAGTGAGATGTAATAATTTAGGGCCCTCTCCAGTGAAAAAAAACTTCCTTTGAATTCCATAGAAGTTTGATCAAGCCATTTTAAATTAAAAAAAAAAAAATCAATACCCTCAATAGCACTTGGACTCAAATGAAGCCCTTGGATAACTACTTAAACTATATCACGACAATGGGGAATAAAGAGAAAAGAAAAAGGAAATTCCACAGAAGTATGTGAGTGCACAATGTTCTTCTAACAGGGTTCTTGTAGTTTTTGCTTTGTTTTTGATATTTAAGATTTGGATGGTGTTATTTTTCCTACTTCTCAGGGCTTTGGGGATGGGGATTGAATATAGTTTCATAATTTGTTTAAGGAAAAACAAACCCAAATTCTATTGTTTACTACTGCAATGATCTTCCCCATCAGGATCATGAACATATCTGTGAACAGAGTCAGTTAACAGTGAAGTTTCAAAGGGAGTATCTCCAGATACATACTCTGTGATTTGAAGAAACAAGACGAGAGCGAGAGAGCGAGAGTGTGCCTGTGTGTGTGTAAAAATAAATAAAAGCTGAGCCATATGTCCCTGTGTATGTCCTTGGAGCCTTTTTTAAATGCTACTTACATTCCTAGTGAAGACAGAGATTACACGCACACACATACAAAGAGAGCACAAATGGAAGAAAAGGGATGTTGAATACATTTCAACTGATACTCTATTTTAACAGTGCCATTAAAACTGTGATTAATTACAATTAATTTTTTTTTTTTTACCAGAGATTAATTTTTTTAGTTAATTAGATGAAATAACTGTGACTGACAGCACAAGTTATTAACCAAATATAGTTGATAAAATAATAATATTTCGTCAGTCATTTTGTTGTGAAAATCTACTATCTGTTTAAGAGAGAGAGTGTGTCTGTCTCTTTGTTTAGGAACTCCTCCTAAATGGAAGGGCTAGGACCACCAAAATCAGAATATTGCTTCTTATCATAACTTAAAGCAAGGTATGGGTTTGGTTGTGCCAGGAAAATGGGATGTGCTGGAATGAAAAAATAGACAACCACATAGAAAAGAGACAGAAACACCAAACAAGTGAAAGAGCACCCTGCCGGGACTGCCCAAAACCCTAAGCCTCCACCCCCTGGGCACTCTTTCAGGAGGGTGAGGAAGGCTAAAGCTTCCATCCCGCATTTCCATGGGAACGTTGCTAGCTGTTGCCCTTTGTCAGGGAATGTGGGGAAAGTGCACAGTTTGTTATATTTCTCATTCTGGCTGGGGAGTGCAAGGTGCAGATAAGTGTGGACCTGCCTAAAATGGGGAACATAAGAATATAAAAACGGTCATACTGGATCACACCAAGGTCTATCTTGCCCAGTATCCTGTCTGCTGACAGCGGCCAATGCAAGATGTCCAAGAGGAAGTAAACAGAACAGGTAATCATCAAGTGATTCCAGGCTCTGAAACAGAGGCTAGGGACACCATTCCTACCCATCCTGGCTAATAAATACTGATGGACCTAATCTCCATGAATTTATCTAGTTCTTTTTTGACCCCTGTTAAAGTCCTGGTCTTCACAGCATCCTCTGGCAAGGAGTTACACAGGTTGACTATGTGCTGAATGAAGAAAAAATTCCTTTTGTTTTAAACCACATAGTCCTCCTATGGCTAGGCTCCCTGGAGATGCAGCAGCCATGGAGAGGAGCTTCTCACCTGGCCCCAAGCTGCTGCTGTGAGAGAGGGCTGGGATGGTCTTCTCTTCCAAAACTTCAGTCCTACCCCAGAGAAATAATTTAATTGAAGCATATACAATTAAGCACCTGAGCAATGCTGGGCTGGAACATTGTGTCCACAATTCAAGAAGAATGTTGATAAATTGGAGAGAGTTCAGAAGAGAACCATCAGAATGGTTAAAATTAGAATAATCCCTATAACGATAAACTAAATAGACTTAGCTATTTGAGTCTCACAAAGACAAAGTTAAGGGATGAGTTGATTGCAGTCTGTATTTAAGAAAAGACTACTGAATCTACTGGTGAGACATAACATGATTCAATGGCTGGAAACTGAAGCTGACAAATAAGGTAGGGATGTTAAATATTGAGTAACTGACTAGTCGAATAGTCAATGCATTTTGCAGCGACTATTCGATTAATCGATAGGGCTCCTCCTCCTTGCCTTTCAAAGGCGAAAGCGCCACATTGAGCCCGGGATCAGCTGGGGACTCCCCTGCTGACCTCGGGCTCAATGCAGTGAGGAGCCTAGCATCAGGCTCCTAATGGCATTTCAAAGCAGCAGTGCCACATGGAGCCTAGGATCAGCTGAGGACTCCCCCGCTGACCCCAGGTTCCACACGGTGATGCCGCTTTGAAACACCTCATGCAGCCTAAAATGAAGCCCAAGGTCTGGCCCCAAGCTCCAGTCCCAGGCTCCACGCAGAGATGCCACTTTGAAGCAGCCACCATGCCCCACCTTGCTGCCTCTTTCTGACAGACACAGCAAGTGGGGGAAGCAACTGACGACTAGCTTGTCAACTATCCGATAAGCATTTACTAGTCGACTATCCAATAAGCCATTCACATCCATAAAATAAGATATAAATTTTTTAATGGTGAGAATAATTATAAGAACAATCTGCCAATGGTCCTGCTGAATTCTCTATCACTGACCATTTTTAAATCAACATAGGCTACTATACCTTTTAGAAAAACAGCCAAGGAATTATTTTGAGGAAGTTCTATGACCTGTGCTATAGAGGAGGCCAAACGAGATGGTCATGCAGTCCTTTCTGGCCTTCAGATCTAGGAATCATTAGTTACTACATCCAGGAAAGTGAGCAGCCATATTCTGCTCCAATTGCAAGTCTCTAGTGGTCTCTATAATGGAGTAGAAGTGTCTGCTGTGCAATACTTTAATTTAAAAAAAAAAAGTATAACACATCATTTTGACAAGACTCCAAAAATGCATCTGCTTTCCTTTTAAGACATTTATGACGTTTGTGCATTTACCTTACCACAAATACCTAAAAGCTTAGATCAAAGTTAATATGAAATCCAGTACCTAATCAAAATATTGCTACTTTAATGGTGCAGAGAAACAGATTTTTCTATGAATAAGTAATGCTTCTCATTATGCAGTGAATTATATGAAGGGATTTTCACCAGTGAATTGTCAAATTATTGATCAACATTCCCTTGCACAGATCCAGATGGATATGGCTCTGCAATGTTCATAAAAACTAAAGAACACTCGAGTTACAGGCTCCACCTCCAAATAACATGATAGCAATGTGCGAAGACTGCTTGAAGAAAGCCATTTATCTAGCAATTACATACAGAAAATCTCCATTTAAAACTAGTTTAAACTATTTGGGTTTTTAAAATTGACACCAATAATTTGTTGGGATTTACACACACAAATACTTACTTTGTTCTAGTCAATTGAGTTAGTCTCCTGCAAAAGATACTCAGCATTGGAACTTTCTCCTAATGGAACTCGCGAGTTAAAAGCATGATGTTCAGCATCATATTTAAGTGGAAGTTAAAAATACAACTAAGGAAAGCAGAATTTCAGCCCCCAAAATTTGTATTAGGAAGCAGTTATTCTGGCACTCTTTCCAGAGGCTGACCCAGACCCCAAGAGCCAGTCTCAGGAGCCAACAGGGAAGAGCAGCAGCATGGGAGGAGAGAGAATACAGTCTAGGCACACTGCCTCTACTCCACTGCCCATTTTTCTCTGGAAGCTGCATCACAAAATTTGCAAGCTGCTCCTGTGTGGACTCGCTCTCCCAAAGACCAATTTGTGCCAGGAGTCTAACCAGCAAGCGGTTCCCTAAAAAGCACAGACCAGAATGGCTTTTCTTCAGCCCTCTAACATCAGCTGATGTAAGATGCTGCTAATGTATGAAAGAAATGATTATTCAGAAAAAAGTCTGGAGAGGTCACTGGAGGGACAATGGGGAGTTGTCAGTTAGATCAGGGCGGGCAAGATATAGCCTGCAGATGGGATCCAGGACACTGCTTTAAGTGGATGGCTGCTCCCTGTCGCTCTCTGCTCCAGAAGGAGGGAGAGGCTTTGTGCGCTGCCCCCAGCCAACTCTCTCAGCTCCCGTTGACCGGCGAGTGGGAGCGAAGAGATTTTTCTGGGAGGCAGGGGCAGCACACCAAGTCTCTCCATCTTCCCGGCACCCAGACCAGAGAGCCACAGGGAGCAATCAGTCATTTTGAGCAGCCTGGGAGTGCAGAAGGCAAGGAGCCTACCTCGGGAGCCTGTGGGGCTGCAGGTTATGAGCCACCTAAGGTAACTACCTCCCAGCCAGAGCCTGCCTCTGGAATTGCAGCCCCTCCCTTCCCCAGGCCATCATCCAAACTTTCCAGACCTTCTATGCCCTCCTATATCCCTTCCCAAGGCCAGAAACTTTTCCTGCACCTGTACTCCCTCCTCGATCCTTCATCCCATTCCCCTGACCCAGATCATCACCCAAACTCTCTGTACACACACACCCCCAGGTCACAACTCCCTCCCAGTACCTGCACCCTTTTCTATACCCTTCCCCACACCAGAATCCTATCCTGCACCAATACCCCCACCCAAACTTTACACTAGGGATGTAAAATCCCGGTTAATCAGTTGACCAGTTAAACACTGCATTTAACTAGTTAACCAATTAACCAGGAAGTAGGTGGGAAAGCTCTGCAGGGGAGAGGGTGTGCTCTGGCCAGGCTAGGACCGCTGTAGGGCCAGGCTGGACCTCTCCCGCCTGCAGCACCTTGGGCCGGGTCCGCTGCATGCGGGGGTGCTCTAACTGGCCTTGAGTACCACCCATCAGTGGCAGACCCTGCAAGGCTGGAGTAGCCCTCTGTCCGCAGCAGGCGAGGGGCTGCTCCAGCCCACTGGCTAACCATAACCAGTAAGCACCATCCTTTACCCCAAGCCTGTGCCCTAAATCATAACCCCCTCCTCCACTCAAACGCCCTCTCAGACCACACACACATCCTTAGACATCCCCTACAACCAACTGCCTTCTGCACCCAACCTTCATTCCAGACACACATACCCTCTGTAGAAAAGTGTGGCCCTTGACCACTTAAAAAATCTTGGTGTGGCCCACCATCAAAAATTATTGCCCACCCCGAGTTAGATGGTAGAGGGTACAAAATAACTGGACTTTTTCTCTCACACACATAAGAAACATACCACAGTTCTGGGCATTATATAAATAAAGGATATTAAAAACTCTAAAAATATTAATTCATCTAGAAATAGAGAAAAAGAGAAACCTGCAGCTCAAGGGTCTGTGGTCATGGAGGAAAGTGCAATACTGATCTCTCTTCCCTCCTGCTACTCAGTGGTCCCTGCTGAGCATATGCTCCTGAATACAGGACAGGAGCTCCCCAATTTAGAAAGCTCATATTAAGGATGGGTTTTTTTGTTTATTCTTATACTGCCAAAACTGTCTAGAGGATGGAAATAGTGATTTTCAAAAAAGTCTACCGCTCAGATTTCAAAGAACATGCAAAAAGCACATTTCCAGTCAACTTTAAAGGCCTGCTGCAAACAGGGGAAGTAGTAGAGGGCCTCAAAAAAAGATCTCAAACTTAAAATAAAATTTTGGCAAATCTAAATATAGCAGTCATTACCAACTCCCTGCTAGAAAAATTATAATCTGTTATCATATGAGAAATTGAACTAGAGACAAGCAAGATTATCAGATTCTGCAATATGTTCAGCATGAAAACTTCTCATTCATTCTAATGGCACTGATCAGGGTGAACAAATACAAAGCTAGGAAATCAGGTGGTCTGAAATTCTAACCCTAGTGCTGACCTCATCTCACTGTGGACTTTTGACGCCTTCCTGTATAAATTTCCCTGGCTTTAAAATGGATACAATACATATCCATCTATATCTCACAGGGGCTATGGAAAAGATTATTTAAAGATCTACTTATGTATTTAACACTGTTTTGGGTGCCACTCATCCCAAGTGTCTCCTTGGCAGAGCGTGTGTGTAGGACTGAAGGATGAAATTGCCCTTTCAATGAATTATATCTACTAATGTGATGTTATACTAACTGATAACATCACATGGTCATCAAGTGCCCTGGGGTAGTGGGGCAGGACAGGATCTATGGACTAAAACACATTAAAAGATGGGTGCAAAACTATAGAATTGGGTCTTTCGGTTCTACAGTCATCCTCCAGCAGCACCAGTGCACACCAATATGACCTGGCTCCCCTCCTCATGTCTAGACCACCTGGCCAGCAGAACAGCACAAACTGAGGCTGGTAATTATACCCAATCTGTAGAACTGTGCGTTTAAGTGTGTATGTGTATGGTGGGTAATTTTAGTAGCAAGGGCCAGTAAACAAATTCTGTCTTCACCATAAACACAGCATATCACCTTATCCCCCAAATAAGATACTGCTAATTCTATTTCTACAAGTGTAACATATGTACCTGCACTTTCTCTCTGCCTTGCAGTGCGTCTTCAGTGACTTAACCCTCCAGCCAAGTCTTAGACATTCTGTATGTGAAATAAAAAGCAAACTCTTCTGGTCAACAGTGAACCTCTCAGTGCTTTCTGTAATATCTCCATCTGCAGCTCTATCCTTGGAATCCAGCAGCACATTTAGCAGTACAGGCAGTCCCCGGGTTACGTCAGTCCGACTTAAGTCGGACCCCTAGTTACGAACGGGGGGGACCCCGATAGTGCGGGATGCCTCCCCCACTGTCGCCGCGTCTGGCAGCGCGGGGGACGCTTTCCCCCCAGCAGACCAGGGAGACGCGGAGCTAGCGCTCCCCACCCAGCAGACCAGGGAGACGCGGAGCTAGCGCCCCCCACCCAGCAGACCAGGGAGACGCGGAGCTAGCGCCCCCCACCCAGCAGACCAGGGAGACGCGGAGCTAGCGCCCCCCACCCAGCAGACCAGGGAGACGCGGAGCTAGCGCCCCCCACCCAGCAGACCAGGGAGACGCGGAGCTAGCGCCCCCCACCCAGCAGACCAGGGAGACGCGGAGTGGCTTTTCTCGCCGCGGAGGATGCGGGCGGCGGTCCCGCCGCCCACGTCCTCCGCAGCGAGAAAAGCCACTCCGCGTCTCCCTGGTCTGCTGGGGGAGGGAGCGCAACTAGTGCGCTCCCCCCCCCCAGCAGACCAGGCTTTTCTCGCTGCAGAGGATGCGGCGCTGGGACCGCCAAGACGCACTGCGACCGCCGAGACGTGCCGCGGTCCCGCCACCCGCGTCCTCCGTGGCGAGAAAAGCCGCTCCACGTCTCCCTGGTGTGCTGGGGGCGAGCGGGGGAGGGCGCAGCTATTGGGTCCCTCTCCCCCAGCAGATCAGGCTTTTCTTGCCAACGCCGGGGGTACAGCAGCTAGGGGGCTGCCGGGTTGGTCCCACAGCGCCGAGGTGCAGCACTACTGGACCAACCCAGCAGCTCCCCAGCTGCTCTGCCCCAGCAGTTCCCAAGTCAGCCGCTGCTGAAACTGATCAGCGGCTGATTCCAGGAAGCCCCAGGCAAAGCAGCTCTGCCTCAGGCTTCCTGTAGTCAGCCGCTGGTCAGTTTCAGCAGCGGCTGAATCGGGGACACCTGGGATACAATATGTACCAGTTCCGACTTACCTACAAATTCAACTTAAGAACAAACCTACAGTCCCTCTCTTGTACGTAACCCGGGGACTGCCTGTATTCTGGCTCCAACTGTCTCTCAGCCCATTCTGAGCTCTCTCAATTTGGCCCTGCAGTGCCCAGAGTTTCCTCCCTAGAAGAAATATCTTCACCCTCTCAGTCTCTTTGGACTCTGGTCTCCCGCTGGGCAACTACAGTTTACTTCCCTTTCTAGGGGTGCCTTGAATTTCAGACCATCAGGGGTGCCTGATAAACAAGTGATACTTGCAAACTCAGATAGAGCCACAACAAAATGTGTACATGTTTAATATCAGCTCTCATTTACAAAGCCAAACAAAAAAAATCACTAAATTAAAGTAGGAACATCTCAATGATGTCAAAGTCCTAAAATTCTATTACAATTGACACCACTCTGTTGACAGAGGTAAGTAATAGCCCAACTGTGGTAGAAGGACCCAGTGAAAAATAGTGAACATTAGTAGCAGCAGAAGCTCTACTCTGCTTGAACTAGGTTTTAAACACTCCATCCAATTATATCGTTTCCTGGGATTTGGGGAAAAAGATCACCACATACAGTGCAAGACATTTATAATTTAAAAGTTTCTTCTCAGAATAGATGGAACTCAGTGGCAGCTGGAATGAAGCTGCCATATCATGTTAGACAAAAAACCTTCTCCCAAGACAAAAGACCTTCTCTCCCAGGATTGAAAAAAAATTCATCATGGCAACATACTTAAAATTTTAAAAAGCTCTTCATAGAGACAGCAAAATGAAACAGCAGGAGCAGAAGCTATTAAAATCAACAGATTCTACTGCTACCAAAAGAACCTTAAAGCTCTTATGAGAACCGTAGAAAAGTCCTAGATATATTTACAAATTATTAATTTCTTTCCAGAGCTGGACAGAAGACTCAAAATAATAAAAAAGTTGACAAGTGCCTGAGGCTGCCAAAAATCAAAATCATTTGAGTCAAATGTACTTAGCTTTATATATGCAGTGCTTTGGTAGCCATGTAGGTCCCAGGACATTAGAGAAACAAGATGAGTGAGGAAATAACTTTAATCAAAGCAACTTCTGTTGATGGGACAGGCAAGCTTTTCAGCTTATATAGAGCTCTTCTTCAAATCACCTGCATTATGCTTTTACCTACTCCAGGTATTCCTATTTCTTTCTCTCATTCTCCGAAAACAAATTGCCAACTCCGTCATTCTTTCCCCATTTGCTCTTTCAACATGAATTGGATAGGACTCTCATAAAATTACACTACAAATATAATAAATGAGAAACAAAGTTTATAAATTCAGAAGAGAGCAGATATCTGTTCTTACTGAAATAACCCAAGGCATACAATTTTACTTAATGATCTAACCCAACAGCTAGGCTGTGTCTAGTTTACAGCTCTCTCTCGACAGAGAGATGTAGATTAGGCACGTCGAAATTGCTAATGAAGCCGGGATTCAAATATCCCACGCTTCATTAGCATAAACATGGCCGCCACTTTTTTTCAAAATGGAGCTTTCGAAAAAACAGCAGTCTAGACACGGATTGTCGAAAATAAACCCTTTTTCAACAGATCCTGTAAACCTCTTTTTAGGAATACAGGATCTGTTGAAAAACGGTTTATTTTTAATAGATCCACTTAAAAGTAAGTATTAAAAAAAAAGCTCAGTTTCGAAAAAAGTGGCAGCCATATTTATGCTAATGAAGCACGGGATATTTAAATCCCGGCTTCATTAGCAATTTCAATGTCCCTAATCTACATCTCTCTGATGACAGATTCTACTAGATTGAACTAGACATTAGAGCAGGGATAGGGAACGTAAAACCTGGGGTCCGCTTGCCTGGATCTAGCCTTGAGGCTCCGAGCTCCACCTCATAGCAGAGCACTCAGGCATGCTGCCTGCCTGTTGCAGCACTGGAGACAAGGCTCTCAGAAGCAGAGACCTGCTACCTTATTCCTTGTAAGAAGTGCACAAAGAAACATTTGTCAGCAGCAACTGGCCACTTTGAGTGGTGTGAAGCCACCATGGCATGCAGGCAGCCTACCCGCCTGAGTGCCCCTCCAGCTGTGAACCACCTATAGTACGCGCTTCCTGGATAGGGCCACAGCCTGCACTTTCCATACCCAAACACAGTGCTACAGGTCAGAACCACCTCCTACACCCAAACTCCATCTCAGACCCTACACCCCCACTCCATGTGGCCCATGACCACTTACCAAAATTCTTGAAGTGACCCCCTGTAAAACTATTGCCCATCCTGTATTAGAGCATATCTTAAAAGTAAGTATATTGTGTTTCTCCAAGATTTAACAAAAATATATATACCTGAGCAGATCTAAAGCTAAGTGTTGCAAAGGGAAAATGGATTTTCTGCCAGCTCATCTTGTTGGCAGGCCAACCCTGGCAGGGTACCTGTTCTTATATTACACTCGAAACTGTAGAGTCTGAACACGTCCCAGAAGTACATCACTTAAGGTGGCTAACAATTGTCATTTTCTGAGAAAAATGCCTGAGAAAATTCTGTGAGGGTTTTATATATTTTATGTCAGCTGTACTATGTGCTTTTATTTTTGACTTAGACATCAAAGCAATACTTTGCACTCAGAAAGGAAGGTGGTGAGACTTGCTCCTGCAGTAGCTCACTCTACAGTCTGACACGAGTCTCTGAGGAAAGCAGTATCTCCTGCAAAGTTTAGCTTTACCCTTTCAACCTATAGCTCCATAACAGCTAAGGAATGGCAGTACTGACCAAGCACTGTGCTGAAGCTTCAAGTGGTCTTTGAGAAGGGGGACAATTAGGTTTACCGACATCTGGGAAGCCACAGGTGTAGGTATTGTTTTGTTATCCATGAAGCACTCAAGAATTTGTAAACCTCCTCTCTCTCTTCCCCTTGCGAGACGCTGATGGAGTAACTTCAAAATCTGAGGGATGGATTTTAATTCCTCTGTTTGCACCCAACCCATTTTGGCAACGAGTTACATTACAGTACTCAACTTCAAACCTGGACATCACACTAAACAACAGACAAGTTTAATGTGTCTGCTACTATTATCAGCAGTGAAACTTGAAGGCTTACGCTATTCACTTAGCTGTTTTAAATTGAACTCAACTATACAGTATTGCATCAGTCTGTATGTATTTTTTTGTAATTACTGCATCTTGATTCTTAAAAATTGTTTTAAAATGAAAGTACAGACTCTTAAGTGAACTTCAGTTTTGTAGCAAAGTTACAGGGCTATATGATTATATTACACGTATGCCAATGAATTAACCAGTCTGATTTCTCTCTCACTCACTCTGACTGACACACACACACACACACACACACACACACACACACACACACACACACACACACACACAAAATGAAAAGCAGAAAGACAACAAACAGTAAGTAGAACAGTGGCATGTAAATTGGACATTTCAAGTTCTTACCATTTCAATAAAGTAAAGCATTTACATAGGTCCACAATTAGGCAAATTTTAATCCAGCTGTCCCCATTTAAATTCTTACCTTTTGGACAATAAGAATAACTCCAATAAAGGGCTTTGCTTATGAATCTTAAGCTCTCTGGTGTCAGGAATCTAAAATTTTATGTCGCCCAGACTGAATACAATATCAAGAGGAACAGAGGATTTGCCCATCCACAGGGTCAAAGCGGTATCTGTTCCACAACCTTCATCCACTGAATCACAAAATCTTTTGAACACTGATTTTTTTTAATACTACTGAACACCAGTTCTTCCATCTGTTCAAGATTTAATAAGGTACTGTTATTGTGAATTTAGGTCCACAGCTAAATGCTGATAACTTTGAAGACTTTTTCTAGGAGTAAGTAAAGTACATTTTTCTTTTTATGCGAGAAATTCACTTATCCATAGAACAGAAGGTATTTATGTAACATATACAATTGATAAAAATTATTTCTTCATATTTCCTATTAAGGCAGCCATAAATTGCTAATCCTCTGACTACTGAACATTTCTAACAAAAGGAAACTGATTACAGTCTGCTACTTTTATTTATTTTACTTATAAGTATAACAGTCAGACAAAAGACTTTGACCAATCCCATTGGAATAAGGAACACTTTTTAGGCAATAAGCATTTTATTTACCTCTAATTTTTCCATGCATAGTTTTGACAAGATTGCTTTGTGTACAAATAATTGCATGAGTCACAGCTCTACTACTCAACTGTCAAGTGCATCAATTGATTTTTATAAGAAATTCTGTAGCAGCTAACATACCTAGTATGTATGAAAAAAACAAATGAAACAGCCAAGAATGGCCAAGTAACATTGGATCAATCACACACATGAACTATAAGCTAGTGCATTACCCAACATTCTTCACAGTACAGTAAAATTAATTCTGAAGGTTTAATCAAGTCTCATCCACAAAGCTGGCAGCAGGAAAGATGGCCTTTTTAAAGATTTGGGAGCAAACACAGTAAATGTCAAGAGTTAATACGCTTGGCCTGAATGAGGCCCCGTGCAGCCAGGTGCTGTGCAAGTTTCTCCATGCAGCCCTGCCAAAGCTTTTTAACTCTGATCTATAACACCCTACAACTCTGAAGGAGGCTGTCAGTTGTGCTGAATTTGAATCCTGCCAAGTTACGTGATGTAAACAAATGGAGTGAAAAGATGACTAAAATGCTTCACTTCAGACCAAAGCCAGGACTAACCTGCTAAATCAGTTAATTTCAAGATGTAAGTCTCCTACTTAAAAGACTGTAAACTAGAAGGACCAATGCTCTCCTTGCTAAGGAAAAAGCTGTTTGCTGGGTGGTAAGCATGGCCATCTCACTGAGCATGCATAATCAGAGTAGAAGCTCCCAACTCTGCCGGTGGACGAGAAAACATGCTTAACTTCATCTCAGAAAACTATACCTCCAGTTCTGGCAGTCTTAAATGGAAATAGTGTCAGTTCTCATAGCAGAAATTCCACCTTCCAAAACCAAAGATTAGGCTCTCATTCTTAGACACTGAGACTAAAGAAAAACTGAAAAGAAAGCTAGCGTTTTTTTAAAGAGATTAATTCAAGGAGGAAATATTTGTTTTAGAGGAAACAAGAGTACTGAATAATTAAAAGTAACTTTGAAAAAAAACAGGAAAAAACCAGTCTTTCAAGTCCACTATCTGTGCCTGACACATTACAAAATAAAACATAGAAAAGCTTTGAATATCAGCGCCTGATAGTTCTATTCATGTAGTTGAAAAAATTCAAATACAAAGAAAAACTATGCATGAAAATTTTAAAAAATCGTGTTTCAAACTATATAGTGTGTACATTTTGCATGAATCTAATATTACCCAAACAATGAAGAATAGAGCATGATCTCCTCATTCTAAGGTTATAGCCTTAATTTGATGCTTGAATTCCTCTCAACATTTCTGGCATTTGGGATAATACTGTTTCATTTATGGAACAGTAGATTTTTCACATCTGCAAGTGTCCCTACATCCCCTCCCATGAACAAAACTTTGTCAAAACAGACTGTCAACCTGGAGTAGTAAACAAAAAAACCCAAACACCTACTTTGGATAACTTAAATGGATTTAGTGTTTTCACCCCCAACAAATTCCAGAGTCATTGACCCACAAACATAGTCATTTTGAAACAGAGAATTTATCACAAATCATTTAAAAACTGGCACTGCTGGATTAATAGGGCCAACTTTGATCACACACCATGATGTTTTACGTTGGAATAAACCCATTGACTTCAATGGATTATTCCTGATTTACACCTATATAAACAAGAGAATAAAACTCACTATAATGTGAGCTTCTGTTGACCAAACCTATGCAGCAGAATGCATATTATTTCATTTCTTTGGTACGGATTAAGGATGTTAAGAGTTGGGTAACTGACTAATCATGTAGTTGATACAATTTTTATCGACTATACAATTAGTCAATAAGGGAAGATGCTCAGTCCCAGCTCGCACCGGGTCTGGGACCTACCCCTACTGCACCTCTGCAGCTTAAATGAAGTAGGAGCCGGGCGAGCCTAGGCTTATTGGGTAGTCAACTATTCGCTTACATCCCTAGTACAGATCAACCAAAAAGTTACAGTACTATAAATAACTAATGTGTGGTTAGGGATATTTGATGCAATAATAGAGGACTTCATCGGTCAAGTTCAGTAGTTTATGTATTTCACAATTACAGTATAACTTTACAGTCTTCTAAAAGCCATTTCTCATATAAGCCAATGTTAGAAAGACTCTGTTCTCAGAGTGTTTAACCAACACTGGTTTGGAAGTATTAAGTAATGCCACAGACTTTGTACATAAACAAAATTGCATCAGAGAAAACAGACTTCAACAAATTAAAATTCAAATTGGAACAATCAACAAGGGCTCAAATGTTGACTAGCCACTCAGAGGCAACAGTATAAGCCAGATTCTAATGTAATGTGAAAAATACTTTATGATTAGCCTAACACTGAATACTTAATTTCTTCTAATAAATAACTAATCACCACATAGAAGGAGATTTTGGTTGGAAGTACAGAAGAATGGAGAGAAAGTATATCCAATTTATATGCATGGGAAAGCAGGAAATTATAGCTTTGTATGCTAAACTCCATTTTAATAAAAACTCCATGAGACACCTAAAAGCCTGATCATAATGAGAAGACTCTTGTTGACTTTAAGACCATGCCCTAATAAAGCAGAATTATAAATTCAGATCCTGATCCAGAAAATATGCATGCAAACTGTTCCAAATATGTAAACTGAGTTCACAAATTTGTAGGACAGAAGCCACAATGACCATCAAGTTCCCCTAACTTTCCCACACATTCCAAAGAGAAATGCATTCTTGCAGTTGTGCTCTGCATCATGAACTACAAGTAAAATAGCACCATCCACCCAGAGATCATTGACAGTTATAGAAAGTAAGTCAACAACAGATATTCCTGAGAACCATTGTGTGAATGCATATAACTATACGCAGTGCTCTTAGGTATTTATCACTGCAATGATTGTTCACATTTTATTCAGTCTGATCAAATGCTTACCTGTGCCCAGAATGATAAACCACTGCAGTTATTCCATAAGCATAATGGCTGCTGAAGTTGAAACTATGACTCTCTTGGAAGCTTTGGTTTGTTCCAACACTAGACCAGAAAAAAAAAAATACACGGTTTATATGTTATAGAAAAAAGGTACTTTCTTTGTTCTGAAATGTACCATAAGTGTCTGTGTTTATGTTTACCTTACTAGGTAACTTTTCAGTTCTCCACGGTAATTGATGACTAGCAGTTCGGCTGACCACTGGACACTTGCTTTATATTCTAGAAAGATCAATCCAGCAATAGCGTAGCTCAAATCTCCTGGAAAACTGGTTGTCTTTTACCAAACAACCCAAAAAGATACACATTTAGAGGCAAAAAACACAAGAAAGCAATTAAGCTCAACTAATAAAAATAATTAATACATTGCATTAGTTCCAGAGGAAAATGAGTTTGCCCTTCACAATACTAAAGAAAAAGTAGTCACGTTAACACAAAAGATGCTTAGACAATATATTAGAGAGATTAAAAGATATCCAAAATGTTAGCTCATCATAACTTATCCTTCAACTGTGAAAGATTTACTGATTTTAATTCTGAAATTGTTATTAGCTTGCCACAAATAGCATTATGTTTCCTCAAATAAAAAGATCATTTTGTTCAGATCCCTACAACACTAAACTTCGGATTTTGATCAAATAGGAACAGAAGCTGCACAGTGATATATCTGATGAGTACTTTCATGAGAGAAAAAAATGGAAGTTCAAATTCTACTGTAGGTAGTGATGTTGACAATCTTCCCTAGGATCTGATGCCTCAGCAAGGTGGTAGACCTTTTACATCTGCACTTGAAAGGGAATCCTCTGAACTGTCATTCATGTTAAAATTCGACACTCTCCAAAGAGGACTGAACAAACACTTGAACTATCTTAAGCAAAATGCAGGACAATGTAGCACTGTAAAGACTAACAAGATGGTTTATTAGATGATGAGCTTTCGTGGGCCAGACCCACTTCCTCAGATCAAATAATGGAAGAAAACAGTCACAACCATATATACCAAAGGATACAATTTAAAAAAAATGAACACACATGAAAAGGACAAATCACATTACAGAACAGAAGGGGGATGTGGGGGAGAGGGGGAAGGAAGGTGAATGCCAGTGAGTTAATGATATTAGAGGTGGGGAAGGGGAAATGTCTGTGAGTTAATAGTATTAGAGGTTATAATTGGGGAAGCTATCTTTGTAATGTGTAAGATAGTTGGGGTCTTTATTAAGTCCGGTGTGGAGGGTGTCGAATTTTAGCATGAATGCCAGTTCAGAGGATTCCCTTTCAAGTGCAGATTTGAATGTCTTCTGAAGTAGGATGCAGGTTAGCAGGTCATTAAGACTGTGTCCTTTCTGGTTGAAATGACAAGAAACTGTTTTCTCTTTGTGATCTTGTCTGATATCTGTTTTGTGGGCATTAATCCTTTGGCGAAGTGTCTGAGATGTTTGTCCAATGTACATAGCAGACGGACACTTTCGGCACATGATAGCATAGATTATATTTCTGGATGCGCAGGAATATGTGTTCTTGATCTTATAACTCACTTGGTTAGGTCCAATAATGGTATCAGCAGAATGAATATGTGGACCTAACCAAGTGAGTTATAAGATCAAGAACACATATTATATCATTAACTAATATCATTAACTCACTGGCATTCACCTTCCTTCCCCCTCTCCCCCACATCCCCCTTCTGTTCTGTAATGTGATTTGTCCTTTTCATGTGTGTTCATTTTTTTTAAATTGTATCCTTTGGTATATATGGTTGTGACTGTTTTCTTCCATTATTTGATCTGAGGAAGTGGGTCTGGCCCACGAAAGCTCATCATCTAATAAACCATCTTGTTAGTCTTTAAAGTGCTACATTGTCCTGCATTTTGCTTCAAGGTGGTAGAGGCCACCAAAACCTGTCGGATCTGCCATATTTTTGGATTAAAGTAAAAATAAAGATTTGGATAGCTGTAGGCTTTAAAGAGACATTGATATTCTTAGCAAGAATAGCAAGCAGGAATAATGTATTTTCTTCATTTGATACTTGTAGTTCAGTTGTAATTAGTCATGAAGAATGCCTCATACTAACTACTGCTATTTTTGTAAAAGGAACAGGCTTTGTAAGATAAGTACTTATACTCGAATACGCTGCTATTAAATCTCTGCAGAGAAGTGAGTTGAGGCAGTCATTTCTGTGCAAACCAGTTATAAAGGGGTCTACTGTAAAAAAACTTTTTTAAATAAAGAGGATAAATACCGGAGAAATGACAAAAAGCTCACTGCCCATCAGGTCAAACACTCTCACAGTTCCAGTGCTTTCCGAATAGGCAAGCAATGTGCAGTCATGACTCCATGCCACCCGTCTCCACTGTGCGTTAGGGTCTTTTGGAACTACAGAGAAGGAAAACATAATGGGGATTCATCAAAAAAAATATTGCGGTGGTTTCAATGGTTACATAATAAACTATACTCAACTGTTTCATCTATGAAACTTTTAAAGTTTGAATTAGGACAACACAAAGTTTTGTTAGATTAAAGTAATTAATCTTATTGTAACTTATCTACAGTAAAGGAAAATCTTGGTACTAGGAGTCTGAATTTCCTAACTTTTGTACAATAAAAAGGCCATTCTTAACACAGCATCAATGTATGCTTGCATATGTGTGAATCATTTTAACAGCTTAAAAATAGAGTGGTGCAAAAAACTTAGAGAGAGAAAACACAAACTCTACCTCAAATTCCTTTATCACACATATAACAACTTATAATTTTGTATAGCGGTATAAAGAACATAATGAGTTCAATCATAGTGTGCAATTATTATTGTCCAGCAACAATAACTAAACATCTTACCTCCTGAAAAAAAACATCCACTGGGATCAAAGAGTAAAAAGAAAATGGCAGCCTATTCTATTATCTAATGGCTAGACTGAAAATTTAAATTAGCAGAAGAGAGAGACTGATTAGCTTGATATGTACAGTAGAAGCCAAATATAGCTCCTTTCATTTCCAACACTATAGCATTACCCTATTGAAGTGGATCTCAAAAGTCCAAGGATTGCAGCCCAGGTGGGAGCATATAAACTGAGCTCTGTTGCCTGGGTTGAAGCTGAAGCCTGAGTCCCTGTTGCTCAGAGCTTAAGTCCTTTAGCTTTGGCCCCAGCCAGTGGGGTTCAGCTTGCGGCCGAGGGTCCAGCCAGTCTAATGCCAGCCCTGGTAACCCCATTAAACAGGATTGTGACCTATGCTGGGGTCTGACCCACAATCTGATGACTGCTGCTCAAGTGAATACTGTAATAAGTTTTTGGAAGCTTATTCGAATATTCCATCTGTCCTACTATCCTATAGCATTGACATGGGTTTTTGTAAGCAATAGCTCCTTTCTTAAGACTCAAAAGATGTCACAGTTGGACAGGGCATTTAAACACAATGGGTAACCTTTTCAAAAGCACCTTAATGAGTTTCAGAAGTGAGTTAGGAACCTAAGTCTCACTGAAAGTCAATGAGATTTAAGTGCTTCTGAAAAATTTCCCCAGCATGGCAAAAGGAAACTAGACAAACAGGATAAAGACTCTATATAAGAGTTATGGAATCATTAAAAAAATTGAAATGAACCACTCATTTCAGCTCTTCTTATTAGCTTTTAACTGGACTTTGGTAGAGGACAGTTGAACCACTGATATTTGTGTACACACCAAGATAACCCAGATACTTGTATACAAACTAGCGTCTGTAGACTGTCTACTTTTTTGATATTCACCGTAAGACCTCAGCATGACCTGTAAATTCTACCCTCCCCACATCAGGAAGGAAAAAGTGGGGGAAGGGAAAGCAAAAAGGTATCAATGATATTAAAGATATTTCCTTAAAGGGCCTATGAATAATCTCTCAAACGCAATGAGCAAAACTTCCTTGCCATAAAAAAAGTTTGCTATTTTGCATACCTTGACATTTTCCAACAATTGATCCGAAGTCATCTTTTGCAGACCTGAAAATCATGAACACATGTAATTAACTGAATTTGCATGAAGAAAACTGACATACTTCAGCATTTATAATATTAGCATTTATTAAAAATACTCCATTTATTCTCTAGCATAATTAGAGAATTTGTACATAGTTAATTTACTTTATATTAGGACAGACAATTGATTCCATCCTCAGACTGAAAAGGTGGCTTAAAATATATTTCAGGATCTCTTTCTTTCCAATCCATAGACAAAGCTCCTCAAAAGAAGTGGAAGCATCTATTCCACCAGATTGTATCAGTAACTGACAATAGCTCGAAACAAACAACAAATGGTCTGATAGTACTTTATAGACTAACAAAACATGTAGATGGTATCATGAACTTTCGTGGGCACAGCACATGATACCATCTACATGTTTTGGTAGCCTATGAAGTGCTTTCAGACCATTTGTTGTTTTTTTCTGTACAGACTAACTCGGCTACCCCCTGAAGCTTCTGACAATAGCTCGGTATTCTTTAAGGCTAGTATTTCAGAAACAGTGTAAGAATTCATCCAGTTAGAGACACGCAGTACAAATATCAACCTTATATTCTAGGAAGTTTGACATTTATGACGCTCTTTTTTATTTTCATCAAAGTTTTCATATATTTTCTTTTTACATATAGAAAGATTGATATTTCTGAAGCAAGCAAATTCTCTCAGTCTTTATTAGTTCTCTAGATAAGTGGAGTGTTTTGCTAATGAACTCAGAAATGAAGGTGGATTGGTTGGCTTTTTAGAGGAGAGAAAAGTAAAAAATCTCCACATCATTTTACTCAAATCATTATTATTCATATAGCATTATTAGTTTGCAAGGCACTTGACAGATAAGTAAAATGACAGCTCCTTGCCAAAATCCAGTAAGATGCCAAACACCACTTTCTCCTCCCCCAGTGTCTCTTCAGTGGGAGACGAGGGCATTCAGCACCTCAGAAGTTGAAAGACAGAGATTACTTAAAGGGCAAACAATGAAAAACAAAGGCAAGATGGAGACACAAAGGAGAACAGAAGCTTAGTGAAGTTCATCCACCTTGCTCATTTCTCTTTAGATATGCATTTTTTTAAAATGTAGTTTTTGTGTTTATGGCTTGTGTCACAAATAAAGCAGAGAATGTAAAGCTGCTGTTTTTAAAGTTAATAGGTTCAAGAGCATTTTTCTAGACCATTTCCCAAATTCTGATGGCTAAAATATAAACAAAATTACCTTTAAAATATAATTTACTAGAAGTTTTACGCAGCACTGACTGTGCCCTTAACACAATTAATTTTTATGTTTTAGAAAATAAATCATTGCTCTCCATTAAATCATTGCTCTCCATTGGAGCTTGGGAGGAGGGGTTCAGTATGCAGGCCTTCCCAGGAAAGAGAGGACTAAGCCAGCCCTCTGTCACTGCAGCAGTTTCAGGCCAGGGGAGAAGTGCCTCTTCATGGCTACTACAGCTCCAGCACGCACAGCCAGAGGAAACATACATGTCTCCCTAGCTGGGGCAGGTCCAGGTTTATCCTCCCACTGAGCTCCCCAGCCAGGGTAAGGAATGCAGCAAACTGTGCACTTTACCATCATTCCCTAATGCAGGGAAACAGTCAGCAATGTTCCCTTATGAATCGCAGGGATGGGTGGCCGGAGGGAGAGCTTCAGACTTCTAGTCCTACTGAAAAAGCACCTAGGGAGAGGGAGGCTCAGGGCTGGGGCAGTCTCAGATGGAAAAGGTGTGTCCCCAAACAGCCCCTTTCTCCTGACTGGTGATTCTCTCTCTTTTCTGTAGAGTTTTCTAAAAAGCAATCCTATTCCAAGCACATTCCATTTTCTTGGCACACTCAAACTCCTATCTCATAAGAGGAAGCTGTATACCGAATTTGGTGATCCTAATTCTTTCCATTTAGGAGGAGTTCTTGAACAAACACAAGATGGACAGACAAACTGTCTCAAAATACATAACAGATAAATCTCTACCTCCATTTTCTTAAAATATTCCATGAAATTGGTAGTAAAATGATAGATAATACCGAATTACCTGATTTCTACACACTGGTCCTGGACAACTGCCAACAGTTTACCATTACTAAAAAGGGGAGAAAAACATTTCCATGTGAAAATTCAATTACAATAAAAACTTGCTTTTTTGAAACATGGGTCACACTACTAGTTATCACTTTCCAAACTCGGCTTTAAATTCTGCCTTACATTCCAAGTGAAAAATAATTGGGTAATGACGATTATTAGAACATACTAATCCTCATTATGTAAGTTAGCATAGTTAGTAGACTCCATATCACGCAGTGCTATTAATGTATCATTTTTATTAGCCCTAAATGCACAAACTATTTTAAAAAATCTAAAATTATTTTCCCAAGAGAGTACAAGGTCAAACACTGCTGAAGGACAATGTTAAAGGCAGAAATGTTTGCAATTCTTCTACCTACTTAAAAAAAAAAAGTTATCGCAATGTCAACTGATCACTACTGGGCCAGGAAAGAAATTCCTATCTTGCCTCAAAAGATACAGCATTGCACAATTATGTTATTGAGGGAAGAGGTCCCCTCTTCTGAAGAATCAGGAACAGACCATTACTGTTGGTGAGATACCATATGATACTATGTTTGAGACACACAGTAAAACGCCTCGAGTAAAATTATTACAAACTAATATCAGGCCATGCAAACCTCAACCAGGTATGCGTATTAGATTTAACAATTGCAAAACAGCTATTTTCAACCCCAGAATTTTTCCACACATTACAGGCCAGATCTAGAAGTTACTGAGCAGATCCTGAAAACTACATTACACTCACCACACACTTGAATAGAACCTGATGACACAGCATTTTGCAGGTTCTAGACCATTAATAAAGCAAGCCTTGTCAAGTTATCCAATAAATTCTCAATCGAAGATTTATCCTACTCACCATCTTGGTGGGCAAATAGAGCTCACTTTCATGGGTGAGGAGGAGGAGTAAAGCCTTCATGCAGTTACAAACACAGCAAACCAAACTTTGAAAATCCCAGTATATGAAACAATGTGTGATTCAAACAACAACAACAAAACACACAGAAAGAAAAATGATACTCCTCTTACCTTGCAAGAACTAGATGCCAGTTGATCTGCTTAGTAACCAGACGAACAAGCCCAGCAGGGAGGGAAAACTTTGCAGGACTAAAATGTAAAGTATTTTTAAATTAGAATCTTTGGAAATGTTTGTTTTTAAACAAAAAAAACACATACATTTTGAAATCTTAAAAAAAAAATTCCATAACATACACAAATAAAGGCTCCTAAGCCTTCAAATGGTTCAGTGCAAATTGACTTAAATGCCTGCTTGGAGTCCAATGGCTTCAATACGCAATATATTGGTGTAAACGTTCCACCTTGTCAGATCCAAAACCATAATCGAGACAAAGGTGCACACTTTGTTAGAAAAAGTACATACAAACTTAATTGTGTTTAATCTAGTACTATTTGAAAGAAACATCATGCCATTTAAATGGTATCAGAGGGATCCAGACAATCAGAGATATTAGAAAAATAAAAAATGTAGAATGACTCAATGACAAACGAAATATTGAAATGATTTTAAATAATAAAACTTACAGTTTAAGATGGTCACATATGATATCCTAATTGGAGAGCTTTCTAGAACTTTTAACTTTAAACACATTATACTGAATTGTAAACTAAGATAAGCAATGACATGACAGTCTAGTGGAAACAGTAGCTCCGCCAATATGGAGTCTTTTATATTTTTCTTTATTTCTTGAAACAGAACCTAAGCTTACATTTTTATTTTGTGTTATTGTACACGTTTATCAGAACAATTATTACTATGTGTTTTATGAAACATGTATTCCTTCCCTTCAACCCCTCTGCCATTCCCAGTTACTAATAGGAAAAGTTGTTATTTTACACTTCTGAAAAAACTTGATTACAATTTTCAAGTGGACACATATAATCCTTAAATAAGTGACTAGTTCCTTTTCTGAATGTTGGAATACTGTAAAAGCCAAAAGCAAGTTACATAAGCATGAACTAATTCAGGATATAGCTCTGTTTGTTTCAAGTTTTGTATACAAAACAAAAATATTCTGCACTTTTAGATAGAACACTTTGGATGACAAACACAGCTAAGATACATACATAAGTATTATTCCCTTTTACATATGTGAAAAATAAACTATGAAGAGGCTCAACAAATCACTTTACAAGTCAGTAGCACAGGGCACAATCATAGAATATCTAGGGCCCTAACAAATTCACAGCCATGAAAAACGCATCACAGACCATAAAAACTGGTCTTTATAAGCTTTTACCCTATAGTGGTATTTCTCTTCTTTTTTTTTTAAAGTACCCCTTTTTTTTAAAAAAAAAAAAAATCTAAGTACCTCCAGTACCTCCAGTTTTCAGACAATTTTTTTTTCCACCATTGCAACACATTTGTTTAAACAACTTAAATGTAGTTGGGCAGGCGATTAAATTTTTGGGTGTAAAAAGTGTAAAAGGAATAAGGGATCTTCTGGAAAAGGTTTTATTTTCTGAAAGATCCCGTTTAGACTGGCGCTTTTCTCCGGCAAAGCCCCAAGCTGGAAAAAAGCGGCAGCCATGTTCATGCAAATGCCACGGGGGATATTTAAATCCCCACGGCATTTGCAATTCCAACTTGTCTCATTAGCATCCCTTTTCCAGAAAAGGGTGCCAATGTAGACACAGCCTAGGAGTATGTCTAGACTACAGTGTTTTTGTGAAAAAAGTGGCCTTTTTTTTCCCAATAAAAAAACTTTTCCTGCATCTAGACTGCCGCCACGTTCTTTTGAAATGAAATCGAATGAACACGGCGGTTTTTTCAACTGTGGTAAACCTCATTTTACGAGGAAGAATGCCTTCTTTCAAAAAAAAAAAAAAAAAAGGCGTTTTTGAATGCAAACAGGGCTTTTTTAAAAGACAGCATCCAGACTTCCTGGGTGCTGTCTTCCGAAAAAGCGGCTTGCTTTTTCGAAAGAAGTGGTTGCAGTCTAGACACTCTCTTTTGAAAGAGGCTTGTAGTCTAGACGTACCCTTAATGTCGCAGAACTCAGAAGGGAGGGAGTAGAGGCAAGGAAAGAAGCTACAGTAAATTTCCGATAATCCAGGCTATGAGGGGTCTGGGGTAGGGTGGGGGGAGAATGTCACCCCAGACCCCTCATAGCCCCCCCCTTCTGATAGTCCGGCTCTGCCCCAGGCGTCCCAATTCAGCCACTTCTGGTCAGTTTCAGCAGCAGCTGAATAGGGACACCTGGGGCAGAGCAGCTGGGGTGCTGCCGGGTTGGTCCCGCAGCCCCGAGGGGCAGCGGTACGGGACCAACCCGGCAGCACCCCAGCTGCTCTGCCCCCGGCTTCCCTGATTCAACTGCTGGTCAGTTTCAGCAGCAGCTGAATCAGGGAACCCGGGCGCAGAGCAGCTTCAATTGTCCGGCTACCCCGAGCACTTCTGGGTTTCCTGATGGTGCCGGACCATCAGGAGTGCCGGAGCATTGGATGCCAGACTAATAAAGTTTTACTGTATATACAAATTCAACCAAGAAGTTGAATACATCTCATAGCACAGATAGCATGAAGTCCAGAGAGTGTGGAAGTTCAAGGAAAAGAAAACCATTTGAGCTGAAAGAAAAACATTATTGTCCATCAAATCATACAGACGTATGGCCCTCAAACCAGAGAAACAAAAGTTTCCACATCCATTAAAACAATGTCCTGCAAAATCTCAGAATGACTGGCATAATTGACAGGGTCACTTATCTGGTAGATCATCAGGTTCTTCCCAAGTGTATCAAGGGACTAGCACACATAGAAGTCAACCATTCCCATGGGGTTAGAGATGCTACAGCTTTTCATAATTAAACTTCTGATCACAGTCCTCTTTACACAGAATCTTGCACTTGCTATTAACAAGAATAAGATGACCATCCACTTTCCCTTCCAATTCCTTACCTTTGGGGTCACAGCAGGAATGGTATGCCTCATTTTGAGGAGTGGGGAGCCAGTTTTCTCTGCCGATTTTATAAACAAGAATATATTCATCCAAGTGTCAACACATGGAAAAAGACCTCTGCACCCACAGAGCCAGTAATAAAAATCCACCTATACTGTTCATGACTCAGCACTTTGATATGGTGTCAGAGAGATAAACATGGAACCTTACAACTAGAGCCCTGCGCAGATACAAAACTGGCATCTGCAAAAATGACCTACAGATATCCACATTAACAGATATGGATACCCACAGATATAAAGCAGAAGTCTGCAGATTTGCATGGCTCTACTTACAATGCCATTTAGTTGTTTACAGAATCACTTTTTAGTGCAGAAGCTCATTTTAGCTGCTAAATTCTGATCTCTTACTCTTGTTGGCAACTTCAACAAGTCCCATTAATTGGGTTCAATAGAACAGCAATTTTCAAGAGAAGCTGGATTAAGTTTGGAGGGAGGGATACCTTTACTAGCATGGCAAAAAAAATAACCTACTAAAGTAAAAATGTTTAGATGAAGAATAATATTTGGCAAACATTTGATGTTCTTGTTTCTAACTTCAAACCTACCTGTACCAGATATACTGAAGCAAAAACAACGCAGGACCTATGAAAAGAGAAAAAACAATAAATTGAATCACAACTTTAACAGCTAAAAAACAAAATTCAATGCTCGAATTATAGCAGAAAGTAGAAGCCAGTGTGTCAAATAGGGCAATCTCCTGCAATATCTTGAATAAAGTTTATTGAATTATGTTCAATATTATCAAGGTTCGTTTATTAAAAATTCAATTGTTACTGGGTTATTGAGGGATTGTATTTATTTTCATGGATAAAGTAAGATGGGAAAGAGGCAATAGTGAGGAGCCAGAAACCTAGAGTGGATGCATTTGCTGGATCAAATACAGATGTAGTTGCCCTGTATAACAACACTGAGAATCATTATTAAAATGTATTTCAGCATAAAAATAAACATTCTTTGTATTTCTACTTTACCTACTAAATATCACATTTTATGAAATATGTAAATACAGAGTTCAAACCTCATGCAATTTTGAAAACTCAATGAAAAATATCTGAGAAAAAATTAACAACATGCATGTAATCATATTTATAACAGTGTGCCATGATTTTTAAAAACCTTGTTGTAGAAGAGTCCAAAAATCCTAACTAAATACATTAGGTCTGTCATTGGCATGTGCCAAAAACTCAAAATCATTGAGTCTTCCGTAATACAGATGCCTGTCAGATGCATATTTTATTCGTGTTCCCCATGTGGTACTATCTAACCAGAAAACAAACACACACACACACACACACACACACACACACACACACACACACACACACACACACACACACACACACACACACACACACACACACACACACACACACACACACACACACACACACACACACACACACGAACGAAGATACAGAGGGAAAAATCATAAAAAGCTGTTTCCAAATTATTGATACATAGTATATGTTCCATTACACTAGACCCATCACAATGACAAGGCATACCAAATCCTTTAAGCAGAATTTACACACACACTTCATTTGAGCCATAAATAGAAAACCAATCAACAATCCTTCAATGAAAATAAGTCATATTTACCTGTAATTGCTCTAGTGATGATAAATGATGCACCATGCTTTTTGTTGCCTCTCGGCTGCAATTAAAACAATATGTTCATCATGCAATGTCTGAATAATCCAATATTCATGTACAAACAGCAAATGCGCTTGATAAAACTCTAAAAACTTCTCAGTTTTGACTATTTCCAATTTCATATTAAATTGCAAAAGCTTAAACTGTATAACTGAACATTCAGTATGTGCCAAACTGTAATAAAAACAGAATACTAGCACAGGATCCAATAGTTCAACATACTATCATTGATGTATGACATTCTGATTGTGCATAAGAAAAAGTCTCTCACTTATAAAAATTCTGGCTCTTTCACATAATAATTTTAACAGGTACCTTTCTAGATGTATTTCTGCCCAGTAAAATAAATATTCAAAGACTATTTTCTCTCCCTAGTGCCCTTCTACCACCTTTTCTTCTCCCAGTCAATCTCACTAACACTACTTCTGTAGTAATGCCACTACACTCTATTATGCATCCATTGCATGGCATTCATAATACACGTGGTTTATAGCTTATGCAGAAAGGAGCAGTTCAGGAGACCTCTATAGGGAAAGGATGAAGCGATATCAGCCCAGGACAAAAGGCACAGGGGAGAACCAAGAAAGGAAAAAATATATGCAACCAAAAGGGAGCTCCAAATAGAGGGGAGAGATGGCAGAAGTTGGGATAAGTGCTCTTGTCCATAAGAAGAGGATGAGACTACTTTTCACAAAAAAAAAGGAAGGAAAGGAGGAAGAAATCAAAACTAGAGATGTGAATGTTTAACTAGAAAATTGATAAACCTCACCCTTAATGCAGAAGCGAGGAACCTTTTTTGGGTTGGGGCTGCTGACACATACAAAAATCAGTCAGGGACCACACACAAGCAAGAAGCAAAAAAACAAAAATAAAAATCCCAGAAATATGCACTGATGTGGCCCCATACTGAGACGACACACTTCACATTCCCCTTGCACATCAGTGTCTAGAGGGGCCTGGGCGAATAGATTTTGTGCGCTCTAGCCCTGTGTAGGCTCCCCAATGCTGCAGGGGGAGCCCTGAACCTCAGGGGCCAGATCCTAGCAATCCGTGGGCTGGATGCGGCCCCTGGACCTTAGGTTCCCCATCCCTGCCTTAATGAATGAGACTTGCTGTTTAAGATTAACCCAACAGGATGCCACAGCAGTCGCTGCCTCTTGGACACCAGGGCCCGCTGCTGGAAGGGCTACTCCGGCAGCTAGGCCAAAGCAGTCCTACAAACAGGGACTGCTCCAACCAGGATGCTGGAGCAGGCCCAGCCTGTGGAGTGCCCTGGCCTGCCACAGGCACGGGGTGCTCCAGGCCCCCTCCCACCGTCCCCTTTAATCAGTTAACCGGTTAAACAATATCGTAACCAGTTAAACAATTAAACAGGATTTTACATCCCTAATTCAAACGAAAAGGGAAAAGATTTTAATTAGGTATGAAAAAAGAAGACAAAACAGATAAAGAGAAAAGGAAGACATTACAAACATAGCTTAAAGCAGGGATGGGGAACTTCAGGCCCAAGGGCCGAATGCGGCCCCCAGTTTGCCTGGATCAAGCCCTCACAGCTCAGGGCTCCCCCAGCATTGGGGAGCCCATGCTGGTGTCTCAGCTCTCCCACCTTTCACCCTCCTCCCCCAACTGCTCCACCATGGATCTGGAACACACAAAATCTACTAACCTGGGGCCCCTAGGTTCTGGTATGTGAGGAGTGTCTTTCTCCTTCTCAGTCAGGGACCACATCAGTAAGGGTTTGTTTGCTTGCTTGCTTCTCACTTGTGTGCAGCCCCCAACTGATTTTTCTGTGGGTCAGCAGCCCCTGACCCAAAAAAAAGGCTTCCCACCCCTGGCTTAAAGAAACCGTTTTCAATCTGTGGTCCAAAGACCCCTGGGAATCCGTAGACTATATGTAAGATTCCAAAGGAGCATGTGCATCTATTTAAAGTTTTTTGGGGTCTACAAATGAAAAAAAAAATGTTCAGACCCACTTGCTTAAAGTTGTTGTCGTTTTCTGGTCAAAATCTCACAGCACCATAAACAGAAGTCAAGTGAAGGAAATACAATTACTACCTATTGATATTCACAGGTTATTGGAGCAGGTGGTTTTACAAGAATCATGCCAATGATTAAGGTAAAAATATTTTAAAATAAATATTTAAGGCTATGATTTTCAAAATGAGTGCCTAAGTTTGGTTTCCATGTTCCTATTTTGAAGGCAATGAGAACTATGGGCTATTGTGAACTTCTGAAAAAAAATCAGGCCACTTGTTAGATGTAATGAATGCATAGTCAGATGCCTAAGTTGTATCCCAGTGTGATAATCAGAAAGTAGATTTTATTTAAAGTTTCCAAAGCAGATCAAAGAAATATTTTTCATAGCAACAATAGCTCTTTAGAATGCCTATTTGTTGGGTCTCAGTGGAGATCAACAGAAAGAAGTACACATAACTGCCCTCATACACAATTTGTTCAATTAAGGTTTATCAGACAGGCAGAAGTTGGGCTCCAGTTTCTATACAGCATACAGTAACAATAAATGAAAAAGTTTATTTTATTTCTCATATTCATCAGATTTCCTGATGTGCCCAAGGACACAAGTCCCACTGAAACTTCTAAGGAATCATGAAAAGCTTGAAGATTCCACAAGCAATTTTGAAAGTCCCCCCTTCCCCCAAAAAAACTTTTTGAAGATTTACACTATCCGCTTCTATACTTGAACTAAAAAGCCTCGTTCTTCAATTGTTTTTAATCCCTAAAAGTAAGTCATTTACTCTATTAGGAACATTAAAATGTATTCTCCTTTAATGTATCTCCACTGAGCCTTACATGCACCATGCAGTTACAGAGAAACCCTTCTTCCAATCCATTAAGAAACCTCCTTTTACGATACATTCATGTTTGACAGACAGCTTCAAATTTTACTGTTAGAACATTTCAGAAATAAAATCTATATAAGGCTCCTATCTACATTTGCAATGACAATGTGCCCATTTGAAATATCTATTAAGCATTGATGTTTTTAGCTGCCTACCACACACATTAAGGTTCCCCGGGCAATCTTAAAATTCAGTCTCCCTATGCATATGCATTATCATGCAGTCTTTAATTATGATTTTAAACATATTTTCCCAGAGGTGCTCCTAACTATGAAGTGGGGTCAGGGAATGTGTGTGGAGGAGCGTGGTTAGGGCAGGATGCTTGTCCCACTCTTCTCTGCAAGGCACTGCCAAGCACCCTGCCTCCACCACACTCCTCCGCAGATATTACCCCGATCCTTCTTCCCAGTAAGCACCAGGCAGGACAAAGCAGGACAAGTACCCATATAGAGTCCTTTTTCTGAACAGTTGCAAAAAAGCAAACATGCTTCTGGGATGCATTAATAGGAGTATTGTGAGCACGACACAAGAAGTCATTCTTCTGCTCTACTCTGCCCTGATTAGGCCTCAGTTGGAGTACTGTGTCCAGTTCTGGGCACCACATTTCAAGAAAGATGTGGAGAAACTGAAAAAGGTCCAGAGAAAGAGCAACGAGAATGATTAAAAGTCTAGAAAACATGAGCTATGAGGGAAGACTGAAAGAACTGGGCTTGTTTATTTTAGAAAAGAGAAGACTGAGAGGGGACATGGTAACAGTTTTCAAGTACAGGCAGTCCCCGGGTTACATGGATCCGACTTACATCAGATCCCTACTTACAAACGGGGTGAGGCAACCCCGCACTAGCTGTTCCCCCCAGCAGACCAGGGAGACGCAGAGCGGCTTTTCTCAGCAGACACCTCAGCTTGAGAATAAAGGACTGAGGGAAGTGAGGTGTGGGAGAATAAAACGGAGCTCTGGAGAAATGTTTGGCTAGAGTTTCCCCTACAATATGTACCAGTTCTGACTTACATACAAATTCAACTTAAGAACAAACCTACAGTCCCTATCTTGTACGTAACCCGGGGACTGCCTGTATCTAAAGCGATGTTACAAGGAGGGGGAGAAAAATTGTTCTCCTTGGCCTCTGATGACAGGATAAGAAACAATGGGCTGAAATTGCAGCAAGGGCGGTTTAGGTTGGACATTAGGAAAAACTTAACTGTCAGGGTGGTTAAACACTGGAATAAATTGCCTAGGGAGGTTGTGGAATCTCCATCACCAGAGATATTTAAGAGCAGGTTGGACAGACGTCTATCAGGGATAATCTAGACAGTGTTTGGTCCTCCCGTGAGGACAGGCAACTGGATTTGATGACCTCTCAAAGTCCCTTCCAGTTCTAGTATTCTATGATTTACACATCTGCTCCAATAGCCACAAAAATTAATTGGAAGCAAATACCTATGGATTTCTGCAGAAATTGCAGTACTCTATTCTTGAAAAGTGTTCTTAGTATCCATTAACTAGAAAGTGGAAATTAAAACACTGTTTGCTCAGTTATTTCCCTAATTAAATTTTTCATGAAGTATCTGTGTTTTAACTAGAAATGTGTGTAATTGACAAGTCTAACTGATAAGACTAAGCTTATCGGTTAATCTTATAGTCAACTACACTTTGACATGCCTAGTATTGGGGGAAAGGGAGGGGTGCGTATTTTACACACACAAACAATTTGAAATCAAAACATAAATACAAGGAACAACTTTACAGCAGAAATGTAACCTCTAAAATGTAAGACAGACAGCTGATTTAGCACAAAGTGGAAAAGAATAGAGAAATAAATGGAAGATGAAAAATTTGTCCCTGAGGATACACGGCCAAGCCACTACTCACCAGCCACTGAAAACAAGGTTTCTCAGTGGCTCACACAGAACAAACAGAACCTCAACAAATTACCATCTTCCAATTAGTAAAGTTTAAATAATATCCAACTTTTGTGCTTTGATGTCTACTTATGCCATCCTCTGTAAAACACACGAAGTATGTTATGTTCTCCCCATTCAGTATACGGGGCAGATCTGCCAACCAAGACCTGCCATAGCTTTAATAGGAAATAACTTCATTTTGCATCATACACTGTTTACTTGATAGAGGGCCTGGTTTCCCTAAGTGCAACCCGTACTGACTCTTTTGGCGCTGTTAGCTAACCTCTTCTGAAGAGCAGGCTCAAAGTAAATTGCACAACGAATACTTCTACCCGACAGCCTTCTGTACTTTTGCTAAAAAGCAAAAACCTCACCAATATTGGTTAACGGTATAAAAAGCAAAGGGGCAGCGGCAACGCCGGCTTGAAGCGCTTTCCATCATACAGCGCACACAGCGGTGTTCAAGGGCTCCCCGCACCCCGGGACTGCAGCAGCCCGCGTGCAGGAGCGAGGTGCCAAACGGGAGCGGGCCGCCTCCCCCCTGGCTGAGCGACACACGCCAGGTGTTTGGTACGTGCCCGGGATGCTCCTTAAGGTGTCAGGAGCCGCTGCCTGCCAGGGTGGCCCCAGCAGCCTTAGTAGCCGGGAGAGAAGAAGGCCCCTCGCTCGCTCGGGATGACGGGGGGTCTCGCGCGTGGAAGGTGCCCCCAACGGTAGCCCGACCCCTCGTCGCTGGGGGACAAGGAGACCGCGCCGTGCGCCCGCCCTCCCGCGCCTTGCAGGGCTCAACGTGGCCACCCCGCCCCCACCTGGGTCACTCCCACCCAGCTGAGCGGCGGGGGGGCGGGGGGGGCAGACTGACCTGCACCTCGGTCTCCGGCGGCCACTCGGTGTTGATGAGCAGGTCGTAGAGGATGTTTTCCTCCTCGTCCCCGCTAGCGACCCCCGCCGCCGCCTCCCAGCTCCCAGCGGCAGCAGCCATGAGACACCAGCTACGGCGCCCGGCTGCGGACAAACCTCTCACTCACTCCTCCTGGCGGGGAGGAGGGAAAGAGATGTTTAACCCTTTCCGCTCTGCTGCTGTCTGCATAGGGCAAGTGGAGGCCACGGCCACACCAAAAAAAACTGAAAAAAACAACGAGTGGTCCAGTAGCACCATATTTTTTGTTAGAAACGAATACAACTATATATAGTATCATGAGCTCATGATACTATAATATATCAGGGGTCTGCAACCTATGGCTCTAGAACAAATTTGGAACCAAAGATGGCCCTTTTGTCAATCCCAAAATACACATTTTTTTAAGTTAAAATGAAACATTTAAAATTTTAAAAACGTGTAATTACTCATGTCAAGATGATTTGTTTTGTCTATTTCACCTTTAAGTGTTCACTTTAACCACACTCTGCACCCTCCCTTGCTCTTGCTTCCTTCCCCCCGGCCGGACACCCTACACCCAGCCTGCTTCTGCACACTACCTCCCACCCACACCTTGCACCCTCACCCCTTCCTGTTCCCCAGATCCTGCACCCCCATCCCTATCTCACTCACTAGCAGCCCATCCAGCACACTGAAACTCTCATTTTTCTCCCCACCCCCAGAGTCCTGAGGTGTCTCAGGTGGGAGCCACATCACTGACGGTTGGCGTAGTTCTTCTGTTTCTCACTTGTGTGTTCCCCAGCTGATTTTTCTATTGGTCAGTGGCCCCCCAACCCAAAAAAGGTTCCCTGCCCATTCCATTGTGGAAGAAAACATTGTCCTCGCTCTGAGTTTGTAAGCAACAAGTAGCCAGAGGCAGTTTTATTACAAGCTGCAGCAAGGGAAAAACTGGTTCGGACGGGGGGGGGGGAAGTCCCCCCAAGGCAGATCTTCAGATACAAGCAATTATGAAGAGTTTATATACTGTCCATTATATATAATAACAACAACAATTAGTCTCCTTCCCATTACAGACACCAATGGCTAACAGTTATTTAGTTCCACCCAGATGCTCCTTATCTCAAGGTCCCTGCTAGAGTCAGCATTCTATCCTTATCTCCGTATGGAGGCAAGAGGCAAAGGCAGTGTCTAAGTACAGATCTCGCGTTGTCAGGCCACAGACTTAGCCTGACTCTTGCTCTCTTGTTAACAAGACCAAGATGGCTGCACACAAATTCCCGTATTCCCTTTTCCTGCCTCCACACCATAAATAAAGAAAACATTGAAACCTTTTGTTTGCGACATAAATTAATACTTTATTTAAAATGAAGTTTGATAAACTAACAGGAGAAAGTTCAAACACTTAATTTGTTTAATAATTTAAATTAAACCATTCTCCTTAGCTGCAGGACTTGCAAAATGGCTCAGGCATAATTATGTCATTAACTCTGAATTTCCATTGCAGCTGGTGGTCTACAGAAAGGTCTTCATTGAGGCGGATGGTCCATAGACCAAAAAGTTTGAGAACCACTGTATTACAGGATCAGCACCCTAGAATGCACAATCATCGAGACAAATAGTGTTAATTTAGGAGAAACACAAAGAAAATAATAAACTACATAGTATTTTTTTTAAATGTGTGTATAGTATTTTTTGTAATGTAGACTTCTTACAACAAAAAGAAGATCACACTTTACTGCTAACCTTTTCTATTTTTAGTATTTTAATAATCTCTTTTTAAATTTGCAGTCAGCTATGTGGTCTAGTTTTAGATACTGACAAAAGTGTGGAATTACAAGGCCTAGCACTCTATGCCATAGACGGTTTAAATTAAACATTACAGAAATAGTGCCATTTGAGAAGAAATTTCTACTGAGTTCTGATTGTTTCTTTAGATTAATATTTTTAATTTATTTATGTTTTTCAAGGTAAAAGGGTGACAACAGCAGTGCATCTGTCCAATGTTCACAATTTATAAGAACAATATGAGGTTCACAGTACATTTTTCCTTTAGCGTTACAGATCTGGCAACAAGTGCTTCAACAGCTTCACATGGGCACCTCAACTTTTTTTAAAATAATTGCATTAGTATAATATTTTATGACTCCATTGAAATGTAAAACATGAAGATGATGGATTAGATAGAAATGAGTTAAGGACTGTAAAGTACAAAGAGGAGCCAGAAAATAAACATCATTTAAACAAACTATATTAAAATTGATCTCATCTGAATATAATGCAAAGGTGTATAGCAGAGATGAAACTGATACCCACTAAAATATGGCCTTTGGTCTTTGGTTACTAATGAAAGACAGCTAACAAAAACGATCCAAAACACCACTGGTGACAAACGAAATCTGGTATTAAAGTACTAGAATATTTATTGCAATATTCCTAATACTTACCTTCTCATATACACCAGAATAAGTCAGTAACAATGAATATGCTCTAAATGGTAACACACTTGGACAGAAGGTGCTGAACTCAATTCTCATGACAGGAATTAGTTTAGCCATTATTCATGCCACTGTGCAATAGTACATATTGCATTGTTATAGAAGCTGTCCTTTGGATGAAATCTACACCAAGGTGCTTTCTTCTTCTCTCTGGGGAAGTCTCAATGGAATTTTAAAAGTTCTGTGTATCATTTTGACAACAGGAAGGAATCACCATGATGCTCTACTCTCATGCTTTCTCTTTGATAAACTAGTTTATAATTGGCCAAATTCACAAATAATGTGAAATGGTGAAGTTACACTTGTTTAGTTCCCAGTTTGAGGTTAATCCTATATTTACAGTTCCAGATCCAGAGGTTTTCACTCAATAGAGGTTCTTGTCAATAGGAGTTTGTTTCAACAGAAACAGAGCAGAAACTGAGCAGTAAAAGTTGAGTAAGGACTTCAGGAATAGATTATTAAAAATAAGTTAGAACTGATTATTATTCCGTATGTGTAAGTAAAGATACTTTCAAACAAACATACTCTTCTAGAAGATTAAATAACTATGAAACCAGGCTATACCAATCTACTTGTTTAGAGGTGACAACAACTGTATAATTTAAAGATAAAATATTCAAAGTAAACAGATAGTTTGGGCTTAGGTTCAAGTCAAGAGTTCAGTTTCAGCTTTGGATTAAATGAGCAGTGTTACTAATTTTCTAAGGGTGTGTCTAGACAACAGCGCTATTTCAAGACATCCGTGTAAACATAATTCCACGACAATTTTGTAATAGCACTCTATTTCAAAATTAACTCAAAATAAGCTATGGAATTTACATAGCTCAAATTGAGTAGCTTATTTTGAGCTAAGGGTGCAGTATACATGCACCCTAAATTGTACTGTAATTCTCATTCTATTTGGTATTTGGTATTTTTGTTAAAGTTGCAGCAAGATCCTAGCTCTGTCCAAGAGAGTTGATGACTTGGAAGTCTAGAGTGAGTAGCCTTCTTGGAGCAGAGAGTGCAGTCCCTTGAACCTGTGACAAAAATAACCCAAAAGCAGCGAAAAGTCCTGTAGCACCTTATAGACTAATACAAATGTTGGAGCATAAGCTTTCGTGGGCGAAGACCCATTTTGTCAGATGCTTTAGCCCACGAAAGCTTATGCTCCAACACTTCTGTTAGTCTATAAGGTGCCACAGGACTCCTCACCACTTTTGCAGATTCAGACTAACGCGGCTACCCCTCTGATACAAAAAAACCCCAGATTTTCAAGTGAATATTTTCAGATTTGGAAGCCTGACTCTTCAGTCTTGAGAAAACAACAAATAGTCCTTGAACACTTGGTGCGGACAACACTGAGTCTGAATGAGGATTCAGAACTTGGGTTCAGTTTGGCTCATGGTCTCAGGTTTACTAGCTGGGTTACAATTCACAACATGATCTTGATCTGGTCAGTCTCTGTGTGGTTTCAAATTAGGTACACTGAATGGGTTAGGGATGTTAAGGACTAGCAAATGCGTATCGGATAGTCTCTCGACTAGTCAACTAGTCGATTCCCCACCACCACCACCACCTCCCTGCTACCTCTATGAGATAGAGGCAGAAAAGAGGGGGAGTACTTCAAAGCAGCAGTGCCACACAACTGAGCCGGGAATCAGCTATGCGGCACTGCCGCTTTGAAACCCCAATGCGGTGTTTCAAAGGGGAAGCCGCTGCACAGCTGATCTGCAGCTCAGTTGTGCAGCACTGCCCCTTTAAAACACCACTTCCATGGAGCCCGGAGTCAGCTAACACCAGGTTCTGAGCGGCATTTCCCCAGAAGCCAGGGTCTGGGGAAATGCCGTTCGGAACTCGGGATCAGCTGGGGAGCTGGCCTCGGATTCCAGGGAAATGCTGCATCGAACCTGGAGTCAGCTGGGGAGTTCCCAGCTGACCCTAGGCTCCCACTAGGGGGGACTCTTGTGCATTTCAAAGCAAGCCACCCGCACGCAGTCTTGAGTCAGTAGCTGTATGCACTGGCCTCAGGCTGTATGGGGAGTTCCGCATTCCTCCTTTGAAATATACAAGAGCCCCAGTGGACATTTAAAAGGAGAAATGCGGAAGTGCCTATCGACTAGTTGAGTAGTCGATGGAAATACCATCGACTATTCAACTAGTCAATTAACCACATTTTAACATCCCTAGTATGGGTCAGTCTGGGATAATCAGAGTTAGTTCTGGGCTAGTCAGGCTAAGTGTTCATAGTTAGTTTGGGCTGGTCAGGGGTAAAGATGTTAAATTGTAGTTAACTGATTAATCAACTAGTCGATAGGCACTTCCGCATTCCGCCTTTGAAACGTCCGCTGGGGCTCTTGTACATTTCAAAGGAGGAATGCAGAACTCCGTATACAGCCCAGGGCCAGCAGGGAGTCCTGATGATTCTGGGCTGCAAGTGTCGTGCTTGCTTTGAGATGTACAAGAGTCCCTAGCATGGGCTCTTGTGCATTTCAAAGCCATGCATGCCATGAAGAGCCTGGGGTCAGCTGGGGACTCCTCAGCTGATCCCAGGTTCCACTGAAATACCGTGTGGAGCCCAGGATCAGCTGAGGAGTCTGCAGCTGACTCTGGGCTCCACTGTGCACCACTGCTCCTTTGAATCACCAAGGTGGCATTTCAAAGGAGTAGCTGCCATGCAGCTGAGCCGTGAATAGCTATGCAGCACTGCCCCTTTGAACACCACTTTGGTGTTTCAAAGGGGCAGTGGTCGCACAGCTGAGCTGGGGATCACCTGTGTGGCAGCTGCTCCTTTGAAACATCTCCTCAGAATTTCAAAGGGGCAGAACCATGGAGCCCGGGGTCAGCTGAGTGGTGTTTAAAACACTGAGGTGGCATTTTAAAGGGGAAGTGCCTCAGCATTTTGTGGATCCTGGGGTCAGCTGAGCTCCACAGCATTGCTCCTTTGAACACCACTTCAGGTTTCAAAGCAGCAGCACAACATAGCTGATCCCCATCTCAGCTGTGCAGTGCTGAGGCTTTGAAGTACTCCTTCTCCCCTCCCTCCCCTTTTGCTGCCTCTATGGGATAGAAGCAGCAATGGGAGGGGGAGCGACTAGTCCACTGACTATGGGATAAGCATTTCTTATGGGATAGTCAGGGGTAGCCTGGGCTGTTGAGGAGGTGGTTGGGGGTGAGTCTGGGCTAGTCAGGGTGGGTTTCAGGGTCAGCTGGAGAAGGTCTGGGTGCGGGATCAGGGTGAGTGTGGGATGCTCAGGGTGGGTCTGGGAGGCAGTCAGTCTGGGAGAGGGAGGGAGGGAGTCAGGCAGGGCAGGGTTGCTGCACCAGCTCTCGGGGTTAGACTGTGGAGGGCGGTGTGAGGAGCCGGGCTTGGGATTGGTCCGTGACCAGCGATCCGCGTCGCAGCTCAAGTCACTGCCTCGCTCAGGGATCAAGGCTCAGGACAGAGACTTTGGGGGGCTCAGGCCGGACACCCTCGGCGCGGGCGATTTTCGCCGCCGGAACCAGGGCGGTCGGGCCGCGGAGCAGCCCGGAGGGATAAAGCGGTGGGACCGGCCGTGCGCTCTTTGGGCAGCGGGCTGCTAACGCTGCTGTCTGCGTGGCGCCGAGATGGCGGCTTTCTCCGGTATGTGGCCCTTGTGGGGAAGGGCGAGGTGGCGCTAAGGGCCCGGGTGGGGGTGGAGACGAGGAGCCGTAATCTCCCTCGTTACACGGGCCCAAAGCGAGCCAGGTGTCGCTGTTCCCCGGGCAGGCAGGATCCGCTCATGTCCGGTTGCTCTGGGGCCTACGGCCGCCCGCTTTCTTCGCGCGCTTAGCCCCAGGGCAGGTGAGGGTCCCAGGCTGCTGCCCTGGCGGAGGGGCTGGGATGGGGCCTTGCTGGGTGTCTCACAAGAGTGTGATGCTACAAGAAAATAGTAGCAGCTGGTGTTAGTAACAGCTCCCTGGAGGACATTCCTCCCTCCCGCGCGCGCACACTGGGTTGCTTATGAGGAGCTTTTCTCAGGTCGTAACGGCCTAGGCCAGGCTGGCAGGGGATGGGTGTGAACAGTAAACTTCGTTATATCATTTGATTTGGTACAAATTAGTGTTCATTTAAGGAGGCAGCTTTTCATATGCCCCTTGAAGGCCTAGGTTGGGGTTTTGATTTTTTTTTATGTTTGTCAAGTCAGCCCCACCCTGTGACTTTACTGTTCTGTAAATGGTGTTTTGTAAATAAATTGCACACTACAGTGGACTGCAATTCAAAAAAAAATACTAATGTGTGTCAACTCCTGGTCTAATCACTCTTTCAATACATGATTGTATGCAACGTTAATAATTGTTTATCCTGACAGATGAAAATTATCAAAAACAAAATTTTATGCAGAAGAAGGCTTGATATTGGGCTCTCTAGTTATATCCTGATCCCACACCCAGACCTTCTCCAATTGACCCTGAAACCTACCCTGACTGCGGAGATTTGCTATAGACCCCTTCGGTGAAAGTGTTCACAGTTCCTTATAATACTATATGGATTTTTGACACAAAAGTATAGATGAGAAATTCTTCTCCATATCATGAAGTTTTCATAGTATTAATTTAGGAATTAGACTTCATGATACAAAGATTATGCCATAATGTCATGACTTTATAATGTACTAGGGATGTAAGCGACTAATGGACTAGTCAACAAGCCAAAGTTAATTGGATAGCCTACACACTAGTTACTTCCCCCCTCCCCCTACCGTTGCTCTTTCTATCAGAAAGAGGCAGTAGGGGGAGCCAGTGCTGGGGGAGCTGTCTTAAGGTAGCAGGGGTGCAGTGGTGACGTTCCTCCTTTGAAATGTACAAGAGTCCCTGCTGGGACATTTCAAAGGTGGAATGTTGCGCAGCACTTCCGGAAACATTTAAAAGTAGAAGTGTTCTTACTGACTATTTAATAGTTGATGGAAATTCCATCGACTATTTGATTAGTTGATTGATCTAATGTTAACATCCCTATAATAATACTTTACAGTGGGAGTTTAGCTGAAATAATTATGGCTATTTTGTGGAAGGGAACTCCTTGCTAGAGGATGTGGTCAAGGCTAGGACTTTAACAGGGTTCAAAAAAGAGCTGGACAGATTCATGGAGGTTAGGTCCATTAATGGCTATTAGCCAAGATGGATAGGGATGGTGTCCCTAGCCTCTGTTTCTCTGGAGGTGGATGATAGGGGAGGGATCACGTGAGGATTACCGGTTGTGTTCCCTCCCTCTGGACCGTTGGTCTGACCCAGTATGGCCGTTCTTATGTTCTAAGGGGAGGGCTCCTACAAAGCTTCATTTTTTGAGACTGCTACATTATTTATGTGGTTTTCAATGGATACATTTCAGATAAGAATTAAACTAGATACACTTATTACAGTGTTTTTGGTACCGTTAACCATGGCTGCTCCTTGCAAGGAGTTTGCACATATTTTTGAGCAGTTTGCATCAGAATTCTTTAAATCCCACATCACATTTTGTGTTGAAACAACTAGCTACCAGAAATTTGAGCAGGAAACTTGAAAACACAGCTAGAATTTTCAAACTGACAGCATTTTATTTAGCTGTTCAGGAAAATAGGATCAATTCTTTAAGGCTTCATCTTCATTGCCAGTTCTTCCTGCAGAAAATATGCTAATGAGTGACTCATTAGCAGGGCTTGCTGAGCTGTGGCGAGTCCCACTTGCCAGCCACACTGTCTGGCGTTCTGCGCATGCTCAGATCGTCCAAACCTGGCTCTTCCGGGATGTAATCTATTCGTCTATGGCGAGTAGATTACATAGATTGTCGAGCCCTGCTCATTAGCATAAATTATAATCTCATTAGCATATTTTCTGCCGTTTCTTTTTGCACTAGGGGTTTTTGTGCAAAAAGAAGCAGTGTAGTCATGGGGGTTTTTTTCTTCACAAAAAAAACTTTTTCTGCAAGATCGGTATACCTCCTTTTAGAGCATAAGGATCTTGCGGAAAAAGAGGTTTTTGTGCAAAAAGAAAACAGCCACACTGCTTGTTTCTGCACAAAAACCCCTAGCGCAAAAATGGCTGCAGCTCTGGGGCTGGGGTGGGTTGCTTGGGGCTGGTTCCAGCCCGGCTGGGTGCAGAAGGGCCCTGGGGAAGGGGCTTCCTGCCCCTGCACGCACCCTGTGGGAAGCAGCACGGCACAGCCCAAGTGCCGGCGTTGCATGGAGGTGGCAGCAGCTTGTGACCAGATGCCCTACCTCAGAACTGCAAAGCAGCTCCAGCCCTGCCTGCCTCCTCCCAGAGCAGGGAGCAGAGCTTGTAAGTGGGGAGTGTTAACCCCTTAGTTCCTGGGAGTCGCATGCTCAGGCTGGGCAGAGGTAGCCCCAGGGATACAGAGCCCAGTGAAGGGTCATGCTGCCAGCTCCACTTGCCTGGCTGCCCCTACATACCCATGCTGCACCCATGCCTCCCCTGCCATCTTGCTTGCCCTTCCAACAGGAAGCTGGAGGTTGTTCTCTAACAAATGCAAGGCTCCCCCTGCTGTGTATGTGGGGAGGGAGTAGGGTTGAGCTCCTGCTGCGCGTGCCACTCAAAATTGGTTCTCATGCCGCTTGAACTAGTCGATAGGTACCTGCATATTCCTACTTTGAAATGAGGAGGCGGAATGCGGAACTCTGAGTACAGCCTGGGGCCAGCGGGAAGTCCTGCTGACACTAGGCTGCATGCGGGTGCCTACTTTGAAATGCACAAGAGTTCCCAGCGGGGGCTCTTCTGCATTTCAAAGCCATGGAGCCCAGCTGGGCTCCATGCTACTCTGCATGCCTCTAGGATCCTGGGGAGTCCCCAGCTGACCCCAGGTTGCATGGCAACTGCCCCTCTTAAATGCGCCGAGGAGGCAATTTAAAAGGGTAGCCGTCTCTGGGGTTTCAAAGGGGCAGCTGCTGTGGAGCCTGTGATTAGCTGAGGACTTCCAGCTGACCCCGGGTTCCACGTGGCACTTCCCAGCTGATCCCAGGTTCCGGGAAAGTGCTGCATGGAACCTGGGGTCAGCTGGGGACTCCCCAGTTGATACCGGGTTCAAGGGAAATGTCCTGGGGAACCCGGGATCAATTGGAGATCCCCAGCTGACCCCAGGCTCCACAGCTGCCCCCTTTGAATCACACAGAGGCGACATTTTAAAGGGGCAGCCCGATGCACAGCTGATCCACGTGCAGCGGTCGCCTTGGGTTTCAAAGTGGCAGTGCCAGGGGGTCGCAAGCAACTTGGGGGCAGAGGGGGTCGCGGTATCACAAAGTTTGAGAACTCCTGGATTAGGGAACATAGAAGCATGGAACGGGAAGGAACCTCGAAAAGTCATCGAGTCCAGTCTCCTGCTCTCATGGCAGGCCCAAGCACCATCTAGACCACGGGAGGGCAAAAGCCACTCAGTAGGCTGGATCCGTCCAACTTCGGGCTTTAGTCCAGCCCCCATGGCTGTTCCAGGCCCCCCCTATAGTGTGTTGCCTGGGAGCGGAAGCTGCGCAAGCCCTTTCAACTGCTTCTATTTGAAGGGCCTATGCCTTCCTTGGGACTGTTGCCTGAAGCCCTTTAAATAGAAGCAGTTGAAAGGGCTCATATGTCTGGCTCCCAGGCAACATGCTAGCAGTGAGGCTGGGAGCAATGAGCCATTAAATAGCAGGAATTGAAATGGCTTGCAGCTCCCATCCCCAGCTAACGTGATGCCGGGTAGGCGCAAGCCCTTTCAACTCCTGCATTTTAAAGGCCCTGCCCCTTCCGGGTGACCTGCAACCACTTCAAAAATTTTTCAAGTAGCCCCTGCTCAAAAATTGCCTGCCCTGGTCTAGACCATCACTGACAGGTGTTTGTCTAACTTGCCAGTTATGGAAATTACACAATATCTGTAGGCTATTTATTACTTTCTTAACCACCTGGACAGTTTGGAAATTTTTCTAATGTCCAAACTAAACCTACCTTGCTCCAATGTAAGCCTGTTGCTTCTTGTCCTATTTACAGAAGTTAAGGAGAATATTTTTTTCTTTCTCTTACCTGTTACAAGCTTTTAGGTACTTGAAAACTATGTCATGTCCTTTTGGAGTCATTTTTCCAAACTGAACAAATCCAGTTGTTTCAGTCTTCCCTTGTATGTATTATTTTTCTAGACCATTAATCATTTTTATTGCTCTTCTCTGGACCTTTTCCAGTGTGTCCATGTTTTATGAAATATGATGCCCAGAACTGAACCAGGGGTGTGAATGTTTAACCAGTGGCTGCTGGACTAGCGCACCCCCCTCCCTCCCCCGGCTTGCAGGGGGCCTGCCATAGGCTGCTCTGGTGTCCCGGCTGCAGCAGCATCAGTCAGCAGTGGGCCCGGTCACCCTACAGGTGGGGCTGCTCCTACGGGGGGAGGGGGAGAGGAAGAAGAGGGCTACTCCAGCCCAGTGGTCGGGCCACCCTAACTTGCCCTCTCCTCTAATCGGTTAACTAAAAAAATGGCATGTTTAACCAATTAAACAGGATTTTACATCCCTAAACTGGACACAGTATTCCAGTTGAGACCTAATCAATGCAGAGTAGTGCAGAAGAAATATCTCTTTTGAGTATTGTAATCAAGACCTGTTAATACCACCCAGTGATGTTTTCTGCTTTTTTTTTTTTTTTTGCAACTCTCAAACAATTTTGACTCATTTGTAGCTTGTGATCCATTTTGACCCATACATCTCTTAGTGCAGTACCCCGTCCTAGAGAGTCACTTCCCAATTTGTGTGTGTACGGCTAACTGATTGTTCCTGCACTTTGCATTTATCCTTGTTGAATTTCATCCAGTATACTTCAGACTGTTTCTCCAGTTTGTCCATATCACTTTGAATTATAATCCTGTTCTCCCAATCTCTTGCAACCCCTCCCATTTTAGTATCCGTTGTAAACTTTATAAGTGTACTCTATTCCATTATTTAAATAGTTAATCAAGATATTGAACAGAACCTGTCCCAAAATTGAGTCCTGCAGAGCCCCACTTATTATGCTCTTCAAGCATTACTGTTAATTATTGATAACTACTCTCTGGGTACAGTTATCCAGTTAAGAAGTTGTGTACAATTATCCAAAAGGAAGTTTTTCTTCACTCCACCGCTTCCACTGGCAAGAAGTTCCAAAGGTTAAGACTACGACCATAACAGGGTGAAACAAAATCTAGATAGAGGGTAGGTCCATCAATGGCTATTAGTGAGGCTGGGTAGGAATGGTGTCTCTAGCCTCTGTTTGTCTGGAAATAGGTGAAAGGAGAGGGATCATGTGAGGATTGCCTGTTGTTGCCTTCTTCTGGGGTATCTGGTATTGGCCACTGTTGGCAGACATGATGGGCTAAATGGACCTTTGGTCTGATCCCATATGGCCGTTCTTATGTTCAGTTGTGCATCCACTTTACAATAGTCCCATCTAGGTTGGATTTCCCTAGTACATTAATGAGAAGGTCATGTAAGACTACCAAATGTTTTACTAAAGTCTAGTTATACCCTATCTACCACTTCTCTCTCCTCCACAAGACTTGTTTGTTATCCTATCAAAAAAGCTATCAGTTTCTTTGACATGATTTGTTCTTGACAAATCTGTGCTTATTATTTATCACCTTATCTTTTAGATTGTGGTGGGCAATCATTTTAGAAGGGGGGCCACTTTACAAATTTTTTGGAAGGGGCGGAGCGAGGATGCTTCATGTGCTCCCCTGCCCACAGACCCTGATTGGTTTGGGGGTGGGGAGCTCATGAAGTCTTTGCCCTCTGGCGCCTAGAGATACATGCCAGCTTTTCAGAGCAGCTGGCGGTTCCCTGTAGGTGCCGTGTGCCCCTAGTGCCTGGAGACTTCATGTGTTTCCCCCACCCCATGGCTAATCTTTGCCCCCTGTCCCCACCCTGCAAGGGATGCACTGCGCCTAGAGTGCATTGCTAGCTGTTCTGAACAGCTGGTGGTTTGCTCTAGGCATCATGCGCCCCTGGCGAGGAGAGGAGACTTTGTGCGCTCTCTCCTCTCCAGGTCTCGGTTGGCCTAGGAATAGGGGAGCAGCAGAGCAGCCACGAGCCTGGTTTGGTGGGCTGGATCCAGCCCACAGCAGCTCTCCTGCCTATCCCTGTTCTAGATGTTTGCAAATGGATTCCTTAAATTTTCTCTATTATCTTTCCTGGTACAGAAGTTGTGTTCCCTCCCTCTGGGGCATCTGGTATTGGCCACTGTTGGCAGACAGGATACTGGGCTAGATGGACTTTGGTCTGACCCAGTATGGCCATTCTTATGTAAGCTAACATTCATAACAAGTTTTAATTCATGCAGAACTTTTTGGTGCTTAAAAAGAAGAGAAGCATTGGCATTTGAAAAGAATGTTATAAGACTTATGTTGAGATATCTAATGCTTTTGTTTGTTTCTGATAGAGATGGGGGTTATGCCAGAGATAGCTCAAGCTGTGGAGGAGATGGACTGGCTGTAAGTATGAGTACTTAGATATCAAGTAAGCTAGAGATAATCCTCAAAATTTTGTGTGTCTTTCAGTGGCATATAATTGAGTTTCTGAAATACATCTCTTGTATTCTGAACTACATTTTCCTGGTGTAGCTTGGTTCTTTAACTCATTTGTTTTTTCATTTAAATTATTACTCTGGGGCATGGTGAGGATGAGGGTTCAATATACAGGCTGCCCCCGAGATAGAGGACTACCCAGAGATAGAGGACTACTCCAGCTCTTTGTCACCGCAGCAGCTTGGGGCAGGTGAGAAGTGCCTCTCCATGACTGCTGCCGCTCTCGCAGGCACAGCTGGGAGAGGGAAACATGTCCCTTGTACGGGGGAGAGACACACACTTTCTCAAATACATAGTAGATAGCTGTCCCTTTCTGCATCCCTGTCTCCAGCTGAACCAATGAGGTTATAGCTGTCAGGGTCTCCATCTCTGCTCCCCTGTGGTCATTACACAGTATAACTCTCCCAGCTTTCCATCCTGTATCCTTTCCTGCCCCCATGTGGTTATTAAATAGCAGAACCCTCTTTTTCTGTTGAATGAGAAACAATCCTATTTCAGGCACGTGACATTTTCTTGGCACAATCTTGCTTTAAGTTATGAGAAGATGAGGCTGCATACCAAGTTTGGTGGTCCTCTCTCCTACTGTTACGTGGATTTCTTGGGGGGGAAAAAAAAGACACACAACTCTCTCAAATATATAGTAGATAACTGAAAAGTCTGCTAAATGTAATTGCAGAGCGGATACTAGCTGGGTTGGGGAAGGTCTTGATTGCAGCCAATATTTTGATGCCTTTTGTCTACAAAAAGCTTGCTTGTTTGTTTCTCCTTATTTTCCTTGTACTTATGGTGAGCTTATTGATCCAGATAACACTATATCTTCATCACTACGATTAGTAGTTTTCAAACTGGGTTTAGTGGACCTCAGATGTTATGCAGGTTATTTGCTTGGGTCTCATTCTGCTTCAGGATGTAAAAGAGAAGTCAAATACTTGACTTATCAGGCAATCAAGTCAACTACTTATATTACTTCTCTTCCCGCTGCTGGCTCCCCCCCTCACTGCCGCTGATATAGAGCCAGAGCCAGTGCTGTGGAGAGTAGGAGCCGATGCTGTGGAGAGCCGGCTTAAAAGCCAGTTCCTTCCAGTGCCGTCTTTGCTGCAATCCCAGCTCACACCAAGTCCTTGACCTACTCCCTCTGCGGCTCTGCTGTTTAAATGTAGTAGGAGCTGGACTGCCTGAATGCCTGGCTCCTCCTACATTTAAACTGCAGAGCTGCAGCAGCCCCTTATCAACTAATCATGTACTCAATAGAAATTGTATCGAGTACATGATCAGTCATTTACTTGATACTTAACCTTAATTCTGCTGCCATTGAAATGGATGTTTGCATAATTGTGGCTTCTCCCTGTTTCCAGCTCGTAGCTCAGTTTTCCGGTCACTGAGCTGATCACTTATATGTTTAATTTTGAGATCTGATTTGAATCACGGTTCAGAATTTTAATGGAGTTTCTTTAGAATACATTTCTACCTGTGTGGACAAAATTCCTACATTAGAGGTTTGAACAGTTCAGGACACAAACTAAACTGGCTAATTTTAACTCTTTTTGTGGATGTAAATTGTCTTCCTGTAAACTGATATGGAAGGGGATTGACACTTTACTCTGTTAGGGTATGTCTACACTACAGCACTAATTCGAACTAACTTAATTCGAACTTAGTTAATGCAAACTAGTGCATCTAGACCTAAAAACTAGTTCGAATTAGCATTTTGCTAATTCGAACTAGCATGTCCACATTGAGTGGACCCTGAACCGAGGTTAAGGATGGCTGGAAGCAGTGCCGGCAGGGCATCAGATTAGGACTTAGAGCATGGAGCTGCTGTCTCAGGCTAGCCAAGGGCTGTGCTTAAAGGGACCTTAGAAAAGACGAGACTTAGGGGGGATATGATAGAGGTCTATAAAATCATGAGTGGTGAGGAGAGGGTGCATAAAGAAAAGTTCTTCATTAGTTCCCATAATAGAGGGACTAGAGGACACCAAATGAAATGAATGGGTAGCAGGCTTCAAACTAATAACAGAAAGTTCTTCTTCACAAAGCAAATAGTCAACCTGTGGAACTCCTTGCCACATGAGGCTGTGAAGGCTAGAACTAGAACAGAGTTTAAAGAGAAGTTAGATAAAGTCATGGTGGTTGGGTCCATGGAGTGCTATTAGCCAGGGGGTAGAAATGGTGTCCCTGGCCTCTGTTTGTGGAAGGCTGAAGATGGATGGCACGAGACAAATGGCTTCGTAATTGTCTTTGGTCCATCCCCTCCAGGGTACCTAGTGTGGGCCGCTGTTGGCAGACAGGCTACTGGGCTAGAGGGACCTTTGGTCTGACCCAGTATGGCCATTCTTATGTTTTTATGTTCTAAGCTCAGGGTCAGGGGGTCTCACTGGACCACCTTGATTTTCATGCAAACCTGCTCCTGGGTGGCCAGGCTGGCAGCTCTCCTGCCCTAGACGGCAACTTTCCTGTGCCTAGTGTGGAGGTCGTGGATGAGGTCCACGATGTCCATACTAGACCAGGTGGGAGCCCGCCTCTTGCGGCCCTGGGCAGGCTCTTGGGAGCTGCCAGCCTGGTCCCGGGAAGAGGCGGAGGGCTGGGTGTCAGCAGGTGGCTGTCTCGTGCTGTGCCAGGTGCAGGGTCTGCTGGCTGGGTGCTGGCAGGCTTGCACCTGGCACGGGCACCGTAGCCAGACTGTGCCCCTTTAAGAGCTCCGGGGCCAGGAGGGGGGGCAGACAAGTTTCTCTGGTGGTGCCCAGAGTGGCCACCAGGGCAAGCTGGGAAGGGCTAGTCTCCCACTAGTTTGAATTAAGTGGCTACACAGCCCTTAATTCGAACTACTTAATTGGAACTAGGCGTTAGTCCTCGTAGAATGAGGTTTACCTAGTTTGAATTAAGTGCTCTGCTAGTTCGAATTAAGTTTGAACTAGCGGTTTGTATGTGTAGTGCCTATGAAAGTTAATTCAAACTAACGTCTGTTAGTTCGAATTAACTTTGTGGTGTAAACATACCCTTAGCTCTTGTGTTTTACATGTAGGGTTTTGTAGTCTTCCCACAGATATTCAAGCTGAGTCTATCCCATTGATTCTAGGAGGTGGCGATGTGCTTATGGTAAGTAAAAATGTTTGCATATAAGTAAAATTCATGGCCTTAGCATTTTACATGTACAGTGGAGGGTTCACTTACATTATTTGGTAAGTAAGAACTGACAAACTAATTTGGAATATATTAAGCGAAAGCTTATTTACAATATGCATTTAATCTTTATCAGGAGGTATAATTGAATATGCCATTTACTCAAAAAATCACTTTTTTTTTAAAATATATCATGGATTGTATTGCAACACATCTGTGTAAAATAGCATTTAATTTAGGACTGCAAATTAATGACAGCTATCAAGTGGTTTTAACACACAATTAACTAGATTAAAAATAATCATGACTGATTGTGGTTTTAATCACACTAAACTGAACATCGCTTTAAATATATTTTGGGAAATTTTTCTACATGTATTGATTTAAATTACAACATATTACAAAATACGGTGCTCACTTCATATTTTTGATTACAAGAGTTTGCACTGTTAAATAAAGTAGTAGCATTTTTAATTCACATAATATAAGTATTGTAGTGCAGCAGTTCTCAATCTGGGTAGAGACCCCAAAGTGGGTTGTGGCCCTATTTTAATGGGGTCGCCAAGGTTGACTTAGACTTATTTGTAACTTATATAAAACTCTTGGATTTAGGCTTCAGTCTGGCAGGGCTTGGGTAGGCTCAGGCTTTTATTTCTCAATACCAGGAGAAGAAACCACTTTCAGAAAGGGCTCGTGTTGCACTGAAGTTTGAGGAAACCCAGCTGTAATTCAATCTCTTCGTCATAAAAGTGCAATTTATAAATGTAGAATTATACTTTCATGTAACTCTTCACAAAAATAAAACCTCAAACAATGTAATACCTTTAAACAATGTAAAACTTTAGAGCTTACAGGTCAACTCAATCCTACTTCAGCCAGTAGGTAAGACAGACAAGCTTGTTTACATTTGTGGGCAATAATACTGCCAACTTATTTACATTAGAAGACATAATGGTGTACTCAAAAACACTAATGTTTTCAGAGCTTTACATTTAATGGCGAAACAAAAGCAATAATAATGGTATCAGCCCTTTTAAATTTAATATCCTCTAAAGGACACAAAATATGGATTAATTGAAAATAACATATGTCCTCTTTTAATACACCACTATTTGGGGTATTTTTTTTTCTTGGGCTCTTAATTTTTTGTACTTTAAGCATTCCATCCCACCTTTAAACTAGTTAAAATGAAGATTAAACTCTAAATTTAAGCTGTGTCAATCTAGTTATGCAAAAGTGGAGTACTTTCTCACAAGCAGTATTGTTTGTCCTCCCAATCTGCACAGTTCCTCATAAGGATCTTTAATAATACTGCATTACACACACGTAGTGGCTTTCATCCTAAAGGGCACCAAACCACTTCACAAATTACATGCATGCAGTACAACAGCATTGAGCAACAGACACTTTGAGTGGTGAATGTCAGAAAAATAGTACATAGCAGATGGCATTATAGTGAGGAGGAGAGCAATTAAACAGCTGCATTTAGGGGAGTTGTCTTATGGATTACTTTATCAGGTATTGTAAGGCCTTTTATTGAGAACAGTTCCATCATAACCAGATCAATACATAATTTTTCTTTTACCAAACGAATATCCACTTGTCAGCAGTTCTATAATCAAGGAAGAGAATTGATTATAATCAACTGGAAATGTTACTGACTAGATCTAATTTATCTGGAAGCACATAACTAATACTGATGTGTACTATAGAAAACTTAAAAATGGTGAAGGCATAAGTTTAAGGGAATAGATTTCACATTTGTAAGTAAATGGTATACATGTATTATTTAGTATCTGAAAAACTGTTTTCCTCCTCACAGGCTGCAGAAACTGGGAGTGGAAAGACTGGTGTAAGTAAACAAGCTTAATTAGAGTATTTAGACTAATACAATTCAGATATGCTAGCTGTGTCTTGTCTTGGAGTGTTTGTTTTCCTAAGAATTAAACATTTCTATTAACAAATAAAATGGTTTAAAACTAGACTTGCTTCGATTTTTAAATACAAGGATTGGAAGAACATATTTATTATATGCATAATGTATCTTTTCTGGCTTAACATTTTATGTGTTGAGTATTAAAAGATCTTTGCTTTTTAGGCTTTCAGTATCCCAGTTATCCAGATTGTTTATGAAACTCTTAAGGACCAGCAGGAAGGCAAAATGGGGAAAACAACCATCAAAACTGGTGGGGCAGGTAACTGTTGCTTAACTCCATAATTCTTGTGGCATTTGAACTGTTGTCAAAACTGAATATAAATCATTCTGTTTGTCACGTTTTTGTTAGATGACAACTATTTTTTTTTAAAAAATGGCATTTGGGTATTTATTCAACCAAGACCTATTTATACTGTTATACAAAATGTGTCAGAAATCCCCAGGAGTGAGATTTGCAGGGGTGACTTCAGAGCTCTCGCTGTGTTTGTTGCAACAGTTTTCAATCTCCAATTACAACTTGAGCCCCAGTTGCTCTAGGTGTAGTTCAAGTGCATTGCGGAAAACACGGGACTCCTGAAATAACTTGGTCTAAGAATCAAGCCACTTCAATGAACATGGAAAGGACTTGTAGACCCAATTGCCATGGAATTTTGTTGTTAAACTTATTCTTAATGGCCAACTTACACTTGCAAAATACAAGATCCCTTTACATTGTACTATATGTACATTCTGAATATACAGGCAGTCCCCGAGTTACACGGATCCGACTTATGTCGGATCCGCAGTTACAAACGGGGATTTTCTCGCCCCGGAGGACGCGAGCGGTGGGATGCCCAGATGCGCCGCGGTCCCGCCGCCCGCGTCCTCGAGGGCGAGAAAAGCTGCTCCGCGTCTCCCTGGTCTGCTGGAGGGGAGGCCCCCCCCCCCCCCCCCAGCAGACCAGGGAGACGTGGAGCAAAGCCGCGGAGCACGCGGGCAGCGGGAAAGCCCAGACGCGCCGCGGCTGTCCCACTGCCGGAATCCTCCGAGGCTTTGCTTCCCCCCAGCCTTCCCCCCTCAACCACCCCCCCCAGCAGACCAGGGAGACGCAGAGCAAAGCCACGGAGGACGCGGGCGGAACCGCGGCGCGTGTCGGCGGTCTCGCCACCGCGTCTCCCTGGTCTGCTGGGGGGTGGGGGAGCGCAGCTAGTGCGCCTCTCCTCCCCCCCCCCCCCCAGCAGACCAGGCTTTTCTCGACGACGACGCCTCGGGTAGAGCAGCTGGGGCGCTGCCGGGTTGGTCCTGCAGCGCCGCTCTTCGGCGCTACTGGACCAACCCGGCAGCACCCCAGCTGCTCTGCCCCAGGCTTCCTGGAATCAGCCGCTGATCAGTTTCAGCAGCGGCTTACTTGGGAACACCTGGGGTAGAGCAGCTGGGGTGCTGCCGGGTTGATCCCCGCAGCGCTGAGGTGCGGCGCTGCGGGGACCTACCCAGCAGCGCCCCAGCTGCTCTGTCCCAGGCGTCCAAATTCAGCCGCTGTTGAAACTGATCAGTGGCTGATTCCAGGAAGCCCGGGGCAGAGCAACTCTGCCTCGGGCTTCCTGTAGTCAGCCGCTGGTCAGTTTCAGCAGCGGCTGAATCTGGACGCCAGTTCCGACTTACATACAGATTCAACTTAAGAACAAACCTACAGTCCCTATCTTGTACGTAACCCGGGGACTGCCTGTAGTCAGAAACTTGATGTTATAGTTGTCTTTGAACAATACATTAGAATATTCTACTCAGTGATATTTTCTTTAGACAGTGAAAGCTATTTGAAAAGTAACTACTTAGCATATACAGCAACAGCATACAGAAAATATTCTGAAAACAAGGAATTTTGAATTGCCAAAGTCATGATAAAGCCAGAAGGGTTGCAAGATCTGTGCCTAACAGTTCAAGAACTTGCTGTCTAAATTGAAATGTAGTAAGTAGGGATGTAATCAAGAAGTCGACCATTTGACTACCCGATAAGCATAAGCTTATTGGGTACTCGAGTAGAATACTCAACTACTCACCTCCTCCGTGCCCCCCACCCCCCACCAGCTTTGTTTCCGTAGTGCCACTTTCTTTTCTCCCTCCCGCTGCCTCCCCCACTTCTGTTATAGGCAGAGCGTATGGGGGATAGAGAATAGGGGAGGTTGCTGCATAGCATTCTCTGCCCATGGCGGGCCAAAACTCACTGCGGGCAGAGATTGCTCCTGCAGGAGCCCCTGTCTGTGGGAGTCCCAGCGGAGAGATGGGGGTGGGGGACCCCCACAGCCTGGACTGGTCTTGGGCAGGGGCTGCTGGACCCGGAGAGAGCCAGGACCGAGCAGTCCTGGCTTGCGCTGGTCCGGGACTGCTGAACCTCTGCATTGTAAATGTAGTAAGAGTTCCTGAGCTCTTACTACGTTTAAAATGCAGAGCCGCAGCGTGGGTGGGTACTGGAGCTGGCGCAAACCAGGACTGAGTATTCCCGGCTCGAGCTACCCCTGTTGTGGCTCTGAAGAGCAGCCCCCTTATCAACTAATCATGTATTCGATACAAATTGTATCAGTTAAACGATCAGTTATATAACCACTCTTAGCATCCTTAGTAATAAGGCCGTGTAACAAAATCCCATTGACTTAAGAATTTGCAAGGTGTAAATACTTAATGCTAGCTGTACTGACTGACTTCTTCTGATGTGGTCATTATTTTTAATAGTGCTTAACAAATGGCAGATGAACCCATATGATAGAGGATCAGCTTTTGGTAAGTGCTCATCTTAGTGCTGTGTAACAAATATTATTAAATTGTAATATGCAGTTAGTAAATATGGGTATATGCTCCCGCTCCCTCTCCCTCTCTGCCTGCAAAATAAACAGCCTAGGCCTTCATCTTTCCCCAGTGATTTCACTCACCTACTTTAAGGGCTCCAGGTTTCTGACCAAAATCTATAATTGTTGGGTATCAGCTGTAGGACTTGTTCTGGGGTGGAGTGGAGGCATGTTTCTGAGTATTGTGTAGGGGTTTTATTTATTTCTGCTGTTCCTTTAAGAATGTTAAAAGTAAGTTTGACTGTTTTTTATAGACTCCTTATTCTGATTGAGAAAGAGAGCAGGTAGGATGTGGTCCATGGGAAAACTTTCAAAATATACGATTTGATCTTTAGTACTTCTTTTTTGAACTAGGCTGTAAAAGAGTAGTCGAGTCAACTACTTGCATTCCCTCCTCCCCCTTGCTGCCTCTATAACAGGGGAAAGCAGGAGCCGGTGTTTTGGGGGGGTTGGCTTAAAAGCCTGTTCTCTTCCCCCCCCCCCCCCAGTGCAGGGGGGGGCGGGCAGGGGAGGAAGAGCAGTGGTTTGGACCCTGTGCAAGCTAGGACTGCAGCACTCCTGGCTTGCACCAGGTTCTGGACTTACTTCCACTGTGGCTCTGCTGTTGAAATGCAGCAGGAGCCAGACAGCCTGCGTGCTTGGCTCCTACTACATTTAAATGGCAGAGCCGCACCAACCCCTTAACGACTAATCATGTACTTGATACAGTTATTAGAGGTTTGGAATTGTGCTTAGAATTTTTTTTAAGTTTTGTCCAAGAGAAGGTTGAGATGTGGTTAATCTAAAGTGCCTGATTTCTGATAGCAAATGTTTATCGTTCTGTAATCTGGTTTTAAAAAGAAATAGTAGCATACAGTAAAACTCCAATAGTCCGGCATCCAATTGTTCGGCACTCCCGATACTCCGGCATCAAAATGCCAGGTGCTCCTGACCAGCTGATTAAAAAAGCCCACTGCTCAGTACAGGTGCTGGCTGTAACCAGACAGAGCATAAGGTGTGGGGCGGGGGAGTGGGATCGTGTTACAGTATGGAGAATACCATTTTGCTTCAGGAAAGGGGAGGGGAGGAGGAGGAGGATCAGGTTACAGCACGGGGAGGGGAGGGGAGGGGAGGGGAGGGGAGGGGAGGGGAGGGGAGGGGAGGGGAGGGGAGGGGAGGGGAGAGGGAGGGAGATTGTGTCCTGGCCAGCTGTTAAGCCGTGCTGCTTTACTGGACCTTCCGATTCTCTGGCAAATCTAGTAATCCGGCACCACCTAGGTCCAAAAGGTGCCAGATTATTGTAAATCTACTGGAATAACTTTTAGTGCTTGGAAGATTATAGACCGATTCAGACTAGAAATAAGGTGAAAAATGTTAACAATGAGTAATTAACCATTGCTACAACTTGTCTAAGAGTATGGTGAATTCTCCAGTATTTAAATGTTTTTTTTTTTTGTCAATCTAGGGCCTGGTCTACACTAGCAAATTAAGTTGCTTTAACTAATTGCTCAGAAGTGTGAAATGTCCCTCAGGAGTGGGAATCTAGTTAAGCTGGCCTAACCCCATGGAGATAAGCACAAGGTTGATGAAATAATTCTTTCTAACTATCATTCTCAAGGAGGTGGATCTACCCCGACAAGAGAATCTCTCCCATTGGCTGCTGCAGCGCTTATGTAGCATCTTAAGTGTAGTAGACATACTTTGGATATCTTTCTACATAACTTACTCTGTAGTTCAAACAGAAAATTATGGGTTTAATATGGAGACGACTAGGTGAATATCTTTGGTGTCTGTTATGTCAGAGATGAGACAAGAGCATTATAATGGTGCATTCTGGTGTTTAAAAAAAATCTATAAATTACTCTTCTTAAAATTGAAGTTCAAAGGAATGATCGCATGTGCTATAGCCAGGAGCATTTCTCCATATGAGATCTTTGTAAAAGGCTGAATCAAGTTTCCATTTTAATTGCAGTTTCTTTAGGTTGCTAATCTGCTGTGTTTCAGCAGTGTTAAGTGCTATAACTTTTTATAAAGCAGTATAAATGTAGGATGTAAACTCTTCAGTCTGACACTTGACTTCTGTATTGATTTTGTCCATTGCCAACTTAGCTCCTTTTGATCTAGGTCAAGTTTCAATTTTTTTTTCCTTCATGCTATGCTTGTTGCAGGGCTGACATTTGTCTTTGCTAAGTGAATGTATAATTCTGTGTGCGAGGGTTCACGTATTCTGCGCAAGCATAGATAAAACCGACAAGAGAATTCTTACAGAATTCATGTTAATAAAGATTCAGACAAGTTGTGATGACTGTTTGTTTTCTTAACAGTTGCAATATAGGGCACCCTAAAACCATCAGGCCCCTAATGATTTTTATATAGGTTGGACCTCCCTGGTCCAGCCCACCCTCAGGACCTGAGCTGTCCTGAACCAAGGAGTTTGCCAGACCAGGGGAGGTTAGTGCTCCCCTGCTGGCTGTACCGCTCCCAGGCTTCGGCATGCTGCTGCCCAAGGGTCTCCCAAGATTCCCAGTGGGACCCTTGGCTGCTGCCAGTCCTGCTGCCAGAGAGTGTTCCCTAGGTTCCTGACTGGGGCCACCTGGCCACCAGCGGTCCTGCTACGCTAGGGGTTCTCCAGCCAGGATCACCCCACTGCCCTTGGGGATTCTGGCCACCCACCTCCACCAGCTCTGCTTCAGCTGGGGGGCTCCCCAGTCACCCTGGCCTCGCTGTCACTGGGGGTTTCTCGGAGTTCCTGGCCAGGGCCGCCCAGCTGCTGACAGCTCCGCTACAAACTGGGTTTCCCCAGTTAGGGCTGGGACTTCTCCTTTACATGGCCGAACTAATGCTGGAGGGTTCCCCGGATAGGGTGGGAGCTCCCAGCCACTGCGTGGCCCCACTAATGCCAGGGGTTCCCCAGCCAGGGATAGGGCTCCCCAGCCACCTTGCTTTGCTAATGGGGGTTCTCTGGCCAGGGCAGAGAGAGCTCCCCAGATACCACCTGTCCCAGACAGGGTTCCTCAACCCCTGCATTTCTCCCACCTCCGGCGCTCTTTGGTTCAGCAACATCTATGGCCCTGCCCGACCACGGATGTTGCCGGATCAGAAAGTCCTGGATTTGGTAGGTTCAACCTGTACAACATACTTGGAGTTGTGTGCCACACTTGCTGTTCCTGTTCACATCTGAAAATGACTGCAATAATATGGTGGTTAATGTCTAGTTAATACAAAATATCATTGAATTATGGTGATCTTTCAAATGATGGATAGGAAGTTGGTCAATATTTAGTGACTTTTTTTCATTGGGAAGGAATAGAGAATAAATTAAATTAGATTTAATTTGGGGGCAGAATTGCTTTTCAGATCTCTGGTCTTGCCTCTAGAGAAGAAACATGTATGAGAGCTACTCTGAAATGTTTAAATTCTCATTGTTTTGTCTTGTTCAGCAATTGGATCAGATGGTCTGTGTTGCCAAAGCAGAGAGATAAAGGAATGGCATGGATGCAGAGCAACTAAAGGAGTGACTAAAGGTAGCTATAAAATGATGATTATTTTCAAAAGATATACTTAAAAGTTGCTGAATCGTGAATAACTTTGATTTTCTATCATGTCAGCTAACCTCAGGATAAGTTGGTTGCCTTCAAAATAGCCACTCTGGATCTGGGCAAAGTTACGCTGGCCTATGGTTTTTATATTGGTGGGAGACTTTCAGAAGAAATGTACTTTTGCATATTCAAGTCTAGTTTTTAATTATCGTACAGAACACGTCTTCAATCTTTCTCTTGAAAAAACCAAACTGATCTGGCTTCATGAAACTGAAATGTAAATGTTGTAAATTTTTTTTTTTTTCTTTTTAAAGGAAAATATTACTATGAAGTATCCTGTCATGACCAGGGCTTGTGCAGAATTGGGTGGTCCACTATGCAGGCTTCACTGGATTTGGGTGAGTTTTTTTTTTCATAAAATACAAAATTCTGAAGTTCATCTAGTCTACATGACACAGAGGGCAGCTAATCTCCTGCTCCAGTCTTCCTTTTTAATTCTCAAAATTAAATTGTGGTTGAGCAAAAAAAAAAAAAAAAAGGCACCGGGAACATTTTGTTGCGTCCCCTTTAATGTAAAGTGCCAATCCGCTCCCATGCCACTTCCCCTGCCCCCATCGGGCGCTGAGGCAGGAAAACAAAACGGGTTTTGCACTTGCACACCGCTTTTGTAGAGAACAAACAGAGGAGGGCATTAATGGGGCTTATAGAGGGGACATCAGTAGGATTGCAGAGGAGAGAGAGAGTGAGGCCATGGGGATGTGGCTGTTTTTACCCAAATGCTTCTAAAGAGGTAGGAAGAGATCTGACTGCAAAGGGGATACACAGGTTCTTTGTTTCTGTTTCCATAATTTATTAAAATGTAGATGAAGAGTTAACATGCGTCTAACAGATGGTGTTTGAGAGTGTACTAAAGCAATGAAAATTATTTTAGAGCAAGTGTTGTTCCCTTGCATAATGGAAATCCAAAGAGTTGACTGACATGGTTTGAGATGGTACTCAGAAAGGATCTGTGACTTACAACCTGAACAATAACGATTATATTGTTTAACTTGTGTTTTAGGCACTGACAAATTTGGCTTTGGCTATGGTGGAACTGGAAAGAAGTCACATAACAAACAGTTTGATAGTTATGGTGAGGTAAGTTTCAATCAGTAAGTGGCTAGAACTGTTTAACAGGAATGGTATTAGGTTTTAGAAATTAAATAACCATGTCATACTATATCTGTAATTGATTTAAAAGCCAGGCATTGAATTGAACAAAGATTTCAGATGTGGGCTATATTTACCCAAATGTATTGACCGAACAGGCTTGCATCTTAATACTTGCAGCTATATACAGGTGAAGAAATAGTCTCCTATCCTGGACTTATTTCTGGGACTTCTCTTTTTCCACTGGCCTCAACAACTGACCTGCTTATGGGTTTTTAAGAAACACTATGATGGGAACTTTGTATTGCATTGACCAATAGTTAAGAAGTTTTTCACATTGCAGTAAGTAAAGCAATAAGGCAATCTTTATCACACTGTACCTGTATAGTGAAGTCAGTCAGACCTCTAACCCTTTTGCAGCTTAGCTGTTCAGTGGGGAATTGGATTTTTTCCCATTAAAACTGCTTTTGCCTCTTCTGTTTTGCTTATTTTGAAATTGCAGTTAACTTCTGAAGTTTGTATGTTTATATGAAATCCTCTTATGCAACTTTTATGAATTCAAAGAGCTTAACAGTCTTAATAATTTACTTCTAAAATTATTGGTGAACTGTCCACAGCTTTTTTTTTAAATACACATAAAAATATGCTTTCTAAACTTGAAATGGTTTATAGTAACCCAGGCATTATTGAAGGTGTTACATCAAATATCTTTTGAAAAATGTCCAGTGCCATTTCTTGTTTGTACCTGTATTTAATCTCTTATAAATTGTCATAGAAGTAGGCTTGTATGATGTTTGTCATAAACTGAGGTTAAGATGATGTAATCTATATTTGATGGACTTTAAGTCCATCATACCTGAATGTGTGATTCAAAATACATTTTTGGTTTTATGCACAAATTATGTGAAATCAAACTTTCTTGTAACAAAGTATGTAACAATACCAATTCTGTCTATTCTAACACACTTAGTTTCAAGACAAAAATGTGCTGTTCAGAGAAGAGTTTTTAAATCAAATTGAAAACTATATCTGCTGCTTTTGAAGCTGTTGATTAGATAAACTACATGCTCTGTTCCCAATCTGCCTTCCATTGTAGGAATTCACTATGCATGATACAGTTGGATGCTATCTAGATGTAGACAAAGGACAAATTAAGTTCTCTAAAAATGGTAAGTTCTGACTTCAGATTTTTCTTAAAAAAAAAAAAAACTAATTTCACTCTAATTGGCTTTTTTTTTATTTTTATTTTTTATTTATTGCATTCTCAGGGAAAGACCTTGGCCTTGCATTTGAAATCCCACCACATATAAAAAGCCAAGCACTTTTTGCATCCTGTGTTCTGAAGGTAACTTATGAATCTGTTACAGTTTTTTTTTAATCCTATTCTGTAACTACTTTTATATGAAATTGTATTCATCCTTGCCTCAGTTACTATCTCCACCTCATTGGCCATCCTGCCCCTTGAATCTTTACTCTAGCAATGATCGTCTGCTGAAAAAGTTGTCCTCTTGTAGAAATGGAGTACTACGTGGAAGGGTTAGGCTTTTAATTTTTCTCAGTTGAGAATGTGCTTTATTTATTTATTTCTTTGGTAAATAAAAGCAAACTTGTATTAATCGTTTAACTTTCATGTTGCAAAATTGAGTGTCTCAGTATTTGTCCGCCTATCCTGTAACGGTTCAGTTTTTTAAGTTAAAAGAATAGCCAGAAGTGCCTGTGTTTAATGTGGGTGAGAATTTGACAAGGAATCTTAACTTTTTTCATTTAAATTCTCAATCCTTATCTTACAATGGTGCATTAGTGTAACCTTCTCCAATTGTTGTGACTTTATTTAATAATCGATTAAAGTTTTTATATGATGTCTGTCAAATGTATTAAGTCCTTTCTAATGGAACTTTTTGGGGTAGTTAAAGACTTAAAGATGTGATTCAGTCTGCGGTTTAAAAGGCAGTACTACTCAATAAATTGGATATGGAAAAATATTGATATTCACAAGGTGCCTACCTCCCTAGTTTTAAAATTGGAGACCTATTGATACAGAAAAATATCTTAAATACCCCACAAGTAAAAGCAAGAAGTAGACAGACAAGTTGTTTGATGTATTCATGTTCAATGTTTACAGCTCGCTTTTGGGGAAATGTATTTTTAAAAGATGAAAGCTTTTTTGTTTCTACTATTGGCCTGTAGCAGACTCACTGAAATGTTTTATGTAAGTGATTCTAGATAAATATTGTCTTTCCTCAACCATGTTTGAAATGTTTTGTGAAACTTTTATTTCAGAATGCTGAATTGAAGTTCAACTTTGGCGAAGAAGACTTTAAATTTCCACCAAAAGATGGCTTTATTGCTCTTTGCAAAGCACCAGATGGCAATGTTGTGAAATCGCAGCACACGGGTATGTTTGGGGGAGAGGGATTACTATTAGAATCGTTCAGAGAGTCTCCAGGTAAACTGGGATTTTTTCAGAAGGGCTTTGAATTGGTTTAATTTGCCTATTAAAGGCACTTAATGCTTAACCTAATTCTGCTTCAACTAAAGTCAGTAGTCAACAAACTGGAGCACTTTTGCAAATCTCTTTGTCTTAACTCTGTACACTCTACAGATTAACATGAAGTTAGATATTCATAGACTAAATAGCAGTTAGCATTTTTTCAGCTAATTTAAGGGAATTTTACCTACCTTTGTAAGAGGATATCCACTTCAAGAATTAGTAGTTTTCCTAGGGGATGGTTTATGCCATAAGGGTAATATGAACATTTGTCATAGTCTGATTTGTTTTTGAATGGGAAAAATACACTTGAGTTCAAAATGTACATCTGGAGGTGAAAATATTGACTAGCTGCAAATGAATAATGTTGCTGCTGGCTATAGCAATGGTTTAAAGTGCATTCCCAGTTTTCTAGATTTTTTTTTTCCCGAGTTTAAAAAAATCTTATTTCCAGCAATTAACTTAAAAATATGAAATTTTAACTTTCTCTCAACTGCAAATGTTTTCTTTTCTAGGAAGTGCACAAGTGGCTCAAACAAAGAACTTTCCTAATGCTCCAAAAGCATTAATTGTGGAACCGTCCAGAGAGTTAGCAGAACAAACTTTGAACAACATAAAACAGTTCAAAAAAAATGTTGATAATCCTAAATTAAGGTAATGTCTCCAAATTTTGTCCGTGATCCAGATAACGTTCCAGTTACCTTCTGTGTGGATGATGTCATAACATGCAAATAGGTTATATGAATTCAGAGTCAGCCTTCTGATTCATGTGACCTCAAGATGAAGCAGATGGACACTGGTGCAGATTGTAGCGTTTGGGGGAAAGTTGCAGCATCAAGGATAGATCATGAAACAGTTGGTTTTTTTTTTTTTTAAGGCCAATTCCCACTCTCGCAGCAAATCATTGATAGCTACTCTTAGCGTGTTGTTTTTCAACCAGTTGTGCACTCATTTTATAGTAATTTCATCGCAACCATCTTTCCTTAGTTAGCTTAAGAGAATGTAATGTGGAACTGTCAAAAGCCTTACCAAAATCATGATGTAGTACATCTACTAGTCTTCTTCCCCGCAGTACAGTAACCATGTCGGGGAAGGAAATTAGGTTTGTCGGCACACTTTGTTTCAGTTAAATCTATGCTGATCATTCCTCAAACTCATCGTCTGGGTGCTTATAAATTGTTTTATTTGTTTTGGCATGTTCCCAGGTATTGAAGTTAGACTGACCTGGCCTTTCAATTCCTTGGGTCGTCTTTATTCTCTTTATAGCATGTATCAGTGTTTGTCCTTTTCCAGTCCTCTGTTTCAGCTAGTTCTTTAACTATTTTGATATGAATTTCATCATGTTCTGCCAACTTACCTAAATTAAATATAGGTAAACATTCTCTCCCTATTTTTACATGTGTTCCTTCCCCTGTTTAATATTAATTATATAGATTAACTGGCTACCATCAACCTTTTCACCATCAGCTAAAGAAAAATAGGCATTAAATACCATAGTCACCTTTAAGTTCTCCTTGTTTTGCTTTTTACAGGTTACTATACCCCTCTTAAAAATGAACTATAGGTTGAACCTCTCTAAATTGAGACTCTGGTCCAGCAACAGATGTTCCTAGACCACAAAGTCCAAGGTGCAAGAGGTCTAGTGGCTGGGAGCTCTGCCAGGCTGGTGGCAGCGGGATCAACAGCCCTGCTGGGGGCCAAAGCCCAGCCAGGCCTGAGGACCAGTTAGGCCAGTGGCTGGCATCCAAAAGGCCAGCATTCCCCTGCCCTAGTCAGGCAAACTCCCTGGTTCAGGACCTGTCATATCCTAAAGGTGCTTGACCAGGGAGGTCCAACCTGTAGTTCTATAGGCCTATGTTTCTTTTGCACTAGTGTGATCCAAGCATAAATCTTGTCATTTGTATGTGGATGTTTATTTTATTACTATGTAGGGGGGTTTCACTGTAGTGGTGTGTTTTTTTTTTTTTTTTTTTTTTTTTTTTTTTTTTTTTTTTTAAACCTATAAAATATTTTGATCAAATGAAGAAACTAGAAAATTCAATACTACATTTAAAAATAGAATTTAATTGTAGATCTGGAAAATGAAATTAGTTTATGTACAGCTCACTACATACATGAGGCATTTATTTCGTGACTTCAGAGAATATAAATATCGCATATTAAATTATATAGTGAACGTTTAATCTTTTATACTTTTTTTTTTTGAAAGGATAAGAATGTTTAATGTATTTGTCACTCTTATTCAGTGTTTATAGCCATGTTTGTCCCAGGATATGAGAGAGAAGGTGGGTAAAGTAATAACCTTTTGTTGGACCAGCTTGTTGGTGAGACAAGCTTTCAGGCTCATGCAGAGCTGAAGAAGAGCTCTGAGTAATCTCCTTAAATGCAGCTCTCTAGCTTGAGGTACATATTATGGTGTATAAAATACCAAGTCATCTGGTTTAGTTACTCTGCGGAATATGCCAAGACTTACAGTCTGGAGAGTAAGTTGTCTACTGTATAAATAGAAAAGTTTCAAAAATTCAGTTTCCTACAATTCTGTTTTAGAGAGCTCCTGATTATTGGTGGTGTTGCTGCAAGAGATCAGCTTTCTATTCTGGAAAACGGTGTAAGTTGTATTCTTATCTCTAACTTAAATTTTATAGTTTGAGGTATTGTATAGTCCAAACTGCATTCCATAAAGCTTCTGTAAGTCTGATCAAATGAAATGATTGGTATGTTGCCCAACTACTGTGGTATTCTAGTGTTTTTTTTCCTACAGATAGAGAAATTGAAAACCATTAACTATTTGCCTTATCTGGTTTAATTTTGTATTAAACTTATTAATTTTGGTTATTTCAGTTCTGAGGAAGGGAGATACTATAGTTCTCCAAAAATCTGAGAGAATTCACAGTTGTAGCTGTGTGCCCTATATCTAAATATGTATACTGCTTTCAGGAATTGTGTTCTGTCTCCAGATTAGTTTAGTAACTGCATCTCTAGTCATCCCCCCCCTGTTCTCTCTCCCCCCCCCCCCCCCCCCCACCAAAAAGGGATCCTAACTTGTCATTTCCTTGTCAGCTTCCCCATTTGGTAGGAGAGGTGAGAGGTTTTCATTAGATACGCTTTGCTGTCATACAGTAACAGCCTTACCTAAATAAGAATGGTAATACTAACTTACTGTAATAATGCCCAAAGCAAAAAGCTATTGAGACACTTAAGTATAAAAAAACTTAGGTCAGGTCTATACCGGTGAAGAAAATCAATGCAAGATATTCTACTCCACTCCACCTATGTGAATTGTGAGGCTGGAGTTGACACCTTGCATTGACTCCCGACTCCTCTCCCCTCTCTCTCTCTCTCTCTCTCTCTCTCTCTCTCTCTCTCTCTCTCTCCCTTCCCCTCCCTCCCCCAGTGGAAAGTTCATAGGAGAGACATTATTGTTGACTTCCCTTACTCCTTGTGAAAGTGAGAAGTACCACGGTTGATAGGGGTGCCTTCAGCGTTTGATTAACATGTCTTCACTAGACCTGGAAGATCTATCGCTGGAGTGTCAGTCCTTCACTATGTGGTGACAGCCTTCAAGAGACTTAATTGTATGTCTGGAAACTAGCAGAATTAAACCTAGGCACGGACACAAACCTTGTGTTCCTTAAATGCACCTGCTTTTCTTAAAGTAATTCATAGACCAGAATCAGATGGCCTCCAACCATGCTCATGTCAGGTCTCCTGAGCTAAGCAACATTATTTTTGTATGAGATGCATTTAGGAAAAATTGAGGTGACTCTTCTTTCTGGATTGGATCAGAACCTGAGCTCCAGTATGGTATTCAAACATTGCTGTTAATGTTACAATCTTTAAATGAGTTGTAAAAAAACCAGACAAGGTCTTGAGCACACATAATAATTAAAGGTCTATAGTGGTTTGCTAACATAAGATGGGCATTATTAGTGTCCTAAAGGAAATCTTACCTTTATTATACCTGTGTTTCAGACTATTTATTGAAAACTTCTCTCTCACTTTTTCAAACACAAGTGATTTACAAATTAGACTCTTCTTCCTGGTGCATACTAATTGAGACAATTTCTAATATTTTATTTACTTGAGTCAGGGCTGGCAACCTTTCTGAAGTGGTGTGCCAAGATTTAACTCTTGCCCAGGGCCGTGCCACTCTCCTGCGAGCCTGAGCGGGGCTTTCTCCGTGTGCACCCTGCTTGGTCTCTTGCCTGGGTTCTGCTCCGGCTTTCCCTGTGGGGGGGGGAAGGAGCAGGGTGCGCATGCTTCCCCTGGAAGCTCCAGCTCCAGTCTTATGGAGGCCACGATACTGGATCACCAACACGGGCTGTGGTCAGGGTGGTGAGTGGGTGGAGGGGGCGAGGGAGTCAAGGAAATGGGAGAGGTGGGGGTAGTATCCAGCCCTGCTGGAGGCAGGGTCCTATGGGCTGGGGTCTGGTCCATGGCGCCCTCGCCTTCCTGCTAGGGACCCAGGGCCAATGTGGCTTTGGGTTGGGGGACCCCCCCCCACATTTTCTTCCCTCAGCTGTCCCTGCCACCGCCCAGTCCCAGAGCCACAACCTAGGTAGCACTCACCCTCTAGCTCAGTGGTTTTCAAACATTTTGGTCCATGGGCCACCTGGCTCAATGCAAACCTTTTTGCAGACCCCAACAGTTGCTAATGGAAACTCATAATTAATTACATAATTACGCCCGAACCATTTTGCTAATGCTGCAGCTGAGAAGAATGGTTTAAATTTAAATTAAACCAAACAGATTAAGAATTTTAACTTTCTCATGTTAGTTTATCAAACTTCATTTTAAATAAAGTAAAATATTTATTTTGTTCCACACAAAAGGTTTCAATGTTTTCTTTATTTATGGCAGGAGTGGAGAAAATCAGTTGGGGACCCCATGAGAGAAACAAAAAAATTACTCCCAAACCCTCAAACCCTCAGAGTCTGACTCATCACACCACAGTTCCCAATTCCCCCATTACCTCCGCACCCCGGTCCCCGCTTCCCATGACCGCACCCCTCCCACTGGGTGGGGAGGGGGCGCATCTCAGCTGTGTGTGCGGTCCCTGTGCCACCTGGTGGAAGCAGGTGGGAAGCTGGGGTGGCACTCGGGGGGTACTGGGGCAGACTCCCCCACCCCATTGCTTCTTTCTTGCCCAGCCTCCCCTTTCTCCCACTGCTTTATCACCCCATAGCCCTCAACACCCTAGATTTCCCCCTTCCCGTCTCACACGGTGGCAGCTGCTCAGGGATGGTCCTGGCCAGGCCCTGGGGGCAGGGCAGGCTGTTCCCGGTCCCCACATGCTGTCGGAGCTGGGGTAGATAGAGCAGCAGCGTGCATGTGCAGGTGGAACTTCAATCCCGCAGCTCTGTGCGGGGTCCCTGTGCTACCTAGTGGAAGTGGGCGGGGAGCCAGGGCAGCTCTTGGGGGGGCACCGGGGGTGGACTCTCTCACTGCATTGCTTCCTTCTTCTCCGCTCTCTCCGCATGCTGGTGGGGTCTGGGCAGGAGGATTAGCAGCAGTGCGCATGGGCAGGGGGGAGGGCAGGGCCTCTATCCCTCAGCGGTGGGGAAGCTGTCCCTACTCTGCGTGGGGTCCTTGTATCGCCCAGTGGAAGTGGGTGGGGAACCGGGGTGGCTCTTGGGGACACTGGGGGCGGATATAAGATGGGTCTTTCTTTCACCTCCCCTTCTCCTGTGCGCCTGGAGGCAGTGGAGCTATTGTTCCAAGCCTCACGGCTGTGTGGGTTCCAAAAGGGGTGACTGAGCTCCTGCCATAGTCTCTGCTGCATGCCACATGTTGCTAACCCCTGACCTAAGTGTTCCCTGCCGTCGTATTTTCATTTTGAAACTTTTTTTTTTTTGTGTCCCTCTCTGGCTGAGACAGGCTGTTTGGCCTGGTGCGGTGAGTTGCAGTGGAACTGGCACGCCCTCATTAGACCTCACTATACAGAACTGGCCTGAACCCAGCCAGCTTTTGCCTCCCTCCTTCCTTCCCCACCCCCTTCCAAAAACAGAAATAAAGCTGTGCTCCGGGCTGGGAACCCCAAGTTTCCCTTCTCCAATCCTGCTGGGGCCTGGAGATTTTTTCTTAGCAATTTGAAGGGGGCATCACCATGGAAAAAGGTTGAGCAGCCCTATTCTACTGGCTGTAGACCATTCCATGCTCTCATCTGGCCCCATGTCCCCTTATCACCTGTCCAGCTCCCATCTCCACATTATTCTCCAATCTGCATTCCTCCTTTTACTTGCTGCCTGTGCACTAGTATTGAGAGCAAACTAATAAAGATGCTTTTGGTTCCTGTGTCCAGTACCCCAAACTGCCTCAGCTGATTCCAGGAGCAATTGTAAGGAAAGCCCTGCTGATTGAAATATATTGTTAGAGGCAAAAATTCTCTCTGACCCCAACGATGATTCTCTCTCTCTCTCCCTCCCATCTACAGCCTCACCTGCAAAGTATCAATTCTCTCTATCAATGCATTGAAAATTTGGAGCTTGATTAGATGACTAGAAGATTTTTTTTTTTTTTTAATGTGGGCAAATACCACTTACTTTGATCAACTTTTTTTTTATCTGAAACAGCTGAATCATTATAGCTGAAACTTTCCAAAAATATTCTCTCTAAAGCAGACAGTGAGATTACTGCTTGGCAAAGCTATAAGCAATTAAATATAAGGTCTTCTAATGGGAAGAGTTGTACAACCTTAATTATGACTAGAGCTTTGCATGGAATTTCTGAAGTTTGGTGTTTGTGTTAAATGTTGACTTGTTAAATATACTTACCAACCCCTTTATAGGTGGACATTGTTGTAGGAACCCCTGGAAGATTGGATGACTTGGTGTCAACTGGAAAGCTTAACTTATCTCAAATTAGATTCCTGGTTCTTGATGAAGCTGTAAGTTTGAAAAAAAATATATATTGTTTGTTTGTAAGAACAAAGCTAAAGCTCACCTGTGGCAATTTGATTTACTGTTGGAAGTGACGTGAAGTTTTCATTGCCCTAGAGTTAAAGCAATTATGTACTTGAATATGATAGTTGTAGCTCAATATTCTTGTGTTTTCAGTATTAACGTTCCTACTTACGTTTTGAGCATGCTGAATTTACAATGCCTGGGCTTGCATTACATCCAAGGCGTGGACTGTACCCATTTTCTCTCCGAAATGGGGAGTCCAAGAGTAGTCATAAGGCTTTCAAAAAGCTTCACTTTCAAGGAAAAACTGAAGTGGCTTCTCTCAGAATAATTTCACTTTGGCTTGTCAGCTGCCTTCGCAGCTGCTTATTACAAAGACTCTTGTATGGAAGTAGTAGCCTCAAAGGCAAAGCAGGTATCACAAAATTTGATGTGGTGATATGATTTAATGCCAAATATCGAAGTGCTATGGAAAATACTTATTTTACTAACTTTGAAAATAGTACATAGTCTGCATTTTATACAGTAGCAGTCACAAGCACTAGATTTATGACCTTGTAGTGTTTCATATTCTATAGCTAGCTTTGGCATTAACATGGGTGGTCTGAAGGAAATCAAGAAGCTGGGTTGTGGGGGTATGGCTGTGTTTGTTTTTGTTTGTTTTTGTTTGTTTTTGTTTTGTTTTGAAAGTGGGTTTTAATTATTTATTGAAATAAACTAGCCTTCCCTACTGACATAGTCCTTGCTTTACCCCTGCCCTCCTTCTCCCCTCCTCCCCCCCAAAAAAGCTGGTTTCATTAGCTCTTCCAAACTTGAGCTCTACTCAAAAAGCTACATTGGTGCTATTTCAGGTTCCCTAATTCAGTTTCTTTAAGTAGAATAGCCTTGAAAGTGTGGCAGCTGATCTGGAAGGTGAGTTTGTCTTCACGTGCTTAGATTTTATTCAGGATCCACTTTAAATTGGAATTTTGGGATTTCCCCCCCCCCCCCCCCTTTTTGGTAATGCTGTCATAGCCGTATGAGAGTTTTAAACAGCACATCAAAGTCTATATCCTAATATTTGTCTAATTTAAGAAAAGCTAATTTTATTTATGTATTTATTTATTTTATTTTTTATTCACCATATAGGATGGCCTCCTTCTCCAGGGTTATTCAGATTTCATAAACAGAATCCACAGTCAGATTCCTCAGATAACTTCAGATGGAAAAAGACTGCAGGTATAACTCTTTCTATTGTAATCAGCAATAATTTCTAACATACTTGCAAGCTGTGTGGAATATAACATTTTATCAGTGTGGTGCACCTCTTTTATTACGTAGTTAATACTTTTGTGTTTCATTTGTTTAAACCCTTGTTCACATTATTGGGTGGTAGGCTTTATAGATGATTGCTAAATAGAGGTATAATGTGAGATTTTATTTAGAAAGTCAGCAATTTCAGGAAATAGCTGTTTTTCCCTCATTAATATTTATGGAAGATACTCTGGGATTTAATCTGCTTGTCCTGTGACTTTCATTGTTGGGCTGAAATACTTGATTATCTTGAATATTTTAAGGTGCTGGGCTTGAACTACACCAAAAAAACAATAGTGAAACACAAAATATAAACACAACTGAAAGTAAAAATGTAACATTAATATTAAGGTATAGCTTATCTTTTGGTTTGGAAAAGAAAACATTTGTAGACTAGAAACGGCATAAAATGCCAACAAGAACTCTGTACTCCCTCATTACCAAAAAAAAATGCATGGCATGGTATTGTCAACATCACTTCTGTGCTGCTGCCTGCAGAATTGGGCCCTCAGTCAGAAGCTGCCTCTCTCTGACCACCTAAGCTCTGAAGGCAGTGCTTACGGTGGTAATAGTGTGTTAACCCCTTACCTCAAAATAACTTTGCAACCGCCTGCAATTCCCTTTTGAGCCAGGACCCTCCAATCTGTATAGTATAGGACAAAAACTCACAGAAGAGCAGATTTTACAGGGGAGACCACATATCCCAGTCAGTGATGCATTTTTCATGGCCGTGAATTTGATAAGGCCCCATGTATGTATCTGAGGAGTTGTATAATTCAATTGTGCTACCGCTTCCCTTGACCATGAATGACTGGGCAGCTGATTTTTAGAGAACAATGGATTAATTATTTGACTTGGCCAGAAAGAGAGCATTGGATGGCTTGTTTGCAGCAGTCTCTGTAGAGTCAGAAGTAGGGAGGCATGACAACACACTGCTGTCACCAGTACAAGACGTTTCCAGATTTTATTCTTGCCACCTAAAACTCCTGACCAATAAGAGTCACTCCTTATGGTGTTTATGGTTTTGGGAAAACATCTTGCCTTTTAAAGTGTGTTTATATTTTTAGGTTATTGTGTGTTCTGCAACTTTACATTCTTTTGATGTGAAGAAACTGTCAGAGAAGATCATGCATTTCCCCACCTGGGTTGACTTAAAAGGAGAGGATTCTGTCCCAGAAACTGTCCACCATGTTGTTGTTCCTGTGAATCCCAAAACTGACAAACAGTGGGAAAGGCTTGGAAAGAATCATGTCCGGGTAAGTAGTTTATAAATGCATATTACACTGCAATAGATTAAACTTAACGTAACAACTTAGGTTTCAGTTTACACACAGTAATTTAAACTGCTGGAATCTGGACTTAACCACAGGGGGCCAGCTGCCACTTCAGTCTCTTGAAATGGCTGCATATGTCCAAATATATAATTTGGCATATTGACTATAGTGATGAGTGCATGATGTCAGCATAATATAGCAGATCTGTTAACACAAATTCTGCAAGATTATTACAATTGCAGTACTTAACTTAAAATCTGGATGAAAGAGACCTGATTGTGCCTCAAATTCATTAAAATTCGCTAGCAGAGGAATGCATTTAGGGCAGGGCTGGGCAAGATGTGGGTAGGGGGCCAGATCTGGCTCATCCAACACTAGGATCTGGCCTGTGGACTGCATCTGGTCACTCTCTATTTATTTTCTGCTGCCAGTGCTACTGAATTTCCAGGTGGTGGCTCAGGCACCAGGATTCTATTTAAATAGCTCTTGGCTCATGGTCACAGCGCTATGCCAGCAGGAGCCAGAACTGTGAGCCCTTTGCTGTGTATTTACTTCAAAGCCTTCAGCCCCAGATGACTGGGCTGGGGAGGGAGGATATTAGTCCTCATCCCCACCCCTTCCAGGGGTGAAGCCAGTCTTTGCCCAGTTCCAAAATTCATTAAGCGGCCCTCCCTATGAAAATTATTGCCCACTCCTGATCGAAGGGTAACTTGTGCATTATCAAGTGGAAGTGTATACCTGATTTTTTTGCCATAGTGTTACATAGCCCCAGAGATTGTAGCCTATATTCTGTTTCTTCTGTGACTGGTCAGGAGTCTATAAACAATCCTTTCTAACATGCACCTTGATTGAGTTAAACTACTCTAATGGACTTTTCAGATCAAGATTGGCAATATTGATGTCAGTTTTGGCCCAGATGCAGGGCCAGTGTGTACAGACAACACGACCGCAATGTTTTATATAAACAAAGAGGTGTGAGGTCATCTCACCTAAGCAACTTCCAGAGGCTATGGCACTACTTTGTGAAACAGAATTCACCTCAAATCCAGTATCTCCCAGGGCTACAAAACATGTTGGCAGACACCCTCAGCAGGCTCTTTATGGTCCACAAGTGGTCAATCTTCCACAGGTGGGAGACTCCCAGTCTAGACCTGTTTGCCACTCCAGAAATTAAAAAATGCCTAGCCTTTTGTTCATTCTAGAATCGCTATCAGGGCTCCATAGGAGACATGTTTGCTCTCCACTGGGAAGAGGCACCTCTCCTATAATGCATTCCCCCCCAATTCCCGTGGTATTTCAGGTCCTTGTGAAAGCCTGGAGGGACAGGGCTCATCTAATCATGTTGGCACCAGCATGGCTGTGCCAACATCGGTTCTCCACCCTACTCAGCTTTTCAGTGAAAACCTTGATAGCTCTTCCCTGTACCCGGATATTCTGATATAGCATCACTGATACCTCAGGCACCCAGATCTGCATTCACTCCATCGAACAGCATGAAAGCTGGATGGTTCAATTGGTTAGAGCTTCAGTGCTTTGCTCAGCCCAGGTACAAGAAGCCCTATTAGGCAGTAGAAAGCTGTCTACTAGGATGGCATATTTGGCCAAGTGGAAGAGGTTTTCCAGCTGGTGAGCAGAGCAGGATGTATCCACCGGGCAGGTGTCTATCCTGGTAGAGTTGGAGTACCTGTTGTACCTGCGATCACAGGGGCTGGCACCCTCCTCAGTTAAGGTTCACTTGCTGGTGACTTCTGCCTTTTACCCAGATTGCTCTCAGCATTCCCTGTTTGACCACCCTATTGTGATGCAGTTCAGAATGGGGTTGGACGTGTTGTACCTATATTGTCCACCTGTATCTGCTTGGGACATGAATCTGGTACTCAAACTTTTGGGTACACTCTTTGAAGCGATGGCTCAGTGTTCTTTGCTACATCTGTCAATGAATGTGGCTTTCCTGGTAGCTGTCATGTCAGCAAGATAAGTGTCTGAGTTGAGAGCCCTATCCCCAGAACCACCGTACAGTCCACAAAGCTTAGACTATACCCAGCTTTCCTACCAAAAGTGGTCTCCCAATTTCACCTGTCACAAGAGGTCTGTCTTCTGGTTCTTTATCTTAAGTCTCACACTAATGATAGACCGAGGGTATTGCATATGCTATATGTAAAGAGGGCTTTAGCTTGCTACATAGAACACTGGGTCATTTAGGAAATCCATGCACAGTGCATCTCTGCCTGGATAGGGCCGTGCATACACACCTGTTACAACCTAACTGGGGTCCCTCCCCTGCCAGTCACAGACCACTTGACTAGAGCCCTGGCTTCGTCTCCAGCCTTTGTAGCACAAGTCCCCTTTCAGGAGACCTGCTGGGCACCTACTTGATCTTCAGTTTATATGTTCACAGCCCATTACGCAATTGATAAATCCTCCAGGGTGGACGCAGTAGTTGGTGGAGCAGTACTCCTGTCTCTGATTCCGAACTCCAACCCCATCTCCATGGAGTAGCCGTTTGGAAGTCACCTGACCTGGAAGCAATGTGAACAATCACTAGAAGAATAAAAGACAGTTACCTGTTCTCGTAACTGGTGTTCTTCATGATGTGTTGTTTATGTCCCTTCCAATATCCACCCTCCTTCCCCACTGCTGGAGTAGCCAGCAAGAAGGAACCGAGGGGGAGTAGGGTCAGTAGTTGTATATATGTGCTGATACAGTGATGCCACTCTAGGGGTCTCCACAGCTGACCCTACGGGAGCTGCTAGGGGAAAAGTTTCCAAAGTTCGTGCGTGCAGCATGCATATACCTGAATTGGCATTCACATCTTGAAGTTACAAGAACAGATAACTGTCTTTTATTTGTTCTGAAAGAGTCAAACCTGCTCTGAGGAGGTGTGATGAATGGGAGGGATATTGCCCCTTTTTGGACTTCTCAGCCATTCAGTTAACTAAATTACCTGTAAGTGTTAAACCCAGACACAGTGGTTCTCAAAGTGTTGGCAGGGAGTCAGGAGAGTCAATGGGAAGGGAGTGTGAGATTTGAATTGAAGCAGGATCTGCCTGCATCAGTCTTGTATGTGTAGGAGAGGAAGAGCGGAGAGTGGTGGGCTGAGCCAGGAGCAAGGCTTAGAATTTCCAGCAATATCCACGCTTAGAAAGGACTAAACCTTGGTACAGCAGATGTGAGTAGAATAGGGATGTTGAGTTAGATACAATCAGGTTATTTTCTTTATCTTTTGGGGCTTGGTTGAATTCCTTTGTGCTGAACCCATGTGACAGCTCACGCCTCCCTTCCTTCCCCCCCCATATACTGTAACTCTTAAACTGAATCTCAGTGAAGCAATTCTCTGTGTTATACCAATAAAAGCAAGCAGGATCTTATGAGGGGGATAAGGCAAAAAGCCACATTTATTGTAAACATAATAATAAAAAAATAAAGAAAAGATAGAAGCAAACAACATTGTTTAACTACTTAACCCTTATACATATAAACATTCATTAATCCATTCATTCAGGTTCTGTGTATTTGTTATAGTTACCAGCCTGGAAGTTGCTTGTGACAGAATACTGGCCAGGTATTCTGTACACAATTGATGGCAGACCAGGGAGACGGGGAGCAGCTTTTCTCGCCCTGGAGGAGGCGGGCGGCAGGACCAGGTGTCCCGCTGCTCCAGTCCTCCGGGGCGAGAAAATCCCCGTTCGTAACTGCAGATCCGACCTAAGTCGGATCCGCGTAACTCGGGGACTGTCTGTAGTCCTAATATTATAATTATTGCCCCGCTAGAATATAATTTGTTAGGAATATAAATCTAAACATTTAACAATCTTAACTAATAATAATAATAAATCTAAATAATACTGATGATGATAATAATAATACATCTAAACACTTTAAGTTGTGGGGAACAAATTATGGGGAGTCACTTCCATTTGGGGGAATCATTTTCAATACATTAATATGTTATCCCTACATCTGCTTTTAATCTGTTCTTTTTTTCAGTTACTCTGTAACACCTAGCAATCAAATAATGCTTTACCAAGTATGTCATCTTTGTGTTGCTAATAAAACCACTTTTTAAAGACAAGAATCAGATCATAGTATCCCACAAGGCAGGAAGTTCTGTGTGCATATGCCTGAGTCTGAAAGGTCAGCTATTAGGAATTAGTTTGTTTTCAAGCTGTCTTCTGACAGTGGGTTAGAGATCTTGGGGGTACCCCACAGGAAAAAATTCCCAAGCAGGTCTTCCTTTGCTCTCAAAGGGATATTTGCATTTGGGTGGTGGGAGTGAACCACCCAAGATCAGGTAATCTTGGGCCTTTGGGAGTCTTTTTAAGCAGAAGCCTTTAGTGTCAGGGTATTTTTAAGCTCTCTTGTAGGCCCACACCTTCTGCACCCGAAGTGCCAGAATGGGTAACTGTCTTGACAGGAGGCCTCCATGTTTCTTTGGCAAGGGAGCAGACATATTCCTTGACATTTACTTTCATACTAACCCACAATGCCCCTGCCTGCTGTTGCTGGCTAATCTGGGGAAGGCAAAGGTATTTTCTTACCTAGTGTTGGATTTGAAGTTTTTATAAAGACTCTGTTTCCATGATAAACATCTGACCATCCTTAACCTCACAAGGATGATGGGTAGACCCCAGCATTTCCAGGGAGAGGCAAATTTTACTCCTTTGCAAAGCATTCCAAGGTTAGAAGAAGCCAGACTGATTTTGGGGGAAACTTGTTTGTAGTCTTTGGATTAAGAAGATAGGTGATGAGAACTTACCTTATTCAGCTAAAGGTACAATGCTTAAACTCACTGAGGTTCTATTCATTCGGTAGCCAATAATCTTTGGTTAGGATATAGAACTTTAACCACTAGAGGGAGCCCATGAATTTCATAAGAATAAGCACTTGGTTTTGGTGATACAGGCAGTCCCTGGGTTACGTACAAGATAGGGACTGTAGGTTTGTTCTTAAGTTGAATCTGTATGCAAGTCAGAACTGGCGTCAGACGCTGCTGAAACTGATCAGTTTCAACCGCGGCTGAATCTGGATGCCAGTTCTGACTTACATACAGATTCAACTTAAGAAACCCAGGCATCCCCAAGTCAGCCGCTGCTGAAACTGATCAGCGGCTGATTCCAGGAAGCCCCAGGCAGGGGCTTCCTGTAGTCAGCCGCTGGTCAGTTTCAGCAGCGGCTGACTTGGGGACGCCTGGGGCAGAGCAGCTGGGGTGCTGCTGGGTTGGTCCAGTAGCACCGCCGCTCCTCGGCGCTACTGGACCAACCCAACAGCACCCAAGCTGCTCTGCCCCAGGTGTCCTGATTCAGCCGCTGCTGAAACTGACCAGCCGTGGCTGAATCAGGACGCCTGGGGCAGAGCAGCTGGGGTGCTGCCGGGTTGGTCCAGTAGCGCCCAGAGTGGCGCTACGGGACCAACCGGCAGCGCCCCAGCTGCTGTACCACAGGTGTCCGGAGCGAAGCCGTGGAGCACGGGGGCAGCGGGACAGCCCAGACGCGCCATGGCTATCCTGCTGCCTTTGGGCTCCGCGGCTTTGCTCTGCTTTGCTCTGCTTTGCTCCCCGTCTCCCTGGCCTGCAGACCAGGGGAACGGGGAGCAAAGCGGCGGAACACGCGGGCAGCGTTCTCCGCCGCTTTGCTTCCTCTCCCAGGGAGACGGGCCCCGTTCGTAACTGCGGATCCGACATAAGTCAGATCCGCGTAACTCGGGGACTACCTATACTCATAATAAACTTACCTTTTATTCTTATGTAGCTGATCATGGTAGTGGTATGTGTTTTGTGTGTATTTTTCAGTATTCAGCTTTTAGGACAGGTGCTTTAGTAACCAGTTTGGTCTACCTTGCCACATTATTTATGACTGACTTCTCTAGCTGAAGATTTTCTCCTTATATTATGGTTTAAAAATAAATCTGTTTTTGACAATTTATTTTTCTTGTAGCTTTTAACGCAGAATTTTACCTTTTTATATTAAAGTACTTAAAAATATACTGAATCTTTACTCTTGAACCGATATGTTGAACCCACTTTCTTCCTGAGACTGTCTTTAGCTCCCCTTTCAGCAATCATGCAGCAGTGTAGGTTAGAGAAAGGAGACTGGACATCAGGAACCTCAGAATTTTAATTCTGGCCATGCAATTAATTTTGATCTATGCTCTTAAGGTAGGTAACTGAAACTTAGAGGTAAAACAATACCTATAAAATTAGCATTGAGCTTTCCTTTTTTTTTTTTTTTTTAAAGTACTTGGAGAGCTTAGAATGAAAAAACTCTGAAACAGCGTGTTACAGGTTTTTTAAATAACAAAACCACTAAATTTTCCAAAAATCAAATTACTTTCGACTTGAAGAGAGGAAAATTAAGCAGAAAATATAGTATAAAAATTTCACTTCAGAGTAAGTTGAAAGCTATCAGGGTTGCCAGTTTTGTTTGAGGTATTCCTGGAGGTTTCATCATATGACAGTCTTTCATTAAATATTAGCCTTTTTGAAGCTTGTAGATACCAGCAAAATCCTGGATAGTTGTTAACCCTAATAGCAACCCATTGATTCTGTTGGATGAGAACTTTACCTCTGAGTGCTTGCTTATATTACACAAGGAGCAGTGGCTGTATCTTATTATGTTGTGTCACAGAACAACAGTAAATTGTTGGTGCTTAATAACTAAATGCAAATAACAAACTGTTGATGAGATTTCTGCCACTTTTATATGAAAGCACTGCTACAATGAAATGACTAACTTCTCCCCATCTTCCCCTCCCCCTTTTCTAGACTGATGAGGTACACGCAAAAGATAATACAAGGCCTGGTGGTAACAGTCCAGGTAAGTGACCTTAATACATATTAAGACTTCAGGGTATTGGAGCAGTGGTTTTTGAAATAAGTATCTTCCAAAGAACTCGTAAGGCAGAATTGCACTGTATTAAGAGATGGGCCCTATGAAAATGTTTATCGCATCTCAGCTCCTAGAGGCAAGCGATTTTTTTTTTTATTTTTTTTTAAAAGATCATAATCAAATTTGGAGAGAAGGGGGGCAGAGCTTGAATTTGTAGTCTTGAAGCTTGCAAAGTAGAGTATGCATACAAAGAACCTGAGTAGCTGAGGGCATGTCTATAGTACTGGTAAATTAGCACTCTGGAGGTCGATCTTCTGGCGTTCGATTTAGTGGGTCTAGTATAGACCCGTAAATTGAACACTAAGGGCAGCTCCCGCTGGCATCCAGCACTCCTCCTTTTGCAAGAAGTAAGAGGAACTGACGGGAGCATTTGCCTGGTCACCGCCAAGTTTCGACTTAAGGTAAGCTGACTCCTGCTAAGCATTTTACATAACTAGAGTTGCGTACCTTAAGCTGGCCTTTCTAGTTTAGTGTAGACCCTGCCTGAGAGCGGGTAACTTCCCCATGTGCAGTTGAGAGGTGTTTAACTTTTGTTGAACCGGGAGGGGTGGAGAACTCTTTGTCTTTGGGACAAGTGAAGTGAGTGCTGCAGGCCTGGCCCACTGTCCCCACCCTTACTAGTATGCCTAGTTCCTAGGATAATTGTTCATAGCCATTTTCAGAAAACCATATAGTAACAAATTTAGAAAATAGAATTTTTATAAAGGTGTTGAGTGACCAACATTTCTTGCTTTATACTCAGAAATGTGGTCTGAAGCTATTAAAATACTGAAGGGAGAGTATACTGTTCGAGCAATTAAGGAACACAAGATGGATCAAGCAATTATTTTCTGCAGAACTAAAATAGACTGTGATAACATGGAGCAGTACTTTATACAACAGGGAGGAGGTAATATTTCTCACTTCTATTTAATCAATTTTATTGGTTAATCAATTTTCTATTCAGTTTTTATTGGTTTATTGTTCAGGCTTGAAATAGTCTTTCACTTCTGCTTTTTCTTTAAAGAAATACTGACACTTGAAGATATTGATGTCAAATGGGGGGGGGGGGGTTGTTCGTCTTTCAGAGTGTTTTAGATCTTTAATTATAAAATCTTCTGAAAGCTGTAACATCACAGTTGACCTCCAGTGCTTGACCTGTGGTGTGATAGCATACTATGATCACCAAACTTTTCTTGACCTCTAGGCACCTGAAATCCATATAATGTAAAATGTATTTAGATGGTGATAACTTAATTGAAATGTCACTTATGCCTTCCAAAAAGATGACTTAAAGTGAACTTTCCTGTAATAAATAGTACATTATAGTTAATCACATCACAGTATATCCTGCTTGACCTATATGAAGCCTCCCTTCTCATACAAATCCTATTTCTTTATGCAGCACCTGAATACTGTCACCCATAAGTTTTGGACTTAAAACTTCTATCAGTATGATTATTGAAAGTTGTATATTTGTGTATTTAATATCCTATTGAACAAAGATATAATAACCTTAATTTTCAGGTCCAGATAGGAAAGGACATCAGTTTTCGTGTGTCTGTCTGCATGGTGACAGAAAACCTCATGAAAGAAAACAAAACTTGGACAGATTTAAGGTAATAATATAGGCTATTTCAGGGTATAGGCTTGATCTGGAACTGCAGTATTCCCAAACCACTTCAATAATGGTGGTTATTTCAAATGAGGCTGTACTCCTTTTTATGCATACTTTGAGTTCCAGAGAGGGGTGAACAAGTCCTTAACAATGCAGTATCGTCTGTGAAAAGAGGACTACTTCTAGTAGGCTGCCTAGTAGTCTGCTTCTGTGAATCGGATAGGACTTGTAATGTCATATATGGTGTTGGGCCAAACCTTAAAGAATGGCTTATGACGTTATGGCCAGTCCTCCAGTTTTAGGTGCAGCGTCATTAAAATGGCATATCAAGCCAGAAGCCCACGATGTAACTATTCACTATTACGTAAACCAGGGGTTGGCAACTTATGGCACGTGAGCTGATTTTTCACTGGCAGGCGAGCCTCCTTGCCAGATCCATACAGGGCCGTCCCAATTTTAAATACTATGTCCCAGTGTCCCCCTCAACTAATGAAATGTCCAGCGGGTCTTTCCAAGACATTTCACTACTTGTTGATGGGAACCCTGGCTTGCGGAGATGAAGCGACCAAGAAATGGCTCCGTGTACTGCTCCTCATGCAGTACAGCAGCCTCCCCCCACTCTGTAGAGTGCATAGGCGGCTCCATTGGAGCTTTGCTGGCGGGCAGCCTTGCCAGATTCCGGTGGCGTGCATTTTCCAGTCACTCCGCCACCTGCTGCGCTGCCCTCTCCCTCCCCTTGTGGGACTGCCTCTGGTATGTGGGCCCCCAGTTCAGCTGTGCTGCTTCCTCCTCCTCCTCCTCCTCCAGGCCACTTGTTGGTACAGTCACCACTGCTGGGGGGGGACAGGTGGGTCCAAGGTAACACCTGGTAGAGCTGCTCCTAGACCTCTGCACCTTGGAGCTGTCACTTCAGCCCTGGCAGGGGCTGAGTGTAGTCCGGCTGGGGCAGGGTGTGCTTGTGCTCAGCAGGTGCACTCAATTTGCTGCTGCTCTTTCCCCCTGCCCTTCCCCACCCTGCTGGGAGTGCAGCAGTGAGCCAGGTCTGGTGGAGAAGGTTGGGGTTTCTTCACCCTCCTCCCCCTGCTGTGCGGGGATCCCTGCTGCTTGGAGGTGGGGGCTGAGCTCCCCCTTCCCACCCCACTGGGGGAACAGCAGAGAGCTGTCTGGAAGCTATCCCCATCGCAAGGAGGTCTAAAAGCCAGATAAGAGTCCCCCTTCTTGCCCAAACCCTCACAATCTAATCCCCCTCACTCACTTCTCTTCCTCTCCCGCCCCCCTCCCCTCCCCGGCCAAGACCCCATGCCCCCAGCTTGCTCTGACACCCTCCCTTGCTCCTGCACCCTCCTCCTGGCCAGACACCTATCCTCACCCTGCTCCTGCATCCACCCACTGTTGCTCCTGCACCCTCTCTCCTGGCCACACTCCGCACCCTCCCTTGCTCCTGCACCCTCTCTCCTGGCCAGACACCGTACTCCCAGCCGGCTTCTGCACCCTACCTCACAACCTCTCCCTCTTCTGCACCCCACCACCCTCCCAGATCCTGCACACCATCCCAATCCCACACGCCGGTAGCCCTGTCCCACACACTGAATCCCTCATTTTTGTTCCCACCCCAGAGACTTAAGGGGGTCCATAAAAATCTTCCAACTCCAGAATAGTAAATTTGGCCTATGGGAAGCCCTGAACCTCAGTCCTCCCTGCCTCTTCCCCTCACCCTGTGGGGCTGGAGTGACAGAGGAAAGAGGTGTCTCAGTTGGAGAGCCATATCAATGAGGGTTGGGAGTTTGAGGAGTTTTTTTGCTTCTCACTTGTGTGATCCCTGACTGATTTTTCTGTAAGTCAGTGGCCCCAAACCTAATAAAGGTTCCCCACCCTTGCTATAAATAAATAAAACATGGGAAACTTTTGTGTTGGACATAAATTAATATTTTACTTTATTTGTTTAAAATAAAATTTGATAAACTAATCTGAAAACTTAAAACGTTTAATCTGTTTAATAATTTAAATTAAACCGTTCTCCCTAACTGCAGCTAGTTCAGAAAATACAGTCACCATACCAGGCCTGCCACAGCCCTGCCTCTCGCCCTCCTTCGTACCCCCCCCCCCCCCCCAAAACACACAGATCTGTGAATAAGTTAAACATTGGCACACCACTTCTTCAAGGTTGCTGACCCCTGATGTAAACCTTTAAAAACAATGAGTACTGCACCTTAGACACTAACAAAAATATATTGTATAGGCCTGTCTTGAAGTAGATTCCTGAGTACTTGTCTGGCTCTGTCATTCTGTTTCTTCACTTTCCCAGCTCATCTGGTGGCATGGGTTTTGCCTACAAAAGCTTATGATACTATAGTTTGGTGAATGTTTAAGGTGCCACAAGACTGTTCTCTGTTTTTAAAGTTACAGACGAACACAGCTACCCATCTGAGACATCAAACCCTTGTGACCTACTGTTCCTGTAATTAATTTAGTGTAATTGACTGCATATAATTTCTAACGACTAGGACCAATTTTTTTAAAGGAACCTGATGTTAGGCTACATGAGTAATACAGATTTCAAAAGATACACTCACTTCAAGTGCCTTTAAATAGAGTAAGGTGGGGGTGCAGAAATCTTTGTTTTCAAAACCTATAGTGTGTTTAACTATGAATTAAATTTTTCCTTAGAAAGGAGATGTCCGATTCTTGATCTGCACCGATGTAGCTGCTAGAGGAATTGATATCCATGGTGTTCCTTATGGTAAGAAGTCTAAATATGATTAATACATGAATTTTAGCTATGTAATGCTGAAAAATCCATAAATTTAAACCAAATATTTGAATTACATTAAGTATATAGTAATGTCTACTTTTTTTAATGCAGTTATCAATGTCACGCTTCCTGATGAAAAGCAAAACTATGTTCATCGAATTGGGAGAGTAGGCAGAGCTGAAAGGTATGCTGGAATCATTAGTCCTATGAGGCTTAATGCTTAAATGTACTTCAGAAATATTTATTTAAATACATTTTTCTAACATTTCAGAATGGGTCTGGCGATTTCCCTCGTGGCAACAGAAAAAGAGAAGGTAATTCCTAATCCAAAAGCAGAGGCACTGGGTAGAACAAAAGTTGTTTGGAGTGAAGTGTAGGGTGTCAGTGTGGATGTGGTGGTTTTTGTGGGACGGGGGTCATGGTTGATACCTAGTTTAATCTCTTGGTTTGTTTGTGTACTTAACTTTGGGTTAGTGCATCTGCCTCTTGCATCTTTATTGAAATGGGGCTTCAGTAATTGAGTGTCCTAGTTCTTGTTCTGGGTTTAATGAAAATAATAGATGTATTAGTATGTGTTTTAAATTGCTGGTATGGCATTTTTCACTTGTCTAGGTGTGGTATCATGTTTGTAGTAACCGTGGGAAGGGTTGCTATAATACTAGGCTGAAGGAAGATGGAGGTTGCACCATATGGTACAATGAGATGCAGGTAATCTTTCATCTGTTTTACTCAAATATCTTTTTCTTTAAAAGAAATAGCTGATACTAGTTTCTGAAGGGTTGAGAGAAATGTGTATTATAATTGTAGTCTAGTTTTAATTGAAATATAAATCATTTTATTTTCAAAATCCCATGAACAAAGACTCTTTACAAATAGTTTCATTTCAAGTGAAAATTGTGCTTGCTGGGAATGATTATATTTCATCTTAATTTACAGACTTTGAAATTCATTTGATTATTATATTGGTGATAGAAAATTCTTGGATTTTTTTTTTTATCCTCTGAATTTGGGCACTGACTTAAATCCAGTGTTCTCACAGATAGAATAATTGACTCCATTGTGCTAGGATATTACTAGTGAATGTTTTAATTACACTGTATTTAACTTTCTAAAAATTATAACATAGGAAGCAGAATGTCTCAATCTTATAGACTGGTGAAGATGAGTTTGCACATCCATTTCAATAAATTTAGTATCCCCAATACAATAATTCCCAATAAGATTAATAAAGTGCAGCTGATTATGCTGCTATTGCACAGACTATGATTTTTTTTATAGTCTCATCTTCCATATCCAGAATAGCAGGCAGATTCTGAATGCATTTTGTCACCTTCCCTAAGAAATACTGTGAACTGTTATAAAATGCAATTAAAAATCTAATATTCAGTCAGTTTCATTTACTAAGATACAGCATTCCTTAAGAGTACTTATGTCATTTTGCTTATCCTGAGAGTCACTTTTATACAAGCACAGATTTTGAGTGGGATATGTCAAATATGAAATTATTAGAAATTCATGGCAACTTATACTTGTGAAATAAAGAAAATTAAAAACTTTGTTTGTAATAAAAGAAGCATTTATGTACAGCCTGTAAGTTACTCTGTGCGGAGGCCCTATTTAAGTCATTAGGGAAGGAGTTTTCAAATGGGGGTGGGGGTTCATGACCAGTTGGGGTTGTAGGGTGGTTACATGGGGGTCACAAGCGCTGAGCTCTTTGGGGCTGATTACCCTGAAATCCAATTAAAGGCCCCCTCACTTTTTAACTTATAAGGAGGGATCATAATCAGAGACTTTCTGAGTGGAAAGGGTGACCAGTGTTAAAAGTCTGAAAACCACTGCAGTAGGGGTCTTGTACTGCTGGAGGCTCTGCCAATATCGAGTTACTTGTAGTCTCAAGGAGCCTCAATTTGTAATGATAATGGTTATTCTGGGATGTATTAAAAGGTGTATGTAAGATATAGGAGGTAATAATTCCCCTTTCCTCACTGTGGGTGGGGCCTCCATTGGAGTGCTTTGTCCATTTTTTAAAGAAAGAAGTGGCCAAATTGTAGAGAATTCAGAAAGCAACAAAAATAAAAGGTTTAGAAAACATAACATGTGAGATGTTTGGAAAAAAAATAGGCCCTGTTTAGAAAACAAGAATTGGAAATGGGGGGAAGAAGTATTCAATAATGCAACAGCTTTTTTTTTTATAAAGAGAACAGTCATCAGTTCTCTATATCCACTGAATGTGGAAAAGCTTAGTTTTTAACAAGGGAAAATTAAATATTTAAATTAGATATTGGTGCTTTGATGTAAGGCTAGGTAAGCAAAAGATTATAGAATCCTTGTAATTGGAAAAGTGACAAGGAGTCCTGTGGCATCTTACATAATTGGAGATTTCTAAGAACAGGTTAGACAAACACAGTTGTCAGAGATTGTCTAGCGAGAATCACAGAAGTGAAAGGCTCAAAGGGAAATCAAGTGGTCATCTAGTCTAAGTTAGTATGCATGTACTTCCTTTGAGGGCAACAGTGTTCTTGGCTGTATGCCACTCCTTTTGGAACCACTGAACATAGTATTATATTGTTCTACGCCATTGACTATCTTCTACTTCAGAAATGGAAGAATCTTTCTTACAACTGACTTTTTTTGTTTCCTTTCTTAGTTGCTGGGAGAGATTGAAGAACATCTGAATTGTACTATTTCCCAAGTTGAGCCAGATATAAAAGTACCGTTAGATGACTTTGATGGGAAGGTTACATATGGACAAAGAAGGGCTGCAGGCGGTAAGCAACTAATTAGTGTTCTGTAGTCCTGTGTTATATTCCATCTATAAGCAAAAACATTTCAGAGAATTGCAGGGATAGGTGTGCATTTATTTATGGCCATGAGCATGTGTTTAACCTTCACATAAACGTAGTTAAATAAACTGACCTTCTAAACTCTGCTTTATGAAGGGGTTTTTATTGGTTTTTGTCTAGATTAAAATTCTGTTTCCAACTTAGTTGCAATGGATAAGATTTACTCTGTGTGTGGTGAGGGCTGCAAGTTTGCCAGTAGCAAGTTAGTAAAGCTGTAATAGCAAAATTTCTGAACAATTGCAACTGAACAGAAGTACTGCTGACAAGTTATTTCAAGCATGTTCTTTAGAGTGTGGTTGTTTTTTGGCAGGTGGAACCTATAAAGGCCATGTGGATATTTTGGCACCTACAGTACAAGAGTTGGCCGCCCTTGAAAAGGAGGCTCAGACATCTTTCTTACATCTTGGCTACCTTCCTAACCAGCTGTTCAGAATGTTTTGAATATGCCACACTTTAGGCAAGACTTGAATAATTAAAAAAAGTTCCATATTGAAAGTACTGAAATCTTGTGCTGCTGTTTGGCAGCAGTATTTACAATAATGCTAAAAACCAGACACTATTCTTGCATGTCAAGCACCTCTGTTCAAGAATATAGATTCCCATGTTTTAGCTGTTGTGACTGTTGACCTAATAAAAGAGAACTAATCTAAAATTGAGTGAGATGTTTTATATTTTTCCTTCACCCTTGACTGAGTTTTCAGAATTGCTAGTTACATAGGGTTTTGATTTACTAAATGCTAATTTTAATTTACCCTATTGAGTGAGAATTTTAAGTGTGTTTCTAGTAAATATAAAATGATTTGCCCTTGTATTAATTCATCTGGCTAAGTTCAGTTTTCAGTCGCAGCCCTGACAGAACCACCAGCCCTGACATAAACGTTGTTCAGTTGTGTTCTAGTCCCTTTAAAAAATACGTTGTAATGCATGTTACAAACAACTGTGGCTTTTCACAAAGTACGTTGTTTTAAAATAAATACTGTAGGAAGAATCCGTGAAGTTTCTTTTACATATCTTAGGAATTTTAGAGGTTCTGTCTTGTAACAAAACCATTGAACTTTGGTCCTCTTATCACCTAGCTTTGAGTATTTCAGAACATGTGAATATAGCTGAAATGCAAAACTGCAGAATAATGCATATGTACTCCAATGTTTGTTGCGGAAATGCAATGAACGCTGAATTCACTTTGCTAAATGGAAGTCACAGGAACCAGGAGCCTGCAGCGTTCATAAGCATTTCAGAGCTTATAAATACTAATAGTTGATGGTGCTACCAGAGGTTTTTCCATAGTCACTACAAATTGCATGCACACGTCTTTCAAGTACAGTCTATCTAATGGCATTTTATTTTCAGTGTTTGGATTACTTCAGTTTTGTGGCTTCAGTTAAAAACCTTAATGTTACTTTTAAACTATTTTCAGTGGCTTATTAAAACAGCATTTGTCAAGTTAATTAAAAAATATCAAAAGCTCTGGGAAGTGTCTGATATTGTATGTGGAGGAGCATGTGTGTCCCATTTCCCTTAATATTTTTTCCATTCTTGTTCCCAGAAAACGTATTTCAAGAATTGCAGTAGTGTGCCTGCTTGCTAGAATAGAGGAAATGGTCCAGTGGCATTGGGAAAAGAACCCAGCAGCCTACATTTGTTTACTTGTTATACCAAAAAAATAAGTATTTCAATGGGAAGACTATGTTGTAGGAGGTGGTCTGGGAAAGAGAACTTAGTTATTTTGTCAGTAACTTAACCTGAAAAAACTGAGGAAAGATTCATTAGAACTGGAAACCATAACTGAATTGTGCATTGGCCTAGAAGTTCTTTTATCTCTGAAATTTTTTCTAGTATTCTTTTACTTGATGCATGCAAAAGTGCCACAGATCAGGCAGGCTCTCACAATGTGTGTTTCCATGGGGTATTGGAAGCCTAACATGTCTTCACATCAATAAAGGAAATAATGATTCCCCTTCTCCATCCTCCGTATGACATGTACACTAAGATGATGGACTATACTCATATACAAGATGCATTTAACTGAACAGTGTTCCTTAAACCTACACTTCTTTAACAACTTACGTGAAATTTTAATCTTGCAACAAAAAAATCACTTATACAAACTCACAAGCATCAGAATCATTCAGTGAGAGGAGGTTTTTTTAATAATCAATTAAGTTGGTCCTAAATAAGCATACGAAAAATTCTTGAACAGGTCTAGCAAAATTGTTCAGACAAGATCTCACAAATACCAGTCTTGGCTAGGCACCAAAATAAAAAAATGGAGGCACTAGACATTCACAATTCTGAAATGCAATCCTGATACTGAAGATGGCTAAACTTCTAAGGACATAGTTTTTCGGTGTTCAGGTTTGCAAAATAACTTTTTTACAGTTTTATACCAACCCCACCGCATTGTTAGCCTCTCCTTTATATTAAAGAGGCTTTTTCTGATTGATAGTTTCTCTAAGTATGTTCTCTCAAAGACTGCAACATGACTTATTTGATGAAGGATTCTTGGTTATTGAATTGGTTCCCAATAGCAATCCTTCAGACCCTGACTATTAAACAGAGACTAGTGCAAGGGGTACACCTTTCTTGGTAGACATTTATGTCTATCATTGTTGGCGGAAAGGGGGTGGGTGTCGGTGGGTGGGTGGGTGTGTGTGTGTGTGTGTGTGTGTGTGCGTGCGCCCCTCCACTGTTTGTCCTCTCAGTTGCAAGAGATTAACTATTGTTTGTATTAAATCAGGCTGCTGGCTAGGTCAGTAGTAGATGATAAAGTAACATCAAACTTTTACTTATCTTGAAATACAAATCAAACCTTTTTTCTAGTGATGCCATAAGGTTGAGAGAGCTGATCTCAACTAATACTTGGTTGCCTTGGGGGGGGGAAGTAGCTTATTGACAGATAAGAGGAGGTACTTGATGTTGACTAGAGATTGGGCGTCTCTTTGCCTATTCCCAAAGGCTGATGCTACATAGATAAGCAAGCTAAGCTCTCTAGCCAAAGCCCCAATTAAGTGACTTTTCCAAAAAGGGATTATTTCTGAATCCAGCAGTATAATTTTCTTTTGCATTCATAGCTAAGTAGTGATAAAGATGGATTTTTGCTACCAGTCTAAATGTGGAGTAGTTCTGTTAGTTTTAAGCCTAGACATACCAGTGCAATTGAGATGAGAATGTCTCTGAAACTTAGCAAATAACACTAATCTATCTGAGCTGGTTAATGAGAGAGCGCACACCTACCCATTTACAACCAAAGGGGAGTTGTTTTAAATTCATTGCTAAAGACCTAGAAAATCTATTGACTGCCTCATGGTGGTGCTAATGTTTCATGGATGCCTAAGGAGCGCAAAATCTAAACTAGTTTGTTACTGCCACTTAGTGTCAATGTTTTTTTGGGGGGGGGGGTTAGGTTCCTTTTTATAAAAAATTGCTTCAAGCTGAATTTTCCAATCAAAGATATTGGATCTTCATGTTTGGAGTTAAACTTAGTGTTAACAATGAAGAAGCTTTGCTTCATTAGCTGACTTGTTTCTGCAACATGATCAAACATGCAATTTAAACTATCGGAATGTTTTTATTCATCACTAACTATTTAAACAGTCTGTAGCTTGTTTTGGATACAATATAAATTCCTGCTGTAGACTGATCACCTGTACATGCCAAAACTGTTTGTTCTTTGCTGTTCTCATTAAATTGAGATAAATTTAGCATGGAATGATAAATTTTCATCTGTGTGTGCAACCTAGTATGAGTTGCTCTGTTACTGAATGTCATTAAATTTCAGGACTATGAATTAATAGGTGGAATAGATGGCCAGCAAATCAGTACTGGTACACGTTAATTATTCCTGGTCTAAAGTGGGTTGTACTAGATTTTAAGAATATAGTAAAATTTAGCAAAGTATACTAGCTTTCATTTTTCATAAACTTAAGAATTGTTTTCTAAAAACCAAAATTGGGATGAATGAAATGTTGAACTATATGTTGGTTTAACTTATTTGGCACTTTGCATTGTAGTATAGTCAGAAATAAAACTGTGTTTGAAGTACAAAACTGTTGAATTGGTATGTCTCATGAGAAATCATGCTCTCGTTGGATGATTAACTATTGGAGTATTTATAACTACTGGTAGTTATCTTTCTTTGTTTTCCTTTTCTACACTATAAAGGTTCCTTTTATGGAAGGGAAAAGGATACAGATGGTGTTTGCCACTCAGTGTCCAAACTGCTGAGTTGGGGGCCCCTTTTTAGTATACTCTGAAGGCAGGAGTTCAGTGCTCTCTTACACTTTAAGTATGGTTCTATTTTGTTACTGTGAGTGCAGACAAAATTGCTTCTGGCAATACTGGGTTTGCTTCAATGTTCTCATGTTTATGGAGCCACACATGCAAATAAATGTACCTTGTCTACTTGAATATAAACTGGCCTGTGGTGACTTCCATATGTGAATATCCATATAATGCTATGTGTTTAACTTACTTTGATAACTGATTTAAAGTATGAGTAAAATAACATACTGTTCCTAGTGGTAGATAGCAAACTGTTGATACAAAATTTGCTGAGAGCTAAAAACGTATATTCTTGATTGGGGATTGCATACATTCACTGTGCAACATTTTAAAATAAGACTTGTATTATTCGGGGGTGGGGAGATGAGGACTTGAGGTGGGGTAGCTGGGTGGATTGGCTGACTGGTATTCAAATCCTCAACCAGTCAGTTATACCTCCTAGTCATGTATGGACCAAGTATAACCATGGTTGATGGAAGTTAAACCCTGAAGAGACATTATTAGTACCTATTGTAGGGGTTCCCCTTGACAATTAAAGTTCTCAATATATTGTATTTACCAAAAATTTCAGCAAAAACTTTATAGACCAGTTTTATAACTGTTTGAAAGTAAAGCCCTAAATCGAAAGCATCTCCTCATAGTCCTAATGCTGAGTGATCTCACATAACCTTACAAAGAGCTTTATAAAGGTGGATGAGTGTGGTTAACTATGTTCTTAATACCGAGCTCTTTATGTATAGTAATTGTTATCAATATGTAGTGCTTTTTATCAATAGATTTAAAAGCCTTTTACTAGAGAGATCAGTATTAAATAGTCCCATCTTACAAATGTGGAAATTCATAGATACAGCAATTGTGCCCAAAGGCAGCTGGCCAGTGGCAGAGCTGGCCAGTGTTCACTGTACTATCTGCGGGTATGTCTACACTGCCACCCTAGTTCGAACTAGGGTGGCTAATGTAAGTATTTGAACTTGCAAATGAAGCCCGGGATTTAAATATCCCGGGCTTCATTTGCATGTTCCCGGGCGCCGCCATTTTTAAATGCCCCGTAGTTCAAACTACCGTTAAACCTCCTTGCAGGAGGAATAACGGTAGTTCGAATTAGGAGCTTTAATTCGAACTACCTGGTCCGTGCCCCGTGTAGCCGCGGGCAGGTAGTTCGAACTACGGGGCATTTAAAAATGACGGCGCCCGGGAACATGCAAATGAAGCCCGGGATATTTAAATCCCAGGCTTCATTTGCAAGTTCAAATGCCTACATTAGCCACCCTAGTTTGAACTAGGGTGGCAGTGTAGACATACCCTGCTAGTATAAGGCTATATAGACACTGTCAGTTTTAGACCTATTCTGTCACTTGGTCTCCTGATTTTTATAGATCCACATTCAAGCCTGTACACCATGCTCCCTCTAAATGTGATGATCTTACCAAGAATTTGTCATCGTAATGCTTGGAAAATACACACTACCTAAAATCTTTACTCTAGCTTAAAAAAAAAATCATCTTTGTAATGACCCATTAAAGGCATTTAGTCACTAAAGTTGCTCGTACCTGATACTTTCTGATGGTGTAAGATATTAGAAGTGCTGCACTGAGTTGTGAGTGAATATATTAGTAGAAGATGCATGTACATAGGCTGAACTGGAGCTATATACTGTAATACCTAAGAGGGCATTTGGTCAGTGAGCAAATACTGTTTCTAGTTGGCTGAAGACTGCCTTTGCCTACAACTATAGAAAGAAAATGTGTACAGGCAGTCCCCGGGTTACGTACAAGATAGGGACTGTAGGTTTGTTCTTAAGTTGAATCTGTATGTAAGTCGGAACTGGCGTCCAGATTCAGCCGCTGCTGAAACTGATCAGTTTCAACAGCGGCTGAATCTGGACGCCAGTTCTGACTTACATACAGATTCAACTTAAGAACCCCAGGCATCCCCAAGTCAGCTGCTGCTGAAACTGATCAGCAGCTGATTCCAGGAAGCCCGGGGCAGGGGCTTCCTGTAGCCAGCCACTGGTCAGTTTCAGCAGCGGCTGACTTGGGGACGCCTGGGGCAGAGCAGCTGGGGTGCTGCTGGGTTGGTCCAGTAGCGCCGCCGCTCCTCGGCGCTACTGGACCAACCCAGCAGCACCCAAGCTGCTCTGCCCCAGGCATCCTGATTCAGCCGCTGCTGAATCTGACCAGCAGTGGCTGAATCAGGACGCCTGGGGCAGAACAGCTGGGGTGCTGCCCGGTTGGTCCTGTAGCGCCCAGAGCGGCGCTACGGGACCAACTGGCAGCGCCCCAGCTGCTGTACCACAGGTGGCCGGAGCAAAGCCACGGAGCGTGGGGGCAGCGGGACAGCCCAGACGTGCCGTGGCTGTCCTGCTGAACCTCGGGCTCCGTGGCTTTGCTCTGCTTTGCTCCCCGTCCCCCTGGTCTACAGACCAGGGGGACAGGGAGCAAAGCGGCGGAACCCGCGGGCAGCGGACAGCCCAGATGCTTCTGGGCTGTCAGCTGGCCGGGCGCTCCGCGGCTTGGCTCTGCTTTGCCCCCCTCCCCCCGTTCCCCTGGTCTGTAGACCAGGGGGACGGGGGGGGAGGAGGGCAAAGCAGAGCCAAGCCTCGGAGCGCGTGGGCAGCGGACAGCCCTGTCCGCTGCCCACGTGTTCCACCGCTTTGCTTCCTCTCCCTGGTCTGCTGGAGACCAGGGAGAGGAACGGCCCTGTTCGTAACTGCGGATCCGACATAAGGGGACTGCCTGTATTAGCAAGAAAAAGTATGTGTTGAACAGGTCGATGTAGGTGACTATCACACCATACAGAATCTATAAGCTCATAAAAGTATACTTTCCTACCAGCCTCTGCTTCCTGATTTTCATTAGCTGCCTTCTGCCCTAGGCAAAAACACAGCAGCTAACCCAAGCACAACAGGTAGCATCAACATATCTAACTTGAAACAGAACTAATTATCTCTGCTGCTAAGAGCCACACCATGAGCACAGGCCTAAAACACATGATCAGTAAAAGCCCATTATAAATACCTGTTCTCAGCACAAGCTATGTTTGTACATTTCTGTTCTATTTTTGAGCTCCAGCACCATCTAATGAGAATTTATTCCCCCCCCCTCTATTTTTATATAGATAGATACATAGATTAGGTAGAATTAAAGAACATTTTTTCTGCAGGATGACAGAAGTTATATCATGTCACTCTGCCTTCCCTCATGCTCCGTGGAGCCATGAGCCATGCAGTCTCCCCCCCGGCACAGTGGAGAAGCGGAGCTTTGGTGAGAAGGGGCTGTCCGTCCCTCAGTACCTCAGGTTACTTCAGAACAGGCAGTGGTAGGGCTGGGCTGGGCTGAGGAGCAGGCAGCTGGGAAGCAGGCAGCCTGACTTGGTGTATAGCAGCTGCTTCACAGCCTCCTTCTGCCCGCTCAGTCCTGCACACCTCAGGGTATAGCCGGTATCCACTTGAGAAGAACAGAGGGAGGTGAGGCCTCTGTTTTTTCTCTCTGCGAGCCAGAGCAGCACCATTTGATCAGCCCAAGGATGGATGTGCCACAGTTCGGAGCCTGCAGTAGTGTCTGTGTCGTCCTGTGCACCCTTGGCTGTGGGTCGCTTGTGAGAGAAGGAGGGGTGGGTTGGCCCTTCGCTTCCTGGTAATAGGACTCCCAGCCCAGTCCCACAATGCACAGGGTGCGCCGGGTTCCCTCAGCGCTGCCTGCATGGAAATGCCCCCATTGGGTGTGGGGGAACCTGGGTTTAACCCCTGCACCTGGGTGCCTCCCCCAGATTTGTGTGGCACTAATGGAGTTAGCACCCTTCCCCCAACGTACACCCCCATCAGGCCTTTGCCCTCCTTTGGGCTGGTGGTTAACACCCTACCACACACACCACGCCACCCCCCAACAGATTGTGTGGCTCGAATTAAGGGAAGCTGGTGCTGGCACTGTAATTTTTTTTGGGGGGGGGGGGAGGAGGCAGTTTCGAGGCTGGAGTGCCAAGCAGGCAGCCTGAGTGTGGGCCAGGTGGAGGTAGTGGCTTCCTGCTGGGTCCCACCACCACTGTCCCTGGCTCACCTTTGGCGCTCCTCCGGCGGCCAGAGGGGAGCCGAAAGACCAGGGCTGCAACCAGAAAGGGAAGTGGGGGGGCCAGAGGGTGCTGAGGCCAGGACTGATGCAGCTCTGGCTTTCCCCCTCCCTGGTGGCTGTGGGGGGCACCAGAGGCCGGGGCTCACACGGCCCCGGCCCTCCCCAGCAGCTGGGGGGATAGTTAAGCCTGCCTACCTCCACAGACCAGGAGATTGGTGAGTGTAACAGGCATGGGACACTGCTTCCTAGTATTATGTAAAATCTATCCAAGATACTCACTGAAATACTTGAGTAGCTGGCATATTAGCCTCTGCTATAAAGATTCAGTGGCATAGTCTTCATAGACTTTTTCAGAGATGGTTGTAAGGATCAGTGAGCTTCACTAACATGAATTAATTATAAAATAGTGGTTATGGAATGTATTTGCTGCTTATTAGTCATATTTAAAATCCGCTCTTTCAAAACTCTAAGCCATTAGTACATTAGCTGATTGCAGTATTTGGTTCTTTAATGGTAGTTTAGTTTTACCTACAATTGGAACCAAAAAAAAGTCATATGACATTTTTGGTGCTATTTAAACTTTTATGCTAGTTTTTTATCATTAAAAAAGGTGAATCTACATTGTAAGTTACAGCCCAATATAATCTGAAATAGAATATTAGACCGGAGTAACTGGATTTACAGTAAAACTATTGACTTATCCATAACTAGAGTACTGTTAGCAGTTCTTTTACAGAGCACCAAACTACTGAATAAAGCTTTTCCAAATTCAAGGAATAGTCTCTCTACAAGCTTTAAAATGAGCAGAAGCTACTTAAAGTTCTCTGTCAACAGTCCAAATTGCACAGAAATCCTGCTGACAGCTTGATGTGCAATATGCTACTTTTTCACTAGTATCCTTATTTAATCCAACTTTCTATAGCACATAGTAGCTTGAAATATACAGCAGCCCTTAACTTAACTTTCATTAACATCTTACTGAATTTAAAAAAATTAAACCAAAAAATGCCCGCCTGTGCTCTTAACCTTCTTAAATTGCTTGAAGTGACAGTCTCTGCCTCTAACAATGTAAGAATTTTGTTACCTTCTATCTTTCATTTGCAAATTAACTTTTAACTGTAAATATGTTTTATAGAGCTGAATGACTGACCTAAAATGAAAAATAAGTTAAACCCAGATTGACCTTTAGCGCCCCATCTACCTAGACTGCAACAGCATTCTTGTATGCAATCTGTACTCAGAGGTGCCCTGGAATGCATTTGTAACCACCACCTAGTGTACCTGAGTCCTGGACCTGAATGTAGGAGCCTCTGGATGCATCTACTCTGCCGCATTTTTCCGGAAAAATAGCAGTTTTTCTGGAAAAACAATACTTACGTTAACACTGCCATTAAGTTTTCGACAAAGTTGAAAGAACGGAGGGGTTTTTCAGATAGTGGTAAACCTCATTCCACAAGGAAGAAGCCTTTTTCCGAAAAAGCCACTTTTTCCAAAAAAGCCTTTTTCCGAGTGATCCTCGTGGCCACTCTATGCAGACTAATCACAACTTAAATGTGAGAGAGCATCCATATTGATTGAATGCTATCTTTCAAAAAAGAGCATGGCCTTTTTGTTGCGCTTTTGCTGTGTGGACACTCTTGAAATAAGTTTTTCCAGAAGATCTCTTCCGGAAAAGCTTCTTCCGAAAGAAGCCCACAGTCTCGACGTTGCCTCTTTAGACTACTTACAGTGAGAGATTAAAAACAAGGGCGCTCTACAGCCTAAGCTAAGTGCCACCACATGGGACAGTGAACCACACTAGGGGCTCGTCTACATTGGCCCCTTTTCCGGAAGGGGCATGTTAATTTCACGAGTCGTAATAGGGAAATCCGCAGGGGATTTAAATATCCCCCGCGGCATTTAAATAAAAATGTCCGCCGCTTTTTTCCGGCTTTTAGAAAAGCCGGAAAAGAGCGTCTACACTGGCCCCGATCCACCGGAAAAAGCGCCCTTTTCCGGAGGATCTTGTTCAAAGTAGGAATAAGATCCTCCGGAAAAGGGCGCTTTTTCTGGAGGATCGGGGCCAGTGTAGACGCTCTTTTCCGGCTTTTCTAAAAGCTGGAAAAAAGCGGCGGACATTTTTATTTAAATGCCGCGGGGGATATTTAAATCCCCTGTGGATTTCCCTATTACGACTCGTGAAATTAACATGCCCCTTCCGCAAAAGGGGCCAATGTAGACGTAGCCTAGGTGTGTGGGTTACATAACATTTGGAGAATAATAAGTGCCAAGAATGTGGTCAAGCTAAACATTTGGGTATAAGATAACCCAACAGTCAGGGATATGGGTTTGCAGCCAGAACACACATTCCAATTTCATCTTGCTTTTACAAAGCCCCCTATTAAAAAATCCTATAATACCCTTTTCCTATGCAGTGAGTACAGTATCCTTCTTGTTTACTTTAGTGACAAAAATCAAGTTAGTTGCCTTTTACTTCTGTGAGCCTGGTAGACTAGAGCCTGCACTCTGAAAAGAGCAAACAGTACAGTGTTGATTCTCTGAACATTTGTTTGCATGGTTCCAGTCAGTTTACATCTGTTGTAAACGAGTTAAGACCCTGTGGTTTGCTCAAGGGTCATTGAAAGCCTAATTTGGCCTGCAAAACTTATTTGTAATGAGTGTGAGAAGGAGAATTTCAAAAAACAAAACTTGCAGAGCCCATGCTGAGTTTGCAGGGCTGGCAGTTAGAAAACAATACATCTTCTAACCACTGCTCATTGGTAAAAGTCTCAAAAGTGACTCAATTTCCTAGATGTTTCAATTTTTGATGTGCAACTGAAGACCTTTTCAAGGGATCCTGATTTTCAGAAAATGCTAACCCCCCACCCTCTGAATTAGGTCATTTTCTAATGTCTGTCAAAGGGGTTTCCAGAATCACTAGTCATGTTTGAAAAACTTGGCTACTCACAGACTCTCCACTTGCATGCCAACTTTTTTATAGTCAGCAGCGTCCTACTTTAAGCATTTCATATTAAAGGTAACCTTTCTTTCCTAAGACCAAGTGAAGTTATGCGAGCTCCCTATAGTATAGCTGTGAGACTGCTGTCCCAAGATCACATTCAGAAATCCCAATTTTAGTTGTAATATGGCTTTAAACATATTTCATAGTTTGTTCATTGAGAGGTGGCTTTCCAAGCTTTCAAAACCTTCATTGAACAAAATTAGCAGCTTGACTCAGTGTGACCCCCACCTATTCATACTGAAGCAATCAAATGGAGCAGTACTAATTTTATTTATTTTTATTTATATATGTTTACAAGACGCAGATCAATACATTCTACCTACAGTGGCAAAAATTTGTATTCTCTCCCTCATCCTGTGGCGCTTCCTTAGAATGATGGCTCTGTGCTTTGCACTACTACTGCTGTACCTATTGGATATTTTGCCATGTCTCATCTTCCCACAGAAGTTTTACTATATCCAGAACTTGCATCTTAATTATTCAAAGAAGAAACCCTAAACTTCACTAGTCTGTGTCCCACATTAAGCTAATTAACATGAGTGCTAAACTGAGTTCCCACAAGGGCCACTACATCTCCCAATAGAGGACTGCAGCTCTCCAACAGCTGCTTAGTGGAGAGTTTAGAAAGAGAAGAATGAGTTCATTTATTGAGGTGCTGCTGATGTGAGAAACTATTTCAGGGATCAAAAGGCCTCATTATATGGCTTGTCTTAGAACCATCCTTTTAATTTTGCTTTAATGTGAAATTGCCTGTTGTAGCAGCATAATGGCTGTTGGTTTGCTCAAAACCCAGTTGCCAAAAGCTTTTATTTTACAAGTAAATTGTATAACAAAGTAAAATCTGGACACACTAGCTGTGAAAACAATATTAAGATTTTGCTTTGGTTTCAACAATGAAAAAATTCCTGTTACGTAGAACAATGTGATCTGAAATAATGAGACATTTCATGGAACTTGGAAAAAATCAGATCTCCAGCCTATTTGTACAAGCAGGCCACACTCAGATGGGTTGTCCTGTTGAATGGATTAAAGCCTGTACTTACTTCAGGGTTTTCTTAAGACAAGCTTTTTCTAATGTGTGTATTCAAGAGGTTGCAATCTAGCCCCTAATGAACAGGGTATTTCCCCCATTGATTCATCTGTATTGCCACTTTATATTGTACCATTGCCACCTCCCTCATGCATAGGGTGCAGGAGGAAGCCCAGCAGAAGTAAAGAGAGCGTGGCCCCCCCTGCTCCATTTCTTCCTCTGAGGCCTGCCTTCCACTTGCTTCTCCCCCCTCCCTAGCCAATTGGCTGGCTGCTCTCCACTTCCCTACCCCTCCCCACTTCCCAGCTGGGTTCCCTCTGATGTTGGGCTGGGACCAGAGGCACAGCAGCACTCAATGACATGAATTCTCACTAGTGCAGGACAAAATGAGAGCCCAGTGTCAGGTGTATGATTTAAAATAGCTGCTGGGATGCTCTCAGTTACTTGAAGATTGGGCAGTGAGCTTCAGGGAATCTATTCTGTTCTTTCTAGTGTTGACCCTTTTTGACCCAAATGGTGAGTCAAATTTTGAAGTCATTATTCCAGCTGGATGTAAAAATGGATGAACTCTGGTATTTTTCTTTGATGCATTCTTGAAAACAAACAAGATATATACAAAGCCCTGCTCCCCCAAATGTAGGAAAAACCAATAACAAAGCAATTTCCTGGTTTACAGCTCTAAACCTCTTTAGCTACCCCCAGACTTAAAAGTGCTCTAACTTTTTCCAGGCTCACACTGTGCTCACAGGCTGCTCTTCAGCTTTTCTTCTTTTTTTTTGCCTCTCCCTCTGTCCTTGTCCTCAAAGAGCTCAGTCATCATGATGCATGTTTTCTAGTGCCTTAAAGTGATACATCAGAGAAGTGCACCTTGCCCTTGTAGTGGAAGTTGATGAGGTTTGTGGTGGTCCTGAATTCCAGAGCAAGTCCTTCCTGACCTGATACCCAAGAAAGTGTGTTTCTTATGCAGCTAAATGTTACCCATATGGTGGACAGTTCCACTATGTCAAAAGCCATAGTGTTGAGCATAGTGTTCTTTCTGGAGCTGTAGTTCAGCTATTAGATATGCTTGGCCCAAGACTCTGAATTCCCGGAGAAGATAAGGGCAGAGACATTAAATTTGATTCTGTATTTCATGGGGAAGCCAGCATACGGAATCAAGGAGAGGGTTTGATGTGACCATGGTACCCTGTGTACTGTCACATTCTGAATTAGTTGGGGTTTGCTCAGGGGCAGATGACAGTTTTGTGGGGCCCCCCCTTTGCCATGGCGCATGCGCAGTGACGCCATGCGCATGTGCAGCGGCGCCACGGCCCATGCGCGGGGCTTTTTGAAGCGCGGGGCCCGGGGCAGCCGCCCCATTCACCCTGCCCTATATCCGCCCCTGGGTTTGCTAAAGGGTGATGGCTGGTACAGTTTATTGATGTCATCCAGATGGGGGATGACAGAAGCGTGTGTAAATGAGGTCAGGTCTTTGCCAGGAGAAGTTGGGGCCTCCTAGCCAAGTTGAGATGGCAGAAAGCATTGCTCTTGAGCGCTGCAGTGTGGCAACTTAGCATCAATGAGGAATCGAAGACCACTCCGAAACTGAGAAGTGAATTGTTCAACTGTGGATTGGTAGGTATGTTCAACCAAAAATGATTGCACTGTGGCTAATGCCCTCCATCTACACTCTTCTGTGTTAATAGGCAGAGGGTCCTTGGAATCTAGCCCAATTCCTTCTATTTTGTTAGCTTTTGCTATATGAGAAAAAATAAAACTAACTTTGCCATAATGCACATGATTTGTAATCACCTAGAAGCAAAATCACAGCGTTGAATCTTTCTGTATTTTATTGGGAATGAGGTTTCCAGGTAAGCGAGTGAAGAGATGTTATTTACAAATACTTAAGCATGAATGTTTCAGGGATCTCCTGACAATAGTTTTTAAAAATATAACCAGAGTTGTTGACTCGAGTCCCATGACTTGAACTCGAGTCCAACTTAAGTCGCTTAGGTGACTCGACTTGAGACTTAACTCGGATTCATGGTTTGTGACTTGAGACTCGACTTGAGACTTGCTAATTTTGTTAAATAGACTTGGTGAAAAAATTGTCTGAAAATGCCGATATTGATGGCTTGTACAAAAGTGACTTGACATTTTTTAAATTAAGACTTGAGACTCGACTTGGGACTTGACTCGAAAGTGGCTTTAGGGACTCGAGATACGACTTGACTTGACAATGACGACTTGAAGACAATACTGAATATAACCATGATCAAAGTTGCTTTTCTAATGCTTCATCCGTGTCTAAAGTTTAATTGCATTACCTACATGCTTATCAGTGAAGTATCTGAACATGTTAGAAACACAATCTTTATTTTCAAGAACAGAATCTGAGGATGATAATTTTGAAGTACCTTTCATCTAATCCTTCGATTGCAGTGCATTTAGCCCTGAACTGAACTGAGGCTCAGCTTAAGGCCTAAAGCAGAGTTCAAAACAACTAAGTTGAAGGCAACTGTACTCTGAACTGTAGCTGAGAAATCTGATCTCTCAGATTCATGCTCTTGATGGCATTAGCATTCTGGTAAACCTATCCCTGTCGCTTATTGATGCTTTTCACACTCTGCACCGTCTCAGGCTCCCTGTGAACAGCTGAATATAAAGGGCACTGAGAGGTTTGATTTTTATACCCAGATTGATAGATTAGGAACAAGAGATCAGCCTGCCTTGGACTGAACTAGGGTCACGGTTCATGCTGAATAAAAATCTCCCAGACATTTTATAAGGGGTGACATTCAAAGAATGTTGATTTTAATTATCTCAAGTGCATACTGATATGTCCTTAAAGAACACAGGGAGGAGGTAATCTGTTTGTAGGGCCAGCAGGACCCCCAGGTAGATTATATGCTTGACTGCTACCATATGTTTAGCTGGGAGTGACATTACAGCCTATCCAGGGGAAGAAACCTTGATGTGAGAACCATAACAACCAATTTCCTTTAAATACTGTTGTCTGCCGTATTGCTACACTGAAGCACTCAGCAACAGTCAGTTACATTTTCTGACTGGTTTCCAAAAGGATATATTCCAAAAGTGGTTTGTTACTGTTTAACAGGACACTCTACCGTTTGGTAGGCCTCAACATTAATTTACTCTCATTTTATTCTAAAAAACCAAAAGCAAACAAACAAAGCCACAAACCAAACAGCACCTTGCTCTTATCCACGTGCTAAAACAGAATGGTAGAGCAACCCTTCAATGGTAATCTAATCTGCATGTGGAAGGAAAAGAAGAGTAACAGGGAAATGAATTTGAACTTCAGGTTTCACAATTTTTAAAAGATTAACATGCAAACATGTCAAACTATGTCACTATCCCACTACTTGTAATAAATATTTTTACTGTCACTTGTGCCACTTTGTGGCTATCATCATAGATTCCTGCAGCTCAGGAGATAAATCCCTAGTTATCTTGAGCTAGTGAAGTTTTGTGCTATTCCTATCTGAAGGACAAAAACAATCATTTCACACTTTGCTTTCTCAGGAGTGACTTCTTTTCAAGTCACCCTGACAAAGAAGGTGGCAATTCAGTATTGTCAGAATTGCCAGATGATGAACCAAAGTGGTTCTATTAGAAATTAAATTGTGCTTTTTTCATTGTTAAACAAATATTAAAGCAGTTTTATGCTGTAACATGCAGTGGATCATCTTGAAAGAACATGAAACCAAACTATCAACCAAAAAAGAAACAAGAAGTAGCATTTTTTTTAGCTGCTGAAGGAATCGTTCTTCTACAATGTTTCTTGAAACTTCATTTGCACAAGGTAGGACCACCCACACCTCTTGTTTATGTGCTGGGCTCCTGTGAGGTTGAAAATGGGTGAAGGATTTTCCTTAACTACAAATATAGTCTCTCCATGAAATGTGAGTGCATGGTCAAATTCATACATATTCATCTTCTAGCACATCAAAGAAACTATTATTTTTCTGATGCTTTTATGTTTCTCACACTTTTCAACAATAGTTCTGTATATTTTAATACTTAAATATTTCATAGCTACAATTAAATTGCATTAAAATAAAGTTAAGGGTCTGACTTAAAACACACAAGGAAAGAAATTTAAACTTCAGACAGAAAATTCTAGCCTGTAAAAGGTTGTGCAGGATTTTCTAATAGTCAGGTGGCATGATATTCATAATCATCAAATATTTTGTATTACCTAATTACAGAGTAGGAGATTAAGAATGAGGTTTAAACCTTCATTTGGGGTTTCTGTGTTTAAATCAATTCTGTTTTGACTTAATGGGAATGTAGACACAAGACTTCATTTAAATTAAATCGGGGAATTAAAGTGTGTAATAGATATAGAAATACATGAACCTTTACTAAATGGGCCATAATTTTAGTTCATTGTGTAAATATGTTTTTTGTTATTTTTATTGTGTTCCTTATTTGTCTAACAAATCATGTCCACTCCAGTGACTGAGGGTGTGTCTAGACTACATCCCTTTTTTGAGAAAGGGATGTAAATTAGGCACGTCGATATTGCAAATGAAGCTGGAATTTGAATTTTCCTCACTTCATTTGCATAATGGCAGCTGCCGCTTTTTTTCAAAATGGGGCTGCCCAGGGCACGTCTGCAGGAGCACCCCACTAAGCTGGGCCTCCACTTCCCAGATCAGGCCCCGGGATTACTCTGGCCCTTGCGGGGCCCCCACTGTGATTCTTACTAGGGACACTCGCTGTGGGGTCACTACGGTGCTGTGCCCCTGCTTCCCTGTGCCCTCTCTCTACTCTGCATTGGCCATCGGTTGGTGGGGAAAGGGGGTTTGGGCCCTCTCACTCTCCAAACCCCAGCCCAGGACCCTAGGACGGGGGAACACTTGGTCCCACGTCTTGACTGATGGGGCCGCTGCCCGAAACTCGCCAGCCCTCGAGCTTCCAGGCCTGTCCCAGGCTATTTCCTTCCTAGTTGACCCTCTGGGAGTGTCACACCCACCCTTCCCCCCGGCCCTTTCAGCTCACCCGAGGTGTTATGCCACACTCTCGGTCCATCGGTGCAGGGCTGGCTTTAGGAAGTGCGGGGCCCAATTTGAACCATTTTGACGGGGCCCCACAGCAATTTTGGTTGAGTGCAAAAAAATAAAACACAGCGCAAAAAAAATCCCCTGCCCCCCCCCCCCCACACACACACCCCCGCGGCATAGGAAAACCCTGTGCTAAACTCACATCTCCTGTGTATAATTTTTGGTGGTACCACATTAGCCACACCCCCTGGCCCCCATTAACCACGCCCGACCCTCAGCCACAGCCCCTGACCCCCGTTAACCAGGCCTCAGGAGGTAACATGCTCGGGGCAAGAACGGACACATGACCAGAAGTAAAAGGTGTCATGTCACCCCTCTCGAAGGACTTTTCCCACCATCCTCCTACCAACAGGGATTAGTTTGGCCCCCACCAAACCCCCCTCGTGCAACTATCCTACAATTACATTAACCCAATTGTGTGACATTAACTCGGGGGCAGAGAAAATGGGGGAAGTGTTCACTCTAAGGCTATGTCTACACTCGCAGCTTCTTACGCAAGTATAGCCGTTCTTGCGCAAGAACCCACAGAGCAGCCACAGTGCCCGCCTGCTCTTGCGTAAGGCAATTTACAGTATGGCGTGGTAAGAGAGGGTGTCTTGCGCAAAAGCTACACTCTTTTCTAACAGGTGTAAGCTCTCTTGCGCAAGAGGGCGGTGTGGATGCTCGGCAGGGGTTTCTTGCACAAGAAACCCCTATGGCTAAAATGGCCATTGGAGCTTTCTTCCTCAATTTTTTGTGTTGTGCACCTGTACTGAATTCATGTGGCTTGTTTGGATGTGCCACTGTGGCACCCAAGTTATTAATAAATATTTTATAAACCTTTACCTTTTCTCTCTGCTGCCATGTCTTCTCCCCTTGCTCCATCAGCTCCCCTGGTGCCTGCTGCCCCCCAACTCCTCATCCTCCTCTGCTGTCCTGACTCCTGCCCTTGTCACTGCTCTCAGCCCTCCTGTGACCTGCCCCCTTCCACCAACCCTTCTGTCCCCCCTGTGCCCACTCCTCCAGTAGCCCCACTCTGATCATGTGAACATAACATAAGAACATAAGAACGGCCGTACTAGGTTAGACCAAAGGTCCATCCTGTCTGCTGACAGTGGCCAGCAACAGGTGCCCCAGAGAGGGTGGACCGAAGACAGTGATCAAGCGATTTGTCTCCTGCCATCCCTCTCCAGCCTCTGACCAACAGAGGCCAAGGACACCATTTTATCCCCTGGCTAATAGCCTTTTATGGACCTAACATCCATGAAATTATCTAGCTTCTCTTTAAACTCTGTTTATAGTCCTGTGAGCTACCCCTTCTCATCCCCTCTTCTAACACCTCCCTCTACACACCTGCCCTGCCTCTCTCCTCTGGTGTTGGTCCTTCCCCTGCAGGTGTCTGCCCTCCTGCTTCACCCCAGAATCCCCTGCACCTTCCCTTAGCCCTGCACCCTCATGGTGCCTCCCCCTTCCCTTACTGCCCCTGCCGTCTTTGCCCTCTTTTTCCCTAATGCCCAACCCCTCACCCCTCTCTGCCCCCATTCCCCTCCTGTCCCTCTGTGCCCTCACACGACTTGCTCCATCCCCACCTTTCTCAGACCCATCCTTTCTTTCAAGCCTTCTCCCAGCATCTCCCTCTCTAGTCCCCAATGCCCTTCCTCTCTCCTCTCCTCTTCCAGCATCACCCTGTCCCCCCTCCCACTGACACCTTTCCTCCTGCCCTTTTCCTCATTGTCTGCACTTGGCCCCCTTACATTTGTCTCTCCTCCACCCTGTCTCTTGGTGCCTTCCCCCTTTTATCCCCCTCCCACTCCACACAAGCCCCTTCCTCTCCCCCTCCACACAAGCCCCTTCCCCCTAGTTTTCCCTCTCCCCTACCTTCTGCCTTCCACTTTGTGGGGCCAGAGTCTGTGCTCGGGCCCAGGGCTCTCAACCCGGAGCCAGGCCATGCGACACAATGTGCCTCCAAGGAGTTTTAAAATCCCAGGCTGTGACATCACGTCACGCCTGGGCGTCCTCCCCGTTCACCTGCAAATGTTGCGTATGGCAGTGGCAGCAGCACGCGCTGGCAAGGGGGAGCTGCACTGAGAACCTCGCATGGCAGGGACAGGCCAGGACCAAGGGGCTGAGGTGGGAGTGGGAGGACACGTGGGGGGGCTGGCAGACGGTGTCCGGGGTCTGCTCCAGGCAGAGCCGGGGGAGAGACACAGCTCCACATATTGCTGGAGCAGGGCCCTGGCTCTGAATATTAACTCGCCGCCCATAGCGCCCGGCCCACTTCTGGATTCAGGGCATGGGGCCCCTTTAGGCATGGAGCCCCGTTCAGGAGAATCAGGTGAATCAGCCCAAGGCCGGCCCTGCATCGTCGTCCTCTAGATCTGGTCTTCACCCTAGGGAGGAAGGGAGGCTCCTGTCTTGCCACCTTGGCATTTGCTCCCTCTTCCTACCTTCCCCCAGGTGTCCTTCTGTTTTTTATAGTCCCCCCGCTGCCGGCTGCGGGGCTACCATTAATGACATCATGGGACGTCCCCCATCCCCCCCCAGGTCTGCCCTCTGGGCCTTTTACATCCGGCATGGGTATAGCACTTCAGGCCCTTTGTCCAGTGCTGGCTGCCGATCGGCTGGCCCGACTCTTCCCGCCGATCAGCTGTTCCGCGCCGGCTGCCGGACGGCTGATTGGGCCTGCGCAGTGGGCTCTACGCTGCCCGGCACGCTAGTGTGGGGCCATGCTGCCCCATCACAGGGGCTTTTTTGAACCCCCCTCCCCTGGCAGTTTAGATGGGGATCTTTCAAAAATAAAACCCTTTTTTGAAAGATCCCATACTCCTCAAAAAATCTTTCGAAATCTCAAGATCTTTCGAAAAAGGGTTTTATTTTCTCAAGATCCCCATCTAAACTGGTTTTTTTTTCGAAAAAGACCCGTTTTGAAAAAAATGGCAGCTGCCATTACGCAAATGAAGCATAGGACATTCAAATCCCGGCTTCATTTGCAATATTGACATGCCTAATTTACATCCCTTTCTCAAAAAAGGGATGTAGTCTAGACACAGCCTTAGTCAAAAAAAAAAAAAAAAAGAAAAAAAAGAAAACCTAGCAATATCAGAACACATTTAAAATAAGTTTTTATTTAATTTAACTTTTTTGATTCCATGCACAGTAATGACTTTGCAATCATTGTGAGATAATGCAACCATGAACATGCTAGCATGTAGTTCCCATTTCTTCATGAGAAGTGACATATGAATAACTCCATACATGTTGAACTCAGATTATAAAGCCAGAGGGGACCATTGTGACCTGCACTGTAGCAAGCTGCATGAAATTTGGAGGGCAAAGCACAGGTTGCAGTAAAGAAGAGATTGGCAGAAGCACCGGACAGCCACGCTCTAGGCATGAGTTTTGAATGCTAGCTGCAGTTGCATCATCTCTGGCAATAGCTCTCTTAATAAAAAATCTGTCCTTTCATGTTGTTATTCATGGTATGTGGTACCAAAAACATGGTGGAAGCAATCTGTCTAGTTAGACACACGCTGAGGAAGAGAGTGGAACTAAGAGGCAAGCAAAGAAGAGAAACAGAGCAAAACAGGGACTGCACATCAGGAATGTTGGATTTCCAGATAATAAAATTGTTGCATTAGAATGGAAATTGTGGAAGCAAGAATTAAGTGTCTGTACCAGAGGTGGGCAATAAGTTTTGCAGCGGGCCACTTAGGACATGTCTATACAGCAGGGTTAAAGCCGAAATAAGCTATGCAACTTGAGCTGCGTCAATTGCATAGCTTAAGTCGAAATAGCTTATTTCAGCGTTAGCACTGTCTACACTGCAGGAAGTCTGAGAGAGCACTCTTCCTCAAATTTCCCTTCCTCCTTGTAAAATGAGAGTTACAGGCAGTGCTGGCTCTAAGCTGTGGGTCAGCACAGCTTCACAGGTGATTAATCAGCCTTGCCCTGTCAGTCTGCTCTGTGCAAGGAGCCCTGAGCCCCTGACTGGGCGTGGCTGATTAATCACCTGTGAAGCTGTGCTGCCCTGCAGCTCAGAGGGTGCACCGATTACAGGAGTCCGAGTAAGAAGTCCTCCAGCTCAACAGTTATTTAGATATTGTGTTGAAATAAGTGCTTGTAGCTTAAGATGCAGACTATGTTCTTTTGGAATAATGTTAGTTATTCCGAAATAACACTGCTGTGTAGACGTACATTTAATGAATATTGGTACATGGTCATGGGCTGGTTCCACCCTGGAAGGGGTGGGTCTTGGAGGGGAAGGGGCAGGAAAGGGCTGGGGACTAGCCTCTCCCCTCCCCCAAGTTTTTTGGGGCTGGAGGCTTTGAAATAAAAACACAGTAAAGGGCTTGCACCTCCCACCCCACTGTTACTGCATTGTCTGGCAGCCACCCAGAGTTGCTATGGCTATTTAAAGGGCTCCAGGTTGCAGCACTATCTTGGCAGGGGCTGGAGCTACAAGCCTTTTAAATAGCTGCAGCGACCCCAGGTGGTTGCCAGACCATGAGGTAGCAGCGAGGCAGGAAGCCATGAGCCCTTAAAACAACAGCAATTTAGAGGGCTCACAGTTCCAGCCCCTGTCAAGGTAGCACTGTGACCAGGAGCCGCAAGTCATTTAAATGGGATCCTGCTGGAAATTCAGTGGCACAGATAGCAGGATATAAATAGTAAGCAGCCAGATGCAGTCCATGAGCCGGATCAAAGTGTTAGGCGGGCCGCATCCAGTCCCTGGGCTGCATCTTGTCCAGCCCCGCTCTACACAGAGCTGACTATGGGGGGGGGGATAAAGACAAGAAAATGAAGGGGAATGGCTTTTTTCAGCTCTCCTTGGGAGAAACAATAAGAATTAAATGCTATTGCCAGGAATAAAGACTGAAACAGCAGAAGTGCTAATGTAAGTGTATTTTGAGAACCATAACAGGAGACAGAATGAGGCTTTAAAGAGAGACTGTTTTTTACCCCAAACCAAAAAGCAGACAAGGAAATAGATATATTACAGAATGAAAAACTGCCGATATTGGTGAAGAGGACTTGAAATCCAAAAGCTTTGTGGAGAAAACACCTAGACATATTTCTGTGGAAAAGAAGACAGGGGCAGAGCAGGCCCCTGTTATACAGACCAATAGTTAGTCTGAAGCTGAGCCACAGACCTGCTGCTTTTACCACAAGTTGCTGATGGAGACACCACCAGCACCCCACAGAATACTGTGCAAACCTGAGACACAGACATTTGCTGGCAATAGAGAGGCGGGACACACACAGCATGAAGGTCCAGTTATGTTGCAAGCCAGGGTCTTTCTGAGACTCCAATCCCACTAGTGAAGCACAAAGGAGCCCAATGCAGAGGCAGGAACTCTAGGTAAGTGTGTGCATGCATTTTCCCTTATACTGTTTAAATGCGAAGATGATGCCTGGCCTGCCCCCTGCCCATAAGCAGGACACAGGTAACTACATTTCATTGTTTTGCTTATAAGAAGTGGTAGTGGTACAACACAAAAAGAGAGATTTATCTGCTTTTCACTCCCTTGTAGGGGTAGGTAGGAAAAGGGGGTGGTGCACTCAGAACAGCTTGTTTATGAACATAAGTGTGTCCCTGGTATCCTACTGAGTGATTTTAATAAAACTTTCGTGGAGGTTACAACGCTCTGGGCAGCTCTGTGGCATGGCGGGGGGCCAGTGGATGTAATGTTCCAAACCCCGCCCCTTCTGCCCAAGACCCTGCCCCTTCTGGGAGCATGGAGCTGCCCTTCACATCTTGCCAAGGGGCCTGGCAAGTCTGTCCGCTTCCCTGACAGTTGGTAATACTTTCCTCCTAACTGTGGAGGCTTCCAGTTTAGTAGAAAGCACGATTATAGTTACAAAGCAGAACACTTAGTTACCTTATACAGGTTGTACATCCCTTAGCCAGGACTCCATAGTCCGGCAACGTCCATGATCCAGCATGGACCATGGACAGGGGCGGATATAGGGCAGAGCGAACGGGGCGGCTGCCCCGGGCCCCGCGCTCCAAAAAGCCCCGTGCATGCGCCGTGGCAAAGGGGGGGCCCCGCAAAACTGACATCTGCCCCTGACCATGGATGTTCCTGGATCTCAGAGCCCAGGAACAGGGAGGTCTGGCAACAGGGCAGGAGCACTGTAGGGGGCACCAGCAACTCAGCTGGGAGCCCAATGTCAGGGGGGAGGTGTGGACAGGCAGTATGGCAGGGAGTTTTGGCCCCAGAGGAGCTTCCTGGCCCCGGTGGCTGGAGAGCTCCAGCCCAGCAGCAGTTGTGGAACTCCAGCCATGGCCAGGGAACTCCGACCCCAGCGGCAGACAGGGAGCTCCAGCCCAGGCCCCATTCTGGCTCCAGTGGCCCAGGAACTCCAGTTCAGCTCCAGTGGCAACTAGGAAGATCCGGCGCTTGCCGCAGAGCCAGGTGGCTGTGGAGCTCTGTCCTGGCTGCAGAGCTCCAGCCGTGGCACTCCAGCCCTGGCAGCTGCAGGGCTGGTGGCATCTAGAGAGCACAGGGTAGGTGGAGGGCAGCAGTGGGGTCAGGTTGGAGCTCTAGCCTGATGGCAGCACGGACCATGGGTGGAGGGACCTTCCCTGGTCTGGCAAATCCCCTCGTCCCAAAGGTGCCGGACGAGCGAGGTCCAACCTGTAGCAAGGAGTACCAATTTATTACATATGAGTTGCTGCATGCATTCATCTAATAAGCATTTCATAAAACTTAAACACATTTCTATCTAATTCCTATTTTGACAATACTAGTACACAGGTTAGCCAAACTGGTTTCCATGTGTGCAGGTGTCTGTTCAAGGAGGCCTAGGGGCCTTGACATGAGCTGGCTGCAGATCTTCCAGAGTGCATCCATATGGCCGTTATTCCGAAATAACAATACGACCAATTGCTGTCTACACAGCAATTCTGTTATTTTGAAATAAATTCGAAATAACGGACAGCTTATTCCGACTTCTGTAAACTTCATTCCACGAGGAATAACGCCTCTTCCAAAATAGCTATATTGGAATAGCAGTAGTGTGGACGCTCCACTGCTGCTATTTTGAAATAGCTCCTCCCCAGGGCCATTCAAAGTAATTACTCCCCAGTGCCTCCTGGGGCTCTAAATTGAGATAGTGCATCCACATTAGGGGAGCCTTCCTCAGACTAATTTTGAGGCTTTTCCTGTAATGTAGATGTGCTATTTTGAAATAAGCTATTTCAGGGTATTCCTCCCAGAATAGCTTATTTCGAAATAAATGTGAAGAGTAGATGTACCCCCAGTGTCCCATAGGTACCCTTTAAATCTTTTTGCAAGCATTTGCAGAGATAGTTACCTTATTTTTTCTTCCATTGTAGGACATTTTACCACACCGCTCTATGATGATTTTGGCAGGCACCATTGCAGGCAGGCACTATTGCACCATATACTGTAAACAGGATAGTAACGTGGGAACTGGTGGCTTTGTGACACCAGCAGTAGTTGGGTTCTTGAGGAATTAGATTAGCTATAATCATCCCTGCTGTGGAACATAGAGCTGGTATTCAGGGTTGTTTGCTGCTCTTCAATCTACCAAAAGCACATTGACCTGTCTTATTGTCAAGATGGCCTGCATACGGCTTCATGAGCTAGGACTCAGAAAGCGCAAGTAACCGTGGGTTTCCCAGGATCAATATTGTCATTTCAACACTGTCAATGGCAGTCTGCTGGTTGGTGGAAAATATTCTTCCTCGAAGCTTCCTGAACGGTGCTAAAGATGTACTACCATGGACATTCCTTGACTAGACCTACTGAGATCCATGAAATGTCCCTGGTGATCTGTCAGTGTTCATTTAACCACAGAAAAGTAGCCGTTTCTGTTCTACCATAAAAAAGTTGCCATCTTCTGTGGCAAGATGAGTTGAGGTCAAAATAGGAATGTGCGGGCTTTCTATCACCACAACACAGTTTTAGGCTCTCCACAGTGGCAGATCGATCTACAGTGTCCTGCACATTGCCTATGGTCTCAGTCCTGTGTAGCAGGATGAATTTTATGACCCAATGCATTTGCATGACAACAGCCATCACTTACTTAAATTGTTGTAGAACAATTGGCAACAATATAATCTGTGTTAACCTAAATTGGAAGTGTAGACAAGGCCTGAGGATCTGCATTGACCCAAAACCACTGAACAGAGCTTTACAAATAAGTCACTATCCATTACCAATGATTAAGGAAGTAGTATCTCATTTATCCAGGGCAAGGGTTCGCTATTAGTGATGTCAAGAATGGGTTCTGGCATTTGGAGCTAGATAAGCCATCTAGCCACCTGCAAATCTTTGCAGGCACTATTGGACATATACTTCACACTTGGGATTAGAGGCATGTTTGATACAAGTTTAGAAATGTATTTAATTTATTGATAAGAATTTCACATGATGTTCTTATCAATAAACTAGGCAAATACAACTTAGATGGGGCTACTATAAGGTTGGTGCATAGCTGGCTGGATAACCATTCCCAGAGAGTAGTTATTAACTGTTCATAATCCTGCTGGAAAGGTATAACAAGTGGGGTTCCACAGAGGTCTGTTTGGGACTGGTTCTGTTCAATATCTTCATCAAAGAGTTAGAGAGCAGCATAAAGAGTACACTTATTAATTGCAGATGATACCAAGCTGGGAGGGGTTGCAAATGCTTTGGAGGATAGGGTCATAATTCAAAATGATCTGGACAAATTGGAGAAATGGTCTGAGGTAAACAGGATGAAGTTTAATAAAGACAAATTCAAAGTGCTCCACTAAGGAAGGAACAATCAGTAGACATTGCTTTAAGCAAGAACTGTGATAAAGAAACTAAAGATATGACATATGACATAACTTACCAGGCTATGCTTAGACAATGGGTCATAATACTGTTGTCTGTACTGCAGACTATAATCAAGTCAGCCCTTAATCTTTAGAGCTCTGTAAATCTGTGGATTTCCACTTTATACCTATTGGTATTCACACCCATGGATATGGATGCAGATAGACTCAGCTCATTTTTGCAGATACAGACGAGGATACAAATTTTGTATCTAGAACCCTGCAAATTGGCAGATATCCGCTTTATATTCATGGGTATCTGCATCCATGGATGTGGACGCAAATATCCACAGATCATTTTTGCAGATGCTGATGTGTATACGAATTTTGTATCATACAGGGCTCTATTCATCTTCCCTTTGATAAGCTAACTAGATTGATCTTGAGTCTTTCACTAGAAGACATATTTTCCAATCCTTTAATCATGCTCCTGACTTCCCAGGTTAGAATCTCCCAGCCTGCATTTTCTGTTCCTAGATGTGACTTTTTTTTTTGGACGTATTAAAGAACACATTGATTTCTTTCACTCAGCTTAGCAAGCAATCCAAAGCACTTTGTTTCAGTAACCTGTTCTCTTCGTTATTTACCACTCTCTAACCTTTGTATCACCTGAAAATATCAGTCACGATTTATGTTTTCTTCTACATCATTAGTAAAAATGTTCAATGGAGTGGGCCAAGAGCTGATCCCTGCAGAAACCCACTTGTGAAACACATCTACTCAATGATTCCCTATTTTCATTTACAATTTGAGATCTGTCCAATAGTTTTTAATTCAGTTAATGTGTGCCACATTGATTTAGTGTATTCTAGAGATTAATCAACAAGTTGAGGTACCATATTGTGACTAAGTGGGGATTTTATTCACCTTCTTATGTTACATGTGAGATCTGCTGTCCTATAGTAACCCATGTATGGGCCTCAGTTTCTCTGGGCACTGTACTTTTACCTAGATTGTGATGGGAATTTTGGGTGTGATTGTTTCCTGCACATACTCAATAGCTGATGCCCTTTGTAATCTGAGCCCAGGATGCGGTGTGACCAGCGATATCTTTTGCCCGGGAATCAGGACAAAGGCTGGAAGAGGAGCCTGGGCAGGGCTGGGACCAGAAGCTGGGAATGAGTGAGTTTCAGCTGGCTGGGGAGGCAGGGGGATGGCCTGGGCTCTGGCTCTGAGCCCCACTTCCCCCAAAGAGCTTTTGTAAAATGCTTGGATGCAAGTTATCCAGAATTTCTGAACTGAAAATGTCTAACTTTAGTAGCTGCTCTTTTCCTACTATAACTAAGGAAGAGGTTAAGGAAATTTTGTTATTATCATTGTACAATGTACAAGTAATCATCTGGCTTTTTTTTGCAAATGCAGAATAATAATCTTTATTGGATAATTCTGTCTCTCTTGCATTATTCATTTTTTCCAGACTTTACTAAAATTCAACAAACCACCTACAAGGATCACTTCATCTCCCTTCAGAAGAAAAAGGACAATAAACTATCCAAACTCTACATACCTCAGGATCTCTCATTCCAGATACCTTCAACTCACTTAGCAACATTGTTAATCTATCCAACCGCTCTCTTAGCCCAGCAAAGGAATCTGTTTTTTCTCGAGGACTCTCCTTCTGCCCCACCACCCCTACAAATATGATTAAGTTCGGAGGAGATCTGGAAGCCTATTTTCGCTGCCTCCACCTAAAGGAATATTTCCAACACACCAATGTACGACACACTGACCTTGCTGCTCCCCCCCACCAATCCCACAAGAGGAAGGCTTCTATGTGGACCCTGACTAACGGTTGTAACGAGAGTCTTGATTTCTTCATCTACTGCTTCCGCAAACATGTTTGAGCTGACCTTGTCAGCAAACAACAACATATAACATATAACCTCAGTCATGAAGAATGCAATGCTATACATAGCCTCAGAAACAACTCTAACATCATAATCTAAGAGGCTGACAAAGGGGGTGCTGTAGTCATCATGAACAGAACAGATTATGAGCAGGAGGTGACCAGACAACTCATCAATATCAGATTCTGCAAGCCTCTCTCCTGTGATCCCATTAAAGAATACCAAAAAAACCTGAAACAACTGCTCATGAAGTTCCCTGATGGTGCTCAGGACCAAATTTACACTAACATCTCTCCTAATCCCCGACCAGGAGTTTTCTATCTGCTACCAAAGATACATAAACCTGGAAATCACGGACGACCCATCATCTCAAGCATTTGCACACTTACAACAGGATTATCTGGCTATATTGACTCCTCAGACCCTATGCTACCAGCACTCATAGCTACCTTCACAACAACACCGACTTCCTGAGGAAACTACAAAACACCAGTAATCTACCTGAAAATACCATTCTACCATGGATGTAGAAGCTCTTTACACCAACATTCCAAATGAAGACAGATTACAGGCTATCAGGAACACCATCCCCAATGACAGCACTTCACAACTGATTACAGAGCTCTGCGACTTTGTCCTTACCCATAGCTTCTTCTTATTTGGCGACAATTTGTATCTTCAAGTCAGTGGTACAGCCATGTGCACTCGCATGGCACCACAATATGCCAAAATTTTTATGGCTGACCTTGAACAACGTTTTCGCAGCTCTTGCCCCCTAACATCCTTACTCTACTTATGCTACATTGATGACATCTTCATCATATGGACCCACGGGAAAGAGACCCTTGAAGAATTTCACAGCTTCCACCCACCATCAACATCAACCTGGATCAGTCCACAAGAGAAATCCACCTCATTGATACTACAGTACAATTAAATGATGGACAAATTTCCACCACCCTATACTGGAAACCTACCAACTGCTACACTTACTTTCATGCCTCTAGCTTTCATCCCAGACACATTTCTCAATCTTTTGTATACAGCCAAGCCCTAAGATACAATCAGATTTGCTCCAATCCCACAGACAGAGACAAACACCTACAGGATCTATATTAGAGCATTCTTAAAACTGTAATACCAAGCTGGAGAAGTGAAAAAACAGATTGACCAAGCCAAAAAAGTATCTAGACATGAACTACTTCAAGACAGGTCCAAAAGAGAAAACAACAGAATTCCACTTGTCATCACCAGTAACTACGCAACACACCTCCATCATAATCATCCAGGAACCCACCCCTGCAATCAGCCTCAGTGCCAACTCTGCCCACATATCTACACAAGTGATTTCATCACTGGACCCAACCACATCAGTCACCAAATAAGAGGCTCATTTAACTGCACATCCACTAATGTGATCTATGCCATCAAATGCCAGCAATGCCCCACTGCAATGTATATTGGCTGAACTGGACAGTCTCTACAGGAAAGGATTAATGGACACAAATCAGATAACCAAAAAGGCAACACACTAAAACCTGTTGGAGAACACTTTAATCTTCCTGGATACTCATTAATGGATCTCCAAGTCATCTTTGTTTCAGACCAATTCCATAAGCCAAATACATAGAGAAGGGTTGGAACATAACTTCATTCACAAGTTTAATTCTTATGCAAATGGTATGAATTTGGATGGCTCGCACATTCTCTTCCACATCTTAATGACTTAACCAACCAACCAAATAATGAACGTGCTAATGGTTCTTGATGTCTGTGTAGAATCTGGTGTTGGTCATCTTCCTTTCCAAGTGCAAACTAATGGTTCTTAGCAGCCTCTTATAACTATTTAGTCTTTAAGTTGATACTAGACTATTTGTTGTTTTTTAAGCTTTTCCTATTACAGACTAACTCTGCTATGCCTCTGAAGCTTATCTACTCACTGACTCTTTTTTGATTCCTCCCCTCCATTTTTTTCCTTCTCCCCCACTCCCTCCTTCCCTTATTTATTCTTGGAACTGGACTTCCAACACTCCTGTCATCTGAAGAAGTGGGTTGTGCCCACAAAAGCTCATGGTACCATCTACATGTTTTTTTAGTCTTTAAGGTTCTACTGGACTATTTGTTGTTTTTTAAGTTTTTCCTGTTACAGGCTAACTCAGCTACCCTTCTGAATTATTATTATTATTGACAGTTCTACCATTTCAATCTTGGAATGGACCAATATGCGTGTTCAGGTTCCTTTCATTCCTAATATTTTTAGAAGTTCCTTCTTAGGGTAAGTCTACACAGCAGGGCTAACGTCGAATTAAACTATGTGACTTCAGCTACGTCAATTGTGTAGCTTAAGTCAAAATAGCTTAATTTGGCTTTTGGCACTGTCTACACAGCAAGAAGTCAAAGGAAGAATACTCGTCCTTCGATTTCCCTTACTCCTCGTGAAATGAAGGTTACCATGAGTCGGAGTAAGAAGTCCTCCATCTCAACATTATTTCGAAATAATGGCTTACTGTGTAGACGCGCACTATATTATTTTGGAATAACATCAGTTATTCTGAAATAATGTTGCTGTGTAGATGTACCCTTACTGTCCTCAATCTGCTGACCACAGATTTCTTCTTGTGTCCTTTTTTCTTCTCTTATACATTTTATAAATTTCTGTCTTCTAATTGATTTTTTTTGCTATGAACTTTTCTTTTTCCCCATTTGTTATGTACATTTTTAAATTTATTTTTATAGCTGCTTTTACTTCCCCTCTCAGGTTAGATTTTTAACCAGCGTTACCTTCTTTCTTGATTGTGACTTTCTGAGCATCTAGTAAAATTTTCTTATACAGTTCCCAATTATCCCTCACAGTTTCCTGTTTAAATACTTCATCCCAGCTGATTTGGTTCATAATTGTTTTCAGCTTTGTGAAAATGGCCTTTTTTATAGTACAAAGTGTGTATATATATATATATTATCCCACCAAGTCTCTGTGATGCCAACTATGTCCTATTTGTATTTATTTCCTAGCATATCAAGTTTTTCCTGTTTATTCCCCATACTTCTCACATTAGTATACAGACATCTAAGATACTGTTTTGATTCCCATACCCCTGATCTGTCTTGTCTCTCCTTTATTCCTGCTAAATTCTGATTATTCTCTCCAGGTCTCTGTTTTTGACTTACCTGTGGGTTTTGGTCACCTGCCCCCTTTGAATTTATTTTAAAGTCCTCCTCACTAGGTTAGCAAATCTATATCCAAATATGTTCTTTCCCTTCCTCGATTGGTGAACCCTTCCCTCGCTTAGCAGTCCTTCTTCCTGGAACATCATCCCATGGTCAAAGAAGCTGAAGCCTTCCTAGCAACCCGAACTTCAAAGCCAGGCATTCATGGCCAGGATGCATCTGAATCTGCCTGAGCCTTTTGCCCTTGACCAGCAGGACAGAAGATAACACCATCTTCACTCTGAACTCCTTCACTCATACTCCCAGAGTCCTGTAGTCACTTCTGATCTGCTGAGGGTCATACCTTGCAGTATCATTAGTCCCACATGGATGAGTAACATCAGGTAGTAGCCAGAAGGCAGGATGAACCTTGACAATCCCTCCATAATGTCTCAAATACACATCCCTGGCAGGCAGAAGACTTCCTGGGATGCCATTTTGGGGTGATTGATGGGTGCCTCTGTCCCCATCAATGGGGGCATGGTGGCTGCAGACTTCTGAGTCTTGAGGAGAAGCCATGTACCCTCCTCCAACTTATGGAGTGAGTCCTCATCCTCATCTATCATTGCTGGGGCAGCATAATGGTTCTCTGTCACCATGGTGGGTAAAGTACTGACTACTGCCAGAGGTAACCCCCTGACAGAGCAATCCCCTCCTCCCCCAGTGGTGTGTCAGTAGACTGCTGTAGCTTCCTCAGTCTTGGATGCTCTATATAAATACTCATGGGCTGAGATGCTCCTCAACCTAACTACCTCCTCTTGTAGCTCTTCCACTGCTTCCTGAGAAATTCCACCAGCAGATTCCTTTCACAGTAAAGGGTTTCTCCAACCTGGCTTTCTGTGCTTGGGAAATAAAATCCACACTAGGATCTTGGGTAAAAGCATCCATGGTCAGGTGTCTGTCTAGGTACAGATGCAAGAGAAGGAGACAGAAGCGGCATTAGCACTCCCTCCTACAAACTCATTCTCAAACTCCCCATAGTGGGCCCCTGGTTGTTTAATCTCTGGCTTTTAAGGCCTTCTCTCCTTGGTCAGTCCGATCCCCTTGTTAATCAAGTAAGGGGAGAGTGATCACTAGGCTGATCAAAGATGATCAAGGGAACAAAGGCTCAATCAGTCCTGAGACACACAATCCCAACTGACTCAATAACTGAAATAACTTCAAAAGAGAGAGAAAAACATAGTCAAGCAAGCTCACTCACCCTAGAATTAGTATTTGCACCTTGTTCATTCAGTTGGATTTCTTTCTCCCCTTCTCCAACTCCATTGTAAACTAAGAAAGCATTTTGTTTCCTCTTCCTCCTGCTTTCAGAAAAGCAAGACTTTATACATTCCTTTTAGATAAACAAGATTGCACCAGATATAATATCAGATCCCATCCCATTAATGTATACCCCCAACTGGAACATCCCCATGGCCCCAAACTTTGATTAACTGCTTTGGTCAGAAAGGGGCAACAATACATTGTTCTTAAACTTGCAGAACTAGACACAGGTACAATAAGCAATAGCTGGCTAGCACCATGTTATTTCCAATGTATCTATTTTATTAAATATATTATTAATTTCAAGTAGTGAGATATCAGGTAGAGGGAATAGAAGATAAAAAAATAAATATACTATATATTTCAGCTGAAGGATATCATACACTGGGGCACATCATAAATTCCCCTTTATTGATTTAGAGTAAAGCAAGAATACAAATAATTAGAAAGACTTAAAAAACAACATATAGTCTTGCAGCACCTTAAAGACGAACAAAACATGTACATGGTATCATGAGCTTTCGTGGGCACAACCCACAAATAATTAAACACTTTATAAGCTAGTTCATATGGATGATTGTGTATGACACATAATCAGTGATCCAAGATTTATTCAAGACTGGATTCAGTGAGGCCATGCAATGTAGATATCTGTGATTCTATATTTTGAGGCACTTGGATCCTTTGGCAACACTCTTACCTCTGGAATAGAAATCTTCAGTTCAGCTATCATATTGGGGGGTTAGATTCAAATGTGCTGACCATGCATCAAAGGGCTGGGATAGTGCTGCTGTGTTAAAGGTACTGGCCTGTTGAGGAGATGTTAAACAGAAATCCAGTCATCCTCTGGCAGTATTTTAAAAATGTAGTGATAACCCTAGTGTCCACCTGGCCTACATTCCCTGTCTCAATAAAATGGGTTCCAATGTCCAGAACTGTACAAGTTATTGGTGGATGCTTAATATATACTCTGTGTGCCTGCATAAGTGCACAGACACTATATTACCAAGAATTCCCTTGCTATGTTTAAAGCATTTTGTGAACCTTAGTGTAATCTAGCTATGTTTAAAGCAGATTGGGAATCTTAGTGTAATCTGTTCTAGAGAACACTAAATTCTATTCTCTATACACACTCAAAATTCCAGCAAACAGAAAGCTTTCCTCTAGCAGCATGCTTGGTGTTTCCTGATTTGGGAAATAATGATACTAATTAACATCTTTTTTTTCTCTTCCCACTTTAAAGCATACCCATTAAACACTGAAATGCACAACCATTATATGTAAACAGGACTCATGCTAGGTTAACCCACAGGCTGTTAATGAAACCACCATGTGAAGACCCTCCCTAATCTACTCAACCCTCAAGAGATCAAACAGAAAGTTAACAGAGCAGAGTAAGTTAGATGTGATGAATGTGTGTGTGTAAATCACTTCCTCAAAGCTAAACTAAATTGTTCCAATTCACTCGCTGGTAACAAACTGCAAAGCTCACAGATATAAAACACCTCCTCCCACTCTCAATTGAGGATTATAGGTTGGGATCCAGAAAACTCCTGGGAAACTTGCTAATCTAGTGCCTGGGTAAAAAGTAGCAATTCAAATAGGAATGAATAAAATAAATTAACAGGGTCTTTGTCTTTTGATATGCATTTTCTTGTTCCTTAGGGATTCCTGCTTGAGTTGTATTACTTTAATATGTAATGGGTTGCAGGTAGCTTTACTGATATATTCCAGGAGAAAATAAAGCAAACAAACAACAGCAAAAAATTCTGACAAAGGAAGAAATAATGCCATGGTTCTTTAAGAAAAGGAAAATCTATGTAGCACCTCAAAGACTAACAAGATGGTTTAATAGGTGATGAGCTTTTGTGGGCCAGACCCACTTCCTCAGATCATAAGTGGGTCTGGCCCACGAAAGCTCATCACCTATTAAACCATCTTGCTAGTCTTTAAAGTACTACATAGTTTTTCCTTTTATTTTAGCAAGATCAGACTAACATGGGTACCTCTCTATTTTTATAGTGATAGAGATGCAGCCGTGTTAGTCTGGTGTACCTGAAACAAAAGACAGAACTATGTAGCACTTTAAAGACTAACAAGATGGTTTATTAGATGATGAGCTTTCGTGGGCCAGACCCACTTCCTCAGATCAATATGTGGAAGAAAATCGGCACAACCAAAGTGATACAATCTGATTGTGTAGCATTGAGTGCAGCTCAATTGATTGTATCACTTTGGTATATATGGTGGTGCCGATTTTCTTCCACATATTGATGTGAGGAAGTGAATCTGGCCCACGAAAGCTCATCACCTAATAAACCATCTTGTTAGTCTTTAAAGTGCTACATAGTTCTGTCTTTATTTTTATGGTTCTTTAAAAAGTGACTTGTTAAATTATGAAATAAATTTCACATGTGAACACTAAAACCACACAAAAACATTTCTATAAAATGCTACCTACAATTTATAATCATTTTTGGTGTGTTTATATTGTTGTGATAGACAATTATTTCCTAGAATATGGTGACATGAAGAACATTCTATTTGTGGTTTATTAATATGTCCTTGCAAACCAATGGTTTCAAGGGTCTAATTCTGTAGTTCTTACAGAGGAAAAATTCATTGACTCCAAGATTAGACAAAGCCCGGAAGACCAACTCCTTAATATTTATAACAGTCACACTTAGACAAATTCTGCTCTCACATAATTATGATTTCATAGATTTTAATGGATCATACCAATGTAGCCAAGAGAAGAAACTGGCGCAATAATTAAATTACTTCATAAATAAAACCAAATCTAATTTATTTACTTTTCTTGGCCATAATTTTCTATTTTTTCCATTTAAAACTGTAACCTACATTTCATTTGTTAGATCATAAATTCTGCTGTTTCTTCACTATTGGCTAGCAGATTTTGTTTTCCTGATATTCCCATTTCATTTCTATTCTGTTTTTTTGAAACCCAAGGGATGGGAAGACTAAATTTTTGGGAGAGGCCCTTTTCAGCATTGTCATATTCTCTATATATTTTTCCTATTTTTGAAAGTAACATTTGTTGAGGGCATTATATTCTTGAGGCTAAAGGAGGGCCCACCTGTCACTTATCCATTCCTTTTCATATGTACATGTGTGGCCTGGCAGAGTAGCATGGGTCCCAGTCCTATAAAGCGCTGAGCACTTCCTGCAAGATACTAACTAAACATTCTCAGCTTTGATTCATTGGTCAGTAGTGCTGAGGTTTCTCAGCATTTTGGGGGAAACACATGGATCCTTCCAGACTAAGGACCTAGCTCTTACTCTTCCCTGATTTTTTAGGAACAAAATCCAGTCCCCAGAGCTTGGAACAAGTGTTTTGACTGGATGCAGAGGTAATCTGTGGAAGGGAAAGGAAATAATTCTGCCACTAAAACTATTATTGGCAGCAGAACTGTTTGGGAAATGGAGTTCCAGACCAGTCTGTATAGCTCTAGTGTGCCTCATCTGTGAAAGGAAAGACTGGAGACTCCAAGTATTGGCAGATTCTCCAGCCCCACTGCCCCCCTTGCCCACTTCCAAAGATTCTCACGGAGCTGCACTCAATGCTACGCAGAATGTGCACACTGCATGCCTATTTCCTACAAATATTATTCCTGTGTCCAGCAGGAGACCCTCCCTCAGGAATGTACATGCAACACGTACCCCTTGACATTCTCGGGTGCTCATAAATACACCATATCCAAAGTTGGAGTCTTGTGCTTTCTCCAGATGTTTTCCATGTTTTCTTTCCTCCTGCCAATAATTCAGTACCCATCTGCTGATCTTTCTGCCTCACTGTGCATTGGCCTCACCACCCTCTCCTTTTGAGTTGGTCTTTGTCTGTTCTTCTATCTGTTGGCTACAGAATATTATCAGCATATGAAAGGCAGCAGATTTGTGTTTGAGTCTAAGTGGACAGGTTATTGTAGAAAAACAGTCAGAAAAATAGGCTTTGCATTTACACCCTGAGTCTGCAAATGCTTACACATGTACTTTATTTTAAATACATTAACCCCACTGAAGTCAATTAAAGTTAAGCACATGCACACATAAGTGTTTGTAGGATCATAGTCTTAATTACAAATGTGGTTAGTTCCATAGTCTAGGTCCAGCTTCTATAACAGTTGTCTCTGGTGTGCCGGTGGCATCTTGACATCAGCAGACATGAAGTCCATTGTGGATCCACTATCCGCCATTGATGCACAGGCTTTGGCAACTCATGACTCCTTCAATGTATCTTAACCCAGGTATAAAGGAGTCATCCTTGGAGTAAGAGAAGTAGTTTAGTCTTTATGCACATGTAATTGATGCCGTCTCTGCTGAAACTGTCAATAAAAAATGACATTCTTGTCATTTCTCCCTTTCTTGGCTGTGTTATGAAAAATGTAAACTTCTGAAGAGATTCAAATAACTCCAGGCTTTCTGTTTTACAGAATCATGTCCAAGATGACAATTTGTGAGCTACATTTTAGCCGAATACGATTTGCAACAGCTGAATTTGGCAACAAAAACGCTGAAATCTGACTTTATTATGGACCTGCTGACAGATCCTTTACTACAGCGGCATTAGCAAAGGCTGTTATAACAAGTGTATAGATGAACACAGTAAATTACAATTCAAAGCCAAGCCATGTCATTCCTTCCCTATTCTGTAAAAAACACAAGCGTGTCTTTGTGCACGAGACAGTAATTGGCTTGGCTCAGTTTATTGTCCATTTTTTTAAATCAAACCTCTCACTCCAGCTCACAGCTTAGTATTAAAACCAACACTTGTTCCTAGCTTTGAAGATTTCATTCTGAGGTTCAGACAAGTCAGTCCAGAGTGCTAAACATGTCTCTCACTTGATCAACTGGTGCATCTAGATTTAAAAAAAGTTGATCAAAATAATTGCTCCTTTAAAAAAAAAAATTATCTGAAAAAAAGAATTTTGTTGAAATGGCTAAGTCTTTAAAATGCTACTTTACAAAACAGAAATACACTTAAAAGCATGTAATGTTTAGCTGGAGGCCAGGCCGAGTATGTTTCTGATTATGCTAGTGACCCTCACCCGAAAAATCTCTTTGTAGAGTGCCTCTGCACTAGACAACATAGTGACTAGCAAATGATCTAACAGATTTCACAGCACATAAATTAAGACCTAATACATTATTCCAAAGTCAGGCTCCCTAATTACATAATCAGTGAAACATTCCATTTATAATTGCAACTATTTAAACAATTAATAAACACAACTAAAGGGAAGCTGCATGAAAATGATTTGATAACTGTTAACACTGGAAAAGCTTCAAAGGGGTAGCTGAGTTAGTTTGTAACTGGAAAAACGTAAAAAACAAACAGTCGTGCAGCACCTTACAGAGTAACAAAACATGTAGATGGCATAATGATCTTTCGTGGGCACAACAACTTTAGTGGGCTGTACCCACAAAAGCTCATAACACTGGTAAAAGACAGGCTACAATTTTAGGATTAAGAAACTGGTCCAAAGACAAGGATATGAATGTTCCATTATTCTATTATTCTATTCTATTATGTTAGCCTGCTTATAATTATTTTTACTCTTGTTAGATGAAAACACCCAACTCTGTCACTGGTTTTAATATTCTACTATCGGGGGAAAGAGGTTGCAACTATATGACAAGATTTAGTAATATTAGTATTAACAGCAGAGTCTCACCAATATCTTTTTGGAGGATTTCAAGAGATAGTAAATAAAAATCTAGATTTTAAAATTTCATGGATATTATAGATTTGGTGTTCTTTGATAGATTAACCTTAATATAGGCATTGACTCTGTGGGTGCTACAGGGCTGGAGTACCTCTGGGGAAAAAGTAGTGGGTGCTGAGCAGACACTGGCATTAAGCTCTCCCCTTCCCCCAGCACCTCTTGCCCATGGGCAGCCCCACTGACCAACTCCTCCCTTTCCCTGCCAGTGCCTCCTGCTGCTCTGAACAACTGTTTTGTGGCATTCAGAATGCTCCCAGAGAGTGGGGAGGAGGTGTGTTCAGAGGAGGAGGCAGAGAAGAGGTGGAGAGGAGGCTTGGGGGAAAGGGTGGATTGGGTGTGGGGTCTGGGTGAAAAGGGGTGGGAGAAGGTAACATCTTTTCACCTAGAAGGGTAAGTTAGTGCCCATGAACCTTACAATTAGAAATATATATTGTCACCTAAAATGGTTGAACAACTAATACAAAAAAATACAGAATAAAAAAATATGGTTTTTCATCTACTTAATGTTTTCCAGACACTGAGACACTTTGGTGACAAGAGTCTGCACTAGTGTAAAAGGAGACATTTCATTGAATCCTATCTGCATATTGGTGGCAGTGGAGTCCTGGCATCTCATGTTTCCCCAAAGCAGTTAAAGAAAGGGATAAGAGTTTTAATCCTTGGTTCTAGGTTGGAAAGCAACAGATGTTCATGATAACTCTCTCATATCTGTGTGAGTGAATCCAGTATAGCGATGCCTCATTTACTCATTTTGTGTCATTGTAGTGGTCAATTGCGGAAGAACTTTGTACGTGCTAGTTTAGGGGTAGTGAGGCCTACATTCTTCTCCCCTCCCCGCTTTTTCCCTACTACTGATGAGCCAGAAGCAAGTCTTTGGGAACATACGCCATTGTAGCAAGAACGAATTGTAGATAAGGGCGGGAACATAACAATCTTGTTTACCCTGAAGTACTGATCACGTAAACAGGGCCAAAGAACAAGTAGATCCAGAACAGAACCAGATCGATAACTAACAGCTAAGCCCTACATCAGCACGTAATGAGTAATCTCTGGAAACTTCCAAGCTGCCAAACAAGGCAGGAAAACTGTATTTAAGGCTGCCTCAAAGCCTAGCTATTTGAACCTCACCCATGGGCTTTGTGTACCGGTGCCTCAGAAGCTGAGACAACCTCCCACTTCATCCGCAGCCTACCCGGGGTTCCAGGCTTGCAGGAAGGGACGTAAGAGATGCCACTTCTTTGTTATATTGGTCGTCCATTTATGGGACACAGCTGTTAGCTGTCAAGAAATACACTGTTTGTGTTTGACAGATACCTGTATAGTGTCCTTTGTGCTTTGAGAACCCAGTGTCGGACCTTAGACTTAGTCTTGCCGACTACAGTCATCAGCACAAAATGGATAGGGATGTTAACAACTGATATTAAGAAAATGAGTAGTATCTGCGTAGTATGTGTGTGTTCTCTCTTCTTCTGTACCAAGAAAGGGCTATTCATCAGAGATGAGCTTGAATGCTACAACCTTCTCAGTGACCTTGCCGAGAAAATGAGGGCAGAAACAAGAAGGTGTTAAAACACAAGAAACTTGATGGTGTCAAGTGGAGGAGACTTCAGAATTATTTAGTGAGACTGATATGATCTCAGATATCCTAAGGCTAGATAGTCTTGCCACCATGTATGAGAAGCAGGGGTTGATATCACAGGGCTGCATATCTCTTCGAGCATCCAGGGCTTATATTTGAGTCCTAGATTGCGCACCTTCCCTGGTTCTGGATTTGTGTCCTTTGTCCCAGGAAAACCCTCTTTCATCCTGTTGATTTTTACAGACTCTGGAGAAAGACAGCCCTTTATAGGAAATGGTACTTAGGTCTCTGTGTGTGAGTTGATTAGGCAGTTGACTACAGTAGAACCTCAGAGTTACAAAGGGGCCATTCAACTACACACCTCATTTGGACCCAGAACTATGCAATCAGGCAGCAGCAGAGATTTTTAAAAAAGCAAATACTGTACCGTATTGTGTTAAATAAAAACTGCTACTAAAAAAAAGCTGCTTCTATGCTGGTTTCATTTAAATTAAGAAGCTTAGAAGGAGCATTTTTCTTCTCATAGTAATATTTCAAAGCTGTAGTATGTCAATGTTCAGTGGTAAACCTTAGAAAGAACAACCATAATGTTTTGTTCAGAGTTGTGAACATTTCACAATTACTAACCACCTGTATTCCTGAGGTGTTCATAACTGAGATTCTACTGTTCATGGAATAGTTCTTTTGATCATCATTTGGGCTATGTCTAGACTGCAAGCCTCTTTCGAAAGAGGCTTTTTCGAAAGATACTTTCGAAAAAGCCTCTTTCGAAAAAGAGCGTCTAGACTGCGAGCGGAACTTTCAAAAAATCAAGCCACTTTTTCGAAAGAGAGCACCCAGGCAGTCTGGATGCTCTCTTTCGAAAAACTCCTGTTTGCATTCAAGAACGCCTTTTTTCGAAAGAGCACTTTCGAAAAAAGGCGTTCTTCCTCGTGCAATGAGGTTTACCGCCATCGAAAGAAAAGCCGCGTTCTTTCGATTTAATTTCGAAAGAACGCGGCTGCAGTCTAGACGCAGGTGAGGTTTTTTCGAAAAAAGGCTACTTTTTTCGAAAAAAACCCTGAGTCTGGACACAGCCTTGGTGAATGTGACTGCTGCTGAGAGGAAAGGAATAAATCTAACCAAGTGTTGTTGGTGATCAGTTTTTAAACTGTTTGAAGTCAGAAAACAAAAACTAACCCTAACGTAAAGTCACCAGAAATATGTAACATAACTTAATATGCTGCCATATGTGAATTTCCTTGCTTCAACTCAAAATGAAGGACTATTTCTGTTCCATCAGTTCCTGGGGTGCCTCACTTGTTCAAATTTTTCTGTCTGACATATTGCTGACTTATCCATGAAATTAAAAGAGATTATGTTGTTTTTTTGAAAATCGCAGTTAAAGAGGCCATGATATCTAACAAGGAAATGCTTGTGCAAACAATTTTGGAAGAAATGAAACAAATACATTCGGCATTAGGTAGCTGAGGGCTAACCAGAATTTCATTTACTGTGTTGCATATGATGTTTCTGATTACAGGGTTCTCCTTAAGTCAAGGCACTGGGAATAGATTACATCATACCCCATACATCATACCCCACTGTGGGAGAAATTAACTAATGTGGACTATAGGCCATAAGACTCGTTGCACTAAGTAAGCCCCTGGCGGAACAGGGAAGCCCTCACATCCTTTGCAGGCTCTCTCTTCTGGCACCACAAATGCTGACATAGAAGGCAGTGAGGAGATCAAGGCATCCATATTTATTAAAATCCAGTGACTACAAGAATTTATGCAAAGTGCATTGTGCTGTATTCCATGGCTTGCCTTATGAAGTGTAGACACCTTCTAAAGGGAAGTATCTAGGAGCAACTGCTGGTTCTGGGAGTAATGCTGCCAGGAAGTGAGAAGAAGGACTTTGCAGGCACAAAGTCATTGTTTGTAAGTCATGAGGTCTGTTCTGTGGCAGTGGGGAACAGGCAGACAAATGTGAGGAAAATTTCACAAGGAAAACTTCTCAGAGAAACTCTTCCTAAGCTCCTGTTTGTCTTTATGCCTGGGAAGGGTGATTGGGCCATTAGTTTTCAAATTCTGGTCTGAAAATCCTATTTCAGTATGGTAAAATCTTTTGTTGGTCCTACTGCTTATTAAAGTTAGAAAAACATGTAGCCTAACCATTCTGATGGCTTACCACAAATTGTGGGTGTGGGTGAGTGCGCTACTGGAACAATCTCAGAATAGCAATATTTCATACAGCTGCTTGAGCTTTTCTCTTCAGCTGCTTCCTTTGTGTGTGCTGCAGCACCTATGTTCTCATTCTGCATTAGAAAGCTGCCTCAGCACTAGTTGTTTAAAAGTATGACACAAACACAAATAATGGCAAATACTTGATCAATAGCCCTTTTAATAAAAAATCCAGAGTCAATTTTCTACATCAAAATGCTGTTTCTAGTGTAGAAATAAATACTTTTTCCTCAGTGTTTGAATAGAAGCTATTTGTTTCTAGTGTGAATTTATTCCAGAGGATTGATACACATATTTATACATTAAATCATGTAACCACTGAATCATAGAAGATTAGGTTTGGAAGAGACTTCAGGAGCCCATCTAGTCCAAACCCCATTAAAGCAGGACCAACCCCAACTAAATCATCCCAGCCAAGGCTTTGTCAAGTCTGGCCTTAAAAACGTCTAAGGATGGAGATTCTACCACCTCCTAGCAAAATAGCCTTTTCCTAATAGCTAACCTCAATCTCCTCACTGCAACTTGAGACCATTGCTTCTTGTTTTGTCCTATGCCACCAATGAGAATAGCATAGCTCCATCCTCTTTGGAACTCGCCTTCAGTTAGTTCAAGGCTGTTATCAAATCCATTCGTTCTTCTCCTCTGTAAATTAAATAAGACCAGCTTTCTCAGCCTCTCCTCCTAAGCCACGCACCCCAGCTCCCTAATCATATTTGCCCTTTGCTGGACTCTCTCCAATTTGTCCATGTCCTTTTGGTAATGGGGGACCCAAAACAAGGTGCAATGATCCATATGTGGCCTCATCAGTGCTCAAAAGAGGGGAATAATCACTTCCCTCAATCTGGTGGCAATGCTCCTACTAATACAACCCAATATGCTGTTAGCCTTCTTGGCAATAAGGGCACACAGTTGACTCCTATCCACCCTCTTGTCTACCGTAATTCCCAACTCCTTTTCTGCAAAACTGCTGCAGAAACTAGGTAGTCCCCAGCCTGTAGCAGTGCATGGATTTCTTCAGTCCTAAGAGCAAGACTCTACACATGTCCTTGTGGAACCACATCAGATTCCTTTTGGCCCCTCCTCCAACTTGTCCAAGTCACGCTGGAATCTATCCCTACCTTCCAACATATCTACCTCTCCCCACAGTTTGGTGTCATCCACAAACTTGGTGAGGGTGAAAACCAACACATGATCCAGACAATTAATGAAGACTTCAAATAATCAGCCCCAACACCTACACTTTGATACCAGCTGTCAACTATACATTGAGTAACTGATCTGTGGAACTCCTTGCCAGAGGATATGGTGAAGTCTAGGACTTTAACAGGGTTCAAAAAGGAGCTAGATAGATTCATGGAGGTTAGGTCCATCAATGGCTATTAGCCAGGATGGGTAGGAATGGTGTCCCTAGACTCTATTTCTCTGGAAGTGGGTGGGATCACGTGAGGATTACCTGTTGTGTTCCCTCCCTCTGGGGCATCTGGTATTGGCCACTGTTGTCAGACAGGAAACTAGGCAGGGTGGATCGTTGGTCTGAACCAGTATGGTCATTCTTATGTTCTTACGTTAATCACTACCTGTTGAGCCTGATATCTAGCTCACTTTCCATCTACCTTATAGTCCAGTCATCCTGGACATGCTTCTTTAACTTGCTAGCAAGAATACTGTGGGAGACCATAACAGAAACTTTGCCAAAGTCAAAGTATATCATGTCCTCTGCTTTTCTTACAGAACCAGTTATTTCATTATAGAAGGCAATTAGATTGGTCAGGCGTGACGTGTCGTTGGTGAATCCATGTTGACTGTTCCTGACCACCTTCCTCTTCTCCAACTGTTTCAAAATGGATTCCTTGAGAACCTGCTCCATGAGTTTTCCAAGGACGGAGGTGAGGCTGACTCCTCTGTCATTACCTGGTTTCTCCTTTTTCCCTTTTTAAAATCTATGTATTATAACTGCCTTTTTCCAGTCACCAAGAGTTTTCAGAGATAATGGCCAATGGCTGTGCTATCACATGAGCCAAATCTCTCAGCATCCTCAATGCATTAAATCTGGTCCCTTGGATTTACGCATATCCAGATTTTCTAAATAGTCTTTCACTACTGAGGGCTGTGCAGTTGTCTGGGACCTTGCCTATGAAGATAGAGGCATTGCCATTGGTTTTTATTGAATTTATATCTTTTTTTTAGCAAATGGAAACATTTTCAAAACAATGGAAATTATGACAAAGCAATTTAGAGAAAATTCCTTATCTCCTTAGCAAGAGGTCATCTAAAATTATTGAATGCATGATTTAAATATAGTTATCTGCTATATATTTATGGCATTTGGTCTGTTTGTTCATGAAATCCTTCTAAAAGGTAAGAGGCATGACCATCAAATTGGGTGTACAGCTTCTTCTCATCATACCTTAAAGCAACGGAAGGGTTCGGTTGTGCCAGGAAAATGGGGTGTGCCTGGAAAGGGATTGCTTCTTATACAACCATACAGAAAAGAGACAGAATCACCAGGTAGGTGAAAGAGGTTACCTGGGGCAGGGTGCATCTCCCCAATCACGAACTGCCCCAGCTCTGAGTCTTCCCCACTGCTTGTTGTTCCCTTTTGCCAGGGAGAGAGGGGAAAGTGCATAGTTTGCTGCATTCCTCACTCTGGCTGGGGAGCGCAGGAGGCAGATGAACCCTCTACCTGCCCCAGCTGGGAATATGCACCTTTCCCTCAGCTTTGCTGGCTGGAGTTGCAGTGGCCAGGGAGAGGTGCGTCTCACCTGGCCCCAAGCTGCAGCAGTGAGAGAGGGCTGGATTAGTCCTCTCTTCCTGGGGCAGCATGCATACTGAACCCTCATCACCAGCCCCAACTCAGAGCAATGACTTAAATGAAGAATGTACATTTTCATTTTAATTTCCAAAAAAACAAAAATTAATTGAGTTAAGGACCTGAACAAAGCCGGGTAAATCTTCTAGTGTTTAATATTTTAAAGCTTATCATAGGCCTCACTCCCTTACCATGGATTTTTACACATTGGACTTCAGAGTGATTCATTGTGGCCTGAACAAATGATCTCACCCCATGATAGGAACCATATTTAACATTTGTCTGTATATTTGCAGTGGTAGTAGTAAAGACGAGCCAAACTGATGGATCACCCAGATGGCTGGGCCTGACCAGGATGATGATAAAGACTGTGAAAAGCTCAGGGAGATTAGAAAGTCTAGAAAACAAAATATCCAATAGTGATGGGAGATTTCAATAAGGGATGTGAATGGGTAACTGGTTACCTACTAAGCATCACCCTTATCAGATAACGTTTACCGGGTAACAGGTAACTGATGTCCGGGAGCAGCCCCTGCCCATGGCATGGGAGTCCAGGGCAAGGCTGGAGGGCCGGGGGTTACTCCAGACAGGCTGGGGCCTGCTTAATCGGTTCCCAGCCAGGGATCCTGCTTAATAGGTTGACCAGTTAAACCTAACGTTTAACCAGCTAACTGATTAAACAGAATTTTATATTCCTAATTTCAGCTATGTCCATGTTGACTGGAACATGTCATTTCAAGATGGAATGCAGAGATGAAATTTCTAGACCTCAGAAATAACTGTATTTTAGAACAGCTAGTCCTGGCATCCACAAGGGAGAAGCAATTCTTGATTTATTCCTAAATGACACACTGCGTCTGATCTAAGAGATGAATGTAGCTAAAACCACTGCTGTAGTATATAACTTCAAAAAGGGGAACTATACAAAAAGGAACAGGCTAGTTAAATGAAAATGAAAATGAAAAGGAACAGTCTCATGAGTGAAATGCCTGCAAACTACATAGCAACTTTTAAAGAAACACAGTAATGGACACTCAAATTATATGTATATCCAATAATAATTATGAATAAATAATTTAATAGTGAATAAAAGTACAAGGACAAACAAAATACTACCATAGCTATATAACAGAGTAAAAGAGGCAGTTAGATAGAAGACATATTTTAAAAACTAGACATCAAATCCTACTGAAGAAAATAGAAAGGCAAGTCAAATGAAAAAGTAAAATTAGACAAGCCAAAAAGAATTTGAATATCAAGTAATTGCATTTCCTCTAAAGCATCTGTCTTTGGTGACTTTTGGAAGACAGGATACTGGGCTAGATGGACAATTGGGCTGACCGAGTATGGCCGTACTTATTTTCTTATGAGAAATGCTAACTTGTATTTGCTAGTACATCTATTGAGACTGACTTTTATCATACCTATGAACAACATCCATTCAGCTTCCATGACCACAATTATATAAATATGTTCTTTCCTCTTTTCCTGCAAGTGCATGTTTTACTTAAAATTGGCACAATATGAATTTCTAGTATTTCTTCATTTTCAAAACAGATTACAAACAATTCATTCATGTGAAGTAGGCAGGGATTATATTTCACAGATGGGTGAAAGGAGGGATAGGAGGGGAAAAAGTGATTTACCTGAGGTCAAAGAGTTGTGCTTAGAATTAGGGAGTACCCGTCTTGAGTCACTAAACCTCTCTACATCAACTGTGTATCTCCTTAGGCTTAAGCCAACCCCTTTTGAATTAAATGGGAAATAATTACATTAACTTCAGTCAGCTTTGGGTGAACTTGATCTAATTATTACAGTAAAGCAATGAAACCACTAGTAGAGAATTTAAAGAGTATTGTATTGGTAGACATCTTATTACCACATTCTCTAGAGAGGAAATTGTCTGGCAAAACAATAACTGAATATGTTTTATTTCTATAAAATTCAGCTCTTATTGGCTTTGGTGCCCTTTACACCTTAAAACTAGGCTTATGTGAAAATGTTGGGGGGCATTAGGCAGAGACTTGTACTTGAACAAATCATCCCTTTTTATCTCAGCTCTTAGGCCTTGCCTACATTGAGAAAAATTAAACATATAATTCACTACCAGGTTAGACAACAAGGTGGTAAAATGCATGAGTCCTGTCTACATATCCTCTATTGGCATCATTTATGCAGAACTATGGGAGCCCAAGCATTTCCAATGCAGATGCTACCTTAGCTGATTCACATCACTGTCATATGGTGGGGAGAACACAGACAGTGCGTGGATGCCTGGGCTTGGAAAGGCCGTCATGTTTCACAGATTCCAAACACCAAATTCCGACAAGTGAAAAATGCTTGATTTTAAAAAGTCCCACAGCTAGCCTTTTAAAAACACATTTAGTATTTATTTAATCTAGTAAATAGGTTCATTAGCCAGGTTCTAGTCTTTGTAGTTTAAGTAATGGATTTACCATGTGTTTATGCTTTAAAGACTTGTGTAAGGTTGCTAACACCTCTCCACCTCCTGCCTCAGAGGTTAAGACCTTAGTGTGTTGCCAGTTTACTGCTGTGGTCCCTACCCCTTGATAATTACAGTCATTCCTAGGGTGAAGGAAATCCCTGAGCTTTCACTCTAACTAGCCACAATAGTTCACTATAAAAAAGCACTTCTTTAACAGAAAAAAGAGTAATAAAACTTTCACGTTATTAACTTTTTCCTTTTAAAAGAAGGTTGAAAAATGCCATTGTACCACATTAAAGACCTTTGCATAAGACTCACCATTGGCTAATGAGCTTGATTGTACACTCTACCACATGCAACTGCCTTCAAGTGCTGCTTTTAACTTGACCTTGATGTAGTGCCAGGAATGTGCACAGGATATACTTCGATGGCAGAGACAATCAGCTCCTTTTTGCTACTTTTCCTTATTCATATCCTTTAAAATATGCATGGGATTCATATTTTAACATGGTTACACAAAACAATTAAATTGCATTCAAGAGTAGCTGATTTGAATATGGTATATCCTATAGAAATTAGTCAGCATATTGACTATTTACAATCACAATAATAATCCATTATTAATATTTTATCCTTGTACAAAGTCTTTTTTCCTGACATTACAAAGCACTTTAGAAACATCCTCAAAATCCCCCTCTGAAGAAAATATTACCATCACTACTATGTAGAGCAGTGTTTCTTAAACTTTTTGAGACCAGGGAAAACCACACAACAATATTTTTTTATGCGGAAAACCTATGAAAGTTTTCTTAAAAAAAAATTGTTGTCAGACAAAAAAAGACAAAACCAAAGAAGTAACAAACAAAAAGAAGAGGTCGTGGCACACCTGCAAGTTGTCCACAGAACACCAGTGTTCTGCAGAACAAAGTTTAAGAAATACTGTTGTAGAGGAAAAAAATTGGCTAAGTGACTTGTAGATGATCTCTCTGTGTGTCTGCACCAGAGCTTGGATTTGGAACATGCGCTCATATGAGGGAAGATGACAAAGGTGTCACCTCTTTTAAAAGAGTAGAAGCTGGTCTGTTCTGTTTTTTTCTCCAGTTCATGTGTACACTCCATCATGTAACAGCCTGTATGAGGCAGGGACATCCTGCCAGCTTTCCTGGATAAGGAGGCCCCTCCTAAAAACTCCCCAGGGCAAGGTGAAATAGAAAGAGAAATGCATGCCATGTTTATTGTTTTTCATGATCTGTATTCTCCTGTGCTTTACATAATTAAGGATAAAAGAATGCAAAGATGTTAGACTATGCCAAGTGTGTGTGCGTTGGCTGCGTCAGGACTACTGCACATCCCTGAAATAGTTAAACTTTAATCCTGACGCTTCATCCTTTGGAGAAGAATTCTGGGACACTGATGAGTTTAAATCTCTTCTCTTGGGAAGTCAAGAGATTCAGAGATACACCTAGTTTGGCTAGACAGTTGGATAGCGGAATTCTATTCAACCATCAGGGGCTTGAAATGCTGCATGTGGCAAGAGCTGGGAGACTTGGATGCTTCTCACAGCAGTTCTAATGAGAGGGAAGGAGGGGGCTTTCACTAGGGTCAGTGACTCCATCCCTGACAGATGTTTGCCTAATCTGTTCTTGAAAACCTTCAATTTTATCAATACCCGTCCTGCATAAAGCAAGTGGTTTACAAGGCTGTGTTCATGTTTGGCCATAAGTAGACAGAGTTAATAAAGTCTCTTGCTGAAAACAGCAGATATAGCCGTCACTAAACCCATACACATTAAGAACGAGAATTCTGGTTCTTCAGCTCACATAGGTCTCTATGGGTGTGTCTAAACTACATGGCTCCATCGACGGAGCCATGTAGATGAGGCTGATCGGCAGAGGGAAATGAAGCCGCGATTTAAATAATCGCAGCTTCATTTACATTTAAATGGCTCTGCGCTCTGCCGACCAGCTGATGATCAGCTGTTTGTTGGCAGATCTGGGCAGTCTGGACGCACACGGTCGACAAAGAAGCCATTGTCGACCGGTGCAGGTAAACCTGGTTTCACGAGGCATGCCTGCACCGGTCGACAAAGGCTTCCTTGTCGACCGCGGCGCATCCAGACTGTCCCGATCTGCCGACAAACGGTTGATCATCAGCTGGTGGGCAGAGCATGGCAGCCATTTAAATTTAAATGAAGCCACGATTATTTAAATCGCGTCTTCATTTCCCTCTGCCGATCAGCCTCATCTACATGGCTCCATCAACGGAGCCATGTAGTTTAGATACATCCTATGGGTGCTTCTACACTGCAGCCATAGGTCAAAATAAGATACGCAATTGAGCGATGCAAATTGCATATCTTATTTCAAACTAATTTCAAAATAGCTTATTTCAAAATTTGGCGCTGTCTACACAACACCAAATTTCAAAATAAACTTCTATTCCAAAACATCCCTTAACCCTCATGGAATGAGGGCTACAGGGACTTCACAATAGCAAGCCCATTATTTTGAAATCTATTTAAAAATAACGGGCTGGTTCAAAAGACGTGGAATAGCTATTTCAGGATTCCTTTGGTGTCCCAAAGTAGTGTCACAGTCTAGAAGTACCCTATCTCTTCAGTTAAATAAGATTTTGCTTAATTGGCAGCAGCAGTGGTAGGCTTCTGCACAGCAACTAGATTTGTCATGATTCCACACTGTTATACACGAAGAAAACACATTTCAATGTCATTATAATAGAATTCATATCCATATTAACATGTTCTTCTCCTATGAGCCCTAGCTGGATGTTAATTTGTGATCACTAGATGAAAAAACATTGAGTCATTTTTTGAAAAAATTCATTGGATGCCAAACTGGTATGAATAAAGAGTTTGTGTAGAGTTCTAACTTAGAAGGTAGGTTGTTTACTTCTCAAAAGACACTTGAATGTGAATTTCTTTATCAAAACAATAGATTGCATATTCGGGTGTTTAGTGGGTCAAATGCTCTATAGACACCTTTATCCTGCTTTCTTCTTTGGGTGGAAACATATGTAGTCTGCCTTTCTTGCACTAACAATGACTTGACCATAACTCATACTGGCAACAAAGTGGTGGAAAGAACTTGCAAATATTGTTGCAAACTGAGGCCTAAAAATAACACATGAATTGACATCCAGAATAAATGTAACTGACATGATTATTAATTTAATTCATTATTCGTGGGATGACTACTTTCTACTCAGGATCTTTAGATTTCTTGGCTAAGCAAAACAGAGCTGTCCAGTGCTAACAGTGTATTTACAGTCTTGTGTATTTCATAAAGGTTAACCTCTGAAAGTGTCCAGAAATTTCTGCTAGATGGTAACATGAATGAGAAAGAGATGGAATGAAATTCAGAAAAGGAAAAATGCAAGCAGTGGTAGAAAGCATGAGGATAGGAGAGCAGAAACCAAAGGTTGCACATGTGATACTATAGATAAAAGTTATGTTCATATCTTAAGGATTTCATACTGTTCCTTAAGACATTAACATAACTTTTATCTACATTGTCATGCGTGTGTACATATTCCATGTATATACAAGAAAAAATGGATGCATAAACTATGGAAATATTTTATTTTAATATTGGTGGTTGTGGGAGGTTATATGAAGATAAGAGATTGGAAGGATGGAGAAATGTGGATATTGGGAGGGAACACTTAGGCAAGGAGGAAATAGAAAATGGGAAGAGGAGGGTAGGGAACAGAGATGGAGAAGATTAACAGGAGTCAGTCATGTGAAAGAAAAGATGTTAATGGTGGAATAAGTCTCCTAATGAAAGGGATCATTTGATTTAACTGAAAAATGGACTGGCCAGAGCACCAAAATTATTAGTCGAGAAAAATCCTGTACTGGATAAGGGATACTTCTTTCCATTGCTTTCTTCTATGATTTTGTAACAGCGATCTGATGTTATATATAAAAATCTTCCATCCAACTTAGTTGCTGAGCTCTGTCTACCCGGTGTTAAGTTCTGGATTGGACTGAAAATGCTTGAGGAAGCTGCAGAAGTTCTACTGTAATCTAAGATTTTGTGAATTAAAACACAATCTTCAGAAGGGGAAAACTGCAGCTGTGATTGATATATGACAAGAGATTTTAAAGCGATACAGGGCATGAGAAAAGCACATATAGATTGCATGGAGCACTTGAGGTGAACTTTGTTCTCTCATGTGTTGAAAAGTGTCACAGCTCACCAAATAACATTTCTGATGACAAAGCTGCAGAGAGTGAGATTCAGACAATGACAAGAATTAAAAAAGCACAAAGGGAACAGTTTTTGTGACTAATTTGTCTTCAGTTTGTGTCACAGCTATACCACCACTCTGCTATGACAGATCTTCTTACAATGCTATTGGAAGTATTTGCACAGTTCTGGTAATTATTTTGCTTTACTCCGTAGCAGAAACTGCTGGTTCAAATGTCTCTAAATCATATACTCAGATGTGCTAGGGAGAAACCTTTGTTGTCATTATCTGTAATATTTGAGCTGACAACCTGGCCAGTTGGAAGGGTGCATGGAATAATTTATATTACCGTATCCCTGGTGGCTCACAAAGCAAAGATGTACAAGACTATGTTGGGGGCAAGTATAGTTCATCACACTGCCCTTCAGCACATGGCATATGACCTAGCAGACATGGTCAATGGGACCACCTTTCTGTGTAGGGCAACCCTCCTATCCAGGATCTCACTTTTCCTGACCAGAGGCAAGTCAGTCACACACTTAGCCCTTATAACCTACGGTTCCCCTGGACTACTTTCTACCTTGTCTTCCTGCTCTGCAGTTTGCCAGTCCTCTGTTTCTCTGGGGTACCATGCAGGCCAATTTCCCAGTGATTCCTTCTTGTAGGCTTCAATAGACAATTGGATATTTACTTGGGTCTTGATATGTCTGACCTCTGTGGTCTGAGGCTCTGAGAGCTTTTGGGCAGAAGTCTGCAGCACACATCTTCTCTCCTTTCTGGTCAGCCCAAACTGTGCTGAGCTATACTCTTTTATAATCTGCTTCCATTTGGAGCATGCCAAGCATAAGTACGCCCCATCATAGTCTACAATAGCATTAGTTAGTGTGCTGTGTCTGGTCTTAACTTCCCATATTGCTGGCATGAGTTAGAAACACAATTCTATCTGCTGAAGAGGTAGGAAAATAAATTGGACCCTTCTATATAAAAGAGTTATCTGTCTGACATGGACTTTCACATGTTACAATACATGAAATATATGGAGAGAGCTGAGGAAACATGTCTTTTGATTGGGGCATGCTGGCACAGTATGGGATTTAGATAAGGGTTTGGGATGAGCCTTCCTATCCCCACCCCACACATTTTGATCTATGGTTCTATGGATTAAAATGCTTTAATAATAACATCATATTGTTATTAATTATTTTATTGTTATTACCTTGGTGTTCATAACAGTGGTTGGGAACCATTAGGTACTTGGGGCTGTCAGCTTGGTATCAGGGCCTGGGAACTATGTTATTCTGAATTTCAGGCAGATTCAAACCCTGGACCTCTAGAGTTTACTGTAGGAGTCTCTAAAGCTTGAGCTATAAAAGCCAACTTAGGCTGTAGAGCGCCCTTGTTCTTGTGTTTTCCTCTAAGTGGCCTAAATGCCACCATATGGGACAGTGAGCCACACTCCATAGGTGTGTGGATTACATATGCACTTTTCTCCAAGCAGTAGCTATGGTGAAGTATGAAGTGCTAAATAATTGACATGGGAAGTTTTGGATTGCTAAGTGCATGGACCCGCTAGAGATGAGTGAATAATTAATACAAACATTTCTTCTTTTTGCTAGTTAAAAGTGTCCTGACATCTGGAATGTCATGCTGAGTAATCAGAAGGAAGCTAGTGGCTAAGAAGTTAAAAGGTGATACTTGGTATAAGCTTCCAAAGGTATCCTTCTACTTGCCTCTCTAGGACTTCTTTGATTTACTGTAATTTTGTTAATAAATTCCATCCTTCCAAACTCCTCCTCCCATGTCCCCATTAATCTTTCATTATCATAAAACAGGCATTAAACTGACAGCACCCGTGCCATCTGGTGGCTGACGGTTTTTGTGCTACATTGCACTGCACATGTTAATCCTGGGTAGGCCAGGTAATCATTTAGATTAAAATTGCAGTTCACCAGGCAAGTGGCCTCTGCCATAGATTCCCAAGTATGAGTAGGGGAAGATGGAGTAGGTCTGAGACAAGAGGTCCAAACACTACAAAGGGTCAGAGCAAGAAGAGACCTAAACCCAAAATCTGCTGCCAGCTCCACACCTATCCGATCCGCGTAACTCGGGGACTGCCTGTACATGTTCAGCCATTAAATGTCACTCTGTTTAGTAGAAACACCCAAGCAGTAGTCCCTAGTAAAACATACCTTCCCTTTCCCAGTCAGCTGCAGTAATAATGTCTTCCACCCCTGAGCATCCCCTCTTCAGAAGATGACAGGATCAGCACAACATTGATCTCATATTCCCGTATAGCCCATGGCCCACTCCAATGTCCTCCTTTACAGGGACTCATAGGAAACTCCCAGGGAGCGGGGCTGTATGTAGAACTTTTTCTTTTTTAAAAGAATAGTTTATTCATTGGGAAATAAAGTTTCTACTGACACACAATTGTTGGAAAATTTGACACAAATTCTTTGAATAGTTTTGGCCAGAAATCTTTTCTGGGACTGAAATACCATTCATAAAAGGTAGAAGTGGTGGTAGCGCAGCTGGCCCAGCAGTTGGGCAGCTTACCCAGCATTAGTGGTATAACTTTCCCAGAAATCTGCCTTATGTTCTCTCACCATTCACAGTTGAGTACATTGCTTGCACTGTCAAGGAGGTCTCCAGGGCCACAATCGGAGCATGGCATTATCCTCAAGTTCTAGGATTTCAGGCATCTACTGCCATACCACATCACTGGGTTCTTAGCTTCCTCCTCTGTTGGGTAGCTCCTTTGGTTCTGGCCCACTGGATACCCTAAGCTTTAAAAGCTGCCCCACTGCTGAAGGAAGGTTGCTAGATCACAAGTTTTGCTGAGGGCACTAAGGACAAACACAGTCCTGTGCATCTTTGTACACCCACAAGCCCATTGATTTAAAACAGTGGGAGATGCTCAGAATCTGATGTTTAGAAAATTCTTAGGAAAAATGGAAAAAAATTGCTCCTCTTCCTTAGTGAATTGATCCCCATAACCAGTTTTTGATAATATTTTTAATCTACAGGGTAATTAAACCTTAGTTCCATTCTTTCATTTGATCATATGCTCACACAGTTCCCTTAGCTTCTATTCACTTTGGCCCCAATTCTAGCCCACAACTTTGAACTACTATGTTATTCAGTACACGTCAAATCCTTACTTTGGTATCAGAGGTCTTGTGTTCAGCTTGTTAAGCAATCCCCCTCTTCCATGCCATCTGAATTATCCAGAAAGGGCTAGATTTTCCTGGGAAGCATAGGACTATGATGGCATGACGGGGAACATTACAATTGTAGGCAAATTTTGGAAGGCACTGTGCCTCAGAGAGCAAAATTTCTCCCTCATCTGACCAATGCGCAGACTCATTGTTTATTCAGATAGACTTTAACATTCCACTTGATGTTCTGACATTGAATATGATGTGTTAGCTGTTGTGCAATCCATGAGCAATAGCTTGGGTTACCTGTGACTAGCAGTTATTTCTCACCATTTTCTAATTAAAGAGGCAAGTAAAAATTACTTGCAAATGTATCCTGGCAACAGACTCAGCCCTGGCATAATTCTTGTACTTGTGCTGACAGGCTGTGGAACATCACTTTAGTCAGACAGAAGAATTATAAATATACTTTCTGACCCAGAAGTGGCAGTTCTCCAGAACTAGAACACTAATAATTAATTAATCAGACAAGCCAGTAGGAACTTTTCTACTGGTGCTGATTTTCAGTAGAGGGCACTTCACTTAGCACACCTGACTAGGGATCACAGGTGGTGTACTACCATCTTTCCACCCCCTCTTATCCTGGGAGCAAACAGGAGCTGGTTCAGTCACTGGCACAAGTTAGAGCAGTCACAAGGCTGTTCCAATTTACACTGACTGCAGTGGTCACCTGGGAGCCCTTCTGCTAGCTCAGGATTGCTGACTTTCCATATTCTGGGTATGCCACCTATATCCTGCTCCTGACATGATTGTTGTGTGTGTGAGTGGGAGAAGCATAGGACAGACACAGAGAAACATGTCTGCTTTCTGCCATAGGAGGATTTCTCTACTCGAGGACTCTGTAGCTGCCCTTCTAATGTAGCTTGCTGTGCTGCTGGAGCAGTCCAGAGGGAGCTTAGACTGGGCTGAGGATCTGGCCTCTCCTTTGCTAAGTAAATAAGGATCCTTCATGATGCAAGGAACTAAATTCAGGTATTATGGTATCATTACTATAGCTGATCAACACTTGGCATTCATTTTGGAAGATTCAGTTTAAAAAAATCTAGCAATTTCCCTCCCTTTGGAAAAAAAAAGGCGTTTATAAATGTGGTTTCTGTCTAGTTCTAACAAGTAATAAAAAAATAAAAATAAAATAAAAATTGTTTTTTTCTTGTTTTAAAGGCACAAACAACAGTAGGATCCAAAACTCCTACTTACAGTGGAGAGTGGGACTTCTGTGACCCATTTGTGGTTTTGGAAAATCTCCCTCAGTATCTGACCCAAATAAAAAAATCTGTATAATCATTCTAGTAATATGGAGTGAGATGCTGAGACATCTTCCCTCTTCTCCCCTTTTTCCGCATTGCACTCACCCTAGCAGTGGATTAGTAAAAAGAAAAGAAATGAGTTGTAAAGAAATGTTACCATCATGCTAAACACATGGAATACAAGAGACATGTGTGAGGTAACATCTTTTGCTTAACCATTTCCTGTGGATGGAAGGTACAAGCTTTCTAGCTAACCCAAGCTCTTCTTCAGGTCTGGGGAAGCAAACAGAATATCTGCTCTAAATATAACTTGGGACAGACTGTCAAGCAAAAAGGGTACAATGGTGGAGGTGGCCACTTGCAATGAAGGGGGCAATTGAGAGTTTGAGTTTTATGCACAAAAGGTTAGAAGGGGGCAATGAATGGCAGGAGGTGTGGTGTGTTACAAATTGTTGTAATGAGCTATAAAACCAATGTCCCCATTAAGTCCATGGTTTTGGGTGTCTAGTGAAGTTATAAAGTTCCCAGGGTTGCCTTTTGAAGATGTGGTGCCAGTTTTCTTTGAGGACAAGTATTGAAGTATCAAATATGGAGTGATAAATGTTCATGCATTTTTCTGTGTGAGTTCATCAAGAATAACATTCATTCATTTCAACCACAGTGTCTGGGGCACTGGATGCACAGGGCTGTGTGAAAGAGGGAGGTAGCAGGTAGGGAAACAGGAGAGTATTTTTCTTAAAATAAGATTAAATGTTTGTGGAAGTAGGGGCAGAGGGCAAGACAAAATTCAAATGAGAACTGTCATGTGCAGGTCAGTTGGTTTCAGACCTTTCCCATTCTAAAATGAACAGCAGGATTTTTCCTGGGGGCAGAAGGCAAAGAGATGTTAAAAGGCTTGACCATTGCAAAGAGGCAGATAAAAACGCAATTAGACCTGTTACAAGTGGACAGAGCTCCAGGCCTAGATGAATTACAGTCCTAAGTGTGAGGAAGCAACAAGGGAAGAAATTGGAAAGCCTTTGGCAACATTTTTTGATAGCTTGCCAAAGATGGCAGCGACCCCCGAGTGTGGACAGATGGCTTATTCAGTTCCTGATTGTATGTAATGAATAAGAGATGATACAGGAAACTATTGACCTTTAATGGTGATTTCAGCTGTGGGTAAGATTTTTTGGAAACACTGATAATAAATAAGATTATTAATGATTTTTGAAGTAGGTTATTTAGGAAGGGCTGTCTTAAATAGTTTGACAATGCCAGCTGTATTGTAATGTAGAAAAACAATTAAAAAGAGAAACTAACATCTATTTCCTGGTATAGATGTGGACATACAAAAAAGCCTTAGCAGAAAAACACTAAAAGGCAAAGAATGTATAAGAGCTGTAAATTATCACATCATACAAACAAGACAAGATCACAGAAAATCTTAAGCAGTTCAGATCACCTCTGAAGAATGTTGAGGGGGGTGGGACTGGCAGCCTAAATTTGGAATTTCCTGACTTTTTGTGATTTGTTGCATCCTTTACATTTCTGTTGTCAAAGGTGGCTAAGGGAACTTGGAACTTTACTCACAGTGAAAGCAGAACTCCCCCATACAGACTCCATTGAAATCCCAGCCTAAAGTCTATTCTGGCAGTTAGCAGCATGAAGGTGATCACTCTTGTCAAAAGGATTATTCTCACTTGCAAAGTCTCAATTAGGATTTCTTCCACTTAGTAGAATGAAATACTCCGTTCATTGTGACTGACAAATCATTCTGTAAAAAGCTCTTCTGAAGGTAGCGTTTGATCGCATTAGCTTTTTTCTTCTTCTGTGTAAGAGGAAATGGACCACAAAAGAAGCTAATGAGAAAAAAATGTGCCATGATAAAAATAATCTTTTATCAACTAAACTTCTAAATAGTGAAAGTTACAAAATATTCCCTTTCCCAAAAAAGTATTATATGTGCAAGTGTGATATTCTTGCTCCAATTCTGGGCAATTGATTTCCAGTAATTATTATTTAAAGCCTCATTAATAAGGATCCCATAAAGATGAGGAAGCAGGAAAACACAGTGGACATTTTATCCTGCTGCATTAATACTCAATGAGGTTATTTACTGTTAATCAGTAAAAGATGCTGAATGCTTTTATGGAAGGGAAGGTAATTCTTCATAACTGAAATATAGTTCCTTGAATTCTTTATTGGCCACCATTTCACAGCAGTTATGATTGATTCAGCAATATATTTTCAACTCGAGAATTTCCTTTATGTTCCTAAAAAACCCCTGCTATTCCATACTTTTTCACTGTTTTTTTTGTTGCATTATGTTTTCCCCCAACCTCTCTGCATTTTCTCCCATGCCATTCTTTATATATGACATTTCAGTTTGTAATTTTGCCACCATTTAAACTTACTGAAACTTGGGCCCATAGAATGCTTATAAAAATGCTGATATGATCAAATAGAATTTGTTCATGGGATTTTATTTCCCTTTTTTACACAGACTCTTTTTTTATCATTATGTCAATTATGGCTAGAACTGGGTGAATAATGGATTTTTCAGTTTGTTGGATATTTTGAAAACTAGAAAAAAATTGTATTGGAAAGGACCAAAATATTTTTTTTTGAAATTTTTGGCCACTTGAAATGTTTAAAAAAATAGTTTTTGAGTTAAATTACAAGTCTAATTTTTACAACATCAAAACATTTCATTTTCAGAATTTTTTTTTTCAAAACAACTTAGCAAAGTTGGCACAAATCCTTGAAACTGACACTGAAGCTGCATTTTTGATTGACAAAAGTTTTGTTTGATTTTTTTTCTGAGCTCTTATTATGACTGTTATAAGTTACATGGACTGCAAGAAGCTAAATAATGGTAAAGAAATGTAGAGGCATAGGGCATTTAACTATCAAAAGAAACACTACATAAAATCATGAAAAGCTCCATTAAATTTTGAATCAAAGAATGAGAAGCATCCAGGGTTTTATAATTGTGTATACAACCTCAGGAATCTAGCATGGTTGTGAATAGGTGGTTATTCTACAAGGCTGTTCTTTTGAGAAATCAAGAACATAAAATTACTTATTTAACAAAAATTCTGTTGATAAAATTTTAGCAACATTTCTGCTGCAGACGGGATAACATTATCATTAGATGTTCCTGGAAAAAGAAGGAAGGTTACATACAGGTAATTCATCATCCCAACTCTTTTCATGTGGTGCTTGCAACCTTGAGATCTTTTGCCTCTTCCCAACCAGACTGAATTCAAATCCAATTTGTAACAATAACTTATGACTTTGTATGGATCAATCACAATTCTCTCTCTTTGTTACTTTAATTGAACCACCTTGCAATTACTGCAGTATTTATTTTTAATTATCCCTTCTCTCTTGTTCTGAATGACAGTATTCTGCTTCATTCGTCTAAGAACAATTTAGAAATACAGTATAGAAACTTTGATAGGTTTAACTGTGGCAAAATAATAATGAATTTACAAAGTGCATAAAGGATAATGATCATCTCAGAGATATAGCTGTGGAAATGTCAGGGGAAATTATATTGCCAATGGAAAGCATTCTTTTGCACCCTTTAATAAAAGTGTCATTATCACATCATTACTACCCCTAAGGTTATATGTCCTTGTTTGGGCACACAATGGCTCTCACCACAACCTTCTATCTCCCCCTGACTCCAGCTACTCAGGCAGTGATGCATTCCATTCTGAGATCAAGGCTCTGTTCTTCCTCAGTCAGCATATATGCCAGGGCAGGTATCTGTTTCTACTGAGCTCATAGGTGCTGACTCTGTGTGTGCTTCAGGGCTGGAGAACCCAAGGTGCTCATCACCCACTGGCACTCCTGTGGATCATAGTGGGTGCTCATCACCCACTGGCACTCCTGTGGATCATCTCCTTTCCTTCACCCTCCTGTCTGCTGGTGGATCCCACTGATCAGCTTCTTTCCCAATGCCTCCAGCCCACTATGATTAACTTTTTAGTGGCTTGCAGGAGGCGGGCGGGGGGGGGGGGGGGGGGGATTGGGGGGAAGTTGAGAAGGGAAGGGGAGTAAATGCAGAAAGAGGCAGGAGGCAGAATGAGACAGGAAGGGGTGGGGGTAGACAGATTGGGGGCAGAGAAGGGGTTGAACTCCCCCTGGGATCTGGGGAAGTCAGCACCTCTGACTGAGTCTTCTTAAAGTTTTTCATTGGCAGTTTAACAGAAAAGGAGAGGAAAATGTCCGCTAGATAATAGCATAGAACACATCAGACTGGCACTAAATTAAAGTTAGAAAATATTGTGTGATTCTAGATACATTACAGTATGGTGAGAACTTGTCTAATCTTTCCCACAGCTCCAAACATATATCTGTCAACTCTTGGAGGAAATAAATCTCTTTTTCTAGAAGTAATGTCCCTTTCCAAGAAAGGATGAGTTTATGTATGGTCCCTTCCCCTTTCATGCAAATCTGTCATTTCTCCTTGGGTAAAGTGTTCACACTGACAATGAGCCAGAGACCATACTTATTTTCTGATGTCATCCTATGCTAAACAATGTCTCTACTTTTTTACTGAGGTAACAACCATTTGAGATTATATAATGAGTAGACTTGTGGCATCTTAGGGTACATCTACCTACAGAGAAGATAGAAGCTGCCGCTGTTAAACTTCCAGGGTTCAAATTAGCAAGTCTAGTGAAGACATGCTAATTTAAACTGAGAAGGGCACTCTTGTAGATGCCGGTAGTCCTGCTTCCACAAGGAGTAAGGGAAGTCAAAGGGAGAGTGTTCTCCCTTCGACTTCCTGCAGTGTGGATAGCCCCAAAAGTTGAGTTAAGGTACTTTGACTTCAGCTACACAATTAACATAGCTGAAGATGCGTATCTTAATTTGACCTTATCCCATAGTGTAGACATACCTTTAGAGACTAACAAAAATATATAGAATCATGAGTTTTTGTGGGTAAAACCTTCTTCATCAGCTGAGTTGGAGAGGAAATAACAGAAACCAATATATATATATATATATATATATATATATATATATATATATATATATATATATATATATAACAGCAGAAGTACCTGTCAATTGTAGGACCCATGTTAATGAGGCTAATTAAGTGGGCTGAATGTGTCCCATTCATAGCTTTTGATGTGAAAATGTGGGTGTTAAAGCCTGGAGAAATTGTCTTTGTAATGAGCCAACCAGTTAATGTCTTTGTTCAACCCAGGGTAATAGTTTCAAATCTGAGAATGAATTTGAGTTCTGCAGACTCTCTCTGTAATTGGTTAATGAAGTTTTTTTGTAGAAGAATGGCTACTTATAAGTCCAGGAATGACTGACCAGGCAGGTTAAAATGTTCCTCTACAGGTTTATGTGTGTTATCATTTCTGATGTCTGATTTGTGTCCATTTATCCTTTGTTGTACAGACTACCTGGTTTGACCAATATCCATGGCAGAAGGGCATTGCTGACACTTGATGACATATATCACATTAGAGCATGTACAGTTGTATGAGCCCTTGATGCTGTGGCTTATGTGATTAGGTCCTGTGATGGTGTCACTAGTATAGATGTGTAGACAGAGTTGGCAATGGGGTTTGTTGCAGAGCTAGGTTCCTGGGTGAGTGTATCTGAGGTGTGATGTGTGGCTGCTGAAAAGGATTTGCTCCAGGCTGGGGGGGTTGTCTGTAGGTGAGGCTTTGCCTGTCTCCCAAGGCCTGTGAGAGTAAGGGATCATTTTCCAGGACTACTCATTTTTAAAGTTACAGACTAACACAGTTACCCCTCTGAGATGATATAGTTTCTCTCAAAGTGTTCATTTCTCCAAAATCATGATTTCACATCCATTAATTACTCTGATTACTTACTCTGTTATGCTGTTATTTCTAAATCAATATCTTCATAGATTCCAAGGCTGGAAGGGACCACTGTGATCATCTAGTCTGAACTCATGTGTAGTTTGGGCTGTAGGTTTGCGGGGGATGTGGGAATATGAACAGCTGGCATGCCCTTGTAGTTCAAGGATGAGAGCTTATTCCTACCCACCATAAAGTAAAAAGATTACATTTACAAGTAATCACAAATGTTTTTGCTTTGCTAATTTGTGACTTTTGATGACATCACATCATTAACTCTTTTATTGCAGGCCTGATTTTAATCTCAGTCTTTTTACAAGAGTGTAAGTGAAAGCGAAGCCTGTGATTTGTATCAGTGCAGTCTCAGAAATATGTAACAAAGCATGGCTGTTTGGAAATACGCTGTATGATCTGAGTTTCCTTAGAGGAGAGCTATGTGCTACATGTTTTTCTCCTCTCTGTCACAGTTCTTTAAATTGGATAAATAACATTCCATGTGCCTTCTGAGCCAAGGAAGCTGCTCATCCTGCTGGTTAGGTTAGACATCAGGAAAATGTTTCTTAGCCGTCATGGTAATTAGTAGCCCATGATCAGCCTACAGAGGCAGCTGATCTATTGTCACTAAACTTCCTTAAGTGTGGATTAAGTACAACATTTGAGAGACAAATGAAGATGAAATGCCACTTCCATGCAGAAAACCCAAGTCCAGATGGTCTTTTCTGTTCTTATCATTTATGATTAATTCAGGGAATCATTTCCTTCTCCTCTTTGACTAACCTGTTTTCTAACTGCTTTGTGTTACCTTTCGTCTAGCTTAGCTCATCAGCAGCATAGTTTCCCCTGTCTACATGTTTAAATCTCATTTACAGTAATGGGAAATATGCGTGCCTGGCGAGAATAAATACCTACATATCTGGACTCTTCTAATACCTTTTGCCAGGCCATGATTATAATATTGTTGCAGGAAACTGCATTGTTACAGATGCACCAGAAACACAAGAAGAGGTGAAATCTAATAGTTTTCAGTTCTCCAGACTTTGTGTGGCAAGAATGTGGCAGAGCATGGCCCCATTCCACTCACAGCAAGCCTACCAAGTGTTCCTGCACCCAGGCAGTGCCAATTAGGTGCACCTGGAGAGCATGCTTTAATGGGAGCAGGCAGCTGGCCACTGCTGGGCTAGTTTGCCCAACAAGAGAGGCTCTAGAGAGCCCCACTGTCAGGGGACTCCAGCCCAAGGCAGTGACTAGCCCCTTCCCTCTGGTTTAGGGCAGACACACACTGCAGCCTCGAAAAGGGGCTGGATGTCTGCTCTACATCAGAAACCTGTAGTTGGACCTGAGCAACAGTGCCGGGGACAACAAATAATCAAACTCAGAAAGGACTCGAGGGAATGGTGAGCTTGCCTAGGAGAGTGAATTCTGGAGAGGACCCCAGGGCAAGAGAGTTACAGAGATGGTTGCTGAGCCCAGACTCAGATCTGGCTGGCTATCAGGAGCTGAGATGATAGTGGTGAATTTGCTAGCTTCTCAGAAGAGGGTAAATACTACACATCAAAGGTGTGGCAGCTGCACAGGGCAGGGAGCTCTAAAGCTGTCAACAAACCTCTATTTTCTTGCTCTGGCTTATAGTACAAAACACTGGTCCTACTACTGTATTCCGGAGATGGGAATGAAATTGTTTGTATTGTACCACTTCACCTATAGCCAATTGTGTTTACATTAATGGAGACAACCTGCCAGGTTCTCTATTACATGGGGATCCCTGTTGGGCACTCAGGCAAACCGTCATGTCAAGGGAATGAGAGAGACAGGTTGGGAGTAGGGACAGATATGGCAGAGTTCTGCTAAACTAATTCTCCAGGAGCATAGAATCCCATAGGGAGCCTGTGCCCAGTGTGAAACTTAGAAGAGCAATTAAGTTGCATCAGATCAGGGCTATGGTCAGCACAGAGCAGCCCTTAGGATTAGTGAGTTGTAATACTTTATTCCATCTCCTGCACTGGGCAGGGTTCTAATGCAGAAGAGGACCCTACCCTGTATTGTCTTCACTATAGGCTAGAATAGAGTTGTTGTCTATTTTAGAAAACTCGTAGGACAACATCTGTTTGCTAGGTAAAAACTAGTTGGAGTGAACATACAGATTTGCAGTTGTATGTAGGGGTATGTCTACACTACCCTCCTAGTTCGAACTAGGAGGGTAATGTATGCATACCGCACTTGCAAATGAAGCCCGGGATTTGAATTTCCCGGGCTTCATTTGCATAAGCGGGGAGCCGCCATTTTTAAAACCCCGCTGGTTCGAAACCCGTGCAGCGGGGTAGTTCGAACTAGGATTCCTATTCCGAACTACCGGTTCCACGAGGTGTACCGGTAGTTCGGAATAGGAATCCTAGTTCGAACTACTTAGTTCGAGCCCCGTGTAGCCGCGCTGCACGGGGTTCGAACCAGCGGGTTTTTAAAAATGGCGGCTCCCCGCTTGTGCAAATGAAGCCCGGGAAATTCAAATCCCGGGCTTCATTTGCAAGTGCGGTATGCCTACATTACCCCCCTAGTATATTTACTTTGTGTGTACTGAAGCCTCTGAGGTATGTGAATGAGTGAGGCAAGGCTGCATTTCTTTAAATCCAGCAGTCTTTTATATGTCCCCAGCACTAGCTACTGAAGTGTCTGTCTTCCCTAAGGCTAGCTACTGGCGGCACAACTATAAAAACAAGGTAACTTTTCACTCCCTTTTATCCTTTCTCTAACCCCGCCCACATGCAAACCAACCGGGTGGGAGAGGAAATCCATAACATTCCTTTTATTGAAGGTAAAAAACAGGATTAGAAAATAGCTTGTATAACTTTCTGCCCCTCTGTGACCTGTAATCCTTGCTAAATCCCCTCAAATACAGATGTTTCTTGTAAAAGAGAACAAATAAAATGTAAATGTTCATATATTAACTCCTGTTTTGGTAAGGGGTATTCAATATGCTGCTTTTTTCTAGGCAAAGAACAGTGTGTGAAGAAACTGAGCCAAACTTGTAGCTACACTGTACATTTGGGATATGTTTACACTGAAGTTAGGCACTCATGGCTGGCCCATGCCAGCTGACTTGGGCACAGGGAACTCAGGCTAAGGGGCTATTTCAGTGGTTCTCAAACTCTTTGGCCCGCGGCTCACCCTGCTCAAAGCAGACCTTTCCATGGACCACCAGCCATCACCCATGATGACAAAATGGGTGCAGGAGTGGTCTGAGGTAGGGGAGGTCTGGGACAAATGTAGCATGCAGGAGCAGGGTGTGGGGTCTGGGCAGGAGGGGCATCGGGGGCGCTTACCTGATTCCGTGCCTCCCATGGCTCCCAGGCACCATTCCCTGCTGCTCCCATTGGCTGCAATTCTGGCGAATGGGAGCAGCAGCGAAAACCTCCAGGCAAACGGTTTTGTGTGTTGCTATTCTGGCAAGCACAGAGTTGCTTCCTTCTCTTGCATCCTAGATCTGGCCCATAAGGGCCCCTTCCCCTGTAGCAGGAAGCTGGCACTCCACTCTTTGGAGGGGCAGGGCTGGAGTATCAGCACAGGCTGCATGCTGCAGAGTGGGGGCAAGCCCGCAGCCCACCTGCAAGATGGTCGTGGACCACTAGTTGTCCACGGACTATACTTTGAGAACCATTGAGCTATTTCATTGAGATGTACTTGTTTGGGGTTGGGTTGAAGTGGTAACGCAACCCCGCACTGGACAAGAGCCCCCAGAGTACGGGGAAGGAGGGCGGAGAGTTGGGAGCCCTCCTGCGACAGTGGCAGGTGAAACCACCGCAGACTCACACCGAACGATTACCGAGACAGACGTCCTGGCAAGACGTGCTGAAGCGCATAACAGCTGGAGATCAGGAAAGGGAGAGGAGAGGAGTCTGGAGGATGCCGGTGCATGCACCTCAGGAAAGGAGGGACTGCTGCTGGCATCCACGCCGCTGCACCCAGCGGTGGCCCAATGAGGGTGGGGGGCAGGGCGAAGGTAGCTGGGAAAACAGAGAGGCGTGAGCAAGAAGGGAAGGGCTATAAGAAGAGCCCTCCTGGTGAGGTGGGAGGAAGGACGAGAGGAGTAAGAAGCAGGAACGAGGAGGTAACGCCAGAGAGGGACGGGGAATTCTGGCCAGCAATTGTGTCCAGAAAACCCCTTTGACCTTTAGGAGGAAGGGCAGGCAAATAGTGGAGGAGTTGAGGAAGTGACCCAGGGCAGGCAGTTGGGAATCTGCCTGTGGACTGGCGCATTGCGGCAAATGGCCCCCCAGCCAGGAGTATGAGGTGTGCTCACACACCTTAGGACCCTTGGTTGGGATCCGAAGAGAGGGTGGGCCCAGGTCCCCCTCAAGTCCCTCGTTGCTCTGGAGGGGCATGGAATTGAAGATGCAGAAGGGCAGTTGACCTCAGGCTGCTCGGTGGCTGTGGCCTCAGGACCCTGGTGGGACAAGGACCCCTGTGACATGAGGCTTTAAGCTCCTGCAAGGCAAGGAGTCCAAGATCTTGAGCTGCAGAATGAGACCAAATAGCTATACCACAGCTTAACAGCCCCTTAGCCTGAGCCCCATGAGAAGGAGTCGGCAGGCACGGATCAGCTGCGGGTTTTTAATGGCAGTGTAGACATACCGGTACAATGTGTTTCATGACAAGTGTTGTGAACCCGGCATTAGGGAGCAAAAATTATTTAGTTCCCACCCCCTCTTCAATAACGCCCTACTCCCTTTTAAGAAAAAGATCAGACTAAGACCTGCCATTAAGAGTTAGTGAATGCACGTGTAGACTATACCAAATAAAAAGCCCAGCATGATTTAGAAACTTTCTTCGTGATATTTGTTGTAGTGTGGGTGAAAGCATCACTTAATAAAATCATGACATGGGAGAAAAGGGATCCATGTGGGGTTCAAATAGCCACATTTTAAATAAAATAGTCTCTGCCAAAGTGAAAGTGACCAAAGGGGGTAATTTCAGAACTTCAAGAAGTTTTGACTGTCTTTTCAATTTACTTCACAAGGAGTCATAAAATAAAAAAAACAAAAAACCCCCCAAAAGCCTGCTTCAAAATTATTTCCTACTAAGTGTTCCTCTTTTCTTGATTTAGAAAATATAAGATCTCTGTGTAACTCTTATTTTATTAATAAAAGTTATACACTGTGTGTGTGTGTGTGTGTGTGTGTGTGTGTATACACACAAGGCAATCTATACATACAAACTACTTGACCTGGCATAAACATGAATATTGTAATTAGGGCTGGTTGGAAAAAATAATCATGCAAAATGTCATTGACAATAAAATGAAACAAGTTACCAACATTTTGCATGGATATTTTAAAAACTTTGTTGTTGAAGACTAAATATTGATTTTTTTTTGGCTGTTAAAGTGCCAGGTTTTCTGTGAAGGTTTTTGGTTTTATGTGGCTTTTGTTTTTCAGAGAAAAGTGGAATTTTCCATCAAAACCAAACATTTTTCATACAGACATACACAAAAAACTTATTGAAAACTGATTTTTTTATATAAAAAGGCTGCAAGGAAAAGCTTCAGCCAAGCTTTACTTGCCATATATGTATATGCTGGGGCAAGTAGTCTGTTTGTATGGCTCTCTTGTTGTTGTCTGTTAAATGTATATTTTGACAAAAGTTCTTTTGTTGGTTAGTTTAGCCTCCTATGGATGAAAGGCTCTTAGATTTTTTTCTCTTTTAATGGTGGGTCTTCTTAAAAGAAGACTCTCATTAAAACTGTCATTTAAAATGAGTCATTAATTGCAGCCCGCCCCCTATTAAACATAATAGGGACCTATACCATTAATTCTATGGCTTCTAAATCCCCACATTGCCAGATGCCTAAGTAGGAATGGGACTATGGATTAGAAGACATATGGATTTATTTACAATAGGTAACTTCTTTATTAAAATATCTTAACAGTCATTACAGAGACTTCTTTCCCAAGCCCCTGCTGTCACATACTCAGCTCTGCTCAGGAACACCCTCCACATCTGCTTTTCACATATGCACTCCAGCCCCGGTCTACCCATTCCCCACATGGGCCTCAGTTTCAACAGTATGTCGCTCTCCTTCCTAGCCTCATACACAAACACACGTTGGGGATATAGCATTACAAGAAGTACCTGAAGCTCAAGTCGTTGATTGGCTTGTGTTGAGAGTGTGACTACAGTGGTCACGTTCTAGCATGCATGCTACACGTCCCATCATCAGCAATAGACTTTAGGGATCACAAATATTATTCAGGAGCCATGACTTTCTGTGACAACTTCACACCGCAGGAGGGTATGAGGTTACAGGATAAGAATGCAATGTGGAATGTATAGTGAGAGCTGGAGACAGATTTTTCAGTAACCACCCCATGAATAAGAGACCAGGAAAATTCACAACCTATGTTTTTTGCTAGAAGAACACAAAGCCACATCGCATCTCACCCTCAAAGATCAAACTAGTACCTAATGCCAAGTCTGGCTAGAGAGAGCATTTACAAGGAACTACCTGTTTCTCTTTTCTTGTAAGATACAATTATGATAAATATTCTGAGAAGGAGGCACTGCTTTTTTTATTAGCAGAAGCCCCCCCCACACATTCTAACAAAGGATTTTTTAAACTGCTTCCATAGCAACTAATGTTTCTTTTATAAAAGGAATCTTTAAGAACTCATCATGGCTCTACACCAGGGGTTCCCAAACTTTTAGACACGGGGACCAGTAAATCCATTCACGAGCTTTCCGAGGACTGGTAACATTCATTTGCATATTTAAATATTCTTTAAGCAAATTACAAATATGCAAATATGTTGGTTTTGGTCCTCCCAGTCCTCCCAAAGCCCCCAGGGCCAGCTTTAGCAAAGCTTTTGATACGGCCACCTACAACATTCTTACCAGCAAGTTAAGGGAATATGCATTGGAAAAATGGACTGTAATCCAATAAAACCCTGCACCACCACATCGTGTATTGAAAAGGGGCTCAATTATTTTCAGAAAGCTGACACCATCTTTGGAATTTTTTATCCATATTTTCATTCCAGATGGTGAATGCACCAGGTTCTTTCCATTCTGACACATTGTAGTGCCTTTAAACCTCACTGTTCACAGTGGGGATATTTAAAAGGCACTGCTTTTACATTTTTATTCAGGATCTGCGTGCGCTCTGAACTGTCCTGCTCCCCGCTGGCCGATTCTCTTCCTCCTCCCCCCCACCCTGGGCCAGCCCCACCGTCCCCGCCAGCCGATTCTCTCCCGGCAAGCCAGTTCCCCAGCCAGCCCCGCGATCTCCCCTGGCCAGCTACACTGCTCCCGTGCCCCTGGCCAGCCCTGCTTCTGCCAGCTGGTTGCCCCCCCCCCCACGATCTCCCCTGGCCAGCCCCACTGCTCCCGCCCCCACCCACCCCAGCCAGCCCTGCTTCTGCCAGCTGGTTACCCCCCCAGCCAGCCCTACTTCCACCGGCTGGTTCCCCTCCCTATCTCCCCCCGGGCAGCTCCATTGCCCCGACCCTGCTTCCCTGCAGCCGATATTCAACCCCCCCCCCCCCCGCCTCCACAGCCAGCAATAAGAGCTCACCTGGTAACCCTCACTATGACTCTGCTGGGAGCCTGAAACATACGGCTGCATCCGCCCAGCCCGGCTGAGGGCTTGGGGAACCCGGCGCTGCAGGGGCAGTCCAGGATCCCGGAAAACCCTGGCAGCCACGCTGAGGCCTGGTACCAGGCCGTGGCCCATAGTTTGGGAAATGCAGTTCTACACAGTGCTATAAAATCAATGTGCATTCTAATAAACTGTGTTTATATTGCACACAAAACACTACAGTAAAAACATTAAAGTCAAATACCCAAAGTTAAGCAATGGCAGAGTTAAAGTTTCTTTGTTCCAGTCCATGTGCTTCACTTAGCCATCCCCAGTCTTCACCTCCTGGGCTCTTCATCCAGGCTTAAGTCTCCTTGACATGCAGTCATAACCTCCCTGTACAAACACTCAGTCTGCATCTCCTCCATTCTTCTTGCCCCAAACTCCTTGTCAGCCAATCCAAGTTTTTTCCCCCTCCCATCTGGGATCCTCATCAAGTCTCTGTCTCATTCTCCCCTCAGCTTCCATCCCCCACTGTGTCTCCCTGCAGCTTTTGTCCCAATCTCTTTGCTAGGCCTGTCTAGGTGGGGTTGCAACTTCTTTGGAGGATAGGGACATAATTCAAAATGACCTTAGCAAGTTAGAGAAATGGTCAGAGGTAAACAGGATGAGGTTTAATAAAGAGAAATGCAAAGTGCTCCACTTAGGAAGAAACAATCAGTTCCATACATACAAGATGGGAAGCGACTGTCTAGGAAGGAGCATGGCGGAAAGGGATCTAGGGGTCATAGTGGACCACAAGTTGAATATGAGTCAACAGTGTGATGCTGTTGCAAAAAAAGCAAATATGATTCTAGGTTGTATCAACAGGTGTGTTGTAAGCAAAACTCGTGAAGTCATTCTGCCGCTTTACTCTGCACTAGTTAGGCCTCAGCTGGAATACTGTGTCCAGTTCTGGGCGCCACATTTCAAGAAAGATGTGGAGAAATTGGAAAGGGTACAGAGAAGAGCGACAAGAATGATTAAAGGTTTAGAGAACATGACCTATGAAGCCAGGCTTCATGAACTGGGCTTGTTTAGTTTGGAAAAAAGAAGATTAAGGGGGGACATGATAGCGGTTTTCAAATATCTAAAAGGGTGTCACAAGGAGGAAGGAGAAAATTTGTTCCTCTTTGTTACTGAGGACAGGACAAGGAGTAATGGGCTTAAAGTGCAGCAGGGGAGGTTTAGATTGGACATTAGGAAAAAATTCCTAACTGTCAGGGTGGTCAAATATTGGAATAAATTGCCAAGGGAGGAGGTGGAATCTCCTTCTCTGGAGATATTTAAGAACAGGTTAGATAGACATCTGTCAGGGATAGTGTAGACGGAGCTTGGTCCTGCCTTGAGGGCGAGGGGCTGGACTCAATGACCTCTCAAGGTCCCTTCCAGTCCTATTATTCTGATTCTATGATTCTATGATTCTTCCATAGATGACCTGTGTTAGAACTTGGAAGGTGCACTGTAGCCACATGCCCTGTCAAAATTTTAATTGTTAAATGGGGTGCCCCCTTACCCTCTCCCTGCCCCTCTGGGTGTCCTTCCCTGCATCCCTTCTCCCTGCAGGCACCAACTGTCCTTGGACCCATGGCTAAATTCCTAGTCCTATCAAAATCTTTCCCATCCCCCTCCACTCCCAGTTCCAATATCCACACCAGGTTCCTCATCCCATTCTCCTTATCCAGCCACTTCTAGTCTTCCCCTCTGCCCTTCAAGGCCCTTGCTCACTCCCAGTCTCTCCCCCCCTTCCCTCACTGGCTTCTAACCCCCCCCCCACTCCTTTCCCTACTTCCTCCCCAGGGCCCAGTTCCAGGCTCCTTCTAGCCTATGCCAGTCTTCTACTTCCTCACCAGCTCCCATTTCCAATTTTCCCTTCCCCAGACTCAAACTACTTTCTCTGCCACCTCCTCACCCACACCTAGCTCTTGTTATCTCATCATTTCAGTCAAGGTCTTCCTTCTGTTCCACTGCCTTCCTGACAGCAAGAGCACAGGAAAGAGTTTCCTTGCTTTCCAGTCTGTATGTTGCTCACACAGGCCCAGCAGCCATGAACAACTGCTGAGAATGGCCTGCTCAACTTGTGCTGCTGCCCTGGGCTGGAACATGATCAGTGCTGATAGGAAACACCAGAGAATTCAACTGGCTAACCTCTGGTATGTCTCTACCAGCATGTGGGAACTGAGGTTTTTTTCACAGGTGTATAACTTGGCCAATGTGGGTGTCTTTTTTCTGGTAGTGATAGCAGACTGCACATTCTTCACAGCAGGGCACCCTCCCATGCCAAATGTCACCCTCCCTTGCCATATTTACTGTTGTAAAATATGAGGGTTTAGATTTTCTCAACCAAAAACTTGTACCATTATTTTTAAAGTGGGCAAAACAATATATTTTCCCTTCATCTTGTTCTTGGAAACAGTGGAATCATTTTTGCAGGAAACTTAAAAAAAAATCAGCCTGGCATAGAATTTGGCAAAATTATAAGCAACCGAAATAAAGGTCTTCTAATGGGAAGTATAGGCAAAAAATTGACTAAATTTCTCTATCTAATCTATCATTTTCAGAAGCATGATCATTATGAAATCCCCTTTTCTCTGAGGGTTTGATTGATTGATTGATTGGGGGAGGTCAGTGAAGGAAGTGAATTTTGCATTTCATTGCATTTTGGTTTGGTTCTGAGTTCTACAGTAAAGAGCTGATGGTTTAAAAGTCCTTGTCCCTTGCACTCATGAGACTCGCCCTCGTTACTGTTAATTGCATTGCACTCGTTGTGAGCAGTTATGATTGTGCAAAGAGAAGTGCTTGTGAGTTTGCCTCTCTAGAAATGCAAATTGCTAACTGCAGCCTCACCGCTTATTTTGGATAGCAGCTGCCACTGTCGAGAAGGAAGATTCCAAAATAGTACTACTAGCTGTCAGAAATCAAACAAGGAATAAAAGCCATGGTTGGCACATAAGTCTAGCTATAGTCAACTCTCCTACCCCAATCTGATCTAGTGTGAGCTGCAGTGTTTGTCGTATCTGCATTTTTCTTCAGGGCTTTTGGGACATTTCCCTTTTATAAATTATTGCTACAATACACCATGCAGCATTGAGAATTGGCAAAAATGGCAAAACCTAAAAGCCCTGAATAGGGATCCAACTTGACATTAGGTATTAATAGCATGTGCCTTTGCTTGTCAATTATGATAGAATGTGTAGAATTAATACTAATGAGTTAGTTAAGAATAAATGTTATTTACCAAAATTGTATCAAAGCTTTGTAGCACACCCAGGTAAAACCCATAAGCTGCCAACAATAGCAATGTCCAAAAATATTTGACTGAGAATTAGAGTTAGCATCTAACACAGACCAGATGTTTGCCCACAACATCACTGGATACATTAACATCAGCCGTCTTCTGAATGCAGCAGTAACCATTTTTCATTAACAACAAAGTGAGTTGTCACTGAGCTGTACTTATGCTGCTAACTGATACTTCCATGTTGGGCCTTCTTCATAGGGGGTGAAAGCAGGATAGAGGATACAACAGATTTCCAAAGGAAATTAATTAATTCAAACCATTTACAGTTTGTTGACGAGGATAGGTTTACAATGCGGTCACTCAGCTTAGATAAAAGTAGAGGCAGGTTTGGCTGATCCCTGGTTTTAGGAGAGGAAGGAGAACCCCCTCACCCCCTGAAGAATTAAAGACTCTCTAATGCCAACAGGCTTTTAAAAAATTATTTTACCCTTTGCTGACTGAAAATAAATGTGGTGTTCTCCTAAGGATCTGATGCACATATGGATGATTACCACGTTTTAATGCAGCTTTTTTAAATCTTCCTGGGGAACAGCTGAAATTCGACATATCAAATTGCAGTGTGAGGCAATGAGTTCTTATGTTATTCCACACAATACTGACATACTAGAATCATCGAATTGTTCAACCCATATGGGACTCCTTGTGTGGCCTCTTGAACTCCTCATGCCAGAGACCCTCATATAATACTGTGAGTTGGTGGTAGGGGTGCAGTGAAGTAATAACTATCATACCCTTACATGGCCTTGGTCAGTCTTGGAAAGTGGGCCAAAATGCTGCAGGGCTGCCAATGACTTTTTTCTTTTCATTATTTGAGAGATGTATATAATGGGAGAATTTCAAAGGCTGAAATGGCAGCTGAGTGCCTGAGTCCCTTTGGGTGGATTTTACATCTAACTGCCATTTGTGCCTTTGAAAGTGCCCTTCTAAAATGGCAGCTGTGCATAAAAGTCTTGTTCCATTGGAGGCCATTGTATCCCGCAAAGAGCAGGCACGATTTGTTCCCTTAGTTTTCCCCAGGCGTGGCCAGTGCTTGCATATGATAAGGACTTTGTAGGAGCCCCACTGCTGTGGCACTTAGTGAAGAGGTTCCCAGATCTTTACTAGTGCATCCCCCTTCCAGCTCTACCAACTGCCCATGTACCCTTGCCCTTCTCATCACTGACACTTTAGTCATTCATCCAGACATCCATCTTTCACTGATATAGTGTGATGTACATACTCATAGGTGCTGGAACTAGTGATCTGGGGAAGGGAGAAGGGGTTGCCTCTTCCTCTTATCATAACTAAAAGTAAGATAAGGGTTTGGGTATGTGAGGGCTGAAGCCCCCACCCCCCATGCATATAGGGACACACAAGACCATACAGAAAAGAGACAGATTCACCAGGCAGGTGAAAGGGGCTGGCTGGGGGCACACCCTCTGCCTGGGACTACACCAATTCCAAGCCTCCCACTCTCCAGGTGCTCTTTAGGGAGGACAGGGGGGCTGTAGATCCCCCAATTCATCTAGGAATGTTGCTGGTTGTTCCATGTCATTAGGGAGCAAGGGGAAAGTCCACAGTTTGCTCCATTCCTCAATCTGGCTGGGGAGTATAGGTGGCAGATGAACTTGGACCTGCCCCAGCAGGGCGACATGCAGCCCTCCTCTGGCTGTGCCTGCTGGAGCTGCACTGGCCATGGAGAGGTGCTTCTCACCTGGCCCCAAGCTGCTGGGGTGAAAGTGTCCTCCCTCCCCAGAGCAGACGGCATACTGAACCCCTGCTTCCCAGCCCACCCCAGTATAATGATTTAAATGAAGCAAATTCTAAAATCTTGTTTTTTATATAACAAATTCCCACAGCGTTGTAAAGCTTTGTATTAGTAGCCAGTTACAAACATTCAATAAATAAAAAGAATGAATAAATATAGCCCATCACTACACAATTTCTCTTGTGTCCCCCCAGAGATCTCTCTCATACTGCCAGGGATATGCATACCATAGTTTAGGAATCCCCGACCAAAAGCATCTCACAGACATCTTAGCCACTTTCCTTCCTAGACCAGTCAGTTTTAGGGCATCATTTATTGTTGAATTATTGCAGCACCTTGAAGTACCTGTCTTGGTCCAGGGTCCCATTGTGCTAAATGTTGTACAAAGAACAAAAACACAGTCCCTGAGCAGGGGATGTAGAATAGGGCTGTTAAGGGGCATGTAATTCATTAATTGTGTAGTCAACAAATGTTCTGGCGACTACAGGATTAATTTACAGGGCATAGCACTCAGTCCTACTCATGCCAGGTCGGCATCTACTTTCACTGTGATTCTGCATTGAAAGTAATTTAGGAGACTGGTGGACAGGCAACCTGGTTTAGTCCTGCTTGCACTGGGTGCCAGGAGCTACCCCGCTGTGGATCTGCAGAAAAAGTATTTTAGGAGCTGGGTGGGCTCAGCGCAGCTTAGTTCCAGCTCACACTGTGTCACAGGAGCTATCCCTGGCTCCTAAATGAGTTTTCATGCACAGCCACAGTAGGGGTAGCTCCCAGGAATGGCACAAGCAGAGATTGAGCTGGGCTGCTGGCCAGCCCTCTAAAAAATTTAATGGCAGTGGGGGGGAAGGGAGGGATGTGTATAGTTGATAGCATTAACTGATAAGCTTTTGCTTATCAGTTAATTGTTTAATTGCCTACACTATTACATCTCTAATGTAGGAGCTTACAAGCAGGATTCTTTATTCCCTTCCCATGCAATCCATAAGGACCTCAGGCCATTTGATCTATATTCATACAACTAGATCATTTTCCTCACCTCTGTTCATCTCACCTAGTTCCCAAACATGTGCCACGCCATGCTGGCTGATTTCTCTCTGTCTTGTTACTAGATTTGCCTGTGACTTTGGGGTATGCTAATTTATTACGGTTACTCTTCAAGGAAGGAAGGGGTTGATAATCTATCACTGTGCTGCCTGTGTTACTTGTGTTCTCACTGGAACTTTGCTTCTCCCTTCTGCCGGTTTCCTCCCAATGGAGCTCTTCTGCAGGAACTATGTTCCTGAAGGCTCTTCCCCCCCACTCTAGAATCAGATGAACACACATCATGTTTGAGGACACTAGATAATCAGCACTCAGAAGTTGACCCCTTGCATGTCCTGGACTCAATAGGCTGGGTTGCACAGCAAGGCCAAGCTGTGACCCTCACGTGTCCTTGAGCTCAGTGGGATGAGCTAAACAGCACTTTTAAAGATGCATCCTCATATATCCACATGTTCAGCACATTCCTATCCCCACTTTCAGATCACAACCATTCTGCTGGTAACCTATTTGAGGAGCAAACTCCACAGGGTTTTTGAGTGGCACAGGAATCTTTAGTTTAGGTAAAAGGAGAGTTGTTGCAGAGAGAATGGTGAAGCAAACTCTCCTTCCCAACCCCAACCCCATGGGAGGCAGGAAGAAAGAGAGAGAAGCAATCAGCTTAATCATGAAAGTTATTTATTTCCAGATAGTAACGATAAGGGGAACTAAACCAACAAAACATTTACAATATTAATCTAAACTTGATCACAAAAGTTAAAGCTAGCAAACCATAGCCATAAGGCAGGGTTAGGAAGCTATAATGAGAGAGAGAGAAAGAGAGAGAGATGGATCTCACCACTCCATGAAGCTTGAGTCAATCAGGCTTCCCAGGTGGGGTTGGTAGCTGAGAGCCAGAGACCTCCCAGCACAATCAATCAGACGAAGATAATGTAAATGGAATTGATGCAGAATTTGAATCTAAGCATTAGAACTCCTGCTTGATTATGGGTAAGGAGTTTTACAGGGAAACAACAATGGCTTAAAGGATAGCACTAGATTTATGTAGGAGTAAACCTGGCAGTGATGGGCAACCAGAACTAGGGAGTGGGCTACCTGAGTGGCCCTCCTTCCACTCAATGAGCCGCATGACCAGTGGTGGGCAACCTGCAGCCGTAAGAACTCACTGGGATTCTACCTCTGGCTCATGCAACCTCTGTCTGCCCCCCCTCCTTCAGATGCTTCTCGTGCATTGGGACACTGGAGTCCTGCACTTACCTGCTTCTTCCCTCCTTCCCAGCACTTTCAGAGCACTATGAATCCTCTGATTTGTGCTCCCTCACCACTACCAGAGCATGAACAGCCATAAGCAGCTGATTCACAGCATTCTAGAGCACAAATCAGCTCTGAAAGGGCACACAAAAACCCTAGCAACAGTAAAATCCCTAGTGGTTTTCATGGAATCTCTTGCATGTCTCTTTTTTGGGGGATGGGTTCAAAAGTGTAATTAGGATAGGTTATTGAAGGAGTGCAGTTGGTAGGGATTTTGAAATAAAAGGGTTATTCATATTTATATTGTGGAGTGTCACTTACAATGGAAAGTCTCTCAAAGAGGGAAGCTTGCAACATTTCCTACAGATGGTCAACCTGGATTCGCTTGATCTCCTCAGAAAGATTGTTCTATGTCCAGATCCCCTTGACATCTCCTTTGTTCCAGCTCTCACGTTTCATCCTTTGCTTCAAGATGTGCATTGCCCAAGAGGAGTATAGCATTTGCCGATGGAGGCATTTGTATTCTATTTATAAACTACTGCCAACCTTACCCATGGCATCTGACACAGTTACATCTTGGGGCCTAAGTGGTACAGGAAGCTTTGAACTGGTCTTCTGCACAGGGATGAATCTCACCCAGGAAGTCCCCTTTAGATCACATTTTGAATGTGTCTGAAGAAAAAGGAAAGTATCTCTTTTAGTTCTCTTCACTATTCTTCACTATTCTTCACTAATACCTTTCTCAAGAATGAAATTAGATGAAAAAATGATGCTTCTTATGAGTGTACACAAAAGCCATTGTTTTTTTTCAAAATAGTTACATTTTTCTCAGTTAAAAATCTAGTAGAAAGGGACCAGAGGTGTATTTCTGCAATCAATACATAAGGACAAGAAACAGAATAGAATTTTAACTATATTTAGACTAATTTCCAGGAACTGTACTTTAGTAGAGCTCTTATTGTGCCAAGAAAATGGAAGGATATCTTTTTTTTCCCCTTCTTTATAGCACAGAAGTGAAGCTGGGCTTCAGAATCCTTCCTTTTCCTCTTTGAATTTTAGAAATGTGTGGTTCCTTTCCTTTCCATTCCCCGAGTGAATATATTCTCTTCTGGTTGGAATAGAGCAGTTTGATCCTGGAGCCTGGGTTCTGTTTTCGAGTCAGTTGCTGACTTGTTCTGGGATCTTGACCAAGTCACTTACTCTCTTTGCCTTTTAAGCACTTTAACAGTGGCTATAATAATAATACTAATGTTCACAATGTGTGACTGTCATATTAATTAGTTGATCTTTATAATGTGATTTAAGGTATTCTGATAAAAATGTGGTGTAAAGTATAATTATAATCAATAAGAATGTGACAAATGCTGTTTAATACACTATACACTATTAGGTATTCAATTTCACTGAGGGTATGTCTACACAGCAATTTTTTTTGGAATAACTGACTTTATTCCGAAATAACATAGTCTGCGTTAACACAGCAAGCAGTTATTTCAACATAATGTTGAACGAGCTGGAGGACTTCTTACTCCGACACCTGTAACCCACATTTTACGAGGCATAAGGGAAGTTGGAGGAAGAGTGCTCTCTCAGACTTCCTGCTGTGTAGACTGAGCCAAAAGCTGAAATAGGCTACGCAATTGACGTAGCTGAAACTGCCTAGATTATTTTGGCTTTAGCCCTGCTATGTAGACATGCCCTGACTTTCCGGGTACTTAGACACTTCACAGACTAGCATGAAATAGAAGTAACTTATTGAAAACTAAGGATTGAAGGCTATAGGTTTGGTCCTGAACTGGTATAAAATCGGCATAGCTCCATTCACAGCAGATGCCATAGACACTGTTCTTTCCCTGCTTACAAAAGCCAGAAGCAGCAGCATATGCAATGAAAAGATCCTAATTCTAGGCCTGTGCCATCTGTCTTTGGCCTGATAGCTATGCTCAGCTACTGGTCTCCCAAATAAAAGGATTTTGGTTAGTCATCTGGAGCAATGGGAGTTTGTCTTCTCATTGATCAGGTGTGGAGAGTTGGAGTCAGCTAATGCATCTTGTTTGTATTTCCATGATAGTACTATTAGCTGTGAGAAGTTTGAATTTGGAATATTAGGGAAATTTAGAGTCCATGAAATATAAATAGGCTAAGCAATCCTGACAAATATTCTCTTGAACACAAAAGATGAACCATAGAATCACAGAACCATAGAGCTGGAAGAGACCTCAGAAGGTCATCAAGTCCAGCCCCCTGCTCTAGGCAGGACCAATCCCAACTAAATCAACCCGGCCAGGGCTATGTCAAGCCGAGACTTAAACACCTCTATGGATGGAGACTCCACTACTTCCTTAGGTAACCCATTCCAGTGCTTCACCACCCTCCTAGTGAAATAGTTTTCCCTAATATCCAACTTGAACCTCTCCCACCACAACTTGAGATCATTGCTCTTTGTTCTGCCATCTGTCACTACTGAGAACAGCTTCTCTCCATCCTCTTTAGAACCTCCCCTCAGGAAGTTGAAGGCTGCTATCAAATCCCCCCTCACTCTTCGCTTCTGCAGACTAAACAGACTCAATTCCCTCAGCCTCTCCTCATAAGTCATATGCTCCAGCCCCCTAATCATTTTGGTTGCCCTCTGCTGCACCCTCTCCAATGTGTCCACATCCTTTTTGTAGTGGGGGGCCCAGAACTGGACACAATACTCCAGATGTGGCCTCACCAGAGCCGAATAAGTCCTCAAGAGTCCTGTATCTGCTTCTCCTCTACCTGGAGAACTCCCAGTCACATCTGACATGCTGTCATCATATATATCGTAGCCCAGTGTCTGAGAGTCTGTAACACCGGAATGCTGGCTTTTTCCTCTAGGTGGAGCTGTTGCCTCCCTGGCTGTTCCCTCTGGGCGACGCTGTTGCCAGAATCACATCCGTCACCTCACGCCATGGGTCTCGGCTGACTTCTGTGCTGCTCAGCCGGGCCGCCGCGGGGGAACCCAAACGGCCGCTTGCTCCCGCGTGGGGGCCCAGCTGAGCGGTGCAGAAGTCAGCCGAGCGCCATGATGGGAGGTGAAGGGGAGCGGGGCGGCGATGTACACGTCCATGGGATGGGAGCTGGACGAGCGTGCATTCCCAACGGAGATAGAGGAGAGTGGAGAGAGAGTGAGAGGGAGGAGGGGGAGAAGAGAAAGATGGGGAGAGAGGCAGAAGGCGGAGGAAAGCTGAGGGGGGGAGGGGATGCAGTAGGAGGAGAGAGAGAGAGAGAGATGGAGTGAGAGACCAGAGGCTCAGAAGAGAAGACTGATGTGGAGGAGAGACCTGAAAATCCTGTCTTATGATGGGCTAATTGGCTAGTCATATATATAGTAGCCAAATGTCTGTGACTCTGATGCTGAAATGCTGGCTGTTCCCTCTGGGTGGCACTGTTGCCTCCCTGGCTGTTCCCTCTGGGTGGTGCCAGGCCGCCATGGGGGAGCAAGCGGCGTGAGCGGCTGTTTGGGTGCTGCGGACCCCATGCAGCCTGGGAGTGCTGCATGGGGAGCACGGGGCCCAAACAGCTGCTTGCACCGCTTGCTGCCCCGAGGCGGCCCGCCTGAGCAGTGCAGAAGTTAGCTGAGCACCACGGCAGGAGGCAAAGGGGGGCGCGGCGGTAATGTGCGGCATGACAGAACTCCAGATCCCGCCCCCTGGCCGTGAACATCACTGCCTCTCTCCCCTTCGCCTCCTGCAATGGCGCTTGGCTGATTTCTGCACTGCTCAGCAGGAGCAAGTGGTGCAAGTGACCGTTTGGGCTCTGTGCTCCCTATTCAGCACGGGGAGCGCGGAGCCCAAACAGCCATTTGTGCTCCGCGGTCCCCCGAGTGACAGGCAGGAGGGGGAGGAGAAGAGAAAGAGAGAGAGGCAGGAGGCGGAGGAGAGCTGAGAGAGGGGTGGGGGAAGCAGTAGGAGGAAGAGAGAGAGAGACCGGAGGCTCAGGAGAGAAGACCGACGTGGAGGAGAGACCTGATAATCCTGTCTTATGACGGGCTAATTGACTAGTTTTTTTAATATTTACATCTTAGTCAAATGTGCATTGTATTCTATAAAATAATAGGTCAAAACCTATTGTCCCTCACCCCTACATCAAAAACAAAATTGTGTCATAATCATCAATAGACAGAATTTTTTTTCAATAATTAGTAACACAGGGCAAAAAAATTCTCTTAATTTTATCTGACACTTGTCACTTAAAGATGCACTAAATCTCCAACCTGATAAAATTTCAAATGCAAATGAACAATATGAATTATTTCAGTCACAACATCATAGAATGTTAATCAACAATATTTCACTGTAACAGTTCACATTCACCATGTGCATTCAATATAACAAATGCAAAAATATAAAGGCATCCCTTCTTTACCATGCTCCAGAGGGTCATGCCTTCTAACATGTATGTTGCACATGTATTACTTTTAATTCCTTCCTTCTTTTATATTCCTCTCTTACAATAGCTAAGAAATGCTATTAAAACTCTATATAGGAACCAGTTTGAGGTCTTACCTGCAACCATATTTCCAGAAGCCATGCTATATAGCTTATATAATTTTCCCCCCAAAAAATGCCTTCTCAGGCTAATAAGCCATACTTCTTTGTTTCTGAATACCATTTGTCTTTTCTTTTTACTAGTCCTAGGTCTTGCTCCTGTTAAATCTAGTGGCAAAAAGCAGGTTCAGGTTGCAAATTTCTTATGCGAGTCCTCAAAGGCAAGTCTTCAGAAACTGGCAATTTCATTTTAGAGTTTGATCATATTGTCACTGGTGTCATTGCAAAACTCCTGTTGAGACAGATGGTGCTAGATGAGGCCCATAAAGAATCATTAAGGAGGCTAGGATGGAGCAAATCATATAGACAGAGTCTGATACTAATGTACTCTAAGCCTTCTTTGTATACACACTCTTTAGGGTCTTTTAATGGTGTCAAAAGGCCTTGGTGTAAATGAGAATACTGTTAGTTTAGAGAGGCTTTTCTATACAGCACTGCTAATACACACAAACTGGATGGGCCTGAGCACAGACTGCCATTATCAGTGCTCGACAAATAATGTAATCTACTCGCCCAGGGCGAGTAGATTACAACCCAGAAGAGCCGGCGCAGAGTGATCTGCGCATGTGCAGGATGATCTGTGCATGCGCAGAACCGTGCGAAACTGTGCGGTTGGCGAGTGGGGCTCACCACCGCTTGGCGAGCCCTGGCCATTCTTAAGTTGGATAGGGTAGGAGTCAAGGTTCCCTCTAAGCTGTGCATTTGTGAGGCCTATCAGGAAAGATTCAAATGCCACCGAGCATATTAGCAGAGCACCCATAGCTGGGTTTTGTTTCTACAGTGGTGCACATTCACACAGGCCTTGGTGCACATAAAATTTATTCCACACATGGATGGAAAACATCTGCACACGGATGGAAAAGATTAGTGGGAACATTGGCAGGAGTTGAATGGTATTGATATATCCATGCCCCAGTAGCCCTTAGTAGATTAGTATTTTTCTACATGTAATGATTTCTCTGTGGCAAAATCTGAGCCTCTAATTTGGCCCTTTGCCATGCAAACTACCACAGAAGTAAAAAGAAAAATATGTTATCCAAATTAAGTCTTTAACCTTACAGACTTTAAAACTAATATATTGTTGTAAATCTCAGGAGATCCTTATATAGGGAGAAAGCAATTAAAATACAAATTTTAAAAAGCTAAATTTTGATGCATTGTGAAACTGATCCCTCAGACCCAGTTGTACCTCTGATAGAAGGGCAAAATGGAACTCAGATTCAATTATGGAGCCATGCCCAGCATCTCCAAAGTGTCCAAGTATATACAGATATATTAGACAGAGTCCCACAGAGTGAGATTCAAATATATTTCAATCCTTTCTAATGGACATGGCTGATTCTCTACTCTGTCATACAAGTTTTATGACAATGTAACCCCCTTGAAATCAGTGGAGTTACATTAACAATAGAACACTAGTGTTACAAAGTGACTAGCTCCATTTCCCATAACAACCATCATTATGAAATAAAATTTGCATATTACCATCTGTTCCCATCTTGTATTTACTGGGAAATGAGAGAAAAATCTGCAGTTGTGTCTAAAATGTTACATAGATGGTTATAACAAAAAAAAAAAAAATCAGTTGAGTCGTTTCAAGACATCATACGTATTTGGACACCCTCCCTCAGGAAGCTTCAAAAATTCTCAGCCATCATTCACAGTATTATCTGTAGAACAAATTCAATACCCTGCAAGTATTAATGACTTTGTGTGCAAATTTGTAGGTCAGATTGAAGCCCCTTAAAAATTTAGCACATAGTTAATATAATTAAATCTGGATCACCTGCTTTAGAATTAGTGTTGTATAGTCTTGTATAATTAGAAGAAAATGAATAAAGTAAACTAAAAGAAGAACATACATGACTATTGAAGTACGTTTGAACATAAGCCGTCTTATGGATGAGACTTTTTTTTTAAAGGTTCAACAGACTCATAGAAATTAGAGGTTAAACAAACAGGATATTACGTCAGCTAGTCATTCCTCAGGCAGTGCAGCATTGATTCCTACCTTCCATTCACTGGTGATTTGTCTTTTCTCCATTTAAAGGTCCTGAGCAAGGGGCCCTTGACCACTTGTGCTAACCCCATCCTGATTGCTTGTTCTACAATTACGAATATTATTATATTAAATCTGTTTTATGTTGTACTTTGGACCCTGATCGGGAATTAATTGGGAAGGCTTACTAGAAGTAAAGATTAGCCATGTGCTTAAGTGTTTGCAGAACTGGGGGCCTTAAGCCAGGCCTACACTTCAGGAGAAAGTTGAACTAAGATATACAACTCCACATATTAGAATAGCATAGCTGGAGTTGACGTACCATAGGTCAAATTTCTGCAGCGTCCCCACACTGTGGGAAGCCTACAGGAGAACCTCTCCTGTCAATGTACCTTACTCCTCGTGATCCAGAGGAGTACCAGGATCAATGGGGGTGTCATTGGTGGTCCTTGCTAGACCTGCTAAATTGAACACCAGGAGATCAATCTCTGGAGGGTCAATTTTGGGGTAAATGAAGACAAGTCCTTAGATGCTAAGCTTTTCAAGGAGACATGATCTATTTTACAAAGCACCTACTATTGCTTTTTCTACAAGAGATTTTAGAAACCTGGCTTGCTTTTTGTAACAATAGAACTACATTAACTATCCCTAAACATCCATGTTGAAATCTTTTCTCTATATTGATTAAACATCAGAGTGATGCATATGAACCATCAGTACTTTCACATTAACATTTACTTACTCCAACAGACTTCAGTCTCAGAGACGTTCCCCTATAAATTGGGGGTGGTGTGGGAAGAAATATAAATCCTTCATGTAATTAGGGTGTAACGAGTGCTAGAATTATAGTGGAGTGATGATCTCAGAATGGATGCAAAAGTCTAGAATGGACATGTTGGATGAATACAAATGTAATGGCATTCTGGAGGGGAGGTCTTCAGGATAGAACTTTGGAAAGGTAGATCAATTTTTGATTTAACAGCCTATACAATATGCCTTTAACTAATCTCTTACCCATTAGCACTGATGAGCATGCTAAGGTTTCTTAATCCAGAATATCAGTCATGCCCTGTTGAGGTGAAAGCTCTTAAAGTGGCAGGTTTTTTTTTTCCAGTTTCTCAGTGTCTAACGCATTCTGACTACAGAACAAATGTGGGAAAAGTGCAATATTTCATCTTGGAACTAGACCTTTATTAGCTTTCCAGATATGCCAGAATTGGCATGAATGACATTTCATGTGCCTAGTGAGCCCATACGAATAGACTTCATATAAAATAAAAATTCTGCCAGACACGAATAGAGCTACCATGAACTCTCACCGTGAAACCCAACAAGCTCCCTAGAGGCACCAAAGTTTGTCCAATTGAGGGCAGCTTTGAAAACTTGGCAGAAGTCTGAGTGCTGCATGTAGTCTACATAAAAGTAAGCAGATTGCAGCCTGCAGGGCATAGCACGCTGTGCTCCATCGTCTTCTTACACTAATTTGGAAGCTCTGTTCTCTTCCCTTTTACTGCTTCTTCTGCCACAACTTTCTCACAGTGGGTTGTTGCATCATAAAGTCATTTGTTAGACTGTACAGACACTGGCAGGGAACAAATAAAAACTGGCAAGGATACAGAGTGAATGAACTACCATAGCCAGTCTTTTCTCCAATATCTACGGTTTTATATAAATCAATTACCAACATTTTCAAACTTGGGTACTTATCAGTACTGAGCGCCCTCCTCACTTAGGGTGTGTTTAGACTACACAGTTTTGTCGACAAAAGTTGACTTTTGTCGACAAAACTATACCTGCGTCTACACTACCGCTGAGTTCTGTCGACATAACGTTGACAGAACTCAGCAGTTTTGTCGACGCTGGTAAACCTAATTTTGCGAGGCATAACGCCTTCTGTCAACAGAGTTCTGTCGACAGAAGGTGTTATTGCATGTAGGGTTGTGTCTAGACTACAGGGTTTTGTCGACAAAGCAGCTTGCTTTGTCGACAGAACTGAATGTAGTGTAGACGCTCTTTGTTGACAGAAGCTTTGTCGACAGTATCTGTCGACAAAACTTCTGTCGACAAAACCCTGTAGTCTAGACGTACCCTTAGTCAGAGATGAAGGAAAGTGATGGATAATGCAGTATAGTGGCATGCAGGAGACCTAGGTTTAATTCCCCTCACTTCCAGAGGCTGTTTTTTTTGTTGTTGTTGTTGAAAAACAGATTTAGGCAACCAAAGCCTTATATTTTCTGGTTTGGTGGGTTTTGGTCTATTGACAAAAATCCCAAAAAGTTCTGAAGGGAAACTTCAAATAAATTGTTTTATTTTTATTTACATTACTAATTAGAAAAAATTGACAGCTCTAACAGAAGCATAATATCCATGGTAGCGGAGGATAATCAGCATCTCTGTAAATTAGGATATTTATTTAGCAGTCTAACTTAAGCCCTCCAATTAGAAAATGATAGCCGCTGTCAGACTCTGTGTCTGTTTCTTATACACGGCCAGGGTCAAACATGCAGAATACCCTGAATTGTGTCCTAGTGAACTACACAGCAAGCCACATCATTTAATATTAGGAAAGAAATAAAACAGCCCACAAAGAATGCTGAAGCTCACAAGTGGTAAATCTATAACCTGTATTTAATTTTATGCATGACTCAGCTAAGTGACTTAGTATGACATTACTGCAGGTTATAATGACCTGACTGTGCCAGTCTGACTGGCAAACAATAGGATACAAAGAACTGTACAGACCAAAATAAAACAATTTATAGGCTTTCATAGAAATGATTCAGTCTCAGAGAAGGGTACCTGACCTTAATCTCCTATTGCCTGTCCTTCAATGACTTTAGGATTGCATATTTGATCTTTAATATAATGTATATGTAATATAAGTAAAATAATATAAGTTTGTATAGCTAATTGCAAAGACTAACTCAAATGTCAATATCTTCATTTGTGTCTCAGTGTGCCCTTTCTCTTTTATACATTTATTTTAAATTGGTTATTTGCATCATTTTCTTTTATTTGGTGGAATAAGGGCACAGGCCAATGGGTAAATCTTTGACAACGAAGTCACCAGACCTTCCATGGCACAGTGAAGCAGTTCAAAAGGGAGACAATAGTATCTACCAAAGAAATAGTCTGTGTTTTAGAACTACTTACTAACAATTTGATTAATCCCTTAGAATATCAGATTGCACTCGTGTTGGAAAGCAATTGTAATTATACATGGAGAAAGGAGTTTTTGAACTAGTCTCTAAAGAAATGCAAGTCTAAAAAACAAAACAAACTCCCATAGAAGAACTTTTACCACTCCAAGAAAGAATCCTAAACAAAACTGCAAATGAGAATTTATATAAATTATAGTGCGTAAATAGATGCTGATGTGAGGGTGGAAGGGAAAACACCTTTGATGGCTCCTTGAGTGTACTTTGGCCACTTTGTACCATCCTGCTGGCAATTTGTGATCATAGCATTGGTACATCTGGACCCAAGTGGATAGCCTCAGGATAGAGGCCCTCCTATTATATAGAATTGATGTAGAGCATGGGCAGCACATGACTTCCCCATTTGGGGGAGGCTAGGTAGCCCTCAGATCATAGCCCCACCCCAAGGCCTGCCCCTGCTTGGCCTCCTCTCCTTGAAACCCTGCCCGTGATCCTCCCTTGGCTCCCACTCTTAAGCCAGCCCACCTGTCACTTGCACCTCTTCATCTCCTCCCCTGGTTCCACTACCTGCCTACTGGCCAGCAGGCTGGTTGTTCAAGGCTAGTGCACATGCCTCTTTGCCTTCTCCTCCTGTAAGGTATCCATGTGGGCCAGAAAGAGGCAAAGATAGGACAGGGCCTTGGGGAAAGAGGATGAGCAGGACCTCACGGTGGATCATAGGTGGGGCCATGGGCTCACCCTTTCAGTGGCAGCATGCTCCATAGGCTGAGGGCCAGCTGTTTGAGGAGGCTTGGCCTCCCATTTCTGCTTGTCCACAGTGTAGAGGCTTCTACACCTGCTGGCTGGGGCCTATAGGCCAGGTGTGGACAGATGCCATGCGCCTTCTACTGCACTCTGACTCCAAGTCCAGTCTCTTGGGGCTTTTAGCATCTGGTATGTATTAGACAGTATAGGGGGCTTTTCCAGGGTCACAGAGCTGGCGGCAAACCTCCAATGCCATCCATGCCTTGCTGCTGGTAGGGGCTGAAGCCAGGATGCCTCTTTGCTGCACCAGCCCCTGACTGTGCTTTCAGCCATTTGTGGCTGTTGGCAGCTGGTGGAAATAAAAGCAGACCTTGGAATTCTGTGCCTCAGGATCAGACCCTCCCTCTTTACCCCCTCCTATGAGTGGAGCAGACATCTTTTGCACAAAAGCATCCGTGCCAGTGTAGACGCTCTCTTGCGCAAGAAAGCTCCGATGGCCATTTTAGCCATCGGGCTTTCTTGCGCAAGAAATTAACTTGCCTGTCTACACTAGCCCTCTTGCACAAGGATACTTGCGCAAGAGGGCTTATCCCTGAGCGGGAGCGTCAAAGTATTTGTGCAAGAACCACTGATTTTGTACAGTACAAAGTCAGTGTTCTTGCGCAAATACTCGTGGCCAGTGTAGACAGACGGCAAGATAGCAAAAGCGGCTGCTTTTGCGCAAAATCTTGCCAGTCTAGATGCACCCCCAGGTGTTTCAGAGAAAGTTGCAAGAAATCTTGTAAAAGGCAAATGTAGGGTAATCTATCCTCTCCTGAAGGTCTCATCCTAACTCTTAATAGAGATTATTTTAAACAGTGAAGTAGAAAATGTTAAATAATAACATTTCTGGAGGCTCTGTACGGATGGTGTCACATCCTGGTTGCTAGTTCAAATCCAGCTGAGTAGTAAATGAAATTTATCTTACTCTTATCTGCTATTTGTTGGCCTTTGTGAAATAAATTGATACTATCAGGCTAGCCTACCCTAGAAAATTAAATTGACCCCACTATATAGCTCAAGGGGGTGAAAAAACTACCATAGTCCTGATGTAGACAGTGCTAGGTTCGGACTGTCTGGGAGGTGGGTTATTTACACTCATTACCTATGCCAAGAGGAATCAGTAACGTCTACCCTGAAGTGCTTCTGCAGCACAGCAGCAGTGCTCCAGCTGTGTTGCTGCAGTGTTTCAAGTGTAGACAAGCTCTCATTACAGCTCCTGGTGAATGGGGGGGGGGGGGTCTGTATCGTAAAAACAACTGCAGAATTAGATCCCTTGTTAGCCACAGACTCGATTGGTACAGAAACTGCAGGACACTCTGTCCTCTAAAGGTGGTTAACACACAGCAGCGTGTCTGGGATAGCATGGGAAATATTGGCTGTTCTAATCTGTGATACATACTGGACTTTTGTTTCTAAGGTTAATGCTCTGACATCTTTCACAAACTCCAAATGTAAAACTTCACAATTAAAGGAGTCTTTCACAGGAAACATTTTTTCAGTCTAGTGATGAAAATACTGTACAGCACAGAAATTCCACTGGAAAATGTTTTTTTCTTAAGTTTGGTTGGCACGTACCAACTTGTATAAAATGCTGCTATTTTAACACACAAGAAAAAGGAATCACTTTTTGAAAGCAAAGCACATTCAGGCTATTGCAGTGTGGTCAAGTGGGAAAGAGGAAAGAATCTGAGCTCTGGAGTTATGCCCAACCTGAAAATGTTATCAGTAATTTCCACAACAGGGTTTATTCTTGCAAAGAAACTGTTTTCATCATTTGTTTATGATTTGCACAGACAAAAAGTGTTGAAAAGCTTAGCTGGAAAGATACCAGAAACTTAAAAAAAACAAAACCAAAAAAAAAAACCCCCCACCAACCTCTGAACTGCTGCCCAGAAACCTGCTGAACATGTCATACTGGCCACAAAAGCTAAAAACACAGCCCTTCAGCTACTGCTTCAGAACTTTTACACGTACCATATTGGCTATGAAACAAAACACAGCCTCTCAGCAGCCATTCCAGTTCTCCATACTAAGCTCATTTAAATTACATGTCATTCATGTTTTTACTTTTCAGAATCCAGGGTGCTGAAGCAGTGCAACTGAACCAAATATTTGACTCAAGATCTCTAGACTTAGGAGCAAAATTCAAGTCAAAGTTAAGGGTTGGGGTAAAGTTGACTTTTTAGCAAGAAGAAGGACTTCATTAAGAACACAAGATTGGCCATACTGGGTCAGGCCAAAGGTCCATCCAACCCAGTATCCTGTCTGCTGACAATAGTCAATGCCAGGTACCCCAGAGGGAGTGAACTGAACAGGTAATGATCAAGCAGTCTCTCTCCTGCCATCCATCTCCAGCCTCTGACAAACAGAGGCTAGGGACACCATTCCTTACCCATCCTGTCTAATAGCCATTAATGGACCTAACCTCCATGAATTTACCTAGCCCTTTTTTAAACCCTGTTATAGTCCTAGCCTTCACAACCTCCTCAGGCAAGGAGTTCCACAGGTTGACTGTGTGCTGTGTGAAGAAGAACTTTTAATTCTTTGAAACTGAGTCATGGGAAGTTAATATTGCACTGGAGAGATGAAAGAAGCCAGACAGATAGGTAAAAAAGTCAGAATGAGTCAAAGGGCAAGGATGAATGCAGCTCTACAGGGATGTTGTCACTAACAATAACCCCAGAGTCAGAATATGGGGAATGAATCATAGAATCATATAATACAAGGACTGGAAGGGACCTCGAGAGGTCATCGAGTCCAGTCCCCTGCCCTCATGGCAGAACCAAGTACTGACTAGACCAACCCTGATAGACATGTATCTAACCTACTCTTAAATATCTCCAGAGATGGAGATTCCACAACCTCCCATGGCAATTTATTCCAGTGTTTAACCAACCTGACAGTTAGGAACTTTTTCCTGATGTCCAACCTAAACCTCCCTTGCTGCAGTTTAAGCCCATTGCTCCTTGTTCTATCCTCAGAGGCCAAGATGAACAAGTTTTCTCCCTCCTCCTTTTAGATAGCTGAAAACCGCTATCATGTCCCCACTCAATCTTCTCTTTTCCAAACTAAACAAACCCAATTCTTTCAGGCTTCCTTCATAGGTCATGTTCTCTAGATCTTTAATCATTCTTGTTGCTCTTGTCTGGACCCTCTCCAATTTCTCCACATCTTTCTTGAAATGCGGTGCACAGATCAGGACACAATACTCCAACTGAGGCCTAACCAGCGCAGAATAGAGCGGAAGAATGACTTCTCGTGTCTTGCTCACAACACACCTGTTAATGCATCCCAGAATCATGTTCACTTTTTTTGCAACAGCATCACACTGTTGACTAATATTTAGCTTGTGGTCCACTATAACCCCTAGATCCCTTTCTGATGTACTCCTTCCTAGACAGTCACTTACCATTCTGTATGTGTAAAACTGTATGTGTTACTTACCATTCTGTATGTGTTCCTTCCTAAGTGGAGCACTTTGCATTTGTCTTTATTAAACTTCATCCTGTTTACCTCAGACCATTTCTCCAATTTGACCAGATCATTTTGAATTATGACCCTATCCTCCAAAGCAGTCGCAACCCCTCACAGCTTAGTATCATCTGCAAACTTAATAAGCATACTTTCTATACCAATATCTAAATCGTTGATGAAGATATTAAACAAAGCCAGTCCCAAAACAGATCCCTGCCGAACCCCACTAGTTATACCTTTCCAGCAGGATTGAGAAACATTAATTAATAACTACTCTCTGAGTACAGTTATCCAGCCAATTATGCACCTACCTTATAGTAGACCCATCTAAGTTGTATTTGCCTAGTTTATTGGTAAGAATATCATGCGAGACCGTATCAAATGCCTTACTAAAGTCTAGGTATACCACATCTACCACTTCTCCCTTATCCACAAGACTCATTATCCTATCAAAGAAAGCTATCAGATTGGTTTGACATGATTTGTTCTTTACAAATCCTTGCTGGCTGTTCCCTATCACCTTACTACCTTCCAAGTATTTGCAGATGATTTCCTTAATTACTTGCTCCATTATCTTCCCTGGCACAGAAGTTAAACTAACTGGTCTGTAGTTTCCTGAATTGTTCTTGTTTCCCTTTTTATAGTTGGGCACTATATTTGCTCTTTTCCAGTCTTCTGGAATCTCTCCTGTCTCCCATGATTTTCCAAAGATGATAGCTAGAGGCTCAGATACCTCCTCTATCAGCTCTTTGAGTATTCTAGGATGCTTTTCATCAGGCCCTGGTGATTTGCAGGCATCTAACTTTTCTAAGTGATTTTTAACTTGTTCTTTTTTTATTTTATCTTCTAAACCTACCCCCTTCCCACTGGCATTCACTATGTTAGGCATTCCTTCAGACTTCTTGGTGAAGACCAAAACAAAGAAGTCATTAAGCATCTCTGCCATTTCCAAGTTTCCTGTTAGACTGTGTCTACATTGGCATGATTTTGCGCAAAAGCAGTTGCTTTTGCGCAAATACATGCTGCCTGTCTACACTGGCGGGGAGTTCTTGTGCAAGAACACTGACGTTCTAATGTATTAAATCAGTGCCTCTTGCGCAAGAACTATGATGCTCCCACTCAGGAATAAGCCCTCTTGCTCATCTGTTCTTGTGCAAGAGGCCAGTGTAGACAGGCAACATGAATTTCTTGCGCAAGAAAGCCCGATGGCTAAAATGGCCATCGGAGTTTTCTTGCGCAAGAGAGCATCTACACTGACACGGATGCTTTTGCGCAAAAGCACATCTCTTGCCCAAAAGCACATGCCAGTGAGCAAATACTTGCGTTAAAAGTATTTGTGCAAAATCTTGCCAATGTAGACGTAGCCTTACTGATTCACCCTCCTCACTGAGCAGTGGGCCTACCCTGTCCTCGTTCTTCCTCTTGCTGATGTAAGCAGGGACAGGATAAGCTCTACCCTGACATCTGGTGGTGAATTGTAGCGAGTGGTGCAAAAAGACTTCAGGGGCTGATCTCTTTTGCATAGGCACACCCACCCAGCCTAGTATGTGCTCACAGCAGCCCAAATGGTCACTTTGGCCACTGTGGGATCCCCAGTCTCTCTGTTATTGAGGCAGGAGGGATAAAGTGTTATTACCCTGATTATGTGAATGAAGTACAATGGAATAGTGGAACTGTTTATGACAGAGGGAGTCAACATAAACTAAGTAGCACTTGCTAGACAAGGGGCATGGGTTCCAAACACAGTCAAGTGGAGAGAGGCTGGGTGCAGTTCTTTGTACTTGGTGGTGGGGTGCTGTCTGATGGCTTAAACAACACTGATTGTACTCTTCCCCCCGCCACTGTGGAATATTAGAGCTATTTTGGATTCCATTAGGAGTGTAGTTATAAGCTGCTGAGCTCACTTCACTGTGGGCCAATGGAGCACTAGCATTAAGGCTCTTCTATTCTGAGCTGAACTTGATGAAGAGATGAAATCCCTGTGTGCTGAGGGGAGTCTGGTGCTATACTGCGGAAGAGCTGAAATCACTGTTGTTGTGGGGGAGTCTGATGCTATACTGCTGTACTACTAGCAGAGCAGCTTGCGGGAACAACTGGCAGGTGCAGGCGGCCAGCGGAGTGGCTGGTGGGGACGACCAGTGGCTGGCTGGTAGGAGCGGCAGCAGGCAGCCAGTGGAGCAGCTGCAGGAACAACCAGCTGGTGGCCAGGGGACATGGACCGAGACGGCTGGCGAAACGGGGCAGTTCATGGGATGGTTGGAGCAGCTCAAAGGACAGCAGGTGGAGTGTGGCGGAGTGACTCACGTTGATGGCAGCAGCAGAACCCTACAGAGAGGCAGAGCTGTCGGTGGACCACGTAAGGTGTATCAACCCTTGACCCCGCCATTCCACCCAGGTTGGGATGGTAAAACCCTGCTGGGTGAACTTTTGAACCATGGGGCGGCTCTGACCTGGGGCAGAGACTTTTGGGGTGTCAGACTTTGGGATTTTGGGTTGCTGGACTCAAGAGACTCTTTGGGTGTTGGACTTTTGGGGACTTTGGGTGATTCGTGGCTGGGGGAGGGTCGTTGCTCGTGTTTGGTCTATGAATCCAAGTTGTGGTGTTTTCCCAATTTAATGCTGATGTCGGTTACCTCATGTTATTAAAGATTTGCTGCTATACTGAGGTTCTGTGCTTGCGAGAGGGGAAGAATTGCCTCTTTGAGGAGCCCAGGCGTGTATGTACGATTTCCCAGGTCACTGGGTGGGGGCTCGAGCCAGTGCTGTATTACCTTGTTGGGAGGAGACCCCTAGATACTGAACCTGGGCCTTTCTGCTATTAACTCAGCCTGGCAGAAGGGTTACACTTCTAATGTATTTATAAAAAGTCTTCTCGTTTCCCTTTATTCCTGTAGCTAGTTTGAGCTCATTTTGTGCCTTTGCCTTTCTAATCTTACCCCTGCACTCCTGTGTTGTTTGCCTATATTCATCCTTTGTAATTTGACCTAGTTTCCATTTTTTATATGACTCCTTTTTTATTTTTAGACCCTGAAGAAGGACCAGAGGAAAAAAAAAAGGTTAGATTTTTCTAGTGGAAGGGAAGATTTCATCCTTGAGTTAATGGCTCAGATGCAATTGTATTTATGACATCACTTAGACTACATCTAGACTGCAAGCCTCTTTCGAAAAAGCGTGTCTAGACTACAACCAGTACTTTCGAAAAAGCGAGCTGCTTTTTCAAAAGAAAGCACCCAAGCAGTGTGGATGCTCTCTTTCAAAAAAGTCCTGTTTGCATTCAAGAACGCCTTTTTTTGAAAGAGCACTTTCGAAAAAAGGCGTTCTTCCTTATAAAATGAGGTTTACCGTGGTCGAAAAAACCGCCGTGTTCTTTTGATTTAATTTCAAAAGAACTCGGTGGCAGTCTAGATGCAGGGGAAGTTTTTTTAAAAAAAGGCCACTTTTTTCGAAAAAAACGCTGTAGTCTAGACACACCCTCAGGTAGGAGAGCTGGTTAGCTGCCAGCACAAGAATTAACTTTGGCTTTTACTCAGATGCTGCTGCTAGTCTCAGCCCCCCTTCCTGACCAACTAAAACTCCTCTCAAGTGAATTTACTTTTTGCCTAGGCTGCTTGGCCCATGCTTGAGTGGAACCATCCATGGCTGGCCCAGGTCAGCTGACTTGGGCTTATGTGCTTGGGCTAAAGGGTTGTTTAATTGCACTGTAGACATTTGGGCTCAGGCTGGAACCCAGACTCTAGGACAGGGGTGGGAAAAAGGGCCTCTGTGGGCTGGATCCGGCCCGCCAAGCGGGTTGATCCGGCCTGTGGAGGCCCTGGCACTCTCCCGCCCCCAGGCCAATTAGGGCCTGAGGGTGGGGGAGCACGCAAAGCTTCCTTCTGCCCTCCCAGAAGTACACGGTGCTTTGAAGTGCCATGCGCTGCTCGCGGGGTGGGTGGAGACTCCATGTGCTCCCCGGCCCCCAAGCCCTGATTGACCTGGGGGCGGGGGAGCTGCGTGAAGTTTTCTCCGCCCTCCCCCTTGCCCTGCAAGGAACACGCAGCACTTCAAGGTGCCGTACAATCGCACAGGGTGGGGGCAGGGTGAAGGACGCTTCATGCAGCTCTCCCGACCCCAGGCCCTGATTGGCCCGGGGGCAGGAGGAGCCTGCGAAACCTCCTCCCACCCTGCGAGGAGCGTGGAAGTGCCGCGTGCTCCTGGCGGGGGGATAGGACGGGAGGAGGCTTTGCATGCTTCTCCACCCCCAAGCCTCGATTGGCTCATGGGTGGGGGAGCATGCAAAGTTTCTTCTCGCCCTGCCAGGGGCATGGGTGCCTAGTGGGAAGTGGGGACAAAGGGCCTCTGTGGGCTGGATCCGGCCCACCAATCATAGTCGGGGGATGGGGAAGCCCAGAAGGATCCTGGTCCCACCCCTTCTGGTTTAGGCTACTTCAAAAATTGTTGCCCCCCCCCTACTCTAGGACCTTATGAGGCAGAGTTCCAAATATCTACACCACAATTTAACCTGCACTTAGTCTGACACCCTGTAAACCCATGTCAGGCAAGGGTGTCTAACTTCAATGTAGACATAACACGGGTGACCAACTGCTAAAGATAACTGCAGTGAAGACATACCTGAAGTGAGAGGCAGTGATGGACTATTCTGTGTTTGTTCTGTCAGTGTGGACTGACTTTAATTAGGATCTGAAGACAGGAAAAAAATTTCAAGTGAATTTGTAACCTTGAAGAAATGTGGGCGGGGCAATGAAAGCTAGGAACAAATGACATCTCATCAAGTGAGGAGGAATTTAAATGCCTTATTTAAATGCCTTATTCTGAGGCAGTCAAGAATCAATGTGTTCTCCCCCACCTCCACTTTAAACACAGTTGAAAATGAAGGAGTATCAGCTGAGGCTGTAGTGGATAATATGTTGAAGAGGAGAGATTAATTGGTGTCAAATAGGAACTAGTAAAAAATCAGCTGATGCTAGAAGAATTAGGCTGCAGGAAACATTTTATAGTTGCCTTTCCCACTGAAAGCATGGCATTGTTGTTCTACAGTCTAGTGCCTTTTCTTGTCAGTCACTATGAAGCTTTCAGCTGGGAAGAAAAATGAATAATTAGCATTCCATTTGGATGCCTGCAGACCAACAGTCTAGAATATTAAATAGCTGTGCAAAATGAGGATTGTTTGAAGTGATTCATGTTTCTTTATCTGAGGTGTCTAAAAGGCAGGTTTCATTTTTTTTTAAAAAAAGAAAAAGCTTTACTTCTAACTCCACATCTGCTTTTGACGTTTGAAACTAATCCCTGCAATATTTGACAACAAACTTTTAAAAGGGGGCGGGGAGGTAAGGATAAAAGTGCTTCTGAACATGTTATAAGAAGTATCCAGTGTTACTTGGGATCCAGACATCATGATGAAAATATGGAGATGCAGGGTATTGTTAATACCAAGAATTAGGCTTGTGTTGACAAAGGCATATTTCTTCCCATTTGACTATGTTCTATGCATAGACTTTTTAAGGATGCGTTAAATATTTATTCTCTGTGGATCTCAGTCCTATGAGCAATCTTTGGTTATTTCTTTTAGCATTTTTGGCAGCCCTGAGATGAATTCTGCAAGACACATGAAGATGTATGCTGTACCCTCTATGCATTGTTCTTTGAAAGTCAAAAGGGTCAGGAAAAGGATCCTCATCAAGGTCATGTCAAGGAAACAGCTGGCGTGATAACTGTCACTCCACCGTGATTGTCACTACAGAGTTTTCGGGTTGTAATTGCCAGATGTATCTCTTTATCCCTTTTTTTAAAACTGAATTCTGAGAAGAAAGAACCCTCAAGTCAGTGTGATCACTTACTATTGTTTTCTTTTTCAGCTGTGTGCATATGCATAAAGGGTTGAGGGTGAGCAGGGTTATTCTGACATGGTAAAAATGAAGTGATTCTCTGCTGTTTTGTATCTTTATATTGTAGCCTACAGATGCACAAAGTGATTATAAAATGCTTCTACCTCTGTATGGTTTTACACCCTCTTAGTGTAGGTATGAATGACTACACAAAACAGTATAGAATCAGGCCTGTCTTTGGCCCAACTGCTGAAACCACTTTGCTTTGCAAACATGTAGCTGCAATTTTTTCAAGAACCGAATTCCATGCAAGGTTTTTCTTTACTTCCTTTTCTTATCGCCCTTTGCAACTTGGGATAATAGTTTTTGGCATGGTGTCATCGGAGCACAGAGTGCGTAGCAGATTTTGAAGTTAGATCTTTTTCAAACTTGTGGTTTCAGTTCAATTCATGACACTGTAGGCTTTTTGCTGGCTGCTTGTTGGGTTCCAGATGGAATTTAAGTTATTGGTTACGATGCAAATCCTAGATGACCTGGGACACTGCCTACAAAGGTGTTCATAGTTCAATCATAAAAAGAGAGAGAGCCAAGACGGAGCAACATTTAAGCTTTATTCCTTCCTCCATATACTGTTCTCTTGCCTCAAACACTTCCTGCCAATATAATTATCTCAGTTCCCGAACATTATCCTGTACATAAGCACACTATCACATCCCTTACAGGGAATCTATCATAGCACTATGAGGCACCTCTCTAACGCTACGTCTACACTGCACCTCTCTTGTGCAAAAGTCTATGCAAATAAAGCACGGATTAGCATATTGCCATGCTTCATTTGCATAATTAATCAGGGTCCGTTTTTGTGCAAGAGGCTTTTGCGCAAAAAGGAGCTGTGTAGAGGCTCTTGCGCAAAAGCCGTTCTTCCTCATTTTTTCAGCTCGTGCAAAAACGGCCCCTGATTATTTATGCAAATGAAGTGTGGCAATATGCTAATCCACGCTTCATTTGCATAGGCTCTTGTGGCAAAAGTCGCAGTGTAGACGTAGCTCAGAGAGTTCTCTTTGGAAACTTTTTGTTTCTGGAGCTAGCTCCCACCTAGATTCAAAATAGCTTGCATCAGTCTTTCAGGCATGTCTTTGGAGGGGGCAGAGAATGACTAACTTGGTGAGACTGGGAGGGATTTTTCATTGTTTATTTTCTATCTGGCAACTGTTGGTTAGGGGAGGCAAATGAAATGGAGCAACTTGTGCATGATAACCATTATTTTGTAATGTATTGACAAAGATCCCTAGAGCCATGGAGCTGCACTCCCTTATATTTCTTTTGCATATATAAGTCAAAATAAGTAAATATAAGTAAACTAGAGAAGGGGAGAATGTAGTGTATAATATAATAAATCCACAGGGCCTGTCTCATACTGAAAACAGACTTTATGCTGTCTAGACAAAAATAATATGTATATGGCACCTTTCCTTTTTCCTGCTTTAACATCCGTGTTTGGAGAGGGACATCCTGACTTTTTTTTCTCTAAGTGCCATATGAAAACATTATGCAGATCCTTCTGAAAGAGGATAGAAACAGGCTTTTTATCACTCAGAGCTCCCGAAAGGACCATTTGAGTGTAGGCTTCCTGTCCAGAGAGGAAATGGCCGTGTCTGTGACTTGGACCGACTCTGACTTCCAATAATTTTCCAGTGTGGTAACCTATGATTCAGTTTCCATTTATAAGTAAAAGGAGTGCTTAAATAATCAACAGTAAAGAGCCAGCAGTAGGAAATGAGCCATCCCTCAAAACAATTCCTCTCTGTTTGGTTTGGATGTCATTCCATTGTTAAAGGATTTCCTTATGTGCAAGGTGTTGGAAATATGCATGCTGAAGCCACTGCATGAGAATTTGTTTAATTTCATGCTGTGTATGCATGTTCAGTATTTATTGCTATAACTTGAAAGTTAAAAGCCCTCCTCACTAGCCCACTGTAGGAGGAATACCTGGGGCAGGATGGGGCTATTACAAATCAGCATAAAGTAGAGCAGCTGGAAGTCTGATCTAATTTGTTCTAAGAGTTCAACCAGTCCCTCTGTTCCTTGGGGACTGGGAAGGCACACAGCCACACACGCTCAGATGGACCCAAGGATTTAGATAGTCTCCTCTAGGTATTCTAAATGATCATTGGTTCTGGTTGTCCTCATGAATTCCAGAAGTAAAACTTCACTGTCTCTGCTTAACAAGCATCCTATAAAAGAGAATGCATTTAGCAGCTCAGGTGTGCTAATGCAAAGTTGATAATCCTCAAACTTTCTGCTACCTAGTGGCATTTTTTAGGGATTTTTTCCAGTAATTTGTGTTTGCTCTCATTCTGTATATTACTCCAAAATCCTGAATCAAATCCTGAATGCAAAAATCTCCAGAGTCAGAATCGGAATCAGGGTTCAGATACCAGATTTATCAGCTGGCTCCTATTTCTCTAGTGATCCATGGCAAAACATTAGATCTGACCATCCCCAGGCATTTGGGCACATCTGGGTCTGCAGTACTGAGAGTTCCAAGAGTTCAAAGATCATGAGCAAGACTTCAAAAATTATGAGATTGGTATAAAAACCATATTTTTTCTAAAAAATATGAAATGTTGGGGTCCTTTTATTTGCCTTCTGATTTTTTGATTCCCTCATTTCACATTTTCAGGCTTTTCTCAGCACTCACAAGGGTTGGAAGCTTCCCTTTTATTAAATGAAAGCTGAGATCTTGCAACCTCTGGATTTCTGCTGACGGATTTAAGGAAAACATCAAATATTATTACAGGTGGGAACTCTATCTGAATGCAAATTTTGTAAATTTTGTAGCTTGAGTCTCTCTCTTCTGTAAACATTTCTTGCACAAAATCATTTTCAAGTCTAATAATTTTTTATACTATAGCATGAATTCTAGTTAAATTCTAGCTCAGATATGAAACTCCAAAAGAGACTCAATTCCAACCACACTAGATACATTATGCCTGTTAATTTCCTGAACCCTAAGCTTCAGCTCTTTTAATTTCCAATTTATGTGTTAGGTCTCACAGTGTTTTAGCTGTGTTAGTCTGTAGCCACAAAAACAATGAGGAGTCCTGTGGAACCTTAACGTGGGTTTTTGCCCATGAATGCTTATATCCAAATAAAATCTTGATGGATACTTCTACACTTGCTCCCTAGTTCGAGCTGGGGGATGGATACGTCTACACTTGCTCCCTAGTTTGAGCTGGGGATGCAAATGTAGCTGACCGAAATTGCTAATGAAGCGGGGATTTAAATATCCTGTGCTTCATTAGCATAATCTCGCCCGTGAGTTATCCCACTCAGCAGTTGATTCAAACCAGGAAGTGCACTCCAGGACATGTTAGTTCGAATCAAACCTCTTGATTCGAACTAATGTTACTCCTCAAAAAATGATGTACAGCATATAACAGAAATAATAATTGATTGCTCTCTAATTTAGTTGGCCATTGCCTGAGATTGGGGGTTGGGAATAGTTCTACTGATTCTTTTGGCAAGTAACCATGTTCTCAGTGTTCTGTTAACTTGCTTGTTTTTCCTGCAGATTATTATTTACGCTCATCTACAGTAAGTGATACAGCATCAGTATAAACTCTCTTAACCCCCAGTTGCTATGTGAGACTTGAATTTATTTTCCCACTTTGATAGAAATTTTCTCTGCTTAGTTTCTATGTCATTTGACTTCTACTCTATTTTAAATCTATCATATATCCTGAGAGACATTCTTGTAATTTTGACTGTAATCATTTCTGATCCTCTTGTTTTGACACACACAGCCTTGTCTTTCTGTACCTTTCCTCCTCCCCTTTTTTATTTCTTTTGAATTGTTGACACACAGAGACCTGCCTATTTAACCCTTTCCTTTTTCTAATCTGCTTTCATGTCTCACTGGCAGCTAAGAACTTGTCTCCAGTCTAAAATAGAGATATGTCAAATTGCATTCCAAAAATAACTCTGCCGAAATGAAAATGGTGCAGTTTGAAATCACAGATAGACAGATTTTTTTCTTTTCTTTTGCTCTCAAAGATTCCAGTGGCTTCGTTTTGAAATGGCTTCAATTGCAGGTGTTTTAATTAGCTTGAGAGCTTTTTTTAAAAACATGTTTGATAGTAAGATTTTCTGGAAGTTCCCCTCTGGTTTTGTGAAACTGGTACAACCACAGCTTTATTATTGTACTGCTGCAGGGTTAGAATCTGGATCCATGTTCCAAGTTCTTACTTAAGAAAAATGAGACTAAATCAATTGCACATAGGCCTCCTTGTGGCACTCAGCCTGCCTGCTGGCTTTTGGGGAAGACTGTGTATTGTTGTACAGTCCCACTGGGGAAACAGTGGCTAAGCATCCACAGGAAATCACAAAGGCTATGTCTACTCTACAGGGTTTTTGTGCAAAAATCCATGGAGCATCCACACCTCAAGCATGTTTTTGCATAAGAGAATTTACAGTAGAATGGCAGAACAGAGGACTTTTTGCGGTGTAGGTATACCTCCTTCTACGAGGAATAACTTCTTTTTGCTCTATAGCTCTTGTGCAAAAAGGTGTGAGTGGATGCTCAACAGGGGTTTCTTGCACAAAAAGAGCCTATTGGTCATCGGAGCTTTCTTGCACAAAAATATCCATGCAGCGTGGGTGCTCTCTTGCGCAAAAGCGCATCACTTTTGCAATGCGCTTTTGAGGTGTGGACGCACTTTTGTGCAAGAAGTTTTTGCGGAAGATCTCTTCCACAAAAAGCTTCTTTCACAAAAACCCTGGCAGTGTAGACAAAGGCAAACTGAAACTGTAGCTTCTGCCATCCTTTGGATTTACACCCCTCTGGGCTGGTCCAAATCCCTATACTTCCACTTTGCCTCCCATGTCAGTTTGGGATGGCTACCTCAATTGGCAGTGCTAGCTGGGAGCAGTGCCTTAATTTCTCATCTGAACTGTGCAGGGGTGAAGGGTTCTTGAGCCTTCACCCCACAATTTACATTAAAATATCTGTATGTTTAGTGGTTTCTAAAGTTTGGTAAAGCTCTTTAAGGCTCCCTGTATATTTAATAGATTTTTGTTAATGAATGAGGCTCAGCAACCTCAGCTTTGTGTTAATGCTTCTTTATGACTGAATATTATTTTAAACACACCAGATATGTGCAGAAGACAGTAACTCATAATTTTTGAGCCCTCATTGCTCACTGCTCTATTGTCCTGTATATCTGTTTCTTCTGCTTTTTACTAACAGAATCATAGAAGATTAGGGTAGGAAGGGATCTCACGAGGTCATCCAGTCCAACCCTCTGCTCAAGTAGGACCAACCCCAGCTAAATCATTCCAGGCAGGCTTTGGCAAGCTGGAACTTAAAAACTAGTAAGGATAGAGATAGGCACTATGCATAAGCAACCCTTTCCAGTTCTTCACTACCTTCCTGGTGAAATAGTTTTCCCTCATCTTCAACTTGGATCTCCCATACTACAACTTGAGACCATTGCTCCTTGTTTTGTCAACTGCCACTTCTGAAAAGAACCTGGCTCCATCCTCTTTGGAACTCCATTCAGGGAATTGAAGGCCACTATCAAATCTCCCCACCTCCCCATTTTTCTCTTCTGCAGACTAAAAAAGCCCAGTTGTCTTAGCTCGCCTCAGAAGTCATGTTCCCCAGCTTCCTAATAATTTTCATTGCCTTCTGCTGGGTGCTCTCCAATTTGTCCACAATACTTTCTGTAGTGAGTGAGGCGGGTGGGATGACAGGGGCAAAACTGGATGTAGTATTCCAGATGTGGCTTCAACAGTGACCAATAGAGTACAATAATCACTTCCCTTGATCTATTGGCAATGCTCCTAATAATGCAGCCCAATATGTCATTAGCCTTCTTGGCAACAAGGGTACACTGAAGACTCATTAACACTGTGATCCCCAGCTCCTTTTCTGCAGAACTGCTGTTTAGCTAGTCAGTCCCCAGTTTTTAGCAGTGCATGGGATTTTTTCATTGTAAGTACAGGACTCTGCACTTGTCCTTGTTGAACCTCATCAGATTTCTTCTGCCCTAATCCTACAATTTGTTTAGGTCACTCTGGACCCTATCCCTAACCTCTAGTTTGGTTTACCTCTCCCCAAAGCCTCGTGACATCCATGAACATGTTGAGGGTGCAATCAATCCCATCATCCAGATCATTAGTAGGATGTAGAACAAAATTGTCCCCAGGACCAACCGTCGGGCACTCCATTTGATACCAGCTGCCAACTAGACATCAAGACCTTGACCACTACCTCTTGAGCCCAATGATACAGCCAGCTTTCTATCCATCTTCATAGTCCATTCATCCAGGCCATACTTCTTTAACTTGCTGGCGAGAATACTGTGGGAGACAAATGATATATCAGAAGCTTTGCTTAAGTCAAGATATATCATATCCACTTTTCCTATATCCAAAGAGACAGTTATCTCATCACAGAAGGCAGTCAGATTGGCCAGGCATGACTTGTCTTTGGTGAATCCACATTGACCATTCCTGATCACCTTCTTCTCCTCCAAATGCTTCAAAATGGATTCCTTGAGAACCTGCTCCGTGATTTTTCCAGGCACTGAGGTGAGGTTGACTGGTCTCTAGTCTTATTGTATCTCTACTTAGGCACTGATCCTTCAAATATTTATGCATTTGAGTATCTTTTGACCTGTGAATCGTCCCATTCAATAGGACTATGCATGTATGTAAAGTTACTCTTGTGCATATGTGCTTGCAGTAGTGTGGCTTTTGACTATAAACTGCTTAGAACAGGAGCTTTTTATAGTCTTCTGCACCAGTGAAGTGATGAAGAGACGTTGCGGTGTACATGTGTACAGGCTGCAAATGTGCTGTGTGCATATTGTTCAAGCAGTAGATTGAACCAATATATGATGAATTGACTCCCTCTTCTCTCATGCTGGCCCTTCTTATCTCTTAGCACTTCATTTTGCTACCTGAGGCTTAGAAATTAGCTCCTGTACAGTGTGTGAAGGGAGATGGAATTAAATACAGACAGTGGATGTTGGAAAAAATATCTCAACACACTGGCACTTTCAACAGAGCACAGCGAAGACTTAGTCACATTCTTTCTGAAGGTAAAGAAAGAAACTCCATTTGCTATTTCTGACGCATACTGAAGGAAACCTATAGAAATTACAGTATATTAGGAATGTAATGAGTTGACATGCTTAGCAGAAGAAAAAGGCGAAGAAGAAATATCCACTTGTGGGAACATAAGCTAGATGAAGGAATTTATAATTTGCTGAAGGATTCTGAAGATGTCAGAAAAGAAATAAAAAATGCTGAGCTGTCGGTAAATGCCAGGAGAGGGATCATGGGAATATTCTTTGTCTATGGATGATATTGACCATTTCAAGGTTATCTTCATCTCTAGGGAAAGTGCTGTTGTTTGTTAGCAGCATAGCAGAGATCTTGGGCAAAATGTCTTATTAATGTTTTTAGACACATCCTTTCTAGGTCAATGTAAAACTGATATTACATATCTAGCAATTTTCATGTATTAGACTTTCACCTATGCATTTAAGCACCTTCTGGATAAAATCAACAGTAAGAGTGAAATTTCTAGTGGACGTCATAGAATTTCTGGCATGTCTTTCTTTTGGGGATCAAGACCTTTTTTTGGAGTTTCTTTAGATTTTAATAATTTCCTGTTTTTGTTGGCTGGTAAGATTGTAAGGCGAGAAGGAGCTGTCAGTTTTACACAATAACAAATATGTTTAGTGATGGCATCAGGACAGGTTTCTAATACTTTAGATTCATTATAAGAATTTCTTTCACATTCGGAGCTTTTCAGCTTTCCAGCTTGTTGTATGTGTGTGAGTGTACTACGGAGCTTAACTGTCAAGGGTGCCTGATGGATAAAATCTATTTTGATAATGCAATGCAGTAGTTATTTGCTTTTACTCGTCATTTTTCTTATCGTATTTTGTATGAAATATTTAAAAACCAGCTGACATTCCCAAGAACATAATTCTGAAACCATGTAACAACCTTTTTAGCAGTTGGCAACATTCCTGGTTTGTGATCTTCAAAAGCATTTGCTGTGGCTGCAGATGAAAAGAATGCCAAAGCAATAAGATGCCTGAAAATGAGATATGTCTGAAAAATGGCAGTATCACAATGGTGCCTTCTCACTCAATTGATTTGCTTCTGGGGTGCAGTCACAGTAATTTCTGCTAACTGTAATGACTAATCACTTTTCTACTGCGTTGACTCTATAAGCCCTGTGTAGCAAACAGAGAGAGAGTACTGGATTCTGTTCCATCTTGTGCATCATCCACAGAGCTGTTTACTAAATTCTAACCAGTTACACCAAGACAAATCTACTGAAGGCAGTGGAGATGGATAGGTGTCACTCAGATCATAATTTGGACTGTAGGCTCATTTTTGTTGGAATTAACATAGAAGAAGAAAACAACCAACCTCCATCAAAGGTGTTATCTCCACTGGCATTTTTCCCAGTAACTCCTACCATTGCAGCTCCACTGGTGGTAGTAACAGTGAAGGAACTAACATAAACAGAAGACAGATTTTTTTACCCACAATTTTGTTTAATCCTGCCATAAAGACTCTTGACAGGCAGCGAACAATGCTGTAAACCTTGGGCTTCCTAATGTAATAACAACAGTTGCCCTTTTTGCATAGGAGAAACTATTTGGGGTGGTGATTTTTTGATCCCCTCTAAGAACATGAGAAGGAGCAATCTTACTTGGTTAGGACAGATTCAAAATGTGTGACATGAAGAGGAATTTGCCCTTTGCCCTGGAACTGTCTTTATGAGGCAGCTGCACACAAAACCACGAGATAATAACAAAGTACGTTTTTTCAATGAATAGTCAAAAATATAGAACTGACAGGACTTCCGTTGTGTAATAGTCATCTGCGGAGTTTGGGATGTGACAATATGTAGAGCCAAATAATCTGGATTTCAGAGAAGAAAAGGCTTGCTGTGGCATTCTGCCGAGAGATTCTGCGGCCTGCGAGTGATCACTTGTGAAGAACATCTGGTTCTGGACTGAAATGTCTGGGGACTCGGGAAAGAGAGCAGAGTTTGTTGGCTTCAGCTCCTGCCAGCATCCTGCATTTATAATGAATGAAGAGCTGATTAAGAGGTGGACTGAAGGCCTGGGGCAAGTTTGAATTGGAAATGTTGTCGGGATTGGGAAAGTTGAGAAGAATTGTTATATATTTATTTGAAATTTGAGTAAAGCTTTGGGAGATAGCGGCTTGCTCTAGAGAAGTGAACACACTGCATTCATACTTTCCCTATATGCTGCTGAGTTAGGCTCCAGTCCAGCAAAACACTTAAATGTGTGCTTAACTTTAAGCATGTGAGTAGTCCCATGTGTTGGAAGGAACTCATGTTTAAAACTAAGCATATACTTACTGGAGCAGGTCCTTAGCTTTAGCACTTCTAAAAATGCCTTCCAGCACATAGGCTTTCATAAACTGGTTAACTGCACATGGAAAATAGTGCAACATACTCCTACCAAATAATACCTTGTCTATATATGCATTTCTTCCATTTCCCTCCAACCCTTCCTGTTGCATAAGGAAGTCCTGGTTCTGATTGTTATTTCTGATATGTAATCAGAATAGTAAAATTCATCGTGCAGCACTTCCTTTAAACTCACATTACTAGTGGAAAATTGCACTATGTATCTTATTATCAGCCACAACAGAATCTGCCAGTAGACAAAAGTTATGTAATACTGTTTAACAAAAGGTTGGCTATATCTTATAGTTGTGCGGCTTAATATATACATTTCTGCTTTCAAGTTATAGCACCTACTTCCAAAGAGACATCCAAATGCATGAAAGGAATGGCAATTTTTAATAGTGAATAATAAAAAGATGGGTGCTTTATTCTTACATAGTACTTTTCAGTTGATGATCACATGGTGCTTTACAAACTCTACTGGATTAGATTCCACAACACATACATCAGTCAGATATATATTATCTCTGTTTTTACAAATGGATATAATGAGGCTCAGAGCAATTGGGAATTGATTCAAAGCCCATGGAAAGACTCCCATTGACTTCGGTGGGCTTTGGATGAGGTGCTTGCAAGGGATATCAGGCCCAGATTCTTAAAGACATTTAGGCATAATTCTGCATAGAACAGTCAAGCCTAATTACTTTCAGACTTATCTATATGGCAAGTTAGTGCATGACAAGATGAGGTGTGACTCTATAGTGCACCAGCATACCATGCACTATTATCCCATGTGGTCACTGCTATGGTCCATTGGGAGAGTTAATGGTGGCAAGCTTGTACACTGAAGAGTCATCCCGGCTTGCTGTGTAGAAACTTGACACGTAGATAAATCCTTTGATGGCTAAGTCCAGTTTTCAAAAATGATTTTAGGCATTTAAAGAGCCTAATTCCCATTGATTTTTAGCAACTTAGGCACCAAAGGCTTAGACTCACAAATGTACTTAGGAACTGAAATTCAACATTAAGATGCCACTGACTTTTTCAAAGGCATTGCTTAGCTACCACCCAACCCCTAAGGCAGTGACGGGCAACCAAGACTAGTGAGTGGGCCGCATGAGTGACCCTTCTTCATCTCAGTGGGACACATGACCAGTGGTGAGAACCTGTGGCTCATGGCCCAATGGGATTCCACCTGTGACTTGTGCACTCCCTCTCTGCCCCTTTACCCTATGCCTCTCTCATGCATTTGGGCATTGGAGCCCCGCACTTCCCTCTCCTTCCCCTCTCTCCCAGCACTTTCAGAGAACCACAAATCCACTGGTTTGTGCTCTGTCCCCCCCCCTATCCCTCAGAGAATTTGAACAGCTACAAACAGCTGATTTTCAGTGTTCAAGCTATGGGAGGGAGCATGGGGAGTGGGGACAGAGTACAAATCAGCCATTCATGGTGCTCTAAAAGGTGCTGGAAGAGAGGAGTAGGAAATGTAGAGTTCTAGTACCCCAGTGAACTAGAGGTGAATGGAGGAGGGGGGCAGACAGAGGACGTGCAGGCCAGAGGTGGAACCTCAATATGCTGCATTCAGACCACAGGCTGCAGGTTGCCCACCACTGCCCTAAGCACTTCTTTTTCCTCTGGCAGGCATGCACAAAGCTGCCTAAGCACTGCACTGCTCCACAACTAATGAACTACTTTGAGCACTAATGCAATCTGATGGCCCCAGAGCACGGTTCTCCTGCTGTGCATTCCCCTGTCTGTTTCACCTATAGGGTCCTTAGGCATTCTTCCTTGATGCCCACAGGATTGGGTCTTGCACAAAAGATAATGTGGAGAGAAGTTCTGTGTGTATCTGTCTCCAGAATAGCCAGTGACCTAGTGCTTAGGAACCTCACCTGGGATATGGGTTCAAATCCCTGATCCAGAGTGGGGTTGTGAATCTGAGTCTCTCAGATGAGTGCTGCTCTGAGAGAGTCTGGGGCCTTTTGTGTCTGTTTAGTTTTTGGTGAGAAAGAGCTGATCTGGCTTAGGCTTAAGTCCAGGAGAGGTTGAATGGCTGAGAATCCTGAGCAGAGGGAAGTGCCTGTCTTTGACTTGTCAGTCTAGCACCTAAGGACCACTGTGTTTGTGGACCCTTTCTTCTCCATCTTATTCCTGGCCAGCTTAGGTGGCTCCCCATCATCTTAACTCTTTCCATGCCTTGCATCATATGCCTGGGCACCTAACGTGGGGCTGAACATTCCACTCTGTGTCATTGCAATGCCTACGTCTCTTCGTGGAACTAGCCCTTAACTCCTATTGATTTCAATGGGAATTAGGTGTTTATGTATCTTTGAAGATCTGGGCCACTTTTAAAACTGGGGCTATGTCTTCTGTATTATTCACACTTGACGTTTTGGAAATGAGCAACTAAATTCTATTTGGCACCTACCTATATCATTGGGTGCTTGACTACTTTGAAAAATCTGTGTCTCAGAGGAGTAAATGTCTCCTTCTATGGAAGAATAGGGCCTCTGTTGGGTAATTTGCACTATTCTTTCATAGCTTCTGAATTTGACCTGTTACCTGGAATTCAGTACAATGAAGACCTACCTGTGGATTACCTAAGAATGTAACCTTTTCAAAAGGAAATAGAAAAGATGCATTAGTTTAGAATAGACATGGTGTAGCATGCCAGGCAGAGAATAATAAATCACCTTTAATCGGAATCAGCAGAAGTGTACCAGCTGGCAGCTCTTTTTGCTGAGTACTTCAATTGCCTCAGATTATATAGGATTTCTCCAGTTAGCTTGTATCACAAATACCAGCAAGGGTATATTTGCATAACAGGAACACATTCATTAACAGCTGCAGACAGTAAACTGACATAATGCATCATATCAAAGATCCCTAATTTAAATAATGTCATATTATGCTCTGAAACAATATAGCTATTACAATAGCTTGTGAAGTGCACATTAAAAGTACTAGCCAGGTTCTACATATGAAGCAAGTCCATTTTTTCTTGCTTACGTACATCTTGCTTACGTACATCTTTACAGTAAATGTTGACAATGATTACACAGCATTGACATGAAGTTGAAATACTTCCATTCATGTAGGATTTAGAGAAAAACAATATCCAACCTAAGAAGAATAGAATTAGCATTTAGGAATTTTTCTGTCTTGTGAATGTTCTCTTTGAAATGTTAAACAGTATTATTTATTTTTGTTTTATTATTTTACTTGTAAAATAATTGAATTTGAAAAATGGTGCTATAGTATTGTATTGAAAAAGATCAGTAAACACAAAAATACTTTTCTTTCAAATTTTAATTTAAAATTATAATTTCAATTAACACCAAAACCAACAGTAGGGTCTAACCATGCTTTACATCAGAAGGAAAGTGTCTGGAAATATTACAGTGTACACATAAACAAAATAAACTTTTAACTCTGGATTTAAATGCTGGTATCATTTTAAAGTCTTGATGTATGTATTGTTTCAATTATCCTTTGTCATAAGCATGAATTGGTTTGTAAATTCCCAGAGTTCATTTATTTCAGGAAGTCTTGAAATGACACCCAAATGACCTCAAAGATAATGTCTTTTTGTCCTGTTTAATATGTTAACCTCATATACGATGCAAATAGAGTCAAAAGACCCAACCTTCCCATGGATGGATCTCTGCCACAGTGAAAGGCGTGCACGCTATTTCCTGAGTGTTGCTGGCATTTACCAGGAATCCCTACTGTAGCCAAACAACCTCCATATGAAGAACCACCCTAGTGGCTGTTATAGTGTAAGAACCTCAGGTTAGTCTTTGACTCTTGCTTTACCTTTCCTCTCATATTAAAGAGCACCCAAATCATCTACAGTCTATCTCGAGGGGGTTTGCCTGCTTATATGGATACAGGCCTGTAACTAGGTTAATGAAAGAAGGGAAATTGTAACATGGTGTGGGGAAACAAGGGAAACAAAGTCAGGGGAAATGGCACTGGCTCTTTTCTAGCAATTTTGAAATGCTAGGCACAATTTCCTACATTTGGGAAGATTTAAAGCTATGCAACAAAAAGCAGGAAAATGAAAGCAGAACACATACCGTTTGCCTAAAAACAAGCAAACAAAAAAAGAATATACTAAATCTGGATGGCTACATATTTTGAACGGTGAAACAGCGTGTCAGTTTGCAAATAACAACAAACATGCACTGAATGATCCAGGTCCCAACATATTCTGTTTCCCTAATGCTGAAGGAATGTTAGGGTCTCACAGGTAGCGCCCAATCTAAAGCATTATTGCATCACCACTGGATATTGGCAATAACACTACAGTCAATGGGAGCAATGAGTGTTAAGTGCTTCTGAAAAACAGGACTCAAATAGGGAGTCACAAATGAGGCGTACAGAATTGATGATCACTTTGGAGTATGTGTTGCTTGTCAAGGGACTGGCCAAATTGTGAGTTCCTGTCATAACCAGTATCTTCTCCTTCCTCATCCTACAATGAAAACAGTTCTCCACAGAGAACAATATGATGTCAGCTGCCAGGAAATACAGAGTCAAAAAGACAGTCATTCTAATAGTATCTGGTATAAATAACCCGAACTCACCCATTTCCTCCTCCATACAGTCACCTCAAAAATGAAAAGGAAAAAAACCTACTCAGATACAGGAGGGAAGAGAAAGGGCAAAGTAGAATGCAAGGGCAGGAAGAGCAACAATGCAATATACCCAGTTATCATGAAGCAGTTCTTCCTTGTTGAAAATATAACCTCTTGTTTTTCATTGTACTGTCTCATCTACTTTCCTTCTGTGTCAGAAAGATCTGTTTTCTAAGAGAAGCAGTGAAACTAATGGGTAACCAGTATTTTAGCAAAATAGTGATTAAATTTTTGAATGCTTGTAGTGCTGGTCAGCCAGGTGTCAGCTCTTACCAGGGCAGTCTGCATAAGCCTTGACAGTTGCATAGCCAGAAACCAGACCTGCTCCCCTGCATGTGAGTATTGTTTAGGACAGGTGTTTGGTAAGGATGTGTTTAGAGTTTAGACCATGTAAAATGCTTCTAAGTTGCTGCATGCATTAATCTTATTTGTAATGTCTGTATAAGGTAATAGGCAGGTTTTGCTAGATAAAATGCTTCTTTGGAACTTGTGTACTTGGACAGTGAAAGGCCAGAAAAAGTGGTACTGGTTCTCCCATGCATACTACTCTCCAGGCTAAATGGGTCATTCTGGAATATCACAACACAAAGGTTGGTTTAAGGGGTCCTCTTACACATGTGAAGTTGCTACGTATGAGAAAGCATGTGCCATCAGCTTGAATTCTGGAGGAAGAAAATAAAGATAGCTGTCATTAAGATATTACAATACTTTTGATGATTGGACACTTACAAGGGCTGGAGCTATGAAACAAAAAGAAGAGATCTCCTATATCAACCTGGATTAGCCCTAAAAAAAACATTCAGTGCTGACATTTTGCTACATCTCTGACAACTTTTTGGAACCAGAGACTGTGACTCATTTGTGTATGTTGCCTGCTTGTGAATAACTCTCTGATTTTGTTTTCCTACTTTATTGGTATTTAATTAGTTTACTATGGGATTGGCTACCAGAGTTGTCTATAGTGTGAGATCTAAGGTTGAAATTAATCTGTGTAAAGCGACTTGTCTTTTGGGTCTGGAAGCAACCTGAATATTTTGTAATTTTTGGTGTAATGAACCATTTATCACTAAGTCCAGCTTGTCTGGGTGACAAGAGACTGCTCTGCCCAAGAAGACGGTCTATGATTCCATTGTAAAACTGTTAACAGTGATCCAGAAGTCCACATTGGTCACTAGGTTGGTGAAATCTAACTACAAGTTGAACCTCTCTAGTCCAGCACCCTCTGGACCTGACCTGTTCCAAACCAGAGAATTTTCTGGACCATAGGAGGTCAATATTGTCTAGCACCATTATCAACACTTCCACTGCTTACTGGGCTCTTAGAGGACATTTGGGGTAAATTAGAGCTAAATAACAGCACAGAACACTGATAGTCAGGACTGGTGAATGCAAATAAACTTGATGGGACCACAGGAAACTTGGCCACACCCATGAAAAGTGGACATTTGGCTAAAATCATTCTAGATGATGGATGTTTCCAGAAGAGGGAGTTCTTGACTAGAGAGGTTCAACCTGTACAGAACATACAACAAGTGTGGGGTATGTGCTCTGATTTTGGGCATTCTTGGTCATTAACCACTCCAGACAGGGTGACACAGATCAGCAGAAGTCACATTGGTAAAGGACCTATAGGTAACTGTAGTTAACTAAATAGAAGCCTTATGTAATATGACAGCAAAATAACCCAGCACATATATTTTAGGCTATATCCCTTACAATCAAGGATGGTGCAGTAATTTCAAGTCAGGGACAAAGGATAGTGGTTTTTCTCCGTAGTGCTGTTGAGTTGACCTTAGAATATTGTGTATTCCTGGGGTCCCACATACCAGAAAGCTATCAACAAACTGAAGTGAATCCAAATAAATGATGGCCTGTTTTATTCAGGTCAGACTAGATCACAATGGTTCATGTTATGAATCTATGAAGAACAACAGAAATGAATAGGAGATATAAGCATTATTCTATGAGACAAGACCCGAGAGAAGAAAATATGTGTAGTTTTGGTAAAGTGTAGCTAAAATGGAGTTTGAGAACTGTCTGTAAGTATTTGAAGGATATAAAAACACAGCACTTATTTCGAAATAGGCACTATTCCTCATGGAATGAGGCTTACCAATTTTGAAATAAGCCCTCCCCTATTTCGAATTAATTTTGAAATAACGGAATGGCTGTGTAGATGCTAGGAAAGTTATTTCTAAATAACTTTGCTTTATAGACATACCCTTAGATAACAGTTACAATTTCAAGGTGTTTTCTGATTTCAGGGAGGTGCAAAATAATAGTGCAGCAAGGTAACTCTATATATTTGTCTATGCGCCCAGGTGAGAAGAATTTTTTTATAAAACTGCAAATCTAATTGGACCTGACCATACTGAAACTCAGATGAACCTGCTGAGCAAAGTTGGGCTGCTTTTACATTTTGTGTTGAAACCATACAAGTCTCATACACCATCCCCCACTGCTCCCTCTGTGGAAAAAAAAGGAAGACAAAAGAAAAGTTCAGGAAAATCATATACTTTTTCTAGGCTTCCTTCATGACCAGATCTGTGATTCAGTTGAATGTGTTCAAAATTAATCTCTGTTTATTAAAATTAAGAAGGAAGAATTAGTAGCCTAAAGATGGTAAATCTGCTAATAGTTAGGTTCTGCTTCTGTTCAGTGCTGTCTTTGATTACGTTACTAGAGAATGAGATTTTTATACTGTGTCCATATTCTTGCCACTTATATGAAATTCACATATACTCCATATTGTAACGTGGCTCTATTAACCACATATTAACTGTAATAATGATATTGGATTTCAATTGTTGGTTTCAAGGGTATATTATCTTGAAAACTATCATTGCTGGATGAGAGCTAAGGATGAAAGGAGCTTCCGCTTCCTTGCCTGACAGAAACTATAGCCAAAAGAAACGGAGCAACATCCATCCATTTTTTCCAATGATGATTGCGAAGAGACAAGGAAGTGGTAACAATACACTCCTGTTTCAGTATTAACAAAGAGCTTTGTAGCCCAAGACTAATATTTAATCTAGACATGTTCAAATGTGACTGAAAGCAGTTATTGATCTCTGTTGCTTCAGTGAGAGCTGCTGGTGCTGACCACCTTTCAACACAAAGCCCTCCCTCATGTAATTTGTGATCTTGTGTGAAATGTACTGGTGGTCTCAGTCCAAATCCCCATAGGTTGGTTATAAAATTATCCCTCTAAGGGTATGTCTACACTAGACCCTCCTGAGGTCAATCTTCTAGTGTTCAATGTAGCGGGTCTAATGTAAACCCATAAATCGAACACTGAGGGTAGTCGGCGAATGGTATTGTTCATTCTTCAAGGAGTAAGGGAAGCCAACGGGAGCTTGTGTTCTTGTTGGCCTCCCACAGTGTGGACGCTATGGTGGCTCGGCTTAAAGTAAGCCGTCTCCAGCTACGCATTTTGCATAGCTGGAATTGTGTACCTTAAGCTGCTCTGCTTGGCCTAGTATAGACTAGGCCTACAAAGCAGAGGAATGAATAAACATGAACACTGAACAACCCTCACACTTTAGCTAGGTGGCCCTTCTAGGACAGGGCTTGAGACACACATGAAAGAAACTGTGTCTGGAAGTTCGTATAGATGCCTGTGATTTATGAATATTATGTGTGGATACAGAACGGTTAACACAGCACATAGTATCAGCACCACAATCAAAGAACATTTACAAATAATTTTTAAAAATAATAGCAAAACCTTTTTAACCTTAATAGCAAAAGTTTTTTAAATAGCTTAGCAAATTATTGTGTTTTCCTTGGAGCGCATGTAAAGGAAATAAAAGATTTAATGAATGCGTTTCATACAGTGACATCATTGGAGAAGCTCCCACTAATTATTTGCAAAGCAATCACTTTATGCACTCTTAAATTCCTCACTGAAACTCTCCTCTGCCATGATGCCTACAAAAGATACAATAATGGTTATACATCAAAATCACGGTGCTATCTCTTGTAATCTTCCTTTCTGTTAGTTGTTATCCACTTATTTTCTCTCATCTTATCCTTATGTTGTAGGGATTTTTTATTATGTGTTTTGTTTACAATGCACAATAGGGCCGGGGCCTTTAGATGATAAAATAATACAAATAATCAATATAAAAATGATGAGATTGGCAAGGTTCAGAGTCAGGATAAGATACATTGAACATGATCACTAGTTCCTGAAACTGAAATTGTTGAAGCTTAGTCATATATAATTAACTTTAAAAAAAAGCCTTTTATTAATTGCTTTCAGAAAGATACTGGAATTCATTTGAGTGGCAAGGGTTTGAGTATTTGTTAAGTTTTACAAAGAACACCGATGTGTTTGCGGTGTACATTTTTCACATATGATACTTCACCGTCACTGTGCAGTTTGCAAAAACTATCAGGGACCTTCAGCATGTGGCTACTACATAAATATAGCTCAGCATACTGCCTTCCTTTCCCCCCTTTGTCTTTTACCTAACCTATGGGTTCCCAACTTGGACAAATGTGTTAAACTAGAAGTCACCAAATTATGGGGTGGTGGCACCCTCCTAGGGAAGCATAAAGGAATGTCTGAAGGAGCATGGTTCATCCCCTCCCTCACCTCTGCTCTGGTCCTGTTCCCAGTTGCTTCCCCAGTTCCTGACCTCATGCTGGCCCCATCCCCAGACTCAGTGCAGCTCTGCTTCTAGATCCCCACTAGCCCCAGCCTTGGCCACTGTCCAAAGCTTCGTTCCTGGCCCAGGACAGAGGCTGGGGTGAGGCCAGAAGCAGAACCACACCTGGCTGTGGGCCTGGATGTCAGACTCCACCACATGCTGCAGTTCCTCCCCTGCCTCTAGTCTCGATCTCTTGTCACAGTCCCACTCTTGGCCCCACATTTACACCCAGCTATGGCCCCAGACTTGACCTCCTTACCTATGTGTGCATCCCCTCCTCCCTGAGCTTCAGTCCTATTCTCTGGGAGTATGTCTAGACTGCATCCCTCTGTCAGCAAAGGAATGAAGATTAGGCAGAAGTTGGTCCAATATCTCACCCACCTTGTTTCTTTAGAGATCCAAAGACATTTTCTCATTCCATTTGGTTTCTTAAATGGAACTCATACCTTTCAATAAGATATTTTTTGGTACATATTGTCTTTTTAAGTGCCCCTGTTAAGCCTTTAGATTCCTTCTTACCCATTTCCCGTGAAAAACATTTAAGCATTCATTGCAAATATCACTCTTCAGGATTCCCCCCTCCCCCACTCTTTCACATCCTTCTTTCTATTCCTCACATATATTCATAGTAGGGATGTTAAACAATGTTTAATCAGCTAATTGAGTAGTTGATGGAATTTCCATCAACTACTCGATTAGTCGAAACTGCAGAGCCGTTTCCAAGGGGTGGGAGAGGGAACTGGGCACAATCCAGGAATAACCTGTCCCAGCTTGCTCCCAGTCCCAGATGCTGCGCCTCCACATTTCAAATGTGTTAAGAGCCACCAGGTTCAACTACCGAATAAGCATTTGCTTATCAGTTAGTTGACTAGTTGATTAGTCACTTACATCCCTAATTCATTCTGCTCCTTTTCGCATGGAACTGGAATCCTTCCATGTTTTCCGAAGTGGTCACACAATGGTCAACCCAGGTGTCCAAATTAGTGAATCAGGGCCCCCAAATCATTAGATAGGCTTAAAAATCATGAATTTTCAAAATGCATAACTTTTGTCTCTTTTTATTTGCCTTCTGTTTAAGTCTTTCAGGTTCGTGTTTTCCTGCTTTTCTCTGATGAGGGCTAGAAACTAACTTGATTTTTTTCATGTTTTATTTTTTAGAAGAAGAAGAAGAAGAAGAAGATAGTGAGATTCTCTTATTTGGTCCCAGGCAATACTTGTGATGCCAAATATCACCTGACTCAGGGTACAATAGAGCACTGTGGTCATTCAACAATTTCTATTTTATACTTTTGTTAACCAACAGTCCTGTGCTCTTTGTTTGACAATTCCATCCTGGCCTTCAGAATTCATACTGTGTTTTCCAAACACAAAGGGTACGTCTAAACTACATGCCTCCGTCGACGGAGGCATGTAGATTAGCCAGATCGGCAGAGGGAAATGAAGCCGCGATTAAAATAATCGCGGCTTCATTTAAATTTAAATGGCTGCCCCGCTCTGCCGATCAGCTGTTTGTCAGCAGATCGGGGCAGTCTGGACGCGACGCGACGACAAAGAAGCCTTTCTTGATCGGCACAGGTAAGCCTCGTGAAACCAGGTTTACCTGTGCCGATCAAGAAAGGCTTCTTTGTCGGTGCGTCGCGTCCAGACTGCCCCGATCTGCCGACAAACAGCTGATCGGCAGAGCGGGGCAGCCATTTAAATTTAAATGAAGCCGTGATTATTTTAATCGCGGCTTCATTTCCCTCTGCCGATCTGGCTAATCTACATGCCTCCGTCGATGGAGGCATGTAGTCTAGACATACCCAAAGAGAAGCCATATGCATTTGGCTTGAATCCATTTTATTTCAGATTAAGGGAAAAAACAACAAAACAAGACAAATCAAATGTTCATGTGTGTGTTTGTCTTCTGTAAGAGGGTGCAGAAGCTCTGAGAGCAAAATACTCAAAAGTGCAGAAGAGAGAAAACAAAGTCATAACCGTAACCAAACTGAATATATTGTACCTATTATGATCTTTCCTACTGTATAGTTTATCCTGTTCTGACTCGCTATTCCATTGACAGTTCTTTACACGCAGTACAGACATAAGCCTCACAACTCTCTTGTGAGCAAGGACGATATCATTGCTGCTTCCAATTCCTGTGTTTAATCCACAAGCTGATATTCCCTCTCCCACAACATACAGTATAGTCTATAAAAAGACTCCTTGATATAACTATTTATCTTGCTATGGCATATAATTTATAAAATACAGAACATTCACTTTAGAAGTTTCTTTATATGATTGAGTTTTAACTTTCTGCTGGCAAATTTTTGCTGTGAGGCAGGTTTCGGAGGAGCAGCAGCAGGATATTTTGCTTCCTTAGCTTTGGAAGTCATATCTATTTGTAGGTATTATTTATTATTTCAGTGTGGGGCCTGCAGATCAAATCTATTTCAGGAGTGGTCCTTGCTGTTAGATTCCAGAAAGCCATCTGTTCCCAATGGGGGGGAGGGGAGGTAGCAGGTGAATACTCAAGGCATATAAAAGTGATGCGGACATATAGGAATAGAAAATTGCATATAAAAAAAATCTAGTTCAAGAATTGCATTAACAAATTATTAAAAGGACAGAGGTAATAAACACATGAATGAAAGAGCTGGGTTTGAAAATACTTGATAATAATGTGCTATTCTCAAGGGTCACTGATTGATGGAGTTGCTTTGGTAGCATAAGTTTCTGATGATTCCATGTAAAAAAGGATAGAGACCCACAGTATAGGTTATGGGAAAAGTTAAATGTTGAGTTGTCAAACAAGTGTTTCTTTATGAAAGAGTGTAACTTTGATTTATCTCCTGTAGAGTTTCTTTCTTTCTGGATCACTATTGCTCCTTTTCTAGTCAGTGACCCTTGATAAAATTATGAGGTACTTGAAAGGCTAGTGATTGAATTATAATCATAGCATATATATGATTCTGCTTTATAGCCTACAGTGGGTTTCCTTAAGTTTCCATTCTTGGAACACAGGCTGAAATTGTTTCATTTTCTCTATACTAAGAGACACTAACATTATTTATTGATGAAAACTGTTTTGAACATCATGACTGTCAATATAACTTCATTGTTTTGGACCAGTCTTATGAAGATTGGCATTTTGTCTTTAATTGTATTACCGTATACACATTATACATATATTATTACACTGCCATACAAAAGAGAAGGCTTCTGAGAGAGAGGAATTAAACCACATTGAGGTACAAAATACAAAATAAAGCACATGATCTTTAACTAGCAGATTTACTTGACGTTGCTTGAATCTTTAACTCAGTTTTTGTTTTTCTTCATTTAAATCATGGCTCTGGGGTGGGACTGAGGATGAGGGATTCAGTATGCAGACTGCCCCGGGGAGAGAGGAATACCCCAGTTCTTTCTCACGGCAGAAGCTTGGGGCCAGGTGAAAAGCATTTCTCTATGGCAGCTGCAGTTCGCATGGGTACAGTTTGGGGGAGGGCTGCGTGTCCCCTGGCTGGGGCAGATCCAGGTTCATCTGCCCCCTTACCTCCCCAGCCAGAGTGACGAATGGAACAAACTGCAGTTTCCCCTTCCTCCCTGAAAAAGAGGAACAGACAGCAACATCTCCATATTAATGGGGGAGGGGTGTTCACCCGCCCAAAGGGTGAGATAGGAGACTCCGAGCTGGGACAATCCTGGGGAGATGGGGTTGCACCTCTTTGTCCCTAGCAACGCGATAGGGGCATGGGTAGCTGCGAGCCCATTTAAATTCTTCTATTTAAAGTGCTCACACCTTTCCCGTGCCTGCCAGGCAGTGTTGCCTAGCAGCCGACAGGGAACAGGAGAGCCCTTTAAATAGAAACAGCTGAAAGGGATCGCACGTCTCTGGCAACACGCTAGAGGCGTGGGGAGCTGCGAGCCCTTTCAGCTATTTTTATTTAAAGGGCTCTCGTGTTCCCCGCAGCTGCTAGGCAACATGTTGCCTGACAGGTGCAGGGAAGGCACCTGCCCTTTAAATAGAAGCACTTAAAAGGGTTCACAGCTCCCCGTGCCTCTAGCGCATTGCTAGGGAGCCAGAGAGGCCAGCTCTTTTAACTGTTTCTATTTAAAGGGCTTGCACCTTCTCCGCGGCTACCAGGTAAGGCACAGGGAAGATGAGAGCCCATTAAATAGAAGCAGTTAGAAGGGCTCGTACCCCTTTCCCGCTCTGAGGCAATGCGCTAGGGTGCAAAGCCTTGTGGGCTGGATCAAAGCCTTAGGCATACTGAATTCAGCCTGCTGAGAGGCTTTTGCCCATTCTTGCTTTAGTCTATAAGGACGAGCTACCAGTGGGCCTGATTGTCTGAGAAGAGATCTCAGCCAAACTGATTGAAACCGCTAGGAAAAGGAATTGGGGTTAGCTATCATGTAGGAGACAGGGAAATGCCCTCTGAGTTAAGTTGTGACATTCAGTTTCCAGTAGTCTCACTGTCTATTACTGGAATTTCTGTTCATTTTTATTTTCATTAATTATGTCTCTCTTAGTACAGTGCATTATGTGGAGGGGTGATCCTGAGTTCCATATAATAAGCGGGGATGTACAATTCCTTTAGGAGCAGAGGATCTGCGAGTGTTCAGTGGAAGAGATATTGGACACTCTGGAGGGTTGTTTGGCGGACTTAGTGGTCAGTGTGTATCTGTTACCACTGGTACAGAGAGACTGAGGCCTGCAGCGACCTGGAAGACAGTGGTTGTGTTGTGAGATGCTGAGGGAATCAGCTGATCCACAGCAAGTACAGACAGGGGCAGGTGGCAGTGAGGTGCCTCACAACACTGGGTATCCCTGGAAAAGTCACACAAACCTTGTCCTCCTAAGCAAGCTTTGAGCAGGAAGCTCTTCAAGTCGAAATTTGACTCTCTTGAGGTTGGCCCATCACTAATTGGGGCATAAAGCTGCACTCATGAAGCTAAGCTCAGCTTCTCCAAGTTCCACCTTTGAAGTTAGGTTAAAGTTCTGGTTAAAAGAAAACTAATAAAACTGGGGGAAATGAAGATCTGAGTCTCAATTTTTATGACAAATTGTTACCAGAAAAGAGTGTGTGTGAGTGCAGCAAAATGATCTTTCAAATGAGCACTGGGATAATCTCTAAGTCAGTTCAGATTGTCTTCTGAATATGGGCTAAAATTTTATTCTTGGCTACACTGTGCAAGACCAGATAGGCTGTAACTGACAGCAGGATTTGCCCTATTGAGTGTGTCTAAATTACTATTATTGTTTTATTATGGAAAAAATATACAAAACAAACCCCTCACCAACGTGTCAGAAGCCTGGAGAAGTATAAAGCCTTCCAGTCCAGCAGTGTCTTGAGTTAGTCTGGCTGAGTCCCAAAGATGCATGTCATACAGTAATGCCAAATGAAGTTATTATAAATAATTTAGACAAATAAAAAGACAGGAAACAGCTCAGTAACCCCCTTTCCAGCCTGAGCTGTGGATGGTTAAAGCATTCCCAGTGAAATGTCACTCCGTCGGCAGAAGCAGATTCTTGTGGTTTGGCACACATTCAGCTGAGTTTACAATGTGTCAGAATGTTGAACTGTGTGAGAAAAGAGCAAGGGGTGATTCAGTACGATCTTCTGGCATTTTCTCCTGGGGGTTTTGCTGCATATGCATGTGTCCACAGACTGGGGGAAGTGGAAGAGCTGTAGATTGTGTACAATATGTGAGTTGTTGTGTTTAATAGAAGGTACACACTATTTCCAAATCTCCCTGCATAACAGTGAAAGACTATCTCTTGTGTCCTCTGTTGGGCAGTGGTGTCATAGCTTTTCATCATCTCATTCTTCTACAGAAGCATGGGATGACAGCACTGCTTCTCTGATGTGAGCTAGAAGAAAGCACGTAATTTCAGATATGCTTTTTCTTATTGGACAGGCTTTCAGCAGTATACTCTGCTGCCAGCCAATAACTTTTAGTCTCATTAGTCCCATAAGACTGGACAAAGTCAAAGGCAGTAGCAAGTAGCCTTTATGGATGAGTTCTGTTCAAGTAAATGAATATGTGTGTCCACATTATTTACCTGGAATGGTCGAATCTGTCAAACAGTTGCTTAGCCTCTGTGTAGCATTAGCAACATGAGTGAACTGCTAGGACAAGGAAACAGAAGTTGTAGAATCCATGTAATTGTTCTTCTAAAGAAATCTCAGGTCCTTTTACGCTGTGGAGTTTGCTCATCTGTTAAATGGATTATATTTTAATAAAGAAGGTGCTTTGTAGCTTGGGTTACAGATCTACCTTCCTGTAAAACATCCCTGGTGCAGTACCAGTTTCTTACATTGAACTTAAGCAATAAGAAAACATTTAAGTTTCTTTAAACTTTCTTTAATTAGCAAGGATCCTAGTTTTCTGTGATAAATAAACAGCATTCTCTAATTAAAAATCACAAAAATCTGAATTTTTCCATTATTAAAATGAAACACTGAACTTCAGTTTCTTTAGCCACAATATAGATAGGTATCAGTTGAACAGAATGTTTTGTTGATATACAGTAGAATCCATTTATTTGTGCCTCCATTATCTGGCTCTTTGTACTAATTGGAGCACCAGATGCCCAGGGCTCATAGCCCCACCCCCAGCCTCATGTGGCTGACAGCCTGAGTCCTAGCCCAATCTTAAAATAAGGGATAGAAAGCTCTTTCCCTATTTTCCTGCTTATCAGATTTTTTAAATTATTCAATTTGGCCCCAATCCCAATTAAATTGGCTAAATATAGTCCCACTGTAAATTTAAAAAGCAGTCATACAGTAAAGCCAAATGAAGTTATTATAATAATTTATACAAATAAAAAGACAGGAAACAGCTCAGTAACCCCCTTTCCAGCCTGAGCTGTGGATTAAAGCATTCCCAGTGAAATGTCACTCTGTCGGCACCTTAAAGACTCTGTTTCTTTGTGGTACCCAACAGACAAGTCCTGTATTTCAACTTACTGAAGAAAAAAAAAAAACATTGCTCATGTTAGAGAAATGGTCAGAGGTAAACAGGATGAGGTTTAATAAAGAGAAATGCAAAGTGCTCCACTTAGGAAGGAACAATCAGTTCCATACATACAAGATGGGAAGCTAGGAAGGAGCATGGCGGAAAGGGATCTAGGGGTCATAGTGGACCACAAGTTGAATATGAGTCAACAGTGTGATGCTGTTGCAAAAAAAGCAAATATGATTCTAGGTTGTATCAACAGGTGTGTTGTAAGCAAAACTCGTGAAGTCATTCTGCCGCTCTACTGTGCACTAGTTAGGCCTCAGCTGGAGTACTGTGTCCAGTTCTGGGCACCACATTTCAAGAAAGATGTGGAGAAATTGGAAAGGGTACAGAGAAGAGCGACAAGAATGATTAAAGGTTTAGAGAACATGACCTATGAAGCCAGGCTTCATGAACTGGGCTTGTTTAGTTTGGAAAAAAGAAGATTAAGGGGGGACATGATAGCGGTTTTCAAATATCTAAAAGGGTGTCACAAGGAGGAAGGCGAAAATTTGTTCCTCTTGGTTTCTGAGGACAGGACAAGGAGTAATGGGCTTAAAGTGCAGCAGGGGAGGTTTAGATTGGACATTAGGAAAAAATTCCTAACTGTCAGGGTGGTCAAATATTGGAATAAATTGCCAAGGGAGGTGGTGGAATCTCCCTCTCTGGAGATATTTAAGAACAGGTTAGATAGACATCTGTCAGGGATGGTGTAGACGGAGCTTGATCCTGCCTTGAGGGCGGGGGGCTGGACTCGATGACCTCTCGAGGTCCCTTCCAGTCCTATTATTCTATGATTCTATGTTAGTATGATATTCGCATGTATTGGAAAGCTGGATTTCTCCAGCTTGCTGATGTCCTCCTGGCTTCTTATTTCTTCCCGTCTTGTGGATTGGACCTTCATTCCCTTCCATGATGTGTTGGTAGAGTTTGTCTCAGACAATTTCTTTTGGTGACTTAAATGCTAATGGTTCATTTGAACAAAGTATTGTTCCTTTGTGTGAACAATACTCAGCACCCTCTCTTTCTTCAGTCTCAAGGAATCCCTGAAGACTTCTTAAACATCATTGCCAAAATGGCTGGACATGAACATTGTGGCGTACTATTTCCTGTTTTATGAAACTATGCTTATGATATAATTATGTCATAACTGAGGTATGCTTTATACAAGATGGCTCACGTGAGATAAGATTATGATTTACTGAATATGTTTATCCCATTTACATTTAACTATCATTTTGTACATCTCTTTCTGCTTTGGGTCAACCTCACCACTGACACTTCAGGGACTGCAATGGAAAAGCCACACAGGGCTTGATGGCTCATTAGCAAGAGAAAATGGTCTGTAAAAGTCTTCCTGTGAACATGCAAGTCAGCCTGTGAAGAATGGCTACAGGGGCCCTTCACAGACATGTGACCATTACCTGATACTGGAATCCATCTTGAATTTTGTACTTCTCCACAAAAGGGTGGGGGGAATCAAACACAGGTTTCCCACCCTATGGAAATTCTATATAAGGCAGGAGAAGAAAATGATTATTGTCTTTGTTTGCTTCTACCTCTGTCTCTCCACCCCAAGGAAATACTTGGAAACACCTGGAAACAAAAGTATTGTAACTGAAAGTTGGGGAAAAAAACCTGCTGGGTCAAGGTCAGAAAAGACAGCTATAGCCTGTGAAGGCTTTTACCTGAAATAATATCTTGGGTGAGAGATTACTATTTGTAATCAGTTTCTTTGCTCTGTTTGCTACTTCCTTGACCACTTAAAATTCACATTTTTATAGCTAATAAATTTATTTCTGATTAATAATTTAACCCAGGTTATATAATTTCTAATGGGGGAGGGCGGTAAGAGGTAATGTATACCTTCCTTCACAATGATGAATGAAGTAAACTTCATATCATTAGGTTTGTACCCTAAATGGTGGGATGAACATCTGGGTGCTGGAGTAAATCTCTTAAACAGTCTTCCCAGAGCCATTCTCACTGTCTGTATCTGCAGCTGGTGGTCGCCTTGCCAGTAGGTTTTGCTAGTGGAGACTGGAGGGCCTGACTCAGCAAGACCAAGTAAAAGGGGGCTCAGGTTGGCAGAGAAGGGGGCTCAGTGTTGTCTGAGCACCTCAGGTGACATCCCAGGAGTTGTGACCCATCACAAACATCTATTAAGACTAGCCTTGAAGTCAGATTTTCTGTCTCCTTCTCTTTGTTGTCTTAAGTGAAATATATATCTCAGGTAAGAAGTTGGTTTAGAGCAAGGTTGTGCTTTTAAAATATCCCAGCAAAGATACTGTAGCTCATGTGACCTGGTTCTTGGGAGAAACACAATTTTTTCAGGACAGTAAATGTCTCTTTTCCAACTAAAATTTTTCTAAAGTTAGAAAAGCAGCTCTTTTGTTTGCAACTTCCTTCAATACGATGGGTATAAAAATGGTACCACAGCCTTTGCACACAAACTTCAAAAACTTTGCTTCTTTCATCAAAGCAAAATGTGTCTATTTTTCCATTTCTAGACATGTTTCCTTCCTTTTTCTTAATTTTAACCAGTGACCTCTTTTAGCTTCTATTTCACTAATCATCTTGCTGAATGTAATGACCCCATCAGTGCAATGCCAGCAAAGGTACCCTGCCCTTATTAAGTCTCTTTTTACATGTTCCAAATTCCAATCAGTCAATCATGCCTTTTAACTTCACACAAAGGATACAGAATTGACAAAGTAGCATTAAGTAACATGAAAATAAGATAGCACAATGTACGCGTCCTTGTTTGCAAGGTAGATCACGTCCTGCTTTGTTCTTAGTTTTACAAAGAACCACTGGAACAGTTTCCAATTGTTCAAATTTCCTTGAAGTTTTCATCGAGAATGTTCCAGGTTTTAAAGAGTCAACACCATGTGATCTTTCAGACCCCCAGTTAATGTTCCATGGTCTACAATGCAGTGGACCACAGACTACAAGTTTTGAACTTTTGCTGTATATCAGACACTCAAATCTACTTTGGAGGGTCTACGATAAGATCCTCCCCGCTACGGGTATGTCTACACTACAAAGTTAATTCGAACTAACGGATGTTAGTTCGAATTAACTTTCATAGGCGTTACACTAGTGCTCCGCTAGTTCGAATTTAAATCGAACTAGTGGAGCGCTTAGTTCGAACTAGGAAAACCTCATTTTATGAGGATTAAGCCTAGTTTGAACTAGCTAGTTAGAATTAAGGGGTGTGTAGCCCCTTAATTCGAACTAGTGGGAGGCTAGCCCTCCCCAGGTTTCCCTGGTGGCCACTCTGGCCAACACCAGGGAAACTCGTCTGCCCCCCTCCCAGCCCCGGACCCCTTAAAGGGGCACAGGCTGGCTACGGTGCCCATGCCAGGTGCAAGCCTGCCAGCACCCAGCCAGCAGACCCTGCACCTGGCACGGATTGAGCCACCCACCCGATGCCCCCCAGCCCTCCCCCTCTTCCCGGGACCAGGCTGGCGGCTCCCAGGAGCTTGCTCGGGACCGCAAGAGGCGGGCACCCGCCTGGTCTAGTGTGGACATCGTGGACCTCGTCGACGATCTCCGCACTAGGCACAGGAAAGTGGCCGGCTAGGGCAGGAGAGCTGCCAGCCTGGCCACCCAGGAGCAGGTGTGCAAGAGAATCAAGGGGGTCCACTGAGACCCCCGACCCTGAGCCCTGAGCTTAGAATGGCCGTCCTGGGTCAGACCAAAGGTCCATCCAGCCCAGTAGCCTGTCTGCCGACAGCGGCCAACCCTAGGGACCCTGGCGGGGATGGACCGAAGACAGTGACCAAGCCATTTGTCTCGTGCCATCCCTCTCCAGCCTTCCACAAACCTCGGGCAGGGACACCACTCCTACTCCCTGGCTAATACCACTCCATGGACCCAACCTCTATGACTTGATCTCACTTCCCTTTAAACTCTGTTCTAGTTGTAGCCTTCACAGCCTCCTGCAGCAAGGAGTTCCACAGGTTGACTCTTTGCTTTGTGAAGAACAACTTTCTGTTACTAGTTTGAAGCCTGCTACCCATTCCTTTCCTTTGGTGTCCTCTAGTCCTTCTTTATGGGAACTCATGAAGAACTTTTCTGTATGCACCCTCTCCACCCAACTTCTGCTTTTAGAGACCTCTATCCTGTCCCCCCTCTGTCTCCTCTTTTCTAAGCTGAAAAGTCCCAGTCTCTTTAGCCTCTCTTCATATGGGACCTGTTCCCAACCCCTGATCATTTTAGTTGCCCTCCCCTCTCCCAGCCTCTCTCTTCCCCTCTCCCACCTCCTTTTCCCAGTCTCCCCCAGTTTTGTTCAATAAAGACAGATTCCATTTTGGAAGACACGTTATCTTTATTTTGTACATCAAGAAGAGGGGCTAGGGAAGGGTAAATGGAAGGAGGTGAGAGAGGAATGGGGCACGAGCCCCCGATGGGGAGGACTGGGCTGGCTCTGTGGGCTTCTGGGGGTGGAAGCTCTCCTGCAGCCCCCCAATTTCCCCCTCTCCCCAGATGGCAGCCTGCAGCAAGTGCAGCCGGGCTGATGGCCGAGTGGTGTGATGTGTCCAGTGTGGGTAGTCCGGGAAATCCAAGCCAGGACTGCTTTGCAAGCGGGGCACCCCTGAGAACTGTCTGTCCAGGGTGGGAGTCAGGACCCTTTAAGCACAGTCCTCGGCTAGCCTGAGACAGCATCTTCACGCTCTAAGTCCTCCTCTGATGCCCTGCCGGCACTGCTTCCGGCCATCCTTAAGCCCGGTTCAGGGTTCACTTAATGTGGACATGCTAGTTCGAATTAGCAAAACGCTAATTCGAACTAGTTTTTTAGTCTGGATCCGTTAGTTCGAATTAGCTTAGTTTGAATTAACTAATTCGAACTAAGTTAGTTTGAATTAGCGCTGTAGTGTAGACATATACCCTACCTTTCCTTTCTTAAAAGTCTCATGTCACACTGGTTCTCCTTCTGGGGATGACAACTGGATGTCAGTCTTATCATTAATGCTCCTCTGGTCAATCAGAAGGGCCCCTTTGATTAGCACTGGATGCTCCTTCCTTACCTCTGTGGCTGGCTGAGCAATTTGAAAATGTTCTAGGAGCATTCTCTTACTGAGCATATAACTTGAACTAGGGATCCACTAGGTTGGCAGGCCAGATGCATTCCTATACTATTTGCAGAAGATTTTTTTTCTCCATATATCATGGCTTGACCAGAAACAAAAGGTGATGTTAGCAACACCCTAGTGCTGGCACTGCGGAATCATCACACTGGACTCAAACTAATGACATTTTAAAAATAATTACCTTGGGTCCTTTTTTCTCCTATGTGAACATTTAGGGCTCATGTTTTTCAGCTTTCCCATGCAACCACAAGGGACATAAATTTGCCTTAAAAAAAAAGAAAAGAAAATAGAAAGACTAAAATGGTCACTTATTCACATGATCCCAAGAGCTGGAGCTACCAGGAAAAACACCAGATTCTTACATTCATAGATATTAAGGCCAGAAAGGACCACTATGATTGTCTAGTCTGACCTTTTGCATAGCACAGGCCATAGATCCTCGCCCAGTAATTTCTACACTGAGGCTACATCTAGACTGCAGGCTTCTTACACAAGAAGCTTTTATCGGAAGAGATCTTCCGCAAAAACTTCTTACACAAGAGAATGTCCACGTTGGAAAAGTGCATCGAAAAAGAGATGCGGTTTTGCAAAAGAGAGCGTCAGACTTCTCTCAAAAGTAAGCTCTGATTGCTATGCACAGAATGGTCACCAGGGCACCTGTGCTTTTTCCTCTTTCTTCTTTTTGTGCAAAAAAACCCTCTTCCACGTCCACACACACCTTTTTGTGAAAGAGCTCTTTCGCAAAAAGGCATTCTTCCTTGTATAATGAGGAATGCCTAATTGGAAAAATCTCTCTGTTCTTTTGATTTTTTTGTGCAAAAATGCACTTAGGGTGTGGACACTCAGCAAGATTTTTTTTTTGGAAAAATGGCCGTTTTCCCGAAAAAATTCTGTAGTGTAGACATACCCTTAGAGCGTATGTTTTGGAAAGAAATGAGTATGTTCATCAAAACTGAGATACAATACAATTGTGAGAGTCTGAAACACTGTAAATGTAATTGGTTTATCTCCATTGAGTTCACTGGGATAACACAGTGGAGAATCAGGGCTTGTGTCTCTGAAACCCCAGAATCCTAATTCTGTAATAGACCATCTGCTCTCTATGCTCTTTCAAACTGCTATCCAGCACATTGTCACTACTTACCCGTGATAAATAATAATAATAGCTCAGCCTCCATAGTGCTTCCAGCGGACAACAGCTTATTATACTTACTGCCTCCAGGAAAGAAAAGCCAAAGGGAAAACAAAATGAATCCAAGCATCTGTGGAGCTATTTTTGAAAAGATGGTGAAGTCAGATAGTTGCCTTTTCATGCCTTCAAAGGTGCTATCATCACTCGTCAGAGATCGCCATGTGTCCTTTATATGAAACATGCACGTATATCTTTTAATTGAGATGTGAATTAATTAATTTGCTTTTAAAATAACGTATGGAAACTAAGGGATCCAAGCGACTGACACAAGACATGTAACTATAAACAATGCATAGGAAATGAATCTTTTTTTTTATTGACATACTGGTGTACATTTACCATCTGGGGTTCAAGGCCCCTAAGTGCCTCAGCTGTTAACACTGAAAGAAGTCCAGCATCAAAACTCCATGACTCAGTGTTACAACTCCAAGGCCTTGTCCCTCTGCACTTACTCCAGAGCAAATACAGCATCAAATACAGCATCATCCTCAGCTGGAGTACTGTGTCCAGTTCTGGGCGCCACATTTCAAGAAAGATGTGGAGAAATTGGAAAGGGTACAGAGAAGAGCGACAAGAATGATTAAAGGTTTAGAGAACATGACCTATGAAGCCAGGCTTCATGAACTGGGCTTGTTTAGTTTGGAAAAAAGAAGATTAAGGGGGGACATGATAGCGGTTTTCAAATATCTAAAAGGGTGTCACAAGGAGGAAGGAGAACATTTGTTCCTCTTGGTTTCTGAGGACAGGACAAGGAGTAATGGGCTTAAAGTGCAGCAGGGGAGGTTTAGATTGGACATTAGGAAAAAATTCCTAACTGTCAGGGTGGTCAAATATTGGAATAAATTGCCAAGGGAGGTGGTGGAATCTCCCTCTCTGGAGATATTTAAGAACAGGTTAGATAGACATCTGTCAGGGATGGTGTAGACGGAGCTTGGTCCTGCCTTGAGGGCGGGGGGCTGGACTCGATGACCTCTCGAGGTCCCTTCCAGTCCTATTATTCTATGATTCTATGATTCTATGATTCTATAACTCCAAGGCCTCTCTGTACCTCAGCTCTGGCACTGATGCAAATGCGGCACTGAAGTTCCAAGGTCTTTGCTGTTGCCAGGGCAATTTAAATGAAGACGATTTAAAGACAGGATAGGTGAGATTTTAAATGTCTCATCAAAGCACACTGCAAACCAGTCTTCATCAAGGAGGGAAAAACTGAAAAATCTGCCTCACACTTTATTCTGAATGACAGAGTCTCCCTCTTTTATAAGTGAAACTTGGCAGTTCTTCCTTGGCTCCACACTGTGGACTTTTTTATTGTTTGGCATCGAGCCTTAAAGAGACCTCAAAGCAGTTTATATGCTGACCAAGAAACACTTTCTATAAACAGGCAAAGAAGGGTTTATGTTAAACGTATGTTGTTTATCATTGCCATTGTTGCAGTATATTAAGATAACAGGCGAGACAGAACTCTGACAGCTCCTAAAGCCACTGAATAAACTTAAGAATGCACGTAGTCCTCTGCCCGGGGCTGCCTACAACTACTGTCTTGGTTTTCCTCCTGCCTCTGCTTGCTGATTGCCATCAAAATGAGTTAGAAAGCAGCTCATCAGGTCTACATAATTCTATCCACACTTCCTCTCACCTCCAAACCAAAAGGTCAGCTCCTGGACAAACTTTGATTCCACTCCTTTGAAAGAGTCTGTTGTGCTTCATTTTGTTTTGAGTGGAGCAATTATCAGTAATTATTGGGAAATGAGCAGGAGTCAGAGGCAATTCCAAAGCCACCCAGAATAAACTGCACATTGTTGGAGGGTCGTAGCAGGGCTCCCGGAAACCCCATGTTTCAGAAAATTAACATTCTGTAATAGTTAGAAGTGACAGTTTCCTTTTCAGGGTTGTAAGGAGACCAAGCTTCTACATTAATGCTTTAAAGAGCAGGAGTTCTATAGAGAGAACTTCAAAAAAATCTGTGCCATTCCTTGAAGTCCATTTTTCTTTTTGAGAGAGCCTAGCCATATTGCACTTGGTGGATGGATGTGCCGAAAGAATAATTAAATACCAGAAAAATCTATATCTATGAAAGTTAAAGTTGGTGAAACTTTTTCTTTTTAAACTTTTTTTTCCTAAGGGGACAAAAATGGGCCTTTCATTGAAAACAAATATTTTCAGAATTTTCCAATATTTTGATGTGGAAACTACTGAGATTTCCATTGTAAGATGATACACGAGAAGGAAAACATGGAACTATGATAGTTGTAGGCTTTACATTGTAACAAGGATGAGCACTGAAAAATTAAATTATTAAAATATTTGATACCAGGGTTTTCTCTTTATCATCCTGTTTTTCCTTTCATTTGCACTGGTGGTAATCACTGAAATCAATGAAGTCACAGTATTGCACAGCTCTCATGACAAAATAATCGGACCTAGTAGAAATTAAGAGAAAACCGACAAAAATGTTTTCCCACTACAGACATATGTTAAATAACAACAACAATACAAGAAATGTAAGCAACCTCCATTTTTCGGGCCTACAATTTCATGGGAACAGCTATTTGACTGGCCGACAAAATCAGATAAGGAGACATCTGTATGCCCCCATCTGCGCCAACAAATAAATTCACCTGCAAAAATGCTCGCAGAGTCATTTGCAGGGAAGAGCGCAATTATTTTAGAAATCACCCCTATAGGTTTTTTTTTATTGCTCATTGATATAATTATCATGGCAGCTGATCTCTTACACTGTATAATAGCTTTAGAATCCCCAAAAGATTATAAAAGTCCTAGTCTCCATGAGTAAATTAAATAATACATTTCAGGTTGCACTGACAGACTTTCTGGGTCCCTGGGCAAGGTGAGGGGCAGGCTGGCTCCGTGCTCTCAGAAGGGCTGGGGCCTTGAGAGAAAGGGATGGGGATGGAACTAGCCTGTCCCCACCAGCCCTTCAGCATCATAGTAGTGGTGTTGGTGGCTGGAAGCCCCAGGCCCTTTTGAATCATTGGATGATGCTAGGGCAGTTGCCCCTTTTGCCCCCACCTGTTGTTGGGCGTGAGTTGCACCAATTCAATCAATTACCAATCAAAAAGGTTGCAAAAGGGGAGCTTGGTAGTTCAAGGGATTGGTAGTAGGATACAATCTGGCTGCTGGTTTCACTCTACGCCATATTTAAATTTACGTAGAATGTTTCATGGAATGATACTCTGAGCCCAGATCTTAGAGGAAAGATCCACATCACAAATGGCACAAAGTGGGTGAGGCTGAAGCAAGCTTGTGAGGGTAATGTGAAGAAGCTCACACTAGATGGTCTAGATGGTCTAAACTGTACTGGGTCCTGCCGTAAGGGCAGGGGACTGGACTCGACCTCTCAAGGTTCCTTTCAGTTCTAGTGTTCTATGATTCAATGATTCTAAGCCTGGTCCAATGCCTGTGGAAGGCATTGGGAAAATCTCCCATGAGAAGTGTTGGGTTAATTGTGCCTAGAAATTTGCCCTAATTTTGAGCTAGCTGTGAGGAGTGAGTAAAAGTTCATGAATGTGACAAGAATAGTAAATGGGAAAAGGTATACAAGCAAGACTGGGAATCTGAATTAGTCCAAACAAAACAGGGCCTACTAATATAATTCAAGGACTGTGTAGACATCAGGTTTAGTAAACAAGATCAAAGTGAAACCAAACATCAATTAACCAAAGTGGTGTGTTGGAGATTACGTCAAATTGGTGGACAAAAATAATGAGGGGATGAGCTATTCCACCTATCGCTCCCTTTTGGGGGTCTGTAAAAGGAGACTTTGTGTGGAAAAAATGACGACTGCAATTCTGACTGACTGAAAGATGAGAGAAGGAGAAGGTGTGAGCTTCAACACCATGGGATGTATTACCCAGGCTACTCCCACTGTCTTCTGGAACCACATATCTTCTGCCGCCTAATAATGAGATACACCCTGATCACACAGGGCTAAGGAGACATGGATCCAGAAGATAACAATTCTCCCGGCTCTGGCTGCATCATAGACACCATCTGGGATGTGGGACCTTGTCTTTCCTCCACCATGCTCCCCTGCAAAAATGTCCTTTTTCTTCCTCACCTCATTTTGTTTGTTTCTTCTCTGTCCTTTTTAATTCTGTTTGATAAGTCTGTCTTAATCAGCCAGGAATCTATGTTTTGGAATACTACTGTGAACCTGTGACCAGAAAGAGGCACATAAATATTTTCCTAAACAGCCCAAGGCTAGTAAAAATTTGCTGTGCAGTTGCCAACACCCTAAGGATTGTCCTGAAGTCTCCAGGAATTAAAGATTAATCTTTAATTAAAGATTATGTCATGTGATGAAACCTTCACCAATACAACTTTGGCAGGTCTCAGAGATGCTGATAGGGCCATGTGCTGTGCTTGTTTCTCCAGCAGCGAAGATTGCAAGTGAAAGTCAACACCGCTGACAGAAGCTGCATTTTCTATCTTTGCTGTTCTTTCATCTCCCCTTTTATATGTGTTTGTCCTGTTTGTCTTAGGAAACTTGGACTTTAACATCATGAACAGCAGCAGTTCAATGCTGAGTCAACTTTTCCCCAAAAAGGACAGTTATGACCATCTTTAATAGTGTCTAAAAGACAGTCAAACATGGAATTTCCCCCCACTAAACACTGTTTCCAGCTGGAGAGAAAAGGAACAAGGGATGTTGTTAAAATGAAAGGCTTACTTTATATTTTACATTTCAGATGGGTTAACTGGTTTTTCTTTTTTTATCTGTATCTTTAATACAAGGTTAAAAGGATTTTAATGGTGTTTTTGCCATGGTGCTAAGCAAGCTGAAGTCTCTGTATATCAAACCCTGAACTTTGTTTAACACTGTTTAAAGTTGAACATTAACAATGTCTTGTTAACACTTTCCACTCATTGGGCTGATAAATGCCAATTCAAAAGACTTTTGGTGAAGTCCACTGCTTTTGCCCAGGCTGTACTTATTTTATAGCTAATCATAAGAGATATAATTGAACTCAGAGCTTACAAATGTGAGGGTATGTCTATACAGCAGTGTTGTTTCGGAATAACTGACGTTATTCTGAAATAACATAGTCCGTGTCTACACTACAAGCAGTTGTTCTGACAATGTCGAAATAATGGCGAGCTGGAGGTCTTCTTACTCTGGGTCCTGTAACCCTCATTTTATGAGGCATAAAGGAAGTTGGAGGAAGAGTTCTCTTTCTTGGGCTTCCTGCTATGTAGGTAGCGCCAAAAGCCGAATTAAGCTATTTCGACTTAAGCTACGCAAGTGATGTAGCTCAAGCTGTATAGCTGATTTTGACTTTAGCCCTGCTGTGTAGACATGCCTTAAGTGACTAATAGCATGTGGTAAAGCCAGAAATAATGCAGACTGGCACCAGTCAAGCTACATACCTCTACCAATGTGTTTAAATTCTGGTTTCAGATACTCCCATTGCTCTAGTCTTGGGCCACTTGAGGTCAGAAACAGGCATTTTGCCAAAGTGTTGGTGCTTTATTAGTGGGGAAAAGTGGAGACAAGAATACCATCGTTTTCCCATTTTCCTTTCCTTTTCTTTCCTTTCTTATGAGGATTTGTGCTGAAGAGCCTAGAGGCAACAGGCACTACTAATCCACTACACACCCATAAAAGCATTGATTTCTTTTGGCAAGCTACCAACTTTGAAAGAGTACATGACAGCACCTACAGCTGCCCCTGTAAACACCCAGAAAGCAAAACATAAGTAAAAATACCAGCTTTGCTTGTAATGTATACAATGTTCTTTTCACCTATTAGATTTTATTACTGAAGTTTTTCTATTTTTATGAGTTAAAATATGGGAAGATTTCTTTGAGTTCACTTCCACTTCTCTACAAAATGTATTTATATAAGTTTCATTAGTTCCTTATGCTGTCTCTACCATTCAGATCTAATAGCCAGCGCTGATAGCAGTCATTTTTTTCACTAAAGTCTGAAATCTGCTGCTGTAACATCGTCTGTCTTGCTAAGTAACTGACTGAGATGCACTTATTTAATGTTTTACTGGGAATATGCTGTAAAAAGACTTTGGGCTTTGGCCAAAGAAATCACTCCACTTCAGTGATGTTGATTTGTTTGGCTACTTTTATGTAAAGCTGGCTCATAAAACAGTTATCTGCCATGAATAAATGTTTGTTAATTGACTCAATATAATGACAGTGCTGGACATTCACTCTATCGTAACTGGTTTTTACAGATTAAAACAGGGATGAGCAAAAGCCTCTTAGTGGGCTGAATCTGGCCCGCCGGGGACTATGATCTGGCCCACGAGGCAATTACAGGCTCCTCCCCCTAATTACAGGCCCTGCCAGGGGCGGGGAAGGAGCTAGGTTACACCCCTCCATTCCCCATGATGCCGCTGGAGAGGAGGCAGCGCTGGGGCTGAGGCTCCTCAAAAAGGCGGGTCCCAGATAGGGTTGCCAGATGGTTTCAACAAAAATACCGGACACACTTGAAATCACATCACAATCCACATTACATCTTATTTAGAAAATACTGGACATTTTTACTTTCTCATTTATATTTTCTCAATTTGTTTCCCAAACAGAAAGCTCAAATACTGGACTGTCCGGTTCAAAACTGGACACCTGGCAACCCTAGCCCCAGAGGGGTCGCTTCTACGGCCACACAGTCTGGGGCTAGACCCAGAGGCTGGAGGCGCCACTGCCACAGCACCTCCTGTGGTGGTCCCAGGCTGCATGGCCTGGGGTTGCGTGGCTGCGGTGCCACCGGGGCCAGCCCCAAGCCACATGGCTGCAGCAGTGGCACCTCTGGGGGCAGCCTACAGAGCCTCTGGGGGTGGCCTGTGGCCATGGTGCCTCTGGGGCTGGCCTCAAGCTATGTAGCTACCGCAGTGTCACCTCCGGGGCCAGCCCTGGGCTGCAGTGCCTCTGGGGCCACTGGCTCCGGAGGCTGGCTCCAGGCTGTGGCAGAGGTGTCTCCAGCCTTCCAAGTGGCCTGTGGCTGTGGTGCCTCAAGGTCAGCCCCAGATTGTGTGGCCATGGCAACGGGGCAGCCAGGACCTTGTGGCTGCAGCCATTGCTGCAAGGGAACACGAAGCCAGGTAAGGTTTCCCTTCTTGTCCAGGCCCTCCCCCCATTCCAGACCCCAATCCTGTCACTTCCCTCCTCCCAAGATCCAGCACCCCCAGCTTGCTCCGACATCATCCCTTGTTCTTTCATTCTCTCTCCTGGCCACACACTACATCCTTGCTTCTTCCTGCTCTCTCCACCTGGCCAGACATCCTACTCCCAGCCTGCTTCTGTGCCCCAGCTCCCTCCCAGATCCTGCACCCCATCCCTATCCTACTTGCTGGCAGCCTTGTCTCATGCACTGTACCCCTCATTTTTGTCCCTACCCAAGAGCCTAAAGATGTCCATAAAATCCACTAACTCCAGAATCCCAGAAAAGTCAATCTGATATATAAGAAACCCTAAACCTCATTTTTCCCCTTTCCTTCCCCTCACCCTATGAGGTTGGGGCACCAGAGGAGTGAGGTTTCTTAGTTGGGGCCACATCAGTGAGCATTGGGGGGTTTTGGAGGAGTTTTTTGCTTCTCACTTGTGTGGTCTCCAACTGACTTTTTGTGGGTCAGTGACCCCAGACCCAAAAAGGGTTGCCCACCCCTCCCATAAAGAAAACATTGAAATCTTTTGTGTTAGACATAATATTTTACTTGTTTAAAATGGAAGTTTGATAAACTAACATGATAAAGTTAAATGCTTAATCTGTTTCATAATTTAAATTAAACTGGTCTTACTAGTTGCAGCTGCTTCAGAGCAGAGTAGTTCTCAACCCCACCCTTTGTGCCCGAGGCCTGCCCCTTCCGGGTCGGCCCATATCCACTTCTGAAATTTGTGAAGTGACTCCCCTTCCAAAATTATAGCCCACCCTTGGATTAAAACAAACTCACCTGCATATTTCTGAACAATAGTTGGCAACTTAAAATACAACCGTTTGAAATCTTGGAAACTCTGATGTTCAGCTTTGAGTTTATGATCTTTATGTCTCCTATAAATCTGTTGTAAAACCTTGAACAAATTGCCTTGTAAAAAGAATAAAAATGAAACCTTGAATAAACTGATTATAGGCAGTGCATTCACATGGACGACTCCCATTCTTAAGTGCACTTGGCATGGGGATTCGGGTAGGATGAATAGCACAGGACCGAGGGGCAGGACATCTGGGTACTATTCCAGGATCTCCTATTTACTTCCTGTGAGCGCTCTGGCAAGCCACATCATCTCTGTTTCCTCATCTATACAAATGGAAATAATAGTTTTGTGCCTCACAAGAGTGTTGTGAATTAATCATTGATTGTGAAAGGTGATATGGAAGCACTAGGTATTGTTCAATAGACCTGTAGATTGAGACTAGAGGCTCACAGTGATTCCTTCTGGCCTTAAAAATCTATATTTACCAGGCCTCTGTTAATCAGTATCTCTAGCAATATTTCAAAATACCATAGCAGAAAATATTTATCTATCAGACCCAAACTGAGACATCTTTCAAAAAAAGCCGCGGCCACCATTATGCAAATGAAGCACGGGAAATTCAAATCCCAGCTTCATTTGCAATTTCGATATGTCTAATTTACATCCCTTTATCAAAAAATGGATGTAGTTTAGACATACCCTAACTTTTGAAATAGCAGATTGCTTTTTCGATGCACTTTTGTGTGTGGACGCTTTCTTTTGGAAGAAGTTTTTTCGGAAGAGATCTTCCGAAAAAAGGTTCTTCCGAAAGAAGCCTGCAGGCTAGACATGTCCTAGGACTGGAACTCCTTTTTCTGAATCTGGTTTACTCATATTAGTTGGAACAGGAGATGATAAATACTATGCTCTGCAAACTTCTCAGCTGCTCACGTCCTGCCAGCCAAACTCTTCACATCTACAACATTGAGGCCTACTAACGAAAACTCAGAAGCATATCCTCTGAAGTGTTCTGATGCTTTTTTTTTAAACAAGGCCCTTTTGAGGCTTTATCCATGTTCCCAGAGATAGATTTAGATTTGATAGCTCATTTGTGTTACCAATATCTAGATCTACCTTTGTATTCCTGCAGAATGGAATGAAGTGCTGGCATGACTTAGCACTCGTCTCACTGAGATTCATGCTTGGGTGACTTTTACCTTTTGAAACTGAATGCTGAGAAAACATCTTTTGTTTGTACTTCAGTTCACCACCTGGAAGCATTTACTTCTCTGATTTTACACTTTGAAGCTTTAAATCTGCTTTAAGCAGCAGTGACTCAAGTGACCTTGGAGTAATTTTGATTCTGAACTTTCTTTTTTGTAATGCATGTTAATAACATCAGTAAACATTCTTATGGCTATACTCAGACTATAGCTTGTCTTTAGCCTATGCTTTAGTCTCTTCTGTACTTGATTGTTGTAATTGGGTAAGGGCAGGCATTTGTGTTGGTTTCCAGGCAGAGTTCACATGCCATGAGGAGGGTGACCAGTGTATATTTTTGTGAGCCAAGAATGTTCAAGTTGTTTCACGTTTCATTTTATAATCCAGTAATTGCATGTTTTCTGAATGACATCAGAAATACAGGGATTGCAATGTGAAATGAACTGCTCACTCAGTTCTACATTTGAAGTAGAACATTTAGCTTCAACACAAAAAGAAATGAAAACACTGAAATGAATCGCTTTGTATATTTTGGTGACTTTCATTTTGGAATTTTTGGCACATCCTGCAATCAAACTTAAGTCATCCATGCTGAGTTATACTTTCCATAACTGCTGCGTATAAGCGGCGCTGTCCTTTTATCACTGTGAGGATAAGATATTTGCAGTCTTGTTTTGCAGTCTTTTCTCATCAGGAAGTTTTGATAGTATTAGAAGAGCTTTTACAGGGGAAAAGCAGAAGGACTTGCAATAGCTAGTAGGCATGACATCATTAAAAAGCAATGAATGTGAGAAATATTCCTGTGTTCTAATCCAGGCCACACATCCTGCTACCCTGGAACACGTCCAAACCCAACATCCTTTTAGGGTGACAGGGCAGGCTGTAGCCTTTCACAGCTTGCTTTAGTAATCTCTGAATGTGGAATATTCACTGGCAGGCATTACAGTAAAATCTAAAATTACTCTATCAGAAAGCTGCTGTTCCACCCATCCTGCATTCTTCCCTGACACTAAAATCGCCCAAATAGAGCTTTATTATATTTCACAGCTTTATCTGAAGAACTGTATACCACTGATGCGGTTTTTAGTAACTGACTGTGAACAGGTTAACAATGTGTTTTGCTGGAGAACTTAAATATATAGATCACATTAATATTTTTATTACTGGTATAGTAGATCCACATTTAGGACCTAATTTTGCAGCCTTTACTCCATAATCACAGTGGGAGTCCTCATCTGAGTAAAGGCTGCAGGATCTGGCCCTTTGTTTGCATAGTATGAGCCTTAGTTTTACAATGGAGTAGCTAGAGTGGACCAGATGCTCAGCCCCACTAACTCCTTTTACCCCATCACAGCACAAAGAGGACTAAACAATGCACTAAATGAACAGCTGAGGACTCCCTGCATTGTAGGAAATCCTTGAGTGGTAAAGAGGAAGCCACCTCTATTCCACACTTTTGCCATAGGCAATGTGTTCGAGGGTGTAGGAGGCAGTAGGGCTATGGTGGTAGCAACAGAAATTTCAGTTAGGTTACAGTCCCTATGAAAACCAGGCCACTGGTTTTCAAACTTGGGTCACAGGCCCACTCAAGTAATCCACTTGTAGGCTCGCGACACTTTGTTTATTCAAATGTCCATAGCCACAGAGCCTCACAACTCCTGTTGGCTGCTGTTGACCATTTCCAGCCAATGGGAGCTGTGAGGCTCCTTGGTGACAGACACTTGAATAAACAAAGCATCGCAGGCCCACCAGTGGTTTACCTGGGTCGGCCTGCAACCCAAGTTTGAAAACCAGTGCTTTAGGTTTTGCACAAACACACAACAAATACTGTCTCTTTATCTATATGTAACTCAGAGACACTGAAACCACCGACAAGGTAGACTTATGTCTGGTCTACAGCCTTAGCTCAGAAGTGGGTGGCTTTTAGCTCATGCGGTAGAAGCACATGGCTTTAGCCCCTAAGGTCGCAAGTTTAATCCTACCTGCTGATGATCGGGGTCTGTCAGGTTTACCTTTTGCATTTGTCCTCCAGGCACCTTTCTGGTGCTACAGAACATAAGTAATCTGTAATGATCTTTTTTTAGCCCAAGATTCTTTCCAGTATGTTAAGCAGAGGTGTAATAAGAGTGCTAGCATTTTATACACAAAGTTCTTTGGTAGTGGTTCTGTTGTATAAAACAGCATGAGCACACTGCAGAGCACACGATGCAAAAGTGCTCAGCATTGTTATATTTAAATCCATCTGTATAAACTGAGCTATTGTCTGGGAAAAGAAAATATATAGGTTAAGTGTAGTCAGAAAGACAGCAGGAACTGCAATATCCAGGCGTGATTTATAACGAATGGCAGTAGCTTGTAGTCAAAACAACCACTGGAAGATAAGATGAGGGAAATGTAGACACGAGTACAGTGTATTGTTACATTGTTAATCTCATCAATTTTTCATACTGTTAGGGTTTGATATGCATATATGAGGAAAGAAAATCTAACCGCACTGTAAAGGACACCTTTTGGCTTTTGTCTATGGCTAAATACACAGAGCCGAATTTTATCTCTTTCCTTGGTTGCAGAAAACTTCAGTTGTAAAAAAATGACAGTGGTTCATTGGTACAGGTGGCAAGAAAAGGCGGTGCATGAGTCAGTGCTCTTTGCGCCATGAGGCGGTGCTTCAGGTTGATCTGTGTGTGGCAGCATGAGGGAACGGTATAATGGGCTGCAGCAGGGAGGGGGGGTGTGAGATGCTGAGACCCTTGCTCTGCCCCTTTATGACAGCCCCCTACACAGGACTTTCTGTGGGAGGTGCTTTTTTTGTAAACGTGGACTGCAAGGATGCGAATGTGCCCCTTCATGCCTCCCAAGTAAGAGTGCTCCGGTCAGGAGAAAGCAGGAGTGGTGCACTGCCCGAGCCTCTCTCTCCCATGCTCCGGCAGGCTGGGGGAAGGCTGGGGCTGTTTCTTCTCCCCCTCAGAGGAGCTAGGAGCTGCCTTCTGAGGGCTCCCTTGCAATTGCCAGGGTAGGGAAAGTAGTATGGATAGAACTGGGGACAGGAGAAATGTGGGAGGCTCTTAGGGTTGCCAGGTGTCCGGTTTTGAACCGGACAGTCCAGTATTTGAGCTTTCTGTGCGGGAAACAAATTGAGAAAATATAAATGAGAAAGTAAAAATGTCCAGTATTTTCTAAATAAGATATAATGTAGATTGTGATGTAATGTCAAGCGTGTCCAGTATTTTTGTTGAAACCATCTGGCAACTCTAGAGGCTCTGGGCAGCACTCTGGTCCCTACGGCAAGCTGGGGATGCTTCCATAAATTAGATAGGCTGGCTATACTTGTCCCATAGATTGGGAGGGCACAAAAATGGCTTAGAGCTATGTTAACCACTTTCCCAATTGGCTGAGTTCTGAGCTGCACCTCAGAGGCTCAGCATAGAATTTCACCCAATCAGTTTATGTTGATATGGGGAACTAGGGAAGCAGTGTTTGCCTTGATACATTACATTGTGGGTGGAGAGGACAGAATCCCCACCCTGCCTCTATGGAGATTCACTGTGCAAGGCCTGTTTATCTGTCTTTGCAGAAGCCCAGATTTAGTCCATGTAGAGCAGCATAGATCGGAACTTTGTTTAACTGCTAAGATATGACACGGGACATTTGTATGCTTTGGAAAATATTCAGTATAGAAAACTGCGGTGTAATGTTTCAGTTCTGGTTTAAGACTGTCACAGTGTTATTTCTGAATTTTTGTGTTTTTCATTTCTTTAGTACAAAATGTTAAATTGCTATTTAAATCTCCAGTGCTTCACAACAGTTTTGTTAAAGTAATCTTCCTCCTGGCTAAGATCCCATAAGGAACTGTGAAAGAGTAACTTTGCAAAGATCTGACATTTAAAAATGCTTTCCTCCTTCTCCACTGTATTAAGATTGCAGAACAGGTAAATCTGAATGAGTAAGTTTTTTAACTCTTGGTTCCTTTTTTGTTTTGTTTTGCTTTCTGAAGCATTTGGAGATTTTGGAAGAAAAAATGTCTCAGAGATCCTTGATAGATAAAGGAAGGGATGAATGAATGCCTTTTCTCATGTGCCAACTGTAAGAGGTACCATGCAATGGCATGAACAAGAATAGTTTGAATGAAGTTTGGAGATTAATATCTTTGGGAAACAAAAGAAAAGCTCTTGCAATACTGCTAAATGGTGGCAAAAAATTTCTAGCATTCCTGAAAAGACAAAGAGACCAGAAACCCAAGAGTGCTTGGCATGGGCAGCTGACTCAAAAAGCTAAAGCAACTCTAGGAATAAAGAAGAAATACCTATATATTTCTATCATGAGCAATTCCTTTGTACTGTGCTGATCTTATGACATCAAAGATATTAGCCGTCTTGAATATTTTAAATAGAAAGGCGGGGTAAAAATATTTAAATAAATAAATAAATTAGTTTTTACCATGATCAGTGACTGAAAGACTAAGGACAAGTAAAATACATCCTGTCCACATTACCACTTTGCTGCATAGGGAACGCTGAGAATTATACTGTGGATATAGTTAGTTTGCAGGTAAACATAAAATACTAAAGGCCACTCCTTTCCCCTTTCTTTTTCCTTATTGTTTGGAGACACTCTGCTCCTAGCATGCACAGATGCATCAAACACACCAATGCATCCATTCCCCAAATTCCCATGGAGCATGTCCAGCTACCACAGTAGAAGTGCTCTGATGATCAGTATGAACTGGGGTGACCTGAGAAATTCAAGTGCAGGAAGTGTACTAGGGAGGCTGGGGATAGGGAGTGGGAGGATTGGCAACTGCTGGGGATGGACACAAGGGAGATGCCAGCTACATGACTACCCCCCACATGACTCCTCCCCACTCTGCCCTTCGCCTGGGAGTATGTCTACACTACCACCCTAGTTCGAACTAGGGTGGTAATGTAGGCAACCGGAGTTGCAAATGAAGCCCGGGATTTGAATTTCCCGGGCTTCATTTGCATCTTGCCGGGTGCCACCATTTTTAAATGTCCGCTAGGTAGTTCGGACTAGGCTTCCTATTCCGAACTACCGTTACTCCTCGTGTAGCCGTGCGGCACGGAGTCCGCACTAGCGGACATTTAAAAATGGTGGCGCCCAGCAAGATGCAAATGAAGCCCGGGATTTGAATTTCCCGGCCTTCATTTGCATCTTGCCGGGTGCCACCATTTTTAAATGTCCGCTAGGTAGTTCGGACTAGGCTTCCTATTCCGAACTACCGTTACTCCTCGTGTAGCCGTGCGGCACGGAGTCCGCACTAGCGGACATTTAAAAATGGTGGCGCCCAGCAAGATGCAAATGAAGCCCGGGATTTGAATTTCCCGGCCTTCATTTGCATCTTGCCGGGCACCGCCATTTTTAAATGTCCGCTAGGTAGTTCGGACTAGGCTTCCTATTCCGAACTACCGTTACTCCTCATGTAGCCGCGTGGCACGGAGTCCGCACTAGCGGACATTTAAAAATGGCGGCGCCCGGCAAGATGCAAATGAAGCCCGGGAAATTCAAATCCTGGGCTTCATTTGCAACTCCGGTTGCCTACATTACCACCCTAGTTCGGACTAGAGTGGTAGTGTAGACATACCTTGGGGGAGTGCCCTGTTGCTTCCCACCCCATCCTGCCCCACTCCACCCTTGCCCCAAGCCTCGCCCTTTCTCTGCCCGTCCCACCCAAGTTCCATTCCTTCCCTGCCTCTTCCTGCCCCTCCTTCACCATTGTTCCCATTCCACCCCTTCCCTCAAGCCCTCCACCTCTGAGTGACATGGACGAAGGGATTAGTGAGGGGGCTGGAGCTGGCAGCAGAGATCAGAGCTTGGAAACCTGGGATGGGAGAAGAGGAGATGGGAAGAATTAGGAGTGGCTAGGCAAAGAGATTAAGGACAAGGAGTTGGGCGGGAGGAGAAAACTGGGGCGAGATGGGCTAGGACAGTGTTTCTCAACCTTTTTTTATAAAGTACCCCTTTTAAAAAAAGTATAAGTACCCCCAGTACCTACAATCTTTTCTACCATTGCAACACATTTGTTTGAACAACTTAATCATAGCCGGGCAGGTGATGAAATTTTTGGGTGTAAAAAGTACAAAAATAATAAAGCGCTGTAAAATTCAGTTTTTTCCAAATTTCAGTTGTATTGACGTACCTCCCCCAGACTTTTCTTGAGTACCAACCCCTAAAGGTACTTGTACCACTGATTGAGAAACACTGGGCTAGGAGTCTGGGAATGGGTGTGGTGAGGGAGACTGGGACTCAGAAAGCACATCTGGAAAGGGAGACTAGTACTGGCTGAGCAAGGAGACTGGGACTGGATTAGGAAGCCTGTGGAGATGAGACTGATAGGGATAGGCAAGGAAATGGGGTTATGGGAAGCAGCCATGGGTGAAGATGAGACAGAACTGGAACAGGTTGGAAGAAGGTGTTATGCTGAGAGGGAATGAATATGTATTCCTTTTGCCAGGTGGAGTCAACAGAAGTCAGGGCTGGATTCAATATCTAGGGGTTCTGCGCAATCCATTCAACACAAAACTAGCTTGAGCCCCCACCCAGTAACCTGGAAATTCACATACCTCCCCTGGGGGCCTCTGGGAGGCGATGCTTCCCCAGTCTCAAGCACAGAGTCTGAGTGCGGAAAAGAAACTTTTAATAAAAGGGAAGAAAAACACCACAAACAGGGGAGGTAAAGAGGCATCGTACTCACTTTGCTGGTTGGTTGCCATCTACTTGCTCACTGCTGCTGCCCTGCTGGCTATTCATCTCAACTCTCTACTGTCACCCTCCTGGCCGCTCATTACACCTCTCCACCACCACCCTGCTGGCTCTCAGTCACCATCAGCTGCCATTCATTTCCACCCATCAGTCTCAAATGATTTCAACTCCCAGTGATTTTAACTCTTAGCAAGCCAGGGAAAAGACACACAACTGTCATACAATTAATATAAGAAAAGAGGCACCTAATGATGCCTGTTTAGCTTTGTTATTTGAATAGTGTTTAGGGAGAAAACAGGCCAAACCAGTACAGGCAAGGGAAACCATATAGCCTCCTGACCAGAACAACATTCCTTCCCCCTCTAGGTCTCTGAAAGTCAAGTCCCTGCATTAGCAAGATTCTTTCTACTAACTGTAAGCCATTTCATTTGGAACAATGTAGCACAGTCCTACTTTTCAGTATTCCCACAAAACTGCAAACATTGTTAACTATATTTTAGCTATCCCTGCATTTAATACAAACAAAGTTGGTGTTGGGTCACAAATTAAATTGATTACAATGAACAAAATTGCACTCCATCTACTGAATATCTAACAAATGTAAACAAAGCAGGAACAAATTGTATTTACATAGATGCTCCGAGGGGCTCTTCCCACTTCCAGCTTGCTGTCTGTTTTGTTTATAAATGATATTGTCACATTTAGCTCAGGCAGTAACCTGTGGAGGAAAGCCCAGAGTTCAGAGAGAAAGAAAGAAAGATGTGAAAACAGTTTGGACATACCAAACAGAAAAGAAACACTGAAAAGAAGTGCTTTTTGGAATACTTTTTAGTCTCTTTGTATCAACCTATTTTTCCTTAAATAATCATAAAAATCAAATAATGTACAAATAGGCCTCTGTCAGTCTGAAAAAAAGTAATGCAACCTGATAATGTTGACATGACCAACTATATAAAATCTATGAAGATTGTGGGTCCATTAGCTGTGACGCCATACCCAAAATTTACATTGCAAATACATCACTTTTAAAATAAAATGACTCCATTTTATTCCATGGTGGCCCTTGTAAACTTCCCAGTTTGGGGATATTACTGTGGATTTCTGTAATATTTTTAAGTGAAAATTAAACCTATGCTTTCAGAGCCACCATCTTCTTCTCAAAGAAGAAAAACACAATGGTTTGTATGGACTGTATATGTAAAATTGTTCACAGCATTTGTGTATATATGTGTGCATTTGTATGTCTAATAGGTGGATGTCAAAATTTCAATTATTTTTTAAAAGGTCAAATTAAAACAATTGAGATAGGGATAAGTTTGGCATTTTTGTTATGTACAATTTTCTAATGTACAATTTTCTAATTAATTTTATGTTTCCAAGGCAATAGATAGGAACATTAACTGTGAAGTACTTAAGTATGAAATGTTAATAGTTATTTATCTTAACTTATAGTTCTGTTTTCAGTTTCTAATCAGTGGTGCAGAAAATTAATTTAGCGCTATAGGTTTTTTGATGGCATAACTCTCAATCAGGGAATTTCTGAAGGCTTTCTGTACATTGTTGCTGGTGGTGGTGCAGGAACTGTAATCTATAATTACCTTTCAGAATTGATATAGAAGGGAAAGACACACTTCTACTATTAGCTGCTGCTCTATTTTAAGATGGATGATTAGCATAGAACCTAAAATTAAATTGCTGTCAGTCATGAGAAGTCACATTTCCATATTTGCATATCTTAATAAAGATCACTTTGATTGGAACAAGGATAAGTCTGAGAGTTAAGGCTCTGTCACTGACTCCCTGTGTGGCTGTGCACAAGTCACTTAACTTTTTCTGTTAATTAGTAAGAAGCAAAATGTTGTGCCAGATCCAATAGAGCTAAGATTATTTATACCTGCTGAAGATATCTAGAACAGAGGAAATATGCTCTCTCCATTAACCTGAGTTAGTTCTACATTCAGTTATTGCTTTTATTTATATAATTGGCTATTTACAGGAATTTTCCTGATAAAAGTTGGTATGGATAAGGTGTAATGCACTTTGCTCTGCTCTTTCTCAGGCTTGTGCTCAGTCTTAGGATGCTCTTCCCGCGGCCTCTAATACTCCATCCCAGGATCTTACTAGCTGCTTTATCTCTATAGGACATAGCTGTCTTGAAGGATTGTAATGTGCAAGGTGCTCTCCCTGTATATTTTAGGCTGCAAAGAAAACCCATAGTTGCTTCTCTATTACATTCACTTTCTGTTAAGGGCTAGGAAAAAACCTACTTAAGCCTCTGAATTCAGTCTGTTTCCAAAGCTAGCATCCAGACTTTCAATGGCTAGTGTAGTACAACTGGATTAACCATGTTTGTTTTGTATCACACTGTTAAGAGCAAACTGCAGTATACTAGAGTTAGCTTCTATGCTCTAATCCTCTCCCAGTTAGACTGCCAAAGCTTGCTTCCCTTCCTTTGTGTATAAGATGATACTGGGGAGTAATCCAGCTGGCATAGTGAGAGGGAAGCAGTTTGACAGCAGCAAAAAGTTCAAGGGTGTGATTATTTTGTGTTTAAAGAAGGTTCTGAGTGGTCGATTGGGCAACCTCTCATTTTAAGCACGAGTCCTAGACCCACAGAGGTGTTTAAACTCTGAACTTCCATTGACAGGTGCTTAAATGCCTTTGTGCATTTGGGTCTACAGTACTACAGTGCTTAGAATACATGGATTTAGATTTTAACTCAAAAATTGCAGTGAATACTCATACATAGTCCCCTATGGTGTGTATTTGAATTTTTGAATAAAGAAAAGAAAGATCTCAGTAATTTTTAGATATAAAAATGTAGTCTGTGACAATCACTAGCATTTCTGCCCTACCTAGATCTAATCTAGCTAAGGTATTTTTATGCCCCTGTCACCATGGTGTTTAAGTACCAATAGCTGAAGCATGGGACTAGGAGTCAAAAGTTCTGTGTTCTCTTGGCTCTAGCAAGTCATATGAATTTTTCTCAGAATCAATTCCCCCATCAGTTCACAAGAGACAATAAATAATTACTAGCTCACAGGGGTGTCTGGGAGTACCTTCACTGAAGTTTGTAAATGCTTCAAAATTCACGGACAGGAGGCAGGTAAAGGGTGATAATTGATTGATTGATTATTGGCTTAGAGTTTGAAAAGCAATAGGTGAGTTTGTTGTTCTTCAGTTTTGGAGGGGAGGTAAGTCAGTACACCCATCCTCTGTAAATCAGTCCCTTTTATGGATGTCTCTTTGGCAGCCCAAAACTGAGGTACCAAAAATCACAAGTCACTTTTGAAGATCTTGGCCAATAATAATAACAAATGGTCCTCATTCTTTGAAGGCCGTTAGCACCTTCTGTTTATGGCAGGGGTGGGGAACTTTCTTCTATTGGAGGCCATTGATCCACAACAATAATCAGTCCTGAGTCATACAACCCACTGCTGAGCATAGAATCAGGGCTTCCCCTGGGTGCCAGGGTTGGGTCAGATCAAATTAAGCAGGGGGCCAGACCCAGCTTGCAGGCAGGAGTTTCCCCATCCTGGTTTACGGATTTTAAATAATGAACGGCCTTTGAGTGTTTTATTGCTACTAGTAACAGGTGATGGGTTTCAGTGGACAAGCTGCTGGAAATCATTTAAAAAGGAGTATGCTCACAATTCTATTTCTCCAAAGTGCCCCTTCTGCATTTCTATTGTTAAGTACTGTGTCTGGGGGGGACAATCTCTGTGGAAAGACAGAGCTGAAATTACATCTGCATGAAGTTGACTGTGTGGACAAGCTGACACGAATTAAGTGAAATAATGATCATGTTTCTCAAGTGCTTACCAGTGTTTTACACTCTGCACTATAATTTAAACTTGGAAGTGCGACTTACTATAAAAGCACCTTTGTTGGTGACATGAGAACAGTACTTGCACATAAACCCATCATTAATATTTTTGGGAGCTGTTTATTGACTTGTCTGCTGAGGGAGGAAAAGAAAATGAAAATAAAACATACTGTGATTATGCTCATTTGACTTGCACATAGCAAAAGGATCACACTAATTTTCCTCCAGCTCTTTCAGTCTCAGGGGAGCTAAGCTTCAGAGTGAAAACAAACAGAGAAAAACTGGTAGCATGATAGGAAACTTACACAAACAGTGGCTGCCAAATGATTTGCAGGTGTCAACCAAGTCCAACATCTGCAAGAAGCTCCATACCCTGACCTTGCTGTTCATGACTCCATTCCAGAGCAGCTAATATTATGTAATTGGATCAGCTGTTAATGCTCTAGGGTTTCATATTTCATTATTTATAAAGCTGCAGCAGACTCTCTTTGGTTTCAGGCAATTATGTTTTAAATATATTTTGTTTAACTGGTTTACAAAGGACATTAGTGCTATTTGTAGGGAGGGCAGTAGTACAGTTGCTCAGGCATTGTCCTTTTTTTCTAACAAACAAATCATCATTTAAAACAGTTATTTGGGTGTCTTCCCCTGTGTCCCACTGCCCCACATTATTGCAAAAGTTTGCATTGCGTACTGCACTGTACAAATATAGGAAGCTAGAAGAGGTATTTCATTAAACAAACCATAAACTGAAATGTTGAATGGAATCATTCAAATATGGAAGAATGATTTTAGTTGTAGCTTTTACTAGCAAATCAAAGTATCATACATGGGCAAACTTTGTACTTGTGCTACTTGGTATTTTGATAGCACCTAGAGATTCCAGCTGACAGAGTAGTTCAAATGAACAGTAAGAGTCAGTTACTCGCCTGAAGAGCTAATGTTCTAAATAGATAATGGAGGTATTATTATCCCCAGTTGGAGAGCATAAGAATGACCATACTGGGTCATACCAATGGTCCATCTATCCCAGTAGCCTGTCACTGGCAGTGGCCAATGCCAGGTGCTTCAGGGGAAATGAAAAGAACAGGCAATCCTAGACAAAACAGGCAATCTTAGGCCATGCCTAGACTGCGGGCTTTTTATGGAAGAAGCTTTTCTGGAAGAGATCTTGTGGAAAAACTTCTTAAAGAGAGTGTCCACACAGCAAAAGCGCAACGAAAAAGCCATCTGCTTTTTTGAAAGATAGTGTACACATTGATTGGACGCTATCTTGCATTTAAGTTGTGATTACTTGGACCGAGTGACCAGCAGGGCACCTGTGCTTTTTCCTGGAAGCCTCTTCTTTCAAAAAAACACTCTCTTCCACATCCCCACATGTCTTTTTCATAGAATACTAGGACTGGAAGGGACCTCTAGTCCAGTCCCCTGCCCTCATGACAGGACCAAATACTGTCTAGACCATCCCTGATAGACATTTATCTAACCTTACTCTTAAATAACTCCAGAGATGGAGATTCCACAACCTCCCTGGGCAATTTATTCCAGTGTTTGACCACCCTGACAGTTAGGAACTTTTTCCTAATGTCCAACCTAAACCTCCCTTGCTGCAGTTTAAGCCCATTGCTTCTTGTTCTATCCCCAGAGACCAAGATGAACAAGTTTTCTCCTTCCTCCTTATGACACCCTTTTAGATACCTGAAAACTGCTATCATGTCCCCACTCAATCTTCTCTTTTCCAAACTAAACAAACCCAATTCTTTCAGCCTTCCTTCATAGGTAATGTTCTCTAGACCTTTAATCATTCTTGTTGCTCTTCTCTGGATCCTCTCCAATTTCTCCACATCTTTCTTGAAAGGTGGTGCCCAGAACTGGACACAATTTTCCAACTGAGGCCTAACCAGTGCAGGGTAGAGCGGAAGAATGACTTCTTGTGTCTTGCTCACAACACACCTGTTAATGCATTCCAGAATCACAGAATCATGTGTGCTTTTTTTGCAACAGCATCACACTGCTGACTCATATTCTGCTTGTGGTCCACTGGAAAAAAAAAAGAAAGCTTTTTCAGAAAAAGGTTTCTTCCTCATAGAAAGAGGTTTACCGCTATCAGAATAACCCCTCTGTTCTTTCACAGAAAGTTTTCTTCTGTGCATGCGCTGTGCACCCAGGGCAGGGGCTGCCCATGCTCCATGCGCCCGGGGCCGGCACCACGCATGTGCCGTGCGCCGGTGTGGGGCCGGCCCAGATCATGCGGCGGGAACACATAAATGTCTCGGCGGGTGCTATGGCACCTGCGGGCACCACATTGGGGACTACTGATCTATGGTAACTAATAAAGCAGGCTCTTATAAGAGTGAAAAGTTAAGATTTTAAAGAAGATAATTTTAGTGAAGCTAGTCAGGAATTTTTTTCCCTGAGGAAAATTTCAATGAACATGAAAATATTTTTATTTTGATTTCAATTTTCCACAGGAATTTTTATGCTTTCATTAAAAAGCCAAAACCTGAAATGGTGTTGGTCCCCAACAACCAAAAATTGCTCTTTTAAGTTGGAATTTGAAGGATGATAATGAGGTAACTAACATTTAGAACTGAAGAAGCTTTTGTTGAAGATTCAACATCCTTCTTTGAAGATCATCTTTAAGGCACAGTGCCCTAAATCAGGAAATCCTACTTCTATTCCTGCCTCTGTCACACAGATTTCCTATGTAACCTCGGGTGGGTCATGTTGGAGCAAAATTTTCAAAAACAGTTTCAGCAGCAGTTATTTGCACCTATTGTTTTGCAGATACGTATCCCTTGGAGGCACATGGTAGAATTCAGCCTTCTAATTATCTGATTTCTGAAAAAAAATAATAATAAGAGTAACAGTTAATGATGGTTGATGGTGGGGTGGACAAATTACCATCCATAGATCTTTCACTCCAGCCCTTGTGTTTCTGACAGAAAGTGGAGTCGGGGGCTTGCCCCATTCAATGTACTGTGGCTCTAAGCAGCTCCAGAAGCAGGAGCATCTGGGGGGAGGGGCGCTCACCAGGCTGCCTTCACCCTGGAGCCAGCTCTACAGCTCGCATTGGCCAGGAACCACAGCCAGTGGGAGCTGTGGGAGTGGTGCCTGCAGACAGGGCAGCACCTGGAGCCACCTGGCTGTGCCTCTGCGTAGGAGCCAGACAGGGGAGATGTCAAAGTTTTCAGGAGCTGCCTGAGGTAAGTGCGACCTGGAACTTGCAATCCTGAGTCCCCCCCCCCCTCCACATTCCAACTCCCTGTCCCGGCCATGATCCCTCTCCCATTATCCAAACCCTTTGATCCTAGCCCAGAGTTCCCTCCTACATCCCAAACCCCTCATACCCAGGCAGGGCACTCTCCAGGTAGTGTGTAGGGCTGCCTAGCTCCAGTCCTGCCAGTTCCACCTGAGACTCTGCCTCTTCCAGGGCATGGGGCCTTGCCCAGAGGCCTGGCAAGGCTGTTCCTGGACTTTCCACTCCCCTCTACTGGTAGCACATCTGCTCCTATGGGGACTCTGCATTTGGAGTCTACTGGGGCTGCCAAGAAGTCAGGTTCCTGGAGGGGAGAAGGGATCTGGGCTGTTGGCTGGGAGCTGCATGTGGTGCTGAAAGCCCTAATTCTCAGCACCCTACACTGTCCCTCTCAAGTCAGTGGAAGCGCTTCTGGTGAGGATACACAACATCAAAAAAAAAAAAAAAAAAAAAAAAAAGAGGATAGCACAGATATGAAGCACCACAATAATTATTATGGTGGCTGTAAGTTGATCTAACATAGGTCAGTGTAAGTTTGTCGTGTGGACATCCCTTAGGTCATTATTTCTGACATAGCAAATAGAAAATAATCATAAAGTAAATTCAGATTTAGTTTGCTAGATTTGAAAAGTGTGTGTTCTCCTAAGATATTGGAAGATGTCAGCAGTGCTTATCTTTACTCACCAGAAGAGTTAAAACTGCCACAGGTAGCTGGAACTTTTCATAACAGGGAAGCCCAGCTTTGTATTGTATTTACACAATGTGTGTTCATTTATTTAAGATATTAACAGATGTCACAAAAATTTCCAGATGTGTGTGGCATTATTTTATTTGTAATCTCTGCTATATATATATAGCTCTGTAGCAGGCACCTTACCTTGAATGATAAAAAGAAACTTTTGTTCTCATGCATCATAAATATCCTTGGCTTCTAGAATTATTTCATGTTTTTAGTGGTAGAGATGTAGCCGTGTTAGTCTGGGGTAGCTGAAGCAAAATGCAGGACAATGTAGCACTTTAAAGACTAACAAGATGGTTTATTAGATGATGAGCTTTCGTGGGCCAGACCCACTTCCTCAGATCAAATAATGGAAGAAAACAGTCACAACCATATATACCAAAGGATACAATTTAAAAAAAATGAACACACATGAAAAGGTAATGTGATTTGTCCTTTTCATGTGTGTTCATTTTTTTTTAAATTGTATCCTTTGGTATATATGGTTGTGACTGTTTTCTTCCATTATTTGATCTGAGGAAGTGGGTCTGGCCCACGAAAGCTCATCATCTAATAAACCATCTTGTTAGTCTTTAAAGTGCTACATTGTCCTGCATTTTGCTTCATGTTTTTAGGCTTTTATGTTATCTTTGCATCATATTTTTTTCTTTTCACAGTATGGCATAACCAATGACTGAATATCTCTCTCTCTCTATCTCTCTAGCTATCATATTTAACGATGAAGTAATGGTAATAATCTCATAGACTCAGAGACTTTCAGATCAGAAGAGACCACCATGATCATCTTATCTGACCTTCAGCACATTGTAGCCATAAAACCTCACCCACCCACTCCTGCAGCAGTCCCATACCCTCTTGCTGCGTTACTGAAGTCCTCAAACAATGATTTAAAGACTTCAAGTTACAGAGGATCTGCCATTTACACTACTAAACCTGCAAGTGATCCAGGCCCCTTGCTGCAGAGAAAAGTGAAAAAGCTCCATGGTCTCGCCTAATGTGGCCTCTGGGAAAAAATTTTCCTGACACCAAATATAGCAATTAGTTGGATCCTGAACACCCACCAGCCAAACACCTAGAAGAAAATAATCTGCAATAACTCAGAGCACTCCCCCAGCTCAATCTTGAAGCCAATTAGCTTTTTTTGTTTTGTTTTGTTTTTTGCCCCTACTAATCTCCTTGGAAGACTATTTCAGAACTTCACTCGTGATAGTTCATCTAATTTTAAGCTTCAGTTTGGTGATAGACACTTTAAATCCATTTGTTCTTGGGTCCACAATAGCACTCAACTTAAATAAATCCTCTCTCTCCCTCCCTGGCATTTATCTCTCTGATGTATTTATAAAAACAATTAAAATGTCTCTCGGCCTTCTTTTCATCAGGCTAAACAAGGTAGGTTTTCCATTTCTTGGATCATCCTAGAAGCCCTTCTCTGCGCCTGTTCTAATTTAAATCCATCTTTCTTGAACATGAGACCAGAACTGCACATAATATTCCAGATGAGATCCTACCAGTACTTTGATACTAACACCTCCTTGACCCTACTGGAATTACCTCACCCAACGTGTGCTTTAAACAAACATTAATGAACTCACTGTTACCTCAGGCAGATAAATGTGATCACACTGACATTTAATCTGTCAATAATTCATATGTGACATAGGCAGACAATCATAGAGAATCATAGAATATTAGGACTGGAAGGGACCTCGAGAGGTCATTGAGTCCAGTCCCCTGCCCTCATGTCAGGACCAAATATTGTCTAGACCATCCCCGATAGACATTTTTCTAACCTACTCTTATAAGGGTATGTCTAGACTACAGGCTTTTGTCGACAGAAGTTTTGTCGACAGATACTGTCGACAAAACTTCTGTCGACAAAGAGTGTCTACACTACATTCAGTTCTGTCGACAAAGCAAGCTGCTTTGTCAACATGGTAGTGTAGATGCAAAGGACAGTTTACATGCAATAACACCTTCTGTCGACAGAAACTCTGTCGACAGAAGGCGTTATGCCTCGTAAAATGAGGTTTACCAGCGTCGACAAAACTGCTGAGTTCTGTCGATGTTATGTTGACAGAACTCAGCGGTAGTGTAGACGCAGGTATAGTTTTGTCGACAAAAGTCCACTTTTGTCAACAAAATTCTGTAGTCTAGACACACCCTTAAATATCTCCAGTGATGGAGATTCCACAACCTCCCTGGGCAATTTATTCAAGTGTTTGACTACCCTGACAGTTAGGAACTTTTTCCTAATGTCCAACCTAAACCTCCCTTGTTGTAGTTTAAGCCCATGGCTTCTTGTTCTATCCCCAGAGGCCAAGATGAACAAATTTTCTCCCTCCTCCTTATGACACCCTTTTAGATATCTGAAAACTGCTATCATGTCCCCCCTCAATCTTCTCTTTTCTAAACTAAACAAACCTAATTCCTTCAGCCTTCCCTCATAGGTCATGTTCTCTAGACCTTTAATCATTCTCATTACTCTTCTCCGGACCCTCTCCAATTTCTCCACATCTTTCTTGAAATATGGTGCCCAGAACTGAACACAATACTCCAGTTGAGGCCTAACCAATGCAGAGTAGAGCAGAAGAATGACTTCTTGTGTCTTGCTCACAACACACCTGTTATTGCATCCCAGAATCATGTTTGCTTTCTTTACAACAGTATCACACTGCTGACTCATATTCAACTTGTGGTCCACTATAACCCCTAGATCCCTTTCTGTCATACTCCTTCCCAGACAGTCACTTCCCATTCTGTATGTATGAAACTGATAGTTCCTTCCTAAGTGGAGCACTTTGCATTTGTCTTTATTAAACTTCATCCTATTTACCTCAGACAATTCCTCCAATTTGTCCAGGTCATTTTGAATTATGATTCTATCCTCCAGATTAGTCACAATCCCTCCCAGCTTGGTATCATCTGCAAACTTAATAAGCGTACTTTCTATACCAATATCTAAATCGTTGATGAAGATATTGAACAGAGCCGGTTCTAAAACAAACTCCTGCGGAACATCACTTGTTATGCCTTTCCAGCAGGATTGTGAACTATTAATAACTAATCTCTGAGTACGGTTATCCAGCCAGTTATGCACCCACCTTATAGTAGCCCCATCTAAGTTGTATTTACCTAGTTTATTGATAAGAATATCATGCGAGACCATACCAAATGCCTTACTAAAGTCTAGGTATACCACATCCACCGCTTTTCTTTATCAACAAGACTCATTATCCTATTAAAGAAAGCTATCAGATTGGTTTGACATGATTTGTTCTTTAGAAATCCATGCTGGCTGTTCCCTATCACCTTGCCACTTTCCAAGTGTTTACAGATGATTTCCTTAATTACTTGCTCCATTATCTTCCCTGGCACAGAAGTTAAACTAACTGGTCTGTAGTTTCCTGGGTTGTTCTTGTTTCCCTTTTTATAGATGGGCACTATATTTGCCCTTTTCCAGTCCTCTGGATTCTCTCCTGTCTCCCATGATTTTCCAAAGATGATAGCTAGAGGCTCAGATACCTCCTCTATCAGCTCCTTGAGTATTCTAGGATGCATTCCATCAGGCCCTGGTGACTTGCAGGCATCTAACTTTCTAAGTCATTTTTAACTTGTTCTTTTTTTATTTTACCTTCTAAAACTACCCTCTTCCCACTAGCTTTCACTATGTTAGGCGTTCCTTCAGACTTCTCGGTGAAGACCAAAACAAAGAAGTCATTGAGTATCTCTACCATTTCCAAGTTTCCTGTTACTGTTTCTCCCTCCTCACTGACCAGTGGGCCTACCCTCTCCTTGGTCTTCTTCTTGCTTCTAATGTATTTATAAAAAGTCTTCTTGTTTCCCTTTATTCCCGTAGCTAGTTTGTTCTCATTCTGTGCCTTTGCCTTTCTAATCTTGCCCCTGCATTCCTGTGCTGTTTACCTATATTCATCCTTTGTAATTTGTCCTACTTTCCATTTTTTATATTACTCCTTTTTTATTTTTAGATCATGCAAGATCTCGTGGTTAAGCCAAGGCGGTCTTTTGCCATATTTTCTATCTTTCTGACACATCAGAATAGCTTGCTTTTGGGCCCTTAACAATGTCCCTTTGAAAAACTGCCAACTCTCCTCAGTTGTTTTCCCCCCTCAGTCTCAATTCCCATGGGACCTTACCTATCAGCTCTCTGAGCTTACCAAAATCCGCCTTCCTGAAATCCATTGTCTCTGTTTTGCTGTTCTCCCTTCTACCCTTCCTTATAATTGTGAACTCTATGATTTCATGATCACTTTTAACCAAGCTTTCCAGTTCTTCCTGCTTATTTCCCATACTTCTTGCAGTTGTATATAGGCATCTAAGATCCTGATTTGACCTTGCCTCCCAGTTTAGCCCTGACCCTCCTTTCTCTCTGCCATTGTAGCCCATGCTCCCTCCCATTTCCGACCCATCTGCCAGGTCTCCATGTTCTCCACTTACCTGTGGGCTTTGCTCACCTGTCCCTGTCGAACGTAGTTTAAAGCCCTCCTCACTAGGTTAGCCATTCTGTGTCCAAATAGGGTCTTCCCCCTCCTCAAAAGGTGGACGCCATCCCTGCTTCCTGGAATAGCATCCCATGGTCGAGGAAGCCAAAGCCCTCCTGGCGACACCAACTTCGCAGCCAGGCATTCACGTCGAGGATACACCTGGGCCCCTACCTTCAACAGGAAGGATCAAAGAGAATACCACCTGCGCTCCAAACTCCTTCACCTGTACTCCCAGAGCCCTGTAGTCACTCTTGAGACCTGTGGTTTTTAGGGTATGTCTATGCTGCACTCAGGGTATGTGATTGTAGCATGTATAGATACACCCAGCCAACTCTAATACAGCTAGTATGGGTACTATAATAACAGTGAAGCTCACCCAGGATGCTAAGTACTTTTCTGGATGGTTAGCTCCTGCTGACGGCTGCACTGCTGTGGCTTCACTTTTGGTAGCAAAGCTAGAATGATTAAAGCTAACTCAGAGATGTCTAAACATGCTGCAGTCTCACCTCTGATTCAGTATAGCCAAACTTCTGGCAGTACAGCAGAACTGAGGTGTCTGCTTTGTTAATGCCTTTTGTCAGGGACAACAGACATCATAAAGGAGGCAGGTTAATTTGCACCTCAAAAGGACTTTGTCTGGGTTGCAACTATGAGCTAAAATCCCCAGATAAAGGTGGATCAACCTTCAAAGGAATATTTGAGTTGATGCAAAGATGGAACACACGCGCACACACATACACACACATCCTCTGAAACTGTTTAGGAAAAATGCACTAAGTATAATACTGGATGAAATTGTGGGTGGACCCAAGATATACCACTAAATGGAGAAGGATTATGTGGCATAATGATATGTCAGATAGAATAACAGAATACTAAAACTGGAAGGGACCTTGAGAGGTCATCAAGTCCAGTCCCCTGCATTCATTACAGGTCCAAGCACCTTTTAGATCATTTATGATAGATGTTTGTCTAACCTGCTCTGAAATATCTCCAATGATGGAGATTCCACAACCTCTCTAGGCCATTTATTCCAGTGCTTAACCAATTTATTGTGCCAGTTTATTCCAGATGCTTTAAAGAAACATGACTGGAAAACTTGAGGAGGCTCAAAGCAAGGGGGAAACATTGGACACATTGGAAAGCTGAAAGGGTTAAAGTAGAGAGAGGAGAAAGTCCTTTCAGAAATGTAAAATATATATATTTTTATTCCATGTCACTTAATCAAGGGGGCCCTTACCTAGATGAACTCTGCAAAGTGTCAGACTAAATATCTCCTGCACACTTGTTTCCTTTGTTTCAATCTGATCTTCTCTTGCTATTATTTATTTATTTAATGTAGTGTTACAATATAGCTTAGAGACCTCAGCTGAAGCAAAGAAACCATTTTGCTAACCACTATGAAAAACCTAACCTAGCTCAGCTTATAAAAATGAGAGGTTGTGGCATCAGGTGTGCCACCAGGTCTACCCACATAAGTTTTTAAGTACAAATGCTTGAGTCTTTTTTGAAATCAAAACACATTGCACTTTGAGACACATATGGTACATCCCACACTATTGTATTCATGGCAGCAAAATGTGTTTTTGGCTTCTATTGTGTACAGTGTTGTGAAGCACATTTTCTTACATGTCAGCTTTTGATGCTGTGGCATCTTTCTATTCCCGGTGCACTGTGCACTGACAAACATCACTAGGAATGAAGAGAAAAGATAACAGCACAAGGAGGGTAAGCTGTATTTTTATGAGGCTAACTGAGAACTCAGAGCAGAAAAATTGTATGGGCAATTGTTGGTACCATGTCCTCACTCAAAGCCAGAAGGCAGAAAACAGTACAAAAAATTAAACTAATGACAGAATTATTTTGAATTCTCACCTTGCTATACAAATACAGATTGCTGTTTGCAGGAATTAAGGGCTAAACCAGTGCTCCATATGCTATGGTGTACTTTTATCATTATATGTTGTGCCCGTAGCCTTGAGCATAATGATGACGGAGTATTGAAATCCTCATTTTTACACCTCTCTTTAAAGTTCCTCCTAAGATGTTGGCATTATAAAAATAATCTCTCTCTATATATAAAAAAGTTTTTCCTGACAGATGACAGAATGTTCCTGCTGGGTGACAGAACGATGTCATCACATCATCAGCGTCAACAGGCTCTCTCAGCGAAGCAAAAGCAGCCAGAGAGAGGCAGGTAGGTGATCATAGTGAGCAGAGGGCACAGACCCCTAGTAATTATACAATACACATTGTGAAATCTTATTAAATAAGGACAAAGGATGATACTAAGGAGGGAATTTGCAGTAGATTTTGCTATTTCCTGCAATCTCTGAATTGTACACATGTATTTTGGGTTTATCTAAGGTTTTAAAATACTATTAGAAGTTGTACATGTTCATTAGCATTTTTCAAAAAACATTGTGCTGGGAAAATGTATTATAACAACTTTCCCTTTGGCTTGACACAGTTCATAGCCACTGTATTGAAATGTGCTCCATGTGCCACAATTCCAGATGATCTCCAGCCCTGAGTCTACTCATAGGCAGCCTTTTACCCTTTCATACCAAACTACTAATTATCCATGAACATGTTTCTGAAGCTAACAGCTGGTCCAAATCTTGTTTTCTGCAGGTAGTGTCCCCTCTTGAAAAGTTCTTTTTGTCCCATGTGATTACATATGCCCAGGTGCACTCGCCACAAGTTTCCTACATTTTTGTAAAAGTGGTCAAGAAAGAAAGAAAGAAAAATGAACTGCTGCATTTCATTAGGAATGGGAGAAACAGATTAGATAAAATAAAAATGTGTCCCCCAAATTAAAAAATTTCTGAGGTCTCAAAAATGTGGATACATGTTTTCTAAGACTTTTCCTTGTATTGAACTCCCAGGTTTCAGGACTGTGACTGGAATCTTACTGCTAAACTTACTGAGAAAAAGCTGGTTTGCACAAACTTAGGTTCCTATCAACATGAGTACAGTATTGCAAACATTAGTCCAATATATGAGGAGACTTAGTGTATATTGGCCACCAACTGCCATGGGGGTTTTAAATGCTGCGTTACATAACCCTGTTCAACATAGTTTTAATCAACACCATACTGAAAATATATGAGTCAGCCAGAGGTCTGTTTACTTCAGGTCTCTCAATGCAGATAACATTAGTAGAACTTAACTCAGGAGTAGGCAATAATATTTGATGGGGGGCCATTCCAAGAATTTGGTATATGGTTAAAGGGTGCAGGATCTGAGATGGAGGGTAGATGCAGAAAGGAATTGTGGCTAGGAGTCTGGGGTACTGGAGAGGGTGTGGGTCTGAGAGAGAGTTTGGGTGAAGGAGGGGGTTGTGACCTGGGGCAGGGGATTGGGGTGCAGGATCTTTGAAGGGTTTTGAATAAGGTGTAGAAGAGGATTCTGGCCTGGGGAAGGGCTTTAGGAGGGGGATGCAGAGTCTGGAAGGGAGTTATGACTGGGGCAGAGGGTGTGTGAAGGGACTGGATGGAGACCTGGGGCAGGAGGGGACAGGGAGTTGGGGTGCAGGAGTGAGTGAGGTTCCAGAGGCAGGCTCTGGATGGGAGACACTTACCTAAGCAACTCCTGGCCAGTTGCCCAGGGGGATCCTCAGGCAGGCTCCCTGCCTGCCGGCAGCCCCAGAACACTCAAAGCGGCTGGCTGTTCCATGCAGCTCTCTGCCTTACGTACCACCCCTGGCACAATCTCTCGGCTCCCATTTCCAGCCAATAGGAGCTGAGAGATTGTGCCAGGGGCCAAGGCAACAAGCCTCTCCCTCCTCCCCAGCACCCGGCACAGTGAGTCACATGAAGCATTCAGTCCTTTTGAAAGGCATGCAGATGCTCCTTGCCAGAGGATCCTGGCAGGGTGGGATTTGGGCCAAATTAAAAGGCTCAGTGAACGGTATCTGGCCTACGGGCCATACCTGGCTTGCCCCAACTTAACTGGTATTGGAAAGGGTAGGAAAATTTTGGATAATTTACAAACCCTAAGATCTGATCCTGTGACTTGCAGGCTGATTAAGAAGAAGGGAATTTGAGGGCACCTATCAGGTCCTATTTTCGTTGTCTGAGTTTAAAATTTAATCAGAATCAAAACTTTTGGGTGCTCCTTTATGTGGAACTTGAACTTCGGAATTTTTCTCTTCTGGTACCAATTATCCTGCTTTTCCAAAAACCCAAACTGTAATGGGATATTAAATGGGTGAATATTACATAGGTTTGTAGAATGAATGTGCTTGCTAAATAAACATTGTTCCTGCCTTCATGAGAAGCTTCTTTCTCATTCCTAACACTTTCAATTGTAGTTTTCATTGCAAAGGCCATAGACAGGATGTAGGGAAAATGTTTTTAGGTTAACTCCATAATACCAATAGATTTTTCCTCTCTGTTCAGCTGTGATATGAATTCCCCAGAACTTAATTTAGTGTTTAAAATAGACAGAGCTTCTTATGTTTATTTTGATCTGAGTTTAAGTAAACTGAAGTTTTAACTCACTTATATGTCCATTAGTGATTGATGCCCCAAAGACACAATGAACAACATAAGGGCCAGTTGCTTGCTCATTTGTTTTTTCAGGAAGTCAGCTACGGCTCTACATAATTTATAGGTGACCAATCTTTTATTTAACAACAGCTCATTTTACAGAAGGCTTGATACACTTGGGTATCAACCTAAGGAAGAAAAGCCAAATCAAACAGACAGTGCCTAGCAAAAAGAAAGCCGCCTCTGTTTCCTGAAATCTTAGGACCAGGATAGGGTTGTGGTTTAATTTCTTTGAGATAGTGTATGTTAGCAGGATTTACAAGGTACTCAGTCGATGTGATATGCTACCTGAAGAGAGAAATATTTTGAATTTTTGAATTTGCATTCAAAGAGTCAGTTCTAGTCAATAGTAATTCAAAAGAAAAAACCAATGGCTACGTCTAGACTGGCATGATTTTCCGCAAATGCTTTTAACGGAAAAGTTTTTCATTAAAAGCATTTGTGGAAAAGAGCGTCTAGATTGGCATGGATGCATTTCCGCGTGCGGAAACACGTCCGTGCCAATCTAGATGCGCTTTTGTGCAAAAAAGCCCCGATCGCCATTTTCGCTATCGGGGCTTTTTTGCGCAAAACAAATCTGAGCTGGCTCTTTTACACAAAAGGACTTTTGCCCAAATGGGAGCAGCATAGTATTTCCACAAGAAGCACTGATTTCAGACAGTAGGAAGTCAGTGTTCTTGTGGAAATTCAAGCGGCCAGTGTAGTCAGCCAATGTGTTTAAGGGAGATTATTTTCCTTAATATAAGAAAATGCAATTAATAATTTCCAGCAAGGTCTTCTTTCTGGGTATGTCTACACTACCCCGCTAGTTCGAACTAGCGGGGGTAATGTAGTCATCCGCAGTTGCAAATGAAGCCCAGGATTTGAATTTCCCAGGCTTCATTTGCATGAAGCTGGCCGGCGCCATTTTTAAATGCCAGCTAGTTCGAATCCCGTGCCACGCGGCTACATGCGGCACGGAGTAGCTAGTTCGGATTAGTTTGTATTAGGCTTCAAACTAGCTACTCCGTGCCGCGTGTAGCCGCCATTTAAAAATGGCGCTGGCCAGCTTCATGCAAATGAAGCCCGGGAAATTCAAATCCCGGGCTTCATTTGCAACTGCGGATGACTACATTACCCCTGCTAGTTCGAACTAGCGGGGTAGCGTAGACATACCCTCTGTGAGTGTTCCCTTTGAATTAATCCAGTTTTGAGAGGGTCTTTGAGTCAAATTGTAAGGAAAAAAACACTAAAATTACAAGTTTAATTTTCTGTTATAAGGGCTAGATCAAAAGCAAGCACCATAGAACACTGCTGCAGATGAAGGATCCATTATAAACAGATTTTACTGGAAGCAACCAGCCAATAGGAACTGAGAGATTGGCTGGGAGGATGGTGGCAGCGCAAGCCTCTTCCCACTCCTGGAACTGAGCGCCACATGGAGGGAGCAGCCTGTATTTTCAAACGGTCTGGGGTTGCAGCAGGCAGGGAACCCAGCCTGCTTTGGGGGTGCTGCAGGGCTGCTGACTGGGAGAAACTGAGGTAAACACCTCCCAGCCAGAGCCTGCCTCTGGCACCCCTATCCCTCCTGCACCCCAACTCCCTCTGCCAGGTCACCATCCAAACCCTCTGCACCCCTTGCCCCAGGTCACAACTCCCTCCCAGACCTTGTACCCTTGCCTACAGCCCTCCTCCAGGTCAGAATCTTCTCCTGTACCTATATTCCCTCCTTGACTCTACACTCCCATCTCCTCTCCCAGGTCACAACCCACTCCTTCACCCATACTCCCTCTCAGACCTCACGCTGACTCCTGCATCCCAGTCGCTTACCTCGTGTGCTCTTCTATACCCAGCCTCCATCCTGGACCCTGCATGTCTTCCACAGAAAAGTGTGGCCCATGACCACTTTTCAAAATCTTGGAGTAGCTCCTCACCAAAAATTATTGCTCACCCCTGCCATGAAGTCCATAGGTAAAATCTGGTCTCAATTAAATCAGTGGCAAAACTCCAGTGGGGGCAGGATTTCACTACAAATTTCTATGAGGATCTGAGAGGATAATTTTGTTGTAAATCTATAGAATAGGCATAGTGGCTATAAGGAAATTCTGCAGTGCTGTTGATTACATAATAATCATATAAAAATCTCAGAAGTTTTGGCTCTTTCTGGAGGACTGAACTTATATGCTTTTCTTTGATGCAGAAAACCAAGGTGGAAATCTTGTGAGAAGTTTTCTTACACGAAAGAACATGCCAACAAGAACATGCCAACAATTTGTTTGCCATCGTATTTCCTATGTTATTGCAAATGGGAATTGCTTTGAGATAAAGGAATTAAAATATTGTATGTTAAGGGTTTTATTGTGTCTCTCTCTTTGATTGGTAAGCATTTACAATACTCATGAGGGAAGGCTTTACTACTTGATGGAGTAAGTGCTAATCAAAGTAAATAATAGCTATACTCAGAATATTGTTATTGCATCATCATTAATATTACTGTTTCTGTTGTGATTTCAGCCAAAACCGTGAATATGCAAAAGAAAAGAAAAATTGGATTTAAATAGGACTATGTTAGTGCACATGAGGGAACTTTCAGTACACACCAGCAGGATCAACACAGGCCATTTAGTGTGTGGCACATTGGCACTGAACACAATTTATACTTCACTGCTGCGGTTGGTGCATTGTAGGGACAAGTCTTAAATGATTTTCTCTAACTGAGCAGGGACTATAGCACAGGTTTCCTAAGTGAGTCTGAGTCCCTTAATCACGGGATCATTTTTCTTCTAAGGGGACAGTTCACTGAGGGAATCTTTACAGAGATTCACTAAGGGAATTTTTATAAAGATGACTTACCCTTATGCTCCCCCTCCCCCAAACCCATGTGTTTTCCTGTGGAAGAGGATAATTCAGCCATTTCCATATGAGCTGTACTAGTCAACTCACACAAAACCCTCTTCCCTCAACCTTCCTCATCTCCATTTCTGTGGCCTTTCCCTGCATGCACCCTTGTGTAACGCAGAGAAATACTTGGTCCATTGTAAATAGATGTATATTCACTAGACTGCAACAGTCTATTCTATACTGCAACAGTATATTCACTAGACTGCAACACTAGATTGCCTGTGTGCAGCCCCAGCCTTTACTGTGAACTTTTTGCCTTTTGCTGTGTTGTGTCTCCATTGCCACATAATTTAAACATTTTTATTTTTTCTAAAGACCATTTTTTTTGTCCATGAAGGGATACTCCAAATACTCCCATAAGAGAAGCAGAAAATAATAACTCACTATACACTCCATTGTAACCCTTGTGGACTGAAATTTCTTATTTGCCTCAAACTCCACTCCCTCCCCCATCCACTTTTCTGATGCTGCACAGTCTGCTTTGGTGCTGGAGACAGCTGACTAAAATATTATGGGATGGATGAGCTGCATTTTATTTAAGAAAATAGCTTGGCTCTCTGTCACAGAGCGTTCTTACTGTATCTTGGCCCACTCCTGCTCAAAGGTCAGAGGTCACATTCTCATGGTAAGAAAGCTACCAGGGGAGCTTGCTCTGTGGTCAACAACAGGTGGGAAAGATTAACCCTTTCAGAGTCATGCCCCTCAGAACTCCAGGGGTCATGACATGTAAGGTAGGGTCTGTTGTCATCAGTGAACAGTCAAGCCCATTCAAGGCCTTTTGCTAGATTTATTATGTACATCACAAGACACTCAGTAAAATAATATTTTGCTCTCTTCCTCCCATTTCTGCCATTCCCTGGAGCTGATCTAGACAAATGAAGTAGGAAAATGCAGATAACACAGTTTAGCTACTGAAAGCACAATAATCCCATCTCTGACACCTTGGTGTGTTTATTAACTATTGCTAAAGCTATTTTCCCTATGTGTCATCTGTATTCTCTTTGATCTCCTTGGATTAATTCAAAAACAGATTTGGCACAAGCCTGTTTTCATTTTAAAATAATTTTTACACATACCATTGATGTTTATTTTAAAACATTTTTATTTATATACATTTTCACAGTTGTGCAAAATTATGGGTTTTAAGGATTTTTTGATAATGAAAATTTTGCACAATTCTGGAAAATTAAGAGGGTTCAGACAATTATTTAATTATAGTAAGCACTGAGCTTCAAAAAGGTAAAGTTTTATAACTGTTGAAGCACAAATTATCAATTTCACATGTCAAATTATACAAAATAATAAATCTCCTTAAATCAAAAAGTCTCAAGCAGCATTATTTGTTCTTTACTTAGCTGTAAATTTTGACTATTACAGATGGAAGTATTGTTTTGTTGGTTTGTGGGTGTACAGTTGGTAAAAATCTAATCATTCTAAACTCATTCATAAACTAGTCTTTAATTCAGATGAATTTTAAAAGACCAAAGACCAGACAATTAAGAATATTTTATCGTATATTATAACCCTTCTTAAAGGACATTCGCCCTCTGCAATATTAGCCACACCTCTTCTGCAGGAGGTAAAGGACAGTAGTGTGGGTACTCTGTGTCTTCACCTTTCTTACAGGCCAAAAGAGGTTAAGGAGTGAGATCCTGGACGTATTGAAGCCAATGGCAAAACTCAAATTCACTTCAGCCAGGCCAGGATTTCATCTTACACAGGTAGGGATTAATTTTAACTTTTCCGTTAAAAGCATTTGCAGAAAATCATGCTAGTCTAGACGTAGCCAAAATGTTCTGTTGTATTGGTGCCTACAGTTAAACAGCGGCTGCATCAAACCATCAAGGTGCCACATATCAAGACGTGATTATAGATATCTCTATATGTTAGAGTGTATATGTATGTGAGTCTGTCTGTGTGTATATCTGTGAGTCTATTTGTTCAGGAATGTCAATGAGAATTTTGCAGAAGTAAGGATTGCAGAATTTGGTCATTCAGTTATACAACCACTAGAGATTTTTCAGATTGAAAGATTTGCTCTAAATATATGAAAAATTGGGTATAAAATGCACATTTTCTGCTCCATAAAAATTCTTTATTGGAAGGTGTCGGGGGGCTCCCCCCTGGTTTGGGGTTGCCACCCCCATCTGGGGCATAATTCAGCCCACCTGGGCCTAGCCCCCAAAGTACAATGCCCCTCTCTTAGGGGAACTACGGCCTCCTGGCCTAGTCCTCCGGATGCCGGCTCTGCAGCCTAGTCCTCTGGCTGAGCTTCCCACTCGCCGGGGTTCTGGGCAGCAGGGGCGGGTGGCTCCCACCATTGGCTCGGCGGGGGGGTCCTCCCCGCAACGCACCGAGCCCTCAGGGGCTTTTCCAGCTCCTTGCCCTGGGTCACTTCCTACCCCCTGCGCCCTGCCTGCAGCGGCCCCACCTGTTGGCGTTGGTCGGGTGGCTGTAGCGGCACTTCCCCAGTCAGCGTCGGGGTTGGCAGTGTCCGGCTCGGTGCCTTGGTCCCGGGGTGTCGGCCGGCGGCTCCTTCGTTGGGGTCGGGCCTGGCTTGGGCCTGGCAGCGGTGCGGTCAGCCATCCCGTCGACTCCCTCCTCGGCAGTTGGGTGCTCCCTCCACCTCTGGCCGCTGTCTGCCCCATCTGAGCAGACAAGCAGACTTTTATACCAATGCTTCCCTTGGAGCATGCCCAGTAGGGCTGTGTGGGTGGGGCCCTCTCCGCCCCCAGTACCAAGTGGTTTCCCTGGGTTTGAGTGCGGGGTGGGGCAGCCCCGTCACAGAAGGTTTTAAACCAGTGGTCTACAGAGCATTCACTGGGGGTCTGTTGACCATTAGCTAGCTAGTTCCCCCTTCTCCTCCTCTTTATGTCTTGCAATTGCATCAAAAAACTACTAATATGCAATAGATCCTTTCTTTCGGGTGCTTTTATATATCAGGTTACCAAACCATAGTATCTGATTGTGAGTAAGAGCCTGGAGTAGATAGTCTCTGAACTCAGGAATGCGAGAAGTGATCACAAGACATTTAAGATGTGCTTGGCCATGCAGTCCCTTGCCAAACCTTGGAACAAACACAGGAAGGTGACAAAGCCACGACAACAAAGAGATACTTGTGTTTACTTTCTCCTGTGTTAGAAATGATCCATTTCCTGAATAGGAAGGGGAAAGAGCCAATTGTTACAGCCTGTTTCTGCATAGTAAAAATCCAGTTTACCTGTGAGATGTTTAATTTTTTCACTCTCACATTTCAATGTACAGTTTAATTGGAGGCCTGATAGAAGTGATTATTCCAATGAAACTCTGTATGTGAAATCCCTTCATGGGGGCTATCCCATGGCACTTAAGAACATCCTTGCTGAAGCAGGACCAGAGTGCTCAGCACCCTGCAGAATGAAGCCTCCTATACAGACTTCCCATTGATTGTAATATGAGTTCCATAAGTGGTGCAACTACAAGATTGGACCCCAGTTTTGCAGGATATTGAGGCATGCATTGAGCACTAGGCATGTGAATATTGAAGTCAATGGGGCTATTCATTTAAGTAGAATTTAGCAAATGTTTCTATGTCTGTAGGATCAAGGCTCCTTTCTTGTCTAGGGGACAGAGCCAGGCATAGCTAGGTGCCACAGGACTACTCGTTGCTTTTGTGGTAGGATTGAGTCCTAGGACATCCTTTAAAATCTAATTCAGATCATTAGTGATGAAACATCATTACTATCCAGTGATTGCCGCTCTGTGTTTAATGAGTGAGTGGACACAGAATGGTTTCTATTAGTTATATGTGACCAAACACAGAATTAACTGTTCTGTGCTATGTTTGATTCTGAACAGGACCACACTGTGGTTAGCTGTGCTAATTGTGGCTCTAATACTGCTACTGGGTCAGGCTGCATAGAGCCAGACACCTGCAGAGAGCCCCACTAAGTCCGTTACCGATACACATAAGTATAAAGTTCTATCCACACGTATCTGGACCTACTTTGGCAATAACACATGGACTAAATCAGAAGTGAGGAGAGATGCTGACCCCCTTGGTGACCATTGGAAAGTCACTTAAACTCTCTGTGCCTCAGTGTTCCCATCTGTAAAATGGGGATAACAATACTGACTTCCTGGTAACCACTTTGAGATTGACTCGTTAAAATGCCATCTAAAAGCGAGAGATTACTACAAATTATACAAGCAATCTCAGAAAATTCAGAAGATGGATTTGCTCTACATTTACATTATGCAAATATACATTACCATAATCCCAATATACAAGAGAAAAAAGGCCTTCTAATACTTTATTTTGTCCAAAGCTGATTTCATCTGTCAGACAGCTATTTTCTCTTTATTTTGTTCTTGTGTTTTATTACTGACACAATGCTTATGCATGCATTTTGGAAATAGGGTATTATTTACTCAGTAAATAATTTGTAGTAGGTATGTTAATCCTCTTCCAAGCACTGCAAAATATTTACACTCTCTCTGGGTATGTCTACACTAGCCCCCTAGTTTGAACTAGGGAGGCTAATGTAGGCATTTGAAGTTGCAAATCAAGCCCAGGATTTAAATATCCTGTCCTTGATTTGCATCTTCCCAGCCGGTCGCCATTTTTGAAATTTACAAGTCTGGACTAATGGCAGGACTTGCAGGAGGAATAACAGGTAGTTTGATTTAGGGCTTTAATTCGAAATACCGGGTCCCTGCCGTGTGTAGTAGACATGGGCAGTTAGTCCGGAGTTGTAAATTTCAAAAATGGCGACCAGCTGAGAAGATGCAAATCAAGCACGGGATATTTAAATCCCAGGCTTGATTTGCAACTTCGAATGCCTACATTAGCATCCCTAGTTCATGTTAGGGGGCTAGTGTAGACATACCCTCTAGAAGGTTAGAAGACATACAAGCTGTTTGCATTGTATGAAAAACAATATATCCAGAAGTCAATACATTCAGAATGTTCACCAGGTTTAATGGTTCACTGTAACTCTTTCCTAAACACTGTAGTGATTTTTTTTCTTTTATTCTCCTAGGTGGTAAATTGTGCTTTCCTTTTTGTGAAGCTTTCGTGGTTTGACATAGTTTTGTCTTCAGTAGTTCAGAGTATGAATGAAAAAGAATGTGAGTTTGTCTCCTTGCATCAATCAAGTTGATTTAGCTGTAGATCTATGTCTTGGACCTGCAAAAGGTCGAACCAGCATTAGTTTAGTTCTCCCTAACCCTCAAAATAAGCAAGGGAGAGAATTGTTTCAGCTCTCACATACAAACCTCCCAAATAAAGACTGGGCTTTTGTTTCAATCTGTTTCAAGAGCTTACAGATGTTCTGAACTGTACAATCTGAAATGTCGGTCATTGTGAACATTGTAGCATCCAAGCCCATCCGGAAGTCATTTGAATCTGGAAATATTTATGAAAAAGACCATCTGGTGAATCTTTCACTTCTCTGAGAGCACACTGATTTTTACTTTATCTTTATTTATTTGACTTTATTATGGCTCATCACCTAATATCAGACTGCAATTTCAATTGCAGCATTCTTCATTTTCTCTGCTAACCTAGAGTAGAGTTACTTTAAATAGCTGCTGAATTCTACCCTAGCAGCATTCTTCAGAATGGTTAGTGGTAAAATATGTTTTATATTTCTAAATTAATGTTGTATGATTATGTAATACTATATACTGTGTTGTTGTTTTACCCCAGAAGCAAAGAGAATTTCTAGACCCCCTTGCTCAGTCAAGTAAGACACACCGGCTACATCTACACTGGAATGATTTTCTGAAAATGCTTTTAACGGAAAAGTTTTCCGTTAAAAGCATTTTCAGAAAAGCACGTCTAGATTTGCGGAAAAGCATCCTACCAAAGCACTTTTTGCAGAAAAGCGTCCATGGCCAATCTAGACACGCTTTTCCGCAGAAAAGCCCTGATCACCATTTTTGCGATCGGGGCTTTTTTGCGGAAAACAGTACTGTGCTGTCTACAGTGGCCCTTTTGCGCAAAAGTATTTCGGAAAAAGACTTTTGCCTGAACGGGAGCAGCATAGTATTTCCAGAAAAGCACTGATGATCTTACATGAGATCATCAGTGCTTTTCTGGAAATTCAAGCGGCCAGTGTAGACAGCTGGCAAGTTTTTCCACAAAAGCAGATGATTTTGCGGAAAAACTTGCCAGTCTAGACACAGCCACCTAGATTTTGGATCTACATTTGGTATGGTGTAGAAGCCTAAGAAAACCCAGCAAAAGGATTGGGGGTAGGGAATGTGAAGTTGCAGAAGTCAAGACCAGCTAAAAGCAGGGTCTGGATAAGAGCTCTAGAACTAGGACTAAGGGTAAGTCAGAGTACTAGCAACTGTAGAAAAAGTAAAATGGCAGGATAGTGCTACAAGTACTGATAAGGAAGAAAAGTTTGGCAGGAAGCTAAAAATAGATAGATTCAGACTGGAAATTAACTACATATTTTTAACAGAGGGGTCAATTAGCCACTGGAATATTTTATCTGGTATGCTGGGGGATCTTACGAGGGGGCCAACTCACCAGTGCAGCATCACCAGCTGGCTGTCCTAGGAATTAGCTCTTTCACACCTTTGCTGGGTACCTTCCTTCAGGTGGTATCTCCACTCTTTCTCCTGGTCACAGCATCCTTTTCAGGACACTGCCCTCCAGCAGTGCCCACACAAATCTCTGGGCCCCCTTCCGGGGGTAGTTGTTACACCATGGGCCGTGTTTCAGGCCCAGCAGCTGAGGAGCTTACTTGGCCTGAGCTCTCCTCACCCTGCCTTGCTTCCCCAGCGCTGCTTTCACTCCAGGGAGCCTCCTGCTCCCCTAGCAGCTAGGCCCTCCCTGCTCTCCTCCCAGAGCAGCAGCCCATCTTCCCCCTCCCCCCCCCTCCAGGAGTTCTTCCTTTTATAGGCCCCAGCTGGGACCTAATTCATGAGGCCTGCCTCAGCTGGGGCATTACTCCCAACCCTTGCTCTGGGCTGGGGTTTGCCCTTAAAGGGCCAGTGCAGGGCAAGCACCCTGCCACAGATCTCCATCCTTTGAAGTCTTTAAATCAAGATGCTGTTGTTCTAAAAAGAAACAACTCAAACATGGGCCTGGTTCAGAAATTACTGGGTGAGCCTTTGTTGTGTAAGAGAAGGTCCAGAAAAATGATCATAACCATTTCTTATGGCCTTAAACATTGATGATTTTTTGAAGAAGAAAGAGAAAAAAATTGCACCCAGGACATGTGACTGTAGAGGAGGGTGCATAGCAGGTTTGTGATTCCATGTGAAGAAAGAAGGAAGAAGAGTCTTGGCCAGGAAGATAAGTAGGTTCAGTTTCTGTCTTGGTAAGTTTGAACTAGTGATGGGATATCCATGAAAAGATGTTATAGAGTCATTCAGAGACTAATAAGCGTACAGGTCAGGGTGAAACATAGTCTTTCCTTTAATCATAAGGTTGTAGCAAACCCTTGTTCAGTTACTTGTGAGGTTTTACAATCTCTCTTGAGACTCCCTGTCTGGATCAGGAATCCAGGAAGTGGAGTCAAAAATGAAACTTCCAAGCAGGGAATGGGGAATGGTCTACCTATTTATACCTATATGCATACACTTCAATACAAATGGTATAGATTTCATTTTATCCCTCTTGCCAACATCTTTCATCCTTTGCCTTATAATGCAAGCTGGATAGGGCTGGGATAATGCCACTTTCTCTGATTTGTCCAGTGACCAGTAAAATGAGCTCCTGGTTCTGACTGTGCCTTCTTAGTGCTAACACCATATAAATTTTAATGGTGGGAGAGGACAATTAAGAAATTCAGTCTCTGCTTTAGGCCACAAGCCATGGAGAAAGACAATGGATAGCACTCTGGCAGATGGAGTTAGACTCTTTGTATCTCTAGGGCTCCTAGATGAGTAGTATGCCACATAACATAGGGTGCATAGATTATGGCACTCCTAGGTTCTGTTTTTTAATGAGCAATGTCTCACTGTGTGGCTTTGATTAAGTCACTTAACCTCTTTGGCTGTGTCTACATTGGCACCCCTTTCCGGAAAAGGGATGCTAATGAGACCAGTCGGAATTGCAAATGCTGCGGGGGATTTAAATATCTCCCGTGGCATTTGCATGCACATGGCTGCCGCTTTTTTCTGGCTTGGGGTTTTGCCGGAGAAAAGTGCCAGTCTAGACGGGATCTTGCGGAAAATAAGCCCTTTTCTGGAAGATCCCTTATTCCTACTTTCAAGGGATAAGCCCAAAAAAGGGCTTGTTTTCCGCAAGATCCCGTCTAGACTGGCGCTTTTCTCCGGCAAAACCCCGAGCCGGAAAAAAGCGGCAGCCATGTTCATGCAAATGCTGCGGGGGGTATTTAAATCCCATGCAGAATTTGCAATTCCAAAGTGTCTCATTAGCATCCCTTTTACGGAAAAGGGTGCCAGTGTAGACACAGCCTTTGTGTACCTGTCTTACCATCTGCCAATATAGCAGTTATAGTTACCTGCTAAATTGAGGTGTTTATGAGGCTTATCTAATATTTGTAAAGGGTTTTGGGGATCCTTCCACGAAAGATGCTAGAAAAGTGTGGCTCAGTTGCTTTGTATCTAGACACCATCTACTAGAATATGTATATTATTCTTGTTACTAATGTCCAGTGCTTTTCATCCTTCTGCAATTCTGATCCTAATACCAGTGATGTACTCTCAACAGCAAATAACCCAGCATATTGTCTTTATACCAGCACACTATGCATTTGTGATAATGTATGGATTTCTTAGGGAAAAGTTGATATGCAGAGTCAAGCTGAAATGAAATTGTCCCCAGTATATTAGATGATCTCAACTTTGAAAGAAGCAATTTCAAAACTGGATCTGTTTAGCAGGCATTCATTTGGGAAAAAATTAGCATTGCAGATAGAGAAGGAAAAACAGTGACTTTTTTCTTGTGCATTCATTGTCTTGAATCAGCCTATTGTCTGGATCTCTGACGTTCGTGTATGTGGGAGTGCAAGTCACTGATGGCTGAATTCTCCTTACAGTTCTTTCAGATGTGTGTTGAGACTCTGATTGCTTATATTTCTGTCTGAAGTTCTAATACTGGGGATATTTTAGGACAATGTGTTCTGCATTTTCTGCATTGTTGAACTTTCAGCAAATTCTTTTTGCATAAACCACATATGATACCCATAGCTCATTGATGTGTCAGAGCCTCCACAGTGGCTCTTGGGAACATTTTTTATTCTTTCCTAATAAATGTGCATATGCAAAAATAATCTGCATTCATATAGTACCCTATGTCTGAGGGACCTCAGTGTGTTTTATGACCATTAGATAAGCTTTTACTCTTTGAAGTGATCAAATATCATGTCCATATTGCAGATAGGTAACTGAGACATAGGTAGTTTAACTGTAATGCCCGTGGTCAAGAGTTTGTCAGTAGCATAATGAAGAATGAAACATAGGCATCCCGAGAAAAACTGTCTCCATTGCTAACTCTGTCTCTATTTCTGTTTTCTATTACCTTAAAGGTGCTTCTCTTTCCTCATGTAATATATTCCATCTTCCATACATTCAAATGGGTGTATTTTAGCAGAGTTCTATAGACTTAGCAAACCATCCCAAATACATGCCCTGTCTTGGGAGTATCTGGAAAAACTTGATCAATTGACTACTGGAGTACCAGCATTTGATGAGGTCAGATGGATTTTGTGTAACTCTTGACCTAGATAGAGATGTGTCATTGTAACACCAACAGACTCTGATCATGGGGGGGTAGAATCAAACCAGGGAACTTTCAGAGCTAACTGCATGAGCTTCAACTGCATGAGCTAAAAGCCAATACCTCTGAGCTAAGGCTATTATAGATTCATTAATCTCCAAGTAGTGTAAGTGCCACTAGAGAGAGACAGAGAATCACACCTAGCAGACATGGGTTACATCATGGGAAGGTTTTTACCAATTATTCATCATTAAGCATGCTATTTGCTGTACCCGTTGCCAGCTCTACATAAAGTAAAAAGAGCAAAGATCAGCAGACATAAATCCTCTGTTGTGAGTTCAGAATCCATAGAGATTTAGTTATATGAGATGCAGTGCTAATGTATTTGAATGATGTTGCTTATTTTTAAGTATATATACACAAATCACATTATTTCCTAATGAAATACATGCTTTTAGTGTTTACCTAAGGATGATTTATTAATTTATACACTATGAAGGCATTTTTCTGAAGAGGAAGCATTCATAATAAGAACAGCTCAAGAGTAGTGAATTGAAACCAGGGCTACAAAACCTGATTCCCATTAGTAAAATCATTGCTACATAATTTTCATTTCTTCTCTGCTCAGCTCATACAGTAAATCACAGAATGTGACTTTGTTTCATTTTAGCCTACATTGGCACTGTTTGGCTGATGATATTTTCATAGTGCTGATTGCTAACTGGATGAATGTGGCTAGCAGCCTGGATATTCCTGCTTTGCATGGAATATCAGAAACTAAGGTGTTGAACTCTCGTCTCCTGAGGAAAAAATATAGCTGATTTCAATGCATGTAGGCACGGGAAAATTGGTCTAGTAGTGAGGAAAAGACAATAGGACTCAAGAGTCCTAGACTAAATTCCTGGCTCAGCTGCAGAATTTATATGTGATTTTGGATAAATTGCTAAACCTATCCCGTGCTTCAGGTCCCCAACAATAAAATGGGAATGACCTATCAATGTCATAGTGGTTGTGAGAAGACAGAACCTCGTTGTGATTGTGAAGCATATGAACTTTAGAATTCTGAGGCCCATATCAGCTGAAAGAACCAAACAGGCTATCTGTACAGAGCTGTATCATTTAATTACAGGTCCGGTAGGGGAGGCAATTCAAAACAAAAAACAAGCCATGGGTCAAGATTTTCAAAATTAACTAATTACTTTATATGCCTCAGTTTTTGGTTGCTCGATATCAAACAGTTTAAAGGGGCTTGCTTTTCAGAAGTGGAAAAGGGTTTTTTTTAGCTTTTTCTAAAAATCAGCCCCCATATGATGTTTCAAGATGCGTATACCAAACCTGAGATGACCAAATTTACCAATCACTTTTGGAAGACTTCATCTATATTGTGTACTTGTTTGTAGAGATACTTATTTATGCAAATATATTCAGTGTTTAAATTCATTCTATGGTTGTTTTGTGCAAACAAATTTCACCATATGTAATGCTTGAAAACTCTCTAGTATGCATATGTGTTCTTCATGTGACAGCCCTCAGATATTGTTTTTGTTTCCTTATTGATCTAACCTTTTGAATCTACTTTCACTTTTGCTTGAAATGAATGAATATAGCATGGTTGTACCAGAACAAACTCCTAGCCTGAAATCCTGTCCTTACTGAAGTCTATGGGACCACTCATAGGGTATGTCTACACTACCCTCCTAGTTCGAACTAGGAGGGTAATGTAGGCATACCGCACTTGCAAATGAAGCCCGGGATTTGAATTTCCCGGGTTTCATTTGCATAAGCGGGGCGCCGCCATTTTTAAAACCCCGCTGGTTCGAACCCCGTGCAGCGCGGCTACACGGGGCATGAACTAGGTAGTTCGAACTAGGAAGTCTAGTTCAAACTACCTAGTTCGTGCCCCGTGTAGCCGCGCTGCACGGGGTTCGAACCAGCGGGGTTTTAAAAATGGCGGCGCCCCGCTTATGCAAATGAAGCCCGGGAAATTCAAATCCCGGGCTTCATTTGCAAGTGCGGTATGCCTACATTACCCCGCTAGTTCGAACTAGTGGGGTAGTGTAGACATACCCATATTGATTTCAGTAGGTCCAAGATTTCACTCCGAGCACACAGAAGGGAAATTGTAACTTGCCCCTATTTACAAATCAGGGTAAACCATATCTGTGCAAATAGCATATTTCCTTGTTTATGTTAACACAAGTGCAGCTACACCACTGCTTGCTAGCCATTTATGGTTGAAATCAGGTTTGAAATACAATATGCCCTACAAAATAAAAAAACCCTCACTGTATTTGATAGAAGCCTTTAATATCATGAAGTTCTCTTGTCATTCAGAATCCATCAATAACTATTAACAAATAAATGTAATGGAATGTAAAAGGCAACATAAAGTAATTTGTTATTACAATGTTTACCATTGTCCTTTATTTCTAAATTATGTTACAGCAGTGCTGGTTGTCAATGCTTTATTTTTTAGTGCTTGGATTTTACATAAGAGATTATAATGATTGAGATCTTTTTATTAAAGGAATGACTGGAGAGATAATGAAGGTTATAGATCATTAGCAATGCTAAGGAGTCTCCTTTAGATGTTATAGGAACCGGAGTTATATAACAGAATCTGAATGCATCTCAAATATTACATTAATGTTTGCCACTGATGAACTTCCCATTCTGTGGGAGTATTGAATAATGGATTCATGTACCCATGCATGTAAATCCCAAGAGACAAATTCACTGTGGTTTTGCATACTCTAAATATTCCAGATTTCAATTCTCAGACTGGCAAAGATGCAGTTGTAAGGGGGTGAGAAATGAATGACAATACAATCAAAACAGAGAATACTATAAAGGTCAAAGTAGCACAGAAGTACATGCCACTGAATAGAGTAGGCATTCACCAAATCCCATTGCCTCATCTTAAAGAGGAAGACTTCTAAGAGATATTATCAAGTGCTATTTTATAGTTCTGAATTCTTTGAACGGGGTTCACTCTAGCTTTGCCAAGGAGACAGAGAGTTCTTGATACAGAATACATGCTGTTTAAGGGTACTTCATATCCCTGCTTGTTCCTCTCAGGAAATATAGGTGTCTAAAAGCACTTTTAGAAATACCTGTGTGGTAAGATTACTCCCTCTCTACTCAAATATGGACTTGGCTGTAGTTATTCATGACTTAGTAATAGTGGGGCTGACAGCCACCATGGCCCCCAAGGCAAGGAGGGAGAGGGCCTGCCTACGCACCCCTAGAGGCCCTTAGTGCTTCCTTGGCCATAGTGCTGGCTTCATTCCTGTCTTCAAAACTGCTCGGAATGTCAGTGGCCCTCCCACCACAGTTCAAAGGGGCCTGGAGCTCTGAGTGGTAGCCAGGAGCTCAAGACCCATTTGAAATGCCTGGTCCCTATTTATTTTTCCCCTTTGCTCCCCCTGTCACTGGGCTTGCTTAGTGACCTCTTATCTGGTATATAACAATACAATATATATCGGGCAGCCATTGAATTTGGGACAGAAACTTCAAGTAGCACAGAATGCAACTGTCTATCCGCTAGGCTGCGTAATCCATAAGGTTCATATATTATTAATTATCTGAAGCCTAGTGGTTCCTGAGTGTCATTCAAAGCATGCACAGCTTCTTTGTCAGCTCAGAGACCATCTCTATCCTTATGTAATCTTGCACCTCTAGACTCTGCTCTCTAGTGCCTGGTCTACACTACATGGGAAGGTTGAAGTAAGAGACGCAGCTCGAGCTATGTAATTTATGAAAATTATGTAGTTGGAGTTGACATCTTATATTGCGTTTCCGCCCTATCCACACAGCTGGAGACTGATGGGAGCAAATCCAGTATGCAGCTTCCTCTTATAACTTAAAGCCAGGTAAGGATTTGGCCATAGCAGGAAAATGGGATGTGACTGGAATGGGATTGCTTCTCATAAAACTATACTGAAAAGAGAATCACCAGGCAGAGGCAAGGGGCTGGCCGGGAGTATGCAGTTCCTACTCCCCCGATCAGGACTGTCCTAGCTCCGAATCTTTCTCACAAACCCAAATGGATGGGCCGAAGCTTCCGCCCCCCTCGATTTGAATGGGGACATTGCTGGCCGTTCCCCTTTATCAGGGAGTGAGGAGAAAGTGCACAATTTGCTTCATTCCTCACTGTAGCAGGGGAATGCGGTGGCAGATGAACCTGGATCTGCCCAAGACAGGGGTTAAGCACCCTTCCCTGGCTGTGCCTGCTGGAGCTACAGTGGCCAGGGAGAGGCATTTGTCACCTGGCCCCAAGTTGCTGCAGTGACAGAGGGCTGAGGTAGTCCTTTCTCGCCAGGTCAGCCTGTATTCTGAACCCCTCATGATACCCCAGAGCAATGATTCAAATGAAGCATGTACATTTTCATTTTAGTTTCCTAAAAAACAAAAGTCAATTGTGCTAAGGACTCAAGCTTTACACTGGGTAAATCTTCTAGTATATTAGAAATGGAATATGAGCCAACAAAATGGAATATGAGCCAACTCCTAAAGCAGGAGTTATTATTTCAAAATAACAAGCCCATTATTTTGAAATAACAGGCTTGATAGTATGGATGCTCACCCTGGGTATGTCTACACTACCCCCCTAGTTCAAACTAGGGGGTAATGTAGTCATACGGAGTTGCAAATGAAGCCCGGGATTTGAATTTCCCGGGCTTCATTTGCATAAAGCCGGCCGGCGCCATTTTTAAATGCCGGCTAGGTCGGACCCCGTGCCACGCGGCTACACGTGGCACGGACTAGCTAGTTCGGATTAGGCTTCCTATCCGAACTAGCTGTACGCCTCGTGGAACGAGGAAGCCTAATCCAAACTAGCTAGTCCGTGCCGCGTGTAGCCGCGCGGCACGGGGTCCGACCTAGCCAGCATTTAAAAATGGCGCCGGCTGGCTTTATGCAAATGAAGCCCGGGAAATTCAAATCCCGGGCTTCATTTGCAACTCCGTATGACTACATTACCCCCCCTAGTTCGAACTAGGGGGGTAGTGTAGACATACCCCCTGTTATTTCAAAATAAGAGGAGTTATGTAGACATGCCCTAAGATTGGGCCCACAGTATGCCATGTAATATGGGATCAGTTCTATGAGATGTTCAGTTCTCTCAACTCTCTCACCCTACTCTATGCACAATACAATGCTACACTGACTCCATTTGCTAGACAAAGTGTTGTAGTCAGTAAGGGCTGGATCGAGAACTGCTGAAGTTGCTGTGAAATGTTGCCAATGACTTTGATGAATTGGGCCCTTGATTGCTAAAATACTTTATCAATATACTATGGTCATACTGGGTGAAATCTTGGTTTAACTGATGTCAATGACAAAGCTCCTTCTGACTACAGTGGGGCCAGGATTTCACCCACTTTGTTAGCTGGACTGTTATACAGAAACTGATGTAGTCACTAGAGCTACATCTACACTGCACGGTTATTTTGGAATAGGTTATTCCGGAATAGTTATTCCAGAATAGCCTATTCCAAAATAACTGTGCAGTGTAGATGTAGTCCTAGTCATACTGGGTGACTATTATTAGTTATTCCGGAACAGGTTACTTTGAAATAGCACTTCTACACTGTGGGGAAGCTTCAAAATTAGTCTGAGGCAGGCTTCCCTCATGTAGACATGCTATCTTAATTTGGAGCCCCAGGAGGAATAACCTAGAATGTCCCTGGTGAGGGACCATTTCGAAATAGCAACAGTGGAGTGTCTACACACACCTTATTTTGAAATAGCTCTTTCAGAATCAGCATTATTATTCATAGAATGAGGTTTATAGAAGTCAGAATAAGCCATTTGTTATTTCGAAATAATGGAATTGCTGTATAGACGCTCTCATAGTTATTTTGGAATAACAGCCGTTATTCCAAAATAACTTTGCTGTGTAGACACACCATTGGGGATAACAGGTGGATTTATTTATTTGATTGAGGCTAACACAGGCTTGTTGCCCCTTGACTATTAAGTGTTGCCAGAGTCCGGTGAATCTGTAAATGGCTGCAATAAATATAAGCCAAAAGGCTTAGAGGGCAGAGAGAGATAAAGTAAAAAAAAAAAAGATGAACTAGTCAAAGACAACTTAGAGGATGAAAGAAAGATAGCAACATGTGGATATATGGGATGACTCTCCCGGATACCTATAAACAGATAAAGAACAAAGCAACGTATAAATCAGTGGTCATCTAGAAAACAAATATCTGATTCTCCATTCCAATAATTAGTCATCCAAGTGATTTTATAACATTGCAGAGTTAGCATTGCCAGCATACTACATTGATAAAAATGCTATATAAAAATGCTATTTTATTAAATAGATCGGTAAAACTTTTTGTCATTTTACATCTTGCGATTAATAATGTTTCTTTATCCTATTTAACCATGAGTTGGTAGGTTGGCTGACCTTTGACTGGTAAGTGTTGACAGGGTCCCGTGAACTCTGGAAATGATAGCATGATGTTATTTTACTGACGAGGTGCAAACAGATAAAGAACAAAGTAATACATAAATCAACACATCAGGAAAAACAAATACATGCCTTCCCACTCCAAAAATTATTCTGGAGAAGAAAAGAGACTACGGTGGCTACACTAGGTGTTAGGAGTGATATTCAATCAGATGCTTGAAAATAAAAGTTCAAACCTTCAGATATAATGCAGAAGCATCAATGAAAAAAATCTAGGCATAAGCAAATATGTACCTCAGAATTAATATTTTGAAAAGTTGAATGATAAATATGTCTTCAGGAGCCCTGTTCTTACCACCCCAGGGAAATATTTTGACAGTATTTGCTTTTCTCTGCTCTTGAGAGGCAAGAAGCTCTAAGTATTGTTACTATTAAATTTTGATCATGTCTAGGGCCATGTTCTCTAATGATTTGTGCCATAAACACAAAATGGGAAAGAATTCATTATTCCATTCAGGACCAAGAGCAAGTTAACAACCAATCTTGATAACCATCAGAGGCTGTTCTGCAACAGCCTTCCAAAGGAGGTAGTGAGGGTAAAAAAAGCTAACTGGCTTCAACAAATTGAGTTTGTTAAATTTATGGAGGGCATAGTATTGTAAATGTATGGAGGTACAATGGCATGTAGCCAATCTGTGACTGCTAGCAGAAAATATCTCCAGTGGCTAGTGATAGGATACTATATGGGGAAGCCTCTGAGTTATATAATTCTCTATATGTGAGTCTTCTCACACGCTCAGGATCAAACTCATCACTATATTTGTGGTCAGAAAGGAATTTTCCCCTGGATCAGATGGGAAGAGACTTTTTTTCTCTTCCTTGCAGCATGGGGAATAAGTTACTTCCAGGTTTAAGCTAGTGTAAATGGTGAATTCTCTCTACTTGAAGTTTTTAAATCATGATTTGAAGTCTTCGGTAACTCAGTTCCTGACCCATCTCCTTTTGCGGTTTGACTGTTGCTGATTATGATCTGGAAACTAAAGCACTGTCTGCCTAAATGGCACACCCAAATCTGACCAAAGTAAGAAAGGGATCATTATGTAGCTTTTCTCGCAATAGGAATGGCAGGCCAGAAGAAGTTTGTTCATTGAAAGATGAAGGATCCTATTTTCTTCAGTGGGCTTTGAACTATTCTCTGAGTGATCAAGACTCTCTTCTGATTTCATGATCATCAGGAAACAATAAGACAGCTACAGCTAAGCGAAGGATCTAACCTGCATTTGTTGCTCACATAAATCATTCATTGATATAAGATAAGCACAGCACCTTTATGTAAGTGGCTTGGCATTATTTTCCCCATTTTATGGAAAGAAAACTAAAGAACCTGAAATTTACATGGGATGATGAAAGCACAGAGAATAAAATGAACCTCCATGTAAGCTTACACACTGCTTATACCCTACGAAAGTCGTCAGAACTTAGAGGGGGCAAAAACGATACATTGACCTTATGTTGGTTCTTTGCATGGGGGGACCTTCAGTGAGGATGAGTGGTGGAGTTAGCAATAGAACTAGGGTTAAGATAAACATTTCCAAAAGACCCTAAATAACGTATGGGTCTAACTTTTATTGACCTTCAATGGAATTTAGTTGCCTAAGTTGCACTTCTGAACATTTTACTCTTCATCTCAGTCCTCTATTCTAGGCACTCCTTCCCAGTTTAACGCTCGATTTGCCATTAATTTTTTCTGATCAGAAGAAAAGTACAGAAGAAGATTTTTGAGCTAAATTGTTTGCTGCTTTATAGCTGTCATTTTGTGTCTGGTTTAAAATAAATGCATCTTGTTCAAAGTTGTAGAAATAGCTATTTGGCTTATCATTTCTGGGAACTCAAAATAAAACATATCATGCTAGAACACAGGGGTGAGCATATTTTCTTCTACAAAGACTGCTCATCAAGACTATAAAGAGAAAGACTATTTAGTCTCTGTTTATGTGCACTTATGTGCACTTCTAGGATGCTTTGTGAGTGCTATCATTACAAACTGCTCCCTGCAGAAGGCTTGGCGCTCGAACCCGAGCCACCTGCAGGGAGAGGTCGGGCAGTGCTTGGGCAGCATGCACTCCACAGGGCCTCTTCTCTTCCCCCGCTTTCCCTCCTCCAGGCGGGACTGGGCTGGGGCTTTCAGAGGGAGTGTAGTAAGTCCCCCTCCTCCACTCAAAAGGCTGGGCAATGTCCTCTCTAATTTTTTTCATCCATGTGTGGAATAAACTTTGATGTGCACTGAGGCATGTGCAGATTTGCACCACCAGGAGAACGATAAAGCCTGGCTGTGGGGGCTCTGCGAATCAGCTGGGTGGCATTGGAATCTTTCCTGAGTGGCCACACAAACACCAAGCCTACAGGAACTGCCCTCTACTTCTGTGGGGCTCTTTTTCCCCAAACCTCATTCCTCACCTGAACAAACACCTCTGCACACCCTTGATATTAGACAAGCTTTGGCCTTTTACATAGAGAGAACTAGACCCTTTTGGAAATCAAACACACTTTTAATTTCCATTGCTGAGCATTCCAGGGGTCACCCACTATCCGCGCAATGCATCTTCTCCATCATCGTGGAATGCATAAAGAGATGTTATGGCCTCCACAATAGATCATTACCGACAGCAACCAGAGCCCACTTAACTCGAATGGTAGCAGCTTCCACCACCTTTCTCAAAGGCATGGCGCTAAACGGTATCTGCAGGGCTGTCACATGATCTTCAAACTTGACTTTTGCCAGACACTATGCCATCTCCAATCATCTTATACCAGATGCTGCAGTGGTATCAGCGATGCTCTCCACAGTTACGGCATGATAGCTCCGACCCCTCCTCCTGTTATGGAGCTACTGCTGTAAATTCATCTGCAGTGGCACCCCACAGAACAGAGCTCGAAGAAGAAGAAGAAGAAGAAGAAGAAGAAGTTACTCACCTTGTGCAGTAATGATGGTCTTTCAAGATGTGTGTCCCGTGGGTGCTCCACGACCTGCCCTCCTCCCCTCTTTGGAGTATTGTTATTTTTATGTCTTTCAGACCGAGAGGTTCAGGAGGAACTGGCAGGAGCTGGACTGTGCACACACAAACGGCGCAAAAAGGCACGAGCTGCACTTTGCACATGCACGGTCTGGTGGACTATGGCTGAAAAGATCTCCAATCTGCGGCGCCTGGACAAGCCCGACACCTACAGTGGAGCACCCATGGAACATGCATCTTGAAGAACCAAGAACCATTGTTACTGCACAAGGTGAGTAAATTCTTCATTTTCATACATGGACGTGTAAGTGGGGCATGCACTTGTTATGTACTTATTTATACCAATCCTGATTTTTTTTTCTGTCTTTCAGCATTACAACTTTTCTGCACCCACTGAATTATGATCTGCTAAATTTCCCACCTGCATTTAGCATGCATTGACTGTAAACCCGAGTATTGATTCATCAATGCATTACTAATTATTTTTGTTGTCGGAGGTGAGAAAAAGCTCTCAGGAACATAGAGGGACAAAAGCAGATGAGTTAAAAAATATTTTTTGTTCTTAATTGTGCTGTGGCCCAGTCCTGGCAACCCAATCCATTCTAAATGAAACAGAAGACAGGACTATGCAGCACTTTAAAGACTAACAAGATGGCTATATCTCTATTACCATTCTAAATGAAGTAGCTGGCATGATATATATTCTGCAACAACCTGCCAATTAGGATTTGTTCCAGGTACATGTGGACATGAAATTTGGAAATTGCTCTCTGAATTTAAATCAAAGGCTACATCACAAAAATGCCATTCCAGTTCTGTGCACACCACTAGAAGCTGTTACTGAAGTTGTTCTGATTATCACTGTCCTTTTTGTACTCTCAACTGGTCAAAAAACTTGTGCAAATGCAAATGTTTTTATAACAGCCTCTATCCTACACCCCTAGAAGGTAAAATTACTTTCTTTTTCTTCACAAGATTTAGTGTAAGTATGGATGGTAAAATGGGCACACACCTTATTTTCTGCATGTCTCTTGAAATGTGAATGATCCAAACCTTTTCTGATGTCAAAAATACTTTGGGTGAAATCCTGGTTCCATTGAAGTCAATGGGAGTTTTGACATTGATTTCAGTGGAGTCAGGATGCCTTTTCACCACTCCTCACTTCCACTAAAGTCACATCTGCAGGGAACATGGAAATGCTTTATATGATGAATACATGGCACAGTGCATCCATCGCTTTTCCAGGCATAGCATTTGTCCCCTCTGGTGGTGGAAGCCAGGAGTAAATCAGTCCCATTTTGAAGAGTTTTTTCCCTTCATATTTACAAGGTGAATCTAGTATGCACTAAAGGCATATGCCCAAAAGTACTAAGTTGATAACATAAAAATGGGAATATCTTTTTGGCCATTGCTATGCTGGCCTCTGGCACTAGACCTTTCCTCAAACAGTCCATTAGTGAGGTTGCTTCCCCTGTAGATTGGGGAACAACCTTCAACCAGGAAATGTCTTTTCCCCTACTGCCATTAGCCCTGCTTTAGCATATCACACAATTCCCCTCCCATCTTTTTCATAGAATCATAGAATCATAGAACTGGAAGAGACCTCAGAAGGTCATCAAGTCCAGCCCCCTGCTCTAGGCAGGAGCAATTCCAACTAAATCAACCCGGCCAGGGCTTTGTCAAGCTGAGACTTAAACACCTCTAGGGATGAAGACTCTACTACTTCCCTAGGTAACCCATTCCAGTGCTTCACCACCCTCCTAGTGAAATAGTTTTTCCTAATATCCAACCTGGACCTCTCCCACCACAACTTGAGACCATTGCTCCTTGTTCTGCCATCTGTCACTACTGAGAACAGCCTCTCTCCATCCTCTTTGGAACCTCCCTTCAGGAAGTTGAAGGCTGCTATCAAATCCCCCCTCACTCTTTGCTTCTGCAGACTAAACAGACCCAAGTCCCTCAGCCTCTTCTCATAAGTCATATGCTCCAGCCCCCTAATCATTTTGGTTGCTCTCCGCTGGACCCTCTCCAATGCGTCCACATCCTTTTTATAGTGGGGGGCCCAGAACTGGACACAATACTCCAGATGCGGCCTCACCAAAGCCAAATAAAGGGGAATTATGACATCTCTGGATCTCCCCCTACCAAGGCTCAGCCAATCAGCCATTCACTAGAAGAGGGGTTTTTAAAGGTTACTGGTGGCCCTTAAATGGTCATAGATGTCTCTGGTTAACCTGAGGTAACCCTTTTTAAGATCATAGGGAACAAGGCCTTCACCATTCTAGGGCTGATATATCTGCCTTCCACCTCTCCCTTATATCTGTCAGGACTGACTTTGTCACAAGAAAATGAGCATTTCTAATCTGAGACAACAGAGAAAGTAAGAGGGTATGTCTATACTAGCCCCCTAGTTCGAACTAGGGTGGCTAATATAGGCATTTGAATTTGCAAATGAAGCAAGGGATTTAACTATCCCGGGCGGGTGCCATTTTTAAATCTCCTTAGTTCGAACTGACTGCCTGCAGCTACAAGCAGCAGTCAGAAGTTAATCCGAACTAAGTTCTTAGTTCAGATTAACTGTTACACCTCATTGCAGGAAGAGTAACAGTTAATCCGAACTAAGGGCTTAGTTCAGATTAACTTCTGACTGCCGAGTGTAGCCGCGGGCAGTCAGTTCAAACTAAGGGGATTTAAAAATGGCGCCCGCCTGGGAACATGCAAATGAAGCCCAGGATATTTAAATCCTGAGCTTCATTTGCAAATTATGACATATGCTGCAATTTCATTTCCCCTGTACTAAAATATCCCCGGAATTTTTAAATATAATAGATGAGAATTTCCTAACTCAAAAAGTGTTGCAATCAACCTTGGACCTTTTCTTAAGAGATAAAGAAGAACTGATCACAGACATAAAATTCAATAGTTGCTTAGGTACAAGTGATTCTGACTTGGTCGCAGTTATGATGTACAAGCATAATAAAGTCCAGACAAGAAATATATGTAATTGGTGCTTTTGTAGGGCCTATCTCACAAAGCTGAAAACAGCTGGGAGGAAGATCAAGGTTGTAGTAGCTATGACCTTGTGGCAGTGTCTTTTCACTGAAAATTATTAGTAGTGTTTTTTCTGGGATGCTTTCAGTTCTCAATAGGACATGAACAGAGTGGCTGTATCTCCCTCAGTCTGAAAACTGTTAATATGGCATACACAGTGAACAGGCAGTCAGTCGACTGAAAAAAAAGATAAGCATTTAATAAAAAATACTATTTTTTAACAATTTGAGTGACTATTTTTAATATAACCCATCCAAATATGAAAACCTTTTACCATCTCCACAGGTGACTAATAGCTGAAAACATTTATGTGACAATTCTACCAACATTGTTGAAGATTGTAAAATTTTCAAATTTAAATGAAATTCTTCAATGAAACATTGAATTTTTGAAAACGTCAACCATATTTAATCAGGATTCATTAGACCATCCAGTGTTGGCAGGTGATTTTTATTGTAGTGGGAGAGCAAGTAAGAATCCATGGTTATTTATTAATAGTTCTACTGCTGTCACTTTCAAGACCCCATTCATGGTCCAGGATCTCATTGTTCTTGTTGCTGTATTGTTACAGAAGGCAGTTATTGCCCCAAAGAACTTAAAATCTGGAGCATAAAACAGGAGAGAACAGGCAGATACACATAGATGGAAGCAAAGTAATTGTTAACCACACAGATTACAGAGACAAGGTGGGTGAAGTCATATCTTCTATTGGACAAACGTCTGTTGGTGAGAGAGACAAGCTTTAGAGCTACACAAAGCTCTTTGTCAGATCTAGGAAAGGTACTCCAAGCTGAATATAAGATTAAACAGGTAGTTTAGTATAAGTTCCTTTCCCAGACCTAAAGCTTGTTTCTCTCATCATCAAAAGTTGGTCCAATAAAGATCTCACTGACCCATCTTTTATCTCTAAAATCATGAACATGATGTGATATAGCAGTGCTGCATACACCCAAACAGACCATCAAGCTACCAATAAGAGTAGGGGAATAAATCGCATCCTGTAAAAAGGACTAAAACCTGTGCTCCTTCTGCATGCCAGAGAATTATAATAGGCATGTTTCAGAGCCTCCCTGAGGTTCATGCCTCCTTATGTTCTTCCTAAAGCAGTACATCTCTTTACCTCAACCTCCTAAGGGATATGCCTTAAAAGTATGCTTGGGTGACTAGCATCTTGCTACAAGAAAATACTTTGGTTATATGGAATCTGGTCGATGGGTAATTAAACATCTTTTCAGAGAGCCTTTGCCTGCTGCCCAAGTGCATGAACTGATGAGCTAAAATCTGATTTCTAATTTTGTAGTCACAGCTTAGAGCTCTTTGCATAGCACCCTCCCTCATAAATTTACCACACTTACATTTCCTCCTCTGATCATCTTCAAAGGCAGTTTCCCGTCTCCTGTGTGTTGTCTAAAATGTAGTGTGTCACTGCAACTCTTCAGTTGTCTAGGCAGAGTTGGAATGACTCTCTCAGTCTGTGTCCAAAAGCTTCTGACTTGGCAGCAGAAAGGGAAATCTGGTCTATGAGTCCTCTTGGTCAGCACAGTGTTCTGAGCCAAACACTGACGTATTGTGCTGAGTTCCAGTCTGCACAGCTGATTCACTGAGCTTCATTCTAGGAACTCTTGGCCAGAATCAAAGTGATACAGGTAGTTTATGTATTTATTTGGCACATGCAATCTGGTCAAGCCCCAGCTTTCTCATAAACAATGTTCAAGGCATGAAGATCTCTCGGAAGTTGAGTCATTTTGCAGTTCTCAGTAATAAGTGCCATGGTACCTGGCTGCCCACATTGATATATTGCAGTAGTTCTCTATGGGTATGTCTAGACTACAGAGTTTTGTTGACAGAAGTTTTGTCGACAGATACTGTCGACAAAGCTTCTGTCGACAAAGAGCGTCTAGACTACATCCAGGTCTGTCGACCAAGCAAGCCACTTTGTCGACATAACAGTGTGGATGCAAAGGACAGTGTAGATGCAATAATGCCTTCTATCGACAGAACTCTGTCGACAAAAGGCATTATTCCTCGTAGAATGAGGTTTACATACGTCGACAAAACTGCTGAGTTTTGTAGACGTTATGTCGACATAACTCAAAGGCAGTGTGGACACAGGTATAGTTTTGTCGACAAAAGTCCACTTTTGTCGACAGAACCCTGTAGTCTAGACACACCCTATCAGAGGTATGTATACCCCTGGGAGTATGCAGAGGTCTTCCAGGGGCATATCAACCCATCTAGATATTTACCTAGTTTTACAACAGGCTACATAAAAAGTACCAGTGAAGTCAGTACAAACTGAAATTTCCTACAGTGATTTATTTGTATTGCTCTGTATGCTATACTCTGAAATGCAAGCATAATATTAATATTCCAATTGATTTATTTTATGATATGATAAAAATGAGAAAGTAAGCAATTTTCAGTAATAGTGTGCTTTGACACTTTTGCATTATTATGTCTGATTTTGTAATCTTCAAGGGTATGTCTAAACAACTACATTATTTCTAAATAACTTAGTCCACGTCTACACAGCAAGCAGTTATTTTGAAATAATGTTGAAATACTGTCAAGATGGAGGACTTCCTACTCTGACTCCTCCTGTAACCCTCATTGTATGAGGAGTAAAGGAAGCCGGAGGAAGAGTGCTGTTCAAAATATGTGCTGTGTAGATGCTCCCAATTTCAAAATAAGCTATTTCAAAATTGACACAGCTCAATTTGCATAGCTTATTTCAAGTTAAGCCCTGCTACATAGACACACCCTAAATTATATGAAACTTGAAGGTACAGAAGAAATATCTTGAAAGGGGTATAGTAATCTGGAAATGTTGAGAGTCACTGACATAAAGGGCATCTCTAAAATGCCACTGAAATTCCACTTCGGCAAAAATTCCATGTCCGGTATGAAATTGGTTCAAAAGGCTACATTGATTTTGTGGTTAATGAAACCCAGATTGAAACTCAGGATTTGAGACAAGATAATTATTTGTCCCTTTTTTTGTGGGCCACATGGGTCCTCTATTGTAAATCCCTCACCTGTAAACTTATTTATCCTCAATGGTCACTGCAAGGGCAGATGACCAATTGATGAGTTAAACAAGTCTTTAATTAATGGTAGATATGGCATATCACACAATTTCGTTGCGTGCTTTGCTATGCTTTCTTCTCTGGGAACACTGGGCGGCGCAGTATTACAGAGAATTGCTAACGGTGGTAGAGGAGTACATTTGTGTGTGCCTGAAATGATACACATAATGAAATTAAGTTGTCCATTGATCTTCTTTGTGTGAGATAAGCAAGTCCATACTGGAACTTAGTATTCTGCTGCTAAATAGCAAAAAATCAAGGCAGATTGGCATAATTTTTGGGCATTGGTGCCCCATGTCATTCTGACCAGTTTTCCAAATAGGGTGTTGCTTATTTTGACGTTAGTTGCTGTGTTTGTAGGATGGTCACAATAAGTGAGAGTTCTATGCAGTGTGATGCCTAGATAGACTGGATGTGAATCACGCTTTATTCACTGACTACTGATAACTATGTTCAACTCTCTGTGTACTTGTTCATGATGTAAGTAGAAGACATTTGACACAGTTATACTTCCACTTGGTATCAGGCAGCACCAATGACAATAATTGGTCATAGCTGCCATATTTCCTTCAGGACACTCTCAGAACACTTTCAAAAAAGATGTGGAGAAATTGGAGAGGGTCCAGAGAAGAGCAATGAGAATGATTAAAGGTCTAGAGAACATGACCTATGAGGGAAGGCTGAAGTAATTGGGTTTGTTTAGTTTAGAAAAGAGAAGATTGAAGGGGGACATGAAAGCAGTTTTCAGGTATCTAAAAGGGTGTCATAAGGAGGAGGGTGAAAACTTGTTCATCTTGGCCTCTGGGAATAGAATAAGAAGTAATGGGCTTAAAGTTCAGCAAGGGAGGTTTAGGTTGGACATTAGGAAAAAGTTCCTAACTGTCAGGGTAGTCAAACATTGGAATAAATTTCCCAGGGAGGTTGTGGAATCCCCATCTCTGGAGATATTTAAGAGTAGGTTAGATAAATGTCTATCAGGGATGATCTAGACAGTATTTGGTCCTGCCATGAGGGCAGGGGACTGGACTCGATGACCTCTCGAGGTCCCTTCCAGTCCTAGTATTCTATGATTCTATGATTCTATGAAATCTGTCATAGGAGTGTGAGTGAGTGAGTACCAAGGCATATGTTCAGTTAAACAATCTCATGAGTCCCGGCATATGGTACATAATTCAAATATAAGTTGAATAACACTGGAGGTAATTCTGATTCTTGTGAGAGGCCATGCTTCTAGTGCCTTCAAGCACTTGTTCTATCACCAGTATGCACACAGATCTGATGATTTCTCAAAAACAGACATTGCACATGCTAACTATCTTGTCATTGTTCTGGACAATTTCACCAAAAGGCCTATGGGCCAGATTGTTTTGGATATTGTGGTCAAGTCAAGGAAAATTGAACCAGTCTTCAACTTACAGGTAGTGGTTGAACCTCTCTAGTCCGGCTCTCTCTTGTGTGGCAGCATCCATGGGCCGGCATGATTTTAGTTAGGCGGATGTCCACTTATCATGGGTGTGGCCAAGTTTTCTGCAGTTCCATAAAGTTTGTTTACAGCCAACCAGTGTTGGTAATGCTGTTAGACTACATTGATCCCCTGTTGTTCTGCAAATTCTCTAGGTCAGCACTGGTCAGGTCCCAAGGGTGCCTGACTCAAGAGGTTGAACCTGTACAGGTAGTGAGACAATCTAATTACATCTCTAGATTTCTTCTGTGCTCCCATTTTCTTAGAATACTATCCTTTCCCAGTAAACCCAGAAGAACCGAACAAGGGATTAACAGATGCCCATTAAACTGAGGGCTTTTTGATTAACCCAGAAAGATGCTCAAAATAAGGTAGACAGCTAAACATGGCTTTCATAAAGATCTTTGCCTATGTGGTCACAAAAACTAAGCTCAAAGCCCTTCATCAAGATCCATAAAAGAAAAGGAACCACCAATGATTTTACAAGAGCTTTCCTGTTGAATCTGGGCTGGAGGATACTCTCAGCTATAGTCAAAATAATATAGGTGTAGGGTACAGAGATTTCAAAGTGAAAAACTGGGATGTCAATGGGCCCTTGGGGAAGATTAGTCTAGTAAAGCTCATGGGATATACCCAACACAGTGAGACCTCACAGGTAACCACAATCAACACATGGGATGTGATAGCTCAGAACACTTTAGAAATCTGTGACAAATGGAGAATGTAGTAACCAAAATTAGCCATATTAAAATACAGTTCTGTTTAATCCTAACATATATAGGATGTCAGACCACATGACTGCACTGTTCTCTTTTGGTCTTGATATCTATAAATCTATGTACATGGGAAAGTGCCAGTGGACTGTGTAGAGGAGGCTTATGGTAGATGGAGGGGAGCTGGAAAGGTAATTGAAAAAGAACTGGAAATGTTAACTCATCCATAACTTAGCTTTGCTATTTCTGTTTCATAAACATTTACATTTCCTAGTGCCAACCCAAAACAAGAGTTATGAAATATGAAGAAAAGCTGGTCGTAAGAAGTTCCAGTTAGTCTTGCCTATGCAAGATTCAGATAGCTCAGATAAACATCTAACATTGAGTCCTTTTCCAGACAAAAAATACAACTCAAAAATCTTGTGAGGTTTGTGCATCATTATGGCAAGACCTAGTCTTCTTCATGTGTTGTGAAACCACCTGCATAATCTCTATAGTGTTGTAGCTGTAAGCAGTACATCTGATGCAAAGGAAAGCTACATTTGGCAGTAAAATTAAAGTAGAACTGATTTTCAAATGATGTTTTAAAATGCACTTGTAGATTTTAAAACTAAACATATATTTGATTATAGATTTGTTACTAAAATTATCTGTTCCAGTTTACTTTAACTGTGAAGCACTCAGTTAAATCCAAGCTGTCAGCTCTCTGGATAATAGTCTAAAGTGATTTTTGTGTTTTACCAGGATGTCTTGTTAAGTGAGAAGAGATTCATTTATCTGGCTAATATATCGATCACAATAATGAGTTCATTCTAAGGTGAGTATAAGATGGTCATAGTAACCTCCATAGAAATGCTGTATTTTTAAGATGAATGTGTGGGGTGAAAAAAGTCAAACTTGTGTTTGATCTTTAATAATCAAGTAAACAAACCATGTTGTGACTTTTAAGCTCAGCTGAAAACTCTTATGTATGTGTGAACAAACGTAAACTTTGCAAATAATTTTTCACTGTCATACTCAAATATTTCATCACATTCATCCTCACTCTATTATAAGTCATTGCTAATTAATGTATTTTACTGCTGTATTACCTGATGCACTGGTTACTATGCTGCCGACACAAGCATCTTGTGACTTTCTGAAGAATGTAGAAGTTAATGCTTGGAGACTTGGGTAAATCATTAAAACCTCAATCTAGATGCCAAAAATGCATGTCCCAGCTCTAGCTTGACTCCTTAGCACCAAGTCAACAGCAGCATATGACATTCCAGGGTGCATTCCACACAGGTGAGGGGCTCTGCAAATGGGGATGCTTCCCAGTGCTTTGCTGCTATAGCTCCCAAACCGGGCTCCTCACAAACAGTATTCCCTGAGCATCTTTCTATGGCCACACTTCCAGTTTAGCAACTTTGATCTCAGCACCCTGCCAGCAAATGCCAGTTCACACTCTGGCTCCCATCAATGTTGGCTATTATTTGTAGAGTGATCTCAGTACACTGCCAGTCCTGTATTCCTTCCCTTCCCAGCAATGTGTGTTCTGCACTGTCCAGTCCTTTCCTTAACACTTCTGGGCTACGTCTAGATTGCATCCCTTTTCCGTAAAAGGGATGCAAATTAGACGTATCGCAATTGCTAATGAAGCGGGGATTTAAATCTCCCCTGCTTCATTAGCATAAAAATGGCTGCCGCTTTTTTTCGGCACGGAGCTTTGCCGGAAAAAAGCGCCAGTCTAGACGCGGATCTTTTGGAAAATAAAGCCTTTCCACAAAGATCCCTTATCCCTTATTTTAAAATAAAGCCTTTCCCGAAAGATCCCTTATCCGTTATTTTAAAATAAGGGATAAGGGATCTTTCAGAAAAGGCTTTATTTTCCAAAAGATCCACGTCTAGACTGGCGCTTTTTTCCGGCAAAGCTCCGTGCTGAAAAAAAGCGGCAGCCATTTTTATGCGAATGAAGCGGGAGAGATTTAAATCCCCGCTTCATTAGCAATTGAGATACGTCTAATTTGCATCCCTTTTACGAAAAACAGATGCAATCTAGACGTAGCCCTCATGCTTTAGATCCATTTTCCCTGAAAGGGTATGTCTACACTAGCCCCCTAGTTCAAACTAGGGAGGCTAATGAGGGTGACCGAAATTGCTAATGAAGCGCGGGATATTTAAATTCCATGAGGTTTAACTGTTAATTCAAACTAAGGGGTTTATCTTGGAATTCTGCTTTTCTGCCGCGTGTAGATGCAGGCAGTTACTTCAGGCTAGTCAGTTTCCAAAATGGCAACCGGCCAGGAATATGCTAATCAAGCACGGGATATTTAAATCCTGCCCTTCATTAGCAATTTCGGTCGCCCTCATTAGCCTCCCTAGTTCGAACTAGGGGGCTAGTGTAGACGTACCCAAAGGGAATGATATACAACAACTTGCCACCTTCAGTGGAGTTATCCACATAGTTCACAATGTTGGATCAATTTTGATTAAAGAGTAAGAAAATTTATTTAACTACAAAAAGACAGATTTTTAAGGTCAGAAACAATTACAAGAAAATTAAAGAGAAATGCTTCCTTCTATTAAAACTTTACAGACTAGTCCTGGTTCAAACTAAAATTCTTACCCCATGCTCCCAACAGCCTTGCTGCCCAATCTTCAGGTCAGGACTCTTCCTAAAGTCAAGAGCTGGATGCTTTTGTCTTCTTAGGTTCAAGAGAGATGGACAGAGGAAGATAAATGGGGGTGTTTGCACCTCACTTCTATAGTTCAGTTCCCCTCATAAATTTCTTTCAGTTGAAAGCAAAGAGACATCATGTCTGGTAAGGGAAGTTTTCATCCTGTTCCCTTTCAGCCTTATGTTGGTGGAGATGCAAAGTTTCTTTGTCTTCCTCCTTCTTTCTCTCACTGCTTTAGGGATCTGTTTACAGTTTATAAACAAACAGAGATAAACACACACCTCTTTAAGACCTGTTTGACTGGTTTTACCAAATGGGGGTTCATGTGAGTCTCAACATGAGCCATTACAATTATATGGGGGTGATGTATAACTCTACACATGTTGCTACATGCATTGTACCATGATATACTGACCAGTGAGTTATTAGTTTTCAAATTATACTTCACAAGGCATATTTTGGACAAAGATTATACAATATGTATAAGGTGTTAATCAGAGTGCAGTTCATTATAAACCAGCTGTGTATAATTTCCTTTTGCGGACAGAATGCCAAATGACAGAACAGTTAAAAGTTTTTGTAGATCATCTAGTTTACCCTCTTGTATATACAGCACAGTTCTCTGCTACATAGTGCTTTTTCCAATCCAATTTTATAACGACCAGGTAACATTTCTTCCACCACTTCTGTTAGCATACTTTTCCATATTCTAAGGCTCCATCTACAATACAGCTAGATCAATGCTCAGGTGATCACTGCACTTGTGGTTGATTTAGCAGGTCTAGTGAAAACCCACCAAATCAACTGCAGATTGCTCTCCAGTTGACCCTGGAATTCCATTCCAAATAAGAAGAGTAAGGTAAGTTGATGGGAAAGTGTCTCCTATTGATCCAGTATGGTGTAGACACTGCAGTAAGCTACGTTGACTCCAGCTATAAGTTGATCTAAATTGCTCAATGTCAGCTATCTTAAGAGCTGGAGTTAATTAACTTAGATCAAATTTACTGCTGCAGTATAAATGTAGGTTAATTAATCTACGGTTCGAAAAAATAATTGATAACCAGTCTGTATGTTTATTTTCTTCATTTAATCAAAATGCTTCTAATATTACCTGCTTTCTTAGCCTACATTTATTATTTGTATTGTAGTAGCAGTTAGGACCTTCCATCTGAGATTTGCAACCAATTCTGTTAGGTGCTGCATATGGATATTGTAAGATACAGTCCTTGCCCTGAAGAACTTACATCTAAACACTCAAGAGAGATAAAGGATGGGAGAAACGAATTGCTATTATCTCATTGGGAAATGAGGTGCAGATATCTTAAGTGACTTACCCTGGGTTACAAAGGAAAGCTGTGGCAGAGCCTGGAGTTGATTCAGTGTCTGACTCACAAGATCATCTTTCCTCTCTCCCACTCCACAGGTTTCTTTCCATAGTTCAAGGATCAAATACGTACAGAATTTTGTCTTTTCTTTTACACTGACTAATGCATATTGCTTGGTCCACGGTTGCTTGTATATAGGCTCAGTGAGCCACTGTGCAAATGAAGTTTTAATGAAATGTGTGTGGGTTTCTTATAGAAGAATAACTCTTGTGAATTTATAAAGCTCAAGGCTGAAATGTTTCCTCCTAGTAAGTGTATATATTGGTGGGATTCATGGCTAATGAATATCTTTATGTTATGCATCACCCTTTGAGACAGGTGGGCTGCGTCTAAACTGGCATGATTTTGCGGAAATACTTTTAACGGAAAAGTTTTTCTGTTAAAAGTATTTCCGCAAAAGAGTGTCTAGATTGGCACGGATGCTTTTGTGCAAAAAGTGCTTTTGCGCAAAAGCCTCCGTGCCCAGTATAGACGCGCTTTTGCGCAAGAAAGCCCCGATGGCTATTTTAGCCATCAGGCTTTCTTGTGCAAAAAATTAAGGTGCCTGTCTACACTGGCCCTCTTGCACAAGTATTCTTGCGCAAGAGGGCTTATCCCTGAGCGGGAGCATCAAAGTATTTGCGCAAGAAGCACTGAATTTTTACATTAGAACATCAGTGCTCTTGCGCAAATTCAAGCGGCCAGTGTAAGCAGCTGGCAAGTTTTTGCGCAAAAGTGGCTGCTGTTGTGCAAAATCTTGCCAGTCTAGACGCACCCGTGGTGCTTATTGTACCATTCTAATCATGAATCGTTCTATTATTAACTAATTAATAACTAGCTTGTGACTTAGGTAAACCCTAAACAAGGATTAATTAAAGGGTTTAGCAGACGTACATTAATGTGTGCGCACCTAGTACAAACATTTCACACATAAAATGGATTAAAGCCAGGCTATATGATAGGTTTTAAAATGTAATAGTAAATAGGGAATTGTCATCAACCATGTTTGTTTCCAGGGGGGAGTGGAGAGGTAGTTAGCATTATTTAATATTTTTGTTAACAACTTGGAAGGAAACATAAAATTTTTATTGATAAAGTTTGCAGCTGGCACAAAAATTGGGGGAGTGGTAAATAACAAAGAGGATAGGTCAGTGACTTGGATTCTTAATAAACTGCTCACAAACACACACACATACCCTATATCCACCATGATCCCCAGGAGGTAATCTTCCATTATGTAAAAATGATCTACGTTTTTTTTCCTAGGTGTATATATAACTCATACACCTACTGGGTGTGGTTCAATGTCCATATATATGAAACTCAGTGTAGGTGTAGACTTTGCAATTGGGCCTATATAAAAGTAAGATTTAAAAATAGCTAATGAAATATAAAAGCAATGGAGGGAAAATTTTAAAAATACTTTTTTCTAGAATGATTTAGCCCCAGAATCACTTTTATTAAAGGATTACTGTAAAGTGGAAAAAAAATATCTAGCAGCTGTGGATTTTTCTTAGAATAAGGGAGTTGGGTTGGAGCTCGACAGCCTCACCAGTTAATTCTCCTATAACTCAGGACTGCCAAAGCCTGATGTGACTATAAAGACCTTCGGTTTCCTTTTGTGATTTGAAAGTTATCAGAACTTCCTTCTTTCCAGCCATGTGTTTATTTTGTTCTGTCATGATATATTTACTGGTATATAATGCATCAGACTGACCCGAAGTGGGAGACACTACCTCACATGGGGTGAGTCAGGAGAAACAAGTCTGACAAAGAACCTCTAAAGCAACCTCATTAGGAACAAAATGTTCCTGACAGTTTCAACTGTGGTGGTAAAGTCAGAGGGGAGGTAGACTTGGACAGCAGTGTCGGGCTTTCATCAACAAGTTTTGTTCAAGTGTCCTGAGATCCCAGTTTAATCCTTCAAGCCTAAAGACAAGGACAATACACTAAAGGGGCTTTCACTCTGTAGTCGTAGGAAAATGACCAATAATGAAAGCTGCTTAAAAATAACAAGTATAGCCTATCAGAGGTTTTCTTTAATATTCATTCGCCTAAAGAGAAAATATTGATGAGAGCTCATACTTGCATTTGTCTGTATTTAACGATCACCAGACTTGATGTACATTTTCATTAATGTCTATTTGTACTCCTCTAGCACTGAAAATCATATCTTAAAATGGCCATCAGTGTACATATAAGGAGAGGAAGGTAAAGGAGCTGTAGCGTAATGAGATCAGGCCCCACTTTGTACTCCCTTGTCTGTTCTCAGTTCTTGACCAAAAGTCCATATGGCCTTGTTTTAAATAAGCAATTAGCAGTAAGTACTACAGTGGCAATACCAGAAAATGCAGTAGCAACCAGCCTTGGATAACATAATGTTTTTGACACTGTAATTTTTGTTTTTGCTTTCACAGGTATAGTTTGTAGGTAAACCCTCTGTACCTAAGGAGCTATTTGAATCGAACTAGAAAGGTTGGGGAATACACAGAACTTACTGGTGAATGCAAAAGTTTCTTTAAAAAATGGAACCCATAGCAAACAAAACACCTTTCCAACGTCTAGCTGCATATGCATTCAATTAAACACAGTTTGTAGGATTATGATTTTTATGGCTTTTGGTGATTGTCAATAGCATTAGATACTTCACATTGCAAACATCTGTTGACAAGCTTTGCCACCTAATTGTAATACAAAAGAGATTCTGTAATAATGACATTGAGGGATTGCATATTTGTTCCTTCCCATTTACTTCAGTTTATGAGTAGAATCATCGAATGATAGAATCCTAGGGCTCGAAGAGACCTCAGGAGGTAATCAAGTCCAGCCCCCTGACCAAGGCAGGACCAATCCTGATTGTTTAAGCACTGTCAGCATACTCTGCACTGTACAAGCATAAAAGATACAGTCACTGTCCCATGGAGTATACATTCTAATTCAAAATCCTGTGCTTTTTGTCTAAACCACACGAAGGAGTGGAGTGGCTCACAATGGGTCCCTGAGCCTTCTTAACAGTGTAGAGCAGGATAGGAATGGGGAATACATATCGGCGTGCATCCCCTCCACAATGTGTATTGCACATCACAGTTATTAGGTAGATTGATAAGTAGATAAACTCATACTCCATTAGGCTGATTAAGACAGTGCTACTCAACCCGGGTAAAGGTTGCAGAATCAGGCAAACTGGCAGATGACACTCAGAACCCTGAAATGCCAATGGCTGCAACCTGCTAGCACTCAAAGGAGAGGCAAAAGGTATCCTGCCCCGCTGGGGCATATGTGACATGAACGGTGTATTAAGCCCCCCCAGCCTTTCACAGAGCTAGACTCCTAAATCCAGGCTGCCAAGAAGAAGCTCTCTCTGCTGGGGATTCTCAGCTGTGATTACTCTTGGGATTTAGGAGGTTAGGGCATTAATCTACAAGGCAGCACCTCAGTAGGTGGAGGGGGGATTTGAATCAGGAAATATCCGCCACGCCTACCCTAATCACTGGATGAAAAGTTAGATGGGAGAACATAAGAACGCCCGTGCTGGGTCAGACCAAAGGTCCCTCTAGCCCAGTAGCTTGTCTTCTGACAATGATTTCCTCCTTCCTCCCACAAGTTGTTCTTGTGAACTCATGTGCAGGGCCTGATCCTGTAAGTGTGCTCTGCACATGCTGTTGGATTGGGAACCACTCTTGAAATTGGAAGCTGAACACTGTCTTTCCCAGTTTGTGAATTGTTCTGGAGCTTAGGAGGGAGATAGGCATTCAAGATTCCTATAATGAATCAGCAGTGCACATACCTAGAGGCTGAGGAAACAATTACTGGAAAGTAGACATTGAATGGGTTCAGGTGCCTTTCAGATTCAGTGGGATTTCTGTATTGCAGGAGAGCCTAAAACTGGGACTTATGTGCCTAAAACTAGATTTAGGGACCTATAGGTAGTTTTCAGGCACCTAAGTACCTTTGTGAATATAAGCTATACTGTCTAAATGAAGTGACAAAAGTAGGGTAAGCAATGGATTGATTATTATTATTATATTACCATTATTTATTTTTGCAGTGTGAGAGAGCATGCTGGGCATCTTCTAACCAAACCTTGTCACAGGGTCTGAAAACCATGTTGTGTCCTTCTCCCATTACAAACTCCAAAAGTCTTTCGCTGAGAATTTTGCTTATGATACACAAAGTGATGTCACAAAATTCAGTCTTTTTTTTTTGTTAGTACGTTATTGTAAGGAGATATGACTGAAATACAGATGTGAAACCAAATACTGAATTAGAAGGGATCGTTGTTGAAGTTATTTTGTGATGTCTCATTTAAAGATACTGACCAATATTATGTCATTGTTTCCCAGTGCTCCTTCTGTCTGTCTGTCACCGTTGTGTTAATTTTATACTTTAAATTGTAAACCTTTCAGGGCAGGGAAGATCATGTTGTTCTGTGTTTGTATAGAATGTAGCACAGGGAGGTTCTGATCCAAGACTGAGACTCCTGGGCATTACTGCAATATAAATATTACAAATGCGGATCAAGTCCGAATGCTTAGTGGAAGGTATGCTTTTGTCACACACAAGTCATTGAGCTAAATACAGGGACATGGAGATGAAAATCTATGCCTTTTGTTCTATGGGAGGCTGGGCACTTCTGGAATTAAGAATAAGAATAAAGAGCAAGAAAAACATGCTGTTACCAGTGCAATTAAGCAGCTAGAGCAAAAATCTCATTTCATTTAAATTTAAGAGGCTTTGAGGAAAAATAAGGGGAGGAAAATTTCATATGAATGTAATATGGGCAACATTCATGAAAAGGCCTTATTCTAAGCCTAGTCCTGGCTGAACTCCATTACTGAAACAACAGAAACAAATCAATAAATACAAATGAGTGAGACTCAACACAAGTCTTTTAAAGTTATTAATTTAACGCAGGGATGCTCAAATGTTGCCATACAAGGGATAGTTACAGGGATGTACTTAATGTGTTGGTGTCAGTCTCAGAATGTTAGAGACACAAGGTAGGTGGCAAAATAAGAGGCACAGTGTTTTATTGGACTAACGTCTGTTGGCGAGAGAGACAAGCTTTCAAACTTACTTAGAGCGCTTCTTCAGATTTGGGAAACATTCTCAGTGTCTCTGTTAAACACAAGAGGGAACAGATTGTTCAGCATAAGTGGTTAACATAATTCACCATAACTGGTCCCTTGAAATATGTGTTAACTACTTATGCTACACAATCTGTTCCACCTTGTATTTAGTTGTAACACTCTGAGCATGTTTTGCAGACCGGAAGAAGTGCTCTGTGTAAACTCAAAACTTTTTTCTCACCAACAGCCAATAAAAGATACTCTTTGACCCACCTTCTCTCTGTAGTGCTTCATCTGAGTGTTCAATTACATGATTTATAAATTAGAACTATCTGTTTAATAGGTGCATCGGCAAGTTTGTTGGTAACTTATTGAAAATGTGTTTTTCAGTTCAACATCATCATCCAAACCTCAAACCTCCCCTCCCTGCCCCAGATCCTGCAGTCCTCATGTACATTAAAATGGTGGAAACCATTTGGTCTCTGAGTTGCTCATTTTGCATCTTTGGTTTAAGCTGGCAGCGTTTTTTGGTAGCAGAGATTATTTTAGATGCTAGAATTTCTGATCCCCCAAAGCCAGATCATGCACTTTCAAAGTCCCTCTGGTTTGTTTCAGGCAAAAGCTCTGTCTTACTACAATCCTGTGGCCTAATGAAGGACTGTATTTATTACTGAAAGTTTAAGAACTGGATTTGCACCAGGAATTTCTAGTGTATCTCTTGAAAAGATGAAACCCACTCAAAGTACTATAGGAAATAATTCATCATTCCATCTATTGTGTACAATCAATAACACTAAAAGACTGTCTTGTCATCTTATCAGGCTACATGGATTTTAGCAGTTCCTTTATTAAGCCTGGAAAAGAAAGCAAGAAGAGAGGGATTCTTTGAACATCCAAACACAGTGTCACACTGAGTGTGATCCTGACACTGCCCAGGGAACCTGCTATTCCTTTGTTTACAGATGGATCTGTGATAACCTGACAGCTCAAATGGAAGGTCACCCATGAGGACAAGCAGGGGGTTCTTTTCCATCATCTCTGAACCCTGGAAGTGGCTTTTTTGACCACCCTCAGTATCCGGGCTTTCAATTAAATCCTACTTTTCCTGATGACAGAAGTATGTGGAATGTGATCAGGAGACATTCTGGTAATTTGTCTTGTATTACAAGCAGGGGAGGAGTGCCAGGGTGAAAAGCCATCCTCACAGCTATCCTGAGAGAATTCTCTCTGGATAGCAACAATGGCAGCCACTGAAGTGATACAAACATTCAAGTAGAGGGGTATATTTTTAAAAAAGTAGAGCCAACCATTCGTGCTGGACTATGCCTTTGTACCTGCCACTAACTTTGATGGAGACAGACATCCACCACACGTTTCCGATTTCTTACAGATCAGTGTTGTTATTTCCTTATCATGAAACCGCAGTCCTCACAAAGAGAATTAGCCAAACACTGGAAATAATTCACAAGCCAAACCCTGCAGTCTTCCAAGGGTAGAATTCCATAGCAACTGTCACACTGACTCAGTCCAGTGGTTTATTTAGCCTAGTATCCTGCTTCCAACTACTACACAGAAAGGGGCACAAGAACCATCAGTTATACAACAGCTTCTCTGCAATGCAGTTTCTTCTTAATTCCAATACTTAGTAGTAGTCTTAAACCCTGAAGCACGAGGGTTTCTGACTCTTGTCTTGTTAAAAGTCCTGAGATAACTAGACAATTTTCTGGATAACAAACCTATCCAATCCTTTGCTGAATCTTGCTAAGCAGTGGGTTTCAACTGTATCTTGTGGCAAAAGTTGCACAAGCTAATAATGTCTTGTGTGAATAAAACAATGAGCAGTCCCAGTGGCACCTTAAACATTAACACATTTATTTGGACATAAGCGTTTGTGGATGGAAACCACTTTGTCAGATGCATGGCGTGGAAATCACAGAGATAGGGATAGATACCTTTATAAATCTGTTAGTCTTTACATTTGTTAGTCTGTGATTTCCACTCCATGCATCCAATTAAATGGTTTTTATCCATGAAAGTTTATGCCTAAATAACTCTGTTAGGCCATATCCACACTATGCGAAAGATTGATACTGCCACAGTCGACTTTCCGGGATTCAGTATAGTGGGTCTAGTGGAGACCTACTAATTCGAACTGAGAGGGTGCCCCAGTAGCACTGGTAGTCGTACTCCTCACTAGGAGTAAGGGAAGCCAGCAAGAGCATTTGTGCCCATTGACCTTCCGCTATGTCGACAGCGGAAAACGAGATTTAAAATACATGGATTCCAGCTACTTAATTAATGTAGTTGGAGTTCCATATCTTAAGTGGACCTTCCCCTTTAGGGTAGACCTTGCTTTAGCCTTTAAGGTGCCAGAGGACTCTGTTTTTGCAGATACAGACTAACATAGCTATTCCTCTGAGACTTATGTGAATAAGGTATTTCCCTCCATGAGTTTTGAATTTTTTGTCCTTCATACTTACAAATGTATCACACACACACAATTATACAGAAAATTCACTTTGTGAGAAATAGCCATGATTACCCTGTTTAATAACTAGCTTACTCTTGTCATTGACATTTACTTGCACCTACTTTGTTCTTTTTTCCCAGCACACATACAAAGCACACCATCTGTGAATGTATGCTTTAGTCCAAAGGAGAGCCCCCCCACAAACATTCACTTGACACAGTTTTATTGAGTCACGGTTGGTTTCATATTTCTTTTGCCTGCATTGCATTTAGTGTACCATGACCTAAGGGCAACTGCCCTCCAAAGTCTGCTCTTTTCAGCTGAGGCATCTGTACCCAATGAAGAGGCATGGTAGCAGTAGTATCAATGACAAAAGGAAATACTCAGGCAAAAAGGAGAATTATAGCTTCAAGAGCAGCAAGAATATCATCAAGAGGTCACAGATAAATTTGAGAGGGCAAGTTTACAGTCAGCAGCAGAGTCTGATTATCACTGGGCACCTCTAAACAATTCTGCATGCAGTTGGCCTTAGAAGTGATGCTGCAGAAGAATATACGACTAATTTGACATGAATAAATAAGCAGACGGGAACTGAATAACCTTGTGAGGAAAAAATGGGGAACAGGTTGAACCCATGAGGCTGTGCTGCGGATAAAACTACTATAAAATTTGAAGAGTATGGTTTTTAGTGATGTTCTTCCCGGTTATTTAGACAGAGATGAGTTTATACTCCAGATACAAAGAGCAAAACATGCAGTGTACTTTTAGCATAAGATGGTCCCATTCTTGGAAATGTCAATCTGTGATATCTAAAAAAACAAAAGAACCAGTTACTTAGTCCACAATGAGGCATGTGGAAGATCTTTGGACCTCAATAGTTCATTCTCAAAGTTAATTTCACAGGCTGATATCTGAAAAACTTTGGTTCTCAGAAATGTCGTGTTTCACAAAATGTTGAAGATGTCACTGATCTGATGTGTGTGACAAGTCTGGTAAGGCAATATCTTGTATTTGACCAACCTGTACAAGCTTCTGAACTATACATATCTTGATGTCTGGGGAAGGAAATCAGAGTTTTTGAGCTAAATACAAATGAGCTCAGATTGTTAATTTTGTGCTTTATGTTGAAAAATCTGCTAATTTTGAGTTTAACAATCTGTGCCAATTCGTATTTAGCTCAGACTTTCTTTTTTTCTCAAGATCTGAAGAAGAACTTTGTATAGGTTGAAATCTTATACCTGCCATCAAGAGAAATTGTTTCAATGAAAGATACTGCCTTACCTACCTTGTCTCTCATATCCTGGGACCAACAGAGCTATAAAAACATTGCAGACTGACTTCTTGTATTACTTCCCCTCGCTATTGCTTATTTCCCCCTCTATTTATGTTTATTATGTATTTGTTCAGTACCTAGGATAAAGAGGCCTCAAACTTGGTTGAGGATGGTAGTACTATAAATACTAGTGCTACACTAATGTGCTACACATCACCATGCCTACAAAAACTTGACAATAGTTAGTAGCTGGTTGTGATGTGACCATCTCTTTGTAGATCTGTCAGTCATATCACAGTTGCCTTTTGCTCCATCAACAGTTTATTGCGTAATCTTTTGTAAACTGTTAGGAGCAGGTCCCATATTTTGTCAAGTGTGCATACTGTGCCTAGCACAATGTGTTCCTGATACTGGATTGAGGCTCTGGGTGCTATTGCAATACAAATAATAACAAGTAATAAGCATGCTCTAATATCCTCTAATTTAGATGCAGGATAACTCAGATTACTTCCCAACAGGAGCTGAGTGGCACAGCAAATATTGCCACAGTTGGAGCAACTCAAACAATTGCCATCCATCCATCACATCTCTACATCTTCTTAAAACATGAATTGACTTTGAACTTAATCTTCTGCCTACCCTAAGGATTTAGGATCTAATTATAAAGAATTTTGAATGCACTTAACCCACTTCTTTTTAAAAGGTCATCAAAGCAAGAGATGAAGGTTTAATTTGGATAGAGTTTCCCTGAGCTTGGGATGGACAGGTTTCACTTACAATAATACAACATAAAAATAAAAGGAGCACCATCCATACAAAGATTATTTATGAACAATATATACATATACTTTTTTTTAAGAACTGCTTCCACATTTTCTAAGCTTGGGTGATATGTATTCAAAACCCAGAATTTTGGATTACTACAACAGTAATACATAACTATTTTATTGGGAGAAATCTTGAGAACCTACCAAAACAGCTTTCCTAGCATTAGATTTGATAGTGTTTCCTCTGATAAAATGTCATTGGCTTAACCTGTCTTTCTTCTGTTTAATCACTTTCAGAGGTTCATTAGACCAAGAGGAAATAAACTTTAAAACTCAAACCACATGCCACATTTCAAAGAACAAAAAAGTTACAGACTGTTTCCACTCGCAGTGGCAAGAAGTATTTCAGTTTTAAAAAAAGTTAAAAAGGTGTTGGAAATACCCTTTTCAAATGGAAAAAATGCATGAGATCTCAAGACTTTGGAGTCTATTATTCTGCCTATAATAGGATTTCTCAAGGATAACATAATAGTGAATTCATGTCTTTTAAGGACTTAGTCTTCATTTTATTAATAATGAGCATAATTATACTTTAGATTTTCCAAAGTAAGAATGTGCTGTATAAATGAATAAAATAATATGGAACTCTTACTGAATGATAGAAGTAAATAGACAAATACCATATGTTAAAGTCTCAGAGTTCTCTGAATTTACAAATTTGAGCAAAACTACATATATTATGGAAGCAGACAGTAAACTCCAACATCAACAATATGAATACATATGAGCCATTCTCCCCATTGCAAAATTATACATAAAATCTCATAAGAAACTGCCAATAATATTTGAAAAATACATGCAAAAATAGTGGTGCAACAGATTCAGAGGTTCTTTAGATGAGCATCCAAAACACCGAATTCATGTCTGAGCTCCCCATAACCATGGATGAGTCCAGCAGGCTCTTCAACAATCTGTTCCCCCCACTAATCCTAATGTTCTCTATGTGTATTTGGATAACACCTATGTGATTATGCAGCACTTAATAAAATGTCTTTAGGATCAATTGCAATATAGTGGAGAAGATCCCAAGCCATGCTGGTGGATTTAGGGAAGGCAGCAGGGCTACATAACTTTCTGTCATGTTCCAAGATTGTATAGCCTTGTCCTGTGCACTCATAAGATGCCTAGGACTTTAAACCTTACACACATCACAAGATCGTATACCCACATGCTTTCAGGACCTTCCCTGGCTCTTCATAGCCCCACTTCCTTCATCTCCAGATAAGCTTGTGGATCTTCCTGGATCCCTCCACTTTTAGGCCCCATGCCCTTCTCTACCTACATTGGCCTTATGTTCCAGTGTCTCTCCTTCCTCCCTTCCCCCCCACAAATTAGCCAAACTCTCCCTGGTTTTAGCTTTATTCCTGCAGAACTATGGTTTTGATTTGATGTTTCTTTTCAGGTAGTGAGTTGGCCTAATCATGTTTTCCTTATGAGATCTGACAAACCATAGACTTGGGTGGTCATTTATACTCTCAGTTTGTAGTTTATTAAAATGTGGATTCTAATACAAGGGTTCCCCATACTTTATGCTGTAGTTCTAATGACTTAGGCTCCAGTCCTGAAGTTCCATGTGTATGCTAAGTTTAAATACAGAAGTTGTCCCCATTTTTTACCTTCAAGTGTTTGCAGGATCCAGTCCTTTGACATTAATTATTTGCTTTCCAATTGATAAATGATAACTTCATAGTGACAGCACGCAAAATCTCCAGTCAAGATTGGAGCATCATTGTTTTGGATATGGTGCAAACATATCGGAAGATATTGCCCGGGTCCCAAAGAATTTCTAATATAATTGAAAACAAGACACAACAAATTTGGGTAACAAAAGTAGAAAAGAGGAGAAGGGAGAATGAAGATAGCAGTGACAGGATCCCTTAGCTTCTCTTTTTAATGTTAAATATAAAATCTAAATAAACATACAATTAAATAAGCTAGATGCAAGCATTCCTGACTGGCCATTAACATAGCCATTGCTAGTTGGCACTTTGCATAGCTCAGGATAGGTTATTCCTACAACATAGTGTAGTCGAAGAGTGTCACACATAACCTCTACATTTTCAAACTGTTCCAGGAGATTTAAATTAAATTCAAAGAGATGTGCTTAGCTAAAATCCTCACGTGCTCTTTTGAACATTTTACCCCTTAATACATTTTCAAGACACAATTCAGGCAGCAGTCTGAAGGGCAGAAGGGGAAGGCAGGCCCATTCCTCAAGATACATCACTGTGGTGTTCAGTAGGACAGGCACCTCTTCACATCCAAGGCAGAGTGTCAATAGAAGCATATTACTATACCACATTACACAGGAGATCTAAGAGGTTTAGTGCCCTAGAATGTTTGGCATCCCTTTTAAGCCTGGAGATCCAAATTTTTTTCTAAATCCCCTTTGTTTATTTGAATAGATGTTGGCAGGATAATTAAATGCCCCCTTCAAACATCCTGTTTGAAATATTAAACAGTAATTAGCTTGCTCAACTTGTTGGTTTTGTAAGAAAGGAACCACCTGACTGCCTGCTTTCGTTTGCCTGGACACAGATGCAAAGGCAGTGGTGCATTTCTGTGCGGTTCACACATCTTTTTCCCATGAGAAAGTAAGCATTGTTGTTTGAAGCAAGGTATTTCTCCCAACTTACACACACAGTCACTGCTTGTTTCAGAAAGATGTTGACTAATTTGAACAACCTCTCCAAATGACTCTCCAAACAGAAATGTCTTTCATAAGTTTCCAGGTCAGCGGCCCTCAGTAACCCAGGATGACTATTCTAGGACTGAAGGGACTAAAATAGCTCCATATAAACAGAAACAGTTTCTATATCACATTGTTGCCTCAAGCGCAGTATTCAGCACCTCTCTGAACATTAAAATCTCTCTCCATGAAACAACTTACACAAAAGGATGTCTCTTCCCATGTGGCGTCTCTTCGGTTTGTTGATTTGCGGTAATTTGATCACTTGACTTATAGCAATGTCTATTTTTTGCTCTAGTTTGGAGTTTTAAATGGTCAATTGTAATAGTGCATATGGAAGGCCTCTTCTCCCCTCAGTCCATTCATATCTCAGCAGAAGCTGAAGAGCAGCTACTAGAGCCTCATGAAGTACCTCTATTGTATGGTGCTATTTGTGAGGGGAAAATGGTATCAAATCCCTTTTCACAATGGTATTCAACTCCACGATCCTCAAATTTGTTTTTTTCTGTCTGTACGACAAGCAGCAGCACTGGAGAAACAAAAAATATACTGATGGCACTTCAAACTCATCTCCTCTAATGATTTTGGGCCCAGTCCAATGCCCTTTGAAGTCAATGGAAGTCTTTCCATTGACTTCAATGGGCTTTTAATTCAGCCTTCAACATACCCACATACACAGCATTATTATTAGGCCAAAACTTTCACAAACGTTTTCAAGTGGACATAGTTTATGTCTAGAGTATGGAGGTTCTGTGGTTAGAAAAGGCACACAAGTACGGGTGGGAAAGTTGTCTCCCTTTTCAAATTAAGATAAAGCTAGTTCATAAAACAAACATTGCTAACTTTCCTCTAATCTGCTTTCCTCACAGTTTCCTTTCCCTTTACTTGCAGAACTAATTAGGTGGAATCCTGCCCTCACTGGAGTCAAGGGGAATTTCTCTTTCAAAGGGGAATCAGATTTTTATTTATCATGTATGCTAGAATAATGGAAACAAATTTATAAACTGCTACTGAAAAGGATTATTATGTGGTTTGGTTTCCTAAGTATATAGTTTTCTGAAAATATTTGCCTAAACCTGCTGTTTACAAATACGGAAGCAGTTCAGAGAAGCTATTTAATCTGGACAGTTTGCACTATGTTTGGAACAAGTACTTTAAACACATATGTCCAGAATATGTTTTGGGCAAAGCACTCTAAAGGTTGGATTTTCAAAAGCACCTAAGTGGTATAGGAGCACAGTTCCATTGACTGTCAATAGAATTTCTGCTACTAAATCAACTACATACATTTGAAATCCCCCCTTAGATGTTTAAGAGCATAATTAATTAATCGCACAATTTAAAACATTTTCTCCAAAATGGATGAATTGGTATTTGTTATGTGAAATACATTCTGGTCCTGAAGGAGGAAGTTTGCTGGACCAAGGGAGATCAAACCTCCAGCTTTTTCGGGGCTCCCTCCTGGCCACCATCCCGACCAGTGTGCTGTTGGTGTGGGTCTACTCCCAGCTACCACCCCACTCCAGTCTGTGTGGGTCTCCTTTTCCTTGGGCTCCCTGCTCTCAGCCAGCAGAAGTATCGCTCCTCTGGCCACAGGATCTATCTGCCTCCAGCTGGCAGTGGCTCTGTGCTCCCAGCTGGCACAGGCTCTATGTCCCTGGCCCCTGGACTTCCCTGCCCACAGCAGGCAGAGATCCACCCTCTCCCCCCGCCCCCCAGCAGGGGCTCTGTGCACTTGAGTGGGTTACCTAGGGAGGTGGTGGAACTCCATCCCTAGAGGTTTTTAAGTCTCGGCTTGACAAAGGTCTGGCTGGGTTGATTTAGTTGGGACTGGTCCTGACTTGGGTAGGAGGCTAGACTTGATGACCTTCTGAAGTCACTTCCAGCTCTATGATTCTATGGTTCCATGAACAAGCTCTTAAAAACTTTTGAAAATTCTGATTTGAAAAAAAAAGGTCATATGTTTGGAGCTAAGGACTTGTCTACAGTGGGTTTTGTTGCCGAAAAGGGGGTTTTGGCAACAAAACCTAGAAAGCATTCATATTGCAACATGACAAAAGTCACAAAAAAGTCCTGTTTTGGCTGCAAACATTGTTTGTTCCTCCCCACTTTACTGTTGACAAACATGTTGGCTGTGTCTACATTGGCACCCTTTTCCGGAATTGCAAATCCGTGGGGGGTTTAAATATCCCCCGCGGCATTTGCATGAACATGGCTGCCGCTTTTTTCCGGCTCGGGGTTTTGCCGGAGAAAAGCACCAGTCTAGACGGGATCTTGTGGAAAATAAACCCTTTTCCGGAAGATCCCTTATTCCTACTGAAAGGGATCTTCCAGAAAAGGGTTTATTTTCTGCAAGATTCCGTCTAGACTGGCGCTTTTCTCCGGCAAAACCCCGAGCTGGAAAAAAGCGGCAGCCATGTTCAAGCAAATGCCCCGGGGGATATTTAACCCCCCCCCCCGCGGATTTGCAATTCCGACTGGTCTCATTAGCATCCCTTTTCTGGAAAAGGGTGCCAATGTAGACACAGCCGTAGTGTGTAATACAGTCAGTTTTTCTTTGAGTTTATTGAACTCCAGGATGTTTCCCACAATGCCCGATTAGCCACTCTGGCTGCTGCTTTTAACTCTGCTACTCTGCAGCCACATAACAGGTAAATAGAAATGTGCATCTCTCACCTGCAAAACCCTGGAACTTTGAAATCCATTTCCTGCTGTCTGGTTCTTTGTGTAGTGCTTCTCATGGCATCTTCTCCGAGAAACAGGGGTGGCTATGACTCCAGATACTTCCCTTAGCGGGAAGTTAAGTTTCTCTACTGCAGCCATGGGAGTGAGAGCGGGAGCAGTGTCCCAGGAAGTTGCTCTGTTGCAGCCAGTGTGGGGTGGGGAGATGGGAGTGGTGATGCAGGATGACTGAAGGCTGTATTTCTGTGAACTGGCTAAGCCCTGCCTGGCTCTGTATTACATCCAAAGAGGGCATTGATGTACACAGAGATATCAATAGAATCTTGCTGGGACTTCTTAATTTTCTCATGGAGATTCCGTACCAGGGCTGCCATTTCCTCACTGCTATGGTACGACACTTTCCCAAACCATTCCTCAGACTGTGCTGCTGGAACCAAGGCAGCACAGAGTTAGACTGCATAACAAGCACAGTGCCCCCGGCTCACATCCAGAAACAGAGTCTGGGTTTACCTATTAACTTTCAGCTGTGATATGTCAGCCAGAGTAATGGCAGCCTGTGGACAGTTGTAGGTTTATTACATATTGTTTCCATGTACATCTGCCACATAAGTGTGGACTGTATTTTCTTAGGCCCCTTGCCCAACCCTTCTTCCCCCCCCTCCTCCCATCTTTAAAACTCATCATGATCAGAGTGTCTGGAAAATTCTGCATTTGTCTCTAGGGTAACAAGAAAAGTGGCTGGTTTTGTTTAGAGATGTGCATGTTGGTGAAATGTTACAATTTTTATCAGGAGCCGTACAGTCACTCTATTGTTGTTAGTTACTTTTCCAGGCCAAACCTTGAGAAGCCAGGCACGCTACCCTGCTGACAGATTCTGTCAACTAAGGAAAAAATCTCCGAAGACAAGAGATGATCTAGTCATTCAATGCTCCAAACAGAGAAAAGGGAGGAAAAGAGGGCCAGGGAGATAAAAGTTAGAAGAAAAGCCACTGAGCGCATGCTAATGTTCATGGAAGGCCAAACCGAGATTCTGAAGTTACTAATCAAGATGCAGAGCGAACAGAACCAAAAGCCTCCTTGTCAGAACATGCAGAATTCTTTTCACAGAAACCTTCCCTCTACACCCACATAGCAGCCTCCAAGGCCACACATGGAAGCCTGTAATATCCCTTGTTTCATGGGAATGCCTCACTCAGGATGAGCAGTGGAAGGAGACAGGGAAGCAACCCCAATATACAGAAATGTCAGCATCCCTTATTGTCAAAGTGGTTCCTCAGAACCTCCCTGATATTTATGGCTACCCTATGGGCTTCTCTGACAACACAAATGTCTGGCTGTTCAAACTGTGCACCCAGGCGCTATGCATCAATGTTCCACTCACAGGCAAAAACTTCATCCTTACTCTCACACAAATTATGTAAGTGACAGCATGTGACCGCCATCTTGGGGATATGATCCTCCAAAAGGTTTAGCCTGCCATAGAGACACCTCTAGTTCCCTTTCAATCTGCCAAAGGCACATTCAACAACCATGCAGCACCTGCTTAGCCTGTTGTTGAACCACTCCTTACTGCTGACAAGACTAAATTTAAGAAAACAAAAACACAAGAGAAAAACGCACTGCTTTCAAACAAACAACTGAACAGGAGAAGCAACTGTCATGAAATCTGCCCTCCCAAATTATGCACTGTACATTCCACAAGCATTGCCTTCTTATTTTACTTCTTTGTAAGATGCAAAGAGGTTGGATGAAGTTTAAATGACTGTACTGCCCCTTTCACAAAAAAAGAACAGAAAGACCTACTGACACTGCATGAAGGCGCTGCTTTTCCATCTGCCTGTCAGGGTCTGGTCCTGGTGGCATGAAAGAGCTTGCATGTTGATGAAAGAACTTGGGTGGGACTACAGTAAACTGGTGCCCCATGTAAAGCTATATGAGCCAAGGCAATAAGGGGTAAGCCAGGTCACCTAGGATCACTATAGGTATTTCCACATCCCCCACTGTCATTTTGAGGTCTGTAAAGAAAGTCCTAGCCTACAGCTTTCTGTGTGGGCCACCGTTCCTGAAGATGCATGCATCATGCGCCTTTCCAGACAACCTCACATTTACGTTTGTGAAATACCCACAGTGATCCATAAATGCATGAAGCACCATAGAGAACTGATGTACGCTAAGACAAAGTGGGAGTATGCATGCTATCGATTGCTCCACCACAGTTAAGAAAGCCCTTTTCAGCAAAGCCAGCTGCTATGTCATCCACGTTTCCCAGAGTCACAGTCTTATGCAGTCAAATGCAGTTTATTGCCCTGCATGCTTGCAGAAGTGCTGCCCTGATGGTAGACCTCCCCACTCTAAACTGATTTGCAACTGAATGGTAGCAAATGGGAGCTGCCAACTTCCACAAAGCAATGGCAACACAGCTGTCTACTGAAAGGGCAGCTCTCATTCGGGCGTCTTTGCACTGCAGTGCAGAGGGCAGCTCAACACACAGCTTCAGGATGGTTGTTTTACGTATCCAAAAGTTCTGTAGCCACTGCTCTTCATCCCATGCTTGCATGACAATGTGATCCCACCACTCAGCTCTGGTTTCCCTAGCCCAAAAGTGATGGTCTGCACCGCACAGCTGCTCTGTGACAGCCCAATGCCACTTTGCTGCTGTCCCTGTCACGTTGTCATCCGCACCTGAGCCTTCTTCCTCTGATACTAAGGGTGTGTCTAGACTACAGTGATTTTTCGAAAGAAGTAGCCTTTACTCACAGTAAATCGACAGAATGTGGCAGTTTTGTCAATGGCGGTAAACCTCGTTTTACGAGGAATAACACTATTTTCCACAGAGATCTGCCAAAAAAAGGGAAGTGTGGATGCGGGGAAGATTTTTTGTTGAAAATAAAGGCCTTCAGAAGAAGCCCCAGAGGACACTCCTGCCAGACCTTCCATCTCTATTTTCCTGCCTGTAGCCATCTTTTAAAGCCACAGGCACCCAGGAGTAACAGGACCCTGACTGCTCAGCTCTTCCTGGTAGGGCCATTCAGAGCCATGTCCCAGGGACAAGCCCCCTGAGATCCCCCTGGCCCTTCCAGGGACACATCCCTACAAGAAGCCGGGGCACCAAATGCCGGGCACCCTTCTGGTCTGGCCCCGAGATCAAAGCCCTCTTGGGGCTCGTCTGAGGAGGAGTCTCTTCAGGCACTGCAGTCCAAGAGGAGGACATTTATGCCAGAATGGCAGATGGCCTTGCCAAAAAAGGTCACCACCTCCGCACACTGGAGCAGGTCAGGGCAAAAGCCAAGGAGCTGCGGCAGGGGTATGTTAGAGCCCGTGAGTGAAGCTCCCACTCTGGGGAAGCACCACACTATTGTGCCTATTATGAGGACCTGGAATGGATTCTGGGGGCAGGGAAACCCCTGTCTCCTGAGAGCGTTGTGGAATCTGGGGTGGAGACCCCTGTGCAGCAGCGGCTGCAGCTCCCTGGTGAGACCCCAGAGGACCAGCAGCTCCAAGAGGAGGAGGCGGAGGAGTACACCAGCAGGAGCACAGTGACCCTGACCCTGGAGCCAGATGCAGGAGGCCTCCCAAACAACTTCGGACACCAGGGAGGGAACATCAGGTGAGTTCTGTGAGGGTCCAACACACACAGGGCAGGGGAGGTGGGAGCAAAGTGGATGGTGCAATACTGTGACATGTCATGCTGATCACAGCCTGGGGAGGGGGTGGGGAGGCACACACATGGCCAACCGCAGGAAGGGCCGTCTTACCCCTGCACCAGCATGGCTGCGAGGCACCACCTGCTCCTGCAGGCAGTGATGCCAGGTGCAGGCATGGGTTGGGGACGCTGGGATTGCCACACAGCTTCAGGCCTCTCAGCAACCTGGGGGAACCCCAACTGTGGTCTGACACTTGCCTGTGCTGCTTGGCCATGGGGTGGGGAGGGCAGGATGGTGGCCTGCACACCTTTTGGGCTCCAGGAAGGCCATGGCTGCTGGCCAGGCCACATCATGCCTAACTGAAACCACATCGGCATCCCCTGACCCTATAGGGCAGGAAAGGACTGCTGAGAAGGGAAAATGTGAGCATTCATGAGTGACGACTTTTCCCTCTTGTCCTCCACAGCCGGACCAGCTGTGCAGGAGGGGAGCACCACATCTGCCCCACCACCCAGATGGCTGCAGGAAACCTGTCGGCACTGGTGCGCATATATGGACCTGGTGCGCCAGCACATCTCAGTCCTGCAAGGGATGCAGGAGACATTTAACCAGAGGACGCAAGCAGAGGCACAGTGGCGCAGTCGCTTGCTGGACGAGTTTGTCCAGAAGTGCACTGCTATTTGCACTGCTATCTGGGAGGCCATAGCCTTCCCCTGTCCTGTGCCTGTTCCTGCTCCTCCTGCTCAGCCTGCTCCCCCTCACCCTTTGTCCCCTCTTCACCCCCTGTCCCTCCCTCACCCCCTGCCATCCCAGACCCAGTTACAGCCCCACCTCCTGCCCAGCCCCCTACTGTCCCAGCCCACACACACAGCCATCTCCGAGCAGGCCTCCATAGTCAAGGTGGCAGGGGCTCTTCATCCAGGTGGCACCCTCAGCCCTGAGCCTCCCTCCATCCTTCCAGGTTGACATTCCCCTCTCCCCTTCCAGACTGACATCCCCCTTCCCACCTGTGAGAGTCAGTAAGGGAAGCACTTCATTTTAACAAACCATTTATTTTTCTGAACAAAAGAGTTTTATGGTTTTTGAAACAATCAACAATAAAATAAACTGCCAACATTTTTTCAACAATACCTGTCTCTGTTCTCAGTGTGAATGTGTACAATCTGAATGTGGGGCTGGAGGGGTTTTGGTGGGGGGGGAGGTCCTGGAGGCATGGGGCAATCCCACATTTGGAAGGCCCCAGGGAAACTCATCGGGTTCATTTGGGAGAATTGCTCCCTTAGGGTTTCTGGAATGTGCAATCCCAGCTGGTGGGCTTGCCGGATGGCAGACATCCAGGGCTGCTCAAAGTGCCTCCCCTCCACATCAGCCGGTGTCCCCCACAGTGGGAGGAAGGCCTCCTCTTTCCTCTCCACTAGGTTGTGCAGCGCACAGCATGCTGCAAACACATTGGGGATGTTGTGTTCCCCCATGTTCAGCCAAGTGAGCAGGCATCTAAACCTGCCCTTCAGATGGACAAAGGTGCACTCCACCTGGAAGTGAGCCCGGTTCAGATGGGAGTTAAAAAGTTCCCTGCTCACATCCAGGGTCCAGTGAATGGCTTCATGAGCCAGGGCATAAGGGGGTACACCGCATCAGCCACGATGCACGTGTAAGCAGGGGCTGAACTGCTGCTTATTATCAGCCAGCTAAAAGGAGGGGTGGGTGTGCCCACTACAGTTGTTTAGCTCTGCAAGGTAATTAACTGTTAACTGTTGATATGTAAATACAGCTCAGGAGAGAATCCGAGGTGTGGCTATGTAAATCCCATTCAGCCAGGGCTGATGGAGGGTCAGTGTTGGAATGGAATGTGGAGAATTGTAAATAATTTGGGACTGTTGTGGGGGTCACTAAGCATGCTGCCCCTAAATGTGGGAACTGTAAAACATGCCACCAGTGCTTGCAGGAGAGACACCATCATCATGGTAAGAGGTCTTGGAGGAACAAGCCTCCCCCCTTCCAGAGTTGAGTGAACTAAGCGGGGGGGGGGGGGGGGAGGGTTAAAGGGCTTGAATCATTCTGCTCCACACCTGCCAGGTGTGAGCTATAAGACTGGCCCAACCTGCCACTTTTCCCCTTTGTTTTAAGGACAGACCTAAAGCAGACTCCCGGAGGAGTCTTTTCTTTTGCTAGTCCAGTGGAAGCTGAATTCCTTTGCCAGTCCAGCTGTTGGCTAAAGAGTTGAAATCACTGAGAGCTGAAATCACTGGTTTGGCTGAGAGCCAAACCCATTGCAGCCAGTGAAGTGGTGACGACCAGCAGAGTGGCTGGTGGGAATCACTGACTGCTGGTGTAACATGGCTGGTAGGAGCGGTGGCAGGCGAGGAACGTCGACCAGAGGTGTAGCGCAGAGCAGCGGCAGGCAACTAGGGGCGTGGCACAGTGACCAGCAGTGTGGTGTGGAGCGGCGGCAGGCGAGGAGTGGCAACCAGCGGTGTGGCGTGGAGCGGTGGCAGGCAAGGAGTGGTGACCAGTGGCGTGGTGTGGAGCAGCGGTGGCAGCAGGCGAGAAGCAGCGGCAGGCGACCACGTCCGGTGGCGTGGGACGAGACAGCTGGTGGAGCATGGCGGAGTGTCGTAAGGTGCCCCCTACCTATCTCCCCACCCCCATTTCTACCCAGGTTGGGAGGTGAAACCCTGCAGATGAACTTTGGGACTCTGGGTGGCACAGACCAGGGACAGAGACTTTTTGGGTGTCAGACTCTTTGGACTTCAAGTGATTCTTGGCTGGGGGGAGGGGCTTAGCTCATGTTTGGGTTATGAACTCTGTTTGTGGTGTTTTCCCCAAGTTAATGCTGTATGACTTCTCTCTCTGTCTCATTAAATGTTTCTTTCCTACACTCAGACTCAGTGCTTGCGAGTGGGGAAGCATTGCCTCTCAGAGGCTCCCAGGGGTGTGTGAATTTCCCAGATTACTGGGTGTGGGCTCAAGCCAGTACTGTGTGAGACGGACCGCAAGATATTGAACCTAGACCTGGTTACTGCCAGGCCTACCTGGCAGAAGGATTACACACGTAGGCATCTGCACATCTCCGACTGCATAGTTTCACTCTGGAAAGAATGTCCCAGCCTGCAGCCTGTGGTACAGATAGGAGTTCCAGAAGATGCGGGCGTCGTGTGCCCGGTCTGATCACCCAACACAAATGTCTGTGAATTGTCCCCGGTGGTCGACCAGGGCCTGCAGCACCATAGAAAAGTAGCTCTTTCTGTTAATAGACATGGAGTGGTGCACAGATTGGGATGTGCATTCCATCGAGTGCTCCACCGCAGTTCAGAAATCCTAGCCCTGCAAATCCAGCCACGATGGTATTCCAAGTCTCCGAGGTGGACAGTCCTGTGAAGCAGCTCCGAGTTGATGGCCATTACCACTTGCAGAAAGGGACAAATAGAAACACACATAACAGGACATTAGAGGAGTTGCGTGAGCTGATGAGAGGTGCTTCCCCACCCCTCCCCTCCGAGACCCCAAGAGTCCCCCCCAGGCAACCCTCCAGCCCCTCCTCTTCCCTCCCCATCCCCCGCACCATGGCAGGGTGAGGCCAGGAGGACTTCTACCACTGCAACCCCCATCCTCCATTCCCTCTGCCCAGTCCTGACTATCCCCCCTTAACTGTCCTCTCATGAACTGTCCCCAGAGAGTGACTTACCTCCATCAAGACAGCCGCAACAATAGACCTCTCCATGCCAAACTGGTGTCCCACGGAGCAGTAGCTGTCGGGGGTGACCCGCTTCTCCGGGGGGGTGGCAGGCCACAAGCGAGTGTCCTGGCGTTGTAGGGCAGGGGCAAGCCAGGCACACAGATCCTGGAAGGTGGACTTCTGCATACAGAAGTTTTGGAGCCAAGCCTCATCATCCCACTGCTCCATAACAAGCCTGTCCCACTAGTCTGAACTGGTGTCCAGCCTCCAAACTCGCCTCTGCAGGAATAAGTTCGGTGGCAAGGGTAGTGGGGCTGCAGCCTGAGTGAAGGGCTCAAAGCTGGGCTCTGAATTCAGCTCTTCTACAAACATCATGATGGTCTCATGAAGATGCAGCAGAACTTTCAGCATCACAGTGTGGGGCCATCGCCTGCCCAGGTGCAGCTCAGGCTCTGTGGCCAAAAACACAGTGAAAAACAGAAAAATAACCCTGAAAATAAACTGCTGTGGTGTCCAAGGAAGCAGGGCAACCAGGTCAAGCACTGCAGCAGCTTTGCTTTCCCTCCAGGAGGTAGGCAAGCCAGAAGCAGGAGCAGAACAACAGCTGTCCAGAGGGATCTCTTTAACCATGCATCTCTGCAAAGGGCATGCAGCAGTACCTGGAAATAAAGGCTGCCCTCATGTTCTGCCCGAAGCACTTCCAGGTGCTTTTTTTTTTTCAAAAGAGCGTCCGGCAGTCTGGATGCTCTTTTTCGAAAAAGCAATCTAGATGCTCTTCTTTGACCGAGGCTTTTTCGAAAGAAACTTTCAAAAAAGCTTCTGTCAAAAAAGGCGTGTAGTCTAGACGTGCCCTAAGTACATAGGTAGCTCTGTTGCAATGTCCTAAGCACATTGAACATAACACAGGAGAGACGTCTGTGATCCATGATTTCTCACAGCAGATGCTGAAGTGTACAGCAAGGACTATCAGTTTCAAATGGCACGAAAATAAGCCAAAAGCTCCAGGAAGGCTGGGAAGCAAAGAAGTGGCTGATGGGACAATTTCCTTGTTCCCCAAATTCCTAGAGCTACCTTGCACAATCTCACAATGCCTGCAGACTGAAGGAGAGATCAGGCACTGTGGGATTCATACCTACATTGCTTTATTCTTTCTGTTGATGGCGGGAGCTAACCATGTGGCCATGCCATGTTGACAGAGTGTGGCAATGTAAGCATGATTTGGCTACTTTCTTTTTGATGATTTATCAATGTTGACAGTGCTTTTGTTGCCAAATCTTTCCAGAGTAGACATAGCCTAAAACTTTGCAAAGATGAGGAGGAGAGGCAAGTAAAGTGAAAATGGTTGAAACTGAATTGTTTAGATACTCTTACAGCAGCATACAACTCTTTTCTCCATACAACAAACTGGGTCTAAGTAACACTGGTGTTTCAACTGTGTGCTAATTACTCTGCGATACTTGAGGTGGCTGAAGTCAACACATCTTGAAATTAAATTAGATACTGTGCAATAATCATAAAGTGTGTGAATGGAAAGAGCAAAGAAAGTGAGGACCATTTTTCATGGTCAAATTACCTTTGGATTGCATTAGTATCCCAACATTATAATTATTAGCTACTTGGTAGATCAGAGAAAAAGGAGCACTGCAACATCCCATGCAGCAAAATGGAGTCCAGAGTTTTGTATGTGATTATTAATGATTTGGAAGAAATAGTGGACAACCAAGTGGTGAAATTCATCAGTGTGACACACCTAACACTTCTGCAGGATTTAATCAATCTGAGGGATTTCAGAAAGTACAAAAGAAGAAGTAATGTAATTTAAATAAAGGCAGTGCAATGTATCTTGAAGAAAATCCTGCAATCCACAGTGTTATTGATTTAACAATTTAATAGAGTGAGTACACTCCCATTAACAATGGGAGTCTGGCATGACTAAGACAGCAGAATCTGACCCAGATTGACTAGTAAATGAAACTTTAAATTTACCCTAATGACCTCTAATTAGTAGGATTTTGATAAGGAACAGATTTTGAAGGTCAGATGGCTAGCCAAATACTGATGTGTGTTTCAATATGTAGCTGTGGTATAACATACAAAATATTAGTGTGACATTATCCAGAATGGTTATTGAACAAATATAATATAAAAAAATTCCTTGAAAACTATGTTCAATTTTGATGGAAAGAAAAAATTGATTGAAAAATATGAAGAGGAGCTCAACAAAGCAGTTAAGGAAATGTTAATATAATTGGGGCTATATTTTCAGAGAAGTAGTTTTTTTTATTTGGCATTAGGGTTTTAATGATTCATAGCTTTTAAGGCCAGAAGAGGCCATTAGTTTATATAATGTGTCTCAGTTCTGCGAAAAATTGAAAGAATATTCTGCAAGGGACAAACAAATGGGCAACAGGACAGCACATTGTCTTCCTTGAACCATGAGATGTCACTTTAAGATTTGCGAGGCTGCTGAAGTCAATGGGCCAAGAACCATTGGCAATGGTTCATTTTGCCATGAATGACACTGCATTGAAAGATACCTCATAAAGGATGACATTAGAGAACTCAGATGTTTGCTGAAAAAGAAAAATGTCCAAGTGATCTTCTCTGAAACCCTTCCTGTCCAACAAACCAAGGAAGACAGAATATTTTGGAAGTGAACCACTGGCGTAGGGTGAAAGTGGTGTAGGGTGAAAGGTTATTGTTTTAGGGAACATTGGTGCACCTCTGTGAGGATAGGGGGTATAGTCTTGATGTTCTCTGCTTCAGTAGCAGAGTAAGCAAGTGCTCTGGGGACAGGCTGGCAAAAGTCCAGGAGGGCATTAAATTAATAACAAAAGGAGAGGGCAAAACAAGGGGGACACGAGCAATCATTTAGCACAGAATCAAGGGGTTGAGAACAAAATTAATCAAGGAACCAAAGGGGAAGAAGTTATTTAATTGCCTATCAATCTATACTAGGATCCTGAATAACAAACTAGAAGAACTGGAATTTATCATATCTGAACAAAAGCTTGATGCACTTGGTATTACTGAGACCAGATGGGTTGTTATGCACAGTTGGAATGTTACAAATCAAGTTTAAGAAAAATCAAGTTGGCAAAAGGGGAGAGGGAGCAGCATTTTATCTAAAAAAATGACATTACCTATTTCCCAGTCACTAAAATTTGGAAAAGCTTTGGCATTGAATGCTTATGGATCAATGACCTAACAGAAAAAGCACAAGATGTGGTATTAGTTACTGTCCACTGCAGAATACCAAACCACATTGGAGAACAAGATAACTGGCTCCTTATGCAGTCTTATGTTTTTTTTGGGGGGGGGGGGCGGGGGGAACCATGTGATCATGGAGCACTCTGAGTGAGATATGCTGGAGGGTTCATGCTGCCAGGGCTATCACAGTCCTGGAATGTGTAAATATTATAGATGTCAGTTTCCTAACTCACAAAGTGTTGTGACCAATGCAATGGAATTGGATATTAGATCCAGTCTTGACAGATAAAGAGGAACTGATCACAGAATTAAAAAATTAATTACAGCGTCGGCGATCATAACTTTGGTCATATTTATAATGCGCAAACTCCAAAGCAGTGATAATTATTTAGTGCTTTAAAGGGCCAGTTTAAAAACTGAAAACAATTATGATCAGAAAAATATAAACGATCATTCTGAATAATTTAAGAACATTTATTAAATGCCCCAAATACCAAAATTCCACAACCAAAGATGAAGGCTGCATTGATTAAAAATGAACAAGTTTTAGAAGGCAAATGAAGGCTTCTATAAAAATAAATGGCAATTTAAAAATGGAAGAAAGCAAGAGCTATTAATAATGAATATAACCAGAAGCTAGAATGTATTGAACATTGATAAAGTAAGCAAAGGAACACAAGGAGAAATCTAAGGCCAGCAGATTTAGGAACAATAAGAAAAGATTGTTCTAAAGCACTGTTTCTCTAAATGGATTGTAGGCTCATTTTGGGTACGTCTAGACTACAGGCTTTTTTCGACAGAGGCTTTTTGGGATTGTGACCTAGCGTAGGAGGGGATTGTGATCACGGGCAGGAGATTGGGGTGCCAGATCTGGGAGGGAGTATGGGTGCATGTGGAATAGTGAGATAGGAGTGAGGGGACAGAGGCTTGGGGAAGGGAGGGACGGGGATATCAGAGGCAGGCTCTGGTCAGGAGACTTACCAACAAGCAGGAAAACCAGCCTTCCTGCCTGCCTGCAAAGCTAAAGGCTAGCTGAGCTTTAGAAATTGGCCAATGGGATTGTGCTGGGCGCAGGAGCAGCATCTGAATCTTCTCTCCTCCCCTCCTGACTCATAAAGAGAAAGTGCCCTGCAGCTGCGTTTCTGAGCAGTGTGCAGGGCAAGCAGGGGAGCCTGCCTGGGGCTCCCCACTGCCTCCGTGGTCTAGATCCGCTGGCTTGGTGGGCTGGATCTGGCCTGCGGATGGTATTTTGCCCAGGCCTGTGTTACATAAACAAACCATAACACATATTACATGGATTAAAAACTGGGTTCTATAACCTTTTGTTAAAGATTTTTCCCCATCATATGCACATACCAGCTTGTTGTTTGTTTGTTTGTTTGTCTGTTTGTTTTGGTGCTCAGATCCCGTGTTCAGTGATGTTAGTTTGTTTTTATGTTGAAGAAAAAGTAAGCTCTGAAAAAAAGTATTTTTTGGGAAAAAATATACAGAGAACTACATGAAATTGGGAAACGTATGAGGAAAAAACCCTCGAGAGAGGTCAAATTTTAGATCTGCCAACAATAATAGCAGCCTTTAAATATTGTCTATACTATCTGCTGTGGAAAAGCCATCTGGGGCAGCAATGCAGTATCCACCTTTGGGTATCATAACAATGACCAGAGACTTATTTCTCTATTTGTTTCAGTTAAATGAATATTGAGCTATCTGCATATTTTTAAACACTGACTCACTTTGGGTCAGGTAAAATTAAAGGTAATTATAGAAACATTATAGGGGCTTGCACAAGCAAGGGTACTAAGAGCAAACCCAATAAAATATTTGTGTCTATACAGAACAGAAAATTAAATTAGATGCAAGAACGTTAAAACCATTATGATAGCTCATTTCTCTTCAGCATTCCCTCATGGCACACGCAGACTATCCTCCCAAGTATGGTCTAACATGTTAAACACCTACTTCTAGAACAGGAAATATCTATTCTATATTTTGGTTTTGCTACAGAGCAGAGTTTGTATTTCTTTCTTTCATAGGATGGAGGCCTGCTCCTAGAAAGGAGAGAATTAGAGAGAGGGAGCCGTATATCCTGTTGACTCAACGTTGAGCCTGCATGCCGCAATCTACAAAAAACATCTGGATAAAATTACAAATGAGAGTGTTAAATTACCAAACAACACATCTTTCTGGCAATTCCATATTCTAACTTTGGTTATACTATTTGTACAGATTGATTAGACATTTTATTATTATTTTATGGGGTAGTTCAAGGAACAAAGTCAGCCTGCTTGGAATTTTTACAAGAAAATAGTTAATAAAAACATATGAAACTTTTGGCAATACCAAAAAATTCGCACTGTGTCTGGGAACATGAAGATGTGAGCAACAACATTGGCTCAGTGCATCAATCAGTGCGATTATAATGTGAATGTCGAAGTGGTAACACTTGGGCAAGAGTGTTGGGACAGAATTCAGGATCTCACAGAGTTTTTCTGTTTTCCTGTGGCAGCTGCTGTCCAGATCAAACCACTTTTTTTTGTAGTAACATTTATTTTATACCAGGATGGAATTATAATGTTTAAGGCCAGAGAAGTCAGATTGAGTTTTATTCTATCTGCTGAAAGAAGTCCAGGGTTATTTTAAATAAATGTTTATTGTGGTGAATTCTGATATTGATAAAAACATTTTCATTATTTTTCCTTGAAGTTAGAGCTGCCAGAAATGGATGTGCAGAAGGTCAGACTGACCTCTCTCATTTACAGTGCCTCTTGTGATGATAGAAAAGTAAATTTCCCACAGATTTCTGTGTTCCATCTCAGAAACCTGCACCCAAAAACCAACCTCATGAAACATGCTACTCCTGCAGCAAAAACAAATCCAGATTTTCTTCATTCTTCCAAATCTGCCTTCCTTACGCTCTGAGAAATTATACTTTTTCAGTGTGAAATATTTACTGTATATTAAAGATAAAAAGCAAAATAAGGTATAGCAAGTTACTTCTCCATAGGTGTATATAACAGGAGGAGGGGGGAGCAATAACTCAGTTATGCTAAATGCCTCACTGGTAGATTTAAAAAGTGAAGAGCCCTTCTCCCCTTCCCAAGTACCTTTGCATAAAGGGTTTCTATCTTGTTTTAGGGCTGACTAAAGAACTCTACACAAGCTTTGCTCATAGCCCTTGGTATAGGGGACAGATTCATGTATTCCGAGGCCACAAGAGACCTCAACTATCATCTACTCTGACCTTCTGCATAACACAGACCACAGAACTTCCTCAAGATAAAATCTCTTTGAATTGGAAAACATCTTATAGAAAAACATCCAGTCTTGATTTAAAAAATGCCAGTGTTAGAGAATCTTCTAAAAGCCTTGGTAAATTTTTCCAGTGCTTAATTACTAATGGGTCATTTGCCTCACTGAAGAAGAAGAGGGGCCAGAGTGTCCTGCTATAATGATGCTGCTTTTCTGTGCTTCTTAGGCTGTAACTTACAAGGCCTCTCTGGCTGCCCTAAAATACAGAAATCATACAGGTAGTTGAAGATGACCTTTTCCCCATTCATGTTCCCAGAGCAGGAAATGAGTCATTAGGAATCAGGGCCAATGTGAGTCTGCGCTGTACTGGGCTATGTCTCAACCTGGAGTAGCAGCTGTGTCCTGCACACAGAACACAGAAGCATAATAGTATTCATGGATATAATCAACACAAATACCCCACTGCAAAGTATCATTCTCTATTTAGTGAGGAAATAACGGGTAGCTTCCACAGATATCCTTTTGTTCTCAAACATTCAGCTATCTCTAGTCTGTGTCTTGTAGAAAGTGAACTCCAAAGACATGTTTCCAATTAGAAAATGGTAAGAAAGAGTGAGAATTTCCTGGTAAAAGTGTTCTTTCTGCATTTTCACAAATCTTCTCACCATTTTGTTCCTGCGGGGGGAAAAAGGGAGAAAAAGTATAAAAAAGGAAGGGAAAGAATAATGCTGAAAAACTAAACACTGAAAATGAAAAACCAAATATTTTGGGCTCCCAAAAGCCAAAAGGTAATGATATTTTAAGTAAAAACTAAACAATAAATATTGCTTCTTTTGAAGTGTTGATTCAAATGAAAACACTTGAATTCTGAGTTTCAGATCGGAATATTGAAATTATTGTTGAAATGGACATTTTCCTACAGCAAATACCAATTTCTATGTTCTTGGATGAAAAAACTGTTTTAGTAAAATACTTGTAACCAGCTCTATTTCCAATCAAGTGCTTACTGTCACAGTTTTTTCAGAAGAGGTAAGAGTTCTGTTTCCATTGTTCTTTTTATATAATGAAATCACCTTCCTGTATCTCAGTACATGTTCCTTAGTGTCAGTGAGACGAATATATGAGAAAATTTACAGGCACTAAAAACACAAAAATACTCCTACTTCATAAATGTACCATGCTGTCGAAAGTATAATGTCTATGACTTGGTCATGAAGTAATTCATTTAAACTTCAAGTTTAATAATTGCATTCCAGTGAATTAAAGGTACCCAGCATATGGGCTGCATGTAGCAAATATCACCTGTTTGTAATGAAATATTAAATTGGCTTAAAGCAGAAAAGCTTGGTTACAGAACTGGTCTTGGATACAAACTTGCCTTGTGTTCTGAGCTGTTTGATTTCAAGATTTTGGTTTAACCTATCACTGAAAAAAAAAGAATCAATTGCAAAGCTCAGATCAAGGGAGGGCTGCCCTTAAAGAAAGTTCTGCATAACTGAATATTGGTTAAACTATTAGCATTCTCTAGAAATTGAATAAGATTCTCTGGAAATTATTCTGAAATCCTAATATTTAGAAGACATATATTTTTGATCCCGCTATACAAATTTATTGCCGGGATAGAATTCTCTATTTTATCCATTAGTAAAATATTTTACATTCTACAATACTATTCCATAAAGTATCAGAGGGGTAGCCGTGTTAGTCTGAATCTGCAAAAGCGGCGAGGAGTCCTGTGGCACCTTATAGACTAACTGAAGTGTTGGAGCATAAGCTTTCGTGGGCAAAGACCCACTTCGTCAGATGCATGTCAGACATGCATCTGACGAAGTGGGTCTTTGCCCACGAAAGCTTATGCTCCAACACTTCAGTTAGTCTATAAGGTGCCACTGGATTCCATAAAGGTGGATCTTAAGTTCCTTTAGTTTGGGGGCATTTGGATCAAGGTTTTTGTTCTGGATCAGATTTCCTAATAGTTATTTTGAAATTTAGGGAATAAGTTTTGCGCTATCAAATTGAAACTATTTGCAAACTTCAGACTGCAAGGGCTCCAAATGTTTCTTAACACTCTTCCTCCCCCACAAAAGTAGCTGATTCCCCTGTTCTGGCTCCATGTGGATCAACTGATTATTGTCAATGTCACCATCCTTTAGAAAACCAGACATTCCTTGAGTTCATGAGTTAGGGAAAGAAGGACCAACAAGGGTAAAAGTTTCTTTTAAATAAGTCATTCTACAGTTTTCCTAATCTGAAACTCCTTTTGCTTATACTTACGTACACTTGTGGTGAAAATTACATGCAGATTTGTTGAACCACACTTGCTGCTGTTTGGCTTGCTTTACTAGTAACTGACAAGCATTCCAGCAAGGTTCTATGGTAAATCATATCCAAATCATACTAAGATTATATGTGTTCTCTTCTTATTATCTGAAGACCTATGGACTGCAGTATGTAGGAAGATAGGGATGCTGATCATAGTGGTGCATTCTAAACAGAAAATATGTGTGGAAGAGGAGTTTGGAGCAAATGATTAGTTGGTAGAAAAGAAAATAGGCCCCATAATTGAGGGTGAAGAAAGCAGAGTGTCTTGCCATTGATAGATATAGAAGAATGTGCTGTCAGCGGTTCCCTTGGCTCCTAATCCATTTTAGAATCTTGGTCTACACACAATTAAGCAATGTTTCACTAGTAATAAGGGATATAGCTGGAAGTCTGGCAGAGATGTAGGAAAGAGATTTTTACTGAGCAAGTAGAGATGTCAGTGTTACATTTTGACAGACTTGTGTTTTTCTGATAGCAACCTGGCCCAGCTTGCATTCCTGAGCCCTGCTGCTACATCAAACTACATCCCATCTGAAACCTAACCCTCTTTTTCTAATTCCATTCTTCATGCTACAAAAAGCATTTTCAGTGCATGTCATTCTACACCAGTGGTTCCCAAACTTTTCAGCCCTCCCCAAAATAGCAGCAAAACTTGTTGAGCAAAAAAAAGGAACTGACCGAGGCTGCAAAACTTGATGGGGGAGAGGAAGGCTTCTCCGTTGATTAGGGCACTAGCCTATGATTTGAGAGATGTGTCTTCAATTCCCTTCTCCCCATCAGACTTCCTGTGCAAACTTGGACACGTCATTTAATCTCTCTGTGGCTCAGTTTCCAAAGTGTACAATGAGGATAATAGCACTTCCCTGCCTCACAGGTATGTTGGGAAGACAAATACATTAAAGACCATGAGATGCCTGTATAATACAATGATGGGGGATATTTAAATGCCTCAGATAGATACATAAATTCATAGAATCATAGATTCATTGGGTTGGATAACCTCAGGAGGTCATCAAGTCCAACCCCCTGTCCAAAGCAGGATCAACCCCAACTAAATCATCCCATCCAGGGCTTTGTCAAGCAAGGACTTAAAAATCTCTAGGGATGGAGATTCTCTCACCTCTCTAGGTAGCCCATTCCAGTGCTTCACTACCCTCCTAGTGAAATAGTTTTTCCTAATATCCACTGTAACTGCTCCTTGTTCTGTCATCTGTCACTACTGAGAACAGCCGCTCTCCTTCCTCTTTGGAACCCCACTTCAAATAGTTAAAGGCTGCTACCAAATTCCCCCTCACTCCTCTCTTCTGTAGACTAAATAAACCCAAATCCCTCAGCTTCTCCTCATAGGTCATGTGCTCCAGACCCCTAATCATTTTTGTTGCCTTCCGCTGGACTTTCTCAAATGCATCCACATCCTTTCTGTAGGATTACCATATTTGAACTTTCAAAAAAGAGGATACATCTGAGAGGGATTGTATTTATATCAGTATCTACCAACTCACATTGTTTTAATGTGTTATGTATAGATACTGATACAGATACACTCCCTATCAGGTGTGCCCTCTTTTTTGAAAGTTCAAATATGGTAACCCTACTTTCTGCAATGGGGAGCCCAGAATTGGATGCAATACTCCAGATGTCACCTCACTAGTGCCGAATAAAGGCACTTCTCTAGATCTGTTGGAAATGCTCCTCATAATGCACCCTAATATGCTGTTGGCCCTCGTGGCTACAAGGGTACACTGTAGCTTCATATCCAGCTTCCCATCCACTGTAATCCTCAGGTCTTTTTCTGCCTAACTGCTGCTTAGCTAGTAGGTCCCCAGCCTGTAACAGTGCTTGGGATTCTTCTGTCCCGAGTGCAGGATTCTTACTTGTTCTTGTTGAACCCCATCAGATTTCTTTTGAACTAATCCTCCAATTTCTCTAGATCACTCTGGACCCTACCCCTGCTCTCCAATTTATCTACCTCTCCCCGTAGCTTAGTAATTCCTGTCTTACATTCTCAATGTAAACTAATTTCTAAAACACCCATCCCCAGCTCCAGATACCCTAATAGATATTTAAAATAACAATCCATGCTAGAATAAACTCTCAGCTGCCTAACCTATTTTCCCCTCACCTTGAATTATCTTCAGTTTTATCAAAGGATCTCAAAAGGGGTTGTACAGCAGAACATCTGTGCATTTTTGAGACCCTATGTATAAGTCTAATTTTTCTCTGACTTGTTTTCCTAGCAACTTGAAAATTGCAAATACAAATGTAAAACAGCTGGTACTTACATATCATCTGAAGATCAAGATAAAACATGCACTTAGGGTGTGTCTAGACTACAGGTTTTTTTTTTGAATAAAGTAGCCTTTTTTCAAAAAAAGTCACCTGTGTCTAGACTGCAGCCGCGTTTTTTCAAAAGTAAATCGAAAGAACACGGCAGTTTTTTTGATCACAGTAAACCTCATTCTACGAGGAATAACGCCTTTTTTTGAAAGTACTCGTTCAAAAAAAGAAGCTACCAAATGCAAACTATGCTTTTTCGAAAGAGGGTGTCTAGACTCTCTTTCGAAAAAGAGCCTCGCTTTTTTGAAAAATCTGCTTGTGGTCTAGATGCTCTCTTTCGAAAGAGGCTTTTTCGAAAGGTTCTTTCAAAAAAACCTCTTTCGAAAGAGGCTTATAGTCTAGGTGTAGCCTGAGAGTGAAAACGACATTCACCAATATGTGCCAGAATAGTTGAACCACATTGCTGCTGTTTGGCTTGCTTTACTAATAATTGATGAGCATTCCAGCAAGGTTCTCTGGCAAGAATAAAACAAAGGAAGTGAACCAGAAAAAGAGTAATCAAAAAATGTAAATGACAGAGGGTCTTTGAACCTTGTATGAAACATAGACCATTTTCTCTAGAAACTCTGCAGGTGGAGGAAGAGGCTCAATGATCTTAAGTGATGAGGAAAGAGAGAAATACAAGGCTTCACACTGAAACAATGGGCCGATGTTCTGCAGACATAATTTTGCTCTCTGATTTTGTGTAAAGGGTCCTAAGCTTTTTTGATTAGTTGCTTCATTTAATAGAAATAAGGTTGCATGAGGGCCAAATTCTGGTCCCACTGAAAACTGTAGGCTTTTTGTGATTGACAAGTGTGACCATGATTCGACTCTTCATACTTTACACATGCTGTTTGTCCAACTGCTTTTCTATATTACACATAGCATCTGAACACCTTACACTACTATGCCAGTGTAAAAACGTTGATAGTTTTGGGGAGTTGTTCAACTTATAATAAATGTGGTAATGAATGTCTAAGAACAGAATGGCCAATATGGACAACATAGTTTCCAGCTCTCCATCATAAACTTGCTCTTCAGTATTGAATTGTGTTATTCCAGTGTCCTACTTTGCCAATTTCTTAGGTCTTGTACTTGCTAGTGATCTAATGGGAGAATTATAACATAAATCCAGGCAGTGATGAGCCTAGAAAGAGGCTGTGACATGGAAATGCCAAATATTCTGAAATTAAACGTTGTGTTATACGTGTTGAACCTCTCTAAACCAGAACTTTCTGGTCCAGCAACATCTGTGGTTCATCAAAACCCCGGATGTCCTCAGATCTGATGGAGGGTTGGTTCCTGGGAGCCCTGCAGGCTGGCAGGACAGTAGGCTGCCAACAGTGGGCTGCCAGCAGGGCCACAAGCCTGGCATGTGACAGTGGGGCTGACCAGCAGGGCCAGGAACCATGCACATGATAGCAGGGCTGCCCCGTGGAGACAGGAAACCCGGTGGGGCTGAAGAAGCTGCCAGGAAACCAGCAGTCAGGCAGGGCTTGGAGGGAAGTGGCATAGGGACCAGAAGTGATCTCCCCTGGTCCAGCAAAATCTTTCACCTGGGTCTGCTTAGGTCTGGAGGGTACCAGAGAAGGAAGTGCAATGTGTAGTAATTAATTTATTACATTAAGGCCCAATTATGAGCACTCACGTAAGTAGCTCCATTGATTACCATAGGACTCTTTGTATGATAAGGTGCACACCAAAAAAGGGTTCCATTATTGGCATCTTGTTGTGTGCACACTGGAGGGACATGCGGTAAGGCCTATTCATCATGCCCTCTTTCACTCTGGGCCTGTTTTTCCTGAGTGCAACACTGCGAATGAGGAAGTAAATAGCACTGTGCTCATTGAGATCACTGTAGGGATGGCATCTAAATGTACTTTTTGGTTGAGTTTAAAGCTATTCAACACATTTACTTTGGTATAATAGATTGTCATGTGCCAAGTGCCAGATGAGATGATTGGACCCAATGCAAAATCCCTAGGAACAGTTCCTGACCCATGCATTCTCTTTATGTAGGACCTCTGGAGGCTGGCGTAGAAACAAGAACAGCTTCATCAGTCTCTCCTATATGATTAATTAAACAAGTGTAATCTGTCATTGCTTTATCTTCAATAGCACCTACCTCAAGTCAGCACTATATCAACAGAGATAAAAAAGTATCAACAAGAGTTAGATAAATATATGAAGAATAGGTTCATCAATGATTATTTGATTGTCATGAGCTAAGATTACCTGGGATGCAGTCTAGGCAGGTCAAAATTGCTAATGAAGCGGGGATTTAAATATCCTGTGCTTCATTAGCATAAAAATGGCCCACGCTTTTTTTTGGCATGGAGCTTTGTCGGAGAAAAGCGGCAGTCTAGAGGCTGATCTTTCGCTAAAGAAAGCCTTTTCCGAAAGATCCATTATGCCTTGTAAAACGAGGTATACAGAATCTATTGGAAAAGGCTTTCTTTAGCGAAAGATCAGCCTCTAGACTGCCGCTTTTCTCCAACAAAGCTCTGTGCTGGAAAAGAGAGGTGGCCATTTTTATGTTAATGAAGCACGGGATATTTAAATCCCCGCTTCATTAGCAATTTCGACCTGCCTAATCTGCATCCCTCTGTCGGCAGAGGGGTGCAGTCTAGATATACCCAGGGAAAACAATCAAAGCTGGCACCCGTTCTGCTACTGTTGAGGTGAAAAAAGGATCACTTCGAGATTGTGACTAGCAACAGATGAGCCATTGGAACTCCTTCCCCATAAATGTTTCATGTGGTGCAATGATAACTGATTAAAGAAACCTACTCAAATCAAAACACATATTCCACCACAGAATAACATTAAGGAAAGTTGGAACCCATAACCATTTAAACACAATTTATAAGCCTAATTTCCTGTGTGTCACTCCCAGATAATAAATACTTTTCTTTCAGCTTGAAAAGGCTTGGTGAAAAAAAAAAGTTAATTTAAGGCTCATTAGTTTATTTTTAGTAGCTCGAGATCTGAGGGATTTGAAAACATTTCCCTTTTCTAATAGAACATGCCTTCCTGTGTACCAAGGATGTCCATTGACCTCACTCCCTGCTGGAAGGTGCCATTGATCCATGACAGAAATCCTGTGAGAGCTTTGAAAGCTAAATAGGAACCAGAAAAAAGTATTATCATGCTTAGCTGATTATAGCATCGGAAATAAAGTTCAACTGTGAGTTTGCAGGGAAGAAGGAGTAGGGGTTGAAACAAACAAGCACTTCCTGTGTTTGCCTGGAAGAAGCCAATCATCCCTCTGCTTATATAATAAGAACATTACTGCTAATTTGCCATGAGCTGAAAGGGATTTCTGGCTTTAGCTCTGGGTCTGTGGCAACTGTTTTGTTTTAAATGAAACATAGATGGGAACATACAGCTAAAAAAACGTCATGCTATAATTGAGGTGCATTAATGGTAATTACTTCTTTCTTTCACTCATCATTTTGACAGAGAAATCCATTACCCCTTCATCTCCATGTTTCCACAAATTGCTCTTCCCTGTGGATGTGCAGTGACTGAAGGAAATCATAGTTTTGTTCCATAAAATGTTCCTTAATGCAGGCCTGTTCTCCCTGTACTTTTTTCCTGGGGGATATAACAGAATATATCAATAAAATCTATAAACAGTTTTCTACTTCCATGAGGATCAGAGAACAAAACTATGAACGGTAGTGGAACTGTGACTGTCAGCTTCTGGGAATTTCACTGAGTTTGGTGTTGCTTTTGGCCAGGTAGCAATTATGCTGATGTATTTCATATAGCACTGTTTTGCCAATGAGAGAAACACAAATCAGAGATACATTTCATCGGGTGAAATTGCTTTCAAGGAAACTGTCATTCTGCATGAAACCTTTACATTTCTTTGCTTAGACTCTTTTCGGTGGCGGTCACAGTAAGGAGGCCACATAATGAATGGGCATGGAAACCTAATTATCCTCACAGCCCCTAGGGCGGTCAAAAGGGAAGCACCAGTGTTGGGAAACACCAAAATTGGAAAAGTCTTAAGAAAAGACTCACTGTCTACAATGTATCTGCTTACACTACACAGCTTCAGTGACCAAGGCCACTGTCACACCAGCTAGATTCACAGTGAATGTATTTAAATGAAATCGGAATTGAATGAGGTGCTGGCTTTTAGCTGGCCCAAAGCAGAGGGGTGAATTCCATCTCAGGTGACTTCCACTGGTGCAGAAGACAATGTGTGTGGTAGAAACAAACTGCTGCTTATTGATTTACATTTTGGGGGAATTTTGAATTAAACTGATAATGAAAGATCAAATATTTAAGAACATAAAAATGGTCATATTTGATCAGACCAAAGTCCATTGATGGAACAGACCTCCAAGAGCTTATCTAGTTGTTTTTTGAATCCTGGTATAGTCTTGACCTTTGCAACATGCTCTGGGAATAAATTTTACGGATTGACTGTGCATCCTCAGACAAAGAGGGAAAATACATTTAAAAGAGAATTATTAAGGAAAAGACACGGTTTAGCTGTTGTGGATGGGGCTCTTATACCCAGTGAAAATACATAAAAATATTTGGACATTTTAAAACCAACAAATGAAAGGACTTCAAACAACGAGCAGCAACAGAGTTTTGGAGCTGCATTTTCCAAGTTACTCATACGTATATATTGGTGTAAGCCACATTTAATGAACAAATCAGGTATTATGGGACTGGTCCAAAGACAATTAAAACCAGTGCAAGTCTTTCCATTGCTCTCAATGGGCTTGGGATCACACCTTACATATCTAGCCACTGCTATGCTTGATTTTAGGCTATGTATACAGAGAAGCATTATTTCAGAATAACAGAATCATAGAATACTAGAACTAGAAGGGACCTTGAGAGGTCATCAAGTCCAGTCCCCTGCCCTAATGGCAAGACCAAGCACCATCTAGATCATCCCTGAAAGGTGTCTCTCTAACCTGCATTAATTATCTCCAATGATGGAGATTCTATAACCCCTCTAGGCAATTTATTCCACCCTGACAGGCAGGAAGTTTTTCCTACTGTCCAACCTAAACCTCCCTTGCTGCAATTAAAGCCCATTGCTTCTTATCCTATTCTCAGAAGCCAAGAAGAACAATTTTTCTCCCTCCTCCTTATAACACCCTTTTAGATTCTTGAAAACCACCATCACATCCCCAACTAAACAAGCCCAGTTCTTTCAGTCTTCCCTCATAAGTCATGTTTTCTAGAGCTTTAATAATTTTTGTTGCTCTATCCTGGACCTTCACCAATTTCTCCACAGCTTTCCTGAAATGTGGTGCTCAGAGCTGGACACAATACACCAACTGAGGCCTAATCAGGGCAGAGTAGAGCAGAAGAATGGCTTCTTGTGTCTTGCTCACAACACTCTTGATAATGCATCCCAGAATCATGTTTGCTTTTTTTGGTGAAGGTCCAGATTAGACTGCTGATTCATGTTTATCTTGTTGTCTACTATGACCCCTAAATCCCTTTTTGCAGTACTCCTTCTTAGACAACCACTTCCCATTCTGTAGGTGTGAAACTGATTTTTCCTTCCGAAGTGGAGTACTTTGCATTTGTCCATATTAAACTTAATCCTGTTTACTTCAGACCATTTCTCTAGATTGTTTAGATAATTTTGAATTTTGACCCTATCCTCCAAAGCAGTTGCAACTTCTCCCAGGTTGGTATTATCTGCAAACTTAATAATCGTACTCTCTATGCCATCATCTAACTCATTGATGATGATATTGAACAGAACTGGCCCCAAAACAGACTCCCTGTGGAACTCCACTTCTTATGCCCTTCTAGCATGATTGTGAACCATTAATAACTACTCGCTGAGAATGGTTATCCAGCCAGTTATTCACCCACCTTATAGTAGCCCCATCTAGATTGTATTTCCCTAGTTTATTGATAAGAAGGTCATATGAGACTGTGTCAATGTCTTATTAAAGTCTAAGTATATCACATCAACTGCTTCTCCTTTACCCACAAGACTTGTTATCCTATCAAAGAAAGCTATCAGATTGGTTTGACATTATTTGTTCTCTACAAATCCATGCTGACTGTCACCAATCACCTTATTATCTTCCAGATGTTTGCAGATGAATTCCGTAATTACTTGCTCCATTATCTTCCCTGGCACAGAAGTTAAACTGACTGGTCTGTAGTTTCCTGGGTGGTTCTTATTTCCCTTTTTAAAGATGGGCACTATATTTGCCCTTTTCCAGTCTTTTGGAATCTCTCCCAACTTCCATGATCTTTCAAAAATGATAGCTAAAGGCTCAGATACCTCCTCTATCAGCTCCTTGAGTATTCTAGGATGCATTTCCTTAGGCCCTGGTGATTGCAGACATCTAACTTTTCTAAGTAATTTTTAACTTTCTCTTTTTTTATTTTAACTTCTAAACATACCCCATTTCCATTAGCCTTCACTATGCTAGGCATCCTGTCAACATCCATCTTCTTGATGAAAAATGAAACAAAGACATTAAGCACCTCTGCCATTTCTGAGTTTCCTGTTACTGTTTCTCCCTCCTCACCGAGCAATAGGCCTACCCTGTCCTTGGTATTCCTCTTGCTCCTAACATACTTGTAGAACATCTGGTTACCCTTTATGCCTCTAGCTAGATTTAGCTCTTTTTGTGCCTTTTCCTTTCTAATCTTGCCTCTGTATACCTGTGTTGTTGCTTATATGCAACATTTGTAATTTGATCTAGTTTCCACTTTTTATATGATTCCTTTTTGATTTTTAGATCATGTAAGATCTCCCAGTTGATCCTTGGTGGTCGCCTGCCAGACTATTTATCTGTCTTACTCAATGGAATAGTTTGCTTTTGGTTCCTTAATAATGTTCCTTTAAAAACTGCCAACTCTCTTCAGTTGTTTTTCCTTCTAGTCTTGCTTCCCATGGGACCTTACCTACCAGCACTCTGCAATTACTAAAATCTGCCTTCCTGAAATCCATTGTCTCTATTTTGCTGTTCTCCCTTCAACCATTTCTTAGTATAATGAACTCTATGATTTCATGATCACTTTCACCCAAGCTGCCTTCTACTTTCAAATTCTCAACCAGTTCCTCCCTATTTGCTAAAATCAAATCAAGAACAGCTTCCCCTCTAGTAGCTTTCTCAACCTTCTGAAATAAAAATATTGTCTCCAATGCAGTCCAAGAATTTACCGGATAATCTCTGCCTTGCTGTGTTGGTTTCCCAACATATGTCTGGATAGATGAAGTCCTTCATCACCATTAAATCCTGTGCTTTGGATGATTTTGTTAGTTGTTTAAAAAAAGCCTCATCCTCCTCTTCTACCCGGTTAAGTGGTCTATAGTAGACCCCCTAGCATGACATCACCCTTATTTTTTATCCCTTTTAACCTAACCCAGAGACTCTCAACAAGTCTGTATTCTATGTCCATCTCTACCTCAGTCCAAAGGTATGTCTACACTGCAGCGTTTTTCTGGAATAACAGCCATTATTCTGGAAAAACAATACTTGTGCCCATACTGCTATTGTGTTCTTTCGACAAAAAGTCAAAAGAATGGAGGGGTTTTCCTGATGGCGGTAAACCTCTTTCTACAAGGAAGAAGGCTTTTTCCAAAAAAGCTTTTTCGGAAAAAGGTGTGTGTGGATGCAGAAGAGGGAGTTCTTTTGAAAAAAGAGGACTCCAGGAAATAATACAGGTGCCCTGGTGACCACTCCATCCAAACTAATCAGAACTCTATAGTTCCTGTCTCCTACCAGCTCTTAAAGCTGCAGGAACCTAGGACAAGCCTTTTGGCAAGAAGCAAGCCCTGGGAGCTGCACTCACCACATGGCTTTGACTGCCACACTGCTGCAGAGCTATGGCCCAGCCACAACCCGCTCCCCCCTCCCCCCAGAGACTCCCCTGACCCTCACAGGGAGCATGACCAGGACTCCCAGGACCCAGCCAAGGGCCAGAAGAGGCGTGCGCCATTGTAGTCTGGGGCGGAGATCCTGGCCTTCCTGGAGGAGTGGGTTGAGGAGGAGACCCTGCAAGCTCTTTGCTCCCGACTGCATAACGCCAACATAGGCAGCTGGAAGAGCTCTTCCGGAAAAGCTTATTCTGAAAGAAGCTTACAGTCTAGACATCGCCCAAGTGTATTCATTTTTAATATATAAGGCAAAAACTCTTCCCTTTCTTCCTTGCCTATTCCTTCTGAGCAAGCTGTACCATTCTATACCAATATTCTAGTCATGTGCATTATCCCACCAAGGCTATGTCTAGACTGCAGGCTTCTTTCGAAAGAGGCTCTTTCGAAAGCATCTTTCGAAAGAGCCTCTTTCGAAAGATCGCGTCTAGACTGCAGGCGGATCTTTCGAAAGAGAAATCCGCTTTTTCGAAAGAGAGCACCCAGCGAGTCTGGATGCTCTCTTTCGAAGACGGCCTCTTTACATTGAAGAACGCCTTCTTTCGAAAGAGGAACTTTCGAAAGAAGGCGTTCTTCCTCGTGAAATGAGGTTTACCGCCATCGAAAGAAAAGCCGCGTTCTTTCGAAATAATTTCGAAAGAACGCGGCTTGAGTCTGGACGCAGGGGAAGTTTTTTCGGGAAAAGGCTACTTTTCCCGAAAAAACCCCTGAGTCTGGACACGGCCCAAGTGTCTGTGATACCAACTATGTCATAGTTGTATTTATTTACTAGCACTTCAAGTTCTTTCTGCTTATTTCCCATACTTCTTGCATCTGTATATAGGCATCTAAGAGACTGATTTGATTGGTCCAGCTGCCTGGCCTCATTCCCAGGGCTCCCTACTGACCCTGTTTTCTGTAGGGTCACAGGGTGATTTTGTGGGACTTTGGGGAAGTTGAAGGGTTGCTGTGCTTCTCAACCTCAGGCCCCAAATGATAAACAGATTGAGAACACCAATGCCCTAGAGTCTCAGTCCACAGTTCCAGAAGCTGGCACACAGCAAGGGGGGTTACAAACATATCTAAGTATGGGCTAAGCAGGCATCCATTTTTGCAAATCTTGGCTTTATTATTCACATGGCACCCCTAATTCTGAAATGTTCCAAAACACATTACAAACTTCAGTTGGAATACAAACTATTCAGAGGGCTCCCTTACTCTGTGACTGAACACTCCAACTGAGGTTTAACATGTGGGGGGCAGTAACCCTAACTGGGTACCGTGTCAGGGAGAGACCAAAGAATCTGACCCAGCAGGACTGGGTGGTGAGTAGCCCCAGAGAGCAAGAAGGCAGGTATCAAACGGGGGAACAATCCCAAAAGGGCTTCTGTGACCGCACCCCGTCACAATTACTTCCAATATATAATTTACAATGGGAATTACATGCTTTTGAAAATGTTACCCACAATAAATTCATCAATAAATAAACCTAGCAACTACAAAAAATGGCATTGGTACTTTCGTGTATTTCTTCACTCTGAGTCAGCACTAAACCTGCAACTTAGCCTTCTGCTAAGACAGAGCCAGCCCAAGCTACGGTCTGACCAGGCGATAGCCCGGGACGCCCGATTGTAAGGGGTGCCGCGCAGTGTTGCCGGGCCGGGTGGGGGCGGGGCCACGCACCCGGGGTGCAAGAATGGCTCGGGCCAGCTCTGTGCTAAGAACTGCTCTGTTGTTAGTGGTGATGTATTTTATTTGAGACATAATCAACATCATGATAATTAAAGATACTGTAGGGGTTTTTATCCAAGATCCTGAATGTTATTCAATCCCATCTCAAGTAATTACATTCTGCTGCCTGCAGTTTCAAGTGAAAATAATATTGTTCTATTCCCAAAAATGGTTTTGTGGTGTCGCTGTGTGCTGCTAAGGTCATTTTGAATTATGTCCCTATGCTCCAAAGAAGTTGCAACCCCACCCAGTTTGGTATCATCTGCAAACTTAATAAGCGTACTCTCTATCCCAATATCTACATCATTGATGAAGATATTGAACAGTACGGGTCCCAAAACAGACCCTTGCGGAACTCCACTTGTTATCCCTTTCCAGCAGGATTTAGCACCGTTAACAACAACTCTCTGACTACGGTTATCCAGCCAATTATGCACCCACCTTATCGTGGCTCTATCTAACTTAACAAGAATAGACCCTTCCACAGTTTATTAAAAAATAGTAGGAAAAAATACTGAAGAGGCCACTTCTGCTTTAAGGTTTCCCACTTCCATGAGAAAATGTGTCAATGTATGTTCTAAACACACAACTTTCAGTAAATATGTAATTGCAGATATATACAAACTTAAGTTAAGTATTCTGATGTCCTTTTAACTCCAATTTATACATATAAATTTCATGCCACTCATACAATTAACAGAAATATTCTATTGTATTTGTCAGTCTACAAAATACTAGACATTTTTCATCGTATGTGTTTTAGTATTAATTAATTTATCACAAATACAGATTGATTTTATTGTTTTGTTGTAGATGAACACCAATGGATAAAGGTATAGAGGTTTTGATGGGATCCTGTCACTGAATACAGGCAGTCCCCGACTTACGCGGATCCAACTTATGTCGGATCCGCACTTACGAACGGGGCTTTTCTCGCCCCGGAGCTCACAGGCGGCGAGTCGCCACCCGTGTCCTCCGGGGCGAGAAAAGCTTCTCCCGGTCTCCCTGGTCTGCTGGGGGGGGGTGTCCAGCAAAGCCGCTGGACCCCCACAGCAGACCAGGGACACCCGAGCAAAGCCGCCGCCTGGGCGGCTTTGCTCGTTTGCCCGGGAGCAAAGCTGCCCAGGCGGCAGGACCCCTGCTGCCTGGGCGGCTTTGCTCCTGTCCCCCTGGTCTGCTGGGGGATCCAGCAAAGCCGCTGGACCCCCCCAGCAGACCAGGGACACCCGAGCAAAGCCGCTGCCTGGGCGGCTTTACGAGCAAAGCCGCCCAGGCGACGGCTTTGCTCGGGTGTCCCTGGTCTGCTGGGGGGGTCCAGCGGCTTTGCTGGACCCCCCCAGCAGACCAGGGAGACAGGAGCAAAGCCACACGGGCGGCGGGGTCCCTCCGCCTGTGCGACTTTGCTCGGGTGTCCCTGGTCTGCTGGGGGAGGGAGGGGACGCAGCTAGTGCGCGCCCCCCCCCCCAGCAGACCAGGTTTTTGTTGTGGGACACCTCAGGTAGAGCAGCTGGGGTGCTGCCGGGTTGGTCCTGTGGGAACCTACCGGGCAGCGCCCCAGCTGTTCTGTCCCAGGCTCCAGATTCAGCAGCTGTTGAAACTGATCAGGCTGATTCCAGGAAACTGGGGGCAGAGCAACTCTGCCTCCGGCTTCCTGTAGTCAGCCCCTGGTCAGTTTCAGTGGCAGCAGCTGAATCTGGAGCCAGTTCCGACTTACATACAAATTCAACTTAAGAACAAACCTATAGTCCCTATCTTGTACGTAGCCCGGGGACTGCCTGTACATGCTTACAGTTAAACATGTGTTTAACTGGTTTGCTGAATTGGGGCCTGAAGGTTTAGGCTTGCAAAGATGTCATAGGCAGTTGAGCATGCCAGAGGGAAATTATCAGCACAGTGTGGGATGAAGGATCAGATTTACCAGTATAGTCAGATGCCTAGTGGAATTTACAAAAATGCCTGAGCAAGGTAGGTACCTAATTCCCACTGATAGTCAGGCTATTTTTTAAATCTCACTCAATGCCTATCAGCATCATTAGGTTCCGATTACCTTTGTAAAGCTAGTCCCAAACCTGTTCCTTCTTCCTCTGATGTCAATGGCAAAACTAACAATTTTGTGATGCAGGACCAAACCTTTACACTGTAATTATTTCATCTATCACCTCAATCCAGCTGGCTGGGTAATATTTTACATGTTTTCTCTGTGACATATAATGAGTTTTATTTTCTGTATGGCCTCCTTCTTGAAGAGAAATATTTCAGCTCTTTCATGACAGGGTCACAAATGTATTTTTTTAATTATCTATTCTAAATTGTTCTTTCTTGTCTTACACATCTCTTTCCCTACCTACTGCAGTTCCTACAGGAAACAAGTTTCCTCCCACAGTCACCCACACTCCTTCTGTCCCACCAAACAAACAGAAGCTGAATTATAACATTTGACAAACTAACCAGAAGAAATGAAAAATACAGAATAACCTGCTGGCTTCCATTTATTACAGGTAGATTACATCCTTTTGAGACCAGTCCTTGTTACCAGTCCTACGCCTTGTCTTTGGGTTTCTCTGACCACTGCAAGATCACTATTCACACAGCCCTCATTATTCTCATTGCATTTTAGCACCTCTCAGTTTGTAATGTAGTTATCCTCACCAGATGAAGTAGAAAACTGTTGTCCATATATCATTACAAGGAAAACAGAGGCAGAAAGTAAATAACATGCCCCAGCACTCACAGAAAGTCTGTGCTGAAATAGGGACTTAATCAAATTTCAAGCTAGCATCCTAGTCACTAAAACATCCTTCCTTTCAGCAACAGTCTAATTGACATTCATTTGCACAGAACAGAGCTAGATTTCTGCATTCTCTTGCATGAGAGAGGATGGGGGAAGGTGCCCGATTCTATGGCAAGGGGCTGGAAGAAGGTAAGAGCACAGTGAGGCATCAGATTCAGAGAAGGTTTGATGGGGCACTTGAAGGATAGGGAGGGAAGAAGGCTAGGGATGGCTGGTGGGGAGAACAGAAAAGGAGTCTCTGGGGGAAAGAGGATGTGTGTTCAACCTCACCTTCCATTTTAAGTGTCTATTGTTGTTTTCTTATTAATTTAGATTGTAAAGGGCAAAGACTGTGTCTTTTTGTGTTTGCATAGTGATTCACACAGAGTTAGGCAGCTGGTGTGATGTGACCACCACCTATCATGGTGACCAATATTGTTTCATCGATCCCTTGTACTTCCCCATCTGTCTGTAACCATCTGCTGTTTTCCATATACTCAGTTTTCCCTTGCCAGCTGTCTACACTGGCCGCTTGAATTTGCACAAGAACACTGACTTTGTAATGTACAAAATCAGTGCTTCTTGTGCAAATACTTTCATGCTCCCACTCAGGAAAAAGCCCTCTTGCACAAGAATACTTGCACAAGAAGGCCAGTGTAGACAGGGAAGAAATGTTTTGCGCAAAAAAGCCCCGATGGCTAAAATGGCGATCGGGGCTTTCTTGCGCAAAATCGTGTCTAGACTGGCCATGGATGCTTTTGCGCAAAAGCAAATCTTTTGCTCAAAGGCACTTGCCAATCTAGATGCGCTTTTGCAGAAATACTTTTAATGGAAAAACTTTTCCGTTAAAAGTACTTCTGCAAAATCATGCCAGTCTAGACTCAGCCCTCGAGTTTTGGGCCATCATTAGCTGTGTGCTGGTACGTTGCTTAGCACAAGGTCCTGATCTTTTAGTGGTACTTGTAGGTACTGTCTTTAAGACAAATAATAAGTTACCATCATCATCATTTTGGCTTCTGCAAAAGCTGAAGAAAAAGTTTTGTTTATGTTAGAAGTATGTTTAAAACTGACAGTGGTGGAATCTAAATAAAGCCTAGTCTACACTAGAGAATTAGTTTGGTTTAACTACATTGGTCAGTGGTATGAAAAACCACACCCCTGAGTGGTGCAGTTAAGCCAACCTAAGTTTCCATGCAAACTGCATTGGGCTGATGTGAGAATGTGCCTGTCTACTTACCAGGAATCAGGGCCTGCAGCATAGCTAGTTTCCAGGGTGACTCATCATTACAGCTGGCCTGCAGCAGGCTGCCTGCTTGGCCCTGAAATTTGACTGGCTGCCAAGGTCATCAGTCTGGGGCTTAAGTCAGCAGCAGGTGCAGTTCACTGGCTTCTCAGTGCTTATATCCAACAGTGTGCCTGCTCCTGTGTAATTCTGGCAGGGGAACCCTACCCAACCAGGGACGTCTGGAGCTTAGTGCATGAGCCTGTAATGTTTGATCTAAAAGCCAGCTGGCTGATAGCTAAGGCTGTAGAGCAAACTTGTTCTCTCTCTCTCTGTATGTGAAATACATGCCACTACATGGGACAGCACACCACACCCAGCAGGTGTGTGGGTTACATACTTCACCTAGAGAAGGAAGAATGTTCCAAGCTTCAGAGACATCCCAATTGAAAATCTGTCTGTCTCCAACACTCTGGACCCTCAGCTACCGTCCATCTGGGAACCCTGATTATTTCAAGCTTCACAAAGTACTTTAATAAGATCTCTCTTTTTCTCTCTTTCCCTCTCCCTGGGTATGTCTACACTACAAAGTTAGTTCGAACTAACGGACGTTAGTTCGAACTAACTTTAATAGGTGCTACACTAGCGCTCCGCTAGTTCGAATTTGAATCGAACTAGCGGAGCGCTTAGTTCGAACTAGGTAAACCTCATTTTACGAGGACTAACGCCTAGTTCGAACTAGCTAGTTCGAACTAAGGGCTGTGTAGCCCTTTAGTTCGAACTAGTGGGAGGCTAGCCCTCCCCAGGTTTCCCTGGTGGCCACTCTGGCCAACACCAGGGAAACTCTATGCCCCCCTCCCGGCCCCGGACTCCTTAAAGGGGCACGGGCTGGCTACGGTGCCCGTGCCAGGTGCAAGCCTGCCAGCACCCAGCTAGCAGACCCTGCACCTGGCACGGCACAGAGCCACCCACCCGATGCCCCCCAGCCCACCCCCTCTTGCCGGGACCAGGCTGGCGGCTCCCGGGAGTTTGCCCTGGACCGCAAGAGGCGGGCACCTTCCTGGGCTAGTGCGGACATCGTGGACCTCGTCCACGATCTCCGCACTAGGCACAGGAAAGTGGCCGTCTAGGGCAGGAGAGCTGCCAGCCTGGCCACCCAGGACCAGGTGTGCATGAAAATCAAGGGGGTCCACTGAGACCCCCGACACTGAGCCCTGAGCTTACAATGGCCGTCCTGGGTCAGACCAAAGGTCCATCTAGCCCAGTAGCCTGTCTGCCAACAGCGGCCAACCCTAGGGACCCTGGAGGGGATGGACCGAAGACAATGACCAAGCCATTTGTCTCGTGCCATCCCTCTCCAGCCTTCCACAAACTTTGGGCAGGGACACCACTCCTACCCTCTGGCTAATAGGACTCCATGGACCCAACCTCCATGACTTTATCTCACTTCCCTTTAAACTCTGTTCTAGTTGTAGCCTTCACAGCCTCCTGCAGCAAGGAGTTCCACAGGTTAACTATTTGCTTTGTCAACAACAACAACTTTCTCTTACTAGTTTCAAGCCTGCTACCCATTCCTTTCCTTTGGTGTCCTCTAGTCCTTCTTTAGGGGAACTCAGGAAGAACTTTTCTGAATGCACCCTCTCCACCCAACCCCTTCTTTTAGAGACCTCTATCCTGTCCCCCTCCGTCTCCTCTTTTCTAAGTTGAACAGTCCCAGTCTCTGTAGCCTCTCTTCATCTGGGACCTGTTCCCAACCCCTGATCATGTTAGTTGCCCTCCCCTCTCCCAGCCTTTCTCTTCCCCTCTCCCACCTCCTTTTCCCAGTCTCCCCCAGTTTTTTTTCAATAAAGACAGAGTCAATGTTGGAAGAAACGTTATCTTTATTTTGTACATCAATAAGAAGGGGGGCTAAGGAAGGGTAAGTGGAAGGAGGTGAGGGAGGAATGGGGTACGAGCCCCCGATGGGGAGGACTGGGCTGGCTCTGCGGGCTTCTGGGGGTGGAAGCTCTCCTGCAGCCCCCCAATTACTCCCTCTCCCCAGATGGCAGCCTGCGGCAAGTGCAGCTGGGCTGATGGCCGAGTGGTGTGATGTGCCCAGTGTGGGCACTCAGGCCACTCCAAGCCAGAACTTCTTTGCAAGCGGGACACCCCTTAGAACTGTGTGTCCGGGGTGGGGGTCGGGACCCTTTAAGCGCAGCCCTCGGCTAGCCTGAGACAGCATCTCCATGCTCTAAGTCCTCCTTTTATGCCCTGCCGGCACTGCTTCCGGCCATCCTTAAGCCCTGTTCAGAGTCCACTCAATGTGGACTTGCTAGTTCGAACTAGCAAAACGCTAGTTCGAACTAGTTTTTAGTTCTAGATGCGTTAGTTCGAACTAGCTTAGTTCGAATTAACTAATTCGAACTAAGTTAGTTCGAACTAGCGCTGTAGTGTAGACGTACCCCCTCTCTCTCTCTTACTCTCCCTCTCTCTCCCCATGCCCCTCTCTCTAGGTATAGCTTCCTGACCCTGGCTTACATGATCAGTTATGTTTCCTAGCCCTAATATTTGTAATCAGATTTAGGGTGACCATATTTCCCCATGACAAATATGGAACTCCATGGCGGGAGGGGCTGCTGACGTTTGGGGCTTCAGCCCTGCAGCTGGAGAGTGGGGGTGGCACTCAGGACTTCAGCTGAAGCCCCGAGTATCTATGTTCCAGGTAGGGTCGGCACCCTTTCCGAAGTGGCATGCAAAGATTTAACTTATTCATGGATCTGTGTGCCGGTGGGGGGGGTCGGGGAGGGGCAGGGTGGCTACGGTGACCACATTTTCTGAACCAGCTGCAGCTAGTGAGAATGGTTTAATTTAAACAGATTAAGCATTTTAACTTTATCATGTTAGTTTATGAAACTTCCATTTTAAATAAAGTAAAATATTATGTCCAACCCAAAAGGCATCAATGTTTTCTTTATTTATGGTAAGGGCAGGAACCTTTTTTGGGTCGGGGGTTACTGACCCACAGAAAAATCAGGTGGGGCCCACACAAGTGAGAAGCAAAAACTCGCAACCCTCACTGATGGGGCCCCCAACTGAGAGACTTCACTCCTCTGGTGCTCCAGCCCCCTCCCCCCACATCTTCCCTCTGTTCCAGCCTCATTCTCCTCCGCCCCAAGATTCCCCCACAGTCTGATTCCTCTGCATCGCCCCATCCCCCCTCAGTGCAACTCCTGCCCCCTCCCATCCTGCCCCCACAGCCTGATCCCCCTGCATCGCCTCATCCCTCCCGCAGTGCAGCCTCTGTCCCCTCCCATCCTTCCCCGGCATCCTCCTTCACCCTCCTTCTGCCCCCACATCCCTGTGCCCCAGTGCACTCACCAGCAGGGCAGCAGTGCTGAGATGAGGAGGGGGTGCACAGTCTCTTCCCTGCCTGGCCCAGTTCTTTGCCTGCATGCTGCAGTTCAGGGGCTGAGCCCGGGGCTACCAGGGCTGGCTCTGGAGGGGCACTGGGGAAGGGGCTCCATGTCCTCACACACTGCCCACATGGAGCAGCCCAAGCCTGGCACACCACGCGGGGGGAAGGGGCGGGGCTGAGCTCCCGCCTGCGTGCCACGGGAAATCGGCTTGTGTGCCACTTGTGGCACATGTGCTGGGGGTTACCGACCCCTGGAGCCCCACTGAGTGCTGGTGGCTCCTCCCCATCCCCTGCTGCAGGGGAAATATGAGACAATGTGCCTGTTTTTAAAAAAAAGTCAGGATGCTGGATACAGCCCTTAAATATGGGACTCTCGGATGGATGGTCACTCTGGTTTGATTTAATACTGTAACTGTTTTGGTTGTTTGGCTCCCCTTGTATGGTTACTACTTGGAAATAAATAACTTTCATTGTTACGTTGGTCTTGGGCAGCTGATATGCCAGCCTGGCCCTGCTCACACTCTGCCCCCAGAACATCTACTGTAGGAGTACTGGGGGGGGGAGTAGTGTTACTGGCCCTGAGTGTCCACCCTCCTTGAGCTCTGGGGCTGGGGAGACTGGAGCCGTGTGCCTCCCTCCCTCCCCATGCTTCAGTGCTGGGGAGGCTGAGGCCATGCACCCGCCTACCCTCGCCTTGCTGAGTGGGTGAGTGGGGCATCTTGGCTCCCATGGGGTGCAGGGCCTCCACAGGAGGGGTGGGGCTGAGGGTGGGGCTAGGTGCTTGCCTGCCCCAGCCCTTCCTTTACCCACTTCCCATGAAGCTGTTTTTTTCTCTCTCTCACTTTCTCTCCCTCAGAGGTGGGTGTTGTTTTGGCTTCCCCATTCACTCTGCATTAACGCTCCTTGTTCCTAAGCTAAAGATGTCGGTATTGCCCCCAAATCCTGTGGGGTTTGCTCATCAAGGGTATGTCTACACTATCACTCTAGTTCGAACTAGGGTGGTAATGTAGGCAACCGGAGTTGCAAATGAAGCCCGGGATTTGAATTTCCTGGGCTTCATTTGCATCTTGCCGGGCGCCGCCATTTTTAAATGTCCGCTAGTGCGGACTCCGTGCCACGCGGCTACACGCGGCACAGACTAGGTAGTTCGGACTAGGCTTCCTATTCCAAACTACCGTTACTCCTCGTGTAGCCGCGCGGCACGGAGTCTGCACTAGCGGACATTTAAAAATGGCAGCGCCCGGCAAGATGCAAATGAAGCCCGGGATTTGAATTTCCCGGGCTTCATTTGCAACTCCGGTTGCCTACATTACCACCCTAGTTCGAACTAGGGTGGTAGTGTAGACATACCCCATGTGAGTTACTAGCAGAACGGTTGTGACTTGAAAGTGGGAACAGAGGGGTTCTGAACCAGGGGAACACATGAGGGTGGCAGTGTAAGTGCTGTTTAACGCAGCCCATGAGTCCAAGGGCACGTGAGGGTCACAGCTTGGCACTGCTGTGCAACCCAGCCTACAGAGTCCAGGGATATATAAGGGATCAGTTTGTTGAGTGCTGATTAACTGATCCTCTCAGATGTGTCTGGTAGTAGTTGTATGTGTGTGTGTGTGTTCAACTTATTGTAGGGTGGAAAGAACCTAGTCCTGGGAACTTAGATCCTGCAGGAGAGCTCCATTGGAAGGAATTGGCAGAAGGAAGAAGCAAAGCTCCATATGAGGGCACAAATAACAGACTGATAGAATTATGAACCCTCTCCCCCCCATAAGAGTAGCCCTAAGAAATGAGCATAACCCAGAATAACAGCCAAATTCCTTTTAGTTTAGGAGAACAACATGCACAAAGCTTAAACACACTTCATTAGATAAAACAATAAAGGAAGTGTATTAACTGCAAAGAGATTTCAAGTGAGTACAAGCAATGAGGCATAAAAGTCAGAAATGCTTACAAGAAAATTACAGATAAAATACTTACTGAGGCCTAACTTAGGAAACTATATTAGAGTCAAAGCTAAGTGTTCCTACCACATGCTTTCAACACTCTTACCGGACAAACACTTTAGGTCAAGATTTCTCCTCCAGAGTCCAATGGCTGCTTCCTCTGTCTCTTCAAGTGAATGTGATGGGCAGGGAGAGTGAAAGGGGTGCCCTTTTTTCAGTCGCTTTCCTGAAAACATTTCCAACTGAGAACTGGGAGGCAAAGAATTTATGTGGACAGATATTTCCCGCTGTTTTCTTTGCCTGCTTGAACTTCCTTTGTCTTCCATTTCTGCTCAATGACGCTGCTTACGACTTAATGTAAATTAAGGCAAGCATATGGTCCTGTGTCTAGGACAGACCTGTTTGCCAACTTCTGTTTGGGCAGGGCTGTGGAGTTTGGAACATGTGTGAATCACACCATACAGGGAAATCCTATAACTTCACATACAGTGTTGCCACACATATTTTACCAGGACAATACTGATCAGCAAATTATGACTTTTCAAATGATACCTCACAGCACATACTGGGTACAAAGATTATAACAATAGTATGTCAGGTGAGAATACTGGTGATGTTTTCTGTCACACTAGTATCCAACTCCTACTCTCCAGATTGACATTTGGCTCTGGTTGATGATAACAGAGTCTGGTTCAGCCCTGGGATCTGCTATCCAATTCCTGATTTCTTTGTTGATCCTTGACTTTGGTTCCTGACTATAGTCTATGGATCAGACTTTAGCCACTAGGCATGATACCCACTTCAACCACTAGGCCTAACAACTGCTTCAACCAGTAGGCTAGCCTCCCTCCTGGCTGTCTGACAACAATGAAGTGCTACAGCAGCACAACTGCAGCCACACAACTATGCTGCTACAGCCTTTGAAGTGTAGACAAGTGTAAACTTTGAAGTTTCTCCTTTTTGTGAAAGCAGGGGAAAGCTTTGTACACCACATTTACTATACTACTTTACACCACCCCGGGTTCAGTTTCTAGTGACTTCTACAGGAGTCTTTGCAGAGACTTCAATAGGCAATGGATCAAGTCCTAAAATCAGTTAAATTCAGGGCAGACTGTGACTAGAATAAAGCTATCAGCTTATATGGCACACACCATATTCAGGGCTGCTGCAATTTGAATCTACAGAAGAAAATAATAGAGAGAGAAGGACAGACTAAATCTTCTGCAATTAGGAGCAGAGAAAAACCAAATTCCTTGGTCCACAGGAAAAATAAAAGGCTGGTTCTGGCACCAGAACTGTCTTAATTGTGCTTTACACTTGACATCTGTTTCCTTATAATCTAAACCTCAGCTCCAAATCCTTGGAGCACAGAAATGAAATTGATTTAATGCTCAAAGTGTGTTTTGTTCCACAGCACAATGTGAATAAAATTTACAGTTCCTGGAGGTCAAAACCCACACATTGTAGCTGACTTCTTGTAAATCTTCTAGATAATATTAGGATGGTTACTGTTATTTTTGTAACCTTTCTTTGAACCATAACTTCCTCATCAGGTACTTCACAATCTATGTTTGAAGCACAAAAGCCCCTAGAAACTAAACTATTTCTTTCAGGTCTTCAAAGTGCAAAGCATGACTCCAGCAATTTCCAGGATCATGCAATATTGCAGCCTTTCGTGTTGGTTCTTTGGCGCTCATTCTTAATAATTTTTCATGCTAAATTGACATAATCTACCCCAGGAGCTACTAGCTGCATTCCGCTTTACTCAGGGCACAAGGGCATACAAGCAATTGGCTACCAAATTCAGTTGAAACTTTGAATGTAAAGTCAAGTTAAGATAACAGCCATTACATTCATTGTATAATATGATCTGGGAGTCGGGACTGAAATCCAGACAGTACAAGCTTTGCAGTCAGCCAACAGGCTGAACAAACAAACAAAGTTAAAGCACATGGAAAGTCAAGGGATGAAAAGCAGACCTGGCTACAAAGCTGAAAATTATAATACTTTGCAAGTACCAAGAGAGAAGAGTTAGCGCCCAGTGACTTACCACAAAGAGATCCCTCCTGCTGCTCTAACACTACAAAAAAGTAACAATAAAGTACGACTAGTCAAATATTTTTATCAAACCTTTTCTTTGATGGGCATTTTTGTTTTGACAATGCAAATTTTGAGGAAAGTGTGATTGCAAAAATGTTCACATTTGGATCCACGTTTTTCACTTTTGGGCAATTTTTGGCTGAAAACCAACATTCTTAATTTTTTGTGTTTCCAGTATTTTGACCAAAAAATTATCAGTTTAGAGCAGAAATATAACCCTTCTGAGCAGCTCTAATTTGCAATCTGCCAGGTGTTACCTTGGAAGTTGTAAAATAAATAATGCTAATAAAATGTGTCCTCCTAGTACTTTGGTAAGCAGCATTTTTCCAAAGGGTCTCAATGACATCTGAAAGGGAAAAGAAATGGGGAAAAGAGGGTTATATAAAGTGGTTATATAGTGAAGACAGGTTCACAAATTAGTGCAATCCTAGTCTGCCATAGCACATTTCTTGCATCTGGTTGTGGAAAGCTGGAAGAAATGGGTGAGCTGAACATGTGGAATATCTGATGAAGGACTGAGGATGACCCATGCCTTTAGAAATGAGGCAGCTATGGAAATTAGATCTCTCCACCCAAACTTATATTTGTTTATTATGTGAATTATTATAGCATGTAAGACCCCTAGTCATAGACCAGGACCAAAACAAACACAGAACCAAAATACAACCTGTCTTCAACTATGTACAATCTAAGCAGAAGCTAACAGACAACAGATGGATATAGACCAATGGAGCAGAACAAGGAATCAATGAGACAATATCATGAGACACAGTGGCTATGTCTAGATTGCATCCCTTTTTCGTAAATCGAACTAATTTAATTAAATAAGGGATAAGGGATCTTTCGGAAAAGGCTTTATTTTCCAAAAGATCTGCGTCTAGACTGGCGCTTTTTTCTGGTAAAGCTCTGTGCCGAAAAAAAGCGGCAGCCATTTTTATGCTAATGAAGCGGGGGAGATTTAAATCCCCGCTTCATTAGCAATTGTGATACATCTATTTTGCATCCCTTTTACGAAAAAGGGATGCAATCTAGACGTAGCCAGTGGTTGCAGAGAACCAACTACCTAATCACGTGTTGGGCACTGTACAAACACACAGAAAAACCATCCTTGCCTTTAAGAGTTTACTATCTAAATAGACAAGAGAAATAGAAACCAATAAACAAGTCAAATTAAGAAGGATACACACTAGCAGACTGGTCAGGTACTTCAAAGTTGCTCACCATAGAGCAGACTAAGGCTACATCTAGACTGCAAGCTTCTTTTGGAATAAGCTTTTCTGGAAGAGAGTGCCCACATAGCGAAAGCGCAACAGAAAAGCGATGTGCTTTTTCGAAAGATAGCGTCCACATTCATTGGATGCTATCTTGCATTTAGGGCCACCTGGAACCAGTTCAGGCAGGGCATTAGGTCAGCTGTTGCTTCCGGATGCTGTTGCCTAAGGCTAACTGAGACACGTGCTTAAAGGGACCCCCCTGAACAGCCATTTCTCTGCTTCTGCAACTTGCTTGCCTACCTCTCCGAGGGACAGCAAAACTTTAGCAGTGCATGCACTGGTTGCCCAACTTTTGGACGCTACAGCTTACTCCTTGCCATGGAGCCAGAGCTGCCTCCGGGCATGCGATAGCCCCACACTGCCATGTTGCAGTTTCTGCAGCAGTTTGTGCAGGCTGCCTTCAAGGCCCTGCACAAGCTCGACACCAAGCTCATCATTGAGACCTTCTCCCTGTGTGCGGGAGAAAGACCCTTGCAACTGCAACCCACAGTGGAGAGACGGATTTGGAGGCTGGACACCAGTTCCAACTGGTGGGACCAGCTGGTCATGGAGCGGTGGGATGACCAGCACTGGCACCACAACTTACATATGAGGAAGGCCACATTCATGGAGCTGTGTGCCTGGCTTGCCCCTGCCCTTCGACGACACCACACCCAGATAGGACCTACATCCCCTGTTGAAGCGTGTTGCCATCGCTGTCTGGAAGCTTGCCACCCCAGGCAACCATGGGTCTATGGGCAACAAGTTCGGCATGGGAAAGTCCACCTTTGGGACCCTCCTCATGGAAGTAAGGCACTCTCAGGCTGCAGTCCTTGGAGGGGTGGGGAATCCTGGAAAGGGGAACCCTAGGGAAAGGGGGGGGAAGCCCTGTCCCTGGCAGGTTCTGCCTTCCTGCCCTCACACAGCCCTCTGGTGGTGGCCTCATGGGGGGTGAATCCTGGGATGTTTGAGAGGAGAAGGAGGGAGATACTCGGGGACCTCCCAAGGGCTCAGGCACATTCTTTCATTCTCTGTTTTGTGTGTTTCTTTGTCTCCTTCTGCAGGTGAGGGCCATCAACTCCATCCTGCTGTCCAGGGTCATCCGCCTGGGAGACCTGGACTCCATCGTAGCTGGCTTTCCTGCTCTGGGCTTCCCCAACTGTGGAGGGGCCATAGATGGAACCAATATCCCCATCCGAGCACCACAACATTGAACCGCCCAATATATCAACCACAAGGGCTATTTCTCTATGGTGCTGCAGGCCTTGGTCAACCACTGTGGACAGTTCACGGACATTTCAATGGATGGTCGGGCAGGGCGCACATTCTTCCCCCAGCATGACTGTCGGGTTGGGGATGTGCAGATGTCACTGTGCATCATGGGGGATGCGGCCTACCCCCTCATACCATGGCTCATGAAGTCATACACCGGCCACCTGGACCCCAGCAAGGATCAATTCAATTCCTACTTAAGCAGGGCCCGTATCCAGGTGGAATGCACCTTCTGGAGCCTGAAGGCGTGGTTCAAGTGCCTCCTGACCCACTTTGGTGTGGAGAAGCACATCATTCCTGAGGTGATCTTGGCCTGTTGTGTTCTCCACATCATTGTGGAGAGGAAGGGGGAGGCCTTCCTACTGAGGTGGTGGGCAGAGGCTGGCTGTGAGGGAAGAGCCTTCAAGCAGCTGCGCACAGTTGCCATCCACCAGGCGGGTGGTGTGGCTGGAAGTTCCCCCTTGGGTCCAGGGACTTTGGTGACCTCAGGGGTGGGTGGGGCTTGGGACAACAGGGAGGTGGGCAGGAGGGGGGTTGGAGCAGGGCCAGGCATGGCCGGGGGAGGGGGTATAGGCGTGGCAGGGGGAGCAGAAGCAGGGGGGGTCAGGAGCAGGGATAGGACCCGAGTGTGTCATCATCTTGTGGATAGCGGCACACATGTTTTGGTCCTGCTGCACCAGCTAAGCCCACATTTGTATCCACCACTGAGCATCCTCCTGGAACTTCTGGGCCAGGGTTTGTTGCATGTCCAGGAGGATAGCCATGTGCTATCTCATCAGGTCCTCGTGGAACCCCCCCCTTATCTCTCTAGGCCAGGTCTACTGAACTTTGGAAGCCCTGGGGGCCACAATGATACTCATAGTACATGTCGAGTGCCGAAATTTAAGTGTGGTTGCATATATATGCAAATTCCATCTCCCAAACAGGGTTCATCCAACAAGTGTCTCTTCTTTGTTGCCATCTGTAATGCTTCTTATTAAAAAGAAATTGTATTCCAGTGTTTTGGGTGTTTAGCTTGAAGCTTCAGGTTGTGTGTTTCTTAGAGTGATTTTATTCAGAAAAAGTTTCCAAGCCAGAATGCTCCAATCTGCAGCAGGTGGGGAGCTGGGTGAGTCTAGCCGGACACAAGAGACAAAAAAGGACAGGTGCTTGGGATCCCCGTCCTGGATTCCCAGCAGGGCTGACGTCCCCACACGGGAGTCTGCTGCTTTCTGCGGGATGGAGGCAGGACTGCCCGGCCATGGTGCCAGACCCAAACATGGCCAGAGTGAGCCAGTCAGCACCTCTCAGGCTCTGCCCACAAAGCTACGCAGCCAGCACTTCCCATAATGCCCCGGCTAGAAACACTGACACCCTGTACCCATCTGTTCCAGCCAGCCCATCTGCTTATGACTTTCAATGCTCACCCAACCTGGGAGATGCCTTACCCTTGTGAAGTGTGTTCCCAGTGGAGGTCATGTTCAAAGGATCCCACCCACAGGCTGCGTGTTGAGCCCTGCATAAACCCAAACCACACCATGGGCCGCAAACAAACAGGCTGTGGGCCGCATACCACCCACAGGCCACATGTTGAGTAGCCCTGCTCTAGGCATAGCTTTCTGACCCTGCCTTATGTGATCAGTTATATGATTTGCTAGCCCTAACATTTATAATCAGTTTGAATTTAGATTTAATATTGTAACTGTTAGATTGAATAGTATAACTGTTTTGTGTGTTTGGCTCCTCATACATATATATATTCACTACCCAGAAATAAATACTTTCATTGTTAAGCTGGTTGCTTCTATCTCTTTTTCTTTCTCTCTCACTCACTCTTCCTCAGGGATGTTGTTTAGGCTTCCCCATTGGCTCTGCAACAACACTTCTTGTACCTAAGCTAAAGAGCCCTGTAGTGCCCCAAAATCCAGTGGGGTTTGCTCATCACGTGGTTACCAGCAGAATGATTGTGGGGTTAAAGTGGGGATAGGGCAGTGCTAAACCTGGGGGCATATGAGGATGGTAGCTTAAAATGCTGTTAAATCCAGCCCACGGAGTCCAAAGACACATTAGAGTACAGCATGGCATTGCTGTTAAACCCAGCCTGCTGAGTCCAGGAACATATAAGGGGTCAGCTGATGAGTGCTGATTAACCAGTCCTCTCAGACATGCTCTGTTAGTGGGTGTGAGTGTCCTTATGTTTCTAAGGTGGGAGGAGCCCTGTCCTGAAGAACATAGTTCTTGTAGGAGAGCTCCATTGGGAGGGGAATTGGCAGCAGAGAGAATTCAGCTCCATACGAGAGCATGAGTAGCACAAGCAGCACACTGCTCCCCCTAGCACTGGAAGAGTAACCCTAATAAATGAGCATATCCCAGAGTAATGGGCAAATCTGGGAACAGAAGGCGTCCCCCTGCAGGAGTCAGACATGTGTGTGGACTCCCCAGAGCCTGTGAGCAGGAGCCCGGGGGTGCTCTGGGGCTGCCTCCTGCGGCCACGTGGCGCATACTGGCACTGCACATGCTTCCATGAGCACGGAGTGCAGCATGATGTCCAGGCTGAGAAGGCCAAGCAACGATCACATCCTATCCCGTCTGTGCCCGCCTCCCCCACCTTGTGTGTGTGAAAAACTGAGAGCACTCACCTGATGAGCCCTCCCTACCCTCAGAGGATGCCTGGGAGATATCCAGGCCCTGGGGTACTGGCTCAAGGATGAGGGTGACTGTGCTGGCCATCTCCTTTTCCTCCTCCTCCTCCAGCCCATCCTCGTCCTCCTCCTGCCCAGGGAGCCCCAGGCAGGTGATGACGGGCGACTCCAGTCCTGAGTCAACGATCAGGGTTGGGGAAGGAGCTGCACCATCCTCCAGGATGTGGTGGAGCTTTTTATAATAGGGGCAGGAATAGGATCCTGCCCTGGAGTGAGAGCTTTGCTCCCTGGCTCTGGCATACTCTTGCCGCAGCTCCTTGACTTTACTCCAGACCTGCTCGAGGCTCCGGGGGTGGTGTGGCCCCTCACGGCCAGGGCCTTGGCCATCTGGCCATAGATGTTGGCATTTCGATGTCTGGAGTGGACATCCTGCACTCCACACCTCCAGGAGGGCCACGATCTCTGCCCCAGACCACAACGGGGCACTGTTTTTGGTGCCCCTGGCAGGCTCCTGGGAGCCCTGTGCATGCTCCCTGTGAGGGCCAATGGGCTCTCAGGGGGGGTTGAGGCTGGGCCATAGCTCTGCAGCAGTGTGGCAGTGAGAGCCCTGTGGTGAATGCAGCCCCCAGACCCAGCTTCTTGCCACAAGGCTTGTCCCAGGTGCCTCCAGCTTTAAGAGCTGTAAGGAGACAGGAACTATAGAGTTCTGATTAGTTTGGACGGAGTGGCCACCAAGGCACCTGTGTTATTTCCTGGAGACCTCTTTTTTTGAACTTCCTCTTCTGCATCCACACACACCTTTTCCCAGAAAAGCTTTTTTCTGGGAGACCTCTTTTTTCAGAAAGAGGTTTACCGCTGTCGGAAAAACCCCTCCGTTCTTTTGACTTTTTGTCAAGCAGCCTATGATTGGGATGAGAAGGAGACAGGGTCTAGTTAAATGAGGAGAATGGGATGAGATAGGGAGCCAAGGATGGGAAAAAGAAAGGACCAGGACAAGTACAATTTAGACGGAAAGGGTCAGAAACAGGAAAGCTTGGAATGAATGCATAGAAGAGTCTGTGCTCATTAGATCACATTACCTTCCAGAAACCCACTGGCAAAGTGCCCCATCCCCCCTCGTGTGTAGTCAACAAAGAATTACAACCTGCCATTGCTATCATTTACTCCTTTAACGCAAATGACAGAGGTTTGTATGGTGGGTCCAAAGATTCCAATCCTGTTGATGACCCATGTAGGTGTCAATAGGATGCTACATGATGGAATTTCTGTTTTTTCTGATTTTTTTTTAAAGGAAACAGAAAAGTAAAAACAAATATTCCATTAAATTAAAAGATTGCAAAGGCAAACACTTCAAAAATTAGGAAAGGCCAGAATCAAGGTTGCCTGTACAACCTTAATCCAGTCTCCTTGTGTGTGTGCATTATGAGAGGGTCTTTAATTACATGGTCAGATTTTATTTTCTTCGCAGGACCCAACCCTCATTCTGTGCATGAGATGGACTTGCTCTGGTGTAGGAGACTTTCATAGGAACCATGTCTCATTTGCTGCAGAAGTTGGGAGGTGAATAATGGCAGAGCAAGGAGATTGTAAGGAGAAGAATGATTAGCATACGGTGACAGGAGCTGAACACTGCTTGGAGAATAGGATTCTATCTCTATCTCAGCTATAGAGTTGCTGTGAGAAAATTCTTATACTAAACTCTTTGTTGGTAGACACTGTGGGTACGTCTAGCCTACAGGCTTTTGTCCACAGAGTTCTTTGCCACTTTGTCAACAGAGAGTCTAGACACTCTCTTTTGAAAAAGCACAGTGTGGATGCAATAGCGCCTCTTGTCGACAGAACTCTGTCGACAAAAGGCGTTATTCCTCGTAGAATGAGGTTTACCACCATCGACAAAACTGACGCGTTCTGTCGACTTACTGTCGACAGAACTCAGTTTACTGTAGATGCAGGTATAGTTTTGTTGACAAAAGTCCACTTTTGTTGACAAAACACTGTAGTCTAGACATACCCCTGTGTGTTCCTTGTTTTCTGGTTACTATGTTTGAGACCCTAGGGGCTGCTGTGTAAAAGTGCTGATGCGTGCACTACAAGTGATATCAAGGGGATTTGAACATGTTCAGTGGTTTAAGCACTCTGAAGAATCAGATCACAGGCATCCCACTTTGGGCACCCACCGTTAGTGGATATTTTTCACTTTAAATCTCCCTGAGCCTCAGTTTCTCTCACCAAAATAGCTCTATGCTTAGATCAGTTTCATTGTAGATCAATTTCTATTTTATCCACCTGAGATATGATCATGTATTCAAGTGAAGTGAAAGCCATTTTAGAGATTTATCTTTTTTACCCTTGAGTAATTAAACCAGAAATATCATCAAAAGGGAAACATTAAGAAAGAGCTAGCAGAGGAGAGGGTAATAAAAGGTAGGGAGCATTCTCGGTGAATGTGGAACCACTCCAAGGGCAAATTCTCAGTGGGCCTTCTTAATAGTCCTTGTCATATGTGCACATACATCAGGTTTGAGCGCAGAATGCATGCATGTACAGGTTGTGGGTGTAATTAAGGAAGCCCACTGAAAATTTGAGCCTATCAATGTGAAAAAAAATCTCTTTTTTCTCTTTATATTTAAAGTCTTTCTTTAAGTACAAGCTTGAAGGACATTTTATTCTGTTTTAACAGCCTTTGTTTACTAGACAGATTTGTCTAAATTCTTGCAGAGTAGTTCTACTCTCATGTCCTCAAATTAAATTTTTTAGAGCTGGACAATTTTCCGTAAGCACATTTTATTCTACAGTTGTGCATCTAGACATTGAGCAGTTGAAGCCTTGAGAAAGTGACAAAACCAGAGGATCTTATTTTCTCCAAATAACACTACATTATAATATTTGATCTTTTCTGGGCTCATTTTCATTGGTTTGCTACAAATAGAAAAAACAATTCAGACATCCCCATTATTGCTCTATCCTTCCTGCTATTCTCCCTTTTGTGATCTGCCTCTTTATAGAAATGACCTTTTTTCATACAAAAACTTTTAGCTTAAATCATCATGACTGAAATACTTAAGACAGGCATAGAAATTCTGATGTGCTAGAAACTGCACCATTATTCTCAAGGGTACACTCGATGTGTTATATATCCTTAGAAAACCCCATCATGTATGGAATATCATCCCAACTTTTCGATTTTAAAATAGACTGAGGATTGGACTATTTGTGAAATATCAGAGAAGTTTTATTACTTAAAAATGAAAAATAGCTCAATAGTCATTGAATGGCTTCCAAATAAAATATTAGACCACCAATCCCACAAAAAAGTAATATTACAATAGTAGGCAATATTGACTAGTGGTTAGATGGAGGTATTAAGATATGGGAATATTGGCCAGTCTAAAACTATTAGCATACACCAAAACCTGATTCATAACGGTCTCCAAAAATTCAGTCATAATTTTAGTATTTTCCTTTTCAGACAGTGTCTCTCTCACTTCCCCATGCATTATTCTTCCCCCAGAATATGAATCTCTGTAGAGTGTCAATCATTAAACTTATTCTCCCCACATACACACATAGTCAAAACTCTCTGCTATGCTTATTGCTTACATTAAGCATATTAGTTCTCATACACTGTTCAAATATGAAAGCCAATATAGGTTTCCTAGTTTTAGCAAATGGAAAGTCTTTTAACTAGACTTTTAACTTAAAACATTAAAAAAAAATATTTCTTCATGAAGCATTGATTTTACTGCTCACTGCCTTGATTGTTTCACATATGGATTACATGTCATCTTCAACTAAGTGCTGATCCTACAAAACACTTATGCACATGCCTAGATGACTAAGTAAAATCACTGAATTCAATGAGATTGCTTGCATACTTAAAGCTAAACATGTGGGGTGTGTCTAGACTACAGGGTTTTTTTCGAAAGAAGTGGCCTTTTTTCAAAAAAACTGTACCTGCATCTAGACTACCGCCACGTTCTGTCAACAGTAAATCGAAAGAATGCGGCAGTTTTGTTGACGCTGGTAAACCTCATTTTATGAGGAAGAACGCCTTTTTTGGTACAGATCTGTCGAAAAAAGGTGTGTGTGGACGGGGGGAGCCTGTTCTTTTGAAAAAAAAAAAGGCCTCTAGGAAGAAGCCCTGGTGGACAGTCCAGCTGTTACATGCTGAGCACCTCTATGGTTCCTGTCCGCAGCCTCTTAAAGGCACAGGCACCCAGATAGGCATTGCTGTTAGGAAGCCAGCCAGAGCAGCTGAGCCAGCTGTGCTAGCCATGTCCTAGCCTCAAGACGCCCCCAGCACTTCTTGGGACAGCGAGGAGAACCCACTCAGGGGCACCAAAAGGCGGGCACCAGCCTGGTCAGGGCCAGAAATTAAAAAACTCCTGGAGCTCTGGTCCCAGGAAGAAGCCCTGCAGTCACACCGCAGGAATGTGGCCATCTACCACCCCTGAGCTTTCCTTTCCCTTCCTCCCTTCCCCCCCTTCCAGCTCCCTCGTCCCAGGTTTCCCCTTCCCCTCTCCCACCCTCCTTCCTCCCTCTCCCCACCCCAGTTATGTTAAATAAAAAGATGTTTTTGTTTGAAAAACAGATGTCTTTATTTGACAGTAGGTAGGGAGGGGAAAGGAGAAGGGGGTAGGGTGGAAGAAGGCCCCAGTGGGGCATGCAAGGGAGAGGTCAGTCCTCCTCCTCCACCAGGAAGCTCTCCCGCAGGGCTTCCCGGATCCGGACGGCCCCCCGCTGGGCTTCCCAGACGGCGGCGGTGCGGGGCTGAGCCCCACTCCCTCTTGCCCTTGCCTGGCAGTCCCCCTAACTCAACCTCCGCACTCAGCAGGATCTGTCCCCCGAAAGTGACTTACCGCCATCAAAATGGCCCCAATGGTAGACCTCCCCATGCCAAACTGGTGACCCATGGAGCGGTAGCTGTTCCTGGTGCCTTTTTTGTCCAAAGAGCGTCCAGCATTCTGGATGCTCTTTTTTGAAAAAGCAGATTGATTTTTCGACCCGCGTAATGCAATCTAGATGCTCTTTTTCGAAAGAGGTTTTGTTGAAAGTATCTTTCGAAAAAGCCTCTTTCGAAAGAGGCTTGCAGTCTAGATGTAGCCATGTAGATATGGTTACAGGATCAGGAGTGAGACTGCAAATACTTTGTCAATCTTTTACCATATTTCTGTACCGACAGTACGGGGCAGAATGGTATCCCAAATTGGTTGTGGAATCTAGGTGACCTAGAGTCTGTCTACATTTCAAGCAGGGTAGTGGAGCAGGGAGTGAAAGAGGGGCTGTGTGTAAATTTGTGTGTGTGGTTCCTTTTTTAAAGAGGCATACCTGTGATAGATCTGATTGAGAGCTAGTGTGCTAGAAGAACAGGGCTGCTGCAGCAGCAGAAGTGCATGTCTACGGGTTCAGATGGCCATGTACTTGAGGGAGCTAGCCCAACCTGTCTATTGCTCTGCCCTGCCCATGCTTTACTTTTAGCATATTAGTTCCAACAGAGCTAGCATGGGTATATCCTCTTGAACTAGAACTTACCCCACAGGGTACGTTTCCTTTGCAAATGAAGGTGTAATAGTAACACAATACATTTACATATATTAGCTTTAATCTAACTTTTATGGGTAAAGGTGGCAGTGAAGATGCAACAACACAGACTCTGACTTGGATCAGCAACTCAAGTACATGCTCACGTCCCTGGCAAGGGTGGCTGTCATGTGCTGATATCTATGCTGCCACATGCTCCCTATTATTGTTACCTGCACTAGTGAGATTAAGGCTAGCAAAATATGCCCATCTGTGCTACAATTACACCTTTATTAGTGCTATGGAAATAGCTTAAGTCCCACTTTCAAGAATGAACTGGGCACACGGGGCCAGACTTTCAAAGGCAGATAGGTGTCCAATAGGATTTTCAGAAATGCCTAATCATGCTGTGCACCCAGAGAAGTTAGGCACCTTTCCTGCTTATGCACTTCTGAAAATCCCAGTAAGTACCTCTCTGAATCACCTCTATATCTTTGAAAATCTGCCTCACGTCACTTTTGAAGCTTACATACATTTGAAAATTTTACCCTATCCTTTAAATCAGCTTCTGTACCTACTGATTGGAAGATAGCGAATGTGAAGCCCATATTTAAAAAGGGCTCTAGAGGTGATCCTGGCAACTACAGACCAGTAAGTATAACATTAGTACCAATTACTTGATGGTTACCTGTTCTGTTCACTCCCTCTGGGGCACCTGGCATTGGCCACTATTAGAAGACAGACACTGGCCTACACGGACCTTTGTTCTGACCCAGTATGGCCATTCTTATGTTCTTGTGTTTATATTAGGCACCCTAGCTGCTCCTGTAACATAATGCAAATAATTGACATGTAAACATTTTCTGGTATTGGTGTTGTTCTGAGAATTAATAGGAATTTGGGCCTTCTCTAGTGCTTGTTCAAGAAATATAAATGGAATTTTTCTCCTTCAGTGACTAATGACAGTCACGTTGTCCATTTCACAAGACAGACATACTACTGTGATAGTTTTAGCATGCTGGAGTAGGAGAGTGGGGGCAGGTTTGTCAAAGCTACTTATTTTAGTAAGATGGCATTTATCATGTACAGGTTAGCAAATGGCTGGAATTCCTGTCTAAACACAGAAGACTTGAACTCTTTCAGTAAACATCTCACTAGAGATAAAAACTGTATAACATTGTTTTACTTAAACCTCAATAATGGTTTTTACTTTTCGTTTTTGGGTAGCTTTGGTCATATCATTATGTGTTTCCTTAAAAAATAACCATTTTGAAATGAAAGAAGGAAGGAAACATACCTATTCATTCCTGATTTTGCCAATGCTTCAGTCATTTTAATGTGTTTCCAAATTACTACTCAGAACAGTTAGGCATAGATACTGAAGTGCACACAAGAAGAATCCAGCACAGACCATAGGGGTGTTTGTGTGTGGGCACACACATAAAGATGGTTTAAAGTTCCATTTGCCTGACACAGAGCCTGAGCCACTTGAGCACTGCATAGGACCCCCTGGCATAAATCTGCTCTAACTTTTACCAGCTGCTAGAATATGGCAAAAAAATATAATCAAACCACAGCTATGTCCTCTTTTCCACAGCCATCCCCCTAAGTGTAGGTGCTGTCCAGTCAGATCAAAGCCATGCAAGAAATCACTTACAAGAGGGACTTCTATGACCAGATCCACCTGGCTTTCAGTGTTGCTTTACACTAGCAGACTGGTACAAAACAGCCAAAGCAAGATTAAGAACTGCTAAGATTCAAAGATTCATGGATCACATGCCTGGAGACTGTAGTTATTTATGCCATTATTAGAAAGTGTTATGCAGGAGGCCCCCGACTTGCAATGTGGTTGTTTCCGGGGGAAGCATGGCAAGTTGGGGGTGTTGTAACTTGAACCCTCATTTACGATAGGCGTTGTGAGTCATTGTAAATGCGGGCCGAGGACATTTTTGGCCCCTTCCGCACTTACAAAAATGGTTGTAAGTGCCGGGGGTCAGAACTCAGGCAGTCGCAAGTTGGGGGCCTCCTGTATACAGAATGATTTATTTGTGGATAGAGGGTCCATTAGGTTCTCAATCTTCAGACCAGTAAGTTCTTCAGAGGGATGCAGGACCATGCTTGAGCCTTCTTTACCGGTATGAATTTCTCCCTATATGAACTTAGCTAGAGCATAAAGTGTGTCATCATGAGACTCATACTGAACTGTCTGCCTAACAGTGATTCAGAGAACAGCTCAATCTGTTCTTAACTGGAACAAAATGTTCAAAGAGTCAGCCTGATTAAGTTCTTCACTATTAATGCAGAGCACACGTTTTCTAAATAAAATACTTTTTTTTGTTTATGATTCAGTGAATCTATTTTCCTTATACACAAATGCTAAACTCTATTAGGCATCTAAGTATCAGGATTATGTATCTCAGGGTATGTCTACACTACCCTCCTAGTTCAAACTAGGAGGGTAATGTAGGCATACCACACTTGCAAATGAAGCCCGGGGTTTGAATTTCCCGGGCTTCATTTGCATAAGCGGGGAGCCGCCATTTTTAAAACCCCGCTGGTTCGAACCCCGTGCAGCGCGGCTACACGGGACACGAACTAGGTAGTTTGAACTAGGCTTCCTAGTTCGAACTACCGTTACTCCTCATTCCACGAGGAGTAACGGTAGTTCGAACTAGGAAGCCTAGTTCGAACTACCTAGTTCGTGCCCCGTGTAGCTGCGCTGCACGGGGTTCGAACCAGCGGGGTTTTAAAAATGGCGGCACCCCGCTTATGCAAATGAAGCCCGGGAAATTCAAATCCTGGGCTTCATTTGCAAGTGCGGTATGCCTACATTACCCTCCTAGTTCGAACTAGCGGGGTAGTGTAGACATACCCTCAAAGAATTGTGGTTCAATGTATGTTTGCTAGCATCCTGACAGATTATTGACAGATATTCAAACCTACTCTGAGGGTACATCCACATTATGGGACAAAGTTGAATTAAGATAGGCAACTTCAGTTACATGAATTGCGTAGCTATAGTTGAAGTAGCTTAACTCGGCTTTTGGTGCTGTCTAGACAGCAGCGAGTCGAAGGAAGAACACTCTTCCTCCAACTTCCCTTACTCTTTGTGAAATGAGGATTACAGGAGTTGGAGTAAGAAGTCCTCTAGCTTGCCATTATTTTCAAATAATGGCTTGCTGTGTAGATGCGCATTTTGTTATTTCAAAATAATGTCAGTTATTCTGAAATAACGCTGCTGTATAGAAGTACTCTCAGATTTCTACACAATGAATCAGCAGAGAAAAGGAGTATCATTGAAGTTTCTTTCTTGAATCTCGTGCCATCCCTAGATGTGCCTGTATGCACACTCATTTACCCTCAAAAGTGCTACATCGTGTCGATGCACCCTGCAGAATGCAGGCAGAAAACAACTGAATCATGATGATCTCAGTTTCAGTTGAAAATAAATAATATATTTGCAGCTTGCTATTGGGAAAGAAGTACATTAAAATTGAGATAGGTTTTTCACTCGAAATAAAGGGGTGAATGAAAGGCCAGCACTCTTTTGGGGCCTTTCCAATAGTTATTAAGATGTAGAGGGATCTTGCTTCATGTGTCATTTTTGGGCTGTATCAGAATGAGTAAAGGACAGATTAAACTTGAGTGGTTTATAGCTAACACGTGAAAAATGCCATCTTTGAAGAGCCAAGTAATAATCTTAGCAGAAAAAGCATGTGTAGTAAGATTGCTTTAGAGGGCAAAATGGATGGCTTATTGGCGGGATAATGCTAGGTGATATGAATAGAGTAAGGTCAATATTCATTAACAAATAATTTGATACATTTATACAAATTCACAGATTGTGGTTTTCTGAATGTTGCTTTTCCTATTCAGAATTATTTGTCAAACTGCTGATGGATGATGGGTGATATTTGCACTTAGTTTTTAGGCTATAGTATGTTTGCAAACAGAATATGAAATGCAGGCTAGTTTGATTAGATACAGGTTGTGATATTTTTCTGTATCTTGATCATATGAACACAGTTCTTACAGTCAGAGTTCTGGTAAGAAAACTCGTGATTACAAAGTCAAAATTTACTTTCACAACTGGCAAAAGGAGCCTAGATCAGGTTCAATATTGCCAATCCACTGTAGCATTAATCTTCTGTATTTTAAAGTGATAACTTGTGTCCATCTGTGTTAATAAACATATCAAATTACTGGCTGTCATATTCAGAGGTGTCATTGAGACCCATCAGAGGTTCTGTCATTACTGGCCTTGTAACCATTGGTGCCTTAAAATTCTCTGCTGGTGTAGCTCCCTTATCTGAATGCTCCCAGTCAGCCTGCAAGCATGCACTGAGCATTAGTGATAAGCAACCCTGGGCCAGGAGCTCTGACTCAGCAGTCTCCTTGTTTTACCACAGCCACATTCTGGCCTTCAAAGTCTTGATTACACCTGGTGAGATGATTCCTATCACTCCCTGGTCCTGAATTCTCCCATGACTATATGCTCTACAATGCCCATCCCTCTCCTGGACCATTAAGAGGAATAATAAGATTTGTTTACTCCTCTAAAGAGACAAAGTGCATAGCATATCCCTTTAAGTGGAGTTAACTAGCACCTCAGTTCAAACACAGCACCAGCTTGGTTTAGATTAAAACTAAAGCCAGTTTATTAACAAAAGGAAATAGAATTTAAGGGAACTGAAGTATAGAGGACAGGGTTAGAAATGGATACAAGCATGCAAAAATGAAAAACACTTTCTAGAAATGAAAACTTGACGAAACTACAATCTTGGTTTCAGATAAGATTTTTTTCACACTTCCTCCCTGCGAGATGGTTGACTCTTCGGTCAGGACCTCCCATGAAGTCTAAAGTACTTGGTTCCTTTGTCTTCTTAGATGCAAGATAACTTGGGGTTGTTTGCCCCTCTCTTTTATTATCCAGTGAACTTTCGAAATGGATTCTTTTGAGGGTTACCCCCAGAGTAAAGTTCATTAAAGCTGTGAAAAGGCAACAAGGAATATAGGAATGAAGGCAGTTCTATGCTGGTTTCTTGCCCTGCTGGTGTTTGCTAAAAGCAATTGATTTGTTCCTGCAATCTGCCATGATGCTGAGTCTTTATCTCATCCCCTTGTCAGCTTGATGGCTTACTTTACCTTTTATGTAAATACATTCCCATTGTCTCTTACTACTCATTGGAAGTATCTTCAAGGTGGCTGAACCACATTCCTTTGTCTAGGGTGAGGAAGCTTCAGCCCTGCCTGGCTGACACATTTAATGAACATAATTCCTAATCAGTTTGCAATTTTGAATTTGTCCTGTGTGCACCTTGCAATGGTATTAATGATCTGTACAGTATTAGCTTTTTATTGATCTCTTACATGACATCTTATAGATACAGATGATGACCTTAATGAGTTGGGGTACACTGAACTGCTCAAGCTAGCTAAAACTGACAACCTGATACAATAAAAACTTAAAAAACAACAAATAGTCTAGTAGCACCTTATAGACTAATAAAATATGTAGATGTTATCATGAGCTTTCGTGGGCACGGCCCACTTCTTCAGATGACCCGAGTATAATAAGTCCTGATCCAAGAATAAATAAGGGAAGGGAGAGGAAAAAGAGGAGGGGAAGAAGAAAAAGAGACACACCTCAATTGTTTGTTTGTTTGTTTAAGTCATTAAAAGATGGAAGATAGTGTAGGAGCCATTCTATATCATGGTTCAGACCATTAGCATAAGAATTAAACTTGTGAATGAAGTTAAGTTCCAGTCCTTCTTTGTGCATTTGGCTTGTTGAATTTGCGTGGAACAAACAAAACAGAGACTTGGAGATCCATTAATGAGTGTCCAGGAAGGTTAAAGTGTTCTCCAACAGGTTTTTGTGTGTTGCCTTTACAGACTAACTCAGTTACCCTCTGAAGCTACCTGATACAAGTGAGCCCTTTGCCCTCTTCTGCTCGGATGCTTTTAGGGTCACTGTGGTATAAGGGTGGAGTCAATAACAGTGGATATTGTATAGGACTATTCTTTTCACAATGAACTTTCCTGTTGCCAATTATCTTAACAAGTAACTTTGTTTGGCATTATGATAGATTAATCATTTTTTTCTGTAGCTATTATGTATCATAACCAAACTTTGCCTAATGGTAAAGAGACAAATGAGATTTTAATAAGAAATAACTCTCCAGTTATATAAAGAAATACCATTTCTGCATGACTTGAATATGATTAGTTCAGATTCAGCAACAAATTACTGTGTATACTCTTTCTTAGGTTATGCAACTGTTTGAATATAATTAGTGACAATTAAAATAAAGTGATAATTACGTTGTTTATTGTAGACACAGGAACAGTCGTTAGTTTCATGTGTCTTTGAAGGGAGTGGTATGGAACATTCAGCCTCAGTTAAGTGAGTGGATTTGGGTTTATTTTCTGGTTTTGTGAAAAAGAAGGAAAATTTCAACAGTGCATCTTTGTTTGTTTTCAGTAAAAACATTTTTTTAACAAAAACTACAATGTGGCACTAGAGAAAGGTTTTGTGGAAGATCCACACATTAAAGAAGGATTTTCCACAGACTCACTTATCTAACCCTAGTGGAACTGGAGATATGGCCACAGTAATTACAGAGCTAGATGAAAATTTTCTTACCAAAGTTTTCCATCAAAAAATTCAATTTAATTTAATGATCCCACAAGAATGCATTGCTTTTTGAAAAATGTTAAAAATAAGTTAGATGTGAGGCACTGATAATATTGAAGTGTCTTACCTTGATATTTTCTCAATGGAATATTTTAGTTTTTCATTTGAAAATCTGTTTTGGTTTTGAAGATTATTTTATAAGAAATAAGAAGTTGAAAGTAAACCAAAACTTCTTCAGTTGATTTTTTTCCTCAAAAGTCTTACTGCATGGGAAATTTCAAAATTACCTTTTTCCATTTCAACGAAGTTTGAAATTATAGTATTTCCAGAAAAGTACAAATTCCAGTTCTTTCCCAAACCTAGAAATAAAGTAAATACATGATGAAATTGTGGCAGCTACCAAAGACTCTAAGATGGTATCATTAGCATCATGTCACTTATTTTGACAGCACTCGTCAGTCACATGCTTGATTGGAAATATTACTGGGAAAACTTCTGCTCAGGACCAGAGCAATAAAGTCAATATTTCTTCATTAAAAGAGACAGATGGAGCAATATGAAGTCTGTGTCATTGTGAAATAATAGCAAAGAAAGCATTCTCATCAGCTTTAAATGGGACTGTACTCAGCAAATAAATAGATCCCAACAGCTCTATTTCAATCTTGACATCTGATTTGGATCAAAGTCACATCTAGAGACAGATTCATGCTCTGCTTCCAGTATACCCAGATACTTATAACTCTTGCTATTGTTTCATGCACTGAAAATTTGTCTGCGCTGTTATCACTATAAAGGATATTGTCCTATGAAGACAGATTAATTCTAAAAGAATCCCTTTTGTAGAGGAGCGGGCCAGTAACAGATGAAGAGATTATGAATGTTCTGCCTCTCTAGGATGTCAAACAGCCATAATACAGAATTCAAACTCTGAATGTAAATAAGGCACTTTCATGACCCAGAGGCCAGAGTGTTGCTATATGTTTCTATTTGAGTTCTTGCTTTAAATCCAATAATAGTTTGCTGCTACTATAGAACAGAGTAGAGGAAGAGTCAACGATGCCTACATTCTAAGAATTGTACTAGATACAGTAGACTGCCGATAATCCGGAACCTATGGGACCTAGGTGGTGCCAGATTATTAGATATGTTTTAGTTTTTTTAAGCCTTTTTTACCCTTTTTGCTCAGTTCAGCTGCTGCCGCTGTTACCTTGTGACTCATTTTTTGCCGAAGCTCACTCACTAGGCTCTTGCCATTTTGATGCCAGACTATCAGGAGTGCTGGACTATTGGATGCCGGATTATTGGAGTTTTACTATACCTCTTTTCCTGCTAGGACATCTCAAGGCCCATTAGTCTTTAAAGCTGTAGCAGCTGTTGCTCCTTATCTCACTATTTCAGGAGGAAAACCAAAACATTGATCCCCGCATTTAAGGGAGGCCATGGTGGAACAGAGCCGCAGGGTACTAGTGGCAGTATAGTTACTTTGAATAAGTAAATTGTATTGACCAGGCCAAATCCCAAAAGACAAATGGAGTTTGATATTGACTTTGGTGTGACCAGGGGCCTGGCACATTGTCTTTAAGAAAGGAAATTTAAAAAATAAGAGCCATTTTCCACCCTGAGATAAATTCCACACAGCTTCTTTTGAAGCCATTTTAATATTTAAATAGAAATCGACAATCTTCTAGCAAAGCTTGGGGAACAACATTAATAAAGTTGCAGCAAAGTTAATTTAGAGAATTGGAAGGTGGGGGAGCCAGTTTGCACTAGCTGTTATTTCCAGCAATATTGGGGGGGAGGGGGATATCCCACTTTTGCCTTAAAAAACTACCTTTAAGTTTTAAAAATCAGCAATCTGTTCGATGTACTACAATATGAAATGGCACTATTTCTTTAGCTGAGGAAGGCTTAAATGTTTCTCCTACTAATAGCAACATATTTAAGGTTCATCTTTCTCCTCAGATGTGTGAAAACGGCTCTCACTGAATAAGTGGAAGTCATGTGCTACTAAAGGTTCAATTAGTCCCTTCATGTAAAATGATAATAGATTTGTTTTTTTTTTCTTCCTCAAATTTTGAATATTATCAGGTTAAAAGAAGTTAAGTCTTTTGTATTTTAAGTTCTCAAAACAAACAACACACTCACGTAATGAATTCTTAGCTTTATTGGCATAACACCATTGTACAGCATAATCATTCAGGGGAAAAAGTATTTTAATTAAGAGATCTGCTTTGGTACATTTTCATGTGTGCTGGTATTACATTTCCCTTCCACTATATGTTTACTTAGCTCTGCCCAGAGTATGCTCAACGGTTTGTACAGTAACAGAACTCCATTTTTCCAATAAAGATAAGAGTGGCTAGTAACAGAAGAACTCAGCTGATAAAATTAACAATGGATATAAGGCAGTTTTGCACTCAAAAGAAGTTTCCCCCTGCCGCCCTCCAAAATAGATTAGATCTGTCAGTGTACCTGTTCAGGTATGTATATTGCACAGCCCTGAAATGGAATAAAAAGAAGTATGGTATGTAGCAAAGCCTCTGTGGGTTAAATAAATGAAAGCTTAACCAACTTAGCCATATGCAAGTATTCATTTGTATACGGGCATTTGCTCTGCTTTGACATTTAAATCTATAGCTATATATTAAAAAGCAGCGAAGTAGCTCTGGAATGACTTCCAATCCCAATGAATAAAGAGCATCATGAAAAAGGAAAGATGCTAGTGGTTAAGATGCTTGCTTTGTGTATGAGGGACCTAGATTCCATTTCTGCTTTGCCCCAAACATCATATGTGATCTTTGGCCTGGTTACACAAAAGGAATTAGGTATGATCCTGAGCATCACAGTACCTACCTGTTAGGTGTCTGGAAAAACACTGTGATTCACAAAAACTGAGTCAGGTGTAATGCCTAAGCCTATGCTTATGGGAGATGCTGATAACCCAAGTGTGTGCTAAGCCTGGCCCCTCCCAGGGAGATTGTTACTTATACCCAGGCTGTAGAAAGGCAAATATTTCTGCTTGGGATTCAAAGCTGGGAACCTTCTTCAGAGTTTGGCTTTGTATGTAAGTGCCTCAGAGGAAGAGGTATCCACCCTTAACATTTTTGCACCATGATTAGATCACTCACGTGGGATGCAAACGACCCAGGATCAATTACCCACTCTGCCAATAAGGACTTCATCAGGAAAAGAAAAGTTCTCTCAGAAAAGTTCTCTAGCCACCGACCTATGGGATACCCTGATGTGGGCACTCTTAGGACAGTTGTACTACAAGGATGGGTCTATCTAAGCTATGTAGTTTGAGTTATGTTAGTAGCGTAACTCAAATTGGCTTACATCTACTTACCATGGGGTTCACACTGCAGGGAGTTGACCAAAGAAACCCTCTACTGTTGAATCCCCTTACTCATATCATTCTGCTGGAGTACTGATGTTAACAGTGATAGAAATGTAGCCGTGTTAGTCTGGGGTAATTGAAGCAGAATGCAGGACAATGTAGCACTTTAAAGACTAACAAGATGGTTTATTAGATGATGAGCTTTCGTGGGCCAGACCCACTTCCTCAGGTCAAATAGTGGAAGAAAGTAGTCACAACCATATATACACAGGAGAGTGATCTATGGTCGATTAGTGGGTCTTTACTAGACTCGTTAAATCAACCACTAATGGATCAATCGCTGCAGCATTGACACGCCCATAGTTTCTCCTGTTGCAGCTGTTCTACTGTGAATAAATAGTGCAAGAGTGACTGGAGGAGCAATACTGGAACCAGAATCTCCCAGCACACCTTTGGCACCCTAACCTCAGGACTAGAATCATTCTCGGTTCTCTCTTTCCATAAGTGTTCTACAGTAGATAAATACTTAGGGTATGTCTACACTACCCCCCTAGTTCGAACTAGGGGGGGGAATGTAGTCATACGGAGTTGCAAATGAAGCCCGGAATTTGGATTTCCCAGGCTTCATTTGCATGATCCCGGCCGGCGCCATTTTTAAATGCCGGCTAGTTCGGACTGCGTGCCGCGCGGCTACACGTGGCACGAACTAGCTAGTTCAGATTAGGCTTCCTAATCTGAACTAGCTGTATGCCTCATGGAACGAGGTGTACAGCTAGTTCGGATTAGGAAGCCTAATCCGAACTAGCTAGTTCGTGCCGCGTGTAGCTGCGCGGCACGCAGTCCGAACTAGCCGGCATTTAAAAATGGCACTGGCCAGGATCATGCAAATGAAGCCCGGGAAATTCAAATCCCAGGCTTTATTTGCAACTCTGTATGACTACATTACCCCCCCTAGTTCGAACTAGGGAGGTAGTGTAGACATACCCTTAAATAGTCATTGAACCAGAGAGTGAGAATGACTCTGTAGTCCAGTGATTAGAGAACTCTACTGAGACATAGGAGACCCCACTCACAAAGAAGGAACAGAACATGGGTCTTCCATATTCCAGGAAAGTGCATCTTTTATAGCTCCATGTGGACACACCCTTTTAGGAATCAACTAAGTTGAGGTATCTAAAGGTTTGGCAGATCATAGTGGAGCCAAAATTGGCTCCTTTTGTGCATCTAGCCTCTATGAGTTGGCTCCTGCTCTATAAAAAGGAGATAGCAGTACTTTCCTACCTCACAGAAACACTATGAAGTGCTCAGATACATGGTGACCATATAAATACCTAAGGTCACTTGGTAGGTTTTGTGCTGAATTGTCACTTCCAATAATGATGGAAAATCTGGATTTGCTGTTAATGCTGTCATTTCTAGAGGATTATTTGTGGGGATGGTGACACTTCCTGGAGTGAAGTTACAGGATACATGTGACAGTCCAATCCAGCAGACTTTATCGGTTCCAGACTCACGGGTTTTTTCGAAAAAAGTAGCCTTTTTTTCGAAAAAACTTCACCTGCATCTAGACTATAGCCGCGTTCTTTCGAAATTAAATCGAAAGAACGCGGCTTTTCTTTCGACGGCGGAAAACCTCATTTCACGAGGAAGAATGCCTTTTTTTGAAAGTGATCTTTCGAAAAAAGGTGTTCTTGAATGCAAACAGGGCTTTTTCGAAAGAGAGCATCCAGACTGCCTGGGTGCTTTCTTTCGAAAAAGCGGCTTGCTTTTTCGAAAGTACTGCTTGCAGTCTAGATGCTCTTTCAAAAGAGGCTTGCAGTCTAGACATAGCCTTAGAGTGGTTGTACTGACATCAGTGGATTTACTCAGAGTTAAGGTTACAGAAATCTGGATCTCTGCTTGCTTCCACTAAAGCACAGCAGTGTATTACAATGGGGCCACAAAACAGTCCTGTGAATACTGTTGTGTTTGGGAGAATAACTGTACAATATAAGAGTGAATGTACATGCGTAAAAGCACAGGAATCTGGCTCTGAAAAGTTTAAGTAAAATGTTCTCTTATTGTGTAATAATTTGTCACTTTGCATAGCTTTCCATCAAAGGTAATTTTCAAGACTATGATGCATTGGAATATTTCAGAGACTTGAGGCAAAAATAATCAGTGAGTTTGAAATCAAGGCTATTCCCAGTAATTTACACTCTCCTCCCCTCCCCTGCACCCCTGCCCCACACAAGAGTATGAGCTATGGATAGAATGCTAAAACTAGTTTTGTATTTTGTAGCTCTTAGAAATTTTTGTTAATCGAATCTCAACGTAATTTTTCATATACACTACTTCTTAGCACCTAATTTTGCATATTGCTAAATATTCACATGTCTCTAAGCTGTTGTAAGCATTATCTCGTATTTAGCAGAACTAGTGTTGACACTACCTGTACCATGTAAGGGAACTGGAAACTCAATCTGTTCTACTTGCTATGCATCTGAAACAATCTTAAGTTGCCACATGTGTTCTTCCTACTGACCCTTATAAACTAACAAAGGACAACTGCTTTGCAAAGATAATGATCTGCCACTGGTGTTTTGTTCAGTATTCTGCTAAGATTTATCTTAGCTTTTGAATAATAACTTCACACTGTTGAACCCTTTACACGGAAAATATTTTTTTAAAAAATGCGTAATGTCTTTATATATGCTTCACATGTGCATCTCATTAGAATTTATGAGCCCTTCTGGTCTTAACAAGATTTTATTAAAAAAAAAAAAAAACTAACACAAGCACCTCTGAGAAAGGAGCAAGCAGCCTGATTGCTTTTTCAAGTGTTTCTGATTTTTTTATTTGCATGGAGGGGAAAAAATGTGTTGTAAAAAAATAACATCTTCAAGATCCACTGTTCCAGGTACAGCCATAGTACAGTAGCTAATTTATTCTCCTGGAGTGGAAACTGAGAGTACTAGTATTCGCGATGCCAGATATTCAAAACTCAGAAATTCCCATAGCTTTTGAGGCTTGCCTCAAAAATTCTTGAGTGGCCTACAAATATGCAGTTTGAAAACCAGTAAATTGTGCTCTTCCTATTTGTCTTCTCTTTGCTGAGCATTTAGGGTGCCCTTTTGTCACCTTTTCAAGCTTTGTCCCACAGCTTTCACTGTGTAAAAAAACTAAGTTGAGATGAATTCCAGTCAGGATTGGGGCTGCATTGTGCTAAGTTGCATTATGCTACACAAATCCATACAATCATAGGCCTGATTCACCACTGTGTTGTTCTAGTTTTAGTGGCTATTACTTGCCCCCAGAGAGATTAGAATCTATCCTAAGACTACAATACCACTGTGATCTTAACAAACAGAACAGTAGGAGTGAAGCAATAAGGAGAATGAAGCCAACAGCGATAATAATGTCTTTATGCCACCTATATGCACAGTTTGGGGATTTTCTCTTTTGATTTCAGTCCTCTGAAATCAATAGTGTTATACCAGAAGACAATGTGGCCCTTGACATTCACATTCAGGTGTGTAATTTTATATGTAATGTGTTTTAATAACCTCTGTCTTCTCTTTCTTTCTAATATATTTTTTCGAACTGCTTCCTGTTTCTGCATTCTCGCTCCTAAACTTCTGCTTATTGCTATCACTTCTTTTCCCTCAGATATCTGCTTGCTCTTTAAAAATCCTCTGTTGGAGTTGGTATTTTAACCTCTGCTTTTTCAACCTTAGGCATGATCTCATAGCACTGGGCAGGTACCGGGGCTGTGATTACTTCTCCTGACCAGCTAAAAATAAGGCACACTCAAGTATTTTTGTTATCCTGTCTCCCATACCCCTTACCCTTGCTTACTTTTTGTCTTATTCTCCTGCTACGTCTTGTAAACTGTAAAATCAACAGGACAAGGATTGTTCTTTATGTTTGGCAACATCTAGTAAAATTAAGCCCTGACATTAATTTAAATAGATATTTTAAGGAAGGAGAGGGAGACAAGATAAAGGGTTAAAATAATTTCACAAATAAAGAGAATAGAAATAGGTGGTGTTAAAATATTATTAACAAACATTTTTTGTTAAGCTTAGCAAGGTGTCTGTCTCAGATTTCTCTTGATTTGTTTCATACAGTGAGTCTTGTATCTCATCTCCATCATATGAGCAACAATGCTGAAGACAATCCCTGCGCATCAGAGGGCATTCCCAAGAAGCCCATACATGAAAGTGATACAGTTTGGAATTGGTCTCATTACATTTCAACTATTTCTGTTAACATTGGAGGCTTGCTAAGTAAAGAAAAGGTGACTCCTAATTAGTAAGGATACAAACTTTAAGTCAAAGGGCCACATTCTGACTTTAAGCCATGCAAGCAGGATGCCATTGAAGTCAGTTGAAGCACCACAAATAATATGAGAGAAGATCTGGGTAAAAAGTATCTTAAACAATATACAAGTCCTGTTGCAAAAGTATAGCCAATGTCTTAGAGGAAATGCGCGGGAATTTAATTTTCAGTGTAAAAAAATAAAATCTGAATAGCACCCAAAAAACACAATAATTTTATATTTGAATCACCATCAGATAAATACACAGTGGCATTTCCAAAATCCTCAATCTTGAGCTAATCTTCACTCCATGGAGGTCAGTGGCCAATATCCATAGGACTAGACTTAGGTCAACACTGAGCATGTCTGAAAAGCCCAGTGCTCTAACATGACACTTATCCTTTAAGCACAAGCTGGTCCAGTGTGCCTATACTGCATCAGATGACCCTGGTTAAGCTTTGAAAAAGGGCATTTGAGTCTGAGGAAGGAAAGACCCAGTGAGTCAGAGCCAGGAAGCAATGGAGAAGAAGACTTCCAGAATTCCCTGGCTGGGAAGGTAGTGAGAATCTGAAAGGGAAAGGGGGAAAATGCCCTGGGGTGGGGCTAATAGCTAATTCCTAAGAAGGAATTTTTAAGTTTGGATAATAAAACTACCTCCCTGAAAGGCTGTGAATGCAGTTGTGTCTCTTTGGTTGCTGGGAGAACACCTAACTTGTTGGACCTACACAAAATACTCACAAGAGGAAGCTTTTTGAAAATGTAGTAGGGAGTTAGAAGGTTAAATCCCCCCTATTTATTTGATGATGATTCCAAATATAAAATTATTGTGTTTCTTGGGAGCTATTCAGACTGCATTTTCTTACACTGAAAATTAAATTCCTGTGCATTTACTCTAAGACATTGGCTGTACTTTCGCGATAGGAGTTATATACTGTTTAAGATACTTTTTACCCAGATCTTCTCTTATATTATTTGTGGTGCTTCAACTGACTTCAGTGGAATCCTGCTTGCATGGCTTAAAGTCAGAATTTGGCCCTTTGACTTAATATTTGTATCCTTACTTATTCCTTGGGGCACACTAGATTTTATATGCAGCTTTGCACAGTCACAGACATTTATGCAAATTCAGCTGGTATAACTGACATGTGTAGGCCTTAATGGCTACGTCTACACTGGCATCCTTTTCCGGAAATGCTTAAAAGGGAACAGTTTTCCATTATAAGTATTTCCGGAAAAAGTGCGTCTACATTGGCAGGATGATTTTCGGGAAAAACGCTTTTCCGGAAAAGCGTCCGTGGCCAATGTAGACGCGCTTTTCCGCAAAAAAGCCCCGATCGTCATTTTCGCGATCGGGGCTTTTTTGCTGAAAAATGTGCTGTCTACACTGGCCCTTTTCCGGAACAGTTTTTCCGGAAAAGGACTTTTGCCCGAACGGAAGGGGCATAGTTTTTCCAGAAAAACACTGACAATTTTACAGTAGATCGTCATTGCTTTTCCGGAAAAGCAAGCGGCCAGTGTAGACAGCTGGCAAGTTATTCCGGAAAAGCGGCTGCTTTTCCGGAATAAGTGGCCCAGTGTAGACACAGCCCAAGTGTGTGAAAATGGAAAAAACATACATATGCACAAAATCCAGTGGTCTGTTATTCATACACAATTTCCCAAATGTAATTGGAATCTGTAAGTTCTACCTAATTGGGTTAAAAAGGAACTGGGTGGGATCAAATAAAGCGCTGTGCAAAGCGATTTAATTCTCCCATTCACTGTAAGCCTGGATTCAACTTTCAACTTTCTCCTTCCATTGGTGTGACATTGCTTTGAATTGTGATTTGTGGTGATTTGTCCTCTGATGTTTAGAGGAAGCAAGATTTCTTGATCTGTTGGCTGTCCCTAGGGACACTTTTGGTTGGCTTCATTCCTGGAGGTTTCATCACATGACACATAGTGGGACCAAAAGCCATTGGGGGTCCCAAAATGGGTGAGGCCAAGAACGGAAAGGATGGGGTGTAGGGCAGTCAGCCCTTAGTAACACCCAGACTATGGCACTATATCCCTCCACCCCAGTCCTCAATCCCATGTGGAGTGGCACTGCTGTGGCAGTTCAAAGGAGACTGGGGCTCCTGCCTCCACCATGTGGCTGGGAGCTCCAGGCCCTTTTGAAATGCTGGGCCCCTGGCAAGTGCCTCCTTTTGCCCCACGCCTGTCAGTGGGCCTGATGACACAAAATCATTACTTAAAGATTAATTTTTAATTCCTGGAGATTCCAAGAGAATCCTTGAGGGCTGGCATCCCTGCTTTGGACACATCTCTTAAAATACCTCACTCTTTCAAGGATTATCTCGATAATACAAACACATAAGTTCTCCCTATGTGACCTTTCCTTGCTAGCTAGTCCAAAACTCAAGCAGATTAGTTGTCTAACCTGTTAAGGTATTTTTCATGGCAATATGCACACTCAGGGCTTTACAACTGATTCAGCTGCTGATCAGTCAAGATCTCTTCATGCTACTTGCTGCAAATCTTTCTAGTTTTAGATAACATTTCCGGATCTCTGCAATTCAACTAACACCATGTCTACATACAAACTTGTACCAGCTTAATTAAAACTAGAGCAACCCCTTATATGGGATTTCTTATTCTGGTTTAAGAATGATTTCTTTTGGTTTTGCTAAACCTGTTCCTAATTTCTTAAGTAAAATTGAAAGACATTTGATTTAAATCAAAATAAGGGGAGTCACACAGCCTTTTGCAGGAGGGGAATGACATTTTTCACAGTGCTACCTTTCTATTGTATATCAACCTTGAGTCAGTTTAAAAATCACAACTTTAATTCATATGGTGCAACTCCATGTTAGACAAACCCTATATGTCTTAAATGACTACAGGGTTGTCCAGATTAAGAAGATTTGCTCAGATAGGTATGTTGGCACCTGGTGTACACCTACTGCAACAATGCAAAATGGGACATGTATGCAATGTGTCCACACTGATGTAGTTAACGCAGTGTGAAAATTTCCCTCAGCTAAACAAGCACTATGGTCCATATGAATCTGAGCGATGCAATACAGCATGGAGAAAGGTGAAGTGATTTGAAAACTGGAAGCATCATTGATGTTCAATCTTTTGCAGATCTTGGAGGGACAGTGGACTTGCAACTAAAGGGAGTGTTTCCATCTTCCCCTGTACTCACCTATCAAGTTTGCACTTTTCTGGCAAGGTTTCAGAACCACAGAAACTACCCTGAGTAGGAACATCTTGCCTGTAATGTTATCTGTACATCCCTGTGTTTTTACATTCATCTACATTGCAAAGGTAATAGAAGGGGCTAGAGCACATGGCTTGGACTGTCTCACACACTTGGGATTAGTTTCATTCCTATGTAAATCCACTAAAATCGAGGGAGTTGTAGTAAGGAACAATTCAGTCCTTATCTTTTGTGCATTTCAGTTAAATATATTAATTAATAAAATTAATTAAAAAAATTATAGCAAACCATTCTTCCTGGGAGAGGAGAGGAAGGATTTCAGATGATATTTAAGGAAAAACTTTAAAAACAATGAATAGTACTGCAGCACTGCTGTTTTTAAAGTTTTTTCAATTACAGACGTACACGGCCACTCCTCTGAAAATTTAGGGAAAAAACACTTCTTAATTGAAAACAAAACCCCGGTTAAATTAAAGCAACATCTTGGGTGGTTTGCTAATCATGTTAGCAATTTGGGGCTTGCTGACTATTTCTCTTTCAAAGAAAGAGAGAAAACATTTGGGCTTTAAATTCAATCCCCAGAGGAAACTTTCTGAGCAGAGGACACAAGCCAGCTACTCAGTTGGGGAATTCAGTGGTGGGAACAGTAGCTAAGTGAGGGAGCAGCTGTTCTGCGAATATACAAAGAACAGGTAAAATGGTTCATTTCATCCAGAATATAACAATTAAAAAATCTAAATGTGTAGTTAAAAAAAAATAGAGTCTACTCCTCAGCTGATGTAAATCAGTGTAAATCAATATGCACCAGCAAAGGATAAATATATTTCATTTACTTCATGTCTAAACTACACCCCTCTGTCGGCAGAGGGATATAAATTAGACACATCAGAAGTGCAAATAAAGCGGGGATTTAAATCTCTTGTGCTTCATTTGCATAATCACGTTTGGGCGCTGTTTCAAACAAGCGCCATTTTGAAACTGAAACCGCAGGCAGATGCGGTTCTGCTGACAGCGGGGTGATTTTTCAACCAATCCTATACTCATCGTTTTTTGAGGAGTACAGGATCTGTCAAAAAATCACCCTGCTGTCAGCAGAACTGCGTCTAAGCCGCGGTTTCAGTTTCGAAATGGTGCTTGTTCGAAACAGCGCCCAAACGTGATTATGCAAATGAAGCATAGGATATTTAAATCCCCGCTTCATTTGCACTTTTGATGTGTCTAATTTACATCCCTCTGCCGACAGAGGGGAGTAGTTTAGACCTAGCCTTAGTGTGATATCAGAGCTGTGATTATTCAGGCTTATTTTGTGTAAGTTGTGGGGAGTATAATGGAAATGCCATAGGTAAGATGCAGTATTTAGGCCTTATTTCATAAGGGTTTTGTATTGTTTTGCAAATGCTGGGTGACAAAGCCTCAGCAACTTACCAGTAAAAGTAGATGCTAGAGGAGGGCAAGGACGCAGTGATGTTTTATAATACAGACTGCAATACAATTTTATCTTTTCCCTCAGATTTTTGTGAATATAGGATAAATATAGTTTTATGAAATTACTATTAGCTAAAAGCTCATGTTGCTGTGTACTATTCTTTCATGAGAACAAGGCTGGTTTTGGTCTTTGATTAGATATTTGTCTACTATATTTTTTCTGAAAGAAGAGGTTCATCTGAACAAAAATAGCTAGCTTCCTTATTGCCACGGATAGTGAAAGTTGTGGGCCAAATCCCTAGTATGAGGTCATGTTGATTTGTACATCTGAGTATCTGGTCCTCTGGTTTTACCATTATAAAGAATAAAAAGGAAGTATACCATCATGTATTCTTAAAGGAATTAAACAGTTCAATTGTTATGAGCAAAATTATTTAGTCTGGGTTGCAAATGTTTACTGTTTATTCTGCACTCACCCCATGCTTGAATCCTAGTTAATGTTGACAGGTAGCATGAGCACAGATGTAGGAAGTCTCTGTCATTTACATTGTGCAAATTGGGACTCAATCCATCAATCCCAAGAGAATTACATTGGTGCCAGTGAGAGGAGAAGCAGGCATAAGAGAGCTACAACAAAGACCAGAGGGGCAATTGGATAGAAAAACAAATCTTTGGGCCCAATTCTTCAAGGTGCTGAATGCCTTTTCTGCAACACTGAATGATTTAATAGGCTCATAGATTTTGAAGGCCAAAAAAATCAGAGTCCTCCTGTATAATCCAGCACACGCAATCTCACCTAATAATCTCTGCATGAGGACCACTGCTTCTGTTTGATATAGCATATCTTTCAGAAAGATATCCACTCTTGTTTTTAAAATGCCAACTGATGGAGAATCCACTATGTCCCTTGATAACTGTTTCTAGTTGTTAACTGCCTTCAGTGTTTAAAAAAACCCTAATTTCAAATCCTCATTTAATTCATTGGGATTTGAAGGCACTAAACACTTTGCAGATATTGGCTTTTTTGAGATCTGCACACCATTTCATTTTTTCAGAAAGCTTTCATTTTTATGGGACTTTAGAACTCATTAAAGTACTGGACAGGCAGCATACTATATTCTAATTTATGCCCTGATTTGTGGATTTCAGTATTCCCAGTGTTTGAAGTGTTGTAGTCTAATGTTCCAGTTTGGGTCCATTTGTACTGAAAAGGGATATTTTTAAAGGAATATACTGTTGACTGGTTGAACTTCTGGCTCCTGTGAATATAATCCATTCATTTTCCTTGGTCATTGTTTGGCTTATCATTCCAGCTGGCCTCTTGTTCTTTAACTCCTATTACCTTAAAGAAATGGATGCATATTCTAGCTAACATGTATTGTAGAAATACCCACTACTGCTTAAAAGTAAGTTTTCTTCACAATTTGCAAGATCAGGGCCCATTGTGTTAGTTGCTATTCAAACACATAAAAGAGTATACAATCTAAACAGACCTGATTTGGGCTCATAAGTGCCTAAACCCCAACTGAAAATGTGCATTAGAGTCCTAAAGCAGCTAGCATTTCAACACTGAGTGCATAATGCCTAAATACCTTTAGATATCTGGGTTGGTCATTTACCCAAAATCACAAAAGAAGCCTGTGCCAAAGTAGGATATTGAACTCATATCTTCTGAATCCCACTTTTAAGACCATGTGTCAATGTAAAGTGTCTGGAAAGTCTGAAAAAGACACAGAACGTTGCCCTCACAAGTGGAGAATAAATATAATGCATGTGTGTCTGTGCATGCGTGTGTTTTGTACTGGTTTTCTTTTGCTTTTGTCAAACAGCAGAGATAATGCTAATGACTAAGTCTTGCACTAGTCTGACTCTGCTGTTATGAAGCTTCATAGGGGTAGCCGTGTTAGTCTGTAACTGGAAAAACTTAAAAAGCAATGAATAGTCTAGCAGCACCTTAGAGACTAAAAAAACATGTAGATGGTATCATGAGCTTTCGTGGGCACAACCCACTTTTTCAGATGAAGAAAAATTCACGATACCATCTACATGTTTTGTAAGTGTCTAAGGTGCTGGACTAGTTGTTGTTTTCTAAGTTTCTGCTGTAATGAAATATCTCAGTTTCAGTTTCATCCATGCATCTGACAAAGTGGTTTTGACCCACAAAAGTTGATGCCCAAATAAATGTGTTAGTTTTTAAGGTTCCACTAGACGCTTTGTTGTTTCAGCTTCAGATCACAGCCAACTGCTCCTCCCTGATGACACTTAATTATATGTGTAGTTCACTGCCATAAACTTTAAGTGCCTCATATTAATGTTAAAGACATCCTAAATTGCCTGTCCTTTTCCAGAGCCTTCCTCCAGCATCCTGACAGCAGTGACTTAAATAGAATTTTTCCTACAGTCAGTTCTCTTTTAACATAGCTTTCAGACCTATTTTTAATCTTGCTTTACAGTAACTTTATATAAATGTATACATTTATTTTACCCCAATATTCGTGAGAAGAGAAAAGGGATCAGGGCACTTAAAATTGGCCGAAGTTATGTTAACTTTTTAAACTAGGAAGTGCAGACGCAGTCATTGCTTGCAATAGCATGTTCCTGCAATAGCAGCTGATGTCTCTAATATCTTTGGCTAATATCTCCCACAACTTATGTTGGCTGAGGCTGTGCCACATTGACTTTAGTGGGGCTACGCTAATCTACACAACTGAGATCTGGACTACATGGTATCTATCAGCCAATCAGAATGTACTTCTATCCTCACCTTCCCTCTTGTGAAACATCTAGTCTAGTTGTGATACTTCTGAACATTCTTTTCTTTACACCCATAAACTATGGACTCTCTTGTAAATCCAGTGGTTTTTACTGGATAAAGAACTAAATTTAAAATGTCTCCATAAAGTAGCTAAAACCACTCTCATCAAGTCACTTTCATGTAACCTGTAGATCTTCATACTACTTGTACATAAGTCATCTCTGGGGCTAGAGAGTTTGACAACCACAATGCAGATTTCATTTCTCTCTTCTTAGGAGAGGTTTGTTTTGTGGGAGGTTGACTGGAGGAGGATTTTGTAGCATTGAGCATTAAGGATATATGATTTTTAGAGGTACAGGGCAAAGAGTTCTGTTGGTTTGGGGAAAAATCAGATGATTTACTCTTAACATACGATGATGAGATGCTGTACATGCCACCAGAAGCTGGGATGACATTAAAGAGCAGCTACTGAAGTTAGATATTATTTAATCAGAGGGACTAAATAACTTGCATTGAAGACTTTTAAAAGAGCTGGCCAATAAGCTCCCTGGATATCTATAAGAAGTCTTAAAGTTTTGGATAAATTACAGAGGACTAGATGAAAGCTAATGTTGTGCTAATATTTTAAAAAGGATAACCTGGGCTTGTTTAGTTTGGAAAAAAGAAGATTAAGGGGGGACATGATAGCGGTTTTCAAATATCTAAAAGGGTGTCACAAGGAGGAAGGCGAAAATTTGTTCCTCTTGGTTTCTGAGGACAGGACAAGGAGTAATGGGCTTAAAGTGCAGCAGGGGAGGTTTAGATTGGACATTAGGAAAAAATTCCTAACTGTCAGGGTGGTCAAATATTGGAATAAATTGCCAAGGGAGGTGGTGGAATCTCCCTCTCTGGAGATATTTAAGAACAGGTTAGATAGACATCTGTCAGGGATGGTGTAGGTGGAGCTTGGTCCTGCCTTGAGGGCGGGGGGCTGGACTCGATGACCTCTCGAGGTCCCTTCCAGTCCTATGATTCTATGATTCTATGATTCTATGAACCCCAATAATTACCTGACAGGGATCACTGGCAAAATAATGGATCAACTGATATGGGACTGGATTCCTAAAGAATTAAAGGAGGTCAATATAACTAATGCCAAACACTATGGCTCTATGGAAAACAGAGCTACTCAGACCACTTCGGTATAATTTTTTATGAAATTACAAATTTGGTTGAGAAAGGTACTTACTGGTGTAATATACTTACACTACTGCAAGACAGTGGTCCTGCCTCACATCTTGATTAAAAATTCAGAACCATAGCAAATTAACACGGCACAAACTAAATGAATTAAAATCTGTCTGGCAGGTCTCACGATGTAATTGTAAATGGGAAAGCAGGAGCTAACGGAGGAGATATCTTTGGGTATGTCTACACTACAAAGTTAGTTCGAACTAACGGACGTTAGTTCGAACTAACTTTAATAGGCGCTACACTAGCGCTCTGCTAGTTCGAATTTGAATCGAACTAGCGGAGCGCTTAGTTCGAACTAGGTAAACCTCATTTTACGAGGACTAACGCCTAGTTCGAACTAGCTAGTTCGAACTAAGGGCTGTGTAGCCCTTTAGTTCGAACTAGTGGGAGGCTAGCCCTCCCCAGGTTTCCCTGGTGGCCACTCTGGCCAACACCAGGGAAACTCTATGCCCCCCTCCCAGCCCCGGACCCCTTAAAGGGGCACGGGCTGGCTACGGTGCCCGTGCCAGGTGCAAGCCTGCCAGCACCCAGCTAGCAGACCCTGCACCTGGCACGGCACAGAGCCACCCACCCGATGCCCCCCAGCCCACCCCAGGAGCTTGCCCTGGACCGCAAGAGGCGGGCACCTTCCTGGGCTAGTGCGGACATCGTGGACCTCGTCCACGATCTCTGCACTAGGCACAGGAAAGTGGCTGTCTAGGGCAGGAGAGCTGCCAGCCTGGCCACCCAGGACCAGGTGTGCATGAAAATCAAGGGGGTCCACTGAGACCCCCGACCCTGAGCCCTGAGCTTACAATGGCCGTACTGGGTCAGACCAAAGGTCCATCTAGCCCAGTAGCCTGTCTGCCGACAGCGGCCAACCCTAGGGACCCTGGAGGGGATGGACCGAAGACAGTGACCAAGCCATTTGTCTCGTGCCATCCCTCTCCAGCCTTCCACAAACTTTGGGCAGGGACACCACTCCTACCCTCTGGCTAATAGGACTCCATGGACCCAACCTCCATGACTTGATCTCACTTCCCTTTAAACTCTGTTCTAGTTGTAGCCTTCACAGCCTCCTGCAGCAAGGAGTTCCACAGGTTAACTATTTGCTTTGTCAAGAACAACAACTTTCTCTTACTAGTTTCAAGCCTGCTACCCATTCCTTTCCTTTGGTGTCCTCTAGTCCTTCTTTAGGGGAACTCAGGAAGAACTTTTCTGAATGCACCTTCTCCACCCAACCCCTGCTTTTAGAGACCTCTATCCTGTCCCCGCTCCGTCTCCTCTTTTCTAAGCTGAACAGTCCCAGTCTCTGTAGCCTCTCTTCATCTGGGACCTGTTCCCAACCCCTGATCATGTTAGTTGCCCTCCCCTCTCCCAGCCTCTCTCTTCCCCTCTCCCACCTCCTTTTCCCAGTCTCCCCCAGTTTTGTTCAATAAAGACAGATTCCATTTTGGAAGAAACGTTATCTTTATTTTGTACATCAGGAAGGGGGGCTAGGGAAGGGTAAGTGGAAGGAGGTGAGGGAGGAATGGGGTACGAGCCCCCGATGGGGAGGACTGGGCTGGCTCTGCGGGCTTCTGGGGGTGGAAGCTCTCCTGCAGCCCCCCAATTACTCCCTGTCCCCAGATGGCAGCCTGCGGCAAGTGCAGCCGGGCTGATGGCCGAGTGGTGTGATGTGCCCAGTGTGGGCACTCAGGGCACTCCAAGCCAGAACTTCTTTGCAAGCGGGGCACCCCTTAGAACTGTGTGTCCAGGGTGGGGGTCGGGACCCTTTAAGCGCAGCCCTCGGCTAGCCTGAGACAGTATCTCCATGCTCTAAGTCCTCCTTTTATGCCCTGCCGGCACTGCTTCCGGCCATCCTTAAGCCCTGTTCAGAGTCCACTCAATGTGGACTTGCTAGTTCGAACTAGCAAAACGCTAGTTCGAACTAGTTTTTAGTTCTAGATGCGTTAGTTCGAACTAGCTTAGTTCGAATTAACTAATTCGAACTAAGTTAGTTCGAACTAGCGCTGTAGTGTAGACATACCCTAAGCTACTAGCTATCATCTTGGAAAAGTCTTGGAAGTCTGGAAGAGGGCAAATATAGTGCCCATCTATAAAAAGGCATAAGGACAACCCAGGAAACTACAGACCAGTCAGTTTAATTTCTGTGCCAGAAAAGATAATGGAGCAAATAATTAAGGAGTTAATCTGCAAACATTTGGAAGATAATCTGGCGATAGGTAACAGTCAGCATGGATTTGTAAAGAACAAATCATGTCAATCCAATCTGATAGCTTTCTCTCATTGGATAACAAGCCTTATGGATAAGGGGGAAGCAGCAGACGTAGTATACCTAGACTTCAGTAAAGCACTTGATACAGTCTTGCATGACCTTCTTATCAATAAATGAGGGAAATCTAGATGGGGAGAAATGCAAAGAGAAATGCAAAGTACTCCACTTAGGAAGGGACAATCAGTTTCACACATACAGAATGGCAAATGACTGTCTAGGAGAGAGTACTACAGAAAGGGGATGTAGGGTGTCACAACCGAGATATGAGTAAATAGTGTGACACTGTTGCGAAAAAACAAACCTGATTCTGGGATGCATTAACAGGCGTATTGTGAACAAGCAACAAGAAGTAATTCTTCCACTCTAATCTGCACTGATTAGGCCTCAATTGGAGTATTAAGTATTTTGGGCAGCACATTTCAGGAATGATGTGGAGAAATTGGAGAGGGTCTAGAGAAGAGCAACAAAAATGATTAAAGTTCTAGAAAACATGACCTATGAGGGAAGACTTAAAGAACCGGGTTTGTTTCATTTGGAAAACTGAAGACTAAGAGGGGATATTATAGGGGCTTTCAAATATGTAAAAGGGAGTCACAAGAAGGAGGGAGAAAAATTATTTTCCTTAACCCCTGACAACAGGACAAGAATCAATGGACTTAAATTGCATCAAGGGAGGTTTAGGTTGAACATGAGGAAAAACTTCCTGTAGGATAGCATTGGAACAAATTGCCTAAAGAGGTTGTGGAATCTCCATCATTGGAGATATTTAAGATCAGGTTAGACAAACACCTGTCAGGGATGGTCTTGATGGTGCTTGGTCCTGCTGTGAGGGCAGGGGGCTGGACTTGATTACCTCTCAAGGCCCCTTCCAGTACTATGATTCTATGAATTCTGCCTTTGTTTATGTGGCTATACCTGTTCAAGTCCATGGGCACTGCACCACTGAAAATGGGAAGAGGATTGAAGTCAATAAAGGAATGCTGATTTACACCAACTGATGAATTGTTCCTATGTGACTAGCACACTAATAACATTGTTTAAATATTAATTCAAGTTACTGTGGGTATTAAAGACAATAGGTGAGATCTTGATCCTGCTAAATGTCAAAAATCCTATTGATTTATATTGATTTATTTTATTATTGAATTTCTCCTCACCATAATGTAAAGCCATTTAAGAAACCATAGTTGGGACTATGGGGAATATTTGCTCATGTGAATTAAAAAAATTAGCAAATGGAAAAAGCTCCGTTGACTTAAAGCTTTAGTTTGATTCACCTCTGGAAATGTAACTTTAAAGAAGTCCTTGTGGCACTGAATTCCAAACACATATTTCAGCCTGTTTCAAGGAGATTAAAGCAAAATTTCCTCAGGGAAAACAATACCTACAGCAGTGATGGAATTCCACTGGGGGAATCTCAGGTGCAAATATACCAATAACCTTGAAAAGAGTGAGTCTTGCAATAGTTTTGAATAAAAAGGGCTTAGAACACAAAAGGCTTGATTCTGATTACATTCATGTGTAAAGCCAGAGAAACTCCACTTCCCTCGGTGCAGTTATTGCAGATTTATGCCTGTGTAACTGAGATCAGTCTGTATATCAGGGGAAGAGGAGGTAGAAAAGTGCCACCTTTTTTTTATTATCATGACTGTTAGGGTATGTCTACACTACAGAGTTAGTTCGAACTAACTTAGTTCGAATTAGTTAATTCGAACTAAGCTAATTCGAACTAACGCGTCTAGAACTAAAAACTAGTTCGAATTAGCGTTTTGCTAATTCGAACTAGCATGTCCACATTGAGTGGACCCTGAACAGGGCTTAAGGATGGCCGGAAGCAGTGCCGGCAGGGCATCAGAGGAGGACTTAGAGCGTGGAGATGCTGTCTCAGGCTAGCCGAGAGCTGCGCTTAAAGGGACCCGACCCCCACCCCGGACAGACAGTTCTCAGGGGTGCCCCGCTTGAAAACCAGTCCTGGCTTGGAGTGCCCGGAGTGCCCACACTGGGCACATCACAGCACTCGGCCATCAGCCCGGCTGCACTTGCCGCAGGCTGCCATCTGGGGAGAGGGGGCAATTGGGGGGCTGCAGGAGAGCTTCCACCCCCAGAAGCCCGCAGAGCCAGCCCAGTCCTCCCCATCGGGGGCTCGTACCCCATTCCTCCCTCACCTCCTTCCACTTACCCTTCCCTAGCCCCCCTTCCTGATGTACAAAATAAAGATAACGTTTCTTCCAAAATGGAATCTGTCTTTATTGAACAAAACTGGGGGAGACTGGGAAAAGGAGGTGGGAGAGGGGAAGAGAGAGGCTGGGAGAGGGGAGGGCAACTAACATGATCAGGGGTTGGGAACAGGTCCCAGATGAAGAGAGGCTACAGAGACTGGGACTGTTCAGCTTAGAAAAGAGGAGACGGAGCGGGGACAGGATAGAGGTCTCTAAAAGCAGGGGTTGGGTGGAGAAGGTGCATTCAGAAAAGTTCTTCCTGAGTTCCCCTAAAGAAGGACTAGAGGACACCAAAGGAAAGGAATGGGTAGCAGGCTTGAAACTAGTAAGAGAAAGTTGTTGTTCTTGACAAAGCAAATAGTTAACCTGTGGAACTCCTTGCTGCAGGAGGCTGTGAAGGCTACAACTAGAACAGAGTTTAAAGGGAAGTGAGATCAAGTCATGGAGGTTGGGTCCATGGAGTAGTCTTAGCCAGGGGGTCGGAGTGGTGTTCCTGCCCAAACTTTGTGGAAGGCTGGAGAGGGATGGCACGAGACAAATGGCTTGGTCACTGTCTTCGGTCCATCCCCTCCAGGGTCCCTAGGGTTGGCCGCTGTCGGCAGACAGGCTACTGGGCTAGATGGACCTTTGGTCTGACCCAGTACGGCCATTGTAAGCTCAGGGCTCAGGGTCGGGGGTCTCAGTGGACCCCCTTGATTTTCATGCACACCTGCTCCTGGGTGGCCAGGCTGGCGGCTCTCCTGCCCTAGACGGCCACTTTCCTGTGCCTAGTGCGGAGATCGTGGACGAGGTCCACGATGTCTGCACTAACCCAGGAAGGTGCCCGCCTCTTGCGGTCCCGGGCAAGCTCCCGGGAGCCGCCAGCCTGGTCCCGGGACGGGGAGTTGGGCTGGGGGACATCGGGTGGGTGGCTCTGTGCCGTGCCAGGTGCAGGGTCTGCTGGCTGGGTGCAGGCAGGCTTGCACCTGGCACGGGCACCGTAGCCAGCCCGTGCCCCTTTAAGGGGTCCAGGGCCGGGAGGGGGGCAATAGAGTTTCCCTGGTGGTGCCCAGAGTGGCCACCAGGGAAACCTGGGGAGGGCTAACCTCCCACTAGTTCGAATTAAGGGGCTACACAGCCCTTAATTCGAACTAGTAAGTTCTAACTAGGCTTAATCCTCATAAAATGAGGTTTTCCTAGTTCTAACTAAGCGCTCCGCTAGTTTGATTTAAATTTGAACTAGCGGAGCGCTAGTGTAGCGCCTATGAATGTTAGTTCGAACTAACGTCCGTTAGTTCGAACTAACATTGTAGTGTAGACATACCCTCACAGATCAGTTGTTACAGCAGCAACACTAGTATTCCTGTGAGTCTACTGATTGAAATGTGCAGCAGAGGGGGTGGCCGGAGCCCTGGGCCCTTTAAATCGTTCCAGGAGTGCTGTGCAGAGTCCTCTGGCTGGCTCTGAGGGGCTGGGAAGGCACCATGCTTTGGACAGCATGGAGGGCTGGCTGCCCCTGGTCCTGCTCCTTTTGACCGAGGTACTGCCCCTTCTGGGAGCACAGAGTTGCCCCCCCAACCTTGCCCAGAAGCCTGGAGAGGCTGTCAGTGCCTATGGGCCTTGCTTACCCAGCACCTTAATAAAGCCTATTCACTACTATAAGTCATGTGGTAGAATCCAGTAAATCAGCTCCATTGTGACTGCAGGAAATCTACAAAGAAATACTGGTACTCACTGATTTGGTGGAAAGTGATGCCAAGAGACTTACACCTATGGGACATTCTCACTGGTTGGTAGGAGGAGAATTAGATGGACTACTGCCAAAATTACTGGAAGGGAGTTGCATATGTAACCCCTCCTGTTGGCTAGCCCAGTGGGAGGTTATTCAGCATAGGAGAAGCTTGTGACTTCTTACACCACTGTGGGGGGAGGGTTAGGCCTGAGGCTGCTTGGTGTGCTCTGCGTTGTGTGTGTGTGAGTGCACCTCAGACCAGACCCACTCCGACAAATCACCAGGAACAGGCTTTATTCTGTAAAAAACATAGAACAGGAAAACAGTTCAGCAGCCCCTTCTCTCAGCATGCAGCCTGTGTGCTGCTTCTAGCACAGTCCTTGCTGAGACCCTGCCGGGGGCAGAGGGCTTACAGCACACAACACAGCCCCCTTGGAACACATGTTCCAACTCCTACAGTAACTAAACCCCACGTAACCAAGTCCAGGTTCTCCCTTTGTGTCACTTAAACTCCTCTCAGGGTGCTCTATAGCCCTTTCTGGTCCTACCTGTAAAAAACATAGAACAGGAAAACAGTTCAGCAGCCCCTTCTCTCTGCATGCAGCCTGTGTGCTGCTTCTAGCACAGTCCTTGCTGAGACCCTGCTGGGGGCAGAGGGCACATCCTGGCAGGAACCAGGAAGTTCTCCCAACATGCTGCAGTTTGTAGTCCACAACGTGTAGTTCCCAGGGCTGCTGCTGAAACACACTGGACCTTGGGCTACACATATAAAAGGTTGTACTTTCCACATTTATAAGTGCTCTCTTTCTCCTGATAAATATGTCCTTGTTTGTGCATGCTCTCAGACTGGCTACGTCTACACTGCACATTTAGTTCAGAATAAGCGATTCTGGAATAGTTATTCTGAAATAGCTTATTTCAAAATAGCACGTTTACACTGCAGGGAAGCCTCGAAATTAGTTCGAGGCAGGCTTCACTATTGTAGACATGCTATTTCAATTTAGAGCTCCAGGAGGCACTAGAGAGGAATTCGTTAGAATGGCCCTGGTGAGGGGCTATTCAAATTAGTAGAAGTGGAGTGAAATAACTACTTTGGAATAGGCATTATTCTTCATAGAATGAGGTTTACACAAGTCGGAAAGCCTCCCATTATTGTGAAATTATTTCAATATAACTTTATTACTGTGTAGATGCTCGCATTGTTATTTCAGAATAATGACTGTTATTCCAAAATAATTTTGCTGTGTAGACATACCCAGAGTGGGGTAGCTAACCATGGAGGCTGTGTTTAGTTTTCCCAGGTTTCTAGGTGAGCCTCAAGACAATTTCCTTATTTGTCAAGAAGGACCCTAGATATATAAAGCCTGATAATTTCTGCTGCTATTAACCCTTTGGCAGAAGCACAATATATATGCTACTGGATGCCAGAATTATTGATTTGGAACCTAACTGCAAAAATCAGGTTATGTCATTGCCGAATAAAAATATTATTTTAAACATAGAATAACTGTTTCCAGTATAATGTAAATGTATATTGGAAGACTTTATTTTGTAGTGGTATTGTCTGGAGTCAGGACAATGGCTAGTCAACTACCACAAAAAGTTTATTCTGTATTTATCTTCATAATATAAACTAGATGGAGTGCGTGTTTGGCCTCCTCAAGGCAAGTTTCCAGTGCCTGCTGACCCAGCTTGACATGGGGGAGCACAACATCTCCAAGGTGGTTGTGACATGTTGTGTCCTCCACAACATTGTGGAGAGGAAGCAGGAGGCCTTCCTCCCGGGGTAGGGGCAGAAGTTGGTCATGAGGGGTGAGCCTTCCAGCAGCAGTGGGCAGCTACCATCCGCCAGGCCCATCAAGCCAGGGTGCGCATCCGGGAGGCCCTGAGGGAGAGGTTCTCTCAAGGACCCCAGTAACTCTACCCAGGGCTTCCTCCCTATGGGCCTCTGCCTTAAGACCCTACCCCTACCCCTTCCACACCACAACCCCTCCCTTCACCCTTTCCCTGACCTCTCAATAAAAACACCTGTTTGGTTTTCAAAAAAATGCAGTCTCAATTAATGAAACATTCTGAATAGGGGGGCAGGGGAAGGGGGGCTCATAACTGGGAGGGGGAGAGGGCGGCACAATGTGTCACCTCGGGTGTGGGGACCTCGTCAGGTTTGGGTGGGTCTGGGGAGCACAGAGAGGTGAGTAGGAGGGGGGGTTGGGGCAGAGTCAGGGTTGGCAGGGGGGACTGGAGGAGGGGCCATAGGCATCACTTGGAGAGGGGGCATGGGCATTGCTAGTGGAGGAGGCATGGGCATCACTTGGAGATGGAGCAGAGGCATAGCAGGGGGGCAGGCAAAGGGGAAATGGGCACAGTAGGGGGGCAAGAGGGTGGAATCCAGGAGCAGTGGCATCAGGTGGGTGTGCCGTCATCCCTCACAGGGGCCCCAATGTGCCCAGATGACCATGCTGCCCGCTTTGCCCCCCACCCCCACCAGCCCATGGACAAGCAGCCAAGGGAAGTGTCTAGCCACAGTGAGATCCCCTCATGGGCGGCAGAGGAGCTGGGAGAAGCCTGGGCTTCCCTGGGATCTGCACACACAGGTGCGGCTTGCAGTGCTGTCTGTGGAAGCAGCTGCTGCCTCGCACGTGCAGGTATTCCCGTGTACTAGGTGCTGCACTCCTCGGTCTGTATGGGGTCGTGACGATACCCGTGTGGCTAGCGTACTTCCAGCCATGGTGGTCCCCTCACCCCAGTGGCAGGACATGTGTGGCCTCCCCTGAGCCTGGGTCCAGTCCAAGCAGCCCGAGCGATACACCACCCCCGCGTCCTGTGGGCCCACCTCTCCCACCCAGTGTGTGTGACAAAGTGAGACCACTCACTTGAAGATCCCTCCCAAACATTCGAGGAGGCCCTGGAGAAGTCCTGGCTCACAGGCACCAGCTCGAGGGAGAGGGTCATGGTGCCCGTCTCCTCCTCCTCCTGGCCCTGGCCCTCTTTCTTCTCCTCTGTGGAGACCTCCGGCTGGGTGATCACAGGGGTCTCGAGGCCGGAGTCAACAAGGATGGTTGGGGAAGATGTTTCCCCATCCCCCAGGATCTCGTGGCATTCCTTGTAATAGGGGCAGATGTGTGGTCCTGCCCCTGCGCATAAGCTACGCTCTGTGGCCTGGACATATCCCTGGCAGAGCTCCACCTTCCTTCAGATCTGTTCCAAGGTCCAGGGTGGGTGTCCGCATTCTCCCAGGGACTCGGCCATCTGGCCATAAATGTCCATGTTGTGGTGGTTGGCCTGGGGATCCTGTAATGTCTCCTCCTTGCCCTGCAGCTCGAGGAGGGACTGAATCTCTGGGCCGGACCAGGATGGGGTGTGCCTCTTGGTCCCCCTGGTTGGGTCCTGGGACCCCTGGAGTTGCTCCCAGTGAAGGACAGGAGGACTGCGGGGGGCTTTAAGGCTGTGCCATGGTTCTGAATGCCTATGGCAGGGAGATCTGCGCAGTCAGGGTGCTGCTCTGAAGCCAGCTTCCTGCCACAAGGCTTGTCTGGGGTTCCTGAGCTTTAAGAGGGGCCAGGAGACAGGAACTATAGAGTTGTGATTACTTTGTATAGCGTGGCCACCAGGCTATTTGTATAGCGTGGCCACCTGTGCTATTTCCTGGAGGGCTCTTCTTTCGAAAAAAACCCTCCTCTCCATCCACATATGCCTTTTTCCGAAAGAGTTCTTTTGGAAAAAGGCTTCTTCCTCGTAGAATAAGGATTACCATTGTTGGAAAAAGCCCTCTGTTCTTTCGATTTACTATTGAAAGAATGCCATTGCAGTTTGGATGTTCTTCAAGTTTTGTCGGAAAAACAGCCATTTTTCCTACAAAACTCTGTGTAGACATACCCTATGATTCTATAATGAGTTCTAAGACAACACTAAGAACTAAGGGTATGTCTACACTACCACCCTAGTTCGAACTAGGGTGGTTAATGTAGTCAATCGAAGTTGCAAATGAAGCCCGGGATTTAAATATCCCGGGCTTCATTTGCATCTTGCCGGACACTGCTATTTTTAAATCCCCGGTAGTTCGGACTCCGTGCCCGCGGCTACACGCGGCATGGAGTAGGTAGTTCGAATTAGGCTCCTCGTGGAACTACCTACTCCGTGCTGCGTGTAGCCGCGGGCACGGAGTCCGAACTACCGGGGATTTAAAAATAGCAGCATCCGGCAAGATGCAAATGAAGCCCGGGATATTTAAATCCCGGGCTTCATTTGCAACTTCGATTGACTACATTAACCACCCTAGTTCGAACTAGGGTGGTAGTGTAGACATACTCTAAGGGTGTATAGCTTCCAAGCCAATTTACGAATAGTCTGTGAATTCATCATGTTTTCCTGGTTCTGTTGGGCAAAATTGTATATTGTGCATACCAGCATACTATTGACTGTTCTTTTGTAGATTTTTTATAGTTCCTTTGTACAACAGTAAGTGAACCTGTTCTCAGTTCCCATGTTTTTAATGGGCACACAGATGAAGGAAACAGCCTTTACTGACAAATGAATCTTCAAAGTTTTGCTAGTATCATACAGCATATAATCACATTTATCTTTCCAAACCCAGTAGCTTTCCTGCAAGCTGTCAGTATGTCTCATGACAAGCACTAAATTAAAGTGCACCCTCAGCTGTTTGTTCCAGTGGCATTTGTGAACTCAGGCACAGTGGTTTTCTGTACCATTATGCTGTGGAAGACAGTAAGGTGGCTATTTGAACATGTTTAGCCAGTCCAAAAATTTGAACATAACTAAAAATGAGTATGACTGGTTAAGCCAAAAAAAAAAAACCACACACATTTTCTTATCTTGTCTGTTTTAACCCATTGAATTTATTCTATTGTAAAGAGTGGAATTGGCAAATTCCTAGGAGATACTTGGTTAGTGATGCTATGTGCCATTACTGGGTGGCTGGTGTGTTCTCTTAAAAAGTATGCTGCCATTTTAAGAAATACAAATTAAATCCTTGCATCACCTTAATGTCATCTGAAAAGACTTTCAGTGCTACTTCAGCTCTTTTGAAAGAACGCCCTCTTAACATACCCTCAGTAGGGATAAGATTTAAAATCTATTGAAATCAGTAGGATTGTATTTCATTTCCTAGGGCTGGTGTTTCAGGCAGTCTGCAGTTTGAGGATGATAACCCTACATTCATTTTATAGTGGATTATACTTGTTTCTTTCTCACAAGCATCAAGGCTAGAAACATACTTAAAAAAAAGAAAAGAAAGTTTGTGTGGTACAGCATCTGAATCTGTCATAGTGCTAGACAAATAGCTGAAGTGGTACAGATCCCCAATGGCTTGAGTGTTTGACACCAATGATTTACACTATTTCCCTTTCATGTTACAATAATTGTCACAAATTGGATTTATGTAGTGCCATTTCCTGTTCTAGCTGCAATTTCTGTGGCAAGAAAAAGATTTTAGAGCTTTAATGCCTCCACTGTTCTTGCAAAGATAACAGTAAACTGGCCTATTGTATGATTTCATTGCTTGGCTATTCATGTTCTTTCCCCCCCCCCCATAACCTTCAGGGGAAGCTAGGAGGGAATAGAGAGACAGAGAATTGGCATGCTATTGAGAATACAAAGAGTCTGATTGTTGGCTTTCGAAGAGAAGAGTGAATAGGGGAAAACAGGCTCCCAAAATTACCCCAGAACAGGAAACCCTAAAAATACCTTCTATCCTTCTATTAGATCCATGTTCATTTGTAATGTGAACAGCAGAGAAAGGAGATGTTGCATAGAAGATGCAAAATTTAAACAGTGCTAATGCAGTAACACAGCTTCTTTATACCCAATATACGTCAGATTGCTATAGTCAACCATTGCCCACTGGTTCATGGTGTAGATATAAAAGGTCTAGTTAGATGCCTGATGAATCCACTTATGGCCGATAAGCCCAATCTGAGAGCAACCCAGCTTGATACAAGTTTCACAGATCCAGGTGTTATCTGAGCGGGAGTTCAAGATTATAGCACATGGCTTTCTTCTTTCTCGCTTTGCTTTCATCGTCGGTCTCAAATCTGCTTCATGTTGAGCTGCACCCAGTGCCAGATGTTCCCTCAGATTGAACAGGATTCTACCCACTCCTCCAAGCTGTCTTCACTGATGTTGAATGACTTCATATCATTTTTCCACATATTGTCATATGACCATAAAGGGTGACCTCTACTTTCTAGATAATATTCTTGAGGAGATCATCTCCTCTGATGCTCCTGACATGATCGTGCCATTACAACCTCCTCTTCTTGATGATAGTTTCTAAGTATGTCAATCCTGCATGCTCCAGCACTGCTGTGTTTGGTATTTTGTCTTCCAAATTTATTTCCAGAATCTTACACAGGTACCTCATGTGGAAGTAGTTCAGTCTCTTGATGTGCCTAGCATATATGGTCCATGTTTCTGAACCATGGAGAAGAGGTGGCGGGCACATAAATCATATAAATTTGCATCTTCAACAGAACTGGTAATCTTTTACTGTTATTCCATGTGTGTGCTTCTATAACAGCCTGAAATTCTGAGCTGCTTTTCCAATTCTGTTAGTTAGTTCAATTTAAAAGTCATAGAAGGTCATAGAAACCAAGTAGCAAAAGCTGTCAATGACACCAAGAGGTTTACCCACCAGAGTAATGTGAGACATTGGTTCTTCCAATGAACACACAAACACTGTCATCTTGAGACTGATTGTCAACCTAAAGCTCTTGAAAATCTGTCCAAGACATTTTGCAGAGAAGATTCACTGTGGTACCCAAAGTCTCATCCTCTGAAAAGAGGAAATCTCTCTGAACCATCTCATTCACATTGGTTTTCGATTAATAAAAGACAACTCATGTGACTGACTCAAAAAATTAATTGTGATGAATTGCAGTGTTAAACAATAGAATACCAGTTGAAATGTATTAAATATTTAACAATTAATTGTGATTAATTTTTTAAATTGCATGACAGCCCTGTTTTTCACACTAACTTTTGTGATGTTAAACAAGCCTCCATCTTTTCTGATTTGAAGATAAATGCCATCATTGTTCTTGAAAGCACAGACAAGCAGGAATGAAAAGTAGACGTTAAAGAGCATGGGAGATAAGACACGCCCATGTTTCACTGTTGCTGTCAAAGGTACGTGATTCTTTATTGTCATACACCACAGTTGGCTTCATATCTTGATGTAATGAGTAAATTATATTCAACAGTTTACAGGCACAATCTAGTTTCTTCAGAGCAATAGAACAGCCGTCTCCATTGACAATACCAAAAGCCTTTGTCAGAAAGATGAAGAGGTATAGAGTGGTATACATTTTTCTATATGCTTGTCTTGCAGTTGCTTGATCAGAAATAGAATATCAACAGTGGAGAATCATGAGCATAAACCAAAAAATCCAGGCTACAGGTATTAGTTAAAATGCAAACTACTTCTATGCACAGTGTCAGCCCAGGATGTCAACAGAAGCAGGTGGACAATCAGTATAGGAATGGAAATGAGTAACGGACAGAAATACAACTAATTGATAATTCAGCAAAGCCTAAATAGGAATATGTACATACTCCACCACAGTGAGATGAGCCTCATGCTGTAAAGTTAACTTTTATTGTAACCATGGCATGTCTTTAACCTCTGGAATTACGTTTTTCAGGTTGGTCCATGTATTGTAGGAAATGTGCTCATTTTTTGAATTAAGGGACACAGTGAAATGAACAGTAAACAGTAAATATTGGTCATTATTCAATAGCTTGTCCTTGTTCTATTCTATCTAGGTTCTTATCCTGCACTTGTTATCTGAGCATCTACCAGCCATGCATCCTTATTAGTATGACAAGAGCAGTGTATATCAAAGTCAAAGTTGCATTAATTTATTTTGACATTAAAAGGTATCTTTCCAACTCTGTGCCATAAACACTTAATTAATAAGACAATACAATCTCAGCAGCAATAATAATTCCAAACATGAACTCAGCTGTCCATCTTATAAAAAATCTTATTTCTACACCTTCATTATTGTAGTAAATACTCCCTTGCTCAAAACTCCTGTCAAACAGATACATTTTGCAGCATGTCCAGGTATTCCAGACCAAAGAGTGGAGCAAGCCCTCCCAACGTCATGGAGCCCTCAAAGAGAATGCTCAGACAGAAGTTTCTTTTTTTAATAAGGGTATCCATGTTAGGCATCCCTGCTGACCTCAGCTGTGGCAGTATGTCATGGAAAGAGAGGGGATTCTCAAGCAGGCCATTCCCATGCCATTTTAATCTTTATAGATAATAACATAGGGTATGTCTACACTAGCCCCTGGTACGAATTAGGGAGGCTAATGTAGGCATTCGAAGTTGCAAATGAAGCCTGGGATTTAAATAGCCCGGGCTTTATATGCATCTTCCCGTTCTGGCGCCCTTTTTAAATCCCCTTAGTCCGAAATAACTGCCTGCGGCTACACGCGGCAGTCAAGCGTTAACTCGAACTAAGTCCTTAGTTTGAGTTAACTGTTACACGAGTTAACTTAGTTCGAGTTAACGTTTGACTGCCGGGTGTAGCTACAGGCAGTTAGTTTGGACTGAGCGGATTTAAAAATGGCACCTGGACGGGAAGATGCATTTAAATCCCAGGCTTCATTTGCAACTTCGAATGCCTACATTAGCCTCCCTAGTTCGAACCAGGGGGCTAGTGTAGACATACCCTAATGCTTCAATTCCACCCAGGGTACGTCTACACAGCAGTGTTATTTTGGAATAATTGACATTATTCTGAAATAATAGGCTACGTCTACATTGGCATCCCTTTCCGGAAAAGGGATTCCTACTTTCAAGAAAGTACTACTTGAAAGTAGGACTAAGAAATCCTCCGGAAAAGGGCTTATTTTCCGGAGAATCGCGTCTAGACTGGCGCTTTTCTCTGGCTTATCCCCAAGCCAGAAAAAAGCAGCAGCCGTGTAAATGCAAATGCCGCGGGGGATATTTAAATCCCCCGCGGATTTGCAATTCTGAAGTGTCTAATCTGCATCCCTTTTCCAGAAAAGGGGTGCAGTGTAGACATAGCCATATAGTCTGTGTGTACACTACAAGCAGTTATTTCAACATAATGTCAAAATAATATCGAACTGAAGGACTTCTTACTCTGACTCCTATAACCCTCATTTTACAAGGAGTAAGGGAAGTCAGAGGAAGAGTTCTCTACCTCAGACTTCCTGCCGTGTAGACAACGCCAAAAACCAAAATAAGCTATTTCAACTTAAGCTGCACAACTCACGTAGCTCAAGTTGCATAGCTTTTTAAGGGTTTAGTCTGCTGTCTAGACATGCTCTTAGAGACGAAGAGGTGGCTAATGCAGATGAACAAGACATGTGGGGCACTGGTGTCATATCCTTCCAGAGAGATGCCCCACACACTCTGCGAGCCAGTGAGTTCTGCACCAGCATCATTCTGTGAATAGTTTTAGAGTATACCTCTTTGTGGCGCACACTTCAGTAGTCTAAGCTTGAGGTTACACAAGCATGGATACCTGGCAAGGTCCACATCTGAAAGGATATAGATGTTTATTGTGAACTCACAAGGTCATCAGACAGCAGCTGAGGGTTTAACCATAGTTGTGAATCCAAGTATCTAATGGCAGCTGTACTCCCTCAATAAAAGGGACTAATACCTATGCTATCCTCGCATCCTGCCATCTACCTCCTGAGGGAATTCTTCAAAGCTACAGACTTTTATAATGATACAATATCTGGTATAAAGTCACTGTCTATACTGATGTTTCTGTTATTAGTTGGCTGCATTAATGGGTGTACACGTGACAACTGGCCTGTTATTCAAGCATCCCTGGGGCAGCTCTGAGATATGAGTAGAAAAATGGGAACTAAATAATTAGTAACTATTTGTTGTACGAGAACTCTGGGCTGTCATGGACATGCCTTTCTCAGCTAGCAGCTGTCATGGACATGCTTCAGCTAGCAGCTTTTATAACCAGAGCTGCTGGTTTTTGGCCACGGGTTAATTAATATGCCGCGGTGTGTCTAGAGTGCAGGGTTTTGTCGACAAAACTATACCTGCGTCTACACTACTGCGGAGCACGGCAGTTTTGTCGACGGTGGTAAACCTCATTCTACGAGGAATAATAATTTTTGTCGACGGAGTTCTGTCGACAAAAGGTGCTATTGCATCCACAGTGTGCTTTTTCAAAAGAGAGCATCTAGACTCTCTGTTGAAAAAACAGCTTGCTTTGTTGACAGAACTGGCTGTAGTCTAGACTCTCTTTGTCGACAGAAGCTTTGTCGACAGTATCTGTCGACAAAGGCTCTGTTGACAAAAGCCTGTAGTCTAGATGTACCCCAGGTGATCATGCCCCATCCACACGTGGATCGCCACCTTCCCATAAGTAAGAAAGGTTCTGAGTCCAGTAGATTAAGACACCCAAACTGATCTGTGCTCTTCTGGTCCAAAGAGCAGGCAGCCCAGGGGAATGTACACTGTTTGCCTCTGAGCCCAGCAGAGACAAGTTCATGATGGTGGAGTAATATTGCATAAGTCCCTTCTTAAATAGATACTGTATCTACTCTCTCTCTGTAGGAAGTCTTCTATGAAATAAGATCCTGTTTCCCCTTTGTTACTTAAAGAGGTAGAAGGGGGAATACTTTTATCCATAAATCACATCTATTTGTTTGTTTGTTTGTTTTTCCTCAGTAAAATCAAGGGAATTGCTGCCTGTTGGCTTGCCTATGACTTTGTGCTCCAATTTTACACCTCCGTAACTCTAATTATTTCCCTGGAATGATTCCAAAATTACATTGAGATAAGTGAGAGCAGAATCAGATAATGTAGACTACATTTTCAGAGCTCAGCTCCCATTTAAGTTCCTGACCTAAACGAATGGTAGCATTTTTCTGGAGGATATCAAATAACATTCCTTACTTTTATTTATATTGCCAACAGAGCTTTCCTTCTGAGAGAATTTGACGCATGCCAGGGCTTATGCCTGTGACAGAGGCCTGAAGAGTGAGGCTGGCACTTTTTCGGGGAAAAAATCTCTCCCAATGAGAAATTAAGAGTCTCTGTCCTAAATGAAGTGGCCAGATTTGCATAAAGTGCTCAGCAACCAGCAGCTCCTTTTGAGAAGAATCAGAACAATTGAGTGCTGAATTCTTTTGCATGTCCTTAATGAGCATGAGGCATTTATACATTTATGTACTTTTGGACTAATCACCTTTATGTCACAGCTTCACCCCAGTGCTGCTTGAGCAGGTGGAGTCACACACCTTGTGAAACAGGCTTGGGAATGGAATTGGCACTTGAAATGACCCTTAATTGGAGGACAGTGAGAATGACACAACATGCTACCTCCTTGCCATTGCTTAGCAGCAAGAAAGGGGGGAAAAATCCTGATTTTTTCCAAACTGGCAAGATAGTTTCCTAATTATCACATTTGCTGGAACAGATGGGAAAGCATGTGGAGGGGCTGCTTGAAAAATGGTGGTTTCTACAAAAGGAAAGTTGTACTTAACTATTATTATTCAGGTTGGCTGTGAGGTAGCAATCTGAGACTCCTGCATCTGATAACACTTACAGAACTTTTCAATTGTTTTTGCTTTTTACTCTTTGCTCGTCAGATTCCATTTTAGCCTTCAAGGCCTCCATTGAGCAAGGTATACCTGAGATAAATGGGTCTCAAATGTTCTAAAGTCATATACTGCAGTACATAGCCGATTTGAGACCTAATTTCCATTTTGCCTCTTAAAATATAGAATTTATTGGGGAGGGAGGAGCATTCTTCTGTCTTCGTTTGGGCTGCATTTCCACTTTCTGAACAATACCTGTTTGGCTGAAAATCTCTTCTTGAATATTACAGTTCACCCATACTGTCTTTTGTTTCTCTTGCCTTCCTGCTTCTTTTTTTTTTTTTTTTTTTTTTTTTTGCATATTTTCTGGGACTCTGCCACGAGATGCGAGGCACAAAGCTGAAGACTTTTAATTTTTCCCCTTTTCATTTTACAGACTTTTTGAATGGCTGAGCAGCTGGTGTGCTAAGTTCATTGCTTTTCATGCTGGCCAGTATTGTCTCATTGCTTCCTTGGGCTGCCCTGTCTGTCTGCCTGTATGTACCTCTTTATTGTCTTATTGTAAACTCCATGGAGTAGAACTGTCTTTTTTACCTGTATTTGTACAATGCCTAGCACAGTGGAGATCTGACCTATCAGTAGTGCCCCTAAGCTTTACAGCATAAAACAAACTGCAGTTTATATCTTCCTGCTGCTCTTGCTGCAGCAAATGATCCTCAATCCCCTGCACACCATAAAATGCCACTTCTGGCAGATGGAGACCAGTTCTGACTCGGGGGGACCGCATCGTCCCGCAGAGATGGGATGACCAGCAGTGGCTCCAGAACTTCTGCATGCGGAAAGCCATCTTCCTGGAGCTCTGCGAGTGGCTTGCCCCTGCCCTCAGATGACAGGACACCCACATGAGACCCACCAGCCCCCCTGTAGAAGTGCATCGCCCTCTGGAAGCTCGACAACCTGGATAGCTACCACTCTGCTGGGAACCAGTTCGGCGTGGGGAAATTCACGACTGGGGCCGTGCTTCTGAAGGTAGTCCAGGCCATCTATACCATGAAGCTGTAGAGGGTCGTCACTCTGGGCAACGTCAACCCCACTGTGGATAGCTTTGCCACCATGGCCTTCCTCAACAAAAGGGTGGAGGTGGGGAATGATAGATGACACTCATATCCCATCCTGGCTGCCGACCACCATGCCTTGGATTGTATCAAGAGAAAGGGGTACTTCTTTATGGTACTGCAGGCCCTGGTAGACCACAAGGGACAATTCATGGACATTAATGTCAGCTGGTTGGAGAAGGCACACAATACCTGCATCTTCTGGAACTCCTGCCTATTCCAGAAGATGCACACCAGTAATTTTTTTCCCTGACCACATCATTAGGGTCAGGGAAGTAGACATTCCAATCTGCATCATGGGCAATATAACCTAACCCTTGCTCCCCTGGATTATGAAGCCTTACATGGGCAGCGTAGGCCCCAGCAAGGAGAACTTCAATGCCAGGCTGAGCAGGTACTGTAGGGTTGTGGAGGGCGCCTTTGGCCACCTAAAGGGGGAGGTTCAGGAGTCTTCTTACCCACATGGACATGAATAGGCACAACATTTACTACATGGTGGTGGCCTGCTGTGTGCTCCACAACCTCTGTGAGACCAAGGGGGACACTTTCCTGCCATGGCAGATGGCAAAGGCTGAACAGCTGGCCAGGGCTAATGAGCAGCAAGTCAGCAATGCCATATGGAGAGCACACCAGGAGGCTGTGCTCATCTGGGAGGCCTTGAGGGAGAGTTTCAGCTAAGGCCACTTGTGAGACTCTCAACTGGGCCTCTCCACAAGGGGCCTCTGCATTCCCTCTCTGTGCCTTTCCTCCCCCACTCCTCCCTTTCCCTGCCCGCCTTTCACACCTTCCCCCTCTCCCCTGCAGAACAAATAAAGAAACCTTTAAAAAACCAAACAAAACTGTGTTTGTTTATTGTTTATATACAACTGGGGAGGTACTGGGGAAAGAACCTGGAATGGGGAGGAGGGAACAGCCTGGGACTTGGGCTGGGACTGGCACATGTCTCAGATAGCTCAGGAGGCTTTGGCTGCCTGAGAGGTCCCACTGCCATGTGTTCTAGGGCCTGGGTGGCCCTTGGAGGGGAAGCCAAGGATAGGAGGGGACAGGGAGTTGGGAAGTGGGGACAGGGAGGTGGCTGGTGACCTGCTCCATGCACGCAACCATGTGCTCCATCACCAAGGTGAGGGAGGAGCACATGGCCTCGTGATGGCATGCCAGTTTGTCCCAGATGGCCTTCTGCTGCTCATGGTCAGCTGGTGTACCTGCTGATCAGCAGCCCACCACTGGTGCTCCTCATTGAGCCCCCGGAAGAGGGACTGGAGGCAGGTCACAGCAGCTCCTCCCGGGTTCACTTCCTCTGGTGGATCCCATGAGTTAGGAAGATGGTGTGAGAGGTGGTAGATGCGGCACACTCACAGCTGGCTCAGCTGTGAAGACATATGACAAGGGCAGTCATCCCAGGAGACACTGTGCATGAGGCCTAGCCCTAATCTTTGTGCCAACATGGAAGGTCTCAATTCAGATGATGGTGATGTGCTTCAAATAAGGCCACAGATGTCCCAGGGGAGCATTGTAAACAGCCTGGGGACAAGCAGGCAGGGGAAGGTGCCAGACTGCACAGGAGGGCGGGGGAGGAGGGCGGGAGAAGAGGTGGATGGGGCAGGAAAACTGCCTTCTGTGTCCCGCCCATGCTGGGTCTGGCAATGGTGGCATCCCGCAAAGAACTTCTTGTGTCCGCTGGAGAAGAGGAGTGCATGTGTTGGGGGAGGTGTGTGTGAGCGGCAGAGGCCATTTGCCACAGAAAGTGTTACTGGGTTCTCCTCCTCTTCCTTCCCCTGGCAGACTCCCATTCATGGGATCAGTCTCCTCCACATCACTGCGCTTGAATAGAAGTGGATGGTGCCCGAGTGTGGGCATGACCCTGTGCCTTGTGTGGTACTGCTGTGTTTTTCCATTACCCCAGTCCTCTTAGTGGTGGCTTGTCATGAGAAGGTGTCCCACCATAGAGGCTATCACACAGGAACCGTGGAACGAGGTAGTTTGGAATAGGAAGCCTAGTTCGAACTACCTAGTTCGAGCCCCGTGTAGCCGCGCTGCACGGGGTTCGAACCAGCGGGGTTTTAAAAATGGCGGCTCCCCGCTTATGCAAATGAAGCCCGGGAAATTCAAATCCCGGGCTTCATTTGCAAGTGCGGTATGCCTACATTACCCTCCTAGTTCGAACTAGGAGGGTAGTGTAGACATACCCATAGGCTCTCAGTCCCAGGCTGTAGCTGCAACATAACAGCTCCTGTATTGGATAAGGCTCTTCCATAGCAGCCTGGCTCCTCTCCCAAAATGGAGAACCCCAGACTCTGAGACCCTCCACATGGAGAGCCCTAGACCAGCCTTTACTTCCTTGTTTCCTCAAGGGCTCATGGGAGTTGTAGTCTCTAGGGCTAGATTGCAGCACTCTGGATCTTCCCAGAAAAAGTCAGAGGCACCTTTAGTAAGGGGACTACACTCAGTAGACTTTGTATGTACTGTCTCTTTGGGGATAGCTTACCTGTAAGTGTTCAGTGCAACGGGCAGGATACTACAGGGGAATGAGTAAGAGGAAGCTGGAGATGGAAATGTATCTTGTGTTAACCTGAAAAGCAAACTTAGGGTTGGCATAAGTCCAGAGGAGAGTGCTTGAGTTGCTGAAGGGGCTAGTTAGCTCAAGAATGATTTGCTCTTGCTGGGGACAGAGTAAGTAACAGGTGAGTTTCAGTCCTTGGTATCCAAGAAAGTGTCACAGTGTCAGTGCCTCATGAAGATTTCTTCTCTGGACCCTCCCACCCCCAATGAATTTTCTGAGGGAAGTGGCAAACCATCCTCAACTCAGCAGCCTTTTCCTTTCAATACTGAATTCCCGCTTCCATTTGGTGGTGCACAGTACTTGTGAAAACCACAGACCCCAATTGCCCTTGCACTGCAGCTTTAGGGAGCATAATTAGGGATGACAGGATGTGATTTATACTCATCCTGTATTTGGAGTAATCTTTGTATAAATCCCCCCCTCCCCTGTGCATCTTTCTTACTTCAAATAGGATGATTAGGTCCCCCCCAAAGCCCAATAGTAAGAAAAACCACAGAAAACATAATGGAAAGAAAAATATAATCAAATTTCTTACCCCCTCCCCAGTGTTATATGTGCTACACATTTCAGCCTACATGAAAAGCACAACAGCTGACAAATGTTTACTATGGAAAAGACTGACTAGAGGGAGGAATGAGTTGAAACTTAAGCAAAAGGTTTATGTGAGGATACCTAATATTAGGGATTTAAAAAAAATGGACTTTCCTCTCTTAGCCCTGGTCTACACCAGTGTTTTTCAACCTTTTTTCATAAAGTACACCTTTAAATAAATTATAAGTACTCCCAGTACCTATAGTTTTCAGACACACACAATTTTTTTCTACCATTGCAACATATTTGTTTAGACAACTTAACCGTAGATGGGTGGGTAATGAAATGTTTAGGTGTAAAAAGCTCAAAAATAATAAAGGGCTATAAAACTTAAAACAAAAATTCAGTTTTCTCCAAATTTCAATTGTGTCAACGTACTCCCCCAGACTTCTCTCAAGTACCCGTAAGGGTACCTGTAACACTGGTTGAGAAACACTGGTCTACACTACGTAGTTATTTTGAAATAAACTCCCCTTACTTCAAAATAACAAGTGGAGCATCCACACTACCAAGCCCATTATTTCGAAATAAGGGGCTGGTTATTTCAAAATAATAACTCTTGCTTACCATGAGGAATAAAGCTTATTTCAAAATAGTTATTTCAAAACAGTGGTAGTGTGGATGCTCCACTGCTGCTATTTAAAAATAACTAGTCAGAATCATTCAAAGTAATTACCCCCCTGTGCTTCGTGGGGCTCTAAGAGTAGCATGTCCACATTAAGGGAACCTGCCTCGGACTAATTTTGAAATCATTTCCTAGTGTAGACATCCCCCGAGGATTTTATGTGGCTCCTCTGAGTATCTCTCTGTCTTCATGTAACACACCCTGAGGTAGTGATGTGCTGCTATCTGAACTACAGAGGCTAAGTAACTTGACCAAGGTTATACAGGAAGTTTGTGGTGGAGTAGAAAATTGAATCTGGGACTTCCAAGTCCTGGGTTAATGTCCCAAGCATTGGAGCGTCATCCTTTTTCCTCTCGGGTAGACAACCAGCTAAAGTCTACAATGCTTTGAAGAAATCTAAACAATGTGCTTGTATCAGTCACTACTATGAAGAGTTATCCACTATTTTTCCCCATGCTTCAGTGGTTAGTTGCCTTTTCACTCAAGCCTTTGAATATACCTCCTGTCCTACAATTTAAAGTCTGAGGGGTGAGATTTTGCAGTTCTCCATACATTTTTTCATTCTCCCTTCTCACATGGAAGGACTACCCTTGTGACAACCTCTTCAGAACCCACAGAGAAGAGATAGGGACATAGCAGACTGCGGGGAAATGATTTGCACCAAGACAATTGATCTTGAGTCTTGACCACCAGCAAGGCCCAAACACAGTATACCAAATCTAACTGAGCCCCAAATGATTACTGCGTTGTGCACGAACCAAAGCTATGGCCTCAATCAATAAAGTGCCTAACTTCTGGTATGCGATTTAGCCCCCCAATGTCTATGTGACTATACATGTAATTCAAATGAAGAGCTTGGGAACCATGTCACTTTCCCACTACAAACAACAACAAATGTCAACGTAAAAAGTGTAGAGGAGCCCTGTATGAGAGTCTATTTATGGAACTTGTCCAAGTCCTGGAGCCAATTGTGGTATAAAAATGCACTGCATAGACTCCTGTGCCACAGACTCCTGTGCCTGTGTTCGCTGGAAATCTCAGTCAGAGCTGGTTTTTTGTACAGAAAGTATATAGATCCTTCACATAAAGATTCAGATTTACTAACAACGTCTGTGGTTTGGAAGTGATTTCAGGACTGAAGAATGTCTGCTAAGGCCTGATTAGATTCGGGGGTCACATGCTGCTGAAGTAGACTTTATGTTCTTTTGGGCTGACCTCTAGAAATAATAATAATAATAAAGAAGAACCAGGTCAAGGGCTGCAGGCTAGTACCACTCGGAAACTGATTACAGCTCTGGTTGTGCACAGCACTAAAGTTTTCCCTTGTAGACTGCAGCTTTGATTTAGTTGGTATGTTAATACGGAAGTCTAAATTAAATCAGGCTTGTGTCACTGGTATTGAAAAGGCACATTCACTCAGCCCTGCTGTTTTATAAAATGCAAAGCCAGAAAACCATATGGCAGATTAGGGCAAATTGCTTTAATATTGTGGCCAAAAGCCAACAGACAGAAAGCTCTTGTCTGTGTAAAATGTGCTCCACTTTCCCTTTACTGCTTTACATTCACAAAAATCACAAGTAAGCCAAGTGTGAGGTTGTAGAGGCTGGATGCATTTAATGCTGTAGTTGAGATATTGAGAAATGTGTTCACACCAGTTTTAAAAAGTTACAATAAAGCCAGGCATTATTTGTGGGCATTTGAACATTCCCTTGTGCTGCTGGAAACTGGACCCATGATAAGCCCATTCTAGTGTAAGCCCAGGAGCGTCAGAAAGGGGAAATTAGCAGATACTGTGTCAGTGAGTGAACAGTCTAGTCTATTAATTATTATTATTATTATTATTATTATTATTATTATTTTATTCATTTTGTCTAATGTGGTAGAATCTCCATGCTGCAAGTGGAGACTGAGACCCCAAAGCACTGTAAATAATATATAACCATAAGATAGTCCCTGCCCCAATAAGCTACATGGTGTTGTAATAAGCAAATAAACAGGCAGACCAGTGAAAAGTAAATGACATTTTAAAGATTTTAATTCAAATGCTCTTCCCCTAACAGGCCTTGTTGCTTGCTATTTTCTCCTATAGTCTAAAGATGAAAAACCCTTGTCTTTCCGAAACATCTTCCTCTGAACCTCTTTTCCTCTTTCCTACCCCACCATCCTGCAAATGACTCTCCACAAGCTATCCCTTGGGAGAAACAACTACATGATTTGTGAGGCTGGAGCCGGGGTAGATGGGGAGGAGCAGGAGCCCTACTGCACTTCACAATACTGTCCCCCGCACAGTACCTGATCAGTAGTGGATAGTGAAACAAACACAGTTCTAAACTCCCCATATAATTCTTCCACATTTGCTCCTGAGCCTGCTTCTACAGGCTTCTTAAGGAACTGGAGAAAAGGGGCCAGTGGAGCCATCCATGCTGTCTTCATGTTGCTGGACGTGCCTATTCCTAGCATCCATAAGTTTAGGGTGCCTCTGTCCTTTTATATTCTGCAGATCCCAATTTCCTCCTCCTAGAAGGTGTGCCATGCACAACATGCTATGGATTATCCTGTCTCTTGGCTGCATTTTTCATGTTTTTTTTCCAATCTGGACCCTTTCCCTCCCACCCCTGTAAAAAAATCCTCATGCCTTGTGATTTAACTGACAAATGTGCATTGGGAGACCAAAGTCTTGAGAAATGAAACTGTACTGTATAAGTGCACATGGAGCTTCTGAACAGATATTGCTGTTGTTTCCATGGTAACCCTTCTGTGTGCATTTATATCCTCTTACTTAAGCTTTCATTAGATTTAACATTTAAATAGACATTGATTAAAACATGACATTTGTAACTCGCTGAAAAATTCATTTTGTACAAAACCCCATTATGTAGCATAGGCAAACTGGTGGATGGCCAATTTAGTTAATAGGGCTTTTCAGCTGACATGGGATCAGACCACAAAAAGCTACATTCTCAAAATGTTAAGTGCTAACTGCACCCCACACGACTGGGGGATTTAGAATGGAGATACATGGTGCATATGCACATCAAGAGATATTACAGGTAAGGTAAGACTGCTGTGTACAGAATTCCTACAGTATTTAGCAAAGTCTACCTCCAGATTCTACCTCATTCTATATCTAAAATCACGTTAGAAATATTTGGATTCCCTGGAACCAGTGGACCTACTCCTAGAAATGACTCAGTCCTACAACCATTCTAGGCATGTGCAGTAAGTTTTCTGCAAATTCTAGCCTGTGTGTGCATCTGTTCAAATGAAACTTTTGAGTCTGTAGTGGAGCAGAGTGAAAAAGACTTATCATCAAATAAAGTGTCCCTTACTGCAAAATTCAAATAATGCAAGAATTACTCCAGGCCATGAGGTAACACAGTGTCCACAGTTTATCAATATGTAGGTATAAACTCAAAATATAAAGAATTGTCTAACAAGAGTAAAGATCCTGTACCAAATGCTCGCCTGGTGTACACTGGGACAGTTCTGTTGAAATCAGCTAAGGAAGTGGTTGCATGTGGGTAATCACTTCCAGTTACTCAGAAAATGTTAAGGAAAAAACCTGAAAATATAAAAAAAGGAATATTTGTGACAATCTTAGTAGTTTTTTTTTCATTTTTGGACCACCTTTTGTGACTGCTACACAATATCAGATTATTACTCACTCTTCTATACAGAAAAAACCTCAGGTCAGCCTTCCACTGTGAATATATATACCAGCTAAAATACAGGTTACTAAAAGCTATCCAGTATTAATGTGAAAGAAGGGGTTCTAATACTTCATGGTATCCACAAGAACCATATTTAAGTCATGAGTAACAACACCAGAAGCCTGTGATGTATTCCTTATATATTATTTTTATAAAACTATAGAACAGAAGATTTACAAAGATATGAATCCTAGCCTGCCTTTTTGATGGGCAGAACTTTGCACTTGAAAACACTGCCCATGTAATAATTACAAGCTCAAATTATACCAGTTACATCACAAAGTACTGTGCTTGTTGATGGGACCATATCAGTTACTCTCAGATGTTCACAGACCTTGTCTAGTCCGATGGCCAGTGAAGTCAATGGAAGGTCTTCAAGGAAGTTGTGCCTCTGAAAAGAGTCATGATGGATAATCAGCTCCTGATGTGATGCTGTAGCCAAAGGAGCCAATGCAATCCTTGGATGCATGAACAGGGGAATCCCAATTAGGAAGACTAAGGTTATTTTACATCTGTGACCAGTTCGGGAATACTGTGTCCAGATCTGGTGCCTACAAGTCAATAACAATGCTGAAAAACTGCAAAGGGTTCAGAGAAGAGCCACAGACAATATTAAAGGATCAGAAAACATGCTTTATAGTAACAGATTCAAGGTATTCACTCTATTTAAGTTTAACAAAGGGAATATCAAGGGGTGACTTGATTACAATCTGTAAATATCTACATGGGAAACAAATACTTAACAATCGGGTCTTCAGTCTAGAAGAGGGTATAACCTGATCCAATGGTTGGAAGTTGAAGCTAGACAAATTCAGACTGGAAAAATGATATACATTTTTAACAGTGAGGATAATTAACCACTGGAACAATTTACCAAGAGTTGTAGTGGATTCTCCATCACTATCAATTTATAAGTCGAGACTGGATCATTTTCTAAAAGATCTGCTACAGGAGTTATTTTGGGGGAGTTCTCTGGTCAGAGTCATATAGGAAGCCAGACTAGTGATCACAATGATCCCTTCTGCTTGGGAATCAATGAAACAATGACCTTGTTGGGTACGAGGCTAGGTTCTAAACATACAAAATCACAGACAGTACAGAGGGCTGATGGGGGGCCCTTTAAAGTCAATGGGAGTCTTTCCTTTAATTTCAGGGGCTTTAGATTAAGGCCAAATTTTACAGACGAAAATAGCTTCCATTTTTGCAATTTCACTTTTCCAAAAACCTGAGCTCAAATATCCAATTTTTCATTTTAAATTTGTTTTTATTTTATAAATTAACAATGGACTTGATTTTAAAAGCTATATGGAGAAAAGGTTTGTCAACGAGACAAGGTAGTCATAGAATATGACCTAGAACAGTAGTTCTAGTAGTTCTAGATAGGAGAGGGGTGCAACAAGACTATCAGGGGCCATAAGGACCTAAGTGGGTTTCCTGCTTCAACTTGATACCAAGCTGGGAGGGGTTGTGACTAATCTGGAGGATAGGGTCATCATTCAAAATAACCTGGACAAATTGGAGAAATGGTCTGAGGTAAATAGGATGAAGTTTAATAAAGACAAATGCAAAGTGCTCCACTTAGGAAGGAACAATCAGCTTCATACATACAGAATGGGAAGCGACGGTCTGGGAAGGAGTACGGCAGAAAGGGATCTAGGGGTTATAGTCAACCACAAGTTGAATATGAGTCAGCAGTGTGATGCTGCTGCAAAGAAAGCAAACATGATTCTGGGATGCATTAAGAGGTGTGTTGTGAGCAAGACACGAGAAGTCATTCTTCCGCTCTACTCTGCGCTGGTTAGGCCTCAATTGGAGAATTGTGTTCAGTTCTGGGCACCGCATTTCAAGGAAGATGTGGAGAAATTGGAGAGGTCCCAGAGAAGAGCAACGAGAATGATTAAAGGTCTTCAGAACATGAGCTATGAGGGAAGGCTGAAGGAATTGGGTTTGTTTAGTTTAGAAAAGAGAAGATTGAGGGGGGACATGATAGCAGTTTTCAGATATCTAAAAGGGTGTCATAAGGAGGAGGGAGAGAACTTGTCCATCTTGGCCTCTGAGGATAGAACAAGAAGCAATGGGCTTAAACTGCAGCAAGGGAGGTTTAGGTTGGACATTAGGAAAAAATTCCTAACTGTCAGGGTAGTCAAACACTGGAATAAATTGCCCAGGGAGGTTGTGGAATCTCCATCTCTGGAGATATTTAAGAGTAGGTTAGATAAATGTCCATCAGGGATGGTCTAGACAGTATTTGGTCCTGTCATGAGGGCAGGGGACTGGACTCGATGACCTCTCGAGGTCCCTTCCAGTCCTAGTATTCTATGATTTCTGCTGCTGCTGCCAAGCTAAAAGATGAAGGACAAGAGAATGACAATGTGTGAGGGACTATGGGCAGCAGGTGGTGGAGTCATTCCAGCTTTTTGCATTTCCAGAGGCAGACACCCATGCACCCTCTTGGAACGAATTCCTCTCTTCAGGTACGTCTAGATGACAGGCTTTTGTCGACAGAGACTCTGTCGACAGATACTCTCGACAAAGCTTCTGTTGACAAAGAGCGTCTAGACTACAGCCAGTTCTGTCGACAAAGCAAGCCACTTTATCGACATGAGAGTGTAGATGCAAAGGACTGTGTAGATGCAATAACGTCTTCGGCCGACAGAACTCTGTCAACAAAAGGTATTATTCCTTGTAGAATGAGATTTACCACCATCGACAAAACTGCCGAATTCTGTTGACGTTATGTCGACAGAACTCGGCGGTAGTGTAGATGCAGGTATAGTTTTGTCGACATAAGTCCACTTTAGTTGACAAAAACCTGTAGTCTAGACACAACCTTCCTGTGCAGGTGTAACCTTGAGTGGGCCAGACATCATTGCCCTTCTCCAGTATCTAAAGAAACACCCACTTCCACTGCAGTACTGGAGACCCAGAGTTTAGTCTGTTAGGAATTTCAGCTAGGATTGCCCAGTGTTAGCCTCCCTACATTCAAGTTCCAAAAGAAACTAACAAAATGAATTTAAATTAAATAACTTTATAAAATGTTATGAAGGAACAAATATTCTAATTTTTACAACAGAACACAGGTATTTTACTATCCACAAATGTTGTCTATAATTACACTAAACATAAGTAAAGAGAAAATTAAAAGTGAACTGTGAGCAGTTCAGTCCGCACAAACATAGTGGCAACGTCTACATTGGCATCCCTTTCCGGAAAAGGGATGCTAATGTGACGAGTCGGAATTGCAAATCCGCGGGGGATTTAAATATCCCCCGCGGCATTTGCATTTACATGGCTGCTGCTTTTTTCTGGCTTGGGGATGAGCCGGAGAAAAGCGCCAGTCTAGACGCGATTCTCCGGAAAATAAGCCCTTTTCCAGAGGATTTCTTATTCCTACTTTAAAGTAGGAATAAGAAAGTAGGAATAAGAAATCCTCCGGAAAAGGGCTTATTTTCTGGAGAATCGCGTCTAGACTGGCGCATTTCTCCGGCTCATCCCCAAGCCAGAAAAAAGCGGCAGCCATGTAAATGCAAATGCCGCGAGGGATATTTAAATCCCCCGCGGATTTGCAATTCCGACTCGTCACATTAGCATCCCTTTTCCGGAAAGTGATGCCAATGTAGACGTAGCCAGTAGGAAAAGACTGAGCGGTTCCAAGAGCTTAGATTTAGTTCACCAAAGTCTCAGTTTGTGCCTCTGATAGCAACTCTGTACCATGTGCTGAGTCTGAAGTCTCTCTCTCTACTTGCTTGTAGGGAATCCTCGGCTGGAGTCCAGGCGGATTCTTCCCCTGGTCTGGTCACTGCTAGACAGGCAGCTCATTGATTTAACTAGTCAGTTAGCTCAGGGTATGTCTACACTACAGCGCTAATTCGAACTAAATTAGTTAATTCGAACTAAGCTAATTCGACCTAACGCATCTAGAACTAAAAACTAGTTAGAATTAGCGTTTTGCTAATTCGAACTAGCGCGTCCACATTAAGTGGACCCTGAAGTGGGGTTAAGGCTGGCCGGAAGCAGTGCCGGCAGGGCATCAGATGAGGACTTAGAGCGTGGAGATGCTATCTCAGGCTAGCCAAGGGCTGTGCTTAAAGGGTCCCGACCCCCACCCCGGACAGACGGTTCTCAGGGGTGCCCCGCTTGCAAAGCAGTCCTGGCTTGGAGTGCCCTGAGTGCCCACACTGGGTACATCACAGCACTCGGCCATCAGACCGGCTGCACTTGCCGCAGGCTGCCATCTGGGGAGAGGAGGCAATTGGGGGGCTACAGGAGAGCTTCCACCCCCAGAAGCCCGCAGAGCCAGCCCAGTCCTCCCCATCGGGGGCTCGTGCCCCATTACTCCCTCACCTCCTTCCACTTATCCTTCCCTAGCCCCCCTTCCTGATGTACAAAATAAAGATAACGTGTCTTCCAAAATGGAATCTGTCTTTATTGAACAAAACTGGGGGAAACTGGGAAAAGGAGGGGGGAGAGGGGAAGAGAGAGGCTGGGAGAGGGGAGGGCAACTAAAATGATCAGGGGTTGGGAACAGGTCCCATATAAAGAGAGGCTAAAGGGACTGGGACTTTTCAGCTTAGAAAAGAGGAGACGGAGGGGGGACAGGATAGAGGTCTCTAAAAGCAGGAGTTGGGTGGAGAGGGTGCATACAGAAAAGTTCTTCATTAGTTCCCATAAAGAAAGACTAGAGGACACCAAAGGAAAGGAATGGGTAGCAGGCTTTAAACTAGTAACAGAAAATTGTTCTTCACAAAGCAAAGAGTCAACATGTGGAACTCCTTGCTGCAGGGTTGGCCGCTGTCGGCAGACAGGCTACTGGGCTAGATGGACCTTTGGTCTGACCCAGGACAGCCATTGTAAGCTCAGGGCTCAGGGTTGGGGGTCTCAGTGGACCCCCTTGATTCTCTTGCACACCTGCTCCTGGATGGCCAGGCTGGCAGCTCTCTTGCCCAAGCCGGCCACTTTCCTGTGGTCCACGATGTCCGCACTAGCCCAGGCGGGCGCCCGCCTCTTGCGGTCCCGGGCAAGCTCCTGGGAGCTGCCAGCCTGATCCCGGGAAGAGAGGGAGGGCTGGGGGGCATCAGGTGGCTGGCTCGATCCGTGCCAGGTGCAGGGTCTGCTGGCTGGGTGCCGGCAGGCTTGCACCTGGCACAGGCACCGTAGCCAGTCCGTGCCCCTTTAAGGGCTCCGGGGCTGGGAGGGGGGGCAGACGAGTTTCCCTGGTGTTGGCCAGAGTGGCCACCAGGGAAACCTGGGGAGGGCTACACACCCCTTAATTCGAACTAGCTATTTTGAACTAGGCTTAATCCTCGTAGAATGAGGATTACCTAGTTCGAACTAAGCGCTCCGTTAGTTCGAATTAAATTCGAACTAACGGAGCGCTAGTGTAGCGCCTATGAAAGTTAGTTCGAACTAACGTCCATTAGTTCGAACTAGCTTTGTAGTGTAGACATCCCCTCACAGATGAACAGACTTAAAGAACCCCTATTACAAGAAAATACAAAAAACCCGAGAACAACAAAATAGAAATGACTCTTTTCCCCACTGCTACATTTACAGAGGAAAAATCACATGGACTGAGAAAGTGAACTAGAACAGTCTGATTAAAATCCAAACAGCATTTAAAGCAAGCAGTTACCACAGAAGTTATTTCCCCTCCCAGGTTCTCCTAGCTCTAAGTAGCATTGCCCGTCATCCCCAGTAGAAGGTTAACACCATCACTACCTGCTGCTAAGTGCTGCAGAGTGCAGCAGTCAGTGCTCTGCTTCTGGCTCAGCTTCCTCCAGCTCAAACAGACCTTAGCAAAGGATCTGCCCTGCCTGCTTACTCATGAAGTCTGATCCCCCACTATTGGACCCACCTCCAGAACCTTCTGGGTGGAGGCTAAATCTGCCCAGCAACAGTAACACTCAACTCACTCCTACCTCCCCCCACAGGGGTCTCTTAAAGGGATAGCTCCCTAATAAGTGCATGGGTTACACAGGCTCTTGCCCAGCCATGGTGGCGATCATGGCAAAGCCAAAGAAGCCTGCAACTTTTGAGTGATTTTGGGGGGCTCCCAGAGCTAAGAGCATAAGGAGAGTGATAGAGCCTGGCTGTCTGGGTCCTACTGGGCCTGCCAGCCTGGAATGCATCCTGGAAGGCGACAATGATAGGCTCGGATGCAGCAGGATTCCCTGGCCAGGATGGGCTCCCACACCCCAGCATCTGTGGAAATGCCTTTTCAGAAAGAGGGGATGCACATGGGGGTTGAATCTCTGAAAAGTGTAGGGAGGCAGCAACAAAAAAATTAGGAATCTGACCTAAACCTCTCAGCTATGAAATCTGACTATTTCCTATCTTCAGCTAGCTCTTTATTGGGAGGAATTACACATCCAAACCCTAGTGAAATGCAGTGGGACTTGGGTGTCTAAGTTCCCTGGGGTCCTCTGAAAATCCCAACCTTTTATTTTAAACTGCGTACACAGTGCCTGTGGAGTAGAGACACTACATACAACTTATGTCTGTATTAACAACTTTCAAAGGGGAAGTTTTAAACAAAATCGCATTAGAAAATCCTGCATTCTCTTTGATGGATAGCCAGAGGGATATCCTGGCACAACCAAAGAATAGTGTCCAGGCGTACTTAATCTTCCTGAACTGCACTCCAACAAATATCACTGCTTTCCCATAAATAATAACCATTGCCCACTTACGAGGTAGGCCTTCCATAGGCCTTTTTATAAGTCTACTTCAGAGTTTTAGTCTGCCACTCATCACTGTAACATTTGATCATCTTCCATGTAAAATCAATAGCAATTCCTAATGGACTTCATGAAGTCTTTGGCATTTTGGTGTCAAAGCTCTGCTTGCTGTAGAGTTTCTATTTGTTTTTTAATATAGGTTATTAACTTCTTCTTTTTTATTATCTTTTGGGATAGAAGGAACTGTCAGCATTGTCATTCTTGTGCCAAAAAGGTTTTTTTAAAGATTTTGCAGTCTCCTAAATACAGACTATGAGTCATGTTATTTTCTCTGAAATGTTATGTCTGAACACATTTGGAAAGATCATACAAAATTAGTGGTTTAGGCTTAAGTAAGTATGTTAAAAAATTGTTGAGATAATAGCAGTAATGTATGGTGCATTTATTTAGCTCTTTTTATTTGGAAGGATCCTAAAGTCCTCCATGACAATGCTCATACTCTACATAAGATAATTTTATCTTCCTCAGTGAAATGAATCCACACTGACGTAGATTACAGTAAGTGCAGCAAAATTATATGAGAGTTTCAGACAGGAAACAAAGAATTGAAATTGCAAAAGGAATTTAGGGAAGCAACATTATCCAGCGCAGGGCAACATTTTATTTTGGCTAGAACAGTCTCTTTTTTACACACTGTCCTGGCTGTCCCCACTTTTTTTTTTTTTTTTTTTTTTGGCAAAACTAGGCATTTGTCCTGTTTGCTCTTGCCAGTTTAACAGTTTGGCCAGAGCCAACAAGATAAATACTGCTTGTGTCAAAAAAGTGGCTTGCAAAGGAACTTTCCAGGAAGGAGGGGATGAGTGGCAATGATAGTCCTGTGCAATGAGGGAGGCATGGTTCAGGCGGAGCTAGGTGAGCAGCAATGGCAGCACCACATCAGGAGGGGAAGGGCAGTGCCTTCCTCAGATTGGGGCAAGCAAGCCACTCCTAAATTGGGCTGCTTGGACATCTAAGATGCTGAGTTCTTCCACACCAGAATGGGTGACCATTGATCACAGATCTTCAATATATATCCCTGGGTAAAGCAAGGAAGGGGAAGGTGTTGACATTGTCCTTCTCTCTCGACAGGGACTATAAAACTCCAATGGCAAGACGAAGGTCAAGATGATTGGCATAGGCCTGCCACAGCTTCTAGACAGAACACCACTCCAAGATGAAGGATGAACTCACTTAATTGCTTCTGCAATGGTGCCTTTTCTGGGTGAGCATGGGCTCAGTAGCATGGGTACTGTTGGCCATCAGGATTCTACTTCATCTGCTTTTCTGTGGCCACTGCCTTCACCAGGGGGGGCTTATTCTATCCTTGGGAGCCATTGGGGCTTCCAAGAAGAGACATATTTATTGACTGGTGGCTGTCACTTGCTATTGTGTCGTGTTAAATTCCAGAAGTATCAGACAGACTTTCATGGTAGATGCTACCATAACATGAATAAATAATAATTAATGTCTCCTCTCTTTCTTTTTGTCTTATTAGTGATGCAGTGTCACATATACTATGTATTTTTCCTCAAGAGGTATCTGAATTTTCTACAGACATCACAAAATAGAAGGAGAGGAGAAGAAAAAGACAGATTTTTTCACTTGCTCACACACCACTGCTTTATTTCTTGATCACATCTTTCATGTTGTCTTTACTTCCTAATTGGGCAGAAAACAAGTTTTGCCCAATTGCAGGATCAATATTGGGCATAGTATGAATATAGCTCAAGATCTCTTATCAAGTTTTGAGCAGTTTGGCTTGGAGAGTTCAAATGGTTGCTATTCACTATGTCACAGCTGTCCTCTCCCAGAGTACAAAGAATCCGTGAGTTTCAGTACAAACCAACACTTACGCTTTTTTGGCAAAAACACTTCTGTTGATATTTTTCAATAGAGTTGAGTGAGAGGAAAAGAAAACAGAGTTTCACCAGATGGTAAGGACAGACTGAAGGCTGCTTATCCTACTTTAGAACATCCGTCAGACTCAGTGCCAGAAATGTGCTTTGTTAGGGAATGTTGTTTCTGATTTTTCAAAAAGAAATGTGTAATTTTAAATTTTAAAATGATCTGATCTGAACACTAAACCCATGAGTATATCATCAAGTGAGTGCCCTGGAACCCTGAACCAAGCTTTGGCCCTGGAGGTACAGTAGGCAGGTTAGATTGCACACAAATGAATGGAGGAGGGCAGCAGTGACACACTGTAGCCAGGCACAGAGACCCCTCATTAAGGGAGATGCTGAATACTCTTAACTCCTGTTGAATTCAGTGGGAACAGAGAACATCCAGCATCTCATTTGCCAAGTCCTAAAAGCTCAATATCTGCAAACTTAACTCACATTGAATAGCACTAATGCCAATTAATCTTGTTTATTTCAGGAAGACTATTCTCACAAGCCAGTGCTACTCTAGTGAGCTAAGGCTGTGGAACTGGGCCCTAAAATATAGGGAAGAGTAGCTTGGAGCATCAAGCACAGAAGCATGGCTTCCTATTACTGGTGTGCATGCCATAGGATGGAAATACCTGGCACATGTGTATTTAAGCCATGTTTTATGCCTGTATTAGCTAGGCCTCAGTAAGAAATTTCTTTAGCGCACTAAACATTCTACCTGATTTTTGTGAGTGTATAAAGTTTTTGGTTTGGATCTATTAATAGTAGCCAAATTAGAAGCAGAACATGAATATTTCAGTCCCTATCTGTCTCCAGGGTTGTTCCCTATGAACTGGAATTACCTATGTTTATTAAAGCAAGGCAAATGTTGGTTGTCTAGCACACATCTTTGTTTCAGTATGTCTCCATGAATCATGATTTGTGTTTTGCTCTCACTTTTCTCTCCCTCTTTCTTTTGTGTGTGCTGCGTGCTGTCAAAGAGGCTCTTGACCTCTATTTGAATGGATAGGTACGCTCTGTTTCCTGTAAAGTTGGTGCCAATGCTTCTTCACGGATTAGTTAACAGAGGAAATTTTAAGAACAAGCCAACTGGCACTTTGTCTGTCAAAGGCTGTCTCAGAATCATCTTTGTATGCCACTCAGTGGAACATAAATTCCAATGTCCTTGTCCAAGCTGCATGCATGGCAACTCACAGCTTTGTTGCCTTGGTGTACGTCTGCACAGCAACATTTTGAAATAACTAGTGTTATTTCAAATTAACTTAGTCCACATCTACACAGCAGGCAGTTATTTCAAAAAAATCTGTCAACTACTGTCAAGCTGGAGGACTTCTTACTCTGACTCCTGTAACCCTCATTGCACGAGGACAAAGGGAAGTTGGAAGAAGAGTGCTGTATTTTTAAATAAGTGCTGTGTAGACACTCCATATTTCAAAATAAGCTATTTTGAAATAAGCTACGCAGTTGACCTAGCTCAATTTGCATAGCTTATTTGGAGTTAAGCCCTGCAGTGTAGATGCACCCTTGGGCTAGCAGGCCAAAGAACTGATGCGTTACAGAAAAGTATGCAATAAAAGTGAAAGGCTGATGTGTAGTATACTTTAATTTAACCACTGCTTAAAGTTCTGCTTTGACTGACCTGTTTCACTGTCATTTTTTTCTGAGTTAAGATCACATCTAACTGAAAGAGATTAGAGATAAAATGCCTTTCTTTTGTGTATTTTAGTTCATTTTTGGTGGGTTTCATAAAATGTTGCATGTAGCCAGGATCACAGTGTCCCAAGGACAGGTGGAATTAATGTACTCTATTGTGTACGTGGATCTTTCACAAAGGAACAGGAAAGAGAAAATCTTTTTAAAAATAAACCATTCATTCTTTGAAGTTCCCTGGAATAGATAGCTTTCCAGCAGATCTCTATAAACCATTTTGTAATCACCTATCTTTTATTCTTTCAAAGGTCTTCACTGAAACATTTCTGAAAGGAACCCAGTCTCAGGTTTTGTAAATAATCACACTGAATTTTGTTATGGATAGGCTATTTCCATCTTGTGCGCACATTTTTTTTCTTTGTTGTGTGTTTATATTTATGTAACCCCCTTTTTCCCTGCTGGATTACTCAGGACAAGGCCATGCTCCCGGGTGTGCCTGAGCGCCTGGTGTTTTTAACATAAAAGGAGATCCTGAGTATCCCAGTGGTGATGTTGGATAGTTGGGGATCTCCTATCTACCCCTTTTTCTGCTGTCCCTTTCTTCTAAAGGAATATAAAATGGTGGTGCCTCCATCTGACTGGCCCCTGTACACACTTAATGGTGTGCCTTGGGAGTCTCCAGGAATAAACTTATTCCAGGAATACTCTAGATCTAACTCCAAAACAACAATTATAAACAATATACATCTAACTGATCAAATTAGAATTGACATACCTTACTTAAAGAAACAGAGTTTATTTAACATACTAAAAGTTAATAAAATCAATTAACAAAGTACAGAGCAATGAAGGAAACTTATTTAACTAGCTTCTACACTGCCACCATTTATCCCACTCCAGAGTGTGCACTCCTATGGATCACAGAGTCCTAAATGCTTGTATGGCCACGCTTGAAGATCTGCAGCTGGAGCGGAGACAGCACTGAGCAGGTTCTGTTTGTGTGTGTCAGGCCATGTAGCAACAACTGCAAAACCCCTCTGCCACAGGAGCAGGCCCCACCAAACACCAGCAGCTCTGGTTCACTGGGCAATTTGTCTTCTGTGCAATAAGTACTTTCCCAAACAGCCTGGTTAGAAGGTAATCACAATATCTTCTAACCAGGTCCTTATCAGTCACAGGCACAGCCAGGATCTCTCCTCTTCAGGGACAATCATCAACAGCCCCTAGAGCAGCCTGCTAGATCAAAGCCCCAGAAGGATCTCAGCAGCAGGCTCTAGCTTCCAGCAGTAGTTCCTGACTGGAAAAGGCTCCTCTCTCCAAATTGGACCTCTTCCTGCACTGCCTGGAAGAGCAACAGTTTCCCTCCTTTTTCCCAAGGACTCATGGGAGTTGTAGTCTCTAGGGCTAGGCTGCCGTACCAAGGATTCTCCCAGTAAAAGTCAGAGGTTCCTATAGGAAAGGGGGCCTACATTTATATAAAAACAATTAAAAATAAAATTAAAATAACAAACAAGCCTTTAGCTGCTTATATAAGTAACTAATTAGTATGGTTGTTGTTACCTTTAGTCTCTTTAATTTGGTATATTTGGGTTGGTATTACTAATCTCAATGATTAGTAATGGGTATCTGAAATCACAGTGACCTGTTCTGACTCTAAGTGATCTGAAACAGTACCATATCCAGATTAACGAGGTGAGAATCACCATTGGAAATATTAGGTATAAATACTCTAGGAGCACATGTGGAATTGTGCCCACATGTCATATGCTCACAAGTTATAAAATGTCCTTTTTATTAACGATTTCATGCAGTGGTGTGCATGAGAACAATTTTTGGAATGGGGGTGCTGAGCTCTGTCTGTGCCCCTCCCACTCTTTACAGCGGGGGCTAGAAGCCAAGACACCGTATGTGGGACCAGCGGCCAGAACTCCTGGCCTGGTGGCTGGGAGAGACCTTGCATGTGGGGCATGGTGATGAAACCAGCATCTGAATAAGGTCAAACCCTTGTACATGGGGACGGCAGTCAAGCAAGACCCAGGGCTAGAAGCAGAGTCCTGATCTAGAAGCAATGCCCCCGGAGAAGAGCATGTCCACTGGCTAGGACCCTGGGTGATAGGCGTATGAGTTTGGTGGCTGGGAACCTTGACAGAAGGGGCATGTGGCCATGATACCCAAACCCTAGGGGTGCTGCCGCACTTCCCATGCCCCTATTTCCTGCGCCTATGATTTAATGAACAATGTTACAACTACTGAAACATACACACAGATGGAGGTAAATAATAAGCATCAATGACTCCATACTCAGATTCTCTGGAGAAACATCACAATATGTAAGATGATCATCGGGTGGCCATCACCATCCTGTCATGTGTCTCCTGATATGCATCCTTCCCCATTCAGGTGGGTAACTCCTTTTATCCTCTGTTAGGCTTTCACTCACTGGCTGTGTCTACACTGGCATGAATTTCCGGAAATGCTTAAAACGGAATACTATTCCGTTTTCAGTTTTTCCGGAAAAGGAGCGTCTACATTGGCAGGCTGCTTTTCCGGAAAAGCCCTTCCGGATCGCCATTTTCGCAATCGGGGCTTTTTTCTGGAAAAGACTACTGGGCTGTCTACACTGGCCCTTTTCCGGCACAGTGTTCCGGAATAAGGACTTATGCCTGAGCGGGGGCAGAATAGTTTTTCCGGAATAGCGGCTGATTTTGTACAGTAGAGCATCGTTGCTTTTCCGGAAATTCAAGGGCTAGTGTAGACAGCTCACAGCTTATTCCGGAAAAGCGGCTGATTTTCCGGAATAAGTGGCCCAGTGTAGACACAGCCACTTAGTTTATGCATGTGCGTAAGAGTACCAACCACTTTTCCTCATTTGTACTTCCACACACAACTGATTTTTCATAAGTGTCCTGTTTCTCATAGGTTACCTTTTGGTTCCCCTTATTCTCATGCATCAGGGAGCTACTATAGAAACATATTATCTCACCCACCTTGTCTCTGTATAATAACTTAGCATACGGTGGCATTTTAGTGATATTAATGGGTGCACTTCAGTATAGTTTCTACAATGTTAACAATTATTACAATTTTCATTGTAATCTTATCACTTTACTGGCACATGCTTATCCTTCAGCCAGCTAGTCATGTCAGGCCAGAGGACTTCTATGATCAACCTACAGTTCTTATAGGTCTAAAATCTGTAGTCTTATAGATCTAAAACCTGCAGCCTTTCCTTACCTGTCCTTAATCTACAATCTAAACTTATTAACCACACATGGGTTATATATAAATTGATTGCAAGTATAGTAAAATATATGCATGCAAAATACAATCAATCACATCAAATGATTACCTACACCATCCTACTCTCACTTATTCATCACCCTAAATCTACAGTTACAGGCCTTTCTACCTAGAAAATTTTCAGAGAGGAAGCCGAGTTAGTCTGTAACTGGAAAAACTTAAAAAACAAAGAATAGTCTAATAGCACCTTCAAGACTAACAAAACACGTAGATGGTATTATGAGCTTTTGTGGGCAAAACCCACTTCTTCAGATGACTGGAGTATTAAAAGTCCAGATCCCAATAAATAAGGGAAGCAGAGGGCGGGGAGGGAAAGGAGAAAAAAGACAGTGAATAGATTGTTCAAGTTACAAGAGGCTGATAAGAACAATTAGCACCTCCATTGGTTGGTCATAAGGATGGGAAGGTAGTTTGCTTGCCAACTGATAACTCTGTTCATTTCAATCTGCTAAGAATTAAACTTGTAAATGAAGTTAAGTTCCAACCCTTCCCTGTGTGTTTGGCTTGTGGTATTGGCCTGAAACAACATGGTGTCTTAGAGATCCATTAATGAGTGCCCAGGCAGGTTAAAGTGTTCTCTAACAGGTTTCTGTGTGTTGCCTTTTTGAATATCTGATTTGTGTCCATTAATTCTATCCCATAAAGACTGTCCAATCTGGCCAATATACATTGCAGTGGGGCATTGCTGACATTTGATGGCATAGATCACATTAGTGTAGCTGTGGCCAAGCCACAGTTTATGAGCCGCACATTCTTTCCCTCCAAAGGTGTGGCTTGTAAAGCCACTCCTGCACCGCCCCTCCCCCCCAACGGCCTCCGCCCCCCAGCTTCCCTGTCCTTACCGTGTCGGAGCTGCCCAACATGATGGCCATCTTAAAGGGGCAGCCTCCTTTAAAAAAATATTTTTCTTTTGTTTTTGCTCTGTTCTGGGAGACTTTTATTTTATTTTATTTTATTTTATTTTATTTTATTTTATTTTATTTGCTTGACAATTCTGGTCAGCATTTTTTCTGCTATTTTGGCTCTCTTTGTTAAACGGGTTGGCCACCCCTGCATTAGTGGATGTGCAATTAAATAAGCCTCTGATTTGGTGGCTGATGTTGTTGGGTCCAGTGCTGAAACTGCTTATGTAGATGTGTGGGGAGGGTTGGCACCGGGGATGATTGCAGGGGTGGGTTCCTGGATGATTATGATGGAGGTGTGTTGCGTGGTTACGGGAAAGAATGTATTTGAGGTTAGGGGGTTGTCTGTAGGCCTGTGAGAGTGAAGGGTCATTTTAGCCAAATTAGCCCCCATCATACTGTACATATAGTTGGGGTTATTTTTCCCGATGTGCAGGGCAGCAGAGCTTCACAGGTGATTAATCAGCCCCGCCTAGACAGTCAGGTCAGTGCATGGAGCCTGGCCATAACATGGCTGAAACATGATTATGACTGCTTTGTGCATAGTACGGGGTGAGGAACCTCTGGCACACAGGTTGCACTTGGTTTGTCAGGGTTAGCTGCTGATGGTTTACCTGCAGCTCCCAGTGACTGTGTTACACCATTCCTGCCCAATGGGAGCTGGGCATGGGTTGGGCAACCACTTTCCAGAGCTCCCATTGGCCAGGAACAGCAAACCATGGCCACTGGGAACGGATGCTCAGATAAAGAAACCCTCAGGCAGGCCTCCAGAGGCTAACCTTGACCAACCGCATGCGGCCCACAGACTAGAGGTTCCTCAACCCTGGTTTAGGTGAATTAGGAAATTCCCTTTGGCAAATCCATGCAGGAACAATATGTGATCTATAGCAGTTCCTTACATCCCTCCTCTCCTGCTTGCAATGAAATTTATGGCAAGCACCCCTTCTCTTCAACAGGATCAGGGTCTCTATGCATGACAGTGAAATAATTAAAATAACAGTGAATTAGTGTATTACTGAAGTACAATTATCATATCTGTGACAAGCTTTAATTAGCATAAGGCCTGGCACACGGTGTTCTCAGCCAGCTGCTCTGAAACAAAAAACAGCTATCAGTTTTCACTCCTGTGATACTTAATAGGGAACATAGATATGATAGATTTTAGACACTGAGAAAGAGAAAGATGAAAAGTAGCAACCTTTAATTAGGTTTCCTTTTCTTCGCTTCAGGTTTAACAAAGCAGCAATTCACAGCTCAATAGCAAATGAGAAATAATCAGCAGAAAAATGCGTGTTATTTCACATATGTTTGTGTCTTTCTTAACTGAAACTCTTAATATTGTTTGTTTTCAGTCAGGTAAAATGAAGGCAAGACAGAAGAATTGATTTTGCGGATAAACAAATGAGATTTCAGTATTCAGAACTTCCAAGCTTTCATCTGCATGCACTGAGAAAGTATGTAGTTAAGTTAGATGTTGAAGTTGTAAACTCGGAGGTGTTCATTTATTGACAAGAAGGAAGGGAAGACAAGGGGCTAAGTCAAGGGTGAGGAACCTTTTTTGGGTAGAGGGCTGCTGACCCACAGAAAAATCAGTCAGGGGCTGTACACAAGTGATTCGAAAAGAAAAAAGACAAAACAAAACCCCTCCCTGATTGAGAAGGAGGAAGACACTCCTCACATTCCTCTCACACACCAGAGCTTAGAGGGGACCCGGGCTAATAGATTTTGTGTGATCCAGCCCTGTGTGTGTGGGGGGGGAGGGGTTGGCGGGAAGCTAGAATGTCAGTGCAGGCTCCCCAATGCTTGGGGGAGCCCTGAGAGCCAGATCCAGACAAGATGGGGGCTGCATTCGGCCCCCGATTCTGAGGTTCTCCACCCATGGGCTAAGTCTTCCCCTGTATTGCAATTGCTTTGTATTGCACCACCAGTGTAAAGTTGCTCCCAAACTGGCACATCAGTCCACAAGAGGAAAGCACGTGTGTAGGAGATCTTTGGGTGGTGACAATTGACTGAGTGTCAGGGTCATGGATGCGGAGCAGAGATCATCACTGAGACTTCCCTGCAACCTAGACCCATCTTTTTTGTATGAGTCCTTGGCAGCCAGTGTATGTTATTATGGCAACATTCAGATGTTCTAACTTACCCTGGGGACTGGCCAGATTTCAGCCAATAATGAACTGAGCTAGAAGATAACTTTGCACCTCTTGCTCTTTCCCTGAGATAGTGATCAAGGCTGAAGATCTCGGTCAAGGGTTTTTTACAACTCTGAGAATGTGATTAAATTTGTTGGTGATAATTTGTGGCTCCTAAATGCTTCATAGGAGCCACCTGGATATTTCAAAAAGTGAAACACACTCACTGTAACTTGTAAATTTGAAAGTGTCTCTGGAATCACTGTACATGTTTTGCAAACATTCTATAGACCAAATTGTGTTCTTTCTTACACAAATGCAAATTCAGGGTAAATCAAATTAAGTCAACAGAGTATTATCGATTTATATTGGTGTAACTCAAAATAGCATTTACATTTCTAGCATTAGATACTGCTTCTTTAAGAACAGCTGCTTGTTGAGAGGGTCTTGAAACTGGAAATTATTTTGTAGCTCAAATCATGGTCTGTGATTCAGCTTATTGTTCAGTAGGAAAGCATCTGTTATTATTCAAGCAATGAACGGTGAGTAGAAAGAGGAATGCTAATGGGTAGAACTGAAAATACGGGGATGGGAAAGGTGACAGTACGCTTTCAAGCCCTCCCACTAAATAAACTCCACCTATGTGAAACATCAAAATGAGATGCTGTTCACATTCAGATCATACAGACAATTATTTCAAGTATGATTGTGCAGCACTCAGAGCTCCGCAGGGCTCCTTGAGTTTAACTTTCACTTAATGAGACTTGAATTTGTGCAACTAATCTGCTAGGCCCTATCTTGACTGGGGAAAAATATTGTACGATATATCTTCCAAACAGTACTCCACTGGTAGCAGCTAGGGATGTAAGCAAGTAGTCAACTAGTTAACTACCCGATAAGCTTAGGCTTATCGGGTAGTTGAGTCAACTGCTTGCATTTTCACCCTCTTTTCTGCCTCTATATCAGCAGTGTGGGGGGAAGAGGGGAACACACTTGAGGCTGCTCCAGTAGCAGCCCCTGTCTGTGGGGGGTCCCAACTCCCCACTGAGACCCTTTCTCCCCCCCAGATACAGGCTGCTGCTGTTGGCTGGGCAGGCAGCCTGGCAAACCCTACTGCTCCTCTGTAATTTAAAAGGCAGAAGGAGCCAGGGGGCAGGCTGCCTGTCTCCTACAGCATTTTAAATTTCAGAGCTGCAGCAGGGTTTGGTCCTGGCATGAGCAGGGACTGAGCCATATGCCTTCCCCTATTGACTAATTGGGTAGGCGATAAAAATTCTATCGACTACTAGATTAGTAAAATAATAGCATTTTAACATCCCTAGTGGCAGAAACAGGAGACACCACTTGCTGTAAGTTATGCAAGTCTGTGATCCTGCTCCTCTTTTCTTACACAGGGAATGGAATAGTTAACAGTGCTGACATTTACATTTTCACTGGGCATCAAATTTAAGCCATCATTCAAATGACTGGGACAACTGTCCTTCTCAGAACTATTTTTGTGAATTCTCTGTAGACACACATTAACATCACTGCATTACACTCCATTCATATATCTAAGTATTCTTCATAAACATATAGGATAGAGATTTTTTCTCTTAAATCAAATCTGAGATTCTGGAGAACAATGTACATTAAAAACTGTTATCCGTCTCGCTCGAGGATTAGGGCATTCCAGTCATCTAAAAATACCGGTTATCTGAGGGTCCCATCAACCTAAGAAAAAACAATGGACACTAATGGTAAAACTCAAGTTGTTAATACTGGTAGTTTTGTAGTGTGAGGCAGTTGGTCTCACATTTTTATTTTGAGTTAAAGATGACTAGTACTGCTTCAATAAAAAACTGTTAAGCCAATCATGGTAAACCAAGCCAGGCCTATGCACCTGAAGATATGACAGTATTGTGGCTGGGGGCAATGCCAGTTAACAAAGTCTTCTGGTTAACAGAGTGCTGGATAACAAAGGTTTCACTGTAGTAGCTTACCAGAGGTGTCTTATGCCACTTGAATTTGAGCTCTGAGTATAAAAGTGTATAACTAGGCATGAAATTAAATGGGGAATAGGGAACATATCAGGACAGTGGCACAACGCCTTTCCAGACTATAGCACCCTTTTCTGGAGTCTGATTCGTCTTGTACATCCTCCAAGTTTCACCTCACTTTAAAATTACTTGCTTACAAAATCAGACATAAAAACAAAAGCGCATCACAGCATGCTATTACTGAAAACTTGCTTATGTTCTCATTTTTTCCATATATTATAAAATAAATCAATTGGAATATAAATATTGTACTTAGTTAAAGACTTATCTGGCATTGTCCCAGTCTTTCAGAGCAGGGGGCTGGTGGTGAGGAGAGTGCAAGAATCAGGACAAGTCTGTGGGGATATGGAGGGGCTCAGGGCAGGAGGCTGGTGGCATGCAGAAGGAGCCAGAGGAGGCTCCCTCCCCCTTAGCTCCTCCCAGTGTGTGTGTGGGGGGGGGGGTCGCTGGGGGCTCCCTCCCTCCTGGCCTCTTCCAGGATGGGGAGGCCACTGGGGGCTTTCTCCCTCCCCCTGGTTTTTCCAGGAGAAATGGGGGTGATGCTGGGAGTCTTCTCCCTTCATCTGGCCCTGTCTTGGATGGGGGGGCTTCTGGAGGCTTTCTTCCTCCCAGGGTGGGGGACCACCAGGGGCTTTCCCCTTTACTCATTCCCCCTCCCTGGGTGGGGGACCAGTGTGGGCTTTCTTCTTCTCCCCTTACCCCTCCCAGCAAGCGGGGAAGGGCAGCAGGGGTCTTTCCGTCTCCACTTACCCAGTCGGGTGGGCAGGCAGGATGGCAAGCCATGTCCGCAGTTGGTCCCTTTCTGGTGGTCAATCTGCAGTATAGCTCTACCCTGAACTCACTTCCCCCAGTGGTCACTATGAGTATAGCATCTCTCCGGACACCCTCTGCCTTTCTATGTTCTGGAAAACAATCCCATTTCTCACACTTCCCATTTTCCTGGGACAACCAAACCTTGATCTTGCTTTAAGGTAGGAGAAGAGGAAGCTACATATCAAATTTGGTGGTCCTACCTCTTACCATTTAGGAGGAGTTCTTGAACAAACAGACTCACAGACAGACAGAGACATTCACATTTCTAAAATATATAGATATTTCAGTGTATAGTATATAAAGGTATGTAATCAAGTCTGTATGAAATTATAGTTTGCATTGCCTTCACTAGATGAGTTGATCTACCTCCTGCAAGACCTCTGAGTACCCCTAGTTGAGAGCCAAGTGCATAAGGAGAAACCTTGTATCTCCACAAAATATTGGCTGTATGCTAGTTAAAGTTACAATGCCTGTGATTTTGAAAGCTAGATTGAATAATAGTACAAAAACTATTTTGCAATCAGTCGTGTATATATACTAGGTGATTAAACAGGGCTTTTCTAGCCCCAAATTTTATGACTATATGATCATTTAACATTGACATGACAATAGCCACATTACTATAACATTTTTCTACTCTGAAGTCTTCTTTCTACAATCCCTAAACCTTTCATTCAACAACTTTATCCCCTCTACCATGATGGACAAGCACTTTTGGTAGTACTATGCAATCAGTGGGTGAAATGGAATTTTATGGCACATTGGCCGACACATGGAAGTTGAAATGTTAAAGAACTCAGAAAGGATTCACTCCATGGGGTCAGATCATTTAACAACAGAGGGTTGCCATTATTTATTGCTCTGTAAACACCCCACTGTTCAGTCATAGGCCTGCCTTCCTTCATGTGGTGATAGTTAAACATTTTCTTGGTGTGATGTGCAATCATTAACACTGAGACATGGGGCATATTCATTTTCTAATATGAGCCTATGAAAAGCCAGGTTTCTTTCTTTTGCTAATATAAACAGCTGCTTGGGTAGTTTGCAAGTATTAATTTCCCCAAAGTGCTGCATATGTTTAAGCCCCTCCATTGTAGAGTCACACCACAAAACAACTTACTCTACAATGACAATGGCCTCTTTATATGTAATTTAGCTAAAAGCAATCAAATATAGACATCCAGAACGCAAAACTGGGTGTGATTCTCTATTGTGCTCTGTCTTCTTTGTGTTGCTTAGGGCCAGATACTGGTCATAAATGACCAGCAGAGAGTGTGCTACTCCTGTAAGTGGGAACTTCCTATTAGGGTAAGTGTTGATATGAGAAATGTGGTGTGGAGGGAGGAAGGGAATGTGACAGAGTTGCTTCAGTAAGGTTGCTAGGGTACTTTAGTCTAAGGACATGGTGGCAGGGAACTAGAACTGATCTCTGCAGCGGAGAACTTAGCCTTACATGCATCACTTGGATACGACTTACATACAATGGACAATATGTGTGATTTGTTAAAAGCTTTGGAATCCTCAAGGTTAAAAAGAATCATAGCAATGTAAATGGCTGGAATGAGCCTAGTCCTGTAATGCATAGATAGGAAGAGGATTCAGGGTCTTATCTACACAGGGATAGAAAGTCTGTGGTTAGCCCGGGTGAAATGTCTCAGGCTGGGCTTAAGGGATCAAAAACTGCCATGTAGACACTTGTGTTGAGAGTTGAGCCCTAGCTCTGGGACTCTGTGAGGGTGGAGGGTTGCAGAGCTACAGACTGAGACTTAACGTCTGTGTACCCTTTCTGGGCTAGACTACACTTTATTGAGGCTCAGTCTCCTCACATTTAAGCCCCAAAAGTAACTAATGAAATGTATTTAACTGAATAACTATAAAATCGTATGATGAAGAAACAAATAATAGTCTATTTTTTACTAGGGATGTGAAAGGTTAACTGGTAATCTAGTTAACCGGTAAGCATCACCCTAAATGGGTAATGCTTACCAGTTCAAGTTAACTGGTAACTGGTGGGGTCTGGACCAGCTCCCTGCCTGCCATGGGCAGGGGGCTGCTCCAGCCCCACAGGGGGCCTACTCTAGACAAGGGCTGCTCTCATCTGGTGTCCGGAATAGCCTCTCTCTGCCAGAAGTCTGGGTACCATGCAGGCAGGGTTCAGACATGATCTTCATAGTTACAATAATCATAAATAGAAAAAAGATTAAAATTTGAACTGTTCGGTCCACACAGAGCACAGTAAGAAGAAACTGAAAGATCCCAAAGAGCTTAGGTTTAACTCTCAGTGAGTGTCTTTGATCACCAAATCTACACAATTTGCTGAGTCTGAAATGCCTTCCCTCCACTTGCTTGTAGGAATCTTCAGTTGGAATCTAGGCAGATGTAAAACAGATGGGTGGTACTGAACCTGAGATCCTTGAAGCTTAGTGCTTGAACTCTACAGCTTGAGCTGAAAGCCAGCTCGGTCTCTGATAAGGGTGTAGAGCAGATTCATTCTTTTTCTCTGTAAGTGCTCTAGCTGACACTAGTTGGGACAGTAAAATACCAATAGGTGTGTGGGTTACACAGACTCTTTCTCTGCTGTGGTACATTTCTAGCCAGCCAGTTAACTGGTTCACCAGTAACTCAGTTAAGTCACCAGGATATAGATGAAAACCCTGCTGCAAAATGCTTCAGCATTAGGGACAACAGCCTGCTTTCTGCTCCTGTGCTCAGTTTGTCCCAACTCACACAGGGCACTTGGCCCTTAGTAAAGCAGCTGCCCTGTTTGCCCCCATGGAATCTGACTCCTGCAACAAAGACTCTATTGGAAACTCTCCACATGAGTTTCTTAAAGAGATATCTCTGTATTACAGTGGCTCTCAACCTGTGATCTGCAACAGTATTGTAGGGGGTCCATGGAAAGTTTAGGTCAGGAAAGTAAGGATCAGGCCCACTGCAGGACTGGGACTTTCTGCCAAGTGATTATCACCTGGAGATCATCATTTGCAACCGGACGCATGCATGCAGCCTCCTGCCCTTGGGATTGGTACCCTAGGAGACACCATTCCTCCTCCCGCCACCAGCTGCGCTGCCATTTATGCTCCAGCCCTCTCCCCGCTCCCAGTTTGTGCGGTGGGCCCGATCCTTACTTTTCTTTTCCTTTTTTTCCCTCTCCCCCGGGGCTCTGTGCCCGGCCAAGGCTGGAGTACCAGGGCAAGAATTGCCTTTTGCCATGAGATCACCCTTGGTGAAGATGGGCAGGAGGTGGAGGGGGCAGGAACTTAGGAAGCAGCATAGGCAGCTGGACATACTGGCTGCCGCTTCCCACCACTCCCCATGGGAGGGAGTCCATATAATTTTAACAGATTGAAAGAGGTCCATGTGCTCAAAAAGGTTGGGGACCATTGCTGTATTAGATACATGGGTTATATTTACATAGCAATCTTTAATCCCATAGCCTGGCCCAACTGCAACAGTGGGCAGGGCTCTTATCCCTGTGTAAACATACCCTCAAGAGCCATGTGTAATCTTGGTCATTTGCTCCCAAAAAGCAAATAAAATAGCATGGAGAGAAGCTCAGATTCACCCCCTTCTTCTGGCCAGAACTGTTCCTAAAACGCAGGATGAAGCAAGAAGCACCATGCTAAATGATATTGCGTTGCTGTGTGCTATCCCCCAACACTGTGCTCACAGCGGCATTGTTCCTGCTACATGAACAAAACTTGCTATAAGTTTTCTTGAATGAATATTCTTTCTTATGAAGGCAATGGCAAAGAGCCTCAATCTAATCCACATTAGTGTTGTTGTCATGGGTTACTTTAAAATGTAGGTATTTTCTAGGAATGAACCCAAAGTAATCTTCCAAAGAGGCACATCCAAAATATGCATTTTCCACCTACTGATCAGAAATCACAGCTACTAAGAAATAGCTGAGCAAGCTAAAAGAGTTTACTGGGTTCTAATATGCAATTGCGTTCACCAAACTTCCCACTCAGCTTCAAAAGTCTTATACTGGACATTATCACAAGCAGCTTTTGAACAGGAGGTTTTAGTTGGTCCATATGAGTAGTTCTGAAAATAAATTTCGCCCCAAAGATAGTTCTGAAGAGAAAGAAAGGAAAAACAAAACAAACCCCCCGCTTCCTTATAAAAAAGGCACACGAGATCAACAAAGTCAAATTATTCAAATATTTTAAAATCCAATTCCCTCTTATTTTAAGCTCCCCTTTTTCACTGAAATAAAAAAAAAAGGAAGTGTATATGTGTACATGTGTGTGTGTGTGTGTATGCATCCTGTTTTCTCTCTCTGATTTTGATTTCTTGTGTGTTATAAGAATTTGTTTTGTTTTTTATCTAATTTTTCTGAGAGTATACTGTGAGCATAGCATTTGTAATGGAGTTACTTAGACTGCGGAACTTCTACATGCCTCAAGTTTTGCCAGCTGCCCATGTGGGCTTTATCTGAACCTATTTAACCTCTGGAATTTATGAAATCCATCATTTTTGCCAGGAGAACATGTACATTCCTTGATCCTGGACCAATGCTAAAATGTATGCAATCAAAATATACAAAAAATACTCATGTTTGGAGTTATCAGAAGCATTATTTCTTGCATCATTTTGTATGAGGGTTTTCCAAGTAAACCAAGTACCAACCAGACTTGACCTTGCTTAACTGGCAAATTAGGGGATCACAGTGGAAGTGCTGCTACAACTTGTACAGTAATTGTGCACACATGGGAGTGTTACTTTATTGCCTTAGACATAGGTTTCTGGTGTTGTGCCACTTGAATCTCTTCCCTGAAATAAAACCTAGAAATGCTTGTGCTAATTACAATTGCTATGAAAGGAACCTGTTTGAAGATTTTCTTAAAATCATATTTCTAGGTGAAAGGAAATAGCAACTTCTCAGTCAACCTATAAAATGAGTACGTGCTTCCATGTAAAGTGCTGCTATCACACCAACAGTATGTGTCAACAGTACAGATCATGTGACCATCCATTAACTTAAATGAAAAGAAGTGAGCAGATCTTTGGATGTGATTCACAACCCACGTGCATCTGTTTTTAGCATCACAAATGTAATGATACAGTTGTCAATGTTTCTAAAAATAGAGAAAAAGCCACTTGAGAGCACAGGAAATGATTCTTCTTGTAATCAACACACATCAACAGAGTACTACACTCCACCCCATATGCACCACATACCTTGTCTGCTTCAGCCATTTACACGCTACACAGATCTTTGGAAAATAACTATCTTCTTTTATCCTGCTAAGGATGCCTCACCAGACATGAAAGAAGGCTAGAGGTTCATCAAAAATTGAAAGGAGATGATAAGATTTGAGGATAATAGTGTGACAGGACATTTTTAAACAATCTATAGCAAAATTCTCCTCATCAGTGCGCATCGTTTATTTGTAGTGCAAATTTCAATTACCTTCTCTGCACTTATTTCATATTAAGAAGCCCCATTAATGTTCCTATTGATATAAATCAGAGTGCAACGGAGTCTAAGGAGGGGCAGATGGTGGGCAGCACGCCCAGGATATAACCTCGCCGCTCAACAGGAAGACCTTTCAATCCAGTTACTCACACATTTTTTTTTCTTCCCCTTGGGTTTTCCCCTTGCCTTCTTTTTACTGGGGAAGTGGATTGCTGGTGAGATTTTGGCTAAGGATGTTAAGGACTAGTCGACTATCTGATAAGCAAAAGCTTATTGGATAGTCAGTTGACTAGTTGATTCCCCACCCCACCTTGCTGCCTCCATCAGACAAAGGCAGAATACATATTTATCTTAGAATACATTTTTCTTCCTATACATGTGCTTAGCTGCTCTTAAACCAGAATCTATATCAATATGCCATATTACATCCATATGTATCACAGCCTCTTAAATACCTTATTGAATTCTTTGAGAATGTCTTGTTCAGTACATAAGTTGAATACCAATTTGATCACCAGCATTTACAGACTACTTTTCCATCCGAAAACACAGATGTCTTTTTGTTTAACTGTTTCAAATTCTGCTGAGTGGTATCTACCTTTATGCGTATTTGTCAGTGTGTGCTGACAATTGGATTTAGTTCTGGTTTACTACGTGAAACAAGAGAAATTTTAATTTTTCAACACTGGACTGTTACTAATCTTTCTATATGATTGGTTTGTATATATTGTGCTCCACTTCAGTAACTATTGTGAATTCATATTTTTTTCTCTTTGATTCCAGCACCACAAACCAATCTGTTACGAAAACTTCCTTTGCACACTTCATTAGCAACCCAATAAAGAGCGTCAGCCTTCAAAGCTTTGTCCTCTATCTGTAAGTCTAGGAAAGTATTTTGTTTTGTATTTCTTTGCAATTGATGCTGATAGTTACATACCTTTACAAAATGGAACTTTTATTACATGCAAAACACCTCAACCTTTAGCTGTTCTGATAATTTGTCCTAAAAAATTACCCTAATTGTGAGTTCAGATGTAAAAAGTAAGTTTATAATATATTACGATATCCTATAACAACAAATGCTGATGAGAAATACAAAAATAAAACAGTCTGAACTAGTCCAAGTGAAAAGGCCTATTGATACAATTCAAGGACTATAAGATCACATTTGGTAAACAAGAAAAAAGTGTGGAACTAGAAATCAGTGAACCAAAATTGTTGAATTAGAAATTGGCTAACCTAGAAGGGAAATAATAAGAGGATGGGCTATTCCAATCATCACTTACCTTTTGGGGGCCTTAACAGAAGAAACTTTGGGAGAAAAATTGGCTAGTAGAGAAAGCCTCACCATCATGGTTGCTACTCCCCACCATCTCCTGCAACTGCTGGCCTTTGCTATCATGATCCTGAGAGAGGTCCTGACCAGACTACACCAGACTGAGGGACCAAGACGACATAATAGCTTCTAGGAGCTCTGGCAGAATCTCAACCACCCCTACAATGTCAAGACTTTGTCAAAACAACCAATCAAAAAACCTAAAACCAAACAAAAAGCCCTAATCTTTGTGTGCTCTTTTCCTTCACCACCTTTTTCTTTCCTCTTACCTATCACTTTTCATTTTCTACCTTCTAATTAGAATCTGGCTTAGCCAGCCAAGACTGTATATTTTGCATCATTATGATAAGCCAGTCACCAGAAAGAGGCAGCAAATGCAATGTTGTAAACAACCTACTGCCTGTTTGCCAGAACCTGGAGTGGCTGATAAGGCCATGTGCTATGACTGTGCTCTTCCAGCAGGAAGGCTGCAAGTCAGAGTCAACATCAAAAGCAGAAGCTAGTCTTTACTTCCATTTTCTGTGTGCTTGTTCAAAAACAACAAGGAGTCTGATGGCACTCGAAAGACTAACAAATTTATTAGGGTATTAGGGCATAAGCCTTTGTGAGATCAGCTCACTTCCTCAGATGCCGAAGAAAAAAAGAAAAAGGAAAATAGAAAAGGAAGGGATACGGAGATGGAAGTGTGATATCGGTGCTAATTAAATCAGAAACAAAAAACAGGACTATGTAGCACCAACCAGATCCCCCCTATCAACACCAAAGGAAAAATAATTCTATATGGACTCCCCCTGACAGTCGGAATTACAATCTGGATTTCTATATACAAAGCTTCCACAACAATGCACAGATTGACATTATTCACAAACAACAACAAGTGACACACAATCTCAGCCGCGCTGAACACTATGCCATCCAGAGTCTCAAAAACAACCCAGACATTATAATCAAACCAGCTGACAAAGGTGGTGCTGTGGTCATTATGAATAAGTCCGACTATAAACAGGAGGCAACCAGACAACTCTCAGACACCACATTTTACAAACCTCTCTCCTCTGATCCCACCTCAGAATACCAAAAGAAACTACACTGTTTCCTTAAAGACCTCTCTACATCTACTCAGGACCAAATCCACATAGAAACACCTTCTGAACCATGACCAGGATTGTTCTATCTGCTTCCCAAAATCCATAAACCGGAACACCCCGGAAGTCCCATCATCTCAGGTATCGGCACGCTCACTAGTGGATTATCCAGCTATGTAGACTCTCTTCTCAAACCCTATGCAACCAACACTCTCAGCTATCTCCAAGATACTACTGACTTCCTGAGAAAACTTCAAAACATCGATAATCTCCCTGATAACACCATCCTTGCTACCATGGATGTAGAAGCTCTATACACCAACATCCCACATGAAGACGGATTACAAGCAATTAGAAATGCTATCCCAGAGGACACCACTGCCAATCTGGCAGCAGATCTATGTAACTTTGTTCTAACCCACAATTATTTCCATTTTGAGGACAACTTATACCTCCAGATCAGTGGCACAGCCATGGGTACCCGCATGGCCCCAAAGTATGCTAACATCTTTATGGCTGACTTAGAACGTTTCCTCAGATCCCGTCCCCTTTTACCCCTTCACTACTTATGCTACATCAATGACATCTTTATGATCTGGACCCATAGCCAAGAAACACTGGAGACATTCCACAGAGATTTTAACAACCTACACCCCACTATCAATCTCAGCCTGGACCATTCTACACGAGAGATCCATTTCCTGGATACCACAGTACAAATCACCAGTGGTAAATTAGATACCGCTCTCTACAGAAAACCCACTGATTCATACAGTTACCTTTATGCCTCCAGCTCCCATCCAGAACACACCATACGATCCATCATCTATAGCCAAGTCCTTCGATTCAACCGCATCTGCTCTAATCCCACTGACAGAGACCAGAAACTTCAGGATCTCTACCAAGCATTTATAAACCTCAATTACCCACCTGGAGAAATAAAAAAACAAATTGAAAGAGCCAGACGAATACCCAGAAACCATCTACTTCAAGACAGACCCAAGAAAACCAACAACAGAACACCACTTGTCATCACCTATAGCCCCCAACTTAAACCCGTCCAACACATTATCAATAAACTACAACCTATACTAGAACAGGATACTACACTTCGAAAGGCTCTGGGAGACAGACCCAAAGTCTCCTACAGACAACAACCTAACCTCAGGATGATTCTTACCAACAACTACAGGACATACCACACTAATACCAACCCTGGAACTTTTCTTTGCAACAAACCCCGTTGCCAGCTTTGTCCACATATTTACTCTGCTGACACCATTATTGGACCTAACCAATTCAGTTATAAGATCAAGAACACATATCCCTGCTCATCCAGAAATATAATTTATGTCATCATGTGCCAACAGTGTCTGTCTGCTATGTACATTGGACAAACGTCTCAGACACTTCACCAAAGAGTCAATGCACACAAAACGATATCAGACAGTATCACAAAGAAAAAACAGTTTCTTGCCATTTCAACCAGAAAGGGCATTGTCTCAATTACTTGATTACCTGCATACTGCTTCAAAGGCATTTTAACACCAGACTTGAAAGAAAAACCTCTGAACTGTCATTCATGCTTAAATTTGACACTTTACACCGGGGTCTTAACAAAGACGCTAATTACCTTACCCATTACAAAGACAGCTTCCCCAATTATCACCTCTAATATCATTAGCTCATGGACATTTACCTCCCTCCCCCCCCATTTCCCATCTGTTCTGAAATTTGATTTGTCCTTTTTATATGTGTTCACTTTTTTTGATTGTATCACTTTGGTATATATGGTCTTGCCTATTTTCTTACACAATTTGATCTGAGGAAGTGGGTCTGGCCCACAAAAGCTCATCACCTAATAAACCATCTTGTTAGTCTTTAAAGTGCTACATAGTCCTGTTTTTTGTTTCAGCTAGGCTAGATTAACATGACTACATCTCTATTACAATTAAATCAGAGTGGATGTGGCTCATCTTCAACAGTGATGAGAAGGTGAGAGTACCTGGAGGGGAAATTACCTATTGTAATGTGAGAACCACTCCATGTTTCTTTTTAAACCTTTTTTCAGGGTGTCAAATTTGCACACGAATTCCTCCTCAGCCGTGTTTGGTTGCAGTCTTGTTTTTGAACTGTTTCTGCCTGAGAATGGCAACTTGTAAAAGAGGCAGCAAATGCAATGTTGTAAACAACCTACTGCCTGTTTGCCAGAACCTGGAGTGGCTGATAAGACCATGTGCTTTTCCAACAGGAAGGCTGCAAGTCAGAGTCAACATCAAAAGCAGAAGCAGAAGCAGAAGCAGAAGCAGAAACTGCGTGTCCAGGTAGGTTAAAGTGCCCCTCCATAGCCATTCGTACTTGCATGGCCCCACAGTATGCTAACAGCCTTCCTCCACCTCCAATAAAAGTTAATCTTGAATAGTCTCAGAGGGAGGTAGCGGAAGCCCCACTGCTTGAGACACAGTTAATCAGACTGAACAAAACACTAGCAGTTATACAACACTGTCCATACTGTATTCATCATCATGGCATTGGAGCTTCTGAAGGACATGATTGTGAAGAAGAATCACATGTCACTTCCATCTCATATTTCTGTGATCTGCTGATGTTTAAAATGAACAAATCTGAATGGTTAGTAACTGAGGGTATGTCTACACAGCAACATTATTTTGAAATAACTTAGTCCACGTCTACACAGCAGGCAGTTATTTCTAAATAGTGTCAAAATACTGTCAAGCTAGAAGACTTCTTACTCTGACTCCTGTAACCCTCATTGTACGAAGAGTAAGGAAAGTTGGAGGAAGAGTGCTTTATTTTGAAATAAGTGCTGTATAGATGCTCCCAATTTCAAAATAAGCTATTTCGAAATAAGCTATGCAAATGACGTAGCTCAATTTGCATAGCTTATTTTGAGTTAAGCCCTACTGTGTAGACACACGCTGAGGGAATTAACTAAGAATCCCGTAATGTTATTTGTACAATTACTCTTCAGTGTTATTTTCCCCTACATGATCTACATGATCTCAGTGAATATATGGGATGGGTCTATTTACAGATTTGACAGATGCCTAAATTCACATACTGTATGACTTCAGAAACAGACTATCAAATGTAGAAAAAGATTTTTTTCTTTCTTGTCTTAAGTGACAAATTAATAGACAGAGTTAGATTCATCCCTTGTGAATTTCCGTTTAGTTCTGTTGACTTAAATTGAGTTATACCAGGAATAAATTGTCCTTTGACTTAGCATAACAGATAGCAGATTTTCACAAACCATCTCTCAATATCTCTTTTATGTGCTTCTCTTTTGACACCTAAAAGGATAAATGAACAGCCCAGATATAGGCCGCAGGTACAGCAGTTAGTACATTTCAGGCACCTTCACTGACAAATCACCAACATTCAGCAACATTGGCTGTTTTGTATTTATAGATGTGTCTAAAGTAACAGGACTGCCTCAGTTCAGTGTTCAACTTTTCTGGTTGTGGTTATCTGCCTTATTACGTAATCAGTCAAGATCCTCTGAGTGAAAAATGTTTTGACATAAATAAAGCTACACGAGTTAAATACAAAAGAAACTGTGTTAACAGTCTTTCCAGGCTAATGTTTCTCTAGGTTGGAACAGGTTCTTTCTTTTCACCTCTTAACTGCTCTTAAGATTAAGTACCTATTCATTCAGTATCAAATATGTCCTTTACATGGTGGCTGCCAGTTTTTGCAGGGAGCATATAAGTAATTAACAGATCTTTTACATTATTCTGCTTAAAAATAAAAATAAAACAAAAAATCAAGGGTGGAGGTGGGGAAGGGTAACAACCTTTGATTGACCTTAAAAAACATGTACAGCTTTACAGAATACAACACTACATTTAGGTGTGAATCCTTCTCATGCACCCCTAACACAATTAACCAGAGATATCCATTTTTAAAGCCGGAAGCGGCCATTATGATCATCCAGTCTAATCTCCTGAATAATACAGACTCTCAAACATCACCTAGCTATTCCTGAATTTAGTCTAATAACTTTGTGTTTGGTTAAAACATGTTTTTCAGAAAGTCATCCTGTCTTGATCTGATGACATCACAAGATGGAGAATCTATCTCTTCTCTTTATAGTCTGTTTTGCTGGTTAATCACCCTTACTAATTGTGCCTAATTTCTAATTGGAATTTATCTGGCTTCTACTTTTAACTAGTGGTTCTTGTCATTCCTTTCTCCCATAGATTAAAAAATCTTTTAGGTATTGGCATTTTCTCCTTGAGACTGTACTTACACATTTTTGATAAACTAAACAGATCGAGCTATTTAAGTCTCTCTCTCCATCCCTCAAATAATTTTTGTGTTTATCTTCATTTTCCTCCAAACTTTCAACTTCTTTAAAATGTGAACACCACAACTCTAGTATAGGTTTCAGCAATGCCAGATGCAGAGGTAAAATCACCTCCCTGCTCTTAAACAATGAGAAGTCCTGTGGCACCTTAGAAACTAATAGATTTATTGGAGCATAAGCTTTCGTTGGCAAAGACCCACTTCGTCAGATGCTCCCTACTCTTACTTACTATTCTCTTATTTATACATTCGAGGACTGCAAAAGCTCTGCTTTTGTCACTGTATTGCACAAAGAGTTCATGTTCAGTTGCTTGTTCACTATGATCCTTAAATCCTTTTCAAAGCTACTGGTTCTAGGATACAGCCTACCTGCACATTGGCGGTGAGAAGTCCTGTGGCACCTTAGGGTATGTCTACACTACCCCGCTAGTTCGAACTAGCGGGGTAATGTATGCATACCGAACTTGCTAATGAAGCCCGGGATTTGAATTTCCCGGGCTTCATTAGCATAAAGCCGGCGCCGCCATTTTTAAAAGCCGGCTAGTGCGAACCCCATGCCGCGCGGCTACACGCGGCACGGGCTAGCTAGTTCGAACTAGCTAGCTATTCCGAACTATCTGTACGCCTTGGCTTTTTTAAAGGCCTTGGCGTACAGATAGTTCGGAATAGCTAGCTAGTTCGAACTAGCTAGCCCGTGCCGCGTGTAGCCGCGCGGCACGGGGTTCGCACTAGCCGGCTTTTAAAAATGGCGGCGCCGGCTTTATGCTAATGAAGCCCGGGAAATTCAAATCCCGGGCTTCATTAGCAAGTTCGGTATGCATACATTACCCCGCTAGTTCGAACTAGCGGGGTAGTGTAGACATACCCTTATAGACTAACCGAAGTGTTGGAGCATAAGCTTTTGTGGGCAAAGACCCACTTTGTCAGATGCATGTAGTGGAAATTTCTAAAGGCAGGTTTAAATATGCAGGCTAGAATCAGGCTACAGATGTGGTCTCCTCACCTCAAAAAAGATATTTTGGCCTTGGAAAGGGTTCAGAAAAGGGCAACCAAAATGATTAGGGGTTTGGAACGGGTCCCATATGAAGAGAGGTTAAAGCGACTGGAACTTTTCAGTTTAGAAAAGAGGAGACTGAGGAGGGATATGATAGAGGTATATAAAATCATGAGTGGTATGGAGAGGGCAGATAAAGAAAAGTTATTTATTAGTTCCCATAACTGAAGAACTAGAGGACACCAAATGAAATTAATGGGTAGCAGGTTTAGAACTAATAAAAGAAAGTTCTTCTTCACACAGCGTGTAGTCAACCTGTGGAACTCCTTGCCAGAGGAGGCTGTGAAGGCTAGGACTATAACAGAGTTTAAAGAGAAGCTAGATAATTTCATGGAGGTTAGGTCCATAAAAGGCTATTAGCCAGAGGACAGAAGTGGCGATCGGGGCTTTTTTGCACAAAAGTATGTCTAGATTGGCCACGGATGCTTTTGCACAAAAGTGCTTTTGCACAAAAGTGTCCGTGCCAATCTAGATGCTCTTTTCCGCAAATGCTTTTAACGGAAAACTTTTCCATTAAAAGCATTTGCGGAAAATCATGCCAGTCTAGACATAGCCATTTTGTTTGCATGGTTCAGCTTACCATATCACTTTGAGTATTTGCACTATTCTTATTAGTATTTACCATTCTAAAAGTCTTTGTGTTATGTGTAACAATTTATTAGCAACAGTTTTATATTTGTTTTCAGATCATTGATGAAAGTCTCGGGTAGTATCAAGCCTACCACTCTGGAACTCCACTAGAAATACTTCCATTCAGTGATGATTCCCCTCTGACAACTACTTTTTTGAGATGTGTCAGTTAGCTAGTTTTTAATCCATTCAACATATACTTCATTAATATTATATAATGCTAATATTTTTATTAGAATGTCATGTGCATTTTAATACAAATGCCTTACAACAGTCTAAGTATATTGCATCTATGCAGTTGCTGTTATCAACCAAACGTGTAATTCCGTCAATCAATGTTGATTGGAATGAATTATATTCATCTCCTTTAATTCTCTTTCAATTAAATCCTGCACCAGCTATTCCATTATTTTGTCTGGGACTGATGTCAGGTTAACCAGCCTATAGTTCTTGGGTCATTCTGCTTCTCCTTGCCAAATATTGGCAGCATATTAGCACACTTTTAATCTTCTTGAATTTTCCTGTTATTAAAAATTAATTCCAGCTGGCCAAAGATCTCCACAGCTAACTCCTTTAGCACTCTATCTGGCCTGCTGGTTTTAAAATGTACATCCCTAATAGATAATATTTAACATCCTTGTTAGTTATTCATGGATTGGAAAGTATCTTATTTTCCTCATATGTTTAGAGTTCATCACCCTTTTTCTTTCCAAATAGTGAACAGACGTACTGAACACCTTGAAGTTTGACAAATTCAGATTGTAAAGAAGGAATATCTTTTTAACAGTGAGGGTAATTAATCATTGGAACAATTTACCAAGGATTGTGGTGGGTTCTTTGTCACTAACAATTTTTAAATAAAGATAGGATATGTTTCTAAAATATATTCTCTAAGAATTATTTTGGGAATGTTTTATGTCTTGTATTATGCAGGAGGTCAGACTAGATGATCACAGTGGTACCTCCTACTCTTAGCATCTAAGGATTTATTAAGAAAGACCACCACCATTTGCAAGTATAAAAGCATCACTACTGAGCATGTCTCCAGTGGTGGCAGCATAAGAGCTACCAGAAAAAAATGTGGGCTGCTGACAGACAAGTTAATGACTGACCATGGGAAATTCTACGAGTTCTGCCAACATTGAAATTTGCCCCATTGTGAAATAGTTCAGAAAATATTTTCACATGGTTAATCTATGCTCGGCTGGGGCCAGCAAATCTGGAATGGCTGGCAACTGTGTGTGTAGTCAAACTGAGAATGAATGAGATTGAATTTCAGTGACAGCAGCATCAGGTCCAGCATGTATATCATTTACGTGTTAAGTACCTACAGACAGTTTTAAAATCATTAACTAGAATTAATCAGATAAATTTACAAAGTTTTTTTTTTTGCAGAGATAAAAGCATATGCAAACATTTGCAAAGAACTTTGTTCCCTGACTTTTAAACATTCTAAATCCTCTTAGGGTGTGTCTACACTGCAAGGCGTAACTCGAAATAAGCTATGCAAATTGAGCTATGCAAATTGAGCTATGTCAATTGCGTAGTTTATTTCAAAATAACTTATTTCAAAATTGGGAGTGTCTACACAGCACTTATTGTGAAATGGAGCACTCTTCTTCCAACTTCCCTTATTCCTTGTAAAATAAGGGTTACAGGAGTCAGAGTAAGAAGTCCTCCAGCTTGACAGTATTTCGACATTATTTCAAAATAACTGCCTGCTGTGTAGACGAAGTTATTTTGAAATAATGCTAGTTATTTTGAAATAATGTTGCTGTGTAGAAGTACCCTTAGAGACAATGAGGCCTTCTAATGCATAGCATCTTCAAGCTCTTCTTTGGCCAATAAATTGCTCAAGACAATAATGAACCACACTATAGAGATAGCAAGAGCAATGCCATCTGAATTGTAAGGAAGTCCTGCAGAAAATGTCCTGATCTTGGCAAGCTGTATCTTTGTGTCTGTGCTTTATATTTATGTGCATGCTGCATTGATCATTTAGAGTAAGAGATGTCAATGTAGATTTAAATACTCAGTTTGAAAGCTCCTCCAAACACGTTTGAGTCTCCATATTTAGCTGGAAGTCTCATCAGCTTTCCAATACTTTTTGTTTCCAATATTAGTGCAACAAAAGTTTGACATAGTTTTATTTCAAGTTTTCCAGTCCCAGCTGGATCCTTGAAGTGTAAGAAGGTACAATGCCAAAAATATCCAAAAAGGTTTGCTTTGAGTTCAGTCTTAGATATGATCCAGATCTGGAAAGGAAACTGACATTTTCTAAACTAGTGCTTACCTCTTCTATTTTCATTCCTGAATAAATAAGAATGCAATCTGCTTAATCATTTGAAGAAAGATAATCACTGCAAAAAGATGGGAATCACTCAATAGCCATACAACTCTATTTCCAACACCAGGCAGTGAAAATATGTGCAGGCTTTGGCATGCAAACAAGACTTCTGTGTTTATACACATATTGTAAGTATTAGGTGCTAGTGAATTGTATCAAGCAGATGTAGAACATCTGGATGCTATGATAAGTGGTAGAAAAGGCTTGATGATTTTTATGGAGTTATGTCCAGCTTGTTTTCTCATGTGTATTCCAGAATACAAACCTTTTATAGGTTGCAGAGGTTGTCTTTTATGGTACGTCTAGACAGCGGCGCTATTTTGGGATACTTCCAGTATCCCAAAATAGTTATTCCGCATCTTTGAACAAGCCCGTTATTTCCAAATATAATGGGCTCACTATTCTGACGTCTCTGTAAACCTCGTTCGACAAGGATTAAGGGACGTTTTGGAATAATGGTTTATTTTGAAATTTGGTGCGGTATAGACAGCGCCAAATTGCAAAATAAACTATTTCAAAATTAACTCGAAATAAGCTATGCAATTTGTGTAGCTCAAATTACGTACTGATTTCAAGCTAAAGATGCAGTGTGAACACACCCTTACAGTCTACACAGACTATTTAAAGGTAAAGGAGAAGACCTACAATCATAGTAGCTCATGGCTCGTAATATTTAAGTTCAATGAGAAAAATGGATAGGTGCCAGAAACAAAACCCAGGATCCAAACAGCATGAAACATTATAGAAGACCAAATCTGGATTCAAACTTTGCAGGTGACTCTTACATCTGTAGAAATGGCCAGAATAAAACCTGATCTGAACACTCTTGCACTTTGGGGGAGTTTGGCTCTCTATCTGAATTTCATTGATCTGACCCCTCAGTTTGAAAAGGACAGTAGAGTCAGATTGGTATAGAATACCTCAAAATCTCACACATGTAGTTTGTAAGTACCTATCACATATATCCTATATATTACCCATGGTCATGTCACTTACACAATCTGATTTAACTGGTACTATCAGAGACGGGATAGCATATTTCTTTTTTGAGTTAGATTAACAATTGCTCCTTTCCCATGTGAAAAATGTGGCTTTACTGTTTATTTCTTCAAGAAAATGATGTGAAAGTGATTATACCTTTTTTCCAAAAGATAGACAGAAAATAACATCTGAGGTCCTGAAGCAGCACGTTTTAAAGCTTTGTATTATCTATTTAAGGTTTTCATTCTTTTGTATGACTAGCTGCTGCAACCTTTATGCCAGATGCTTACTACTCAAATATATGTAGGCGGCTAGCACTTTTTCCTGTGCTTCCCGATGACAGGACTAAGTACAGAACATTTATCAGTTTGGTGCATCTCTAGTGTCAGAAAAAAGAAGACTGGAAAGAAATAAGGACAAATAAAATATAAACTGGCAATCATTCTTTATTATACATGCTATACATGTGTTGGTTTGTTCTAGATTATTATACCACTTTAGCTTTATGAATGCCTTCACCCTGTATACCCTATATTTCTGTTCTACCAAAAGTGAATTACAATTACGTATTTTTTCTATATAACACCATGAACAGTAATTAGGCTAAGCATTATCCTTTGTTACAGAGATAAAACTGAAGCAACACATTGGATCTAAACGTCACTATGTTTTGGGGCATCCAGGTGAGAAGAGAATGATTTTCTTTTCACTTAAAAGCGGCGAGGAGTCCTGTGGCACCTTATAGACCAACTGAAGTGTAGGAGCATAAGCTTTCGTGGGCAAAGACCCACTTTGTCAGATGCATGTCAGATGCAAAACGAAGTGGGTCTTTGCCCACGGAAGCTTAGGCTCCTACACTTCAGTTAGTCTATAAGGCTCCACAGGACTCCTCACCGCTTTTGCAGATTCAGACTAACACGGCTACCCCTCTGATACTTTTCACTTAAACTGTACTCTACCATGTGGAGGAATTCCCTTTAGATAAGTGGAGTTACTATGATGTAAAAATCAGCTTAAAGTGGGAATCAGGCCTATATATTTTGTACTCCAGGCCTATTTCTTCTCAGGGCTGGATTTTAATCATGACAGTGAACAGTTAGGACTGGATTTAATGTTCATCGAAGTCAATGAAAAGCTTCCCATGGATTTTAATTGGTTTTGGATCATGCTCTTACTCAGTAAATGCTAGATTGGGGCATTGCAGTCACATATATTTCTAGCACGCCAAGAACAGACCAGAACAGAGCGTGAACTGTGCCAGAGGATGTCTATACTGCAACTAAAAGTGTGACTACAGCATATGTAGACATGACCTAGCTTTGATCTAGCAAGCTTGAAGAATGCTAGTACCCCACATGGGACCCTGAGTCTGAACACAAGAGGCTTGCCCATGCTGCCATGGCCTGAATGCTACTGCTGAAGCTAGCTAGATCAAAGCTCGTCTTGCTTTTGACTGCAGTAAAGCCATACCTTCAGAGCCTGGCACAGTTCATCTCCTGCTGTGCACTGATGAGCTGCCCCCTGCTGAGAGAGGTCACACAGCTCTTTCGATCAAGGTAAAATTACTCACTTCATGAGGTCCTTGTGCAATCCTACCACTATCTCACTGATAGGCAGTGCTTTTTCTGTGATGTTACTGCCCGGTATGCAGTACCAGCACCTCCAGACGCAGTACTGGCACCTCCAGTCAGAGCTCAACAACTTTTCCCCTGGAGTACCAGCACCTTTTTTTTTTTAAACAAAAATAAGCACTGCTGATAGGTAAACAGAAGAATGTAGAATTGAAACCACCCACCTATTTGTAGTGCATAGAAGAGGGTAATAATCCTTTAAATAGTTTGTGAGACTTTGTGAGACCATCCTCGTGATGCCCACTGAGTTTGTTCACAGAAACTAAGCAGAGCAACAAAAAATATATATATAGCTAGAACTTGCATGTTATATTTGTAGCCCCTTCTGTTCACTATCTCAGTATCTCTGGGTTACATATTAATTTAACAAACATGATTATTCAGACCCCTCCCTTCCCATGTGGTTCCTTCATATTACATTTGTTATGTAAATGAGAAAAAGATACAACAACATGCTTCGTCTGTCTTGATCTTTTTGGATTTTAATGTCTTGAGGAAAAGGATTATGTGGGCACTAGCATAATAATAAAGATAATAATAATAACAATAATAGTAAATAGTTGTTGATTAATTGCAGTTAACTCACACAATTAACTCAAAAACATTATAGAAAATAATTACCCTGTTAAACAATAGAATACCAACTGAAATTTATTAAATATTTCCTGATGTTTTTTCTACATTTTTAATATTGATTTCAGTTACAACACAGAATGCAAAGTTTAGAATACTCAGGTTATATTATTATTTTCTATTACATTATATGAAAAAAAATGATAAACAAAAGAAATTTTCAGTTCACTTCATATAAGTACTGAAGTGCTGTCTCTTTACCATGAAAGTGTAACTTATAAATGTAGATTTTTTTTATTATATAACTGTACTCAAAAGCAAAACAATGTGAAACTTTAGACTACACATCCATTCAGTCCTACTTCTTGTTCTGCCAATCGCTAAGACAAGTAATTTTATTTACACTGATGGGAGATGCTGATTCCTGTTGATAATTTACAATGTCACCAGAAAGTGAGAACAGGCATTCACATGGCTTTTTGTAGTGGCGTGGCAATGTATTTATTGCCAAATATGCTAAACATTCATATGTCCTTTCATGCTTCGTCTATCATTCCAAAGGACAGGTTTCCATGTTGATGATGCTTTTTAAAGAACTGCATTAATTACATTTGTGACTGAACTCTTTGAGGGAGAATTGTATGTCTCCTGCTCTGTTTCCGCCCACATTCTGCTACATATATCGTGTTACAGCAGTCTCAGATGATGGCCCAGCACATACTCATTTAAGAATGCTTTTCCAACAGATTGGACAAAATGCAAAGAAGGCACCAGTGTGAGATTTCTCAACATAGTTACAGAACTTGACCAAGATTTAAGAATAACAGTGTAAGGTTTAAATTCCATCCAAAATCTAGGAGGGACAAGGTTCGAAGCATGCTTTCAGAAGTCTTAAAAGAACTACACTCTGATGCAGAAACTCCAGAACCCAAGCCACCAAAAAAATAAAATCAAACTTCTGCTGGTAGCATCTGATGCAGATGATGAAAATGAACATGCATCAGTCCACACTGCTTTGAAATGTTATCGAGCAGAACCCACCGTCAGCATAAATGCATGTTGCCTGGAAAGATGGTAGAAGCATTAAGGGACACAAGGCAGCATAATTTCCTGCAAATTGTAATTAAGCTTATTTGTCTGAGCGATTAGTTGAATTAGAAGTAAGAGTGCATGGACTTGTAAATTCTAAAGTTTTACATTCTTATTTTTCAATGCATTTTTTTGTATATAATTTTATATTAGTAAGTTCAGCTTTCATGATAAAGACACTGCACTACAGTATTTTTATGAGACAAACTGAAAAAATACTTTTTATGTTTTTACAGTGCAAATATCTGTAATCAAAATATATGTAAAGTGAGCAGTGTACACTTTGAATTCTGTGTTGTAATTGATAATTGTTTATTTGAAAATGTAGAAAACTACTAAAATATATAGTATTCTATTATTACTTAATTTTGATTAATCATGTGATTATTCACCATTCATTTCAAATTGTGCAATTAAACATTGTGAAACTTTTGTGCTTATTGCTTAATTGCTTGACAGTTTTATTGATAATAATACTCAATTAGAACTTCTGAGTTTTAATGATTGTGTCTATGGACTTGGTAAATCACTTAACTGCTTTGCCTCAATTTCTCAATCCATAAACCAAAGAATAATACTTATCTGTGTCAGTAATGTTGCAATACTCAGTGTGATGCTGTTGCAAAAAAAGCAAATATGATTCTAGGTTGTATCAACAGGTGTGTTGTAAGCAAAACTCGTGAAGTCATTCTGCCGCTCTACTCTGCACTAGTTAGGCCTCAGCTGGAGTACTGTGTCCAGTTCTGGGCGCCACATTTCAAGAAAGATGTGGAGAAATTGGAAAGGGTACAGAGAAGAGCGACAAGAATGATTAAAGGTTTAGAGAACATGACCTATGAAGCCAGGCTTCATGAACTGGGCTTGTTTAGTTTGGAAAAAAGAAGATTAAGGGGGGACATGATAGCGGTTTTCAAATATCTAAAAGGGTGTCACAAGGAGGAAGGAGAGAATTTGTTCCTCTTGGTTTCTGAGGACAGGACAAGGAGTAATGGGCTTAAAGTGCAGCAGGGGAGGTTTAGATTGGACATTAGGAAAAAATTCCTAACTGTCAGGGTGGTCAAATATTGGAATAAATTGCCAAGGGAGGTGGTGGAATCTCCCTCTCTGGAGATATTTAAGAACAGGTTAGATAGACATCTGTCAGGGATGGTGTAGACGGAGCTTGGTCCTGCCTTGAGGGCGGGGGGCTGGACTCGATGACCTCTTGAGGTCCCTTCCAGTCCTATAATTCTATGATTCTAAGTATTATAATAATACTTGGTAATTTTCACTTTCTAAGCACTTTTCTGGCAAACTGCTACTTAGCCAGTCTGTCCCCAGCCTGTAATAATGTTTGGGATTCTTCTGTCCCAAGTGCAGGACTCTACACTTGTCCTTGTTGAACCTCATCAGATTTCTTTTGGCCCAATCCTCTAATCTGTCTAGGTCACTCTGGACCCTATCATAGACTCATAGAGCTGGTAGAGACCTCAGGAGGTCATCAAGTCCAGCCCCCTGCCCAAGGCAGGACCTATCCCTGCCCTCCAACGTACCTACCTCTGCTCCTAGCTTAGTGTCATCCGCAAACTTGCTAAGGGTGCAATCCATCCCCTCATCCAAGTCATTAATAAAGATGTTGAACAAAACAGGCCCTAGAACCAATCCTTGGGGCATTCTACTTGAAACTGACCACCAATCTGACATTGAGCCATTGATCACTACCCGCTGGGCCTGACAATCTAGCCAGCTTTCTATCCACCTTACAGTCCATGTATCCAATCCATACTTCCTTAACTTGCTGGCAAGAATATTGTGGGAGACTGTATCAAAAGCTTTGCTAAAGTCAAGATATATCACATCCACTGACTTCCACATGTCAACAGAGCCAGTTACCTCATCATAGAAGCTAATCAGATTGGTCAGGCATGACTTGCCCTTGGTGAATTCATGTTGACTATTCCTGATCAGTTTCCCCTCTTCCAAGTGCTTCAAAATGGATTCCTTGAGGATCCTCTCCATGATTTTTCCAGAGATTAAGGTAAGGCTGACTGGTCTATAGTTCCCTGGATTGTCCTTCTTCTCTTTTTTAAAGATGGGCACTAGGTTTGCCTTTTTCCAAACAACCGGGATATCTCCCGATCTCCAAAGGCTCTGCAATGACATTTGCTAACTCCTTCAGTATCCTTGGATGCATTAAATCCGGACCCATGGGTCTGTGTATGTCTAGCTTTTCTAAATAGTTCTTAACCTGTTCTTTCTGCACCGAGGGCTGCCTATCTCCTTCCCATACTATGTTGTCTAGTGCAGTAGTCTGGGAGCTGACCTTGTCTGTGAAGACGGAGGCAAAAAAAGCATTGTCCCACATCATCTGTCACTAGGTTACCTCCCTCATCCAGTAAGGGCCCCATACCCTCTCTGATCACCCTCTTATTGCTAACATGCCTGTGGAAACCTTTCTTGTTACCCTTCATATACCTTGCTAGCTACAATTCCAAATGTACTTTTGCCTTCCTGATAACTTCCCTTCATTCTCTAGCAATATATTTATACTTCTCCCTAGTTATCTGTCCAAGTTTCCACTTCTTATAAGCTCCCTTTTCATGTTTAAGCTCACCAAGGATTTACCGTTAAAGTGATGCTTACTGATTAACTGTTTAATTGGTGACTTCCACAATATTATAGCAAATAACATATAATATGTCCCTTATTCGTTATCTATTCATTTAAATATTTTTTTTCTTTTTAATCAGTGCTTCTGTCCCATATAAATTGCTTTATAGGCCAGGACATTCATTGTTAATTTTTGTAGAAGCAATGTTTCTTATTTGGCAGTTATGTTTTTAACACTAACTCAGCAGTAGGACAACCATTCATGTGATTTCACTTGAATTTTGCTAGAAACAGGCTTATCACAATTGCTTTGCACTCGGAGGCCAGCTTGTCAGCTCTTGTAAACCATGGCAATATGCTGATCTATACCAGCTGAAGATTTGGCCCACAGTGTGTATTTTCTTCATCATTAGTCACATCAGCTCCCTTTCTCTTTTCATATCTCAGCTGTGTTCACAATAAGAAGTATGCCACAAGCAACAGTGCCATCAGTTTGGAAAAAAATCAATATTTCCAGATGCAGTCATCAATGGAGCTTCAGAAATGAACAATAACCTTCAGAATAGGATCATTATGTTTCTCCATATAGTGTCATGAAAAATTGGTGGAGGAGATGAAGTACAACATTATCTACAATCATACCCTTTGGGTTCTAACAGCTAGAATCCCATCCAATCCTGCAAGGAACATATACTTAGGTTCAGTCAATCCTTGGATCGGAGATCTCATGGGAAAAATCTTGCAGCAGCAAGTAAGTAACGGCAGTTTTGTTATAATTTTTATATAATGCCAAAAGTGTGCTGAGCGAAACACAAACAAGGAAGAGGACAAACTCAATGCCCACAGATCTTGCAATCTAATTGGACAACATAGAGAAGAGATATATGATGAAACAAAATATTGAGCACTCAAGTTTAATATTGGTACCTGCTCTGTTGGCGCTACTAACAGTCCAATATGATTACATACCCACCTGTGGCATATGAATTTCCTGGAATCAAAATCTACTGCAAAGTAATTTTCTACTACATTCTAGAGCAGTGTTTCTGAAAGTGTTCTGCAGAATCACTCTAAGAAACACATTAACTGGCCACCTTGGTTTGTTTATTTACCGGTGCCACGGCCACGGAGCCTCACGGCTCCCATTGGCTCTGTTTCATCCTTTGCAGCCAAGGGGAGCCACGAGAAGCAGCGTGGGCCAGGCCACCATTTCCTGCGGCACCCATTGGCTGCAAAGGACAAAACGGAGCCAATGGGAGCTGCGAGGCTCCATGGCTGCGGCGCTGTAAATAAACAAACCGGGGTGGCCAGTTAATGTGTTTCTCAGAGCGATTCTGTGGAACACTTTCAGAACCACTGTTCTACAGGGCTTTCCCATATGGGGAATTCTGGGATTGTGCTGCAGAAGCATCTGAAACTCTACAATTCAGTAGTTTCCATTTGGAAAAGGCACCTATATCTAAAATGCAGTTTGCAAAAGTATGCAAAAAAAATGGCATTGGCAGCTACAACACAAAACAATCACAAGCTCCCTTACTCCCTAGGAATCAGTGGAAATACGACTGAACATTTCAGGGGAACAGTTCTTTGATTCTGGTTGATATTTCGTGAAGAAAATTTCTGTGCCTACAAATGTCGTTATTAAGATATACAAAGAGACATTAAAGGTTCAAAGAGTAAAGGCAGCTTGTTTTATCTGCATGCAGGCAACAGTTTGCTGTCAAGAGAGTTACAGAGGTGTTTGGGGGAATCTTTTACTGTTGTTGTCACAGAGGATACACAAAAACAAGGGTTACATTTTATGGATTTTTCTAAGCATTCTTCACATTCTTTTATCTCCTAGTGACAGTGACACTAATAGCTTGACCAACACATTCCTTTAACAAGCAAACAGATGGCTGGTGTTTAAATCTCTACCCCTCTGTGTGCAGAAGAATCAGATTCAGCACTGACACAATGAGTTATACCTTATTTGGAGAGACCCTAGCAGGACATTGAGGAAACTGGGAAACATTTGGAGATTTTTCTAACATTTCCATTTCCTCTCTGAAAAGCTGTTCTTCTTTAAATTGTCAGTTTTTTACACCAGACACTGTCAAGTGTGGCAGTGCATTTGCATTTGCAGCACAACTCAGTTCCTGATAGGGAAGTCCAGCTGGTGTTGGACAAGTTCCTCATCCACTCAGCTTTGATCAGACCTTGATTCTTTTTTGAAGATCAAAATAATTTTCACCATAATATTGAAGAGCTGTATGCTGCTCCCTTTACTCACATGCAGTAGTATTTTAAATTGTGATTAGTCCCAATTATTGGGTCTACTCACAGGGGAGGGTATTAACAATGAATATTGGCGGTAAAATCCATTCATAAATGAGTATTTGGGTCACTGATTCCAACAAATAGCAGGGACGGGCATACAAACACAAACACACACACAGAGATTTTATAAGCTATGTACAACATTTTCAAATTTGGGAGCCTAAGGTTAAGCATATAAATGGCCACTGTCTTAGTTTCCCTCTTTGCTAGGTGGTTTAATTTAGACTTTCAGATAAACTAAACCATCCTACAGTAGAATGGTCCACCAGACTAGACTAGTTCATTCACACCTCATTCTGTCTTTCTTAGTAAAATCAATAAAAATAAATTTAGCCCTAAGTAAATCACTACCTCCCTTGTCTCCTCAGACATTACAGGCTCTCTGCTGTAGGCTGGTTTGAAAGTCTCCAAATTATCTGCATTTTCTGGGACCCCCTAATGCTTCCCCAGCTTCACTTGTACTCAGCTTCCCATCTCCCCATATATTGTTATATTGACCTCCGCTACTTTGCAGGTAAGTTGAGCCCCCTCTATAGGAAAACTTTGGTTATGCTCCTGCTCCAGGGAATGATCAACCCAGCAATGTTTTGGCTTTGGGCTGAACTGTTTTGGCTGAGTTGAGATTTTGGGTTCATACAAACTAAACTCAAAACAAAACTCAACAGGCATGTGCCCATTTGAAATGAAACAGAATTCACATGTGAAGCTGCCCCCCTGCTCATTTGTCACCTGACTCAAGCCCTCTCTGGAAAACCATTTATCCTGACTGAAGAAGCCCAAACTATTCAGAGGAAAATTACTCCATTAACCTTATGGTAAGCTTTTTGTGTAGAACCAAAATCCTGCTATGGGATAATCCCATGCTTATAATGTCAGCCATGGCCTTGTTTTATTCTGAGACTGGAGATGGGACAGATGAGGAGTCAGAATGTCAACCCCAATTTGAGAGCAGGACTCATTTTTGCTCATTCTGGATGTGGAAGAAAACAAGCCTTCACATGCTTTTTCCTTCTTATGATCTGTCCTGATTCTTGCTAAATGACCTTTTTTTCAAGAGAACTTTTCAACTACTTTGGCCTAAAACTCCAATTCAGGAAAGTAATTCTGTTTTGCAAAGCACACAGGCATGATTCTTTAATAACACACGCATAAGTGCTTTGCTGAATAGGGATGGCCTTAAGAATGCGCTAAAGAGATTTTGTGAATCAGAGCCTCAGTGAAACAGAGCCAGCCACAGCCACACCAAAACTTCAACAGGTGCATTTTAAACATTACTTGATTTTAATCTGTTCTTTAAAAAAAGACACAATTGCTTATCTATGCAATCTTTCTTACAAAACCAGTGGTCTTTCCTTCTGCTGCAGCATTGTACTTACTTTCGGAATATTAGGGCCCAAGTAACGTAGTAAATATAATTATACATTTTGCATCCTACATCGAAGAGAGTATAGCTGTACAGCATATTACTCACTGCAAGTCTCACTCACACAAGTAAATCTTACTCTTGCCAAAGATCATTAATTTTCTGTATATTGGTTTATCTCAGTCCCAATTTAAATATATATATATATATATTAATCCATACTGCTGATTACAAGACTTGTAACATTTAAGATACTGTAGGGTTTATTTATTTATTTATTTCCCTTGGGACCAAACCTGGGTCTTTACTCAGTAAGAATTGCAAACTTTTATGGTGTGAAATGAATAAAAATAGCACAGAATAAAATTTGAATGCCTCTGAAGAAATTATTTCAGTCTCTAGAGTAAAGATGTAATTAGGCAGTTTTGTAAAACAGCTTATTTACCCAAGAGAAAAGTTGAAAAAAATGTTTAAGGTCTCTTGGGTAAATTGGCAGATTTTTTTTTTAATTCTATTATACGCTCAATAGTTTAAGAAAGCTTTCCTGGGGCAGTTTGATCCATTTAATAAATGTGTTGACTTTTTTAAAAATAAAGAAAGGTGCATGTTCAATAGCCTATCCTCATGAAAGGAGAAAATGGCTCTTTATGATAACAACTTGCATATGACTATAATGTAGCATGCAGTGGTGTGGACTTGTTTTTGTGCTATTATATCTTAGCTATGTTCTAACATCAGCAGTATTGGATTCTCTGAGATATTCTATGAAAATTCTTGTTGTGCACATTAAAGCAGGTGTTACAAAAACCATGGAAAGCAATGTTAACAATTCAGTGGATGAAAGGAAGGCACAATAAAATCAAATTGCTCTATGACTGGTGCCATGCTGGATAGAACTAGCCTTTTGATAAGGTCCCACTGCAGTTAAAGTTGTGAATGGACTAAGATGAACTAAAAAGCTTTCCTACTTGCCAAGATATAATCTTATATTGAGCTAATGTTCTAATCTTCTTATTGGCTCTTGTCAACTTTTTTCACTGGACTTAAAACAATAGTATTTTAATGAATAACTTTTTGCTTTCTGTTTTAGTGTGGGAAAGCTAAGACAAATGAGGGAGGTTTGCTCTTTGTTCTGAACCTGGGCCTACTGGTGGTTATTTCAATGGTTACAGGAAGGAGTTCCGAGGTTGTAAACTGGGAATAAGTTCCACAGCTACTCTCTGCGCTCACAAGTTTGACCCTTATAGTGGCTGTCCCATTTTTGCAAATTTGTTTTATATAAACATATATCTAAATATATAAACATATTTATATTGGCCTATAAATCAGATTATAGATTGCTCAGGAACTTCTAGATGCAACCATTGCTTTCTGTATGAGTGGTTCATGATGGTGTATTAGCGTATTAGTTTTACACCCTGACTTGCATTCCCAAACATACAAAATGCTTTCAAGACGATTGCACGAACCCTTCTGGAATGAATACTAAACGGAGTATATATACACACATTCATATACACAATAAAAGGGTTGTGAATGCCAACATATGTTTGTGAATATTTTTCTTTATGTGCTTAGAACCTTGATCTGTGACAAAGCCCCCGCTCTTCCCTGTACAGCTGCTTATTTTGTTCCCCTTCGGCCCCAAAAGCCTAGCTCAGTACTTGCCATGGAGGACAAATGCTTTCAGTCAATTTCAGAGTAAGCAAACCAATTTATTCAAAAGCCACATCTATACTAGCTGCCTCTGGCAGCAGTCCCCGGGCAACAGATATGATTTAAAACAACTCAGTTTTTCCTCCTTCGGGAACTTACTGTCTTCAATCCACTGTTCTTTGGAGAATACGTCTCCATCTGAATCCCAGAAACTGACTGGAGCAACATAGTTTTATCTAGCCTAGGGCTGCTTAACTTTGGAAACCCCAAGGGCCACAATGATACTCACAGCACATGCCGAGGGCCACAACTTAAGTGTGGTTGCATAAACTTGCAAATATATATGCAAATATATGTAAATAGCTTCTTGCACACGGATGGGCATGAATACAAAGATTAAGGCAAGACTACCCAACACACAAACAAAAATGCAATATTTACCCAATTTCCAACCATGACAGCACTTTTAATGAGCAATGACAGTTCAGGAATTTAACTACTAAAACTCATAACAACAGAAGACCATTACATTGACTCACTGTTGTGAAGCGTGTTCCCAGTGGAGGCCATGTTCAAAGGATCCCATCCGCGGGTCGCATGTTCAGCCCCACATAAACACAAACCGCACTGCGGGCCGCAAACAGATGGGCCGCGGGTCACATGCAGCCCATGGGCCATGTGTTGAGAAGCCCTAATCTAGCCTCACCATCTGAGCTTGCCCATCTTAAGGGGGGGGAGAGGAACTGAGCTAACTTTCTCTTCCACACATACATTATTCTACCTGCTTCTAAACAGTAGATGATCACCATCACCTTACAGTCTAGATCTTTAGCTAGGCTTCTGGTAGTGTATTCAAGTAACCAATGGAATAATGGAGTTCGAGTTCAAATTATGAACTAGTAAAGTTATCTTGCAGATTTTTACTGCCACTCCTCACCTCAGTTTGCAAACTCTTTCCAGATAAAATCAGTAGAAATCCCTAGTGAACTTGATGGCATTTATCTCTCCAAATATCAGAATATAAGTGAAACTTTAGCAAGGTACCTTTAGAAATTAACAGAGGTGTACAGCTGACAAGATAAAAAAAATTAAAACACCTAATAGGCGCAAATTGCCTCTAATATTTAAAACTAAGATGGGAACTAAAAAAAGAATTTTCACTAATGAAGGGAGAGCATGGTGAGATAAGGAACAGTACCTTTTCTTCCTCTAAATGCTATTAAAGATAATTTATGTCTCTAGCTCACAAATTATACTTGGAAAGCTGTGTGTGTATTTGTAAATGCAGCTGTTACGGACTGAATTGTTTATTCTATTGCTTATGCCTTCCTGGATGTAACCAGTTGCAACCAGCTGTCAACCAGTTGTCTTTTTTTCTGCTCATCTCCTGGAAAAATTATAACCTTGCTGATCAGCAAACTTCACAGAATGGTTATTACTATCTAAAAATATGGCAAGAGTCAATAAGCAACTCCCAAAGTGAATTACCCAGCACAGAGTTGCACTATCAGTCTAAAGATTCTGTAAATATTCTTTATATAGTTGTGTTTTAGTATGTTTGCACATTGATTTCAATGGGATTGATCATAGCATTTAAGATATGTGTATGCTTAAGCAGAGCTGAAGCATGTGGTGTATGGGGAGGGGGAGTGTCCCATGCCCCAGCGATTTCTGACTTCCATTTAGTGTAGCTGTTTTCTAACTGTGAGGTGCGCTCCTTTATGTTGCCTCCTGCCTGAGCAGGAGCTGACAGATCAAAAGCTTGTGGGAGCCACCTGGCCCACTTTGGCACCTGAATCTCTGAGCTGTGGTAGACAGAGTGCTGGCTGGCTGCCTGGAAGCCTTCCCTGCCTTGCTCCCCGATCTCTCTCTTCATATATGAACCCATCTCTTCTTTCCGTTCTCTTGCTTCCCTTACTCTGCTTGTCTGCTTCATTCCTCACATTCCCACTTGTCCCTTCCTTCTTTGCCCTCAACTGTATTCCACTGTCACTCTACTCTTCTCTCCTCCCTATCTCTTTTTCTAAGAAGCCCACCTCCCTTTTTCTTTGTTCTCTTTTTACATTCCTTAGGACACTGTATAATTTACCCCTGAGAAGTCTGCCCCTTTCTATGCCTTCTCTAGAGTTCCTGAGAAAAGCTGATGCTATTTAAGATGGGGAAAAGCCTTCTATCCTGCCTTGTCTTCTGTCTCCTCAAAGGGGATTGTAGGAACTGAATAGGCCTGATCCAACTCCTATTCAAGAAACTGAGTATCTTTTCATTAACTTCCTTAGATGCAGGAACAGGCCCTCTGTGCATATTTATTATTATTATTATTATTATTATTATTATTATTTATTTGTATGGCATTAGCATCTAGGAGGTCCAATCATAAATCAGCACCCCACTCTGCTAGGTACTGTACAAAAAATATCACTCATTTGCAGTAACACACGTATTGACCCTTGTTGTGGTGCTATCTCGTCCCACATGAAATGCTACTCAGAAACAAGCTGGCAGGGCGAGATCATAATTTCCACAGCAATTCCCCCCCAAGCGACTATGGGCTGATTTCAAACCTGCTAAGGAGATAGCGAAGGCTTCCTTTTCCTCACCCTGCCTTTCTTGACTACTGCTGGCTTCTTCTCCTCTCAGGAGGCTCTGAGAAGCATCAGCAAGAGGAGGATGGAGGAGGAATGATGTGCATGTGGAGGGATGATCTAATGGAGGAACAGAGTTTAAGTGAGAGAACATGGACTCTGTAGGCCCCAAATTCCAGACTTGGAACCTATGATCCTTTTAAGATTTTCGCCTATTCGCCAATTACTATCCTATCAAATCTTTCAATCATTTTACAGAATTCTGGATTTCCAAAAATTGTCAAATCGAAAGGTCTTTTCAGGGGAATGAGGCATCATGATCATATTGGCCATATTCTAACAATGTATAGTTTAGTGTTTCTAATTCTCATGATTTTATGAAGTCTTGTGATATTTGGTGTTCTGCTTAAATCCTTAGCTCCTGAAACATGTGACTACTTAAATAATCTCAGCTTTCAGTTTTAAAAATGAAGTACATTTGTAACCTTTTTGATTCTGAAGACAAGTTTGAAAACATGACCCCAGTGCAACCTAAAGATCAACACCCACAAATAAAAAACCCTGAATAAAAAAAAAATCTCGTGATTTTCAAACCAATCTCAGGATTTTGGGGAGGGGGTGTCTGACTCATGGTATTAAAATGTTCAGAGCTAGCAATACTGATCTTATCTGGCAACTACGAATCTGCTTCCCTCTGTATTCATATATGTAATTTCACAATCTACTTGCAACCCACTAATGATATATTCCAGAATGTGGCCTTTCTTGGGCCTATTTGTAGAGATAGTTGTTAATGCACTGACTCGTCTTTTTCCTCAACCTGAAACTGTTGCTAAAAATTTAGAAATTTAACTGTTAAAGCCCTAAACACCTTCATATTATGTTGACTGAAGAAAAGACTTTCCTGCAAATATTGATTAATGGGGGCAGGGTGCTTAAACCTCTCTGTGATAGCTAATCAGATAATCAAAGCTTTGTTTTCTCTGTTACTTCGCAGGCACAGCTACTTCTGGAGCAGGATGTTAACCTCTCATCCTTTCCTAAATTGCTTTAGCACTTTGTGCTCACAAATGGTCCAACATTAAACCTAAAGAAACATCAACATTATGCTAAAACATTAATGGGCTACAGAAATGCAGAGAAATACTATTCAGGGAATAGAACACTTGATTGATGATTTATAAGATCATAGCCAGAGTATTGTATAGATAAAGTTGGAAGAGATAAGCCTGTAGCACAATCAATCCCTCTGGAGGGAAAAAAGGAAAAGTGTAATAAGATGCAAAATGAAAAAAGACTTTGGCTTAAAATTAATGCGTGTTTAAATTGTAGAGGTGGAAATATGACAGCTTTTTAAGTAATTTGGAAGAATCATATTTTCCCCATGTAGTTAATTACTGAAAGAATAGGCTGTGCATTTTGTTAAGCTTTTATCAGTGATACTTACCTGAAAGAAGAAATCATACATTTGTTCTTCAACTCAGCTGAACATGCTATGCTTGTAATTCAGGATGATTTGTCATAATTCATAATTCAGGATGATTTATCAGAACTATTTGGCCTGTGAACTAGTATACTCTGAAAGTCCATACTGGACTTATGAAAGACAGCAACTGTAATAATATAGTAGGAATTTAAATTCAAATGTATTTTTACTGTAAAGTACAAAAAACATTTTTGTTAACTACATTCCAAATCTTCACACAACAATGCCGCTGTAGTCACTTGCTAAATGCTAGTTGTTTTCTTTCTCAACCTATAGGTCACAACCCAAAACTGGTTCACCAGAAATGTGTTGAAGAGTCATAGATGGCTCACCCTAGGCATTGCAGCTTTGTGCATGGAGTCCAAGTATGACTCTGTATGACAGCCTGAGGTGGTTGGCTGGAACAAATTTGAGTGAGTGGCATTGAAACCCAATGTGATAGATTGTAGGGCTGGATCCTGTTCACCAGGGTTAGCCATTGCTGGGTCACCACTGCTCTATTTATCTGAGCCTCCAGAGGTATGGGTGAATGTAGCTCCTGTTGGCTGTTCCCAGCAAATGGGAGCTGCAGGAAGCAGTGTCCTGCTCTGGGCTGCTTCCCATAGCTCCCATTGACTGGGAATGGAGATCTGCAACCAAAAGGAGTGACAATCACCCATACCATGCAGAGGTGCAGGTAAACATAGCAGTGACGGCATGCCCGAGGTTAGCCCTAGTGAGTCACTGTTGTTTTATTGACTACCCCAATCTAGATTCTTAGCTATGAGTCCCCCTCTCCTTCCTTCCTAATGGATCCTGGTGGTGAAGCGGGAGGTCATCAGATCTGGGAGTGTCTCTTGGAATCTCTGCATTGCAACATGCCAACAAAGTTTATAAATGGGTCCTGAGCCCCAAAATATCAAGGTAGAATACACTGTATAAGGATGGCTAACTCAGACCAAAGAGATTAGAAAAGCAGCAGCAACAGAAATTTCGTGACACTGTAAATCCTGCAGAATCAATTAAAAAGTACATCAACTATATGTATTGTTGAAATTTATCTCATTGCTATATTTTCAATTTTTAACTCTATAGTTTGACTAGCAATAGTTTAAATTTTGAATTATGTAGCTTTGTTATGACTGGATTGATAGGTCACAGGGCATTGCTTCTGTTCACTGCTTGGTTGAGTGTGCAAACTTTCAGTACAAATACTAAAAATTGCACTTTGTGAACAGTGTGGCTGTAAAGCTGATTGCTGAAATGTAGATGAAAAGAAAACACTCAACAGTAATGAACATGGGCAAAGAGCATCTTACAATATGAACACAGAACAAAAACAGATGGTTTCTGTCCCCCAAAGAATTTACAATCAAAATGACAATTGTTCGTCATTATAAACTGTTGCTTAGTGCAGTTTGGACAAAACCAAAATTATTGTTCATTTTGCAGTAATGCTTAGATGCTCCAATTTAAATTAGACCCTCATTAGGCTTTGCTTTTTAAAAATATACAATAAAAAAGAATTCCTGCCCTGGAGTGGTGATTACCTGAACAGACAGGGCAAACAAAGGATGAGAGAAAGGCAGTGATATAGATGGGAAGCTAAGGCAAAGAGAAATTAAATGCCTTGACTTGTCCAGGACAGCTGAAAACTAAACCTAGATATCCTGAGTCCCATTTCAACCCTTTAAACACAAGAAATGAATAATATATTTAATAAATAAACATAAGCAAATGCAAATATATCACTTAACAAAAGTTCATTTCTACTCTAATTGTTCTTTTTTTCCCTGAGAATAAAAGATTAAGTGATTTTTTTCCAGTGACAGAACCCAGAATCCTCTTAACTAATTTGTTGAGGAAATATGCCATAGTGGAATTCAGTCTGACTGATTAAAGTATGTTAATACATTTTCCAGCTTTGGGTCTTGAGTCCCACTGCCCTATCCATGACCTTTCTTACTTGAGAATTATGTTGCATCTACTACTGCCAAGCATACATCCGTGCCCCAGGATAGAATGTTTGAACAGAAATTATTCAGAGCGTAGGCAAAAAACAAGAGTGTGTGATACTCTGAATATATATATATATTATTGGATACATCTATACAGGAGGATTCAGATATTAATTCCAACAAATGTCAAACCACATGGTGTATTTTTCCTGCTGCTGTATAGATTCGCTGAGATTTACATGGTTGATCACTCCCATTAATACTATAGATTTATTACAACTGTATACATAGCACCTCCAGTATCTTCTCCTTGGCTATTTAAGGAGGTATTATGTGGTGGACAAAAGCAGACTGAAAAATTCCATTACATGAGGTTTAACTGTTAATTTGAACTAAGGGGTTTATCTTGGAATCGCGCTTCTCTGCTGCGTGTAGATGCGAGCAGTTACTTTGGGCTAGTAAGTTTCCAAAATGGCGACTGGCCGGGACTATGCTAATCAAGCACAGGATATTTAAATCCCATGCTTCATTAGCAATTTCGGTCGCCCTCATTAGACTCCCTAGTTCGAACTGGGGAGCTAGTGTAGACGTACCTTAGTTTCCTCTTTTCTAAGCTAGAAAGTCCAAGTCTTTTTAATCTCTCTTTATATGGGACCCGTTCCAAACCCCTAATAATTTTTTTGCCCTTTTCTGAACTTTTTCCAGCACTGCTAAGATATCTTTTTTTAAGATGAGGCAACCACTTATGTATGCAGTGTTGAAGATGTGAATGTACCATGGATTTATATAGCGGCAATAAGATATCCTCTGTCTTATTGTCTATCCCTTTTTAAAAAATGATTTCTAAAATTCTGTTTGTTTTTTGACTGCAGCAGCACTTTGACTGGATATTTTCAGAGAACTATCCACAATGACTTCAAGAGCTCTCTCTTGAATCTTTATAGCTAAATTAGCCCCCATCATTTTTTAACTTTTTAACTTTCACCAATCTTCTTAATAATGTGATCAATTAATTTCCAAGATTTGTTAATTTGAGTTTGATGCACAGCATATCTCACTTTAACAAATCTTAACAATCATCCATACCTGTTTTCTTCCATGCTGACATATATACTTGAACATTCATTTCCAGAGTCATCTTCCATGCAGAAATGATAGCAACGGACCAGACAGTATAGTCTGAGGCTATGTCTAGACTACGCTCTATTTTCAAAAGAGATCGTCTTTCAATCTCACTTTTGAAAGTGGATCTTTCAAAAGTGAAAGTAGTCTGGATGCTTTTTTTTGGAAAAAAAATGCTTTTCAGGAAAAAAACACGTTCTTCCTTAAAATATTATTTTTACACATTTTTTTCGAAAAAGGGTTTTTTCCTGAAAAACTATGTCCAGACTAATTTCACTTTTGAAAGTGAGATTGGAAGATATGCAAATTCACACAGAATTCGCATATCCTCTTTCGAAAATAGAACATAATTTAGACGTACCATGAGTAGCAGCAAGAATCTCCATATACTAGGCTAAGGGATAAGGCCCATCTCCAGCAAATATCTGAGTGTATGGTTGACTTTAAGCATGTGAGTTATAGCAGAGCACAGCAACCTTAGTGGAAGTCAGTATGTTGTGCTACTAGGCTTTTAAGCAATTAATAGAATCCTATTCATTTCCATAGAAATCTATTGATTACATTGCTCTTGAATTTTATAGGGCTTTATTATAAACAATACACCATTAAGTCCCTCTGGTTCTCTCACTTACAACTATTTCAACCTATCCCCCTTCCCTAAAATCCTATTGCAGTTAAATGTAAACGTCTTTTCCAGGCACCAAATTCCCCAGTGTTACAGTAATGTTCCAGTTCTGTGAGTTGCCTTGAATATCCAAGAGGTAATTCCTCCCATTCTCTGGAACTCTGCTCCATCACTGTCCTTTAATTCCCTGCCCAAATGATGATGTTGGCCACTTACATCTGATTGAAGGCAGCTTTACACAATCCATGTGATATAAAGTGGTCTCTGTGTAAGTAAGAGCCATACAATTCAATTACATTAGATCTGATGTCAGAAAGCTGCTTGGTGCAGTGAAATCTGTCTGTCTCTCTCTCGAACCTCTAGTCCTATTGCTGCTGCAGCATTTACTGTTTCCTTTCTGAGATCAGGACAATTTATGGCCACCCTAAGGTAAACTGGAACTCCAGCTCCATGTGGCTTGGGGCAGAGGGGGGAGGCATCTGAGACCATCTGCACCGTGCAATTTCACTCCTGCTGCTGAGGGCAGCTTTTGAAGGAAAACTTTTTGTGCTTCTTTTCTTACTATGATTATCACTCATTGTATGCATAACATTGGGCAAGCTATTTTTGGAAAGTAAGACAAGATTCCTATTATAAGTGTCTCCAGTCACAAGAGGCTTTTCTATACAACATTTAAGCTTGTACTACTAGTATCAACATCTGGAGGACTGAGCCTTAGGCACCATTACAAGAAGCAAGAGATTTGGACAGGATACGTTTAATCTTACTTTAATGATATGATATTCTGCCAAGATAAACTTCTAAGCTTTAACATATTTTAGTTTGAAAAATGTTATCGTCAGGTGTAAAGGAAATTTCTCTTCACTAAGGAGAGTTCTGCAGAAGTATATCCGATGACATAATTACTATATGTCTGTGTATTTCATGATTGTCTTTCCTGGCCTGAATAAATAAGAAGCAACTAAAATTTTTTCTTCTAACATGTCTGTACAGGCAGTCCCCGGGTTACGCGGATCCGACTTATGTCGGATCCGTACTTATGAACGGGGCTTTTCTTGCCCCGGAGGACGTGAGCAGCGGGACCACCTAGACGCGCCGCAGTCCCGCCACCTGCGTCCTCCGGGGCGAGAAAAACTGCGCCGTGTCTCCCTGGTCTGCTGGGGGGGCCAACCCGGCAGCACCCCAGCTGCTCTGCCCCAGGTGTCCTGATTCAGCCGCTGCTGGTCAGTTTCAGCAGCGGCAGAGCAGCTGGGGTGCTGCCGGGTTGGTCCCCGCAGCGCCGCACCTTGGCGCTGCGGGGACCTACCCGGCAGCGCCCCAGCTGCTCTGTCCCAGGCGTCCAGATTCAGCTGCTGTTGAAACTGATCAGCGGCTGATTCCAGAAAGCCCGGGGCAGAGAAACTCTGCCTCAGGCTTCCTGTAGTCAGCTGCTGGTCAGTTTCAGCAGCGGCTGAATCTGGACGCCAGTTCTGACTTACATACAAATTCAACTTAAGAACAAACCTACAGGCCCTATCTTGTATGTAACCCGGGGACTGCCTGTACAAGTCGATTTTAAACAAAGGAATAAGGATAGTAGACAAATACTCTTATCATGCACATGATTTGGAATGGAATTCTTTTCATCAGGGTGTTGAATCAATTGTTAATTAGGGAAAGGAGCAGGGGATCTTCAACAAAATATTATGTAATGTACTTGCAAGCCTTCCGGAGAAAGTTCTGTAAATCAAAAGGGATTTCTTATGTAAATATAGAGATACCTTTGAAATTAGAGAAGTAATAATTATTTTGGGAAAGTACACCTCTTTCTACTGTCAAGGCAAAACCCAAACCAAATCTGGTGTAAGGTTCTGAGAGATTTGGACAATTTTGGCAGGTGTGTGATTTATATTTTCCTCTAGCTGTGTTCTTTTGCATTTCTGATGACATTGGAAGTGAAATGCCACTAGATTGTTTGTTCTCTTAAGGGCTCAATCTTATAAAGTTCTTCACACCTTTATTTCCCACTGATGATTGCAAGCTCACACCCAAGAGTTGAAGTGCTGGAAATTGCATAAAAGGGCTTGTTTTCCTGAGATATGCAGACCAGTTTTGTAGACTCCTTTGAATCATAATTGTTGGAATTATAAGTGCCAATCATCATTGTAATAATATGTTCTATTTTAGCATCATGGTCTGTAACTTTTAGCCTATATTCACATTGAGCATGCTTAGCAGAAGTGACCTTTAGCCTGAATTTGTACTGAGCCTATCAACATCTGACCTATTTTTAGTGGCTATGGGAACGTTAGCCTACTTTTTTTCTGCACAATCAAGTCTTAAGTTTGGACTGAGCCCAGCACCATGGGGATCCTGAGAGGGACCTGCCGACCCAAATGTAATATAAATATTAAACAAACATCACCCATGTGTTGCTGTTCTGGTTCTATTCACATTAGTTATTCTTCTTGCTTTAAGTCTATTCCTTTGAGAGTGGAAACAATGTTAGAGTCCTAATTGTTGATACCTTGGGTTAGTTACAGATCAGATCTTTAGCTGGTGAAAGTCAACAAATCTCCATGGAGGTCAGTAGAGCTAGGGTGACTCAAGCCAATTGAGATACAAGCCCCATATCTGTAATAGTATAGATGATATAAATTAAAACCAAGTGGAAGAGGAGAAATCTAATGTATTTTGGAACCCTAGCAGATAGGAGTGAGTTAAAATAGCCACATAATCAACAACAACCAAAAGTTCCTCTCCCTCCGCATTTTCCTGGAAGAATATTTGAATAGAGAAATATTCTTAGCTTCGCCATAATCATAGACATGTCATCAACTATCATCCTATACAGCTCACAGTTTTCTGAACTAAACGAGGGATATCCTCAGTGTGATAGTCAAAAATCCACATTCCAGTAGATCTTCTGACACTGTCTCCTGACAATGCTGGGTCATCCTTGAATCCATACTCACATTCACAATAAATGTAGAAAATAATACCTTCCATTTCAAATCCAGTTGTAATGCTTATATTTCATGACAGGAGTGTTCCCACAGGAGAAGTATTTGTTATTACAGCTCAGAAGTAAGTTCATTCACTACAGCAATAGATTGCAGAGCTCCTGGGAGTGGCCAGCTTCAGATAACAAGGCCATTGTATTAAATATAAGTTTTTACTTCATCGTTTCCTTTATCTTAATCCAAATCCTCACTCCTTTTTGGCTGCTGACTGCAGCACTCTTCAATTTCTGGCACAGAACCAGTAAAGGAGGTGCTGCAAGAGATGGTAAATCAACTCAGTCAGTGTTCTCTCTCGCTTCCTCTCTCTGAGGTCAAATGTGTTTCCAAATCAGTAAGAGAAGTGAAAGTTGCTTAATGTCTGGCTTCCAGCAAGGCAGCAGAATAGCCAGCCAAAAAAGCAAAAGGATTTCCAACAACTTCTATTTCTGAGCATGAATCTTTGACATCTAGTTCTCCAGAACAGACTCCCTTCTCTGCGCTATGTATGGGCTGTATACTGACACTAGGCGACCAGATGTCTTCCTCCCCGCAAATAACCCATTTTGTGGAGTTTTGGCAAGGAGAACTGGGAATAGTTTGATGATACATGTACTCATACATTATGTTTCATCATCCATTCTTCCTTTTCACTAATTTCCACAATCCAAACATGGGAAAAAAATACCGGAAGTACTGTACAACTGGAAATATCTACCCATATTTCATGAACAAAGGCTTGTATAAACAGTTGATGCCTAGCATGAGTTAGTTCCTGTGAATAAGTTCCACATTCCAAAACACATTCAGAACCTTAACTTTTAGTATCAGGTCCAAAACAGACCATTAATCTAACTCCACCAGAAATAAATGACTGAAGATCTCATTTGCAAATCCAATAGATAGAACTATGTGATGGCAGCGAGGTCACACTCATGTGCCTCTTCTTGATCAAGCATGGTGAGCCTTGCTTCATTTCCCTTCACCTGAGTTATAAACAAGTCCCAGCAGACCTTTTTAAATCAAAGAGCAGACTGCTTCCATGGGCCTCTTTTATTAATGACAGCCAGAAGCACAAGTCACATTCTGAACTGCCCTGTGTAGAGCTGGAGTCACTGCTCACTCAAGACTCGCCTGTCTCCTGTGTGAAGCTAGGGCTGGCCTCACAGTTTGCTTGAATCCTGCCTGTCCCTCCGTCCCCCTCTACTTGGCCTCTCCCCCTGCATGAGAATGGTGTCACCACTCCCCACTGTAGCAAGTTCTTCCACACCGAACTTTTGATCAAGTCAGTAAGGGTGTGTCTAGACTATATGGCTCCATTGACGGAACAATGTAGATGAGTGTACTCAGCAAAGAGAAATGAAGCTGCGATTTAAATAATCGCCACTTCATTTACATAAAAATGGCCACCGCACTGTGCCAATCAGCTGATTGTCAGCACAGCACGGTAGTCTAGATGGGGATCAGATGACCCCAGATCCCTTTGTCGTCAGATCCTTTATGCCTCATGAAACATAGGGGAAACTTTGGTTAGAATAGTAATACATAATATATATAGACTTAATAAACCCCAACAATTTATCATTAGTTCTTTACATCAACAAATCATTAAGTGATTTTTCAAGGGAAGTTATATTTCATTATAGCCATTTAATAGCTGGGAAACTGACACACAGAGAAGTTAAGGCAGTGGTCCCCAACGCGGTGCCCACGGGCGCCCGCCGGGGCATTTGTGTGCGCCTGCCGACAACCTGGGCTGGCCCCGCCCGCGGCACACGGGAGGCGCCAGCCCCAGGCACTCGACACGTACCGGCGCAAGATGCGCAGTGCTCGGGCGGCCCCAACCCCAGGGCATATGCGGGCGCTCGGGTGCGCGGCGCTTGAGCGGTGCCGGTGCCAGCCCCAGGCGCGCGGCTCGGGAGGCAGTGCCGGCTCCGGGCACAAGGCGCTTGGGGCGGCCTCGGCCCCGGGTGCAAGGTGCTCGGGCGGCCCCAGCCCCGGCCCTAGGGCACATGCGGGCGCCGGGTGCAAGGGCATCCCAGTCCCCTGGTGTGCTCCTGGACGCATGGCCCTGCCCCCGGGCGCCTGGAGCGTGAGTGGCCTCGCCCCCGGGCGCCCAGGAGCCTCTAAAGGTTGGGGACCACTGAGTTAAGGCCTATAATTTCAAACTTTGCCTAGAGTTAGACTCCTAAATCTATATTTAGGCATCTTAAATTAGAGGCTGGACTTACATATATGGTAGGTACCACATGACTAGAATGTGAGCTGTGTGTGCTGAGTAAACCTAAATATGGATTTAAGGGCTTAATATAAGGCAGGGGCATGGATCATATGGATCTGGCCCCTGCCTTCCTTTGATCCAGCCCTTGGTTAGACATAGGCTTCTCCCCTCATGGGGTGAGGTAGAGCATAGTTCCACCCATGCAGCAAGTCTCCAACGCTCAGTATATAATATTTTAGTCTCCTGTGGGCTGTAATACTTTGGTTTAATTTCAGTTGTTGGCTTGTAGATGCTGGGAGGTCTGGCTGATCTGTTATATGCAGGAGATCAGAGCAGGTCATCTGTGGTCCCTTCTAGCCTTAAACCCTATAACTTTCTAACACATTTTTTTAAAAAATCAACCTAAAGGTCAGCAAGTTAGTGAAGAGTATGAAAGGAAATTCAAATCTTTTGTCTGTCTTCGATATGCAGAATGTGATCTGAACTGGAATTTGGTCAAGACATTGGATTTAACATTCCTAACTTATAAAAACATGCTGTTAGATGTTTAAAACACATGGCCTGGAGTTTGCTATCAGATGGATTTTTAACTAGGGCTTCTCCAATAATGGTGTGCCTCTTATCACAAGCCTGGGACATTATTTTGGCTTGGTGTCAGAAGAAACACTTCCAACAGCTTTATATGGGGTTCATTAGAGGGCTCACATCCAAATAATAGCAACTGAACTCAGGTCATGAGATCAGGTAGAATCACAGCTCAGACTAGCATGGCTATGAGAAACATAATACACAATGAACTAGAAGAAATAATATTTTTAAATGATTTAACAGACTTGTCATCTTTATTCAGCTAAATTTTCTATGAGAGAGATAGAAAACCATGAAAATGGAATTCACAAGAACATATTGTGTTGACTTCTCTGAAACATGCATAACAGAGTTACTGTTTTAGTCAAGCATCCTTTCTATGAATCCAAATCAAATAAAAGTAAATTGAATAAATCAGAGGAGATCATGGCAAAATATCCAGCTGTCTATCCATCTAGGATGTAAAATCCCAGTTAATCAGTTAACTGGTTAAGCGTTAGGCTGACCTAACATTTAACTGGTTAACTGACTACGCAGGATCCAGGCTGGGGACCACTCCAACCCAGCTGGAGCAGCCTCCAGCCCACAGGACTCCTGGCTCCAGCCCCCCGCTGGAGCTAGCTGTCTGCTCCCAGCCCCGTGCTGAGGCTGGAACTGCCACCAGCTGCCAGCCCCCTCTGGAGCATCTCCCTATCCAGTGAAGCAGCCCCTACCTGTGGTGTGCCCGGACTCCTTATTGACAAAGAACAAGAGCAAGGAAGAAAACTGAACAAGGAAGAAAACTGGCAACATATAACCTCCAGGAGATGAAGGCCAACTCAGGTATCCCCAATTCCACTAGAGGTAAGTAACCGCTTTCAGGCTCTCTGCACAGGCACTACAGTGGAGAATGCTTTGGCAGGGATCTCTCAGGGAGGAAATCAGAAAGAGACACCATCTACCAGGAGGCATGGGATGTGAAGTTCTAGAGATGGGGGTTCCACAACTCCCCCCCCCAAAAAAAGAAGACGGGTGGTGGTTGTTGGGGACTCCCTCTTAAAAGAGACGGAGTCATCCATCTGCCAGCCAGATCAGGAATCTTGAGAAGTGTGTTGCTTACCAGGAGCTCGAATTCAGGATATGACCAAGAGTCTTTCAAACCTGATGAAACCTTTGGATCGCTACCCCTTCCTTCCTGTTTCTCCATGTGCGAACTAACGATATGGCCAAGAATGACCCTCAGCATGTCACTGCAGATTATGTAGTGCTAGGAAGAAGGATTGAAGAATTTGAAGCACAAGTGGTGTTCTCATCCATCCTCCCTGTTGAAGGAAAAGGTCCTGGTAGGGATCGGCGAATCGTAGATGTAAATGCACGGTTGCGCACGTGGAGTTGGAGAGAGTGCTTTGGCTTCTTCGACCCTGGGACTCTGTTCCAGGCACAAGGATTGCTAGGAAGAGATGGGATCCACCTAACCTAGAGAGGAAAAAGCATCTTTGTGGGCAGGCTTGCAAACATAGTGAGGAGGGCTTTAAACTAGGTTCACTGGGGCATGGTGACTTAAGCCCTGAGATAAGTGGGGAAGTGGGATACTGGGAAGAAACACGAGGAAGGAGCAACAAAGGAGGACTCTGATTCGAATGGACAACGTAGGGCAATCAATTGGTTATCTAAGGCGTTTGTACACGAATGCAAGAAGCCTGGGAAACAAACAGGAAGAATTAGGAGACCCGGCCCAGTCAAAGAAATATGATTGGATTGGAATAACGGAGACTTGGTGGGATGATTCACATGACTGGAGCACTGTCATGGAAGGGTAGAAACTGTTCAGGAAGAACAGGAGGGGAAAAGGAGGAGGAAGAGTTGCTCTGTATGTAATAGAGCAGTTTGATTGCTCCAGAGCTCCAGTATATATATAGAGAAAAGACTGTTAACAGTCTATGGGTTAAGTTTAGAGATGGAAGCAACAGGGGTGATGTTGTGCTTGGCATCTGCTATAGACCACCAGATCAGGTGGATGAGGGAGATGAGGCATTCTTTAGTCAACTAACAGAAGCTTCCAGATCACAGGCCTTTTTCTCATGGGGGATTTTATTCACCCTGACATCTGTTGGGAGACCATTACAGCAGTAACAGACAATCTAGGACATTTTTAAGAACGTTGGGAATAACTTCCTGGTACAAGTGCTGAAGGAACTGACCAAGGGTCATGCATAGATTGACCTGCTGCTCACAAACAGGGAGGAACTAGTTGGGGAAGTACATGTGGGTGGCAATCTGGGAAGCAGTGATCATGAGATGGTAGATTTCAGGATCCTGACAAAAGAAAGAAAGGACAGTAGCAAAATACACACCCTGGATTTCAGAAAAGCAGACTTTGACTCCTTCAGAGAACTGATGGACAGGATCCCTTGGGATGTTAACATAAAAGGGAAAGAGTCCAGGACAGCTGGCAGTATTTTAAATAAACATTATTAAATGTACAGGAAAAAAAATCCCAATGCACAGTAAGAAAAAGCAAATATGGTAGACTAGCAGCTTGGCTTACTGGGGAAATCCTTGGTGAGCTTAAACACAAAAAGGAAGCTTATAAGAAGTAGAAACTTGGACAGATGACTAGGGAGGAGTATAAATGTATTGCTTGAGAAAGTAGGGCAGTAATCAGGAAGGCAAAAGCGCAATTAGAATTGCAGCTAGCAAGGGATGTGAAGGGTAACAATAAAGGTTTCTACAGGCATGTTAGCAATAGGAGGATGATTAGAGAGGGTGTAGGGCTCTAACTGGATGAGGGAAGTAACCTAATGACAGATGATGTGGGAAAAGCTGAAGTACTCAATGCTTTTTTTGCCTCTGTCTTCACAGACAAGTTCAGCTCCCAGACTACTATATTAGGCAACACAGTATGGGAAGGAGGTAGGCTACCCTTAGTGGAGAAAGAACAGGTTAAGAACTATTCAGAAAAGCTAGACATACACAGACCCATGGGTCCAGATTTAATAAATCTGAGGGTACTGAGGGAGTTGGCAAATGTCATTGCAGAGCCTTTGGCCATTATCTTTGAAAACTCATGGAGATCGGGAGATATCCCGGTTGTTTGGAAAAAGGCAAATGTAGTGCCCATCTTTAAAAAAAGGAAGAATGACAATCCAGGGAACTGCAGACCAGTCAGCCTTACCTCAGTCCTGGAAAAATCATGGAAGGGATCCTGTAAGGTAGATAAAAAATTGGCTAGATTGTCGGGCCCAAGTAGTGATCAATGGCTCGATGTCAAATTGGCAGTCTGTATCAAGTGGAGTGCCCCCAGGACTGGTTCTAGGACCAATTTTTTGTTCAACGTCTTTATTAATGACCTGGATGAGGGGATGGATTGTACCCTCAGAAAGTTTGCGGATGACACTAAGCTAGGGGGAGAGGTAGATACGTTGTAGGGCAGGGATAAAGTCCAGAGTGACGTAGGCAGATTAGAGGACTGGGCCAAAAGAAATCTGATGAGGTTCAACAAGGGCAAGTGCAGAGTCCTGCACTTGGGACAGAAGAATCCCAAACATTGTTACAGGCTGTGGACCGACCAGCTAAGTAGCAGTTTGGCAAAAAAGGACCTGGGGATTAGAGTGGATGAGAAGCTGGATATGAGTCAACAGTGTGCCCTTGCAGCCAAGAAGATGAATGGAATATTAGGTTGCATTAGGAGGAGCACTGTCAGCAGATCTAGAGAAGTGATTATTCCCTTTTATTCAGCACTAATGAGGCCACATCTGGAGTATTGCGTCCAGTTCTGGCCTCCTCACTACAGGATGGATGTGGATGCATTGGAGAGAGTCCAGCAGAAGGCAACCAAAATGATTAGGGGGCTGGCACACATGACCTATGAGGAGAAACTGAGGATTTTGGGCTTATTTAGTCCGCAGAAGAGAAGAGTGAGGGGGGATTTGATAGCAGCCTTCAACTTCCTGAAGGGAGGTTCCAAAGAGGATGGAAAGAGGCTGTTCTCAGTAGTGACGGAGGGCAGAACAAGGAGCAATGGTCTCAAGTTACAGTGGGGGAGGTCTAGGTTGGATATTAGGAAAAACTATTTTACTAGGAGGGTGGTAAAGGACTGGAATGAGCTACCTAGTGAGGTGGTGGAATCTCCATCCCTAGAGGTGTTTAAGTCTCAGCTTGATAAAGCCCTGACTGGGTTCATTTAGTTGGGATTCATCCTGCTTTGGGCAGGGGGCAGAATTTGGTGACTCCTTAGGTCTCTTCCAGTCCTAGGATTCTATGATTCTATGAAAGGGTACCGAAGTCCACCATGGACAGTGGGTGCTCCAGACGAGAGCAGCCCTTGTCCATGGTGGGCCTCATGCAGGGCTGGACCAGCTCCTCCAGCCCCCGCCAGTTACTGATTAAGATACGTTTTCTCTCTCTCTCCCCCCTGCTTGTTTGGAGTGGCACTTTTTCCCCCTCTAGAGGTGGGTAGGCCAGTTAGAAATTGATGGTATTACATATATGTCTGTGTAATTTGAGGGTGGGCAATAAAACAGCTGTGATTTATGAGGGTTAGCTCCTGGTGGGCCACTGGCGCTATATTTACCCGCACCTCCACAAGTACTGGTGATTACAGCTCTCATTGGCTGTAATTCAAAGCTAACAGGAATGACAATCCAAAGCTAATGGGACCTATGATCTCCATACCTGCGAAGGTGCATTAAATGCGGAGGTGTGGGGGCCCACCAGGGGCTAACCCTTGCAGACCAGATATGGCCAGAAAGCCTACCCCGATGTAATATTATTTTCTCTGACTATTATGGATATACTCTTATTTAACTAGATTCAGTTGGCTGGCATTCCATGTACCTTTGTTACAGGATGGTTGGCTGGTAAAAGAAAAAAGAATGCCCCTTTTCCTAATTATACACAACTGGCTCTTGTTGTGTGATATTGCTTCTAGAGAATGTCAGGAATTAGTCCATAGAGTGTCATGAGTCATTGAGAGCAGGATTCTGTCCAGCCCAGGGCTGCCATTCTGACTTGCTTCTGCCAAAAACAAGTCTTTACCACTGCTGTACAAACCTTGGCATAGGAGATTTTCAACGTGGATTTATGCTGATTTGGCTGGCTTTATAAAGAATGCAAGTCAAAGGAGCTGGAATGCTATTATCATTCAGCTACTACCTTGCCAAAATGCTAAGCATTTAGCACTCTGGGGTTGATGTGATGAAAGTTGTTGTAAGAAGTCAATGTGTGTAATCTCAAGATGAAAATAAAATATAATAAAATTCCTTGTCACCACTTACTTATTCACTTCCTTTTACATAAACTCCAGTTCTTTTAAAATAATGCACACTTCCGCTTTCTGTAGACAAAAGTATCTGTATACTGCACATCTGTGGACTATGTAGAAATATGTACATAAGTATCAGGAACATTCTAGTAACAAACATATTTAACAATAATCGGTTTTAGTGATGAGTTATGGTACTGTGAAAACAAATAACATCATCATTAGTGCAGAAAGCCTTTAGCCAGATCTCAGCTATAACTGGCTCATACATATTAGAGCACTGACAGGTAAAACATTTAACATGTGATGACTGATCTCATTTAGTACAGTCTTACAGTACCGAAGAAGAATTACAGCTCTGGTTAATGGGACATAAACACACCTATTCTAACCAACATACAATAAAAAACTCACCCTTTTAAATTAACAAAGTAGAAGAGTAAAAACAAGTACCTGCATTTCAAATCCTCCAGGGTTTTATTTTCTAAAGGTGTTTTTCAATACATTCTACAACCCTGGCATGTTTTAAATAACAATATTGTTTAAATGTTTTGATTGAAAGTACTATCTCATTTTAATTTCCCCTTCTGCTACTGATGTTTCAAATTTCCTAATAAAAAATTACTATAAACCACCAATTAGCAGAGGGACTGTCAAAAGCCAACCCTGAAAATCTAAGCAGCTTTCATACCTTAATTCAGGGGCTCTCAAACTTTGTGATACCACGACCCTCCTCTAACTTGCTCGTGACCCCCTTCTAAGTTGCTTGCAACCCCTCTCTAAGTTGCTTGCGACCCCCTGGGGGGTCAGGACCCACAGTTTGAGAAACGCGGCCTTAATTGTATGCAAAAATCTGGGGTGCATATGCCCCAGATGTCAGAATGTTCACGCTGCATCATGCCCTTGGTCAATCCACCTGATATAAAGCCAGAACCATTCAGGATAAGAGGGACATGTCTCCCTGAAACTTTTGACTCCCCTGTTGATCGTCTTCACTGGCTACAGTGGTTTCACACCTTATCCCCACAGCCCTTTTTCTTAATAAGGCTAAAGCTCTAACTAGCTTCCTACATACCATTATTTCCAATTCTTGTTTGTTCCTCTCCACTTGCCCCAATTATTAAGGCAGCAGTAATGGCTGTATGAGGTTGTGGTAGCAGCGATAAGTGGTCAGGCACTCCAGTGATGGGCAGTCATATCCCAAGATGCGTAATAACCAGGACCAATCCTACAAAGCCTATGAGGTTCACAGTGAAATTCTGCAGGAAGTAAGAAATCAAATGTCAAGCACATTTCTCCTAAAAGAAACATCTAGTTACTTGTTGCAGAGAAGAGACATTTACCATAAAGCTATATTTTCTACAAGGTTTGTTTCTAAAAAGCCATAGACCTGGAAAATAATTTTATTTAAAGCTTGGCTATCTGCAGACTATAAAATAATAATAATAAAAAAAATAATGGAGATTGCCTATCTCCTAGAACTGGAAGGGACCTTGAAAAGTCATTGAGTCCAGTCCCCTTCCTTAACAGCAGGACCAAGTACCATCCCTGACAAATTTTTGCCCCAAATTCCTAAATGGCCTCTGCAAGGATTGAAGTCACAACCATGGGTTTAGTAGGCCAATGCTCAAACCACTGAGCTATCCCACCCCACATCATATGAAGACTCTATTATACAATTACCAGAAATGCACAGAATTTGGCAAATCCCTTTTTCACCTTCTATTTAGCTGAGAGATTGCTTTCTTCAAAGCTAGTATATTTTGTTTCAGTTGATTATACAGTAAGCAGGAAAACTGCTCTCAGTAAGCAGGAAAACTAGTTAAACTTTGCAAAGGAGCATATTGTAGGAATTTCCAAAACAGATCAGGCTCTTGGTCCAACGAGTTCAATATCCTGGTCTCACAGGGTACATCTACACAGCAGGACTAAAGTCGAATTAAGCTACAAAACTTCAGCTACATCAATTGCATAGCTTAAGTGGAAATAGCTTAACTCAGGTATTGATGCTGCCTAAACAACAGGAAGTCAAAGAAAGAACACTCTTTCTTCGACTTCCCTTACTCCTCATGAAATGAGGGTTCCCATGAGTCAGAGTAAGAAGTCTTCCAGCTCGACATTATTTTGAAATAAAGGCTTATAGTGTTGATTCGCACTATATTATTTTGGAATAACATCAGTTATTCTGAAATAATGCTGCTGTATAGATGTACCCACAGTGACTAAATGTTTTGGAAGAAGGTGATAATAATAATAATAATAATGCAACCAGGCCACATTTTTCAAAAATTTGTGTGCCTAATATTTAGAAAGTGTGTCTAGGATGTTAAAAAAAGTCTAGGAGGGGTAGGTGCCCAACTCTTGTTGATGATCAATAAGAAACTTTTAAGTTTTTTAAGACTGACTGTGAAGAAAGAGGAGGTAATAGGACATGCATAACATCTGCCATCTCCTTTCAATACATCTATGGTAAAACATAGAGATACACTAGTAATTGATGTGACATGTAAATAAACAAAATGTCTGCACTGATTTACTCAAGCTGGACAGGCAATAATAAAGTCATCAATACCCCATAAAGGAGTTTAAAGTGTCTGAAGGTACTTTCATTTCTCCAATAAGTGTAATGCAGTTTCCCTTGTATTTAAGAGTTTTTATTGCAAAGCTTTGAAGAATGTCCCTGAGGTTATCAGTATGCATCTATATGTTGCATGTAAAATAAGAACAAACAAAACAATCCCAAAAATAGCTTTCAAGTTGTAGTCCATGTTTACATCTGGAATCATGATTGGTCTGCTCTTCTGCTGGTGTACATCAGAGTAGCACTAATGTCTTCAAAGGAGCTACACTGATTTACCACAGCTCAGGATCTGGCCTGATATGGCTATTTAGTCAAGCTTAAACAAAAAATTCTCAGGTCCCAGACACCAATACCATTCTGTGCAGCCACTAATAATCCTTGAGGGTTAATGTTCCTGTTACCTTGTGTTTGAAAATGAGTCTCAGATGCAGGAAATGAAAGCCTTCCTCTTAAACGTAAAGCAGATTCCAACTGAAAGCTAACGGAGTCACGCTTCAAACCACTCCATGATGATGTCTTTTTCTATTTCTAACATTTGGACATGTTTGAAATGGAGGTAATGAAGACAGGTTTATGAGACTAGTTATAAGTTTATGTTCACGACTGCACATTTCAGATTTATCTATGTATTATCTGATTAAATACTTACTTCATCACTGATTTGAGATAATGAAACTTTAAAAAGGGAGGGAACTAGTGAAATGTTCTGAGCTAAATTTTCAAAATAGGCATTCCTTGGAGCCTTCAAAATAACACAGAAAAACAAGCAATTCCTCACTCATGAAGAACATTTAAAAAAAGGTAAATGTAAAACACACCTACACATTAAAACGGTATAATATTTCAAACTATCTCAAAATATGATGCTTAGGCTCAAGGAAAAGCCTTATGCACAAACAGGAGAAGCAGTCCTCAGGCTTTTAGAGCAAGATTTTCCAATGTGATCACCACCTATCCTTTCCCACTGTGATGCTTAGGGCTAGATTTTCAAGGAGGCTTAGCTCCCAGCATGAAACCATGAGCTCTTTAGAAAATCTAGCCACATGGTGCCTACACATGAGCAGAGTTCTTTTGAAAAGTCTGGCTGTGGGGCTCAGGAGTAGCTCCCTTTTGATAAGATTCACAACAGGACTTATGCAGCGCAACATTCAGTGTTGTAACCTCTTACTTTTAGATACCTAGAAAAATCAAGAGGTGGGAGGGACTGGATCCAGGGTCTCCCACTTTCTGGAGTCTTTAGCCACTAGGCTATGGAATCGTTCTCATGCATACACACTGGGAAAGAATCAAAATAGTCGTTGGGGACAGGGCACTCACCTGAGAAGTAGCAAATCATTTTTCCCCTTCAGGTGGAGGGAACCTTGAACTAGGCATCTCCTACATCCCATATATCACCGCTAAGTTTTGAAACACTGAGGCTGTGTCTACACTGGCAAAGTTTTTCTGGAAAATAATCTGATTTTCCAGGAAAACTTGCCAGCTGTCTACACTGGCCGCTTGAATTTCCGGAAAAGCACTGACGATCTAATATAAAATCATCAGTGCTTTTCCGGAAAAACTATGCTGCTCCCGTTCGGGCAAAAGTCTTTTTCCGAAAGACTTTTGCCCGAAAGGGCCAGTGTAGACAGCACGGTAGTGTTTTCCGCAAAAAAAGCCCCGATTGCGAAAATGGCGATCGGGGCTTTTTTGCAGAAAACCGCGTCTAGATTGGCCACAGACGCTTTTCCGCAAAAAGTGCTTTTGCAGAAAAGCATCCTGCCAATCTAGACGCGCTTTTCCGAAAATGCTTTTAACGGAAAAGTTTTCAGTTAAAAGCATTTTCGGCAATTCATGCCAGTGTAGACGTAGCCAATCAGTTCCATATGCACTTCTCAGGAAGATTGCCCATGTGAATGGGTGTGTGATGGATAGGAGTGCTGGCCAGCATTTGGTGACTAAAGGGTTAAACTCAGGGGGTATGTCTACACTACCCCGCTAGTTCGAACTAGCGGGGTAATGTAGGCATACCGCACTTGCAAATGAAGCCCGGGATTTGAATTTCCCGGTCTTCATTTGCATAAGCGGGGCTCCGCCATTTTAAAATCCCCGCTCGTTCGAACCGTGTGCCGCGCGGCTACACGCGGCACGAACTAGGTAGTTCGAACTAGGCTTCAAAGTTCGAACTACCGTTACTCCTCGTGGAATGAGGAAATTCAAATCCCGGGCTTCATTTGCAAGTGCGGTATGCCTACATTACCCTCCTAGTTTGAACTAGGAGGGTAGTGTAGACATACCCAGGTAGCTATTGGGTGTTGGCAGGAAGCCAGATAAACCCATGGGATGCATAGCTGAAATCTGAATTGTAAAGATATACTTGCCATTTTCCTTTGTGTAAGTTTTAAGCCAGGAGCTGGGGAAGCAGGATGGTTTAAATCCAGCCAGGACTACCATGCTTCCAAGGAATACTGGGCACAGGAATGGACTAGGCCTTGAAGTGTCTTGTGACTAATAGAGAAAATATATGTTTAGCAGTGATCAGATTATTTTCTTTATTTTGTTGTTTAGTTAACTCCTCTGAGTTAATCCATGTGCACCCCCACCCCCATTCATTGTATCTAAGACGCAGCCCAGAGAGACCATGTTTCTCTGTGGTTTTTCTTACTTGCTCTGTAATATCTATCAACCAAATATGCTTTATTATTATACCTTTGTTTTGTTAATAAAATCACCTTTTTTGAAGGTGATGATTTGACTCTTGTGTCCTGAGAAGTAGCAGGACGTCTGTGTATGCGTGCCTAAACTGAAAGGTCAGCTATCAGAGATTGCAGTTTGTTTGGTTTTGTTTTTTTTTCTTTTTCAGGCTCTCTTGGGAGTACTTCTCTGGAAGAAGTTCAAAGGATTCTTCATGGGTTTCAGAAGAAGGAGTTTTTACACTTGGTGGGACACTATCTCCTAAGGCCAGGGAATCTGTAACCTTGGAGAGTTTTTTTAAGCAGAAGCCTATAGAAGCAGGATATTTAAGGTCTCTTGCAAGCCTCCAGTTTCTGCACTTGGAGTGCCAGAGTAGGGAACAGCCCTCATAGGGTGGGAGAAAATTCCTAACACGGAAGTCCTTAATCTGTGTGGTGTCATGGTCATGGAAGCAATGCTTATGAACAAACAGTTTCACTGGAGTGGTCCTGTTCTGAGGCTGGATAATACATGGATACGAAAGATGCTCTTCTATGGCCAACTTGTTCATGGAAAGTGTTCTATTGGTCAGCATAAGCATTATAAAGATATCTTATAGGTCAATGAGAAGTCATGCAGCATATCTCAGATTGTTCTGGCAGAAAACCAGTGTACAGGTTCTCAAACACTTTGGCTGTGTCTACATTGGCACCCCTTTCCAGAAAAGGGATGCTAATGAGACCAGTCGGAATTGCAAATGCCGCGGGGGATTTAAATATCCCCCGCGGCATTTGCATGAACATGGCTGCTGCTTTTTTCCGGCTCGGAGAAAAGCGCCAGTCTAGACGGGATCTTGCGGAAAATAAGTCCTTTTCCAGAAGATCCCTTATTCCCTTATTTTCCGCAAGATCCCGTCTAGACTGGCGCTTTTCTCCGGCAAAACCCTGAGCCAGAAAAAAGCGGCAGCCATGTTCATGCAAATGCCGCGGAGGATATTTAAATCCCCCCGCAGCATTTGCAATTCTGACTGGTCTCATTAGAATCCCTTTTCCGGAAAGGGGTGCCAATGTAGACACAGCCTTTGAGAGTCAATGTATCCAGACATTACAAGAAAAGTGTAGGACCTGAAAAAAGTGTACAACACCTTCAAATGGCAGATTTTTATGTGACATCTGTAATCAGACTTGTTGATCAAAGACTGGCTTAGTCACTCACCAATGGCATCACAGAAAATGATCAATGGATACTTACACGCACATCCTAGGTGAATTAGAGGTTTTGGAACAATTTGTATAGGGGGTGATGAAAGCCATAGAACCAGAACTGTAAACTCTATACATTATGGAAACCACTTTAAGCCACAGGGCTGTGGCAACACTGCTAGCTCCAGCATCTATGGGTGAATGTCCTAGCCACTGGGCTAATGTTATGAAAAAAGTCCTCTTTCTCCTTCCTTCACCTGCTGCCATCTTCGTTGGGGTTAGATTTATTCAGAACACCCTTACCAGATAAGACACCGAGGCAAGAGAAAGACATGTCTTCCACAGTTCATGCATCATGCTGGTATGTGGGCCTCTGGATGCCTAGAGTAAAGCAGCAGACTGCATCATCAGACACAGAAACGTAGATGCTTAGGGAGCAACTAGTGCAAAAGCTTATGTGCTGTGAGTTTAGGCCTCTGCGGGGGTAGGTGGCAACTGAGCAAGGCTTTTGTGAATACCAGCCTTGTCTAAATGTGGAGCATAGAGGTATCCAGGGGCAATTAGGTGCTTAAACATCTTTAGAAATTTCCCTTTGAAGGAAATTTAATGAGGCTGCTCAAAGATCCTCAAAAACAAGTCACAGACACATGTCCACTGTGTCTGCTACCAGCAGCAGATCTTGCAGATCAATTTTGTTTTCCTCCCACCAAGTTGGGGCTTCCTTTTGCTTGGGTATCTACAACTGAAAAGGCTGGCTATTGTAGGCTGAATGTATTTTATCATTTGAATCCAATCCAACATCATTGAAAACAATGAACCCGACAGGTTTTGCAGCAGATTTTGATTGCACAGGATCACTCTCTGGACCTCCAAAGGAACATGGAAATGCAGACAAGGTTCATATTATAAACCAGAAACAAACCCATATCTGGGCAAAACCCGGCATTCAAGAGTTGGCTGCAGTATGCATTTAAAACATCTTTGCTTGAGACACTGAGCACAACTGGTGCAGGATAAATATTATTTGTTTGTATTATGACAGTGCCTAGGAGCCCCAGTCATGAAGCAGGACCTCACTGTGCTAGACATCATATATGCATAACAATGAGATTCTACTTGTTTCACCTTTTATCTTCCATAGGGTATGTCTGCACTACAGAGTTTTGTTGGAAAAAAACAAAAACAGTTTCCATTTCACATATATTAGAGTCCAAATTATATCTCACTACCCTGCAACGAGCCAATGAGGTATACTTGTTTTGACACAGCAGTTGCCTGGCAATGCATTTTGTATGTCAACAAAATTTATGCTCTCACCTGTAACTGTGCAAACAGGAATGTAACTGGAGAACAATCTACCTCGGGAAATATATCACTTGTGGTGACACTGTATTTGTCACCTAAGCCAGCAGCAAACAATTGACAGTGATTATCAATGTGTCATATCAAGCTGAGGAAAGTTCATGGGTAAAAAAAATTGAAATCAGAATTATTTCTGACAGTTGGAACTAATGTGGAAACTGGACTGGGCCTCAAAATAGTAATACAAATGGTGGGGCAGAGTTTATGTTGTTTGGATGACAATCTTTGGGAATTTTCTTTTGCCGTGCAATGCATGTGCAAGAATTAAGGCTGCTGTCAAAACTGTTTATGTAGCCTTAGCTTGTTATTTCCATAATTTGTAAGGTTCTGGTATTTGTTAATTTATGTGTTTAGTTGCTATGCTTTTAATACCTTACACTTAGTAGCTTTAATTTCATGAAGTTCCTTGTTTTAAAATACACTATGTAGCCCTTCTGCCGGATAGGCCTGGCAGGAACCAGGGCTGGGTTCAATATCTTGGGGTCAATCTCACAAAGAACCGGCTCGAGCCCCCACCCAGTGATCTGGGAAATTCACGCACCCCTGGGCGCCTCTGAGAGGCAATGCTTCCCCACTCGCAAGCACTGAGTCTGAGTGTAGGAAAAGAACATTTAATGAAACAGAGGAAGAATTGATACGGCATTAGCTTGGGGGAAAACACCACAAACAGAGTTCATAACCCAAACATGAGCCCCCACCCCGGCCAAGATTCGCTCGAAGTCCACCGACTCCCCAAAAGTCTCTGTCCCCACAAGTCTCTGTGCCACCCAGAGTCCCAAAGTTCACCCACAGGGTTTCACCTCCCAACCTGGGTAGAAATGGGGGTGGGGAGATAGGTAGGGGGCACCTTATACGAAACTCCGCTACGCTTCACCAGCTGTCTCGTCCCACACCTCTGGACGCTCCGCTGGGCACCTGTCGCCGCTTCTCGCCTGCTGCCGTTCCACGCCACGCCACTGGTCGCCGCTCCTCACCTGCCACCGCTCCATGCCACGCCGCTAATGGCCGCTCCTCGCCTGCCGCCGCTCCACGCCACGCTGCTAATGGCCGCTCCTCGCCTGCCGCCGCTCCACGCCACGCCGCTGATGGCCGCTCCTCACCTGCCGCCGCTCCACACCATGCCGCTAGTCGCCGCTCCTTGCCTGCTGCCACTCTACTGGCTGCAGTAGGTCTGGCTGTCAGCCAAACCAGTGATTTCAGCTTAGTGATTTCAACTCTCAGCCAAACCAGTGATTTCAGCTCTCAAATGAATCCAGCTTTCACTGGACTAGCAAACAAAAAGACTCCTCAGGGAGTCTGCTTTAGGTCTGTCCTTAAAACAAAGGGGGAAAGGTGCAGGCTGGGCCAGTCTTATAGCTCACACCTGGTAGGTGTGAAGCAGGCTGACTCAAGTCCTTTAACCCTTTCCCCCAGCTCTGTCCACTCAACTCTGGAAGGGGGGAGGCTTGTTCTTCCGAGACCTCTTACCATGATGGTGGTGTCTCTCCTGCAAGCACTGGTGGCATGTTTGACAGTTCCCACATTTAGGGGTAGCATGATTAGTGACCCCCACAACAGTCCCAAATTATATACAATTCTCCACATTCCATTCCAACACTGACCCTCCATCAGCCCTGGCTGAATGGGATTTACATAGCCACACCTTGGATTCTCTCCTGAGCAGTATTTACATGTCAACAGTTAACAGTTAACAACCTTGTAGAGCTAAACAACTGTAGTGGGCACACCCACCCCTCCTTTCAGCTGGCTGACAGCAAGCAGCAGTTCAGCCCCTGCTTACATCCTCCCCCCAGTCAAAAATTTGCCGTCCCGGCAAAATATGTTCCTGATTATACCAGCAACGTGAGTTCTCTTCAAAGGGTCTAAGGAACCCCACTATGGCCTCTACCAGCCTGTGTGCCAGGTGTATCACATCCTCACTAACCACTCCTGGTGCATTGTAAGTTAGCCTGTTCACTGGTTTTATAACCCTGTCACGCCTATCGAGCACAGGCACAGCAGGAACTGTGGGGACTTCTTCTGGGGGTAGGGCTGACAAGGAGTTATGTGTAGGTACCCTCTCTTCAGATACATGCCGTTGCACCTCTTGTTGAGATGCTGGGATGTCCAGGGCACTGGGGACACCTTCCCCTGGAACATACTCTCTGTCCACTGACACAGGTGTGTCATCACAAGCCTGTTCCTCTCCCAGAAGTTCTGAAGATGTAGATGGGACAAACTCATCCTCCGAGGTTTGTCTAGGTGAGTACACCGAACCTCCTTCCACAGGCCTAAATGCCTCAGCCATAGGATTCAGAGCCAAAGAAGTGGAGCTCTCTCCATGTCTCATTGATGGAGTCCGGAATCTGGTCTGCATCCCAGTATACTCAATGGGATCATCTTCCTCTTCAGATTCACTCTCAAAGGTGCTGGGTAGAGACAGATTAGCTTCACAGGACTCACCACACATGATGGGTGGTTGACTTGGCCGGACACTTCTTTTTCGCTGAGGCCCCATGTCATGGTCCATTTCGTAAGGAGCGCCTACCAATTCTCCCACAGGCAGCAGAAGGTTCCGATGTACTGTTTTTACTTGCCCTGGCCCAGTTTCTGGTTTAATCTTGTAGACCGGTAGATCTCTAAGTTTTTCCACCACCCGGTAAGGCATTGCCTTCCATCTGTCGGCAATCTTGTGTTTGCCAGCAATACCCATATTTCGTAGCAGAACTCTGTCGCCAGGTTGGAGCTCTTGCGGGCGCACTCGCGCATCATATCGGTGTTTATTACGGTCTGCATTTTTCCGGGCAGCTGCAGTAGCCAAGCGATAGGCATTCTGCAGTTTTTCTCGTAATCGGGAGACATATTGCAAGTGTGTCTCATAACTCTCGCCATCTCCTGATACTCCAAAGCATATGTCTATAGGCAGCATCGGCTCTCGTCCAAACATCATGAAGAATGGGGTGACCCCTATAGCATCATTTCTTGTAGCATTGTAGGCATGCACCAAAAATGCGACATGCTGGCTCCAGGATGCTTTCTGGTCTGGGCGTAAAGTCCCCAGCATATTTAGTAGAGTCCGATTGAACCGCTCAGGCTGAGGGTCACCTTGGGGGTGGTAAGGTGTTGTTCTGGACTTCTTAACTCCGGACAATCGTAGCACCTCCTTCAAGAGGTGACTCTCAAAGTCCCTCCCCTGGTCAGAATGTATCCGAGTTGGGAGACCATACACTGAAAAATATCTTTCCCACAAAACTCGTGCCACAGTAGTGGCTCGCTGGTCACGTGTGGGATATGCCTGTGCATATCGGGTATAATGGTCAGTCACTACTAAAATGTTCCCCATATTTTTCCTGTCCACTTCTAAAGACAAGAAATCGATACACACCAGCTCCAAAGGCCTGCTGGTGGTGATATTCTCCAGATAAGCAGCTCTGGTAGGCAGAGTTTTCCTATGAACACATCGGGCGCAGGTCTCACATTTTTTCCGTACATCTTCAGCCATTCGGGGCCAGTAAAACCTACTACGGATAAGTTCCAGGGTTTTCTCCATTCCCAAATGCCCAAAATCATCATGCAGGGCTCTCATGGCCAAGGCTCTGTACTCTTTTGGTAGCACTAGTTGCGTTCGTCGATTTTGCAAAGGATCTACGGTGATCCGGTGCAGCACCCCCTGTATTAGTTCCAGTTTGCACCACTCCCGCAACAGTAGCTTACCCTCAGGGGTGGATGTGGCAACTGCACTAGGGCTTTTCCCTTCTCTTTTTGCAAGTAGTGTGTTACGGATGTCGACATCTTGCAGCTGTGCTCTCTGCCAGTCAGAAGCATTGAGCCTGGGCAAGGGGGACTGGTCCAACATAATGTAGTTCACGGAGACAGAGGGTACACTCTCAGGGGGTAGGCCCAGTGTTTCTGCAACACACCCATGAGGACTCTCATGTGCCTTGGATTTCTGATAACTACCGTTGCAGATAGCTCTCACTCCGTCTACAGGAATCTCACCAATTTCTGTTGGCTGTGGACGCCGAGACAACGCATCTGCATCTACATTGTTTCTCCCTGATCGGTACTGTATGCTGAACTCATAGCTGGCCAGGGCGGCCACCCATCGTTGTCCAGTAGCATCCAGCTTAGCACTTGTCAGTACATAAGTCAGTGGGTTGTTGTCTGTCCATACCTGGAAATTAGCACCGTACAAATAGTCCCGAAATTTCTCAGTGATGGCCCACTTCAAGGCCAGGAACTCCAACTTGTGGATGGGGTAACGACTTTCACTGTCAGACAGCCCTCGGCTGGCAAAGGCCACAGGTTTACGGTTGCCGTTCACATCTTGGTACAAGACTGCTCCCAAACCATCCAAACTGGCATCTGTATGTAGGAGGAATGGCTTGTTTGGGTCAGCAAAAACTAAGACTGGAGCATGAGTTAGACAGCTAATGATCTCTCGGAAAGCCCTTTCACATCCCTCCTCCCATCGTGGTCCAAAAGGCTCTAGGGGGCCATATTTCCTTGGATCGGGAGGTCGTGGGGATCTCCCCTTATTCTTGGTCTTAGCTTTCCTCTTGATGGCCGGGTATCCCCTGGTAAGATCATTCAGAGGCTTTACAATGGTGGCATAATTCTTCACAAACCTCCGATAGTAGCCACTAAATCCAAGGAAAGTCTTAAGCTCTCTGTAGTTTCTGGGGCGCGGCCAGGTAGTGAGTGCTTCTACTTTATCCGGATCGGTACTCACACCTTCTTGGGACACAATATGACCAACATACTTCACTGATGTTCGGCAGAATTGACACTTATCAATGGAAAGTTTCAGCCCATGGGCCTCCAACCTGTCAAGTACTTTAAGAAGTCTCTCTTCATGCTCTTCCAAGGTCCTTCCAAATACAATCAGATCATCCAAATAGACCAAGACTTGCAGTAAGTTCATATCCCCTACAACTTTCTCCATGAGGCGCTGGAATGTGGCGGGGGCCCCAGAGATCCCTTGAGGCATGCGTTCAAACTGATAAAACCCCAATGGGCAGATGAAGGCGGTCTTCTCCTTGTCCTCTGCTCCCAAGGGGATCTGGTAGTATCCACTTCGAAGATCCAATACTGAGAACCACTGGCTTCCCAATAAACAATCTAATGCATCTTCTACTCGGGGCATTGTGTACTGGTCAACCACAGTACGGCGGTTCAGGGTGCGGTAGTCAATACACATCCGAATTTTCCCATTCTTTTTTCGGACTACCACAATGGGTGAAGCATAGGGGCTGTGGGACTCGGAAATGATGCCAGTTGCAGCCAGTTCCTGAAGGTGATGTCGCACATCATCCATCTCTGAAAGTGCAATTTTTCTAGATCTCTCCCTGAAAGGTCGGGGATCATGTAGTCTGATGTTATGCTCAACCCCTTTGGCACACCCCACATCCCACTCATGCAGTGAGAATACCTTGGGTCTTTCAGAGAGCTTCTTCCTCAGGCGATCCTTCCACTCTTCGTCCAAGGGTGAATCTCCAAAGTCAAACCTTGATGGATCTATAGTCTGAACGTGCGGTTCACACTGGGGACTCACAATCGATTCAGTCTCGAAAAGATCTGCTATCTTTTGCCCTTGATTCACAATAATATCACGACTTGTTTCATTCGCAATCAGTACTGTGACTGTGTCCTGGGATGCTGCTGGTAAAGTTATAACTCCACAGGGGACCAGGACCCCATCAGGAAGCTCTCCCTCAGTTGGTTGTTCTACCATGGCGAACACTCGTTTATTGCCTTTCAGCCAGGTGCTCATGACGAGCACTTCCTGCTCTGTCCTTGCAGGCACTACTAAAGGGTTTGCGCCTGCATACCTTAGAGTACCCATTGGTAGCTCAGACATCTCCTGTTTAGCATCTTCAATCTTCCTATAGGCTTCAGCACAAAGGGTATGGATCATCAGGGTATCCAGATATTGGTCCCCAGCCCGTCGTCTGCAGTATTCTGCGAGCACCTTGAAGAGACTGGAGTTGGTCCCTATCAGTACTGACACATCAGGGACCCCTTTAGGGTCAGGGCATATCAAGGCTACTGTGTCCACCTCTTCTCTTACCCCTGCCACCTCCTCAGGGAATTCCAAATGCACTATGACATACCCTTTGTAGGGATATTCGTTCATGCTGAGACCACACAGGCCAAGGCCAGTCAATGGCTGGATAGGCAGGTGCCTGAGCACCTGTTGGTAGAATGACTGGAATATAATTGTCACCTGAGATCCAGTATCAAGCACTGCTTTGCACTCCACCCCTTCAATCCTTACAGTGACCTCTGCTCGAGGCCCTATCAGTCCTGAAGGGATCCTAGCTGGGTGGTCTTTTCTGGGGAATCCGTCAAATCCTGGGGGCCTGGGTGGTCCCTGTCCCCCGACCGTCTCATGACTGATTCTCAGCTTTCCATAAACTAAACTGGGGTTTTCCTCATTTGGGAAATTCACGCACCCCTGGGCGCCTCTGAGAGGCAATGCTTCCCCACTCGCAAGCACTGAGTCTGAGTGTAGGAAAAGAACATTTAATGAAACAGAGGAAGAATTGATACGGCATTAGCTTGGGGGAAAACACCACAAACAGAGTTCATAACCCAAACATGAGCCCCCACCCCGGCCAAGATTCGCTCGAAGTCCACCGACTCCCCAAAAGTCTCTGTCCCCACAAGTCTCTGTGCCACCCAGAGTCCCAAAGTTCACCCACAGGGTTTCACCTCCCAACCTGGGTAGAAATGGGGGTGGGGAGATAGGTAGGGGGCACCTTATACGAAACTCCGCTACGCTTCACCAGCTGTCTCGTCCCACACCTCTGGACGCTCCGCTGGGCACCTGTCGCCGCTTCTCGCCTGCTGCCGTTCCACGCCACGCCACTGGTCGCCGCTCCTCACCTGCCACCGCTCCATGCCACGCCGCTAATGGCCGCTCCTCGCCTGCCGCCGCTCCACGCCACGCTGCTAATGGCCGCTCCTCGCCTGCCGCCGCTCCACGCCACGCCGCTGATGGCCGCTCCTCACCTGCCGCCGCTCCACACCATGCCGCTAGTCGCCGCTCCTTGCCTGCTGCCACTCTACTGGCTGCAGTAGGTCTGGCTGTCAGCCAAACCAGTGATTTCAGCTTAGTGATTTCAACTCTCAGCCAAACCAGTGATTTCAGCTCTCAAATGAATCCAGCTTTCACTGGACTAGCAAACAAAAAGACTCCTCAGGGAGTCTGCTTTAGGTCTGTCCTTAAAACAAAGGGGGAAAGGTGCAGGCTGGGCCAGTCTTATAGCTCACACCTGGTAGGTGTGAAGCAGGCTGACTCAAGTCCTTTAACCCTTTCCCCCAGCTCTGTCCACTCAACTCTGGAAGGGGGGAGGCTTGTTCTTCCGAGACCTCTTACCATGATGGTGGTGTCTCTCCTGCAAGCACTGGTGGCATGTTTGACAGTTCCCACATTTAGGGGTAGCATGATTAGTGACCCCCACAACAGTCCCAAATTATATACAATTCTCCACATTCCATTCCAACACTGACCCTCCATCAGCCCTGGCTGAATGGGATTTACATAGCCACACCTTGGATTCTCTCCTGAGCAGTATTTACATGTCAACAGTTAACAGTTAACAACCTTGTAGAGCTAAACAACTGTAGTGGGCACACCCACCCCTCCTTTCAGCTGGCTGACAGCAAGCAGCAGTTCAGCCCCTGCTTACAACTGTAATATACCAAATGCTTACATGTTTGTTGAGACATATATAGAGTTTGAAAAATCTGTTGAGAGTAGGATGGTAGGATGGCATCATGCCATCAACTTTTATCAAAGGGGAAAAAAAGGGGGTGGGGAGGTCTAGCCTTTCTGGTTTGGATGACAATTTTTGAAATCTGAGGAGTTGGCTACGTTTTAGTTTGGTGTATGGCAAGGCAAGGTATGATTCATACATAACTAAATGGGTAGAGTCTGCTACCTAGAATTTTAATGCACAGAGGGAAAACTGGACACCTTGTCCTGAGCCCTCATTTGCCCCATGAAGGGCCACCCTAAGCCCCCTTGCCTCCTGCCCATGTGGAACCAGCTCAATTTCCCCCTCCTCCTGCAAATGGGGCTGGCCTAAGCCCCCCGCTGCCTGCCCGTGCAGAGCCATCCTGAGGTCCCCCCTCCATCCTTTGCACATGGGGAAGCTCCAGCCCCCCACCATTTGCCTATCCTGTGCTGACCCAGCTTAAACTGTCTTGTGCCCTCCTCCCATGTGGGGGTGACACTGTTGCCCACCCTTTCCCCCACAGATACACATTCCTCTATGCACAGGTAAGGGTTTCACCCCTCTTTTTTTTTGGCAAAATTGCGTTTGTCCAGTTAGCTCTTCCCAACAGATGGTCAATTGGCAAGAGCAAATGGGACAAATGCCTAATTTTGCTAAAACGTCAGGACAACTGGGAAAGGGCTTAAAGGGGACTGTCCTGGGTAAAAGGGGACGTATGGTCACCCAAAGTAGGTTGCACGCAGCCAACTAGTGTGGAGAAAGCTAATGCACTATAGATACACAGCCTGGCTTGCCATACACTAAATTGCCACATAGGTGAGCCCAATGGACAGTAAATCAATGCAGCACAGCCTTCCTTTGTCTGCAACAGGCAGCTCCACTGACAGCAGCAAAAAGTGAAAACTGCTACTATCCTGAACCCTCCAGGTACCAATAGGGAACCTATGGGGAGGAGGAGGAGGAGGGCAAGGAAGAGTAAGAAGAAGAAAGGTAGGAAAAGAAAGGGGATAGAAATTATAGATGAGAAGGAAGGACCCTCAATGTATAGAGGAAAAGACACCAAGAAGGGGACCTTATTGAGCTAAGAGCTGTACAAATGTTCAGGAAGACATGACACTCCTATTTGACAAGACGTCAGTAACATCCAAATGTTTCCTGTTAACTAGTGGCAGTGGAGTGGAGCGGGCGTAGGTGAAGTGACTCAGGTTCTCATGTGCAAGCAAGACTTTGACCACATGTTTGTACTGCTTAAAGTATATGACTAGTTTTTGAAAAAAATCAAGTACTGTACTGTAATAGGAACCACTGTGAATTTGGCACTGTTACCAACATTTTCTGCAGAGACTCTTCTGGCCAAAATATTCACGACTACTGAACTATTCTGTCACCTCCACAGTAGTTCCATATGAAAGAAGCATATGGAGGGGCCAAGTGGAGCAGTGTGCACTGTCTTTCCAGAGAAAGGATTGTCCAGCAATGATGATGCTAGGCTGGGCCTTGGGAAATCAAGTGTTAATTTCTTTCCCTGAAACAGCCTCCCCATGTGTCTTGAGGAAGTCATTTAGGGTATGTCTACACTACAAAGTTAATTCGAACTAATGGACGTTAGTTCGAATTAACTTTGATAGGCGCTACACAAGCGCTCCACTAGTTCAAACTTAATTCGAACTAGCGGAGCGCTTAGTTCGAACTAGGTAAACCTCATTCTACTAGGACTAAGCCTAGTTCGAACTTACTAGTTCGAATTAAAGGCTGTGTAGCTCCTTAATTTGAACTAGTGGGAGGCTAGCCCTCCCCAGCTTTCCCTGGTGGCCACTCTGGCCAACACCAGGGAAACTCTACTGCCCGCCTCCCGGCCCCGGACCCGGACCCCTTAAAGGGGCACAGGCTGGCTACGATGCCCGTGCCAGGTGCAAGCCTGCCATCACCCAGCCAGCAGACCCTGCACCTGGCACGGCTCGAGCCAGCCACCCGATGCCCCCCAGCCCTCCCCCTCTTCCCGGGACCAGGCTGGCAGCTCCTGGGAGCTTGCCCGGGACCGCAAGAGGCGGGCACCCGCCTGGTCTAGTGCGGACATCGTGGACCTCGTCCACGACCTCCTCACTAGGCACAGGAAAGTGGCCATCTAGGGCAGGAGAGCTGCCAGCCTGGCCACCCAGGAGCAGGTGTGCATGAAAATCAAGGTGGTCCACTGAGACCCCCAACCCTGAGCCCTGAGCTTAGAATGGCCGTACTGGGTCAGACCAAAGGTCCATCTAGCCCAGTAGCCTGTCTGCCGACAGCAGCCAACCCTAGAGACCCTGGAGGGGATGGACCGAAGACAGTGACCAAGCCATTTGTCTCGTGCCATCCCTCTCCAGCCTTCCACAAACTTTGGGCAGGGACACCACTCCTACTCCCTGGCTAATACCACTCCATGGACCCAACCTCCATGAATTGATCTCACTTCTCTTTAAACTCTGTTCTAGTTGTAGCCTTCACAGCCTCCTGCAGCAAGGAGTTCCACAGGTTGACTCTTTGCTTTGTGAAGAACAACTTTCTGTTACTAGTTTGAAGCCTGCTACCCATTCCTTTCCTTTGGTGTCCTCTAGTCCTTCTATTATGGGAACTAATGAAGAACTTTTCTGTATGCACCCTCTCCACCCCACTCATGCTTTTATAGACCTCTATCATATCCCCCCTTCATCTCCTCTTTTCTAAGCTGAAAAGTCCCAGTCTGTTTAGCCTCTCTTCATATGGGACCTGTTCCAAACCCCTCATCATTGTAGTTGCCCTCCCCTCTCCCACCCTCTCTCTTCCCCTCTCCCACCTCCTTTTCCCAGTCTCCCCCAGTTTTGTTCAATAAAGAGAGATTCTATTTTTGAACACAATTTTCCTTTATTTTGTACATCAGGAAGGGGGGCTAGGGAAGGGTAAGTGGAAGGAGGTGAGGGAGGAATGGGATACAAACCCCCGATGGGGAGGACTGGGCTGGCTCTGCAGGTTTCTGGGGGTGGAACCTCTCCTGCAGCCCCCCAATTGCCCTCTCTCCCCAGATGGCAGCCTGCGGCAAGTGCAGCCGGTCTGATGACCGAGTGCTGTGATGTGCCCAGTGTGGGCACTCAGGGCACTCCAAGCCAGGACTGCTTTGCAAGCGGGGCACCCCTGAGAACTGTCTGTCCGGGGTGGGAGTCGGGTCCCTTTAAGCACAGCCCTCAGCTAGCCTGAGACAGCAGCTCCACGCTCTAAGTCCTCATCTGATGCCCTGCCGGCACTGCTTCCGGCCATCCTTAACCCCGGTTCAGGGTCCACTCTGTGTGAACATGCTAGTTCCAATTAGGAAAATGCTAATTCGAACTAGTTTTTAGTTCTAGATGCGTTAGTTCGAATTAACTTAGTTTGAATTTACTAATTCGAACTAAGTTAGTTCGAATTAGCGCTGTAGTGTAGACATACCCTTAGTCTGTAAAATGGGGATAATAGCACTTCTTTATCTCACCAGGTGTTTTTAGTATAAATTATAAACACATTGTAAAGATTATGTGGTGCTTGTAAATTGCATTGGTGGGGGCCATAGAAGTACCCTAGATAAACAGAAAAACTCAGTCTCCATTTCTGTAAATCTAGCATTTTTTATAAAGTAAAAACAAAAACACAAGCTCTTATCTCCAAACAGCTAACCAACCCAAAAATGTTATCCATTGTCATAAAACAGATGCAAAGTTCTCCATTAAGTGAAATAAAGTAGCCTACATATCATACTATCTGGACTGTGAATGACTCAGGCCCTTATTAGTCATGGCACAGAAGGGTTTGCAATTTATTTTTGTGGGTTGGAGGCAAGGAGGTGGGAATGGGTTATTTCAATTACATAGTGGTTTCGAGAAATACGCCTAGAATACCTTGTGACTAAGGAACAAGTCCATTCACAAGGGAGAAAATAAAATAAATGTAGTGTGCAGTCAGGCACAAAGAAAATTTTTAAGTGCAACACATGCCAAAATCTGGGTGGCTCTAGGAGAAACAACTTCCAGCATATCAGATAATATTGTCCTGGTATATTCTGGTTTTCTGAGCAGGGAGAAGGCTGGGAATCTGGTGGAATATGTGGGAAAGAGATATATTTGGCCACACAAAAAAGTTTTCATTGCATGATATTCATTAATGAAATTAAACTGGATAATATCTATCATGGCTAGCATCTCATATACACAGGTGCATGTGACTCCAGACTCCGAAACCCTGAGTACAACAATTTTATAATTTGTCATGAAACCATATTAGAGACCGCAGCTCCTGCTCTGGCTCTTGCTACTAAATTAAGACACAAAATTATCTTTTCCCCTTGAGTAATGTAAATGATTTTGTGATGCTAGCAGTCTCATCAACTGTTTTTTATAACTGTTGAGACAGTAAATCCAGAAGTCTGGGAAACAGTGGGTAAGAGTATATACTAGTTGGAAGCAACAAGAGAAGGATTAGCAGCATTAAAAATCTATCCTGCAACAAAGAAAACCACACACAAAAACTGCAATAACACTAAACATTCTAAAGTTCATTGTTAGTTCTAACAGCATGTCATTGCATCTTCTATGCCTTGATGCATTTAATTAGACTGCAGACTTTCAAGGGCAGAAACTTTGTCTTACATGTCTGTAACACATCCAGATCCAGATAATCAAAGATGCAGTATTTAGGTGACTAACTTCCATTAATTTCAATGTTAATGTAAGCCAAAAGGAAAACAAATTTGTGTAGGCATGCCTATGCTTCACAGAATACCCAGCTGGTAAGACTAGATGGAAAAAATGAAAATGATATTTTAAAAATATTTTTACATCCACAGAGCTAGCACCAAATGCTGAATTAAATCAAGATTTTTTTTTTAATAAAAGCCTCCTTACTCCAGTAACTTGAGTTAAGATAATTTCTTGCAGGTCATCCACTGTCTTAAGACCTTTATAGAAAACAAAGAGAGAAATCTCTCTTAAGCAACTGACCATGCAAAGAAGCAGCAAAAATAAGTTTCTAGCACAGGTGGTCGTTAACTAAAGATTGAACAAAACTGCAATGGAAACCCTAGGGATACTTTATAACAGTCACTGACTTAAGAGGCAGCATGCAATGGGTTTTGTCTGAAGCTTTTTTAAGTCAATGGAAAGACTTTCATTGACTACAGTGGGCTTTGACTCAGTGAACTGTTGCTGGCTTTTCAGTGTCTGTATTGTTTTTGCCTCCCAATAGGGAGGTAATGTTCATAGAGCATTAACTAATGGATCAGCAGTACCCCTTCTTAATGTTCATAATCAGGTATGACTGTTCATACAAGAGTTAAACATATATGTTATTATCATCCTTAACCCAAAGAAGAGTTGATTGCCATCTCTATAAAGATGAAGACATAATAAAAAAGACTACTGAGAAAATTCATTTAATATAGGAACAGATTTCTGAACAATCAGATGTCATCCAGTGTCCACCCCAGGGAAAAAAAGTGTATGAGGATTCTAGAGCATGTGGGAGACATAAATAATGAATTTAAAGGACCAAGCCACATATAAGTACTTAAAATGGAGTGAGCACGAATAAGAAGCATGTGAAAAGATTGCGCCACCCTGAAGATGTCTTAAGCTTTAAGTCACTAAAAGCTACTGAAATGAAAGGAGAAAAAATAAAAATTAAATAAAACCCATCCACACCTTTTAGACCAGACAAAATAATCAAACTAATATAAATTAATTATACTTAGACCTTTTATGGGACTCCACACCTTCAGAATAAATGCATTCATTAATTAAGTTTCTACTCTTGAATCCAAAATATGCTTTTAGAAGAAGCTAAGGCAGGTAAGCCCCCAACTGTGCAAAACCTAAGGGCTACGTCTAGACTGGCATGAATTTCCGCAAATGCTTTTAACGGAAAAGTTTTCCGTTAAAAGCATTTGCGGAAAAGCACGTCTAGATTGGCAGGATGCTTTTCCGCAAAAGCACTTTTTGCGGAAAAGCGTCCGTGGCCAATCTAGATGCGGTTTTCCGCAAAAAAGCCCCGATCGCCATTTTCACGATCAGGGCTTTTTTGCGGAAAACACTACTGTGCTGTTTACACTGGCCCTTTTGGGCAAAAGTCTTTCAGAAAAAGACTTTTGCCCAAATGGGAGCAGCATAGTTTTTCTGGAAAATCACTGACGATCTTACATGAGATCGTCAGTGCTTTTCTGGAAATTCAAGCAGCCAGTGTAGACAGCTGGCAAGTTTTTCCGCAAAATCAAATGATTTTGTGGAAAAATTTGCCAGTCTAGACACAGTCAAGAAGTTTACTGCCTCGTAGATGACTGGTGCAGTTCAAATCCTGACATAAGTCAATCAAATGTTCAGCTTATTTTTTTAACAGAAAATTATTGTGTTAGTTGTGGTAGAACGAAGATTCACTGCGGCTATCCCTGCCATCCCTTCGGGATCTTTTAACACAATAGAACAATTTTCTTTGTGGTCTTGAAAAGTGGTCCAGCACCGCGTTTATTGTGCTGGTATTTGAAGTACATCATCAGGATGTAACATGACATGTTGATGTGATGTTGCACAACAACGCAGAAATTACAGGAGGACATGCTGAATGTGGTCTGAAAAACAAAGTCTTAAGTGTGATGCTTTTACAATGCAATGTGCCAACTGAAGAGGCTGCAGAGGAGATTTCCCTGCCTCTAATTAGGCTTCGCCCCTGTCTGGAAGTTGCTTAACCCTTCTTCTCAGGAATCATATTTATTCCTCATTATAAATTACTTGTTGAACTGTAGTAAGTGATTAATAGACTAAAGGCCAGAACCAACCACCATCTAGTCTGACATCCTACATAACACCAGCCAGAGAATCTCAGACAATAATAAGTGTTTTGATTTTGGAATATAATGGTTACAGAAAAAAGGCCAGATTTCAAAATAAATGTTCTGCAGAATAAACCCAAATCCCACCTCCCTTTGCTTGAATAATGTGAGCGAGGCTGTGAGGTGGTGTCACAAGGGGTTACACATCAGGCAAAAGAAACCAATGAACGTTGAGCTTGGGCCACGAAGAGGTGCAATTTAAGTGCTGTCTTACCATAGCGACTGCTCCCAGATTCTGAGGGCAGACCCCAGTTCCCAGGACACTGTAAGCGCTCCCCCTTCTCACCCACCTATGCAGGATACAGCTCTCTCCTGAAATCAAATGCGCACCGCCCACCCCCTCGTCCACTCTCCTCCTTCCCTTTTAGGGCATTCCCAGCTAGAGCCGCTCCCCTCTCCTGCACTGCTGACCCTGAGCGTGTCGGTGGCTGCGAGCCAGCCGTGCGCGCTGCTCAGAGGAAATGCGGGGCACCTCCTGCTTGCCTTGTGCTTCTGCTCCCCCTGACCTCCGCAAGGTGTCGCCTTTTGCAGCGGAAAAGCCTGTGCAATCACGCTCTTAATTATTTATTTACCAACGGGGGAAGGGGAAGGGGCAGGACTGGGGAGAGCCCTTGTATTTATTTACTTTGCAATTTGCCTCCCCCGGGCAGCGCCGCCGCGGTGCTCCCGCCCTGCCCGGCGCCCCCACCGGGTTGTTGTTATTTGCACAACACACAACCAATCCGACACCTTGGATTGAACCGTCTCCATAATGACTTCCTTTTTGTCCTGGCCGTGCTTGCAAAGCTCGCCGCCTACATCTTCCCTTCGTATTAGCAACTGCTGCAAAATCAATCGCGCTGGCAAGCCTGACTGATACGACTTTCTTAAAAATGAGGTGGCGGGGAGACATGCAAAGAGGGAACTGCATCCTAAAGGCACCCACCCTGCTCTATGCAAAGCCCTGAATAGGCACATCATTGGTGCAATCACAACCCTTGCAAAGTGCGTCCCCTCCCCAATTCCTCAGGGTGGCCGGGCGCACGGCTCGGATTTTGCATTCTTTTTAAATTATTCTTCTTTATTTGCAAAGGGAATTGGACCTAATTCTCCTTGCAAAGAATAAAGAGCAAAGGGGCTTTTGGCGCCAAATGCCAGGCACCTCCCCTGCTTTTATGGAAATTAAGGAGGTGGGGTTAAGCCTCTCTCTCCTCTCTCTCTTTCCTTCCCGGGTGTGTCAGGGTGGGATTTTTTTTTTAAGTTAATAATATCCAAGAGCTTCAAAGCCAGCCAGTGACAGTCATCTGTCTGCAAGCAAAGGGTGAATGTGGAGGCTTAAGCCAGCCTTGAGGGACGAGCAGTCTGGCGCTCAATAAAGTGCAACATACAAGATCATCTGCCTCTTTCTTTTTCCGCCCCCTCCCCCCTTTGCAACACCCATCACCAAGGAGGAGGTAAGAAGAGGAAGCTGTAAGGACCGCGTCTGTAATAAGAAGGGAGGGCAAAACCAAATAAATAAATACAACCCCACATTGTATTGGAGCTGCAAAACTGGCGAGGATGGGTGAGGGGGGATGGCAGGGGCCGTTCAGTGATTTGTGTGGGGTTTTTCACTGATCAGAAAGCAATCTTCAGGGTTCCTAAGGCTGTTGCTTGGAGCTCGCAGTGTATTGTAGGAGCTGTTTCATTGCTTTGATTTATTTTAAACGGCTTAATAGATTTTGTAAGTAGAAAAATGGTACAATAGTGGAAGCGGTCAGGGGGCGGGGCAGAGAGAGCAGCTGAGCTGGGCTCGTTTCATTCCATTTCATCATAAGGCTTTTTTTTTTAATGGAGATTTTCCTTTTGCTCCCAGTTTAAATGTCAGCTGTTGGAAATCCTGCACACCGATTTTCCTCCGTCTTGTACTAGGTGAGGTGAACGGGGACACTGCTCGCCTGTTCCAGACTTAAATCATTTTAAATATCAGATGCAACCGGGCTCCGGTGCTGGAAGGGGGGTTGTCGTGGAGGGCACAATTTAAGACATCTTGCTCCGGAGGGGAAGGGGCTCGGAAGCTTGTGTTTGTAGCAGGTCTCATCGAATGTAGGGCATGGCAAAGTTCCCTTGTTGCATCTGCTGCCTTTCACCTCTTTGCCCAGGAGAGAAACTTCCTGTACCTTGTTGGCATCTCAAAGGGTTTTGTTGTTGATGCCGGCTTTGTTTAAATTGAAATTATTAAATAAGATTGCTGCATTTTGCTACTCCCTATCCCCCTCCCCTCGAGTTGTGTGCGGGTTTTTCTGAGTAGCTTTGAGTGAATGAACTGGCAAGTTGCAAAGTTGCACTGTCCCCTTTGCAACCGTTCCTGCGGACGACAAAAAGGTGGAAACTTCCTCTACTTTTGTTGGCAGGTTAAGAAGGCTTTCTGGAGCGATTGCGGTATCAAGCTTTGCATATGGGTATAATGCAATGGTTGGGTTACTCTGGTCATTTGAAGCGGTTTGGAGAGCTTACAGTGTGTAAAGCTGCACAGAAACCCCATTGCATCCCTCCTGTACCTTCTTGGCTTGTTTTGTTTTCTTACACAGCCCAGGCTTAAAACAGAAAACTTTGTATGTGTGTGCACCGCCTGGTTTTTTGTTTTGTTTTGGTCTGAGTGGATTAATCAGCATTACAGGAGTGAGATGTATTTCTCCAGATTTGCACAGTGCTTCCTGCCTTCCTCCTGTATCTTAATGATTGTGGAATTTGGGTTTTTTTTAATTGGGAGGAAAAATATTGTATAACAATTCATGTCTAAATGTATTTTCTCTTGTTTTAACTTGTTGCTTATTTTTTATTTTCTTTCGGGTCTTGGAAGAAGTGTCTTTTGGTGGAAGCACGCTGTCTGTGCAGTGGAACCTTCCTCTAAATAGCAGCCCAACTGAGAAATCAGCAAAAGGAATCCAATAATGCCAGGGATGGTCAGTAAAAACCCAGACCTCGAGTTTGACTCTTTGCAGCCCTGCTTCTATCCAGATGAAGATGATTTCTATTTGTGCGGTCCGGACTCTGCTCCCCCAGGAGAGGACATCTGGAAAAAGTTTGAACTGCTGCCTACCCCTCCTCTGTCTCCCAGTCGGGCAGGACTTCAGGAGAACCCCCCAGGAGGGGCCCCACTGCCATGGGGAGGGGTGGCTCTAGGGGGATTCCGAACCCGTGATCCTCTGGACTGGGCATCTGAACTGTTGCTGCTGCCCCCTGAGGCTGACCTTTGGGGAAGCACGGATGGAGGAGACTTATTCGAGACGGGCTTTGAGGAGGGCAACAACCTCAACTCCATCATCATCCAGGATTGTATGTGGAGTTGCTTTTCTGCCCGCGAGAAGCTGGAGCGGGCAGTGAGTGAGAAACTGCAGGGCAAAGTGGGAACAGCAGTGGCCTCCGTGACAGCTGGTGCACCCGCTACCAGCAGCAGTCCCGGGGGCACCACCAGCAATAGCCGATCAGAGCTCAACAACTCTGTGTCAGAGTGCGTGGATCCTGCAGTGGTGTTCCCTTTTCCCATCCACAAGAAGGAGCCAGTGGCAGCAGCCCCAGCAACAGGGGGAATGGCTGGCATACGGGTGAACATTAGTGGGAGCAGTGGGATTGCACAGGGGGCAGCAGCTGCCACCCAACGCAGCACTCGCCACACAAATGCCACCAGAGCTAACAGCAGCTCAGGAGATGATACTCTCAGTGACTCAGGTAAATATTCTTGTCACAGATTGGTTAGCCTGTGTACAAATCCCCAGCAGTATTTGTATGTGCTGGGTCGCCCCACCCTCAAATACAGCGTTGTGGGCAGCATTATCTTTATGATCCATCTTCCCCAAGCAAAGGCAGAGTGAATTCATTAGGAGCAGCCTTGCAAAATTCAGTTCACATGGAGTGAATGTTAATTGCTGGTCAAGCATTAGTTCATTTTTATTCTCATCTTGGAAAGGTGGGCGAGAAATGTTGTCCCTCCTAAGTCACTGGCAGTGGGAAAAAAAACAAGGAGTGGTCTTTCTCTCTTCACATTTTCCTTCCTGTAATCAAAATTAAGCCCAGTCTTTCCCTTCTCCACCCCCCACATGCACCCATGTGGTCAGGAGACCAAAGAAAATAAATCCATGATCCTAGGTCATGCCCTCTTTCTTTGTTTCTTGCATCTCAGTGAGTCAATAAAAAAAAGATTGAGGGAAAGTTGGTTGCCATATGCCTTAGTGCTTGAGGAAGCCCCCTGCCTTGAAGTGCTTGGGCAGAGGGGAGGAGGGTAAATAAAATGGCAGATGAAGCTTGGGGGGTGGAGCTGGAGAAGAGCAAATATTGCACAATCAGTTCAGTGTAGAACATGACAGTGGTGTGAGCCCTCAGGGCAGGGGAATCCCTGCTGTTCAAGAAAGGGGAGGCTGGGCAGAGTCCATTACCAGGAGATTCAGAAGAGGTCAGATGGATGTATCTAAAGCTAATCTGGAAAAGGGGAAGGTTATAAATCCCAGACCACTCTCATTTGTTTTTCTTTGTTGATAAAAACATAACCAGGAACAAAACTCAAAGCTCTCCATGTGAGTTGCATGCCTTTTGCTTGCTCCCTCCTTTTTTAACTGATATATAGATTTGCCAGTAGGTGGCAGCGTTCTTGCCCTAGGTCATTGTCATTTGAAAAAGATTCCTTGAAAGGACCCTTTTGCAGGCAGCTGATGATAAAGCAGACAGTGTAACTAAAGGACATCCTGTCTTGGGTATGTTTTTACTAAACAGCTGCTGGGTGAGGTTTGACAGATTTTTAAAAAACTTCTGTTATGCCAAAATGTACAGTTCATTCATATGGCCAAATAAAATGCAGTTTATGCAAAATGTATTGTGTAAACAGACCATTGCTGACATAATAAAACATTTTTGGTGTAAAATAATCCTGCCTTGTACATGGTTTTGAAATGGCTAGGCAGTCTAATAATTTATAAGGGAAATGTTTGATTTGGGGTCTATGAATTAAGACAGGCAGAAGAAAATCTAGATTACTAAAAAATCCTCCCATGTAAAAAAATTCCAACTGTAGTTGCAGAGAAGTCCAGTACAATTGTAAACACAGTTTCTGTTATGTAAATGAGTAGATCCATATGACCATCATCATAAAGTTGATGATAAGCCTCTTGTTTCAAAAGGCTGACTGTCCCTTTAATGTCTGTGCCTTGACAGCTTTCTGTGAGGAAGCACTTCCTCCCAACAGCTGTCTTCTTGGCAGTAAACCAAAACATTGGCTTAAAGGGACTTTCAGACTGGAACAGCTTCACATTCTGCATCAGAACAAATCCTGTGATTGTTTAGTTTTCTGGCTCTGTTTTGATCAAGCAAGAGAGGTGTTGTGATTGTGTGTGTGTGTGTATGTGTGTACTTGAGCGTGTTCTGTTCCCCAGTTTGATGGTTAAAGTATAAATTAGGAAATTTTCTTTAATACTATTTTCTCTCCTGTGTTTATTTGGGTTGCACCTTTATGAATCCTCCTGTTGAACAGCTTGAAAGTGCAGAAAACTATCTGTTCTTACAGTTATAATTTTAATTTTGTAGAGATACCCACTTATGTCTGGGTCTGAGTGTATGCATGATGTGTGTATGTTTATCTATATCTATCTGTAGATAGTATTTGTACCTTATTTTTGTGCATATTTCAAGCACTTACATATTTGTGAGTTCTGTTCGTCCTAAGAATTCACACAGATAGGTTGCTAGCTTTTAAATTTCAAAGTCCTTTTTGAATATTTTTTGGAGAGAACTTACCTTATTTTACATTTTGTATTTCTAAAGATGATGAAGAGGAAGAAGAAGAGGATGAAGAGGAAGAAATTGATGTCGTGACAGTAGAGAAGAGGCGCTCTTCCTCCAACAAGGCTGTTACTACTCTCACTATTACCGTGCGCCCTAAAAATGCCACCTTGGCATCGGTGAGAATGCAGCAGAATGAACTGATTTTAAAGCGTTGTGCCCCAATTCACCAGCAGCATAATTATGCTGCCCCTTCTCCATATATGGAAAGTGAAGATGCCCCACCACAGAAAAAGCTAAAAAATGAGGTGCCCCGTCCAATAAAGCCCATGATCCAACCAAAGTCTAAGAATTCAAGTCCTCGAAACTCAGATTCAGAAGATAGTGAACGTCGACGCAACCACAATATTCTGGAACGTCAGCGGCGTAATGACCTGCGATCTAGTTTCCTCACATTAAGGGACCATGTACCAGAACTAGTTAAAAATGAGAAAGCTGCAAAAGTGGTTATCTTGAAAAAGGCCACTGATTATGTCCATTCTCTTCAGGCAGAGGAACACAAGTTATTGCTAGAAAAGGAAAAATTGCAAGCCAGACAACAGCAGTTACTAAAGAAAATAGAACAGACACGGACTTGCTAAACCTTTTTTTTTTTTTTTTTTTTTTTTTAAATGTCTGATCTGGACAGTCACTGCCACTTTGCACATTTTGATTCTTTTAAAAAAAATTGTGTTTTTGACGTTAAGAATGTTGGTTTTACTTTCAATCCAGTCCTTCAAGTAGTTAACAACTATGTTATCCGGGTACAGAGCACATGGATGTTCTTGTAAGGAGTTCAACAGACTGCCAAACAATGATGGACTGCCTTTCTTAAGTATTTCTTCTTAAGAACTATAGATGTTCTTTAAAAGTTGTGAGCATTTGGAGCTGCTGATGACACCTAGTTGAGTTTAAAAACATTCATTTCTATTTTTTAATGGTGCTTATGTTCTAACAGATGTTACTTTAGGGGTTACCATTTGTACCTCTGTGGGAATTTTCTGTAAATACCATCTACACACTTGCCTTTTGTACATGTCTTGGGTTATGAGAGGTAGCTCTTGCTACCAGTATTTGACTGGAAGTTCATACCTAAGTACTGTAATACCTCAATGTTTGAGGAGCATGTTTTTGTATACAAATATATTGTTAATCTCTGTTATGTACTGTACTAATTCTTACACTGCCTGTATACTTTAGTATGATGCTGATACATAACTAAATTTGATACTTATATTTTCGTATGAAAATGAGTTGTGAAAGTTTTGAGTAGATATTACTTTATCACTTTTTTGAACTAAGAAAACTTTTGTAAAGAAATTTACTATATATGCCTTTTCCTAGCCTGTTTCTTCCAGTTAATGTATTTGTTAATGTTTGGTGCATAGAACTGGGTAACTGCAAGTTCTGTGTTTAATTTCTTCCAACGATGTACATTTAGTGCTGCATCTTATAGCACTTTGAAATACCTCATGTTTATGAAAATAAATAGCAATTAAATGATGTGCTCTTCACTATTTATTTATAAATGTAGCTATCCTGTTTTATTATAAGTTCAATAGTGTCCATGAGACATAAAGACATGATTCCAGCTCCCTCCCCCTCGGCATTTAATATCACAGGATAGAACTTACACTTCAGGAGGGGTGAGAAGCCAGCAAATTACCATTTCTGATAATAAAGTAATTATGGTGGGAACAGTTATAATGTATTCATGTCAATCCACATACTAGATCTCTCTTTTGATATAGTGATCTCTCTGTGAGCCTTAGCCAAAGCCCATTGAAGACTCCCATTGACTTCAGCAGTCTTTGGATCAGTCACTGAATGCACAGCACTCTTAGGGGTAGGATACAATCTTGTTTTCCACCAGCTGGTGATCTGGGCATATAGCAAGAGCAGTATATCAATGGCATGAACTGACATAGGGAGGAAAGAGAAGTGTCTGTCTAGTGGACCAGGATCTTAGGATCTGAGCCTAAGGCCTTGTCTATACTTATCGGTGGATCATTGATCTTCTGGGGTTCGATTTAGCTGGTCTAATAAAGACCTGCTAAATCGAATTGGCGGGCACTCCTGTTGACCATGATACTCCTTGCAGTTGCAAAAAGTAAGGGAAGTCGAAAGCCCCAGAAAATCAATGTAAAGTATGTAGACTCTAGCTACACAACTACCACAGCTGGAATTTCATATATTACATTGATGTTCTCTGTCAGTGTAGACCTGGCCTCACTTTGATTCTGTTCCTTATTGTATCAAAAGCCATACCTCTAAGGTTAGCCACCATTTGTTAAGAGAGGCAAAATTTGTGTTGGCCTGTGGTTTGTATTCTGTCTTAATGCCAACAATGCTCAAAAATCAGTTAAAAATCCCACTTCCCTTTATAGACCAGTCTTGCAGTGTTATTTAGTACTACAGTGTTATTTAGTTATCTCAGCACTGCCATAGCAGGCTTGTAATGTTTCAGAAATGTCGCTTCTGAATCCAGGGAGTGAGGGGAAGAAGTACTGAAGCCAAGCTGTGTATACGCTGCAGAATCAAGATTGGGAGGTTGCTTTTTCCTCAGGAGCAGGAAGGGAAATTTGAGGTTGGCACGAGGGTAGGGGTCTATGAAATGCACTTGATCACTATACCACAAACTTTTCTAAGGAGGCGTTAGGGGTCTTAAGAGCTGTTGCAGCAGTAGGCTTTGTAGAATTCAATATTTATTTTAAATAATTTCAACAGGTAGTACTGATGTTTTATAAGCACTTTTTTTTATTTTTTATTAAAATTTTCATAAGTGCAAGAAATTATAGGGAGGGATCAGACACTAAGGAGAGGGTCAGACAATAAGTATTTAAGGACAGCACATATTGAGATTAAAAAAGCTAAAGCTTTATAAGCATTAAAAATTGCCAATGTCACATGTCAAAATATCTGAAGTAAATGTCCTTAAATTCTAAGAAGCTTTGAAGCATCATTCTTCTTATTTTGCCAATCTATACATTTGATTATTATAGATTAAAATATTTTTTGTAAGCAAAATCAATCTTTCCCTCCATTTACCAGTAAAAATCTAATCCTTCCAATCCTATATATCATCCAAAATGGCCAAGTGTTCCACCTCCCTTCACCTCCCACACAATATTCTGCAATTGCATGGAGATTAAGGATTTCAATAGTATAACCAAACTTTTTATCAAAGGCAGTGGGAGTTTTGCTTAATAAAGTCTTCAGGAGTTGGAAGTATCTATTTGTAATTGAGTAAATATATAGGGGTCAAAGCTCATCTGGTGTAAACCAATATAGCTCCATAGGGTTCATGCATATCTACACCAATTTACACCACCTGAGGATCTGGTCTATATATATTAATTCAAAATTGTCAATTTAAACTTGATTAAAAGCTTTATTCAATAAATACAAGTCTCAATGAAGTGAGGGGAGTTTTGTGAGCTAGGGAAGCAGGATCAGGCCTTGATCGAAGGCACAAATGCTGAGGGAATGAAAATCCCTTCATTAAATGAATAGCGAGTTCCATTTTCAGTGTTAAAATTTCAAGAAGTCTGTTCTGAACTGCAGTTTCTATTTGAATGCTTCATTAGTGATTGAAAATAACATTCAACATTGGTCAGAAATAAGTAAAGAGTGACATAAAGAATTAAGCCAATTATTTTCCCCTGCACATTACTTTGGTTGGTTGTGATTTAAGGCCTGATCCAAATCTCATGGAACTTAATGAGGGAGGGGGGTCCCTTGAGTAAGTTTACTGAAGCACAACCATTCCCGCAACACAAAATTATATTAATTTAAAAAAAAAAAGTTTGAAGACAAAAAAGGACAATGACTGTTCCATGCTGGAACACTTAACTGTACTAGCTAGCTACAGCTAGTTTGAAACCGTTCTCAAACCATTTCTACTAGCAACTGTTAGAATATTGTTCTGAAGCACTGTAGGTAGCAGGGGTTTCATTCTCATGGGGGAAGAGGGCTTTTTCAGCCAGCCAATCACCCAGACATTCTATTGCCTTCCCATTTCCACCAGCACTGTTTCTTCACATTAATATGTAACCACACTGAAGATGGATAAAAAAAAAATGTTACAACTGTAACCAATGGAACTGACAGTGCCCATTTACTGGATATGCAATATACAGAAATATTTCCCTAATTTATCAGAAACAGTTGTGATCTGTTCATATGTCATGCTCATTGCTGAGTGATCAGGGATCAAGATGAGTGTTAAACTAAGATATATTGTGTTTGATTAAAGATTCCTCACCCCCCCCCCCCCCATTTTTAAGTGTCCTTTTTTGGAAAAATGGGGGCCTGATCCTACTTTCATTTGATTAAACATCTGGACCAGCATGACTGATCAACAGTCTTTGCCATAACACTGTCACTACCCATCTGAGGGTATGTCTACACATCAAAGTTAATTCAAAATAACAGCCGTTATTTCCTATTAACTTTCCTAGCATCTACACAGGCAAACTGCTATTTCGAAATAAAATCGAAATAGCAGGGCGCTTATTTTGAATTTGGTAAACCTCATTCTACGAGGAATAATGCCAAATTCAAAATAGCTAATTTGAAATAAACGCTGTGTAGATGCTTATTCCGAAATAGGGGGCCTCCAGCCCTTCCCAGTTTCCCCTGGTGGACACTCTGGGCCAAACCAGGAAAACTCTTCTCCTCTCCCCCAGGCCCATAGCCCTTAAAGGGGTAGACTCTTGTGTGCCAGAGCCAAGCCTGCCAGCAGTCACTGTCCCTCACCCAGTGGCCAGAGAATAAGCTGGGCAGCCAGCGCCAGCCAGCTGTCCCACGCCCAGTCCCTCAGCTCCCAGGAGCCAGCCAGGTGCTGGAGATGGCAGGCACCCTCCTGGACTAGTGCGGAGATCATGGACCTCATTGAGGTTTGGGGGGAGGCCTCCAATGTCCATGATCTCTGCATTAGACGGAGAAACACTGCCATCTACGGACGCATAGTGGCACCATGACCACCAAAGGCCACATGCACACACAAGAACAGGTGTGCAGGAAGATCAAGGAGCTGCAGCAGGCGTACACCAGGGCCACTCAGGGCAGCTCCTCAGCAGGGGCAGACACCTGCACCTACTTCAACGCCCTGGACTGCATCATGGGGGGCCGGGACAGTCTGTGCCGTCCCGGGGGGCAGCAATGGGACCGGAGGGCCCTGACCAGGGTGCAGAGGAGAAGCTGCCATGGAGGGTGCCATGCTGGCTGGACCCCTGAACTGTCCCTGCAGCGGAGTCACTACCGTCATCCGGGGAGACCACACCATGTAAGTGCCATCACTGTCCCCTTCACCTCACACAGGGGGGCTGGGCTTCACCCACTGTGTCCCCAGGGAGAACTGACCACTTCTCTTCTTTCTCCACAGCCGCACCAGCTGCATGTGCTGGGAGACAGTTGGCCCGGCGAGAACCCCACTCCTGAACCCTGAGCTTCCCCTCCCCTTTCTTCTCCTTGCTTCCCCTTCCAGCTCCCTCCTCCCAGTTTTCTCCCACCCTCTATCCTCCCCTCTCCCACTTCCTTTCCCCAGTCTCCCCAGAGTTTCATGCTCCCCCCCCCCCAGTTTTGATAAATAAACAGAGTTTATATTTTTAAAAATACATGTATTTTATTTGACATCAGGAAGGGGGGCTAGGGAGGGGTAAGTGGAAGACGTGAGGAAGGAATGAGGCACAAGCCTCCAGTGGGGCAGACCAGGGAGGCTCTTAGTTCTCCTCAGGGTGGAAGCTCTCAAGCAGGGCCTCCTGGATACTGACAGACCCCCGATGGACCTCCCATATGGTAGCCTGCAGAAAGTGCAGCCAGGCTCACAGCAACAAGTCCACGAGAAACACCAGAGTGCCCAGGGGCAGCTCTGGCTCCATGTTGCAGAGTGCTGTGGTGTCCCGAGTGAGGGCAACCAGAATATACAGACACAAAATGCTTTGCCGTCCCTCATCGAGGTAGACAAGCAAGCAGGAAAACCTGAGAACTGGCTGTCTGGGGGGGTCCCTTTAAGCACTGACCTCAGATAGCCTCAGGCAGCAGCCCCACACTGTAAGTCCTAACCTGATGCTCTGCTGGAACTGGTTCCGGCCAGCCTTAAATGCGATTCAGAGAACACTCAGTGTGGATGCGCTATTTCGAAATAGCAAAATTCTATTCGAAATGCATTTTGTGTGTAGACACATTATTTTGAATTAAGCTATTTTGAAATAACTATTTCGAAATAAGATATTTTGAAATAACACTGTAGTGTAGACATACCCTTGTCATTTTTTTCTTTTAAATTACTTTTAGGTGTTCATAAACTGCCTTTCAAAATTGGAATAGCTGGTAATTTGGAATGGACAGATTTTGTGCTTGTTTTTACAAAATTTGAAATTTAAGTTTTACGAACTTTTAGATAAAAATGAAATGGAAGTTGGTTTCATTTGGATGCTTTCTTGCATACAAACTTTTTAATTTAAATGAAAATTTGAAAAGTCATGATACAGACCTATGTTGTTGGGATGTTACTTTGGTTGCTTCAAGAGGGCTTGAGGTAAAACAGACAAATGTAGAAAATATGTGTTTTATTTAATAATAGTTTCATGAAGATCCTTATGCAAATGTAGACAATAGACAAAAATACTCTTTTATGCAAGTCTGCAGAGATTAGAATCCCTAAGTAGTCATTCAAACATTATATACAAATATTCTATCCTAATCTGTTAATGATATGCACATTATATTTTCATGGCCTAATTTCTCATCTACGTACTCATCACTTATAGGCGTCCAAGGGGAAATCTTACTCGCTTTGAGGGATCCCAGAGAGAGAGAGAGAGAGAGAGAGAGAGAGAGATTTTCATGACAGTCCACAACATATCTGGAGAAATGGTTACAAATGATCAGGTCTGTTGAACTGCTAGACAAGTGCCAGTGTAAGAGACAAATTCCACTTTCCAGTCAACCCTAGTACTACATTTAATGCAGAATGTAACAGTGACTGTTATGTGGTTTAAGATAACATTTTCTAAGGGCATGCTATCCCATAAATGCTTACATATAGGTTTTTGCACTTTCCTTTGAAGCCAATCTGGCCAATCAGAGGCAGGATGCTGAACTACATGGCCCTAGTATACCAATCCCTAGGTTTTTGTTTATAGAACACAGATGTACCATTACTGCTGACTGAATAAAATGGATTTCTCCCTGGTATGTATTACCTGAGTTAAAATATACCCCAAAGGACACTCCCCAGCCCCCAATTTTCTATTTATTTAAAATTATCATTAAAAAACATGGAACTTCAAACACTCACAATGAAATGATCCCCCATAAAGCAGTATAAGTGAAAATTGACCATTGGGAGAGCTTAAAGAAGCTTAAAGAGGTGAAATGTGTTAACAGTATCATTATCACTAGGTCACCTGTTGCCAATAACACTTGTGAAAGTAAATTTCCTGGCCCCCAAGCTACAGTTATAGAAACTTATCACCAAGTTATGGCAGAAATTGCTTGAATTTCCATGACATGTATTATTCACACAGAAGGCATTGTTTGCACTATATCTGCTAATGAGCCTAAACATGATGAAATTATTTATAAATGATTCAGCATTAAGTCTTCTTTGCCTGACTTGTTACTAGTTTAAATCAGAAGATTAAAGTTGATTAAATATATTTTTGTGTGAATTTGCTTCTCTTTGATTTAATATTGTTTATTGTGGTCTTTCAAATCTCTAGTCAGGACTTTTTAATGTGTAGTCCCCTTACTAAAGATGCTTCTGCTTATACTCTGGGAAGAGCCTGTGTGTTGCAGTCTAGCCCCAGAGACTACAATTCCCATGAGCCCTGGAGGAAACCAGGAAGTAAATTACTTTTGTTTGGGAGATCTGAGTCTCTCCACCTGTGTGGAGGAAGACTCAGCAGTCTGTGGACTCTTCCCTCTGTTTTTGGAGCAGAAAGGGAGCCAGCTGCTGTGGAGGAGTTTGATTCAATTCAGGAGCTGTTATGTTCCAGTTACAAACTGGGATCTAGCAGGCTGCTTCTGATTGCCCTAGCGGGGAGACCCGTTGGCGGTACTTGTGGCTAGAAGCCACTCTGCATCCAGCACACAGAGGGAGACTGTGAGTAACTTGGCATCTTTGAAAAAATGCTGCCTGGGACAGACCTCAGAGATACAGACTAACTCTGGGTTCAAAGAGGGGCAGAGAGGTCAACCCAGTGAACCAGAGCTGCTGCACAGCTTGGACCCACATACACACTACCTACAGAGAATCTCCATTACAGTTGCAGTTCTTCAAGTGCATCCACGCAAGCAAGAGTCTGGGACTTTGAGTCCAGCGGTGGGCACACTCTGGGGTGGGATAAATATTGGCAGTGCAAATGGCAGCTAGATAAGTTCCTTTTACTTCTGTGCACTTTGTTAATTGATGTTAATCACTGTTAATTTGTTAAATCCTGTTTCTTTAAGTTGAGAAAAGGTTGTTCATTCTAATGCAGTCTATTAGATGTATATTATTTATGATTTGTAATTGTTGTTCTGGAGTTAGATCCAGTTAATTGTTGGAATAAGTTTATTCCTGGAGGTTCCCAAGGCACACGAGTAAGTGTGTTACAAGGCCAGCCAGGTGGAGGCACTGCCATTATATGTTCTTCATGAGCAAAAGACAGCAGCAAGAGGGTGGATAGGGTTGCCCCAACTAAACAACATCGCCACTGGGGTACTCAGGATCTCCTTTTGTGTTAAAACCATCAGGTACCCAGGCACACCTGCGAGTGTGACAGAGTGTGACAGAGTAACCCGAGGAGGAAAAAGGGGGTTACAATGAAAATAATATTTTGTATTTCTTTAAGGAACAAAAAACAGTAGCCACGCAGTACCCTTGTGGCGTGAAGCCTAATCCACTCTTAGGGTATGTCTACACCGCAAAGTTAATTTGAACTAACGGACGTTAGTTCGAATTAACTTTGATAGGTGCTACACAAGTGCTCCGCTAGTTCGAACTTAATTCGAACTAGCGGAGCGCTTAGTTCGAACTAGGTAAACCTCATTCTACGAGGACTAAGCCTAGTTCGAACTTACTAGTTCGAATTAAGGGGTGAGTAGCCCCTTAATTCGAACTAGTGGGAGGCTAGCCCTCCCCAGCTTTCCCTGGTGGCCACTCTGGCCAACACCAGGGAAACTCTACTGCCCCCCTCCCGGCCCCGGAGCCCTTAAAGGGGCACGGGCTGGCTACGATGCCCGTGCCAGATGCAAGCCTGCTAGCACCCAGCCAGCAGACCCTGCACCTGGCACGGCTCGAGCCAGCCACCCGATGCCCCCCAGCCCTCCCCCTCTTCCCGGGACCAGGCTGGCGGCTCCCGGGAGCTTGCCCGAGACCGCAAGAGTCGGGCACCCGCCTGGTCTAGTGCGGACATCGTGGACCTCGTCCACGACCGCCGCACTAGGCACAGGAAAGCGGACGTCTAGGGCAGGAGAGCTGCCAGCCTGGCCACCCAGGAGCAGGTGTGCATGAAAATCAAGGTGGTCCACTGAGACCCCCGACCCTGAGCCCTGAGTTTACAATGGCCGTACTGGGTCAGACCAAAGGTCCATCTAGCCCAGTAGCCTGTCTGCCGACAGCGGCCAACCCTGGGGACCCTGAAGGGGATGGACCGAAGACAGTGACCAAGCCATTTGTCTCGTGCCATCCCTCTCCAGCCTTCCACAAAGTTTGGGCAGGGACACAACTCCTACCCCCTGGCTAATACCAGTCCATGGACCCAACCTCCATGACTTTATCTCACTTCTCTGTAAACTCTGTTCTAGTTGTAGCCTTCACAGCCTCCTGCAGCAAGGAGTTCCACAGGTTGACTCTTTGCTTTGTGAAGAACAACTTTCTGTTACTAGTTTGAAGCCTGCTACCCATTCCTTTCCTTTGGTGTCCTCTAGTCCTTCTATTATGGGAACTAATGAAGAACTTTTCTTGATGCACCCTCTCCACCCCACTCCTGCTTTTATAGACCTCTATCATATCCCCCCTCAGTCTCCTCTTTTCTAAGCTGAAAAGTCCCAGCCTCTTTAGCCTCTTTTCATATGGGACCTGTTCCAAACCCCTCATCGTTGTAGTTGCCCTCCCCTCTCCCACCCTCTCTCTTCCCCTCTCCCACCTCCTTTTCCCAGTCTCCCCCAGTTTTGTTCAATAAAGAGAGATTCTGTTTTTTAACACAATTGTCCTTTATTTTGTACATCAGGAAGGGGGGCTAGGGAGGGGTAAGTGGAAGGAGGTGAGGGAGGAATGGGGTACGAGCCCCCGATGGGGAGGACTGGGCTCTGCGGGCTTCTGGGGTGGAACCTCTCCTGCAGCCCCCCAATTGCACCCTCTCCCCAGATGGCAGCCTGCGGCAAGTGCAGCCGGTCTGATGGCCCAGTGCGGTGATGTGCCCAGTGTGGGTACTCCGGGGACTCTAACCCAGGACTGCTTTGCAAGCGGGGCACCCCTGAGAACTGTCTGTCCGGGGTGGGGGTCGGGTCCCTTTAAGCACAGCCCGGCACTGCTTCCGGCCATCCTTAACCCCGGTTCAGGGTCCACTCTGTGTGGACATGCTAGTTCGAATTAGCAAAACGCTAGTTCAAACTAGTTTTTTAGTCTGGATGCGTTAGTTCGAATTAGCTTAGTTCGAATTAACTAATTCGAACTAACTTAGTTCAAATTAGCGCTGTAGTGTAGACATACCCTTAGATATCAGCGCTGTGGGGATTGATCTCCTAGAGCATTTAGCAGATCTAGTAAAAAAAAAAAACCCTGCTAAATTGACCACTGATCATGCTTGTATCAACTCTCAGTACTCCACTGAATCAAGAAGAGTAAGGGGAGTCGATGGGAGAGTTTCTTCCATTGACCCCTCTTAGAGAAGATTCTACAGCAACTAGATCTAAAGTACATTTCTCCAGCTATACTATTCATGTACCTGGAGTTGTGACCTTAGTTCAACATTGCTTTTGTAGCCCTGGCTTTAGTCTTGATTGCAAGAACAACTGTGGCTGTATAGTACTTCTGAAAATTAGATCTTGAATGCCACAGCAAGTCTATGGCAAATCTTGACATAGTGGAATTAGCGGGACTTTTCCCAGAATATACATCTTGGCTGTGTCTAGACTGGCCACTTTTTCCGGAAAAGCAGTCGCTTTTCTGGAAAAACTTGCCAGCTGTCTATACTGGCCACTTGAGTTTCCGCAAAAGTACAGACGATCTCATGTAAGATTGTCAGTGCTTTTGCAGAAATACTATGCTGCTGCCGTTCGGGCAAAAGTCTTTTTCCGAAAAACTTTTGCCCAAAAGGGCCAGTGTAGACAGCAAAGATTTGTTTTCCGCAAAAAAGCCCCGATCGCGAAAATGACGATCGGGGCTTTTTTGTGGAAACGCGCATCTAGATTGGCCACGGATGCTTTTGTGCAAAAAGTGCTTTTGTGGAAAAGCGGCCTGCCAATCTAGACGCGCTTTTCCGAAAATGCTTTTAATGGAAACCTTTTCCATTAAAAGCATTTTCGGAAAATCATGCCAGTGTAGACATAGCCCTTCTGATTCCTAGTGCTATGCCTTAACCAGTGCGCCATGATTTCCTCCTTTCCATTTTACATCCATTACTCGCGTGTGTGTGGTCAGCAACATTGGGCCTATAGAAAATAAAATGAATTAATCATCCATATATTATATATTTTGTAAATATAATTGTCATATGTTGATTATCTACCACAGCTCATTTAAAAGTAAGTCCATATCCAAATAGAGTAAGTACAATGACTAGCAGCAGTTGGTCTTTTGACAAAACCATGAGGGTGCACTTCTTTGTATATGTGATTGCAGTATGAATCTCAAAAATAACATATGTAAACCGTACACATATAAGAAAAATATGGGGTTTTTTTTCAACCTCAGATAGGTGTGTATTTATTACCCACTAGAATTACCACTGAATTACAGAGATCACCTATGTAAAGTATCAAGTTAATGTTGTTATACTGCTACATCTTGGAAGTCCGTATGTCTGCCGTGATGCCCACAAATTTCTACTATCTACCATTGGTTATGCAAGTGGTGAACAGGACTTCATTTTTAGGACAAATTAAATTGATACCCTATTTTCCTGTTGTAGCCGTTTGTTGCTTTCTGCCTGGCATAGAGTCATAGAATCACAGAACTGGAAGGGAACTCAACAGGTCCTCAGTTCCAGTCCCCTGCCCTCATGGCAGGACCAAGCACCATCTAGATCATCCTGAACAGATGTTTGTCTGACCTACTCTTAATAATCTCCAATGATGGAGATTCTATAATCTCCCTTGGCAATTTATTCCAGTGCTTAACCAGCCTGACAGATAGAAAGATTTTTTCTAATGTCCAATTTAAACCTCCTTTGCTGCAATTTAATCCCATTGTTTCTTGTCCTATCCTCAGAGGTTAAGGATATTTTTTTCTCCCTCCTTCTTGTAACAACCTTTTAGGTACTTGTAAGCTGTTGTCATGTCCCATCTCAGCTTTCTCTATTCCAGTCTTAATAAACCTAGGTGTTTTTTAATCTTCCCTCATAGGTCATTGTGAAAGGACTTGTTAGTCTGGTCTGGTCCTCTAGTTACTGGCCCGTTGGGCCTCGTATGGCTATTCCCCTGGCTGCCACCGCAGATGCTGCTCCAGTTGGCTGGGGCAGTAGGCAGTAGAGGAGGGAAAGGGGGACTTGGGCCCGCCCTCTCTCCAAGTCCTGACCCAGGGCCCTAAGGTTGAGGTGCAGCCATGTCTCCCCCTGCTACCTGATTGACGGGGTGCTACTCCTTAACTCGTCAGTGTATGGGCTTACCTCCCTAGCCCTGCCCTGGGCCGCTTCCTCTCCCTCTTGGCTCACCGTGCTCCACGTCTGCTGGGCGTTCTCTCCCAGTGTCCTAGAAGCGCCACACCCTTTTTGTCCGCGGTCTCCCGCACCCTGGACCTTTCCTGTTCTAGTCCCTCTTCAACTCCTTCTTCCCTTCTCTGTCTATTCTCCTCCTCTCCTCCAACGTCTTTGTCCCCTCTGTGTCTCCTATAGCCTCTGCCCTGGTTCACCCTTTGATGTCCCTGCCGACGTCATCCCGCTTATGGCCTGTGGGGGATGTACTGCGCCACCTGGCCACACCTCTCTGATCAGCCCCAAGCACGCTGGCTCTGTCACCTGGGGCGGCATGCGGTTGCCTGGCAACACCGGATGGGCCGGCTCCCTGTGTCGCGCTGCCGGCGCATGCACCAGGCCTCGCCTCCCAGGACTCCCCAGCCCCATTTTGTGGGACCGACGTTGAGCCGTTCTGCTTCCCTGGCTTGGCCGCGTGGGGCGACAGTTTCTGCCCCACATTGCTCTGCCACCTGTCCCCTGTAAGGAAAGAAGGGCTGCAAGTGCAGGGCCTTGCTGCTCCGTCACAGTCATGTTTTCTAGACCCTCACAAATTTTTGTTGCTCTTCTCTAGACTTTTTCTAATTTGTCCACATCTTTCCTGAAATGTGGTACAAAAAGCAGGGTATAGTACTCCAGTTGAGGCTTAATGAGGCTTAATCAGTGTGGAGTAGAGTGGAAGAATTACTTCTAATTTCTTACTTACAACACTTTTGCTAATTCATCCCAGAACGATGTTTGCTTTTTTGGCAACAGTATTACACTGTTCACTATAACTCCCAGTACTTTCGGGGGGTATGTCTACACTACCCTCCTAGTTTGAACTAGGAGGGTAATGTAGGCATACCGCACTTGCAAATGAAGCCTGGGATTTGAATTTCCCGGGCTTCATTTGCATAAGCGGGGAGCCGCCATTTTTAAAACCCCGCTGGTTCGAACCCCGTGCAGCGCGGCTACACGGGCACGAACTAGGTAGTTGGAACTAGGCTTCCTAGTTCGAACTACAGTTACTCCTCATTTCACGAGGAGTAACGATAGTTCGAACTAGGAAGCCTAGTTCGAACTACCTAGTTCGTGCCCCGTGTAGCCGCGCTGCACGGGGTTCGAAGCAGCGGGGTTTTAAAAATGGCGGCTCCCCACTTATGCAAATGAAGCCCGGGAAATTCAAATCCCGGGCTTCATTTGCAAGTGCGGTATGCATACATTACCCCGCTAGTTCGAACTAGCGGGGTAGTGTAGACATACACTGCAGTACTTCTTCCTAGACAGTCACTTCCCATTCTGTTTGTGTGTAACTGATTGTTCTTTCCTAAGGGGAGTTCTTTGCATTTGTCCTTATTGAATTTCATTATATTTATTTCAGAAATTTCTGCAGTTTGTCCAGCTCATTTTGAACTATAATACGATCCTCCAGAGCACTTGCAACCCCTCCCAGCTTGATATCATCCACAAACTTTATAAGTGTACTTTATGCCCTTATGAAAATCATTTATGAAAATATTTATAGAATCATAGGGTTGGAAGAGACCTCAGGAGGTCATTGAGTCCAACCCCTGCCAAAAGAAGACCAACCCCAACTAAATCATCCCAGCCAGGACTTTGTCAAGACAGGACTTTAAAGCATCTAAGGATGGAGATTCCACCACCTTCCTAGGTGCTTCACCACCCTCTCAGTAACAAAGTTTTTCCTAATATCCAACCTACACCTCCCCCACTGCAACTTGAGACCATTGCTCCTAGTTCTGCCATCTGTCACTACTGAGAACAGCCTTTCTCCATCCTCTTTGGAACCTCCCTTCAGGAAGTTGAAGGCTGTTATAAAATCCCCCCTCACTCTTCTCTTCTGTGGATTAAATAAGCCCAAATCCCTCAGCCCGTCCTCATAAATCATGTGCTCCAGCCCCGTAATAATGTTTGTTGTTCTCCTCTGGACTTTCTCCTTTCTGTAGTGGGGGCCCCAGAACTGGACGCAATACTCCATATGTGGCCTCACCAGTGCCGAATAAAGGGGAATAATCACTTCTCTAGATCTCCTGGCAATGCTCCTCCTAATGCAACCTAATATTCCATTCACCTTCTTGGCTACAAGGGCACACTGTTGACTCCACTGTATCCAGCTTCTCATCCACTGTAATCCCCAGGTCCTTATCTGATGAATTGCTACGTAGGTAGTTGGTCCCCAGCCTGTAACAATGCTTGGGATTCTTCTGTTCCAAGTGCAGGCAAAAAAACCTCTGAGTACTTCAGCTTTTCCCACATCATATGGTCACTAGGTTACCTCCCTCATGCAGTAAGGGTCCCAAACCTTCCCTGATCACTCCCTTATTGCTAACATGCCTGCAGAAACCTTTGTTGTTTCCCTTCACATCTCTTGTTAGCTGCAATTCCAACTGCACGTTGACTTTCCTGATTACATCCTTACATGCTCGAGCAATATATTTATACTCTTCCTTAGTCATTGGTCCAAGTTTCCACTTCTTGCAAACTTCCTTTTTGTGCTTAAGCTTACCAAGAATGTCGCTGTTAAGCCAAGCTGGTAGCCTACCATATTTGCTTTTCCTACTGCGCATTGGCATGGTTTGTTCCTGTGCCTTCAATAAGGCTTCTTTAAAATACAGCCAGTGTTCTGGGATCCTTTCCCCTTCATGTTAGCATCCCAGGTGATTCTGTCCATCAGTTCCCTGAAGGAGTTAAAGTCTGCTTTTCTGAAGTCCGGCGTTTGTATTTTACTGCTTTCCTTTCTTCTTTTTGATAGGATTCTGAAATTGACCATCACATGATCACTACTTCCCAGGCTGCCACCCGTATCTGCTTCCCCTACTAATTCCCTATTTATGAGCAGCCTGAAACAAAGCTTTGGGTTTGAACACTCCTATCTTTAGATAAGATTTAAATTTCACAGCAGCCATACTTCTATATTAAGATAAATCAAAACCCTAGTTTTAAAAGCCTGTGAAAAACACTAGGAAAGTTTGAATCAGAGCATCTCTAAAGTGTGCCAAAGGTCTGAATCCAGATGGACCTAGATCCAATTCTAAACTTGGCCATTTGGATATTTTTCTAGCTTTATTGTAAAGGTTTGGTTCAGGTTCTCCTGAAAGCTTCATGAACCTGGGTGAAACTCTTATATTCATGGTATCCAAATAGAGAAATTTCTTTCTGAAAGGGCTGAAACATAACACTACTTTGTTTCTTAAAACACAGAAACACAAGAACAAAAGCACAGAGAAATTGGACTGCCCCTTAAGACAGAGCAGTACAACTCACTCCACCTTGCTGAAAGCTTGGTCTTTGCCAACTGACTATTCAAATGCCAGATGTCATGCCTCCCTACAAAGGCCCTTAGCCTGAAAGCAGGACCAGCACACTCCTTACATTGAAAATCCTAGCTTGTAATTTCAATATGGTTTTCAATATGCCACAGAAATGTGAAGCCACGTAAGTGTCTCATATTTTCCAGTTCTGTTTAATTATATTTGTAATGTACATCCTATCTCCAGAAATCTGCGGTTCATAAAGCTCTCGGGTTTCAGATAGTCTCCTGAACTGCTGGAGGCACATACCTCATGGGAGTACCTGCAGCCCTCTGGGCCAGTCTAGATGACACAAAAATACCCTAGATGGGTTTGTGATTCTGGAACAACTTCCTCCTGCTGTATTTTCTCACGGTCCACAATCTTTCCCCATCATCCTATCTCCTGAAATCATCTCTATGGAGGTCCCTTATGTGTATAGGGATAGTGCAGAAGACTGAAAAGGAATTAAGGGAGAGGGAAGACAGAGGGACCAACCCTATTTACAGAATTAAACCTGCAGGCTGCGTCTAGACTGGCAAGTTTTCCCACAAAAGTGCCAATGTAAGATCGAATGTAAGATTGTCAGTGTTCTTCTGCAAATACAATGACTCTCCCGTTCAGGAAAAAGTCCTCTTGCGCAAATGCTTTTGCACAATAGGGCCAGTGTAGACAGCTGAGAACCATTTTGCGCAAAAAAGCCCGATGGCGAAAATGGCGAAAAGTGCTTTTGTGCAAAAGCATCTGTGCCAATCTAGGCGCTCTTTTCCACAAATGCTTTTAACAGAAAACCTTTTCCGTTAAAAGCATTTGCAGAAAATCATGCCAGTCTAGACGTAGTCATAGTGTGTGGCTCTCTCATTCAAATTCCCAAGAAATTCTCTGATATAGTGGACAACAAAAAAAGGACTCGAAGTATCAAGGCCAAAATCTGCCCATATGTACCTGTACATACCTATTCCTGTTTTGCCTCTCCCTGTCTCCCTGTTTGCATGAGTCAGGCCTGAATGAGTGAGCCTTACAACTGTTGCTAACACCATATTGTTTATTGTACATTGGAATGTTTTCCATACCCCCACACAAGAATGTGAGCGGTCATAAAAATGGCCTCTTCTCCCCAGTGGGGATGCACCAGGGTAGTTGAGAGAAGCTAGGCAATTGGGTTGTATTCTGCCTTCAGATGCTCAGGCATAGTTTTTGATAGTTTCAGTGGAAGTCATGTGTGTGCAATCCAAGGCAGAACGTAAGGTGTTATAAAGGTGAAAACTACTTTTAAAATCTTTTTTGGGGGGTGAACAGTAAGCTGTGGAAGGGAAACAGGAGGGAAAGTAAGAGTGTTTTAGATGATCAAGTTTGCCAGATCTGATCTTGTAGCAGCAACAATCTAAATCTGAATTTCAAGCAGCTCACCGAAACCACAGTGAGGACTGTTCTGAATTTCACAATGCAGTAATTCAATACAAACCCAACAGTGCAAAATGTATGTATTACTCTTAATGAATGAGGGCTGTAGGTTTTAATTCTTCTGCTGGAAACAAAGGATTCGATTCACTGCATAGTAATTCAAGAGGATTTTTACTGCTCTTAGTAGTAAAAAAAATTGCCTAGGCATGAGATCTTATTATCTAATTTGAAAAAGCAAAAGAAAGCTCTTTTTAACACTGAAAATCTCTCAGACATGGTAAAGCCTGCCTTGGTCCTTCTTTTTCTATGGCTAAGAACTAGTTTCTTATCACAGGGAAACATAACATCACAGATTGCAAGCTCTTTGTGGCAAGAGAACTTTGTGGCAAGAGAATATCTTCCTTTAGTATCAACAGCACCTAGTTCCTTTGTTTATAAAAAGTATCTTTACTGCTAAATGGCATAGCTTGATTTTAATGTAGTTTTTTTTACATTTGCGTGTAGAATAGAGATAGCCATGGAAATCTAATGCACTAAAGACAGATCTTCAAAAGTAATTAAGCTTCAAACTTCCAGCAACATCAGTGGATGTTATGAAACTTTTGAGGATCTGGGACCAAGAGCTTAACTCTGCAGTACTGGATTCAATAGAAGTTTTTGCCATTCACTTCACTGGGTGCATCATCAGGTCCAAAGAAAATTACTCATGCACCTATGACTTATATCTATGATCCTTGCTTAGGCAAAACTCCCAGTCTGCTTAATGGGCATGGGCAGCAGGTGAAGGCCCAGCTGAGGAAGGTAAGCCCCAGCCCCACCTCTTCTGCCTGAGGCCTGTGCCTGGAGCCAAGCCTGGCCCAACCCAGCCCAATTCTTCCTGGCAACCTGGAGGGTTAGGGCTGCCATGCTGTGGCCCCAGCCTCAGCGCTCCCCAGTGGCCAGGGAGCAGGGCTGCTGTGACTCTGCCCCAGCTCTCCTGATGGCTAGGGTGCCGGATTGCTGCACCATGGCACCAGCCCTCCCTGCTGCCTGGGAACGCTGTGCTATGGCTCCAGCCTTCCCAGTGGCTGGGGCATGTTGGCAATTTTGGAAGGCAGTGCCTTCCCTTACTACATTACTAGCCGCCCATGTTAATGGGACTTTTTTTTTCTTGAGGAAGGTTTGCAGGATGAGGCCTGCACATTAAGAGAGATTCAGATTTACTTGGGAAAGTTGCTCTGCAGCTTGCAGGCTCAAGCCCAAACAGGGCAATGCCATCTACTCCCTTAAGCAAACAGACACTTGGACAAATAGAATGAAATGGCATTCCCAGATAAACTTTGCTCCATGAAAAAGGGGTGTTTTCTGTTAGTAACTTATTTGATGCTCAGCTTACAAACACCATGCAATACTGAAAGGGTAAATCACATTTTGTACATTTTTTCTACTATAGTTTCCACTCTCTCATATACTGCTTTGTAGGGTAACACAGAGAAAACAGGTAAAGTCAAACTAATCATGAAAATAAAAATAGTAATGGAATACTAAAACAGTATTTTTAATATATTGAGGAAGGGTGTTACAGGGGTTAAAGCAATAGGTTATAAGTCTTTGGTTCAGTTCTCTAGTATACTATATTTCCTATCTGACCTGGAACAAGTCACTTGGCCTGCTGTTGCCCCAGGTCTCCATCTGTAAAATAGGAATTGTGACATATGCTTTATGAAAATATGCTTATGATATGAATATGACATAAGTGAGATGTTTCATGAAGATGGCTCATGTAAGGTATCATTTGAAAGGTTATGATTTACTCAGTATGCTTATCCCATTTGTAGGCATATATCATTTTTATCTGAAGTTAGGAATATTGGACTGTTTATCTGTATTTCATATTACCTTCTTTGGGACACTCCCACTGCTGATAATTTAGGTTCTATGGTGGAAAAAAGCCATACATGGCTGGTGGCCAGTCAGCTAGGATAATGGACTGACTAGGTTGCCCTTCCAGTGGACATTCCATAATGCTACTAATTGATGGGTAACAATGTCAGGTGCTCTGGTCATCTGATAATAACCTGCATCCTTCACACATACAGAATGAGAAGCGACTGTCTTGGAAGGAGTACGGCAGAAAGGGATGTAGGGTTTATAGTGGACCACAAGTTAAATATGAGTCAACAGTGTGATGCTGTTACAAAAAAAGCAAACATGATTCTGGGATGCATTAACAGGTGAGTTGAGAGCAAGACACGAGAAGTCATTCTTCCGCTCTGCTCTGCACTGATTAGGCCTCAGTTGGAGTATTGTGTCCAGTTCTGGGCACCACATTTCAAGAAAGATGTGGAGAAATTGGAGAAGGCCCAGAGAAGAGCAACAAGAATGATTAAAGATCTAGAGCACATGACCTATGAAGAAAAACTGAAAGAATTGGGCTTGTTTAGTTTGGAAAAAAGATTAAAAAGGGACATGATAGTGGTTTTCAGGTTTCTAAAGGGTGTCATAAGGAGGAGGGAGAAAACTTGTTCATCTTGGCCTCTGAGGATAGAACAAGAAGCAATGAGCTTAAACTGCAGCAAGGGAGGTTTAGGTTGGACATTAAGAAAAAGTTCTTAACTGTCAGGGTTGTTAAATACTTTAATAAATTGCCTAGGGAAGTTGTGGAATCTCCATCTCTGGAGATATTTAAGAGCAGGTTAGATAAATATCTATCAGGGATGGTCTAGACAGTACTTGGTCCTGCTATAAGGGATAACCTCTTGAGGTCCCTTCCAGTCCTAGTATTCTATGATTCTATGATTTTTGAACTGCTGAACTGTTACACAGAGGCGTGTGGCGGGAAGGATCAAACAAAGGTTTCCTGCCATATGGAAATTCTATATGTAGTTTGTGTGTGGCAAGGAAAACAGCTTGCCTCCTCTCTGCCTCCTCTTCCTAAGAAAATACTTGGAAACACCTGGAAGCAAAAGGATTGTAACTGAGGGGGAAGAAGGAAGAACTGCTGGATCTGGGCTAAGAAATACCTGGACCATGAAATACTCTACTTGAAACAATAACTAGGATGAGAAATTACTTGTAACCAGTTTTTTTTTTTTTGCTCTAGTTTGGATTGTGTGCTTTGTATTATTTTTCAGTAATCTGTTTACTACTTTTTTGACCACTTACAATACACCTTTTGGGTATGTCTACACTACAGCGCTAATTCGAACTAACTTTATTCGAATTAGTTAATTCGAAATAAGCTAATTCGAACTAGTGCATCTAGACTAAAATATTAGTTCGAATTAGCGTTTTGCTAATTCGAACTAGCATGTCCACACTGAGTGGACCCTGAACTGAGGTTAAGGATGGCCGGAAGCAGTGCCGGCAGGGCATCAGATTAGGACTTAGAGTGTGGAGCTGCTGTCTCAGGCTAGCCGAGGGCTGTGCTTAAAGGGACCCGACCCCCACCCCGGACAGACAGTTCTCAGGGGTTCCCCGCTTGCAAAGCAGTCCTGGCTTGGAGTGCCCTGAGTGCCCACACTCAGCACATCACAGCACTCGGCCATCAGCCCGGCTGCACTTGCCACAGGCTGCCATCCGGGGAGGGTGGTCAATCAAGGGGCTTCAGGAGAGCTTCCACCCCGAGAAGCCCGCAGAGCCACCCCAGTCCTCCCCATCGGGGGCTCGTACCCCATTCCTCCCTCACCTCCTTCCACTTACCCCTCCCTAGCCCCCCTACCTGATGTACAAAATAAAGGACAATTGTGTTCAAAAATAGAAACTCTCTTTATTGAACAAAACTCGGGGAGACTGGAAAAAGGAGGTGGGAGAGGGGAAGAGAGAGGGTGGGAGAGGGGAGGGCAACTACAATATCAGGGGTTTGGAACAGGTCCCATATGAAGAGAGGCTAAAGAGACTGGGACTTTTCAGCTTAGAAAAGAGGAGACTGAGGGGGGATATGATAGAGGTCCATAAAAGCATGAGTGGTGTGGAGAGGGTGCATCAAGAAAAGTTCTTCATTAGTTCCCATAATAGAAGGACTAGAGGACGCCAAATGAAATGAATGGGTAGCAGGCTTCAAACTAATAACAGAAAGTTCTTCTTCACAAAGCAAATAGTCAACCTGTAGAACTCCTTGCTGCAGGAGGCTGTGAAGGCTAGAACTAGAACAGAGTTTAAAGAGAAGTTAAAGTCATGGAGGTTGGGTTAGCCAGGGGGTAGAAATGGTGTCCCCGGCCTCTGTTTGTGGAAGGCTGGAGATGGATGGCACGAGACAAATGTCTTGGTCATTGTCTTCGGTCCATCCCCTCCAGGGTCCCTAGTGTTGGCTGCTGTTGACTGACAGGCTACTGGGCTAGATGGACCTTTGGTCTGACCTAGTACGGCCATTCTAAGCTCAGGGCTCAGGGTCGGGGGTCTCAGTGGACCACCTCGATTTTCATGCACACCTGCTCCTGGGTGTCCAGGCTGGCAGCTATCCTGCCCTAGCAGCCACTTTCCTGTGCCTAGTGCGGAGGTCATGGATGAGGTCCATGATCTCCACACTAGACCATGCGGGTGCCCGCCTCTTGCGGACCCGGGCAGGCTCCCGGGAGCTGCCAGCCTGGTCCCGGGAAGAGGCAGAGGGCTGGATGGCAGCGGGTGGCTGGCTTGAGCCGTGCCAGATGCATGGTCTGCTGGCTGGGTGCTGGCAGGCTTGCACCTGGCATGGGCACCGTAGCTAGTCCGTGCCCCTTTAAGATGTCCGGGGCCGGGAGGGGGGCAGAAGAGTTTCCATGGTGGTGCCCAGAGTGGTCACCAGGGAAAGCTGGGGAGGGCTAGCCTCCCACTAGTTCAAATTAAGCGGCTACGCAGCCCTTAATTCGAACTAGCTAATTCGAACTAGGCGTTAGTCCTCGTAAAATGAGGTTTACCTAGTTCGAATTAAGCGCTCCGCTAGTTCGAATTAAGTTCGAACTAGCGGAGCGCTAGTGTAGCGCCTATCAAAGTTAATTTGAACTAACGTCTGTTAGTTCAAATTACCTTTGTAGTGTAGACATACCCTTTCTTAGTTAATAAACCTATTTCTGGTTTATAATATAACCAAGCGTGTATCATTTCTAACTGAGGGAAGAGGCTGTGCACACTTTCCTTCACATTGAGTTTGTACACCAAGGGTGGGGGATGAACATCTGGGGGCTTCTGTAGTAAATACCTTGAGATGTGTCCTCCCAGAGCTGATCTTAATGTCGGTATCAGCAGCTGGTTGTGGCCCAGCCTGTGTACTTTGCTAGAGGAGGCTTGAGAGCTTGGCTCAGCAAGACCAGGCTCACTGGGTAGGCAAGACTCAGTAGTATCATAAACATCTCAGTTGGCAACCCATGGGTCCCAAAATGTCACAGGAATAATGGTACTTCTTACCTCACAGCACTGTATGAGGATAATTACATCACAGATTATGAGAGGCTCAAATAATATACTAATGGAAGCCATATAAGTACATAAACTTCATTTAAAAGTTATATACTTATGACTTGGTCCCTAGCTCCTAATGCAAGCAAAACTCCTGTTAAATTGGCAGGTTTGTAGAATGAGGCTTCAATTGTTTTCTGGGCCATTTCTTGCTACCACATATGGTATAATATGATGTGATATGATACGGTATGTCTATACTACAGCGCTAATTTGAACTAACTTATTTCAATAAATTAACTAAGTTAATTCGAAATAAGCTAATTTGAAATAACGCATCTAGACCCAAAAACTAATTCGAATTAGCATTTTGCTAATTCGAAATAGCGAGTCCACGCTGATTGGCTGCTGGGTCACATTTAAGGGAAGCTGAAACCGGTTCCAGCAGGGCATCAGGTCAGTAGTTGCTTTGTATGGCTGCTGTCTGAGGCTATCTGAGGCTCGTGGTGAAAGTACCCCGCACGGGAGAGTTTGGTTTGTCCCGGCCATACTATACGCCGCCTGCGGGGGTTGCTTCCGGGAGTGGGGCACGGGACATTGCTAGGGAACGAACACTCCCAGCCACCCAGGCGCCCTAGTGATTCATGGTTTGGTGTGTCTCTCTGCAGGTGGTCAAGGCCATCAACACAGTGCTGCTCCGCAGGGTGGTCCGCCTCACCAACCCGGACGTGGTCATCCAGGGGTTCGGCGTCCTTGGCTTCCCCAACTGTGGGGGGGCCATCGAATGGCCATCCCCATCCATGCCCCAGAACACCAGGCCTCCCTGCATATCAGCTACAAGAGTTACTTCTTCGTGATCCTGTGGGCCGTGTCTGACCACTGGGGCCAGTTCACGGACATTAATGTGGGCTGGTCCGGCAAGGCACATGACGCCAGGGTGTTCCGCAACTCCTCCGTGTGCCGGAGGTTTCATGCTGGGACCTTCTTCCCTGACTGCCACATCAGGGTCGGGGACATGGACATGCCCATGTGCCTGGTGGGGGATGCGGCCTACCCCCTACAGCCCTGGCTCATGAAGCCCTACATGGGGCACCTCAACCCCTTCCGCCAGGCCTTCAATGTCAGGCTCACCAGAGCCCGCATTCTGGTCGAGGGGGTGTTCGGCCAACTGAAAGCATGCTTTAGGTGCCTCCTCACCCACCTCGACCTCGCCGAGCACAATATCCCTCCCATGGTGGCAGCATGTTGTGTGCTGCACAATTTATGTAAATGGAAGGGGGAGGCTTTCCTGTAAGCCTGGATGGCTGAGGCTGACTGTATGGCTGGCCAGTACGCGCAGTCCCGCACCGCCGTCATCCAGGAGGCCCAGTGGGGGCCGTCCAGATCCAGGAAGCCCTGTGGGAGAGCTTCTAGATGGAGGAGGACTGAACTCTCCCTGCATAACCCACTGGGGCCTTCTTCCACCCTCCCTTCCTTCCCCTTTCCCCTCCCTAATCCCCTTCCTAATGTAAAATAAAAACACCGGTTTTGCCAAAAAACCCTCTCTTTATTGTACATAACTGGGGTGGGAGGAGGGAAGGGGGAAACCTGGGAGGAAGGAGCTGGAAGGGGAGGAAGGGAAGGGAAAGCTCAGATTGGGGGGTCCTGATGGTCTCTCCTGTCTCACAGCACTGTGAGTGCGGGGGTGTTGGGGGGGAGTGGGTGTGGAGGGTGGGGCAGGAGGGATGGGGGGGTGCGGAGGAAGCGGGAGGGGGAGCAGGTGTGGGAGGAGGAGCGAGAGCTGGGGTGTCTGCGGGGACTGGAGCAGGAGGAGGCAGGAACCTGTCCACCAAGATCTGGAAGCGACCTCTGAGGGCACAGCCCTGCTCCTTCAGCGCCTCCAAGCTCCGCTGCCACAGCCGCAGGTCCTCCCGGACCCAGTGATCCTGGGTGCGGAGTTGGTGCTCCAGTAGCTGCAGGTGCCACCGCTGGTAGTCCTCCAAGTTCCTGGTATGCCTGCTGGCCCGGGTGCGGGTGGCTGTTGCAGGTGGGGTGGTGCGCCCTGCAGTCCCAGGTGCTGCGGCAGTGGTGAAAGAGGAGCAGCGGTCAGTTCTCCCTGGAGACACAGTGGGTGAAACCCAGCCCCCCTTTGCAGGGCGAGGTCAGCGTGTGCGGAAAGGGCCATGGCCCCTGCATGACACCCAGTTTCTGCTCCATGATGGGCAAGGCCCAGGCGCACGGTCCCTGGGCTCCCTCTCCCCTCACCCCCCCATACACATAAGGGGAGCATGATGTCACTCACATGTGGAGCCCTCCCCGGCCTTGGAAGACACAGCCGATGTGCTCTGTGGGATGCCTCGGGGGTCCTGGGTCCTGGGCAGGCTCCTTGCAGGCTCCTGGCTCTCAGCATCCTCTTTCTCCTCCTCCATGTCCGGGACGGGGCCCTCTGCCCCGGGGTCGATCGTCACCTGGGGGACATGGACTGCGTGAGCCCCCAGGATGTGGTCCAGGGCCTCATAATGAGGGCATGCCTCCAGGTCAGTCCCTGGATGGGAGGCTCTGGAGTAGGCCTGCCACAGGTCCTTTAGTTTGCAGTGGACCTGCTCCTGGGTCCACATGTGGCCTCTGGTGGCCAGGCTGGCAGCCATATGGCTGTAGACGGCCGTGTTCCTGTGCTTAGTGTGGAGATCATGGATATTGGAGGCCTCCCCCCAAACCTTGATGAGGTCCACGATCTCCGCACTAGAGCAGGTGGGCACCCGTCTTTTGCGGCCCCGGGCAGGCTCCTGTGAGCCGCCAGCCTGGTCCTGGGAAGAGGCGGAGGGCTGGGTGGCAGCAGGTGGCTGGTTCATGCCGTGCCACGTGCAGGGTATGCTGGCTGGGTGCTGGCAGGCTTGCAACTGGCACAAGCACTGTAGCCAGATCGTGGCCCTTTAAGGGCTCTGGGGCCGGGAGTGGGGGGTAGAAGAGTTTCTGTGGTTTGGCCCAGAGTGGCCACCAGGGCAACCTGAGAAGGGCTAGCCTCCAACTAATTCGAATTAAGTGGCTACACAGCCCTTAATTCGAACTACTTAATTCGAACGAGGCATTACTCCTCGTAGATTGAGGTTTTCCTAGTTCGAATTAAGTGCTCCACTATTTCGAATTAAATTTGAAATAGTGGTTTGCATGTATAGCCGCTATTAAAGTTAATTCGAACTAACGGCTGTTGTTTCGAATTAACTTTGTAGTGTAGACATACTCATAGGAGATAGGAGATATCATATGATATGATATGATAAGCAGGAGTATTATCATAAATGAAATATGAACAGATAAATAACAGAAAAACTGACCAGGAAAAACTAAAGCCTGATACAAAGCCCAATGAAGTCAAGGGGAATCTTTGTCATTGACTTCCATGGACTTTTGATTTGGCCTTAAACCAGAATAAATTTTATTTCATATTAAGATACCCTTGTTTTAAATTTGCAGTGCATCCTTTATGTTATTATTCACAGTGTTTCTTACAGGTATAAGGAAAACATATATATATATATATATATATATATATATATATATATAAAATATTACTTAGCGTATTACTCTATTCTCAACCTATGTTTGTACATGGTGTAAATCACCATGCTTTTTGATGTCTACAGAGCCATGACAGTTCACACAAAATGAGGTTATACACCTTCATCTTCAAATTGCTTTACAGACGTCAGCTATTTACAGTAAACCTCCATTAGTCCGGCATCCAATGCTCCGGGACTCCTGGTGGTCCGGCACCATCAGGAACCCAGAAGTGCTGGGGCAGCCGGACAGGCTTCCCCCATTCAGCTGCTGCTGAAACTGACTAGCAGCTGAATCTGGTAAGCTGGGAGCAGAGCAGCTGGGGTGCTGCTGGGTTGGTCTCGTAGCGCTGCCCCTCGGTGCTGCGGGACCAACCCGGCAGCACCCCAGCTGCTCTTGGGGACGCCTGGGGCAGAGCAGCTGGAGTGCTGCTGGGTTGGTCCCGCAGCGCCAAAGGATGGCACTGCGGGACCAACCCGGCAGGACCCCACCTGCTCTGCCCCAGGGGTCCCCGATTCAGCCGCTGCTGAAACAGATCAGCGGCTGATTCCAGGAAGCCCGGGGCAGAGCTGCTCTGCCCCAGGCTTCCTGGAATCAGCCGCTGATCTGTTTCAGCAGCGGCTGACTTGGGGACCCCTGGGGCAGAGCAGCTGGGGTGCTGCCGGGTTGGTCCCGCAGTGCCAAGGGGTGGCGCTATGGGACCAACCCGGCAGCACCCCAGCTGCTTTGCCCCAAGCGTCGGGATTCAGCCGCTGCTGAAACTGACCAGCAGCGTCAATTTCACCAGCAGGCTGAATCCGGACGCCTGGGGCAGAGCAGCTGGGGTGCTGCCGGGTTGGTCTCGTAGCGCCGCCCCTCGGTGCTGCAGGACCCCAGCTGCTCTATTGCAGGCATCCCCGATTCAGCTGCTGCTGAAACTGACCAGCAGCAGCTGAATCAGGGACGCCTGGGGCAGAGCCGGACTATCGTAAGGGGGGGCTATGAGGGGTCTGGGGTGGCATCCCCTCCCACCTCACTCCAGACCCCTCATAGCCCCCTCTTCTGATAGTCCGGCATATCTGATAGTCCGGCACCCCCTGGGTCCTACAGGTGCCGGATTATCGGAAGTTTACTGTACTTTATACAGTATTCTTATAGCCATTTTACACAGGTTGGAAACTAAGTGTACATCTACACTACAGAGGTTTGTTTGTTTTTTCAGAAAAACAGCAATTTTTCCAAACCCCTCCCCCTTCAATTATGCCCAAACTGCAATCGTGTTCTTTTGAAAGAAAATCAAAAGAACAGAGGATTTTTTTCTGGCATTGGTAATCCTCTTTCTTCAAGGAAGAAGTCTTTTCAGAAAAGACCTCTTTCAGAAAAAGGCATGTGTGGACGGGAAAGAGAGTGTTCTTTCAGAAGAAAATGAAAGAGGAAAAAGCACAGGTGCACTGGTGACCACTTTGTCCACAGTAATCACAGTTAAATGCAAGGTAGCTTCCATTCTGTGTGGACACCATCTTTCAAAAAAGCAGAGCGCTTTTTCGATGCACTTTGGCAGTGTGGATGTGTTCTTTCGGAAGAAGTTTTTTCGGAAGCTCTCTTCCGGAAAAGCTTTTTCCAAAAGAAGCCTGCAGTCTGGACGTAGCCTAAGGCAGCAGGGTTAAAGTGACTTGCCCAGATTTACAGTAGAAGAAATTGTTAGGATTACAAATCCTGTATCCTAGTCCTTTCTCCAAACTTCATCCTTTTTGTATAACAGTATTCTTCCATCATTCTATTACAAATAGACAAAGCAGATTTTTTAACTGAAAACACCACATGTTGAATCATGTCAGGTTATGATGAAACATTGTTTTTCATTTTAAAGGTGTGAGTTTACCAGTAGTCTATCTAATTGCACACATAGAATTTGACATATTTCTATGCAGCCAATCTTGCAGTATTAGGTTATATCTACACAGCAGTGTTATTTCAGAATAACTGATGTTATTCCGAAATAACATAGAGCGCTTCTACACTACAAGCCTTTATTTTGAAATAAAGTCGAGCTGGAGGACTTCTTACTCTGACATATGGTAACCCTCATTTCACGAGGAGTAAGGGAAGTTTAAGGAGGAATGCTCTTCCTTCAACTTCCTGCTGTGTAGACAACGCCAAAAGCCGAGTTAAACTATTTCAAATTAAGCTATGAAATTGACATAGCTGAAGTTGCATAGCTTAATTTGACTTTAGCTCTGCTGTGTAGATATACCCTTACTGGGTATATAACATTCACTTTGACAATGTGAAAGTTCCAGGAGTGGACTCCAGAAGGAGAAAAAAGCCTTATTCACTTTTCAATAAAGGTATTTTTTAATCTTTTTCACTTTTTAAAATAATTTTGTTATTGGAGTATAATTTCTTAGAACCAGAAAAATTAACAATGGAGTTCATTGAGTTCTTACTGAAGACCTTGACACACTTTCCATTGATTTATAATAGGATTTAGATTGGATGCATTAAGATTCCATGCATCACACAGTTCAGGAAGTTCTTTTCAGTGTGTTTCTTAGTGATATTTTTAGTCAAATTTTAGATTTCCTTTAACTAAAGTTTTATTAGCACCAAAGAAATTATATTTCTTAACATGCCATAGTAAAAAGACAATTAGATTCTTCCTTCTCACTGATCCACACCTTTGGTGATAATCAGTATATATGCAAGATGATGCCCAAGGAAGCATTACCTATTGGACATTCTCATGGAGGTGGGATGAGAGGAATAAAGTTAGATGGACTAACAAAGTTACTGGAGGGAAGGGTTTATATTACTGTATTACTATATATTCTCTTGTTGTGTGCACCCAAGTTTATGTTCTCTTTCCCCTCTAAAAGATATCTTTGCTGGTAAGCAGTCTCAGACTACCTGTGAGTGGGGAAATTCTGCTTGTTAAAGGCACCCAGGGAAAGTGCATTTAATTTTTGCAGGTTTCATGCTAAGGGCTGGAACAAGTTTACTTTCTTCTCCAGAGAGGAACTCCAGATATACTGAACTGGTCCCTTTTTGCTGCCATTAACAACCACCCAGCAGACAGGTTGTATATGAAAGCAGAATCAGGTCCAACACTCTTAAATGTGGATATTTTACATAAATCAGGGAGGGGCTAAAACAATCCTCCTCCCCCATACAAATCTTCCTTACTGTTGAAATCCATATCCAACATCTACCTCCCAGATCCATCTCTAAAATGAGTTATCTATCAAAGAAATCACTCACCCACAAAAGTCCTACTGAAATTCTATTTTCTGTGTTTTTTACAGGAATTAATTTTGAATTAATTTTAATTTAAAATTTAGTCCCAGAATTGAGTCTCAGAATAGGTGTCCAGTAAATAAATTAAGTAGGAAGGAAATGAGTATCTCAGAATTAAAGTAAGTCATTAAATAGCAAGGGGGAATTATTTATGGTGGCATAGGAAAAGGCAACACTGTCTTATGCTGTCTGGTTTTTATATTTCTTGTACATCTTTTCTCTGATTTATACATATTCCTTATTTTCTTTATATGGGGGTGGAGAGTCTGGCCTTGACTGGCCTGGGCAGCGGGGACCTTTCAATAAAGTCTCACATGCTGGATTTCCAGTTCATTGTTCGGTTTCTAGTTGTCATGGAAACAGGAGCAGCTGCTAGATTATAGGCCCTAGTTTGTGTTTCCTGGGCAGCTCTATCTGCCTGTGTGTCCAGTTCATGTGATCTGCCAGCCATTCACCCTCCCGCTGTCGATGGTGTCATGCCAGACTGTGCGAGATAATGTTTACTAACATCAGCCACATGGCTCTCTTTTTACCACAGCTCTGCCCAAAATATGTCAGTCCTAGTGGATTGTCAGGCACGGTGCCAACCTGTCTGCAACACGCTGAAAAATCTGTCACCAGGGGCTGCAACCAATGATCTTTTGCCATTGCTAGCAATCTTTCTTTCTTTAGAAGAAAGGACAGTCAATGTGAACCTCCATGGGTATTGTTTAGCATAATCTGAATGATCATCTAGAATATATATTTAGTCATGTTAGAAGCTTATTAAGAGCTACCAGGTACAGAAACATTATTGCAATTGAAATTGTGCAGTTCTTTGTTTACATGGCATGCTGCAATTTTTCTTGTGGTTCAAAAGTTTCCATGAATGTAGCATTTAATGCTATTGATAACATTGACAAGGCAGAAGGAAATGAGTACCCTAGTGCAGACAACATTGTTAAATGCATGCTATGACTGGTGTGTTGTTCCTCTAGCAGATTTACAGCAGGAGATTACTGCAGTAGCTGACCTTTTTTACTTCAGTCAGAGTAATGACTTCAGTCAGTTGCAATTTAGATGTTTTGCTTCTGTGGATATGTTCTTTAGTATTTAAAAGAGCAGCCCGACTCCTGGGAAAGCCGTTTGTCACGCTTATATGAAACCTGAATAAAAGCTTTTCTTGTGGAAGCTATTGAGATAGTCAATAACAACTCATAGTGCATTTATATAGTATAATTCATCCTAAATCACTTTATATCTTTACAAAATATGGACCAGAGCCTGAGTGGATGATTATCAGTGTATCTTTAGGGAGCTATGTTGATTTAGACCAATGCCCTTCTTCTTCTAGAAAGTGCTTGAAAAGTATCATGTGTTTATCACATAACAATACACAATAGTTTAAAACAAGTAGTGAAGAATAACATAATCAACTGAAATGACAGGGGCAATTCCTGGTGGGTAATGTGTAATTGCACAAGTTAAAATGTGCCTAACACCATTATCTTCCTAAAAGTACCATGGACACTTTAAGTATACTTGACTGGTTAAGACTCCTCAACTGAAAATATGTTTTTCCCCAGTGGGAAAGTCCCTCTCTTGAATTGTTTAAATCCACAATCTCACCAGTGCAAGAGATAATTGCTAGTACAAGTGGGAGGATATACCTGAGGTTAAGACATGGAACTGATATTTAGAAGCACTTCTGAAATCAAATCATAAATCCCAAAACCACCCAAGGTGATGACAAACACAGATTGAGGAAGATACTTTCTGAAGGGCGAACAAGACACATTTAACACTGAATTATTTATCCTCAGAAAGAAAAATAAGTAATGATTTTTAACATTCATCTTAATATAGAAATGTTCGTACACTGGAATTGAAAAAACACAGAAAGTAGCTTCAAAATATGAAACAGAACAATACTGAGGTTGCACAAGCACTTAACAATGAAAATAATGGTGCTAATATTATGGATTTAAAATGTTATTATTAAAAAAATAGTTTCACATAATGTGTAAAATTGGGAGGCTTTGCATTATTGTATTAATAGAAAGAAACTAGCATAGGGAGAAAGTTTTCATGGTAATTTGTGAAAAAAAATTGGTTTAACTAACCTTGAAGCAGAACCTTTTAAAAATTATCTCTTTAATGCTGCTTCTTGCTACAGAGAGACCATGCTCAAAACACAAAAGATAGTGGATGGGTTCATAATATTTTTGTAGTGAGCATAGAAGAAACCAATACAGTTACATTACTGAAAAAAGCAACAGAATAAGTACATTCAAATAAAAATAAAATCATGCCATATCTGGACTCAATCTATGACTCTAAAGTCAACTTTTTTGTTCTATGTATGAAAGTAAAATTCTCCTCAGAATTCCTCTCCTGCCCAGGACTGGCTGGAGAACAAGAACACCATCTTGAAGAAAAAATTCTAGGTTTCAGTATTTTTTTCTGCTCCAGTGTGGAAGGAAACCAAGAACTTTCAACATTTTTCACAAAATAAATGTGAGCCCCCTTGTCACGTTCAAGACCCTGCTCTGTATGAATCAGACCAGGCACTTAAAACTTGAGTCTGCCACATCTCATATAATTGCTACAGCTATTCTTGGGTTGTTCTCACTTTCTCTTGGTTTTTGACCAGAAATTCCAGCCTCAATCTGAGAAACTTTCCCAACTAAATTGCAGTGTTTCCATGACAAGTTTTGCTTTCAATGAATTGCCACTTTGAAAACAACAAACAAACATGCAAACACATGAAATTGCTAAAAAGATTCCAACCACTTCTATTCATGTCCTTGACATCCTAGCAAAGTCTATTCTACCTGCTAGTCATATTGGGTGTGTCTAGACTACAGGTTTTTTGTTTGTTTGTTTGTTTTTCGAAAAAGTAGCCTTTTTTTCAAAAAAACTTCACCTGCATCTAGACTGCAGCCGCGTAAGTTAATCGAAAGAACGTGGCAGTTTTTCTGATCGCGGTAAACCTCATTTTACGAGGAATAATGCCTTTTTTTGAAAGTACTTTTTCGAAAAAAAGGCACTATTGAATGCAAACTGTGCTTTTTCGAAAGAGAGCATCTAGACTCTCTTTGGAAAAAATGGCTTGCTTTTTGAAAAATCTGCATGTAGTCTAGACGCTCTCTTTCGAAAGAGGTTTGTAGACTAGACGTGACCATAGGGATTATTGTTAGAGTTTGCAAATATACTCCTTCTCTGAACCTTTTTGAAGGCTGGATTGTCACTTACAATGGGACAATACATTTCAAGAAGGCAGACTTTAGCAAATTCAGGAAGTTGGTAGGTAAGATACCATGAGAAGCAAAGCTAAGGAGAAAAACAGTTCAAGAGAATTGACAGTTTTTCAAAGATACATTATTGCAGGCACAAGATCAAACTATTCCACTGGGTAGAAAAGATAGGAACTATGGCAAGAGACCTTCCTAGTTTAACCAGGAGATCTTCAATTATCTAAAATCAAAAAGAGACCTACAAAAAATTTGTATTAGGTAAAATTACAGAGGATGAATACAAATAAATAATACAAGTATGTACGGGCAAAATTAGAAAGGACAAGTAATAAAATCAGATAAAACTAGCTAGACATAAAGGATAACAAGAAAACATTCTACAGTTACAGTAGAAACCAGAGAAAGACCAAGGTAGGGTAGGACAGGGTAAGACCATTAATCAATGAAAAGGGAAAAACAATAACAGAAAATGTGGAAATGGCAGAGATGCTTAATGACTTTGTTTCTGCTTTCACTAAGCAGTTTGATGGTGATTGGATGCCTAACATAGTGAATGCCAGTGAAAATGGGGTAGACTCAAAAGTTAAAACAGGGAAAGAACAAATAATTACTTAGAAAAATGTCTTTAAGCCATCAAGGTCAGAGGAAATGCATCCTAGAATACTCAAGGAGCTGACAGAGGAGATATCTGAGCCATTAACTATTATCTTTGAAAAGTAATGAAAACAGTAGAGATTCCAGAAGTCTGGTAAAGGACAACAATAGTGCCAATCTATAAAAAGGGAAATAAGGACAACCCAGGGAATTATAGCTTAACTTCTGTATCTGGAAAGATAATTAGAGTCCAGCACTGATACAAAATTGATATCCACATCTACATCTGAAAAAATTACCCGCGGATATCCATATCCACATCTGTATCTGTACTCTTGATATAAATTTGCATAGTTCTAGATACAAAATTTGTGTCCATAGTTTTCATCTATATCCTAAAAATAGAGCCAGAGATATCCTCATCCTCATCCATGGATAACCGCAGATATAAAGCAGATATCTGTGGATTTTCAGGGCTCTAAAGATAATGGAACAAATAATTAAGGAATCCATTTGCATACATCTAGAAGATAATAAATGAATAAGTTAACAGCATGCATTTGTCAAGAAGAAATCATGTTAAACTAACCCAATAGCTTTCTTTGACAGGGTAGCAAGTCTTGTGGATAGGGGGAAAATTGTAGATATGTGGTATATATAGACTGTAATAAGACTTTAGATTCAATTTCATTGACTTTCACATTAACAAACAAGGAAAGTACAACCTCGATGGAGCTACTATAAGGTAGGTGAATAACAGGTTAGATAACCATTCTGTTTTCAAAGATTAGTTATGGATGGTTCATAGTGATGGCAGAAGGGCAAATTGTGTGGGATTCCACAAGGATCAGTTCTGGCAACAGTTTTATTCAATATCTTCATCAATGATTTAAATAATGGCATAGAAATTATACTTTAAAGTTTGTGGACAATATCAAGCTGGAAGAGATTGCAAATGTATTGGAGGACAGGATGAAAATTCAAAATGACCTGGATGAACTGGAGAAATGGTCTGAAATAAATAGGATGAAATTCAATAAGGAAAATTCCAAAGTGCTCCTCTGAGGAAGGAACAAAATGGGAAATGACTGTCTAGGACATAGTTCTGCAGAAAGGGATCTGGGGGTCATAATCTAAATGAGCTAAATATGGTCAACAGTTTAACACTGTTGTCAAAAAAAAAAAGAAAGAAAGCAAACATCGTTCTGGGATGAATTAGCAAGAGTGTTGTAAATAAGAAATGAGAAGTAATCCTTCTACTCTACTCCACATTGGGGTGTGAGCTGATACTTTGAGAAAGTGGAACCAAAGCTCCTCCTGTTCCCAGCCAATGGAGAATGAGTTATATGGATCCATGATGCCCCAGCACCAGGAATGTTCCTGGCCCAAGATTGGGCTCCACCAAAGTCTGGGGCCAGGTCTCTCCTCAGTTCCACCAGCTGTCCTCATGTGTTCCTTATCACTCCTGCATGCTCCCCACCATGCATCCTCTGGCCCTGCCTGCTGCCCCTGAATGATTTAAAATACTCCAGGAACCCTTCCTCTCCCTCCTCCCCCACTACCACTAGCAGTACAGCAGGGCTAGAAACTGGTGGCACCCCCTTGCAGCTCTGTGTACGTGTGTGTTCACTGCTCCCAGTGGGAGCAGTGCATAGAAATACCCGCCCCTCCCCCCATTCCCATCCAGCTTTCAGAGACTCAGATCATAGCATATCATTTGGTGTCTGTGTCTACTCCATACGATTTCCCTTCCCTCCCCTAACAAAAGAAAAAGAAGCATTTTTATATGAATAAAAAAGGGGTGTTTAGCTGTTATTACAACATAGTACAGTAGACTTCCGATAATCTGGAACCTTTGGGATCTAGGTGGTGCCGGATTATTGGATATGCCGGACTATCAGGAGGTACTATAAGCTAGTTATATATATATATATTGCATACAGTATATACTGTATATAAAGTGTTTTTAACCCTTTTTATTGTACATACTGTATACAGTATACTGTAATGTTTTTGGTTTTTTAACCCTTTTTTACCCTTTTCGTTCGGTTCAGCTGCTGCCACTGCTGCCTTGTGACTTGTTTTTTGCTGAAGCTCACTCAATAGGCTCTTGCCATTTTGATGCCAGACTATCAGGAGTGCCGTACAATTGGATGCCGGACTATTGGAGTTTTACTGTATTGTGTGTCTTGTTCTGCTTCACACTTTCACAAGCTCTTTCTCCTTTCACTGAGACCTTGGGTTGCTAAAACCATGGATAAAATTGGGACTAAAATGTCATGTGACAAAGTTTGGAGTTTACTCTTGATACCTAGTTTCCACACTCATGGTGGCGTAGCGATTGAATGAGGGAAAATTTTGATTTTTTTCTTTTACTTACAGTGATAATAAATCAAACAGCTGCATGAGAGGAAAATATATTCCCTCCCCCCCATCTTTTGGCAGAAGTACTAAAAAGCCAGAATATATAGGTTTTTTTTCCTTTTGCTTCTAGCGTGAAACTTGCTACATAGACTTCAGAAGGAATATTTCTCCTTTGATTCTAAGCATTTGCAATCCCGAGGCAAGCCTAACAGGTGAACTGAGGCTTGCAAAGCCAGGGTCTTTTAAGAGAAGCTTCTTCACCAACATTTTAGGTCTCTGGGGAATAGCTCACTGCAGCTCTGTTTATATGGACATATGGTGTGAAGAACACTAATACAGTTGTCTCTGCACAACTGTAACAAACAATCTGCTTATTGTGTATTTTTTTAAGCAACACTTCATGCTGTCTAACAGGTGGCCCAAAGTTACAATAGACACACTGTTGGGGTAGAACAAGCACATTTACACAAGCGCCTTGACTGGAGATAGTGACTGAGGAAGGCCGAAAAATCAACCTTAGAACATTATTGTTTAAAACACTGTAAACGCTACAAATCTCATATGAACTTGAGCCTGGCCTCACATAGCCTCCTGTTGCCCTCAATCTGTCTCTGGATCAGTGGAGTTAGTGCCTCCTAAAGGAAGAATGTCTAAGCAGTAGTTTAAAATCCTTTGCACTTCATAAGCCTCAGGTTTGTAGATATAATGTTATATGATTTATTCAAGAGTTGGGGCTATATTATTGTACTAATCTGCTTAAAGAAGTGCCTCAACTTTAATTATAAATATTTTGTTTATTGGGAGCATGCTCTTTCTGTATTCCCTCAATATTTAAATGTGGTGCCCTATACTGAACATCTGGGCTACATCTAGACTGGCAAGATTTAGTGCAAATACTCTAAACGCAAGGAGTTTTTGCGTTAGAGTATTTGCGTAAGAGAGCGTCTATACTGGCATGTGCCTTTGCGCAAAAGATTTGCTTTTGTGCAAAAGCATCCATGCCAGCGTAGACACTCTCTTGTGCAAGAAAGCTCCGATGGCCATTTTAGCCATCAAGCTTTCTTGCGCAAGAAGTTGATGTTACTTGTCTACACTGGCCTCTTGCACAAGAACACTTGTGCAAAAGGACTTATCCCTGAGCGGGACCGTCAGAGTATTTGTGCAAGAAGCACTGATTTCATACATTAGAACGTCGGTGCTCTTGCGCAAATACTCGCAGACAGTGTAGACAGGCAGCAAGTTTTTGTGCAGAAGCGGCCACTTTTGCACTAAATCTTGCCAATGTAGACGTAGCCCTGATGTTTTAACCTGGGGAAAACTTATGTTAGTTCTAGCAATGGCATGGGAGTCCCTCCTATAATCTTAGAAGATTCTTTCATCCAAACTCATCTGTAAAGAAAAACTTTCTCCACCTCCCTGAAATATTTCATACTCCCCTGAATTCTTTGTCCAGTCCTTGACTGCTTTCACTTGCTAATATTTCTCCTTTTGGTTAGGCAGCCTGGAGCCTAACAATTCCATTTGGAAGTGGGTATCTTCTGTACAGGAACTCAGTGATGTTCAATGTAACCCCTCTGAAGGACCAGATACATTTACTATCTCCACTGCTTATTCTATTTTTTCTTTTATTGAAGGCCTGATTCAGCTCCTACTGAATTCCATTACCTTTAACAGGAGCTTGATCAGTTCTGAAATGAAAGGCATAAATAGCGGGAAACAGGAATATAAATGAGCAAGGGGTTGTAGATCAATCTACAATCACATATACAAAAGAGTTTCAAAATCTGATGACCATCTGCACATGTAAGAGTAGAGCAATAATTTACAGTAAATTAAAAAACATGTATACGGCTACGTCTACACTGGCCCCTTTTCCGGAAGGGGCATGTAAATTTCTCTAGTCGTCGTAGGGAAATCCGCGGGGGATTTAAATATCCCCCGCGGCATTTAAATAAAAATGTCCACCGCTTTTTTCCGGCTTTTAAAAAAGCCGGAAAAGAGCTTCTAGACTGGCCCCGATCCTCCGGAAAAAGTGCCCTTTTCCGGAGGCTCTTATTCTTACTTCAAAGTAGGAATAAGACCCTCCGGAAAAGGGCACTTTTTCCGGAGGATCGGGGCCAGTCTAGACGCTCTTTTCCGGCTTTTTTAAAAGCCGGAAAAAAGCGGCGGACATTTTTATTTAAATGCCGCGGGGGATATTTAAATCCCCCGCGGATTTCCCTACGACGACTGCTGAAATTTACATGCCCCTTCCGGAAAAGGGGCCAGTGTAGACGAGCCCGTACAGTCCCAGTGTTTCACCTACACTTGTTTCAGCAGGTCTGCCTGTTAGTGCCTCTACAACAGTGCTTAAAATGTCTTTTTTGAAATGCTAGTGCTATGGCACATCCCTGCAAGATGCAGAAAGTCTTCTTTGAGGTCTTTGAGTTCAATGAGAACTAATGGTGATGAGTACTAAACAGAAGGCATGAAGAATTTCAGTGGATTGACTCTTAAATGATTCATTTAAGAGTTTGTTTAAAATTTGGATGCGTTTTATCTTTAAAGCAGGATGTAAAGAGTGTCATTGTTGTGTTTTAACTTAAATTGGTTATTTGCAGAGAGTTACTTGCTCAGTTAAATGTTCATATTATTTCTTTACAATTTTCTCTTCTCTTTGTCTTCCATACCACTTACAAAATGCTGCTCCATTTTGAAACATGAATATATTTTCATATTGGACCAAATCTGATGAAAATCTCCACTCTACAATACTGAAATTCTCACCTGTTCTGTGGTGGATTTCTTTCAGGATAGATTCCACTGAATAACCAAGGCCTGGTCTATACTAGACCAGGCAGGCTGGCTTAAGGTACTCCATCCAGCTATGCAAAATGCATAGCTGGAGATGGTTTACCTGAAGCTGAGCCATGCCGGTGTCCACACAGTGAGAGGCCAGTGGGAGCACACACTCCCGTCAGCTTCCCTTATTCCTTGCAGAACGAGGAGTACCAGATGCCAGTGAGGGCTACCTTCAACTTTCGATCTACGGGTCTATATTAGACTTGCTAAATCAAACACTAGAAAGTTGACATTCAGAGGGGCAATCTTCACATAAGTATAGACATGTCCCAAGAGTGTCTATGAAATCAGCATTCATTTTCTGCGGGACAGGACAGGTTCTATGGGAATGCTTACAATAATTTTTTGTTCTAATTGCATGAGTAGCTTCATTTTCATTTTGCTGAGCCTTTTCATTTCTTATTCATTGAGATCTGTGAGCTTACTGGCCTTTACCCAATTCAAAGACAAGTCACAGTGACAGCCATGTTGGATTAATATACATGAAATATTGCTTCAGTCCTTCAGAGAACCATGTTCTCTTTCCATAAAAATAAAGAACCTGTGGGAGATGCAAACATGAGCTTCATGAGATCACCACACAGGGTTAACTTAGTATTAAATCTAGTTGACTTTTTTTTTCAGATTGTCAATGAAGAAAATGGCATTTTTTTAAAGGAACTTTTCACAAATTGCCCTTTTTATGGGCAAGGTTGTACATAAAAAACTTGCCCCTTTTTTCCTTCAAAAATCCTTAACCAGTTTTTTGCCACCTCTGTTTTATCTGCAAATCCCAAACGGATTGGAAGACTATAGATGAATCTTGGGGAAGGAGGTATCCAGACATGGAATGCTTTCGCAGTAGCTCCAAGCCTGCATTCCAACCCCAGTCTGCACACTTTTCTGGTAAACTCTTAAGCTTCTCTCTTCCTGGAAGCCAGGTTTAAGCACAATGCCTCCCCAATGCTTCCCTGGTAACTGAATCCCCACACACTCAGGGTATGTCTAAACTACAGCACTAATTCAAACTAACTTAATTCAAATTAGTTAATTCGAACTAAGCTAATTCGAATTAGCGCATCTAGAACTAAAAATTAGTTCGAATTAGCGTTTTGCTAATTCAAACTAGCATGTCCACATTGAGTGGACCCTGAACAGAGGTTAAGGATGGCTGGAAGCAGTGCCGACAGGGCATCAGCTTAGGACTTAGAGCGTGGAGCTGCTGTCTCAGGCTAGCGGAGGGCTGTGCTTAAAGGGACCCGACCCCCACCCCGGACAGACAGTTCTCAGGGGTTCCCCATTTGCAAAGCAGTCCTGGCTTGGAGTGCCCTGAGTGCCCACACTCGGCACATCACAGCACTCGGCCATCAGCCCGGCTGCACTTGCCGCAGGCTGCCATCCGGTGGGGGGAGTGTCAACCGAGGGGCTGCAGGAGAGCTTCCACCCTGAGGAGCCTGCAGAGCCACCCCAGTCCTCCCCATTGGGGGCTCGTACCCCATTCCTTCCTCACCTTCTTCCACTTACCCCTTCCTAGCCCCCCTTCCTGATGAACAAAATAAAGGATACATGTGTTCAAAAATAGAAACTCTTTTACTGAACAAAGCTCGGGGAGACTGGGAAAAGGAGGTGGGAGAGGGGAAGAGAGAGGGTGGGATAGGGGAGGGCAACTAAAATGATCAGGGGTTTGGAACAGGTCCCATATGACGAGAGGCTAAAGAGACTGGGACTTTTCAGCTTAGAAAAGAGGAGACTGAGGGGGGATATGACAGAGGTCTATAAAAGCAGGAGTTGTGTGGAGAGGGTGCATAAACAAAAGTTCATTAGTTCCCATAATAGAAGGACCAGGGGACACCAAATGAAATGAATGGGTAGCAGGCTTCAAACTAATAACAGAAAGTTGTTCTTCACAAAGCAAATAGTCAACCTGTGGAACTCCTTGCTGCAGGAGGCTGTGAAGGCTAGAACTAGAACAGAGTTTAAAGAGAAGTTAGATAAAGTCATGGAGGTTGGGTCCATGGAGTGCTACTAGCCAGGGGGTAGAAATGGTGTCCCTCGCCTCTGTTTGTGGAAGGCTGGAGATGGATGGTATGAGACAAATGGCTTGGCCATTGTCTTTGGTCCATCCCCTCCAGGGTCCCTAGTATTGGCCACTGTCAGCAGACAGGCTACTGGGCTAGCTGGAGCTTTGGTCTGACCCAGTACGGCCATTCTAAGCTCAGGGCTCAGGGTCGGGGGTCTCACTGGACCACCCTGATTTTCATGCAAACCTGCTCCTGGGTGGCCAGGCTGGCAGCTCTCCTGCCCTAGACGGCCACTTTCCTGTGCCGAGTGCAGAGGTCGTGGATGAGGTCCACAATCTCTGCACTAGACCAGGTGGGCGCCCACCTCTTGCGGACCTGGGCAGGCTCCTGGGAGCTGCCAGCCTGGTCCCGGGAAGAGGAGGAGGGCTGGGTGGCAGCGGGTGGCTGGCTCATCCCGTGCCACGTGCAGGGTCTGCTGGCTGGGTGCTGGCAGGCTTGCACCTGTCACGGGCACCGTAGCCAGACCGTGCCCCTTTAAGGGCTCCAGGGCCTGGAGGGGGGCAGAAGAGTTTCCCTGGTGGAGCCCAGAGTGGCCTCCAGGGAAAGCTGGGGAGGGCTAGCCTCCCACTAGTTCGAATTAAGTGGCTACAAGTTCGAAGAAAGAAAATTTTGTTTCTTCTTTCTGTTGCGCAGCATGATATATAGCCCTTAATTCGAACTAGTTAATTCGAACTAGGCGTTAGTCCTCGTGGAATGAGGTTTACCTAGTTCGAATTAAGCACTCCGCTAGTTCGAATAAAGTTCGAACTAGCGGTTCGCGTGTGTAGCGCCTATCAAAGTTAATTCGAACTAACAGCTGTTAGTTCGAATTAACTTTGTAGTGTAGACATACCCTCAGAGGGCTGAATCTGTGGAGGCTAGATTCTGCTGGTTCTACTGGCAAAAGCAATCAAGCAAATGTCCAATATAAATGCATAAGGAATAGCGTGGGTCCATCCCAACTCCACTCCATGCCAATGCACCCAAAAGTATATTGACTCCTTCCTAGGTGGTTCTCACAAGGAGGGGCATCTGTAGCTACACGCAACAGTGAGTTCAGGCTAGTGAAATTTCAAAATGGGGGCCAGATGGGAACATGCAAATAAAGCCTGGGATATTTAAATGCCGGACTTCATTTGCGACTCCGGTCGCCTCATTTGCCTACCTAGCTCGAATTAACGAGCTAGTGTAGACATACCCTCAGACAGTATATCAGTGGGCCTCATCTTTTTTTGCTGGAGCCCCTCATCCTTTCATTGAACTTAGATCCCAGTACTGTACCCTCATGCTGTACCCCATTTCCACTTCCTCTGTCTCAGCTTGTTGCCTGCTCTCTCTCTCTCCCCGTATACTTCTGTTTCTTCTTGTTTTTTTAAACAAATAAATCTGTTTATTTTACCTTATTTATTTACGTAGCTCTGTATTTTGTTTTTGGCTTCCAATCTCATCTTCTTTCCCTTGGTTACAGTTCTTTTCTCCTCCCTGCCCCTCTTGTTTCCCTATGTCCTCTTTGCTCTCACAGGGCTACCTAAGGTTGCATTACATTGGTACAGTCTCCTGCTTGCCTTGGAATGAGACAATATTTTCCCTGTGCTCTGAGGTTTGTGGTTCAAATGCTCTTCTGTCTGCCCATCTAATGGGGTCAGAACAGCTCCATCTATACTAGACTATTTCTCTCCAGAGTAATATGCTTGTGTGTGATGTTCTGAGAAGTCTTACATTTGATGGAGTCAGAGAGAATGATAGCATTTATTAAACACTATTTAAAAGGTGATTATCGTGCACATTTGGAAATACGACATGAAAATGTAATATTCAGAAATCTTACTACTAAAAGGCCCTTTAAGGTGTTCTTCATAATGCCTGGGAAATATGGTAACACAGGAAGATAGTATAAAACACAGAGACATCAGTTCTTGGAATCACTGCCTGCCTTTTGTCTCCAGAACTGACAGGGCTAGAGGAAGACCAAAGGCAACTACCTGGCTTCTCTTCCATCTTAGCTATTTATCTCCTCAGGCATCACATCATTCACTTTTCCATTCTTCTGGAGTCCTGTTATGTCTATTTCCATTTTATTTGAACCACCTTACGTTTTTAGTATGTGGAAGTTTATATGTGCCTCAGTGTTGGCCTTCATTCTATAGTTTGGGTATCACATCACTGGCCGGCAGCCTGCTTCTGCCTTTAGACAGCCTGAATTTCAAGATGATGGGTGAGTCCTGACATTAAGGGAACTTCCATTGTTGGATGTTCAGTTTTCATACTTGATCCTTCACTATAGCTAGTGTCCTTGGCCAAAATTTTGTTTCTTCTTTCTGTTGCGCAGCATGATATACTGCAGTTATCCATATAGTTCCTTCCCTCCACCCCAGAGATAACTGCATTTTGATAATGTTCTAATATATACAAGTCCTTGAGCTTTTTGCAGTCTTTTGGGTTGAAGGCATGTTATAAATTATATAACATTAACATAAAATCTCTTGGTGCGCACATGTGGTAAGCAATGCTATAAATAGTTAAGTAATACTCGTACATCAACTTGGCTTCAAATTTCAGTCCATACAAAAATATTAAAATTGTTACCTTTGTGTGCAAATGACTGTACATACACAGGTATCTGCTAGCAATTTTTAATGCAAATAACTGTTGTGTATTCCCACCTTCCCCCTCTTTTGTAAAACATTCACCAGATTTTTTTTTTGTTTTTTGTTAAATGCCTTGATAGGCTACTAGTAATCTACCACTAATCCTTTCTCCTCAGTACACACATAAAGAAATAAAAGATGCCAGTTTGTGGCTTAGCTGCATTCAGGAAAACCTCCGTATTGCTGCCAAGAACTGCCATCTGCCACCTACAAACGCAGGTGCCAGGGAGTCTCCTCAGCACACAAAGCATAATAATATAACACAAAGGACCAATGTGCACTAATAATTGCTAAACACACAGAAAGAGGGGCCAGAACATTTTTATGAAAGTTTACTTAGTCTGTGGAGATTTGCATACAGATGGCTAGGTCAGGGTGCTGTGTATGCTGCCTGGGCCACTGTGGGGTAGGACTGTCTTCAAGCAGCCTTTATAAGCACACACGGCTTTTACTATAGCATAGTGTTGTGGAGAGACCTCATTCTGCACACACTGAATAGTCATTCAAGTAGCTTGCTTTGAAATGAGAAAAGACCATGGATGGGGAGGGGGCAGCAAATTCTTTTCTTTGTGAGACAGAGGAGGAGTGTTGGGAAAGGGGCCAGAGGACTTAAAGAATGTGGGTTAGCAACGAGGAATTAGAGGAAAGTTTCTGTGGAGACACACAATTAGATATGTGGCATTCACCCCTCTCCTTCTAGTGGGCAACAAGAGCAAGCACATTTCAAAGGGTTCATGGTCTGCATGAAACAAGGAGAACCAGAGAAAAAAACCTAATTTTTAAAGTATAAAGAAAAGTGAAACTGTCTTAAAATAAAACAAACCAAGAGGTTAAGCAGCAAGAAATGTCCCTCCGAGTAAGAGGATGACGGCACAATCCCTGAGTTTACTGGCTTTCCTTCTTTTGCATGCCTGTTAAAATCGTGGGATGTCTTAGCCTGAAAGCACTGAAAATAGAGATTGCTATGAGTTTATGGAACTTCTGATTTCATGATGTTATCCTGAAATGGGGCTTAAGTTTACTTACAAGCAATATTGCCTCTTTCCGAATGCTGATGGCAGGTATCAGGGCTTAGCTACAAAAGCGATAGGTACCAGGCCCGCCGACAGGGAAAGGGGCAAAGGGGGGCAACTGCCCCCCGACCTGGCAATTCAAAGGGGCCCTGAGTTCCCTGCCGCCACTGCTACTACTGTGGCAGTGGTGGTGGCCAGAGCCACAGGCCCTTTAAATTGCCACTGAAGCCCCAGGCAGCGCACTGTAGAGCCCTGGATGGCACTTTTTGGATGGTGCTGACAGGAGACGTGGTCCGGACAGCACTAACGGCCAGCTGCACCAGCCCTGACCCTTCCGCCTGAGGCCTCACCCCTTCTAGGCTTGGGGGGTCAGTCTGTGGGTGGATGCAGGGAGGTTTGAGGCTCTAGACTGAGGGGTGTGGGTTCTGGTGTGGGGCTAAGGATGAATGGTTTGGAGGGTGGGAGGTGGATCAGGAATGGGACAGGAGGTTGGGGTGGGGACTCAGTGGTGCGGGTTCAGGGCATCACTTACCTCAAGCAGCTCCTGGAAACAGCAGCATGCTTCCCCTCCAGCTCCTAGTCAGAGGCACAGCAAGTTGGCTCTTCATTGCATGCCTCCCCATCTACTGTCACTTCCCCCACAGCTCCCATTGGCTGCAGTTCCTGACCAATAGGAGCAGCAGAACCAGCGCTTGGGACAGAGGAGCATGCAGAGGGTGTCTTTACACATAGGAGACAGAGGATAGAAATGCCACTGATTCCAGGTGCCACTCAGCACCGAGGCAGGCAGGAAGCCTGCTTTCATCCCACTGTGACACCAACCACACTTTTAATGGCCCAGTCAGTGGTGCTCACCAGAGCTGTCCGGGACCCTTTTTGACTGGGTTCCAGCCAAAAACTGGACAGCTGGCAAACCTAGTGGAGCTCAAGTTCAGGAGAGGCAGGGAATGAGTGGGGTTGAGGAAGGGTAGGACTATAGGCTCCACTATGACAAGGATTCTTGCCTTCCCCACCACAAAACAGGCCTACACAGGCTTCTTCAGGCATTGTGCTGCAGTAGCATCCACTGAGCCAAAACACTGGACTCGTGACCATTTTCTTTACTCCTTTTTTCAGTAAGTCAATCTGAGTAGCAGTATGACCTGTTAACGCTGAAAAATTCTTGTTTATGCTATTAATGCCATACTTTTTGCAAGGCTTTGGGAGACAGAGTGTTGGATGTTATGATTGTAGCGGTGTGAAATTGCACAATGGATTCATGGTCAGCTATCTTAACTATCTCACTTGGATTTTTAAGTGATGTCAAGGTGTATATAGATGGGAGCATAAGGATGGGACTCTATGGCTACGTCTACACTACAAGGTTTTTGTGCAAAAACTTGTGGAGAGTCCACACCCAAGTGCATTTTTTCACAAGAAAATCTGCAGTCGACAGAACAGAGGGCTTTTTGAGGTGTAGATATACCTCCTTCTGCAAGGCATAACTCCTTTTTGCGCTACAGCTCTTGCCAAAAATGCATGTGCAGACACTTCGCAGAGGTTTCTTGTGCAAAAAGAGCCTATCTGGAAAAGCACAGATGCTCTAATGGCCATTCAGAACTTTCTTGTGCAAGAGCGTCCATGCAGTGTGGACGCTCTCTTCTGCAAAAGTGATGCATTTTGAGGTGTGGACGCGAGTTTGTGCAAGAAGTTTTTCCACAAAAGACATTTCACAAAAACCCTGCACTGTAGTCATAGCCTAGGGGTATGTCTACACAGCAGAGCTAAAGTTGAATTAATCCATGCAACTTCAGCTATGTCAATTGCGTAGCTTAAGTCAAAAAGCTTAACTAGACTTTTGGCATTGTCTACACAGCAGAAAGTCAAAGGAAAAGCATTCTTCCTTCAACTTCCCTTACTCCTCATGAAATGAGCATTATCATGAGTTGGAATAAGAAATCCTCCAGCTTGTCATTATTTCAAAATAAAGGCTTGTAGTTTTGACGCACACTATGTTATTTCGGAATAACATTAGTTATTCCGAAATAATGTTGCTGTGTAGATGTATCCCAAATTTCAAAATAAATAGGCTGTCCATTACTTTCATGAAATCACAATTTTGTTTAAAAAGGGAAATACACTTGAACTGTCTGTTTTCAGTAAAAAGCTCAGTTTTCTTTCTTTCTTTCTTTCTTTCTTTCTTTCTTTCTTTCTTTCTTTCTTTCTTTCTTTCTTTCTTTCTTTCTTTCTTTCTTTCTTTCTTTCTTTCTTTCTTTTCCTTACATTTTATGTGGCCCACATTCCACAAAGTTTTGTTTTCTGAAGCCATTTTGGCTGGATGGCAGATTTGTAGCCCCTCTCTGAGAAAATAGTCCCCCTCCTAGTTAAGAGCTAGAAATTCATCCAAAGAAATGAAAGAAATAAAGTGGGCGACTGTCAGTCACTCAGCAACAGTGTGTGGCTGCTGCCCCAGGTATTTTCTAGCGGTTGATTCAGTATCAGAGGCTGTGGATGCCAGTTTTGAGGTTGAATCACACCATTAGATTCAATTTGTCTCCTATATAATTCAAGACGCTATTATATGAATGACTAAGTAATGCAAGCATGATACAACCAGATAGACCTTCTCTCAGGATCATCTCGTATGCTGTGGTGGGAATATTTTTAAACAATATAGCTTCTTATCATTTTTAAAGGTAGAGCTTACATAATCATAAAGCATTTTACAAACTTTCTGGGTGTAACAGAACCAAATAAATAAACAAAAAAAACCCAAAAAAACAAAACAAAAAAAAGGAGCAGTGGACCCCATCCAAACTCCTGAATACCCAAACTATGAAATTTCCATATAAATGAGCCCTTCAGGAGTTTGGGTTTTACTCTGAATTCCTTCTTGGTTTAAGAGGTCGGAAATTATGCCAGTCTTAGGAGTTCCAGGTATTTTCCATAAAGGCTTCTTTCCAAACTCTTTCAAAGTAATTGCAGGATATATAAGGATGTTCTAACCATTTGCTCCTGGGCATCCTGTGACACATGGAATGTTAACCTTTTAATCACCTCTCTTCATTGCAACTTACTTATCATATATCACAAAAGCCTCTTCAACACAGGTCCTGAAATGTACTTCAAGATTTACTGCTGGATAACTGAGGAGGAGGAGTTATGTTTCAAATGTATTTACAAAAAACACATCGTAAATGACATCTTAGGAAAAGTTACCACAAAGATTTCTTGAGACATGCCCCTATTGCAATCCCAAATCTTCATTCCCCAGTGATTTGAGGAAAATTTTGATTCAGAGTCCATCTTTGGAGCTCTGGGCTTTGCAAATAAGGAAAATGTACTTCTCTGTCTTAGGATAGAGCAATTAATGATTATGAAGTGCTCATACACATATAATATGTGCCAGAGATTCCAGAACGGAGGGAGGCATGCCCTCCTACTTTTTACTGACCTTAAGGGTGAGTGACAGCATGGAGGGGATGGAGAAGAGCAAGAATGGGGAGGTGTCTTGGAGGAAGCAGCAGTGCAAGGAAGGGTGCTCAGGGAGAAAGCGCAGCACACAGGATGGGCATTGGGGAAATGGGTGTTGTGAGGGTGCTGCCTTGAGGAAAGGGGCAGTGTGAGAGATGAGACTTGGGGAGAAGGGAAGGTGAGGGGGCAAAGCCATGGTCTCCACTTTTAGAGATCTTCTGCCACTCATGCAATAGGAACAATATGATTATCTTATAGGTCAGGATCCATTAGTTCATCTTTAACACTATCCAGGAGTGCTTGGAAGCATGGCTACTTTCTTTTTAGAATAATGGGTCAGCCCAACAGCTCATCTTCCTCATAATATGTTTTTATTTATATCCATGTGTTGGTGTTGGAGTTGATCTAATCCTTCAGAAGAAATCATACTGTAGAGTCACATTTTCTCAAAGGTGACTTGCAATGGGTTTGTGTAATGGGGTCTACAAACTTAATCCTAAGCACACAGTGGTGGGAGTAGAGTCATTCCTGTTTACAAGCAAGCAGCTTGAGCACCAGCCCTCTCCCCCCACAGGTTCAAGAGCTGCTAATCCCAGAGGTAGGCACCCAAAGATGCAACCAATAGAAAAACAAGGCCTAAAGGAAAGAGCATAGAGGAGGAAGGAAAGACAGAAAGGCCTGCGGTTGCCAAGGAACATCAGCACTGCACCAGGTTGCCTCTAAGAAAACAACCAGGACACTGAAGGAGACTGCAAAAGCGGCGAGGAGTCCTGTGGCACCTTATAGACTAACCGAAGTGTTGGAGCATAAGCTTTCGTGGGCAAAGACCCACTTCGTCAGATGCATTTGTCAGAAGACGAAGTGGGTCTTTGCCCACGAAAGCTTTTGCTCCAACACTTCGGTTAGTCTATAAGGTGCCACAGGACTCCTCGCCACTTTTGCAGAATCAAACTAACACGGCTACCCCTCTGATACTTGAAGGAGACTGCAAACTCTAAAATTGTAGGGGTGATAGACTTAACTGGAGGTGATAGTCTAAGAAGTGAGCTGACTGAGAACAAACTAAGGAGGTCAGTGAGGAGAAGGAGAAACTCCCACTCAAAAGACCACACTAAGAGACAGTGATAATGTGGCACCGGAAGTGGGATTGCAGTTAAACACCCCTACAGAAAAGAACGCTGCTCTAATATTGGTGCTGTGGACACTCACCTGTGAAAGTGCCTTTAAAAAAATTCAAGGCCATGCTCTGAAACCACCCAATGCGGTAAATCCTGAACTTTGAGAAGAAACCTGTACCACAGACACATGCATCAGAGTTAGGACTAGAGGTAAATGGAGAAAAACACCTAATACCAGCTGAAAACTCTTACCCGTGAGAAAATATACTTAGTGATTAGAAAAAAAAGTGCTTGGATGCCAGACAGGTAATAGACAGCCTGTGGTACTACTTCCTAGAACATGAGTTCATACTAGTCACTGACCATGCTCCTTTGTTCTGGCTAAATGTGTTGGATAGAAACCTGAAGGGTATGGGATGGTGTCTACTGCTACCATCATATATGTTTCTATGTAGCAGTGTGTAGGAAGTTCATAGACTCAAAGACTTTAAGGTCAGAAGGGACCATTATGATCATCTAGTCTGACCCCCTGCACAATGAAGGCCACAGAATCTCACCCATCCACTCCTGGAATAATCCTCTCACCTATATCTCAGATATTGAAGTCCTTAAACGATGGTTTAAAGACCCCAAGATGCAGATAATCCTCCAGCAAGTGACCCATGCCCCATGCTACAGAGGAAGGCAAAAAACCTTCAGGGCCTCTTCCAATCTATCCTGGAGGAAAATTCCATCCTGACCCCAAATATGGTGATCAGCTGAACCCTGAACATGTGGGCAAGATTCACCAACCAGACACCCAGAAAAAATTTCTCTATTGTAACTCCTATTATCCCACCATTGGCCTATTTAACACTGATAGTGAAAGGTCAATTAATTTCCAAGATCATGTTATCCCATCAAACCATCCCCTTCATAAACCCATCTAGCTTAATCTTGAAGCCAGATAGGTCTTTTGCCCCTACTGCTTCCCTTGGAAGGCTGTTCTAGAACTTCACTTCTCTGATGGTTAGAAACCTTCGTCTAATTTCGAGTCTAAACTTCCTAATTGCCAGCTTATATCCATTTGTTCTTGTGTCCACACTGGTATTGATCTTAAATAATTCCTTTCCCTCCCTGGTATTTATCCCTCTAATATATTTAAAGAGAGCAATCATATCTCCCCTCAGCCTTCTTTTGGTTAAGGTAAACAAGCCAAGATCCTTGAGTCTCCTTTCATAAGACAATTTTTCCACCACCACCATGCTGATTTTCTGTACGGGAAGTAGCCTATGCCAACCAAGGCTGGACCTCAGCCTTGCAGAGAGATTATGTAACAGGGTCTACAAATACCGTAGGCTGTGTCTACATTGGTACCCTTTTCCGGAAAAGGGATGCTAACGAGACAAGTCGGAATTGCAAATGCCGCAGGGGATTTAAATATCCCCCGCGGCATTTGCATGAACATGGCTGCTGCTTTTTTCCGGCTTGGGGCTTTGCCGGAGAAAAGCGCCAGTCTAGACGGGATCTTTCGGAAAATAAAGCCTTTTCCGGAAGATCCCTTATTCCTCTTAAAAACAACACCGATTGCACCCCCTCCTCTCTCCACTGTGGAATATCAGAATTAATTTGGATTCCATTAGGAGTCTAGTTGTGGGCTGTGGAGTTAACTTCACTGTGGAGCACTAGTGCTGAGGCTCCTCTGTTCTGAGTTGAAATCACTGTGTGCTGTGGGGAGCCTGGCGCTATACTGTGGATGAGCTGAAATCACTGTGTGCTGTGGGGAGCCTGGCGCTATACTGCGGACGAGCTGAAATTACTGTTGCTGAAGGGAGCCTGGTGCTAAGCTGCTGGGCTACTAGCAGAGCAGCTTGCAAGGGACAATCAGCAAGCGCAGGCGGACAGCAGAGCGGTTTGCCGGGACGACCGGTGGGTGCAGGCGGACAGCAGAGCAGCTGGCGGGGACGACCTGAGGGTGCGGGCAGACAGCAGAACGGCTGGCGGGGACGACCTGTGGCTGGTAAGAGCGGCAGCAGACAGCCAGTGGAGCAGGGGCAGGAGCAACCAGCTGGCAGCCAGGGGTGTCGACCGAGACGGCTGGCGGAGCCAGACAGTGGAGGCAGCTCACTGGACGACAGGTGGAGTGTGGTGGAGTGACTCGCGTCGACGGTGGTGGCAGAACCCCACGAAGAGGCGGAGCCATCGGCGGACCACGTAAGGTGTATCGATCCCCGCCCCTCCAGGATGGGATGATGAAACCCTGCCGGGTGAACTTTTGAACCCTGGGGCGGCACTCACCTTTGGGGTGTTGGACTTTGGGTGATTTTTTGGGTTGCTGGACTTAAGAGACTCTTGGGGTGTTGGACTTTGGGGATTTGTGGCTGGGGGGAGGGCCTTGGCTCATGTTTGGTCTGTAAATCCGAGTTGTGGTGTTTTCCCAATTTAATGCTGATGTCGGTTACCTCATGTTATTAAAGGTTTGCTGCTATACTGAGGCTCTGTGCTTGCGAGAGGGGAAGAATTGCCTCTTTGAGGCACCCAGAGGTGTATGTAAGATTTCCCAGGTCACTGGGTGGGGGCTCGAGCTGGTGTTGTATTACCTTGTTGGGAGGAGACCCCTAGATACTGAACCCGGCCCTTGCTGCTATTTACTCGGCCTGGCAGAAGGGTTACACTTACATGCAGGCAGCTTGATCATATCCCTATGCAGCAGCCAATCATGAGGGTAGGTCCCCACAGACGAAAAATGGGTTTTGCATGGCATTTCATTTGTATTGCTTTTTTTTTTTAACAAATACTGAATGCAGATATTTAGAATGGTCTGACTTTAGCAGGAAAGATTTTGTAAAGGTGTGGAGATTTTCATACAGATGAAGAATTGCAGTTCCTGATACTCCAGAAGTGATGAGTTCCTAACAGGGCTGCCAAAAGGTGGGGACAAAAGTGGCAGCTGTCGCAGGGCCTGGCAGTTTAAAAGAACCTGGGGCTACTGGATACTGCACCTGGAGCACTGGATCCTTTAAATCACTGTTGACACCCAGCACTGAAGGTCTGGCAAGGGGAGGCTAGCCTCTAGCCCTGCCCATTTTGGGGGACCACCTCCCCACACCTTGCCCAGGGGCCCAGCAATTCTCTTAGCAGCTGTGGGAAGAGGGAAAAGGATAGAGTGTGAGGGGTGGGAGGGAATTGAAAGGGGCTGAAGGAATAATGAACAAAAAATATGGAAGTGGGTAAATATGAGATTAGAAAGTCATAGATTCCAAACCCAGTGGTGACCATTGTGATCATGTAGTCTGACCTTGTGTGTAAAACAGGTCATAAAACTTCCTAAAATAATTACTGTTAAAATTAGAGAATGTCTTTCATGTCTTTAAAAAACAAATCTAATCCTAACTTAAAAATCACCAGTGAGGGAAAATCCACATGACCCTTGATAAGTTGTTCCAATGGTTAATTACCCTCACTGTTAAAAATTTACGCTTTATTTCCAATCTATATTTGTCTAGCTTCAACTTCCAGCTACTGGATCTTGTTATACCTTTCTCTGCTAGACTGAAGAGCCCATTATGAAATATTTATTCACCATGAAAGAGCTTACAGTCTGTGATCAAATCACCCCATTAACCTTCTCTCAGTTAAGCTAAATAGATTGAGCTCCTTAAGTCTATCACTATAAGACATGATAAATATAGAAATAAAGGCAGGCAAATGTCTTTACATCAAAGGAGAATGCTGAACCATCAACACTTAAACACAGCCTGAAATGTCCAAAAAAGTCATGTCTATGCTTCCAACATTTCTATGATAGTGGGGGGTTTTACAGCTACCTAATACATATAATTATAATTATAGGAATCTAAATTTGCAAATATTGACCTTAACATCTCGTCTTTTTGGAAAGTGGAGATAATAATAGGGACCTACCTCCCAGAAGTGGTGAAAACCTAGTGCACTAATGTTGGTCAAGTGCTTTGAGCTCCTTAGGTGAAAAGGGCTATATAAATATAAAATATTACAGTAAAGCTCCAGAGTTAGAAATATCTTGGAAATGGAGGTTGTCCATAACTCTGAACAAAAGATTGTTCTTTCAAAAGTTTACAACTGAATATTGACTTAATACAGTGTTGAAACTTTACTGTGTAGAAGAATAATACTGCTTTCCCTTTATTTTTCTAGTAGTCTATATTTAACACAATTTTGTGCTGTATTTTTTCCTGGTCTCTGCTGCTGCCTGATGGCATACTTTCGGTTTTAAATGAGGGGGGTGGTTAACTGGTCAATTTGTAAATCTGATGTTTGTAACTGCAAGGTTCTACTGTATTCTACATGTGCACTTGCACAACTCATTTTATAAAAATTCCCGTTATTTATATGCATAGGCCATCTGCAATTAAATTGCTGGCTTCAAGCAATTTAATTTATTTGTTGCTTTCAAATCGTCAAGAGAGTTAATAATGGGAAGTACCAGTTACTAGCTGTTTTAGCTATGGTGGTTCTCTTAAGGGTTGATCCAAAGCTCACTGCAGTGAACAAGGAGTTTTTTTCCTCATTGGCTTCACTAGGCATTGGATCAGGTCCCTTGTCTATACAATGAGTGAATGTCATTACCCTCAGAATAGGCATTCATCAGATTTTCTTTTCTTGCAATGCACACACCTTATTTTAGCAGATTAAAAGGGAAACTCAACGAGTTGTTAATGATTTGCCCAATACATACAGGCAAGTGCTACCTGCAAAGGTAACTAAAAAAATAACTGTGGAGATGCCAATTTTATGGTAATTAAAAAAAAAAGCAACTCCACTAATCAGCAAACCCTTTGATCTGTTTAACCTTAGAGGTCAAAGCACCCTGACCCCATCAATGTTCTTGTTCGAAATTTGCCCTGCTTGGGTCATTTCTTCCTTTGTTTTATTCAGCCCATATTAACTTCAGACCGAAGGAGCAGTGTTCCTGTGTACCTAGCAAATCCTCCTGCTCTTACAATGAAGTGAAGGCCCATTGTTTCACTCCAAATCAGTTCCCTTTGTGCCTATTCAGCAAAATCGTTCATTTCCCCAGTCTAATGACTCCATCCTATTCCAGGCTGTAAGCATTTTGTCATTCTGACCACAGAGGTTATTTAAGTCCTTTGATCTTACCTGTTATTGCCCTGATTTTCAGCTACTGAGCTGACAATATAGGGCACTGTGTTAGCTACAAGCAAGACAAGGTTAACATTAGGAGTGATTTTATTTCAGTGTGTACAGAAATCTGTGAATTTATTGAAATAAATGTGCAAAACATATACTTATAAATATATTTAACTGAGTATGATTTTCCAAAAAGTGCTCAGCCCAGGCCTAATTCTGCTGTTGAAAAAGTCATTGGCCTTTACTGATGTTAGTGGGGCAGTGCTAAGTGTTTTTGAAAATCCCATTGCCTCTAACTAAAAAGCCCCTCGGTGGTGCTTGACTATGACTTTTAGCTGATGCACTGTATTGGGCATCCTAGCACACAGGAAGAGGGCAGTGGGCATAAAGGTGCAGATGTTCATCTTGTTCGATTCTCCTTTGCAGTTTGCTGGCTTCATTAGCCGAAGAGGATCAAGGTGTGTGGTGGGGAACTTTTTTGATGTAGTTAGAATATGTGGTGTCTTATTGCTGCACTAGGACATCAGCTGTGGCCATGTGGCTGATGGGAACAATAAGACCTGACATTTAGTATAAAAATGCATCATAAAGCATGATGTGCAAGGGATTTCTGAATAATGCACACTTCTTATTCATGAAAGCAGTGGCTCTCAGACTTTGGCATCCCTTTCAGGAATCTGATTTGACTTGTGTACTCCCATGTTTCACCTCAATTAAAAACTATATGCTTACATCAGACATAAAAATACAAAAGTATCACAGCACACTATTACTGAAAAATAGCTTATTTTGTTATTTTACCATATAATAATTATAAATAAATTAGAATATGAATATTGTACTTATAGTTCAATCAATAGTGTACACTGCAGTATAAACAATTCATTTTATTACATTTTAGTTTGTACTGACTTCACTATATGTCCCTGGGTTCAGAACCACTGCAATCATGGAAAACATGTTAGCCATTCCAAGCTCTCCATTTCTTTCCCAGGGCCACTTTTTCCAAGCTTTTTTCTACCTAGTGCTTGTCTATTAGCAGAACTCCAAGAAGCCTTTCATATCTCTCAATGATATATTTCATGCCCAAAGCCCTGAATACAGGCCATAATCCTACAGGCTGAGGAGGTTCGTATGGGATCCCTATGGCATTTTGACTGGACAGCTTCTTCCTGAATCTCTGCTCTGAGAAGGGTAGAGAAGGAACAGAGGAGGGTCAGGCTGCAGATGCAAAATGTTAAGGTGTGCATGCAGCAAGACATTTATGTCATGTGCAGCCCAGCTGACTACTGCTGGAAAAATACCGGATCTGGAAAAATACACCTTAGGCTACATCTAGACTGCATTGCTTTTTTGAGATACCGGAGGTATACCGGAAAAGCACTGCTGCATCCAAAGAACATGTCTGCTTTTTCAAAATAAATTTTGAAAAAGTGTATGTGCTTTTTCACCATCCCTGTAAACCTTGTTCTATAAGGAGTATGGGATGTGTTGAAAGAGTACTTTCTTTCAACATTTGGTGCTGTGTAGACGCGTCAAATCGAAAGAGCCTCTTTCAAAAGTAAATTGGAAAAAGATACACAATTTGCATGCCGCAAATTGCATTTGTTTTTCCAATTTAACATTGCAGGATAGACCTAGCCTTACAGTAGAGCACCCACAGGGACACACACATCTCAAAGAACCGTCATTAATTCACAAGATAACTTCTTATTTCCGTCTTGCATTTTTCTCTCTATATATTTGCATTTGTTTCTCTTGTAGCATGTGTAGATTTGTGCTTAAGCACTTTGAAAGAGTAGCACTGAGAAAGTATGTGTCTTTTCTGAAAATCAAGTAAATTTGAGTGAGAAATTCCACTTTATTTATACAGGTGGATTTGGTGAAATGTTATACTGCTTCCTCTTAACAACTATTTCAATGTTCTTTCCAATATATTCATCTTCCCTGCACAACAAAGTAGAACATACTATTCCATTTTGGGCAGAGACCACTGAGATATTCTAAAATTCACATTGTGGATTATTTTGTTTTGGTCAAACTATTAATTTAGCTGAGCTTCCTTTTCCTCTTTAAAAAAGAAAAGAAAAAAAAAAGCAAAACATTTGCAATTCTCTTGGGCTTTTTAACCAACTCTAGCTTTGGACATTGTCTTTAGTGAAACAGTTCTGAACGGAGCAGAAAATGATCTCTTTGTACCAGATTCTGTCGCCTTCATTCAGGTTGAATAGCACTTCCCTTTGCGAATAATCTCATTGATTTCAATGGGGCTACTTGTGGGGGGAAAATTATATTCAAGCTGGATAAAAGTGACTCAAACTGGACTTTTAATTGTAATTGAAACAGGTTTCAGGTCTGTCTGTTGTATTTACACTGAAGTTATAGGAGCTGCTCCTCAGAGTAGCTGAGCACTTACACCACCCATTGATTTCAGTGCTTCTTTGGATCATTGGTTTTGGGGCATAACATCTGCTCATTCTGCAGTGGGGCGAGTTTTACCATGTAAACCTGGTGGTAAATTCCATAACAGGAGCGTCATTGAGTTTTCTGACCCTCCTAGATTGTCAGGGTTTCACAGAGAAATGCTTGGTTATTTAAAGGGATTGGAGAGCCCATGGCACTGTACTCATTCAGTGGCAGGGAGGAAAGATGGATAGGACCTATTTAAGTTAAGGGCTAAGGCTGGCACAAGACCTATTTTAGGCTTCAAATTAGAAAAAAGGTGTCTAACCATCTGGAGAATGAAGTTCTGAAACTGTCTTCCAATGAAAATATTGGGGACAAAAACCCAACTTGTTTTAATACTAAATTTGATATGGTTATGGAGGGGTTGGTATTATGAAATTACCTACAATGACATATGGTCTAGTCATGACTGCTGTTAGCACATATCTCCAATGGCCAGAGATGGGACACTAGATGGGAAGTGCCCTGAATTATTACAGACTATTCTTTCTCAGGTATCTGACTTGTAAGATTTACACATATGTTTAAGGTCAAATGGATCACCATATTCAGGGTTTGGCAGAGACCATGGAGATTTGGGCATAGGTCAATTGCTTGTTTGAACTGAAGCAAAATGGTAAATTCTCTGTAAAATGATGGTTTTAAATGAAGATTTATGGACTGTAGTGACTCAGACAAGGGTGTGTCTCACAGCAAAGTTATTTTGGAATAACATCTGTTATTCCAAAATAACTATGTGAGTGTCTACACAGCAATTCTGTTGTTCTGACTTCTGTAAACCTCATTCAATGAAGAATAATGCCTATTCCAAAATATCTATTTTGAAATAAGGCGTGTGTAGATGCTCCATTTCTGCTATTTCAAAATAACTCCTCATCAGGGCCATTTCAAGTTATTCCTCCTGGGGTTCAAAATTGAGATAGCACATCTACTATCGGGGGAAGCCTGTTTCGGACTAATTTTGCTGTGTCACTGCAGTTTAGACGTGCTATTTTGAAATACGCTATTTCAGAATAACTATTCAGAAAAATCGCAGTGTAGACGTAGCCTTGGAGTGGATGGCTAAGATTCTGTGGCCTATACTGTGAAGGTAGTCAGACTAGATGATCATGATGGGCCCTTCTGGGCTGAAAGTCTATGAGTCTATGAATGCTTCTAAGTCCATGGGAGATATCACTGTGGCTTAAAGACACAGTCCAGAGTCTTGAATGCCTGACATAGGTCCAGGGTCTTGCATGTCCCACTTTCTGAGTTGTAATTTCCACGTGTCAACTGGGTGGAAAATGCAACTAAAACAAAGTGGTAGCATTAGTAGTACTCTTTACCTTCATGCAAACAACTATACAAGATGTAGGAGAATCTGGCATAGATTCATAATAAATGGGCCAAATTCAGACAAGAGGCGAGAGAAGGATCATCACATAAAGCCAAGTGGTGGCTCACTGCCATGCACATCTTGTGACTTATTGCTGTAATGGGTTAATTGCTGGGTGAAAAATTACATGAAATGATGTGCTAATTTGAAGGATTAAAGGTTAGATTTTGCCAACCTGCTCATGTTGAGTAATTCCAGGAAATGTCCCATTATTTCTGTTCACACAAGGCCTGATGCAAAGCCTACTGAATTCAAAAGAAAGACTCTCAGCTAACTTATGGGGATTATGTTAGGTCCAGCATATGTTAGTACTCAGCATGAAAGAGGGTGGCAAGATTGTTACCTGATCAGATTTGGTGTAACTCACATATCTAAAGAGTATTAGCATAAAAGGCCAAGTTTTTGCTGTTAAACTTGCTGCTACACATGTGTCCAGGTAAATGAATTCCCATTTCCACACCTGTTATATTTATGTACTTGATATGAACAGACAATGAGCTGCATGAGTGGGGCTGTATGAATGTTTTACAGATGTCTGAAATCTTCTCTCCAAAATGTCTTGCCCAAATCTTTTTAAAAAGAAAACCTAAAACCTTTCTCTATACCCTATTGCATAATGACTCAAAAATGCGCTACACAAAAAGTGCTTGGTTCTTTGATTTTCCCCTTTATACATATGTAGAACAAATTTAAATTGATCAATTTCATTAATGACATGGTATTACAGAGCTCATTGTTTGAGAACACACTGAATTATTTCCACAAAGCACTTTTCTCTTCTGATCTACGATACTGATACAGAAATGAATGCATTATTTTAAAGAAGCAAAACCTCCCACATTTCTTCTTTGTGGATTTGTTTATTTCATTTTTTCTCTCTTTTGCCTCTCTATTTTAATTGAATGGCTTTTTCAGGCTTTTCATTTGGGATTTTTTTAAATGTCAACTTCCATAATGCTAGGAATTTAAACATCAATTTCTTTGTTATACAGAGGAAATCGTTCTTTGTAAATTAAGTCATCTTCCATCTCCAGCCTTATTTCAGGCTTTAACTCATTTTGGTTTATTGCAATTAAAACTATTACTACATCTTCTCAGATACATGTTATTGTTTCTGAAAACTGACCAGTGATGGTGAAAGTGGTAATACCAATCTCTATAACTACCAGGATGAAAGTATTTTGCACAGATTTCATGCTTTAATGGTCAATTACAGACTAATGAAATCTTATCTCCGGATATGTGAGTCATGTTGTAAGGCTCACATGTACAAAGCTTTGTTACTAATTACCATTTAACAATTTTACATAATTGTACTGAATAATACAGGCTGGGTCTAGGCAAAAGAGCTGAATGGCCTAGAACTATTGGCATAATTAGCTTTATAGTGCAACCTGGGGAAAGTCCCATTTTCTTTGCTGCTTGCAGGCACAACACTGATATATAGGGAAGAATGACTGTTTATACATGATAATATTATACTGAGTGTTTGGGTGTAGAGGATGTGGTAGTACACACATGTTTGTATGTATAATTATATATACGCTATAAGAAATTGCTGAAATACCAGTTCTTAGGTTTAACAATTGGCTGCTTATATAGTCTCTAAATGAACTGTATTTTATTCATAGCCATTTTCCCAGCTATTTGCAAATACTTCAGCACATCTCTTATTTTTCTTGCTGGTTGTTGTTAATCTCTGATCTGACAGTATTGCTGTTTAATAGGGCCATAAAATGTTAAAACAACCTGTGACTTGGCAGAATCTAAATGGCATGGAAACTATCATTGTAATCCTGAACCCTAAAGAGTAGATTGTCTTTCCTCAGGAAAAATAAAAATCTTTTTCATTTGTTGCTGAAGGAATTGCAGAAACCTCAGAGGTGTTGCAAGGAAAGAAGGTGCTAAGATCCTTAGGAAGGGTCACAGGAAATGAGTGAATGGTTGCTTAAATGCCTCCTATAGCAATGGGGTAGAAAGGTACAAGTCTCAGGCCCAAAAGGTAGGCTCCCTGGCTTTCACAAACAAGGACACACCCCTGCAAGTGCTCTTCAGCAGAAAACTTAAACCCACAAAACTACACACCTTTAACAATAAGCATGTGCTTCAGAACTTTACTGGATCAGGGCCAGACTGCTGAGCACCTTGCAAGATCTTGCCCCCAGATGGCAGGTTCTGTGCAACTTGCCATTACTATTGAATTGTATAGCAACAACAGCATGCAGTATTTACAGTCAATGAAAAAATGGTCCCTTCTTCTCATAGATATTATAATCTCAACACCAAACCCTACTCCCCTTTCTTATGCACAAAATTCATGCACATTTAGTTCCAAGGCCAACCGAGTTTCTTGCATTAAGTTATAGTTTGACTCTATAGAAATAGTAGGATACAACAGAAAACAGAGTGGTTGAATGCTAACACCGATCATGGTTCTACATAGATATCTTGATAGACCTTCTCATTGTAGTGTATGAAAGCTTCACAGTCAATAAGAAATTTTATTCTACTCCTCCCAAGAGATAGGAAAACATTAGTCTCTTTTTAAAGACTAGGTATGGAGGCAGAAGGCTGATATTCAAAGCTATAAATGGCTGTCAGGTGACTAATTCCTGGTTATTTTTCATTTCCAATAGGAAAAAGGCATCATCTGTGACTTGCCCAAAGTCGAATAGGAATTGTGTGACAGAACCAGCAATCAAATGTACAGCTCCTCAATACCACCCTAATGCATTGTCCACTAAAATACCCTTCTTTCTTAGTATGTACTATCACAGCTCTGTGATTTCTGTAGGGATTTTTCACCTCAATTAATCTCTCTTTGGGTCAAGATACGCATATTTGGGGGCACAGAGTCTTATATATAGACAGAAGGATGTGTCAACAGTGCTCAGTTACAGTCTCCCAGCACCATATTTATGTGTTAATACTATATGAAAGTAATTTTCATATCACATTACTGATAATAAACAGAAATAGAGCATTAACATTACACCGACTGAAATCACTGGTACAGGAAAGCTGTCAATTTTGCATGAGTACAGCAAAGCTGTTTCCACCTGTTCTGCTTCTTTCATTGCTTCACTGAAGTTTCAGCAGTTCAAGAAGCATGACATGACAAAGCAGATGTGAAGTATTAACATTCCTATTGCCCTAATTTATTGCCAAAGTTAGCTTATTTGGTATGGCTCTGGCATTCCATTTTTAAAAACAGCTAGCATAGTCAGCTAGTCCCAAAACTTCAGTACATTTCTCACTTTTCTCGCATTCTTTTTGGGAGAACTAGCAGCAGTTGCACTGGAACAAGATTTATTCTTCCAGAATCTAAATTACATGGTTGCTTCAGCAGATACGGTCTCTTCATCCTCACTACAGAGTTATGCTTAAAAACTGGTCTGCAATACAGATTTTCTAGCACTTGAATATTGTGATTGCAATGTTTGGCTTTGTGTATGAGATGGAACACCACCAACTTATAAGCATGTTACTGAGAAGATAAAAGAGATGAGAAACACTATGACCTAATGGATAGATAGAACAGTGGATGTGGAATTGTGAATGTAACTTCTTGAAACAGTTTTAGCTAGCTAGCTAGATAGATCCAAAATTCTTTGTGCCAGTGAATACCCTTTCACTAGAATTTTCATGGAAACAAACACAAAAGGAGTCTAAGTATATTGAAAGCAAATTTCTTTAAGCATTTAAACAAATGCTTGTAAACAATATTTTACAATATTTGTTTTTGATCTACAAACCTGGGCCAAGATTTTAAAAATGAATGAACCAGTTTTCAGAAATGCTACACATGGAAAGGCTTCTGCTTACGTAAGTTGGGGCTCCTGTGTTCTTATCACCTATGAAAATGGAGCCATTTTGGGGTGCCTAAATATAGACATAGTAGTCCATATTTGAAAATCTTGATCTTGATCTTTACAAACCTTCTCAGGCAGCAGACTTATTCTATAAAATGATTATTACATGATTTGGTGCTGTCCAAACTCTTTAACACAGTCTTACAAAATAATGAATGTTCCAGTATAGACTGGCCTTAACACTGGCTTGGCTGAGAGTCTAGCATTGTTTTTGTACTGCTGTGAATAACCTTGAGGCATGGCAAAAGGGCCAGGAAACACTGAATTGAATGTTAATGTGATGATGAGAATGCTTAGATTTTCAGCATGGCATTTCAAGTTTCAGAAAGAAAGCAGGAGCCATCTCTTAATTGATGTGGCAGGTCTCTGAAGTGGGAATTAGACTGTGCTGCTTCATCTATATCGGTGTATTCATGTGAATTGTTACATGTGTTAACAGTAAACAAAAGAGTCTTCGTGGCTTGGAATAAAATGCAGTACAGAGGCAAATGTCCTCCTTTTAGTAGATACTTATTACTTTTTATTCTAATAAACAAATGGACCAGAAATTAAAAGAAGCAAAGCATTTCCTGCAATGATGAGATATATGACTATTCAAGTATATTTTAAAGCAAACTCTGATGTAAATAGTCCAAATTTGTCAGAATGCGCTACAAGAATGTTTTCTTGGGCTTCTTGTGAGGGATGGATTGAGAGATACATCCTGTGGTCTGTGGCTTAAAGAGAAGTGAAACACTTTGATGTGATTAAATTTGATAACTGGTAGATTAATTTATATCATGGATAAGAGCTGAGCTTGTCATTGTATTTACATGATTAACTGGATATTTTAACATGTGCCTAAAGCCACATTGTGCTCTCTTTACACATTTGGCTCAACAACACACCGAGTTTAACGGAAAGGGTGATTTTTTAACTAAATTGGTTAACCTTGTGCAAAAAGCTTTGTTTGGCTTATTTTGTTTTTTACTGGGCTTATTTACATGTTTAAAGCTAAATCAGAATAAGCCACTCTTAAACCAAGATAACAGTGGCTTGCATAGATTTAACTAAACTAGTTTAATGGAAACAATTTTGTGCAATTTTGTTTGTATAACAGGCCAAAGTTTATGCTCCCTTCAGCCCTGCCCTCAAAGCTCACTTGTACACTGGGATACAGGGAAACCCAATGAAGCAAAGTTTAATAACATATAGGAAATGAAGATTGTATGTTTCCTGCAGGATGAAACCTCACCTGTTCTACTGTTCTTGGACCCTGATTCAGTGATTAAAGTTACACTTGTGTTTAAATATTTTGCCAAATAGGAATGGGCTATAGAGAACTGAAGAATAGTAGAACTGGTTCCCCATAGCCACAGATTTGGGCACAGACTTTGCTCTCCTGGGAGAGCAAAATTCCTAATGTGGGGTGGCAGGGTGGGAAAGAGGGAAACACTTAAAAGATACAAACAAGATAGTGCCTAATTTTTCTCAGTTAAAAATACAACTCCATTAGAAATCTATGTTAAGAGATCTGCAAATATAAGTGCCATTTTAGTAATACTTTAACAAATGAAATTATGTTCCATGCTACAGAGTCCCATGTACATAAAGCCTGGTTATTTGACAGATAAGGAACTACTTACTTTATTGTGCCTGAAAAACAAATGCATATTTCTAAGAAAAAAATTACCACTATAACTCTAAAAACACCAGTGCAATGATTGTATATTCAGCAGCCACATTTGCAGTGGATTTCTATCCTGTGCACATCACTGCACTTTGGTTGCTCTGTGCTTTCCTCTGAATTTTGATGTGATTGAAACAAATGCATCTTCTGTTTTTGCACCATTTACAGTGTGTCTTTCTGCCCAGCTGTTTCTGTACCACTATTTTCAAAGCAGTTTAGTGTCTCTGATTAAATTGTCAGAGTACCAGTGGTTGAGCAGCGAAGCTATTGTGGAATTTACTCTAGCCTCTGGATTTTGGTTTCATCCATTTATCAGTTTAACTCAAGTTATAATCCATCTAATGTAAATTGCTTGGAGTCATGTGTTCTATAAATGCCAGATGCTGTTATTTGAGTCCTAAACCTTTGCCTAATGCTATAAAAGATAGCTGTATTTGGCGAGCTACTGTTATTTAAATGAGCTGAACATGTTTTGCTGATCACTTGACTGAAACTAAAGCATTGTGAGTATGTGTGCTTTGTTGTAGGCTGCTAGCCATAGATCAAAGGGACTGAGCTGAACAGTGTCACAAAATCTAATTAATTACCATATACTTGCTTACGTCTCAAGCTGGCATATAAGCAGCCTTTTAAAGTTAAAATAATTGGTACACTCTTATATTTGAATAATAATACCATATTTTGTTTTCAACTTTCTGCTTCTATGTGCACACTGTTAATTTTTTTAAGGAAATAATACTCTTTAAAAATCTAACCTAATAAAAATAATATTAGTCAATAATGAACTCACAATGCAAATATGATTTTGATCCCCCCTTATGATTATTTTGTCTATAAAATGAGAAGTATTAAAATCAAGAACCATATCCCTTTTTCTATAGAAAAAATGATGAAATTCAATCCAATGCTGAAACTATGTTAACTTTTAAAAGCAATTACAGATTTTTGCTTTTCTAAGTTGCTGGTTCAAATCTATCCCAGTTCTGGGATTTTCAAACAAATTAGGAACCCACATATCCTAGTAAAACAATGAGGTAGTTAGGTCCTTTTCTTCCTTTGGCTTCTTTGAAAATAACCGATTGGAGACATCATTGACTAAACCTTTCCACTGTCCAATTGATATGTATTAGTCTAGGTGAAATGATTTTGCAGATTTACCCCAATTCACAATGGGCAAGTGTCTAGATCACACAAAAGACACCACCATAATTGGCAATAATTGTTTTCTGGTTGGCATTCACAATACAGAAACCAAAGATTGTATGCGATCAGAAAATTTAGGGCTGCTGAAACATGTTGGTCAAACAATTTGAGGATCTTGCAAAGTTCTTTGGACCTCAAGGCTGTCAGTATGGCATCTTTTACACATGATACAAAGCCCATTGAAGTTTTCTTGTAAAAACTTTTTAAAGCCCACTTTATTGCCCTGCGCCATAAAGGAAGTATGGGAGTGAAAAACAATGGTTTTCAGAATTTAAGATGAATCTATATTTATTTATTTTGAATGACACATAAAAAGATGCCTAGCCAAGTGCTTTAGGTTCATTGATAGAACATTGAATCACAAACTATAACAACAGATGCAGTAATGATAGAATAATGACTCATCTCCCATTTGTAACAACCAAAAGTGCAGTTAACTAAGGGTATGTCTACAAACTTGCCCCCTAGTTCAGACTAGGGAGGCAAACGAAGCATACCAAAGTTGCTAATGAAGTGCGGGATTTAAATATCCCGCGCTTGATTAGCATAGTCGCAGCCGGTCGCCATTTTAAAATGCCGGTCGCCCGATTTAACTTGCCGTGTGTAGACGCAGTAGTCTGATCCAAAACACTTCCCTCGAATTAACTGTTACTCCTCATTGCACAAGGATATTTAAATCCCATGCTTCATTAGCAACTTCAGTATGCTTCATTTGCCTCCCTAGTCTGAACTAGGGGGCAAGTGTAGACATACCCTTGGATAGGTTCTTCTACCACCCTATGACTGTAATATTGGAGAACCTTCCAATAGTACATTAAATGACCTGACTAACATAGTCACTTGTGGTTTATTCTTTATCTTACCCTCTTTTCCAGAGTTGTGTGTTGCATGCAGGTTTTTTATAGGTGTGTGTTTGTGTGTATGTGTATGTTTCAAATATACATGCTGCTCAGTGTTTATGTTAGGAAAGGTAGGTCAAAGAAGTGCACCTTGCATTTGAAGTAAAAAGTGATGAGGTTTGTGATATTTCTTAGTTCCTGTGGTAATTCATTCCACAGAGTCAGACCATCTCCCAGAAAGGTCTGTATCCTGCATACAAAAGCTTTACCGTTATGGTAGAAAGCTCTATTGTGCCAAAGGAATTGCGTTGTTGACCATGGTGTTCATCCTGTAGCTTAGGCAATCTATTAGTTATCATGGACCAAGACCATAGACCACCAAGACCTTGAATTTGACTCAGTAGTCTATGGCAACCCAGTGTACAGTGAAGGATAATTTTGATATGCTTTCAGCAGCCTGTGTTGCTGAGGAAATGTCACTGCCATGTTTTGTTCTAGTTGGAGTTTCCTAAGGGGTGATGGCTTAATGCCCAGATACATTTTAGTTGCAAACTCTTCATTGTTTTTCCCTGTGCCCATCAGAATAATATCTGTCTTGCTTGAGATCAGCATCAGCCAGATATTCTTCAACCAGGATCTGATCTCATCCAAGCATTGGGACATCTTGGTGGTAATAGTATGATGAAGGATATGTACATTTGTGTGTCCTTTGTATGTGTCCGGCATCTGAGTCCATGTCATCTGACCAATTCAATACTGGCTGAAGAGGACCAAAGAAGGAAATGCTTTTGTGGTATGCCAACAGTGAAAGGTCTAATGGTGAAGACACGGTCTAGCCCCCACCAAATAGCCATTCTAAAAGTTGATCCCTTGAAGGTCAACAAATTCAGGCTATTACAGAACTAGGTGGTGAGAAAATTCAAAAGTCAAGGGGCATCCACAGAGAATACATTCATGCTGGGTACATGACATTGACAGATCAAGTATCTGTGTGGTATAAGCAAAACATGATAGGATCTCTGCTCCTAAATTCCCAAAGTAACTAATTGTTGTCTTTCTCCAGAAATACACTGTCAACATCAAGAACTAATGGAACATGTTCTAAGCGACACTGTTTCTATAAATGGGTGTTAATGTTCAATATGCAGTACAGCTGAATGTGGTATGGGCCATGACAGCAAATGGCCTGCCATGAAGTTTGAGTCTAAAGAAGTCTGTCTCTAGCTGTGAAGAATGTGCATGTGTCTTTTGCTTTGATGCTCAGTGCTTTTGCAAGTATGGTCCTTGGAACTGTGATATGTGTGCTGAATTGTTGCTGATCATTCCAAGAAGCTGTAGAAAATCCAATCAGGAATCTTTTAAAAAATAAATCACAAAATTCCAGGAGGAAAAGAATAAAAAAATGAGATCTGTGCCTCTATAGCACCTGTGTTCCCTAGGCAGTATACTTCAAGATGGACAGTGGTACAGACGAAACATAATACAACTCCCAATATTTTTCATCGGGCCAGTGAGGAAATAATGCACATTCTTCCATCTCTGCCCTCACCCATTTTGGAACCACACACTTCCTCCTAATTCAGATCCTGATTCCCCCCCCCCCACCCTCAATCTGGGCAGACCATAATCCCTCTGAGTGTGCAGGTGCGGACATAGGAAGGTGCAGATATAGCCATTGATTGTTGCCCCATTCTATGTGGGATGCAGGGTTTTATTTTTAGCATCAGACATCATCTTCTATATTTCATAAACAGGTACATCTTTGAACAATGTTTCTAGACTAATTCCTTCTGCTTGATATTTAAAAGTTGGCTGCAGGAGAAACCTAAGACCTCATCTTTTTTTCCTAACAAAGCAGTTTAAACCAGTTCTTCTTACCCACAAAAGGAATTAACTATACAGGAACAAAGAACAAACAATAGAAATGCTTTGGAAAAATTCCATGCATGGGTTATTTCTACCATGGAAACTGGAGGAATATGAAATCTATGTAATTCTTGTTCTTTGTACTTTTAAAGAAAGTCAAAAATTGACGACTCTATTACTGAAAGGACATGTGTTTAATTTATTCAGTGAAGATGTGCATATATTAACACATACAGGCCTATTTCTGTGGATTGGGTCTCATACTAGCAGTACACATCTACTCAGAGCATAGAGGAAGTTGAGATAACTGTAATAGATAACACTAGATTATCAACAGTAATTAGTATATAAGTCTGCTAGAATTAAACTATGATCAGTACTTCCATCATAGATTCTTCATTCTTTCTTTCACTCTATTTTATAGAAAAAAATATGACATTGGGACTGGAATAATAGAATCATAGAATGCTAGAACTGGAAGGGACCTTGAGAGATCATCAGGTTGAGTCCCCTGGCGTCACGACAGGACTGAGCACCAACTAGATTACCTCTGATAGTTGTCTATCCAACTTGCTCTTCAATATCTCCAGTGAAGAAGATTCTACAACCTCCCTCAGCAATTTATTCCAGTGTTATTGTTTTGTCCAGAAGGACAACAACTACTACAAGTAGAAATATGGCCAAACTAACATTTTTCTGAAATACCATTTGAGAATTGAGAAACACTTTTGAACAGGAATGAAATTCAGTTCGAGCCTCACAAGTGACATGGATATTTTAAAATACAATGATAGCTAGTCAGCCACCACTGCAACCCTGAACAGGAGTTGAGATTCAGGGATCATGAAAACATTCCTATCATAAATACTATATCTGATATCAGTTATGGTCCACAGTACACTTTGTTAGAGACCTTGGTACTACAAGCACCTTTTGAAAGTGACAGGTATGGTTGAAAAACCAACAAAGCTCTAGTGCAGAAGGATGCGAAAAATGATTTGGTCATTTAAAAAAAGAAAACAGTTTGGGCCCCTGAAGAAACCCATCCTGAATTATTTACTGGTAGTATTATTATTTCTCCCTTTTTGGGGGGGCAGGAGGCATGAGTAAGATGTTCTATGTTTTGGTGCCACTCTGGAGATTTAAATGTCCCACAGATTTGAACCAAGCTGTGGCTGTGGCAACTACTGCACAGCTGATGACAACAAAGGCTGGTTTCAAGCTCATTGTCATCACCATGGTGTTATACCAGATGAATGGGTGGCATTGATTCTGATTGGCATATTCATTCACATGCATTCAAAGCTCATGAATTTTACTTAACATGTCCCATTGCTTATTGGCTGAGATTTAATTGGAGTGATGTATTGCAGCACTGCTAGATGAAGTGGAACAGTTTCTCTTTCTTTTTTTTTTTCAGTGTTCCCTTTCTTCTAAACCTCCCAGCTAGAGATACTGCTGCCTTATTTTTTGTAATCACTAAAGGCAGACATTCGCATATATGGAACCTAGTCCTTAGCTTTATATAAACATTTGCATTTAATACTTGCATTTGGAAAAATTAATAGACTTCAGAAGAACACGTACAGATTTAATGTGAACTTTTTATTGGGTCCCCAACCTTTTGAAATGAAGAGTGTTACATTAACAATGAATGGTGCGGGGCTTAGTTTTTCCCATGTTGGTACAACAAGCCCACATATTTTGCTACACAAATTGAAAAGGTAATAAAATGCATGAAAAACAAATTACGCTTCCGACTCATTGGAGTGGTTTTTCTTATGGACAGTAGTTTTCAAAGTATGGTATGCTGGTAGCCTGCTGAGCACTTTGCTGGCAGGTCACATGGTTGTGGCTCCTCCCTTTTGTTTACAGCTGCTAAACTGTAATGAAAATAGCTAAAGTATAGGGATATTTTTCTATTATTACCTTTCCATGTAAGCAGTTGATATAGCTGAAGCAGGAATTGGAGGAGAGAAATAGGATGGATGCTGCTGTGTAAAGCAATAGTTCCATTAAGATGTGGCTTACACTATGATAATGCCGGAACACCTCCAAGGTAGAAACTAGGCAAGCCTCAAATACTCTAAATCAGAGTTCCTGCATGGCTCAAGGGAGCCACCAGACTACCAACATAGCAGATAAGGGACGACCTGCAGGTTGGGAGGTGGGGTGGGTTCCACTTTATAAGAATCGTTGTGAAGGTAGAGGTTCCACAGTATAAAGGACCTTCTGAAGGTACAGTGGTGGGGTGGTACTATCTGCTTTATTCAGACAGTATCCATGTTTCTTGTTTTACTGTATCATGAGTCACGACACTTCTCAATGTATTGCCTTTCATGTATTGAATCAAACATCACTGTTTGGAAGTGATATAATTCAGATTATGAACATTTGTCTAACCTAAGTGATTCTGATTATAAACTCAATCCTGCTTCGTACTGGATAGAGATGTGCATATAGCACAGTGTATCCACTTTTAATGATAAACTCAAAGGCAATAAATGGCATCAGCTTTTATTTATATCTGTATACTCACACTCTCTTTTGGTTTACATGTTAACAGAGATATTTATTATTTGATCATCAAATACCACTTCTGGATTAATCAGAAAGAAGAATTATTATTAATGACAAGTGCTACACTTGCTTCCTTGCAATTTCAGATAGTGTCATGAAGTATGAAGGCAACACAAGTAATGTGAGATGACATAACATGATATGATCCAGTAAGTGAAATTTCAAAGATTTTTAACAGACTTTAGGAGAATTTGATATTTTCTACCAATTCAGACAGTCTATAGAAGCCTGAGTCAAAGCCTAGGGAAATCATTGGGAAATGCATTTGTAGTGACAAGTGAAAATGATATGTGAATGTTAAATATTAATAGAACTTGGAGACCATCAGGCATCCTGGTTTTCTGACCTCCTGAATAATCTTTGTTTATTTGGTAAGTTCTTTGTCTAATTACAATTCAGATCTGAAACAGATGCATTTGTCATGAGAAAGAGTCTAAAGGCTAAGAGACTGAAATAAACAGAAAAATAAAGAAATTAATGGTTTGAGGAAAAGTTGGATTTAATGGGAGTCACAATGCATGTGGAACACATCTCAGGACCAGGCATTCATAATTTAAAACAGAGACAATGGTTTAAATAACTTTGACAGCTAATTAATTAAATTTGATGGCAGTTTAAAAACAACTAATTGTGTTTAGCATGGTCTATCCTCTTGTGTTCTTCAGTACAAGATTCTGCAATGTTTCATTAATAGTAAGTGATATAGAAGGCAGGCAGAAATCATAGAATACTAGGACTGGAAGGGACCTCGAGAGGTCATCGAGTCCAGTCCCCTGTCCTCATGGCAGGACCAAATACTGTCTAGAACATCTCTGATAGACATTTATCTAAACTACTCTTAAATATCTCCAGAGATGGGGATTCTACAACTTCCCTGGGCAATTTATTACAGTGTTTAACTACCCTGACAGTTAGGAACTTTTTCCTAATGTCCAACCTAAACCTCCCTTGCTGCAGTTTAAGCCCATTGCTTCTTGTTCTGTCCTCAGAGGCCAAGATGAACAAGTTTTCTCCCTCCTCCTTATGACACCCTTTTAGATATCTGAAAACGGCTATTGTGTCCCCCCTCGGTCTTCTCTTTTCTAAACTAAACAAACCCAATTCTTTCAGCCTTCCTTCATAGGTCATGTTCTCTAGACCTTTAATCATTCTTGTTGCTCTTCTCTGGACCCTCTCCAATTTCTCCACATCTTTCTTGAAATGCAGTGCCCAGAACTGGACACAATACTCCAACTGAGGCCTAACCAGCACAGAGTAGAGCGGAAGAATGACTTCTCGTGTCTTGCTCACAACACACCTGTTAATGCATCCCAGAATCATGTTTGCTTTTTTTGCAACAGCATCACACTGCTGACTCGTATTCAGCTTGTGGTCCACTATAACCCCTAGATACCTTTCTGCCGTACTCCTTCCTAGACAGTCGCTTCCCATTCTGTATGTGTGAAACTGATTGTTCCTTCCTAAGTGGAGCACTTTGCATTTGTCTTTATTAAACTTCATCCTGTTTACATCAGACCATTTCTCCAATTTGTCCAGATCATTTTGAATTATGACCCTATCCTTCAGAGAACTCGCAACCCCTCCCAGCTTGATATCATCTGCAAACTTAATAAGCGTACTTTTTATGCCAATATCTAAAATGTAGGAAAGAGATCTGTATTGATCACACAGAGAAACTAGTAATAACATCGGACCGGGTACTGACCCTGGCTGTATCAGTGTAAATTAAAAGTAGTTCCATGGATTGCTGGAGAGTTACTTTCATGTAACTGAACTTAGGATCTGGGCCATTTTGTAAGCATCTTTTGGAAATAGGAATACACATACTTTGGCCTAGATCAGCAGTTCCCAGACTTTTTCCACCCATGACACAATTTTCAGGTGTATTGCTTCTGGCAGCCAAGATAGCATGGAGGGGGTTGCTTTAAAATAGTGTCCTGTTCATAGTGTGAACTAGCATGTGGTATGTGTGGGGTCACACTGTGCAGAGGATACTGATTTGCTCCATAAAATGTTACCCTGCGTATAGCATGATTTTGCATGCACCATATGCACGAGGTCATGCTGTGAGGAGGACATCACTTTACCAACCAGCAGCCTCTGCCCACACTGGGGATCCCTGTGACCCCATCCACTAATGGAGTAACAGCACTTGGTATCACAGCCCATAGTTTGGGAACCACTGGGCTAGACTGGTATTGAATCTCAGTTGTGACCAGATGGCAGTGTGGAGCCCTAGGTCCACTCCCTCGTGGAACTGCAGGTTGCTGCAGTGGGCGGATAGAGAAGTGACTTACAACACGAGTTTCAACCAGCCTTGAACAAGGGCAGAGCTCAATAGCAGTCTTAGGCCTGGTCTACACAAGACCAGGAAGGTTGGCTTAAGGTACACAACTCTAGCTATGCAAAATGCTTGTGAATCTGACCAGATGGGACAGGCCATTCTACAGGTCTCGGGGTTTTTTGAGCTCAGCGGGAGAGCAGTAGAGATGCAAGTTAGGGCCAAAGCGATCATAGCATACAGCAGCGGGAGGCCTCTCCAAGGCCAATTGAGTCGAATTTCCAGCAATACAGTGTCTATACTAGTGTAACTTCAGCCCTGTTGGGAATAGTGTTACTCCTTGCGAAAAGCAGGATGACAGGATTCAACTTCAGCATCCCTTATAGGCAGTGCAAGAGGCTTGGTAGTATGGACAATTCACTTAGATAATTGACTGTGGGTGGCTTCCTAGTGTTGACCAGGCCTAAGATTTATTAGGGCATAAGTTTTCATGGGTAAAACCCATTTCATCAGAGGAATTAGAGTGGCATTTACAGAGGTATTGGTATATATAAGAACAACAAAAGAAAGAGGGTGTTTGTGTAAATGAAGCTAATTAAGTCAGGATGGAAGTGTCTCATTCACAGCAGTTGATGCAGAAATGTGAATAGCAAGAGAGGGGAAATTGCATCTGTAATAAGTGATATGGAAGGCAGGCAGAATTGTAGGAAAGAGATCTGTATTAAGTACACAAAGAGGCAGCATTATATGCTGTGATGCCAGTGTTTGTTCCATATCGGCCTGGCCAACTGCTTACATCCCTGAGGTCATCACACAAAACTAAGTTCCTTCTGAAATCTGACTGTCTTCCTCTCGTCCCATTCATCATAGTACATGTTTAGCAAGTGTTGTGGCTCCATGTACCAGGGAGTAAGACAGTAAGACAGATTTACAAAATGTGTGAGTATCTAAGCAAAAAATGTAGGTGTACTGGGCCTAGGTTAAGGGCTTGTCTACATGGCACAACAATGCACACTAGAGGGATGTGATTTCTAAAGGATACCAACATGATGCACACTAACTAGTTTATGTAGATCTTGTTGGTGTGCACTAAAAGTTCCCTAATGTGCATTAACATAGAGTGGTTCAAACAATGCAACTTGATTAAACTAAGCGAAAACACTAATTGCAGATAGTTAAAACAAAGTTAACATAAAATCAATTAACTGCAGTGCAACAAATACAATTTCAGTAAATTTGAAAATAAGTAATCTAATAACTAAATTGTTTGTGGCCTATTTTCAATAAAAGAGGCAGTATTTAAATGAAAAATTTATGTTTTGCGCTTTTTCTTTTTTACAATTTTTGTGATTTTTTAGTCAAAAATGTAATCACTGTATAATGTTATTTTGTTGCTGCTTACTGAAAACCAAGTTTTCTCTAAAGAAACATTTTCATTTACTAAACATCCTGTTTAAATGACTATTTTGATAATGTTTTGATAAATATTGTTGATATAAATTTCAAAAAGTTCATAATAATAAGTCCTTTTCAGATATTGTGAAATTGAAAAGAGAGAGAGAGAGAGAGAGAAATGCGCTAAACTCAGCTACTGCTGTTGTTTGCTAAGGGTTTGCCAATGCTCAGTTCTCCTAGTTGAGTTTCACCAAAGTAAAACCAGTGTAAATGAATTAAGAATCAGCTTCTTTAGCTGGCTAATCAATTATCTTTGTGTCCTTTTCCCTACATTATGCATTTCCATTGAATCACATACAACCACTTTTGAGAAATCAGTGCCTTACAACTGACACAGGAAGATTCAAAGATGCTAGTAGAGGAGATAGCAAGTTTAGAATCACAAACCAAGGGAAATAGTGTCACAATTCTCTCATGCTGGTATAATTCAGGATTATCTCTACTGAAGTCAAAGAGTGCTGTGCTGAAAATTTCAGTTTGAAATCAGTGACAAAACTCTCACTGATTTTAACAGAACCATAATTTCACTCAGGTGTGAGAGGAGACTCACTCCTATTTCCTCAACTTACATGGTTTAGCATTAGCTAGACTGTTAGAGAATGCTTATGCTAAAATCATTATTTCAAATCCTCTGAGAGCCTTCTGGCTCAAAATAGTTGGGCTATGTCTACACTGGCATGAATTTCCGGAAATGCTTAAAACGGAATACTATTCCGGTTTCAGTTTTTCCGGAAAAGGAGCGTCTACATTGGCAGGCTGCTTTTCCGGAAAAGCCCTTTTTCCGGAAAAGCATCTGTGGCCAATGTAGACGTGCTTTTCCAGAAAAGAGCCCCGATCGCCATTTTCGCAATCGGGGCTTTTTTCCGGAAAAGACTACTGGGCTGTCTACACTGGCCCTTTTCTGGAACAGTGTTCCGGAATAAGGACTCATGCCCGAGCGGGAGCAGAATAGTTTTTCCGGAATAGCGGCTGATTTTGTACAGTAGGGCATCGTTGCTTTTCCGGAAATTCAAGGGCCAGTGTAGACAGCTCGCAGCTTATTCCGGAAAAACGGCTGATTTTCTGGAATAAGTGGCCCAGTGTAGAGACAGAGTTTTAAACAGAATGGGCTAACTTCATGCAAACATAACTCAGCACAATTTCCCATGTCTTGCTGGAAGGATCAGCTCAGAGAAGGCAAGAACTGAGTCAATATGAATGCAGGTTTCATTTCTCCACTAAGAAATTTTCTCTACTGAGCTGAAGCTAGATTAGAACATGTTAACACTGAGCACATTAGTTGGATACTGGAAAGAATCTTACACTTTCTACAAAAGCTCTGTTTGGACAGAGGAAAGCAAGTCTCTGAGCAGGCATGAACATAATGTACATCAAAATAATGTGAAACAAACTATAAAGATCACATTTCTGCTAGAAACTAAAAGGATGAAATTTTATTCTTCTGGTTTATTTACACTAAGAAATATTAATTATTGTTCCATAGATAGATAGATAGATAGAATTGATTTACTTTATCAGAGCTTCTATTATATACACTGTACAATATAAACACATATATGTAAATGTAGCATATATCTATACCTATATATCTATAAGCACGTGCTTGTATCTCTCTCTCCCCATTTAAATCTGTAGATATATATACAAGTGCATACATCATCATATGTGTGTGTGTGTGTGTGTGTGTGTGTGTGTGTGTACATTTTCTAAACTCAATAAAAGCATCACACTACATGTTTCTGAGACAGTGGAATGACCCTAGTTTTCGAGTTCCTAGCCTATGGAACGCTGAATGCAAAAAACATTTTGCCCTTGAATTGAATCTACAATACCAGCTTCCCCTTGACTTTGGCCCCATCAATATCTGCTGAAACTGCTGGCAGCAGTTTAGAATTTGCTGGTGTAATAGGTGAGCTCCATCAGTCATGGCTAATGATCTAAGACAGTTGTGCCTCCTTTTGTTTCCCTTCCCCCTTGAGGATACATTCTGGAGGCATGGCTGTGTTTACCCTGCAATTTTTTTTAAAGTCAGTAATCATGTTTACTTTACTTCCTTCCTCAGCAGTGTTTACCAGCTTTGGTGTGGCCAGATGACTAAGTCAATATATTTTAAGGAATACATAACAATGTTGTAATGAGAATTAGTGGTACGCTGAAAGGACAGAGACGTTGGCTGCTGTGTTTTGTACTGTTTAGTCTGGGGGTAATGAAGAGCTCACAGATGACCTGATTTCATTAAACTAGGTCAGATTTGACGGAAACATAGCTATGGCTCTCACCCAGCAGTGCAGAGTCTTTCTCCCCACCCCCAACCCGCTCAGCTCCCCTCCTGACAGCTCAGCATTTGAAAGCTTGCTGGGAAATGGCTTAGAGTTTTGTCAATACTGTAGTTAAATAGCAGCAAAAATAATTGGTTTCTATCTCACCTCTGTGTGTGCTGGGAGATATGGAGGGAGAGGATCAACTATGTCTATATCTTCAATGCCAAAAAAAAGTGTTTTTTACACCAGGATAACTAACTATCTCTCTGTAAAATTTTAGCACAGACAAGAAATCTGTAGAATTTGCGGTGAGGTAGCCAGGCAAAATCAACATTATGTCCCTGCTCATGGTTGAATTTACCAAGTTTGTCCCATGGTAAAATTAAGTGCCTTGTCTCCACTAAAATTTACAGTGGGATAGCTAATGTGTATAAGCAATTCCATTATAAAAATATACCTTACTTAACAGACAGATTTTATCAAACTTAGTATGCCAAGAGAAGCTAGACCAGTACATGAGATCCATTAGCAGCTATATTAGACTTAACAGGCACAATGTTGCAAGGTGCTGAATACCTCCTGCAAAGGTGTTCTCATCTTCCTGGACACCTGCCATTGAAGTCAAAGGAAAGTCTTCTGTTACCATCATTTGGACTAGGACACTGGGGCTACATCTACACTGCAAGGTTTTTGCACAAAAACAGCTGTTTTTGTGCACAAACCCATGGAGTGTCCACACCTCAAATGCACTTTTGCGCAAGTAAATCAACAGTAAAATGGCAGAACAGAGGACTTTTTCCAGTATAGGTAAACCTCCTTTTATGAGGCATAACTCCCTTTTGCGCTACAGCTATTGCGCAAAAAGGCAAGTGTGGATGTTCCAGAGGATTACCTGGGGAAAAGCACAGGTAATCTGCTGGCCATTCTGTGAATAGCCATCAGAGCTTTCTTGCACAAGAGCATCCACACTAAGGTGTGGCTGTGTTCTTGTGTAAGAAATTTTTGCGCAAAAAGCTTCTTGCGCAAGAAGCATGTAGTGTAGAAGTAGCCACATGTGCAGATACTGCACTCAGTGGTGAAGCATCTAGATAATTCCCAGGAAACTCTCACCTCCTCACACAGCAGGTCCTAATACTGATATGTTGGAACATTCAGGTGGAACACCTTACCAGGAGAGATATTTAACAGGTAAATTTGTGCAGGCTTGCTTTTCAGTTGGTGTAAATTGGTATAACCCTATTTTGTTCATACTTTCTCACTAACCAGTTCCTCCTGTTTAACAGTTTGATCACTATCTTCTTGCCTTTCTTCCATTTGTCCGTATCTTTCTGGTGATGTGCTTCCTAGAGCTAGGCATAATACCCCAAGTTCACTTACAGTATTTCTGAATGTAAGGTGACTATTACCACCGCACTTCAAGTCTAAGGCTAAGATTATGTCCCCGAGTTTATGGAAGTCACGGAGTCCGTGATTTCCAGAGACCTCCAGGATTTTAGGGGGCCCAAAGCTGACCAGCTGCTGCCAACAATGGAGGGACCCTGCAGTAGCCGAGCCTCTGTAAGTGGCAGGGGACTTATCTGTGGGTGACAGGATCCCCTCCATCATTGACCAGCCCTCTTCCACTGAGTTGCCCAGCCACCACCACTGGGAGGGATTCCTCCTGTAGCAGTTCAGCCATCATGAGCAGTGAGGGACCTCCACAGCTCCTAGTCTCCAGCAGCGACAGCAGAGGGACCCTGGAGGTACTCAGTAGCAGTGGAGGGGCAAAGCTCTCAGCCAGTACTTCCAGAAGCAGAGGGACCCCAGAACTGCTCAATGCCTGGGGTGAAGTGCCCCAGACTTTGCAACTGGCAACCCTCCTACCCATAGTTCCCCTTCTACAAACAGCGGGTGATCCCCCTGAAGCTTCCAGGCCCAAAGAGCAGTAAGTGAACCTCTCTAGCCAGTTACTGCAAGGGGTTTGTGGGCGCAGGTGCTGGACTCTCCTCCCTTCCTGTTTTGTCAGGGATATTTTTAGTAAAAGTCAGGAATAGGTCACAGCTTCTGTGATCTTTTTTTTGTTTATTGCCCATGACCTGTCCCTGACTTTACTAAAAGTATCCATGACAAAAATCAAAGCCTCATTCCTGACTTAATGCCTCTGTGTATGTAGCCCAAAACTGCATTTTTTTTTGCTGCCATATTGAACTGTAAATTCAAACTACATTAACTGCTGCAGTTTGAGAACTGTTATGTTTCCCTGGCTCCACTTCTCCTGTCTGTTCTTATCCTGTGTGTGTATCTTTCATGACTTCTGCTTAAACACTTAACAGTGGAGGGATCTACCAGTTTCCAGTTCCTTGAGCTTCTTATCCCACAATGTCCTCAGGTAGAAATTGGGTGGGATTTTCAAAAGTGCTTAGAGGCTAACTCTTTGCCCATCACATTCAGAATTAAAATAGAGTTAGGCCAAAATTGAGCACTTCTGAAAATCCCATTATAGGAGAGGTATAGGAAAGAACAGTGTTTAAACTGGATTTCACCAGCACAAATGAAATCAGTATCTGAATCATATCTTTCACTTTGCATAAGAAAAAACATGCCTTATTTAACTTCAAAAAGAAACTAGTTGTGTTATATTAGAAGTCTCTTCCCTTTAATCTATGTGACTTAATATGAAAGCAGTTAGAATGGCACATGTAGGATAAAGGAACAGAAAATTATGAACATACCTGGTAGTATTACACAACGGATTTGAACCCAGGTGTCCTAACCTAACACCCTATACCATTCTTCCACCTTTGTAATATCTTGCCACCTGCTCTGACTAGTGTATTGCTAAAAACAATTAAAATGTTTCAATGTTTTAAGCCATTGTTTCAGCTCTAATAGCACTGAACTTCCATAGGATTTGCTCTACCTGGGTGACAACTTGCATCATTAAGGTGAACTACAGTGTGACTATGAACCACAGTTTTACAAGCAGCTGTACCTATTGTTTCCTTTCTAACTGAAAGATGCTAAAGATGCATGTTCATTGATTTTTTTCAATACCAATTAAATGGAAGGATCTTCATTTTCAGTCTCAGCTTCATCTTTTATAATCTTCAACAAAGACATAATACTTTCCCTTACTAGTGCCCTCAAATCAAAGAAGGGAGATCAAAACCTCCTGTATTGAAAAGATTATGCAACTCAATAGGACCTGATCTTGTTGTATTATCGCATCCATTACCACACCATAGTTCAGGCAGGTGTTAGTTTCAATTAACCTGGGATTCAGGTATTCACAACATCTTGTCTGCCAATTACTCACATAATTACATGCCACAGGACTGTAGAATAGGATCAGCCATCATGCTAGGCATGTGTGATTACTGAAGAAAGGAAGATTTCAGAGGATGTATGGATAAAGCACAGCTCCAATGATCATGAACAAAAGTAGTCTTTAGTGAAGGGAAGCTTATTTACTAGGCTCTTGCTGATCTCTTGAATGCAGGAACTGTGCCAACCCTGTTTGTGTGATACACAGATGCCTTACAGCTGTCTGTTGTTTTTGTATTTCTAATCAGTCAGTAAGTAAAGTGAAAATGTATTTAGCATTTTTCAAGGCAGAAACCAAGACAAGGAAGTGAACACTACACTTAATGTAGCTAGTAACAAAAATGTAAGAATGAACCAAATCATAAAATGAACTTTCAGAGGCCAGGAAGTTGACTGGGAAAGACAACTGCTGACATGTTGACCTTAAATATCCACTGACTCAAGCAATATGAATACCTTTTTGTATTACTCTGTCACTGTATTACTGAATCAATCCTCCACAGGCCTCCACAGAAAGCTCATCTTAGATCAAAGGTCATGGGGGCTTAAATGTCATGCAGTTTTGTATTATTTTAAGTATATAATACCATAGAAAAATATTAAAATTGCAGGTGATTGTTTGGAAACTGGCAAATTCCATGAAACTTTGGTCCTGTTTTTATAGCCTAAAATGTTTGGACTTTCTACTTAATTATGCTCATCTTAAATATAAGTTTTTAACAGCACGAAGCAAGAAAAATATATCCTATTTGTTTTCAAGCAGTTGTTTTTCCCCGGCAAGATAAAGTCAGATTCTGATATTTTTACTTACTAACTATTGAAATAATTCCATTCATTTCTGTGGGGAATACTTCCAGGGCAAACTGCTACCCAACACAAATAAAGGTGACAGAATCTGGTCTATAATTATGAACATAACTTTACAAAACAAATAATAGCATAAATGTGTGTCATCATCATAACAGTGTCATCATCAAGAGGATAACAGGCTCAGAAGTTTTAAAATATAAAATGAATTTTTACATTGCAATTCTTGTGATATATGCAATAGCATTTTTTCAAGCTACATCAATGCAAAGACTACTTACAAAATTCCCCTTCAACAGCTCCTCGCTAAGCACAAATATTTAAAAAGAAGAATTCTCCATGGCATAGTCACATAGTGCCTTTTAATTCTTACAAGTCAAATATTTTGTGCATAATAAAACGTATGGTGCCTGCCTAGCTATCACCTTGTCCTATAACTATACCTATGTCTATATTTATGCAGATTTTTTAAAAATATAAATGGTCTAGATGCAGGTATTTTACCTCTAATGGGGGCTAATGTGCTTGTTACTAAAAGTTCTGAATTATACCAAGGTAAAATAAATTAAAGAAATGCCAGCCCTTTAGGAATTTCAATACTAGGAGATCAGAGACATTTGTCCCACAATGCACCTTTTAATTGAAGTCATATCAATACATCTTGTACAAATCAGGCCAATAATCTGTTTGACAAATATGGAGCTGGGGCATTATGACAAACTGGAAACTCAAGATTAATACACAGACTCAGAGACATTTGTCAATGTGAAAATAGCAATGGAGATGTAGTTGAACCATTGTCTGTCAGGAGAGATCAGTTGAAAGATAAAGATACTTCACCCATAGCCCACTGCCATGCCTCGTAATGCATAACATTAAAAAAAAAAGTTAAAGAATGGGCTGTGACATTATTGGAAGGTGTGTAATTTTGCAGTTGTAGGAGCAGACCAGGAACCAGACTGGCAGGGAATGTACCCTGCATCAATCCTCTATCTAGGCAGCATACATCCCATGGTGCAGCTCAGCTGGATGACATATTGTGGGTGAGAGGTTGTGGAATCAAGGTTCTGTTGGCTTTGCACTCAACTGCACATGAGGAGGAGTAGAAGCTTGTGGAGGCTGTTCTCTTCCCCACATCACTGCTCATAACGTGGATAACAGACCCAGGACAGAGCATGTGTGGGGGGTGTCACACACTCCTGCCTCTGCATTGGCTCCTAGGAAAGTCCGCAATTATTGTCCTGAGCCAATAATAATGATTCCTGTTCAGTTTGCGGATAAGGTGACTAGGCAATGAGATAGGAGTTCAAAGGCACAAACCCTATGTCACTAGGTTGCAGGTCTGAATCCATTCTAGATTAGTAGAAGCCAAGGTTGTGTTATCATTTTATGGCTTTTATATATGGCTGTGGTCTACAGGAAATGTGTTTGGTGAACAGTTCCCAGCTGTCAATGTCGCAGAAACTATGGCCAAAATTGGCCCTAATTAACAGCCTGTTTGGCAGTCTGAATCGCTAGGCAAAGGAATGAATGGGCATGATAGGTAGGTGAGCTCAGTAGTATGATCAGCCTATCAGATAACATCTCAAGGGGATTGCTATGACCCAACTTGTCACAATCAGCATGTTTTCAAATAAGGGCTCAGTGATGAGTCCTTGCCGGGGTGTGAGGACATATGAGTTCCTTTTGCTCCCTACACAGGCCACAGTACAGAGGCAAGAACAACACCTATGTGCTTGCTTCTCTCTCCATTTCCCTCCTTGGCTGACTTCCTCCTTTTTTTTCTACCACCCAATGACTTATGACTATCAAAAAAGATGAGGTTTCATCTCAAATCACTCTTTATTCTTCCAGCCTTGTTGAGACTTTCAGCTTTGTAATCTAGGCTAGTCTGCAATCCTGCAAACTGTCACTAGTGTGTTTAGAGGCAGGATGTTGGTCACTGCCAGATGCTTGGCACATATCTAGGAGGTCAGAGAAAGGCTGATCTTTTCAGCTCTGTTCGACTAAAAATGAGAAGGCAGATGTGATCTACCTGCCGGAGGGATGCTTGAGACTAGAAGACTGGTCTATTTGTGTTAGTCTTTTGAGCTTGCCTGTCTGTTCCTCCAGCTAAAGAACTGCACTGAAAGCACTAATAAATGCATGTTTCTATTTTTGTCATCTTTGCATCATTTAAAAGAAACTAAAATGAGTCATATAAGAATTAGAGAGCCTTTTGGTGAAAGTCAGAAATTATGACACTATCCAGATCAGATACGACATGATAAGAACCCAGACAAATACACTATAAAACAATAAAGAATAATTATCTAGAGGAAGCCATAGAAAGAAAACATGAAACTAACCCAATGATCAATGAGGATGGCCATACGAATGGTAAAGTTATTTGATTATTTAAATCAATCCAGACCAAACCCTCAAGTCTCCATAAATGTGGAAAGGGAAACATTATAATAGTTTGATTTATCTAAAATCACAGTGCATGTAATTTGATGAAATTAAGGGGAAAAATGAATGTTCCCCTAATTTCCACATGCATATACAGTTCTCTAAATCAGTAGGCATGCAGAACTGGCTCACAGACCCTGTGGCAACTGTCGGAAAAAATATACAAGAGTGAAGAAGTCCACTGAAAGTAATGTAACAGCCAGTTAACCCTTTCTAGCCTTTCCCCCTTTTCAGAATGGACCTTGAGCTGTTATAGTTGATTTTGACTCTACTACAAAAATGTTACAAAATTTCTCAGAGAAAGCAGATCTCTCTCTCTCTCTCTGCATGCGTGTGCATGAATAAGTCTTTTATTTCATAGACAGAGTGCAAATGCAGGCATAGTTAAAATTGTTAAAGAGTGGCTAACAAGGGAATACCAGTCTTTAGGCTAATTTTTAGTGACTATTTCTATTTATTTTTTCACTAAACAAAGTCTGCAGTTGCAAGGATTGTTGTTCTGTAGTCCCTAAAGACCTATAAAGCATGGTAATGTGAGTAAGTTTTCAGTATTTAGTAAGTCTAGCTCTGGGATTTTACTATTACCTAATGTTTCCATTTTATGGTACTGTGAAAGCACTATAAATGGCACCTTTCATGAACCAGTTCTTCAGAGACTAGCAGGATGCTTCTGCAAATCAGCAGCATGCTAGTGGATACTTCTTTAAGTACACACACACACACACACACACACACACACACACACACACACACACACACACACACACACTTTGAGCGCTCCATGATGACAACTTTCATATGAAAGCAGAATTGTCCCACTCATAGCCATTATATCTGATGACATTCTTAATACTTCCTATAGTTTGTAGAAGAACCTATTGTCTACTCTTGCATATCTGCTGACCAAAGCACAATGTAATAAGCATAGCTTTGGATACATTGAGCCTAGCCCTAGGGAACACTTACCACTGAGCTTGTTTGAATGTCCTGATTCACTGGTGTTCTTCCAAAGAGGAAATGTTCCCCATTATGTAAGGATTGCAGTTTATGTAAATTTGAAAAAAAAAAATTTGTTCTTTTGTGGCAATAAAGGTGACGAGACTTATTCACAGGCAACTAGAAAGACAGTATTAATGAAAAAATATTTTAATAGGAATTCTGTTTACTTGATCAGGATGATCTACCCAAGTAAGCTCTCTTTCCAATAAGTGCTCAGCTGATGTTTTTAGAGGCAAAACTTTAAAAGAAAGAAAATATGGTCTCCTATCATTTACATGTGTTTTCTGTGCACACATAATACTGTACTGCAGTTTCATCATGGCAAATCATTAGGAAAAATCACATGACAGTCCTGATGGAAAAAGAGAAGCCCATGCAAAGTTAGTTTCAAAAAATCAAAATACACAGGCTTTGTATTGGGCTTACCTGACCAAATTCTTAACTGTGTGTACAAAGGACCAAATTCTGCCCCCAGTTAGACTGATGAAAATTCAGAATATATCAGGATTAATTTTAGATTATGAATATATTCTCCAACAAACATGGTACTTTTTCTTTCTCTCAAGTGCTTGCAAACAGATTCTGATTTCTGTGACTATATGTGTTATTTGCAAATATTCATCAAAGGGTGTGTGTGGGTGGGTGAGTATGGGAATGTATAGCCACATATACAGTAGTGTGAGTATTAGTAAGAAAAACTGCTATCCTCGAAAAAATGAGATGGGAAGATTCTCAAAACCCTGTTTTGACCAGCCTGAGTGAAGGAACACTTAACTGGATGCTCAGGACAGTCTGGATGATATCCCAAATTCTACTATGGTTTTCAAATTGTAAAGATTACTGTATTGTCTGCTACAAACTAATACAATCTAACACTTTAATATTATTATTTGTTTTGCATTAAAGTAATGTCTGAAGGATGAAACCAAGCTGAAGGTTCCATTGTGGCAAGCCAAATTTTCATGGATAGAAATAAGCAAAATCTAGCTATTGCTATTATACATTACTCAGCTATCTAATGTGAAGTGAATTATAATATGTGGCAGCTGACTATTTCATTTTAATTTTAATGAAAATGATTTTGTCATATTGTGACTTGTACCACAGAATGTATTAAGTTAATTGTTGCAAAGAAACTAGTGTATTTTGTAAGAAAAGAAACAAGAAATGACCTATTCGGCTGTGATTTAATGTGATATACCAGATTTTGGTCTGGAATCACCCATTTTGTTTCTTAGGGATGGTTACATTTCTTGCATGTCCTATAGGCAGATCCAATAACACTTTTACTATTTCTCGGCCATAAATATAGCTGTCTATATTTCACAAGTTGGCAAGGCCCTGCATAGTCTTTGTTTCCAATTAGATGGCTTTTAAGATGTCAATGAGCAACTAAGTTATTTTCAGGGAATTCCATATTGCCTAAGGACTTTTATGAATTGCCATGAGATTAAAAAGATATCCAAAGTTATTTAAGAATAAAAGAAAATATAAATACTAATGTTGCATACTATATAGTGAGTCATTTGCACCATGGTGAGGGAAAAAGGGTGATCAAGACAGAACACAAGATGAGAATTAAGATAAATTTGGGGATTTTCAGGAGGCTTAATCCATCACTAACTGCTTCTCCTAGGATAAGAGATAAAAAGTATTTTGAAGAATTTGGGGAAAAAAATGTTGATGGAACAGTTTTCCTACAGAACATTCCATTTGGTCAGAATTGAAAGCCTTTATAGGAACATGTCATTTCTGCCAAAATTTTTGACAGATTCATTTTGAAATGATTCCAAAGCAAAATGGATTTTTTTTTGGATTTCTCATTTTATTTAATTTTGAATTTCTTGTTTCATATTGTTCTGATTGGGTAATTCTGCTTTGACTTTTAATTTTTTACTCTTGAATTGATTTTAATACTATATTAATATATTTATATTTATTAGAGTCTAATGCCAGAAGGTATCATAAGATCATGCAGTCAGTAAATTTCACCTATACCCATATATTTCACCAATATACACATATATTGATCACAATGACTTTAGATTAAACAATTCAGTCCAAAAGAAACTAAACTGTGTGAGAAAAGATGGGGAGGGGAACCTCACACTCCTTGACAATCTATCTTTGGAGGAAATTCCTTTCAAAACTCAACTCTGGAGACCTATTTGCCCCTGAATATGTGGCAACCAAGATAGGACTTGAGCTCATCACCAAGATTAAGCAGCCATGCTCTAGTAACTGAGGGTATGTCTACACTACAGCACTAATTCGAACTAACTTAATTTGAATTAGTTAATTCAAATTAAGCTAATTCAAATTAGTGCATCTAGACCTAAAAACTAATTCGAATTAGCGTTTTGCTAATTTGAACTAGCATATGCACATTGAGTGGACCCTGAACCGAAGTTAAGGCTGGCCGGAACCAGTGCCAGCAGGGCATCAGCTTAGGTCTTAGAGTGTGGAGCTGCTGTCTCAGGCTAGCCGAGGGCTGTGCTTAAAGGGACCCAACCCCCACCCCGGACAGACAGTTCTCAGGGTTCCCCACTTGCTTGTCTTAACTTGATGAGGGATAGCAAAGCAGTCCTGACTTGGAGTGCTCTGAGTGCCCACACTTGGCACATCACAGCACTCGGCCATCAGACCGGCTGCACTTGCCACAGGCTGCCATCTGGGAAGGTCAATCGGGGGACTGTCAGGATCCAGGAAGCCCTGCAGGAGAGCTTCCACCCCGAGGAGCTGGCAGAGCCACCCCAGTCCTCCCCATCGGGGGCTCGTGCCCCAGTCCTCCCTCACCTCTTTCCACTTACCCCTCCCTGGCCCCCCTTCCTGATGTAAAAAATAAAGGACATGTGTTTTCAAAAATAGAAACTCTCTTTATTTAACAAAACTGGGGAGGGGAGGGATTAACCTCTGGGGAGACTGGTAAAAGGAGGTGGGAGAGAGGAAGAGAGAGGGTGGAAGAGGGGAGGGGGAAGCCTGGGAGGAGGGAGCTGGAACGGGGAAGCCAGGGGAGGAATAAGGAGGGAAAGTATAAAACTATGGTACGCTATATCTTCCGTACTGTGTACAGGTGTGATCTTCTTACCTCAAAAAAGATATTTTGGCCTTGGAAAGGGTTCAGAAAAGGGCAAGTAAAATGATTAGGGGTTTGGAACAGGGCCTATATGAAGAGAGGCTAAAGAGACTGGGACTTTTCAGCTTAGAAAAGAGGAGACTGAGGTGGGATATGATAGAGGTATATAAAATCATGAGTGGTGAGGAGAGGGTGAATAAAGAAAAGTTCTTCATTAGTTCCCATAATAGAAGGACTAGAGGACCCCAAATGAAATGAATGGGTAGCAGGCTTCAAAATAACAACAGAAAGTTCTTCTTCACAAAGCAAATAGTCAACCTGTGGAACTCCTTGTCACAGGAGGCTGTGAAGGCTAGAACTATAACAGAGTTTAAAGAGAAGCTAGATAAAGTCATGGAGGTTGGGTCCACGGAGTGCTATTAGCCAGGGTGTAGGAACGGCATCCCTGGCCTCTGTGGAAGTCTGGAGATGGATGGCACAAGACAAATCGCTAGGTCATTGTCTTCAGTCCATCCTCTCCGGGGTACCTGGTGTTGGCCGCTGTTGGCAGACTGGCTACTGGGCTAGATGGACCTTTGGTCTTACCCAGTATGGCCATTCTTATGTTCTTATGTTCTAAGCTCAGGGTCGGGGGTCTCACTGGATCAACTTGATTTTCATGCAAACCTACTCCTGGGTTCGCATGTGGCCTTTGGTGGCCAGGCTGGCAGCTATCCTGCCCTAGATGGATGCTTTCCTGTGCCTAGTGCGGAGATCGTGGACGTTGGAGGCCTCCCCACAAACCTGGATAATGTCCACGATCTCTGCACTAGACCAGGCAGGCGCCCACCTCTTGCGGCCCTGGGCAGGCTCCCGGGAGCCGCCAGCCTGGTCCTGGGAAGAGGCGGAGGGCTGGGTGGCAGTGGGTGGCTGGCTCATGTTATGCCAGGTGCAGGGTCTGCTGGCTAGGTGCTGGCAGGATTGCACCTGGCACGGGCACTGTAGCCAGACCGTGGCCCTTTAAGGGCTCCAGGGCCAGGAGGGGGCAGAAAAGTTTCCCTGGTTTGGCCCAGAGTGGCCACCAGGGCAAGCTGGGAAGGGCTAGCCTCCAACTAGTTCGAATTAAGTGGCTACACAGCCCTTAATTCAAACTACTTAATTCGAACTACGTGTTAGTCCTCGTAGAATGAGGTTTACCTAGTTCGAATTAAGTGCTTCGCTACTTTGAATTAAGTTCATGTGCATGTGCATGTGTAGCACCTATGAAAGTTAATTAGAACTAACGTCTGTTAGTTCGAATTAACTTTGTAGTGTAGACATACCCTGAATTAGCAAGGCACCTGCAAAGGCACAGAAGTAAAATGACTTGCCCAGGGTTACACAGCATCTCAGTGGCAGAGCTAGGATTACAGTTCTCCCAACACTTCAGTCCAGTGCTCTACCTACTAGACCACCCCACCTCTCCTATGTTGTAATGTTTCAACATAATCAAAATGTAATGCTTTGATAAGGTTGCTTTGATGAATAAAACTCTCAGAATTTCCATTTTAAGAAATATTTTGATATTTTTTACTTTTCAACTCATGTCAGCTCATGTCAGAATTGGAATTCCCCTGGGAAGGAAATACTGTTTTTTTGACCTCATTCTAGTATTTTGATTATCTGGAGTCTCTCAGGCAAACTGGACACTGTTGTGGTTGAGGAATGGCTTAATTCCCTTACAACCATAGCATTACCATGCTGCTTTGTTTCCTTTAAAGCCTTTAATTTTTATTGCCGATCAGGTAGTGAATCAGTGTTTTCTTATTTCCAAGAGTGAAGGAAAATAGTACTTGTCTGTGATGCAAAATAGATGGAAACTCATTTGCTTTATAATGTACTTTCAATTAGGAATTGGCCTGAGCCATAACATTCAGATCTAAATGCAAATTTCAAACCCCCACAAGGTTCAGCATTATTCAGCAGCAAAACAGAAACCAGAATGCAGATGTGGGTTTCCCTTTCCTCCCATAATTGGCCCACTCCAACATAAAATAAGTAATGTCATTTGAGATTTTGGTTTGGGACCACCTCTGTGGTTGTCAAAGAGGAAGTATGGAGAGGCCATCAATAGAAACAGCTAGTTGTGTAGAATGCATCAAGTGCAAGAGGCAAATGAACATCCTGACTGGTCCCTTAATTTCAGCGACTGTTTTCTTTAAATTATCAGCATTTGGTACGAGGGGCTGGGATGCCAACAGCAACATATTTAAGAAGAGTGGCAGCAAACCATTCTCAAGAAAATGGGTCTGACTGTCCTTTTAGTTACACTGGAGTAAGACAGGGAGTGACTCCATTTAATCAGTAGCATTATGTCAGTGTAAAATTAGCATGAGATCAGAATTAGGCCCATTTGATCTATCGGGGTACTTCTACACTTGCACCCTAGTTTGAACTAGGGATGCAAATGTAGGCAACCGAAATTGCTAATGAAGCGGGTATTTAAATATCTCGCACTTCATTAGCATGATCTTGCTGGCGCATTACTCCAAGGGGTTTGGTTTGAACTAACGCGTCCCAGCGTGCACTTTCACTTTTGAAACAGCTGTTGAGTGGAGTAACGCGCCTGTGAGATCATGCTAATGAAGCGCAGGTTATTTAAATCCCCGCTTCATTAGCAATTTCAGTCGCCTACATTTGCATCCCTAGTTCGAACTAAGGTACAAGTGTAGACGTACCCTCAGTTTGTGAGGAATGAGAGTAATTGGTCTTTTTTGTCACGATGCCCCATACCACTAAGCCATCACAATTAAGTATAAGCTACATTTCAAAGGGATTTTGTTAATATTTTATCCATTGCCCTCTCAACATTTAGCCCAAAATGTAGATAAAAAGATTTGCTCTATGTCTGCACCATGGTTCAAGCTCAGTAGATGAATTATGTAAATAAGTGGAGTATGCTAATATTGTGAAGTAAAAGGGCACCCCACTCAGCCGACACTAACATGCCAGCTAAAATTTCTAGGAGATTGTTGGCTTGATTCCATTTTGTGCCGTTAAAAAATTCTCCCTAAAAACCTTGGGGCAGATCCTCAGCTGGGGGAGGCTCCCACCAAACAGAGAGGGAGGAGAATGGGCTTGCTGGGGCAGCCGCCCTTCACTCAATGCTTGACCCTGGTTGTCAGGGCAGCCACCCATCACGTGGCGCTTGGTCCCGGTAGCTGAGACATCTGCCCTCCACGGCGCAGGAGCTGGAAGCAGGGCCATGGTGAGGCTGCCCCATTTTTGTTATTAATATAGGGATGGGAGAGCTTACCTTGGTCCTGCCTCTGCTCTGCTCCAAAAATTACTCAAAGATCTTCTGGCCCAGCAATTACTGATGCAATTTATTTATACAGTGAAACTCACCAGATATTTCTGGGGGTTTCCATCCTTAGAGGGGTGGAGGCTTCTCTTTCTTGAAGCCAAGTTGAGCACTCTCCCTCCCTGCTTCCTCCTGATTGTAATGAAGACAACTTGAACTTTGTTGAGATGTGTAAGTGGGGCCAGACCCTGCTGTACATTTGGCAGGGAACTAATCTTTGACCTCAGAGTAGGTTAGCGGAAACATCGCTTGAGGAACAGGTCAAAAACATGGGACCCTACCTCCAACAGATGCTGTCGGGAGGTTGGCCTATGCAAGTATAGTCATGAGGAAGATGTAAAGACCCTGAGAATACAAAACTTAATTACATCCACATTTAGGCAGCTTTCTCTGGCAGCCTTTCCACGTTGGCCTATGATTATGCCAGATCTCATAAGCTCAGCAGGGTCCAGTGAGGTCAGTGCTTGTTGGAAAAACTCCAAGGAAAACCTTCGTTAGGAAGTGATGTTCGTGACTCAGTGGGGAGCAGTCTTCCCTCTCAATCATTAATGAACCCAAACCCCAGGACTGTGCTAGATGTATTAGGCTGTTAAAGGCAGATGTAAAGATAAGGTCTTGGTCATTACAACATAACATAAGAACATAAGAACGGCCGTACTTAGTCAGACCAAAGGTCCTTCTAGCCCAGTATCCTGTCTGCCGACAGTGGCCAGCACCAGGTGCCCCAGAGAGGGTGGACTGAAGACAATGACCAAGCGATTGGTCTCCTGCCATCCCTCTCCAGCCTCTGACAAACAGAGGCCAAGGACACCATTTTATCCCCTGGCTAATAGCCTTTTACGGACCTAACTTCCATGAAATTATCTAGCTTCTCTTTAAACTCTATTATAGTCCTAGCCTTCACAGCCTATATAATTACAAATCCAGTTGCACTTTTTAGAAGACCAGTGGCATTACCCCTGGAAATGTGGCTGAATTTAGAACCACTTAATTACATTCTATTCACCTAAATTCCCTCCCCTTCCCCGTATAATCTTTAGATATATTTTAGTGTATGTCTGTCTGTGTATCCATCTGCGAGTCTGTTTGTGCAAGAACTCCTCCTTAAATGGTATGAGCTAGGACCACCAAATTTGGTATGCAGTTTCCTCTTCTCCTAACTTAAAGCAAGGTCAGAGTTTGGGTGTGTGAGGACAATCGGAAGCCTCAGGAAAAAGACTGCTTTTCATCACATCCAAAGGGGGGGGGGGCGCAGTTCAGAGGGGTGCAACATGAGAGTGGCCATGGGGACATGAGTCCGTAGGAGAGAGCTAATATTAGGTTTCCTGCAGAGTTTCCACTGGGGGCAGTCGTACTACCAAGGGAGTAGCCAGCAGGTCTGGTCCTCTGCCATCATGCCTGCCAACACACTAAATAAGTAGCCCTCCTACCCCCAAATCCTGGCTCCCCCTCCCAGCCCTTAGCTGCAGTGCTGAGGGGAAAGGCCCCTGGATGCTTGGGGGACGGGTTGGGGGGAGAAAAATGTCCCTGGCAGCCAGGGTAGGGGTTGGGGGAGAGAAAAAGGCCCCTGCAGGATGGGATCTTCCCTGAGCCCCTCCTGACCCCCCCCCACCCTTACTCTTGCACCTCCCCACCCCCAGTCTCCTTCGCTCTCCTCTCCCCCCATATCTCCAAAGCTCTGCCCTGAGTTCTGCACCTCTTACTTTGCCCTGAAGAACCTGGGTCGGTCTGCTAGTAGATAATATTTCCTTCCTGCCAATAGCTGTTATATAATATTGCCATGCACTGGTGAATAGTCCCCATGTTCCATAGCTCAGAGAGTGGAAGCAAGTCTTACAAAGAGCTAGGTGTTCAGACATGTAGTAGAAACCCTTCACTCCTAGTTCTTGAGAGCTCATGCTTATTCCCTTGTACTTTTCATTCCAAGCATTGTCTCTCTGGCCCTACTCCCCTGAGCATTATTCTCCTTTTTTCTGCCCTATTTCCTCCATTTTAGCTCTTTCATTTTCACCCTTGTTTGATAATCCCACTGTAGGCTCTCTGACAGACATGCTCTGGTTCTGGTTTAGGAAAGTCTCATGTACAGCTTGAAAGAGGTTCTGTGCCAAGCAATCAGCACCTCTTGTCTTTCTACTAGAATGTCTCAGACAATCTGGCTTGTTCCTCTTCATTATTATTTACGTTGTTCCTTATCTGGAAATAACATTGGACAGAACACATCAAACATGTGATCTGTGTTTTACCAAGTATAACTAAGCAGATTCATGGGCTGCAATAAAGGGCCGCACGGTGAGGCAGCCATCAGACAGATGGCCATTGCTCCATAAAAGAACTATGTTTTCAGGAGGGATTTGAATCAAAGGTGGTTCAGTATTTGGGATGGAGGGGGTTTGATGAGCCAAGTGTATCACATGGTAAGAGGAAAGTTAGAAAAAGCTAAGAGTACGATAAGGAAATAAATGGAGCAGAGGAGCTGGGACAAAGTGAAGGATGATGTTAGAGCTCTGACCAAATTCATACAAAGTGCCTTGTTTATCATAGTTCTATAGGAAATATGACTCCCCAGGCATGCTTATATTATGCATCCAGATGACCGTGTATGTGTTGGGAGGAGTGTAGAACTTGTATTTTGAATTCTGATTATCGGAATCCATGGTGACCAAGTTTGTCCCCTGGTGATATTGTCAGCTATAAGCCTGACCCCACACAGAGTTTATATATGCCTTCTGTAGTTTTATATATAATACATATTTTGACACCTCATGTTGTCTTAGGAGATTTTCCATGCACTCACTGCCAGAGTTTTCTTTCTGGCAAGAGCTCATATCCCCATTTCTTACTTTCTTCCTTGCCTCCCCGGTTCAGATGTCTCATAGTGCTAGCAAGTATAGCCAACTAAAGAAATATCTGGCACCAGAGACTTATAGAATGGTATTTGTAGGGGGAAAAAAGATTACCTCCTTGTCTTATTCAGGCTAACCAAAATACCTTGCTCTCCTTTGCTTGGTGTCAGAATATGCCAAATGGTATAACACAAGCCTGAATCAGCATACAGCGAGTCTGTAGGTAACCAAGAGATCTATGGCTACATGGGATATTTTTGCTTAAGGCAGAATCCTCTAGAAACGATGGAATGTCAAACCATCATCAGAATCCAGACTGCTAGTGAAAGAGGAACAATGACAGTTCAGCTCATGGCTAAGTTCATTTTGATTAATGAAGGAAAATGAGGACTTGAGCCTGCTGTCTTTCAGTAGGTGAAGAATTGGGACTTATGGGACTAAGCCAAAGGAAATTAGGTGCCTAACTCCATAGAAAGTCAATGGGAGCTCGAAACTTAATTCTTAGCATTAGCTTCCAGACCTATGTCAGGCAAGCAATTGATTGTGATAAATAATACATATTAGTCAAACCTACATTACCTTGTCTGAGTTTAAATACATCAGCCCTCAGGAATCCTTAGGATTATAAGAAGGAATCATTTTTGTTGTACTGATACTTAATTTATTTGTCTTAAGGAATGTCTTTGTTATATTATATTAGACTCCAGAAATACTTTTGCTAAACATGTTTAGGCTAATCTCTATTTGTCTGCCATTCAGGTTCATTGTCTGGTTTTTCACCAGAATTGCTTATCGTGTTACAGACAGACTTGGTTTGCCTGGCCAAAAATTAAAATACACACAATGCCAGATAAAAGTCTAGGCAGTGGGTCCAATGGCAAGGGAAGTTAGAACACAGGAATTCCATTTGTACTTCTGCCACTGACCTGACTTGCCCTATGACCTTGTGAAACTTACCAACCCTCTGTGTTCCTGTCTATCCAGATTGTAAGTTCTTCAGGAGAGGGGTAACCTTCTGTGATGAGTATTAGTAGAGCACCTGGCACAGGATGGATCCCATATACATGCTATCCACCTGAAAATAAAATCAAGTAATAATAATTAAGAAGAAGAATTCCCAACCCTAGAAGGGTGTGAGAAAGCAGTATCTCTATCTTAAAACATCTTATCAGAGAATGACTGAATAATCACTACTATGTTAAGGTGAAAACAGCATTAAAGTTTGGAAAGTGTTTTGAAGAGCTAGTGTGTGAAAAAGTGATATAGGATGTATATGATTAAAACATTATGTTTCACTACAATCCTTAAAGTTTTATTGTAATAAACTTTCTGAAGAAAGCCACATTTTTAATTTGCTGCTCAGAAATGTATGTGTAGGTTAATGTGCCAGCTCCTACAAGTGGAGCTTAAATGATCTGTAATGAAATGAAAACTCACAGCTGTAAATCTAATTAAAAGTAGGTGAATTTCCTTTTTAAATAGTTTTTTAATTCACTATGAATTTTAATAATAAATAATAATCCTTTCCATTTCCATGGTTCCTGCCTTCAAAGGATTTCACAGTGCTTCACAAACATTAAAGAATTAATCCACCAACACTTGTTTAGAATTCTGGATTTAGTAATTTATAAGTAACAGGCAGTCTGCAATAGAGGTAGGAATAGAAACCTGAGTTTTCCTGGCTCCTATGCAATCACAAGTACCTTTGCAAGAGCCTTACTAATGGCTTTAGTTAATTAACTTGCCTTAACAATCTCTTTTTTGAAAAATGAATGAATATTGTGATAGACTGTGGCTAAGCCAGAGCTTTGCCACTACAGCCTGGCTGAAAAGGGCAATGGGAGCCATCTGAGCAAGCCCATGCCTGAGAGGCTAATGGGAAGCAGCTGTGGGCCTCATTAGCCAGAGGGCTATATAAGGCAGGGGGGGGGGAAGGTGCTCTAGCCAGAAGGAGAGGCTATCTGAGTTGCTGTGACCAAAGCTCTGCAAATAGAAGGTGGTGGGGAATTGGCATGAACAATAAACGGCATGGGTGATTGCACTAGAAAGGGCCTCTGGTTGATATGTGCAGGGCTTGACAAACTATACAATCTACTTGCCCGTGGTGAGTAGATTTCAGCTGCGTGCCCCGTTCATTTGCAGCGCGCCCATGCACAATGTGGCTCTTGCACATGCACAGTATGGGGCTGATGAGTGGTTTTTGCCACCATTTGTCAAGCCCTGGATATGTGGATGAAGAAGGGGTCCCAGGTTGAGGGGCCTAGGTGAGGACCTTGCCACATGTGATGTTAGGAGTGAGATCCAGTGCCAGTGAATGTGGTTGGCAGCCCAGAGATGGAAGAGACCCTGCAGTGGCTCACCAAGCAACAAGAACAGCCTAATGGGAAGCAGCTGTGGGCCTCATTAGCCAGAGGGCTAGATAAGCCAGAGAATATGCCCAAGCCAGAAGGAGAGGCTATCTGAGTTGCTGTGAACAAAGCTCTGTAAATAGACGGTGGTGGGAAATTGGCACAGACAATAAATGGTTTGGGTGATTGTGCCAGAAAGGGTCTCTAGTTGATTTGTAGATGAAGGGGTCCCAGGATGAGGGGTGCGGGTGAGGACTTTGCCACAATATATGCATTTTAAATGGCCAACCTGCTAGTAAGGGTGGAACTTTCACATGTAGAGGCAGATGAATAGACACTGCCTACATTTCCTGGGTGAGGTTCTTTCTGTCCCATTGTCTTGGTGTGGTGGGGACTCTATGGCTATATCTACACTGGTGGCTTCTTGCGCTAGAACATCTTGCGCAAGGGTTCTTGTGCAAGAAGTCTTGTGCAAGAAAATGTCCACACTGCCATGTGCAAGCTGTGCTTTTGCGCAAGAGCGCCCATGGCAGTGTGGATGCTCTCTTGCACAAGAAAGCTCTGATGGCCATTTTAGCCATAGGGCTTTCTTGCACAAGAAATCCCTGCTGAGCGTCCACACTGCCCTCTTACGCAAGAGCTCCTGCGCAAGAGGATTTACACCTGTTTAAAAAAGAGCATAGCGCTTGCTCAAGAAGCCCTCTCTCACCACGCCATACTGTAAATTTCATTGTGCAAGAGTGGGTGGGCAGTGTGGACACTGCGGATTCTTGTGCAAGAATGACTGTACTTGCACAAGAAGCCGCGAGTTTAGACGTAGCCTCCATGAAATCAGTTGGTGTGACAAAGTGAGAGGATGTGGGCTAAGAGGTGGGCTGGTTGAGCTATTTGACCATTGCAGCATGATAGTTGTCCTTAGCTTATCCAACTCACTGAATTATCCCTTTGTAAGTCAGGCCACCTCTGTTGACAGCCTTTTGTTGTTGTTCCCAGCCTATGTATTCACCTTAGTTTGCTGGAGTTTCAGTTTGGTTCTTTATTTGTCCTATACTTCTGGGTTTGCTGAGGGACCAGCTAATCCCTGCTTGGAGTCAGAAAAGCATATTTCCTCTTCTTGGCAGACCTCTTTGGATGGGGGGTTTCTCCTTCCCCTCAGAATTCTGAGACAGTGGAATTGTTTGGTGGTTTTGTTCTAGTTTCTTTCTCCCCAACTCTCCTGCTCTTGTGCCCATTTTAGGTAGTCAGATTAACAAGGCGCTAGTATGATGGCTCCAAATTAACAGGGATTAAAGCAACTGAATCTGTACTTTGTAATGATGAGAGCAGAGGCTTGGGATCTTCTGTTACTGGCATTGCTTGGGATAGCCCCTTTAGCATTTCTGAGAGTAAATAATCTGGAGGGTGTTAGTGTCTTGGGCCAGATCGGGCTGGAGATGTGGAGTTACCCTACATTACTCACGGTGATAAATTTGATAAACATTGTGGGCAATTTGGGAAACATTCTGGCCTATTTATGCCAGCTAGAGCAGTGGAGCATTCATCCTCTTCCCCCTCACCCCACACACACCTTTTGCAAGGATATGTCTACATTCCAGAGTGTTTATGGAAAAACATTCGTTTTTCTGAAAAAAAGTCACTTACACTGCAATTGCATTCTTTTGAAAAAAAAATCAAAAGAACAGAGGGTTTTTTTCTGACACTGGTAAACCTCTTTCTACGATAAAGTAGCCTTTTTCTGAAAGAGCTCTTTCTGAAAAAAGTGTGTGTGGATGGGGAAGAGGGAGTTCTTTCGAAAAATGATGAAAAAGCACAGGTGCTCTGGGTGCCACTCCATCCCTAGTAATCACAGCTTAAATGCGAGAGAGCGTCCATTCAGTGTGGATGCTATCTTTTGAAAAAGCAGATCGCTTTTTCAATGTGCTTTTGCCATGTACACGCTCTCTTTTGGAAGTTTTTTTGGAAGATCTTTTCCAGAAAAGCTTCTTCCAGAAGAAGCCTGTAGTCTAGACATGGTGTCAGTGTGGTGGTTTTATCAGGATAATAAAACTGATAGATTTTAAAGCCAGAAGGAACAAGTATAGTCATCTACTTTGACTTACTACATAGCATAGGCCATAGAACATCATCCTGCAATTCCAGGATCAAATCCATAACTTACAGAATGAATTTGAACACCAGTATTGACATTATAGGGGCAGGGGACTGGACTTGATGACCTCTCGAGGTCCCTTCCAGTCCTAGTATTCTATGATTATCCCAAAACACCTGGATATCTCTGCACAGTGCTTTTGGGGTGCCGGATGTTATTATTAAAGTAAGGTCATATGGATTCAACCACATGATTATAATTTCTTTGTAAAAATATGTGTAACCCACACAAATACAAAGTAGAATGAAATAAATATAATGTATGAGAACGAGTGGTGAAACACATGTTTTATTTTAACAAGTTGGTAATGAAAACCTAATGAAGTACACAACTCATTAATTTAATATTACTTTATGCCAATTTTTATTAAATGTTTTTATTGGATTTAAACTTGCCTTTAGATATTATGTTTAAAAATATACTAGTGTTTGCCTAGTCTCAGAGTGGGCTTAAAATTTAAATAGGCTTATTTAACATGTAGTATTTATGTAATTTATCTTTCACCATTTGGCATATTCTTTACCGTCAAACATTTGGCATCAAATCATTTCTTACTCTGCAGTCAGAGATTAATGATCACTCCATAAATTTTCTTTACTATATACTTAAATTCCTGAGCATCAAGGGCTGTCACTTACAATTTTTACTGTAGCACGCTGTAAGTGGCATTAACAAATTATAATTTTGGGGTGTCATCCTGAATATGACTTCAGTGGTGCTAGGCCTTGTTATTTCTTGCATTTTCTGAAATTCTCCCATTCTGCTTTACTGCAAATCTGAGACCTCTAGGCTGTGTGTACACTGGCATGAATTTCCGGAAATGCTTAAAAAGGGATTCTATTCCGTTTTCAGTTATTCCGGAAAAGGAGCGTCTACATTGGCAGGCTGCTTTTCCGGAAAAGCCCTTTTTCCGGAAAAGCGTCTGTGGCCAATGTAGACACGCTTTTCCAGAAAGAGCCCCGATCACCATTTTCGCGATCGGGGCTTTTTTCCGTAAAAGACTACTGGGCTGTCTACACTGGCCCTTTTCTGGAACAGTGTTCCGGAATAAGGACTTATGCCTGAGCGGGAGCAGAATAGTTTTTCCGGAATAGCGTCTGATTTTGTACAGTAGAGCATCGTTGCTTTTCCGGAAATTCAAGGGCCGGTGTAGACAGCTCGCAGATTATTCCAGAAAAGCGGCTGATTTTCCAGAATAAGTGGCCCAGTGTAGACACAGCCCTAGTGTGTGTGGATTTTGTGTGTGTGTGAAAAGTCAGATAGCAAGACAGACAGACAGATGTCAAACCTACCTCAGAGTAGTCTAGAAAGTAAGTAACCTAGGAATAGGTACCTGGGATGTGGGGAAATGATGTTCAAATCCATATTCTGCTTGATTCATAGCGGAGAGTTGAAGCTATATCTCCCACATCCTGAGTGCACTAATCATTAGGCTGCTTGTGAGGTTGATCTTGCTCACTTGCTTTCATTGTGACCAGAAATTTCATCCTGGACTTTCCCAAAAAAACTTTAATCAAAACTGACCTTTTTCTCATTAAAGGTTTATTTCACCAAATTGGGTTTTTCGAATGAAAACCTAACAAATAAGTATCAAGGCTTGACACCTGTCCCACTCTATGTAGTACCATCACAAGAGAATAGAAAGTAGAAACTTTAGAGAACAAGAAATAAACTTCAGAGAGCTAACTTTGGTTATAGTCTATGTCAGCAGGGAGAAAATATTGTTTCCATTAGCTCCATATTCTGATTTTCAACAAATAGAAGTGCATGTACCCAGGAATGTAGAGATAAATAATTTGTACATTGGGGCAAAACTGTGGCAACCATTGAAATCAAATGCAAAACTCCCTGGATATCAATAGAGCCAAGATTTCAGTCTGGAATTTCATCTTAATTTCAAAGGAGTAGGTAGGATGTTAAAGTTTCTCTAGAATTTCAAGTTCAAAGAGAAGGTTTTGGTGTAATTTCTAACGTTCCCTTTCAGATTTCTTTGTATCTGATATGATGGAATAGCTCACATTAGTTCTCATGAAAGATTCCCAACATGCTTATTTTGAAAAGCTGCTTTGAAACAAGACTTCAAAGTGCAAATAATTATAAAGATTTACATTGTTCATTTTGCCGATAATTGAGACATCTTTGTTACTGTAAAGCAGAAAGATAAAATGCAAACAGGATATTTAAAGCAGCTTTATTGATGGATCATTCACAAATTGTTTTTTTTTTTCATTTCTAACATATTTGGGGTGAAATACGGCTCCACTGAAATCAATGTAAATTTTATCATTGATTTGAATGAGGCAGGATTTCATCAGTGTTGTTTTGCAGAATGGTTGTTTCTTTTTAAAAGCCATTCGAAGAAGATCATCCTTAACTTTCTGCTCAATTTTGCCGGGGAGGTCAATAATACTAGCAAACATAAGCAAACCCACTTTCAATATAAAATTCCCTCTGATTCTACATAGTGAGGTGTATTTCATGCACTAAACTTGAAAGAAGTGCTGTAGGTTGGATTTTCAAAAGTACTCACCATTAGTTTAATCATCTCCAACTAAAATCAATGGGAGCTTTACCTTTGATTTCAGAAGGAAAATCACAGCCACTTACACTTTGACATGGGGTATAATCCAGTTCTCTTTGAAGCCAATAGAAAGAACTCTTACTGACATCAGTGGAAACTGGACTGTAGATTGTATATCAGAATATATAGTGACCCTCACATTATATACATATTTTGATTGAGATTTTTTGTTTATTAATTAATATAAACAAATGGTCTGATTCTAATCCCTGTAATACACAAACAGTTCTATTAATTTCATTGTAGCTATTAATAGAATAATACATCATCATATGTAAAAAATACCAATCTGGCCCACAGAGAAAAGAAAACAATTATATCTCATAAAGCTTATAAAAATAAACTACGTGAGCTTAACTTAACTCATAAAATATATTCACTATTATATAGAGAAATGTTTGATGTAAGCATGAAATTTATACCTGTAAAGTCCTATTTTTTAATCCAAAACAGGCTAATTAAAATGTTTAAAATGTGTAATTACTTTCCTTTTTGCTGCACTGAAAATAGTAAAGAAAAAGTCATGCACAACTATAGCTATCATGGATTGTTTTACCATAGTATACAAATGTTAAGAAATGAGTACAATCATTTTGCTTTACCATCTTTATTGCTTGCTGTTATAGCTTCATTTCTGTAGGTTTCATGTAAAATTTCCATTACACATGTTAAACTTATGAAAACATTGTCCTGTTCAAAATGGTTGATTTTTCTTTCCACATGAAGTATATTTTTAGAATTATATCATTAAGCATATATATCCCATTCTTTGAACCAGCATATTAAATTGCCTATTGGGCAACTAATTTTTATATTTTCCAGCCGTTTCCTGCCTGATTGTAATATACACTTTAATGCCTGCCTTTAGTGAAGGCTAATGATTAACAAACAGCTGTTTCCTTTTTTTTTTAAAAATTGTACAGTTTTATTCTAAGATTGCATGGAACCATCCAACATAGTGTCTCACCAATAGTAAATGGACTTATACACCTAACACCCTGGAGAGACAGAAACACTATTTTCATATTTTAGCAGGGAAACTGGGGAACAGAGCAATTAAGTTACCTAATATATCTGACCACTTAAATGACCCAATGTCTAGGGCATGGATAAGCAGCTAGCTTGCTACCTCTTACCTGAGACAAGGCAGATATTATTTGTGAGCTGGGGGAAGGAGCAAGACGAGTTGGAAGAACGTATATCCTTAACTTTCTGCTCAATTTTACTGGGGGGATCAATAACACCAGCAAACATAGGCAACCCTACTTTCAATATAAAATTCCATCTGATTCTATAGAGAGGTGTATTTCATATACTAAACTTGAAAGAAGTACTGTAGTACTCACTGAGGCTGTGTCCAGACTCAGGGGTTTTTTCGGGAAAAGTAGCCTTTTCCCGAAAAAACTTCCCCTGCGTCCAGACTCAAGCCGCGTTCTTTCGAAATTATTTTGAAAGAACGCGGCTTTTCTTTCGATGGCGGTAAACCTCGTTTCACGAGGAAGAACGCCTTCTTTCGAAAGTTCCTCTTTCGAAAGAAGGCGTTCTTCAATGTAAATAGGGCTTCCTCGAAAGAGAGCATCCAGACTCGCTGGGTGCTCTCTTTCGAAAAAGCGGATTGCTCTTTCGAAAGAAGCCTGCAGTCTAGACATAGCCTGAGGGAGTCCAACTACTGTTTGCAAACAGGTGATAATTTGGAGGTGGCACCGCAGTAGCCACCTGTTCATAGTAGTGGCTGCCACTACTATGAACAGCTTGATGCCATCCTGGGAAGGGGGTGGTCACCTCCCGCACTATGATCGAGTCCAGCCAGGACATGCCCAGCATCTGCCTGCAGGAGGGTGAAGTGGCAGAGGAGGAGGAGGAGGAGGCCAGCCGAGTGACCATGCCCATAAGCCAGGTGCTGCTCCTGACCCTGGAGCCCCCCCACCTCCCAGGACATCTCTTAGGTTTCCAGGGCAGGCACTTCAGGTGAGTTTTCTAAATTTCCCTATCTACAGGCAGGGGCACGTGAAGGGGTTGTGTGCTCCTCTCTTGGCCTACTTGGCCTGGGGGTTGCACAATAGCTTGTTCATGTGTGTGCACATGGAGCACCAGTCTGGAGCAGGTAGCTTCATGATGCTCTCACACAGCAACTCACAAGGTTCCTGGAGAGGCCTGCTTTATTCCAACCTCCATGGTGGGACGCTTTCCAGTGCCGAGCCACCACTAAGTAGTCTGGAGTCATGGAATCACACAGCAGCACTGCACACAGCCCAAGCTCATGCCGGTAGTCAGTCAATATTCACTCCCAATCAGGCACACTGATGAGGAGACTGATTTCATGCATGGGAACCTGCTGGGAAGAGGAACCTATTACTGCTTCTTCTAGCAAGCAGCATCTGCTGCTCCCCTCAGCTCCTCCCCACTCCTCCACTCTAGTGGGCAGAGATAGAAGTTCTCTTTGGAATGCCACCAAGGCTGGACCCAGCGTATGTAGGACACAGAAGGTGGTGTCGCAGAGAGGGCTTTGGTTTCTTTGACCATGGGACTCTGTTCCGGGCTCAAGGATTGTTAGGAAGAGATGGGATCCACCTAACCAAGAGAGGAAGGAGCATCTTCGCAGGCAGGCTTGCAAACCTAGTGAGGAGGGCTTTAAACTAGGTTTGTTGGGGGACGGTGACCAAAACCCTGAGGGGAGTGGGAAAGTCGGATACCGGGAAGAAACGCAGAGAGGAACGAGCAAGAAAGGAGGACCCATGATTCGAATGGAGAAGATAGGGCGATCAACTGGTTATCTGAGGTGTTTGTACACTAATGCAAGAAGCCTGGGCAACAAACAGGAAGAACTGGAGGCCCTGGCCCAGTCCAAGAAATATGATTTAATTGTGATAACAGAGACTTGGTGGGATGACTCGCATGACTGGAGCACTGTCATGGAAGGGTATAGACTGTTCAGGAAGAACAGGCAGGGGAGAAAAGGAGGAGGAGTTGCACTATATGTAGTAGAGCACTATGATTGCTCTGAACTCCAGTATAAAGAAGGAGAAAAACCTGTTGAAAGTCTATGGGTTAAGTTTAAAGGAGCAAACAACAGCAGTGATGTTGGTGGTAGTGTCTGCTACAGGCCACCAAATCAGGTGGATGAGGTTGATGAGGCTTTCTTCGGACAACTGAGAGAATCTTCCAGATTGCAGGCCCTGGTTTTTGTGGGGGGACTTTAATCACCCTGACATCTGTTGGGAAACCAATACGGCAGTACACAGGCAATCCAGGAAGTTTTTGGAGAATGTTTGGGATAACTTCTTGGCACAAGTGCTGAAGGATCCGACCAGCTTGACCTTCTGCTCACAAACACAAACTAATAGGGGAAATAGAGGTGGGTGACAACCTGGGAAGCAGTGATCATGAGATGCTAGATTTCAGAAACCTGACCAAAGGAAGAAAAGAGTGTAGTAAAATACACATCTTGGACTTCAGAAAAGCAGATTTTGACTCCCTCAGAGACCTGACAGGCAGAATCCCCTGGGATGCTAACATGAAGGGAAAAGGAGTCCAGGACAGCTGGCAGTATTTTAAAGAAGCCTTATTGAAGGCACAGAAAGAAACCATCCTGATGTGTAGCAAGAGAGGCAAACATGGTAGGAGACAGGATTAGCTTACAGGGGAAATCCTTGGTGAACTTAAGCACAAAAAGGAAGCTTACAAAAAGTGGAAACTTGGACAATGACCAGGGAGGGGTTTAAATGTATAGCTCGAGAATGCTGGGGGGTTATCATGAAGGCGAAAGAGCAAATGGAATTGCGACTGGGTAAGGATGTGAAGGATAACAAGAAAGGTTTCTACAGGCATGATAACAAGAAGAAGGTAATCAGAGATGGTGTGCGGCCCCTACTGGATGAAGGAGGTAACCTAGTGACAGATGATGTGGGGAAAGCTGAAGTACTCAATGCTTTCTTTGCCTCTGTATTCATGGAAAAGGTGGGCTCCCGGACTAATGTGCTAAGTGACGCAAGATGGGATGAAGATGGAAAGCCCTTGGTGAGTAAAGAACAGGTTAGGAACTATTTAGAAAAGCTAAACGTACACAAATCCATGGGTCCAGACTTAATGCATCCGAGGGTGCTGAGGGAGTTGGCAAATGTCATTGAGGAGCCTTTGGCCATTATCTTTGAAAAGTTGTGGAGATCGGGAGAAACCCCGGATGATTGGAAAAAGGCAAATGTAGTGCCCATCTTCAAAAAAGGGAAAAAGGACGATCCAGGGAACTATAGGCCGGTCAGTCTTACCTCGGTTCCTGGAAAATAATCCTTAAGGAATCCATTTTGAGGCACTTGGAAGAGAGGAAAGGGATTAGGAATAGTCAGCCTGGATTCACAAAGGGAAAGTTGTGCCTGACCAATCTGATTAGCTTCTATGATGAGGTAACTGGCTCTGTGGATGTGGGGAAGTCAGTGGATGTGATATACCTTGACTTTAGCAAGGCTTTTGATATGGTCTCCCACAATATTCTTGCCAGCAAGTTAAGGGAATGTGGATTGGATAAATGGACAGTAAGATGGATAGAAAGATGGCTAGAAGGCCGGGCCCAGCGGGTAGTGATTAACAACTCGATGTCAGGATGGTGGTCGGTTTCTAGTGGAGTGCCCCAAGGTTCGGTTCTAGGACCAGTTTTGTTCAATATCTTTATTAATGACCTGGATGAGGGGATGGATTGCACCCTCAGCAAGTTTGCGGATGACACTAAACTAGGGGGAGAGGTAGATAGGCTTGAGGGCAGAGATAGGGTCCAGAGTGACTTAGAAAAATTGGAGGATTGGGCCACAAGAAATCTTACGAGGTTCAACAAGGACAAGTGCAGAGTCCTACACTTGGGACGGAAGAATCCCAAGCATTGTTACAAGTTGGAGACCAACCAGTTAAGTAGTAGTTCTGCAAAAAAGGACCTGGGGGTTACTGTGGATGAGAAGCTGGATATGAGTCAACAGTATGCCCTTGTAGCCAAGAAGACTAATGGCATATTAGGTTGTATTAAGAGGAGCATTGGCAGCAGATCCAGAGATGTCATTATTCCCATTTATTCGGCTCTGGTGAGGCCACATCTGGAGTATTGTGTCCAGTTCTGGGCCCCCCACTACAAAAAGGATGTGGACGCATTGCAGAGGGTCCAGCAGAGGGCAACCAAAATGATTAGGGGGCTGGAGCATATGACTTATGAGGAGAGGCTAAGGGAGTTGGGTCTGTTTAGTCTGCAGAAGCGAAGAGTGAGGAGGGATATTATAGCAGCGTTCAACTTCCTGAAGGGAGGTTCCAAAGAGGATGGAGAGAGGCTGTTCTTAGTAGTGACAGATGGCAGAACAAGGAGCAATGGTCTCAAGTTGTGGTTGGAGAGGTCCAGGTTGGATATTAGGAAAAACTATGGGTATGTCTACACTACCCCCCCTAGTTCAAAGTAGGGGGGGTAATGTAGTCATATGGAGTTGCAAATGAAGCCCAGGATTTGAATTTCCCAGGCTTCATTTGCATGAAGCCGGCCGGCGCCATTTTCAAATGCCGGCTAGTTTGGACTCCGTGCTGCGCGGCTACACGTGGCACGGACTGGCTAGTTCGGATTAGGCTTCCTATCTGAACTACTTGTACGCCTCGTGGAACGGTGTACAGCTAGTTCAGATTAGGAAGCCTAATCCAAACTTGCTAGTCCGTGCCGTGTGTGGTTGCGCGGCACGGAGTCCAAACTAGCCGGCCTTTAAAAATGGCGCCGGCCGGCTTCATGCAAATGAAGCCCGGGAAATTCAAATCCTGGGCTTCATTTGCAACTCCGTATGACTACATTACCCCCCCTAGTTCGAACTAGGGGGGTAGTGTAGACATACCCTATGTTACTGAGAGGGTAGTGAAGCACTGGAATGGGTTACCTAGGGAAGTAGTGGAGTCTCCATCCCTAGAGGTGTTTAAGTCTCGGCTTGACAAAGCCCTGGCTGGGTTGATTTAGTTGGGATTGGTCCTGCCTAGAGCAGGGGTCTGGACTTGACCTTCTGAGGTCTCTTCCAGCTGTATGATTCTATGAGAAGGAAGTTGTGCCAGCCCCTCTACCTCCTGGCCGCAGGCACCTGGCCTGGCTGGCACCCTCTCATTCCTGCTTGTCCCCAGCCCATGGGTATGCTCTCTGGGACGATGCTCTCTGGGACATCCCAGGAAAGTGCCCACTGATTAGGCACCAGATGTCCTTGCTTGAAGCACATCACCACTGAGTGAACTGAGACCTTCAGTTTCATCTCAGAGATTAGGACTAGGCTTTGTACAAACTTTCTCCTGTGATGGCTGCCCTTTTAACTTTTCTTCACAGCTGGGCCAGCTGTGAGCTTGGCACATCCCCACCTCCCACTCCATGTACACGACTGGGCAGGATCCTCTGGCACAAATGCTCTTTGGAGGAGCTGAACAGATGGCCTATTTGGAGTCCCTCACCTAGGGACTCAAGGAAGTGCTCCAGGAGTGGGTCGCTAACCAGTAGGAGTGCCGGGCTGACTGGGATCAGAGGGAGGCTGCCTGGGAGAAGCTGCTGTGCCAGCACAATGCCACGTTCTCAACCATCACCTTGGTGATGGAGTGCATGGTATTGTGTATGAAGCAGGCCACCTTCCATCTTCCCACCTGCCCCAAGACTTTCCCTCCAAGGCTCCCCAGGAGACACCATGGCCCCAGAACATGGGGTGGTGGGACCTCTAGGGCAGCTGGAACCCCCAGACTTCCCAGAGGCAGGTGCCACTCCCAACCCCATCTCTGAGCTCCCCTCCCCCATTCCAGGTTCTATTCCTATTCCCTCCCCTGTTGTATGTTCTTCAAATAAACCCCCCTGGGTTTTTTTTTTTCCAAAAAAAGATATCTTTCTTTTCTGTGCAGAGCTGGGGGAAGGTGGGAAGAGAGAGCATAGGAAGGGAAGGATGGGGGATTAAAGGCACACAGGGAATGCAGGAGCCCCTTGTGGAGAGGCATGGGGAAGAGTCTCAGAAGTGGCCTCGAATGAAACTCTCCTTCAAGGCCTCGCTGATGAGCCCAGACCCTTGCTGTGCTCTCTTGATGGCACTGGTGTCCGGCTGCTCGAACTCCCTGGCCAGACATTCAGCCTCAGCATCCCCCCTCCCCCTCTGACAGAAAACCTTTTGCACAGGTTAGGGAACACAGAACAGGCTGCCACCACAAAGGGGATGTCACTGAGGTCCAGATGGGTAAGGAGACTCCTGAATCTCCCCTTTTAAAACCCTAACACATATTCCATGACCATTCAGCACCTGCTCAGCCTGTTGTTGACTCCTCCGTGTTGGGGTCCAGGTTGCCCATGTAGGGCTTCATGAGCCAGGGGAGTAAGGGGTAGACTGCATCACCCAGGATCACAATGGGCACATCCACCTCTCCTACTCTGATGGTGTTGTTGGGGAAAACAGTGCCAGCATGCAACTTTCAGAACAGGCAAGAGTTCCGGAAAATGCGGGCGTTGTGCGCCTTTCCCAACCATCCGATGTTGATGTTGATAAAACATCCCTTGTGATTCCTGACGGCCTGCAGCACCGTGGAGAAGTACCCTTTGCGGCTGATGTACTTTGAGGCATCCTGGCTGGGGGCCGGGATGGGGACGTGCATGCTGTCTATGCTCTTCCCCCCGCTCACCCCCGCCATGGAAGGGGAAACCCATGGCGGCAAAGCCATCAATGATGGGGTCCACGTTGCCCAGAGTGACGACCCTCCATAGTAGAATGTGGTTGATAGCCTTGGCTACCTGCACAAGCACAGCCCCGACTGTGGATTTTCCCACACCAAACTTGTTCCTGACTGAGCAATATCTGTCCGACTTGGAGAGCTTCCACAGCTTCCGTGCCAGAAATGGTGTTCCATGGTGCCCAGAGGATTGAGGGACATGTGCAGCAGTAGGATGCCAGAACCTGGGTGAACAGGTCCCGCAGGTCATGATGTCATTCCTCCTGCTGGAGTAGTATGCAGGCAGTTTAGAAGTACTGTGCCATGAGGCGCAGCATGAGGCTTGTGAACCTGGCCCTGGTTTGTAGCAGTTCTGGCTCCATGGTGTGAGTGCTGTGGTGTGAATGCTTCCTGGGACTCAGTCTGAGGCAGGCTCCATTTGAATGTGGACGCACTATTTCAGACTAATTCAAACTAATTTCGAGGCTTCCCCATAGTGAGGACATTCTAGTTTGAATTTGTTACATGAGGAGTTAAGTCAATTTTAAGTATCAGAGGGGTAGCAGTATTAGTCTGAATCTGCAAAAGCGACGAGGAGTCCTGTGGCACCTTATAGACTAACAGATTTATTGGATGAAATGGGTATAAATGAAGTCAATTTGAAAGCAGAAGCGCTAAAGTTAAGCTCATGCTTAAGTGATTTGCTGAATCTGGATGAATTTAAGCATGTGCTTTAGTGCATCTTACGAAGTGGGTCTTTGCCCACGAAAGCTTATGCTCCAATAAATCTGTTAGTCTATAAGGTGCCACAGGACTCCAAGTCGATTTTAGTAATTTCGAAATAGTTTCCTGGTGTAGACATGGTCTAAGAGATTAAGGTGGCTGAATAGTTTCCTGGTGTAGACATGGTCTAAGAGATTAAGGTGGCTGATCATCTCAGCAGGAGCGCTTTCATGATTTACGTCCTAGTTTAGCAAAACATTTAATCATGTGCTTAAATTACAAACGTATAAATGAAGTCAATTTGAAAGCAGAAGCTCTAAAGTTAAGCACATGCGTAAGTGTTTTGCTGAATCAGGATGAATTTAAGCATGTGCTTAAGTGCTCTGGTGAAAAGTGGTCATTTCAAGCGTTAACTCTCCAATAATATTGCATAAGAGCAGGAGTGCTGAACCTATGACCTGTGGGTAGTATATAATCCACCAGAGAATTTCATAGGCTTGGCCTCCTTTGACACAATATACTAACAACCAATTCATTAGCATCACATAATCACATTCAAATTGTATGCACTGATTTATTTGTTTTCAAATAGACAACAACATAGGTTGTTTCTATCTAAGTGCATATGAAACAAGCTGAACTTAAAATATAAATCTATACAGGTGACTTGAAATCTTATTAAAATATGGAGATTCTGTTTGGACCCACAACGCTCTGCTTATGTTTATGACCCTCTTGTGTAATAAGGTTGGGCACTACTGATTCAGAGCAGATTCCTTCAGTAGTTCAATTTATCATGCTTGAACACTGCTATATACATCGGCCAAACTGGACAGTCCCTACGTAAAAGAATCAATGGACACAAATCTGATATTAGGAATGGCAACATACAAAAACCTGTAGGGGAACACTTCAATCTTCCTGGACACACAATTGCAGATCTCAAGGTAGCCATCCTGCAGCAAAAAAACTTCAGGACCAGACTTCAAAGAGAAACTGCTGGGCTACAGTTCATCTTCAAGTTTGACACAATCAACTCTGGATTAAACAAAGACTGTGAATGGCTTGCTAACTACAAAAGCAGCTTCTGCTCTCTTGGAATTCACACCTCCAGATCAGCTGCTAGAAGTGGGCCTCATCCTCCTTGATTGGATCCACCTGGTCATCTCCAGACTGATTCTGGCCTGCATATTTATACCTGCCTCTGGAAATTTCCACTACATGCATCTAATGAAGTGGGTCTTTGCCCACGAAAGCTTATGCTCCTACACTTCAGTTAGTCTATAAGGTGCCACAGGACTCCTCGCCGCTTGTGCTTAATAAGTGATTTCATGATATCTGTTTGCCTCTCCATTTCATCATTTCCCCCCACCAAGTCTCCTGTAAACCCCACAGTTTTGTGGAGCATCCTCTGACATCAGTGAACTATATACCCTCAGAAATATACACAATTTCAGACTGGTTATCTACTAGGAAGAAAATATTAGTGTCTTTTAGAGGTCTCCATATTTCACAGGCCATAGTACTGTTGTACTTTCGGTTTCTACAACAACAGCAATTATTCTGTTGGGCTATGTCTAGACCGGCATGATTTTCCGCAAATGCTTTTAGCAGAAAAGTTTTTCCATTAAAAGCATTTGCAGAAAAGAACGTCTAGATTGGCACGGACGCTTTTCTGCAAAAGCACTTTTTGCGGAAAAGCGTCCGTGCCAATCTAGATGCGGTTTTGCGCAAGAAAGCCCTGATTGCCATTTTCGTGATCATGGCTTTTTTGTGCAAAACAATACCACGTTGTCTACACTGGCCCTCTTGCGCAAGAGGGCTTTTGCCCGAACAGGAGCAGCATAGTATTTCTACAAGAACACTGACAATCTTACATGAGATCGTCAGTGTTCTTGTGGAAATTCAAGTGGCCAGTGTAGACAGCTGGCAAGTTTTTCTGCAAAAGCATCTGCTTTTGTGGAAAAATTTGCCAGTTTAGATGCAGCTTGGTGTTTTGTGAGAGACCAGAGCATAGGTAGTTATGCCTAGTGGTTACTGCTGGGCTGGTGACAGAGCAGCCATAAACTGGTGGTTAGTGAGCAGGACTCTGGAATTGTGAGAAGCAAAAATCAGTGGGCAAGAGTCAGGATCCAAGTCAGAACCATGTAGAGCCCAGACATCAGATGTAGCTACCAGACTGAAGTCGGGTGACCAAAGTCAGGCAAACATCAAACACCAAAAGGCAAGGTGAGGAACCAAAGCAAGTCAAAAGTCTGTGTAGTTGCCTGAACAACTTCCTGGGCCACACTTATGGTTAAATAGTATGTGTCATAAGGCTAAGTCATAGGTCTTCAGCGTACTGTCTCTATAGCTCTTTTTGGCTATACTTCTTGTAGCATCTAATCTCCCCAATGCTTCTTGGATATAGTTGTGCATTGCCTTCTGGCAGTGAAACAGGAGCATCAGCTGTCCAAGGTGCTCTAGTAGGTGTGGAGAACTTCTGGCAGGCTGGATGCGGTTTGCCAACGTTAGCCACTGGTGGGCAGACAGCCTCTTTGTTTACCTGAGCATCTGCAGGCATGGCAGCTTGCAGCTCCCATTGGCCATGATTCATCATTCCTAACCTATGGGAAGCAGCTTAGGCCTCACCACCACTTCCTGTAACTCCCATTTGCTGGGAACAATGAACTGCAGCCACTGGCAGCTGCAAGAGGCCATGCCTGTGGACACACAGGTAAACTAAGTGTCTGGTGGCCTGCCATCAGCCAATCCTGATGAATCACATTTTGCCAGCATGCTGAAGGTTCCCCACACCTGCTCTATTGACCTAGATTACAGTCATATGGGCCCTTACACATTGCTCGCTCTCTCAGTCTCGTTTGTTTTACACTGCCACTCATATCCATGTAGCTGAGTGCCTTCCAAGAAAAAGCAGTATCAAGAGCAGACCATTTGGTCTCCAGTTGTGCACACCTGCTACCAGCAATAAATAACTGCTGTTATTGGTCCTGATCTCGCAGATACTTGGATAATCAGACACAAATAAATAATCCCTCTGAAGTGACTAAAGCTGCCCAAATACAAAAACATTTCCAGATCCAGGCTATGGGTTATAAGACACATTACTTCATTTTAATTAATTGTATTAAATATTTGTGATGGTTAAGTGGCACTTAAAACAGATGTCCTAGCCGACTGCAGAAATTGAAACTATGAAACAATTAATTAAATTTCATTAAATCTACATTAATGCAGAGTGGAGAAATTACAGGCATCAAGGAGAAGCCCACAGCAGCTGTTGTACAATTGTTTTCTTGCAGAAAGATTTGTGAATTAAGTTTTTAACCAAAGTCAGACACCGATAGCACTGGCAATAGCCAGACTCAGCGCAGGCAGATGCTTAATAAGCTTCTGCCAATGCACAGACCCTAACCTCCAACACTGCAGCTGTCCCTGTTCATGCCAAGTTGTGTGGTGGTAGTTTCGGGACTTAGAGAAGCGCACTTTCTGCACAGACACACATCAGGTCTCAGAACGGCAGTGGTTTAATGCACTTGTACCACTTCCAGTATAATGAAGGTTCAAATCCTATTTTCTCTATATAAAAGCCTCCTGTTTATCAGCGTGCAAAGTGACTGGTAATTAATGCTACGATTCTTTCATGGAGGTTGTGGAAGTCACAAAATCTCTGTGAATTCAACCCCAGTGGACTGGAGCTGTAGGCTGCCTCTCCATCCTGCAGCTTCCTACTGCTGTAGGATGGGGACATATTCCCAAAGATCCCAGTCACCACAGATGATGGGGGTATGCCATGGGTGGTAGGGCCGCAGCTCCTGGCTGCTGTGAACGATAGGGGCTCTCGAGAAGTTGGAAATGAACTGGGTGGCAGGGCCAACCAGTGCTCAAAGTTGCTGCAGGTAGGGGTAGCCTCATAGCTCTCAGCAACTGTATGCTGTGTAGGCGGTGGGGTCATCCCAGACCTCCTTGTTGCTGGGAAGAGGTATGTAAGATCTGCAATGTTTCTGAAGCCCTCGCTTTGATCTAATCTTTTCTTTCCTACTAATTCATTACAAAGTCAATATTCTTGATTAAAAAACTGTCCAGTTTGGTTTTCATAAGCTTGTTCTTAGACCTTGGTAGGTGCATTGTGCCCAAAGAAAGCAGCTTTCTCTGAGGTTTAATGATGTAGATGTGAACCTACTATGTCCAATGATTTGGGGTTCCTCATGTCTGGATGCCAATTTATGACAATGGGGATTTCAAAAGCTGAGAATCCAAAAAACCCTAAAATCTTGGCTGAGGACTTTGATGTTGATGGATCCTGATTCAATGAGAACCTTTCAGATTAACCCTGAATTATCACTGCTGGTGAAAGGGAAAGTGTAGAGTGTTAAAGTGACCCATTCTCAGTGGCTTGTTTCTCTGAGGATCATGTTGCCGGAGACAGCACAAGTTGTACCCTCTTTGTTTGTTTTTACCAGATACAGTGAATTGCCAGTAATATGAACATGAGAGATTTCTGTTGGTTATCACCATGAATATAGGGTCCGCAGATATTCTCATGGATTCCTTCTTGATCGATTAACACAAGCAGGCAGCGTCCGTGGAGTGATGATACAGATGTGAGCTTGCTAATAACAGAACATATTTATTACTGCCAAAGAGGACTGAAGCAGTTCTCTCCTGTTGCTTGTGATGCTGACTCCAAGTCCTTTTCTTCTCCCCGCTCCAGCACCCTTCCTATCATGGTTACTTTCAGTGTACAGGGTCCCTCCCATCTGAAATAAAACACACTCTTTAGGGCTGTCCTGTCTGTGAATGTGCCAAACACCCAGACTTAGCTAGCACAGGAACTCGAATACAATTCATTAAATCATTTATATATAAACAAGCACAGGAAAATAGGAATTGCCACACTGGGGCTATGTCTACACTGTGGGGTTTTCCCAGGATAACATCCCGGAAAAACTATTCCACGTCCAGGGAATGATTCTGCTCTTCCGCTTTTTTTTGTGGAAGAGCAGACAAGCTCTTTCGGAAGCCCTCTCTTCCTCCTCCCATGAGGAAGAGGGGCTTTTCCAAATCAGGAGGCTTTTCTGAAATTTGGCCCAGTTTAGACCTTTTTCCGATATATCCCTGTAGTGTAGACATAGCCTGGATCAGACATGACATCCATCTAATTCACTATCCTGTCTCAGACAGTGGCAAGTACCACAGGCTTCAAAATAATGTTTAAATAACCCTTAATAGGCAGATGAGAGGTAATTTATCCCACAGATTTTGTCTCCTGATCTCAAATATTTTGAGATTAAATTTAAGCCCTGAAGCATGAGGGTTTAATATTCCTTCAACAAAAATAGCTCCAGATATTCTTGATGTTCATACAAATCTCCAGACTAACAAGATTTGATATCCATATAGAAATGTTGAACTAATTTTCTTCAGACACATTCTTTTCTGAACTATTTGCAAGTTGGAAAAGGGGGTGTATTTGTCACATAAATTATTTTCAACTAATAATTCAGCAAAGTAGGAGTTATATTTTCCTTATTAATGTTGACCATTAAAGAGCCAACATAAAGACAATGTGAAACCTGTATAAAATACTGAAACTTTAAATGTCAACTTTGTTGCTATTAAGCGTGTCCTTTGGATATGAGTTATCAATGGGTGGGTGAGAAAAGGATATTTGTAAGTTTTTTGTTTATTTTCTTGAGGACCAGGTCAAGCTAGGTCAAAAAAAACCTTTCCACAATGAATTCCACTCTTCCTTTAAAAAGAAAGGATTGATTTTTCATTGAGCATTGTTTCTGATTCAATATAGTCTATGACCTTTAGTTCACAGTTAGTGAATGGGGTTTAGTTTTTTTCATTTTAGATTTAAAGACCATCATATTAAAAGGTAATACATTGTTAGAAACCAAATTAATGACAGATTATTATTGTTATTTTTGTGTTACATTAAGGTCTCAGGCAGCTTTTCTTAAAGTATGGGGGCATGAAGGCCAGGCCAAGTCTGTGTGGATAGAATTCTCAGTTGTTTTGCAGTTACAACTGTCTTTTTTTTTTAATTAATGTCTAGCTTTTGATGGTTGCCAAGAAAACTTCTAAACATGACCGAACTGATCAAGCAATGTTAGAGTCAGACTGAATTTGCAGAAAGCCTGCAACAATCTATGAGGTATTAACTGCTCCGTTAATTTCAATGCTGCTTATTCATATGCTAGTGATGCTACATTAAATGTCATAATTGTTAACCTTTCTGCTTCTCAAAGCATGTAAGTAGAGCTGGTCAAAACAAAAAATTAGAAAAAGAAAAGATCAGCCTTACATGTAAGAAAGCACAAGTATTATATTACAAAGATCTGCCTCTGTGTTTTCCCAAGTGTGGAGGAGTGTCCACATAGGGTGCAAATTGGAAAAAGGGTACATGGAAGATGTATGCATTAAGGCTACCTCCACACTACAAACAGGAATGCAAATCCTGATCACATACACATACACATACCCACGCTAGCTCTGTGAGAGCTAGCCTGAGTATAAATAACAGTACAGCTACAGAGGTGGCACAGCTAAGACAAAGACAGATATGTCTTTGATAACATTGCAGGATTGCAGGAAGGGGTAAGGGAAGGGAGGTTGCAATTGATCTAACTTTCCCAATTAGAAGTTCAACTTTTAAACTTTTAGAAAATTCTGTCTGAATTATCTAGCTGAGATCAGGATCTCATGTTGCTAGACAAGGGTACAGGCACATAGTAAGAAGAAGTGCCTACTCTTACAGTCAAAGTGGACAGGACAGACAAAGGTTTGGAGAGGAAACAAAGGTGAAGTGGCTTGCTCAAGGTACAGAGCAAAGGTAGAATGTAGGATTACCTGAATTCCCACCAGCACCTTGTACACACAAGCTTGCTGTCTCTCACCTGACCTATGTTGTTAATAATGCATTAGAGAATTTAAACTGAAAGAAATTTAAAAATCTTATTTCTGGGTTTATGGGCCCATATCATCAAGGCACTGATTGCCACTGGACAGAAACTGAATTAGCTAAATTGTTGGCTGACAAAATGATTTGCAGTACTACTTATCATCTATGTAGACACGAGCTAGACCACAACCCTACCACTGAGCAGCATTTTAAAGATGTTGAATTGCATCTGCACTGAGTGCTAAATGTTGTTTCAAGTTGTGTTAGCTAACTTCATTTTATAAAATACATAAACTTTTAAGCCCAGAAGGGAATCTAGACAGACTCAATGGGAACAAAGGGCACTTGTCAACTTTCAGGAGGGTACTTAAGCTCTCTATTTATTTATTTATTTATTTATGAGCTTTACTGTTCTTGGACAATGAAAACTTTCTGTTTTGTTTCAAACTCTGGATTTCACTGATAAGTAGACTTGAGTAAAGAACGCACAATATATAATTTAACTAACAAATTGCAATATTCACATATGTATTGGTTTTTCAAAATTGTGCATTTTTTTTCTAAATATTTTTTTCTTTCACTACTGCTTGGTATCAATCTGTGCAGTTCCTTAAAAATCCTGTGGCACTGAGTTTCAGAGATTGGATCAATTGACTCAGGCTCACAGGGCTAGGGTTCCAGTACTAAAAATGAGTGTAGGTAGTTGAGTTCAGTGTGTAATGCCAACAGACAGAATCAAACCTGCAGCCTCTGGAGCTTAGACCATTAACCCCCTCTGATAAGGCAGTAGAGCACACTCATTACACGCTCTCTAAGTGGACTTGGCGCCAGTAGATGGAACTGTGCACCACACCCAGTAGGTCTGTGCGTTGCACTAGGGAGAGAGGTTTTAGAGTCAGGGCTCTAACCTAAATTAAATGTTTACACTGCAACGGTTAGCCCTGCAGCATGAGCTCTACAAGCATGTTAGCTGATCCAGGCCCTGAACAGCTGTGCCATATGTCTTTTATTGCACTGTAGTTATACCCAATGAGGCTTTGTGTGCGGTAGAAGAGTGAGCCGAGACAGATCCAGAAAAGAGGGAAAAATCTCCATGGTTATAATGCTTGCATGAAAACTTCACAAGGGTTAGGCGGCTGATGGCCTAAACTCAGAGATTTGTTTGCCAGCATGATTTGGAATGATAGCAAATTTCTCAGTAAACTAGAGCTCTCCCGAAAATTTTGATTTGGAATCACTGAAATCTAGTGTTCCAGTTCTAGCAGGGACTCCAGAGGTTGCCAGACTCTCCATTGCAGAGCTGGTGATCCTGAAACTCACCAACAGAATTTTGAAGACTGTTTTGTCAATTCTGCTGTAGACTCAGCAAAACATTTCCCTCCAGCAAATCAGCATTTTATAACTTGTCAGAAAATTTCCAAACAGCTCTATTGCTTAGACAACTGCCTATTATGCAGACCAATTGATTTATTGTTTCCTTGTGCTCCGTTTGCCTGTAACAACTTGTTGCTTTTGTCTTATTCTCTTGCAGGCAAGGACTGTCTTGTTTGTAGGATCTAGTTATTATTTCCTTGCTGGAGATCAGGGCATCAGCAAACTACCTACATCACAATGAACTGTCACTGGACTGCAGCATAAATGAAATTGTCAACAGTGTTTTTCAGAAATAACATTTCACACACGTGGCTCGAATAAATCATCTTTTTTTAATGGAAAACATTTTGCGAGAGGCCAGCAGAGTGATTCAATGTTTATCTTGGTTAACATCAAAGACAGATAGATATGTGTGTGTATGTTTGTGAGATTAATGATTTTTTCTACATGTTGGAAACATGAAAAATGTATATACAGATTGCTGTAGGCACCAGTATTAGAGCAGTTTAAATCCCCCATCTTAATATAGTAGAGAATTACTTTTATCCCATTGCAAAATATTTTACTATCTCTGAAAGGATCAAATAAAATGGTTTGGGGCTGCTAGAATATAAACATGGGCCGGTTCATCATTCCTCTTAGAACAGAATTTGCTAATAAGTAGCACCTTGCCCATGGAAAGTACATCAAGGCACATTGTGAAAGTGAGTTTAATACTCTCAGAAATCGGACTGCTTGGGCAAACATAGTAGCTGTAAGTTTTGAAAGAAAACTCTTTGAGCCTAGGATGTCAGTTACCTCCTGTTCATTTTCTCTTTAAATCTTCAAAGTCTGATCTTGCTCGCATTGATGTCAAAACCCTAAGTTTTTCCACTGACTTCAGTGGAAGCAGAAGCAGGACCTTAACATCAAATATTAGATTGACTGCCCAGGAAACGTGCATCTTTTCTTCACCTACACAATGCTTGGCTCTGCCGTGAGGACAGGGGGCTGGGCTTGATGTCCTCTTGAGGTCTCTTCCAGTTCTATGATCTATAGAATAGGAATAATATGGGCAGCATGAGTGCAAACTTTCCTAGGCTGCTCTCAGGCAGTAGACACAGTAGGGTAGTCCTTAGTAGATACAGAGGGACTCAGGATACTTGGGCTTATTTCTGGCTCTGTCACTGTTCTCCTGGATGACCTTGAGCAAGTCAGTTCCACCTTGCTGAGACTCAATTTCTCCATCTGTAAAATGAGCATAATGACACTGGCCTACTTTGCAAAGAGCTTTGAGAGCAATTGATGAAAAATTCTATATAAGAGCTATTACAAATATTATTATTAACAACTAAAGGGCTGCACCCGCTACTCACTATGCTCGCCAACCCCCCTTTCTGGTTGCTTTCGCAGCCAGACAGCTTGGTGATGTCATTTTGTCACAGGGCAGGACAAAGCTTTTTGATATATATAGAGAAATGTGTTTTAACCCTGACCTGGAGAGACTAGCTCTGATACATTTTTTATTATTTGTATAGCAATATAGGCATCCATAGCAGAAAGAGGCTTACAGTGTAAATGCAATGTAAACAAAATAAGGCTATAAGGGTAATAACGTTATGGAAGTTACAAAGAAATAAGCTTGTATAATCACATGCCTTTTGTGAATTTCATTGGGGTGGCTGAAGACAATGTCTGCCAAGAATGCACAATGTAAAGATCAGCTATAGGATAGTAAGATGTCTGTGTGACAAGGGTGAGGCCGTGTAGCAAGGAGCTCCAGGAAGCATGTTTCAAGCACAGTGGGCAGTATGGCAACAGCGATGGATCTATGACATCCCTAACTTTTGAGGTTTAGCACATAATTCATTCTTCTGACAATTGGTTCTGTTGTATCTGTGTTTGAATTCTGTGACTGGAAATTCCTGGGGCTGTGTACAGGGAATGGTTTAGTAGTTATTCTCCTCCTAGAACCCAATCCATTTTTTCCATTAATTTCAGTGAGCACTTTTTCTGGTCTGGATTGGGACATTCATATATTGTTGTCCTGAAGGGCATTCAGATCTTCCTTGTTGTTATAGTAGGAGAAATTATCAGCACTCTATAGCTCAATTTGTGGTGCAGTGCAAATTGGCCCATTGTTCTTTTACTTTGCAGAATCAGCTAAGGTCTTGCCAATGTGCATTTTGTACCAAAGTATGTACAGAACTCGGAGAATGGTGCAATTTTATACACTGAATAAATAACAGCCTTCCTGACACTTAACTGCTTTCATCTTGGCACATTAACACTCTAACAACAGTTGTTTTAATAACATTTAGCTAGGAAAGTTCAACTTGTGAAGCATTAACAGGATATATATTTCCTTTTTGCAAATCTCTTACTAATTTTACACCAGATGAACTAGCAGCTTAACAGTATTCATATAAATACATGGTGCTCATAAACGGGCTATTCAAAAACACATGACGATCTATCATATGAGATAAGATGCATAAAAGCACAGCTATGTACAAATACATTATTTTATTTATTCTTGTGCTGTCACTTTTTCATGTTGTCTGTTGATGGAATATAATTTGTACAAAGCAAGGGAAACAAGAACAATGGAAAGGGCCAAGGGCCAAGGCAAATGCAAGAGATCTGAGGCAGCCTCAGGGTTAACAGGAATTATAATGGGTTTTCCAATGAGGCTGCATCTAAGGAAGAACAATGAGCACAACATAATAGTGTCCATTCCAAAGAGTTGTTTCTCCTACCTGCAACAGTAATGCACATCCCATGACACCAAACAAATTACTCAAAATTGAACCAGAAAGGGTATGATTATGAATTTAAAAATAAATCCTGTATTTTAAGGATTATAAACTGACATAGAAGAACACGGGTGTGAGGATCATTGTTATAAAATAGCTCTGTGTTATGGGTGTTTCCGCAGTAGATGTAGAAGTTGAAAAGCTGAATATACTGACCTTCCTGAACTTGATCTATTCAGATGAAACCATTGCCCATAGATGTACTTTAATTTCTGGCATGTGTTTCAATAGCCCCTTTTTAAAACAGAATTTTAGGAGTAAAGTGAAAAATACATACTGATTACTCAGTTTACAATTTTAGGTTCTTATTTTCAGAATTAGAGCTCAGGCTCCAATTTTGTAGATGGAATGTTGTTCCCACAGTTAATTTTAGATGTGATTACCAACATTTAGCTGTCAAATGATCCAATTTGCAAACTCACTCAGTGCCATAGAAATTTTGCAACAGTAAAAATGGAGGCTGATTTTCCAAATCAGAATCTGAGTCAGTGCTATATTTATCCTGTAATGAGGAGTGCTTTCCCATAAAAAAGACACTTTCAGTATCCTCCTTGTGCTTTATCTTCTACTCATGCATTTCTCCTCCTGCCTGTCCATCATCCCTCAGCAAGTTATGCAGAGATCAGCACTGCACTCCTCCAGAAGGGAGAGAACCAGCACTAACGAGACTAGTAGAGCTCCATGCAGCATTCTTTCCCAGAGCTGATAGACTAGTGACCCTTCAGCAAAACAAATATAAGCCCAGCTTATAGGTTGGTTTTCCAACATAAAAGTACTCAAAGAATGGCTTCAAACTAGCTTAGGAGAAGCCACAAGTAGAGAGGCACAAAGCCAAATGTTAATAAAACCATCAGAATAGGGCAGTTGGGCCAACGGATGAGATGCACTCAGCTGTCTGTTCACAGGCTGCTCCTCAGTTAATCAGTTCTGCCAAATTAAATTTATTTAAAATAATCTTTTCCCATGGTGACTTAGGGACTTGTTGAATGAGACTGAACATTCTGCAAGGGACTGGGGATCTGGGACAGTGAAAGAAATGTACAGAACATTGGGATTCCACTTCTTCCTTCTACTACTACTACTCATTTGACATCTGCAGTATTTGTGTTTGTTTCATTAAGGCCTTGTCTATATTAACCCCCTTACCCTCATAGCTGACCTATGCAACTGCAGCTATGCAAATATTGAAGTCAACGTACTTAACATCATGCTTTCTGTGTAGTAAGGTCTGCGGGGGCTGCTTTCCTGTTGACCCCAGCTACTCCTCACATCCTGGTGGGGTACCAGAATCAATGGGAGAGAACTTGGAGATCAATGTATAACATCTAAGCAGACATGATAAATCAACTGCTGGTGGATCGATTGCTGCAGTGTAACCAACCATGTACTGAAGACAAGCCATTAGACAATTAAGTCTGGCTAACACACAGTTTTTACATTGTTATAACTTGGTTGGTTGGTTGGGTTTTTTTTTACTGGCGTAGTTAAAATGGTGCAATCCTAATCATGTGTACATAGCTAAACCAGTATGAACATGTTTGTAGTGGTATAACTGTATCCACAATACAGATATTGTACCACTTCGATTATACTGGACTAGGTAAAGCAGTACAACTTATAGGTGTAGACAAACCTCTAAGTAGTTATTACATGTAACAATATTGGCATAAGAACAAATGGTTATAAACTGGCCAAGAATAAATTCAGGCTGCAAATTAGAAGAGGGTTTCTAATCAGTTCTGGAACAGCCTTCCAATATGAATAGTAGGGGAAAACAACCTAACTAATTGTAAGATGGAGCTTGATTAATTTATGAAAGGTTTGCCTATAGTACTGGGGACTGGACTCAGTGAGCCAGCAGATCCTGTCTAATTCTATGTCCCTTTGTCCTTGTAATGCTCCCAAAATTACTGCATATAGCAGATTATTCAAAACAGAATGATGAGTCTAGAAGAGAAAACATTTATTTTCCCTTAATTATTTCAAATCCCCATGGGCTGCGGGAGGGAAGGAAGGCTGGAAGTGAATTAGGAATGAAGAAGAGGTTCAATTGCATTCAGTGATAAGACAATATTTGTGGTGAGCAGGGGAAGGAAATGTCACTAAAGGTGAGATTTAAAATGGCAATATTTACAGGAAAAAGTAAACAAAGAAAATGTGGAAGCCTCGCTACTAAATAAAGACAAAAACTCTCTGGCTTAAAAAGTGTCGTGCTACATGGCAACAGATTCAAAAAGCATTACAATTCTGGAGCCTGATCTAAAAGTCCATTGAAGTCAAGGGAAATATACTCATTAACTCCATCAGACTTTAAATCAAGCCCCTAATGAACTGTTGCTTGCTTGGCTTAGTTGAGTTACATTGACTCTCAGAGAACCACAAAACTACTCCTGTGGGTTGTTTGGAATAAGGTAACCTTACATATGGACATGGGGAACAATATGCAAGCAGAGGAAAATATTCATTTCTTATGTCAGATACTCAAAACTTGTGAAGCTAGATGGAGAGTATCTAAACACTTTCTGAAAGGCCAGTTGACCAAGAAGTGTCAAAGAAAGTGGTTCCAAAAATTGGTGTCTGTGTTAGTGCATTTGCTTGATCGGGGTTCCTAATATGGCAAGTCAACAATTTCATACATTACCACTTTGAATATGCAAGCGATACTCAAAGCAGTTTGAATGTCCATTTAAAAAGGACAGATTGCCTTTATTGTGTGGCTTGTTTGAGGCCCTGGCAATTATGAGCTGAATGACTTCCTTTTAGCTGGTAATGGGTAAAGTTTTGTGTTTTCCGTTCTTTTGTGGGGGGTGGGGATGTTTTGTTTTTGTTTAAAGGAAAGTGGAGACTGTGATAAAACAACAAAAAGCTGGCAGGTCATGATCACAAAAGGAAATAACCATGCTGATGCTACTTTTTATTGACGTGTAAATGACCTCGTTAAAATAAAAGTTACATTCAGGTAGAGGCAGTGAATGTGGGTTTGCTACTCTAACCATGGCTTGTGTGATTTATGCTGTAAACACTGAAATTAAAATGACAATAATGGCTTAGAAGCTGAGCAAATAGTATCAGTTTGCTTTTACTTAGCATATTATTGGCTTTGCCATATGAAGGATCACTGGCTAATTAAAAAGCACTTTCAGACACAAAGCTGGACCATCCTATGTTGGCTGCACATGAAAGATACAGATTTGTGATGTTGTGTTCTTTAGGACAGATTGGAAGTTTAGTAACATCCACAGATGTTTTTAACATCCTAGTAAATTAACACATCAGGTAAAAAAGAATGAGCAAATGTTTATGGCATCACCACGCTGATCATCTCAACTTAATATGCTCATATTTCTGATATTTGGATTGCCTTGCTATTGCATGGATTTATAGGCATGGACCTTCAGAAGTAAATTAACATCAGATTAATGGGTTTGAGAAAAAAGTTTCCTGCAGGCAGTTTACTCCATGGCTGCCCACCAGAGGATTAGACTTCTACCAGCCTTTGAAGCAGTTGGTTTTGGCTAGTCATTGGCACACTCAACTGAATGTGTTACTTTATGCATAGAATTCCCTATGCAAGATCTCTAGTAATCTAACTAGTCCTACAGGACTAAATGTATTTCGAACATAAATGCTAATTCCAAAAGCAGCAGAAATAAAAAGCAGAAGCTGAAATAAACAAATAACATAAACTATAAATCCTTTAGATGAGGAATGCATTAAAAATACATGTATTTTTAAAAGCAGGAATCCTTTTGTTGTAGTAAACCAATAAATGAGATCTATTCATCAGAACAACCATTGACTTGCTCTTTTGTTACTGGTGAAAAACTTTCATAGGAAATTAGAACTAGATAAAATATGATTAGAAAAGAATAGTGCTACTAAATACAGGTTTTAAAATGCCTGAACCAGAACCCTGCCTGACAGATCCAAATGTAAGCTGAAAAATACAGGCTTGGTCTTTTGAAACTGAGTGCATTTTACCTTTATATTAGAAGGCAAAATAGTTGCACCAAACCTCATTTCATATTATCACATTCACTATAATATCAAACCACCTTTCCAGAAAATAAATATTACTTTGCCATGGCTACCTAGGGGACTACCATATTTAGCTGGTAATTCAAAAAATTTAGCCCTTTGGGCAGGAATAAATAAATTAGATATGAAATCATGATAAAAACTCGAAGTTGAGTTGTATATTAATCTCAGGCTACGTCTACACTGGCCCCTTTTCCGGAAGGGGCATGTAAATTTCACGAGTCGTAGTAGGGAAATGCGCGGGGGATTTAAATATCCCCCGCGGCATTTAAATAAAAATGTCCGCCACTTTTTCCGGCTTTTAAAAAAGCCGGAAAAGAGCGTCTACACTGGCCCCGATCCTCCGGAAAAAGTGCCCTTTTCCGGAGGATCTTATTCCTACTTCCTATTTGTCATCATCCTTCCTGCATTGCAGGTACTATAACTAGACACAGTATTCCAGCAGCAGCCTCACCAGTGCCAAATACCGAGCTAGAATAATCTTCCGACTCTTGAGATTCCCTTGTTGAGGTGTCACAGGATCACATTAGCCCTTTTGACCACAGAGCGACAAGGGGAGTTCCTACTTAGGTGATTTAACCACCAGATCTTTTTCTCAGAATATCTCTATCCTATCTCCCTAGGATAGCATCTCCCAGCATGAAGTGTGGCCTGCATTCTTTACTTCTGGAAGTCTGTTATTTACATGTAGCAGTATTAAAACACATTGGCTGTGTCTAGACTGGCCACTTTTTTCGGAAAAGCAGTCGCTTTTGAGGAAAAACTTGCCAGCTCTCTACACTGGCCGCTTGTATTTCTGAAAAAGCACTGACGATCTCATGTAAGCATTGTCAGTGCTTTTGCGGAAATACTATGCTGCTCCCGTTCGGGCAAAAGTATTTTTCTGAAAAACTTTTGCACAAAAGGGCCAGTGTAGACAGCAGAGATTTGTTTTCCACAAAAAAGCCCCGATCGCGAAAATGGTGATTGGGGCTTTTTTGCGGAAAAGCGCGTCTAGGTTGGCCATGGACACTTTTCCACAAAAAGTGCTTTTGTGGAAAAGCCTCCTGCCAATCTAGACGTGCTTTTCCAAAAATGCTTTTAACGGAAAAGTTTTCCATTAAAAGCATTTCCGGAAAATCATGCCAGTGTAGACGTAGCCATTGTGTTTGCTTCTACCCAGTTTACCACGCGATCCAGATTACTTTGAATCAATGATATCTCCACTTTATTATCTACAGGCAGTCCCCGAGTTACGTGGATCTGACTTATGTCGGATCCGCACTTACGAACAGGGCTTTTCTCGCCCCAGAACTCGCAGGCGGCGGGACCACCCAGACGCGCAATGGTCCTGCCACCGTGTCCTCCGGGGCGAGAAAAGCTGCTCTGGGTGTCCCTGGTCTGCTGGGGGGATCCCCAGCAGACCAGGGACACCCCGAGCAAAGCCGCAGAGGCGCGGGACCCCGCCGCCTCTGCGGCTTTGCTCCGGGTGTCCCTGGTCTGCTCGGGGTGTCCCTGGTCTGCTGGGAGGGGTCCCCAGCAGACCAGGGACACCCCGAGCAAAGCCTCAGAGGCGGTGGGGTGTCCCTGGTCTGCTGGGGACCCCTCCCAGCAGAACAGGGACACCTCGAGCAGACCAGGGACACCCAGAGCAAAGCCTTGGAGGCGCCCCCCCCCCCCCAGCAGACCAGGCTTTTGTTGTGGACGCCTGGGGTAGAGCAGCTGGGGTGCTGCCGGGTTGGTCCTGGGGGGACGTACCCGGCAGCACCCCAGCTGTTCTGTCCCAGGCTCCAGATTCAGCCGCTGTTGAAACTTATCAGTGGCTGATTCCAGGAAGCTGGGGGCAGAGCAACTCTGCCTCAGGCTTCCTGTAGTCAGCCCCTGGTCAGTTTCAGCAGCAGCGGCTGAATCTGGAGCCAGTTCCGAGTTACGTACAAATTCAACTTAAGAACAAACCTATAGTCCCTATCTTGTACGTAACCCAGGGACTGCCTGTACTGGCAGACTTACCCAGCATTGCCTGGGTCCTTCAGAGCAGGGCCTTGGGGATGTGGGAAAGTGCAAGAGGATGGGGGCAATGGGCCTGTTCTCCCCACCTCCCAGCCACCCTCCCAGCCTGTATGGGGCCTGGTTTTCACTCTCCCATCCAGCTACCCTCCTAGCCTGCCCAGGGCTTGGTCTTTTCCCCTCCCCGGTCACCCCCCTCCTCAGCTTGCCTGGAGGCTTGCCCCCAATCCCAGCCAAACCTCAAACCTACCTGGAGACTGCTTTTTCCCGCTCTCCCGCCTCCCCCCGACCATCCTCTCAGCCTGCCCGGGACCTGCTCTCCCCCTGCCCAGCATCCCAGCCCACCCAGACCCTGTTATTTCTTGCCTTCAGGCTACCCGCTCCCCAGAGTGTCCAAGGTCTATTCTCTCCTCCCCAGGCCACCCTGAGTTTGGGGCAGAGGGACTAATTACTAGTGTGGCAGCAGTCAAGATGGTGGCGCCTCAGCCCTGCTGGCCACTCCCTGGGTGGTATGGCTGCCCCCAGTGGCCACTTTCCTATCACATCCTTCAGAGCAGCAGCCTCTCCTTTTTCATTTTATGGAAAATTGTCCTTTCCCCAGTGCTTCTGGTTCTCCTGGCACAACCAACTCCTGTCCTTGCATTAAGTTAGGAGAAGAGGAAGCTGTATACCAATTCTATCAGTAATTATTTTATTCTTTCTTCCAAGCTGGTGATCAAAAATGTTAAATAATGTAGGACCAATAAACCCAGTCCCTTGCTGACGATTACCCATATATAATGACATATTAAGACCTATCAGTTAGCTAATTTTAAATTCTTTTAGTGTCTCCCATGTCAATTTTATGTCTTTCTAGTTTTTCTATCAAAATGTCATGCAGTACCAAGTCAAATGTCTTACATAAGTCTAATACAATAACATCATATGATTTAACAAACTTAACTTGTAATCTATTTAAAATAGATATCAATTAAGTTTGGCATCTGTTTTCCATATTAAGTTCACATATTACTAGTCCGGATTTTATTCTGCTTGCACATTATTAATGTGATCCAGCCATGATCATTTGTACCCAAGCTAACATTAATTTTAAGTATGTAATCAATTCTTCTTTATTAATTAGAGAAAAAAGTCTTGAGTTAGGAAATTGTCCTCCATAATGCTTAGAAATTTCACAAGAAAATGTACTATGCCAGTAATGATACACCCAAGAAATTGGATTAAAGATGCTTTTGAAACATGAAATAATAAATTGTATGTACTTAATTGAAACATTGTTATTTTAGTGTATTTTAAACATAACACGTAGTAAAAAACAGTCTTAATTTTTGTAATGTAAACTGTAGTGGAGTTATTGGATTGACAGTTCTAGAGAACAAAGTGTTTTGTTTACCCACAGAATAATATAATATGAAAAGGCCAAGTTAAAACCCCCAGAAAAGTGGGCTTGATGATACATAATCTACACTGAAAGACTCATAAATATAGCTCCCTGTGTGATGAACTGTAAGAAACCAGGAAAAATAAGGAAGTTTTTATTATACAATGTTTAATTCATGGGAAGCTCAAATACATATGCAAATAGAAGGCTCTTTCTATATTAAATACTGTAAATATACTAGAACTATATAGTGTACATAATTACTGCACATAGCTTTATTTTTATTTTTGGCTAACAAGAATGATAGAAGATTTATATGAGCTTTATAATTATGGTATGACACAAAACAACATTAGTGTCTGCAGGGAAAATAGTGTGTTTATCCTTTGTCTTGTGTTCAATCTCTAATTCTAGTACTATGAAGACATAATGTACTTAATAAGATCTCTTGTGTTTAGCAGTTCTTATGGCAAAATATAAATAATAAGATAAGTGACATTTTATAACAAAATATGGCATTTCTTGTACTGTGTATGCTACATGATAATTTCGACTCTATTTAAGTAATACATTATTGGAGGCAGAAGATTTTATGTTCAGACTTAATTAGCATCTATTTCCACATTGTCCTCAGGTATTTTATGCTCCAAAAATATAACTGAAGTGTGCAGACAAAACCTCTCTCTCACTCCTTTTACTTATCAGTATGGGGGGGGGGGGAGGGACAATGAGGAGAATGTGTGACACTAGCTTAACCTTCTCCCCCACCTTTTATTTTGTTATTTGACTCTTTGCAAATTACTGTATAACAATAGGGCTCCCACCCAGTGCTTTAGGTGCTCTTTAAAAAATTCTAAACAAATAAACGGAACCATCAATTCCATAGATTATTTTAATAATACTAATAAGCTCCTAGGTTTTATAAAGCATTTTTCATCTGTGCATTGAAAACTGCTTTTGCAAAAAGATACTTATAATACAAGTTAATCAACTGTCCTGGTCAAAGGAGATGAGAAGGCTGTCAAACTCCAGTCATAATGATTTTGGGTTAATTAAATTTAAAAAACAGTGAATGAGAAAGGAATAAAACAAACTGGAGATTTTGAGTAGCAAACTTGAGCTGTAATATACAGGTATGTGGTACTCCCAGTACCCTGCAGAATATATCTCTAAATTCCTATGTTCATAAGGTATTCCACTGTCCCTTATAAAGAAGGGTCTCTAAATTAAAATCTTCTACATATATATCACTACAGGAAGTAAATTATGTCTAGGATGCCAACAGAAAACACTCTGCTAGGCAACCCCAGTTGCTCATGTCAATATGACTTGCAGGCACCAAGCAAAACATAATGGAAATTTGTCAATCAAAAATGTCTTTAACCAGTAATGCATGTAACATGTTCCTATATGTTAGAAAGGGGATGGATAAGAAACATGTTTAGCTGTTGATTCCCAGTTAGGGTACGTATACACTTCAAGTTTATTTCGAAATAGCACATCTATACTACAGAGAAGCCTCAAAATTACTCTGAGGCAGGCTTCCCAAATGTAGATGTGCTATCTTGATTTAGAGCTCCACAAGGCACTAGGGAGGAATAACTTAGAATGGCCCCAGTGAGAGGCTATTTAGAAATAGCAGCAGTGAAGCTGTCAGCCAATGGTCAGGGCAGTGTGTGTGTGTGTGTTATACACCCGAGTCTTCAACTGCTAGGACACGAGGTCCTGTCGCATTGGATGGCCTTGGGAAGGCCGACGGGCACCCCGAAAAGTTTTACATCCGTGTCTTTGACCGCTAGGACTGGGGTCCCTTCACGGCAAGCAGCTAACAGGCTGACAGACGCCTCAGAGTTTACAGGGAGAGCTTATTACACCTCAGACTTTAACTGCTAGGACACATGATCCCTTCGCAGTGGGCAGCCTAGGGAAGGCTGAGAGGTGCCCCACGGATCTGTCCCCTATGACCAGCTGGAGTTCTTTTAAATTGTGCTTAGTTCTGTTACAGCAACTAAAGGAGTCAGGTTAAAACTTAACCAGTTACAGGTTTATTAAGGAGACTTATAAAGCATGTGGTTACAATGGCTATTGCTGTACTTCTTAATTATTGACAAATACAGGCCTTAAAGGGAAAATGGTTGCAAAGGAAATAAAGATAGAAAATAGAAATAATGGTACCAAGTGACAGCTTAATCTTTAAAGAGCTCTAAGTCTACGTGTACATTTAAAACAAAGGAAACATCCAGGTACAATTTTTACCCCCTTCTGTGCCTCTCGACTCCAGCGTATCAGGCCAGGGCTAGTCCCTCAATTCCTACGAAAGACGAATACGAGGTGGGCGTCCCCGTGGAACCCCGGGAGGCCAATCACCTAACCCGACCAGCAGATAGATGGTAGATTGACACTCAGAGTAAGTGTACTGCTGGACCCATCTTTATATCCATAGGGGCCCGTATCCTCTTTCTTATCTAAGATGCCAAATTGTGTTGGTCCGTCTTTGTGAAGCCAGTTCTTACAAAGGAGTTTCAACTTAATTTACACTTTCAAGAGAGATAACTAAATTGTGAGTACTGGACATTCTTTACTGGGTGGGAGATTCTTCCCCCCCGGAGGAGTGTGTGTTCGTATCAATATAGATGCCAGCCAAGGCAGTTCTCACAGCCTCGAGGTCAACAATTGACATATCTCTGTTTACAGCCATCCAGGGTCACTGTGAGCTAGCAAATCCGGGCCTCCTGTCAAGCTTCAAAGACTATGCTGATTTTACTGCTCTGTGTGTGCCCTGTATGCTCCAGGCAAGCAAGATGGATGTTACAGGTGGGGGTTCCTGTCTGTCTACATAAGTGTCTACACACGCCTTATTTCGAAATAGCTATTTTGGAACAGGCATTATTCCTCATAGAATGAGGTTTACAGAAGTCAGAATAATCCGTCTGTTATTTCAATTTTTTTAAAATAATGGAATAGCTGTGTAGATGCTTGCATTGTTATTTGAAATAACGCTAGTTATCTTGAAATAACAGAGCACTATAAACACACCCTTAGAAAGATCTTCTTTAGCACTTTTAAAAGTTCATATGTTTTCTCAGAGATTTTACTATAGTGACAACTCTTATATACATTTCCAAGACAAATTGGAGGTTTTTAATTATACCTTAATGCCTTCTTTTTTCGCACTCTATAAAATTTAAATATTTAAAATGTACGTGCTGCTTTAATGATTCAAACTGTCAATTTTCATTGTTGCCAAATTTCACAATTTTATTACAAGTGTCACAATATTTGGAGTGATTATATGAAAATCTCAATTTACATTAAAAAAATTCTAGCACTTATAGTAACAGGAAAAATCTTAAAAATGTGACCCCTAACTGCATTTTCCAAAAATTGTTCATGAGTTATTTGCCAACCTAATGATTTTTAGGAATTCAATCCTTGGTTTTAGCTCTGGATTTGAATAAGGATGCTGGGTGGCATCCTTGGTAGAAAGGTTGGGGCAGGGAGTGACTTAATAGGAGATGTGCAAGAGATAAATAAGCAAGGGCAGAGCTCTGAAATGCCTTGTACACCAAGGACAACTAACTTGAACTAGAAATGCAGGAAAATAGGAACCTGTGTAGAGATTTGAAATATGACGAGGCCAAGATAGTGAGCAAGTTAAATGGTCTTAGGAGCTATAGTAATACCAGCTGTAATCAGGGATGGGTAATTTTTAAATTCTTCATCCTAATTTAATTACAGTTATTAAGAATAACCTGAAGAAGTGTTGCCTTTCCAGGTTTTGGAAAAAGTATAAAAAACCCCTCTTCCTAGTTCATACCGCCACATGGTAAGTATTTTATAAAAAAGCCAAAATATCTCTCGACCTTTGGGCTACATCTAGATTACAAGCCTCTTTCAAAAGAGGCTTTTTCAAAAGATACTTTCAAAAAAGCCTCTTTTGAAAAAAGCGTCTAGGCTACAATCAATACTTTTGAAAAAGCAAGCCGCTTTTTTAAAAGAGAGCACCCAGGCAGTCTGGATGCTCTCTTTTGAAAAAGCACAGTTTGCATTACATAGCATCTTTTTTTGAAAGAGCACTTTCAAAAAAAGGTGTTATTCCTCATAAAACGAGGTTTTCTGCGGTCGAAAAAACTGCTGCGATCTTTCGATTTACTTTCGAAAGAACACAGCAGCAGTCTAGATGCAGGGGAAGTTTTTTCAAAAAAAGGCCACTGTAGTCTAGACACACCCTTGGATACAATGCAAATGACAACATAAGGGGATCCAGGAACTTAATGGGTACACAATCTGCACAGCATCATATGGAATAATACATACAAAAAGATATAATACAGTGCAAATGAATTACAATCTATAATCTAATCAGTTATATAAGAGAAGAAAGCATCCCATTCACTAGGCAGCCGGTAACATACCTGTTTGAAAACAACATCACTGTAACTGTCATGAGGAATTCTACTTTGATTCACTTCAATTCGCCAGTGTTCCTGTGACCCAATTATAGCTGTATTACAAAAATATTTTTTCTTAATGCATAGTTTATGTGGGCATTGGATTCTAGAGAATTGCTGCTATCCCAGGCAATTTAAAATGACCAAGCTATAGTGAACTCAGGCTTCAGGGGCTGAAAAATGCAATTTTGATTGTTTTCATTTCCTAAGTGAAAAGATCGTATTGAAATATCCCCTTTGATGGCTTTTGTGCATTTATTGTCCTCTGCCTTTATAATGTAAATTATTTATTTGATGAATACATTTGCCAAGAGAGCTCAGTAATATTATCAGAGCAATTCTCACATGAGTATGGGCAGATTGAAAACAAATCCTCCCAGGAGCCCAGCTACTGATGTCTGTGGCCCTTTTGTAAGAACAGCTATATCAGGCTGGTGTTATACATTCCTTACTAATCTTGCAGCGATTTTTGGTTTAAAGCAATTAAGTTTCTTTGACGAGAGCTTATGTCTCTATAGTAATTAATAATCTATGATCTCTTACAGACATTAGGTTGATAAACATTGCTTCCCATTAGTGACCTTTTATAACCCATCCCTTTGCTAAGTTATTCCTGCTAGTGCATTTCCTCTAGCTTGGGGGGATGGGAGCAGGTCAATCATGAGCTTTCTCTGCGGCTAAAGACAATGAATCTCCTTGATAATCTAGGTTGTTCTTACTGATAGGGTGCATGCAGAATGTATGTTACAAGTGGAAGGAAATAACATATTAACTGATGCAATTAAAATCAATGCTATTTATTTAGCCCCATTTTTGCTTTAAAGTATGCATAGAAAATGAACAGCAGTTCAGCATAATAATCATTCAAACCACTTATTTAGGAAGCAGCATGTTCCAGGTTTGCGGTGAAAGGATTTGGAGGTACGCAGACTCTCTGAATCATTGATTCTATACCAGGTAAATTATTGAAAGCTTGCTATTGCTCCCGATGAACTCTGTGACAACCTCCCACTAGCTTCAATGGAAAATCCTTCATCCAAATTCATCCCATGTGTAACTCCACTGAATGTGAACGAATTGAGTACCTTATGAGCCAGTGTCACACAGATAAGTAGGTTATAGTAGTATCTGAATGCTGGTTATGTGATTAGCAGAGATAAATACATGTGTCACTATCCTGTAGATTAAAAAATAAACTTTGCAATGACACAAACGCTGGAAAAATTCCAGATGTGTCCTATTTTACAAAGGGCCAAAGACTACCACTCTAATGTGGAGGAAAAAAGGGGGCACTCAAAGATTAGGTTAATATTCAGTATGAATAAGGACTCTGAATGAAGTAGCATATACAACAGCCCATATTCTTGCAGTATTACATTGATTTCAATTAAAGCTTTTTGTGTCAAAGATCATATTAATTACCTGAAAGATGAGTTTCATCTGAGACTTGTAAAATAATAAAAACAACTACAAATGCTACCTTTTTCAGGTTAAATGAACATTATTCAGAAACTGCGGTCTTGTAACTGCAGTAATTTAATGTTTGCCAATCTGCTTTTTGTTTGTTTATTTGTTTTTAAAAGTATTTAACTTGGCATCAGTTTATCACAGGCTCATAATTTATATATTTATAGAAAGATTTGCAGTTTTCCAGGTAAATGAAATGAATTAGGACTGAAGGTAGCCATCCACATTCATAAAAAAACAACTATAATTGTAGAGTTCCTTGTAAAATCCTTTAATGATGTCATCTATCCTTAATCCAGCCACCTCCCCTTCCATTTCAGGATGTGTCCATTTTTCTAGGTATCAGCTCGCTGTGGCAATCTTGACCCTGCTTATTTAAATGTTGCATCAATTATTTGTCCAGTTTTCTTATGGATCCTGTTCACTTCCTGGGATCTGGTTTGCTCAGGAGCTCCTGTATGTCAGTCAATCACATTTAACTGTCACCCTATCCATTACACTAAACATACTGGCTATGTCTACATTGCGCTCTCTTGTGCAAAAACATGAATATCGCCGCACCTCATTTGCATACTTAATGAGCCGCCATTTTGCACAAGGTGCTTTTGCGCAAGAAGGAGCAGTCTATATTTTCAGGCAGAATGGCTCTTGTGCAAGAACTGCTCCTTCTTGCGCAAAAGCCCCTTGTGCAAAAATGGTGGCTCATTAAGTATGCAAATGAGGCATGGCAAGAAAGTGCAATGTAGATGTAGCCACTATGAATCACCAGTTGGCTGCACTTAGAAGAAGAGGACATATCATCTGGTGGTTGGTACAGAGGACTAGTCATACTGCGGTCAGTGATACTACCAACTCACCATGTAACACTTCTCTGTAATTTATCTGTTCTGAGTATCAGTATATCCATGATGATGGAATATAATAATATTTATCTGTCTCAGAGCTCTGTTAGTAGGCTTAATTAATGTTTGTAAACTGGCATTCTCAGATCACAGGCACTATGCAAAGGCAAAATACTATTATTTTTCAACATCAAAAAACCATGAAAAACATGCATTAAGATATTCATTAGAGAATCATAGAAATGTAGATCTGTAAAGACCCTGAGAAGCCATCAGCACCAAACCTATGTCCTGACAAAGGGCCATGTAAACCTAAACCATCTCCAACAGACGTCTGTCTAGCCTGTTCTTAAAAATCTTGAGGAATGGGGATTCCACAGTCTCCCTGGAAGCTCATTCAAGAGCTTAACTACCCTTATACTTTGAAAGATTTTCTTAATAGATAGCATAAATCTCCCTTGCTGTAGATTAAGCTTTCAGTGGACATGGAGAATAATTTATCATTGCTCCTTCATAACAGACATGTTTGAAGATGGTAATTAGGTCCTATCTCACTCTTCTTTTCCTGAAACTAAACATGCCCAGAATTTTTTAAACTTTCCCCATAAATCAGCTTTTCTAAACCTGTTATCATTTTTGTTGCTCTCCCCTGGACTCTGTCCAATTTGTTCATATCTTTCCTAATGTGTGGTGACCAAGAAAAAATACAGTACTTGAGCCGAGGCCTCACCATTGCTGAGTTGTGTGAGCAATTATCTCCTGTGTCTTACGTATACTCCTGTGAATACACCATCAGACAACGTTAGCCTTTTCTGCTGCTGTATCGTATTATTGACTTATTCAATTTGTGATCCATTGTAAACTTCAGAACCTTTTCAGCAGTATTGAATTTCATCTTGTTGAATTCAGGCCAATTTTCCAAGGTCATTCTGAATTCTGTTCTTGTTTTCTAAAGTGCTTGGAACCCCTCTCAGCTTGGTGTCATCTGCAAATTATATAAGAGAACTCTCTACTACATTACCCAAGACATCAATGAATATATTGAATATTATGGACCCAGGACTGAGCCCTGTGGAACCATATTATTTACAGCCTACTATTTTGACAGTGAACCATTTATAATTATGCTTTCGAGTAGGGTCTTTCAACCAGTTGTTTATCTACCTTATAGTAATTTGATGTAGACCACATTTCTACTTCTGTGCATGCACACTGCTGCTTCACTCTTAGCATCTGGATGCTTGCCTCATGTCTAAGCCACAATGTAATTCACAGTTTGCAGGGAAATAGTTGAATGAGTACCTATTTTGCATGTGGAGCCCAATCAAAAAAGTTTATCTACTCATGCCTAACTCATAAGAACCGCCATACTGGGTCAGCATAAAAGTCCATCTAGCCTAGCATCATGTCTTCCAACAGTGGCCAATGCCAGGTGCCCCATAGGGAATGAACAGAAAAGAAAATCACCAAATGATCTATCCCCTGCTACCTACTCTAGCCTCTCGGAAACAGAATTAGGGACACAATCCCTGGCCATCTTGGATAACAGACTTTAATGGACCTATCCTCCATGAAGGTATCTAGGTGTGTATAACCCTGTTATAGTCATGGTTTTCACAACATTCTCTGACAAAGAGTTCTACAGGTTGACTATGTGTTGTGTGAAGAAATACTTTCTTTTGTTTGCACATATCTCACAAAGTGGGTCTTTGTCCATGAAAACTTATGCCCAAATAAATGTTAGTCTTTAAGGTGGTACAGGATTCTCATTTATTTTGTTTGTATTAAATCTGCTTCATATTAATTTCATTTGCTGACTCCTAGCTCTTATTTACTTTCTCCATAGCAGTCATGTTTTTATAGACCTCTATCATATCCTTCCTTAGTCATCTCTTTTCTAAGCCGAAAACTCAGAGCTTTTAAATTTCTCCTCATATGGAAGCTGTTTCATACCCCTAATCATTTTTGTTGCCCTTTTCTGAAATTTTTCCAATTCTAATATATCTCTTTTTGAGATGGGGCAACCACATCTGCATGCAGTATTCAAGATGTGGCTATGCCATGGATTCATAGAGAGGCAATATGATATTTTCTGTCTTATTATCTATCTATCTCTTAATGATTTTCAACATTCTGTTTGCTTTTTTGACTGCTCCCTCACATTGAATGGATGTTTTCAGAGGACTATCCACAATAACTCCAAGATTTCTTTCTTGAGTGGTAACAGCAAATTTCCATGGTTTTATATCTATACTTGGGAATATGTTTTCCAATGTGCATTTCATTGATTTATCAAGATTGAATTTCATCTACCTTTTTGTTGGCCACTCACTCAGTTTTATGAGATCTCTTCCCAGTCTGGTTTTGAATTAATTACCTTGAGTAGTTTTGTATAATCTGCAAATGTTGCCACCTCTCCGTTTATCTCTTTCTCCGGATCATTTGTGAATTTGTTGAACAGTACTGATCCTAGTCAGTGTTCCCTCTAATCTTTTTCATCCCTTTGTGGAGTTTTTCCATCTATGTGCAGAATAATTTTATGTGCACTGAGGCATGTGCAAATGTGCACTACCAATAGAAACACAGAATCAAATTATGAGCACTCTTCAAATCACCTGGGTGACATTTGAATCTCTCCTGAGTGCCTGCACAAGCACACAATTTACAGGGAACACTGATTTTAGTACAGATTCCTGGGGGAATCCAGTGCCTATCTCTCCCCATTGTATACAGAGCTCAGGCTTTGTGAATCCTGGTGTTTCCCTGACACTGAGCATTACCTAAATCCTATGGTGGATCCAACCTGACTAGCTCAGTGTCTCTCAGGAAGTGCCTAGCAAAGCTAGGAATTGAATCAGGTATTTTCCCCAGGGGACCATCCCTTCTCTAAATCAGTTTACAATCAGTTGAAAGGAACAGCAAAGGTCTGTGAGGCTACAGAATTCATTATGAAGTATTGTTGTGAATGAAGACTAGGTCCTCACAGTGGAGGAGGTAGTGGCAGAATGAAATTTATTATAAGTATATATCTCAATTGTTCTTCCTTGGAAGCAAGCATTAAAAACTCACTTTGAGGCACGAGCAGTCCTTATTTTATGTATGTGTTTATCAATATCTGATTCAAAACAAGGTGTAAATGAAATCTGTAGCTGAAAGAGGGAAGAGAAAGGGAAACTTGCAAATTTTATGTGTAACTAGGTGTATTTAAATGAGCTCAGAACACTAGTCACAGTTGGAAGTCTAGAGCTGGGAGGTGGAGATATAAAAGCACATCAGTACCTGCTTTTAGAGAAGGCTGGGATGCTGACTTGCACATTGCACTGCCTAATGATTTTAGTAAGAAGGAAAAAAATCACTACAGTAATTTATATCCATTTGAGGGTTCCACTCTGGAAAAAGAGAACACTTATAATTCAAACAAGAAAGAGCAAGCCCTACTAGTGTTAGTGGAGAAGTACTAAGCCACATAAATACTTTCTGTATATCTTGCCAGCCAAAAACATTAGCAAAGCACCACACACATGAGTCTTATTCATGTAATTAAAAGTTCCCTAGCCACAGAGTGAGCTAAGCTGAGCTCAGTCTACAGTAGATGTGCTGAGCTATGTGGTATAACAAAATGAGAACAAGCTAAGCAAGTGGCTTCGCTCTTATTCAAAATACAACACAGAGAAGTTAATTGAGTTAGGTTATACAAAGTTCCCCAGCAGAATAAGTTGGTGAAAAAGAAAGCTTTGGGGTTTGCTTTGTAAAACATATGTTTGTGCAACAGACACTGTGTGGTTTGCTAAATCCCTTTAAAAATATTCTGAAATTACTTCCATATACATTACAAGTCCAAAATTCATGAGATATTTCAGTATTTTAAAATCTGTTTTCCTATCATTGTTACTTTTCAAAATATTTATGGATAGCAAGGTGCATTAAAATGAGCCCAGTTTAAAAGTCACAATAATAAAAAAATAGAATTTAATAGTTGTGACGTCTGAACTGATTTAGGAAAATGGGACATTGATTAATAAACACAGTGATTATTATGAAGCTTAAACAGCACAAATACATAAATAGACCATCAACTCAGTAAAAAGAGAACACCTGAAAAGGTAACAAGGGAAATGTAATTCCCTTGTAAAACAATTATTTTAGAGCCACAGTATTTTGTTTCTGCCCAATTTAAAAGACCAGCCACCAGAAAGACATGCTGGGAAAAAGTTCCTACCAAAAGGCAATCCTGACTATAAAAAAGTCACTAGTGGGTGAGGCAGTTAGAAAGGTGCTTTATGGATTAAGTCTGTTCATCCTACACAAGCAGCATTAAAATATAAGAGGTGTAGGAATGTGTAAGACATTAGTTTAGTCAACTATATTTGCAGATGCCATCTTTTATTTAAAGTCAAGATTCTCTATGATCAGAAAGAAACCTGTTCCCTCTATGCCAAATTCTTAGTATAAATAATTGTAGCTAAACTTTAAATAGCCATTCTATTCTTTTATAAGTCTTTCGTCATGAAAGATTCCAAAGCACTTTGTATACATGAATGATCAATAGGGATCACTTCAGTCACCATAGAAAAGCAGGGTAACTTAACAAATATTGAACCTAGAGATTTGACAGAAATGTTATGTATAAGTATCTTCAACATATGCTACCAGACTACAGCCCCTGTAGCAGGACGGCTAATGTTTCCCGTCTTGCCGCATCCAAGTGCCAGGCTCATTTCTTTGACCTTCCCTTCTCTCTCTTAAATAAATCATAATGTGTACATTACACAATAAAAATACATAATGAAAAGTAGTTAAAATTAAAACATTTTGAAAATGAAATGCCAGTGCATATATAACACGCATACCTATTGGGTGTGGTGTGATGTTCCATGCAGTGGCACTTAGACCACATACTGAGAGAAAGAATGAGTTTCCTATACAGTCTTAGCCAAAGTTGAAAGTAAGTGGGTGTGCTCTGGTGCACAGCTCAAGCAAGAGTTGGCTGAGCTACGGCAAAAATCAGTAGGGAGCTATTTAAACAGCTGGCAGGGACATAGGTTGTAATAGAATAGGACAGTACTTATAAAAAAATGTTATTTTCACTGCTGGCTTTAGCTGAGAGGCAGCTGACTTTTAGCTCAAGCAATTTAGGCTTATGCACAAAGCTCCAGAGGTCCCAGGGTCGGTTCCACCTGTCAGCATTGCAAATATACTTCTCATCCTGGGAAAAGGATGTGAACAAACACCATCTGAGACATGTTGCTCAGCTTGTGTAATGCACTGCTGGAAGGTTCTCAGACATTACAGCGATGAGCACGATGCAAGAACCTAGAAAAGTCAACCATGGCAGTTTAATTGCATGGTAGGTGAAAAATATTTCCTTGTATTGGTTTTGCATTTCTTACCTTTTCTTACCATTCCAATTGCATTTCTTACCATTCCATTGCTCCTTTGTTATGAAATAGGGAAGAACCAGAAGCTCAATTACTTTCTCTAAACCTTTCATTATTGTATATGCTTTTATCATATCACCTTTCAGTTGTGTTCTTCTTAAGGTGATCAATCCCAGTCTTTTTATATGAGAGTTTTACCAGGCCTTTCAATATCCTTGTTGCCTTTCTTTTTAAAAGTTCTACAATATCCTTTTTTTCTAGGTGAGATTGAACCATGGATTTTTATAAAGGTATTAGAATATCTTCTGTATTATTCATAATCCCAGTACTTATACAACATAACATATTGTGTCCTTTTCTGATCACAGCTGCACATTGAGGAAGGTCTTCATTGAGCTCACTACAGTTATGATTAGGTCCCTTACTTGGGCTGCTGTAGTTAATTTAAAATTTCGTAAGGTGCATGAGTGGTTAACCTTCAGCCCTCCAAAGAGCATTGCTTTGTATTTAGTGACATTGACTTTCATTTGCAATCACATTTGTCTCCTAGCTTGTTTAGGGTTTCTCTGAAGTTCCTCACAGTCCTCTGTGGTACTGAATAACCACAATTATTTGCATCATCTATAGATTTTGCTACCTCACTACTCTCTCTTCTTTTCAGATCATTAATAAACATATTACACTATACAGGACCTAATATAGAAACCTGAGGACATCTCACTTTTCATCTTTTGCACAATGAAAACTGACGATTTAGCCTTAATATTTGCTTTCTGTGTCCTAGACAGTTTTTGATCCAAGATCATGCTTTGCCTCTTATCCTATGATAAGAGTAGTCTCATGTGCTGGAGCTAGTGGCCTTTTGGAAGTGTATCATCCACATCTGATTCATCCATTACTTTGTAAACACATTGAAAAAATTATAACAGTTTAGTGAAATAAGAAATAGTAGGTTTTTAGTATATTAGGCTCAAAACAAATCCTAAAAAATGACATGGTCTATTACTAGTTGGAAATGGTAGAAGTATGCCATAAAAAGTGCCAATCTATGTTTAGGAAAAACAAATGATGTAGTTTGATCCGATGATAATGATGATAACACAGTTTTCATTCTAATAGTAAGTTAAGAGGATTTTATACAGCAACTGCTAACATTAGACATTTTAACATCAGCAAGTCCAGATACTTTCATCAAAGAGTTTTAAAAGAACTGGCTGATGAGTTTATAGGCTGTTAATATTGATTTACAATGGGAGTTAGAACATTGGAGAAGTTACAGAAGACTGGAAGCAAGCTAAGGTTGTGCCAATATTTAACAAGGGTAAATGGGATGACCTGGGTAAATATACGCCTGTCAGTTAAACATCAATCTGGGCAAGATGATGGATTGACTGTTACAGAATCAATAAAGAATTAAAAGATGAGAATATAATTAATGCCAATCAGCATGGATTTATGGAAAGTAGATCCTGTCATGCTAATATGATATCCTTTAAAATAGGATTATACATTTGTTTGATAAACATAACAGTCCTGAACATGTAATATACTTAGATTTCTCTAAGACATTTGACTTTGCACTTAAGAATATGTGAATAAAAAAAGTAGAATGATAAAAAGTTAACATGACCCACTAAATGGATTAAAAGTGGCTGATGCTCAAAATGGTTGAAACTGATCATCATTAGTTAGTGGGTAAGTTTCTATGTGAGTCCTTCAGAGACAGATTCTTGGCCCTATACTATTTACAATTTTTATTAATAATCTAGAAGAAAATACAAAATTATCACTGATAAAGTTTGCAGGTGACATAAAAATTGGGGGTGTCACTAATATGGAGTGATATAGATTGCTTGATAAGCTGGGTGCATGCAAACTAAATAGGCAAATCTCAAATAGGAGTAAAGATGTTGTTTTACCTCAGTATTTGGCATGGATGTGGTTGTTGATGGCATAGTGTGTCTAGTTCTGGTATCCACAATTCAAGAAAGATGTTGATAAATTGGGCAGTGTTCAGAGAAGACCCATGCAACTTGTTAAAGGATTTGGGAGCATGTCTTCTAATGATGGACAAAAGGAGCCCAATCTCTTTAGCTTTATAAAGAAATGGCTAAGGAATACAGTAGTTTGATCACCGTGTATAAGTACCTAAATAAGGAATAAATATTTGATTATGGGCTCTTCAATTTATCGGACAAGGACATAACAAGATCCAGTGGCTGGATGTTGCAAATAGATAATTTCAGACTGGGAAGAAAGCATAATATTTTAACAGGGAGCATAATTAACTGCAGGAAGAATTTACCAAGAATCATGTCAGACTTTCTATCACTACCCATTTTTAAATCAAGTTCAAAGAGTTTTCTAAAAAGCTATTGTCTATTTCCAAAGAAATTATTTTGAGGAGGTTCTATGCCCTGGGTTATACAGGAGGTCAGACTAGATGATCACAATGATCCTTCTGGCTAAGGAATTTGTGAATGCACAAAAAGAGAGCTAGATACAGTTCTGAACTGGATTACATGATGGAGTTATCTGTAACAGCAGGGGACTGAACTCGGTGACCCATGTGGTCCCTTTCAGTCCTATAAACTAGTACCCTATGTTTCCAAATAATCTTTGCACATTGCTGTTGGCAAATAGTAGCATAAGACTGTAAATACTATGTCCTATATGTTTCATTTTTTATTGAAGTCATGAAGATCAATGTGATGGACTTCCCCAGGGTACAACCTTGAACAAGGGTTCCACTGAGCTCTGTGACGCACCAACCAGGACTCCCTCACTCACTGTCATGTGGCGACAAGCGACACCCTCTCCAGATCCTGCACTTCCACAAATATTCAGACAGGGTCACCTCCAGGGCTGTTACATGAAAGCTTCTCTTAGCTACCCATGAACCTATAGAGAGGTTCCAGCCAGACCCCCTCCCAGGCTGCTTCCCACCCTGAACTCCAGAGCTGTACAATGTTGCTGAGGTGACAAGTCTGACCAGTTTATTTCCCAGTCCAACCCTTCCTCAGTGTGGAGAGGGCTGTTGTGCCCCTGCTGTTGAGCAGATTTGCCTTCTGTACTTCAAAATCACACTCATTTAGATTAAGAAATATAAAAGATGTATTAACCCAGAAAGATAGACGTTAAGTGATTATAAGTAGTGAGCACATTGATCAAAGTAGATTACCCAAGAAATAAGAGAAAATGAAATCTAAATTCTATACACTACCCAGGATTTGAATCAAGTCATCTCTCCCTGATGATAGAAACAGTACAACAATCTTCCATACACAGCTGGGGCTTCTTTCTTTCCCACTTCAGGATATTAATATTAAACAGATTAAGACTTTTAAAATGATACCTCACAAGGCATACCTTGTACAAAACATATCATAACTATCTCATCATAGTAAAAATTGGGGTGCCAAGGTGTTTCTTTGAAGTACAGAATGTAAACATTAAAATACACAGAAATCTACTATATATTTGAGAGAGTTTGTCTGTTTAAGAACTCCTCCTAAATGAAAACAAACAAACAAACAAACAAACAAACAACTCTAAACACCCTGAATGGTCCTGCAGCACCTTAGAGACTAACAAAAAAATGTAGATAGTATCATGAGCTTTCGTGGGCACAACTCACTTCTTCAGATAAATGAAGCGAGGGGGCCAGAGGTACAAATAAATAGCAGAAAATTTGTACCTCAGGACCGCTTACTCCATTCATATGAAGAAGTGGGTTATGCCCATGAAAGCTCATTATATTAGCTACCTTTTTTGTTAGTCTCTAAGGTGCTGTTGTTGTTTTCTAAGTTTTTTCAGTTACAGACTAACATGGCTACTCCTCTGAGACTCTTCCTAAATGGTAAGAGCTAGGACTACCAAATTCAGTATACAATTTCCTCTTATCATAACTTAAAGCAAGGTCAGGGTTTGGTTGTGCCAGGATAATGGGATGTGCCTGGAATGGGATTGCTTCTCATAAAACACTACAGAGAAAAGAGACAAAATCACCAGGCAGGTGAAAGGAGCTGGCTGGGAGACTATCTCAGGACCATCCCAGCTTCAAGCCCCTCAGTCATTATAGGGACATTGCTAGCTGCTCTCCTTTGTCAGGGAGCGAGAGGAAAGTGCAGTTTGCTACGTTCTTCACTCGTGCTTGGGAGTGCTGGGGGCAGATGAACCTGGACCTGTTTCTGCTGGGGAACATGCACCGCTCCCTTGGTTGTGCCCACTGCAGCAGTCATGGATAGAGGTAGGGTAGTTCTCGCTCCCTGGGATAGCCTTCATAGTGAACTCCTCGTCCCCAGCCCCACCTCAGAGCAATGAAGCATGTACATTTTCATTTTATTTTCAAAAAAAAAAAAAAAAACAACCCAACAACAAAAATGAGTTAAAGATCTGAGCAATACCAGGTAAATCTTCTAGGCTGTCTCTACATTGGGCCACTTATTCCGGAAAAGCAGCCGCTTTTCCGGAATAACTTGAAAGCTGTCTACACTGGCCGCTTGCTTTTCCGAAAAAGCAATGATGATCTACTGTAAAATTGTCAGTGCTTTTCCGGAAAAACTATGCTGTTCCCGTTCGGGCAAAAGTCCTTTTCCGGAAAAACTATTCCAGAAAAGGGCCCGTGTAGACAGCACTCCGCAAAAAAGCCCAGATCGCAAAAATGACGATCGGGGCTTTTTTGCGGAAAAGCACGTCTACATTGGCCACAGATGCTTTTCTGGAAAAAGTGCTTTTCTGGAAAAGCATCCTGCCAATGTAGATGCGCTTTTTTCGGAAATACTTATAACGGAAAACTGTTCCGTTTTAAGCATTTCCGGAAAAGGGTGCCAGTGTAGACACAGCCCTAGTGTTTAATAAATAACAGTTGCACTAAAGCTTAGCATATATGCTTCTGGCCAACAGCAGATACATATGGTGAAATCCTGACCATTTGAAATTAGTCGAAGTTTTGGGACCATTTTACTTTATTTATACAATCTAACTTGGTATATCTGAGTAGTTGGGTGTTCTGATTATTGTCAGCACCCTCATCCATCTTATTCTCACCTTTAATTCAAATTAGATTGTAAATACTTCCGGACAGTATTTTCCTAGGTGTTAGTACAAAACCTGTCTCATTAGGAGCCTGATACTGAGTGGGGTCTTTGAGCTATCCTACAATACTATTAATAATACTGAGAATTGCATATATGAATCTATAACATTTGGAGGTTATTTCTACCCCTTTTCCGGAAGAGGCTAAGGGAAGGGAGATGTCTGTGAGTTTTCTCTTCAGTGGTTCTACCTCCTTGACAGAGCAGGCAGTGGAGGCAGATAGCAAAAGTTTAAATCCCAAAGTATCCATGAGGCTGGAGCTATCAGCACTGAGGTCTTTGTGCCTTGTTCTCCTGGCTGTATGTCCTGAGCTCCCTCCTGAATTCTCTGGTAGCTTAGCTCCCATGGTCCACTTTGCAATTTTGGGAACGGATCTATTCCATTATTAAGAAATAATGTAGTAAATGACACACTTGGTCAGTGTTGGTTTGCAGATGAAACAGAAGGCTTTTTAAAAAAATATTTAAAACACCATGTTACGAACCAATATTTATGTATTATATTTTGCTGGATTGTTTTCTTTCCTTGGTTTTATTACAAGACACATTTGCACGAAAACAAAATTTACTCTTGGATTGCTTATGGATATATTTGCACCTGCTGTGCTGATTACTCTTCTGTTTTGACATCACATTTGCTTTGAAAATGATTGTAGTGTCACTAAGAGATGCTCTGATAATGAGGCACTTAGGTGAGAAATAAGCAAGAGCAGACTAATGCCTAAGAAATGTAATTTATGCACAAACATTTATTCTAAAGTAATAAAAAAGAAAAGACATGTCCAAAAAAATATGATGCCACAATTTAGAACCAGAATTATTTCTAACTAAAAGACCCTTCCAAGTTTTCAGTTGGTTGCTCAAAAGGAGACGAGCTCAGAGATGAGAAGAAGTCTGGGATTTCTACCATCACTTCTAAGCTTTCCTTTTAAAGAACAAAGGCAAGGCTTACGTTTTCCTGAAATTATGGACTTATCCTTAATTGAGTCTGGAGCTGGAGGGACAGCATTAGCATTCCTAAATTTAAGGGATTCCATTAATAAATGAAGGAAACTGTGTTTGGAATATAAGCTTTTTTATTGAAAATTGACAGATTTAGTCATGGAATAAAACTCATTTTTAAAGCATTCTTTTTTAATAATTGGGGATGCAGTCTTTAGCAAGTACCAAAACCACTGCTAAATAGATGAAGAAGAGGATTCAGGCAATAATGTATCCTTGCTTAACCCCAGTTTTGATGATGAAAGGATCCATTTCCAGGTCATTACAAAGAACTGTGGCAATCATCTGATCATGAAGAATCATTAGGACATTTATACATTTTGGAGGGAAACCAAACTTGGCCAGCATCTTCCAGAGGGCTTTGTGATTGATTGAATCAAAGGCCTTTGTCAAATCAGTGTAGAATATGAAATCCACTTCTGAGACTTTTCCTGGATTTGGTGGGCAACAAAGATCATGCTAGTTGTCTCACAGGATGGTTTGAAACTGCACTGAAATTCCAGCATTATTTCAGGGAATTTTCCCTGCTGTAGATTGTAAGGCACTATGATTTATTTCCTTTCTTATAGACTGTAATGATGTTGGCATTTGTCAAGTCTTCCAAAATCTTCACATTATTCTGGATAAGAAGAAAAAATGTGTGGTACTTTCTTACCAGGTCTTCACCTCCAAACTTATAGACTTCTGCTAGGATGCCATCTGGCCCTGCTTCCTTGATGTTCTTGTTTTCCATAATGACTTGTGTTAGCTCTTCAAGAGTAGAAGGGCCAACAAGAGATTCTCTTCCATGCCATTGATGTATGGATTCGATAGTGGCATCAGTGACAGATGACTCATGGTTTAGAAGTGACTCAAAATGATTCTTTCATCTGGCTTTAATGGCTTTACTGTCCTTAAAATTTGTCACCATCGAGGGATAGACTTTGGAGACACAGTTGATCACTTCTGTTGCCTCTGTAGCCAACTTCTCAAAATGCACAAATCAATAGTGAGATCCATGACTGGATGTGAAATCTAGGTGACATATCAGCACTTCAAATCTGTAGAGGTACCACCAATGATGACTTTAGATGATCTTTTGTATCAAATGGGAAGATTGCTGCAAAGATGCCAGCATCCTCACTGAAGCCAATATCACCAGAACTGAAGCAATGATACTCATGCTCCTTCTATTCCTATATTTTTTGTGATACTTTGTATTAGTCACTAATAGAAAAATAAAATATATTTAAAATGTACAGGCAAAAGCCTTGCCTTACAATGAAAGAGGAGATGGTAAGGGGTTGTGTAGTAAAAGAGTGTTATCACTGATAATTCAGACAGATCTCTTTCCCCTTTCATTGACCAATGACAGACATAGAAGAAGGTGAGGAGCTAGAGGAAGGAAAGACGGAGAAGTGGTAGATGCATTCTGGCCAGCTCTGTTGGCTGAAAGGAGAGAACCTAAACAAAAGAGCCTCTGTTGATGAGAAGAACCCAAGCAATAAAAAATCTCCAAACTACTGAGAAAGTATAAGTGGATGCACTAAAGAAGGAATGTAGTAGGAATGGTGAGGAATGGAAAGATTGAGGGGAAAGGAGGATAAGTCAAGGTGGAGGCAAAGTGTTTGAGGAGCGTGGGGTGAGTGGACTGTAAGTAGGAAATGAAAGGACTGTCAGAGAGTGGTAATGTGAATGGGCTAGGAGAGCAGTGACAATACTGATGGCTCTGGAATGGGAAAACGAAGAATAGAAAGTGTTATATTTGTGTGTAGACTGGAATTTATTTGGTGGATTTTGTTTCAGTCTACTACTTTCCAAGATGCTTCACTTGCAGTTAGTATTCAAGCTATGTGCAAACAGACTGACTTCCTGGTGTCTTGTCCAAACTCTTCCTTCCTGAAAATTATACTCCATACTCCAAGGCTGTGTCTAGACTGCATCCCTTTTCCATAAAAGGGATGCAAATTAGACACATCGCAATAGCAAATGAAGTGGGGATCTAAATCCCCCCCGCTTCATTTGCATAAACATGGCTGCCGCTTTTTTTCCGGCTCGGAGCTTTGCCGAAAAAAGCGCCAGTCTAGACGCGGATCTTTCGGAAAATAAACTCTTTTCCAAAAGATCCCTTATTCCTCTTAAAATAAGGGATAAGGGATCTTTCGGAAAAGGGTTTATTTTCCGAAAGATCCGTGTCTAGACTGGCGCTTTTTTCTGGCAAAGCTCCAAGCCGGAAAAAAGCGGCAGCCATGTTTATGCAAATGAAGTGGGGGGGTTTAAATCCCCGCTTCATTTGCTATTGCGATGTGTCTAATTTGCATCCCTTTTACGGAAAAGGGATGCAGTCTAGACACAGCCCAAGTTCCATGCAAGTTGCTACACCTTTTTGCCTCATTTATTTATATTGCTGGGGCCAGAGGTTACCAGTACATAGCCTGCCATAGGTACAGAGTTTTTACTGTCATCTCTTTGCAGCCTGCAGGCTTCATATTCCTTCAAGTTCCAGTTACTGTAGACTTGGTGAAAATTGATAGACTTGGACACCATTACTATTTTTGCTGCCATGCTTTACATAAATACTGTGAGGATTTTATGTAAACTCTCTCAAGCTTTTTGCTGAGTCCTGTATAAAGAGACTATGCCAGAAATTCTCCCTGATACAGGGGTACCCCCTATAATTCATGACGCATGCACAGCTCCGCCCCGAGCACATGGCGCATGCGCGGCCCCGCCCCCGGTGTGCTGCACACCTTACAGCTGCAATCACGTGTGTGGTGCCTGATGTAAGGGGCGCCGCGCAGCCTCTGGCCCCGAGCGCGCAGCGCCTGATGGCAGCTCTAAGGGGTGCTGCATGGCCGGGTGCGCGGCGCCCCTTACAGCTGCCGTCAGGTGCCCCCCCATAGATTGGTGCCCCAGGCAGCTGTCCGGCTAGCCTCCCCCCTTAATCCGGCCCTGTTCATGCCCTACTTGTGAATATTGTTCCAACTTAAGCAGGGCAGCAAGAAAGCCACCGTGAACACCCTTGTCTTCAGAGAAGTTAAGGCTCAGTTATTTCCAGCAGCCTGCTGGCACATACTCTGCTTCTTTTTAGTTTGCTTTCACAGCAGTAGCTACAATTTAATGGCTATAATGCATGGTAGTAATAATATATATTAGCTTATTGTGATCCACGAGAGCACACGTGCAATTGAAGCCCTTATGAAAAACAATTACTGTTCATTCTTGTACCAGCTTGTCTGAGGCCTGTAACAGCTTGTCAATTTTTATTTATTTATTTTTTAAATGCCAAAAAGTATATAGCCCACATTATGGACTAATTGTCTGTGAAATTTTATTCATTAAAATAAAATAAACCATTTCTCACTGGCATACAAAACTGGGGATGAAATTAGCTTAAAAATCTATATTTTCAATAGGAAAGCAGAAAACAATGCCCCAAATGTTAGGAATATTAGGACCCTCCTCTGAAGTTCTGGTGCAGATACAATAATGATCCATTAATTTGGGTACCTGAACAATAGGCAGCAAAAATGATTAGCGTTCAAAATGGTGATTCAATTACAATTTGTACGATTCAAGTGATTGTTAGCTGTGTTGATTTGTAGTGAGTTTTTAAGAGGTAAATGTGGTTGCATATATTCTTGAACGTTAGGCTTACTGATTCTGAGAAACAAAGAGAATAAAAAAAAGCTCTTTAAAATACAATTGAGGATAACACAAAAGCAAGAAAAGGAGAGGAGGGGGTAGAACGGAAGGATAGATTCACACAGCAAAAGAAAAGGGAGATGTACAGGAGAAACACACAGTGATGGAAGAAGCCATAACACAAGACAAGATGAGCTGGATGGGTATTGTGGCAAAGCTCCGGCCTTGCCTCAGGGATTCCTGTGATTGTAGGCAGTTAGTGGTAGCCTCAGAGGCTTCGTGCGGCCTTCAGCGTAACCTCCCATCCTTTGCTAGAGGCAAGAGTCACAGCCTACGGAGCCATCATCATCACAGGCCAGTCTCATGGGTAGACTCAGCAGTGGTGTGGGGAGGACAGGCAGGAACCCAGGCCCACCCACTACTCCAGGTTCTGGCCCAGGGACACCAAGGCAGCGAGGCATTGTTTTCCTCTCCTCCCAGTGTTGTAGCCTTTTCCCTGGGCCACTTCGACAAATAACCCCTCCCAATACCTTCTTCCTGGCACCTGAACAAGTCCTTCCTGTTCCCCCACAGCACACTTCCTCTTTCTCCATCCTTACCTCCCCCCAGCTCTTTCAGAAAGGAAGCCTTTTACACCAGCCCCAGCAGGCCCTTAATTGGTTGCACATGACCTGATTAGCTCGTCTCTCTTTTTCTTCAGGCATGCTCCCAATTGGCTACAGGTGTCTGTCTGAACTAATTGCTCTTCAGCAGACCCTGCTCTGGTCATTCAGGGAGCAGAAAACTATTCATCTAGTTGCCTGTACATTTACCTTCCACTAGGCTACTGTAAGCCCCTTTTTTGGCTTGTTGAGGTTCTGGCTGCACTTTTCCCCTCACCTATTAATCTATGCACACCCCATCTGGGGCCCCACAAAGTCGCAGGACCTCCTGATCAACCTCTTCCTGGCTATGGCCAAACTGGCAATCTACCAAATCAGGGAGCAGAGGTTGGCCGAGGGAGGGACCTGTGACTGTGGGGCCTATTTCCATTCCTGCATCTGCTGCCGCATCTGGGCAGAGTTCCACTGAGCAGCATCCGCTGGCTCTCTCGAGATCTTTGGGTGGCAAGGGCGCCGTCTGGGGTTCTCTGCTTGGTGTCCCCATCCAGTTCCTTCATTTTAGCCCTTTGACCCTCACACGGCCCTGTTTTCTCTTTATTTGTTCCAATTAATTAGTTGGTTATCTGGGCTCTGTGGACCCTCCCCATAAGCTGGGAGGGAGGTCTTTTATATGGTAGAAGCTTTGATTAGCTACACAAGCTGGGATGAGGAGACTCAGATGGGTCCAAGCCTGGGTGGCTAGTCCAAGCCTCTGCTGTTGCCATAACATCTACACTGCTATTTTTAGCCCGCTAGCTTGAGCAAAGCTAGCTGGAGCCTGTCTATTTGTGCTCTGAGCCATGTTCTGAGCTGTAGTGAATTCATACTGGTTTATCATAGCATTTGTGCAAGTGTTAAGCCCATCCCTGCCCTGTGAAGCAGTTCATCTCTTTAACCGGAATGTGCTCATGGTAGTGAATAGGACTTCAGCAGCTTTTACAGTTTGTGTAGAAAATGTCAAAATGAACGATGCCAGCGTGAGCTGACATCTTGTTCAACAATAATGTTCAAAGCTTTTTTCTTGACCCAAATGGTTTTTTTTCATGTTGGTTAGAAAACACAAACACATTCAATCTTGTCTCAAAATTTTGGCTTGTTTGTTTTAGGTCATCCACCCACAGTGCTTAATTTATGCCTGGATTGAATCCTGGCATCTCTAGGCTTGCTAGGTCATAGCTTTGGAATCCCTGGGATTGCTGCATCAGTTTAAAAAGAAAAAAAAATGTGAGCCCAGTACCTAATTGCTTGAGCCTCAACACCTCTTCTATTACAAATTAAGCACTGGCCACAGAACTGAAAAATCAATTTGCTCAGCTCTAACTGAAAGTTTTTTTTGATTTTCTAAAACAGATTTTATATTAAAATATGAATATCTGGACAAAGTAACCCTGGGGAGGAGGTGTACAAAGACTAAAGTAAAGCAGAGATTTTGTAGGATTGAAGATTAATTTAATATTTAGCCATTTGAAAGGCATCTTAACCAGCCTGTTGCATTAGCTCATTTCAGAGATATTACTTGACTATCTGGAGTCAATCTACAGTATCTTCTCCACTGGAACTTTTTGGTCTGTTGAACAGTCATGTCTAAAGAACTTAGCTACTCCAGTAGGAGGTGCTAATGAAAGCATTTATCATATATTTCAGACTATAGACATTTATATCAGAGAGTAAGAAAAAAAATGCAAAATATATTTCTTCTACAGGTTGTACCTCCAAAATCCAGGACTCTCTGGTCTGGCAACATCCATGGTCTGGCAGGACCATGGATGTTCCTGGATCAGAGAGCCCTGGAGCCTAAGGGTACGAGAGCCAATCAGGTGGGACATCAGAGTTGTCAGCCTGGTTAGGGGCAGGGTGGGACCGGGCTGAAGCCCTCCAGCAGCCTCCAGGAGCTTGGGGCTGGGACTAGAGCTCTCCAGCAGCCTCCAAGAGCCTGGGGCTGGAGCCCCCTGGCTTCCCTGGCAGTGTGGGGCCAGGGCTGTGGCTGCGCAGGGCTGGGGTCGGAGCCTGAGCCCCACGGCTGCTCTTGGCTGCACAGGAATGGAACCCCAGAGCAGGAGCCAGCAGCAGCTAGGCAAGCAGCCCAGCCTGGTTGGGGGAGGGAGATGCAGGGTTGCCTGCTGGGGCAGCCTACCAGCAGCAGGTGATGGGCTTGAGCACTGTCAGCGAATTCTCTTGTTTGGGACCAGTCAAGTCCCGATGATGCCAGACTGCAGAGGACTAAAATATAATTGTTCCCATCCCCTCCTCTCCTTTCATGGTCACGCCAACCTTGCTTAATGGGTTTGAATTTTGGCTAGCGGCATAATGGGAAATGGACAGTTCTGAGAGCAGTGACACAAGCAGGCTGTGTCTACATTGGCACCCCTTTCCAGAAAAGGGATGCTAATGTAGACTTCGGAATAGCAAAATCCGCACGGGATTTAAATATCCCCGCGGCATTTGCATTTACATGGCTGCCGCTTTTTTCCGGCTTGGGGATAAGCCAGAGAAAAGCGCCAGTCTAGATGTGATTCTCCGGAAAATAAGCCCTTGAAAGTAGGAATAAGAGATCCTCCGGAAAAGGGCTTATTTTCCGGAGAATCACGTCTAGACTGGCGCTTTTCTCCGGCTTATTCCCAAACCGGAAAATAGCGGCAGCCATGTAAATGCAAATGCTGCGGGGGATATTTAAATCCCCCGTGGATTTTGCTATTCCGATGTGTCTAATTTGCATCCCTTTTCCGGAAAAGGGATGCAGTGTAGACACAGCTGCAGTGTATAAGGAATAAAATGAGTAAAGATAGGTTCATTAATTAGCTGGCTTTTGAACAGATTGTACTGATTTGTATGACTTGCTGAGCGATTAATGCTCATGTTATGAACTATCTTATTATTGCTTCTTGTTCTCAATATTGATCAATATTATTTTTCAAAATGAATCAAAAGACCTGATGTTTTTGTGCAGGGGTGGGCAATAATTTTTTGCCAGGGGCCACTGCAAACATTTCTGAAATGACCCTGGGCCATACCAGAAGCAGTGGGGCCTCAAGCAGAAGGGGTGGGGCCAGGGTACTTCTGGGTTCCCCACTCCCAGACCAAAATTGGTCTGGGGGTGGGGGAGCACTTTTGCCTGCCTGTCCCTCCTCTGCCCTCCCCCCCCATTTCTCATAGGTGGGGGTGGGGGAGCGTGTGAAATTTCCTCTGCTCTGTCCCCGGCCTGCATGGCGCTTAAAAGCACCACGCGCTCCTGGCAGGGCGGAGGAGGCTTCGCGCACTCCTCCGCCCCATGGCTCTGATTGGCCTGAGGGCGAGGGAGCGTGCAAAGCCTCCTCCCACCCTGCCAGGAGCACATGGTGGTTTTAAGCGCTGCATGCTGCTCACAGGGTGGAAGAAACTTTGAGCGCTCCCCCCGCCCCCAAGCCCTGATTGGCCCGGGGGCAGTGGAGTGCGCGAAGCCTCTTCCAGCCCTGCCAGGAGTGCTTGGAGTGCCCTCTTGGTGGGCTGGATCCAGCCTGTGGAGGCCCTTTTGCCCACCCCTGTTTTTGTGGGATTTAAAAACATTTATTTTAATAAAACCTCTTGTCAGGTTATTTTATGTTATTAAGCCTCTGAAGAAATCCCCTCCCACTCTATCAGAGTTATTTCAAGCAAACAGGACTGATTTCTTAAATAGTTCCTGTACACTACAAAAAGTGACATTCTTCCTACTAGGTGTCCCTTCATTTACCAAAGTCCTGTGCATGAATGCTGGCAGATATGTTAGTGCACATTAGTTTCTAATATCAGTTCACATTTCAGCCTCGTCTTCTGCTAATTTGTGGAAAGACAATTCTTTCCCATTGTTTTTTTATATCATCCACTGAACATGTATGCTTTTGTTTATTGCCAAAACCAGTCTTGATGTTCCCTATTCAGAGGCAGCAAACTTCAGAGATGTTTTTAGAGCAGTTTCCTATGTCAGAAACCAGGGGGAAAAAAGAGAAGTGAAGCATTAGAACAAGAAAAACACCTCCAAAACCTGGCTTCACCTAGATAGTGTATTACTGGGATAAGGTATGGTTATTAGAACCTACTTAGGTAGATTAATATGATAGCATTCTGAAGTAATGCATCCAAAAATTGTACAATGATTATGATTATAATTCATAATATTTCAGACCATTTCTGTGGAATGGTGCAAAATTCAAAGGACAATGAGGATTTAAGATTGAGAAATAAATTAATAAATAATGACAATAATTTTGAGCAAATTCTCCCAATATAACAATTCTGGGCTACCCAGCTGGGCTATATCAGCCAAAGTGGAATTTGATATGGCATATGTTTAAAAAGGTTTGGATTTACTGAAGGGGTGCAATGCTGTGAATAAGAGAACCTTCAGGCTTCTTATTCAGACTGTGAAACAATAAACTGAGCAAGATAATAGAGCCAATTTGCTAATTCTCTCAGCCAGATAAAAAGGTAATTTGAAAAGCAGTTAGAGAAAAGAAAAGAAGGATAAGAAGGATAAAGACTCAATATTTTCTTCAATGTCTAGATCACACTTACTTAGGATGGGATAAATTCATATTTCCAAGGAAAGAACTTCCTGGAAATTTGAAAATGGTGCAATAACCTCTGGATCTTCCCCCTACTGAATTACTTTGAAAGTTCAGGACTCAGTTCCAATATTTTAGAATGGAGTTATACTGGTAGCATGTGGTAATATATAAATGCAACCTCCCCCCTCCCTCCTAATGTGGATTCACATGGGAAGATACATAGAAGAAAAAACCATGGGAAATACTACTTACGTAGCCACTCAAATAATAACTGTAGTTCTGATTACTGCTGTTTCAAGTATCTCTGGGGCTTTAACTTAAAAAGAAGAATATTTATTTCTTGCACATCTTGCAGACTTGAAGTACATTAGCATTGTTTCTGGCAAATCTGAGATAATCCCTATTTAACCACAGTAGCTTTTTCCACACGTTCAGTGTTAGCCCAGAGCAGTGAAAGATAACATTGTGAGTAGTTAGAAGAGTTGATTTAAACACACCAGGACATATTTAAGTAAAAATATAAATATAATTTAAGATTGAACAGGTTGTATTGGCTCATGTGGATGAATAAGTGCTGCATGCTGGTTATTGTTTTTTTTTTCTTTCCATTTGAGTGCAGTGCACATTTTGTCACTATCAGCTACTTTCCATCAAACCAAATACCATGAGATCACATTGCCCACATATAGATATGTGAGTCAATGCTACAAGACTCCCCTTGCTTGCTCTTGGAATTTCCTAAAAATCAATTTATGAGCGGAGGATGAGATTTGAGAGGAGACAAAGCAGCAGTTTTTGAAACAGTAATAAACAGCAAGAGCACCTGATTGACTATTTGTCTGTTATACTAAATTCCTTTATCGCGTCATCTACTATACTAGGATACAGTTGTATCAGCCCTTCAGTCAGCTAGCAGAAAAGATTAAAGAATCTAAAGCCCAATGAAGTCAATGTTACTCTTTCAACTACTTTCAACAGGAGCTGGATCAGCTCCATGGTTTATGGAGCTAACTGACTTCAGTGGTATTACAATAAGGATGAATTTGCCTTCAAAGTCTTTACATTGGCTTTACAACTTCAGGCATGACCTTAACAAGGTAATGCTGTTCCTTGCTATGGATATTTTCTCCCTCGCTCTTTAAAATTGTATTCAAATACATTGGCAGCTCCTGGGTGTGTAAAATCCAAATTTTAGTCTGAATTGGTTCTTAATCTTGGGTCTTTTCATGGGAACTGTTTAGAGAATTTGGAAAGTAATTGCCTTTAAAACAAAGGAGATTGCAGCTGCTTTCTAGTATCTATTTTAAAATTGTGTGTACAAGCGAGAAATAAAGTATTGTGACATTTTACACTCTTTCAAAACATAGCTCATAATGACATATATTAAATAGCTGAATAATTAAGAAAGCTGGTCATGTAATTATTAGCTAAAATGGCACATTGTCTCAGGGAATGTAAATCAACACATTTGAGTCAGTCTCAGTCAAACTATCTCTAGGGTTTAATACATTGCTCTGACAAGGCTTCTGTTGAGAAGTAGTGCTTGTACTACTGTTTGGTTTCAGGGCAGAACACACTCAATATGATCTGGCCTGCGGGGTCACGTCTGTCCTACATACTATTTCTGAATGCAGTCCAACATTGCTAGGTAGCATCTGTGTTTTCCAAGGATAATGTGTTGTTGGAAACAAGCAAACAAAAACAAACTCACCAAGAAGATCTGATTCTCCAAGTACTGCTAGTAGTTTATTAAGGCCCAATGGCTCTACCAGCTCCTCTTTGTTATGAATGGCATATAGTCCTCTTATATATTATAGATGGATTGATGCAGGCAATCCATCTATACATAATCATACATTTCAGAGAAGATGCAGTAATTGTAATTGATTACAAACTTAAATTCTCTCACACACTTTTGGTATGGAGCCTCTCTCCATCTTACGAACCGGTTATGGACCAAGCAATTGGTCCATAACTTGGTTTGTTTGTAAGTTGGACCCCATAGAGTTGCACATGACCTTGCTGTTCGTAAGCGCGGATCACATTCGTAACTTGGGGTCTGCCATTTATGACAGCTTCGGTCGTAAATGTGAACGGTCATAAATTGACTATTCGCAACTCGGGGACCGGCTGTTTATGTACTATGTGCTGAAGCAAAGAGGCACTGATTTTAATGGCGTACTTTGTATCATTTTATCATGAACCACATTTTATACTTGGAAACTGACCATATCATTCCCTTTGATAGCATCCAGGTTTCTCTTGGGCTACGTCTAGACTGCAAGCCTCTTTTGAAAGAGGCTTTTTCAAAAGATACTTTCAAAAAAGCCTCTTTCGAAAAGAGCGTCTAGACTGCAAGCAGTACTTTCGAAAAAGCAAGCCGCTTTTTCGAAAGAGAGCATCCAGGCAGTCTGGATGCTCTCTTTCGAAAAAGCCCTGTTTGCATTCAAGAACGCCTTTTTTCGAAAGAGCACTTTTGAAAAAAGGCGTTCTTCCTCATGAAATGAGGAGTACCGCCGTCGAAAGAAAAGCCGCGTTCTTTCGATTTAATTTCGAAAGAACGCGGCTGTAGTCTAGACGCAGGTGAAGTTTTTTTGAAAAAAGGCTACTTTTTTTTTAAAAACCCTGCAGTCTAGACACAGCCTTGGGTCTGTGAGCCTCAAATGCCTTCTGAGGCATAGCTATACCACACATAAAATCCCAAGGAAATAAATATATGAGTTCAGAATTTCATTGTAGCTTGATTTTTCTTCCAAGAGACTTACATAATCACCCAAGAATAATCATGATTCTAACCACTGACATAACAAGACTCATCTTTTTACATTAGATTTATTACAATAACTTTCAGAAAAGAAAGAAATTTCATTGGGAATAGGATGCGGGGCTAAGTGATTTGATTGATTAACCTCTGTTCCCCTCAAACAAGTTTAGTTGATATGAAAGTACCCATCAACAAGTTACTGAGGAAATTCTTTAAAGTGACATGGGCTGTGTGATTCAGAGATCAGCTATGGGATATGGTGTCTGTTTCATGTTCAAATCTAACAGTTAAGAGTGACAAAAATGGTTGCTACTGATTGTGTCTTGCTTAAATAGGGTAGTGGGCTGCTTGGTGTAAGGATTACCTCTTACTATATGTTTGAGCAGCAGCTACCCCAATGCAATCCCAAGTCTGATGGAAATAATGCCGATGGTTGTTCAGTAGTCTATGAGGAAGGTATTTGATTATCTGGGTCCAGTTCCTAATGAATTGGAGGCTACATCCAAAAACCACAAGGAGCGATAAATGCCACACCCATTAGCCCCCTCATTAGTGACATGGCCCTCTGACCCCATAATTAGTTTGTCCAGGTCAGCTCAGTGATAGAGCTGAGTGGTAAGTCTGGCATAGGTCCTGCCCATTCTTATGCCTACTTAGAAGGCTTCAGCCTCCAGAGATGTCAACTCAGCATCGCTTACATGAACATTTTAAAAGAACTTGAACCAGCCAAACATAAAACCAGCCTGCCTTTGTTACCAAAGCGACCTAGCAATCTCTGAGCTCCAAGGTAGGGACATTGGCATTAGACTGAGAGGAAAGCAAATGTGTGTGCATTCTAGGGTGCATGACTCACTTGCAGTTCTCACTGTAGGGATCAAACACATTTAACAGACAAGGATTTTAAGGCTGCTGGAGTCCTCAGTTTTTATAGTAGGATTCTGCCCAAGAAAGGAGATCTGGTTGTGTGCTTCAGCAATTGTCATACACATGCTTTTTTAAAACTTTATTTATCTGTCCTGCTGTTATGCTAGAGTTAATTAGTGTGGTGTGTTGATCTCTCTGCCCAATACACCTCTGTGCTCAAGCACTCCATTTTTGCTGCCTTTCTCTTTTTTCTCTATTTTAATCAAAATGTATTAAATAAACAATGTATGATGACAGAACCAGTACAGCACTGGTTCACAAATGTATATTAATCTTGGTCTCAAGCTTCCAGCTCCATTTATGCCCTGGCTTCTCTGATAAGGCTGTCAATTATTGCCAGCTGTGAGGACATCGTAGCTCCTTTTTGATTGACTGTTGTCATTATTATTTATCAATTATTTTCGTCAGACTTGGGATCGCATGGTGGTGACTGCTGCTGGACCATATAGTAAGAGGCAGTCCTTACACCTAGCCTCTCACTACCCAATTTAAGTAAGACACAATCAGTAAGGACATGTCTACATTAGACATTTTTTTAAATAACTAAATTTAAAATAATAACTCCCAAAATAACAAAATTGAACTAACATGTCCCCACTACGGGGGGGAGCCCTCGAAATTGGTCCGAGGCAGGCTCTATTTTCGTGGATGTGCTACCTCATTTAGAGCTCCAGGAAGCAATGCGGAGTAATTACTTTGATTTACTCTGGGGAGTAGTTATTCTGAAATAACAACAGCGGAGTGTCCACACTACCGCTATTTCTAAATAACTATTTTGAAATGAGATTCATTCTCTGAGGAAAGCAGGCGTACAAATTTAGAAATAACCACCCCATTATTTTGAAATAACAGGCTTGGTACTGTGAACACTCCACTTATTATTTCCAACTAAGGGAGTTATTTTGAAATAACTCCCTTGTGTTGACCAGGGCTAAGCATGGCAGCAATTGGAGGGATTGGCAAACAGAAACGCAGATTCATCCTGATACGAACTTAGCTGAATGTTTTGTGTTTAAACCTTGACTTTCCCTACTCAAGGACAGGTCACGTTATCAGGCCAGACATTTGACAGAGAGTGCCTTTCATGAGCTCCCAAAGGTGAATTACCCCAAACAGGGTAGGGATGAAGTGAGACCACAGTCCTATCTAAGCCTCATGACACCACTGAACTGGCCACCACTTAAAGATCTGAAAGAGTGATAGTGCATCTGGAAGCACAAAGTCCCTGGTGAGGTGGCTGCATATATCCCACAATGTGTGGAGGATTGTAATTTGCACATATGGCTCTTATTAGAGCTTTGGTCTTCCCCTCTGCTTTTTCAGGCACCACGGGGTATAGGCTGAATTCCCCATTCCCCAGAGTCTGAGTCTCTCAGCAGTGTAAGTTACCATGTAGAATAGTGATAGAAATGTAGCCGTGTTAGTCTGGTGTAGCTGAAACAAATACAGGACTATGTAGCACTTTAAAGACTAACAAGATGGTTTATTAGATGATGAGCTTTTGTGGGCCAGACCCACTTCCTCAGATCAAATAAGTTACCATGGACATTCTATAAATGCAAGGAAAGTGATATAAATGACATTTACCTGGTATATAGCCATTGAAAGTTAAGATGACTGCCACTGTCAGAGCCCTACCCATGCTTTATCAAAACCCTAAAATCAAGCTCACAGTGAAGTTTTTCTGCGTGAAAAATGACTTAGTTGGTTCTATTGCATATTCACGTATAATTAAAACTCTCAAGCCAGATATCTTCAGTGTCTAACTCAGCTATATTTCTCTCTCCCTTCATGTAAGTTAAATGGTAGGTCATCATATGTTGTTTATTTCCAGCTGTATTCTTGTGATACAAGTAGTTTTATATATTTGTGAATCCCAATGTGACCTTTTATAGTACTTGCACTGGCTCCCAGTTCTTGGAACAAACCCAAGATACACTGTATTATATGTGCCGCTTCAAGAGAAAACCTGTTACAGCTGGGAAAAAATCACTTGCAATTTGTGTTTGAATTTTTCTATCTTAATTAGCTTTATTTTGTGAGTGAGAGCCAGATTTTATGACAGCTATTAACAAATCTTATCATCATCCTTCTTTTCCATGTGTACTTAACTGCTGCTGAGCTTTGCATTTTTATGATCAATAAGCTTTCATGTATTTCAGGATTTGCTACAGTTGTGCTGTGCAAATTAGTAAATGCAAATCTTGCAATGTTATTGATTGAAAGCATCACACACACACACTGAGAGGGCAAGATGACAGAACAAACAAACAAAACAAATTAAATAATGTTCTGAAATTATATATTGGTATAAACTAATCACTTTAATTAACTTCTTCCATACTGTAGACATTGTTTCATGAAAATTGCATAATAAAGGTAATGAGTAATGATACACTTAATTATCCAAACTCTATATTATTTGTTGTTTCTGTAGTGCCACCAATCGGGATTGCACTCAGGAGAAAAATTAAACAAAAGCTGTGAGCTATGGATTTACATAGTAGGGGCCTTATTTTTAAAGGTTTTTATTCCTTTATCTAAGCTGCAGATAGGAGCCTTGTAGGATTTTCAAAAGAGCTTTCCCTTGAGTGCCTGACTCCTAATGCTTTTTACTGGAAGTTAGATGGCTAGATGCTTTTGAAATCTTCATTTTTAGGCACCTAAATACCTTCCCAATATCTGGCCCCGATGCTGCAAATCTAAAGAGGCTCCTCAGTCTGTGCTAACTTATGAGATCAGGGTCTAAGTCAAGGTCATGTACGGTGCATGGTTCACATACAGCCGACTGATTAATATCATGAGAAGACTTTGGGTTTGTAAATTAAACTGGCTTGCTATTATAGGATCTATTTTTAAAAGTGCTGCACCTGACATCAGCATTCAAGTCATGTGCACACACACTAACTAGCTGTGCTTCTTCCAAACTCTGCCCTTCTTCAGACTGTGCTCCTCCCAACTAAGTCTAGGCAGTTTGCTACAGTGCAGAGAGCCTCGTGGAATGTGTGGAGTGCCCTCTTCTCTCATTGATGTCACTTTAAACAGTCTAGGTCCCATTAGATGCTCAAGAATCTCAGAACTTTCCTAGAAATTCAGAACTGGGCACTAAAACTACCATGTTTTATTTAAATGGACAGTGGGCCAAATTATACCATCACGTATGGGTATATGGCTCCTATTGTCAGTAAAATGCATCTTGAGGCTGACTTCTCCTCTCTGTTCCAGAGTAATTCATTCCTTTGTAGTAAGATCCATAAGACAAGGTTGCGAGTAGCTATAACACCTGCTTTCCATACACAGACTTCCTCTTTCTAATACTCAATCACTTTGCTAGCTCAGAAATGCATCACATTCTCTTTTTTTTTAAAAGGGAGAGAGAAACAACAAAAGCAGATTGTCTAACATATATATCTTAGGACAAGGGTAGACAAATACCAGGCTGTGGGCTGGGTCCAGTCTGCCAGGGTTAGCTCCTGTCATGTCCCCACCACTAAATTTATCTGTACAACCACAGGTACCGGCAATCACAGCTCCTGTTGGCCGCGGATCATAGTTCCCAGACAATGGCGTACTGCCGCTATGTTATTGCCCTCCCCTGGGGAATCTACGTGGAAGGGGCAAGGCCAGCAGCCACATTCCAGGCAGTCAGGCTGGGCAGCAGCCTGCAGTGGTCATTGTGGGGAGTTGGGAGACCTGGGCTCTGGTGAGTGGGGTTGCGGGGGTCTTACGTTTGCAAGCCATAGGGTCATCCACCACCCATGGATTCCTATATATTAAAGCTGGCAAAGATGGAACTATGACCACATCGCTTTCACTGAGTAAAGATACTAGTAAAACTATTTGTAGCATTCAAGAAAGATTGTATCATAGAATCATAGGGTTGGAAGAGACCTCAGGAGGTCACTGAGTCCAACCCCCTGCCCAAAGCTGGACCAACCCCAACAAAATCAAATTTGCTGTGTTTTTCTTTTCCCCATTACCAAGCTGTTATTCCACTTAATTTGATCATCAGGTCATCTGGCTCAATAAGTAACACGTGTGCAGGTCCCAGAGAGTTGCCTTAATATCTTACCCTTTTGTCAGTAACAACTAAAAGTTCTCAAGTCCTATTAGATAGTAGCACAACTTCTGTGTAGATGACATGTAGTACTTATGTAAACAGTTCCAGGAACTTTCATGAACCACCTTGCTTCCACCAGCTTCTGATTCATTCATAATTTCTGATCCGTACTCTGAAGCTATAAATGTTCAATCATGCAGAATGTGTTTCTATCAACATAGTGATCTTTCGAAGGGTTTTGCTCGTATAAAACCAAATGTGGTGTGGTGGTTTGATTCCCAGCTCCTTTTTACCTGAGTAACCCAAATTAAATACATTGTTTCTCTTCTAGCTCATCATAGTAAATCATGGTGAGAAAAATGCCATTCTAACTCCTTACAGATGTAAGCCTGGCACTCCAAAGCTCTTCTTACATTTATAGTCCTGCTTTAAAGTTTATAAAGCTGTTAAATGTAATTCCACCACAAATGTAGTAACATTTTTGGCCATATCTCTCTGCTGATGAATACATATTTTGCATCATAAACTAGACAGAGGACTACCTGGAAATAGTGTGTTGTGATTCTGGTTGAGACACAACTGGAGTACAATAGGGCTGGGAGTACAATAGGGCTGGGACCAGTAGTGGATTAGTCACTTGGACGATGGGGCCTATGCTCAGGGACCTGGGCCAGTTGGGGGCTCCTGGGAAAATGGGCACACCCTCCTCCTGATTTGCTCCATCCACCTAGTGCTTCTGCCAGAGAAAGGGGATCAAGGCTCTGGGACCAGGGCCGGATTAACGGGGGGGGGAGGAGGGCTAGCCGGGCAGCAGCCCAGGGCACCAACCTATGGGGGGCACCTGATGGCAGCTGTAAGGAGCGCCGTGCGCCCGGCCTCACGGTGCCCCTTAGAGCTGCAATCAGGCACTGCGTACCCAGGGCCGGGGGCCATGCGGTGACTCTTAGAGCTGCCATCAGATGCTGCGTTCCCGATTGCAGCTGTAAGGTGCGCAGTGCACCGGGGGGGGGGGGGGCACACATGTGCTGTGCGCCCAGGGTGGAGCTGCACATGCATTGCATGCCCGCTGCCCGGGGCACAGGAATGGCTTGAGCCGGCCCTGACTGGGACTTGCCTTGCTCTGTCTCTCATGATCCAGACAGGGAATGAGGCTGGAGCATGGGGGCTTACCCTGCTCCATCTGCCCAGTGCTCCAGCCCAGGAGTAGGGTTGGGGTGGGGCAAGCTCCATCCCCCAACCCTATTTCCCTGGCAGGATTGTGGAGGGAACTGCAGGTGCAACAGGTGGGGAAAGGCCCCAATTTGCTCTGGCCTAGGGAGCCCACCAAACTCTAATATAGCCCTGGCTAGGACATGTCTTTGAGCATGATTTGATAGAGTTAGACCACATTTTAGAACTCCATCTTCTTGTGAAACCAAAATTGTCATGATTTATCATGATAATTGATGATGATATGTATTCATTATGCAAAAAAATTAAATAGCCTTTTAGAAATCTCAAAATTGGATTGGCTTGATCTATCCCAAATTTTTGATATCACACATTTATGGCATTGTCTCCAAGCTTTCTAAAATACATAACTAAAACCAGTCTCTGTATTAATAGTAGCTGGATAAAGGTGATTCTGGTAATAAGTGGGAAATTCTTGGAAGAACTTGCCTGCTGTATAACATTTGCCCTTGGATTGTTAATTTGGTTCATAATTCAGGGTGCTTATGTGCCCCAGTGCTACTGAAAGTCCAGTTAACTATGGTGATAAATCCTTCCAAACTTATCCACCAGGAACTGGCCAGAAGATTCTGCTCATTCCTATTCTTTTGATCTTTGCAGGCAACTCAAACATAAAATTGCAGCCACTCACAGAAAGCTCCAAGTAGTACAAAAACAGCAACACAGACTGCTATGAACTCATTTCTCCTCCAGTGCTCTTGTTTCTGTACTGGATTCCATATATTAAAGAGTCCAGTCCCCTTTTTTTTGTCTGTGATATTTAAAGCCACCCATGGATATGGACCTAAGTAATGAGAGAGTGCCATTTTCTCCATGGTCAGGATCTCCTATGACATTTACACTCCACCAGAACTATGGATCTGCAAGATCTTTATAGCTGCTGGATTCAGATCACAGACTCACTTACCCAGGATGGTAGAAAGACCATGGGATTCACTACGTTCAAAACAAAGCGCAAATGTAACCCCTGTGACTTGGCTCCCCCACAATGAAGCCTTTACTTACAGGGTACGTCTACACTGTATCCCTAGTTCAGACTAGGGATGCAAATGGAGACGACTGAAGTAGTTAATGAAGTGGGGATTTAAATATCCCACGCTTCATTAACATGATCTCGCCGGCGCGCTAATTCGAATCACAGCTGATTTGAACCAGGAAGTGTGCGCCAGGATGCGTTAGTTCGAACTAAAGCCCTTAGTCTGAACTAACGTTACTCCCCAAAAAATGCCGTAAATGTGTGTTATCAAAAAATGAGAAGTAATGTTAGTTTGGACTAAGGGCTATAATCCGAACTAATGCGTCCTGGCGCGCATTTCCTAGTTCAAATCAGCTGTGATTTGAACTAGCGTGCTGGCAAGATCATGTTAATGAAGCACGAGATATTTAAATCCCCACTTCATTAACTACTTCGGTCGTCTCCATTTGCATCCCTAGTCTGAACTAGGGATGCAGTGTAGACGTACCCACAGATATAAACACATAATTAAAAAAAATACGAAAACTATTTCTCTTAGAGGCAGGGAAGGAAGAACAAGAAGGTTGCTATTATGTACTGATTTATTTTCAGCTACGTGAGGTTCTCTGGTACGATAGATCCACTTTTACTTTCACCCATTTTCTCTCTGTCATCCAATTTTTTCTTCATTCTCAGAGCCAAGTCTGGGTGGCTAGAGAGGCCAGGAAGTTAGGGGGGCTGTTCCTGTAGCATAGGTGAGATACTAGAGGTGACAATGCCATCAGTAGGTTAACTAAGAACAGCAGAGACACAAAGCAAAGACAGCTTGTACTCTTCACTTGCCCAAAGCTGTGGGAGGAAAGTGAACAGACTAGCCGTGCATCCTATGTTTGGAAAAGGCACACAAGCCTAAATGCCCTGTCACCTAGCAACCAAGTCTAGACCTTCACCTAAATTCTTAATCTCTGTGTCTGTCATATAAGCCATATTCCATTGCCAACATTGCTACCACCATTTGGAGCCATTTTTCATGACTTCAGCCTCTTGCATGAAGGCTATACAGCTTATTGTCGCGAGAATCACAGGTCCGATGATGAATACCCAAGGGGGGAAGGACAGAACCAGGTGGACAGTTTTATCAAATAAAAATTATTTATTTATGACAGTGGTGAATTTATAGTATTTATTCTAAGATTTTTAATAGACCGTGTTAATAATGAATTTACAGTATTTATTATATTTATTCTATGGCTTCTAGTAAAACGTGTCAGAGATATAAGGATGGGAATGGCAAGGGGAATAGTCTCTAATCTTAAAATATCCAGCTACAGTAATTAAATAACAGTGATAGACTCGTAGAATCATAGAATCATAGGACTGGAAGGGACCTCGAGAGGTCATCGAGTCCAGCCCCCCACCCTCAAGGCAGGACCAAGCTCCGTCTACACCATCCCTGACAGATGTCTATCTAACCTGTTCTTAAATATCTCCAGAGAGGGAGATTCCACCACCTCCCTTGGCAATTTATTCCAATATTTGACCACCCTGACAGTTAGGAATTTTTTCCTAATGTCCAATCTAAACCTCCCTTGCTGCACTTTAAGCCCATTACTCCTTGTCCTGTCCTCAGAAACCAAGAGGAACAAATTTTCTCCTTCCTCCTTGTAACACCCTTAAAGATATTTGAAAACTGCTATCATGTCCCCCCTTAATCTTCTTTTTTCCAAACTAAACAAGCCCAGTTCATGAAGCCTGGCTTCATAGGTCATGCTCTCTAAACCTTTAATCATTCTTGTCGCTCTTCTCTGTACCCTTTCCAATTTCTCCACATCTTTCTTGAAATGTGGCACCCAGAACTGGACACAGTACTCCAGCTGAGGCCTAACTAGTGCAGAGTAGAGCGGCAGAATGACTTCACGAGTTTTACTTACAACACACCTGTTGATACAACCTAGAAACATATTTGCTTTTTTTGCAACAGCGTCACACTGTTGACTCAACTTGTGGTCCACTATGACCCCTAGATCCCTTTCCGCCATGCTCCTTCCTAGACAGTCGCTTCCCATCTTGAATGTATGGAACTGATTGTTCCTTCCTAAGTGGAGCACTTTGCATTTCTCTTTATTAAACCTCATCCTGTTTACATCTGACCATTTCTCTAACTTGCTAAGGTCATTTTGAATTATGTCCCTATCCTCCAAAGAAGTTGCAACCCCACCCAGTTTGGTATCATCTGCAAACTTAATAAGCGTACTCTCTATCCCAATATCTACATCATTGATGAAGATATTGAACAGTACGGGCCCCAAAACAGACCCTTGTGGAACTCCACTTGTTATCCCTTTCCAGCAGGATTTAGCACCGTTAACAACAACTCTCTGACTACGGTTATCCAGCCAATTATGCACCCACCTTATCGTGGCCCTATCTAAGTTATATTTGCCTAGTTTATCAATAAGAATATCATGCGAGACCGTATCAAATGCCTTACTAAAGTCTAGGTATATGACATCTACTGCTTCTCCCTTATCCACAAGGCTCATTATCCTATCAAAGAAAGCTATCAGATTAGTTTGGCATGACTTGTTCTTCACAAACCCATGCTGGCTATTCCCTATCACTTTATTACCTTCCAAGTGTTTGCATATGATTTCCTTAATTACCTGCTCCATTATCTTCCCTGGGACAGACGTTAAACTGACCGGTCTGTAGTTTCCTGGGTTGTTCTTATTCCCCTTTTTATAGATGGGCACAATATTTGCCCTTTTCCAGTCTTCCACCTACAAACTACAAACTCTTATGTACTACCCAAAACAGCTACAATACTAAGCTTATACAACAGGAAAAAATCAAATCATACATACCAACTTACACAGCACACAGAACATTTCACAGATATCGGTTCGGTTGTGAAGGCCTTGGTTATTCCCGAGAGTCGGGGGAGGTAGCTGGTCAGTTGATCATGCCGGCAGTGCTTTGAAGTATACGAGAAGGCACACGTACGGTGGTACGTGTGTTGCGAAGACCTCCTAGAGCGAACTGTGCCATGGGGACTTATCCAAAAATCTGCACATCACTTCCCTGCGCTTGCATATTACCATATATGGCCCAATGGTCACCAAGTGGGGGGGTCTGTGTCCCAGGGGTTGGGCCAAAACTGTGCAGGTTTCATGCGACCCGGTAAGCCCCGCAGTTCTCACGCCAAGGTGACGGGTGGGAGAGTCTGAGGCTATTTTCCCCTTTTCACACCTTCCCCTTTTCTAAAGGCAATGGTATGCAGGAAGGGTGGGGCCGGTTTCTCTCAAGGAGTCAAAAGCGGCCTGGACAAACTTTTTTACTGGGAGGCAGTTTCTTTTCTCTAACACTTATATACATCAGACCAGATCCTAGGCTGGTGAAAACTGATATAGTTGAGGTTTGGTCCCACCATAACCAAATCATTGCAAAATCCCACTTGAAAGATGGCTACACATCAGTGCCAGAAAACCACAGTTCAAAGGCCGCAGCAGGTCAGTGCCATTGGCATAACTTGGAGAACACACGTGATATTAGGAACCACACCATTTTGTATGTCTGCAGGCTAGGGAATGTAAAAAATGAGAGGGAGTAATAAAAAAGTGGTTAAAAAGAGACATACATCAAAGTATAAGACATCATGGAATTCCCCAGAGGGGTGTACAGAAGAATGATTATATACCATTTGGTGATAACAAACCTCAAGAGAGGTAGAGATTTTGGTATAGATAAGATCCAAGTGTTTGCACTCCTATCAGAAATACCTAATTTCTTCCTCCTTTCTTCTTCCTATCTCTTTGTATCCTTTACCACACCTGAATCTGTATGTAAAAGTCCTTTCAATGTGATGTATTCCCAAAATTTCAGGCTTGTTTTCCATAGCATTCAAGTCCTTAGCCTTCACTGGTACAAATAAAAAAACAGAATTGAAGATTAAGCACTTAAATGTTTCAGTGAAAGTAAATTCAAGTTTGGATATTAAATTAGTTTTGTACTACTCAGATGTGTCATTCAGAACAGGATCACGTTGTGATAGGCATTGTAGAAACAAATAATAAATGACAGACTTCCTCCCAAATCAAATTAGCAGGTACCTTGGGAAATTTTCCTCTGGAATGCATGGCATGAGTCACAAGATGGGATCATCTGGGTATAGCTCATCACATCATTTCTCTGCCTTGAGCACAGATGCCTCTTGGTGCCTTCTATCTCATTCTATAGTACAGTACAGTTTAATCTCCAGAGACCTGATAGCTATATACTTTTGTTTAATCCTGGTTATTGGGTGGGCTTTGGTAGCCTGTGATGTGGAGGAGATAAGATTAAATGATTCCTCTGGCTTCAAACTCTATGACTCGATGCTAGTCCTTGCTTGAAAGAACTTGGGGTGGAAGCACAAAAAAAATTAGGTGCCTAGAAAATCACAGTACTTCACAAAGCCTGAATTAGGAGACTAGGCTCATAGACAATGAATGGGAGAAGACTGACACCTTATACACAAAAGGCAATATGGGAGCTGCTTAAGCCCCCCAATGGGAATACTAAACAGAGTGGCCAGGTTTAGCCTCACCTCTTTCAGGGCAATAGGTGCCTAAGAGGTGCCTGTTGCTGCTAGCAACTCAGACCTGAGAAAGTTCTTCCAGAATTAGGGATCTGTGTAATTTAGCCAAAGGCTGGAGCAGAGGAGACTTCCTTCATAACTTTCAGACCAGTTGTTAGGCTATTCTCTGGAGGTGTGGGTAATGCTCAGTTCAAGTCCCACCTATCTTAGGGTATGTAAACACAAAGAGATAAAATCTTGCATCTGACTCTGATTGGGAAGGCTTGCACTTGGAGGCTGAAAATTTGCTGTGTAGATGTTCAGGTTTGGGCTGTGAGGATGGTGAATTCCACAGCTCAGGGTCCTGCCAAAGCCCCAACATATAAATGGCAATTTCTACCCCCCACCGCCTGGGTCAGCTGTGGCTATGCGGTGGGTCTTTTATCCCTGTGTAGTCATACCCTTAATTGGGTCATTTGGGCTAGAAAGGGGGAGCGGAGGCATGAGAATATCTCTGTAGCTGCGTGGTTAGAGCACTTATCCTTGATTTGGTATTGCTGGATGACGTCCCCCTGGTCCTGCTACTGTGTATCTATAGTGTTACTATAGATATACAGTGTCATCTAGGGTGTGTCTAGACTACATGCCTCCGTCGACAGAGGCATGTAGATTAGACAGATTGGCAGAGGGAAATGAAGCCGTGATTAAAATAATCGCGGCTTCATTTAAATTTAAATGGCTGCCCCGCTCTGCCGATCAGCTGTTTGTCGGCAGATCGGGGCAGTCTGGACGCGCCGCGTCGACAAAGAAGCCTTTCTTGATCGGCACAGGTATGCCTTGTGAAACCAGGCACCAAGTGTCGTTTGCTGCCTGCTGGCTTCTGTTACAGTTTTGTGCGTGGCGGTAGAGCTTAAAAGTGAGACTTAGGCACCTAAAACAGGGACTTAGGTGCTTGTCATCTATTCATCCAGCCTTACAATCTAAGGGTATGTCTACACTACAGCATTATTTTGAAATAAATAACATGTTTAGACACAAAATGCATTTCGAAATAGCATTTTGCTATTTTAGAATAGTGCATCCACACTGACAGGATGCTGAATCTCATTTAAGGCCAGCCAGAACCTGTTCTGGCAGGGTATCAGGTCAGGAGTTACCTTGTGTGGCTGCTGCCTGAGGCTATCTGAGACCTGTGCTTAAAGGGACCCGACCCCCCCCCCCCCCCCCGCCAGAAAGCCGATTCTAAGGTTTCCCTGCTTGCTTGCCTACCTCACTGAGGGACAACAAAGCATTTTTTTCTCTGCATGCTCTGGTTGTCCTCACTCAGGACACCACAGTACTCTTCAGCATTGAGCCGGAGCCACCCCTGGGCACTCTGGTATTTCTCCTGGACGTGTTGCTGCGAGCCTGGCACCATGTTCTGCAGGCAGTAACAGTCTCCCTGGTGTGCTCCACTGGGGTCTTGTGCCTCATTCCTCCCTCATGTCCTTCCACTTACCCCTCCCTAACCCCCCTTCCTGATGTACACTAAAAGACACACGTGTTCATTACAACAAAGCCTCTTTATTGAACAAAACTGGGGGGGGGGAATGAAACTGAGGTGAGACTGGGGAAAGAAGGTGGGAGAGGGGAGGAGGGAAGGTGGGAGAGGGAAGGTGGAAACCTGGGAGGAGGGAGCTGGCAGGGGGAGGCAAGGAGACGAAGGGGGAGGAGAAGCTTAGGGCTCAGTGTTGGGGGTCTCACCAGCCCAACTGTCTCCCAGAACTGTGGGTGCGGGGGCCTCGGCATACCTGGGGGTTTGTGGAAGATGGTGAGGAAGAAGCAGGAGGGGAAGAAGGAGTGGGAGGAGGAGCAGTAGCTGGGGATGCAGCAGGAGCTGGAGCAGCAGGAGGCAGCAAGCTCTGCCCCAGGGTCGATGACCACCTGGGGGGGCACGGACCATACTGCCCCACAGGATGCGGTCCACGGCATCAAAATAGGGCAGGAGTCTGGGTCTGCCTCTGGTTGGGAGCTGTCCCCTGTGGCCCTGGCATACGCCTCTTCCAGCTCCTTTATTTTCATGCGAACCTACTCCTGGGTTCGCTTGTGGCCTTTGGTGGCCAGGCTGGCAGTCATCTGCCTGTAGACGGTTGCGTTCCTCCATTTAGTGCAGAGATAATGTACATTGGAGGTATTCCCCCCAAACCTGAATTAGGTCCCTGATCTCCGCACTGGATAGGCAGGCGCCCGCCTTTTCCAGCCCCTGGCAGGTTCCTGGGAGCTGGCACTCTGGTCCTGGGGAGTGGCGGAGGGCTGGCTGGCACTGGCTGCCTGGCTCATGCTGGGGCCACTGGGTCAGGTGCAGCAACTGCTGGCTCTGGGCTGGAAGACTTGGAGCTGGCACAGGCACTGTGGCCAGAGTCTACCCTTTTAAGGGCTCTGGGAAGGGGGGGAGGGAGAGGAGTTTTCTTGGTTGTGCCCAGAGTGGCCACCAGGGTACCCTGGGAAGGGCTGGAGGCCCCCTATTTCAAAATAAGATTCTATACAACGTTTATTTCAAAATAGTAATTTCAAAATTGGTGTTATTCCTCATGGAATGAGGTTTACCAATTTCAAAATAAGCCCTCTGCTATTTTGATTTAATTTTGAAATAGCAGTTTGGCTGTGTAGATGCTGGTAACGTTATTTCGAAATAACAGCTGTTATTTTGAAATAACTTTGCTGTGTAGATGTACCCTAAAAGATGACAAGAAGCTAAAACACACACTCAGGCAAGAGATGTGGGGGAGGAGGGCATGATAACAAATTTAAAAAAATAAAGCCGCTTCATAGGACAGTTCAATGTGGCTGCCTGGTAATTCCCTAGCTTATGTTTCTCAGGGGAAGAGGCTTCAGACAAGGGGTGCAATGGAGGTGGGATGGGCAGAGAAAGGGCAGGAAGAGGTGGGATGAGGCAAGGGTGGAGCTTGGGGGAAAGTGTGAAGTTGGGGCAGGAATGGGTCCTGCAGTGGGGGGTTTGACCCAGGGGTACTTGCATTTGGCTCTGCATCCCCTAGGGATGGCCCTGCAAAAAATTAAGATGCTTTAGTAAAGGTTATGCTGCCTGTGTGTATAATTTGTAAGTTTAATAAAACAGGTGGCAGAAATAATCACAATAATTACAACTTGCTATCTACCCACCTGTAATCAGATGGCAGTTTTCTGTTTGAATCACAGCAAAGGCAAGTTTAAGAAGAGATATGTAGGACATGGGCACTCTCCCTCTGCCCTGTATTGAGCAGCACTGGACAAAAACAGGAGACTATTTGTGAGATTAAATAGGCAATTGGGAGACCTGGGCTAGCACAGTTTGGAGAGCAAAGGTAGTGAATGATGCTGTGATAAGATAACAGGACAGTTAGGTAAGATGGGCCTAATTGTGAAAGGATCAAAAGTTAAGGACAAGGAGTTTGTGTATGAAATCCAGATTTTAAAATTTTCACATTTATCTGGGGCAAAATTTCCAAGATATAAATATGTATTCAACTCCGATGAACTTGGTACAAACCAGCAAAAGTACTACTGGGTATGACTGCTGAGCACCCTAAACTCCGTATAAGATACGCAATTTGCGCAACACAAATTGCGTATCTTATTTCAATTGAATTTTGAAATTTGAAATTTGGCACTTCTACTCACGCCAAATTTCAAAATAACACGTGATTTTGAGCCATCCCTTATCCCTTGTGCAACAAGTTTTACTGGGATGGCGAAATAGTGCACCCATTATTTAAAAAAATATTTCAAAATAATGGGAAGCTTGTGTAGACATGGGGTAGCTATTTTGGGATACCTAGTGTAGACGTTCCCATTGTGATTTTTTGCAGCAGAGGATCTTGTCCTCACAGATGTGGGGAGCCATAGTGGGGGCTAGGAAAATAACAATTTGCACTGTATGGGTTAGTTATACAGATCAGCCAATTAGGGAACAGAAACAATACCATTTGACTTAGGTAACTAGTCAGTGCATAATACTGCTGATAAATGATCTTCATCCCAGTAATTATTTACTGAAGAAATCAGTGAACATTTTAAAATACTGAAACAATTCAAGAATTCTGCAGTCTTGTCACACACTGAAAAAATGGTCCATGTGACTGAATATAATCCCTAGTGCTTTCAGACATTCACCCATCTCTAGTAATACAGCCCATGAGCCAAATTCCACCTTCCACTGCATGACATTTGAACCGACTCACCACTTTCAGAGTTAAATCCTCTACCCTGAATTACAAAGGGCCAAAGGAGACTCGGAATCTATTTTCCCTAACTGCAGGAACAGGGCAGGATTCCTACCTAGCACGCAAGACAATGTGCAGGAATGGGAGCAATATGGCCTCAAGGAGGAATGTCAAATTCTCAGCCAGTTATCTCATAAAAACGTCTGTAGCCTGTACAGTATTAGCTAGGGTCACACAGTAATACTCTTACCCTTCTGTCAGCAGGATAGCTCTTGTAAAGTTGCATACTGCACTAGTCATCCAAGTATTTCAGCTCCTCTCAGTAATTTCAGGGTTTCACTTGACAATTATTAAAATCACAGTGACTTTCTGAATTGAACAGTCTGGACTTGTTTCAACATATGATCAAGATGATAATACAAATGTACAATGTACAGTAGTCTTCCGATAATCCGGAACCTATGGGACCTAGGTGGTGCCGGATTATCAGATATGCCGGACTATCAGGAGGTACTATAAAATGGTTATATATATATACTGTATACATTATATACTGTATATAAAGTGTTTTTAACCCTTTTTATTGTACATACTGTATACAGTATACTGTAATGTTTTAGTTTTTTTAAGCCTTTTTTACCCTTTCTGCTCAGTTCAGCTGCTGCCGCTGTTACCTTGTGACTCATTTTTTATCGAAGCTCATTCACTAGGCTCTTGCCATTTTGATGCCAGACTATCAGGAGTGCCGGACTATTGGATGCCGGACTATTGGAGTTTTACTGTATATGTAAACCTAGTGTAGATCACATGATTGCATATGCCTACAGAATGCTAAAAGATTTTCTTTTATGTGTGTATGGAAGACAGACTATTTCTAACTAGTATAATAATCACAAACTTAAATAATACTTTACAAAGAAAAACAGAATCGAGTACTTCGATGCCACTGATCACCACTTCCAAAATTTAATCACGTGTTTATGAACATAATTACTCTGTGGATTTCACAAACATATTAGGACCCCAATTCATTTAATACAAAATTAATGTATGCAATAGATAGGGCAGGTAAAAAGTTTTGATTGAATTAGCATAATACTCTGTGATCTTAACAAGCTCTGGAGTGCAAGGGAGTGAGTTCATCAAATCTTAATCCTTTTTGTAACCATTCAGTTAGCTCTATTTTTGAAGGAAATAGCAAGGCACATGTTCTACTCTATGCTCACTGTCATTCCAAGTAATAGATGTTTTTGTTTTATTTGATATGTTTTGTAAAAAAAGAATCTCTATAATTGCTGGAAAAGATAGATACTCGCCTTTGAAATATATTACTATAAGACATCAGACAAGCAGCTTTGAGTTTCTTTATTATTAATATTTAAAACCAAACTCCCCTCCCCCCCGTTTATTTTATAAAGTCCAGTATAGAGTAACCTTATCAGCTGAATTTCCAAATGACTCGTGTTTCTATATTTCTAGACTGTTTGTTTTCAAGTGTTGATTTTTTTTAATAGCATAAAAGAGGAAAACAAATCACATCATATATTAACCCATAACCTTTTAAGCTATAGAAACAGACAGGTCTTTTTAGTGTTGACATTCTGCATGTGTAAGAAAAACTTATGTATGTAGATTTCTCTCACAAGAGCTCTAGGGCATAACCCAGACAGAGGAGCCATCACTTTTCCATTCTGCACCCAGGCTGCTGACAAAAGAATTGTGCAAATGAGCCTTTAAATCCTTAAATAGTCACTACACAATGCATGAAAGAATGCAACACAGGACAAAGGGCAATATTCACAGTTTATCTCAGGGTGATGGATCTGAATCGACGCATGAACATGGTTTGTTATGGGATGGAGTAGGCCGCAAACCCCTACTGAGAACCCAGTGGCCACAGTCTGTAATGCAAACAGTCAGGCTAAGTCCTTAACAATTAGAGTAAATTGAACTGGCCATTATCTGAACTTCAACTTGTTCTCATGATTGATATGGGAAATGAAAAGTTGTATATATCTTTAGAAAGACTTCATGTTTCTTTCCTGTCTTAATGCTAGCAATATTTTAATATAGAAATTCTATTTACTAAAACTGAGACAGATGACAATTACATTTTCAGTAACAATTATTCATATTTTGCAGTTCACCTGGATTTTTCTCTATAGATGACAGATTATTTTCAAAGTGTATACAGAAAGTTCAGATAACAGTTGCAGAAATTCTCTCTCTCTTAATTTATATAAAACTTGAATTTTCAAAAATAATTGGCAATTTAGGGAGTCTCAGTTTACCTAAATGGAGACACTTTAAAGAGGTTTGATTTTTAGAGTGAGTGCACCTTTAAGGTGGTACCCCAAATGTAGGCCATATATTAATATAAATATATTCCTCTTACACACATTATTCAGTAAATTTTTCAGTTACCGTTTATTAAAATAATGTTGCAATTTTTGAACCATATATATAGTGAAGTGATTTATAATTATAAGGAAATTTAAATTTTTCAGTGTTCAAACAGATGTATTCTCAGTATACTCTTCCTTTTTCAACTGGCAACAACTTATATGACACCAACCCAGAAAAAAAATCCACAAAGCATCTATTATCCACATATAATTGGGGTGAGAAGGGAATGCTTACTTATGTTCTTACAAGCTTATTAAAAAATCTCAGAATGAACCAAACTTCTTGTTAGTGGGTATTGCACCAGCTAAAATGCAAGGCTGCATAATGCAGGTAGCACTTTGGCAGACATGATCTATGTGAGTACAGATGATTTCACATAAAGACCCGCATGAAGGCCACCAGGACAGCCAATGAAACAGAGAGACTTCAAGAAACTCTCTTCAAAGCAACCCAATGTATTCAGGAATACATTGCATTCAGGCTGGATGGATTTCCCTTTTGTCTACAGTCATCAGAGGCAAGTGACATCTTGAACGCCTCAAGAAGATTAAATAGCAAAGCTCAGTCGGAAGCTTAAAAAAAGAGAGAGAGAAAAGAAAAGGGCCAACTTGGCCATTATGGAACTGGTCCTTTCTTGTCCGTGAAAGAGCTTTCAATGAGTACTATTGGAAGAAGAAGGCCCAGATAAAGAATACAATGATGGATAGAAAAGGAGAACTCCGAGTGGAACCAGAGGGTGTGGGTTGCACTGAATGAAGGATTAGTGCAGCTTCACAGCAAAGAAAAGGGGAATCCTAGTCAAGATGAAAATGAGGAATTACTTTTTTTGAGACTTCAGTTCACTGAGCAACAACAATGCATGATGGGAGGTACTTGACATAACACTCTTCCAGGCCATGTTTGCTCTCCATGTGGGACCTAAGGGGGAAAAAAAACAACAACAGTGGCAACCAAAATAAAACAGATTTTAACCCAATAAACTTAATTTAGATATTCTTTTATACAAATCTTGGGATTTTTTTCATTGTTGAATATCTGCTTACATAGCCAATTACAGGGAGATTAGCTTGCCAGATTTGCATACACTTGTGTGTGTCTAAATAATCTTGTTTTAAAACCAACACATTTTTTGTAGCGGGGAACAGTTAAAGAATTCAGGCACCTTTCTTCTGCTCTTATTTGAAATAAAAATAACTGGCTTCTGGCCTGCCAGCACAGGGGTGAGGGAGTAAGGAGCACTTCAGACCCCTTGTTTTGCTAGGAAGTGTTCCACAGTAGTCAGGTTTACCCTGAGTTTAGGTAGGCCTCAGTGCAGACGTGAATAGGAAATGGTCATGAGTCTCATGTAAATAAGGTCTTTGGGCCCCCAGAATTTCCCCGCATGAATCTTTATCCCTCTTTTTCCACATGTAAGGGATCTACAGTGCCAGGGTTGCCTTACCCAGCGTGGTTCAGTCAATGTAGGAAAGGGGGATGTGATACAGAGCCCCTGCAGCATCTTATTTTTACAAAAATTACAGATGAAAAATGTATTTAGGGCAAGGGAAGACAGGAGACTCCTCGAGCTCTCCCCCATCATCTTGCAGTGGGATGGACTAGAATTCACTCAGGAAAATAGAGACTTCCTTCAGCTACTGCTGAAGTTGCTGTCACATCTATGGGCAAGAAAGATGAGCTGAGCTTCCTCACTTGCTTCCTCAGAGTTTCAGGCTATGCTTAGCCTTCGGAGTTTTTCCAGGATTCCTCTGGTATCCCAGAAAAACTCCTCTGTGTCCAGGGAATGCGTCTGCTCTTCCAACATTTTTTTGTGGAAAAGCAGATGCGCTCTTTCAGAAGCCCTGTCATCCTTATTCCATGAGGAAGAAGGGCACTTCCGAAAGAGGAGGTTTTTCCAAAATTTGGCCCAGTATAGACGGGCCAAATTTTGGAAAAGCCTCTTTCAAAAAACAATTGGAAAAAGGTAAGCACATTTCAGAGCTCGATTTGCATACCTTTCCCCCCAAAAAAGCAGCAGTCTAGACATAGCCCCAGAAATGAGTGATTCAACTTGCTCCCATTTCCAGGTGAAGCTATGTGGTGCAGAAGGCCCCTTCTGGCCTTCCTCTCACACAATCTCACACTTGCTAAGGGAGAGGCAGAACCCTTTGATAGGCCAGAGGGTTTCCCCAGATGTTGCTGGAAGAGCCTAAGCATCAGGATCAAAGAACAAACATCTCCTGAATAATTTGGACTCCCTGGCTGTCAATCTGCAGAAAGAAACACAACCCTTTCACTGGGACATCAGAGACCCAACTTCCCAATGACAATTCTTCAGGGTCCAGCATAGCATGAGACTACTGAGGTGTGAAGTCATAGGCTCCAACTCTGGAAGGGGTATGACAAGTGTTACACATGGATAGAATGTTCTATTTGGGCATGTGAAGGGCTCAGAGAATATGGAGGACAATGTGGATCATACAGCTTTGGCTGGAGCTACCCTGTAAAGCCAACAGAGACTCCTGAATTGGAATATTTAAAAAACTTCCTATTTTTTACGGATAGTCTTAAAATCAAACTTATGTGGCCTTGAACAAGTCTCTAACCTTCTCTGGTTAAGCCTTACTTTTGTATGGCAAAATGGATCTAATACTGATCTGTCTGACAGAGAGGGAAAAGGTGAGTGAGATAGTATCATTAATTGGGCCAGCGTCTGCTGGTGGAAGAGATAGAGATAAACTGAAATGTCCCATCGTTTTTTTTCTTATTACTCTCCATATGGAAGTAGTAGTGGTGGGTAGTGGTGTTTTTGTTAGGAAATAATTCTTTAAATCATAGTTGGCAAAATAATTATTTTAGTTCTCTACATGTTAATATTGATTCTGTTGTGGGGCAGAAGTTCAGCCCCTTTGAGCATACAGATAATTCAGGGGTAGGCGATGATGTTGAGGTTTCATGTAGCCTCCATGTGATGGGTCCTGATGATTTCTTCTGGAAGTAATGTTCTGAGAGTTGTGAGGGTGTTGTGATTGGTTCCATGTTTTGTGGATGTTGATGGCAATCATCATTTCCCCTGTTATGTTGGGTTTCCTGCATTATCTCTAAGTATGTTTCCTGGCATTTTCCTTGCAGAGTGCAGAAGCATGTGATAATTTTTTATTTGAAAGTATCCCTTCTGTAGTATGTGAGGTGCTGCAGATGATTCCGCAGTTTTTCTGAAGTCTTTTTGCTTACCTGTTCAACATATTTGGAATTCTATGTAGGGGTCAAAGAGTTATAGATGGTGTATCCTCAGGGGATTATGTTTTCTTTCTTGCATATTCTCAGGAAATAGACATTGCTGTTATGTTTGACTTCCTTTTTATTCATGTTGCGGAATTTCCATTTCAGCTGGCAAAATTCAGTATCTTCCATTGTTGTAGCTGGATTGGTCTCAGATGAGATAATATTTTTAGGACCAACTTCTTTTGTGAGACAGACAAGCTTTCAAGCTACACGGAGCTCGTCTTGAGGTCTGGGAAGGGTAATTAGTATGTTAACCACAGTATTAATTAACTACGGCTTGACTGTATGTCTACAATCCAGGCTCAGCAAAGGGCAGCATATAATGTGCTGTTGGAGTATGGCAAGAAATAGATTGTGAATGTTAAAGTGACGGTCTTATTGCTACTTTTTCTTGTTTTAGTTAGATACTGAAGAGAGTGAAGGACTGAGAGGGTAAGTAAAGTGCACCAACTTTTTTGCTGCCACACCCTGTTTATATGCTTGTCTGGTTTATATAGGCACTTTCAATTAGCAGGCAAGGCTCTACACATATCCCAGATCTGCCTGCCAATGCCCTGCCCACTTGCATAAGGATGAGAGAAGCAGCTTGATGGTGGCTGCTCTGTAGGCTCCAACAGGGTATCCAGGGCAGGACATAAGGGGGTTCCTTAGTCCCCTTTCTTACCTGCATGGACATGAAGAAGCACTCAGAATAGAACCCACAGTAAATCAAATTATATCCAGACTAATCCTGCTGGGTTTGTAGTTTTATTTAAAAGGGGAAAAAAATTCTCTCTCTCCTTCTGAAATGAACCTTTGTCTTCTTTACTCTGAATTATTTTGGCATTGCATGTGACATTATTATTGATATTCAGAATGGAGGAAAAGTGGGTAAACAACTTGTTGTTGCAGAAGAAAAACATAGCAGCAAGCATGCATCTGATGAAGTGGGTCTTTGCCAATGAAAGCTTATGCTCCAATAAATCTGTTAGTCTATAAGGTGCCACAGGACTCCTCGTCGCTATATCAGCAAGTGCAACTGGCATAGCTACATTGATCAAGTGTTGGGTTGAGTGTGTAGGTGTGGGGTAGTGTTGATGACTATGGAGAGGGTCAGACTAGATCAGAGGTTTTAAAAGTTGGGTGATGGACCTGCCTGGGAAAGCTGTTGATGGGCCATTGGATGCTTTATTTATCTAAGCATAGGCATGGAGGCTTGCAGCTCCTATTAGCTCTGGTTTCTCATTTCCAGCTAAGGGGAGCTGCGAGAAGAGGTGTCATGTGGCCCACCAGCGGCTTTTCCAGGTGGGTCTGTGACCCAACTTTGAAAACTCCTGTACTAGGTGACCTGGTTGCAGTGGTGCTGGAACAATGTGTACAGTGAGGGTGGTGAGAGCCATTGAACTAAACTGTCACCCTGTACCACCAATATCCCTAGTTCTAGGAGGTTCTTCCTTATTTCCACTATCAGGAAATTAATATAGCAGTATTCCCCAACTATAGCATTCTCAAGTTTGGTTTACAAATTCTATAGGGAGGTAAGGATTCTGTATTCAAATCTATAGGGCTCTTTCATCAAGACTCTTGCTTGACAATGACACTTGCCTGTGTGCACCGTGTTCTTTTGATTTACAGCGCTGTGTCCTGGAATTTGCCTTTAAAGCTCATCCTCATTTTGTTGATTCAGAGCCAAAGTGTTATTGGCCAAGTCCTCAGACTTTCCCTGTCGGCTACTGAATCTGGCTGCTCCCAATTCCAGAACTTCTGCCTGAGGATGAGGACAAGTTCAAGAACCATCTGACAACCACATCCCAACACAGTTAAAAAGAGATCTTGGCATAGTAGTCTTTATACAGAAACAGCCCACTGTTTTATTCCATATTAAGAATGCAATACAGCACATTTTTATTTTTTACAGCAGTTGCTTTGTACGGAACATGCCTGACCTGCTTCTAATGATTGCTATTACAAACCATGAAAATGTAAGAATGTATGGAGGGGATAATTGGTTTTTTTCTTGCCTTTAAAAAAAATCTTTTGTGACATATTATAGCATTGAGACAATGTAACAGCTGCTGACAATGCAGTGAAAACTAAAGAGCACCTGATAAATACATACAGAAGAGAGGAGTATTTTCTTTCTAAGCATGGTTACATTTTTCATACACACATTCAAACATGTTGCATAGACATGATGGCTACGTGTACACTGGCATGATTTTACGGAAATGCTTTTAACGGAAAACTTTTCCGTTAAAAGCATTTCCGGAAAAGCGCGTCTAGATTGGCAGGATGCTTTTCACATGCGGAAAAGCGGAAAAGCGGAAAAGCATTTTTGCGGAAAAGCGTCCGTGGCCAATCTAGACGTGCTTTTCTGCAAAAAAGCCCCGATCGCCATTTTCGCGATTGGGGCTTTTTTGCAGAAAACAGTACTGTGCTGTCTACACTGGCCCTTTTGCGCAAAAGTCTTTTGGAAAAAGACTTTTGCCCAAACAGGAGCAACATAGTATTTCCAGAAAATCACTGACGATCTTACATGAGATGGTCAGTGTTTTTTTGGAAATTCAAGCGGCCAGTGTAGACAACTGGCAAGTTTTTCCGGAAAAGTGGCTGATTTTCCGGAAAAACTTGCCAGTCTAGACACAGCCAATATGTTTATTATTAAGACCACTGACTTTACCCACCCAACCATAATTCAAATATGTCAAAAATCAAGCATATCTCAACAATGTAGCATATGGTATTGACCATGCAACAATGAAATCTAAGAGAATTTTGCCATTGACTGCTATGGAAATAGAAGCAGGTCTATAATGGACAATTGAGAAGTTGCCACATAAATCTGTTCCAGAGCTAATTTGTTCCCCCTTAAGTAAGAACAAGTTTTGTGGAGATAAGTTAAGGATGCTTCTATAGCAGTGCCAGTGTTAACCTCCAGGGCTAATGGGCAGAATCCAGGAGCATTCTGGGAAGATTGAATTTGTTGATCATCAGTCCCTAAATTGTGCTGCATTTTATTTTAAAAATACAGTGTGTTCAGACTACTTGATGGTTGAAATCAAAATATGCAATTAAATTCTAGTAATAATAACTGAAATAAAATTGAACTGTTCTAATTTATCACAATGAACATCTCAATGCCAAAAGGATATACAGCAGAGTGAGAGCTTGTGAAAAAAGGGAAAGTATTTTTCTTGACCATTTTTTAAAAATTGTTTCTGTTTTGAATTAAATTTTTCATAGAAAAGAAAACATGAAAAATATTCCCCTTTTGTCTCACTTTATTCCCCTTTACTTTTTCCATTTCCAGTGGAAACTGAGAAAAAGGGGGGAAAGAGGGCTGGAGAGAGCAGAAAGGAAGGGAAAAAACAAACAAACTCCAAAAAAAGAAAGAAAGGAAAGAAAAAAAATCGGATATTTGTTTATATTTACATACTCACTCCTGTCATGTCACTCAGCAGACAATTTTATGCTAGCTTAATACAACTAATGTGATTATTCTAAAATTAAAGGAATTATCCATTGCATATATATGGGCCAATTCCATTAATAACAGATTAATCATTTTAGTTATGCTAAGCTCAAATGAAATAGTCTGCATACTGGCATGCCAGGAGTTAATGTGAAATTCTGACATCTATTTGTAAGTGCAGATAGCAAAACAAATACCAATTAACAACAGAACATATTCAAGTTCAAATTATTTTATGGTTGATTAAACAGCATGATATATCAAGCCATGTGTTATGTATATTACCCCGGAGTTTACTGAGATCCTCCCAGAGTCCAAAGAGTGCCAGTGTGGATAAGATCTCATGGGAATTGTCTTTTATTGTCATTATAAAACAGGACAATTTAGCAAAACGACCTTTAAAATTGGATTTTGTTAAGAGTTACCTGTAGAAGAAGAAAAGTTTAAAGACTTTTTTGTGAAAACAATGGCTCCTTGTGCATGTACAAGAGGCCAGCTATGACAGTGATACCTCTGACGCTCTTTCCATGAGTCTACAGGAGACACCTGGTGGCAGCTTTCCAGAATCTATGACGTTGTGCTGAATCAGTGTATCTCCAAGGGAATGTTTCTATGGCTAGCCCTCCATGAGTACTACCAGACAATGTCTAGCTATATCAACTGACTGTTTGCGCACCCTCCCTACCCTCACCTCCTGCGGAGTGGGTGATTTGGGCACCTGTGATCCTGACATTTTCATTCAATTGTATTTTCCAACAGTACGGGACTGAATTTTAGCAGCTGCAGTTGAACCCTAAGCTGTCAAACACACTCGGTTGATTGTGATCCTAGTAGCCTTGCACAGTACGTAGTACACTTGCACTGATTTCAGTGGGGCTAAGCTGATGTAACTGAGAGCACAATTTAGCATGGTTATTTTAGACCAACAGGGACTTCTTTTATATGAAAATATGAGATGACATCAAAATTGGTTGCTTAAGTTGTATTTTGAAGAGCAGAGATATTGTACATGAGCAGTTTCAGCTCACACCATATTGAATGTCCTCTATTTTTTAGCTTTATTTCCAAATAGTGGTTTGTGATTTGGTTGGACACAAATACAAAACTTTAGTCAAATTCAGTAAAATTTTCACCTGATTGTGGGACAGCATTTATAACTATAGAGTCCCATTCACTTCCTGCAAGACTCTTTTCTCACAACTGGCTCAAGCTCTTCCTTAACTTTTGTTGTGTATTCAGTGCATTCAACTCGAGCTCGCTGGAACATTTTCAACTAAATGTTTGTTTTGTTGTGTTGTGGAAACATGGTGCTTTGTCAGGACTGAAATGTTTGCAGAGATACGTTGATTTTTTTGCCTAGTTTTTGCTGGGAAGGGTTGTGAGGTCCAGCATGGATTAGCTGGTCAGTTCCAAAGACAGAGAGAGAATGTTTACACTGTAGTTGGGAGCATGGCTTCCAGCACAGAAAGACAAACATATGTTAGTTCTGCTTGAGCTAGCGCGCGCACGCGCGCACACACACACACACACACACACACACACACACACACACACACACACACACACACACAAAGAAGCAGCAGCAGCTTGATGGAATGGGCATGGCAGGGTAAAATAGTTGTGGACTGGGGTAGCCAGATAGTCAGTGTGAAAAACTGGGAGCTTTTTTTGTTCAAGGGGGTATAACTGTATATAAAAGACAAAGCCTCTAATATTGGAATGGTCCTGTTAATATCAAGATGTCTGGTTACTTGAGAATGGACCCAGAGATTTGGGCAGGCTTGTACTTATGCAGCTAGCCTATGTTGTCACCCTCCTGCATTGTCCACAATGTTTTGTTTTTTTTGTTTGTTTTTTTTTAAGCACGCTAGTTCTGTCTACCCATCATGAAAGACTACAACATAGATGTTCTTGCAGTGGCCTTGATTAAAATCCTGACCTTTTAGCTCTGAAAGCAGACATTTCAACACAGTTTTATTTCATAAAAACCATAGAAATATTTTGATTTTATTCTAGTATGGAGCAAAAAGAAAATTGGAAGACTTGAAAGTCTTAAAATGGGATTTTCATTCTACATGCAACCTTTCCTCCTCCTCCAACCGCCTCCATTATTTTTGGATGAAAGACATTCATCTTCATCCTTTGGGGAAGCCTATGAGGTAGGTTCACTTTCCATTATCCCTGGAAATAACTTTGTTGAATATTCTCAGTTCTGCATGTTTCGAAATCAACAGTATCTCCCAAATTCTGCTACTGAGACATTGACATTTGACATCACTCTCTTTCCAAAACTTCACAGTGCTCTTACAACAGCTGTCCTTCCCCTGACAGGTTCTAACCAGTAAAGGTGGCTTTTCTTCTACTGCACATAAAATCTTCAACAGCAAGGGGGGAATGATGCCAGAGGGAAAGAGATTTGCTCTGTTAGGTCTTAATTTATCTGCTATGTTCCTTGCATGTAGCAGCAAGTTTCTTCTACTGGTATGTAACTAAATCAGAAGTATTCATGTGTTTCTAGTCTTTTGGTTCTACAAGCAGCACACTACTTTTGTGAGATCATTTGAGATATTGGTATGTTTCACTTCCTCTTTCATCATGAGACACTGATAGAACTTATATAGCCCTGATCACCATAGTAACTGAGCCCCTTTGGGCAGCCAATTCCTACTAGATGGGATTATTGTGTAGCCCTTTCACAGTCTACTATATGCTCTTCATTATGATTTCCTTTTTTTCATACATTACAAGTTTGCTCCTTTATCACATTATTATGTGGCATAGTTCAATCCCTAGAATTGTCAGGGCCATTAGCAGTTTTCCTGCTTCACCAGAGCCATCCACCGACTGATCCTTGCCTCAATGATTTACTGTTTGTCATTTTCAGAGATTTTAAAGTTACATTAATCATGGCAGGAGCATTGATAATGCCTTCCATTTTATGGACAATCTTAAGAAGAAAAGTCTAATTGGGAGACAGTATAACTCTCCTATCTTCCAAATGAGGCTTCGCAAAATGATAGTAACAGCTATCATTTATACAGTGCTTTACACATTCAAAAACTGTGCAGATGTTTGTTTATTCTCACAACAGCCAAGTGATATACATGGGTAATCATTTTACAGGTGTGGACACTGAGAAAATAAAATGGTTTACTCAGCGCCACATAGTGAATCAGTGTCAGAACCTGAATTAGACTTAAGGATATCCTGATTTCCAGCCCATGCCTGCACACCATACTGCCAGTGAAGATTCTGCTGCTCTCTGAGCTTCTGAGATCCTTCAGTTCTACCCCAAAAAGATGACTTATGGATTGGTTAATTATTTTTCTCTGATTTAGACTCATTTTATTTATATGAGAAAAGGAACTTTAACTATGAGATTCCATGTATGAATTCTGTTCAGATGGCCAGACATTCAAAATTCTGGCTAGCTGGGTTTGTTTTTCCACATATTTTCAGGCCATATTCATCAGCCCCTTCATTTTCACTCAGTAAAAAATAGTGCCGTTTTTCTTTTGATCTAGAAAAATCGTAACAATTAATACTAGTAAATAATACAGTTTCTAACAGGAAGTAGATTGGCCTCTGCATTCAGGTGTATTATGTTTTCACAGTTCAAAGTGACAGGACATGATAGAACACATCTAAGTGAAGAATAACTGACTCCTTGACAGGAACCAATTTGTTTTCAGTCATGTCTGACTGTGGAGAGTATCAATTCAGATAGCACTTTTTTACAGCTAAAAGATGACGTAGAACAGGTGTGAAAAGACCATTCAGTCTGCACAGATCTCTGCTTCCTGTCAACAGGTCCAAAGCAAACCAAAATGATTAGGGCTTTCATATGTTTTCCAGTATAATATGGTGTAAAGCACCACACCTCAGAATTCATATGAGAAAAATACTCATAGGCTACGTCTACACTAGCCCCTTTTCCGGAAGGGGCATGTTAATTTCAGCTATCGTAGTAGGGAAATCCGCGGGGGATTTAAATATCCCCCGCGGCATTTAAATAAAAATGTCCGCCGCTTTTTTCCGGCTTTTAGAAAAGCCGGAAAAGAGCGTCTACACTGGCCCCGATCCTCCGGAAAAAGCGCCCTTTTCCAGAGGCTCTTATTCCTACTTCGAAGTAGGAATAAGAGCCTCTGGAAAAGGGTGCTTTTTCCGGAGGATCGGGGCCAGTGTAGACGCTCTTTTCCGGCTTTTCTAAAAGCCGGAAAAAAGCGGCGGACATTTTTATTTAAATGCCGCGGGGGATATTTAAATCCCCCGCGGATTTCCCTACTACGATAGCTGAAATTAACATGCCCCTTCCGGAAAAGGGGCCAGTGTAGACGAGCCCACAGAGTATGTGCAGAGAAGCTGGAAGAAAATTGGCCAGATGCATAGATAACATAAATTAGCATAATTATACTGAAGTTATTGGAATTACATTAATTCATACCTTCTATGGATCTGTCCCAATGGGTTTCTATATATTTCTTTGTCTAAAGAGGATTAAATTTTTAATACCCTGCGACTCACTGCCCACTAAAACTGGATCGTTTGCCTTTAATGTGAAGAGGTATAGTTTTCTTTGGAAACATAGCTTGATCATGAAGTTATGCAATATATAACATTCACTTAAAACATAAAATCAGTTGCAACTGGTGAATGGATCTATATTATTTCTTATATATGGATTGTCCTCTTGCCCTTTAAATTATAGCTCTGAGACAGAACAACATTTCATACCTGAAATAGTAGTATGTCTTCTTTTGATGGAAAAACCTGCCTTTCCAACAAAAATGTCTCATAGTGCATGGCCCTCTGGTTACAACTATCTTGAAGATTCTCTGACCATGGAGAAAAAAGGCTGGCTATAAGCTCTCAGTGGGGCAGACTGTCCCTTTTTATACACAGTATGTATATGTACTCTAATACAAATAAAAATAATAAAAGACTGCTTTGTGGTTGAGCATGGATTCCATGTTTGGTTACCCTTCCAACCAAGAGAAGTCGTTTCTGAGTCCCACGCATGTTTCCTGACTGTTTCATGAGTCCTGGCTGTCTCTTATTGGGGCAGGGTATTGTATGAAGGATCCAGTTTTCTTTGACCATTTACATTCCAGCTGGAGAGTTCCACCTTTCCATCACTCTGATGCTAAACGGTCCTGTCCGAGAATCCACTTTCTTTGAAGGCATGTCTACATTATGAAATGTGGCATATACAAGTTACATGGGCATAAAAGAGCCAGGGCTTTTACATTGCTCATGCATACACACACTTGGGTGTTTGCACCAGTCCCTGTACTTACCATAATCCTTGTATTGATACAAATTGTGGTACACCACAGGTAGGTGCCTGATTGTGTTATGTGCCGCTGTCTGGCACAATGCCTTCTGGGAAGTTTTCACAGTATGCTGTAGGATAGAAGTGACTCACCCAGGGATCTCTGGAATCTAGGGGCCAAGTTATCAATATGCAAATTTCTCCATCCCATAATGCTATTCATATCCCATAATCTTAGTGTGTTTTTTTTAAAAAATCCCACAAACCCACATGGAACTTTTTATTGTCCATCATCTCTGATGGAAGCACGGAGCCTGTAGAGCTCTGTGCTAGTCTTATAAATAATTGCAAATATAGAATTCATGAGCCTCTGGTATTTGAAGACCTGCAGGAAAAACCAAAACAAGTGGGGAAATGATGACTTCTTTGATGGCTGATTATGGGACAAAGTGAGATACAATTCAGAGTGATAGTGGCATCCATGGAAGAGCTGCAAATGGTGGAATGTCACTTCTGAGCTTGATCAGTGGGAGGTAGGTTTGGGATGATGGACAGCAGCTGCAGATCTTTCAGTGCTGGATCTGTAGCTGAGTTCATCGTAGCCCTCCAGCTCTAGGACATCAGAATGTGAGCTGTACTGACAAGTGTTGGTGGATCATCACAATGCTTCACCATTATGAGGGTGGGCTGGTCAGGGAAGGTGCATGATATTCACAGGACTCTTTAGAAAGCTGCAAGCAGGGATATTCTTCCCAGCAGGCTGGGGATATTGAAATGCCAGGAGTATTCCAGCCTGCCCCTTGCTTGTGTACCTGTACATTGGCTATTTCAACAGCACCAAGAAAAGATTCAACTATTGGTTCAACAGGTGCAGAAGAATGACTGTTGAATGTGGTTTTGGTAGATTGAAGGGTTGCTGGTAGAGTTTACTCACAAATTTGGATCTCAGTGAGAAAAAAATCTCAAAGGATATGTCTATGCTACACAGCGAGATTGAAGATGCCGCTATTATTCTTCCAGGGTTCCAATTAGTGGGTCAAGTTAAGACAGCTAATTCTAACTGAGAGGAGCTCTCTGGACAATGCAGGTAATTTTGCTTTCATGAGGAGTAAGGGAAGTGAAAGGGAGAGTGTTCTCCCTTTGATTTCCTGTTGTGTAGACAGTGCCAAAAGCCGAGTTAAGCTACTTTGACTTCAGCTATGCAATTAACGTAGCTGAAATTGTGTTTCTTAATTTGACTTTGTCCTGTAGTATAGATGTACCCAAAGGTGTAAAGAATCACACCTCTGAATTCAGATTCTCCTGCTTTGGGAAGAGGATTGCTGCATATTGTGTCCTGCATAGGGGGGAAAGTTGCCAATGGGGTAGAAGGCATAGATGGAGCAGCTGTCTGCTGATAGGTAGATATGACAAGAGCTCTCTGTGTTTGTTGAAAGCTTTGAAAGAGAACTTGAGCAGTAAGCCACATTAGTTCCTGTGCTTGACTGTGCACTGACCTTGAAGGTTTGTGGGACATTATTGTGTTGTCTTTGATGTATTTATACATATAAAACTCTGTGCCTTTTAATGAGCCTATGGCTTATGTGGATTTTGGTGTACATTTATAATTATTACACTATGGCTACGTCTACACTGGCCCCTTTTCCGGAAGGGGCATGTAAATTTCATGAGTCGTAGTAGGGAAATGTGCGGGGGATTTAAATATCCCCCGCGGCATTTAAATAAAAATGTCCGCCGCTTTTTTCCGGCTTTTAAAAAAGCCGGAAAAGAGCGTCTACACTGGCCCCGATCCTCCGGAAAAAGTGCCCTTTGAAGTAGGAATAAGAGCCTCCGGAAAAGGGCGCTTTTTCCGGAGGATCGGGGCCAGTGTAGACGCTCTTTTCCGGCTTTTTTAAAAGCTGGAAAAAAGCGGTGGACATTTTTATTTAAATGCCGCGGGGGATATTTAAATCCCCCGCGCATTTCCCTACTACGACTCATGAAATTTACATGCCCCTTCCGGAAAAGGGGCCAGTGTAGACGAGCCCTATAGGTATGTCTAGACTACATTCCTCTGGCGACAGAGGCATGTAGATTAGGCTACCCGGCATAGGCAAAGAAGCGGGGATTTAAATAATCCCCAGTTCATTAAAATAAACGTGGCCGCCGTGCTGTGCCGACGATCAGCTGATCCGGCACATCGCAGTAGTCTAGACGCAGATCAGTTGGCTGGGGAAGCCTTTGCCGACCCGATCCTGTAAGCCTCGTTTCACATTGCATGTAGTCTAGACATACCCTATGTGTTTCTCTGAAACTAAATTATCTGGTGCTTGCGAGGTGTTTTGTTGAACGTATTTGTTCTGTGGTGCTGTACACTTACAGGTACTGAGTGCTTTGAATACTGCTATAGATTCTGTAGTATGTGCTGGACTAATAAAGATAAATTTATTTAAAAATAGAATTTTACTTGGTGATAAAAACAGAAAAAAAGAAAATAATAATGTGCATATAAAAATGATAATAAAATACAAACTTCTAGCAAACAATTACTGAACAGAACTTCAAAATTAGGAAGTCAGCAAACATTTCTGTCCATGTTGGTTCACAAATGCATTGTAATTTTGCTACACATACACTAAACATGCCTCTCACAACTTAATGTGTGTGTCCTGACTGTCTTCCAGCATGGAGTGGAGGGTAGCAATGCAACCCATGATGCGACACCGAAATATTGTGGGATGTAGGGAACTGCTACCATGAAGTTTTCCAATTGCAAGGGATGGCAAACCCATAATTGTTGGGCCTGTAGCTCAGTGAGTGTCTGCAGCATTTGTGTTTGCTGCCCCAAAAGCCCTATTATATCTTGCTGCATCTTCCTCCACTTTTCCTGCTATGATTCCTGAGTCACCATTTTTATTGGTCTCAGTAACCCCCTCCATGCAATCTGCAAAGGTGCTTTGCAGTTCAGTGAAACACTAGGGCTATGTCTAGACTGCAGGCTTCTTTCGAAAGAGCAATCCGCTTTTTCGAAAGAGAGCACCCAGCGAGTCTGGATGCTCTCTTTCGAGGAAGCCCTATTTACATTGAAGAACGCCTTCTTTCGAAAGAGGAACTTTCGAAAGAAGGCGTTCTTCCTCATGAAATGAGGTTTACCGCCATCGAAAGAAAAGCCGCGTTCTTTCGAAATTATTTCGAAAGAACGCGGCTTGAGTCTGGACGCAGGGGAAGTTTTTTCGGGAAAAGGCTACTTTTCCCGAAAAACCCCCTGATTCTGGACACAGCCTAGCTTACTGGATCTCAGTGAACATATTTTCCCTACTCCTCTTCTTTCTCTTCCTCATTAAGGTCTGGTATTTATGTGCAGGGCACACCCTTTAAGCCTGCACCAGCAGTAACTACAGATAAACCATCTAGAAATATCATTGGGTTTGCAGCCAAAATGGAAAGTGAAAAATAAATTGCAAATTTCTCTCTCCTTATTCCCTCAGATTTGCAGGGCCTCTGCATACATTGATATTTAGTTCCAACCATAGTGAGGATTCACTACCAGGACTGGGGGAGAGGAAAGGAAGAGAGTGTTAGGAGTTTCAGTTGTATGATACAATAACATTTCAATCCCTGTCTCCTTGAGTATGCGAATAGGGGAATAACACTGAATATTGGCTTTATTTTCCACTGGCATTGGTGGTTTTAGCTGGCATCTCACTCCTGAGGGTAAAAAAGACACAGAGAACAGCAACTTCTGGCATCACAAAACTGTCCAGACATATATGCCACTATTTTGTTTATTGAAATGCTATTAACCAATCTCATTGCAGAGTGGCATGAAAAAGTACCCTAACAGGTAGGAAGAAATAAGACAGCCTTCCATAGAAACTTTGGGGGTGATGGATTCTTCCCAGTAGTGTGTGTGTGTGTGTGTATGTGTGTGCGCGGGGGGAGACAAGGCCCTACCCCCTCCATGGCCTCAGTACTGCCCCGCCTCCTCACCTGAGGCCCTTCCCCCAGACTAAGCCAGAAGCTGAAACTGGGCTGGGAGCGCGGGTCCTCCACCTACCCTGGGTGGGGAATGGTGAGAGCAATTCCCAGCTGATGTCCCGGCTCTACCTGTGTCCTCTGCCCAAAGCAGGTAGAGCACCCATGGCTCCCCACAGCTGCGTGCATGGCTCGTACCCTACCTTAGCCTGAGCTGGAAGCAGAGCCTGAGGGGATGAAGAGCTGTAGCCGGACCATGGTAAAAGCCACTTGAGCAGCTGTGGGGAGCCATGGACTCTCCACCTTCCCTGTGTGTGGGGCCCAGGGGGCAGGAACACAGGTCAGGGGATACTCTGAGGGTCCATGGCTCCCCATAGCTGCCCAGGCTGTTCTTTCCTGGGCCAGACTCCAGCTTCTGGTCTGGCTGTGGGGCAGGACTTTGGGGGTGATGAAGAAGGGAAGGGGCTAGACCCATGGCAAAAAATTGATGGTCCAAGTCCCCCTGCTTGCAAAAGCAGTTGGGCTATCAACCCATGCTCCTGTTCTCATCTTCTTCCCACTCTACCCGTTCTGACACCTCTGCCTTGAGGAGAGGATTGCAGAACAGATCTCTCAGGCAGACACATGGACATCCCTATGTACATTAACAAATGGCTTTGCATGGTTCCCTGTCCCCCCCTCTAAATCTACAGCAGAATGTAAAGCAGATAACAACTCTATCTCTGTTTATTGTACTGCTACCTCATCTCATACAAGTAAAAGAGAGGAAAGTCTATACCTGTGTCCTCTTAACGTGGGGATGAGATGGGAACCATCTTTACACTTAAACATTGTTAGGGGAAATGCTTGTACTTCTTTCCCTTCATCAAGCTCATCCATGCTCAGCTGGCAGGGCAAGCTAGACTATGGTAAAGCCACTGTGGTAAAGACTGGTCCTTGCTCATGGCATAGCTTAACTCTCCCTCTGTAACCCCTCCTCTCTCAGTCTCAGGCTCCTCTGAGGTATCCATGGTGACCTGAAGGGTGTGATGGGGTCTCCATGAAGTATGGCATGCAGGTCCTTGTAAACACAGCAGGTCTGTGGCTCAGCACAAGATTGAGTATTGGCCTTCTCCCCTTGTGGTATGCCTGGTGCAGTTCCTTCACTTTCACACGGCACTGGTGCTGACCCCAGTTGTGTCCCTTTACCTGCCTCCCCTGTGCAATCTTTTCCTAAACATCTATGTTCCTATGACACAACTGTAACTGTGCCTACCTAGCCTCTTCTCCTCACAGGCCAAGTATTCCCTGTCTACTCCACGAATGTCTAATGCTTAGAGCTGGCATGGTTAGCTGGTCAGTTGCACATAACAAGGGAGAGCTGGTAGGTCAGTGTTTGCTAAGCTGCGCAATCAGGAAAAGGCATTTAACAATGCACAGGTCATTTTAAGGGGTGAGAAAGTATCTTCAGCTCTCTGTGACACCTCCTCCCCGCCAGCAGTGCTGTACACAATTATGAGCACAGCAATCTGTGTCAGGCATTGTGAGACAGCTGCTGGAAGAGGGGTGGAGTTGACATAGGTCATGCAGTTTCTACACTCACACTGCATTAACCTGTGTAAGTTAAACATGGCTTAGTGCTGCTGAGGGAGCTGGTTTTACTATGTCACCTAAACAGGGCATTTAAGTTAGCTGGAGACAAATTTGAATGCAGACACATGCATGAATAGATCAGTGAAAAGCAACTTCTGTTGACCTATCTTTGTATCCAGAAGAGCCATTACAGTGGCAGTTGCGCAGAACTTGGTTAACTCTGTGGTTTCACATCAATCCCCTGACAAGTACATGATGGAAAATTCCCTAACTTAAGCTCTCAAATGTAATAGTGAGGGGGGTATTTGGAACACTCTTTAGAAGATCTGCTATACCATCTGGCTGGGGATGGTACCCCAATTTATGAAACAAATGCTATTCTAAAACCCCTTGGTTTCAGAGTTCACAATGGGTTTTCTTGCTGGTTCCTTCTTAATCCCAGATGAAGCAACATTGAATAGTTGGGTGGTAAACACCACACACTTGGTAAGTGGGTTACCCATGCTTCAGAAGCAGACTGGTTTGCCTTCTTTACTCAGCAAAAAGTAAGGGTATGTCTACACTTTGAACCGGGAGTCCAGGAGGCATACTACAGTTAGCTTTCATCAATTCCATACACAAAAAATTAGAGTTTAGGCAAGGCAAGGCAAGGAGTGGGAGTGACTAGCCATCCTGAGTATATACTCACGCTCAGGTAGATAATCCTTCCTGTTCTTTGTGATACAGCTACATTCTATTATTAGTGCACTATCTTGATTAAACTAGCATAGGCATGACTCCTCAAGCTAGAAATGACACCCTAAGCTTGAAGGTGATAATCCCTCAGTGACAACCTACCTCTTATTCAGTATGAACAAGTGAGAGGTCCTTACTTTCTGGAGGGCCCTGCAGTGCGCCACATTATGGCTGGGTAGGAAGTACCCAACCTTCAAGAATGTTTGAGATTTCAAAAAAAAGTCCATCCTATATCAGTATAAAAAAATCAAAATCTTGAAACTTTGTTGAGAACTGACAAAAATGACAGCATCATTTGTTTAATCAAAACATTTAATTTCAATAATTTTTAAATATTTTGTTCCAATGTTGTCATTTTGACCCCTTTTTGTGCAAATTAAGTTACATTTCTAAATGATAAGTCAGTTCTAAAGAAAAACTAACAGTTTCAAAAGAAATGTTTTATTCCATTGAAACTTTTTTTTCAACATTTTTCATCTGGGGAAATTTGTTAGATCTGCCCTTTTTCTCTCTATAGTTTAAGTTTTGGCAAAGCAAAACAAAAAAGTTTAGGTAAAAATGCACAGTCAGAACAGTACTCAGGACATGCATGTGTCGTTTCTGTGAGACAACATGAATTGTGGTGTTGTTCGTGTGAACCGTAGGGCAATCAGATAGGATGCTGCTCTAGACATGTGAATTCACAGATTTTATCAAAATAAAAAAAAACTTGAGCTATTACAGAATGTTGTCAGAACAGAGAATACCTTTCATAGGAGCAAACACTTATGTGAGGGAGCGTGTACACATCTTGGAATTTTCCCTCAAATATGTGCCCGGTGGTTGGCAGAGCTGGATCTATTGGCCATCTCTAGGAATCCCTCCAGGTTCTGTTTCTAGGTTCACATGTACAAATGTAACGGAAAGATCTCACATCTTTGACACATCCACATCTGTACTTGTTTCCTCTTCCTAATACTTCTGAAAGTAGTAAATTAACAAGGCAACAGTCTTTTGATATTCCCCTACTATCTATTCAGTGCTTGGTTCTGCTTTGTCCTGCAGCTCCTGGATCTCATGCATATACCAACCAATGTCATTGAAAGGGCAAAGTAATCATATGCAAGAAATCAAAAAATAACGTGTCTCTACTTCTTCCAGTCCAGACAAAAAAAATCACTATATAAGTGAACTGAAAGAAAATCTCACTTGTAAGTAATCTGTATTAAGGGCCTGTTTTTCATTTACACTTAAGGCCCCTTTAACACCAGTCTGGTAGCATATAGAGCCCTTAAAGAGATTCCAATTTATCCCAAGTTAAATGTCCTTTTACACCGAGATTTTGTCTTCCTGAGCGTTTGTACAAGGTCCATCATAATGGGGCTATGAATCCTAACCGTGAATTCTCGGAACTTCTTCAATGTGATTATTAAATAATTCAAATTAATATAATAGCAATAGTTATATACTTTAAAAGGTGCATGTTATATATGCCAGTGACTGTAACCCTTTGTTATGATATGACTTAATATTTCAATAGTTGCGATGTGGTTTTGGAAATCAGATTTTTTTACCTTTTAAGAATTTTGTGCTGTAAACATGAGGGTTGGTTGTTTCCCCAAAGTAACATACAATCTCAAAAAATGAGTAGGACAAAACAAATTCCTGACATTTATAATCATTTTTAAATTTTCAAAGCTGATTTTTACCGGTGTAACTAGACTAAATCGTAGCATCCTTGTACGGTATAACAGTCTACAAATGTATGCAATTAAATGCCAGGTACACAACGTGAGATTTGCTTGCCAAACACACTGTGAATTTTGCAATGTAACCTGACAGTTAACTTTAGCTTGTTGAATACTGGTTTGTGCTAGATGAGTCAACACACTGTATTAGTGCATCCTGGGGATCTCGCACAAAACATAGAAATCATCAAAGCTATGATAGCACAGCACCTACAACACTCCTTGAATAACCATAATTAATGTGATGCTTCAGCTCCTGATTGGCACAGGAAGATAAAACAACCACTTAAGATTTTTATAGTGATCAATTGTGTATATTTATTGGCTGTCAAGGTTTTCCTGCTGAGTCTGAAGTATCTCTCGAAAATCTGAGATTCCATGAGATTACCTGGAAGAATATTTGAAGCTGTAACTTCTTGCAAATATCTGTGATGAAAATATGCAAACTAGATCAAAACCAGGTATAGGATTAACGTCTTCCATGTTGCAAAATTCTACCCACTGTGTCCCCTTTTCCTACAGGCAGGATGTTGGCAAAGGCTTTAGCTGCCCTACCTTGCGGCAGTTAGCAACTGATCCTTCTAAATTTTCTATAGCAAAAATCCACTCTTTAAAGTATTAGATAATTTAAAGCTGGTTTTATCCCTCAATATTATATCAGAACAATTTTAATTAATTCTTAAGAGTTAAAATAAAAAGGAATGAAGATTTTTGTTTCTGAGGAATGCTAAGCTCTGCAAAAGCTCTAGGCTTTGTTTTTGGCCTGTCATTCTAAAGGAGGTGAGGATGGATTATAATTGCACTGTGGAGCCTGAACAGAGGACCCCTGTAGGTAGAGCAGGCCTTTCAATCTTCTGATCAACGGAGCTGAAACAAAAATGCAGGAGGGCTGTGTTCCCACGTTCTTTGACAGTTTCCTGCTGCAGATAGCGTCCTTTTAAACCTCCCTTATGCTTTCATTATGCTGGCGAAATAATGAATAATTTGCCTCCTTCACTCTTTGATATGCATGGTCAGATATTATTGGGTAAGAAGCAAGGGGGACCTTCCTATAACCTTAATCCAGTTCACACTAATAAAATGATTTAGCTGAGCATTCTTGAGAAGCAATTATTTTTCTTGAAGACAATGACTATCAAAATGTCCCTAATGGGCAAAGGCAGATCAGGTCATCTCAGTTTTCCATTTTGTTTTCAACTCAGATGAGTTTAAAGTAGAAGTTCTATTCTGTAGTTTTGTCACAAACCATCATGAAATTTACTGTGTGTATGTAAAAATGAATTTGGCTTTAATTTTATTTATCCAAGTGTATAGTTCTAGATTGTGAGTTGCCAATTGTCCTGTACAGAAAAAACATCTTTAAATATTGCAGCTTGGTAGGGTGATTCTAGAAGGAAACATCAGTTTCTTGCTGCTAGTGAGGCACTATCAGAAACTTTCATTCCAAACCTTCTTTTCCTCATGAAATTATCATGCTGTTTCTTAACAGATAAATTAATCAATTATACTTGCTGAGATGGTAAAATCTTTAATGAATGTCATATTTATGAAGTTAAAAGTCTCACTTTTAGAATATTAAGTTCTTCTTTTACATCTTAAAAAGTGCAAAGGATTACAAATGTATATATCACAATAGTAAGAATTATTTAAATACACAATAACTTACATATATGGATACTTAGTATACATACTACCTTTGTAACCCAGCTTCTTTGCAAGAAGCAGTTCATCTAACCTCACAAAGTTTTGGTCATATACATAAAAATCCTACACACATCCTAATGTAGGTATTTTCAGAGGGTATTTTCTAATTATCTTTATTATCCTATTGATACAGTGCCAAAAGTTTGATTGTCACTTTAAAGGAAAAATTCAAAGACATGAGTTGAGATTTTCTAAGCTATCGAGACTCATAACTGTTTAGTGAAATTATTAATGTTAATAAAAATATGGTTCTAAACGCCTCAGATGGCTTTGAATATTCAAAGCATGATCTGTGCCCCAATGGCTGATTTTACATGTAACACAACTGGTGAGAGAAACAAACAAGAAGAGATTGGATGAGGAAATGAAAAGGCTAGAGTTAAAGTAATGAGATCACATGGTTTAAATGCTAATTAAAATAAAACAGGCATAGGTTTAAGAATGATCTCATGTGATATGTATTTACATTAGCAAAATACTGAATAGTGAAAATTGTAATGCAGAGAACACCTTTAGATTGAGTGTATTTTTGTACAGATTTGGAATACAATTTGAACTGATCAAGTATTAAAATGACTATTATTCATCATTGAAATATGCATGCTAAATATTTGTTTTTAATTCAATCTTTAAGTTGAAGAAGGAATGTTAGGAATTTTGTTTGTTTGTTTTCAGTTTCCTACAACTGAGTAAAAACTCTGTTTTTCCCAGCTAGCTGCTTTTTTTTGCCTTTTTTTGTCAGTTTCTGAAAGCCAAAAAAAGTTGTTTTTTAATATGAAATATTTATTAGAAAAAAAGTTAGTGTTTTTATTGAAATTGTCATTGATTTTTTTTACTAACCAGTTTTAAACATCATAAAGCATACTCATAGAAAATTTACCCTTGACTTATGCCCATTTTGTCAGACACTCATTCCAAATATACTGTTACTTTTTCCTAGAGGTGACATAAAGCAGTTTGGCTTGTTTAAACTAACAAAACAAAGAGGAGGAGGAGGGCAGGAGATATGACTACTCTCTATTAAATACATCAGAGGGATAAACACTCCAAAGACAAAGGAGTTATGTAAGTTAAGGGCTAATGTTGGCTCAAGAACAAATGGTTATAAACTGGCCATCCACAAGTTCATGCTTGTAATTAGACAAAGGATTCTAACCATTAAAGGAGTGAAATGCTGCAACAGCCTTCCTAAGGGAATAGTGGAGATAAAAAAAAACTAACATCTTTCAAGACTGAGATTGATAAGTCTGTGGAGGGGATAGTGTGATGAGGTTGTGCACAATGGCATATGGCCCATCCACAACTGTTAGCAAATATCTCCAATGATCAGAGATGGAACACTAGATGATGAATGCTCTGAGTTACTATAGAGGTTTCTTTCCCAGGTGCCTGGTTGAGGGGTCTGATCCACACACTAAATACCTAATTTTGATCACTATATTTTAGGCTGGAAAAGAAACGTTCCCCATGTCATATTGGAAGTGACCCGGAGGGTTTTTCACCTTCCTCTATAGCGTGGGACACGGGTCACTTGGGGTGTTATTTCGAAATAACAGTCCACATGTACACCGCAGGCATTTATTTCGAAATAATGTGGAAATACTGTCAAGCTGGAGGACTTCTTACTCTGACTTCTGTAACCCTGATTGTACAAGGAGTAAGGGAAGTGGGAGGAAGAGTGCTCTATTTTGAAATAAGTGCTGTGTAGATGCTTTCAATATTGAAATAAGCTATTTTGAAATAAGCTATGCAATTGACGTAGCTCACTTTGTGTAGCTTATTTCCAGTTAAGCACTGCTACATTCTAACCCTTGTATATTTTAACTAAAGAAAAATGTGGTTTCATTGTTGCAGAGGTATCTAGGGTAGCTCACAAAATTGGATGACTGGGTTCTATTACACGAATGGATGGGTGAGATTCTATGGTCTGAAATGTGTAGATGGCCAGACCTGATGATGAGAATGACACTTCTGACCTTTAGATGTATGAGTCTATTTAAATAAAGATTCGAAGACTTCAGAAATTCAGAGCATATGGGTCTATTGTAGAAGTGGGCGAGGTTCTGTAGCCTATGATGTGCAGGAGATCACTCTAGATGGTCATAATAATGGATTCTGGCCTTAAAGTCTATGACTCTATGGCTACGTCTACACTGGCCCCTTTTCCGAAAGGGGCATGCTAATTTTACAGGTCGTAATAGGGAAATCCGCGGGGGATTTAAATACCCCCCGCGGCATTTAAATAAAAATGTCCGCCGCTTTTAAAAGATCCTCCGGAAAAGGGCTTTTTTCCGGAGGATCAGGGCCAGTATAGACGCTCTTTTCCGGCTTTTCTAAAAGCCGGAAAAAAGCGGCGGACATTTTTATTTAAATGCCGCGGGGGGTATTTAAATCCCCCGCGGATTTCCCTATTACGACCTGTAAAATTAGCATGCCCCTTTCGGAAAAGGGGCCAGTGTAGACGTAGCCTAAGAGAATATATACCATATGAAGTGAGGTTTTTATAGGCAGAGTACCTAAAAGTAGAAAAAATAATTAGTGTGTTTGGCAGATCACAGGATATTTTCTGTAAATGTCTCCTTACAAAGAAAAAGGTTTTGCTTCTGATTTTACTCTAATGTTATGATCACTTTTGGGAAAAAAATAAACTATCATGTTTTCTTCACTTAAGTTAATAAAAACAGCTATATTGGCTCAGACCAATTGTCCATCTAGCTGTCCTTTTGTATGACAATGGCTGGTGCCAAATGCTTCAGAGGGAATGAACAGAACTGGACTAGTTGCCACACACTGGGAAACTGCTGCTAGTTACCTGTGCTTCAAAATTATCATCACCATCATGGTCAAGTGGTCAGTAATATATTCCTACTGCTATGTTCTTATTATTCAAGCATGGAATATCTATCCATAGTGATTCCTTGGTAATGTTTGATTCATTTAAGATTTTTATTATCTTCAAACCTGTGCTTTCTGTGGGCCACTCCGCCCCCCACTAGTGCAACTTTCTTTATCATTCCTATATATTTTGTACCTTGATATTACTGGCTATATCTACACAGCAACGTTATTTTGGAATGACTGACATTATTCTGAAATAACATAGTCGGTATCTACACAGCAAACAGTTATTTTGACATAGAATTATAGAATCATAGAATAATAGGACTGGAAGGGACCTCAAGAGGTCATCGAGTCCAGCCCCCCGCCCTCAAGGCAGGACCAAGCTCCGTCTACACCATCCCTGACAGATGTCTATCTAACCTGTTCTTAAATATCTCCAGAGAGGGAGATTCCACCACCTCCCTTGGCAATTTATTCCAATATTTGACCACCCTGACAGTTAGGAATTTTTTCCTAATGTCCAATCTAAACCTCCCTTGCTGCACTTTAAGCCCATTACTCCTTGTCCTGTCCTCAGAAACCAAGAGGAACAAATTTTGTCCTTCCTCCTTGTGACAGCCTTTTAGATATTTGAAAACCGCTATCATGTTCCCCCTTAATCTTCTTTTTTCCAAACTAAACAAGCCCAGTTCATGAAGCCTGGCTTCATAGGTCATGTTCTCTAGACCTTTAATCATTCTTGTCACTCTTCTCTGTACCCTTTCCAATTTCTCCACATCTTTCTTGAAATGTGGCGCCCAGAACTGGACACAGTACTCCAGCTGAGGCCTAACTAGTGCAGAGTAGAGCGGCAGAATGACTTCACGAGTTTTGCTTACAACACACCTGTTGATACAACCTAGAATCATCTTTGCTTTTTTTGCAACAGCATCACACTGTTGACTCATATTCAACTTGTGGTCCACTATGACCCCTAGATCCCTTTCCGCCATGCTCCTTCCTAGACAGTCGCTTCCCATCTTGTATGTATGGAACTGATTGTTCCTTCCTAAGTGGAGCACTTTGCATTTCTCTTTATTAAACCTCATCCTGTTTACCTCTGACCATTTCTGACATAATGTTCAAATGATTTCGAAATGGAGGACTTCTTACTCTGACCGCTGTAACCCACATTTTATGAGGGGAAGTCAGAGGAAGAGTGCTATAACTTGGCCTTCCTGCTGTATAGACAACCTCAAAAGCCGAAATAAGCTATTTTGACTTAAGCTACACATTTGACATAGCTCAAGTTTCATAGCTTATTTCAGATTTAGCCCTGCTGTATAGACATGCCCACCGTGTCCCATTGATTATTACTGTTCACCAAATTTCTGTGATGCCTATTATATCACTATCTTCACTGAATATCAGGCAATCAAGTTCACCCATGTAAGTATTTAGATTTCTATCATTTATATAGAAGCACTTACAAATGTTTTCAGTGTTTAATTGTGTGTCTTTATGTCATATGATTGACTGGGACTCTTTTTCATATGACTGTTTCTCTTCAGTTCTTAAGTATATTTTATCAATTGCTATTCTATCTTTTTTATTAAGCTATAAAGTGTCTCCTTTAATAATTCCTCCCATAAGAGATGTGTCTGTATAAACCATGTGCTCCTCTGCACTTGTCAGCTTAACCCCAGCTCTTAGTTTAAAAATCCTCTATGACCTTTTTAATTTTACATGCCAGGCATCTGGTTTGGTTTTGGTTTAGGTAGAGCCCATCTTTCCATTTTAGGCTCCTCCTTTTCCAAAAGGTTCACCCATTCCTAATAAACTGAAATCCCTCCTCCCTCACACATTGAGACTCTGCAGCACTGCCATGTAACTGTCCCCGGATGTGGAAATGGAAGCATTTCAGAGAATGGAAGTCTTGGACTTTAATTTTTTACCTCAAACTTAAATTTGGACTCCAGGACCACTCTCCCACCTTTCTCTAGTAACTGGTGCCTACATCTACGACACTCAGAACAGCACATAAGTCTGTCTAAATGTCTTAAGAGGTCTTCAATCTTCACGCCCACCAGGCAATTAGCAATGCCTTTCTCCTGATCATTCACTAAACTAACTAACTAGATTTCTAATAACTTAATCCTCTATTACTGTTATCTGTCTGTTCCTAATAACTAATAATCCCCTGGAGATTTATCCTCAGCGTGAGAGCATGCCATGACATCACCTGGAGGGTGGGTGCCAATGGTAGAATTATTTCCCTCCACTGCAACCAGATGTTCCCTGAGATTTTCATCTTCCTCACAAGCACAGAAAATTAAAAGGTAAAAAATAAAATATTTTTTGTTTAGTGCAAAACAAAACTGTTCATTTCAATTTTTAAACATTTTTGCATTTCTTATATAAACTAAATGAAAATATGAAACAAAAATTCAGCCTGTGTAACACTTTGGGATAACTGTCACAATTCTGCAAAAACTCAGTGTAATTCCATAATAAAAAAGGGGAGGAAATTGTATTTTCCTAGTGAACATTTTCAAGGAGAAAATAAGCTACCTTTGTTGACTAAATTATTTGTTGTGAATTACTTGCTTAACTCTACAAATAGCCGATGTGTCTGTGGGTATGTCTAGACTACATGCCTCTGTCAGCAGAGGCATGTAAAATAGGCTACCCAACATAGTCAATGAAGCGGGGATTTAAATATCCCCCACTTCATTAAAATAAAAATGGCTGCTGCACTGTGCCGACGATCAGCTGATTGTCGGCACAGCGCGGCAGTCAAGATGCAGATCGGTCGACAGGGGAAGCCTTTGTCAATTGCTCCCTTATGCCTTGTGAAATGAGGTTTACAGGAGCAGTTGACAAAGGCTTCCCCTGTCGACCAATCCGCATCTTGACTGCTGCGCTGAGCTGATCCGGCACAGTGCTGCGGCTATTTTTATTTTAATGAAGCAGGGGATATTTAAATCCCCACTTCATTGATTATGTCGGGTAGCCTATTTTACATGCCTCTGCCGACAGAGGCATGTAGTCTAGACATACCCTGTGTGACCAGGATGAGACTTAGTACAAAATTTTTACCCACATTGGATGCTGTTATCCTCTAAAATTAGAAGTAACATTGATATGAGCAAAAATGGGACCTTCTTAGTCCAAAACTTAGTGGCATTTAGATATTTGCAGAGTCTTATTTGGAACTGGAGTATATAATTCACATATAGGGTAAGACTGTGCTTTTAGGCACAGCCCAGAGCAAAGAGAAGTGTGCAAACCATAGTACTCTGGGATAGCCTGGGAAGCATGTGACTGTGAGACATCCCTCTGAATCACAATTCCTTTCCTCCCCATGCTTCCATCTTGCTTTGACGTCTTAGGAATTTGCTTCTGGCCTATATCAGCAGCAATTTCTAGGCTGTGGACTTGGGATACCACCCATTCCTCATCCCTCTCTGTCACTATCCACCTGTTTGCTTTGAAGGTGAAATCAGGAATGTAATGCATATTTCTCCCTGCACACCTGGATCCAAGCTCTGCATAGTCAGGTGAAGGTATGAATATAATACAATCCAGATAGCTTCTTAAATAAACAACTCATACAAACCTACTTGTTCTTTGATGTGTCTTTTAGCTAGAATAGAGCTCCAAACACATGTTAATCCAATAATCAAGAATGTCCATGTAGATTTGAGAAATTTACCTGGAGACTGTTACTCCATAACTCAATTAATGGTTATGTTAATCTTTTATAGTAGTTAATTCTGAAGTTCGTTCACAAATAGAGCCAGGGGCCAACAAGGCATTTGAGATACCAGATGGCCATGAATGTTATAACAAAATGTTGGGCTGTGACTGTAATTTAATAGGGGGGGGGGATTTTCAGAAACAATCAAAATTGGACACACTCTCCTGCAAATAATGTTATGACTCCAGTGGGAACAAAGTTAGGCTAATGCTAAATACTTTTGAGACTCCAAACTATAATGCCTTATCTCACTGTGACTGAAGCTAATGACAAAACTCCCACTGACTTCAGTGGTGCAGTACCTCTAGCTAATGAGAGTCAAATTAACAAAATAATTGTGCGAATATATCAAGAAAATGTATGTTTGGTGAAACATTTACACAATATATGTTTTGGATTATATAGATTCCCCTCCAGCTATTAGCAAAGAGTGCAAGGAAGCCATTATAGATATGGAGTCATTTCTTGAAATGATTCCATTACCTAATATTTCTCTAGACTGTAAGATTAAAAATCCTTTGCACTGATTTTCATACATGCATATTTCTCTTATCAACCTTGATCTTGTCATCTTACTAAATTATTTCTAATATGCATATAATAAATGATTGCTAGGGATTTTTATCGATAGAAATAAAACCATTTTTATTCCTTTTAGAACACCAGTCTCCATTATTAGATGCCTTTAGATGAATTTTCACCATGAGGGTCAATAGCATTTCCCCACACAGAAGAAGCATTTGATAGAGTGGATACTTGAGTTGGCAAGCCAAAAGTGAACACAGTAGTCAAGCTGAGAGCATATCTGTTAAAATGTTGCAATTGCTTCATGTTTGCTTGTTGCTCTGGGAGGAGGTCAACAATTTACTGGTGTCTTAAAGCAGTGGCAAACTACATCCCTCAGCTCTGCTTGCATAGGCCAGCTCATTGTGGAGGAGAATATTTTCCCTTTATCCACCCTTCACTGACATCCTACTTGTGGAAGGAATAAGAGTCTTGCAATTTCCATTTTACTCCTCCATGTCCAGACAAGCCCAGGGCTATAATGGAAGGCTTTTATTCCTTACTCTCTTGACTGTGCTGAGACTTTAAATTTATGGGGGCAACAGTGTGAATGGTCAGATCTTTGGGGCCATCTCTCTAAATCTTTTGAGAGTATAGGCATGCTGTAAATAATAATATCCAAACTGGAGATATGCTATTATTTATTGTTTATTAATTACTGTGAGTATGCTTTGTACTATATAAACATATGAAGACAATTATTGCCACAATCAAACTAATTATAACTGCTGACACATTTTGATATGTGATTAAAACATCTTGGATGGAACAAAAAATAGTTAATCTCATGGCTGATAGTCAACTACAAAGAACTATTTAATGTGAATATAATCTACATCTAGACTTTAAAATTCAGTTCAGTAAATAGATATTATCATCTAAGAACAGCACTTCCATGCAAGAAGTTTCCTGACACAAGCTCTGTGATGCTATTTGAAAACAAAGATCCTCTTCAGTTGGTAGCGGAAGAAAAGATGTTATCTGCAACCCAAAGCTGAAGAGTGGTAAATACATGTGACTGTTGCCATTTCATATGGTGGCAGAAAACCTTGACAGCTACTTGGTTCAGCCAAATTTATATTAAAAGCAAGATATCTGAAGGTGAACCACCCTAAAAGCTTGAGATTTAGTCAAAGATTCCTTATATAGCAATGTCATTGTCTGCCTTCATTGAGTATTGATCGTGTCACTGTTCTAGTGATGTTGACATAAACCATTTTGAAGTCTTCGGAAGGCAAAAATTGTGTATACCTACTAGACAAAGAATACTACAAACAATTCATAGTGTCTGTTGAAATTCACTTGTAACTGGGGTTGAAGCATGCAGGATTGTTTTGGAAAAGAATAGTAATGAATATTAGGAGTCATTCCTGAATATTAGGAGTCATTGCTGTATAAGCATCCACTATACAATCCTTCATAGAAGGAACAAAAGAGGCCATGGAATCCAGCTGCAACCAGACAAACATTAAGAGAGTGCATGGAATAAAGCACTGCCTCTCAAATGAGACTCTGAAGTTACTTTGTGTGGCAGACCAGGAGCGCAAACACAAAAGGAGAATAGATACATGGGATCACATATCTAGGCCTCATGGTCTCTTGTGAGCAGCCATGAACTTGGGGGTTTCCTTCTGTGAAACTCATGGTCCCCTCTTCTCCCGCACACCCCAATCCTCTGCATCAATTACAGTTCTAAGGTTGCCATCTTTTTAATGGCTTGCAACCACACCCCTGAGGCCCTGCCCTCTGCTCTGCCTCTTCCCCAATGGTCCTGATGCCGCTTCACCCCTTCACTAAAGGTCTTGCTCTCTTGTCTTCCTCTTGCCCCCAAGGCTCTGCACCAACTCTACCTCTTCCCCCAGATTAAGAAAAAAATTGGTCAGCATGACTTGTCAGCACTTGGACACACAAGCCAAAATCTGGACTGTGCAGATGAAACTGGATGGGTGGCCACCCTGTAGAGTTCTATATGATCTCGAAGTCCTCCGCTGTTGCTGCTCACAAGTTTTCCAGCAGTCCCAGTAGAGTGAAAATGACAAGTTTCCAGACATACTCTATGCCATCCTACTGTGAAAGGCAGTACCAAAACAGAGCAGGGTTGCCCGGACACCATGCAGTTGCTTGCAACAATACCAGCTTCAGGGCTTGATTCTCCAATGTCCTGAAATTGGTTTAGTCATTTACACCAATACAAAGTGGGTGGAAAAGGCTACCGAATCAGAATTGTAGTACTTTGCACAGGTAGAAATAAGTACCCAGATTGCAGGGCAAAGGAGGATCAGGTCCACAATCTAGGGCCACCTCAGCTAATGCTTCTAGCAGCAGAAATATAGAGACACTGTTATAAATAGACTGATCAATTCCATTGCTTCCCTTTAAGATGTAAAGAGAAGCAGTAAAATTGATCAGAATGGCATTAATTTAATTCTGCAGCTCCTGATACTGTCAGTGATTCACTAATTAAAGTTAATAATTAGGCAGTAATGGATGAGTTTTCCAAGACTTATAAATACATAATCTTCAACTACTCTCCTAAACTCTGCCCTTCAAGGCTGGTTGAAGGTATAGGGAACTTCTAGAAGCAAACAGATATACTAAAAATCAGAAATGAGAAGACACAAACTCTGTTGCCGTTTTGAGGAGAACATCTAATACTGACGTGGAAAACTGCATAGAAAACCATGTTAGCTCCTCAGTTGTTGTCGCCTCCTCAGTGCATATAACCTTTAGCTCTTATCTCAAATGTTGATTGATATTAAAGTTCTCTGGCTTGTGTAGGGAGTGTGTTTAAAGCCAGGAAAGTCTTCAACCCATGCAGAGAGCCAGGAGTGAAATCCCAATTTTATTGAAGTAAATTGCAAAACTCCCATTGACATCAGTGTTTTCAGAAAGTATTTTAGCTTCATTGACAACAATAGAGATATATTAGAGAAGCTTAGGATCTGTCCCAGGTTGTTTACTAGCTTGCTTATGGGAGACATATAACAAGCACTGATTTCAGTGGCAATATTGTTATTTCTAGTAGAAACATTTCTAAATGTAGGGTGTTGGATGGGGTGGATGGTTTGCATTTTCATATATGACCATTTTTGGCTACTGTTGGATCCCCAGTCTCATTGTTATTGGGGCAGGAATAATGAAGGATTGCTATCCTTGTTGTGTGAACCAAGGGCATCAGAACTGTCACTGGTATCCCAGATAGATGGGCTTGCCATCAACTAAATGTCACTCACTAGACAAGGGACATAGGTTCCAAAGCCCAGTGAGTTGAGAGAGAGAGGATGGGAACAAGCACTTCTGTCTAGTAGTTTGGTCCCCACTTAAGGGCCCTAGACATCATTTAATTCATCCTCTCTCCACTGTATGATAAAAGCGCTAATTTAGGCTCATTTGAGAGTCTTGTTACCACAGAGCTGAAATCACTGGTACCTAGGTGAAGTCTAAGTGTAAGACCTCTGATTCAGGATGCCAGTGTGTACCAACAATGAAGCTTCTGTGCTAAAAGCTGGAATCACCAAGGGTATGTCTACACTACCCTCCTAATTCGAAATAGGAGGGTAATGTAGTCATACCGCAATTGCAAATGAAGCCCGGGATTTGAATTTCCCAGGATTCATTTGCATAAAGCCGGCCGGCACCATTTTTAAATGCTGGCAGTTCGAACCCCGTGCCGCGCGGCTACACGCGGCACGGAGTCGCTAGTTCGGATTAGGCTTCCTAATCCGAACTAGCTGTACTCCTCGTGGAATGCCCTAGCTCGTGGAATGAGGAGTACAGCTAGTTCGGATTAGGAAGCCTAATCCGAACTAGCTACTCCGTGCCGCGTGTAGCCGCGCGGCACGGGGTTCGAACTGCCGGCATTTAAAAATGGCGCCGGCCGGCTTTATGCAAATGAAGCCCGGGAAATTCAAATCCTGGGCTTCATTTGCAATTGCGGTATGACTACATTACCCTCCTATTTCGAATTAGGAGGGTAGTGTAGACATACCCTAAGAGATATGTTACACTGTGGGACCTGAAGACACCCTGGTGATTAGTGAGTAGGGCAACAGGTGGAGAGTATTGAATCAAAATGAGTTGTGGGGATTGCTATCAGGGTGGGTGGAGGAGACGCATGGTGATAGGAGAGCTGGCAGAGAGGATCAGATTGGAGTGGGGTGTGGCAACTGGCCAGTGGGTTGGTGGTGGAGAGGGGTAGTGACTGGCCAGCAGGGTGATTGGTGGAGCAGTGCAATGACAGGTTGGCTGATGGCAAGGATCAGAAAGAATTGGAGTGGGATGTGCCCTAGCAGGGCAGCTGGTGGAGAGGCACTGTGAGAGGGGGCTGACAGAGAGAATTGGATCAGAGTGGAGTGCAGTGACTGGCTAGCAAGGCAGCTGGTGAAGAGGCATGGTGATAGGGCAGCTAGCAGCAAGGATCAGATCGGAGTGGCATGTGGTGATTGGACAGCAGAGAAGCTCGCAGAGAGGTGCAGTGATAGAGCATCTGGCGGCAAGGATTGGACCAGAGTAGAGTGTGGCAATTGGCCAGTAGGGTGGCTGGTGGAGAGGCGCTCGGATTGGTTAGAGCTGATGAGCAAGTTCCAAGGCAGTGACATGAGTAAGATGCTTTGTCTGCAGATGCACCTCTGAACTCTGGGAACCACCGTCCAAGGACAAGTGTAGATGGGGTGCAGAGAAGGGACTGGCAGGTTAATGGGACTTTTGGTTGCTGCACTTAAGAACCAGAGACAAAAGGACACTGCTGAATCTGCTCTGGGGAGGGGGTTACTCATGATTGCATATTTATGGATCCTGCTTGCTGCATTTTCCCAAATTAATGCCAAGAGGGGAAATATTGTCTCTCAGAGTGCTTGGGCAGTGGTGTGTCACAGATTACTGAGTGGGGGCTTGAGCTGATTTTGTGTTGTATTGTTGCAGAGGCACCCCTAGATATTGAACTCAGCTCTTGTTGCTGCCAGTTCCAAGGAACAGAAGAGTTACACAGAAAGGCTATGTCTAGACTACATCCCTCTGTTGGCAGAGGGATGTAAATGAAGCACTTCAAAAGTGCAAATGAAGGGGAGATTTGAATTTCCCGTGCTTCATTTGCATAATCACATCATGGCGCTCTTTTGAAAAAGTGCTATTTTGAAATTGAAACCACAGTCTAGACGCAGTTCTTTCAAAAATGGGGTGCTTTTTCTAAAGACCCTATAAACCTAAAAAAAAATGAGGTTTACAGGATCTTTCGAAGAAGACTTTTATTTTCGAAAGAACCATGTCTAGACTGTGGTAGTATTTGGCCAAGAAAATATGGAAATGTAGGACATTTTTCACATCTTAATCCAAAATGGTTGCTTAAGTACTTTCTGGGTAACAGCAGTAGGTCTCCTATTGTCTGAGAGTGGCAGGTGCCTCTGCAGTTATAAAACAGTGGAAGGTATTTTTGCTGCAGGAGATTTAAGGCAGTAAGTTGTAACACATTTTTAGTTTTTGAACGATTGCCTTTTGAGCTAAAAGACCCCAAGCCCTCCAATAGTCAAGAGTATAAGGCTTACCAAGTCCCTTGTCTGTGCTTGGGTGGCTAGCCCATGCCACTGCCCATGCTGTAACATCTGCTCTGCTGTTTTTAATAAACTAGCTTGAGCAGCACTAGTGCTTGCTTGTCTACCTCGAAGACATGGTCCCAGCTGCATTGGGACAATCTAGCCTTGTTTTCAGCATGGAGACTCACTGAAATCTGTGGGGAGGCACAGATACAGCAAAGGGCCAGTATACACGTATATTATTTACTTTTGTGTTAACTGGTGTGCATTTCAGCATATGCTGAAACTAGTCCAGAGCTTCCTTATCCGTTAATCTCCTTACACAAATGCGAGAAATACCAGGCCTCTGCAGAGCACTAGAGGGTCAAATAAGCCTAAAATAGCAGAGTGAAGGAAGAATTCTTCAGTAGGGTCTGAGAAGAGACAGTGCATGAAAAAAGTGCCAAGGGGTCAGGAGAGGAACACACAGGATAAAATACTTTCATCTATTGTATTGGGGTCAATAGGCTCCCATCAGGAAATCTTGAGCCCAAGATTAATTATTTATTGCAGTAGGTAAACCATTGTGCTCTTGAAGACACTGGGGTGACTTTAGGCATCTTTTAGATTTCTGTTTCACACATTAGAATTTTCTATCTATCTATCTATCTATCTATCTATCTATCTATCTATCTATCTATCTATCTATCTATCTATCTATCTATCTATCTATACACAATAGAGGCTAGCACTATAGTGGTGGGTGGCAATGAGAAGCCTTTTAACTCATTTTAGCATGTCCATCTTGGATAGAAAGGCTGGGAAACCAAAGATTAAATATTGCTTAAGAATTTCATAGCTATTCCAAATGGCACATCAAGATAGTTATGATTCACTGTGTAATTTATATGGCAGGAAATCTAGTTTTAAAAAATTCCCAGTCTTCTTATTTAACATTCTGCCACTGATTCATTCTTGGAACTTGATCATTTTTGTGTATATTTTAGGAACTCTTGTTCTAAAGTTAGACACAAGTCGTGTGTTTGTCAGCTCCCAGCAGATGAGGTCTTGCTGTTAAGCAACAAAACAAATAAAAATAGCCTTTTGGTTCTCACAGGAAATAATGATTTGGGAGATGGGAGGAGTGAAGAAACAAAAGCACAATATTGCAGTCTTAATTGTGGAAACATTCCTATTAGGAATTTAAGACAGAAATATTTCAACCCAATGAATCAGTGGCAGAATGTTAAATAAGAAGACTAGGAATTTTTTAAGACTAGATTTCCAGCCATTCTTTCCGAGCTATACATGCTTGTGATTAGAATGAGTTAAAAGGCTCCTCCTGAGTTAGCACAGAAAGAGTGGCTACTTCATTTGCAGGAATGTTTTAATAAAACTTATGTCAATATTTTAGACAAAAATATGAATAGTATAATTGATCTTCACTACTTGTGCTGAATTGTTGTGTAGATTTGCATTGCTATGCATAGGTGGCTGAATTTTAGTGACAGATAAAGTGGTGTCTACATACACATCCTTACCTTCCTTGTGAGGACTAATTAGCTAGGTATTTATTAAGAGCTATGATAGTTCTCTTATTACATCAGGGTATGTCTACGCTGCCACCCTAGTTCGAACTAGGGTGGCTAATGTAGGCATTCGAAGTTGCAAATGAATGAGGTGTACCGGTGGAATGAGGTGTACCAGTAGTTCGAATTAGAGAGCCTAATTCGAACTACCTACTCCGTACCACGTGTAGCCGCGGGCACGGAGTCCTTACTAACGGGGATTTAAAAATGGCGGCGCCCGGCAAGATGCAAATGAAGATGGGATATTTAAATCCCGGGCTTCATTTGCAACTTCGAATGCCTACATTAGCCACCCTAGTTCGCACTAGGGTGGCAGTATAGACATACCCTCATTTAGCATAAAGATCTTCCTCTGACATGTTTAAACATTTAAATAGAACACGCAATAGGAGAAAAAGCTGGGGCATAGAATTGCCCCATCTGTAATATGGTGAGCTGAACTGGAGAAAAGAGGGTCCAGTAGCAGGTGGGACCAGTTTTGTGAGCTCATTGGCTCAGGATTGCAAACTGGAGCCAGGTTACTAACACACAAATGTTATATCATTTGCCTATAACACTGGTGTCTCAGTATGGCTGTGTCTAGACTGCAGTTTTTTTTTAAAAAAAGTAGCCTTTTTTCGAAAAAACGTCACCTGCGTCTAGACTACAGCCGCGTTCTTTCAAAATTAAATTGAAAGAAAGCGGCTTTTCTTTCGACGGCGGTACTCCTCATTTCACGAGGAAGAACGCCTTTTTTCGAAAGTGCTCTTTCAAAAAAAAGGTGTTCTTGAATTCAAACAGGGTGCAAACAGACTGCCTGGGTTCTCTCTTTCGAAAAAGTGGCTCACTTTTTTGAAAGAAGAGGTTGCAGTCTAGATGCTCTTTTTCGAAAGAAGCTTTTTCGAAAGTATCTTTCGAAAATGTCTCTTTCGAAAGAGGCTTGCAGTCTAGACGTAGCCTATGAGAAAGAATCCCTTCTGTGACTCTGCCTGCTTGCTGTATCACTTCTTGCTAAGGAGGCACCTGCTATACACCCTCCCTTTGGTACTTGGAGCACCTGAAGGATGTGGGCTTGAAGTCAGCTGTGGTAGCTATGCATTGACTAGGAGGTACTTTGGACCACAGGTATCCCTTTATGTCTGATTTGCAGTCACGTTGAATATTTGACATTTCAGCACTTTTAATGCTAATGCCGATGTGTTGTCCCAGATATTTTGTGCCAATGCAGGACCAAATGGAAAGACTCCTATTGAGTTCAATATCTTTTAAATCAGGCCTTTGTACAGGAGGCAAAGGGATATGATGAAATCAAAATGGCCCACTATTGCATAGCCATTTGCTAGCTCTTGCTCGCTGCATAATCAGAGAGCTGTGATTGACATGTACCTTAGTCTTTATGCTCTATAATGTTTAATTGTGTTACACATAAAATTATGGACTTTAGGGAAGAAATCCATGATTTCTTAACCCTAGACTTTGATAGCACTTTTCTCACTTACAAGCTGTTCTGTAGCATCTGCTGTGGGAAAGAACAAACACATTCTTAGATATTTTCCTGGTCCAAAGAGTTTTAGGCATGAGACAGAGTTACCAGATTCCTAGGAAAATGTTGATTATCATGCAAATAAGGAATGATGTGTGTTGGCTAAAACTAAACAAATAATCAGTAACAAATAATTTATTCAGTGAATTCAGCCTCTTTTTCTGTTCCATGTTGTTCATTGACATATTTTTTCCACAAATGGTATTAGTTTATCTCCATTATTACCTAAGAACTCGATTTGGGCTTTGTGTTCAGCACTTTGAATGGAAAGGTATGTTGTTAATTCACCCCATGAGCAGCACGGGAAGGTCATTGTGCCTCTGGGAGACCCCATTACTATTGTAGCTATTATTGGTATTGTAGTAGCACCTACAGGCACTGATGCCACTGTGCTAGCCCATGTGCTAGCAGAATTTCCTACTGGGGCTACTCCTGGCAATAAAGTTAAGCACGTGCATAAATATTTGCAGAATTATGCCAAAAAATATAAGATGAGAGATAATGGATAGACAGAAAAACACCAAGAAACAATTCCTCTCCTCATTTCCTTCCTTGCATATGCCAGCAGTCCAGTATTGTTGCTCAACCTTGTAGATGTTTATTTGGGGCCTACATTTTGGCAGTAAATTTCCCAAGGTGTGCATGTTTTGGTTTCTGTGCATGAGCACTACAGCTCCATTCTAGCTATCTGGATGTCTAAGCCCCAGAACGATGTATGAACTGGAGGAAGATAACAGCAAATGGTCTGGTAGCACTTTATAGACTAACAAAACATGTAGATGGTGTCATGAGCTTTCATGGGCACAGTCCACTTTTTCAGAAGGCCGGAGTTATGAGTTTAGGATGTGCATACCCAAAATAAATAGGAAAGGGGAAGGGGAGAGGAAAAAAGGAAGGGAGGTGAGAGACAGGGAGCTAGAGGGAATCAGTAAGTAGCTGAAGATTGGGTAGTTAAACAAAGCAGATAAGAATCAAAGTCAATAGATAGTATCCTTCCTGACATAAGAGTCTACTCAAAGAGCTGATTGCACCTTCAATGGCTGTTAAGTTGGTAGTGTCCCAACCAATTTTCATCATGATTGAGTCCATTAGCATGTGAATTGAATTTGCAGATGAACTCTAATTCCAATGCTTCTCTGTGGATCTGGCTAGTAGAACTGGTTTGTGAGGCCCTTTGTCTGTTTAACTTGTCTGCATGTAAGCAGGCTCAGAATCCACCTACTGGATCAGGTTAGCTCACACAAAATGGCTGGAGGGAGATAGAGTCTCCTCATAACTCGGGGTATGTCAACACTACAAAGTTAATTCGAATAATAGCCGTTAGTTTGAATTAATTTTAATAGGGGCTACACATACAAACCGCTAGTTTGAATTTAAATCGAACTAGCGGAGTGCTTAATTCGAACTAGGTAAACCTCATTCTACAAGGACTAACGCCTAGTTCGAATTAAGTAGTTCGAATTAAGGGCTGTGTAGCCACTTAATTCGAACTAGTGGGAGGCTAGCTCTTCCCAGCTTGCCCTGATGGCCACTCTGGGCCAAACCAGGGAAACTTTTCTGCCCCCCTCCTGGCCACGGAGCCCTTAAAGGGACATGGTCTGGCTACAGTGCCCGTGCCAGATGCAAGCCTGCCAGCACCCAGCCAGCAGACCCTGCACCTGGCACAAGATGACCCAGCCACCCGCTGCCACCCAGCCCTCAGCCTCTTCCCAGGACCAGGCTGGTGGCTCCTAGGAGCCTGCCCGGGGCCGTAAGAGGCGGGCGCCCACTTGGTCTAGTGCGGAGATCGTGGACCTCATTGAGGTTTGGGGGGAGGCCTCCAACATCCACGACCTCCACACTAGGCACAGGAATGCAGCCGTCTAGGGCAGGATAGCTGCCAGCCTGGCCACCAAAGGCCACATGCAAACCCAGGAGCAGGTTTGCATGAAAATCAAGTTGGTCCAGTGAGACCCCCCGACCCTGAGCCCTGAGCTTAGAACATAAGAACATAAGAATGGCTGTACTGGGTCAGACCAGAGGTCCATCTAGCCCAGTAGCCTGTCTGCCAACAGCAGCCAACACCAGGTACTCCGGAGGGGATGGACCGAAGACAATGACTAAGTGATTTGTCTCATGACATCCATCTCCAGCCTTCCACAAACAGAGACCAGGGACACTGTTCCTATCCCCTGGCTAATAGCACTCCATGGACCTAACCTCCATGACTTTATCTTGCTTCTCTTTAAACTCTGTGGGTATGTCTACACTACCCTCCTAGTTCGAACTAGGAGGGTAATGTAGGCATACCGCACTTGCAAATGAAACCCGGGATTTGAATTTCCCGGGCTTCATTTACATAAGCCGGACACCGCCATTTTTAAATCCCGGCTCGTTTGAACCCCGTGCCGCGCAGCTACACGCGGCACGGACTAGGTAGTTCGGACTAGGCTTCCTAGTCCGAACTACCGTTACTCCTCGTGGAATGAGGAGTATTCTCTAGGACTCTAGGACTCGAGGACAGTATTCTCTAGGACAAGTATTCTCTAGGACTCTAGGACAGTATTCTCTAGGACAAGTATTCTCTAGGACTCTGTAGCCACTTGGTTAGAGCACTCATATGAAACTCTCAAGACCCAAGATTACACCCCTGCTGCAGTCTAGCCCCTATTTGCTCTTTGCTTTGGGAATCCCTGAATTTACTTCATCTGTGCCAAAATGAAAATCTATTTCCTTAAACTGACATATGACCCTTTGTGTTTATTCAGCTGTCAGAATTTATTCTCATTCTTTAAAGAGGGGAAAGACCCTGGGAGCTTCTAAATCATTAAGACTGAGGATTAAACTTTAGTCTTGTTAATTTTATCTAAAGTTTATTTTAAAAAAATTTGAACAAAATCTTGCCAGTTTAGGCATAATTTACATGAAGTCTGCGGGTCAACCTTTGCACTGAGTTACACTGTTGTAAATCTAGAGTTACTCCATTGCAAACAATGGAGTAAATGCAGGGTCATAATTTTTCTGCTGGTTGAGGGCATGCGATTCCTGTTGAAGTCACTGTGAGCCAAGTGCATAAATAATGTGATGACTGGGCTCTACGTGTATAACAGTGTTACTGAGAGCAGAATTTAACCTTGCATTCACAAAAGACAATGTATGTGTCAGAATGAAGGCACTGTAGAAAGACCTGTAGAAACTCTGTGGCTCTGAGGGGGAGTGTCTAGATTGCATGGCTCCATCAACAGAGCCATGGAGATGAGTTCACTAGACATAGGAAAATGAAGTGGCAATTTAAATAATTGCCGCTTCATTTACATCAAAATGGCCACCGCGCTGTGCAGATCAGCTGTTTGGCGGCACAGTGTGGTAGTCTGGACACTCCGTGGTCGACAACGGAAGCCTTTGTTGACCGCTCCATTATGCCTTGTGGAATTAGGTTTACTGCAGTGGTCGACAAAGGCTTCTGTTGTCAACTGCGGAGCGTCTAGACTACCACGTTGTGCTGCCAAACAGCTGATCAGCACAGTGCGGCGGTCATTTTGATGTAAATGAAGCGGCGATTATTTAAATCACTGCTTCATTTTCCTATGTTTAGTAAACTCATCTACATGGCTCCATCAATGGAGCCATGTAGTCTAGATATACCCTGGGATATGTGTGTAGCGCTGATAGACCCTTGTCATCAGCAGACGGGATTGAACCTGGAACCTTAGTCTACAATAGGAAATTATTTTGAAATAACTTATTTCAAAATAATAATTCACAAAATAACTATTTCAAAATAGCATGTCCACACTACAGGGAAACCTCGAAATTAGTTCAAGGTAGGCTCTCTTAATGTGGATATGCTACCTTGACTTGAACCCCTGGAAGCAGTGGGGAGTAATTACTTTGAATATCTCTGGGAAGTAGTTATTTCAAAATAGGAGCAGTGGAGCATCCACATTTATTAGCATTCGGATTTAGCCGACGCCATCGGGGGTGGGTGGGAATATGCTGGTGTTTCCATTGTGCGGGACTGACTAGCGTAGGGAAGTGGGCTAAAGGATGGGCAGTCAGGCAGTTAGGTAGCGCTGACAATACTTAGTCTTTTAAGTCAAGCAATTTTAGCTCCCCCACGCCAAGCAAATTCTGGCCTCCTTCCAGGGCTTTGACTCAGTACACCCTCCCATTGTGAGTGATTTTAATTTCTACAAGCTCCGCTTGGGCAGCTTGGTTTAGGTCTTAAACCCACAGCTTCCTCCCAAGTTTTGTATGCGGTGTTGAGGGGGTGACTATGGATATTTGTGCACCAGTGTCTAGTAAGAACTTTACCAGATTCTGCTCAACTATAAGGGTGGCGAATGGCCTTACATCGTCATCCAGGGCGGCCACTTGATGGTATGCGGCTGCTACTCATTTTTTGGCTGGATGTTCAGGAGTTTGCCTTTGTTGCCCCATGGCTTGAAGCCCTTTGCTTTTGCTAAGAGGAGTTGTTCAGGGGTCGAGATTCGCCTAACCTCCTCTTTGGTAAGCCCACAGTTAAGCAGGAAACCAAACACAGCCCTCTCCTGGGGGTACGTTTGGGGTACGTTTTTCTCCCTTGGGGCCGGGGGTGGGGACCTGAAGTTACAGCGGCTACCGCTCCCCATCATGGTTCGAGTTGACGGGTCGGAATGTGGATCTTAACTATTATGGTGTACAAGCAAGTTAATGGTTGGTCAACAACGGTGCGTAGCCACATTATTTAGCCAGCATCTGGATGCCCTGTGGCCTCACAAACTGAGTCTTTTGCTATTCCTGGAACTGGGATTTGTGAGATGTCGTTGACAAATCTATGTGGCTATCCCCCGGTCTGTTGGGCCCATGTCAGGTTGAGGGGGTTCCTTGCAGGACTCCAAACAGCTATAGAGAGCTCAGCTACGCCATACATTAGATCTTGCGGAGCCTTTACAGCTCCATGAGGGATGTTAAATGAGGCTAGCGTGGTGCCCATGAGCTGGGTGATCACAGAGGGGAGAGGGATTGGCCAAATATTATTGTGTTGGACAATGATGGGGTTTCCTGCCCTGCCATGCCAACTGGCATTGCGCACCAAATAGGTGAACTCCTCCGAGTCTACAATTTCGCTACCATTTTCTAAAGAGACGTGCCCCAACCAAATGACTACCGGTTCTCTGTGGCGTCTATGGGTGGCTTCAATCAGTTCCCTCCTTTCTGCCGCAGTGCGGGTGTGGAAGACGGATTAGGTCGTGGTGTTACCTTGTTGGTCCACCAGGTGCTTGGTGACCACCACAGGGCAAACCTCCCGGGGCTGGCTATCTTCTTCGACGGGGGTGGGAGATTTTTTGGGCGGGAGTGGGGCAGAGGGGTACGGAGGCATGGTTCGGGTAAAGGTGGTACTGGTTCCTCAATGGGGTTTTGTGTGCCGCCAGCTCTAGTACTGTTCGTGGGGCACATTTGCTGTGTGACTGTTCATGCAGTAACTTCATACTGTTCTTTTAGGCACAGTGTGGTTATGAACTGGCCGTACAGTGCTCCTAAAAGGTGGTGAGGTTCATAGGTATCAGGTTTTAACTTACGGCACATTCCCGTGTTTACGAGGGTGGCGGCTACCTTGGCGGCTAAGGTGTGTGCTTGGCCCCCGGTCTCTAAATCGAGGTAGAATGTTGAGGGAGAGACAGAGGCTCCTGCCTTTGTTATGCAGGCCTCCATAGCCTTAAGGGCATGACGGGGGGGGGGGGGGAGGGGAGGAGGGGTTGCTGCTGGAGCTAGTGGCTTTTTAAGACCTGCTAGTTTTACCTGCTTTTCCTCCAGCAATGGGGAAAAGTGACTAGTGGGGTGTATGCGGAGGACGCAACCCAGTGATGGGCTGTCAAGGCATACCTCCCATTTCTGATCTCCAGTGGCGATACTCAGGTGTCCCAGTATGCTGTCACCTGTGTTGGTGATTTGGTGATATTGGGCATGGAAGAGTAAATCTTCCAGGGTTAAGTTAGTTCTATCTTCCCACGGGCATCTTATTCATGACGCCATGTCGCAGGAACCACAGGTCCGATGATGCATACCTCAGGGGGGAAGGAAAGAACCAGGTGGACCATTTTAGTCAATAAAAGATATTTATTTATGACAGTTCTGAATTGATAGTATTTATTCTCATATTTTTAATTGACCGTGTCAATAATGAATTTACAATATTTATTATATTTATTCTACAATTTCTAGTTGAACGTATCAGAAATATAAGGATGGGAACGGCAAGGAGAATAGTCTCTGCTCTAGAGATATCAAGCTATAGTAATTAATAACAGTGATAACTACAAACTCTATGTACTACCAAAACAACTATAACACTAAGCTATACAACAAGGAAAATCAAATCATACATACCAACTTACACAGCACACAGAACATTTCAAAGATATTGGTTCGGTTGCAAAGGCCTTGGTTACACCCGAAAGTCGGGGAAGGTGGCTGGTCAGTTGATCAGGCCAGCAGCGCTTTGAAGTATACTGGAAGGCACATGCACAGTGTTGTGTGTGCTGCGATGACCTCTTTGAGCGAACTGTGCATTGGGTATTTATCCCCAAGTCTGCACATCGCTTTCCTGCACTTGCATATTACCATATACGGCCCAACGGTCACCAAGTGGGGGTATGTGTCCCAGGGGTTGGGCCAAAACTGTGCAGGTTTCATGAGACCAGGTAAGCCCCGCAGTTCTCACACCACGGTGATGGGTGGGACAGTCCAAGGCTATTTTCCCCTTTTCACACCTTCCCTTTTTCTAAAGGCAATGGTATGCAGGAAGGATGCAGCTGGTTTCCCCCAAGGAGTACTGTGGCCCACTATAGCAAGAGCGGCCTGGCCAAACTTTTTACTGGGGAGCCAGTTTTTCTAACATCACTCAGTTCTTTCAGGAGAGAAGTGAATAGAGAGAAGAAGAAACCTTGTCCCCGACCCCAAAATTGCCAACCAAACTCTCTGGCTGAGTGCACAGTGATGGGGAGGTGGGGAGTTGCTTTGAAGAAAGTGGTGAGGAATTTTACACCCTTCCCCAGGGGAAGATGGAAACAGGAGTGGAATTGTGAGTCTTTGAGTAATAAATTACCTCTGACTAGATTGTATCTAGCATGGAAAGTTCACTGATTACAGTGAGCCAACCAGGGCATAACAAAGGTGTGCATGCAGTGTTGAAGTCAGGTTTTGCAAACAGTGGGGACAGTGGTGGTGGGTTGGAGTGTGTTCTTTTCCTGCATGCACCCAGCGATGGTGGCTCCTGTCCAGAACAGCAGGGCCTAGATCCCCACTCTGGGGGATGCCCCATTCCATCATAATTGAGAGGCAGTCAGGCCAAATTTGAGTGAACAGCATTACAATATGGTGCCTTGGAGGGGGCAGAGGCAATTGCCCCCAGGTGCCTGCTAGGCTAGAGGGGTGCCAATTTAGCAGCGGAGGGAAGGATGGTGCTAGGACCCCACGGGCACCAGCCAGACAGCAGAAGGAAGGATGGCGCTAAGATCCCACGAGTACCAACCACTTCTGCACCTGCAGGAAATCAAAACTGAGCATGAAGTGCCCGGCAGGGGCAGTGCACAGGGTGGGGGTTCAGGATGAGGATGTGCAGAACACAGCTGGCACACAGACCCCATCTGCACCTACAAGCCACACAATACCCTTCAGTGCCAGTCAGTCCGAGGTGCCACCCATTGGGCCACAACATCCGGGTTTTCACCTGTAGCCCGCCTCGCTGAGAAACCGCAGCCACCAATTGGCCAGAGGGCACATCAGTATGGCTGGAAGCGGAACGGCCCCATGTGCCGGAGAGAACCCCGTGTGGCAGTAGGACAGGCAAGGGGGGGGGTCTGGCTGGGGGTTGGGGACACAAATTTTGCCTTTACTCCTGGGCACATAACACCCTCACTACGCCACTGATTCTGCCTATGATATGTGTAGGAGTGCTATAATATTATCGTTCATACCATTCATTAATGGGGATCCCATTTAAAACATTCTTGGCTCTATTGGGGTACGTCTAAACTACATGCCTCTCTGTCGGCAGAGGCATGTAGATTTGTTTGTTCAGCAAAGGCAAATGAAGCCGCGATTTAAATGATCGCGGCTTCATTTACATTTACATGGCTGCCGCGCTGAGCCGACAAACAGCTGATCAGCAGTTTGTCAGCTCGCGCGCTAGTCTGGACGTTCCCCCGTCGACATCAAAGCCCTTTGTCGGCAGCCCCAGTAAACCTCATCCCACGAGGAATAATGGGGCTGCCGACAAAGGGCTTTGATGTCGACAGGGGGAACATCCAGACTAGCACGCGAGCCGACAAACAGCTGATCAGCTGTTTGTCAGCTCAGCGCGGCAGCCATGTAAATGTAAATGAAGCCGCGATCATTTAAATCGCGGCTTCATTTGCCTTTGCCTATCTGTCTAATCTACATGCCTCTGCCGACAGAGGCATGTAGTCTAGACACAGCCTTGGAGAAAAAGAATGAAGTGAGCACAAGTTAATTAATTCTGATCTCACAGATGTGGGCTGGATGAGCAGAGAGCAAAGCATGAACAGAACAGACAGGGGTTAAGAGAATAAAAATGTCCCAGCAGTATAAGCATGAACACATGCAAATTACTCCCTAAGTCTTTCAAGATGGATCATTTGTTTTTTAGTAAACCTTATAAAAAGAAGTTTATTCTAATCATAACATGCTAATATTTTACTAGGATATTTATTTTTATTTCAAAAGCCACAGAATAAAAAAGTCAAAACAAATGTTGCTTTCATTTTAGCCAGAGAAAATCCAGAGTAAATCCAACAAAGCCATTAAGAACTACTTTGGGTTTATACTGGTATAAATAAGACAGAATTTCGTCCTTCCCCTCCAACAAATTTGTATGTTTCAAGTACATGAAATGCTAGCACATTGTCCGGAGGACATCCTGCAGTCACAGTACTCTTTTCAAAAATAAATAAATGTAGATGCCAGATTCTGCCATCTTTACTCATCTTAAGTAGTATTTGGGCTCAGGTCCTTAAACGTATACAGGCCGTCAACTCTTATTGAGATCAATGGGAGTTAGGTATCTTTATACCTTTGATGTTCTGGGCCTTGCTCCTTTGAATCACTGGGACTCCTCAGGGAACTAGGTGCTACTTGGAGTAATTAGAAGTGTTTGAACTTGTGTGAACAGTGACCAAGACATGACAACCTATATATCCATTACCAATGCCCTGCAGTATCCAGTTAATAGAAGTCCAACATCTATAGTTCTCAAAATCTTGTCACAGTTACTCTGTTTTTATTCTAGAGTCCTGTCTGAATTCACCAGGGCTTTTTCCGGAGTAAGGATTTAATAAAACTTCAGGACTTGGCCCACTGAACCTTAATTTCTCTTTCTGTAGTTTTCTAAAGTGTGAGTTACTTCTTGATTTAGACCAGAAGTCTGAAGTGATAATTTATCACAGAGCTTAGGCTCTAATTTAATTTTGTTAATGAAGATGCTCTTCAGTTGTTGTGCTCTGGCTTGATTCATTTTTACCTAGGGGAAAAGAAATACTGGTTAAATATTGCCACATTTGCTCAGCTCTGTTCTGCTTAAGAAATGGAGCAGGATAAAAGATAGCATTCTAGTGTGATGGAGTGTTCCATCACTGGATCTTGATTTCTGACTGACAGGAGTTCAGAGGGTTAAAGAGCTATACAACTAGCCCTGGTTTTGAAAGTGTCAGTGTAGCCTGTGATCTTGGCTTAGGTAGAGACCTAATTCAGCTTTGAAGGGATTCATCAACCTGGGACTGATGCTGGCCTGGAAGCCAGGTTTAGGCAGGGACTTGCCCAACTTGAAAGATGTGCTCTAGCCCTGAGACTTTCTCTAGCCTGAGGGTTTGGTTTAGATAAAGGCTTGTTTTCAGCTTTGAAAAACTTAGCTTGGAATCCTGCCCTAGAAAAGGGTCTGCTTCAGTAATGAAAAATGTACTCTAACTAAGGAGTTTGCTGTAGCTGAGAATGATTTAGTCCAGATGGGAGAGTTTTGTTTTAGGCAGAGGACCTGCATCAGCCTTTAAAGATTCTCCCTAGTCTGAAAAAAAAGTTTGCACTAATTCTTGTGTGAGTTTTTTTAAACTGCGGGGTTATATCATCAATATGTTGTATGTGAATTTCTGTAACCTTCACTGTCCGTTCCTAAAATTTTAAAAAGGCTATTTTTTCATAGTGCTTCTTCTGAGCCTTTTTCTGCCTCTCTACCTTTCATGGTATTTCATTACCCACAATTTCTACGCCTTAAATTGCTGTGTGACTAGGGTATTGGATCAGACCTTGTACTGACATGATGTCTTTGAGTTTATCTTCCTAGCCTTTTAAAATAGTGTGATGGGAGGCCATTCCCAATATAGGAAAAAGGGTCCAACTGCCAATGGCACGTATTTGGTTATGGCATGATTTCTTTTGTGGCCAGTGCTTTGAGAGATCACTTACAACAATGGAACAAAAGCCCATCCCAAATCCTTGCAAAAATCTGTATGCAGGGCAAACCTGTTTATCAGGAAGCCTAAGGGGATATTTGAATATTTGGAATAAATGGGATTTCAGATGAAGGGTAGTTGGACTTTGAGCCAGAAAACAAAGATGCTCTTCACATTCATACCCCACATACATACTGAAGAAAACACTGGGTGGCTTGTTAGCTTAGCTGACCTTCACTAATTAGTTGACCTGATCAGCAGGTGGCTGTACTTCTGGGACTCTTGGGTAGGAGCACAACCCTGGGGACATAACCTTGGTCACTATTTTTTCTATCTGATAGATTAAAAGCATTTCAGTAGCACCTAGGAACCCCAATCAGGGCTAGGAACTGTGCAAACACAATGTAAGACAGTCCCTGTCCTGAGGTGACTACCCATTATGGTTGTGCTATATACTTCTTTAGGCTAGCTTTGAGTGAAGTAAAGTTTGTGAGTGACTGAGGGCAAAATCAACAGCCTCATAAGAAGTGTAGAAAAGTCAGTCCATGCTTCCCTGGAGAACTCCCTCAGCACCCTTCAGTTTGGATTTCCTATTTTCAAACTGGCTACTGGCATTTTGGTGGCAAAAAACAAACCTGGATTACAAGAATGAGGGACCTACGCAGCTTTGAACCTAGATCTCCAAAAATGTTAGTGTCTGAGCCCCCTGAACACTTCCATCTAAGTGTTCTGAAAACAGCTTCAGGCTTTTTTTTTTAATACACTTGGGTTAACAAAGCTCCCTATAGCAAGTCACGAGTGCTTAATAAAATAATACAAAGTGCCAGCTTTAAACCTCTGGTGCAGTAAATGTTTCTGTGATTAGATGCTTTTCAACCATAAAGTTTTAAATAGGCTTTAGTACGTTCCAGCTTGAAAATAACCAGTGTTGCTGGCCTGCATTTATCCTCCAGGTCAGACAATGAAAGTTCCAAAATGTAATAAATTCCTTCTTACCTGGTTTTGCTGAGTCAGTAGTGTAAAACTGACAGACACAGCATCCTACAAAGAGAGAATGGATTTGATGTATCTGAATTGATTTCTTCCTGTGATCAAAGTCATGCGCATAGATAGTTTTCAACTGTACCATAACTCAGTCTTTTAGTTTCAAACAGATGATGGCATTCTGGCTGCCTCACAGCATCTCACAGTAAATCAGCTGGAACTGGGAAGATGATCAGAATTGGAGGTAGAGAAAGGTTGCAACATAATTAATTATATCCAGGAGCAGTTATACTTAGGTTTGGGGGGAAATTATTTGCATTACAAGTAGCCCCCAAACAAGATCAGGCCCTTTTTTTCTTAGGACCAGTGCAAACATACTAAAGACAATCCCTGCCTCCAAAGCACTTGCAGTATAAATAGAGTAGTCAGACAAAGATAGACAAGCAGAAGTGACTTGGGAGAAGACACAGCTATGAACACAACCCAGGTCTCTCTCTCCCAGCTTAGCTCCCTACCCCCTGGATCACATTGCCTTATTCTGTGTTGAAGGTTTTGCCAGTTAAATTTCCACTCCTTTTCCAGCCTTTGTGTTTTTAGAATTTTAGAAATGAAAACAAAGGCACACATCTGTCAGTAGCGCTAGTGCTTCTCTAAGAGACTGTGATTTCCTCATGTTAAACTTCTGGTCAGTTCTCAGAATCTACCATTCAACCTATGAACTGAATTATGTGGAGGATCACTACCCTTAAATTGTGGCCTGTGATAGTATTACACCTTTTCGTTAGGCTGACTGGGAGACAATCATAACTCCCGTCAGGGTGTTTGGCTCTGCTGACATTCTTCTACACTTTCAAAAAAGTAGCCCAATAATTCAATAAAAGGATGATCACTGGACATAGGCCAGCATTTTTTAATCCTCTGAAAATATTACAACTGCTCAGGGCAGAGAGAAGAACTCCAGATTCTCCAGTCCTGCTGCATGCAGGAAAGCCTGGAGGCATAAAGTCACCTCATACAGCTTGTAATGTTTGTTTCTACACTTGGCAGGCTCCTAAGTCTCAGGAATGCACATCCTTGAATTAGAACTATCTCTGCAGTGTAGGCAATCATTACATCTGATGAGGAAGCATGAAAAGAAACACACATGTGGTTGAATCCACTCCTCTGAAGTCTGTGGCTTTTTGCTGACAGGAAGGAAATCCTTTCAAAAACATACTTTTTAAAGCGTTCCCATTGTTTTTAAACGATGTGGGCCAAATCCTGCCTTCAATTACACTGATTAATCCAATTGGCTAGTCCATGGGTGTGTACAAAGCTTTGTGGGGAGATTTAGACTTTTTGTTTTGCTTTTCACATACAGTTCTTATTCTTAGAGTGTACATATTTTTGTAAAGAGTTTTCTAGGTCTGAAATGTGACAGAGCAATCTGGTGTGGAAACTTTCTATCTGAAAGGTGCAAGGAATGTAGTGTTCCCTTCTACAGTATATGTGATCTAACTAAACATATTCACATACTTCCTTTTGGAAATAAGTCAAAGCCCCATTGGCTTTCCCTTGACTCCCGTGGGATTTGAATCAGGCCCTTTGGAATCAGTCCTGCTTTCATGGTTCGCCTTGAAATCCCGTGTTTTTACAAGAAATTGCATTTGACTCTCAGAAGACAGTATTGTTGCATATAATATAACAGTACAGCTTAGTCTGTGCTTGTAGGGTTGCTCAGCTACACTGATCACAATGAAAAATTGATAAATTGCCAATAAGTAAGGCATAAATATGACCGCTGTGCTCTACAAACCTGTGAGTAAGCCTTTTTTCTCAGAAACCAACATTTTTTTAAAATTATGTGATACAAGAAGCAGATAAAGCAATTTTGAATTACCTGATCATCTACCCTGGGAGTCCTTTTCCTCTTCTAGAAATGAACCTGTTCCAAGGATTTGGGAATTTTCAGTTAACTTCTACATTGCATTTTTATTTTCATGCATGTCTGTCCAGGATGAGAAACAAATATACTTAAACACTGCTTCCACAATATTTCCTGCCTCCCAGAAGCAAAAAAAATCCTTTTCATAGTTTCAGCAGAGAAGCTGTTGACAGAAGATTTTCTTTTCAATTTGACAGGTGTAAGACATTCAGGAGAGTTTGGATAATTAATCAGTCCTCCCTCCAAGGCCTCAATCCTGCACCTTTCCATCTAAAGGGAGTTTTGTTTCCATTTGCTCCAACACGAAGAGGCTTAGACCCCATGTCCTTTGACCCATTACTAGGAAGCAGCTTTTCTGAAATATGGAGACTTCATACATTCTGCTTAAAATGAATCACAAGAAAATACGTTATACTTATTCCCACTGCAAGTCATGCTAACTCAGTTAATTCTGTGGACCAATATCACTGTAGTGACTTTGAGAATGAATTTTTCCATTTTAGGGAAGAAGCCAGTTTAATCATCTAGAAGCTTCTGTATTTCTCCAATGACAGGCATGTGATAGTGGGAAGCGAGCTTGCAAGCATCTCTATGCTGCTTCCTCTGTTGTGAACCACCTCTGACCTGCAGTGTCTGCCGCTAGAGATGAGAGGGCCATTCAGTCTCCATGACTACTGCTGGGTGAGCAACTGGCAATGAGTAAGTCATTCCAAAAATGCAGCTTTTTTTTTCAATGCTCCACAAAGAGCTTGTGATTTTTGTGAAAGTATGTGCTATTTTTGATAATTATTCATTGTCACGAATACATTTTGGCCTGCTACCTTGCAAATTGCTGACCAAGTAGCTTTATTATTCACAGTTCCCACTCTGTGAAGAGCCACCTAAGTCCATGCTGCTGCATCCACGATATTGTTTCTGCGTCCAACTGGATGACCTAACTTTTTTAAATGCGAGGAAAGCCTTCAACCTGAACAATTTGTAGCATCATTGTTCTTCTCTGGGACAGGGCAGTGAAAAACTTTAGGGATGAAGGGAGTGGGTAATAAGTAGCACCTGTGAATTTCTGAGCATTTGAAATCACCACTACCCATCAGCAGTGGGGCAAGCATAGGGTGATGTGTGTGTGGGGGGGGTACGGACTATGTGGTATATCCTCCAAACACCTCTAATAATTCTGTGAGGGGTGAAGGGAAGGAGAACAGGGAGGTTTTGTCTGAAGCAGCTTCTGAAACAATGAACAGTGGGTATGCGTGTGGTATGGCAGATTCTTGAGGAAGGAATGAGTAGCAACCGCTTCCGTACCAGCCTATAGACATTTTTGGTCCTCCTCAACCACTGCTTCAGCAGTAGAGCCTATCTGCTAAGTTCCCCAACGGCAGTAATGGGGTGAGAAGCTCCTAGGACAGCCAACAAAAGTGAACACAATGATCCTCTGTGGACTAGATTCAGCTCTACCACCAGAAATGGGCTTTCTTGCCTGTGCTACTGAATTGAGAATAGATTAATATTTTTTTTTCAAAAAGAGAGGAATTATCACTATTGAAACCAGACTCTCTTGTAGAATCACAGTATTTAAAGTGAAGACATGTTTTATTGCTAAGATATCATGCAGTGCCTGGAGTAAGTAGAAACTATTGTCTACTTTAGGAACAATAGAAACCAGAAGAAACAATAGAAATGCATCATTTTGCTTTCATAGAATTTTACCGACAAACCTATATTTTTGCAATTTTGCTCACCCCTTCAGAATCTTCATTAGTCTCTGTTTTGAGCAAATGTCTATTTTCTCATTAAAATAATCATGATTTTGGGGTGAAATCTATCACCATTTGTAAAATTGGGCTACCTTCTGCCCAAAAATTGTTTCACTAGAGACAATGGTACTACACATCAGTGCCATTTTTGCTTTTAAAAAGTCTGTTCCATATTAAAAATGTCCACAGAAATGTGGTCCATTTTGGAGTTTGCAAAGAGATGCAAAAAGCCTTGTGATTCAAGTCATAATGAATCTTGTTGCAAATACTTTGCACCATACTCATCTCATCTTATAGCAATGTTGCCATTTCACTATACTGTCATCCTCTGATACTACACTATCCATACAAGAACTTAGTCTGGGTAGTCATTTAACAGCATATGTTATGGCTAGTCAAAGAGCCAATTGTGATATAGCAAACTGATTCTGCATTTCCTTCCTCTAGTGCAATTTCACTAGCCTTGATGACTGTGTAGCCCTTATTAGCATGCCATATTCTATATACTGTTAATTCTCAGTAAGAGGCTAAGCAGCTGGAAGCTTCTGCAGATTGCCAGTAGGGGAACAAGCTCCCACACACATAGCCTAATGTAACAACAGTCCACAATTATTAACAAGAAAATATTTTTGGGATGAAGGGGCAGGATTCAAAAAGTGATAAATCTTTCTAGTCTCTTGTCAAAAACATCGCTCAAACTGAAGGAAAAGAGGTAGCGTCAATGCCAGCCTCTGACTTTTGGGGGCTTCATTTGGCAAAAGGACCACACTCTGTGTGTCCATTCTCTCCCTCTTCATGCTGTGCATCATTTCAACTGACAGATTTACACAGGAAACCTGCTTCTGTGATGCCTGCCGTAGTTGGTGGCAAACAAGAATATGAGGGAATTAACTTCTGGCCTGCTGACAGTGGCTAAATCTGCCAAAGCAGAGCTGGGTAATTTGGTTTCTTTCCTTTGTTGATTTTGTGCCAGCCCACAAGAGAGGATTAAGCAGCTAAATTCTGCATGGAGAACTCTACCCCTTTCACTCAAATCCTATTGTCTTGGTAGAATGACAGTAGCTGGTTGTGCCAATCTTTAACATCTTGCTGGCATTTCCCCAGAACATATCAGCTTTTGGTCCCTGAAAAGAGGGATTTGTTAAAGAACTAAAGTCAAAAAGAAATAAAAGGGCCAGACAAGGATGAGAAGCTGTGGAGTAAAAGTTATGCCTCGTATTAATTAAAGGAACAAAGTTCTCTAATCCTAATATAGACTCTGCAGTGAAATGTCAGTAAGTCCCTAACTGTTCTTGTCACTGTAGCACATTAACGGTGTTCACTCTCTGTTATTCACAGTGTTTGATTCATTCAAGAGTGATGTGCTATTGAGCTCCTAGAGGCTCTTCATTCATTTTACTCATTAACTTTGGGTGTGGAATACTCTAAAAAATAAAGTCTTCAGTTCCTTTATAGGCATCAGAGACTCTTGAATAAACTTACTTTAAAAAGGCTAGGGATTGACATAAATTGTTGCCATAACTGAACTGAACCTAAACCCTCCTTGAGCTTCATACATATTTCTTTAACTGTCCTTTGAAATTTTAATACTAAAATGCTGTGAGAAAGGCTGGTTATTATGTGCTTCTGAACAGAATCACTCATAGATTTAATAATCTCAGAGGGATAGCAGTATTAGTAACTTGAAAAACAACAAGTAATCCTGTGGCACCTTAGGCCTGGTCTATGCTTGGACCTTAGTACAAAATTAGCCCCCCAAGGTCGATTTTCTAAGCAGTGCATCCACAATACCAAACCCATTATTCCAGATTAAGGGGCCACAGAATTTGATCTCTGTAGTTCTGCTTTTCACGAGGAGTAAAGCTATTTCTGAACTTGTAAGTCCAAAATAACATTAGCATAGACATTCCAGTGCCACTAATTTGAATTAACTGCCCCTGGGAGGCCTTCCACAGCTCCCCAGAGTGCTTCCTGGGGCTCTGAGTCCAAGGCATTACTATGGACGTGCTACCTCAAACTATATTGGATTATTCCCTATAGTGAGGCCATGGAGCACTGAATTTGTAAAATTGGGTGTCCAGAAGTTGAACTCAGTAAATTTGAAATAATTTCCTAGTATAGACATGGCCTTCGAGACTAACAAAAATGTATACATAGTACCATAACCTTTTGTGGGCAAACCCCATGATGAGCTTGAGCAGAGCTGAGCTTGAGCTTGCAGATTGTGGTCATATAGTCTGCACTCCTGCACTACATGGACCTTAGAATTTCACCCAGTGATGCCTGTATCAAACCTCATGGCTCAGTGTTACAGAATACCTTTTGGAAGGTCATGCAGTCTTTAGTAAAAGATTTCAAGAGATGGAAGAATCTTTAGTTTAAGATTAAGTGTCTTTGGAAAACCAGAAAGGACTAAAAATCGCATGAGGAAACGTGGCCTTCTGGGGAGCTGAGCCTTATAGTCTACATATCAAAGAAGCTTTCAGAAGTCTGTAAAATACTTAAGTACTTTCTTAATCCCTCTGAAACTTTTGCAGTTCAGCCTTAAATAGCTCTTGTCTTGCTTGAGTGTGACAACTTGAAGGGGGGGGAGGGGAGGGAAGAACTAACCAAAGACGGCTGGTCCCTTTCCTAAGGAGGAAGCTACAGATATCCTCGACCTTAATATATTTTCCTAAAGTCATTCATAAGCATGATGTGGTTAAGGTATTTAGCTGTATCTAGCAATTTCCACAAACCTTACTCATATAGTTCCTCTGTTAAACACAGAGAATAAGTTTCCAGGACAGCTTTTTTGGGGAAAAATCATTACCTATAAAAGCAGAGCAGTAGAATGAAGAATACTACTTACAGGAAAGGAAAACACTAAACTTTAAAGATGGGAGGAAAGAAAAGCTTATTAATTAAAAAATCCATATTTGGACATTTTTTCTCTTTACAATTTGTTCTATATCTTCTGTGGATGTTATAAATATACAATGAAATACTTCACACCAACTCACAGCATTCAATTATGAATGCAGATCTAGATTAATCAGGTTTGAATCTGAGCTTATTCTAAAGTGATTAGGGGCTAGCTATGTAATTTATATCCAGATCTATGTTTGGAATTAAAATACCCTCAACATTTGAAGTATCCAGAGCAGGATTTCTACTTATGCCCATATCTATGGAAAGCAGACTTTTTTTTAAGGAACAAAAATCAAAGCAATATTTTTAGACAGAAGGAATAAAGTGATAAGGAAGTGGTTGTCAGGTAACATAAACTAAATAGGGGCAAAATCCCAAACCCATGAAAATTAAGGGCAACATTTCTATTGTCTTTGACAGGGCCAGAATTCCACACTTGAAATTTTTCTCTTATGCGTGAGTTTGTTTTATTGGGATAAACTAGTGGCACAACAGCAGAGCACTTTGCTTTCTAGTAGAAAAAGCCAGTTACAAATTCGACTTGGGAGCATTATCATCATATCTTATGAATCTAGGCAGTCACAGCTCATTTTTATCCCCATAATACATAATCTCACTCACAATCTAGTCTTAGTATGTATAACACAATTTGTTCTTAAACACATTGGTGCGTTTTCAAGGTGCTGGAGAGTCACAGGAGGAATTTTCTGTGTTGGCCTACCCCCATGGAAGACAACAAGAATTGGACCTCCCTGGTTCAGCACCCTCGAAACTTGACCAGTCCCAGATAAAGGGATTTGATGGACCAGGGGAGGTCCCTTCATGGCCCGTGCTGCCCCACTGACCCTGTGCTAGGACTCCAGCTTGGTTCCACTGCTGCTGGGCTCCAGCCCCAACTCCTCCACTGCCTGTCCAGTCAGGCCTCCCCAGGCCAGGCCTCTCCAACTGCCACTGGCCCTGCTGATGCCAGGGCCCAAATTTCATGGCTAGGGCCAGAGCTCCCCTAGCCGCTGCCAGAGCTGAAACTCTCTGTTCACAGTCGGGGGCCAGAGTTCCATGGCTGATGCTGAAGCTCCACAGTCAGGGACAGAGCTCTGCATCTGGGGCCAGAGCTCCATTGTGTTACCCCTGGGGCCTGGATAACATGCTAATACGGCCTGCTGGTAAACTCCCCCCCCTCCCCTCCCTGTCAAAAAGAAAACAGATCCGCCCCCTCCCTCAGGGACTATTACCTGTGAATTAGGCCCATAAGAAAACAAAGGGAAAAGACTCTGATTAAAGGTGAAAACAAAAAGGAACTGTATTAGGGATTGTGTACAAAAATAGGGAAGAACGGGGGAAGAAGCCCAGCACAAACTAATAATCATCAACAAAACAGTGAAAGTGAACAGTAAAAACCCTCTATATAATCATAGACAGCACAAATATAAAGGTAAGTTGTACCCCAACTACAGATGGCTACTTGCTTTTCTTGAACTGGAGCGACAGGATCCAGAGAGCGTTGCTCGGGACCTACAACCCTTAGGCTGGTTGGGAGACCTCAGGGATCTACCGGGGCGTCCCTCGCTGATGGTAAGGAACTCCAAAGAGGAAGGCAGGTAGGTGGTGTTTGCAGGATGGAAGGTGATAGATGGTTCCTCTCCTGCTCTCCAGCTTGGTCCGCAGCTGGATCAGGTCTCTCAATACCCACGCGAATGCTGTCTCTCAGGTGGACAGCACCCCTCCTGGCCTGCGTCTGAGCTTATATAAACTTTTGGGCAGGAAACCCTCTGAGGTTGTTTGCCCGCAGTCCACAAAAAGGCGGGAAAATCCAGTTTGACTTGGTTCTTGTTTACCACTCCATAGGAATGACCTCTCCCTTCCCCAAAATCACGTCTCACAAACTCCAATTTGTCTATGTCAACTCCATTTTGATATTTACCCAAACTGCCCATAATACCATTAAACATCATCACTCTATTACCTATTTTACATCATAACTATTTATCATGACAGAGGCTCCAGCCTACAGTTGCCAGGGCCAGATCTCCCTGGCCAGGGCTGGAATTCCCTGCTGGGGCTGGAGCTACCTAGCTGTTGTCAGGGCTGGAGCTCCCTGGCCACAGCTGGAGCTTCACAGCTAAGGCCAGAATTCCCTGGCTACCACCAGTGCCAGAGCTCCATGGCCACTGCCAGCCCAGGACTCCCCACCACACTGCCTGTTCCCCATGACATGGGTCCCCTGACTGAGTTGCTGGCTCCCCCTGCCAGCCTCCTGCCCCTCTGCCAGACCTCCCTGTTCCTGGGCTCTGTGGTCCAGAAACATCTGTGGTCCTGCCAGACCATGGATATTACCGGACCAGAGATTTCCAGTTTAGGGAGGTACAATCTGTATTGATTTCAATGGACGTAGAGCTAGGTCAGTGCTGTGTGCTTTAGAAAATCCTACCCAATGGATCTAAAACCTTGTATAATACTTAAAAATATATTCTACCAATTGTAATCTTGCTCCTGTGATTTTCATCTGGAAAAATCAGAGACTATTTTTCTTGTCAAAGTAACTTTAAAATAAAGGCCGAACTCCTGACTACACTACTGGCAAAACTGACTACACTACTGGGAGCTGTATAACATCCACTCCACATCTGATACTGAAGAGTTGATAAGGAGTGGATGGCTAAGATAGAGAGGAGAAGTCTTGGCACTCCAACATCTCTCCATATCAGTGATTGTGTTCATTTTGTCATATAAATAATTGTTTATCTTTTTTTCCTGAACAAAAACGTATTTTTGGTTTCATAATCCCAAAGAGTCTGTATTAAGTCTTCATTAAAATCTCATTCTTAAGTTTTCAAAACTTCTAACTTATAGCCACTACCTCCCTATTTTCTCTCACAAACACTCCAATAATTTGTTGTATTTTAAATAGAACCCATAGACGGCAACTGAACCGACTACCACTAATGACCTGACAGTGGGATGACAGTTATTTGGTGAACTACAAAAGATGATGCCATATGCAATTCAGAGCTCATCATGCTTCTTGTTTGGGTCTCACTCCAAAGGTACGTCTAAACTACATGGCTCTATTGATGGAGCCATGTAGATTAGTGTACTCGAAAAAGGGAAATGAAGCAGTGATTTAAACAATTGCCGCTTCATTTACATCAAAATGGCTGCTGCACTGTGCCAATTAGCTGTTTGGTGGAACAGCGCAGTAGTCTGGACGCTCCGCGGTCAACAAGGGAAGCCCTTGTCGACTGCCTCAGTAAACCTCATTTCACAAGGCATTTCCCTTGTCAACCGTGGGGTGTCCAGACTACCGCACCGTGCCGCCAAACAGCTGATCGGCACAGCTCGGTGGCCATTTTGATGTAAATGAAGTGGCGATTATTTAAATTGCTGCTTCATTTCCCTATGTCTAGAAACCTAATCTACATGGCGGAGCCATGTAGTCTAGACATACCTCTACATATATATTTATGTTTCTTAAACTTACCAATCGCCTGCAGAGGGATGCAGATTAAGCAGGTCGAAATTGCTAATGAAGCAGGGATTTAAATATCCCACACTTCATTAGCATAAAAATGGCTGCTGTTTTTTTTTCGTCATGGAGCTTTGTCGGAGAAAAGCGGCAGTCTAGATGATGATCTTTCGCTAAAGAAAGCCTTTTCCAATAGATCCTGTATACCTCGTTTTACGAGGCATAAGAGATCTATCGGAAAAGGCTTTCTTTAGTGAAAGATCAGCCTCTAGACTGCCGCTTTTCTCCTACAAAGCTCCATGCTGAAAAAAAGCGGTGGCCATTTTTATGCTAATGAAGTGTGAGCTATTTAAATCCCTGCTTCATTAGCAGTTTTGACCTGCCTAATCTGCATCCCTCTGCCGGCAGAGCGGTGCAGTCTAGACATACCCCTAGTGTTATACATTATATTAATGCTAAAAAGTAAATGCTTTGAAAAATTAAATGAACCATTCAATGATCCACTTGTTGGGAGGAGGGGATTGCTAGACTGACACTCTGAAATGATGTTTGAATTACTTATTTCTGTAACTCTGGATTTTCAAATGTTTTTAATTCTCTTCTCCTGACCTAGCCCTAGGCTGATAAGAAAAGATAACATGAACCTAAGAGCCATGGCAAATTAGTTTATCATCACTACCAACACTACCGTCAAACAATCCAGGAAGCCTTCCAGCAAGGATTAACAGTATAATAAAGTTGCATCTAACATTTCTTGTGTTCATTTAACTTGAATGTTTGCTGGCAATGCTGAGTGTACTTTATTAAAGGTAGCTGCACAATTACCTTCAAGGAATAAAGCTTAAGCCTATTAAGTTACTAAACATTCAAGTTCCATGGTGAATTTAAGAGGCTTGAGTCTGTTTGGAGTGATCTGGGTGTGGATTACTGGCTGCATATTTTATAAACTCAGCAATTGCTCATTCATGCATATGTTTACAATAATGCCTACCTCAAACTTCATGAGTTTTCAAATTTTGTTAGAACCTCCTGTATCTGCAAAATTTGGGGCGGGGGGGGGAGGAGGGGGAATCCATGCTAATAGTATCCTTAGAGCATCCTCCTTCTGGCTGGGTTGGTAATAGTGCAAAAAAAAAAAAAAAAAGCATTTAATCACTCTGCTTCCAATCCTACTAATGTACTATGGGCCAAATTGTGTCCTTACTACTGTTGGAAAAAATGTCTCCAGGATCTTTTTCTGGAGAAAGTCAATGAAATTATTTCAGAGTAACATACATTAATGTGACTGAAGGCATGATTTAGCCTTTAGCACTTACACAGCACTTCACATGTACCAATAAGTATTATCATCTGTATTTCAAGGATGGGAAAATCTGAGGTAGCAAAGTTAAATGATTTTTTTTCTAAAATCACTCAGTCAGTGGCAAAGCGAGGAACTCAGGCATCCCTATTTTCCATCTTTGCACTCATTCCTTGGGCCTGTGTTGTCTCAGAGTCTGTAGGTCTGATCCCCCTCTGTAGTGGGGAGGCTGCTCCATTCCAGGAAGGGAGGGCTTAAGAGCAGGCCAGAAGAAGCCATTTTTTTTAAAAAGGAGATTACCTGTCTCCTAGAACTGGAAGAGACATGGAAGGTCATCAAGTCCAGTCCCCTGACTTCACAACAGGACCAAGTACTATCCCGGACAACGCTGGGTTTAGCAAGCCAATGCTCAAACCACTGAACTATCCCTCCCAACAAGCACCAGCCACTCAGAGAGGGTATGTCTACACTACCCTCCTAGTTCGAACTAGGAGGGTAATGTAGGCATACCGCACTTGCAAATGAAGCCCGGGATTTGACCTCATACCGGTAGTTCAGAATAGGAAGCCTAGTCCGAACTACCTAGTTCGAGCCCCGTGTAGCCGCGCTGCACGGGGTTTGAACCAGCGGGGTTTTAAAACTGGCGGCTCCCCGCTTATATAAATGAAGCCCGGGAAATTCAAATCCCGGGCTTCATTTGCAAGTGCGGTATGCATACATTACCCCGCTAGTTCGAACTTGCGGGGTAGTGTAGATATACCCAGAAAATGAGGAGTAACATTAGTTCGGACTAAGGGCTTTAGTCCGAACTAACGCGTCCCGGCGCGCACTTCCTGGTTCGAATCAGCTGTGATTCGAACTAGCGCGCCGGCAAGATCATGTTAATGGAGCGCGGGATATTTAAATCCCCGCTTCATTAACTACTTCGATTGTCTACATTTGCATCCCTAGTTCGAACTAGGGATGCAGTGTAGACATACCCATAGGGAGTTAATCAAAGGGTGGCTTACTAAGGCAGCTGTGGGTACGTCTACACTACAACATTAATTCAAACTAACTTAGTTCGAATTAGTTAATTCGAACTAAGCTAATTCGAACTAACGGATCCAGACTAAAAAACTAATTTGAATTAGCGTTTTGCTAATTCGAACTAAAATGTCCACATTAAGTGGACCCTAAACCAGGCTTAAGGATGTCCGGAAGCAGTGCCGGTAGGGCATCAGAGGAGGACTTAGAGCGTGGAGATGCTGTCTCAGGCTAGCCGAGGGCTGTGCTTAAAGGGTCCCGACCCCCACCCCGGACAGACAGTTCTCAGGGGTGCCCCACTTGCAAAGCTGTCCTAGCTTGGATTGCCCAGAGTACCCACACTGGGCACATCACAGCACTCGGCCATCAGACCGGCTGCACTTGCCGCAGGCTGCCATCTGGGCAGAGGGGGCAATTGGGGGGCTACAGGAGAGCTTCCACCCCCAGAAGCCCACAGAGCCAGCCCAGTCCTCCCAATCGGGGGCGCGTACCCCATTCCTCCCTCACCTCCTTCCACTTACCCTTCCCTAGCCCCTCTTCTTGATGTACAAAATAAAGGACAATTGTGTTCAAAAATGGAATCTGTCTTTATTGAATAAAACTGGGGGAGACTGGAAAAAGGATGTGGGAGAGGGGAATAGAGAGGGTGGGAAAGGGGAGGGCAACTAAAATGATCAGGGGTTGGGAACAGGTCCCATAGGAAGAGAGGCTAAAGAGACTGGGACTTTTCAGCTTAGAAAAGAGCAGATGGAGCGGGGACAGGATAGAGGTCTCTAAAAGCAGGGGTTGGGTGGAGAGAGTGCATACAGAAAATTTCTTCATTAGTTCCCATAATAGAAGGACTAGAGGACACCAAAGGAAAGGAATGGGTAGCAGGCTTCAAAGTAGTAACAGAAAGTTGTTCTTCACAAAGCAAAGAGTCAACCTGTGGAACTCCTTGCTGCAGGAGGCTGTGAAGGCTACAACTAGAACAGAGTTTAAAGGGAAGTGAGATCAAGTCATGGAGGTTGGGTCCATGGAGTGCTATTAGCCAGAGGGTAGGAGTGGTGTCCCTGCCCAAGGTTTGTGGAAGGCTGGAGAGGGATGGCACGAGACAAATGGCTTGGTCACTGTCTTCGGTCCATCCCCTCCAGGGTCCCTAGGGTTGGCCGCTGTTGGCAGACAGGCTACTGGGATAGATGGACCTTTGGTCTGACCCAGGACAGCCATTGTAAGCTCAGGGCTTAGGGTCGGGGGTCTCAGTGGACCCCCTTGATTTTCATGCACACCTGCTCCTGGGTGGATAGGCTGGCAGCTCTCCTGCCCTAGACGGCCACTTTCCTGTGCCTAGTGCGGAGGTCGTGGACGAGGTCCATGATGTCCGCACTAGCCCAGGCGGGTGCCCGCCTCTTGCGGTCCCGGGCAAGCTCCTGGGAGCCGCCAGCCTGGTCCCGGGAAGAGGGGGAGGGCTGGGGGGCATCAGGTGGGTGGCTCGATCTGTGCCAGGTGCAGGGTCTGCTGGCTGGGTGCTGGCAGGCTTGCACCTGGCACGGGCACCGTAGCCAGCCCGTGCCCCTTTAATGGGTCCGGGGCCGGGAGGGGGGCAGATGAGTTTCCCTGGTGTTGGCCAGAGTGGCCACCAGGGAAACCTGGGGAGGGCTAGCCTCCCACTAGTTCGAATTAAGGGGCTACACACCCCTTAATTCGAACTAGCTAGTTCGAACTAGGCTTAATCCTCTTAAAATGAGGTTTTCCTAGTTTGAACTAAGCGCTCCGCTAGTTCGAATTAAATTCGAACTAGCGGAGCGCTAGTGTACCACCTATTAAAGTTAGTTCGAACTAACATTCGTTAGTTCGAACTAACTTTGTAGTGTAGACATACCCTGTGTTATAAGGAGCTACTTAGCAGAGGAGAGGGTAGTTGGGTCCTGGCCAGCAAGCATGGGTGTCCAGTAGCCTAGTTGCGGGGGAAGGCTTTGCCTTCCCAAACTGCCAGGCACGTCCCTATCCATCTACCCTCTGTCCCCAGAACACCTATAATAGGCGTTCTGAGAGTCGAATGCTGCTGCCCCCAGCACCTGCTCTCCCTGTGCTCTGGGAAGGCTGGAGCCATGCACTCTCCTCTCTCCACCAGTGTTCTGGGGCTGGAGAGTCTGGGGCCACATGTTGCACCCTCTTTCCTGTCCTGGTGCTCCAGGGTTGTAGAGGCTGGGTCGAACATGCACCCACCTACTCCCCTTCCCTCCCCGTGGTTGGGGGGGGGACATGGGCATGCGATGCATTGTCCTGCCTCCCCATGAGGGGTAGCAGCAGGGCCTCAGCAGAAGGGGCAGGGCTGGAGGTGGGTGCAGGGTTAGGGTAGTGAGAATGTAGGACTGGGTCCCAGGGAGGAAGCACTTTGAACAGAGCAGTGGTAGGCATGCTCAGAAAAACTGGAGAGAAGCTCCCATCTGATACCTGCCACACTGTAGGCCAGTGGTCTCCAACCTTTTTACACCCAAGATCACTTTTTAAATGACAGACCAAGCTAAGATCTACCGCCCCGCCTCTTCCGTGGAACCCCGACCCTTCCTTGAAGCCCCACCCCTTTCTTGAAGCCCCGCCCTCTCTAATCTCCTCCTCTCCGTCACTTGCTATCCCCAATCCTTATACTGCTGCTTCCCTTCTTTTGGAAGCCCCCTTATTCCTCATGGAAAGAGGAATATAGGGGTGACCAAAAGAGCATGTTTGCTCTTCCACTAAAAAAAGTGGAAGAACAAATGCAACCCTGGATGCAGAAGAGTTTTTCTGGGTTATCTCCGTAATCCTGAAAAACTCCTGGGGCTACGTCTACACTGGCCCCTTTTCCGGAAGGGGCATGTAAATTTCAGCAGTCGTCGTAGGGAAATCCGCGGGGGATTTAAATATCCCCCGCGGCATTTAAATAAAAATGTCCGCCGCTTTTTTCCGGCTTTTAAAAAAGCCGGAAAAGAGCGTCTAGACTGGCCCCGATCCTCCGGAAAAAGCGCCCTTTTCCGGAGGCTCTTATTCCTACTTCAAAGTAGGAATAAGAGCCTCCAGAAAAGGGCACTTTTTCCGGAGGATCGGGGCCAGTCTAGACGCTCTTTTCCGGCTTTTTTAAAAGCCGGAAAAAAGCGGCGGACATTTTTATTTAAATGCCGCGGGGGATATTTAAATCCCCCGCGGATTTCCCTACGACGACTGCTGAAATTTACATGCCCCTTCCGGAAAAGGGGCCAGTGTAGACGTAGCCCTGCAGTCTAGCCATACCCTTGCTGGGTTGAGACAGGATATGTGGGCTCCCGGGGTGGGAATGAGGGATTTGGGTGTGGGAAGGGGTGAAAGATGCAAGCTCTGGGAGGAAATCTGGATGCAGGAGGAGGTGAAGAAGGGGACGTTGGCTCAGGGATGGGGGCTCCAGGCGGGGCAGTGTTGGGGTACTAAGCAAGCCACAGGCTTGTGGATGTGAGGATGCAGGAATTTGGGTTGGGGTATGTGAGGGGCTCAGGGAAGGAGGTTCCAGTGTTTGATAGGCTCAGATCTAGGGTCTGGGGAAGGGGGAATGCAGGAGTGTTTGTGGCCAGATGGGGGCTTGGCCCCAATTGGGGGTTTGTTGGCCAGGCTTCATTTTTAAATAAACTACTATGTCAAACACAAAAAGTTTCTGCATTGTCTTTATTTATGAGAATGGCAGGGAACCTACCTTCAGTCAGGGGTCTCTGACCCATAGAAAAGTCATTTGGGAGCAGGGGACACAGTACTGGGGAGGGGTGCTAGTGGGTTCTGGGGCAGGGAACAGCGTGCCAGTGGGGGCAGAAGAGAGGGGGCAGGGTGCCAGAAGGACAGGTTTCAGCAGCAGGAGACAAGGTGCTGGGGGAGGGGGGGGACAAAGTTCTGCAGAAGGGATCAGGGGGACAGGTTTCTATAGTGGGGAAGGCAGAGGGACAGGTTTCTGCCATAGGGGACAGGGTACCAGAGGGAACTGGTTTCTCCGGGGGGGGGGGCTGAGCACAGGGCAGCCGGGCTGGAGCGAGGAGAAGCGGCTTCTCTTTGCTCCAGCCCGGCTGCCCTGCGCTCAGCCCGGGAAGCTTGCTCCAGCACAGCTGGAGCTAGACGCAGCCTCCCTGAGCTGAGCGCAGGGCAGCCGGGCTGCAGCGAAGAGAAACGGCTGCCTGACCAGCTGGCTGTGACTTTCAGCCTGGAGGAGGCTGAACCATGCAGCTGATCTGTCGGCTTCTCCTCTGCGCCTGCCCACGTGGAGCGTGGTACCCTGGCTGAGTGCCATGGCCAGGTGCCCTGGCAGCCATGGAGCTCAGCCAAGGTGCCCCACACTCCACGTGGGCAGGCGCAGAGGAGAAGCCGCCCGATCAGCTGGAGTGCGGGGCAGCCTCTTTCAACTGAAAGTGGCAGCTAGCTGGCCAGGGTGTTTCAGCTCTCCTGACCTCCCAGTTGCCGCCATTCTGCAGCTACTCACCTGTGTTGTTGCTTGGTGAGTAGCTGTTGCTCAAATGAAGAAATCAAATGTAAATGTAAAGGAACACTGATGGTGGGTAGGTCTGGATACCCTCTTCCCCCTCGTACTGCACCTTGCCACATTGAAGCATGTTCTGTACAAACTGTGGCTTGCCTCTAAGGTGAGTGGCTAGATTTTGGGGCAGCATTTGGGTGCAATGGCAGGTGTAAGGACTGATGATTGCTAACACCCCTGGAAGGGGGAGAGAACTGAGTGGTGGGCATGGCTGGAGGGCAGTATCCAGAAGAGAACACGGCAGTCCAGGGATCAATGTGGGTAAGGCTACAGGCAGTGAAGGCAATAGAGAGAAGAGTAGAGCCACAACAGGACAGACACCAGACAGGAGGTGGTGCACTCAGCATTCAGAGCTAATTCCTGTTGTGACCAGCGGGAGGTGCCATAGTGATGAGTCAGTTCGGTTACACCCTCTTATTCAAACCAGTGTAAATCAGGAGTAATTGAAGTCAACAGGACAGATTATTAGAATCTTTGCACAAATGGAATAATGCAAAGCTCATTTAGCGCGCCACATGAGGATCATTTCAGCGTATGAGAATCTCACATTAGTGAGGAGCAATTATAGCAGTTTCTACATCCAACCATTCCTATATTCATCCAGCAGAGGGGTTGCAACCAGGATGGATCAGCACTAGACCTTTTTGGGATTTTTTTACTGAACATTTTTTTTCAGCAGAAATTGCAAATTCATCCGGACAGAAATTTGTGGCAGGAAAGAGTCCACTCCAATAGCTTATTCAACTAAAAAATCATTTGAAAAAAATGTCAAGACTGCCTAACCACTTTGTTTTGACATTTTCAAGATGAAAAATTTAATTTTTATGGGTTAGGACAATGTTTTATTTTAATATTTAAGCTAATTATAGCAAAACAAGTCAAAATTGAAACAAAATGTTTCGAAATTACCCCCAAAAATGTGATCAAGCAAAACTGATTTTTTTTCCAAGTTTTCGTTCATCAACATTTTTTAGACTTTGACTTGTTTGGCTGAATAGAAGGCTGGGATAATTTATCAATATCTTGAATTTTTTCACAGGATAAAAAAAAAACATTTTTTGCCCTGTCGTACTCTGTACCTATCAATACCTGGCTACCAGAAATGTCCCTTGCAGCTATCAATAGCTCTAATAGGAGCTGCTTGTACTCTCTCTCTAGCTTGTGATGAGAGCTCCTCTTCTGGACACTACAATCCAACCTAACAGTGTTATGATGGGTTGAGCCACAGAGATCCCCTTGAGACTGTTACCTTATGGAGTGATCATACCACTGAGCCCACCTACCTGCTCTCTGGGATGCCCGAACAATCTGTCCTGCTGAGACAGAAGCTCCAGTCTCCCCCAGCGAAGGCACACAGTTAGGGCCACAGCCCACAGCAGAGCAACACAGACACTGAGAGCATCTCAGTTATGGGAAGGCTCAGTCACAGGGACTTGACACAGCATCCAGATGCACACTCCCAATGTAACCCCCAGAAAAACCCATCTCACTCAGAATAAAAGTTTTATACAACGCAAGCTCATATGTTGTTTGCTCCCTTTATCAATGAGAGATTTACAAAGCTGTTGTCCGTTCCACATCCCCTCCCCGGTAAAAGTTATTTATAATGGATTTAATAATAAGCAAAAGTGATTTTATTAAATACTAGCAGAAATACCCGGCGTCGCCCAGGGAAACAATAGTAAAAAGTGTGATGAATGAACTACGTCAATGACATTAACATAGCATATTTTATTGGAAATACTTTTCTCTGATATATTACTTTAAGAAATTAACCTAGCTAGTGACATGTTTACAAAATGACAAATCCCATAGGGTCTCTTTTCTCAATCCCCACAAATCAGGAAGGCCCATCTTCCCTTAAAGACTCTATGCAAACTAATGCTTCAGACTCCTTGCCAGAAGCCCTGAGAAATGGAGAGGATGTCTCCTGGGCTCTGCAGCAGCAGCAAATCACTGCTTCCCAAGTAGCCACTCCCCAAGTGTCTTCAGTGCATGCTCCATGGGGCAACCTGAATGGACTTCCTAGCGGCAGCTGAACTGGTTGCATTGATTAGACAAAGCGGAAAACCTTCAGACCAGGTGCAGTGAGTGATATCTAGATAATCAGAACATGCAGCACTTGAATGTACCTGTTCTAATGAGAATAGGCAGTTCTGAGTGTATCGTGTCCTCCTCAGGCTCCATGGTGCTCAAAACCTTGTCCTCCTACCCACCTCCTCTTTCTACTGTCAGCTGAATCCTGCAAAGTATATAATGCCCGTGGCACTTGCTAATAATGCACACAGCCCTGCCAGGAGAATGCACGCAGCCCAAAGGAGGGCAAGTGGTGGGATGGCTCATTTGGGTGTGCGGGATGGGGGGAAGCAACTTTAATTTCCAGAAGGGGTCCAGTCGGAGTCTGGCTGCATGAAGATGTTGAGAGGCTGTGATAGCTGGAGGCTTCTCCCAGCCACAATTAGCAAGGCTAGACCCCAGCCAGCATCAGCCACATTTGGGTCTGTCCTAGAGACCTGCTGGTGCCTGAGTATAGGGGAGGTTGCTGATTCTCTGCCCCACTGCAGCCTGTCCCCCATGGGCTTTCCCTTGATGGTGCTACAGGTGCCCACATGCTTTATCCTGTAGGCTCTCGTACTTGCAGTTTATGTGACACACTTAACAGAAGAGTCCAGAAAATGCTTATGATCAGGCACTACTAAAAGCTAATTATCAGTGGGCCCAATTAGGGCTCTGGGAAACCGATTTCGAGAGATAACCAATCCAGTGATTGAAGTTAGAAAATCAGGAATATCCATGGAAAATGTGTTTCTAGCTCTTACCATTTCGGAGATCTTTTGGAATTATCAGTGGGCCCAACTGGGGCTCTGTGGGAACTGGGGGAACTGATTTTGAGATATAACCAATCCAGTTATTTAAGTTAGGAAATCAGTAGTGTCCATGCAAAATTTAGTGTTTCTTGCTCTTACCATTTCGGAGAGCTTTCAGAATTATCAATGGGCCCAATTGGGACTCTGGAGGACCTAGAGGAGGGGGAACCAATTTCAAGATATAACCAATCCAGTTATTTAAGTTAGGAAATCAGTAGTACCCGTGTAAAATTTGGTGTTTCTAGCTCTTACCATTTTGGAGATCTTTCAGGACAAACAAACAAACAAACAAACAAACAAACAAACAAACAAACTTTCAGAAATATGTATAAGAAGATTAAAAAGTACTTAAGGATATCATAATATAAAATATAAAAAGGATTTAAATGGTTGCAATTGATAACAGACAGATCAAAGTAAGTCACTAAGCAAAATAAAACAGAACATGCCAGCTAAACCTAATACTCTAAGAAACCTGTTATATGCAATTTCTTACCCTAACTGTAGTTTTAATAATCTCTCTCACAAATGAGGCAGCCTCTTCAGTCTTAGATGTTTCCAGCAGTCATCTCAGTGGTAAGTAGGAAGTGTCTTAGTGCCTTGCAACTGTCAACTCTCCTATTGTTTGGTTCCCTTTCACTAATAGATTTTGCTCAAGGTGGAAATCCTTTGTATTGAGCTTCAACACTTTCATACCCTCATGGAAAAGTACCACATCCAAAATGGTTCCAACAATAGGTGATATGGCCACATGCTTGATGGGACCAACCATAGTCCAGGCTTATAGGTAAACAAGACTATTCACAGATTATTGTTTTGAGTGCAGAGCCATTAAATTCCTTGAGTACTACCTATGGGTTTCATTAGCACAGTTAGATATACAAACAGATTTAGACTTCACATTTCTATCTTCAAATACAGGAATGATACATACACACAAATAGAATATACACATATAGGGAATTACAAGCTCTCCAGAGATAGGTTACATTCCTTATTTTGCATAAATTATATCTGAGTTAGGCATATTTATATTCAAAAACATATTTCCATGAGAATGTGGGGATGCAACATCATGAGTGTACACTGTTGTATAATGGTATAATTTAGAATAGAATCATTATGGAGCAAAACCAGGAGAGGTGGAGAGGTGAGAAAATGAAAGTTGCCTACAATTATTTGCTGTGGGATTTGTGCAGCAGTTGAAGATAGTGCAGTAGAGTTGATAGATGCAATTGATCATTCAGTGATTATAAGGCAGTAGAGAAAATAGTGTAGATATGAGCATTTCGGTAAAATTTTGTCTGTATTTATACTTGTGCACCTCTGTTGGTTTCACTGCCTATATGGACATTATGCCCAGTGGTCAGAGCAGGAGTTATGTTTAGTGGTTAGAACATGGGTCAGTAGCCAGAAGTTGAAGTCTAGCAGAAGTCAGAGGATAGGTGCTGGAACCCAGGTTAGAGCCAGGTTATAGCTGAAGTTTGAGTCCAGAGTCTGAGAAGGAGTCAGATGCTGGATCTCAGGATCAGAGATCTCAGGGTCAGAGATCCTTTCAAGTATCAGGACTTGAAGCTGAGGGTCAGATCCAGATTACTTGGAGTGAGACAAGGTAAAGGAAAGCTGGGAGCAGGTACAGGAACTATAGCAGCCAAGAGCAAATGCTTTGAGTAGCTAGTGAACTCCTGAGAGACTGAAGAGTTGGTCTGGTAAGTCTTCCAGCCAGTAAGGTGGTATAGACAATCAGACAGACAGCTACAACCCAGCAAGGCTAGTTAGGTTGCCTGGACATTGGCACTTGTTCATACCCAGCTTCCACACAATTTCTGCTGCAGGCCCTGTTTCCTGGTAGTAATATACACATGTATTTTGTACACTGATTCATTTGACCATCAACTTCTTCCACATAAACAGAATAAAAACACTGTAGGCCTAGTTCTGGGAGGTGCTAAGATTCCTATTGGCTCCCTTGGAAAGGAGGGATTTTAGCTCTTCATAGGGCTGGGTCCTGTATTAGTAATGGCACTATATTTAAACCTGGCACAAACATAGGGCAGCTAGGGTGATCTCATAATCTCAAGGCATAATCTGGTGACTTCTTTCTTTCCTTCTTCATCCTCTACTGAAACTATTATATAAATTCCATATATAAATTCCAAATATTGTAAGTATCTGAATGGAAACAAAAACAATTATAGAAATAACTATAGCCATATGGTTATCATTGAATTCTACCAGTAACAGGAAGTAAACTAATGATGTGATTACCAAAAATAAAGATTGAAAGTTTTTCTACATCATTTATAAGTTCAAATGCAAATATGGTCCATTTCTAAGATAGCCATTTATATCAGCACAAATTGAGAAAACACTGTCTTCTATAGTAAAACACAATCTGCCTCTCACAGAAAGTATGGTTTCATAATGAAAGATTGTCATCTCCAATCTTCATTTGGAGGAAATCATCAGTAATGCTAAACTAATTAAGGCAGAGCAGTGAACTTCATTCAGTTCAACCACTTTTTTAATGACTTCTGTCTGGTTCTTCTGGGAAATGGGAATGGCTGTTGCATTCTAGCCACTTCCCTCTTCTCCAGCTTGGCACTCCCGTTGTCTTAAGTTAGAGAAGTCTAATCACTGGCCTGAGCTACCCTGGGGACTCTATTACCTGATCGATCTGGGGTGGTTTCAGCTATAATTGCTGTGTAGGGAGGTCTCTTGGTGTCTCTTAGGTATGCTGTTGCTTTCTCTCTGACTTCAGCCAAAGCTGCCTCAGATCTCCTCCAGCTGCTGCTGCTTTGCACCATCATCTTGAATTGCTGCCACTGTTCTGCACCATCTGACTTCTCAATGCCACCATGCACTGTTCTGCAGCACTCTCAACCTAGTCTTAGAGAGGATTTGATGGTATCTAGGACCCTTAACAGAATCCTGATGACCAGACAGGCACTCCTAGCAGAAAGTAGCAGCCTTTTCTTCTCTTTCTCTGCCTCTCTTTCCCTCTTCTCACCTCTGTCCAGGCTCCTTAAGACTGCTCCTTGGGATTGGCTAAGAGTGATCCCAGGCACATTCAGTTTCAATGGGCTGCCCTTTTATTTCCCAGCACAATTAATAGCACAAAATCTAACTGTACTTTAGCCAAAACGCCCCACACTGACATGTAACTAACACACACAGGAGGCCTGGTCCATTCAGTCAGTTTCCCTTGCTCTGCAAGGGATGCTGACAGAGTTCCCTCCCTGGTACAGCTTTTCAGCAGCTCTGGGCTGCTATCTCCCATCTCACCAAAAGGTGACAATAGTGAGCTCTCTTTTCTTTAAGGTTTCCAGCCTCAGACAATGAGCGGTGAAGAGGATTAGTTGACTAATCTTCCTATCTGTGCAATGACTGTGAATGCTCCTTGCCCACAGGAAATACCAAAACTGTCTGCTGCTGGCCATCTGTCTATGCCAACACCTGTCATCCAGATAGCTGGAATAGTGCCACGCCTGTTGATATATATGCAATGCATGCCACATGCCTACTGACTCTCTTAGGGAACATGGGAGTGGATGCATCAGAGAGAAAACTTGCAGCATAATTAAAGGGGGAAAACCCTCACCCTTAACCTTTTACCTTGTATCTTCCTCAGGTTTTTCCTTTTACTTGTTATTATTCAATAATGCTAAAGGCTCATGAGTCAATAATACTAGATCATATTAACCTCGTCAATGGTTTTCAGATAATTAATTTGGATACCAAATATTTGACTCAAAATTAAGGCACTAAGTTATTTGGTTGTTCTATGTTGGGGTGGATCTGGCCCCTGGCTTGCCTGGATCCAGCCCCCAAGGCTCGGGGCTTCCCCCCCAGTACTGGGAACCCCATGCTGGTGCTCCAACCCCCCCCCCCCCCATGGGGCTGGAGCACACAAAATCTACTAGCTTGGGCCCCCTTAGGCTTTGGCATGTGAAGGGAATGTGTGGAGTGTTTTTCTCCTTCTCAGTCAGGAGCTATGTCAGTGAGGTTGGTCCTCGACTGATTTTTTCCCCAACCCTGTTCTATGTGGGGGCATTTTGTAGGAAATAATGGGTAATAGTTAGCTAAAGTACAAGACAAGCCAAATCCAAATATCATACTCCTCATATTGAAATTAGTCATTTCTGGAAGTGCCAGCTATACTGGTAGGCACTGAGAGCGTTAACACTGAAGGTCTCACTACAACCAAAACTTGGCTGTGTCATTTTTTGCTTATCTAGCACTTACTTGTTTTATAGCCATGTTTCCACTGGCTGCACCACAACACAATAAGAAGTTGAAGTGGGATACAAATCCATGCCTCCATACCCAGACTAGTTCAGTAACATTGAAAGTGGTGACAAGTTTTAGAGGGGTAGTCATGTTAGTCTGCATATGCAAAAACAAAAGCAATACTGTGGCACCTTAGACACTAAGGGTGCTTCTACATGGCAGGGCTTAACTCGAAATAAGCTATGCAAATTGCACTACGTCAATTGTGTAGCTTATTTTGAAATAGCTTATTTCAAAATTGGGAGTGTCAACATGGCACTTATTTCAAAATAGAGCACTCTTCCTCTGACATCCCTTACTCCTCATACAATGAGGGTTACAGGAGTTGGAGTAAGAAGCCCTTCAGCTTGACAGTATTTCAACATTATTTCGAAATAACTGCCTGCTGTGTAGACACGGAGTATTTTATTTTGAAATAACTCAAGTTATTTTGAAATAATGTTGCTGTGGAGATGTACTCTAACAGATTTACTAGGGCATAAGTTTTTGTGGGTAAAACACACTTCATCAGATGAATTCTGTAATTTTTCACTTCAATTCATCTGATGAAGTGGGTCCCCCCAGACGTGTTTTTTCGGCATCCCTGTAAACCTCATTCTACAAGGAGAAGGTATGTTCCTAAAGAGTCTTTTTTTCCTGACATTTAGCCCAGTGTAGACAGGCCAATTGTTGGAAAAGCCTTTTTTTGGAAGATAAATGGAAAAAGATATGCAAATTGTGGTTCGCAATTTATGCATCTTTTTCCGATAGAACTTTGTAGTCTAGACACAGCCTTAGTCTCTAAGGTGCTACAGGACTTCTCATTCTTGAAAGTGGTGTTTGCAAGAGTTGTATAACACAGCTTTGATCAAAGCTAGTTGGATATTGCCACTACTGCATCATTACATAAAATATTGGCTGCTGAAAAGTGTTTTTATCTGATATAAACGTGCAAGTTTGGAGAATTTGTGGATTAGCATGATAATTTGAAAGATATTTCTGGACACATCTTGAATACAGTAGAATTACTTCTGATTCATGGATGCAGTTTTGTGGAGTTATACTGAGAATCCAACATCAAATATCCTCCACAGATAAAATCAATTTACTCCAAAAATGAATGATTGAAATCAACCTCAGTTTCTCTAATCATTCTTTTGTCAGGCATCAATCACATGCAAGAAGCTAATTAGCAGAATACTTTTTAGTGACAGCAAACTACAGTTGTTGGAAATGGAAGACATTATGGTATGAGAAGCCTATAGCATTTAAATGTGTTCCCATATATTAAAAAGGAAGGTATCACAGATTTATCCCTGGCCTAAGCAGTTTCATCCGAACCGACACTATTATTGTTATGTTTTCCTTTGTTAGCAATGAACTTGTCCAATGGTTCAATTTTTAAAATCTTCTTTATAGAATCCAAATGTGGCAAAAATCTAGTTAGGAAATCCTGTTAGTGCCAAAGTGGTCAAACGGAACTACAAGACTGTCTAATATTTCGTCTTGTTTTTAATTCCTTTCCTTCTATTTCTCCTATACTCCAGTCTCTAGCTTCATAGTTTTGGGATGAGGACATATAATTTATTAAGGATGAAATAAATATATTTCTATAGAGAATGTTCCAAATTCCTACACAATTTAATATAGAGTAAACCTTCTAATGGATTTTTTTTAACTTTCCCATAGAATTCTACAGGATGGCAGGATTTATATATGATATTTAAAACAAATATTATATTATAATTTTCTATGACATTCTGTAGGCTTTTCCATAAATTATTTTCTTAAATGAGTCCCTTACCTATGACTGAAATCTGCTAAACTGTGACCACAGTTATGATTTCTAAAATACCCAAAGAAGCCAAGTACTGTATTAGTTATTTCATTCTCATATGTAGCAGGATCCATATGTTAGCCTTTTACTGTAAGACTAAGTACTAGCGAACCCTTTTATCTTTATCAAAGTATAACTGCTGATGTCAAACTGCCAAATATATACTCAAGTGTGAGAACTATGTTATGCCACATAATATGTGTTATGTGGTGTGTATTTACATGTCAATGGAAGTAATGGTCCAAATGTATTCCTAGTGGAATTTCACTAACTTTGGAATGGGGGAGGCTAATCAGAGATGAATTTGAGCCAGTGAGTCTAGTGGTTAGCATACTGGACTGGAAGTCATGGTTCCTGGATTGTATTCCTTGCTGCTACAGATGCACTTAACAACTTTGTGTTTCAGTTTTGTCATCTGTAAAATGGTGGTAGTATCTACTTACTTACCTCACAATGCTATTGTGACCTGAGATTTAATTAATTCTATACAGCTTTCTCAGAACCTTGGATGAAATGTGCCTCTCTAGTGTAAATTATAACACTCTTTTTTACATCTATTGATCCACCTGTCCAATTTTTCATCTACCTATCCATAATACTGGATGCCATAAAATATGTTAATAATCATGTTCTTATCCTGACAAAACTAATTCTTCACTATACCTCGGATGTCCATTATATAGACTAATTATCAGAGAAATATGATAGGATTTTATCATCATAAAATAGAACAAAGTTAACCAAGTGGACTTTTCTTTGCCGTTTTCAATCCCTACAAGATTTTCAAAGTAGAGAGATATAGATATTTCCTTAAATCCAATAGCTTGTTCTATTTTCTATGTAAATATCTCTAAATCAATTCTATTTCAATGTCTATCAATGCTACACACATAACTGGTGAGCTTCCTATGAGCTTTCCTCTGAGCCTCATGTTCTTTAAATATATCTGATTTACATGTTTTAGGTCAGAATGGTAAATGGAAAACTCCCTCCTACTCCCTTTTTTATGAGAATTATTTAAAGAACAGTTGCAAGGATTGTATTTCCCCATGGAAATGCTTGAATTTGAATGATTTGAAAAATCTGCCTCAATTAGAATAATCTTTGAGAACTTCCTTTGCTTTTATGCAGGTAAATCATGGATAATTTAAAAATAAAGTACTTTTAAAAATGCAGGTCAGATTCTTTCATCTTTATGGCCTCATAATTAACTTTCCATTGTGAAATCTCCCCAGGTTATGGCCACTGATTAAAAGGTTAAAGGTTGAGGAGAAAGTGAAGGGCAGAGAATTACATGCTCCCTTTCCTTTAAAAGGCACTTCCTTTATAGCAGGTATGATAAATACCAATCTTTATTCATGTTACAAGTCTGAATTGGTGCCATATGATGATGAATTCCAATACAAAGACCAGGCAGGACCTGATTAGGAGTATATATATGAACACAGATGGAAAGAAATAATTTGAAATTGGAAGATGGCAGGGACAGCTGATGGCATTATGTTTCCAACAAAGGAGGAAAAAATTGTTTTGGGGAAAAAAAGAAAACTGTTCCTTACCCCCTGGCGCCCACACTTCAATCTGGCAAAAAGATGAAAGCTTGTTTTGATCCAGTTCTGTGTAATGTAACAGAGATGAATGAATCACACGAAGGAAGCTGTTTTGACTTCAAGCACATCAAAATAAATTTAATCCCTTCACCTAGCTTTTCAGCAAATGTGAAATGTTGGGAATACAAGCTTTGAGCACTATACATTTGCTTGTGCATCTCTATTCCATAATCTTTACTCCAGAAAAACAAAAAACAAAATAAAACAAACAAACAAACAAAACCCTGTTGACTAAAATGGGAATTGTGTACAGGGCTGAGAATTTGAGCCCAATATCTTCTGGTTCCAGAAAAAACAATGGGGGCATGTCTTCACTTACTGCACTGGAAATTGATGTTCTGGTATTTGATTTAGCAGGTCTAGTATAGATCTGTAAATCAACTGCTGAGAGACGCTCCAGCCAATGGCTGTACTTGGAAGTCAATGGGAGCATTTGTTCCCATTGGCCTCCTGCAGTGGAGACAATGCCAAGCTCGGCTTAAGGTAAGCTGACTCCAGCTACCTATTCTATGTAGCTGGAGTTATATACCTTAAGCCAACCTTCCAGGTCTAGTGTATGGCTGGCCTCAGGGCTGGAGTCCAACTTTAGGCACAGTCTTACCAAGGGATAGTACAGAATTTGCATCATCCCAGGAGTAGCCCTCAAAGACTAGTTGGCTCAGGGACACATTTCAGAATCATCATTCTTCTCTGCTTTATCTTTCCTCTTAAAGAGAGCCATTTATTGCTGGTCTATAGAAGCAGTATTTTACTATTGCTCCCACATCAGCTCAGCTATGTTAGCCAGATAGTTGGGAGCTGTCAGCAGAGATCATTCCCACTCTCCACTCACCGGCTCCTTGACAGGAATAAGTAGCTGCAGAGCTCTTCTCTTCCCTTTGTGCACCTGTAATAAAGATCAGGTATCCCAAGTAGGGTGTAATAAAAGTTCTCACTCTCAGGTAGGTCCAGATCCACAAAGATATTTAGGATCCTAACTTCCACTGAAATCAAATGTACTTCCAGTCACAATCCAGACCTAAGGGTATGTCTATACTACAGTGTTATTTCGAAATAACTTATTTCGAAATAACACGTCTACACATAAAATGCATTTTGAAATAGAATTTTGCTATTTTGAAATAGCGCATCCACACTGAGTGGACTCTGAATTGCATTTAAGGCTGGATGGAACCAGTTCCTTCAGGGCACCAGGTCAGGAGTTACCTTGTGTGGCTGCTGCCTGAGGCTATCTGAGACCTGTGCTTAAACTGACCACCACCCGGAGAGCTGGTTCTAAGGTTTCCCTGCTTGCTTGCCTACCTCACTGAAGGACAGCAAAGCATTTTTTTCTCTGTGTGGTCTGGTTGCCCTCACTCAGGACACCACAGTACTCTGCAGCATGGAGCCAGAGCCGCCCCTGGGCACTCTGGTGCTTCTCTTGGATGTGTTGCTGTGAGCCTGGCGTCTTCCTGGTGTGCTCCACTGGGGGCTTGTGCCTCATTCCTCCCTCCGTCCTTCCACTTACCCCTTCCTAACCCCCCTTCCTGATGTCAAATAAAATACACGTATATTCATGAACACAAACTCTCTTTATTTAACAAAACTCGGGGGGAGAGAATAAAACTCTGGTGAGACTGGGGAAAGGAGGCAGGCGGTGGGAGAAGGGAGTGGGAAACCTGGGAGGAGGGAGCTGGAAGGGGGAAGCAAGGGGAAGAAGGGGGAGGGGAAGCTCCTGGCTCAGTGTTGGGGGTCTTGCTGGACCAACTTGATTGTCATGTAAACCTGCTCCTGGGTTCACATGTGGCCTTTGGTGGCCAGGCTGGCAGCTATCCTGCCCTAGACGGCCGCGTTCCTCCATCTAGTGTGGAGATCATGGACTTTGAGGCATCCCCCCAAACCTGAATAAGGTCCATGATCACCCTGGAGCAGGAAGGCATCCACCTTCTCTGGGCCCTGACAGGCTCCTGGGAGCTGGCAGACTGCTCCTGGGGAGCGGTGGAGGTCTGGCTGCCAGTGGCTTGCTGGCTCATGTTTTGGGGCAGCTGGGTCAGGGGCAGTGACTGCTGGCTCTGGGCCAGCAGGCTTGGAGCTGGCACAGGCACTTTGGCCAGAGTCAACCCCTTTAAGGGCTCCAGGGAGGGCAGGAGGGAGAGGAGTGTTCTTGGTTGAGGCTGGAGTGGCCACCAGGGCACCCTAGGAAGGCTGGAGGCCTCCTATTTCGAAATAAGTGTCTACTCAGCACTTATTTCAAAATAGCTATTTCGAATTTGGCATTATTCCCTGTAGAATGAGGTTTACCAAATTCAAAATAAGTGCTCCGCTATTTCGAATTAATTTTGAAATAGCAGTTTGGCTGTGTAGATGTTAGAAAAGTTATTTCAAAATAAGGGCTGTTATTTCGAAATAACTTTGCTGTGTGGACATACCCTAAGTGAGGTACTGAAGTACTTTTTAATTGAGCCCCAAGAGGAAACATTTGGAAATCAAACATTTCAGGGTATCATGGGGGAAACTGTTCAGTGGGCCTCCCAAGGTTTATGTTTTATAAGTTACCATTTTCTATTGTCTAATCACTGTCAATTGTCACTGACTATTTCTTTCCCAGAGTTAAGAAAAAAATAATAATTACATGTATTTTAACATTAGCGAAACATATTTAATTTGGTTGGAATATCGCATGCATGAAACACATTTATTTAATTCCCTAGATAAATATGTGACTTGCTCTCCATGTCTGGCATATAACAATTCTCCAGTGACAGCATTTTGGAAAAGAATTATTGCATGTTAGTTTTCTTCCTAAAGTCCTCAGTCATTCCATTCCCTGCTGTTTTATACAATGTATATGAATAAAAGAGAGCCCATAAAAATGATTAAAGCTATTGATCCAGCAGTGAGTACAAGACTTATGGAAAGATTCATAGGTTTAAAACACTGATCATGCAACTGTGGGAGCTGGCAGGGGTTGAAAGAAGACTGGTGACAAGACCCTGTAATGTGTACAAGCCATTAATCAAAAACTATCTCTTACCCCCAGTTAGTTCATCACAATATGTGCACTACTAAAGGGTATGTCTACACTACAAAGTTAGCTCAAACTAACGGACGTTAGTTCGAACTAACTTTCATAGGCGCTACACTAGCGCTCCGTTAGTTCGAATTTAATTCGAACTAACGGAGCGCTTAGTTCGAACTAGGTAATCCTCATTCCACGAGGATTAAGCCTAGTTCGAACTAGCTAGTTCAAATTAAGGGGTGTGTAGCCCCTTAATTCGAACTAGTGGGAGGCTAGCCCTCCCCAGCTTTCCCTGGTGGCCACTCTGGCCAACACCAGGGAAACTCGTCTGCCCCCCTCCCGGCCCCGGACCTCTTAAAGGGGCATGGGCTGGCTACAGTGCCCGTGCCAGGTGCAAGCCTGCCAGCACCCAGCCAGCAGACCCTGCACCTGGCACAGATCGAGCCACCCACCCGATGCCCCCCAGCCCTCCCCCTCTTCCCGGGACCAGGCTGGCAGCTCCCAGCAGCTTGCCCGGGACCGCAAGAGGCGGGCACCCACCTGGGCTAGTGCGGACATAGTGGACCTTGTCCACGATCTCCGCCCTAGGCACAGGAAAGTGGCCGGCTAGGGCAGGAGAGCTGCCAGCCTGGCCACCCAGGAGCAGGTGTGCAAGAGAATCAAGGGGGTCCACTGAAACCCCCAACCCTGAGCCCTTAGCTTACAATGGCCGTTCTGGGTCAGACCAAAGGTCCATCTAGCCCAGTAGCCTGTCTGCCAACAGCGGCCAACCCTAGGGACCCTGGAGGGGATGGACCGAAGACAGTGACCAAGCCATTTGTCTCGTGCCATCCCTCTCCAGCCTTCCACAAACCTTGGGCAGGGACACCACTCCTACCCCCTGGCTAATACCACTCCATGGACCCAACCTCCATGAATTGATCTCAGTTCTCTTTAAACTCTGTTCCAGTTCTAGCCTTCACAGCCTCCTGCAGCAAGGAGTTCCACAGGTTGACTCTTTGCTTTGTGAAGAACTTTCTGTTACCAGTTTGAAGCCTGCTACCCATTCCTTTCCTTTGGTGTCCTCTAGTCCTTCTTTATGGGAACTAATGAAGAACTTTTCTGTATGCACCGTCTCCACCCAACTCCTGCTTTTAGAGACCTCTATCCTGTCCCCCCTCCGTCTCCTCTTTTCTAAGCTGAAAAGTCCCAGTCTCTTTAGCCTCTCTTCATATGGGACCTGTTCCCAACCCCTGATCATTTTAGTTGCCCTCCCCTCTCCCAACCTCTCTCTTCCCCTCTCCCACCTCCTTTTCCCAGTGTCCCCCAGTTTTGTTCAATAAAGACAGATTCCATTTTGGAAGACACGTTATCTTTATTTTGTACATCAATAAGAAGGGGGGCTAGGGAAGGGTAAGTGGAAGGAGGTGAGGGAGGAATAGGGTACGAGCCCCTGATGGGGAGCACTGGGCTGGCTCTGTGGGCTTCTGGGGGTGGAAGCTCTCCTGCAGCCCCCCAATTGCCCCCTCTCCCCAGATGGCAGCCTGCGGCAAGTGCAGCCGGTCTGATGGCTGAGTGCTGTGATGTGCCCAGTGTGGGCACTCAGGGCACTCCAAGCCAGGACTGCTTTGCAAGCGGGGCACTCCTGAGAACTGTCTGTCCGGGGTGGGGGTCGGGATCCTTTAAGCACAGCCCTCGGCTAGCCTGAGACAGCATCTCCACGCTCTAAGTCCTCCTCTGATGCCCTGCCGGCACTGCTTCCGGCCAGCCTTAACCCCGCTTCAGGGTCCACTTAATGTGGACGCGCTAGTTCCAATTAGCAAAACGCTAATTCAAACTAGTTTTTAGTTCTAGATGCGTTAGTTCGAATTAGCTTAGTTCGAATTAACTAATTCGAACTAACTTAATTTGAATTAGCGCTGTAGTGTAGACATACCCAAAGTTATTGGTTATTCTGAGTAGATTAAAACAGATCCTGTACAGCAGGGTCTCTCCAATGGGGTGCACAGTTTTTCCTAGGATTGGGACCATATTCAAATATTTCAGATGTCATATGAAAGTAATGTGTGATAAGTAATGTTGTGGATTTATGGGTGTATTGGTAATCCTGCTAGGTCAACTGGTTAAGGTAAAGTCTAAATCAGGGATGGGGAACCAATTTTCAGTCATAGAAAAATCAGTTGGGAGCCATACACAAGTAAAAAGCAAAAGCATAGAATCATAGAATCATAGAATACTAGGACTGGAAGGGACCTCAAGAGGTTATCGAGTCCAGCCCCCACCCTCAAGGCAGGACCAAGCTCCGTCTACACCATCCCTGACAGATGTCTATCCAACCTGTTCTTAAATATCTCCAGAGAGGGAGATTCCACCACCTCCCTTGGCAATTTATTCCAATATTTGACCACCCTGACAGTTAGGAATTTTTTCCTAATGTCCAATCTAAACCTCCCCTGCTGCACTTTAAGCCCATTACTCCTTGTCCTGTCCTCAGAAACCAAAAGGAACACATTTTCTCCTTCCTCCTTGTGACACCCTTTTAGATATTTGAAAACCGCTATCATGTCCCCCCTTAATCTTCTTTTTTCCAAACTAAACAAGCCCAGTTCATGAAGCCTGGCTTCATAGGTCATGTTCTCTAAACCTTTAATCATTCTTGTCGCTCTTCTCTGTACCCTTTCCAATTTCTCCACATCTTTCTTGAAATGTGGCGCCCAGAACTGGACACAGTACTCCAGCTGAGGCCTAACTAGAGCAGAGTAGAGTGGCAGAATGACTTCACGAGTTTTGCTTACAACACACCTGTTGATACAACCTAGAATCATATTTGCTTTTTTTGCAACAGCATCACACTGTTGACTCATATTCAACTTGTGGTCCACTATGACCCCTAGATCTCTTTCCGCCATGCTCCTTCCTAGACAGTCGCTTCCCATCTTGTATGTATGGAACTGATTGTTCCTTCCTAAGTGGAGCACTTTGCATTTCTCTTTATTAAACCTCATCCTGTTTACCTCTGACCATTTCTCTAACTTGCTAAGGTCATTTTGAATTATGTCTCTATCCTCCAAAGAAGTCGCAACCCCACCCAGTTTGGTATCATCTGCAAACTTAATAAGCGTACTCTCTATCTCAATATCTACATCATTGAGGAAGATATTGAATCAACCAAATAACAAAAACAACAACCCGCACTCAACTGCTCCCATGTGAGAAGCAAAACAAATAAAAACAACCCTCATGTTCAACTCAGGTTGGCCCAGGCTCCCACTTCAGCCTCATCAGGATAGCTGAGGCTCGGGGCTTCCAGCTGTTGGTATGGAGATTTGTTGTGGGCCAGATCAAATTTCGGGGGGGGGGGGGGGGGGAACAGATCTGGTCCACAGACCAGAGGTTCTCAACCTCTGGTGTAAATCTTTCTGATTTATTTTTGTTAGTTGGTAGTTTTAGTTCTGAGCTGCTATGAGATTTTGTGTTCCATGAAAAATTCTGATACTGTGAGGGCTTCTTATTACATACTGAAACAAATACCTTTTTTGTTTTGTTTTGCTTAATTGCTACCCAGGTACCCAGATGTGGGCTGGGTGTGGAATCAGCTGCCTAGCTCCATGAAAGCTGTCCAGGTGGGTTGTCCCAGTTCTGGGGACAATGGAAGCCCTGCGAGTAGCATTGGTGCGCTCACTGTGTAGCAGTTCTTAATTCAATCCTATTGGTCAATGCAACAGTCCAGGACTCTAAACAGCTCCCAAAAGGCACAGCTACACTACAAGAGAAGGCTAATTCTACTATGGGCGATTTCTGGGCATCCAATGTGGAGAAGGAGCAGGTCCATGTCCTCAATATGGGCCAGAATTGAATGTTGTCCGAGGTAGCATGCCCACTTTTACAAATCTTGCCGGTGACTCAAAGAGTGAGGCAGCGTGGGGAGCTTGGCAGTCCAGGTTATGCTTCCAGTGTCCATTGGATCCAAAACCTGGCAACAGGTGGTTACAGGGCTCATGTCGGCTGTGTCCCAGAAGACATTCTCTACTCCCTCCCACATTGCGTGGCATAAAGGAGCTGCAGTGTGTGTGTGCCTTTTCATGCTCTGGTGGCCCATGCAGATGCCAGAGCACTATGGGCATGGAATCCAGGGTGCTCCTGCATCCGCATGGGTATCTGCTCATGGCACAGTACTTTAAGAGTGCCTGCATGTTGCTCCACCTGGAAGAGGATGAAGAGGAGAAGAGGGAGGACAAACCTCAGCATGGCACGGAAGCCCTGCTCAGGCAAGTCCTGGTGCTCATGCTAGTGCAGCTGCCACTCAATCTTCTGGACACAGCAGAATGCTGGTTCTGGAGTCGGGAGTCAAGTTCAGACTGCTGGGACCGCATTGTCATGCAGAGATGGGACGATCAGCAGTGACGGCAGAACTTCTGCATGCGCAAGGCCACATTCCTGGAACTTTGTGAATGGCTCGCCCCTGCCGTGAGGCAACAAGAAACCTGCATGAGACCTGTTTTGACCATGCAGAAGCGTGTGGCCATTGCCCTATGGAGGCTCGCCATGCCAGACAGCTACACTCAATCAGGAATCAGTTCACAGCACAGTTGGGGCTGCTGTCATACTAATAACCAAGGCCATCAAGCACATTCTGCTATGGAGAGTTGTGACTCTGGGGAATGTGAACAACATTGTGGAGGGCTTTGCCACCATGGGCTTCTCTAACTAGGGGGAGGGGCGGGCATAGACGGAACATACATTCCCCACCCTGGCTCCAGACCATCATGCCTTGAACTACATCAACCTCAAGTGGTACTTCTCTATGGTGCTGTAGGCTCTCATGGATCTTAAGGGCTGCTTTACTGACATCATCATGGGATGGTCGGGATAGGTACATGACACATGCATCTTTAGGAACTCCTGTCTCTTCCGAAAGGTGCACAGTGGCACTTTTTTCTCCGACCAGAGCATCAGAGTTGGAGAGGTGGACATGCTCATTGTGATACTAGATGACCCAACCTATCCCATGAAGCCCTACACGGGCAGCCTAGACACCAGCAAGGAGGAGTTTAATAATGGGTTGAGTAGGTTCAGAATGGAGGTGGAATGTACATTTGGATGTTAAAGGGGAGGTTCAGGAGTCTCCTAACCTGGTTGGATCTGAGTGAATGCAATATCTTCTTCATGGTGATGGCCTGTTGTGTGCTCTATAACCTGTGGGAGAATTTTTTCTGGCAGGATGGGGTGAAAAGGCAGAGTGCCTAGACCAAAATTTTATGCAGCTGGACACCAGCACCATCAGGAGAGCACAGCATGAGGCTGTGCTAATCAGAGACGCCTTGAAGGACAGTTTTATGCAAGGCCAGGTTTGAGACTCTTCCACGTGGTTCTCCAAAATGTGCCCCTGCATTCCCTATGTGCCTTTCATCCCTTTCCCCTTCCTTTCCCTGTCTTCCCTATCCTATCCCACCTCTTCAGTTCAACCAGTAAAACGTCACTTGACTGGAGTGCAAATAACTGGAGTGTTTATTTGGGGAAAAAACATAGGGAAAGGATTAGGAACCAGAAGGAGAGAGGAGGCTCAAGAATGGAAGTAGAACTGCCTCCTGCCTCCTGAGGGCCTGGAGGCTCCAGCAGCCCTTGAGGTTCAAGGCAGGTCACCACATGCTCCATCACATCAGTCAGGGTGGAGAACATCCTCTCGTGCTGGTGTGCAATTTGCTCCCTGGTGGACTTCCTCTTCTGTTGGTCATCCCTCCTCTCCTCTCACTCCATGAACCGGTCCTGCCACTCTTTCTGGATCTCCGCAATAAGTGAGTGCAGACAATCGGTTTTCTGCCTGAACATCTTGTTCCTGGTGCATTTGTGCCTGTGTCTGTGAGCCAGGTGGGCAGATGCAGTGGGAGGTGTGAGATACACCAACCTGGCAGCTAGCCCAGCAGCAAAGAAAAGCTACAAGGGCAGACATCACAGGAGAAACATTTTGTGAAGTCTACCCCTAATGTCTTAGCTGACACTGAAGGTCTCAGTGCAGACAATGGCAATGTGTTCTGTGCAAGGCCAAATTTTTGCTTTAAAATGGGCACTTTTCAGCAGATATCTCAGGGGAGCATCAGAACACACTCGGTCTGGAGGTAGGCAGTCGTGGTAAGGGGACAGCCAGGCCAGGAGCCTGTAGGCAGGAAGGGGTGTCAGCAGAGAGTGGCTTCCCACTGTGTCTGGCACACACGGCTTCTTGGGACAGTGCAACTTTCCTGGATAGGCCAGGAGTCTGCAGGCAGGAGGAGGGAGGGAAGGAGAAAATTGGCTTCCCACTGTATCTGGTATATGCCAGGTCTGGCACACACAGCTTGCTGGAGAGAGTGCTTCTTTTCCTGACTGAGGGGGAGGGCTGTGTGAGTGGTACTCATGTCTTGCTAGAGAGAGCAAGGTTCCACACTGCCTCCTCCCACCAGGTTGCCATGTGACATGTGTCTTCTCTAAATCACTGCACTTGAGGGGGAGTGACTGTTAACTGAATGTGACCATCAATGTGGTCTCATGATGCACTGCTGTGTGTCCTACAATGGCCTCACTAAGAATCTTGTGAGAAGGATCGAGGAGTTCCTATATGAAAGCTTCATGGAACTGAGTAGTCAAGACTTGTGCTTCATCTGCCAGCATAGGAAGGCGTTGTTCCACAAACCCTACTCTGTAGGAAGAGAGAGTGTATGATACCCCTCTGACCCCGTTTATAGTGAGAAAAAATTTGAGAACTTACCGGAAGTACTCTCTCTGGGGTTGTTGATGATCTGGGAGACATCCTGGGAGGAGGGGACCAGCTTCAATCTCATGAACAGCTTCTGGCTCTCATAGATTGTCATCTGGCTAGTTTCCTCCTCCTCCTCATGTCCTGACCTGCTCTTTTCCTGACTTGATGACCACTCTGGGGGAGTTGGCCGCCCCCTCTCCCAGAATGGCATCTGGCTGGTTATAGAAGTGGCAGGTGTGAGGTGCTGCCCCAGGTGCTGTGCTCTTTGGCCTGATGATAGATTTGCCTGAACTCCTTGATTTTCACCCTGCACTTCTGGGCACCCCTGGATCCTGCCATAAATCTCAGCAGTCCTTGTTTTGGCCCTGAAGTCACTGAGTATGACTTCATCCCCCCATACCTCAATGAGGTCCAGGATCTTCTGGCCACTCCAGTGTGGTGCTCTTCTGTGCCCCTAGGAAGTGGAGCCCATGGGAGCATAAGTATTCTCCATTGTCACAGTGTCAGAAGGATTTCTGGTAGAACTAATTGTGACAGACCGGGCTGGGTCTAGGCACAGCTGAGGGCTTCTTCTCAGGGCAAATTGCTCACATTCGGGGCTCTCTATAGCCCCCAGATTGGAGACCTTCCCAAATAGGCCACAAACCAGTCCCACAGAGTGCTTCAGCTGCCTGCCTGGCCAGCCAGAAGCCTCAGGAGCAAAACCCCTCCAACACCCCAGAAATATCCATGCCCCAGATGGCCCCAGGCCTCATACACAGGTGAGGGGTTTTAGAACCCAATCTCACCTTCCCAGAACAAGTTCTGTCCACTTCCAAGAAACCAGCTATAGATCCCAGGTCAATTTACACTTTGGGTCTTATCCACAAACCACGCTGAGCCAATCCTTTAGAATCTAAAATCTGAAGGTTTAATACTAAAAGAAAGAAAAGCACGAGAGTAAGGTTGTTAAAGTATCATACATTCCATGCATCGAATCTCCCAGTTCTCTATGCAGGCTCACAGCAGAGATGTTATAACTGCTGGCTTAAGAGTCCTTGGTGTACATCCTATGTCAGGCTGGGTCCACAGTTCTTTCCAGCTCATTGATCCCTGCAATCCTGCATCTGGGATGAAGAGCTGAGCTGAGCACCCAGATGGAGTCAGCCACATGGCATATTTATATCCCTTTCTGGCTTCTTCCAAGCTGGAGAGAGTCACATGGCCAGTGGCCAGGTGTGTCTTTGGCCTCCAGAGGTCCATTGTTCCCTGGAGCTTTGCTCATTAGCATGTCCATGGGCAAACATTCCCGGCCCATTGCTCTGCCTCAGACAGAGAATCTTTCAGCATCAACCCAGAGTATATATTTATAACTTCACACACAGACATCATACAGTTATATGAAGAGCATATACAGAATCCGTAGACAATAAGCTTTTGTTTGACAACTCACATGGCCCCCTTTGTACCAATTTTTGGGGCAAACATTCCCCCATGGGCGCAGCAGTGACCTGGCTGTTCCCATAAAATCCAGTAACGTGGCACTCATGTCCACGTGTCCTGCAGTGTGCTGCTTGCTCAGAAAGGGCTTGCAAAGCTGCCCAGATGGGACAGGCCATCCTACTGTTCTCTGGGCTTTTTGAGCTACATTCAGGGCTCGTCTACATTGGCCCCTTTTCCGGAAGGGGCATGTTAATTTCAGAGATCGCAATAGGGAAATCCGCGGGGGATTTAAATATCCCCCGCGGCATTTAAATAAAAATGTCCGCCGCTTTTTTCCGGCTTTTAGAAAAGCCGGAAAAGAGCGTCTACACTGGCTCCGATCCTCCGGAAAAAGCGCCCTTTTCCGGAGGATCTTATTCCTACTTTGAAGCCCTTACTTTGAAGTAGGAATAAGATCCTCCGGAAAAGGGCGCTTTTTCCGGAGGATCGGGGCCAGTGTAGACGCTCTTTTCCGGCTTTTCTAAAAGCCGGAAAAAAGCGGCGGACATTTTTATTTAAATGCCGTGGGGGATATTTAAATCCCCTGCGGATTTCCCTATTGCGATCTCTGAAATTAACATGCCCCTTCCGGAAAAGGGGCCAGTGTAGACGTAGCCTCAGTGTAAAGTCCTAGAGTAGACCAGGTCAAAATGTGGTTCTGATTCTGCAGCCCTTACTGTTGCGTTAGTCTCCCTGTAGTCAATTGGATTTATGGGGAGGATAATCAGAGTGCAGTCAATAGATGAGTATCAGTGTATAGTTTGTATTGCAGATGGTTTGAATCATGAAGGAGATGGAAAATAAAAAGTAGTTTGGTTTAGCTTTTGGTGATTATTCCTCTGTGACTTTCACTCCACTTCTTAAGTCTTTGTAAAGCTGGTTTATAAAAGTTTACTTTCCACTTCAGCACTTTAGACAGCCATACAAGTGGCTGCCATTGTGCAGTAAAATTACAGACATCATTGGACATGTACCTGGCTCTTAGTAATCCAGGTGATTCCATTGAAATGCACATCACTGGAGAATCTGGTTGTACAACTAAAATATCAGATATGAAAGCAAGAGCTTGTGCAAAACCGTGTTTCATGGAGCTTTAGGGAACAATTTCCATAGATGCCATGGCAAAAAAAAGCAACAATTAAAACATTATTTATATTTAGTATTCAAAATCAGAAAAATATTGTGTAGGGTGCAATTAGAGTGCAGTCAAAATACACTTGGGCTGTGTCTAGACTGGCCAGTTTTTCCAGAAAATCAGCCACTTTTCCGGAAAAACTTGTGAGCTGTCTACACTGGCCGCTTGAATTTCTGCAAAAGGACTGACTTCCTACTGTAAGAAATCAGTGCTTCTTGCGGAAATATTATTCTGCTCCCGTTCAGGCAAAAGTCTCTTTTGCGCAAAGCTTTTGTGCAAAAGGGCCAGTGTAGACAGCTCAGATTTGTTTTCCACAAAAAAGCCCCGATTGCGAAAATGGCAATGGGGGCTTTTTTGCGGAAAAGCACGTCTAGATTGGCACGGACGCTTTTCCGCAAAAAGTGCTTCCGCGGAGAGGCATCCATGCCAATCTAAACGCTCTGTTCCGAAAATGCTTTTAACGGAAAACTTTTCCGTTAAAAGCATTTCCGGAAAATCATGCCAATCTAGACGCAGCCTTGGAGCATATTTTTTTTCTTGCTCCTTTTGTTTCTTTAAAACTCTCAATATCTATGGGATTGTTTCTTTAAAGCAAAGACTCATGGGACAGAATCTCAGAGAGGAAGAGGTTCCTGAAGTTTTGAGGAGCCCATGTGCCCCCCTACTCTGTGCCGAGCCACCTGCTTCGGAGGTGAGTCCATTACTGCTGCTCCCATGCTTTCCCCAAGACTCTTTAGAATGGCTAAAGTAGGCAGCAGCACTAATTCCATACCATACTTGTACTTAACAGAGTACAAGGATCACATTATATCTGGTACAATGGAGGGAGAAGGCTTTTTTAATCCTTTTCCCTAGCCTCCCATCCTCTATTGCTATTTGAAAGCATAAACAGGGGTACACATTAGGGCTGTTGGAAAACCAGTATTGACAACAGCAAGCTTGCAGAAATCACAACTCAGGTTCCAAAAACATCAAATTGTCTTAAAATATCATGAGATTTTAAAGATAAAACATTTGGAGTTCTTTTTATTTTCCTTCTGGTTTTCTAACTTTTAGTGGTCACATTTTCAAGCTTATCTCCACAAAGGTGAGAGCTAGGAATGAATTTAAAATATATGAAATCTAAAGTTCTGCTATATTCACATGAGTGTAAGGCTTTAAAACAACACAAATATTGTGAGATTTTCCATGGAATTGGGCATCTTACTTTTTAATTGCACCTTCAAACAATTGACTTAGACATCCAGCTACAATAATTTCTTCCTGAAATTATTTGCAGACCAAATGGGACTGAAGTTAAAAAATTAGGTTTTATGTTCTTTATTTCATTACTAACATTTAACTAAATAATGAATGAGGGTCAAATCCTGCTCTCTTCACTCATTCAGAACTCCAATTTAAATGAATGGGATTTATATCTGAGTAAAGCAAGTGAGGTCTGACTCCAAATCGTTTTATATATTTGTAGAGAGATTGAGGAAATTTTTATGTAAGATCAGAGAGAAGATCAAAAAGGCACAAAAGTAAAAGTCTTTTACATTTAGAACTGTCAGATTTCACAGTTGTCTAATACAGGTTTATTTTGTAACACATTATTAATAATTTCCATGGATTCTGCTAATTAAACATACCTTGTGTGCACATGCCACATGCATTATTGTCCCAGATATGTCTTCAACACAATCACATTGTCAATAATCTCCTTTAAAGCACCTCTTGTGCTATGTTTAGAAGATAAGAAGGTTCATATAACCTCTTTGAAAAATCTCCACTGGAGTCCTAGCTTGTAGTTACAGGTTTTTGAGGCTACAACATCTAAAAAGGCTATTCCCATAATGAACACTTTTTTGGCATGTACCTAATTAAGTTAAAAGTTAATAAATTCCCTTGGTTGCTCCTTTCTCCAGGAAGTATGTGAAAAATGCATTGAAGCAAGGAAGTTCAAGGTTTCAGTATCTGCTGCCCTTGGTCTTTCTCAGGCATTCTTTAGCTGATTACATGCTTCTCCTTTCAACAACATAAGCTTTGTATCCCATGCTCTGTAAAGGATCATTTCTCTAACCACCCCTTCTAGGGCCACTCTTGGTCAGCTAGAAAAGTTACCATCTGGATGTAAGTATTTCTAACAAATACACTTAAAATGCCCCAGGGAGTGTATTTTCTTTTGATTTTTGATTTCTTTTTTAACAGAGGTAATCTTTATTGCAAACCTTATGATCTTACAAATGTTTTACTTAAATGCAAGATTTTAAAGTGTTTTGGACATGGCTTTTACTTTCCTTCCTGAAATTAACCCATCATTCCCTTTTTTATAATCACAAATGATGAACACCACAAGTTTATATGCACTAAACAATGCAGATGCCACATAACATTGCTTAACTTGACTGTGGCACATTTAGGGTGTTTTATTTCATAATCAGATGTAAGGGCTGGATTTTCATCAAATACCAGTTTTACGCTAGTGTTTACAGTGTTGGAACAGTTTTACACTGGAATAAATCCATTAACTTTAATTATGTTATTCCTGATATATGCACAGTAATTGAAGAAACTTTAGAAAAACACACCATACTAAGGCTTAAACTAAATGTATATAAAATAAAAATAAACAATTAAAAACACATCAAGAGGACCATAAAAAGGCCACTGGATGATTAAGTTTCTAAAGGAGCACTAAAGGAAGACAAGGCCACTGTGGGGAAACTAAATGAATTCTGTTCATCATTGTTCATGGCACAGGATCTGAAGGATATTCCCACACCGGAGCCATTCATGTCAGATGGTAAATCTCAGGAACTGTACTATATCAAGGTGTCTGTAAAGAAGGTTTCTGAAAACATTAGTAAATTAAACTGTAAATAGCCACCGGAAATGGGATGGTACTCACCCAAAAGTTCTGAAGTAACTCAGGGTACATCTTCACTATGGAGAAGATCGACCTCTGGAGGTCGATCTTCCAGTGTTTGATCCCCCCAAATCGAATGCTATGGGGAGCCCCTGCTGACATCCTGTACTTCTCATTCTGTGAGGAAAAAGGGAAGCTGACAGGAGTGTGTGCTCCCGCCAGTCTCCTGCAGTGTAGATGCTGTGGCGGCTTGGCTTAAGGAAAGCCAAATCCAGCTACCCATTTTGCCCAGAACTCACATTGACTACAAATTGAAAACCAGTTCTTACTGTTCTAAGTGTGATTCCCATAACATAAGGCATTCAAATCTAGTGTATGCTATTGAACATGTAGGCCCTAGGTCTGATTCTGATTAGAAATTGGTGAATCTCAAAAGGTATGGAGCGTCATTGTCACAGAGTGGACTGAGTCTGGGTATGTCTACACTACCACCCTAGTTCGAACTAGGGTGGTAATGTAGGCAACCGGAGTTGCAAATGAAGCCCGGGATTTGAATTTCCCGGGCTTCATTTGCATAAAGTCAGGAGCCACCATTTTTAAATGTCCGCTAGTGAGGACACCGTGCCGCGTGTAGCCGCGCGGCACGGACTAGGTAGTTCGGTCTAGGCTTCCTAGTCCGAACTACCGTTACTCCTTGTTTCCTAGTCCGAACTACCTAGTCTGTGCCACGTGTAGCCGCGAGGCACGGAGTCCGCACTAGCGGACATTTAAAAATGGCGGCGCCCGGCTTTATGCAAATGAAGCCCGGGAAATTCAAATCCCGGGCTTCATTTGCAACTTCAGTTGCCTACATTACCACCCTAGTTTGAACTAGGGTGGTAGTGTAGACATACCCTCTGTTAAAAGGGAAATGGTATAGACCAGGGTGGGGAACCATTTTTGGGTCAAGGGCCAGTGTCCCAGAGAAAAATCAGTTGCGGGCCATCACACAAGTGAGAAGCAAAAACAAACAACTAAAAGCCTCACCAAGCTGTCCCCCAAGTGAGAAGGAGAAAAAAGAGAGACTTCATTCACACAACTCAGAGAACCAGGGTTCCCCTTGCACTCCACCCCAATAGGGGACAAGGCTCAGGCCAGATTAACTCTTCTCATGGAGTTTGTGCAGGCCTCCTAGTCTCCAGGGTGGGACCAAAAATGAGGGGTTCCATGTGCTGGAGGGAACTGCTGAGGCATGGGCTGGCAGTGGTGGCAGGGTCTGAGAGGGGAGGAGGGAAGGTTCAGGAGTGGGGTGGGGGTGAGTGTATGGGGTCTGGGTGGGGAGTAGGGTGCAGGAGAAGACTGGAGTGGGGGTCAGGGAAGGAGGTAGGGTGCAGGAGCACGTTGGGGGTGAAGGTGTGGAATTGAGAGAGAGGTGAGGTGCAGAAGTGAGCTGAGGGTGGGAGATGCAGGGCCTGGAGGAGATATAGGGTGTAGGAACAGGCTGAGGGTGCAGGGTCTGGATGGAAGGCGGGGTGTGGGAGGGTTCAGGAGACTGGGGTGCTTACCTGGCACAGCTCCTTTTTGGCAGGAGGGGCAGTGCCTCCTGATTTCTGGCCAATGGGAGTGGAACCTGCAGGCAAGTGCAGGGGAAGAGCTTCCATGCACTACCATTCCCCTAGCCGAGGGGAAGGAGAATAGCAGCACGCAGAGCCGCTTCCTCCCCTTGCCAAGTAGAGCCGGCCACACAGGGGCTTTAGCCACAGTGGGGAACCAGCACATGCATTTTAGCCATGTGGGGGGAGGAGGTCTGAGCCTCAGAGACTCATTGTGGGTCTGGTGGGGAAAGCCCCAAGCCTATTTGAGAGGCAGACCAAGACAAGCCAGGGGCTAGATCCTGCCTGCAGGTTGTAGGTTCCTCATCTCTGGTCTAGACCTTCCTGTGTCTGATTAGCAGCCTCACAAATGGGTCTGAGAGAGGGCAGCTGACCTGTATATCAGAACTAGACACAGAGCTGTGGACATCCAAAAAAAGGAGCTGCCGAGAGTTAGAAGGCTGTTGCAGGGGCGTTTATGATCCTTGGTCGGGGAACCTCCAGTCCACAGGCTGGATCCAGCTTCATGCTTACTTTCACCTGGCCTGCAGCAAGTCTCTCTACTGTGGGATGGAAGCCCTGAGCCTTGGTTCCTCCCTGCTGGCCTGGAGTTGCAAGCAGTAGCCCACAAATGATTTTTTCCCCCTGGGAGTCAGTGGCCCTGATAGGAAAAAGGCTCCCCATCCTTGTCCTGGGATGGGATGGGCAAAAGAGCCTCCCTGGGACAGATCTGGCCTGCGAAGCCAGTTGATCCGGCCCGCAGCTGCCCTGCTATTCCCCTGCCCCAGGCCAATCAAGACCTGGGGGTAGGGAAGTGTGCAAAGTCTCCTCCCCTCATGGCACCTAGAGTGAGCTTGTGGTTCACTCTAGGTGCCACATGCCCCTTGCAGGGCAGGGGCAGGGGGGCAAGAGACTTTACATGATCCCATGCCCCCAGGCTCCGATTGTCTTGGGGGCTGGGAGAGCATGCAAAGTCCCCTCCCACCACCAAGGGCACGCAGTGCCTAGAGGGAACTGTCAGATGCTCAGAACAGCTGGCAGTTCTCTCGAGACATAGAAGTGGAGTAGGGGAAAAAGACTTCACAGCCTCCCGCATCCTCAGGGTCTGTGGGTGGGGGATCACAGGAAGTGTCCTGACCCCACTCCTTCCGCTAAAGGTCCCGCCCCTTCTGGGGTGGCCCGAGGTCACTTCAAAAATTTGGGAAGTGAGCCCCCATTCTAAAATTATTGCCCACCTCTGTTCTAAGGGAACAAGGTAGGACTGCTAAAAGTAGGGAATTGAGTTGCATTTCATGGACTATTTCTGAGGCACTTTTTTCTTTGCAACTTTGATCCTAATAAATCTAGAGAGGGATGCTTGCACAGGGAGAAGCTCTGTGTGAAGTTTCCTGAGATGTCTAGGAAAAAGGGAAATGGAGGCAAACCACTGTAGAGCCACTCTGTCCCCCAAACAGTGCAGGGGTTGTGGCTGCCTTCGGTATAGTGAGTTTGAGTTTGATATCAGTATGTGTGTGTTTATCAGATTCAGATATGAACCTTTTGAATCTTCCTGTCTCTTTCCTTTTTTCACATTTCAACGTTGTCTTCCTTCCTAAGCCAGTCTGCCTGCCTCCATGAAGTCCATAATTCCGTTTTTCTGATGCCCATCTCTCTCTGACCTCCATATGCTCTAGCTGACTTCATACAGACCATCAGAAGCATAATTTTCTTTTTCCCTACTCCTGACGAATTCACTTTCTGTAGAAAGTGATGAGTTATTCCCATGAATAAACACCATTCAACCACATAAGGGCTTGTGAGTTCAGGAGGCTACAGGTATATGAGGACTTTTTTTTGTGTGTGCCTCTGTTGGTTTGTATTTACCATCTAAGTAAACTATAACCTTAGATAATAAATGAAATGTAGTCTGGTCATGAGATGAAAGGTGTCTGCTGATGACAGAAATTGGCTGGCACTGTGGTAAGGCAAAAGAAAATATTCAAAGAATTTAAGAGAGAGAAAAAGACCTGATAAATCTACAGGTATGAAGTTACTATCTTTGCAGTCAATGGGATTACTTCTATTCATGTCCCTGTGAGCGAAAGTGCTGGCCTTTTTTCCCCCTCCTGCCAATAAAGGGATGTCCCCTCTGATACATTTAGATGTGCTCAATCCGGTCCATTTTTAAATGACGTAAGTGATATTATTCCTATTACTTCTCCCAGGAGAGAAAAGGCCGAGTTCCTTATATTTGAGACATGAGCTCAAATGGAGTGTATTAACAACTTGCAAACTGCCCGGTCTTTTTTTTCAAAATGGGAAACAGATTGAAACTGACCCTTTTCTGCAAAAGGTTTCAGTTTTCATGAATTGGTTTTTTTTTAATCTTTTTTCTCCATTAATTGAATATTCTAACTGAAAGAACACTAAACACCTTTATCGTTCTTTATTATACATGCTTGTGTCTTTGGAGTGTACGCTTTCTTGAGCACAGATTCTATTCTATAGCACCACAGACATTTGCAGAGCTATGTAAATAATAAGCTTAATTCATTTGGCAAGGTTATTTCATAGGAGATTGCTGCTGGTTTCTGGAAGTAGCAAAAAGGTTAACCTTATGGGAAATTAGATTGATAACAAGTGAAGCCGATTAGTGAAAAGAAGAGCTCAGTCACTGACCTTACAATGCTCCTTTATCTCTTACATACATCTCTCAGGCTGAATCCAACACTGCAACATAAAACCAGGACTATGGTGCAAGTATTGTATCCCCAATGAAGTATGGACATGGTTTGTGCATGCTTGGCTGGGGTTTTATAGCTATCTTTTAATTATATAAGAGCAAGTCTTCCCAGATATTTAACAGTTATTAAACGTACTGTACTTATTAAATGGGCTCAAATCTTATATTATAGATGTATCTAAAAGGCAGTCTATGGAGAAAGATTACAATTTCAGCTTTTCATCCCACTTAAGTTATGAAGAAATAGAGAAACACATGGGATATCATTATACAATAAGCACACAGGGTATGTCTATTATAAGCACACAGTCGTTATTTTGAAATAACTTTACTAGCGTCTACACAGCCAAACCACTATTTTGAAATTAATTCGAAATAGCAGAGTGCTTATTTTGAATTTGGTAAACCTTGTTCCACGAGGAATAATGCCAAATTCAAAATAGCTATTCCGAAATAAGTGCGGTATAGACACTCATATTGAAATAAGGGGCCTCCAGCCTTCCCAGGGTGCCCTGCTGGCCACTCCAGCCTCAACCAAGAACATTCCTCTCCCTCCCCCCTTCCTGGAGCCCCTAAAGGAGTTGATTCTGGCCACAGTGCCTGTGCCAGCTCCAAGCCTGCCAGCCCAGAGCCAGTAGTCACTGCCTCTGACCCAGTGGTGCCAAAACAAGCCAGCAAGCTACTGGCAGCCAGCCCTCCACCACTCCCCAGGAGCAGTCTGCCAGCTCCCAGGAGCCTGCCAGGGTCCGGAGAAAGCAGGCGCCTTCCTGGTCCAGAGTGGAGCTCATGGACCTTATTCAGCTTTGGGGGGATGCCCACAACGTCCATGATCTACACACTAGACAGAGGAATGCGGCCGTCTATGGCAGGATAACTGCCAGCCTGGCCACCAAAGGCCACATGTGAACCCAGGAGCAGGTTTACATGAAAATCAAGTTGGTCCGGTGAGACCCCCGACCCTGAACCCTGCCCTTCCCCTCCCCTTTCTTCCCCCTTCCAGCTCCCTCCTCCCAGATTTCTCCCTCCCTTCACCTACCCTCTCTTCTCCCCATTCTCACCTCCTTTCTTCTGTCTCACTGGAGTTTTATTTCTCCCCTCCCCCCAGTTTTGTAAAACAAAGAGAGTTTGTGTTCATGAAAATACATGTATTTTATTTGACATCAGGAAGGGGGGTTAGGGAGGGGTAAGTGAAAGGACATGAGGGAAGAATGAGGCACAAGCCCCCCAGTGGAGCAGACCAGGGAGGCTCTTAGTGCTCCTCAGGATGGAAGCTCTCCCGCAGGGCCTCCTGGATACTGAGAGCCCCCCAATGGACCTCCCAGATGGCAGCCTGCAGAAAGTGCAGCTAGGCTCGCAGCTACGTGTCCACAAGAAGCACCAGAGTGGTCACAAGAAGCAACGTGTCCACAAGAAGCCCGGGGACAGCTCTGGCTCCATGTTGCAGAATGCTGTGGTGTTCCGAGTGAGGGCAACCAGAGCACGCAGAGACAAAATGCTTTGCCGTCCCTCATCGAGGTAGGAAAGCAAGCAGGGAAAACTGAGAACTGTCTGTCTGGGGGGGGGGGTCCCTTTAAGCACAGGCCTCAGATAGCCTCAGGCAGCAGCAACACAAAGAAACTCCTGACCTGATGCCCTGCCGGACCTGGTTCTGGCTGGCCTTAAATGCAATTCAGCATCCACTCAGTGCGGAGGTGCTATTTCAAAATAGCAAAACACTATTTTGAAATGCATTTTGTGTGTAGATGCGTTATTTTGAAATAAGCTATTTTGAAATAACTATTTTGAAATAAGATATTTTGAAATAACACTTTAGTGTAGACATACCCACGGGCTACGTCTACACTGGCCCCTTCTTCGGAATAGCCATGCTAATTTAGAACTTTGGAATAGGGAAATGCGCGGGGGATTTAAATATCCCCCGCGGGATTTAAATAAACATGGCCGCCGCTTTTTTTCCGGCTTGGGGAAAAGCCGGAAAGGAGCGTCCAGACTGGCGCGATCCTCCAGAATAAAGCCTTGAAAGTAGGAATAAGAGATCCTCCGGAATAGGGCTTTATTCCGGAGGATCGCGCCAGTCTGGACGCTCTTTTCCGGCTTTTCCCCAAGCTGGAAAAAAAGCGGCGGCCATGTTTATTTAAATCCCGCGGGGGATATTTAAATCCCCCGCGCATTTCCCTATTCCAAAGTTCTAAATTAGCATGGCTATTCCGAAGAAGGGGCCAGTGTTGACACAGCCACAGTGTATATAGCATTCTGTAACTGCACACTTCTATAGAATTAAGGGCTTGTTTAACTTTAAGGTCTTTTTTTTTAAATTATAATGGAGATTGCCTATCTCCTAGAACTGGAAGGGACTTTGAAAGGTCATCGAGTCCAGTCCCCTGCCTTCACAGCAGGACCAAGTACCATCCCTGATGAATTTTTGCCCCAAATCCCTAAATGGCCTCCACAAGGATTGAACTCACAATCCTGGTCTTTAGGTTTGGCAATCTATGGTTTAAAATATTATAGTCTGAAAAGGGGTGAATAAATCATTCGTTTGTAACAGGGAAGCTGATTATTTGGTACATCCAGTTTCTGTATTGAAAAACAAAACCAAAACATGTTCCAATCACTGCTACTATGTCCTGGCTTTGCCCCAGTCCCACTAATTTGCTTGTATGTACATTTTTTTGGGGCTTGTCATGACTAAATATTGCAAGTAAGTCTCATTAACTTGTCCCATTGAAACTTCTTTGGTACAAACTTTGGGTTTGGGTTGAACACAAATTTTTATGGATAACATCTGCAAAATAAGTTTAAAAAAATTTGTGGAAAAATAAATAAATATCCAACCCATTCACTTGCAGTCTATATGGAAGAAATTGTCCTTTGAATATATGCTTGTACTTCTATTAGCTTTGAGTCTAAGTTTAAACAGAATGAACAATTGCTATGAAGTGGAGGATATTTTGAAGAAATTCCTTGAAGGGTGCAGGAAGAATAAATTCTTAGGAAAATACTCATTACAGCATTTAGCTGACAAAGTCTGTTAGATTTCTGTATGAAACATAAAGAAAAGTATTCCTATTAAAAACACCATCACTCATTTTGTCACTGCTTCTAATAATAACCTACTACTAATTACTCATTTTACCCATATAATCTCTGCTTTTAAGAACAATTTCAATTTGAGAAAGAGTAAGTGAGTTGTTGATGACTTCTGTATTCACAATCACTCACCATTCTAGCACTGCGGTCCTCTTCTCCTTTTTTCTTATTCCAAATTTGATCAATGAAAGTTGTAGAAATAATGGCCTGTTTTTTTCTGAGCATCCCTGAAAACCAGTATATTTTAATTTTTACTAAAGGTCAGCTACTGACTCATCATTGTGCTGAGTTGAATGTTGCCTGGACTCAAATTCTTTACTCATGTTTAAGATTCTTGCAAGGCCACACAGTCAAGTAATTTGATAGTAATCATTTAGGAGGCAAACATAGGAATATAACCATATATTTTAAGTCAGAGTTTTCTGTGTTCTTCATTATTTGCATTCTTTGAATCTCATTGTTCATGGAGTCTTTGCAGAAAATGCTGGAGGAGCTGAACTTCTTGGGAAAAGGGGAACAAATTGAGGAAAGTGGTTTCTATGTTTTTTCTTGCCTGATCTCTTGGAAGACGGTTTGGGCCTTTGCTGCTGCTTATTCATTTACCTTTTGTATATTATTAAAAGGAAAACAACGATAACAAAAATGCAAATGCTCCAAACAGCTCACAACGCTGATATAATCGATATTGTTCCTGTAATGCATGTCTTCCCTCTCTGCTCCCACTTGGTGTTGTATTGTTTAGTCCCTACTTAGATTTTCTCTTTAGTAGAGGGATAGACTTTTATTTTTATTTGACAATGCCTAGCACAAGTGAATCCCATCCCTGAGTGGAGCCTCTGGGCAATATAGATCATTATTAATAATGACAATACTGGCCAGTACTGAGCACCCACTTCTCCCAGTCAATTGCATAGGAGGTGCTGTTTCTCAGCACCTCTGTCAGGCCCTATAATGAACTCATATATAACATAATCACTGTTACAAACCTCAGTGCTGCATGCATAAGCCTGCCCTGTGGTATTCCAGCTCTAACCCTTTGAAATTCCATACAAAACCCACTGACATAAAAATTTCCATTGGTGAAATATTACTGATTTTTGAGATGCTTCAGTGCACCCTGTTAAAAGCTTGCTGGCTTTCCACTGTATCTGGGCAACCCTGGCACGGTGTGTTTTCAGTTCTAGGGCATTTGCCAAATAAATGTTAAATCCAGATCTTGCCTATGGTGTTCCCAGCATGCATTTGACACAGCCCATGAAGTCCTGGCCTGGAAACTGATGCTAGCTTTGTACAAAGTTATTTTTTAAAAAGATAACTCAATCAGCAGGGGACTCTGCTAACTTCCCCCTCCCTCATTTTACAATATGCCCCCATTGCTTGTACATTTGAATAATCAGACATTTGAGTGATCCTTTCATCTCTTCCAGGGGACCCTCTGAACTGGGATGACAGGATTTGGAACCTGAGAGTGGGTTGTCTTTGTTTGTTGTGGCCTATCATCAGTCAAATCCAGTGTGTAGGTTAATAAGGCTTAAACTTTAAAGGAACGGTGAGCACCTGATTGACAAGCCTGTGAATAAAAGTCCAGTGGGAAGTTCTGTGTGAAGTTAGTATTCACGGAGATACAATCTAAGTTTAAAACAAATTGTAATTAATTATATTAATTCAGGAAATCTCATTAAATGAGTTAATATCAGTTTCTAGATGACAGATCATGATTTCAAGCGAAATCCTATGTATTTCTGCCTTAAGTGTGCATTTCTCTTTGTTTTAATATTGGATGCTACTGACTATTTCTTGACATGAATAACTAATGATACTCAAAATGCCACTGAATCAGTATATATTACTATTAAAAGTCTTTTCAGGCAGAATGGAAATTGAAGTAGTTGGTTTTTTGTTTGTTTTGTTTTTTTGCTCTACAGAGACCTAGAATCGTTAGATTCATTCTGCTATGTCTTAAACTTTGCAAATCAAGTCACTTTATTTTTATTAAGTGAAATTGAGCAAGTGCATATTGAACAATATGGATTCCAAATAAGACTCATTAGAACAATTCTGAGTCCAAACAAGACTCATTGAACAATATCGATTCCAAACAAAATAAATTACCGTGGAATTTTTAAATGAACCCACGGGAGCTAGGTACTCAAATCTCACTGATTTTCAATGGCATGTGGGTGCTTAACTCACAGTGAGTTCTTCTTTCATGGCTAACTTTGAGGAGGTGGATAAAAAAATTCAGTGAAGCACTTCTCCATAAGAAAATGCAGTTTCATCAAAATCAAAACACCAGACAGGAATGTGTAAATTTTGAATAGTATTTTGATAACAAAATATAAAATGAATTATTTTAACTTTCTCATTTCATTTTGATAACACAAAATCCTTTTGACAAGGTAAGAACACCTTGTTTCAATTCTTGTTTTATTATATTTGGTTTTGACATTTACATTATAGTATTAATTTAACTATTATATTATACATGCATGTGGTTTTTATTATATGTATTATAGTTAATGTATGTATTATAATATCATATATATAGTCTGTGAGGGTATGTCTACACTAGCCCCCAGTTCAAACTAGGGAGGCTAATGTAGGCATTCAAAATTGCAAATCAAGCCCAGGATTTAAATATCCCGCGCTTGATTTGCATCTTCCCGGCCGATCTCCATTTTTGAAATTTACAAGTCCGGACTAACTGCCCACATCTACACGTGGCAGGGACCAGGTATTTCAAAATAAAGCCCTAAATCAAACTACCTGTTATTCCTCTTGGAATGAGGTTTAACAGGTAGTTTGATTTAGGGCTTTATTTCGAAATACCAGGTCTCTGCCACGTGTAGACATAGGCAGATAGTCCGGACTTCTAAATTTCAAAAAAGGTGACTGGCCGGAAAGATGCAAATAAAGCCTGGGATATTTAAATCCCAGGCTTGATTTGCAATTTTGAATGCCTACATTAGCCTCCCTAGTTTGAACTAGGGAGCTAGTGTAGACATACCCAGAGTCTGAAACGCTGCTGTAGCATTACAGACTCGCCTCTGGGGGGTGCTCTTGCCTCCCACCATGGCGGCGGCAGGGGAGCAAGTGGCGGCAAGCAACCATTTGGGGTCCACACTCCCCATGCAGAAGACCCCAAATGGCCGCTGCATGGGGAGTGTGCGTACCCCAAAACAGCTGCTTGCCACCACTTGCTCCCCGCCACCGCCCAGCTGAGCGGCGTAGCACTCAGCCGAGCACCACGGCGGGAGGGGAAGAGGGTGGGGTGGTGACATACATGTCCAGGGGGTGGGGCCGTGTACGTCACTGCCCTGCCCCCCTTCCCCTGCCGCCGTGGCGCTTGGCTGAGTGCTGCGCCCCTCAGCCTGGCCACCACGGGGGAGCCAGCTGCGCAAGCGGCCGTTTGGGCTCCCCCACGGTGGCCCGGCTGAGTGCACAGCACTCAACCGAGTACCACAGCTGGAATGGAAGTGGGGTGGGGCGGTGACGTACACAGCCCCACCCCCAGCTGTGTATGTCACTGCCCTGCCCCACTCCCTCGCAGCGGCCTGGCTAAGCAGCAGCACTCAGCCAAGTGCCACAGTGGGAGGGTAAGGGGGCAGGGAGAGACGCAGGGGAGAGAGAGGCAGGAGGAGGAGGAGAAAAGAAAGGGAGAGTGAGAGGCAGGAGGGGGAAAAGAGAAAGAAAGAGATGGAGAGAGGGGCAGAAGGCGAGAGAGGCAGGAGGCGGAGAAGAGCTGAGAGAGAGAGGGGAGGCAGTGGGAGGAGGAGAGAGAGAGAGAGGGAAGGAGTGAGAGACCGGAGGCTCAGAAGACCAACTTGGAAGAGAGACCTGAAAATCCCGTTTTATGATGGGCTAATTGGCTAGTTATACTATAATATTCCATTGTTATCAAAATGAAAAGTTTTTATCAACATGAAATACTCTGATGTTTCTAAATAGAATGTTTTTTGAAATTTCTATTTCATGAGAAATTTTATTTTTTTGTTCCAATTTGGAATAAAAACAAATTTTAAAATGTTGGGATTTCCCGCAGAATGGAAATTCCTTTTTCTGATTGATGCTCATAAATTCCTGTGTCATCTGAAGAGGAAAAAACAGTTGTACATTACAGTGCATAAATGCTTTTTTGCCGTCTTTGCACATTATAAATGGAGTGTTTAGATCATGAAAATTCAACATGCCAGCATGCTTTCTAATTTTCAGTTTAAAAATGATAATAAAGTACAATGATAAATGAAGACACTGAATTGAAAAGAAATACAATTTCTATAGCCATAAACAACCAAAAAGAAATACCCCCACCCGCACAAGAGTAACAACAACAAACCAACTAAACTGCAAGATGCTTTTGTATACTGGAAATAAGTTGAAGCTATTGTTGGCTTCCTATAGTAGCTTTTCTGATTCTGAGTCCCTTTAATGTGCCTATGTCAGAATTTTGTAGGTCTTCAGCTGTAATCCTCGAAAACAAACAGTTATTTTAGATACTTTCTACCTAAGGACTTTAGTTAGTCTTTTAAGCTGCCAACCTTCAAAGAAGATCTTTCATTAGGCCTATACAACTGATCAAGGTTGCACCAGGAACTAAGCCAATCTAAAAAAACTGATTTATATCTGTTCTACAGATAAGCTCAGCAGAATGCAGACATGCTAAACCTCTTTCCTTGAAAATTCCAACTGCTGAAAGGAAATACTTTGTTTATCATACAACACACAGTTAGACTGAGGAACTCATTGCCACTGGATATAATTGAAGAACTCAGCAAGTCTTAAGGAAGGATTGGATACTGATAGGGATAATAAGAATAATTAGTTATAATAATTAATGCTAACAAATTTTGGAAAAGAGATAAAACCCCATGTTCCAGGGATAAGACAGCCTTTAAACTATCATGGGTTAAAGTGAGACCTTCATGTCTGTCGGACATTATTCCTGTGGGATGTAAATGTGGGTTTCTTGTACATCTGCACAAGTAACTGGTATTGTCATTGTCAGAGACAGAATGATGGATTAGATGTACTATAAATCTGAACCAGAATGCTAGTTTCTATGTTCTATGTTACTGCCTGTATTTACTGATGAATGCACTTTAGTTTTTAAAAATGTCTTTGTGTTTTTGACGACACCTTTGAAACTCCTTTCTATGCATTAAGGCTCCCAGAAAACAAAAACATCTGTGCATCAGACCAGGAAATCCCTCCTCTTTGAGTATAAATGAAATAATGCTTTTGGTGCAGCCTAAAATATCAAAGGAACATTCAGTTCAGAATACTGTAAATGGCGTTGAGTGCAAGAAACCTCTGGGATAACAGTGATGCTGGACTTTAAAAGAGAAAATTTTAAAACTGTGAGGTAAATGGCTGATTGCAGGCTGAAAAGAAAAGTTTAAAAATAAAATGTTAAAAGCCAGAATGCTATGTAATATGCAGATCTGTGGACATGGTTAGTATGAGCCAAAAAACCAAAGTGGTGGTCATGTGTAAATGAAGAAACAGACAAATTTATTAAATCTAATCAATAAGGAATTTAAAACAGTATACCTCTTGCCCCCTCAGATAGAAGAAAACTTATCTGGATCATCTACTGTTCCTCTCACTGTACCAGACTCTTCTTCTTCCACTTTTAGAGGGGGAAGAAAACAACTGTGAAGTTTCAAGTCTTGCCAGTTTGGCAGAATAATGTTAAGTAACCCTGTGTTGCATTACTAGTTGTGGAATTGAGTGTGGTGGAACAGAAAGGAAGGGTACAACTATGCCAGAGATTACCTGTGTGACTTCAGTCACTTAGTCTGCTTTAGTTTCCCATCTGTTTCATGAATAAAAATAATAAAATAGCCCTTTTCTTCTTCACGGGAGCATTGTAAGGATAATTTCCTATTAAGATTATGGAGAAACTATAGCAAGGAGAAGCCATGTGGGTACCTAAGAGATAAATTATAGGTAGAGATGCCAGATACATTTGCAGATGCTGCTCTGAGTGCTAGAGAAACATGAGGATTACAAACAAACTCTTCTTGAGGCAACCGATGGGCATTCTTGTAAATATTGCATGATGCTAGCCCGAATGCTTTAGTCAGAGTTATAGTCTGAGGAGATCAAAACCACTGAGTACCAAAATTCAGTGCCAGCATTCACATACCACAGACCAGACCTTCTAGTAAGCCCAAGGATTTGGTTTCACAACATGTGTTGAGCTTAAACTAATTATCCACCATCCATGTGATACCTTTGGACTTAGGGTGGTGGATAATCAGGTAGATGACCAGTCCTGGGATAGGACTTCTTATAAGAGGGAGCCTATTCAGTCAGCGGGTGCTTATGGATGGATTTTTTAGAGAGGTCCAGAGTGGATTGACATAGCTCCCCACCTCAGGGAGAATGGGGACTTACTGTCCTAATACTAAGGTCTAAATAGACAGACCTGTAGAGGGCACAAAGAGGGCCCTCTGCAGAACATATAGAGGGGGCTCGAGAAAGAGGTCTCCCTACCAGCCAGAGGAAAACATCTAGTGATAAGATGTCACATAACTAGGAGCCCCTTGGGGGCATACTGGATGGGTAAGCATGGAGAAGGGGCGGGGTGAGATTAGCTTTGAGCTAAATTGTTACTTTACAATTACTATTAGTAAACAAGACCCCAGAAGACAGTAATTTGAACATACCAGTGGTATTTGTTTCTATCCTTGTGGAAGGAAGGAAACAGGCTGGGCCTACTACAGATGGCTTGACCACCAAATTGGTCTGGATCTTCAATAGTTAAACCAAGGACTCTGATTCATCTGCTTCTCAGAGCACTCAGGCCTTGGTACTTGAAGTTGGTGATAACAAGCTCTGGCTTTTAAGACAAGGTGAACCAACCTTGCAAAAGGGTGAGATAGGAAACTCAGAGTTCCAGCAGCTTGGTATCAAGACTGCTAGTTTTTCCACTGCTGCATTCATGTTTTGGGAACGGATGCAGATTCCTATAAATTACCAATATATGCTCAAGGAACTGGGTTGCTTATACCTGATTGTCTTTGGGGTGCTTCACAGTCCACAGTATTGGTCAGGACATTCCTCTCACCCTGCCCTAGGAGGGCTAGGATCCCTCAGTGTAATCCCCACATTTCTGGGTATGGCATATGGTCCCATGGAGTGGTACTTAGACCACTTACAGAGAGAGGAAGAATGTATGTGCTCTACAGCCTGAGCTGAGTAGTAGCTGGCTTTTAGCTCATGCAGTATAGGGTCATGCACTAAGCTCCAGAGGCCCCAGGTTTGGTTCTGCCTGTCGGCATTGCATCAGCCCAGCTAGAGAGCTCTTTTGCACCTTGGTTGACACTTGCACCCTAAAGGTCAGTGCATCCTTTTCATTAAACTGTGGCCTTGACACCAACACCTTTTGCTCTGGGGCTCTTGCATTACTTGTGGTATTGCTTCTGTGAGCACATACAATGGTCCAGTCTCACACAATTTGCAGACTATTCTTTAGTGCTGGCAGGCTTTCCAAGCACATTGTTAAGAAAGAAAGAAAGAAAGAACGAAAGAAAGAACGAAAGAAAGAAAGAAAGAAAGAATGTTTGTGAAAAATGAATAAAATGGACAAATATCAAAAGCAAATTCATGGTTATTCTGTCCACATCATTGACATCAGCCTTCTGTTTGAGGAACACTGAACCCCTCGGTGCACCTCCCAAAAATCTATTACCCAAAGGGGTTGCTAGTGTCTGACAGATGGACTTCTCCCTTAACAGGTAAAACATTAACGGAGACTGGCATCTCTGCACAGGTTGCCCACACAACAGCAGAGCAACCTTACTCACTTGGCTTGCCAGAATAGCTTCTTTTGCAAGAAATCTGCTCTATTTTTGTAAACTAATTAGCTTACAGTAGGATGATATTAAGAAAGGAAGAATGTTATCTGGTGAGCAAAAAATGTCCAGATTGTGTGGACAGACTAGATAAGGAAGCGTTATTTACTCCTTCTCATAACACAAGAAATAGGGGTCACCAAATGAAATGAATAAGCAGGAGGTTTAAAACAAACAAAGGGAAGTATTTTTTTATACAATGCACCAGTCAACCTGTTGAACTTCTTGCCAGAGGATATTGTGAAGGCCAAGACTATAACAGGGTTCAAAAAAGAACTAGATAAATTATATCAATGACGCAAGTCTTGAACTACCATTTATCTGCTTCCCCACAAATGTTTATGCACTTTTGAAGCACTTGGAAGAGAGGAAGATGACCAGGAATAGTCAACATGGATTCACCAAGGACAAGTAATGCCTGACCAACATGATTGCCTTTTATGATGAGGTAAATGTCCCTGTGGACACGAGGAAGTAAGTGGATGTGATATACCTTAACTTTAGCAAAGCTTTTGATATGGTCTCCCACATAATACTTGCCAGCAAGTTAGAGAAATATGGATTAGATAAATGGACTGTAAGGTGGATAGAAAGCTGGCTAGATTGTCGGGCTCAATGGGTGATCAATGGCTCAATGTCAGGTTGGCAGCTGGTTTCTAGCGGAATGCCCTATGGATTGATTCTAGGGCTGGTTTTGTTCAACATCTTTAAAAATGACCCATTACAATTCTGTTCCTCCTCAAATATAATTTTGTCTCCCATCACATTGCCTCACCTTTCTATCAATGTTGCAAGCCTTGAATCACCATTTATCTGCTTCCCCCACAAATGTGTATGCACTTGATCGGGACCACTAACAATGGAGGGAGGGAAAAGATCAACTCTCCCAGGGCCCAGCAATTTAAAAGGAGACAGGGCTCCTGGTTACTGCTACTGTGGTAGTGTCCAGAGCTCTGGGCACTTTAAATCGCTGCCAAGGGCCTAGGAAACATGGGTCAGGGCAGTTCTGAAGGGCAGCATGGGCCAGGCAGTTCTGAAGGGCTGGCTGGGATAAGCTAGTCCTCAGCCCTGCTTTTTTCACCCAAGGCTCCACCTTTTCCTGAGGCCCAGAGCCAGGCCTTCCCCCACCTTGTCCAGGGTCCCAGCAATTTTGTCAACAGCCCTGTCCCTTATTATGGGAGCACCCTCCCTGAACTTATCCATACAGATCTTCTCCTTCAGCTCCCACACCAAATCCATCTTCTGTGGTGATGCCCAAAAGAATTCAGCCAACTAATGATGGCTAGATTGATCAGCAGTCAGAGATAAATATTGTTTATTTACATTTATGTAACTGATGAACAATGTAACTGTATGGTCTCATTATTACTCTTCTCCTTAATCTCCATTTTCATTTTATTTGTTTCAATCATGTGTTGTCTAAACAGTTTATGAGCCCTGAGAGTCTTCCTTTGTGTTCATATAGCACAAGAAGGAGCAGCTCCTGACTGGAGTTGTTGAGTGCTGTTGTAATACAAATAGTTGCAGCATAGAAATGTAAACTGTGTAATTCTGTACTAGCTCCATCTGGATGGATCAACAAGGGCTCTTCCATATCTAACTTCTGTTACAGTCCAAGTTCACAGTTGCTGCAGGAGAACTGCTAAATATCATAGCCAAATGGATCTGAGGGCAGCAGCACTGCTTTAAATTATTGTCTTTCCCACTTACATTAGGTACTGTGTTGTTCTGATATAACCCATAAGCATTTATCTCAAGTTAATGCTCATCTACAGTGTATTAACTCTGCTCAAGGCATGTTTTAACCAGTTTTTAAAATTAAATAGCTTGGCTACTCTTTCATTATATTCTTGTTTTTTTTAAATAGTTTATTTTCAATTTAAGTATCAACACATACTGTACTTAAAGTAATAAAACTCCATGTTTTGCAGATTCATTGGTATTTCAGATGTGTTGCCATCATGATGAGGGTAAGCAACCATTATCCACTGGTGAATCTTTCATTCTAGGGCTATTGGCTATATATTTTAAACTTTGAAAAAGGCTCTCTTGAGTTGTATGCCGAAGAGTTTGTCTGAAACCCATATTATTTGTGTTCTGTGGGAACTCATCCTATCCCAGGAATTACTAGGTGAGTTTGCATGTTATGTGTTATGCAGGTCATACCAGATGATTATAATCAAGCCCCCAACAGGGGGCAGGGGTGGAAAAAGCTTGTAGGGGGCAATTGCCCTACAGCCCAGCAATGCTAAAGGGCCCAGAGCCCCAGACCCTTTAAATTGCCCTGGAACGCTGAGCAATGTGCTCTGGACAGCTCTAAGGGCTGGAGGGGGGAATGGAGGGGCACCATGGCATGCTGCAGGTTGCACTGAGGGCTGGCTGCCTGAGGCCCTGTACCTTCTAGGAGTTCAGTGAATGAGAAGCTGGATATGAGTCAAAAGTGTGCTCTTGTAGCCAAGAAGGCTAATAGCAAATTAGGGTGCATTAGAAGGAGCATTGCCAGCTGATCTAGAGAAGTGATAATTTCCCTTTATTCAGCTCTGGTGAGGCCACATCTGGAGTATTGCACCCCCCACTACAGAAAGGATGTGGATGCATTGGAAAAGGTCCAGCAGTGGGCAAACAAAATGATTAGGGGGCTGGAGCACATGACTTATGAGGAGAGGCTGAGGGATTTGGGCTTATTTAGTCTGCAGATGAAACGAGTGAGGGAGGATTTGATAGCAGCATTCGGCTTCCTGAAGGGAGGTTCCAAAGAGGATGGAGAGAGGCTGTTCTCAGTAGTGACAGATGGCAAAACAAGGAGCAATGGTCTCAAGTTACAGTGGGGGAGGTCTAGATTGGATATTAGGAAAAACTATTTCACTAGGAGGGTGGTGAAGCACTGGAATGGGTTACCTAGGGAGGTGGTAGAATCTCCATCCCTAGAGGTTTTTAAGTCTAGGCTTGACCAAGCCCTGGCTGGGATGATTTAGTTGTGTTTGGTCCTGCTTTGGGCAGGAGGTTGGACTCAATGACCTCCTGAGGTCTCTTCCAATCCTAGGATTCTATGATTCTTTACGGAGCTGGCCCCCAGACCTTTCCCAGGGGCCTGGCGTGGTTGTTGGTTCCCCTGAACATAATATTCCCTTCTGATCTTAAAATGTGTGGCACTATCATTTAAAACAAAGCACAATATATTTTCCAGTGAGATCAAATATTCCCTTCTTCTCTGGGGATGCAGAGAGCCCCTTACAGTGGTGTGCCCATGTTTCCACTGTGCTGTGAGCAAGGTCTGTTGTAGCTGTACAAGAGTTGTACTTATCCACTGCATAGAGCAAGTACTTCCTGCAAGCCAGTGTCGAGAGAGAAGATGGGACCACACCTGGAAATGCAGATCTGCAATCTTGGGGGAGGATTTAATCCCCTTCTCTTTCTAAGTATCTCCCCATTTATATTTGGGTGAGGTTCTGGGGTTACATTCTATCTTGTACATATAGATATGGGTTCAGCCCTGGTGTGACAATAGTCAACATTTACAGAGGCCCCCAACAGGGCTTGTGGAAAGTTTTGACTGGACACCCTTTCAGATTTATATACCGAAGAGCACAGCCTGGGTAGCAGCAGCATAGAGTTCCTCAAACTATAATCAGTGGAGTTGCACAGGGAAGAATTTGGCCTGAATTTGTGGACTTTCTGTTGAAAGAGCTCTTGGCATTGGGAGGTTTTGTCAGACTTAGGACCAGGACTGCAACCAGCAAGTTATTTCACATATGTCACAGTAACTAATATTGGTTCTAATACTAGTATTGGTTCATTGTTGGCTTGTGCTTACCCAGCTGTCTGTATCCACCTTTTGTCTCCTGCATTATATTTCCCATCAGCTCTTTGGGATAGGGACCATCTCTTTGTTCTGTGTTTGTGCAGCAGCTAGCACAATGGGGTTTTCCATGACAGGGGAGTCTAGGTACTGATGCAATGCAAATGTTTAATAATAATTAATACCTTATTTCAGTAACAACATGACATCATTATCAAGCTGAGGGTGTAGCCATGTTAGTTGCTCAGACCACTTGCGACTCATTCAGCACTTTGCCAGTGAGTTTCCCCATACCAGATATTTTTATGATTCTTCCTGTACTGATCCGCAATGTGGCAAAAGGAACCAAATCGGCATATTTCTTCTCACAGCATACAATGTACTCAAAAGTCTACTCTCCACATAGCCTAACCTTAGAGGTACAAGCCAGCTTCTTAATTGGTGTAACACCATCAAAGTCAATGCTGATTTGCACCAGCTGAGAATCTGGGGCATTAATCTTCTATTGCCCAACTGACAATGGCTGTGAAAAGTATAAAAAGGAAACAGCTCTTAGAGGAAACACATGGAAGATCGGTTAGAAGACCTTTGAAATCAAGAAGATTTAAGAAACCAAGACAGTTCAATGCAACCAATTAAAAATCATGGAAAGGGGTAACTAAGCTTTTCACTCAAAGATACTATTTTGTATCACATGCACTGTGCATTTCTACACACCAGTAACTGAATTCTAGACATCTTTTGATCTCTGTTGTGTACATCCAGGCAACTCAACCCTGATGGTTTAATCTCTCCTATTTTTTTTTTTTTTAAATAAACAGCATAATTTATCAAAGAGGCAAACCTTTGACTTTGGCTGTACCTATATTACTGTGCAGCACCACCTTCTGGCTGTTGGGAAAGTCTTAGTGGTTATTTTAATTTTTGAATAGCAATCTGCTTCCTAATTCCTCTATTCTTGTGACGTTTAAAGTGAAAATATGATAATGGTTTTTATGGCTACCGCTATTATTGTCATCAATGTTTTTAGTAACAGCTGGTTATTTTTTAATACTATGGAGACATTCTGCACAGTCAGGTTGAGCATCTTTCTGCCTTTTTAAGACACAATGTGTATGCTCTTTTTTTATGATCCATAATCACACGCTGGTCCTGGGAACCATGCCATGAGGGCCCACATATGGAAGTAGTAGCAGCTGAAAATGCATAATTCATGAGGGAAACATCGACATCAGGGGAAAATAGCACCAATAGATAATATACTTGATACATATTATAATTTTTTCCAAGAGTTATTTCCTTTTAAACTAGTGATGTATGTTTGAGTGGTTTTTGTTGTTGTTCATCTGTAGACTGGTAAGTAATATGGTGTGGTAGGTTTTCTGTTCTGTTTGGTTTGAAAGAAAGGATATTCTTTTCACCATGATTTAATTAGAATTGCTTTTTATACTATGTGATCTTAGTTCTTTCAGGTCTCTTAGGGTATGTCTACACAGCAAAATTATTTCGGAATAACAGGCGTTATTCCGAAATAACTATACAAGCGTCTACACAGCCATTTCTTTATTTCAAAATAATTTCAAAATAATAGGCAGCTTATTCCAAAATCTCTAAACCTCATTCTACGAAGAATAATGCATATTTTGAAATAAGCAATTTCAGAATAACTATTCCAGAATAGCTTATTTTGAAATTCATGTGCAGTACAGACGTAGCCCTACAGTTTAATGCAACCCCAAAAAGGGCATCTGAAGCAACTTGGCTTCAGAATGAAACTACTTATTTTAAATGCAGTGGAGTTTAGTCTGGTTTCTGAAACTTTGATTCAATTTGGAGTGGTCTCAGAACACAACAGAAATGAGTTGACTATTTCAATCAAGGTGCCATTTAGGTAAAATGTGGACAAGACTTTGGTAAATAATAAAATTTACCTCCCCGTTTTCCTTCCCAATTTCAAATGAGGATGAAAGATCCATAAAATAATGATCATATTCTATGGTTATACTCATCTTGGAGTACTCCCATTGCAGCAGTCGTACACAAGAAACAATATTCTCCGGGTATTTCTACTGGAAATAATGTGAGAAAGAACATTCTCATGTTACTTCCAGTCAAAATGCCATAAAAATGCACAATTGATAGTAAGCATTTGCATAGCATGTTAAAGGGAGAGTCCTCAAGAAAGCATTTTCTCATGACATTTCCTCTGGAAGTAGGTGGAGCTGGACAGCACCCCCCCCCCCCCCCTCCACTCTTGAATGTCTCAGGGCAAGCTGTGTAGTGATATCCAGAGAGGAAGGATTGCAGAGAAAAGAGACACAAAATCTTAAGAGAGATCTCTCTGTGATGAGAACAGTTATTAATGGAGGATACTCCCCCGCCATGAAGAAAGCATTAAAAGGAAAGTCAAAGATAAGGGGAATTCACGGTGCAGTGTAAATCAGGGATGGAATTATTTACAGATCAGTAAGTATTTTAGTACAATACCCCTGATTAAAGTGTGTCTGTGGGGCAGTGTTGGGGGGCACATTACTCAGGATTATTTTCAAAGAGTTCACACACGCTCACCCCTTTCTTCTCTCTAATTTTGTGCATAGAATCAGCTCTTCTGTACAGTGCTAGCGTGACAGTCTGAAAGAAACAGAGTGCTGGCTTTGTCTGAAGAAAAGCAAGAGTGGTCTTCCTTTCTGAGGCATTGCCTCAGGCTGAGGGAGACCCAGGTCAAACTCCTCTTCAAACTTCCTGTATGACCCTGAGCAAGAGAATTGCTTTATGCCTCAGTTTTCCAAGTATAAAAAGGAAACAATATTTCTCAACTGCCCTGGGTGTAGTCAGGGTTAACTGATAAAAGGCAGTGAAGTGCTCAAATAGCATTGTCATGGGGGACTCAGAGTATCTACAAAAGCGACAAGGAGTCCTGTACCACCTTATAGACTAACAGATGTATTGGAGCATAAGCTTTCATGGGCAAAGACCTACTTTGTCAGATGCATTTGACGAAGTGGGTCTTTGCCCATGAAAGCTTATGCTCCAATAAATCTGTTAGTCTATAAGGGTATGTCTATACTGCCACCCGTAGTTCGAACTACCTGCCCGCGGCTACACACGGCACGGGCTAGGTAGTTCGAATTAAAGCTCCTAATTCGAACTACTGTTACTCCTCATTGCAGGTACTCATTGCAGGAGGAATAACAGTAGTTTGAATTAGGAGCTTTAATTCAAACTACCTAGCCCATGCCGCGAGTAGCAGTGGGCAGGTAGTTCGAATTACGGGGCATTTAAAAATGGCGGCACCCGGGAACATGCAAATAAAGCCCGGGATATTTTAATCCCGGGCTTCATTTGCAAGTTCGAATGACTACATTAGCCACCCTAACCCGAACTATGGTGGCAGTGTAAACATACCCTAAGGTGCTACAGGACTCCTTGTTGCTTTTGCAGATCCAGACTAACATGGCTACCCCTCTGATACTCAGAGTATCTAGACAAGCAACACTGGCAGCAGCAATACAATGCTAGCTACATCAGCCTGTAGGCAAGAGAAGATTGTGTAGTCTCTGGGGATCTATATAGACCTTACCTGCTCTGCTGAGACTGCCTGTTGTATTGATGAGAAGTCTTCAAAAAGAGGAAACCTGTCTTCCTCTAAAACTCCTCACGAAGAAATGAGAATATAGACAGTGAAAGCAACTGAAAGTCTGCACCAGGCATGGGAAATAAGTGGCTTATGGGCTGGACATGGTTCATCAGGGTTTGCTGGTGGTGGGCTGCCAGACGCTTTATTTACCTGAGCATCCATAGGTACAGCTGCTCGCAGGTCCCACTGGACATGGTTCACTGTTCTGAGCCAATAGGAGCTGCAGGAAGCAGCACGGACTGGATCACCACTTCCCACAACTTCCATTGGCTGAGGATGGCAAACCGTGGACAACAAGAGCTGTGGGAATTTGTACTTGCAGATGCTCATATAAATAATGCATCTGGTGGCCCATCAGGAGCGAATCATGGCAAATTGCATCTGGCCTGTGGGCTACTTGTTGCCTACCTCAGGTCTGAGCCCTCTCCTCTACAAGAACAAGAAGTTAAGGTAGATCCCTCTCCTGCTTGACTTGTGAAGGTAACTTGTATTTATCACTGAAGTTGATGGGATTATTTAAACTGGGCAATATTCATCACCAGTTCTTGCCAGGATAGGTGTCACCAATGGGTTAATGTGAAATTTCTGCCACTGCCATGCTGGCTGCTCATTCATTGCACCCTCCAGCTATCTCCACCAGGCAGCCTGTTAGTGATTTACACTTTGGTCAATCCTGCCACAGGTGATTTCAGCTCCAATGGAGCAATATAAAAAGTCTCTTTAGCTCTGTTTTATCGACAGTGGGAAGAAACAGGCTGAACCAGGCTTGCAGCAGAACCTTGAGGGCATGCAGACTGTTGGGTGGGAGTCCTGCCGTCTTCTTAAGACTGACGTTTGAGCCGCTGACCATCCCAGGTTCTTTAAACTGACAAGTTCTTCCCTTTTTTGGAACAGGTTATGCATTCTGTTTTTTTCTTCTCTGTGTTTCCAAAATAATTACAAGCATCAATGACCATATTTCTCAATTTCTTCATTATTTAAGCACTAACATTATGTATGACCCAACATCAGCCAAATTGTTTACAGTGAAAAAAACCACATTACGCCATCAGCTGACTATCTAGCAAATCTAAGCAAAACAGGAACAAGTGTATTTACATCAACACATCCAGAATCTCTTCCCAGCTAGTTCTCTGGGAAGGATTCATTCAGATCCTACTTACATCCTCCCCAGAGATGAGAATTTGTCAACCCACCAAATGCTGTAGATTACACCAGCTACATGAGGGTCTAAGGAAACCCACTATGGCTGCAACAAGCCTGTGAGTGAAGTGCATCACTGCCTCACTAACCACTTCGGGAGCATTGTATGCTATAACCGTGTTGTGCCTATTGAAAGTGAGCATGGAATGAGTCATGGGACTTCTGGGTATAGGAATGATGAGGGTTCCCTTAGAGGTACTCCTCTACTGTCACAGACCCCTGCATCTCTTGCTCAGATACTGGTATGTTCACAGCTCCTGGGACACCTTCTACTTGTATGCCCACTTCTGTCCTCCAATCTATATATGGAGATGTACCTATCTCATAGAACTGGAAGGGACCTTGAGAGGTCATCGAGTCTAGTTCCCTGCCTTCACGGCAGGAACAAGTACCATCCCTGACAGATTTTCCCCAGATCCCTAATGGCCCCCTCAGGGATTGAACTCACAACCCTGAGTTTAGCAGACCATATTAGAGCTTGTCGTGATCTAAGTTCTTACGGACGACAGCTGTAGCCAAGTGATAGGCCTCTTGCAGTTTTTTCATTTAGTTGCACACTGCATACTGCAGACACGTCTTATAGCTTTCTCCACCCCCTGATACTCCAAAGCACAGGTCTATGGATAATCTTGGCTCTTGCCCAAACACCAAGAGGTATGGGGTGACTCCTCTAGGATCATTCTTCGTGGCTCTGTAGACATGCACCAAAACCTCAACATGCTGGTTCCAGGTTGCTTTCTGCTCTGGATGTAAAGTCCCCAGCATATTCAACAGAGTCTAATAAAATCACTTTGTCTAAAGGTCACCTCGTGGGTGCTAAGATGTTATTCTGGACTTGTTAAATTCAGCCATCCGTAGCACTTCTTTCAGGAGGTGACTTTCAAAGTCCCATTTTCTGTCAGAGTGTATCTAAGCTGGGAATCCATATACTGGAAAATATTTCTCAGATGACACTCCAGCAATGATGGTTGCCCTCTAATCAGATGTGGGATATGCCTATGGATACTGGGTGAAATGGTCAGTCCACTTCTAAAGACAAGAAATCAATGCATACCAGCTCCATAGGTTTGCTGTTGATGACATTTTCTAGTGGACAGAGTTTTCCTTTGAACACATTGGGAGCATGTCTCACATTTCTTGCATACATCCGTAACCATCCAGAGACAGTAGAACCAATTATGGTAAGTTCCATTCCCAAATGTCTGAAACTATCATGCAGACCCCTCATGGCCAGGAGTCTGTATTTTTGTTGGTAGCATTAATTATGTGCATTGATTTGTAAAGGATCTACAGTGATCCAGTGCAGCACTCCCTCTATCAGTTTTTGTTTGCTCTATTCCCTTAATAATAGTCTACTCTTGGGGGTAGATGGAATAATTGCAACAGGGTTTTGCCTCTCTCTTTTTGCAAGTAGTGTATTCTGAATGTCAGTATCTTACAGCTGGACTTTTTGACAATCAGCAGCATTGAGAATAGGCAATGCTGATTGGTCCAATGCTACATAATTCACAGCATGTTATGAAGAAAAATTATGTTATTCCAGCATGTTATAGAGAAAAATTGTGAGAGACATGAATATACTGCAAGTCTTGCCTTATTTGGATGACCTGATTGTATTTGGAAGGACCTTGGGAGAGCATGAAGAAAGACTCCTTAAAGTGCTTCACAGGTTGGAAGCCTATGGACTGAAGTTCTCCATTGATAACTGCCAGTTCATCAGAACATCGGTGGAGTATTTGGGTCACATCATGCCCCAAGACGGTGTGATTAGTGATCCAGATAAAATAGAGGCTCTCACTATATGGCCATACACAAGCAAAAAAGAAGCAACTGTATTTACATAAACAGGGCTCGACAAACAATGTAATCTACTCGCCAGTGGTGAGTAGATTACACTCCGGAAGAGCCGGCACAGAGCGCAGAACCGCGCGGCTGGCGAGTAGAGCTCACCGCCGCTCAGCAAGCCCTGTACATAAACACACCCAGACTTTCTTTCTCTTTTGTTCAGTTAGCTTCAGGAAAGTATTCATTGGGGCTATGTCTAGACTTCTTTCGGAAAAAACTTTATTTAAGAGATCTTCCAAAAAAACTTCTTCTGAAAGAGAGCATCCACACACAAAAGCGCATCGAAAAAGTGATCTGTTTTTTTGAAAGATAGCGTCCACACTGAATGGATGCTATCTCGCATTTAAGCTGTAATTACTATGGATCGAGTGGACGCCAGGGCACCTGTGCTTTTGTCTCTTTCCTCTTCTTTCAAAAGAACTCCCTCTTCCCTGTCCACACATGCCTTTTTCCAAAAGAGCTCTTTCAGAAAAAGGCTTCTTCCTTGTAGAAAGAGGATTATCAATGCTGGAAAATACCTCTGTTCTTTCTATTTTCAGAAGAATGCGATTGCAGTGTGGACATAACCCAAGTTTTGTCAGAAAAACAGCCGTTTTTGCAACAAAACTCTGTAGTGTATACATACCCTGGGATCTTGCTTACATCTAAATAGTTACTTTGCTGAATAGCTTTTATTCTTATAAAGTACTGATACCAGGTTGCTTTCCTACCTCACAGGGGACTTTGGCAATTCCAAAGTTTTCGTTACAGGGAGGCAGTAGAGACGCCATACCGGGCTTCAAGACAGCAGGGTTCCTGGCTCTGCTGGACAGCCATTGGTCCATCTAGTTCAGTATCCTACCTTTATCAGTAGCCAGCATCAGGTATTTCAGTGGATGGTGCGAAGTTCCAGCAGTAGGCAGAGGTGGATAATGTATTCACCAGGAAGGTGTCATTTTAATCCTTAGTAATTAAGGATTGGCTTAAATCCAGAAGCATGAGAAGCATGTGTTATGATGCTTAATTGATATGTGAAAAGCAATTTGAGTGCTGGAATGGAAAGTGCACAGACACTCTGGGCTAAATTATGCCGTTGGATAGCTTTGTAGAACTTGCACTGACTTCCTTTGGGGTTCACTTTGGATGTTTATTGCTCTTCAGTGAAGAAGAAGAAGAAGACATTAAATTACATTTATAATTCATGTAACCATATTTACTGTATATCCATATTTATATCTCCTCCCAGCTGTAGTTCAGTTTCAATAACAGCAGATAAATCTCTCTCGTCAAGCTCTACAGAGAGGCATCATACTCACACAGCCAGGTTGTGCAGTCCTTGCTTAGCTGAGCAATTTAGATGGGGTCCTATTGACAATGACTTCCATGAGCAAGTTGCTCACCAGGTTTAGTAAAGGTTTTACAGTTGTACATATGCCCTTAGATTGCAAAGAATGATGAAATGAGATGTGTATCATATCTATATGTAACAGGGCTCTTAAATATGTATCGAATTAAGTCAGACTCATTGTCATGTAGGTATGGAAAACAGACTGCAGCTTCTTTCACATCTCAAGTACCGGTGCATCAAATGAGTTATGAAAAAAAATCAGTTGTGACAGGTATTTCTCTTTGTGTCCGCCATTGGCTGCATAGATATTTCCTCTGACTCTTCAAGATATAAAAGAGAAAATTTGCACATTGACATTAATGTTGAAACAAATCACCTTTATCAATAGACTGGAATGATGTTTGTGGTAATAAATGCTATTTATACTCCATCCAAGACCAGGGCCTCATTATGCTAGTCACTGTGGGTATGTCTAGACTACATGGCTCTGTTGACAGAGCCATGTAAACTAGTTTACCTGACATAATCAATGAAGAAGGGATTTAAATAATCCTTGCTTCATTAAAATAAAAATGGCCACCGCGCTGTGCCGACAATCAGTTGATCTGGCACAGTGTGGCAGTCTAGATGCAGATCGGTCGACAAGGGAAGCCTTTGTCGACTGCTCCTGTAAACCTCATTTCACAAGAAGAAAAAATGAGGAAGAACGGCTCTTGTGGAACAGGGGGGTTTTGCATAAAAAGGAACAGTCTACACAGCTCGTTTTTGCACAAAAGCCTCTTGCGCAAAAGCAGACACTAATTCATTATGCAAATGAAGTGTGGCAATATTCTACTCCATGCTTCATTTGCATAAGCTTTTGCGCAAGAGAGGTGCAGTGTAGATGCAGCTCAAATATACATGGAAAGAGTTTGTCCCTATCCTCCCAAAACTAAAGTCTAAGGAGAGAAGGCAGTCTAACAAGACTTTAGTATTCTAGTGATGTGGAGCATAAGCATAGATTTTTAAAATGCTTTATTTACTCAAGGTTACGTGGGAAGCCTATTAAGCTACGAAGTGAACTCAGATCACTTGTTACTAAAAGCAAGGGCCTTAGACACACAGCCATCCTTCCTCTTTAGCCTGAGTTCTTTTCAACTTTTTCTGACTAAATAAAACTATGAGCAGTGAGGATCAGAAGCTTGAGAGAGATTTTTCAGTGGCTGCCTAGGGAGAAAACAACAACAAACAAACGTCATAAATATAAATATTCTCTTGGAAGCTGCTTGTGGACTCTTTGATTTAGGAGGGTCATATGTGCATGTATAATCAAACTAGAGGAAATCATCTCCCACCTTTCATTCAGGACCGAAGCCAAACTTTTGCTGAGGTTTGAGAGATTTATTTGAAGTATTTTTTTTTTACTAAAGCTTCTTTCAGTTCTGCACTGCTTCTGGCTGGCACATGATGTGACAAACACTGAGATGACAGACAGAAAAAAGGCTACTGCAGAAGGGTATCCATCTGTGATGTAGCAGGTGGTCATTAGCAGTGGGTTCTCTGGACTGTGATCATGCCCTATCTAACACATAACTCCTGCACCTTTGCAGAATTTCATTGGCTTCTGTGGGACTCTAATGAAGTTCTACCAGCACAGAACAGCTTGAAGGACTGGAGTCTTATGTAGTCTGAAAAGGGATCAAGTAGTCCTAACATATTTACAAGGCTAACATTTGCCATCTTTCATGTTTTTGCCCGATGGAGCCAGAAGCCCAGTGCACCACAACAGGGCTGCTCAGCGGGTCCAGGAGCTCAGCAGGCCATAGCAGGGCTGCTGGGAGGAGCCAGGAGCTCAGTGCACAGTAGTGGGGCTACCTGGCAGGGCCAGGAGTATAGCAGGGCTGCCAACTAGGGCCAGGAGCTCAGCATGCTTCATCAGGGCTACCATGCAGCGGCAGTAGTGTAGCGGAGCTACCTGGCAGGGCACAGCAACAGGGCTGCCTGGCAAGGCCAGGAGCACAGTGCACTGTAGCAGGGCTTCCTGGAGGTGCCAGGAGCCCAGCATGCAGGGAGCTTGGCTGCAGCTGGGCTGCCCAGCATAGCATGGAAGGAGGTGGGGGGACTGGCATGGCAGTGAGGCTGGTGGCAAAAGGGAGTGAGCCAGGAGGCCTGCAGATGGTCCAGGGCTGGAGGGAGCCAGTAGCAGGGGAGCCAGATATGACCTTCTCTGGTCCAGCAAAATCCCTCATCCAGGACTGGTCAGGTCCCGAGGGTGCCGGACCAGGGAGAACCAACCTGTACTGTGCAACCATCAAAAGGCAAAAGTCCATCGCAGAACAGACAGCCATGAACTAATTTATGAATCCCTCAGGAAAAAGGAGAATCCACCATTATGGGCTGGTCAGAGCTGTTATCTACCTAGTCAACTATCCACCTAACTAGGAATTACCTATCTACTTAGCTAGTCATTCCATACTATTTAATATTTGTTTTCTGGTTCTTTGTATATCTTATTATACAAGTAAAGAAACAATTTAATAAAATCTTTTATTCTACCAACAATGCTTAACAATATAACAAATAATTTTAATAATATTCCTCACTAAAGGCCAGATTTAACTCACAGCTGGTCCTGTTGACTTGAGTAGAACCACTAGTAGGAAAAACATCTCACCAACTTGGAATAAAAGGTTCACAATTTAGCCTGCAAAGACAAATTGTTATTCATGAATTACCACGTGACTGATCTGACATGATTAATATGAACTCATGTTAATTGGAACCCTTAATTAAGTCTAGAAGAATTGATCTGTCTGTGAAAGTTTAGGACTTGTTAAATGGTTACTATCAGGTTTGCCTAAAAATAGTTCCTCCTTGCACATAGCACTTTGTAGTTGAGAGAAAGTCCACGATGCCACAGTACACATGTCCCTGTGGTGGTTTTCTTGCCCAGAGATTACATTGCCTGAATGTTTTGCTTCATGTGCCAGCCAGCAGGACTGGCAACTGACATCACCAGGATCTGGCCAATGGGGGAGGGGCAGCTTTGGACCCCCCAGAAGGGGTGGGGTCTTGGGTGAAAGGAACAGGGGTAGTGTCAGCTAGTCCACAGCCTTGCCCGGATACCACACCACTCCTCTCCCATCAGCCCTTAGTGCCATCTGGACAGTGCTGAGTGAGGCTACGGTGGCAATTTAAAGGGCCTAGGGCTTTGGCAGCTGTGGTAGTGGCTGGGAGCCCTGGGTACATTTAAATCACTGGCTCTGGGGCAATTGCTCTCTTTGCCCCCTGCCTTGACAATCTGAATCAACTCAGGAGTGCAACATAAAGAAGGCTAATGCAGAAAGCTTAGGAAAACATGTTAAAGATGCATGATCTGAAAGACCTTCATTTCATCTGGATCGAGGGGAGGTGCTTGGCCAGAGCTGGCAAAAAAGCAGGAACTCTGGTCCTCCTGAGTGTTTAGGGACAGACAGCAGTCAGAATGGACATTTTGCATTCATATGTTTGTTTCTTGCTTGAGTGGTTTGAGGAAAGGGGAGAAAATCCAGCTCTCTGGGTGGTCCTCTTGAGATCAGATTCTTGATAAAATTGGCAAACGTTTTCCTTTATTTTATATCCCCTTGTGGGTTTGGGGAGGGGGAATTAGAGGATAGAGCTGCTGAAAAAAGAGTGGTGGGTGCTCCATTTTGTTCTACTCTCCTACCTGGATGATCCAAAGCAGCTGGGTAAACAAGTGAGTAATTTAAAGTCTCTATTAAAACATCTCCTGCCTCAGCTTCCAATGGATGTAGGTTTGGACTTGATGGAAAGAAAGGGCAATTAATTACATCAGAAGAGTTAGAATAAGAGAGGAGGAAGAGCTGCAACTGCCAGCCTTTGCATAGCTTTTCCCATGATGATGTGAGCAGTTCCCCACACAGATTAAAATGCCATCTACGAAAGATATACAGGTTGATAAGTGCTCCCCCATCCCATTAGGGGTTCATTGTATTTACAAAATCAATTAAAATCTAACAATGGCTATTTCCAAAACCTTTCTCCAGTCTTCATCCCAGCCCTTCTCTCCCTAAAGAGCTACTCTCTCCTTCTTTACACATACATAGGGTCATACTTGCAAAATGGAGTTAGCAAGTCACATTTACCACTTCTTAGCATGAGCATTACCTGCCAAGAGGGCAAGGGTTCAGGCTAACAGCACCAGTCTGTTAAGCATGCCTTTTGCTTTGAGGTGCAAAAAGAATGAAATGTGTGCAAAATGCAACCCTCTTCCAGAAGCACCCTGTAAGTAGACAAGGGAAGCAAAGGGAAGACAAAGTAAAGAGATATGTGGCTCGAGTCTCTGTCAGAATCCTCAGATTGGCCGATAGGATAGAAATGCTGCATAGACAGATCCAGGGCTTGGCAGGTTTTCAGTGAGTAGAGTTAATCCACACCCATAGACCACAGACAACCTGGGGAGAAATATCCCTGGGAAGTAATGCTGTAGCTGAAGCATTGATTCCAAAGGGTTCCCACACTGAACATTCACTCTTTGGAGGGCAGATTTTGGCTCAGATGTGTTTGTGAGATGCATATAACAATCAAGAAAGTAAAGCAACCGAGCAATCTGGATTTATGGAACACCCTTGCTGCCCTCTGTGCAGGCAACTAAGATCTGCAGGATTTCCGACTGGCTCTCAGAACATGAGTGGTTTAACAAGCAACTCCTCCATGTTGGCTCCATAAATCTTCCCCCTCGATGGACTGATGTGTCAAATTCTGCAAGTTGAAAACTTCCAGTGTAATCCCTATTTTCTCAAAGGCAGTGTGTGGGAAACCTTGGCATGCCCTTAAGTCTCTAAGATCTATGTCTGTTTTATATGCCCTGTCATCAGCATATTTCATCTTTCTTGTGATACAAGAACTTTTTGTAACTTAAATGTTCTTGTGAAGGCTTGAAACATCAGCATCAACATCTGGTATCCTCCTCTGGTCTCTCTGAAAAGAGGGAATTAGGAATCAGAGAGATTTCATGTTGTACCCATTGCTTGTTATGTATCCTTACAACATTAGTTTGAGACAGAATGGGCCAAGATAAGCACCGGTGTAAGATTCTGCACCTTCATTGATTTCAGTACTGTTAGACCAACTTAGAGAAGAAGTAAATTTGGCCAGGTGTTAAATAGGTTGCAAAAGGCACGCAACTACTTTAGTGCAGCGACATTGAGATTGCGGTTATTTGAGTGAATAGCTGCTATAAATTATTGCACTCTACACAGTAAAAGACTCCAACATAAAGCTTACTATGACATGCTGTTGCACCGCAAAACAGCATACCCAGTTTTATTGTCATGGTAGTTGAGTCAATGTGCACATTTCATTCCCTCCTGCTGCTGGATAGTCTTTTCCCAGGAATGTAAATGTCACATGGTTTTGTGTGAAGATTTCCAAATGCCACCCTGTGACAGGGCGCCTGCCCTGCACTGGCCCTTTAATACTCGGACTCCGTCCCGGAGCCGGGGCTAGCAGAGAGGAGGCCAGCGGGAGCTAGTTAGGGCTAGAGAGAACCCAGCTGGCAAAGACGCAGGACTGCATGAATGGCTGAGAGAAGCCAGCTGAACCCACTAGGGCGAGTATGAGCACAGCTGGCTCGTATATATAGAGAAGCCCAGGTTGCTCAGGGGGAGGAGAGAGGCCAGTGAGGGGCTGGCTGTGGAGGAAGCAGGAGCTCCCAGGAGGGAGACCTGCTGGGGCTAGCCAGCTAGAGCTGGGAGAAGGCCGGCTAAGGCTATCCCGATGAGGGGCCGAAGGAAAGGCCCGGGCGTGGAGACAGGTTGCAGCCTGGCTTAGGTAAGCGGGGCCACGGAGATAAGCCCAAATGCCTATGATGAGCAACCCATACAGACTGTATTCTGCCCTGAGATGGGCTATATGAAGACAGTCAGGGGGCACTGAGGCGCACGGGGTGGGAACCCCCTGACACACCCTTTGTGAGTGATCCACTTCCACAGGAAAGGAATAACACTGCAATTAATCCGAAGATCTCAATGTATTTTTACAAATATTTGTGAATTAAATCTCAGCTTTTCCTCTTCTTTAAAAACAAGGGTAACACTTTTTATCTTTATTTCAGATATGGAGAAACTGAGGCACGGTAGTTGAGTCTGAAGCACCACTGGGCATAGAAGCCAGGGATTGGCGTTTCCATTAGATATTGCTTCTTATTTCACACCTCTTTGTTTCCTCCTTTCCATTATAGTCTCTTTCTAAGGTTACATCTACATTATACATTTATTTAGAAATGAGACATTTTTTGTGGGGGCCATGGTGGCCATGAGAAGTGGGAGTAGCGGAGGAGAAGTTGGAGGAATAGGAATGGGAGTGGGGAGAAGGAGTAGGAAGAGGAGCTACAGGAGATCAGGAGTGGGAGCAGAAGCGGGAGTGGGAGCAGGCATCATGCTGGCAATGAGGGATTGCATGGCTACGCAGATGGTGTGGCCCTGCTCCAGCATCTCCTGCCAGGTATCTCACCTCAGGTGGATGTCTTCCTGAAGCCTGAAGTCAACGTGCAGTGAGGTGCTTCCTCTGGAACTCGTCCATGGGTCTCTGGTGCCTGCAGGTCCCTCCAGTTTAAGAGGCTGTGCTGGGTGGTGTTGACCACCCCCCTTGCAGCTGGTCCAGCTGTGGCGAATAAAGAGAGATGGTCAGTCATCCCAGAGGACACTGTGCCTAAAGGCTTGCCCTCATCTGCAAACAGGGGATGTGAACAGGGAGTTTGGAGAGGGCGTGGGAAGGGGGTGAGATACACTTGCCATTCTTTAAAATCTTTTCTGTACACTTCTGCCCTTCAAGGACACATTTAACAACTGAGGAATCTCTCAGTAGGAAGCCAGGTATGGATGGCGATAGGTCTGCTGTTCTTACGTGCAGAGCATGTGCCATGTTTGTCTTCCTCCCAGAAGACAGAAGGGATTTCATCTGCACTAAGTGCAAGCTGGTCACCATTTTGGAAGAAAAAATTAGAGGACTTGAAGGCCAAGTATTGACCCTACGTTCTATCAGAGAGGATGAAGACTTCCTCGATAGAAGACAGCATTTAATCCTGCAGGCACAGCAGGCTGAAGAGCCAGTCAGGGCAGTACAGGATAAGGAAGAGAACTGGCAGCTTGTAACCTCTAGAAGGAGAAGGCCAACTCAGGTATCCCCCATCCCTGTAGAGGTAAGTAACCGCTATCAGGCTCTCTCCACAGGCACTGCAGTGGAGAATGCTTTGGCAGGGACCTCTCAGGGAAGAAATCAGAAGGGAACACCATCTATTGGAAGGCATGGGATGCGTAGTCCTAGGGATGGGGATTCCATGACCACCCCCCCCAAAAGAAGAAGACGGGTGGTGGTGGTCAAGGACTCCCTCCTAAGAGGGACTGAGTCATCCATCTGCCATCCAGACCTGCAATCTCGAGAAGTGTGCTGCTTACCGGGAGCTCGCATTCAGGATGTGACCGAGAGTCTTCCCAAAGTGATTAAACCTTTGGATCACTACCCCTTCCTGCTTCTTCATGTGGGAACTAATGATACGGCCAAGAATGACCTTGAGCGGCTCACAAGCAGATTATGTAGTCCTGGGAAGAACGATCAAGGAATTTGAAGTGCAAGTGGTGTTCTCATCCACCCTTCCGGTTGAAGGAAAAGGTCTGGGTAGGGATCGTCGAATTGAGGAAGTAAATGCGTGGTTATGCAGGTAGTGTCTGAGAGAGGGCTTTGGTTTCTTTGACCATGGGACTCTGTTCTGGGCACAAGGATTGTTAGGAAGAGATGGGATCCACCTAATCAGGAGAGGAAAGAGAATCTTCGTGGGCAGGCTTACAAACCTAGTGAGGAGGGCTTTAAACTAGGTTCACTGGGAGACGGTGAGGTAAGTGAGGAAGTCAGACACCAGGAAGTATTACAAGGAGGAAGAGAAACAAAGGAGAATGCCTGATTCGGATGGAGAAGGTAAAGCGATCAACTGATTATCTAAGGTGTTTGTACAAGAAGCCTGCGAAACAAACAAGACCAATGAGAAGCCCTGGCCCAGTCAAAGAACTATGATTTTATTAGAATAATGGAGACTTGGTGGGATGACTCGCATGACTGTAGCACTGTCATGGAAAGGTATAAACTGTTCAGGAAAAACAGGTGGGGGAGAAAAGGAGGAGTTGTATTGTATGTAAGAGATCAGTATGATTGCTCAGAGCTCCAGTATTTAGAGGGAGAAAAGACTGTTGAGAGTCTATGAGTTAAGTTTAGAGTGGTAGCAACAGGGGTGATGTTGTGGTTGGGGTCTGCTACAGACCATTGGATCAGGGAGATGAGGTAGACGAGGCTTTCTTTGGACAACCGAGAGAAGCTTCCAGATTGCAGGCCCTGGTTCTCATGGGGGACTTTAATCACCCTGACATCTGTTGGGAGACCAGAACAGCAGTACACAGACAATCCAGGAAGTTTTTGGAGAATGTTGGGGATAACTTATTGGTACAAGTGCTGAAGAAACTGACAAGGGGCCATGCACAGCTTGACCTGCTGCTCACAAACAGGGATGAACTAGTAGGGGGAGTAGAGGTGGGTGACAACCTGGGAAGCAGTGATCAGGAGATGATAGATTTCAGGATCCTGACCAAAGGAAGAAAGGAGAGTAGCAAAATACACACCTTGGATTTCAGAAGAGCAGACTTTGACTCCCTCAGAGAACTGATGGATAGGATTCCCTGGGATACTTATATGAAGGGGAAAGGAGTCCAGGAGATCTGGCAATATTTTAAAGAAACCTTATTGAAGGCACAGGAAGAAACCATCCTGACGCGCAGCAAGAAAAGCAAATATGTTAGGTGACCTGATTGACTTACCGTGGACATCCTTGGTGAGATTAAACACAAAAACGAAGCTTACAAGAAGTGGAAACTTGGACAGATGACTACAGAGGAGTATAAATATATTGCTTGAGAATGCAGGAGAGTTATCAGGAAGGCTAACGTGCAATTGGAATTGCAGCTAGCAAGGGATGTGAAGGATAACAAGAAAGGTCTCTACTGGCATGTTCGATATAAGAGGCTGATCAGAGAGGGTGTGGGGCCCTTATTGGATGAGGGAGGAAACCTAGTGACAGATGATGTGGGAAAAGCTGAAGTACTCAATGCTTTGTTTGCCTCTGTCTTCACAGACAAGGTCAGCTTACAGACAAATGCACTAGGCAATGCAGCATGGTAAGGAAGTGGACAGCCCTTGGTGGGGAAGGAACAAGTTAGGAACTATTTAGAAAAGTTAAGCATACACAAATCCATGGGCCCAGATTTAATGCATCTGAGAGTACTCAGGGAGTTGGCAAGTGTCATTGCGGAGCGTATGGCTATTTTCTGTGAAAACTCATGGAGATAGGGGGAGATCCCAGATGATTGCTAAAAGGAAAATGTAGTGCCCATCTTTAAAAAAGGGAAAAAGGACAATCCAGGGAACTACAGACCAGCCAGCCTTACCTCAGACCCCAGAAAAATCATGGAGGGGATCCTCAAGGAATCCATTTTGAAGCACTTGGAAGAGGGGAAGTGATTAGAATAGTCAATATGGATTCACAAAGGGCAAGTCATGCCTGACCAATCTGATTAGCTTCTATGATGAGGTAGCTGGCTCTGTAAATATGGCAAAGTCAGTGGATACCTTGACTTTAGCAAAGCTTTTGATACGGTCTCCCACAACATACTTGCCAGTAAGTTAAGGGAACATGGATTGGGTAAATGGACTGTAAGATGGATAGATGGCTGGCTAGACTGTTGGGCCCAACAGGTAGTGATCAATGACTCAATGTCAGGTTGGCAGTCTGTTTCTAGCAGAGTGCCCCAAGAATCTGTTCTTGGACCGGTTTTGTTCAACATCTTTATTAATGACCTGAATGAGGAGATGGATTGCACCCTCAGCAAGTTCGCAGATGACACTAATCTAGGGGGAAAGGGAGATACACTGCAGGGCAGGGATAGGGTCCAGAGTGACCTGGACAGATTAGAGGATTGGGCCAAAAGAAAACTGATGAGGTTGAACAAGGACAAGTGTAGAATCCCAAGCATTGTTACAGGCTGGGGACCGAATGGCTAAGTAGTAGTTCTGCAGAAAAGGCTCTGGGGATTACAGTGGATGAGAAGCTGGATATGAGTCAACAGTGTGCCCTTGTAGCCAAGAAGGCTAATGGCATATTTGGGTGCATTAGGAGGAGCATTGCTAGCAGAACCAGAGATGTGATTATTCCTCTTTATTTGGCTCTGGTGAGGCCACACCTACAATATTGTGTCCAGTTCTGGCCCCCCCACTATAGAAAGGATGTGGACGCATTGGAGAAGGTCCAGCGGAGGATGACCAAAATGATTAGGGACTGGAGCACATGACTTATGAGGAGAGACTGAAGGATTTGGGTTTGTTTCGTCTGCAGAAGAGAAGAGTGAGGGGGGATTTGATAGCAGCCTTCAACTTCCTGAAGGAAGGTTCCAAAGAGAATGGAGAGAGGTTGTTCACAGTAGTGACAGATGGCAGAACAAGGAGCAATGGTCTCAAGTTACAGTGGGAGAGGTCTAGGTTGGATAGTAGGAAAAACTATTTCATTAGGAGGGTGGTGAAGCCCTGGAATGGGTTACTTAGGGAGGTGGTGGAATCTCCATCCCTAGAGGTTTTTAAGTGTTGGCTTGACAAAGCCCTGGCCGGGCTGATTTAGTTGGGATTGGTCCTGCCTTGCGCAGGGAGTTGGACTTGATGACTTCCTGAGGTCTCTTCCAGCTCTATGATTCTATGATCTGTGAGGTGAGAGGGACAGTTCTCAGCCAGTTGAAGGCAACATGCTTGGAGCCAGGCCATGTGAGCTCTAGACATTGGGCCTTTTCCTACAGGGGCCTACATGTTCCTGAGAGAGGGGGAGCGTCACTATCCCTATGTGCTGGAACAAATAGGCATGCGAAGGTGCCGGTCAGACTGGGATCCTGTGGGCAGGATACAGCTGGGCTTCCCTCCTTGCTACACACATGCCAGGTCCAAGATTGGTGGCGTCCCACAGGGAAAGGAATAATATCCCTACCTGCTTGAGGAGAGGGGGGCTGGGTGCTTGGCGAGTTGTATGTGAGTGGCAGATGCTTCTGCACCTCACTGCACTGTCCCCGGGAGTGGATGCTGCCCTAAGAGTCCAGGAATGCCCGTGTGCTGTGTGTGGGACTGCTGTGTTCGTGTGTGTGTCTTGATGTCCCCAGCCTCTTTCTAGAGGTGGCTTGTGGATGTCTCACCCTGGTTTCATGAGCATGGTAGGCCCCTCCAGACACCCTGTGGCCAATAGCACAAGGGTCCTCTATGGCAGCCTCCTGGTGCTGTGTGGCAAGGAGCGGCACGTTATGCATTCATATGTGCACAGTCTGCTTCACGATCTCCAGGCCGTAAGGTCCAAGTGAGGAGTTCCCAGTTACGCCTCGCTACCCACCCCCTCCACCCCCTGAGTGAAGGGAACATGATGACTCTCACATGCTGTTCCTTCCCCAGCCTTGGACAAGGCCTGGGACACATCCACAGCGTGGGGTACTGGCTCCAGGGTCAGGAGGGTGATAGCGCTGGCCTTGCTCCTCCTCCTCCACCACCTCCTTCTACTCATCTCTGTCCCCTGGGAGGAGCTGATGGGCATCTCGAGCCCCAAGTCCACTTTCAGGCTGGCTGAAGGGACTGCCCCGTCCTCCAGGATGTGGTCCAGGTCCTTACAGTAAGGGCAGATGTAGGGTTCTGCCCCGGAGCAGGAGCTTCTCTCAACTGGCACTGGCGTGTGCGTGGTGGAGCTCTTTGACTTTCATCACACCTGCTCCTGTGTGCAGATGTATCCTTTCATGGACACACTTTCAGCCATGTGGCCATAGACATCGGCATTTCTGCACCTTGTGTGCAGATCCTGGAAGTTGGTCTCATCACCCCAAATCTCAATGGTATCCAGGATCTCCACACCAGATCAGGAAGGCGCACATCTCTTTTCAAGCAGGGGCCTGGGAGATGTCTGACTGCTCCCTGGGAGCAGTGGAGGGCTGGCTCGGATCAGCAAACTGGCTCATTTTTTGAAAAATCGAGGCAGTGGCAGCTGCTGGTTGGCTCAGGGCTGTCAGGACCTCCTGTGTTCCACAAGCCCCTTCTCCGGAGGATGCAGCTTTAAGGGCTCCAGGAGAAGAGGGGACTATAGAGTTTGGCTGAGGGTGGACAGAGCGGCCAGCAGGACACCTTGGGAAGGGCTGGAGGCCCCTTATTTCAAAATACCTGCAGCTGCCCTGTCTACATAGCCCCTATTTTGAAATAACTATTTCAGAAGAGACATTGTTCCTTGTAGAATGAGGTTTACCAATGCCAAAATAAGCCGCCCACTATTTCAAAATTATTTTGAAATAACACTATTGTTGTGTAGATGCTTGCATAGTTATTTCAGAATAATGGTTGTTATTCTGAAATAACTTTGCTGTGTAGACATAACCTAAGAGATCAAATTGGGAATCATAATGATTTTCTCAAGGCCGCACAACTTTATTGCTGACTCAAATTAACCCACAACATAACATACCTTAGCTGATTGCAGAAGCTATTCTTTTGTTTATTGACAATTTAAGTAGTTCAGAGGTGGATTACTTAAATCATAGCCCCTTTAATCAAACACACATATGCTCAAGGAAGACAGCTGTTTTGAAAGTCTCAGCTGGGAAAAATGCCCCCAGCACCTTTATTTGATGCAAACATACTTACTTGATTGTCTACACTCATATCCATCTGCCAGGATGGCACAGTGCCCATGCATGAGCTGGCCAAACCTTTTCCTTGGGCATTGGTATTGAGCAACAGAGGGTTTAGACAAGCAGTCTGCATAACACTGCATATAAAATGTCTTTGGCGTCTCTTCTGAGCCAGCAATGGAACACTGGGAGTTTGGAAACAAATTCCTCCTCACAAGTGATCGTGCCTGTTGGGTACTGTTGTGCCTAAACAAGGAAGGAATATTTGAAAAGTCAAAAAAAAAAAGTCTCCACTATCACAATGAGTTGCCAACAAGACAGGCTAAATTGCATGGAGTAAATGAAATGTTCATGAAAATTAAGGGGAATGCTGAACACCATGTGTCAGGGAAATGATGGCCACAGGCACTGTTTGTCCAGGCAAACCTTAACTAGTCTGAGACACAGTGAGATAATCTGCATTACAGACAATGAGTCTATCACAGCCTGAAGCACATGGTTTTCATTTTCTGAAAAATGGGAAGTCAATCAACAGCTGTGGGGGGCATGAAAATATGGAGGACCAACTCCCTCGGAGGCTTTAAACACTCTCTGAAAGTAAAACCAGAAGAGAACATATTTGTCCCCATATTACCTATGATCCCTCCCCACCTTTGCAAGGGATGAGTCAACTAGATAGGATGCAATAAGAAACACCCCAAACCAGTTCCTAGAACTCGAATGAAACCCTTTTTGACACACAGAAAGCTTGGCTAAATGGCTTAATGTTGCTTTTGACACTGCAGCTCCTGGCCCTGTCCAGCAGATACAAAGGGAGAGGCTGAACATTGCAGCATTTCCAGCACAATCAAAAGTAAAGAGTTGCCTGTTGCAACTAGATTTCAACTGAAGCTGTAGACAAGAGTTGTTGTTATGTAATAACTAGACTCAGGAGACCAGGATTCTGTTGCTGGCTCTGCCACCGTCCTGTGAACAAATCGTCTCCCCGCTCTGTGTCCCAGTTTCCCCATCTGTAAAATGGTGATAATGATACTGACCTCTGCTATGAAGTACTTTGTAATCTATAGATAGCAAGCAACAGATGGTATTTGCCTGAAAAAATAAAGAAGGATATAGTATTTCTATCCTGAACATTCATTGAAGGATCCACTCTGCTGGGGTATGTCTACACTGCCACCCTAGTTTGAACTAGGGAGGCTAATGTAGGCATTCGAAGTTGCAAATGAAGCCCGGGATTTAAATATCCCGGGCTTCATTTGCATCTTGCCGGGTGCCGCCATTTTTAAATCCCCGTTAGTGCGGACTCCTTGCCCGTGGCTATACGCGGCACGGAGTAGGTAGTTCGAATTAGGCTTTCTAATTCGAACTACCGGTACACCTCGTTCTATGAGGAGTAACGGTAGTTCGAATTAGAGAGCCTAATGCGAACTACCTACTCCGTGCTGCATATAGCCGCGGGCACGGAGTCCGCACTAACGGGGATTTAAAAATGGCAGCGCCCGGCAAGATGCAAATGAAGCCCGGGATATTTAAATCCCAGGCTTCATTTGCAACTTCGAATGCCTACATTAGCCACCCTAGATACTTAGCAAACTGATCTAGCAAACATTCAGAAGCTCATCCATCATACTGAAAGTATCATGATACAGATTTTTCCAGGCATATAGAGTTTGAAGACCCAGTTTCTAGGATTCCCAGCCTTGCCACAGGTTTTCTGTATAGCCTTGAGCATGTTCCTGCATCTTTCTTTCCTTTTCAGGAAAATGGGGATAATAATGCTGATTTAATGTCTATAAGGATATTATTATTAAGTGTAACTATGAATTTCATCACTTTAAAACATTTTCTATTTATAATTATGAGCTTTTAAACAGACTAATATTTTTCCACACTATTTACTCTGTCCTCACAACATGTTTGTCTAGGAACATCATGCAGTTCTGATAGACTTTTCTGATCTTGTTGCTTGTCTTTTTGCCCTGATACTGCTTTTGGATTCAGGAAGGTAGATTCTTGGTCCCACTTGATGACCTAGAAAAGTCAATGATGCTGTGTGCAAGCTTCACTCCACTTGGATCCAGCTGCAGGATTTGGCTTTATTTTGCGTTCCCTAATGTAAGATTTAAAAAGTCATTCTGCAACCAATATTTCAGCTTAGTTATATGTTCCCAAGAATTTGGCAGTTTTCAATTTGTACAATGACTGATACAGAGTATCAAACAAAAAAATAAGCAATGTTATTTTTCAAAATGTTATTGAAGTGCTCTGGTCTGTCTAGTTCTAGCCTGAGCTAACAGAAGATCTTACTTCACACGATTACTTTAGTTCCTTGTCTTCCAGCAGTGCATTAAGCAACATGACTAACCTCTCTCACATGTTGTTCATTCTCCCTCTCTCTCATTCTCCTCTTGGGAAAAAAAATGTGGTGTGCCTTGTAATGTCTGGCTGTCGTGAGGTATTCTTTTGTATTTGCTTTAAAAATACATCGACCCTGCTTTATGTGTATGGTAGTGAAGGCAGGTCCAAGTGCATCTTGCACTAGGAGAGGAAGGTGGTGAGCAATGAGGCTTAGTTCTTGTCCCACAGTCTTGGACCAGTCCCCAGGAAAACTACGTCTCCCGATGTTTCACTCTACTCTTTTGGTAGACAGTTCTATTGTGGCTGAAGAATGGAGCTGTTAATCACAATTCTCAACAAGGAGCTTTCTCTTTTCAGTTTGCTGAGCCCAGGTCATTAAACACCTTACAGATAATAACTGAGAATGTGAACTTCGCTCAAATATTTTGGGGAGGCCTTTGTACAGCATGGAGAACATGTGTGATAAACCGCTAACCCTAAAGCCTGTACTGAGTGCTGTGAGCCAATGAGCACAGCTCTAGAACTGAAAGGTAGATAAGGAACTGGCTAAAGGGAAGACTACAATAGACCAAACTGAAAGGTGAACTGTCAGGCTGGAGGTAGGTTACTAGTAGAGGTCTCAGGGATCAATCTTGGGACTAATCTTATTTAACATTTTTATTACTGACCTTGTCATTCAACCCTGTCATTCTGGTAGTAGGAAATTTGGGGGCATCCAGAGCATGGGATTGTATCCCTGGCCATCTTGACTAATGGCCATTGATGGAATAGGAACTTGTCTAGTTTTTTTAAATGAAGCAAGTTTTACATTTAGACTTCACAGCATCCCTTGGTAATGAGTTTCACAGAGTGACAGTGTGTTATGTGAAGTACTTCCCTATATTTATTTTAATTAAACCTGCTGCCTATTAATTTTATTGCATGTCCCTAGGTTCCTATGTTGTGTCAAGAGGTAAGTAATGCTTCCTTGGTTGCTTTCTCCGCACCATTTATTTTATAGATCTTTATCATATTCCCCCTCAGTCCTCTCTTTTCTGAACTGAACATTCCCTATCTTTTTAATTTCGCCTCAGATGAAAGCTGTTCCAAACCCCTAATCATTTTTGTTCCCTTTTCTGTACTTCTGATTCCAATATATCTTTTTGGCGGTGAGTTGACCAGAACTGCATGCTATACTCATAATCGGGGCACTCCATGGATTTATACAGTGAGGCTGTGTCTACATTGGCAAGATTTTGCACAAAAGCAATCGCTTTTGCATAAAAACTTGCTGCCTGTCTACACTGGCAGAGAGTTCTTGCGTAAGAACACTGACATCCTAAAGTAAGAAATCAGTACTTCTTGCACAAGAACTATGACACTCCCACTCAAAAATAAGCCCTCTTGTGCAAGTGTTCTTGCGCAAGAGGCCAGTGTAGACAGGCAACATGAATTTTTTGTTCAAGAAAGCCCGATGGTTAAAATGGGCATCAGAGCTTTCTTGCACAAGAAAGCGTCTACACTGACATGGATGCTTTTGTGCAAAAGCACATCTCTTGCACAAAAGCACATGCCAGTGTAGACGCTCTCTTGTGCAAATACTCTAATGTAAAAACTCTTGCGTAAAACAGTATTTGTGCAAAATCTTGGCAATGTAGACGTAGCCTGATATTATAATATTTTCTGTCTTATTATCTATTTCTTTAGTAATGGGTCCTACCATTTTTAGCTTTTCTTGAGTATTGCCTGTTCAGCAGATGTTTTCAGAGACCTAACCACAATGACTCCATGATCTCTGCTTTGAGTCATAATAGCTTATTTAGACCCCGTCATTTTATATGGATTGTTGAGATTATGTTTTCTAATGTACATCTCTTTGCATTTATAAACATTGAATTCCACCTGCAATTCTGATGCCCAACCACCGAATTCAGTGAGAACCCTTTGTAACTTTTTGCAGTCAGCTTTGCACATACCTATTGTGAGTAATTTTGTATTGTCTGCAAATTTTCCACCTGACTATTCACTCCTTTTTCCAGATCATTTATTAATATATTTACTAGCACAAGACACACAGCAGATTGCTAGGGACTCCACTATTTATTTCTCTCCACTGCGAAAACTGAATATTTATTCCTATCCTTTGTTTCATGACTTTTAACCAGTTACAGATATGTGAGAGGACTTCTTCATTCCATGACTGCTTAAAAGCCTTTGGTGAGGGATCTTGTTAAAGGCTTTATGAAAGTATAAGTACATACTATTCACTGGGTCACCATTATCCACATATTTGTTGACACATCAAAACTTCTAATAGATTGGTGAGGCATGATTTTCCTGTACAAAAACCGTGCTGGAACATATTCCGCAACATATTATATTAATCTATATATAGGATAGTTCTAGTCTTTACTAGACTTTTAGCTAATTTGCCTAATACTAAAGTTAGTTTTACCAGCCTGTAATTGTCAGGATTCACTTTGGATCCCTTTAAAAAAATGGAATTAAATTAGCTATCTGCCAGACACTTAGTACAGAAGCTGGTTTAACCAGTGAGTTACATACCAGAGTTAAGAGTTCTGCAACTTCATATCTGAGTTCCTTCAGAATTATTGGTTGAATGCCACCTGATCCTAGAGACTTATTTCTGTTTAATTTATCCGTTTATTCTAAAACTTCCTCAAGTGACACCTCAGTATAGGACAGTTCCTCAGATTTGTCATCTAAAAAGAATGGCTCCATTGTGAAAATCTCCTTTACACATTCTACAGCAAAAACAGATGCAAATAATTAATTAAACTGTTCCATAACAGACTCATTTTCCTTGAGTGTTCCTTAAGCACTGTATATCAGTGGCCCTACTGTTTGGCAGGCTGCCTGCTTCTGATGTAAAGATTTAAGGGTCAGGCCTAAAGATAGATTAAATAAAAAATATTGTTCTGCCAATAGTTTTCAATACTTTTATCACACATTAATGAAATCATAGTCACCAAGGCTTTAAAATAGTTTCAGGTTATCATTGTTAGATAAAACCTTCAGCGTAGGTTTGCATGTGTTTGCATTAGCCACAGGGATGCTGTCAACTTGCTTAGGCTCAAAATTTGATCAACTGAAAAGCTGTTACAGTCAAATGAATAGTGCCCTTTATAGTCTGCCTGTTTTTCTTATCTATTATTTCCCCACGAGATTAACCCTCTGTTCTCTTGACAAGACTTCCTTGGTCTAAATCTCCCCTGCCTTGAACTTCATGGTGATCGTTACATTGCTGCAAAGAAGGGCATAAAACAAAATGATTGCATTTTACACACAGAATTCACTGGCCTTGTACATATATAACTGACTACACTAAATGCAAAGAAGTGAAGAATCAGATGTTTTACCACAGGATTACATAAGCACTGGCCACTGCAACCTTACTTGTATGGCTAAAGGAACTGCATGGTTGAGAACCCACTTCTGTCTGGATGGAGACACATAGAGAAGACACCTCTAGTGAACACTGGTGATAGTTGAATATGCCTGAGGAATTCCTTTGTGCGCCAGAGAAGTGGGACAAAAGTAAGAATTGGGTAATGGGAAGGAGTTAAAATCAAACGTATGTGAACCAGCCCATAGTCAGTGTTGAGAACAATGAAATCTCAGTGACTTTTGACTGATTAATTTTTCAGGAAACAATAAGTTCTTGTACCAATGTGACCATGGGCCAACTTTAATTCATAATTGCCTTTCCTTCTGGACTCCTTGTGAAAGCACCCAGCTGAGAGTCAATATTAAGGTTGATATTGGGTGATTGGATTGGAACCTTCGTGGCTTTTATGGCTCTGGGTATTTGATGGTGGGTAATCAAGCTGCGGCCACATTAAATTAAACTGCCCTCAGTAAAGAACATAAACTGCTGGACTCTTCAGTCGATCCATTAAAAGGAAATTATCTGTTTCAGCTATCTATATATAAGGTTGACCAAAGTGAATCTAGCACTATTGTTGAGAAGGGACTGGGATGCAGGTCGGTACTTCTTTTAGCTACAGATTTTCTGTATGACCATGGCAAGTCACTTACAATTGGTCTACACACAATTTGATGACAAATTTTACCAGATCAGTTTTCAATTTAGCTTAAATTGAGGGCTATGTTTGCTTGTGTGGGTGGGTATGTGCACGAGTGTGTTTAAACAATTGAAAGGAATGTTCACTCTTAATATGAAACAAGATTCTCACACAAAAGGTTTGCACCAGTTTAGTTACATTGATTTATGTGCTACTTGTCTGTGTGGACAGACATTTAATCTTTCTGTGCCTAGATTCCTTGTCTGTAAAATAGGGAAAATACTTCTCTGTCTCAGTGGTGCTATGTGGATAATATGCAGTAAAGTTAATGAAGTGTTGAGACCTTATATTCTAAGAGACTATATAACTATCTAAACCGACTGTGCTTGGAAGGTCAGTAAGCAAAGTATCTGATGATAATATCTACAAATAATGCATACAAAGTGTATTGGAATCCTTGAATGAAAGAATGATAAAGTGTTTATTATTATTAATTACTATTGTGATTAAGGAAATACATAGTTCTGAGACAAATGTTATTAACTATATTTCCAAGCTACAGTGGTGATAATACAAAAACACAAAGGGAACTAGAGATGAAAACAATTTTTTAAAAAGTAGCTGACAATGGCCTTCTGAAAGAATAACTGCTCTTTATTGGTATATGTGTGCAATGATGATACCATACCTCACACAGGACTGCCATTGTATATTCATTCATTAGAGGTAATTATTTTTAATTTCTGTCCCTATTGACCTTCAGGCAGATGGTTAGCAGGAGTACCATTTTTATCTGGTCACCAGATCTGGCCAGGCAGCTATCTGATGGGTTTGATCACTAAACTGGCAGCTGCATTACAGACCTGCTCTTTTCTTTTGCTGTCTCTGGAGACTGCAGATTGGATGCACTGAATGTGAACTTCTGCAAAATATGGGCCTTTTAGTCATTTTCACTTTGCTTTCTATTTATGACCATCCGGTAAATGTCAGTTCAGTTAAAAGTTAATCATGTCAGATGGCAACAAAAACAACTTTAACTACAAAATTAGTTTCAATTTATCTGGAGTCTAAGGAACTAAATGATGCTTTAAAAATCCCAAATATCAAGTTTATTCTAATAAGATAAAAAGGAAGTTACTGCTATCAAGAATGCTAATGTAGAGAGCACATGTTTAAAACTGAAGTGGAAAGATGTATGTATAATACTATGTTTCACAACAAACTGTGTTAAGTTATAAGACAAATTTCAGAAGTGAGTATAAAAATGGCACAGGTATCATTTTACTTAATCATTTTACTTGCATGTGCACAAAAGCGTATGCACAGGCTGATTAATGTGTGTGTATGTATGTATGTATAGACAGATAAATATACTTACACATATCCATAGCTGAGGGGAGGGATAGCTCAGTGGCTTGAGTATTAGCCTGCTAAACCCAATGTTGTGGGTTTAATCCTTGAAGGGGCCATTTAGGGATCCAGGGCAAATCTGTCAGGAATGGTCCAGGGACTGGACTCAAGGTCCCTTCCAGGTCTATGAGATAGGTATATCTCCATTTTTTATTATTATTATATTTGAATCTGTATAAAAACAAAAGCACACAGCTATTTGTGCATGCCCATTTGAATATCCAGCTCTATGTTCATTATGCTCTGATTCTGAAAGAACTAAGATGTGTTTATCTTTAAGCCCACAGGCAATCTCATTGTTTTAAGTAGCCCAAGTTAAGAGCAGTTGGGCTTATTATTACCTAGCACTCAATACCCATGGATGTCTTTGCAAGATCGGCGATATTTCAGCCTGATCCTCTACTCCTTACTCTGGCAAAATTACCCACAGTTTAATTTGAGCTGTGCCTGAGTAAGGACTGAAATATCCAGCTCTCCATCTGTGATCTATGTTGTAGAGATGAAAAGCAAAAGGTTTCATTTAAATATACTGATAATAATGTTACACAGAAAAGTTTTAATGTCCCTTCAATAAGCTGTGGTTTAATGAAAAAGCTTTCCATTGATTGTGGCTAACAGTTGTCCTCTGTCTATAATATGTCAGCGATACCAAGTCCAGAACTGCATTGCTATGGAAGCTGTGGAATAATAATGAAGCATGGAGGCAGAATCCCTCCATATAGAATGAATCTCATTTGTTATTGGTTCAGAATTCAGAGGCCAAGTCTATATCATTGCGGAGTACCCCATTAATTTGTGCTAAGTGCAAGTGCCTTTTCATCATTCGCCTTCCCAGCTCCTTAAAATCTATCTCTGGAATGTAGTGTGATATGTTTATAGAGCTATATAGTAAATAAAACTACCTAGAGTTAAATGCCTCCAAGAATATGAACAAGAATAAGTAAGAACTGAATAATATTTTCCTCTCTTACATCAGAGAATCTTTACACCTGAATCAAGCTTATTTTGCAATGTTTTGATTTATATATTGTGCATTTCAGGTCTTATGAAGGTATGGGGATGTCATAAAGAATCCCTCTCCAACTTCATGCACTTCAGGCTTTGATGTAAGAAGCTTCCAGTAACCTTAACTGTGGCCATATCACAAGTCACCCATTATCTCTCATCTTGACTTATCTAGGATCATTAGAATGAGGAAATATGTAGTATCACCATCATGTGTCTCTTTCCTGAAGAGTCACTGCTTGAGCCCCCATCCTGAATGAGCTCTTAAAAATGGCGATGAGTCACCTGACAGATTTATTCCTATCTTGACACAAATTCTGATCTTACGTCATTATTTCCTTGTGCTCCCTGTATCTGTCTGTGGTATCCATGTGATGTCTCTTTTTTGTTTTATATTCAGATTGTAAGTTCTTCAGGAGCAGAGACTACCTTTTTGTTTTATGCTAGTACAGCACCTTGCACAGTGCAAGTCCTCATCTATGACGAGGATCCCTAGATGTTACCTAAGTATAAATGATAGTGGTAATTTCCCCCTTTCTGTTCATCTTTTAATTAGAACCATTCTCTTTTGTTATCTCTGTTCCTTTTGTCCTCTCTGCCACTTGCAAACCCAGTCATGTCTCAGCCCACAATAGTTCAGTAAGGTCAAAAATAGGCAAAGTGAGTTCATTCCTGCTGTCCAGAGGGTTACATTGAAATGGCTCGTATGATGGAAACTGGCCAAAAAAGGTGGTAGGAAGGCATTTAGGACTGCAAGGGATTAGTATATTTGTGACTACTGCAGTAGAGAAAATTATGTGAGAGCAATGAAGCTAATGAAAATATTATCCCCGTGATATTAACAATGGTCCTATGGGAAAGCTTTTACACTAAAGAGTAACAGAGGCATAGTGAATGAGTACATCAGTCATTCACCTCTGAACAGTAAAGTTCAAATACATTTTTGTTTTAGAGATCAACAGGCATGTTTCAAGCAACAGGAAATCTGATCTTACCCCAAATAAACTGGCACTGAAATACCGTGCAAGTTGAACTAACTTTTCTGTTTCCAGGACTGGACTGGAATGTATCAAATCAAACAGAGAAGGATGTCAAAGAAAAGCCATTGAGATTTCCTGGTCATATAAAGTAGTGTTGGTGGGTGATGTTTGGGAGAATGCAAAGAAGCAGCAAAAATGTGTATACCATCAGAGGCTCTATATGCATTTGTTTTCTGCTTATCTTCTTCTGCATGAATGGAAACAAATGTCTTCACTACTGTGTAAGCCAAACTTTGCTAAACTGTCCAGTAGGTCACCAGGCAGAAAGTATTTCCTACTCTTTCTATGAAAGTCACTGGGGTGAGGACTCTCCATTTTTCCTGGGCACCTGTGAAATTCAGAAAAAGATATTTTTAGTATGTTCTTTTCTCCCTTCTTGAAATCATCAATAGCTGAACTGATGATTTTTTTTAACCTTTTTAGATTTCTTATGGGGAATCCATGCCACAGAAAATTGCATCCCAAGAAGCAATATTTCACAAAGTTGAGAGCAATTCAAATCAGGGAGTTAACCTGGAAATCTTATTAATCCTTAACTACATCAGTAGCTATCACTTCTGTTGTTTACTAACAATAAATCCTCAGAAAATGCAAGTTTATGAAACTGTCTTAATATTTTCCCCGTGATGCTAGGTTTTGTGCTTGCAACTGCATGCCACCAAAGTCATTGTAACACAAAGACTGAACCTGTTTTTAGTTCTTGGGTTTCCCTGACACAGACTGATTATTGATCACACACAAAGTGCAGCCTATGCTTGCATTGCTCTTTGGATACCTGTAAAGACACTAAAATGCTTTCACTTTGCAAACAGTTTTATTCACTTGCCTATGCCATCTGTGAAGAGAAAAATCACCGAACCCTTCCTTTTACATTCATCCCTGACAATATCATGGGAATCATGCCATTTGTACCACACACTTCTGCAAGCTGACAAGCAGTTAGTTCTAAGCTGAGATGTATACAAGTGACCTCATCTCCTGATCTGGTTGTTCAGTGCTCACATGCCAAAAAAACTAGTCATCCCTCCTCCTGACTTCACAAGCTTTTGCACGACTTGTATTTTGCAACAGCTGTTAAAGTTCATCACTTTGTCAGATGAAAGGAAGCAGGCAGTCAAGGAAGAGGGCAGCAAATTGAAATGTGGGAGTTTGCAGGGGGAAAAAAGGAAAAGAAAGAGGAAATTCATTAAACTAAAATGTTTAAGGCAAAATTTTCTAGTACATTAACCCAGCATGGGGGCTGAGTGTGTGGTGTAGGAGTCCAACTGTGCTCTCTGTTGCTTCATTACTATTTTATTGATTTCAGAGAAGAATATAAAGCCAGGGCAGCCTGCTTGACTTAGCAAAAAGCGGGGCTGCCAATATTAATGTACTAGAAGAATGGAGATTTTTAAATAAAAATTGGTTAAAAAGGAGTCTTGAAAGCACTGGGGTTTGTCTTGAGGATAGAAATGGCCATCTTCAGTTTAGATTGCTGCATGCTGTCATTATTGCCTTGTTAACCATTGTAAAGACATTGTGTAAGTCTTAATATAACATTTGCTTTAACAAGAGAAGCTAGTAGCCTACAATAGAAAGCAATTCAATGGTTTTCCTAACAGACCATATTACTGTTGCTTATAAAATAATTCTACCCAAAGAAAACATAGTGGGGTAAAAACCATCCTCTCTAGCAAATAAAGCCGGGATAATTGCTCATGATCCATCAGCAGACTCTACTGATAAGGCAGCTATTATTTACTCTATTATTGCTCATCATATGATGTGACAATTCCTATGCCCAGACCCTGGGCTGCTCCTTAAGCACATTCAGCACTGCTCTGTAAGGCAGAGAGTGAAAAGGTTGATTTATGTCACTTGAACCCTCCTCCAGTCCTGGGACTGATAAGCATTTAGCTATTTCCCAAGTGCATCTTAGAACTGAATCCCAAAGATGCCCACCAGTCAGTGTATGTTCTGAATTGCTGTTTCTCATGGTAGTAGTTACTAAATAATAGACCTAAGATCCAGATTACTACCCAGCAGTGAAGAGGAAGCTACAAGCACATGGCAGCAGGCAGATGTGGAATGATCTGCCTTTGCCCCACAGTGTTTCATCCTGATCTCTAATAGTTAAAGACTGACCTGAGTCCAGAAGCAAAATGTTTAATATCTCAATCCAAGATATTACTGTCATTCATTAATATAATTCTGAGTAATCTTGATATTAATGGAAATATTTAATCCCTTTTGGAATCTTGCTAACTCCTGGCCTCAAAAGCTTCTTGTAGAAATGAGTTCAATACTTTAATGACATGGTAAATGAAAAAGCAACTCCTTGTATTGGTTTTGAAGTCCCCACCTTTTAATTCCATTGGAAGTCTCCTTGTTCTTTTATTAGGAGACAGAATCTGCTATTTCTAGACAATTATTTCTTCTGTATATTGGTATAATGTCCTCTCTTATTCATTTTCTTTCTACACTAACAAATCCCAAGTTTTTCAGTCTCTCTCCAAATGATAGGTTTCCATGCCCATGATCATTCCCATTGTTCTTCCCTGAAACCCTCTCCCATGTTCCAATAGCCTTTTTTTTTAGATGGAGTAATCAGTATTCCAGATTAAATTGACCCATCCATTTACACAAAGGGATTATTCTATCAGTATTATTTTCTGCCTGATTCCTTATTCACCTAACCCTTGTTAGCTTTTTGACCATAGTTGCACATAGAGCAGAAGGCTCCATTAAGCTCTCTGTAGAGACACCCAGCTCCTTTTTTTGGGTTGTAAAAATTAAATTAGAACCTGGTAGATATAAACATAATTTATTTTTTAACTCCAACATGCATTATTTTGTATTTGTTAACATTCAACTAAATTTGCAATTGTATGCCCATTCAAAAATGAATTTTTTAGTTTCATTTAATCCATCAATAACACAGTGCACTAGAATGCTTACACCTACCTTTTCTGGTATCAAAATGTTCTTTACATAACATCTTCCTTTCTTCAGCTATTACTGTGTTCTGGATAGCTTAATATAATACCAATTGTATGTAAAATTAGTTTATCTTCATAGAGTGGTTCTTAGCTTGGAATGCTTCTGTATTTAGGAAATATAAGAGCTGGTCTACAAGAACAGTTAGTTTGAGGCAAGCTGGGTGTGAATCTACATTGCATTAGCCTGTCAGAAACTAATTGCCCTGATCTACAATAGGGAGTTATTTCTAAATACCTCCCTCTTATTTCAAAATAATAAGCAGAGTATCCACACTACTAAGCCCTTTATTTCAAAATAACAGGCTGGTTATTTCAAAATCTGTGTTCTTGCTTTCCTTGGGGAATAATGCTTATTTCAAAACTGTTATTTCAAAATAGTGTTAGTGTGGATGATCTGTTGCTGCTAATTCAAAATAATTGGCCTCCAGAGACCTCTCACAGCTGCACTTGTGGCTGCTCTGGACACACTTGTCAGCTCCACTGCTCCCCTTCTCCTGCAGAGCTTAAAATTCTTGGCTGCCGGAGAAGGGCTTGTAGCACGTGACCAGCTTGGCAAGCCCCATGCCATAGAGCAGGAGCTGATGGAGCCATAGCAGAGCCCAATGGTCCCTCAGAGCCTTCCATGGCTGCCAGCACTCCTGCAGCACCCTCGGCTGCCACTGGCCAGGGACACAGGAGAGCTCTGGCCTGAACTGGTGCAGAGATTGTGGACCTCATCGAGATCTGGGGGAGGAGACCAACCTCCAGGATCTTTGGGACCAGCAGGCATGTCAGCATGAGGCCATGTGCTCCTCTCTCACCTTGGTGATGGAGTGTAAGGCCTCACGCATGGAGCAGACCACCAGCCACCTCCCCTCCCCGGGCTTCTCCTCCTAACCACCTTTTCCCAGGGGCTGCCAGGGCACTAGAACATAGGGCAGTGGGAGCTCTTGAGCAGCTAAAGCCTCCCAAGTTACCCCAGGCAGGTGCCAGTCCAAGCCCTCCCCTGTTCCAGGTTCTTTCCTCGGTTCCTCCCCAGTTGTATATCTCCTCTCCCAATAAATGTTCTTGTTTTTGCAGAAAAGACGGCTCTTTTATTTTCTCTGTGCGGAAGGGGGAAGGTGGGAAAGGAGGGCAGAAGAAGGGAGGGGGAGGAAAGCCACTCAAGTGAATACAGGGGCCCCTTGTGGAGAGGCCCGGGGGAAGAGCCAAGGTAGCTTGGCTGAAACTCTCCTTCAAAGCCTCTCTGGAGAGCACAGCCTCTTGATGTGAATGCCTAATGGCATGGGTGTCCCACTGCTCATATGACCTGGCCAGCTGTTCAGCTTCTGCCCACCACGCTGGCAGGAAAATCTCCTCCTTGCTTTTACGCAGATTGTGGAGCACACAGCAGGCTGCCACCACGAAGGGGATGTTGTGCTTGCTGAGGTCCAGACTGGTGAGAAGACTCTTGAACCTCCCCTTTAAGTGACCGAATACACACTCCATCACCATGTGGCACCTGCTCAGCCTGGCATGGAAGTGATCCTTGGTGCGGTCCAGGCTGCCTATGTAGGGCTTCATGAGTCAGGGAAACAAGGGATAGGCTGCATCACCCAGGATGCAGGGGCGTATGTCTGCCTCCCCGACTTTGATGGTGTGGCTGGGGAAAAAACTGCAGCATGCATATTTTGGAACAGGCAGGAGTTCTGGAAGATGCAGACATTGTGCACCTTCCCTAACCACTTGACTCTGATGTCAGTGAAGCATCCCTTGTGATCCACAAGGGCCTGCAGCAGCATGGAGAAGTACCCCCTTCTGTTTATGTAGTCTGAGGCCTGGTGGTTGAGAGCCAGGATGGGGATGTGCATGCCATCTCTGGCCCCCCTGCAGTTGGGGAAGCCCTTGATGGCAAAACTATCCATGATGGTGTCCACGTTCCCCAGAGTGATGACCCTCTGTACCAGCAGCTGGTTGATGGCCTTGGCTACTTGCAGGAGTGGGATGTGAGATGCAGCCAAAGAGAGGAGCCCCTGAAAGCAAGCGGTGCAGCTTGCCTGACCAAGCAGCCACAGGAAGTATCCGCCTCCCTGGTGACCTCCCCAGAGTGCTTCCAGGGGCTCTAAGTCTGAGGCAGGCTCAAGTCAGTGTGGACGCGCTATTTCAAAATAATTCTGACTCATTTCGATGCTCCCCCATAGTGGGGACATGCTATTTTGATTTTGTTATTTCAGGAGTTATTATTTCAATAATAATTATTTTAAAATAATTTCCTAGTGTAGACATGCCCACTGTGGGTGGACACAGCAGATGCACATTAACACTTAGAGTTAGTCCTTTTAGAACCAAGACTAGATCAAATAATATTAACAAAGTGCATTGACAGACTGATAACTCACATCAGCTGGGCCCGCATACACAGTTAGCCCATACCAAGCTAGTATAGGACACATTCACACTGTAGCTTCCCCAAGAATAAATGACCCTGTAAACAAGCCATTAAGGACAGAGATTATAGTTAGTTTTCTGCAACATGGTAACATCCCATTCTGGGTAACTATACAGGTGTTTTTCATTAACTCTCTCTCTCTCTCTGGGTATGTCTACACTTGCAGCCTAATTCGAAATAGGGCTGCAAATGTAGGCATTTGAAATTGCAAATCAAGCCCGGGATCTAAATATCCCATGTTTGATTTGCATCTTCCCAGGCGGGTGCCACTTTTTGAAATTGACAAACCCAGAATAACTGCCCGCATCTACACACGGCAGTGAAACGGGCGTTCTAAATAAAGCCCTACTTCGAAATACCTGTTAAACCTCATTGCAGGAGGTATTACCCTGATTTTTCAAGGGTAAGTGCTCAGAACTTTCTGCAAATTAGCCCCCTTAAATTGTCTCAACTTTCAGAGCAAAAAAATGACCTCTTCTATTCACCACCTCAAGTCACTAGTTACTTGAAAATTTGGGCCAATATATTTCAAGTAAATAAAAAAATGACCTTACCTTAGCCCACATTCCTCCTGTGCTACTGATACGTCAGGCAGTCCAGTTCTTTCATTGATTGTGCTCATTCATTGAGTGTGATACTTCTTTCTCAGGTGATGCCAGTGCATTAAATATTCTCTGTCACTGTGTTCTGCCAATCCTTCATTGGCCTTTTTCATTTTTTCTTTTCTCCTTGGGTACTCAATTCAATGCTTCCTTAGCATGTCTCCCACCTTCCACAGGGTGTTCTAATCATCTGAAACTTCTTTCTTTGGTTATAATTTTCTAGCATGTCCAACTCTGTCAGCTCCCTTAGGGTATGTCTACATTGCATGCTTATTTTGAAATAAGCTATTCTGGAAGAAATACTATGAAATAGCTCATTTCAAAATTGCATGTCTACACTACCGGGAAACCTCAAAATTAGTCCATGGCAGGCTTCCCCAATATGGACATGTTACCTTAATTTAGAGCCCCATGCGGCACTTGAGAGTAATTAGTTTGAATGACCTTGGGGAGGAGCTAATAATAGCTATTTCAGAATAGGCATTATTCCTTGTGGAATGAGGTGTACAGAAGTTGGAATAAGATGCCCATTATGTCATATTTATTTTGAAATAACAGAAATGCTGTGTAGATGTTCACATTGTTATTTTGAAATAACGGCCATTCTGAAATAATGCTGCTGTGTAGATGCTCTCTCAGTTTCATATTTGTTATATGGTTTGTCCATTAAATTAGTAGTGTGCTCCATAGCTCAGGGCTTAGCGCATTGGTCTTGTAAACCAGGGTCATGAGTTCATATCCCACTGTTCAGGGGGGGATTTGATAGCAGCCTTTAACAACCTGAAGAAACTGGAAAGAATCTGTTCTCAGTAGTGACAGATTATGGAACAAGGAGCAATGATCTTAAGTTACAGTGGGGGTGGTCTAGGCTGGATTTTAGGAAAAATTATTTCACTAGGAGGATGGGGAAGCATTGGAATAGGCATCCTAGGAAAGTGATAGCATCTCCATCCCTAGAGGTTTTTAAGTCCTGGCTGGAATGAATTTGTTGGAATTGGTCCTGCTTTTATTAGGGGGTTGGACTTGATGACCTCTTAAGGTCTCTTCCAACACTATGAATCTATGATTCTACTTCAGCCACCTCTAATAGCCAACCTCCAATCTCTTTTTGTTAGTCACTGTCATCACCTAAGTCTCTGCTTCATACAGTAGTAGGCTCAGTACAATCACACAGTACAGTCTGATCTTTAGGTTGGCAAGGAAAACCTCTATTTGACCAGATGTTGTTCATCCTTCCAAAAGTGGTGTTTGCTTTTCCTAATTTTTTATGAATATCCTTATTGCAGCTACCTTCAAATTTATTCACACTCCCCAGCTAGTAGATGTCTTCTACCTGTTTGATTTAGTTTCCATCCATGTATGCCTTTACATCTGTATTCCAGGTTCCTACCTTCATAATCTTGGTTTCTTCTTCTTTTTTTACTTTCAATTCCAGGCTTTTCTTCTGAAAACATTTCATCCATTGCTTTCTTCATTCTAGTCATCACAGCCATACCCAGTACTTTGCCTGGGGTTGATAGCAGCACAATAGCTTTCCAGTTTCTTCAACCTGGTCCTATAAAACACTGAAACAGATGCTAAATGCAATCTTGAATCTGATCTGTGTTGTTTTGTCCTTGAACTTTTCTACTGCTATTACAGGATTTGTCTTTGTTCATGAGTTTTTTGGAGTTTAAGTTGTAACACAGCATCTAAAAGATATTGGTCAGAGACATCTGCTCCTTTGCTGACTCTGACATTCATCAGAGAAGCCCATTTCTTAAACATATACACATGGTCTGTATGGTTGAAATTGCATTGTCAGAGGATCTCCATGTGAGCTTGTGAATCATCTTGAGGTCCTGTCTTTAGACGGTGCCACAGAGATTCAAGAGCTGTTTGCCATTATCAGTTTAGAAGCCTTCTTCTGCTGTGCCCATAACTCCTTCCCAGCTAGTAGAATTGTTACAGATTTGTGCATTGAAGTTGCTTACCATCAACTTGGTATCAAGGTTAAACACACCATTCAATACTTGCTGCATCCACTTGCAAAATAGATTCATTTCATTGTTGCTTGCTGCATTTGTTGGTGTATATACTTGGAATATTATAAACTAGGCATATCTTGTTTAGCCCTGTGTTTATTATTCTGTAATCCACAGACTCCCAAGCCAGTAGGGACTTCACTGTGATATTATTCAGCATAATTTCTACACCTCTTTCATGCCTTTCTCCTATTTAGTATAAGAGCATAGCACTATCATACCCCATCTTGCCACTACTGTCCATCTCATCTCACTGACATCATGTATATTCATATTTTTCCTTTTTTTTCAAGTAACCTGTGCCAGCTTTCTTGACCTATACAAAGGGTATAGATTCCATATACCTGATCACATTACATATTTGGTCATCAGCATTCATCATCTTGACAGCTCAGTTTCTTGTTGTTCTTTTTCTGAGACCTGTCATACCTGTGTCTGCTACAAAAAATGAAAGCATAGATGAAGAAGAAAAAGAGTAATTAAAAAGAAGATGAAGACAATTAAAACCATCTTCCGCAACCTCCTCTTTCCGTTATTCAGGAGCAGGCCATACTCACCTGTGTGTCTGGGCACCTGATGTTTTTGACATAAAAGGAGATCCTGAGTACCCCAGTGCCCTTAAGTACATGAGAACATTGGCACTCACTGTTCCTACTGAGAAACAGTTTGTATTGAATGTCAGAATAAAAGTAGAGCACAACTTCTGTCATGGGTCAGTTTAGTGTTTAAAAGCTCTGTTTTCAAAGTACTAATGTCCCAAAGAAGGCCAGCTTCTCAGGAAAATGACATAGAAAACCTCACACAATGGCGCTCTCCTGTGTAACTTCCATAACATTACAATTCATCAGCCTGGACATCTGATGTGCATTTGACACTCTTTCAATACAAGCTCTCCTTTCCAAGTCCAAAAGAGATCAGAGATAGAAGGGAGGAGAAAAATTCTTCCTAAATGACTAGGGTGTAAATGCAGAATAGGTTATTGTGCATATATTGGGAAGGAAGGTCATGAACTGAAAATAATCCATGGCAGGGGAACAACATTCTATATCTGTTTATAAATCCCCTATTTCTTTTCCATGGGAAAACCTCCAGAGTACTAAAGTACCACAGTGCATCCTATAAGTCTCTGGTCAGTGTTAAGTGACCATCTGCATTCAGAGTTCAATTATCTGTGGATGGAGATTGATTTTCCTTTTTTACATATTCCCTAATGCCCAAGAGTCTGCAATGTATTCAGCATCCGAAAATGCACAGGCAGCTTTTTAGACATCAAAAGTGAAAAGAACATCAGGAGTGCCATTGTATTCTGACTCTTCTGTGGCATTCTTCCTGTATAATTCTATTATTATATGAATCTACCTGTAGGTGATTAGGACACTTCTTTGCTGAAGTTTGTGCGATGTGTATTAACAGGCTTTTCTTCTCTCAAGTTGTGTCTACACTACAAAGAAATGTTGGGAAAAGATACGTGAATTGCGAACCGTAATTTGCATATATTTTCCACTTTTGTTCCTAAAGAGGATTTTCCAACATTTGACCTGTCTACACAGGGTTTGCAGGAATGCCAAAAAAAATGCATCTACTTTTCTGAATTGTTTTTTTTTCTTTTTGGAAAGGCAGACGCATGCCTTGAATGCAGCAGATCTCTTCTGGGATACCAGAGGTATCCTGGAAATCTCTGTAGTCTAGACGTACCCTCAAAGGGAGTAACATAGGCCTGCATATAGGTATATATAAGCATTGAGTGTGTAGTGGAGAGAAGCTTGGGCTAGGTTAGCAAACTTTGCAACTCACAGGGAAAAGGACAATACAGGTCAGGTATGAAAGGATTAGAGATTACTGGATAGTCTTCTAAAGCAGGGCCAGGTCCCTAAAAGGTTTGAGTTTTTTTTTAAACTTCTTTTAAATTGATCCTACCTGCCTGAAATCATAGTAGTATCAGCCAGTATACATTCCTTAGCCTCCCCCTGGCATTTTTTTGTAGTTGTATAGACATATGTTCATCTTGTTCAAAATGGCTTTTGCTCTGGGAGGCAGCCTGAAAGGCCCAGGAAATGATCTCAGTAACAGAGTGATCACAGAAGAGCTGTGAGCATATGTGGCACAAAGGCCAGGTACTCAAAAGAGCTCAGAACTCAGCTAGCAGATCCCTTTGTTCCAAATGTACTAATTGAAGTGGAAGCTGGTGATCGCTAGCATTTTTTAAAAATCTGGCTATTTATTTAGGTGCCTATATGGAAGCTGAGACTTTTGGAAAATTTAGCCTTTGCATCTGGTTGGTTTCACCTCTTTTCATAACTTGTCAGTTTCCTCTTGTGTTTTGGGTAGTCTGTGTATGTGAAAACAACAAAAAATGGAAACAAAATCAATACATGTTCTTTGGTCTTTCAAAACCTTTGACAATATTCCTTATAATAGTCTGTTAATAATACAACATTATATGAATCTACCTGTATTGGAATAGAAAGTAAGAACACCAACATAATGCCATTCCCCAAATAATTAGTACATGCTCACCTTCTATAGAGTGCCTAGTTTTGGTCCCTCAGGCTATGTTAGGTAGCCCTCTTCATACTTCCAAGCATTAATACATTTATCCTCAAAATAACCATGCAAGGCAAGTAATTGTTAATGTTTCCATTAAGGGTATGTCTAGACTACAGGGATTTTTCATAAAAAGTGGCCTTTTTAAAAAAAATCTTAACTGCATCTAGACTGCCACTGCATTCTGTTGACAGTAAATTGAAAGAATGCGGCAGTTTTGTTGCCTGTGGAAAAACCTCGTTTTACGAAGAATAACGCCTTTTTTGAAAAAAGGCGCTATGTAATGCAAACTGTGCTTTTTTGAAAGAGAGTATCCAGACTGCCTGGGTGCTCTCTTTCGAAAAAGTGGCTTGCTCTTTTGAAAGTACTGGTTGTAGTCTAAATGCTCTTTTTCTAAAGAGGTTTTTTTGAAAGTATCTTTTGAAAATGCCTCTTTCAAAAAAGGCATATAGTCTAGATGTAACCTAAGTAAGATATATTTTAACACAGAAAATATTGGGGCATTAACTGAAAAACAAAACATTTGAAAGCTGATAAAAAGAAATATTTTTTGTACAACACATGCCTTACCTATGGAACTCCCTGCCACAAGATACTAAGGTCAAGAGCTTAATAGGATTTTTAAGAGCCTTAAACATGTGCATACCAAGATACATTAGATAGTATGAATAATTTATAAGGCATATAAAAGCTCATAATACAGGGCATATTTCAACCACTAATTGCCAGAGATTAAGGGGAAAAAACCTTCCCCTATGGGCAGATTATTATGTAATTTAGCATTAGTGATTTTCTTGTACTGTCCCCTGAAGCATTCACTACTAGACACTGTCAAAGATCAGATACTGGACTAAATGGACCTGATTTAATTTGCCAATTCTTAGCTTCCCAACAGCTACAACAAAAGATGGTCAGACAACTGAATTTTGAAGTAGATGATGTTGCTTTAAAAAGAACTAATGAATAGAGTGAGATGATTTTTTTTTTCATATGCAACCCTTTTTCCTCAAAAATCTCAGATTCGGGTAGGTTAAAAAAATTTGAGATTTAGGGGTCAATGCTGACTAATTATGATTTCATCCAAATAATGTCAAAATGGTTCCAGTCAGCATTTCCAAAATAAAGAGCTTTGATTTTCACTTCAGAATTTCCCTTGATTTTATTTTTCTAAAAAATTATATATTTTTTAAACCCTAAAATCAAAGAAAAGCTTTTTTTCCTCAATTTGGTTCATTGGACATTTCAGAACTTGGTCAGACTGACCCAACATAGTTTTTCCCACGGTTTTTCAGATCTGCATCCGAACCATATATCCAGTTATTCAGTCCTCTGATATGTAGTGAAAGTATTTAAAATTTCTCACAGGTACAGTTCTATTGCAACCTTAGTCCTTGCCAGTTCTTTCAATAGCTCTCTGCTGGCTTTTGCCACAGCTCTGCCAGTTCTTGCCAGAGCTGCACACCAGAGCGCACTCGCTTACTTTCACTTCTGCCTCTGATAACTATGAAAGCTCTACCTCTCGTTTATGATGTACTGTAGGCCTGACACTTACTAGTAGTTATATAGGCTTTATTTTATAGCTTTGTTTTATGTAGTTGTATAGCTTTTGTTTCTTAAGCATTGTTTGATAGCAGCTGCTGGGTATTAAAATGTATTTTGTATTAGGTATTATAAGTTAGTAAGAAATTGTTTATAGAATAATTTTTTTTCAACTTTATAAGAATGTAAGAAATCCTGCCTGTTCTTTTGTGAGAGAAATTGCTTTCTCTGAAATGAACTGTCCTTTGTGTAAGTGGGGAATGTGCGAAGACAAGAGACAAAGACGCAAACAGCAGATGGTCAGAATGGTTTACAAGGAAGTGTGAACTCGAGTGTCCACCAAATTCAGGATGGCCGAAGAGGGGAAGGCTCGAGCACCCTAATGCAAAGGTATGCACCTGTAAACAAGATCTGTGAAATGAAGAAAGGAAGAATTCTTAATAGTTTTGTCCAATAATTGCTCACTCTCACTACTGGAACTGTGTGTCTTCCTTCTAGTTTTATTTCTTCTAATTATGCAACCAACTAAAGGTACTCTGGAGAAAATTAGCATTTACTAAATTAGAAAATGGTTCTTTCAGGTATGCGATAGATGAATTCCAGATTCCATACTTTTGCAAAGTAAAATATTTGAGAAATAAGTGGTGTGAAACTTAATTGATATTTATCTCTAAGGTGAGACTTGGTCATTAAATTGATAGTGTAAGAATGAACATGGATCACAAATGCCTGGAAATGCTGCTGTTGGCCACTTGTGCTTGAATTTGGATACCTGTATTTTTAAATATTTTTCCATAATTTTGATGTTAGCCAGCTACAAATGAACTCCTTTTAAGAGTGATCTCACACTAGTGTTTGATCTGCATCTGGGTCCAATATTTTTATTATATGTTTTTAGTGCTTGTGATAGTCTTGCAAGTATTTTAGATAAAATGTTGCCCTCAGATACATAACAATCACTGCGATCAATGGGATCTGCATCCGTACACCTAAGCTATGTCTAGACTGCAAGCCTCTTTCGAAAGAGGTTTTTTCGAAAGTGTCTTTCGAAAAAGAGCGTCTAGACTGCAAGCAGTACTTTCGAAAAAGCAAGCCGCTTTTTTGAAAGAAAGCAGAGAGTGAGTCTGGATGCTCTCTTTTTAAAAAGCCCTGTTGGCATTCAAGAACACCTTTTTTCGAAAGAGCATTTTCGAAAAAAGGCGTTCTTCCTCGTGAAATGAGGTTTACCGCCGTCGAAAGAAAAGCCGCATTCTTTCGATTTAATTTCGAAAGAATGCGGCTGCAGTCTAGACGCAGGTGAAGTTTTTTCGAAAAAAGGCTACTTTTTTCGAAAAAACCCCTGAGTCTGGACACAGCCCTAAAGGAAGAGTTTGGCCTTTTGTTAAAAAAAAGGAGGAGAGGTTGGGAGAACAGAAAATAATATCACATTTATGGAGCAGCCATATTTTGAATACTGTTTGCAGTTCTGGTTACCCGTCTTCAAAAAGATATGTAAAAACTAGAAACAGTATAGAGAAGGGCAACAAAATACTAGGTCTGTTCATTTAAGGAAAAGAGACGACTAAGGAGGGATAGGCTACAGATCTATCAAAACATACATGGTATGGAGAAAGGAGAATAGGAAACTGTTATTTACCCCTTCATGTAACACAAGAACTAGGGGTCACCTATTGAAATTAATAGGTGGCAGATTTGAATCAAACAAAAGGAGTACTTATTCACACAATGCACAGTCAACCTATGGCATCTGTTGCCAGAACATGTGAAATCCGAAAGTATAATTGGATTAAAAAGGAATTAGAAAAGTTCATCATCTGTTAATGGCTATTAGCCAAGATTGCCAGGGGAGCAACCTCATTCTCTGTGTATCCCTAAACCTTCATCTTCTAGAAGCTGGGACTGGGTGGCAGGATATAGATCACTCATTAAATCCCAGTTTTATTCATTCACTGTGAAACATCTGGCACCAGCACCTGTCAGAGGCAGGATACTGGGCAAGATTGTTCTGACCCAGTATGGCCATTTTTACATACAGCACAGTGCTCTTCCCTGTGATCCTTCCTAACACTGTTCCTGTTTTTTAAAGTGCTGTATGGATTGTCATCTGTGTGCCTAGTGACTGGAGCTTCCAAAATGGTCACCTCCATATTTGCACCTGCAGATTCAGTATTGTGTCTGCATCTTGGTCCTCTACGTATCTGATTGTTCCCAGAAATTGTGTATTTAAATGTCCAAGGAACCTAATAATTCACAAGTATATAAAATTGCAGGTGAAAAACTGGGGTCTAGCTAAGGCCAGACTGAATTTTGACAATAAGAGCTAATAGTAAACTTCAGTGAAAGTTCTCATCCCTTTTTCTTCTCTAAATCGTTTGCATCTACAGCCCATATGAGAATCTTACAGCTGCTTGAGTATGTTAACAATTCTGGTGATGAGCATTTAATTGCAAGAGAATGTATATAAAGATGAGCTAAGATGCTTGCTAATTACACTTAGTTTACACTTAGTATTTTTAAAGTCCATGTATTAAGTATTTTATTTGTACTTACTATCATATGTTTTCTTTGGAAAATTGCAGTAAGAATTTACATTAATTAGCTGTCCTCTTAATGGATGCCTACTTATAAGGGTGTGTGTGTTAGGGTACGTCTACACTAGCCCCCCAGATCGATCTAAGGAGGCTAATGAGGGCGACCAAAATTGCAAATCAAGCCCGGGATTTAAATATCCCGCACTTGATTTGCATGTTCCCAGACTGTTGCCATTTTAGAAATTGACTAGCCCGAAGTAACTGCCCGTGTCTACACATGGCAGTGAAACAGGATTCCAATTTAAAGCCCTAACTCAAATTAGCTGGTATTCCTCCTGCAATAAGGTTTACTAGGGGGCTAGTGTAGACGTACCCTTAGAGACTGGCTGTGAACACTCGTATACCTTTAAATGCAAGGTATATGAAATGTAGAAAGAGACAGCAGAGCAAAGAAAATGAGAGGAGAGCAGCAGAAGGAAGGAAAGAAGAGTGAGTGGGAAAAGAAGACAAAGGAACTGAATAAAAACAGGATGAAAAGGGAAGGGAAGGGAAGGGAAGGGAAGGGAAGGGAAGATACACCATAAAAAACTGAATATAAGTCTTTGTCCATTTAAATCTTAGAAATACCTTTTGAGTCTTACAACAGCATTAATAGGCCTCAAAGGCCTAATAATTATTAGAATAACTATTAATCTGCCATGGTAGCATCCTTTCTGTTCCCCGGTTTACAATGCACATGGTCCCTTTCATTGTGAGCTCTAACCTTTCATGGTTCATTCTTTTGCATACCTTTCTTTTTATTCTCTTCCCCTTTTCTGTGCTAAGGCTCCTTTTTTCCCTCTGTATACTAAATTTTATCTAACTTTTTTACTCCTGTTCCCCTGTCTCAGATATGCTTATACACAAAGTAACTAAAAGATTTCCTCAAGTTCTGGGATCAAGATGCTGTTTGACATCTCTGTGTCTTTTTTGCACAGTGGGACTCTCCTCCATAGGGATAGTGCTCAGATACTATGGCAATGAGCGCTATAGAAGAACCTAAAATAGAACTGACCTAAAGAAACTGCCTGAATTCTTTGTTAGTCTTAGGCTATGTCTACACTGCTGGTTTTTTGCGCAGAGGATATGCAAATGGAATGCTCATTTACATATCTTCTTCCAATTCTTTTTGTGGAAGAGGTTTTGCTGCTAAAAAGCCCCGTGTAGACATGGCCATTTGTGAGGAAAAAACCCTTTTTCACAAGATCCTGGAAACCTCGATTTTTGAGGAATAAGGGATCTTGCAAAAAAGTTTTTTTTCCCCCGACAAATAGCCTTAGACTGGTGTCTTAACCACTGGCAACCCTTCTTCTCCTTGTACACTGCCAGAGTGATATAAGTGGGCCTTACTGTAAAAGGGAATCAGGCCTTCTGTATCACTTATGCTAAACAGGTGTTTATGTCTTAATCTGTTTATTGTACATGTTGACGCTCTCTAGCCTGGCACCCATGGGACCTGACTGGTGCCAAATGAGAGAATTTACTGGACCACAGAAGGCCAATATTGTCTAGGAACATTATCACCACTTCCACTGCTTACTAGGCTCTTACAAGACATTTAGGTGTAAATTAGAGCTAAATATCAGCACAGAGCACTGAGAGCCTGGACTGGTGGCTGTAAAACACTTTATGGGACTGTAGGAAACTTGGACACACCCATGTGGACATCCATATAATTAAAATCATGCTGAACCATGGATGTTGCTGAATCAGAGAGTGCCGGACTAGAGAGGTTCAACCTGTATCTTACTCTTATCCCATCTAAAACAGTTTGAATCCAGGTGCGGATAAACATTCTAATGCACAGGAATCATTTTAAACAAGAAAAAAATTTCCTTTTGAAACTCAAAAATCAAAGGGAAATTGTATCCTATAAACAATCAAAAGGCACCAAGATCACTAATAACAAGAATTCATTGAAGCCGGGACATCCTTAGTGTAAACCAAGATTTTCCCTGCTGGGTGAGCTACCTTAACTCAACTAACTGTCAAAGGGAATTAGTCCCAAGAGAAAGTTTTACTTACAGATTTATAAATGTTGACAATAATCCTAAATGGATATTAGGGGAACTGACAAACCTCTGCATTTTTCCTGATACGTGTGTGCCTGAGGGAACTTTGGAGGTCCCAGCATTCGTTAACAAGAAGCAAGCCATTGACAGCTGACAGAGAGAGATAGGTAAAACAGCAAGAAAAGTGGAAGCTATTTTTTACAAAAATTGTGGAGTAAAATGTAATAATCTAACGGATATATTTTCTTACATTGTTTCTTCTAGGCTCACTCAAATGGCACAGACAATATAACACACTGTGCTTAGTGCCATAATAAAACTGTTTACACTGTAAATGGCTTCATTAAAGAAATTTTAATGTTGGTGGAAATAATGTAGGCCAGATTACATCTGGGATTAGTTCCAAGGCCAGGATTTTTTTCTGGAGGTCAGCCACATGTGTAAAAACAGCTTCTTTCTGGAAAAATGGGTTTGGAGTTTAGCCTTGAGTCTTATCCTGGTATATTCAAAAAAGGAGGGAAATTATAAACAAAGAAGTTGGAGTGTTTGTTTACAACAGTCTAGTTGATGTGGGTCCAAATGCTGGAAGTCAATGAGGACAACATGCAGGATTTGGCTAGTAGTCTGAAAAAGGGGCTTTGAAGTATTGTGTCTGCTAGTGTATTCATTCCATTGGCTTTCCTAACCCAGAAGAGCCCATTTTAAATCATTCTCATTGACAGAATACAACAGAAATAACTGAATCATATATGGGCATTTCTCTAGGTGCATGAAAAAAAAACGTTTAACAAAGAGGATTTCTTTAGAGACACTGCCTGGGTAACACAGACTTGAGAATGACTTTTCAAAAGCTGTAATGGAATCATTGTCATTGTCAGAATAGTGCATACATAGGCACAGAATCACACCAAACAGCGTTGGGGATTACCGTCTTTTGGGCTGTGTCCAGACTCAGGGGTTTTTTCGGGAAAAGTAGCCTTTTTCCGAAAAAACTTCACCTGCGTCTAGACTGCAGCCGCGTTCTTTCGAAATTAAATCGAAAGAACGCGGCTTTTCTTTCGACGGCGGTAAACCTCATTTCACGAGGAAGAACGCCTTCTTTCGAAAGTGCTTCTTTCGAAAGAAGGCGTTCTTGAATGTAAACAGGGCTTCTTCGAAAGAGAGCATCCAGACTCACTGGGTGCTTTCTTTCGAAAAAGCAGCTTGCTCTTTCGAAAGTTCCGCGTGCAGTCTAGACGCTCTCTTTCGAAAGAGGCTCTTTCGAAAGTATCTTTCGAAAGAGCCTCTTTCGAAAGAGGCTTGCAGTCTAGACATAGCCTTAGTGAATATACCCTGCACCCAAATATACCCGTACCCGAATAACCCGTGGTTTTTGCTTTTTGAGTTAAAAAAATCTTGTATGCCCCACGCACGAGTATAACCCACGGGGTATACAAGGCTGTGCCGGGGGTATATTTATGGTGTGGGAGAGGGAGGGGGAATTAGCGAGCCAGTCACCACTTGGTTCCTGCACAGCTGGATGAGCGCTCCTCCTGCCCCTTCCTGCAGCTGTGGAGGAACCGGGTGGTGAGCTGATGTGTAAAAAAAATTTTGTATACCCCACACCCGAGTATACCCCGCGGGGGAAGTGCAGGGTTTGTAAAAATGAATATTACCCATAGGTTATATTCGCTACATTATGGTACTTTTATCACAGATTGTCTAATCCTCTGCCACTACAGGAGTCCTCCTTACAGCAAAATCACAATACTTTCTTGAACAGTAGTCACCAGCCCAAATCATCCCCCATTTCTGTAATCTAATGGATCTAACTATTCCTTTCTTTTGTCTCATTACTTCTAGTTACAAGGAGTTATTATTATTTATTATTATTATTACCATAACACCAAGCAAAGAGAATGTTACCTCATGCTAGATGTTGTACATATATATGACCAAAGATAGTCCCTGTCATGAAGAGACTGCACTGTAAGTAGACAAAAGGAAAGCATTAATAACTAATTTTACACAAGGGGACTTGAGACAAATTGACAAACTACATGACTTTATCTAGGTCATATAGGAACTTTGGAGCCTGATTCCAAGTCTCCTAAATCCCAGCCTTAGGACTTCATTTCAGGATGATTCTTATACTTTTCTATCCCCTTTTAGCATTTTAAATTATCTCTGCTTTTTATTTACTTCAATTATTAATAGTTTGTCCCTTGTTTTACACTCAGGGTAAAATCCTGCTGCTCTGGCATCCATAGAAGTTTTGCCATTGACTTCAATGGGGCCAGAATTTCAGGCCCAATTTCCAGTTGAGAAAAGCTATATATTATCTTTACATTTAACCTTCACCTTCTTCATAATTTTTGTGGCCCACAGTTAGGAACCAAGAAATGACCATGATCTTCCATGTAGAATAGTGATAGAGATGTAGCCGTGTTAGTCTGGTGTAGCTGAAACAAAATACAGGACTATGTAGCACTTTAAAGACTAACAGGATGGTTTATTAGATGATGAGCTTTCGTGGGCCAGACCCACTTCCTCAGATTTGAGGAAGTGGGTCTGGCCCACGAAAGCTCATCATCTAATAAACCATCCTGTTAGTCTTTAAAGTGCTACATAGTCCTTCATGATCTTCCAAGTGAGTTTTTATCAGCATTGTATCTTTCTGTTCAATGCCATGTTGTGATTGCAAATTCAGCCCGAAAGTGTTGGCCTTTGAAAGCTGCATTAAAAACTCATTTCTAATTTGCTGTCCACTCTCATCTTTAATCCATCAATATTATTGCTTCCTCTGAAAATCTGTGCTTTGGACTATGTTTCCCAGCTTTACTAAGTGACATCCAATGTAGTGCATTTTCAACATACATATTTTAATCACTTTGTCTTATTTTTCTTGCCTGGCTACTATTCTCAGTAATTCAGTATTGCATTGCCACAGCTACCTATATTACAGATGGTTCTAAATTGGAAATACAATCATATCAGTAAAACCCCTAGTCAACTCTGATTTCCAGTGCCCAGGACAGCAGAAATTGGAAATACTCTGCTTCTCCGTATGACCAGAGGCATGGAACTGAAATGCATCCCTGCTAATAGTTTTCATAGCCTGTCTTAATAGTGACAGCAGGAGGGTAAATGGATATAGTGACACTGGCATGGCACCAGATGAAATTTGGCTCGGTTTTAATAGCACTCGCGAAGTTCTCAAAACGACTTCATATGAAAGCAGCTCTTGACCCCAGTAATTGAATGAAGTTCTTAACAAAAATTGTGCATAAAAGGTTTATTGTATGTATTTTCTTGAAGTGGAAATTAATAATTGGCCTTCTGAATATTTAGCCACTTCCCTTTTAGGGTTTTATCCTGACTTCTTTGTGGCAAACTATGAAGCTCTCATTAAACTTAGTGGTGCAGGGCCAAAGTATAATGTCTCTAACTCATTTTATCCATGAGCAATGAATATTTACACTGTTTGGTTTTCTTCTTAATTATGTCACTTTCCCCTCCTTCCACCACAAACTATTTTTGCCTTGATGCTAATTTGATACGTCTCTGATAGCTAATAGTTACACATACCCTGTGGCTAATGATAAATAATGAGAAAACAACTTCTTTGCGCCTGCGAAGTTCGTCTCAGATGCCATGTTGCTAAGTGACATAAAAATCATCTTCATCGTGGTGAAATGCATCCATTGTGCAAAGGACTAGAACATGTCCCTCAACGTCACTTGAGCCTCACGCAGTCTATGTGGATGTTCCAGGGTAAGGAATATCTTCACACAGATTGCACTGCAGAAAGAATTTCTGTGCTATGTAGCCCTATATAGGGCATTGCAGAAGGCCACAAACTCAGTGGGTCAGGGCTAAGACCAACACATTTATGTAGCTATAGTAGCACCAGCACCCCATATATCTGGCACACAGGGTTTGTTACTGCTATAGGTGGTGTGTGGCAGTCACTCACCCTGGTCCAGGATTACTTGAACAGGGAATGAATTTCACCCTATATGTATAAAACAATGTCAGGGGTGATAAGGAAAATATTTCTGATGATGATTGCATGCAGTGGAAGACAGACTAGAGGCTATTTGCAGTTCTTTCTCTTACAGCCCTCTGTACATATGTTTTCTCTCCTTTCTCCGAATATTTCTGAAGCATTCTAAAATGAGATTAGAAAACAAGACCCAAAATGTGCATCAGAAAAATTGTGTCCATCAGTTCTTCTGAAGTTCTCTCTCTTTGGAGACACAGCAAGACAGTAGCCCCTTTAAGAAAGGGAAGCATTTGAGGAGATTTTCAGCTGATTACAAAAGGTGAGTGAGTAATGGAGATGGGAGATCATTAGAAATGATTGCAGGAAACAGATATCATTATCTCTCCCAAAACCTCACAACAACAGTTACCTGGGGTATACCAGACATTTTACTTTATGTAGCATCTAATTAGAGAAGCTCATTAGTAAAAATTTCCATGATGCTAATGGCAGCTTGTTTATATTGCCCCATCTTGTGTTCTTTCTATTACTGGCTCTCTCCAATATTTGGTGGCTAATTCTCAGATGTATTATTTCACAGAAACAAAGAATCATCAAACTGGAAGAGACCTCAAGAAGTCATGAAGTCCAGTCCCCTACCCCTGCAGGACCAAGCACTGTCTACATCATCCCTGACAGGTGTCTGTCTAACCTGGCCGTAAATATCTCCAGTGATGGAGATTTCACAAACTCCAGCCCCTAGGCAGTTTATTCCAGTGTCTAACCATCCTGACAGGAATTTTTTCCTGGTGTCCATCCTAAACCTCCCTTGCTGCAATTTAAGCCCATTGCTTCTTGTCCTATCCTCGGAGGCCAAAGAGAACAATTTTTCTCCCTCCTCTTTATAACACCCTTTTAGATACTTTCATAAGATTTGACTATGCTATGAATCATGTAGGCACAATACACTGAAGCAAAAATAGTGGATTTAAACGAAGATGGAAGAAAAATACGTTCAGAGGTTTGAACTTTTAAAGGAAATAATTTCTTCCATTTAGAAAAAAAACACATCCTCCTGCCCCTGATGCCATAAAACAGGGGTGGGCAATAATTTTTGCCCGGGGGCCACTTCAAAATTTTTTGAAGTAGCCCTGGGCCACAGCGGAAGGGGCAGAGCCTAAACAGGAAGGGGTGGGGCTACCCCATCCCCAGACTATGATTGGTCTGGGGATGGGTGAGCCTCTTTGCCCCTCTTCCCACTAGGCACCCATGCCCTGGAAGAGGCTTGGCATTCACCCCCTCCCCAAGGCCAATCAGAGCCTGGGGGCGGAAGCTTCATCCCACCCTGTGAGAAGCATGTGGCACTTTGAAGTGTTGTGGGCTACTTGCAGAGCCAGGGCAGGAAGAAGGAAGCTTCATGCAGGTCCCCCGCCCCCAGGTCCTGTTTGGCCTGGGGGCGGGGAAGCACGCGAAGCCTTCTCCACTCTCCCCCATGTCCTGTGAGCAGCATGCAGCACTTCAAAGCACCACATGCTCCTGGCAGGGCGGAAGGTGGCTTAGTGGGCTCCCTTGCCCCCAGCCAATTAAGAACTGGGGGCGGGGGAGTGTCCAAAGCCTTCTCTGCTCTACCCCTGCACTGTGAGCAGCATGTGGTGCTTGGAAGTGCTGTGCGCTGCTGTAGCCAGACACAAACCCCATCTTGGTTTTCCATGAACCCCATCTTGTTTCCCCCCCCCCCCCCAGAGAGCAAGAGAAAGGCAGTCAGCCTTTGATGCCCTGGGAACACAGGTGTGCTGCCTGTCCCTGACTCTACCATAAAGAGAAACCAGACAGTAAATGGGCTAGCTGACGACCCGGGACCTCCCGTCGCCCTGATGGCTAGTACCAGTAATTGACATGCCTGCACTGTCCCAGAGAGGAATCTTCGCCCATCACATACCAGAGGTGCCCATTGTCTGCATTTTCCCAGGTGTAAATTATGCTTTGCACCCTTCGTGGGAAACTTGGCATTCAAAGCCATATTTCCTAATTGGCCACTTGAAACCAGGAAGAAGCCTACATGACCCAAGGGGTATAAAAGAGGTTCAGCAGCCCACCCCATTTGAGCTCCAATCATCTATACCTGCTGGCAGGTATTGATTGTCTCCCGAGGTCTGTGGGACGCCCGACCTCGCCCTACTTCTTCCCGAGGGATTGAGAGAAAGACGCTGGCCATGCCAAGTCTGGAACGCAGGGGTGAGAATATGTACCTGCTATGTGTCTATTTTGCATGCATTTAATAAGAGCTCAGAGAACCAAAGGGTTTCATGGTACCTGTAAGTGACTTATTAGTGTAATTTCTGTCCTGTCCTTTGTAGTGTCTGTGTTATCTGTAACACAGTAGTAGCATTTAACAACTAAGTTTACCCTGTAACAATAAAATAGTAACTGTTTAAGCTTTAACCTGACTCCTTCAGTTGCTGTAACAGAACCAAGCACAATTTAAAAGAACTTCAGCCGGTCATAAGGGACTCACTGCCCTGACCGTTGGCTGACAGCTGCTTGCAGGGTGGGGGCAGAGTGGAGAAGGCTTTGGGCACTCCTCCACCCCCAGGCTCTAATTTGCTTGGAGGCGGGGGAGCAGCAGAGCCTCCAAGGGCTGGATCCACCTGCTTGCAGACCGGATCCAGCCCACGGAGGTCCTTTTGCTCACCCCTGCCATAAAAGCATACCTGGCAGTCAAATTTGTGCTCTATTGAGACCCAAATATAGGCAGAATTTAGGAGGGATGCTTATTCCCTGCATACAGCAGAACAGGGCACAAAAGGAGCAAACTTAGAACCAAATGATGTAACTCTGAAACCTACAGATGTCAATGCACATTATATGTTTAAGTGATTCAACTACTAACCATTTTAGCAGAAAGAATGTCTTTACTCCAGAATCCCAACTTTCCTCCACTGTCTTTCCAGATACAAAAATATAGCTACCTACATGGAACTTGGATGGAGAAGTACAAGTTATTAGAGGGATGTGTTTGTAGCATGTGAGCAGTCTGTGAGCAATGGCTAAAAGGCTAGGTACAGTTACAGCACCTATATATATAATTTTTTAATAAGGAGCCAGTTTAATTTTAGAAACATGGAGTCATCTCATGTTATGTCCCAGGATGTAGTACATAAAACACTGTATTCCCATATACTCTCTACCACTCAGTCAAAGCTTCCAGCTTCCCTTCTGATAACTTCAATATCGGTAAGAATTTTCATTACAACTTTCTCCTATACAAGAAGCAGTGAGGTCTAGTAGATATACATCACTGGAGTGTGTGTCAACAAACCTGGGCTCTATTCCAGCTCTGCTATTGATCCGTTGTAGGCAAGGCTCTTCAAGTCTTTATGCTTCTGTTACCCCTCCCACATTTTGTCTGCCTCATATAATTAGACTGTGAGCCTTTTCAGGCATGGATTGTTATTATTATGTACTTGTGCAATGTCTAGGACACGGTGGTCCTGTCTTCAGCTGGGGCCTCTGTGTGCTGCTATAACACAATCATCGAAAATTGAAATCATATAGAAAATTGAAAGTGTGGGGATGGCCTAAAGCAATCTCTATTTAATTTGAAAACAAATGGAGGTTACTAATTATCTTTATCTTTCTTTAAATAAAACCTTTGCATTTAAGAATGTATAACATTTGTTAATTTTAATTCCAGAGAGCTACAGAACCTAGGGACTTTGCAGTCCAGGTTACTGCAAAGTACATAGAGCTTTGTTCCTGTAAGCATAATTATCAGACAACATCATTCGTGTATAATTATGAAGCTTTATTTTTTCAAGGTTGTTTAATAAGAACAATAAAAAAACCAGACTACTTTAAAAATGTAAAATGTTGGGGAGGGGGAGAATTTATACCAGACAATATAAAAAAGGCCTTAAAGACAAGATTATTGCCTATTCATTTCTGCAGAAATAAAGATGTGTTTCAACCCAACTCTAATTACAGTTTTGTGATGCTTTGTCGAGTCCTGCTAAGTTTCACCAGTAAACAGCTCTTTGTTGTTCCTTTACATTCTGTCACCATGGCAACTAGTATTTTCGAGTCTGATTCTAAGAGATGCTGACCACCTGCATCTGTCATTGGTTTTTTGGGGAGATAAATGTGCTAAGCACTCTTCAGGATCAGGCCCATCGCTGGCATCCTTCATAAGTGTTCAGGGTGTAGAAGAAACTCACTGTATTTAGAAGGAATGGGTATAACTCAGGTATAATTCAGCACATGGCTCTTTCTTAAGCCATTTAATCAACTTTAGGAAGAAACAGAGACATTGTCACTAACAAAATATTAATTCACTGCCAGTACCTTCAGTTCAAACATTGCTGGAAGGGGGAGGAGGTCAAACTTAGGTGACAAACAGCACATTTTCCATCTTAACTCTTGAATCATGCCCAAGGGATTTCCCTTTGTCTATGTTGCTTACATTGACCTCAACCTGTTGGTCTAAGTTGAAAGGAATCATCCAATTTAGTGCTGTGTAGCTGTTTTGCTTTATAGCTCAATTTCCTTTGAATTTGTCTTGCTGTCACAGTATAAGGGAGTGTATGTCAGTTGTTAAGCAGATAGTTTCAATTTAAGCAGGTGTGAACATACCAGTTGTTTTCGTTATCTTTTATGTGGCCTGAACATGTTTTATCTCATCAGATAGCTACTCTCATACCTTGTGGTAAATTACCAGCGGTGTGCTGTTGATCACACAAGTCTCTGCCTTTGGCATTTACATACCTCTGACTATTGTATATGATGACCTATGATATGCACACAAAGCCAAATTCTGTTCTCAGATTCAGTAGAGCTAGTTGGAGTAACTCTTCTGGTGTCAGTGTTTACTCTGTGGTTTCCCTGCTTCAGGGCTTTGCCCTTTCATGATGTTATCCTATATTTATTCCTGCAGCAGTGAGTAGATTTTCCGAGAATTGGACTCAAGTCACCTGAGCGGAATTGTTTAGATTTCAGCACTCAGAGACAATACTGATTTAAACACATCATAGCTGACACTCAGTGCAAACATACATGAGATGCGGGACTTAACCCTACTTCTGTGCTGTCTGTACAAATTGTAAGCTCCTGGAGCAGGTGCTGTGTCTCCCCATGAACATATTCACTCTGTTGCATTTTTTACTACATATTTATGAAGTCTTGTTTTCATGCTATTATTTGTTATCCAGTGCATTGAAATCCAATTACTATCAAAATCAGCTTTCTTGAGCAATACCAACACTGCAATCATTTGAAGAATGCCAGCATCTCACTGTCTCCTTCACATGTGCATTGTTTGCTTTAAAAAAATTACTCCCAGAATTTCTCTTTAAGCTTTATACAAATCCTCTTTAAGCTCCATCTGAAATAACAAGCAGTCCTGTGGCACCTTAGGGTGTGTTTAGACTATATGGCTCCGTCGACGGAGCCATGTAAAGTAGTTTACTCAACATAGTCAATGAAGTGAGGATTTAAATAATCCCCGCTTCATTAAAATAAAAATGGCCGCTACGCTGTGCCGACGATCAGCAGATCCAGCACAGTGCAGCAGTCTAGACATGGATTGGTCGACAAAAGAAGGCTTTGTGGACTGCTCCTTTAAGCCTCATGAAACGAGGTTTACCAGAGCAGTCGACAAAGGCTTCCTTTGTCAACCGATCCACGTCTAGACTGCTGCACTGTGCCAGATCAGCTGATTGTCGGCACAGCACGGTGGCTATTTTTATTTTAATGAAGCGGAGATTATTTAAATCCCCTCTTCATTGACTATGTCGAGTAAACTACTTTACATGGCTCCGTCGACGGAGCCATATAGTCTAGACACACTCTTAGAGACTAACAAATATATTAGATCATGAGCTTTCATGGACAAGCCCAAGGTCATAGTGTCAAACATGTATGAAGGTGCAACAGGTGAAAAGATGGTGGTGATTTATGGATGTGTATCATAGGAAGTTAATGGTGCTGATAAGAAGCAAATTAATGCTTTTGAAATGTGGTGCTAGCAAAGACTTTTGCATATTTCTTGGATGGAAAACAAGATGAATTATTAGAATTAATAGTACTGGAATTAATAATATTAAAAACATTAGAAATATTAGTGGAATGAAGTAGACATTAATATCAAGAATCAACAGACACAAACTTATTTTCTTTGGTCACATTATGTGTAGAAATGGAAATATTGTCCAGAAAGTTATTATGGAAGAAATGGTAGAGGGTCATCATAGTAAAGGGAGACCAGCCAGGAGATGGTTGGCTGGTATTCACAATTATTGGAAGATCAGCTGCTGAGTGCTCAAAGTTAGCAATGGATTGTGTGGGCTTCTGAGAATTCTGCTATGATGTCACTGATATTCAGCCATTGATAAATGAATGTACCTACCTACAAAAGTAAGGACCCTAGTTGAACACTAAGTTGCTGAGATGTTCACAGGGCCATTTCCTGCTTTATAGACTATGCAATGCTTTTCTTTCTATCTATCTATTTTAAATCATATATCATCAGCATGCCTATTTTTATGATTGTCATGCTGGTCACTCTGGTAGTAATAAAAAATAAACAGTTAACATCTCTATTAGGAATTAGTAGAGCTGCCTATCAAATCTTCTTTTAGCAACATGCACAATTGGGCTGTAACATTAGATTCAGCTCTACAAAGTATCAGATCTTTACTCTTTAGAAATTAATTGCCAGCTGGACACATGGGTTATTGAGTGACATTCCTCTGTTCAGGGATATTCCTCAGTTCTTGTAGAGGAAAGGAAAGATAAAGAGGAAAGACGACAGAACTGTCACACTGCTGTATACATAGGGCAGAACTTCACACAGCAGGTTGCAAACTCAGCTGTCCCATTTCATTATGCTGCTGATGCAGCTCCCTGTGGAGCATTAAGATTTTAAAATCATTTAGGAAATATGAAGATACGTTGTTATTAAATCTTTTCATTGAACTTCAAAAATGATATTCTAGTGTCCCTTTTTTAAACATGATAAATACTGTCTTTCATTCCTGAAGATTGGTAGGTTAAAATAAGGCTGAGTTTTTGGTATAAGAAGATTAGTATGAAAATGAAAACAAACTATACATAATAGCTAAGATGATTTTGTGTTGAGCATGAACTACTGCAGAGTCAAGAAAAAGCTTCCTGAGACTCAAGTATTTATTTTACTGCATGTGAAGGCATAGGTATTTCTACAAGAGGATTTTGTCATTTGTATGCATATTTTACTGGGTTAATATTGTTACTTCAATGGAGATTTATTCATAACATTTTAAAATAATCATCTATTTCATTGCCTAAATTACTGGGCAAATCTTGTTGACATACTTATGATATTCACATTAATAATATCAAATGGACTCCCCCCGATTAGAGCAGTGTCAAACAATTAATTTTGGTTTTGCAGATTTATGTGAGACAAAATCAATCTGTATAATCTGTCTGTGTTTATATAACATGCCAGGATATCTGAGAATCTGTTTTGCCAAAATGCAAAGTTCTTTTCTAAGAGCTACTTGTGGAAAACTACCTTTCATTACCGAAAAGCAAATATTGAAGCAGGAACAAAAAATTAATGTTTTGGTTGTGAAAATGTGGTTTCTTGTTTTTTATCTATTGCAAAGGAAGTATAGACAATCTGGTCTATCATAAATATATAGCTAGATAAACCATCGTTCTTGTTATTTTTTATAATTTTATGGCAACCACTTTTTAATGTAAAACTTACACAGATTTAACTTTCCATAGTACGTCAGTATCTTCCAGACTACATCTTAAAGAATTCCTGGTCTAGTTATCATTGTGCACAACTCATTTATTTCCTGTTCTTGAGGACAATTTGAATATGGAGCTGACAGTGTATCCAAAGAACAGAAAGATTGCTACAGTGCACCTAAGGTGTACGATATGTTTAAGGATAGAAGGATGTTGTAAAAATATTGAGCGTATTCACACATTAATTTTTCATAATCATTTGTGTGCACAGATTGGGCTCCCTACTGGTCAGCCTTGAAGAAAGTGGATCTTCATCTCCCCTTGATGTAATTGGGAGGAACTGGGAGATGCCATGGTCTCACGGTCCAGAAGTATGCAGACAACACCTACCTTCATCATAGACATGGCAAGCCTCATCTCACCACCAGACCACTCTCTGGACGAGATTACACTTGGATAAAAGACAGCATGGTAACACTGCACTCAAGCAAGATGGAGGTAATATTGGTGGTCTCAGAGAGATAGATGCATTAGTCTGTAACTTTAAAAAAACAAGGAGTAAGATGTTACAGGACTACTCGTATTATTGGTGGGTAAAGGGAATGACACTCCAAACAGAACTCTTCATATCACCTGCCTCTATGGCTCGATCTGTAGATTATGTGTTAAATAAATTGATTACTGAAAAAAATCCAGTTGTTACAGGTTCTTGACCGAAGATCAGACCCAGTATTATTTACATTATTAGATAGTTGGGAACCCTGAGGTAAACAGTTGCAACCCTCACACTCTAGGAAAGCTTCTACATTTACAAATATAGTTTATTAACACTTTGAGCACAGTCACAAACACCCCAATTCAGTAAGGTAGACAGATACCACAGAATGTACATATGCACTTCCATATACTTACACCATCCCTTGCAGAACAATCTGAAATGTTAGCCACCATCTTCCTCATCACCATCACCTTCCTCATCATTGCCAATGGCCATCATTGTTGCACCTCCCAAGGTTTACATCTCCTTCTCCTACTGCCCCTTGGCTGGGATGCCACTTTCATAATATGTCTCAAAGGGGTAGCCGTGTTAGTCTATAACTTTAAAAACAGCGAGTAGTCCTGTGGCATGAGACTAATAAAAATATATATAGTATCATATACACTTTTATAGTATGTCACACTGTTGTATATAATGCACATTTAGTAGGGGATTTCCTCCTTTTTCCATATTTATATTTTTTCACATTATTAATGTTGGAGTGTTTTCTTCTATAGGTTAATATAACAATTATTTTAACTTATTATCATATGCATCAATGTGTTACCATGGCCCTTTTGTGGCTAGTTACCATGTTTACTATTTCTGGCCTGGGAATTTTTCTTTTGTATTTTCCAAATTCCAAGTTGTGATGTATCTGTTACATTTAAAAGGGTGTGAACTTGCGAAGCCTACTATGTCAGCCTACTTCAATGCTTCCTCAGTGTTAAAGATTGCAGCCATATATGACCCCTATGTTTTAGCTCATCACCATTTGTTTAGACAAAAGATCTCATAAGAAAGTTTTAAAAAATTTAAGAAAACGTATAGGCAAGCAGCAGGCTACCCTTAGCTGTATCTCATGTACCTGTTACATATGTTGGTCCATTGCTAGGACACTTCTTTGGTTGAATTATGTACTTGTGGACAGAACTTCTTAAATTCTCTTTTCAGCTACCCAAACTCTTGGGGTTTTCTGCTGGGCTATTTATCTGTGTAAAGTTCATAGGCCTCAAGTTGTATTCTAACTTGCTGAAGCTAATGTCTTACAGAATATGGGCAAACTAACTAACTGGGCTACCCCTCAGTCATAATCTCATTTCTATCAAAGCCTTGATGTTCTTTGGATCACCTCACTACTGCTAGACTTTTGAAGAACTGCAACCATAAAAAAGTCTTCTTCCCTATGAGATGATGTAGAGGAACATGCATCATTGTGTCAGACACTGATTTGGTCATGGTGATCCATACTTTTGTGACTTCTAGAATGCCTTACACACTAGCATTTTTCTTAAGTATCACAAAACTCAGACCTCAAAGTGCAGCACACTGCCCACCAGACCTTGAGAGCACGTGTCCATAAGCTTTTCACTACAGTAGCTTGCGACAGAATGCTGGTTTAAATATCAAGATTTAGTCTCAGGCCTATCAAAGAATTGGCATCAATTATCCTACAAATAGTGTCTCTCTGGCCATGATGAACTAGACAGGAGCTATGAGTTATTAACCTCCTGGGTGGAGGTTTTCTTGACAGGAGGGCCAAGATCCCAACACTAGAGAGCAGACTGAATTGCTTTCTAGAGTACCTGTTCAAGATGACTAAAGGAAGGAGACGACTGCAATTATAAAAATGGCTATTGGTCTGACACCATTTGGGCAAGAACCACAGAAGTGGCTATTTGAAGTGTGTTGGACTTATAAAAGAAAATGGTACAGATTGAAACTCTCTTAACTGGGACTCTCTGGTCCGGCAACATCCATGGTCTGTTCCAGGATCAGAAAGTCCCACTGGAAGGCTAGCACTTGGGAGCCCTGCAGGCTAGCAGGAGAGTGGGGCTTCCCAGCAGGCCTGTGGGAGCTCCACACGCAGCAGCAGGAGCCCTGAGCAGAGGCTGCAGGCCTGCCCGAAGCAACAGCAGAATCCAGGCTCTGCAGCTGAAGCCCGGTGAGCAAAGGTAGCTGGGCTACCTAGTAGGGCAGCGGGGGCTGACAGGGCAGCAGGGCCAGTGAGGGGAGAACCAGCTGGGAGGGCAGTAGTCAGGCCAGGGCTGGAGGGAGCTGGCGGCCAGGGGGCCAGAAATGACCATCTCTGGTCCAACAAAATCCCTCATCCAGGACTGGTCAGGTCCCAAGGGTGCCATACCAGGGAGGTGCAACATGTACTCTTGTCTGATTACTGACACCAGCAATATTCTAAATCACTTCCTTGGGATATTAAACACCCTTGGATCTGTAAATGGTCAAGAATGACTACAGATAAGATAACCCACAGACAAATCATCTAAGGCTGTGTATTTATCCCATCTCAGAAGTTAGAAAAGAATCAGGCCTGTTAAGACAACTCCAAGAAGATCTTGGGTGATGCGGGAAGATGTATTGTTGATTTAGTAGATGATAATATTCCTTCTGAAACAATGCCACAGCATTCTTTGGGAAGCACTGTGATGCTAGAAGTCCTGTGTTTTGGATAAAATACAACAAAGTTTAACAAGAAGGGTTAACCTGTTCTAACCATTAATTACTTCACTGGGCTTTTTTCAAATTTAAACACTGATTACTGAACCTAGAAGATTCTGTGCATTTAGCTGGTTGAGCTAAACACGGTCTTTTAGTTTAGAAGAAAAACTAGGCTCATAAATTTCTCCATATGGTTTAGACACTAAGAGGGAACAGAGAGCCACACTCTTGTTAGTATGGGGGAGACAAAAGTAGGTTGTTAGCTGTATAATGTTTTTCCTTTTTTCACATTATTGTTTATTGTTCAATGTTAAAATGCACTGGTGAGCAGCTTCTGTATCATAAATTACCTGTAGATGGTATACATTAAATATGTTGAGTGTTTGTGTGTAGATAGATGGATTGATAGATCATTTGTAAACTCCTCCAGGCTATGTTTACACTACAGAGCTTTTCCAGGATGCCAGAGGTATCCCGGAAAAACTCTGTCGCGTCCAGGGAACACGTCTGCCCTTCCAACATTTTTTCCAGAAGAGCAGACGCGCTTTTTCGGCATCCCTGTAAATCGCATTTTATCAGGAAGAAGGGGTGTTCCAAAAAAGGGGGGGTTCCTGTGTAGATGGGCCAAATGTCAGAAAAGCCTCTTCCAAAAAATGAAGTGGAAAAAGCTACGGAAATTGCAGTTCGCAATTTGTGTCACTTTTTCCGGAAGAACAGTATAGTGTAGACATAGCCCCAGAATGGGAGTAGCAAGATATGTTCATGGTAATGATGCCCATGCCAAAAGTATGTCCCAATAGAGAGATAGTCCTAATAGTTACAGCCCTAGACTAGAGGCCAGCACGATTGTAAAGCAGAAAATAAAATAATCTATTTTGCGTTACAGAAACAATATATTTTGTTTCTAAAATGTGTCTTGTTTGCAAAAATGAAGGCAATAGGCTTTTCTTATCTCTAAGTAATTTTATTATATTTCCACCTTTGCATTCAGACTAACATCAGTGGAACAGTTTCTGATTTTCTGCTTTCTTGCATTTTATAAGACAGCATTTTGACCTAGTAAATGTAATAACATGCTAGGTCAAAGAGTCGTGATTTTATACCACAGATCTTTCCTGTGTCAGAAGAACTAAACACACTATTACTAAGGGTGTGACATCTTCACCTACTTCTGCAGGCCAAAATTAACAGTGGCAAAGGCATTATTTGTTTCAGAACATTGAAATGGCAACACTGAAGTTTCATAGTGCACTACAACTTCCATCTTTTTGCTTTTAACCATACACAAGAGCACTCCAAAGGGAAGTCAGCCTCACAACATTTTGTAATAGAGTTTTCAGCGTTGCCTGATTGCATTACAAACACCGCACATATTGAAGCACTCTGGCAGTTTCCTAGTGTTCACAGTGAGGGATCTGAACCTTTTGACCTCAAACATCTTATTAAAGCCTATGCCCGACTATGTCTCCACAAGGGAAAAAAACAAGAAACTACTGAACTTATTCTCTTCTATAATTCATTCAAGTAAGCCCTTGCTGAGTGGAGGACCTTGGCTTTGATGTTAAAGTCTCTTAATTGGAAGGAAGTGAAGTGTTAGCCTGGCAGGCTATTAGTCTCTCATCAAATACGTTAAGAGGTATCAGAACACTGAAGTTCTCACACTGGTGCAAAGAAAGCACAGAGTGGCCTGGTTTTTGTTAAAATGTTTAAACTTTTCATCTCTAACAAAAAGTTTAATACACATGGAGCTATCCCTTGATTTTCTTTCCTTTTATCTCCACCCTTTTCCCTTCGGAGCCTCCATCTTTCTATTGCTTACAGCACCTCATCCCCATTAGTGCTATAAAGTCCCAGGCAATACATTATAGCTCTGATTCAAAGCTAACTATTGCATCCAGAGTGGGATCCAACTCATTGTTGTTTGATGAAGTGAAACACCTACCCTGTTAGAGTTTTTCTTCCCATGAAAGTAACCTTGCTAAAGGGTGTCCATATACCCAGAAACCAATACTGTGTGGTGCTAGAGTCTCAATTCAGAACAAGACTTAAGCACATGGTTAATTTAAAGCATATGTTTATATCGCATTGATGTAAAGTTAAGCACATGCTCAAGTACCATATCCTTTGGGTATGCTTTCCAGAATTTGTGTGCAGGGACCCAGTCCTGAAACGTGCCCAGTATTCTCGATGGGGCTCCCATATTGTTCCAAAGTGAGCAGGAATGGAAGGAACTCAGCACCTCCCAGAAGTGTGACTCTGCACCTTCCAGGATCATCTCTTTACACTGGCTGCAAGGCAAAGTTTTGTGTAATTTATTTTCCCCAAAGTAGTAGTCCCCCCCAGACATTAAATTTAAGAAATATTTGTGAAGTGCTATAAAATTAACTACCAGAAAGAAGACAACAGAAATCATTTTCTGATCCTCAGAGAAATATGGGAGAAAAGTTGCCAGAATGGAATAAGAAATTAGACACTGTAAAGATTAAATATATTTTAAAATCTTAGAATCATAAAATGACTTGTGTGAATAATAAGGCATGAGTGTTAAAATGGAAAGATTCTTTTCCATCGATTTTGTTATTAATATTTTATCGTAATCTTTTCCTGTCATTTTTAATTAGAATTAGTTACAACATATGGGTGGTATAGGAAGGAAGCTTATCCTGAGGCCTGGAGAACCTGAGGCTAAGACTGAGCCTCTCTGGCAAGGAGTCAGGTGATTCCCAGTAAAGAACAAAAGATGACTGCAGCTATAATGGAGGACACTGTGGCTACTTCTAGACTGCAAGCCTCTTTTGAAAAAGAGCATCTAGACTACAACCAGTACTTTCAAAAAAGCAAACTGCTTTTTCAAAAGAGAGCACCCAGCCAGTCTGGATGCTCTCTTTCGAAAAAGCACACTTTGCATTACATAGCGCCTTTTTTTGAAAGAGCACTTTCGAAGAAAGGCATTCCTCCTTGTAAAACAAAGTTTTCCGCGGTCGAAAATACTGCTGCGTTCTTTTGATTTACTTTCGAAAGAATGTAGCATCAGTCTAGACGCAGGGGAAGTTTTTCTGAAAAAAGGCCATTTAAAAAAAAAAACTGTAGTCCAGACACGCCCTGTAAGGAGAGAGAGAGAAAGAAAAAAAAAGAAAAAAAATGGGTGAGGTACTCTTTCAGGTCTTCGATATCAGAAAGCCTGTAGTATAAAACTATAGAGCAGGAGGTTTCTGGGCAGTGGGTGAGTAAACTGGGGTGTGTTTGGGACTTTATATCAGAGCCCTACTGAGGGAAAGTTGGAAGGACTGGCTCAGAGGTCAGACCAGAGTACAAGAAAAGCCCTAAAAGGGTAAGAGAAAATGCTGAAGTTAAGTATAGACTTTGCCTTTGTGTTGCTGAAAAGGACTTCCAGTAAACCATAAACGGGTTCCAAACAGGGGTATTTTAAGAATCAGCCACAGAATTCTTAAAGGGCTCTAAAGAGAGGGCAAACGGAGTTGGGGAACCTACAGGGCTCTCGTTAGCTAAGGTGGAGGTGGGTTGCTCTGTTAGCAGCAATCCTGTTACAGGGCGAAATCCTTGTTTGTTTGTATGTTTTCAAAAGTTTCCTCTAAAAATTGTACAAAATATTCACAAAAATGTTGACAACATAGTTTAGACTTTTCACAAATCTAAATTTCCTTGAAATGACAAAAATAAAAGCAACCAGATCTATCTTACACAGGTTTTTTTTTATTTGTATGCTTGAAAAGCAAATCTAAAACAGCTAGTTTCACTTCTGTTTACAGTCAGTTTGGCTCATAAGTTCCCACTGAGCCAAGTTCAGGTTCTTCAAATTGCAAAGGAACATTTCAACTGTGAGAACCACTCCCTAGCTGAGATTGCCCATCACTGAGCTAATGGATAGGTGTTGTGACACTCAGAATCACAATATCTAAGACATTTTGTGCTTCTGGGTCTGCAGGATTGTGGGTTGATCTTCTTACTGGTTGGCCCTCAACTCTAAAGTTCAGCTCCCACATTTCCTTGGTCTGGCAGAGCCTTAACTTGCGGAGCTACAGGGCATGCACACAACCCTATTTAGTTATGGGGGTGAAGGCATTCATTAGTGTCAAATGATACATGTTTCCCTGGGCTTTTTGCTATCTCATTAAGGGTATGTCTACACTACAAAGTTAGTTCGAACTAACGGACGTTAGTTCGAACTAACTTTAATAGGTGCTACACTAGCGCTCCGCTAGTTCGAATTTGAATCGAACTAGCGGAGCGCTTAGTTCGAACTAGGTAAACCTCATTTTACGAGGACTAACGCCTAGTTCGAACTAGCTAGTTCGAACTAAGGGCTGTGTAGCCCTTTAGTTCGAACTAGTGGGAGGCTAGCCCTCCCCAGGTTTCCCTGGTGGCCACTCTGGCCAACACCAGGGAAACTCTATGCCCCCCTCCCGGCCCCGGATCCCTTAAAGGGGCACGGGCTGGCTACGGTGCCCGTGCCAGGTGCAAGCCTGCCAGCACCCAGCTAGCAGACCCTGCACCTGGCACGGCACAGAGCCACCCACCCGATGCCCCCCAGCCCACCCCCTCTTGCCGGGACCAGGCTGGCGGCTCCCGGGAGCTTGCCCTGGACCGCAAGAGGCGGGCACCTTCCTGGGCTAGTGCGGACATCGTGGACCTCGTCCACGATCTCCGCACTAGGCACAGGAAAGTGGCCGTCTAGGGCAGGAGAGCTGCCAGCCTGGCCACCCAGGACCAGGTGTGCATGAAAATCAAGGGGGTCCACTGAGATCCCCGACACTGAGCCCTGAGCTTACAATGGCCGTCCTGGGTCAGACCAAAGGTCCATCTAGCCCAGTAGCCTGTCTGCCAACAGCGGCCAACCCTAGGGACCCTGGAGGGGATGGACCGAAGACAGTGACCAAGCCATTTGTCTCGTGCCATCCCTCTCCAGCCTTCCACAAACTTTGGGCAGGGACACCACTCCTACCCTCTGGCTAATAGGACTCCATGGCCCCAACCTCCATGACTTGATCTCACTTCCCTTTAAACTCTGTTCTAGTTGTAGCCTTCACAGCCTCCTGCAGCAAGGAGTTCCACAGGTTAACTATTTGCTTTGTCAAGAACAACAACTTTCTCTTACTAGTTTCAAGCCTGCTACCCATTCCTTTCCTTTGGTGTCCTCTAGTCCTTCTTTATGGGAACTCAGGAAGAACTTTTCTGAATGCACCCTCTCCACCCAACCCCTGCTTTTAGAGACCTCTATCCTGTCCCCTCTCCGTCTCCTCTTTTCTAAGCTGAACAGTCCCAGTCTCTGTAGCCTTTCTTCATCTGGGACCTGTTCCCAACCCCTGATCATGTTAGTTGCCCTCCCCTCTCCCAGCCTCTCTCTTCCCCTCTCCCACCTCCTTTTCCCAGTCTCCCCCAGTTTTTTTCAATAAAGACAGAGTCAATGTTGGAAGAAACGTTATCTTTATTTTGTACATCAATAAGAAGGGGGGCTAGGGAAGGGTAAGTGGAAGGAGGTGAGGGAGGAATGGGGTACGAGCCCCCGATGGGGAGGACTGGGCTGGCTCTGCGGGCTTCTGGGGGTGGAAGCTCTCCTGCAGCCCCCCAATTACTCCCTCTCCCCAGATGGCAGCCTGCGGCAAGTGCAGCCGGGCTGATGGCCGAGTGGTGTGATGTGCCCAGTGTGGGCACTCAGGGCACTCCAAGCCAGAACTTCTTTGCAAGCGGGGCACCCCTTAGAACTGTGTGTCCGGGGTGGGGGTCGGGACCCTTTAAGCGCAGCCCTCGGCTAGCCTGAGACAGCATCTCCATGCTCTAAGTCCTCCTTTTATGCCCTGCCGGCACTGCTTCCGGCCATCCTTAAGCCCTGTTCAGAGTCCACTCAATGTGGACTTACTAGTTCGAACTAGCAAAACGCTAGTTCGAACTAGTTTTTAGTTCTAGATGCGTTAGTTCGAACTAGCTTAGTTCGAATTAACTAATTCGAACTAAGTTAGTTCGAACTAGCGCTGTAGTGTAGACGTACCCTAATATATCACATGGTAGGGCTACAAGTCTTATGTCCTATCACACATAGTTCCCCTCCCAACTTCCTGTATGGTTTCCTCTCTGGGAGGAGGAAGCTGAATGGCAGGGTGTTCATTTCTGTGGTGTTAAGAAGTTCTTTTAGTTGACATAGTGTCACTTTACATTTTTCTCTTTTAATTGTTGAAATTTGTATTTATCGTGTACTCACACCTTTTGATAGATTCTGACTAAAATAAAATATTCATAAAATATAACCAGCTCTGAGATATGTTTAAGAACTTCTTAGCTCATTAAAGAAGAAATCCAAACTACTTAAATGCTCAGAAGCTTGTTTTTAAACACAGCTAAGAACAAATAATTGGTTTACTAATATGCAGTCATTTACCCATTTTCATAATGTAATAGTGTACATTATTTTCCTCAGATATAGTTCTCAAACCAGATTCTCAATGAGTATAAATTTGTGTAGTTCCACCAACTGGAGTTGTGTTGATTTATACTTGCTGAGGGTCTGTCCCATTGTAGTTAGGTTTATTGCACACCTGGAAGTTATATACGGTATAGCTCTGTGATACATTTAAGAACATCTTAGTTAATTAAAGAAGAAATTCAAGCAAGAGCATGATGAATTTCCTTCAGTTTTATTTTGTTACTATTACTAAACCTCCAAGGGTATGTCTACACGAGCTCGTTAATTCGAGCTAGATAGGCAAATCAGGCAACCGGAGTTGCAAATGAAGCCCGGGATTTAAATATCTGGGCTTTATTTGCATGTTCCCATCCGGCTGCCATTTTTAAATCCCCCTTAGTTCGAATGAACTGCCCGTGGTTACACATGGCAGTTTAAAGTTAATCCTAACTAAGTCCTTAGTTCGGATTAACTGTTATACCTCATTCCACGAGGAGTAACAGTTAATCCGAACTAAGGACTTAGTTCGGATTAACTTTAAACTGATGCGTGTAGCTGCGGCAGTTCGTTCAAACTAAAGGGGATTTAAAAATGGCGGCTGGACGGGAACATGCAAATAAAGCCCGGGATATTTAAATCCCGGGCCTCATTTGCAACTCCGGTTGCATAGCTATCCACAAACAGACACCTGCTGCTAGTTGTCAGGTTGCTTAGGTGCCTAATGCATTATTGTGTGAATGAGTTAGGAATCTTCTTCACTCCACACAAAATGGAGGTGGCCTCCTTATATCTGAGTGGATAGAGTGATCACTCAGGCTATATCTGCACTATGCGGAAGATCAACACTGCTGCAGTAGACCTTCTGAGGTTCGATTAGCAGGTCTACTAAAGACCTGCTAAATCAAACTTAGAGGGTGCCCTCGTTTGCACTGGTACTCAGGAGGAGTAAGGGAAGCTGATAGGAGTCTTTCCTCCCATTGTCCTCCCACTGTGTGGACAGCACTGAAACTCAATTTAAGATACGTTGACTACAGCTATGTAATTAACTTAGCTGGATTTGCGTATCTTAATTCGATCTTTCACTGCAGTATAGACCAGGCCTTAGGGCATGGGGGCTCAGTTTCAACTGCCCCTTCTCTGCAAGAGAGGGGGAAAGAATTTAATAGACATCTCCCACCTCTCTCGAATGTGCTTTAACAGCACTGAGCTATGGGACATTCAGAAGTGGGACTTCTCACATCTCTCTTGCAGAAGCTGTTCCACTGTCGATAACTAATGAAAATATGGTTGGAGCAGAGGGACTGCATTTGGGGTTTTCTGCCTCCCTGGGAGGTGCTGTGACTATTGGACTACAGTGTCCCTCTCCCTTTCTGTGTATATGTCTGTCTCTCTCTGGCTCAATGACTTTTTAAGCATTTACCTACAACAAAGTCACTGAGCCAAAGAAAGGGTCCCTTTATGAATCTACCCCCAAGATTACTAGCAGCATGTATCCAAATGTCTTCCTTATGATTTCTATTCTATTCTCCCTTCTTCGTTTATTGGAGACTGAAACATTGCAGAAGGCATCTTACACTCTATCTATTGGCTTGGTATTTATCCTAATAAATAATCAGTGTCTCTGCATTTGAAGAGTCACCAATTTCTTTGAAGCTATGTTAACCTTTGCATCATCAACTTGAAAGCTGCAGAAAATGGCTTCTTTGACATGTCAGTCTGTCCCTGCAGGGTTTGAAGAGAATGGCTGGCATTCTGAGCAATGAGGGTTTCTTTAGCAAGGAACTAAAGCCTGCTTTGGATGGATGTGTGCAATTACAGTCTCAGCTTTTCTGTATTTTGCACATCAGGATAATAGACCTTTTTATTCAGTGAATCATCAGCAAATGCTTGTCTGTAATAATTATTGGATATATACAAAAGAATTGTAAGTACCAAAGTCTAGCAAATACATAACTGTATTATAAGGGTAAATTTCCATCATAACTCAAATTCACTATATCTACTGGAATATATATTTATATGTATTCAGAGGGCTTTCTACAAAGTAATCAATAAGTCTTTTTCCTCAATCCTCTTATCTTATTCAGTAGTGTCAGGTTTGCTATGTTATAAATTACTATAACCACCAGTCTGTTATGAAACCAAAAGGTATAACCTGGTTTATTCAGGCTTAATGCAGTTTGGTATGTTTAATTTGCCACTGGGGTGACTATTCCTCCTGAAAAAAAATTCACCTAGAGTTACATTTCTGCCATGGTATGTTTACAGAAACACTGGATTTTAATCATGAATAAAGTTCTGTAATAGTATTCTATGGAACTGTGGGGAATGAAAAGTCAAAGACTGAAGCCTGTGTACAGTGCGCCATTAAAAATGGCCATTTGCTGCACTGAGGTATTTATCTTTCCCAAGGAATTTGCTATATTCCGTATACTTAGATTCGGAAATACTGCAAATACCACAGTAAATTTAACTACTTGTAGTCTTAAATGTTTAGATTTGAATGGCATAGACACTGTATCTTTACATTCCAGCTTATGAGCCAGAGTGTGCCCTCACACACCCATGTTTGCACTGATGTTGATAGAAGTTGCAGAACTTTCAGGATTTGACTCCATTATTTTTCTGAAGTGTTCTGAGGATTGAATTTGACATCACACCTCTAACTGTGCCCATAGTGGGCCAGATCTTTAAAAAGGGGTAAATCTCCAGATTTCCAGATAGCTACAACAACTTATACCAGCTGAGATGTTGGTTTCCAGTTAAATCGATGGAAACTACTTCTCCATATCCAATGACAGATGTGAATGACTTTTTAAGAAGTAAAAAGTGACAAAAGAGCCCCTCAGTCAAGTCAGCTGATGGGACAATCAGGCCAAACTGCTTATTCTCAAATTCGGTTTGAGGGGAAAATCAGAATACAATCCTATGCAGAGGTCTGAATTCAAAGGGATTTTTTGCAATAGGATTTGCATAAGACTATAGTATTGAGTCTGCTTAGCCTTAATATGGTATGCAGTGTGTGACAATAACCCAGAATGAAAAGGGACCCAAAACATAGTGCAGGAAAGTTAGCACTGGGAGATTTCTTTTGTTGGCACAACTAACCCTTTCTCTAAGCATAGTTTCATATTTTTCTATTTGTGGTTTGAATAATTTTTCAATGTGAGAATGAGAGGGCCATCATATCTGTGTAGAACATGAGGAACTTACCTTGCAATGAGGTACACTAGAAAACAGAGCAGTGCTCATAATGAACATTGATGAAAAAGAGAGAACCACTTGGAATGCTCTTATGAATGGTCCACTCAGTTTATGAACAGCTCAGAAAGAAAATAAAAATAACTACATTTAGCAATAACAGAGAAAAAGAAAACAAGATTGTACATTCAATCACTACATTCAAGGACTTTGCTCTAATAAACCAAGCTTGAACCACTGAATAAATCAACATAGCGATGGACAATGCCTGCCAGGGTCTTCAGGTTGGCTGATTACTTACTCTGTTTGGAAATAGGCTATTCTTATTTAACTCATCCTGTATTTACCTGTTTTTGTAGATGGTGGGAAGGAAAATGTAAGGCTTTACTCTCTAAAGCCATGTCTACATTACGCAGAAGATCGATGCTGCCGCGGTGGATCTTCTGGGTTTCAATTTAGTGGGTCTATTGAAGACCCACTAATTCAAACTCAGAGAGCACCCCGATTGATGCTGGTACTCCTGCTCCTCACAAGGAGTAAAGGAAGCATTTGCTTCCATCGACCTCTCACTGTGTGCATGGCACAGAAATGCGATTTAGGATACGTCGACTCCAGCTAGGACTCTTGTGCATTTCAAAGTGGAAATGCCCGCGTGGAGCCCGGAATCAGAAGGACTTCCTACTGGCCCTGGGGTCCACGTGGTGTTCCAACTTTGAAATGCACAAGAGCTGCCACTGGGGGCTAGTCGACTAGAAAATTAATCACTACTTAACATCCCTACTTAAAACCATTTCTCTCATTTCAGCTGATATTGTATCTGCCACAGAGATTTGTAAAAACAAAACACAAAAGCTATTTGGTCACATGGTTTCAATTTTTCCCCATTCTATTACTGCCAGATACTTGCTTTTTATAAAAAATATGAATTGTAATAATATCTAATGTGGCTAACTTTCTAGATCCATTAATTTAATGTACACTTACTCCCTAGATTCATGAATGTAGTACACCCACTAAACAGCCTATTTCATTCCTAGTCTGAATTGATCACAACAAAAATATCAGTTTAGCACACCAACATTTTCAGCAATAATGAAATTTCCCTCCGTGTAGTTCGTTCTAGCTATTTCTTTACCACGATAATGGCTTCCTTTAAGATACGTCATTAAAGTGCTTTGCTAAGCAAGAGGCTGTTTTTAAAACCTTATCTTTCTCATATTCACCTTAAACTGCAACTCAGATTTCCAAAACACACAGCTATCCATTATCATATTGGATTTCTTGCTTATTATAGTGAGTAAAACTGTGCTTATTTTCAGAGGCACCTTTTACATCTCTTTTCATGGACCATAGGGAATTTTTTTCCTTCTCTCTGTTGCTCAGAATCTTTTCCTGGTCACTGGCTATGTAGATCTTTTCCACTTGGCCTTTTTCAACTTTTCTACCTGCATAGCCCAATTCAAAGCAATGGTGATACATTCCATTCTGATATAAACAGTCATTGAGTTGTGACTGTGTGTTTTCACACAGAAAATGTTCCAGCACTTTCACAAACTCATGCCATTCGATTTAACATGATACATGCTGAAGTTGCTGCCCAGAACTGTCCAAGAGAATCTAAGTAACTGTGCCTCCTTAGCCTTCATGCTCAAATGAATTGTTAATGCCTTTTTGAGCATCACATTTTCTCCTGACAACAGGAAACTCAAGGCCACAAACAGGGCTACTTCTTAAAATCTTTCCTATAATATACAGATTACCCATCTCTCTCCAGGATCAGTTTCTTTGTCTCTGACACTAATTTTCATTTTTTCTGGGAAACGAAGGGCATTCCATTTTAGCGTGAGCTGTTCCTTAATAATTGCAATTCTCTTGAGAGTGTGAACATTAAATAAATTGCGATGGGCCAAATGCCAAAGGCCTGACTCAGGACTCAGTTGTGTGGTTAAGGCACAATCCTACTTTAGGTGAAATACATAACTGCTCCTGTGAAGAGAGAGCTCTGCCAGGAATTCTGTCTCAGATTGTAAGTTATGTTTTACATTATGGAAGATTCTTCCTCAGGAAACCTCCTTCCCCATTCCTTGGAGCTTTTAAAGCTCAAACACTAATAAATTTATTGTAGGAAATTATCACACACTGGCAGAGAGATGAATTGAATAATCCACCACAGTATGTCCTTTTATTAAATGTTTATTTCAGCTTTGCCACCTTTCAGGCTTAAAGTTGTCAACTCGTTTTATCATTTCCCTGCCTAAGATGTCAGGACAGTATTTTGATCTCAACTGTTTACTGCAAAATTATATTTGCCCTAGGTAGGTAAGATACAGCATCAAGACTTATATTTGTAAGTGATTCCACTCATACAGAAAAAAAATTGCAACACTGGGATCATAGAAGAAATAAGCTTTAGATGTTTGACAGCATATGCGGATGATCAAAAATTGTTTTTGACATTGTATGCAATCAGTTTAGCATATGGATGAAGATGGGCTGCAACATACAGGCAGTCAAACTAGATGAGCTGGAGGTCCTTCTGGCCTTAAACTCTATGGCTATTTGAATTTTATACAAAATGTCTCATTCACATGAAATGTGAATACATGCAGCTATGTATATGAAGACCTAATCATGAAATCCTCACACCTTTGAAGTCAATAGGAAGTTTGACATTGACTTTAAAGATTTTTCCCAGTCTCAATATGAGTGTTATAATCTTGCCTTTCTGGATTCAGAATGTACTAATCCTTTACTCGACAAAATAGTGACTATTTCAAGTTATATAGTAAAAAACTCCCTAGGTATATTTTTGTATCTATTTAATTTGATAGCATTAGACATCTTTGAGATGAATTGTAGGGAATAAACCTAGTACAGGCCCTCCTCATTATGGCTGTGTCTAGACTGGCAAGTTTTTCCGCAAAATCATCTGCTTTTGCGGAAAAACTTGCCAGCTGTCTACACTGGCCGCTTGAATTTCCGGAAAAGCAATGACGATCTCATGTAAGATTGTCAGTGCTTTTCCAGAAATACTATGCTGCTCCCGTTCAGGAAAAAGTCTTTTTCCAAAAGACTTTTGTGCAAAAGGGCCAGTGTAGACAGCAGAGATTTGTTTTCCGCAAAAAAGCCCCGATCATGAAAATGGCAATCGGGGCTTTTTTGCGGAAAACCGCGTCTAGATTGGCCACGGACGCTTTTCCGCAAAAGCACTTTTTGCAGAAAAGCATCTGTGGCCAATCTAGACGCAGTTTTCTGAAAATGCTTTTAATGGAAAACTTTTCCGTTAAAAGCATTTTTGGAAAATCATGCCAGTGTAGACGTAGCCTATAAGTCTAAGATACATTCCAAAAAACTTGGACTTATAGCGAAACCACTGAAAGCAGGGATTTTTTTTCCTGTGGCTGACTTCCATTTGTGCAATTTTTTTTTGGCGCGACTTACAAGTGGGGAATGGGAGGACTTATAACTTTCATGCAGAATGGATGTATACCAGGGTGACTTATAGCGAGGTTGCCCTGAATAGCACAATAAAGCATATCTGTAGTCCCAGATTGTGGAATCAGTTCTGTGTGGCAGACTGCTTAGTACAGAGACAAATTTGTGTCATTTTTTTCATATATTGCGTTACGCCATGAAACATATTTAATGAAATTATGCCTGTCACAAGCTGTCCCTTTCCCCAGTACTGAAAAGATCCACTGGGATCTCCAGAGTCTCTTGTCAGGTAGTTAATTTCTTGTATATAGGGAGAAACTACTTTACAAAAATCATCAGCCCACACCTGGGTTTATACCTTCCAGGGTTTTTCCCTTTGAGCTATCACATGCCCCTCCTGTATTTTGCAATTCTCTGACTCACCCGCTCTCCCTTCCCACTAGGCCCAGGTGCTCTATTTTGAACCTGGTACTCTCTTCAAGCAAATCAAATCCCTGATTCTTACCAAATATTGAATACAATAAATAAATAAATAAATAAATAATCAAACACCTAGTTTTTACAGCACATTTCCCTTGAAGTCAGTGAGACTGCTACAGTGATTAAAGTTTAGCACATGCAAACTTTTGGCAGGATCAAGGACTTGAGTCTTAAACCAGAAATCAGGATTACACCCATCTAAGAATCTAAAACAAATTAACCCAATTCTGCCATATCATCACTCTTAAATTATTATTAAGTAGGATCCATTTACCTTAGGCATGTTAGCTAAATGCAGCAAAATTTAGCAAAGGTTTACATATGGTTTTCAGTGTGTTGAGGAAAAATAAAAAATAAATCTTTACCTGGTCAGCAGGTGTCCTTTGATATCTTCTCTTCTGACACTCTAATGTCATTTCAAATTTCATTCCATGTCCTTGTTGAGCTAATGCATTCTGCAGTTCCACCAGATATGGTTCTGTTAGGGTGCATCTACATTGCAGGGCTTAACTTGAAATAAGCTATGCAAATTTAGCTAGGTCAATTGCATAGCTTATTTCAAAATAGTTTATTTCGAAATAGAGCACTCTTCCTCTGATTTCCCTTATTCCTTGTACAATGAGGGTTACATGAGTTGGAGTAAGAAGTCCTTCAGCTTGACAGTATTTTGACACAATTTAGAAATAACTGCCTGCTGTATAGACGAGGACAAGGTTATTTCGGAATAGCGCTAGTTATTTTGAAATAGTGCTGAAGTGTAGATGTAACCTTAGTCTCAACAAGCCCTATACATTATGGTTACGTCTACACTGGCGGCTTCTTGCGCAATAACTTTTTGCGGAAGAGTTCTTGTGCAAAAAATCTTCTACAAGAGCGCATCCACACTGCCATGTGCTTTTGCGCAAGAGCATCCATGGCAGTGTGGATGCTCTCTTGCTCAAGAAAACTCTGATGGCCATTTTAACCATTTCTTCTTGTGCAAGAAATGTATGTTGCCGGTCTACACTGCCCTCTTGTGGAAGAGCTCTTGCGCAAGAGGGCTTATTCCTCGTGGGGGAAGAATAACTCTTCCGGAATAAACCCTGTTTTACAACGCTATACTGTAAATGTACTTGTGCAAGAATGCTCGTGCAGTGTAGACAGCAGGCAAGTTTTTGCGCAAGAACAGCTGTTCTTGTGCAAGAAGCTGCCAGTGTAGACATAGCCTACTTGTTTCCAATGGGAACACTATCTTGAAATGATGTTTGTATGTTAAATTACAACAGAACTATCTCAGAGAAACACTAGTTCTGTTATTGCCTATGACCCAATCTACTTCTTGTACATCTTACTGAAATAAGGTGACATACTGTATACAGGTTCCTTCACATAATGCTTGCTGTTTTCTACATTCAAAATAGCACTACATAGAAAAGGGAAGAAATACAGAGGATCCATGACATTGTAAAATGTAAGACTAAAGCGTAATAAGAAGAGAAAAACAAGTTGACTAGACAGAAACCAAGACAGAAAATATATAAACATCTTCCTTTCCATACATACCCATATCTGCAAGTTGCCATTCTCGGCGGTTGGGAGTGGGGGGGAAGGGAAACAGTTTGCAAAGAGAAACAGCTGAGCTGGAATTTATACACAAATTTGACACCTTCAAAAGATGTTTAAATATAAACATGGAGTGGCTCTCTCATTAGAATAGCTAATTTCCCTTCCAGGTACTTTCACCTGCTCATTACCATTAAAGGTGAGCCACATCTACTCTAATGTAATTAGTACTGATGTCACAATCACATCTCTGTATCCCTTCCTTTTTAATTTTCTCTTCAAGCATCTGAAGAGGTGAGATGTGTCTCACAAAAGTTTATGCCCTAATAAATTGATTACTCTTTAAATTTCCACTTGACTCCTTGTTTTTTATATTAGTTGGTTGTTGCCCCTTCTCCTGACATCAACATCACCCATCTATTAAATGGTATCAGATGTTCAGGGCTTTGAAGGTTGACTTCCCAATGGAGAAGTAATCAATGGTGCAGATTCTTTGCATAATCTAAATATAACTTTATTTAAGTGCACATATGCCAGTCCTCAAACAGATATACATGCAAACTCTTTTTTCAGGAATCTCAGCCCAATACCAGTGTCTGGTTCCCAGGCAGCAATACTGCCTCAAAAAACTGACTCCCATGAAAGACGAAGAGGAAAAATTTCTTCTGCTCCTCATACAGCTCCATCTACCCAGATTCTTGTACAACAAAACTAATACAAGCATTTCTTCCAAAACTAAAAACTTGCATACATGTAAGAAAAATAGCTTGGATTGTATAACAGTGGTGCCTGTTATAAAATGCCATAAGAATACATTATAGCTTCACTCAGGAATTTAGAAATGGCCTCAGAAAAAGAGTTTGTTGAACATGAATAGTTTATAATATTCAGGGTTTCATTGAAATGGCCATGAGCCCTGGAGCTGTGGAGCCGGAGTCAGCAGGACTTCCCATTGGCCCTGGGTTCCAAGCGGCGCTCCTGTACATTTCAAAGGTGGAACATGGAAGTGCTTATCGACTAGTCAAGCAGTTATGGAAATTCCATCGACTACTCGATTAGCAAATTAATGGCTACTTAACACCCTATTTAAGGAAGCTTAAATTGTCTCGGGAAGCTCATTTTGTCTGGATTTTAGATTTGATGATCCATTAGATTTCTTGGGAATGATACAAAGAAATAAAATGCAAGCTAGTTAGGCAGATTGTGTGAGCAAGGTCATGTCTCTACCTACCAGATGCCTATTAAAAATGCATATTTATTTCTCCCCTAAAGAAAGGATATGCAGATGCAGGAGAAGGTTGTAGAGGGAGTGAGGGAACTGGGAAATACCTTGCGTCAAGTTGATTGAGATTTTTCTGCAAAAAACATTTTTGATGAAAGGTGTTGGGGGCAAGGTAATAGAGTATATGAGGGGGTGAGGATTCTGGTGGGGAGTGTGGACTCTGGTGTTGGGCTGGGCTGAGGGGTTTGGAGTGCAAGGGGGTTACGGATTCTGGCACAGAGTTTAGGTGAGGGAGGGGGCTCAGGTCTGGGACAAGATTTTGGGGTATAGGAGGAGCTTTGGAGTGTGGGCCCTTGGCAGCGCTTACCTCAGGTGGCTCTCAAACGTAAACATCATGTCCCTCCAGACCCTCTGCAAAAGCAAAGCCAGGCCTTGCGTACTACCCTTGCAAGTTATTGGCAGTTCTGGGGCCAATCTCTCAATCTCTTCAGTTGGAACTGTTCCATCAGAGATATACTATCCATAGGATGGTTTGGAGCAGTCGCCCCAGTAACCACGCTTTGGGGGCTCATTTCAGAATGGCCTGGGGGATTATCAGAGAGCTGGGACTAGGAGTAGGGGTCAGGGTTACTCTCTTACGCACCAGCGGTAATGGGAGCCATGGGAAGTGGTGCAAGCCAGCTCCAGCCGGTCTGCTCTGCCATATCCCAGTTGGATTGCTCTACTTCTCTCAACAGCAGGAAATGGAGTGACCCAGATCCAGACTGCTCCACTTTCCCAAGAGATGCAGCTGGGAGCCAGATGAGCAGAGTGGGCTGGGGCCAAGTCACTCCACTTCCCAATGCCATGGTGAGTGCAGGGAACCCAACTCTAGCTGCCAGCTCTAGGCCCCCCACTAATCCCAAAGGCCATGTTGCTCAGAGGAGCGGGGAATGGGTGAAGGGAGGAGGGGCTAAAGCAGAGTTGGGAAGAAGCTGGGCAGGTTTGGAGCAGAGTCAGGGCTTGGGGGAAGGGGTGCAGTGAGGTGAGGCAGAGCAGAAACAGGATGGGGTGAGGCCACTCTAACAACACTTCCACTAGGGATAGCTTTGTGTTCTACTTTATATAAATAATTAGGTCAGAAAAAGACCAACTTTATATCCCAGTGGCTATGACACTCATTTGGGATGTAGAAAATAGGGTTCAAGAACCTGATCTGAATCAGCAGATCTCCCACATCCTAGTAACGTCCTAATGAGTAGGCTATTGAGGTTGATCTTTCTGGTTTCAAGCATAAATTATGTACAGACCTGAGAAATCCTTCCCAAAAAAAGCATTGTTGAACCTGATATGTTCCCATGAAAAGTTTGGGGTTTGATTAATTAGCATTTTCTGATGAAAAATTCCCATGCAGTTTCTGTTCAGTCTACTAAAGAGAATGGCTAACACTACTTCCACCAATCAGCCTTTGGTTCACATATGACTCATTCTTTTGTGTGACTAGAATATTCTTCTGGGGAAATATACCAGCGCCATCTTAGACATGTCAGCAAGATACAAACAAATTCAACACTTCTCTGAAAATATCTTACCCATAAACTTGGATTGTGAACAGATATACCACCCTGCAAATATTGGATGCTGTTTGTTGGTGCTAAATCAAGACTAGAAAACAAGAGTTTGCAAGTTGAGAGGGGAAATTAGTTGCCAACTAAAAGAAATGAATAATATGCAAGTATCTGAATCTGCCACTTTCTTTTATGTTCAAGTCTTATCAATCAATATCTTCTTCCATAAAATCCATGCTGTGTTGACAGTGCGATGGAATGTATTACATAGATGGGAGGAGAATGGTGCAGGTCTCCACCATGAAATCTTTTTCACCGAGGAACTGAATTAATTGCAGTTTGATCTGGAATTGACTTAGAAATAGAACTACTGGGATCTGTCAAACTGTCTTGGGATGTTTTGAATCCCAGGAAAAACAGAATGAAAGAAGGGTAGGGAGGCCTCAAATTGAGCTCAGACATTTTTTTTATAGAGCTTTAAGTTGTCTAGCCAAAAAACTCTCACTTCATTGTTAATAGCTGTGAGTAAACTTGCCAGTGGATGTTTTCAGATCTGTCTCTCTAATACCCAAGTATTCCTCTTCTGTCTGGAATCACTATACCATGTACTCCAACAATGAGCTTGAAGCTTGCTGTTCTCACTGCAATCAAAGCATGATCAAAGGTTATTAGAAATGCCAATGAGGAACAAGTGTTCTAATCTAATGAAACACTTGCTGTGAGCTCCTGGCATTGATTTTATTTTTTTCTTTGTAATGAGTGACATTGAGACAAGAGGTATTGGCAAGAGTATGCAGTAGCCATTCAAGACGTCTATTGTTGACTCTGGTTCATTAATTTTTACTCCTATACCTTCTACTGAGACTTCTCTATTGGCACCACCAAGACTCAACTGAATGACTTAGAATCTTTCAAAGATGAGGCTAAGTTGCTGCCATAAATTGTAAAAATAACATAATCAACTAGAAAATCACTGAGGTGAACAGTCCCTCCTGGCTTAGCCCTCTGTTAAATTTGACTTGGAAGGATTAGATTTTTGTCAGTAAATGTTGATTTCACCATGCTCATACAAACCCATGAAAAAAATATTTTAATCAATTATCAGAATTTCATCTAGGCAAAGTAAAAAAAAATGCTTGAGAGATTCTTATAGTCAACATCCAGTGAGTTTATATTCTTTAGCTAGGCTTGTTACCAAGGGACTAGTGAGTGAGTCATAAAACCAGGTATGATTTGTTGCTATAAGGATGTCTACTTTGTTTATTTTGGCATGTGATATTAACAATGTGTGTTTTAATACTTTATAAAACTTTAAATTTTTGAGACTATATCTGCTGTCATTAGGTAATTTTCTGCCTGCACCATAATTTCCTGCAACTGCACACAATGTAATGCAATAATATTAAAAAACGTAAATATTGATATTGTCAGCCTTAAAACCAAAACTGAATTCTGCCAATCTAGTTTTAGTCAAAGGTGCAAGTATAACTCTATGGTCCCTGTCTTGTTATAAGTGCTTAATCAAAGAAGGATGTGAGTCCATTACATAAGCTGAGCAAAATTCTTCAACCCTGAACATTCTTTTCAGTATAAGACAGATTTGCTGACATCTCCACAAAATCAGTCAATTTTGCTCAATTGTTTTGGACAGAAAAATATTTTTTCGTTCCATTTTTGAAATTTTATAAACAAATCATTTCTATAATTTTGAGTCAAAACAACATTTCTGAAATTCCTTTGAACAAATTATATGCTGTTAATGAAATGATTTGGGTCAAACATTTCATTTGATCCCAAATGATTTTTTAAACTTTTCAATTAACTAAAAATATAGAAAAAATCATTTTTGATTTAACCCAAAACATATTTTTTCAGGGTTTTTTTTTAATTGCCAGTAAGTTGAAAAACCTGTTATCCACACAGCCTTATTTAGTTTTTAGGTGAACTGTGGAGATGAATGTATTCAGTTCTAAAAGTTCCTTGTCCAGTCCCTTGTGTAAACAAAAATGATGGCTTCAACATGTGCTTTAGACAACTGCCAGAAATCTTAAAACTTGTACATTCAGAATAATTCCAAAGGGAGAAAAAATAGCTTACAATGGAAAAGGGAAGAAATAAAACCCAGACAAAGGATGCAGAATAGAAAACTAAAATTATGGGACTAATGCATCTCTTTTGCAACTTTTCTGACGGGTGGGCTTGTGTGTGTATATAATGCTTTCACTTTATGTCAGAAGACTTATAGTCACCTGCTGTTAATTCAACTGATGCTGTGGTTCTGTGTACGCTGCAGGCTTCTTGAGCAAGAACTTTTTGCACAAGAGTTCTTGCGCAAAAAGTTCTTGCGTAAGAGCACGTCCACACTGCCTTGTGCTTTTGAGCAAGAGGGATGCTTTTGCACAAGAGCGTCCATGGCAGTGTGGACACTCTCTTCTGCAAGAAAGCCCTGATGGCCATTTTAGCCATAGGAGTTTCTTGCGCAAGAGACCCCTGCTGCCTGTCTACACATGCCTTTTTGCGCAAGAGCTCTTGCGCAAAAAGGCTTATTCCTCGTAGAAAAATGAATAACTCTTGCGCTAAAAGCCCTGTGTTCTTATGATTTACTGTACTTTTTCTTATGCAAGAATGCGCTTGTAGTGTGGATGCTCTGCAAGTTTTTGCACAAAAATGGCCTTTTTTTGTGCAAAAACTCTGCAGTGTAGATGTAGCCTTAAACTTTTTAAGGACGCCACAGACAACTGAAGTATATGTGTTGTGGAGTCACTTATACAACAGGTATATGAACAATTCATGAACATTTACACATTTTTTCTCCTTCCTATCTCAAACAAAGATGTATTTCTTAACTTTGCACACATAAACCATAGGATAAGTTTCCCGATAAGAAAAAGATAAGATGACGTGTAAAAGATTCCTGATTCCAAGGATGTAGCTTCTGAGACAAGCTTCTTTTATGAATATTTCTGAATACAAACATTTGCTCTTTGCTTAAAATGAATATTCCACGAACATTCCTGACTCCTTTGCTAGCAAATATGTGGACACGATAGAAAATTAAGTTACAGTTTCCTACAGTTATTTGTGCAAACATATTTGCACAAACTTTTGAATTTTTAAATGTGTCATCTAATTTAGTTCCACCACCCATGTACTGGCATGGAAGATACATCTGTGCACCTAAGAGAATAGTAGAAGGCAGGTAGGACAATGAGACCAAAAACAGAAATAAAAAACCCCCACCATGCCAGTCTAAGTTAGGCCTTTCATAAAGTGGTATCATAAAAGCATGAATAAATTAATTGAATAAAAACAAAACCAGAATCACTGGTGGAACCCCAGAGATATTGTCAACCGTCCATGGGATAGGAAACATCCATAAAATATCGACATACATGGGTCATAACTTCAGTTCATGTATGTAGACACAATTGCCTTGACATCAGTGGAATTGTATCCATTTACATCTATTGAGTATTTGCTTTTAGGGTTTTGTTTTGTTTCAGTGGAGGGACTGGCTCTAGTTTAGATGGGGATCTTGCCAATAGCTGTAACGCCTGTTCTTTAGATGGCTAACAGCAAAATGAGCAGGAGAGCTGCATGAATGAAATATACTGCAGTAGCTGCCAATAGCAGCTGAGGTCTGGACCTGCCAAATGTGTCTGTTTCACAAATCATTGACCACTCTGGATAGGAATGTGAATATACAATATTTGTTTACTAGTAGATACTGTGCTGCTTTGTATAAACAACATGTTTTAATGAGTTGATCTTATATTTCTTGAAATCTTTCTTATGTCCAGATTATGCTACTCATGTTTAGTAATTCACTCCTGATTCATAGCACTGCCATTTTTGCTGTTGTTAGTATTGCCTTCTGCCAAATAACTACCTGAATTTTATTCCTTTTTTTCCCTTACTGTGATGCTACTAAATTGTCTTTGCCTTGCATCTAAATTGAATTATATGCTGTAAATGTAATGATTTGGGTCAAACATTTCATTTGATCCCAAATGATTAGAGAATAAAATACTGTAAGAAATGTCTGAGGTTAACTTTATTATCATTTTCTAAGGTCCTGTTGATGACTGCCAGTTTTCTAATTTTTCTTGTCTCATAAATTGACTTCTCCAGAACTAAGTCACTAAAGTTAAAATTATGGAATATATCTGCTGAGAAACAGGCATACCTTTCCATGGAGCTTGGGTTGCATCTCAATAGCTTCCAATGTTGCTGGTATGGAAAATGATTTGCAAGTACTATATATTCTTTAATGGATGTGGCTATAAGTCGTGTATAGGGGATATATAACTAGTTCCAGTTTGGTTCCCTTGGCTTTCCCTCTTTGGTCTCACAAATACCACAGGGTTATTGAGAGATTGCCAGTTCATCTGTCATGAAATTATTTTAAAATGTAAACACTGTGTAACATGTGAATAGCATTTCAAATGTCTTTGTGCCTAGCTGAGTTTTGGCTTTGTGAACAGAAATACAGGCTGGTGCTTTCTTGAGCTGAACAGCTATATTAGCAGAAATCTTGGCTTCAAGAGAGTACACATATATGGTGTCAAACACAGTAACCTTCATTAATAATGAGGCAGCTACTGTCATGCTTTCTTTCTTTCTTTCTTTCTTTCTTTCTTTCTTTCTTTCTTTCTTTCTTTCTTTCTTTCTTTCTTTCTTTCTTTCTTTCTTTCTTTCTTTCTTTGTTTCCCATTTAAAACTTAAATGGTCCCCTACTGTCTCTCTAGCTTTCTATCATGCAAGTCTAAGGAATATTGAGATGTGCTAAAAAAGGTGGCATCTTCATGTGCAAAGAATACCCTTTGGTCACATTTGAATAAAAGCTCCAGAGACCTTAGATTTTTATCAGAATTCCCCTGTACAGGAGCTGTGCTGAGTATTCTGAGGCATGGCAACCTGCCAGAAAGGAATACAGGCCAGCTGCTGAGGTGGTGTAAGCTGTCATAGCACCATGAGTAAAGTGGTGACACTTTACACCAGCTAAAGATCTGGCCTGTTAAGTGGTAATGACAGTGCTTACTTGTCATGCAGGTCTGCACTATGAGATTTGTCTTAAGGAGAAGTGGGGGTTAATGCGCTTCTTTTGACATTTTAATTTGGTCCCTAAGATGTCTTATGTTGTAAAGAACATTGAAGATATGGGGACTTTGATTCAATTATGCTTAGCGTCTTGCAGATAATTTAATTTTCAAATTAATAAAATAATAATAATAATAATGCTTTTGGAGTATTTAGTCTATGATAAAATGTCAGCAGAGTCAGAATTACATGAGTTCGATGTGACAGAGTCTATTAACCTTCTCTGCCTGTGGCTTGAAGCACCAGAATCCTGACAGCCCCATGCTCAAGTAAAGCCCAGTTAGACTGGCCTAACAAGACTTAGTCCTCCAGAGTCCATCTATGCAGCACTTTTGTAAGCCTCCCAACCTAAGCTGACAGATTTAAAGTAGTGGGGCTCAAGCTGGCAGTCTAAAAATTTCCCTGTCATTAGCACTTTGAATTTGGAGTGGATCTCAAGCTTTGAAGTCTAGGAAAGGGAGTGGTCTTTAGAGCCCAACCTCTAGCCTGATCTGCAACTTCAAAGCCCAGTCAGAGCACTAGCATGAGCATCTATGTGTTGTGCTCACTCCCACTCATTCCCAAATGCTGTGTAGACATAGACCTAGAAAGGTCAGCAAGAGGTACTGATCAATCAGGAGCCAACAGCCCAGTAACAAGGCTTGCCTGCCTCTTCTTCTCAGCTGCAGTAGAGGTTAAGACTGGGACTATGGACAAGGTTCTCGTTGCTAGCCCAAGGATCAGGTCAGTGTCTTTCCCTTATGTGCTACAACTGAACATTTCCCTTGGATGGCATATTTGTTTATTTCAAGGCACAGACAGTCACATTTGGCGATTGTTATTTTAGTTTAACTGTTAGAGACCGAGGCTAAGCTTCAGGCAGGTGGCCATAACTTGTGAACGAAGGCAAAGACCATCTGCAATGCCACACTTGGCCCTACAGTGGTCACTGGGCAGCAGCCCTCCATGTGACAGATGCAGGTACCAGTGATCACAGCTCCCATTGGCCAAATCACCATTCCAAGCCAATGGGAGATCTGGAAGCAATGTCCCAGCACTTGAAGCCAAGCAGGAAATTATAGCAGCAGCCTACCAGAGTCTAACCCTGGTGAACCACTGCCATGTTATTGCCTACCCCTGACCTAGATGCTCCTTTTAGATCATCATATACAGTACATATACATATGCACATATATATGTTGTCTACATAGCACCAAATTTTGAAATAACCCACTATTCTGAAATGGGTCATGCAGGAATGAGGTTCACAGGGATGTCAGAATAGCAAACCCGTTATATGTAAAAAAAGGGGGGGGGCTTGCTGTGAAGACGCAGGATATAAATTTTGGGATGTGCTGGTCTCTGAAATAGCATTGCAATGTAGATATAGCCCAAATGACCTAAACTGTATCCAAAAATAATTGCAGGAGGAAAAAATGTGAGGCCCAGTTATGGTAGAGCTTCTTCTTTCTTTTGTATGGTATTTGAAAAACAATGGGCTGGTATTAGAAGTGAATCTTGATATTAGAAAATCATTCTAATGCTTCTGGGGTAGCTAGATGCATCCCCTTTATGCCACCATTATGAGAATGAATGGGTCAGTTGCCTGTTGTCTGTTATGTGTTGTATGTTCCTAAACATAGTGGCTACGTCTACACTGGCCCCTTTTCCGGAAGGGGCATGTAAATTTCACGAGTCGTCGTAGGGAAATCCGCGGGGGATTTAAATATCCCCCGCGGCATTTAAATAAAAATGTCCGCCGCTTTTTTCCGGCTTTTAAAAAAGCCGGAAAAGAGCGTCTAGACTGGCCCCGATCCTCCGGAAAAAGTGGCCTTTTCCAGAGGCTCTTATTCCTACTTCAAAGTAGGAATAAGAGCCTCCGGAAAAGGGCACTTTTTCCGGAGGATCGGGGCCAGTGTAGACGCTCTTTTCCGGCTTTTTTAAAAGCCGGAAAAAAGCGGCGGACATTTTTATTTAAATGCCGCGGGGGATATTTAAATCCCCCGCGGATTTCCCTACGACGACTGGTGAAATTTACATGCCCCTTCCGGAAAAGGGGCCAGTGTAGACGTAGCCAGTCACAATTTGATGACTATGTTTGATATTTTATTTTTTCCCATTTGTAGAGTTGTTATTTATGCCTTCTCTGCATTGTCTGAATATAGATGAGTGTAATTCACTGCCTATGGGGAAAGCAGAATCTTGGAAATTCTTTCGTTGGATCTTTAATCAAATCTTTATTTGGGATCTCACAGTGTCCCACAGTTTGAGCCAATGTGGGTTGGTATCCTTTCAATATTCCTGTAGAGTTAACACATGAATCCAGAAAGGCTTCTTGGATTGGAAAGTGGCCATGAACTGAGGTCTTTGTGTAACTACAGGGGTTGGCTAGGAGCTTCTTGTTCCAGTTACCTGCTATTAGCTAGCATACTGCTTACCAAAACTGGAAGCCACAGTATTAGCATTGATTCGAACTACTAACAATCCTGAGTGTGGCATTGATTTTAGTGTCAACAAGATTGGTGTAGGAGCTGTGCACCAAATTGGCTTGCAATATACCACCCCTCTCCCCCTCTGATTTTGAAAGACCAGAGCTTGTACTGACATTCAAAGAATGCATGCATCATTTTCTAAGGGTGTGACAATGAACTTCTTAATGATGTTAATCCTTATTGTTTTCTTCTTGTCGGTCTGTCAGGGTATTGATGATAACTCAGAATTTATTTGGTCAAAGGTAACTCCAAGGTACAATGGATTGTGGTCATATAATAGAGGAAGACCGCAAAAGTCCCCATGGTTATTCAAGTGGAAGGCAGAGACAAGTGTTTTTGAAGCAGTGGGTTTCATTCAGCTGCCAGGAGGTTGTTCATGACTTTTATTATAGAATTCAGAGGTTAGTGATGTCATCTCCATAGAAGAATATACAGGTTGATGTGACTGAAATGTTACTGGTATAGAGACTGAACAGTAAAGGCACTGATATGGATCCTTATGGAAGGCTATTGTTCAGACTCCATGATTTGTTTTTTGCAGATTCATCAAAGTGTAAAGTGAACCTTCTGTTACTCTGCTTTTGGTGATGAGTCTTATGGTTGATTAGCATGGGAAAGCTAATGATAACTTCAGCTGTAGCTTTTTGGGTTAGTAGCCTCTTTCCATTTTCAAAATGGCAAAGATCTTGGCTACCTTCCACTCTTTTGGTATTATGTCAGAAGAGTGGATGTTGCTGAAGAGGTCTGCCAGCCACCTTCTTGGCTTTGGATCAAAGTTCTTCAGGAATTCTGGCTATATTCCATTCATTTCTGCTGCTTTCTCAGACTGAGCATTAGAGAGACCCTTAGCTATTTACTCTATTGTGTAGGGGGCAGAAAGGATTAAAGATAACTGGCACTGGTTTAGTGCATGGTACAGTGCTTTCTCAGCTTGCCATCCAAAATATCCATCTGCAAATGGGATTTGGTGATTTAACTAAGTGGAGTTGTCATCTGTACTTACTTGAGGAGGTTGTAGGCTGCTGGAACTGCATTGCCTAAAATGATTTTGGCCCTGTGATGGATAGGAGGAGTGCTGGCCAGCGCTTGGTGACTCAAGGATTAAATTCAGCTAGCTAGGGGGGTGTTGGGAGGAATCCAGGAAAGCCAATGGGAAAGGTTGGGGGGGGGGGGGGGAGGACAGAAAAGCAAACAAAGAAACAAACAAAAAACAAAACAACTGTTTGGTTTGGACTCTCTGTCTGTGCAAGTTTAACCTTCTGTGTGCCTCTTCTCCTTCAGGCAGAAAAAAATAATCCCAAAACTTTCAAACAGCAAAACAGAAAAAAAAGTGTCTTTTTAAAATCCTGAGGTCTGTTTTCCTGGTTCAAAAGTATCCCACCAGTTCTGCCACCATGTCACAGCTGTTCCCCACTCTGGTATTCTGATTGCAGAAGATAGTGGTCCACAAGAGACCTTAAATACCTTGCCTCTATTGTGTTCCACTTACAGAAACTCCCTAAGGTCGCATATTTCCTGTGCTTGGGAAGTAGCTGCCACCATCAAGTGTAAAAACAAAACCCTTTCTTCTGAAACCCCGGAAGAAGTACTTGAACATCTTGCAGAAGGGTACCCTTCCAAGCTCTTTTACCACAAAAGAGATTGAGAAAAACAAAACAAACTGTAATCTCTGATAGCTGTTCTCTTAGTCTTAGGCACGCATACACAGACCCCCTGCTACTTTCCAGGACATAAGAATCATATCATCACCTTAAAAAATGTATTTTTATTAACAGAGCAAAAAGATATACTTAATAAAGCATACTTGGTTGCTAGGTGTTACAAAGAGATTGAGTTAAAACAAAGTAAACACAGAGAAACATAATGGCTACGTCTACACTGGCCTCTTTTCCGAAAGGGGCATGCTAATTTTCAACTTCACAATAGGGAAATCCGCGGGGGATTTAAATATCCCCCGTGGGATTTAAATAAAGATGTCCGCCGCTTTTTTCCAGCTTGGGGAAAAGCCGGAAAAAAGCGTCTAGACTGGCCCGATCCTCCGGAATAAAGCCCTATTCCGGAGGATCTCTTATTCCTACTTCAAAGAATAAGAGATCCTCCGGAATAGGGCTTTATTCCGGAGGATCGGGCCAGTCTAGACGCTTTTTACCGGCTTTTCCCCAAGCCGGAAAAAAGCGGCGGACATCTTTATTTAAATCCCGCGGGGGATATTTAAATCCCCCGCGGATTTCCCTATTCTGAAGTTGAAAATTAGCATGCCCCTTTCGGAAAAGGGGCCAGTGTAGACGTAGCCAATATCTCTGGGTGCAGCTTAGGTATAGTAAATGCAGGGGGCACATGGACTTATCAGAGAGAAGTTTAACAAAACAACAAAACAAAGAAAATAACCTGATCACGACTAAATGTACATTTTCCTATCTACTCCACAATCCATATTTCAAGGTCCAATCCATTTCCATGCCCAGTATTCCTTGTACGTATGGTAGTTCTGCCTGGATTAATTCATCATGTTTTCCCCGGCTCCTAGCTTAAAACTCACACAAAGGAACAGCAGACAGATATAGCTATTCAGTTTAAATTTCAACAGTCTTTCCCATTAGCTTTTTTGGCTTCCTGCCAACACCCCCTAACTACGTGAGTTTAATCCTTTAGTCACCGAGTGCAGACCCGCACTCTTCTTATCCATCACAGGCCTCTATGTATCTACATGTCAATGAAAGTCAGTATGACCTTAGGTGCCGAAAACCCAGTTTCTCTAAGATATTTGAACATTTATCATAGAATCATAGAACATTAGAACTGGAAGGGACCTCGAGAGGTCATTGAGTCCAGTCACCTGCCCTCACAGCAGGACCTAATACCGTCTAGACCATCCTTGATAGATGTGATCATCCCTGATAGATGTTATTACCCATTGCAATCAAAATCACTTTGGAGAGTAGGCACTTGGATGCCTTTGAGGATCTGGACTTTACATCACTTTTGAAAATTTTACTTGTTTATATTTGTAACTTTTATTAAGGGATTCCAAGAGGGATCTTTGGCGGCCCCTGGAGTTGTTTGAAACCTGGCTTGAATGAATGGATTTTGTTGCTGTTGTTCAACAGGTGTGAAGTCTATAAACTATTTGGGGAACAGCTGGTAAAACACATGAGCTAAGTGCAGCTATTGCTGTAGATTTCCTCTAGGGAAAATGCCCAATCAGCGCTGCTTGTGTTTGCTTGTTGACTCCAGGAATGTGTCGGTAAGCACACGGAGGTCCAGAGTGAGCTGAGCACGCAGCTACACTTCATCCTGTGCTACAGGGCTCCCTGCCAAACTGCAGAGGAGACAGACAACCTTTTGTGTTAGTAGGCAAAGCCAGGCAAGGCACTTTCTCGCTCACTATAGCAACTGTCACTGAGAGTGATGGCAGTGGGAACTAAACCACCATAAGTGAAACTGAACCAGCTTCTTTGGAAGGAAACCAACATTCCTAGCATACTTACAGGGCCCCAGGCTTGGAAGGAAGGAAAGATCTTATCTAGTTCCCCCACCTCCCTCAGTTAGAATACCAGCAGCACTAGCAACCTCAGGAATCTCCTTGTCCATAAGTCATTCTGGAAGAAGCAGCATGAATTTCCATTCCCCACAGATGAACCCCACACCAGTTTTCAAGTTTTCTGGAAAATGGTCACAAGGCATGTTTACCTGAGACCAGGTGGTGGAGCCGCTTCATCTCATGGTGCTAATGAGGTGGCTGCTTCCTAGCACTCTCAGAAAGAGACATTCTCTGTGCTTGTGAGTACCTGATGCTCACCTCAGCTGAGGAATGCTGTCTTCTCTTGTCCCTTACAGTGCTGATTGCATGGGCTAGGTGGACACTGGTACTTTACAGTGCTGAAACTTTCAGGCTCAGGGGTATGAAGAAACATCCTCCTGCTCCCTCCAAGCACAGAAAGTTAAGATGCTGTAAAGCACCAGTTTGACTCAGTCTACAGCGTGGGGAACCCTTCATGGAGGAGGTTTGCACAGCACTCTGGGACAGCTCTCCTATCATTTGTGCTGTGGCCGCATTTTCAGTTTAAAGTGCTGCCACAGCAGAGTGGCCACACCTGTGCTTTAAACATTTAAGTGGCGAGAAAGCCATGGTCATAATGTTACAACTAATTGTGTTGCATTTGTAAAACACATTTCAACAAGGATGCAGTGTGGTTGTTGCAGTTTTGCTTTAGAGAATTAATAGTAGAGAGCAAGCAAGCTACTGGAAATTGTAAGTCTGCTTTTGTCCTCTGCAGTATGTTTACTTGGGAGGTTTTTAAGAATGATGCATGTTTCTTGCTGCCCTTCAGTATAGGAGTGATTGCACAACAATGTCTACACCCTCTCTGTGAAGTCCATAGCGGGCTTTCCTGTTTGCTTTAAGGGTGTATCTAGACTACAGGGATTTTTCGAAAAAAAGTGGCCTTTTTTCAAAAAATCTTTACCTGAGTCTAGACTGTTGCCATGATCTGTCAACAGTAAATTGATAGAATGCAGTGGTGTTGTTGACCGTGGAAAACCTCATTTTACAAGGAAGAACGCCTTTTTTTTAAAGTGCTCTTTTGAAAATAGGCGCTATGTAATGCATACTGTGCTTTTTCGAAAGGGAGCATCCAGACTGCCGGGGTGCTCTCTTTCGAAAAAGCGCCTTGCTTTTTCGAAAGTACTGACTTTAGTCTAGATGCTTTTTTTTGAAAGAGGCATGTAGTCTAGACGTAGCCTAAGGGTTGCCAACTTTCCCGACTGGATGCACCGGACACCATTGCAGTGAATGGTATCCAGTCCATTGAGTCTGGAGAGTGGACAACCATAGTTTGTTTATTTGTTTGTTTATTTTAATGGGATCAATCAAAGCATTCTACAGCTTCTCATTACTACGTATGTATAATCTAAACCCTAGGAAAATGGGAAAGATAGAGTTATTATTGTGTTATTTGAAAACATAATATGTACGTTCCAGGCTGCATTTTGCTTTTACTATATCCCAGGCTGCCTGATACAATGTCATCAATCCCATATAATTAGCATAAGAATAACCAAATAAAATACTCCAAATATTATACTATCTGCATCAAAATAGCTCAAAGAGGATCTAGCCAACTTTGGGTCCCTGTTGTGATGGGTACTTAGGGTTGGAGTCTAGGATATGTCTACATAGCACATTACTGAGTGACAAGCCTCAGTTTGACTTAACAGTACAGTACAGTAACATCTCATGAGAATACTGCAAGAGTGCACTGAAAGTTCCAGAGTGCATTTGGACATTGTGACAAGAGAAGCTACTGCACTATAGATTACCATGAGAAAGCCAGGCTATGAATGTCCCTTGTAAACAAGCCCTAACTAGATAAACCAGACAAAGGGTAGAAGCAGAAACAGAGGCACAGAAAGATATAATGACTTGCTCAATATCCCACACAGCAGGTCAGAAGCAGAACTGGATCTCCTGCTTCTCACTTGACCATGTTGCTCTACTTTTACATTGGAGTTAATTGGATAAATTGTAGATATGATCCTGAAATGATCGGCTACGTCTACACTGGCCCCATTTCCGGAAGGGGCATGTTAATTTCAGAAGCCGTAATAGGGAAATCCGCGGGGGATTTAAATATCCCCCGCGGCATTTAAATAAAAATGTCCGCCGCTTTTTTCCGGCTTTTAAAAAAGCCGGAAAAGAGCGTCTACACTGGCCCCGATCCTCCGGAAAAAAAGCCCTTTTCTGGAGGATCTTATTCCTACTTCAAAGCCGGAAAAAAGCGGCGGACATTTTTATTTAAATGCCGCGGGGGATATTTAAATCCCCCGCGGATTTCCCTATTACGGCTCTGAAATTAACATGCCCCTTCCGGAAAAGGGGCCAGTGTAGACGTAGCCATCCTCATTATATAAATGACCTCCATAAGGTTTAGGCTGTTATTCTGATATTGGACGTATGCTAACTATTAAACTATGTGCTTTTTAAAAATATGAATTCAAACCTCATAGCCTGCCAAAAGTCTCTTGGTTTGGTAGGATATGGGAAAAGAAATGTTGAGGAGAACTGAAAATTATGTAGAATTATATACACAGAGAAACGCACCAAATGTTCAAATATACATATATGTGTAAACACACATAATTACATATAAAATTGTGTGTGTTTATACATATATGTATAAATAAATGTTTAGTTTTGTGATTCATTAGCTTACTAAAGAAGAGATGAGGAACAGATTTGTGGGGAATGGACTGTAAGCAACACGGATATTTTCTCATAATGCTGTGCTAAATTTTCAAAAGTAGATGCCTAAATTGTGGACCAAAAATACATTGATAGGCGAGTGTTACACAGATGTACGCAATTGGCAGAAAACATATTTTGTGCCTCCAGCCAACATTCCTGTATGTGTAGCTATAGCGGTGTGATAGGACCTACTACCCTTTAGGGCTTAGAATAGCCAAGACTGTGGCCAAGATAGAAAGTCTTCGGATCACAAGCAGAAACTCACAGAGTGTTTAGAGGCTGCTGGGTCTCATCTGCTTCCCTGAAACTCAGCCTGGAACAGAAAATGTATAAGGAAAAGAGCATTGCTGGGAAAGGCTTCCCATTCAGTCTGCCAAACACAAGGAAGGAAGTGCTTTGTTTTCCTTAAAGACAACAGGTTGTTTCCCCTTTTGAGCAAGATGGGATCGACATACTCTGTTTTGTTACCTTTCGGCTGCAGGAAGTGATTTGGAAACCATCTACTTCTTTTTCCATTCAGATTCTCTGTGTCATCTTTACTGTCCCTCTTAAAGGGAAATGATCCAAGGACTGTGTCTAATTGCCAGTCTGGGAGGGTTCTTTTTCTTCTCATCAGAAAAGAAAAGATTCAGGAACTACATCTGTGCAACAATGTTAGAAACTTTGCCTCCTCTTTTCCATAGTAATCACATCCCAAGTGTAAAGCAAGCTTGGGAGAGTAGGTCACCAAGCCAGAACACAGAGCCTTAGGACAGGATGAATAGCACACGTTGGCTTAAAGATTGGCTTTCTTTCATGTTGAAGGAACCAAGGAGAGACAGCAGCATTACATAGGACTGGTGCTGTATAAATAGGGCTCTACCAATTAACAGTGCAGTTTGGTCAATTTTATGGTCATGATCGCAGAAGTTAAGAAGTCAATACTGTACCTCTAAAATAACCTTGAAATCCCCTGCAAATTCCTTTTCAGTCAAGACCCCTGATTTGAGAAATATTGGTCTCCCCTGTGAAGTCTGTATAGTATAGGGTAAAAGCACACAAGACCAAATTTTTAATGGCTGTGAATTTGGTAGGGCCCTATGTATAACTAATATAGGCCCCCTTTCCAAGTGAGAAATGAGATTCATGTATGTAAAGTTTCTGGGGCACAGTATGGTCCGCTGCTGGCAATATAAAAATCTCAGGAGTTAGCACAAATAACTTGATAGTCATTTAAAATATGATGGGCTTTAAGGACTTTCTTGGTCAATTGCATTGTGATTAGAAAATGCTGCTTGAACTCCAGAAATAAAGCATCTGTTCTCCTCTCTCTCAGTCTACATTATCATTCCCTGTAAGCCCTCTGTACCAACCTTCCTTTCAAAGATCATACTGCTAGCTGGTCAATGAGCAAACACTTTGAAAAAAAACCCCTGCATGCCACATAAGCACAGCTGGACACTAGTTTCTGCTGATTCCTCTGCAGCACACTCTGTGTTGACTTGGAAGAAGTTCTAGAAGGAATGAAAAAAAACCCTTATTTCCGGCTGAGACTAGCATAATAAAGCTTCTTTTGGCTTAGCAAGTGGCAGGCTAATTTTTGGGTTTCCTGGTAGAGCTGCTGCCGCCTGCAGACCACAAAAGGTCCCAGGTTAAGTATAGGGAGTGCTAATAAACAGAACACCAACAGAGTAAATCCCATCTCAGGAAAGGGACTCTGCTAATTAGTTAAGTCTGTTTCAATGTTTGGCCACCTACAGGAATGTGTAATACCAGTGGATGCTGAACAGAGGCAGTCTATTTAAGGTCTTAATTGTATGATTAATTGCATTTCTTTTTTTCTTTTCTTTCTTTTTTTTGGATTCTTGTTTTGATGTCTGGTTTTCACTCCCCACCATGCAACTGATACTGCATATGTAGAAAATTTTACTAAGTGCTACATAAAGCAGATTTTTCTGTGTACTAAAATCTGATGTGCTTTCGATCCCAATGCACCAGATTTATCCACAGCTGCTGTGGCTTTTTTATATATACAGGTGCACAGGCTGTATTTCAATTACTCAAACCACATAACTCTTCCGAAATATTTTTTAGAAATCCTTATTTTTAATACTCTACTAGTATATAAATGGATTCCCACTGAAGTCAATGAGAAGACTCTAATGGACTTTGGAAGCTGGATCAGGGTCTTAATGCACAACACAGCCGTTGCCGTTACCACTATGTATTTCAAATATAGCGTGTATATTATTGCAACATCAAAAGTTTTGTCTCTTTAAAAATAGACTACCAATTCCCAGTATCATTACCAAAATGTGCTTAAAGCCCTCCAACAGCCATTTAATTTGTAAATATCTAAATACACTTATTCAAACTCTCTTCTTAGATGTGGACACAAGGTCTCCATTGACTCTAATGAGAACTATACATGTAAATCCAAGGGCAAAGTTGCCTTTTTCCAGGTGTTTGTGTGTGTTTGTTTGTTTTAAGTCTTGCAAATGTTATCAGCTAACCATAGCTATCACTCCAATGTGACCTCTATGCTGTGACCTGCCACTTAGCCCAGACTACGCAGAATCATTATGGTATATATTGAATCACTGGCAGGATTCAATATAATTGTTAATGGAGAATCATTAATGAATGCAGGTGATTCTTGTTGGGTCAAGAGCCCATCCCATCAGGAACCAATGGTATTCAATACTTATAATAATCATCTTGAAGAAAACATAATCATTGATAAGACTTGCAGATTACTCCAAAATTGTTGAACATGGGTCATTTATACAGCACAGTCTGGATACCCTGGAAAACTGGATGCAATGAAAGGTGTCATAATATAGCCAAATAAAAGATTCATATATCAATAAGTATTTACAGGAAGCGGGGATTGTGCCTTTGGAAGAAGTGATTCTGATAAGTACTTTGGGATCATAATAAATAGCTAACTGAACACAAATTCCCAGTGCAATGCTGCAGCTAAGAAAGTCAACACAATCTTTGGCCTTCAAGAATGACTCAATGTTTTGAAAACCTGCCTGACAATCAGAGACTTAAGGAGCTCAATCTATTTAACATCTAGATGAGTGGTTTAAGAGATGAATTTATCATTATCTATAGCTTCCTGCACAGGGAACTAATATCTGATATTGGTGGTGGAGGGGGGGGGGGTATTTTTCAGATAAACGTATAATAAGATCGTAAACACTGGAATTGGTTGCCAGGAAAAGTATTAGAATGTCCATCAATGGAAGTTTTTAAGAATAGACTAGACAAACATTTGTATATCTATGTATATTTAGTCTTGCCGCAGCAAGTCTGATGCAGATCACCTCCCATCCATCTGTTGATTTCTATAGACTGGAAATAAGATGCAGGCTTTTAACTGTGGGTATGTGTACACTACAGCGCTAATTGAAACTAACTTAGTTCGAATTAGTTAATTCGAACTAAGCTAATTCGAACTAACGCATCCAGACTAAAAAACTAGTTCGAATTAGCGTTTTGCTAATTCGAACTAGCATGTCCACATTAAGTAGACCCTGAACCGGGGTTAAGAATGGCCGGAAGCAGTGCCAGCAGAGAATCAGATGAGGACTTAGAGCGTGGAGCTGCTGTCTCAGGCTAGCCAAGGGCTGTGCTTAAAGAGACCCGACCCCCACCCCGGACAGACAGTTCTCAGGGGTGCCCCGCTTGCAAAGCAGTCCTGGCTTGGAGTGCCCTGAGTGCCCACACTGGGCACATCACAGCACTTGGCCATCAGACCGGCTGAACTTCCCGCAGGCTGCCATCTGGGGAGAGGGGGTAATTGGGGGGCTGCCTAACCCAGAAGCCTGCAGAGCCAGCCCAGTCCTCCCCATCGGGGCTCATACCCCATTCCTCCCTCACCTCCTTCCACTTACCCGTCCCTAGCCACCCTTCCAGATCTACAAAATAAGAAAACATGTGGTCAAAAATAGAATCTCTCTTTATTGAACAAAACTCGGGAAGACTGGGAAAAGGAGGTGGGAGAGGGGAAGAGAGAGGGTGGGAGAGGGGAGGGCAACTAAAATGATCAGAGGTTTGGAACAGGTCCCATATGAAGAGAGGCTAAAGAGACTGGGACTTTTCAGTTTAGAAAAGAGGAGACTGCGGGGGGGGGGGGGGGTAGGATAGAGGTCTATAAAAGCATGAGTGGGGTGGAGAGGGTGCATCAAGAAAAGTTCTTCATTAGTTCCCATAATAGAAGGACTAGAGGACACCAAAGGAAAGGAATGGGTAGCAGGCTTCAAACTAGTAACAGAAAGTTGTTCTTCACAAAGCAAAGAGTCAACCTGTGGAACTCCTTGCTGAAGGAGGCTGTGAAGGCTACAACTAGAACGGAGTTTAAAGAGAAGTGAGATAAAGTGATGGAGGTTGGGTCCATGGAGTGCTATTAGCCAGGGGGTAGGAGTGGTGTCCCTGCCCAAAGTTTGTGGAAGGCTGGAGAGGGATGGCACGAGACAAATGGCTTGGTCACTGTCTTCGGTCCATCCCCTCCAGGGTCCCTAGGGTTGGCCGCTGTCGGCAGACAGGCTACTGGGCTAGATGGACCTTTGGTCTGACCCAGTACGGCCATTGTACGCTCAGGGCTCAGGGTCGGGGGTCTCAGTGGACCACCTTGATTTTCATGCACACCTGCTCCTGGGTGGCCAGGCTGGCAGCTCTCCTGCCCTAGACGGCCACTTTCCTGTGCCTAGTGCGGAGGTCGTGGACGAGGCGGGTGCCCGCCTCTTACGGTCCCAGGCAAGCTCCCGGGAGCCGCCAGCCTGGTCCCGGGAAGAGGGGGAGGGCTGAGGGGTATCGGGTGGCTGGCTCAAGCCATGCCAGGTGCAGGGTCTGCTAGCTGGGTGCTGGCAGGCTTGCACCTGGCACGGGCACCGTAGCCAGCCCGTGCACCTTTAAGGAGTCCGGGGCCGAGAGGGGGGCAATAGAGTTTCCCTGGTGTTGGCCAGAGTGGCCACCAGGTAAAGCTGGGGAAGGCTAGCCTCCCACTAGTTCGAATTAAGGGGCTACACACCCCTTAATTCGAACTAGTAAGTTCGAACTAGGCTTAGTCCTCGTATCATGAGGTTTACCTAGTTCGAACTAAGCGCTCCGCTAGTTCGAATTAAGTTCGAACTAGCGGAGCGCTAGTGTAGCGCCTATCAAAGGTAATTCGTCCGTTAGTTCGAATTAACTTTGTAGTGTAGACATACCCTGTAACAATTACTAACCACTGGGACATAGTGGATTGTCCGTCACTTAGAGTCTTTAAATCAAGATTGGATAACTTTCAAAAAGAGATTCAATAGCTCAAACTGAAAATTAGGCCTTCGAATGGAAATTACTGAGTTAGGTTTTTTATTCTGTGTTCTACAGGAAATCATATTAAATTATCATAAGGTCCTCTGATTTCAAAATATACTAATTAGGTTATCTCATGGATTTGACCCAAACTTATATTGTATATTATTTATGTTGTTTTATAAATTATTATGATTTGTTGCTTGTTTGAGGTCATATTTCTATGTATACAATAATAATGATGATTTAAAATCAAGGATCAAATCCTGCAGTTCTCAGTCAGAGTTTCAGCTGAGGAGGAAGACAGGATAGGATCACAACATTTGTTCCATACAGTTTGAGAGGAGTAACGTTAGTTCGAACCAAGGGGTTTGATTCGAACTAACGCAGCCCAGAGTGCACTTTCACTTTCGAATCAGCTGGCGTTCGGAATAGCGCCCAGCCGAGATTATGCTGATGAAGCGCGGGATATTTAAATCCTGGCTTCACTGACTATTTCGCATGCCTACATTTGCATCCCTAGTTCGAACTAAGGTGCAAGTGTAGACATACCCTAAGAAACTAGCAATTAGGTGAATCTACGTTATGGGTTGTTTCTGAGTTGTTGAACCTGAGAATTAAAATGTTGCCCAGTTCTTGTTTCCCCTCCTCTATTATCCACCTACTCAGAAAATTCAAGACAGCATCAAAGATCCACATGTATCAGCATGCTGTTCATATACAGACTTGCCCAATCAGCTCAAATACTTATTACTTGAAGGCAAAATGTAGACGTACTACTGGAAGTCTTCACAATGGCATAGCACCTGCAATGCAGCACTGTGTGGCTAATCGGAATGCCTATTTTCCTTTTCTGTTTTAATTTAAAGGGATAACCATACAGACACACTAGCAAGAAAAAAGTCTGAAAAGCAACCAAAAATTACATGCATAAAAACCCCACAAGGCACCCAAGAAAGGATCTATTTACCAGAACTGATGTTTAAATGTAAAGGTTCTCCTTAGGAAGAACTATATATAAGCCTCTACCAATTTTTAAGTGTAATGAAAAATAAATACAGCTGAGTTTTTTAGGAAAGCTGTTATACCTAAAGTCCTGTCAGCACTTGCATTATAAATCTAGTTTGTTCAGGGGGTAATAAGTGCTGTAAAAATGTATTCCAGTCTGAAACTTGACAGACAAAGGTCCCAGTTTTAAAGCTGTTTTTTTTAAGGGTTTATAAAGGGGGATTGACTACTTTTAAGCTGTACGATTGGTAGCCAAAGGAATTTTCAAACACTTTTTTTGGTGCTCCTCTAATGCAGAAAAGACTGATTTTAAAAATAAAATGATTCAGATTTTTATTAATCCATGATGTGAACTACTTGTATGCTGCTTTTGGTATTTGCATAGGGTTTTGGTTTGAACAGTGCAGTGAGTTCAAGTACCGGTGAGCAGACTAATTACAGTTAGTTTTGTTGAATGGGATTTGCAAGAGCACTAAGCACCAGCCTAGCTTGGTGCCCAAGAGGTGTACAACTGACATCAATGTGTTGACAGAAAAACCACCCATATTCTTGAGATATAATTTCTCTGCTTTATCTCTTATTCTGTTCCATCCTGAGCCTTAGGACTAAAGTTTCCTCTTTGCTCACTTCTTGCTGATGGCCTATACCAGTAGGAAAATAACACCTACTGACCTGGCTAGTGCATTAGAGCACAAGGTATAGGGAGCATGCTAACTCCATTTCTAGCAACTTACTTCCTGGCTACGTCTAGACTACATCCCTTTTTTGTAAAAGGGATGTAAATTAGACATATCGCAATTGCTAATGAAGTGGGGATTTAAATCTCCCCTGCTTCAGTAGCATAAAAATGGCTGCCGCTTTTTTTGGCACGGAGCTTTGCCGGAAAAAAGCGCCAGACTAGACGCTGATCTTGCAGAAAATAAAGCCTTTTCTGAAAGATCCCTTATCCCTTATTCCTTCTATGAAATTATTGTGTGCCTGCTTCTGAGAATGTGAAGCAGGGACATAAGAGAGATTCTTACCATGTAGTCAAATTTAGAGTCTATATGCTTTATGTTTTTCTTCAGGGTCTCCGACAATAGTGGCCCCTCAGGGTAAATATATTCGAGGCAATAGAATCACACCAGGTCCCATGTTTTGCTATATGTTTACTAGAGGTATGTGGAACTATTTCCATCATAGCAATACCAAGGAGGAAAACAATCTAGGTGAGAATCCAAAACTTGAAAAGAAGAGAACTGGGACCTTTGTGGCATGCTTTCAATAAGCCTATTAATTGGTTGAAGTCATTCTCTGGAGGCACCCATGATCTGTTGGAGGGAGTCAAGGACATATTTTTTATCAACCTGAATGAACAAACACTATGATCATGTCTTTGAAAATGAATGCAACACAGTCCTTGCCCACAACTTTAATTCATTTCCCTAATTCCAACACTTCCACCCTGCACCTCTGTTGCACATCAATGTGTGTGCGAACAAATAGTGAGGTAATGGATAGGTATGGCAGGGCCACCAGTGGAGGAATAGCTGTGATGTCATAGGATGTTCAGTCTGGAGGGTTTGCCTTCCCATTTAGAACCCCCAAGAATCCCCAGATTTAGGAACAGATTTCACTGTGGCTCCCCTTGGCAGTCTAATAGCCTTTATCTCTATGTATTAGTGAGTCGTGTTTATATGAAGTACCTTGTCTGGGAGGAACATTCCTGCCACTTCTCTACTGTGTTACATTCATGCACCATGACATATTTTTTTCTTTTATTCTCATAAGAAGGTGAGTTAAAGGCAAAGCATCAGACTGGATTTTATCCTTGCTTGTTTGTTTGCTTGTTAAATCAGCCTCTTCAGCACAATTTTTATATCTCTGGTTTTAACGCTTCACAAAAAATGATGATTCAAAAAATTTTGGATAGGAGACAGTATTTATTTATATGTCACTTTGCTAGTGGCCCACCAGCTCCAATATTCTTCCTTGTACCATTTGTAATTCTCATAAACTATATAAGGATCTTCATGGTTAAGAAAGAGTGGGAGAAAACTGTACTGATTAGACAGAATGAAGAAATGCCATGTTAGGTCAGATCAACACAGCTGGTTTTAACTAGTTGTTTAAAATACCTTATGAATTGTTTCCAGATCCTCCTAGAAAACAGGTTGTATCCTTGAAAAGGTCTGTCCCTTCACAGAGGATGTTGCACATGCTAAAAGTCTCTATGAAATGTCCATAAGAATGGCCATACTGGGTCAGACAAACAGTCAGTCTGGCCCAGTATCCTGTCTTCCAGTAGTTGCTTGAGCCAGATGCGTCAGAGGGAATGAACAGAACAGGGAAATTATTGACTGATCGATCCTGTCATATAGTCCCAGTTTCTGGTAGGCACAGGTTTATGAACACCCAGAGCATGGGATTGAATCTCTCACTATCTTGGCTAATAGCCACTGATGTATCTGTCTTCCATGAATTCATTTAATTCTTCTTTGATCTGAGTTATACCTTTGGCCTTCAGAAAATCTTCTGGGAAAATTTCCAGAGGTTGAATGCATTGTGTAAAGAAATACTTCCTTGTGTTTTTAAACCTGTTGCCTATTGTGGGGGGGGATAGTTGCCAGACTTTGGTGTTGGAGAGGTTAAATAGACCAGCAGGAGCCTGCACAGAACCCAGCTAGTTGGGGACAAGCTTATTGAGAACCAACAGGGAGAAAGCTTGCTGCATCAGCCCAGATTTAAAGGGCTGTTCTGCAGAGCAGAAGTGAATCTCTCTCTGAAGAGCAAGGGAGAATGACAGGCTCCTTTAGGGAGCACTAAGAACAGAACAGAACACTGCTGGGCAAAGTCAGGGGAGCCAGACATAGGCGTGAGAAATAGGAGTGCGGGAGGTGCTACAGGATCACCAGGTTTCGCACCGAGCTTCCTCATTGCCAAGGGTCAGCCCGACAGCCCTCGATCCCCTTGACTTCCCACCCCCTGAGATGCTGCCGCCTTTCATCCCCAGCAAGGATACCATTTTGGATGGGTGGGTAGGGCTGTTCTGCCACCATAAGAAAAGCTCCAGCACCACTGGAGCCAGAGGGAGCTCCAGTCTGATAACAGCCAGACTGGGCCCCTGAGACAAAGGGTTGAGTGGCTGCAAGGGCTACAAGGAAGTGGTCCAGGGAAGGCAGGTGGTAGTGGGCAGTGGAGGAAGACAATAGGCAGCTGCTGCTTGAAGGTCCCTGGGCCAAGGCTCAGAGTAGTGGGAGGGCATGGGTCCCTGCTTCTGCCCCTGGCCACTGAAGGAAGTGGCCAGCAAAGGACTGCAGTTTGTCCCTGAGGGAGAGGCTAGATGATGGGCGGCAGTCCATCACTGTGGCATGGGGCCAGATGGAGGACTGCCAGTCTTGCCAAAAGAAGAGAGAATGGAGTTGAGGCACAGCTAGAAGGCAGTGCCCTGAAAAGGACACTGTGGTCCAGGAGGGACAGAGATCCGGAGCTGAACTAATGGACAATAGGGACATTAAAAACTGCGAAATAGGGTAACCGTATAACTGCTGGAAGTCTCAGTGGTTACGTGGTTACCCATGCGGCGGGCTCTGCCTAGCTTTATACTTCAGAGCCCGCAGCAAAGCCATCCCAGAAGTGAGGTCACCAGCCATTGTCGGGCTCCTGGGGAAGAGCCGAGGCTTCACTGCCATAGCGAAGCCTCCTCCCTGAGAGTGGTTTCACTGAGTGTAACTATTAACTGATGAGCTTCTGCTTATCGGATAAACAATTAGTTGTTTACACTCAAACATCCCTAGTGGACAACAGAATAATGACAGGTGAGCTACTACCCAAAGAGGGCGCACGGGAGCTGGACTTGAACTAATTTCCAGAGGACCAGCAGGAGGTTCCCTGGTGGTGAGTCTGCACCCTCTTACATCTATTACACCTATGAATATCATTGGGTACCCCTGGTTCTTGTATTATGTGAAAAAGGTAAATAACACTTTTATTCAACACCAGTCATGATTTTATAGATTTCTATCATAGTCCTCCTTAGTTGTCTCTTGTTAAAATGAACAGTCCCTGTTTGTTTTTTTTAACTCTCTCCTTATAAGGAAACTGTGCTGTACTCTTAGTAAACTGTGTTGTCTTTTTCTGTATCTAAGACTTTTTTTTTGTTGAGATAGGGTGACAAAAACTACATGGCGTGCTCAAAGTGTGGGTGTACCATAGATTTAGCTAGTGGCATCAGGACATTTGCTACCTTATTTTTTATCCCTTTCTTAATTGTTCCTTACATTCCGTTAGCTTTTACGACTCTAATGCACATTAAGCAGATGTTTTCAGAGAAATTTCCTCAATGACTCCACGATCATCAGTGGCAACAGTTAATTTAGATATGATCATTTTGTATGTATTGTTGGGATTATGTTTTGCAATGTGCCACACTTTGCTTTTATCAACACAAATTATATCTTCCATTTTTGATTGCTTCGTCACTCTGTTTTGTGAGATCCCTTTGTTACTCTTTGAAGTCTGCTTTGGACTTAACTATCTTATCTGTAAAAGCTGTTGTGGCTTGGAGGATTTGCCCCCACAAGGGGGCAAGTGATGTTTACACTACCACTAATGGGGACTTTTACAGTTGACTAAGGCTTCTCTCTATAACCCCAACCCGGTGCCCGCGGGCGCCATGGCGCCCGCCGGGCCCTTTACGTGCGCCCGCGGAGCAATCTGGGCTGGCCCCGCCCCCGGGCGTGCGGCAGGTGCCAGCCTCGGGTGCATGGCCGGCCCCGGCCCCGGCCCCGGGTGCGCCACACGTGCCCTTGCCGGCCCTGGCCCTGCCCCCAGGTGCGCCGTGCGTGCCCTGCCCCTGGCCCTGGCCCTGGCCCCGGCCCTGGCCGCGCGCGCCCTTGCCGGCCTCGGCCCCGCCCCCGGGTGCCCTTGCCGGCCCCAGTCCTGGGGGCGCCGCGCATGCTCGCACCGGCCCCGGCCGTGCGGAACCTGGGCAGCCCCTGCCAGGGATTGCAGCACATGCAGCTGCTAGCCTCGGGCGTGCGGCGCATGCTTGGCCCCGCCCCAGTCACGTGGCCGGTGAGCGGCCCTGCCCCCTTACACACAGCGCGTGAGCGGCCCCGCCCCCAAGCGCCCGGCAGCCCCAAAAGGTTGGGGACCACTGCTCTATAATATAGGCCACTGCATTGAGATAAATCACCCGTCCCTCAGACTCACTTTCACGTCCTCCTTGTGTCCATCATTACCAAGTCTTCAGGCTGTAATGGCTGCCTTCATATGACCCAGGGACATTCTATGGCCAAAAGCTATGCACTGGATTGACACTTGAACATCCTTGCTATCTCTTAAGTGGTTTTGGTGATTGTGACAGACCAGGCCACATCTGGGCACCACTAACGGCATCCGCTTAGGGCAAATTGCTGAAAACCAGGGCTCCTTACAACCCTAGATTGGAGACCTTTTCCAAAACAGGTCACAAACCAGTCACACAGACCACTTCAGCTACCGCTTGGCCAGCAGGAAGCCTCATGAGCAAAACCCCTCAAGCACTCCAGCTCTCCCTGTGCCACAATCAATCCCGGGCCTACACACAGGTGAGGTGTAATAGAACCCAATCTCACCTACCCCAAACAGATTCTCCCAGTCCCAAAGAACCAGCCACAGATCCCCGGTCAATTTATACTTTAGATCTTACCCACAAGATCACGCTTGGCCAATCCTTTAGAATCTAAAATCTAAAGGTTTTTTAACAAAAGAAAGAAAAGGTTGAGAGTAAGGTTGATAAGAAGAATACATTACATATATCAGTCACCAAGTTCTTGATGAAGGCTTTTAGCAGAGATGTTACAAACTGCTAGCTTAGAAGCCTCTGGTGTACATCCTATGTCAGGAAGGGTCAGCAATCCTTCCCAGCTCCCCTGTCCCTCGCAAGGCTGCATCAGGGATCAGTAGCAAGATTGAAGACAAAATGGAGTCAGTCTCATGGCACTTATATATTTCTGGTGTTTCCAGAGCTGGGCACATGATGACATGTTTCACATGCCAGCAGTCATGAGATACTGACCCGTCTTCAGGTTTCCAGATGCATTCCTCAGGTGTATATTGGCCACCCCACGAGCCGTTGTCCCTGGAGCTGTGCTAGTTAGCATAGTCATTCATTGGACATTCCTTCCTTACAGCAGGCAGTCCAAGCCATTGCTCTGTCTCAGACAGAGAATATTCACGATACCAGCAGAGTCCATGTTCATAACTCCACATACAAACATCACACAAGTACATGAGTAACATACACAGAATGGCTGTGTCTACATTGGCACCCCTTTCCGGAAAAGGGATGCTAATGAGACCAGTCGGAATTGCAAATTTCAAGTACTTTCAAGTAGGAATAAGGGATCTTCCGGAAAAGGGTTTATTTTCCGCAAGATCCCGTCTAGACTGGCGCTTTTCTCCAGCAAAACCCCGAGCTGGAAAAAAGCGGCAGCCATGTTCATGCAAATGCCGCGGGGGATATTTAAATCCCCCGCAGAATTTGCAATTCCGACTGATCTCATTAGCATCCCTTTTCTGGAAAGGGGTGCCAATGTAGACACAGCCATTCAGTAGAACATAAGCTTTCGTTTGACACCTCACATGGCCCCCTTTGTACAGACTTTGGGGCAAACCCCCCCCCCCATGGGTGCAGTAGTGATCTGTCTGCTCATTATAAAATCCAGTAACGTGACAGTGTGAGGAGGGATATCAGGACCAGTTCATCTACTTGGAATCTTAGCTCTACTCTCCCATATTCTGGCCAGAGTAGCTGGTCAGGCATGAATCAAGAGGTAAGTTGTACTTTTTCAAGTTTTATGAGGATAGTACAGGAGCAATTGTAATTCCATACTGTCCCAGGACTTTTTTGGAGAGGAGTAGGTGGACACAGCTGCTGACTTAATTCCAAGCCTCAGTGTAACCCTAAATCTCACTTCAGACTTTTTTTTCCCCTCTAACAGCCGCAATTGGCCAGATCTTCAATTTGCATAAATGGTTGTAACTCCACTTTTTCCCTCCTCTGGAGTTAAACTACTGACTTCTGCTCCTATACTCATTCGTTTCTTAAGGAACAAATATCAGATTAAATTAATTATGATCACCCAGAGTGATTTTGAAAAACGGAACTTCCCTTCTTAACCACTCATTCAGAACAGATTCTTTAAGACTCTGCTTTTATTGTGTGCAAGAAAGCTCAGGAATTTTCAGTATAAGAATAAATCCTTCACGCCCCCTCCCTCAAGGATGCATCTTACAAAGCCAAATACTAATCTGTTTGCAGGTCTATTGTTATAATGTTCGGTTATGTGATACACTTCTATATTGCATTCTTTAACACTGGGAATCATAAAAAAATTGAAAATGAATTCAGGAATGTACATAACCCACATTCCAGACAACAGTGCTTGGTGGCATTCTGAGCACTTCTTATGTTATGAGGTGTTACTGAAAGTTTCAGTCTCTTCAGCCTTTTATTAATTCTACAGTGGATTCCTTACTCACAGATGTTTTAAAGCCGGTGATTCCAGCAAGAGCCCACTTTTTTGCCAAAAATTTGCAGCTGAATATTTCTTGGCATTCGTGAGCAATGATTTCATCAGAACATGAACCAAGTCAGAGCTGCTGTTGAAAGACATGGTTTCATAATCCAGCATTGTAAAATTAGAACTTTTATTTGCTGCAGTTTGGTTTACATTTGCCCAAGCCTCTGATACATACATTGCTTGGGAACTGATATAGAACATATACAGGCCCTTTGTGCAACTGAAAGCCCTCATATAGAATACCATAGTACAGTGCCCTGTCACATAATTAAAGACTTTACAAGGATATCATGTTCTCACTTATATGTACTTTACTCTAACAACCCTCCCTGTGCCATGTTTGAATTTATTATAAATGGGCTAGTGAGGAATGGTGCCTCAATAACCCAAGTAGCAAAGCTTACTTTAAAATTCAAACAATAGCTGAATGGTGTCTGTTTGTTCCTGACCAACACTCTGTTCAGAAAAGGTTGCACTTTTTTTTAAAAGGCAGCAAATGTGGACAAATATTAGCTTTTGAAATTAAAGGGGAAGTTATTCATTCACTTAGCAGAGGTTTGCAAGCTATCAATCTTCCAGGTATTTCTATTAGCTTTAATCATCAAGGTTGTTTATTTGGAGCAATTTCTAAGAGAATAAAGGTACCTTTTGGCTCTTATCTCCTGTCATCAAAGCATCCATTAGGAAATCCAAGCCCTTTAGGTAAGCTCAAGGGATTACTCAAAGAGGTTTTCTTGAAACAGGCAAGAATTTGGGGCTCTCTCTTCAGTGCACAGGAGTTCAGTTGAAAACCATAATCTGAAAGGGGAGGTTTATCTTGGGTTTTATGCAATTTGAAAAGGATTTTGTTCAAGGCTAATCTACAGATAAAAGCACTTTAAGTGGGTTGAAACAAAGATGAGCCCCTGTTCCTAATAGTGCTATTTCTAACTGCATTGCTTTGTGAGATAGGTAGGGGGTGGGGAGGAAGGCTGCTTGGAAGTCTTACAATTATCTCAATAGCCATAGGATTGGCCCACCACCCAACTAATTAATATGTTTAAATAAAGAAATGCTGATTAGATATGATCTGGTGGGTAGCACAGACTTTTCACACTGGTCAAAACCTCCAACCAATGTCACTGGAATTCAGAACAATACAAGGGAGTTTCTTGGCAAACAGGAGAATTAATGGGGGAGTAAAATGTAAATACCTGTGTACTTTGTAGGCAAGTGAGTCCTTAAATTAGGGATAGATTCCAACTGCAACACTTCACAGGGTGTGCAAACCCAAACTTGGCAACGTTTTCAGTTTTCAGGTGCATAGTTTTGATATGGCCCATTCTTGAAATGAAGGTGATAGAAAGACTAAATCCACATTTGAACTTATTCTGTGAGGAAAAGTGATTTAGGTTTGAAGTTGATTTGAGCACTGGAGTGGGACTCAGAACACCTGTGTGTAGCTATTTACATTACACCTGTGTGTAGCTATTTACATGACCAAGAGAAGTCCGTTATGCTAGGTGCTGTACAAAACCAGAACAAAAAGGCTATCTCTGCCCCCGAAAACTTACAATATAAGCAGCAGCAGCAGCAGCAGCAGCAGCAAGACTAGCTGCATTAGCACACCAGTGACTATGGAACTCCAAGGACAATTATTATGCTAGGATCTCTAGGAAAGGAACAACCTTTTACTTTACTCTTCAGGGAAGGGATTTTGTCGTCTTCTGTATTAGCAAAGTATGTAATACACTCTGGTCACTGTTAGAATAAAACAATCCTCATTATAATTATATTAAATATACGATAAATAAAACATGCTATAGATACATTATTAAGAACATTTGCCCTTTTCCAAGAAGCAGTGGATGGACTCTCAGCCTTATTTTACAGGCTCTGTGTTACTGCATGAGGTTAGTTATTATTCTAACATTTATGCGCATTGCCTGCGTAACTCCATAGGGTATAATTCCTATGTTGCATAGTACAGATGCAGTGAAGAACACTTTTCTAAGCCTTTCCTCCCACATCAACCTAACCAATGTGCATCTCTGCAGACATCTCAAATTCATGCAGGCTCAACTGCCTTAGCATCCATCTGCTGCTGTAGATCTTGTTACATGAGCCTGCAGAGGAGACCTATTAAAAACAGATCTGTAGGACAGAATACAAATGATGTTCTGGAAAAATCTTCTATTTACCAGACAGTCTATTGTTCAGTTTTTCTTCTTATATGTTCCATCCCAGTTTCTAACCCACTGCCAGTTTTTCAGTCTCTGAGAAATTGCAGTGTGTTTTGGCTTTTTGTATATTGGAGACTGCTAATCCATTAAAGAAAAAGTGTAACACAGCATGTTCTAATTCCATTGAATAGAGCAGGGTAATTACTGGCATCTCACAACTCTTTCCTTTTTTTGACAGAGGATATATAATCTGGGAAAATAAATTATGATGCAGGAGAACTTCTATGTTTGCAGGACAAGATTCTGATTCTGCAACAATTCAGACTGATTGGATAAAGGAGGATCAAGAAAAGACAGATAGGTCATAGAATGAAGAGCATCCTTCATCTGCCATGTCAGGAATTTTGACACTGAATCAAAGAGTATGTCTACACTACCCCGCTAGTTCGAACTAGCGGGGTAATGTAGGCATACCGCACTTGCAAATGAAGCCCGGGATTTGAATTTCCCGGGCTTCATTTGCATAAGCGGGGAGCCGCCATTTTTAAAACCCCGCTGGTTCGAACCCCGTGCAGCGCGGCTACACGGGGCTCGAACTAGGTAGTTCGAACTAGGATTCCTATTCCGAACTACCGGTACACCTCGTACACCACGAGGTGTACCGGTAGTTCGGAATAGGAATCCTAGTTCGAACTACCTAGTTCGAGCCCCGTGTAGCCGCGCTGCACGGGGTTCGAACCAGCGGGGTTTTAAAAATGGCGGCTCCCCGCTTATGCAAATGAAGCCCGGGAAATTCAAATCCCGGGCTTCATTTGCAAGTGCGGTATGCCTACATTACCCTCCTAGTTCGAACTAGGAGGGTAGTGTAGACATACCCAAACAGAGCAGACTTGGGCAATAGCAGAGCTTTTATAATGTTCCCTGCAGTGCAGTGTACCATGGTTGTCTTAAGCCATGCTATCTATTACTCTGGGAATCTGCTCATGGGGAACCAGTGCTCTATTAGTCCATCAACTTAAAAACATAAAAACGGCCATAATGGGTCAGATCGAAGGAGCATCTAGCTCAGTATCCTGTCTTCCCACTGTGGCCAATGCCAGGTGCCCCTAGAGGGAATGAAGAGAATCACCAAGTAATCCCACCCTTTTCAACCATTCTCAGCCTCTGACAAGCAGAGGCCAGGGACACCATTCCTATCTATCCAGGCTAATGACCATTGGTGGACCTAACCTCCATGAATTTATAAATGTGCGTGAAAAAGTTCTTCCTTTTTTTATTTTAAACTTGCTACCTATTAATTTCATTTAGTGACCCCTAGTTCTTATGTTATGGGAACTTGTAAATAACCTTTGGGAACAAATAAATAACCATCATGACAGCTTAGTTTGAACTGAGGAGGATAGGGTTTACCCCTGAGTTTCATTGGTTACAGTCTTACTTTTTGTGTCTCCCAAGAGACAGGTTTCTCTGTTCTATTAGCAATTACCAGATGGTGCACAAAAGTTTAAGGGGAAGGGCCCCAGCTAATAGTGCCCTGTGATCATGAGCTGGGAGTGAATGCTGCCACAGAAGAAAATGGGCTGCTACTGCCTTATTCCTGTGATGGAAAATTTCAGGAATGAGACTTAAATTCTGCTCTCATTTACACTCCAATATATTTACAGAACTCCACTGTAATCAATGAGTAATTCTGAATTTACCCTGATGCAACAGAAGCATTTTACCATGGTCTTTATAAAGAGGATTTTGTTTACCAGAGAATTTTTTTCATTTCATTGGTTCCTTCTAGTGTTTTCTGACATGTGAAAGGTAGCATAATCCCATAAATGTTGATTTTATTAAATGCATCAGGTCAAGAAGCAGTTGGAAAGCCTCTGTTCTGTGTCACACACATCCCTACTAAACTTGGGATTTCTTTTAATCCTGGAACTCTTCAAAAGCATTTCTTTAATGCCATGTCTGCACTACAAACTTCAATCATGTTGACATTCAGCCACTGCTGTAATTAAACTGCTAAAATGCTGGTGCATGTCCACACTACCATCCTTGTGTCGCTGGAACACATCTACATTAGCATCAGCACAGAAAGCAGTGCATTGTGGGTAGCTATCCATTGTGAGATGCCACCATCTGCTGCAGAATGTTCTGGGAAGGGTTTGCAACGCCTCCTGGGGCAGGCTCAGTGTCCCATGATGCATCTTTCTCCGTCCCATCATTCCAAAGGCTTCCTAGTACATTTCATACTGCTTTTCAACAGCTCTTATAAACTGTCCACTTGCCATCTCTGTCAGAAGGCATGAAGCCTGCACTGCTCTCCAGTAATGTGATGATCGTTATGAACACAACGTGCTTTTTCCTGCAGTGATTCTGAGCTGCAGCTCTGATGATGATTGACACTCTGGTGTCTGCCCTGCTGAGTGCCAGAAAGAGAAACAATTCAGGATTGTTGTTCGCATTCAGGGAGCAGCTGCACACAATGGATTGTCAGTTCTGGACTCAAGAAACAAGCACGGAGTGGGGGGATTGCATCATTACTTAGGTATAGAATAATGAGCAGGGGCTGCAAAACTGTTGGCTGCATAAAGCCAACTTCTTGGAACTGTGCTCAGTGCTTGCCCCAGTCCTCTGTTTCAGGGACACCAAAATGAGAGCCACACTACCAATGGAGAAGAGAGTGGTGATCTCTGTGTGGAAACTGGCCAAGCCAGAATGCTGCTGATCAGTTGCAAATCAGATTGGAGTGGGGAAGTCCACTCTGGGTGTTGCAGTGATGCAAGTGTGCAGGGCTATTAACCACCTTCTGCTGTGAAGGATTGTGACTCTGGGACCCGGTGCATGAAATGGTGACTGGTTCTGCAGCAATAGGGTTGATCAGGTGATAGATGGCATACATATCCTCATTTTGACCTCAAAGCACTGTTCGACGGAGTACATAAACAGAAAGGGCTGCTTTTTCCGTGGGTTTGCAAGCATTCCACGATCATTTCATTGGCATCAATATGTGTTGGTCAGGGACATCTTTAGGGACACAGGCCTGTACAGAAAGCTTCAATCAGGGACTTTCTTTCCAGCACAGAGGATTACCACTGGAGATGGGGAAATGCCAATAGTAAACCCAGCCTACCCCTTGCTCCCATGGCACATGAAGCCTTACACAGACACTTTGACAGCTGCAAGGAGAGCTTTAGCAACTGGCTCAGCAGATGCAGAATGGCTATTGAACATGCCTGTGGCCACTTCGAGGGACACTGTCTCTTCAGCAGGCTATGGTTATAGCTGCCCGTGATGATATATGGTAATCAAATGGGAGAATTTCCCCCAGAGGTGGAGTGGCTGTCTGCTTTAAAGGAGCACCCTAACAGAGGGGGCACAAGCAGGTGTATTGCTATAGTGTGTTTAGCCTTTTTGGGTGTGTGCTGTAGTATGGATCTTGTAACAATAACTATGAGCATGTCTACCCTCCAGATTTAAGTCAACCTGTGACAGGTTGATTTACAGTCACCACAGTTATTACTGCAGTGGCTGATGTCCACACAACCCTCCTCCTGTCTGCGCTGTGCATCCTCACCAGAAGCACTTCCACTGACTGAAGAGGGGCTGTGTGTGTGTGTGTGTGTGTGTGTGTGTGTTTAGGGGAGGGCTAAGAGCCAGGGCTCTCAGATCTACACAGCTTTCCACTGGGAGCCCAGCTACCTCCCAGGCTCTCAGTTCCTTGCTCCTGTCAGGGGGCACCCACCCAAGCATCTTGCTTCCTTGAGCGGGGAGCTAGGGCAACGGGGCTGCCCAGCTTTCTTGATAATTGCACACTTGCAGCATGGAGACATGAAATTGACAAGACAGCCCATAACAGCCCATGGATATTAAATATACCAGCATAAAACATCTCATGAAGATGGGGGTATTTTGTTGGTGTAGTTGGTGTAGAACTTTCCTAAGCGGGACAAGGCTGCGGTGTGTACATGCATATACATATATTGACATAAGCTGCCTTATGTTGACCTAATTGTATACTGTTGACCACACCTACTATTCTAACACTGCAAATGCACCTCTTTGTACTGACTCTGTATGGGTACGTCTACACTACAGCGCTAGTTCGAACTAACTTAGTTCGAATTAGTTAATTCGAACTAAGCTAATTCGAACTAACGCGTCTAGAACTAAAAACTAGTTCGAATTAGCGTTTTGCTAATTCGAACTAGCAAGTCCACATTGAGTGGACTCTGAACAGGGCTTAAGGATGTCCGGAAGCAGTGCCGGCAAGGCATCAGAGGAGGACTTAGAGCGTGGAGATGCTGTCTCAGGCTAGCCGAGGGCTGCGCTTAAAGGGTCCCGACCCCCACCCCGGACAGACAGTTCTAAGGAGTGCCCCGCTTGCAAAGAAGTTCTGGCTTGGAGTGCCCGGAGTACCCACACTGGGCACATCACAGCACTCGGCCATCAGCCCGGCTGCACTTGCCGCAGGCTGACATCTGGGGAGAGGGGGTAATTGGGGGGCTGCAGGAGAGCTTCCACCCCCAGAAGCCCGCAGAGCCAGCCCAGTCCTCCCCATCGGGGGCTCGTACCCCATTCCTCCCTCACCTCCTTCCACTTACCCTTCCCTAGCCCCCCTTCTTATTGATGTACAAAATAAAGATAACGTTTCTTCCAACATTGACTCTGTCTTTATTGAAAAAAACTGGGGGAGACTGGGAAAAGGAGGTGGGAGAGGGGAAGAGAAAGGCTGGGAGAAGGGAGGGCAACTAACATGATCAGGGGTTGGGAACAGGTCCCAGATGAAGAAAGGCTACAGAGACTGGGACTGTTCAGCTTAGAAAAGAGGAGACGGAGGGGGGACAGGATAGAGGTCTCTAAAAGCAGGGGTTGGGTGGAGAGGGTGCATTCAGAAAAGTTCTTCCTGAGTTCCCATAAAGAAGGACTAGAGGACACCAAAGGAAAGGAATGGGTAGCAGGCTTGAAACTAGTAAGAGAAAGTTGTTCTTGACAAAGCAAATAGTTAACCTGCAGAACTCCTTGCTGCAGGAGGCTGTGAAGGCTACAACTAGAACAGAGTTGAAAGGGAAGTGAGATCAAGTCATGGAGGTTGGGTCCATGGAGTGGTCTTAGCCAGGGGGTAGGAGTGGTGTCCCTGCCCAAAGTTTGTGGAAGGCTGGAGAGGGATGGCACGAGACAAATGGCTTGGTCACTGTCTTTGGTCCATCCCCTCCAGGGTCCCTAGGGTTGGCCGCTGTCGGCAGACAGGCTACTGGGCTAGATGGACCTTTGGTCTGACCCAGGACGGCCATTGTAAGCTCAGGGCTCAGTGTCTGGGGTCTCAGTGGACCCCCTTGATTTTCATGCACACCTGCTCCTGGGTGGCCAGGCTGGCAGCTCTCCTGCCCTAGACGGCCACTTTCCTGTGCCTAGTGCGGAGATCGTGGACGAGGTCCACGATGTCCGCACTAGCCCAGGAAGGTGCCCGCCTCTTGCGGTCCACGGCAAGCTCCCGGGAGCCGCCAGCCTGGTCCCGGCAAGAGGGGGTGGGCTGGGGGGCATCGGGTGGGTGGCTCTGTGCCGTGCCAGGTGCAGGGTCTGCTAGCTGGGTGCTGGCAGGCTTGCACCTGGCACGGGCACCGTAGCCAGCCCGTGCCCCTTTAAGGGGTCCGGGGCCGGGAGGGGGGCATAGAGTTTCCCTGGTGTTGGCCAGAGTGGCCACCAGGGAAACCTGGGGAGGGCTAGCCTCCCACTAGTTCGAACTAAAGGGCTACACAGCCCTTAGTTCGAACTAGCTAGTTCGAACTAGGCGTTAGTCCTCGTAAAATGAGGTTTACCTAGTTCGAACTAAGCGCTCCGCTAGTTCGATTCAAATTCGAACTAGCGGAGTGCTAGTGTAGCACCTATTAAAGTTAGTTTGAACTAACGTCCGTTAGTTCGAACTAACTTTGTAGTGTAGACATACCCTGAGTTAGCACTCATCATGACACACTGGAGAATAATAAAGGTTATCCTCCTCTGCCTCTATTTCCTCTTCCAACACATCATCCTCTGGGTTCACTCCAGTGGCCTGCAACTCCATGGGACTCTTAGCACTGCAGAGTGGCTGCTGAGAATGGTGTGCAGCTCTTTAGAAAAGTGGCATGTCTGCGGCTCCACATCAGAGTGCATTTGCCTCTCTCAGCTCCCTGATTTTTCCACAGCACTGCGGCATGGCCTTGTCAGAGACTTTCTCCACTATATCCTCAGTGATTTAGCCATAGATATCAAATTTCCTGCAGCAGGAGTGGAACTGTGACTTCACAGCCTCCTTTCTTCTCCACACCCAGGCAATCCTCCACCTCCCGTGTAGTCCAGGAAACAGCCTGTTTGCTGCATGGAGCTGGCATGGTCAGCTGGGCAGTTGGTGTTCATGCTGAGCAAGCAGAAAGGGTAATTTCAGGGCTATTAAGGATCCTTAAAGAAGAAAGGGTCCTCATGTGTGTGTTGACTGCTGGCAGCAGAATTTAAAATGATGACCAGAGCAGTCACGGTGGGCATTGTAGAACATTTTCTGGAGGCCACTTAGGATGACGTATGCAGTGCAGTGTCTACACTGACATTATGTTGCTCCAACTATGTTGCTCTAAGCTTCATGCCTCTCATCCTGGTGGTTTTTTTAGGTCAGTGCAGCAGACGAATTAAAGTTTCGGAAAACGTATTGCAGTTTGTATGCCTCCATACTGGCGTAATCTGCCTTATGCTGATTTAACTTGGTAAGCCTATGACTAGATGACAGGCTTCTTTTGGAAGAAGCTTTTTTTTGGAAGAGATCTTCCGAAAAAACTTCTTCCAAAAGACAGTGTTCACACTACCGAAGTGCATCAAAAAAGAGATATGCTTTTTCAAAAGATAGCGTCATCTGTTTTTTCGAAAGATAGCATCCACACTGAATGGACGTGATCTCACATTTAAGTTGTGATTACTATGGATGGAGTGGCCACTAGGGTTTCTGTGCTTTTTCCTCTTTCCTCTTCTTTCAAAAGAATTCCCTCTTCCCTGTCCACACACGCCTTTTTGTGAAAGAGCTCTTTCACAAAAAGGCTTCTTCCTCATAGAATGAGGATTACCAATGCTGGAAAAACCCCTCTGTTCTTTCAATTTTCTTGCAGAAGAATGCAATTGCTGTGTGGACATTCCTCAAGTTTTGTCGGAAAAATGGCTATTTTTCTGACAAAACTCTGTAGTGTAGATATATCCTAATGTAGACATGCCCTCATTTTTCCTAGTATTTTACATGTAAGTGTTTCCTCATTTAGGGATCTCTTATTGAAATCCGGATATATGGTGAATAAAGTGATGTTTAGCAGGAACAATGGGTTTCCCATAGTGATGAAGTGAACGTGATTAGCGAGTAAATCAGATTAGATTTCTTCACCAGAAACTTCTGCTGGACTAGCAAAAGATTTTAAACAGTTTTTTGATAATGATAAAATTAAAGAAATGTAATGGATATTCTAGATCCTCAAATCGGTATCACTTTCAATTCAGGTTCTTTTTAATCTGAATTCAAAGGTGCAGGAACTGGGAGTGGTTCTTGGCCACTGTCTGACACACTGGGGGCTCTGCTGCCAACCCCGCATTCTGGGACTCTACTGCTGGCCCCATGCACCAAGGTCCGGGGAGCCACCCCTGTGGCAGGGTTCCCATCTGCTACTTCATGCATAAAGGGGCTCTGCTGCTGTCTCTGTGCCTGAGGTCCCTGCTGCTGGCCATGCAAGCTGGGGCTTTCTCCTGGCTACAGTTGGGGTGGAGGAGTAGACAGGAGCAAGGGAGCTGGATTTCAGCACCCCCACTCTTAAAAATGTACTTGCTCCACTGTCTGAATCAGCTTACTCACCACTGTGCAGGACAGATTAAAACTGGCCTCTGTTGAAAAATGAGAATTTAAAGATCATTTATGCCCCAACAATTTATTTCCTTGTTATTAGTTGTATTGTAGTACTGGTTGAACCTCTTTTAACTGGGGCTCTCTGCTCCAGCAACATCTCTGGTCTGGAAGGAGACCTTCTGGACCAGGGATGTTCCAGGACCAGAGAGTCCCAGGGAAGACTGGTGACTGTGAGCCCTGCAGCAGGGCTGGAACCCAGTGGTGACTCTGCAGTAAGTAAAGGAGGGACAGGAGAGAGTGGAGTTGCCCAGCAGTGGGTCCAGAAACCCAGTAGCAGAGCTGTTTGGCAGCATAACCAGGAGGCCGGTGTCCCTGCTGCTGCCCTGTGGCACAGGTGTACGGTGAGACTGGGAGGCAACAGGGCTGGGAGCCCAACCTTGAAGGATGCCATGCAGTGGGGCCAGGAACCCGGGAGTGGGGTTGCTAAGTGGTGTGGCAAATAGCCCGGCAGCCCCACTGCTACCTGGTGGAGCTGCCTAGTGAGGCTGAGAGGCAGTGGGGCTACCTAACGAAACTGAAGCTTAAGAGGGGCTGCCATCCAGTGGCACACCTGGACTCCAAGAGGGCTGCCCCACTGGGCTGAGAGGGCTCTGCTTGTAGTGACGGGGCTGCCATAGTGGCGCTGGGAGCCCTGTGCTGAGGGGCCAGCAGCAGAAGGAAGCTGTCTGGGAGGCTGGCAGTAAGGCCATGGTGGGGGGAGATCCAGTGGTGGAGGGAGTGGCAGAAATGACCTTCCCTGGTCCAGCAAAATCCCTCATCCAGGACCAATCAGGACCCAAGGGTGCCAGACCAGGGAGGTCCAACCTGTAGCAGTAAAGTGCTCCCAGCCAAGCTCTGCGTCCCATCATAGTAGGCGATTTACAGATACATATAAAAAGACAGGTTTTAGTCTAACCAGGCAAAACAGAGAAGGAAATGTTATTGTTATGGGGAATTAGTCACACAAGCTATGTCTACACTGCACGCTTATTTTGAAATAAGCTATTTTGGAAAACAGAGTGCGTCCACACTACAAATCCCCATTGAAATAGCACTGAGATATTTTGAAATAGAGCATCCACACTGATTGGAGCCTGAATCACATTTAAAGCCCCCAGATGCACTCCAGGAAGGGCATCAAGAAAGCAGTCACTTCCTGGAGCTGCTGCCTGAGGCTAACTGAGGCTCATGCTTAAAGGGACCCCCTGTACAGTTGAGTCTCAGACTCTCCACCTTGAGGGACAGCAAACCCTTCTCACTAACTGCTCTGGTTTCCCTTATGGACACCACAGCACTTCTCCCATGGAGCCAAACCTGTTGGAAATCAGTCACCAAATCTTGGATTGTTGACGTACCTCCCGGTGCAGTTACTGCAGGCTACCCTCAAGGCTCTGCACAAACAGACCTGCCACTCCCTTTGTGGCACCTCCTCTCCTCTTTCCACGTGCTGCTCATGCAGCACTACCCCTCCCCATCCACTGCTGTGCATCGTGCACTGCCGCTTCTGGCCCCGAGACACCAGTTTGTGAGTCCATGCTGACTATTCCTAATCACTTTCCTCTCATCCAAGTGCCACAAAATGGATTCCTTAAGGATCCCTTCCATGATTTTTCCTGGAACCGAGGTAATACTGACCGGCCTATAGTTCCCTGGATCATCCTTCTTCCCTTTTTTGAGGATGGGCACTACATTTGCCTTTTTCCAATCATCCGGGATTTCTCCCGATCTCCACGACTTTTCAAAGATAATAGCCAAGGGCTCCTCAATGACATTTGCCAACTCCCTCAGTACCCTCGGATGCACTAGGTCCGGACCCATGGATTTATGTACGTTTAGCTTTTCTAAATAGTTCCTAACCTGTTCTTTACCCACCACGGGCTGTCCATCTTCATCCCATCTTGCGTCACTTAGTGCAGAAGTCCAGGAGCCGACCTTGTCCGTGAATACAGAGGCAAAGAAAGCATTGAGTACTTCAGCTTTCCCTACATCATCTGTCATTAGGTTACCTCCTTCATCCAGTAGGGGCCGCACACCCTCTCTGATCACCTTCTTCTTGTTAACATGCCTGTAGAAACCTTTCTTGTTATCCTTCACATCCTTAGCCAGTCGCAATTCCATTTGCGCTTTTGCCTTCCTGATAATCCCCCGGCATTCTCAAGCTATACATTTAAACCCCTCCCTGGTTTTTTGTGCAAGTTTCCACTTTTTGTAAGCTTCCTTTTTGTGATTAAGTTCACCAAGGATTTCCCCTGTAAGCCAATCCAGTCTCCTACAATGGTTGCCTCTCTTGCTACGCGTCGGGATGGTTTCTTTCTGTGCCTTCAATAAGGCTTCTTTAAAATACTGCCAGCTGTCCTGGACTCCTTTCCCCTGCATGTTAGCATCCCAGGGGATTCTGCCCATCCGTTCTCTGAGGATATGTCTACACTACAAAGTTAATTTGAACTAACAGATGTTAGTTCGAATTAACTTTATAGGCGCTACACACACGAACCGCTAGGACTGCTTTGCAAGCGGGGAACCCCTGAGAACTGTCTGTCCGGGGTGGGGGTCGGGTCCCTTTAAGCACAGCCCTCGGCTAGCCTGATACAGCAGCTCCACGCTCTAAGTCCTAATCTGATGCGCTGCCGGCACTGCTTCCGGACATCCTTAACCTCGGTTCAGGGTCCACTCAATGTGGACATGCTAGTTTGAATTAGTAAAACGCTAATTCGAACTAGTTTTTATGTCTAGATGCACTAGTTCGAATTAGCTTAGTTCGAATTAACTAATTCAAATTAAGTTAGTTCGAATTACTGCTGTAGTGTAGACATACCCTGAGGGAGTCAAAAACTACTTTTTTGAAGTCCAAGGTGTTTATTTTACTAATCTCTTTTCTTCCTTTGTTCAGGATTCTGAAATCTACCATCTCATGATCACTGCTTCCCAGGTTGTCACCCACCTCTACTTCCCCTATGAGTTCCTCCTTGTTTGTGAGCAGAAGGTCAAGCTGCGCATGGCCCCTGGTCGGATCTTTCAGCACTTGTGCCAAGAAGTTATCCCCAACATCCTCCAAAAACTTCCTGGATTGCCCATGTACTGCCGCATTAGTTTCCCAACAGATGTCAGATGGGTGATTAAAGTCCCCCACGAGACCCAAGGCCTGCGATCTGGAAAGCTTCTCTCAGTTGTCTGAAGAAAGCCTCATCTACCTCATCCACCTGATTTGGTGGCCTGTAGCAGACACCAGCCACAAAATCACTGCTGTTGTTTGCTCCTTTAAACTTAACCCATAGACTCTCAACAGGTTTTTCTCCCTCTTTATACTGGAGTTCAGAGCAATCATAGTGCTCTCTTACATATAGTGCAACTCCTCCTTTTCTCCCCTGCCTGTTCTTCCTGGACCATCTATACCCTTCCGTGACAGCGCTTCAGGCATACGAGTCATCCCACCATGTCTCTGTTATCCCAATTAAATCATATTTCTTGGACTGGGCCAGGGCCTCCAGTTCTTCCTGTTTGTTTCCCAAGCTTCTCGCATTAGTGTACAAAACACCTCAGATAACCAGTTGATCACCCTATCTTCTCCATTCGAATCAGGGGTCCTCCTTTCTTGCTCGTTCCTCTATGCATTTGTTCCCGGTGTCCTCTCCAGTCTTTGTATAGACCTGCCTCAGCTCCTTTATCTTCATGTTGACCTGCTCCTGGGTTCAGCTGTGGCCTCTCTGACCGTATATGTCAGTGTTCCTGTGTCTGGTGCAAAGATCCTGGAGGTTTGCCTCCTCTTCCCATATCTCAGTGATATCTAGGATCTTCACACCAGATTACGATGGTGCCCTTCTCTTTCGCCCCAGGGCAGGGGTTGCAGAGCTGGCTGACAGCTCCCTTGCAACCATGGAGGGCTTGGTGGGAGCATGGGGGTCTCTCATGGTGGTGGGGAAAGCGAAGCAGGCTGCTGGTGTGTGGCACAGATCTAGCAGGTCTTTCCATGTGCCACAAGCCTTTTCCCCTCTGGCTGCACCTTTAAAGACTGCAGAGGAAGGAGAACTAAAGAGTTCTGATGAGTGTGGACAGAGTGGCTTCCAGGGCACCTGTGAGAATCCTGGAGGCTAGTTATTTTGAAATAACCACAGCTGAGCTGTGTACACTCACCCTATTTCGAAATAACTATTTTGAAATAGGCGTTATTCCTCGTGAAATGAGGGTTGCAGAATTTGGAATAAGAAGCCCATTATTTGGAAATTATTTCAAAATAACAGGCTTGCTGTGTAGACACTCGCTTTGTCTATTCGCTGATATAATGAGTATTAACGTATTATTTAAGGTTAACCTCTATGGTCCGGCAACATCTGTGATCTGACATGATTTTAGTTAGTTGGAGGTCCTCTTATCACGAGTGTGGCCATGTTTCTCTTGGTCCCATAAAATTAGTTTACAGCCACCAGTCCTGCTTCTTAGTGCTCTGTGCTGCTATTTAGCTCTAATTTACCCCAGAATGTCTTCTAAGAGTCCAGTAAGCCGTGGAAGTGTTGGTAATGCTGCTAGCCCATACTGACCTCTCATGGTTTGGCAAATTCTCTGGTTCAGCACTGGTGAGGTCCTAAGGGTGCCGGATTAAAGAGGTTCAACTGGTATTAATATCACCACAGTGCCTAGAACCCTAGTTATGGACCAGTGCATCATTGTGCTAGGCATTGTATAAACACAAACTCCGTTCAAATTTTAAACCTATATTTTGTAGCTAGCTCAGAAAGGCCTCAGTCAGCTTCCCAGACATATTCCCCCTCTTCCACCTGCCCCACATGTTTTTCCTTATTATTATTGATTTTATGACTACTTGGACCCCCCTATTCCTTTAATTAAATACTAGAAGCCAAAATACTATCGTCTCCCCCAGGGATAACAAAATCATGGCAAAGGCCATATTTTCCTATTAAAAATCTACAATTTTGCAGAGGGTGGAAAAAAACAAGAAAAGAGAAACATCCCCTCTACCTCCCAAAATTCTATCAAAGCCATAAAACCTGGAAAAAGCATCTGAACAGATGTTTTCCCTAGAAACATTCCAAAAATATGAAAGCACACATGCATACTGATCTGCTTCTTCCTTCAATACATTCTCACTCAGAGACAACAAATGTACCGTGTGATGTTGCCATAATAGTCACTTGTATTTTATCGTTGACTGGAGCAGAAGAAACAGTTAATACATCCATGCACTTCCTGAGTATTAGATTTGCTGCTCTGCCGGAATGTACCCTGTGCCATTTGATATTGTTTTTCTTTTGTAGTTATGCACATGTAGTATTTTAAACAATATATATCACACTATAGGATGCAGCAAAGGACCATGCAAGTGAAGTGGTGTATTACCTATGGGGTGAGGTTCTCTGGTCTACTAAATCCATTTTGTACTGTACAACCAATCCTTCAATCAGCAGAGCTGACCCAGTGGAGAGTTTTTTCTGTTCTGGGGGGCATTCTATGGGCGGAAATCTGGCGGAGGAAGCTTCACTGTTTCCTTTGTCAGTTGCCTCTTTTCCACTACCCTGGTATAACAAGAAGGAGGAGTGGGGTGAGAATATTCAGGGGGTTGTGTCAACAAGGGCACAATGTTGACTCCTACCCAGCTTCTCATCCACTGTAATCCCCAGGTCCTTTTCTGCTGAATTGCTACTTAGCCATTCAGTCCCGAGTCTGTACCAATGCTTGGGATTCTTCCGTCGGAAACACAGGACTCTACATTTGTCCTTGTTGAACTTAATCCAATTAATTTTTGGCCCAATCCTCTAATCTGTCTAGGTCACTCTGGACCCTATCCCTGCCCTCCAATGTATCTACCTCTCTCCCAGCTTAGTGTCATCTGCAAACTTGCTGAGGATGCAATCCATCCCCTCCTCCAGGTCATTAATAAAGATGTTGAGCAAAACTAGCCCTAGAATCGATCCTTGGGGAACTCTGTTAGAAATCGACTGCCAACCTGACATCGAGCCATTAATCACTACCCGTTGGGCCCAACAGTCTAGCCAGCTTTCTTTCCATCTTACAGTCCATTTATCCAATCCATACTTCCTTAACTTGCTGGCAAGGCTGTTGTGGGAGACTGTATCAGAAACTTTGGTAAAGTCAGGGTATATCACATCCATATTCCTTCCCATATCCACAGAACCAGTTATCTCATCATAGCAGCTAATCAGATTGGTCATGCATGACTTGCCCTTTGTGAATCCATGTTGACTATTCCTGATCACTTTCCCCTCTTCCAAGTGCTTCAAAATGGATTCCTCGAGGATCCCCTCCATGACTTTTCGGGGACTGAGGTAAGGCTGACTAGTCTGTAGTTCCCTGAATTGTCTTTCTTCCCTTTTTTAAAAGATGGGCATTACATTTGCTTGTTCCAATCATCTCTCCAGATCTCCATGAGTTTTCAGAGATAATGGCCAAAGGCTCTGCAATGACATTTGCCAAATCCCTCAGTACCCTCGGATGCGTTAAATCCAGTCCCATGGATTTGTGTATGTCTAGCTTTCCTAAATAGTTCTTAAACTGTTCTTTCTCCACCAAGGGCTGCCCACCTCCTTCCCATACTGGGTTGCTTAGTGTAGTAGTCTGGGAGCTGACCTTGTCCATGAAGACAGAGGCAAATAAAGCATTGAGTACTTCAGCTTTTCCCACATCATCTGTCACTAGGTTACCTCCCTCATCCAGTAAGAGCCCCACACTCTCTCTAAGCACCCTCTTATTGCTAACGTGCCTGAAGAAACCTTTCTTGTTACCCTTCATATCCCTTGCTAATTGCAATTCCAATTGCGCTTTCACCTTCCTGATAACTTCCCTGCATTCTCGAGCAATATGTTTATACTCGTCCCTAATCATCTACCCAAGTTTCCACTTCTTGTAAACTTCCTTTTTGTGTTTAAGCTCACCAAGGATTTCCCCGGTAAGCCAATCTGGTCACCTACTATAACAAGAACCTTAAAAATACATTATGATTAAACAGGACTTGCATCTGTTAGTTTGAATCCATAGAAATAGCTGTGTCGTTAGAGATATTTTCAAGGTCAATTATTATAAACCGAGGAGTATTTAAAGAAGAAAAAGTGAAAATAAGTGCATAGGAGTGTCTCTAGTTTCCTAGATGTTAATAGAATTGCTGCATTGCACCTCTTTATTGTATATAACTTTCGGGTTCAGTCAAGCATGGTTATAATATGAAAAATTTAAAAAAACCTTCTCAAACTTTCACCACCTGTAGCAACTATTAGTTCATGTATTCTTTCTTGAGATGGATTATCCACTTCATTTCCAATGAAGTCCTGGGAGAAGTCAGATGAATTCCAGAGGTACAACTTGTCCTTGTTTTTCCACTCAGTGCTATTATATTGTTTAAAGAACTGATTCATGAAAATACACTGAGAATGCATTGATGTCATTCATTGGAAGGGTTTATTCTTCTCTCAATGCAACCATGGAATTCTTGGAAAAGCTAATTAGAGATATAAATACACACTAGGATAACACAGTTTTAAATATCTGATTTTTGCTGCAGCTGAATGGAGACCATGGACTAAATGTTGCCGAAGGAGATGTATAGTTTAGGCCACAGTCCACTTTCTGGACAACTGAAGTGCAGCCCGCATAGCTAGAGGTTCTGCAATATGTTCAAACATCACTTCACAAGCACTGAGTGAAGCTACATTTTTTACTTTAGTTCCAAAATTACTTATTTTTCCTACAACTTTAGTGTTCTGCAATTTTTAGTAACTAAAATAACTTACTTCAGAAATACAATTGTGATACTGGGGCTATTGAGAAAATTACTTACAGTAAGGAAATAAATTCAGCCCCGTTTTATGCTTCTGGATGACTGTTTCAAATTGTGTCCTACTTTTGGATCCTGGATGAAGCACAGCTATATTGTTTTACATGGCATCACCACACAACAATTTAGAAGAGGGTATAAAATTTGAACCACTGGAACCACTGAAAATAAGCATTATGGATGTAATTATTTGGCCGAGGTATATTTTCAAAAGTATCAGAGTGGCACAGTAGCTCAAATCTTATTCACTATAAATGAGGCTTTAGAATCAAGGGTTAAGGTTAATTTTGGAATTGGGACTTAGGCACATTTGAAAACTTTACTTACAGTCTAGAGATCATCCCAAACCAGAAATAGTATCTATGCTGTCCCTTCTCCCTCAACCATTGGATGTTTCAGAAAAATGGGACCAGATTCTAATAAATCATTCTTGAATTTGCTTTTGCAGAACAAAACCTTGACTAACAAAGTTTACAAAGTCAAACATCCTGATTTTGTCCAACTCTATTTGACCTAGAGTTGGTTCCAAACTCCTCACATGTTGGAAGATTTGAATAAATGTAACCTGTATACAGTTCTCTCTTGGATTTACTTTGGTTTAGACCATCATTAGTTTTATACATTTCTAGTCAGGCCACCCTACTCTTGTAAAAAAATACAGTGGCAACAAATGGTGAGAACTGAACTTTCAATCTCATTTTATACATGGCACTTCAAGTAAAACAGTGCTCCTTCATACTTGATGAAGCATTAGCTCTATGCTGTCTTAGAGGAGAAAATAGCACTTAGGTTAAGCAGTCTTGCTTCTTTCAGCACCAAGATTATTCTTTAGGTATCTTAAAAAAGAAAAACCATTTGCTTGACAGTTTGCAAAAGTTATTTATCTTTCAGAAATACCAATCTCCTTTTCTAAACTATTATCACTGCCACATCTATTTCTGTCTTTAAAAGAAATTGAAGCAATAAGCAATGTGATTTTTTTTGCATTGCAACAGTAACTTACATTTGTTTATAACAATCTTAGTTGCTATGTCAGTATTTAGAGCACCATAGAGCAGTATATTAGATTAGGTTAGTGGAATCTCATCAGATTGGTTTTTATTCAGATGCAGATGCACCAATACTTGATGTGTTCAGAGAGGAGAATTTTAAAGGCAGTAACTTATGTGGGAACTGAATGAGGGTTGGATAGAAGCAGTGAAAGGGCATCTGTTACTGATAAGAACCTTTTTTTACAGGCTCCAAATTAGACTAATAGAAATGTAGGATTGGAAGTGGCTGCAATAGGTCACATAGTTCAGTCTCCTGTTCTTGCTAACTTTCTTCATAGGTCATGGCTTCTAGAACATTAATAATTTTTGTTGTTCTTCTTTGGACTTTCTCCAATTTGTCCACATCTTTCCTGAAATTTTGCTTCCAGAATTTCTCCAGTTGAGGCCTTATCAATGCAGCATAGAGTGGGAGAATTACTTCTCATCTCTTAGGGTACGTCTAGATTACATGCCTCTGCTGACAGAGGCATGTACAATAGGCTACCCAACATAATCAATGAAGTGGGGAGTTAGATATCCCCAGCTTCATTAAAATAAAAATGGCCGACGCGCTGTGCCGGATCAGCTGATCATCGGCACAGCTCATGAGTCAAGACGCAGATCGGTCGACAAGGGAAGCCTTTGTCGACCACTCCTGTAAACCTCATTTCACGAGGCATAAGGGAGCGGTCGACAACTATTTGTGCATCCACCTTACAGTAATTTCATCTAATTTGCTTATAAAAATGCAATGCTGGACTGTTCCACAGCCCTATATCAAGATATATCATGTCTACTGGTTCCCTTTCATCCACTAGGCCATTAACTCTGTCAAAGAATGAAAATTAGGTTGACCTGGTGAGATATGTTTTTAACAAATTCATATAGGCCATTCATTTCAACTTTATTGTCCTCTTAGTGCCTACAAATGATTGTTTAATAATTTGTTCCATTATCTTTCTAGGTATCTAAGTTAGGTTGACTGGGCTATAATTTCTCCTGTCCCTTTGTTTGAAGAAAGTAAAAGAAAATTCTCTAAAGAGACAACTCTTTTCCTTGAGAGCCATAACTTACAAAACAGGATTTTCTGCAGGGGATGGAATACCATATAGATCCTGTCATGGTGGATTCTATAGAACACAGATGGGCATAATGATAAATTATAAATCTATAAGCACAACTACATGGAGAGTTGTTTCTTTAGGAAACTGTTTCTAAAGGGAAGACTAATGCCACAGGTACAAGTTTAGGTATGCAGGATGAAAACAGGTCTACTGGGAGATTAGAACTTTTGCCAGAGGGAATCCTGCATTTAAACGGATATTGTATTGACAGAAATTTATTTTCTTAGTGCACATGCAAAACTTGCAATGATGCGCAAGATTTGATCCCCAAATAATATTTCACTACACTCCAAAAAAAAAAAAAAAAAAGAAAACCTGTGATGAATGGAGACACCAGTTCTACATTTTTAAGTGAAACAGAGCAAGTTTTCTGAGGCCTAAAATAAAAGCAAATAGCAGGCTGTACACTTGGGAAAACAAACCTAGCCAAACGCATCCACGTATGGCGAAATATATTCTTCATCTTCAAACATCCTGAACGGTCAAAAGTTCACATTACATATTGGTTAGTGTGTTGCTTTAATAAGAGGTCTGCATATCTGAGATAACAAAAGTACCATGTGCTGGTGCAGATACTACAGTAAAGGCTATTTTTATTGAACAGTAGAGAAGATAATCACATAGACCTTATGTAAATAACCAAACACACATTATAGCTACACATTAAATCTACTGAGCTTTCAATTTGCTCCTTCCTTTGTTGCCTAATTTTTCAAGTTTTCTGCCCAACCATGCATTTCTTTTTCCTTTTTCTTGACTTCCCTACTTCTTTGCTTTTACTTCTGCTGTTTTTAATGCATAGGAAAAAGTTCCCCTAGCTAATCTAAATAATCATTTTAATCTAATAAAATCTCATTTACAAAGCAGTTTTATAGTGCTAGACAAATGATAATTGCATACATAATGCCCATAATATCAGCACAAAACATGCTAATTTTAAAAAATCTTCCTCCACTTTTATTGTCCTCCTGCCAGACGTATAATATAATATAATGTGTGTGTGTGTGTGCGCGCGCGCGCGCGCGTGCACATATATTTGCGTGACCAGATCCTCAGCTAGTGTGATCAGCTTCAGAGGAGCTACACAGATTTACATCAGCTGAGTAAGATCTGAATTTTTAAAATTCCAAGTATGAAAAAGAAATATTCAAGTAATCCATTAATACAAAAGCAGAGGCCTGTTTGCAAAGGTCAGATGCAATGTGATTGGATTAGGACAGTGAACGTAGAGGCAGGGGATCTGAATCCTATTTTTTGCTCTACTGTTAACCTGCTGAATTATCTTATGCTGGTATCTTCACCTGGGTCTTAGTCTCCCTCTCTCTGTAAATTTTTCCTTTATAGAATCTGAATTAAGGTCTGTGAATGAAAAGTGATAGAAAACTTCTGTAATAGCTGAATATTTTAATTAACTGGCTGCCTAAATCCCACTTTTTGATCATTGAAGTAGCTCTTATTCATAGCAGATAAAACAGAAACATAAATGCTATTTTGAAGCTCTAATTTGAATATTTAGAAGTCATAGTCAAAAGCTAATGTTTGAAAATTTGGACCACAGAGTTTTACAAGAGCTAACTTTACTCAAAGGGATGAGTTTCTTGATGGGGGTCACATAATTCCCATTGAAGTCAATGAGAATGATGTGTTCATATCTGTGCATTGACAACTGGATCCTGGTCCCATTGAAGTCAACAACCCAAATTCTATTGAAAGAGCAGACCAGCAAAGTAACATCAAAATCGATTACAAGCCCCCCATTGGTTTCAATAGGAGCAGTGCCACCCCAGAATGTGTTCTTAACCATGCATCGTTAAACTAAAATTGTGCTAATTGTTGAAAAAGTTTTTAGCACTAATGCAGAATATTGAGCTAATGGCCTCTGTAAAGGTGAACTCTGCTATTATCTACAAGAATAGAAGTCACACTGACAGTTCAATATTGCCCTGAATGAGACCCTGTATGATTAGAGGGTAATTCAGTTTACTTGTCCATTCTATTGTTGACTTCTCTCTGGAGCCTGCCAACAAAGGTGCCAATTAGTACCAATTGGGATGTTGACACTTGCTTCCTGGGTACCACTAGAAACTAAATTAAAATAAGCAATTTGTTTCATATCAATTACTGAACAAACAGTCATCAGGATGTAAGTACAAACAGTTAGTACTCATCTGGACTATAACCAAACTGATGAGCTGAGATGAAAGCCTTCATCTCCTGTTACCAACGTCCTGAGACATACTGTCCCGGTGTTCATATTTTGAAGCTATAATTTTGAATTGATGTCATTATTTAACTATAGATGCTATTACTTCCATGTGTTCAGTAGTTGACAATTAAGTCTCCAGTTCTCTAATCATGTTTACAACACCAATAATGAAGTCACCATCAGGAGATCATGAGCAGGAAACCAACATAACATAATTGACATCTGTGCTGAGATTTATGCCTGCTCTGGTCCTGAGAATTTGTAATAAACACATAAAATCTTTGAAATACAAGATCTTGCTTTCACCCTGATGTTCCCAAATAAGGTGGCTTCTCTCATTTGTTTGTCAAGCAAGAAAATACCCTCATGAGTGCATGAGTGAAGTGGGGGTATTTATATGAATAGGATTGCTAAATAGGACTCCATTAGAGTTTTGCCTAAGAAAGCTCATGATCTTCTGTGTGTGTGTGTGTGTATATATATGTAAGTTAAATGTGAGGAACATGGCAGACCCATCAAGGTTGTCTCCAAATAAATAATTCAGTGTTTTCTAGAAAATATAAGCAAGCCAATTGCCACTCTTGGATGTGATTGTGCAGGACTGTCTCTGTCTTCAATTACAACTGTGCTTGTGCTGGTCTGTATGGATCGTCTATGATATTATGAATTAATTAAGAGAAAATGTCCTCTAAGAGCAGTTCTCTCGTGAGCCAATTGGTATCAATCATGGGAGTTATCATAGTAACATTGGCTATGGCTTTAAATAATAAGAATAGAAAGATTTAGTCAATGCGTTCAAGATATTTCTTCAAATAGTTGATAGAAAATTTATTTTTGCTTCACTTAGATCTCCATTACATTAGAAATTACATGCTCTAGCCTTTTTTCAGTATGTTTGTCTGAGCAAATGAGGCAAACTGCCCAGTGTTTGAGCAGTGACAAAATAACAGTGGTTTCCTTTTCTCGCATCAGTAGCATCGTTAAGTCCAAAATGAAGAATTCCACCAAAGGTGTTTGGGGAATGTTAGGATTGGCCAGCTGTGAATCTAAATGTAGATTTCAATGACAGACACATTAATTCCCCTCTTTCTTGCCTATTCTTTAGCTGTCAATCAGAACAAGGGGGAAATAGTTTTGATAGCTGTAAGCACACAGGACCTCCTGAAATATGTCTACACAGCAGCAAACCTCCTACCTTGCATCAAATGCCTCAGGCTAGTGAGGCTTCTGCTAACACTCTAAATATAGATAGATAGATAGTGCTTTGAAGTCCTGTTTTAGGATGGAGCTCGGGCTCTGAAACAGATCATCTGCAACTTCAAAGTGCTGACTACCTAGCTATGTTTAGAGTGCCCATGGTAGGCCCACAAACCCAACTCTGTCAGTCCAGGTTGGGAGGTTCACTTCTCTGATGTGTGTAGATAGATCCTTTTTGTGCACAAACGGATTAGAGCACACCTTCAAAAAAAGTCCCAGTGCTGCAGGATGAGTTAGGGGAAGCACAATTTCTTGCCAAGCTCCTGCACACACTGGGGAGCTCAGTTTAGTGCAGCAGGGGAGGTTTAGATTGGACATTAGGAAAAAATTCCTAACTGTCAGGGTGGTCAAATATTGGAATAAATTGCCAAGGGAGGTGGTGGAATCTCCCTCTCTGGAGATATTTAAGAACAGGTTAGATAGACATCTGTCAGGGATGGTGTAGATGGAGCTTGGTCCTGCCTTGAGGGCGGAAGGCTGGACTCGATGACCTCTCGAGGTTCCTTCCAGTCCTATTATTCTATGATTCTATGATCCTTTAGGATGATGCAGTCTTCTCCACCTGTGCCCTCAGTCTAGTTTATGAACAAGTGTAGAAGGAAATGAGCAGTAACTCTTTGTTCCCGAGCCTTTTCTTTCTCTCTCTGGTGTTCTCTGTACCTAGGGGCCACCCAGAGGAAGAGTATCTGTGTTCCCCTGCATGCAGCAATTGCTGTTGTGTCTAATTTTTAGAAAGGTTATGAAAGGGGTGGAGAATCACAATACAGTTTCCCTCCTCCCCGACCAAACCTGCATAAGGCGCTGCATACTGAGACCTATCATTTTTGTACGACCCGCATTTGCAAATAATTACATCTGCACCCTCAAACATTCACAGATCCCAACTGGTTAATTGTGCACCTCACCAACTTGATGTGTTTGCACAAGTGGCTTCGTGCACCAAAATATTGTGATTAGAACTGGTTGGGAAGTTTTTGACCAAATGTCTTCTCATTGGAAAATACCAATTTGTCCGAGACTGAAATTTTTCACAGAAATGTATCAGTTTTGACAAACCTTTAGCTGAGAATGTTTCTGAGGCCCAGGATAGGTTTTCAGAGTGGAGTATGAGTAAAAAGGAAAAAAATAGCCAACTGTTAGGAACTCTGATAGAATTTGGCAAGTCAAAGTTCCTGTCAGTGCAGCACCTCAGGACACAGAGGGACTTGAATGTGGGATTCCGACACAAGTGCCCTAACAGGGCTACATTTCTATCACTAACTAATGGACTACTTGCTATTTTAGAGGGAGTGGTGAGTGTGTGTGTGTGTGTGTGTGAGAGAGAGAGAGAGAGAGAGAGTCAGAGAGAGAGAGAGAGAGATTCTCCATTTCTTCTGATGCGGAATGAAAACAAATTTCAGTTTTTCCTTAAACAGAATTCTCGTTTTCCAACCAGCTCTGTTATTGCACAGAGAAGAGGCTCTTTCAAAATATATATTCTATTAACTACCATTAACCTTTGCCACTCAGAATTCCAAAGCAAACAAAATAGCATTGGTCCACACAAGCAGTACCTATGGAGAGGTGACAAATACTACAAAGAAGATAAAAGATAATTTAACAAGAAGCAAGTTGTAAAGGGTGACAAAGTGTTATTTCCATAATAAGCTTATCTGAGCTTGGGTAAGTTCCTGAACAGGGTGTGGATTTGGCAATAGTAAAGAAACAGGCCACACAAAGAATGTCTGTTGAGCTAATGAATGCCACTGAAGTGGTTGACTTTCATTTCTCTGGTTTGGATCCTTGCCACCTTTACTCTAATGTTAGACTTTGTTTAATTGGCAAATATGCCTTCAAAGGACTGCAGAACTCTCCATGCTGCTCCACAGCCTGTTAATATTTAATTGTGATTTGTTAAAGGCGCACCAGCAGTTGATAAAACTATGTGTCTGGGTACTTTATTGCAGTGCAAACCAGCCACAGTACTTTTGATAGGCAAGAATTTTTTTTATAGTGTCTAATCTTAAGTTTCTTGAAAAATAAATGAGAGAGACTATTTGAAATAGAGATGGGAAGTGTTAGGGTCACAAAGTAATTGTCATCTCTGCATACATGTTGTTGCAGGGGAAATGAACATATTAGTTAAATAGAAATACAGATAACATTAAAACAATAAAGAATTGAGCATTTACAAATGAAAACAGAAAAAGCTAACATAGTGAGGGGATTGTAGCAGGAAAGGTAAGGTTGTTTAATCTGAGGCTTCCTTTGTGGATTCGTTTAAGAATGCAGCATATGCACTGTTATGCTGAGGCTTGCCCATGCACAAGTTGGAGTAAGTATATGTTACTTGAGTGCAATGGTTTGTACATTTATATTGCACTACTGGGAAGAAATGGGAAACATCTTTAAACCTTTAGTCAGTTAGTCTGAAGCACATAGTGTTGGATGAAGCATTTTAAACAGTATTTTCAAATTCTGATTCTCATAGTTCCTTAACACTGCTTTCTGTATGTTCTAGTCACAAAGGGACAGATCCTGTAGCATTTAGTCCTTACCTGGGCAAAACTACCATTGAATCATGTTGTGATAGTCTCTTATACTATGTCTAGACTGCAGGCTTCTTTCAGAAGAAGCTTTTCTGAAAGAGATCTTCTGGAAAATCTTTTTCCGAAAGAGAGCACACACACACTGCAAAAACGCATAAAAAAAGCCATCTGCTTTTTTGAAAGATCGCATCCACACTGAATGAATGCTATCTTGCATGTAAGCTGTGATTACTATGGACGAAGTGGCCACCAGGGCCCCTGTGCTTTTTCCTCTTTCCTCTTTCCTCTTTTTTTGAAAGAACTCCCTCTTCCCCATCCACACATGTCTTTTTCCGAAAGAACTCTTTTGGAAAAAGGCTTCTTCCTCATAGAATGAAGATTACCAATGTTGGAAAAAAAATCCTCTGTTCTTTTGATTTTCTTTTGAAAGAATGCAATTGCAGTGTGGATGTAACTCATTTTTTTTTTTCAGAAAAACTCTGTAGTGTACACATACCCTTTTGCAGGTGAAGGAGGAGAAAGAAGAGTGAATGAAGCTTAATTCTCTTGCATGGACCAAGTAAATATCAGCCACAACTTCAGTCTCTCCACTTAGAGCAGGGCTACTCAACTTTGGAAGCCCCAGGGGCCACAATGATACTCACAGCCCATGTTGAGGGCCACCACTTAAGTGTGGTTGCATGTACATGCAAATATATATGCAAATATATGCAAATAGCTTCTTTGACACTGACAGGCATGAATACAAAGATTAAGGCAAGACTACACAACACGCAGGTCCCATTTAAGTCAGTTCTGCTGATATAAATAAAATGCAATATTTACTTGATTTCCACCCATATAACAGCCCTTTCAATGAGCATATCATTAACTACTAAACTGCATATTAACAGAAAGGTTAATATGTTTCAGAAGGTTGAAAAAGCTACCAGAGGAGAAGCTGTTCTGGATTTGATTTTAACAAATAGGGAGGAACTAGTTGAGAACTTGAAAGTGGAAGACAGTATGGAGGACAGTGATCATGAAATAATAGAGTTCATGATCTTAAGGAAAGGTAGAAGGGAGACCAGCACAATTGAGGTAATGGATTTCAGGAAGGCAGATTTTGATAAGCTCAGAGAACTTGTAGGTAAGGTCCCATGGGAAGCAAGACTGAAGGGAAAAACAACTGAGGAGAGTTGGAAGTATTTCAAAGGGACGTTGTTAAGGGCCCAAAAGCAAACGATTCCGCTGTGTAGGAAAGACAGAAAATATGGCAAAAGATCAGCTTGGCTTAACAAGGAGATCTTGCATGATCTCAAAATAAAAAAGGAGTCATATAAAAATGGAAACTAGGATAAATAACAAAGGATGAATATAGGCAAGCAACACGGGAATGCAGGGGCAAGATTAGAAAGACAAAGGCACAAAATGAGATCAAACTAGCTACAGGCATAAAGGGAAACAAGAAGACCTTTTATAAATACATTAAAAGCAAGAGGAAGACCAAGGACAGAGTAGGCCCACTGCTTAGTGAGGAGGGAGAAGCAGTAACAGGAAACTTGGAAATGGCAGAGATGCTCAATGACTTCTTTGTTTCGGTCTTCACTGAGAAGTCTGAAGGTGTGTCTAACGTAGAGAATACAAGCAGAGAGAGGGTAAGTTTAGAAGATAGGATACACAAAGAACAAGTTAAAAATCACTTAGGAAAGTTAGATGTCAGCAAGTCACCAGGTCCTGATGAAATGCATCCCAGGATACTCAAAGAGCTGATAGAGGAGGTATCTGAGCCTTTAACTATGATCTTTGAAAAATCATGGAAGACAGGGGAGATTCCAAAAGACTGGAAAAGGGCAAATATTGTGCCCATCTATAAAAAGGGGAATAAGAACAACCCAGGAAACTACAGACCGGTCAGTTTAACGTCTGTCCCAGGGTAGTTAATGGAGCAGGTAATTAAGGAAATCATATACAAACTCTTGGAAGGTAATAAAGTGATAGGGAATAGTCAGCATGGGTTTGTGAAGAACAAGTCATGCCAAACTAATCAGATAGCTTTCTTTGATAGGATAACGAGCCTTGTGGATAAGGGAGAAGCGGTGGATGTCATATACCTAGACTTTAGTAAGGCATTTGATACGGTCTCGCATGACATTCTTATTGATAAACTAGGCAAATATAACTTAGATAGGGCCACGATCAGTTGGGTGCATAATTGGCTGGATAACCGTAGTCAGAGAGTTTTTGTTAACGGTGCTAAATCCTGCTGGAAAGGGTTAACAAGTGGAGTTCCACAAGGGTCTGTTTTGGGACCCGTACTGTTCAATATCTTCATCAATGACGTAGATATTGGGATAGAAAGTACACTTATTAACTTTGCAGATGATACCAAACTGGGTGGGGTTGCAACTTCTTTGGAGGATAGGGACATAATTCAAAATGACCTTAGCAAGTTAGGAAATGGTCAGAGGTAAACAGGATGAAGTTTAATAAAGAGAAATGCAAAGTGCTCCACTTAGGAAGGAACAATCAGTTCCATACATACAAGATGGGAAGCGACTGTCTAGGAAGGAGCATGGCGGAAAGGGAGCTAGGGGTCATAGTGGACCACAAGTTAAATATGAGTCAACAGTGTGATGCTGTTGCAAAAAAAGCAAATATGATTCTAGGTTGTATCAACAGGTGTGTTGTAAGCAAAACTCGTGAAGTCATTCTGCCGCTCTACTCTGCACTAGTTAGGCCTCAGCTGGAGTACTGTGTCCAGTTCTGGGTACCACATTTCAAGAAAGATGTGGAGACATTGGAAAGGGTACAGAGAAGAATGACAAGAATGATTAAAGGTCTAGAAAACATGACCTATGAAGCCAGGCTTCATGAACTGGGCTTGTTTAGTTTGGAAAAAAGAAGATTAAGGGGGGAGATGATAGCGGTTTTCAAATATCTAAAAGTGTGTCACAAGGAGGAAGGAGAACATTTGTTCCTCTTGGTTTCTGAGGACAGGACAAGGAGTAATGGGCTTAAAATGCAGCAGGGGAGGTTTAGATTGGACATTGGGAAAAAATTCCTAACTGTCAGGGTGGTCAAATATTGGAATAAATTGCCAAGGGAGGTGGTGGAATCTCCCTCTCTGGAGATATTTAAGAACAGGTTAGATAGACATCTGTCAGGGATAGTGTAGACGGAGCTTGGTCCTGCCTTGAGGGCAGGGGGTTGGACTCGATGACCTCTCGAGGTCCCTTCCAGTCCTATGATTCTATGATTCTATGAGAAGACCATGATATTGACTACTTTTTTGTTTTGGCTCCCTCCCGCGGGCCATGTGTTGAGCCTCGTGTAAATCCAAACTGCACCATGGGCTGCAAACAATCAGGTCATGAGCCACATGCAGCCCACGAACCACATTGTGGTTTTCTCTATATGGCCTAAGGATACACAGAGCCCCAACATCTTGTGGGAGATGCACTAATACTACACACTAAATTCCAGATGGGGTACAAAATTGTAGGTTCCAGAGATGTGTGGTGACCACACTAGCTCAGGGTTGTGACTGATGGCACCACTCTAACCCATTGAACTCAAGGGGACTACAAAAGCTGTTAGGCCCTAATCAACTTGATTAAAGGTGGTAGAGTCTGATCCTGAAATTAATGCTTATGAATAAATCAATTCAACTCATCTCCTGTCAATTATAGAAGTGTTGCACTGACACAAGATGCCACATTTTCTGCTGAATTGTAGGTAGCATTACATTTATCTGAGCCAATTCAGCAAAGCTCGTGGGATTAGCAGGCCAAGTGACTCTGAAGGAGAAAGAGGAAACAGGGCATAAGAGATAAATGGAGAACACAGTTTAACTACCAATTCACAAACTCCAGATCAGCATCAGAATTCCAGTTGTAGAGCAAGTTTTCCTAGTGATGAGAACACCAAAAACATCCTGGGCATTAAAAAAAGAAGAAAAGTAAATTCTCAAGGTAGAACTGCATGGAGAAAAGTAATTTCATTCCATGGAGATTTTTGAAATTTTGAAATTTGGTTTCAATTCAGAAGAAAATGTTTAAAAATCAAAATTCTCCATGAAAGGGAATGGAGTCCCAGCTTTGAGGCAGTCTGTGTGGAAGGGCTCCCTGGAACCATGGTGTCCTTGGGTTCACAGAGTGCATGGAAGTCACCTGGCAGGTAGCTAAGGAGCAGGATAGATGATCTGGCAGGAAAACAGACACAATTTAGGCAAAACAGAACTCTCTCTCTGAAACGTATCCATTTTAACAAATTGGCAAATTCTGACCAAAAAAATGTTTTTCATTGAATTTTTTCAACGAGTGCTACATAAAGAAACCAGGAAGTTGATTCTATCACAAAGATCAAGTAACTCTTTCAGTGAAGTAGATTCTTGAATTGCAGCAGCAATGCATGAGGTCTTTGCTAGAAGCTTAGGAAAGGTACCATACAGACAGCACACTGATACCCAAAGGAAGAATGAAGAGACAATGAACAGAGACAAAATGAAAAGTGCATTGTATTTCTTGTTCGATTAAAATGCTTCCACTTTATAGTTCTCTAATCTAAGATACATGGATTGGGGTTGAACCCCTGCAAATTGTTTTTCTTTTCTAGGAATTTTATTTTATTTTATTTTATTTTATTTTATTTTATTTTATTTTATTGCTCCATTTATTTCATTCTAGGACACTGCAAAGGTTGTGTCAGGGACCTGCTGCCAGTCAAGAAATAACAGAGCTTTAACAGTTTGTAACCTCTCTATTTCCAGATAAAATTACCTTTAGTGAACAGCATATACTAACCACAGCCCAGAATGACATGTCAAAAATCTGACCATCTTTCGTATCCCAGCTGAAGTCTAAGCACTCAGAATATACTTCCTTGCAGGGATTAACTTCAGGACGTTTTTGAGGAATGCTCTCTGCTTCTTAGGAGACAGGGAACAACTGATTTTAGTTAGCAGTACTGAATTAATGAAAGCCATCATATTTGTTCTTAAATACCTGTATTGCAGAAAACATGATCAGCAGAAACAACATTTTGCTTAGTTGAGTCATTAAACACAGTTAAGAATAATATTTCCATCTATTTTATTAAGTCAATTTAGAATCACTACTGCTGCTGAAGCAAAATACAGGACTATGTAGCACTTTAAAGACTAACAAGATGGTTTATTAGATAATGAGCTTTCGTGGGCCAGACCCACTTCCTCAGATCAAGTAGTGGAAGAAAATAGTCACAACCATATATACCAAAGGATACAATTAAAAAAATGAACACATATGAAAAGGACAAATCACATTTCAGAACAGGAGGGAGATGAAGGGGGGGGGGGAGGAAGGAAGGTAAGTGTCTGTGAATTAATTATATTAGAGGTGGGGAGAGTTAGATGTCTATGAGCTAATGGTATTAGAGGTGATAATTGGGGAAGCTATCTTGGTAATGGGTAAGATAGTTAGAGTCTTTGTTCATTCCTTCTCGGAGAGTGTCGAATTTTAACATGAATGACAGTTCATAGGATTCCCTTTCAAGTGCAGATGTTCAACGGCTACATTTCTATTACTGCTGCTGCTGCTACTACCACTACTACTACTACTAATGTGGATCATGATTCTACCTAGGAGCATGACTATGTTCCAGGCCCCCATTGGTCTAGGCACTGTACAAACATAGAACAACAAAAGATGGCCTTGCCCCCCAAAATGTAGATTTCCATATTATAAAATGCCTAATTCTCCTTCCTTATAAGTAAATGGCAGGTTTTGCAATTGGTTTCAATGGGAGAATGGCAGCATTCCTTAATGTTCATTCAAATACAGGTCTTGCTACGCACAATAAAACAATGTCTTATAATGAACACAGAATTAGGAAACAAACTCCATTATTGTATCAAGATATTAAAGAACTTTTCAGGTCATAATGGTCAAAACATTCCACAGGACAGATTGTAGCTGTGTTGTAGTTATGAAAAATGCTTTCAATTTTTTTAATTGATTAGATTTTATGTTGATGGTATCGCTTTTAACACAAGAAAGTTATTGCATTTAAAGATATGTTTACAGTTTTCTTTTCTCTTTTAGGGTATGTCTACACAGAACCCTTAGCTTGAAATAAGCTACGCAATTTGCAATATGCAGCACCAAATTTTGAAATAAACTGCTCTTCTGAAATGTCCCTTAATCCTTGTGAATAGTGCACCTACTATTTCAAAAGAAATTTTGAAATACTGAGAGCGCTGTCAAGACATTCTATTATTTCTGGAAGTATCCCGAAATAGCACTGCAGTGTAGAAGAACCCTTAGATTCAAAACCAGGCAATGAGAATGGTTTTAAAAAATGTAGCTCTATCCACATCCCACACTTTTGCATATCGACCTACCCGCCAGCAGAGCATGTCGCATATTCAGCTACTCAGAGATCACTCTAGTAATAGACAAAATAGGCTACCACCGAGAGCATAGGATTGCTTGGGAAAACAATTTTATACGGCAGCCCAGTCTATCTTTGGGGATATAAATTGCAGAGCACTCTAACATGTAGGACTCTAACTGGCACTAACTAGGTTGATAGCCTCTAGTTGGGTTAGGCAGACTGCATGGCAGCCTGGCTTGGGGAAGCCTCTATGCACTTAAGGATTGCCAGATTTGATGGCAGGAAACAGCAATGGAGGGGCACCTTCCCTTTCACAAGCTTGGCAGGAAGTTGGTGCAGCTGGGCACCTAATTCCTGGCCCTGAAAGGAGCATAAGTGTAGGAAGGGATGAAAAGGTACCAGGGATGCCCCTACCTCTCCACTTTCCTCAGGCACAGCACCTAACAACCCTTCTGTCTCCTGCATAAACGTCCCTGCCGTGCTTGTCATATGCGTACGATACCCAACACTGCCTCCTCCCAGATAGTCACCACAATCTTCCACCTACCACACACTCCTTCCACCAGCCCCTGCAGGCACCCATGACCACAAGCTCCCTGCATCCCCTCAAATACACTATCCCCAGACTGCTCTCCCCAGATTGTCAAGGTAGCTGGCTGAGCGATCCTCCTCCTGACTCTTGTGGTAGTGGGGTGGTGGACTGCAGGAGTTCATCTCTGCTGCCTCAGTCCCCTGCCCTTTGGCTGTCTCTGGACTGTGGAGACTCCCTGGAGTCTCCATGCCCTGGAGCCCCGAGCAGCCTAAACTGCAACTAGCCTGGAGCCTCTGCAGTTTCCTATTCCTCCTCCTCCTCCTCCCTTTCTCTCTTCCTATCAGGAGGACCCAGAGCCTGCTCCTGTTCCCCAGCTCTCTGCCTCTCAACACAGTTTTTTCCCACCAACTCTACTTACAGCAGGTAAGATAACAGTGCACGTGTTGAAAGACAAATACTCAGCCCAGTTAGGGAATGTGCTCACTCTATCTCTTGCTCACCATCATGTGTATCTGTAGCACACAGTCTCCTCAATCTCTTGAAATTCAAATGGATTTGGATCTCAGGTTCTGATTTTTCTCCTTTGTTTTTTTCTTGAAATGCTTTTGATTTAGCAGCATTTTCCATATTTCTGCTCTCAAGCCCTTATCAAAGATTCTGAAATTCAAAGAAAACAAAGTTAGCCAAATCAAAGAGTTAAATTAATGAAATCACTCAACAGGGATCATTTTATAAGTTTGAAATTCACTGTTGGGGTGTGATAATCAAAGCATTCCTAAAGTTTTATAGCTCAGCCATGGCTATTAAAAAGATATAATAATCTTCTGGACAAATTTAACACAGTTTTCCCTCCTTATTACAAAATGCCAGAGTACTAGAAGGACTGCAAAATAAACCACAAATCTCACTTTCAAATGGATATAATTATATAGAGACACACACTGCCCAGTCCAAAATATGATCTGTAAATGGAACGACCAAAATACTGTTCTGGGCATATTAAAATGTTTGTAAAACGATGTCGATATATATTTACCTGAATCACGGCAATATTTAAATTATGCATGGATCCCAGTCAATTCACAGACAGTCTGTAAAAAAAGCACTAACAGTGGACCTGTCCATAAAATCCATAGAAACATGTAGACGTCAGTTAAAAACACCAATCTTTGCAGTGAAGCTGAGGGTCTCTCCCTCCTTGGCCCTGGGAGCTCCATGCTGGGGGTAGTTCCAGAGAGTCTACAATTCCCAGGGTAGGAGTGCAAAGGGGAATTCTCCTAATGGTGTCTCTCTCTGACCAGCTGCTGACTAGCAGGGGCTGCTCTTTTCCACCTCTGGCTTTGAATTCTTTGTTGGCATTGCTAGTGTCAGCACAGCAGCAACTTTTGGTGGATGTGAGTACAGCACACACTCCTACCAAGCTCCATGCAGGAGCAGGTAGGGATGGGAAGAAGGTATAGCAGGCTGGGTGTAGCAGTCTCCCGCAGGCTCCCCAATGGTAAGTCACAGCAAGGTGGTCACCTAAATATAAGGAATAAACTGTCTATTCCTATGCTGGGAGGATTATTCACTGTCAAAAATGGACCTGGAGAAATTACTAAAGCACTGTTTGTCAGTGTGGCTGCTGCAAAGTATGATCACAAACAGGAGAACTTGAAGGATGCTGATGTGGCTAGTAAGTAGGTTAAACAAGCATAATAACATTGAGGTTATAATATATGAATAAAAAACATTAAATATTGTTCACTTTTGCCCTTTTGAACGCTCTTTATATTACACAAGAATGTGTCCAAAAAAAGTTTGGCTGTCTGTAAAAGTAGCCTTTTTTTGAAAAAATTTTACTTCCATCTAGACTGCAGCCATGTTCTTTCGAAAGTAAGTCGGAAGAATGCAGCAGTTTTTTCAATCACAGTAAACCTTATTTTATGAGGAATAACGCCTTTTTTCAAAAGTACTCTTTTGAAAAAAGGCGCTATTGAATGCAAACTGTGCTTTTTCGAAAGAGAGCGTCGAGACTCTCTTTTGAAAAAGCGTCTTGCTGTTTTGAAAAATCTGCTTGTTGCCTAGACCCTCTTTTTTCAAAAGAGGCTTTTTTGAAAGTATGATTTCTATACAGCTACAATGATCCTTGGACATCTTCATACCTTGTTTAGCCAATTTGAATTAGCATTACAGTTGGTGAGTGACAATGGGCTTTAATTCTGTTCTGAATAATTTAAAGTTTCCTATCTTCAAATGTAATTCCAGACATATTCTCCGCTCTAGCACATCCTGCTACAAATGGAACATCAGGATGTTTAATATAAGTACTTAAGCATACTTTAAAAGCCAACCAGTATGCTTTGAGCCATCAGCAGAAATTGGACAATTTATTACTTGTCTACAGGACAACAACACCTGTTACTACTGAGGAGTCACCAAGGCCGGCCCACAACATTTTGGCACCTGAGGCCGGGAGCTCAAATGACGCCTCATGTGCCCTTTTCTCCTGCCTGCCTGTTATGTCTCTTGTGCCTTCCTTCCTCTAGCACAGCACTCCATCATCTCATTGCATCTAGAGCAGAGAGAATACATATGTGCCAGCATCAGACACAATTTTCTACACTCTGGGTCCCAGTGGCATTCCCTCCCCTCCCCCGTCTGCCACCTGAAACATTCTTCTTGAAGTGAACTTTTCATACCTATTGAGACCTGCTGCATCCTGATATTGCCTCACATGGAGCAAAATTCCAAGCTATACAAACTCATTGATGACATGCTTTTCGCACAGAAGACTTACTGGGGATAATTATGGTTGTAGAGTGAAATGGGTATCTGGAGAACTTTAAAATGCATGGGATGTGTTTAATTTGTGATAAAACTATCTGATGGTGTTTTATGGAAATAATACATGAACTAGCTGCAACCTCAACAATTACCAGAGTCCAAAGATGTTCTAGTAAGCCTTTATGATCTTTCAGTTGGACTTGCTTCCATTCCAATTCTTAATCTGATGACTAGGGGGAAGAAACTGTAGTACTAGATCTAGCTGATTTTATATCAGATCCAGTAGATGCTGTATCATATCCAGTTGATTCCTTGCAACCAAATGCATTCCTGTATCATCACCACCATGTTATCCCAAGAGAATGCGAAAACCAATTGTGCACCTGAAATTATAAATTGTTTAATTAGTGAGATGCTAGTTCAAGGCAAAATAATCCCTCACAATGTGAGACTATCTTTTCATTAGGTTATATGGTGCTTTATATTAGCCATGTAAACGATAATGTTTATATATTTCAATGTTTTTGTTTAAAGCAGCATAGAGAACATGAAAACCTGTCCTTTTAAATGTTTGAAACCTTTCACCTCCCAAGTGAAAAGCCACACTTCTGTGTTGTTTTAATTTTGTTGCAAAAATAATAAAGGTTTTCATGGCATCTAGCTATGCTTAAAAGAGCTCCTCGGTGTGTATCTCCTTCTCTGTTGGATCCAAAAATTCCAGAAAAAGAGAGGGAAACATTTTGATTTCACTTCCCACAATGTAAATGTGGAGTAACTTTGCTGAAATTGGCAGATTAACACCTTTGTAAAAAATAAGTGTGATATCAGAATCATTACCATAGTCTTTTAGATAGGCAAGTTGTAAATCATCCTGGTCTCTTATTTCATAATAAAGTTTTACATTTGAAACTGTATTACCACACTGTTATTTAGGTGGCTCTTGAACTAATTCTCTAGTAGTCAAAACAAGGTACTTAAGTGTCTGGAGTGAACAGGTCTTAAAATGTATTTCTTTATTTTTCCCCTGCAAAATTGGCAGCTTGTCATCGGTAAAGAATTACGGGCATTTTCAAGGATTTCTGTAGAAAAGGAAAACACTAATAACACGATTCGCAGATTTTTTTCCCTTTTAACTTGTTTAACACTCAATACCTTTACTTACCTTTCACTTAATTTCATTAGTTCATTCATTTGTATAAAGATATCTTGGTATTTTAAATGGCTAATTTATAGCAAGGAAGATTTGAATAAACTGTGTGGAATGACTGATATAAAACAAAACAATGTTTGCTACCTATAGTATATGAGGCCCAAACTTTGCCCAACTGACGGTTTTATTGTCCCTTCCTTTGATTGAGGGGGTGGACCTTTTCTTTTTGCTGGGTTTAGGCTCACCCTCAGGATTCAAATAGGCTTGAGACACTAGATGGCAAACTGCCAAGAGCCTGAGGCCTGCATTTAATTTTTTCAAAGAGAACAGCTTGCAAAATGTAACATTGCATTTTGAGTTGCTTCCTGGTGCCAGAACCACCAGAGCAAACTAGAGAGAGTTCACTATGATCCAAATCTTCATTTTTGTATGTTTTAAGGGAACTGTCCATAAACAAATGTGATTTCAATGTCAGATGGCTGTCTTAGGAGAGCCATGAATTTTGCTTTTGTGTTGTAGGAAGCTAAGGACACAAATGTTTTCAATGCATGTTAGAGTTTGTAGATTTAAAAAAAAATACCCAAAAAATTACAAAAGTTCTCCACAGTTTTTGATGACCTTTATTTCTCAGACGTGATAGCCAGAGAATTAAAATTGAGAGGCAGGATTTTGCTTTTTATCTAATGTAGAATGGATAATATATACCCTTATCTTTATGGCATGTATATGAGCATTTATCATTGTGACATGTACAATTTTCAATTTAGAGTTGTTTGAAATTCTGTTTTTTATTAAACATTTTGAAAGAAAAATGAATAGTTTTCATTCATTTGAAATATTTCTTCCTTTTCTTTGAACAAATTTCAAATAACATTTTTAAAACTGAAATAGAACATTTTGTTTCATATTTTAAAGGGTTTTTTTTAACCTTTTTCAGATTTTTTTATTCAAGTGAAGCAAAGGGAAAATAAAAAGAAAAACTAATTTAAAAAAACCCTCTTTCACTTTTTATCTGGTTTCACTGAAAAAAGTGTAAAAAAATGTTTAAAGTGAGGGGAAGTGTTATTTTTAAAAGCGAACTTATGTTTTTCCTGCTTTTTCCATATTTTGACATTTTTCCTAACTTTTTCCAGATGAACAAAAGAAATGAATGGCAGAATGGTCTCACTTTCATTACCCTCCCCCCTTTTCCTTCTTTTTTTTTAAATGGGGAGAAATGGGAGGATGGGAAAATTTGAAATTTTCTCATTGTTTCAGAACAAAACAAATAATAGAAGTTTAAAAATTTGACTTCTCCCTCAACATTTTCATTCTTGCTTTTCAAAAAATGTCAATGAAACAGCATCTTCAGCATCTTCAACTTTTTTTTTTAAGTTTAAAAAAAATCAGTGCTATGTCATGTGTTTCTTCTGATGGTAGTTGTAGAACCCATCCCATCATACCCCACAGTTTCAGTCCAGAGTCTCACTATAATGTGCAATGAGATCATAGAATCATAGAATACTAGGACTGGAAGGGGCCTCAAGAGGTCATCGAGTCCACTCCCCTGCCCTCATAGCAGGACCAAGTACTGACTAGATCAACTCTGATAAACATTTATCTAACCTATTCTTAAATATCTCCAGAGATGGAGATTCCACAACCTCCCTGGGCAATTTATTCCAGTGTTTGACTACCCTGACAGTTAGGAACTTTTTCCTAGAGTCTAACGTAAACCTTCCTTGCTACAGTTTAAGCCCATTGCTTCTTGTTCTATCCTCAGAGGCCAAGATGAACAAGTTTTCTCCCTCCTCCTTATGACACACTTTTATATATCTGAAAACTGCTATCATGTCCCCCCTCAGTCTTCTCTTTTCTAAACTAAACAAACCCAATTCTTTCAGCCTTCCTTCATAAGTCATGATCTCTAGACCTTTAATCATTCTTGTTGCTCTTCTCTGGACCCTCTCCAATTTCTCCACATCTTTCTTGAAATGCGGTGCCCAGAACTGGACACAATACTCCAATTGAGGCCTAACCATCATAGAGTAGAGTGGAAGAATGACTTCGTGTGTCTTGCTCACAACACACCTGTTAATGCATCCCAGAATCATGTTTGCTTTTTTTGCAACAGCATCACACTGTTGACTCATATTTAGCTTGTGGGACATGGTAATCTCTAGATCCCTTTCTGCTGTACTGCTTCCTAGATAGTCGCTTCCCATTTTGTATGTGTGAAACTGATTGTTCCTTCCTAAGTGGAGCACTTTGCATTTGTCTTTATTAAACTTCATCCTATTTACCTCAGACCATTTCTCCAATTTGTCCAGATCATTTTGAATTATGACCCTATCCTCCAAAGCTGTCACAACCCCTCCCATTTTGGTATCATCTGCAAACTTAATAAGCATTCTTTCTATGCCAATATCTAAATCATTGATGAAGATATTGAAGAGAGCCGGTCCCAATGTGTAACCCTATCTGTTATACATTTCCAGCAGGATTGAGAACCATTAATAACTACTCTCTGAGTACGGCTATCCAGCCAATTATGCACCCACCTTATAGTAGCCCCATCTAAGTTGTATTTGCCTAGTTTATTGATAAGAATATAATGTTAGACTGTATCAAATGCCTTACTAAAGTCTAGATATACCAGATCCACCACTTCTCCCTTATCCACAAGACTCGTTATCCTATCAAAGAAAGCTATCAGATTGGTTTGACATGATTTGTTCTTTACAATTCCATGCTGGCTGTTCTCTATCACCTTACTACCTTTCAAGTGTTTGCAGATGATTTCCTTAATTACTTGCTCCATTATCGTCCCTGGCACAGAAGTTAAACTAACTGGTCTGTAGTTTCCTGGGTTGTTTTTGTTTCCCTTTTTATAGATGGGCACTATATTTGCCTTTTTCCAGTCTTCTGGAATCTCTCCCATCTCCTATAATTTTCCAAAGATGATAGCTAGAGGCTCAGATAGCTTCTCTATCAGCTCCTTGAGTATTCTAGGATGCATTTCATCAGACCCTGGTGACTTGCAGGCATCTAACTTTTCTAGATGATTTTAACTTGTTCTTTTTTTATTTTATCTTCTAAACCTTCCTCCTTCCCACTAGCATTCACTATGTTAGGCATTCCTTCAGACTTCTCGGTGAAGACCAAAACAAAGAAGTCATTAAGCATCTCAGCCATTTCTAAGTTTTCTGTTACTGTTTCACCCTCCTCACTGAGCTATAGGCCTGCCCTGTCCTTGGTCTTCCTCTTGCTTCTAATTTATAAAAAGTCTTCTCGTTTCCCTTTATTCCTGTAGCTAGTTTTTGCTCATTTTGTGCCTTTGCTTTTCTAATCTTGCTCCTGCATTCCTGTGTTGTTTGCCTATATTCATCCTTTGTAATTTGTCCTAGTTTCCATTTTTATATGATTCCTCTTTTATTTTTAGATCATGCAAGACCTCGTGGTTAAGCAAGGTGGTCTTTTGCCATATTTTCTATCTTTCCTACGCAGTGGAATAGCATGCTTTTGGGCCCTTAATAATGTCCCTTTGAAAAGCTGCAAAATCATGAAAGACACTGATCTCCTTTCCCGTATGAAACCCTCTGATATGCCTCTTTGATATTCCTCTCTGCTCTCATCAGCCCATAAAAGAAGTCAGTGCTAAGAAATAATTTTTAAGGGTTATCATTCCACTCACCTATTAGATTAAATTAGGGTAGAGGCCAAAATTCCTCTTGATTTCAGTGCATGCAGGTCAGACAACAAATGAAGAAATACTAGGTACCAGCAGAACATGTTTTACACTAGTAATACTTTAGAATTCCTTTGCAGTCGTCCTCATGTCCACTCTTACACAGACAAACTTTCTCAAAAAATTGCGAACCTCTTGAATGAGCTTGAATTACCTGGCACAGTATACATTTTTGCACTGACATGTAAAATATGTTGTCCTATGTGATTTCACTGTGCATTCTATTTGGGATCCTATTTGAAATGAGAACTCAAAGAGATACTCACGAAGTGAGATTGTATGCAGATGAAAACCAAAGAGGCTAACAATGTGTTTTTATCTGGGTATTGAGGGTAGTTAACTGGGACATTGGAAACCTGAGTTCAAATCCTTGTTCCAGAGCAGGTGGGGGGCTTAATGTTGGGTCACCTACATCCTATGTAACCATCAGGGAAATAGGTGACTCAAACACTCTTTCTATTGGCAATTCTAGAGCACTGATCTCTCTTGCTTTTTATGAGGAAGAGCTAGGTTTCAGCTAGTAGGGTTGAGCAGCTAACCTGGCTTAGGCTCCTAACTCCAGGATCCTGAGTGGAGGGAGGTACCTATACTCCAGACCAATAGGAGTTAGGCTCTTAAATATTTGTGAGGTACTGGACCTAATTCCTTTTCCTCTATACTTTACTCCTGGCTAGCTTACAGACTACTCTCTGGCTTCTGAGAATCCCTTATTTAGATGAGTAACTCTCCCTATGCATTGTATTGTGGAGCATGAGTACCTAACTCAGGGTACATCTATACAGCACCCTAAACTAGAAATAAGATATGCAATGTGCGCTACACAAATTGTGTATCTTATTTCAATTTTATTTCAAAATAGCTTATTTGGAATTTTGGCCCATCAACACACCAAATTTTGAAATAATGTGCTATTCCAACCCATCCCTTAACCCTTGTGCAACGAGGTTTACAGGGATGGTGAAATAGCGCTCCCGTTATTTCAAAAACTACTTCAAAATAACGGGCGGCTTGTTAAAATGCAGGGTAGCTATTTCAGGATATCTCCGCTATCCCGAAATAGCTGCACAGTGTAGACGTAACCTCAGGGCTCAGCATTCCACTTCGTTGGTAGGGCATATAGGGGATGCTACACAGCCCATCAGAGCAAGATTCCCAGTCCAGGTTAACGGACGTGGCTAAGTGGGGCTCACACTAGCAGTCTAAAAATAGCTGTTTAGATGGAATTTTGAAGCAAAGAACAAAATCTTTTGGGCGTCGGGGGGGTGGAGCGGAACTGAACTGAATTGTATTTTTTTCAGGGTTATCAGTGAAGGTTTATAAGGATCAGAAATCAGCCTAAAAAGGTCACAGGGTGCTTGGTCTGTATATTTATTATTCAATCTGAATGTTCTTTGAGCCAGGAAGTATAGGTTTTCTCTATTTTTCTGCTATTCTGTGGAAAAAAATGTCTTCTTATTGTGTTTCTAATTATGATTTTCATACTTACTGAGTGATGGAAACAGCTATACTTCTCAATAAAAGCAGTAGCCAAAATATTAAATTATATTTTATTGGATTTTATTGTTATTATAAAGAGTGAGAAAGAATAAAAACCTCACTAATTTACTAGCATCTGTTCCAAAAAGGCCATATTCTTAAACATTTAAAAAGAGATTTCTGAGTGAGAAACAAGTTCCTTGATTTTATGTATTCATTCCACTGTATGGTGATATTGTTGCCTAAAGGCAAGGTGATGTAACAGGGGGTATGTCTACACTACCCCGCTAGTTCGAACTAGGCATACCGCACTTGCAAATGAAGCCCGGGATTTGAATTTCCCGGGCTTCATTTGCATAAGCGGGAAGCCGCCATTTTTAAATCCCCGCTGGTTCGAACCCCGTGTAGCGCGGCTACACGGGGCTCGAACTAGGTAGTTCGGACTAGGTTCCCTATTCCCTAGGTGTACCGGTAGTTCGGAGTTGGAATCCTAGTCCGAACTACCTAGTTCGAGCCCCGTGTAGCCGCGCTACACGGGGTTTGAACCAGCGGGGATTTAAAAATGGCGGCTCCCCGCTTATGCAAATGAAGCCCGGGAAATTCAAATCCCGGGCTTCATTTGCAAGTGCGGTATGCTACATTACCCTCCTAGTTCGAACTAGGAGGGTAGTGTAGACATACCCAGAGTTATTGCCAAAGAAAACACATGCAGTGTATTATTAACCTTGATTCATCAAGGTACTTAAAGTATGTGCTCACTATGTGGGTATCCCCCTGATTTCAATGGGACTATGAAGGTGATTAAAGTTAGGCTGTTTCTTAAATAGCTCATTGATGTGTGGCCAGATAGGATAGGCCAGACTTAAAGGCATGTCAACAGTGACATCATCATAACTTGAAAGTGTACATAGAACGGGATTTCAAAATGCTTTAGTTTGCCTCTTGAATTGGGGCTAGAGATGCAAAGGGTTTTAGGAACTTGATGCTTTAGGCACCTAAATCCAAAATATAGATCTTTAAAATTCCTGCTCAGCTGTTTCCTAACTCTGTAAAGTCCATGGACCCCAAATTTCCACTGGTAAAGTCCCTACAAATACGCCTAAGAGCCTACAAATACGCAGGAGCCTACAAATACGCCTAAGAGCACGTTAGATAGTGGCCTGCCTATCTCACACTCAGGGACCAATCTAATAGTTGTCTTCAGGGCCAGATTAAGGGAGAGGGGCTAGCTGGGCAGCTGCCCAGGAAGCCAACCTATGGGGGGGTGCCTGATTGAAGTGGGCCACACATGCGCCGTACACCTGCTGCCCAGGGCACAACTATGGCTTGGTCTAGCACTGGTTGTCTTAGATGCTGTGTACCACAAAACAATGAGGGTATGTCTACACTACCCCGCTAGTTCGAACTAGGAGGGTAATGTAGGCATACCGCACTTGCAAATGAAGCCCGGGATTTGAATTTCCCGGGCTTCGTTTGCATAAGCGGGGAGTCGCCATTTTTAAAACCCCGCTGGTTCGAACCCCGTGCAGCGCGGCTACATGGGGCACGAACTAGGTAGTTCAAACTAGGCTTCCTAGTTCGAACTACCGTTACTCCTCATTTCACGAGGTTCGAACCAGCGGGGTTTTAAAAATGGTGGCTCCCCGCTTATGCAAATGAAGCCCGGGAAATTCAAATCCCGGGCTTCATTTGCAAGTGCGGTATGCCTACATTACCCCGCTAGTTCGAACTAGCGGGGTAGTGTAGACATACCCTGATAGACACTGTGCCTCTTTCTAGCTATTAGTTCTGTGGGTTGTGCACTCACCCACAATGTACGATCCCCAGGGTCAATCCCCCTCTACCTGAAAGGAGTGGGGATTTGAACTTGTGTCAAGTTTAATATTGCTGGAGGAATACATAATTACAGACACTGCAGACACTGAGGGTACGTCTATACTGCAACATTATTTCAAAATAACTATCATTATTCTGAAATAGCTTAGTCCACATCTACACAGTGGGCAGTTATTTTGAAATAGTGTCAAAATACTGTCAAGCTGAAGGACTTCTTACTCTGACTCCTGTAACCCTCATTGTACGAGGAATAAGGGAAGTCAGAGGAAGAGTGCTCCATTTCGAAATAAGTGCTGTGTATACGCTCCCTATTTTGAAATAAGCTATTTCGAAATAAGATACACAATTGATGTAGTTCAATTTGCACAGCTTATTTTGAGTTAAGCCCTGCAGTGTAGACATACCCTGACACTACCATAGGATACACTTTAGACTTTAAGGTCAGAAGGAACCATTACGATCATCTAATCTGACCCGCTGCACAATGCAGGCCACAGAGTCTCACCCACCCACTCCTGAAATAATCCTCTCACCTATATCTCAGACATTGAAGTCCTTAAATGATGGTTTAAAGACCCCAAGATGCAGAGAATCCTCCAGCAAGTGATCCATGCCCCATGCTACAGAGGAAGGCGAAAAACCTCCAGGGCCTCAGCCAATCTATCCTGGAGGAAAATTCTTTCCCGATCCCAACTATGGCAATCATCTGAATCCTGAGCACGTGGGCAAAACTCACCAGCGAGACACCCAGGAAAAAGTTCTCTGTAGTAACTCCTATCATCCCGCCATTGGTCTATTTACCACCAATAGTGAAAGGTCAATTAGTTGCCAAGATCATGCTATCCCATAGACCATCCTCTTCATAAACCCATCTAGCTTAATCTTGAAGCCAGATAGATGTTTTGCCCCCACTACTTCCCTTGATGTAGGAGAACCATGTTTTAGTCCCTGCACTCCAATGCATTGTTATTTATACACAGTAGAACAGCATCACTGGGAAAACTTAAGAGAACCCTGCCCCAGAATATCACACAACCATGTGATTAAAACACTCTTCTGAGACAGAGACCCAACTTTAAAGATATGTTCCATCTCAGACAAAGGGGGAAGTAAACCTAGGTCTTCTATATCCTCAGTGAGGCTAAAGGTTACTAGGTAGATAGAGGAAAACTCCATTTTTTATGAGAAAGGGTGTAGGCACCTTACTCCAGCAGATGGTTTTGCCTCAGTCCACTAGAAAGATTCTTAATTGCAGGAGCCATTGCAGAGTTTGGATTTCGGTTTGGATGTGAACTTCAGCTCCTTACTTCATGGATTTGCTTGAATCTAAGAATTTAGACTGCATCCCTCTGTAATACAAATCTTCCTTAGCCAATCAGATTATTTCCCCATTTCGTAATATGATGCTACATATATACAAAAATTGAGCTGTTTGGTGAATAAGCAAAGAGCATGATAGAAGATCACTTAGCATGATAGAAGATCAGACCACTAACGCAGGATTTGGCTTTATACAGTACTACAGTTAGCTTAGTTAGTTTTTTTGGTTTTGAGATCACCAAAAATCTCTCTTATTGGGGAGTTACAAAATGAAGCCAGAAGCCAAAAAAGTTTTTAATGTAATCTGACTTGGTTTTTTTATAGATGAAAAATACAAGGTTAGCTATTGTGTGCTTTTGAAAGAATTATGAACAGTGGTTTTCCTCATTTAAGTGAAAGGATGTCTTCCTTCTTTTAGATTTCCCTGGCCTGTCCAGCAAACAATGATTCATATGAGTACTTTTTTTAAAATTCTCCTTCACATCAAGCCTTTTCTATTGCTCTGGGTCCAGAGACTGAATTGACCACAAGCTTATCTCCTGCAGAAGTGGTCTTCCCACCACATAACTCTTCTATAAAAGGACGATGGCTTTTTTTTTTCATCTTGGTGAGAGTTAGTTTAACTAGAGAGGAAAATGTGTCCAAAAATGATAAAAACTTTTAAAAGGATTAAAAACATGTGAATAACAAAGGCTACAGTTTAAGGAGAATAATTGTGTGTCTACACTGGCCCTTTTGTGCAAAAGCTTTCAGAGAGTAGGAAGTCAGTGTTCTTGCAGAAATTCAAGAGGCCAGTGTAGACAGCTGGCAAGTTTTTCCACAAAAGCAGCTGCTTTTGTGGAAAAACTTGCCAGTCTAGACAGCCAATGTGTTTATGGGAAATTTACATATATATCCACTTATCATGCCTAATTCATTTAATATTTTGGATCCAAATTAGATCCAACCTAAGGCATTCTTGAACCCTTTTTCCTGTTGAGTGACTATTACTGATGCTTTGTTCATACAAACAGCTGCTTCTTGTTCCATCAGGAACACCATTCCTATTTTCCATAAAAGCCGTCTATCTTAATAACTGACCAGATCTTTTTATGTTCAGCAATGGAATATCAGTCTACCCTTTACAGTAAGAATTTGAAATTTACTACTATATAATAATAAGACTATTCTAAGACTTTGCCACCTCATCTTTTTGGACACATGAAGTGCTGAATAAAATGCTATCAAAGACTGAACACAAAAACAAATATGAGATAAGCAGTGACAATGCCATTTTTTCAACAGTGGTGTTGAGTTTTGGGATTGATCTTTTTTCCAGTGGAAACTAGACCCAGGCCAAAACCAATATGAATTTCAATGAAACTTTTCTGTACCTCAAAAATGGTTCTGGTTTGTTGGGAGCATGTGTTAGAGTTTGGATTTGTGCTTATTTTATGTAATCAGATTCTTTCCATGCCATATTTGAACAACTCTTGCTAGCTTTCATTGGAATTGTGTGTATTTCAGAACTGGAGTAGAGTCCTTGTGAGCAAATCTTACCTTCAGATGCATGTCCACTGGAAGCCAAAGGAAAGTGAGGGGGAAAAAAGCATATTACTTCCATGTCTCTCTTCCACAGAAATTTGAATATATTCTCAAAGAGAATGCATCAGCATGAAGTAATGCCATCGACTGTGCATGCTAAATAATTTTCAGTGATTTTGCTTCATGTAGTTTGCTTACTATTTGCTTGTTGACTCTAGTTCTCAGTTTTCATGCTGTTTATACAGTAAATTTCTAAGTTCAAAAATTATTGTAAAACTAAAAAGCATAATTTTTTTAAAATAGTATAGGGTTCAAGGCTGCTTTTTAGATCCACATTCCATTGTTGTAAATATGCAGTGTTTTTATAAACCTTTTTAATGGATCCAGTGCCCATTAAACCTCTATGAACATATCAAAATCTACACCCATAAATGGCACTATGTGGTACTCTCACAAGCGGAGTTTATGACTGAATAATGTTCTTATCCCTATAAAATGGCAGTCATATGTTTTTGTGTAACTCTGTGTGAAATAAAATGTATTTCCACTTCTTTATCCCTCCATACTAGCTTCCTTCAACTCACATATCTAAGACGTATATAATCCCTAACATTATTCCATCATTTTGGGGCAACTCACACCTTTGCTTGTCTTTTAGGTGCCTTTGCATATGAAGACCTCTCTACATGAAGCAGAAATTCAAGAATGAGGGAGGGCAATTTAGGGAAAGCCATCAGGGCCATGGACTGGGGAAGCAACCATTTTACTTCACACGGAGTTGCACAAAAACATATGACTGCCATTTTATAGAGGCCAGGTTATTATTCATTTTTTAGCACTATATAAAGTGGTGCTTTACAAGGTTCATGAGCCTAAAGCTGCTAGCTACTACTCCAGTAACTGGTTTGTCCAGGCTAGGCACATTGACAGGTCAGTAGGACGGAGTTATATCCAAACTGTACCTATCTTGTGGAACAATAGAGGATTTCCATCTAAAAGAATATCAGTCTGCTGCCGTTGATGAGTACTAAATTTAACAAAGAAAATGCATGTTCTAAAACATTGTCATTTTACATTCCGTGTTTTATTAACCTGATTCTTCTCTTGTATCAGTGTTACATATAATTCAGTTGAATTATTCCTCTTTTACACAGAGGCAGCTGAGAGGAAATTCAATTGTGATATGTTTGGTAAAACAAATGCAGACATATCATCAATAAACCAGTTATTGCTCAATAAAACATGGTTATTGTGAATCACTAGCAATGTCCTTCCATGTACTGTTACCGCTTCTGCTTGCATGGTTTGAAATTCAATTCCGAATGACTCTACAGAAGCTGTGTTTATGTACTACAGTACTGAAAATTAACCTTGTTGTCTACTCTAAGCTACTTATAAAATACTAGTAATCTTTACACCCAAGCACACATGATCCACATACAGCAGCCCTTATCTCTGGAAGAAAAATCTCATTTTCCTCAAGGATAAGGATAAGTCTGAGTCATCTGGTCTAGTTGGCGCCAATGTTAAGAAGAGATACTGGAAAGATTATCAGGCTACAATTAGGGATTTTCAATTACCTAATTAAAAGCTAAATCCTCTCAGGCCAAGCCCAAAGGTTCCCATTCAAACAAATAACTGTGAGTAGCCCACGCTAATTGGAGGGTCCTATTGGGAAAGGCCATAATCACAAGAGTGGCCTGGTTTCTTCTGGTCACTTCTAATGAGTCACTGCCCACTGTGAAATTACTATTCCTATAGCTTCAGTGTCACAGTGACTATTAGAACTGACAGAATGGCCATTATCTTATAAAATTCTTCCTTGTAACTCTAAATAACCTGAAATTATTTTAGTTATGTCTCTGAGAGGTTACATGTGCGATGACGTAGCATAGAAATCCATAGGTCATTGTAAGTTTACAGGGTTTAAATTCCAGCAATGATGAGTAGATTACACCAACCAAATCTAGGTCCAGGACTATAGCATAGCCATCTGTTGTTTGTACTTTGAATCTAAATACATAAAATGTAGGACAAATCAATCGTCTATCTAAAATATTGACTCTTCAGCTAAGGATGAATAGCCTGTTCAGCAAAAACGAGCTTCTTTTGGAAGGGCAGCTATTGATGTATATTGTCAAATGATTAATCCTATCAGAGAGAACCTTAATTAGAAACATGCTCATTTGCTGTACTTGTCCCAGGAGTACTGAACTTTATACAGTATTAGTTGGCATTTGGCCTGACTGCGTGTCAGCACTGAATGGACAGTTTACAATACACATTGTTATCACGTATAGAAAAATGCAGCGATAGCACCAAAAAGCAATTTGAACAGAAATAAATTGATTTCCAATTAAGTTTAAGATTCTTTAGAAACAATTATGGTTGAACTCTGTGCTCCTTAATAGAATTTTTGTAATACAAACCCACAAATAAGTGGCAAGAGGATTTGTTTTATAAAATGTTATTAACAATATACTGCAATATACTGTTTGCTCCCGTCGCCCTCCCTCAGTGGGGACAGTGCCAACCTTAGCGTAAGATAAGCCAAATCCAGCTACATATTCTACATAGCTGGGGTTGTATACCTTAAGCCAACCTTCCAGGTCTAGTATAGACCTGACTTAAGAGTAATGGTTGGCACAAGAACTCCTGATTCAGCACTATCCCACGCCTATATCAGGAGGATTATATAGATAGCTGTTAGTCTGCCTTGTGCTGCCACATTCAAGACTTGATAAGACCTCTCTGGCTTTATTTTTTGCTACTTTCCCTTTTCCCTATTTATTTCATGGGGGTAGAGATTTCAGAGTTATTCTTCCAGAATTTACCTCTCATGATTTAAATGAAAGACAAACAATCCTGGATTACGGAGTTTCCCAATGGAAAGGCCAGGAGCTGAGCTAGGAGCAGGGAACAGCAGAAAAGTTAAAAACAGACAAAGATCCACGAGAGCTGTTTCATGGTGACAGGGCAGTGGTGCCTTAGCTGAGATTTCTGAGTGAAGGAATTGCCTGGGTTTTGTTTTGTCCGTCTTTCTTCAAGTAAATGTGGATACTCTACATTCTGTAAACAAACAGCTGACACTCAAAAATACTCTGTTTCTGTATTCTCATTCAGTGGGACCTGCCGCAAAGGTACCCTATGTCTGCTATCATTCAGCAAAGAGCCAAGAATATTTCTTTACCAATATAACATGCAACATCAAATGTATTCATCAGCTATCGGGCTGCGGAATATGTTGTTTTTTCATATGAGTTTTCTCTTGGCAAAAAGCAATCTCTCAACTAAGCAATGTAAATGTAACTGCGGGATACCAACAAAAATTAGTCATAACTAGCAGAATTGTAAACTATTTAAGATTAACAAAGGTCTCTTATACCTATATTTAATGAAATTTGAAATAACAGTTGACTTTATATTTCGGAGACAGATGGCAGACAAAGGGACCATTGCTTACCAATACCATTAAGAAAAATACATAAGTATTTGATTATAAACTTCAATGGAAAATTGTTTAAAATAAGAGTTGAGTGGAGGCAGAAGACTACATGAATCATCTGGTGTGGCTGATTTCCCCCAAACCTTTTTTTTAAAACAGCAGTACTGTGTCAGTGGAGTGAGGACATATTAGGAATGTGTTTACATTCGAGAATAAAATGGCTGCCATCAAAATCTCCACAACTACTGACCTGTTATTCTTAACATTATCTGAAGGCTGATCTGTACACTGTTTTGGTACTCATTTAACTGGTTAACTCTGGTCATGGTTTCTAAACTCATATTATTAAATAGGTGCAAATCCCTCATGGACACAGAGCAACATAATGATGCATTTTCAGCCACTGAAACGAAGGGTGTTCTGTGCTAAGACTTGGAAGGCCTATTTTAAATCCCTGTTCTGCCCCAGACTTAGTGTGTGGCTTGGTGCATGTCATTTATGTCTTATGATAGGACAAGAAGCAATGAGCTTAAATTGCAGCAAGGTACATTTAGGTTAAACCTTAGAAAAACTTCCTAACTGTCAGGATGGTTAAACACTGGAATAAATTGTCTAGGGAGGTTGTGGAATCTCTATCACTGGAGATATTTCAGAGCAGATTAGGGTGAATCTACACTACGTGAATCTTATTTTGATTGTTTTTCAAAATAGGCTAAATAAAACACTATTTTGAGACATCCTTTATCCCTCATGTAACGAGGCTTACAGAAATGCTGAAAGAGAATGTCCGCTGTATTTCGCAATAGTGGACATGTTCAAAAGATGTGGGGTAGCTATTTTGGGATATTTCTGGTATCATAAGAACATAAGAACATGCTAGAGTGCTGAGATTAAAAGACTTTTTTCTTAATTTTTCAAGCATCTCTGTTTTCAGGGTTACCATGAGGTCATTATTTGAGTCAAATGAGGAATGTAGGCAGCAGAACCTATAAGTTTCCTTTGTGCTATATAGTAGCACACAGGTGCTCACTCTGTATACCTAATTTTGGGAATGTTCCTTTAAAGCCACAGTTTATTTCAGAGATGTTTGATTGAGCTATATTGCCAGAAGTTGGTGTTATTTTATAAACTCTAGTCTAAGAAAGAGAGCAATGAAACATGGCAGATGTTAATGCAAGTCAAGGTATGAAATCAGAAATAAACTCCATTTATGGAGAACTCTAACCAATTCTGTAACACTTACTTAAATGGAGTTGGGTTTATGAAAGTAATCCCAGTGAAGTAATAGGCAATATTGACTGAGTAAATAGTATTCAAAGTGAATAAGGGTAATAAAGCTGGGCCCATAGGCAGAAATAAAAAATAATAAAAAGAAAAAGAATTGTAAACTGTTTGTTGTATACCCAATCATTGGTTGTTACCTTCTAGTAATCCATAATATTCTTGTTGCAATGTCTTAATTCCTTCCTCCTTAAATTAAATATCAGGTGAGGAACTGACAAGCCTGTGTTGATTGGCTAATTTCTGTAACCTCCTTCCTCATTCATAGCTTCTGCACTTCAGCTTCACTCCACATCTCTCCCCTTTACCTTCTTCTTTGTCCTGTTCTCATCAGCCTTCACTTCAATGTCTTCTTTCACGTCTTTTTTCTTTCTGCATAACTTATTCCCTCCTACCTAAATTTACTCCCTTTCCTGCCTGCTCCCCCACAAAAGTACTGTGGAACCAACACGATTGCGGCATTCACATTCTTCAGTTTGCTGGAGTGTTAAATTATTTTCTTCATCCTGTGTCGATTTTGTTGACTGAGATTCTAAATTCTTCAGGTCAGACTGTCTACTACTGTTTGTACAGGGCCCATTCAAGACTGGTCCTTAGGCACTACAATAAAAAAAACATGATTAGTAATAATGGAAGAAAAAAAACCCTCTTGAGGGCATTTAGAAGTACTAGAAGAGTTATTTTTATCTGTTTCCTTTCCACGCATCCTTCATTCTGAACCACAATATTTTCCAATACAAAGTCAAGGATGATCATTCCAAGTTTTTCCATGATCCCAGAGAAAAACTTTGCCCAATATGCTTAATCATTTCCTTAAAGTCCTTAAAACTGGTTTTAAATTATTTTTCATCTGTATGATTTTTCAATTTTCAATTTAGTGTTTTATAATGCTTATGATACACACATTTAAAATGATCTCTTAAACAATCTATTAAACAGAGAGAAGAAAATGTTCCATGCATTCCAATAAGATTGAGGATACAAATTATCATGAAGGAATAGATTGTTTTGATGCCTCTCACAAAAAATATTAACACATCTAGATGCTGAATATTTTATATAGGGCTAACTTAGTATTCACACTTTGAAAAAAGAGCTAGAGAAATTAAATATCAATAACTGGAGGGGTATTCAGTATGGAGATTTATGATGGTTATAGTCCATGGTCATCAACTATTTTCTAGCATATTTGTGTAGAAAAAATGTTTCATTTTCTTTAGATGACCATAAGGTTTTTTTCTAAATAATTGTGGCTTTGATATTCATTGTCTAATTACATCTAGAGGGGATACACTATATTTCCATTAGCGGCGAGTAGTCCTGTGGCACCTTATAGACTAACTGAAGTGTTGAAGCATAAGCTTTCGTGGGCAAAGACCCACTTCATCACATGCATGTGACGAAGTGGGTCTTTGCCCACGAAAGCTTATGATCTAACGCTTCAGTTAGTCTATAAGGTGCCACAGCACTCCTCGCCACTTTTGCAGATTCAGACTAACACGGCTACCCCTCTGATATATTTCCACTGTGTAGGAATTTTCTTTGGCTAGAATAAGTGTTGAGTGTCTTCAGTTCTCATCTTGGGCTAGAGCTCAGCTGGTGTAAATGGAAGCAGGTCTCTTGAAGTTGGTGGAATTATGTCAGTCTACACCAGCTAACCCCCCTTGTATTTATCTTTGCAATTGCCCTGAAAGGATATGAATGGAGCAAGTTTTACAATCAGAAGAAACGTTTTATTTTACAATCCTGTTCATAAGAACTAAGTCAAAATACTTATATTACTGGGACTTCCCACAACATATGTACAGTATGTACCCATGATTCTGCTGAGAGTTAGCTTATGAAGGCAAGTTCCATTCCTTTTTATAAACAGGAAGTCCTCAGAGATATGTAGATATGTAGAAATTAAAGATTTGGGAGGAAGCTATTAAAGAGAGACTTCTGGACATCTCTACTTTGTACTTCAAAAACTGCTTCAAAGTCCATGCTCGAGGTGGTTATTATGGCAACTTGTGGGGCACTGTAGATGAAGATGGAATGTAGGGCAGCAAACATTAAAAATCATTTGCAGAGCCCAGTTCACTCACACTGCTCTAATGTATCCAACAGTAGAAGAAAACAGAAAGAAAGTCCTGTATTCAAAGCAGATGTTAATTGCAGAATCACAATACAGGCTTTTAAGGGAAATGTTGCAATAATTAAGGTTCCAGCTTGAACTCAATGTGCCGCTATAAAAATTAAGAATGTTTATAGCCATGCAAGTGTTCCTTAAAATCAGACCTTAGGCCCAATTTTCTGGCGGTTTTTGTTCTGCACCCAGTAAGTACTACAAGTAGTGTTCTAATGGTTTGTAGTCATCAGTATGTGCTGAATAATGGCACTGTTCTGTGGCACCTTGAAATATTAATCATAGTAATAAGCAAGACAGACATTTTAACCAGTCAAAACATTTTTATTGTGAAAATTCCATACCTTGGAATTATACTTTGCTGTCTTATGAGTTTTGCCATAGTTGCTCTGCATTTCACATTTGGCAAGCTGTATTTTTAAGTACCAATTTTTCAATGTATTTCGTTCTACTCTATGCTAAGTTTTCTCACATATTCTGTTTTCTGTGTTGTTTCCTTCCATGTTATGTAAAGTTGCTTTCATTTATTCTCCGTGGTTAATACCTTTTGAAAGGCCAGTTTACAACATCTGTAAAACACAAAGTGGTGCCTTCTGAGCACATCGTCCCTATCTATAAGGTAGCAAATAATAGCATTGTACAGTGACTGCTTTGAACTAATCCCATAACAACACCGCATAATATTAAATTCCAAAATTTGCACTGATGTTACATCAAGGGTTTCAATTAAACTTACAGGCAGGAAATACAAAGTTAAAAATTACTTTGCGTAGTTTGAACAAAGTAAAGGCAAAACCTGTGCGATTGCATCACAAGAAGAAGAAAAAAACGCTATCGATAAAGCTCAGCTGAGCAGAATAAAGGACTTCCTGGGGAGCAGGCCTCAGACTATTGAATGAATAGCAATAGAAATGAAAGATTATCACAATCCTCACCACTTTCCTCTCCAAGTGCCAAGGACATTGCATGGATCTTGCTTTACCTAGCAGAAACACATAGCAATGTGTGTTATTGTGTGTGTACATATTTATTTTTTAATTCAAAAATAAAACTTCCTCTTTCATACACTCCTCACCTTGGGGAGAGGATAAGAGGATGATGACATGATGCATGTTAGTTTCATCCCTTACTGCGCTACTGGAAGATGCTCTGATTCTGCCATTATCTGGGTGTTATAAGGATCTGAATAGACTAGTGATGAGGACCGTAAGTTTCAAAGGTCTACTCACAAACAGTAAAATTAATCTCATCACAAATACATGAATCAGTTGTGCCAGATTTCATAGAATCATAGAATACTAGGACTGGAAGGGACCTCGAGAGGTCATCGAGTCCAGTCCCCTGCCCTCATGACAGGACCAAATACTGTCTAGACCATCCCTGATAGACATTTATCTAACCTATTCTTAAATATCTCCACAGATGGAGATTCCACAACCTCCCTGGGCAATTTATTCCACTGTTTGACCACCCTGACAGTTAGGAACTTTTTCCTAGTGTCTAACGTAAAGCTTCCTTGCTACAGTTTAAGCCCATTGCTTCTTGTTCTATCCTCAGAGGCCAAGATGAACAGGTTTTCTCCCTCCTCCTTATGACATCCTTTTAGATACCTGAAAACTGCTATCATGTCTCCCCTCAATCTTCTCTTTTCCAAAGTAAACAAACCTAATTCCTTCATCCTTCCCTCATAGGTCATGTTCTCTAGACCTTTAATCATTCTCGTTGCTCTTCTCTGGACCCTCTCCAATTTCTCAACATCTTTCTTGAAATGCCATGCCCAGAACTGAACACAATACTCCAATTGAGGCCTAACCAGCGCAGAGTAGAGCGGAAGAATGACTTCTCATGTCTTGCTCACAACACACCAGTTAATGCATCCCAGAATCATGTTTGCTTTCTTTGCAACAGCATCACACTGCTGACTCATATTCAACTTGTGGTCCACTATAACCCCTAGATCCCTTTCTGCTGTACTCCTTCCCAGACAGTCACTTCCCATTCTGTATGTATGAAACTGATAGTTCCTTCCTAAGTGGAGCACTTTGCATTTGTCTTTATTAAACTTCATCCTATTTACCTCAGAACATTTCTCCAATTTGTCCAGATCATTTTGAATTATGACCCCATCCTCCAGATTAGTCGCAACCCCTCTCAGCTTGATATCATCTGCAAACTTAATAAGCGTACTTTCTATATCAATATCTAAATCATTGATGAAGATATTGAACAGAGCCGGCCCCAAAACAGACCCCTGCGGAACCCCACTTGTTATGCCTTTCCAGCAGGACTGTGAACCATTGATAACTACTCTCTGAGTACGGTTTTCCAGCCAGTTATGCACCCACCTTATAGTAGCCCCATCTAAGATGTATTTTCCTAGTTTATTGATAAGAATATCATGCGAGTCTGTATCAAACACCTTACTAAAGTCTAGGTATGCCACATCCACCGCTTCTCCCTTATCCACACATTTTATCATTGTTCACTTACACCAGCTTTACATCAGTGGAATTATTCTGATTTACACAAGTGTAAGCAACAGGGGGATTTAGCCCTTGATATTTTAAAAAAACATATAAATACCCTTAAGACATTTTAAAGAAGATGTCCTTAATATTGTTGTCAATTCAGTTAAACCTAATTAAATCACTATGGGTACCAGTTATTCTTCCATCTAGATTTATGTAAAAAAAAACCTATTAAGCTCCTTTCTAAAATAGTTAGCTGAAAGAAGAGGAGCTCCCACCCAAAACACAGGTCATATGCAGGGCTGGAGTATGGCTTGAGCTATGAAATCGGCAGTGTTTGGCAAGGGTGTGACTGCACATAGAGGAGGCACTGTATTGTTTGATAGAGCTGTGTGTCTGTGAAACAGAAGGAACTGAAATACTACTGAAGCACACAGTGAAAGAGGCAAGGAAAGCGTCTTGGGACAATGAGGGCATGTCTACACTACAGAGTTTTGTCAGAAAAATGGCCATTTTTCCGACAAAACCTGAGTTACAACCACACTGCAATTGCGTTCTTCCAAAACTAAATCGAAAGAACAGAGGGTTTTTTCCAGCATTGATAATCCTCTTTCTATGAGGAAGAAGCCTTTTTCCAAACGAGCTTTTTCAGAAAAAAAAAAAGACAGGACTATGCAGCACTTTAAAGACTGATAAGATGGTTTATTAGGTGATGAGCTTTCGTGGTCCAGACCCACTTACTCAGATCAATTTGTGGAAGAAAATTGGCACGACCATATATACCAAAGTGATATAATCAAATAAAAGTGAACACACATAAAATTGACAAATCAGATTTTAGAACAGAGAGGGGGTGAGGGGAGAAGGTTAGTGTCAGTGAGGCAATGATATTAGGGGTAATAATTGGGGAAGCTATCACCCCTAATATCATTACCTCACAGACACTAACCTTCCCCCCTCACTCCCTCCTCTGTTCTAAAATCTGATTTGTCAATTTTATGTGTGTTCACTTTTTTTTCGATTGTATCACTTTGGTATATATGGTCATGTCAATTTTCTTCCACAAATTGACCTGAGGATAGGGGTCTGGACCACAAAAGCTCATCACCTAATAAACCATCTTGTTAGTCTTTAAAGTGCTGCATAGTCCTGTCTTTTGTTTCAGCTAGACCAGACTAACACTGCTGCATCTCTATCACTTTCAGAAAAAGGCATGTGTGGACGGGGAAGAGGGACTTCTTTCGAAGGAAGAGGAAAGAGGAAAAAGCACAGGTGTCCTGGTGGCCACTCTGTCCGTAGTAATCACAGTTTATATGCAAAATAGTGTCCAGTCAGTGTGGATGCTATCTTTCGAAAAAGCAGATTGCTTTTTTGATGCACTTTTGTGTGTGGATGGCTCTCTCTTGGAAGAAGTATTTTTGGAAGAGATCTTCCGAAAAAAGGTTCTTCCAAAAGAAGCCTGCAGCCTAAATAATAGCTTGTCTCCTGTTGTTTGAATTCTTACTCTGTTCAGGACTTGGTGCCTTTGTAAATAAACAGTATTCCATCAATGATATGCCTAGCTCTATCGTTTTTCAGCAGCCTTCAGTGATACCAAATATTGGCCACTTATTTGAGTGAAAAGAGAAGGGACTTATGAGCTGTCTCCTAAAATACTTCTCCAGTGGCACTGTTATTCAGGTTAAAATTCCATCAACATTTCTGTTATAGGCACTTTATATTTATTGGATATTTACAATTTGACCATTGAAATTCTCTGTGGGGATGCAATCAGACAAATAGTAATTTCTTTGTTCTGTATTTACACATTTTCAAAAATATGAGTTACTTCTAGAATTAAATAAAGTAGCTTTCTGGATCTAAGTACTTTCTTTGTACTATCAAGATGGAATCCCCACCACAACAGAGGAGGTGTCCTATATTAGTCCCCTTTAGGTCTGACTCTGCAAATTCTTAATCGTGGGAGCAGTGATCCACAAATAAGTAGTCCCAGTGAAGTCAACTACTCACAAATGGGGCTACTCATGCAAGTAGAGCTACCCAGTGTTTGCCCTTGGTTTAAGTGGATTGAACCCTTTTGGTGTTTGCAACAAAAAATTAAAATCGATGACTTATTTATTGTGAAAACTAAGCTGAGGACAATCATTTGTGCTCCCCCATATGGTCAGAAGCATGGAGAGACTCTAATAACATATGCCAGACACAGCAGAATCTGCTGCTGACAGCAGTGTACATGCAGCAAATGCATATTCATCAGTATCATGCCCTGTCATCCAAATGAAATGCAGGCAATATCCAGCTTCCTGAATAGCACTTGGTATTTGTGCTAGTCATCAAGTTTAAGGTTTAGTTTGCCCATCTCTAATTTTTATACTTCTAATTCCTCCTGGCCCAGCTGAAACAGACAGGAGGGACAGAACTGCACAAAGGAAATATTCTTCAAAAATAAATATTTCTGTTGGTTCACTTCCAGTTGAAGATTTGGATCAGGTCTTATTTCTTCAGAAATGATTCTCTAATGGTGCTAACCTAATTTTGTAACCTTGGATAGATGGCAATTTTATGTGCCCTTCTGCATCCCTGAAATTCTTAATGTGGGCACATTTCTGAAGATCTCTACATTCTCTAGAAATGGACCTATCTGATGGCAATTTCATAGCGTTTAACTGTGATTCATGATTAAATAGAAAGCAAGAGGTTTAGCATTCAAAAAAATCTTTTCTTTCAGAACTGGGTGGGAAATCTATAATTATGTATGATCTCATCTCCCCACCACAGGCAAATGGAAACCTAAGTTAAGCGTGAAAATGTTATGCTTTATTATTTTCTGTAGTACATATGTGAAAAGGTTTTTTTTAAAATATGACATTTCTGAGACAAATGTTTATTGAGTGAGATTAACCTTTTTTTCCCTAGAGTTAGGGCTGTCTGGTATATGGGAAGGGGGAGGGGGAAGAAAGAGGAGATATTATTGGATAGCATAAGACAGCTTTTTAAGCGACGTCGATAGATTATTCCCAAATAGATCTGGGTGAAAATGCAATATCATGTCGTCTAAAGCTCTTTATCAAAATAATGGGGGAAAGAAGTCCAAAAATCTAAACATTTTAACTTTTTGTTATGAAACAATGTTTCATTTAGAAATTTAGCTAGATTGAAAAAGTTTAGCTAAAAAAAGGTTTAAAATAACACTCACAGTGAAACGAAACATTTAAACCTAAAAAGACTTTTGTTTGTTGTTGTTTTTTCTGCTCAGTCACCAAATTGAAAAATCAGTTTATCCTGACCCAGCTCTACTCTCAAGTGAAACAGACTCCTCTGCCAACAGTGGTTATGTGATTCTTAATCATGGCTTCAATTCTAAACACTGAGCCAGATCCTCGGCTGGTCTGAATTGGCATAGCTTCATGAACTTCTCTCTAGATATGCCAATTTATAGCAGGTGAAGTCTGGCCCAGAACGTGCAATCCCAACCAACATAAATGGACTTTCCTTCCTCTCTCTCTCTCCTTATAGGTCTTTGTAGCATAATAAACACTAATCCCAGATATAGCCTATGCTGCTGACAGATGTCCTCAGTAATTATAGTGTTGTGTCGCCTGCTTACTATGTTTAGCATGATACTGACATATGGTAATTCTGCTACAATACTGGGGCACAGAGCCAACATTGTCATGTCCTATTTACAAAGTAATATGTTTGCAAGCCAACATGAATTTGTATAGGATGGAGCTTTATGATGAGGGCCTTCACACAATGCTTATTAGTGGGAGGAATGATATGTAAATGCAAAGATTAAGTGCTTTATTGTCATTAATCAATTAATTAATTAGGGTCAGGATGGCAGCTGGATAATCAGGATTTAGAATTTTGGAGATTGAGTCAATTGCTTTGTCCTCTCAGGCTCTCGACCTTTCCTCCAAGCCTAACCTTGCTGGTGCTTTCTCTACAATATTTACAAAATTAGTCCTTTCCTCATCATCCCCCCCTGCCAAGATGAACATCCTTGCTCTGATAATTTATCATGTAAACTCCTGCAGCCTCACTTTCCTAGATTTCCTTCTCACCCACCCCTGCATAGAATTCAAAATACAGCTGCAGAGATAATCTTGCTCTACTTCCACCCCTCAGTGGCTCTGCTTGTTCTTCCATATCCCATCCACTTTTCTATTCCTTCCTTTCAACATTCTCCATAACTCTGCTCCCCATGTCCTATATCCCATCCCTCCACGATAGCCCCTTCTGCCTATTACTGTCCATTCTGGCTTTCTCTGTTACATTTGTGATGCCTCCCCCCCAATGCTATATGAAAATAGGCTAATAAATATAAATATGCATAACTCAGAGAGGTTTTGGACAAAATACCTCATGTAACCTGTGATTTTTTGGCAGGATCTATATATCCTATTTCAGTGCATTTGTCATTCCTGTATGTAAAGTTAGAAATATGAAGCATGAGATTGTTTATATGTTTAAATGTGCTAATGTGAGCCATTATAGGTGCCCAGCCTTAATGACTGGGGGAGCAACTTAACAACTTGTTAACAGCCTTGTTTGTCCTGTAAGTCCAAAGATGATTGGACTAGTAAGATACGTGATTGTTCCTCTTGGTACTGATATTCCATTTTGACCCTGGTACTTTTCCATGGATGTCAAACAAAAGTTCCCTCCCTGGGGGAAAGACTATTTAAGTAATGGAAGCTATCAGCCCTTTGTCTTTGGCTGACCTGGAAAACCATGAAAGGATACAAAAAGCACTGGAGACCGAGGTCAGGATAAAAGAGTGCCTGACCTAAAGATTATGTCTGAAATAAAATAGCTCTTTAGGGTAAGAATCTGCTTGCAATAAGTTTCTTTTTTTTTTAGTGAAATAGAACTAGCTATGCATTTTCTTTCATTTACATGTATTTACTTTGATCTGTCTATTTTAACTTGCAACCCTTAAATACAATTGTTTGTACTTTTGTTTACTATCAGGTGCAGTGTAAGTAAATGCAAATATTTACACATAGAAAGACAGATTTATCTGGGGTTTTGATCCCTTTTAGAAACTGGTTTCCTGGGTGCTGTGCCCTAAAACTGCATCCTCCCAGAGCTGAAGTGGAACAGTATCTGCATTGCTCTTCAGGGAGGTTATTACCATAACTGTGTGCCTTGTCTGGGGGAGACTAGAAAATCTGAGCCAGTGGGACAGGGTCGGGGGGAGGGTGCTCCAGAGAGCAAGAAGGCAGGTGTCAGTGGCCTGATCATACCACTGGGGAATAATCCCAAAGAGACCTTGGGAATCTATGACCACACCCTGTCAAAACATTACCTTCTCCTACTTGGCCTATGGATCGAAAATTATTGCAAACAGAAGAAATGCAACTGAGGCAAGACTTACAAAAAAAAGACTCCATTTCAGATGCAGCTGTTCACTATTGTGACCTTATGACTCATTGAATCCCAGATAGGAGACATTCCTAGGAAACAGGAGGGAACCACCTTCACTGACATGGCACATGCCATTTCTGTCTTCAATCCCAACTCTAAAAAACTGGTGACTGATATGCTGTGGACATGATGTTTGGTAGTGGCTGGTAATAATAATATGGAATCTTAAACTGGTTAAAGGTAAGGAGCAAGCAGCTCATACTACGTTAAATACATAGTTTAATTCTTGCCATGTTTCATTCATTTTACTTGGTTTCATAATTAAACATTAGATAAAAAACTAGGTTTTTGTGAAATATTGATGTGATGGAGCAGAAGAACACTATCATACAGTGAATTATCCTTGGAGCATCTGAATTCAAGCTCTGGCATTTTCTGAGGAAATTACTTATGTTCAAGAATTTGACTATGGAGTAGCCACATGCCCTGAATAAGGACATTACATACTTGTTATGCCCAAGAGTAGATTAAATTGTGAATTGTGACTAAGAGTTACATTTTAGTCCCTGAGGGCTAGCCATGTTAGTTTGTAACTTAAAAACAACAAATAATCCTGTGGCACCTTAGAGACTGACAAAGAAATATATAGTATCAAGAGCTTTCATGAGCAAAATCCACTTCCTCAGCTGAGATGAGATAATATGCTCATCAATACAAGGGTCCCCACCCAGACTTTTATATTAAGCCCAAGACTTCCTTGCACTTCCTTAGCAATGGGGTTCTTAAAAAATCTTATTCCCAGGGACTAGTGGCTATTTGTGCAACTCCCACTGTAAGAGATGTAATGGCAATCTTAAAAGAAACACAGACTCGATCTCTCTTAACTTCTGCTAATTTCTTCCCGTGGTTTGAGCAGGACAGAAAATCCAAAGGGGTCCAGCTTGCTCCCTGTACTGTCCTCTTCCACTACCACACTCTGGATTTTCAGCATTTAGCACCAGGATAATATTTACTGTAATGATTTAGAAAAGCCGTGGGCAAATTCTTGGTTGGCATAACTCTGCTGATTTCCCCATAACTCCCCAAGTTTGCCAGTATGGCTTCATGCAATCTAGTCATTATACTTCCCACTGCAGAGTTACCATCATATGAAGAAGTCATTTAGAAGCACTCTGATCCTTTGAGCTCTTTGGATCTTATATTTGGGCTTAGTATGTGGATTAGTTACCATGCAAATATCATTTCAGTTTGTATTGGTAATTTTTCTCATGCCAGCATTGTGTAAAATTGCCACATACAATGAAAATAATTTAAAATAATAAACAAATGATTATCCCTGGCACATGATTCCCTTTTATGTGATTGAAATTAATTATCTCTTTCTCTGTGCCTGATACAGTTTCTGAGGGTGAAAGTTTAAAAAGGAAGTTGTTTCAGACAAAACAAGATATACACCCTAGCCTATTACATAAAATATACACATGCGTTTTCAAAAGAAAGGGCAATACAGATGAGTATAATGTGCCAAAACTCACCTACCTCGACCTCCATTCCCTGAGATGACTCAGAATTTGTGGGGCAAACTTTCCAGTAGTCCATCGTCTTATAAAAGTCTATGTCTAGAAACTGCTCCATTTGGTAATGATGCATTAGTGTGGTCCAAAAAGTTTATGGATTGCTTAACTATTGCCTCTCAAGTTAGTTGACCTTGCTGAATGATAGTATTCCCTGTGCTGTTGATCCCAAGATAGACCCAGCCTTTAAGGTACATAACACATCTTCTCCACAGACACCCAGGCTATGTCTAGACTGCAGGTTTGTTTTGGAAGAAGCTTTTCCTGAAGAGATCTTCCGATAAAATTTCTTCCAAAAGAGAGAGTCCACAGTGCAAAAGCACATAAAAAAAGCAGCCTGATTTTTTGAAGGATAGCGTCAATCTTCTTTTTTGAAAGATAGAGTCCACACTGAATGGACACTATCTTGCGTTTAAGCTGTGATTCCTAAAGACGGACTGGCCACCATGACACCTGTGCTTTTTCCTCTTTCCTCTTCTTCCAAAAGAACTCCCTCTTCCCCACAAACAGCCTTCTTCCTCGTAGAAAGAGGTTTACCACTGTTGGAAAAGCCTCTTTATTCTTTCAATTTCTTTCCAAAGAACGCGATTGCAGTGTGGTCGTAAGTGAAGTTTTTTTCAGAAAAATGGCCACGTAGTGTATAGAATCATAGAATCATAGAACCACAGAGCTGGAAGAGACCTCAAAAGGTCATCAAGTCCAGCTCCCTGCTCTAGGCAGGACCAATCCCAACTAAATCAACCCGGCCAGGGCTTTGTCAAGCCGAGACTTAAACACCTCTACGGATAGAGACTCCACTACTTCCCTAGGTAACCCATTCCAGTGCTTCACCACCTTCCTAGTGAAATAGTTTTTCCTAATATTCAACCTGGACCTCTCCCACCACAACTTGAGACCATTGCTCCTTGTTCAACCATCTGTCACTACTGAGAACAGCCTCTCTCCATCCTCTTTGGAACCTCCCTTCAGGAAGTTGAAGGCTGCTATCAAATTCCTCCTCACTCTTCACTTCTGCAGATTAACAGACACAGCTCTCTCAGCCTCTCCTAATAAGTCATATGCTCCAGCCCCCTAATCATTTTGGTTGCCCTCCACTGGACCTTCTCCAATGCGTTCACATCCTTTTTGTAGTGGGGAGCCCAGAACTGGACACAGTACTCCAGGTGTGACCTCACCAGAGCCGAATAAAGGGGAATAATGACATCTCTGGATCTGCTGCCAATGCTCCTCTTAATGCAACCTAATATACCATTAGCCTTCTTGGCTACAAGGGCACACTGTTGACTCATATCCAGTTTCTCATCCACTGTAACCACCAGGTCCTTTTCTGCAGAACTACTACTTAAGTTGTTGGTCCTCAGCTTGTAACAATGCTTGGGATTCTTCCGTCCCAAGTGCAGGACTCTGGATCGTCCTTCTTCCCTTTTTTGAAGATGGGCACTACATTTGCCTTTTTCCAGTCATCTGGGATTTCTCCCAATCTCCATGACTTTTCAAAGATAATGGCCAAAGGCTCCTCAATGACATTTGACATCTCCCTCAGTACCCTCGGATGCATTAAGTCCAGACCCATGGATTTGTATACGTTTAGCTTTTCTAAATAGTTTCTAACCTGTTCTTTACCCACCAAGGGCTGTCCATCTTCATCCCATCTTGCGTCACTTAGCACATTAGTCCGGGAGCCCACCTTGTCTGTGAATACAGAGGCAAAGAAAGCATTGAGTACTTCAGCTTTCCCCACATCATCTGTCACTAGCTTACCTCCTTCATCCAGTAGGGGCCACACACCCTCTCTGATCATCACCTTCTTGTTAACATGCCTGTAGAAACCTTTCTTGTTATCCTTCACATCCTTAGCCAGTCGCAATTCCATTTGCGCTTTCGCCGTCCTGATAAACCCCCAGCATTCTAGAGCTACACATTTAAACCCCTCCCTGGTCATTTGTCCAAGTTTCCACTTTTTGTAAGCTTCCTTGTTGTGCTTAAGTTCACCAAGGATTTCCCCTGTAAGCCAATCCGCTCTCCTACCATGTTTGCCTCTCTTGCTACACGTCAGGATGGTTTCTTTCTGTGCTTTCAATAAGGCGTCTTTAAAATACTGCCAGTTGTCCTGGACTCCTTTCCCCTTCATGTTAACATCCCAGGGGATTCTGCCCATCAGGTCTCTGAGGGAGTCAAAATCTGCTTTTTTGAAGTCCAAGGTGTGTATTTTACTACACTCTTTTCTTCCTTTGGTCAGGATTCTGAAATCTACCATCTCATGATCACTGCTTCCCAGGTTGTCACCCACCTCTACTTCCCCTATTAGTTCCTCCCTGTTTGTGAGACGAAGGTAAAGCAGCGCACGGCCCCTGGTCGGATCCTTCAGCACTTGTGCCAAGAAGTTATCACCAACATTCTCCAAAAACTTCCTGGATTGCCTGTGTACTGCTGTATTGGTTTCCCAACAGATGATTAAAGTCCCCCACGAGAACCAGAGCCTGCGATTCGGAAGCTTCTCTCAGTTGTCCGAAGAAAGCCTCATCTACTTCATCCACCTGATTCGGTGGCCTGTAGCAGACAACTACCACAACATCACTGCTGTTGTTTGCTCCTTTAAACTTAACCCATAGACTCTCAACAAGTTTTTCTCCCTCTTTATACTGGAGTTCAGAACAATCATAGTGCTCTCTTACATATAGTGCAACTCCTCCTCCTTTTCTCCCCTGACTGTTCTTTCTGAACTGTCTATACCCTTCCATGACAGCACTCCAGTCATGCGAGTCATCCCACCAAGTCTCTGTTATCCCAATTAAATCATATTTCTTGGACTGGGCCAGGGCCTCCAGTTCTTCCTGTTTGTTTCCCAGACTTCTTGCATTAGTGTACAAACACCTCAGATAACCAGTTGATCGCCCTATCTTCTCCATTCTTGTTCGTTCCTCTCTGCATTTGTTCCTGGTATCCGACTTTCCCACTCCCCTCAGGGTTTTGGTCACCGTCCCCCGACGAACCTAGTTTAAAGCCCTCCTCACTAGGTTTGCAAGCCTGCCCACGAAGATACTCCTTCCTCTCTTTGTTAGGTGGATCCCATCTCTTCTTAACAATCCTTGTGCCTGGAACAGAGTCACATGGTCAAAGAAACCAAAGCCCTCTTTACGACACAACCTGTGCAACCATGCATTTATGTCCTCAATTTGACGATCCCTGCACAGTCCTTTCCCTTCAACAGTGAGGATGGATGAGAACACCACTTGCGCTCCCAGTTCTTGGATCCTTCTTCTCTGAGCTACATAATCCTCAGTAACCCGCTCAAGGTCATTCTTGGCCGTATCGTTAGTTCCCATGTGGAGAAGCAGGAAGGGGTAGTGATCCAAAGGTTTGATCAGTTTGGTAAGCCTCTCAGTCACATCCCGAATGCAAGCTCCCGGTAAGCAGCACACCTCTCAAGATTCCAGGTCTGGATGGCAGATGGATGGCTCAGTCCCTCTTAAGAGGGAGTCCCCGACCACCACCACCCGTCATCTTCTTTTGGGGGTAGTGGCCGTGGAACCGCCATCCGTAGGATTACGCATCCCATTCCTTCCAGTAGATGGTGTTCCTTTCCAATTTCTTCCTTGTGAGGTCCCTTCCAAAGCATTCAGCACTGCAGAGCCTGTGGAGAGAGCCTGAAAGTGATTACTTACCTCTATAGCATTGCGGGATTCCCATGCTGGCCTTTTCCCCCTTCTAGAAGTTACATGCTGCCAGTTCTCTTCCTGGTCCCGTACTGCCCTCTCTGGCTCTTCCGCCTGCCGTGCTTGAAGGATTAAACACTGCCTTCTATCAAGAAAGTCTTCATCCTCTCTGATCGAGCATAGGGTCGACAGGCCTCCAGTCCTCTAATTTTTTCTTCCAAAATGGCGACCAGCTTGCACTTTGTGCATATGAAATCTGTTCTTTCATCCAGGAGAAAGACAAACATGGCATACATTATACAGGTAACAACAGCAGACCTATCACCATCCATCACTGTTGTCTTGGAGAAGAGATTTAAAAAGAAAGAAAGGCAAGAGAACATCACGCCCTTCCCTCTCTCCTTCCCAATTCCCTCTCTAAACTCCCTGTTAGCACTCACCTGTTCACAAGCTCCTTAGTCGCTTGCCCACTGCCTTATAAAGATTTGGAGTGCCTGAAAGTCCCTCCCCCACCAAGGCTCAGCCAATCAGCAGAGGCTTGTAGAATTCAAAGTTTAATTAGAAGCCAACAGTTTCCACCTGCCAATCACAGCACACACTCCATGAAGGAGAGGGGGAGGGCAAAGAAGTGGGGAAAAAAAGCCTCACTCAGAAACACAGGGGAAAAGACAAACAAAAACAAAAAAAGCCACACACCAACCCTCACTCACACACACAAGCTCAGCACAAAGCAAGAAAGCCCCAAACACAACACACACTTCCCTCTAGAGTCTTGTATCTGCTTCTCCTCTACCTGGAGAACTCCCTCTCTAAAGCCTCACTCACAAACACAGAGAGAGAAAAAAAACTCACACACACCAATCCTCACTCACAAATGCAAGCTCAGCACACAGTAAGAAAGCCCCAATAACAACACACACTTCCCTCAAGAGTCCTGTATCTGCTTCTCCTTTACCTGGAGAACTCCCTCTCTAAACTCCCTGTTAGCATTCACCTGTTCGCGTAGACATAGCCCCAGACGCCTCTGTTTCACACAATGTGTATTCAGACTCAGATCCTGAAAAGTATTTAGATACCTAAGTGGAATTAAAGTGTCTAAATAGCTTTGAGGATCTGTGCGGGCCTAAAAATTCAGATTTCAAACTTGCTTGTCTGTGTGTCAAATATCTAAATAAGTTTCCTGCTGTTCAGACATGCTGAGATCCTTCAGCTCACCTTAACATCCATGTAACATGGGATTGCCTAGCGTGAAAATCTAGAGGCCAGATTCTTGGCCTATGTAAATTGGCATAAGTATTGATGCCAATATAGAGCTGTGCTGATTTAATACCAGCTGAGAATCTTGCCCCCCCCCCAAAAAAGCCCTTCAATTTTTACCTACTTATCTGGTTTAGCTACCTAAGGAATCTAACTATAAGCACTGATGTTTCTAGTTGGGCCCTAAATGAGTGTTGTGCTTATCTCCAAAAGTGAAACACAACCTCTAGGAAGATTCCATATGTTATCGAGTCTGATTTTCATTTCATCAACAAGTAGCATGACAACTGCATTGCTTTGTAAAAGCTGTGAGATTCGAAGTGGGTACTTCAGCACACCTCTTGAAATGATAATGAAAAACAAATTCCATCCAACAACAGTGAAATAGTTTGGTTTGTGTTCCCACAGCAAAGAAGAGCGAAGAGCTGAAGTTTAATCTTTTGAAGGAAAGAGTGGCTGAAGGCAATAGAGCCAATGTGAAACAATGAACATTTCACGTTCTTCCATCAAAATATTTTGAAGGGAAAAGAAGTTCAAGACAGCAATTTGAATCTGGAAAATTACAGCCTTTTAATGATCGCTCCTGATTCTATTCACTGCCTTAAGTTTGATTGGATACCCCTTAATATTCCTTTCTGTGCTTGGCCTGAAAACAAATGTTATTGTTCTCTTTAAGGCTATAAGGAAAATCATGTTACTCATTGACTGAATTTTTGTATAAAAGCTTTTGTCATTGCAGGTGTTTGAGGAGCCCTGTTTTGATTCAGGTGTTTACATAATTTGCATTTTTCAATAAGTGTTTAATTTCTTCAATTTCCGCCTTGAGGGCGGGGGGCTGGACTCGATGACCTCTCGAGGTCCCTTCCAGTCCTATTATTCTATTATTCTATGATTCAATGATGTTCATGCCATCTCTTAAATTTCTGTTCCAAATTTTGGTCTTAGACATCAGTGATGAAGCCGCTCTATGCCTTGTTGGAATGGATATTTGATGTAGAGTCACAGTCCCATCTGGGGAATGATCGTCATGCCAAGGCTGGGATCTAAACCCAGGCTGTCCAGCATTTGTGCTGTACTTGCTCCTTTTCAGGAATGGCAGCAAAATGAGTCCCATCAATCCATCATCTCATTGTTCCTTGTCATTGCATGGTGCACAAATATGGACTCACACATACCCAGGACCTATCTTTCCCCCATCAGTACAGTTACAAACAATAAGGGCTCTGTATGTCTCAGTGTTCTCTATATAGATATCATGCGCCACCAAAACATGGCTGTCTATGGAGAGGAAGGACAAGCCGTGTTTCACAGCATCCTGTTGCACAAGAGGACAGGGAGTGAAAAAACATCACCATCTCAACTTCAAACTGCAGGAGGGGAGCTATTGTGGGTAGAAATTGAGACATGCAGACAGTCATCCCAGTCCCAAATGTGGCTGTGGAGGGAAGTAACTACGTTCCACCGAGTCAGTGTATCATTGCTCTTGAACTTTCTGCACAATTTGAAGCTGCCTCTCATTGGCAGAAGCAGGGAAATTGCCTGGCCTGTGTCAGAGGTGAATCCCCTGCAGTACGCTCCAGAGAATAAGATGAGGCACTTGCTCCTCCTTATACCTGTGGGATGAATCTGATCCATACATTTCAGAAAGATATATTAGTGATTTTAGATCTGTTTCTTTTCTGGCATGCACTTCTACATTTCAGGAGTGGATCTGTATTTTATTTTATTTTTCTAGGACTCAGTTATGACTCAGGAAATGAGCGCACAGAGGGGACAAGGGTGAAGGAAAAAATCCCACGTACTTTTATGTGGTCTACCTGACTTTGTCTCTCGCTGTTTAGGAATAAACAAGACTGTGTTTGCTCAGCAAAGCTGATGGTAGGAACTTTGCAGTGAAATGTCTTTCTGTAGGAAAATGCATTTTTGTAAAAGCAACACCTTTTTCAAGAAAAAGTTTGTTTCAGTGAATTTCCCATTTTGGAAACAAAACTTTGAAACCATTGAAATGTCCTATGTCAACATGTTTGAAACAGAAAGTTCAAATGTTTTGGTTCAAAATCTCTTTTGTTCAAAAAAGTGTTCATTTAATTTAAAAAATGTAAAAAAATACAAATCAAAATGTGAAAATCAAGAGAACATTTCAAAGTGAAATGTTTCAACTGACTCCATCTAAATTTTTTATTGGCTTTTCAGGTTGCCACAATTTAAGATTTTGACTTTTAATTAAAAAATTATTTTGAAATCTATCGAAGGGCAGGAGAATTTTTTCCTGCCCAGCTGTACTGCTCCCTTCTTCCTTGAGAACTGTGTGGCTATGTCTATACTGCACCTGTTTCATGTTAAAAAATATGCAAATGAGGTGAAGGATGGAATATTGCCATGCCTCACTGGCATAATTAATAAAGGCTCCGTTTTTGCACAAGAGGCTTTTGCGCAAAAAGGATCTGTCTACATAGCTCCTTTTTGTGCAAAAACTCTCTCTTGTGCAAGAGCCATTCTTCCTGAAAAATTAGGAAGAACGGCTCTTGTGCAAGAGGAGGTCTTGCCCCATTTGCATATTTGTTGCACAAAATGGGCGCAGCATAGACATAGCCTGAGTGTGTGAAGAATGAGTGGACTTTGGTTTACCCTTCTTAACCACTAGCCAAAGTAGCTGAACTAGCATGAGAGAAGGGAACAATTTTACTACTGTCACATATCAGCAGTAAATGATTATGCAACCTCTCCCCCAGACATGAGCAAGGAAGAAGTGGAGGAGGAATTATACCTCAGAAGCATACCTGCCCTAATGTTGTTTGTACAGAGAATAAATTAATGACTTCATTACTTCCATCTCAGCAGAAAGAATAACAAATAATAACTTAATATTAGAGTGGTCCAGTGTGCAAGAAGTCACTAATGACCATTTAGTGAATGACAGTGTTTATCACCAAGGTCTTCTATTTATTTACAAAGCAGGTATATTTTGTTTAACAGCAATGTATGATTTTCCACACTGTCCTACCAATGCATTTTCTACCTAACCTATATGGATAATTTTGAGGTCAGAAGGTATTTCCATCTCCATGCCCAATTATGGCCTAATCCAAGTTCCTTTGCAATGGGTAGAAAAACTCTTATTAACTGTGGAATATAGCCTAAATTCTAGGTGTGTCTGGTGAGACTGCTATCAAATACAATCAGTTATTGTTCTGGTTTTCACGCTGAACAGATGCCTGCTGGGTATTGGACTTCAAACACCAAGCTCATCTAGCACAGATCACCAGACAAAAAAAAAAATCGACTCCTGGGCTGGATTCAAGCTGGCAACCTAGAAGTAAAAGGTTTTCCCATTTTCCCTCTAGGACCACCAATCTGCCTCCTTTGCACCTCATGTTCATTTACAACATACTTTGTAAATTCATAGCCATTCTTTTTTTCAAAATACTAGGAGTTTGTCTCTCTCTCACACGTCTATCCTAGAATTATGGATAGTATCTTTATATTTAATTTATGAAATCCAGCACACAAGAGCTTTGCTCTGTTGCTCCTCCATTTCCACAAGTTATTTGATGGGACATCTACTTTGGCCTTGGTAATTGGGCAAGCAGTTCTCAGCTGTGGAGCCAGTTTGTGTGTCTGCCAGCTGGAGTGGTTACAAGAATATTGAAATATGCAGCATCCACCAAGAGGATTTACCCTCTTGAGTAAATTCAGAATTGGTTAATTTTCTCCTAGTGCTTTGTTGGCCTGTGGCCTTCTTCTTGAAGTCCATTCCTTCATCTTCTAAGTTGGTAATTACCTCCTGATTTTACAGTGATAATGTCTAAGGAAAGTAGCTGTTCTCACCTTACACTGAAAATGTAAGTGTTCTAAGAACTGATTTGACTATAAATCATCAATGAATCAACAATGTGATTTTCATACAAGATTAAGCACAAAAAACTATTTTAAAACTTATCTGATGTTTCTCACTTGACTTTTGACTCTTGTCATTTTACCCATGCACTGTGGTAGAGGTTGAGAGCTCATAAGTTATTAGATCTCTCTAATGGGTAAATATAAGTGTGTTACCTAGAAGGAGAGAGGAAAATTCTTAATTCTGTAACCCCAACACTTCCAGCTTCACAATGATTTCAGTAAAATTTTTAGGATGTCTCTATGCATGAAATGCTACACCAACACAGCTATAGATGGCACAGCACTTCAGTGTCAACACTCTTTACAGTGTTGGTGTGGGTTCTCCTGTTGCTATAGTTAATTCACCCTCCCGAGAGGCAGTGGCTAGATAAATTAAGGAATATTTCTGATCTGCACCAAGGGGCTAGCTCTTTATAGCTACATCTCTCAGAGTGTGGATTTTTCACTTTCTTGGGAGACATAGCTCTTCTGATGTAAATTTTCGGTACAGACCAGCCAGAGGTGAAAGCAGGGCATACTGGCAAGAAAGTGGCTCAAGTAGTTGACATTAAAGTGCTGTTGTGGCAGTGCCTTAACATGGGTGTGTAGTGGCTGTAATAAAACCACCTCAGTTAGGGGAATAGCTACCAGTGCTGGGAACCACACGTCCAGTGATGTAGCACTGTCTATATGCCTCTTTACAGTGCTGAAACTTGCATCACTTGGGGGAGGTGAATTCTCACCCCTGAGCAAGGACAGATTTAGCACTGTAAGTGGCAGTGCACTAGTAAGAAATTTAGATTAGTTTCACCCATGAGACCAGCTGTAATTATAACAATGCAATCCTGCTAGCGTGGATGCAGTTATAATGGTATGTGAAGGCTGTTCCACACTCTGGCACTTTGAGTGAAGAAGATGGCAGACCACAAGAGACCTTAAAATACCCCACTAATAAAGATTTTGATTTAAAAAAACTTGCCAAGGTCACAGAATCCCTGACGTTAGGTGGTACACTGCCACCACCCAAAGGCAAAAATCCCTTGGGAGCTCCGCAAGACACACTTGGGAATTTCTTCTTGTAGAGTAATCCTTACCTCTTTAACCCTCCCTTAGGTGAGAGCTAGAAAAACAAACTGTAACTCCTAATAGCTGACCTTCAGCATTAGGGATGTGCACACAGATTAAAAGTACAGAGAATCACTTCCCTGGGATTCAGTTTCAGATACAGTGTGGAGGGTACATAGGCTCAGCACAAAAGAGTTTACCGAAACCCAAAATAAAGAAAATAACTGATCACATCTAACTACACATTCTCTACTTTACTTAATTCTGTTATTCCAAGGTTCAGTCCTTTCTCGACATGGATATTGCTAAAAATTCCATGCCTAATTCCCAAGACTTACTTCATCACTCCCCCAGCTCTTACTCTGAACTCACACAAAAGACTGAAGCAGGTAGAACCTGTTTTTCAATTTAAATCTCTTACTCTCTTATGATTGGCTTTCCTGTCTCCCCACCAACACTTCCTAGATACCTGCTGTTTCTGGGCAATTTAGTTAACTGAATGTCTGGGATGTCTAGAAAAGGCATCCATCACATGGTATAAGGCACCTTAGCCTTGCTATAGCTATATCCACACAGGGGGCTTACTCTTTCCATAAAAAAAATCTCTCCCCTAATGGAAATTGTTATACTGATAAAAAAAATTGTGTAGATAGCAGGCCTTAGGTACCTCTGCAAAGGATTTACTAAACTTGTGAACCAGAGCAAATGAGAGCAGACTGTAACACTGTGTACAACTGCTGTTTGTAGGATAGGATAATTATTTCATGAAACATTTCCAAAAATAGAAGTTGTTTTCAGTGTAAAGAAACTCATTTACTTGTGGGAGTGAAGGGGTCAATTTTTTTGCACATTTCTGATTTTGTTTCAGATTTTTCATTGAAAATATTATTGAAATAATTTTGATGAAAATGTTGAAAATTGAGACATTATGTTTTGTTTTTCATTTCAAATAATAGACATTTCAAACACTTAAGAATAAACACAACTTTTCTGTTCTATTCTTTTTATTAAAAATAGTCAGTTTGACCCCTACCATGAGGCCATAGATATTTGCTATAATCCAGCTCTTTATTTCCACAAATCTTTGGTTTTCTTATTCTCCCTTGTTCCCTATCTACAGAGTGAGGGATATACTCTAATGGACTGTGCACAGTAGTGAGAGCCAGAAATACTCTGAGAATGAATTCCTAAACTAGATTAGAATAGTTTGAGGAAAGGAGAACACTCCTTTTGCAGCAATTAACTGAAGGGAATCTTTTAATGAATTTCTTTTACCAAGAAGGATTGCGCAAAAAAAGGTTGCTCATTCTTTATTTAATTCTCCCCTTATTGATGTGGTCATAGTACGACTATTCTAGCAAATCATAACTGTAACCTTGTTTTCATCTCTTGTCTTGGACATAAAACTGAGGCTATGCCTATGCTAGTACTTTTTTAGGTAAAACTTCTGTCATTCAGGGGTGTGAAAAAACACATCCTTGATTGACAGAAGTTTCACAGATAGAAATGCTAGGTGGGCAGCACTATGTCAGCAGTAGACACTCTCCTGCAGACATGGCTACTACTGCTCATTGTGGGTGGTTTAATTAAATGGACAGCAGAGCTCATACAGCAGCATACCTGCAGTGGTATAGCTGTGCCACTATAAGATCTGTCTAGTGGAGACGTGGCTTTAGACTTTCTTCTTCAGATTCTCACTCTATAAAGTACGGATAGCCATACCTATGTTTAAGCTGATAATTAAAATGATTACTTAGGTTGGGTCTGGAAGAGACCTCAGGAGGTCATCTAATCCAATCCCTTGCCCAAAGCAGGCCTGACCCCATCTAAACCATCTCAAGCAAGGCTTTGTCAAACCAGGACTTAAAAACGTCTAGAGATGGAGATTCCACCACCACCCTAAGTAACCCATTCCAGTGCTTCACCACCCTCCTAGTGAAATAGTTTGTTTACCTAATATCCAAACTAGTCCTTCCCCACAGTAACTTGAGACCATTGCTCCTTGTTCTGCCATCCGTCACTAGTGAGAACAGCCTTTCTCCAGCCTCTTTGAACCTCCCTTAAGGAAGTTGAAGGCTGCTACCAAATCCCCCCTCACTCTTCTCTTCTGCAGACTAAATAAGCCCAAATCCGTCAGCCTCTTCTCATAGGTCATGTGCTCCAGCCCCCTAATCATTTTGCTTGCCCTTCGATGGACCCTTTCCTATGTGTCCACAACCTTTCTGTAGAGGGGGGCCCAGAAATGGATGCAGTACTCCAGATGTGGCCTCACTATTGCCAAATAAAGGGGAATAATAACTTCTCTAGATCTGCTGGAAATGTTCCTCCTACTGCCCCCTAATATGTCATTAGCCTTCTTGGCTACAAGAGCACACTGTTGATTTATATCCAGCTTCTCATCCACTGTAATCCCCAGGTCCTTTTCTGCAGAACTGCTACTTAGCCAGTCGCTCCCCAGCCTGTAACAATGCTTGAGATTCTTCCATCCCAAGTGCAGGACTCTACACTTGTCCTTGTTAAACTTCATCAGATTTCTTTGGCCCAATCCTCCAATTTGTCTAGGTCACTCTGCCTATCCCTACCCTCCAACATATCTACCTCTCCCCCTAGCTTACTGCCATCTGGAAACTTGCTGAGGGTGCAATCCAGCCTTTCATTCAGGTCAGCGTTTCCCAAACTATGGTCCACAGCCCGGTACCGGGCCACGGAAAAAAAATACCGGGCCTCAGCGTGGCTGCCGGTAGGGGAGCAGAGTGGGGTGGGCTGGGAGGAGGTGGCAGTGGGGGGAAGGGAGAACCGGCCACCGGGAAGAAAGGTTGGTGGCAGCAGAGCTGTCCCACGAAGATCAGGGAAGGCGGTTGGGCTGCCGGTGGAAGCAGGGTTAGGGTTAGCGGCGTTGTCCCACGGAGATGACAGGAGAGGGAGTGAGCGGGGTTGGAGGCAGCGGCGCTGTCCCATGGAGATCTAGGAAGGTGGCCGGTAGAAGTAGGGTTGGAGGCAACAGGGCTGTCCCGCGGAGATGGGGGCGGGAGAGGGCAAGCAGGCGGCAGAAGCAGGGTTGGGGGTAGCGGGACTGTCCTGCAGAGATGGGAGGAGGCAGGCGGGCAGGTGACAGAAGCAGGGTTGGAGGCAGTGGGGCTGTCCAGCTAAATCTGGTAGGGCAGGTGGCGGAACCAGGGCTGGATGGGGGGTGGGAGGGCTGACCAGGGAAGAACAGGAGGAAGAGGACGGGAGATCCAGCTGCAGGAAGCAGGGCTGGATGGGGGCAGCTGGGCTGGTTTGCGGGGAGTTGTTGGGGGAGCTGGGCTGACCGGGGGAGATTGGTGGGAGGCGGGGGGAACTGGCTGCCGTAAGCAGGGCTGGACGGGGGCAGCAGGGCTTGACAGGGAGATTAGGAGGAGAACCGGGGTGGAGCGGGACTGACCTGGCCACATGCAGAACCTACAGACCCTGGCAGAGGAGTGAGTCTGCCTGGGGATTCTATTTTGCCCCCCCCCCATACCCTTCCTCGAGTAGTTGCGAATTGCCTGGCAGGTAGACACACTCAGGCAGTGTGAGCACATCTACTATCCAGGCAGTTTGCAGCTAAGGACTCATACACCTGATTATAATAAAACTTACCTAATTAGAAAATACCAGACATTTTATATGTCTGGTAATTTCTCAATTTGTTTCTCAGACAAAACCCTCAAACACCTCGCCACCATACCCTTCCTTGCACCCTCCCTCCTAGACAGCTACCCTACCCCGAGGCTGCTCCTGCTCCCACATCCTGGAGTGCCCATGCAGCGCCGGGTTCCCCAAGCTCTGGCCCAGGCTGGGTGGAGGATGCAGCCGGGTGAAAACTGAAAATTTATTCATTTTTCATTCTTTTTTTCATACGTGTGTATATTTTGGGACTGCAAAAAACAGTACTAAAAAAACTGGGTTCCAACTAAAGTAAAAAATTTGGGAAACCCTGACCTAGCCAGCTTTCTATTCATCTTACAGTCCATTTATCCATATTCCCTTAACTTGATGACAAAAATATTGTGGGTGACTGTATCAAAAGCTTTGCTAACGCTGGGTTTGTCTACACTGCCACCCTAATTCAAACTAGGGTGGCTAATGTAGGCATTCGAAGTTGCAAATGAAGCCCGGGATTTAAATATCACGGGCTTCATTTGCATCTTGCCGGGTGCTGCCATTTTTAAATCCCCCTTAGTGCGGACTCCTTGCCTGCGGCTACACGCGGCACAGAGTAGGTAGTTCGAATTAGGATCTCTAATTCGAACTACATTTACTCCTCGTGGAATGAGGTGTATCAGTAGTTCGAATTAGAGAGCCTAATTCAAACTACCTACTCCGTGCCGCATGTAGCCCTGGGCACGGAGTCCGCACTAAGGGGGATTTAAAAATGGCGGCGCCAGGCAAGATGCAAATGAAGCCCGGGATATTTAAATCCTGGGCTTCATTTGCAACTTCGAATGCCTATAGTTCGAACTAGGGTAGCAGTGTAGACATACCCGCTGGTACTAGGGGCTTCGGGAGGACCAGAAACAACGTATTTGAATATTCATCATTTGCTTAATGAATATGCAAATGAATGTTATTGGTCCTCCAAAAGCTCGTGAATGGATTTATTGGTCCCCGTGTCAAAAAGTTTGGGAACCCCTGATTCAGGTCATTAATAAAGATGATGAACAAAACCAGCCCTAGAATCGATCCTTGGGGCACTCCACTTGAAACCAACCACCAACCGGACATTGAGAAATTGATCACTACCCTTTCGGCCCAAACAATCTAGCCTGCTTTCTATCCACCTTATAGTTCATTTATCTAATCCATACTTCTTTAACTTGTTGGCAAGAATATTGTGGGAGACCGTATCAAAAGCTTTTCTAAAGTCAAGGAATATCACTGACTTCCCCATGTCTACAGAGCCAGTTATCTCATCATAGAAGCTAATCGGATTGGTCAGGCATGACTTGCCCTTTGTGAATCCATGTTGATTAGTCCTGGTCACTTTCTCCTCTTCTAAGTGCTTCAAAATGGATTCCTTTAGGATCCCCTCCTTGAATGAGGTAAGGCTGACTAGTCTGTAATTTCCTGGATTGTCCTTCTTTCCTTTTTGAAAGATGAGCAGTACATTAGCTTTTTTCCAATCATCCATGACCTCTCCCGATCTCCAAGGCTTCATCTAGACTAGCAAGATTTTGCGCAAAAACTTGCCAGCTGTCTCCATTGGCTGCTTGAATTTGTGCAATAGCACTGACTTTGTAATGTACAAAATCAGTGCTTCTTGCGCAAATACTTTCACGCTCCTGCTTGGGAAAAAGCCCTCTTGTGCAAGAATACTTGCGCAAGAGGGCCAACGTAGACAGGGAAGAACTGTTTTGTGCAAAAAAGCCCCGATGGTGAAAATGGTGATCGGGGCTTTCTTGCGCAAAATCGCATCTAGACTGGCCACGGATGCTTTTGCGCTAAAGCATCCATGCCAATCTAGACGCTCTTTTGCAGAAATACTTTTAACAGAAAAACTTTTCCGTTAAAAGTATTTCCGCAAAATCATGCCAGTCTAGACGCAGCCCAATAGTTTTCAAAGAGCATGGCCAAAGGCTCTGCAATGACATTTGCCAACTCCCTCAGTAACCTTAGATGCATTAAATCCACAGGTTGCCACATTGTTTGAAGATATTGAATGAGATCTTCAACGAGAATTAATGGACACCACTAGAATAGAGTGGAAGACAGAAATTCCCTCTCATAAGGGCTTTTTGGATTTTGAAATTTGACTATTGTGATTTGGAACAAAATCTAAAATTTCAAAATGCTCCATGAACAATTCTATAATAGTTTTTCAGTTTAGATTAACTAATTTTTTGATAATTTTGATTATAAATAGATAATTTCACAATTAAATGCTATTTCAAAACAAAAAAAAGATACATATTGTTCTGAAAATGTCAGAACTGAATATTTTGACATTGTCAGAATAGTTTTTCCTGGTTTTCCTCTGAAATAAAATTTTGGTGAAAGGACTACAATTTCGCAAATCATTTCTTTGTTGATGAAACTGCATTCTCATATGGAAAATGGTCCAGTCAAGCTTATTTCAATCAGCTCTTGATGTAACTAGGCATGGACTTGAATAGATCTGTACCCATTTCCATCAAATGAGGAGTTTTATTGTAACTTTTTTCCTAGTAACATTGGTATTGTATTCTTAGTTGCTTCTTTGTACACATAAATTCAGGCGTCCCATAAAAAAGCCAACATTAATGTTCCTTCCAATACTTTAAGGATTCAGTCCTATAAACCTTGACTTTGCATATTTGGGTCCCAATTTCCTTAGTTAAATAGTAGCTATAGTCACAATTCAGGGCTAGCTTCACCTTTGATCCTGTCTCCAATCTGAGTGCACTTTTTAAGGCTTCTTGCTTTTCCCTGTCTGGGATGGAATCTCAAGTTTTTCCCACTCTCAGACTGGCTGCCAGGCTATAACACCCTGTGTACCAGCTATGATTATTCAGCATGCCTGACTCGATTTTACCAGTTGCAAGACTTCCTTTCAGATGAGCCCAGTGATTCCAAACAGCCTTCTTAAACAAAGTATTGTTTAATCTTAATGGTTGTAGCCCAGTGTAACAAGAGAAAAAAACATATAACAGAACACCTATATGCATATCTATCTTACTAAAGGTCTTCCCAATATATTGGGGGTCCTGCACACCTTAGCTCAAATCTCTAGATTCCATCCCTTCAGGAAGTCCATCTTTTTAAATCTCCCTTTCAGTCTCTCCCATCTGTTTAGCCTGGAGGTGATGTAATCCTGAGGAAGCTGTATCACAGTCAACCATCCTTGGTGTTTGCCAAGGAACTTGTTTGCGAGCCTACTGTCATATCCATAGCTAAATTCCACACTAGTTTACTTTGTGCAATGATGGTGACTTCCATGGAGTTTCATAGATTATAAATCAGTGCTGAATTTGACACACAGGACATTATTTAGGTAACTACTTAAAGATATTAGCAGGGCAACAATGTCTGAAATCTTGTAATTCTTAACGACACTACATGTAGCTTTAGAGGGGATAAAACGGAGTCTTCCAGAATTGTAGCTGGAAGCATGTACCAAATCTGGTTTGTTTTTTTCTTTTACTTTTATCTAGTTTATCCTTGAAGAGCATAAACTGGAAAGTGTAATTTTGTGGCCAGTAATTATTTGCAATGGAAAGTAGTTCCCTGGCTAGCAAAACTTGCAATAGTATGCACTTGCTGAGAATGTAATTACAATGTATGCAGTACATACACACTCTATCAAGTAACAAGCTCTGGAAAGTGTTGCTCCATTCCCAGAGCAATGGAAACCCCTATAATTCTTCTGGAATGTCCTGGATTTTGTCATTTTAACTGAAGCCCTTTATACTATTGTATTTTGAGTCTCAATAAATTTAGCATAATTGGTATTTCATTTTCTCTTCTCTTGATACTTATTTTACCATCAATCAAAAAAATATTGTATAGAGACCACTTGAGGTTTTTTAAAGCAAGAGGCATGTTTCCCTAAAATTGCAGGTTAGATCCAATATATTAGTCCTTTCCACTGTGAACCTCCTTTAGCTTCAAATATTTCTCCTCTGGGCCATATTATTTTCCTTTTGAATAGTAGAACACAAGGACTGCATGGTCTCCTCTCAGGCTGAAGCCAATGCAGTATAGTTCATCATTCAGAGCAGGAAATGAGAATTCACTGAGTTGCCAACAATTCCCTGCTCTGCCAAGCTGTAATGGTGACATTTATGCTGTGCCTTTCATCTATATAGCATGCAAGCTACTAGAGAGTCACCACTGGGAAAATATATCCCTCCAAAGGAATGGGCCATCTCACAGCACAGCATCAGACTGCAGTTCAGCCCTGAGTCATAGGATTAATGGTACCTACTCTCATAGCTCGGGGGGGAAACCTTTTCTGTGATCTTAACTCCTTACTGAACCCCTGTACATACTCAATCACTGGTTCCACCTCTGCTTTCAGTAGTCTACGAGGAGATCCAGGATTCCCCACCTTTCTCCCATGCAGGAGATCAAAATGGATCCCCGGGGAACTTCTCTAGAAGCAAATAACAGATTGGGTCACATTTCATCCCACTCACTTGCCCTCTTCCTTGCATATATTCCCATCAAAAATATCAGTGCCCCACTGAACCTTTCAGTTAAACCATTTGTCCTTGGGTGATACGGGGCAACTTTCTGTTATTGTACCCAACACATCTTCCAAAATTCACTGAAATTTGGGACATGAAACTTGCCTCATGATCTGATAAGATCGCCTTAGAAAACTTGCGTGGTGAATAGTATTTAAGTCACTGGAACAGCTTCTAATTTGGAGAGAACTGTTTCTCTCTTTATCTAGGAGCGTGGGCCACTACTATCAAAATAAAGTCATTTGCATTCTGGATCAACCGGAACATATGGCCAATAATATCCACTCCCACTTTAAACATATCTCTTTGATCATAGGTAGTAGGTGTGGTAGAGCTTTTGGTGATCCTAGAGAAGATATGGGCAATAATTTTTGATGGGGGGGAGGCTCTCCAAGATTTTGGTAAGCAGTCTAGGGCTGCACTTTTCTATGGATGGGATCTAGGGTCTCAGATGGAGATTGAGTGCAGAAGGGAGCTTAGGGCAGGAGACTGGGGCATAGGAGAGGATGTGAGGTCTATTTCCCACTGTCCTTCCTTTTTTCCAGGCATAATTGGGGACCTATTTTTACTCCAGGTTTTCACCCTTCTCTTTCGGGCTTATTTTCCCTGAACAGCCTTTCTTGTACATAAAAGTGAGCAAGAGCTGCTAACGACCCTGGACATTCCTTACACACAGCCTTGTGCAGCTTGTAATAGGTTCTGTTCCCTTTCTCTTCATCCACTTTTTCAATTAATCTATCATTTTCTGCAGCAATTCCCCATGACTTAATTTATCTACCTTTCTAAAGTTTCTGAACCTGAGGCACTAAGTGTCTGGAGTAATCTGAAACCATTTTAACAAAGACATTTAAAAAACCTTGTATTTTCATGTGTCACTTACATACATATTATCTGAACACCTGTAATGCTTCACTTTTCAGCTTAGAGAAAAGGCCAGTCATGTTTTGGCACTCAGGAATGTTCTGAATGTTGCAGATTTTTTCAAATGTGGTCAAACATTCCTGAGTACAATCTATTTCCTTGTTACTGGGACACAATTTGTCCTAACTGGTTGGCTTTTTGAGAAGGATGGATTTACTGCTTGAAGGGTTTGCATCTATGTCTCCAGGATCTTGAGTCAGTATTCCCTCTCCTCAAATGTCAGCACTTTTAGCTCAAAGGTTTGCCAACATGCTGCTGCTTTGCTTTTCTGCCTCTTTTACTTCTCCGCTTCCCTCTTTGGGCATTTCTGTTCAACTTCCCATGCTTGGCATTCACATTCTTTGCTTTCTCTAACTCCAAACTGATCAGTTGTAACTTCTTGGAAGTTTTGCTTATGCTCATATTTACATTTTCTTTTGTCTTATTTCTCTCACCCAAAAGAGATCACAGAAAAATAACAAAAATGTTTTTTTGGTCTGTTTCTGACCTGACTTCTGAATCTTTAAGAATCTAACTTATCAATGCTTCGAGAATAAATTTCAGCCAACCAGCAAACTGTGTGTAAACCCTGTTCCTAATATGCCACAGTGGAGCTCAGAACTATGAGTGAGCTTGTTATCCTCCTTCCTTAGAAAAAGAGAGGTGTGCAAGAGCTAAAAGGGGTAACAGCAAGCTGCTAGATATCCCAGACAAATGTCTCAGGCCTCTTCAAGCTTTTACTGTGTCTTGCAGGTAATAGTTCTTTGAGCTGAGTCACTGACATTCTGTTGTGCTATCCAGCCCCTGTCACTGGACACGAAGTAATTACAAAGTCTACTGCCTCCAAAGAGACAATGCTGGTTACTTAAGTCAATTAAGAATTCACATATGATAAAGAAAGTGAAGTTTATTAACAAAGACAGAGATTCAGGTGATACTGAATATGGGTTGTAGAAACAAGTATGGTTACAAATATAACAGTATAAAACCCTCATATAAGACAATGGTTACTTTAGTGGATTAAAATCTTGTCTGGCATAAGTTTGTTTTCTGAAGCAACTTCTCAGTTTTACCAGCTCCAGAGCCAGGGCTCTGATTATGGCATTAGTGAGACTGATACTGGACTAGTGTGTATAGGTCCTCATGCCCACGTTTTAAAGGAGTGTTAAAACATTAGAGAGGGTTCAGAAAAGAGCCACAGAAATTATTTGCTCTCTGGACAAAAATGCCTTCAGGTAAAAGACTTAAGGTTTTTCTACACAGCAGTGTTATTTTGGAATAACTGATGTTATTTCAAAATAACATAGTCCACAACTACATTACAAGCAGTTATTTTGACATAATGTCAAAATAACGTTGAGCTGGAGGACTTCTTACTCCAACTCCTGTAACCCACATTTTATGAGGAGTAAGGGAAGTTGGAGGAAGAGTGCTTTCTTGGACTTGATGTATAGATAGTGCCTAAAGCCAAAATATTTTATTTCGACTTAGGCTATGCAATTGAAGTTGTGTAGCTTATTTCAGCTTTAGCCCTGATGTATAGACGTACCCTTTAAGAGCTCAAACTGTTTACTTATGAACAAGAAGATTTAGACGTGATTAGATTACAATGCATATGTATCTTCTTGGGGAGAGCTCAAACTGTTTACTTATGAACAAGAAGATTTAGACGTGATTAGATTACAATGCATATGTATCTTCTTGGGGAGAAAATGCTAGGTACAAAGGGGTTCTTTAGCTATAACAAAAAGCAAGGGATGGATGCTGAGGATGGACAAATTTGATGTTTTTAACAATTGGGGTGATTAATCATTGGAACAAATTACTAAGGGAAGTAGTGGAATCTCCATCTTTTGATACCTACAGATTAGGACTGGGTCCCTTTCTGGAATGTATGCATTAGTGAAACATAAGTTATTGGGTTCAGTACAGGAGTAATTTGGTCTAATTTAATGGTCTGTGTGATACAGAAAGTCAGACTAGATGATCTAATGATCCCTTTTGTCCTTAAACTCTGCCTACAAATCTCTATCTGTATCTAATCAGATGTCACACATTAAGCAGAAATAAGGCTGGTCAATATTTGGATGAGAAATCTCTAAGGAAAGCTGAAGGCGTGTCCAATGGGCAAAGAAGTCACTGACATGTGATGGCAATTCCTGACAAACTCACTGCACCTTTCACATTGTTGTCACAGTATTTATCTATAAGGAATGTCATGTGAAGTACCAAGTGAGAGCTTATATCTTTTTGGTCACCATAAACATTGTGAGCTGAAAGCATGTTTGTTAATCAAGAAGTTGTAGGTATATACTAAAAATGTATTCAAACTGTGTAACTGGGAGAGGTTGGTAAACACGTGTGTCCCAGACAAAGGAGTGTTGATGCATCTGTTCTCTTAGGTTTTTGGATGTAACAATGGGAATAATAGGAGAACCAGAAAAGGGACACGGTGCTACCACTTTGGGGAATAAGCAGCAAAAACACTCTTCAAAGGTTCTTGGAACATATGAAGTGGGGAAAAAGACATTGTGGTTGACCGTCTTGGAAGGAGTAAAAAAGACTGTGCTGCTTGTATTAATGAAAGTTGAGCCCTGGCTCTGGGGCTGGTGAAACTGAGAAGTTGCTTCAGGTAACAAACTTATGCTAGACAAGATTTTAATCCACTAAGTAACCATTGTCTTATATGAGGGTTTTATACTGTTATATTTGTAACCGTAGATCCCTACTCTTTGGCCTTGTCTACATTTATCAGGAGAAGGACACTGAGGGGATCGATCTTCCAGGGTTTGGACCCACTAAATCAACTGCTGATTGTACTCCCATCGAACCTGGCACTCTACTGAAGCAAGAAGGGTAAGGGGAGTCAACAGGAGAGTTTCTCTGATCAACCCCCTGCTCTGAAGATGCTGCAGTAACTCAAACTAAGGTACATCGATTACAGCTACTCTAGTCATGTATGGGGAGTGTATTACTTTTCAGTGATACAATCTGCTTTCCAGGATAAAATCCTCTATTCTATAAGTATGGTCGGCTTTCCTTGTTCCTAGATGTATGACCTTTTATTTGGCAGTATTAAAATATATTGTATTTTAACAGGCCTATCTTACCAAGGGATGCAGATCACTCTGTATAATTGCCCTTCCCTCGATCACTCAACAGTTCTGGGCCTTATTGTCATTTTGTCTCATGTTCATAAGTACCATGCTTCTCGTGGAACGAGGTGTACCGGTAGTTCGGAATAGGAAGCCTAATCCGAACTACCTAGTTCATGCCGCGTGTAGCCGCGGGCACGGAGTCCGAACTAGCGGACATTTAAAAATGGCGGCGCCAGGCAATATGCAAATATGCAATATGCGATATGCAAATGAAATATGCAATATGCAAATGAAGCCCGGGAAATTCAAATCCCGGGCTTCATTTGCAACTCCGGTTGCCTACATTAACCACCCTAGTTCGAACTAGGGTGGTAGTGTAGACATACCCTTAGGTGCTTGATTGGGTAGTTCTTGTTCACCTGTTCAGGTTCTAACTTATGACCCCATATGGAGTCAGGAAGAATTTTCCCCAGACCTCTGCAGTGACTTTGGAGATTTGTTGCTCTCTTTTCCAGTGTCTGGGTGCAGGTCACTTGCCGGGATTATCTGGGTATATCTCTCTTAAACGTTTCTGCCATTGTGAGACCTTTGACCACTGTTAGTCCTTAGGCCTCCTATTCTCTATCTGTGGCACATAATGGTCTAGTCTCTTGTGCCTTGCTATACTGTGGTCCAATTTGGCTGCTATGTTTACTGTGCAGATGCTAGTTAGTGTTGCTGGCCTATGCTACACAGAAGGTCAGATTAGACTTGTTCTCAAAGTTCATTGCACCATGACTGCCTTTTGACAATAAAGTTACTACATGATGCCTGGGAGCGGTATCAGAGCCCAAGCCATACCAGGTGGGGGAAAGGGAGATTGCAGTATGAGTCCCATACCCCTCCTGGTCAGGATGGAACCTGGGTTTTGGCTAAAATTGGGATGTGTCACACTTTGGTGTCCCGACCCACAGTTTGAGAACTGGAGTCCCTTCTGGCCCTAAACTCTGTTGACACCAGTCTTTGGTTGTCATCCCCAAATTGTATCAGCAATAATTTTATATTTGCTTCCAAATCATTGATGAAAATAGTGAATAGTGTGAGACCTAGTACTGATCTCTGCAGAATCCTACTAGAAATGCCTCCTGAAATAATATCTCCCCACTTGCCTAGATCTTGTTTAATTACAACATCTCATACCCTAACCACTGGAACTTGTTTCCTTCCTATCATGTTGTAGCTATTCTTTGAATAGAAACAGGACAAGTTTCCAGATCTGTCAGTCCAGTAACTATCATCAGTCCTCAAATGAACTTTTAAAAAGATCTGAAAAATGAAAATGTCTCTAAATTACCCTCTCTTCCAACTCTACTGTTTATTAATGTACTGGTCTCTAAATCTTAACAACAAATAGAGTGATGAGCAGACCTAGAATGAAACCTGAGCTGAAATAAGTAAGGATTTTTAAAAATAGTGTCAGAATAACCTACTAAACTGTTTAGAATTACAATAAGGGTATGTCTACACTAGCCCCCTAGTTCGAACTAGGGAGGCTAATGTAGGCATTCGAAGTTGCAAATGAAGCCCAGGATTTAAATATCCAGGGCTTTATTTGCATATTCCCGTCTGGTCGCCATTTTTAAATTCCACTAGTCCGAAATAACTGCACACGGCTACACACGGCAGTGAAACGGTAATTCAAACTAAGTCCTTAGTTTGAATTAACTGTTACTCGTCCTGGAATGAGGTATCATTTGCAACTTTGAATGCCTACATTAGCCTCCCTAGTTCGAACTAAGGGGCTAGTGCAGACATACCCTTAATTTACATTAATGTAAATTCCTATCTTCATCTTTTATTGTTCTAATTAGGTCATTTACCTAAGCCTCCAAATTACTAACATGAATTGTGCTTAGTTGTGCCATTTTTTACCACTCCCTCCCCCAAAGATTTTTCCTTTTTAAATTGGAAAATTCTCAAATTATCTGGTTGGCCCCAACCTGTTCCAAATTCTCACAAGATTAGGTTGATACAGAGCATCTTTGTTTTGCAGTTGTTAGAGTTCTAAAGCAGTTGTTGAGGTCTCTGGATTCTGAACATTTGTCATCACTTAATTCTAATCTGAATTATTGGCACTGAAGAGGGTATAGCTCATTGCTGTGGGAAAGTTTTCAGGAGATGAAAGTATTGTGAATTACAACATTTGCATCAAAGCTGGTCAGATGAGAAAAAAAATCCTGCAGGGAATTTCAACTTTTGTGTGAAAAATTGAAAATGGGAATATTTGTATTTTAGAACCATGGTGCATAAACACAGTTGTAGTTTGGATGCCTTTCTCACAATGTACTACTGTCTTCGCTCTTCATAAACTGTTGTGATACAGCTTGGAAGATAAATTCCAGCTGGGAATCCCTGCCTATAGATGAGATCTGGGCATGAGGCACTTGAACTACAACTCCCATGAGGAACCACATTGAAATAAGTGAGTACTAAGGTGTTTGGTCCACATTTTCATCTGGTCAAATCCAATTTTCTTTGCAAAACAGCATCAGTGGGAATTTTTTGACCAGATATAATATTCATCTGAAAAGGGGACTTTTTAAGTTTGTATTTGTATGTGAACTGTTTTTAAAAATTATGCGATGTAGGATACCTCAACTTTTGGACACCTAACTGTAGTTTATTTAAAGGAGCCTTCTTTTAAGAGGTCATGTGTCCTACATCAACTGAAAATCAGGCTTTTTAAGACATTTAAATTTGAATATCCCATAACGGAGATACCCATCTAATATTATCAATGGAATGGTTTAGTGTATAGATGCCACAAGGATTATGATTATTTTTATCTCCAAAGGGAAACAAACAGTAATGAATCAGAGGGGTAGCCGTGTTAGTCTGAATCTGCAAAAGCGACGAGGAGTCCTGTGGCACCTTATAGACTAACTGAAGTGTAGGAGCATAAGCTTTCGTGGGCAAAGACCCACTTCGTCAGATGCATGTAGTGGAAATTTCCAGAGACAGGAATAAATATGCAGGCCAGGATCAGGCTGGAGATGACGAGGTGGATCCAATCAAGGAGGATGAGGCCCACTTCTAGCAGCTGATCTGGAGGTGTGAATTCCAAGAGAGCAGAAGCTGCTTTTGTAGTTAGCAAGCCATTCACAGTCTTTGTTTAATCCAGAGTTGATTGTGTCAAACTTAAAGATGAACTGTAGCTCAGCAGTTTCTCTTTGAAGTCTGGTCCTGAAGTTTTTTTGCTGCAGGATGGCTACTTTTAGATCTGCAATTGTGTGTCCAGGAAGATTGAAGTGTTCCCCTACAGGTTTTTGTATGTTGCCATTCCTAATATCAGATTTGTGTCCATTGATTCTTTTACGTAGGGACTGTCCTGTTTGGCCGATGTATATAGCAGTGGGGCATTGTTGGCACATGATGGCATATATTACGTTGGTGGATGTGCAGGAGAATGTACCAGTGACAGTATGGCTGATCTGGTTAGGCCTTTGATGGTATTGCTGGTGTATATATGTGGGCAGAGTTGGCACCGAGGTTTGTTGCAAGGATTGGTTCCTGAGTTCGAGTTATTATGGTGCGGTGTGTAGTTGCTGGTGAGAATATGCTTCAGGTTGGCGGGTTGTCTGTGGGCAAGGACCGGCCTACCTCCCAAGGCCTGTGAAAGCGAGGGATCATTGTCCAGGATGGGTTGAAGATCACTAATGATGCATTGGAGAGGTTTTAGCTGGGGACTGTAGGTGATGGCCAGTGGTGTTCTGTTGGTTTCTTTCTTGGGCTTGTCCCGTAGCAGGAGGCTTCTGGGTACACGTCTGGCTCTGTCAATCTGTCTCCTCACTTCCTCGTGTGGGTATTGCAGTTTACAGAATGCTTGTTGAAGATCTTGTAGGTGTAGGTCTCTGTCTGAGGGGTTGGAGCATATGCGGTTGTACCTCAGTGCTTGGCTGTAAACAATGGATCGTGTGGTGTGTCTGGGATGGAAACTGGAGGCATGAAGGTAAGTATAGCGGTCGGTAGGTTTTCGGTATAGGGTGGTATTGATATGAAAGTATTTGAGAACTTTTTTCAAGATTATTTTGCACATTATCACAGTCCTGTTAAGGCCCATAATAAATAGGGTGCTGGACTAAGTGCTGGGAGAACTTGGTTGTATTCCTGGCTCTGCTACTGGTCTGTAGTGTGATCTTGGGCAAGTCACTTCACTTCTCTATGCTTCTGTTTCCCTATCCAGTGTTCATCTTCACTAGTTATACGTTAAGCTCTTTGCAGCTGGGACTGACTTTTACTGTGTGTTTGTATAGCACCTCCTACAGTGGGACTCTGATCTTGAGGGCTCTAAGTGCTATTATAACACACATAAATAATAATAATAAATTCTGGCCTGGAACAGGAAAGGCTGCTCTCAAAATTTTTCTGTCCCACTGCAGATATATTATAGATCTATTGAAAATGTCAGTCTTTTCCAGATGCCCAATCTAGTTTCACGGTTCCTAGACATTAGGATTAGCATTCAGAGTTTTGAATACTTAGCAAATTCTCATACTTTAACTTTTTTTTAAAAGAATAACCCTATGCATAAAAGAGACTCTTGCTTCGCATTCCTCCTTCTCCTTCAAATTACACCTCGGGTTTGGCCTTCATTAAATAGGGCTGTGAAAAAATCCACACTTTGTGCACTGCAGTTAGGTCAACCTCACTCTGCCTCCCCATAACCTCTCTCCACACTAGATACATCTGGGACAAAGGATGAATCCTTTTATCAACCTAGCTGATACCTCTTTTTGGTTGAGTGGCGGGGGGAGGGGTGGTGTAGGGGAAGAGAGTGTTTATCACAGTGATAAAAAGAAAAGAAACTAATACAAAAACATTCTATCACTGTCATGTCTACACTACAGCAGCATAGCTAGAGCAGTGCTTTAATTAAGCTAGTCCTACTAAAGAACCTCATTCTACTGACAAGTACACCAAATTATAATTAGTAGCTAACTTCATAACAGCCTACAAAACTCCTCAATATCATGTACTAGCCTCCATCATACCCTTCCTACTGTATCAACATCAGCAAATCAATGCATCCTGCATCATGCCTTAAAGATCAATAAGAGCTCTTTGGAGGATGACGATTTTCTTTTACAGAAGCTTTCGAAGGTTCAGAATTTGCTTTTGTTCCATATTTGAACCAAACCTTTTGAATATTTGTGTGAAACAGAATTGTCTCAAGATATCCATTTTTAAATAAAAGAACTCAGGTTTCTCTGTCTCTCTGGTCAAATATGACGAGAAAAAGCCAGGAACCAACAAATCCTTTCTGACAAAAACTTTCTGACAAAATCCTTTCTGACATTTTGCTGAAGCCCAAATGTTTTGCAAAGGTATCTCAGTTTTGACAAAAAAATCCTGTATTTCAACAACTTTTCATTTTTTTCCAAACAGTCCCCATACATGGGCTATCTGAAGGCCAAGGATAGGAGTTTGTGCCAAACCCTGAAGTCCCCGCAAGCTTTACTGTCATCTCTGTCTCTTGTACACTAAGTAGTGCCCAAATCCAGCAATTCTGCATATAATCACTGTGTGTGTGTCTGGCTACTGGTTTAGTCTGACAAGATGTTGGGACCAATCCTGACAAATCACTGAAGTCTATCACAGTCTATCTAATGTGGTGGTTGCACGTAGGAAGGAAAGACAGTCCAGTGATTAGGATATTAGCCTAAGTCTTGGGAAACCTGCATTTAACTCCCTGAATTGCCTCCTGTGTGATATTGAGCACATCACTTGGCCTCACAGAGTCTCCATTCTGCATCTGTAAAGAGGGATAATAATATTACCCTGCCTGAGTCTTCAGGATAAATACAGTAAATATTGTAAGTCCCTCACCTACTACAGCAGGAATGACTTAGGGTATGTCTACACTAGAAAGTTAGTTCGAACTAATGGACGTTAGTTCGAACTAACTTTCCTATGCGCTACACTAGCGCTCCGCTAGTTCGAATTTGAATCGAACTAGCGGAGCGCTTAGTTCGAACTAGGAAAACCTCATTTTACGAGGACTAACGCCTAGTTCGAACTAGCTAGTTCGAACTAAGGGCTGTGTAGCCCTTTAGTTCGAACTAGTGGGAGGCTAGCCCTCCCCAGGTTTCCCTGGTGGCCACTCTGGCCAACACCAGGGAAACTCTATGCCCCCCTCCCGGCCCCGGACCCCTTAAAGGGGCACGGGCTGGCTACGGTGCCCGTGCCAGGTGCAAGCCTGCCAGCACCCAGCTAGCAGACCCTGCACCTGGCACGGCACAGAGCCACCCACCCGATGCCTCCCAGCCCACCCCCTCTTGCCGGGACCAGGCTGGCGGCTCCCGGGAGCTTGCCCTGGACCGCAAGAGGCGGGCACCTTCCTGGGCTAGTGCGGACATCGTGGACCTCGTCCACGATCTCCGCACTAGGCACAGGAAAGTGGCCGGCTAGGGCAGGAGAGCTGCCAGCCTGGCCACCCAGGAGCAGGTGTGCATGAAAATCAAGGGGGTCCACTGAGACCCCCGACCCTGAGCCCTGAGCTTACAATGGCCGTCCTGGGTCAGACCAAAGGTCCATCTAGCCCAGTAGCCTCTCTGCCAACAGCGGCCAACCCTAGGGACCCTGGAGGGGATGGACCGAAGACAATGACCAAGCCATTTGTCTCGTGCCATCCCTCTCCAGCCTTCCACAAACTTTGGGCAGGGACACCACTCCTACCCTCTGGCTAATAGGACTCCATGGACCCAACCTCCATCACTTGATCTCACTTCCCTTTAAAGTCTGTTCTAGTTGTAGCCTTCACAGCCTCCTGCAGCAAGGAGTTCCACAGGTTAACTATTTGCTTTGGGAAGAAGAACAACTTTCTCTTACTAGTTTGAAGCCTGCTACCCATTCCTTTCCTTTTGTGTCCTCTAGTCCTTCTTTATGGGAACTCATGAAGAACTTTTCTGAATGCACCCTCTCCACCCAACCCCTGCTTTTAGAGACCTCTATCCTGTCCCCCCTCCGTCTCCTCTTTTCTAAGCTGAACAGTCCCAGTCTCTGTAGCCTCTCTTCATCTGGGACCTGTTCCCAACCCCTGATCATGTTAGTTGCCCTCCCCTCTCCCAGCCTTTCTCTTCCCCTCTCCCACCTCCTTTTCCCAGTCTCCCCCAGTTTTTTTCAATAAAGACAGAGTCAATGTTGGAAGAAACGTTAGCTTTATTTTGTACATCAATAAGAAGGGGGGCTAGGGAAGGGCAAGTGGAAGAAGGTGAGGGAGGAATGGGGCACGAGCCCCCGATGGGGAGGACTGGGCTGGCTCTGCGGGCTTCTGGGGGTGGAAGCTCTCCTGCAGCCCCCCAATTACTCCCTCTCCCCAGATGGCAGCCTGCGGCAAGTGCAGCCGGGCTGATGGCCGAGTGGTGTGATGTGCCCAGTGTGGGCACTCAGGGCACTCCAAGCCAGAACTTCTTTGCAAGCGGGGCACCCCTTAGAACTGTGTGTCCGGGGTGGGGGTCGGGACCCTTTAAGCGCAGCCCTCGGCTAGCCTGAGACAGTATCTCCACGCTCTAAGTCCTCCTTTTATGCCCTGCCGGCACTGCTTCCGGCCATCATTAAGCCCTGTTCAGAGTCCACTCAATGTGGACTTACTAGTTCGAACTAGCAAAACGCTAGTTCGAACTAGTTTTTAGTTCTAGATGCGTTAGTTCGAACTAGCTTAGTTCGAATTAACTAATTCGAACTAAGTTAGTTCGAACTAGCGCTGTAGTGTAGACGTACCCTTAAATAATTGCTACTTGGATTGAGGAAGGGGCAGAAGGCTGATTTCTGAGCTAAGATTTGGCCCAGTTTAGTAGCATCATGGGCCAAATTGGTAAGTGGGAAAAGAAGAAGCAAATTCATTTACCTATCTGCTTTGAACTAATTATCTGACAACACCTCTGGAAGCAGTACCGTATTAACATCTTGTTGGAGAAAGTTATACGAGGTCTTTAAAACTGATAAAACCAGAAACTTTGATGAGAAACGAGAACTAATAGACTAAATAAGGATCTGCTTCCCAGCTTGTGTGAATCAGCCAGTCATCTATAACATCTTGTGCCTTTAAGAGTATTAATATTTGGCCTACCACAGTGACTTCACAGTGACTGTATTTTTAATAATCCAATTAGTCATTCCCAACTGAAGCGTTCTAATTGATTACTTTTCAGCTTCCTCTGGTGATAAATGTAATGGATGTTTTTGTCAAGCAAATTGGCTTCCTCTCAATATCTGTTTCTTGATGTCATTGCCTCTCAAGTTAATGGCCCGGTGTATTTCTATAAATAGATGAGTGGCTAGCCAAGAAAGAGCTGTGTATTTCCTGACAGTGCAAATTTCATACTGGTTTAATTACCACAAATGTACACTCCTGAGCCACTCCTATTTCATGGAGCATTATAGGAATTAGGGAATAACTTGGACGTTAACATATCCTGCTTTACAAACAAAAGAGAAACGAATTAAATGCTCCTCTGAACTGTCAGTGGTTTTCACTTTGGGGAATTGGCTTTCTCAGAAGAGGCTACAGCAGAAGCTATGAACTATGTCTGATCTTGAGAGTATTTATGATATTTATTTAGTTCTCAACCCACGGTGTATTTGAAAAACACAGAGTAAGTTGTGTGCCCATGTGGGGCATGCGCACACACACACACACACACACACACACACACACACACAATGAGACTGCATTTGCATAAAATCTTGTATTTTAGCTATGTGTACAGATAGCTGCAGGCAATTTCTCTGCAACCCCCGAAAGAAACAGGAACCCAAAAGAGGAGAGATAGTTACCTTAAAATACCAGTCTTTCTGGGTATGTCTACACTACAAAGTTAGTTCGAACTAACTTTCATAGGCGCCCCACTCCCGGAAGCAACCCCCCTGGCGGCGTGTAGTACAGCCGGGGCAGACCGACCACTCCGGTGCGGGGCACTTTTGCCTCCTCCCTCCCCCGCTTTGTCTCTGGGGCGGGCCATCCCCTCCTTGCAGCTCCTCTCCCCGCCCCGGCGCAGTGGCCGACGAGTGCCATACCTGCATGAGCACCGCTCCGACGGTGGATCTCCCCACGCCGAACTGGTTCCCGACGGATCGGTAGCTGTCCGGCGTGGAGAGCTTCCAGAGGGCGATGGCCACCTGCTTCTGGAGGGGGATGGCGGGCCTCATGCGAGAGTCCCTTCTGCGCAGAGCAGGGGCGAGCCACTCGCAGAGCTCCAGGAAGGTATCCCTCCTCATCCTGAAGTTCTGGGTCCACTGTCGGTCTTCCCAGCGCTCCAGGACGATGCGGTCCCACCAGCCGCTGCTGGTGTCCAGACGCCAGATGCGGCGGGGCATGCCGGTGCCGGGGCGCCGCCGCGGCTCCTCCACGGCCCCCAGGGCAGCCAGGTGGAGAGGCAGGGGGCTGACGTGCACCAGGAGGTGCCAGGCAGCCTCGAGCCATTGCTGGCAGGCTTGCAGCAGCAAGTCCAGAAAGTGCACCAGAAGGTGCAGGGCGAGCTGTGGCTCCATGTTGCCACCTGCGGCAGCATCCCCAAAGGGAAGCACCGACACACACGGGCTCAGAGATCAACGCTTTGCTGTCCCTCGGCGAGGTTGGCAAGCAAGCAGGAAAAGCTGAGAACCAGCTGTCCGGGGGGGTCCCTTTAAGCACGAGCCTCAGATAGCCTCAGACAGCAGCCACACAAAGCAACTACTGACCTGATGCCCTGCCAGAACTAGTTTCAGCTGCCCTTAAATGCGCCCCTGCGTCCAATCAGTGTGGACGCGCTAGTTCGAATTAGCAAAACGCTAATTCGAACTAGTTTTTAGTTCTAGATGCGTTAGTTCGAATTAGCTTAGTTCGAATTAACTAATTCAAACCAAGTTAGTTCGAATTAACGTTGTAGTGTAGACGTACCCTCTGTGTCTCCATAAGGGTAGTCAATTTTGTGCACTTCCCTCCATTATCTAGAACAGTCTCCATTCCTATCTACACCTAACAAACATCCTGATTCTCATTTACATTCCACTGCAAAATTGACACTGAATGAAATATTTTTTGTACCTACAGCAAAGCAGCTGGATTTTTGGCCTTTTACCAGTTCCATATTGGCTAGGAAGATCTTTGGTTTTTTGCCAGAGATGTTTGCATTATTTTGTAGTAGTGAAAATAATGTTGTCAGTCTTTATGGAATAGAATTTTTTAACAACTATAGTACCTAGAAGGTTGAATGCATTCTACACTGGCTGTGATCCTGTCAGATTTACAGGCAAAACAGAGCAATGCCAAGTCTTTGACTGAATGGGAAACCTTTGAGGAAAACCCAGTTTACTGCAGTGCCTAAAGATGGTGCTAGGGGCCCTTATGCTTATGTCCTTGGGAGATAGAAAAACAGGGTTCTGACCATTATAGGTGCCTTAAGATCCTATAGGTATTTTTCATAAGGGAAAAGCTGTTAACTTAGCTGGCTAGACCAAATTCCAACTCGCTTCATTACATTCTGCCTTTCTAAATTGCCCTACAATTCAGTAGGCTATATTATTCTTCTTTACTAGCTGTTCTCAAAGAGTATTGCTATATGCTTTCAACAGCTGCTGACTTAAATGATTAAATGATTCTTGAATTTCATTTCTATAAAGGTTTGGAAAGTATTTTGGGATGAAAAGCCATATATGTTAATATAAAGTGCAATTATAATAATGAGAGGGGAAAAAAGATGCATTAGAACATGTTGTCCATGCTCTGAAAGTGCAAAATATGTCCCCAAACAAAGAACGTTTTTGGTGTTAACTGTTTCACTCCCAAACTGCCACTGCCTTTAGATGCTCTTAAGAATTTTGTAATTAAACTGGTAACACATTTAATATTAGGCAAAGTAGGCATGATAGATAGAAGGGGTACTGCTCTTTTCTAAACATCCCAGCCATTCAATTAATTAAACTGACTGTAAAGGGTTAAACCTAGAAAGATTGAGCATTCTGGAAGTGTTGACAGGGAACCAGGAGAGCGAATAGGAAGAGTGATAGATTTTTGTATCAAAACCAGATTCTGCCTGCTTTAGTTTTTTGTGTGAGTTCAGAGCAAGAGCTGAGGGATTGGGGATGGACTGAGCCAAGAACCAGGCATGGAATTTTCAGCAATATCCATGTCTAGAAAGGGCAGAACCTTGGAACAACAGATGTGAGTAAAATGGGGAATGTTTAGTTAGACACTACCAGGTTATTTTCTTTTGGGGGGGCAGGAGAGTTAGTTAAACTCCTCTGCGCTGAACCTATGTCCCTCCTTCCCCATACTCTGTATCTGAAAATGAATCCCAGGGAAGTAATTCTCTGTGCTTTTAATCTGCTTTTTTTCAGTTGCTCTGTAACACCTGACAACCAAATATACTTTACCAAGTATGTCGTCTCTGTTTTGTTAATAAAATCACCTTTTTATTACTTTAATCTGATTCCTGTGTCCAAGAAAGCAGGTGCACATGCCTGAGGCTGAAGGTCGACTATTAGGAATTGCAGTTTGTTTTCAAGATCTTTCCTGAGGAAGGGTTAAAGAGGTTGGGGATACCCTTCAGGAAGAAATTCCCAAGTGCATCTTCCTGGGCTCTCAAAGGCTTTTTGCATTTGGATGGTGCAGCACACGTCCCAAGTTCAGGACCCTGGGTAGATTTATTAAGCATAAGCCTTTAATGGCAGGATATTTTAATGTGTCCTCCAAGCCCCCACCTTCTGCACTCGAAGTGCCAGGGTGGGTAAGAGCCTTCACAGTAGCTATTTGGGAGCTATCATTTATCCTAGCATGAATCCACAGTAACTCCATTGATTTCATTGGAGTTGCTCTGATTTTAAATTATGTAAATAGGAGCAGAATTAGCCTTTAATAAACCAAAACTATTTTAGATGTATTTTATTCCAGGATTATGAGTGCTTCGGGGTTAGGTGCCCTGGAGTTTCTTCACCTTGTGCCAGGAGAGGTTGCGGGTGAAAACTTTTGCACAGAGAAATGGAAGAGATTGGCTTAACTCTTCTCAATATCCTTCCTTTGTCCCTGACCTCTGACTCCTATTTTCTTCTATAATACAAAATATAATATTATTCTTTGAGCACCACTCCTCATGGAGTGAATATAGACCTAACTGTATTGATTTTGATATTATTGGTACCAATTTAAAGCAGCTGGGGATCTGGCTTTCATAGCTGAATCCCTACATTCCCCACATTATATCCCCCTGAACTCACATGCTACATTATCAGATGTTACTTGCATGGAACACAGTGAGCTACATGCTTGGCTTTGCACATATAGCACAAAATTGTACTGTCAGGTTATGAGAGGGTGAAAATTTGGATGGCTCTGAGCATGAAGTGGCCATATTTATTATTTATTCTGGAAGTTAGGACCTTAATATTTACACACTGAGTAGTACCGTGTCATACACTAAACATAGGTCAAAGTTGTCACTGAGGTAAGCCATTTAGGTCAATGGACTTAGTTGAGGGAAGAAATCTGTCTAGTTCCTGTCAGAACAACATGAAAGCATGAAGAATATTGGCTCACTAGCCTTATAAGTCTAATTCCTGGCTATTTGTAGGACTTCTGGGAATGATGAGGCTACCAAGAAGAGCGGTAGTAGTTGTGTAAGTGGGATATACAGAGATTAAAATATCACTTTTGTAATCCAGAGCTTCTATCCTATGTAAAATCAAGCTGTGTATGGGGCTTTCACAGTTACATTGAGCAAGACTAATGGACTAAGCACTGTGATGGTCAGCACTATAGAAAGCTCAAAAATATGCAGTGTTCTTATGCATCTGTTTCCTAGTGTTCAGGGCCTATGGGAGAAGTTGAAAAGGGGAAGAGGATGAAGAAAATATGTTATAGAACCTGCACAACTGAGCAAGGAATGCTGACTCCAGGAGGGAAAAACCCTCAACCAATGTGAAGATGTATGAACAAGCAACACTATGCTTTAAGCAAGCTCATCTTTTGTGGCAGATGAGAAAAGCCAACACTGACCTCACAGGCAATATAGGTATCAAGTTTTTACTAGGATAGTGATTACAGTGGGATTTTTACAAGGAGAGTCTTTATATGGCATATATTTAGAGAGAGAGAGAATGTGTATATGTACTGTGCATGACCCTGATCACTGGTAGTCCAGTTTACCACATAGACCAGTGGTTCTGAACCAGAGGTACATGTATCCCTTTGGATACATAGAAGTCTTCCAGGGGAGTGCATCAACTATTCTAGGGTATGTCTACACTACCACCCTAGTTCGAACTAGGATGGTTAATGTAGTCAATCGAAGTTGCAAATGAAGCCCGGGATTTAAATATCCCGGGCTTCATTTGCATCTTGCCGGGCGCCGCCATTTTTAAATCCCCGGTAGTTCGGACTCCGTGCCCGCAGCTACACGCGGCACGGAGTAGGTAGTTCGAATTAGGCTTTCTAATTCGAACTACCGTTACTCCTTTCTAATTCGAACTACCTACTCCGTGCCACGTGTAGCCGCGGGCACAGAGTCCAAACTACCGGGGATTTAAAAATGGTGGCGCCCAGCAAGATGCAAATGAAGCCCAGGATATTTAAATCCCGGGCTTCATTTGCAACTTCAGTTGACTACATTAACCACCCTAGTTCGAACTAGGGTGGCAGTGTAGCCATACCCCTAGATATTTGCCTATTTTTAAAATAGGCTACATAAAAAGCACCAGTGAAGTCAGTTTACTGACTCTTTACTCTGCTCTATAAACTGTACCCTGAAATGTAGGTACAATATTTATATTCCAAACAGTTAATTTTATAATTATATGGTAAAAATGAGAATGTGAGCAATTTTTCAGTAATAGTGTGCTGTGATACATTTGTATTTTTGTCTGATTGTGTACACATTGGGTTTTAAGTGAGGGAAAACTTGGGGTACACAAGATAAATCAGACCCTTGAAAGGGGTACAGTAGTCTGGAGAAATGAAGAACCAAAGCCATAGACAACAGAATCTTCCTGAAAGAGAAAGACGCCAGAAAGACACATTACTCCACATTTTAGCCACTGGTGCTTGAACACTTTGATGCATTAGACAAAAATAAGTGTAGCTTCCATCTGAGTAATCAAAGGAAAAGACTGATCCTGCAGTTAAATCACAATTAGTACCTTCTATGAAAATGCACAATCATTATGAATTAAATTGTCCACATTTGGAATGTTCATCCCATGGAAATTCAGACATTTAAACATTTGTTTTTGTCCCAAGTTGGAATGAAAAATGGAAATGTAAAGAAAATTTAAATTTCACAGAAGGGCCATGTGAAAAAGATGTATCTAGAAATGTTGAAAAATCATAAATAGATAGGGCAGGAAGCATGGGTGGCACCATTCCGAGTGTCTCCCCCAGTTTCCTGAGGCTGCCTGCATTTCAGCCCTGTCAAGGCCGGGCAGAGTGGCCAGACCTCCAAGGGCCTAGGATGTACCTGCACTACAGGGCCAGAGAGGACCATCCACTGTGTTCTGCTCACCCTACAGGGCTGGGGATGTCTCTTGCCCTTCCCATGCTACAGTGAAGTCCTGTCCCTGCCGTATGGGGGCAGTTCCCACAAGGGGTCTGGGCAGAAGGGTTAGGGCCTCAGGCAGCAGTATGGGTTTAGGGGCTTGCCTCCTCTAGACCGAGGTTCACCCACCACCCATTGCTGGAAGAGACCTCAAGAGATCACCTATCCAGCCTCCTCTCTAAGGCAGGATTAGGTATAACTAGAAGCTTTTCAGGCCTACAGAGATGTGTTTTCCACAAGCTCCATGGGTAATCTATTCCATCCTTACAGGGAGAAAGATTTTCCTTATATAGGGTATGTCTAGACTACACCTCTCTGTCGACAGAAAGATTTAGATTATGCATGACGAAATTGTTAATGAAGCCGGGTTTTGAATATCCCGTGCCTCATTAGCATAAAGATGGCCACCGCTTTTTTTTGAAATGGAGTTTTTTTGAAAAAAATGGCAGTCTAGACGCGGATCTGTCAAAAATAAAGCCTTTTTCGACAGATTCTGTAAATCTAATTTTTTGACGAATACAGGATCTGTCGAAAAAGGCTTTATTTTCGACAGATCCGCATCTAGACTACTGGTTTTTTCGAAAAAAACTCCATTAAAAATAAAGCGGCAGCCATGTTTATGCTAATGAGGCACAGGATATTTAAATCCTGGCTTCATTAGCAAGTTCGACATGCTTGATTTGCATCCCTCTGTTGACAGAGGGATGCAGTCTAGCCGTAGCCATAGTGTAGTAGTAAATCTTCCTTGTTGCAAATTAAGCCAGTTACTTCTTGTCTAACACTCAGTGGACATGAAGAACAACTGATAGCTATCCTCTTGGTGACAACGTTTTACATATTCAAAGTTTTTAAATCATGATTTGAGGGTGGCAGTAACTCAGCCAGATGTTAAGGGGTCTATTACTGGAGTGGGAAGGCAAGGTTTTGAGGCCTGTGATATGCAGGACAACAGACTAAACAGTCACTGTGGTCCTTTTGGCCTTAAAGTCTACATCTCCCACCAGTCTTCTCTGGCTTAGACATATCCAGTTCTTTCTTCTTAGATCATGTTTCCTAAACCTCTTTTATTGCTCTTTTCTGAACTCTCTCCAGTTTGTTCACATCTTTCCCAAAGTCTGGTGCCCAAAACTGGACACCATACTTCAGCTGAGATCTCCCCAGTACTGATTACAGTGGGACAATTACCTCCTGTGTCTTACATAGAAAACTCCTGTTAATACATTTCAGAAATACATTTACCTTTTTTTTCAGGATCATCACATTGTTGACTCATGTTCAATCTGTGACCCTTACAGACTCCCCAGATCCTTTTCTGCATTGCTGCTGGCTCACCAGTTAGTCCCATTTTGTATTTTTGCATTTGATTTTCACTTTCTAGAGTGTTGTAATTTGCACTTGACTTTACTGAGTTTTATCTTGTTGATTTCAAACCACTTCTCATATTTATCAAAGGTGCTCTGAACTCTACTCCAGTCCTCCAAAGTGCTAGCAATCCCTCCCAGTTTGGTGTCACCCACAAATTTTGTAAATGTATTTTGTAAGTTTCATTAACAGAGTCATTAATGAAAATACTTACTAGTACCAGATGCAGGATAGACTTCTGCAGTATTCCACTTGCTATGGCTTCCCAGTGAACCACCAATACCTAGTCTTGGACCACAGTTTTGCAACCACTTGTTCATTCATCTTATTGTAATTTGGTGTTACTGCTTCATAATTTTCTTTGCAGTTTGCTTCAATTACATTTAGTTTTGGTATATTCTATCAAAAAGACTTTTTTCAACATTCTCCAAAATAACATATTATATTTCAGTGTATTGACTGACCCGTACTGTTTTGTTTCAAGTCTGTCTGTTATTTAACTGTGTTTTTCTATAATGGTGCTTTGATTGAAGAGGCTTTTATTTTCAGAATGTGATGTCCCCATTCTTTGATATCTCAAGGCTGTCAAGGCTGACACTTTTTCAGTTGTTGTGGTGGGGTAAATTTTTGGGAGCAAAAGATAGCTTTGTGCCTTCAAAAAAACTTCAAAAACCTGAAAACAAATGTCATGCTTTCAATGCTGTAAAGGAACTCATACTCTGAGGTATTTATCTTATTCCCATTGGTTTCAAGTCAATAGTTTGACTCAGTGGAACTTGAGAGTGGCAATAAAAGAGGAAAGATGGTCTTATGTTTAATGCACTGGATTAGCATTGATTCCAAGCTGGTTCATATACTTCCAATGTGATTTGTAGTCTGTGGTGCTGTTTCTCACCTGTAAGATATTTCACTAATGTCATGAATTTACATTCATTAATGTTTGTGAAATACTAAAGCAGTGGAGGTCATATGCATGTATAGACAAATAGATAATACCTTTCAGGAAGTATTTGTCACCTGACAGGATTGGAACTAACATTTACAAACTATTGGCAAGTTCACAATATGTGGAGAAAATTCACTTTTTTTTAGATGCAGTAAAATAGTTACGAAATCTGTTTTGCAGCATGCATTTGGCAAAAACAAAACGAAAGATCCCAGATATTTTTCTTTGCATTCCAGTAAGAGACTCGAAGACTAAACACTGCATTGTGACTAAGGCAACTTTATGACACATTCCCACCCAACCACTGAAATGGGACTTATAAACCCCATACTAAGCACAGACAGAAGAGAGAGGAGAGTCTTCTCTGCTTACAGGCAACCAGGTTGATCACAGTCAGCACAGCTGCCAAGTTATGGAGGCCTGCACCCACAGCTAGGAACTATTAGGAAAACAAGCCCCCTATATAGGAAGGAAAACAGAGAGAGGAGAGGAGGCAGAAAGGCCCAAGATAGCAGGGGGCAACTGCCCCCTACCAAGCTACCTCCAAGAAACTGATAGTGTGGCAAAGGAAGACTACAAACCCTGGTGGTTAAGATCTGGCTCACTTACGTTAAGTTGATGGGCTGGACTAATTTGAGATAAATCAAGGCAGCCCAGTTAGGAGGAAGCTGGGAGCTTCAGAGAAACTGCCCCATGAGCAGTTGACAGTGTGGTATAGAAATGGGGCTGACTTTAAATGTCCCCACAGGAAAGAGAAGCTCAGAAACAAAGAAAGAATTTTGCTTTTGTTGTTACATATGCAAGAGAGCTATGAAAGTGACTCATCTCCTGCAATGGCTGGCTGACTCTCAAGCACAGCAACAACTGTTTGAACAGATGGCATCACACCAGCAACAATTGCTATAACAGATGGCAGACCTCATACTGGCTGCTATTCCTCAGGGCCCCACCATCACAGGGAAAGTAGCCCCTGCACTTCAGGCAACTACTCTCACCACCCAGAAGCTTCCGAAGAGGAAGACACAATGACCTAAAGTCCTTCTCTGTAATTTTAAAAAGTGACCCAGGCCTTTTGGTAGCAATCCTGTCTACTGGGCTGGATGCCCTGTCACCATACCGTGGATTAAAAAATGCCATATTCAAGGACTATGAACAGGTGACAGCTGCCACGTTGGACTGGCTAAGTCTAGATGAAAAAGCCTACTGTTAGCATTTCTGCCACCAGCACTACCTTGCCCCCCAATAAGAAGAGAAAATGTAGAAATGGCAGAGGTGTTCAATGACTTCTTTCATGTGACATGTCTCAGAGGGATAGCTGCATTATTCCATATCTGCAAAAGCAATGAGGAATCTGGGGCACCAGAGACTAACAAATGTATTAGGGCATAAGCGTTTGTGGGTAAAACCCACCTCAGAACTCCTCGTTCTTTGTTTCCCCAAGAAGGTTGGTGGTGATTGGATGCCTAATATAGGGAATGCCAGTGAAAATGAGGTAGGATCAAAAGCTAAAATAAGGAAAGAACACAATACTAATTACAAGAGACAAGTTAGATGTCTTCAAGTCACCAGGGCTTGATGAAATGCATCCTGGTATACCAAGGAGCTGATTGAAGAAAATCTGAGCCATTAGTTATTATCTTTGAAAAGTCATTGAATATGGGAGAAATTCCAGAAGACTGGAAAAGGGCAAATTTGGTGTCCATCTATAAAAAGAGAAATTAAGACAACCCAGGGAATTACAGACCAGTCAGCCTAGCTTCCATACAAGTAAAGATAATGCAGCAAATAATTAAAGAATCAACTTGCAAACCTCTAGGAGATAATAAGGTTATAAGTAACAGCATGGATTTGTAAAGAACAAATCATGTTAAACTAACTGGCTAGCTTGACAAGATAGCAAACTCTGTGGATAAGGGGGGAAGCAGTAGATGTGGTATATTTAGATTTTGGTAATGCATTTAATACAGTCTCACGTGAACTTATTAATAAATTAGGAAAATTACAATGTAGATGGGGCTACTATAAGGAGGGTGCATAAGTGATTGGATAAACATTTCCAGAGAGTAGTTATCAGTGGTTCACAGTCATGCTGGAAGGCCATAATGAGTGGGGTTTCACAGAGATCAGATCTGGGACCTATTCTGTTAAATATCTTAATCAACAACTGAGATAATTGACAAGGAAAGTATGCTTCTAAAGTTTGTGGATGATATTAACTTGGAGGAGTTGCAAATGCTCTGCAGGATATGATTATAATTCAAAATGATCTGGACAAACTGGAGAAATGAGGTGAACAGGATGAAATTCAATAAAGGCAAACACAAAGTACTCCTAGGAAGGACAATCAGTTGCATGCAGAGAAAATGGGAAATGACTGCCTAGGAAGGAGTGCTGCAGAAAGGTATCAAGGGATCATAGTGGACCACACGCTTCATATGAGTCAACAGTGTGACACTTGCACACACACACACACACACACACACAAAAAGCAAAATAATTCTGGGATGTATAAGCAGGACAGTTGTAAGCATCCCAAAATGGGCATTATGATTGACCAGTAGTCAAAGTACCATTCAAGAGCTTAAGAGCATACTCTGCATAAACTCACTGTTGTCTAGTTCAATCTTGGAGAAGGAATTCATATTACAAACAGATGCACTGGAGGTAGGGGGTGGGCAGTCCTTTCCCAAGAAGTAGCTGGAGCAGAACACCAATCATGGCCCCCTACACTGGTTGAATATCATCAAAGAGATAAACCCAAGGATCAAAAGATGATTCCTGTTCTTGCAACCAGACACCTTCCACACAGAACACTAGGCAGGAAATTTGTATGACAATAGCAATTTTCTGTCAGGAGAAGTAGACTTCACCACCCTGAGCCTTGAGGCAGAAGATATGTAATGTGATTTACAAACCCCATAATGAGCATAGATAGGAAGGAGAGGAGTATTCTGGATTAAAGGCAACCAGGCCGACCACACCCAACACTGCTGTCAAAACTATCAGTCATGGAAGCATGGAGGTATGCACAGCTGGGGCCAATAAGGGGAACAAGCCCAGCTATAAAGGAAGAGCAGAGAGAAAGAAGGGGAGCAGTAAGATCTGGGACAGCAAAGGGGAAACAGTACCATGCCAGGCTGCTTCTAATCAACTGACAGGGGGTCAAAGAAAGACTGCAAGCCCTGGAGGTTAAGTGCTGATTGACTGATCTTCGTTTAATTTGATGGACTGGGCTAATTTGAAATGAATCAAAGGAGACTTGTTATGAGAAACCTGGGATTCCTAAAGAGACTGCCCCAGGAGTAGTTGACACCACCCTGTTCATGAGTGGCATCATTGTTGCTGACCAAGATGTAATATATGCAGGCTGCATTGCAAAACAAAGCTATTTCTGTGATTCAGTCAGAGTTGGGGATTCCCTCTACCTGTGCTCGAAACATATGTTGAAATGTACAGCATAACAAACCTTTTCCAGATGCCAGCAGTGTATTTCGTGGTTCACAAATATTATGTGGACAACACCCCCATCTGGCTATGCAGAAAAACAGAATAAAATATCAGCTCACTCTAGAAATAATTTATTGATGAATAAAATCCTTATTGTACACTCAATATTGGAACGTTTACTATATGCTAATGTGTTAGAGCAGAAATCATACAGGGACAGGAGTTGAGAGATTCAAAGTCATGAATACTGTAGCAACTGCAGATCCCAATACACAGAGCCAGATGTTCACTCACTTATATTGGGAGAGGATTTGGCCCATAGTGTTTCATAGTACAGTTTAAAGAGTTTATTATCTAGAATACACATATTGTACATGTTAACTTCAATATTTTAATAGCTATATGCAATGTGACTGGATCACATTTCATGTGAGAGAAATTCTCGCTTTTGTTCATGTATGTCATGTGACCAGTTCATGTATGTCTGGATGAGCTCTCTCTGCCATCTGTTGATGTACTGGGGGAATGGATCTCAGGAACAGTCTGTATTTGCATAGGCTCACCTACTCTGCCTAGGCAATGAGCAGCCAGAGATGTGGTTAGTTTTCCCAGATTTCCGGGTGGGGACTTGAGCCAGTTCTGTTTTCTAAAGTTATAAGAGGAACTCCTAGCTATTGAACCTGACCCTTGTTGTTGCTGATACCAGCTGGCAGAAAGGTTACACTCAATTGTAGCATAACAGAGTAGCTAGTGCTGGAGGCTGCCCATACGGGACAGTTTGGCTGGGACAATTAATTTTTTAAGCCCTGTCTTGGCCATCCCAATATTTTTAGTAAAAATGGACATTTGTCCCAGTTGCTCTTGCCAACTTGATCTGTTTACCCAAGAGTCTTTCTTGGGCGAGGGGATTAAGCGTGTGTGAGGAAGGAGGGCTTGGAGCAGCGGCTAGGGCCAGCACTGCATGAGAGAAGGTGAAAGAGCAGGGTTCAGACCAGTCCACCCGGTGTTCCATTTTTCCTTTTGGAAATATGGTTACCCTATAGTGCTGGGGTTTTAAAACCACATCAATTTAAATGTATGTTTGCATTAATTTCCTTAAAAGAAAAGCTACATGTATTTATATACCTATATAAAGGCTCTGTGCTGATTAGTCCTCGCCTGGAGTACTGAGTCCAGTTCCAGGTGCCACATTTCAGAAAAAATGTGGATAAACTGGAGAAGATCCAGAGAAAAGCGGTAAAAATTATTAAAGGTCTAGAAAACATGACCTATATGGGAAGATTGAAAACACTGGGTGTGCTTAGTCTAGAAAACAGAAGACTGAGAGGGAACACGATAACAACTTTCAAATACTTGAAAAGGTATTACTTGGAGGAGGGAGAAAAAATATTCTCCTTAAGCTCTGATGATAGGACAAGAAGCAGTAGGCTTAAATTTCATCAAGGGAGGATTAGGCTGGACATTATGAAACACTTCCTAACTGTCCGGGCGGTTAAACACTGGAATAAATTGTCTAAAGAGGTTGTGGAATCTCCATCATTGGAGATGTTTAAGAGCAGGTAGACAAACACCTGTCAGGAATGGTCTAGATGTTTCTTGGTCTTGCCATGAGGGTAGGGGACTAGACTCAATGCCCTCTTGAGGTCCTTTCCAGCTCTAATATTTTATAGCAGTGATGGTGTGTTCACCTGGTCAATGGCACTGACACATTCTGTCAAACTATCTAGGAAAAAGTAACATGGCTGCACAGAATCTCTCACCCTTTTTCCTTTATTGGAGCATGAATAATGCGATCCTTCCAGACTACACAGCTATACAAGCAAAGATGTGATCATGTTTTGAACACTGTTCTCTTTTTGGGTCCCCCAAAAGATTTAGCGAGTGCCATGCACAACCTTGGGTAAAACTCAACAGTGTATTGGTTTTGACAAATCCCACATCAATAGCTATGTGTAAGCGGGGGAATGGTCCCGCTCTTGTGGGGAACTTTCCTGGCTTCTATACACCCCGGTGAAATGAACCAGTGAAAGGATCTGAGTCCCCGCTCCCACTTCCTTTACCCCACGGCTCCCTGATCCTGAGGGCTCCCCCTCCACTCTCCTGAGTAGCAGAGCCCTTGAAACCCCAACAAGGCTGGGCCCAGGTTTCCTGGGGCTTAATCCCTGACCTTGTAGTCACTAGGGGCAGGAGTTAGGGTGTCCCCACTCCGAGGTGCTCTCTTTACACTGCAGGCCTTCTTGGCCCAGTGACCACTTCATAAGGTTCAAAGCAAATACAATTTATTAAACATCAACTGATTAAAGAGAATAGAATAAGAAACAATGAGAATGGTTAAATGAGAACACACAGCCCTGCTCTGTAGCACAGGGACATCAACACAGCAGTCTGCAGAGTGTAAGGACAGTTCACAGTCTCTTCCTTAGAAGCCCTGGATGTGCTGCAAGGGGTTGCAGGCTGGACACGCTTGCACTGGCAGTGACCACACAGCCTCAGTCTCTAAGTGGCCAGACCCCTCTCCCAGTCCAGAGCCTTTCCCCACACTTTGCAGGTCCCAGTAGCTCACCACATCCAGCTGCAGGCTGTGCTGCTTGGCCAGTTCCAGCTCCTTGTGTTGTTTCTCTGTTCCTTTTGGCTTTCTGAGCACTGCCAGTCTGCTGCTCAACACAGGGTCTGCACTGCTTGGCCTGTCTGTGTCTGGTTCTGTCGCTGCAGGACTTCTTCTTGTACTCCTCTTTCAGCTCTCTGTCTTTGCAGGACCTCTTCTGCACACAGCTTGTTTGTTCAGAGACAGAGACAGAACAATCCCCACTTACAACCTGTCAGTCAGGCTGAGCTGGAGTGTTGACTGCTTTCCATTGTCTCTGGGGTCTGTCAGTCTCATGAACCCTTCCCCTTCTGAAGCTGATAAACCAAAAAACTCCCAGGGTACGTCTACACTACAGCGCTAGTTCGAACTAACTTAGTTCGAATTAGTTAATTCGAACTAAGCTAGTTCGAACTAACGCATCTAGAACTAAAAACTAGTTCGAACTAGCGTTTTGCTAGTTCGAACTAGTAAGTCCACATTGAGTGGACTCTGAACAGGGCTTAAGGATGGCCGGAAGCAGTGCCGGCAGGGCATAAAAGGAGGACTTAGAGCATGGAGATGCTGTCTCAGGCTAGCCGAGGGCTGCGCTTAAAGGGTCCCGACCCCTACCCCGGACACACAGTTCTAAGGGGTGCCCCGCTTGCAAAGAAGTTCTGGCTTGGAGTGCCCTGAGTGCCCACACTGGGCACATCACACTACTCGGCCATCAGCCCGGCTGCACTTGCCGCAGGCTGCCATCTGGGGAGAGGGAGTAATTGGGGGGCTGCAGGAGAGCTTCCACCCCCAGAAGCCCGCAGAGCCAGCCCAGTCCTCCCCATCGGGGGCTCGTACCCCATTCCTCCCTCACCTCCTTCCACTTACCCTTCCCTAGCCCCCCTTCTTATTGATGTACAAAATAAAGATAACGTTTCTTCCAACATTGACTCTGTCTTTATTGAAAAAAACTGGGGGAGACTGGGAAAAGGAGGTGGGAGAGGGGAAGAGAAAGGCTGGGAGAGGGGAGGGCAACTAACATGATCAGGGGTTGGGAACAGGTCCCAGATGAAGAAAGGCTACAGAGACTGGGACTGTTCAGCTTAGAAAAGAGGAGACGGAGAGGGGACAGGATAGAGGTCTCTAAAAGCAGGGGTTGGGTGGAGAGGGTGCATTCAGAAAAGTTCTTCCTGAGTTCCCATAAAGAAGGACTAGAGGACACCAAAGGAAAGGAATGGGTAGCAGGCTTGAAACTAGTAAGAGAAAGTTGTTGTTGTTGTTGACAAAGCAAATAGTTAACCTGTGGAACTCCTTGCTGCAGGAGGCTGTGAAGGCTACAACTAGAACAGAGTTTAAAGGGAAGTGAGATCAAGTCATGGAGGTTGGGTCCATGGAGTCCTATTAGCCAGAGGGTAGGAGTGGTGTCCCTGCCCAAAGTTTGTGGAAGGCTGGAGAGGGATGGCACGAGACAAATGGCTTGGTCACTGTCTTCGGTCCATCCCCTCCAGGGTCCCTAGGGTTGGCCGCTGTCGGCAGACAGGCTACTGGGCTAGATGGACCTTTGGACTGACCCAGTACGGCCATTCTAAGCTCAGGGCTCAGTGTCGGGGGTCTCAGTGGACCCCCTTGATTTTCATGCACACCTGGTCCTGGGTGGCCAGGCTGGCAGCTCTCCTGCCCTAGACGGCCACTTTCCTGTGCCTAGTGCAGAGATCGTGGACGAGGTCCACGATGTCCGCACTAGCCCAGGAAGGTGCCCGCCTCTTGCGGTCCAGGGCAAGCTCCCGGGAGCCGCCAGCCTGGTCCCGGCAAGAGGGGGTGGGCTGGGGGGCATCGGGTGGGTGGCTCTGTGCCGTGCCAGGTGCAGGGTCTGCTAGCTGGGTGCTGGCAGGCTTGCACCTGGCACGGGCACCGTAGCCAGCCCGTGCCCCCTTAAGGGGTCCGGGGCCGGGAGGGGGGCATAGAGTTTCCCTGGTGTTGGCCAGAGTGGCCACCAGGGAAACCTGGAGAGGGCTAGCCTCCCACTAGTTCGAACTAAAGGGCTACACAGCCCTTAGTTCGAACTAGCTAGTTCGAACTAGGCGTTAGTCCTCGTAAAATGAGGTTTTCCTAGTTCGAACTAAGCGCTCCGCTAGTTCGATTCAAATTCGAACTAGCGGAGCGCTAGTGTAGCACCTATTAAAGTTAGTTCGAACTAACGTCCGTTAGTTCGAACTAACTTTGTAGTGTAGACATACCCCCACAGAGTTTTAGTAAGGGGTAACAGACCCCTTACATATGCAAAAAACAAGCAAAACAATAAACTGAAACAAAAACTGAACACATTTTAAAAATTAATACTTTTTAAGAGCTCATATCCTCACAACCACTAGATCAAGTAACCTTAAATTTAGGACACTAATCCTCCCTGAACTCTCTTGAGACACACCATATTTCAGAAGACTGCAAGTCAGCATGTTGACTTAGAAGACTTAAAAAATGTCAACTTTTAAACAGCAATTGTCCACAACTTAATTATTGCGGCACTGCTGCATCACTATGGGTGCATCTACACAGCAGGACTTAACTCAAAATAAGCTAAGCAAATCGAGCAATGTTAATTGTGTATCTTATTTCAAAACAATTTATTTCAAAATTGGAAGCATCTCCACAGAACTTATTTTGAAATAGAGCATTCTTCCTCCAACTTCCCTTACTCCTTGTACAATGAGGAGTCGGAGTAAGATGTTCTTCAGTGTGACAGTATTTTGACACTATTTCAAAATAACTATCTGCTGTGTAGACGCAGACTAAGTTATTAGAAATAATACACTGTGTTAACGTACCTTATGACAACAATAAAAAGAAAAATTTTGATTAAAGATGTCAAACCTTGCCCATCATTAATGCTGATGCCCACTAAATTCGGACCCTTACAGCTTTAGCATACATATGAAGAAAAATTGAACTTTGGAATAGAAAAAGATGCCTATCTTCAAACTAAAGGTTTAATAAACATTCCAGCCACACCATTTTGTAATAATTGCTAGTACAAACATTAACCAGTATCATAATTATAATACTTGTGTTTAATACTAAATGTGTACATTGTTGTGAAACTCATTTCTCTACTTCAACTACTTATTTGTGATTTATTAACTTCTTAATCTCATTTTCTCAAGCTCTAACCATGGAAGTGGTGTGCATAAATCCAATTCAACTCCCATTGAAGCCAGTCCTACTGAATTTTTTCCATTGATTTCAGTGGAATTTGTATTGGGCTCTATATACATAGACTGCCTTGGTTAAATAATGGTGATTGGCTGTCATAATAATAAACAGAATAAAAGGCTCATGGAAAATAGCAATGCAAACAGCCCTAGAAACTCATTTACAATCTAAGCAAGGGTGATACCTACCAAAAGGCTTTCTAGTGCTTTGTCCAGTTTCACTTTAAAGGTCTGTATTGATAGAGTTTTCAGTGTTTCCCTCTCAAAATTATTCCTATCTCACTGCTTGGAAGCTTTTCCTGATATTTAGCCTACATTTTAATTCCTTTAATTTTATGAAGATCTGTCTACCATTGTGCACATAATTGATAAACACATGCATGCAGTCTTCAGTTTCTTTTGAAAGAGAAGCAGACAACAAAATCTAGGAATTTAAAATCAATTAGGCTAATTTTATTGACAAAGCAGCTCAAATAAGTCATAATTGGCCTTAGTTAGGATTCCAACAAGCTGTTAATTTATTTTCTCACTGCTGTATTTGGCTTCTGATTTTAGCCCTGAGATCCTTAAGCAGTCTTTACTCTCAGGCCATGGCTACACTAGGAAACTGAGCAGCACAAACCCACCACTATAGGCCAAATCCTGCTCAGTCTTGGGCTGGAGTCAGTGCAGATGAAATCGTTGGTGAATTTAAATACTAGGGCATAAACTTTCAAATCTTTGACCCAAAACATTGTTACAATAGAGATTTTCCAAGAGAAGGCTGCCAGAATTCTTTAACATAGTTTCCTCTGAACTTTTTTTTTCAGAAGAGCAGAACTTTCCTAGCTGAAATTTTCCAAAAATCATGACTCTGAGGCAGGCACCCACTATGAAAAGTTTGACCTAAACAATTACACTTCAGTGAAGTTATAAGCAACCAAAATAGGGTCTTAGGATGGGAAGTATCAGACAATCTGAGTTGTAGGCAAAAGTACCAGCCTGACTATAATGATTGTTGAAGATTTAGCAACATGACTTGAGAGATTTAACAACTATGTAATATGCAAGAGGCCTATTATATATTGAAGGTGTTAAAGCCCAATAATTGTAATCTTAATAATCAACGGGTATTTATTGGCTATGTGATTGCTTTCCTATTAAACGTAAATTAAATGTGTAATTAAGATATAGTTCAGACATTTGTTATAATTTAAAGAGTTGCTGATATTTCTTTTCCTATTGGAAAAAGATTACCATTTATTGAAAAGGCAATAAAACAAATCTGAAAAGCTTTAAGCATGGAGTTCATCTTTCTCACGTAGCCCAGGGCGTCATCAATAAAACATCTTGCGGACAGCTCACTGCTAGGCAGAGCTGAGGAGGACTATTAAAAATAGCAGGTATTGATCATTTTCTGTCCTGACCTGTCCTAACAAATGTTTTACTGTTCACATTGCTCTTGGATCATGTCTCACTTCTTAGGACATGTCAGTTCAGTATCCATGCAGCTGACCTAGCAAACATTCCTAACATTACTTGAGTCAAGCCTCATGGGCTGAGAGCCATAAAAAGTCACTTTAGCTGACAGGGTACAGTATGAAACTCCCAGTTTGTCTAATCTGTTACATGAAGTAGTTTCTTGGCTAGATGGCCTCGCTTTATTGCTCTTGTAAACCGTGAAGAACAGGGTACAATCCCCCCACAATTCCTAGTGACACTGAATAGCATGAGAGAAGGCAAGGAAATGGTCACATCTCTCACTGATTTTTGAGTATTAATTCTTATAAATTACTTTGAATTTGCACATATCCCCCTACCATGTGCAGTGCCTATCACTGTTGCTGTCCTTTGTAAGCCTGATGGTTTCAGTCAGTGTGAATCTCTTTCCACCAAAATGATTTATATGTATTTACTACACCATCCAGGCTCAGGCTGGGATTGGCAAAGGAGCCACTGGCCAGGCCTCTTCCTGAATCTACAAGCATACTCCATGCTGACAGCTTGTCAGACTCCAAGGACTATTGGATCCTGTCTTCTGAGATATGAGGCAGAAGCCAGGGTCCTCACATGGGCAGCAATAAGTTAATCAACTGTGAATCCACAGAGCTACAATACATCGTAGTCCACCACACAGAAGAATGCTGCTCTTCCCAGTGCAAGCTCAGAGGCATCCCTGCAGAAGTAGAATAGTCTCCCCATGTTTGCAAGATCTGTTATTATAAATATTGATATAAAACAATTCCATCTTTTTAAATGTAATGGCACCACAAGCCCAAAGGCGTGAATGAGTAAAAGAACATAGTTAAAAAATAAATTGTGTACCCAAAGATGGATTTGTTTAAAGTTCTGATTGCTTATGTAGCATAATTAAATTTTAGTGTTTGAGGTCTTACTCTGAGAACATAATGTTTTTTGTGGACATTCAATTTATTTGCAAGTTAAAATCTTGAAAGAAAAAAAAACATTAAAAAGCAGTGAGCCTCCCAACTACAAAATGCCTTTGAAACAAAATTCCTGCCCTTTCATACTTTGTTCTGAATTCAGTTTATATCACATCTTAGAGACAATAGGATAGCCAAACGGACTCCACTTTCGGAATCATAGAACACTAGAACTGGAAGGGACCTTGAGGGGTCATCGAGTCCAGACCCCTGCCCACACAGCAGGACCAAGTACCATCTAGATCAGTGTTTCTGAAAGTATTCCACTAAGTCACTTTCAGAAACACATTAACTGGCCACCCAAGTTTGTTTATTTACTGGCACCGAGGCCACAGAGCCTCATGACTCCCATTGGCTCCATTTCGTCCTTTGCAGCCAAGGGGAGCCATGGGAAGCGGCGTGGGCCGGGCCATCGCTTCCCGCAGCTCCCCTTGGCTGCAAAGTATGAAAGAGAGCCAATGGGAGCTGCAAGTCTTCGTAGCTGTGGTGCCAGTAAATAAACAAACTGGGGCGGCCAGTTAATGTGTTTCTGAAAGTGATTTTTCAGAACACTTTCAGGAACACTGATCTAGATCATCCCTGACAGGTGTTTGTCTAACCTGCTCTTAAATATCTCCAGTGATGGAGATTCCATAACCTCCTTAGGCAGATGATGAGGGACAAAGAGCTCTGCCAAAGCCTGGGATTGATTGAAAGGGAAATCTTTAGAACTTCAGTTTAACATGCTCCCAACTGAGCTACTTCAGCAGCAGCCAAAAGCCCAGCTAGCTATAGTCTCTTTCCTTTAAAATGGTTCTCTCACATTATTTTATGTTTTAAACATTGTGTGCACTCAAATGTCTTTACAATCGTTTATTTTTCTTTCTACTTTTCTGCTGTTTTGCAGTATGCTTTATAATTTTATCTTTGTGTTACCAAATTTCTCCTAAATTCTAATGAAGCCCAATGTTCTTTTTGAGATAGCCATGTTAGTCTGTTTCAGCAAAAACAACAAAGAGTCTGGTGTCACCTTAAAGACTAACAATTTTATTATATCTTAATAAAATTGTTAGTCTTTAAGGTGCCATCGGACTCCTTGTACTTATGGCTTTTTTAGCTAAAATGAATGTATAACATTTATGAATACAGAAAAGGGGCCTTTGAAATAAATGGGTGTGGAACCAGACCCTATATTTGTTAACAAGAACAGGGACATGTAGGGTTTCTACAATAAAACTTCTCTATAAGGATGGTATTGATTTCTTAAGGTTCAGAGATCATTTCTAGCTTTAATAAAGACCCCTGTGAAAATGTATTTTGTCAGCCAAAGAAGTAGAAGAGGTTTTAACATTAAATGAAAGGTGAGGAGGGGTCCCTTTTGAGGTAATTGGGGATCAGTGTGGGTTTCATTGAGCTGTAGGGGAAAAGATCCTGAAAAGAATTAGATTTGTTTAGAAAAATAAGGATGGCAAAAATATTGGGTAAAAATAATAAATGCAAAGAGGAAAGGTATGTGGGTCACAGAGCTGGGATGTGGCATTCATTTCCAAGATATGTCTGTTCAGCACTAAAGGGGACCTTTGCGGCATGTTTAAAGAACATAAAAGTTGCTCCCTCTAACCTTGAAGGAAGTTATGTGTAGCTTTTCACAGTCCATAATTTAAATGATCCCATGGGTGGGGGAGACGGGAGTGGAGGGAGTGCATGTGTGAATGCCCTTTGGAGCCCTGTTACTGATGGGAAAAAGATTAGACTTGCTTGCATAGACATGGAGCAACATGATAGGGAAGATAACTCAGCAGAGACTCTATCCCAAAATGATTTTACAAAATTGCAGCATTTACAAGGAATGTGCGCCCAAACAGCCCCCCACTAAACTGGGATTAACATCAAGGCTGCAATGTGGGAACAGCTCCAGAGTGACCAGTACTGAAGACAATAGACAATGCTGCTTTCTTTAATCTTATGGCTAGTGAAACAGACCCTTGACAGGTGATGGATTAGCAGAAACTAACACAACTTCCTAATGTCTTCATAGAACACTGTATGGTTTATCGCCAGGCACACTGTAGCCATTATACTGCCTCTCACAGCCCCGCTTTCTCTAATCCTACTCTTTCCTCTCGCTGCTGATTCCTTCTCTTGGTTTATCCTCCCCTCCAAGCCCCCCAGAATCCCCTTAATCAGCATCTAGCCGGCTGCTGTCACAGCAGGAAAATTGATAGGATCTGCATTGCAGATGAATCAGTAGAGCCAGATTAGCTGCTGATGCTGATGATGAGGCGTCCTCTCTCAGCACCGCTGCTCTCTGCAGTTTCCTTTGTCTTCTGCTGTCTGCGTCTGTGTGCAGTTAGTCAGATGCTTTCAGCTGCTGGTGCCAGCTAGTTGCATTCCTGCTGACAGATGCCCCAGCTTCTGATACAGCAGCACCATCTAGAGATCAATGCAGGGTATATTATTACAGGTAATTTGCACATCTGCTGCCTGAGGAGAAGAAGCAAAATGGGAAAATAATCAATCTCAGCTAAGGCAGGACCAAGTGTCTCTAGACTTTATTTCCAATGCAAAGAACTGAGAGAGATACCATTTGTAGTGAGGGTAAATGAATCTGGACACCTAAAGGGAAATGTGAGAAATGTTGTAGCTCCCAAAGCATTTTAGGGCCTTTGAGAAAGAAATTACAGTAAAACCTCTCTTATCTAGCATCCAAGTAACCAGAAAGCTCAATTACCTGGCATTTCTGATATCTCCCAATGCCAATCTTCAACCTAGTAGCCAAGACTAGTATAATGCCCAGTAGGTTATGCAATTACACATTCTATACTCTAATGCAAAAGAGCAAGCAAGCTGAAATTGGGGATTTATTTTTAAAAAGCAGCAGCCAGGGTGTGTCACGGGATCATTACAGAGTCAGCCCAATCTCTACACCTTCTACAGCTACAATGATCATTTATGTTGATAACGATGACCCTGAGGTACTGCGAGATCCAGCCGCTCTTTCTGAATCATCAAGGAATAAATTCTATTCCGTGTAGTTTCAGTGTTGTGTATTTTTAAATGATCTGAGTGTACGCCATGCACTGACCATAGTGATAGGTAGGGTCAGAACTTCTGCGTGGAAAACTTTATCTGTATACACCTCAGTGCTTCAGAAAACCATCCACTCTGCAGTGCAATATTACCGTATACTGTGTTATATTTATTTACTGTATTACATTCTAATTCTTTGAAAAGTGGCACTCCATTGGCAAGTGTCACTATGTGTTAACCAGAATATTTGATTAACGAAGCACCCCCATTCTCCCAAAATTCTGAGTAACAGAGCTTTTCCTATGCTGAGTTGTGTGACTACACAGTTGTAATCCAGAACCTTAAGGGAAGCCTTAGGTGACGGATGTACATCAAAGAGATCTCAGACAAGAACGTAGGACTAAATAGAGGTCTTAGCCTTTAAGTTCAAAGTACAATTCATTTCAAGCATTTGGTATCACTTTGCTTCTAAGGGAAGGTGAATATCAACTAGGGACTACAGCTGTGTGCCAGTTTTCAGATGAATAGTATATTCTCAGAAAAAGCAGGTTTAGGTCAATCAAAACAATTCATCACTTCAGGCAGCATTCAGCAACAGAGCTTTAGTTAAAAATAATTGATTGCTTTGAGTCGAAAGATTTTGTTTTGTTGTTTTCGAAAGGAAACTGTTCAGCGTTCAAAACAACATTTCATTTAGAAAATTAATTAGATTTCTTAAAAAACAAAACAAAACAAATAGGTAACTCCCCAATCACTGGGCCAGCTGCTTCTCATGCAGCCCTTGCTGTCAGGCTATAGGCAGCTTCCACTCTTGCACTATTCAAAAAATCTTCGCTTCGGGCTTTGTCTTAGTGTAACAATACACTGACTTGGGGACTGGGTTTATTAAAGTGAAATAAACTCAAAACCCCAAAATAAAAACCATACACCAAACCCAAGATTTCTCTTCCTCACCTTCCAGCTTAGGTTCTTTGCAGTCTGTCTACCTAAAGGGCTTTTCACACTCTCTGCACATTGAGCTACAGCTTCCTGAACTCCTCTGCTGCAATGCTCTTCTCCTTTTGTACTGAAATAACTGGATTCCTCCCAGATAAGGCTTATTCTGAAATAATAGCTGGTTTAGCCCCAGACTTTCCAGCCAAGCCACCCTATTAAAAACCTAATCTCTCCCTATCCCCTGAAAGAAACTTAAAAAAGTAGTTCTGGTGATGTAAAATGTTTTGTTAAAACAAAAATAAAGTATTTCATTTCAAATTGAATTTGGAATTTTTTTTCTTTTCAGTTTTTTTGTTTAAGTGAGAACAAGCTGCAGAAAATCTATTTGGAGTCAACCTAAACTGATTTTTAAAATAAGCTTTTGATTCAGACAATAAACCAAAAAAATCAGTTACACATTCAGCTCTGCAATAGACCCTAAAGTGGGTGACATCTGCAGGAGAGCAGTCCCACTGATTTCATTGGCATTACTCACGTAAAGCTTTATTGCTTATCATGTGCACATATAGGCATTATATGCCCATATCTGTTCCTTTAACTGTTGGTACTGTGTCACCTGGTATCTGAGGGTATGTCTACACTACAGGGTATTTTGAAATAAGTTATTTTGGAATAATAACTCCTAAAATAACTATTTCAAAATCACGTGTCCACACTACAGGAAAGCCTTGAAATTAGTCTGAGGCAGGCTCCCCTAATGTGGATGTGCTAGCTTGATTTAAAGCCCCAGGAAGCACTGGGGAGTAATTACAGTAAACTTCCGATGATCCAGCACCTTTAGGACCCAGGGGGTTCCAGATGATCAGATATGCAGGACTATCGGAAGGGGGGGCTATGAGGGGTCTGGGGTGGGGTGGGGTAGGGGCGATGCTGCCCCAGACCCTTCATAGCCCCCCTTCTGATAGTCCGACTCTGCCCCAGGCATCCCCGATTCAGCCGCTGCTGGTCAATTTCAGCAGTGGCTGAATCGGGGACGCCTGCAGCAGAGCAGCTGGGGTGCTTCCGGGTTGGTCCCACAGTGCCGAGGGGTGGTGCTACGGGACCAAACTGGCAGCACCCCAGCTGCTCTGCCCCTGGCTTCCCCAATTCAGCTGCTGGTCAGTTTCAGCAGCAGCTGAATCTGGAATGCCTGTGGCAGAGCAGCTGGGGTGCTGCCGGGTTGGTCCCACAGCGCCGAGAGGCGGCGCTACGGGACCAACCTGGCAGCATCCCAGCTGCTCTTCCCCCGGCTTCCCCAATTCAGCTGCTTGTCAGTTTCAGCAGCGGCTGAATCGGAGAAGCTGGGCGCAGAGCAGCTCCAATTGTCCGGCTGCCTGGAGCACTTCCGGGTTCCCAATGGTGCCGGACCATCAGGAGTGCCGGAGCATTGGATGCTGGACCAATGGAGTTTTACTGTACTCTGAATGGCCCCAGGGAGGAGCTATTTTGAAATAGCAATTTCTATATAGGTATTATTCCTTGTGAAATGAGGGTTTATAATTCTGGAATAAGAAGCCTGTTATTTCAAAATAATTGCTTGCTGTGTGGCCCCTCACCTTGTTACAGGTTGAAATTCTCTTAACCGGGACTTTCTGATCTGGCAACATCTGTGGTCTGGCAGGAACATGGATGTTCAAGGACCAGAGTCCCAGTGGAGAACTAGCACCTCAGAGCCCTGCAAGTTGGCAGAGCTGTGGGAGCACCACGCCCAGCAGCAGGGCTTCCCAGTAGGGCAGCAGTACCCCACACGTGGCAGTAGAAGCCCACACAGGGGCTGCGGGGCTGCTCGGAGCGGCAGCAGGAGCCAGGATCTGCAGTGGGAACTTGGCACAAAGAGGAAGTGGGGCTGCACAGCTCGGCACTGAGAGCCTAATGTGTGAAGGCAGCAGGGCTGCCAGGCACTGCAGTAGGAGCCTGATGAGAGCACAGGCAGTGGGGCTGCCAGGCGCGGCAGTAGGAGCCTGGGGAGCACAGGCAGCGGGGCCTGACAGGGTAACGGGGCCATCAAGAGGGGGGAGCCAGCTGGAAGGGCAGCGATCAAGACAGAGCTGCAGGGGGCTGGAGGCAGGAGGTCCAGAAATGACCACCCCAGTCCTGCAAAATCCCTCATTTGGGACTAGTCAGGTCTTGAGGGTGCCAGACCAGGAAGGTCCAATGTGTATTTCAAAATAATCTTGTAGTGTAGACATGCCCTGAGAAACTAACTGCCCATTAGTGTAATATCTGAGTATCTCCTAAACATTAACCAATTTCTATCACAACACACCCGTGTAGAAGAGTTTTACAGATGGGGAAACTAAGGCCCACAGTGATTTAAGGGATTTACTCAAGGGTCTCTCAGAAAGGTAGTGTATGAGTTGACAACTGAACCCAGTTCCCATTAGTTCTAGTCAAGTACTCTAGCCAGTGCTTGTACCTCTTATCTATCTGGACAACTAGTAGGTATCCTGTATTGTAAGCATCCAATAACTGTCCAAGTTTCCCTGCCTAGTTGCTTTCATAGGAACAAATGCCCATTAAATACTTTTACAGTAGCTTGGTTTGTATTTCAGAGAAACAGATGTTAACTTCCTGATTTGACCATTTCTTTGGAGCAGTGCCCTATGGTACTTGAAGTCCTCTAGGGCATTGTGCTTCAAACTGATATGTATTAATTAAAGAAAAAATTTTAAACCCTCACCCTCCTCTCTGCACAGCAGTGACTCTACTTTGTGAGCTAAAAAAGCAAATCTGACAGGAAAGCAGGAAGTTCTCAATAGTTTAACTTGGATTATTTCACCAGGTTTCTTTCATGTTTGAAATAATGAGACAAGAAAGACCATGTGGGATTAAACAGAGATGTTAGAGAGAAGAGATTAACAGTGTGATTAGTTACAGGCCTTCAGATTGGGTCTAGGAAAGCTAAGATTGTGTGACAGATTCAAGGACTAAATGATTATTTACAAAGAGCTGTTTCTAATGTGGAGTTTGTGATTGTGCATGTCACCATGCACTTTAAGCATAGCATAGAAAGGCCGTTATTATGCCCTTCACTTATGTGCTAATATAACTGTGTATTTTCCCTGCAAATACAATTACAAACTATGGCTACATTTTCTTTCCCTTGCTTAGTCATAAATCACATGGATGACTGTTTTTTCTCTGTCCAGATGAATTGCAGAGGTGGATGATTATTCAGAGGCATAACGATTGTGATGGAAGCAGTGAAAAATAATCCATACGGGTGTGTCTATACTTCATGGCTCCATCGACGGAGCCATGTAAATTAGTTTATTTGACATAGTCAAAGAAGAGGGGATTGAAATAATCCTCACTTCATTAAAATAAACATGGCCGCCGAGCTGTGCCGACGATCAGCTGATCCGAAACAGCGCTATAGTCTAGACACGATCTGTCGGCTGGGGAAGCCTTTGCCGACCAATCCTGTAAACCTCATTTCACAAGGCATAAGGGATTGGTCGGCAAAGGCTTCCCCAGCCAACAGATCTGTGTCTAGATTGCCATGTTGTGTCGGATCAGCTGCTCATTGTCATAGCGCGGTGGCCATGTTAATTTTAATGAAGCGGGGATTATTTAAATCCCCGCTTCTTTGACTATGCCGAATAAACTAATTTATATGGCTCTGAAGACGGAGCCATGTAGTCTAGACACACCCTGCATGTCCCTTATAGACATTGATTGAGGTGCCATGTATTTTCCTAGTATTCCCAGCAATATCAAGTCAAGTATACAAAGGCTAACACTTCTGCGAAATGGAGCAAAACTGATTAATATTGAAGCCAAATCAGGTCAACAGCACTGTACAGATGACAGTGTTATAAGTCCAAACTTTCATGTAAACAATGAATGTGTACTGTGACTCCACAGAGTAATATGCCATCATACTGAAAAAGAACGTAAATGATAGCTGGATGGACTAGAAAAGATATGAAGTTGACATGAATAGGGCTGAGTCATCTAATCTTGTAAAGGGAAATTGGCCATTTATTTCTGAATATTAGTTTACAGAGGATTTCCTTCTAAACTTAGTGATGGCAGGACCTCAAAAGACTCACAGGGCTGTTTCTTACTAACTACATGAGGAACACGGCCCTCTGTCATTAGTGTCAAATACTTAATGTTTATATTGCATAAACATCCAATAATTATAACACTGTATTCTGCTATTAGAAGCCCACCTGCATCAGTGTTCCCTGTGAGTTGAGTGCTTGAGCGACCACCCAGGCGATATTCAAATACCATCCAGCTGATTAGCAGAGTGCCCACAGCCAGCAGCATTTGTTTCACTGGTAGCGCACATCCACACATGACTTGGTGCACATAACAAAATGATTCTGCACGTGAATGGAAAAAAAATTAGAGGGAAGATTGGCCTGCAGCTGTGTCACCTCCAGTACTGCTGAAAGAAGTTAAACAGAGTTGGGATTGATCATTACTTACACCTCAGACTTGTAACAAAAACTCAAGTATTGGTAGAGTTAACTCAAGTCTTAGACTTCTCATGGAGGGCCCCCAGTTCTGCATCACTTTATCTCACTGAAAGTATTTACTTGTGCAAGTAATCAGATAGTTTATTTAGGTAAATTGATCTACGGGAGTCAATACTGTGACAAGGGCATTAAGCATGCACTTCCTAGCTTTCTTCAATCAGGGTCTAATTCCCCTATATGATGTGAAAGGAGCTATATGACTGGAGGGGTTCTCTTTTGGCACAGTTGTAAATCTGAGGACGTGACAACTGATGCTCATGAAAATTTCCCATGGCATTTTTCATAAGAGCAGAGGCCTGGTAAAATTACAATCTGGGTAATTATGGTCTACCAAAACCCACACAGAGCACCCACGGGGGAAAATTATTAGCTGTGGAGAACTCTCCGGTGGCAAGATCCCCCCTCGACCTCCTTCCCCCATGCCTCTTGTATTCTAGTGGCTCAAGACTTGCCTCCTCCTCCTCCCCCCGAGTACTTTTGGAATACAGCGAACAGCTGATTCATGGTGCTCAAACTTTAGGAGGTAGGAGTGGAAGTGGAGTAGTGGCAGGAGAAGATGGAACAGCGGGAGGAGTTTGGGGGGAAGAGTGGAGTGGGGGCTGTGTCTGCATTGGGGGTAATGTGACTGTCACTTATGATTTTTTCACACCCCAGACTAATATAGTTAATATAATTTTATTATGTGTAGACCAAGCCTAATGCAGCTCACCTAGCTCACAGAAAATCCCAATACCTAAATTGTAACCATTCACAGAAATGAGATGAGCAGTATTTATCTCCTCTTTACCTTTATTACTATTAATTGATTGAATTAACATATTACAACCTAATTAATACTATGAAATTTATAACAAAGGAAGGTGAATTGTATCAACATTATTTCTAAAGACTGGCATAAAAAACTCCTTCCCGTAGAAGCATTCAGATTTCAGCATTCATATCTGATGACCTTCTTCGGTTCTTTTTTTCCCTGCAGTACGGTTTTCTCATTAGTAATGCAAAGGCAGCACTCGCACCAGTGATACATTTTTAAAAATCTTGTTAGCTTTATTTTACCTGATGGAATTACAGTTCTGTCTAAGTATGTTTGCTCGGGGAAACCATGGAGTGGCATTTGGAATTTTTTTTCCTTGGGTTGGAACAAATCTCCAGCTGCCTTATTGTGGACTGTCTCTGAGGATGACCTCACAGTTCTGCAGGAGATTATCCTGAATAATGCTGAGAAAGCACAATTAGAACAGGTTGCTGCAGGAAGCTGAAAGTGCTTTCTCCTTCCTCACCCTTATGCTCTCACATGTGGATTGCATATGATGCTGTGGCCTGCCAAGAACTGTTAGGGACAAAGAAAACAAATGTAGAAATGTGGCAAAAGGGTGAGAGAATACAGCCCCCAAAATCACATTGAACCTTCTAGCAGCTGTTTATTAAACTCTACTCTCCCCACAGCATTTTTTTTCCACAGCTGGTTGAAATTGACATATCTTCATTGGCTTCAATAGAATCATGGTGCTTTCCATCAACTGAGAATTTAGTGCTGTGTTTTCCATATTTTCAGATAGTTATCAGGCTGGGGGAGGGTTAAATGAACAGTTTGTTTATAACAATTTTTCAAAGCAGGATATTGAATGCCAAGGCTGTTTTACTACTGCACATTTGGATTTAAGTTCTTATTTGAGTTGCTCCTAGTCAGTTTAATATTATTTAACACCTGACAGTGGCTTTTGAAGTAAGAATGCTGCTAAACATTTAAGAGAAAGAAGAATAAGTTGGAGGAAAGAGATGCAAACAGAGATTTTATTTCCCTACCTTCACTACTGCTTATAATGAGTGATCTGCAAAAGGATATTCGTCTGTTTATAAGATTGCAAAAGGAGAGAGGAGCTATCTAGCTTTTGTTTAAAAGAGGCCCAGATTGTCTCTGAGCCTTGGACTGATGTTTCATAGACACATTCAGGAAAGACACCTTCCTCCCCGTGTGCATTCAATGTTTTGACGAAGGAACCCAGAACCTGGACTCAGAGTTATGCAAAGACTGTGTGGCCATAGGGACACAAACCAGGGCAAGGAGAAGCGTGGAGAAAGCTGAATCTTGGCAATGAATTCCCTGTTCTGGCCCTCAGAGCTGGCCAGGCAGACTATGAAAGCAAACTGCACAATTCCATTTCAACCAGATCCGGCTAGAAGCACTGATTAGCAGATCAATGTACTTAGCTCCAGTCTGATGATGGCAGCAGCCGCTGTCAATAAGTGCAAGGACAGGTGAACAGAACAGAATATCCGAATATACCAGACACAATCAGGGGATTAAAAGCTGCATGTGGTTTCCCCGTCTCTGGTTTCTGCCATTCCTACTCAAAGGGTCAGAACATAGGATGCTTCCATTCTGTTTATGTCTGTGAATGCCCCTAGGGGTGATCTGGTACATGATCCCGAATAGCAAAGTTTGGACCGGGAGACCAGACGGTATATAAAAATGTGTTTTGCCTTGAAAAAGCTGATGAAGTTAAAACCCGTACTACAGGACGGGTAGTATCTGACTGCAATCTCCTGTAGTATCTGACTGCAATCTCTGGGGAATCTGAAGCATTTGACAACTCTTGACTTAGTGAAAGCACAATGCTCATTTGAGACTTAATCCCCTTTCATTTATCCTTAACCTCCACATCAGGTCCATTTTGATTACAATGATGATATGGCTGATGGTGCTTTGGGTTCCCATCCATCAGGCAAGCCACCAGTGGTGTCAGCAGTTGTGAATTCAGTGCTCTCTTCGGGTCTGATTTTTAAAGGTATTTAGATGCCTAACTCTCAGTTGATTTCACTGCCAGGAAACACAATAGGAAAATATTCCCAAACACATCCTAGAATCATAGAACCAAAGGGTGTAAAGGGATCACAAGGGTCATCTAGTCTAACCCCCTGATGAGACGCAGGCTTTCTTGTGTCTAAAACATGCAAGACAGATGGCTATCTAGCCTCCTTTGAAAACCTCCTGCGAAGGAGTATCCACAACCTCGCTAGGCAGTCTGTGCCACTGTCCTATTCTTTGTCCTACTCTTTGTAAAGTTAGGAAGCTTTCCTGAGATTTAATATAAATCTGCTAACCTGTAGTTTGAACCCAATGCCTCTTGTCCTGCCCTCTGTGGCAAATGAGAACAACTTTTCTCCATCTTTTTAAGACAGCCTTTCAAGTATCTGAAGTCTACTATCATGTCCCGACTTAAGCTCCTCTTTTCCAAAATAAGCATACCCCAAAATGTCTTCAGGGCCTGTATTTCTGCAGAGAATTCAATTAAACTGGATTGAATTATAATCTGACAAACTCTTCAGAATTGAATGACATACTTCTAGGGCCAGATTCTCAGCTGGAGTAGATCATAATAATCCCATGAGGGATTGACGCAGAAGGATGGAGTGCAGGCTACTGGAAGAAGAGGCAGAGATGCAGTAAATACACTCTTCAAAATATTATATAGGAAACTTCCTGTTTTGAGTGTGTCTCATTAGCTCTGAAAACAAAACAAAAGAAAACAAAAGGAAACAAGCAAACAAACAAACAAACCCATGACACCAAAACTACAAATCTTAGACCCTGTAGGGCCTTGTTCCCAGATACAATCCTTTTATTGTGTGTACACAATAACATCAACGTGTGCACATTTTGAACACCCTGGATTCTTTAATGAAGGTGTTAAACTCTAGTAGCGGAGGCGACGTCTATACTGCACCTCTCTTGTGCAAAAGCTTAAGCAAATGACGTGCGGATTAGCATATTTTTTCAGGAAGAACAGTTCTTGCACAAGAGGGGTTTTTTTGCACAAAAAGGAGCTGTGTACATAGCTCCTTTTTGCACAAAAGCCTCTTGTGTGAAATTGATCTCTAATTAATTATGCAAATGAAGTGCAGTAACATGCTAATCCGTGATTCATTTGCATAAGCTTTTGTGCAAGAGAGGTGCAGTATTGATGTATCCTGGGTGTGCAGGTATCTGTTAATACAGCATTACACAGTCTCAAAAAGGAAGTAGGGGAGACGTTATAGGGGGTCTTTTTTTGCGGATTCTACCCTAGTGCAGCTGTTCCCAATCTTTTTCCATCATGCCTCCCTTACCTGTAATGGAACCTGTCCTTACTTCCTCCATCCCAGCCTAAACCTGCCCCATCACTGCACTCTGGAGCTCTATTGTGCATAAAGAGTCCTTATGCAACGCACAGGATCACTTTGCTCATCTGGTCCATTGGCCTCTGCCCCCATGCAATCCCATGACAATGTTTAAATTGTGCCCTTACATTTTGTTGAACTTGATTGCAGGTCAGCAGTTTCAATGGAGGCTGAGCAAGCCAAACTGATGTGTCAAAGCAAATCATGTCCAGTTTATAGCTGACGGTAAAAATCATGCAGCATCTAACCCCACACAAGGTGAACTACGACCACACTGCCTATATTGTGAGCCTCCATTACCTATTAGCCACCTCTTTTAGCCATGGTATTAATTTCCTCAGAGTGTTGTAGGCCGGGGACAGCACCCTCTAGAGTGGGCACTGGGTACCTAAACAGGGAGAGCAGGTTTATAAACATTTTGGTGATGCCCGAAATGATCAGCATCCCCACTCCTTCCACACTTGAGCTAACTCCTCTCCCCCCCCCCCCAACATACCTAATGCTCTGAGAGAGAGTTTGGGTGGGGGAAAGCTGAGGTGGGGGGTGTTTGGGGATTGGGATGCAGAAGGGATGAAGGGTGCAAGCTCTGGAAGAGCGTTTGGGAATTAGGGTGTAGGAGGGGTGCAGATTGCAGGCTCTGGGAGGGAGTTGGACACAGGTGGAAGACTGAGACAGTGTTCCCTGTAAGCTACGCACTTGCTTGCCCACTGAGGAGAGATTCAAATGCTGCCCAGTGGATTAGCAGAGGGGCCACAGCTAGGTTTTTTGTTTATTCTGGTGGTGCACATTCACACATACCTCGGTGCACATAAAATTTATTCTGCACATGGATGAAAAAGATTAGAGGGAACATCAGTCCGGTCCAGGGGTAGGGATCCTGAGAGAGAGTTTGGAGGTTGGCGGGGGAGAGTGAATTTGAGGGCAGGATGGGGGTAGAGGTGAGAGTGCAGGCTCTGGAGGGAATGAAGTGCACTCAGGGGTGTGGGGGGAGTGCATGGTGGGTGCCACTCTTACCTGGGTGCTCTCCCCTCTGGCAAATCCCTCCTGGAGACGTGGGGGGTCTCTTGGTGCTGCTGCTCCTGCATGCTCCCCCACCCCCTTGCCACCCTGCACGCTCCCCCCATGTGTCCTCTGGCCCTGCCTGCTGCCCTTGGTGATTTATAAGGCCCCGGGGGTCCTGCCAGCACTGCAGCAGGTTTAAAGAAGCTTCTGGCCACTCATCCTGGCTGCCGAATGTGCATTCCTGCTGCGGGGGGAGAGGGGTTTCCTTGCCATTTGTTGCTCAGTGTCCTATCCCTACACCCATACCCATCTCCCCCCTCCCTGCTGCACTCCCTAGCTCTGCTGGCCACACCCTACCACAGCCCTTCTCCCCACCCTCTCCACAGGGGCTGCCGCTGACACCCAAGCTGCCCTTCACCACAGCATCACACTCAGAGGGTGGGGATGGAGCATGGGGCAGGAACAGTGGCAGGAGGTGGGGGAGAGGATGGTATCAAGCTTCCCCTCACCATAGCCTCATGCTGGGGGGTAGGGCTTGAGGCTGCCCCTTGCCTAGTGTGGGACAAGAGTGGTAGCTGGAGGTGGGGGAGGACTTCGTGAGACATACACCCAAGGAGCCCTCGAGTCAGCAGCTGGTCAAGCGCAAGGACTTCCTCTCCCCTTGTTCCACAGAAAACCCCCTCACTGTCATCTCTGGGGGTGGAGTCAGGAGACAGGGAGAGAGGAGGCCTGGCTCTCATATTACATACTCTTTCTTCCTCTCTCCTGCCTCACAGGTACAACAGTCCGGGGCCACCCTGCTGCCTCAGCATGGCTCCTTTGCAGCTTGTTTGCAGTTCTGCAGGCAGCAGCTTTCTAATTCCCAGGGAGAGAGGCTGCAGCCACCCTTAAGCAGGGCAGAGATCTAACTCTAAACATGGCTGGAACCAACCTGACATGTCAGTGCCCTCAGCCATCAGAGGTGCTACAACTAGGGTACTGGGGGTGCTGCTGTACCCACTGTTAAGCGGTTTCCATCATATACAGGGTTTACACTTTGGTTTAGTGGCTCTCACAACCCCTACTATACAAATTGTTCCAGCACCCTTTTCCGCTATTGGATATTGTGCATGAACAGTGCCCAAAATTTCTGAGTTGCTCACGCCAGATGTCTTTTGTTATGTGTTCTCTGAGTATGCCTGACAGATCAGGGCCCACAGGTGGAATAAAGTAAAAACAACCAGCATGAGAATCCCACTAATGCTTAGGCATGAAGTAGGGCTCCAAGGAATTGGTTAGCTGTGGACTTCAGGACTTAAGTGGCTTGGCACATCACCATCAGCATGATTAAGTGGCAGCTGAAAACTGGTTTTGAGCATGCCTGTAGCACCTAAATGCTGGATTTAAGTACCTATAGAGACAGAAGTAATAAGTAATAAGTTTGAGACCTTTGCTCAAATGAAGTTTTGATATAATGCACTAAAATGCATGGAATTCATTATGTATAAGAGATCTTTCCATTGAAATTCAGGCCCCCAATGTGCCATCTTTATTCATGTAGCGTAAGAATCTGAGGAAAGGATAAAATATGATAGATGTGTACATTGTAAGTCAATTAATGAAATACCATTTTTAATATTCAAAAAACAAAAGAGACCTCCAGACTAAAATGAAAACAATTTATAATATAAATTAATTTTAATGCCATATATTATTACCCTGTGGAACTCACTGCAATAGGATAGTATTGAAGCAAATAGCTGACTAAGATGTTAATGGGATAAAATATTTAAATGAATAAGGGTAACTTATGTAGCTACGCTAGATATAAGAAATATTTTAAAAACTATTTCAAGACCATCCTATTTCAAGACCAAAGTTTTTCACAAGCAGAAGTGAGGCAGCACTTCCTCAGGATACAGAATCACAAAATTGGGGAAATGATGGAGATTTTATGTTTTGCTTTGAAACATCAGGTATTAGCTTCTTAGATATATTATCTTAGATGTACCACTGCTGTATATTTTTATGCCAGTTTCCATAGTTGCATAGAAAGTAATTTAACATTTTTATAAAGCCTCATGTCGTCAATTATTTGGAAGCAAGTTATTAAAATAAATCCAGACCCTGCTTCCATGAGCATCAATGACAAAACTTCCATTGACTTCATTGGGAATGGGATTGGGCAGATAGGCCCAAATCCTGAAATGAACTTCACATGGACCGAGGAACTGGAAGGTACTCAGGCATGCTGATAACTATAGTGTAAGAACTAGAATAGATTTGAATAGCCCACATGGAGTTCATAAGAGGACTGATGATGTAGTCTCATCCATCCATATGTCCATCGAGAAGATGATATGCAAAGTCTCCCTTTCAGTAAGAACTTATTTTACTAATAATGAATCCTACTTTTACCCTTTTTTTGATAACTTTTCATTATATTCCCCAAAAGGAATGACCTTTATAGGAAGAAATATTAAGGTAAAAGGTATACTGTGTTTTAAAGAAAAAAATGTAAGTAAATAAAAGCTCAATAAACCCTTTTAAATGAACATGTTTTCTTTCTTCAGAACCAAATGTCCATTGCATTTTTAAAAAGCGTGACTGCTTGCTCTGTAGAAAGAGCTAGTGTCCTTCCACCCTATAACAGCTCCCCCACTTTTTGGAGCTGGTAGCAGCAGTGATAAAGTGAGGAATATTAGAACCATCTCAGAACCTTGCACATTCTAACATTGTCTGAGCCTTTTAGGTGAAAAAAACAAAACCCTAGTCACTCTTATCATTTGAGCCTACAGAACTTTACATCTAGCCTGTGTTAAGTGATTGATTTCTATAGGAGCAGAAGCAGGACCAATATTTGCAACGTTTCCCTCATGAATTACAATATCCATCATTCAATTACATCTCTCCCTCTCCCCCCAACACACAAACACACTTTCCAGGATTGTGACACACCAAAAGGTAATGGGTCACATGATCTGCAGGTGGCTGGATCATTTTCATACAGGAGTCTTGTTTACAAATGCTGGACTGAAACAATGTGTCTTTATTTGTATATGAATACCCTGTTGTACCAAGCAGGCGCATTGGCTAAATAATATTCATTATTATGAAATTCTATCCTAGCTGACAACATATTGGCATTGGGGCAGGGTGGAAAGTCAGGATGCTTGCGCTCAGATTTCAAAGACAGGCAGAGGGAATCCCTCTTTTTAGCAACTGTGCATAGTACAGTATACTGTATATAAGGGATACTATAAGGCTAGATTATAACTGTACACTGTGCCCTGAACAGAGTGCGGTGCCTAGCTGTACCTCCCTAGAGGAAAGCACATACTTAACTGAGATTCATAATCTGTCTCCTGCCCCACACCCATTCCTGAAAGTTCCGTCTGCACTACAAGGTTTTTGCGCAAAAACCTGGGGAGTGTCCACACCTCAAATGAGCTCTAGCGCAATTAAATGGACAGTCAAATGGCAGAACAGAGGGCTTTTTCCGCCATAGGTAAACCTCCTCTTCTGATGCATAACTGCTTTTAGCACGACAGCTATTGCTCAAGAAGGCAAGCGTGGACACTCCAGAGGGGGTTTTGTGCAACAGTTGGCCTCCAGGGGAAAAAAATGGTGGCCTCTGGGGCACACCAGCCAACTCAATCAGAACGCTGTTGTTCCTGGCTGCTAGCACCCTTTAAAGCCACAGGCACCCTGCACAAGCCTTGTGGCTGCAAGATGGCAGGAAGCAGGAGTCTTCAGGACGCCACTGTGCTGCAGCCACCAATGTCCTCAGAGCAAGCGCCCCGAGACCACCCTGGCCCTTCAATGAATAAGCCACAGGGGTCACAGGACCTCCCAAGGGGGACCAAGAGGCGTGCCCCCACCTGGAGCAGGCCAGAAATAAAAACCCTGCAGGAATTGTGGAGTTACAAGGACTCCCTGCAGGACCCCCAGGCAAAGCGCCGCAATGCGGTAATCTACTCCCGCATGGCCGTATCCCTGGAAGAGCGAAGTCACCCTGCCTGGACCATGAAGCAAGTCTGGACTAAGGTGAAGGAGCTCCATCAGGGATACGTGAAGGCCCGTGAGCAGAGGGAGCACTCAGGGGCAGGACCCGAAACTTGCCTGTACTACCAGGAGCTCAACCACATCCTTGGCGGGGGGGGGGGGGGGAGAGGCGAAGATCCCTCTTCCCCCTCCATTGTGGCGGACTCCGGGATGGAGCAGTCCATCCCCCAGCAGCTGGAGCCTGTCCCCGAACTGGAGGAGACAATGGGGCAGGTCCAGCCACCAACAAAGGAGGAGGAGGAGGAGGAGGAGCAGGACAGTGGCACCATCACCCTGTCCCAGGAGCCAGTCCCTGCCAGCCTGGATGTCTCCCAAGCCTCCAAAGAGGCTTGGGAGGGAACCTTAGGCACATTGGCACACACAGGCACACAGGGTGGGGGAGGTGGGTGCATAGGCAGTGGGGGTCACACTGTCACACCAGCTGCTAGGTCAGCACATGCTGCTGCAGTCTGGGCATGTGCCACCATGTTCAGTGGGAGGTTGTGTCACGTGGCCACAGCAGCCAGCCCCTCTCCATGCCTGGGAGCCTGCTGCCAGCCTCATTCCTGGCCACAAGAGTCTTGGCCCCAGAGGGGAAGGGGGACCACAGCCAGCTGCAAGCAGGCTACTTGCAAGGGTGCAGGACAAGGCCCCCCCACCCCGCACATGCCCTGGAGTGCAGCACACAGCACCTGGTCATACCTGCACGTGAAAGGCAGCAGCCACTCCCACCTAATAGCCCAGCCAGCTACAAGTGTGTGTTCAGACCCCAGGGAGGGGCAAGCTGCTCACTGCTCCTCTGCTTCCCGTGAGTGGATCCACTGTGGTCGTACACTGCCCTTGCCTGCCTGCCTGCCTGTGGTATGTATGTGGGGTAGGGGGCCGGAGGGGCAGCATGGTCCCCTGGCCACCTCGGGGCCCCTGTCACATAAGGAGTGCTGTCATGCCACACATGGCCTTGCACCTGCCGCTCACAAAGGAGGGCACAGCCTCAGGGAATGTGTGTGCAGGGTGGACTGACAGTCCCTCTTTCTTGTGTCTTCTCCACAGCCAAAGCAACCGGGACAGAGGGCCCAGCCACACCACCGCTGCAGCCACCACCCAGAGTCCAGACAAGCCACAGACAAGCCAGGCCTTGGGAGGAGCTGATGCGCCATCTGCAGTGGCAGCAGCAGGCGTGGAGTGACCTGATGGCACGCTGCGACACCCTGCTGGACATCCTGTCCTGCCCGGGGGAACAGGAGCCTGCTGCTGCTGCTCCCGCCTTCCACCTTCCTGCCCCCCTTCTTCTCCCAATGGCCCACCCGTCCGCCCACTCTGCCATGCTTCTGTTCCCTCCCTACCCCGTGGTCCTGGCTCCTCCTCCATCATGCCTATGACCCCTTCTATGGCTCCTCCTCCTGCCCCCTGCCAACCCTGACCCACTCCAGCCACCCTCCCCTCCCCCTCCACCCAGCACTTTGGGGCCCCAAGAGCCACCCAATCTCTATGACGTACCTGCACACGAGGGGGCTCAGCTATCCACCCCAGTTCTCCTCCCAGTGATGATCCCCCCTCCCATTTCACACAGCCTCCTCCCCCAACCACCCTCATTTTTGTTAAATAAAAAGACTAATTTTGATTGAAAATCAAACAGGTGTGTTTATTGGGAGGTTGGGGTGGGGCAAGGGGAAGGGTAAGAGGGGGGAGGAAGAAAGAAGGAAGGGTGAAGGCCTGGGGGAGCTTTACAGTGGTTCCTGCAAGAACCTCTCCCTCAGGGCCTCCTGGATGTGCACCCTGGCTTCATGGGCTTGAAGGGTCGTAGCTATCCAGGGCTGCTCAAAGCCCCAGCCCTCATGGGCAGCCTCTGACACCCATGCAGGGAGGAAGGCCTCCCCCTTGTGCTCCACCAAGTAGTGGAGCATGCAGCAGGCCCCCACCACCTTGGGATATTCTGCTTCCCAACGTCCAGGTGGGTGAGGCGGCAGCGGAACCGTCCTTTCAAACGCCCAAAGGTGCACTTTACCTGGAGGTGGGCTGTGTTCAGGCGGGCATTGAAAATATCCTTTGTGCGATCCAAGTGGCCAGTGCAGGGGTACATTAGCCAGGGCATGCCGCGTCCCCCACTATGCACACCGGCATAGTCTGGTTGCCCACAGGGAACTCCCGTTGGGGGAAAAAGGTGCCTGCCTCCAGCTGGGCACACAGGCTGGAGTTGCGGAATACTCAAGCATTGTGAGCCCTGCCCGACCACCCCACATAAACGTTTGTGAACTGCAGGACTACGGAGAAGTAGCCCTTGCAGCTCACAAAGCGGGCTGTGCGATGGTTCAGGGGCCCGATGGGGATATGCGTGCCATCAATTGCTCCCGCGCAGTTGGGGAATCCCAGCACAGCCGCCCATGGTAGCATCGAGATCCTGGAGCCAGATGATTCTGCGCAGCAGCAGGGAGTTGATGGCCTGGATGACCTGCTGAAAGAGAGATGGGAACACATACAACAGAGATTGTGAGAGGAGCTGTGTGCTCCCAGTGGGACGTGGCCACCCCCACCTCTGGCCCTCCCACCCCGCAGGATCCTGCCCCTGTTAGCCTCTGCCTGCACCTCCCCGCCCGACCGGGCCAGTGTGAGAGTGAGAAGGCACCAGCCAGCATGGACAAGGCTTTCCCCGCACCCCATACAATGCTCAGCCCCCTCTTATGCAACACTCCCTTCTCCCCACGCAGGGGCTGCATCCCGTGATGTCCTTACCTTCATGAGGACGGCCCGGACGGTGGACCTCTCCACCCCAAACTGGTGTGCTACCGAGTGGTAGCTGTCAGGGGTGGCCAGCTTCCAGAGGGCAATGGCGACCCGCTTTTGGAGTGGGATAGTGGGCTGCAGTTGGGTGTCACATCGTTGGAGGGCAGGTGCCAGCCAGGTACAGAGCTCCTGGAAGGTGGCCTTCCGTATGTGGAAGTTCTGTGCCCATTGCTGCTCGTCCCACTGCTCCATAACCTGCCGGTCCCACCACTCCGAGCTGGTGTCCAGCCTCCAAATTCTTCTGGGTATGGTGGGCTGGGGCACCCATAGTGGAGCACCCGCAGCCAGACAGAGGTTAAGGAGGAAGATCTCGACATCCACCTCCATGAAGAAGAGGGCCCCTGCTTGAAGCAAGCACTGCAGGGTGTGCAGCGTGGCCCTTGGGATCCATGGCATGCCCAGTACAAGCCAAGCACCACATGGGGGGGACCAACCCCATTCACCCTGCCCCTCACATCATCTCCATCCAGGGGATACTAAGGCACTGGAAAACTCTACCTTTTTGGCAGACAATTTATCAGTCAGCTGACAGGAGCACTATATCTAATTCCTGTATAAAATAAAGAAAATTAAATAAATATTAGACCCACTTAACTCTAACTACCATATTCTGACATCTTGTGGCAAGGCACTTAAATGACACTGGTTAGCCTTAAAATGTTAATATATAGTCTTACTTTGTTACTAATTCTGTGTGTAGAGAGAGAGAGAGACCCTGTCAGGACTCCTGGGCTCCAGCTTAGCTCTGGAAGTGGAGTGGAGTCTATTGGGTTACAGCAGGAGGGAGATATATTTCAGCTCTAAATAAGATCATCAAAATGGCCATACTGGGTCCTTCTAGCCCTGTATACGGCCTTCCAACAGTAGCCAAATGCCTGGTGCTTCAGAAGCAATAAACAGAAGAGGAAATCATGACAATCCATTCCCTGTTGCCTATTTTGTTTGTTTTAAATCTGTTTCCTATACATTTAATTGGATCAGTTTCTTGTATTATGTTAGTGAAGGAATGAATAACACTTCCTTTTTCTATTTTTCCACACTATTCATGATTTTCTAGACCTCTAACAGATCCCTTCACCCTTTAGTTATTTTTTTCCAAGATGAAAAATCCCAGTCTTGTTCATTTATCCTCACATGGAAGCTGTCCCTTACCCCCAATCATTTCTGTGGTCCTTTCTGTACCTTGTCCAAATCCAATATATCTTTTTTTTAGATGGGGTGACCAGATCTGCATGCAGTATTCAAGATGTGGGCATACAATGACTTTATATGTAGCAGCAATATGGTATTTTGCCTTATTATCTATACCTTTTATAATGATTCCCAATATTCTGTTAGCTTTTTAGTTTTTATACTGCCACTGTGCACTGAGTAGATGTTTTCAGGGAACTATTGACAAGGATTCTAAGATCTCTTTCTTGAGTAGGAACAGCTAATTTAGACCTCATCATTTTTGTATCTATAGTTAGGGTTATAATTTCCCATGTGCATTACTTTGCATTTAACAACACTGAATTCCATCTGCCCTTGAATTGCCCATTCTCTCAGTTTTGTGAGATCCCTTTGTAACTCTGCAGTCAGTTTTGGATAATCTTTGTTTACCCTTTTTCAAGAGCATTTATGAGAAGTTTAGCAACCGTGGTCCAAATGCAGATCCTTGCATCAAAACACTCATTCCTACTCTTTCCTCCCCTATCTTTTAAGTGGAGTATCCAGCAATGTTTTCATGATGACCTAATGATCCTTCAATTACTTCAATGCCCAGCCTTTTGTTATTCCTAATCAAGTGCCTCCTTCTTTTTATAACAAGCTATCTGCCCCAACGGCAAAGCTGCAAGCAGTTCAAATGCTATTGCATTTAAGACCTGCCTCTGGAGTCAGGACATGGGCTGTAAGCAGACCTCAAGTATGAAATCCAGAGGAACAAACTCAGGAGGGGGCATACTGCCCCCCCTAGCTCTTGATAAATTGCACCCTTGCATTAAAGCCAGTGGAATTACATTAAAATGTAACTGTTATGAAAGAGAAGTGAATCAGGTCCCTTAAACTGTGTTTACATGGGGGGGGGGGAGGGGGTTGGAGAAGGAAAACTCCTCTCTGAACCATCTTCATTTATAGAGTGTGGTTTGCATAAAGTTGTATTGTTCCCTGTTTCAATTAACTCAAAGGTTGGGTTTTTTTTTTAATTCTCTTCCTAAATCTTACCTACTGCCTGTTTGCATTTCATTCTTATTTCTGCGGTGTCTTGTTTCCTTTTTTGGCCTCTGGGCAGGATGTAGCAAAACCTGGGCTCCCACCCCTATGCACATGAACAGCATATCTCTCTTCTGAAACAGCTTGCAAACCACAGGAATGCATCATTACATCAGCATCAGGCAGGCCCACCAGTTTCTCTAAATAGCTCCTTATATCCCTGGCCACTGAGCGAACTACAGGGTGGTGAGGTTGGTGGTTTAGTGTCTGGCCTATGTCAGCAGTAACTCACATGCCCTTGCTTTTACGCTATAGGTACATTAAAAAAAATCCAGAAAATAGAAAGCTGTTCATATTGGATTCTGTGTGTGCTTTCCAATATATTTGTGCTCAATGACTTAACAGTCTAAAGAGGGAAGGATTTTTTTTTCCAGGTAAAATCAGTGAATGCAGAGATGAAAGGAAAGATTTGTTCACTTAGATTTAATAAGTCAGGATGAAGTATAAAAACTATCATTATACATACTGGATTTCCTCTTATTCTTGGTTACTTTGATTGGTAGGTAATAATAATCATAAATTTGGCCTATAGATATCCCTTATTTTACAACATTCCTTGATTACATTAAGTATTGTTACAATTCACATTTGTAAAACACCACTCTCACAGAACTACAAGTGAGGAAGGTGATCCAAATAAGGAAAGTGGGCCAAATTTCATCCCTTAGGTCATTTCATATACTTTAATGGTGTCAAACTTCTGATGAGTGTGGTCCAGCCTACTGTTACTATCCCTATGTCATGCATGGAAAAAATAAGGCAGAAAAGGTGACATTCATCCCAAAAGCTACCCAAAAGCCTGGGTATCTCTTAAGTGTCATTTAAACCCTTTAGATGTATTCTTTAGTAGTTACAGTGGGATCCAGAAGCCCCAGTCAATATGGAGAGATCCTTAAATTTTAAAACACATGGTTTTATTTGAGGGAAAAGGCAAATGGCATTATTTTTCCTTTACCCCAAACATCTAGGAAGATAGTTAGATGTCTCTTGCACTAATCTCTTGGGGTATGTCTACACTACAGCACTAATTCGAACTAACTTAATTCGAACTAGTGCATCTAGACCTAAAAACTAGTTCGAATTAGCGTTTTGCTAATTTGAACTAGCATGTCTACATTGAGTGGACCCTGAACCGACGTTAAGGATGGCCGGAAGCAGTACCGGCAGGGCATCAGATTAGGACTTAGAGTGTGGAGCTGCTGTCTCAGGCTAGCCGAGAGCTGTGCTTAAAGGGACCCGACCCCCACCCCGGACAGACAGTTCTCAGGGGTTCCCTGCTCGCTTGTCTACCTCGATGAGGGACAGCAAAGCAGTCCTGGCTTGGAGTGCCCTGAATGCCCACACTTGGCACATCACAGCACTCAGCCATCAGCCCAGCTGCACTTGCCGCAGGCTGCCATCCGGGGGGGAGGTATGTCAATTGGGGGGCTGCAGGAGAGCTTCCACCCCGAGGAGCCTGCAAAACCACCCCAGTCCTCCCCATCGGGGGCTCATACCCCATTCCTCCCTCACCTCCTTCCACTTACCCTTCCTAGCCCCCCTTCCTGATGTACAAAATAAAGGACATGTGTGTTCAAAAATAGAAACTCTCTTTATTGAACAAAACTAGGGGAGACTTGGAAAAGGAGGTGGGAAGAGAGAGGGTGGGAGGGCAACTAAAATGATCAGGGGTTTGGAACAGGTCCCATATGAAGAGAGTCTAAAGAGACTGGGACTTCTCAGCTTAGAAAAGAGGAGACTGAGGGGGGATATGATAGAGGTCTATAAAAGCACGAGTGGTGTGGAGAGGGTGCATAAAGAAAAGTTCTTCATTAGTTCCCATAATAGAATGACTAGAGGACACCAAATGAAATGAATGGGTAGCAGGCTTCAAACTAATAACGCACAGTTCTTCTTCACAAAGCAAATAGTAAACCTGTGGAACTCCTTGCTGCAGGAGGCTGTGAAGGCTAAAACTATAACAGAGTTTAAAGAGAAGTTAGATAAATTCATGGAGGCTGGGTCCATGGATTGGTATTAGCCAGGGGATAGAAATGGTGTCCCTGGCCTCTGTTTTGGAAGGCTGGAGATGGATGGCATGAGACAAATGGCTTGATCATTGTCCTTGATCCATCCCCTCCGGGGTAGCTGGTGTTGGCCCCTGTCAGCAGACAGGTTACTGGGCTAGATGAACCTTTGGTCTGACCCAGTACGGCTGTTGCTCAGGGCTCAGGGTCGGGGGTCTCACTGGACCACCTTGATTTTCATGCAAACCTGCTCCTGGGTGGCCAGGCTGGTAGCTATGCTGCCCTAGACGGCCACTTTCCTATGCCTAGTATGGCGTTCATGGATGAGGTCCACGATGTCCGCACTAGACCAGGCGGGCACCCGCCTCTTGCGGCCCCGGGCAAGCTCCTGGGAGCCGCCAGCCTGGTCCCGGGAAGAGGCGGAGGGCTGAGTGGCAGCGGATGGCTGGTTCGTGCCGTGCCAGGTGCAGGGTCTGCTGGCTGGGTGCTGGCAGGCTTGCACCTGGTACGGGCACTGTAGCCAGACCGTGCCCCTTTAAAGGCTCCGGGGCCAGGAGGGGGGCAGAAGAGTTTCCCTGGTGGTGCCCAGAGTGGCCACCAGGGCAAGCTGGGAAGGGTTAGCCTCCCACTAGTTCAAATTAAGTGGCTACACAGCCCTTAATTCGAACTTCTTAATTCGAACTAGGCTTTAGTCCTCGTAGAATGAGGTTTACCTAGTTCGAATTAAGCACTCCCCTAGTTCGAATTAAGTTCGAACTAGCGGTTTGTATGTGTAGCACCTATCAAAGTTAATTCGAACTAATGTCTGTTAGTTCAAATTAACTTTGTAGTGTAGACATACCCTTGCTCTGTTAAACTAAGTTTGTTTCTTTCTGCCATTACCAGAAGATGATACCCTCAGAGTTGAAAGTTTCTACTTTGCAAGGTGATAGGGAACAGCCAACATGGATTTGTAAAGAACAAATCGTGTCAAACCAATCTGATAGCTTTCTTTGATAGGATAACAAGTCTTGTGAATAAGGGAGAAGAGGTGGATGTGGTATACCTACACTTTAGTAAGGCGTTTGATACTGTCTCGCATGATATTCTTATCAATAAACTAGGTAAATACAACTTAGATGGGGCTACTATAAGGTGGGTGCATAATTGGCTGGATAACCGTACTCAGAGAGTAGTTATCAATGGTTCACAATCCTGCTGGAAAGACATAACAAGTGGGGTTCCGCAGGGGTCTGCTTTGGGACCGGCTCTGTTCAATATCTTCATTAACGATTTAGATATTGGTATAGAAAGTACGCTTATTAAGTTTGCAGATGATACCAAGCTGAGAGGGGTTGCGACTAATCTGGAGGATAGGCTCAGAACTCAAAATGACCTGGACAAATTGGAGAAATGGTCTGAGGTAAATAGGATGAAGTTTAGTAAAGACAAATGCAAGTGCTCCACTTAGGAAGGAACAATTAGTGTCATACATACAGAATGGAAAGTGACTGTCTGGGTAGGAGTACAGCAGAAAGGGATCTAGGGGTTATAGTGGACCACAAGTTGAATATGAGTCTAGCAGTGTGATGCTGTTGCAAAGAAAGAAAACATGATTCTGGGATGCATTGACAGGTGTGTTGTGAGAAAGACACGAGAAGTCATTCTTCCACTCTACTCTGCACTGATTAGGCCTCAATTGGAGTATTGTGTTCAGTTCTGGGCACCGCATTTCAAGAAAGATGTGGAGAAATTGGAGAAGGTCCAGAGAAGAGCAACGAGAATGATTAAAGGTCTAGAGAACATGACCTATGAGGGAAGGCTGAAGGAATTGGGTTTGTTTAGTTTGGAAAAGAGAAGACTGAGGGGGAACATGATAGCAGTTTTCAGATATCTAAGAGGGTGTCATAAGGAGGAGGGAGAAAACTTGTTCATCTTGGCCTCTGGGGATAGAACAAGAAGCAATGGGCTTAAACTGCAGCAAGGGAGGTTTAGGTTGGACATTAGGAAAAAGTTCCTAACTGTCAGGGTAGTCAAACACTGGAATAAATTGCCCAGGGAAGTTGTGGAATCTCCATCTGTGGCGATATTTAAGAGTAGGTTAGATAAATGTCTATCAGGAATGGTCTAGACAGTATTTGGTCCTGCCATGAGGGCAGAGGACTGGACTCGATGACCTCTCGAGGTCCCTTCCAGTCCTAATATTCTATGATTCTAGGAAACAAACCTTTTGGATGAAGGTATCCTGCCAATTTGTATGAGACATAGTTAAATTTCTTTACATTTAATCATGGAACCATTAGGTTAGAAGGGACCATCTAATCTAACCCCCTGAAAAGATGAAGGATTTGTTGTATATAAGCCATCCCTTTGAAAGCTTTCGTGAAGAAACTTCAGCAATCTCACACAGCAGTGCATAGCATTGTCCTATTGTTCTTACAGTTAGGATGTTTTTCCTGACATTTAATCTAAATCTGCTAGGCTGTATTTTGAACCTACTGCATCTTGTCCTGCAGTATATGACAGAGAAACTTTTTTTTGCATTTTTATAGCAGTCTTTTAAGTATTTGAAGACCATTATCATGTTCCATCTTAATCCCCTCTTTCTCAAACTAAATATACCAGGAGGGTTGGGTTTTTTTCGGTTTTTGTTCATATGTCTTGCATTCCATCCCTTTGATAATCTTTGCTGATCATCTCTGGCTCCTCTCCTGTATCGTTACATCCATACATTGGTGATCAAAACTGGGATCCAGTAAAGGCCTAATCAGTGCTGAGTAGAAGTGTACTATCACTTCCTGTGAACTGCACACTCTGCCTTTGTTAATGCAACCTAAAATTGAATTTGTTTGGTTTTTTTTTTTGCTTTTGTTTTTTTGACAGGATTGCATAGTTGACTATTGCCGAGGCTGTGATCCACCACGACCTCTAGCTCCGTCTGAACAGTGCTACTGTCAAGCCAGATATCCTCCATTCTGTATTTGTGCAATTTGTTTTTTCTTCCCTGAGGGTACGTCTACTTTGCACGACTGCATCTACACAAGCCAGCCATTATTTCAAAGTATTTATTTATAAATCATAGCCTTAGCTATAGCCCAGTTCTTTGGTATATCAAGATCCCTCTGACCAAAATATTGACACAAAGCTGGGGGAGGAGGGTCCATTTGCAAACTTGATCACTTTGCTTTTGATACCTACCTCCATGTCATTAATAAAGATGCTAAAAACCACTAGACCCAGAACAGACCCCACTTGAGACCTCCTCCAATCTGACATCATTCCATTAATAGTTACTCTTTGTTTGTAGTTGTTTAACCAACTATCCACTTAATGAAAGTTTTGTGGAATCTACATTTCTCCAGCTTATCAGAATGTCATGTGGGAAGGTGTCAAAAGCCTTGATGAAGATCAGGTATTTTATGTCCACCATATTCCCCCTAGCCACATTCCCCGTAGCAAATTAGTTACTCTGTCAAAGATGGAGATCAAGGTGGGATGACATGGTTTGTTCTTGATGAAGCTGTGCTGTCTGCTAGTGGCTCCCTCTTCATCCTCAGTTAGGTTGATGTGGCTAACATTTCCCTGTTCCCCCTTTTTATGGTGGGCACTTCTCCAGTCTTCCAGGACTTCTTCTGTCATCCTGTTAAATATAATTGCCAGTGGCTCTGAGATTTCCTCAGCTAATTCTTTCAGTACCCTCAGGAGAATAGCATCTGGCCCCACTGGGGCTGAATTAACTCTTCTCGAAGTCTGGGGCTATTAGATTCTAGGCTCTGGGAGACCAAAATAGGGGATTGGTGGCTGCAGATTTAAACAGGAGGGTGGGTGAGGGTTCCTACCTGGGGTGAAGGCTCTGAGGTGGGGCTGGGGAAGAGGCATTTGGGGTGCAGGAGTGGGCTCCAAGCTGCAGCCAAAGAGTTTAGAGTGCTGGATTAGGCTCAAGGCTGGGGCTCAAGGTTGGGGTGTAGGGATTTGTAAGGTGTTAGGGTACAAGAGGGAGTTCTGGGGTGGGGAGTGAGAAGCTAGGATCTGGGAGGGATTTAGGTTGGGGGAAGGGACTCGGGGCTGAGGAAAGGAGCTGGGGCTTGGGGCACTTCCACAATACAGCTTCCATTTGGTGGAAGTGGATGTGGAACAGGTGGCTCCGTGTGGCCCACGCTGCCCTGTAGGCACTGCCCCGCACAAGTTCCATAAGCCATGATTCCCAGCCAATGGTGAGGGCAGTATGAGGACAGCTTCCCGGTGCTTGAGGCAATGCAACTCCAGCCTAGAGAGGAGGGAGGAATGGCAGTGTACAGAGCTGACTCCTCAAACCTCCTGCCAGGAAGGGATGGTCAGAACACAGGAGCTTAAATGGCTGCAGACCCCAAGTCTGTTTCTGCAGGGTGAATCCCCTAAAGCCCTTGTCTCTCTAGCCTGTCTTTCCAGCTATAACACATTCTTTGAACTGGATTTCCTGATTTTGTCCCTACACCCAGAGTCATCCTGTCCATAGAACAGATTGGGGCAGCCACTCTGCCCCATACTTTGTGGGGTCCTGCGGAGGACCTGGGGTCAGCAGCAGGGGTCAGGCCTGATCCCACACTGACCTGTTGTGGGAAGCAGAGTGGCTTGACCCACACCGCTCCACTCTCCTGGTTCACAGCCATGTCACTCATGGGTGGTGCCTTGGAGGAAGGGGTGGAGCTGCCTCTAGCACTCACCGGCAGCAGTGAGAAGTGGAGCAATGCAGCTGGGAGTCAGCAGAGCTGATTGGGAAGGGCATCAGTCTTTCCCACAAACCCTCTCCCCTGAGCAATCCTCCCAGGGGATTAGAGGGAGGCCTGGTTCTGGCAGCAGGCCGTGGCCCACCCCTGCACTCACCAGTAGTGGCAGCAGTAGAAAGTGTTGCAACTGATCCCAGTCTGCACCACTCTCCTGACTCCTATGAAGTTGTTCCACTTCCCACCATTGGTGAGTGCAGTTCCACCACTTCCCCTAAACCCCCTCCCTACATGGCATGGCTGGGAGACAGTAAAGCGGAGTGGCCTGGGGCCAGGTTGCTCCGCTTCCAGAAGCCACTGGTGACTACAAGGTTGGAAGAGACCTTAGGAGGTCATCAAGTCTAACCCCCTGCTAAAAGCAGGACCAATCCCAACTGAAGCATCCCAGTCAGGGCTATATCAAGCTGGGACCTAAAAACCACCTCCCTAGGTAACCCATTCCAGGGCTTCACCACCCTCCTAGTGAAATAATTTTTCTTGATATCCAACCTCAACCTTCCCCACTGCAACTTGAGACCATTGCTCCTCGTTCTGCCATCTGTCACCACAGAGAACAGCCTTTCTCCATCCTCTTCGGAACCCGCCTTCAGGTAGTTAAAGGCTGCTATCAAATCCCCCCTCACTCTTCTCTTCTGTAGATTAAATAAGCCCAAATCCCTCAGCCTCTCCTCACAGGTCATGTGCTCCAGCCCCCTAGTAATTTTTATTGTCCTCCACTGACTGGACTCTCTCCGGTGCATCCATAGTCCAAATCCTTTCTGTAACGAGGCCCCAGAATTGAATGCAATACTCCAGATTTGGCCACACCAGTGCAAAATAAAGGGAAAGTGGGGAATGGTGCAGGCTGGGATCACTTCCGTAGATCTGCTGGCAATGCTCCTACTAATGCACCCCAATATGTCATTAGCCTTCTTGGCTACAAGGGCGCACTGTTGATTCATATCCAGCTTCTCATCCACTGTAATCCCCAAATCTTTTTTCTGCAGAGCTGTGCTTAGCCAGTTGGCCCCCAACCCATTACAGTGCTTGGGATTCTTCCATCCCAAATGCAGGACTCTGCACTTGTCCTTGTTGAACCTCATCAAATTTCTTTTGGCCCGATCCTCCAATTTGTCAAGGTCACTCTAGATGCTATGCCTACCCTCTAGCACTGTGGGAGATGGCTGGGTGGTTTTAGGGGACAGGGATATATAGGAGCTGAGGCTAGTTGATAAGGTGTCCTCATTTGACCTTAACCTCTATGAATATCTGAATTTCTCTTTAATATTTTACCTAATTTCCCCTATTTCATATAGAACCCCTTTTATTTAGATGTAAATAAAGTAGATAACACTCTTCCCACATTAATGTTTTTTCTCTGCAGCAAAGTTCTTTATGAACAATTTACAGTTAATTTATTTTCATCCATGATTATGGAAATTGTCTTATTTTCATAATGCGTATGATAGTTCAAAATGTCAGAAGTCCTTCTCTTTATAAATGAAAAGGATCACATCAAGAGATTTTTTCTTTCAAAACAAACTGTGTAGTTTTCCTGTGAGAAGGCTGTGATGCTCTTATTACATCGTTTCAGTGTTTTGAGCTAGTGTTGTTACTTGAGGATGGACTCTAGATTTTGATCCTTCTTTTCTCACCCCATGTGCTAATCTATTTCTCAAACTGAACTGTTGAAACTATTTCTCATTAAATGAAATAAACTGTCACATTTTATATAATTTCCTCTAATAAAAGTAGAAAATATCATAGATATCTGGAAATATTAATTCATACGATTTGATTTTGGCCAGTTAATCACAATTTACTGGAGTAGAAACTAAAGAAATGCAGGAATTTAGCAGAAGAATAACATCTCGATGAAGAAAACAAACAAAATTCAAATGTTCTGTGATCTTCAAGTATAAACCCTATTCCTATAACCTTGCGTCTGTACTATTGACTTTATTAGAACGTAATTCAATGTTGCCATCTAGTGGGTGGATCAGAGTAAGAAGAAAGAACTGACTACAGTACTAGGCCCAGATCTGGGACATCTCCTTCAGGTCACCCAGAGAGATCTGTGCTTGTGGAAATGAAATGAGTGAAATCCTGGTTCCACTGAAGTCAAAAGCAAACTTCCACTGACTTTACTAGGGACAGAATTTCACCCCAGGTGTATAGACTTGACTCTCCAAGTGCATGTAAGATTTATCTCATTACTGTGTTTGTTGTCCATAGCACATGCGTTTATTATACTGCTGCTTCCTTTCCCAATCTCCTCATCTTTCCTGATTGCTCTTTCACTCTATCTCCTGCTCCAACCATATTCCGTTCCCCTGCCATTCCAGTTAACCGTCAGCTAGAAGTTCAGATGAGTTTGCATCTTTTCCGAAATAACTTGGGGACGATGGCCGTAATATTTGATATAAATGATTGTGCATTTTCAGATAGAGATGAGCGAATGATTAGTTACTTGGTTCTGTAGCTACTTAAAAAAAACCAAGAAAAACTGGAGACTTTTTTCCTCTCAACTGGAAATTTTTCCCCTTCACTGAAACAAACAAGCAAACAAACAAATTCATTTCAGGTTAAACAAAAGCTTTTGTTCAATCCAAAATGAAATATTGCCTTTCATTTTGAAATATTTTTATCTTTTTAAAAAAATCATAATTTTGGCTAAATTTCAAAATGAAATGGTTTTGAAACAAAAGATTATAATGTTTCACTTAAAATGGTGAAACAAAGCATATTCAGCTTTTGGAAACATGTTTCTCTTATTTTTGTCTGAAACTAGTCATCAAATTTGATACAATACTTTTGGTCACTCTAGTGCTGCATTTTTTGGCAAGTAAACTATTAGTCAGCAAGTAAGCTGCCCAGATTTAAATTGAATTCTTTAGTCAATTTTGTGATCAACCTATGGGGAAAGTAGGTATGAGAAAGTCAATAAACCAATATCATTACATAGTCCTTGTATACATTTCCAGACAGGCAGAATAAAGCTCCCCACATAATGTGATTTGCAGCACTTCCTAAATTATCTCCCCTCTGGAGATGGGATTCATTATGCTGCTCCCACTCTGGGTAGTGAGAAAGTAAGACACTTGGATAGCTGACAGACTTTCTTTCTCTGGAAAAAGGTTGGTGACGGAAGAAATGAAAGTAGAACAGGCTCTGTGGATCAGACCCTAAACTGATTTTCATAGTTTCATTGAAGTCAATTGACACCAGCTGAGGATCTGTCCGTATGACTCTTTCTTCTGTATTGATGAGCTAGCACACAGAAACCTCAGTCACTTGAGAGACTCTTGGAGATTTGTTTCAATACAGCTATCACTTCCTGAGAACTAATGAGCAAAGCAAAAACTAGTTGAATGGTAACCAAATGGTGGGCCAACTTTAAAAAAAAAACTGATGTAGCGATGCTTTTCCTACTACGAGTGTCTCATTATTAGCATCACTTGCTCGTGTCCTTGGTACATCTTAATACTTAAAAAAAAATCTTATCACTCTTTAATATTTTCTTCTGAGATACAGAGCAATATTCTTTCTACTTTAGACCCTCATTTACATTGATGTAAAACTGGAGTAATGTTACTCTCTTTGTCTGGAAATGGACGACAGGAGAGGGATCACGTGATGATTACCTGGTGGCTGTGTAAGGACTGGCATGATTTTCTGCAAATGCTTTTAACTGAAAAGTTTTCCGTTAAAAGCATTTGTGGAAAAGAGCGTCTAGATTGGCACGGACGCTTTTCCGCAATAGCACTTTTGCGCAAAAGCATCCGTGGCCAATCTAGACGCGCTTTTGCACAAAAAAACCCAGATAGCCATTTTCGTGATCGGGGCTTTTTTGCGCAAAACAAATCTGAGCTGTCTACACTGGCCCTTTTGCGCAAAAGTTTTGTGCAAAAGGACTTTTGCCCAAACGGGAGCAGCATAGTTTTTCCGCAAGAAGCACTGATTTCAAACAGTAGGAAGTCAGTGTTCTTGAGGAAATTCAAGCGGCCAGTGTAGACAGCTGGCAAGTTTTTCCACAAAAGCAGTTGCTTTTGCGGAAAAGCTTGCCAGCCTAGACACAGCCATTGTGTTAATTCCCTCTTGGGCATTTGGCATTGGCCAGTGTCCGCAGACAGGATACTGTGCTAGATGGACCTTTGGTCTGACCCAGTATAGCTGTTCTTATGTACTCAGGTTGACAGTCTTTTATTGGTGTACTGCTGGCAGGGGGAGAAAAATCAGGCCCATTGTTTCTATGTATTAAGTAAAAGCAAAATTGTTTTGCAAAGCCTCCTGAGTTTATTGTATAGCTCTAGAGGCTTTTTGTGAAACCCAAAACGTCTTTAGGTTCCCGTGTCCTTAGTTGTTTGCATTCACATTCAGATTTCACTGCATAAAGGGCAAGGAAAGTTTACTGAATGGAAAGACCTTTGGGTCTACAATATCAAACAGTGCAGTGACCTCAAAGGAAAACATATTTCATTAAAAAAAAGGTTTCCTTGCAAATCCTGCTTGTTTTACCCACCCAGCTCTGACTCTTTGCTGCCTCTGTGATAACACATGTTTTATATGAATCAATATTAAGATGAATTTTAACATACAAATAACTAGATGCAGTTATGCAGTAGGAGGGAATTCCTACAGGATGATGTCAAGTTTTTTAAGCAGTAAAATTAAAAATAGCACATAAAACCTGACCAGTCAACTTGGCTTTGAACCAAGTCAACACATTTGGGAAACATTATCAAGTTTATCAGGGGTAATGTATAGCAGAAAATCTGCTTCTGTTTATATACCATTTATTATTCATTTTTGACATTTTCCTTTTTTCCTTCAACCCCTTTCCCCCCTAAGCAAATCTATGTTCGACTGAGCTGAAATATGAGATAGCAGAATCGCCTCTCTTTTCTTTTTCCTTCCACATATGATGAAAGCAGATCTGACTAGAAGCAGAAACTCATAAGTGAAAAGTTATGATTTGCTATTTTTCCCTTCTAAGAAATGTAACTGCAGGAAGCAAATTTGAGTTGACAGAGGGAATATCACTTGGCAATAAAAGAGAAAACAGACTGTGAAAAAACTGACAAAAATCAAAGGCTGAGGTAGGTGAGACTGTATAGATCATAGCATATAATATTCAGTAGCATCTGTAGCAAATGTTTCTTTTTCTACAGTGGACAAAATTCTATCCTGCTCTAGGCAACAATGTACTGTATGACTTGCACAAAGCTCATTGCCAACCTCTTACTCATAGGAGTATTGGCATATTTTAGTCAAGAGGTCAAATTATCTGCGGAGATAAGTACTTGAAGGTCAATAGACCCTGGTCTACATTAGGACTTTATTTTGAAATATCCACCCAGGGTCGAATTTATAAGCAGAGTGTCCACACTACCAAGCCCATTATTTTGAAATAATGGCTATGGAATTAGCAATCTGTACTCCTGCTTTTCAACAGGAATAACGTTAATTCAGAAATAGCTATTTTGAAATAACGGTAATATGGATGCTCCAGTGCCACTATTTTGAAATAATTACTCCCCAGAGTAATTTGAACTAATTACTCTCCAGAACTTCCTTGGGCTCTGAGTCCAAGGTAAGGCATCCACCTTAACATACCCTGCCTCAGACTAATTTCAAGGCTTTCCTGTAGTGTGGACATGCTAGTTCGAATTTGTTAAATTGGAAATTACTAAGTTGAATTTAGTGATTTTGAAATACTTTCCTAGTGTAGACATGGCCTGGGGGTATTCCAGTAGAGAATTTGGATCATTTGTTACAGGCATTTTACAATAAGAAAAGTTCCAAGGAGACAGGCCGAAGTCAGGGAGGATGTGACCCAATTAAAGGAAGTCACCAACATGGTAAATACCTTATTGAGACTGACTACATGGGTGCAGTCTCACAATTCTTACTCAAACACATTCCCACTGAGATGAACTTTCAATAGGAACTTTGCCTTGCTGAGACTGAACTCTCAGATTTTATAGTAATCTTCTGTTCAGACTTCTAGTAGAGCTGAATGAAATAAATAATTCAGTGCCCTTTCCAAAGCCCTTGGAATTAATGTGAGTCTTTATATTGACATTGTTTAGACTGAGATCAGGTCCTTAATGAATTTTGCATATTTTCCAGGAGTTTGTCCATCAACAGATCATAGTTTTCTTCAAAATTCATAATATAAAATTTCACTAATTTTTATAAACAATTATTTGACTGTAGCTTGTTTGTGAGTATTTTATTGCTAATGTCCAATATTCAAATGTCAAATTGGAGAGCATGATATATTCCCTGTTCTCTGACTGGATGAGCAGATGTCTTAGAATCAGGTTTTTAAAGCAGTTTCTCATGATTAAACAATTAAAATTCATTTTCTAAGGTATTATAAAAAACACACAATCCATATTCTCATCCACAGACCTTCCTAGAAAGATAAAGGAAAGTATATGCATCTAGGGGCATGAAAATGGCTGAGGCCAATTTATTTTGAAATTCAAACAAATATTTTCATAACATATTATTCAATATTTGCAACTCGATTGAATACTGTGGGCATGGATTAATACTGGGTTTTTAAAAAAATCAGGAATGAGCATAGTTCCTTAACTAATTACGATGATGTATTTGCTTCGCTTAGGGGAAAAATAGATTTTAGCTGATTTTCTACATTTCTTTTTTTAAATCAGAGAAAAATTCTCAAAGATTCTTACACTTATGTGTGATGAGTGTACACATTCTGGTTCAAATTGCCATTTGGACTATTTTTGGTCAGTTCTAACCAATTATGGGTAGATATAAAACTTGTGCTGCGGCAAATGGAACATGTCTTAAAACATAATAGCATTGGAAAGGATCTCTGTTCAAAGTGGATACAGATGGAAAAGAGACCCAAAGAGACTGAGTGAAAAGGAGTTCCAAGTAACCCAATAAGGATGAACTGCTGAACCCTTCTGGAGAAATTAGCATTGCTGGTTAGCTTGTCAGGTAGCCTGTGGCCACCAGAGAGAAAAGGAAGATTTATCGGGATACATAAGGAATAAACAAATATGTTAGAACTTGAAATAACTGCTTTTTAGTTTTGTTTTCTTTTCAAGTTCAGAATAGGCTCAATCTGAAACACATTGGCTTCACGGGACTTTAGAACAGATCTTAAGCTGTTTACAATAGGAGAGCCAGGTGAGTGGCTTTAATTGCATTGTTCTTCCTGTGATCTGATGAAACGGGTTTTGCCCACGAAAGCTCATGATACTACAGTAAAACTCCAATAGTCTGGCATCCAATAGTCTGGCACTCCTGATAGTCTAGCATCAAAATGGCAAGAGTCTAGTGAGTGAGCTTCGACAAAAAATGAGTCACAAGGTAACAGCGGCAGCAGCTGAACTGAGCAAAAAGGGGAAAAAAGGCTTTAAAAAACTAAAACATTACAGTATACTGTATACAGTATGTACAATAAAAAGGGTTAAGAACACTTTATATACAGTATATAATGTATACAGTATATATATATATATATATATATATATATATATATATATATATATATATAAATAAAACCAGCTTATATGTACCTCCTGATAGTCCGGCATATCTGATAATCCGGCACCACCTAGGTCCCATAGGTTCCAGATTATCAGAAGTCTGTACATATATTTTTGTTAGTTTCTAAGGGCATGTCTACACTGCAGGGCAAAAGTCAAGTTAGCATACGCAATTTCAGCTATGTCAATTGTGTAGCTGAAGTCGAAATAGCTTAATTTGGCTTTTGGAGTTGTTTACACAGCAAGAAGTCGAAAGAAGAACGCTTCCTTCAACTTCCTTTATTTCTTGTGAAATGAGGTTACAGGAGTTGGAGTAAGATGTCCTTGAACTCGACATTATTTTGAAATAATGGCTTGCAGTGCAGATGTGCATTTTGTTATTTTGATATAATGTCAGTTATTCCAAAATGACGCTGCTGTGTAGACATACCCTAAGGTTCTACAGGAGTACTCCATGTGATATAAGTACCTCTTCTTTAGCAGTTGTAATCATCTCAGCCTGACAGAGCCCAGAGTATGATGCACACATACACCAAACATTTTTGGTGGATTGGTGGGTGTTGTGTATGTCCAGGGTAGATGAGTTTTCTGTCATGGTACATTTTTCCTTTGCTTGAAAGAGCATATTCAAATCAGTCTACCTTAAGTATTTCCATGAATTCCTCATTGATGCTAAGACTTACATAGCAGCATCTGTATGTAATACTTTCTACCATCTCTGCTTGGCTAGGGAAGGAGATTCCATCCCATCCTAAGTTATACACCTTGGTTACCTCCCAACTGGACTACAGCAAAGCAATGTACCTGGTCATAAAGCTGTCAACTGAGCAAATTCCAACTGTCTCAGAATGTAGCAGCACTTCTCCTCAGCTACTAAAGCTACCACAGAACATCAGACTTGTCTCTTACCATCTATACTCACTTATGGAATATCAATTCAAGTTTAAGATGGTACCCTTTACTTTATCTGGGCCCACCATATTTAAAAGATCAACCAAAAGCTCTGGAATGAGAACAACAGCAGAATGACTCTCCTTCTTTGGGCTCAATGGGACTTTTTACCATAAAGATAAAGCTCAGCTGTGCAGGAGACAAAGCTTTTTCAGAGAGAAGTCCGAGACTGTGGAACAATATTACAGTATTTCACAGAAACTTTCATAATAAGCCTGCCCTTCATCTGCTGCAAGTCCAAGGTGCACGTCTTTGACATGCCATCACATATATGCAGAGTAGCATATATATGAAAAACTAAGAAGCAAAACATCCCCACCAAAATTTAAAAAAAAAAAACCCACTCCAACGTGCACATAACTTCCTCCCTGGGAAGAGAATGATAATAAATATGGTTCAGAACATGATTAGAATGAAAAAGAAAGGAGATGGAATGAGAAAGGAGAGAGGTGATATTTTTTCATTCATACAGATACTTTGATTACACATGAACATATCTTAGTGGATCTTTTATTTAATTATTATGATTGTAAATAACAGATAAGAAAGTGCTAACAATAAGAATGGCCATCCTGGGTCAAACCAATAGTCCATCTAACCCCGTACTCTGTCTTCAGGTGGTAACTAGTGTCAGATTCTGAAAAAAGAAAGAACAGAATTGTCCACACTCAGCTTCTTGCAATCAGAGGTTTAGGGCAATCCATATGCTGGGATTTTGTCCCTGACCATGTTGGCTATCAGTCATTGATGGGCCTGTCTTCTGTGAACTTACATTTATTTTAACCTAGGTATACTTTTGGTATTCACAATATCTACAATACTTCTTTATGTTTTATATAAGCCTGCTACATATTGATTTAATTGCATGACCCCCATTTTTTGTGTAATGTTAAGGAGTAAATGACACTTTCCTATTCACTTTCTTGATCAAGGTTCATGATTTTATGACCTCTATGTATCTCCCCTTACTCTTCTCTTTGAAGCTAAAGTCACAGTCTTTTTAATCTCTCCTTGTACTGAAGGTGTTTCATACACCTAATTGTTTTTTGTTGTCCTTCTCTGAACTTTTTCCCGGTGATGGGGCAAACGGAACAGCATGCAGTATTTAAGGTCTGGCCATACCCATGATTTATATAGTGCCAATATGACTTTTTTGTCTTATTGTCTTTATCTTTTTAATAATTCCAAATGCTAGCTTTTGTGACTGTGACAACTGCTGCACATTTAGCAGATGTTGTTTTCAGATATATCCATGGTAACTCCTAGATCTCTTTTTTGAGAGGTAACAGCTAATTTAAACCATATCATTTTAATGTAAAGTTGGACTTATGTATTCATATGTGTATTTCTTTGCTGTTATACATATTGGGATTGATCAATTATTTTGTTGCCCAATCTCCCTCTAGTAAGTACCCTTTATAATTCTTCAGTGTCAACTTTGGACTTCTTACGTAATGTTGTATTGTCTACCAACTTCACCAGCTTCCCGTTCACCTCTTTTCCAAGATATTTATGACTATATTGAACAGCCAAGGTTCCAGTACAGGTCCCTGAGGAACTGCTTTTTACTTTTCTGGATTGTGAAAATTGACCATTTAGTCTTACCCTTTATTTCTGGCCTAGACCTTTTTTTCGTCTCATGAAACCTTAGTTTGCTTTACAGCTTTAGGTGAGGAACCTTGTGAAAGGCTTTCTGGAAGTCCAGTTACACTATATCTACTGGATCACTCTTGTTCATGTGTACATTATCCCCCTCAAAGAATTCTAATAGATAATGAAGGCTTAATTTCCCTTTACAAAACCCCAACAAATCATGTTCATCTGTGTCTCTTATAATTCAATTCTTCACTATAGTTTTCAATCAATTTTCCTGGAAGTGAAATTAGGCTAACTGGCCTATAACTACCGGGATTGCTTTAAGAGCTTGTTTTAAAAGTTAGCATTACCTTAGCTAGCAGTCATCTGGTACAGTGGCTGATTTCAGCATTAGGGGACATTCAACAGTAAATAGTTCTGCATTTCATATTATGGGTGTATAACATTGGGTCCTAGTGATTTTTTACTGTTTAATTGATCTCTGGGCTGCGCAGGTGAAGGGAAAAAACCTCCACCCCCAGACTAATCTGTCAGTGAAGAAAAAGTCCTTTTCCACCCCCAAAAGGCAACTAGCATGATGCTTACAGCAAGGGGAATAAAAAAAACCCCAGCCCTACTGTAATACTAAGGAGACAAAGGTTTCATACGCCTTCTCCTTGGGTGCACAGGAGCCAACAGAATCATAGAGCTGGATGAGACCTCAGGAGGTCATCAAGTCCAGCCCCCTGCCCAAGGCAGGACTAATCTTAACAAATAGATTATGCTGAATGCTTCTGTTCAGCCAATCAAGCTAAGTAATCACATTTCTCAAACTGTGGGGCAGGACCCATAAGTGGGTCACAACCCCATTTTAATTAGGTCACCTGGACTGACTTATGACTTGCTAGGACTCAGGGCCAGAACTCAAGCCCCACCTCCCAAGGCAGAAGCAGAAGCCACAGACTTCAGCACTGGTTGGTGGGGCTCAGGTTACAGGCCCCTTGCCTAGAGCTGAAGCCCTTGAGCTTTGGTTCCTTGCCTGGAGCGGTTGGCTTCACCTCCTGGGGTCATTTAGTAACTCTTGTTATAAGAAGGGGACCTATGCCATCTTTCTCAGGCCCATGAGGAGGAAAATAATGGTAGGGGTGCTATCTTAGAGAAATCTGGATTTTGTCTGCCAAACTGACCCAAACAAAGCCTCCCACCACCCCCAAGGCTCCTGGGAGAGAAGCCCCTTCCCAGAATTCTGCTGATATTGCCTATAAAATAAAACAAGGAACAATCACGTTTAGGGTTCCCCCTTTCATGCTGGGAATCATATGCAATATATTTTCCGTGATGTCTTTTGCTGGCAGCATTTAGAAGTCTAAGCTTCTCAGGGTTCACTCCAGTTCCATTGGACATACTGCAAAACAGGACCTGGGAGAAATAGCCCTGCACCAAATGGACGAGTAGAGAATAAGTCAGGGAAAGAGGTTTTATTTTCAAGCTTTTAAGCAGGAGGAGGTGGCAGCTAGTAAAAACAATATTAAAGCCCATTAAAAAGTAGTTGAGAGAATGTCTTTTTAACTGCCCTAATACCAGCACTCAACCATGAATTGTTTTCATACTGCTTTAGAGATCATGGAGGTAAATGGCCACCACTGCAGGGGTTAACATGCTATCTTTCATTTTTATGCTTCTTGACCTGGGAAGTCAATAAAAGCTATGTCAAAGGAATATACGCAGTAAGAGGCAGTTACTATTACCCATAGCACATAATACAATGGAACAAAAGTTCCATGAAAAATGAGCTTCTGGGGCACACAAACAAAGAGCCTTTAAGAAACTTTCTGCATGAGGCTAAAAACTGCCATTTTCCTGGGAGCTGTGTCTGCTTCTTCAACTTGTTTCACATTGAATCTGATAAGATATAAAAGAACCATCATCTGAGTTAGTTCAAATACAGCAACTCCTGTATGGCTAATGAGTATATATTCTTCTAGTCTGCTTGCTATGTTTCAGTTAACATGAGTAAAAAGAAAGCAAAGCTGCAACTTTCATTCAGCTTATTGGCTTATTACTTGTAGGCATTCTCTGTGACTGATTATAAGGAAGGGATGAAGGAAGAGAAGCCAGGAGCTCTGGGGACTAGTAATTCTATTTTTTTTCCCACTGTGTACAATGATTTTCACAGAAAATACTACCAATACTGAATTACAACCCTAATTCAGAATAATAGCTGCTGACTGAAGTGACTAAAAATAAGGACTTGTGTGTCAGGCTTCACTAGTTGTGTCTGCATCCCACAAATTAACTGTTCATTAGACCACTTTGTGTCAGTCCTGTTTCAAAGACAACTCTGTCAAAGTGTTCTAAAGCAGTGTTTCTCAACCAGGGGTACTCAAGAGAAATCTGGGGGGGGGGGGGGTCAACACAACTAAAATTTGGAAAAAACTGAATTTTTGTTTTAAGTTTTTACAGTGCTTTAATATTTTTGTACTTTTTACACCCAAAAATTTCATCACCCAGTATTCAACAAATGTGTTGCAATTGTAGAAAAAAATGTGTTTGAAAACTATAGGTACTGAGGGTACTTATAATTTTATTTATTTTTTAAAAAGTGGTACTTTATTAAAAAAAGGTTGAGTAACACTGTTCTAAAGAGCTATTAACGTGCTTCAGAACAGTGCAGGTGGTTTATTCATCAACAGCAGTCAAATGTAGAGTTGACTCACACTGCAGCTTGCTGTCAACCCCTAGCCACATTCAATGTGCCATTTAAGCAGGGTGTATGTGTGTGTGGGGGGACACACTAATGCCCCCAATTCCTGAGAGACATATGGGGATGCTGATTGCTGTTCCTGTTCCCCTCTCCCTCAGGGAGTGAGAGCAAAGCACATAGTGTGCGCGCAATCCTCTCTCCTGGCTGGGGAACAGAAGGCAAGGGACAGGAGTGAGTGACCTTCGCTAAGCTTCCTTCTTAATCCCTTAGAGACACAAAGGGGAACAGCAAGTAGCATCCTAGTACAAAAATTAGGAAGCTTGAGCCCCTCCCAGACTCCCTAAATAGTATCCTTGCCCCCTGCACTCTCTGCATCCACACATCCCCATCCAAGTTCCTGCTGCGACTCCTGCGCCCCCACATGGCCACTCCCTTCCCTGCGCACACCCACAACTCTCTGCCATGAGCACACCCACACTTAAATTTCTTACAGATACTGTCACATCATGATAAGCTGTGTGCTTGTGCAGCCACCCAGGAGAGATTCAAATGCCGCCCAGGTGATTAGCAGAGCACCTGCAGCTAGGTTTTTGGTTTCTACTGGTGGTGAACATTTGACATGTCTTGGTACACATACAAATTATTTTGCACACAGATGGAAAAGAGTATAGGGAAGATTGAATGCAACCCCTCCAATAAAAAAGTACCCCCATAGAAATGTAGGTTACTTTCATCTCTGTTTACTCCTGTTCACTTCGCATAGCCAACACATGTAGGAGAGAGTAAGCTGGACTGTGTTTCTTCTTGCGCATTACTCATAGATTTGTTTATTAAATTCCAGTCAGAGCTGGACAAACCCACTGAAGGCAAAAATGCTTTAGCACTTTCCTCATAAGACCCAGTTGTCATTCTAAAGTCTAATGATCTAAAATATAATATAACCTATGGAAACAAGATTATTTTATTGTCAGCTAAAAGGCAAATAACTACAAGGAGATCTTGAGTCGCATTGGAACTACAGCCAGTTTAAATCAAAATATTACCACTGATACCAATGGCTAAATGTTCTTTGATTTCAATGGGACCAGGAACTTACACTATGTAAAATGGGTGTAAATGACAGAATTGGGCCCTACACGTCCTCACGAGTACTAGACTCTCGCTCTTTGGGGGGGGAGAGGAGAAGCAGCTCTTTTTTTTATTGGTTTCCTATCTACCATTCATTACCAAATGCAAAATCCATGACATTGAATTATCCCTAGCAGTTCTGATATGAATCATTCTCACTGTAACATAAAAAAGGCTAGTGGGAGCTGGTTTAGCCTCAAACCAGCTTAAATTATTTGAGTCAAATCATCATCTGGTGTAAATTGTAACAGCTCTATTCGCTTCAATTGCACAAGAGCAATTTGCATCAGTTTAGGATATAGGCAATTATGTCATGAGTGATAAAATAAAGATTAATTATTCAAGCTTAAATGCATATTTCACTACATTAATTAAAATTATAGCTGTGCAAGACACCAGAATGGTAAGCCTAAATGTGGACATGAACCCATTGAACAAAGAATCTTCATTAGCTTATTTAACTTGTTAATTAATAAAACAAATGTCATTATGACACATTAAGCTAAACAAATGTGGCACTTACTCTATAATTTTAAAGCACCACTACAAAGAATTGACTGAACAAGTAGCTGGAAATAATCTTCAAGGGTATAAATATTAGGATATTATGGACATCTATTTTAATAAAAATGTGTGTAACCAAAAATCATCACAATGAATACATACTTGTAATCTAATAAGGTTGGTTTCAGGTTCACAATGGTTTACTTACACAATTAGTTATTAATTTCAGAAGCATTTAAAAAGGCTGCCTTCATCATGACATCTAGCACCTGAGAAAGCATAAACTAAGACAGACAAATATGAGTAACTGAGACAAAATATACTGGTTTCTATAAAACTCATCTATAGGTCCTGGTTCAAACCCACTCTAAGGAATCCTGTGTTAGAAACCATTCTATTGGGTTTGTGACCAAATAGTATGAAACATTGGGATGGGGGTGGAGATAATAAGTGTTTATGTAAGACAAAGCCATGAATATCAAGGCTGTTTCTATAAAATTGGGATACCTAGTCACATTATATGGGGAGGATGATTTCTAAGGCCAAGGGTATTTATGCTTGATTTAAATGGAACTACTATCTCTGGGTATGTCTACACTACCCCGCTAGTTCGAACTAGGAGGGTAATGTAGGCATACTGCACTTGCAAATGAAGCCCGGAATTTGAATTTCCCGGGCTTCATTTGCATAAGCGGGGCGCCGCCATTTTTAAAACCCCGCTGGTTCGAACCCCATGCAACGTGGCTACACGGGGCACGAACTAGGTAGTTCGAACTAGGCTTCCTAGTTCGAACTACCGTTACTCCTCATTCCACGTGGAGTAACGGTAGTTCGAACTAGGAAGCCTAGTTCGAACTACCTAGTTCGTGCCCCGTGTAGCCACGCTGCACAGGGTTCGAACCAGCGGGGTTTTAAAAATGGCGGCGCCCCGCTTATGCAAATGAAGCCCGGGAAATTCAAATCCCGGGCTTCATTTGCAAGTGCGGTATGCCTACATTACCCCGCTAGTTCGAACTAACGGGGTAGTGTAGACATACCCTCTGTGTGGACTAAAATATAAAAAATGAGGTAAATTCTGGTAAGGTACCCATCTCTGATGTGAGGGATCTGAGATAGTTTTGATGAGAATCTCCTTCCAATCTCTCCTGTTGAAGGAAGAAAAGAACGGTTACTTACCTGTAACTGTTGTTCTTCGAGATGTGTTGCTCATGTCCATTCAAATCAGGTGTGTGCACCGTGTGCACCATGTCTTCCAAAGCGTTTTCCCTAGCAGTACCCGTAGCGCCGGCAGGACGCTCCCTGGAGTGGCGTCGCTATAGCGGAGCATAAGTACTCCTGCTGGTGCTCCCCCTCCTCAGTTCCTTCTTGCCAGACGCTCTGACGAAGGGGAGGTAGGGTGGGAATCGAATGGACATGATCAACACATCTCGAAGAACAACAGTTACAGGTAAGTAACCGTTTTTTTCTTCAAGTGGTTGCTCATGTCCATTCGAATCAGGTGACTTCCAAGCCAACCCCATTCTACGGAGGAGGGGTCGGAGCACCCAGAAAGAGAAGCCCAGGAAAGTTGATCAACCCAAAACATATTTATTCAAGTAACATAATACAGAGAACTGTTGAATAAAGTGCAATGTGGTACAGAGAAAAAAACCAATATATTTACAATACAGAGCTGAGAACTGCAGAGCCCAACCCTGTGTCCTCCCTGGCCTGCTGTGTCAGTGCATAGTGCACCATAAAGATATGCACTGACGACCACGTGGCCACCCTTCAGATTTCCGTAATTGGAACCTGCGCCCCAAAAGCTACAGAGGATGCCTGCGCCCTGGTGGAATGTGCTGTAACCCGGGGCGGGACCTTCCTGGTCAGGACATAACACTCCCTGATACGCCCCGCGACCCAATTGGACAACCTCTGGGTCGAGATAGGGAGCCCTTTCATTCTGTCTGTGAAAGCAACAAACAGTTGCGTGGACTTACAAAAGGGTTTTGTTCTATCGACATAAAAAGGCTAACGCCTGCCTAGCATCTAGGGAGTGGAGACTTGCTCCCTAGGAGAGGTTTGGGGTTTTGGAAAGAAAACCGGGAGGTACATTTCTTGGGACAGATGGCACAGTGACACCACCTCGGGGAGAAAGGCCGGGTGAGGGTGGAGCCTCACATTATTCTCCGAGAACACTAGGTAGGGCGGGTTTACAGTTAGCACCCTCAGCTCAGAGACCCTGCGAGGCGACATAATGTCTATGATGAATGCAACATTCATAGAGAGGTGCTTCAAAGAGCACGTAGCCAGCAGCTCAAAGGGGGGTGACACAAGCCTAGACTACACGAGGTGAAGGTCCCAAGTGGGGAGAGGGGCTGTAACCGAGAGGTACAACTTATCCAAATCCTTAAGGAACCTTTTGACCACAGGGTCAGAGAATAGAGAGACTCCTGCCAATCCAACATGGAAGGCGGACAGTGATGCCACATGGACTTTGATAGAAGAGGTAGAGAGGCCACTGGACCTGAGCTCGAAAAGATAGTCCAGAATGGACGGGACAAATGCACAGGACAGGTGCACTCCCCTTTTGGACCCCCAAGACGAGAACCACCGCCACATGGTGGATGGCTTCCTGCTACCTAGGAGCACCATCTGTACCTCCTGGGAACACTCCCTTTCTGGTTGGGTCAGCCACAGATCAACCAGGCCATAAGGTGGAGAGAGCTGAGATTTGGGTGAACCATGAGCCCCCCTGTTGGGTGAGGAGATCCCGAACTGGTGGGACCGTTATAGGCTCCTCGGTGAGCATATCCACCAGGATCAGGAACCAGAACTGCCTGGGCCACCAAGGGGCTATCAGGATGACCGTGGACCTGAAGGTCTTGACCCTGGTCAGAACCCTGGGAATTAGGGGAAACGGAGGGAATGCATAGAGGATGCCCGCTGGCCACAGTACGGTCATGACATCTCCCCTGGAGTGTTCCCCCAGGCCCAACAGGGAGCAGTAATTCTGGCACTTGGTGTTGTGTGCTGAGGCAAACAGGCCTAGTAGGGGACAACCCCACCTGTGGAAGACCGGACGAAGGGCTGAATCCTTGAGGGACCATTCATGGGCTCCGAAGGACCTGCTCAAAGCATCGGCCAGCAAGTTTTTACACCCCGGCAGGTACTCTGCCTGCAAAGCTATATTGTGCACTATGCACAAGTCCCACAACCACAAAGCCTCGCAGCAGAGGGGAGGCAACTGGGCTCCCCCCTGCCTGTTGAGGAACAAAACAGCTGTTGTCCAGGTACACCAGGACGGAGCGGCGGGACAGCTTTGACAGGAAGGTCTCGCAGGCTCTTCTGACCGCCCTGAGCTCCTGGATATTTATGTGTTGGGCTTGCTCTGCAAGAGACCACAAGCCCTGGGTCCTGTGACGCCCCAGGTGCACTCCCCAACGCGGGTCCGAGGCGTCTATCACCAGAGTGATCGAGGGGGGAAGCACAGTAAACGGAACCCTGCTGCATACCACAGCCTCCTGAGTCCACCACTGTAAGGAGACAATTACCTCTGGAGGCACCGAGAGAACCATGTCCCAGAGACCCCCAGACTGGTCAAATGACTTTGCTAACCAGGCCTGCAGGGGTCTGAGCCTCAATCGAGCATGGCGTACCACATATGTGCATGCCACCATGTGGCCCAGCACTCTCGAGCAGACTCGGGCGGTCGTAATGGGGAACCGGGTTAACTCGGAGACCAGCTCCACTATGGCCAGAAATCTGTTTCTGGGGAGGAATGCTCTTGCCACCCTGGTGTCCAAGAGAGCCCCCACAAACTCGAGGCGCCGAGAGGGAGTCAACAATGACTTTTCCTTGTTGAGCATGAGGCCCAGTTTTATGAAGAGAGTCCTTGTAAGGGAAACCTGAGCCTCCACTTGTTCGTAGGATCGACCACGAATCAGTCAGTCATCTAGGTACGGAAAGACGTGTACCCCTTTTTTGAGGAGGAAAGCCGCTACGAACGACATGCATTTCGTGAAGACCCTGGGTGCTGTTGAGAGACCAAATGGGAGCACCGTAAACTGGAAGTGACAACGGAATACAATAAAGCGGAGAAACCTCCTGTGGCTGGGTCTTACTGCCACATGGAAGTTAGCATCCTTGAGATCGAGAGTTGCGTACCAGTCTCCTAACTGTAATACTGGGATAACAGAAGCCAGGGTTACTATTCTGAATTTGGATTTTACCACCATCTTGTTGAGGTCCCTGAGGTCTAGGATGGGACGAACCCCGCCCTTGAGTTTTAGGACAATAAAATACCGTGAATAAAACCCTTTGCTCCTTAAATGTGGAGGGACCCTCTCTATTGCTCCCTTTTGGAGCAGCGCCGACACCTCTTGATGGAGAATGCCTTTGTGAGAGGTGTCCTTGAAAAGGGATGGGGCGGGTAGGTTGGAAGGGAGCAAACCCAGGAAAGGGATAGTATAGCCATCTCTGACTCTTCTCAGAACCTAGGCGTTGGTGGTGATTCCTGCCCAGGTGAGGGCAAAACGGGATAACCTGGCCCCAAACAGGGGGCCAGAGGGGGAAACTGGTGTGCAACGCTCTAGAGGACTGTCAAAAAGGGTGCTTGGACTGTTGAGAGGGGTCCTGTCCAACCCCACGGGGGTTATCCCCTTTCGGGCGGCGACGACGACCTCTGGCCGACAACGGGGCCACAGCTGCCCTCGCACTCCCACTGGGAGCACGAGGACGGCATCTCCAGTAATCCCCACGGGGGAACTGGGACTGCGTTCCCCCCTGCTGTCTGTAGGGAAGCTGACGTCACTGAGGAGCCGGCGTGTGGATCTCCAAGGACCGGAGAGTAGACCTTGTGTCCTTGACCATATGGAGCTTCAAGTCCGTATGCTCCAAGATTAACACCTTGCCGTCAAAAGGCAGATCCTGAATAGTAGCCTGGACATCAGAAGGTACTCCAGACACCTGCAGCCAGGCACCACGGTGCATAACTATACTTGGCGCCATGGTGCGGGCTGCAGAGTCAACAGCATCCAGGGAAGCCTGAAGAGCAGTACGGGCGATAGTCCTGCTCTCTGTGATCATAGCCGCAAACTCCTGACGTGCCTCGGCGAGAAGCCTATCTTTAAACTTATTCATCGCCTGCTGTGTGTTATAGGCAAGGTGAGTAGATTGTAACCCAGAAGAGCCTGGTTCGGGCGATCTGCGCATGCGCAGAACGATCTGCACATGCGCAGATCGCCAGACAGCACAGCTGGCGAGTAGGGCCCTGGTTATAGGCGTATTGGCTCAGCATTGCATGCTGGTTAGCAATGCGGAGCTGCACCCCACCAGTGGCATATACCTTACACCCCATCAGGTCGAGGCGTTTGGGCTCTCTAGCCTTCGGGGACGGCCCTGGCTACGGAATTCTCTCCTTCTGGGCCACGGCTTGGACTACCAGGGCTCACGGCGTCCAAAAAGACCAATGCGGTGAGGTGGCCAAGTCTGCTGCACACACGAATGGTCCCGGCACCGGCGTGAATGGGATCTATGATGTTGCCAAGCTCCCGAGGACTCCGATGTGAAACAGCCCACATCAGAATCTGAAGAGTAGTCAGACTCAGTCCAGGGTGGTGCAAATAATGAGTACCCTGCCACCACTGGAGGGGCGAAACTGGCCATAGATTCTGGCTTGCCTGCGTGCGTGCGGTGAGGGTGTACCGGTGCTGAGAAAACAGGCCCCTGTGCCACATGCAGTGTCGATGCAGCGCATGTGGACTGCGGTGCCGAAGTGGGTGCCGGTGGTGGGTGTGGAACTCCCAAGTCCAGTTGCCCCAAAGATAGCACCCCCATCGTTGCCCCTGTGGACACCACAGCAGGCAGGATGGAAGGTGCTGGAGCCGTAGTAGTCGCCCTCGAAGAGATCGGCATTATCGGCATTGATAGTACCAGCATGGCCAACAGGGCCGATGCCGGTATCTGCAGTGGTGCCTAAGAGCCCGGTGCCCAAGACTGAAGTGGCACCCCGGTCAAAAGGGTCGGTGCTGGTGCCGTTGATGGTGCCACAAGGCTTGAGTAATATGGTGCCATTGATAGTGCCGTTGACGATGCCACAAGGCCTGAGTAATACGGCACCGGGGCAGCGAAGACCGATTCCGGGAAAGGTCTCAGCACCGACAGGGGTCGAGGTCAGTCAGGAACCGCGTGAGGCCTGGCAGCCTGTGTCGAGGCTGGCACCGAGATAGAGGCAAGCGGTACTGGTCCCACATGGACAGTCCCGCTGCATATGTGACCGTGCCAACCGATCCAACCGGTGCGGAGGAGAAGCCGGTGCCAACATGGCTCCCAGCGTTGAAGACCTCGACCTCTCTGCCTCAACCGACGACAGAGGGGAGGTAGTGAGGCTAATCAGGTCCTGCGCTGCCTCAAAAGTGTCCGGTGTCGAAGGACGACGCGAGGGTAGCTGACTGGGACTTGATGGTCGTCCAGCTCTTTTACGCTGTACCGCAGCACTCGGAGACGCCTGCACCAGGGATTCAAGGCAACGGTGTAGGCCGGACCTGGACTTCCGGCTCGGAGACCTACCCCACGAAGACCTTGACTTTTTCAGCGCCGGGGAGTGACAGCCGTGCCAGGCCTCAGTACCGAAGTCCGTGCACGGGATGGAGCATTGCGCATCAATGCCAGTACACTGCGCACCGTGGAATGTCCAGTCGGTGCCGGCTGTAAAGCCGTCTCCATGAGGAGAAGCTTCAAATGAGAGTCCCGCTCCCTCTTCATGCGTGGCTTAAATGACCTGCAGATCTTACAGACATCTGCTAGGTGACCCTCACCCGAACACTTTAAACAGCTGTCATGAGGGTCTCCCTTGGGCATGAATTTAGCGCATACAGCACAAGCCTTAAACCCTTGTGGCCCAGGCATTCCTCACCCCCGAAGGGGGAGAAAGGAAAAAAAGAAAACCAAAGAACTGCTATCGAACTAATATGAACTATTTACAGCTATCTACAACACTAAGAGAAATGGGAACCATTAACTACTCTAACAGAGAGACACGCTCCAACGACCATCACAGGCGGTAAGAAGGAACTGAGGAGGGGGAGCGCCGGTAGGGGTACTTATGCTCCGCCATAGTAGCACCACTCCAGGAGGTGCCCTGCCGGCGCTACGGGTACCACTAGGGAAAACGCTCCGGAAGACACGGTGCACGTGGTGCGCACACCTGATTTGAATGGACATGAGCAACCACTCGAAGAAGAATGAGAATTATTCTGCAGCCCAGTGTATAACACCCTCTGCTAAGAAGTGGAAGATACCAGTTAAAATCCTGTCTTTCCTTATGGTTGATAGGACAAATTGAACGTGGGTCTCCTACAGCCCAGGCAAATGCACTAATCTCTGGGCTAAATATTATAAGGTACATATCTCCTCTGGCCATTTCAAGTAGAGCAAGGCAGACTCCTAACTCATTCCTCAAGAAGCACTTTAGGCACCTTACTCCAGGCAGCTGGTTCACCTGATTGAGTAGTTAAGCATCTCCCTGAAGCCTGGATTTAGCTTTGCACATATTCGGTTGATTGGTATCACCTATTTAAGAGTTTAGGTGGCATCCTACCTAGTGTGTTGGCTTTTGTAAATTGCAGTTTTAGGGATCCCAGAAGCCTAATTCAGCTTTGTGAGTCAGTACTGTTCACGTGATATTTTTGTGTCTCGAAATTTTGGTGTGGCCTTGCTCAGCCTTGCAATATCTAGCCCCCTTTGTGGATCTCATCCATGGTCCTCAGCCTGAAATATGGTACAACAGTTCCAATGGGCTATACAGAGCTGTTGTAGTCTCTGAACTAGAAAATGAACTTAAGAAAATGTTCTCTCTGTGCCCAATTGAGAATTTAGTGTTCCCAGACAAACCAAAACATCAGAAAATCATTCTAGATTAAAGTAGATTAATGTTTTCTGCAGTTAGCACCCAACCAAATTAATATGGTAATCTTGCTTTTGTCCAAACAAACAACATAGACACTAAAAACAAAACAGGATTTGAAATGTGCTAAAAAGGCAAAAAACACCGCCCCCCCCTTTCCAGTTTTTGTCCAAGCAACATAATAAAATAGAGAGGCAAATACCAGCTCTAGTTAACTGATAGGGGCTGGAACAGCTCCCGACCGCTCTAAGCAGGATGTTGCTTCAGCCTCACAGGGCCCCACATAGACAGGGGATGGTCCAGCCAGAGCAGACCCTGTTTCTGTTGGGCTCAGACACTGCGGGTTGCAAGCAGGCTCCCTGGGAGCGAGGCTACTGGCCCCACTCCCGCAGAATTTGATTCAAAGCCAGCAGCAAAACCTCCCCATGAGTGGGGCCTGCAGCCCTTGCTGGCCCTGCTCCCAGGTAGCCAGCTTTGCTGCAAGCTCTGCAATACAAACCTTATGCATAAGCTTTATACAGGAGGCACCCAACTTGCAACGCGATTCGTAACAGAGGAAACATCACAAGTCGGGGGCGTCGTAACTCAAACCCGCATTTACAGTAGGCACCATGTACCATCGTAAATGCAGACCAAGGACATAAATTGGGGGTTTCCGGCCCCTTCTGCACTTACAAAAATGGTTGTAAGCGTGGGGAGTCGGAACTCTGGTTGTATCTCAGGGGGCCTCCCATACTGCAGAGCCTGCAGCACATGTAACGCTAGATTTTTAGTGGTTACACGGTTACATTTTTAAACTTTTCACATCCTTATTACAAAACAAGTAAAAAGGAAGACCAAGATGGAGAAAACACAAAGTATAGCATTTATATTAGCCTCAATTAGAATTCTCTCACTGGAATCAACTCAGTGACACGGGTGTGAAACTAATTTGAGAATGGAATGAGGCTTATAGAATTTTGATATTATAGTCATACACTATTATTTTTAGTCTGTACAGTAACAATTAGAATTGATAATTACTTCGGCTAATTATCTCTGAGGAGAATTGGAGTCATATTTCAATGCAACCAAAATGGTTTTCATTCACTTATTTGCAAGTGGAAATCTTATAAACTGTTTCTACCCATTGGTTCCCATATTGTATTGCGTGGTATGTAATTACAACCATGGAATCTGGAATTCTTCTGCATTCCAGGATTTGGCTTTTCAAATTCTCATGCCTATAGAATCCTACACTTTTGAGCAATCTCTTGGCCCGGGACTATATGTAATTCTTTCAGTGTACATAATAACAAACACTGTCAAGAGGTGGATTTGTGAGAGGCCTAGAATTTGGGAACTCCGCAACTCTAATCCCTAGACTGACAACACTTTAGTCCCTGGCATAGAGCATGTCTCACCCATCAAGCTTTAATTTCACCACCTGTAAAATAAGGTTGAAAATTTCACTTATGGATGCTGTATGGCTATTAATTAATGCTTGCAAAGTATTTTACACATGGACATTAAGTATCATACAGGTAAAAATGAAAAAAAATACACTTCCCAAGATTGCCCATTTTATTGCGCACACCTTTTTGTCATTATAGTTTTGTTACTAATATACTGAAAAGCTGTAAATGATCTCCACCAATTCTACTGTGGTATGTAGCTTTAATCCAGGTGGTGATGGCTAATGGTTGTGTACTACCCATAGTTCATGGACAATGTCCCATTTATTTCAGTTATCCACTTGAGATAGCACCAGAAACCAAGTAAGCCAGCTGGCAGGTCAAAACAAAAAGTCAAAAAAGAGAGAAGAGTTATTAAAAACCCAGCAAAGTATTTTTTATCATCATTCTTCATCTGCCCATGAAAATACAAATCACAGAGCACTTCAGTCTGTTCACTCATCTGTTTTTCAGCAGAATAACCCCTGATTTGCACGGGTGAGGGATCAGTCAGATCCACATGCTTTGAATTCAGTGTGTGGGGTCGGCTACTTTCTTTATACATATCCTGACCACATGCTTCTAAATCTACACAGAATAAGAGGGGGATGAGAGCGTGAAGCCCATCAGCCAAGCCATCATTCACAAAGGGAGAGCCTAGTAAATGACTCACACACACACACACACACACACACACAACAGAAGATAACATGGAATCTTTCTGCTTGGATTTGTTTTGTGTAAGCGTTGAGTGCACTGAAGGCATGGTCCACACTATTTCCTGATTCTCTTTTTCACTGTCAAAGAGTATAACCTCTTCCCTTCCCCCTGTTCATTCCCTTCCTTCATGGGCTCTGGAGAGAACAAGAACTCTGCATTGCCTTTATCTTGTCCATAACGCTGGCAGGTCTGTATTTAGTCAATTGCTACAATCGAACCTCATGTTTCAGTCACCTGCAAGGGTCAGGAAGGATTCCCCTCCCCCCCTCCGTGCACATTTAGCCAGCTGCATTCTGGGTTTTTTCGTCACCTTCATCTGAAACATAAGATATTGGCCAAAGCTGAAATCAGGCCAAAGGACGAGATCAACCAATGTTCCAAGGAGGTACAGAGAATCCTCTCCTATATATTTAGCAGACGCTTACATGCTCAGGTTCACACAGATTTCTTGATATGGTATCAGGAAAGAATATTCATCCAGGTCAAATTGCCAAAGACCTTGTGACTTTATAACCTTCTTCTGCAACACAGAACCTGCAAAGGTTACCTGGGCATGTCAAGTAATCAATTCCCTGCTGCCACAGGGGCTTCAGGCATTTGTGGGATGTGCCAGCTTGTAACAAGTAGGGATGCAGGAGGGGACACAGTTGGAAATCCTCAATGAGGACAATGGAAGGTCCTTCACCCTGTCTACAGTCATGATGAAAAGCTGGGTAGACCTGAAGAAGATTAGGTAGGCTCCAGATAAAATGCCAATGCACATCTGACATCCAGGACATGCAGCCTTCTTTACTCACCTGAGACGTGCAGCTTGGGACAAAACATTGAGAAGAAAATATCATGCTTAAAATGGCAGGAAGACATCTTCAGCAGTAATGCTGGATGGAGTCACAGCTGAACTTTGTCCTTGTAGAACATTTTATATGGCAGCTCCGATGTCAAGGCTTAACCTCTGACACTTGTCTTGCTGATATTATTGCTATAAGGCAAGTGACATTCCATGACATGAAGGAAATGCAGCAGAAGTCCAATAGCTCAAAAGGTGGGCCCAGGAGCCTAGGCAAAACCAAGTTAAGTTTCCACTGTGAGAGAGAAGCCCAGGCATTTGGGAAGAATCTCTTAAGGCCTCTCAAGAATTGGACCAAGTGAAAGCTGATGCCTCCACTGGCCACAGTTCTCCCTCATTGATCAATGGGCGCTGCAGGAGTGGTGTCCGCTGGCAAGCACAGCCTGTGGAGAACCCCTGCTCTGATCTTCTCAGGGGGCTGCAGGGGCATGCCAGCCACCTCCAGGAGCACAACCAACCATAGGGGTAATTACTCCAGACATGACAGATTAGGCATTTTAGTACTCGAAGAATTGAAGTTGAGTGTGCTCCTCTTGCCTATTGATGTTGAGGCTGTATTGTCTATCAACACTCACCTCCTTGCATGACATATGTGATAGGAAGACCTCACAGACTGAATGGACAGCTCCGAGTTTTGACATTTTTGTGCAATGTCATATCTATCTACTTGATAGAGGTCCTCGTCATTGTCCAGCATGGCAGGCATTAGTTGGGCTTGGCTGGACGGCTTGACTTGAGCTGGAGCCCAACTCCCTGAGGGCATGTCTACACTACCCCCCTAGTTCAAACTAGGTGGGTAATGTAGGCATATCGCACTTGCAAATGAAGCCTGGGATTTGAATTTCCCGGGCTTCATTTGCATAAGCGGGGAGCCGCCATTTTTAAAACCCCGCTGGTTCAAACTAGGTAGTTCGAACTAGGATTCCTATTCCGAACTACCGGTACACCTTGTTCCACTCCTAGTTCGAACTACCTAGTTCGAGCCCCGTGTAGCCGCGCTGCACGGGGTTCGAACCAGCGGGGTTTTAAAAATGGCGGCTCCCCGCTTATGCAAATGAAGCCCGGGAAATTCAAATCCCGGGCTTCATTTGCAAGTGCGGTATGCCTACATTACCCTCCTAGTTCGAACTAGGAGGGTAGTGTAGACATACCCTGATTGAGGCACTGAGCTGCCCAGAACAGGTGTTGGCTCTCCTCTCCCTTACAGGGAGTGGGAGATCTTCCCTTTGCAATCCTTCCAGGGATCCATGGGGGGAGGGCAGGGGCACAGCAGGGAAACAGCACAAGAGGGGATTGAAACAGACCCCCCACTTGCACCAATTACAACTATGGCTGCTTCAGCCTTTGAAATGTACAAGAGCCCCATTAAAACAGTTGCAGTTGGAAAATGGAGGAGCGGGGGACTGCTTGTGTCCCCGCTGACTACATACTCCCTGCAGTGCCCCCTTGCTTCCTATCTGAGAGGCAGCAAGGGGGCAGGGAACATGTGCTGGTGTTGGGGGGGGGGAGCTGGATTACAAGCCGGTTCCCCCTAGTACTGTCTCCAGGGTGCCACCTGCTCCCCCCATGCTGACTCTGAGAGGCAGTGGGGAGGGGGATAGAGGAGGCTGCTGCAAAGTAGCCCCTGTCTGCAGGGGTCTCAGTGGAGAGCTGCCCCCCCCTTCCATGGACAGGGGCTGCTGCCACCAAGCAACCCCTGTTCATGGGAGCCAGGGCTAGCATCGGGCAGGGGCTGTTCCAGTAGCAGCTCTTATCAGCATCCAGCCCTGGCTGCTGTGAACAGGAGCTGGTGCCAGAGAGGCCTCTGTTTGTGGTGGCCAGCCTTGTGCACGGGGAACAGAGGCTGTTCCAGCACCCGCCCCCGTTTGCGGCAGACAGGGCTGTCCATTGTAAACTGGGGCTGCGGGACTCAGCGCGAGCCGGAACCGAGCCATCCCAGCTCACGCTGATCACTGAGCCTCTCCATTTTAAATGTAGTAAGAACTCAGTGGCTTTGACTACATTCAAAATGCAGTGCCACAGCGCAGGTGGCTTCCAGAGCCAACAAAATCCGGGACTGCTCGGTCACAGCTACCCCTGCTCTGCTCTGTAGAACAATCCTATCAACTATACAATTAGCCTGACAACCACATGTTAACATCCTTAATCCACACAACACCAGAGCCAGTTCCCGATAGATACCACTGAGGGAAAAGCTTCTAGCACCAGTGCATGTGGCAAGCACACACACAATGGACATGTACAAGTACTTGAAGGTATATTATATATTTCTGGGGAAATTCTACATTTAAAAAATAAAAATTTTGTGCACAATTTTATAATTCTGCAAAATTCTGAACATTGTGTCAAAATAATACTATATAATTATGCCAGATTCAATTGTTTTGGTAATTTATTTCAAAATACTTGTCAGCAGCTATGTCCAAAAATACAGGCGCACACACAAAATATCCAAGGAGTGGAGAGTTAAGGAAACACCTACAATTCAGTTACTATTTCTATACCCCCCCCTCCTCCAGAGCTCGGCCTGGAGGCGAGACACCCGCAACCCTTCTTCCCAAAGGCCAGCTGCAGATTCCTTCCAACCCAGACTCCTAGAACTCTTACTATCTAGAGCTCACCTGTGCCCCCTCAGCCCAGACATTTACATGCACCGACCATCTCTCACCTCACCCCAACCCTAGGGATCCAGAGGGAGAAACATCCTGATGTGGGTTCTGGGTTTGTATGGAGTTTCATTTAGGCTGACTCCTTCCTTCATGGCATGGTGGGAACTGTGGCTGCCAAGAACCCTCCAGATCCCTCTCACTCCCTATGACAGTGTCTTCTATTTCTGAGTTGGGACTGGGCATACCACTCCCTAATGGCGGCCAGCAACTCAGAAGTCAATTTCTGTTGGGGGAATGGAAATTCTGAGCCTAACATTTAGTTTCTGCACAAATTCTTTATTGAACAATGATGCATAATTCCACCAAGAATATTTATATAGGATACATTCAACCAGCAGAACTGTTCAAGTATCTAACAACTGTAGTATCTGTATTATTACTGATATAAAAAGTATAACCTTTTTTATAAATTGGGTATATTGGTGATATTAAATGGAACATTTAAATGTCAATCCATATTCTCCTTTCTTATTACCCATGTAAATATACAGACAACCCAAATGTTGTGAATGTACCAAACTTTTTATTACTTCAAACAAACTTCTGTACAAAAAGCCCTGTCACACCAGGCAAAGAAATGCATTGACATTTGCAAACAGCACATCACGACTTTAAGACTGCTTTTAGGATTACGATTTTCTTTACTACACGGCCCTGCTCTTTTGGCTCTTAAAATATTTTAATGTTTAACAGTTATAATTACAGATAGACAAGTATTAACTTTAGCAGATTTAGCAAATAAAAAAATCCACCAGGACCACTGCAAGATCTGCAGTCCATTTAGCTGACAATGGTGAAAGTACTCCCCTCCTCCCCCCAAGTACATTGGTAAATATCCCTATATTAAACAGTAATACGTCTTAAATACATTAGGGACATTATTAGGTCTGGGAAAAACCAAACCAAACCAATCTATTCTGTTTCTGATGACATTTGAGTACTCAGCAGCAGCAGTAATATATTACAGTCATAAGCATTATTATCTGTATTACATTAGTTTCTAGAGGCCTCAATCAGAATTGAGGCCTCAGAGTAATAAGTACTGTGCAAATATAAAACAGAAGGCAATCCCTACCCGAGGGAATTTACAAACTAAATACTGCCTAGGAATCAACATTGATAAATAGCTTTGTAGCAGTGCAGTACAGTTTCTAGTACATAGCAATACACCTCCAAAACATTTAAGAGAGACATTTTCTGAAGTACATTCATGAAAACTCCAGTTACTGCAAATGTATACAGATACATAAGTCAGGATTTATGCACATGCCTTAGAGTTTACATGAAAACATGTAAGCCAAGCATGAAAAATTTAGTGCACATTTTTGAAAATGTGATCCTCTTCACTAGAAAATTCACAGCTGCTGCAGGTCACTCAGACATTCAGAAGAGTATTTTGCTGGTTTTGGCAAAAGACCTCTAATCCTTCAACAGGAACAACTCAACTTCTTGAAAGTATCAAATGTGTGAAAACACGGGCTAAGTAAGCAACTGAAAGTCTCAGTTTTCACGTTTTTAGTTGATAAAAAATACTATATAGGAGTATGACTGTAAACGAGTTCACAAATAGCCTAACTTTCAAACAGTCAAACTCTCCTTTGTATGATTCCCGATCTACTGACACCAGGTCTGCGCTAGAAACTTGCTGTGATGTCAGTTAGGGGTAAGAGTCTTAACAATATTTTTATACGAGTATAAAGCTCCAGTACAGTTATACTAACAAAAATGCTTTTGGCCCATTTAAGGTATGTCTATACTACAACAAGAGACATGCATCCGGCCCACGTTGCAGGGATTGGGACTAGAAAATTGCAGTGCAGGCATTTGGGCTTGGGTTAGAACCCAGGGTTTGGGACCTGTTGAGAGGACATGGTCCTGGACTCCAGGTCAGGACCCAACATTTACAGTGCAATGTTACAGCCTGCAGCTCATGTGCTTTAAGACTGTTAGCTGATGTGGGCCAGATGCAGGTGGGTTGTTTTTTTTTCAGTGTAGACAGACCCTCAGAATCTATTTGGGGAAACTCACATAAGCTATATTGGCAAAATAATTCTTTAATTGGTATAAATTGTCTCCCTGTTAGGGTAGTTCATTGTCATAGCTACACGACCAAACATTTTCTAACGAACGTTAGTATTTCTCTATTATTCTCCAAGCTTCAGGCATTAGGTTTCATTAATCAAACTTGCTGGATTCGAAGGACAGTATTCAACTGCATTTTACAAGAAAATACATTGAACCTGAAACAGCATATTAATTTCTCCACTGTGGAATGACAAGGTTGACGTAATAAACCAAAGAGACAAAATGTCTTCTGTGGCAAGATAATCTGTTGGTTGTCATCTGCCAGGCCAGAATCAGCAGTAACTGATAAAATATGTTAGGTCTCATGCAATGGTACTGAACAGTCAAATGACTTTCACTCCAGAAAAAAAATGGAAAACTTTTGTAGTTGGAAATTTAGTTTTAAATGGCCCAGTAAAAATGAATAGACAATATCTCTTATTTTAATTCATATTAAAATTTCTCCTTCAAGGTTGCACACCTATGGTTTAGTCTATTTGACCTTCATTTTGTCCTTACTGCTGCTTATTTTTGTAAAAGAGGCAGCATATATGGATAAAATACAAACAGCAGACTATTATAGCATGTAGCTGAAGTAAAATGTCAAAAGATAAGGCTGATGCGTAAATAGAGATTGTGCTATATAAAATCAGTCATGTAATGAATAAGATTAATAGATTTCAGTGACATGAAGAACATACAAGTATTAACATCAATCTGTATTAAATTATGTAAACATACACATCTTCTGTGATCAATACACAAGTTCACTTGTCTCAGAAGAAACTATTGAAGCATAGCTCGAATTTGCTTGGAAGTAGATTCATCATTCAGATGTTTTGTAGTGAACCTAGGAATTATGAATATAAAGTGAATGGTAATATACAAAAAGTGAACATGAATTAGGACATCTTCACAGTTTTGTTTGCTGTACTTCAAGTGAAATATGAAATGTTACTCCTGTAGTAGGTTTATGTATATTAAACATGGTTTCTTCAGCTTTCATATGAAAAACAAAGCTACTGCTGGAACATAAAATGGATGTTGTAATTGTATGGTTTGATATTAATATTTTATAGAAGACAGCCAGTGGTTCCATTACCATTCATGCATTTTATCTCCATGCTCTCAAAACAATCTCATTAATTTTGCTTAGTAATAATCAGAATTTGTAATCCTCTTTTAGTACATCTACCTACCTTAGGTATGTGGCATGTGTCTCAAGCCCTGCATGGATACAAAATTTGTATCCACGTCCATATCCATAAAAAAAGAGCACAGATATCTGCATTCACATATGTGGATATCCGTGTATATAAAGTGGACATTTGCAGGGCTCTACGTGTCTTTCTTCCTTCCTACCATATGGCCTGATTACTTTGTACTATCCTATTGTATCTACTGCTGTACATACCTGAGAGCATTCAGAAGGCCTTCTACTGTATCCGGAGGCTGTTCCTTTAACACTTTTATGCAACCCTTCATCTGGAAAAAATATATAAATATTGAAAAGTCCAATAAATATTGAGAATAGGTGAAACCTAACAAATGCAGGTCAGCTTTCTTTCCATGTCTCATATAGCCAGTGAGCATGAAATGGCAGTAGAATGTCATTACATTGAACAACAGGCAAAAGTAGAGTCTCCCAAAATTCAGGCTCTAGCCTAAGCCAGAATATCTACATGGCAATTCTTAGTCCTACAACCCACATATGGTCCAAAAGCTCCTCTCTCTCACCAGAAGATATGGATCCAGTGATGCTACCTCATTCACCTTATCTTTCTAATATCCTGGGACTGACATAGCTACAGCGGTGATGTGTCTATTTCTCTAAAACTCTAATTGAGAAACTTTTGGTAGGGGGAGATTACAGTTTAATAGTTTGGGCAGTGCCTATAATGTGGAATTCCCACCCAATACAGAACATAATTTGTCATCTCAGATTACTTCAAAATCAGTCAGAACAGGTTCTTGAAACTAGGTCTCCCACATTCCAGGTCACTCTCCTAGCCACCAGGTGATAGACATAAAAAACCCACTACCTTTTCTTAACAATTCTGTTTTTTCCAACATCATTAAAAATATTGTTTTTGTTCCATTGTAGAACAAAACAAAATTCAAAATCTGCTGGGAAACAGAATCGTCGTCTTCTGGATAGCTCTACTGAGGAGTCCCATTGCAGAGTTTTAACCACAGGTCAGTCTTTCCTTCCAAATTTTGATAAACGTGTGTCTAAATCTGTAGGTAGATAAATGGAGTTAAGCACTTCCTAGACTCTTAACTAATGCCAGGTCTACGGATTAGATGATCTGGAAAATGTCTGTCTCAGCCTCTACCCAGTGACTAATCAAATTGGCATAGCCAGTTGCTCGTTCTCTATATATGAGAGATACAGTATAACTATCAGCCATCTATAGACAGATGGGTGCAGCCTCAGGCAGAAGTTATGCCACAGTCACCCAAATTGATCAGCAGGAAAGTGGCTTTTCTCAAGAACAGAAACATTCAGAAGCTAGGAGACTTAGAGGATAAGAAAGGGCTCATTGGCTCCACTGTCTGTAGGGTGCTCCAAAACTTTCCCCAAAAGATTACTGGTTTTTAGAGGAGAATTGCCTTCTGCAGAAAACTGACTTCATTTGAATAGAACAGTATGAAATAATGGACATATTCATGCTTGGACATGCACTTTACACTTGAAATGAAGATAGCATATGGGTCCCCTTTGCATACTAACTTGCATATCTAACTGTCCACACTCTTATAAATTTGATTACAAAACACACAAAGAGCCCCCTTCATTTGATAACTGCATTGTGAAACAATCATATATATTACAAAAGGTAACATACAATGGGGCTTTTGGCAACATTTCAAGTGTTTTATTTTTGTGGCAGCATGATCCACTGGAATCAGGAAACCTGGTCATAGCTCTAACACTGACCTACTTTGTAACCTTGAGAACATAAATTCCCCTATTATGCCTCAATTTCATCAGTGTAATATGGAGTCAGCAAATAGTATTTAAAGCATATTAAAAAGCTAACTATATCAATAGTATAAGAAAAGTATATACACAATTTTTTGAAAGTAGTCAGTTTATGAGAGAGGGGACTGATAGGGAAAACGTTTTTGTCAGTTGCAGTTTAATTGTGTTGAAGATTAGCTACTTGATTGTTGATTTAAATTTGTGAAAAAACTTTGGGCAAACAGTTGGGTACTTTCGAATATATAACCTTAAATGTTGATTTCACTTCATGACTATGCTCACTAAAACTTTAGCTGAAAGCTTACATTAGCATGAAAGAGATACACTTTAGGCTTAGTTTGGGTTTCAACCAAAATAGTAACTACACAAAAGAGCTGGTTATTTAAATTAGAAACAATGACAAAAAAGTGAGAGTTTTAAAACTGATGAATTACAAGGTTAGTGAAAGAGAAATTATGACAAAAGAAACACACAGAATGTCAATACCACAAGTTATTTTACTGTAACAGAACTGCTAGCAAAGCAACAGAACTGGCTTAAAGTAGGACAAATGAACACTAGTGTCAGACAGGATTCAAAAACAATTGCAAAGGATTGGTATAAAAGCCTAAACTTCATGGAAGAAATCTGTAGATAAATATTTTCCAAAATTTTCCATTAAAAAGATCTTCTTTGTAAATTATGCTTACATCAATCTTTGATGTTTTTGAAAAAGCTCCCACAGGATGAACATGATCATAGAGAATAATAACGCCCACCATTACTCTCATGCAGAACATAAGAGTCTTTTCACTGGTGAACCGACTTCTGTATTCTCTGCAAAATAAAAAAAATTAATCTTGACTGATACTGTATAGCACAATTTTATTCTTTCACGTGTTTCACAGGAGAATTTTATTCTCAAACTGGAGTATCAATGCAAGGAAATCTCAGATCTGATGTAATAGTGTTAAAAGTGTAAATCGGTAAGTTTTAAGGAAACCAACATGAGTAATGATCCTTGAATCATCAACTTAGCAATTTACAGAGAAAAAAACCAGAAAACTGATTTTCTACTACTTCTTCAAAGGTCATATTATTGCCTTTATCAAATGATCAATCTTGGACTTTTACCTGAGATCTCCAAAGATATGGAAGGTTATAAAAGGTTATATATCTTCATAATTCATTTCCAAAACAATAGGAATTCAAAGTAATGTTACTCCTATTTAAATATGAGTAGTGAACAGATAACTCTCAGATTTCTAAGAGTTCATTTGCTTTATAAATGGCAGCCTCAGTATGTGGATGGCAAAGTTAAACTGTCACTACAACAGTTATTTCTTGAAATCATCATAATCTGGAAGGTGAAAAATGAATTAAGCAGTAAAGAGGCCTGAGACTAGTCCATCCAATATTATGTTTTGGAATGGTCAACATCTGTTGTTATAGTGTCATTGCTGCTGGTTGAAAGGTGCTGGTCGGTATCTCTTAGTGAATGAACAGCCTTTTTTTTTTTCTTTTTGTGGCAGGCACGTGGATGCCTAAAGTTTTCAGAGTATCTCTGGAGTCCTTCAAGGTATGTAGTGAGGTGTTCAAAGACTCTGCGAATAACTTAGTGCCCACAAAGGGCAGGTTCTGTACTGTGGACTGGACCTCTCTCAGAAAGCCAGAGAGCTGGAGCCAACACCACCCCCTCATCACCACTGCGAAGGCCAGGGATCTGGCAGCTGTATCTGCTGAGTCAAATGCTGCCTGGAGGGACCATTCATGATATTAGTGTGCTCTCTTTAATGTTGATCTTAAACTGCTCCTTTTTTGGGAGGGGAGGGATAGCTCAGTGGTTTGAGCACGGGCCTGCTAAATCCAGAGTTGAGAGTTCATTCCTTGAAGGGGACATTTAGGAATCTGGGGCAAATCTGTCAAGGATGTTACTTGGTCCTATTTTTTTGTTGTCTGGGAGTGACTCAATAAAGGATGTTAACTGGTCGAAAAGGTGATGTGTGTATTTTGCCAGTAATGCCACATAGTTAACTATTCTGAGTTGAAGACTCACTGACAAATTTGGACTCACTGACAAATTTGATTTCCTCCCCATTGTGTCCAACCAGGGATGGCCCGTGAGCCTAGGCAAACTAGGCAGTTGCCTAGAGCGCCGCTGGCCTGGGCGCCTGATGATGACATCATAGCCATTGACGGCCGTGCAGGCGGGGGTGCCAATTGCGCCGGCTGCCTGTGGCGCTAGCTGCCACAGACGTCCTCAAACTACTCCTGTGTCCAGCCTCTTCCAATCCCAGTCATAGGGGATGGTACGAATGGTCTGCTGCTTCCCTCCTTGATTGACCGCTTCAACAACCAGTGAGTCTGATGTGGAGTGGGAGAAGAGGAATTCTGCTCCCTTAGGGGAAACATAACATTTCTTTTCAGCCCTCTTGAAGGTTGGTGTGATTGTGGTGGGTGTTTGCCAGATGTTTTTAGCAGGGTCCATAAGCATCTCATTCATGGGGATTGACAATTTTACCTGGGGAGATGCGTTCAGAATGTTTGTCAGCTTATACTGTGTCTGAGGCACGTCAGACAGCGAAATATCTAAAGTCTCAGTGACTCTCTTTAAAAGATCTTAACGCTACCGAAAATCATCCCCACTGACTGGTGATGAGGGCATGGTTGTGTCGTCATGAAGTGAAGACGACGTACGTGTATAACTTTTGTTTACTTTGGTTCAAGCACCAACCCCATGCTTCAGGCTCTCTTTCTCCTACATCTCCTATCCTGACGGTACTGCGGAGGGTGTCTGAATTTCCTGTGGATAGGCTGCTGGAGCAGCCTCTGTCTGCAGCCAGCCCAAGCCACCATGGACAGAGGCTACTTCACAGCAGCCTCTCCTGCCCTCCCCCCAACTCCAGCAGCCTCTGTCTGCACGGTGGAAGGGGGTGGGGAAGGGACTGGTGCCAACGCCGGACTGCAGCCTCTGTATCAGAGACAACAGCGTGGTGTGGCAGGCAACCAGTCCGTGAGGGAAGTTGTTTTTAAACTTGGTTCGCTCGTGGACCAGCTCCCACCTGGCACCTCATGCTGCAGCCTCTGATACAAAAGCAGCAGCACAGAGTGGCAGGGAGCTCTCCATAGGGCCGGATTGTGCTGGCTGCCGGCCTCACCCCCAGGGACTATCGAATAGTCAACTAACTAGTAAGAATTTGTGCAGTGAGTCGACTATTCTATTACCTGCTATCTAACATCCCTAGTTTCTAGCTCAAAGATTGCTTTAATCTGACTGGAAAGGAATAAAAATTGGTGGAGGGGAGAAAAGCACAATGTAGCAAGTGACTATAATCATCTTCATAAGCGATGGTGTCAGTACAGCCATTTTATAGACATCAAAGCAGAGGAGCATTTGAACATTTTTTTTTTGTTAAAGTTCATCTGCGCTTTCTATTTAGATACACTTTTTATATGAACTGTTGCAGTGAAGGTAGAATTGGCCAAGCATCACAACTGGGTTGGTTTACAGCAAAATGGTGATTATATTTAGACAAGATTACTGATCAAGAAAGAAAAACCAACACACACACTTCTCCATAAATATCTCTGTTGCCATCAGTTTACCTATACAAACTGCACAGCTCACAGAGAAATATCTTGTTTTGTGATATAAACTATACCAAGATTTCCCCATTCAGAAGATGTGGATCTTCTAAGTAAATGTCCAATGACTTCCAATCAGGCAAAACAGAGTATGTATATAACTTTATGGATGAAAGTAGTCCCACACAGTAGTACCAAATCTGTCACTTTGCTGAGAACCTCCCTGGGCAAAAATGGTAATTTATTAATGAGAAATATTCATACAAGTCAAGATAGGAGGCAAGGCTGCTTATATGCTACTAGGGTGGATGCTTTATTAAAAAAATCTAAGAATTAATTTACAGTATACATACAGATTTAGGTTTCAAAAAACTGCTGACATACTTCATGGCTACTTAAACTGACCAAAAAAAATGGAATAAATAACTTACGGTGTTTCCAACATGACTTTACATATACTGGCCATAGTACTTAAACAGTCTGTTGTATTCTCAATCGGAAGGGTTTTGTTCTAGAAAAGTTAAACACAAATCAATCATTAAACCAACTTGTACAATGAAAAGTTAAGTTTTTTGCACTATTTTCTAGCACTTACTTCTGATACAAAGCATGTTGTGGCATTGCTGAGAGTTTTTAGCATTGGCGTGGCTTCTGCATAAAACAGAGACATTCTGTTGGCCATTTCATTATTTACCTCATTCTCAATGTCTATCTGATGAAAACATGAAGAACAAGTAATTAATAAATGACACTTTTCAAAATGTTACCAGCAGGCAGAAACAAATAAAATGAATACATGTACTCATTGCAGCCAAAGATACAACTTTTTTGATTTAACTGGAGTGCTCACCAATGTAAGGAGTTGACAATGTGGTTTTAATGTAGATAGCATGTAAGCCAAGCCAAAAAAAAAAAAAAAATGCCATCAATGGTGGGAATGCACATCTACGAACTTCAGAGTGCAAACAAAATTTCCAAGTTCCATTTACTTACATGCATATTGTTTATTCTGTTGCGATTTATTGTCCGTCTGTAGTAACTGAAATCATTTTGAATGGCTGGGTTTCTCATCTTAATGGATAAAAAGAATCAGTATTCAACACTTCAAAATACAAGGAAATGTTTCAGTGTACATGTAAAAAACATTTCTAACCTTAAGCTCATCAAAGCGGAGAGTAAAATGCAAGATTTCTGCAAACTCCTTGGCTAGAGCCTGTTCTCGTTCTAGGTGTTGAGTTGGAGTATAGGGTGGACAGGTCAATGATTCCAGTAAGCTCTGTAGTGCTTTCTCTAAGGAAGATTAAAAAGCCCGCATAAACAGTGCACTAACTCAAGTCTTCTGCATTTTAGAAACAATGTCACATTTTATCTTGATGCTTTATGCCATTATATAGCTATGTTTGTAAATTGATTTTTAAATAAAATTCTGTCAAGGAGGAAGGGCTCCACAGGTCATAGATGACCTAAGGACATAATTAGTAATTGTCCTTAGGAATCTAAAATGAGATATGAAAGAAAACAAAGACAGTGGCTCCTCACTCTCTGTCATCACTCACAATTATTCACATCATCCTATTATTCTCTCTCCTCTCTCAAAAAAGATCTTCCACCTCCCTGATATTTGACCACAATTCCCCATACACAAATACTTAAGATATATTTCACAGAGTTCCTCAGACTGTTCATCCACCTTTCCTTTCCCATTCTTTCCCCATAATGGTCACCATCCCCCTTCAATACAAAGATGCTTCTGGGACCTCTGCCAAAAATAATTCACCGTTAGTCACCAAGGTCACTGGGATCCAACCTGAGGGTTACAAATGCAAAGTGTGGAGTCTGGCAATACAGGATGCAGGGATAATCTCCTACACAGGCTTCGGGAGAGCAAACCTAAGCCAGGTGGACATGACAGTTGTCCATATTTGTTACCCATTCCATATAGGAGTCCTAACCTAGACCTCCTTTCCCAGTTATTTATAGACCCTTAACTCAGGAAATTAACCAATACTGATAGTGAAAACATATTCAAGGGCTGGCCAGAACTTAACATGTTAAAGTATGTGGCTTCATGCTGCTTTTAATAAAGTGGAAAAATTACAACAGGATAAATTTGCATTCAGATTTGTGCAAACAGAATCTACAGTCTTCCCAGAAAAGAGAAATCTAGGCACTGTAAGTCAAATTAGTGGTACGGATTACTATTCAACTCTCTAAGCTTTCAGAAAGAGAAAATCTTTGGATGTTTGCATATATAAAAAATTCTGTTAAACCAAATGCAGAGTAACTCACCTAGCCTAATTGAAAACTCATAAAACTGCTTCAGCCTCAGAACCAGAGGACACACTGAATTCCAAGCTTTTTCTTGAAGTTGGATATCATTTGGGTTTTGTATTGCCTGCAATGACAATATTACTGTTAATAGTTGTAGGACACTGGGATAAAAAAAAAAAAAAAAAACCAGGCTCTTGTGGATGTACAGGTACAGGAAGATTCTGGGTATGGTAGGTTTAAAATAATATTTCTTAAAATAAATCTAGAACTATAAGGGGAAAAAAGCTGTTGGATAAAAGGGAAAAAAAAGGAAAAAATACTAGGTCAAGGGCTTTTTCAAAAAAAGAGCAAAACAAAAATATCAAGACATCTGTTTCAGCTGCTATAGAAACAATACCATTTAATGAGGTCCTGGGAACTATTTTTAAACTATTCATTCAAAATGCAACACCCACATCAAGGAACATGCTTTGGAATGGTCTTCTAGATGAAAGGATCCACAGTAGAAACATTAACAGGGGTCACTTGTACTAAATTCACACTAAAAGAGGTTTACAAGGTCAAAGCTCTATCATTACACAGTGAATGGGAGTTGTTCCACTACTTTTAGATTTTGGCTGTTAAGTAACTAACTGCTCTCACTAATGATTACCATGAATATCTTATGTAAAAGACAGACACACCTATCTTCGCAAACAGCCTAGGTCAAGTGAAAGCTAAAAGAAGAAAAACAAATTCTGAATGTTAGCAGATAGTTGCAGGACTTCAGAAGCTTAAGGAATACATATGGAATTGTAACTAGTGTATTTTATAGTATCATTTGACAGTACATAGAATACAGAAACTATACATAGATCAGAAACTATTTTGCATTTTCTGATTTTACAGAGCCTTAATGATATTTAAATATTTTTCTCAATAGGCATATTGATTTACTCCTCCATAAAGGTACATAAACTGTGTTTTTGAGAAGCAAAGTATTAATAGTAAGATGTTTAAATGAAACACCAGTGGCAGCACAATAGGTGTCATTGAAAGACCCCTTGCTCCAATCATCTGAAGAAGTGGGTTGAGCCCATGAAAGCTCATGATACTATCAATATTTTTTGTTAGTCTTTAAGGTGCTGCAGGACCATTTGTTGTTTTCGTTTTTTCAGTTACAAACTAACACAGCTACACCTCTGAGTCAATGAAAGAGTTAAAGCAATCCAATGTATTTTATAAGTAGTTTTACTGACTATGTTTAACAAAATATCTTTTGTGAACTGTCTGCATGCAAAGTAGAAATAAATACTGCATGCAAAGTAGAAATAAATACTTGATCTTTTCTTCAAGAGAATTGTCATTGCTATATTATCATACATCTCTTATTTCTTGTCCAGCTCCTTTGTAAGCCTGAAGATCGGCAAGCAAGCTTTCAGAATCCTGTAAGACTGCATTGATCTGATTCCATACCTCCTTTTCTCCATCTGTTGGCTGTGCATCTACAAAATATAAAAAGCAAATATACCTCACATTACAAATGAAATACAAATGTCAACATAATTCAGTTCTATTTACGGAGTTAACATCAACGGGATAACTCATAATGGATTCTTATTTTATTGTGGTATGATTCCACTAACTTCAAAGTAGTTATTCCTTTGCATCAAAGGAAAAAAGATCAGAATCAGGCATCCAAGCAGACCCAGCAAAAGGGTTTGCGGGACCCAAGGCAGGATGCTGGGAGCAGGGCTCCAGGCCTAGCTTGTGGATGGTGAATACCCAGCAGCGCAGGGCCCCAAAAGCAAGGGGCACAAAGCATTTGCATTGCTTGCCTTGTCCTAGGGCCGGGCCTGCATCCAAGATTAAGTATATTATATTAGAGAGAGCTCTGAACAGATGCAAAATGTACATCCGTATTCATCCATGAGCCACAAAGTTTGCAGATATCCACAGATTTGCAAGCATCTCTCTTTAGTCGCCACTCCCCACTTTATACCTAACTGGACTTGATGACTTATGGAGGTCCCTTTCAGTCCTACACTTATATGTTTCCTCTAGGTTCTAACGCATATAGAACAGTTCTGCCCCAAAATGGCATTAGCTAAGGACCAATACGTTGAATTTTGGTTAATTTATGTACATATGATCAAACAGTCATCTAACGTATTGCACAGGACATCGATTCCTCAAGATTATAAATTCTTCTAAGGACTACACTTTCAAGCTTAACAGAAGAAAAAAATCTCTCGCATTTACTTTTGGAATGAATATTCTGGACAAGTGAGAACTATCAGTCTGATTTCAAGTAGGGAGATCTCATGATTGAAGACAGATTTACTTTAAAAAGACATCTCCTCCAAGGGTTCAATCCGGTGGTGCTGTACGGAGGTAAAGGAAGTTTTCCAGGTTGTGCTCTGTAACTCTGGAATAAAGAGTTCTTGCCCCAAGGGAGTACTTAATGGTGGGATTTATATAAAACTTCCATTCCTTTCATATGCTGATTAATATTATATTACAGAAAATTGAAGTTTTTGATTACACACTTGCAAATACTCACAATATGAAGGAACTGAAGTCTATGTTTCACTTATTTAACACTGTTGTTAACTATGGACTTGGCATGACCAGATATGGCTGGCTGGCAGTCATGATTATAGCCCTGAGGCAACTGAGGTTAGCTATCGTTTAAAAGCCTGAAATTTTCTGTTGAACTCTGTGAAAGGTGAATAGGGGAAACAGTGCTAATTTTAAATTATTGTCTATTAGAAGTCTATCCCAATAATCTTGTTTCAGAAGGATGGTGGGTGTGAGTGGAATAAAAGTGGGCTCAGAAATTGTTGGAAATTTATTTTAAATAATCTCAAGAGACCATTTCCACATAGGTCTTTTTGATGACTCTCAAGGAAGGCATTGGTTTTAGGATGATTTCTTTAAAGTCCTACTCCTTTCCACTGCACACGATTTAGGGATGTTAGTGACTAGATAGTCGAGTAACCACTCAACTAGTCGCTTATCCTCCACACTTGCATCTGGGAGAAGGAGGGAGGGGGGAGAAGGAGCCTGTGCTGGGGGGAACTGGCTTTAAGCAGTTCCCCCCAGCACCTTCTCTGCAGGAGGCAGGGGAGGCAAAGGCACAGCAGGGAAACGGCATGAGCAGGGACTGCTTCTGTCCCCACTGGCGCCGGTTCCTACTGCTGGTGCTTCTAATTTTGAAATATACATGAGTCCTGTACACGGTTGCCGCCATGGACAGATGCTGCTCCGGCACCATCCCTGTTGGTGGCAGCCAGGGCTGGCAACTGACAGGGGCTGCTAGACTCAGTGCGAGCTGGGACCGAGCAGTTATGGCTCATGCTGATTGCTGCACCTCTGCATTTTAAATGTAGTAAGAGCCCAATGATTCTTACTACATTTAAAATGCAAGCAGCAGCGCAGGTGGCTCTGCAGCTGGCTCCTGGAGCTAGCGCCACTGCAGCTCTGCACAGCAGCGTTTATCGACTAATCATATAGTTGATATAAATTGTATCGACTATACAATTAGGCAGATAATCACTTTTTAACATCCTGACCATGCTGAGCTCACGTTTCTCCTGGACACTATAGTTTGGAAAATTAGTAAGTACCTCAGATATAGACGCAGAAGCATTAGAATGGAATAATTTCTAAAGAGTCCCTTATCACACTCTCCAGTATTGGCGGTGTCTATGCTGGGTCTAAAGCCTTCTTTCCTTAATCTACAGGGAGAGGAGCATGCATTCTGCAGCTAGAAATATAGATGTTGGTGTGAGTTATAAAGCCAAGTACCTCAACCTGTCACCTGGTGTACAAACCTTCTGGTGTCACTACACTCACAGAGATGGGGAGAGTCAAGTTTCTAGCCCCTACATGCTGCTTTTCCGAGTTCCTTTCCAGATTGGGAGAAAGGGATTAAGGTCACCATATCCAGCCTAAGATATTGCCCAGCAGAGATGGCTTTTCCATATTTGCCTTTCTGTTTTCTTGCCCAGGTAAGGTTTAGGTAACATGACCCAGACTGTACTGTGAGGGAGACTGTACTGTGAAGACAGGGCTGGCCAGTCCCTCTCATCCCTTCCCCCCGCACACACACACGCATGCACACACACCCTAATAATGCAGGTAACAGGCCATTTTTCTTTCTTCTCTAGTTGGCCTAACTCAATCATTTTGAATACTGGAGAGCACTAACCACTGCAAAATGTTTCACAAGAAGAAGAGGAGCAGAGGGGACACTTTCCCCATAGCAAATGCAGCCTGGAATCAACATAGGGAATTAAAATACAGGACTATGTAGCACTTTAAAGACTAACAAGATGGTTTATTAGATGATGAGCTTTCGTGGGCCAGACCCACTTCCTCAGATCAAATAGTGGAAGAAAGTAATCACAACCATATATACCAAAGGATACAATTAAAAAAAATGAACAAATATGAAAAGGACAAATCACATTGCAGAACAGGAGAGGGATGCAGGGGGGGATGCATAGGGAATTAGACAGTACTGAGCCAATGATTAGTCAGAAATTATCTGCCTCCAGCAGAAAATTGGAAGGTAGATAAAACTATAGAGAAATCCAAGGGTGTGTATTCCACTGCTGCCAATGATTAATGGGTTGGCTCTGCCCCAAGATGCAAGCAGGCAGACACACTCATAGTAATGAATTTGTGACCTCTGCACAAACAAGACATTAACATTTCAATGAGCTCTTTTGAGCATACTAGAAACAGCAGACATCTTGTTGAAAAGTGACAGATCATGAAAATAGATGGATGAATAGGTGCAGTGTCCATTCAAAGTAAATGGCTACATATTTTTTTGTAAAGGTTATGCTAATGATAACAAACAGAACATTTACAAATAAGGTGCTAATTATTAATACACAAGAGAAGAGATTTAAGTATTCCATTAGTGCATGACAAGTGTGTGGAACTGAGACCTTTGGACAACTGGACACAACAATTAATGGACTTCTACTCAGAAGTTTTGTAATTTAGTTTTTATTTTACACTTTGTTTTCTATATAAAATTGCTTTCTTCCTATCCTACACCCCCCTTACCCTCCCCCAACCCCGGACACACACACACAAATCCATGCTCTGTAGGCAATTAGCTGCTTTCAGATTTAAGTAGGGAGCTTAGGAGTTTCCAACATAGCTGCTATCAATTGAAAGATTTTTAAAAGCATTTTAAAGCAACTCTTTAAATCAAACAAATGTCCAAAATGTACCTCTGAGTGCAGCCTTAGGAGACAGATTAGGGGACAAAGAGCTGCAGGCTTAACTTACTTTAAATATACATATACTTTTCAAAAAGAAAAAGCATTTTCTGAAAATGTAAGATAAAACAGAGTGATTCAGTTTACTTTTTCTATCCTGCATTTTATGTACATATGGTGTATGATTACTTGTTATGTAGACAGATGATCAAGACAGACTAGGGCCATGTTCTTCATGAGGATAACTACCAAAAGTAAAGTAATATCATTGAATATATTTCATTTTCCTCTGAATAGATTTAATTAAAATTTAAAAAATCCACTCAGATTCAGGCCTTCAACATTTAAATTTCCTTCAGTGCTGATATATAGGAAGCTCAGGGTACATCTAAACTACATCCCTCTTTCAAAAGGCGGATACAAATTAGTCATATCGAAATGCAAATGAAGCCAAGATTTGAATGTTCCGCACTTCATTTTCATAATCACGTCATGATTTTTTTTCGAAAAACACTATTTCGAAAGTGAAACCACAGTCTAGACGCAGTTCTTTCAAAAAGAAAAGCCTTTTTCGGAAGAATCTGTCTTTCAAAGTAATGTTTTTTGAAAAAACACTGACGTGATTATACAAATGAAGCACGGGAAATTCAAATCCCGGCTTCATTTGCAATTTCAATATGTCTAATTTACATCCCACTTTCAAAAGAGGGATATAATCTAGACATAGCCTCAGTGCTCTGACTCAGAGTAACAGGTATTCCTGAACCCCAACCTAACATTATAGGCCTGCTCCTTGACAGGTGATCTTCCTTGGACTTTTTTATGGGTGAAACAAGCAGAGGACAGGATGGCAAATCTTAGAATGTTTTCAATCTTCTTCAGACTTTGTGAAAACTAATGTCTACCTTTCCTTAAAAAAGCTGCCTCCATTATACAACAGATCCTAGAGTTGCTACTGAATCTCCATAAATAATAGAACTACAGTTTTATCAATACCAGAGTTATGAACTGAGAGGTCAACCACACCCCTCATTTGGAACTGGAAGTACATAATTAGGCAGCAGTAGCAGGGAAAGAGAAAGTAAACACAGTACAGTATTGTGTTAAATGTAAATTAATTTTAAAGAAAGGAAATGTTTGAAAAAGCTTTGCCAAAATAAGGAAACGTTCTGTGCTGGTTTCATTTAAAATGATTAAAAGCAGCATTATTATTCTGCACAGTAAAGATTCAAAACTTTATTCAGTTACTATTCAGTTGTAAACGTCTGAAATAATAACCATAACGTTTGGTTCAAAGTTGTGGACATTGAGAAATATGAACTTCCATTCCAGAGGGTGTTCGTAACTTCTAGGTTCTACTTTAAAATTTTGATAAACACAGCCACAGCCATGAGAGCCAGCAAGCACCTGTGCTAGATGCAACTGCCCTCAATATGACACCATCACCATCACTTGAAACACCTGCACTTAGTCTAATTGCCTACATGTTTATCACTGAAAGTTTGCTACTTCTCTCTTCCAGGAAATAAAATAGACAAAGAAGTGAGCTCTTCTTCACCAGCTTCAAGTTTTGCTTGCCTAATATGAATTATCATTACTATTAACTGGTAAATCCTGTATCAGAACACTGCTTGGCTAATTTGGCTTTGCCTCTTACAGCCTCCCCACTGCAAATCATCCTGAGGAAGGTGGAAAACAACTAGTGCAAACCCTTGAAAGAAGATACTCTGTCAGTCCCATTAGAGATAGACAGGAAGATGCAAGGATGTTGTTATTCAACCAACTAGTCATGAACAGGATGGTAGTAATCACTTACCCTATGTATAGGTGCTGCCTCTATGAAATGTGACTCAAAATGCCTGCCATGGGGTTCTAATGGTCTCGAAAGTAGAAGAGATAATCCATGCCAATTTACCTATAAACCACGAAGTCAGACATTTCTGAGGAAAAGCTCTCTGTCTCCTCCTTCTACACAGGCGGGGTAGAGGGGACAATTTGCCCTCAGTTTTCTCAGGGTGTAATATTCAGGATTCAAAAGATCTGCCTCAGGCCATGCAGTAGCTGGAAGTGTAGCAACTGCTACATGTGCATCAATGTTAGCTGTGTAAATGCCACTGTCTAGCAGGGCTTTGCTCATCAGTCAAATATACAAAGGATTGTTTTTCTGGTGAAGCTGGTACAAATGACTGGATATCACTCAAATTATAGGCTATGGGGATAATAAAGCCAATCAATAGATCTTGCTGTTAAGAATTTGTATTGTGGACAAAGAACAGAATAGAATGCAAGATACCATATGTATGCTGTAGTCATAAATTTTAACATCACAGCAACATTGATTCCCCTCATGTATCAAAAGAATTAGACAAAAGATAGTTTTAGTTACCCCAAGAATATTTGTTGTAGCAAAGAGGACTCTAAATTACATGAATTTCTTTTCCCCAAATTAGTTTATTAGTCAAATAAAACCAAGCTACTTGAAATTTCTTGTGTACGATCATGTACAATGGGAATTTTTTGATGTTTTCAGCAGAGGTATCTCAAGGATGTATTTACAAAAAAAGTAAGAGGTAGCGGTTTCACTTTTTCTGGCTCTACCTCCAAACAAAGCGTTCCCAATGAATTCTAAATTTGTTGGTCTTGGCAAGGACGAATGCACCTTTCGCAAGGATTTTTTTGAAAGACTGAAGGAAAACTTAAGGGAGAAATTAGAGTCACTTAAAAGCACTTTTATGTATGTTAAAGGACTTTACACGTCTGTGTTTTCAGAGTCTAGGAAGTCTACATCACCTGCATGCCAATTTCTTGAACTTTAAGTAGCTCCGGTACCTCCATTGAACAGAGGTACCCAGGAACCCATTAAGGGAACACTATAACCAACATTACTTCCTGGCTACAATGCTTTTGCAAAGTAACAAAACCTGGGATTCCTGGGATAACCAGGGCCGGATTAAGGCATGGGATAGCCGAGCAGCTTCCCGGAGCACCAACCTATGGGGGGGCGCCTGATAGCAGCTGTAAAGGGGCATGCAGCGTCCTTTATAGCTGCCATCAGGCACCCTGTGCCCGGCTCGTGGGCTGCTACAGCTCCCAGTGGCCACCCTGCAGCGGCCACGCAGAGCGGGGGCTGCATTAACCCCTGCAGTGCTGGCCAGCAGCACCCTTCCCCCTGCAGCCGCGGGGTCCTGCACGGCCAGGTTCAGCCTGCCCTGGGCTGTGTGCCAGCGGCGGTAGCTGGGCTAGGCCGGGCACGTGCATCCTGCTACCGCCAGCTCCGCGCACCCTCCCCCATGCACCAGGTGGGGACAGGGCCACGCATGTGCCCTCCCCCAACCCGGGGCGCAATTAAACTGTCTGCCCTGGGCACTGGAATGGCTCGGTCCAGCCCTGGGGATAACTACATTCCTCTGTGTGAAGCTACAAATGTGCAAATCTAGGTGAAGGACTGGGTCAAACCTTTTCAGCATCTGCACACTCTCCAGCCTTCATTGTGTAGATATGAGGGAAGTAGAAGGAGCGTAAGTTCCAACTATGTTAAGATGCTAGACTGTGATGTACTACAGATATCTACTACTACATTCACTGAGATATGAATAAAAAAGGTCTTGGAAACAGAGTACCAGTTGTTGGTTTTTTTATTTTTTAAAAGGAGTTCAGAAGAGTCAAATTTTAAGACTCTAGTATCTCAAATTAGGCACAAATTCCCATTTAGGCAGCTAATCAGCCTGCTTGATTTTCCAAGATGTTGAACACCCACAAATATCATTGGCTTGGAAGAAAAAAAAAAACAGGCTCATTCCTTAGGTGCTTAAATACAGAACTGAGACCATCTAATTTGAAATTGTTTGTCTTAACCATTTTATTCCCAAGACATGCTAAACTTATCTATACTAACAGCCCTAAATGCTCTGGGCTGTCATTACAAAGTTCATCATATTTTATGAAAGCTATCTGAATAGAAATAAAAACAATATTGGCTAACAGTTCAAAAATGAAATGTCAAGTTCAGCAGGGCGCTGTTTAAGTTACATTGAGTTCTGGGATTTTGGAAGTTCCCCTGCTTTCAAAAACAATGAAAGGTATTTTTAAAGGGGAAAGGGGAGAAGCAGTACATGGGAGAGGGGACCTGCTCAAGAAAAAAAAAACCACACACACACACACACACACACACAGTAACATGCACAACTGCTGTAAAATAGAACTCCTTCCATGTTCAAAATTGACTCTGTTACTTTAAGGAGACTCCCAAGTATACACTAAGAATTCGCAACAAGTTTTTTTTTTTAATGCTTTCTTTGTACTCCTTGAAGAAGGGCCTCCATGGGCAACAGTAAAGTCTGGTAATAAATCCTTTATGAGAGAGAAAAGTCAGAGCCTGCTGAGAACAGCCTCAGGTACTCAAGTTCAGTCTATTAGCCCTTAATTTAAACTTGGCCAGACCCAAACAATACAATGCCCCTTGAATTAACAAAATACATATTAGGGAATTCACAGTAAGTGCCAATGAAAGTCTTTAAGTTGTGATACTTAAGAGTCACATGACCAATAGGAAGCCATATGAGTTGCGGCTCCGTATAATTTATTCCATTAAACTCAAAATGTGGTGGGATAAGGAGAAGACGTATATAAGGTGTATAATTAATCCAAATCTGTTTGAATGAGAAAACGAGGTATTGGTGATGCAAACGTTTCAAGAATGCTCATTTCTTTTAATGCTGGAAGTAAAGTAAGATTATCCTGGCAGTCGTTTATTAAAATGATATGGCTTACATTTATCTGCAAGGCTTTTGAAATGACTTTTTCCCCCACTCATAGGAGACAAGACTTGCTTCCTGAAGTGGCACAGCACTGTCTTGGGCACTGATATTTGATTTCAAGTTTGGAGTGAAAGATGATAATGGAAGCTGCAGAATCGACTCAAGTGTTATATTGAGGTATGTGCTGTGATTAAACAGCTTTAATTTTTCCCCGTCTACAATTTTAATTTGTCTAGGTGCTTTTGGCACTGATCACAAATCACAGTACCTGCCTGACTCAGGAAAACTACTCCTGTGTATGCTGAACTCCCTTTGCTTGCAAGACACTATTACATATAAGTATAATGGCAATTTTAAAATATTACCCTCATAGCTCTTATTTCTATCTGCAGATCAGAAGTATGCTTCCTTGTAAATATAACGCAGGCACACACACACACACACACACACAAAACTTCCACATAACTCAAACTGATCAGATAGCTAGTTGTGTAAACAAAAAACAAAAAAAAATGAGGTAAAAATTTTTCTGTACCTGAAAGTCACAGATGAAAATTAAGAAAATGGAATTGGTCAACTTTTTGTGTGAAATGTTGACATTTCAACATGGCAGTGCTGCCACCTCACCAGCACCTTTACTACAGAGCAGCTGCAGATGCTTTAAACAGCAGGCTGCTAATTGCTAAGCAGTTTGGGCAGGGAGGAGCATCACACGCTGTCTCCACCCAGTAGCAAAAACGCTCAGCTGTCATTGGCCAGTTTCCAGCCAATAGGAAAGCAAAGTTACTCACCTCCAGTGCAGTAACTGTCGTTCTTCGAGATGGTGTTCCCACGGGTGCTCCACTACCCGCCCTCCTCCCCTCTTTGGAGTCCTCCTTTTCTCTTGTGTTTTACAGACTCCGAGGCAAGGAGGACTCCAAAGAGGGGAGGAGGGCGGGTAGTGGAGCACCCGCGGGGACACCATCTCGAAGAACGACAGTTACTGCACCGGAGGTGAGTAACTTCGCTTTCAACTTCGAGGATGTCCCCATGGGTGCTCCACTATGGGTGACTGCATAGCAGTGGTCACCAGAACGGAAGGAGAGCAAACAAGTCCCTATTTATCCGCTGTGGAGAGCGCCGCAGTCGCCAGTGCCCCATCAGAGCGAATGCCCGAAGATATAGAGTAATGTTTGGCAAAGGTTTGGTGTGATGACCAGGTGGCCATCCTACAAATATCCTTGTGGGGGACCCCTTTAAGGAAGGCTGTCGAGGTCGCCTTGGCCCTGGTAGAGTAGGCGTGTGGTTGGGCGGGAAGGGATAAGTGCTTTGCTGCATAAGATTGTGTTATGCATGAGGCTATAAGGTTTGAAATCCTCTGGCAAGATAACGGTTGACCTTTCGACCTATGTGCCAAGAAAACAAATAGGTGGTCCATATGTCTAAAGGGACTGGTGTGGTCTATATAAAAAGCTAGGGCCCTCCGGGCATCCAGGGACCGTAGGGCCGCTTCCCGTGGTAAGGAACGGGGCTTCGGGAAAAAAACTGGTAGGATTACTGGCTCGTTGACATGGAAATGGGAAACAATCTTAGGTATGAATTTTGGGTGCAGTCTCAACACTACCCCATCTTTGAGAAAGATTGTGTATGGTGGCGTAGCTGATGTTATGACAAGTAAGAAGATCATTTTCATAATGAGAAGATGTAAGGGTACAGTCACCAGAGGCTCGAACGATGGCCTCATTAGGGCATCGAGGACTATATCCAGGTTCCACATCGGCGATACTGGGTCATGCGGTGGGGTTATGTTGGCGAGGCCCTTGAGAAAGCTCTTTGTGGTAGTGTGGGCGAAGATGGAAACGCCACCCACAGATGGTGGAAAAGCCGAGATCGCTGCCAAATGTACCCTGATTGAAGCTAATGCCAGTCCTGTGTCTTTCAGGTGCATCACATAGTCCAGCACCAGTGGAATAGATGCACGTTTCGGAACGTGGTGGTTCGTGACACACGAGGAGGTGAATCTGCACCACTTATGAAGGTAAGTTTTCCTCATGGCTTGTCATGTACTGTGTATAAAGACGCGTTGGACTGGTGCCGAGCAAAGTGATTCGAATGGGTTCAGCCAGTGAAGAGCCATGCTGTCAGGTTCAGGGTGTGTATCTGGGGGTGTACCAGGTGTCCTTGGTTCTGAGTGAGCAGGTTTGGAAGTGTTGGGAGGTGAAGCGGTGCACGCGCAGACAGGCGGTGGAGGAAGGGGAACCAGTGCTGGCGAGGCCAAGCTGGTGCTATGAGAATGAGCCTCGCCCTGTCCGCTTTCACTTTTTGAAGGACCCGCGGGATCAGTGGTATGGGAGGGAAAGCGTATAGCAGGGGTCCGTTCCAGCTGATAAGAAAAGCATCCCCCATGGATAAGTGACCGAGACCCGCTCGGATGCAGAACTCGTGGCATTTTACATTGCAGGATGTTGCGAAGAGATCCACTGTGGGAGTCCCCCAGCATTGGAAGAGCTCTAGTAGGATACCGTCGTGCAATTCCCACTCGTGTTTTGCATCAAAATGCCTGCTTAAGAAGTCTGCAGTCACGTTCGTGGTGCCAGGTAAGCAAGATGTCGTAGGTGTTAGTCCATGGCGAATGCACCAATTCCAGAAGCGGATAGCTTCCGTGCACAAAGAAGGGGAGCGAGTGCCATCCTGGCAATTGACATAATACATGGCCGTGACATTGTCCGTGAGTATCCTCATCATGGTGCTCTGGATGTGTTTGAGGAAGGATTTGCAGGCGTTGAAGATGGCGCATAGTTCTAAGAGATGTATATGTAGTCGTGCTTCACGTGGGGACCATTGGCCCTGTACTGAGAGAGGTCCCATGTGTGCACCCCATCCTAACAGGGAGGTGTCTGTCGTGATTTGATGGAGGGGTTGTTGCTAATGGAAGGGTACCCCAATAGAAGATTCTTGCGGCTGGTCACCATCAGAGTGACCGTGTGATGGAAGGTGGAGGTGCTACTGGCCTGTGAAGGTCATATCTGGTGTGGTTGTAGACCAGTGTCAGCCAGTATTGGAGTGTGCAAAAGTGTAGTCTTGCGTATTTGACCACGTACGTCATGGCGGCCATATGGCCCCTTAGTCTGAGGCATGTTATGAGTGGAATGGCGAGGCTGAGGGAAATGAGATGAATTAGGTCCTGGATGGTTTGAAATCTTTGGAGAGGTAGAAAGGCTCTGCCTTCTAGCGATTCCAGGTGGGCACCTATGAACTCGAGGTTCTGGGTCAGGTGTAAAATGGACTTTTGCTCGTTGAGAAGGAGACCAAGCGACTGGAAAACTTGCCGGGTGAGTTGGACCATGAGGGAGACCTCGAGTGCTGAAGGAGGCTGGAGTAGGCAGTTGTCCAAGTACGGGAAGATGCCATCAAAGGAAGGCTGCGACTACTGCTAAGACCTTTGAGAATACCCGGGGGGCCGAAGAGAGTCCGAAAGGAAGTACTTTATATTGGAAGTGATCTTTTCCGACGACAAACCACAGGAATCTTCTATGAGCTGGATGGATAGGGATGTGGAAGGTCCTGGAGGTCGAGGGAGGCAAACCAGTCTTGGTGGTCTAGTGAGGGAATTATGGCAGTTAAGGTGATCATTTTGAATTGCTGTTTCCGCAGGAATTTGTTCAGCTGGCGGAGGTCTAGGATGGGACGCCAGCCTCCAGATCTTTTCTGGGGATGTATCTAAACTACATGGCTCCATTGATGGAGCCATGTAGATTAGGCTGATAGGCAAAGGGAAATGAAGTCGCTATTTAAATAATCACGACTTCATTTAAATTTAAATGGCTGCCGTGCTGAGCCGACAAACAGCTGATCAGCTGTTTGTCGGCTCAGTGCGCTAGTCTGGACGCTCCCGCGCCGACCTGAAAGCCCTTTATTGACCTCCCCGTTATGCCTCATAGGATGAGGTTTACCGGGGAAGTCGATAAAAGGCTTTCATGTCGACAGGGGAGCATCCAAACTGCCCCGATCTGCCCACAAACAGCTTATCGGCAGAGCGGGGCAGCCATTTAAATTTAAATGAAGCCGCGATTATTTAAATCGCGGCTTCATTTCCCTTTGCCGAACAAACAAATCTACATGGCTCCGTCGATGGAGCCATGTAGACTAGACGTACCCTAGGTGAGGAAATAATGGGAGTAGAAGCCCCTGTTTTTGAAGTCATTTGGGACTGGTTCTATGGCACCCAGTGAAAGAAGGCGGTCGACTTCCGCTCATAGGAGGGCCTCGTGAGAGGGGCCCCTGAAAAGGGATGGAGTGGGGGGGTGGTTGGCGGAATTGAGGTAAGGGGAATGGGGTAACCCGTCTGAACAATTTCAAGTACCCATCTGTCTGTGATGATTCTGGCCCATTGATGGAAAAAGGACCTCAACCGATGGTGAAAAGGTTGGGTAGGACAATTCATGGTACTGCCTGTGACTGTTTGCTTGCCCGCCCCTGACCAAAGCATCAAACTTGCTGCTTATTGTTGGGGGGGGAATGTTTGGCCTGCCATTTGCGTTGCGGCGGCGTTGAGGCCTCTGGCACGAGCGTTGGTTATCGAAGGCCCTTTGTTGCTGGTGTTGCTGTTGCCATTGGTGTTCAATGTAGGAGTAGTCGTACCTACGTTGGTATGGTGTGTATCGGCGCCTCCTGAAGGGCGGGTGTATACATCCCTAACGTTCGGAGGGTCTTTCGGGAGTCCTTGGATGAGTGTAGGACCGTGTTTGTGTTTGCCGCAAAAAGCTTGTCTTTGTCAAAGGGTAAGTCCTCGACCTTAGTCTGGAGTTCCTTAGGGACCCCTGCCGCTTGAAGGTACGATGCTCTGTGCATAACTATAGCGGTAGCCATAGAGCGTGCAGCAGTGTTGGCGACGTCCATAGCCATTTGAAGGGACGTTCGCACTGATGTATAGCCTTCTTGAATAATAGACTTCAGTATGGATTTCTTTGAGTCTGGCAAGTGGCCCATGAGAGGAGTCAAGCGTGAAAAGGTGTCAAAGGTGAGGTTAGAGAGGTGCGTCGAATAATTGGCAATTCTCAGGAGCAAAGTTGCAGCCGTATAGACCTTTCTGACTAGGAGGTCCAGCCTCTTCATGTCCTTCTCAGAAGCCTGTTTGAAATGTGAGGCCTTCGCCCTCTGTTGGGCTGCATCAACGACTAAGGAGTTTGGCTTGGGATGGGCAAAGAGGAATTCCATCCCTTTAGGAGGCATGAAATACTCTGTCAGCTCTTTTGTTAGTCGGTAGAGCGGATGCCGGAGTGTGCCATATTTCGTTGGCAATTTCCAGAATGCCCTCATTGAGGGGAATGGCCAGGCGAGACCTGTGCTGGGGCTGGAGGTTCCTGAAGAGTTTATGCTGTTTGTCCTTAATCTCCTGCAATGGTATCTCCTGGGTGATGGCTACCTGTTTAAATAACTCCTGGAAATGACGGAGATCATCAGGAGGGGAGGCATTGCCTGGAGTGAGTGCTTCGTGTGGCAGCGAGGAATGAGGTGGAGAAAGCCCAGTTGGTTGGTCCGCGAAAGGAACGTGCTCTGACTCAGATGGAAGCTGAGAAGACGAAGCCGTCCGTTCCAGTGGGGTGAGTGGAGCTGGAGTTGGGGAGAGCCTGGATGAAGCATAGCCATGTGTAAATTGTGAGCGATAAGAGTACCTGCTGCGAAAGTCTCTGGAGTAACGGTTGTTGTAATGATAAAACTGGTCATGCGATGAGCATCTGTCCAGATAGCGGGTATGCGAACGATACCGATGACTGCGTGGAGAGTATGGTGAGAGAGAGCGGTTGTATGACGCCCTGGAGGATGCAGGAAAGAGAGAGTCGTCTGTCATCATCTCTTTGATGAGAGGGTCCAGCAGCCAGGAATGGAGATAGGAGCCTGGACGGGGCAGGAGAAGACCTGCGGTGGCTCCCACGGTAGTATGGGGAGTGCCATGCTGGAGGAGATGCTGATAGTGCCAGGGAGAAGAGGAGGGAGCGAGAGCGGCTCTGGTGTGAAAAGAGAGGAGCAGGGCTCATCGCTCCAGCATGAGCGGCGTGGGCAGAGGTGCCAGTATGCGCTGCAGTCCCTGGTGCCGGCAGTTGAGAGATCGCAGGAGCCAGTGTTGCGGGGGAGACCAGGCGCATCGGCACCGAGAGCTCTGGCACCACAAGGTGGTTAGAAGGCGGTGCAGGTGCCGGCACTGTCCCTGGTTGTTCCGGGGGAGCACTCATTGGTGGCTCAGGGGTCGGTGCTGGTGGCACAGATGCGGGCTGAACCAGCGGCACCTGTGATACCGGTCTTTGGAGGCTCCCACGGACATTTGGCTGAGGCACACGGCTTTACAATGCCGGACGCTCCTGGTCTGTCTCCCTGGCTCTCCCTGCCACGTAAAGCAGGTGGCAACGATCTAGTAGGGGAGAGCCTGGTCTTCTTCTGGCCAGAGGCAGCGGGGGATGAAGCTCACCTCTTAGGGGGCTGATCCCCGGTGTCATTTCGCTGTGGCTGCAGGGCTGAATCAAAGAGGAGCATCCGCATCCGCAGCCTCCTCTCCCTGTCCTTTCTAGCCCTGGAGGTTAATTTACAACGAGTGCATTTCTGAGGAACGTGAGTTTCGCCCAGGCATTTTATGCACTCTGCGTGGCCGTCAGAGGCAGACATTGCCTCCCGGCAAGAGCCGCATTTCTTGAAGCGGTCGACATGCCGGTTTGATTCCGTGGTGAGAGGCTCCTTCCCGAAGTCAGGGAGAAGTGAGTTTCTCACTTTCTCTTAATGTAGAAGTAGTAGTAGTTTGTTCTTAATGTTCTTTTTTTTTTTTTTTTTTTTTTTTAAAACCAGCAATTATATACAGAAGACAGTCGGGAAAACAGCTGAGAGGGACGGAGCGCTGTTAACGTGGTTTTTTTTAAACTTATGGGGCAGAGGGGAGAAAGGAGAAGGGAGAAGTTAAGAACAGCGAGAGGCTACAGCAAGACTAGCCTCCAGAGGTTAAAGTGAGAAGCGCAGTTACAAGCATCTGCAGCCTAAGGCGGTCTTGAAGAATTGACGGGAGGCCAGACCACGCGCCAAGGAAAAGAGCGCGAAAGCCGCGAGCCTCACGGCACATGCTTAGTCCGGCTGAATACTGCTCCTAACAAGCTTCCGTCTGCGGCGCCAGGGCAAGCCCAGCATCCATAGTGGAGCACCCGCGGGGACATCCTCGAAGAAGAACTGAGAAATCTTACTGAAGACAAGGGCAGTGAATGAAGCCTCCTCACTCTCCTCACCCCTCCCCGTGCTGCAGCAGGGCCACATGGAGCAGCCCACCCAGCACATAAGCAGGGTTCCTGCAGAGCTGCTGACCGAAAGCCACCTAGGTAATCACCTCCCAGGCAGAGCCTGACTCTGGCATCCCACCCCCTCTATCCATCCAACTACATGCCCAAGGCTATCCCCTCTCCCCACTTTCTCCAAGTCACAACTCCCTCCCAGACCCTGCACCCCCTTCTGAAGCCCTCCCCCAGGCCAGAATCCTCTCTTGCACCCATAACCCATCCTGGACCATTCACCCCAAGCCCCTTCCCCAGATAATAACCCCCTTCTTCACCCAAACTCCTTCTTAGACCTCACTCTCTCCTACACTCCTCTCCTCTATCCCAAGCTCCCTTCTACATCTCACCCGTTGTCCCAGACACTGGACAGAAGTGCAGCCCTTGACCACTTACCAAATTCTTGGGAGTGGCCCCCCATTAAAATTATTGCCCATTCCTGCTTTAACCCCATTTTCAATCAACTGTAAAGCTAGATAACATTTTACAAATTTTGATTTGAAAAGGGCTGTTTTGTGAATTTTCACACAAATATTCAAGAGTCCCCAGCTCATTTTTCAAATATCTAGCATAGCAGAATCAAGTATTTTATGTCAAAAGAATTTGACACACAGAGGACAAAAAGATGTAAGGAGTAGGCGGGAGATAAGTGATCCAGATAAAAATAAGAGCCTTCAGCTGATGAAAAGGAAGAGCAGTTGGAAACAGATTGAAGTCCTCTGTGGAAAATTACGTAGTAGGATTTTTCACTTCCTTAAGTGAAGATGCCCTGCTACTATCAAATTACAGAATGACTGGTCAATCCAGAAACAACAGCTTTGGAGAATCAGTATTTAACAAACATATATCATGTTACTTTGCTGGAAGAGGATATGCAGCTGATCCCTACAATTAGATGCCTCAAATTTATGGACCGCTCACAATAAGGATGGAAAGTATAGAATCCTGCTGTTCTTTGGTTTCTCTTCCCCCATTCAGATCCTTTACCTTTTCTCTGCACAACTTTTGACCAATAGTTGCCCGTTTCCTGTTTAGAAGTAGGGCAATCATGTAAGCCATAGTTATATTTACTTTCAAAAAGATTGGTTGGATAAAGAAAGCAACAGGGATTGCAATCTTTTAAGACAATTTGAATCCATGACAAAGTGATACACACTCTACATCTGACATATCCTGTGGCCTAGCAAAGAATTGCAAGGTAAATTACAAAAGATATATATTTCTGAGTTGATGCAGAGATTACATGCATTTATGAAGAGAGGACAGTGTCCTGCTAAGTCTCAAAAAGCAGAGAACAGAATCTGCTGACCTGAAACACCATTTATTTGACAAATAACATTCTAATCTAATAATTCTCAAGAGTGTTGCATATTTGTTTGCATAGTAACTTCACACCTAAGAAAGTTACTGAACAGCAGTTATTCTATGAAATGGCTGAAATAATATTTTTGACTCAGTTGGACTTCATTTTAACTACTACAAGGAAAACAGAACCCAAGGAAGGAACGTATTTAGCTAAAACCTACTCCTTCTAACCAGAATGTCTGACTTTAGAGATAGCACAGACGTGATATGTGCCTGGAATAATTTCTTGTAAATACATACATGCAGATTATCCTTCCTTTAAATGTATTTGAGATTCATCCAATCTGATATAAAATGTCTAATTTGTCCTATTTTATACATTGTATTGTATGCTGAATAAACTGAGAACCAATACTGAACTGATTTAAATACAAGCACATAATTGAAATAAACGTTTTTTCTGTGACAGGGGTTTCTCTTATCAAGAAAGGAATCTTTTCAGATCTGAGAAAATTAAGCCAGAAGCCAGGTGGCACCAGGGTAGAGCCAAGAGCCTGGTGACCTGCTGACAGACCCCAGGAGAATCCGGAGTCCACCAGCATAGGGGCCAATCTCCCTTATTGTGGCAAACACCCTTCTTTGGTAAAAACAAAAAAAAAGCAATGATGTAGCACTTTAAAGAAAACAAGATAGTTTATTAGGGGATGAGCTTTTGTGAGGCAGACCCACTTCTTCAGATCATATTCTGAAAGTGAATATGACCATTATATAACAGAGGGAAACAATGCTTTTCTTGCTGCGCGTCAGGATGGTTTCTTCCTGTGCCTTCAATAAGGCTTCTTTAACATATTGCCAGATCTCCTGGACTCCTTTCCCCTTCATATAAGTATCCCAGGGAATCCTATCCATCAGTTCTCTGAGGGAGTCAAAGTCTGCTCTTCTGAAATCCAAGGTGTGTATTTTGCTACTCTCCTTTCTTCCTTTGGTCAGGATCCTGAAATCTACCATCTCATGATTACTGCTTCCCAGGTTGTCACCCACCTCTACTTCCCCTACTAGTTCCTCCCTGTTTGTGAGCAGCAGGTCAAGCTGTGCATGGCCCCTGGTGGGTTCCTTCAATACTTGTACCAATAAGTTATCCCCAACATTCTCCAAAAACTTCCTGGATTGTCTGTGTACTGCTGTTTTGGTCTCCCAACAGATGTCAGGGTGATTAAAGTCCCCCAGGAGAACCAGGGCCTGCAATCTGGAAGCTTCTTTCAGTTGTCCAAAGAAAGCCTCATCCACCTGATCCAGCAGTCTATAGCAGACACCAACTACAACATGACCTCTAGTCTCTCAACAGTCTTTTCTCCCTCTAAATACTGAAGCTCTGAGCAATCATACTGATCTCTTACATACAATGCAACTCCTCCTCCTTTTCTCCTCCACCTGTTTTTCCTGAACATTTTATACCCTTCCATGACAGTGCCCCAGTAATGCGAGTCATCCCACCAAGTCTCTGTTATTCCAATCAAATCATAGTTCTTTGACTAGGCCAGGGCTTCTAATTCTTCCTGTTTGTACAGAAGTGCTACAAGCCTTGGAAACAAGACCCTTAGATAACCAGTTGATCGCCCTATCTTCTCCATCCAAATCAGGGGTCCTCCTTTGTTGCTTGTTCCTCCTTGTGTTCCTTCCCGGTATCCAACTTCCTCACTTACCTCAGGGATTTGGTCACTGTCCCCCAATGAACCTAGTTTAAAGCCCTCCTCACTAGGTTCACAACCCTTCCACGAAGATGTTTTTTCCTCTCTTCGTTAGATGGATCCCATCTCTTCCTAACAATCCTTGTTCCCATAATAGAGTCTCATGGTCGAAGAAACCAAAGCCCTCTCTCTGACACCACCTGTGCAACCATGCATTTGCTTAATTCGACAATCCCTACCCGAACCTTTTCCTTGAACCGGAAGGATGGACAAGACCACCACTTGAGCTTCAAATTCCTTGATCCTTCTTCCAGAGCAACATAATCTGCTGTGACCCGCTCAAGATCATGCTTGGCTGTATCATTAGTTCCTACATGGAGAAGCAGGAAGGGGAAGCGATCCGGAGGGTTAATCACTTTTGGAAGACTCTCGGTCACATCATGAATGGGTATGGGTTAAGGTTAGGGTAATCCCGGAAAGCAGCACACTTCGAGATTGCAGGTCTGGACCACAGAGGGATGACTCAGTCCCTCTTAGGAAGGAGTCCTCTACCACCACCACCACCCGTCATCTTCTTTTGGGGGTGGTAGTCGTGGAACCCCCATCCCTAGGACTATGCATCCCATGCCTTCCAGTAGATGGCATTCCTTTCTGATTTCTTCCCTGAAAGGTCCCTGACAAAGCATTCTCAACCGCAGTGCCTGTGAAGAGAGCCTGAAAGCGGTTGGTTACTTCTACATGAATCGGGGATACCTGAGTTGGCCGCCGCCTTCTTCTAGAGCTTACATGCTGCCAGTTTTCTTCCTTGTCCTGTATTGCCCTGACTGGCTCTTCAGCTTGCTGTGCCTGCAGAATTAAATGCTGTCTTCTATCGAGGAAGTCTTCATCCTCTCTGATGGAACGTAGGGTCGTTACTTGTGCCTCAAGTCCTCTATTTTTTTCTTCCAAAATGGCGACCAGCTTGCACTTAGTGCAGATGAAATCCCTTCTTTCTTCTGGGAGGGAGATAAACATGGCATCTGCTGTGCAGGTAACAGCAGCAGACCTATCAATATCCATACCTGCATTCTGAGAGATTCCTCAGTTATTAAATGCCTCCTTGAAGGGCAGGAGTGCAGTAGAAAATTTTAACAGAATTGCGAGTGTATTTTACACCCTTCCCAGTCCCCTTTCCTAGTCCTTCTCCAAACTCCTGTTTGCAGTCCCTGGTTGCTGACTCACTCCTTAATAAAGCCCTGGACTGCCTGATAATCAGGGGGAGGGGCTAAGACTCAACCAATGAGCAGAAGCTTCTAGATTTCAAACCCTGATAGAAGCTCACAGCTTCCACCTGTCAGCCACAGCACATACACTCTGGGGGGGAGGGGAGGGGGAGGAGAGGAGAAGAGGGAGGAAAAAAAAAAACTCAAACCCCAGACAGATAAAACACAAGCTCAGCACACAGCAATAAACCCCCAAACACAAACACACACTACAGACAGCCACTTTCCTCAAGGGTCCTGTATTAGCTCTTTTTCTACTTAGAGAACTCCCTCTCCAAACTCCTGTTGGCAGTCCCTGTTCCCAAACTCCCTGGTCGCTGACTCACTCCTTTATAAAGCCCTGTACTTCCAACCTGTACTTCACTTATTGAAAGGAACTTTACTGCATTTACTTCCAAACATGCCTTAAGTTTTTAAATAAGCAGAAAGAAATGTGATACCCTGCGTATCCAGCTCCCTATCTCCACATCATCCTCTCTAAAGACCCCAACACCTCCCTATCTCCAGTCCTTGTCCTTGCACTGCCTCTTACCTGCAAGACCCAACTCACTACTTGCTTATTTCCACTCTCTTCCCCGTCTCAAGACAACTTGCTGCTCTGGGTGAGAATTCAGAAAGTGGTAAAAGATGGCTAAAGGATTACATCACAGATATGAATTGGAAGCAGATCCACATTTTTGTATCTACGCAGGGCTCTAATAATACAATCACAAAATAAAGTCACTTTACCAAAGGCAGTTGTCCTAAACAAAACTAATATTTACTAAGTGTAGTAAATCAGACATGGAATCATAGATTCTTCTTAATGCATCCCAGGATGTTTGCTTTTTACGCAACAGTGTCACACTGTTGGCTCATATTTACCTTGTAGTCCACTATGACCCCTAGATCCCTTTCTGCAGAATCCCTTCCTAGACAGTCACTTCCTATTCTGTATGTGTGAAACAGATTGTTCCTTCCTAAGTGAAGTACTTTGAATTTGTCCCTATTAAACTTCTTCCTATTTACCTCAAACATGTCATTACCAGGGCTCGACAAATAATGTAATCTACTTGCCCGTGGCAGGAACCCGGAAGAGCCAGTGCAGAGCGATCTGCGCATGCGCAGAGCACAGAACCACACAAAACAATGTAGCTGGCGAGCAGGGCTCGCCGCCACTTGGCGAACCCTGGTTATTACAGTACACTAACTAGTCATTTCTGGACTAGGATGATTAACTAGGTTTAAGAAAAACACAGAGGATTGGGTTTATGATTTCAATTGATACATTTAAATTAACATCAAAGTAACCAAAAGACAATATTTATAGCCCTTCCATACTGATTTTCATTATAATCTCAAAAGCAGAAGAATATGGTCACACTTGTTGAAGTCTCGGCACTTTTAAAATTACATATCAGATATGTAGGACGGCCCTGAAAATACAAACTGTTTTTATTGGCTGTTACACAGTAATCTCACTTTAAGAACTATACATCTAAAGATAAGAATATACATTCACTGTGTGGATACATGCTATATTCAAACCAGTCAGACACATCATAGACTCCAACAACTGGAAGGGACCTCAAGAGATCATCAATTCCAGTCCCCTGCCCTCATGGCTGGATCAAACATCACCTAGATCATCCCTGATAGATGTCTATCCAACCTGCTCTTAAATATCTCCAGTGATGGAGATTTCACAACCTCGTTTAGCTATTTATTCCAGTGTTTAACCACCCTGACAATTAGGAAGTTTTTCCTAATATCCAACCTAAACCTCCCTTGAAGCAATGGGCTTAAAATGCAGTTTTTCCTATTATCGGAGGCCAAGGAGAACAATTTTTCTCCCACCTCCTTGACACATACTTTTAGATACTTGAAAACTTATGTCCCGTTTCAGTCTTCTCTTTTCTAAACTAAACAAACCCAATTCTTTCAGTCTTCCCTCATCGGTCATATTTTTGAGACCTTTAATGATCACTTTAATCATCACTTTTCTATTGTGCACCTGTGACAAGCAGGAAGGTCTGAGACACAGAGCCTGTGTTTGCAACACACAACCAAGTGTGAAAATAGTTCTGACTTCCATAATATAAACATTTCAACTTCATAAGAATTTGAAAGATTATTGAACACAACTATTTTCAGATGTAAAATTATATTATTTTGAAAAACAGCTGTAATATATACTATATATTCATAAAACATGTATCATACAAGTCCTTTCATATACAATGAGGGGGGAGGGAGCACAGAAACTGTAAGGAGGTGCATGTGTTAATTTGATAGTTCTATTTTTCTTGTTTATATTTATATTTTGAGTGAAAATTATCTTATTATTGAAATACATGATTAAGATTGTTTTCACTGTAAGGGACCAACAACAACTGGTTGCAAATCAGAGGTGGTCATTTAATGAACATGGAACAAAAGCATACTCAATATAGCCCCAATCCTCTAACATTTATGAATGCATTTACCACTATTAGAGTAGTCCCATAAAACTGACAGGATTATTTAAACTTAAGTATGAACATAAGTGCTTGCAGAATCAAGGCATATACAGGCAGTCCCCGGGTTACGTACAAGATAGGGACTGTAGGTTTGTTCTTAAGTTGAATTTGTATGCAAGTCGAAACTGGTACATATTGTAGGTGAAACTCTAGCCAAACATTTCTCCAGAGCTCAGTTTTATTCTCCCATACCTCACTTTCCTCAGCCCTTTATTCTCAAGCTGAGGTGTCTGCTGAGAAAAGCCGCTCCGCGTCTCCCTGGTCTGCTGGGGGAGGCACTAGCTTCGCGTCTCCCTGGTCTGCTGGGGGGAAGCAGCTAGTGCGGGGTTGCTTCACCCCGTTTGTAAGTAGGGATCCGATGTAAGTCGGATCCATGTAACCCGGGGACTGCCTGTATCTTGGAATTCCTTGGGTGGGTCTAAGTGAGGGGATTCCGACTAAGGGTAATATCTTGTTTCACTGAGTATCAAAATAAATGGGGCCACCTCCCAAGTCCAGAACTACGGTGGATGAGTTTGCAGTAATTTTACAGTTTGCAAGCTCCCTCAAACAAAATTCAACAATGCAAAAGACAGTAAATTGAAGGGCACTGGTTATTGTGTAGAAATGCCTTCTGAAGTATCAGCTTTGGTGGCATTTTAATTTACTTAAACCTAAAACTACAAAACAAGCCCAACAAAGTATTTAAGTACATTATTATGCATGTACATTAGTATAAAAGCCTCTTTTTATGCTATAATGGGGTAAATAATGTACATCAAATCATGCAGCTAAGGGACTCTTCTGTTGTACCTATTTGATACATTTTAGACTTGATCCAATAAAGACTACATGATTGTAACAGTAGTAACAAAACCATAACATTTTTAAACTTTCACTCAGCAGTATCAAACAAATTAAAATTTGTAGTCACTTTGGCTTGTCAATAATTGGGAGTGCCAGACAAATGTGTGCATATGCCTAGAATTATTGTTTGTTGCTGTCCTCAGGGAATGGGTGTTCTCTGTGTTACCCCATTTCATTTCTTGTTGGCAATGTATTTCAGGAAAATCCAGCTCCAGAGCCAAGATATTAAAATAGATATTTTTTTCCTTAAAGGCCTACTGCAGCCAGACCACCTGCCGAGTCTGCAGTTCTGGCAGAAGTACCTTTTTTCCAATCCATGACATGATGGTACTGATTAAACAGTTCATCCTAAAGGCAGTAAAAGGCCTTTATAAAAACAAAGGCAGGTATAGAGCTCAATTAGAATACAGGCAGTCCACGGGTTACGTGGATCCGACTTATGTCAGATCCCTACTTAAGAACGGGGTGAGGAAACCCCGAACTAGCTGCAGCCCACCCCGCTAGCAGACCACCGGGACGCGCCACGGCGGTCCCGCCGCCCGCGTCCTCCGCAGCAAGAAAAGCTGCTCCGCGTCTCCCTGGTCAGCAGACCAGGGAGACGCAGAGCAAAGCCACGGAGGACGCGGGCAGCGGGACCGCGGTGCGTCTCGGCGGTCCCACCGCCCGTGTCCTCCGCAGCGAGAAAAACCTGGTCTGCTGGGGGGGGGGGGGTGCAGTTAGTGCGCCCCTCCCTCCCACCCCCCAGCAGACCAGGCTTTTCTCACCGCTGGTCAGTTTCAGCAGCAGCTGAATCAGGATGCCTAGGGTAGAGCAGCTGGGGTGCTGCCGGGTTGGTCCAGTAGCGCCGAGGAGCGGCGCTGCGGGACCAACCCAGCAGCACCCCAGCTGCTCTGCCCCAGGCGTCCCCAAGAGCAGCTGGGGTGCTGCTGGGTTGGTCCCGCCGTGCCAAGGGTCGGTGCTACCAGACCAACCCAGCAGCACTCCAGCTGCTCTGCCCCAGGAGTGTCCGCTTCAGCCGCTGCTGGTCAGTTTCAGCAGCGGCTGAATCTGGATGCCTGGCACAGAGCAGCTGGGGCCCTGCCGGGTTGGTCCCGCAGCGCCGCACCTCGGCGCTGCAGGGACCAACCTGGCAGCACCCCAGCTGCTCTACCCCAGGTGTCCCAAAGTCAGCTGCTGCTGAAACTGATCAGCAGCTGATTCCAGGAAGCCTGGGGCAAAGCAGCTCTGCCTTGGGCTTCCTGTAGTCAGCCGCTGGTCAGTTTCAGCAGCGGCTGAATCAGGGACACCTGGGGTACAATATGTACCAGTTCCGACTTACATACAAATTCAACTTAAGAACAAACCTACATTCCCTATCTTGTACGTAACCCGGGGACTGCCTGTACTCTGAAGTTTGGTAGACCAGATTACAGTATCTGGGACAAAAGTTTGACACCTGTTTTACAATAAAAAGTATTCACAAGATTTGGACAAAGGAAAGAAAGATACAAGGTTTATAAACGCCAATCTTTGTATGTATTTATTTATTGCAGCTAACAGATTAAATTCTACAAGTAGTATCAGCAGGATTCTTTATACTGTATTAAATCAAGGTGTAGGAGGGAAAGTACTGTATGTCCAAATAATACTATTTCCAAGCTGTAGCCTCAATTCACAAAAGCATGCTCAAGTAGTTTCTTGAACGGGCATTGATTTAAGAATATGTTAACCTGAGAGTATAAATCTGTTTTTTGTTAAGTATTCTAACTAATCACTTTGAAAAATCACTTAAAAAAATTGAATTTTTAAAAAATATGACTTTAGAAAAAAGGTGAGTATCAGATTCTTCAAGCGGAGTATTTTAAGATAAGTACACATTTGGATTCAATCTGAAAATCCCCTTTTCATTCTTTCAAATTTGATAGAAGTATGTAATTAATTATTTCTGCCAGTACCATGCTCAATGAATGTATTTAAATACTCTTCCAAGAAAAAAAGCCATGCCAACATACATTGGTATCATTTAAAAAGGCATTTCACATAAGTAACAGAATTAAGATTCAATCTATCTTAAACAATTTGATGGCCAATTTTGAAATGAATGTCTAGAATACATGCAGCAAAACCAACCAGCAAAAACAAAAACAAAACACACACAAAAATCTTGCATCAAGGTACATATGTAGTTAAGAAATTAACATGCAACACATTACATTTTGCAAGCTGACAGACATCTGACAAAGAGTTGCAATAAAGCAGATATACAGACCATAGTTGTGTTTTAGAAGTTATAAAAATAACCCAGTTCAATCAGTATTGAATAATGCAAATAAAAGTGGCATGTGTTCTAATTATGGATATATTTGGTCCATTTAAAAAACACACCCTTCATATAATGAAATAATAAAAGAAAATATTGCTTAAGGCAAATGAAGGTTTTTCATCAGAAACATTAGTATGTGTGCATCTACTTTCAGGATTGATAGTATATATATATTGAAATCAATTTAAGACTTTACTCTTACATTTATACTCTTTGCCCAACAAGAATTTAGCTATTTTATAGTAAAATACTTCACAAGCATCGGAATTCAATATTAAAACGGAAGCATAAATTAATCTATTTGCAAATCTCTTGAAATATTACATGCTGCATAAATCCATATTTTATTAGGAATAAGGCAGCAAACCAGACAAAAAGCTATATTCATTTTCAAAGTCAAGGAAAAAAATTGGCCCCTGACCTAGTTCCATGCAAATGAATAGTTTTGAAGGTTTTATTTCTTGTTACTGAAAAAGAAATAGAAAGCGCATCTTGAGTGAATGATCTTGGAGACACAGATTTAGATAGTCCGACTGCTGGAAACTTGTCACTATATTCAATCATGAAAAAGTTCTCAGCCAGCTTTAAATTAATGGAAAAGATTCACTCATTGTTTTGTAATTTTTAAAACTTACTTTCAAAATCCAGGAAAAAATGTGGATAGTTTTCAATTTCCCTGGTAAGGACCTTAAGAAGATTACCCATCCCAGCAAACCTAGTGAATGCAACAAAATTATAAAAAGTTACATATACAGAATTAGAAAGTTACAACTAAGGGCTTGACACAGTCTGCAGCATCTATTAAGTTTCATGGTAAGTTCTGAACTTTTCAGAAAGTGTTTATTATTAATTGTGTGGTATTTATTTACATATCAACTCAGAGAGGCCTTGTCTTACATTCAGGAATATCTCTGATTGATGACCAGCTGTCTCCCAATCAGGGAAGATGCATTTGTTTTGACCCTTAAACTTATGCAAAGATGCATTGGCATTACTTCTCTTAGCAAAACTGACAGACTCTGAATTGCTGAATCAGGAATATTCCAAAAGAAAAAGCAAGGCCTCAGTCTTTGATTTGTATTTAAAAATAGAAACGCAAGAAGTCATCTGAAAAAGAGCCACCCTTCATTAATGTAAGAAATAAAGAAAAGCAATTTTTTTATTCTATGTTTCAAAAAATTAAGAGATTTAAATATCATCATCAACATCAAAATATCGGCTACAAAACTGTTGACAAATCCTGTACCCCTTCATCATAATACATTTTTAAATGAAAAACTTTAAACCTCAGATGCATCTTTTTAGTGATTTCAAAAATACCTAGACTCCATCTTAATGAAAAAAAAAAACACCCACTCATTATCAGAGAAGTTGAAAGAAATTCCTGAAAAAGCTATTGTATCTGTCAATGAAACACAAGAGGAGTTCTATATGGCCATTTCTTTGCTGGAAAGTTTTACCAACTATACCAGTAGAATCATTCTACAATAGAGACTCTTATTCTGGCAGAGTATAAAAAGACTTTTTTTTTTCAGTTTAACTTATCTCCACTTCTCAAGGGAGAGAGAAGCTAAACTGAAAAAGGCACACTTATAACAGGAGAGAGAAAGCGTTACACTGTTATACTAAAAAAATTTATGTTTAGACAATGCCCACAGCGATCCAGGACCACAATATTTTCCCTTTACCTTCATTCTATACAAGTACCTCTTTCAGAAGTACTATATTAAAAATAAGTAGGGCACTACGTTAATGACAATCTAAGCATTGCAAGTATGTTTGTCAAACCCTATCACCTATAGAACTTTAGACTGGTACTGGATAGTCATCTATTTTTCAGTTTCATCTCTCTCCTCCTGTCTCTTTTAATGTAAAGGCGTATTAAACCAAACATGACTCTGACTTATTAAGAGCAGCCACAGAGTTTCTTCTATAAATATTGTGAGTGAGGGTGACATGACACCTTCCTGTAGCACATTTAAAGGATGTTTTTTTCATAAGAACGAACAGGAATAGCCTCGTAGTGGAATGTTTCCATGATTTTAAAGCAGTCCTGTTTATTTCATAAAGTGTTATAACTTAACAGTCAAAGACTGATGATCTAACTTGCTTTAGGGAAGTCATATTAGGCTTAATACAGTTCTATATTTTTCAGAGAATTAAATTATCTGTAAGTGTCCTTTTCAAAATCCTCTAAAGCGCAGACTGTCAAGCCCTTTATAATTAGCAACATATATTCAAAATATCAAAAATTAGTTTTTCAGAAAGTTATTACAATGCATACACAGAAACACCAATTTTTAAAAAACTTTAAGTGAGGTCTATCATATCTACTGAGTTTAACTTTTCAATTACATAAGTGAACAAAATGAAAATAAAACTATTAGTTCATACAGTAATAATCATGTAGTTAGTCAGCAATGTAATATTTCATCCCCACAACAGTAACGAATTGCTATCAACATCATGCAGAAAACAGAGTATGTAGATCACATTTTTTCATAAACATGGAAAACAACAATGCACTGTTACTGAACATTTGCTTTAAGAAAGTAGATAATATTACTCAGTCCCATTTCAAATTCCTCTCATTTTAAACTGTCTTACCTCACCCTTCTGACAGCATCTGATGAAGCGATTTCTTCTAGTTCCAAAGTCAAAACTACATCCAAATATTGGCTTGGTTGATAGCATGCTAGAAACAGTAAGAAAGCATTTCCCTTTGCCAAAAAACAAATGGGCTAGTCTGAGACAAACTCCTATCTCATATTAGGTATTTTAGGAATAGTCCTGGAGTGTTGCACACCAGGGCTAAAGGAAAAATATCAAAATGCATTTCATTTAAGTACATTTTCCTGGATATAAGTTACATATACCTGAATTTCCACTTTACATTTATTTTCATTCCCTCATTTGGAATAGTCGGGTAATTTAATTATTTTCACCTCAAGTTTCATTTGTCCCATCACAAAAAAAAGTAGGTTAGCAAAGTATTTGTTTCACAGTGATAATTGTTGATGGTCATGTTGCCACCTCTGCCATTCAATATCCTCTACCTCTGCTGTCTAAAGCTACCTAAATAAAAACACAAAAACAACTTCTATATCTAAAAATTTGATGAAGTGGATTACTAAATGTGGCTTCTTGTTTTGTAGTACTAATATCAAAGGGCAATAAACACAAAACGGTTGTGAGATTTTTTTCACTCGTCTCAAAGTACTGTACTTAGAGGTTAAAATCCAATGTTCAAAACATTCTTAAAGATTTCTGCTCATGGATTATTTAAAAAAAAATTAAACATCCCATTTCCCAATCTTCACATTGCACCCATTCTTTCCTTCTACATAGTTCTCCATTTCCTCCACTATGAGAATAGTAAACCAAATGGAGTTAGTAATAGGGATGTCAACTTGTAGACAACTACACAATTAACCAATAAGCCTAGTCTTATCCATTAATCCCGTTGACTACATGCATTCTTCCCCTTCCTTTGCATCAGAGGCAGCAAGTGGGGGAGGGAGTTGAGAGCCAGTGCCCATGGGGAACCAGCTTTTAAGCCATCCCCCCCCTCCCACCCCCGCACGCTGCTACCTCAGATAGATAAACAGTAGCATGGAAGGTGAGGGGAGACAGGTAGGAGCCAATACACACAAGGAGCCGACTTTAAAGCTGGTTCTTTGCGTGTGCTGGTTCCGCAGACCCACCTGCCCCCTCTTGCTACCTCCTACAAAAGGCAGCGGAGGGGGTGTAGGCAGGAGCTAGCTCACTCCAGCACCAGCTCTGCAGTATTGCATACCCCTCTCCCAACTGATAGAGGAAGCAGCACGGGGGTGAGAAGGGTGCCAGGGGAGACTGCCACAAGCAGCCTCTGTTCATGGCAGGCCCACATGGGGGAAGGGAGGGGAGGTGTCGGGGGTCTGAGCTCCCTGAAGACAGAGACTGCTCCAGTATCCCATGGAAACTTGCTATTATCTATTCTGTTAACCAAACCTCAAATACATAGCTGCTCCTCTTCAGAGAGGCTATAAATCTTCAGGGATAAGAAACATTATGTATCTGTTGGAAATACCTGCAAAGCCTGCCTAGTCAATGAGTTTTTGAAATTCAATTTGCATTTTACGCAGTCTTCTTAATATATGTTCAATGTGCTCAGTCTCACATTGTTCCTGGTCTTACGTTACCCATCATACTAAGAGATGAAATTACACTAGGAACAACTAACTATAAGGAAGGTTCTGCACAGTTTTCAGGGATATGAAAAGAAAGATTTTCAATAAGGAAGTGGGTGGGGAGAAAAGAGTGTGTCAGGATCCATCTTGGATCCCCTCTTCGGATATCTGCCTTTTGTTTATGAATTAATGTCATTCAAAAATATGTATGTGCATATAATATTGAATGACAGGATGGTAAAAATGCCTGCAACTGTCTGAGCTGCATTAAACTATAGTTTTCAATGTTATTTCCAACAAAGAAAACATTTTACAATATTAAGGCCTATTCAGGAACTTTCTGCAGTGAGGGGAAACTATGGCAGTATGAATGTTGTTAGCAAAGGGTCAACTGCTGTGTTAACAGTTAATAAATACAATACATTAATCTCATATTTCGCATGTTGTAGCTCACTCCTCAAACAAATGTGTGTAGAGAGCTGAATGCTCTACCACATTTTAGGGTATAAAATTCAGAATTTCCACAAAACTGCCACTGGAAAACATCAAATGCAATATTTTAAGTTTTGTCATAAGGGAAGATGTAGAAGTACGAACCAGTTGTAAACTTTAATGTAATAAAGAATCTTTTGTGGTAGTGGTGAACTCTACAAAATAGCAGCTAATTACTTCAACTCAGGGGTATGAATATAATTCATCTCCTTAATCACTTATGTGAAAAGCTTATAGACTAGCAAATCATGTATAATCATTAGTTTTAGTAGAGCACAATGTTCCATTTCACTAACCTGGAAAGTAATTGCTCTCTAATTCTGTGGACTCATTTTAAAAGGTGAGCTCCAGCACCACATACACAGGACTAAAATGCATGTACTGTAATACTCCTAAATGGGGTGCCAAATTCTGTTTAGTGTCCAAACCACTTAAAATTCTAGAAATAACTTAACTTTTGGTGGCATGCTTTAAATCAGTCAAGTGCTGACATCAGACTCTCAGCTATATATTTATGCTTTCTTCTGCTTTCCAAACTATTCAAGTTTAGTTAGGAATTTATATAAGCATGTAGGGAAAAGATCTTTTCTATTCATTTACATAATTTTTTAGGACAGCATCAAAATTTTTAGGACAGCATCATAACATCAAAACCCCATTTATTCCTGAGGTGTTCCAAATCTGAAGTGCTACACACACACAAATAAAATACACCCTTGCATAAGTGCATTTATTTGGGAATTAAGTGGTTTATTTGGGAATTATCCCATAGATCATGCAGAGGCTGAAAATGAAAGTATGCCATTGTTCATCACACATGGCAAATAAATATGAAATAAACTAGGATCAGAAGCTCTTGCACAGCATTTTAATAGTGTAGCCATTCCTTTCTCTGCTTATCTCATCTGCTATTTAAACTCTTGATGGTGCTTTTGCGGATAAACTAAATGATTTCTTTGCTTCAGTCTTCAGGGCTGAGGAAGTTAGGGAGATTCCCAAATCTGCTCCGTCCTTTATGGGTGATGAATCTGAGGAACTGTCCCGGATTGAAGTGTCATTAGCGGAGGTTTTGGAACAAATAGAAAAACTTAACCTTAACAAATCTCCGGGACCCGATGACATTCATCCAAGGGTTCTAAAAAAACTCAAATGGGAAATTGCTGAACTATTATCTGTGGTTTGTAACCTATCCTTTAAATCGGCTTTTGTACCTAATGACTGGAAGGTAGCCAGCGTGACACCAATATTTAAAAAGGGCTCTACTGGCAATCCTGGCAATTACAGACCAGTAAGTCTAACTTCACTACTGGGCAAATTAGTCGAAACAATAGTAAAGAATAAAATTGTAAGGCATGTAGAAGAACATAATTTGTTGGACAAAAGTCAACATGGTTTCTGTAAAGGGAAATCCTGTCTTACTAATCTATTAGAGTTCTCTGAAGGGGTTAAACATGCGGACAAGGGGGATCCAGTAGATATAGTATACTTAGATTTTCAGAAAGCCTTTGACAAGGTCCCTCACCAAAGGCTCTTGTGTAAATTACATGGCCATGGGATAAGAGGGAAGGTCCTTTCTTGGATTGAGAACTGGTTAAAAGACAGGAAACAAAGGGTAGGAATAAATGGTAAATTTTCAGAATGGAGAGGGGTAACTAGTAGTGTCCCCCAAGGGTCAGTCCTGGGACCGATCCTTTTCAACTTATTCATAAATGATCTGGAGAAAGGGGTAAGCAGTGAAGTGGTAAAGTTTGCGGATGATACCAAACTGTTTAGGATAGTCAAGACAGAAGCAGACTGTGAGGGACTCCAAAAAGATCTCACCAAACTGAGCGATTGGGCAACAAAATGGCAAATTAAATTTAATGTGGATAAGTGTAAAGTAATGCACATCGGGAAAAAAAACCAACTATACGTACAGTATGATGGGGGCTAATTTGGCTACGACAAATCAGGAAAGAGATCTTGGAGTTATCGTGGATAGTTCTCTGAAAACTTCCACTCAGAGTGCAGCGGCGGTCAAAAAGGCAAATAGGATGCTAGGAATTATTAAGAAAGGGATAGAAAATAAGACCCAGAATATCTTACTGCCCCTGTATAAAACTATGGTTCACCCACATCTTGAATACTGTGTACAGATATGGTCTCCTCACCACAAAAAAGATATTTTGGCTTTGGAAAGGGTTCAGAAAAGGGTAACTAAAATGATTAGGGGTTTGGAATGGGTTCCATATGAAGAGAAGTTAAAGCGACTGGGACATTTCAGTTTAGAAAAGAGGAGACTGAGGAGGGATATGATAGAAGTATATAAAATCATGAGTGGTGTGGAGAGGGCGGATAAAGAAAAGTTATTTATTAGTTCCCATAATAGAAGAACTAGAGGACACCAAATGAAATTAATGGGTAGCAGGTTTAAAACTAATAAAAGAAAGGAAGTTCTTCACACAGCGTGTAGTCAACCTGTGGAACTCCTTGCCAAAGGAGGCTGTGAAGGCTAGGACTAAAACAGAGTGTAAAGAGAAGCTAGATAATTTCATGGAGGTTAGGTCCATAAAAGGCTATTAGCCAGGGGATATAAATGATGTCCCTGGCCTCTGTTTGTCAGAGGCTGGAGAAGGATGGCAGGAGACAAATCGCTTGATCATTGTCTTGGGGTACGTCTAGACTACATGCCTCTGTCGTCAGAGGCATGTAGATGAGGCTTCCAGGCATAGGAAAATGAAGCGGCGATTTAAATAATCCCAGGAGGCATACCTAGGTGGTCAACAAATGCCTTTGATGTCGACACCTGCGCGTCCAGACTACCGCGCTGAGCCGACAAACAGCTGATCAGCTCAGCGCGGCAGCCATGTAAATTTAAATGAAGCGGCGATTATTTAAATTGCCGCTTCATTTTCCTATGCCTGGTAGCCTCATCTACATGCCTCTGGCGACAGAGGCATGTAGTCTAGACATACCCTTCAGTCCACCCTCTCTGGGGCACCCGGTGCTGGCCACTGTCGGCAGATAGACTACTGGGCTAGATGGACCTTTGGTCTGACCCAGTACAGCCGTTCTTATGTTCTTTCTGGAGTATACTGAGAAAATTCAATACAAATACTTTAAAAACCTTTTCACATCTCTCAAAGCTCTAAGGAATCTTACCCTAGTTCTACATAAATGAATATTTTATCACCATTGTTCTGTATGTGTCAAAACATCAAATCTAATTTCTAACATGCCATAACAGTCTTGAGGTAAATGGTGATGTGTACTTCAAATGTAAGGATTAAGAGCATAATGCCTGTATTATTCCCAGTCTAATACATGTGCATTACCATATCCATAAATCCTACAAATGGAAAAAAATAAAGTAAAGTATGGAGCACAGATCTGAACTAATCTTTGCAAGTATCCCACTGACAAAAGAAAACAAGCATGTTATAATGCTAAGCAAGCAATTAGTTCTGTCAAGAAATTCTGTGAAAAATGGTCATTGACATTCTGTATGCAGAAATAGTAGGCGTTTATAAAGACTACCCTCTCTTGATTTAAGTGTTTTAGTATGCCTGGGATGACAATATTTAACAGTTCTGTTACATAAAATAACAATGATCATTGACTCCTCTGAAACATTACACCTGCACTTTCATATCCTATTGACATTCCCCAGTGAATATAATGCATTATTCGACAACATTGCAAACAGGTTGATGGAAAACTTAGGTCATATATATATTTTGACTGCTACTATGAAAATTTTAATTCACCTGGATCTTCAAATTAGCTAGTCCAAGGCCTGGCACCATTTCCGAGTGACAGCACAGGAAAAACAAAAGCAACAGAACACATTCCTATTATTTATTATTTGTATTAAATTAACGTTCGCATACCCCAAAAGTGATTGGTGCACCACTGTCCCATACCAACCAATTAGGCTGTCGCAGAAGATTTTGCAGCCTAATTTAAAAATCAATGCACAGCACTAAGAATAATTAGCACTAGAAAGGAATGGGAAGGATGGCAAGACTCGGAAGAATAAGAACATGAATTACCTTAGGCCAGATAGACTTTTTTTAAAAAGAAGATATGAATAACAAATATAAAGAGACCAGGTAAACGGCTGGCATTGACATTATTGCTTAACAATTTATAAAGAGTGCCTGAAAGTTTTTGTTCTACACTCTGCTTTTTACTTCAGAAATATGAGAAAAAGCTATCTAGATTTTTAAAGGAGGAACAGAAATTCTTCTACTCAACTCTGTACTGATTAGGCCTCAATTGGAGTGTAAATTAGACCTCCCAGGTCCTACACCTTTGGAATCTGACCAGTCCTAGACAAGGGAGTTTTCTGGACCAGGGAAGATATGGGAGAGAGAGTAACCAGCCTCTCCGCTTGGCTCCTCTCCCCAGTTACCTGGAACTGCTGCCCTCACCCCCTGGCTGCAGCAGCCCTGTGGGCTCTGTGGTACCATAAGTTCTGGTGGCCCCAGAACCCTCGCAAGCTCTGGTGGCCATGCCAGCCCCAGGAGCTCTGAGAGCCCTCCAGATGCTAGCGGCCCTGCCATCCCTGCTGGCATTTGCAGCTCCATGAGATGCAGCGGTCCTGCCAGCACTCGTGGCCCTGACAGCTGCAGGCTCTGCCACTCCCTTGCCTTGTGAACTGCAGTGATCCAACTGGGTTCTTGGCCCCACTCGCTGCAGTCTCTGTGGCTTCCCCATTCCATGGGCTCTGCAACTTCACCACGCTCTAGCTGCCCCACCAGTTTCCCAACCCAGCCAAGCTGCAGGTCCCATGAGCTTTGCTGTCTCGCTGGCTGACTCTGCTCCCCGTTGCCAGCAACCTTTGTGCTGGGGCTGTCTAGTCCAGCAACCACCATGGTCAGGCCGGACCACGGATGATGCTGGAAAAGAGAACCCCTGACCTCAAAGATTCAACCTATAGCACATCTAAGTTTGGGTACCACATTTTAGGAAAGATGTAGACAAGGTGGAGAAAGTCCAGAGAAAAGTAATAAAAATTATGAAAGGTCAAGAAAAGGAAGACTGAAAAAATTATGCAGGACTATGTAGCACTTTAAAGACTAACAAGATGGTTTATTAGATGATGAGCTTTCGTGGGTCCCCCACGAAAGCTCATCAAAAAAAAGAAGTGGGTCTGGCCCACGAAAGCTCATCATCTAATAAACCATCTTGTTAGTCTTTAAAGTGCTACATAGTCCTTTATTTTGTTTCAGCTACACCAGACTAACACGGCTACATTTCTACCACTATTCTGAAAAAATTATGTTTGCTTAGACTGAAGAATAGATGATATAACAGTTCACAAGTATCAGAGGGGTAGCTGTGTTAGTCTGAATCTGCAAAAGCGAAGAGGAGTCCTGTAGCACTGTATAGACTAACAGGTTTATTGGAGCATAAGCTTTCATGGGCAAAGACCCACTTCGTCAGACGCAACAAGAATTTACAAATACATAATCTGGGGAGGTTGTGGACTCTCCATTATTGGAGATTTAAGAGCAAGTTAAATATAACCCTGCCATGAGTGCAGGGGTCTAGACTAGATGAACTCTAATGGTAAATTGCAGTCCTACAATTCTATGAATACCTATTGGATATCTTAATATGTATATATTGTTTACTATCACAATTTGTGGATCAAGTTATTGAATCTTATAAACTTTCTTCTTCCAAAACATTAGCCAACCATTCAAGTTAAATAGGTAAGAAGAACAGCACCCTCCACTCTGCCTCCAAGATACAAAGTTTTAAACAGTTTAACTCTTCCCCTCCCCCCCACCTCAACTTCAAAACAATCCAGCAGCTGAACAAATACAAAGCACAATGTTGTCAAAGCACACAATCAGAATTAACAACTCAAAGCAGGCATGGAAAATCTCACTTAACTGGTTAACCAGTTAAATGTATTGTTTAAATGGTTAAGTGGGGATAGACGCCAGAGCAGCCCCTGCCTGCAGAGCACCCTGGTCTGCCATGGACAGAGGCTGCTCCACATAGAGCAGCCAGTGTCCACAGCAGGTCCCACAGGACTGCAGTAGTCCCCTGCCTGTGGTGGGTGGGAAGCTGCTCCAGTCCCCATTGGTTAACCAGAACTAGTAAGCATCACCTGTTAAGGGTGAACTTACCAGTTAACTCAGGGGTGGAGAACATAAGGCCCGAGGGTCGGATGCAGCCTACAGCCCACATGGATCCAGCCCCGTGGCTCAAGGTTTCTTCTCAGCATTAGAGAGCCTGTGCTGGTGCTCCAGCCCCACCATTGTCCCCCTGTGGTGCAGGCGAGGAGTGTGGGGAGTGTCTTCTCAGTCGGGGATCATGTCAGCCAAGGTTGGTTTTTTTTTTTAATGCTTCTCACACTTTTTTTGCCTCAGACTGATTTTTCTGTGGGTCAGTGGCCCCCCGATGCAAAAAAAGGTTCCCCACCTCTGGGTTAACCTTTCACATTCCTAAGTGAAACTTGTCAAAATGGTAACGGAAACAAAATATGTTGTGAGATAACAGCAGTGTCTGATTGTGATTTGTCTTTGTTAACTTGGTGTAATTTCAAAAGCTATTTTATTAAGGCAATAAATTCTATTCTTTATCAATTGTATGTTCAAGTTCAACTGTGTTAAATGGTATTATATTAACTCTATTCACTACTATTTGGTCAAATTGGTAGTAAATAATCATATAAACCCATTTATAATTTTCAGTTTACTCCTTTCATATTACAAAATGCCCATGACCAGAAATCGCCATTATATAAAGAAAACAGAGTATTGTTCAGTGACGTGAGAAAAGTTAAACACATGCACAAAAGTGGACATTGTGCAGTTGTTTTCACAACCCTGCAATGCTACTCAGTGGATTTCCTGTGAAGGAGACATTTCAAACTCAAAAGGCCAATCTATAGACATTTGTTCATTCAATATGGCTTCATATGAGAAAGGATAAAACAAACTTAGGAAGGGACAGTTAGTGAATACATACCACCCTCTACTGTTTGCAAGGACAACTACAAGGAAGAGACAAGTTTCAAGTATTTTGCATTATCTCAGTATCACAACTGGGACACAGGAATGACATACAAAAAAGCTTGAAAGGTGAAACTCCAAAGAGAATAAAAATGGTATGGATGTCCTTTTTTTAAACTAAACAACTTCCACAGAACTCTTGATCAGTTTAAAGGTGAAAAAAGTCTTTAATCAGTAACTCATCATAGGTTTTGAAAATCAAGTTGATTTTTTGCTGTTGATGAATCAAAAATTCTGCAGTTGAAACCTAGTACAGTAAACTTCCGATAATCCAGCACCTTTAGGACCCAGGAGGTGCCGGATTATCAGATATGCCGGACTATCAGAAGGGGGGGGGGGCTATGAGGGGTCTGGAGTGGGGTGGGAGGGGATGCCACCCCAGACCCCTCATAGCCCCCCCCTTACGATAGTCAGGCTCTGCCCCAGGAGTCACTGATTCAGCCGCTGCTGGTCAGTTTCAGCAGCAGCTGAATCGGGGATGCCTGCAATAGAGCAGCTGGGGTGCTGCCGGGTTGGTCCTGTAGCGCTGCTCCTCGGGGCGGCACTACGAGACCAACCCCGCAGCACCCCAACTGCTCTGCCCCAGGGGTCCCCAAGTCAGCCGCTGCTGAAACAGATCAGCAGCTGATTCCAGGAAGCCCGGGGCAGAGCAGCTCTGCCCCAGCCTTCCTGGAATCAGCCGCTGATCTGATTCAGCAGCGGCTGAAACGGAGACCCCTGGGGCAGAGCAGCTGGGGTCCTACCGGGATGGTCCGGCAGCGCCATCCTGTGGCGCTGCGGGACCAACCGGGCAGTACCCCAGCTGCTCTGCCCCAGGCATCCCCAAGAACTGCTGGGGTGCTGCTGGGTTGGTCCCGCAGCCCCGAGGAGCAGTGCTACGGGACCAACCCGGCAGCACCCCAGCTGCTCTGCTCCCGGCTTCCCCGATTCAGCTGCTGGTCAGTTTCAGCAGCAGCTGAATGGGGGAAGCCTGTCCGGATGCCCCAGCACTTCCGGGTTCCTGATGGTGCCGGACCATCAGGAGTCCCTGAGCATTGGATGCCGGACTAATGGAGTTTTACTGTACATGTTCCAGAGACCAATGAAATAATTCCCCCCTTCCAAAAAAACACACCCCAAACCCTAAGCACAACAGAACATCAAGGCTCATGAGAAGCAGTGGAAATGTATTCCAGAAAAAGGGGTCCAGACAACCCTAAAAATACCACCAGCACATACAATTATATTCAAGACAGTACAGAAAAGGAGTGTAACTTCTCTATTTTTTTCTTTCTACGAGGAAGTATGTTTCACAGTGCAAAGAATATATTCCCTGGAAGCCGCTCAAGCGTCTTCTTTTATTTTTACAACATTTAGTTAGTTTAAAAAAAAGGGGGGGGGGATGCCTAAAACTAGGCAAGGAGAATTTTCAGGTGTTCAAAGGAGAAATATCAGACCACTTATTTCAGCACCTAACAAAGGATTTAAGAGTCTAACAATGTATCCAGATTTTTTTTAAATTAGCTTTAATAATCAGAAGCCAGGCTCTTATAGTACTAATATCAGGGTGTGTACATCAATTAGCTTTCATGCACAAGGTCAAAAGAAGAATGCCTCTCTCTTATCCCAAAGTATCTGTGCAAACATGGGAAGCAGAACAGAGTCAGTATTCTTTCCCATTATGTTTTGTTCCTCCAATAAGCCTACCCTGCCATCACATAGGTTGGTTTTGCATTTTTTTTTTGTGTATGGCAGTGGTTCTCAAACTTTTTGGGCTCCAGAGCTCTTTACATTCATAAAAATTTATGCAGAGCCCCAGCAGTGTGTGTTAATTGCATCAGTTGGAGGCGATTCTCAATTATGCTTTTGAAGGCTTTCTAGTTTGTCAACCACGTGGAGCCCTGGGGCTCCGTGGAGCATAGTTTGAGAAACACTAGTGTATGGCATTCTATCATGTTCACCTTCTCGTCAACATCATCATTTATTGTAGCCAATCCTATACTGATTTCACATTCTATTCTGCTTCTAACGATTTATCTTAAAATTATTCCACTTCACATCTTTCAAAAAAAATCTCATTTTTACTACTTCCAGCCTTATGATGTCTGTTTCATTTAAAACAGCTGTTTCTGGACGATAGCATAATATTGGTAGTACGCTTCAGAACCAAAATGAATATTTATAGCAGCCACTATTTTGTCAATTTCAATGCACCACTGGTAGCTGTGTCCCAGCTCTTAGAACGTCATCCCTTATGGAGCTATTGGGAATGATCAAGCTTCCTAATTACACAAGACTTTACTGTTGATGATTTCACTACTGTTGCATTCAACACTGTCTACTGCCCCCTTCCCAAGATGCACTTAATCTTCTTGGCATTTATTGTAAATACAGGTCAAGTACAAAAACTTCCCAAAATAAAATATCTCCAATTCAAATATGTCTTCCAGTTTTACAGTGCATAAGCTAAGGAACTCACCTCTATATCATCTAACGCTACACCTTCCAATTTTTTTATTTTATTTTGCCAAGTTGATTTCATGCCCCAATGCCTTACAATGAACTTTGACTTGAACCCAGTTGCTTCATTTTCTGTTAATACTTTCCGCACCACAAGATCTAAAGCAGCACTGTTCCCCACCTATTGCTTCATCATGAGTAGATTAAGGCTAGTTTATGGGGATTTTCATTGTGATTTTGACATCCAAATCTTGTAGTATAACTTGTTCAATACACTGCTATATGTTATTGCTCTGTAGGCCATGGACAGTACTAGAGAACATAGGTCAAGAAGCAAGCACTGTTGCACTGAAGTGATGCAATAGTGCATCTGATCACACAATTCTGTGTTTAGAATAAATGATTAATTTGACATGAAATCTAGAGAGATGTCTAAAGTAGGATTTCATTTGAATTTGAAAGAATTCTTTTCATCCTCTTAATATTTTTATCTTCCCCCAAATCTCTTCTCCATTAATAATGTACTATTCTCTTCTTTTACCAATGGAGTCAAAAATAAGATGGTTTAATTTTTCTTACTTCATTCCAGTTCTGGGAAACAATTTGTTGTTCATTCTAGGTGTTTGGCTAGTCAGCCATCAATCCTTTGATTACAGAGCTTGAAAGTGACCAATTTATGAAACTCAGTTGTTCCATGTTTTAAATTTAGCTCGATTTAGAAAGTTTAAAATTTACTCCAAGTTCTCTATTTCTCAATTTTCTCACTACCTCGCACAATGCATATGGAGTTACCCTCACACAGAAAACAGAGCCATTACGTAAACATTGAAGTGCTGAGCAGGCACCAAGATGTGTTGTATTTTCTTAAGATAGCTGGTATAAAATAGACATTTTGTACATAGTCCTTTGCATCTTTTATCTTAACAAAACCTCTACTCTACTTTTCTAAGGCATTTCATACAAATGTATTTCAAATTCTGTAAAAAGTAATTATCTGCACTTTTGACTCCACTTTATTTAAGCAATGTGTAAGCAAAGAACATTAATACATGTTGGACTTGTGTAGTCTTATGATAAAGATGGCACTTTTTCATTTTTTATTTTATTTTTAGATAGAACACGACAGTATTAAGGAGCCATAAATTACTGTAATTTAATTCTGCAAAAGAGGCTGTAGTGATAGCAGTTATCCACTAAGTGGCATATTTTACATGACTATAGCAATACAATGATAATTTATATAGACCAGGGATGGGGAACCTCAGACCCAGGGGCTGGATGTGTCCCACAGCTTGCCTGGATCCAGCTCCCAAAGCTCTGAGTCCCCCAGCACTGGGAAGCCTGCACTAGCACTACAGCCTTCCCTCCCCCCGCTACTGGGCTAGAGCAAACAACATCAACGCTCCCCCCCCCCCACTCCTCCGGCCAAGCTTTTGGTGTGCAAAAGAAATAAGGGGAGTGTATTCCTCCTCCTCAGTTGGGGGCCATGTCAGTGAGAGGTTTTTGGGGTGTTTTTTCTTCTCACTTGTGTGCAGCCCACAACTGATTTTTCTGTGGGTCAGTGGCCCCTAATGTAAAAGAGGTACCCCCTAGGCGGAACAATAATATTTTGTATAATTAATTTCATGTATTAATGTCAAAGATTAAAGAATTATTCCACTTAACAGATTTCAAGTTTATTAACCTTACACCACCAGGTTCTTCGTTCAGTCCACACAATTGTAAATACATTATTTTGTGACTAGACACTTTTGCCATCATGAGAAAGATGCAAAACAGAAATGTCATATCATGCTGTGATAACTTGGAAATCAGTACAATTTATAAATTATGAACTATGTTTCTGCATGAGGCTCCATTTCAAATGTACAGTTTTTTCCACTGTCTGTTACCTGTTTGCCTCCCCATTGGACTGAGACCCAATATGTAGAGATACACGACTGACAAAGGGTAGCTAAGTACCTCACTACTGGAAATCTAGCGAGAAGACTCATTCCTACCCAGAAGAAGAAGCATAGCCGGGGGAGGTCATCTGGACAACAAAATCATCTCACAGGGTTTGTCATGTGGGAAAGCTGGCAAGATTGTCAAGTAATTCAGGGAGGGAAGGGAAAGTTTTTAGGAAGGCAGAAACTGATTTGCTTGCACAGGTGGACTGAAGAAAAATGGCCCAAAGGAAAAGCAATCCAGCATGTGCCAGCTATGAGCCAAGCACAATCTCAGAAGCAAATCTGGACAGCTTGCTACAGACCAAAGAATTCCCTGGAGTGGTGTGGGACACAAGTACAGTGTTTGTTTTCTATCGTCTGCACTCTCCTAAGTACTGAATAATAAAGTAAAAGATCATAAGTGTGTTAGAGATGTAACTTTGCCCAGATAAATTAACTGATTCTCTACTACTGTGTGCCCGTGACAGCTGAACTGTAAATGACGTTTCCTACCTTTTGCATTGAATTGTTTAAGTGGTGAGGAATCTGTTTGCTGCTGCACACAGAAGGAAAAGAAGGCAAGTTTCTGCACTCCCAAAGAGGGGGTCTCACATAAATTCTGTATCCTGAAAGTATTCCTAGAAACCCTGTAAACAGGGCAGTGACTAGAATCTAGTTTTGTTTTTTTTCCCTTGGAGGTGGAGACTTTTTTTTTTTTTTTAAAACACCTCAGGAATCCAGAGCAGCAAAGGCTTGGATTCCCTCAGAGTTGCGTTAGTGAGGGGCAGGAAACGGGATACTCATTAGGATTACTTAGAAGAACATACTCCTAAAAATCCAGCCATGGAAATTCAAGTCTGAATCAGTGTAACATTAATACAATGGAAGCAGAGTGTTTGACCAAGGACTGTATAATATTTTTATTCAAGGATACCTCAAATTTAGACACCTAGATTCATACCAAGGCATCTGTAAGAGTGGCTGATTTTTCAGAAGTGCTGAAAATTCACAACTCAAATTATTTCAAGTTGTGTGTACGAGTTCTAAAAATCATGCCAGCTATTTAGATGGCCTGTCTGAAGATTTTGGCACTAGTATTTCTAAAAGTTATTACCTAAAAGTTATGTACCTAGTGTAGGTTAATTGGGTCTACTCAACACTTTCAAAGGTGCTACAGTAATTCCTCATTTAACAGTATAGATATGTTTCAGAAAATGATCGTATTAAGTGAAAACATGTTATGCGGGGTCAATTTTCCCATTGAAAATAATGGAAAAGGTGGGGGTTGCGTTTCAAGTGGTGGTGTCTGTGGCGACTGGGACAGAAGGCTGGGGGAGAAAGGGGACTGGGTTACAGCAGGGAGGGGAGGTGTTTGGCTCTGGGTAAGGGGAGGAGAGGGGAGAGAGAGAGAGAGAGAGAGAGAGAGAGAGAGAGATTAGATTGGGAGTATGCCCCGTGACAGGTCTGCCGGGACCCGCACCGCATCCGGCAGGGGGGGGGGGGGTGTTGCCAGGGAATGGCGCGGCGAGCGGCGAACCCTCCGCCGCTTTGCAGGGAAGTGGAGGAAGCCCTGCACAGCCGCCAGCAACGGGCCGGCTGGGGAAACCCAGGCACTGGCCTGCAAGCAGGGGCAGAGGAGAGGGGGCGAGGCGTCCAGCGAGGGGGAGTCAGTGGGGAACGGCACAGCGACAGGCAAACCTTCTGCCACTTTGCAGGGAGGCAGGGGAAGCCCAGCACAGCCACTGGTGATGGACCGACTGGGGAAAATCGTGTTATTCCGGGGACGGTCATGTAGTTCAAAAAACACTCCCCCCCAAAAAAAATCGTGCTATCACAAAAACGTGTTAAGCGGGCACGTGTTAATGAGGAATTACTGTATTTATACCATAATTCTTGAATAAAAACACTTAAATTACTGCTCAAGGGTAGGTTTTCAAAATGCTATTTAGATTATTAATGCACAAAAAGTATTTTCTGATTGACTCATATGCATTCAGAGCGTTTAAGGCAAAGTGCTAGCTCAGTAGAATAAACTTAGCTTTCAAATGGGCCTGATTTCCTTTGTGTAGTTACTTACACCTGTGAAGAGTGAGTGCCATTACGCACTAAACACTGCCAACAAAACTAAGCAGTATTCTATGTCCATTTCACACAACAGTAAATGACTACATAAGGCAGCAGAGAATTTTCATCAGTACATACAAGAGCACAATTTCAGTCTTGGATGTGGCTTGTGGATTAAATAATGACTTCCTTATTTAGGCCCAAATATTGCAAGCACATAAGCATGAGCTTTGTGCACATGTATAGTCTAATTTGCATGCTTACGCACTTGCAAGAGTGAAGCCATTCTGTTCTTTTAAAAAAAAAATTCTTGATTTGTGTAAGCACAGCAGAGCTCACACCTGGCCAGCAATCTATTTTCTGCACCCACCTACCTTATACATTTGGTACACATGATCGAATCCATATCCAATTTTTCACATCAATTAATTAAAGAGCTCTTTATAAATGTTTCTTTGCTCCAGATGGAAAGTGAAAGAGACAGATGGCTTGTTGCTCTCTTTCAGTTCTGACCTTTAATTTCAGGAAGTACTGTGCTTGAGGAATAGCGATAGAAATGTAGCCGTGTTAGTCTGGTGTAGCTGAAACAAAAAACAGGACTATGTAGCACTTTAAAGACTAAAAAGATGGTTTATTAGGTGATAAGCTTTCGTGGGCCAGACTCACTTCCTCAGATCAAATAGAAGTGGGTCTGGCCCACAAAAGCTTATCACCTAATAAACCATCTTGTTAGTCTTTAAAGTGCTACATAGTCCTGTTTTTTGTTTGTGCTTGAGGAAGACGTCAATGAGTTATGTTAATGGACATGGACACCACAAAAACAAGTGTTTTTAGAACATATTAACATGAATGCTGTGAAAAAATTAACACTACGCTCACTTCTTATGGCCTCTCAGTTTGCTTTCGTTCAAAGCCCTGATCTTACAGCTTGAAAAAAAAAAAAAAAAAGCCAATGGAACGTGTGCCCCTAAATCATGAACATGATTCTGAAAACCCTACTCATATGTTGACCCATTAATAGGTTGGTCACAAAAAGCTTCAGAGAACACCTCCCCATTCATGTGCTCTGAGATAGTCCCTTGAGAGTATCAGTCAAGGCTAGCACAAAGGTATTCTCCAGTTTGGGCATTTGGCTGTGGAACCACCCAGCACAGAATATAAAATTCTAAATCTGCCTATTTTCTAAAAAAACAAACCTTTTAACAAAATCCCTCCTGCAAGTAATTGTAATTCCTTGTCATGTGTTACAACTCCTTAACATTCACATATGTCACAATGCTCATAGAACATGTGACAGCAGCTAGGCGGGATGTGTAACCTGAAAGCTATTTATTATATATTTTTATTGAAATAGCACCCAAGGAGTTCCAGTAACAGTAATGAGTCACAGTGGGGAAGGAAGGCAGATCATGGAATGGACATGATAAACACCACAGCTTGAAGAACACGTTACAGAACAGGTGAAAAACAGTTACATACCTTTTGTAACTATTGTTCTTTGAGATGTATTGCTCCTGTCCATTCCAAGTCACACGTATGAGCTCTGTGCACAGTCATCAGAAGGTTTTCCCATAGCAGTGTACACAGATCAGCTGTGGAGATCCCTAGAGCGGTGCTGATTCAATGTGGTGGTATATATAGTCCTCTGCCAAGCCTCGCGGCCCCCTCCCCCCAATTTCTTCTTTCCAGAATTCGCCAACACAGGGGGAGGGATATTGGAATGGACATGAGCAACACATATCAAAGAATAGCCATTATAAAATGTACATAACCATTTTTTCTTCGAGTGATTGTTCATGTTTATTCCAAGTCAGGCGGCTCCCAAGCCATTATACTGAAGAGGAGTTGGAGCTCACCGATCTGCTGACTGCAATACTGCTCAGCCGTGTCTTCTCTTGCTTTATGCTGAATTATACAATAAGACCTAAAAGTATGTACTGAAGACCAGGTAGCTGCTCTACAAATGTCTTGGATAAGGACAGGAGCAAGGAACACAGCTCAGAAGGCCTGAGCCAATGCTGAATGAGTGCATAGCAAAGGAGCTAGAATGGAGATAAGGGGCTGACTACATAGGGCAGGTTGGGGAAAGAGAGGGTAGGTGGGTGCTGGCATCTGTGCAGTGAGACGGAGGCAGGGGTGTTTGACTAGCTGTCTGACTGGGTTGAGTGGGGGAGCAGGCTGGAAGGGAAATGGTGCATGCCGGGACATTTGCATGATTGAATTTCAAACAAAGTTTGCATAAGGTGTTAATGGCTTAAGATAAGGAAGAAAAAGATTCTGTTAACAGAATGTTTTTGGAGTGTTACCGATATCTAAAACTCTGAACTTAACGATTTTTTTAAAAAATCTGTGTTACTAATTAATACATGGTATACTATATTGCATTAAGGCCAGATCTTTGCTTTTTGGTAGAGTTCTGGCTCTTATGAATCAGGAGTAGCATGTATTAGCTTGAGCTGTTAGAAAAGTTGATACATGTACTCCAACGGAGTGTTAATTTTCTTTTGTATTTAATTTCATATTAAATATTTTATGCATTGCTCAGTATTAAATATCCCTTGTTTTAATATACTGCCTTCCACACACTTATGAACTGCTTAAAATTATCTGGTTTTGTTTGTATTGGTGGTGCACATCCACGCACCCTCAATATTGGTAGTGCACATAAGAAAATTCAACCCGCGCAAGGATAGAAAACAGAGTGATATCTGTCCAAATGAGAAAACACCTGCCACAGGGCTGCTCAGAAGTTTTGCAGGCCAAACGCACCACCTATAGCTCCTTGATGTTGATATGCAGGGAAATTTCTGCTGGTGACCACAGGTCCTGTGTTCTGAGTTCAGCCAGATGGGCTCCCCAGCCCAATGGAGACATCCATGACCAATGTTAGCGAGAGTTTGAGTGCACAGAACAGAACCCCAGTGCACCCAGTGGCTTGGTTTAACCACCACTGGAGAGAGTTGAGCACCAGTGGAGCTAAGGTGACTACTCTAAGTGGCGACAACCCAGTTTGTAAACTTGAGCCAACAAGGCCTGCAGAGACCTCAATGCAATCTGGTAAAGTGAACTACCTTAGTACAGGCTGACAAGTGTACCACGAGCCTGAGACAGGTTCTGGCCATAGTGGTCGGGAACACTAACAGGCTGTCCGACAGGCTGGCTCAGTCCAGGCTTGTGCCAGGTCCCAGAAACTACCGCAGCAGGGATCCAGAACTGAGTACTTTCAATGTACTTTCAACGAAGTTTTTGTCAACTACTCAATTAACAAATTACAGGCTTCTTAACATCCTAGTGGAAAGCATAGATGAAAGCAAAGCACAACTTGACAGAGGAGTGTGCTAGACCACTGTTCTTGAAGTTCAGTAAGTAGTCAATACCAATTGCACGGAAGGATGTAAAGGAGAGATGCCCCACTCTGACACCCAGCAGGAGAACTTTGTCCACTGGCAAGTAAGTCTCATTGAAGGCTTTCTACTTTCCAGGAGAACTTGCTGGAAAAAATAACTGTACCACAACAGCCCTTATAAGCCATAACCCCGATATTTAACAAAATAAAGACAACTGTCGTATTTGGTTGTAATGTTATTGACTTTTTATTTAATAAACTTTAAAACACCCATAATTAACTAGATATTATGCTTGTTATTCCTCGTTACCCCTTCCTATCTTCAACCCATTTTTATTAGAGATCAGATGCTCTTCTATGTTAGACCCGCTTCTCTTTTCTTCTTCCGTCACACACCTGTATCCTCTCCTCTTAGATCATTTTGTTCTTATCCTCTTCCTTCTCCTCCCCGTTTCACTCCCCCTCCCCAAAGATCTCTCTTTCCTTTGCCTTAATTAAACCCTTCCTCTTCTCTCATTTTCTCAATCCTACAGACACCCCTACAGCTGCAGCTGTTCACTCACTGGTTCATTCAATTTCCTCTCCCCCATTCAGTTAAGAACAGTGACTTTCTGGATGCACAGGCCTTCGGCTCCTGTCTGTAAAAGTGACAGCAACACATGCACTGCTACTCAACCGTCATTCCCTCTCATTCTTCAAGAGTCCTGGAATGTAACTAAGGGCAATGCTCTATACTCTTTCTAATGTTTATGTTCTTTAAACTTAAAAAAATCCTGTAGAAATATACCAGTGATTGTTTTCTATTAAACTGCAGAAGATGTTTTTAGGAGGGATCTCTCTATGATGAACTGATTACATCTCAGGGTGTATTTATCTATGGACTTGGTTATGTCATTTTACACACAACAGGACTTAAAGTGAATCTTTAATTCTGCTGATGGTTCTATTCTGTTTCTTTTATATCACATCTATAATATTAGCATAGAGTTCTCTGAGTTTATGTGAGTGTGACTGAACCATATCTGTTTCCTGACATCCTCAGTGACACAGACTTCTAGCGTGATTAATTGAGACTGATTTTTCTTTTGATGTTTCATGCTCATGCCATGACATGCTGGATAATGCACAAGAGATGCCCTGTTGACAGAGTGAGAAAGAGCTATCCTAAAGATTCTTTTCCACACATCTAAAGGCTCTCTCTTTCTGCTAGGAACCATTAGCCCCAAGATGACCTCTGCTAATGATCCTTGTCCCACAAACACTATGCCAACAAAATTTGTCCCTCCGTTTATGACTGACAAAAGTTATTATCTGAGGGACAGTCCACGGCAAACACCAACATCTACCAAAGTTTTCAAACAAGCTAAGAAGAACTAGTGAAGAGCAGCTCATCTAAGTGAGATCTGGTCAGAACAGTTCTGTGGCATGCTGCCAGGAAGATCTAGAATATTTCTTATCAAGAACTTGTACACTGTTAATAGTGCTAAAAGAACCATTATATTTCTCTCGAGTTTGTATTCTCCACAGGGATGGGCATCAGTAGAGTAATAGCAAGGCTTTCCCCCATAGATAAGTGTGATAGGAGAAAGTCATCCTTCTGGAATCTGTGGAGTACCATGGAATCTGTGGAGTCCTTCAGATCAGGCTCCTTCTCGCTCATGATGCCTCAGAAGTCTTTTCTTGGAGGGAAATCAAGAGATTATCTATACAGCAACTTAGTGAATAGCAAGGTGGACTGTAGCTGTGCAGTGCTCTAAATTCCATAGTATACTTTGACTGCCAGCTATTTCAAACTGCAGTACAACAAAGCACATTAGGGACCTTAATCTAGAGCACAGAAAAAAAGCCCACGTGACTGCTTAGTACCTATCAAAGTGTAGTGCTGCACATTTACACCCCAGCTTGCCAAACATTAATTCTTCATATAGACATGCTCTAACACTTCAACTCAACAAGTCATCTCAATCAGAGCATATTACTGCTGTCTCATGACAGTGAGGACACTATATTCATCATTTGAGAAATGCAGGTACATCCAGCAAAGCCAAACACATTAAACTAAAAATACTCTACAATCCTACATAATACTACCTTTCATAATACTGTAAATACTCATTTAAACACTGTGAAGAGGAAGACTTATACAGCACACACAGAGCAATTTCTTACCTAGTAAAGTAGTATTTCTAGTTCAGATTCAATAATCTGGAACCGTGGAGTTAGAGGCTCAGCATCCGTCTGTCACAAAAAACCACACAGGATCACTGTGCTTTTCCTTTCTTTCAACTTTGCAGATAAGACTTCTCTAGCTTAAAAGAAAACAAGTTAGGTTAAGCCTGTTCTCATTTTTTAAGTGAAATTTGGAACTTTGTTAAAATAGAATAACAATTTTAAAAGTTGTAGCAGATCTGATTTTTTTTAGAAATATTTAGTTTGGATTTTTATTCATGAAAATGTTCAATTATTTTTTAATTGACTCAATAAGGTAGTTGGGATTAAGGTGATGAATTGCTGCCAAAATTGGTGCAGGTGGTTTTTATGTAGCTGAGGCATGTGCATTATCTTAGGGTACGTCTAGACTACATGCCTCTGGCGACAGATTAGGGTACTGGACATAGTAAAAAGAAGCGGCAATTTAAATAATCACCGCTTCATTTAAATTTACATGGCTGCCGCGCTGAGCAGACAACCAGCTGATCAGCTGTTTGTCGGCTCAGCGCGATAGTCTGGACGCTCCCCTGCCGACATCAAAGGTATTTGTCGACCACCCAGGTATGCCTCCTGGGATGAGGCATACCTGGGTGGTCGACAAATACCTTTGATGTCGGCAGGGGAGCGTCCAGACTATCGTGCTGAGCCATGTAAATTTAAATGAAGCGGCAATTATTTAAATGGCATGTAGTCTAGACGTACCCTTAAAAATTCAACTAAGTTATGGAAAATGCATGAGACATGCGTCTTGTAAAATTTAGCTGCTTGTCATAATTCCTATGTGCATTTAAAACAAAAATATTTACATAAACTGGAACTGTTTTTCCCAAAATCCTTTGCATGCTGGAGGATTTCGGAGATCAAATTCTTATACATTCAGAAAGTTACCAAAGCTTTAAAAACATGTAAATACAGGGGGAAAACAAAGGTAATTTGTAGTATACCATTATCACTTTCTTATGACTAAAAATCCACCACTTGTTCCATATTCAAACTCAAGAATGGCTGCACAGGTTTTTGGTTGTTGTTTTTTTTCTTATGATGTTAATTTTGAAGGCTCATGCTTTATCAAGATCACAAGTGAAATCACCTTTAAAAATGTTACAATAAAACTCCCATTGTCCGGCATCCAGTGGTCTGGCACTCCCAATAGATCGGCACCAACTGGAACCCTGAAGTGCTCCGGCCAGCCAGACAATTGGAGCTGCTTCCCCAAGTCCGCTGCTGCCGCTGCTGAAACTGATCAGCTGCGGACCTGGGGAAGCAGTGCAGAGCAGAGCAGCTGGTGTGCTACCGGGTTGGTCCCGCAGCCCCACTCCTCACCTCGCTGCTCGGCAGCACCTCAGCTGTTCTGCCCCACGGCTTCTCCAAGTCTGCCGCTGTTGAAACTGACCAGCCGTGGACTTGGGGAAACCTTGGGGCAGAGCAGCTGGGGTGCTGCCAGGTTGGTCCCGCAGCGCTGCCCTTCACGAGCACCCAGTTCGCCCCACGCCACGCCGTTCCCCACCCAACCTTCCTCCCACCCCCATACCTGTCACAGCCTTCCATACTGATACTCCAGCATATCCAATAATCCGGCACCCCCTGGGTCCCAAAGGTGCCAGATTATCGGAAGTCTGTTGTACTAGGTACAACATGAAAGCTTGGAATTAAAATACCAGCTCACCCATAACCACAATACTTCTAACATGGCTGTAGAAAATAGAGTTCTCTCCACTCTGAATCCAGGTTTACTATTTCCTTTGCTGAGCAAGCTTAGAGGCAAATAAATAACTGGAATAAAATTTGGCTCTTGAAATCCCAGAGATGAACTTCTATAGATACAATTATTATAGGATCTAAAATAACTGTTTCCAATCTAACCTCACATTTTCATTCTCTGAAATTTTTCATGCAATAGCTATGCCTGAAGGTGAATTTTGTTTTCAAAGTCTGAAGGAAAAATGGTTTAGCATTTTAAAAAATAGTTCCTGTTTGATTAGAGATGACTGGTAGAACTGCTCAAGTTGAGAAACTCTCTGAAAAGACTGTCATATTTCTATAGAGTCCTGTACCAATACAAAATTTCTATCTGCAGCCATAAAATTGATCCATGGATATCTGCATTGGATACCCACATGTTTGCAGGGTTCTAGATTAAAACAAAAAATACTACCGCTATTTCAAAATAACTTTTGAAATAGTGTTACTCCACGTGGAAAGCAGGAGTTATTATTTTGAAATAATGAGCTTGGTAGTTTGAATGCTCTGCTTGTTATTTCAAAATAACGGGAGTTATTTCTCTAAGTAACTTCCTAGTGTAAATCAGGGATTATTGAGCAGTCTTACTCTGCCCACAGTTTAATTTAAGGCAGTGCCCTCTAACAGTTTCCTGCTGTTTAATACTGATCATATGGCTTCATCATTTCTTAAATAGTACATAAATACTGAAGTAATTACATGTACAGAGCTAAGCAAAGTAGATTCAACATAGGACTGCAAAATTTGACCGTTATAGACCACAGGTAAAACAGAATGATTAGATAAGATAGTATGCAATATAAAGAACACACCAGATTCTAAACAAGGTCACTACAGTAAAACACCAGTGGTCCGGCATCCAATGGTCCAGCACTCCTGATGGTCCGGAACCATCTGAAACCCAGAAGTGCTCCAGGCAGCCGGACAATTGGAGCTGCTCTGCCCCCGGCTTCCCTGATTCAGCCGCTGCTGAAACTGACCAGCAGCTGACTCAGGGAACCCAGGGGCAGAGCAGCTGGGGTGCTGCTGGGTTGGTCCCATAGCATTGCCCCTCAGCGCTGCGGGACCAACCCAGCAGAACCCCCAGCTACTCTGACCAGCAGCTGCCTTCGGGAAGCCCGGGGCAGAGCAGCTGGGGTACTCTGCCCCGGGCTTCCCGGAGTCAGCCGCTGGTCAGTTTCAGCAGCAGCTGACTTGGGGACACCTGGGGCAGAGCAGCTGGGGTGCTTCCGGGTTGGTCCCACAGCGCCAAGGGGCACATCGCTCCACTCCACCCCAGACCCCTCTTAGCCCCCCCTTCGTATAGGCCGACATATCTGATAATCTGGCATCTCCTGGGTCCTAAAGGTGCCGTATTATCAGAAGTTTACTGTATAAAATTACCTCAAATCTCAGATATTCATTACTTAAGGTACCAAGTTTCATAGTCTAAAATGAAGTTACATGTTCTGGATTTTGATTTAAGAAAAGTACAGATGCCCTTAATCTATGTTGCAATAATATGAGTTTATGGTTTCAATAAGGTAAGGATTTGTCCACACCAGATATGTATTAATTATTACGTAAGACGAAAGTGGATAAACCCTGCATGGTTAGAAGTCTTCTCTCAGGTTAAGTTTGTCCAGTGGTCTTAAATTTAGCAGAATAAAAAGCGATAAGAGCATCCCCCAAGAAGCAGGGAGATTCTGCAGTGGAAACAGTAGCAACAACCACATTTACACGTTATGTTTGTGTGTTGGTGCCATTATTTTAGTTAATTACAAAGTAGGGATGTTAGCAATTAGTCATTTAAATAATTAACCGATAAGCCTAAGGTGGCATACAGGATGCTGGAGCAGCCTCTGTCCATGGGGAGCTAGGGCCCCCCCACAGATAGGGGCTGATGCTGTAGACCAGCCTCTGTCCACAGGAATGCATTTGTTTCTGGGAGCGAGCCAGCAGCCATCACTAACCAATAAGATTTGGTGTGGTTACACAATTATTGAACATTTAACATCCCCACTACAAAGCAAGTAGGCAAATGGGAATAAATTTGGACTTGAACCAGGGTATGTATCCTTTGCGCATGATAAAAAAATCTATTAACATTATTATAAAGTTTAAAAAGTTTAGCTCTTTGACTAGAAGATTTTAATTCTAGAAAGCTCTCTCAAAAGGCTGTACACAAAACATGCCCCGAAGAGACCCCTTGCATAATATTGAGTCCCTCAATGTGTTTTTAATACGAGTATTGTTTTTTTTCCCCACAGATATCACTTCTTGCTTCCTAAATGTGGCTAGAATTTCCCCACAGCAGGTTGAGAAGTTTGAAGATAAACTTGCCATAGCTTACCCCACAGCATCAATGGAAAGTTTGTGAAGCTTCTCATAATACTCTTTTGTGCGAGGGTTGCTGCAATTCCATTTCTGGAGACATTGCTGAGTTAAACAATACTGAAATTTTACCAAGGCAAACCGTATCTTAAGTTTCCAGGTGTGCCAGAGGGATACTCAAGCAGTTCCTTGCTACATTTAATCATATTTTTAACTACAGATTTGCAATATTTTGTTAGATAATAAAATATAAAGATCTTGATCCTCTGCTGGTGCATATCAACCCATGTATTTCAGTGATCAAAGACAACAGTCTTTCCACATTTTGGCACTATGGGGAATATCTGGAATTTTAAGTGCATTTTATCATAGAAACCTGAGAACTCTCGATCTCTGTTTAATAATAAAATACAACTAATGTGCCCACTTCAATTGTATCTGCACACATGATTCCTTAATTCTAATCACCCTGGATTGCTTCCAACACCAGAAGAGACTCCGGACCAGATTGTCAGATGCTGTAATTTGGTATAGGTCCACCAGCTTCAATGAAGATATAAGAGAAGCTGACAATATGACCCTCCATCTCTCCTCACATTAGGCTGGCTGGCTGGCTGTTATCTGGGAAGTCTGAAGAAGACAAGCTCTTTGAGAAGAGACTGTACTATAAAAATCACGAATTTTCGGAGGTTGTATGTTTGCTTCTGCTTATGAATTACATGGGGAAATTACTGATGTTTTAACTTGTTTCCAAACAAAATTCTCTAGGTATTAAAATCGAACTAGATAACTTTTTTCCCCTAAAACAAAAGGCACCAAGATCTAGATTAGGGATGTAATCGTGTAGTCGATTAACCGATTAGCAAAAACTTAGGTTAATGCTACAAAATACATGCACTTCCCTCCCCCCCCCGACAGTAAATTTTTTTAGCTGGCTGGCCAGCTGCCTGGCTCACTCCTGGCTTGCAATGGGTCTGAGACCTAGCCTGCTGCGGTTCTGCATTTAAACCATTTTAGAAGCTAGGCAGGCAGGCTCAGTCCTGGCTCATGCTGGGTCCAGGACCTCCCACCCTGTGGCTCTACATCTGAAGTGTATTAGGAGCCACATGGGCAGGCAGCCAAGCTCAGTTCCAGCTCACGCCTGGTCTGGGAGCTCAGACGTCCCGTAGAGAGGATGTGCTACCACCCTGCACTGCTGCTTCATTATCAGAGGAAACAGCACTTGGACAACAGGCAGCCTGTCTGCAAGGGGAGCTGGTTTTTAAATTGGCTCCCCTTACGGACCAGCTCCTGCTTGGCACCCCACGCTGCTGCCTCTATCAGAGGCGGCAGTGTAGATTGTAAGTGGGCTCTTCGGGAATGAAGCCAGAGCACAGCGGCTGTGGGCCCCACCCTCAGGGACTATAGAATAGTCAACTAACCGACAAGAATTCATGAGGTTACTCGACTATTTAATTAACCAATATTTAACATCCCTAATCTAGAATAAGATTTCATAGTTAATACAATAGTTTCCCCTCAATTTTGGTTAAAATAAACAAAACAAGGACTCTTTAATCACCATAAATAAGGTGTGATTTTCCAGTTTACATAACTGGCTACACCAGGTAAAAAGTGGGTATAAAACACAGCCTATACTCAGAATGAGCAAGTGTCTCTTCAATGCATCTCCTGCAGCTATTTTCCACACATGATATTAAAACACCAACTGAATGATTAGCTAATCAGGATACTTTTAATACATTAACTAATTGATCAATCATTTTATTGAGAATAATTTTTATATTACATACATATTAAATATTTCCAGTGTCATATTGTTTAAGTATGAATATCTACTAACGTAAATTAAATTATGTATTCACACTATTGTGGTTCTTTTGGATAACGCTGCTCGCTAATTTAGCTCATGAACCACTGAGGTGAGAGTATCACTAGTCATGTTTTATACCTGCTTTGCATATGAGTAAATTATTACACAAGATTGGAAAGCAGTAAAGAATCTGAACTTCAATGTGCAATTTATGTGCAATTTTTGCTCATACAAGAATAGTCACACAATGAAATGATTTTCTACAACTCCCTTTATACCTGAAGGTGGTTCCAAAGAGGATGGAGAGAGGCTTTTCTCAGTAGTGACAGATGGCAGAACAAGGAGCAATGGTGTCAAGTTGCAGTGGGGGAGGTCTAGGTTGGATATTAGAAAAAAATATTTTACTAGGAAGGTGGTGAAGCAGTGGAATGAGTTACTGAGAGAGGTGGTAGAATATCCTTCCCTAGAGGTTTTTAAGTCCGGCTTGACAAAGCTCTGTCTGGGATGATTCAGTTAAAGAGTTGGTCCTGCTTTGGGCAGGTTATTAGACTCAATGACCACTTAAGGTCTCTTCCAACCCTCTGATTCTATGATTTTGCGCTACATATTTCAAATTGCTGGTCTATTTTAGCTCAAAGTAGCCAACACAACAATGCTATTGATAACGTTGCATGGTACTCTGTGAAATCCAAAACCTTCAGGGGGTAGCCAAGTTAGTCTGTACAGGATAAACTTAAAAAACAACAAATAGTCTGGTAGCACTTTAAAGACTAACAAGTGATTCTTAAGTGACTGTGCATGTAGACAGTCACTGGCACAGGATGAATATGTTCTGGAGAGGTGTTCCTCTCAGCCCCGGGAGAAATTTTCCAGCAAGGTTTAGAAATGGCTCGGTTGAGGAGCTATTTACCTTCCGCCTTCTTTACACCCAGTCCCCTAACAGAATCCTCTCATGTTAAAAGAAAAGAAAGAACAATTGAGCCCTTAATTTACAGATATTTGATATAAAAAAATCTTATTTTTGATCAGAATAAAGTATATTTCAGTTCTTCAGATGTTCATTAAACTTGTTACTAATAAGTATTCCCAGGAAAAGTTAAAGCTGTTCTTCACCTACTACCTCTACAGCCTTTTAAAAAAGAATTGAAATGCACAGCACTCAGGGGTGGGAAGTAGACAAGAGACACATGAAACAGAATTCAGCAAGCCATGTAACAGAATAAGCTTCCTAAGGCAACTTTAAAAACATGCAGTTTTTGCCCTGTGATTCTCTCCAGTACAAGTCATATGGCAGTGTTTTTCTCCTTTTATGGTCAAAAGAACAGAAGGAAGTCAGCACCACTACAGAGCCTGCTCCCTTCAGTGCCAGCATATGAATTTGTTGTGAGCTGCTGTGCTACTCACTCATTTCTACCTCAGGGGGAGGAGGAGGCTGACAAAAAACAAAAAAAAACACATAAACACATACCCTGAAAGTACAGACAATTTCTCCAATGTATATATACTAATATCCGTCACAAAATGTGTCAGTTTCAAATCTACCCTTTAAAGACTGTATTAAAAACTAAAGGATGCAGTATATGCATTGTATTTGCTTATATAACAGTCCCTTTTTGAATTAATGCCATATCACTGGTATACAAATTTCTCTTTTGGAATAAGATGCACTGACAATGACTCAAAGCTTCAATTAAAATGCAAAACTGTATAATAGAGTATTTACTGTTCTACAATCCTGTATGTGTTTTATAATGTTTTTTATACAGTGAATTAGGAAACAGATTAATAATGTCAATCACAAACATTTAGACTTCTCAAAAACACTGCCAACTTTTTAATGCACCAAACTGTAGTAAGGTAAATGCCATTCCACATTGTTGTAGCATGCCTTCAATGAGTTTTGTTGCTCTGCCTTACTAACAAAACAAAGTTCTGTTTGGGGTCTCAATAACTAATACAACAATTAGGAAGCCTGGCCAAACTCCTGGCATGCATATATTCTCCAAAATACAGTTTCTTATACAAATTATTTATAGGATCAACCTATTCACCAGCCCCATAGCATGTGGGCTGCAGACTCATCCAAAATCCACCTTGTTGTTACTCAGCTATTTTATAATTAATATTGTAACAGAGCTGTTCCTTGCCTTCTTGGGCACTTATGCAGCAAACCAAGTTTACCAAGGCAAAGTGTTTGCTGGATCACAGGCCAAGTCTTCAAGTTAAGAACACGTGTAAGTATTTGAATTAGCGGAGTCTTGGTCCTTAAAACTAAACTGCCTTGTTAAAAGTTTGCATCTCTTTCACACTGTCGGATAAAATGATTAAAACACTGGATTTTGTAATCAGTTCATAAAAAAAAGTTCTTGGGGTTTTCTGCAAAACTATCTTTGCTAGTACATGAGACCCTAACAAAGAAATTTGTTAGAAACGTAATCATTTTTATTGCCATAGAATTTTCTCTTTGCATTTAGCAGAATAGTGAAAAAGTTTTAATTTTGTATAATCAAATACTATTTCAAATGTAAGCAAGCTTAACATTTTAAGCTGACATTTACCTGATTTATAAATAAAGCAGATAATTAATGTAACTGCATTCACAAAAATACAGACGTTTACTACAATTTTGATAACTTTGCTAGGATTTGGGAATCAACAGGATGCTTCAGTAACAAATGAAAAGGGGATTTTTTTTAGGTAATTTACTTTTAGTTCAGTAAAAAACCCCAAAAAAACCAATGTGTGTTTGTGACAATGAATAGTGATATCCCAACCATGCTTGTTAAAATGTAACTACAGGTTAACCTTCTATAAAACTGGGACTCTGGTCTGGCGCAGCACCACAGATGTTCCAAGCTCACGGAGTCCCAGCCCAGTGCAGCAGGTGGGGGACATAGCACAGGTGAATACAGACAGCACCCATTTCCTCTTCTATGCCGGAAGAGCCTCTACTGGACACAATTATGGTGGCTCTGCCTGGTTTCTACCTGCTTCTATTGGCATCCAACCCTTTCAGATCTCAAAATAAGGAGCAGGCAACATAAAACCTCCTCTACAGAAACCAGCAGCAGCATACACCATAGTATGAGAACTGCAGAACTACAAAACTAGGTTCTAACGTAATGAAATGACATTACACTAAAGGTGGGATTATCATGCTGAAGAAACATTAGATGCTAACAGTTTCTAGAAATAATGACAACAAGGAAGAGAAACAATCCTGCAATTTCAATTTCCACACTTTAAGTAAAGGATCCAATCTAGAAAACAAGTCATTTGAACAAACAATAAATGTCATAAAAACAAAACCTTACTCCCTGTTTCCAAGTAACTCAGATGCTTATGAATACATTTCTAACTGTTCTATCACAAGATAGGGTCTTAGTTGGCATCTATTACAGACCACTCAGTGACAACAGGGAAAAGAATAACGACCTCCTTATGCAAGTATCGATAATGTGTAAGAGAAAAGATGTGTGAACATGGGTTTCAATTTAAGTGATATGTTGGAGGTCTCATGATGCCAGTTCTAAAATTTCTTTGGAATTTATAAACATTACAGATTACAGTTTCGTGATCCAACATTTTACTGCTAATATGGAGAAATTCTTTATTAGTTTAGAATCTGTTTTAAGAGATAAAAGGAACTGATAACAGAAGTAAAAATAAATGTTAGCTTAGGTACAAGTAATCATGATTTGATATATTTATAAACATCCATACCATTTATATAGATTTGTTGCCTTAGCTATGCCAATTTCACAAAGCTGAAAACAATCTCGAGCCAATTAGCTACAAAGAAGAACTGACTCAGAACAGTGCAAATGATAATTTGGAATCATCTAAGAATATCTTGACAGATTCCCAGAAAGCCACAACCTAACAATTAAGGAAGAAGACTATGCAAAACACAAACAAATAAACAAAACAAAAAACAAACAAACATCTGGCTTGGAGGGGAAGAGAAGAAAGCTAAAAACAATTAAAAATAATACTAACAAAATATAACAAAGGGAAAGCTGATAGGAAGGAATATGGAACTGGCAGTTAGAAGTCACAGACATCTGATTAGGGAAGTCAAAGAACACAAAAGGGAAAAAAAAGACCAGAAGAATTGTGGATAACAACAAACCTTGTTATAAAAATGCATTAGGAACAAGAGAAACCTGAATATAATATGGGTACACAAGACCACTATACAATCAATAATAATACAAAAATGGCACAAGTGTTCAATAAATATTGAAGTTCTCAATTTGGGGGAAAAGATTACATCATTTCACCAGGCAGTAATAATATTCTTTTCTATTCTGCTACAGGTTGAACTTCTCTAGTCCAGCACTGAGGGGACCTGACCAGTTCTGAACCAGAGAATTTTCTGGATCATGGGAGGTCAATATTGTCTAGAAGCATTATCAACACTTTTACTGCTTACTGGGCTGTTAGAGGACATTTAAAGGTAGATTAGAGTTAAACAACGGCACAGTACACTGAGAGCCAAGACTGAGGGCCGTAAACAAACTTTATGGGACTGTGGGAAAACTGTCCATACCAATGAAAAAACTAAAATCATTCTGGACAATGGATGTTTCCAGACCAGAGAGTTCTGGACTAGCGAGGTTCAACCTATAGTACTCATGGACGATATTAACCAAATCCAATAAAGGCAAATATTTTTAAATCAGCAAGTCCAGATAATTCACATTCAATAATTAAGCGAGTTAGCCAAGTAAACCACTGAAAATCATCATTACTCTTCCAATTAGACTTGGAGCACTGGTATGATTTTAGTAAGCCAAAGCCCACTTACCCAGGGTGTGGTCAAGTTTCCTGCAATCCCAAAAATTCTGTTTACAGCCACCAGCCCTGGCTCTCAGTGTTCCGAGGTGTTATCTTCTAAGAGCCTAGTGGAAATATTGGTAATGCTGTTAGACAATATTGATCTCCTGCGGTTTGGCAAATTCTCTGGTTTGGCAACAGTCAGGTAGCAAGTGCGGGGTGTGTGGAAAGAGTGCTTAGTACTGTGGAGCCGCCTTCCCCCTCGCCCCACAGAGCTGCTTCCCACAGAGGCAGTAGGTGCGGGGGAGAGAGCCAGCTCCCCCAGGGCACCAGCTCCTACAGAGCTACCTGTCTCTTTCCTCCCCCGTCCCGCTGCAGCGGGAGGTGGGAGGAGAGAGGGGGCAGATAGAAGACAGTACACATGGGAAGCTGGCTTTCAAACTGACACCCTAAACATACTGGGTCCTGCCAATTGTCTGCTCCCCATTCTGCTACCTCTATCCAAGGGATGGGTGTGCAGGCTGGAGCCAGTGCTCAGCGATAGCCAGCTCCCCATAAGCAGTAGCTCCTATATGCCCCATCTGTGTGTAAACTAGGAATGTTAACTTTCAATTAACTAATCAACTAGTCGATGGGATTTCCACTGACTAATTGAATACAGACAGTCCCCGGGTTACGTACAAGATAGGGACTGTAGGTTTGTTCTTAAGTTGAATCTGTATGTAAGTCGGAACTGGCGTCCAGATTCAGCCGCTGCTGAAACTGACCGCCAGTTCTGACTTACATACAGAATCAACTTAAGAACCCCAAGCGTCCCCAAGTCAGGTGCTGCTGAAACTGATCAGCAGCTGATTCCAGGAAGCCCGGGGCAGAGCAACTCTGCCTCGGGCTTCCTGTAGTCAGCGCTGGTCAGTTTCAGCAGCAGCTGACTTAGGGATGCCTGGGGCAGAGCAGCTGGGGTGCTGCCGGGTTGGTCCAGTAGCGCCCAGAGCGGCGCTGCGGGACTAACCGGAAGCGCCCCAGCTGCTCTGCCACAGGAGTCTGGAGAAAAGCCTAGTCTGCTGGGGGGGGGGGGGGGGGGTCGTACTAGCTGCGCCCCCCCCACCCCAGCAGACCAGGAAGACGCGGGCAGTGGACCGAGACGTCCCGCTGCCTGGGTCCTCCGCGGCTTTGCTCCCAGTCTCCCTGGTCTGCTGGAGTGCCTGGAGACCAGCAGACCAGGGAGACGGGGAGCAAAGCCCCTGAGGACGCCAGCAGCAGGACAGCTGCCAGCAGGACAGCCCCCCCCCCCCCCCCCCACGGCTTTGCTCCGCATCTTCCTGGTCTGCAGACCAGGGAGACGCGGAGAAAGCCCCGGAGTACACGGGCGGCAGGACCACGAGGTCCCGCAGTCCGTGTCCTCCGGGGCGAGCCCCGTTCGTAACTGCGGATCCGACATAAGTCGGATCCGCGTAAGTCGGGGACTGCCTGTAGTTAATAAGTACTAGCACAGCATTCCGCCTTTGAAATGTACAAGAGCCTCAGCAGGGGCTCTTGTGCATTTCAAAGATTGAAACACCGCATGGAGCCCAAGGCCAGCAGGGAGTTGGAAAGCCACCACTGCGTCCCCGCCCCTCCCACAGAACTAGAACTGAGGGAAACCAGCTTTTAAGCCAACACCCCACAGAGAGCTGCACTTTCCTCCCCCCCCCACCCACCCACCCCATCCTGTCTCCTTCTGTAGTGTATCGACTATGCAATAAGCTTTTGCTTACTGGAAAGTTGTCTAGTAGCTTACATCTCTAGTGTAAATGTGTAACCACTAAAAATTCACACAATTACATGTTTACACACAAAAAAAGTTAGTTGACATCCCTAGTCCCAAGGATGCTGGACTAGAGAGTTTCAACCTGTATTTGAATTTGTACTGCATGGTATTTTAATTAAAAACCACAATGATCTACAATTACCATAGCACACATTAAATGGATGAAAAATCTGTGTAACTGATAGGTGTCAAAAAATAATTCTCAACAGCATATCACCACCAAGTGGGTGTTTTCTCAGAGACAGCCCACGAGTATCAGTTCTTGGCTCTACAATACTTAACAATTTATCAATGACCTGGAAGAAAATACATTATCACAGATAAAGTTTGAAGAGGACACAAAAGGTCAGGGAGTGGTGAATAAAGAGGAGGGTAGGTCACCGATTCAGAGTGATACAGACCGCTTAGTAAACAGGGAACAAGCAAACGATACCCATTTTTAATACAACTAAAAATAAGTACATACATCTAGGAACAATGAATGTAGACCATACTTACCCAGGATAGAGTGCCCTATTCTGTAATAACTCGGATTTGGGGATCATGGTGGACAATATGCTTAACATAAGCTCCCAATATGCTATAGTCAAAAATAGTAATGTCACGCAGGAATCTGAGACACACACTCCATAATTTATACAACCATTTAATGTCACACCACATCAATACTTATTACCAGATCAAAGAAAGAATACATTCACAGAACTGGACCAGTATATTACTACAATAAAGTACTGCAAAAAACAGGATTGCTGATAGACTATGCTACCCATAACTACTACACTAGCAGAATCGTATCTTAGAGTATAGACAGTTACATACAAAAAGGAATCACTTGAATATATAGGGCTGAATCCTACAAAGATTTATAGTGTACTTCGCTTTGAGCACAGTAATTATTCCTACTGACTAAGGAGCAAATCCTGCAAGCTGACTTGCATGATGTCACACAGAACTATAAACTAAGTAGAGAACACACAATGAAATCAGAGAAGTGAGTGTAATCTGTGTAACTCAGGCACTTCTAATTAGATAATCATCTCTTAGTTTCTGAAGTGCTTTACTGATTTGTATATTATTAAAGCAATTAGTGAAATAAAATTAATTATTCATATGTATCTCACTGGGACTGCCTGATATTTAATTAGGCTAAAACAAAAGTTACCCAGCTTTTGCCATTTCTAGAGTTCAAAATTAATAAAGCTTACAAACATTTAAAAAATGAGAATTGAGAATGAGTGCCCCTGAACAGTAATTAGATATGCCCCCCCAAAATAACTGTCCCATTTCAGTCATTTGTAGTGCGGTAGCATCAAAACTCCAGTTAGGATTTGGCACTGCACAAACATATAGAAAAACAAAACCAGTAGTACTCTGTATTTTCACTGAAACAAAGGACATTCACTGCCTCTCAGTAAAATTACCTACACCCTTCACCATGGAATCCCATCATCTATCGCAGTTTGAATTTTATAACTACAAATACATCCCCAATATCCTGCACCATGTATATAATTCAGAGAAATTCCATTTTACCTCATTTTTTTCTTTGAGCTTTTGGGTTAGCTCAGTATAAAACATTTTAACTCACTCGTTTCAAATTACTTTCTCTATTCACTATACCCATGAACAATATAGTAAGACTGAATGAGACTCATGAAATATACTATTGTTAGAGTGTTAATAATGGGCCGAAATCATGACAGGCAGTGAATTCAGCAGGACTACATACAAACATATATATCTCTTGCAGGTTCTGCCTCCCAAAATCCTCATATTTACTATGTATGGTTTATTGTCCACTAGGAACATTAAAATTAAGGGTTATCAGTAGCATAAGTTTATTTTCAGGATTTTAATATCAGATCATCAGTATTACAGCTAAATAATCAAATTAAATCCAAAGGATGAAAATGTTGTGATTTGTTATTACTACAAAATAAAAATATATGAATTAGTAAGTGAATGATCAAACTTCATACACGCAGCAGAAAGTGGGGTTTCTGAATCTAGTCATTAAATGGTTTTAAAGAAGGCCACTAGAATTTTGCAGCATGCCCAACACAAATAATTTACGTTACAAGCTATAATTACAGGGTATTCAGATGTGCATACAAATATGACTGATGAGAGAACTAACCAGTTTGACATTATCTGTACATACGCAAAAGGCTTCTCTTTTAAGGTGGAAATTTCATTCTAGTCTCGATGATTTGCATTGTGTAGCATAGATACTTTGAGTATGTATTTTTAAACACTAATTTTAAACAACAATATGGGAATTTTGTTTATGGGAATTCACATCACCTATATGCAAATCAATACAAACTGTCAGACTACCAGAAAAGATTTTTTGGCCTGACAAAACAAATGTAAAAGCGGAGAGGAGTTCTGTGGCACCTTATAGACTAACTGAAGTGTAGGAGCATAAGCTTTCGTGGGCAAAGACCCATCTGACGAAGTGGGTCTTTGCCCACGAAAGCTTATGTTCCTACACTTCAGTTAGTCTATAAGGTGCCACAGGACTCCTACCACTTAAAACAAATGTATAGCATATAAAGCAGTGTTATGCAGACATACTAAGATGCAGGACACTGTCAATAAAGAATCTCCATAGCACTATGACAATCTACTACTCAATGTTCCCCAATGGTATCCAACTAATCCACATTACTACAGTTTCCCCATGGGGTTGGGGTTTTTTTGTTTGTTTTTTACTAGCAGGTACTTGACTTTTTAATGGTTACTAATGTATAGATTTTTTAAATTGAGGGTGAAGGAAACAGGAATTCAAGAGTTACTATATAAAGGATAATAGAGGACAGCATAAAAGGAAATTACAAGAGAGTGCATATGAAGTACTCAATTAAAAAAAATAATAATAAGCAATCCTGAACATCTTAGATACAGTTAGTTGCATTTAGGTACAATCTTATAAACCAGATGTGCTGTAATAGTTGAACAAAATGCAGTATTTGGAAGAATTTTAGCCTTAAACTATTAGTTTCCACTTTTGTGGGTTTAACTCAAGCTCTTGATGTTTTTCTAATGTAATCTATAATTTTCTTTTATAGCCATGAAAAAAATTACAGTATAGCCTGCGTAGGGTAAGAAATTCCTGCTCTCTATAGCTCTTCATAATTTTATTCATTTAAACTAGACACATGGGAAGTCAGGAAAGAAACTCTGTCATCATACAGAAATCATGTCTAAGAAAAATGACAAGTTGCTGCTGTACAAATATTATCTATATTTTAAAGGAAAAATTAACAGTATCACACATTACAGAACATGCAACAAATTAGCTTTATTTTTTTCCTCTATCTGGCATTAAGCTTCACTGTTTTTTTGTAGTCAAGTGGTGAGTAGATAAAATTACTTGCTCAACAGTCAATCTTATGTCACAAATGTTTTTATTCCTCCAGGTATGCAAGCGAGTTTTCCTCATTGCAAAAGTGAGTTTTAGATTATTATATATTTCTAACTAAGCAGACAGGGAGATGCTGGGAGGAGGGAAGAGAAAAAAAAATCAAAATAAAAAAAATTGACAGGACAACATGAAAATAGAAAATGGAGAAAGTGCAAAGCGAAAGTCTCTTTCTATCACTTTATGGAACACACACAATTCTAGTACATAACACAGGAATGTTGAGAGTTTAGCATAATCAAAGCCCAATCAATAAATTGAAAATGAAGAGTACCTTGAAGCTAAACTAGAAAAATAATGAGTGAAATCAAGCGTGGTATAAGTTCAATGTCAAATACATCACAATAAAAGGGTTGTTTAGGGATTCAGCCAAAAGGGTGGAGTCAGAGTCTTTTCTATCCATCCTCATAACTAACTTCATTATTCTCTTGTTTAACCTAAGAAAAGCATTTTCAAAGCAGTTTACAATCAGATGTCACTAGCTGCTAGAAAGAATTTTTTTTTCAGTGTAACCTGAGACATGAATTAAAACCAGTATAATTATACTGCTTGTACACGCCACTCTGGCAGTTTTTGGACTTAATTTGTGCTACTTGGAAAGAGAATTAAGCTAAACTAAAGAAAAGCACCCTTATTCTATAATAGAAGTGTCCTTACAGGGCTTATATATTGATATAAGGATACCAGCGTAACTGGTAAAACTTTATCATGCTGATGAGGCCTGGAGAGTTTCAAGGATTCACAGTAGGGCAAAACAAAAACAAAAACAAACAAAAAACCTCAACAATAAACAACCATCCCCTCTCCCCCATACACATACACACACACTAAATTTTGCTTTTAAAGGGGAGAAAGGAGCCATTTGGTACTGCTTCACCCTATTTATAGGCACATGATTGGTTCAAAGGCTAAACCACATTGTGCAGTGTGCTGGATGAATAAAGAATAGCTATAATAAAAGGGAAAATACAATCACATAAACACAGAGCTCAGTGGACACGAAAGACACCTAAATATATGTGCATTAATCTCCCCCTCCCCCATGCACACACCCTCCTACTGCTCGCCTTATCCACCTGCTATAGTTTGAACTACGTGCATCATCTCTTTGGGGAGAGAGCTACCCACCTACTTGCTTAAGTGCCTGTGCGGTGCTAGCCCCCGCACTGGTCCCGCAGGTGCTCTAGGACAGGAGACCAGGCCCTGCGACCCCCACCCCAAATGTAAAGCGGGAACCTCACATTCTCCCCAAAGCCCAACTAAGAGTGGCGGCGCGGGGGGGGGGGGGGGGGAGCAGCAACGCAGTACGCGGGTAGCCACCCGCCTCCTCAGCGAATGTGGGGGGGGAGGGGAGGAGTCCGGGACCCCTGGGAGCGGGTAGCTGGACGCCTAGGCGGGGAACTGCTCGCAGAGGAGAAAGCGGCGGTGCTCTGGTCTGCGCCCACATGTCCCTGCCTGCGCCCACCCGCACCGTCTCCCGGGGCAACGCAAGAGGCCGCGCGAGCCCAGCGCCACCTCCCCACGCGTGAGGGTGCGGGGGGAGGGAGGGGGAAGGCCTCCAACCGTCCTTCTTACCTGAACCGCTACGTTCTGCCGGCGGCAGCCACCCGCACTAACGCCTCCCCCGCGCGAGACAGGCGTCCTAGTCCCCGCCCAGTCAGAGAAGGCGTAGACTACTCTGCCCCACCTCCCTCCGCCAACTGACCTATCACGGGCGCCGACCCCAGCCCACTATGGGCGGACACATGTCCCCCTCAACCCCGCCTCCTCGCCGTGACAGACAGGGCAGCGCGTTCCTACCATCCTAATCAGAGCTAACGGGCAGCTGGGACCAACCAAACCGTGCATGGGGGAGGGGGGGGGAATAATGGACCATGAACCCCCTTCCACAGTGTGAGAGGAGGCAACCTCTAGCTTCCTCCCCAAACCCAGTGCAAGTGGGGGCCAGGGCTGCCATAGTTGCTATTGGTCCTATTTACCTCCTGTTGTACGTTTGGTACGCCTGATATTTTTGGTACGTTTTAGGAATTTTTGTGCTAATATTATAAATTTTTGCTCAGAAGCCTCTAAGTTATAATTTCATGTTCCACACTCATTTTTAAAACGTTAACATTTCTTACATCTGATACATGTTCATTAATATCTTTTCAGTTTATTATGCAAATGAAGCCTGGGGAGACGAGACTGTGACTGCGTGTATTGTGTTATGTGATGCAATCATGTGATGTATTCCTCCTCTTCACGTGGCCGCGTCACTGGCCCAGCCGCCCTGGCGTCAGTTTGAGTTGCAGTGATGCAGTTAGCGCTGTGTTCCGGTTACTCGGCTACTTGTTTGCTTACTTTTACAAATCCTTTGTGAACATTTTGTGTTTTCACGTTGTTTTTGGTGAACCCATTATGAGTGAAGAGAAAAATATGGTTATTCGTTCAGATAGTGATGAAAATGATAAGGATAACACTCCTAAGAGAAAAAAACAAAAGTGTACAGCTTCTTACGAGAGAAAATTGCCGTCGAAGTTGTTGACACATGAAAAATTTTCTGGCTGGCTAGTAGTTAGTAAATACAACCCAGGTAAAGGTTTCTGCAAATTATGCAATTGCGAAATTGCTGGTAGTTTAAGTCAAATTGAAAGACATGAAAACACAGAAAAGCATAAAAAAACCCTAAAATCTACAAAACAAACTTCAAAAGTAACTGACTTTATGAAACCTGGTCCATCCTCTATTCACTCAGCACAGATAGCAGCTGCTGAGCTTAAACTGTGTGGATTTATTGCAGAACACAATTTACCTATAGCCCTTTTGGATCATTTGCCTGGCCTCGTTGCAAACGTTTGTCCAGATTCAAAAATAGCAAAGGATATCAAGTGTGCTAAAACCAAAGGAACATACATTTTTTCTAATGTGATCAGTGAACATGACTTCAGTAACCTAGTTTCTAAGTTGAAGGTGACAAAATTTTCTTTTATTATTGATGACATTTCTACTATCAAACAACTTGTTCTGGTAGCTAGACATTATGATACTGAAGTTCAAAAAACAGTGGACAAATTTCTAACACTATTAGAAATTAAAGACACAACTGCTCTTGGAATTTATAATTGCATAGAGGTGTTTTTTAACAGTAATGAAATCTCTTTTGAAAACCTAATAGGATTTGCCAGCGATAATGCTACTGTTATGATGGGAAGCAAAGGAGGAGTTCAGCATCTCTTAAAACAGAAAATTTCTCATATCTTCATACAACCTTGTGTTTGCCATTCATTGTACTTGTGTGCTCCTAAAGCCTGCACTGCACTGCCACATTATTTAGAAGAGTTAGCCAGAAATATTTTTTCATATTTGAGCAATAGTCCTAAGCGCCTAAATGAATATAAAGAATTTCAAACATTTACAATTACCAATCCTCAAAAAAATATCCACATTAGCTACACAAGATGGCTTTCCCTTGAGCAAGTGGTGAAAAGAATTTTAGAACAATGGCCTGCACTTTTAATGTTCTTTACATCTGCTGCATTAGAAGATGGCATTCCTATGGCTTCAAGAATTCTAGAGGGATTACAAAATCCAATTACAAAAATGTATTATGCTTTCTTAGCTTACATTTTGCCTGACATCAATAAGCTCAATTTGGAGTATCAAGCAGAAACATTGAGAATTCATAAGTTAAGGAATTCTATTAATACTAGTGTTAAAGGGATTCTCAGTAATTTCATCAAACGAGAAATTTTGAAACCTAATGATATAAGTAAAATCAATATTAATGATCCTTCAACATATCTCAGGATAGATGACATTTATTGTGGTGCCACTGTAGAAAGCATTTACCTGGATAATTCAGGAAAAATTTCCCGGAAAGAATTGCAAGAATTTCAAGTAAAAATTTTAAATTTCTATGTTTGCCTTACAAAGCAGATGTTTCAGCGCTTTTTATCTTGTGAATTGTTTGCAAAATTGGAGTTGCTTAAGGCGTTGGACCCAGCTAATGTTATTGAGGGAAGGCCTAAATCAATTATCCCACTAGTTATGAAATTTCTAACCTAGTCGATGAACAAATAAATGAAGAATGGAGGGAGCTGACAACGCAAGATCAACCTCCTAATGCTGAAAAAATGCCTGAAAATTTTTGGTTTAACATATCTCAAGAAAAATGTGGTGACGAATATCACTTCTCTCTGTTGTCAAAATTTATGATCAATCTTCTTTCATTGCCTCACTCTTCAGCAGCTGCTGAAAGAGTTTTCTCCTTACTCAACAACATTAAAGTTAAAAATCGTGCATCTCTGAAAATGTCCACCTTAAATACATTAATAAGATCTAAATCTTTACTTCAAGACATTAACTGCACAACGTGGAATCCACCAAAAGAGCTTTGTGATAGAATGCAACAAAAAAGATGGTATAGTAATGAAGCAGTTGACGAAAAAGTTCTCTTTTAACAAAATATAAGGTAAGTTGAAAGTATTTCTTCCATTTCGATGTTTTAGTAAGATGTAATGTAAGTTAAATGTATTTTTTCCTGCTTAAGATGTTTTATAGGGTTTATATATTGATGTTTAAAATTTGGTACGTTTTTGTGTGTTTTGGTACCTTTTCGTGAAAAGTTTGGTACTATTACGAAATAAATTTTGGCAACCCTGGTGGGGGCAGCCCCAGCGTAAAGAGGGGAACAGCCAGTGGGACCTCTCAGCCCCAGTGCAAGTGGAGGAGAAACGATGCACTGACCCAGCCTTCTCAGTCACTATTCCCTCAGCTTTTCCATGATAGGGGCTACTTGCATCCTGGCAGAAGTCACTTCATTCCATAGCTTATGAGTTCTCATTGCACCCAACATCCACAAAAGCATCCTCATTTCGGCAGCAGTGAAGTTGCTCTTCTCGCTGCCTCATTAGACAACCTTCTGATCCATACAGCATGAGTGACCTAATCACAGGTCTTGTGATGCGTTCCCATCAGCTCTCTCCATTTCCATCAAGTGCTCTTCCTGTGACTCCTAATATTCCACAGTCCCATTTCCATCAACTCTGAACCAAGATATTTAAATTGTTGAACTCTATAGCCTGATAAATTATGTAGTGAAGACAAGACCTATGGATGGAATTGGAGTCGATCTAATGGATAAGAGAAGGGGAGATCTGAGATGCCTATCTTTTGGGGCTGTATAAGATGGTGGGGCAAGAAGGTTGGATCTGCTACTAAATGGATTCTCTAGCCCAGTTTTCTCAAACTGGGGGTCCTGGTCCAAAAAGGGGTTGCAAGACTATTATAGGAAGTGGAGCCGACAGCTATTGCGGGCCCCTGAGCAAGGCATGTGGGGGCAGCTCCATGCTGCTTCAAGGGGCAAGCATCACGAGAAAGGGACAGGGACAGGGCAGCCTGCTCTCAGAGCCGCTAGGACTGTGCACCCCTGTAGCCAGACAGGAACCCCCCTTGTAACATCCAATTTTGCTTGCCTGGATATGGCAGGCTGCTGTGACCGTGAATTGCTGTAAACAGAGATATGCCAATTGCTGACCAAGAGGCTTCTGAGGAGTGCCCTTGAGTGAAACCCATATTGATACGAACACACAGCCGTCCGCGGGGAGAGGAATCTCTCGCCCAGTAAAAAAATGTCTAGTACTCACAATTTAGTTATCTCTCTTGCAAGTGTAAATTAACTTGAAACTTGCTTGTAAGAACTGGCTCCACAGAAACGGACCAGTACAATTTGGCATCTTATATAAGAAAGAGGATACGGGCGCCTATGGGTATAAAGATGGGTCCAGCAGCACATTTACTCTGAGTGTCAATCTACTATCTATCTGCTGGTCAGGTTAGGTGTATGACCTCCCGAGGTTGCACGGGGACGCCCACCTCGTATTCGTCTTTCCTAGGAATTGAGGGACCGGCCCTGGCTTGACCCGCTGGAGTTGAGAGGCACAGAAGGGGGTAAAAATTGTACCTGGATGTGGTCCTTTGTCTTAAGTGTACACATAGACTTAGAGCTCTTTAAAGATTAAGCTGTCACTTGGTACAATTATTTCTATTTTCTATCTTTATTTTCTTTGTAACTATTTTTTATATCTATATTTGCTAGCAGTTAAGAAATAGAGCAATAGCCATTGTAACCATATGCTTTATAAGTCTTTTTAATTAACCTCAGAGGGGTAGCCGTGTTAGTCTGAATCTGCAAAAGCGACGAGAAGTCCTGTGGCACCTTATAGACTAACTAAAGTGTAGGAGCATAAGCTTTCGTGGGCAAAGACCCACTTCGTCAGATGCATCTGACATGCATCTGACGAAGTGGGTCTTTGCCCACGAAAGCTTATGCTCCTACACTTCAGTTAGTCTATAAGGTGCCACAGGACTCCTCGTCACTTTTAATTAACCTGTAACTGTTTAAGTTTTTAACCTGACTCCTTCAGTTGCTGTAACAGAACCAAGCACAATTTAAAAGAACTTCAGCTGGTCATAAGGGACAGGTATAGGAAGAGCTTGGGCGTTTGGATCGTGTCACTCCCAGGTGACAGATCCGTTGGGGCAGCTCTCAATCTTCCCTAGACTGCCCGCTGCAAAGGGATCCTGTATCCTAGCAGCTAAAATCTGAGATGTAATAAGCTCTTCCTATTAACTCGGGGCATCTGTCAGCCTGTTGGCTGCCCTCCGCGACGGGACCCCGGTCCTAGCGGTAAAGGCACGGACGTTAAACCTTTTCTCGGTAACACACACACACACACACACACACACACACACTCTACCCTGACCGTCGGCTGACAACCCCTCTCAACTTCAGCCCACTGAGCCACATGGAGCGGCGCTTCAGCAGTGATTCAAAGGGGCCCAGAGCTCCAGGCAGCTGTAGCTCAGAAGTAAAGGTGGCAATAGCATACCAAGCCATCCTAACTATGCCAAGAGGAGGAGTCGTGAAGATGACAGATGATGGAGAACGGGAGTTAGGAATCACAAGTGTGGTGAAAAACACAAAATACTTAAGTTGTAATTTTGCATTTGGATTTACTTACTCTGGTTCAGAAGACATTCCAAGTCCCCAGTGTGTTTTGTGCAATGAAATTTTGGTCAATAGCAGCCTAAAAACAAATAAAATCCAGCAACATTTACATACATGAACTTGAGCAACAGAAATTGTTATCTGTAAATCAATTATGACAGCCAAACTCTGAAGGTAGCTTATCCTGTTTCACTTTTAATCACTAAAGCAAAAAATCTCACACCATCTCGACTCTCTTCTTCTTGAGGCTAAACAAATATGAGAAACTATGATTGGCAAATATGCTGCCATTTGGCTGAGATTTATTGCACTGTGAATTGTCATATTGACAACATGTCCAATGACATAAGAGAGCCAATGATGGAAAGGATTCAAAAGAACTAGTTCTTTTCCTTACAGAATCTACTGATGTTTTGTTGGCAGCAGTTATTGGTCTATGTGGGTATGTCTACACTACCACCCTAGTTCGAACTGGGGTGGTTAATGTAGTCATACAAACTTGCAAATGAAGCCCGGGATTTGAATTTCCCGGGCTTCATTTGCATGTTGCCGGGCGCTGCCATTTTTAAATGTCCGCTAGTGCGGACTGCGTGCCCGCGGCTACACGTGGCACGAACTAGATAGTTCGGACTAGGCTTCCTATTTCACGAGGAGTAACGGTAGTTCGGAATAGGAACCTAGTCCGAACTACCTAGTTCGAGCCCCGTGTAGCCGCGCTGCACGGGGTTCGAAGCAGCGGGGATTTAAAAATGGCGGCTCCCCGCTTATGCTAATGAAGCCCGGGAAATTCAAATCCCGGGCTTCATTAGAAAGTGCGGTATGCATACATTACCCCGCTGGTTCGAACTAGCGGGGTAGTGTAGACATACCCTCACAGACATTTACGTCCCCTTCCCCCCTATTCCCCTTCTGTTCTAAAATTTGATTTGTCCTTTTCATATGTGTTCATTTTTTTTAATTGTATCCTTTGGTATATATGGTTGTGCCAATTTTCTTCCACTATTTGATCTAAGGAAGTGGGTCTGGCCCACGAAAGCTCATCACCTAATAAACCATCTTGTTAGTCTTTTAAGTGCTACATAGTCCTGTTTTTGTTTCACATATCTAGCTGATATTTTTGACTGTTTAAATTCATTGAATGAGTAGCATTACAAGGAAAAAGAAACTAACATTCTCAAACTCAATGACAAAATTAATGCCTTAACTAAAAATACTTGGAAATCACAAGTCAACAACAACATTTTTCAAATGTTTTCAATACAGAACGATTTCCTGGATTTCTCATCCAATAGCCTTATCATTGGAGATATAAAAGAAAATGTCTCTACATTCCAATCCTAGTTTTTGAAATGTTTTGTTGATTGTAACCTAACCATATTTAATTGGATAAGAAAACCATTTGACTGCCCATTGCCTTACCTCAAAATTAAAATCTCACCTTGAAAACTCAAGGGCTACGTCTAGACTGGCATGATTTTCCGGAAATGCTTTTAATGGAAAAGTTTTCCTTTAAAAGCATTTTCGGAAAAGCGCGTCTAGATTGGTACGGACGCTTTTCTGCAAAAGCACTTTTGCGCAAAAAAAGCCCCAATCGCCATTTTCGCGATCGAGGCTTTTTGGCGCAAAACAAATCTCAGCTGTCTACACTGGCCCTTTTGCGCAAAAGTTTTGTGCAAAAGGGACTTTTGCCCGAACAGGAGCAGCATAGTATTTCCGCAAAAAGCACTGATTTCTTACAGTAGGAAGTCAGTGCTTTTGCGGAAATTCAAGCGGCCAGTGTAGACAGCTGGCAAGTTTTTCCAGAAATGTGGCTGATTTTCCAGAAAAACTGGCCAGTCTAGACACAGCCAAGAGGAATTGAGTGACATTTTATGTGATTCCATTCTGAAGCAGCAATTCCAATCTCAGCCTCTAGCTAATTTTTGAGTTTATCTAAAAGCAGCCTAGACCCAAATCTCAACTACAACAAGTAAAGTGCTTCTACCATTTGAAATCACTTACTTATGCAAATCTGGTTTCTCAGCTTGGAGGTATTTTAAGCAGGTGTGGGAAACCTTTTTTGCATCTGGGGGCACCGACCCACAGAAAAATCAGTCTGGGACCACCAGCCACATACAAGTGAGAAGCAAAACAAAAACCCCTTGCTGATGTGTCCCTACCAGCTGAGAAGCAGAAAAAAGAGAGAGAGAGAGAGAGACAGTCACCTCACACACAATTTAGGGCACATTACTCTTCTGGGGTAATGTGCCCTAAATTGTAACCAGAGAAGATTCAAATCTATATTTCTATCAGTTGACATACTTTCCAATTTTCTTATTTCAAATTTAGAGATATACATGTTTTTCTAATAAAAGATGTAAGGAGCCTGTTTGGTGCTAGCCACTTAATCTATACTGATCTGGGATTTCATTTTGAGACAGCAGTTTCTGATGCCTTCTGTAATTGCTGTACTCACAGATTACCCACATTGCACCAAGAACTTGAACTGATGCTATTTGAGGATTGTATTTTTGGAACTGGAGATTTATTCAATTTTCTTCCACTTGAAACCTTCCTTTTCAAAGATGTCTATGACTGAGCCAGAAAGCTTAATGTTTATAACATATGGATATTAAGGCTTATTTGGAATGGATGTCCCATTTCAGACTAATTAGGAAAGGTTACTTCTAACAAATACTGAATATCAGATAAATCTTCTTTATCGTATACAATACAGCTGCCACCCAAAATCTTCAAAGACATTTTAGCAAACGGTCCAAACTTTTGAAATCTAGTTATGAAAATAACTGGACATTTTATTTCCCCATCTGGCTGTTGAAGATATTCACAACTGTAGACAGAACTGAAGAGATCTTATAATTTGTGGCTCCTCAGTGCTGGGATACAGTCATTTCTCAAGTATGCTGCCCTGTAAAGTCAGGATTCTCATAGACAAAGCACTCTCCACTTAACACATTTATGGATTGTGTTTTCTCAAATTGGAAATAATTCCTAAACCATTAATATTGGAACTCTTAGTCACCAAGTATTTTTCAATGAACATCATATGGGGGGTTGTGAAATCTGGAATAGGTTACAGCTCTTCTCTATAACCACCCCAATTTTTCTATTTCTGGTACACACCTTCCTCCAGCAAATGATGACTTGCAAACTGATTTCTTGTAAGCAATCCAAATGCCTCCCTGCACTTTTATGGACCCACTGATGTAAATGGCAGTGTCTTCTTTTCTCCTAGTACTTGCTTTTCATCTTTAGTAAGCTTGACTATTTCTGATTCTAGTTTCATATATTTCCCTTCAAAGAGAGGATTCTTGGAAATTATTACCTTAGTGCTATGCCCCAATTTACTCTAGGGAACAAGACTACTGTGTTGTGCCAAATATATGTTTCCTCTTTGTTGTCAAAAAATGAAATTACAATGCCTAACCCCTCTAGTTCTGCACATAGGTCAATTTGACAGATGCTGTAATCATTTACTAAGGCTGTGTCTAGACTGCATCCCTTTTCCGTAAAAGGGATGCAAATTAGACACATCGCAATTGCAAATGAAGTGGGGATTTAAATCCCCCCCACTTCATTTGCATAAACATGTCTGCCACTTTTTTCCGGCTCGGAGCTTTGCCGGAAAAAAGCGCCAGTCTAGACGGGGATCTTTCAGAAAATAAAGCCTTTTCCGAAAGATCCCTTATTCCATTTTTTATACGATCTTCTTCTGGAAGGGGCTGATGTTGAGAGAGTTTACTTTTGTTAAATTCAATTTTAGGGGGTCCCTTATGAGTCTGAGATGTTTTCTTTCTAAATTGCTTTTCTTTTCTAGAACAACAGCAGAAGAAACAAGATCACCCAAAACAGGATCCTCTTTTGCAGTGTTCTCAGTCTGATTTCTCTCTCTTTGTGGAATGTCATCAAATGATTGATATTTCCTTCTTTTTGCCAGATCTCTTAATAGAAGATACATTTTTCCTGTATCAACAAACTTCTCCTGATAAATATCTAATGTTAGAAGTCACTGATGCTGTATAGAATATTAATAAGACCTGTTTTAAATCATGGACACCAAGCCTTTAATTCAACTTCTAAACCAACCATTAAAAATTAAAGTAAATCATAGCACAAGCTCTATGAATAACATATGTAGTGCAAGTATCACGAATCCATTGTATGTGCTGCAGCTAGCAACCAGCAAAATGTCTATACATTTAAGAATTAAATTGTCAGGTTTAAAGTTTTGGGTGAAAGTTAATGGAAACAGGAAAGATAAGAGTACAAAATGGATATATAAGGACTGTTGGGAATTAGGAACAATCAACTCTTCCTTTTTGCGCAAAAAACCCTCTTGTGCAAGAGCCGTCTACACAGCTCCTTTTTGCGCAAAAGCCTCTTGCGCAAAAACGGCTGCTCATTAATTATGTAAATGAAGCGTGGCAATATTCCATGCCGAGCTTCATTTGCATAAGCTTTTCCGCAAGAAGGCTACAGTGTAGACGTAGCCCTGGAGAGCCCCTCATCCCTACTCTCCAGTTTTTTATTTGGAATTATACAATAAAACAAAGGGAAGAGCAGGACTGTCAAATAAGATGACTAAGGCTATACCTAGCAAAGGAGGTCAGCACTGCCAAATTAATACTGTCTGCTGTAGCCAGGACAAAACTGGTAGAGTGGGAACAGACTTGTATCCTCGAGGTAGGAATTTAGAGATCTATGAGACTGTCTAATCCTGTGGTCATTGTAATAGGCTTACTGCGAGCATTCACCTGGATAAGGGACTCTTGTCTATACGTGACTGCTCTCCTATCTGACCCTTTATTGGTATAATGGCAATTAAAAGTCTTGGAAAGTAAGAATGACACAAATAATGAAATATTGTTCTTAGCTATGGAGTTAGTACAACTAGATATACATATAGTAATAGTGTCGATTCCAATGAATATAAGGGTTACTGCGAGCATTGATACTGGTCACTAATAAGACAGATAAAGTTGACAAAATGATTTACAAATTGGCGGTTGATGTAAAAATCCCTCTGAGTACTCAGGACTCCAAAAGTTAGGTTAAGAGAGGAATTAAGGAGCAATGGCAAGAAAACTATGGACCAAAGCAAAAAATAAACAAAAAAAAAGGATGAAGATTCTGTGAAATATGTCCTAAACTCGAGGACAATGATATACTTAATAGCTATGATAAATGAAGTGAAGTAACTATATTTAGATTGCCAACAGGTCACTGTGACCTGAATGGCAATTTATATTTACTAAATAAGTACAAGGACTGGTTGTGTGATACATGCAAAGTCCAAGGAACAGTTGAGCATCTGCTGTGGCAATGCAGGAAGCATTACACAGAAAGATTCTTTATGAAGAACTGAGATGCCTCAAGGTAAAAGAATATAGTCTAAAAGGATTAATGAATACCAAGATAGTGATAGCATTTATAAAGTATTGCTTTTGCTTTTTTATGGATACAAGAAAGGGTGAAAGGAAATTATTTTTTGCTTATGTGAAAACTGCTATAGATGCTGCTAAGGCTGTTTTGCTAGAAAATGTTGAAAAAAGAACAGAAAAAGGAAGAAAAGGAAAGGATTGCAGGGGAAGTACTCTGCGGTCACTCCCTAGGAGAAGGAAGATTTCTTTGGGACTACAGAGTTTGGTAAGAAGTTGGGAGGAGGGACTGAGAGCAGTTACAGTTGTTGCCTGGGAGGAAAGAATTTAGGTTAGCGAATCTAGAAGAGGATAGGGATAGAGAAGGGAAGTAGGAGGGAATCCAGGAAAATAGCAGTGGGGTCTGGGAGCAAATAGACTATAAGTGCTGTACATAGGGTGCCTAGACTGGAACACAATATGGGAGGGGGGGACAACATTTCCCTAGCTTCCACTTGGAAGGGGTGCCATATGGACAGCTGGTCAAACAAAACTACTCAGTGTGTCACATAATGACCAAGCCAGAAGACTGAGTTGTGAAGAGAGAGCACTACCACAACAGAGTGACCATTGGCAGGGGGGACCATATTGGATGAAAGCTACTACATTTTGCCTCATTTGAAAGTGACTATCACAGTACCATCCTCTCCTGCTAATATCAATATGAGTTTTGACATTCACTGAATGTGATGAGAGTTTAGAAGAAACCAACAATAAATAGATACTAAGGATACATTTGTAAAATAATTTTAAAATGTGATTGTTTTAAAAAAATCTAATGATTTGCTAAAATATGGACTTCTGAATGATTTTTGAGTATGAATCAATTGTAATATCATTTTGAAAACATTGGCAAATGACTATCCATCTGACATAACCTTTTCTATTTGGAGGATAGGAAGCCTTGCAATTGTTGAACTATTTCATTATGCAAAATTGCACCACGAGGAACATGGGTCGGGTGCAAACAATGGTCCCAGAACAGATGGGAGAGAGAGTTATTTGTGTTTGATGTTGCAGAACCAGTAGATTATGTAAGCAGGAAAAAAGAGTAGGTGGAGCAGCCTGGAGGCTAGGTGACTAGTTGCTAAGTGTGTGAGTTAGTTTTTCAGCTGGCTTAGAGAGAAGGGAATCTAGCTGGCCCTATCCCCAAAGATGGGTTGAACTGAAGGCTCCTGATTCTTGTCACAACAAGTCTGAGCTACGCTGTGTCCCTGTCAATGAATAAACCTTCCGTTCTACTTGCTGGCAGAAAGTCACATATGGCTGCATATAGGGGTGCAGGGCCCAGTGACTCCTGCACACTGAGTGACACATCCAGCTAAATAAAATCATGCCAGACCATGGGTATTGTCAGAACAAGGAGTGCTGGACTAGAGAGGTTCAACTGTAGTAGGTTTTTTTGTTTGTTTCCTCATTACACAAGATCTAGTATATGGAATAAAATGATAACCCTGGTTAATACTCATTTTTCTCCTCTGTGAAGACCAAAAAGAAGTAATATAATTTTAACAAAAAAGACTGGGATCCTGAACCAAAGACTACTGAAGTCAATAAAAAGACTCATCTGTGTCATGGCCTTTGATTCAAGTCCTTAATCATTTTGGATATGTCTACAATACAAAGTTAATTCTAACTAACAGCCGTTAGTTCGAATTAACTTTCATAGGCGCTACACTTACAAACCGCTAGTTTGAACTAGCGGAGCGCTTAATTCAAACTAGGTAAACCTCATTCTACGAGGACTAACACCTAGTTCAAATTAAGTAGTTCGAATTAAGGGCTGTGTAGCCACTTAATTCGAACTAATGGGAGGGTAGCCCTTCCCAGGTTGCCCTGGTGGCCACTCTGGGCCAAACCAGGGAAACTCTTCTGCCTTCCTCCAAGCCCCGGAGCCCTTAAAGGGGCATGGTCTAGCTACACTGCTTGTGCTAGTTGCAAGCCTGCCAGCACCCAGCCAGCAGACCCTGCACCTGCATGGCATGAGCCAGCCACCCGCTGCCACCCAGCCATCCACCTCTTCCCAGGACCAGGCTGGCGGCTCACAGGAGCCTGCCCGGGGCCGCAAGAGGCAGGTGCCCACCTGGTCTAGTGCGGAGATCGTGGACCTCATCGAGATTTGGGGGAAGGCCTCCAACATCCACAATCTCTGCACTAGACACAGGAAAACGGCCCTCTATGGCCACCAAAAGCCACATGCGAACCCAGGAGCAGGTTTGCATGAAAATCAAGTTGGTCCAGTGAGACCCCCAACCCTGAGCCCTGAGCTTAGAACATAAGAACATAAGAATGGCCATACTGGGTCAGACCAAACGTCCATCTAGCCAAATAGCCTGTCTGCCGACAGCAGCCAACGCCAGCTACCCCGGAGGGGATGGACCGAAGACAATGACCAAGCCATTTGTCTCATGCCATCCATCTCCAGCCTACCACAAACAGAGGCCAGGGACACCATTCCTACCCCCTGGCTAATAGCACTCCATGGACCCAACCTCCATGAATTTATCTAACTTTTCTTTAAACTCTGTGAGGGTATGTCTACACTACCCTCCTAATTCGAAATAGGAGGGTAATGTAGTCATACCGCAATTGCAAATGAAGCCCGGGATTTGAATTTCCCGGGCTTCATTTGCATAAAGCCGGCCGGCGCCATTTTTAAATGCCGGCAGTTCGAACCCCGTGCCGCGCGGCTACACGCGGCACGGAGTAGCTAGTTCGGATTAGGAAGCCTAATCCGAACTAGCTACTCCGTGCCGCGAGGCTACACGCGGCACGGAGTAGCTAGTTCGGATTAGGCTTCCTAATCCGAACTAGCTACTCCGTGCCGCGTGTAGCCGCGCGGCACGGGGTTCGAACTGCCGGCATTTAAAAATGGCGCCGGCCGGCTTTATGCAAATGAAGCCCGGGAAATTCAAATCCCGGGCTTCATTTGCAATTGCGGTATGACTACATTACCCTCCTATTTCGAATTAGGAGGGTAGTGTAGACATACCCTTATAGTTCTAGCCTTCACAGCCTCCTGTGGCAAGGCGTTCCACAGGTTGACTATGTGCTGTGTGAAGAAGAACTTCCACTTATTAGTTTGAAGCCTGCTATCCCATTCATTGGGGTGTGTCTAAACTACATTGCTCCATCGATGGAGCCATGTCGATTAGGCTAATTGGTAAAGGGAAATGAAGCCGTGATTTAAATAATCCTTTATATATATAGTCCTTTATATTTTACATCAGGAAGGGGGGCTAGGGAGGGGTAAGTGGAAGGAGGTGAGGGAGGAATGGGGCACGAGCCCCCAATGGGGAGGACTGGGGTGGCTCTGCAGGCTCCTCGGGGTGGAAGCTCTCCTGCAGGGCATCCTGGATCCTGACAGCCCTCCGATTGGCCCCCCCCGGATGGCAGCCTGCAGCAAGTGCAGCCAGGTTGATGGCTGAGTGCTGTGACGTGCCGAGTGCGGGCACTCAGGGCACTCCAAGACAGGACTGCTTTGCTTTCCCTCATCGAGGTAGACAAGCAAGAGGGGAACCCTGAGAACTGTCTGTCCGGGGTGGGGGTCGGGTCCCATTAAGCACAGCCCTCGGCTAGCCTGAGGCAGCAGCTCCACACTCTAAGTCCTAACCTGATGCCCTGTTGGCACTGGTTCTAGCCAGCCTTAATTTCGGTTCAGGGTACACTCAATGTGGACATAAAATGCTAATTCGAATTAGTTTTTAGGTCTAGATGCACTAGTTCGAATTAAGTTAGTGCTGTAGTGTAGACATACCCTTCCTCAGTCTGTGAGGACTACAATTTGTGGTTAAATGGAAAAAAATGAAGTTAATACTGTAAATGTGATTAAATAAACTATGCTGATAGCTAGCCTGAGCCTGCCAATCCTTGCACAAGTGACGTTAGCTGGAAATATAGATACTTAGGCTTTCTGAAAAAGTGGGCCCAGAGCTATTTTCTGTGGTTAAGGGGCGTGGTTCTTTTCTCAGCACCAGTGATGCAAATCAGGAGTAACTCCAATAAAGCCATGGATAGAATTATATCAATGCAAACCAATGAATTCTATGTGAGGGATAAATCCATTTTCTGATGTTCCTCAATTATGTGGCACAATTGGCCTATTCCATCTAATATCTCTTTTCAACAATGTAATACTTGTTTTCTGTTTCAAAAATACCTTTTTGTTCAATCTTCTCTCTCTAGTCACAGAAGAAATCTATTCCTTGAGTACAAGGGTGAATCTTGAGCTCTTTTCTAGTTTCCCAAAGGGAACAGAACACTTGGAGCTCCATTGTTCCCAGTGGGTGCAGATTTAACATAATGAATTCATAGGCCACTTTGTTTTGAGACATCCAACATAGGAGGTTAGGAAGGGGTATGGCTATAATGTGTACTGATAGGCCCTGCCTATATAGGGCCTCAATCAGCCAGTATAGAATAGAATGGCCCCATGCATGCCGGGGCCAGGATAAGCATGGCTGCAGCTGAGTAAGCTTAAGATTTCCTGCCTGCTTGGAAGACATGGCAATATTATTTTAACCATCTTCATTATTTTAATCTAAACATCTCTTTTCATTCCTTACTTAATATTATAATTGCAGTAGAGTTTTTGGATGTATAAATTTGTGTTACTTCCTGAAATATTAAAAACATCAGGTTTTAACATGACAAAATCCAATTCATTCCTCAAGATTTATTCAGTATCCATGTTCTGGCAATTTAAACGGCACACATCACCAATATGCATGTCTGTATACATTAATTTCCAGTTGCTCCCATCAGTGATTTGGCATTCCTCTCACTCAGTATTACACAAATTAAACAATTTCCCAGAGGGAAGTGATAATTAATTAAATTTTATAGAGTTTTAAAATAAGTCCCTGCATGCACGTTCAATTTGTAATCATTTAATATTTCTAAAGTATATTATTTGAGTAAAACAAATCTATTTCTTCTGATTTTATTTGATAAACAGGAATAAATAGATATACCACATTAAACATTTTATTATAGACTCCAACAAGTGTAGGTTGAAAGCCTAGGAAAGCACTTTTGTATACTAATTCAAAGCTGTGATTCCACAATGTATGTATGCAGTGACAAAGTAGAAGTAGTGATACTATATATTGCTAGTTTAATTTTTGTTGTTGCTACTGCTGCTGCTTTGGAAGGGAATGTTGCCTGGCAGCCAGCATTAATAAATGACTAATCTATTGTACAAGACAGTGCATCTAAAGCTGAAATAAAATACTTACCCTTATAATGTGATCCTTCTATAGTGTCACCTACACTGGAAAAGGTTATTAAAGGATTAAAATTACCCTGTAAAAATTTTCCAATTTGCTAGAAATAATGTCACTAATGCAAAAGTTATTTGTCCTATTATTCAGAATGTATGGCCACGTTTTAGTAGCTCATTGAGTATGTATCATTTCACTTACCACTAATAATGTTAATAAGATTTTTTATGAGTACCAAACTATTTTTAGCTGATCTACACAAACAATTACATTTGCATCTATCAAGACGTATCCTGGCAACAGTACATTTTTAGATTCCTAACAATTTAGTCTTTTCATTTTATGCAAATTACCTGCTATTGCAAGTAATGAGAATTCAAGATGGCTGACTTGTATAGCTCTGAGCTATAGATGGAATTTAGGAGAATGGTATATTTTACATTTTCTTCAATATCACCAAAAACGGAAGGTTTGATTCTTGATTGAGAAGTTACATTCAGCCCTATGTTTTACATAGACAGGCTACCTTAGGTGGTATCCTGAGAAGAAATTTTACCGAAAGTCTGAATTTCTTCTGTGCACTCCCTTGATCTGTGGGTGAGAAATAATTTGCTGTAGCTCTTAACATTGTAAAGCATGTTTTCCCACATGCACAGTTACAGCTCTGCTGGCAAACACATCATAGGTGTGAGAGACAGAACTGAAGCTGTACCCATTTCCCATTCTTCTGCATTGCTATCCTGCCTATTTGCTATCAAGGAAAAGTATTTGTCCCCCAGAACTAGTAAGTAATGTTTATAACTTAATGTTTAACCAGTTAACTAATTATATGGGATTTTACATCCCTAACATAAACCTCTACTGTTCTGATTCAGTAGCACTTTATACCCATTTGTAGTGAGGAATCAGGCTAAAAATATTTTGTTTTCCAATTTTATTTGGCAGCAACTAGAATATACAAGTTTAAGTCCCTGTTACATGTGTTTAGTCTAATGATGAGAAGTGAGCTATGAATGTCATTTATCTGGAGATGTCTGGAAAGTCAGAAATTTTATGCCTTCAGAATTGTCTTTCCCTTTTTTAGTCAATATGAATAGAAAATTAAAGTATAACACAAAGCATGGTTAAAGTCTTCATCTGAGACTGTGCCAGAACTAGAGCTATTTAAAACCTTTACAGCCTACTAATTTTAAGTGTAATTCCTGATATTTGCGTGTGTGTGTGAGAGAGAGAGAGAGAGAGAGAGAGAGAGAGAGAGAGAGCGTGTGTGCGTGTGTTTTATAGGTCCCCATGCGTACTCATTCACTGACAATATGAGTTGTTATAGCTAGCAGCTATACATGCTAACTAAAGATGCAGCCACTTATGCTTTTGGATGTGGTGATCCCCATTTCTGGTATCCCGGTATCACACCTCCACATCAGCTACTAGAAGTGGGCCACATCCTCCCTGACTGAATTGACCTCTGGACTTCCTCCTGATTGGTACTCCTTTCTTTTCTTTTGTCTGTATATTTATACCTGCCTTAGAATTTCCACTATATGAATCTGACGAAGTGGGTCCTTGCCCACGAAAGCTTATGCTCCAATAAATCCGTTAATCTATAAGGTGCCACAGGACTTCTCGTTGTTTTCCCAACATGCATCACATTTAGATTGAATGCTATTTTATTATTTTCTGCCCACCAGGAAACCATGCAATTGAAAGCTGATGCCTAATGCAAAAGTTTCTACTAGGTGAGGAATGTTTTATTCAAATAAACATGTTTAGGTCACAGCACTAAATAAACATTTTCAGCTCTGCTACTCTGGCAGTTTTTATTATTAATGAAGTATCACCAATGTGCACATTTCTTCACAGTATGTAGATGATGACATGCCCTTACTGTATGGTTGCTTAACCTGAGGCTAATGAGAAAAAACAGAGGGATGTGATTACAAAGTTTGTATTTATTACTTGTGGTCTATGAACTTCATGACTTCAGGGTTTTGTCCAGCAGAAACTGAGTTACTGACAGTCAGCTCATAGCAACTTTTTAGAGGTTTTCTCTCTCTCTCTTCAATGGTAATTGCTGTGTACAGCTCTGTGAAAAGAAGCACAGACAGGCATATTCAGTTTTGCGTACAACAGCTCCATTCTCGCTGTCCTGTCAACAGTCAAGTTCAATATAACTCTTACCTCCATTTCTGAACCAGGATTACAGAAAGGCAGAGGGTTTTCTAAAGAAAGCAATTCCCCTGTGAAACGTCTCTACCTTTAGTGACAGCTTTCAACCTATAAGCATTACCCACATCACTAATTCAGCATGTGACATTCAGAAAGAATAGCAGATATTAGTAGGAGCTTCCCCATTTCATCTGCTCTTTGCAGGAATATAGTATTTTACTACTTATAGGTTTATAAGATGAGTAATATTTATATGCTGCAGCTGTGGCAAAAATCAACCCATATTAATAAGGCTGCATTTTTATTACATCTGCCATCTTTTAAACAGATTTCCAACATTTTTCCAGCCACATTCAGCTGCGTTTTCCAATTTATAAATATAACCTTTTATTGCTTGTTTTGCTGATTCTCTGACTCAGTCTTAAATGTCTTTTTTTTCCATTTAATTTTTTTGTTTTATTTTAAGGATTTTGAGTCAGCAGCAAGTCTCCTTATAACCCTGGGAAAAATCAGATTCAGTCATCTATATAATCTGAGAGATTTAAATTCATGCATCACAGACTAGAGGCAGGAGAGATTATTTCCTGATTCATAGAGTCATAGGACAAATCTACACTACATCAGCGCAGCTGCACCACTGTAGCATTTCTGGTGAAGACCCGCTATGCTGATGGGAGAGTGCTCTCCCATTGACATAATTACCCCACTTCAGCGAAGCTGAACACAGTAGAAGCTGTGTTGGGAGGAGAATGTATCCCATGTGAATAGCACCGGTGTGGATAGAGTGAAACTTTTGTCTCATGAGATGTGAGGGATTCACACACTTGAGCAATTCAAGTTATATCAACTAGTGTAGAGTAGTATCGAGCTGCCCATAGATTTTAAGGCTAGAAGGAACCATCATGATCATCTAGTCTGACCTTCTGTGTATCACCCACTAACTCCTGTAATAGACCCATAATATCTGGGGGTATATCTACACTACCACTCTAGTTCGAAGTTGGGTGGTTAATGTAGTCATACGAACTTGCAAATGAAGCCCAGGATTTGAATTTCCCGGGCTTCATTTGTATGTTGCCAGGCGCTGCCATTTTTAAATATCTGCTAGTGCGGACTTCGTGCCCGCGGCTACACGCGGCATGAACTAGATAGTTCGGATTAGGGTGAGTTGTTGAGTGTACCACGTCCTCAAAACTTGATTTAAAAACTTCATGTTATGGATAATCCACCATTTACACTAGTTTATACATATATTTCATGATGCAGAGGAAGGCAAAACAATTACCCGTAGAACCTATGCCAGTTTGACCCTGGGGAAAATTCTTTTCCAATTGCAAATATGGTGATCAGTTAGGGTATGTCTACACAGTGGGGCTAAACTCAAAATAAGCTACTTAACTTGAACTACACTAATAGCACAGCTTAAGTTGAAATAGCTTATTTCAAATTTGGGCATATCTACATAGCACTTATTTTGAAATAAAGCACTCTTTCTCTGACTTCCCTTACTCCTCATACAATGAGGTTTACAGAAGCTGGAGTAAGAAGTAAGAATCCCATTATTTTGAATGTATTTTGAAATACTGTGCTTGCTGTGTAGACATTCAAGACATTATTTTGGAACTAGCCAATTAGCCCATCATAAAACGGGATTTTCAGGTCTCTTCTCCATGTTGGTCTTCTCTCTTGAGCCTCTGGTCTTTCACTCCTTGTCTCTTTCTCCTCCTCCCCCTCTCTCTCTCAGCTCTCCTGCACCTTCTGCCTCTCTCTCTGTCTCTCTCTTTCCCCTCTCCCCCTCCTGCCTCTCACTCTCTCTCCACTCTCCTCTGTCTCCGTCGGGGATGCACGCTCTTCCAGGCCCCACCCACTGGCCATGAACGTCACCTCCCCATCCCCCTTTGCATTCCACCATGGTGCTCAGATGACTTCTGTGCCGCTCAGCCAGGCTTTTGCAGGGGAGCAAGCAGAGCAAGCAGCCGTTTGGGCTCCCCCATGGTGGCCCAGCTGGGTGGCACAGAAGTCAGCCGAGCACCACGGTGGGAGGCAAAGGAAGATGGGGAGGTGATGTACATGGCCAGTGGGTGGGGCCTGGAAGAGCGTGCAGAAGTCATCTGAGCGCCAAGGTTGGAGGCGAAGAACGTGACTCAGGCAACAGTGCCGCCCAGAGGGAACAGCCAGCATTTCAGGCAACCATGCCCCACAGAGGAACAGCCTGCATTTCAGCATTACAGACTCTCAGACACTGGGCTACTATATATATGATAACAGATGTTATTCCGAAATCACGTTGCTGTGTAGACGTACCCCTAGACACAACACATGTGATCAACACCTACCAGCTAGACACCTGGGAAAGAATTCTCTATAGTAACAAACAGCATTACCTATTTAGTATCCCATCACCGGCCACTAGGGATATCAAGTTTAGTCTATTCATTGACATCAACTGACTTAGGGCTAGAGCCTGCAAATACTTACTGACTCAACAGTGTGCAATAAGCCGAGATCTGCAGAAAATGTTATACAGGCAGTACACTACAGTTGCTATAACGTGCAAGGATGCATGGCAGTTCACTATAGCACTAGTTAAAATCAGCATCTGACCTCATCCTTTAAATTAATAAATATTAACATATAAAATTTATTAGCAAATCCTTATTAATCTTTTTACCAGTGTGTGCATATTTTTCTAAGATACAAACATTGCTGATTTGCTTAACAATATTTCATTCTGCTTTCAGTAACTCCTATTACAATCGCACCCCCATTTTCAAATATAGGGGATTTAATAGAATATTATATGATTAATAAGTAAATGGCCTTTTTCTGAAAAACTACTTTGTATGCGTATCTAACAGCCAACTCACAGGCAGGGTATAATTGCCCTGAAACTACAAAATGAGTGCTAATGCAGCACCTGGCTTGAATTCTGCATCCCTATGTTGTGACTTTTGGATCCATATAATTGTAGTCCTTGGCTACACCTTTACTCCCCCATTACATACTTAACCCTGGGCAGCCTATAGATAATTGATAGGGAGTCCAGCTATGTAGGGGTTGCATAATGTCCAGTCTTCATCTCTGCTCCCACTAGGCAGTGAAATCTGAGCAGTTCTGTTGCACTGAAGACTTTCTGGAGTCCTTACTAGAGTGCTATCCCTAAATAAAACATTTCCTAAATCAGCAGAGACTAAGAACATATCTACACTGCAAGCTTATTTCAGAAAATGCTATTCTGGAAGATATCTTCCAGAATAGCCTATTTTGAAATGGAATGTCCACACAGCAGGGAAGCCTCAAAATTAGTCTGAGACAGACTCCCCCTAATGTGGACACACTAGATTTAGAGCCCCAGGAGGCAGTGGGGAAAAATAACTTTAGAATGGCCCTGTTGAGGAGCTATTTTGACATAGCAGCAGTGGAGAGTCCACATGCACCCTCTTCAAAAAGAGCTTTCTTGGAAGAGGCGTTATTCCTGTGTTATTTCGATTTTCTTTCAAAATAAAGCAATTGCTATGTGGACTCTAGTACTGTTTTTCCAGAATCATGACCATCATGACCCTAAGTCTCTAAAATGAATATATGTTTAAGGAAAAGGGTTGGTAAAAGAACAGAGTTTTTTGGCAACCATTTTTTGTTCAAACATACTCTTCCATGTTAGCTTTTGAGAATTATTACATACATGAAATTTGCACAAAAATATTTAATTTCATATTTTATTTTTTAAATATATTTATATTGTGTTTTAACATTTTTTGTAAGCTGCCTTGAATATTTTAAATAGAGAGGCGGGGCAAAATATTTTAAATAAAATAAATACATAAAATTTTTACTTCCAAACATTTATGGCTCAATTCTGCCCTCTGACACACGACCATAGCTCCTAGGGAAGTCGATGGGAGATTAACGCTTTTCATCTAAGGGAAGGTTCTGGTACTTATCCTTTTCTCCAGAGTAAATCCATCCATGATTTTTTTCCTATAAAAGTTTCCAGTTTCTGTACATGAAGTTTATGCCCAGATTTGGTATCTCCCTGCAATGGCGTGCAGCATGTTGTGCCAGAGGACAGTACAATAAATAGGATGACTGTTAACCAGCATGCACTTCCTTCTACACAATCATTACATTTATCATGCTAACTTTCCATATCCTGTAGATGTGACCCTCACCTCAGGCAGGAAACACATGTGTGCATATTTTTGTCATTAAAACAACAACAGAAAATGATGAACAAAATCAATCATAGCTAACAACATACAAACTAGCATTATCATATAGTCACAAAGGTTCTGAAAGAAAGGGTAATATCATAGGTAGCAGGTGGGGAGTTTAAAAGGAATTTTCTGGATGACTATGGATGGCTTTATAATTCTGAAAAAGTCACAGATAAATTTATTTCAAGCTGTCTTTAATAGGTCTGTATACAGTGATTTGCTTTGTCTCATTTCTATAATGCCTTCCCTGCCAAGGACTACATTCTGCTCTCACTTACATTGAAACCTAAAACAACTCCATTGAAAATAATTTAGCTCTCAATTCACAGTTTGAGTGTACAGCAACCGTACATAACATATCAAGGGCCAGATTGCTAGCTGGCATAAACAGAGGTCATTCTACTGGAGCCAATGCAATGTCAAAAATGTAAACCAGTTGAAGATCTGGCCTCCAGATACTTCATGTATGAAGCAATCTGGATTCATGGTTTCAAATGTCTTGAAGCACTGGAGAAATGACAGAAGACTGGAAGAAATCTAATGTTATGCTAATTTTTTTTAAAGAATAAATGGATTGATCCAGAAAGATATAGATCTTTCAGCCTGACATTGAGGCCAAGAAAGAAAATGGAGCAGCTGATAAGGCACTCAATTAATGAAGAATTAAAGAAGAGTAGGGGCACTGGTACAAATCAGCATGGGTTATGGAAAATGTTCAAATTAATTTGATACCTTTCTATGAGATTACAAATTTGGTTGATAAAGTTATTGTGAATAGTTCCCTGAAAACATCCACTGAATGTGCAGTGACAGTCAAAAATACTTTTGGGAATCACTAAGAAAGGGATAGATAATAAGACAGAAAATATCACTTTACCTTTATATAAATCCATGGGATTTAAATCCGTGGCATCTTGAATACTGCGTGCAGATGTGATTGCCTCATTAACTGGAAAAGGGCAACAAAAATGTATAGGGATTCTTCCACTGCCCACAATACATTGTGTGGTGGTTGTAAAGGAAATTCTAAAAAGATTTGTGGTCGTGAAGATAGCTGGCTACATATTGAGCATTTGGGATTTTGATTTCAAAGGTAGTTCTAAATTAAACTTCATTTAAATTTTAATATATATTGGGAGCTATCATAAAAAAAATGGAATAAATCCTAGAGAGAACAAGTTTCCCGATGAGAGTGAATTAAGGCCCATATTGACACAGGCTCTTTACACATGGGTCTCTTCCCCTTGCATAGGCCTATCATAGCTGCAGTCCCTGCAACTGGAAAAAACAACAACACATAGGGACTACTATCTTGCAGCCTGGTGCAACACCTGGGAGGATTCCCATTGGCTTAAATGGATTTTGGATTAGGATCTCAGTTCTTGGTGCCCAAAAGTTTCAAGGGGAATGCTAGGATTATGGCTCAGACTTCCTGTTCCCTCTGTCTGCCAAAGCACTTGATGACAGATTGTGTCTTGAAGAATATTTCTTCCTTAGTGCTTTCCACAGGGCTATGTAATCTGTACCATCCGTAGTCAAGCTAGCTGCTAAATGGCACAGTATGGCCCTGATCAAATATTCAGTGAAAGAAGTTTTACCACTGATTTAAATAAAAGTAGGAATTAAATTCTATAAGTCCCCCTGAATGTTTTAAAAAAAAAAAGCACCAAGAGACAAGCTGACAGTGAAATGGAATGTTAGGGTTTTTTTATCCTTTTCTGAGAAAAAAAAAAAAAAAAAAAAAACCCTCAGAAATGGTCAAGAGGTCATTTACACTATGTCCACACAGCAGCGATATTTTGGAATAACTGACATTATTCTGAAATAACAAAGAGCGTGTCTAAACAATTAGCCTTTTTATCGAAATAATGAAGAGCTGGAGGATTTCTTACTCTGACTCATGGTAACCCTTATTTTAAGAGGAGTAAGGGTAGTCAAAGGAAAAGTGTTCTTCCTTTGACTTCCTGCTACATAGATGGCGCCAAAAGCTGAATTAAGCTATTTCAATTTCAGCAAAGCAATTGATGTAGCTGAAGTTGCATAGCTTATTCTGACTTTAGCCCTGCTGCTTAGACGTACCCTTAGTATTTTTGAAACTGTACTACATAACATTCCTTCCAATATGCAAAAATGGTTACTTCGGCCACATGAATGGTCACATCCTGATTTAGAACCTGAGGTTTGTCAGCCAGTTTCCATTTCCTTCCTTCCTCATTGCATTCCTAAATCCCTTCTGCCAGATTGAGAGGAATGTCCTCATATGGTCTCCTCCCTCCTTTTCGGTCCCTCTTAAAGAAGTACTTATCTTTTTCTTAGGTTACTCTTTGGTTTATAACTTGAGCTTGTGAACTCTGTTTTCTCCCCCAACATCTAACAATTAGGAAGCTGCTATAAATATATAATGAAATATAACAATAATTAAACAGTAAAATTATATTATTACTTCATTACAATGATATGAATACATAAAAACTGTACTGTAACTACCCACTTGGAAGTACGTGTTAATAACCACCCAATTATAACTATTTTCAACTGGAAACCTGGCTAAAATATAACTAAACCAGTGATGAACGTTATGCAGGAAATGCAAAACTCATGGATTTTGCTTCTTTATCAGTTATATGAGAAAACACAAATCAGTTGATTTTAATCCTTTTATAGTGATTAAAGGAGTGAATGGTAAAAGATCACACTTCCTGCAGCTTTGTCACATGATGTTCAGGTTCAGGTGCATTCCTGACTCAGAGTAAATTGTAACACAAACTGCTCTACAGGCAACCAGATACCACAGAGAATACATAACTGATATGGAAAGGAAAGCTTCCCAACTTCAGGTTCTGTTGTGCGTCAAACATTTGTGAGGCTAGATAAACAAGTCAATTCTTGTGTGGTTTTACTTACCTAAATTTGGACACTGCCATAATGAGATTTTGTTCATAATCACAGTAAAAGAAAGTACCAAAGTGTAGGGCTGGTGCCACAAATGCAACCAAAGAGGTTACTCAAGAGAAAGGTTAGCTGTTCAAAGACCTGGCAAATTTAGATGTTGGCAGCTGCAATGTAATGAGGGCTCAAAAGCCTTTACAAAGGCTCTAGTGAAACAGAAGTTACTTAAAAATAAATATATAAATAACTACACGTACTAAAGCACTGGTTGTAGGCAGTGACACTGGGAACATTAGATGTTTGTCTGATAGCCAATGAACACAGCCCTTAAGAGTCAGTGCACGTTTTACAACTGTCGCTAATTTTTTTTTCTTTTTTTTTCTTTGGAGGCCCAGTAATGAAGTCACCCCTGTTACAGTTGAAGTCATGTCAATCAATGGCAATATTTTACCTCAACATTTCTCTGAGGTCTCCTTTCCATGCAATTCATTTCATTTTAATAGCACAACAATATGTTTAAAAAGGAAAGAAAAAATCATTTAGTCTGAAAGTTAAAACACAATCATTTGATACAGCGTGATGTTCCCTTGGGTCAATATACACAGCCTTACAGAGGCAAAACCTACGCATAGCATTGTGGAGTTATAATGCAGCATTTTCTGCATCCTCATTAGCCAGAGTGCAGCCTCAGCAAGGGGTTTTGCAGTTACTACTGTTAAAGAGCACAAGGAGAAATATGGTCACTTAACTAATACTTCCCACGATAACCTGGGGAAAGGGCAGGGCTTTTCCATGGCACTAGGCAAGTCTCCAGCAGTGTGTCTCACTCCTCAGCCTTTCTGTGGATTCAGCAGAACTCCAGGATACCACACAGCAACATGAGGATTTAGGGGCTGTTGTAGGGCCATTGTAGGGTCAAATAAGCTGTCAGATTTCAGTGCCCTGTTTCCTATTGCTCCTGCCAATAGCCTCTAGTTTGCAGCAGTGACATAAAATGTCTTTGAATCATTGTCATCGCAGAGACTATTGTATGGGGCAGAGGTGGGCAATCATTTTTGATGGGGGGACCACTCCAACAATTTGGTAAGTGGTCGTGGGACACACTCTCCCAACATTTTAATGAAGGAGGTGTGGGGGTCTGGGATGGAGGTTGGGTACAGAAGGAGCTTGGGGTACAGGACTAGGTTGTGGGATCTGGGAGGAAGTTTGGGTGAAGGAGGGGATTGTGACCTGGGACAATGCACTGGGGTGAGGAGTGGGTGCAGAGTCTGGGAGGGGAGTGTCACCTGGGGTAGGGGTGTAGGATGGGATGCAATGTCTAGGAAGGTGTATGGGAGCTGGAGCAGGGATTCAGAAGGTTTGGGTTACATGGGGTAGGTGGGTAAAAGGGGGTAAAGGGTTGGGAGAGGGAGAGGCTGGGGTGCCAGAGAGAGGCTCTGGCTGGGAGATCTTACCTGGCACCCAAACAGTAGCCCAGCAAGTTCCCTGCCTTCCAGCCCCTATACTGCTCAGGGGAGCTGCAGATGCCATGCTTACTGCTCTGAACTGAATGCTGTAAGCCCAGGGATGAGAGAGGAGGGGCACTTCACATGCTGCCTATCCTGCAATCAGGCAGCTGCTATTGGCTTGAAACAGGCCAATGGGAGCTACTAGGGGTGGGAACAGCATGTTTCCTCTCCCTCCAGCTCCCAACATTCAGAAACACACACATGGCCCTGCAGCTGGCTTTCCAGAGTGCCGAGTGGGGTTGGAGCAGGCAGGGAACCGGCTAAGGCTCTCACAGGCTGGATCCAGCAGTGTGGAGGGCCCAGTCCTGCCTGCAGATCATTTTTTGCCCAGCCCTGGTATGGGATCTATTTGACATGTGAGCTTGATAATGTCCCCTTCTGACACTCTCATCTACTCATCACTGTTGCAGATGAGCCACATCCACTCTGATGTAATTAGCACTGATATCACACTCCCATCTCTGCATCCTAGCCTTTTATCTTCTCTTTTCTCTTCAGCATCTGAGGAAGTGACTTGTAACTCACCAAAGCTTGTGTCCTAATCTATTTGCTAATCTTTAAAGTGCATTGGATTCCTAGTTGTTTTTGCTGAAACAGACATACACGGCTACCCTTGAGACCTATCTTCACACCCATAGGGCCTCTAGGCCTGACACAAGATCTCCCCAGAACACAGCTCCTGGCCTGAAGCCTCGTATGTGAAGTGAGTTACAATCTCCCCACACATTCTGCCTACTTCTGCTTCAACAGAGTCCAACGAAGATGAGGCAGAGGCCTTTCTCTACTGAAGCAGCGTGACCAAGTTTGTATTTGTGCCATTGATAGAGGGATGCAGGCTATAATCATACATATATTTCTCAGCTACTTTAGTTGGCTCCCAAAGACCTGCCTCATTGAACAGATCACAAAGGATACTTTATTACAACAGAGGGAAACCATATTGGCCCCTTTCAACATCTTTATTAATGGCCTGGATGAGGGGATGGATTGCATCCTTAGCAACTTTGTGGATTACACTAGGGGAAGAGGTAGATACACTAGAGGGCAGGGATAGGGTCCAGAGTGGTCTAGACAAATTGAAGGATTGAGCCAAAAGAAATCTGCTGAGGTTCAACAAGGACAAGTGTAGAGTCCTGCACTTGGGATGGAAGAATCCCAAGCATTGTTACAGGCTGGGACCGACTGGCTAAGTAGTAGTTCAGCAGAAAAGGACCTGGGGGTTACAGTGTGTGAGAAGCTGGATATGAGTCAACAGTGTGCCCTTGTAGCCAAGAAGGCAAATGGCATATTAGAGTACATTAGGAGGAGCATTTCCAGCAGATCTAAAGAAATGATTATTTCCCTTTATTTGGCTTTGGTGAGGCCACATCTGGAGTACTGCGTCCAGTTCTGGGCCTCCCACTATAGGATGGATGTGGACGCATTGGAGAGGTTCCAGTGGAGGGCAACCAAAATGATTAGAGGGCTGGAGCACATGACCTATGAGGAGAGGCTGAGGGATTTGGTCTTGTTTAGTTTGCAGAAAAGAAGAGTGAGGGGGTTTTGATAGCAGCCTTCAACTTCTGAAGGGAGGTTCCAGAGAGGATGGAGAGAGGCTGTTCTCAGTAGTGACAGATGGCAGAACAAGGAGCAATGGTCTCAAGTTGCAGTGTTGGAGGTCTAGGTTGGAAGTTAGGACAAATTTTCACTAGGAGGATGGTGAAGTACTGGAACGGGTTACCTAGGAAAGTGGTAGACTCCATCGCTAGAGGTTTTTAAATCCTGGATTGACAAAGTCCTGGCTGGGATGATTTAGTTAGGATTGGTCCTGCTATGGGCAGGGGGCTAGACATGATGACCTCTTGAAGTCTCGTCCAGCTCTATGATTCTATGATTCTATGATCTGGGGAGGAAAATACCCAGTGAGAGTCTATGGGGGAAGCCTGCCCAGGCTGGTTGGAAGAGAACAAGTACAGTCTCGGACATTTAATGGCCAGCAAGGTCCAACCAGAGCTGCCAACGAAATGCTTGAGCCCCACCCCTTCCCTCAGGCGCTGCCCACACTCTGCCACTTCTCTGAGACTCACCGCTGCTTGCTCTGCCCTCTTCTTCTGTCACTTGCTCCCACCCCCCCACACACTCACTCACTTTCAGTGCACTGGGGCAGTGCACTGGGACATTGGGCAGGGGGGTGCGGTGCAGGCTCTGGGGTGGGGCCAGAAATGAGGGTTTGGGGATGTGGAAGAGGGCTCTGGGCTGCCAAATTGCCATTGGGGGCTACGGGAGATACAGCTTTTTGGAACAAAGAAAAAACAATGCTGCTGGCCACCCTGGTGCTCAAAAATCTTAGTTCTAGTCCCTGGCCAGATTCCCCAGAGTGTATCCTGGCTTAGTGATCTCATTTCTTTTCAGAGGCTGGGCCAATGGAAGCAGGATCCAGGCACCAACAACTCCGAGGAAGTGGCTGGATCTGGTGGACAGCGAGTCAGCAGTGGGCCAGGTGGTGACCATGGCTTAGCTGAGGGGAGAGAGGGGCCAGGTGGGGCTGGAGGAACAGGGCTGGGTGAGCAAGGGCAACAGGGAAGAGATGGAGGTTGATTGGGGCAATAGAGGATTGGGGGCCTAGGAGCAGGCAGGGGCTTTGGAGTTGCAGTGAGGTGAGAGTCACAGAAAGCTTTGGGATGGGGGATCAGGGGTTTGGGGACTGAGAAGGGAAGGAGAGGGGAGAGTGATAGGCAGTCAGGAAGTTCGAGGACTTTGGAGGGGAGGGAGGAAGGTGCCTGAGAGCAGGTGTAGCTCCAGGCTGGGTGGAAGAATTACTGGGGTCAAGGCACATCCAGCACAAAAACAAACCCACCCTAACATCTAGTGACCCGTTCCCTTCTGTCTCCTTGGCATATGGCACAGCCCCCCAGCCTCTCCACACACACACATCACATGGTGCTCTTGAGATGATCTCAAGCAGCTTCCAACATTCAGGCCGCACTCTGTGTGTCTGCATAGCCCCAGTCCTGGGCCAGCAACTTTGACCCCAACCTCACTCATGCTCTTTTTAAATGTCCACTTGTTCGGACTCCGTGCCTGCGGCTACATGCGGCACAGACTAGGTAGGTCAGATTAGGCTTCCTATTCCGAACTACCGGTACACCTCGTTCCACGCCCGGCAAGATGCAAATGAAGTCCGGGAAATTCAAACTAGGGTGGTAGTGTAGACATACCCAGAGTTAGTAGAAAGTTAGTAGAAGGTTGGATAAAATCTAGCTGATACAAGTTGCATTTAGACACAATACTTTTATTCCTTTGAAATGGACCGGTTTCTTCATACACAATATGTACAAACTGGTATCTGGCTACTTAATACATGGAATGCTGATGCTTAAGAGACATATCAATTCATTTGTGTTTTTCTGGACATGACCTCCTTTTGGTCCCCTAGTCTCCATCAAAGCATATATTTGAACTAACCTGATGTAAGTGGGGGTAGGGTCCTGCTATTGTGGGGAACTTTCCCACCTTCTGCATGACTTGGGGGGAATCAGACAGCAAAGGATCTGGGTCCTCGTGTTCCTGGTAAGCTGAGCACTTGGATGGCCACCCAGGAGAGTTTCACATGCCACCCAACTGATAAATATAGAACTACAGCCGCACATGCCTTGGTGCAAGTAACAAAATTTATTTCACAGATGGATGGAAACAAATTAGAAGGAAGATTGCTGGAGACTGCTCCAGGCTCAACCCAATCCTGCTTCACGTGGCTGCAGCTCTGCCACAGTCCAGATCTCTGGGGTCTTGTTCTCCCCTTATCTCTACCCCATGCTGCCTCAGGCAGCTCCAGCTCAAATGGAGGCTGGGACTCTCATTGGCCTGCTGCCCTGTTAGTAAGGCTGGAGCACTGGCCTCTTCCCATTGGCCCTGGAGACTGTCAGAATCTCAGAATCTCAGAATCTTGCTTTTTCATTGGCCCCTCCCCTTTCTACTGGTACCAGCGGATGCCAACCAACCCTCTCCCACCCAGCTTCAGTGGGAAGTCAGCAGCCTTCTCAGGCTACGGACTCCAGGTAGCACCAAAGTTACCACCCCACAGCCAGAGGGAGCCAAGAGCCTCTACTTGGCCCTCTGCCCAGGGCAGCAACACAAGGAGGGGTGCTTGGCATCTCCCCATTAGCTGTTAGAGAGTGGGAGCAGGGAAGTGCTGACATCAGGTCTGAGAACTGAATCTCCTGGTTACTTTGCAGTGGGTTTAGGCACCGGCCAGCAACAGCTGCACAGAGCCAGGAGAGAAGTTCCATCATGCCTGGAAAATAACTGACTGGGATCAGAGCACAGAGGCCACCCGGGGCCTGTCCACCACCTAAGTGCTAGTATGGGTGTTGGTGAGAGTGGGATAAAGGGAGGGTTTGTTACAAACATATCAGTTAAAAAGCTCCTGCAACAGAACACACCCCTGTATTCACACCCCACACGCTGCTGCAGCAAGCTTTGCAGGAATGGGCCTTGTAAAGTATCCTTTGAAACCTAATAACTCACTGGTCAATAGTATCATGGGAAAATAGACAAAACAACATTCTAGGGAAAGTTCTGAATGTCAGATGGAATCACAACTGAAGTGTGTTTACCACACAGTAAAGCTGTTGATTAAAGACACAGGACAAGCGGATGCCGGGTCCAGCCAGGTGCCATAAGCATTGAAGAGCCAGCACCCAGCAAGTGGCTCTTCTTCAGCAAGGACAGGGGCCAGGAAAAGATTCACATTGTTCCACTAAGGGTACGTCTAGACTACATGCCTCTGTCGCCAGAGGCATGTAGATTAGGCTACCAGGCATAGGAAAATGAAGCGGCGATTTAAATAATCGCCGCTTCATTTAAATTTACATGGCTGCCGCGTTGAGCCGACAAACAGCTGATCAGCTGTTTGTCGGCTCAGCGCGATAGTCTGGACGCTCCCCTGCCGACATCAAAGGGAGTTGTCAACAACCCAGGTATGCCTCATCCCAGGAGGCATACCTGGGTTGTCGACAACTCCCTTTGATGTCGGCAGGGGAGCGTCCAGACTATCGCGCTGAGCCGACAAACAGCTGATCAGCTGTTTGTCGGCTCAACGCGGCAGCCATGTAAATTTAAATGAAGCGGCGATTATTTAAATCGCCGCTTCATTTTACTCTGTCGGGTAGCCTAATCTACATGCCTCTGGCGACAGAGGCATGTAGTCTAGACGTACCCTAAGACACAACTAGTCTAGCAGGCTTCAAGGAAAGGGGGTGAGGTGTCTACCTCCAATTTACATATAAGCTGAAAACAGTCCTCAGACAGCAAAGGGAGAAACAGAGGAGACAAAGGCCATCTGGATCTCAGGATGCACCTTTCCACACTAGACACACTGTCACCTTATTCTCAGCTGAAAACACTTGGGGGGGGGGGGGGGGCTGAACTGTACCAATGATAGGCACATGCCCCAGAATACGCACCCCTCCCAATCACTGTTCATCTCTTTCTTTGCTCTTGAGAAGACAAAAGGAGCCACCCTTGGGCTGGAGGGGAAGGGATCCTGACCTGACGTGATCAGGAACATTGTTGGAAGCCTAGGGTGAGACACTTTTCTTGGAATACCACCTTGTTTGGTAAGTGAAGCACTGGAGTGTTTTATTTGCTTATTTCTTGTGATCATTTTTTACTTTTATGCCTCACTGCTTGTATCCAGCTAGCTAGTGTATAGTAAAAGTAAATGACTTCAGTGCTGTTAATGTAATGCTTCAGGTACTGGTGGTACAAGAGACCCTAGCACTGTATATTCCTGCTATCTGTGCATTATAGCTTGCTTAGCCAACTGGTCTTCAATAATAAGTACAATTCTGTGCTTGAAAATGACTAAATATTTTCATGCAAGCTTTCAGAAAATGTCCAGATAAGGCATTGCTCTACCATCAAATATCACTACTGATAGTAGAAACTTCATCTGTCTCTATGGGAAGATATCTTCCCTTTCTGTTAGAGAACACAGTCAGAAAAAACTCTGGTCAGAATGCAAATCTCTTGCTCATACAGATGAGCAGTTACTCCCACAAGAAGTTCCATTAAAGTCACTACTCATCTGACTAATGCTTCACCAAAATGACTAAGGAATTCATAACTTAGCCATAAGTGAAACTGTTCTGAGTGGGAGAAAAAAAAGACTCTTATGAATCTTGGCGAGTGTTCTAATGTCAAAATTGCTCTTTCAGGACTCATTACTTTTTTCACTTTATAAAAGGTCAAAAAAAATTGAAGGTGAAAGAGAAGCATCTGGCTAAGTGAATAATGAAGGTCAAAACAGCAGTAGCTTCTGAAAGGGACAAGAAAAATACTTGGGCTAATAAAGGTTTTGCTGCTATTTGTGATGAATCATTCAAAAAGTAATTTGTCTCCTGTATTCAGAGGAACATAATTTAAATGAAAGTTCCCAACACCATCCTGAAAAAGAAAAAAGGGTTTGAGTGTACATATGTCTTGTAACCTTTCTACAGCTTCAGTGAAATAGAAATTCGTGAATTATATGAACCTTTAAAAATAATCTGTTTTTACAACTTCTGCTTCCTTTCAGATCTTCTGTAGTGCAAAAGGCTACTTGCATTTTATTGTGGTTTAAATGCAAGTACAGATTCTGCTTTGTAAATCATTATGAAACACTGAATGTGATGCTGCCAGTTTATATTTATTGGAACTGCATCAGTGTTTTTATTTAACTTCAGCCAGATACTAGAACAAAAAAGCATTGATGATAGATAATCTAATTGTCCCTAACAGTTAGCCCTCACAGAGAAGCAGATTGACTCTGGTTGGTGTGATTAGTGGGAGATTGATCCTTGAAATGATAGAAGCACACAGGCAGGCATAGAAAGAGCAAAGGTATGGTTGGGTTTTTTTGTAAAGTACAATGAGCAATGGTAGGGTTATTATCAGAGGGGCTAAGAGGTGAGGTTGTTCTGGGTTTGCTTAACATGAAATAGGAAGTGTTGGCCAGACTATAGAAGGGATGCAACTTCATGCTCCAAGACAATGCCATTTGAATTCCTCATGGCTGCATAAGGGTCACAAATAAGAGTGAAAGACAGGATAGAGCAGGGCCCCACCAACCCAGGCTGAAACTCTCTGGCTTTGGCCCAGGACAGTGGGGCCTTGGGCTTCACCCCCACATTCAGCAAGTCTAAGCCAGTCCTTTTGACCCCATTAAAATGGAGTCATGACCCACTTGCAGGTTTGACAGCTGCTGGTATAGAGGTTAGGGTGCTACCCAAAGACCTGGATCCAATTCCCTCCTCTTACGTGGATTTCCAGTGTGACCTTATATTAGGTTGGATATTAGGTTAAACACTGAAATAAATTGCCCAGGGAGGTTATGGAATCTCCATCACTAGAGATATTTAAGAGCAGGTTAGAGAGACATCTATCAAGAACAATGCTTGGTCCTGCTTTGAGGGCAGGAGACTGGACTTGGTGAGCTCTCAAGGTTCCTTCCTGTTCTAGTGTTCTATGATTCTATAAAGCTATGTCTACTTTGGGAGGTTTTTGCACAAAAACAGCTGTTTTTGCACAAAAACCTGTGGGGTGTCCACACCTCAAATATGCTTTTGCACAAGGAAATCAAGAGTAACACGGCATAAGAGAGGGCTTTTTCCATCATAGGTAAACCTCCTTTTTCGAGGCATAACTCCCTTTTGTGCAAGAGTTGTTGCAGAAAAAGGCAAATGTGGATGTTACAGAGGGGTTTCTTGTGCAAGAAATCCCTATTGGAAAAAGCACAGGTGCTCTGATGCCCATTCTGTGAATGGTCATCAGAGCTTTCTTGCGCAATAGCATCCAGGCAGCATGGACTCTCTCTTGAGCAAAAGCACATCGCTTTTGCAATGTGCTTTGAGGTGTGGATGTGCTCTTCCGCAAGAAGTTTTTGCGCAAAAACTCTTGCACAAAAGGCTTCTTGCGCAAGAAGCATGTAGTGTAGATGTAGCCTAAGTGTCTTGGGTCCATAGACTGGACCCATGAGGCTTCCACTACTGTGTTTAGAACTAGCTGTGGAGGCATTGCTTTTAAATAGCACTATGGGCTCTGAAGTGCTTCCCTCCCGCATGCTTCAAAACCCAAACTCTAGCCCAATATCTACACAGCTATTTTTTAATGCTACAGTGTGATTCCCCCACAAACTCAAGTCTGTCAGTCCAGGCTTGGAGGCCTGCTGCTGCAGATTGTGTAGTCTGGGGGCGAGCAATAATTTTTGAAGGGAGGCCACTTTCCAAATTTCGGAAGTGGTCATGGGCTACCCCAGAAGGGGCAGGGCCTTGGACGGAAGGGGCGGGGCTTTGGATATGTAAGCAGAGGCTGAACTGCTGCTTGCTGTCAGCCAGCTAAAAGGAGGGCTGGGTGTGCCCACTACAGTTGTTTAGCTCTGCAAGGTAATTAACTGTTAACTGTTGACATGTAAATACTGCTCAGAAGAGAATCTGAGGTGTGGCTATGTAAATCCCATTCAGCCAGGGCTGATGGAAGGTTCAGTATTGGAATGGAATGTGGAGAATTGTATATAATTTGGGACTGTTGTGGGGGTCACTAATCATGCTGCCCCTAAATGTGGGAACTGTAAAACATGCCACCAGTGCTTGCAGGAGAGACACCATCATCATGGTAAGAGGTCTCGGAAGAACAAGTCTCCCCCCTTCCAGAGTTGAGTAAACAGAGCTGGGGGAAAGGGTTAAAAGGTTTGAGTCAGCCTGCTTCACACCTGCCAGGTGTGAGCTGTAAGACTAGCCCAGCCTGCACCTTTCCCCCTTTGTTTTAAAGAGAGACCTAAAGCAGACTCCCTGAGAAGTCTTTTCTTTTGCTAGTCCAGTGAAAGCTGGATTCATTTGCCAGTCCAGCTGGTGGCTAAAGAGCTGAAATCACTGAGAGCTGAAATCACTGGTTTGGCTGAGTGCCAGACCTGTTGCACCAGTGAAGTAGCGGCAACCAGCGGCGTGGTGTGGAGCGGCGGCAGGCGAGGAGCGGCCATCAGCAGCGTGGTGTGGAGCGGCGGCAGGCGAGGAGCGGCCATCAGCGGCGTGGCATGGAGCGGCGGCAGGTGAGGAGCGGCAACCAGCGGCGTGGCGTAGAGCGGCGGCAGGAGAGGAGCGGCCATCAGCAGTGTGGTGTGGAGCGGCGGCAGATGCCCAGTGGAGCGTCCAGAGGTGTGGAACGAGACTGCTGGTGGAGCGTGGCGGAGTTCCGTATAAAGTGCCCCCTATCTATTCCCCAACCCCCGTTTCTACCCGGGTTGGGAGGTGAAACCCTGCGGGTGAACTTTGGGACTCTGGGTGGCACGGACCAGGGACAGAGACCTTTGGGGTGTTGGACTTTTTGGACTTTGGGCTATTCTTGGCTGGGGTGGGGGCTTGGCTCACGTTTGGGGTTATGAACTCTGTTTGTGGTGTTTTCCCCCAAGTTAATGCCGTATGACTTCTCTTTCTGTTTCACTAAATGTTTCTTTCCTACACTCAGACTCAGTGCTTGCGAGTGGGGAAGCATTGCCTCTCAGAGGCGCCCAGGGGTGCATGCATTTCCCAGAATACTGGGTGGGGGCTCGAGCCAGTTCTATGTGTGATGGCCCCAAGATATTGAACCCAGCCCTGGTTACTGCCAGGCCTACCCGGCAGAAGGGTTACAGATAGAAGGGGCAGGGCCAAAAGACTTCTAATGCTCCCCTGCCCACAGACCCTGGTTGGCTAGGGGATGAGGGAGTATGTGAAGTTCCCTGTAGGCACTATGCCCTCCCTGGCAGTGTAAGGAGACTTTCTGTGCTCCCTCTGTCCCCAGGCCAATGAGGCCTTCCTTCAAGGAAAGGAAGAAAGAAAGTAAAAAAAGAAACAAACAAACAGTGCAGCTGGGACGGGTCAGGTTGGGGGAACAGCAGGGCGGCCCTGGGGCAGGAGGGATAAAGAGCCTCCACTCAGTAAGCATCAGGAGGGTGGCCAAAGGTAAGGTCAGTGGGCAGGGGTAGGTTCCTGTTTGGCCTAGGGGATAGGGCATTTGCCTGGAGAGGACAGGTTCATGGGTTCAAGTTCTACCTTCCCCCAGGTCCCATCAGGACAGGTAGGAATGGATCAGGGGAATAGTTAGGCAGCCCTGGGGGAGACAGGATAAAGGGCCTTCACTCAGTAAGCATCAGGAGGGTGGTCAAAGGGAGGTTTTCCCCTTAGTTCAGGCGGCACATTCCCCTCCCAACCACTGAAAAGGGCAGGAGAGCAGACACAGTCTCTGGCTCCCTCCCCAGGCTAATAGTTCCCTGTGGTGGCACACACCCTTGGCAGGCAGAGGAAACTGCATGTTCCCAGGCCAATACTGTGTGTTTGTACATTTGGGCACAGCTTGTTTTTCAGTCTCAGAGATCAACTTTTGTGTCATCCAGCAGATGGCACTCATTGCTAGGTAGAGAAAAAGGGAAGCAAGGAGGAAAAAAATCTACTTTTTATTTGCTGAAAAATCCTGTTTATGCTCTCCTTTTAATTAACAATTATTTGGATGTCATTTTTATGATTCACTGTCACTTCGTACCTGGTATTACAATGTCTTACACAACCAGCCATAAGAAGGTGTGGGTCTGTTGTTGCTGATTAGCCACTGAAAGCTCATTGAAAGGCTTATCAAGGGCATCATGTTTAGAAACTCTTATAAAGCAGAACCTGTCGTTATGCAAGCAGAAAGTATAAAAAAAATACATGTTTAGAACCAGATTTTTAAAGATCCAATCAGGGACATGCAGATTTTCTCATTTAAGAAATCTGACCCTCAATTTATATATGATAGATGGCCCTTACAAAATTCATATAGTGTTTAAGAATATTAGTTATGCTATGTTAAATAAAACGTATGACTTACTATATGTAGAATTTCACATCTTCATACTATTTTAGAAATGTTAACATATTAACCCTCAGAAGAGGCCTGCAGGGTTAATTTGCACAAAATTAATGTCAAATACTAAATCCACTCTGATCCATATTTGTGATTATTTTACTTCCCATCAGATTAGGTGTCATATAAAACCATAGAACTGGAAGGTACCTTAAGAGGTCATCTAGTCCAGACCCCTGCACCTATGGCACCATGTATGTGGTCCCTGACTGGTGTTTGTCTAGCTCCCCCGCCCCCCTTAAAAATCTCCAATGGTGGAGATTTCACAACATTCCTAGGCAATTTTTTACAGTGCTTAGAGGAAATATTTTCTCATGTGCAACCTAAACCTCGCTTTCTACTATTTAAGCCTACTGCTTCTTATCCTACCCTTACAGGTTAAGGAGAATAGTTTTTCTCCCTCTTTTTTTTTTACTTGAAATTATATATAGACACACACACGCAAAACCTCCTGTATTTGTTTGCTTTGTCTTTCCACAGGAAGACGTCCCCGTAGTCCTTTAGGTAAATGGAGACATGACAAGTAGATTTTGAGAAGGTTGCATGCTGGCCCCCTGCCAGTCCCACAGTGTAGTGAAGAGAAGGTCATTCTGCCAGCGCTATAAAGGACATACTTCTCAGTGAGCATGGAGAAATGAACACTGGATGGCTTTTCAGATGTTCTTTAAAGTTCCCCCCTGAGAAGCTACCCTACAGTGAGCAAGTTGCATGGTATTATCTCAAACTGTAGGTCAGGTCACTGACACTTGGACACCCTTGGGTGCCAATCCTTCCTCTCTCAAGAATCAAAACTTCATGTTCTAATGACCTAGCTCCTAGGATTAGTGCTGACCCCTTAGATTCCTTGATTGGTTATACACGGTCTCCCCCAAACTCCAGGTGGGTGGGTGGTCTGTATTCCTGAGAGGTGTAGCATATAACAGACAAACAGATTTTGCACATGATCCTGGGACAGCACTCTGCTCTTTGCTCGTGAAATCGAGCACGAGAGCACTGATCATCTAGGAAACCAACACCCTGACCACAATGCCCCTCCCTCTAACTTACGAGGACCCTTATGAGTCTTTGAATTTCCACCAGATAAGCAGTATTTCTCTTTCTTCATTAGGCTCCTGCAGCAGACCGCTCCTCTCTAGCTTGAACCGGTGAAAATGAATGAAGACCCTGAATAGAGCTGCTTCCTCAGGTGACCACAGACTCTTCCCATCTGTCTATGTTGCCAGGTGACTTCTTCTCTGACAAACTAATTCTGGGTAGAAGCCAGCCTGTTGTCTTGGATGCATATATTTGCATAGGGGACTATCCAAATGTAACAAGCATCCCTTGTCAGCCCTGTATCACTACCTCCAGGAATTTCAATGCAACATGGAGGCAGAAGGAAAAGAGAAAAAGCAAAGGACTTCACATTTAAAATGGAGTTTGCAGCTTGATAAAGACACATTCAGAAAAGTTTATAATCTCACACCAAATTCATAAATTTTGCACAGAATCCCCAAATTGTCATTTCATTTATGCATTTATCCATTGGATTGAGGCTCTTAAATGTCTTCTGAAAATGAGAATCAGGCACCTATGTCATAGAGTCATAAGACTGGAAGGAACCTCAATAGGTCATCAAGTCCACTCCCTTACATTTCTGGAGGACCAAACATCATCTGTACCATCGCTGACAGGTACAGACAGATTTTTAAAAAAATCTCCAGTGATGGAGAATCCAGAGCATCCTGAGGCTTTTAATTCCAGTATTCAACCATCCTCACAGTTAGAGGGTTTTTCCTAATATCTAACTTAAACCTCCCTTGCTGTAATTTAAGCTCATTGCTTCTTGTCCTATCACCAGAGTTGAGGAGAATATTTTTTCTCCCTCTACCATTTAATACCCTTTTAGGTACTTCAGAGCTATTATTCAGCCATACTCCTTCCAAAGCAGTTATTTCCCATTTTATATATATCGAACTGATTATTCCTTCCTCCATTGAGTACTTTGCATTTATCCTTATTGAATTTCATCCTATTTACTTCAGAGCATTTCTGCAGTTTGTCCAGATCATTAGGCTTTGCACTGCTGTCTATTAAAGCTTTGCAATGTTGATCATTGTCAGAAAACTATGTGGCACACCCCAGGGCAGTTCTGAGGGCTGGGGAGGGCACACGGAAATGTGGGCAGCATTAAGGGCTGCCTGCCTCTGGCCCCTCTCCTTCAGGGAACATGGAGTCAGCCTCCCCTCCCTTGCCCAGGGACCCAACGAGACGGTTGGTTCCTCGGTCCATTCAAAATTAGTTGCCTCCTATCTTCTTCAATTGCAGTGTCTAGTCAACACAGGCTAAATAAATGCATATTTACAAAGCATGCATTAAAGATGCTCTGTCAAATCTGGCATAAAGTGACATTTTAAATCATGACTCTACCATAACATTTATAATGGTCCAACAAAATAGTTAAGCAATAGCTATCAGAGCAAAGACCATTTTGTGGAGCTTAATGAATGGCTAGGAGAACTGATGGCCTGAAACAAAGCCTTGGGCCATTAACCCCAGCCAAGTGATTAATTCCATAGGAAAAGCCTTTTGCTTTGTTCGTTATTGCTATTGTAGCTCACAGAATGTAATTAAATCTGTACTTTATCTTTACTTTTTTTTTTTTGCTCTGAAGCAATGGTGGTGCTTTGAAAGAGATAGATTTGCAAGGCCATTGCTGTTGTTATTTGATTTTTATTTTGATAATAAATCACCCCAACCACAGATGATCAATTATCACATGACGTGTCAGTTGTCTACCTAGATGGTAATACCTGCTATTTTAAAAATCAAAGAAATAGGAGTAAAAATGCTTCTACATATTTTCCTAAAAATGTCCAAGTTCTACAAAGCTACACTGATTCACATTAAATGCTGATGTCATGAAGAAAAGTCTTAGCAGTCCAATGAATAGTTATCATTGGAAAGGTTTTATTATTTTTCATTTTTCTCTTAAGTTTCATTTAAAATATTCTGATTTTAAGGGTGCATCTGCACTGCACCCTTAGCTCGGAATAAGCTATGCAATTTGAACTACACAAATTGCGTAGCTTATTTCAAGTTAATTTCTAAATAGAGCGCTATTCTGAAATGTCCCTTAATTCTTGTGGAACATTGTTTACAGGGACGTCAGAATAGCGTACTCATTATTTCAACACCGGGCAAATTAGTTGAAACAATGGTAAAGAATAAAATTGTGAAGCATGTAGACGAACATAATTTGTTGGACAAAAGTCAACATGGTTTCTGTAAAGGGAAATCCTCTCTTACTAATCTATGAGAGTTCTTTGAAGGGGTTAACAAACATGCGGATAAGGGGGATCCAGTAGATATAGTATACTTGGATTTTCAGAAAGCCTTTGACAAGGTCCCTCACCAAAGGCTCTTGTGTAAATTACATAGCCATAGGATAAGAGAGAAGGTCCTTTCTGGATTGAGAACTGGTTAAAAGATAGGAAACAAAAGGTAGGAATAAATGGCAAATTTTCAGATTGGAGAGGGGTAACTAGTGGTGTCCCCCAAGGATCAGTCCTGGGACCAATCCTTTTCAACTTATTCATAAATGATCTGGAGAAAGGGGTAAGCAGTGTTTGCAGGGTTCAGAAAAGGGCAACTAAAATGATTAGAGGTTTGGAATGGGTCCTATATGAGGAGAGGTTAAAGCGACTTGGACTTTTCAGTTTAGAAAAGAGGAGACTGAGGGGGGATATGATAGAGGTCTATAAAATCATGAGTGGTGGGGAGAGGGCCGATAAAGAAAAATTATTTATTTGTTCTCTAAATAGAAGAACTAGAGGATACCAAATGAAATTAATGTATAGCAGGTTTAAAACTAATAAAAGAAAGTTCTTCACACAGCATGTAGTCACCCTGTGGAACTCCTTGCCAGAGGAGGCTGTGAAGGCTAGGACTATAATAGAGTTTAAAGAGAAGCTAGATAATTTCATGGAGGTTAGGTCCATAAAAGGCTATTAGTCAGATCTAAAGAAGTGATTATATCCCTTTATTCAGCTCTGGTGAGGCCACATCTGGAGTTCTGCATCCAGTTCTGGCTCCGCCTCTTTAGAAAGGATGTGGACGCATTGGAGAGTGTCCTGCCGAGATCAACCAAAGTGATTAGGGGGCTGGAGTACATGACCTGTGAGAAGACGCTGAGGGATTTGGACTTATTTAGTCTGCAGAAGAGAAGAGTGAGGGTGGATTTGATAGCAGCCTTCAACTTCCTGAAGGGAGGTTCCAAAGAGGATGGAGAGAGGCTGTTCTCAGTAGCGATGGATTGCAGAACAAGGAGCAGTGGTCTCAAGTTACAGTGGGGGAGGCCTAGGTTGGATATTAGGAAAAACTATTTCACTAAGAGGGTGGTGAAGTAGTGGAATGAGTTACCTAGGGAGGTAGTGGAATCTCCATCCCTAGAGGTTTTTAAGTCTCAGCTTCACAAAGTCCTGTCTGGGATGATTCAGTTGGGGTTGATCCTCCTTTGGGCAGGGGGCTGGACTTGATGGCCTCCTGAGATCTCTTCCATTCCTATGATTCTGTGAACTATGTACTGTTCTTATTGATACTTTCCCTCCCTCTTATAGGGTGTGTCTAGACTACAGGGTTTTTTAAAAAAAAGTAGCCTCTTTTCAAAAAAACTTTCCCTACATCTAGACTAATGCTCTTTTTTGAAAGAGGCTTTTTCAAAAGTATCTTTCGAAAAAGGTGTGTAGTGTAGATGTACCCATAGTTATTACAAAAGCAAGGGTCTCGTGAAAATTTGACCTCATGGTCATCAACAAGAAAAGTCTGAGAAAGACCAGTGTAGAAGGACCTGCTAACAAGAATAAATGATTTCCAAGGAATTGCAAGAGAGTAAGTGCTGTGGTGAGGACACTGAACACAATCTATTTGCATAAAGTAACTCTATACAGTTTACATTCACCCTGGAAGATCTTTGTAAATATTTTGATTGCACCATTCATTAGAATTTGTGCAGCATATTAAAAATCTAGAAGGTAAGAGATTTTCTAATTCAAGTATCATTTATTCATATAGTCTAAGAGGTTAGTTCTAGCCTGATAAGAGATTATACAATGTCTATAGTGCCACCAAATGAACCCTTATGTAGTTTGATTACAATTTCAGGACAAAGCATTGACTCCTTGCTGCCCTAGCATGATTCATACTAACGTTAGACATTAATCTCCATTTCATTATTGTTTTTTGGCAGAAAAGAGCTGACAGATGAGGGGAAGAAGAAAAGTGACAAAAACAATATGTATAAATAAAGTCTGATAAATGGTCTGTTGTTTAGAGGTAACACATGAGATTAAGAATTATATTGAGTGAAATATAAGCCAGGTTGTTTTATACAGAGAATAAAATTGAATAAGCTGTGGTCCTGTAGCACTTTAGCCTATGTCTACACTACCAGGTTATTTCAAAATAAGTTATTTTGAACGAATAACTCCCAAAATAACTATTTTAAATAAGATTATTCCTCTTCACAGGCAGGAGTTATTCGTTCAAAATAAGAAGCCCATTATTTTGAAGTAATCAGCGTGGAAGTGCGGACACTCGCCTTGTTTCAAAATAACTCCCCACTGCAGACATGTCCTCAGAGACTAACAAAAATATATAGATAGTATCATGAGCTTTCATGGGGTCCAATCCATTTCTTCAGCTGACAAATATGGAGAAAGAGACACAGAAGTTGAATTATAAGTGAATAAGGAAAAGTTATTTACCTGTTCCCATAATATAAGAACTAGGGGCCACCAAATGAAATTAATGGGCAGCAGATTTAAAACAACTAAAAGGAATCTCTTCTTCACACAGCACACAGTCAACCTGCGGAACTCCTTGCCTGAGGAGGTTGTGAAGGCTAGGACTATAACAGGGTTTAAAAGAGAACTAGATAAATTCATGGAGTGAAAGTCCATTAATGGCTGTTAGCCAGGATGGGTAAGGAATCGTGTCCCTAGCCTCCGTTTGGCAGAGATTGGAAATGGATGGCAGGAGAGAGATTGCTTGATCATTACCTGTTCGGTTCACTCCCTCTGGGGCACCTGGCATTGGCCAGTGTCGGCAGACAGGATGCTGGGCTGGATGGACCTTTGGTCTGACCTAGTATGGCCATTCTTATGTTCTTATAAAGCAGAAAAAGAGGGGAGAAAGGGAGGAGAGAAAAAAAACCTGTCAATTAGTGTCTGTGCTTAATAATAGAGTAGGCTGTACATACCTGATATTTAGCTTTTGATGTCATTTGGGTGTTGAATATAATGGCTCATCCAGTTCATGTCTTTGTTTAAGCTGTGCTAGATAGTATCAAATTTGCATATGACAGCTAGTTCTGCAGACGCTCTCTCTAGTTGATTCCTGAAATTGCTTTGTAAGAGAATAGCCACCTTTAAATCCTAGGGATTTATGATAGATCCCTCTTCACAAACCTCTCCACAAACCATATGATTAAGAAGATCCTTAAGGGGGTGGACAGGTTGTTCCCATATGTGAGGGCACTGGTAACTCAGTGGGACCTTAATCTAGTACTTACCAAGCTTATGTCCCCACCGTTTGAGCCACTTGCCAGATGCTCACTTAAAGATTTCTCCCTTAAGGTAGCCTTTATTGTAGCGATTACCTCGGCATAGAGAGTATCCGAGCTCAGGGCTTTGATAATAGACTCGCATTACCTAGTCTTCTCAGCGGACACGGTAAGGTTGCGGCCACACCCGGCTTTCCTCCCTTTACACATGTCTCAGGACATATACTTACCTGTATTCTTTCCAAAGCTTCACCAGTTCCCCAGAGAACAGGCCCTACACTCACTCGACACAAAGAGGGCATTAGCCTTCTACATAGATAGAACTAGACACTTTCGTAAATCATCTCAGTTCTTTATTTCTTTCACGGGAAGGATGAAGGGGTTGCCGGTATCAGCTCAAAGGCTGTCTTCCTGGATCTCCTCATGTATCAGGGAATGTTATGTGTTAGCACATAAGGAACTACCCCAAGTTAAGACCCACTCCACTCAAGCTCAGTGTCTCATCGGTGTTTGTGGCACAGAAACCAAATGTTGAAATTTGTAGGACAGCCACATGGTCCTCAGTACATACATTTACATCGCACTATGCCTTTTCACAGCAAGCCAGGAATGATGCGGCTCTGGGTTCTGCGGTTCTCAGTTCAGTTCTGTTAATAAAAAAAGAGATTAATGGGTGAATAAATTTACACGTTTAAATTAATAGAAGTAAGAGTATGTGGTTACTTAAGTATGTACCTCTGACCCCGCCTCTGTATGTTTCAGCTAGGGAGTCATCTCATTCGAATGCACATGAGCAAGCACTCAAGGAAGAAAAAACAGTTACCTGTAACTGTTGTTCTTTGAGATGTATTGCTCATGTCCATTTGATTTCCCCCCTACCTCCCTTTTGTCAGAGTCTCTGGCAAGAAGGAACTGAGGAGGGGGAGGGCTGGCAGGGGTACTTATGCACTGTTATCGTGGCGCCACTCTAAGGGGCGACCTGCCAGCCCAACGGGTACCGCTGGGGAAAAAACGCTCCGGGAACCGTGCACATGGCGTGTGCACACCTCATTCAAATACACATGAGCAAGCACTCAAAGAAGAACTGATGTTTGTGGGACTCCTGTTTATGATCACATTTTCAGACATATTGGGCCATTTATAACCCATTTAATATATTCCATGTTCATTTTATATCTTTCTAATTTTCATCAAAATGTTGTACAATATCCAGAAAAATAGCATGTAGTAGTCTAAGTATATTATAAAGACACTATTATATTTACTAACCAAACTCATAATCCCATCAAAAAACTATCAAATTTGTTTTACAGAATCTATTTTTCAAAAACCCATGTTCATTTGCATTAATTCCTTCATAATAATTACTTATTAATAGAGTCCCATATCAGTTGATCTATTATCTTGTCGAGAAGTGATATCAGGTTGACAAGTCATTAATTACCCGAGTCAGAAAATATGGCACAACAACATTAGCTTTCTTCCAATCTTTCTGAACTTCCTCTGTGTTCCAGGACTCATTGGGAACCAACATTAATGGTCTAGCAAAGATCAGCCAGATCTTTTACAACTCTTGGATGTAAGATAGCTGGACCTACTGATTTTAAAACTTTAGCTTTTTTTTTGTTTAATATCTGCCAGAGATAGTAGGGAAATGGACATATACTATGCTTATAAGAAAGACATGGGAAAAGCAAATGTGGTGCATTTATTGAAAATACAACATGAAAAGCAGCATATGCATTCATTCACACACACCAGTCCTGCTGATGTTGCTATAGTTACCAATCTGTGGCTCAGACCTAACTAATGGCTGGTTAGATTGAGCCCAAGTGGAGGAACCTTCTATCAGTCATGATCTGATGTTTTTAGGTTTGCAGGAACGGACACAGAGTTCCATGGCAAAATACCCCATCTTTATACTTTTTACATTTCCCATTTAATGCTATAGATTATGCAATGGGACACTGCAATAGTTAATCCTTAAATGTATGTCTACACAGCAGCATTATTTCAGAGTAACTGAAGTTATTTTGAAATAACATAGTGCACATCTACACTACAAGCCTTTATTTCGAAATAATGGTGACTCTGACTCATGGTAACCCTCATTTCACAAGGAGTTAGGGAAGTCGAAGGAAGAGTATTCTTTCTTCAACTTCTCCCTGTATAGACAGTGCCAAAAGCTTAATTAAAGTATTTCGACTTCAGCTACATAACTGATGTAGCTAAAGTTGCATAGCTTAATTAGACTTTAGTGCTGGTTACAGGGTTACAGAGATACCGGAATAGTGCGCCTTTTATTTTGAAATCTATTTCAAAATAATGGGCTGCTTTAACGACATGGAATATCTATTTTGGAATATCTTACCTCTGGTATCCTGAAATAGCGCTACAGTCTAGCCATATCCTAAGTGATGTTAATCTTGGGGTTTTCCACTGTTACTCATTTGATGGCTATTATGAGGCTTCTTATTGTTATCTCTTACTTGTTGTCTTGCCTCATCTCCAAGGTTGTCCATTCTGCTAAGTTGTTTAGCATTGGATACAATGAATATTTTCTGATTGCCTCCTGTAGCCTTCTCGCAGAAAAGCTTATGCAAATGAAGCATGACGTGGAATATTGCCATGCTTCATTTGCATAATTAATGAACAGACGCTTTTGCGCAAGAGGCTTTTGAGCAAAAAGGAGCTGTGTAGATGGCTCCTTTTTGCGCAAAAACCCCTCTCACGCAAGAGCCATTCTTCCTCATTTTTTGTCATTATGTCTTTTGATTTCCCTTAACAAACTTCTACAATTCCTAGCTCCTGATTTGTATTAATTGCTATTAACTTCCTTCTTCTTCTATTTAATATATACATTTTCAAAGATGATTTTTATATAATCGCTCTCAGCAATTTTTTTTTCATAAAACAAAGAAAATATTCATGTGAAACAATGAAGTAACAAATTGTATATATATGTTGTATACCAGTGGTCCCCAACCTTTAGAGGCTCCCGGGTGCCAGGGGCGGGGCCACTCACGCGCCGGGCCTTGGGGGTGGGGCCACTCACGTGCCGGGCGCCCAGGAGGTGGGGCCACTCATGCCCCGGGTGCCCGGAGGGCGGGGCCGCGCATCCTGGGACATGCCAGGAGCGGGGATGCTCTTGCACCCGGCGCCGGCATGTGCCCCAGGGCCGGGGCCACCCGAGCGCCTTGTGCCATGGGCCCGGGGCCGGTGCTGCCACCCAAGCCGCGCGCCTCGGGCTGGCACCGGCACTGCCACCACGCACCTGCAAGTGCCCTGGGGCTGGGGCCGCCCGAGCGCCGCGCACCAGGCGCCGGTGCATGTCGCGCGCCTGGGGCCAGTGCCTCCAAAGCACTGTGCGCTGGGGGTGGGGCCGGCCCAGGTTGTCAGCGGGCACACACAAATGCCCTGGCGGGCGCCATGGCACCCACAGGCACCACGTTGGGGACCACTGTTGTATACTCATTCATTATAATAACAAAGCATTTTGGCAATTATATTTGGTGCACAGTATTGCCAATTCTCATGTTTGCCTTAAGGTCCAAATTCCTGGAACCATGTGATCACATGAAAAACTAATTTTTCATTTAAAAAAAAAAGTGGGTACCCTTCTTGTTGGAGAGTGGTGCTTGAAAATAAGACCTAATTGCTTTTTCTAAGGGCTGAAAATACAGAAGGCATATACAAAGACAATTATTATTTTAATTTTCATTATTTTTAAGTCAAATTAATGACTGTGTCATGACCCATGATTTTTGAACATTTATGCCAATACTGATGTATGCTAATAGACCAATGTATGCTAATAGATCATGAAACTTAGCTGAAGAAAGAAGTCTTTAGCCAGCTATACACAGCAAAAGAGAAATTTGATTTGTAAATATGTATCATTTTGCATGTTTCTGGAGTCTGTCATCTTGTACCATTTCGATGAAATAATTTTGCTGAAGTTTTCCTTTAAAACAACCTCCCAGAGAATTTGGATACAATAAGTTACACGTTACTGACCTGTCTCATGAAACATACCAGAAACACTAACAGCTCTGCTTATTATTAAAAATCCTCTTACCATTTTCTTCATGGTGTTCCTGTTTAATTATTCATCCTAAAACACAAATAACAAAACAAAAAAAGTACCGGTAATAGTACAATGCAAAGGCAGAAAATTGTTAATAAATGTCCAGTAGGATCTTTACAGCAGCACCCAAAGATTTGAAAAAAATGTGCATTTGTAATAACCAGTGGATCCATTAGTGTCCTATAGCTGCTTCAGTGATGGCTGATCTGATGAGCTTTTAAAAATCTTTCAAAAGTTTTGTCTAATTTCTTTCTATTAAGAACATAGAGTGAAGGACTTTGAAATTTAACATAAGTGATATTGTAACTATTTTTTCAGTGACAGAGTTTAAATAATCCAGATATAACAGAGAAACAGCATTTTTTATAATTTAAGATGCCAAGGAAACTTTTTAATGGCGAAAGAAATATAAGCCAATATAATGTGTTTCTCAATGTAGGAACTGATCCTTTAGAACTTCCCCAGTTGCTCCCTAGCTCTCCCAAACCTAGTAGAGCATAATAGAGAACACATTGTCAGTTTCACAGCCCCTGCTCACAGCTGTAAGGGTATGTCTACACAGCAAAGTTATTTTGAAATAACAGCCGTTATTTTGAAATAACTTTACCAGCATCTACACAGCCAAACCACTATTTCGAAATTAAATCAAAATAGTGGAGGGCTTATTTTGAAATTGGTAAACCTCATTTCACGAGGAATAACACCAATTTTGAAATTTCTATTTCGAAATAAGCGTTGTGTAGATGCTTATTTCGAAATAGGGGACCTCCAGCCATTCCCAGGGTGCCCTGGTGGCTACTCTGGGCACAACCAAGAAAACTCCTCTCCCTCCCACCATCCCCGGAGCTCTTAAAGGGGTAGACTCTGGACACAGTGCCTGTGCCAGCTCCAAGCCTTCCAGCCCAGAGCCAGCAGTTGCTGCACCTGACCCAGTGGCCCCAGCATGAGTCAGGCAGCCAGGGCCAGCCAGCCCTCCTCCGCTCCCCAGGACCAGTCTGCCAGCTCCCAGGAGCCTGCCGGGGCAGGAGATCAGGGACCTAATTCAGTTTTGGGGAGATGCCTCCAACGTCCATGATCTTTGCACTAAATGGAGGTACACAACCGTCTACAGGCGGATGGTTGCCAGCCTGTCCACCAAAGGCCACATGCAAACCCAGGAGCAGGTTCGCATGAAAATAAAGGAGTTGCAGCAGGCATATGCCAGGGCCACAGGGGGCAGCTCCCAAACAGGGGCAGACCCAGACCCAGACCCCTGCCCCTATTTTGAGGCCGTGGACCGCATCCTGGGGGGCAGGATGGTCTGTGCCCCCCAGGTGGTCATTGACCCTGGGGCAGAGTTTGCTGCCTCCTGCTTCTCCAGCCCCTCCTGCCTCCCCAGCTACCACTCCTACCCCCACTCTTTCTCCCCCTCCCGCTTCTTCCTCCCCATCCTCCCCATGCTCCCAGGGATGCCGAGACCCCTGCACCCATGGTGCTGGGAGACAATTGGGCCAGCGAGACCCCCAACCCTAAGCCCTGAGCTTCTCCTCCCTCTTCCTACCCTTGCCTTCCCCTGCCAGCTCCCTCCTCCCAGGTTTCCCCCTTCCCTCCCCCACCCTCTCTTGTCCCCTCTACCACCTTCTTCCCCCAGTCTCACCTCAGTTTCATCCCCCCGCTGCACACACAGTTTTGTTCAATAAAGAGGCCTTGTTGTAATGAACACGTGTCTTCTATTGTACATCAGGAAGGGAGGTTAGGGAGGGGTAAGTGGAAGGACGTGAGGGGGGAATGAGGCACAAGCCCCAGTGGGGCACACCAGGGAGACTGTTACTGCCTGCAGAATGTGCTACCAGGCTCATAGCAACATGTCCAGGAGAAGCACCAGAGTGCCCAGGGGCAGCTCCGGCTCCATATTGCTGAGTGCTGTGGTGTCCCAAGTGAGGGCAACCAGAGCACTCAGAGAAAAAAATGCTTTGCTGTCCCTCAGTGAGGTAGGCAAGCAAGCAAGGAAGCCTTAGAACTGGCTGTCCGTGGGGGTCTCTTTAAGCACAGGTCTCAGATAGCCTCAGGCAGCAGCCATACAAGATAACTCCTGACCAGATGCCCTGCCAGAACTGGTTCCAGCTGGCCTTAAATGTGATTCAGCATCCTATCAGTGCGGACATGCTATTTCCAAATAGCAAAATGCTATTTCAAAATGCATTTTGTGTCTAGACTCATTATTTCGAAATAAGCTATTTCTAAATAACTATTTCAAAACAAGATATTTCGAAATAACACTGTAGTGTAGACATACCCTTAGGCTGTGTCTAGACTGCAGAGTTTTTTTTTTAAAGTAGCCTTTTTTTGAAAAAACTTCACCTGCGTCTAGACTATAGCCGTGTTCTTTCGAAATTAAATTGAAAGTACGCGGCTTTTCTTTCGACGGTGGTACTACCATTTCACGAGGAATAACGCCTTTTTTTGAAAGTGCTCTTTCAAAAAAAGGCGCTATGTAATGCAAACTGTGCTTTTTCGAAAGAGAGCATACAGACTGCCTGGGTGCTCTCTTTCGAAAAAGCAGCTTGCTTTTTCGAAAGTACTGATGGTAGTCTAGACACTCTTTTTCGAAAGAAGCTTTTTCGAAAGTATCTTTCGAAAAAGCCTCTTTCGAAAGAGGCTTGTAGTCTAGACGTAGCCTAAGAGACTAGCACCCACCTCTTACAAGGGCCCCTTCACATTGGATGTGTCTGCAGTCTCTAAACAGTTCCCACCCTAGAATAGAGCTGTACCTCTGAGGATTCCTGCCTGGAGGCATTGGCTTTGCTATCGAGCTGGGCCACTAAGTCATTCAGATCCCCTTTCGGGAGTTATTGCCATCCAAAAGTAGGCCACTTCCCTAGTGGCTTATACTAGCAAGGACCCAGGCCCACCCAGTACTCTGAGTTCCAGCCCAAAGACCCTAAGGCTACAGCTACACTATAGCCTTCTTCTGGAAAAGCTTATGCAAATGGAACGCGGCACGGAATATCAGTGCACTTCATTTGCATAATTAATTAGCAGCCACTTTTGCGCAAGAGGTTTTTATGCAAAAAGGAGCTCTGTAGACGGCTCCTTTTTGTACAAAACCCCCTCTTGCGCAAGAGCCATTCTTCCTGAAAAAATGCCTTACTCCTGGCCCCATGGTGGGACTCCTTCCCACCGCAAGCCACCACTAAAGAGCTGGGCACATACATCAGTGGCACATACATCAGTGCCACACATGGCATGTGGTCAGGCCTGCACTCTGGGGTATCATCTGCTCCTGGTTAAGCACGGCGAGGTGGAGGAAATTGAGCCCCTGCATGGGAACCTGCCATGGGGAGAAAAAGAAGAGGACCCCAGTAGCACCATCCTTGGGGCAAGTGGCATCTGCCTCTCACACACACCTCCCCCAACACCCTCCCCACCTCTCCTCCAGAGGCCAGGGATACAAGTCCTCTCACAGTGGGATGCTACCAATGCCAGACCTGATGTGTGTGCAGCACAGAGGGAAGGCAAGCCACCTTGTTGCCTGCTTCCTGCCTGCAAGCTCCTGGCCTGGCTGGTACTTTCCCATGCCTTCTTGTACCTGAGGTGTGGGGGCAGCAAGGCTCCCCTGGAAAATCTGTGGCCCTGCAGGACAGTGCATTCTGTCCAGACAATAAATGGCTGTCCCAGCAGACACAGATCATGTGTGCGACATACAGTGCTGCAGTCAACCGCCTGCTCACCATGACTGAGTGGTCCAGAAACTGCTCCCCTTGCACACACTGCTTCCCAAGTACCCCCCTGGCACTCGCTTCCTCCCCTGCCAATGCCCCTCCAGCTTTTCCTCCTGTCCCTGCCCTCCTCTCCTCCCCCCCCCCCCACTGTATCTTCTTCCTGTGGGAAATAGCCTGCAATTGTGGGCCTGCAAAACCTCTATGGAGGGAGATTCCGTTCCCTAGGGAATCCCATTCCAGTGCTTCACCACCTTCACAGGACAATAGTAAGAGTCATATGTGCATGAGCATGGCTCTGACAGTTGATCTTCCCACACCAAACTGCTATGGAGTGGTAGCTGTCCACTGTGGAAAGCATCCAAATAGCGATGGCATCAGGCTTCTGGAGGGGGATGGCGGGTCGCATGTGGGTGTCCATTCACCTGAAGGCAGGGGCAAGCCACTCGCAGAGCTCCAGAAAGGTGTCTTTTCACGTTCATAAGTTCTGCAGCCACTGCTGATTGTCCCACCGCTCCATGACTATCTAGTCCCACCAGTCAGAACTGGTGTCCTGGCACCAGATCCGGCAGCGCATGGTGTGCAAGGGAGAGTGGGAGGAGCTGTGCAGCATGAGCAGCACATGGAGTGGGGTGAGGAGTGAACCCCAGAGTGAGCTGCTGGTCCTGGTCTTGCAGTGCTATGTGGGCAGCCTGCAATAATTGCACCAAGAGGTGCAGCATGAGGTCTAAGAGCCGGCAAAATCTTTGTAGCCAGTCCAGCTTCATGGCTAGAGTTCTGAGGCATCTGCAAGGGCAACCAGAGCATGCAGTGTGAAGAGTTTGCTGTCCCTTGAGGGGGTGGGCAAAGGTGAAGAGTCTGAGACATGGCTGTAGAGGGTAACCCCTTTAAGTAAGAGCCTCAGATAGCCTCAGACAGCAGCTCCAGGAAGTGACTACTGTCCTGATGCCCTTCCCGGAGCGCTTCCAGGGGGCTTTAAATGCGATTCACCCTCCAATCAGCGTGGACACTCTTTTTATACATAAATCTGTGCTATTTCAATGGGCATCTGTAGTGTGGACACGCTATTTTGATTTAGTTGTTTTGGGAGTTATTATTCCGAAATAGCTTATTCCGAACAGAGCCTAAGGGTGAGATTTAAAAAAATGTAGGAACCTAGGGTACGTCTAAACTACATGCCTCCGTCGACGGAGGCATGTAGATTAGCCAGATCGGCAGAGGGAAATGAAGCCACGATTAAAATAATCGCGGCTTCATTTAAATTTAAATGGCTGCCCCGCTCTGCCGATCAGCTGTTTGTCGACAGATCGGGGCAGTCTGGACGCGACGCGCCGACAAAGAAGCCTTTCTTGATCGGCACAGGTAAACCTGGTTTCACGAGGCATACCTGTGCCGATCAAGAAAGGCTTCTTTGTCGGCGCGTCGCGTCCAGACTGCCCCGATCTGCCGACAAACAGCTGATCGGCAGAGCGGGGCAGCCATTTAAATTTAAATGAAGCCGCGATTATTTTAATCGCGGCTTCATTTCCCTCTGCCGATCTGGCTAATCTACATGCCTCCGTCGACGGAGGCATGTAGTTTAGACACACCCCTACAGATGTATAGGATAGGGAAAGAGATTCATTCCACTTCCGTTCAAGGAACCAGAGCAAGATTTTCAAATTGATTCAGCCCCTATTAGGTATATAATGGCAATTCAATCATACATTCCTTACAATATCCTCAGAGTGTACTATAACAAGATAAAGGATAGCCTCCTTCCTGGACTGCTTCCTTATTATTTGTATTAGAAAAGTGCTATACACAATTTCCAAGAATATTTGGCTAGAGCTTGTTGTCCATTTCCTGTTTCCCAGCTTACGTACGTCTCACAGAACTGGATCACATAACTGCTTTCCACAGCACTCTAGCGAATGTTTGTTCCTGTGTCTTGCTCATATCTGCAGGTTGATAAACTTCAGTAAAGAAGCTCTTATTTCCCCCAATTTATTCTTGATTGGCTCCACAATGCTATGTATTGTCACATCCTCTCTTTTTCATAATTTCCACATTACTAGTGTAGCTCTCAGTAAGCAATGCACTAGGTAGGGCAATGGTATGCAGCCTAGTAAAGCTTACTTATCAATAACACTATTGCTTTATGATCAGTGGAACTGGACTCAGCGCACTCATGTTCCTTGGATGGTCTGTTATTCATGGGCTCCTAGAAGGAGAAGGAATGTGCTGAGTCTGGCTTTCAGCTGGAAGCAGGTCAGCCACAGAAAGCAGTGCACAGGGTTTAATCAAGTTCTACCTGTTCAACTTAACCTGCATTCAGTTCTATTCTTTACTAAGCATGGCAGGAACATTGATGTTTGTTTTTGCTTTCAAGCTATGTATTGCTTTACCAATTTGACTAAACGAATATGTAGACTTATACAAAACCCCCACATTAATTATATCATAAGAACATAAGAACATAAGAACGGCCATACTGGGTCAGACCAAAGGTCCTTCTAGCCCAGTATCCTGTCTACCGACAGTGGCCAGCACCAGGTGCCCCAGAGAGGACCGAAGACAATGATCAAGCGATTTGTCTCCTGCCATCTCTCACCAGCCTCTGACAAACAGAGGCCAAGGACACCATTTTATCCCCTGGCTAATAGCCTTTTATGGACCTAACCTCCATGAAATTATCTAGCTTCTTTTTAAACTCTATTATAGTCCTAGCCTTCACAGCCTCCTCTGGCAAGGAGTTCCACAGGTTGACTACACGCTGTGTGAAGAAGAACTTTCTTTTATTAGTTTTAAACCTGCTACCCATTAATTTCATTTGGTGACCTCTAGTTCTTCTATTTAGAGAACTAATAAATAACTTTTCTTTATCGGCCCTATCCACACCACTCATGATTTTATAGACCTCTATCATATCCCCCCTCAGTCTCCTTTTTTCTAAACTGAAAAATCCCAGTCGCTTTAACCTCTCCTCATATGGGACCCGTTCCAAAGCCCTAATCATTTTAATTGCCCTTTTCTGAACCCTTTCTAAGGCCAAAATATCTTTTTTGAGGTGAGGAGACCACATCTGTACACAGTATTCCAGATGTGGGCATACCATAGTTTTATACAGGGGCAGTAAGATATTCTGTGTCTTATTTTCTATCCCTTTCCTAGTAATTCCTAGCATCCTATTTTTGACCGCCGCTGCACAATTTGACCGCTGCTGCACAATCCTTTCACCCATATCCTGTCTTGGGTGAAAGGAGTTTATTATTTAAAGTCAGCCTTTGAATATTTGAACTAATAAGTAAATAGTGCTCCTATTCATAGAATCATAGAGCTGGAAGAGACCTCAGAAGGTCATCAAGTCTAGCCCACTGCTCTAGGCAGGACCAATCCCAACTAAATCAACCTGGCGAGGGTTTTCTCAAGCCGAGACTTAAACACCTCTAAGGATGGAGATTCCACTACTTCCCTAGGTAACCCATTCCAGTGCTTCACTACCCTCCTAGTGAAATAGTTTTTCCTAATATCCAACCTGGACCTCTCCCACCAGAACTTGAGACCATTGTTCCTTGTTCTGCCATCTGTCACTACTGAGAACAGCCTCTCTCCATCCTCTTTGGAATCTCCCTTCAGGTAGTTGAAGGCTGCTATCAAATCCCCCCTCATTCTTCGCTTCTGCAGACTAAATAGACCCAACTCCCTCAGCCTCTCCTCAAAAATCATATGCTCCAGCCCCCTAATCATTTTGGTTGCCCTCTGCTGGACCCTCTCCAATGCATCCACATCCTTTTTGTAGTGGGGGGCCCAGAACTGTACACAATACTCCAGATGTGGCCTCACAAAAGCCGAATAAGGGGGAATAATGACATCTCTGGATCTGCTGACAGTGCTCCTCTTAATGCAACCTAATATGCCATTAGCCTTCTTGGCTACAAGGGCACACTGTTGACTCATATCCAGCTTCTTATCCACTGTAACCCCCAGGTCCTTTTCTGCAGAACTACTACTTAACTGGTTGGTCCCCAGCTTGTAACTATGCTTGGGATTCTTCTGTCCCAAGTGCAGGACTCTGCACTTGTTCTTGTTGAACCTCATCAGATTTCTTGTGGCCCAACCCTCCAATTTGTCTAAGTCACTCTGGACCCTATCTCTTCCCTTAAGCATATCTACCTCTCCCCCTAGCTTAGTGTCATCCGCAAACTTGTTGAGGGTGCAATCCATCCCCTCATCCAGGTCAGTAATGAAGATATTGAACAAAACTGGTCCTAGAACCGAACCTTGGGGCACTCCGCTAGAAACTGACCGCCATCCTGACATCGAGCCATTGATGGGCCTGCTGGGCCTGGCCTTCTAGCCATCTTTCTATCCATCTTGCCATCCATTTATCCAATCCACATTCCTTTAACTTGCTGGCAAGAATATTATGGGAGACCATATCAAAAGCCTTGCTAAAGTCATGGTATATCACATCCACTGACTTTCCCACGTCCACAGAGCCTCATCATAGAAGCTAATCAGATTGGTCAGGCACAACTTGCCCTTTGTGAATCCATGCTGACTATTCCTAATCACTTTCCTCTCTTCCAAGTGCCTCAAAATGGATTCCTTAAGGATTCCTTCCATGATTTTTCCAGGAACCAAGGTAAGACTGATCGGCCTATAGTTCCCTGGATCGTCCTTCTTCCCTTTTTTGAAGATGGGCACTACATTTGCCTTTTTCCAATCATCTGGGATTTCTCCCGGTCTCCACGACTTTTCAAAGATAATAGCCAAAGGCTCCTCAATGACATTTGCCAACTCCCTCAGCACCCTCGGATGCATTAAGTCTGGACCCATGAATTTGTGTACGTTTAGCTTTTCTAAATAGTTTCTAACCTGTTCTTTACCCACCAAAGGCTGTCCATCTTCATCCCATCTTGCATCTCTTTGCGCATTAGTCCGGGAGCCCATCTTGTCCATGAATACAGAGGCAAAGAAAGCATTGAGAACTTCAGCTTTCCCCACATCATCTGTCACTAGGGTACCTCCTTCATCCAGTAGGGGCCGCACTCCCTTTCTGATCACCTTCTTCTTGTTAATGTGCCTGTAGAAACCTTTCTTGTTATCCTTCACATCCTTAGCCAGTCGCAATTCCATTTGCACTTTTGCCTTCCTGATAATCCCCCAGCATTCTCGAGCTATACATTTAACCCTCCCCTCCCCCCGGTCATTTGTCCAAGTTTCCACTTTTTGTAAGCTTCCTTTTTGCGATTAAGTTCACCAAGGATTTCCCCTGTAAGCCAATCCGGTCTCCTACCATGTTTGCCTCTCTTGCTACGCGTCGGGATGGTTTCTTTCTGTGCCTTCAATAAGTCTTCTTTAAAATACTGCCAGCTGTCCTGGACTCCTTTCCCCTTCATGTTAGCATCCCAGGAGATTCTGCCCATCAGGTCTCTGAGGGAGTCAAAATCTGCTTTTTTGAAGTCCAAGGTGTGTATTTTACTACTCTTTTTTCTTTCTTTGGTCAGATTATTCAATTAGTATCCTTCTTTTACTAGGTTACAGCTAATCAAAGAACAATTCCAACCTATTAAGAGTGAAATGGCTTTCATGTAAAGGATAAATTTCCTTAAATGGGGATTTGTTTCTTGTGAAAGTTGCTGGGTTGATGGCACTGGAAACTGAAGCTCATTATGAGTTCACAAAAAACAGAGCAGACCCAGCATCTGTGTAAGCTCTCCAACACTGCTCCCCTAAAATACCTCAGCCCTAAATTTGAGGAACCACTTCTGGGGATGAAAGTGAAGTTGTGTTTTATTACTGCTCCTTTGTTGGCTTTCTTGCTCAGGCATCAAAAAAAAAAGGACAGATGGCCAGATTTAACAAAGGTATTTGGGATTTTTAGGTACATTAATATCTTTGAAAATATGGTGTAGATAATGTCATAGTTTCAGTGATGGTGGTTGTTTTTGTGCCTGAATTATACAGGTGAGAACATAGGAAGAAAGCAAAAAGGCAGGAAAACCAAAGTGAAGCAACCGAGAGAAAGGGAAATGAGAAATAGAACAAGGGCCAACCTGAATGGGAGGTCTACTGGATTATGGTGACTCAAAAGTATCAAACATTCATTGACTATAACTATTCTATAGAAAGCCTTCAAGTTCAGGAACATCATTAATAGGCCAGGATTTCAAACCTGGTTATGCCCCCCTTTCTACCACTCCAGGGATAAAAGGGAGCGGTCATCAGTACAGGAATTGCCCATGGAAAATTCTCTTGATATAAGGGAATTCCATGCTGATACAACCTCTATCCCTGTTCCTCATGCCTGCTTGATATAGGGTGGGTATAATGGACGGGGAATGGATCTTTCAAGTTATTAGTGTATTAAGAATACTGTGTCAGTGATCTTCCTTAGCTCCACCTCCTCCCCTCCCCAGGAGGTCTCTGTCTCTCCTCCTCTCAGCGGGCGGCCCTGCACTTTTTAAACTCCTGCACCGAGTCCCGTTGATTTCTGCAGACCCACGCCCCACCCCTGCATGTCCTGTGGCATCAGTCCATGTCACACTGCTCACGTTGGGGGTGGCGTCAGAGCACACCACGCACAGCCACCGCGGGGCTGCGCCCTCGCCAGCGAGGGCCTCTTCCGGCTGCCAGAGAGTGTGGGGCTCGGAGGGCTCCATGGCCACAGAGCCCAGTGCCCCATCACAGGTGCCACTCCAGATTTATTGTCTGAGTTTACTCTCACAGCCTTACATAATCCCAAATTCACCCACAAAGCAATGGGGCTTTTCTGCCAGGGGTTGTTTCCTTAGCCTTACACCCTCCCAAACTAGCCACAAAAAAGTGGGTTTAATGAGCCTGTCGAGAGGACAGCCTGGAAGCCCTAAAATCGGTGTCCATGCCCACTTTCCACAGGGCAAATATGACCCTGCAGGCTCAGTTCCAGGGTATGGTTCTCTCTATTAGGGTGAATACAGCCCTACTGGCCTAGTCCCAAAATACAGTTCCTTCTAGCAGGGTAAATACAGCCCTGCAGGCCTAGCCAGAAACTCACTTCCCTCTCTCAAGGTCACAATGGCCTAGAGGCCTAGTCCCAAGGTGAGCTTCTCCCAATGTTAGGGAGCTGAATTGTTGTCGGGTGCAGGGGGATGGAGACCCAGGCCCTCCCGCTCCACCGGGTCCCAGCCTAGGGCCCTGTTGGCAGTGGGGGCTTTCACTGCCTGCTGGGCAGGGATGCCTGCTGAAACACGCTGAGCTCCCAGGGGACAATCCTCCACCCTGGGCCCCTTCCTACCATACTCAGTGCGGTGTTCAGCTCTCAGGGCATTGCTCAGTGGGTCGGACCCTTGCAGATGTTCTGCCTGGTCAGAGCTGAGGCTGTGGCTGCCAGGCTTGCTGCACTGGGGCAGCTGCAGGGGCTGATCAGGAGCCCCAGCCTGAGCTCCTTCCCCTCTAGTGGTCAGCCCTGACTTAGTGGCTCCCTGGGCTTTTATACCCGGCCTCTCTCTCGAGCGTGCCCAAAAGGGCCGTGGGGGTGGGGCCTTCTTGGCCAGCTGTGTCAGCGTAACCCCCTGCTCCTCAGTGCAGGGTAGATACACCCCGTCGTAGCTACAAGTAGTACCATCTCCTTTCATTATGGTAGTGTGCATAACTTGACCTGAGCTAATCCTCTTCATAACAGCCCTTAACATATTTGAAGACTGTTACCAGGTTCTTCCTCCCCCTTCAATCTTCTTTGAAGATTAAACATGGCCTGATTTTTCAACTTTTCCTCCTAGATCAGTTTTCCTGACTTTTTATCACTTTGGTACTTTCCTCTTGTCTTTAATAGTCAAAAACCCTAATGATGTGACAGCTAGCAGTAGAATCATTTTCTTTAGGTAGAATACACAGAATGACTTAGCTGATGCTTGCAGGTCTATAGCTCATCACCTTTGTTTCCTTCTCAAACTGATATGACATAAGTATCCCACTGCAAAAGCAGTTACAATCTAATATCCTTTTTAGACTAAATGCACATTGGATTGCTCATAACCATTTCAGGCCTGTGCAGAGCAGTTTTTCAGCATTGTTTTGAGCAAAACAAGGTACTTTCCAGATAGTTGTGGGCACAAAGTAATTACCAAACCACTGTTGATTCTCAGGTGAAGTGTGTACTGTAGGATTTATTTATGTAGCTGCAGTCAAAAGTTTGCTCCGTGTTACTATCCACTACAGACAAGATCTTCTCTTCTGGTTCTTTGCCTGATATACCTAAAGAAGATGAGTCCAGTGGTGATTGTGTGCAGTCTTCATGCTCGTTTTAATGTTGGATGAAACAAAGACATCACCACATATCCGCTTTCAGGGGTTTGGTGAAGCTACCCCCAAAAACTCAATCAAGATATTTAACTAAATGTAGAAATTTGGACATTTTCAAAATGTTTTCTTGCTTTTGTTTGAATGAAACAATTTGCCAAAATCAACATGTAAAATGTTTTGGTCAACCCGAATTTGCTATGTTTAGTGGATGTCAATTTTTGCCTGTGTAGTCAGATTTACCGGTACGCTGAAGCCTTATTTGGAAAGAACTGGTTGCTGAATCTCAGGCACCGCTTTTATCAGCTCAATGCACAGGCCATTGCAATGGATGGAAAGATTCTATTCTATATAGTTACACAGCCTAAACTAAACCCGTTGAAGTCACTATGGGTATGTCTACACTACCACCCTAGTTCAAGAGGAGTAACGGTAGTTTGGAATAGGAAGCCTAGTCCGAACTACCTAGTCCGTGCCGCGTGTAGCCGCGCGGCACGGAGTCCGCACTAGCAGACATTTAAAAATGGCGGCGCCCGGCAATATGCAAATGAAGCCTGGGAAATTCAAATCCCGGGCTTCATTTGCAACTCCGGTTGCCTACATTACCACCCTAGTTCGAACTAGAGTGGTAGTGTAGACATATCCTATGAGTCTTTTCACTGACTTCAAAGAGCTTTGGATTCGACTGAGAATCTTTCACTTTTCCACCACCAGTGAAGGCCTCTAGTTAGACCATGTCAAGGCTTCTTCCCCACTCTGGCATGATAAATGCAGAAGTGGGAGCCCGCAAAGTACCCCAAAACCTTATCTTTCCAAGCTTTGGTATAAAACATCCCCCCAAAATCTTAAAAACATAGATTTTTGGGGATAAAATCCACTGCCACCATCCCTCTTTCCCCAGTAATGATAAAAAAATCAGGGGAGAGATCATTTGGGAAATATCACCCCCTAAAGTAAATATCAGGACACAAAAATTAACCAATGCCAGGTTAATAAAAGAAGAAAGAAATAACTTTTATTATCAACATAATATTCCTGTTGCAAGCATAATGACTAGATGGAAAAGTCACAAATTAATATACTTATGGGGGGAACCCCATCATGGGCCAAGACTTAATTACAAAGGAGAGCAAAACCCATTTTTAAAAATTCACAGACATCAAATCCCATTTCCCAAACCATAAAACAATAGAACCTAACGGATTTATCTAAACCTTACCCTACTTACAGATGGTGAAAAGTCTTTTCTTGGAGAGAAAACTGATAAGAGACAAAGGAGGGGAAAACCAAAAATTCCTTTGTCCCAGTTTGAAATTCCTACCTACATTCCTATTAGCTGACTCTACTTGGCTTAGGTAAGGGACATAGTTAACCCCTTAGTCCCAGGCTGCTGGCTAACCCTCATGATCATGACAGGCCACATCACCTGAAAGGTATATTCCACTGCCAAAGTGTCTACTGTTTTCTAGCTAACCTATTTTGAAAGATGACATAGGAGTCTGCTAGGATACTTCAAAGCCCATATGTTAGATTTATTAAGCAAGACTTGAGAAATCAATATTTGTGTTTAAAGTTCAGTGTTTTTACAGTATAGAATGGGATTCCTAGGCAGTGATAACCATGGAAGATGCACTTGTCTTTCTAAATCTAAAGCTAATCTGAAATGTTTTATTGTAACTTTTAGTTCATGAACCTTAATAATTAAATTAAATGTTACCCTCCATTTACTGAATACAATATTGTCTTTAAAGAGAAAAAAAAACTTAAAAAACAACAAATAGTCTAGCAACACCTAAAAAACTAACAAGGTGCTGCTAGACTATTCATTGTTTTCTAAGTTTTTTCCAGTTACAGACTAACTCAGCTACCCCTCTGAAACTTTTAAAGAGAGAGACAGAGGCAGTTATTTTTCTGTATTAAATAAAGCTGACAAAACGTTTTAATGGAACAATTTTCTGTCAAAAATGAAGTCTAATTTAAATTAAAATGTTTTGGAGGAACATTTTGATTTTGATTAAATTATCTATGTAAAAGTGTTGAAATGACTAATTTTGACCATCTGATTACAATTCAATAATATTCAAACATTGTGTGTTGTTTCTATCATTTTGTTTCAACCATATTATTTTATATATTGTTTATCACAAAACCTTTGCTATTTAAATCAAAACTTCAGAATTTTTGTTCTATGACAAATATTTCGAGATTTCCTTCATTTCATTAACAACAACAATTTTGAAATTTTTGCAAGATGGAAATTCTGTTCCCAACCAACTCTACTGTTAATCACAGCTCAAGTTTTCATTGAGCAAAACAAAAACCCTTATTCAGTTGATGAATCAACTATATGGCTACATAAGAAATCTAATTAAAATGGCCAACAGGATTTCTGGGTTTATTTGTGCATTGTCCCAACTTTGTTCCCTTAGAATTCTCATTAATTTTAGCAAAAGCAGAGTTAAAAGCACACTTGAAAATTCTTCTTTATAGGAATAACATGATACAAAACTATTGCAGCAGATTTATGATAAATTCCATGAATGTTTCATTAAGCCCATTGTGACTTTTTTTTTAAAAAAAATGCACATTTTAAATCCATAGATAGCAATGGCAATGGAATCATAATGCACTAACTTGTGCTCCCATTGCATATCATCACAACAGTGACAATTTACGGTGCTAAATCCTGCTGGAAAGGGATAACAAGTGGAGTTCCGCAAGGGTCTGTTTTGGGACCCGTACTGTTCAATATCTTCATCAATGATGTAGATATTGGGATAGAGAGTATGCTTATTAAGTTTGCAGATGATACCAAACTGGGTGGGGTTGCAACTTCTTTGGGAGGATAGGGACATAATTCAAAATGACCGTATCAAGTTAGAGAAATGGTCAGAGGTAAACAGGATGAAGTTTAATAAAGAGAAATGCAAAGTGCTCCACTTAGGAAGGAACAATCAGTTCCATACATGCAAGATGGGAAGCGACTGTCTAGGAAGGAGCATGGCGGAAAGGGATCTAGGGGTCATAGTGGACCACAAGTTGAATATGAGTCAACAGTGTGATGCTGCTGCAAAAAAAAGCAAATATGATTCTAGGTTGTATCAACAGGTGTGTTGTAAGCAAAACTCGTGAAGTCATTCTGCCGCTCTACTCTGCAGTTAGGCCTCAGCTGGAGTACTGTGTCCAGTTCTGGGCGCCACATTTCAAGAAAGATGTGGAGAAATTGGAAAGGGTACAGAGAAGAGCGACAAGAATGATTAAAGATTTAGAGAACATGACCTATGAAGCCAGGCTTCATGAACTGGGCTTGTTTAGTTTGGAAAAAAGAAGATTAAGGGGGGACATGATAGCGGTTTTCAAATATCTAAAAGGGTGTCACAAGGAGGAAGGAGAAAATTTGTTCCTCTTGGTTTCTGAGGACAGGACAAGGAGTAATGGGCTTAAAGTGCAGCAAGGGAGGTTTAGATTGGACATTAGGAAAAAATTCCTAACTGTCAGGGTGGTCAAATATTGGAATAAATTGCCAAGGGAGGTGGTGGAATCTCCCTCTCTGGAGATGTACTATGTGTCTGGCAACATACAAAATCACGTTCGTATAGGCCAAAAAGGTAACGAAAGAACAGGTTAGATAGACATCTGTCAGGGATGGTGTAGACAGAGCTTGGTCCTGCCTTGAGGGCGGGGGGCTGGACTCGATGATCTCTTGAGGTCCCTTCCAGTCCTATGATTCTATGAATTCAGCTGACCAAACCCTTTACCGAAACCCTCACAACCTAAGCACAATTCAGCCTTGTGTTCAGTGTTGGTGATTCAGAAGGTGACACTCTTTCCTTTGTTTCTGGGTTAAGCTAATGAAACTCTTTGGTTTTAAGGACAGGGGTGTTGTTAAGATGTACTATGTGTCTGGCAACATACAAAATCACGTTCGTACAGGCCAAAAAGGTAGCGAAAGATATGAACACAGTCTAGTATATTTCATTGTTTATCATTTTGAGCTTTTGTTTTATTTTGCTTTCATATCACTGTATCTTGATTTTGCAGATGTATTTCATTGTTATTTATCATTCAGTGGAAGTTACTGAATAGTTAAGAGTATTAATACTAGGCTTTAAAGTGGTGCATTTTATCATCTGTATTCACTGAGTGGCACAGAGAAGAATGTTGTGAGTATAGATTTATTGTAAGTTATTGCTCTCTGCACACAGCTGTAAATGCCAATAAAATGCTGTGGCTACAAAGATTAGGTTCAGCACTGCAGCCAATATGTGGGCCAGTTAGCTACGTGGAAGTCAGATTGTTTTATATCTCACTGATAACTTCCATTTTCTATTTGCCTGTAAACTAGAATCCAATAGGATAATCAGGGCCACAGCAAAGTGTTGCCAGCCCTGAGGAGAACCCTTTTATTGACTCCAGGGAGTGTTAGTTTACTAATTTAATTCTGTTTTCTTTTCAGGTCAACTTTTGCTTTAAATAATTTCTCAGATCAAGACATTTGCTTATTCTTAACCAATTTACTAATTTACCCAGAAACACATAACTATGTAATTAATCTTTCACCTCTCAAAAGTGTGCAAACTCTGTATACTACACACGCAATACAGGTCTGCAAGCAATTATCTCAGACTAGAAGCTCAGTAGTTATATCAAAAGGCAATGCAAATTACCAAGATTTGTTATATTTACTTATGATCAACAATTCTCAACTATTTAGCATATTTATCACACTTACTAGGCATCACTTGTCTTTGAACAGTGTGTTTACTTCTCTTAAGTAAATTGGTGCAAAAGGGACAAGCTTAAAATATTAAAACAAATGCTTCAAACAATTCCTTTCAATTTCTCTTTAGCTAATTTGCTTGGACTTATAAAAATTATATATGTGTATATTCAGGGCTCATTGGAGGGAGACATGCTCTGATTCCTATTTCCAAATGTGGTCTCAGATTTCAGCTTAGTTTCTCTGCTGCTTCCATTGGTATCCAGTAGAGGAAAATAGTGAATAATAAATTTACTTAATATTTTTCTTATCAGAGGCCTTTTTAAGTTTGACTCATTTAAACAATTATATTTTATTATTTGCCTCTATCATCATTTGAGATTTCCCCTTTAAGCAAAGTCCTTTATTATCTCAAAGTTACATTTTGGGTTAAATCTTTTAACATTTCTCCTTCCTTTTGCCAGATAATTTCTGTTAACACTAGAGAGCAATAATTATTTACAATGAAAACTGTCAAAATCCTTAAGACCTAAATTTGGAGGATATATTCCATACGTACTTTGATTATACAAAAGCATTTCACGTTATTTACAGCTTACACTAGAACACAACACATTTTGTGCATTTGTAGAAAGAAGTAGATCTGGCTCACAAAGCCAACGATTGTGTAGCTTGCAATTTTGGATGCATGATTATTCATGGTATAACTGATAAATGAGGAACATAATGCACAGTTTGTAGGCAGTTTGGGATGAAAATACTGCATAGAACAGCAGCATGTGTCCTTTGCTAGGCATTTTTAGCTAGGTTGGGAAGGGTACATGCAGGGAAGAGGGAAGAGTGGCTGAAAAGCTGGCTCCCCATATGCATGGGCTCCCACCTGCCCCTCCACACTGGTGCCTCTGATACACAGGTGACTACATGTAGACATTCACACTTTCACATCCAGTTTATACATACGAAAATGAGAGATTCTTGCCTAGAACAGTGGTTCTCAAAGGGTTTTTCATAGACCACTAGTAGTCCATGTCCATCTTGCAGGTTGGCTGTGGGCTCAGATCTTGCCCCCCTATGGCGGGGAGTCTGTGCTGGTGGTCCAGCCCTGCACCCCTTCCTCCCATGAGGTTAGCATGCCAGTTTCCCACTGTGGGGATGGAGGGAGGAGAGGGGGGAGTCTTATGGGTCAGATCCTGTTTGCAGGAGAAGGAAGCAGTTCTATGTGTTACTGCTCCCCCTCCACTTGCTTGGGGATCAGCAGCACAGGCAACTGCCTTGCCTGGAGGCTTTCCCTGTTGCTCCCATTGGCCAGAATCATGGCCAATGGGAGCAGTGGGAGGCACAGAGACTGATAAGTGCCCCCCACCTCTCTCATGCTCAGACATTGCAGCCCTTTCCTACTGAGACCCTGCACCTCCATGCTGCTCTTGCATCCTCCCTCCCTTTTAGACCTCCCCCCCCATTCACAACCTCCCTTCCAGCCAGACCACAAAGTGGATTTCTTCACAAAGAAAAACAGTGGCAATCTCCTTCTCTGTATCCTCAAACCCAGGTCTAAGTGAAAAAGATTTGTAAAAATTTGATTATTCAGTACATCTCAGACTAGGATACACTAGCTTCCAGGGGTTGCCGAATTAGTCTGTACAGGATAAAAAACAACAAATGGTCTGGTAGCACTTTATAGACTAACAAAACATGCACATGGTTTCACTAATAGGATTCAGTAATAAGTCCTCTTTCATTCTGAATTACAAAGAGATTCTAATCACTGAAGTAGGCTAAAATCAGGAATGCATTAAATAAGGATGGTTCTTTGTTTGTTAGTTTTTCTTTTTTTGTTTTTAACTTGTAACCTTTGACTTTTCAGTTCTAGAATTTTTTAAGTCTAAGAAGTTTAACTAGAAAGACGTGAACTGGCATTTCTGATTTTTTTTCAGTAAATTTGACGTAAACTTCAAACAATATTTATCTATTGTATACTACAAAATACTGTGAAAGCCAAAATATTGCTCCGTTTCTCTCAGTGTAATTTGATTTTGCCTATGATAAATGGCTGCAATTTAATGTCAAAAGTTGTTCATATCCAGCCCTTGAGATGGAAAATGTTTAGCCTTAAGTGGTTATTTGAAAGCCTATATGAAATAAGATTGGTTATCTCTATCCATTTCCCACTGGATGATATGTCCACTACAAATTGGTTTAACAAATGTATTAGTCACAATCTAGCAGTCTCCTTTTCCAAGTATATTTACTCAGGGCTGTGAATGGTTAACCGATTAATCGGGTGATGTTAACCATTTATGGTTAGCTGGCGGGAAACGGAGCAGTTCCCTGCCTGCCATGGGCTGGGGACTACTCTAGCCCCACAGGGGCCCCTGCAGGCAGGGAGCCCTTCAACCCATCTGGAGAAGCCGCAGCCCATGGTGGGCCCAACCCAGGCACTCCATTCTGGATGGGGCAGCTCCCCTCCTGCCCCTATTTAATCAGCTAACCAGTTAAACATAGGCTATGCCTATATTGTGCTCTCTTGCACAAGATGATATGCAAATGAACCACGGCAATGAATATTGCCATGCCTCATTTGCATATTTAATGAGCTGCCATTTTTGTGCAAGGGGCTTTTGCACAAGAAGCAGTTTACACTGCTCCTTCTTACGCAAAAACCCCCTCTTGCACAAGAGCCATTCTGCCTGAAAATAAGTGTAGACTGCTCCTTCTTGCGCAAAAGCCCCTTGCACAAAATGGCAGCTCATGAGGTATGCAAATGAGGCAGAGCGATATTCATTGCCACACCTCATTTGCATATTTTCTTGCGCAAGAGAGCGCAATATAAATGTAGCCATAATGTTTAATGGTTAAATAATGAAATGAGATTTTACATCCCTAATCTACACTTCATACTTCTTACAGAGACCCAAACTGAATGGATATAAATGGGTATCCACTTCCCAGAATGGTTATAAATGGCAGTGTAGTTGGTGAGGCACTGCTTCGACAAGTAAAAGCACATGTGAACCTTTAGGTTTCTACACAACCCAAAGTTATTCTGATATAAGAACAGGCTTTTTTCAGGTTAGTAAAAATTCCTTCCCAAATTATTAGTGGTTGCTGGGATTTTTCTATCAAACGTCTAAAGGAAAATGTGTTTATAAAACTGAAATTTGGTATAAGAAAAACTGAACTTCGCTGATTTAAAAAAATATTTTCTTTGTGTGTGGATTTTTTCCATCCAGGTGTAGAATACATTTTGATATGTGCACCAAGGCCTGTGCCAATGTACACAACCAGTAGAAACAAAAAAAAACTAGCCGTGGGTGCTCTGCTAATCAGCTGGGTGGTATTTGCATTTGTGACAGGCCGGGCTGGGTCTAGGCACTATTGAGGGAGTCCGCTCAGAGTGAATTGCTCAAACTCAGGGCTCCTTACAGCCCCTGACTGGAGACTGTTCCCAAATAGGCCACAAACCTGTCACACCGAGCACTTCAGCTGCCAATCCGTCCAGCAGGAAGCCTCACGAGCAAAACCGCTCTCACACCTCACCTCTCCCTGTGCCACAATCAGCCCCGGGCCTGCACACAGGTGAGGGGTTATAGAACCCAATCTTACCTACCTTGAACGAGTCTTTCTGGTCTCGAAGAACCAGCCACAAATCCCCGGTCAATTTACACTTTGGATCTTACTCACAAGAGCACACTGGGCCAATCCTTTAGAATCTAAAATCTAAAGGTTTATTAATAAAAGAAATAAAAGCATGAGAGTGAGGTTGTTAAGGAGAATACATTACATACATTGAATCACCACGTTCTTGATGTAGGCTCTCAGTAGAGATGTAACAAACTGCTATCTTAAAAGTCTCAGTTGTACATCCCATGTCAGAATGGGACAACAATTCTTCCCAGCTCGTTGTTCCTCTCCAGGCTGCATCTGGAATCAGTAGCAGAATTGAAGGCAAGATGGAGTCTGCCTCATGGCCTTATATATCTCTCCTGGCGTCCTCCTGGCCAGAGCAAGTCACATGGTCGAGTGACCTATCTCTGTTTCACATGCTGGCAGCCATTATGCCCTGCCTGGATTGCAGGTATCCAGATTTCCAGACACATTCCTCAGGTGTATATAGGGCACCTTGAGAGTCATTGTCCCTGGAGCCTCGCTAATTAGTATAGTCAGACTGAACATAACTCCACATACAAACATCATACAAGTACATGAATAGCATATACAGAATCAGTAGAACATAAGCTTTCATTTGACAACTCACATGGCCCCCTTTATACAGACTTTGGGGCAAACATCCCCCTATGCTCACTCACTAGGCTCTTGCCATTTTGATGCCGGACTATCAAGAGTGCCAGACTATTGGATGCCGGACTATTGGAGTTTTACTGTCTAAGGTGTCTCGAACCAATTGCCAGTTCCTTCAACCCTTGTGCACATGAGTAACCCTTACACACGAAATAGCCTAATTGAATAGAGTGGCTTTATTCATAAAATCATAGGACTGCGAGGGACTTGAAGAGGTTTTCTAGTCCAGTTTCTTCTACTCCACACAGGACCAAGCACCATCTAGACCATCCCTGACAAGTGTTTGTCTAACCTGCTTTTTTAAAATCTTCAATGATAGAGATTCCACAACCTCTGTAGGCAATTTATTCCAGTGCTTAACCACCCTGACAGTTGTGAAGTTTTTCCTAATGTCCAATCTAAACCACCCTTGTGGCATTTTAAGCCCATTACTTTTTTGTACTATCCTTGGCGGTTAAGTACAGCAATTTTTCTCCTTTCTCCAATAACAGTCTTTGATGTTCTTGAAAACTGTTATGTTCCCACTAAGCCTTCTCTTCCTCAGACTAAACAAACCCAATTATTTCATTCATTCCTCATAGGTCATAGTCTTTAGACCTTTAATCATTTTGATGCTCTTCTCTTGACTTTCTCCAATTTGTCCACATCTTTCCTGAAATGTGGCATCCAAAATTGGACTAAATACTCCAGGTGAAGCCTAATCAGTGTGGAACAGAGTGGAAGAGTTCTCATATATTGCTTACAACACTCCGGATAATACATCTAAGAATGAGGTTTCCTTTTTTTGCAGCAGTGTTTCACTTATAGGCCCCTTTTTTCTAGAGAAGATTCTGACCTTTATTGGGAGTGTTACACTTGGGAATATCCTATGTATTGCAGTCCAGCCTGAGAGCTGACTGAGAGGGAAGGCAGTGAGGGAAGGGCCTGCAGCGAGATGTATATTATTTATAAGTGATATTTTTAAGTTAGATCCATGCCACAGATTATTATTAGAAAGGGTTTATTCCTGGAGGTTTTAAAGGAGTGTGTATAGGGACCAGCCAGGTGTAGGCACCATCAATTTTGAATTCCTTTAGAAGGATAGAAGGGATAGAGGATTCATCCATCACCACCATTAGGATACTCAGGGACTCTGTTAACATCAATAATATCAGGCACAAAGGCACACAGGTGAGTGTTGCCTACTCCTGGGTAACCCAAGGAGGAAAAGGAGTTACACACTCTTGACTTATATTTAACTTGCAGACCACTATGTCCCGCAGATCACTTTTCACAGTCATTTCCCATTTCATAGTTGTGCAATTAGTTCTTCCTACCTAAGTGGAGTATTTTGCACTAGTCCTTATTACATTTCTCCAGTTTGTCCAGCTCATTTTGAGTTTTAAACCTATCCCCCAAAGCACTTGCAGCTCCTCCTAGCTTGGTACCATCTGCAAACTTTATAAGTGTACCCTCTATGCCATTATTTGAATCATTGATTAAAAATATTAAACAGAACTGGAGCCAGAAGTGAGCCCTGCAGAGCCCCACTTAATATGCTCTTCAAGCTTGACTGTGACCACACACTCATAGACTTTAAGGTCAGAAGGGACCATTATGATCATCTAGTCTGACCCCCTCCACAGTGCAGGCCACAGAATCTCACCCACCCCCTCCTAGAATAATCCTCTCACCTATATCTCAGATATTGAAGCCTTCAAATACTTTGAAGACCCCAAGAGGCAGAGAATCCTCCAGCTGTGATCTGTACCCCATGCTACAGAGGAAGGTGAAAAACCTCCAGGGCCTCTGCCAATCTACCCTGGAGGAAAATTCCTTCCCGACCCCAAATATGGCGATCAGCTAAACCCTGAGCATGTGGGCAAGACTACCCAGCCAGACACCCAGAAAGTTCTCTATAGTAACTCCTATCATTCCTCCATTGACCTATTTCCCACTGATAATGAATGGTCAATTAGTTACCAAGATCATGTTATTTCATCAAACCATCCCCTTCATAAACCCATCTAGTTTAATCTTGAAGCCAGATAGATCTTTTGCCCCCACTACTTCCCTTGGAAGGCCGTTCCAGAATTTCACTCCTCTAATGGTTAGAAACCTTCGTCTAATCTCAAGTCTAAACTTCCTACTAGCCAGCTTATATCCATTTGTTCTTGTGTCCACATTGGTATTAAGCTTAAATAATTCCTTTCCCTCCCTAGTATTTATCCCTCTACTATATTTAAAGAGTGCAATCATGTCCCCCCTCAGCCTTCTTTTGGTTAAGGTAAACAAGCCAAGCTCCCTGAGTCTCCTTTCATAAGACAGGTTTTCCATTCCTCGGATCATCCTAGTGGCCCTTCTTTGTACCTGTTCCAGTTTGAATTCATCCTTCTTAAACATGGGAGACCAGAACTGCACACAGTATTCCAAATGGGGTCTCACCAATGCCTTGTATAATGGCACTAACACCTCCTTATCCCTACTGGAAATACCTCGCCTAATACATCCCAAGATCGTATTAGCCTTTTTCACGGCCATGTCACAATGGCGGCTCATAGTCATCCTATAATCAACCAGGACTCCGAAGTCCTTCTCCTCCTCCGTTACCACTGGTAACTCTCTGAGAATGGGTTTACAACCAGTTATGCTCCCACTTTACAGTAACTCCAGGTAGGTTGTTTATGAGAAGTTCATTCAAGACAGTATCAAAAGCCTTACTAAAAGTAAATCACATCTACCACTTCCGCCCCATCTCCCGCCCCCCCCCCCCAATCCACAAGGCTTGTTACGCTGTAAAAGAAAGCTATTAGGTTGGTTTGACAGGATTTGTCCTTGACAAATATACACTGATTGTTCCTTGTCACCTTATTATCCTCTAGGTGACGGCAAAGTGGGCAATTATTTGCTCCATTTTTCTGGGGACTGAAATACGTAGCAAGTGAATAGTGATTACATACAGAAGCTGCCAGGAATAGGCCATTTAAAGATTTTTTTTCGCATTTCATTTCCCTCCCTCTGCTCTCCATTTGCTGCTTTGCTCTATTTTTGAACAGGTTAAGGAATTAAGAACACTGCAGGAAACAGAGTGCTTCAATATAAACATACATTACATGCTGAGCGAGCATCTGCAAACCAAATGCTCCCCTGTCTACTAATCCCAACCCAGGGCTGGAGAGATTCTGTTGAAAGCATTAGAAATCATCCAGTTGGTATGTTAACTTTCATAGGAAGGTAGGGGTAAGGATGTGGGGCAAACTCTCTGGTCAACTGCCACTAAATTCAGCCTCCTATTTCGGAAACTTGGGCAAATTCGTGCCTACATATGTTTGAGGAGAAATGTCATTGTGCAATAAAAAGAATTACATAAAGGGACGGGTTGAGAAACAAAAGTATATGGATGGAAGTAAAATCTTTGTTGTTACTGACAAAATCCAAGAACTGTGACTTCACTGGTTTGGACACAAAGGGCATGTCTACACTAGGAAATAATTTTGAAATAAGTAAAATTGAAATAATAACTCCCAAAGTAGCAAAATCAAAATAGCATGTCCCCATTATGGGGAAGCATCAAAATTATTCAGAACTATTTTAAATTAGCACATTCACACTGCCTCAGATTTAGAGCCCCCAGAAGACTGTGGGGAGGGCACCAAGAGGGCAGACACTTCCTGTGGTTGCTTGGTCTAGCAAGCTGCAACACATGCTTTCAGGGGCTCCTCTCTACGACCATGTTTCACATACCACTCCTCCACTGCCTCCTCCCTCACAGGACACAAAACAGACACAGTGTGCACTGGCTGCTCTTACGAATGCCATACCACTCACACCATGGAGCTGGAGCTGCTGCAAAGCAGTGCCAGGCTCACGGGCCTCGAGCTACACCTTATGGCACAGTTCGTCCAGACTGCCTACATGCTGCTCCAGCAGGATGATAACCAGCCCAGACCGGAGACCCTCATCACCCAGTTCCTGGTGCTCCTGCTGCTGCAAATGCCACTCAGTCCCCTGGACACTGTGGAACACTGCTTCTGGCAGCAGAAGATGTTTACACGGGTGGGACTGCATTGTCCTGCAGTGATGAGACGACCAGCAGTGGTTGCTGAACTTCTGCGCATGGAAGGCCACCTTCCTAGATCTCTGCGAGTGGCTCGCCCCTGCCCTCAGACAACAGGACACCCTACTGAAACTTGTCATCCCCATGCAGGTGCGCATCACCATCGCCCTATGGAACTCACCATGCTGGACACCTACCGCCCTGTCGGGAACCAGTTTGGCCTTGGGAAATCTGCATTCGGGACCATGCTCCTGCAATTAACCAGGGCCATCAACCGCATGCTGCTATGGAGGGTCGTCATTCTTGGGAATAGGGACAGCATTGTTGAAGGCTTTGTCACCAGGGGCTTCCTCAACTGCGGAAGGGGCCATAGATGGCTCTCACATCCCCATCTTGGCCCCGACCACCATGCCCCAGACTACATCAACAGGAAGCAGTATTTCTCCATGGTGCTGCAGGACCTTGTGAATCACAAGAGATGCTTCACTGTCGGGTGGTTGGGGAAGGCACATGGCACCTTCATCTTCCGGAACTCATGCTTGTTCCAGAAGATGCATGCCAGCAATTTTTTCCCCAACCGCACCATCAGAGTCGCAGATCTGGCCATGCCCATAGTGATCCTGGGTGACACAGCTGACCCCTTGTTCCCCTGGGTCATGAAGCCCTACACAGACTGCCTGGACCCCACCAAGGACCACTTCAATGCTAGGCTGAGCAGGTGCCCCATGGTGGTAGAATGAGTGTTTAGTTATTTAAAGGGGAAGTTCCAGAGTCTCCTCACCCTTCTGAACCTCAGAGAGTGCAACATCCCCTTCGTGGTAGTGGCCTACTGTGTGCTCCAGAACCTCTGTGAGAGCAAGGAGGAGGCTTTCCTGCAAGGGTGGGGAGCAGAGGCTGAACGGCTGGCCAGGGCATATGAGCAGCTGGACACTAAGCCAGTAAGGGTATGTCTACACTGCAGAGATTTTTGGAAAAATGGCCATTTTTCCAGAAAAAAACTACACTTACATCCACACTGCAATTGCATTCTTTTGACAGAAAGTCAAAAGAATTCAGGGGGCTTTCCGACAGCAAAAAACCTCTTTTTACGAGGAAGAAGCCTTTTTCCAAAAGATCTCTTTCAGAAAAATGGTGTGTATGGACAGAGAAGAGGTTTTTTTTTTTTTTTTTTTTTTTTTTAAAAAGAAGAGGCCTCCAGAAAAAAGTACCCGTACCCTGGTGGCCACTCCGTCCAGTGTAATCACAACTCAAATGCGAGATAGCATTCACATTGATTGGGCACTATCTTAAAAAAAAAACAGATCGCTTTTTCAATGCGCTTTTGCTGTGTAGATGCTCTCTTTCAAAAGAAGTTTTTCCTGAAGATCTCTTCCAGAAAAGCTTCTTTCAAAAGAAGCCTGCAGTCTAGACATAGCCTCAGTGAGCACATCAAGGGGCTGTGCTCATCAGGGAGGCTTTGAGGGAGAGTTTCAGCAAAGGCCACCTTGAGACTCTCTCCTGTGCCTCTCCATAAGGGGCCCATGAATTCGCTCTGGGTGCTTTTCCTTCTCCACTCCTCCCTTTCCACCTTCCCACCTTCCCCCTTCCCTGCAGAGCCTTTTTTTTTGTTGAAAAAACCCAGGAGTGTTTATTTGGAGGATATACAACAGGGAATGGACTAGGGAAAGAACCTGGAATGGGGTAGGATGGAGAAAGGGGGCTCAGGGATAGGGCTGGGACTGGGACAGGCGCCTACCTTGGGTAGCTTGGGAGGCTTTGGATGCCCAAGAGGTCCCACTGCCCCATATTCTGGGGCCTGGTGTCCCCTTGGGGGTGGCTAGGAGTGATTGCTCCATGCACAAGACCATGTGCTCCATCACCAAGGTGAGGGAGGAGCATTTGGTCTCATGCTGATGTGCCAGCTGGTCCTAGGAAACCTTCTGTTGCTCCCAGTCAGCGTCCCATTCCTTTTCAACAGCTGGGACTGCTGGCAGGCCATCTGCTCCCTCATTAAGTCTTCGTGGGTGTGTTTGCTCCCGTGGATCCCACAGAATCAGGAAGATGGTGTGGTAGGTAATGGACACACCATGCTTGCAGCTGGCCCAACTGTGAAAGAACATTACAAGGGCAGTCATCCCAGGAGACCCTGTGCATGCAGCCTAGCCCTAATCTGAGCTGACACTGATGGTCTCCATTCAGGTGACGGTGATGTGCTTCAAACAAGGCCATATGCTGCCTTGACAGTGGGCACTTTCCTGCAGGGACACGGATGTCCCAGGGGAACATCGCTAGCCCCATGGCCTGGGGACAAGCAGGCATGGGAAGGTGCCAGCCAGGCCAGGAGGCAGCGGGCAGGAGGGCAGGGGCACCGGGTAGCTCAGCTTCCTTCTGTGTCCCGCACATGCTGGGTCCAGCACTGGCAGCGCCCCACAGAGAGAGAACTTTTTTCCTGCCTGCTGGAGAAGGGGGAGGTATGTGAGTAGCAGAGGCTCCTCGTTGGAAAGAGTGCTACTGGGGTTCCCTCCTCTTCCTCCCCTTGGAAAGTTCCCATGCAGGGGATCAATCTCCTCAGCATCACTGCTCTTCATCGGGAGTGAATGCTGCCCGAGTGCAGGCATGACTCTGTGCCGTGTGAGGCACTGCTATGTGATTCCATGACCCCAGACTCCTTAGTGGTGGCTTGTCATGGGAAGGTGTCCCACTACAGAGACCAGAGTAAGGCAGACCTCTCCAGGATTCTTGTGAGAAGAACCAAGGGGTTCCTGTATGAGAGTGTAATGGGGCTGAGAGTTCTGGGCTGCCATTCCATGTGCACCCACATGCACAGGCTGTTGTGTGACCCCCAGACCAAGTAGACTGAGTGAGAAGCACTCAAGCTCTTGCAGCACGTCACCTGCCCCTGCCCTTCTAACACACACTGCTTCCTAAAAGAATAGCAATATGGATGTATGCAAGGCATCCCTCAAACATGAAACTTCTATCAACATCTATATTCTATTCTAACACAGCACTATCCATTCATGAATCTCACAGCACTTTGGGGGGAAAAAAATCATCAAGGCCATGTCTATACTTATGCAGAAGTTCAATGCAACTTCAGCTACATTAATTGCATAGCTGGAGTCGACATATCTTTAATTTGATTGTTTACGCTGGCTTCACAGCAGGAGGTTGACAGGAGCAAATGCTCTCATTGACTTCCCTTACTCCAAATGAATCGAAGCATACTGGCATTGATGAAGGCACCCTCTATGCTTGATTTAGCAGGTCTTTACTAGACCTGCTAAGTTGAGCGCCAGAATATTGACTGCCACATAACAGACATAGATGTGGCATAAGACTCACAGTAGGTAAACATTTTGGAGCATTTCTCCAGCCGAGGAAGTTAAGGTGCTGAAAATAATTATCACTTGTTTAAGGCCACAGAATCAGCTATTGGCAAGGCTAAAACCATAACCCAGGAATTCAGATTTCCAGTCACCTCTATCACCAAAGTGCTCTGAATAAGATTTCAGAACTGTTTGCAGTCTGTGGTGGATCATAGCATTTACCGTAAGACAAGCATGTATAATGAAGAATCTTTGTATTCTTAATAACCATAAGTTGAGTATGTGAAAATAATGGTCCATCTAAATCAAGCAATCCCAGGTTTCCCTTTTGGAAAATTTGATAGAAGGAATGAAATATAAAGCTTGTCTAGATTTCAATTTACAGTTAGCCCTTGTGCCAGACCAGTACTAAGAAGAAGGTTGAAGGGATATTGACAGCAATATAATCTCTCTAAAGCTGTGATTGATCTAGTCTGCAGCAGGAAGGATAGAGGCAGTGCATACAGATGAAGGAGAAGTCAGTGAAAAGACTGCAGTAGGTATTCTGTATCTACTGTGAAAGAATGTAAGGATGTTAAATATGTATCATGTCCTTCATCTTAAGAAGCCATGTACTGAGGGAAAGGATAAGATAATAGGAGGATGAATGAAGAGGACAGGCAAACGTTGTCTGTGCATGCTCCCTTTAATAAAAGAAAACAGAGGAAAAACCTCTTAATCTATCTAACAATGATGGGCAAAACATCAGCCAATTTTTTCCCCTTCCTTTTATGCAATTTTGACCAGTTAAGATGGCTGTGATACTCAAGTTGCAGTAATATTCTTTTTTTAAAAGTTTCAAACATTTGGATTTATTTTCTCTCATTAGGTAGAAATCACACATTGTTTGACACATGTAGCAAAATAGTCTGTGTGACTGGTAAAGAAGGCCATTTAATTGGAAGTCAATTTTGAATACTTCTTTTAGGTTTCTCACCAATTTCTAAACAGGAAAATTCATGCTCTCAGCATTGTTCAAAAATACATTCTGCTGACTGGGGAACCATATTTGCCTTACTGAACTATTCAGTCCCTATTTCTAATTGCTCTACAAGAAATGAGTTAATAGTATTCTTTTTTATACACGGGGTCTATGTCTACACTGCTCCCTCTAGTACCAAAAATACGCAAATGAGGCAAAGTGGAATATCGCAGCACCTCATATGCATAATTAATTAGGCTCAGTTTTTGCTTAAGAGGCTCTTGTGCAAAAAGGAGCTGTCTGCATGGCTCCTTTTTGTGTACAACCCCACTCTTGTGCAAGAGGGGACTTTTGTGCAAAAACAAAGCCTAATTAATTATGCAAATGAGGCATGGTGATATTTCACGCTTTGCCTCATTTGCATATTTTTTTGCATAAGAGAGGGGAGTGTAGACATAGCCTAAGATGTTCCTATCCCTGTACAGACTGGACAATTGTGTCACTACAAACCTTATCCCTACATATTCAGTGCTCTTCCTGATGATAGATCATCAGATTTTAATACTTAGTCACATGTGAAATGTACATTGTAAAAACTAAATTTGGTTCCACATCCAAATTGTATGATTATGTCCTTGTTCATTGATCTGAACATTTACAGAGATGCAGGTGCTGGCCTGCCATGTGCCGAGCACACTTTGAAGGGAGCTCATCACTTATATGACTGGGCACTGGGGTCCTTCTCTGATCTTTTGATACCTTCACACATATTTAAAATGAAATTAAAATGGGATGATTGAACATTTACTTAGTTCAAAACTAATATGTTGCTTTATACTTGAGGTATAAACTGAGAAACAGAGCAAAATGAGTAAACCAAAAGGCCACTGATTAATTTGGACTTGAATGAGGAAGTCCTGGATCCTAACTGTGAAATTACACTGTTTTCCATGTATCTTTTTTTTTTTAATTACCAGCCAATGGCACACTATTAGGCAATAATGTGCACTGTGAATAATGACCTAATGTCACTATTTATAGGATAAGCTGCTGAGTTTTTTACTTGTTTTCAGATGTCAAATGATTAAAAGTGAGCCCTGATGGCAGGGATACATGCAGTGCTCTGTATGTAATTGATTTCAGCTTATTAATCATGACCCAGGAAATACTGATGCACATTATGATGCAAATGCATCCGTAAGAGACTGTGTGAAGCCTGCAGCACATGGTGGGTGGCATCCTTTCCCTACACTAATATCCTATAACATTTCCTCTTTTACTTTGCAGTGGGAAGCAGCCTGTAGGAATGACAGGTGGAAGCTCTGTAAACATACAGTGGCAATTAGGCAGTGGAAAATTTCCTCTGCCCTCTGTTTGGCTCTCCACTCCATTTTGGATGCAAGTCTTCTGTGTTTACTTTTATGCTCATGTCCCTTTGCAAACTGTGGGATTTATGGGATTTACAGAAATTCTTCCTGGCCTCTTCTACCCCTTGCTTATGTACACTTGGACATCTCCCATCTCCTGTTTTCTATGTATAATGTGGCCCTCTTTCCCACTCACCTCATTTCCTGTAACAGTCCTGTCCCATTCTTAACACAGGACTGTTGCTTTTGGAAGTTTTTTTTTAAATTTTGATCAAAGCAACTAGCTGATCAAGAAGTGGTAGAAATACTGCTAGTACAAAGGGGCTATTATTTGGACTGTCAAGTATTTTCATTGGGCTTCTCTCTCCCCATTGTACTCAGTTGCTTATTTCTTTGTTGAGTGCTTTTCTAACATCAGCACTAATCAATAAAATGTACTTCAGGTTTGCATTGATCAAAATTTCTAAAAAACTCTCAACACTAGCTTTAAATTACATCACTTATTTCCTTCAAACTTGGCTTGCTTTGTAGCTTAACATTCAAACAAATGCAAACAAACACTGAAGATTTGTGCAGACTTACTTGCAAACACGTGTGGCAGAATACATCCTCCGCAGGGCACAAACCCCCATGGTGCTGTCTAGTGGTGCAATATTCCACCAGCACAGAACAGAGGGCAAGATTCAGGTGACATTAACTAATTTACTAGCAGTTGATAACAATATAAATTAAGACCACGTTTCAAGGCAAAAGCACAAGGGGCAGAGAAAAAGGTGACCTTTTAAACCTAAATCTGCATCTCCTAATTTCTGAACACTTGATAACAATAAGAAAAGTATATAGGTTCTCATACAAAACACTTTTTTCCATTTGTTGATCTCAAAATGGTTTACAAAGGATGATCATTACCCCATTTTTTAGATAGAGAAACTGAGGCACTGCAGTGAAGTGACTTCCCAAGATCACACAGTAGGTCAGCAGAAGAAGCAGTAATAGAATTCAAGTTTCCTGAGTCCCTACTACAATCCACTTAACAAATGACAAAATGTAGCTTTAAAGATCACTATGAATTGTAACTTCCTCTGTCAACTTCAAATTCTGAAAAGTTTCTACTTGTGCAAGTGTGCTAAGAACATAAACTCATTTTCCCCAATTCTTAGAGGACAAATTAAGGCCCATGAAAGTGAGCATCTTGTGAGTCACTTTGCAGCTGATTCTGCATTTATCTGGATCTGCAGTATGTCTCCAACATATAGAGAATGGAGCCTCCTCATGCCGGATCTGGCCCACCAAGTGAGTGATTTTCTCTGGTTGTGGGGGCGAAGACTTCATGCACTCCCCCAACCCCAGGCCAATCAAGGTCTGTGGGCGGGGGAGCATGGAAATTTCCTGGCCCTGCCCCTCCCACCCAAGACCCTGCCCTGCACAGGGCAACCCGGGGCCACTTCAAAAATGTATAAAGTGGCCCCTCTTCTAAAATTATTGCCCACCCCGGCTCTAATTGCTGCTCTAGATTCTGCTGTGTAAGTAACAAACAATTGTCCTTCCCCTTTGACATAAGAACATAAAAATAGCCATACGGAGTCAGACCAATGGTCCATCTAGCTCAGTATCCTGTCTTCCGACAGTGGCCAATGCCAGGTGCCCCAGAGGGAATGACTAGAACAGGGAATCATCAAGTGATGCCCTCCCTTGTCACCCATTCCCAGCTTATGACAAACAGAGGCGAGGGACACCATCCCTGCCTATCCTGGCTAACAGCCACTGATGGGCCTATCCTCCATGAATTTACTTAGTTCTTTCCTGAACCCTGTTAAAGCGCAGGTCTTCACAACATCTTTTGTCAAAGAATTTCACAAACTGACTGTGTGTTATGTGAAGCAGTACTTCCTTTTGTTTCTTTTAAACCTTCTGCCTATTAATTTCATTTAGTGACCCCTAGTTTTTGTGTTATGGGGAAAAGTGAATATTTTTCCTTATTTACTTTCTCCACATCATTCATGATTTTATAGACCTACATCATATCCCTCCCTAGTCTCTTTTTTTCTAAGATGAAAAGTCCTAGTTTTATTCATTTCTCCTCATATGGCAGCCGTTCCAAATCTCTAATTACTTTCGTTGCCCTTTTCTGAACTTCTCCCAGGGCCAATATGTCTTTTTCAAGATGAGATGAATACTGTGTGTAGATGTACACACAGTATTCAAGATGTGGGCTTACCATGGATTTATATAGAAGCAATAAGATGTTCTCTGTCTTATTCTCTATCCCTTTTTAAATTATTCCTAACATTCTCTTTGCTTTTTTGACTGTTGCTGTACATTGAGTGAATGTTTTCAGAGAACAATCCAGAATGACTCCAGGATCTCTCTCTTGAGCGGTAATAGCTAATTTAATCCCCATCATTTTATATGCATAGTTGGGATTATGCATAGTTGGGATTATGTTTTCCAACATGCATTACTTTACATTTGTCAACATTTTGTTGCCCAGTCACCTAGTTTTGTGAGATCCTTTTGAAGCTCTTCACATTCTTCTTTGGATTTAACTATCTTGAGCAGTTAAGTATCATCTGCAAATTTTGTCACCTCACTGTTTACCCCTATCTCCAGATCATTTATGACACTCTTCCCAAAGCTGTATTTGTCCTTCAGGGCAGTGTAGGTGCTAGCTATATACTCATATACACCATGACATGAAAGAGCCTCAATAATCAATGATCTTACCGTCCACACCATATACTGGGTGAGGTATCATCCCAATTTCTTAGGCTGAGAACTGAGGAATGGATTGAAGCGCCATTTTTTAAAAACAGCATTTAGGAACTGCTGCACTCAGTGTTGCAACTTTACATCTCATTTTCAAAAAGAAATTAGTCACTAAAGGATGTATATCTCATCAACTGTTGGATGGTGAGAACTTCTTATGAATTACACAGCATCTTCAACACATACTGGCTTTAGCAGGGGTAAAAAACTCTGTACCTCACAGAGAGTGTGAAGAATCTTGGGGTGGGGGGGATGTGGTCCTTAGTGAAGAAGTTATGGTAGGCTGTTATCATGACTAGAAATGGCAGATTACTTTTTTCATAGCTTATATGGATGCCTCTGATAATTGCCGAGTCCAGGAGATTATGTATTAGCAAAGTCATGAAAGCATAGTTGTCATAACAACCAAGGACTGAGCTTACTTAGTAAAGAAACCAGAGTACATAATCTAATGAATTTTTTCTGATGCTTCAAATCTCTAAGAAGGTCTTGATCAAAAGTCAGGTAATAATGAGTCAACACAACAGAAGAGCCATGGAATGGATTTTCTAATGTGGGAGGCATGGGATAAAAATAAAATATGGTGAAAATTTAAAGCTGAATCCTGAAGATATTACTCAAATGTATTTGTTAATGTCAGAGCCCAGTAAAGTTCTTTAGACTGGAGAAGGAGTAACTTTAGAAGTGTGTGAGCATTTATGGAAGAATGGATGAGGGAAAATTTGAACCAGCTAGAGGGGTGGGAGGTATTGTAAATGTCTTGGACCTTCCTTCACTCAAACCAATGGTAATTTTGCAGGGGTGCACAACAATTTTTGCAGGGGGGGCCACTTCATGAATTTTGTTATGTGGTCATAACAGGAGGAGTGGGGCATTGGGCAGAAAGGGAGGGATGGGAGACTACAGAGATAGACAAAGTAAGTGTGTTTGTGACAGACACGTTGTGTTTGAGAGACTTTGTGACATAGATCAAGCGTGTGCAGCAGTGTGCATGTGAATGTGACTTTGTGTGTGTGGCACAGAGGCAGTGTGGCACATACTGTGTTTGTTCTGGCTACTGCTGGATAAGTTTCTGAGGGTATGTCTACACTGCCACCCTAGTTTGAACTAGCGTGGCTAATGTAGGCATTCGAAGTTGCAAATGAAGCCCGGGATTTAAATACCCCGGGCTTCATCTGCATCTTGCCGGGCGCCGCCATTTTTAAATCCCCCTTAGTGCGGACTCCGTGTCCGTGGCTACACGTGGCACGGAGTAAGTAGTTCGAATTAGGCTCTCTAATTCGAACTACCATTACTCCTCGTGTTTAGGATAAATCTGTTTAACAACTTCTGCCTAGGCAAGGCTGTCTGGTTTTGAACATGTGCTATCAAAGTGGACAGGAGTTGCAGACGGGAGTTTGAGAGGGACCACAAGAGATCCCGCCGCTGAACAGGCTACTTGGTGAGAGTACTCGCTTTTGGTGTGAGTGAGTTTGCTCAACTGTTTGAATTTTGTTTGTTGAATTCTGAATCAGATTTCAGGTGACTGCAGTTTCAGTTTCAGCTGCTGTGGCAGTTGGGACTGAATGCCTGACCTTTTGTTCCCTTGATTGCTCTCTTGATTGCATCTGGTCAGCCTTCCCCTGTGTGACTCACAAGGGGGCAAGCCTGGCCTAGGCAAGCAAGTTTTAAAAGCCAGAGGCAGAGCGACCAGGGAGCGAAGCGGACAGGGGGCTGCTGATAGGGGAGTTTGAGAGGGAGTTTGACAGAGGGAGGCCTACGATGGTCAGGAAGACCTGCAACACCTGTGCCAGCACTGCTTCTGTCTCCTCCACCAGCGCCTGTAGACAGACAGAGCACCTGAGCATGGATGCCTCTAACCAAATCCTGGTGTGGTTTTACAGGGACTGTGGCTTGCAATTCCCACTTACTGATACCAGACTGGGGAGATCATCCAATGTGAAAGGTGCCTGCTGGTGGAATCTCTCAGGCAGCAGGTGGGAGAGCTATAGGACGAAGTGGCTAGGTTGAGGAGCACCCGCATCCATGAGGAATTCCTGGACCGTGTTCATGAGGAGACAGCTGAGGTAGCTGTCCCGGTACACAGGACTGTGGACACACCACTGCTGGAGGAGGAGACGGCTCAGGGTGGACAGTGGCAGCTGGTTACTTCTTGCAGCAGGCTCTGCTCCACTCCTGCTCCGAACCCTCCCGCCGTGGTACTAGGAAACCGTTATGCTCTTCTTTATACAGGAGATAAGGAATCACCCCCTACACCGGAGGAGGAGAAGCCCCATACCCTCAAGGCTGGGAGGTCTGCTGCCATCACTGAGAATAGGAAACGTAGGGTAGTGGTGGACGGAGACTCTCTTCTGAGGGGAACGGAGGCACCCATATGTCGCCCTGACATTTCATCTCAGGAGGTATGCTGTCTGCCAGGGGCCCGTATCCAAGATGTTACAGAGGCATTGTCGAGGATTATCTGGCCCTCTGACTACTACCCCATGCTACTCATCCATGTGGGCACTAATTATACTGTGAGGTGTGACACTGAGCGGATCAAGAGTGACTACAGGGCTCTGCGAGTACAGGTGAAGGAGTCTGGAGCGCAGGTGGTATTCTCTTCGATCCTTCCTGTTGAAGGTAGGGGCCTGGGCAGAGACAGGTGCATCCTGGAGGTGAATGCCTGGCTGCGAAGATGGTGTCGCCAGGAGGGCTTTGGCTTCCTTGACCATGGGATGCTATTCCAGGAAGGACTGCTAAGCAGGGATGGCGTCCACCTTTTGAGGAGGGTTAGACCCTATTTGGACACAGAATGGCTAACCTAGTGAGGAGGGCTTTAAACTAGGTTCGACAGGGACAGGTGAGCAAAGCCCACAGGTAAGTGGAGAACATGGGGACCTGGGAGATGGGTCGGAATGGGAGAGAGCGTGGGCTACAATGGCAGAGAGAAAGGAGGGTCAGGGCAAAACTGGGAGGCAAGGTCAAATCAGGATCTTAGATGCCTATATACAAATGTGAGAAGTATGGGAAATAAGCAGGAAGAACTGGAAGTGCTAATAAATAAGTACAATTATGACATTGTTGGCATCACAGAAACTTGGTGGGATAATGTACATGATTGGAATGTTTGGAATAGACAGGGGAAAAAAGGGAGGAGGTATTGCCTTATACATTAAAAATGAACACTTGGAGTGAGGTGGAGATGGACATAGGAGACGGAAGTGTTGAGAGTCTCTGGGTTAGGCTAAAAGGGATTAAAGACAAAGGTGATGTCATGCTAGGAGTCTACTACAGGCCACCTACCCAGGTGGAAGAAGTGGATGAGGCTTTTTTCAAACAACTAACAAAATCATCCAAAGCCCAGGATTTGGTGGTGATGGGAGACTTCAACTATCCAGATATATGTTGGGAAAATAACACTGCGGGACACAGACTATCCAATAAGTTCTTGGACTGCATTGGAGACAACTTTTTATTTCAGAAGGTTGAAAAAGCTACCAGGGGAGAAGCTGTTCTAGATTTGACCCTAAAAAATAGGGAGGAACTAGTTGAGAATTTGAAAGTGGAAGGCAGCTTGGGTGAAAGTGATCATGAAATCATAGGGTATGTCTATACTACAAAGTTAATTCGAACTAACAGATGTTAGTTCGAATTAACTTTGATAGGCGCTACACATGCAAACCGCTAGTTCGAACTTAATTTGAACTAGGTAAACCTCATTCTATGAGGACTAACGCCTAGTTCGAATTAACTAGTTCGAATTAAGGGCTGTGTAGCCACTTAATTCAAACTAGTGGGAGGCTAGTCCTCCCCAGCTTTCCCTGGTGGCCACTCTGGGCACCACCAGGGAAACTCTTCTGTCCCCCTCCCGGCTCCGGAGCCCTTAAAGGGGCACGGACTGGCTACGGTGCCCGTGCCAGGTGCAAGCCTGCCAGCACCCAGCCAGCAGACCCTGCACCTGGCACGGCTCAAGCCAGCCACCTGCTGTCACCCAGCCCTCCGCCTCTTCCCGGGACCAGGCTGGCAGCTCCCAGGAGCCTGCCCAGGTCCACAAGAGGTGGGTGCCCGCCTGGTCTAGTGCGGACATCGTGAACCTCATCCACGACCTCCGCACAAGGCACAGGAAAGTGGCTGTCTAGGGCAGGAGAGCAGCCAGCCTGGCCACCCAGGAGCAGGTATGCATGAAAATCAGGGTGGTCCAGTGAGACCCCGGACCCTGAGCCCTGAGCTTAGAATGGCCATACTGGGTCAGACCAAAGGTCCATCTAGCTCAGTAGCCTGTCTGCCGACAGCGGCCAACACTAGGGACCCTGGAGGGGATGGACCGAAGACAATGACCAAGCCATTTGTCTCGTTCCATCCATCTCCAGCCTTCCACAAACAGAGGCCAGGGACACCATTTCTACCCCCTGGCTAATACCACTCCATGGACCCAACCTCCATGACTTGATCTCACTTCTCTTTAAACTCTGTTCTAGTTCTAGCCTTCACAGCCTCCTGCAGCAAGGAGTTCCACAGGTTGACTATTTGCTTTGTGAAGAAGAACTTTCTGAACATTCATTTCATTTGGTGTCCTCTAGTCCTTCTATTATGGGAACTAATGAAGAACTTTTCTTTATGCACCCTCTCCACACCACTCATGCTTTTATAGACCTCTATCATATCCCCCCTCAGTCTCCTCTTTTCTAAACTGAAAAGTCCCAGTCTCTTTAGCCACTCTTCATATGGGACCTGTTCCAAACCCCTGATCATTTTAGTTGCCCTCCCCTCTCCCACCCTCTCTCCTCCCCTCTCCCACCTCCTTTTCCCAGTCTCCCCGAGTTTTGTTCAATAAAGAGAGTTTCTATTTTTGAACACGTGCTTTATTTTGTAAATGAGGAAAGGGGGCTAGGGAGGGGTAAGTGGAAGGGGGTGAGGGAGGAATGGGGTACGAGCCCCCAATGGGGAGGACTGGGCTGGCTCTGCGGGCTCCTCAGGGTGGAAGCTCTCCTGCAGTGCCCTGATTGACCCCCCCCCGGATGGCAGCCTGCGGCATGTGCAGGCAGGCTGATGGCCGAGTGCTGTGATGTGCCCAGTGTGGGCACTCAGGGTACTCCAAGCCAGGACTGCTTTGCAAGCGGGGAACCTCTGAGAACTGTTTGTCCAGGGTGGGAGTCGGGTCCCTTTAAGCACAGCCCTCGGCTAGCCTGAGACAGCAGCTCCACACTCTAAGTTCTAACCTGATGCCCTGCCGGCACTGCTTCCGGCCATCCTTAACCTCAGTTCAGGGTCCACTCAGTGTGGACATGCTAGTTCGAATTAGCAAAACGCTAATTTGAACTAGTTTTTAAGTCTAGATGTGCTAATTCGAATTAGCTTAGTTCAAATTAACTAATTTGAACTAAGTTAGTTCGAATTAGTGCTGTAGTGTAAACATACCCATAGCGTTCACAATTATAAGGAAGGGTAGAAGGGAGAACAGCAAAACAGAGACAATGGATTTCAGGAAGGCGGATTTTGGTAAGCTCAGAGAGCTGATAGGTAAGGTCCCATGGGAATTCAGACTGAGGGGAAAAACAACTGAGGAGAGTTGGCAGTTTTTCAAAGGGACATTGTTAAGGGCCCAAAAGTAAGCTATTCCAATGTGTCGGAAAGACAGAAAATATGGCAAAAGACCGCCTTGGCTTAACCACGAGATCTTGCATGATCTAAAAATAAAGAAGGAGTCATATAAAAAATGGAAAGTAGGACAAATTACAAAGGATGAATATAGGCAAACAGCCCAGGAACGCAGGGGCAAGATTAGAAAGGCAAAGGCACAGAATGAGCTCAAACTTGCTACCGGAATAAAGGGAAACAAGAAGACTTTTTATAAATACATTAGAAGCAAGAGGAAGACCAAGGACAGGGTAGGCCCACTGGTCAGTGAGGAGGGACAAACAGTAACAGGAAACTTGGAAATGGCAGAGATGCTCAATGACTTCTTTGTTTCGGTCTTCACCGAGAAGTCTGAAGGAACACCTAACACAGTGTATGCTAGTGGGAAGGGGGTAGTTTTAGAAGGTAAAATAAAAAAAGAACAAGTTAAAAATCACCTAGAAAAGTTAGATGCCTGCAAGTCACCAGGGCCTGATGAAATGCATCCTAGAATTCTCAAGGAGCTGATAGAGGAGGTATCTGAGCCTCTAGCTATCATGTTTGGAAAATCATGGGAGACAGGAGAGATTCCAGAGAAGTGGAAAAGGGCAAATATAGTGCCCATTTATAAAAAGGGAAATAAGAACAAGCCAGGAAACTACAGACCAGTTAGTTTAACTTCTGTGCCAGGGAAGATAATGGAGCAAGTAATTAAGGAGATCTGTAAACATTTGGAAAGTGGCAAGGTGATAGGGAACAGCCAGCATGGATTTGTAAAGAACAAATCATATCAAACCAATTTGATCGCTTTCTTTAATAGGATAACGAGTCATGTGGATAAGGGAGAAGTGGTGGATGTGGTATACCTAGACTTTAGTAAGGCGTTTGATACGGTCTTGCATGATATTCTTATCAATAAACTAGGTAAATACAACTTAGATGGGGCTACTGCTGACTCATATTCAACTTATGGTCCACTATAACCCCTAGATACCTTTCTGCTGTACTCCTTCCCAGACAGTCGCTTCCCATTCTGTATGTATGAAACTGGGTGCATAACTGGCTGGATAACCGTAGTCAGAGAGTAGTTATTAATGGTTCACAATCCTGCTGGAAAGGCATAACAAGTGGGATTCCGCAGGGGTCTGTTTTGGGACTGGCTCTGTTCAATATCTTCATCAACAATTTAGATATTGGTATAGAAAGTACGCTTATTAAGTCTGCAGATGATACCAAGCTGGGAGGGGTTGCGACTAATCTGGAGGATAGGGTCATAATTCAAAATGGTCTGAGGTAAATAGGATGAAGTTTAATAAAGACAAATGCAAAGTGCTCCACTTAGGAAGGAACAATCAGTTTCATACATACAGAATGGGAAGCGACTGTCTGGGAAGGAGTACAGCAGAAAGGTATCTAGGGGTTATAGTGGATCACAAGTTGAATATGAGTCAGCAGTGTGATGCTGTTGAAAAGAAAGCAAACATGATTCTGGGATGCATTAACAAGTGTGTTGTGAGCAAGACACGAGAAGTCATTCTTCCGCTCTACTCTGCGCTGGTTAGGCCTCATTTGGAGTACTGTGTTCAGTTCTGGGCACCGCATTTCAAGAAAGATGTGGAGAAATTGGAGAGGGTCCTGAGAAGAGCAACGAGAATGATTAAAGGTCTAGAGAACATGACCTATGAGGGAAGGCTGAAGGAATTAGGTTTGTTTAGTTTAGAAAAGAGAAGCTTGAGGGGGGGACATGATAGCAGTTTTCAGATATATAAAAGGGTGTCATAAGGAGGAGTGAGAAAACTTGTTCATCTTGGCCTCTGGGGATAGAACAAGAAGCAATGGGCTTAAACTTCAGCAAGGGAGGGTTAGGTTGGACATTAGGAAAAAGTTCCTAACTGTCAGGGTAGTCAAACACTGGAATAAATTGTCCAGGGAGTTTGTGGAATCTCCATCTCTGGAGATATTTACGAGTAGGTTAGATAAATGTCTGTCAGGGATGGTCTAGACAGTATTTGATCCTGCCATGAGGGCAGGGGACTGGACTCGATGACCTCTCGCGGTCCCTTCCAGTCGTAGTATTCTATGATTCTATACAAGGGGAATTCATAACTCAATACTGTTGCTACATGCATTTCACCATCACATAATTGACCAGTGTATTATTAGTTTTGAAACAAAACCTCACAAAGACTGCTATATAGAACAATCACTACAATGGTGTGAATTACAGGGGTGCTTTCGGTCAGAGTGCCCCTAAGAACTCAAGGCCACCACCAACTTCTCCTCCAGGCACAAGATATGTTTCTTTGTATTTCTTTCCCTAACATAGAGCAATGTATGTTAACCAAAAAGAAATCACCAACAAACTCTGTCTTATGCAGCTGCACATATTTCTTCTATTGTTTTCTCATCCTCTTGACATGTAGATACTATGGCAATTAAGGCAGTATAAAGAGCTATATAAAACAAAACAGTGTGGACTTGTACAGTTAAGTAACATTTAACACCACCATCATCAAAACAAAACTGACACACTTGGGCTGCATGTAGACTGGCATGATTTTGCGCAAATACTTTTAATGGAAAAGTTTTTCCGTTAAAAGTATTTGCGCAAGAGAGCATCTATACTGCGCAAAAGCATCCGTGCCAGTGTAGACGCTCTCTTGCGCAAGAAAGCTCCGATGGCCATTTTAGCCATCGGGCTTTCTTGCACAAGAAATTAACGTGGCTGTCTACACTGGCCCTCTTGCTCAAGAATACTTGCGCAAGAGAGCTTATCCCTGAGTGGGAGCGTCAGAATATTTGCACAAGAACCACTGATTTTGTACATTCCAAAGTCAGTGTTCTTGCGCAAATACTCGCGGCCAGTGTAGACAGGCAGCAAGATTTTGCGCAAAATCATGCCAGTGTAGATGCAGCCTTGTTGTTCCAATACTTTTGATAAATATTTTGACTTCATAGTCATAGTTTCAGGTAATGCCTCTTAATCATTTAGCCACTGCACACTTGCACAGAAGCAGCGTGTCTGGCAGAGATAGGGGGAAAAAAATCAAACCCCAAGATCCCAACCAAGTACTGAGACTTATGAATTATGATTTCTCTGCTAAAATAGATATATCCAGCCTCTGAAGAAGAGATCCAAATAAATGCCATTATACTTTATATTCTTTCCAACTAGTCTGGAAACAGGAGGGAGAGGCAGGAAGGCTGGGAAAGAGAAAGATTTTCATGTGAATCAGTGTAAATGAAAGAAAAAAAAGCTAAACTTGTTACATAATTGTTCCAATTTCATGGCCAGTAATCCTTTTGACTCCTAAGCATGCATAGGCATCAGACAGAGCTGGCCTCCATTCTTGTGCAGATGCATTCATTCGAACTGATTAAGGTTGGCTTCAGTAGCAGAGAGACTTCCTCTCTTAATTAAACTATGCTCTATCCTTTCCAGATCTTTCAGTTGCCATGGTAAGCTTTGACTCACTGTAGGTTTCTTTTTACTGTAGGATTTGAGAAGGAGAAAGTTTCCTGATAATTATTCCTAGCATTTATTTTTCTTGGGAGAGGGGGAAAAAGAAGAATCAGAGGGTTTTTTAACCTTCCTTTTGTGAAGCTAATGAGCAATGTTTTCAGCACTTATAACACCCCACTCAATCCTGTCATCTTCAGCTGTCAGACACATGCAACTTCTCAGCAGAAAACTGGAGAAGCCGCAGGAAGCTAATGACCAGGAGCTCAGATGCAGAGCAACACAAATTGTTAGAGCTTTCAAGCTATATTTGTCATGTATTTCACTCACTTGTCAAAGTGACAGACTCGTTCTGCATAAAACCTAAAGACAGTAACTTCTGCTATTTAATTTTACGCTTATTTATAAATTCATATGCTTTTAATGAGTCCATAGAAAAAAAATGAAAGGGGCAAATAGGTTTGGGTTCTCATTACCCATTGTAATTGAATGGAAATTGAGTGCCTAAGGCACTTATGAAAACCTGTCCTTATGAAATAGAGATTTGTTTTTCCTGTGTTCTTTTAATGACATTGAAATACACCGATACTGAGATCATAGATGATACCTACTAGTCATGGGAAGTTCTCAATGGGCTAAGGGGAATGTGAAATTGTTTACAACATGGTAGAGGTTAAAAATTCACAAGTCTCTCAGAATACCATTAAAGCATTCCCACATCTTAGGCCAGGTTTGCACACATTTATAGTCTGAATTCCCCATGGCATGGGTACCAGATGTTCCAGGGAACTGAGGAAGCAAAACCACAGGGCATGTGCTGTATCTGCCTTAATTCTGGCAATAATCTATTACACCAGTGCATTGCAGACTAATTCTGTAAATTTCCTACTAAATGTTACTAAACATTGAAAAGGTAACATCCATTCACATGTATTTTCAAAAGCATGAAAGATCAATGTTGGGACAGGAAAACAGTTCAGAAATAAAAAAAAAGTTGGGAAAACTATCAAATGAAATGTTTAAGATTTTGTTGTGAAAGAATGAAAACATTGAAAACTTACTTTTATTTTGAATCTGCTCTAACATATCCAGTTACAAGTAGACATCACTCAGTTACAAGTGGACATCAACTTGGCATAAGTCACGCAGAGAATCAGTGGTAAAATTATGATTATAATCCAGGTCTTCCAATGTCAGAGCCATGTTCTAACCATTAGACTCAGTTATCACAATGTTATGTGACATATTTCTGAGAGATTCAGTGAAGAGAATCAGAGTAACTATTTCCACTCAAACATTTTGTTACTCGGCATGTTTAAAAATGCATGACAGTCTAATATTTAGATTAAATACAATATTTGAAGTCTGACTGAAATGTGTCAACATCTCTTAAAATGAGGTTACATGTAAGTATTCTGCAAAGGAAGTAAATGAAATGGATAAACTATGATAAGACTGAGTCTGCATAAAGGAAAGCTTCCCGTCACCTATTGCAGCAGTGATTTCAGAAACTCTTCAGATGGGAGATATTAGCTAATGTGTTCAAATGCTTCTGAATCAGTCAGGAATAGAAAAAGAGAGAACCTACTGAATGAGCAAGAGAGATGGCAAAGGATTATCACTGCAAGAAGCCAAAGAAGTAGTAAGGAAGATAAAAAAGAAAAGCAGACACATATGGTCAGAGCATTCCCATACCTCTCCTAATAATTAGAGATACCACATCACTTTCTGCTTAAGCTGGATGGAAAAAACTGCTGTTAGATAGTTGTGCCAGAGTTCTCCATCTCTTGGTGCTTTGAATATCTTAAACTCTGCCACGTTCCAGTGCCTTTGATGCAGACAAACTTTGTGAAATGGTGTCAGTCTGAATTTCAGTCTTTTAATGGGGAATGGTGTTAGAATTGTGCTATATCATATATGGGTAGTAATGAAAATTAAAGTAGGAATCCTTTCATCTAATAGTAAGATTCAGCATTGTAGAAGATGCCACTCTAGTATACTCCTGTGAGAGAATTATAATAATGCAGCAACTCCGTTTCCCCCATTGTCCCTTGGACTATTCTGGTTAAAAGCATGCCTTGGCCCTTCCACCAGACCACTGTACAGAGTCCAGCTTATTTTAGAGCTACAGAGTCCTTTATTAGAGAACAACTGCCAAGAACCAAATCTTCTGCCTAGCTCAGATCTGTTGGCAGCCACTCACTGCAGCTATGCCTCTGCTGCTCTAGACTCTTCTCCTGTCTAACTGCCTGACCCTGTGCCTTGATCAAGCCCCTCCATGACACATTGTAGCCTGCCTGAAAGCTTGTGTAAGGCAAGGTATCAGGGGGACAACCATCCAGAACAGAGAAGCTTGCCTGCCTTTTCTCAGGTTGCTTCCCAGAGGGAGGAAAACTCTCCACCGCCTCTAGGCTCCTACCCACTACCTGGCCCACCTAAATCTTTATGAAAGTAAACTGCACCTTCCCCACAGCTGGGCTTTTTCTCCAGTTAGGTTTGGTTCATCCTCCAGGTGACACCAGAGGAATTAATTGGCCTCTCACCCATATTAACTCTTTCACCTGTGGTGAGGTAAATCCCTCCCCACTGCAAGCACATATCACAGGCCTTTATACTTGACTCATACTATGGCTGTGTCTAGACTGGCAAGTTTTTCCGCAAAATCATCTGCTTTTGTGGAAAAACTTGCCAGCTGTCTACACTGGCCACTTGAATTTCCGCAAAAGCACTGATGATCTCATGTAAGATTGTCAGTGCTTTTGCAGAAATACTATGCTGCTCCCGTTCGGGCAAAAGTCTTTTTCCAAAAAACTTTTGTGCAAAAGGGCCAGTGTAGACAGCAGAGATTTGTTTTCTGCAAAAAAGCCCCGATCGCGAAAATGGCGATCAGGGCTTTTTTGCACAAAAGCGCGTCTCGATTGGCCACGGACGCTTTTCTGCAAAAAGTGCTTTTGCGGAAAAGCGTCCTGCCAATCTAGACGCGCTTTTCCGAAAATCCTTTTAACGGAAAACTTTTCCATTAAAAGCATTTCCGGAAAATCATGCCAGTGTAGACGTAGACTTTATGACAGCAAGAAAAAATAATCTTGTAGCTAGAGGATGAGACTGGGAGTCAGGATATCCCAGGTCTATCCTAGGTCTGCCACAGACTCTTTCCATGACCTGGGGTAAGCCTCCTATACTTTAGTTCTTCAAAATGGGTAAAGATTCTGGGTCAGCTTTATTGCCTTATGCTGATCACCCAAAAACTGAGACAGTCGATCATTGTCTACTTGAAAAAACTGGGGCACAGAACTTAAGGACGAGGGCTACGTCTACACTGGCATGATCTTGCGCAAGAACTCTTTTGCGGAAGCGTTCTTGTGCAAAAACTCTTCCAGAAAAGAGCATCTACACTGGCATGTGTGTTTGTGCAAGAGATGTGCTTTTGCTCAAGAGCATCCATGCCAGTGTAGATGCTCTCTTGCACAAGAAAGCTCTGATGGCCATTTTAACCATAGGGCTTTCTTGTGCAAGAAATTCATGTTGCCTGTCTACACTAGCCTCTTGCGCAAGAACAGTTGCACAAGAGGGCTTATTCCTGAGAGGGAGTATCAGAGTTCTTGCACAAGAAGCACTGATTTCATACATTAGAACGTCAGTGTTTTTGCACAAGAACTTGCGGCCAGTGTAGACAGGCAGCAAGTTTTTGTGCAAAAGCAGTTGCTTTTGCGCAAGATCGCACCAATATAGACACAGCCTACATTTTCTAATCTATAAAATGGGAACAATTAAAAAGTTAACAGAATGTCCCCCCCCTCCCTCCCTTCAGAAAATGCTGAATATTGAAACAAGCATTTTCATGGGACAGGAAAGCCATTTTCTGTACAGCTTTAGGAGAGGGTCACTTTCTTACCTCATGGAATATTGGAAGATGCTTAGATATAATATCTGAAAAACTTCAAGATACATGATGTAAACCAATTGCCTCTCTTGGGGGAGGGGGTAGGCATACTTACTTATATATGAAATCTCTTTAAGAATGAGTACTCCTACTACTAGCTAATTATAGTGTCAAAAAGGGTTATATTTATGGCATATGCTCAAAGTAGTTAAATAAAAATATAGCTGGTGGAAGTTTGCCATGTTTTACTATTCTATACCTTAGAATCCAGAACACACCAGAACCCCCAATCAGAGACAGAAACACAGGTGCTTTCAAAGGCAGAAAGACATAACTCAACCCACCTTTCTCCAGGCTGTCTCTTTGCCCAACAGACTGCTAAAAGACCCAGATCACATACGTCCTTACGAAGGTCCCCTAATGTGCAAGCAGGAAAATTAAAATTAAAGTGATAGCTTCTCATTTGAAACAACTTTCAATAAACCACAAAAATAACTTGTGATACTACTGTAAGCATAACTTGTGATACTACTGTAACCAAGAGGATGCTGGTAAGAGACTACATTTGAGAAGTACATTAGTAGTGTTCCCCTCAATAAAACAAAAAACAGGACAATGTAGCACTTAAAAGACTAACAAGATGGTATATGAGGTGATGAGTTTTCGTGGGCCAGACCCACTTCCTCAGATCAAATAGTGGAAGAAAATTGGCACAACCATATATACCAAAGGATACAATCAAAAAAATGAACAGATATGAAAAGGACAAATCAAATTTCAGAACAGAAGAGGGATGAGGGGAGAGGTAAATGTCTGTGAGCTAATGATATTACAGGTGATAATTGGGGAAGCTATCTTTGTAATGGGTAAGATAATTAATGTATTTGTTTAGACCTAGACGTAAAGTGTTGAATTTAAGCATGAATGACAGTTCAGAGGATTCTCTTTCAAGTCTGGTGTTAAAAGGTCTTTGAAGCAGGATGCAGGTAATCAAGTAATTGAGAAAATGCCCTTTCTGATTGAAATGGCAAGAAACTGTTTTTTCTTTGTGATCCTTTCTAATATCTGTTTAGTGGGCATTGATTCTTTGATGAAGTGTCTGAGATGTTTGTCCAATGTACATAGCAGACGGGCACTTTCGGCATATGATAGCATAAATTATATTTCTGGATAAGCAGGAATATGTGTTCTTGATCTTATAACTCACTTGGTTAGGTCCAATAATGGTATCAGCAGAGTGAATATGTGGACAAAGCTGGCAACGGGGTTTGTTGCAAGGGAAGGTACCAGGGTTGGTATTAGTGTGGTATGTCCTGTGGTGGTTGGTAAGAATAATCTTGAGGTTAGGTGGTTATCTATAAGAGACTATGGGTCTGTCTTCCAGTATAGGTTGTAGTTTATTGATAATTTGTTGGACAGGTTTAAGTTGGGGGCTGTAGGTGATGACAAGTGGTGCTCTATTGTTGGTTTTCTTGGGTCTGTCTTGAAGTAGATGGTTTCTAGGTATTCGTCTGGCTCTTTCAATTTGTTTTTTTATTTCCCCAGGTGGATAGTTGAGGTTTATAAATGCTTGGTAGAGATCCTGAAGTTTCTGGTCTCTGTCAGTGGGATTAGAGCAGATGCGGTTGTATCGAAGGGCTTGGCTATAGACGATGGATCGTATGGTGTGTTCTGGATGGGAGCTGGAGGCATGTAGGTAACTGTATGAGTCAGTGGGTTTTCTGTAGAGAGTGGTGTCTAATTTTCCATTGGTGATTTGTATTGTGGTGTCCAGGAAATGGATCTCTCGCATAAAATGGTCCAGGCTGAGATTGATGGTGGGGTGTAGGTTGTTAAAATCTCTGTGGAATGTCTCCAGTGTTTCTTGGCCATGCGTCTGGATCATAAAGATGTCATCAATATAGCGTAAGTAGAGAAGCGGTAAAAGGGGATGGGAGCTGAGGAATCGTTGTTCTAAGTCAGCCATAAAGATGTTAGCGTTCTGTGGGGCCGTGTGTGTACCCATGGCTGTGCCGCTGATCTGGAGGTATAAGTTGTTCTCAAACTGGAAATAATTGTGGGTGAGAACAAGTTACATAGGTCTGCTGTCAGATTGGCAGTGGTGTCCTCTGGGATAGTGTTTCTAATTGCTTGTAATCGGTCTTCATGTGGGATGTTGGTGTATAGCGCTTCTACGTCCATGGTGGCAAGGATGGTGTTATCGGGGAGGTTATCGATGTTTTGTAGTTTCCTTAGAAAGTCAGTAGTATCTCGGAGATAGCTTGGGGTGTTGGTTGCATAGGGTTTGAGAAGAGAGTCTACATAGCTGGATAAACCAGTAGTAAGCGTGCCAATACCTGAGATGATGGGATGTCCGGGGTGTCCAGGTTTATGGATTTTGGGAAGCAGATAGAACAATCCTGGTTGGAGTTCAGAAGGTGTTTCTGTGTGGATTTGTTCCCAAGTAGCTGTAGGGAGGCTTTTAAGGAGACAGTGTAGTTTCTTTTGGTATTCCGAAATGGGATCAGAGGAGAGAGGTTTGTAAAATGTGGTGTTGGAGAGTTGTCTGTTTGCCTCCTGGTTATAGTCAGCCTTATTCATAATGACCACAGCACCCCTTTTGCCAGCTGGTTTGATTATAATGTCTGGGTTGTTTTTGAGACTCTGGATGGCATAGTGTTCAGTGCGGCTGAGATTGTGCATCGCTTGTTGTTGTTTGTGAATAATGTCGGTCTGTGCATTGTTGCGGAAGCTTTGTATATAGAAATCCAGATTGTAAATTCTGACCATCAGGGGGTGTCCATATAGAATTATTTTTCCTTTGGTGTTGATAGGGGGGAATCTGGTAGTTCAGACTGATGTTTTTTGGTGGTTTGAAAATATTCTCGGAGGCGGAGGTGGCGAAAAAAAGCCTCAAGGTCACCACAAAATTGTATCCAGTTTGTGGGGGAGGTGGGGCAGAAAGCTTCCGCAACAACGCATAGACCGACATTATTCACAAACGACAACAAGCGTTGTCCCATTCCCATGCAGGTGCGGAGTGATAAGGTTCATGAGAAAGTAAAAAGGTAAAAACTGATTAGCAGGATCCAGCATTAAGCATAGCTCTGCCTCACTGCTGCCAAATTAATACAGTTAATGGTGCTCTAAAGGCACCTGCAACTGTGAAGCGAAAATGGTAGAATGGGAGCCTCAGGGTATATCTACACTGCATAATCTCTTACAACAGCATAGAATACATAAACTGTACATCCTCCGAGCATAGTATAAACAGCAGCATAGACTGTGAGACATAGTTTAGACATTACAAAGCTCTCTACGGGTATGTCTACACTACCCCGCTAGTTCGAACTAGCGGGGTAATGTATGCATACCGCACTTGCTAATGAAGCCCGGGATTTGAATTTCCCGGGCTTCATTAGCATAAGCGGGGAGCCGCCATTTTTAAATCCCCGCTGCTTCGAACCCCGTGTAGCGCGGCTACACGGGGCTCGAACTAGGTAGTTCGGACTAGGGTCCTATTCCGAACTACCGGTACTCCTCGTGAAACGAGGTGTACCGGTAGTTCGGAATAGGCACCCTAGTCCGAACTACCTAGTTCGAGCCCCGTGTAGCCGCGCTACACGGGGTTCGAAGCAGCGGGGATTTAAAAATGGCGGCTCCCCGCTTATGCTAATGAAGCCCGGGAAATTCAAATCCCGGGCTTCATTAGCAAGTGCGGTATGCATACATTACCCTCCTAGTTCGAACTAGGAGGGTAGTGTAGACATACCCTACATGCCCAAGTAGTGCCTTAAACATCTACACTGAGTTTGTAAGAATATAGCTGTAACCTATGGTGGACTTGAGTTTACCAGCTCTCTGCTAATACATTATCTCCTATATAAGAGTATGTGAAATCACAGAATTTAGTCCATAATTTCTTCAGTCTTTCTTTCCACAATCAAGTCCAAAAGAAAAGCCACAAGAGGAATAAACTTAATTCTTACATACAACTTTATACTGATGAATGATAGCTTAATTTCTATTGAAGATCAACAAGGCTATTTCATTATCTACATGCACTATCTTCACAGTTACATATACATAAACCCAAGTTTTCACTAAGCAGATCAGTCCCCACAGGAGCACAGTAAAAAGTGACTCAGAGGTCCAAAGCATAGGTTGAATTCACCTGAGTTTTTGATCACTATCTCTACACAGTCTGCTGAGTCAAAAGCACTGGAATATTTTCCCTTGTCCTGCTAATTACTTGCTGAAGCATCCACTGGAACCCACACAAACATCTCTTCTTTGGCTGGACTATGGAATCAGTCAGTTAGTTAGCTAGTTAATTAAACAACCAATCAGTATGAATTAAGCATGTAAATGGATTATCTTCTTACAAAAAAAGGTGTAAAACTGAGAATAACAAAAATGAATTTAAATGACTTTCTCTATCATCACATGTCAGCAACAGAAAGTTGCTGAAAGATGCTGGCTAAGACAATTAGATTGAAACCTAAGAGATAGTAGAGGAGGAGAGCAGAAGGGTAGGACAAGGCTGCCACCAGGTGGTTAAGACCCAGAGTAGTGGGGGGCCTAGACTGCCCCCTTTCCTCTTGCACAACAGCTAGCTACTAAGGAGTGGCCTTTATCAACTGTGGCTTGCCACTGAGGTGAGGGATTAGACTGAAGCTGCAGCTGGCCACATTGGCAGGTATGAGGCTGAGCTGATACCCTTGAAAGGTAAGTGAAAGACAAGTTAGGTGGGCATTACTGGAGGAAAGTGTCCTGAAGAGGGGTCCTGGGAGTGACAAGTCCAGAGAAAAGTGTGGAGCAATGATGGGATAAGTCACTGACCAGAAGGGGTCACTCTGCTGAGGACAGAGCTAATTCCCACTGTGACCAGCAGGAGGCACCATAGCAGGGAGTCATACATATACTAATGAAAAATCTTCACTCAGATACTTCTCTTAAGAAATTATGAATGGATGGATGAATAGATCTGCCTTGGATGGTTTAGACAACAAATTCTGCAACTTGGCAGGGGGTTAGAGTAAATGACCCATGTGGTCCCTTTTAACTCTAAAAGTCTATGAATAACACCAGTTACCTGAAATTGTTTAGATTCATGTACTGATTACAGCTCTGTTCTCACCCCAGTTCTAATGAAAGCCCGCTTCAGCAAATTGACTTCAACAGTCTCTTTAGGCATTTTAGACAGCGAACCCCTGCCCCTCACATACAAACAAATAAACAATTAGGTTTAACCTTCAATGGAAGATTTTCCATTTAAAAGCTCATTTACCTGCAATATAACTAATATACACCCAGTTAGTTCCTATTAAATGCCTTTCATGGCTGTTTACATATATCAAGCAGTACTAATTCCACAAGGACTTAGAGCTCTTGGAATATACAAACAAAGCAATTACCAAATAAAATGCTTCATATTTTCCTTCAGTGAGGTCAAAGCTGATGCTAAGTAGCTATTAATCTGTGTTTGTTTTAATAAAGAAATAAACGGTGATACTTTTCTAAAAAGTGCAAGTTAAGCAGAACAATTAAAATGTGATTAACTGTGAGGAACTCTCCAAGTACTCAACTCTGCTAAAGGAAATCAAGTGTATTCGTGACAGTTGCTAGAGACCTAAGAGAAATAAGCCAGGGAAAGCTGCAGCTAAATTTTCACCCATCCAATATTACACAAAAATATGCAAGAAAGTTGGCCTAAATATCACAGCACTCCATGTAAACAGGCCCCTTGCCTCTCCTTGCTGGTCAAAGCTAGCAGAGAATATATTGGTCCATTGCTGAGGGAAAGTGTCAACATCTCCATCAGAAGGGGCATCATACTAACTTAAAATACCCTGTCAATGGGACTGTTTTCTTTAAAAAAAACAACCCAAAACAAAAAAAACAACCTTCCATTCTCATTGTGAATGACCTCGTTAAATACTCTCTTCTTTCAAACCTCCGATTCTTAGCCAGTATGGTAGCAAATCAACTCCAATAATATCTGACATCTTCCTAACCTAGCTGTCAGCCAAATCATGGCAAAGAAATAACATTCATTGCATCAACAGACAAGCTCTTCAAGGAAGTATAAAGGAACAAATTGATTATACTAAAATTGAAATTTTTGTTTCACAAGAATTTGCCATTTCACAAAAAGAAATAATCATAAACTCATAATTCATGTGCCCCAGCCCTCTAATCATTTTGATGTCCTCTGCTCAAGTGTCTCAAATTTATCCACATCCTTTGTGAAGTAGGGGCCCAATAGTAACAGTACTCCAGATATGGCCTCATCAGTGCTGAACAGAGGAAAATAATCACTTCCCTTGATCTGCTGGCAATGCTCCCAGTGAAGCAGCCCAATATGCTATTAGCCGCCTTGGCAACAAGGAGATACCGTTGACTTATATCCAGCTTATTGTCCACTATAATCCCCAGGTCCTTTTCTGTAAGGGTATATCTAGTTTACATCCCTCTTTTGACAGAGGGATGTAAATTAGATACTTCGAAATTGCAAATGAAGCCGGCATTTGAATTTCCCGTGCTTCATTTTCATAATCACTTAATGGTGCTCTTTCAAAAACACGCTATTTCAAAAGTAAAACCACAGTCTGGATGCGGTTCTTTTGAAAAGGGAAGGCTTTTTCTAAAGATCCTGTAAATCTCATTTTTCTAGACCACGGTTTTACTTTTGAAATGGCGCTCTTTTGAAAACACGCTATTATGTGATTATGCAAATGAAGTGTGGGAAATTCAAATCCCGGCTTCATTTGCAATTTTGAAGTGCCTAATTTACATCCCTCTGTCAAAAGAGGGATGTAATCTAGACACAGCCTAGAATTGCTGCCTTGCCAATCAGTCCCCAGTTTGTAGCAGTGCTTGGATTCTTCCGTCCCAAGTGCAGGATTCTGCACTTTTCCTTGTTGAACCTCATCAGATTTCTTTTGGCTCCATCCTCAAATTTATCTAGGTTGCTCTGGATCCTATCCCTGCCCCCCACCACAGGTGTCAGCAACCTTTTCAAACCAAAGAGCCAAACTATACAAAGATTCAGAACAAGTGGTCAACAAAGAGCTGTATAAGAATGCCCATTTGCATGACTGAAAATATACACCTTAATATTATTGATAATTGACATCATGATTAATAATAGCATATATTAAACATTGTAGTCAGACATTATTTAATGGGGCTTCTGCTGGTGCTGGTGAATGCAGTTTGTGGATGTGGGGGTGCAGGAGTCAGGGTTGGGGTGTATGAGGGGCTCAGATGTGAGGAGCAGGAGGCAGGGCAGGGCACTGGGGGTGGGAAGTAGAGTATCGGGAAGTGTCTTGGGCCCAGATTACCTTACCTGGCCGGGGCTGGATGAGAGTTCAGGCCAGGATCGCCATAGCCTGATCGTAGTCTTCCCTCCTACCCGTGCCGCACACGAAGGGGACTGGTTTTTTTTTATGTTGAAAAAAAAAAACAGGCCCAGGATCAACCCTTGAGGCATTCTACTTGATACCAGCTGCCAACTAGACATTGAGCTATTGATCACTACCTTCTGAGCCTGACAATTTAGCCACCTTTATTTAATGGGGATTTATACTTTATTAACATCAGTGCTGGCTGTTTGACACTGTCGGTGATGATGCTATCGTCAGTAGATTGATCATTTTTTATTTATTTGTGGTATATAGTACTGGCTGTTTTCCAATCACACAATGTCCTCCTAAATAGCAGCTGTCACTTTTATGTATTTTATTCATTTTTTCACTAAACTGAGATTGTGTCATCAGGGTTGCCGATCAGTCACCACACTTGGTATGTTTCACCATATGCTTTCCTCTGCCAACATTGTGACTGGAACATTGTATCATTTTGATGATCTTAGTATTGTCTAAAAGTAATTTATTTTAATATTTTTACAGCTGAAATGTTAGTATAAGTACAGTTAATGTCAGAAATATCCCAACAATGTTCAGAAATGAGTAATTGCTGTACAAAAATGTCAGTCTTAAAAGCCAAAGGAGACCATTTAAATAGAACATTACACAGTGTATAATGTGATTATACAGCATGTAAATTGCTGGATAATTTCAATTTTGTTGTTATTGTTCAAAATCTAAACTTTCCATTTCCAAAACACCTCTAGACAAGGAGTTCTCGCACGTTTACAGTATAGACCACATCTTACCTAGAGATTGCTTCTGAAGACTGTCTTCCCTCTCACTTGTGATGCTATAACATCTGTACATCAGAAATGAAAATCTCTTACAAGAAATTATTCTCATGGATATATTAGGCAAATATTTTCCCTGCTTTCTTTTAATGTGATTTGTCAGCTGGAAACAAAGATGATGACCACCAAACCATGTGACAAAACAAACTTTTCAGACCACTATCAAGTGATTATGGACTTTACATTGACCTATGTCAATCTAATAATGGATATTGTCTGCACTACTTGGTCCCTTCCAGTGACATAACTCTGAGGATTAGTACTTGTATTTCAATGTCCCAATGGTTTTTTTTGCACTCTAGAAAGTATTTCAATGTCCCAATGGTTTTTTTGCACTCTAGAAAGAAAGCCTCTTTGTGCAGCTTTCTGAACAGACCTGTGTTCTCAAGGATGTATGTACCAAGACAGGAAATGGGTACCATTTATTGCTCCACTATATTTAGGGAATCCCCCTGTAACAAAACCATCCAGTATGTCTTACACGTTGCCCAGAGTCATAATCCTTCTTACCAAAAGGTGATTAGTGGCCCTGCATAATTGGATCAGAACTAACCCCACCGTGTATTTAACAACTCCAAATTCATTTCTCACTGACCCATAGTAGTCTGGCAATTTAGTGTTGCTGCACTTTTAGGAAGAGATGTGCTGAAAAGACAGGGTATTTTATCCTTTTTCTGCTGAGAGCTTAGTTAGGGTGTGTCTAGACTACATGCCTCCTTCGACGGAGGCATGTAGATTAGCCAGATCGGAAGAGGGAAATGAAGCCGCGATTAAAATAATCGCGGCTTCATTTAAATTTAAATGGCTGCCCCGATCTGCCGATCAGCTGTTTGTCGGCAGATCGGGGCAGTCTGGACGCGACGCGCCGACAAAGAAGCCTTTCTTCATCGGCACAGGTAAGCCTCGTGAAACCAGGTTTACCTGTGCCGATGAAGAAAGGCTTCTTTGTCGGCGCGTCGCGTCCAGACTGCCCCGATCTGCCGACAAACAGCTGATCAGCAGATCGGGGCAGCCATTTAAATTTAAATGAAGCCGCGATTATTTTAATCGTGGCTTCATTTCCCTCTTCCGATCTGGCTAATCTACATGCCTCCGTCGAAGGAGGCATGTAGTCTAGACACACCCCTAGTCTGAACTTCTGAGAGTTGAAATGTCCAACCAAAATGAGAGTTTCTCCTCTCACTATCCAGTTAGAAGGTGAGGCATCACTTTTGAATTTTTGCAAGTCAGTCTGGAAAATTGTAGTGTTTGTACAAAGCACCTTCTGTCCTACCAGTTTTTGTAAGATAAGATATGCTGCAGCTTTTGGGATATCAAATGAACACCTGTCTGTCAGCAACCTATTCATGTAAGTTACTTTCTGTAGGTCCAACTTTGTGCTCCAGCCAATTTTTCATGCTATACTTCCCCAAGTTGCAGTTTCTCCTTAGCACTTTTCTGAACATCGATGCACCATTGAAATTTCACATACAGAGGGTTTCTTTTACAAAGTCTCCCTGAATCATTTGATACTCTTTACACTTGTTTTAACAATCCAGGATACAGTAGTATTGTTACTTCAGCTGTTGTTCCCCAGAAAACTGTATAAATCTTCCATGTCTATTATCCTTGTTTTAATGAAAATGGTAAGACCTCTGTACATACAGCTGATCTGTGTCTGTGAAATGTTGAGCAAACAGTGAAGTATCTGATTATTTGTGTTTGTGATCATGTCTTCTCTCAAGACTTTATTTGGTTTGCACTCTTGATATTTACTTCAGTTTTCAGCATAGGTGTATTTCACTAACTTGTGGTAACATAAACATGTTTTATTGCAAATACTACCCTTAACTCACCGCTAATTTTGAAGAAATTAATTTGAATGGAACTCCCTTCTTTTCTTAATGGGTTTGCCTGAAAAGATCATAGAAAAGTCTATTATCAAAGTTTACTATGTGTTGCCCAAAGCTGTATCAGTGTATTTGGTTTTCCTGATACATAATTATAGAATCAAAATAGTTTACTCTGCCTAGTATTCATTATTTACCCCTAACTACTGTATCTGGCAAGATGATATAGTATTAATATTTTAATTCATTCAAAGTAGATTACAGAAATAGAGAAAATGGAAATTTTTCAGTTATATGAGTGGTGTGGTTAACAAGCCTCCAGGCATTCCTCTTGTTGACTTGCATTACAAACTTTTGTGAAAGGCTGGAACAAATCTGCCATTGAATGTAGAATTTCTACCTCCTCAGGTCTTGTTCTTTTTGAAAGTCTTTAAACATGGGAAGTCACAATTAATAATAACTCATACTTTTGGGGCTTTAGTTCCACATCTGGTTGCTTAGAAACTTTAAAAGAAAATCTCTCTGACCTACGCATTATTGTTGTGACACACAAAGAGCATATTGACAGATAATACTTCATGATTAAGCTGAGAGGGAAAGTTATAGATTTAATAAGATGGTGATCTAATAATGGAAGTTATGTAATTGTTTCGCGTCAAGGATACCACAAAGTGCTTACTAAGAAACAAGTTTTGCTGAACTAACCTGGCCAAGACAGCAACCTTTAAAATATTACCGAACTACATCTGTTAAGATGGCAGTGAAGGCAAACTTAAAGCACGTCTAATGGGTGACAAAGCTCTTAGGGTATTTTTCCCCACAGCCTATCAGAAACTGGAATTTCCAGATCTCTCTCTTGTTTCATACCCATAAATACTTTAATGATTCAAACCAAACCTATCATGTATTGAATTCATCGTTAGAACAGATTCAGATTTAGGGCTTGATCCATTGTACATTGAAGTCAATTGAAATATCTTAATTTCATTGAAATTGATTTCAATGTGCATTGGACTGGTTTCTTAAATCCCATTTCCTTTTGCCTGCCATTAAAGTGAAATAAATAAAGATGCATATCATGATGGCTGTGGAGGTAGACCTGCTCTGTAATAATGAATGAAAATGGTATGTTTTCCTAGTTATTGAGATATTTACTGTTTATTTCTTTAATATTGGGCCATCAGGAAAACAAAGCAGGAAGGGAAAAGGCATACATCAAGCTAACCCACCCCTCAGCAAACTCTGGAGAGTTGTGTTGGGACAATGGCAGAGCCATTGGTTCAGAAGAAATTAGCTCAACCTCCTGCATAGCCTAAAGAACTAGATTTGTGCAGAAGAGCCAAACCTTCAGAAGAGAAGATGGAAGAGAGTCTGGATGGATTGTAAGGTATTCTCTCCAGAGATTAGAAGATTGTTGAGAATTTGGGGAAAGAAGACAGGCACTCTTTTGCTAGTTCAGGAGTGGGGAACCTCCTGCCCATGGGTCGCCCATGATTCCTTATGGTTAGCTGCTGGTGTGCCATGAGATGGTTTGCTTACCCGAGCAGCTGCAGGCATGACCCCCTGCAGCTCCCTGGGGCCACGGTTCCCTGTTTCCAGCCAGTGGGAGCTGCAGGAAATGGTGATCCAGCTCTTACTGCTTCCTGCAGCTTCTAGAGGCTGGGAACGGTGAACTGTGGCCACTGGGAGGTGCAAGTGGCTGGGCCTGCAGACTCTCAGATAAACAAACTGCCTAGCTAGTGGCTAACTCTAAAGAACCACATGTAGGATCCCCATCCCTACACTAGCATATCAGAATTTCTGCTATGGAATAAACAAGAAGGAACCAATGACTTTAAAAAATAATTTCCAGTTTTTGACCATCAGGGGAGATTCTGTTCACGTGCAGGTTGAGCCATACACAAAATCTCAGAGAAAAAGTGATTTGACCTGAATTAGTTCCACAATGTTTGCTTAAATGAGAACATTTACCTAAAGGTTTATAAAGCAACTCAATATTAACTTATCATACAGGAAAGAACTAGTATAGGTACCAACCAAACACAGAGTGGCTTTAACAACACATGCACTGAGTAAATATTTAGTTTTAACATAATCTAATTGAACTATATATTTTCTCAAACACATTTCAAAAATCTATCGCAAGATCTATATCTGATGCATAAATCATTCTGGTAGTCTCTGACTAGCTAACTAATTTGCTTCCTAAATTAGAATTTTAGGGTCCACTATGAGTCACAAAATCTGCTGAAGCCAATAGGCTCCTAAGCTCACACTTCACCTAAGTTTGTGCACAAAATTCCTTTGGGCACTTAATGCCAAAGAGGGCTTCCTGTCTGAATTACCAGTAGAACAGCCCTTAGATGCTCATTCCTATAGGAGAATGAGCTTAGCACACAGCCCTTTGGTAAGCATTGGCTAGCTTAGGTGGGGAGTTGCCTAACATACTGGCTTTTCTGAATCACAGTCCGAGAAAAGGCACCTTTCTCTCCCCATTTATTGTACAGAGAGCCCTGGCACCTAACTCAAGAGTTTAAGAATTACAGCAATGTTCCTGTGATTTTTCTAGGTGGTGAAAAGTTAAGTGTTGTAACTCTCAGCATCAAAATGTCTTTGTGAAAGTGGTGCCTGGCACCTGAAAATACTTTATGAATAGAAAGGGCATACATATGCTAAGTCTGCATTTAATGCTTTTTAAAGACGACTTCTTTGGTTTCCTGAACATAATCACATACTACCATTCCAAACAGTCAATGCTTAATTTAGAATTGGAAAATCGTTATGTTTGTGCAATATGCTGCCTTATCCAAATACCAAGAAATGTTAAAAGTCAAAGTTTCCATTCACCTGACATTAACACATTCATCAAAGAGAAAAATGCCTACACTGATATGTGGGATGGTTTGGACTGAAAATATATTATTATGCAGATGCAAAAACCAGGCAAAACACAAATATAATTTTCAAGGCTACCTCTTAGCAATTGAAAATACAATTGGAAATGTAGATTCCTCCCTAGAATCTATATCCAGATTTTAATGCAGTAATGTTTTTAACCAGTAATGGATCTTTTCTAACATTTTCTGAGACTAAGACAGAGCAAACCACAAAGCACAGTACATCAAAAGCATTAAGAAAAGCTCTGAAGGGTACAAAGGATTAGGGAGAATGTAAACCTTTGGCAATGAAACGAAATGCAGCCAGTCTATAAAAAATAGGGGACCTCCCTTTTAAAAAAAATGTTAATTGACGTAGTGAGCCAGATGCATCTTAGGTCTAACTTCAAGGAAGTCAGTTCCCACACATTGAACAGATATGTAGAGAACCTACTACACTTCCCATCAGCAGGCCTCAACACAGTGTTACCTAATCTGTTTATTTACCTAGGCCAGGTCTACACTAAAGAAGAAAGTTGACTTACGATGCACAAACCCAGCTACCTTAATTATTTATGCAACCATTTATGTTTTTGTACTTTAAATCATGTTTTTTCACTTCCCATGCAAATGGTCCCATCAGCTTCCCTTACTGCTCATATGGAGCAGGAGTACCAGCACTGAGGGAGTACCCTCTCAGTTCAAATTAGTGGGTCTTCACTAGACTCACTAATTTGAACACCGAAAATCGACCGCAGAGTTGATCTTCTGCATAGTGAAGACATGGCCTTATTGGTTCCAAAAGCCTAATTCAAAGCCGGTTGAAGTAAAAAGAAGGCTCTTCATTAACTCCAATGCACTCTGGAAGTGGTATTAAGTTTTGCTAAGATGACAACTTTAAAATTAATTTAGGAGATGGAGAAGGATGGAAGGTATGTTTTTATTCACAGACTTATGAACCTTTGGGTTTTTTTGGAATATCTAGTTGTGACACTGAGCCAAAAATGATTAAGCAACAGGTAGCTAACTCTAATTCAATCTTGAAAGACATGAGAAAAAATATACAGATGGTCATTAGGACTATTCCTTATAAATAGCCAACAAAGTAATCTTGGATATACTAGAGATTTGAAATGCAAATGTGCATTGCTAGAGTATTAGAGGTAAATATTAACTGGCTACGTCTATATTGCAGGCTTTTTGTGCAAGAACAGGTGTTCTTGCACAAAAACTTGCAGAGTATCTACACTGCACGTGTGTTCTTGCGAAGTAAATTTACAGTAAAGCATCAAAACAGAGGGCTTCTTGTGCAAGAGTTATTCCTCTCCCCACAAGGAATAAGCCCTCTTGCATAAGAGCTCTTGCACAAGAAGGCAATGTGGACAGGCAACAGGGGTTTCTTATGCAAGAAACCCTTATAGCTAAAATGGCCATTAGAAGATTCTTGCGCAAGAGAGCATCCACACTGCCATGGACATTCTTGCACAAAAGCACATCTCTTGAGCAAAAGCACATGACAGTGTGGACGCACTCTTGTGCAAGACCTTTTGCACAAGAACTCTTGTGCAAAACAGTGCAAAACAGTTCTTGTGCAAGAAGCCTGCAGTGTAGACGTAGCTACTGTGTTTCTCTTTTTACCTATCTCTTGTTATATATTAACCAGGCAACCAGATGAGCTTGTGGGTCCTGATTCATTTTCACGTCTTAATTAAATTATATTATGCTTATGCATGGTTCAGTTAACCTTAAGTTTTAAGGTGCAAGATATTGCAGGAAATAATATTACATACATTGTCCTCAGTTTCAATTGTCTGTGCCACAATGGAAAGCCTTGACAATTTGAATGCCTAATTGCCTTATGTTAATTAATGCTACTAGTATTCTTGTATATACATAGAAGGTTTTACTTCAATGCCACAATGCAGTAGTGATTCTTCATTCAAGAAATGCTTGTTGTGTTATCATGCTCTGAAGAGGCTACAGTAGGCTGCCAGAAATCTATAAAGAACTCTAGGACCTGATCCTATCATCTCAGATGTGCTCAAGATTGGTCAGCGAAAGCAGTGAGGTCTCCAGCTCCAGTCTGGATTACTATATTACTTCTTATGGAAGTATTTGAGCACACTATATATAGCCAGCCTTTTTGGAGTATAATCTATGTCAGGGCTACTCAACTTTGGAAACCCAGGGGGCACAATGATACTCACAGCACATGCCAAGGGCCGCAACTTAAGTGTGGTTGCATGTACATGCAAATATATATGCAAATATATGCAAATAGCTTCTTTCACACTGATGGGCATGAATACAAAGATTAAGGCAAGACTACACAACACACAGGCACCATTTAAGTCAGTTCTGCCGATATTAATAAAATGCAATATTTATCTGATTTCCACCCATATGACAGCACTTTTAATGAGCAATGACAGTCCAGGAATCTAACTACTAAAATGCATATCAACAGAAGACCATTATATTGACTCCTTTTTTGTTTTGGCTTCACAACAGTCCAGGAATTTAACTACTAAAACACGTATCAACCCAAACTGCACAGTAAACCCAAACTGCGCCGTGGGCTGCAAACGGGCTGCGGGCCTCATGTGGCCCATGGGCCACATGTTGAGTAGCCCTGATTATGGAATTGATTCCCACCCAATGCCCTGACCTGACTCCTGCACTTCCCACATCTCTGCCCCCTGACTTGATGTCCACTCCCCACATCTTCAAGTTCTTGTCCTCACTCCTGAACCCTCCACGCTCCCAGACCCCTGTCCTGAAGGACCCAAGCAATGCCAGGTAAATCTTCTAGAACTTTATTATTTTCAGTAGTCTTCATCATATTTGTTTTGGATGTCTGGGTGGGAACCCAAAGGCTGGGCTGCTTTAAGGGAGTTGTGATTTTGGCTTCTGAGCATCCAGTAAAGTATAACAGAAGCTGTTTTATTTCAGGTTTAGTGAATCTAATTGTTGGAATAACCACCAGCTTTGGGGACTGTCTGCCCCATTCTTTGCAGTTTGCCCTGATTGAGCAACCTTAGGGAACATCTACACTACAGAGGAAGATCAAAGCTGCCGCTGCTAATCATCTGGGGTTCAAATTAGCAGTCTACTTAAGATAGCTAATTCTAAGTGAGCGGCCACTCCAATTGATGCCAGTAATCCTGCTTTCACAAGGATTAAGGGAAGTCAAAGGGAGAGTGTTCTTCCTTCAACTGCCTGCAGTTTAGACAGCACCAAAAGTTGAGGTAAGATGCTTCGACTTCAGCTATGCATCTTAACTCAACTTTGTCCTACAGTGTCAACATACCCTTAGTGTGGCCCATTCAGTGACAACAGTCACACTAGCATTTATTATTCAGGACATTCATTATGCTTTAATGGAGAAAGAGGAAGAGGCCATGTTAAGTTTCACATGGTTCTTGGGTAAGAATGAAGAGTAGATGGTTACTGACATTAATAATAATCTATTCTATCTGAATCAACTCTAAGGAAGAACAACGTAGGGTGTTGAGGTATGCGGCCCCTCGGTCAGAGTCTCCCTGTCAAAGTCCTCTGCAAATCTGCCTATCAGGGCCCACACGGCCCAATGACTGGCCTCGGCATAATCGCCACTCCTCTGTCTCCGTCAACCTGGCCCTGTGGCACAGTCCTTATAAGGCTCCCCTCTTGGGGTAAATATGGCTCTGCAGCCTAGTCCTCAGGCTTTTGGGCCTTCCTCTACTCCAGCTCACTGCAGGGAGCAGGAGAGTAGGGGAACGTGGGCCCTCCTACTCCACCGGGTCCCAGCCCAGGTCCCTAGTGGCAGTGACTTGGTCCACTGCTTGCTCAGTGAGCACTCAGGGATTGCCCTGCTGAGCACTCAGGGATTGCCATTCCCTACTCTGGGCTGCTTCCTACCTCCCCGCAGTTCTCTGCTGCTGTACTTCTCCCTCTCTCTGGGACCGGGGCCGGGGTCAGGGCTGCAACATTGGTTCAGACTGCGTGGGTGCCTCTGACTCAGGAGCTGGCTCTGCAGGTCCTTCCCCTTCAGCGGTCAGGCCTGAGTGAGCTGTCTCAGGGCCTTTTATAGTGCTGCCCACCAGGGAGCATGCCCGGCAAGGCTGTGGGGGAGGGACACACTCAGCCAGTTGGGCCCTGCCCACAGGCTGACCTACAGTGTGGGGCCAGGATGCCCTGTCATATAGGGTAAGAGGATCACTGATGGTCTCAGGTGGTTCAAAGGAAGCAGATTCTGTCTTTAACTTGACAACTTAGAATACTCCAAGAACCTCTCATCTGACAAATGTCTGGCAGACCTGATATCTGAAGTCCAAGTGACTGGTTGCAATACACTTCTATCCTCTTCAGCATGAAGCCCAAACATAGGAGAGAATTCACCCCATCATGTATCTGGTAAAAAAAAAAAGAGATAAAAATACAACGTTTTTAATAAACAAAACAAAACATGAAGTTGAAACCTCAATTAAAATTTGATGACACTCTTTCCTTTCCAGTGATAAATACATTGTTCTTCCCATTAAAATAGCCATATTTTCTCCATATATACAAATGTTTGTCAAACAGCTGCTCTGCTGGTGGAATCTCATGACACTCAAGGTTTTTCTATCTTCCCTTTTTCACCTAAAACAAAAGGGAACATTCTAACTTTGAATGAAGAGTGAATAAGCAGAGCAGTCTGTAGATAGATCGTGAATGTCAAGTATTCAGATTTTGATTATTACAGAAAGGAAAATATCTTTTTCTTCTAAATATTATAAACAGAGCAAATAATTGATTGGTAATTAATGTTTCAACAAGTATGATTCATTTTTCATTATTCTACCAGTGTGCCACTAAAAAAACTCATAAATTCCCCACAAAATAATTTAGAATTCCTTTCTCTAAAGGTTTATTACTAAAATTTATAGCAAATGTCAAATAAAATAGCAATAAAAATCCATGGAGACTGACTCTCATTTACACTAAGGCCAATTTGCATCACATAATCAGTGTAAAGCAGCCATTTAGAGTGCATGTAATCCACGGTGCACTGCCAAAGTTGTGCAAAGGGGCCATATTGTACATGGGAATTCATACTATAGTTTTTTATCATAGAGATGCAAAAACCTTAAGCCAGACAACTGAGTATATCAATAAGAAAATGGAAATTGGTTTTCATTAGCCGTCACTGGTGTCTGTACAGGGAGTAGGATCTGAAGTCTAATTTCAATCCTGTTTTGGTTCTTAAACTGTGCTCATCACCATAGTATCAGAGAGCCTTCCAGTCATGCATTAAGCATCATGACTCACATCTGGCAAGTCTTGTTCTCTTATCCTCTCGCCTCCGGAGGAATGTCAGCAGTGAAGTGTTTTGTTTTCAAGTTTATTTTATCTGTAGATATAAACACGCACACAGGTTGCTAGAGGGTTATGTTTGAGAAGGAAGGTATAAGAAATGAGACTTGTACTTGGACCAAAAGTTGGTGAGTTTGTGATGGTCTTTAGTTCCTGTGGGAAATCATTTCTCAGTCTTAGGCTGGCCCCCAAGAAGACTCTGCCTCCTGCATTGATCAGCTCTGCCTTTATCGAGGAAAATTCCATTGTGCCAAAGGAGCAGAATTGTTAACCACAGTCTTTATCCGGGAGCTTTAAGCAATTTTTTTCATACCCTAGATCCAGGCCATTGAGCTTTTTGAGCCACATGGTACCTACACAAATTTAGACTGGAAATAAAGAGCAACTTTTTAACAGAGCGAGTAGTTAACCTTTGGAATAATTTACCAAGGATGACAGTGGAGTCTCCATCACTGACAATTTTGAAATTGAGATCGGAGGTTTTTCTATAAGATCTGCTCTAAGAATTATTTTGGGAACGTTCTGTGGCCTATGTTAAACATTGGGTCAGACTAGATGTTATGGTAATGGCCCCTTCTGGCCTTAAAATCCATGAATCAGGACTGAGACTATGAACCTGCATTAAAATTCTATGGGAAGCTAGTATAGGGAGCAGATGAGAGGCCTGAGATGTTTGTAACAGACGTTGTTGCTGAAGAGAGACGCTGCAGTGTTCTCTGTAGCACTTGGTGTTTCCAAAGCACAGAATCTTAATGCCCAGCTATTTCACACTGTTGTAAATCTGTCAAAAGGTGTCAAAGATGTGAATAAATAAGGCCAGTCACTGTTCTTCAGGAGGGAATGGGCTTCGCTATGGTGCTATGTGAGAGTTTAGCATCAGAGAGGAAATGAGGAGTTGTGCAAACTTGTGGACAGAATTGACTATTTCAGGGTGTGTACTGTCCCCCAAAGGTGTGCCAGCTTATACTAGCTTCGTCTTTGGTGCCTCGTTGTATTGTCCCATATTTTATTTGAATATTAAATTCCAAATGTCAAGCAGCATGAAAATGTTCCCCACTAGAAAAGCATTCATACACCTTATCTTATTTCCTTGTATCTCTGTTTCATAATACTAGTTTTTGTCTGATTTTGTACTTGCAGAAGTCAAATGCTGAGCTATTGTGAGAATATGTGCTCAGGAATTAGCATAGTATAATCCAGCAAGATAACTCCCAACAACAGGCTTGTTGATAGGGGAGGAAAGGGGACAATTGCCTTAGGGTCTGCTGCTACTGTGACAGAAGGGGTGGCCACAGTGCCAGCCCCTTAGCACTGCTCTGAGTGGCTCTGAGAGCTGGGAGAGGCGATGCTGTTGGGCGGTGTTAAGGCTGATTGCCCTTGCCCCCCCCCCAATGGACAGTAGGTATAAGAGGCAGGGGAATGCATTGCCTTCCCAAGCTGCCATCCCAGCCACACCCACACTCCACACCAAGCTTCAATGTGGCTCCCAGGTTGCCCCTTCATGCTGAAGGTGGGGATGCTGGGGATGTGCCCCTGTCCGTGCTCCAGGGTAAGATCCTAGGGATGCCTGCCGTCACCATGCTCCTGGGCCAGGAAGGCTGAGGCTGCACACTGCCCACCCTCCCCATGATTTGGGGCTGGAGAAGCTCACACAGGAGGCTGGAGGCCTGCCGTCTGGTGGGGGGCATCTTGGTTCCCATGTGGGAGGGCTTGGGTGAAAAGTGCTGGCCTGGGGGCTTGCCTCCCCCTACCCAAAGTTCACCCACTGCCCATGGCCCTGCCCCGTCTGTTCAAGACCGCACCCCTTCTGGAGGCACGGGGGCACCCACCCACACACTTTGCCCAGCGTTCATAGTGGCTGTCAGCCCTACTGCCCAACACACACATTTTATTGATATCATGCACACTATTAATGTGCTGTATAGGTGCATGTTTGCATACAGCTTTTATGCATTGGCTATTATCAGAAAAGTGACTGATTATAGCTCTATACAGGAGTTGGTGCTTAGGTTTGATGCAGATTATAGGCACTCAGGACTGATCAAACTGTTTATCATCCTAACTCAGATAAAATATAGCAAACATGGCAAAATCTCATGACTTCATATACTGCGAGGATACATACATTTCAATAGGACAGTAATGTTCAATAGAGTATGACTTTTCTAATGATACATCATATAGCATATTTTGCACAAAATATATCATCACCATATCTAAGTGGTGAATATGTGTGAAGAGAGTATTATTTTGAGGTAGAGTGTGTCACAACCACAAAGTGAATGGCTTCTATCAATCAAATCAAAAATTTTTATTTTGGAAATGTTAAAAAATGATTCTGACATTAAAAACAAAAAGAAGGAGAAAGAGACTCTTTCTTCAGCTGAAACAATTTGCCAAAATAAACAAGAGTTTATAAGATATTTTTGGTTGATCCAAATCTGTATTTTTCAGCAAGGAGTGATTTGACCAAAAAATTTCACTCAGCTTCTGACCATGATAGCAATTCACCAGCCCCACAACTCCTTCCTCCCGCCTACCCATGGTGGAATGCTGCTGTCCTTTGGCATGAGGTCAATGAATGCCATTCCATCCCTCCTCCTTCCAGATCAATAACTGAACTGGGGTCAACCTCTCCAGCCCCTAGACTGAGGGAGTGTAATTTAACCAAATGCTTATTCAAGTGAGTGTAAATTGTGTATTGAAATCTAATGCAATTTTTTTTCCCAATATAGAATTTTTCCTCTGGCTGAAGTATTGCTATAATCCAATGCTTACACAACATCTCTTGTAGATTTTGAACTACTGTACACTTTTATTCAGACCATCCATCCAGTCATCAATATATGAATCTTTCCCTCATGTGAATTCATAGGTGTGTGAATGAGGGATGGGATGCAGTGCTACAGCACCTCTGGCCCACACCCAAGGTCCAGCTCCCAGCTCATCACCCAGAGCTCCACATTCAGTCCCATGTCTGGGGCTCCAGTCATGACCCTTGATCTGGGATCCCAGCTTCTGGCTCTGTGTCCACTTCCAGCTGTGGCCACCGCCTCAGCCCCCTTTCCCTGTTCTTGTTCCCTGCTCCTGGAGCCACAGCAAGGTATAAAGTTTGGGGACAACTACTGTACAGTTTCCTTAGCTTGTTTTCAGTGCCCCCACGAAAAGAAGTATTTGAGCACCACTGTATGAATCATATTGGCATCTGGGCAGGTAGCTTACCTTTGAGAGCAGACTGGGCTGCTAAAAGGCGACTTATGAAGGAACTGAGTAATTTTCTGTACATCTTCTAAGCCATCCCCTGTGAAAGATTTGCCCTCTTCTATTTTCTGTACATTTACTGCATTGTGATCATACCTTTTCATCTTCATTAAGTCCTTGATGCTGTTTTTTAAAATCGTTAAGGCAGAAAGCTGTGTAATTACAGTACTCAATTAATCCTGTTAATATCCTGTTTATGAAAATGCAAGACCATACCATGCTTTGTCTCTAGGCATCTGAGTGTAATTTTAATTAACTTTAACCTTAGTTGCATGTTGTTCAAAACTGTTCTTTTATACCAGCCCATTAGAGTTCCAACTGATGCACCAAGTGCCCTTCACAAACTTTCAAGGGTTTGATTTAAGATTATTTAAAAGCACTGAAATTCCTAGTAATCTGGTTGAATGAAAAGTCATTTTGCTGTTAATGACTGAAAGATGCTGTGCTGCTATTACCTGGTATAGAGAGCATGATGCCAAGGTTAAATGCTGAGGCACAGAGTTGTGAGGGAGAGCATTACTCACACTTGGCTTTTTTTTTTTTTTTTTTTGTAAAAAAATCTTTCATCTTGGCAGAATATAGAGTATGGCTCTTGAGAGAATCAGAGAACCGTAGGATAGGAAGGGACCTTAGGAGGTCATCTAGTCCATTCCCCAGCCTTGTGTAAGGACTAAATATTATCTAGACCAGCGGTTCCCAAACTTTTCCAGTTGGGAACCCATTTTGACAATTCAGGAAGACTTGGTGACCCAAGGCAATTCAAAACGGGGGGAGGTGGGAGGACAGAGCCACCTGGGATGACACTTGGAGACCCTTTTGGAATGTAATGGTGATCTATATTTGGGTCACGACCCATAGGTTGGGAAACCCAGATCTAGACCATTCCTGACAGTTGTTTTTATAAACTGCTTTTAAAAATCTCCAATGACAAAGATTACAAATCCTCCATTGGCAAGTTAATTGCTTAACTGCTCTGAGAGGCAAAGTTTCTGAATGTCCAACCTAAACCATACTTACTGCAGTTTAAGCCCATTGCTTCTCGCTCTATCCTCAGAGGATTTCATATCTCCCCTTAGTCTTCTTTTCTCCTAGCCAAACAAACCAATTTTTTTTTCCAGTCTTTTCTGTTCTCCCCAGGCAAACCCCCTATCCCTAGGCCATGGGGGAACCTGCCCCACCACATTACTGTGGGGAGGCCCTTTATCCCACCTGTCCCATGTCCAACTGTCTGTTCCCTGGACCAGTCCCAACCTGACCTGACCCTGGGGAGGTGGGACTCAAACCCATGACCGGTCCTGCCGCGGTAAGGACCCTATCGCCTAGGCCACGTAGGAACCTGCACCACCACCTTACCACACCTTCCTCATAGGTGAAGTTTTCTAGTCTTTTAATCATTTTTGTTGCTTTTCTCTGGACTTTTTCCAATTTGTTCACATCTCCCCTGAAATGTGGCACATGGGAATTGGACACAATATTCCAACTGAGGCCTATTCAACATGGAGTAGAGCAGAAGAATTACTTTCCATGTCATACTTACAACATCATGCTAATGCATCCCAGAATGATGTTTGCTTTTTTTCTTTTAGAACCATTTTACAATGTTGAATCATATTTACCTTGTGATCCACTTTGACCCTTGAATCAATATGGTACTCCTTCCTAGGCAGTCATTTCCCATTTTGTATATGTGCAACTGATTGATCCTTCCTAAGTGGAGTACTTTGCATTTGCCCTTATAGAATTTCATTTTATTTATCTCAGACCGTTTGTCCAGATTATTTTGAATTTTAATCCTATCATCCAAATCATATGTAATTCCTCCCACTTGACACCATATACAAACTTTGTGTACTTTCTATCCCATTATTTAAATCATTGGTGAAGATAATGAACAGAACTGATCCCCCTGGGACCCTACTTGATATATTTTTCTGGCTTGACTGTGATCCACTAGCTATTCTCTGGGAATGGTTTTCCAACGACTGTAGTTATTCAACCAACTTTTAGTAGCTCCACCTAGATTACATTTCCCTAGTTCATTTATACTGGTTATTCATGCCTAGTTATTGCAAAATGGCATCAATGTGTGTATATGATTTACAGAATCTTTGTTCAAACTTTCCTTAATTCCCACTTACTTTCTTAAACATCTAGGCTACGTCTACACTGGCCCCTTCTCCGGAATAGGCATGCAAATTTCGAACTTTGGAATAGGGAAATCCGCGGGGGATTTAAATATCCCCCGTGGGATTTAAATAAACATGGCCGCCGCTTTTTTTCTGGCTTGGGGAAAAGCTGGAAAAGAGCGTCCAGACTGGCACGATCCTCTGGAATAAAGCCCTATTCCGGAGGATCTCTTATTCCTACTTGAAAGAATTGCACCAGTCTGGACGCTCTTTTCTGGCTTTTCCCCAAGCCGGAAAAAAAGTGGCGGCCATGTTTATTTAAATCCCGCGGGGGATATTTAAATCCCCCGCAGATTTCCCTATTCCAAAGTTAGAAATTAGCACGCCTCTTCCGAAGAAGGGGCCAGTCTAGACGTAGCCCTAATGTAATAGTACTCTTCCTCCTGAAAGCATTTTTCTTAAGCATCATCTTTTATGGGACCACTCATGTCATTAAGTCAAGCTCATGTATAAATATATGCAGAATCTGTGCCTATGTATATAAAGAAAAAATAAAGATTAGAGATGGGTTTGGCATCAATCCTGCAAGCCACTGGGAGTAAGAACTCTCAACATCTCGCAAAATAAAGCTCTTAACCATAGAAAAGCAATGCTTAGCTTGAGAATCAATGGACCAAATCCAGTCCTAATGTGAGAGAACACAAGAATCTGATTTCAGTTCAGCCCATTTCTTTTTGTAGATAAAATCCTAACACAGTAACATTTATACAGATATTGTAATCAACTCAAACAGAGAGGAATCATGTCTCTTCGGCTATGTCTAGACTATGCTGTATTTTCGAAAGAGTGGAGATTTCAAAAGTGAAAGTAGTCTGGATGTGGTTTTTTTCAGGGAAAAAAACCTCTTTTTTGAAAAAACTCTCTTTCTTTAAAAAATTAGGTTTACGTGGGGGGGGGGGAGGTTTGAAAAAGGGGGGTTCCCCCCTAAAAATGTATCCAGACTACTTTCACTTTCAAAAGTGAGATTGGAAGAAGATATGCAAATTCTTTCGAAAATACAGCATAGTTTAGACGTATTCTAGTAAACAGACCAACTAAATGATTGAACTTTAAGAATATCTACAAGGCTCAAGGACACAGGAATTCTCCCGTTGTCTGCTCAAGGCTACCCTGCAGTTTTGTATGACCTGCAATAGCTTGGCTCCCCATACATGGGGATTAGATTATGGCTCAAGGATCTTCAAAAGTTCATCCACTGCCTGCCTCCCATTCCAGCATTCTCTTTCATTCTTGAATGTGGAATCTGTCGGTGGTTTTGAACTTCTACTCTAAGTACTTTCTATGCGTACAATATTTTCCTGATCCTGGGTGCCACCTCTGCACTCTTCTCCTTCCTCAACTCCCTTGTTGACTGCCCAAAGTCTCTATGTTTTTGGTTAGGGACTAGTAGTGAAAAGTCCAGGATCTGCTTTGTACTAGTCACACATCACAGAGAAACATATTTAAGTCCATTAAATGTTCCTTTTTAATTTGGCTATATGAGGGCAAACTGTACTATGCTCAAGCTAGAGAAGAAAAACAGCTGCCCCCAGACAGATTAAAAAACGAGTCTACAAAAGCCTAAAAAAGATAATTTATTTTTTAGATCTTAAAGCTATGGATTTTAAAAGCTAAAATGGACAGCCATGCTGCCCATGCATAAAGAGGATGTCTTGGGACAGCATAGCTAGGAACAAATTCCACTAATAATGAAAATCTGTAAGGCATATGTGCTGCATGTAATAACACCATGAAGTAGTAATGAGATAAAATAGCAATTAACAGACTATAGGAGTAAATCTATCAATAACTCATCACTGCCTAACAAGTTCTTAATACTGTTTTTTTTAAGGTAGCTGTCAATAACTTTGTTTTTATTAGTGCTTTCCAAGACCACTTAGTAAGAGGCAACTCGAAGGAGAAGCCTGGACTGGAAAGTGAGCGTTGCAGGGAAACCTACCTCTGCTATAGGCCTGTCTTGCAGGTCATTACTATGTAAAAGGGAAATAAATACACACCTTGGAGAACGATAAACAGACGGGTATGTATGTATGACTGTGAAACCATCTGACCTGGACAGGCAGGGGGTTCACTGGATAGTGACAGAGGAGCTCTCTGACACACACTGAGAACACTTGAAGTCTGTGATTCTTTCAGGTCTCCTAAATTAAGCAAAAATAGGCCTGCACTTGGAGGAGAGGACTGACTGCAAAGTAAACCATGACCATTTGAGGAAGCAGTTCTGGTGGTTTTGCTGGGGCCACTCTTCCCTCTGAGTCAGTAATGAATAGGGCTGCACCAAGGTAGCAGAGATTTTGTGTGGACTATATGAAGACCCCTCTGCCTTATTCATTTGCAAGATAATCCCCTGCAGGCTCGCATGAAAGTCTGAGTTCAAATAGAAAACGAACCTCCATTACTCCCCCACTCCAGCCTCATTTCTCAATTGAGAACACTAGACGGAATGTCAGACTGCCCTTTCCTCATCATTAAGTATTTTTGGGGTCTGGTTTGTGTCCTCCCTGTGTCTTGGGGCTTTGCTTCTGTGTGATTTTGACTGCCTTGGGTCTTCATGTAGTATCAAGTGGCAGCTTTGCCCTCCACAGGAACCCCTGATTCAACAAATCTGTCAGAAGAAATTGTATTCCTATAGCCAGGAAATATCCTTTATTCATTGCTGCTAGTCAGGAACTGATCTGGAACAGGTACCATTCATCCAGAATCATTAGAACTGGGTAGCCAAGATACAAGAATAACAACAACCAGGGTATTTTTCCTAATATGTGGTTCTAGGAAATTACTTATTTGAAGAAAGGTCTGAAGGAAAAGAAGGTGGAGGTACGAAAGACTGACTAGGTGAGGAGTGGGATTCCAGGTGAAGAAGAGCATAAAGGGTCACTCAGACACTTCACGATATGGGCATAGTGTAAAAGTTTTGAACGTCAGAAAATGATATGACATGAGTGGAGTGAATGAAGTCAGTGGGAAAGAAATGCAGGACATGAGCAGGAGTAAGGCAGCCCCTAACATGTGCAGCTGCAAAGGCTAGGACAAGGAATTCAGGCTTCCTGTGAAAGATTAAAGGGAAGCTAGTGAAGAAACTACCAGAAATGATCATCTGCATTTCTGATGCATTAAAGAGTGGTTGCCCTTAGTGACAAGGGCCTGTAGTTGTAGGTATTTTAATACAGATATATAAATATCTCATAATTGCTACTAAATTAGTTAATGGTCCTACAGCATTCTGAATAAGTTACTACAGTGCTAAACAGTAATATCATTATTCCATCACTTATCATCCTGTTCGCCCAATAGCTATTTCCAAATGTTAGCCTGACAGTCCTACAACCCTTCCACTGAGGTGTACAGGTCTTGATTCTGTTGTAAGCTATAGTCATGTTTTTTAGAGAAATTGAAGGAAATAATGTTAACTTGATGAAAGGCGATCTTTCAAACAATAAGAAATCCCTACCTGTTGTTTAAGTGCTTATTACTAGATGTGTCGAATACCCTCAACTCATTATTAAGCCAATGCAAATGGAGAGTGTTTAGCACCTTACTACATGAAATTGTTAATTAGAAAAGTAACACACACCTGTTTTTCAAAGCGTCATTTCAATATATTGGTTTATGTACCAATATTATATACTAATTAATCAGTGGTTCTGGTCCTTTCAACAGAACACATAATCCATAATTTCAATAATGGCAACATCCCATGGTGACAATTTTATTTAGCTTAAGCAACCATATTTGTAGCCTAGTGAGAACTATATTAAATTGAATACATGACTAATTATGTATCTAATGAAAATAATTTTAAGTAGCAAACCATTTGTAAAAAAACCATTCATGATTATCAAAGATATTTATTACACATACTTCATGTGGCAGCAGCTTCAGAGCTAGATGTTTCATTTGCTATCACCTCTCTGTGTGTGTGTACTTACAGCAAACTGCTATCACTATGGGAAGCATTTTAGGCTTTTTCTTGTATGTACCAGATTCCCTCATGGTCAGTTGTTGTGAGTCTTCAGTATCTTAAATCACAGATAAGGGATTCAGATATTTTCATTATTTTGTTTGACCCATATGTTGTACATATTAGCCTCCTCAGTGAATATATGATTTCATATGTGAATATGACTCTGACAGGTATTAAGGGTGCGACCACCCCCTTCCGCTCGAAAGAGGGGTTCAGCGGACCTACCGCCTAACTAGAGTCTAGTTCTTGGGGTCCTCTGTCCTTTGGGACAGGTCCCTTGGGTGCGATCTCCCTCCCCCGAGTCAGGAGGAAGGGCTCAGTGAACCCGGAAGCCCCACAGAGAGAGGACTCTGTTGGGGCTCCAGCCCTCAAGACTATCCCGTGCTCGGGCGGGGTCCAACAAATGTGCACAGGGTCTGGAGTAGGGGTCTGGCTGACAGGCATGTCGTGAACCCCTTGGATAGGGCTTGGTGGGGAAAGGGGGACCCACCCACTCCTCTACGTCCCAGTCCGGAGCCCTAAATGCAGGGTGCGATGCTTCCCTTGCACGGCGGATGGGGGTTACTCCCAAAACCCATCTGCCCACGGGCACCAGAGGCACACCTCCCCGAGCTGTTTCCTTTCCCCCTCCCGGGTGATCTGGCCCGGGGAACCACCGTGGGTCCTTACCCCCGCTTGGTCGGTCTTTGGTCCTCCTGGGTGGTCCGGTGGCCCGCGGGTCTCACACTGCTTCCTCCAGAGCGGAGGCAGGTCCTCCCCCACTCCGCCAAGACGGGGCTGCTTCTTCCAAGCATCCCCCTTCCATCTCCGGTCCTGCCGCTTTTCAAGCGGCCTGGGGGCAGATGCCGAGCGACAGCACGCAGCCCCCTCCGCGTTGTCCCATGCCGCGACATCGGGTGGCACAGCGGAGGCCTCGCCCCCTGAACCTCCCAGCATCCGCCAGCTCGTCCGCTCCCCTGGCCTCACACCAGGGAGCGCTGGCGTAACTTGGCCCCGCCTCCCATGCAGTGGGGCTGCACCGCTTCCCCGCTCCTCCCCGGGCTCACTGAACCGGGGATCGGGGCTGCCGTGGCCGGCCGCAGCACCGGCTCACCTTCTCTGCCTCCAGGGGGGCAAGTCCTCCCTCTCAGCAGTGCAGACCCTCGTGGGTCTGTCACAATGCCATATTAAATTGATACCTTTAATCTAGGTGTTGCACATACGTGACTTTAAAACTATGTCCTATGATGTATATGAAACATACATGTTTTCCGTATAAAATATTGATGCATGATCATAAAATGGATTAATTCAAACATGAATTGTTGTAGCCTTTGTTAAAGTCTGCTGAAATACAATCTCAATGCAATATCAGACTGCATAATTTGAATATCTTAATGGCAGAATAATATATGCACTTAAGTCATGTAGAAATCAAACGTCATTAATGTGTGCAAAACATCAGAATAATTTCTCCAACATTACTATTGTACATCATATTATAAATTATTTTCCTTGAACACTAATTAAAGAAATAATGGCAAACTTTGTTTAGAGATCAAAAAACAACTTAACTTTATTTTCCAAATTTGAAGTCTAATAAAATGTATGGCTCTACATGATTTTAAAATACTTCTCTATTCAAAAATCCTTCAGTAGAAGGCATCATAATGTATGTAGTGTTTCAGACTCTAGAGACATTGAAAGATTACTGTGAGCTCCTTTGTGCATTACTGATAGGCCTGCATGCATTTGGGTCAGTGAAAGCAAATCATGTCACTCTGCAGAAGTTATGCTGTCAAACAAAATTGATTGAATTTAGCTGACTCACCACCTCACCCCTTTCTATTTCTATAGCAGATATAACTTAACACAGACATTTCACTTTTGAGCAGTGTGCCTTTGTACGTTTCAAAAATCAATTACTTTGATCTTCATGCTGCATTAATATTTTTAATGTAAATTTTGACACAGCATGTGAATTCACTAGAGTCTGAAAAAACTTGGGCTTTATCAGTTATCTTTCCTGAAAATAAGAAATGGTGTCCAACTGATGATCCTGGGATCTGATCCAATGGCAAATAGTGTCAATGGAAGGACTCTGGGGATATGTCTACACAGCGGTGCTATTTCAGGATAGTGTCATTATCCCGAAATGATAGTAATGTAGCCGTGTTAGTCTGGTGTAGCTGAAACAAAAAACAGGACTACGTACCACTTTAAAGACTAACAAGATGGTTTATTAGGTGATGAGCTTTCGTGGGCCAAACCCACTTCCTCAGATCAAATAGTGGAAGAAAATTGTCACAACCATATATACCAAAGGATACAATCAAAAAAATGAACACATATGAAAAGGACAAATCAAATTTCAGAACAGAAGGGGGATGGGAGGGGGAGGTAAATATCTGAGAGCCAATGATATTAGAGGTGATAATTGGGGAAGCTGTCTTTGTAATAGGTAAGATCATTAATGTCTTTGTTTAGACCGAGGCGTAAAGTGTCAAATTTAAGCAGGAATGACAGTTCAGAGGATTCTCTTTCAAGTCTGGTGTGAAATAATAAACCACCTTGTTAGTCTTTAAAGTGCTACATAGTCCTATTTTTTATTATCCCGAAATAGCATTCTGCACATATTAACAGCAAGCTTGTTATTTTGAAATACATTCAAAATAGCAAGCTTGTTATTCCAACATCCCATAAACCTCGTTGCATGAGCATTAAGGGACTCATCAGAATAGAGCTCTATTTAGAATTTAGCACTGTTTAGACAGTGCCAAATTTCAAAATAGGCTATTTCGAAATCAGCTTGCATAGCTTATTTTGAGCTACGCGCTACTGTGTAGACGTACCCAGTAGACTTCAGTAGGCTTTTCATCAGGCCTTTAATGAATCCCCTTCACAGAGTTTTTTTTATAATGTATCATAGTTTTATTTTCATTTGGAATCTTGGACTGAAATTACAATGGAGTTAATATTAGTGGAACACCAGTACACTATCCACAAACCCACTCGATTTTTAGTCCATAAAGCATCAGTTAAGATATTTCCTTTTATCACAGAGTCCCAGAAACTAGAGTTTAAAGTCATTTTAGTCCCTTCTTCCCACTACATCAGAATAGGATTGTTTCTATAGTATACATTCCAGTGTGTTTCTCTGTTCAATTATAAATTACTGTCTCCACTGCTCCATATTTTCTACTATTCGTTAGTGATATTAATTCAGCCAAAATACTATGGTTAGTCTTTCATGAAAACAATGTTGATTATATTGGAATAATCACTCAAATGTCAGGGAATAATAGTGAAATATTTTTCTAAATTAAATTACAGTTTGTTTTGTTATTTGGAAAATTCTTCTGAATACTCACAATGAAATGTGTACATTGGCTTGCAGAATTAAAATATGTATTTCTTGATATATAAATAAGGCAGCTGAACACAAGAAGTTTTCATAAAAGTATCAGCTTCTTTCTAAATTCAAATTCATTTACAAATTCCATAAGTCAGTGATTGAAACAGCTTGAAATTTCACTTGTAGTCCATTTGACGTGTTTCATTTTGGATCTTTTTGAAGTAAATTTAAGTACTCAGTAGAAAGGTATATTGAAAGAAATAACAAACTTGTGATTGCTGCAATCAAAGCTGTTTCTCAGGAAGAAGGAGTCTATGGCATAATGACAAAATAGTGTGAGAAAGGACTGTTTTGATTCACAAGTGGCACACTGGTGATCTTTTGAAAGGAGAAATAGTAACACATTTTTATGCTGGGACTTACTAGTCACATGCAGGCATTGATAAAACTGTGGGGTTTCATTTGTGCTATGGAATCTTGATTTTTCTTGTTCGGCACATACAAAGAAAAATATTTAATTTAAAGAGATGTTGTCAATGACTGATAGGAAGAAAACACATAAAATAATCAGCTAGACACTGAAGAAGGGAGGAATAGATTAACTAGCTAAGGGTGCAAACTGGTGTAGCTGCATAAACTAAATAAGGTTCAGCCCTGTAGCTTGAGAGAAAACAAAACCAGCATTTCAGAGAGGCTCTGTACTAAGGCCTGATCCAATTCCCATTAAAATCTGAGGAAAGACTCCCTTATAGTTCAATTACAGTTGGATTGGGCTTAAAAAAAGGAAAACTAAGCCTAAAAAATCTAATATTCATGGTCAACCCTAGTTAAAAGGATTGCCATCATGGAAGGGAATATCTAGAGTCAAAGTCAGAATCATCAAAGTCTCCAAGTCCCCAGCCTATTGTATTGTCAGTATTGTTATGCTAAGTGTTTTCTGTGTTACAGCAACCAGTTTTAAAGCCATCCAGACATACAATTATATCCCCATATCTGCACACTTTGTCTCGGTGTGTGTATATGTTTATTTGTGAACTTTGGAGCACAAAATCACCATTTGGATATACTGGAATCAGACTATAATTTCCCTTCTTATGTTTACACTGCACCATTCCTCAGCAATTGGCACTCAGGCCTGTAAATGAGATGAAAGGTCAGAGTTTTCATGCTTCTGCAGGTGGCAGTTTATTCAATCCTGTGTGAGGACACGACCTATATCACTCTTAGGTGCCAATGGATAGAGCCCAGCAAATCCATGGATGATGGATGTGGGTGTGGATAGCCACAGCTCATTTTGGCAGATACAGATGCAGATGTGGATATAAGCTTTATATCTAGAACCCTGCAAGTTTGGGGCTTTCTGCTTTATATCCCTGGGTATCTACATCTGCAGATGTGGATGCGGATATCTGCAACTAATTTTTGCAGATGTGGATACAAATTTTGTATCAGAGCAGGGCTCTACCAAAGGATTCTTAAGTGCTGCTTCACTCTTGTGCTTGCTGTTAGCACAGAAGGGGGGGGGTTCACTTTTATTAAATATACAAGGCATCAATAACTGGACTATTTTAAGGTGTATGCTTACTTTCCAAACACTTACTATCCATCATGCCATAAGATATAATGGTTACACTGTCAAAGTTGGATGTGCTAACTATGTCATCTACAGTACATTAGATCAAGAGAGGTTCCACAGCAATTTTCTGTTGTCCTATGTTTTAGTTATAATCATGGCAGTTTAGTGTTGAAAACACTGTTTTAAGTAGACCTTATATCTTGTTCTGAGCCTTCATCACAAAGTAGAGTAGGGCAGTGTTTGCATGTTAAGAGCAGTGGCTCAAACAGGACTCAAAATGGAGCATTTCATTAAGTTTGAACATCAGGAGGTGGAATCTGCTGTTGAGATGACGACTCAAGGATGACCCTCCCAAAATAAGAATCTCCCAACAAGATTAGAGAAAATTAGATATCTAATGGCTGACTAATCAAGGTATAACAGCTTGTAAACACAGATAAACAAAACTCTCTTTACATTGGTATATTGCAGCATGTAAATGCATTGTATCCGTTGATTTGACTGCTCATTTCTGACAATCAACAGAAGCAATTGGAAGAGAAGAAATCAGAAATAGTCAACATGGATTCACCAAGGTCAAGTCATGCCTGACCAACCTGATTGACTTCTATGATAAGGTAACTGGCTCTATAGGCATGGGGAAGTCGGTGGATGTGATATACCTTGACTTCAGCAAAGCTTTTGATATGGTCTCCCACAGTATTCTTGCCAGCAAATTAAGGAAGTGTGGATTGGCTAAATGGTCTGTAAGGTGGATAGAAAGCTGGCTAGATTGTCATGGTAACAGGTAGTGATCAATGACTTGATGTCTGGTTGGCAATCAGTATGAAGCGGAGTGCCCAAAGGGTTGGTTTTGGGGCCGGTTTTGTTCAACATCTTTATTAATGACCTGGATGAGGAGATGGATTGCACCTCCAGCAAGTTCATGGATGACACTGAACTAGGGGGAGAGGTAAATATGCTGGAGGGTAGAAATAGGGTCCAAAGTGACCTAGACAAATTGATCTGGTTCAACAAGGACAAGTGCAGAGTCCTGAACTTGGGATAGAAAAATCCCAAGCACTGCTACCAGTTGGGGACTGACTGGCTAAACAGCAGTTCTGCAGAAAAGGGCCTGAGAATTACAACAGATGAGAAGCTGGATGTGAGTCAACAGTGTGTCCTTGTAGCCAAGAAGACTAATGGCATATTAGGGTGCATTAGGAGGAACATTTCCAGCAGATCTAGAGAAGTGATTATTCCTCTTTTTTTCAGCACTGAGGAGGCCACATCTGGAACTGCATCCAGTTCTGGGCCCCTCACTATAGAAAGGATGTGGATACATTGGAGAGGATCCAGCGGAGGGCAACCAAAATTATTAGGGGGCTGGAGCACATGACTTATGAAGAGAGGCTGAAGGATTTGGGCTTAGTTTGTCTACACAAGATTGAGGGAGGAGTTGAAAGCAGCTGTCAACTACTTAAGGGGGGATTACAAAGAGGATGGAGAGAGGTTGTCTTCAGTGGTGACAGACGGCAGAAAGAGGATCTACAGTCTCATGTAGTGAGGGAGATATAGGTTTTCAATATTAGGAAAAACTATTTCTGTAGGAGGGTGGTTAAGTACTGGAATGGGTTATATAGGGAGCTGGTGGAATCTCCATCTCTAAACGTTTTTAAGTCATGGCTTGACAAAGCCCTGGCTGGAATAGATTAGTCCAGTTGGTCCTGTTTTTAGCAGGGATTTGGACTTTATGACCTCCTGAAGTCCCTTCCAACACTATGATACTTCATAATATCTAATTGTTTGTACTAGTCTAAAAACATGTGAAGATACTGCCCTGTGAAGCTGCTCTAATAATAAAATTAAATGTCACAGCATAAAGAGATTTATATGTGAACAAAACTGAACCGCTAAGTGTAATGTTGATGAAAATTTAATGGGATTTTATCACTTTCTCAGTTGACAAATGTGACATTGTTCAGATTTCTCCAATTTTATATGATATAGTTTGAAACTTCAGTTTGAAGCCTCTAAAAGTAAGAGAGATGCCCCAGGAATCTAATTTAGCGCCTAGTCCAGCACGCTTTTGATCACGCAAAACTTCCACAAATTAAAGTTTGTCCTATTATTTTGTATTGCGCTTTAATGTGAAAAATGATATGGTAGGTTGAAAGTACATCAACAAATACAATTAAATGAAGACCTCAAGATTTCCCTCATAGCAGGAAAAATAGCTTGTGTGTTATTTTGTTTTATTTCAAATCATCAGGCACAGCAAGGGTTCTCTGCTCTGCCACTATTCTTTTTTGTGTTATCAACATATGAGAGGAGAATGGGCAAGTGTATGTGTACAACTCAACCCTGGCAGCATAACTGCAGTTTACAACAGGTAAGAATCCTCCTGTAATAACACAGTTATTGTAGCAATTCCTGTCTTTAAGACCTTGCAGTGAAATCTGCCCCTCCTACTCTTTTGAAAGGATGGGCTATGCTTCTGTTGTCTGAATTCCTGACTTCTCTGAATACAGAGCTTGATTCAAAGGCCAGTGAAATCATTACACAGACCCTTGCTGAGTTAAGTGACAATAGTGACTTAAAGGGTCCCAGGTGTGCATATGATGAACTTCAAATATGTGAATAGCTCCAATCAAGGGAATAGGGCTACTTACATGATTAAGTTAGGTACATGTCTGCTGATTAGGAGTACAGAGTAGCATTTGCATTACCTTTATCTTTCTTGCTGACAAAAGGGCCTTCAAACAGCAAAGAAACAATAAAAAAGGGAGTCAGTTTTGTCTTATCTCCTATGATGAATTGGTTGATGAAGGCTGACTGTGCACAATATGTGAGATTGTAGGGAAAATATTGCATCCCTTGAAGCATCTCCCTCAAATTCAGGTTTCCTGCTGCAAGATGCTGAGAGCGCCTTTTTCTGAAGGAGCCACAGCCTGCAAATTACACTGATCATGGAGTCAAAGTTGTTCAGTGAAATGAATGTAACAGAATCCACAGTGGTAACGTCTTCAACCATGCTGGCTCAGTGTTGTCTACTAGCGCTGCAGTTCTCTGCCCATCTATTATTTGTCCATGGCAAAGGACAGGTTGCCCTCACATATCAGGAACGATTTAGTACTCTTTACTGTTCCTTTGTATTGAGGAGGTGCCTTTCTTGACAGCACATATTTGTGACAAATAGCACTCTTGTATCCTAGCATTGTATTTATAGTGCAAGAGAAATGTCATGCTATTTGAACAAAATGTGCTGTAAATCAGAGATTTATGCAGTGACAGAGGTTGATCTCAGCTGCCACTGAAGTAATAGGAGCTTTGCAACTGACTTTAATGAGTACACGATTGGTCCCTACGTGGAGGTTAATTGTTCTATTTAAATCATGAATAAAACGGAAACATTAGTAATCTTTTATGGTGTAAGGGTCAATTCTGGAGGGCTGGTGAAGGGGATGCTTGCTATAATTAAAAACGTGTCTTCTCACATACCTACTCCCAACACCATTACCACACCGTTGGCTTCCCGCTGCCACATGGGCCTCTCTCCCTAAGCTTTCACACGCTTCCTGTTCTCAGAGTATAGCCTGACTGATGTCAGTGTTATATTTCTCTGGTACAGTGGAGAGGTTCCATGAGACTGTTTTGAGAGAGAAATAATAAGCTCAGACCTTTATTGGGTAAATATTTGATGTCACCAAGAGCCAACTCTGATCTTATTTGCGTCAGTGTAAATCTGGTGCTACTCTAGTGAGAGCAATGATGTTAAAGAATAGATCATTGCTACCCAAAATTTAAAAACTTCTTCCCTGCTAACATTATCAAGACTCTTTTGATGTCAAGCTTGTCTAAAGAGAAGAAAAAGCAAATCCATTGATGGCCAAGAAACATCTCAGTCTTCACTTCACCCTTTCACAATCTAGAAAGATTTTATTAATTTTTTTTATCAGTACTGCTCAAGCTACTTTTTGATGCTGAACAATTTCAGAACCCTCTTACATAAAGCACCAAATCAGGTATCACCCTAAAGACAGTCAAATGCAAATGAAGGGTCTGGTAAATCAGCAGAAATCAAATTGCACAGAGAAGAAAATATCGGTTAGCTCTTGCACAAAAATGCCAATTGCATAAAGATAACTGTAATATCCATCAATGGGGATCAAAGCGGGAAAGCTCAATAGTATGTGGTGCTAGAAATGATGATGTGATCAGCAAACAACTGGTAACATTTTAGTTGGAAAAACCTTAGTAAGGTCTAGTCTGAGGTGCTGACATACCATGGCAATGGGTGGGGCCTTACCAAATTCACAGTCCATTCTGGTCAATTCACAGCCAGAGGGTTTTAAAATTGGTCATTTTCACAATCTCAGATGCTTATATTGACATTTAATTTTGTTGTAGCTGTGGGGATCCCTCACAGTGTGAGGAGGAGGTTGAAAGGTTCTGGTAGGAAGGTCTCGAGATTGTCACCCTCATTCTGTGCTGCCTTCGGAGATGCTTTCTGAAGTCAGCACCGTCCTAACTGCTGCAGTTAGAAGAAGTTCTCAGAGATGGAGGTGGGCACTATTTCTCTTATGCTGCTGGAAACACCCCAGGCAGGGGCTCCTAGCTATTAGTCCAGCCAGAGTTAGATCAAGAAAGGTGCCCCTGGCCAATTTTGCCCTCCCCCCAGAATGGGTGTCCCAGCTTTGGAAAAAGTTCCAGCGCAGAAGCCTTTAGTGGGGCCCCCTGACCGCTTGCAGGAGCTGCAGGGGAAGAAGCCTTGAGACTGGGCTGCACTCAGCTCTGGCTGGAGCAGGAGAAACCCTGAGCCTGGGCTACCCCTGGCTGGTGTGGCTGGGGGATGGAAGTTCAGAGCCCAGGCTTCCCCCAGCTCTAGCTGGAGTGACGGGGTGGGTGGAAGGACCAGGCCTGGACTGCCCTGAAACTCAGCTGGAGCTGCCAAGGGTGGAAGCCCAAAACCTAGGCTGCCTTGAGCCCCTTCTGGAGCCGCGAGGTGGTTTGAAGGCCCAGGCTGCCCTGAGCTCTGGCTGGAGGGGCTGCGGGGCAGAAGCCCCAAATCCAGGCTTCCTCATCTTTGCTGCAGCTGCCAGGAGCAGAAGCCACAAGGGGGAGCACAGAAATCCAGAGCCCAGGCTGTCCCAGCTGCAGCTGCTGGGAGCCAGAGAACCCGGCTGTGGGAGGAAACCACCTGGACATGCAGCAAGAGCTGGGGGGGGAGGGATGATGGGGAGAGAAAGGAAGCCCAGAGCCCAGTTCCTGGGTGGCTGCAGTGGAGACGTGAGGGTCTGATCTCCCCACCAGAAGCAACCATGCAGGGAAAGGAAAACTCCCATCTCCCCCATCCTCAGTGTGGCTGGACTAACAGCAGGGAAAATCAGACTGCACAGGGGAAAGGTGATTCCACAATCCATGACAAGTTTCTCAAGGCTGTTAATTTGATAGGCACTAGTAATGGGCATGGTATAGGTGGAAGTTTGCCAGATGAAGAGAAAAATATGCTTGGATGAGCAGCAGAGAGTAAGAAAGTGTTGGATCCTTTGCCCCACTCCTTTCTCCCCATTCTTGTGCTCCTTGGTGGAAAGAGGAAACACAGCACCAGATGTTCCTGATGGGATAAAAAGAAAGAGAGAGAGGCATTGCTGTCCCCCTGCACACTGGCTTGTGAAGCTGAGCTATCTGTCTGCAGATGCTCAGTTTGTTGTTGCTCACCTATTGCCCATGCTGAGAGACTTGAATGAGTCACAATGAATCCAAAGACTCCTACTGAGAATACCCATTCTAACCATCACATCCTATCAACCTTAATAATTAGCACATGGACTTGTATTCTGGCTTTCAATCTACTTACTTTTTACTTCTGGTTCTTTCTTCAGCATGGCAAAAAGAAGAGAAATGGGTTACTATGCATTGCTGTGTGATCAAAATAGGAAAACATTTCTAGTTCCCTCAAAATAAACATGTCATTTTTCCTTTATAGCCACTGACATACATATGTAGCACTAAGAACAAAAGAAGGACTGGTCTGGGTCAAACAAATAGTTCATCTAGTGAGTATTCTCTCCTCTGACAGTGGCTGATGCCAGATGCTTGAGAGGGAATTGAACAGAAGAGGTCAATTTTCGAGTGAGCTATCCCCTGTTGTGCACTTTCAGCTTCTGACAGTCAGTGGGTTAGATACACCTGGAACATGGGGTTGTATCCATGACCATCTTGGTCAATAGTCACTGGTGTACCTATCCTCTATGAATTCACCTACTTCATTTTTGAACCAACAACTATCCATAATAACAGCAAACTCCTTAGTGAGTGGCAACAGCCAATTTAGACTCGAGTATTTTGTATGCAATGTTGGGATTTGCATACAAATATTTTCAATGTGTATTACTTTGCCCTAATCAAAACTGAATTTTCCCTGCCATTTTGTCACCCAGTCACCCTTTGTAACTCTTTGCAGTCTGCTTTGGACAGACCTACAGTAATTTGGCATCTGTAGAAACAACAGGGAATCCTATGGCACCTTAAAGACTAATAGATTTATTGGGCATAAGATATTGTGGCTAAATGACACTGCATTTGACAGATCTGACAAAATAGTTTTTACCCATGAAAGCTTATGCCCAAATACATCTGTTAGTCTTTAAGGTGCCACAGGACTCCTCTTTATTTTTGCAGATACAAACACAGATACCCTTCTGAGACTTAATATCATCAGCCAACTTTGCCACCTTACTTTCATCCATTTTCAGATCATTTTTAATATGTTGTGGCAGGGTAATCCCACTCCTGGGTCCCTGTACCTCAGTCCTTCATCAGGCAGGCTCTGTACTGTATTACCAGCCCTTGGCAGGGTTTCAGCTCCAGTCCCTCAGCCACCAAGGGCATTGGGGCCCTGGGCTGCTGAAACAGTTCTTTCCAGCTCTCAGCTGGGATCTCAGGCTGCCCAGAAGAGGTGGGCCTAAAGCCCTTGTTTGGAGCACCTCACGGCCATTGTGCTATCTCTGGCATCAGCGTTGTTGTTGTTTGTTGTTGTTGTTACCTTTCTTAGTCTGCTCAGGTCTCATCTCATTCTACTTCTTCTCTCTTTCCTCCCCCCCCCCCGTCCCTGAAAGGAGGGCTTCCTTTTAAAGGCTCCATGGCAGCCTCAGGTGATCAGTTGGTCCTGATTAATTAACATAAGCCCTATCTCCTTTGCTCCTGATTGACCAGGGCTGCCTTAGAACTGTCTTTCTCCCTCTTAGTTGTAGTCCTCCAACCTGACCCTGTCACAATGTTGAATAGCAATTGTTCCAGTACAGAACTTTATAGGCTCCTGCTGTTTGTCTCTTTCCATTGTGACTATTGATCATTTATTCCCATCATTTCTTTCCTATAATTTAGCTAATTACTGATCCGCTACAGCAGGGTGGGGAACATTTTTTGGGTTGGGGGCCACTGACCCGCAGACAAATCAGTCAGCAGCCGCACACAAGTGAGAAGTGGAAAAAAAAAACCACTTACTGTGGCCCCCGACTGAGAAGGAGAAAGAAAAACACTCCTCACATTCCCCTTGCACACCAGAGCCTGGGAAGGAGCCTAGTAGATTTTGTGCACTATAGCCCCCAGGCAACAGCAGGGGGCCTGGAGCACCAGTGCAGACCTCCCCAATGTTGGGGAGGGCTCTGAGCCTCAGGGGCCGGATCCTGGCAAGCCGAGGGCCACATCCAGCTCATGAGCCTGAGGTTCCCCACCTCTGCATTATTATCCCATGACAGCTTACTTTTCTTTAGAGGGATTTTGTTAAAGGCTTTCTGGAAGGCCAAGTATGCTATATGCTCTGGATCACTCTTGGCCACATGTCCGTTGGCACCCTCAAATAATTCTAATAGGTTCTTCAATCTGTAGAACAAGTCTGTTCTCTCTCACTTCTCTAAGGAGGCCAGTTTTGAAATGGCTTAAATTCTAGCATATGGAAGAAGATTTATCAGCACAGTTTTCCATAGTAAAGTGTGTGGATAATCAGCAACCTTAATGCTGCAGTTAATTCGGTATCCATGACATTTTGCTGCCATGAAGTTTGATTGACGTACCTTTGCTGAAGGGACTTAGTTTTCAATAGAAACAGTGAATCTTTAGCACAGTAAGCTCAGTTTTTTAAATACTGTTTAATATAAGCAAATGTTTCTTCTGACCCTTTGTACTCCCATTGACCAGAAATAGAACTTGGAGAAATAAATACTGCATGTACTAAAGGTAAATAACTTCCTGAGACAAGGAGTTAACCTTGGCTCTCTGAGCATCAATTTCTTTTCCCTCGTGAGCAAGTCACCAAGGAAATTGTTTCCTTGTCATTTCCAAAGGCATGTATTTCACATCACCCAAGCTTGCAGTCATAGGTGAAAAAAACAAAGCCACCGATCTGTACAAAATACTATTTGAAATTGTCAATGGGGCGGGAGATTAAGAAAGGGACTCAAACAATTTATTTTCTGATTCTAACAAGATGGCAAAATCTTTCAAGGAAGATAAAGGAGAGCATATTTGTTTAGTTTTACCAAGAAAGTACAATTTGCTTTCAAGACTGGAGAGAAAGTTCCATCTTTTGAACTTGAGACATTAAGATTGTGTTTGTCAACCTCTAATGGGCTGTTTCTATATTTTAGGGTACGTCTAGACTACAGGCTTTTGTCGACAGAAGTTTTGTTGACAGATACTGTCAACAAAGCTTCTGTCGACAAAGAGCGTTTAGACTACATTCAGTTCTGTCGACAAAGCAATCTGCTTTGTCGACAAAACACTGTAGTCTAGACACAACCCTAGATGCAATAACACCTTCTGTCGACAGAACTCTGTTGACAAAAGGTGTTATGCCTCGTAAAATGAGGTTTACCAGCATCGACAAAACTGCTGAGTTCTGTCGACGTTATGTTGACAGAACTCAGCGGTAGTGTAGATGCAGGTATAGTTTTGTCGACAAAAGTCCACTTTTGTCGACAAAACTCTGTAGTCTAGACACTCCCTTCTGCCTTCTATTTAGTTTTTCACAAGAACCTAAAGCAGGAATGGGGAATCTTAGGCCAGGGGCTGAATGCAGCCCCCACCCTATGGCAGGGCAGGAACACACAAAATCTACTAGGCTGGGAAATGCTTCTCACTTGCATGCAGCCACTGATTGTTTTTTTCTGTGGGTTAGAGGTTCCCGACCCAAAAAAGGTTTCCCACCCCTGAAGCACAGAACATATGACTTCTGTGACAAGAAAATTTACTGGTAGACCCTTATGGTAACTGAGCAGTGACCAGATATCTTCCACCTTGTTTAGTCTTTACATTTGCTCTAGTGCTGTCGTTGTTCTGCTTTATTAAGGGAGATATGGGTATAGCTGGCTTCTCTGCAAAAGGAAAAATAACATAACTGCTTTGAAATGGATATAGTAAATGAAGCACATATAGGTGATAGAGCTGCACTGTGTTTTCTTCATTTTGTGAAGAAATGGAAAGGTAAAAAATAAATATGATTTTAAAAAATCCCTGTGCTACAGATTTAGCCATCTACAGACAATACTGCTCCTTTCACTACAACTGTTTCTTAAAAGTAAATTCTAATGGATGATTTAAAAAAGCAGAGCTAAAATTGTACTGGGGAAAGCTAGCAGACTGAGTGAAGTAGACTGAATGCCTTTCATCTGTAAGCCACAGGTCGAAATCTGAATTTCTCTTAAAATAGCTGCCTAGTAATCCAGGGTGTGTCTAGACTACATGGCTCTGTTGATGGAGCCATGTAATGTAGTTTACTCGACATAGTCAATGAGCTGGGGGATTTAAATAATCCCTGCTTCATTAAAATAAAAATGGCCACCGCACTATGCCGACAATCAGCTGATCCGGCACAGCGAGGCAGTTTAGACACAGCACGGTTGACAAGGGAAGCCTTTGTCAACCACTCCAGTATGCCTCATGAAATGGCTTCCCTTGTCAACTGTGCCGTGTCTAGATTGCCGCGCTGTGCCAGATCAGCTGATTGTCGGCACAGTGCAGCAGCCATTTTAAATTTAATGAACAGGGATTATTTAAATCCCCACTTCATTGACTATGTCGAGTAAACTACTTTACATGGCTCCGTCAACGGAGCCATGTAGTCTAGACACACCCTCATACTCTATTTACTAATGGACAAGCAAAGATGACTATAATTTGTTATGCTAATAAAACAGAACAATTTCTTGTGTTTCTTAATGTATCTCTTCACTTCAAGCAACTTTTAGGTGTATCCTACTCTTTTTTATCTAAAAAGTGAAAGCATTATTTTCTGATTAATAGATTCACAATGATCCTTTATAGGACCTCCTTATAAAACTTCCCCACAATAATTTCCATTTGAATTACAACATATCTTTTTTTAAAACCTCACAATTTTATTTAAAAATTGATACCACAATTCCAGCACAACTTTGGTAAGTTGTTGGAATGGCTGATTACCCCATAGTTAAAAATATACACCTTATTTTTAATTTGAATTTGTTTAGCTTCAACTTCCAGTCACTGTTTCTTGTTATACTTTTGTCTACTTGACTAAAGAGTTCATTATCAAATATGTATTTCCTATATAGGTACTTAAAGATGTAATCAAAGCAGCTTTTACTTATCAAGCTAAGCAGATTGTTTCTCTTGAGCCTATTACTATAATACATGTTTTGTAATCCTTTAATCATTTTCATGGCTCTTTTCTGAATCCTCTCCAATTTATCAACAGCTTTTGCCAAGTGTCACCAGAACTGGATGCTTTATTCCAGCAGTAGTAACATCGCAGAGAAATAGAGAGGTGATATAACTTCTCTACTCCTGTTTTACATTTACTTGTTTATGAAGCCAAGGTTCATGTTATCCCATTGTTCAATACCATTGCACTGGCCTATTATATTTCTCTAGTTATCCATTGTAACCCCCCAACATTTCTTCTCAGAGTCACCATTTCCTAGAACTTCTAGGCTAAAAGAGAGTCTCCCGGCCTCTGAGAATGGTCTATATTCTGTTACCCTTGACGTATGCTTTTCCATCTGGCAGTATTAAAACACATGCTGGTGGCTTGCACCCAGCTTACTATCCGATCCAGATGAGTCTGTATCAGTGCCCTATCCTCTTCAGTAATTTACCAGTCACCTAGTCTCTGTGTCATCAGCACACTTTATCAGTGATGATTTTATTTACTCCAGGTCAATAAAAAAATTAAATCATGTAGAACAATTCTTGGACCCCCACTAGAAACACACTTCCTTAATTATGATTCCTCATTTACAAAAGCATTTTGAGAGCTAGCAGGTAGCCAATTTTTATTCCATTTAATGTGTGCCAGGCTAATTTTGTATCATTTAGGTTTCTTCATCAAAATATCATATGGTAACCAAGGAAAACATCATGTAGAAGCATAAGCATATTAAATTAGCACTATTATCTTTATCAGCTAGACTTGTAATCTCATCAGAACACTGATCATGTTGAAGAGTTTGAAGAATATTCTCCTGTCAGGGTACTGGTCTTTTTGCAAAGTCCTTTTGGGTGGTATGGTAGGGATAACTCCTATCCCTGAAATAGGGATGTTCAGTAATAACATGATGATGATGGAGTCTCAGCCCTCCAGCTGAATCTCTCTGGGTATTTAACCATTCTGGAGTTCCAAATACAAAATAAACAAACAAGAAACAGGAAATAGAAGAAATAAGAGGAAACCAACAGTCACTTCCAACCAAGATTCTGTCTTCTCTTCCTTCACTGGGGCCTTAAATAGGACTCAATCTAATTAAAAGTCCTCTTGCTCACTGTCAGAGGAAATATGATCTTTGCCTCAGGGAACATGGAGCATCTTTAGACAAGGGAAAACCTCTGCCTTCCACCAGGCCACTCTAGTAGCTGGTGAATTAGCAGTCTACTCCCTCCCGGAGGTGCTTGCTACTGAGTTGAGCTTTCCCTCTTTTGAACTCTTCCTCTCCAAAGATGACTTTCAGGTGCAGCGAGACGGCACCACTCCAGCCCAGGGCAACTCTTTAACCCTTCCTTTCTTGGTGCAAGGTTTATATACCTCATCATACACCCTTCTTTTTTCTTTATTTATCAAGTCCTGCAGCAGCTGCTCCATCATTTTGCCCAGATCAGTGTCAGGGTGACATGCCTATAATTAGTTGGGTCATTTCAGTTAATCTTTTTAAATACTGGAACAGCATTATCTTTCTTTATCTTCCCCAGTGTTCCAAGGTTTCTTGAAAATTAAACATTAATGGTCAAGAGCGTTCCCTGGAGGCAAGTTATCTGGATCTGATGATTTAAATATGCTTTACTTTAATAGCTGCTGTTTAACATCATCCTGAGTTACTATTGAAATAAAAATGTTTCATCATCCTAAGAGGGGACAACATCCTGTTTTTTTCACAAATAGAGAAAAGAAATATTTATTGATATGGTTTTCTGTTTGTTTTAGTAAATAAACAATCCCAAAAATGTACTATGCACTATGCAAAGCAAAAGTAGGACTAGCTGAGGTGAGGAAATATATTTTGGCTTCTGAAAGTCTTTGTACTATGCAACATTCTGATTAAAAGATTATACAGAATCAACATGTAATTAACACTAAAAGGATTTAAAAATCATCTAGGTCTCAACATTTAATTGCTATTGGGAATCTGTCAACAACAAATAGTCATATTTCTAGAGGACTCATGAAGGGACTGGTTCTCAAGCTGGTGATTCAATTTATCAGTTATATGACAGTTATCTGTGCTGTGCTCCCAATTTCAAAATAAGCTACGCAATTGACACAGCTCAACTTGCGTAGTTTATTTCGGGTTAAGCCCTGCTGTGTAGATGCACCCTAGGTTACGAAGTATAAAGCATGTTCTCCGGTCTTCAATTCATTCTTTCTATTCTTCTCCGAACCCTCAGAAAATGTTCAAAGTTGTTGAAATTTAAACTAGATACAGTGTTCTAATAGAGGCCTAACCAGAACTAATAGCACTTTCTTATTATCAACCAACATAACCCGACTCAAATATCAAAGATAATGTTAATACCTATAGCCACAGCATTGCACTGGAATCTCATGTTCAGATGGTTGTCTCGAAGGCCCATAAGTTCTTTTCAGAGTCACTGATTTCCAGGTTCTATCTTTGTATCCTGTAACTTACGCTGACATTCTTAGCTTACATGTTCCTAAATGTGTTTTCATGCATCTGTTTATATTAAAGTGTGTGTTATTTGATAGAATCTGTACTCAACCCCGACCTATCATTTTCATTATTGCATTCCACTAACCTTTGTCCCATCTGTAACTTTTATCAGAAATCATCTTATATTTATTACATTTAACACCTTTATGGGTAGTTGAAATGTAATCAGATGCCTTTTGGCACACAGAATGCCCCAGCTACCTTACAGAGACTGTTGACACAATTTGGGGGATTTAAACTTCTAAGCAGTATTGATTTACCTTGATGATGTCAGAGTGTCCTCTCATAATTTTGAGGAACATCTGCAAACTTGGAACCATCAACACAGGCTCAGGTTGAAGCCCAAGAAGTGTCACTTGCTACAAGAAGAGGTAAGATACATTGGGCACAGTGCCGGCCAAATACATTGCAACAATTCCAAATAAATCAGGGGAGGGATTAGAGGACCCTTTCTAACAGGATGTGTTACATTTTGTTGGATTCACTGGCTATTACAGCAGATACAGCAAAGGCTACTCCAAATTGGCAGCCTTCTTATTCAGACTAACTGCAGGTGAGACCCATACCAGAAGGAGAAATCAGAGATGTCCTATTAAGATACATATTTTTCTTTGGACAGAGGAATGTGACCAGGCTCTCACAGAGCTGAAGACCCAGGGGATGACTTCAGAAAGATTGGGATATTGTGATTACACTTTACCATTCATGCTCCAGACAGAGGCATCTACAGGGGAGTCAGGAGTTGTACTAGCACAGGTTCAGTCAGGGAAGGATGGGATCCTAGCTTTTGCCAGCAGGGGTTTAATTTCCTCAGGAAAAAATATCCTGCTCACAAACAAGATTTTTTGGCATTAAAATGAGTGGCTGCAGATAAATTTAGAGACTTTCTTTTAGGATACCAATTTACAGTGCTAACTGACAACAGTCCACAGACCTATGTTACTACTATTGCTAAACTGGATGCAACCAGTCAAAGGTAGATGGCAAAGCTGGCAGATTTCTGCTTCCACATAAAGTGCTGGCCTGGGAGAAGGCCAGTGCTGATGGCTTATCTCTGTTACCCAGAGCGGAGGAGGCTACTGTTGTGAGTGCTGGATGCAATCTGTCCTCCGTAGCAACCCTGGGTGAATGTCAAAGGACTGCAATGGACAAAGCCGAGCCACTCCACAGGCCAGGCATAGAATTAATACCAGGCCTGCCTAAGGACAATTTGAGGAGGCTGAAGGAAGCAGATGCAGTTTTCAAACTAGGACCTGTCGCCCAGACAATGGGCACTCACTATCCCAGGAGAGGTGGATGGAAGAAACACCAATGCAGACATTACTGAATCAATGGACAAGATTGCAGCTGGTAGACAGAATCCTTTACAGGGGAACAAGTATCCTGGGGGAGGGACAGATCCAATAGGTGGTGCTGCCAGAGGAACTCTATAGAGAAGTTTTTGAAGCTCTGGACACAGATATGGGACACTTGGATACTGACCACACAGTGGACCTCATCCGTACTCACTGTTGTTGGCCAGACACACAGTCCACCATCTAGGAGTGGTTCTTTTCCCGGGGAAGGTGTTGCCTAAGAAAGAGAGGTTTTTCTGGAGGCAGAGTTCCACTTGCCTCCATCCATACCAGTAGGTCCCTGGAGTTAGTATGCTTCCACTTTCTCACCCTAGAGAATCATCCCGGGAGTAGGAGGCTGGAGAGGGTCATTAAGAATATCCTTATAGTCACTGATGATTTCACTCACTGTGCTCAGGCACATCCTATGCAGGACCAGCAGGCATCTACTGTGACCAAGGTGATTGGAAACAGTTCCTCAGCCACTATGGCATTCTGGAAAGGATTCATATGTCTGGGGAGGAATTCTGAAAGTAACATATTGGTTTGGCTTTGGAAACTGTTGGGGAATTAAAAAAGCAGAACGATGCCCTATTGCCCTCAAGAGAATGGGACTATTGAGCAGTTCAACATAAATGTGCTGGGAACCCTGTGTCCAGACCAACAGGCCACCTGGAAAGACTATGTTTTGCCTATGACTCATGCCTATACCTGCACCCAGCATGAGTCTGAGTTTTCCCTAATCTTCATAATATTTGGTTGGCCCTGAATTTCCCCCACTGAGGAAGTGAGGGGATAGAAGTGGAGGAGTATGTCTCCCTATTAGGGGGATGCCTATAGAAAGCGTACCATCAGGCTGCACAGGCATCTAAAGCAGCCAAACTTTAACATAAAAAGTACTGTGTCTGCAGCCACCGGAAGTCCCATTGACTCCTGGAGACAGGGTGCTGGTAGCCAGGGAGAGGAAAGGGAGACATATGGGAACAAATTCCCTACATTGTGATCAGAAGACAAGGTGACTTCCCTGTCTATGTTGTACTGCCAGAATCAGGAAGAGGGCTATAGATGATACACCATAACCAAATTACCACATGCATATTTCTATCTATCAGTGAAGTCAATCAAGTAGCAAGCAGGGAATTAGAAATGGAGTGAACCAAGCCAAAACATGAGGGAAACTTCCAATTGGAGGCAGGGACAGGAAAATAACTTAATGAGGGCTCTATAGATAGACCAGGAGGCTATAGAGGAAAGAAAACCAGTAGGAGGATGATACCTGGGACATGGTGGATGGGCAGTACAATGAAGGGGAGCCAGGTTTACACTGTAGTGAGCTACCAGACATAGAACCAGACCATTTTGGTACAGACTCACAATACTCTGACCTGGAGGAGCATCACCGAATTATGAGAACTATGAAGGAGCCCAATAGAATTGAGGAGTGTGTGAACAAACCTAACTAGATTGGAGAAGGGCAGACAAAGTGACATCAACTCATAGAGGTGCCCAGAGAATGTCCTTCAGCTCTTAGGTGCTCAACAAGACAATGCAGGACACCTGCAGAGAGCTGCCTGATGAAAGAGGGGTAGAGACCTGAGAGGTGGCCAGGAAAAAGTGGGTGGCATGTGATTTTTGACTAAGGAAAGGGACAGGGTCGCCCTTCCAATGAATGGGGGAAGGGTATAGCTCAAGCTCCAGTGAGCTTCAAGAGCAGCCCTGGGATCTACACATTGCGGACTACAAACGCTGGCATGTTGGCGGAACTTCCTGATTCTTGCCAGGATGTTCCCTGTGTCTCCCTACCAGGATCTTAGCACTGACTGAGTGGGGAGCATGTAGGCTGCAAGCAGAGAGGAAGCTGCTGAACTGTAATCCTGTTCTGTGTTCCTTACAGAATAAAGCCTGTGCCTGGTGATTTGTCTGAGTGGGTCTGGGCTGAGGTGCGCACACACTGAAACACAATGTGGAGCATACAAAGAAGCCTCCGGACTAGTCTTCCAAAGTTGTGTAAAAAGTCAAGGTTTCACCTCTGTTGAATAATCTCTTCAGCTACATCTACATTGCATCCCTCTTGCGTAAAAGCTATGCAAATGAAGCACGAATTAGCATATTGTGGTGCTTCATTTGCATAATTAATTAGGAGCCATTTTTGCTCAAGAGGCTTTCACGTAAAAAGGAGCTGTGTAGACAGCTCCTTTATGTGCAAAACCCCCTTCTTGTGCAAGAGCCCTTCTTCCTGAAAAAATGAGGAAAGATGGCTCTTGCGCAAGAGGGATTTTTGCGCAAAAAGGAGCTGTGTAGATGGCTACTTTTTGCATAAAAGCTTCTTGCACAAAAACGGCTCCTAATTAATTATGCAAATAAAGCACAGCAATATGCTAATCTGTGCTTAATTTGCATAGGCTTTTGCTCAAGAGAGATGCAGTATATATGTCGCCATACTGAGCTAATGAATTGGATAGGCTACATTTGCATTAAACTTCCTACCTCCTCATTTCGTTGGGTGACTCCTATTTTTTGTATTGTTGGTAACAGTAAACAACACATTTCTATTCACTTTTTCCACCAACATTCTTGATTTTATAGGCATCTATCATATTCCTGCTCAACTTTCCCTTTTCTAAGGTCAGCAGCGCTAATCTGTTTAGTCTCATCTGTGTTGCCTCTCTCTGAATCTTTTCTAGTTGCAGTATACATTTTTTGAGATGGGGTGACCAGAACACAATATAGTATTTGAAGTCGCAGCATGAATTTATTTAATGGCATGATGATATTTTCTATCACAATAGTTGCTAAACTTTTTGACCACTGCTGCACATTGAGCAGAAGTTTTTCAGTGACACCAGAATCTTTCTGGAGTGGTAAATGGCAGGACTTTTGTCTGTGCAATGTTTTTGAAAGATTTTCCCTCAACAGTCCACTGAATTGTTGTTACAGTCATAGTCCTAGCAAAGGCAATACTGACGTCATGTCCTCTCACTATGTTGGGAATCAATGTCTTATGTAAATCATTCTGTTAACTGTCACTGACCTTTTACAGCAGAAGCTTATGTGAATGTTATATTTCACTGTCATGAAACAACCAATTGACAGGAATATTTTCTAGTTACTATGGTTATGCAGCATAAGACATGAATAAGTGCTGGAGTCTCCTATTTTTGGCCAAACCACATCCCATTTGATTTCATGAATCAGACATAGGTAGCTCACTAAAATTTGTATTACTTTGAAGAAGATGTTGTGGTTTCAGGTGTTGTGGTTTCAGATTTTATACTGCTCTGCATTTCCTAAATAAAGAGATGATTCTGTTTGTGGAAATATACATTCCTAAATTTGACCTCAGGATAAAACCCTTATAAAGACATTCTTTCACTGTCACAGAGTCAGATCCCATTTTGTCACCAATAAATGTCTGCAATATTTAATATTAGTGCAATCAACTAGTGCTTACAGTAGATTGTGCTTTAGAGACTAGGCTGTGTACCATCACAGCTAGCATGTTTATGAATCTTCAGTGTCTTTTAGTACAGTATTTCCACTCTTTTTGCCTGCTAGTGTCAACAACATACAGACTCTTTCATTAACTACAACTGTATATACAACATCTTTTCTCCCCCTTATGTTGCCACATAGTTGTTTTTACTTTTGATTTCCAAGTCCCAGAATAACAGGAGGAAAAGAAGGTCAATCGCATTTTCCTAGGTAGGCAGCCTGATGTGATTTGCTTTTGCATTCACCTTCTATCTTTCCTTTTCTTCACACTTGACAGCATAGACTTGAAGTGCATTGTCAGATGTAATGAACTGGATCAAAAAGGACAGAAAATCTCTGTGTGGGAAAAAAGAAGACAAACAGATAAAAGGCGCTGCTACAGAGAAATTCAATGGGCAATTTCGAATGAATATGTGAGGACTGCCTTGCTTTTTTCCCAATTTCCCCACCAAAATCATGAGTATCAAAAATAACTTCAGACATTTAAAATGTTAAAGTTAATTAATGGCTGTACGTGATCCTAATGATTTTATACTCGTGCAGCACTTTTCGGGCATACCTACACAGCAAGGCTAATGCCAAAATAAGCAACGCAACTTGAGCTACGTCAATCGTGTAGCTTAAGTAGAATAATTTAATTCAGCTTTAGGTGCTGTCTACACAGCAGGAAGTGAGAGAAAGAGCACTCTTCCTCCGACTTCCCTTACTCCTCATAAAATGAGGGTTACCTTGAGTCAGAGTAAGAAGTCCTCCAGGTCGACATTATTTCAACATTATATAGAAATAACTGCTTGTAGTGTAGACATGGACTATGTTGTTTCGGAATAATGTCAGTTATTTTCAAATAACACTGCTGTGTAGAGTATGTCTACACTACAGCACTAATTCGAACTAACTTAATTCGAATTAGTTAATTCGAAATAAGATAATCCGAATTAGTGCATCTAATTCGAATTAGCGTTTTGCTAATTCGAAATAGCATGTCCACATTGAGTGGACCCCGAACCGAAGATAAGGCTGGCCGGAACCAGTGCCGGCATGGCATCAGGTTAGGACTTAGAGTGTGGAGCTGCTGCCTCAGGCTAGCCAACGGCTGTGCTTAAAGGGACCCGACCCCCACCCCGGACAAACAGTTTTCAGGGTTCCCCGCTTGCTTGTCTACCTCAATGAGGGACAGCAAAGCAGTCCTTTCTTGGAGTGCCCTGAGTGCCCACACTCAGCACATCACAGCACTCGGCAATCAGCCAGGCTGCACTTGCCGCAGGCTGCCATCCGGGGTGGTCAATCGGGGGGCTGTCAGGATCCAGGAGGCCCTGCAGGAGAGCTTTCACCCCAAGGAGCCCACAGAGCCACCCCAGTCCTCCCCATCAGAGGCTCATGCCCCATTCTTCCCTCACCTCCTTCCACTTACCCCTCTCTAGCCCCCCTTCCTGATGTAAAAAATAAAGGACACGTGTTCAAAAATAGAAACTCTCTTTATTTAACAAAACTGGGGGGGGAGAGGGGGAATTAACCTCTGGGGAGACTGGGAAAAGGAGGTGGGAGAGGGGAAGAGAGAGGGTGGGAGAGGGGAGGGGGAAACCTAGGAGGAGGGAGCTGGAAGGGGGAAGCCAGGGGAAGAAGGAGGAGGGGAAGTATAAAACTATGGTATGTCATATCTTCAGTACTGTGTACAGATGTGGTCTCCTCACCTCAAAAAAGATATTTTGGCTTTAAGGGCTCTGGGGCCAGAAGGGGGGCAGAAAAGTTTCCCTGATTTGGCCCAGAGTGGCCACCAGGGTAACCTGGGAAGGGCTACCCTCCAGCTAGTTCGAATTAAGTGGCTACTTAATTAATTCGAACTAGGCGTTAGTCCTCGTAGAATGAGGTTTACCTAGTTTGAATTAAGCACTCCGCTAGTTCAAATTAAATTAAATTTGAACTAGCGGTTTGCATGGGTAGCCGCTATTAAAGTTAATTCGAATTTATGGCTGTTAGTTCGAATTAACTTTGTAGTGTAGACATACCCTTAAGTACCTTGTCACCTAATTCTCACTGATTGTAATGAGAATTCTGTATCTGAGCACTTCTGACAATCCCAGTAGCCACCTATTCTTAAAGCTCTGGTGCTTAACCACCAGAAACTGGATTGAGATTACCAGAATAATATCCACATAGCTATCATCTTGGACTGGCACCAACACCATGCAGGTAGATAATTCAGTATCCCAACACAAATCCCCTTAGCTAATCAGTACCTTCTGGTCCCGCCTCCAAATATATACTTTTAGGCTCTGCAATTGGAGAACCACAGAGCTTTGCACTTCAAGAAGTCAACTGCAGGACCAGGCTTCAAATGACTTCATGAGTCTGTTTTTCTTGTATCAGGACATTTTCTTTATTACTTCTAATTTAGGACCTGATGCTGAAGCCCTAGTTCTCACTGAAATCAATGGAAGTTTTCCCTGAGTACAGACTATTAAATTAGGACCATAGCAATGAAAAACCCACAGGAAGACTTTTTTTGGGGGGGGAGGTCTATGAAAATGAACCTGAAGCCAATAGGGGATTTATCTTTACATGTCATAAAAAGTACAACCTACTGTTATCCAATACTACAGACACAGAGCTGTTTACATAGAGAAGATGTGAGCAATTTTTCTTCTAAAGCACAACATTACAAAAACAAATTATCCTCAGGTGCCGTTACCTGATTCCATTTCATTGTGTAATCATATTGCTATTTCTCCAGAAGCCTGGGGATTAGCACATAAGTATGAAGATAGAGACAAGTATATAAACAAAGATATTTAGACAGACACTAAACTAACAAAGAAAAATGCTGAGGTTTCCAGGAACAGACCCAGATTCTCAGATCAACAAATCAGTAGAAAAACTGACACAGGATTGTTATTTTTAACTAAACAAGTGCAGAGCTGTCAAAGATTTAGCATGTGCAGATTCTCTTTTTTAAACTTTGTGATTATCTGAGCCGGGAATAAAAATAGGTTCTCTTTTATAGGACAGGAGGTTATATTTTAAAGGTGCAAAGTGAGGAAAGACTGTTCCAGCCAATCAAGAAGAGATTTTGGTTTAAATTCTTTTCTTATGTAAGTCCACTGAAGTAAGGACTTACACTGTGGATAAATGTGCTCCATTAGTGCTTTCTGCTAATTGACAGTTTTGATTGTCTGGCCTGTTATAATAATTATGGCACCTAATTATGCCCATTCAAGAGAACTGTTAAAATAAAACAATAGATCCAGAAAAAGCCAATTATTCTAATATTTGATTTGCTTCTTTTAGATCATTCCAGCCATGATGGGAAAACTTTATCAGAGAGGTATATTCTGTGGCATGCAATAAAATGTGTCAGTTCGTGGTCTAGTTTAAGTTTCTCTGCAACTAATTTCACAACTCAACCCTATTCAACCAAAAATAGCTTTCTTTCCCCTGTTTCACAGATTGGGATTTTTTTAATCACACGCTCCTACCAGTAAAATCATTTGAAATTTTCAAAGAGCTTCCTGTAACCTACAAGAAGGATGGACTTTTATTGAAGTCTCTGACCTCAGACTGAGATTTTCATTCCTTTCCTGCCTATGCAAAGACTTCCTATGTAACTTAGGGCATGTTGCTTAATCTTTGGTTCAGTTTCCCACTTTAGAGTGGAGCTAATAACTGTTCTCTCTTTTTCTCTACCTTCCTATGCCTCTTAGACTACATCTAGACTGCAGCACTTTTCTGGGATACCAGAGGTATTGTGGAAAAGCAATGCCACATCCAAGGAATGCGTCCGCTTTTCCAAAAAAAATTTCAAAAAAGCGGACGTGCTCTTTCGCCATCCCTGTCACCCTCATTCTATGAGGTGTAAGGGACATATTGAAAGAGCGGGTTTTTCCAAAATTTGGCACCATGTAGAAACTGTAGATGCACCAAATTTCAGAAAAGCCTCTTTCAAAAGAACATTGGGAAAAGATACGCAATTTTCCAATTTAAGTCTGCAGTCTCGACGTAGCCTATGTCTAGGCTAATTAAAATCTAGATTATTTAGCAAAAGGGTGGTTTCAAATATTTTTGTGCATAATCTGGTATAATGGGGCACTTGTCTTCACTGGGGTGTAGTTGCTACCATCACATAGGCAACAACAGAAGTAACCACCACTGTATAATGAAGAAGCAGGAGGAAGCAGATAACAGCATAATATTCGTTGGTGATATTTCAGTGAAGATCTAATTTATGTTACGCCCTTAGATATATGGGTACTGATTCTATAAATAAATCCTAACATATGTTAGGTAAATAGAGTCATAAAACTGTTCATTCTTCTGAATCATTACTGCAGCAGGGACTTCCTTAGATGCAGCTGAGTAGAGAGTCATTTCTTTATTTGGATTGAAGAAAGAAAAAAAATCATTCTCTCTTTAAGTCTTTCATATTCTTGAAGGCAGTATGGTATTCTTATTTGAAATAAATTAGCGGTTTTGCTACAGCAGCTACTACAATGTTTAGTACCATAACACCACATTCATCTATTACTTTGCATCGTCTCCTGTGCCACACATTCACCTTCCAATGGCCTTTAGGCCTGGGCTGAATTCAAATTAGATGATCTAAGGACACTTGGAAGGAGTTTACTGAATGCCATCTATAATGATGAAAAGACTTTTATCCAACAGCAACACAAGTGTTTAAATACTATGGAATGGAAAGTTTATTGGTACCAGAACAACAAGTCAGACGTCAACTCATTGTTCCACTGTGATCAAATGAGTCAAATTTCCATTTCCTGTTGTTAGTCTGAGATAACACAGAACCCCTTCTTAAAACTTACAGATGACATTTTTCTTATTTTGTATGGCAAGCAGCTTACACTGACAGATAAAAGGTAAAGCCCCTGCATTCATTTTTATAGTGGATTTAGGCAGCTAGTTTAAAAAAGAGAAGGTCCCAAATGTTGGTAAAACATTCTTAATAATTAAAGTTCTGTCTCACGCATGCTTTGTCAGTGCTAAGTTATCATTATTAAAAGTGAAAATACATGTTTCAACTTTGGATCCGGATAGAGAATTTTATGAAATGCCCTTTAGTCTCTAACTTTTTCATATTTGTTCATATTTTTTCATTGCCTTTTTGTAGAATACTAGATGAGAGATTTTTTTCTGTGCCAGATTGATACAAGTGTACCAAATCACCAATTAATAAAGCCGCAGAGTGGGTCTACAAAATTCCTGGCTCTGCCACAGATTTTTTGTGATCTTGGGCCAGCCAGTCAGTCACTGTGCCTCAGTTCCTCACGTACAATAACACATGTACAGAAAGAAGGAGAAAGAAGCATGGGTCTGTCTTGTTCAGTTAGATTATAAATTCTTTTAGAGCCATTCACTAGAGAAGTGAAAGAACAACTCTAGTGCCACAATTGTAATTGCTAAGAGGAACCAAGAAACAATTGTCCTCAAGGGATAACTCAAGTGAGCCTCTCCTCATGTGGATGGGCACAGATACAGAGTTAACTGATAGTGATGGAGGAAGTTTACCTGCACACAAGCCCCAAAAGTTGGCAAAGGTGATGCCAAAAAAAAAAAAAAAAACCAGTACAAGAATCCTCTGAAGAAAAATGGCAAAAGAAAGGGATTTAAATTAAAATTGCCTACTGTGGAAGAGTAGAAATGTTGTAATGTTCAAAACTTCCTAGTTACTTGAAATTAATTGGGTTACATTTCACCTTAACTTCTGTACCAGGAAAGATACTGGAGTAAATAATTAAGGAAGATAATAAGGTGATAAACAGCAGTCATTATGGATATCTCAAGAACAAATCATGACAATCCAACCTGACAGGTTTTATGACTGGCTGGATGAGGGTAGGTAGCTCATGTGATATATCTATATCTACTAGCCTGCTCCCCTGCGTCCCTTCCCCCCCCCCCCCCCCCCCCCCAGGTTCTGGAGTGCAAGAAAATGTGGGGAGTGTCTTTCTGCTTTTCAGGAGCCCACATCAGTGAGGTGGGTTTTTTTTCTTCTCACTGACCCAAAAAAGGTTCCCCATCCCCTGGTACAAAGAGTACCCTTATAAAGTTTTCAGATAATATCAAGCTGGGAGGATTTGCAATGTCTCTGGAATATAGGATTATAATTCAAAATTATATGGATAAACTGGAGAAATGGTCTGAGGTACATAGGATGAAATTCATCCAAAGCACTTCAACTACTCAGACATCTGTTGGGAAACAATACATTAGTATACAGATTATTCAACAAGTTCATGAAATGTATTAGAGACAAATTTTTAACTCAGAAGGTGTAGAAAGCTAGTAAAGGAGAGGCTGGATTTCTAGATTTCATTTTGACCAGTAGAGAAGATCTGGTTGAGAACTTGAAAGGGAAAGTTAGTGTAGGTGAAAGTGATCATGAAATAAAACAATTCATGATTCAAAGGTAGGATGGAAAACAGCACAATAAAATGGATTCCAAGAAGGCAGACTTCAGCAAACTGAAGGAGCTGGTAGGCAAGATCCCATGGGAAGCAAGTCTAGGGGGAAACAGTTCAAGAGAGTTGGTAATTTTCCTCCAAAATGACATTAAGGGCACAAGAACACACTATCCTACTGTGCAAAAAATATAGCTAGTATTGCAGGAGACCACTATGGCTTTACTAGGAGATCTACAATGATCTGAAACACTGAAAAGAATTCTACATAAAGTGGAAACAAATTACAAAGGATGAATGTAAACAAACAACAGAAGGATGTAAGGACAAAATTAGAAAGACCAAGGTACAAAATGAGATTAGAATAGCTAGAGACATAAAGGGTAACAAGAAAACATTGTATAAATAAATTAGAAGCTGGAAGAAAACCAAGGACAGAGTAGGCTCATCATTCAATTGGATGAGCAGGGGACAGGGCAAAACAATAACAGAAAATGTGAAAATAGCAGAAATGTTACATGACTTTTTTGTTTCAATTTTTGCCAAAAGGGTTAGTAGCAATTGGACATCTAGCACAGTGAATGCCAGTGAAAATGAGGTGGTATCAGAAGTTTATGAATGCTAAGGTAGCATTCTAAGGTATGGGTGCATAAGGGTGACGAAGACTGACAAATCTGGAGTGAAATCACTGACTCAGTTCATTGCCTTGGCTCTAGGCTGATATAAAAGAGACCAGAATCAAGTCTTGGCCTTAATTACGTACATAAGAGGGCTTGTCCACACTATGGAGAATATTGACGCTGCTGCAATTGATCTTCCAGGGTTCAAATTGTCAGGTCTAGTAAAGACATGCTAATTCGAACTGAGAGGGTACTCTAGTCCATTCTCGTAGTTCTGCTCCTCACGAGGAGCAAGAGAAGTCGATAAGCGCATGTGGTCCCCTCAACCTCCTGCTGTGTGGATGTCGCCAAAACAAGATTTAAGATACTTTGACTCCAGCTACATAATTACCATAGCTGAAGCAGTGTATCTTCCTTAAGTCAACTTTCCCCTTTAGGTAGAGCAGGCCCAAATGAGGTATGCCCATCAACAACTCTGACTGCGTTGACAAAATGTCAGTCCATTGTACCCACATCTCCCCAATATTTAAAGACGGCTTTCAAGACAGTCTCTCCAAAATCTTTCTAATGAGGGAGCTGTTAAATCCTGCCCATATCCACCAGTTCAAAAACCATGAATACATCCCTGATTAAAACCTTTAAAAATAGACAGTATGTTATATAATAGACAGGTTTCACATGACTGATGTCCTTCAAATTTAATCTGAAATGTCTCTACATGTTATCCTTGTCCACTGAAGGCAGGGCAAGAAGAAATTGGCTTAATCTGCACCCAGGGATAGATAGTAAGAAATACTAACTATTAGCCATGTTAAACTCTATAATAGATTTCCAATAGAGATTGTGAATAAGATCCTCCTAATCACTGGAGGATTTTTAGAGTGAGTAAGACAGACACTTGTCAGGAACACCTATGTTTACATGGCTCTGCCTCAGCACAAGGGCCTGCACTTGACTTTTCAAGGTTCCTTCCAAACCTACATTTCTGTAATTCTAAGTCAGGTCTTCAAGGACTTAAAATCTAGCATTAAAAAGAAAACAAAAAGACATTATTTTCTTGGACTAGTCTACAAGAAAATATTTGCTAAAGAAAAAAAGAGTTGGAACAGGAAGAGCTGAATGTATGACTCTGAAAGAAAGTGTGCTTTTATCAAACAGATCAGACACACTGTTTAAGAACATCCCATCCTCAAACAACCACTAACCACATAGCATAATGCCAAGGTCGGTGTGACCACAATCTAAAAGGCCAGTCACATAATTTCATTTTAAACTGCTACTTAACTTAATGGCTCCCACCCTTTTTGCATTGGATTGTACCCTGGCTATATGCCCCATGTTCTCTGGACCCACACCCTGACTTAGTTGACTTTAATCCACATTCTATCAATTTCTCTCTTCTTCCCTCTATTACTTTTCCTTTTGTGTATTTTTCCTTGATTTTTCATTTCCCATTCCCTTTATATGTTTTTACTCTTTCCTTTCTCCCTCCCTCCTTTAATTCTGATAACCCCTTTCTTTCTGTTCACTACATCTGCTTTATTAATGAAGTTCAGGTGAAGAAAATCAGCAGAATAGTTTTGTTTGCATATCCAGTAGCTAGCCATCTCATTACATTCAGTTTGAAAATGAACGCCTGTCATGTGCAAAACTAGCTCATCAACTAACAGCAAAACACACACACAAGGAAGATCTGATCACTGAGAAATTGTGAATCTGGTGTTAAAAGGATGGTTTGAAAAAATTGGCTTTTTACCATGAGTTAAAAAAAAATATTGAAGAATTACAGGAAATGAATGTTGCCGTTCATTATATTATATTATAAGTGATAGATTCCTGAAAATAGATTTAGTTTCAGCCAGTTGGCATTCCCCTCCCTCCCTGCAAAAAATGTTGTGTCAAAAAAAATTCCCAGCCAGTTCTATGTAATGTATATTTTAAAAGTTACTTCCATGCGTATTTCAAGCATCTAGAGATTCTTTCTATCCTCAATCAGTTTTGTTTTACTACTATAACTGTCACTCTGAGTCCTCTACAAGTTCATATATTGATCTGAGGAAGTGGGTCTGGCCCACAAAAGCTCATCACCTAATAAACCATCTTGTTAGTCTTTAAAGTGCTACATAGTTCTGTCTTTTGTTTCTACAAGTTCTTGTTACACTATTAAGCTCCATAGTACATGGTCAAGGATGGGTTTGGGTATGAGTTAAGATACAGAAATATACATTTGTATATATAAAGCTCTCGCTACAGCAGAGGTGGGCAATAAAAAATGGCAGACCACAGGGTTAGTGCTTTGGAGCATGGGATTATAATTGAAAAAGATATGGACAAATTTGGAGAAATGGCTGGAAGTAAATAAGATGAAATTCAATAAGGAAAAAATGCAAAGTGCTCAACTTAGAAAGGAACAATCCATTGTACATTAACAAAATGGTAAATGACTGCCTAGAAAAGAGTACTGCAGAAATTAATCTGAAGGTCATAGTGGACCACAAGCTAAATATGAGACACTGCTGCAAAAAAAGCAATCATTCTAGGATGTATTAACAGGAGTTTTGTAAGCAAGACATGAGAAGTCACATGGTTTCTCCCTTAGAGTTGGCTGAAATATTTTAACTGATATTTTTGCTAAAAGAAGCAAATTTGGGGTGACCCAAACATTTATTGATTTTGTATGTTGCTTGATCTATTGATTGTATATTCATTATATAAGACTTCCCAATAAACACTATCATGTTTAGTAGATTTTCAACTGAAGATTGGGTTCCCATATTTTTAAAATTACTATTCAATTGAAAATCTTTACATGCATGATCACAACACTGACACTTAGGTAAACCTTCTGAATTTGTAATAGTTTTATTAACACAATTAGAAGAGTCACAAACACTCCAACTTAGAAAGGTAAATATAGCTATTACAGAATCACATCTGAGTATCCCAGGTTCTGAGGAAGTGGGTCTGGCCCACAAAAGCTCATCACCTATTAAACCATCTTGTTAGTCTTTAAAGTGCTACATAGTCCTGTTTTTTGTTTCAGCTACACCAGACTAACAAGGCTACATTTCTATCACTATCTGAATATCCATATATTCCCACCATCCCTGGCACAAAGATCCAGTGTTTGTCATCCACATTATTATCCACACAATCTTTATCATGATCACCACCAGTGGTCATCATCCTGGCAGTGTGGGTTACACTGAACAAAGCTATTGAGGTACAGGCCTGCTGGCTCATTGCTTTACTGCCTTAACGTATGCCTATGCCTAAGCATATCAATCAATTGTGGCAAATTGTTTCAGTCAGGACAAAAAAAGATAAAAAGAAAGTTTCAAAATCATTCGTTTTGCTGTCTTCAAATCACAACATTTTGGTTTTTCAGGCTATATTTACAAGGGGAGTTAGGCACCACTCACAAAATGGAACAATGTTAATATTGATCCCCATATCTAACAGGCCAGTGGTTAGGGCTCTCACCTAGTATGTGCGAGACTGTGGCAGAGATGCCACTTCTGACTGCCCCCCAGGGTGTTGTGTGGCACTGCGTCATCTCTGCCTCAGATTCCCCCAATGGAAACTTCAGAACACTTCAGTTTAGTTGTGGCGTAACCTTCCTGCCCACATCTCCAAGTCAAAGCTCAGCATAAACACTAGCCCAGAGAATCTCCAGCCCCCCAAAGTTCATCTTACATTTCTTTCAGGGGGACACCAGCTGCAGCAGCTTCCCATTCTGAATAGCAGGGAATTGGTACCAAAAGCAATAAATAAAGTAAAATAAAAAATAATCGCCATATCCGGCTTGCCTTCCTACAGATAGTCCTGTCAGATCACTCTTCAGTCAGCTTCTGGCCCCAACAAGGCTTTTCACAAAGCATGGGAGCTGCCAGCCTGTTCCCCCTCGCAGTCATTCCCCAGTTGCCTCTCCTCTGTTTAACCACCCCTTCCAAAACTGACAGCTCCTGCGGGTGAAGCGGAACAGACCGATGAAACCCACAGTTTGGTATATCGCATCACAGGGATCACAGGACCTGCAATGTGAATGCCCCATGAATGGCCCAACTATCACGTTATAGAGCTATCCTCTCTGGCTCAAAGAATAATACTTTAAATTGATTTGAAAGGTCTGATCTAAAGGCTGTGTCTCCCATTGACTTTGGATCAGGTCCATGGTGATTGTCTACCCTGAAGTACAACTCATGAGAGATTTTCCAAGGAAACTGAATATTGTCAGAAAATGCTGTCTCATTGAACAGAACTGTTTAGTCAAATCCATTACAATTTCAATAAAACTTTGGATGAAGTACAGCCAGATTTGTTGGCGCCTGTCTTCCCCGGAGCCCCAGCTGGAGCCAGGGTTCTCCGAAGTATTTGGCATCCAGCTTGACAGAAAGAGCCCTGGGAGACCCAACTCTGGCCAGGTCTCTTGTTGCTGCTAAACTCTCCTCTCTGCTGTTCAGTGAACAGCAGCAGTAAAACTGACAAATGTGTCAATTACACATATTGCTTTTTGGGAACATAGTGTTATGATGTTTCCAAAACAATTTTGGGGATGGGGGAGCTCAGCTTCAGATAAGTTATAATTTTCTTTCAGTCCAAATCAGAACCAAAACACATCTAAAATACCAACATTTCTTTTAAGCTCCCACCCCCATTCTACATTGGTACTCTTAAATTTTTGCATCAGCTATATTTTAAGAAAGAAACCTTCTGCTCTCCTATTTGGGATCAAACAGAACACCATCCATGTCCTCCCCTCCCTTTCATGATCACACTGATCATACACTCTGCTCCCCAAGTGTGCATCAGGACTAGAAGGCTAGGTCTACATTGCAGGCTTCTTGTGCAAGAATGGCTGTTCTTGTGCAAAAACTTGTGGAGCATCCACACTACAAGCCCGTTCTTGTACAAGAAAGTTTACAGTAGATTGTCAGAAGAGAGGGCTTTTTGCGTAAGAGTTATTCCTCTCCCCATGAGGAATAAGGCTTTTTGCACAAGAGCTCTTGTGCAGAAAGGCTAATGTGGATGGGAACAGGGGTTTCTTGCACTAAAATGGCCATCAGAGCTTTCTTGTGCAAGAGAGAATCCACACTGCCATGGATGCGCTCGCAAAAAAGCACATGGCAGTGTGGATGCACTCTTGCACAAGAACTTTTGCGCAAGAACTCTTGTGTAAAAAGTTCTTGTGCAAGAAGCCTGCAGTGTAGACATAGCCCAAGAATTTTAAAAAAAATATTTACAGGTGTTATTAGGAAGGTACATGTTGAATTGTAACAGACTCTTAATGAAAATTAGCATCTGGGACAACCAACCAGCTGCCTCTGTGCAGACCACCAGTAATCTACAAACCACAATTTATGAACCTCTTCTGAACGGCTACGTCTACACTGGCCCCTCTTCCGGAAGGGGCATGTAAATTTCACGAGTCGTCGTAGGGAAATCCGCGGGGGATTTAAATATCCCCCGCGGCATTTAAATAAAAATGTCCGCCGCTTTTTTCCGGCTTTTAAAAAAGCCGGAAAAGAGCGTCTAGACTGGCCCCGATCCTCCGGAAAAAGTGCCCTTTTCCGGAGGCTCTTATTCTTACTTTGAAGTAAGAATAAGAGCCTCCGGAAAAGGGCACTTTTTCCGGAGGATCGGGGCCAGTCTAGACGCTCTTTTCCGGCTTTTTTAAAAGCCGGAAAAAAGCGGCGGACATTTTTATTTAAATGCCGCGGGGGATATTTAAATCCCCCGCGGATTTCCCTACGACGACTCGTGAAATTTACATGCCCCTTCCGGAAGAGGGGCCAGTGTAGACGTAGCCAACATGTTTTAAAATTTTTAATCAACATCAAAGAGGAGGTTGTTTAGGATAATCCAGTCAGCTGCGAGTAGGAGTAACCAAATGAAAGCAAAGAAAAGAAAAATGTAGTTAGAAAAGAGTGGTAGAGTTCAAGGGCAGAAGGGAACACTTCATCGCTTAGTCTGACCTCCTGTATATCACTGACTGCCACAAACATTTGCACACTAAACCCAACAACTGAAATGAGACCAAAGTAAATAAAGCCCATAAGAATGGTCAGACTGGGTGAGACCAAAGGTCCATGTAGACCAGTATCCTGTCTTCTGACAACAGCTAATGCCAGGTGCCCCAGAGAGAATGAACAGAACAGGTAGGTAATCGTCTAGTGAGTCATCCCCTGTTGCCCATTCCCAGCTTCTGGCAAACAGAGGCTATGGACACCATCCCCGCTCATCCCAGATAATACTATAGGTGGCGTTATCCTCCATGAATTTATGTAGCTCTTTTTTAACTCTCTTAAAGTCTTGGCCTTCACACCCTACCAGAGACTAGAGCACTATGCGCCACAAGTAGAGAACAGGAAGGATGGAGATGCACCAGTGCTCAAGGCCTCTGCAATGGCAGAGAGATGATTAAGTGAGATATTCCTAGATAATCCTGGGAAGTGACCTGCAGCCATAAACTATAGAAGAAGGTGAACACCAACCCCAAAGTCCCTGACCATCTGAATTGCCCACATCAGGAAATGGGGACCAGGTGAGCCTGATTTCCTGCTCACCAACACCAGTGGAAACCAAGCCTTTCCAGTTTCTCCCATAACAGCAGAATGTTGCCCATTGATCCCTAGAGTATTCCCTGAAAATTTGGAATTGAATAAATATATGGTGCCACAAACCCTCGGTCCAGAGCTCATGTGATTGCTAATGAGCCAGCAGTATAGTATCAGGCAGGAACATAGTTTTTATCACTGAACCAAATGTCCTCTCAAGGGCATGGCCCAGCTGAGAAGGTTGCAGTACTTTCCTGGCTTGAGGAAATTCACCCTCCTATCCTCCTTGTCTCACAGGAGATGAAGTGAAATAAAACTCATTACATTCAGTTTGTGCAGCCTCGGTCCTCTTCAGCTCCTCACCTTGATCCCTGACTTCCCCACCATCCAGGATTACAATGTGCATGTTGCTTTTACTCCCGTCACAGAGAAACAGCCCTTGAATCTTCTCTGTTCTCCATCCCCACTCCTATTAATCCTGCTCCCTGCCGTGGCTAATTCTCCCCTTGCTTTCATGTAGCTGCTTTCTCTTTGGCTTTCCTGCTTCCCTTTCACTCCTCAGTAGTTCAGTTAAAGTCCTGCAGCCAGTGTCACCTTCCCCCTTCTTCCTCCCTTCCTTCCCCCAGTATTGATGTGGTCTTGTCATTCACTCTTCCACCCTTCCTGCACGGTCCTCCTGAGTTTCCTGCTACAAGTTCAGACTTCTCCTCACCTGGCTTCTCCATGCCATCTTTGGAGCTTACTGTTGCTTAGCATCGCAGAAGAGGAGATTAATAATTGTACCATGTCTCTTTCTTCTCCTCACCCACTCATTGAACAGCACTGCACAACTTAGCCCCAGAGAGGAGATGAAGCAGAAGAGGAAAGAGTGATTAACTGCAATATGGCAACAGAGCTCACAGGAAAGATAAAGCAAAATGCAGCTACCCCAGACTAACACGGCTATATTTCTATCACTAGGAAAGATAAAAAGAGAGAGGCATCCCATAATCATGAAAGATTTGTGGGATTCAAAGGATGCTTTTAAGTGATGAAGCAAAGACTAAAATATCCATTACTCTGAGAAACAGTGAGGAATGAAAATCTGCAACTACTTTATTTGACAAGATTAATAGAAAATATCTAGGCTATGTCTACACTGCAGGGGGTTTCAGAAAAAGATACGCAAATTGCGAACCGCAATTGGCATACCTTTTTCTACTTGGCTTTTTGGGAGAGGCTTTTCCGACATTTGGCACATCTACACAAGGCTAGATTTCGGAAAAAACCTCCTCTTTTGGAACATCCCTTATTCCTCATAAAATGAGGAATACAGGGATGCTGAAAGAACGCACCCACTTTTTCAGAAACTGTTCCAAAAAAGTGGATGCATTCTCTTGACTCTGTAGTCTAGACATAGCCCTAGTTGCACTGTCATTAGACGTAAATACCATATATTGTAGGTACACGCAATGGTAATTTTTTGGTATCCCAAGAGACAATAGAATCAGAAGGTAGATACAGTGAAACCTGCCTGAGTTATGATCTCTGAGGGAAGACCAACTGTCATGAGGCCATAGAAATTTTCCCCCTATAATTTAACGTGAGGAAACTGCCATCTGTGATCAGAGACCAAATTTTTTACCTGTAAAAACTAACTTGTAGAAAAGAGGAGACTGAGGGGGGATACGATAGAGGTATATAAAATCATGAGTGGTGTGGCGAGGGCAGATAAAGGAATTAAGAAAGGGATAGAAAATAAGACCCAGAATATCTTAGGGTATGTCTACACTAAAATCCTAGTTCGAACTAGGGTGGTAATGTAGGCAACCGGAGTTGCAAATGAAGCCCGGGATTTGAATTTCCCGGGCTTCATTTGCATATTGCCGGGCGCTGCCATTTTTAAATGTCCGCTAGTGCGGACTCCGTGCCGCGCGGCTACACGCAGCACGGACTAGGTAGTTCGGACTAGGCTTCCTATTCTGAACTACCGTTACTCCTCGTTTCACGTTTCACGCACTACCACGAGGCGTAACGGTAGTTCGAACTAGGAAGCCTAGTTCGAACTACCTAGTTCGTGCTGCGTGTAGCCGCGCAGCACAGGGTTCGAACGAGCGGGGATTTAAAAATGGCGGAGCCCCGCTTATGCAAATGAAGCCCGGGAAATTCAAATCCCGGGCTTCATTTGCAAGTGCGGTATGCCTACATTACCCCGCTAGTTCGAACTAGCGGGGTAGTGTAGACATACCCAAAGTTATCTGAACTCATATGGGATTCTCACATATCTGTTTTCTACAATATGGATGAACCTGGATTGTTTTTTTAAAGACAACAGCATCCACCAATGTCCACAGTGTTAAAGGTAAGCAATATTCAAGTGGGGAGCATTCAAAGGAAAGAATCACCTTTGCTTTATGTACCAACATGAATGGAGCTTAAGAAAAGCGAATCCCAGGGCCCATGATATTTTGGCAAGTTGAATATCAAGGAGTTGCCCTTGGAATATGAATTTAACAAATAAAGCATGAATGAACTTGGCACTTTTTGAAAAATGGTTACAAAGATTTGCCCACAAATTGCTTCTATAGGGATGTAAAATTATGTTGTTTCTGGATAAAGCCCCATGCTACCCCTAGTTAAACTCACAAACATTACACTGCTTCTTTCCCCCAAAGAACATCTTTGTGTTCCAATCTAGGGATGTTGGGTTTATTCAAACCCTGAAATTGAAAAGATAAATTCAAATTTCATTCAATGGAATCTGATGTAACTTCATCAGGTCCAAAGTTTTTTAAAAGAGTTTCACTCTTGGATGCAACACATTGGGTTCACCTTGCCTGGAATGAGACTGAGCCAAGTACCATCAAAAATGCTTTGCTATATGCAGATTCACCATTGCCAAGTCAACTGTGAATTCACCAAATAAAAATGTTCATGCAGAACATGAATATGAGCTCCCTCTTGTGGTAGTTAACATGTCTCGATCTTTTTGGTGCGCTGACTGAGAAGGAGCTTCATGGGATAGCTGAGTTAGTCTGTTTCAGAAAAAAACAACAAATGGTAGCACTAACAAAACATGTAGATGATTGAGAAGAGGTACCAGATTGATGAGAACCTTACAAAACTGAAAACGTCACAGACTGATCAGAGCCTGCTTCAAAACCCCTAGAAAATTTCAAGACGTGTTTTGACTCATACAGTGACACAAAAACATGCTTCTGATGATGATAAAGGGGGTATTAATGGTGCCTCTGAACTCATGGAAAGAATCATTTATGTGCATAAAGTAAAAAATATGATATAACACATGAAAGCATTTACCATTCAAAAGGGCAACAATTGACTGTGTACACATTCAATGTTAAAAAACAAAACACGGTAAACACACTACTATTATTGCAGAAACAGACAAGAGTGATTTTTTTTTAAATGCAAGCTACTGAAATCAGGATTTTTTCATAAGACAGGTACCTGTAACTATAAAAAAAAATCTTTTGGCTTCAGTCTTGAAAATAACCATTTGTATTAGTGAACCGAATTTCCTCATTTGATTAACATAAATATTGTAGTACAGGCAGTCCCCGGGTTACATACAAGATAGGGACTGTAGGTTTGTTCTTATGTTGAATTTGTATGTAAGTCAGAACTGGTACATATTGTAGGGGAAACTCTAGCCAAACATTTCTCCAGAGCTCAGTTTTATTCTCCCACACCTCACTTCCCTCAGTCCTTTATTCTCAAGCTGAGGTGTCTGCTGAGAAAAGCTGCTCCGCGTCTCCCTGGTCTGCTGGGCGGGGGGGACACTAGCTTCGCGTCTCCCTGGTCTGCTGGGGGGAAGCAGCTAGTGTGGGGTTGCCTCACCCCGTTTGTAAGTAGGGATCCGATGTAAATCGGATCCATGTAACCCGGGGACTGCCTGTACTGCAATAATAAATGCATCAAGATGTTTTTACACTACAGAACTGTATTGCGTACTGTCCGTAATGTTTATTTAAAAGGTGATTAAAATTAAACATGAAACATCATTAACTCTAGTAGCCTTTCTGTTCATTGAAAAAGAGCCCATCTTACAGCAAATTTTGAAAATAGACCACTTCTTACAAGTGCCCATTTCTGCTATCTCCCATGAGTGATCGATCCTGGCACATTTTATTGTACATTTACAGAACTTAATGGTGGTTTCAATACATAGCAGCTTGTTTTGTTTGTGCTGTTACTTTGACTTGTTATTTATCTTGAGCCATATATCCTCAAGAGGTTTCAATGAGCATAGCTCTATTAGCATCTATGGAGCTGCATCCATTGGGTATCCAGCTGAGCAGGTAACGGAGCAGTGAAGACAACACACTGGCTGTGTCTACATTGGCACCCCTTTCCGGAAAAGGGATGCTAATGAGACCAGTCAGAATTGCAAATGCTGCGGGGGATTTAAATATCCCCCGCGGCATTTGCATGAACATAGCTGCCGCTTTTTTCCGGCTCGGGGTTTTGCCGGAGAAAAGCGCCAGCGTAGATGGGGATCTTTCAGAAAATAAAGCCTTTTCCAAAAGATCCCTTATTCCTGATTTTAAGAGGAATAAGGGATCTTCCGGAAAAGGGTTTATTTTCCAAAAGATCCCGTCTAGACTGGCGCTTTTCTCTGGCAAAGCCCTGAGATGGAAAAAAGCGGCAGCCATATTCATGCAAATGCCGCGGGGGATATTTAAATCCCCCGCGGCATTTGCAATTCTGACTGGTCTCATTAGCATCCCTTTTCCGGAAAAGGGTGCCAATGTAGACACAGCCACCATGTATAAACTTAATATAGACCCATGGCACATATGCAGCCTGCTTGACAGTTCTGATGCCTGGGCTGTGCTGTCTTCACTACTACTGCTACTTGCACTAACTGGATTCAAGCTAGACCAGATAGGTTGCCTCAGGCACAGCTTTTGCTAGGTAGACATACCCACTGACACTAACTGAGGGTCTATTATAAAGGTTGCATCAACAATATTCTAGGCACCACCTGCATATAAAGAAATACATAATCCTTGCTGCCCCGAGGTGTTGAGTCTTTATAAATAAGCTATATAGGAAGGGTGGAGGAGAGGAGTAACTTGCAAATTTCTTACAAAGTCATAACAGAAGTGGGTTCACGTAAGCTTGCACTCAGTGAGTCTTTCATGGTTCCTATCTAAAAATATTCAGCAAGAGATGATAACCAGCAGGTGGAGTGCCTAAGAACTAGACTTACAACAGTAAAAGTTAATGATCTTGATTACAATTCATAACTTGTTCCTCTTCTGCATTCAACAGTTAACTCATGTTGATCAGAACAGAACAACTGATAATAAGCAGATAAATGGCCTGCTAAGATCAACCCCCAGTATTTTCCCTTTTTCAAGATACTGTGTGGTAATAGGACAGCTACATCTTCTTCTTAGTGGAACCACATGCATGGAAAGAGATGACTCACATTGGTAAGGGTTGCAGTCTTGAGACTTCAGTTTCTCCATTGTCCCTTTCTCTCTCATGCATTTACCCTTCTTTCTTTATGCTTTTCTGCACTGAAAACCCATTTTACAGATATTGTGCAGTAATGAATAATGGCAAATGCTAATATTCTAGGATGTGTTAGTTCACCAGCCTAAATACAATTGCCACCAACTCTACTTCCAGATTTTAGCAAGAATAATAAATCAACAAAGAATGGTGGAGAAATAAAATAAAATCAGTTAAACATATCTGCTACACTAGCTAAAATAGTAGAGGGTGAATGTGGAAATTCTCATGTTCAATGTGTACCTGGTGTTTCCAGATTACTTAAATCTTTCAGAAATCTATCAATGTGCATAGAACTGTAGAACTAAATGCATTGGGTAAGAACATTCTTGAATGCTGATGGTTTCTACTAGATTATACTCAGGCAACAAATTCTGGTATAAACTTATCAGCGTAGTGCACCGATGGGTGCTATGGCAGCAATTTCACATATCTAGTGTGTCCCTTCAGTTAGTAAATTTATAAATCTTAGGGAATGCAGTGAGGTAGGGGAACAGGCGCTGGAGAGGGTTGGAAGGCAAACTGAAGACAATGATTTTCTAAAATATTATTGTTCTTAATCCACTAAAAAATACCATGAGCTCATTATTAGCTCTGGTGCCCTATTCTGGATAGTCAGGTATTTTATTGTTTTTACCAACTCTAAAATTACAGCTTCATACCCCAAATAATGTGAGTTGACTTAGCTGGCTTGTAGATATGTAGGATATGCAAATGAGTTAAATTGGGATGTCTATAAAATAAGGTAAAATTATTCATTTAGTGTCTTTATTGTATCCCATCATTATATTAGCTGCCTTCCTTAGGAGATGAATGATAGGCCTTGCTCATGTTCTCATTGCTATTGAAATGATAAATTATACCTTTCACAAACTGGCAATAAACCACCAAAAGTTTATTTCATTTTTGCCATGTCAGCCATTAAACTTACTTAGTCACCTTTTATGATTTTGATACAAGTTTCTGAGCATTATGTGGATTCAAAACAAATTCCTTAAATTCACTAGGAGAAATAAATTCATCAGTTTGAAATCTCCACCCTATAACAATGAGCTAGCTAATTAAAATCTTCAGAAGAAGATGCAGCCTCTTCCTTTGCTTGTACCTATGATTATTTAATCAGGCTTTGGCTAAGTCTACACAACAAGCACTAAGCTGCAATACAGTAGATGCTTTCTATATCAATGGAAGGGGCTTTTTTTTATTGATGCAGTTAATCCACCTCTATCAGAGATAGCAACTAGGTTGGAAAATATCTTCCATGGACTTAGGTGTGTCTGCACTATGGGTTAAATTCACCTATCTACAGTGTTCAGGGCAAAAAATTGTTCACGGTTCTGAAAAATGTAGCTAGGTTAATCTTTAGTGAGTAGAACATGCTTTTGTAATGGCCATCAAAGCTATTGTCTTTAACTGTGGCAAATGGGATACCAGAATTCCTGGGGTTTCAATACAATTCCCATATCTGTTTCTGAAAATATTTTTAGCCCAACATCTCTACTTCATTCATAAGATCATAATGTGTTTCCACTTTGTGTAACTGTAATTTAAGTTCTTGCAAAGAGAAGAAGACATTTTAACGTCTTTATTCTGGGGCTTTTAGATGTTTGGACTAGTCTTTGACGTTGGTGAGTTTTCCATTGATTTTAGTGGTCTTTGGATCAATCATCAGCTTAAATCAGTACATGGCTTCCCAGAAGGTTTCTCCATCAAGTCTTCTATGTTGTCAATATTCTTTACATTATCATAGTCTCTGAGACTGTGTTAAGGTGCCAGTGTGAGAAATCTAACACTATGCCTGGATAATCACAAAACATTTATTTCATGGCTGTGCAGGTTTCTTCACCTTTACCATATAGTCCCCAGCTAATTGTTCTATATGGTGGATAGCCTGGTAAGTTCAAGTTGTCTTCACTAATTTAGACATGAGCTTTCTCTCTGGAAAGACTGCCCCAGTTATTGAAACAGCCTTTCAAAACTTTCTACCTCTGTAGCAACACTCAGCTATTTCATGATGACAGGTGCCAATTCTTTTTTGCTTGCATTTCAGACAGTATTCTGAAGTAGGGGGAATTTCATATAACTGCCTTTGAGCTGAACATTCACAGATTCTTAGATGGTTAGAACCAGAAGGGAAATATTAGTCTGTTGTTATCAGACATTATCAGCAACTTGAGGCAAGTGTCCTCAAAAAGGCTATTTCAGCCTATGCTCAGGTTGCTCCCTTTTGAAATGAATAATCAACCAGTACCCATTCTACCATTTTTTAAAAACAGAGATAATCAATAAGGTTATGGCAAACCATCTCTAGCATTATTTGGAGTTCTGATTTCCTTGACCAGTCATTCATTCTCTCCTCGGGTATGCTCCAGGCTTTTCAATATTTGCATTGATCAAATGCCTCCTACACTTGCTTGGCCCAACCAGATAGGAGAAGTCGGTGGTCATATAGGGTTTCAGGCTTTAACGGGGTGCCAAATTAGATGGAAGTCGTTTTTTCCTCTATTTAAAATATATATATTAATATGTTATCACTTATAAATGAAAATATCAAAGATTGTACTTGTAAAGCAGTGAATCATTGCCATGTCAGAAGTAGAGTTATATAATTTATTTCACATTGGGTATGTCTAGACCTCATCCCTCTGTTGGCAGAGGGATGCAGATTAAGAGGGCAACATTGTAAATGAGGCAGGAATTTAAATATCCCGTGCCTAATTTGCATAAAAATGGCCGCTGCGTTTTGCCGACTCTGCATTTTGTCAGCAAAAAGAGGCAGTCTAGAGGGGATCTATTGAGAAAGAAAGTCTTTTTTGACAGATCCTGTAAACCTCCTTGCAGGAGGCATAAGGGACCTGTCGAAAAAGGCTTTCTTTCTCAACAGATCCCCCTCTAGACTGACGCTTTTTGCCGACAAAGTGCTACATCGGCAAAACACGGCAGCCATTTTTATGCAAATTAGGCATGGGATATTTAAATCCCTGCCTCATTTGCAATGTTGACCTGCCTAATCTGTATCCCTCTACAGACAGAGGGATGCAGTCTAGACATACCCATTGTGGCATATGACTCTGTTTGTAAATACAGTTAAAATGTGTCATGACATATCTTCAAAAGAGCACTGCCTGAGATTGCTGCTTGGAAGCAGTAGCTGACACTTGAGTCACTCTCAGTAGCCCAGTGTTGGCCAATCATACAGTTGAGGCAATATTGCTCGCTGCTTAGTGAAGGCTGGTCAGTGACCTGCCATAGCTTAGTTATCTACTGCACTCAGGGGCAGTTGAACAGGTATTTTGTGCACTCTCAATGGAGACTGATTTGGAGGATTAAATGCCTAAAGCAGTAGTGAGGCATCTTACTCCTTTTGTGAATATAGCCATAAGTCTTTCCTAAATAGCACAGAACCTCTTTTTCCTGCATGCATTAAAGCACGGTGTTCTTCAACGTGTTGAAGACTATGATTAAAATAGAAAAACTCTGCTGCTGAATGAAATCCTGAGTTTGTTCTATTGCTCTAAATTTACCTGTAATTTAAAAATTATGGACCTCTTTTTCCTTTCCAGTTTATTACAAAATGTCTTCTGTCAACTGAAAGGGCATTGCTTGACCTAAATGAAGTCATATTTACCTGCGCTTTAAGAAATTACTGCTGCTGGAAAATAGCAACGTAAGTCCTATTCTACACTAGGGAGTTATTTTAAAATATCCCCCCATTTTGAAATAATAAGCTGAGCATCCACACTATGAAGCCCATTATTTCAAAATAACAGGCTAGTTATTTCAAAATCTGAACTCCTGCTTTCCTCGAGGAATAACACTTATTTCAAAATAGCTATTTTGAAATAGCGGTAGTGTGGACGCTCTACTACTGCTATTTCAAAATAACTACTCCCCAGAGTAATTCAAAATAATTACCCCCCAGTGCTTACTGGCATTCTAAGTTAAGGTAGCATGTCTGCAATAACAGAGCCTGCCTTGGACTAATTTAGAGGCTTCCCCGTAGTGGGGACATGCTATTTCAATTTTATTATTTTGGGAGTTATTTTTTCGAGTTTAGTTATTTTGAAATAATTTCCTTATGTAGCCATGCCCTTTGGCATAAAGTGAATGGTGATTATAACATAGTATCCAATTAAATGATCCTCAGAAGAACCATAAATGAACTGTTTTGATGGGGTTGGTGGCTTAAAACTAGACATCATGCTTTGCAGTTAATCCTTCTGCTCAGATAATAAAGATAATACAGAGGTCCTGCATTAACTCTATTATACAGAGTCCAAGAGCACTGTAGCTTCTTGTATGCAATGTTGTTGTAGCCGTGTCAATCCCAGGTTATGAGAGAGACAAGGTGGGTGATATAACATCTCTTATGGGACCAACTTCTGTTATGGAGAGAGAGACAAGCTTTTGAGCTTATACTGAGTGCTTCTTTAGGTTTTCAAAACTCACTCAAAGTCACAACTAAATAAAAGACAAGACAGATTGTTTAAGTAGTTAATGGACCATGTCACCTTGAAATATGTGTTAAAATCCCTCCAGACATAAGGAGGAAAGGAATGGCGAGGAGTATGCAGTTGGAGGAGGGCTTGTTAGCGAGTTACAGATTCTTGTAATAAGTCAAAAATCCAGTGTCCCTATTCAGTTCATTAGTTTCAGAGTCTAGCAAAGTTATGAATTTAAGCTGTCAGAGAATTATCTTTTGAAAGTGTCCTACAAGTTTCCTTTGTGGATGAGGACTGATAGATCAGCTAGTGAATGATCACTTTCTGAAAAGGGTTATATATAACTGCTGACTTTGTGTTTTATTAACCTGGTCCCATATTGTCAAAAGGTTCTAGCCTGGATACAGTTTGACACTGAAGCAATGTAGTCCAAGAAGTGTTCACAGAGTACGTCTACTGCAGTACTATTTTGGGCTACGGCTGGTATTCCAACAAAATTATTCTGTGTCTTTTGAACAAGCCCAATATTTCAAAATATCTTTTGAAATAACGGGCATGCTATTCTGATGTCCTTGTAAACCTCATTCCATGAGGATTAAGGGACATTTTGGAACTGTGGTTTATTTCAAAATTTGGCACTGTATAGACAGTACCAAATTACAAAATAAGCCATTTTGAAATACACTCAAAATAAGCTACATGATTTGCAAGCTAAGGGTGCAGTGTAGACATACCCATACTGTATTAAACTTCCAGTTTAACTGGAATTCATTTACTGAGGATAACCAGGTCTAAATGACAAGTATGAAATATACAGTGTTGTTACTCAACTTGTCTCTTTCACAATATGACAGTCCTAAAATTTGGCAATTTGTCTCAGAAGAGATGTTGATAGTTTGACTATATAATTCCGAATTCTTACACTGGTAAATATTACATTTTCAAATTGCCACATGACAGATAATTAATAATACAAGATATTTTACAATGGATAAAGTTATTAAAATAATCCATTTTTTGAAAAATCCATATCTCTAATCAAATATGTTCTTACCATCCTTATTTGTTTGTTCTGTCTTATGCTAATGCATGATAGCCTTTGTATAGATTGAATGCACATTTATATCCAACTATTCAAAATGTAATACTGAGAAAGTTAGTAGGAACTGTATTTAGACACAGAAAGATATAATCTTATTTCATTCCTTAAATATACTGCACACACAATTATGTGCTGATTGTTTTTAAATATGTAAATGTATTTAAAATGAATCTAATTTGCTGAACACATTGCTGGCAGTGGAGGATGAATTTAACGTTCAATAACATTATTTTTTCCTTGTATATATTTTACTTTCCTCAGATTTGTCTGTTCTTATTGGCTGCTTCTAGAGATTAGTTTTTGACTGATTACTCATTCTCAATGAAATCTAAAATTGCATGGGGCAAATCCTGAGCAGTAAATAAGGAACCCTATCATTCTGTGAAATTATCATGAAGGAAAAAACCAATCAGTTAATGGTATAACTGGTAGCGTGTGAAATAGTGTTTGATGGGATACATTTCATGACTAGAATATTAGTACAAAGGGGTAGATCTCATTCAGGAAGTACAGGCAGGGGGAAAAGGGAGAAATTGGTGCATCTACTTCAAGAATACATATACACTTGTTCTGAGGTACAGAAGGAGGTGAAAGGTCAGATCAGTTGAAAGTCTTAGGGCAAAGATAAAATGATACAAAATGGGGATGATATCATGTTTGGGGGCTATTACTGACAACCAAATTGGGAAGAGGGACACGATGCAATATGAGGTATTTTTAAAACCAACAACAAAAATATCTAAAACACAAAACCTAGTAGTAAAGAGGGACTTGAATTACCTAGGTGTTATGTCACAGAGTGCCCTAATGCCCGGAGCACCCCTTGTTGTTCCCCACACAGTACAGCCCCTATTAGGCTACTTAAGGCCCCTCGAGCCTAGTCACAAATCTAGTGCACCCGTTAGGATAATTACAGTCCCTCAGGCCTAGTCACAAACACAGCCTCACTCCCTCAAGGTGTAAACAGGCTTCCGGCCTATTTCCCAGCTAAACTTCCTCTACATTTAGGGCTCTGGATTACAGTGGCATGGGGAGGTCGGAGGACCCTGGTCCCGGCTCAGAGCCCTGTTGGCAGCGACTGCTCTTGCTGCCTGCTTGGCGGGGACACCGGCCGGAACACGCCGAGCTCCCTGAGGACAATCCTCTGCTCTGGGCCACTTCCTACCCCACCGGTGCACCACACTGTCCTCAGCATGTGGCTCTGGCCTTCACTCCCAGTCTGGCCACTCCCTTGCCCGGTGCTGCAACTGCAGCTGGTGCTGCTCCGGAGGTGGCTGCTCCTGGTGCTCTGGCTGCAGGGGCTGCTCAAGAGTTCCTGCCTGAGCTCCTTCCCCTAGGCTATGTCTAGACTGCAAGCCTCTTTCGAAAGAGAGCGTCTAGACTGCACGCGGAACTTTCGAAAGAGCAAGCCGCTTTTTCGAAAGAAAGCACCCAGTGAGTCTGGATGCTCTCTTTCGAAGAAGCCCTATTTACATTCAAGAACACCTTCTTTTGAAAGAAGCACTTTCGAAAGAAGGCGTTCTTCCTCGTGAAATGAGGTTTACCGCCGTGGAAAGAAAAGCCGCGTTCTTTCGATTTAATTTCGAAAGAACGCGGCTGCAGTCTAGAAAAAAGGTGAAGCCTTTTTTCGAAAAAACCCCTGAGTCTGGACACAGCCCTACAGTGGTCAGCCTCATCTACCCTGAGCAGCCCTTTTTTATACCCATGCAGCAGGAGCATGCCCAGCAGGCTTCAGGGGTGTGAACTCCCTGGCCCTCAGAGTGGAGTTAACCCCTTCTGGCCTAATGCGGGAGGATCTTACCCCATCACATGTTAGGAAAATAATATGGAAAACAAGGAATTTGCAATAAGTTCTTGAACTGTAAAGAGACAGGTGTTTTTACAAGTGGAAGAAGTCACTGGGGAGAGACATTTTAAACTTGATTCTAACTAATATGGAAGAATTGGTTGCAATCTAAAGATGGAAAAATATTTGGGTAAAAGTGATTTCATGATACTAAGGAGAGAAAAGGAATGAAATCCTCAAATTAAGACAATGGATTTCAAGTGCAAATTATTTCAGCAAAGATGAAAAATCAGATGAACAATTACAAAATGGGGGATAACTGGCAAGGAGGTAATACTGCTGAAAAGGATCTGGGGATTATAGTTGATCATAAAGTGAATGAGTCAATAAAGTGATGCATTTGCAAAAAAAAGTAAAATTTGCTTATCATGGGTTTTCACACTAATAGTGGAAGAGCTTATGGAAGCTACACATGAAAGAATCACAAAGACAGAATGATTGAAATTAACTTTACTATAATTATGGTCACATTTTATGAATAACTGATTGTAAATGAGTAAATAGATGTTTTAAATATGTTACAACATAACTAGTACATGTAATAGATGGCTGTCAATACACTGGTGGGAAGTATCCATCTATAACAATAGATTAAAATATGGACAAATCATTTATTAATCCTTACAGACAGTTGAACCTCTCTAGTCCGGCACTGTCTAGTACGGCAACATCCGTGGCCTGGAATTATTTTAGTTAGCTGAATGTCCACTTATCATGTGTATGGCCAAGTTTCCCATGTTCCCATAGTTTGTTTACAGCCACCAGTCATGGTTCTCAGTTTTCTTCACTGTTATTTAGCTTTAATTTACACCTAAATGTCTTCTAAGTTCCCAGTAAGCAATGGTTATGTGGGTAATGCTTCTAGATTATACTGACCCTCTCTGGTCCAGTAAATTTTCTGATTTGGCATCAGTCAAATCCCAAAAGTGCCACAGTAGAGAGATTCAACCTGTATTTATAAATCTAAATGTAATGTTAAATCTGTCTATCACATCTATAGAGCCATTTCTGAAACTGAACAATGTCATACTAGTCATTTTAGAGAAAGATATGGCACGTTTGCTAAAGAGCTTAAAATATAGGAAATAACCTGCCCAAGGATTTGAATAGTTAGCTAAACTCTATTTTACACATAAATACCAATATATAAGGGCCTCATAAATACTTTAAATATATAGAACACTGTAATCAATAGTATTGTGCCATATTTTGAAATTGGAAGGTTATTAAGGTGTTAGAAAGGGCAATATTTTTCATTATTTCCTGGAAATGTATTCTACAGTTTCAATACAGAGCAAATTATGTTTAGCTTTCCGTAAAGATTTTTCATAAAATATTATATTGTATGCAAAAGTGATAAGGTTTTCTGAAAGCTGACATTTTTTACTGTTTCTGACAAATTACGAGTTCAGCAATGTCCTCTTCACATAAATTAAACTCGCTTTCATTTAATTTGCTTGTTCTAATGTGCTGCTCTTAGAGATTAATTTCTGATTGATTGCTCCAGCACACTGAAATATAAGTTAGCATGGGGAAAAGCTTGCAGAACGAGTAGGGGATATTTTATATATCTGCTTAATTAAGGACAAAGCAATGAATCCATTGAATCAAATATAGCTAGAATGGGCAGCTTTAAGTTCGTAACAAAGACAATTGGGAGAGTTTCTCAGTGAATACATTTTAGGCTATTAAGTGCTTAAATCCCTTCTAAAAATGAGATTTAGGTTCCCAAATCAGGCACAGCAATGCTTAGGTAGTTTTAAGTGTCTGGACTTTCTATTATTTGTGCAGCTCTCCATTTCACTGATTTGATTGTAGTTATTACTGTAAATTTCATTTTCCCCACCAGGAAGGGCCAGGACACCCTGTTAGGCTTTCAGTATGGTTTAAAAGAAGGATCTCCAGCTCTTTTATTACCCGTAAAAATTTAGAGCTATCTGCTCTGCACTGGCTTTTTATGCATTAATGGCCCTTTCCAAGGGAAAGAGCCTTGACATTAAAACCCTTAGCAATTCATCCTCACAATACATACAACAAACATCCAATGCTCACTATTCCCAATAAAGCAGACAGCCATCTCCTAAACGCCAGTCAGGATTGCATCTCTGAGGCCACAGTTATTGTATGTCTGGGCAGGGAATAAGAGGTCTGGCAGCTTTACTCTTGAGTTGAGTCCTAGAGTTAGAGTCCAGTGATCTTCTCTTCTGACCCTCATTATATAGTTTAAGTGACAGTCCTTTTCCTGTACCTTTACCAATGATTTTATGTAAAGCCTAAGAATACCCTATATCTAAAAAAAACATAACTTCTAATGGACTAAAACAATTTCCCTAGAAGCTGAAAAACTTAGTTTCTACTTATTGGCAAAAGCAAATTTAACAAAAATTCACACAAGCACTCAGTAATAAACTTGCAGAAACTCAAGGTTAGCTTGTCCATACTCCCTTCCATTCCTTGGAATATGAGATTTTATTGTATCTTTCCCTGCTAGTAATGCACCTGTTAGCAGGATACACAAACCCCAGTTTGGGTGCTGAGTGTTTGTAGGGTTGCCAGGTGCCCAGCATTTTTGCCTCCTGGCTAGGGGGAAAAAATCAGAAAATACTGGACATCTTAGGTGTCCGGTATTCTCTGAATTTTTTTTACCGGACAGGAGGTGAAAATACCGGACTGTCCGGGTGAATACCAGACACCTGGCCACTCTACACCTAGCCCAAGGAGGAATGGCATGTTCTGCAATTCATTGAGCTGGTCCATTATTATGGGCATACATATATTTGTGCTCCGACAGAATCTAGAGGATACTCATGATAAAGCGGGGTGCATGCCTTAATAACCGAATGGTTCCTGTATTCATTGGGTGGTACATTCAAAGTCAGTCATGTCAACTACTGGCACAGAGCTGGGACAGTACACAGAAGGAACATACACAGACAAACACACACAGGGTTTATATCTTCATCAAATTCTTTGTTTCATTTGTTTGAAGCCATAGTAACTCAACTCATTTTTGCAGTACATTGTTATATATATCATAGTCCATGCTATGCTTTACTACAAAAAGTAGCATATCACTTTAAAAATATTATTAAGGTGACATATGTCTCTGCATTTCTATTTTATAGTTCTCATTTCAGTCATTTATACACTTACTTAGTAAATGGAATAAGTCATAAAAAAGATAATTAGGCTGTTGATTGTTTATGAAAAAGAAACATTAATTTTCTTTAGTTTCAGTACAATTGTATTTTGTGGTTAAAACTTGATTCCTCACCCACGCATTAATATTGCAAAAAGGATATTTGCTGCAGGCAAAGATGTTAATATTACACATTCAATGCAGTCTACAATTTTCCTGTCAGAACATATTACAGGACAAATGAAATTTCAGAATAAATCAGATCCTGGCATGTTGTTGACATTTACCTCTCTTCAGTTTCCTATATGGAGACACAGAAATTGAACTGATATACTGCAGAATTGTTATATAGAGCACAATCCTGCCAAACTGTGAGGGTTTTCAACTTCAACCTAGTTTTACAAAATAGCTGCTGTATCCTGAAAGCACAAAGTTTTTAAAAGTTAGTTTAAATGTACTCAATTTTTTCTCTCTCTTTAGACCTGTTCCTTAGAGTATCAGTTTGGATTAATTTGATTAGGCAATTGGATGTTTTAAATTATGTCAAACAAGGGCTATAACAATGGCTGTTCCAGAAAGGAAAAACAAAAACCACACCTTTCCCCGCCCCTTACATTCTAAGCCTATGCTCAGTTCTAGAATTGAAATCAAACAAGATCAAAATATTTCAATGTTTATTTCCATGTTCTGTCCATAATCCTGAAATAATAATACTTAACTTTTACATATGGTAGCCGTTTACATCTGTACAGCCTTTACAGCACTAATTCTCAGCATGCCTCGGAGGTAGTATAAGTTAGTATTACACCCATTTTGCAAATGAAATAATTGAGGCAGAGAGGTTAAGTTTCCCAAATGAGTGGGAGAGCCCCCATTATCTTCCAGGAGGATCAAATGTGACTCCACCAGATCATGTAGTGTTTCTCATGAAAGCTCCACTCCATCTTGCAGATTCATTGGAAAAAGGTAATTTTAATAAACATCTGATTTTCCAGGCAGATGGGACCATTTGTGAAATAAGTAATAATTACTGATGGTCTATTTCACCTGAAGATTATTATTTTTTTTTATCAAGCCTTTGGTAGTAGAAAGGAAAGCTGCCTATTGTTCAGCAAGGTACTGTTAAGCAGAATATTAATTCAGGTGCATACAAACTATTACAGGCTTTGTATTGTTTTATTAAGAGAGATGAAACAGTTAATTGCTTATGTAGTCTTACCAATCTTGCCTCCATCCCAGGGACAAAATCCTGGGTCCATTAAAGTCAATGAGAATTTTGCCATTAACTTCAGAGGGGCCAGATATCACCCCAGTAGTAGAATACTCGCAGTTCTCAGATTATGACAATATCGCATTCTTAAATAACAGCATCCCATAATCAGCAACTGATTTTGCCACAGCCACAGTCCACTGAATGCTAGAACTTGTCTGGTGACCAATTTACATCTTGAATTTATGACCTAAAAATCAATAAAATGGCATACTTGTTGATTAGGATAATCTGGCATAAAAAATAATTCAGTGCCTCATTTGATTCCTGTCTTCCTTACCTGATTTGAAACACACACATTCAGGCTATGTCTACACTTGTGGGTTCTTGTGCAAGTATGGCCGTTCTTGCGCAAGAATCTGCAGAGCGTCCACAATGCCCACCCACTCTTGCGCAAGGAGATTTACAGTACAGTGTAGTAAGAGAGGGCTTCTTGCACAAGAGCTACACTCTTTTTTAACAGGTGTAAGCCCTCTTGCGCAGGAGTTCTTGTGCAAGCGAGCAGTGTGGATGCTTGGCAGGGATTTCTTGCTCAAGAAAGCCCTATGGCTAAAATGGCCACCAGAGATTTCTTGAGCAAGAGAGCATCCACACTGCCATGGGCGCTCTTGTGCAAAAGCACAGCTCGCACATGGCAGTGTGGACGTTTTCTTGCGCAAGACTTCTTGCACAAGAATCCTTGCGCAAGATGTTCTTGCGCAAGAAGCCGCGAGTATAGACATAGCCTCACTTAGGACATAAGTAAGCAGTTAGAACACTAGGGTCTCTTTTTTTCTGAGAGGTTCTTGTCTTTACTGGGTGTTCGGTTGCATGGTGAATCATAAATGTCATTTACCTCCTCATCCCCCAGAAATGCAGTGTGTTATTTTTGGACTTTCAAATACATCCAACAGATTCTGCATCTTCAGTTCCTATGAAGGAGAAGGAATAGAATTTATTCATCTTGCTCCAAAATACTAGAGCCCTATTACTTGAAATACAGGACAAAAATGTGCGAGAATCAGCAATATATCGTCCCAGATATAGCATCATAACTATTTAACTGTCCAGTACAGGGTAATGATGCACATTAACAAGTTCTTCATAGTATTATGTAGCTACCTGATCAGTAACTCAGTCTTTTGCTTTTTAATATTAAATGCTACAAGAATACCAAGACAAATCCACAAAGAAAATTTTTCTGATTAACTTCATAAAAAATATTAGCAAACACTAGGACACAAATATATATTAGGAATCAGCATATTGTACTTAATGCTCGTTCCTTAGAATTTATCACTCTTATTTTGTATAAGGGGACCTTCTCAAGAGGCAGAACTTAATATCTCGGTTGACAAAAAGTTTAAAAAGAAGCTGAAATAACATTAGTTAGGTGTTCAGTGAATGACAGCTGCTTTTCCTCACTGCCACATCTCCATCCAACTAGCCTACAGACATGATATATTTTGAAATGTGCTTTGGTGGTGATACAAACTGTGTTACCAGATTAACACAGACAGACAGGCAGTTGAAGCACATAGAATTCAGAAATCTACATCTTATTTTTAGTCAACTTCATGAAGTCTGAGAGGAAAAAAAAGTTAATAGTTTAACTATACCCCCTAAAGAATACTTAACAAAGAAGAGTTTGAAATTCATACACTGACTATTTTTAATAAGCAGAAGGAAAGACATATATAAAATAAAAGGATATTAGAAATTAAATCGTGTTGACATCAAAGAAATGTTATCTGAGACTAAGGGTGTGTCTAGACTACAGGGTTTTGTCGACAAAAGTGGACTTTTGTTGACAAAACTAAACCTGCGTCTACACTACCGCTGAGTTCTGTCGACATAACGTCGACAGAACTCAGCAGTTTTGTCGACGCTGGTAAACCTCATTTTACGAGGCATAACACCTTCTGTCAACAGAGTTCTGTCGACAGAAAGCGTTATTGCATCTAAACTGTCCTTTGCGTCTACACTGCCATGTCGACAAAGCAGCTTGCTTTGTCGACAGAACTGAATGTAGTGTAGACGCTCTTTGTCGACAGAAGCTTTGTTGACAGTATCTGTCGACAAAACTTCTGTCGACAAAAGCCTGTAGTCTAGACATACCCTAAAAGAGCAAATGACATTAGAAATAGCAAACATGCTATAAGAAATTACAAAAATATAGTGAAGGACAATTGCCATTTGCACTTCTACACCACCTTTTATCTTAGGATCTCCCAGAGTGCTTAGTAATAATGCTGTCCATTTTACAGAATACCCTAGTGAAGCCCACAGAGGTTACAGTCAGAGTTTTCTAACTGCTACTGTTTTGGAAGACCCATTTGAGACATTTGAAAACTTCTGTACATCCAAGAAGTGCTGCCCACACAAAACTCCAACTAAATGTTGTAGGAGCTGCATTGCTCAGCACTCAGGAAAAACAAAAACAAACCAAACAAACAAATATCAGAAACTAGGTGTCTGAAGTTAGATACCCCAAATTATGAAATCTGTTGTTTTGTTTCTTGCTGAATTGCATACCATGAATGAAGCCAAAGGCAAGAATAGTAATGTAGGAGGAGGAGAAACACAAGAAGACAAAGATCAGGTGATTAATTGGAAAACAAGATGAAAGTCTAGGTTTATACATCACTGATAAAATCATTTCTGATGTAACACGTTACTTAACAGTCTTGCTAAGAAATGGAACACTTAAGGGACAATACAGTTAAAAAGGATTTTGAATTTTTCATTTAATCCAAGAAGCAAATAAATATTAATATTGTTATTTGTACATAAATCCTACTTAGGCATTGCTATAAAACCAAAAGAACCATCCCTTAGTGGAAATTCTGCAAATCAGCTTTAATTTTCAATGGGCTTAAAGTCTCATGCCAGAAGGCCTTGCTCATATACTCAAGAGCATTTTTATTTTGTTTTGTTTCCCTGTGTTGCTTTTAAAGAAAGATTTCTGGTACTCACAAACTAGGGATGATCTTTCACTCCTCTCTCCTCCTCCAACAAAGAAGTCCACACCCGCAGCTTCATTGAAACTATTGGAGATAAATCTGCTTACAACAGGAGCATGTTCCAGAGTCTTCTGAAATCAATGGGAGTTATTCCATTGTCTTTAACAGGCTTTGGATCAAGGCTCAGCTGAGGCTTGTCATGACTAAATCCGTCTCTGTTTTCCTCTAAATTATGTCAAGAATCAATCCTTTGCTGCCCATCCCTACCAACAAAACCCTTCTTTAGATATCATTTCACTCCAGGAATACACAACATCTGTCTCTGGTGTTCCTAACCTTCAGCTAACCCTCAGAATTCAGCTGCAACACTCGCTTTTCCTTGCCAAAGCAATCACCATCCTCTGCCTCTCTTCATACTCTTTCGCTATCTTCCAGTTCCAGCTCCTCATGAATGTCCCCAAGGCTTGAAACCTCACATTGTGAGGACAAATTATAAAAACTGTTGCAGAAATGCAAATTATTTTATGTTGTTTAAAAAGAAACTGAAATGCAATTTTAATGGGAACTAATTATCCAAATTCCCTCAACAGTTTTGAAAAATCTCAGGACCTGATTCTCATTTACATTGTTTTTTTGCATGGTAAAGGGACTTTAGTTTGGATGAAACTGTAATTTACAAGAGTTTGAATGTAATTTACACCCACTTCAGAACTCCTTTAAACTGATGAAGCAATGAAAAGTGTCAAGAATGCACGAGAACCAGGCTATTTTAGTATATTCTTAATTTTTTTGAGAGAATAAAATGTTGGAAAATACATATTCAGTACAAAGGCATTTTCTACGTGTGTGAGAAGATATCAAGAGTAAATTAAAGATTAGCTTCATGCTGAGGTTTACATTGTATGAGAAGATGGGAAGGAAAGAAGACACAGAAAAGGTGAAAAACAGATGCAGTGTGGCATCAAGAAAGGCAACATTATTTTAAAATGTTCCAGTAAAAAGGTGAGTAAAAACTATTCCATATACTAGTGTATATGACAAATTATTTAGCTTCTAGATGTATGATAAACTAATTAAATCTTGCTAGGATGTAGCAAATGGTTCATTAAAGAGATCTTTTTAGACGTAGGGAAGATTCCATCCATAAGTAACTGACAGCAAATTGAGGCTTGCAGAGAGAGTGAATGCCAGTTTGGATATTTCCAAAACATCCTGCTTCCCTGTTGTCAGCAGCTGCCAGATCTACATGAAGGTCAGAACTCTCACCGGCTATTGTGTGGTAACTGAAGAGAAAGAATGTAAGCTAACATCAACATGTTAAGAAAATTAATGAATACTGTCAATACAGTAGATTGTCTTGTCTCTGTTTCCCACTTATTCTTACAGAATACAGACTGTTTCAGGAAACCCAAGGATTTCTCGAATGGAAATTATACCTAAGGGCCAAATTTCCTTTTTACTAGGTTAATGTTCCTCCAGGTTCAGGGAAGAAAAGACTGTTTATTTTTCTCATATACTTCCTCTTGTGTAAGTTCTCTTAGCATCTAAAGCAGGTCTGGAAGGAGGGATAAACTAGAGACTGTCCTTTAAAAAGAGCCTTTGAGATTTGTGAAAATGAGGGAAAGGACTGTGTCCTGGGGTTCCTATTTGTAACACATTTCTAACCGCAGGACCTAACAGTAAAGGAACTCCGGCCCAAGAAAACTGCAGGTCTGCCTATAGAGCACTGCAATGGGAGAATCCCATATTTGGGACTGCCCTAAATACTGCATGGCACTTCTTATGTCCTCTTCCTTTTTTTCTGTCACCTTTATTCTTTTCAGATTGTCCTCCCTTCCTCACCATTCCACCCACTTCTGCCCCTCAGCTTCCTCTTTGTCATTGTATCTTACAATATGTTCCCAACCATGGTCCTCCTGCACTGGCTATCCTCACCATGTCCACTCCTTTCAGAATTTATCCACTAGCTACCCCTCCTCCACTGCATTACATTTCAGCTCCTTGTCACCATGTTCAAAGCCCTGCATGACTCACTTCCAGCCATATACAATACCAGCTTTTTACCTCTCAGCCCCTCCAATCCACCAAAGCGGCTATGTTGTATTCTATGAAATACTGGCTCATTCATCCATTTCTCAGTTTGTTATAGACACATTCCTTTGTATGTTTACATGCTATCTTTTATACATGGAATATCCTTCCTGAATTCATCTGCAAACTCCTAGTCTCTTTTGTATCCAAATACCTCCTAAACACCCACTTCTCCCAGAAACCCACTTCTGAGGAGTAATGTACAATATTGCAATGACATGACCTAACACAACTCTGAAATCTCAACTTCACCTATATCCCTTTCTCTTACACACTGTCTCTTTTTAGATTGTGAGATATGTGGGGCAAGGGTTTGTCCTTCTTGACTGTCTGAAAATTGCTTACATTAGCTGAATTACCAGAAACAAATAATTACAGTAACTAAATAATAATAAAATAAATAAAATATGAATAGGTAGAATGAAAAATTCAGGTGTTCTCTAATGACCTTGTTTCTGTGTTCCTTTCCAAAACCCTACAAGCTGTCACTGCTTGCTGTTGCTTTCCATGACAAATAATTTTGACTAAATACAAAACTGTTTTTTAAAATACTGTTTATAGGGGAATCAAAGGTGCCTGATACTCCCTCTGAGATTCCTGTGGAACTACATGAGGGATTTAACCATACCTACTCTATATTTGAGTTTGTCTTTCTGTGAGTCTGTGCATCTGTCTGTTTCTTCAAGAACTCTTCCTAAACGGTAAGAGCAAGGACCTCCAAATTTGGTATGCAGCTTCCTCTTATAACTTAAACCAAAGTAAGAGTTTGGTTGTGCCACGACAATGGGTTAAAGGAAAGGGAGGGCTCTGGTAGAAGAGATAGGGAGGCAGCAAGGGGCCAGAGATGGGAACTGGGGCAGCTATAACCCCACTGGGGCGGCAGAGGTCAGGGGCGGAGAAAGGAACAGCTGTCCACTGTATCTTTGAGAGGATTTGTCTGTGTGTCTATCTGTGTGCCTGTCTGTCCCCAGTTGGAGGACATGCACCCCTCCCTCAGCTGTGCCCGCTAGAGATGCAGCAGCCATGGAGAAATGCTTCTCGCCTGTCTCCCTTTTTTTTTTCTTTCTTTCAAAAAAACTCCATTTTGAAAAAAAAGTGGTGGACATGTTTATGCTAATGAGGCATGGGATATTTAAATCCCTGCTTCATTAGCAATTTCAATGTGCCTAATCTACATCTATCTGTTGACAGAGAGGTGTAGTCTAGACACACTCCTGGGTGAGACCAAAGGTCCACCTAGCCCAGTATCCTGTCTGCTGATAGTGGCCAATGCCAAGTATGTAATCATCAATGTATCCTCTTGGAAAGGATAACTTCAGTAACCAACTAGAGAGAGAGTCTGTGGAAATGGCCTTCATATGCAAACATGACACATTTACCCAGGGACTGAACAAAGACATTTCGTGGATGGGCCATTATATTCAACAATCAAATGACATCAAAAGCTAAATATCAGGTACTTACAGCCCTCTCGATTAGCCTCATTTAGCACGGACACTTTGTTTGACAGTTTTTCCTCTCCCTCTCTCCCATCTTTTTTCTGCTATATATTTGTGCCTCTATACCTCTTGCTCCATTCATCTGAAGATGACACAGGGTTGTGGGTTGTGCTCACAAAACCTCATGATACTATCTCTATTTTTTGTTAGTCTTTAAGAGTACATCTACACTGCATGCTTATTTCAAAATAAGCTATTCCAGAATAGTTATTCCAAAATAGCTTATTTCGAAATAGCATGTCTACACTACAGGGAAGCCTCAAAATTAGTCCAAGGCAGGCTTTCCTAATGTAGATGTGCTATTTTGATTTAGAGCCATAGGAGACACTGGGGAGGAACAACTTAGAATGGCCCTGGTGAGGGGCTATTTCAAAATAGCAGTAATGGAGTGTCTACACATGCCTTATTTCAAAATAGCTATTTTGGAATAGGTGTTATTCTTCATAGAATGAGGTTTACAGTTTTCAGAATATGCCATCTGTTATTCTGAAATTTTTTCAAAATAACGGAATGGCTGTGTAGATGCTCGCGTTTTTATTTTGAAATAACACTAGTTATCTCATACTAGCAATGTAGTTTAGATGCACTGTAAGGTGCTGCAGGACCATTTGCTAAGCACACCATCCCTGCCCATCCTGGCTAATAGCCATTGATGAATCCATGAATACTTTATACACCAATACAAAAAAAATTATATATTACACCTGCTTGTGATTCCCCTCTTTATGCAACTCAGGATCGCAATAGCTTTTTTTGGCCAAAACTGCCCAGTGGAAGCTTATGTTCAGTTGATCATCTACCAAGACTTCCAAATCTTTTCAGAGTCATCCTCATGAGAATCATTTCAAATTCTAAAAGAAACTCAGTGAGTATATTCACTTTTGTTTTAATGACAAGAACCTTGACATAACTTAATTATCGAAGAAAATGTTTTCTAATGTTTACTTTAAAAAGAGGAGAAAATGTTCAGAGGCATGTAGGCAGGGCTGGATTAAGGAGGGGGCTAGCCGGAAAGCTGCCCGGGGTGCCAATCTATGGGGGGCACCTGATCGCAGCTGTAAGGAATGGCTCGAGCCGGCCCTGCATGTAGGAGCTGCAGAGGACTAAGAATAATGTTCCAATTCAGCAGGACCTATCACATACTTAAAACTGGGTATGTGCTTAAGTTCCTTGCTGAAATTGGGAGGTAATATAATAAGGAAGCCCTGCACTAAAAAGTCTGATTTTTGCCTTTTGAACAATAATTTGAGTAAGTGTCCTATATGTGGGTTAATCATGAAAGGATCAGAAATTCCATGGGTTTGTTATAACAGGTTATTATTCACATACCGTAACAGAAAATTCAGCTTCTCAACTGTGGATCCCAAAGCCCCTGGAAGGGAATTCTGCAGTGGCTCAGTAACAAAGCAGCAAATCCTTATGATCAATCTGAATGGTCTGTTAAGGTGTTAACCTTTATTGGCAATCAAAGGAGAATAATTCCTGATTAACATAAAAGGATAGCAAATAGATTTGTTTTAAATGTATAGTAGTTTATCTCAAAGTGTATACAGTCATGCCAGAGTACATCAGATTATAATGAGTCAATTAATGTGATATGATCTGAAGTGACAATGCAAACTGATGCTTGTTCTCTGTTTTACATTAATAAAATGCACACTCCTTTCCCTGAAATAAGTAATTACTTACAGAACATGGACATTTTAATCCTTATACATTAACAGAAGGGTATGACAGTTATTGAGCAACTGCCATATTTATATTTTCTGGATTTAAAAAGCAATTTAACTCCTTTCAAGATTTAAGGCAATTGTTACCATTTTGTTCACCAAATACATACTTGTATGAAAGGTTTATAATGGAAATATTTTAGTGTGTGACATGCCCCAAGCATATTCAAATGTCCTGTTTGTCATTCAAGTGCATTATAATCTAACATGATTGACAATTTGTACTGCAGTTGGTGGAGCTATAAAAAAGCAATATTTTTATAGCTGCCACTATACTTGAAATAGTTTGTGCTTCATCCTACTTACCTCATAAGAACCAGCTCAAGTTGTAAAAGCCTGAGTACCATGTGCCCTGAATGTCACTAGATTCTGACATTTGTCTAGTTTACATTACAAGTTGTATTAGTATAACCAACATCCTTTTAAAATGAATTACATTAAATCAGTTCAACCTACTGTGTGGACACTGACATCAGTTTAAGCATAGTTTATGTCTATTTCACTTCTAAGGAAGATTTTTGAAGACCCAAGTGAGAGTTTGATGTCTTACTCCCATTGCTTTCCAAGAGGAGATAGATGCCTTTGTGCCTCTTAAGATCTCCCCTTAATTCATAATTAATTAAAATCACTGTGAAATAAACCCCATTGAAATTGTTTTAAGAATGTCTACATAGGGGAATGTATTAGCTTAACAAAATCAATGAAAATGCAAGGTGTAACTGGAAAGTTGCCTGTTCTGGTTTACAAGAGATTAAAAGCAGTCTGGGAAAGGGCTGTTCCAGGAGCCTATTAGAAAGAGGCATGAGGAAGCCAACTGGAGCCTGGCTGGGCTGTATAAAAGGATTGCTAGTCTGAGGCAATAAACTCTTGCTCCAGCTTTGGAGGGCGAGGGACCTAGCTGCCTGCTAGCAGGGATTCTTTTGCCAGATCAGTGCTGGAAAAAGGCAGGGTGGACCAGGGAAGCTTGGGCCTGAATAAATCAGGCTGAGGCCCAGAGGCAGGGGCCTAAGGAGGTACTAGGGCTGCAGAAGAGCAACCTGAGAAGGAAAAGGCAGCAGGTCCAACCCTCCTTGCTAATGATGAGTAGTTAGTTCAGACTGCAATTCGCCCCTGAGGAAAGGGGCTAGATAAAGAATGACAGTGGGTCAGTAAGGCAACATGGGCTTATGGGTAACTAGGAAGGAAGAAACTTGGGAGTGGGTACCCCCAGGAGGACAGTACCCAGGCTAAGGGGCATTGCATTTTGAAAGGGGTGTGGGTCCTGATGAGTGGTGGAGACAGTAACAGGAGGCAGGTAAGAGACAGGAAAGGCATTGCCAGGAGAGGGCATTCAAAGGCTGAAGAAGAGCTAAGTCCCAGATTGGCCAGCAGGAGGTGTCATGATGGTGAGTCACAACATGCTACACAGAGCGTGTCTTAATAAACATATTGTACCAGTTAAAATGCAGTTTTAAAACCAATTCAAAACATTGCATAGATGCTCTAATATCAATTAAATCTGTTTTATATCATCTTGCATGTACAACAATAAACTACTGTGTCCCAGATTTAAAGAGATATGAGTGTCACTAGACAAAGTCACACCATTTCATCTGAATGCTACATTTTTAGTTAAACCAATATAGCATTTAAGAGCTGGATAACATTCTAAAGTACATACGTGATTTCAAAGATTAAAGGTTTGTCAGTACAAATGGCGTGGCAAACTGCAGTATAGCTCTGCGCTAGCATACCACATAGTAACTCTTTATGTGGACCTTGCTACCTTATATGGTTCCATAATGTGCATTGGCATGCCCTTCTTTGAAATGGAAGTAGTAGATCAAGCCTGGAGTCTCAATTTGTAATGCAAATGAGGTACGTAGGAGCCCAATCTCACTGAAACTCAGTGGGACTTGAGTTCTGCTTGGAAACACTGATTATTAAGGTCCAAAAATCAAGACACTTCTCTAAATACTACATAGGGAAAATGGCAAACATGTTTTGTTTGTAATAATACTCAGAGATGATGCTGGACTTTGTGGAAAAGTCACCTGAAGACAAAGATAAGAAATGGTGACATAAAAGGTTATCAAAATGTCCTTGTTTCCTCTCACCTGCACCCCATCCAAATAAAACTATACTAGGATGATATACTTACAGGCTGTGTCTAGACTGGCCAGTTTTTCTGGAAAATCAGCCACTTTTCCGGAAAAACTTGCCAGCTGTCTACACTGGCCGCTTGAATTTCCACAAAAGCACTGACTTCCTACTGTAAGAAATCAGTGCTTCTTGCGGAAATACTATTCTGCTCCCGTTCAGGCAAAAGTCCCTTTTGCGCAAAGCTTTTACACAAAAGGGCCAGTGTAGACAGCTCAGATTTGTTTTCCACAAAAAAGCCCTGATCGGGAAAATGGCGATCGGAGCTTTTTTGCGGAAAAGTGCATCTAGATTGGCATGGACGCTTTTCCGCAAAAAGTGCTTTTGCGGAAAAGCGTCCGTGCCAATCTAGACGCTCTGTTCCGACAATGTTTTTAACGGAAAACTTTTCCGTGGAAAGCATTTCCAGAAAATCATGCCAATCTAGACGCAGCCACACTGGCTTATATTTAAGGCTACATTTTAGTCACAGGTATTTCTAGTAACATTCATTGACAGGTCCTCGGCAGCAAACAAAAAATTCATGGCCTGTGATGTGTCCATGACTTTTACTATATACCCCTGATTAAAATTGGGATGGAGAGTGTCCCAGAGGGGTGCCAATGTTTCTTGGAAGGGATGGCCAGGGAGCACTGCAAGTATTTCACAGCCTGGGAATGAGGTTGGCAGGGTGGTTGGAGCAGACTCTCTACCTGGCTCCTGGAAAGCAATGACCTTCAGCTCCTAGTTCCATATGTTGCCTCTGCTCCACCCTGAGCCCCATTTCTGCAACCTCCATTGGCTGGGAAACAAAGCTATTGGGATCTGCGGGGGTGATGCCTGAAGGCAGGGGGAGAACATGGAGCTAAGAGCTGTGTAAGGTCAATCCCTGTTGCCTTTCCTGAAAGTCCCCCAGGTAATCACTGTCCTGCACACCAATCCACATCCTTTAGCCTCCTCACAATCCACCCACTGCTACTGGAGGGCAGGAGGCCTAAGATGGCCCCAGCAGTGCTGCACTGGTCACTGCAAACAACACAGTGGTCATGGAAAGTTACAAAGTGTATGACTTCCATGACAAATAGGGAGTTTTACTTATGATATTGAAATGAAGATTTACTAAATAGTAAGTTTAAATATATTTAAAACAATTATTATTAATTACTAGCAGAAATACCTGGTGTCGCCTGGGGAAAATATAGTAAAAGGTGTGATGAATGAATTACGTCAATGACATTAACATAGTATATTTTATTGGAAATACTTTTCTCTTATATATTATTTTAAGAAATTAACATAGCTAGTGATGTGCTTACAAAACGCATTTACATTTAACTCATGTCTTGATAACAAAAGGTGTGGTGAATGAACTACGTAAATTATGTTAACATAACATATTTCATTGGAAATACTTTTTCTTTTATCACAGGGAAAGGATCTTGCAGTTGCAGTTTATGTGACACACTTAACAGAAGAATCCAGCAAATGCCTATGATCAGGTGCTACTAAAAGCTAATTAGTGGCCCAATTGGGGCTTTGGGGGAACTGATTTCAAGATGTAACCAATCCAGTTATTTAAGTTAGGAAATCAGTAGTATCCATGCAAAATTTTGTGTTTCTATGATCAGGTGCTATTAAAAACTAATTATCAGTGGGCCCAATTGGGGCTCTGAGGGAACCGGGGGAACCGATTTTGAGATATAACCAATCCAGTTATTTAAGTGAGGAAATCAATAGTATCCGTGCAAAATTTGGTGAGGTTTCTAGCTCTTACCGTTTCGGAGATCTTTCAGGACAAACAAACAAAGAAACAAAAACAAACAAATATAACTCAGGCCAAATTCATGCTGCCATCATTATAGTTTTGCCAATTCTCCTTGAATTGATGTTGTTGCTGAAAGGATGAGGGTATGTTGTACTAGAAAATATTTTAAGTAAAGAAATACAGAAACCTGAAATGACAAGAAACTCCCTTTCCTGGAAAAACCCAGAAGCAGGATGATACAGAAAGAAAATGATATAAACAGCAAAAGTTGTGTAAATTAAAGCTTGTATATGCATACTGTATAGGCTACCAAATGCTTAACATGCTTAATGGTCAAAATAATGTAATAAGAGAATGTATAAAATGTATAAAACCCCTCAAAAAAGGCCCAAATTGAAAAAAAAACAAAATACTAAAAGAAAGTGACTAAAAGATCAAAGTTGGTGATGACCATCATAAAATTATATAAGAAAAAAAATTCTCATTGCCCTGAAATATGTTAAGTTGATCCTCCTACTAACTCCAGCTTATTTGTCTAATTCTGGCCCAAATATGTGGTCAAACAGCATAAGTAACAATAATAGAGTGTAAACTTGTTCAAATAAAGGCAAAAATAATGAAGCTTAAATTGGATGAACTAGTAATTATTTAGACTCCCAACAACTCCTAAGATTAATAAAAACTGAGCTAATCTCTTAGATATTGTGACTTAGTTGTTGAATTTAAAAGATATATTTTACTGTAAAATGGTATTTCTGGAAGTCTGAGAAACTGAAGAAGATGACTTAAGAAGTGAAGAAGCTATTAAAATGATAACATTTGGTGACTTTAAAAGGGTATTGTTTAATAGCAGCTGCAGCTGGCATGACATGTCATTCCAGGAATGTGTGTAGGTAGAGGACTTTCAAAACTGTTTATTTTCTGTAAAGGAGCATTTAAAGACATTGGGCCAAATCAACGTGTGATGTAACTTCATTGCTTCCAGCTTAGTCATACAAAGAATGAAGATAACTTATTTAGCTTCAGTGGAAAATTTAAACTTGTAATTTTTGAAACAGCAGATATATAAAAGGTTAATGAAAGAATAATAGATGTTATAAAGCATGTAGAAGAGATGAGCAGCAAATGAACAGAATAAGGACCATCAGAAAATCATTAAGATAATGGGATGAAGTAACAAAAACAGATTCATCCAAGTGAGGAATTAGGAGACATAACAAAAGAGGGTGGCAGGCTCTCTTTTTTGGCCGGGCAACATAGCAATCAAAATGAAGGCTTTGACGGATAAAATATTAAAGCAAATATCATGGAGAAGCTCAAAGAAGATTGTGTAAGGACAAATAGTTTATATTAACTTGAGCAATATCATGAGTGTTGCCCTTAATATGACTCCCATCCACACAGAAATCTCTAGCTCAGGTTAAGTGGTGCTTTAAACTTGAGCTAACTGGCCCAACAGGGCTATGGATGGAAGATCATTGTTTGATCTAGCAATATAGCAGAGAGACATACAGATTTCAGCTTCAGTTAGCACCATTCATAACCTGCTAATAGTTGCTTTGTGCTGCTAAATAAGTTACTCTGATGAGTTGAGTGTTGTTTTGATGTGTGGCTGTTTTCAATTGAGCTAAGCTAGCTTGAATTATTTCTGTTAACTCTAGCACTGAAGACAAGTTAAAGCTCCAGATGGTTAACTCTGTTTAATGATGTCCTAAGCACCATCACTGTGTCTAGACTACTTCCCTCTTTCGACAGATGGATGTAAATTAGATACTTCGAAATTGCAAATGAAGTGGGGATTTAAATATCCCATGCTTCATTTGCATAATTGCATCATGGAGAGGTTTACAGGATCTTTCGAAAAAGCCTGCCGTTTTCAAAAGAACCGCGTCTAGATCGTGGTTTTACTTTCAAAATGGTGCTTTTTCAAAAGAGTGCATGACGCAAATGAAGTGTGGGATATTTAAATCCCCAACTCATTTGCAATTTCTAAGTGTCTAATTTACATCCCACTGTTGAAAGAGGGATGTAGTCTAGACACGGCGTCTAAGTACACCTGTAATGTTCTTCAGCTGATCCAATTTCCAATGACTGATGCACAAGCCCAAAAGAACTCTAGCTTAACTCTCAGATCTTAGATTCAATTGCAAATCATGGAACTACAAACTGTCATGTGTATAGTCATGGTTTGAGAACAACCATATTAAGAACAATAATAAAAAGTACCGCTCAAAAACTCTTCCAATGGAAATATGTCCTTGACACAAATCAAAATACTAACATCTTCCCTCAGAAAAGACTCTGATTTGTAGATTTTAAGGTCAGAAGGAACCATTGTGATAACCTAGTCTGACCTCCTACATAACAGAGGCAACAGATTTCACACAATTTTTACTTCATCTAGATTTTCATCTTATTTATCATATCTGCTGTGTTATGATGATGTGTTCCAATGGTTGTTTATTCTCATTTTTAAAATGTGCACCTTATTTCCAAATAACTCTGCTGGTTTCAGCTTCCTGTTATTGGCTATATTTGTTTGTTAAGTTAAAGAGCCTCATAGCATCAGATTTCTCTCTTTTCCAAAACTTGATGGTATTTCTCCCCACCCTAATTAAGACAACCAATAATGGTCAAATCTGCAAACTAAGAATAGTCAAACCAGTTTGGATGAAATAAGAACTAACCTGGGCCTTTCTCCCAAGACAAAGACAAAATAAACTTTAGTTTATATGAAGATAAGTTCTGGATTTGAAACTGAGGTGTTTTGACTAAAAGACAAAATCACGTAAGCCACCAAAACAGGGCTCTTCTATATTGGTCTTTGAACCATAAGCCATATTTTTTAGTATTTTTCATTTTCTGAATAGTACATTTTTCAGTTTCTCCAACATGCTGACTTTAGTTTGTTTCTAAATGATTTGTTGTTACTGTGACAAAATAAAAACAAAAAGATACTGAGGTGTTTTGAGGATGCCACAGACTTTGCCAGAGATATGAATATAGGAATGAGGGCTCAGTATGTGCCAGTGATGACTCTCTATTTCATGGAGTTCATTTTCAAAGTTGGGGGCAGGACACTCTTAATCTGATTTCTAGAAATTATGAGATTCTCTCTCGTACTATGTCTCTTCCTCCTCTGAGCTATTTCTTCCCCATAATGTTCCTTTAAAACATTAAAATGAAAAACAGAAAAACCTCTTTCAGCCATCTTTGTTTCCAGACTATCTGTGGCAGAAGCCTATGCTTTTTCTAATTAATTCACCTCAACATAAAATTGTCATTAGAAAAACAAGAGCACAAAAATGTCAAAATCGACTACACCTCCCTGAAGAATATCTAAGCTAACATAGCTGCCTTCCTCAGGCTCACGTTTGTATGTAGTCAGTGGCTTTCACCCCCTCTCAGATAGAAATTCCTACCATTTACACAATCTTCTATTGTGTCTGCCTTTTGTAGTTTTAGTCTTATGCACTGCTTTTTCCTTACCCTAGAAGTTCCTGAATCCTATAGGTGCTGAATTGAAGTTTGCCACTCCTGAACACCATATTACTTCCAAATCTTCACAATTCAACATGGAATTTAGCCTGAATAATAAATGAAAACAAGATTTGAAGATTTAGTCAGCAGCAGACAGACTAATACTCCAAGACAAAAGGTGGTGTCATAACGAGGGACCATCTGCAGAGCTGCTTTTCCCCTGGTCTGTGCTCTTATAATACATGGAGAGCTGGGCACTCTTACCTCAGAAATAGTTTGGGGATTTTTTTGCTGTTCGTTTTCCTTGAACCTGGAAATGCTAGCAGTACTCAATGCAAACCATCATTGTAGGCCAGGTAAAGAGCAGAAAGGATGTTGTGGATGCTAATATTTATACTCTTAAATGGCACCCTCTGGTGCTATGAATACAGCACTGTAGATTTGTATTAAAATGCATGGTAAGATGCCTAATTCTTGTTTGTTATCTGTGGTTTTTATGAGTGGCTGAAATCGGTGGGCCCTTACTTCCTTGTGGCTAACGTGGCAAATTGTTTTCAGTATCCTACACAAGAATAACAGCCAAAAATAAAGGAGTTGGGAGGAGAGGGGCTATGGATATGTGTCTCCTCCAGGCAATAATCTCTACCTGACAAAGAGACTCTTCTCCTCCGTACATTTATCTCCAAAGCCCTTGGCATGAGCTCTATTCTATTGATGATTTGTGTGTGTATCCCAATCCCTCATAAGAGTTAATTAATTCCATTTGTTTTGAATTCAGCAGTGCTGATCACATGTACCCATCCATACTACACTGCTTATACCTGAAGTGAAAGATACAATTTCTAAACCATCAGCTTTGTATCTGCCAATAAGCACAAAACTATTTTTGTTTGTTTTTGTTTTTTGCAGGAAATCAGTTAGCTCTGTGAGATTTAGAAAGTTTTAGCACATCTGCACTCAGGCACCAGCTACAAAGCAGGGTCTTTGCAAGATGCCCAAATTGTCTAGAAGAGGAAAAGTCTACGGTGTAGCCAATAATGATGTGTAGTAGCTAGGAATCTTGGTTTATAACATGACATACCTCCTCACACTTAAGAAAACTGCAAGCACAAATGTAGCCAAGAATAAAAGATATTAAATACATTTCAGATATAGAGGTGAGATATACATATTAATTAATATTTTAAGACTCGGCCAACAGTTTAGCATGGGTTGACTGAAAGATAAGTAAAAGATGTGGTAAGTGCTCATGTTCTGGAAATGATGCAGCCATAGATAGTGCAACGAGCCAGGTAATACCACAAGATACCCAACATTAACCTTTCACAGGACTGTGTGATAACTTCAAGTTGATATGGTAACTCATTGGCCTAGATGTTAATGAAACAACGAGAAATGGGGCACCCCTCAAATTAATGGGGTATGGAGACATGGATAAGGAAAAAGGACCCTTATGCATACATTTGAGCTTCAGTAGATGTAAGTATAATGTGGGATAAATAGTGTTGTCCAGCCTGCATGCTGAGAGGGACATGTGGGGAGACACTAGGACAGTGGGTCTCAAAGTGTGGTCCGCAGACCATCTTGCAGGTGAGCCATAGGCTTGGGGCTCAGCTCCTCCCTAAAAGGAGGAGCCTGTGCTGCCACTCCAGCTCCCTCCCCCTTCCTGCCATGAGGTTGGAGTGCCAGCGCCAATTTCCCACTGCAAGGGAGGAGGAAGCCCAGGAGCTTGTGGGCTGCATCTGGCTTCCTCAAAAGCTGCACAAACCAGATTGCATCACACCCATAAATGCCTGTTGGTTGAGGACTTCTCTCGGAAAAGCACTTGCCAACTCTTTACCAAAGTGGCTTGTGGAGATGATGTGGAGGAATTGTTGTATTTTAGACATACAAAACTTCAAAGGTCTTTTGCCGGTGGGAATGTGCTGAACAAGACCAGGCCTGCTAATCACAAGTTCATCAGGCCTTACATTTTGAGACCATACTAGGATTTAATATAAGAACATAACATAAGAACATAACATAATAATAATGCACAAGTTATTACACTCTGGAGTAAGCTGATGGATCTCTGCTAATAAAACTGCATCAAACATATGTCCTAGTTGATACCTATACCTAGATTTACCCCCTAATTTCCTTTTAGAGTAATTTTTAGAAAGGACTTTTCTTCTTCAGTTATGATACTGCAAACTGCAATAAAGTCTGACATCTATTCTTGGCACATAACATATGACATAAGTTATGATTTCCTTTGTGCTGCCTTTTCTGAAGCTTTCTTTGCTTTGTTTCCATCTAGCTTTGTCTCCATCTGAAATACAATGAATCACCAAACATGAGAGAAAGAGAGAGAGAGAAAGAGACTTGCTCAGATACTATCATCAGAATAATAACAGCATCATTATCTGCATTGTGCAATAATAGGATGTGTCAGATCAGTAGTTGTACCATAATACACGACACACTCTCCTATAGTATCACATCAGAAATTTCACACACATACTTGCACACACATTTGAGCTGAAAAAGTCTATCATTTTTAATAACTATCTCTTTTCTGAGCAGTAACTAAACCAATTTTTAAAATATAAATGTACTTTTTTTTTGTCAGGCTACGGCTACACTGCCATTTTGTTTGTGGAAGAAGATATGCAAATCACACTAGCATTTGCATATCTTCTTCTGATTATTTTTTGCGGAAGAGGTTTTGCTGCTATTTGGTCCCGTGTAGGGCCAAATGTCGGGGGAAAAAAATCTCTTTCGTAAGACACTGTAAACCTTGATTTATGAGCATGCCTATCTCTTCCCCTCTTGTCCCTATTATGAATCCTCAGCTGCCTCTATAGTTTAAACACACCCTTTCCCAGAACTCCATCTGTGTGTGTGTGTCTAGACTACAGGGTTTTGTCGACAAAAGTGGCCTTTTGTTGACAAAACTATACCTGCATCTACACTTCCTCTGCCTTCTGTCGACAGTAAGTCAACAGAACGCAGCAGCTTTGTTGACAGCAGTAAACCTCCTTTTATGAGGAAGAACGCCTTTGTCAACAGAGATCTGTCGACAAAAGGTGTGTGTGGACGCAGGGAGCCAGTTCTGTCAACAAAAAAGATCTCCAGGAAGAAGCCCTGGTGGACAGTCTAGCCTTTATAGGTACAGCACCTCTGTGGTTCCTGGCCACAGCTTCTTGAAGGCACAGGCACCCAAACAGGCCTTGTTGTCTGGCAGACTACTACACTGACTACTAATGGCTAAAATTTCATTATGTCCATCCATTTCTAACAAACAGGCCATGGACCACATGCAGCCCACGGGCCACATGTTGAATAGCTCTTCACTAACAGCATGAATACAACCGTAACGAAGTCTTTACAAATAGAATTTATTAATAGGGTATATCTATGTCACAGGTAGACACCAGCAGCTGGCCCATGCTGCCTCACAAAGCTTAGGCTAAGAGACTATTTAATTGAGGTGCAAACATTCAGGCTCAGGCTGCAGCTCAAGCTCTGGGACCTCTCCTGTATACACCCAACCTGCAGGGTCCTATAGCCAGGGCTCCAGTCCTAGCAGCTATACTGCAATTGAACGACCTCTTAGCCTGAGTTCTGTTAGGGGGTTTTAACTGCAGTGTATCTATACCCAACATAGGGTATGTCTACTCTACAGGACAAAAATCAAATTAAGATACTACGTTAATTGTGTAGCTGAAGTCAAAGTAGCTTAACTCAGCTTTCAGTGCTGTCTACCATGCAGGAAGTCGAAGAAAGAACTTTCTTCCTTCAGCTTCCCTTACTCCTCATGAGAGCAGGGTTACTGGCATCAGCCAGAGTGCCCCTCTCACTTTGAATTAGCTAGGTCTCTAATTTGAACCCTGGAAGATCCACAGTCACAGCTTTGATCTTCCTCTACAGTGTAGACATACCCACAGTGATTAAATACTGATTCTCTTCTGTGAAACAAATAGTTTTACTATAGAGGGATTCTATTCTATTAGGAAATGCAGTTGTTAAATGGTAAAAGTTCTGTGTCTCCCATCATATTTTCTGTATGTTTTTTTTCAAAACTAGATAATGAATTTATTTCTGCTAGGTGAATATAAAAGCTTGAAAAAGAGAGCCCATTCTGAAACAAACACTGTCATATCCAGTTAAAATCTGCTTTGATTCATACTATTGCAATCCAGAGTAACTTCATTTTCCACAGTGACACACATTTACATTAGTAAAATGATCATCAGAATTTGGATATAATGATTAACGAAGGTGCAGAATATTTGATTAAAGCTTGCTGTGGTGTATAGTTCATCATGTGGTGTTATAGCACTCACGATGCTAAGAAGCTCAGAATAATCTTACCCAGTCACTGCTACAGCTTATGCTGTTTATATCAGTCAATAGTAGGGTCACTTTTCAGGGCACCTTGTATGCTAATGATTCACTGCTCTGTAGGCCTTTCTGAAGGTGGCTCTCCGTTTGCTAAAGGTTAAGTCAGAGAATCAGAATTAGTTCAGTTATAAAAGCTCAGCAACATAATTGTTTCAAAGAGGGTAAAGCGATCATAAATGTGTGTATATAATAGGTCAAATTTCATGAAATTATCATCATAAAACAGTTCAAGTCCTTAAACTGAGACTTTATTGTCATTTAAATTAGGTGATACATTGAAGGTTCTACATGAATGACAAAATGGCCCTTAATTAGAGTGTATTGTCTAATTTTAATTCTAACATAATGATATATGCCAGATTCATAATGGTAAAATCAATTTACAGCCTATGAGTTTGGCTCTATAGCACATTTCTGGCTGTTCCTATTAAAGTATATGTTTTTTGCGCACAAACAAGCAGCATGGACAAGCACCTAGCCTCTGACTGCAGCTCTGACCCTGGATCCCTTGGCTACTGATTCCTGCTCCAACTATAAGACACAGCTGTCCACATATTTGTTACTAACAGCCCCAATCTCATATTTTTTAGCCATACTTTTGCTGAAACAATATTTGTGAAGCAGATACTAAATGGTCAGATTTTGCACTGCTTAACCTACATACCACAAAATCATGCAATGTATGTCAGTCTGCAAAGCCCTTTTACATGAAAAACAAAAATATTCAATAGTGGAGTGGATGTGGCAAAGGAAAGACCCCTTTCAGGAGTACTCCCTCTGTAGATAGCTGAGTGAACGCCAATGCCCTTTTTTATGAGATGGATATGGATGACAAGGTAACTTTTTTCTGGTACACAAATTTATTTTCTACTGTAAGATCTCACATTTATCCAGTTTTGTACCTCAGTCATGCCTAAAAGAAAATATTGGCTGAAATCTCATTATGACTTCTTCAATAAATGACAGCTCTACGAACATGAGAACCCACATGCAAATGACACTTGCTGTGCTTTAGAAAACATTCTACCATTTTGCCAGGATTTTAAAAAAAAACCTATATTATTAATCAAATATGTTAAAGATAAGAAATCCACAGTAAAATAGAAATGGCCAGACTGGACAAAACTTGAGGTCCATCTAGCCCAGTATCCTGTCTCCATCAGTGGCTAGTACATACAAGAGCCCCTATTGATACAGGGACAGACACAAATAAATGAGGGAATCAGATTTTGCCAGCTTATGAGTGTAAATTCTGATAGAACAGAGCAAAACTATGGAAGACAATGGAGCTATACTAGATGATTGTTTCTCCTCAACACTTTTATTCAAAAACATTTTGACTTAAATAAAGTTACAAGCAGATAAAGGATTTAACTGATATAGCAGTTTGGAGAATGCTATGTTTCAAACAGTCTTAAAACGGACCTGGATACATTGAGAATTATTGAATATATTGTATGCTTTATTTCCAAAGAGGTTACAAATAAACAGCGTCATTCATTGCTTCTCCAAATACTCTTTCCCTACAGTTTCTCCTCAGGAAAGTTGTAAGACAGTCGCAACACGTCGGCTACGTCTACACTGGCATGATTTTCCAGAAATGCTTTTAACGGAAAAGTTTTTCGTTAAAAGCATTTTCAGAAAAGCGCGTCTAGATTGGCAGGATGCTTTTCCGCAAAAGCACTTTTTGTGGAAAAGCGTCCATGGCCAATCTAGTCGCAGTTTTCCGCAAAAAAGCCCTGATCGCTATTTTTGCAATCAGGGCTTTTTTGCGGAAAACAAATCTCTGCTGTCTACACTGGCCCTTTTGCGCAAAAGTTTTTTGGAAAAAGACTTTTGCCCAAATGGGAGCAGCATAGTATTTCCGCAAAAGCACTGATTTCTTACAGTAGGAAGTCAGTGTTTTTGTGGAAATTCAAGCGGCCAGTGTAGACAGCTGGCAAGTTTTTCCAAAAAAGCAGATGATTTTGCGGAAAAACTTGCCAATCTAGACACAGCCATAATGTTATATGTTCAGAATGTCTTCATATTGTCAGACATCTGTGTTTAAGGATAAGGGCAAATCAGAGCCTAGTAATTATTGTGGTTGATCAATAAACAGAGTTCCCAGATCAAAAAATCATAATTGAGGGATATGACCAGATTCTCTGCTCACATTCTTTCTCTTACTAAAAACTCCAATTTCCATCAAGAAAATCTAGTATGTTGGCAGTAGATACCCCTGGGAATCCAGTGCATCTCTAATATATCTTGCTTTGCATATAAATTATTTTTGTTTTCTGGTCCAGGTCAAGCATCCCACTTCCCTAGAAAACCAATTCCAATGTCCCTGTATGCTTAATTACCAGACTTGTGGATAAAAATTATTTGGAGATAAAAGCCAGTAAGATGCATACTCCAGCTTTTTGTCCCTTTCTACATCCCCAGCACTGTATAAACCCTCTGGATCCATATATAATTATGAACAAAATTAATGGAAGAGTTATTTTTTATTTGGTTCATTGGGTGTTTTTGTTTGATTTTGGTTAGATCTAGGAGCTTGACTCGAAACTCTATGGACCCTATCATATAACCTTACTCAAGAAAAAAAAATACTATTGAATTAAAATCATAGAAACTAAAGGATTGGGTTCAGTTTATATATAAGTGAATGCTTTTACACTTTTGCCCTTTCAGATTTCAGGTCTTTTCACTTCTCTGATAAATTATGTTATTTAGGGGATTACAAGTAAAGTTTTTCTTACTATTTTGTATCATAGTATATCAGCTGTCTTCAGCTAGCCTGACGGAGTAAGAATTTACTAAATAAAATATCCTAATGTTTTAAATTCTTAATTATGTTCCTTACTTTCTAAGAAGAAAACCTAAACAGGATAAAATGATTCTTGAGAATGGTAAACCCTTGTATTTGACCAGATATGAATTTAGTTCCCCAAAATGCACCAAAAGTCTCCATAAACTTTAGCATAAAAGGGATAGTCTTATGGGGAACAATCTCTTTGGCTATGTCTACACTACCAGGTTATTCTGAAGAGTACATCCACCCAGCAGTGCTAAAGTCGATTTAAGCTACGCAACATCAGCTACGTCAATTAGGTAGCTTAAGTTGAAATAACTTAATTCAGCTTTTGGAACTGTCTACATAGCAGGAAGTCAAAGGAAGAACACTCTTCCTTTGACTTCACTTACTCCTCATGAAATGAGGGTTACCATGAGTCGGAGTAAGAAGTCCTCCAGCTCAATGTTATTTCTAAATAAAGGCTTGTAGTTTAGATGCACACTATGTTATTGAAAAATAATACTTCTGTGTAGACATACCCGAAATAACTATTTTGAAATAAGCTTATTTGTCTTCACAAGCAGAAGTTATTATTTAAAAATAACAAGCCCTTTATTCCGAAATAACAGGCTTGATAGTGTGGACTCTCACCTTGTTATTTCAAAATATGGGAGTTATTTCGCAATAACTCCCCAGTGTAGACATGCCCTTAGTAAAGAAGCTGTCAGCCACATACAGAGCTCTCATTTTAGCAGTTCAAACTCTCCCACATTGTTTAAAGAATAAATAATTGATTTAGTTACTTAATAAATGGGAATTAATCTGCAACAAACTTTGATAGGGTGTACTATACATGTCTGTTGAGCCCCATTAAACCTCCGACCAATTACATGTTAAAGCAACTGACAGCTTTAATATCACCTTTGACTTCCATGATACTTCACTCATTGCAGCCTGCAAAGATGAGCAAAATATTGTCACCAGAGATTCCAGTCAATGTCAGTTATATCAAATGATAAGAATGTTCTCTAGTATTCTCATGAGAAGCTGGTTAGAGTCTGGTATTAAAGGAATTGGTCCTTGGCTATTGATCCTTTGCTACTACACATTGCGGGTCCTTCTGAGGTTTTAAGACAAGTGAGCTAGAGCCTTGTGGCAAAACTCTCCTAATAGTATTTTTAAACTAATATAAATAACCAGAATGTCTTTAAATGACCTACAGACTTTTAAGAGATTTGAACTAAAATTTATTTATCCTATTCCATTTCCATTTCTGCCATTGATTCACTACAACACAAAGGGTAAGTTACAGTCTTATTTTTTTATCCAAAGTATGGGTGCCCAGCATGAGACACTCTCCACCTTTCTTTTCAATAACCTGCTTCCAGAGACACATTTTGCTTCTGCAGCTCATCTGATGTCTGTCTGAATGACCTCCAGAGTAGTCAATATCCAATAGTTTGCCTGAGGTTTCCTACTCTTTTGTTTATAAATTAAATAATTTTGAAAATGATTTGAATAAATTGTATCTGTGTGCTATTAATCTCCTTTTTTTCGTGCACTGAGTATTTATTTATTAAAAAGAAACATCGCAACTATGTGATGTTCTTGCTATAGGACCCCATCTTGCAGTGAGCTGCATGCACTTGAATCCCTACTTCCATGTCAAGTTCCTTGAAGTATCAAGTCATTAGGCTTTATTTTCATGGATAGATTGAAGCCTCAATCTCTGATAGACAAGGAAAGCAGGGCAAACTGAAAAGTGTAGTCCATATTAGTAGTTGTAGCTACTGGCAAAGCATGAGAAGAAATAAAGGGAGTATATAAAACTGTATGCTTTACAGTGGAGATAGCCATACTGTGTGATTTTTCCTGAAAGATGAGGGCAAGGAAACTCACATTCTATATCATCTTTCATTTTGTAATCCTTTCCTCTTCAGAAATTTGGGGGTGGACACGATATAGATGTATCTGAAGCAAAGTATTAGATTGAAAATGCAGTTTGTTTTCTGTTTGGAAAGATTAAAGCAAAGACCACAAACAAAGAAACCTTCTCTTCATAGATTTCAAGGCTGTGTGTCTTTGATGTTTGGCCTATGACATATGCCATTTTTTTTTCATGGAGGACACTGAGTCCATCTTACTGATAAGAATTGTTTAGATAAAAACTGTAAGGAAAACACTGTCTGGGTTAATTTTCTGCAATGAGTATCCTTGAAATTGAAAATGTCCTTTTTTAAGCTTCTCCCCTGATTTCTAAATAATCATGTCAACAGCAAGAAGATTGTGTTAGTTTGTAAAACAAGTATGTAGTGGTATTTTCCTAAGATTTCTGGACAATGAAGAATAATGAGTTTAACCAGCTTCTTAGGAACAGCTTCTACAGCCTTTTTTAGCAAGGACATTCTACGGCCACAACTAAAGCACCTTTGAGTTCAGTTAGGAAAATATTTGCAACTGGCATTTAATAGTAAATTATTGGGGGGAAAAGAGGCTGGTCCAGAATCAGTTAATAATTCTTCTGATACAAATATTTTCTCCCAGAACAAAGACATGATAATATGAAAAAGAATTAAGAAGATTTTTGACAGAAATAATATTTTGTTTCAGCAAAACTCAACATACATTTTTTTCATAGGAAGATGGCAATTATGGTTGTCTTTTCAATTTTCACATCAGTAAAATGAAAACAACGTTTTGTTTCGTGTTTAGACTTCAAGATAAAAAGATCCTTTTATTTCTGTTCTCCATTTCAGGTTTTCCTTCCCCAAACAGAAAAGATTTGAAAAATTTTTTAAAATCTGAAAAAGTAGAAAAATCTCATTCTGTTCTTCTCTATTTTGAGGTGCAAAATAATAAAACGTGTGAGAAAGAGAATGCATTCTCTCTCACTTTAATTTTAAAGTACTTTTTATATACCTTTCCAGGAGAATAAAGTTTCTCATACTTTAAAAAGAATAAAAATCAAATCACAGTTTGCAACCTTTCCATTCTCTAGGGGAAATGGAGAGAGAGGGAGGGAGGGAAGAAGGAAGGGAGAGAGAGAGGAAGAGAGAGAGAGGGAGAGAATATGAATGAATCCTGGAATTCTCCCCACTAAAATAGAAAACTTTTTTTTACAATTCCCCAAACCAAAAGAAACATGACATTTTAAGCTGACAATTTTTCATTCATTTTTATGTCAAACTGACATTTTAAAATGAAATGAAACTTTTTGTTTGGTTTTAAAGTGATACACAGAAAACCTGAAATTGTCCAATAGGAAAATTATGAAGAAGCTTTTTTCCCTTTCATAATATCACAGCAAAAATTCCTATTTCCCCCACTAGCTTTTGCAGTAATGTAGCAGAAAATACAGGTCTATAGTTGTTGCCATGGCTCTTTGGAAACTGTTATAGCAATTTTAAAGAAGACAGTTGACAGTCTCTTTAGAACAAAGCAGAAATACATATTTTTTAGCTTTTGCTTAAACATAATAAGCGAGTTCCTGCAGCTTTTATTCAGTATCTTGAATATCATAGTGATGGGCACAGCAAAAGAAACTAGAGAGGACAGATGACAAACATTCCTATTTGACTGTTGTCCAAGCACTGCTGAGTTTGGCTCTTAGTTAATTGATTATCTATTTCTGGAACCAATGTAGTGACTCTGCAAATGCTATAGAGTCCTTATTAATCTAACTAGTGGTACTGATTTCAATGGAACTACCCTGTAGTGAGCATTATACTCCATAATAATTGTTTTCAGGATTGCCTTAAGCAGTACAGTACTAGCTACCAGGAGTTCATTTAATTATTTCCTGATTTTCATGATACACTGAACGTACAAACTCATTATTCAAGTTCTGTACTGAATATTCTGAGAAGTGGAATGAATACAATTCCTACTCCACGTCACTAAGATAGGAAAATCTACCATTGAATAAGAAACCCCATAAAGACATTTCACTTTCAAGGAATAAAGTAGAACACACCTGCATGTCTCTCCAGGAAGGGCCTGGGTATATACCCAGATATTTGAAACTCATTATTTAGTTTTTACAGTTCTAAATTGAGCATTATCAGATCTTTACCAGAGGCCAAATCCCATAGTCCTTACCTCATTCTCACTGCCTTACACAATTTTCAACTAAAGTTCCCTTTCAATTAATTAGGAATTGTACAAAGCATATAATTTTGGATTTTGCTCTAAATCATTTGAACAGAAAGATTTAAATAAAAGCCGTGCTGTAATTGCAATACGTCATAATGGGTACATCTAGATTACATGCCTCTGCCAACAGAGGCATGTAAAATAGACTACCTGACATAGTCAATGAAGCAGGGATTTAAATATTAAAATTAAAATGGCTGCCGCGCTGTGCTGACTCAGCTGATCGTCGACATAGCGCGCGAGTCAAGACGCAGATCAGTTGACAGGGAACGCCTTTGTCGACTGCTCCTGTAAACCTCATAATTCGAACCAGCGTGCCAGTGAGATCATATTAATGAAGCATGGGATATTTAAATCCCCGCTTCATTAACTACAGGCAGTCCCCGACTTACACAGATCCGACTTATGTCGGATCCGTAGTTACGAACGGGGCTTTTCTCGCCCCGGAGGACGCGGGCAGCGGGACTGCCCAGACGCGCTGCGGTCCCGCCGCTCGCGTCCTCCGGGGCGAGAAAAGCTGCTCCGCGTCTCCCTGGTCTGCTGGGGCCCCCCCAGCAAACCAGGGAGACGCGGAGCAAGGCCGCAGAGGACGCGGGCAGCGCGACCGCGGCGCGTCTGGGCAGTCCCTGCTAGTGCGCCCCCCCCCAGCAGACCAGGCTTTTCTCGTGACGCCTGGGGTAGAGCAGCTGGGGCGCTGCCCTGTTGGTCCCGCAGCGCCGCTCCTCGGTGCTAGTGGACCAACCCGGCAGCACCCCAGCTGCTCTGCCCCAGGCTTCCTGATTTAGCCGCTGCTGGTCAGTTTCAGCAGCGGCTGAATCAGGATGCCTGGGGCAGAGCAGCTGGGGTGCTGCTGGGTTGGTCCAGTTGCACCGAGGAGGGGTGCTACTGGACCAACCCGGCAGCACCCCAGCTGCTCTGCCCCATGCATCCCCAAGTCAGCCGCTGCTGAAACTGACCAACGGCTGACTACAGGAAGCCCGAGGCAGAGTTGCTCTGCCCCGGGCTTCCTGGAATCAGCCGCTGATCAGTTTCAACAGCGGCTGACTTGGGGACACCTGGGGTAGAGCAGTTGGGGTGCTGCCGGGTTGGTCCCCGCAGCACTGAGGTGCGGTGCTGCATGGACCTACCCGGCAGTGCCCCAGCTGCTCTGTCCCAGGCGTCCAGATTCAGCTGCTGTTGAAATTGATCAGCGGCTGTTTCCAGAAAGCCCAGGGCAGAGCAACTCTGCCTCGGGCTTCCTGTAGTCAGCCGCTGGTCAGTTTCAGCAGCGGCTGAATCTGGACGCCGGTTCCGACTTACATACAAATTCAACTTAAGAACAGACCTACAGTCCCTATCTTGTACATAACCCGGGGACTGCCTGTACTTCGGTCGTCACCATTTGCATCCCTAGTCCGAACTAGGGATACAGTGTAGTACCCATAGAGAGGAAGCCGTGTTAGTCTGATCTTGCAAAAACAAAAGGAAAAACTATGTAGCACTTTAAAGACTAACAAGATGGTTTAACAGGTTTTGTGGGCCAGACCCACTTCCTCACATCATATTCTGGAAGAGAATTGGCATGACCATATATACCAAAGGAATACAATGAAAAAAGTGAACACATTATTAAACTGACAAATCAGATTTAGTACAGAAAGTGGGATGAGGGAGGGGGGGGAGGGAATAGCTATTTATGAGTCAATGAATGGCTAATAAGGGGTGATAAGTGGGGAAGCTATCTTTGTAATGGTTAAGGTAATTAGCATCTTTGTTAAGGCCCATTCCTAAAGTGTCAAATTTAAGCATGAAAGAAAGTTCTGAAGTTTCCCTCTGTAATCTGGTGTTAAAGTCTCTTTGAAGTACGATGCATGAAGTAAGGTCGTTAAGATTATGTCCAGGTAGGTTGAAATGAAAAGCAACTGGTTTTTCCTTGTGAAGATGTCTGATGTCTCATTTGTGGGCATTGTTGTAGGTTATTGATAATGAGTTGGAGGGGTTTAAATTGGGGGCTACAGGTGATGACAAGTGGTGTTCTATTGTTGGTTTTCTTGGGCCTATCTTGAACTAGATGGTTTCTGGGTATCTATCTGGCTCTTTCAACCCAACCAACCAGATCCTCCTTATCAACACCAAAAGAAAAAAAAATTTTATGTGGACTCCCCCTGACGGATGTAATTACAGTATATATGGTCATGCCAATTCTCTTCCAGAATATGATCTGAGGAAGTGGGTCTGGCCCACAAGCTCATCACCTTTTAAGCCATCTTGTTAGTCTTTAAAGTGCTACATAGTATTTCCTTTTGTTATCCCTAATGAAGATATTCTAACAGTTATCAGTCCTTTAATTCTGATTATTTTCTCCACTGTGTATCTTGGGACAGGAAATATAAAAGGCTTTTGATTTGACTTCTTTCTCCCTATACTCTTCATAATTTGCTATAGCTTAGTTAAATCTCCCCTTATTTCTTTTTAGGCTAAATAATCCTATTCTATCCAGTCTCTAATTTTATGTAAGTCCTGTACTATCACTCACCATTTTGTCACTGTTTCTAGCCATTTTTCACTCTTTGCTATATAGTTATTGAATTGAAGCAGGCAGATAGGAGCCTAGTACTAAATGTTACCATCATTTTATATAATGATATATTTTCTCTCTCACTCTTAAGTTCATCCAAGTGCCACATTGCCTTCTAAAATGGTGTACAATGAAATATATATGTGGATGAGTCAGAAGTATCTTTTTGTCTCATTAAATGCAAATGAAGTACCATAATTTTGATTTTAGAGATTTTGCACATTATCTTGAAAAACCACTTTTCAGAATCCACAGAGAATTCTACTTATATCTCTCTTTCTTCCCTGCTGCTTCTTGTTTTGATCTTTCAGAAGCCAAGGCTCGGGAAAATGAAAAATATTAAGCCACCAGCACACCAAGGAGACTTTTAGGCTCAGGGTCAAAGAAAACTGCTTTAATCCAAGCAGCATATATTTCCCCTCTTGAACAAAGCCAAAGGAAAATCTTTGTTCAGTAGTAACTAGGTACAGCATTCTCTCATCAAATGTTTCCATGGAGACATGGCCTAGCTGAGTGAAAGAGCTGAATACCCTCAGCACAAGCAGAGGAGGAGTATAATCCTATTTCTTCAGAAGAAACTTGTTTATTTAAACAATTAATGGATCACATACACATATATAATCTATTTATTTAAAGACTTCACATTATGGGGGAATCAAATGTTAAGATTTATTTATTTATATCAAAACAGAAGAGAAATATCAACATAAAAAATCATTTATGGAAGGGAGGGCATGATGATATTTCCCACAATAGCATGTGGCCCATGGGAAACAATTAGCAAATATCTCTGACTGTCAGAGATGGGACACTAGATAGAGAGAACTCAGAGGGCATGTCTACACTTATGAAAAGATTGATACTCTGGAGGTTGATCTTCTAGCTTTTGATTAGGTCCCTAAATCAAACGCTGGAGGCAGCCCCCATCAGCAACTGGTATTTCTCCTTCTGCAAGGAGTAAGGGAAGCCTACAGGAGTGTGCGCTCCCATCGGCCTCCCACTGTGTGCATGTCACCATGGCTCAGTTTAAAGTAAGCATTTTGCATAGCTGGAATTGCGTATCTTAAGCTGGCCTACTTGGTCCAGTATAGGCCAAGCCTGACTTCTGTGAATTCCTTCCCAGTATCTATCTGATGGGTCTTGTCACTATGCTCAAGGTCTTACTGATCACCCCATATTTGGGGTCAGAAAGAAATTTTGCCCCACATCAATTTGGCAGAGACCCTGGGATTTTTTCCTTCCTTTGCAGCGATAGGCACAGGTCACCTGCTGATTTTTATTAGAATAAATGGTAGATGCTCTAGTCTTTCAATTATAATTTTAGGACTTTAGAAACTCAGCGAGAGGCTAGGAGTTTATGACAGTAGTAGGTGGGTGAGGTTACGTAGCCTGCGATATGTGCAAGGCGAGACTAGAAAATCACAATGGTCCCTTCTGGTAAGTCTGAGTTTTATTACATTATCCTCCCATGTAAATGTGAGATATTTAATATTGGCTCTGTAGAAGCAGTTTGTGATTTCAATTAGGGATGTTATATTGAGTTTAATCAGATAATTGAATAGTTGATGGAATTTCCATTGTCTATTCAATTAGTTGATAAGTGGGAAAACTTCAGAGCTGCAGTGAGGTTAACACCTGGCCCTGAGCGCTAACCCTGCTGCAGCTCTGCCATTTAAATGTATTAGGAGTCACCAGGCTCTTAATACATTTAAAAATCAGAAGTGCAGTGGGGGGGGACTTGGCACGAGCTAGGACAGCTGATTCCCAGCTCGCGCCTGGTCTCCCCTCTATGCCTCTGCCTCCCTGCCCCTTGCCCCGCAGAGACAGTGATGGGGGAGAGCCAGCACTGGCTCCTGTTCCCCCCTTTTGCTGCGTCTCTCTGATACAGGCAGCAGAGGGGGTGAGAAGCAACTAGTTGAGTCACAACTTGACTACCCGATAAGCATATGCTTATTAGGTAGTTGACTAGTTGCTTACATCCCGAATTTAAATTAAGTAATTTTATTTCCACACATTTTAATATATTCTAGATTTATTTGTATCACTAGATATCTTTATGCCCATACTCCCATACAAATATTGTATTCTCTGGCTCCAGCTGATATTAACTCATTCTTCCTTCTGTGATCTAAAAGTGATACTTTACATAATATAGAATGATAAATTCATGTAAACTGCTGCATGTGAATTACATTTATAACTACAATATAACTCCTGACATATGATGATAACTGAGAACTATGTTCTCTCCAAGGGTAAGAATTTGGTTCCCTCACTATTACAGGGGATTAAATTGACATAGAGGATGACTGGAGGCTACAATTATCCTCTGAAAATAAGGGATTAGGAAGTGGGGGGTGCAGGCTAGTTTTACATTTAACAAACCATTTATTGCATAAAAATTACTGATGTTACTTTAAAGAATAACTGATACATCAAGACTTTCAATTTACTTTAGAAAACTTTATTTTCCCTTGTATTGCACTTCACCGTATTAATACTTCTCATTCTGTTCCAAGTTTTCTGCAGCAATTTAGGATCTAGCAAGTGAAGGGAAGGGAAGGGAAGGATTAGAGAATACTGGGGTAGACAGAGAATCTAGCCCATGGTTTTTCATGGGAACTAGTGCATGCTGCATGGTCATAAGAGAGAAAATATTAATTTTCAAGGAGCTGGAGCTTTGACTACTGTTATCTTCTGCAGCAGGCTCATTTATATCTACCCATGCAGAGAGAGTTAGCAACCATGACCTTCAGTTTGCACAGTTCTAAAGGCAGCTAATATTTTCAGCAGAAGGGAACCCAAGGAAGTGAATTACCTATATGTTTGTCAGTTTTGTTCATGTAGACTCCTTCCCTCAAGTGTTAACAGCAGTAAAAATGGATTGGTTCACCATGTCTCTTAAAATACTTATCTTGAGCCTTCAACCTTAACCACTATTTACATTCACGGGCTCTTGGCACACAAAGGTAAACTGTAGTCATCGTTAACGATATTCAGCCAGCACATATGCATCTTTGAGAACCTGAAACACAGCTATTCATCTGAAGAAGTGGGTTGCACCCATGAAAGCTCATGGTGCCATCTACATGTTTTGTTAGTCTCTAAAGTGCTGCAAGACTATTAGTTGCTTTTTAAGTTTTTACAGTTACGGTCTACTCTGAAGCTTTACAACTATTTTTAATTTGGAATATAACTCTAATTCGATTTTTAAATGAAATTAGGTGAAACTGCCAAAAATATCATTGATCTGGCAGACTTCACCATTCCACTTTTTATTCACATACTGGCTTTCTGGAGCCTCAGGCCAATGCCTGACCAAACTAGCACTCACCGTTCCACTGTGGCCTGCTGCAGGTGAATGGATTCTCTTCCCACTGCTCATTGATTTCAGCTATAGCCGGGGAACCACTTCCCTGCCAACTCCACCCTCAACTCCATTCCAGTCCAGTGCCATCACCCAAGCCAGACCAATTCCAATCTTACTCTCTTGTCTTTAATTCACTACAGTCCACTTTATTCCCATACGGTATCTAGCCATGTTGACTCCACTCTGGTCTACAACACTGTCATTTGGATTCCATACAACTGTAATCAATTCTGGTTCAATCTACTAATAAAACTCCTACAGAAGTCTCATTCTAGGCTGCACCCTTTATCACTAGACCAAATTAATAGTATACAATAGAGTCCACACTTACCTTGCCCCCTAGGCTCAACTAGCCAATCTTAGCTCATTGACTTTCAGGTTACAGCAACTCACTTTCCCCATGAAATAAAAACCTTCATAGATTCACACATATACTCTTCCATAACACAACTCCTAAGAACAGAACACAAAGAAATATACATAATACAAGCTTTAAACGCTTTATGAAACTACACTGAAGCATGTGCCAATTCACCTCCAAAGTCAGACTCTAATGTTTAAATTGGGCCAATCTCACATGGGACTAGAAAATCAGAGCTGAATCACACAATCACCCACCCACCCAATTGGATACGCATTTTGCAAATACAATAAAATACTTCAAAAGTCAGAAAGTCACCATCAGTTCTTCACTACACCTATGGGTGATCTACGGTTTCACATAATCTATGTACTGATCGACACCTGATTTATCCAGGAATTAACTAACAGGAGGGTATTATTTACTCTTGAAGAGATTTTCCAGCTCTCTGCTTTTAATTACTCAATATAAAGAATGACTAAATAGGTATAATGTGGCTAGGGCAGTTGTATTATAAAATAGGACCCTACCCAACTCTGAGTTATTTCCATGGGACAAGAAGGAACCCATCTCACTGTTCCAGTGTTACTGAGTGAATAGGCTGGGCATGGTTTCTGGGCAGTGGAGAAGGGATGGATCCTTGTAACTCTAGGAGACTTCCTTTTCCCAATATACTTAGGGAGACTACCAGAGTCTTCCTCAGAATACTCTGGGATTGAATTTAGGCTGCAAACCAATTGCTCTCTTTCTGAAGCTGCTAAAAAGATCCAGGGGCACTAGAGACTATGGTGAAAGAGCTTCCAGACTGACTTGCCTTCTTATTACAGTATCTCCTCTCCAGTTATTTCTCTAACAAGATAAATTCCTAATAATTAACATACTTTTAGCAGAGTTAGTAGCTTTAGCTTCAACTAGAGTATTAAAAGAGGCACACACACAAAACTCCAAATCAAATTATGCAGTTTTGTCTTCCTCAAGGAAAGCCTAAAAATGGAAGAAACCTTGGTACCAGGCTATAATATTAAGCAACTGAAAGATTTAAAAATAGGCTAAAGCAATCCTGTTCCTACTTCCTACATCCAGATGACAGACATCCCGTAAACAATTTATCCTATACAACCACAGTCGGGGTGCCGACAGCCTCTATGGGCCCATGGGCAAGGTGGAGGGAGGCGCTGGCTCCATGATCCAGGAAGGGGCGTGGCCTCAGGTGAAAAGGGTGGGTGGGACCAGAGGCTGCCAGCCCTCCACACCACATGGAGCATGGCACCCTTCTACCCCCAGCTGTCAGCACAGTGAGATGTCCTGGTTCATGCCCAGTCCCAGATGTTGCACCTCTGCTTTTAAATGTATTAAGAGCCTGTCAGCTCTTAGTACATTTAAAAATCAGAAGCACAGCAGTGGGGACACAGCATGAGCCCTGACAGCTGATTCCTGGCTTGCACCAGGACCTTCGCTGTGCTCCAGCCTTTTTACATTTAAAGTTGGTGCACAGCAGGGGGACCTGGTACCAGCCGGGAATCAGTTGGCCTACTTTAGCCTTTTAAATGTATTAAGAGCTGTCAGGCTCTTAATACATTTACAAGGCTGAAACACAGCTGTGGTCACCCTGCGAGAGCTGGCACAGCTGATTCCCAGCTCGCGCCGGGTCCCCCCCACCACAAAAATGTATGAAATTGTGGCATCTTGCAGGTTTTCAAAGTGAAAACTATTTTACTCACAAACCTATTTTCAGATGAATATTTTAGGGAAAAAAAACCATACACCTGATCTGGGATTCACAATAGAGGATTGTATTTAGAGCATTTTAAATTATAGTGTTAATCTCACTCACACTGACTACCTCTCATATGTTGTCTGCCTTTCAGAGATATTTTTAGGATTAGTTGTATAGGGCTTTAAGATCCTTGGAAGAACTTGGTCTACCAACGCAAGTCCAGTTCAACCAGCGTGGGGTGCCTATTTCCTGGTGAAGCCTCTTGCTGCTTCCAGAGATTTCATCTTCCTAAAAAAAAGCATGCATTGCTTTCACCAATTCCAAGAATGTGCTGATTAAATAGTAACTCAGATACTCATAAATTGGCTTTGAATTTCCAGATTAGTTGCTGATTTATTATTTGTATGCATGGACTATCTCATATAGTTTGCTTTACATTCACAGCATGAATTTATCCTGTTGCCGAAACTAATCAGACATAGTACTTGATTTTTTATTTTTTTTAACTAGCAAATTTACCTGGCATTGCTCAGGTCCTTAACTCAATTAAGGTTGTGCAATTTTTTGAAAAATAAAAGGAAAATACATGCTTTATTTAAATGATTATAGTTTTCAAATACAGTCTTATTTTTATGACGTTAGTATTTATTTTGGATGTCTTCAAAAAAAAGGATTGTTAAAAATTTTCCATTTAATTGTTTTTAGTGATTTTTTTTTAAAAATGGGAATTCTATCAAGTGTATATTTTTTCTTTATTCCTGTAAACTCTTGTCATCTCCCCAACCAGAGTCAAGAATGCAGCAAACTGCAGCAGTGACAAAGGGAACAGCCAGCAATGTCTCTGTTTGAATCTGGGGGTGTGGGAAGCTTCAATCTCCCTCTGCCCTCCCTCATGGGCACTTGGGTGGTGGAAAGATCAGGGGGGTGTGCCTCCAAATAGCTCCTTTCACCTGCCCGGTGATTCTCTTTTCTGTATGGTTTTATGAGAAGAAATCCCGTTCCAGGCACATCCCATTTTCCTGGCACCACCAATCCCCTACATTGCTTTAAGTTATGTTAAGAGAAAGCAGCATACCGAAATTGGTGGTCCTAGTCAGTGTTCCCTCTAAGGCACATGGCTACACGGGGGTGCATCCAGAATTTCAGGCCCGCCCACCTCCTGAGCAAAGCCATGCAATGGCTACTCAATTTTTAAAGGGTAGGGCCACATGGGGGCTGACCCATCCCAGGAGCAGCAGGGTAGCCTCCACGTGGCCCTGGCTGTAGCTTCAGCCCTTCTCCAGAGCTGGAGTCAAGGGTCATGTGGTGGGCAGCTTCGGTGCCCCTGGCCAGGCAAGAGCCACAGCTGAGCCTCATGCGGTGGTGGTGCTTGCTTCAGCATCCCCATCCAGGGCCAGAGCTGCATCGTGATCAGCACCTGCTCTAACATCCCCAGCTGGGGCCAGAGCCATGTGCCAGACAGTGCCTGCTTCGGTGGCGCTGGCCAGGCCAGAGCCGCAGCCAAGCCATGGGTTGTACTTGTTCTGTCAGCCCTGGCCAGGGTCAGAACCACTTGGTGGATGGGGCACTTCAGCAGCTGCTCTAGCAGTGAGGGCAAGAAGGACAGAGACAAGGCTGTGTGGCCTGGGGTGCTCCAATTCCAGCTCCATTAAAGGGCTCGGTCTCAGGATCTCAGCACTCGGATGGAGAAAAAAGTCAAGTGAATAGAAAAGACTGACAACTAAAACTTGCAACATCATATTTTAGGCTAAACTCTGTTAGTGTACATTAACACTTACAAGTGCCTTAGATTTTGTGATCAAGGCATCTAGTCACATTCTGCTGCTACACTCCTGACATGGGGAAACAACAATAATGAAACCGATATGAAGTTAAATACTGTTTGCCAATTGCTGCATTTGAAAGAGAGAGAGCAGAATTGAAGGAAGCAGTCTAGTGATTACTATTGAAGTATGCACATGGTCAAGAAAGCATAAAAGCAATTTAGAGAGTAGTAATGCTGCTGCTAACAAGATTTTTGAATTAACCCCCTCTAGCAGAAAACTTTCTTGAAAACCAAACAAAAATAATACTTTATAGAATGTATAGTTAGCACGAAGAAAGAATTGAACTGATTACTGAAGCCATATAAATAACAAACTTCAGTAGGATAATTTCCTCATATTCAAGAACAAAAAATAAAACCATAGTGACAAAAACTATGCTGACCTAAGAAGTGAACTCATGAAGGAGAGAACAAAGAGAGGTGAACAAGGAAATTATTGTTTCCTTGTACTTGGTGATTAGTAGCCACTGCAAGAGTACTCTTTTTTAAAGGCCCCAATAGCCACTCTAAACATATACTAGAGTGTTTTAAATCTCCATATCCCAGTGCACTGTTAAAAGTGTGGTCAGAAGTCAATTCATGACAGGCAATTACATTGTATATTCATTATAAGTCTGTTTTTGAAGTATCATTCATGAATATACAGTCATGCCTTACTAATGATCTGATGTCAAATCCTAATACTCTGGTTTTATTAATATAGAAATTTTAATTAATATCAATCACCAGCCAAGTACAATACAACTCCAATAGTCTGGCATCCAATTGTACGGCACTCCCGATAGTCCGGCATCAAAACGGCAAGAGCTAGGCTGAGTGAGCTTTGGCAAAACATGAGTCACAAAGCAGTAGCGGCAGCAGCTGAACTGACCGAAACTGGACGGGACCGAGTCAGTCTGCCACTGGCATTGTGTGACTCTGGACAGTGCTTGTGCTACAATAAAAAGAGTTAAAAACAATTTATATGCAGTATATATAAAAGATTATCGTACCTCCTGATAGTCCGGCATATCCGATAATCCGGCACCACCTAGGTCCCCCAAAGGTTCTGGAATATCGGAAGTTTAATGTACTTGTTTTCGGTCATTGTGCAATGTTTGTCATAGGGTACGTCTAGACTACACCTCTCTGTCAACAGAGAGATGTAGATTAGGCACGTCAAAATTGCTAATGAGGAAGGGATTTAAATATCCCATGCTTCATTAGCATAAACGTGGCCACCGTGTTTTTTCGAAAGGGAGCTTTTTTTTAAAAAAAGTGTCAGTCTAGATATGGATCTTTAAAAAAATAAACCCTTTTTCGAAAGATCCTGTATTCCTCAAAAAATGAGGTTTACAGAATCTTTTGGAAAAAGGTTGTATTTTCGAAAGATCAGCGTCAATTTCAACGTGCTTAATCTACATCTCTCTGTCGACAGAGAGGTGCAGTCTAGACACAGCCATAAGGATAATATTAAAGGAAAAGTCAAAGACTTGTTTATAATTACAGAAGTCTTTGTGTTTATAGATGAAATAAAGAAAAAAGACTAGAAAAGCATATTCTAGGCAGCATTCTAGTTTTGGTTTCTTTTTTCTTCACTTCTAAGAACTAAGTAATATGCAACAGTAATACAGATCTTCTAATCTTTCATCTGAAAGTATAACTGACTCTGAGTATTTTAATTGTCAGCTATTGATTTATATAGTTTATGTTATTTTGGTTTATATCATGGATGGGACTACTTCTTAATGGTAGAGAAGTATTACCTGAAAACACATATACAGCTGCTAAAACATTTGGAGGTTTTTTCTCCCCGATTAGGTTAATGAGCTATGTTTCATAACGTTAACAGATATAATAATCAAGAGCAGAGATCTTCAAAACTGCCTTAGGGAAACACTTTTAAGGGTACCTAAGCAATTTAGGAGCTTAAATCCCACTAAAACATCAAAGTCACTTTTGAAAATGGGACTAAGCTCCTAAATTGCTTTAGGCACTCCTGATTTTTACTTTAGGACATTTAATTACCTATTTTAAATTAAAGGGAATATTATATCTAAATCTCATAGTGGCTCTGAAAATCTCATCCTTGAAATGTATTTGCATGCACCTTGTTAGGATTCTAATATTACTTCCAGGCTTTTGGTCTATATGCCCTGAAATGGAGCAGGTGTGTACTTAGTGGTTCAGAAGTTATATGATTTCTCATACAGGAATTGGTTTATAATGACTGATGTTACAATGATTGATATTCAGTTGTATACCTAATACATGTCAAGCCCAGTAAACCTTCAATACTGAAACATTCACACCTATTTGATGACAACACTTACTTGATGCCTATATAGTAAGCAGAAAGCCATGGCAAGGAGTCTCAGAATCAGGGTCTTCAGGCTCAAGCTCATAATTTGGAACTAAAAATTGCTGTGCAGATGTTTAGGCTCAGACTGGAGCTTGGGCCCAACCATCTACTCAGCCTTTGTTAGTGACATAGCCAGAGCCTCACAAGTCTGAGTCTTTGAACCCAGTCTCTAAAGCAACATCTATACTTACCATGCCAGAGATCAATGTTCTGGCATTCGATTTAGCAAGTCTAGCAAGGACCTGCTAAATCAAATGCTAAAGGTGCCCTTGGTTGATGCTGGTACTCCTGCTGTGGAGAACATTTGCTCTCACTGATACCTTCTCTGGAGATGGCACCAAGCTCAGCTTCAGATATGCCAACTCCAGCTACATTATTTATGTAACTGGAATTGTGTACCTTAAGCCGACCTTCTGGATATAGTATAGACCTGGACAAAGACTCTCTGTTTGGGATTTCTGCTTGCCATATAAACACACTCAAATAAATTCAAAGTCCCAGAGCCTCAAGTGAGCTATTCTGATTCACCATGTCATTTTGTGCAGATAGTATATTTTCAGTATTCTCAAGCATATTTTAAATCTTGTTGGTAGTCCATCGTGTCCAATGATGACATCTTGAACTTGCACAGGCTCATCGGTTGTGGACTTGCATGTAGATGAGGGGCCCAAGCCTTGAATGGCATGGGCATTCACAGTGGGGGCAAAGGAATTGCCCTGGCTCTGTTGGTATGGCTGCTACCGTTGCTTTTCTCCTCTCATGAGCATCAATCAGGTGTATGCGTTGCTGCTCTTCGAAGTTGTCATACACGTGTTGTACGAGAGCATGCCAACCTGTTCGGTCTTCTGCATGCTGCTCTAGCTCCTTTGGCTTTAATCCAGCATGAGCAATGTTGGCCTTTACACAGTCTGTTGATCCCTAACTGCGTGGCTGAGGACACATGTAAAAAAGAAGTTGAATAGCACTGGGGCCAGCACACACCCTTGCTTCATGCCATTGGATATCTCAAATGGATTTGAAAACTCACCATTCAAAAAAATGAAGCCAGTCATGTCATCATGGAACAGGCGTATGAGTTGACAAATCTTCTCGGACAGCCAAATTTTAACAGGATAATCCACAGGGCTTCTCTGTTGATGGTGTCAAATGCCTTTGTCAGGTCTATAAAGATGGCATATAGATCCAAGCTCTGCTCTATGCACTTTTTCTGGACCTGTCGAACAGCAAAGATTATGTCAATGGTACTACGGCCTGGACGGAAACCACACTGTGCCTCTGGTAGGTTCTCCTCTGAGATGCTAATGATCAGACGGTTAAGGATGACTCGAGCCAAGATCTTCCCAGAAGTAGAGGGAAGGGAGATGCCAAGGTAATTTCCAGTCAGCTTTATTGCCCTTGTTCTTAAAGAGCAAGATGATTGTGGCATCCCTAAAGTCTTTGGGAATGTCTTCTTCCCAGCTGCTAGTCAAAATGCTGTGAAAGGCTTCGAGTGACACTGGTCCTTCTGCCTTGAAAATTTCAGCAGGAATACCGTCCATCCCGGGGGCTTTGCCAGAGCTAGTCTGGCTGATTGCTTTTTTGACCTCATCCATTGTTGGGGGCAGGTCAAGACTGTCTATCATGGGTTTCTGAGGGATCTGATCTAGGGCCGCAGAGTTGACAATGGAAGGCCTATGGAAAAGGTTGCTAAAGTACTCTTTCCACCTATCATTGATGCTGCTCTTCTCCCCCAGGAGGGTCTTGCCATCTGCAGACAAGAGTGGTACAGTACTTGGCTTTGAAGTGTTATATTTTAAATAAAGGCAGCAAATCTCTCTAAACAGTTTAAAAATGTACCTTCAAATGAAGGCATCATATTTTGGTTTTAAAACAGAAAGCCCAAATCACAAGTTTAATTAACACATTATTTTTTAATGAGCATCATCAGCATGGAAGCATGTCCCCTGGAATCTTGGCTGAAGCATTGTTCAAATGAGCCAATCTTATCAAGTTATCCAAATTGATCTGCATACCAGACCCGAGATTATTTATCACTGCACCACATTTTGTGTCATCCACAACTTCTACCAGTAATTAATAACATTGACCAAGAACTGACACCTTGAAATATGACTCTGAAAACAAGCTTATTGGATAATTAGCATCCACTTACATTTAATTTTTCTGATTTGCCAGTTAACCAGTTTTAAATCCAGTTATATGGGATAACAAACAATTTATACAAAGTTAATGTGGAAAAAAAATCATGGTGTTATGAGGAAATGTCAATTGTTTTACCAAAGTCTAAGTATGTTATGTCAGTGCAGTTAACATTATTACCCAAATTTATGATCTTAAGAGATATTTGACAAGACTGATTTTTCATTAACTTATCCTGATAGACATTAACTAGCCTTCATTTTCTCACAGATCATGTCCCTTATCAGCCTTTTCACAACTTTTCCCTTGGATCAGTGTCAGACTAAGGGTGTGTCTACACAGCTCCCTAAACTCGAAATAAGATACACAATTTAAAAACTATTTCAAAATAGCTTATTTTGAAATTTAGTGTGTCTACACAGTGCCAAATTTCAAAATAACTTTCTATTATGAGGCATCCCTTATCCCTCATACAATGAGGTTTACCGAGATGGCGAAATAGTGCGCCTATTATTTCAAAACATATTTCAAAATAATGGGCAGCTTGTATAGATATGGGGTAGCTATTTTGGGAAAGAGCCCTGCAGTATAGACATACCCTAATACAACTATAGTTAACCAGTTAAGCTTTTTTTCCTACACCTCTGGAAGTTCCCCAGGTTTTAAGATTTGTTAAAAATCAACACCAGTGGTTCAGATAGTTCAATGGCCAATTAATTTAATACTCTCTGAGTGCAAATTATCTGGCTGTGTTTAACAATGTCTCTCATTGCTGTTGTAATGGAAAGTGTTTTCTTATCACATCACCCTGCTCCTTTCCAAGTACAGGACTGAGCCTTTTTTTGTCTTATGACTGACAATTTTAGAATATACATCTAGTATCAGACACAAGCTACTACTAGGATTTCATTTGGTCTTGATATATCTAAATAATTTCTTTGTATTATTCTTAATCCTACTGGTCACCAAGTTTTCATTAATGCCTTTAGCTTCTCTTAACCGTTGTCTGTATTTCCCAAATGCTTATTTATATTAATCGCTATCAACTTTTCAATTTTTCCATTTTTTATTGTTACTTTCTCCTCTCCACTTAACTAGAATGGCTTAAACAAAGGAATAAACAAAAAAACCTTTCTTTATTGAAGAACTTCAAGTTCTTTGTGCATATAACAAAACTCTCTTTAAACATTCTTGTACATTTTAATTTTTTTCTTCTGGGGTTTTTTTCGGTATTGGAAAACTGGACTTTTTAAAGCACCAAGAATACATTACTGAACAGAACTATATTCTTTTTCACAGACTCATAGAATACTAGAACTGGAAGGGACCTCGAGAGATCATCAAGGGGCCTCGAGAGGCCAGACCCTACCCTCATGGCAGGATATAATAAATTAAATTAAACTGTGTTCAGTCTCACATGGGCAGCTTTGAATGTTTGAGCAAACAAATAATTTTTATCAACTAACATTTGCTGAAATATACAATCATTCCAAGTTCAGTGCAAATATTTTGAGACATTCTTGTCTAATTTTCTGGAACTCCAGGGATGTTTTATTAGTCGCAGCATGTGTCCTCCAAATTCTAATCCCCCGTAACACATTTTTCCCTCTGTACGCATTTAAATAATTGATCAGCTGGTCCCCTCATCTATAACTGATCCTCACTGGCAGTCGCTCTTATTATTCATTAATTAGTACATTGATACACAAGAATTCCAGGTTCTATCCTTCTGAATGCTCATTAACTTAAAAGTTTATAATGCCGTCTTTGACAAAGGGGAAAAGGGGAGATGCCCTTTCTTTTTTAAATAGGATGTACCCAGAGATTTTACTATTCCAATTATGTGATTATTTCACCAAATTCCAGTAATATCACATTTTTATAGTATTATAATTGTAATACTACCATACCACTGACAGCAGCCAGGGCTGGGTTCAATATCTAGGGGTTCCTTTTCATCCATCTCACACAGAACTGGCTCAAGCCCCCACACAGTAGCCTGGGAAATTCACACACCCCTAGGCGCCTGTGAGAGGCACTGTTTCCCCACTCACAAGTACAGAGTCTGAGCGTAGAAAATAAACTTTTAATGAAAGAGGGAGAGAAGTAACATGGCATTAGCTTGAGAAAAGACCACAAACTGAGTTCATAACCAAACCACGAGTCAATGTCCCAGCTCAAATGGAGTGAGCAATGTCCTTTGCCTCTCAGGCACACAAATCCAGCAAAGTAAGTGTCCCATTCACATGCCCAAACTTTCTCCGTACCCCACTCACAGTTGCTGCCCTTAGTCAGAGCAGACCAGAGCTCAGGGGTGATTTTCAGAGCTCACCTCCCATCCTGGGGGGGGGGGGGTGAATAGAAGACGCATCTCACCCACTCCGTTGGCCACTCTTCGCTGTTCCTGCCAGCCACTCCCACCAGCCGCCCTGCTGACTGCCTGCCACTATTCCTATTGGCCGCCCATCAGCCAGAGGCCACCCTGCTAGCCGCTGCTTCCACGATGGGTCTGGCTCTGGGTCAAACCTAGTGATTTCAGCTCTTTGTAAGTTTCTCTGTGATTTCAGCTCTTGGCCCACCACTTAGGCTCATCAAAAGATTCCAGCTCCCACTGGAATAATATTTCAAAATAACAAAGGGACTCCTTATGGAGTCTGTTTTAGGTCTATCCTTAGAACAGGGCAGGTTGAATCAGTCTTACAGCTCATGCCTGAAGAGCATGTAGCCTGCTGGTTCAAGCTCCTTCCCCCCGCAATCCAATCCACTTGAGTCTGGAAGGGAAAGGCTTGTCCATCCAAGACTCTTCGCAATGACAGTGTCCATCCTGTAAGCATTGGTGGTCACAGTTTATAGCTCCTACATCTAGAGTCAACATTGCCTGTGACCCCCTGTGACAGTGTGCCTGCCCTGCACTGGCCCTTTAAGACCAGGACTCAGGCCCTGAGCCAGGGCGAGAAACAAAGAGGCCAGCTGAAGCTGTTTGGGCTAGGGAGAGCCCAGCTGACAACTATCTAGGGCAGCACAATTGGCTTGTAGAAGCCAGCTGAAACCATTAGGGTGAGTGTGAGCCCAGCTGGCAGGTGTATATAGAGAAGCACAGTTTGCTTAGAGGGGGAGCCAGTGGAGAGCTGACTGCTGAGGAAGCAGGAGCTCCTTGGAGGGAGACAAGCTGGGGATAGCCAGCAAAGGCTGGAAGCGGGACAGCCAAGACTCCCCTTGGCTAGGGGCTGGAGACAAAGCCTCTGGTTTGCGGGCCTATCATGAGACCGACTAGGTAAGCTGAGCCATTGCGACAGATGCCAATGATGAGCAACCCATACAGACTGTAACTTGCCCTGAGAGGGGCTATATGAGGACAGTCAGGGGGCACTGAGGCACAGTGGGGGGGCTTGCACCCCTGATACCCCCATAAGAGCCAAATTAGTTACAATACACAACATTCCATTCTAACAATTAACCATCCATCAGGCCTATAGCACTGAGTGAACTGGATTTACATAGCTACACTCCAGATTCCTTCCCAGCTCAGCATGAGCTGTATTTACATATCAACAGTTGAATACCTTGCAGAGCTAAACAACAGCATGATCATAACCACACCCAGGACTCCTCTCTCCTTTCAGCTGGCTGCATTGGAAGCAGTGGTTCAGACCCTGCTTACATAATTAGTGTGGTTTCTAATTGAATGAGTTTTTTAAAAAGGTATGTAAGTTATTAGGAGATGTAGATTAAGGGCAGTGCTGTTCTTTAAGCTGAGAGGGAAACAAAGTCACAGAAAAAAACCTAAGTCCACATTTGAACAGTTGGTTCCAGTGTATTAGAAAGATAGGATTCATGAGGTAATACAGTAAAACTCCGATGGTCCGGCATCTGATGGTACGGCACTCCTGATGGTCCGGCACCATCAGGAACCCGGAAGTGCTCTGGGCAGCCCGACCATTGGAGCTGCTCTGCCTCCAGCTTCCCCGATTCAGCTGCTGCTAAAACTGACCACCGGCTGAATCGGGGAAGCCGGGGGCAGAACAGCTGGAGTGCTACCGGACAGGTCCTGTAGCGCTGTCCCTTGGGGCTGTGGGACCAACCCAGCAGCACCCCAGCTGTCCCCGATTCAGCCGCTGCTGAAATTGACCAGCGGCTGACTCCAGGAAGCCCGAGACAGAGCTGCTCTGCCCCAGCTTCCTGGAATCAGCCGCTGGTCAGTTTCAGCAGCAGCTGACTTGGGGACACCTGGGGCAGAGCAGCTGGGGTGTTGCTGGGTTGGTCCAGTAGCGCCACTCCTCGGCACTGTGGGACCAACCCAGTAGCCTTCCAGCTGCTCTGCCCCAGGCATCCTGATTCAGCCGCTGCTGAAACTGACCAGGGCTGACTCCAGGAAGCCCGGGGCAGAGCAGCTCTACCTCTGGCTTTCTGGAATCAGCCCCTGATCAGTTTCAGCACCGGCTGACTTGGGGACACCTGGGGCAGCGAAGCTGGGGTGCTGCCGGGTTGGTCCAGTAGCACCGAAGAGCGGCGCTGCGGAACCAACCCTGCAGCACCCCAGCTGCTCTGCCCCAGGCGTCCCCAAGAGCAGGGGTGTGTCTAGACTACATGCCTCCTTCGACGGAGGCATGTAGATTAGCGAGATCGGAAGAGGGAAATGAAGCTGCGATTAAAATAATCGCGGCTTCATTTAAATTTAAATGGCTGCCCCGATCTGCCGATCAGCTGTTTGTCGGCAGATCGGGGGAGTCTGGACGCGATGCCCCGACAAAGAAGCCTTTCTTCATCGACACAGGTAAGCCTCGTGAAACCAGGCTTACCTGTGTCGATGAAGAAAGGCTTCTTTGTCGGGGCATCGCGTCCAGACTCCCCCGATCTGCCGACAAACAGCTGATCGGCAGATCGGGGCAGCCATTTAAATTTAAATGAAGCCGCGATTATTTTAATCGCGGCTTCATTTCCCTCTTCCGATCTGGCTAATCTACATGCCTCCGTCGAAGGAGGCATGTAGTCTAGACACACCCCAGCTGGGGTGCTGACGAGTTGGTCTCGCGGCGTCAAGGGTCGGCGCTACCCGACGAACCCGGCAACACTCCAACTGCTCTGCTGCAGGCATCCCGATTCAGCCGCTTCTGAAACTGACTAGCAGCGGCTCAATCAGGGACTCCTGGGGAAGAGCCGGACTATCAGAAGGGGGGGCTGTGAAGGAGTCTGGGGTAGCATCCCCCCACCTCACCCCAGAACCCTCATAGCCCCCCCTTCTGATAGTCCGGCATATCTGATAATCTGGCACCCCCTGGGTCCTAAAGGTGCTGGATTATCGGAAGTTTACTGTACCTTTAACTGGACCAAATTTCATTGGTGAAAGAGACAAGATTCTGAAGAACTCTCTGGAGGTTTGAGAGCTTGTCTATTTCACCAACGGAAGTTGGTCCAGTAATATATATTATCTCACCCATCTTTTCTCTCTACATTTGAAATCAGAATTATAAATGCATTAGAAATATTTTCTAAGAATATATTGGAATTCAAATCCCTTCCTGCATTAACTTTTTAGACTGTCAGCATTAGTCTGCTATAATAAATTTGTATTCTTCTTTGTGCCATCAGGTTTGGCTTTCATGGTATTGCAGTGTGCTGCTTCTGAAAGAGTACAACTTGCTAGGTAGACAATTTAGTCGCTAGGTGTCTATTAATAGTGCAGATGTTGCTGCTTTAAACATAATAATTTAGGAGGCGTGTCAGCTGGCTGCCTCCCTGTCAGAAGTTCAGCATACAACCTATAGAGCTCACACTAAACTGCACTGATAGTAATTTGCAAATCACTTTTTAAAAAGAGAATCAAACACACCAAGAGTCTGAGTAGTGAGCAGTCAATGGAAATGTTATTAAAAGCTGCAGTATGAGTTTATAAACGTGAACAGATAAAAGATTTCAATCACTCAGTATTTTTGTCCCAGGTGGTAATAATTCAGGTAATAATTCTTATTATGGGTTCCTGGCTAGATCATTTCTGGTGAACTGCTACACGCAAAATGGGGAAAACATTTTCATAAGTCAGTTCAATGATGTGGGTAAACATAGTTGCCACAAAGGAGGGCTATTGTTTTAAATTTTGCTATCAATCCTAAAAATGTGTTATTAAGAGTTAGAAAGACAGTAGTTTGAATGCCTATAGGCTAAATTCACTTGTTAATATTGCATTCTGAATCATACAATTAGAAAAATATAAGGTTGGAAGGGAGCTCAAGGCAGATGAAACAATATGGTCCTCCAGCCAAAACCTAGGTACACATCACCATTCAAAGCTAAGGCATGTGTCAGGCCACTCATGAATTTGAATTATGTGGATAGAATGGTTTCCCTGGAGGTTGTTTTGGTCGGCGGTGGAGGGGGGGATGAAAGGGGGAGAGAGAGAGAGAGAAGCAGCACAAAAGGAGACAGAGCAGACAGCAAGGATGTACCAGACAGAGCCACAAAAGCATAGGTAGTATGAAGCTTATAAAAAGCTAATAGACAGCTTTTGCATTAAGTGCTGTCTGAAAAAGGTTTGAGACTGTGAGCAAAGAACCTTTTGCTTGTTCACTTCTTTCCATGCTAAAGGAAGCAGAATTTAGAGCATTCTGCATTCTAGCTAACTGCTTGTGTCAATATGCTTAACCGTATAATACTTATTATATACGGGGCACATGACATATTCAAAGCACTTTACAAACATTGTACCTCACTTGCATTTTTCTCTCACTACAGTTCTCTGAATCAGGACTATCGCTATTGAAGTCAGTTGAATTAAAGTGAAAATTAAAGTGACGTAAAGCCAATATGTGAGCACAGAGTCAGACTGATTAATTTATCCTTACAACACTGCTGTGAGGAGGTGTAACGTACTAACTCATCCCACCTTCTCCAGCACTGCGTTAGTATAAAGTGGCATATTTCACTTGACTCTACATCAGTCATTTGGCTCCATGAATTAAAAACAAAAAACAAAAACCCAAGGCCTAATTCTTCACTGCCTTTTACCTTATAAACTCGTTTACGAGTGGACATAGTTGGTGCAGTACACTACTAGATCACAATGGGAGCATTTTACATCCACTTTTCACAGGCCACAGGATTAGACCCAAATCCACAAAGGAACGTTTGTATTCTGACACCTAGAACACCCAGAAAATCACTGGAACTATGAGGAGATCACACATCTACCTCTGCTTATACCATAAATGGGAAAGTCAAGGCACCTAAGAATGGCATCCACACAAGCTAGCAGGCTAGCTTCCACCCCATCTATGCTAGTCAAAAAAAGAAGTGTGTCCTGAACCCTCTCATGTTCAAAGTTGTTCCTTTGTGTATAACAGGGGTTCTTAACTTTTTTACCTTCACACCTCTCCTGAAAGTGAACTTCATGTTCACATCCTCCTGGGAGCCATTTTGTGCACAGCCTAGCCCCATCCACTCACCTGACAGGCTATTGTAGTGTGCCGATCTCTAGAAGTTAAGAAATTAATGTTTATAATTTTAATTCATAATACTAATTATGAAGAAATCTAAACTTTAGAATTTTATCCAGTGAGAAGGCAATTGTGATACATTTTCTGGGAGACACCTCACACCTCCCCTGTATCCCCTTCACACCTCCCCTGGGGAGGCGCACCTCACTGGTTAAGAACCCCTGGTGTATAATCAATTGAATAACTACTGAAGCAGGGTAAATAGACCTTAGATCTCCCAACTGGGAGGTGAATATCCTAATGACCAAAGGACATTTTCTCTCTTGTCTGCCTCTTTCTGGCCCAGCGACTCTTTAACTATACACAATGGAACTGCTTCAGAAGGAGAGACTAAGGGAGCTCCATAGAAAAATATCCCAGGCCATATCTACAATACAGATAAGATCAAAGCAGCTGCAGTTGATCTTCCAGGGTTCAAATTAGCAGGGCTAGTGAAGACACGATAATTCGAACTGAGAGGGCACTCCCATGAATGCTGGTAGTCCTGCTTCTAGGAGAAGTAAGGGACATCAAAGGGAGAGTGTTTAAGATACTTCAACTTAAACTATGCAATTAATGTAGCTGAAGTTGTGTATCTTAATTTGAACTTATTCCCTAGACCAGGAGCTATAAATAAAAGTACTAGCCTGAAACATGGGAGAACTCAGTTTGAACTCTATTTCTCCCCTTCAGGTAGAGGGAGGAATTGAACTTGTGGCTCCCAGGTGAGTATGCTAGTCAGGCTGTATCTAAACTACATCCCTTTTCTCGAAAAAGGGATGTAAATTAGACACTTCGAAATTGCAAATGAAGCCGGGATTTAAATTTCCCACACTTCATTTGCATAATGGCGGCCACGTTTTTTTCGAAACGGGGCCTTTCGAAAGAAAAATGGCCATTTAGACAGGGATTGATTGAAAATAAAACCCTTTTTCAAAGGATCCTGTAAACATCATTTTTTGAGGAATACAGGATCTTTCGAAAAAGTTTGTTTTTCGACAGATCCGTGTCTAGACTGCCGTTTTTTTTAAAAAGCTCTGTTTTGAAAAAAGCGGCGGCCATGTTTATGCTAATGAAGCGAGGGATATTTAAATCCCTGCTTCATTAGCAATTTCAATGTGCCTATTCTATATCTCTCTGTCAACAGAGAGGTGTAGTCTAGACACAATCCTAGGGTACAGCTACACAGCAACATTCTTTCGAAATAACTAGCATAATTTCGAAATAACTTAGTCTGCGTCTACACAGCAGGCAGTTATTTCAAAATAATGTTGAAATACTGTCAAGTTGGAGGACTTTTTACTCTGACTCTTGTAACCCTCATTGTAGAAGGAATAAGGGAAGTCGGAGGAAGAGTGCTCTATTTCAAAATAAGTGCTGTGTAGAATCTTTGAAATAAGCTATGCAATTGACATACCTCAATTTGCATAGCTTCTTTCAAATTAAGTTCTGCTGTGTAGATGCACCCCTAGGAAATTTTTACAGCATAATTTTAAATGCTGGGTGAGTTAGATGTTGATAGGATTAGGCATCTCTCAAGTGAGGGTTTTGTGGATTGTCATGATACTTAAATCTGGGGTTTAGAAAACTAAATTCCTATGTGTATTTGGATTGGACCTAAGTGACTAAATTAAATTCATGGAATGAAAATCAGACTCAATTCTATTAAGTGGCAGTCGAGGTTAGAATGGATTTATAGTGTTGACATTCAGAACAGAATTTGGCACCAAGTTTTTGTTGTTTTTGTTTTTTTCAAATTAGGAGGTATTCTTCCCAAATGTTTAGGAGTATTTGCTGATTAAAATAAAATGTTGTAATATAATGTGCTCTCTGATTGTGACATCTTTAAAGTACTGGTTACTGTTTAAAGTTGGCTTGTCATTATACATACAAAAGTTGAAAAAATGCTAACTTTGAAGATAGTCTTTTCCTGTCTACATAATTTGTTGACTTACTGAATACAAGGGGGCAGTCTCATGTTTCAGTCCTATGCCACTAATAATTCAATTATAAACATGATGTTCAAGAGGCAATACTCTACACTAAGCATACTAAGATTTCATTTCTCGTTACATTATCTGTGAGAATAATTTATCCTATTTCACCTTTACTGTTTGCCTAAAGGTAGCTGAATCAGTGCCATGAAAGCATAAGGTAATAGTTACAGCATCCCACAGCTACTGGAGCATAAAATTAATTATAATACACATGACTTGCTTGTCCCAATTCCATTCTGACTATCAAGCCCAAGAAAAATCAATAAATCTATGAATATATTTTCCATTGATGTGATCAATATAACTGTGACTGAGATGATAAAAGATCTTTAAATATGTATTCTAGTTAGCATAACTCTATTCTCTGAGCCTTGTTTGAGTCAAACATTAAGGGTATGTCTAGACTGCACCCCCTCTGCCGGCAGAGGGATGCAGATTAGGCAGGTCAAAATTGCTAATGAAGCGGGGATTTAAATATCCCACACTTAATTAGCATAAAAATGGCTGCTGCTTTTTTTCAGCACGGAGCTTTGCTGCTTGGGGTTGTGCAGATGCCGGTGTGCATAGTGGCCGATGTGGCCTACTCCCTGATGTCATGGCTCATGAAGCCCTACACCAGCCACCAGGATGCGAGCAAGGAGCTTTTCAACACACATCTTAGCCAGGCTCACTTCCAGGTGGAATGTGCCTTCAGCCGGCTGAAAGGGAGGTTCCGTTGTCTCCTCACATGCCTGGAGCTGGGCAAACGCAACATCCTGGAGGTGGTGGCTGCATGTTGCGCCCTCTACAACCTGGTGGAGAGGAAAGAGGAGGTCTTCCTGCCGGGGGACAGGTCCTGATAGTGAGGAGAGGCAATTTCAGCAGCTCCGGACGGCTGCTATCCGCCAGGCTCTCCAGGCTGCTGTCTGAATCTGAGAGGCCCTGAGGAAGAGATTCTCAGAAGGAGCCCACTGACTTTCCCCTGGCCCACTCCTACCTTTCCCTCCACAACCCTACTCTCTTCCCATTAAGAAGACATATAAAGAGCCAGTTTTCTTTGTAAACAGAAATTTGTTTTATTAGAAACACTAGCAGTAAACAAAATGTGTGAACTGTTTAACAAAACTTTCTCTTTTTACTGTTCGACTGTTTATAAACAAAGTAAATCTGTCACTCAAAAATAAAGATTTTGTAACATAACTGAAATGTCCTTTAATTGGGGTAGTAGGGGACTGAAAACCTGGAGGGGGGAGGGAACTGAAGTAGGCCGCTGATTCCCTGATCGCAGGGTCCTGTCACCTTCCTGCATCCTGGCATCACCATGGCCTTGGGATTGGGTGGAGCGAGAGCCAGTCCTGGCCTGGGCAGGAGGGGATGGGCAGCTGTTGGGCCTGTGAGGGCTCGGGAGCAGGAGGAGCTGGGGGAGTCTGGGCTTCTCCACCACCCAGGATCTGCTCCAATTCCTGGTAGTAAGGGCAGCTCTCTGGGGCTGCCCCAGAGTGGGAGCTCTGGTCCAAGGCCTTGACATATCCCTGCTGCAGCTCTTTGACCTTGGCCCTCACTTGTGCTATGGTGCAAGGGTGATGCCCTTTGGTGGTCAATCTGTGGGCCAGGTGCCCATAGATGTCCACATTCCTGTGGCATGTCTTCAGGGTCTGCAGGGCTTCTTCCTGGGACCAGAGCTCCACCAGTTTTTTTATTTCTGACCCTGACCAGGCTGGTGCCCACGTTTTGGTGCCCCTGGATGAGTCTTCCTCTCTGTTCCGAGAAGAGCCAGGGGGACCTTGAGGCTGGGACATGGTTAGCACGGCTGACACAGGTTCTCTGGCTAGCTGCTAGACACCAAGGCCTGTCTGGGTGCCTGTGCCTTTAAGAGGCTGAGACCAAGAACCACAGAGGTGCTCTACATGTAAAGGCTAGACTGTCCACCAGGGCTTCTTCTTGGAGGCCTTTTTTTTCGACAGAACTGGCTCCCTGCATCCACACACACCTTTTTTTTGATAGATCTCTGTCGACAAAGGTGTTCTGCCTTATAAAACGAGGTTTACTGCTGTTGACAAAACCGTCGTATTCTGTCGATTTAATGTCGACAGAACGCGGCGGTAGTCTAGACGAAGGTTTAGTTTTTTTTTTTAAAAGGCCACTTTTTTCGAAAAAAAATCAAAAACCTGTAGTCCAGACACACACTCAGTCAACTGATTGACCATAATGACAGAGGTAGCCATTATAATGCACCAAATCAAATGTTCATTACCAATATCTAATGAGCTTTGGAAATTTGATACATGGCTAATTTTAGTATTGTGATTAGACATGACCTACTATCACTCCCATAGTATTTTAGAAGCATGCCAGCATTAAATCAGACTGGGCATCTTCCCATCTCTTATTTGAACTTTGGCTAATGGATAAACTTCTTAAATTTTCTAATTGTTTTTGAGACCAATTCACCACTGCCTTGTATAATCATGGTTACTTTGTTTGCTTTATGCATTCTTTGCTTTGGTGTAATCATTTACTCAAAGGGCTAGTACAGTCTGACACTAACTTATGGTTAGCATACTTCCATTTAGAATGGGTTAAAGGAAGAACTCTCACAGCTCTGCTTTCCAATATAGAACAAATACAGGCAGTCCCCGCGTTATGTACAAGATAGGGACTGTAGGTTTGTTCTTAAGTTGAATTTGTGTGTAAGTCGGAACTGGTACATATTGTAGGGGATACTCTAGCCAAACATTTCTCCAGAGCTCAGTTTTATTCTCCCACACCTCACTTCCCTCAATCCTTTATTCTCAAGCTGAGGTGTCTGCTGAGAAAAGCTGCTCCGCGTCTCCTTTGTTTGCTGTGGGGGGGCGCTAGCTTCGCGTCTCCCTGGTCTGCTGGGGGGAAGCAGCTAGTGCGGGGTTGCCTCACCCCGTTTGTAAGTAGGGATCCGGTGTAAGTCGGATCCATGTAACCCAGGGACTGCCTGTATTGTAAGTAAAGTCTGCAGTAAGCTTGGAAGTTGAAGACCGTGAGTGATGGCAGAAATAATTCATACCTGATATTTTTTTTAAGATTTGCATGAAAATCATCTGGGTTTGAAGAAGCAGAGCTCTCCAACATGAAGAAGGGTCTATCCTACACTGCCATTTGGAACTGAAACAACCTCAGCGCAAAAAGAATTGCAGCATATTGGTGGTTCCTCTTACATATTCAGGGGCCAATACACTCTCAAAGGAATTTGTATAATGGAAAAAAATCACTACAACTTTTTTTAAAAGGTGAATTTACTCCTTGTAGAAGGTGGCACATGGACTGTGCATGTTTGAAAATGAAGTCCTCTGATTTCTATGCAATGGATACACAACAAAGGAGGATACTGAAGTAACAACTCTCTTAATTTCACCTCCCTTCTTGACTTTTTGCAATGTCTCTTTTCCTCCACTTCATTGAGACTGCTCTTTCTGGGGTCACTATTTCTCTCTTCCTAATTAGGGATGTAAAATGTCATGTAATCAGTTAACCAGATAAATATTACAGTTAATTGGTTAACCACTTAAACAGGAGTGCACTTGGGGGCCACTCTAGCCTCCTGCCCGAAGCGTAGCATGACCGGCTCAGTAAGCTACTCCTGTTGGCATAGTTCATCCACATCCCCAAGACCTCAGCACAGTGAGGGTGACTACAATACATACACAGCTAGAGGAATAAAGATCAAAGCAGAGGAAAAGCAGCATATGCTCCTGATTCCTGTTAGATGCAGGCTTCCGTTGGTTTTACCAGCCACTGTGAGTACTCACAAGATCAAACCCTTCAAGAGGGGAAGACAAATCAGTTCAGCAGCACTGAAATGTAATGTAAAAGCACATGCCTTGCTTGTAATATATGCTTTGAAGCATGTTTTCTAGTCCTAACTCCAAAAAGCCACTGGTGGGTTTATTTGGCGAGACCCCTTGGAGAAGATGTACATGAAATGCTATTTTCAATATCTAGGAAAAATGTAACATTTCCCTCCTTCTGTCTTTATATTTGACAAGACTTATGATTGCTCATCAGTCATTCGACTTAATAGAAATGATGTCTTGACATTTTAGAGCAGGAACTTACTCATCAGAGGTGGGACCTTCTGGAGAGATTTAAGTTGGTAAAATAATGATGGGTCAGTTTCAATCCAGCACAGCTGAGTAAACAAGTATAATTGCCATGGAAACTGCTGGGGCAAACCTAGTGTAACTATACGTCACCTTCTTCCCACTCTGTCAGTTTTTTCTTTTGGCAGTTGCATGTTACCATTTTGAATTGCATGAAGGAGCATATTGTGACTACTACAGGTAGGTGAATGCTATAAATAGTAAGCTCCAGTATTGTTCAAATGTGAGCCATCTGCTCACATTTTCTTACCTTTTTGCTCCCAGTGATTTCTCTGTATAGACAGTAAAACAATTTAAAAAATGTATGGAGGGCTTCACATGTTCAATTGTAGGGTGGGTTGGGAATCTTCCAATCAGGAAACAGCAACAATGTTATGTGGACAATCACAGTGTGAACAGAAAATTATCCATAATGAGTGCCTGACATCTCAATGAATCATTGCAGTAAGTTCATCACCTGAAAAATACTTATAAACCATTTTTTGAATTTGTGAATATTTGGAAATAGAAAACATAGTGAAATTGGTCCAAATGCTATGAATGGCTTACCCGTCATTAACATTTAATATTATACCATGAAAGATTTCTATGATAAGTTGTATTTTATATAATGTATCAATGTAGCTAGACAGGAACCCCCCTTGTAACATCCATTTTTGCTTGCCTGGAGCATCCAGGGCACACAGAGCAGAAGGCCCAGGCTGTGTGACCGTGAATGGCTATAAACAGAGATACGCCAATTGCTGACCAAGAGGCTGCCAAAGAGTGCCCTTGACTCAAACCCATATTGATACGAACACACATCCGTCCGCGGGGGGAGGAATCTCTCGCCCAGTAAAAAAAATGTCTAGTACTCACAATTTAGTTATCTCTCTTGCAAGTGTAAATTAACTTGAAACTTGCTTGTAAGAACTGGCGCCACAAAACGAACCAGTACAATTTGGCATCTTAGATAAGAAAGAGGATACGGGCCCCCAGGGGTATATAGATGGATCCAGCAGCACATTTTCTCTGAGTGTCAATCTACCATCTATCTGCTGGTCGGGTTAGGTATTTGATCTCCCGAGGTTCCAGAGGGGACGCCCACCTCGTATTCGTCTTTCCTAGGAATTGAGAGACCGGCCCTGGACTGACACGCTGGAGTCGAGAGGCACAGAAAGGGGTAAAAATTGTACCTGGATGTGGTCCTTTGTTTAAGTATATATATACATAGTGTTAGAGCTCTTTAAAGATTAAGCTGCCACTTGGTACCATTATTTCTATTTTCTATCTTTATTTTCTTTGTAACCATTTTTAAAATCTGTATTTGTTAACAGTTAAGAAAGAGAGCAATAGCCATTGTAACCATATGCTGTTATAAGTCTTTTAATAAACCTGTAACTGTTTAAGCTTTAACCTGACTCCTTCAGTTGCTGTAATAGAACCAAGCACAATTTAAAAGAACTTCAGCCGGTCATAAAGGGACAGACATAGGGAGAGCTTGGGTGTTTGGATCTGTGTCACTCCCAGGTGACAAGATCCGTTGGGGCACCTTTTCAGCCTTTCCTAGGCTGCCCGCTGCGAAGGAACTTTGTGTTCTAGCAGCTAAAATCTAAGGTGTAATAAGCTCTTCCTATAAAGGGGCGTCTGTTGGCCTGCTGGCCACCCTCTGCGACGGGACCCCGGTCCTAGCAATAAAGACACGGACGTTAAACCTTTTCTCGGAAACATACACACACACACTGCCCTGACCATCGGCTGACAATCAACAAAGTTTTTTCTCTTTAAAAATTATGAAAATATAATTAACACTCAATTTTAAAACAAAACTCATTTCTCTGCAGTTTTATGACAAAGAATCATCTTATTTCAGTGATTCTCAAATCTCAGAGAGTCATGAGGCTCCTACATGGGGGATCTCAAGCTGTCAACCTCTGCTCCAAACCCCGTTTTGCCTCCAGCATTTATAATAGTGTTAAAGTGTTTTCAATTTATAAGGGAGGAGGTCACACTCACAGGATTGCTATGTTACAGAGGTAACCAGTACACAAGTTTGAGAACCACTGTTTTAACTAGTAGTCATTAAATGGTTTTGATTACACATTGTATCTGATTTGCTTTTCATATACACAACAACGAGCAAAAGCACTTTGGAGATGAGTCTACTGTATATGTGCAGACTTAACGTTCTCTCGGGTGACTTGAAACATTAAACATAAAAAGAGAAGAAAAGAACAAAACATTTCTCTGAATACTTCACTTGCTTTTAGCATTCAAAAGACATGCATCATAAAGTGTAGCCCAAATATAAACACATGAACAGAGTTATGAGTCACCCTACCCAGAAAACTTGATCTTGGTCTAATTATTTTTGAAGGTCCCAGAATTCTACACTATAATGGAGAATAGATCTTCCCTGCGAAAAGGTTACTGCTCGCTCTTCTGCTGATACCAATTTATGTTTAATCATTTTTCAAATTCTATTACATTCCCTTCATTTTTTGTAATATCTTCCATCATGATTTGGTGTACAAAAGCTAAATGCATTCTTATAGTTTTAGGGAAAATTGTATCATCTAACAAGTGCAATGTGAAACAGTTACATACAATAGAAACCATGCAGAGAGCATTATCTGCCTTTCAGGGCTGGCCCTTCAGCCCTGATCTTTTTATTGTTCTTTGCAGCCTCCAGTTGGTTGCTATTTCTCCTGTAATGGACAGGGATTAGACTCCTGCCCTGACTGCAACTGTTATTACTATTATTTCCATTCAGACAGTACCTAGAGGCCTCAACCAAGATGAGGGCCCTGTTTTCTAGGTGCTGTGCATATACTTTGTAAAAGTGTCTGGCTCAGCATCTTATAATCTAAATATGCAAGACACACCAAGAGTGAGGAAAAGAGACTGTTATTATTCCAATTTTAAAGAAGGGGAACCAAGGCCCAGAAAGATTATGGGTCAGATTTTTAAAAGTATTTAGACACATAAGTGAAATTGGTTTCAATAGGAGTTGGACAAGTAAATGCTCTCAAACTTCTTTAATCCAGCAACCTTTGGAAAAAGGTTATGCTGAATTATGGAATTTTCCAGACCACTGCTGTTAGAATCATAGAGCTGGAAGAGACCTCAGGAGGTCATCAAGTCCAGCCCCCTGCCCAAGGCAGGACCAATCCCAAATAAATCAACCCAGCCAGGGCTTTGTAAAGCCAAGACTTAAAAATCTCTAGGGATGGAGATTCCACCACCTCCCTAGGTAACCCATTCCAGTACTTCACCACCCTCATAGTGAAATAGTTTTTCCTAATATCCAACCTAGACCTCCCCCTCTGTAACTTGAGACCATTGCTCCTTGTTCTGCCATTTGTCACTATTGAGAACAGCCTCTCTCCATCCTCTTTGGAACCTCCCTTCAGGAAACTGAAGGCTGCTATCAAATCCCCCCTCACTCTTCTCTTCTGCAGACTAAATAAGCCCAAATCCCTTAGCCTCTTCTCAAGGTCATGTGCTCCGCCCCCCTAATCATTTTGGTTGCCCTCTGCTAGACCCGCACCAATGCATCCACATCCTTTATATAATGGGGGTCCCAGAACTGGACACAATAGTCCAGATGTGGCCTCACCAGAGCTGAATAAAAGGGAACAATCACTTCTCTAGATCTGCTGGCAATGCTCCTCCTAATGCAACCTAAAATGCCATTAGCCTTCTTGGCTACAAGGGCACACTGTTGACTCATATCCAGCTTCTCATCCACTTTAATCCCCAGGTCCTTTTCTGCAGAACTGCTACTTAGCCAGTCGGTCCCCAGCCTGTAAACAATGCTTGGGATTCTTCCGTCTCAAGTGAAGGACTCTACACTTGTCCCTGTTGAACCTCATCACATTTCTTTTGTCCCAATCCTCTAATCTGTCCAGGTCACTCTGGACCCTATCCCTGCCCTCCAGTGTACCTACCTGTTCCCCTAGCTTAGTGTCATCTGCAAACTTGCTCAGGGTGCAATCCATCCCCTCATCCAGGTCATTAATAAAGATGTTGAACAAAACTGGTCCTAGAACCAGTCCTTGGGGCACTCCGCTAGAAACTGATCACAACCTGACATTGAGCTATTGATCACTACCTGTTGGGCCCAACAGTCTAGCCAGCTTTCTTTCCATCTTACAGTGGAGTCCATTTATCCAATCCATACTCCCTTAACTTTCTAGCAAGAATATCGTGGGAGACCATATCAAGAGCTTTGCTAAAGTCAAGGGTATATCACATCCACCGAGTTTCTCATGTCCACAGAGCCAGTTACCTCATCATAGGAGCTAATCAGATTGGTCAGGCATGACTTGCCCTTTGTGAATCAATGTTGACTATTCCTGATCACTTTCCCCTCTTCAAAGTGCTTCAAAATGGATTACTTGAGGGTCCCCTCCATGATTTTTCCGGGGACTGAGGGAAGGCTGATTCTTCTGTAGTTCCCTGGATTGTCCTTCTTCCCTTTTTTAAGGATGGGCACTACCTTTGCCTTTTTCCAGTCATCCAGGATCTCTCCCATCTCCACGATTTTTCAAAGATAATGGCCAAAGGCTCTGCAATGACATTTTCCAACTCCCTCAGTACCCTTGGATACCCATGAGCCCATGGATTTGTGTATGTTTAGCTTTTCTAAATAGTTCCTAATCTGTTCTTTCCCCAACAAAGGCTCTCCACCTTCTTCCCATACGGTGCATTAGTCTGGGAGCTGACCTTGTCCGTGAAGACAGAGGCAAAGAAAGCATTGAGTACTTCAGCTTTTCCCACATCATCTGTCACTAGGTTACCTCTCCACACACACTCTGATCACCCTCTTATTGCTAACATGCCTGTAGAAACCTTTTTTGTTACTCTTCACATCCCTTGCTCACTGCTATTCCAATTGCACTTTTGTCTTCCTGATAACTCCACTGCATTCTCGAGCAATATATTTATACTCCTCCCTAGTCATCTGTCCAAGTTTCCACTTCTTGTAAGCTTCCTTTTTGTGTTTAAGCACATCAAAGATTTCCCTGGTAAGCCAATCTGGTCACCTACCATATTTGCTTTTCTTACTGCACATCAGGATGCTTTCTTCCTGTTCCTTTAGTAAATCTTCTTTAAAATACTGCCAGCTCTCCTGAACTCCTTTCCTCTTCTTGTAAGCATCCCAGGGGATCCTGCCCATCAGTTCTCTGAGGGAATCAAAGTCTGGTTTTCTGAGTCCAAGGTGTGTATTTTGCTACTCTCCTTTCTTCTTTTGGTTAGGATCCTGGAATCTACCATCTCATGATCAATGCTTCCCAGGTTGTCACCCACTTCTACTTCCACTACTAGTTCCTCCCTGTTTGTGAGAGCAGGTCAAGCTGTGTATAGCCCCTGGTCAGTTCCTTCAACACTTGTACCAAGAAGTTATCTCCAACATTCTCCAAAAACTTCCTGGATTGTCTGTGTACTGCTGTGTTGGTCTCCCAATAGGTGATTAAAGTCCCCCATGAGAACCAGGCCTGTGATCTGTAAGTTTCTTTCAGTTGTCTGAAGAAAGCCTCATCTACCTCATCCACCTGATCCGGTGGTCTATAGCAGACATCAACCACAATATCACCCCTGTTGCTTCCACCTCTAAATTTAACTCATAGACTCTCAACAGGCTTTTCTCCCTCTATATACTGGAGCTCTGAGCAATTATACTGCTCTCTTACATACAATGCAACTCCTCCTCCTTTTCTCCCCTCGCCTGTTCTTTCTGAACAGTTTATACCTTTCCATGACAGTGCTCAAGTCATGCGAGTCATCCCACCAAGTCTCCATTATTCCAATCAAATCATAGTTCGTTGACTGGGCCACATCTAATTCTTCCTGTTTGTTTTTCAGGCTTCTTGCATTTATGTACAAACACCTTAGATTACCAATTGATTTCCCTATCTTCTCTATTCGAATCAGGGACCCTCCTTTGTTACTCCTTCTTCCTTGTGTTTCTTGACGGTATCTGACTTTCCCACGTACCTCAGGGCTTTGGTCACCAACCCCCATCGAACGTAGTTTAAAGACCTCCTCACTAGGTTTGCAAGCCTGCCTGTGAAGATGCTCTTTCCTCTTTTGGTTAGGTGGATCCCATCTGTTCCTAACAATCCCTGTGCCCAGAACAGAGTCCCAAGGTCAAAAAAACCAAAGCCCTCTCTCCGACACCACCTGCACAACTGTCAGCCGACAGTCAGGGCAGTGTGTGTGGGTATGTCTCTTAAGTCTTTAACTGCTAAGACATGAAGTCTCGTCGCAGCGGGCAGCCCAGAAGGCTGAAAGGAGCCCCGAGTGTTTAACGTCCGTGACTTTACTGCTAGGACCAAGGTCCCGTCGCAGAGGGTAGCCAAACAGGCTAACAGACGCCCCAGTGTGTAGGAAGAGCTTATTACACCTTAGATTTTAACTGCTAGAACACAAAAGTTCCTTCGCAGCGGGCAGCCTGGGAAAGGCTGGAAAGGTGCCTCAACGGATCTTGTCACCTGGGAGTGACACAGATCCAAACGCCTAAGCTCTCCCTATGTCTGTCCTTTTATGACCGGCTGAAGTTCTTTTAAATTGTGCTTGGTTCTATTACAGCAACTGAAGGAGTCAGGTTAAAAACTTAAACAGTTACAGGTTTATTAAAGGAACTTATAAATCATATGGTTACAATGGCTATTGCTCTATTTCTTAATTACTAGCAAAATATAGATCTTAAAATGGTTACAGGAAAAAGGTAAAGATAGAAAATAGAAAATAATGGTACTAAGTGACAGCTTAATCTTTAAAGAGCTCTAACACTATGTATATATACTTAAACAAAGGACCACATCTAGGTACAATTTTTACCCCCTTCTGTGCCTCTCGACTCCAGCGTGTCAGGCCAGGGCCGGTCTCTCAATTCCTCGGAAAGACGAATACGAGGTGGGCGTCCCCTCTGGAACCTCGGGAGGTCAAACACCAAACCCGACCAGCAGATAGATGGTAGATTGACACACAAAGCAAATGTGCTGCTGGGCTCATCTTTATACCCCTGGGGGCCCGTATTCTCTTTCTTATCTTAAGAGGCCAAATTTTACTGGTCCATTTTGTGGCGCCAGTTCTTACAAGCAGGTTACAAGTTAATTTACACTTGTAAGAGAGGAAGATAACTAAATTAGGACTGCCGGATGTTCTTGTTGGGCGGGAGATTCCTTCCCCCGTGGACGGGTATGTGTTCGTATCAATATGGGTTAAGTCAAGGGCACGATGTACAGCCTCTTGGTCAACAATTAGTTCGACCACCCTCTTATCTCTGCTTACAGTTGGTCACGGTCACTGAGCCAGCATATCTAAACCTCCTGCTCTAAGGTTTTCAAAGAATATGCTGTTTTCCAGCTCTTATGTGCCCTGCATGGTTTTAAGCAGACAAAGATGGATGTTAAAATGGGGCTTTATGTCTGGCTACAACAACTATGCATTTACTTTCTCAATTAAATTATCCCTACCTGGACCTTTTCTTTCAACTGGGAGGATGGATGATAACACCACTTGTGCTTCAAATTCCTTGATCCTTCTGCCCAATGCTACATAATCTGCAGTGACCCATTCAAGGTCATTCTTGGCTGTATCGTTAGTTCCCACATGGAGAAGCAGGAAGAGGTAGCAATCCGAAAGTTTGATCAGTTTTGGAAGAGTCTCAGTGACATCCTGAATTTGAGCTCCTGGTAAGCAGCACACTTCTCGAGATTCTAGGTCTGGATAGAAGATGGATTACTAAATCCCACTTAAGAAGGTGTTCCTGACGCCCCCCCCCCCCCCCTCCAGCCCCTATCTTCTTCTTTTGGGGCTGGTGGTCATGGAACCCCCAACCCTAGGACTATGCATCCCATGCCTTCTGGTAGATGGTGTTCTTTTCTGATTTCTTCCCTGAGAGGTTCCTGCCAAAACATTCTCCACCGTAGTGCCTATGGAGGGATCCTGATAGTGGTTACTTACTTTTACAGAAATGGGGGATACCTGTGTTGGCCTTCTTCTTCTAGAGGTTACATGTTGCCAGTTCTCTTCCTTGTCTTGTACTGCCCTCACTGACTCTTCAGCCTGCTGTGCCTGCAGGATTAAATGCTGCCTTCTATCGAGGAAGTGTTCATCCTCTCTGAAGGAACATAGGGTTGATACTTGGGCTTCAAGTCCTCTAACTTTTTCTTCCAAAATGATGACCAACTTGCACTTAGTGCAGATGAAATCCCTTCTATCTTCCAGGAGGAAGACAAATGTGGCACATGCCATGCTGTGCAGGTAACAACCGCAGACCTATCACTATCCATACCTGCCTTCCTTCTGAGAGATTCCTCAGAGGTTTCATCTTCCCTTTCTCTTTGTGAGAGCAGGATTACCAGCATCGACCAGAGTGCCACCGTCATTTTAAATCAGCTATCTTAACTAGATTGCTAATTTGAACCCTGGAAGATCGACAGTGGCAGCTTCGATCTTCCATTGCAGCATAGACATAACCTAAGGTGCCACAGGACAACTTGTTTTTAAAGATACAGAGTAACACGGCTATCCTGCTGAAACTTGTATATATTAAATGACATCTTTTTTATAAGATTTTAATAAATGGCATTTGTACAGTGCCTAATACAATGGGGTTTTAATCCAGATTACATCTTCCATAGGTGACTCACGGTAGCACAGAGGGGGCATGTCTACACTAAGGAATTATTTTGAAATAATAACGATTTTGAAATAGCAGGTCCATACTACAGGAAAGCCTCAAAATTAGTCTGAGGCAGGCTCCTTTATGTGGATGTGTTGCCTCGATTTAGAGCCCTGGGAAGAACTGGGGACTAATTACTTTGAATGACTTTAGGGAATAGTTATTTCAAATAGCAGCAGAGAAGTGTCCACATTAACGCTATTTCGAAATAAGCATTATTCCTCATGGAAAGCAGGAGTTGTTATTTCAAATTAACCAGCCAGTTATTTCAAAATAATGGGTTTGGTAGTGTGGATACTGCACTTGTTATTTTGAAATAAGGGGTGTTAGACCGGGGCAGGAAATACCAAAATCTTAATTGTCCCCTCATATCTTACTCCCTGTTTCTCTGGATGGCCTTCCTTGCACACCTCTTCTGCCTCCTCTTCTCTCCCCACCCCTTCAGGCAGCAGTTGCCTATGACAGCTTCTGTAATTTAGATAAACAACAATATAACAGGTGTCTGGAGATGCCAACATTAGTTCTTCCTGTTATGAAAACTATTGCTAAGGTCTTTAGTTGCATGAATGCAGATTGCATTGCACACACGCCTGTTTTTTTAAAGCAGCCTGCTTTTAAGCAGGCACTTATTCAGTTGTAAAACAAAGAACTAAATGTGAACAATTGCAGAAGAGAACAATTTTATTATCCTTTTTGTTGCTTTTAAAATTTCAGAGTAGAGCCATTTATATTCCCCTTTCACAGAGAAAATAAGCTTCTGCAATTTGAAAAACAGGGCCCCAATGTTCTATGATTTACTTCTGGAAAACCCATACCTCATGGTCCAGCAGATGCAAGAAGCTTATTGGCAGGGAATTCTAGCTCACAGACTCTGAGAGTCCTCTTTACTGGGTTCATTGACCAGGAGAACCATTTGCAGAGGCTCCTGTGAAATTTGAAAAGAACTGTTAAAGATCTTAAAAGCTTTGTTTTTTAAAACAGATTGTAGGAATCTTTGAAAACACTTATTTGCTTTATAGCCAATTCTAATCTATTTTCATATTACTGTTGGTTTTAAGACATTGTGTGGCTACTCTGATAAGAATCTATTTAGCATAATGAAGTACAATATCCTGGGGAGTGTCTACACTAGGGAATTATTTCTAAATAACTAAATTTAAAAAAATAACTCCCAAAATAACAAAATCGAAATAGAATTTCCACACTACAGGGAAACCTTGACATTAGTCTGAGGCAGGCTCCCTCAATGTGGATGCTCTACCTCAACTTAGAGCCACAGGAAGCACTCAGGAGTAATTATTTTGAATGACTTTGGGGAGTAGCTATTTCAAAATAGCAGGAGCAGAGTGTCCACACTAACGCTATCTCAAAATAACTTTGGAAATTAGTGTTATTCCTTGTGGAAAGTAGGAGTTATTATTTCAAAAGAACTAGCCCCATATTTTAAAATAACAGTCTTTGGTAGTGTGGATGCTCCACTTGTTATTTCAAAATAAGGGGAGTTATTTCAAAATCACTCTCTAGTGTAGAACAGTGCCTAGAGAATGACTCAACCATTTTCCTTGAAAAAGCAGGGTGTGTTCTCTGACCAGGAATCAAACCCCAGCCACAATAGCAAGAATACGGAATACTAGCCATGAGACAATCTGCGAGCTCTCGCTACTGCTGAACTACTCCCCATTGTTCTTGAGACGGCTCATGAAACATACATACGTAGAGCAGATTATCGGTATTAACCCAAGGTGTTATATGCTGGCCAGGGAAATGCAGTGGTCACTATATACAACTCAAGAGACAATACATCTTTATCACTGAAATTAAAAAAAAAATATCCATGCACACATCTAGCCACATAAATTCTCAGTATCACCGCTGAAATTCCAAAATCTCGGAATTTGTTATGATTACTATACATTTCAAAATGTTACAGTATTTTTAAAATTTCAGTAGAAAGCTATTGGAGTCAGTGAGTATATGGGTGACGTTTTCATTTTGGTAGTATGAAGGTGTGTGTGGCTTTCTGAACCAGATGCAACTTTTCCGGTCCTGATGTTTTCATAGCAAGGCATGTTGTACAACAATAGTTAATTTAAGAGGTAACATGGAACTGATGCCAGGTTATCAGCAGAAAGACTGAGTCACAGTCCACAATGCTTTATCTCACCCAGTTTGTTTTAAACACATAGAGCAGGGGTGAAGAATGGATGGATGGATGGATGCAGCCCCCAACTTGCCTGGATCTGGCCCCTGAGGCTCGGCACTGAGGAACCCACACTGGCACCCCAGCCCCTCTGCTGCTCCACCACAGGCTGAAACACGCAAAATCTGCTAGGTTGGGTCCTTCTAGGGTCTGTGGTTCTCAACTGGTGGTCCATGGTGACTTTTTCGGTGGCCCATAGGAACATTGTCCAAAGTCACATGGTGTTAGCAGGCGCTGTTGTTAGGCTGTTTTACGCCATGTTCACAAGCACGCAGCGCGTCATCCATAGCGTCACCTAGGACACAACTGTGTTGTGTTGCCAGTAACTTCCATCTGAGGCTCTGCGCATCAGTGTAGCTGCCACCGTTGTGCTGAGCGGTTGCTGTGTCGTTCGCCCTGTTCTACATGTGCTGTTTACAGGTGAGGTGTAGTTTGTTTATAATGGCAACGACAGGAGGAAATGTCAAGTGCAAGTATTCGGAGGACTTCATTGAATTCGGCTTCACTTGTCAAGAAAAAGAAGGCATGGATTTGCCACAATGTGTTATTTGTTTCAGAATCTTGGGGAATGACTCAATGAAGCCGGCACTCCAAGTACCGCTCCAAACATTGAAAAGCTTGTCAGTGAAAAGAGAATCAAAAAATCTGTTAATAAGAAATAAATTTCAAACCAAAATGTTCGTTGTCTGCTCTTTTTTTTATCATGTCTCAAAAAGGAGGTGGTACACGAACATTTTTTGATTGGCCTGGTGGTCCGTGAACTGAAACAAGTTGACAACTACTGTTCTAGGGTCTAGTGTTCAAGGGGAATGTGGGGAGTGTCTTTCTTTTTCTCAGTTGAGAGCCAAATTAGTGAGGGGTTGTTCTTGTTTTTCTTGCTTCTCACTTGTGTGCAGCTCCCCGACTGACTTTTCTCTGGGTCAGTGGCTCCCAACCCAAAAAAGGTTCTCCACCCCTGACATAGACCCACTATGACAATTCCAAGACAGGAAGGAGTTGCTCTATAAGTAACTTTAGTGAGTAGACTTTACAATTTGTAGACAAGAATTATTGATGGCAAGATTTATTGTGTCAACAGAAAGCTTTTCAAAGTATTTCTGCCTGCCTGCCAGCAAAATCTCCATCTTCTCTGGTTTAGCTTTAGCCAGCACCTTCTTGGGCAAGTGCCAACATTAGCCCCAGAGATGGTTATCTGGATAAAGTTGGTAATTACTTATAATGTGAAAGAGAAATACATAATCTGAATATTGTTGCCATTGGGGACCATGAGGACTCAGTTTCTCCTAGACGATGGATGCAGATAGGACAGAAGAGAGGTTTGATTCCACATGCCATTTCAGGCTTCTCTTGTGGCCCACTAAGTGTTATAGGGACAATAGAAGCATTCTAAGACAGATTGTGTAGAATGTTGTAGAGAAGCCCCAGGGTATGAATGCAGATCTTGCTGTTTTTACATTCCAGATTTCTTTAATGATTGAGGCTCATACAATGAATTTAACTTGCACTTATCATACTGGTTTTTATTGAATTAGAAATAGTACTGTTGTTTTCAAATACTATGGGCAGAACTGGTAAATGCATTTTATTTTCATGCTATAGAAGGTATTTCAAGTAAAAGAAAATGGGAGTAAAATGCACTATAAGAAAGTATCCTTCAATAACAAAAAGGAGTCTATAGTCATAGGCGTCTATAGCCTTAGGAGCTAAGTGAGGCTTTCCCGGTTTTGAGCAAAGGATTTTCAAATAAAGATTTCATCTTTTTTTCCTTAATTGTCAAAGTCTTTGGGTTTTGTAGGTCTTGAGGGCCCAATATATAGTTTTATAACCATCCATCAAGACTGAATTATTGTCTCCCATTAGTTTTAGTCCTTTTGCCCTCCAGCAGATCTGGCTTCATGAAAAGAGGTACAGTTTAATAAGAAGTGAAGTTTAATACAGTCGTTTCTCTGACTCTCAGCAGGGAGAGATGCTAGTCACTCACATGAAGTGCCACCTACCTAAAGTGCTGATTTGCACAGCAGGGTCTGGCAGTGAGGTGGCAGCAAGACAGGAGACATTTAAAGTCTCAAATACAGTACAAAAAAGTAGAGAATGTGAATGGAAAGAGAAAAGAACAACATTAGGAGTTTGAAACTTGGAAAAGTAACTGAAGAGAATGGAGAGCAGAAAAGAAGAAAGGGCTTAAAACTAAATTGCACATAATACTGTTGAACAAGCTATAGGGAACAGTAATGCATGGGTAGGGTATGCACTGGGATACAAGTGGCCCCCAACTTGTGACACGATTGGTTCCCGGGGAAGCGTCGCAAGTTGGGAGCGTTGTAACTCGTACCCTCATTTACTATAGGCTCCATGTGCCGTCATAAATATGGGCCGAGGACATAAGTGGGGGGTTTCGGCCCCTTTTTCACTTACAAAAATGGTCGTAAGTGCGGGGGAGGGGGATGTCGCAAGTTGGGCGGTCACATGTGGGGGGTTTCCTGTACCTAACATAATCTTTCTTTCTTTGTTTCTTTCTTCTACTCTAGGACTAAAATTTTAAGAAGTGAAAGTGTAAAGATGCCAAGTGTAGACCCCTACCAACCTAAAGGCCAAAGGAGCTTTTCCTTAGGAAACCCTATGAAAGATCCAGGATATTGCACATTTCAAAATGAGGATCTCTGAAAGGATAACTCCAGGAGGACATTCTTAATTAACACCAAACCACTCTCCTATTTATCAGAAATAGATTCCATAGATATTAATGTTAAGATCCACAGAGAAGTCTCATGGATCTTGGGAATATCCACTCTAGTCTAGCAGATTCACATAAATAATTAGAACTACTGAACTACTTCTTAGGTGCTTGGAAGGCGCACAACATCTTCTCAAATCCCTCTTGTGGTGGGCTCACAATATTCTCTCAAATTGATTTTCCAGAAGGAATGAAGTCCTAGTCATGCACTTTTCTGCCCTAACACTAAAGACCTCAAAAGTACCGATTTTTGCATAAAGTCAAAGGTGAGGAAGTTGATACTGTTTAGACTCCACCCTCATGCCAAAATAAAAATTAAACCACTTCCTTCACTTCCTATTCCATCCATAGGAAAAAAAACACCAAACAAACCAACCAAAGATTATGTGTACAGCCAGATGAACAGCTTCATGCCAATTGCTGTATTGAATATATGCTGAAACTGAAGGACTGCAAAGGGACACAGAGATGGTGCAACCTCCTTGGCCAAACAGAGAGGGGGAGTATGGCTCTGGCTCATTCAGCTCAACAGGGCTTTCAGTTCATTCCTGGGGTCTAGGAGTCTGAAAACCTTTCTGTTCCACCCACTGCACTCCACCTTTTAGCTCAGGGCCCTTGAGCTATACAAGGATTGTCAGGGTTTGCAGTCTCTGGTAGCTTACTGCTCAGTCTAGGCAGACAGACAAGCACACACAAACCCCAAGATTAAATTCATTACCTTAAAAAGGTTAATTTAATAACAAACCAAAAGATATACTTGATAAAGCATACCTGATTGCTAGGTATTACAGAGCAACTAAGTAAATCAAATTAAAACAGAGACAATCTCTGGGAACAACTCTTAGATGCAATCTACTCAGGATTAAACAAAGACTGTGAATGGCTCGCTAACTACAAAAGCAGCCTCTCCTCTCTTGGAATTCACACCTCCAGATCAGCTACTAGAAGTGGGCCTCATCCTCCCTGATTGGATCCACCTCGTCATCTCCAGCCTGATTCTGGCCTGCATATTTATACCTGCCTCTGGAAATTTCCACTACATGCATCTGACAAAGTGGGTCTTTGCCCACGAAAGCTTATGCTCCAACACTTCGGTTAGTCTATAAGGTGTCACAGGACTCCTCACTGCTTTTGCAGATTCAGACTAACACAGCTACCCCTCTGATACTTGAACTCTTAGCTGGTGAATGGGGAAGGGGAGGCATAGATTCACACAGAGCAGTTCAAACCAAACTACAAAAATGAAGAAAAATACCCTGATTGCGACTAGATACACTTTTTCCCTTTATTTACTCATGATCCAGTCCTGGTTCAGTGCACTTCCATGCCTTGAATTCCTTGGAGGCATGGTAGTCCTGACCTGGGTTTAAATCATCCTGTGTGTCTCAACTCTTGGTTTAACACTCCCCACACAAGGTAAATCTCATACGCAAGGTATCTTATACAATTTCAAATTTCAGCATTCTATCTCCATTGGTTCTTCTGGCTCCCTGCCAACAATCTTGCTAGCTACGCAAGTTTATCCCCTTAGTCACCAGGTGCTGGCCAGCACTCCTATCCATCACATCTCTTTACAAGATGCTGTCCCTGGGTGTCTCTCTAATAGTTGGTGGAAGAGCTCCTTTCTTAGTGCCTGCTCCTCCCTCTGTTAGATGCCTCCCTCTTCCACTTCCCAGCCCTTTTATCCTCCCAGCTGCCTTAGACTGCCAATCAGCAGTGGCTGCCAGTGCCTATATTAACCCTTTGGTTGCTGGACTAGTGGAGCATACATACACCTTAAGCCCTGGTCTACACTAGGGAGTTATTTTGAAATAACCCCCCTATTTCAAAATAATAAGCTGAGGGTCCACACTACCAATACCCATAATTTCAAAGTAACAGAGGTTTTTGACAAATGGCCCCGTCTACATGGGGCTTTTTATCGAAAAAAAAAAACTCTTCTGCAAAAAAGAATCGGAAGAATATATGCAAATGCGAGCATGATTTGCATATCCTCTTCTGCAAAAAAATGGCAGTGTAGCCGTAGCCAGAGCATGATGAAAATTGGCAATTTATCAGTATACTTATCCACTCTGGGGGAAGTCCCTTCTTTGTCAGCAAGTCAGCAATGGCCACTGCTATAAATATTCTCCTAGAAACAGAAAATAGCTATAGAAAGTGTTGACCGATTGCTTCATATTCTTTATACATGACTTCCCCAAATGTTGTGAGACCCTATTGTATTATTTTTCACCTCCAGTTTAATCAGACTATAACATATTCAGCTTCTTTTTTACATGGGTGCATTTTGAAATACATTTAGAAGTCGAGTCAAATTTATTCACGGTGCAAGTTCAATGACTTTGGTAGAATTTTATCTGCTGAACAACAGTCAAATTTGTTTCAAATAGTCCTGCTTTGGGGTTCCTTTAAGGGATATGCCAGGGCCACACGGGGCAGTTCCCCAACAGGGGCACACGCCTGCCCCTATTTCGAGGCCCTGGACCGCATCCTGGGGGGACGGGACGGTTGGTGCCAGCCCAGGGGGTAGTGAGTTGGGAGCAGAGGGCCCTGACCAGGGCATGGAGGAGGAGCCACCATGGAGGGTGCCACGCCGGCCAGATCCTCGAGCTGTCCCAGCAGCTGAGTCACCAGGGTCGTCCGGGGAGGCCACAACATGTAAGTGCCATCACTGTCCCCTTCCCAGGGAGATGGGGAGGGAGATCAGGGACTGCATGCATGGGCCTTGCTTACCACAGATCACGCAACAACCTGTACAAGTGCGAGTATGTGCCGTGCCACCCCTTAGCCTGATAGCCACACACGTATGAAGAGACCTGACATGCTCCTGACCCCGGGATGGGACACAGCAGGACGCCTTCCCTTCACAAGCCCCCTCTACACAGAGGCATGGGACATCTTCCCCCCACCTTGGCAGCACTATACACAGCACAGGGGCATGGGTGCGGACTTGGGGCAGCTCCCACTCCCAGGGATAGCCGGACATTCCGACCATGGCCTCTGTGCAAGCACAGCGGCTCTGACGGTGCAGGGCACGGTCATCCTCACCTCACAGAGAGGGGCTTCACCCACTGTGTCCCCAGGGCAAACTGACCACTTCCCTTCTTTTTCCACAGCCGCACCAGCTGCGCATGCAGGGTGCACCACCCTGCCCGGGACATCCTCCCGCACCCAAGGGCTCAGCAGGTCCACCACAACACTGCAGGGTTACTGAGAGCAGCAGCTGGGGTCTCTGCAAGCCCTGCACTGCACCATGGAGCAGTGGGTGCAGGATGAACGGGAGTTCCGGCAGGAACTGCTTGCCCAGGGTCATGCCATCTGTGCCCATCTGCAGACCCTGGTGCAGAGCGTGCTGCCTCGTGCTACTCCAGTGCTTGCTGCCTCCCCAGCTCCCGCTCCTCCTCCCACTCCTTCTCCCCCTCCCATCTCTCCCTCCTCAACCTCCACACCCCCCACCTCAACCTCCACACCCTCCTCCCCATCCCCCCGGGGACGCCAAGGCCCCCGCACTCACCGTGCTGGGAGACAGTTGGCCCGGCGAGACCCCCACCCCTGAGACCTGAGCTTCCTCTCCCCCTTCTTCCTCTTGCTTCCCCCTTCCAGCTCCCTCCTCCCAGGTCTCCCTCTCCCCTCCCCACCCTCTCTCTTCCCCTCTCCTGCCTCCTTTCCCCAGTCTCCACAGAGGTTCATCCCCTTCCCCCCCAGTTTTGTTAAATAAAGAGAGTTGATATTTTTGAATATATGTGTATTTTATTTGAAGCACAGGCCTCAGATAGCCTCAGGCAACAGCCACACAAAGACACTCCTTACCTAATGCCCTAATTCTGACCTGGTTCCGGCCAGCCTTAAATCCGAATCAGTGTCCACTCAGTGTGGACGCGGTATTTCAAAATAGCAAAAAGCTATTTCGAAATGCATTTTGGGTGTAGACGCATTATTTCAAAATAACTTATTTCGAATGAACTATTTCTAAAGATATTTTGAAATAATGCATAGTGTAGACATACCCTTAGTTTTTCAAAACTGTTTGAATAATCAACAGAAAAGACCACAAAAAATCGTTTGTGAATAGCTAGCTCTCCGATTCCCTATTTTACATTTCTTGCCCTGTGTTTTGTGTTTTATTTTCCAGAGCCACATCCAAGTACAGTGTATAGCTACGTTATGCAGATACAAGATTATATATCTATTAAGTTATAATGTTAAAATGGAAATTAATGATGCCGTGAACAAAAGAGAAAAAACTTTAAAAAAACAAAATCTTGAAGCACCTTAGAGACTAATAAAAATGTAGCTGGTATCATGAGCTTTTGTGGGCACAACAGACTTCTTCACAAAAGAGATTTATTCACAAAATTGAATGTTTTAGGACTGCTGTACTTCAAATTAAAGTGGAATTTTAATGTTACAGTAAGGTCAGAAGAAGGATGACTCTTCAAAAGTCTAATTTCTTGAAATCCATGATCAGTTTCCATGGTTCAGTCCTTGGCAGTTTCTATCTAGGGGTAAGCTTTTTTTTCAGACTAAGTCTTCATTTAGTTTCTACTGAAATGTTTCATATTTGTTGTTTTTTAAATTTTGCATTTAGCTATTGCCTTTTATCCCCAGCGTCTCCATGTGTTTTAATTAATATGTATAAACTGGAAGTATCACTTACCACTGTAAAGCAATCTTGAGCTGAAATGTGCAGTGTTTTAAACAAAACAAAACAAAATACAAGACTCCAACTAAACCTAGAGGCTGAATTTCAAACAGGAATGGATTTATACAAAAAAAAAATAAGGTTAACATAATCTTTACTCTCAGAAGGAGTGCCATAGGCTCCTTGAACATCACAGATAGTCAAGAATTTGAATGTATGCCTCATTTAAAAGGCAACACATTTATCATAATTAAATTAGAGGTCCTAATATTGAACTACTACCATCCCCTGGAACATCTGAATTGTTTCTTTTTTGTTAAACTCCTATTTTGTCCATCTTGGGAGAACTGTGATGAAAAACAGCATAAGGTGGCAAGGCTACAAGCCATACTCGATTATGGTATGAATAAATTAAGGGGGTTGTTTTTATTTTAAAAATTAGGTTGAGTAGGATTTCTGCTTTCAGAAATCTTATCCCAGTACCAATTCCTAGACAGTAACTCCACCTTAAGAACTAAATGTTCTAACACTATTGCATAAAGCAGTCTCTCTTGCTGCTCTCACAGCTACCTCTCCAAAGACCACTGCTTCCATGTACAACTTCCCAGAAAAAAATCTATTACCATTTCTTTCCGCTGACAATTTTTTTTTTCACATTCTAAGAAGAAACAACTGTGAAGATTATTTGACACCATCAGAATGGGCGTGGACTGGATCATTCATCACCAAAATAATTTTCTACTTTAGGTATTATCACCTTCTTATCCACAGTAACTCTGAGGGTATGTCTACACAGCAGCATTATTTCAGAATAACTGATGTTATTTTGAAATAACAAAATGTGCTTCTACACAGCAAACCATTATTTTGAAATAATGTTGAAATGAAGGACTTCTGACTCCAACTCCTATAACCCTCATTTCATGAGGAGTAAGGGAAGTCAAAGGAAGAGTATTCTGCCCCCAGAACACCTATGGGGGGGGGAGCTAGGTTGGGGTCATGTGCCCTTTGACTTCCCTATGCTCCAGGGCCAGAAAGGCTGGGGCTGCATGCAACCCACCCTCCCTGTGCTACCGGGCAGGAAGGCTGGGGCCATGTGCTGCCCCACTTCTCCGTGATGCCGGGGGCCAGAGCCTGGGCAGAAGAAGGTGGGAGGTTGGTGTGGGGTTGGGATCTTGCCTCCCCCAGCCCTACCTTCATCCACTGCCTGCGATCATAATTAAATCACCACTTAATCTTTTTGATAAATTGAACAGATTAAGCTCCAAGTCTGACTATAAGAAATTTGTGTTTATTCCTTAAATAATATTTATGGCTCTTTTCTGCCCTCTCTCTACATCTTCAAAATCCTTTTTACAATATTGGCACCTTGTGGAATGAGGTGTAATAGTTAACTCGAACTAAGGACTTAGTTCATATATACTTACTTATGGTCATATATAATTTCCAATTTATTAAATGAGATAACAAGAGTACTGATGTCAGAAGCCATGTACTGATTCCAATCTAAAATATGCTGATTGTGTTAATTTCCTAGCACCCTGCATAAGCCATCTGTTGGAGTACGCACAAGAGGAATGTTTAAGAAATTGAGGCTGTGAATCTGTGGTAGTGTGAGGGATGGAGATGTTTTGGTCTGCTGTTTGATGCTTTGATAAGACTGGGCAGAGAGGCAAAGAGAGTACTGCTGCTGTGGGTTACTTATACTATAAACTCTTATTTAAAACTGAATCAGAGGCATTTATATGGGTGCCGCTTGAATAAGAACATAAGAAAGGCCATACTGAGTCAAACCAAAGGTCCAGCTAGCCCCGCATCCAGTTGTCACGTGGTGGCCATTGCCAAATGTTTCAGAGGGAATGAACAGAACAGATAATCATCAAGTGACCATCCTGCCACCCATCCCCAGCTTCTCTGGCACAGGTACACTTCAAAGCATTGGACTGCATTCCTGCCCATCCTAATAGCCATTGATGAACATATGCTCCATGAACTTCTCTAGCTATTTTTGAACACTGTTATAATCTTAACCGTCACAACATCCTCTGGCAAGGAGTTCCACAGGTTGACTGTGTGTTGTGTAAAGAAATACTTTCACTCATTTGTTTTAAACCTGCTGCCTATTCACGTCCATTTGATGAACACTAGTTCTTGTATTATGAGAAGGGGTTGCCCGTTTATGTACCTTTTCTAATTGCAATATGTCTTTTTTAAAAGATGGGATAACCAAATGTGCACACAATTTTCAAGATGGAGCATACCATGGATATATATAGAGCTAATATGAGATTTTCTATCTTATTATCTATCCCTTTCCTAATGATTCCTAACATTCTGTTTGGTTGGTTGGCAGGCGGGAGGGGTGGGGGGGAGAGTTGACTGCTGCTTCCCATTGAGTGGATGTCTTTCACAATGACTATCCACAATGACTCCAGAATCTCTTCCTTGAGTGGGAACAGCTAAATTAGAACCCATCAGTATATATGCCTAGTTGGGATGATGTTTTCCAATGTGCATTACTTTGCATTCATCAACACTGAATTTCATTTGCCATTTTGTTGCCCAGTTACCCAACTTTGTGAGATCCCTTTGTTAACTCTTTCCTTGGCTGTTGACCTTTGCAGTGGAATTCATTCAGATAAAAGTAAAAAAGAACCAGCATATCTAGGCTGGTGTTTTACTGTGGGAAAATTTGGATCAAACTCTTTAACCCGTGTAAAGGTTACATCTTGAGAGGTGCCAAGTAGTTATGAGGGTTAGGCCCAGAGCCTGGAAACACTAACCACAGAGGACCAGTAGAAGAGTATCAATGAAATGATTATTCTCCATTGTAGTAACTAAAATTCCCAGATGCTCCTTTTGTTGTGCTGCAAATAGCAACACTGTATTGTACTGGAGTTCTGATTAGCAACTTTGTTGAAATTATACCCACTTAGATTGCTATCACTAAGAAAAATATAAGGCATGTAAATGCAGCTGAGTGTATGTTCTTCAGCCCCACTTGTCTGAAAATTTCAGGTTGGCATTTAAATGAAATTCAGAAATACTGCAGCAATACAAATACTGCAGCAACCTATCCTTGCAGCAAGCAAGTCCTCTGCATTTAACAGCAGGCAAACTGATTGTGAGAAAGTATTATGCACTTGGAAATGTTGAGGTCAGCATTAGCATGACTGATCTACTGAAGATTGAGGACTGATGCAAATTGAGCCCTGCCAGTGCTGGGAAGATGGTAACGTGGCAGTAGCCATATCTCTTTGTGGGTCTTTGCACACGTAATGATGATTTCAGAACACCCTGCTCATAAATATTTACTCCTTTGAGAAGATTGAGAGCAATTTGCTCATTTATTTCAACAGCCCATAATCAGTGTATACATGATCAAGTGATGTTCCTCACAGATGAGTTCCAAATAGCGTCAGTCATAATTACAAAGGATTGTTTAAAAAGTTCCTCTCTCCTTAGTGGGTTTTTGCACACCTCAGGAATAGCTGCAGCACACATACAAAAAAGCACTCAAATCAGTTTATCTTTGAAAAAGATTAGAGGAGTCACTGGTATTTTTGTCTGGTTTATAAGGGCTTGTTTATAAATGTCACACTTGTTAAAAAGAGAAGTAATGTTAATTTGCATAAGTCATATAAAAAGTTTCCTGAAAATACTAGTAAATATCAGGACTGATTACTACACCATTAATTCATTAAGCTACCTTCCGAGCAATTGTTCCTTTATAATATTGTATTGCTAGAGTCCTGAATGATATAGCACGATAATCTGAGACATAAGCACCTGATTCCACAATGTACTAAGCACATACTTAACTTTAAACACGTTAGCTGTCCCACTGATTTTTTTTTAAGACTATTGAATTGGAACCTAAGGATATGTCTGCATGGCAGTTAGACACCTGCAGCTGGCATTAGTCAGCTGACCTGGGCCAGCTGATGGTGTCTAATTGTAATGTAGACATATTGTAAGTGACTAAGAGTCTGAACTAGAATTCATTGAAGACAGTTCACATATTACCATTCACTTCAGTGGGTTTTGGGTGAATCCCTAGAAGTAGTATTCTTTAGAATATGAAAAAATAACACGAAAGGTACTTCGTTATCAGAGAGGTAAACATATTTACAATATGCCAGATTTGTTGTAACACAATTACCTGAAAAATTCATCATTATCATTGCAAGTACCAGTGACTCTAGAACTGAATAATGCTGGTTTCTAGAAAATTGTTTCCAGGCAATTCCATTAGGCCGAAATATTATGTATGTTCACAGCATAAATTACGGAGGAAGAAGAAATAAGGAGAGAACAGTAACTCAAAGGACAGGTGAGAAACAGCAGTGCACACACTACAAATATAATACAATTCTGGTGCTTTACTATCTCTCCTGTCCTGAAAAGAGGGAGTTGCATCTGTTCTGAAAACAGAAACTTAGTGACATTCAATGCAATTGATCCTGGGAGCAGGGGTGGCCACTTTGCGAAAGCGTTGGTGATGTCCAGAATGGCCAGAGATCACACCATTCCCCTATGCAAACTCCCTCTCCCTCCCACCTGCTTAAGACTCTGGGAGGGATTCAGGGTACTGGGTGCAGGCTCTGGGCTGGGTCAGGGGATTGGGTGCAGGATGCACATTCTGAGAGGGACTTTGGGTGCAGGAGAGGGTAAGGGATCAAGCTTTGGGAGGGAATGTAGGTGCAGGAGGGAGCCTGGGGTGCAGGCTGTTGGATGGAGCTTGGGTGCTGGGCGAAGGCTATGGGCTGGGGCAAGGGTTGAGGGTGCAGGTCTGGGAGGGAGTTTGGAGCCTGGAAGGGTGCATGTGGAGGGGGTAAGGATGTGATGAAGGAAAGAGTTTGGGGGGCAAGGAGTGGGAAACAGGGGTGGAAGGGCAGGCTCTGGAAGTGGCTGAAGGTGTGGGAGAAGGAAGCTTGGGGTGTGGTGCTTACCCAGGGCACCTCTTGTCTTGCAGCAGCTCCTAGGAGGGAGGGCAAGGGATATCTGTGCGCTCTGCCCACAGGCACTAATCCCATAACTTCCCATTGGCTGCAGGGATACATAGGGTGGGTGCAGTGTGCGGAGACACCCCTGTTGCCCCAGGGGCCACAGGGATACGCTGGCAGCCAGATAGAACAAGCGGGAAGGAAGCCACTCTAGCCCCGCTGTGCTGCTGGTGGTGGCAGTGTGGGCCCCCAGGCCATTTTAAATTGCCTAGGGGTGTCAAGCAGACTAGGAGACAACTGGCGGTGCTGGAAGAGCCCAGGGACAGCAGATGCGGCTGCAGGAAAGACCCAACCTCAAACTTTGAAGGAGCTGGGTCCCTGAGCCAGGAATATTATTGGTGCCTGGGCACCACAAGCCCATATAACTTGCTGCCCATGCCTGAAAGATATTTCTTCAGGCCTAAATGCATAACAAGACATCATTTTCAATGAGACCAATTTTCTATCTCAAGCAATGTGGTAACATTCAGGAGGTGACCTGCCCCCCATGCACCACCAAGATTTAAATTGCTAAATGGGGGGGGGGACATGCTTCTTCCTTTCCTTCACTGTGGCTTTCCCTGCACCCCTCCCCTCCCCCCACAGACACTAGACACCCCTACAAGCCTCTTAAGCAAATTATAAATGAATGGAATGGAACAAAATTCAATACATAAAGCTGAAATGCTAGTTTTAAATGTAGGTTTCTGGATGTTTGAATACCCAAAACTTCAGAAAATTATTTCTGAGGATCTAACTTCTTTACAAGTACGAACATTTTTCAAATTCATTTTCTTGAAGGCATATATGCAGTGGTGTCCCAATGAGAAAAAGCAGATTCAGATTAATCATAGAAATAATTAAAAATACTAAGTGGAGGTGTAATGGCAACACCCTTAATAATGATAATGATTTCAATATGCTTCTGCTTCTCCTTTGTAATGTAGGCAGGAATCAGATCAAGCAGTGACATTTTAGAAGGAAAAAACAGAGGAAGAGCTATTATGAAGTCCTCTTGAAGAACTCTGAGGATATATCTACAATGCAGGCTAAAGTTGAGTTAAGATATGTAACTTCAGCTACGTTAATTGTGTAGGTAAAGTCACAATAGCTGAATTTGGCTTTTGGCACTGTCTTCCTTCAACACTCTTCCTTCATTTCCCTTACTCCTCGTGAAATGAGGGTTACAGAAGTCGGAGTAAGAAGCCCATTATACTGAAATTATTTATTTGCACAATAAGGTATTGATATTTTGAGCAGCCACAGGCTAGCAGTATGAGGACCAAAGTAATACATTAAAGGAATTGGGAAGACTACTATTGTATTGTGCCTAGCAATTGTGCCTGGTAAAGGGATTCAAGCTTGTATTGATTTATATGATGTAAGTCATGGTGAATACACAGTCGTTCTCTGGAGAGAAGCTAGCCCCTCCCTCTGACAAAATGGAAAAAAGGGGTCTCTTCCCTCAGTGGGAAGGGACGTGACAGTTGGAGGAGAAGAGGCAGATGGTAAAGGGAAAGTGGCAGGAGTGGGGGGAAAGCTTGAGAGAGGGACAGAGAGAAACAAAGAGTCTGAGACTAATAGAGAGAAAGAGAGAGCGGGAAAAGGTCAGCTAAAGGGATGGAGGGAAATCAGGACAGAGACAGCAAGAGTGAGGAGAGAGGCTAAAACTGGGCTGGACAAACAGACATGGAGGAGAGGGTCCCATCAACAGAAGGCTGGTTGATCAAGAAAGTCCAGGTTTAATCACATGTTCCTGAGTGTCCCTTCAAGTATGTTCTGAGCAGCAGTTCTAGTAATTTACAATCATTGAATCATGTTGTCCCAGAAGTCATTAAAAGGAAAACTTAAGGTCATTTGGATTCCAGGGATTTGGTCTAATGTTCACCCCCAAAACCAAGCAGCACTGAAGTCAGCTCCATCTCTTTAGGAAGTCACCAATGGGATAAAAAAGCAACTGGAAGCTATGCAAATGATACTACATGTACTACAATTACAGGAGTCAGTCCTTCATTAGGTAAACACTTGATCCAATGTACATTAGTCAATACAAGGCACCATTAGATTTCTGTGGGCATTGGAACAGAGCCTAAATTAATAAGGTGCCTGTAGATCTCCACTTGTTTAATAATCAAGTATTTGCAGTAAGCAGGAACTTTTTCCTATCCAACTACGTCTGGTCAGGAGTTTGCAACTTTTTTCCGCAGATATAGACCTTGTAACCCAGGCTTCAAGGGTAAATTACATTGGTGAGATTTATGTGGGGCTATATTTCTCTGCAAGTCCCAAAGACCATGCCTCAAATAATGAACTAGGATCATTCCCATACCAGTAACTTTGCAGTTCTCACTATAAGGGTGAGGGAGCAAAATATATTTGACACATTTTCTCACAATGATGTAATAAATAGCTCTTCTTTATAAATTTCTTTTAAAAATCCAAAGGATTTATAGAAAATCTTGGAAACACCTCACAAAAATAGATCAGAAGAAAGCTTCAGATTTTATAGACAAATGTCATGCATATTATCTGCTATCTTGGCACAGATGATGAATCAGACACCATCCATTAAACATATGCTACACAGAGAAACACATACATGTGCAAGAAAACACTGATGGGTTATGTTAGGACAGCCCACAAGGCAACTAAATGACATGTTGAACTCTAGTCTCCATTGGATGTTAACTAGAAATTTATAGTTATGCCTTAGAGCTGGAGTGACACTCTTAATTTTTCTTCAAGAAGAATTTAGCTGGGCAACTTTTCATCCACTTTGGCAAATCTGAGGATACCAAGGAAGTTGTTCTGCTCTTGACTAATAACAGAAGTGTGTTGGAAGGAGTGGGGTAAGGAATAGAACGATTACGTACTGTTTTCCAGTGAAAGCTAGTGGTTGGTCTTGCCTTTTGATTAGAGCCAACAACATTCAATCTGCAAGAATCTCATGAAGAAAGAAGAGAGGGACGTGATTTTGAAAAGTGCAAGACATATTTTACAAAAAGAGATAATAAAACAGCATCTTCTCAAAAGACACTGCAGAAAAATAGCAATATCCAGGTAGGAGAACAAGTCCATGAAACTAATATCCAGGTTTCAATCAATGTGTCAAGATGAGTTTCAGTTTTGTGCCTTTTGATTATTTTTAGGCATCACAAAGATCTTTAGAGCTCTTCACTTTTCTGCATGGATGCATTTTATTTTTTTAAACTAAACATTCAAATTTCACTGATGCAGAGAACAAGCATACCTAGTCTTAACTCCTTGTCCTGCTATAGCTTTAAGCAACTACTCATATATTTGGTAGAGATGTGTTTTGTGGAGTTGAATGTTAGTGAGACGGGAATGTTATCACTCATCAGTATTGTGATGCCTGACTCCCACTATTGTAATTAATTTAGGGCCAAGGTCTGCTATTGTTACCAAAACTGATTAATTTCATTAGAATCAATTATTTGCAAAGCAAGGTGATATTCAGCATGGCTGCGTCTAGATTGGCATGATTTTCCGGAAATGCTTTTAACGGAAAACTTTTCCGTTAAAAGCATTTTCGGAACAGAGCATCTAGATTGGCATGGACGCTTTTCCGCAAAAGCACTTTTTGAGGAAAAGCGTCCGTGCCAATCTAGATGCGCTTTTCCGCCAAAAAGCCCCGATCGCCATTTTCGCGATCGGGGCTTTTTTGCAGAAAACAAATCTGAGCTGTCTACACTGGCCCTTTTGTGCAAAAGCTTTGTGAGGAATAAGAGCCTCCGGAAAAGGGCACTTTTTCCGGAGGATCGGGGCCAGTGTAGACGCTCTTTTCCGGCTTTTTTAAAAGCCGGAAAAAAGCGGCGGACATTTTTATTTAAATGCCGCGGGGGATATTTAAATCCCCCGCGGATTTCCCTACGACGACTGGTGAAATTTACATGCCCCTTCCGGAAAAGGGGCCAGTGTAGACGTAGCCCATGAGTAAGGATTGCATGGCCTGTAGTAATAAAATAACAGTGTTATTGTTTATTATTGTGTCTTACATATATTAGCTATCAAGAAAACTTGAATTTTGTGCCAGTCACCAAGTTGCTTTTTTTCTATTGTCATACTTGCCAGACAGAGCCCTGTTTTATAAAAATGAATATTGCACACTGATGTTACTCACTGTTTTTAATTAAGTTTTCAAATCTTCCACTGTATTATTGAGAGACTGCAGCTGAAACAAGTCCCTGACCTATGAGTGTTTTGACTGTATTGTTCCATTTTGAAAATGTCTCCATTGATTACTAGTGAGTTCTTACAACATTTATAACTTGATTTTTTATTATACGATAACTTAATAATACATACAAATATTGAAATTCTAAGCAGACGACATTTGTGTACCCACGGTGGGCCTGGTTCTTCCCTCACCAACAAAAGGGTAAAATCAGGAGTAACTTTACTGACGTTATTTGAAAAGAGCCAGCAAAACAGGGAAGATTTAATGTGATGAAGAGACTTAATACCGAGTTTGCATTCTGTCTGTACTTGTCCCAATTTCCATTGCAGAGAACAGTTGTCCATGACCCTGCTCACCTTACATATCAGTTATCTCCTGAAGCCAGTGGAGATCACTAAAACATTCAAGCTGAAGTTTCCTAATATACAAATCAAAGAATTACTGGCAGGACATACCCCACAGGTCCCTAAATTGTTTTAAGCTAATTCCCTAATTTTGGTCTGAAATAGTTCAAAGTTTTATTGTTGTTGTTGTTTGTTTGTTTGTTTTACCTTCAGGCAAGCTGCAAATCTCATTTTTTTAAAGGTGGCTGTTAGGGAGAGTGATGTTGCCAAAAAGTGTGGATTTTTGCACAGAGGTGTGCAGGGTTATGTTTTAATTCATTTACTCTATGCCCCAGAGCAAAGGGGCAAGGATTGTGGGAAGAGAATTGCAAAATATTTTACATCACCTAAGATGATGCATAAGGAAGCAGCCTTGAGCCAGCATGGGAGAGTGAGTATGCTATTTTCTGTCTGAATAGGCCAGCAACAAATTACTATCTCCTGGAGCAAAACAGCAGCAGCATAGCTTTCCAAGCAATAATCCCTTCTCTAAAAGGCCATACTCTATCTCTAGTCCATAATCCAGAACATGAATTTTTTTAGCACTCTTCCCTTTCCCACCTACATTATTCCAGTCATTATAGGAAACCAGGTTTTCCTCTCACTGCTCTCCTCTGTGTCCACTCCTTGTCTAAGCTGTGTTTTGTTCATGCTGCAGCCACAGTGCTGAATGCTGATGAGACTAAGCTCTGACCAACCCCAGGCACTCATTTCCGGGTAATTACTTAGTACCATAGCAACACTTACAGGCCTTCAATTTCCTGACAGAGATGCCTGTCTGAAAGACAACAATAGATATTCACAAGTTTGTTTGTTTTTCTGTTTAGCCAGAGAAGCTTGTTAGGAAGAATCATTTAACTATGGCTGGACAGGGGTGGTACACAGAGATAACAGCAACCGTGAGAAAGAACATGGATTGAAGGAAGTTGTAAAGATGGGCTGAGATGTAATGTAACATTTCTCTCCCCCCTACCTATTTAAAACATCCAACACTGGTACCAAAGATCTGCATGTGTTATCCAATGTGTTCTATATTTATAATTCAGTAAAATGCATCATAAATTAATAAACCACAGTCAAAACAAAGGAATTGCTAAACATACAAGGCTGCATGGAGAATAGATTATTAGAAATGAGAAGCAGCAATTTACCTATTTAGTTTACATTGCAATATAACCCTCAGTTCAACTTATGTGCCTTCAGTTATGAACTCAAATATCTAATATTGTCTCCTTCTGAGGTTTCACTCTCCCCCCCATCTTTCCTTAGGCACAAAGAAAGATGTCTGAACTATAAAATCACCTTTGCTACCACTCCCCCACTGCCTGCCTCAGCACCACATCCCTATTGTACACTAACGTCACAGTGAAGCATCATGACTCTGGGTTATGTGCAAACATCAGAACTAGGCAGGTGATGTCCCACAATGTATTTAACAAATGAGGAAGCTAAGGAGCAGCTATTGAGCACTAAAGAACCAGACATGTTGGGCTTAAAATCCAGGAAGGATGAAGCAGATCTATCAGAAGGCCTCCTCGTCAAAAACTTAAATCCAGGCCCGCAGACGGAAGGGCGGGGGGGACACACGGGGGCACTTGTCCCAAGACCCAGAAATTCAAAGGGGCCCAGGGCTCCTGGCCACTGCTGCTGCAGCACTGATGATGTCCGGAACCCCAGGCCCTTTAAATTGCCACTGGAGCACTGCACCATGTGCTCTGTGCAGCTCTGAGGGCAGGGAGGGGTGCACTATGCTTTGGGTGGTATATAGTGCTGGCTAGCTCGCTTCTTCTATTCAAGGCCCCGCCCCTTCCAGGAGTGTGGAGCCACGCCCCACTTTGTCCAGCGGTCACACAGGCTGTTGGTTCCCCTGCTTAAATCAAATATGTTGGCATTCAAGACAGTTAATTATTCTTTTTTCCTGTACACACACAGGAAAAAATAACCCTCCGATGTAACGCACCTGCAGTCAACAGTGTTGTGCCATGGAACAAGTTCAGCCAGTTTCTTTAACAAAAAAAAATGTAATGGGGTCTCACGTCCTACAATGTTGAAGTTAGCTCTGCTATCCGATTCCACACTCTTGGATGTGCCAATCGATACACTAAATGCAGGCAAACAATAGTCTTTTATATGGAAATGTAAATATATGTAGCTAGGAAAAAGATACTTACATAATGGGGGATTCTATCCTGAGAAACAATAAATTTGAAAAAGATTCAGAGATCATAGCAGATAATCAGCTGAACATGCACTCCTGGTGGGATGCCGTAGTCAAAAGGGCTAATGCAGTCCTGGAATGCAAACATGGGGTAATATTGAGCAAATAAGTAGCAAAGAATTTATTTAGGACTAGTGTGACCATTGTCCACAATTGAAGAAGGATATTGAAAAATTAGATAGGATTTAGAGAAGAGCCACAAGAATGATACAAGTTTAGAAAATACAACCTATAGTGACGCTCAAGCACTTTAATCTGTTTAGCTCAGCAAAGAGAATGTTGAGGTGACTCAATTACAAGTATCTACACAGGGACCAAATATTTGCTAATGACCTTGTCAATCTAGCAGAGAAAGGTATAACATGATCCACTGGCTATTCAGACCAGAAATAAGGCATACATTTTTAACAGAGCAAATAACCACTGGAACACTTTACTAAGGGGCTCTGGTGGATTCGCTGTCACCAACTATTCTGAAATCAATGTTTCTGCTTTTCTAAAAGAGCTGCTCTAGGATTTATTTTTGGACATTCTGTTGCTTGTGTTATACATAAGGTTAGACTTGATACTCACAATGGTCGTTTCTGGCCTTAGAATCAATTTATTCTTGTGTGTTCAAATGATTATCCCTCTAGCCAAACCAAATTCTGACCTGCCATCCCAGAGGTAAGCAAAGAAAATCCAACAAAAAACAAAGGAGATGTTCAGCACACGGAGTTTCGGTTTTATGTGTTTTTTTAATAAGGGCCAACATAAAGGGAAGAGAGGTGAGGATATAGGAAAGGCAGCAAAACACTGCTAAGTGTACCATGCTAAAAAGAGGTAGCTGTATTAGTTAGTAACTTTAAAAAAACACTAGTAGTCCTGTGACAACTTAGAGACTAACAAACAAATATATATTTCCCCCACCCCACTATAGAAAGGATGTGGACACATTGGACAGGGTCCAATGGAGGGCAACCAAAATAATAAGCGGGTTGGAGCACATGACCTATGAGGAGAGGCTGAGGGATTTCAGCTTATTTAGTCTGCAGAAGAGAAGAGTGAGTGGGGGATTTGATAGCAGCCTTCAACTTCCTGAAAGGAGGTTCCAAAGAGGATAGAGAAAGGCTGTTCACAGTAGCAATGGATGGCAGAACAAGGAGCAATGGTCTCAACTTACAGTGGGGGAGGTCTAAGTTGGATATTAGGGAAAAAACTATTTCACTAGGATGGTGGTGAAGTACTGGAATGGATTACCTAGGGAGGTGGTAGCATCTCTATCCCTAGAGGTTTTTAAGTTCTGGCTTGACAAAACCCTGGCTAGGATGATTTAGTTAGGATTGGTCCTGCTTTGGTCAGGGGGCTGGACTCGATGACCCTGAAGTCTCTTCCAGCCCTAGGAGTCTATGATAATATATATATTTTATCATGAGCTTTCATGAGCTTTTGTGGCCAAAACCCATTTCTTCATATGAGATGATCTTGTAGCGTGCTGTGCACTAAGGCTGTTGTAGTACAGAGAAGATTACAGGTGTAGTTGGAGACACAACCAGCCTTGTATTGGCAGAGATCACTAACACTTGCAGGCAGTTGGGCAATTGAGGTGATTGACTTAGTAACTGGGTGGTAAGACATGTAATGAAGAGAATGAGGAAATAAAGGGGGAAGTGGGTGGAGGAGAGAAGCTGGGTGAAAGACTCCTGCTCCTTCTGTACAATTTGATGAGTAGCTTAAAGGTATTCTTTCAGGCTAGCTGTCCTGAGACTCCACTTTAGAATCCAGGGTTCTGGATGTAATCTCAGAGTCTGCCGTCTCACAAACACCTAACATTATACCTGTCAGGGGGGAAAGTGAACCCCCTGATGAATCACCTTTACTATAGCTGAATAAAGATTTTTCAAATTAATTGATGGAATTCAGTCCTCAGAAGAAAAAATGCATGTCTTCAAATTTGTGGAGTGTGAAATAAATCTAAGAAAAAATGTCTATGCTTCTTTGACCGGAATAATTACCCTGTCTCCTGTTACAGCCTCCAAGAACAAGGGGCACATTCTGTTTGCATTAGTCATGCAGGAGCCACTGTGACAACTCCGAGTCACACTGAAAGTACTTCCTTGATAGTTCCAGCTTTATATCTCCATTTCATTTAACCTGATCAATATGGCTGGATGACTTACTTAGGGTCAGAGACTGGTGCTTGGGTGAGAGCCAGTAAGCTGACACTGAGCTGAAGCAGATCTGAAGAAGCACTTATAGTTTGATTTTAGCTTTAGAAGACCTGGTGAAGGTTATTTCAGCTAACAATGGATTTCTGTTAACATAGATGTGTGTTGTAATGAACAAGATTCTGTGATGGATAAAGAGTACTTATAATTTAAATACATTCTGTGATTGATAAGAGATTTATTATGGCAGATGTTTTCTGTGGTTGATGAATTAATGATCTACTGGAGGATGTTTTTAACTCATTAGAAATTGCTTGATTACACAGATGTTCTTATTCATAAAGTCTACGTTAAAGATCTTTTCCATCAATCATGTAAACTAGTTTACCAGATAAAAAGTTCCATAAATTATTAGGTATTTTGAGAGATGGAAAACAATGCACATAAAGATCAATTGTGGAGAAGTGTTGCCTAGGAATTTTGTAACTACAGGAAACCCCCGTGATGCACCAATCCACGTTGCGACCCTCCAACCCCCCACACTGACAACCATTTTTGTAAGTGCAGAAAGGGCTGAAACCCCCCGACTTACGTCCTCAGCCCACATTTACAACAGTACACGATGCCTATCGTAAATGAGGGTTTGAGTTACAACGCCCCCGACTTGCAACATTTCCCCAGGAACTGATCACGTCGCAAGTGGGGGGAGGCCACCTGTAATAAGTTAGTTAGTTATAACGAATGTATGTTATAGCCAAAGGTTTGGATTAAACACAAGATGTAGGCCTCAGACAGACCAGGCAGCTTTGTTAACTTAGCTCCAGCTATAGAATCATAGAATCATAGAATAATAGGACTGGAAGGGACCTCGAGAGGTCATCGAGTCCAGCCCCCCACCCTCAAGGCAGGATCAAGCTCCGTCTACACCATCCCTGACAGATGTCTATCTAACCTGTTCTTAAATATCTCCAGAGAGGGAGATTCCACCACCTCCCTTGGCAATTTATTCCAATATTTGACCACCCTGACAGTTAGGAATTTTTTCCTAATGTCCAATCTAAACCTCCCCTGCTGCACTTTAAGCCCATTACTCCTTGTCCTGTCCTCAGAAACCAAGAGGAACAAATTTTTAATATTGTTTAATATTAGCATGTTCTGATGTTAAAGCAAAGGGATGGAATATTGTAATACATACTGATGTTAATATTAGGTGAGGCCTTGTAGTAGATAGAAGTTTAATGTTGAAAGACTTTGTAACTTTGTTAAAGTGACTAGAAGTACCCTTTTGTCCCATACTGCAGTTGTGTAAATATATTGTTTGTGTGAATGAGAGAGAGAGAGAATGTTTTAGGAGAGATAAGTGTGAAGTCCACTGCATGCTCAAATGGTCAGAGGAGGGCCCGGAGACTCAGAAGCACCAAATAATTATCAACTAAGTGAAGGCTCACTGAAGATGCAGATGACCAGGGCAGACTGACGAAACCTGAAGTTAGTGGCAAGCATCCCTTGATAGGGAACAGGTAACAACTTTTGCCAAAAAGACAATACCTCCTAAGGGTCATCAGCATATGGATATCAAATGACTGTGAGAACAACTTCTTTCCAATAAGCATATTTTGAAGAAAGATTGATTGTAATGCTGAGTGACTGATTAAGGCCTAACAAGGCAAAATGCATAGATTTACATGGAAGGAAAATCCTATAAGAATGGGGTGTCTTGTATGATTCTTTCGGTTCCCATCCTACTAATGGAGCATCAGTCTGGACTGATAAGAACCCAGCTCCTTTCTCACACCTAACCTATCTGGCCAATAGGTTGGGCCGAGCAACAGACAGGTAATTATTCCATCAGCAGGGCATGCTTGTGTGTGTGTGTGTGTGTAAATGCATACACTACTTTGTTATATTATCAATAAATGTGGTGTGTTGCCTTATCCCCCTGAAAAAGATCCCGTGTGCTTCTTTTAAGCATAGCAGAAGTGTCTTCTCTTCACCAAAAAGGAATATATTGGTCCCATACCCTATAAAAGAGAAGAAGTTTGGGAGTTTTATTGGAAGTGGACAAGTAGCTATCACTACACCATTTACAGAGGCTTTGCTAAAGTATGCTATTGACTATTAATTTCAGTAAATAATACCAAGTGAGCTGACCTCTCATATTGTTAATATCATTATTAAATATGATAATGCAACATACTGGTTCATGGCCTAAGGAGCTCTATGAAGTACAGGCCACTCCGAAACTTCTTCTGTCTTTCTGTTAAACTGAAGCAAGTTGATATTCATTCCTTTATTGACGAGCTAGAGTTATGGTAGTATGTCAATTCCATATCAGTTGGAACATTTTGACTAATTTTCCCAGCTACTTCTGGATTGCCAGGTAACCAAAAAAACCACCACTTTTTAAATCTTCACTAGGCTAGAAGCGTAACTAGTCCAGTTCACTTGTAACTAGAGATGAACAGAAAAAAGATTCCATTTCACAGCAACTTTGAAGGTTTTGAAAATCATTTTTGTTCTGTGTTGGAATAAAAATACAACCTTTTGAAGGTTTTATTAAACTGAATTGGGTTGAAATGTTATTTTTCTAATAAAAAAAGACTAGGTCTTTTCCCCTCCATTGCTCTGATTCAGAAAATTCACTCTGACCCTGAAAAAAACATCCTGTCAAAACATTCATCATATCAATGTTTTCACCACATATTTCAGTTTCAACAAAATGGCTGTTTTTGATGACAAAACATTTCATCAAAAAGTTTCCCACCAGCTCTATTCATAACTTTTTCATCCAGGTGCAAGATTTATTACAGTTATCCAGGTCTGTCTCACATCAAAAGCTGAATTGCTACAAAGTGCTCTGGCTACATCTGAAGAGCACTAGAACTTTTGAAAGTTACTCAGAGATGCCTCACAGCTGTATTCCATGAGTTGCACTGATTGCCAATTTATTCTGAGGTGCAATTCAGTTTGCTTCACTCTGTGATATGACCCCTGCTCATCTATTTCTTAGGAGTGCTATAGTCCATTCCACTGGAGTCCAAACACTTTTTTCTCCCATTAATTTCAGTGGAACCTGAAAGTGCCTACATAGACAGGTAAAATATAACATTGGAATCATTCATTTTAGTGTCAATGCATACTACACATGTATAAGAAAGTAGGAATGAGAACATTTTCTTACCCTCAGAGTAACAATTGACAGCAAAATCAAAGGAAAAATGAACCTTCAGTTTGGTACAAGAAAGATTCTGGGGCCTGCATACTTTTTAATACCATCTTGTTTCCTTAAATTATTATCTAAGACACTCAAATTCTAGCAGCAATTCTAGCTTTCATTCTCAAATGTTTATGCAGCTGAATAGGGTGCAGCTGTATTGATTAAAATTCCTAACTTACACAAGTGGTCATCACATATGAAGAGCCATCTGTTATACCATACATATAGCTTTGCTAGCTGTAATTGAGTCATGAGCCATGATTTAAGATCTGGATGAAAAAAACATTGAAAAGATATCTAAAAATCCTCATTTTCCTTTAACTTGTTAAAATATCAAGACTTTTGAAGTCACCAGCAATCTTCTTCTTTGTACTAACTGCTAAAATGGGTTCTGTATCAAACAGCAGCAAATCAATATGTATCCCCTTATTGCCAGAGTGCAGTTACAGTGGATATGAATGAACTGCATACTAATTATAACATCTTATTTCCTAGGAGATCCAGCAATGGGTTGTTACTAAGACATTATTTTCAATGGGGATAATCACCTGAGAAATGGTAAAACGAGGTAATCACTTCTAATTAGGACACTGCCCCTATTTATGCTGGACACCTTTATTCCTACCATTGGTAGGAGAAAATTCTAATGATAGGCCAAATTTACCCACAACATACTTCCACCAAAGCCATGTGAGTTAGGCCTAGGACATGATGAATCTGACTCATTGTTGGTTGTGAATAAATTATCTCAAGTTATGTATTTTTGGAGAGACTATGTGTTCTGCTGACCTAGGAATGCTGCAAATTACTTTCATTGTTCCATTGCTGTTATTGCCAGTGCTGCTCAAGGAGGATTTCTTGGCACTAAGCAGAATATATATCTTTTGTTGTTTTTGTATATTTGTGCAACTCATTTATATATGAAAAAATAATATTTAATGTTTGCTAACAGGATATGGAATGAAGAAAGGAGTCAAAGAATATTAAGATATTCTGCACACTGTGGGCTTGAGTCTGAAAGTCCTTGCATGGCTGGCAGCAACACACACAAGGTTGTTCAAAGTACAGTGCAAGTGTGAGCAGAGGCTACACTTGTGCATAAGCAATGTAAAGTCCTAACTGCAGCTCTCCACCCGCAGGGGGGAGGGCACAAATGTCTCATGCATCTGCTCCTGTTAGGAAGAGAAAGAGATGCAGTTTATTCATGCCAAGTTGTACTCTCTATGTCCCCTGCACAATGAGAGGAGGGAGGAAGCAGGAGGCTGAGCTCTTCTTGATCCTTCTTCCTTCCCTCCCTCCCCCACCATGTAGGGCTGCTTCACCAAGCCTGCTGCTGGAGTCCCAATGCTGCTGCTTACTTTGAAGACCTTCTACTGGTGAGAGGAAACCCAGCAGTACGGAAGGTGAAGCAGCCCCATAGAGAAGGAGGAGGAGCTCAATCTGCTGCTTCCTCTCTCTCTCTAGCTGCAGCGGAAACGGACAATGATGCTGCCAGAGGGAGTGCTACCTCCTCGCTGCTTGGCATAGGTCCCAGAGGTGTGTAGAGCAATGCACGGGGGCGGGGGGGGGGAGGGCGGCACATGATCCTGCATGCTCCACCCATGCATTGCCTGTGCTCCCATGTTCCATTCAAAAGCATCCAGCAGATGTGGACTGCGATCCGCCCATGGAATATCCTTGTCCTAGATACTGAACCAGGCTCTTGCACCACCTCCCACCAGCCACCACCTGTGCATGCAAACTGAAGCTAAGCTGATCTCGTGCTTATGCTCTGAGTGATTCCTGGGATCCACCACCCTCCAGCCTCCTACCACAGAGTGGTCCCGAGAGCCTACCCTGCAGCTTCACACTCCCCTCACTACCGAGTGGTCCCCAGAGTCCATCCCTAGCTTCATGCTCCCCCTGCACCGATTGCTCCCCAGAACCCACCTCTTCATCCAAGAGCTGTCCTCAGAACTTACCCCCCCAGCCTTATGCTGCTAACCCCAGAGCTCCCCACACACTATAGTCTCTTGCCCCCCACTCCTGAGCAGTTCCTAAGCTTCTCCATTCTGGTCTCATGTCTTCTCCCAGCCAAGTCCTTGAAGGCCAGTACCTGGAGCCATCTCCAGCTTCCCAACTGCCCCTTTCCCTCCACGGTCTGCTTATAGTCACCCATTTCTGCCAGATCCCAGCCTCTCACTGGGGCTGCTGTCTGGAGTCTCCTTGGTCCCCCTGCTACCTGGAGCCTCCTTCCTGTCCTTTTTCTGCCCCAGCCCTCAAAGGCGCATTGGACTGCTAGCTGGGTCATAATCCAATAGCTTCAGCTCCCAGCTCAGAAGTACTCACAGACATTCATATGCTGCTTTGCTGCTCTGATCTCAGCCCGCTTTCACCTGCCCCTGCTTGCATCTCTTCTCTGCTACTTGGCTCACGTGAGGCACAGAGGAGAGGTTTTGGGGCACAGCAATGCCAGGTGATTAAGGCCAGCATCGTGCAACTTGTTTTCAATTTAGGGAAATAGGATCACCTACCTCTGTGGGTGGGAGAGTGGGGGGAGCTGGCAAGCAATAGGAGCGCTTGGGGAGGCAATAGAGGAGTTAAGGGAGGGGAGTTGCATGGGGTCCTTGACTAGATCTTGACCAAGAAATTTGGACCTTGTCAAAACATAATTGAATAACAATCATCTGTGGGTTCCTCCTAACAGCACAAAACAGCCAGCTGAATCTCCCACCCGGTAACCTGGGAATACTTAGTATCTCGTTTGTGAAATCTCCCAATGGTAGAGTTAGTATAAATGGTGAAGAAAAACCTCCTACGCTGGTCACAAGAAAGAAAAACTAATGTTCATTTATCATTATTTCTCATGAACTAGATAGAGGCTTCTGCACATTCAGTGCCTATTTATATTAACATTTCCTGGCCACAAGCAACTGGTATTTCCCTAACATCTCCAAAATGCTGAATACAATGACAGACAAACATTGTTTTGGTTTTCTCACTATATTAGAGGGTCATTTATTTCCTATTAAGTTTTGCACCAAGGCACTGTAATCCCTAGCTTTACCAGCTCCAGGGACAAAGCAAGTAAGATTTGGATCCTGGTCTAAAGCCCACCAAAAACAATGAAAGTCTTTCCAATTTTTTCACCGGACTTTCAGTCAGGCACTTTCCCCTATTTCCTTTCAAGCAAAGAAAGGTCTCACTAGACTACATGTGGAAAATACAGACTAAATCCTGCATTCAGTAGAAACACCTGCTACTAGAGAGGTTTACTGTGTGGAGATGATATAATATACGATCTGTCGCATCAAAAGAAACCATTATTCATTTCAGTTACTGATCTTCTTGTTCTAGTAACATTGGCATCCTCTCAAAATGAATTTTGGACATGGCTTTTTTTTTCTACAAATAGGAAGCAAAGCTATAGATAAACTGTAGGATCATCTTAGGCTGAATTTTCCTTGCCTTGTATCCCCCTCATCCTTCCAAATACCCCACACTACATATAGAAATTATGTATGTTATGGTGGAACTGTACCTCAGAGAAATATTCCTAAGTCTAGGAATGATATATGAACTATTATTTAAATGAGCTATCTTTTCCATAAAATATGGCTAAAAACCCAATACATTTGGCAAGTTTCATCATCAACATTTCAACAAAAATGTAGGGCCCCACACTCATTTTTTGGACCAGCTGTGCTGTGTGCATATATTTTACAGCTATTTTTTCACATTAGCTTCAAAGATAACAAGGTAAGAGCTGGGTGAAGAAGGAAACAACATGAGAAAATGGCAGAGATATTTCCTTTCTTGACTGTGATGACCTTTCGTTACTCACATTGCTCTCAGACCAAGGCTGCTGCACATAGGCCCTGCTTCTGTTCCCACTGAACTCAATGGCAAACTCCTACTGAAGTGCAGGATCAGGATCAGGCCCAGAGTGCTCAGTGGAGTCAAGTTCAGTAGGAGAAAGATTTTTACAGTAATTGGGTATAATTTGAAATTACATTCAGAGGGGTATAAGAACTCCAAATATTCAATTAACAGCTCTATATAGTACATAGTAGGTCCCAACACAATTCAAAGATAATCCTTAACAAACATGAAAAGGAAGGAGGTAAAATCCACATACCGCAGGAGCATCCAGGGCTCTGTACCTTACTGTGGAAGTTTTTTGTCTAAAGAATCAATTTGACATTATACTTCAGGATTTACAGTGGGAGAACAATATTTTGAGATACTGCTCACTGCAGGGGTCTTCAGTATTTACTAGATGTGACAGCTTTTGAGAAGTATGTTGCAGTTAAGTGTTTCATCCTTTCTCACTGGAAAAGTACATGCCTCCCAGAAAGAATCCAATGAAGAGAGTTGTCTAGAAAGTGTGTTGTAGATATTTGAATAAATGCAACACATACAAGGCCTCTGACATAATTAATGAGGGTTTCAGACATGCGGAAATTATACTAAATTATTCTTGATGGCATCTGAAACTCCGATTGCCCCTCAGGCCCAGATCCTCTGCTGTGTGCAGACATCTAATTCCTGCTGATTTCAATGGAAGTGAGAAGCCTTTGATGAACTGGCCCTCACAGCTTTCCTTCTGCTGTGACGATCTGAAGATACTTATGGGTTACTGTACTTCCATGTCTGTTATATGGTTTATGTTATGTGCCTTGTCTTGGGGAGATCATCCCACACAAGTCACAAGCAGGTTAGTCTGGGCCAGGAGGCGGCAAGTAATCTTACATGCTGCACCTGAAGGGGAGCCAGGGCTTGATAAAGTCTCATTGAAGACAATGCCCAGTTGTGGGAGGAGCTGGTAGAAGATTATGAAGTCAGGAAGCAAGAACAGAAGGAGGCTGCAGGAAAGGGGGTTGCAATCATTCTCTAGAGGGAAAGGGAGTTGGTCAAGTAAACAAGGAAATCCAGGGAAATAAGCCCTGGGATCCTGCCTGGACTAGGGAGTCTGATAAGAGGGGTGAAGTAGCCAGAGGGAGTCGAGAAAGCTCTGGTGAAACACACAGATAGATCAGCGGAATGTGGTTAGAAGGAGCCTAGCAAAACAGCAACAGGACTTGAGCATGAGCAGACCTGGATGCAAATCATAGACTCTTCATGCTAGAACCAAGTTTCAGGATGTCCCAGGTCTGCCAACCAGCCACTGGGGAGTGGCACGAGGCCCACCGGTAGAAAAGAAAACCATCTAAAACAGCATCCAATCAGCATATGTTTGATACCCCAGAAGGGAAGACTGTATGGCTGTGTCTACATTGGCACCCCTTTCCGGAAAAGGGATGCTAATGTAGACTTCAGAATAGCAAAATCCGCGGGGGATTTAAATATCCCCCGCGGCATTTGCATTAACATGGCTGCCGCTTTTTTCCGGCTTGGGCATAAGCCGGAGAAAAGCGCCAGTCTAGACGTGATTCTCCGGAAAATAAGCCCTTTTCCGGAGGATCTCTTATTCCTACTTTGTATTCAAAGTAGGAATAAGAGATCCTCCGGAAAAGGGCTTATTTTTCGGAGAATCACGTCTAGACTGGCGCTTTTCTCCGGCTTATGCCCAAGCCGGAAAAAAGCGGCAGCCATGTTAATGCAAATGCCGCGGGGGATATTTAAATCCCCCGCGGATTTTGCTATTCCAATGTGTCTAATCTGCATCCCTTTTCCGGAAAAGGGGTGCAGTGTAGACACAGTCTATATGTATAGTGAGCTGGACAGAGGGTTTAAGTCATGAAATAACAGCATGAAGAGAAAGATGGACCACAGCACAATCTATCAATAACAAGGGATGTCATGTCATGCAAGACAAAAGCTAATTCCCAGACCTACCCTCAGGGAGAAATACCTGCAGACAGTTGAGTCCTTGACACTGTGTGAAGATCTACTAGTAATATTACTAAAAACTATAGTGATTCAGACCAATACAACAACCTGTGATGGACCAGGCCGGGTCTGGGCACAGCTCAGGGTGAATTGCTCAAACTTGGAGCTCTGTACAGCCCCAGACAGAAGGCCCTTCCCAAACAGGTCACAAATCAGTCGCACAGAGCACCTCAGCTGCCTGTCTGGCCAGCCAGAAGCCTCACGAGCAAAACCCCTCTGACACTCAAGTACTATTTGTACCCCAATTAGCCCCAGGCCTAACACACAGGTGAGGGATTATAGGACCCAATTTCACCTACCCCAAACAGATTCTCCGGTCCCAAGAAACCAGCCACAGTTCTCAGGTCAATTTACATTCTGGATCTCACCCACAAGATCATGCTGAGCCAATCCTTTAGAATCTAAAATCTAAAGGTTTATTATGAAAAGAAAGAAAAGCATGAGAGTAAGGTTGTTAAAGGATAATACATTACATGCATCGAATCTCCTAGTTCTCGATGCAGGCTCTTAGCAGAGATGTTATAAACTGCTATCTTAAAAGTCTTTGGTGTACATCCTATGTCAGGATGGGTCTATAGTTCTTTCCAGCTTGTTGTTCCCTGCAAGGCTGCATCTGGGATTCGGAGCAAAGCTGAAGACCAAAGTGGAGGATGCCACATAGCACTTATATACCTCCTTGGACTCTTCCAAGCTGGAGACTCACATGGCCAGCAGCCAGGCCTATAGCTTCATTCCCCAGGTGTGTCTTTGGCATTTAGAGATCTATTGTCCCTGGAGCCTTGCTCATTAGCATATCCATTGGCTGAGCATTCCTAGCCCATTGCTCAACCACAGACAGAGAAGCTTCTAGCATCCATACAGAGTACATGTTTATAGCTCCACATACAGACATTATACAATTACATGAATAGCATATACAGAATCAGTAGAAAGTAAGCTTCTGTTTGACATCTCACATGGCCCCCTTTGTATATACTTTTGGGGCAAACACCCCCCATGGTGGCAGCAGTGATCTTGGCTGCTCCCCTTAAAATCCAGTAATGTGATACAACCCATTGGATTTATTTATTTACTTGAATGTATGGGGAAATATCTTCTTAAATCCTACTCTGATCTTACCAGGAAACTATAACTAGTTGATACAGATACTTTTATCTTTTTTGAATAAGAAAAGAGGGAATCTAATTTTATTACTTCTAAGAATATAATTTTACAGTCCATAGTTAAAGATGTATGGATTGTGAAAACAGACGCTACTAGTTTGGAGATAGCTAAATTGGGGGGAGAGGGAGAATCTTTGACAAAATAAAGTTATTTGGAAGTAGACAAAGAGACATTAAAAGTTGAAAGACTCTACTGCAATGATAAAATTCACTTCATAGAAGCCAAGACTGAGGGATCAAGGTTACAGGGTTGGCTAAAAAACTGGGAAGTTTAATACTAAAGTATATCATATGCAATCATTATGTGTCACTGGAGCACGCAGGTGTATTTTAGCAATCTTCTGAGAAAATCATAATTTTGTTAAACAAAAAGGAAAAAATGAAACCCCAGTCTGCTGTCTGCTTGCTTGGTCTTTCTACATAGACTCAATTAAATGTTGCCCATAAACTTCTTGGTATACGAAGTGGGCACTTCCCCATAAATGTGTTACTAATACATTGTGTCGATACTAACTCAGTATATAATTATTTTAATTCCTAATCCACATCATTATGTTCCACTACAGTTCTTGTGTGGCCCAGATGCTGTGCCTTTGGCATGATAATAACTGGATGGTGGTAGGTTGGTCTGGGATCTCTGGGCTAGAGTTCTAGTCGTGTTGAATGGGAATAGTTTAGGGACACTCAGACAAAAATTGGGTTAGAACTGCAGATGGTGGTCTAATATTGACTTAAGTCAGGGGGTTGGACTTGATTTCTCATGGTCCCTTCACTCACTATATTTCTATAATTATTCCCGAGTTGGGCTAGACAAAATTTTTCCATCAGAATTGATTTTTTCACTGAAAATGTAGTATTTAAAGAAACAAAATTTTGAACCAATGTCTGTCTTTTGTCAAAATTTTGTCCAAAAAAAAAAAAAAGGAAAATCCAAAGAATATGAGACTTTATTTTCCTTTTTTGTTTGACAAAATTACAATTTTCTCAGAAGATTGCTAAGATACCAACTGAGGGCTCCAGTGAGAGAACAGCAGAAATTTACAACATTTCACAGAAATTTAATCTTTACCTGGTAGCTGATTTGCAGAAGCAGAAGATACTTCAATAAGCATGCCTTTCCGATGTTTATCAGAGTTATCAAATTTCTGGAAAAAGCACACATCATTTCATTAAGTATGTTCAACCACAAGCTTTTCTAGATTCGTGCACTGGACCAACTTGAGGCTACAATTCATCATGTTTGTGGTAGAAGCAAGAATGTATGATATAAGAATGATTCTGAAATAACCATGCCACTTATTTCAGTGTTTGTAAACCTCATTCCACGAGGAATAATGCCTCTTCTGAAATAGCTATTTCGGAATAGCTGTAGGGTGGATGCTCCACTTCTGCTATTTCGAAATAGCTCCTCCCCCAGGCCATTTTAAGTAATTACTCCCCAGTGCTTCTTGGGGCTCAAAGTTGAGATTGCACATCCACATTAGGGGAGCCTGCCTCAGACTAATTTGCAGGCTTCCCTGTAGTATAGACGCGCTACTTCGAAATAAGCTATTTTGGAGTACTTCTTCCGGAATAGCTTATTCCAAAATAATCATACCATACAGACATAGCCTGACAGTGCTAAGACTCTAGTCCTTGTAAATAGATTTTCCATTGTTGCCATATGACAATGAATCACAGGAGAAAGTACTTTTCTTTTAACTCTGAACAATGAACACTTTCAGAAATGAGGCATGACATTATGATCCCTGAGGTTATACCATCTCTTTGTCTGAACCACTACAATTTCTTTCCTCAGAATCTACCTGCTATAGTTTTGAATAAATTCACAGTGGAGAGTGCACACAGCCCTAAACTTCCCTCCTCTTTAAGTCCTTTGCACGATCAGTCGTTCTAGGACAAATGGAGGTGAAGATGGATTTCTCCTCAGTGACATCACTTCTAATTGATCTGTACTGCAGTGAGAGTTCTGAACTGGACTTCTGTGCACCTGCAAATGGAAAGGGAGATTAGAGCAAGTGATGAAAATATTTACTCATATTTTTAGCTTACAAAAGTAGTTTTGATAATAAAAAAATGAAAAAGGCCAACCAAAGGATTGGGTTTAAAAACTCTGCAAACTACTGCTCTACACCTTTAAACAGTGTAACTGTAACTAGATGTAACATTCTTTATACCTAGAGTGCAATCATTTAAAGCAGTGTTTCTCAAACTGTGGGTCGTGACTCCCACGGGGGTCGTGACCAACTTACAGGAGGGTCGCAGCTGGATCCATTTTTTTTTGTTGAAAAAATGTGTCTCCCCCAGCGGGCTCCGTCTGGTAAGAAAAGGGGCAATTTTCCCTTGCTGCGTCTGGCAGGGGTGGGAGAGTGAGGAGCCCCGCAGAGTCTAGTGAAGGAGGTGCAGGAGGGGGCAGTTGCCCAGCGCCAAGCTAGGGGGAGCGCCGGAGCGCACGCTGCTCTCTGGCCAAAGTGAGCAGCAGAGACCGGCAGCTGGGCACATGATGCCTCCCCTACAAGCTGTGAGTTAAGGCAGCCGGCTGGGAGGCAGGAGCAGTCACTTTAAAAGTAAGAGTTTCCTCGGTGCCTGGCTCGGGGGGTGGGTGGGGGGGAAGATTAGATTGGAGTGGGCTCCTGACACTGAGGATGCTTTCCTCGGGGGAGGGGGCCGCACTGAGATAGGTGGTGCTGGGAGGCCTGCCTCAGGAAGAGGGGGGAGTGTACTGGGATGGGGGGTGCTAGGGGGATTTAAATCCCGGGCTTCATTTGCAACTCTGGTTGCCCTCATTTGCCTACCTAACTCAAACTAACGAGCTAGAGTAGACATACCCTGAATGACATACCTTTCTTAATTTTAAGGCCTTTCAAAAACGAGTTCCTCACAATTGTATCTGGAAATGAGCATTTGCCTACACAAATGGACATTTATTCTGTGAAGATGTTTGGCAAACCCAGCTCCCACTTCTTGCTGCTTTCTGGAGAGGTAGATTATCTGAAGTGTTAGGAGAATCTCTCCTGTCACCAGAAGTAGCATTGACACTGAAGCACTACAACTGGGCAGCTTCAAATGTAGACAAGCCATTAGTGCATATCAGGCCTGAGACACTTGTCCAGACATGAAAGATCTCTGTGAAGCTAGCTCAAAAGCTTGTCGCTTCATCAAATGACCTTTGTCAAGTAAAAGATATTGCCTCACCCACCTTGTCTCTGCAAGCAGCCATACCAATACTTGCAAGACTCTTTTTTTTTGTGTGCAGAAAATCACTCCTTAAGGAGATCATACTTGTTTCTGTAAAAGAAATGAAATAGGTTTTGAATCCTGTCTATGTGACTTTGCAATTTTGATTAAAATGAATGTTCATAAATACTTTCAATTAAGCATCTGTTCTTCAAACACGAATATTTTGGGGGTGAAAAAAGTCCTGCAATTCTAAGTCCAACCCACTTCTTTAAAAAAATTGCTGTAGTGCTCTCTCTCTCCCCTATAGCATGGATGATAAAGAGGAGAATGTTTCCAATTCCATGTTTCTTGAAGATCGTCCTGTGTGTGAAAGCTACCATTGATTTCAAAATGCCTGGGCAGAAGTTTGCCATATTCAAAAATGCTTGCCTAGCATTCCAGTGTTATTGTGAATAGAGCCTGTGACTTATTTATTGTGCTGAATGTAACTGTACTTGCTTTAAAAAATAATGTTCTCTCCTTCTAGTTGTCCAGCATAGACATGAGAAAATGACTAGGCTTTGTTTGGATGTAAACACCTAACCTTTCCTACCAGACTGCCAAGGGAACTGAGCATCATTCATAAGGGCAACATGCTCAGGGTAATAATAATTGAGGCAAGTGGAGAAGAAAGGTTGGAGAAAGGAGTCAAAGCAATCAGACTTAAGCCTGGATAAGGAATTCAGGATTTGACTGTTGCTATTAATCAGTGAAAAAAGGGAGGATTTTGATTGAAGTAGACAAGCAAATAGTCAGATACTGTTTTAAGGGAAGTCACAAATGTACCAGTTTTCTACCATTTGGCTCATTTGCTCTTCTCTACCTCTGTACTGTTCACCAGTACACGATGCATTTACGTATTCCTGCTCTAGAAAAATCACCCCACAATCCCCTCAGATGAGACTGTTTATGGCTGTTTACAACTTCCGTGGTTTAGTTACAGGAGGCATTTCATTGAAAGAAATGCCACTTTGCATTGAGTGTTTTACAAAAGCATAAGCTTGTCATCCTACATTCAGAATTTCAGTTAGAATTTGTCACTTCAGCTGCTGGTTTTGAACATTTGCCATTATTTTGCACCATATCTACAAAAACCCAGCTCCACTGATTTTGAAATGCTTTCTCTCCTTTTCAGTTATCATTCAAAGCAGTTTGTTTATGTTCCTGCTGAACTCCTAAGGGTGTAGTTTATTATAAAATGGAATGTATACTCATTACAACCTCAGCTATCCTAACATGAAACTTCCTATTGCCTGAACCAGTATCATGCTCCTTCAGCTTCAATCTATTGCTTACTACAGCCAGTCCCCCCCCCCCAAAAAAAGTATTTCCAGAGAATTTGTAGCACAAAAAAATGTATTTTTTTTCCAGCTGAATTTTTTTTTCACAAAAAGCTGGCTGGATCTAATTAATTATATTGAAAATGTCCCCAGTTAGGCTCACTGTGGCCTTCACCTTGCAAACTCCTAAACAGCTGGAAAATTGTACTCAGATGAGCAATCTCATAAAATGAAATCCTGGGTCCACTGAAGATAATGGGAGTTTTACTTTCAATTTCAATAGTATCAGGATTTCAACCATAGAGCACAATGTGAGTATTTAATCAAGTAAAACTATGCAGTTGCTCAAGTGTCAGCATATATCCCCAACCTAGCAATGTTCTCTCATAGTATTCTACTAATAGTGATAATATAAGACTTACAGATAAAGCAGACACGGAAATTTGAGGTTACATTTTTAATGCTTTCATATTTTCCTGATATTCCCTGTAAATTTGGATTTAAAGTTTAATAATTTCTTCATCTATCTTTTTCAATGTTATCTTTTGAATAATAGGTATGATTCTTCCCTATCAAATATTCTAAGGTTTTTGCATCAAACAAAAGCACTTAAAATTCCAATCTGTGCCAAATTTTCAAAAGATCTCTGACACTGTACCATAATATTCACAAGGGGATCTCTTTCCATCTTCCATTTCTAGCTCCAAAGTCAAGTTTGTTCAAGAACAAATAGGTTTATAAGTATTCCAGTCAGAATAATAAAAGTCCCTTGAAAATCTAGACCTGTGGCTCAACTCTTGTCCTCAGGTATAGCTGTGCCATCCCACTGTATTGCACAGCCATAGATGGCAGAAAATGGCATTGTATATATATTGTTACTACAAGAATATGTGTTTACCTTGTAAGGGAGAGGTGTTTATATGGGATTTGGTAATAAAAGAAATATAGGGCTAAACAAAGTTACCCTGTCCAGTCTCTTGCACTAAAGCAGGATTAGGTACTCCCCGACCCGTGGTCCCCAACACAGTGCCCGCGGGCGCCATGGCGCCCGCGGGGGCATTTGCATGCACCCAGCAGGTACTCGGGGCTGGCCTGGCCCCGGGCATATGGCGCACGGTGAGCGCCGGCCCCGGGCGCGCGACGGTTGGCTGGGGGAGCGCCGGCCCCAGGCGCGTGGCTATGGGGGATCCCCGCCCCTGGGCATGCAGCTATGGGGGGGCCCCGCCCCCGGGCATGCAGCTATGGGGGGGGCCGCCCCGGGCATGCGGCTATGGGGGGGGCCGCCCCCGGGCATGCGGCTATGGGGGGAGGACGCCCCCAGGCGCGCAAGTGTCCCCACCCCCTGGCGCCCGGCAGGCGAACGGCCACGCCCACTGGCGCCCTACAACCTCAAAAGGTTGGGGACCACTGTCCTAGACCATACCTGGCAAGTGCTTGTGTGACCTATTCTCAGAAACCTCGGATGATGGGGGTTCCACAACCTTCATAGGCAATTTATTCCATTGGTTCACTATTCTAGTTAAAAAGAATTTTTCTAATATCAGACCTAAATCTCCCTTGTGCCTGATTAAGCCCATTAATAACAATATGAACATCATCAGATGTCCCAGTTTTGTTGATTTTTATATTTGAGATGTTTTCAATAACTATATGTTTGTTAAAATAATCATGGCAATTTTCATTTCTGAAACCTCAGACCTTCATACCTTTGGATCATTAAAGCCTGACTTTTTCAGGCAGAGCCCATGTGAGAGTGTGTATTTGGAGACAAAGCACCACAGTTTCCTCAGGTGAGTTTCTCAGCTTCTCCTTAGCTCTTTACACATAGGCTGTGTCTACACTGGGCCACTTATTCCGGAAAATCAGCCGCTTTTCCGGAATAAGCTGTGAGCTGTCTACACTGGCCCTTGAATTTCCGGAAAAGCATCGACGCTCTACTGTACAAAATCAGCCGCTATTATGGAAAAGCTACGCTGCTCCCGCTCGGGCATAAATCCTTATTCCGGAACACTGTTCCGGAAACGGGCCAGTGTAGACAGCCCAGTAGTCTTTTCCGGAAAAAAGCCCCAATCGCGAAAATGACGATTGGGGCTCTTTTCCGGAAAAGCGCGTCTACATTGGCCACAGATGCTTTTCCGGAAAAAGGGCTTTTCCGGAAAAGCAGCCTGCCAATGTAGACGCTCTTTTTCCGGAAATACTTATAACGAAAACTATTCTGTTTTAAGCATTTCTGGAAATTCATGCCAGTGTAGACACAGCCATAGTGAAGAAGCGGAATTTGTATCAAGGGGCCCCATTTCTGGCCTGGAAGAATTCTCTGGCACAGGCACAGGCACAGGCACAGGCACAGGCACAGGCACAGTAGAAGACATTTTTGTGGCTGACTGCAGAGGGCTCTCTTGCTAAATGCGAAGTATGGGGCACACCAGAGAGTGGGAAGGATGTGTCAGAAGTGATGCCACAGCAGTGTGGAAATTCCAAGCAATACTGTTCCCCCCCTCGGACAACCCCAGGAGACTTCTGTAACTTCTGTAAATAGCCTGACAGGCTCTCTCTGGGTATGCCTACACTTTGAGTTAAAGGTAAATTCCAGTTTGTGTCAATATTCCTACACTAGGTCCGATTGAACTAGGATGCTAAAATAATATAGTATAGTCATGATGTTTGAGCAGCAGGATAAGCTAGCCACCTAGGTACATAACTAAAGTCTTGGTCAGGCTTGTTGAGGGTGGGTCATTCCTCCCAACACTATCATTGTCTTGGCTATGCTCTACTTTTAGGGCATTAGCAACTCTTTGAGTTGGAATTTACATCTCCAGCTCAAAGTGTAAACATCCCCTCAGTTACGCTTTGGATCCTCATGTCTTCAGAGAAGTCCTGGATTGGCAGAGCACTAAAGTGATTTAAAGTCACCACAGATGCTCCTTTCCCTTGTCTGTGAGTGCTGTGCTGTGTCTTTTAGAGGAGACTCGCACCCCAAAAGTGTAATACAAAATGCATTTTTTAATTAGTCAGTAAAACTTAGAAAAACAAACAAACAAAACAAAACCCAAAAAGAATAGCACAACCCAACTGAAGGACAAACTACTTTATATTCTTATAAAAGTTCAGACTTTTTTGCTGCATGGTGGAAAGTGACTAAGAATTCCCATTTGTTAGATGGTGCCAGTAAGATAATATAGTTCCACTATATTTTAATTACAGACTCTTACCAATGCTTTAAGCAATTTCTAATGAAATTAAGATTTAAAAAATAAGTATATAGTTATGGAAAATTACCATGAAATCCATGAACACATTAAAATTAAGAGTAACCAAATAATAAGTATGATAATCTCAATAAAAAATTTCATATTTGGAAAATGCATTAGTACTCTGTAATAACCATGCTATTATCATTATTTACTTGAAATATGAATAAGGGATTGAAGTCACTGGCCAAAAGAATGGACATTTACAGCTCTTCATAATTTTTCATTCAAAATCTTTATGAAACATTGACATGTTTAAGAATGAAAATTTGCAAATTCTTGATTTTTCAGTCAAAACTGGAAACCAATTATGAAAAAAACCCTTTGGTTTTTCTTCCTTTCTCATTCTTTCCTTCCTCTCTTTATCCTCTTATTTCCCTTTTTTTATTTTGTCCTGGAGGCAGAGAAAGAAGTAAAAAAAACCCTCTCAAAACCAATTTTAAGATATAGTTGTATTGAAAATTTTGGGAAAAAAAATCCAATTTTTCTCAAGAGCTCTTTTCCAGAGGATCGCGTCCAGACTGGCGCTTTTCTCGGGCTTATCTACAAGCCGGAAAAAAGCGGCAGCCATGTTAATGCAAATGCCGCGGGGGATATTTATATCCCCTGCGGATTTGCCTCTTCCCAAGTGTTACATTTGCATCCCTATTCTGTAATAGGGACCAATGTAGACGTAGCCCAGAGGTTTTGGGCAAAAATGATCATTTTCGCGCAAAAACTCGAGGTGTGGATGCTCCGCAAGTGCATTTCTGCGCAAGTAAAACAAAAGAACAGAGGGGTTTTTCCGGTATAGGTATTCCTCCTTCTATGAGGACTAACTCCTTTTTGCGCACAAGCTCTTGTGCAAAAACGTGTGTGGGGACAGGGAATGGGGGGGAGGTTGTGCAAAAAGAGGCAATTGAAGAAAGCTCAGGTGCCCTGGTGGCGATTCTGTAAACTGCAATCAGAGTTTCCTTTTGAGAGACCATCCATGCGGTCTCGACGCTCTCTTGCACAAAAGCACATCGCTTTTTCGATGCACTTTTGCAGTTTGGATGGGCTCTTGCGCAAGAAGTTTTTGCAGAAGATCTCTTCCACAAAAAGTTTCTTGCACAAGAAGCCTGTAGTATAGACATAGCCTGAGTGTTATTGTAGAAAGGCATTGTTTTACAAATAAAATATATTCTGTGAGAGGGACCTTTATGTCTGCTAGATGACATTTGAGAAGAGGCTCTGTATTGCAAATTACAGGATTCAGGCTCACGTTGCATAGTCTACCTATGGAATTTTTTCTTATCTGTCCAACAACACAGACAGAATACAAATAACACTATCTTCTGCAGCAGACCTGTAGGAACAACTGGGAAAATCATAAAGCAAAAGAGGCTAAAGTGTAGATAACTGTAAAATGGGATTTGACATGAGATTCCTACTGCAGCCTTTTTATAAAACTTAAAAAAAACCACCATTTAATAGGAGGTGAGGACTGAAGGTAATGTCATAGCCTTAAGGGGAAAAATGAAGGAAAAGGTCAAGAACAATTTAACAGCTGTGAAGATGAACAGATAAAACAGGATGTGTATCAATTTTCTGCAGTAACAAAACAAGGACAATTGTCCACATGAATGATAACAAGCAAGCTGTGGGTGCCAGCAATCTGCAGTAAGCTGAAAATAAGTGAGGTATTTTTAAAACAGCAGGTAAAGGGATGCTGAAAGATTATATAACATCTAGCATCAACTAATGTAATCTTGACAATTTATTTTATCTAAGAATAAGATGATGGCATTTAAAATCAATGGGCCACCCACATGTAAATTAAGTAAATACAGAAGGACTTTGCTGAATCAAGAGCTTAGTGTCTCCCTTCTGTACTAGCCACACTCTCACTTATGGACTGTCTCTATGGCAGAAGCTGCTGATTAATTTTGAGAAAGAAGGAGTCTTTCTACTTTTTTTGTGTACAGACAAGTTGTTTATCAGTCACAGTTGTACCTCCTGGTGTTATGCTTTAAAAAAAAGCACACAGGACCTTTTTCAGGGGAAAAAGGCAATACGCCGCATTTGTTGATAATATAACAGAGTAGCATATGCATACACACACACACACACACACACACACACACACGTCCTCCTGATGGAATAGTTACCAGACTGTTGCTCGTCCCAATTTATTGGCCCGATAAGTTGAGCACGAGGGAGGAGTCGGATTCTTGTCAGTCCGGACTCATGCTCCATGGTCTTAGCAGAATAAAACCTGAAGAACCATACAAGACAATATAAATCCTTTATAAGATTTTCCTTCCATACAAGTCTATGCATTTTGCCTTGTTAGGCCTTAATCAGTCATACAGCATCACAATCAGTTTTTCTGCGACATATGTTTATCCGGAGGTTGTTCACGCAGTTATCTGATATTAGTGTGCTGACAACCCCTTGGGGGTGTTGTCTTTCCAGCAAAAGTTATCAGTTTCCCATCATGGGGTGCTTGCCACTAACTTTAGGGTTCGTCAATTTGCCCTGGCTGTCTGCATCTTCAGTGTGCCTTCACTTAGTTGATAATTATTTGGTGCTTCTGAGTCTCTGGCCATTCCTCTGACCATTTGAGCATTCTCTCTCTCATTCACACAAACAATTCATTTATACAACTGCAGCGTGGGATAAAAGGATACTTCTAGTCACTTTAAAAAAGTTATAAAGTCTTTCAACATTAAACTTATTTCTATTACAAGAAATATTAACTTGCCTAATATTAACATCAATATGTATTACGATATTCCAGCCCTTCACTTTAACATCAGAACATGCTAATACAAACAGAGCTGCAGCTAAGTTAACAAAGCTGCCTGTCTGAGGCCTATATCTTGTGTTTAAGTTTAATCCAAACCTTTTGCTATAACATACATTCATTATAACTAACTGACTTATTACTTACAAAATTACACTGGTCTGAAACAAGTACAATGTTTGCAGATCAAAGTGGCTGATTTGGAAAGGTGGGTTTCACCTAAACCAAAATGAAATCAGATAGCTGACATGTAAAATTAAAAATGTCATAAAGGGCTTCAGAAAAGCCAAGAGGTGCGAAGAGGACGCAGTTGAGACAAATTTTGTAAATGCTTATATGCAAATGCTAGAATTTCAAATACTAAAAGGGGTGAACCTGTTATTATAATATTGATAAAATAGGCATTATGGAAACTTATGGGAAGTTAATAATCAATAGGATACAATAATACTTGAGTACAAAATATATAGGCAAATCAGCATGGGTGGCGTGTATAAGAGGGAGAGGAAGGCAATGCCTTCCTAAGCTGCCAGGGCTTCGGGTACTATTAGATGGTCACATAAGATTAATGACAGGAAGAGGCATGATAAGGCCTGGTATTTGTAGGGAGAACTGGATGGGCCAACAAGAATCTTTTCAGTGACTTTAGTAGCCATTGGTTCAGGTCTTCAGTGTCACTGCTGTTTCAAATAATGTCAACTGCACATAAAATCCTAAAGATCTGCCTTTCTCCTCCCCCCTTTTATATTAGTTGTAAGTAGAAATAAAATAATCATGTGTAGAGCCCCCGCCCTCACCTCACTCTCTGGTGTATATGTTGTCCTTCCAACATATGGATATAGCAGAGATTCAGATATTTTTTCAATTTCATTCTACCAATAATATATTCAAGTGTTGGTCAAAATGGACTTTATCAGCATACTTATCTACTCCTGTGAGGAATATAAGTATGAAGGACTTGACAGAATTTATTTTCTCAATTAAATGGCTTTAGATTCCCAACAGAATTCAATTTATACATAGAAGTGTTTTTCTTGAGCTTCAATCATTCCTTATCTGAAAAATAATATGCTAATATCACAGGCAAGCACAAAAGCAATTGGACAAACTACAAACTACTTCCTTCTCAATAAATGTCATTGTGTCAACAAAAATCAATGCATTTGATTGTCAACATTAAGTCTGGAAACTAACTCTGAGCTTTCAACCTCCCAACCAAATTTATTTTCTCAGATGCATGAATCAATCCTCTAGGCAGACCTCTCAAACCATACATACCAAAATAAATAGAAACTGTCATTTCAAAAATGCCAACACTACTAAATTAAAGATCCGAACAAAGACCTAGAGTAAAAAGATCCAAGGATTAAAACCCAACAAAAACATGCTTTGGTTTTAGTCTCAAAATGCTGTTATACTCTGCCAATAAAATCAAGATTTTTGCTCTCTTTTGATTTGCAAACTTCTCTGTCATGGCACACTCTATTCACTGCTAGGAATGTGCCTCCTTCTGGTCACTCTGGGGACTAGCTCACAAAATCAATTCCTCTTCCCACAATTACATATCATCTCTCCATCCCTCTCCCTAAGTGTGCATCCTCTCTCTTAATCCACAAGTTGCACACTCCTCTTCCATGACTTAGCCATCCAGCTAAGTCACTTTTTCTGTTTTCCCTCTTCCAGGATACCAAAGTCTTTTTTCAGTAATCCTGTGTAGTCATCTCATTTACTGCCACATAGTAGCTGGCAGAAGAACTGTGGCCCATCCTCTACTTCAGCTTCCAGCTCAGGAACCCTCAAGCCAGCAGCCATGGTCTGTTCCCTCTTCACTGCTTTCCCTATGTCCTTTCCATATCATCTACTAGTCTATTCTCTGGTTTTGCCAGCTTCCCAACTCCCTCCTTACATGGAACAACCATAGGCTATCTGACTCTGATGCCTCCAAACACTTCTCCCATGGAATAACTACAGTCTATTTCCCAGTCTTATCCATTCCAGCTCATTCCTCCTCCCTTAGGCTTCCTTGTTCACTCAGGATTGCTTACACCACCTGATCTCCTCAACAGTTGCCTGTTTGGTGAATTGGCTTCCTTCTAGCTTACAACAGGGTGGAGAAACTCTAACGTTCTGGGCACATGTGAGTTATCAGGGATAGCTGGTTACAGGCTACTGGACAATTTGTTTACTTGAGTGTCCACAGACACGGAGCTCTGCAGCTCCTAGAAGTGCTGTTTGCTGTTCTTGGCCAATGGGAGCTGCAGGAAGTGCTTCTCAAAGCTCCCATTGGCCGGGAATGGCAAACCAAGGCCACTGGGACCTGGGTGCATTCAGAATTAGGAAGAGAATTCTGTTCACGTTTCTTTTGCAACTGGAACTATAAACATGGTTCCTGTCTGACACTTTCAGGAGCATCTACGGTCTTCCAGCTTTAGAGAAGAGTGAGCACTGCACAACATGCCCTATTCCCTTCACCTTCTTTATGGTGTGGAAGGTTACCCCAACTCCTCCATTCTAAATTTCAGGGACGAAGGAAGGAAGGCAGGCAGGAAGGAAGAGTGTATTCTCTCCTATTCTAAATCCAGCGAGAGAGATTTCTAGTATGAGTGGCCCACATCTGATCGAAGTGGGATCAGGAAGAGCTGAACAAACCCTTTTTGTTCCTTGGAAAACAAAGTGCATAATGCATGTGTTTAAAGTGAATTCTTCCCCTCTGGGTGACCCTTGGCATGTTTTCCAGGAACTCCTGAATTGTAATCCGATTTCTTGCATTGACTCACACTGTGATCTTGAGCAAGCCACTGAACTTCCCTGGCACTCTTCTTCCCTACTATTTATCTCACTGGGCATTTGCGACATAAAGATCAATTCTTCATATTTGTGTAAAGCCTTAAAAATGCTAAATGTTGAGGGATGTGATGATTTGTGAGTGTAATAGGATATTTATTCCACCTGCTTGCATGTATTCATTATTGTATTCACATATTTTCTACATGCACATGTTCATGTTCATATTCAATGAGTTCAGTTCAGCCTTCTAAGCTCATCATTCTTAATCCCAACCCAGCATCATAAAACAACTGGTTTCTTGCCTTGATTCCAATCACATAATCCTCTGTGGCCACAAAGACTACACAGTTGAGGAAATTGTGACTGGCTTTGTGGCTTACAGGTGGAAAACGAAATCTAATATTTCAGTTAAATCAGTCAAATCATGATTAGTTTCTGAGATCAAAGAGTCAACTATTCATTGCAAAAAATCTCCTCGGTTCTAGTAATAAGAAAGGTGTGAAAAATCAATAGGTAAGAGAGCACATTCAAAAAAGTCATGAAAACTGAGAAGTTTAGCTTTCACCATACTGGTAATCAGTGAAAGTCTAAAACTTTCAGATCCAGGACATACATGTTATTTTTATCTTCTGACAGTGGTTTTCAAAGCTATATTTTTTCATATACAATATTAGGCCCATCTATTGGCTTTTGGAATGAAGTGCATTATTACCTACCAAGGCCCATCCCTTTTTCATGGCCATAAAGGTATTTTGCTGCCAATGTGTTTCTGATGAGGAGTGTGCAGAAATGCTAGCAAGCAACATAAGCCTCTGAGTTGCTATGTTTGTTTCCAGTATGAACAATGATATCAGTCTTAAAAGTCTAGATAAGGGAATAGATTTAATCTCTCAGAAATCGTGGAGGGGGAAAAACATTTCTGAACGTGCTTATTGTTGTTGTACTGTCAGTCTTTTCCCTCTCTTGGAATTATGACATTTTTCACAGTCTTATATAAGGTAATCATTTAAAGTAGAATTCAATTTCTCCTTGTATTTTAAAACCTCAATATTTTTAAAGGGCCACTACTCTATTCTATACTAGCCAATTAGCCCATCATAAGACTGGATTTTCAGGCTTCTCCTCCACCTTGGTCTTCTCTCCTGAGCCTCTGGTCTCTCGCGCAGTCTCTCTCTCTCTCTCTCTCTCTCTCTCTCCTTCTACTGCCTCCCCCTCTCTGTCTCAGCTGTCCTCTGCCTCCTGCCTCTCTCACCTTCTGCCTCTCTCTCTGTCTCTCTTTCTCTTCTCCCCCTCCTGCCTCTCACTCTCCCTTTCTCTTCTCTTCCTCCTCCTGCCTCTCCCTCCCCTCCATCTCTCCCTGCCCCCCTACCCCTTCCCCTCCCGCCGTGGCGCTTGGCTGAGTGTTGCCTGCTCAGCCAGGCCGCCGTGAGGGAGGGGGGCGGGGTGGTGATGTACACAACCAGGAGGTGGGGCCGTGTACATCACCGCCCTGCCCCCCCTTTCCCTCCCACCGCGGGAGAGCCCAAATGGCCCCTTGTGCTGCTGGCTCCCCCGCGGCGGACCCGCTGAGGGGTGCGGCACTCAGCTGAGCACCACAGCGGGAGAGGAAGGGGGAGCGGTGATGTTGTGTGCTCAGCTGGGCTACCCGGGGGAGAAGAGGCGGGTAGGGTTTCCAGGTGTCCGGCATTGTACTGGACAGTCTGGTATTTGCGCGCTCTGTCAGGTAAAATAATCAGAAAATACTAGACATGTGTAGTGTCTGGTATTTTCTGATTTTTCCGTCTGCACACCGGATGGAAGCCTGGCGTGGGTGGGGGGAGTGGCTGGGAGTCCCAGCTGGGAGGCGGGGCCATGATTGCTGCTGGGAGCCCTCAGTCGGTTGAGTGTGAGGAGGAGGGGAAGCCTCCTCCTCACTCATGTGTTGCCGGGACCCTGAGTGGGACAGACAGCAAGTGCCCAGGTCAGTCCCACTCCGCGCTGGCCAATTTGCTCACCCACCGCTTCCCGGCCAGCTGATTTTCCCCCACTTCCCCTCCTGATCTTCCCCAGCCAGCCTTCTGCACCCCTCCCCCCAGCTCTGGTTCCTGCTGGCCCATTCCTCTTCCTGATCTCCCCGGCGAGCGCTCCTGAACCTCTCCCCACCCCCGCCAGCTCTGCTTCCCATCTACCCCCTTCCTCCCAGCCACCTTCGCGGCCCCCGATCCACCCCAGCTGTGCTTCCTGCCCCCCCTTACTCCTGGACAGGCCTGCCCCCTCCCGGCCGGTGGTCCCCAGGCCCGATATCCTGTGGACAGCCCCGTTCCGCCCAACCCCCCCCCCTCCACGACCAGCCCTGCTTCCCATTGGCTCCCTCATCTTCCCCGGCCAGCCCCATTGACCTCTCCTCCCCCTGTTAGCTGTTTCCAGGCCCCCTCCCTTCCCGGTCAGCAACGCTCCCTTCCTGGCCGGTCCCCCCCCCCAATGAAGCAAGCCGCTGCGGGGGAGGAGAAGGGGTGGGGTGCTGACATACACGGCCCCACTCTCCCTTCCCCTCCCACTGTGGCACTCAGCCGGGCCGCCGCGGAGGAGCCCAAATGCTCCTCTGCGGCAGCCCAGCTGAGTGCGCAGCACTCAAATGAACGCCACAGCAGGAAGGGAAGGGGGGCGGGGCGGTGACGTACACGGCCCTGCCCCCCTTCCCCTCCCTCCGTGGTGGCTCGGCCAAGCACTGTGCCGCTCAGTTGGGCCACGGCGGGGGAGCAAACGGCGGCAAGCAGGGGGCAGGGCCGTGTATGTCAGCGTTACAGACTCACAGACACTGGGCTACTATATTCTATATAGCTTTTTCAAACTGCTCAAATGTATATTATATTTTCTATAACACCAACATGCATTTTACAGAAATCTCCTTAGTTGGCTTAAGCCTCATTTAAACAGTTATGACCTTCATGCCTCATTTAAGATACCTCTAAGTAATAGCTAAGCAGCCCCGCTATCCGGCAAAGGGGATATGTGACCCCACTCAGTACCTTTTGCTACATAGGCAGAGGGCACCGCAGCTAATTGTCATTGGATATAATGATATGTGGAGGAGGCGAGCAGAGATGTGAGTCAGACTGATAGACACAGAGTGATCAAGCAGATGCAAGTAGAACTGGGAAAAATCATGAGGAGAAAATATTGAGTGGATGTTGGCTGAAAATGAGGTATGTGCTGATGAAACAATGACAGACACTGGTAGTCGGCAGACAGGATTATACCTAGGCTCTCTGCAGCTAAATGCATGAGCCTTTACATAATGAGCTAAAAGCCACATGCATCTAAGCTAAGGCTGTAGAACTTACTCATTAACCTCTTTCTATATGGTCTCAGTACCACTAGATGGGCCAGAACACCACAGCCAAGAAGTGTGTGGATTACATTGTGCCAAGGACACGGTCTCTTGTTTGATTCCTTCTGTGTTCATAGAAGCAAGACTGTGTATAATATTTGTAAACAAACATTAAAGGTCCAGACTCCATGGTTAATATTTCCTTCCAACTAGAATGATCTGCCAGGCCCTGAACTTTGACTAGCTACTTGGGTGAAACAGGGTAACATGAATACTGTTTGTTCATATTGCCATAGAACCCAGAAAGCCCACAATGTTCTGCAAATACCTAGTACAACACAGTACCTCTCTTGAAGAGTTTACAGTCTAAGGTCTGGATCCTGAAATGAACTCTGTGTGAGCAGAGCTCCTGGATATATTAGTGCCAAAAGAGAGAAGATAAGGCAGAGGAAATATGGGGGCATGAAAATTGATCAGTGAAATAAAGCACCTTCCAGACTACCACAATCTGTGTGTCAATTATATGTTCCTTCAAGTTTTCTATGTATAAATAGTGGTTATTGATATTTTCAGTAATTATTATTTACATTGCACTGCACAGAGGCCCCCTCTGAGCCAAGGGTCCCACTGGGGCATTGTACAAGCATAAACTAAGGGTACGCCTACACTGCATGGCTATTTCGAAATAAGCTATTCCTGCATCATTATTCTGAAATAGCTTATTTTGAAATAGCACATCTACACTGCAAGGCAGTGTCAAAATTAGTCTGAGGCATTTGAGGCTTCCCTAATGTAGACGTGTCATCTCGATTTAGAGCCCCAGGAAGCACTTGAGAGGAATAACTTAGAATGGTTCCGGTGAGAGGCTATTTTGAAATAGCAGCAGTGGAGTGTCTACACATGCCTTATTTCGAAATAGCTCTTTCAGAATAGGTGTTATTCCTCATAGAAAGAGGTTTACAGATTTCAGAATAAGCCGTCCATTATTTTGAAATTATTCTGAAATAACGGAATGGCTGTATAGATGCTCACATTGTTATCTCAAAATAACGCTAATTATTTCAAAATTACGGTGCGGAACGCACCCTAGGGGACAGTCCCTGTCATGAACAGCCTGTATTGTAGAGTGTGGGAAGAGAAACCCAGGCTCAGATTTGCCCAAGAGCATAGAGAATGCCAGTAGCAAACCCTAGTTTATAGCCCCAGGCTAAACATTTGGCTCCATAGAAGTTAATAGGATTTTAAGTATCAGAGGGGTAGCCTTGTTAGTCTGAATCTCCAAAAGCGACTTGGAGTCCTGTGGCACCTTATAGACTAACAGATTTATTGGAGCATAAACTTTTGTGGGCAAAGACCCTGCATCTGACGAAGTGGGTCTTTGCCCACAAAAGCGTATGCTCCAATACATCTGTTCATCTATAAGGTGCCATAGGACTCCTTGTCGCTTGAATAGAATTTTTGTAAGTTACTTAATGGACCCATGATTTCACTCCTGCTCTCCTGAGTCCCTTTACATTGTCATTCCCTCTGAATCATGCTTCCTCTTCCTGACATGTTACTTAATATTTCTCTGGTGGATGGAAGGTGATTGCAAATTATAGGCCATTTTGAGGGAAGGGCTGTGTCATGGGGTGTATACGTAATGCCAACAGATGGAATCGAAGCAGGGACCTCTGGAGCTTAGAGCATGAGCCTCTAACATATGAGCTCAAAGCCATCTGGCTGGTAGCTAAGGCAGTAGATCAGACTCATTACACTCTCTGTAAGTGGTTTTAGTGCCACTACATGGGACAGTGCACCACACCCAGTAGGTGTGTGGGTTACATATATACCCTTTGCTAGCCCAGTAACCAAGGGGTTAATGCAATTACTTCCAGCCATATCAGAGCTAAATGGAGACCCAAAGAGCTGGCAAGCAGAGGGGTTGGGCAATTGTACAAGGAGCATATGGTCTGGAGATGGGAAATCCTGCTAACAAACTGCTCAAAAGCCTCTCAAATAGAGCACATTGAAAAGGCATGACCCACCAACAGGCTGCAAAGCCTACTGAAGCCAAGGGAGATAAGAACAAGCTCAGAGTGCAGACAGAGTTGTTGAATCCTGATTTGGCCAGTCTCATTGAGCTGAAATCGAGTGGAAAGGGTGGAATCTACCACTGGAAAGATTTAACGACAGACCTTCCATAGCCCCCAGGACCGCACCAACTAAGGATGCCATAATCCAAACAGGGACTCAGTACAGGGGAACTGAATGACCATCCCACCAGATCAAGTGAACTCTGATGCAATCTTCCAGTGCTCTGGAATTTACCCATTGTTTCTAGATTTGTTAAAAAAACAATTGAGTTTAGAGAGCTCCCCAACTAACTCTTTAAAACTTTTGTGTACAAGCTGTCCACTGCAACTTAACAGGAAAAACTTTTTGTATAACTAGAGAGATGTTTGCAATGGAACAACTTCAACAAGAGAGACTAAGGGAGCCCCATATCAGCCTATCCCAAAGCTCAGTCATTAGGGCATTCACCAGAGATGTGACAGATCCTTCTTTAGATTCCTTCTCCCCCCTCACGTGGAGAGGACCTTGAGCTGATGAAGGGGTGTCTCCAACATTCCTTGCTCACTGAGCTAAATCTCTAGTGACCTCAACCTAGAGTAAGATCCTAGCCAGCATTCCATCCCCATTCTCTTTGAGTGGTCAGCCTATTGCAGTGTTGACTACAAAAAATTTAACAGTCAAGCTGCTGGGATGCTGAGACAAACTATATTGTCTCATTGTTTATGTGGAGCACTTCCCTGTCTGTCTGCTTTCTTAGGGTATGTCTACACTAGCTCATTAATTCAAGCGAGGTAGGCAAATCAGGCAACCAGAGTTGCAAATGAAGCCAGGGATTTAAATATCCTGGGCTTTATTTGCATGTTCTCGTCCAGTCGCCATTTTTAAATCCCCCTTAGTTCGAACGAACTGCCCGCAGCTACACACGGCAGTTTAAAGTTAAGGACTTAGTTCGGATTAATTTTAAACTGCCGCGTGTAGCCATGTGCAGTTCGTTCAAACTAAGGGGGATTTAAAAATGGCGGCCGGATGGGAACATGCAAATAAAGACTGGAATATTTAAATCCCGGGCTTCATTTGCAACTCCGGTTGCCTGATTTGCCTACCTAGCTCGAATTAACGAGCTAGTGTAGACATACCCTTATACTTAGACTGTAAGCTCTGTGGGACAAGCAGTAACTCTTTTTCTATGTTTGAACAGCACCTAGCACAATCGGAGTCCTGGTTTGAGCAGGAGGAACTATAATACTACATTCAAGGAAGTGCTTAGAGAGTTGGCTGATTGTGATCATATGAAGTAATTGTTCAAGTTCTCCTACCTTGTGGTCCTCATTCACCATTACATTAAAAGGTGACAGCTTGTAATATTTTATCTTCATTTACGTTATGTATGAAAACTGTCTCCAAGTCTGTTACTGCAGATGTTGCTGCAGCTGTCACAACTGCTGTCCAAAGAAGACAACGAACTTTGATAGTCACTGTTTTTTTGTGCATTGTATGTTTTGATAGACATTCTTCCATTGCCAGAATACAAATTTCAATCCATACTGAAATTTCTACTGCAGAAGATCAAAATTACTTCTCAGTTGTTCAGCAACAGTGACATTCCTCAAAATGAGACTGTAAAATACAGCTAAGCGAAGATCAAATTCCTTACATCTCTCAGTGGTGATTTCCTTCAAAAATGTTTCATGTCTGGAAATCAAAGGGTAAAAATGGGATTGCAATGTTCATTTCCATAGTGCGTGTTTGTGTATAAGGTGTGCCAAGAAAATGTCTGCTTTATGAAAGATGCTTCTCAGGAATTCTGCCCACATAAAGAACAAGTTTGATGATTCATTAGCACTGCACAAATAGAAACTTTTTCATTGTTCAAATAAATACTTTCATATTTATGGTATTAGCTAGAGCTGCTTAGCTAAAATTTAGTAAACCAACTTGTCAAATGAAACTTTTGACGAACAGTCCCCCTTAATTTTTTTGTATTATGCAAAGACATCTTCAATCTCCGTGCATGCATTTTTTATTTATAAATATTCACTTACAATGTCTAAGAAAATCTAAAGGTAGGAGTACTGAACTGAAATTAATATAGATAGTCTACTCAGTATCTCATTTCTCTGAGCATTTCATACAGTTGAACCAAAATATTCACATTACAGATTCTTACCTTCTAAATAACAAAACCATTCTATTTCACTTTCCCAAAGACTTACACTCATTTCAAACCTACCGCTGGAAAAAAAAATCTCTATACGCAGTTCTCAAAGTTTAAGTGTCAAGTCCAGAAAATGTAGAAAAATCTTATATAATGAGCCTGAGGTCTAATGCGGGGGAAAAGGTTTCTTTGCAGACTGATTTCAAAAAAGTGATGTTTATAATACTCCAATGACTCAATCTCTTCCATGAATTTAAATCTGTCTTGGAGTATTATTTCTTTTAGATCAAAATCAAGGTCAGTCTCACTTAGGAGCAGCCACTGACTCTATGACTTGACTTTGTAGTTTCTCACTGCATATTGTGTTTCATTTGCCATGAAATACAGTGGCATGCTTATTATTTTAGATAACAGGGGTTCAGTCTTTTTCCTTAATTCGACCACCTCTCTTTCAATTCATGATCATGTGGAGCAGCCCTCTAACAAAACAGTCTTCGTACATTTCTTCTGGAAGTGCAGCCACTTTCATCTGCTCTACTTCCCTCATTCATTTCATTCCCACATTTTGCTCAAGAAGATCTTTTTCATTTTTCTTTTTATTTCCCCCAAACACAAAATAAAACTGAGGGATTAAACAAAATGCCCCAACCCATCCCATAACACAAATGCAAATTCTATTCCACCAACTCTCCTTTCTCCCCCAACAGGTACCAGCACAGATCTCCTGACTATTGGCAGATCTGAAACAGCTCTGAGCTGCTCTTTTCCCATTTCACAAAGATGTGGTAACCCTGTGCTCCCTTTTCTCTTGGTCGTCAGACCCTTGGGCTTGTACATTTTCATGGAAAGAGATCACAAATTATGACGGTCTCAGAACTCTAAAGACTAGTAGTCTGAGCTCTTTCTTTCTTTCTTTCTTTCTTCAGCTACTTGGCTCTGAATTGTGAGTGGTTAGACTGAATAGGGGATACACACTATGGCTACGTCTACATTGGCAAGATTTAGCGCAAAAGCAGCTGCTTTTGCGCAAAATCTTGCCGCCTGTCTACACTGGCCGCGAGTATTTGCACAAGAACACTGATGTTCTAATGTCTGAAATCAGTGCTTCTTGCACAAATACTCTGACGCTCCCGCTCAGGGATAAGTCTTCTTGTGACAGTGTTCTTGCGCAAGAGGCCAGTGTAGACAGGTAGCATCAATTTCTTGCGCAAGAAAGCCCAATGGCTAAAATGGCCATCGAAGCTTTCTTGCGCAAGAGAGCATCTACACTGGCACGGATGCTTTTGTGCTAAAGCAAATCTTTTGCGCAAAGGCACATGCCAGTATAGATGCTCTCTTACTCAAATACTCTAACACAAAAACTCTTGTGTTTAGAGTATTTGCGCTAAATCTTTCCAGTCTAGACGCAGCCTTCATTTTAGTTATGCCAGACTATTTCCTCTGCTCAGCATCCAAGTCTGGAATACCTGTGCATACCATATCCTGTTTCCACGTAGGTTACATGTTTGAAAACATGGGCCAAACTGCAGTCCTGACAGAATGCAAATCATAGGCTGTAGCCTCCATTTAGAATTCCTGGGGTCTAGAAAACAATCTTTGAAACTTCCACTACAATATATTTACTTAATACAAATGATCAAAATCTCCATGCTCACTGCCCCAGCCTATCAAGGGATGTTGGGAAATGAAATGAACCACATTATTTTCCCATTCTTTGCCAGTGGGAAAATATCGTTCCAACAAAGACATCTCAGGAACTCCAGCTGAGGAGAGGAAGTTGGAGCCATTCTCTGATACTATCTGAGGACCTCACAACAGCAGCTTTCCATCAAAGTGAACAGGATGTACCTTTCGGACAATTAATATTGCAATGCCGAAGCCAAGTTTCCACAGAGGAATGCTTTATTTCAATAATAAAAATGACTGTGATCCCAAAGAATACAAAGTACCCAGATTTTGCATCAAAGCCTAATAAAAAAGCTTAGAAAACTCTCACAAAAGAATATTTTAAAGAGCTCCCATTTATCTGAAAGAAACAGGCACTATTTTATTCCATATGTTTTCTTATACAATGCTTAGCACCAGAATGCATATGCCCCCAAACATAACAGAAAACGGAATGCCCAGCAACAATATTTCAAAATGCCTCTCCTGTAGTCACGGGGTGGTTGCCCTTCTAGGTCAGGGATGAGACTGTGGAGAATAAAAGTGGTACTCAGACCCAGATTTATGATTAAGTAATCTCCTCAGAGACTGAAACCTGAGAGAAGTTTCTACTAAAATGATCAGCAATGAAGCAATTAATAGTAGAGGTGGTTGTAGATTTTCACATTTTTAAATTTTTGGCAAAAACAAAAATCAATTTTTGACCAGGTGCAGATAACAGTGCTGTCATTTCAATTCTTCTTGCTTGGTTCCAGAGTTAACACTCCCTTTCTCCCTGGAGTTTATAAGGCAACTCTAACCACTTCGAGCTGCGCTTCTATCAAGGGCTGTAATGAGGCAACAATACATAGATTCATATACAGAAAATTGTTTTTGAAATTGTTAGAATGGGTCCATTTTTTAAAAGAATGTTCAGTTTCTCAGAAAAAACAATTTTGGTATCACATAAGTGCTGCTATGCTGTACCATGGTATCCTGCCTCAATCTTAGAATCATAGAAAAGTATGGTTGGAAGGGACCATAAGAAGTCAGTTAGTTCATTACACACACACAGGCAAAGGTATACCACCTATGTTATCCCTGACAGGTGTTCCTCTAACCTATTTTTAAGTCTCAAGTGAGATGCTACAACCTCCTTAGGTAACCTGTTCCAGTGCTTAACTATCCTTATAAACAGAAAGCTTTTCCCTCTATCTAACAAAATCTTCCTTGCTGCAGATTAATCTGATTACTTCTTGTCCTACCTCCACTGGACCTGCAGAATTATTGATCACTGTGTTCTTTGAAACAGCTCTTAAAACAGTTGAAGATTGTTTTCAAATCATTCCTCAGCCTTTTCATCTCTTGGATAAACGTGTAATTCTTTCAACCTTTCCCACAGGATTTCTCAAGCCTCTTATTTTGTTGCTTTCCTCTGGATGCTCATCAAGTTGCCCAAATCTTTCTTAAAATGTCAGCCCAAATCTGGACACAGTACTCAAGCTGATACCTCATCAGTACTGAGTGCAGCAGAACTATTACCTCTCACATCATACATATAGCATTCCTCTTAATACAGTCCGGAATGACATTTGGGTTTTTTGCAGCAACATCAACAACTTACTCAATTTGTGACCTGCTAAAGCCTTCCACCCCAGGTTTTTTCCTCAGTACCACTGCCTAGCCAGTTATACCCAATATTGGAGTTTTGCATTTGATTTTCTTTCTTAAGTGTAGTACTTTGCATTATTATTACTATGCTATTACTATAATTGTGTCAGTTTCAAGCTAATTATCTAATTTGTCAAGATCATTCTGAATTATTATCTTGTACTCCAAAGAGCTTGCAATCACTCCCCCCACAGCTTGTTTAAATGCAGCCCATTTTGTTTAACAAAAGTCAAGAACTGAAATCCTGATCTCTGTAAAGCCAATAGCAAATCTACCAGGGTTCTTCTTGCAGTGTTCTACCGTAAGACAGAAGCACACCAAGCATCTACTAGCAGCAGTTTTTAATTAACATGGATAATTTGTGTTAGGTGATATGGATTTGTTAACAATTAGCAATGATCTGTTTATGTCAAAGAAGTTACGACTTCACTGTGACTATGTCAACGCTACAATGATGTATCGAAAAAAAGGGACACAAATTGCTCTCTGGAATTTGCATACCTCTTTCCAATCGTTTTTTCGGAAGAGGCTTTTCCAAAATGTGGCCCATCTTCACTGGGCCAAATTTCAGAAAAGCCTCCTCTTTAGGAAGTTCCCTTCTTTCTCATGGGAGAAGGAAGACAGGGCTTCTGAAAGAGTGCGTCTGCTCTTCTGCAAAAAAAAAAAAAAAAAGTGCGCAGAAGAGGAGACGCATTCCCTGGCTGCGGTGGAGTTAAAACCCCATAGTGTAGACAAAGCCTGTGACAGTATTGCTAATGCCATAATACTTGCCCCCAAAACATACTTCCTATGCAATGCCACTCATTTGTACTGGCATCTGCAGAGGAGAGCTGGATTTGATGTTTCTTTCACAGCAGGAATTCTTGAGGCAGCTTCCTTATTGTGACACAAATGATTCCCGATAGTCAAAACCAAACTCAGGTACAAGTATATGAAAAACTGTTTTCATTTTTCAACATCCTTCTCACAGACAGCCACTGCTAGGATCATAGATGTGCTTTCTAGTCCCATTTCTCGAGTGTCAGTAAGTCTTTCAGAGTCTATCCTACAGTAATGAAAAACAGGAAATTGAAAGTGAAGAGTGACAAGTCCCAGACTTCTCTTGTGCCACTGTGCCAAAAATGAGGGACAGCAATAGATAAGCATTGTATTTTCCCCTATACTCAGAATACACAGAAACATATTATTTAGCAGGTAGGGTATGTATATACTGTAGTGCTATTTCAGGATACTTCTGGTATCGCAAAATAGCTATTCCACATCTTTTAAACAAGTCCATTATTTTGAAATAGCTTTCAAAATAACAGGCTTGCTATTCTGACGTCTCTGAAAACCTCGTTCCATGAGGATTAAAAGATGTTTTGGAATAGCACTCTATTTCAAAATTTGGCATTGTGCATACAGCGCCAAACTTCAGAATAAGCTATTGGGAAATACACTTGAAATAAGATATGCAATTTGTGTAGCTCAAATAGCAGAGCTTATTTCCAGCTATGGGTGCAGTGTAGACGCACCCTTAGAGATGGGTTCAAAGAGCATGGACTCAGGGTGCATCTACACTGCACTGGTAGCTCAAAATAAGCTACACAATTTGAGCTACGCAAAAGACATAGCTTATTTCGAGTGCATATCAAAAGAGCTTATTTCTAAATTTCAAAACAGAGCACTATTTCAAAACATCCCTCAATCCTCATAAAAAAAGGGACATCAGAATAGTGAGCCCATTATTTCGAAATAGCTTTGAAGAGTTTTTTAAAAAAACATGGAATAGCTATTTCCAGATACTGGATAATTAACCATCTTGAAAGGATTCTGTGAATGTTAGTTAATATTTGTAAGACACTTAAATCATTAAAAGAAAGATGCTATAAAATGTAAAAATATATAAACTCACAAGTACTTAAAAAAACCTATTAATCAAAAAGTTGAATATGTGATTAATTAATATTGATAAATAATAAATAAGACAGAATATGCATTCACTCTGCCTGATTTAGCAGTGTTTTTTTCTTTTATTCCTTTTGTAGGGGTGGGAGAGAGGATGGAATGGATTATATTTTTCAGCCTGTGATTGTTTTTCCTTTAGGTCTCAAATTTAATACTTAACTGGAATTGTGAGAGGACCAAATCCCAGAAAAACAATTTTGAATTCAGAGTTAGCTGCTACTGTAAAAATGTTCTCAAACCAAAAGACGGGAGAGAGAGAGATAAGAGAATAAGTGAGTTTTTGTTTCATTTGCCAACAGAAAAAAAAATTCAAAAAACATTTTAGAACCAAAAGATTCTTATTTTCCTCAACAAAACAAACCTCCTCCCTCCCCCACAAAATTATTTGGTTGAACAAAATCTTTCTAATGTTAAAACGAAATAACATTTCTGAAACAAAATATCAACATTTTGTTTAGAAAATGTCATTGTGAAAACAAAGGGTCAAAATACATCATTTTGACATTTAAAAATATAATTTTTCAGCTGAAACTATTTGTCAAATTCTACCTGAATTCACAAATACATTTTGGAGCACTGAAAAATGCAATTTTCAGCAACATTTGTTTTTGCTGTCACTGTAAAAATGTTGCCCAGCTCTAGTTGTGCGTGAATAAATACATTCTCTCTGTGCATAAAGAACCCAGAATACCAAAGTGAATCATATTCTAGCTACTTCACTCAACCCTTACAGTCTCCTAGCCACTTCCCTGCTGTAATAAGAGCTGATACCCGTAAATCGGGCAGAAACACAGCAGTTTCCAAGACTGAAATCCTGGTCCCACTGAATTTATTGGGAATTTTGTCACTGATTCAATGGAGCAAGAATTACACCATCTGACCTAAGCAAAGATAGGGTTGCCAAAAGTCCCTTATAACAAGGGAAATTCCTTATTCTTTTATGGCTGTAGAACAAGATCAGGTTTTGCTGAGGATTGCAAAAAGCAGCATGAAATAATAATTATTTTTGTTATTAATGGTGATTATAATGATATCAAGAGGATAGGTGGGGTGTTACGAAAACAGTCCCTTATTTTTGAAAGGCAACTCTACTGAAGAATGATCTCATAGTCAAGGGTGATGATATAAGGCATCTAGTAGGGGTACGTCTACACTGCATGCTTATTTTGAAATATGCTATTCCAGAATAGTTATTCCAAAATAGTTTATTTTGAAATACACTGCAAGAAATCCTCAAAATTAAGCCAAGGCAGGCTACCCTAACACAGACATGCTATCTCAATTTAGAGCCCCACGAGGCACAGGGGAAGAATAATTTAGAATAGCCCTGGTGATGGGCTATTTCAAAATAGCAGCAGCAGAGTGTCTACACAGGCCTTATTTTGAAATAGCTATTTTGGAATAGGCGTTATTCTCGTAGAATGAAGTTTACAGATTTTGGAATAAGTCATCTGTTATTTTGAAATTATTTCAAAGTAACGGAATGGCTGTGTAGATGTTCACATTGTTATTTAGAAATAATGCTAGTTGTCTCAAAATAACAATGCAATATAGTCGCATTGTTGCACAGCTCTGAACCATCCCTGTGCTGGCAGCATTCCTTGGGAGCCCCTTTATACATGCTCAACTGCAATAAAGGGGTTGCAGTGAGCCTAGAGCAGTTGCATAATGTGGGGGTTGATCCACTTTCCTGGGCCTAAGGTGCCCTGTAAAACCTACACTGGGAATGGCATTACAAATGCCATACATTTCCCTCATAAAATGTGAAAAGGAAATTTTTCTACAAGCCTCATCTTTGCTAGTTATCATTTCAGTTTGAAAGGACTGTAGAATACTGTTTCAGTGCTACTAGCATGCTCAGTGCATTTCCCCTGCTGGTCACCCTCCAAACAGACTTTTTCTAACTGGCATGCTAACCAAAAAAAAAAAAAAAAAAAAATTCAACTTGTTATAAACCTTGTGAGATTGAAACCTTCCCCTCCACCCCAGCTAGTAAAGGTATAAAGCACAGAGGACTAATTACATCCTGAATTTTGAAGCCTGAATATAAAGTATTTGAAACCTTAGATGTTTTTGATATACATTAGCCCTATCAAAGAAAAACATTGCTATAAGATATTACCATTCATTATTTTACCCTCTCCTATTAAGAACTAACTGAAGGGGTTTCTCCTTTTGTCTCTGAGACCAAATATTAGTATCTGGAGCATTTTGAAACAGATTGACTTTGGTTGAAAGTTTGGTGTCAAAGTTCTGTTTCAATCAATGGAGAGAGATTCACTCAAATTTAATTATTAATAAAAATAACTCTCTTTCATATTATTGCTTTCAAATTTAGAAGTAAAGCAAATGGAAGAAGAAAAAGTGCTTCAAATATTTTCTGGATATATTACAAATTGGATTTTCAAAAGAAATCAGTATCGGCTTCCCTCTCAAAGTCAGGTGACTTCAGCAAGGACAGAGTTAGGCCAACATGGAACACTTTTTTATATCTCGCAGATACATACTTATGTAAGTACCTCAACAACAAAGTCTGTACTCAGTTATCTCAGTGTAAGAATACATTAAAGAAAAAATATTAGAACTGCCTAAATTACATTTTCAAATGTTACGCAAGCTCATAGGAGTTTAAGTTTCATTGAAAAAATCAATGAAACTTAGGATAAAATTTTCAGAATCACCAAAAGTAGGGGTAGGCGGGCCTCCAGCCTGTGGGCCACATGCAGTTCATAAGGGTGAGCTGCTGGTGAGCTGCCAGATGGCTTGTTTATCTGAGCATCCACAGGCATGGCTTCTTGCAGCTCCTAGTGGCTGCATTTCACCATTTTTGGTAAATACGAGCTGCAGCAACTGGCAAGGGCAAGGTCATCACTTCCTGCAGATCCCATTGGTCAGGAATAGTGAACCACAGCCAGTGGGAGGTACAGGGCTCCATGCCTGCAGATGCTCAGGTACATAAATTATCTGGTAGTCTACCAACAGCTAACCTTCATGAACTGCAGGTGGCCAGCATGCCAGAATTTTCCCACCTGAACTAAAAGTATGTTTGCACTAGAAAAAAATCTCTGCAGTAGCAAGTCTCAGGCAAAAACCAGTAGAGTGTCCACACCTCAAGTGCGTGTTTTTTGAGTTTTTTTGCGCAAAAACAGTAAATTGACAGGACAGAGGGCTTTTGCCAGTAGAGTTATTCCTCTCCCCACAAGGAATAATTCCTTTTTGCGCTACAGCTCCTGAGCAAAAAGGCATGCGTGGATACTCCGCAGGGGTTTCTTATGCAAGAAGAGCCTATCAGAAAAATCACAGGTGCTCTGATAGCCATTCTGTTAATGACAATCAGAGCTTTCTTGTGCAAGAGTGTCCATGCAGTGTGGCACATCGCTTTTGCAATGCACCTTTGAGCTCCGTACACACTTTTGCACAAGAAGTTTTTGCGGAATATCTCTTCTGCAAAAAGCTTCTCGCACAAAAACCCTGCAGTGTAGACAAAGCCTCAGAAATCAGGTCTATGTTTTGTACTATGGAGCTAAGAATACGTGTGTAGAGGTATTCTTACTAAAGAAACAAACTACCTTCATCTTCCAGACCCTACCTCATCTGAAATACTAGAGACACGCAGAAAGATAAGTAAGAATCCCATTGTGATTTGCTATTTTTAATGAGTTTGGCTCTTGCAGCATTTTTCTGATGAATATGAAAAGGAAAATATGTAGTTTGTGATTTTAATATACTTAAGAATGGCTAAGCTGCTGATGGCCTGTAATCAATTATAATTATACTAGTAATTATCCCCTGGTTAATTTATTCTTGTGTCTGTTGCCTCTCATCTCATACTTTGACTGTAAGCTCTTAGGGCACATGTACTCAGCAGGGCAAAAGTCGAAGTCCCCTTACTCCTTGTGAAATGAGGGTTACAGGAGTCAAAGTAAGAAGTCCTCCAGCTCGACATTATTTTGAAATAATGGCTTGCGGTGTAGATGAGCTCTTTGTTATTTTGGAATAACATTAATTATTCTGGAATAACGCTGCTGTGTAGACATAGCCTTAGGTGAAAGGGAGCTTTTGGTCATTGTTTCTGTGTACAACACCTAACCCAAAGGGATACTGATCCCTGACTTGGGCCTCTTGCTGCTGCCACCATGCTAGTATTTAACAGTGATAATGTAAGGAGGCTTCTCTCAGTCTGAACCAACGCTCTGATCTTGACAAGACAAGACCTGGAGATTCATACAAGACACCCCATCTTTTATAGGTAGAAGGGAGACCAGCACAATTGAGGTAATGGATTTCAGGAAGGCAGATTTTGATAAGCTCAGAGAACTTGTAGGTAAGGTCCCATGGGAAGCAAGACTGAAAGGAAAAACAACTGAGGAGAGTTGGAAGTATTTCAAAGGGACGTTGTTAAGGGCCCAAAAGTAAACAATTCCGCTGTGTAGGAAAGATAGAAAATATGGCAAAAGACCAGCTTGGCTTAACAAGGAGATCTTGCATGATCTCAAAATAAAAAAGGAGTCATATAAAAAATGGAAACTAGGACAAATAACAAAGGATGAATATAGGCAAGCAACACGGGAATGCAGGGGCAAGATTAGAAAGGCAAAGGCACAAAATGAGATCAAACTAGCTACAGGCGTAAAGGGAAACAAGAAGACCTTTTATAAATACATTAAAAGCAAGAGGAAGACCAAGGACAGGGTAGGCCCACTGCTCAGTGAGGAGGGAGAAGCAGTAACAGGAAACTTGAGAAATGGCGGAGATGCTCAATGACTTCTTTGTTTCGGTCTTCACCGAGAAGTCTGGAGGTGTGCCTAACGTAGTGAATACAAGCAAAGAGAGGGTAAGTTTAGAAGATAGGATACACAAAGAACAAGTTAAAAATCACTTAGGAAAGTTAGATGTCAGCAAGTCACCAGGTCCTGATGAAATGCATTCCAGGATACTCAAGGAGCTGATAGAGGAGGTATCTGAGCCTTTAGCTATGATCTTTGAAAAATCATGGCAGACAGGGGAGATTCCAGAAGACTGAAAAAGGGCAAATATTGTGCCCATCTATAAAAAGGGGAATAAGAACAACCCAGGAAACTACAGACCGGTCAGTTTAACGTCTGTCCCAGGGAAGATAATGGAGCAGGTAATTAAGGAAATCATATGCAAACACTTGGAAGGTAATAAAGTGATAGGGAATAGCCAGTATGGGTTTGTGAAGAACAAGTCATGCCAAACTAATCTGATAGCTTTCTTTGATAGTATAACGAGCCTTGTGGATAAGGGAGAAGCGGTGGATGTCATATACCTAGACTTTAGTAAGGCATTTGATACGGTCTCGCATGATATTCTTATTGATAAACTAGGCAAATATAACTTAGATAGGGCCACGATAAGGTGGGTGCATAATTGGCTGGATAACCATAGTCAGAGAGCTGTTGTTAACGGTGTTAAATCCTGCTGGAAAGGGATAACAAGTGGAGTTCCGCAAGGGTCTGTTTTGGGACCCGTACTGTTCAATATCTTCATCAATGATGTAGATATTGGGATAGAGAGTATGCTTATTAAGTTTGCAGATGATACCAAACTGGGTGGGGTTGCAACTTCTTTGGAGGATAGGGACATAATTCAAAATGACCTTAGCAAGTTAGAGAAATGGTCAGAGGTAAACAGGATGAAGTTTAATAAAGAGAAATGCAAAGTGCTCCACTTAGGAAGGAACAATCAGTTCCATACATACAAGATGGGAAGTGACTGTCTAGGAAGGAGCATGGCGGAAAGGGATCTAGGGGTCATAGTGGACCACAAGTTGAATATGAGTCAACAGTGTGATGCTGTTGCAAAAACAGCAAATATGATTCTAGGTTGTATCAACAGGTGTGTTGTAAGCAAAACTCGTGAAGTCATTCTGCCGCTCTACTCTGCACTAGTTAGGCCTCAGCTGGAGTACTGTGTCCAGTTCTGGATGCCACATTTCAAGAAAGATGTGGAGAAATTGGAAAGGGTACAGAGAAGAGCGACAAGAATGATTAAAGGTCTAGAGAACATGACCTATGAAGCCAGGCTTCATGAACTGGGCTTGCTTAGTTTGGAAAAAAAGAAGATTAAGGGGGGACATGATAGCGGTTTTCAAATATCTAAAAGGGTGTCACAAGGAGGAAGGAGAAAATTTGTTCCTCTTGGTTTCTGAGGATAGGACAAGGAGTAATGGGGCTTAAAGTGCAGCAAGGGAGGTTTAGATTGGACATTAGGAAGAAATTCCTAACTGTCAGGGTGGTCAAATATTGGAATAAATTGCCAAGGGAGGTGGTGGAATCTCCCTCTCTGGAGATATTTAAGAACAGGTTAGATAGACACCTGTCAGGGATGGTGTAGACGGAGCTTGGTCCTGCCTTGAGGGCGGGGGGCTGGACTCGATGACCTCGCGAGGTCCCTTCCAGTCCTATAATTCTATGATTCTATGTCTATACATTTTGCTGCTTCAGCTCTTAATCAATCACCATCGGTTCTGCTTAACATTTGTATATCTGAGAGTCATATTTCTTTGTAATCTGGTATCAGTATGTTGGTGCCTCCTTCCTGGCATTTATTTAAAAGGGCTATTTGCTCTTAATTCCAAGGCTGCCTGTATGTCTTGCACTGGTCTGCCTTACCGTAGGCCCAATTGATGGCACCTTGGTGCCTCTGAGTCTTATGGCTACTTTGACCATCTGAAAGTGGTCTCTGTACTCTGAAAGTGCTGAGCCTACAAGTTGTTATTGTTCTCCAAAGACTCACATTCCAAACTCATTCACTCCCCCACCCCCGGAGCTACATGATTGTTACACGGGAAAAGAGATACAATTGCCTGTACAAAAGGTTTCAATTTACTTCTGATACAAAGCTTTTATTAGTACAAACTTTTAATCATTCATCATCTTTTTTTTATAACACAATCTACATTCTAATTATTCCTAAGAGCAACGGTGTGATCATGCTGAATTGCAAGGATCCTTCTGAACTCTCTGCTATGACATCAGATACAGGCTCTTTATTAAGGTCCTAGAACACTGTTTTTCACTGCTATCCAGAGGAGGGTGGATGGTAAAATCATTTATTCTCATATTACCCATTAAGCACATTATATAAAACATTATAAAACTGTTGTCTACAATCCCAGCTCTTTTGGTAAAGAAGAATATCCCATCTTCACATAGAAAGTTACTTACTGCAATATCCATGGACAGCATGGTATGAATCTAAACAAGATACAATTGTCAATGAACATGACTTTAAGCCTCAAATATCTAAAGTGCACGCCAATTCTTGCTCATAGAATGTTAGCACAGTAACATGGACAGTAAAACAATTCAGACACAAGCTGTCACATTTTATTTTGATTAAAATTTATATTCAAAGGAAGCATTTCCTACCGGTCACTGCACAGAATGTAGAGTCTAGAATCTCTTTTAAATTGTAAAGATTCTGTATACTTAGCATCTTCCAGATGGTTCTTAATCTGTACCTTATTCTTAACTTTTTTTAAAAAAAATTGTATATTCCTGTAACTTGATCTGGGGAGGTCAGTCCTGCTCATGCTGCTGGAGTTATTTGCTGTGTTCCAATACACCCTTTAATTTCTATAAGCTGATAATACAATAGGTGCCAGTGGGTTCGTGATGGCAAAGGCACTTTTGCTTGAGAAGAAATGTATAGTCATGAGGATGAGATGGAAATCTGGGAGTACATGACAGAGTTTGAGTGGTTGCTCTCTGTGTATGAGTGGACTGATGAGAAAACAGAATAGTACCCTAGCAATGTTTTTGGATGGTAACAGCAGAGCCTTTTGCCAACAGCTTCCCACACAGTGCTCCCACACCACTACCACCAAAAATGGCCCAGAGTTTGGAAGAACATCTGGCCGAAGATGACCATAAGCAAGAGAGAAGTGATACTGATGAACAGAGTAAGCATTTTGAAAAGTCTGCAGTAATGGTGCAGTCTCCAGTGGTTGAAAATACACATCCACCACTTTTTAAGAGTGATCTTGCTGATGTCAAGCTATCACATAGCAGCATCCACGAGTAATGATTTCTACCATCTTCACTTAATTAGGAAACTCCATCCCATCTTGGAGGATGAAAACTTAGCCTCGACTATTCATGTTTCATCACCTGTTGGCTGGCTTGCAATAATGCAATTCACATGTGCATTAAACCATCAGCACCTTAAGACACCCAAGGAGTTCAAAATGCTTTAGCAATGCAGACTACTATGAAAATATCATAAAGCTGTCCATTATCCTGTACACTGGGTACCCACAGAATTTATAATTAATGGCAAGGTCTCACTACTTATCTTCAAAGTGCTTCAAACCCAAGGCATTTAAAAAACTGTTTAAACCTCTGGGACAAAGACTGTGATAGATAGCTACACGTCTCTGGCATATTGGAACTATCAATAGTAAAAGTAAAGTTAATCTGTGTGGGAGACAACATCTTCACCAGGGTGGCATGATAATGTGGAATAAACAACCCTGAGAATTAAGGACTATCACAAATTTCACCACTTTCTGCTTGCAGTGTAAGGCACTTTTAATTTTACTCTCCTTTCTCTAACAAACACATGTCAACCGGTTTTTGTTTTTATTTTTGTTTTTCAATAGTCATGCTGCCAAAACAAAACACTCCACTCCACAGGTTTCTCTCCATGGGCATAGAGTGAAAAAACAAACACATGATGATAGATGAGTAGTCATGCTGCTTAATGCACTACTGCAAAGCAATCAGATGTCACAATGAGTGCAGCATAAAAAGACCAAACTAGAATACATCAGAATCTAGTTCATTATCTTGTCTCTGACAGAATCCGGTATCAACTTCAAAGGAAGATGCTAACGAATCCTACAGTAACAGAACAATAGACCCTCAATTGTTTTCCAGCAACGGCTAGATATTCGCTTATCCCCTTAAGTAAAAAGGGGAATAAGAACAACCCAGGAAACTACAGACCGGTCAGTTTAACGTCTGTCCCAGGGAAGATAATGGAGCAGGTAATTAAGGAAATCATATGCAAACACTTGGAAGGTATTAAAGTGATAGGGAATAGCCAGTATGGGTTTGTGAAGAACAAGTCATGCCAAACTAATCTGATCGCTTTCTTTGATAGGATAACGAGCCTTGTGGATAAGGGAGAAGCGGTGGATGTCATATACCTAGACTTTAGTAAGGCATTTGATACGGAGGGAGGGAAAGGGGGGGGCGGGGCGCTGACGTACACGGCCAGGGGGCGTGGCCGTGTACCTCAGCGTTACAGACTCACAGACACTGGGCTACTATATATATGATGGTGCAGAAGAGGCCAAGGTGTTCAATACAGGCAGTCCCCGAGTTACGCGGATCCGACTTATGTCGGATCCGTAGTTACGAACGGGGATTTCTCGCCCCGGAGAACTAGAGCAGCGGGACGCCTGGTCCCGCCGCCCGCCTTCTCCAGGGCGAGAAAAGTTGCTCCCCGTCTCCCTGGTCTGCTGGCTCCGCCAGCAGACCAGGGAGACGGGAGCAAAGCGGCGGAGCACCGGGGGCCGGACCCGCGGCCGCTTCCAGATCAGCTGGAAGCGGCGCGGGTCCTGCCGGGTGCTCCGCCGCTCTGTTCAGCGTCTCCCTGGTCTGCAGACTAGGGAGACGCTGAACAAAGCGGCGGAGCACCCGGGGCCGGACCTGCGCCGCTTCCAGCTGATCTGGAAGCGGCGCGGGTCCGGCCCCGGGTGCTCCGCCGCTCTGTTCAGTGTCTCCCTGGTCTGCAGACCAGGGAGACACTGAGCAGAGCGGCGGAGGACCCGGGCCGGACCCGCAGCGCTTTCAGCTGATCTGGAAGCCGCGGGTCCGCCCGGGTACTCTGTGGCTTTGCTCAGTGTCTCCCTGGTCTGCAGACCAGGGAGATGCTGAGCAAAGCCGTGGAGGACCCGGGCCGGACCGCGGCGCTGATCTGGAAGTGCCACGGTTCGGCCCGGGTCCTCCGCAGCTTTGCTCCACGTCTCTCTGGTCTGCTGGGGGGGGATGCAGCTAGTGCCCCCCCAGCAGACCAGGGAGACGTGGAGCAAAGCCGGGGGCCTGTGGTAGAACAGGTGGGGCACTGCCGGTTGGTCCCGCAGCACCGCTCCTTGGCGCTACTGGACCAACCCGGCAGCACCCCAGCTGCTCTGCCCCAGGCGTCCTGATTCAGCTGCTGATCAGTTTCAGCAGTGGCTGAATCAGGATGCCTGGGGCAGAGCAGCTGGGGTGCTGCTGGGTTGGTCCAGTAGCTCCGAGGAGCAGCCGCGCTACTGGACCAAGCCAGCAGCACCCGAGCTGCTCTGCCCCAGGCGTCCCAAAGTCAGCCGCTGCTGAAACTGACCAGCGGCTGACTACAGGAAGCCCGAGGCAGAGTTGCTCTGCCCTGGGCTTCCTGGAATCAGCTGCTGATCAGTTTCAGCAGCAGCTGACTTGGGGACGCCTGGTGTTCTTATCTTGAATCTGTATGTAAGTGGAACTGGTGTCCAGATTCAGCGGCTGTTGAAACTGATCAGTTTCAGCAGCGGCTGATGCCAGTTCCGACTTACATACAGATTCAACTTAAGAACAAACCTACAGTCCCTATCTTGTACGTAACCCGGGGACTGCCTGTAAATATTTCTGTTCTGCACTGGGAAAGAAACAGGATGAAGTACTTCATACTCTATTAATAAAGAAAGAGGACATTAAATAACTTCTATTAGAAATAAACATTTTTAAATCAGCAGACCTGCTCAGCTCACACCTACTGATATTAATTATTAGTTAGCCAATCTTGTAGTACTAAGGAAATTTCAGAAGACTTGAAAAGTGCTAATTTTGTATCAATATTGAAGAAAGGCAAGCAGGTATATAGGTTTCTATATACTTGTTAGCCTAACATCAATCTCAGGCAACATAATGGAAAAACTGATACAGAATACAATTAAAGGACAGGAATGTAATAAATGCTAGTTGATATGGTATTATGGAAAAAAGAAACAAACCTGATTTAATTGTTTGCCCACCAGGTTGCTTGCTAAAGGCAGATGTAATAGATTTCTGTAAGTCTTAGTACCACATGGCTTTTTGATTCAAAAAAGTATTGTATAATGTCAATGCACACATTATAGCACACATTATATGTATTAAGACCTGACTAGCTGACAGATCTCAATAAATAGTCATCAATGGGAAATAATCAGTTAGAGTTTTCCAATATGTTTTCATAGAGACTGGAACTAGGCCAGATGGTATTCTCCATCATTAATTATCTGAAAAAGAATAGAAAATTACTGTTGATCAAATTTACATATGATAAAGATTGGCACATGGTAAATAATGACGAGGACAAGGCATCTATCTATATAGAGCTAGATCACTTGGTAATCTGGGTTCATTCAAACATAAAGCATTTTAAAATAGACAAAAGAAAAGTTATACATCTAGAAACAATGAACACAAGTCTTAAAAGCTATGAATTTAATTTGGTATTCTTTTATATTCCTTGTCTGGATGACACAGATTTTTAGAGGAAACTACTGAACAAAGAGCAATAAATCAATCACTTTCATAATGAAATTTTGGACAAACATAATCTGGAGCTATGACTGCTGAAAGTTCTGAGATTCTTGTGCATTTTCACAAATACCCAGCCATAATTCAACAGGTAATTCAATACATGTGTATAAGAAATACAAATTACCCTACTGATGGTGACAAGACAATCTCAGGGTTTTTACCTAAACAAATATTTATTTCTTTGATCTGTTCAATCACCCCTTTCTCTGTCTCACTGCAATCATTCTTCAGGCTCTCTTCTACTTTCTTTCAGCACCAATTTGCAGCCAGTTCCTCATGCATTTCAACATTCTCTTTTCTCTTCTTAAAGAGAAGGGAATGGTGAAAAAAATCAAACACCTCTAGCAGCTACTAAAATCTGTTGCAGCCTATTTCAGTATAACATCTGTGTCATTACTGAATTATATCATTCTTATAATCTTATAGTTCCCAGTGTTTATGTTTTAGTTGATAAGACTCTACAGTATACAAGAGCTAGGTAGGCCACACAATAGGGACTAAATTAGGTCGAGCTAAGTTGTCTTCTACTTGGGTCCTGCTGACAGAAGGAGAAAATGAGAGACCACGCTGTCTAGCCTCCCACTGTAGTCCCACAGCTGAGATTTAGTGCCAGCCTGGCAGCTGACTATCTATATGATTACTCAAGTCCTCTCAGGGTTATGAATATTGAAAAGACACCATAGGTTCTTTAAAGGAACTAACTTTAATGCTGCCCAGCATGATGATACAGTCCCCTACAGAGACTTCAACACTCACATAGACAACATCATTATTATAATGCTTGTCTCTGGAGACAGATGTGAAAATGACACAGAACTACTCTAAAAGGCACAGAAGGAAGCAGCCTGCCTCCTTAGCAAGAAAAAATAGTGAGAATGCATCATGCTGGTGATCTGCACTTTCCACTGGCTCTCAGTGAACTTGTAGTGCCAAAACAAGATTCTAGTCTTAATCTTTAATACCCTTAAAGCAGAAGCCCAGTTACCACCTTCTCATGCACAACCCACTAAAACATCCATACTCCTGTGGGATAATACTCCTGACAGTTACCAGAGTAAGGTTCTTAAAAGAGAGACAAGTCATTCTCCATCAAAGGAGCTTGACTGTAAGAAGACATCCTAGAGGAAAAATGTCTAAATTAACCCACAATGGCCGAAGACAATTCATTACTGCAAGAACAGAGATGTAAAGGAAAAGCTGCTGAATGTGACAGACTTTAGACGTGCCACCCATGATAACGTTTAGTAAGCACATCACTATGTAAAACTGAATACCACACCGATGCGGTATAGTAACAGGCATCCTTAAAAAAAAGCAAGGAAAAAAAAACCCACCCATATCCAAATAAACATGAAGTGTATGAATTACCATATGAATCAGATCACAAGAACTGTACCACAGGAAGGCATATAACTCCACCCACAGAACATTTTGGAATAATTTTCCATGGGGAATTTTCTTAACACTAGGGAGTAACCAGCAGGCCTAGGTTCTGAAACACAATGGTTTATATCCCTTGAACATTTTCATCTTAGCTAATAAAACTGAAGAGATTTTTATCAGCCATAAAAAAATCTAATCCTTTTAAAAACCCTACTAAGGCTGAGAGAATAGGCTTGTATAGTATACTTCTTATTTTCTCCATAAATGTAACACACAATGCATCCACTCTATGCACATAAAACAATGCTGAATATTTTCACATAGAGTTGTATGCAAAACAGAATAGCAAAGTTGCAAAGTGAATCACTCAGAGGTCTGGAAATGTCAATAGTAACATTGCCCGTGGAGCCTTGCTGAATTATGATAAATAATTAAGAAGTCAGTTCAAAATTTATTTTTTAATCATGTTAGTCAATGTATGTGGGTCACATTTTACTGCCAAGTAAAATAAATCCCACTTATTATTCCTTTTTCAGAATTAAATTCCTTTATTTGGATCACTAACAGCATGTAAGGCTATCTACCATAGAAATTCCGTAACATTTGATTTATGCTATTTATGCTGTTTGTTTGCTTTTTTGCATTTCACTCAGCTTGTAGAAGAAAACAGACTTCCACTTTCTGGTAAGAAAGTATCTTCACTTTAGCCCAGCATGGTCATCCTGTCAGTAACTGAGAAGCAAACTAACAGCCAATCAGGGCTTCTTGCTTAGGTGCTGTGACAAGTCAGCACTCAAGAGAGCCAGTAGTGAATTAACCCTCGGGCATACAGCAGCAGCCTATCACAGAGCAAAGCCTGGGTCAGATGGCTCAGCCATTTCCAGAGGCCCAGCATAGCTGCAGATCAATCTGAACAATGGTGCTATTCGGCCAAGAACCCTTCTGATGCCTAGCAGTGCACCAGTCTTCAGCAATTCCCAGCCTGCTCTTGCCCTAGCCTTGCTAAAACCCTGTGTTTGCCCTGAATTGTCCTAACTCTAGTCTTGTCATCAACCTTCTATAGTCTTGTCTCCCCACCCTCCCATACTCTCAGACTTTGACTATCCAGTTTCGAACTCTGGTGTGTATCCCATCACTGAATTCTGTATCAACTTGGATTGCCTTTGGACTCTGAGCGCCTGCCTCTGCACCCTGGTTACACTTCTGATTCTGGTTTGTCTACAACAGTGGTTCTCAAACTGTGGGCCAGGAACCCCAAATGGGTCACACCTCTGTTTTGATGGAGTCGCCAGGCCTGCCTGACACTTGCTGGGGCTAAAGCTGAAGCCCAAGGGCTTTGTCTTTTCCAATCACCTCCACCAGAGACTGCGGGGCTCAGGTGGCTTCAGGCTGCAGACTGGGGTCATGTAGCAATTGGTGTTGTCAGAAGGAAGTTGCCATGCAATGAAGTTTGCGAGTCCCTGGTTTACGGACACTGAGCTCAGTTTTGACCCACAGCCTGCCACAGATCTTGATCCCAGGACCACCCTTGTGGAGGCCCAACCCTACACTTACCTGTAACCCATGTTCCAACCACTAGACCTGATTATTGGAGGCCATGTCAATTTACAGTGTCAGATTTAATCATCAAGTACCTTCAATTTCTATTTTTGCTCTATAACATTGCTGACTGCAGCTAAATTAAAAACCACATCTTTTGGCCTTTGTGTCCTCATTAGTAACAAAAATGCGAAATGTTTTGAACTATAAAATGGACAGAAATCACATGTATTTCTTTTGAAGTGGAGAGGAATATTAACAAATTAAATCCTCTTGTCTCACTCACAATCTTGTCTCACTCACTTCATTAAATAATATTTCTCCTAGGGTAACAGAATAACTTTGTTTAAAAAGAATCAACTACAAAGTGAACCAGTCAAGTGATAAATCAGCGCATTTGTCTCTAAAGGGTTTTTTCAACAGGCATTGGTGATTCTTTAAATTTGTGTCTGAAATGCCTACTGAACACTGGGTTGGGAAGGGTCCTATGGATCAATAATACAATGTGAAAAGCAGTGAAAGATGCCAACAGAGAGGCTATGTGATCATTCTTTGCATGTTATAATACCCTTCCAGTATACATTTGCACAAGCTGAAGTTTGGCTACCAATCTATTTGGCAAGCAGAGCAATACAATAGCTTAAACTAGAGGAGATAAAAGCAAAGGTGAGCTTCCCAAACAGAGTCCCTGAGCAAGGGTTCATCAACAACAAGAATGAAATACAGCCCAAATTCTTCCTAAAGGAATATCAGTCTTGGTCTACACTAGGGAGTTATTTTGAAAAAACTCCCCTTATTTCAAACTAACAAATGAAGCGTCCACTACCAAGCCTGTTATTTTGAAATAATGGGCTCATTATTTCAAAATAATGCCTGCTTTCCATGAGGAATAACACGAATTTTGAAAGTTATTTTGAAATAGCAGTACTACTCCTCAGAGTAATATGAAGTAATTACTCCCAAGTGCTTCCAGGGGCTCTAAGTGTAGGTAGCACATCCACATTAATGGAACCTGCCTCGGACTAATTTCAAAGCTTCCCCATAGTGTGGACGCACTATTTCAAAATTATTATTTTGGGAGTTATATTTCAAAATAAGTTATTTTGAAATAATTTCCTTGTATAGACATGCCCTTAGTGAGTGAGATTTTTATACCATGTATTGACACATCAATTTATCGCTTTCCCTTCCCAGAGAAATCAAAAGCCCGGAGGTACAGGAGTGTCTAGGTTCTTATATTGTACCATTAGCAACAACTTTTGCAGCACCACTGTAATAGTGCCATCGTACTAGGAACCAGATTGCCACACATAATTTGCATGTTAATTTACACAACATGGCAGTCAATAAGAAAAACACAGTACTTTTGTTTAGACCATACACATGTACAGTGTCCTCAACAAAATTCTTAGGAAGACAAACATGCTTAGATGGCTCCATCAGGAAAATGTCATTACTGCTCTGATATCAACTTCTTAACATGTAACTTTGTAGGCTAGCCTCTGCAAGGTTTGAGTATATTAGGCAATTTAGATTTGTTCAGATCGATAGTTGAAGATTCAAATATAAAGTAGTCCCTGATGGGTTTGCATAAATAGCCACCCTCTCTAAGAACTCTGGCTATCTGAAATAATATAGGGTATGTCTAGACTACATAGGGTATGTCTAGACTACATGCCTCTGTCGCCAGGACCCGCGAAACGAGGTTTACAGGAGTGGTCGACAAAGGTGTTCCCCGTCGATCGATCCACGTCTTGACTGCTGTGCTGTGTCGACGATCAGCTGAGCCAGCACAGCGCGGTGGTCATTTTTATTTTAATGAAGCCGGGGATATTTAAATCCCGGCTTCATTGACTATGTCGGGTAGTCTAATTTACATGCTTCTGGCGACAGAGGCATGTAGTCTAGACATACCCATAGATACTATTTCAGTATGTTTCCTCTTAAAGACTTGGATTGTAGCAATGTAAGTTAACACATACTACCTGAATTTCAGCATCAGCTGAAAGTGGTTGACAACAATCTAGAGCATTTAAGAACATTAAAAGTGATTCTCGACATTTCTGGATTTGTTCAGCATAGCAGTGAGTTTGGATATGATTCATATTTCCTGAGACAAAGTGGGAAAATATATTCCACTAAAAATAGAAAGGAAAAATCTTTGCAGTTTTGTTTGGTGGGATGCTAACAGTCAGCCTAGAACAAGCTAGCTGATTTTTGCCTTGTAATATTAAGGTATTTAAGGGAGATACAGTATTTGAGAGAAAGTCAAGCACAGACAAATCATTCTCTTCCAAAAAAATACCTTCAGTTTTTTCATAGACTAAACTTATCCAATTTTTTTCAGAGCTGACCCATCGAATTCCAGATCAGTACAGCAAATCACTGTTTTCATAGGGATGAACCCATCCAGAACCCTGATGATGCTGTAGGCTTCCCAGTTTATCTGATACATGGTTTGCATTTTTGTTTGGCTGGGCTAGAATTTTTTAGTTTCTCCCTACTTCAAGTTTGTGCCTGACCAGGCAAAAATACAGGAAGTGTACCCGATAACCATCTGAAAATCCTTCAGTAGCTAATTACTGCCAGAAGCAAGGAGTGAACTGCAGGTGAAAGGGAAAAGGAGGAATCAGCATTGACATAGCTACCTGCCCACCCTTAGGTTAAAAATGAACTAGAACAGGGGAAAACACCATTTTCTTTAACTCCTCTTTAAAAATATAATTTGGCACAGTTAATCTGAATACATTTAAATGTGTTCTTTAGCTGATACCTTCACATTCTCTCCATTTTTTTTGTTAACTATTATTAAGGCAGTGAGTTTCTCGTGCAAGTTTCAAATTCCAGAACTTTCTGGGACCTATGTGACTTTTGCAGTTGTAGGTGCAGCTGGCCTGGGAACCATCTGAGCAGCTCAGACTACCCAAATATACCAACTACTACAGGGGCAGTTTTGGGCCACTGCATCCCCATCCCTCAGAAGCAGCAGGAGTTTGGGTGTGGGAGGGCCCTCAGGACTGGAGGACAGAAGATGATGAGGGCTCTGGGATGCACTAACCTTGTAGGGGGCTCTCCAAATGCAGCAACAAGTCCCTCTCTCAGATCCTAACCCTGACTTCATCTGCAGGCACACTCCCACAGCTCTCACTGGCCAAAATTCTTGGCCAATGGGAGCTTTGGAGCTAGTGGTTGGGACAGAGGTAGTGCGCACAGCTAGGAGATGAGGGACATGTTGCCACTTCTAAGGAGCTGTGTAGGTAACCCGCCAGCCCCTGCAGGTCCCCATCAGCACCAATGGTGGGTCCTGGACTACTCCAACACAAGCAGCAACCTTAGGCCTTCCCCCTACATGAATCCCTATCATCTCCCTGAGATGCCCTCTCATGGACCCTCACAACACCTCAGGTCACCTCCCCTCAAGATTTAGCTGGGTATATAGTGAAAGGTCATGAATTTTTGTTTACTGGCTGTGACTTCTCAGTATTGTATGTTTCATTTAAATCTGTAGAAACATAGTTTAATTAATCATTTCAGACTTTTCCTTCTAATCTGTTATTCACAGTACTATCTTGGTTTCTACAGAAGGATATTATTTTCTTGTAGCAGAATGTGATTAAATGAGCCGAAGAGATACTTTGTGTGTGTCAAAGCTTGGAAATGCCATGGGTTGCATCTATTTGCCTGTCAGCCACTTCACTCATACAGCTTAATGCAAAATACCAATCTTTATGGGATCATGCCATTTATTCCGTAATTTTACTACCATTAGTTTGGGAAATTGTTTTTATTACACACAAATTAGACTAACCCCATGAACCTCAAGAATGTGTGTCTGTATTTTCTGGGAGTGCATGAATAGCCTTTGTATCTATTAATGAGGGTTTTAAAATATATTCTTGTTAGTTTAATGTTAATAAAAGACTGAAAGTAAGTTCTTTTCTTTGTCATCAGAGTCAGTATAGCGCATGAGGGAGCAGCAAAACCTGTCTAACACTGCCCTACCAACGTGCCTCAACCCTGGTGTGACGGGGTGTACCAGCCCCGCACTGTGAAGGCTAAGCTTAATCAGGCCCACCTGGCTGAAGAAGCCCTGCCCTCACAATGCTACTGGACATACTTGGGCTGCAGCCCAGGTATAAAAGCCTGGGGAGAGGCTCAGTCTGGGCTGCTGCTGGAGGAGAAGAACCTCAGAGGAGAGCTCCTGACCCACACCAGCCAGCCGCCCAATAGGAGGACAGTGGAGACTCTAGCATGATTTGAGGCATCTACACCACCGACTACAAGGGAGAAGCAGTCCCCGAGGTACTAGAGGACTTTGCAAGCATGTGGGAAGCTATCCTGCTGGACCAGGTAGGAAGTGGTCCAGGGAGGGTGCAGGAGCAGCCTCTCCCACCTGGAGATCCCCAAAGCGTTTCGGACGGATTCCCTGCTGAGGGAGTGGTGAGCCATCCTGCCACTCACAGGGCCCTGGCCCAGGACCTGGTGAAGTAGGGTGGGCCCGGGTCCCCCTAGTGGGGCACAACCCCACCCCATGACTTGGCTCAGTGGGCCACTCAGCCCAGCCTTAAAGGACCGGTGAGCAACTTTGGGTTATTGCCTCTGGCCTTCTGGCCATCCAGCCCTGAGGGGAGGGGCCAGTCTACAGACTGTTTACAGAACATGCGGGGTGGGCTGAGGGCCCTGATAGCCCTGAAACACCTGGCTTGAAGAACACATCTCTAGGGGTGTTTCAGTCTCTGTACACTTTCAGTCTTTGGTTGCTGTGATGAGATTACTATCAAGGGTGTGAGTAAGTATAATACCTTCTCATCAGTGGCTTTCCAAACACTTTCCAACTATTAATGAATTAGGAATATATTACTGTCCTCATAAAAACTCACTATTCACCTAGTATATTGAGTGCTAGATCCCTTCATCCCCTTATTTCTAAATAATTGAGTGCCCCATTTAGAAATACTTCCTTTGATTTCCTTTCTCCAATTAAAAGATTGCAAGGCTAAAAGAGAACCATGTGACAGCAGGCCCCAGAATTTTACCAAAATAATTCCTGGAATATACCTTTTGGAAATACACCCAAATTTGACTTAAAAATTGTCAATGATAGCAAATCCACCATGACCTCTGCTTAACTGACAGCAGTTAACCATCTTCTCTGTAAAAAAAAGTATACCTTATGCCCAATCTGAATCTGTCTAGCTTCAATCTTCACACATTGGATTAAATTATTCCTTTGTCTGCTAGGTTGATAAGCCCTTTATCAAATTGTGTCCCCATGTAAGTACACTCTGATCAAGTCTCCTTTTATAAGGGTAGAGACTGTACAGTTCTGATATATGCCAACAAGTGCCAGCAATGTCCCTCTGCCATGTATATTGGTCAAACTGGACAGTCTCTACAACAAAGGTTAAATGGACACAAGTTAGATATCAGAAATGGAAACACATCAAAACCTGTAGAAGCAATTTTGACCTATCTGAGCACTCATTAATGGATTTAAAAGTAGTCATTCTTCTACAAAGGAATTTCAGAAACCAACTAGAGTGAGACTGCAGAACTGGCCTTCATATGCAAATCTGACATCGTCTCATATCTTTATCAAAGACATGAACTGGATGGGCTATTATCTTCAACACCCAAATGACATCAAAAGGTAAATATGATACACTTCTAGCCAACTCAATTCTAGCCTCGTTAGTATTGGCACTACAATTGACAGATATATATTTCTTTTCCTCCCCTTCTTCCTCCTTTTTAAATTTGGAGGTTCCCCCCTTTTTTCTCCAGTGATCTGAGGAAGTGGGTTTTGCCCATGAAAGCTCGTGATACTATATATATTGGTAAAGGGCTACGTGTTGTGTGTGTGTGTGTGGGGAGGGGTGTTTTGTTTTTTTGTTTTGGGGTGGGTTTTTTTTAACAGAACAGCAGGCTGCCCAGTCCATTGCCAGTAACTAGAATATCAATTATTTTGTTTACTGCCAAAATCAGCTAAGATAGTAGGCCTTTGCAACAGACTTAGCATAACTACACAGACCAGGTGGGGACACAGGGTGACCACAAGAATTGAGTATTGTCCTATGGTATCTTCTTTTGCTTTTTTCAAACTGCTGAAGCATGCGGCTTTGAAAGATGGTGTGTGTGTGTAAAATATCTGTATAGCTAATAGCTTGGAAACTTCTTGTTTATCCTTTAAATTGCTAGCTTAACAGATTTTATTTTTGACTAACATCTTATTATGATACTAACAAAGGTAAAAGTGGAGGTGGGGAGTCTGAGCTTGCTGGATACTTTGTGGACACATCTTAGAATCCCCAATAACAGACATAAGAGTGGACATCAGAAGGCTGTTATTGTGCCACTCAAAGACAACTACAGACTTTGGTAATTATTGATTACCCAGTTTTTTATCCATTTAATGTGTGCCATGTTAATGTTATATCATTCTATTTTTTTCTAAATCTATTATACCATAATCATTACCTTCAGCAGTCAAATTTGTGATGTCATCAAAAAAGATATCAGGGTAGCAAGGATCTACATTCCATAAACCTTATGGATTGATATTACCCTTCTTTAATCCTTTTTAACTGAGCCCTGTGCTTCTCTTTTATTTTAAGAGGATCAGCATCAGACTGTCAGGCCCAGAATTAGTCATGTCAACCGGTACATCTTTTTTACATACTGGCACAATATTAGTGGTCTTCCAATTCTATTCTAGATAATTTATTATTTTAATACAGTATTATCAAGGAACTCCAATCAAGAATCAATATCCAATTGTATAAATAATTAATACGAATACCAGTTCTTGCTACGGAGAACATACCCCAGCAGACCATCACAGTGTTCCTCACTTTTCATGCACTAATCCCAGTTTAAAGCTCTTTTAGATTTGCAGAGTGATATAAAGAGGCATTTGTATAAATAAATATCAGGTCTATCTTTCTTAGTGATACTTGTGATGACATGTTTTAGAATATGCACACACATATCCATGGGGAAATGGATAGAATAGCAACTTATTTTGCTTAGCATAAGCCAACAAATATATAGAATGATAAGTGATGCTGAAGTACTAGTGTCATAAATGCAACAGACAGATATTTGATAACAATACAGCTAGACGTATTTTCAGCTCCATTTGCTTAAATGTAGTTATCGCAGTCAAGTGGAAAGTACAATTCTCCAACTAGTACAAAAGTTTGTCAGTCAACAAGGATGAAAGCCAGATGTACCTCTATGCATTTCCATTCATTCCATAAAATCTTGACCCTTTTACCTCTTTATGCATTCCTATGAGATATGACGTGGGCAAATGTTCCACTGAAGTTTTCCATGCATCAAAAGTAGGTCTGAGTGAAAACTGTAAATAAACATAATATTCAATTTTTTGGATTTAGTTAAGATTTGCCTTTAGCTCCCAGCATTTAAGTAACCCTAACACATCCAAATCCTCACAAAAAGAAAATGTTAAGCTCTCATACAAGTTCACAAGATAAATGGTGTATTTAGAGACAGTTTATTATCACAGTAATGAGATGGTGTTCCCCAAACCTATCAACAGATTGCCAGCTGACACAGACAAACATCCTTCACTTCTAGGACCACAAATACAATTATTTTGTGTTAATGCAATAAGAAAAAATTAAATACGATGAACATTATTTTCCTAGGCACAACCGCTTTAAAATTTCCTATATCCTACCAGGCCTAGAACGGAAAAGGAGAAAGTTTGCAAAAGCTTCCTAATCCTACTTACCTGCTCATCAGACCCAAATCCTCTTTGGCTTCCTTAAACTTTCCCCAACATGAGAAGGTGGAACCAACTATTTATGAATTCAAAAGCAGCCTTTTCATTAATTTCCTTGGGAGATGGAATAGGCTATATTGAGTTAATACTTATCCAACGAAGGAACAGAAACTATGTAATATGACCAATTGTAACCAAGCAACAGCTCAAATTTCTCCTGACAAGTACTTGTCATGGATAGCTTGTTATCAAGCCATAGAGAAAAATCTCTGAACATTTGTCAAATAATTCTAAAGAGATCATTTCAATATCCAATAAATAGTAAGGAAAATTATAAGTTCCTGATGGATATTTCATGGGTAAAAAAGGAAGCTCAATTAATCAGGTAAATTATTCACTGAACACGGATGATGATTACAGGACTCAGACCTCAGGAGACAAATTTCAAACCTTCAGAAACTCAAAAAATGATCTAATCTGACAAGGGAGTACAAGGATTCAGCCACTTCTTACAGAATCCACAAACAAAAGAAAGTGCAGAAACACACCCTCCATTTTTAAGTCTGTCTCTTATAAAACTGTCTTATAGGCAGCAGAAAGAAAGAGAGAGAGAGAAAGACAGCTGCTCCAGTCAGATATTTTCTTGTAATTAATTCAAAAATCCCTCCAATGTAAACAATTCGTGTAATATTGCAAAACAGTATTGCCTAGTGTTTAAAGCAAATGACATCTGTGTTTTGTTTTCCATTCTGCTATTGACTTGCTGTAAGCAAAATCTTCTGTATCTCAGTTCCACGCACACCTGCAGCCACTGAGAGACAGACAAAATAAAATACATTTGACTACCCAGATTATCATCATTTTATTATAATATATTATTTCTGTCATGGTAGCACTTACTTATACAGGTACCTACAGTGCTAGGCATTATAAAAACACAAAGTCAGTGCTTGTCAGGAAGGATTTAAATCTTTCTTAGTATAATAAATGAAAGTGGATACTACAAGCAGGAGAAGCACCAAAAAACATTGAGACAATTTAATAAAAAATTGGTCGATAAAGGTACAGATTGAACTTCTCTAATCCAGCACTCTTGGGGCCTGACTGGTGCCACACCCAGAGAATTTTCCAACCACTGGAGGTCAATATTGTCTAGCAGCATTACCAACATTTCCACTGTTTATTGGGCTCTTAGAAGACATTTGGGGGTAAAGTAGAGCTAAATAACAGCACAGAACCAGGACTGGTGGCTTTAAACGAACTTTATGGGACTGCAGGAAATTTGGTCACAGCCATGATAAGTGGACATTTGGCTAACTAAAATCATGGCAGACCATGGATGTTGCCAGACCAGAGAGTGCTCGACTAGAGAGGTTCAACCTGGTGCTGGACCAGAGAGTTGCCCAACTAGAGAGGTTAATATATTAATGTGTTAATATATTAATATAATATTTAGATTTCTCTAAGATATTTAATTTGGTACCATGCAAATTCTGGAATGATACAAAATTAATATGGCACCCATTAAGAGGATTAAAACTGACAGGTCTCAAATGTATTATCAATAGGAAAAACAATGAATGAGTGTTCAGTTGAATCCCAGAGGGATCCATTCTTGCCCCTACTCTGTTTAACAGTCTCATCAACGACCTGGAAGAAAACATGAAATTATCGCTGTTAAAATTTGTAGATGACAGACATGGGTGTGGTAAATAATGAAGACAAAAGGTCACTGATAGAGCAGTCAAGATTGCTTGTAAACTAGGAAAAAGACAAATAATATGTAAGGCCATACATCAAGGAACAACAAATGCAGTCCATACTTAACAGGATGGTGGTACTCTATCCTTCAAAGATGCATGGGTGCCATTATGAGTGTCCCCATAGATAAGAAGCTGAACATAACCTCTCAGTGCAACTGTGTTTATAGAGTCACATAATTTAAGGCTAGATGGTCTAGTCTGACCTCCTGAATATCACAGGGCACCACGAGCTGCACACTAAACCTAACTACCAAAACTGGACCAAATTTCTACAATACACAGGGATTACAGCATTATACAGAAGTGTTATATTTTCTGTCTAAGCTCCTTTCTAACAATTTATAAATTAGAGCTGGTTGAAAAGTTAATTATTTTTCACAGAAAATTTCAATTTTTTTTCTAAATTCTCCAGGAATTCAGTTTTTGCTTTTCAGATTTTTAGCAAAAAAGAAAAAAAATCAATCCATATTTTCTGTAAAAATGTGTGGTTTGGTTGGAACAGCCATTTTTGGCAACAAAAAACAACCTTTAACCAGCTCTTCTATATATGTATTTTCCCTTCCTCTGACCAGTCACCTGCACACTAGGTTATACTTTATACTGATCTACCTCTGTTTCTTCCGTGCTGTTCCTGGAGCTCCAGTGTTTCTGGACCAGTATAGATTTTTGTTTCAGCAGCCCTTGAAGTTAATCATAAAGAAAGACCACAGGTTCAACTCAGTGGCAGAGGCTCAGCCAGATTTATTGTTAACAAAAGGGCCTCATATAACACATGTATGCCAGTGACAAGACATCAAGTCTATTAACATATTGTTCTTCCCTAAACTAATACAATCATGTCATTTCTTTCACTCTTTTTATAGATTGACACAAACAAGTTACCTATAACATTCCAGATATTCATTACCATCCTTGTATATTGTACCTGATAGTTCCAACAAGGCCTCTCCCATTATCCTGCCACTCTATTCTTATCTTACAAGGGGTCTGTGTGTTTCTGTACCAGTGTCTAAGGAGTGTATTTACATAGTTAGTTGACACATAGTGCTAGTGTTCAAACAAGGCCTACTATAACGTTGGGTCTCTACTCCAAGGAGGTAGACAACTGTGTGCTGGGACAAGTCCCTTAAATTGAGTCTTACCAGAGCTGATCTCAGTGTGTCTTATTTTGCAGTTATATGTGGCCCATGTGTACTTGAGGAGGATTAATAGCATGGCTCAACAAGACAGGAAGAAAGGATGCCCAGGCAGGCTCAGTGGTATTTCAGTACAACAAGTTTGCAACTCAGGGTGGGAAACCTGTCACACATGGATTCTAGCAGGCTTAAACCTGACAGTCACAGACAGTGATGAAGAGATCTTTGACCTTGGACAACTGAAAATGACGTGATGACAAAAATAGAAATATTGATGAATAACAGTATTTTAAGAGTTCAGAAGAGGTACTGAAAAAATTGAAGCTGCTGCATCTTTTTTCCGTCTGTTTCTGTGGTTCTTTATTACTTAAGTAGGAGCTGCTGTAGAATGGAACTTGACTGGATATTCTGAGTCAAATTCCTTGTCAGGAGTGTTGGAATGAGCTTACATGTTATTTTGTGAGAATTCACCTTTTATTCAAAGGGGGAAATGTCCTATTACCACTTTTCCATTCCAATTTCTATCACATTTTTCACAGGGCAAGTGGAGATATTTTGATCGTGTCCCAAACAAACAAACAAACAAACAAAAATGTCACGATATTTGTTTGGATGTGAAGACAATATATAAACATCTCTGAAACCCCAAGTAGGAAGGTAGTTCCTTGTGCTATTCCTCCAGGTCTCATCTAATCCCTTCAGAATTCCATAAAACATTCATTCTCAAGAGTAATGGGAGTGCAGAAAGTAATCTCTGGCAATACCTACTAGTGTGGGGCTCTAATTATATATTTACTTCTAATTGATTACACTTTTATTTAAGCGAACCTGAAAGCTTGAAAATTTAGAAGTAATAATAAAAGAAAATACTATTTATTGAATAGAAAATTAGTCTGCAGAACTCATTGTCATAAGTTGACATGAAGAATAGAAGGTTGTAAAGAAATGACAATGAAAATACATACCGTTATAAAACTAAGGATTAAAACATAAAGATGCAGAAAGAGGTGCCATAATTTTGGAAGGACTATAAGCAGTCAGGCTTTGGGCCACAAGCCAGTCCTTGACGAATTGGGTTTTAAAGAATATTCAATAACTGTATGCTTCAGGGTTCTTGGACTTCATTTTGAAATTCCTGGTACAGGCCAGTATGTAGGACAGGACATTGGACTAGCTGGACCCCTGATTTAATCTACAATGCAATGCTTATTTTCTTAACTGAAAAGAGAAAATCTTTACACTTGTATATGTCACATTTTGATATATGTAGAATTCTCTAGCCTTACTGTGAACATTTTTCATTCTAACAGGTAACATATTTTTTCATTCTTTTTAGCTGTGATGGCCTTTGGCACTCCTGAGTTCTACCAAGAACAGGTTTTCCTGAACATATGTCACTGAGAATTAACTCTACCAGTTGAAAACATATTAAAGAAAAAAAAATCTCATTGCAATGGATCATATAGTCAGCGTGCTGGTATTCAGCCCTAATGTTTTGGTAACATCACCTCCCTACGTCCTGCAAAACTTATTCTCTTTAGATTTCCTGCCCCTGCATAACTGGTGCCAGACACCATATGGTTCTCCGTCCTTTTGGCTTTCTTAAGTTGACTATTGACACAGAGTAGCCTATCTTCCAGGTTTCCTTGGTCCTTCTCAAATCTCTGTAAATCTTCCAACTTGTCCCTCATAAAGCCACAGGAAATTCTAGGTTCCTAGCTAAAACAAGCTGACTACATGCTCTCTGTCACCTTTGGCTGATAACTTTCCACATAGAAGAAGGGAGGCCTCAGAGAAGGAATTTCAATGTGGAGTCAGGAAAATCTTGGGTTGGGGTTAAACATGGAATCTCCAGACCATAAAGGGAGATACAAGAAAACCTGAAATGGAAAACAGAAGCCACAAAAGTAGTGCACAGGTAGGAAAGACCAGGTCAGAACATAAGAACATAAGAACGGCCGTACTGGGTCAGACCAAAGGTTCATCTAGCCCAGTATCCTGTCTGCCAACAGTGGCCAGCACCAGGTGCCCCAGAGAGGGTGGACCGAAGACAATGATCAAGCGATTTGTCTCCTGCCATCCCTCTCCAGCCTCTGACAAACAGAGGCCAAGCACACCATTTTATCCCCTGGCTAATGGCCTTTTATGGACCTAACCTCCATGAATTTATCCAGCTTCTCTTTAAACTCTATTATAGTCCTAGCCTTCACAGCCTCCTCTGGCAAGGAGTTCCACAGGTTGACTACACGCTGTGTGAAGAAGAACTTTCTTTTATTAGTTTTAAACCTGCTACCCATTAATTTCATTTGGTGTCCTCTAGTTCTTCTATTATGGGAACTAATACAGAGGAGAAGCTGAAAAGCAAAAACTGTAGACAAATAACAACAGGCCAAGAAAGTGAGGTGGAGAATACCAGGGCAGAAGCAAATCTGGAAAAGGGGAATGAAGGAGGAGGAGTCACCCCCATAAGGACAAGCCAAAAAAAGATGGAAGATGAACCCACCATACCTCAGTTATGGGGCCCAAAGGTGGAAGCAACCCCCAAACAGGGATGAGTTTGGGAATAAACCCAAGTGTGGGAAAGAAAGGGAGGGGAATGTGTGACAGGTTGCTGTTAACCACTTCCCTTTGGGCTCTATGGAAGCCAGCACCCTGGTCACTGAAATTATCATAGCATTAGAGGTGGTTACACCTGTTGGTAGCCTGATAAGGTAATGAAGTAATTAGCGCAACATGTGGTGAACCCAGCAAGGATGCTAAGCAACAGAAAATCTAACAGTAGAAGCAAGAGGGAACTCTTTAGAACTGCTACTGTGTGGCTGTATTGTACCTGGAGCTTTAAGAAGTAAACAAACAATAACCACAGGTGATTACATTACCTTGCTGAACCTTTGTGCTGTTTAATTCACCAAGAGGGCTTACAAGTTAACATACTCCTGGAAAGGAAGGGGGTGTCTATTCACAACCCTCTATAACAGAGGCAAAATAATTTCATTCAGTTACCCCTGTGACATGCCCGATAGCTATAGAAGTCTCTCTGTTAAACACTAGCACCTTCAAATACAAGTGCTTGAGCTTGACTTGCCAGTATTGCCTCAATGTTTCTTCCTTATTATTAATTAACAATTAAAATATATGCTTATAGCACTAAGTACTAACCACTAGACCTGAGCAATTTTTTTGGATGAAATCTCTTTCTGTGTGGGTTGGGAAAGGATAGAAATAGGTAGACAAAAATGTCAGATTCAGAAACATTTGGCAAATTTCCTGGCAAATTCATGTTGATTTGACAATTTGGTTGAAAAATTTGGTTGAAAAAAACTAAAACTGTTCTGAAAACTGAAACATAGCATGCTGATTTTTCAATTTAAAACAACTTTATTTTAAAATTTCCTTTATTTTATGCAAGTGTTCAGTGAAGAACATGAATGCATTTCAAGGTCCTTGAGTATGGACAAGAGGCTGAAATGATGGCAGAACTTAAATTCAGCTATTAAGAATAGGGTACTGAGATGGGAATACCAATTCATTTAACCAAATAAATCATGATGGAATGATTTTGAAGGGAAGAATAGACAACAATCTTAGGGCCAGATCAACTACAATGGGACATCTTGTGGGATAAGGTACCGTATTTTCCGGCGTATAGGGCGACTGGGTGTATAAGACGACCCCCTATCTTTTTAATTAAAAGATAGGGTTTCATCTTATACCCCAGCGCCCCTCCGCCTCCTTTGCTCCCAGTGTCCCTGGTCTGCTGGAGATGGTCCCCAGCAGACCAGAGGCACCGGGAGCAAAGCCGCCAGGAGCGCCTGGGCTGCCCCCCCCCCCCCCCGCCGGAGCCCCTCCGAGGCTTTGAAAGCCTCGGGGGAAGCCGGCGGGGGGGCATCCCAGGCGCGCATGGGCTGCCCCCCCGCCGGAGCCCCTCCGCGGCTTTGAAAGCCTCGGGGGAAGCCGGCGGGGGGGCATCCCAGGCGCGCATGGGATGCCCCGCCGCCGGCTTCCCCCGAGACTTTCAAAGCCGCGGAGGGGCTCCGGCGGGGGGGCAGCCCATGCGCGCCTGGGATGCCCCGCCGCCGGCTTCCCCCGAGGCTTTCAAAGCCGCGGAGGGGCTCCGGCGGGGGGGCAGCCCATGCGCGCCTGGGATGCCCCCCTGCCGGCTTCCCCCGAGGCTTTCAAAGCCGCGGAGGGGCTCCGGCGGCGGTGCATCCGGCGTACAAGACGACCCCCGATTTTGGGGGGATGTTTTTTAACATCAGAGGTCGTCTTGTACGCCGGAATATACGGTACTAGTCAAATAGTCCTAGGTTAATAAGGTTTCCTTCTCAAAAAAATAAAACTATTTAACTTAAGTATAAACATTTTACAAGATGGTGACACAGTACCATGATCAGAAGAAGTGCACCTGACTTTCCCAAATCCATTCTCCTGTTTACATCTACCAAAAAGCATGTCTCATAGACCTTCCATTGAGTCTTTTGCTTGAGGAGGGTCAAAGTTGACCTGGAGTTAACTCCCTGTTCGCTGACTACCAACTAATACTCCTAAATAACAATCACACAGAAGTAATCCAAATCTGGAAAAAAAAACTGATTCATTTTGGCTGAATGAGCCAAATTTGGGTGAAATTTTACCCAGGCCTTATAAATAATAAATCCCTTCCGCTACAAAGATAAATATACCAGAATACTACCATTGTTTTACTGACAGAAAACAATACTTAAAGATAAATTGGTAGTAAAAATCATGGAGGCTGAAATAGAACTTTGGAGGAGCCTCACTGGCCATAATTAATTGGAATAGATTCAGAGAGAAAGGATAAACTGGCCCTTTTAAAGCAGACAGGATGATAATAGCATTAACATAATGCCAGAGGGGACCACCAGATGCTGAAGCCTATTATATCATGGCCCCCTGATCATCACAAGCCACCAGCAGCCCTATAAAACTAAAAAATGAACTTATGCCAGGATCAGTCTGACAAAGAAGGTCGTTCAAGTCCCTCCCAATTACAGTCTTGTTAATATGCCTGGGCCTGAAGCCAGAAGAAAAACATTTCACAGATGATATCTGGAGAGATAAAATTGCAGATGTTCTCAAATAAAACTTTCGTGTTTCTTAAACAAATAGGGTAGATTGAATTTAAGGTAATGGAATCCACAATTGTACAATTGTGTTTCACCTAGTAATATTTTTCCATGAGTGGACAGGAAGATTTTCTTCAACATGACAAAGGAAACATATTCTAATGCACTAATATAAAATACGGTATGTCCTCTAAGTCACTGAAGAAGATAAATGAAAAAGGAAATGAAAGGCAGAACTCAGGGCAATATAGACAACATATATATGATACAGAGGGAAAAACAACTAACTGTGGAATATAACCTATCACTTAAATCAGCTTCTGTACCAGGCTACAGGAGGAGGCCTAATGTGATACCAATTTTTAAAAAAAGGCTCTAAAGGTGATCCTGGCAATTGCAGGCTGATCAGCCTAACTTCGTTATTAAGCAAATTAGCTGAAACTATAATGAAAAAAATAATTGTTAAACCATAGATTAACACAATTTGTCGGAGAAGCGTCATCACAGCTTCTAAAAGGGAAATCATGTATTAGAATTCTTTGAGAGAGTTACCATCATGGACAAAGTACTGCAGTGGATTTAGTGTACTTGGACTTTCAGAAAGCCTTTGAAAATCTCCCTCACCAAAGGCTCTTAAGCAAAGTAAGCAGTCATTAGATAGGAGGGAAGGTCCTCTTGTGGATCAAAACTGATTAAAAGATAGGAATCAAAGGTTAGGAATAAATTGCCAGTTTTCACAATGGCAAGAGATAAATAATGTGGGCGAGAAAAGGTATAAAGTGATTGCAAAGAAAAGGACACCTTATCCAGTTTATCTTTTGGGGTGTTTTGTTTGTATTTTTTTAAAAAATACATCTGTAATCAGAATTTTCCTTTGACCTCTAAGAAATTAAATGATTGTTTCCCTCCTTCAAACATCTGGGATGTCAAAAATTAGTTTTATTGTATCAATGAGGTAAAATTAAAAGAATGACCTATTAAATGTGTTATTAAAGTCTTCCAAATGCCTTGTCTCCTTACAATCTTTATCTTATGTGACCAAGGGACTTGTGAAATTAATATTTTACAATTGTAAACTCCATCATGTAGCTGGTGGAGTAAAAAAGCTGATTCATAATAAATACAAGCAACACTTCTGAATATGACTGACTGCTGAAATAACTTCATACCCTTGAATCATTTGAATGAGCACAAAGCAGAAACATCAAAGATACGTTTTTTAAAATACCCATACCTGGATTCCCTAGACCTGTCCTCTGTTAGAGCCATGGAACAACTAGTACCATGCAGGCTTCCCCCATACTCAGTCCAGTGTGCCACTTCTAGCATTGAGAGGGAGTTCTCTTTCCATGTCTTGAAATGTCTGCTAGGACTGTCAGACAGGGTCTCAGTAGTGTCATCTGTAGGACTGATCCTTATGTGGTTGCTTGTTCACTGGGACCTGGACTGTATCCAGACATTTTGCATAAGATCTCGAAGCAGCCTTGAGATTATAATGGCTTCTGGCCAACATGATGCAAACTGGTGACAGATGTGAAATGGTAGGTCCCATGCACAAAGTGGGATGCAGTATAACATCTCCAAGGAAAAGCCATAAAAGAGGAAACCCAACTTATCCATCTGTTTAACAGACATGTGAATATCTGTAGCTATTCTGTATCTTGTGCAAGCAGCTGGGGTCATGGTTCCCCATGCTGGTGAGATCCTCAAGATCCACCCAGGGCCATCCCTATAAAGAGTCAGCCTTTGTTGTAGACTGCTCTGCAGGCTCCATTTCTCTGTGTCACTGAATGTTCACTCTTTTTCACCTTAGTGAATGCATGATAAAAACCACAGCAGTGACTTATATTTGCATTAAAAATGTGGAATTACACTTGGAAATCCCTGAGCTCTGGTGCCACAGATGTCATACTACTGCTCCTTGGCTTTCCGCCCTCTTGTTCCCGCATAGCCAGTGAAGGCAGAGGCAGGGTCACCTGCAAATGAGGATATAATTCTCCATCTATATTGCTGAATCTTGCTTGAGGTGGTCTCAAAGGATCAAGAGAAAAATCTACTTTTGCCTAGCAATTAACCCCAGTGTGCTGAGTGCTGAAATGTCTCTCCTCAAAGAGTTACACAAAAGGAAATTGCAGGAAGGAGTGTGACAGCGCAAACGACAGTGACAGCTTTTCCCTAAGAAGACATATTAGCCCAGGAGCATGCTGATATTCACACAGGGAAGGATACAATTCATTCAAAGCTGGGCTAAAAATACTCCTGCAGTATATTGCTGGAGAGGAGGGGGCAGAGGACCAAATGGCGCCAGCAGCCGCATTGCTATAAAAGGAGACTTTGTTATGAAGCTGAGACTTGAAGAGTGGTGATGACAGTGGCACTGTTTGTCCCCTTTTGGCTCTCGAACAAATAAGCCTGCTGGCAAACCACTGGCCTTAACACTGCCACCTTCACCTCATGCCATGATAACAGTTATTAAGTGAGACGTTTTAGCTCTTGCCTGAAACCCCACAGGACAGAGCTTTTGGGACCTACTGATGATTTCTGCTCTGTGTGGGTGTGTTGAGAAAAAGGAGCCATCCTAACCATAGCCTGATCTTGCACCTCTACTGATATTCTGCACAAAGTCAGCCCTTGACAGAATTCCCAAGAAAGAAGTATTACTGCAAAATGGAGCTAGAGTTTTCAGTGTATGTTTCATATACAGCAAAGGACACACTCATTGAAAGAAGTTTAGCGGATTTGAGGTTCCCCCCCGCCAAACTAAGGATATTATATACTTATGCATGATACTCCCCAGGAGCCCTCACATGAAGACTCCATCACATTCAGTGCTCACACTTAGATATGGTGTGATATTTTGGACTGCAGTGCCATCCATATGCTGCTGAGTTTTACCTCTAAATCTCTTTGTCATCAAACCCAGATTCCAGAGTCTGATTACTTTCCCTGAGGTCTGACAAAGATAGGGATCTAGATAAAAACCAACTGTTTGAAACTCCCCACATCAGATGGAACTGATGCTTACTGTCAGAGAGAGGAATTAGTGAAATGGTTAGACACTGCGGCTGCATCTTCTATTAAGAATGCATGGTCATATTTAATTGAAATAGTGCAGAGCTTTATGGTGCTGTTGAATTCATCACTGCTCCTGGATTTTAGTGCATCTAGATTGGATATTTGTGCCTTTAATTATTTATTGTTGGTCTGGAGGAAAACAGTAAACCCTCTCAACAATGCAGCATTTACAATAGGAACTCGTGCTTTTGTCACATGCAAGTTTAGGTAAGTCAGTAAGGGTGTGATATGCACAGGAGTGCAGCTAAGAGACTGGTCCTCATTTCCTGGCCTCCAGTCACCTGACATGATTCAGGCTATCAAAGGTCAAGAGCCCTGTCATGTGATCTGATCAGAATATTTGATGAAAATACATTTAATCAAAACTGAGAAAGACACTCAGGCTGGGTCTAAGAAAAGGGTGTTTTATGGGTATTGATATGCAGTATACTAAGTACTCCTAGTGTGGACTTAGCTACCTTTCCTAGTATAATCCAGCCCTTTTACCCTAAAATATGCTATCCTGATAAAACCATAGCTTTGCCAGAGTAGCAGTAGGGATGTTTGCTGATACAGCTACATCAGTCAGACATCACACCTCCTTACACCCCAACAGACAGACATGCCAATAAAAGTCTAGGCACTAGACTGTGATGTGGGAGAACCAAGTACACATCTCTGTTCTGCCTCAGAATCATTTGGGATGAAAAAAGTGCTCTGAATCAGGCAGGGATTGGAATCTGGGTTTTCTATAGCTTAGCCCAGAGCCCTAACCACACACCTTTCTTCTTCCTGAACCAAAACTCAGGTTTCAAATCAGAAAACAAGTTGGCACAGTTCATGATGGCGTTCCAAAGGCTTAGGTTTCATTCAAATGCAGAACAAAACCACATTTTGAAACTTTTGAAACTAATATTGCTGCAAAATGGAACTGATGTCCTCTGGTGAGTTCCTGTCAGCACCCACTGATTGCACTTAACATATTATCTAATCCTACACTATGTAGAGTTGCAGTGGAGATCACCCAGAAGTTCCAAGTGGGGCACAATATACTTACCTCTCCTTGAGTGAGTTGCTATGAACACATACTCCTGTGCTTTCCTTCTGCAATGGCTCCTGAAAATTTTAGGGTAAGTGCATCTTTGACCCATTCTCTGATCTACCCAAGGGACACTCTCTTAAGTCCATCTTCTAGTTATCACTTCCCTATAGGCAGAGTCCCACAACCCTTTCTCTTCAGACTGGGATTTTAGGCATGCAACAGTCCTGCAAGTCACTGAGTATCTCAGCAATCTGACCTACCTAGGCACCTGCAGTCATGTGTGTACTTGCGCTCTGGCTCGCTCTCTCAAGGATTAAGATAGTGGCTTATCAGAGGTCAGACTTTAACAAAGCACAGTTCCTTTCTTTTGGAACACAGTTATAGAGAAAACACCATCAAACATTGAAAGATCTAAATGCTTACTGAAGCTTACCAGGGACTGCCCATCTTTCACAAGAGGTCTGGTAAATGAAAAGTCTTCAGAGCTTTCAGGCAGGGTTTGTCCCCTTGGTTATAGGTTCATGACTGCTTGTTAGATCAAAATGAGGGCTTCCTGGTTAGTTCAGGCTGCCACTTTACACAGTTGGGAGGCCTTTGTTTCCCAAGCCACCTGCAACAGATAAAACTAGTTAATGCCCCTTTCTCCAGGGGGTGACACTCCAAAAGCCATGTACAAGTGTCACATATATTGGTGTTTTACATTAGGAAATGCATTCAGGCTCTGTCTGCTTAACACAGCTTTTATCGACACAGCCATGTTAAGATGGTCATATCACTATAATTCAATCAATATAAATGCTATAATGTCTGGGAACTCTTTTGCCAACAAAAAACCCCCAAAAATTAAAAAGCAAAACTTCTACCCCTCGCAAGCAGCATTTGCTTTGTTGGCAGGAGAGCACTCCTGTGGACAAAATACTGTTTACACAAGCTCTTAGGGTGGGGGGGAGGGGGACGGGATGATATGAGCACCTGTGAATGACAAGTTGCCAGTGCAGACAAAGCCTTAGTGAGCCTGGGTACGTCTACACTACAGAGTTAGTTCGAACTAACGGACGTTAGTTTGAACTAACTTTAATAGGCGCTACACTAGCGCTCCGCTAGTTCGAACTTAATTCGAACTAGCGGAGCGCTTAGTTCGAACTAGGTAAACCTCATTTTACGAGGATTAAGCCTAGTTTGAACTAGCTAGTTCGAATTAAGGGCTGTGTAGACCCTTAATTCGAACTAGTGGGAGGCTAAGGCTTCCCAGATTTCCCTGGTGGCCACTCTGGCCAACACCACGGAAACTCGTCTGCCCCCCTCCCGGCCCCGGACCCCTTAAAGGGGCACGGGCTGGATACGGTGCCCGTGCCAGGTGCAAGCCTGCCAGCACCCAGCCAGCAGACCCTGCACCTAGCACGGATCGAGCCAGCCACCCGATGCCCCCCAGCCCTCCCCCTCTTCCCGGGACCAGGCTGGCGGCTCCCGGGAGCTTCCCTGGGAACGCAAGAGGCGGGCACCCGCCTGGGCTAGTGCGGACATCGTGGACCTCGTCCACGATCTCCGCATTAGGCACAGGAAGGTGGCCGTCTAGGGCAGGAGAGCTGCCAGCCTGGCCACCCAGGAGCAGGAGTGCATGAAAATCAAGGTGGTCTGAGACCCCTGAGCCCTGAGCTCACAATGGCCGTACTGGGTCAGACCAAAGGTCCATCTAGCCCAGTAGCCTGTATGCCGACAGCGGCCAACCCTAGGGACCCTGGAGGGGATGGACCAAAGACAGTGACCAAGCCATGTGTCTCGTGCCATCCCTCTCCAGCCTTCCATAAACTTTGGGCAGGGACACCACTCCTACCCCCTGGCTAATACCACTCCATGGACCCAACCTCCATGACTTGATCTCACTTCCCTTTCAACTCTGTTCTAGTTCTAGCCTTCACAACCTCCTGCAGCAAGGAGTTCCACAGGTTGACTCTTTGCTTTGTGAAGAACAACTTTCTGTTACTAGTTTGAAGCCTGCTACCCATTACTTTCCTTTGGTGTCCTCTAGTCCTTCTTTATAGGAACTAATGAAGAACTTTTCTGCATGCACCCTCTCCACCCAACTCCTGCTTTTAGAGACCTCTATCCTGTCCCTCCTCCGTCTCCTCTTTTCTAAGCTGAAAAGTCCCAGTCTCTTTAGCCTCTCTTCATATGGGACCTGTTCCCAATCCCTGATCATTGTAGTTGCCCTCCCCTCTCCCAGCCTCTCTCTTCCCCTCTCCCACCTCCTTATCTCAGTCTCCCCCAATTTTGTTCAATAAAGACAGATTCCATTTTTGAACACAATTGTCCTTTATTTTGTACATCAAGAAGAGGGGCTAGGGAAGGGTAAGTGGAAGGAGGTGAGGGAGGAATGGGGTACGTGCCCCCGATGGGGAGGACTGGGCTGGCTCTGCGGGCTTCTGGGGGTGGAAGCTCTCCTGCAGCCCCCCAATTGCCCCCTCTCCCAAGATGGCAGCCTGCGGCAAGTGCAGTCGGGCTGATGGCCAAGTGGTGTGATGTGCCCAGTGTGGGCACTCCGGGCACTCCAAGCCAGGACTGGTTTTCAAGCGGGGCACCCCTGAGAACTGTCTGTCCGGGGTGGGGATCGGGACCCTTTAAGCACAGCCCTCGGCTAGCCTGAGACAGCAGCTCCACACTCTAAGTCCTCCTCTGATGCCCTGCCAGCACTGCTTCCGGCCATCCTTAAGCCCTGTTCAGGGTCCACTTAATGTGGACATGCTAGTTCGAATTAGCAAAACGCTAATTCGAACTAGTTTTTAGTTCTAGACGCATTAGTTCGAATTAGCTTAGTTCAAATTAACTAATTCGAACTAAGTTAGTTCGAATTAGCGCTGTAGTGTAGACATACCCCCAGGAACACACACATCCATATAACATTTAGTTGTACAAAGATCTGTGAATATTCTATAGGGCCATATCCTTTGTCACATTCCAATATACTGTAATAGGCTGTGACATCTTCAGGCTTTCAAGGTCTGGCTTACATAAATGCAGATAACATTTGTAAAGTTGGTACAATAGTCTCAAAGATTTGGCAATGTTCACCATATCTCTCACAGCTTCCCCTTATGGTGACATTCAAGGCGTCAGGAAAATCTTTAATCTTGAAAAGTCTGGGATAACAATTATTCTAGGGATCAGGCTGTAATCTCATAGGCCATCTCCACAGAGAGGCTCTTGTTATTAAACCATCCCTGACTGACAGCAGAGCTTTCTCAGCAGAAAACCTTCCTCCTGCTTTTGGATTTTTGCTCTCTTTGCATAACTAGCCAGTTTCAGAATACTATTCAAGGCTATTTCGTTTAATATTTACTTTGCCTGTATTGCTATTAGTGTTTCTCTGGGTATTTCTGTTTTTTTTGAATTATGTAGCTAATATTCTAACTGCTATGGTGACAGATGCTTTAAAAGCAATGCAATAAATAAAGAACAGATTGGAATTCAGTGATTCTGTTCCCTCAGCATCTTTGATTAGAGAAAAACACTCACAAAGTTGTGATAGTTGGGGGGCTCGCTCGTTTTCTGCTACTTGTTTCCTTTGCTGAATTTCTGTTATGTAACAGTCTCATACAGTAGAGCGCACAGCTTAACAGCCTGCGTGACTCTGCAGTCTATTCCTGAAATTACTCCAACTCCCCTTTGAAATTATTTGGTAACTCACCATCTGTAGAAAAGGACAGATTTCAAAAACTGCCTATTCTGAAGTTTTGCAGGGTCTATGATTAAACTATTTAAGTCCATAACATCACTCAAGGAAACTGAAACTCTCTAACAACTAATGGCTATTGTGTCCACTCATGTCTCTGTTGAATTATGGTGCAAGGTTTGGATACAAAAAGAGTCCAGCATGTAGGGGTAATTAAATTACTATCAGCATTTAGTGAGAGCTGACTGTTTGAGGTTAGGGTTCGTAAGTATCTTAAACACAGATTCTTAAAGAAACTAATTTAACCCTTTCCTTCTTTGCAAAATTTGGCTCCTAAAAACAGGCTTTCTTGCAAGATTTCTAGCATTTCTGTTTCTGGTTAGGGCCACAAATGGCCGCAATAGCATTCTTCTTCACCCTATTATACAGTACTGCATAGAGAATGTGTGGGTCTGTATGAACATGCCAAAATCCTCTGATGGAAGTAGGGCCCTACCAAATTCACAGCCATGAAAAATGTGTCATGAACCATGAAATTTAGTCTCCCACTGTGAAATCTGGTCTTTTGTGCTTTTATCCATACTATACAGATTGTACAGGGATACCAGTGCTTCTCAGGGTATGTCCACAGTTCAGGGAACACATCTGCTCGTCTGAAATTTTTTTCAGAAGAGCAGACATACTTTTTCGGCATTCCTATAAACCTCGTTTTATGAGGAAAAAGGGATGTTCCGAAAAAGGCTTTTTTTTCTGACATTTGGCCTAGCTACACTGGGCCAAATGTCAGAAAAGCCCCTTCAGGAAAAAAAAAAGCGGAAAAAGCGACACAAATTGCGAACCACAATTTGCGTAGCTTTTTCCAGAAGAACAGTATAGTGTAGACATAGCCTTAAATTGGGTGTCCTCACCCAAAAGGAACTCACAGGGGGATGCAAGGTAATTTTAGGGGAGTTGTGGTCTTAGCACCCTTATTTCTACACTGTCTTCAGAGCTAGGAGGTTGGAGAGCAGCAGCTGTTGTTTGGGCACACAGCTCTGAGGGCAACGCCCCACCCATAGCAGTGCAGAAGTAAGGATACCAATACCATACCGTGCTAGACTACTTCTGCACTGCTGCCTTCAGAGCTGAGTGGCTGGATAGCAGTGACAGTTGCTATTGAATTACTCTCGGATGACATTTGGGTGCTCACTACTTGAGAAATCCAAGATGTCTTTCAAGCAGGGCATCTAAAATCAGTGGACACTTTATAAAGTATAAGCCTGAATCTATTGGTTTGTTTGTATTGCAGACAAAAGTACCTGTTAGATATACCTATCTATCTAAGAACTGAAAGTGACCTTGAGAGGTCATTGAGTCTAGTCTCCCACCCTCCTAGGAGGAGCAAGTACCATCCCTGACAGATTTGCCCCAGATCCCTAAATGGCCCCTCAAGGATTGAGCTCACAATCCTGGGGTTAGGTAGCCAATGCTCAAACCACTGAGCTATCCTTCCCCCCCAGCAAAAGCATTATGCTCTTACTCATCTTTCCGTTCCTTCTCCATCTTGTAAGCACCCTCTTTGTCCCTTCAGCAACATTTTCATAATCTTCTTCAGGATAATACCAAGCAGACTCCATATTCCTTTCTGGTGCTCACATACCAGGGCCTTTCTGAAACTCGTAATATTGGTCTTGTAACATTAGCCAATACATGGTTCTTCATTGTCTCTCCTTTCACTTCTACCAGGCATGGTACTGGCCAGCTTCCGCTGCCCAGAACTCAAAAACCTTTCTATTCATTCAGGGCCTTTTATCTCTCACTGCCTGACCCCCCCCAAAACTCACCCAGTCAATCTCTCAGTTCTTCTAGGAGCAAGTTACTGATATAGCAGGTTACAGACAGGATTTTTTTAGACAAGCTAATATATATTGAATGTTTTTCCTTATATTTGTTTTGCATTAAGTGAAATACATCTTTCAGCTTGAAAATGGTTTGTTTTATTTATACATATACAGGACAATATTCTAACCTCATTCTCTTCTTTGTGTTTAATTAGGGAAAAATTTAATCAAATCCTTTTTAAGCACATCTATGATGTCTATTTACTCCATCTCACATGGTTACTATGAAAAATACAAAGCCAAAACATTCAAAAGAAGGCACATTGACTTGATACAGCTTTGAAAAATTACCATGCAGAATAAAAATGCTGCTTTCCTTATTTTTTCGTTGTTTAACATTGTACTATACTTATTTTTGTTCTCTGCTGCTGCCTATTTGTGTACTTCTGTTTCCAAAAAAGGTGTGTGGTTGACTGATCAGTTCATAACTCTGAGGTTCTACTGTACAGCTTTCAAGAATTTTCATTTAACTCTCTGGCTACATTTAGAGAAAGTGCTATTTCAGAATATCAGAAGTATCCCAAAATATTAGTTCTGCATCTTTAAACACACTAATTCTTTCAGAATATATTTCAAAATAATGGGTGTGCTATTCCAGCATCCCTGTAACTCTCATTCCACAAGGGTTAAGGGACTTATTGGAATAGCGCTTTATTTAGAAATTTTGAAATAAGCTATTTTGAAATTACCTTGGAATAAGCTACACAATTTGCGTAGAGTAAATTGCGTAGCTTATTTTGAGGTAAGAGTGCAGTGGAGATGCACCCTCTGTGTTTCTCTATGCCCTGATCTATACCAGGATTTTATTTTGAAATAACCCCCCTAAGGTCGAATTTATAAGTGGAGCGTCTACACTATCAAGCCTGTTAGAATCATAGATTCATAGAGCTGGAAGAGACCTCAGGAGGTCATCAAGTCCAGCCCCCTGCCCAAGTCAGGACCAATCCCAATTAAATCGACCCAAACAGGGCTTTGTCAAGCCGAGACTTAAAAACCTCTAAGGATGGAGATTCCACCACCTCCCTAGGTAACCCATTCCAGTACTTCACCACCCTCCTAGTGAAATAGTTTTTTCCAAATATCCAACCTAGACCTCTCTCACTGTAACTTGAGACGATTGCTCCTTGTTCTGCATCCATCACTACTGTGAACAACCTTTCTCCGTTCTCTTTGGAACCCCCTTCAGGAAGTTGAAGGCTGCTATCAAATTCCCCCCCCTCCCCCCCCGATATTATCTAGGGTTTTCAGAGCAATAAATCAAGAGGGGTTTCAATTTATACCCAGAAACATTGCCTCCTAGCAAGACTGTTAGACGATCTTTGAAAGCCTTATAACCAGGCATAGTTTTTGCTTCTTTATGTATGTAGGTATGTTCGGGCATTTTCTTCCAAAAGAGACCTGTCTCATCAACATTAAAGATTTGTTCTGGAAAATAATTTCCTTCTTTTATCAGCTTATCCAATTCCTCTATGAAAGGTTCTGCTGCTTTCGAATTAGCACTGGCTGCCTCCCCACTTAATTTCACATTATGAAGGTTTGCATGCATCTTGAAACGGTCTAACCAACCGTGACTGGCAGTGAAAGTTTGGTCATAGTCATACCCTTTTTTCTTTAAGTCTTAAAAAGACTATGAGCCTTAGATTGTATCGTCATGAGACTTAATGGCGTGCATTTTTCAATTTGGTCTTCCATCCAAAGCACTAAGAGTTTTTCCATTTCCAGGATGGGACCTGCTCTTTGCTTTGTTAGAATTTTTTATTTCATAGGAGCAGACCCTTTCACTGCTTCATGAATGCGATCGCTATCCTTTAAAATGGTGCTGATAGTGGATTTTAACTTATGCAACACGAAGGACGCTGTTTGACCCCCTTCATATTGTCTCATCGCTATTTTCTGTTCCAAATCAATAGTTTTTCTCTTTCTTTTCTCACCACCCTTATCACTAGCCCTTTTTCTTTTACTTGACATGATGGCCACAAGCAAACACCGAAAACACTATGAGGGAATGAAACCTAAACACGCTGCCTGACCGCAGACACGCAAACACAACGTCCTGCCGCAAGGTTGGTCAGAAGTGTGGATGGTCGTAAATCAAGGTGGTCATAAGTCAGGGAATGGCTGTAATTTCAAAATAGTTTCCTAGTGTAAACATGGCCTATGTGGCAGCTCACGTTTTCTATTCTCTTTATTTTCAATTACCATAGATCAGAGGGGTAGCCGTGTTAGTCTGAATCTGCAAAAGCGATGAGGAGTCCTGTGGCACCTTATAGACTAACTGAAGTGTAGGAGCATAAGCTTTCGTGGGCAAAGACCCACTTCGTCAGATGCATGTCATGCATCTGACGAAGTGGGTCTTTGCCCACGAAAGCTTATGCTCCTACACTTCAGTTAGTCTATAAGGTGCCACAGGACTCCTCATCGCAATTACCATAGAATTCACTATTTATTCACGTTCTCTGAGCATTCTGTTTTTCCAATGCCATTCTTGTCACTTTACATTTTCAATATCCCCAAAAGCAAAATTTAGGCTTTTGCTTTTAGTCTGGATTGTTTTTAATTTCAGGCTTAGCAAAACAAAATTTTAAAGCAAGAGAGTAACTCACTCTAACAGCCATCACCAATGGAGTTCCAGCAGTAACACATGGATGCACCTGAGGCTATGTCTAAATCACTGTTTCTCAACAAGTAGTAAGAGTACCCTTAGGTGTACTCGGGAAAAGTCTGAAATTTGGAGAAAACCGAATTTGTTTTAAGTTTCACAGCGTTTTATTATTTTTGTACTTTTTACACCCAAAAATTTCATCGCCCACCCGGCTACTATTATGTTCTTTAAACAAATGTGTTGCAATACAGGCAGTCCCCGGGTTACATGGATCCGACTTACATCGGATCCCTACTTACAAACGGGGTGAGGCAACCCCACACTAGCTGCTTCCCCTCAGCAGACCAGGGAGACGCGAAGCTAGCGCCCCGCCCCCCGCAGACCAGGGAGACGCAGAGCGGCTTTTCTCAGCAGACACCTCAGCTTGAGAATAAAGGACTGAGGGAAGTGAGGTGTGGGAGAATAAAACTGAGCTCTGGAGAAATGTTTGGCTAGACTTTCCCCTACAATGTGTACCAGTTCCGACTTACATACAAATTCAACTTAAGAACAAACCTACAGTCCCTATCTTGTACGTAACCCGGGGACTGCCTGTAGTAGCAAAAACTGTGTGTCTGAAAACTGTAAGTACAGAAGGTACTTATAATTTTTTTAAAGGGGTACTTTATTAAAAAGATTGAGAAACACTGGTCTAAACTACAGGCTTCTTTCAGAAGAAGCTTTTTTCTAAAGAGATCTTCCAAAAATACTTTTTCCGAAAGACAGTGTCCACACTGCAAAAGTGCATCGAAAAAAGATCTGCTTTTTTCAAAAGAGAGCATCCACACTGAATGGACACTCTCTCTCATGTAAGCTGTGATTGCTATGGATGGCATGGCCACCAGAGCACCTCTGCTTTTTTCCTCTTTTGCTGAAAACTCCTTCTTTCCTGTCAACACATGCCTTTTTACGAAAGACCTCTTTTCCAAAAAGGCTTCTCCCTCATAGAATGATCACCAATGCTGGAAAAAACCCTCTGTTCTTTCAATTTTCTTGCAGAAGAACGCTATTGCAGTGAGGACATTCCTTAAGTTTTGTCAGAAAAATGGCCGTTTTTCCAACTAAACTGTAGTGTAGACATAACTGTACTTTTAAATATAAGGGTAACAGTAAAAAGCATCAACTAACTGCCATACATCCATGTTTACATATCTGCCTAAGTGGGAGTCACTAACGGCACCTGTTTTGACTCTGAATGCTAAATGGAGCAGATCTTTTAAGGGAGAAAGTGAATAGTCACTTGTTATCTGTTAAAGGAGTGCAACAGGCTGACTGTACATGAACTTGACTTCCTCTCAGGGCAGTCCACAGCAACTATGTATGTTAATATAAATACTAATGGAGATCTTCATATTAAGTAGTAGAGATCTGTGGGTTTCTATGGACAGTCTCTGGTTCAGTGTAGGGCTGCCACCTGCCCAGTTTTCACCCAGGCAATCTGAGTTTTGGCTTGTGCCCAGGTGCCACTTGATAAGCCCTAATGTCTGTGAGGGGTATCTGGAGGTCAAGGGAGAATAGGAGTGAGACTTGGGGGAAGTGGCAAAGAAGGGAGCAGGGTAGGGGTAGGGGCAGAGGCAGAGCAAAGGACAGGGCATCAGGGGTCTTAACAGCCATTAGAAAGGTGACAACCTTAGTTCAGCCCTTTCTGATGATATATTTGACTGAGGTTCATTATAGTAGGTTGTGTGAAGATCTTTGCTATTCCTCTAGCAGGTCAAAGGGTTCCACCTTTCTGCTTTGCAGAGACAATAAGTACAGTTCCAGTAGGAAAGTGACCCATTATTCCATGAAATTCTAAGTAGAAATGCAAGACTCCCTGCAAAAGGGGTGAGAAGGCAAGTTTATGTAGTTATGTAAATGTTAGGATTTGTTTTCTGTCTGCTGCGACTTTCTCCAGTATGTCCCCCCCCCCCAAATCCTAGGATAAGGGCCCCTACATTTGCTTTCTTTTCCTTCCTGCTCCGAGGGAAGTGGGAGAATCCCAGTAAGTCTCCTTTTCTACATATGTTTACTAAACAAAATGGGAATGCAATTGCATTGGTGTTTAGGGTGCAAATTTGAATCCTCCATTTTAAAATTAGTTCAAAAACTTAGGCAAAGTGATTTTCTACTATTCCTATTGGGCCATTGCTGCTTGATGCAAGTTTGGACCTGTTGGATCTGGTCATTACTGTGCTGTAATAGGTGTAATTTTTTGTTCCTATCTCATGAAAACGAACATCTTCTTATGGCTCTTATACCTACATGTCATACCCAATTTCAGTTAAGCTGCTAAAAGCAATTTCAAATATAGTAAGACCTCATTTGAAAAGATTTGCTCCATTTCATGCAGTAAAATGATTTGCAAAGAGTTCTATGTGACTGCCTATCTGTATCCATGTAATCTGTCAGCTATTCCTACAGCACCTATCACTTTTGTCTGTAAGTGCTATAGGAAATTGTGAAGAATAATGTTCAAGAAAAAGTTGATTTTTACTCTCCATTTGCTTGAATTGCAGGGATTGTTCCCTCATTTAAAACAAGAGCTGAGACACATATTTTATATAAATGAGGTGCTATGTGATTCCCAAACAATATTGTACAGTGAAATACTCAACTGATGTGTAGGAAAATACTCATGCTAATAAATAATACTAACAAATGCTGTACTCCTTATTAAAAAAAAGTAGCTTTTACATGCATTTAGGTAAATTTGAATACAAGTTGTAGGATTAGCAGCATGTTTGTCTTCTGTGATTATCCCTTTTAAGAAAATGGATTTTGTCGATCATTATAGAAGCTTATTTTCAAACAAAGGAAGCTATTACATTAGTTTATTCCTAAAATAGCAGAAAACAAAGCTGATAAATCATATGTTCATCATTTGCAGACATCACTATTTCAGTGGTGAAACAGAACAATAAAACACTCTTAATTTTTTATCAAAATAAAGCATTCTCAAATGAATGCAGAGATAATTTCCAACTCCAACAAGGGATATCTGCTGCAAAAACAATAAATTTCACCCTGTGTATATTTACATAGGAGTTACTAAAACAGATTAGTCAAGTGGTCTATCTAGGCCAGTATTCTGTCTGATAGGCCAATGTCAGATGCACTATGCATCAGAAAGAGAAATACTTCTCATAGTAGACAATAATGGAATAACCTCCTCATAGAGAAGATTCTTCCTGACCCACATCAGTTATTGGTTGGCTTACACCCTGAAGTGTGAAGATTAATATCCCTTATAATTTTTGTCTTGTCTAATTTACCAGTGAATATTATCTGCTCTATGTCTAACTCTCCTCAGGTACGTCTATATAACATTATTTCAAAATAACTAGTGCTATTTCAAAATAACTTAATCTGTGTCTACACAGCAGGCAGTTATTTTGAAATAATGTTGAAATACTGTCAAGCTGGAAGACTTCTTACTCCAACTTCCGTAACCCTCATTGTACGAGGAGTAACGGAAGTCGGAAAAAGAGTGCTCTATTTTGAAATAAGTGCTATGTTGATGCTCCCAATTTCAAAATAAGCTACACAATTAACATAGCTCAATTTGCATAGCTTATTTTGAGTTATGCCCTGCTGTGTAGACAAACCTAGTGAGCTGTTGGCCAAATGATATCTTGAGGAATGAGTTTGAAAGTTACTTATTTACTGTGCAAAAATTGTTGTTTGTGCTTATCACTGTTAATTGTTTTGCATTTCTCTTTGCTCTCTTACTCGGCGAAAAGGTAAAAAGCTGTTTTCAATTCAATTTCTCCATAGCAATCATGTGTATTTTTACATATCTCCTCATTAATTTCCTCTCTAATCTAACCAGTCCTAATCTATCACATTTTTTCATTGGAATTTATCTTCAGAGACTCACAATCCTTGCATGTCTATCCCATATTTACAATTACATATTTGGTTGGCGGTGAAATTTCACATCTATATTTACCGTCAGAAGTGCTGAAAGTGCACTGTGAATCAGTTCATAAGTATTGAAAGGGGTCACAGAACATCAATTTTTTTAGTATGAATGCTTGCAAAGCAAAGATAGCAGTTTCACCGAGTGCAAATTGAATCCAAACAGCAGCTTCAAAGGAGAACTGACCCATATGAGCAACCAGTTAAGAAAAATTTACTACTGAAAAATATTGAGTAGTTCTGTGGCACCTTAGAGACTAACAAAAACATATGAAAAATATGTTGAAGATTCTAGCTCTAGCAGGCTGTCACATGTAACACTTTGCTGCAGTTGTTGTCAAAGACAGAATTGAAGGAGGGTGTGCCAACCCAATGATACAAGGTAGCAAGACTAATGGACAAAAACTGGATGAGAGAGCTGATTAAGGCCCAGAGAATTACTCCAGACTGCTGCTCTACAATAGCGAGTGAAAGAGTTAATGGAATATGTGATGAGGCCCTGATTCTGATGATGCCTTTTGGTAAATTACATATTCACACTAAGGCCTAAATTTGCCACTGAGCCTTAAAGACTCTAACGGAACTGAGCAAGTGTAACTGAGTGTAGAGTTTAGTCCAACAAAGAAAATCCTAACACTCTCCTTCTAGTTGTCCCAGAGTTCATCAGCCCCAGTGTGCTTGTGGCATGAATGTAGCTCAGGCAACATACCAAAACCCTCACAGGGTCCATACAGCCCTGAGAAGCTATAATCCCCACACAGAGGATTTTGAAGGTGAGGTAAGCACAAACAGTGTATCCATGGTCAGGTGAATCCAGCAGCCAAAACAAAAAACCAACAACCAGTGATGGGGAACAGAGTAGCCAGGGAGGTGTACTGGTATCTCTGCTGTAAGTCTACAGGTTGGTAGGGAGGATTCCTTTTTGCTGCCCCTGACCATCTCTGAGTATAATGTAGTATTTAGTGTCTGGGAGCTCATTCCTGCACTCTAGCACTGATTTGACACAGTGATGGAATTGTGCTTTGTAACTGAGCAAACATTTATAGTGGATCTTTTCATCTCTACCCTTTCTTGCTCTTTTAAATTATTACTTATTTTCCCCCCAAAAAAATCTTTTTTCCTAAAATTGTACCTTGTTAAATGTCTTCTGAAGTGCTTGTGGTTTTTTTCTCCCATTTAAATAATTTCCTTTCTATCTTTCTTACAAAAAACTCACCTCCCCCCTTCTCTACCATTTATACTGCAGTCTCCAGCTGTCTGGTAATCTGTCCTTCCTATTTAAAACATCTTGCCCTGTTATGAATTAAACAAAATATATTTCCTCCCAGCCTACTCATTTTGAATTGCCCAGTTAATTTTACTATAGCCTACTATCACATTGCCTAGCAACCTATTTCATCCTTCACACTCATACTGAATTGTCAGAAGATATAGATTTCCTGAGGAGAAAATCAAGTCCTCTGCTCCAGTTTTTCTTCAAACAATAATATTCGGTCTTTTCTCTATTTGTTACATTAAGTTAGTAAGGCATAGTAACTCTTCAGTTGCATCTGGCAAAAGCTGCACTGTCCATAAAGAAATGGCTGATATGCAAATACCTATTATGTCAAACTAAGGTTAGTTAAGTATTTATTATTTCAAACCCAATGGGGTTAGGAAATTAAATTGTAATATAAACAAGTTTGATCTGTCTAAGCCTGGATATGCCTTCTGGACGTTTTCTTAACATGTCCACAGAATACTTGATTGCCCTTAGCTTATGAACTGCATTTCAAAGCAGTTCAGACTTTGACACTGTCACAAATGTGTTTTGTAATCAAATGAGAGGGAGTCACAGAAACAAACAAAAAAGACCTATCCGGGGGGAAAAAACCCAGCAACTATAAGCAGAACTGATCTTCTTTCATATGTTGGAATTATTTGGAAAAATAACAGTTACAGGTGAATTAAGTGATCATAATAAACAAATATAAATAGGGACGCTCAAAAACCAGCTGACACTATATTGTAACATTTACTGAAGGCAGGCTGGATTGCTGTGACACAATGAAGACAAAGGCATAGTATTAAATGTTTTTGAGCATATTATTTTTCAGCTGAATGGAAAGCTAGTTTCTCATATATCCTATTTCTCTTCCTTTAGCTCAAGTGGTGAAAATTTGAGTTTTACTCTTGATTGGCCTCATTCTTTGGTTCTAATGCTCATTTTTGTGTCTTCTGTATAAACTTTAAGTTCACCAGGACACAGATGTCCTCTTACTAGGGGTTAGTCTTTGCAAGCCTTACAGTGTTGGTAAGCATTTACTCACACACTAGGGCTACGTCTACACTGGCCCCTTTTCCGGAAGGGGCATGTAAATTTAACCAGTCGTCGTAGGGAAATCCGCGGGGGATTTAAATATCCCCCGCGGCATTTAAATAAAAATGTCCGCCGCTTTTTTCCGGCTTTTAAAAAAGCCGGAAAAGAGCGTCTACACTGGCCCCGATCCTCCGGAAAAAGCGCCCTTTTCCGGAGGGTCTTATTCCTACTTCAAAGTAGGAATAAGACCCTCCGGAAAAGGGCGCTTTTTCCGGAGGATCGGGGCCAGTGTAGATGCTCTTTTCCGGCTTTTTTAAAAGCCGGAAAAAAGCGGCGGACATTTTTATTTAAATGTAGGAATAAGACCCTCCGGAAAAGGGCGCTTTTATTCAAAGTAGGAATAAGACCCTCCGGAAAAGGGCGCTTTTTCCGGAGGATCGGGGCCAGTGTAGACGCTCTTTTCCGGTTTTTTTAAAAGCCGGAAAAAAGCGGCGGACATTTTTATTTAAATGCCGCGGGGGATATTTAAATCCCCCGCGGATTTCCCTACGACGACTGGTGAAATTTACATGCCCCTTCCGGAAAAGGGGCCAGTGTAGACGAGCCCTAGTAGTCTTATTGACTTCAAACTAACTCTAATCCTATAGGCAAGATCCTGATACTATTCAATGAGGCTACGTCTACACTGCAGGCTTTTTGCACAAGAACAGTTGTTCTTGCACAAAAACTTGCGGAGCATCTACACTGCACGCATGTTCTTGCACAAGTAAATTTACAGTAAAGCATCAGAAGAGAGGGCTTCTTGCGCAAGAGTTTTTCCTCTCCCCACGAGGAATAAGCCCTCTTGCGCAAGAAGGCAGTTGGACGGGCAACAGGGGCTCCTTGCCCAAGAAACCCCTATGGCTAAAATGGCCATCAGAGCTTTCTTGCACAAGAGAGCATCCACACTGCCATGGACGCTCTTGCACAAAAGCACATCTCTTGCACAAAAGCACATGGCAGTGTGGACGTGCTCTTGCACAAGAAGCCTGCAGCATAGACGTAACCTGAAAGTATGGTGTATCTAAACCCATATGTGGGCCCACTAATTTGTATGAGATTACTTGTGAATTAAACTCATATTAAATATGATTTGAGATGTCCACACAGCACCAGCCTCCGATGTTCTGATCCTGACTATGTCATCTATGTGCTAAGCAATGCTAAATATTCTGAGAAACAAATAAACCATGCCTCAGTTATTTTAGCTATGTTAATAGCAGCATTTTATATGCATTATTGCTTTGATAAATAAATGCAGTCCTTGACATGAAATCTCACTTTCGTATCCTGTGAACCCTGGGATGTGGGGAGATCCCTTTCCACATAGCTGGTGCAGCCTTCGGTCACACTGGGGATTCCACAGCTTCTTCATGGGTTCAGACAATTCTAACACTACATCTACACTACGAGCCTCTTCTGCAAGAGGAAATGCAAATAGAGCTCTCATTTGCATATGTCACACTTTCATTTGTATTTCCTCCTCGGATCCCATTTTGCGCAAAAAAAGGGGGAGTTGTGCAAAAAGGAGCCGTCTACACAGAGCTTTTTTGTGCAAAACCTCTTGCACAAAAGGGATCCGAGGAGGAAATGCAAATGAGTGCTCTATTTGTATTTCCTCTGGCGGAAGAGGCTCGTAGTATACATGTAGCATAAGATCCCATATGGAAACCTCAGTTTTATGAACCGTGATTCCAGAGGTCGTTGGAGGGGGCCACCTTCTGAGTTTTACTGGCCTTTTGCCAATAGGGTGCTTTGCATTTCAGCCCTTTCAGTGCCTCTGTTACTTCTGTCATTATCCAGTAGATGACACATTTCTTTAATCCTTTTCTTATCAGAAGCATTTTATGTTTGGTTCATGTCAAGGATTGTATGCCCAGGTAATTAATTGGAAATTTATCCTTTTAAAGCATTTTCTTTTAGAAAGTAAAAGTTATACTCTTGGTAGGAATGATATATTTCCACCTTCCTTTCGGTGCTATATAATGCTTATTGCCTCTAAAGAGCAATAGTCATTTATCAACAAAATAAAACAAAAATGGCAACATTGTGTGGATATACTCCATGCATTGTTTGACTAGGTATAAGTATTTCACATTATTTAAGACGTACATTATCCTGAGACACATTATTCACATATACAGAAAGAGCATTTTTTCTGACATATCAGGCAAACAAATGTGGATCTTCTAATTTCCAGTGAAAGGCAAATTGATGGAACATAGCTATCATGGCATATTTGATTTATAAGACAAACAAATGTATGGTTTATAGTGTGGGGTAAAAATGTATGGCTTGATTTCTTGGGTTAATAGGCAATTTTCCCTATTTGACCTTTAATCTTACAGTTATTTCTTGTTTGGTTAAGCAGCTTCCCCATCCATTTCTTGATTCTCTCATCAATAGTATTACATAAGACAACACCACTTTGGTGACTTCCTGGAGTTTTTTAGCCACATTGGGAGAACAAAGGATGCTTTTTCCATGTGCAAATTGTGAGAGGTTCTTGCCTATGTTATTACCAATAATTTCATTTAATCATCTTAAAGTACATCTCCATGTACAGCTGAGCAGCTGCATCTGGTGAAGATGCCCTATACACATGGGAAACAGCTCTCTGGTCAACATAAAAAAACACCTTTATGAGTGGCAAAAGCTATATTAGCAGGAAAATCTCTCCCACTGATATAGCACTGTGCACATTAGAATTTACTTCCATGAAACTTAGGTTGCTCAGGGGGCTGAAATATTCACACCCTTGAGTGGCACATGTTTTGCCAGTATAGGCTGTGCTATAGATACAGCCTTAGTTTCTATTCTTGGTGAGTTATATTCTCAACCTTGGATGATCTATGATCCTTTGACAAAGTGTTTCATATTATATCATATAATTTTCTTTATCTTTTAGGTGGCTCCTATTTGCGGATAAATAGAGGTAATCAGTATTTCTGATTTTTTGTGAGCAGGAATTAATTATTAATTTTATAGAAATATCTATTTTCTTTACCCCTCATAATACCCAACTTTCACTGAATCCCAATGTGAGTGGTGCATCTAACTTTTCTAGATGTCTTAGAAGAATCACACTCTCAGAATTGACTGGCATGTTGTTTACCTCATTCATCAAGAGAGTTTCTGTGCCTGACCCCTCAACAACAGATTTTGCTGATTAATGACTGAAGTAAACTTATTCAGGTATATTTAACATTGAGAGACAATATTACATAGGGGAATGATAATGGCTCTTCACAATTTAGGAGCTAAAGGTTTCTTTAATCCTTGGTTTTGGCATGTTTCTCCTCCATTCATTTTCCTTTCTCTAGCGTTGAAAGTCTAATCATTTGGAATTTTAAGAACTACTACAAAGAAAATTTCGCATAGAAGCCATGTTGGATTGACGACAAAGTGAACGGTCTAGTAATCTATTAAATCAGACTCCCAACATCCCAGTGGGACTCAACACTCATTTGTAGGGGTCTTGTAGTGTAGATGCCATTCCCTATGTTCCTTATCCTGCATAACTCCACTGTATATTGTACATTTAAATAGTTTTTTTTTAAATAGACAGCTTTGAAAAAAGGAATGGAGATAGGTCTCCACCTGGGTAGGAAGTGATACAGTTAGAAAATCTCAGAGCTACATGCCAAGATGTTTCTGAAGGAAGGAAAGGATTCACCTGCCGAGTCACCAACTATCTGGAGTATTTTAATCTCCAGGAAGCCAGAATAGAGCATATAAGAGGAAGTGCATGCTATCACTAAAGGACAGAGGCTGGCTGAATGCCTAGTGGACTTAGGCTATGTCTACACAGCAGTTATTTCAGAATAACTGATATTATTCCGAAAAAACAGAGTCTGCATCTATACTACAAGCACTTATTTTGACATAACGTCAAAATAATGTCGAGCTGGAGGACTTCTTACTCTGACTCCTGTAACCCTTATTTTACAAGGGATAAAGGACATTGGAGGAAGAGTGTTCTTCCTTTGACTTCCTGCTGTGTAGAGGGCACCAAAAGCCGAAATAAGCTATTTCAACTTAATCTACACAATTGACATAGCTCAGGTTGCGTTGCTTATTTCAGCTTTAGCTCTGCTATATAGACATGCCCTGATTGACAGAGGGAGATGCTACCATGTGTCTGGTTTTCAATCAGAAATTGTGGTAAAAAAGGAGACATGGCAGTGTCTGGTCAGATGTACTGACTGGACACAAAAAGTAATTTCACAGGTGGGGTAGGGGAGGCACTGCCAGGTCATCAAGCCAGGCCAATCCCTGCTCAGCCAGAGCTACATACTATCTGCATCATGCTCCAACCCTCTGCAAACTCTCCACCAACTGCACTATAAACCAGGCTTTCAGGGCAGATCAGAAATGTCAGTTTATTGAGCTTGCTTGGTGAAGTGCCAGATAAAAGGAATTTTACAATACCTACATTTGGACTATCAATGGGATTCTTGTTTGAGGCTGCAGTGGCCATCAGGGTCTACACAGCACTTATTTCAAATTAGCTATGTGATAATAGGAGCTCTAGTGATAGACTGTATAACATCTAGCACAATGGGGTACTAATCACAGAACAGAACAAAAAACCCATTTCCCATCTCAAGGATCTTGCAATTTATGTGTAAGATGAGGTGCAAAGGAATATACGCAGATAAAGTACAAGCAAACAGTGAGGTAATATTGGTCAAAGTGATAGGCAGTGGTTCTTTTTATGTCCTTGTATTCATTAGTTTCAGCAGCTTTCAAATGAAAGGATTGTTTTAGTAGGCCCTTTCCCTTTAAAAAAAACGCATCACTTTTTCACTGTGCTTTTGTTGTGTGGACGCGCAAAATCTCTTCCGCAAAAAGCTTCTTGTGCAATAAGCCTGTCACGTAGGCATAGCCCTTTTGACAGATAATTTAATGGAATTTAACTGTAAATCAGTCAACCTGTTTTCATTCCCACTAAAGTCAATGTGAATTTTGCGAGTGACTTTACTGGAAACAGGACTGAGTTTATTGTGACCACATATATAAATGTGCCTTTTAATAGGTCCTCAAAGGGTGAAAGACATGCATGCACAGATGTTTCATTGAATAATCAATATCAATAATTTTTAAAACCCCGAGGGCCTGATCCAAAGTCCACTAACGTCTTTCCATTAATAAGAACTTTTGGTTTGGGCACTTCATACTTGGGGCCAAATTTTCAAAAAATTCACCTAAACTACATTCATGGGCAAAGATTGTTATCTGTGCCCTCATCCCCCCATTTTGTTCCACAATCAAATGCATTATATGCAAAAGAACATAAGAACTGCCGTACTGGGTCAGACCAAAGGTCCATCTAGCCCTGTACCCTGTCTGCCGACAGTGCCCAGCACCAGGTGCCCCAGAGAGGGTGGACCGAAGACAATGATCAAGCGATTTGTCTCCTGCCATCTCTCTCCAGCTTCTGACAAACAGAGGCCAGGGACACCATTTTATCCCTTGGCTAATAGCCTTTTATAGACCTAACCTCCAGGAAATTATCTAGCTTCTCTTTAAACTCTGTTATAGTCTTAGCCTTCACAGCCTCCTCTGGCAAGGCGTTCCACAGGCTGACTACACGCTGTGTGAAGAAGAACTTTCTTTTATTAGTTTTAAACCTGCTACCCATTAATTTCATTTGGTATCCTCTAGTTCTTCTATTATGGGAACTAATAAATAACTTTTCTTTATCCGCCCTCTCCACACCACTCATGATTTTATATACCTCTATCATATCCCCCCTCAGTCTCCTCTTTTCTAAACTGAAAAGTCCCAGTAGCTTTAACCTCTCTTCATATGAAACCCGTTCCAAACCCCTAATCATTTTAGTTGCCCTTTTCTGAACCCTTTCCAAGGCCAAAATATCTTTTTTGAGGTGAGGAGACCACATCTGTACGCAGTATTCAGGATGTGGGTGAACCATAGTTTTATACAGGGGCAGTAAGATATTCTGTGTCTTATTTTCTATCCCTTTCTTAATAATTCCTAGCATCCTATTTGCCTTTTTGACTGCCACTGCACACTGTGTGGAAGTTTTCAGAGAACTATCCACGATAACTCCAAGATCTCTTTCCTGACTTGTCGTAGCCAAATTAGCCCCCCATCATACTGTATGTATAGTTGGGGTTATTTTTCCCGATGTGCATTACTTTACACTTATCCACATTAAATTTAATTTGCCATTTTGTTGCCCAATTGCTCAGTTTGGTGAGACCTTTTTGGAGTCCCTCAGGGTATGTCTACACTACCCCGCTAGTTCGAACTAGCGGGGTAATGTAGGCATACCGCACTTACAAATGAAGCCCGGGATTTGAATTTCCCGGGCTTCATTTGCATAAGCGGGGAGCCGCCATTTTTAAAACCCCGCTGGTTCGAACCCCGTGCAGCGCGGCTACACGGGACACGAACTAGGTAGTTCGAAATAGGCCTCCTAGTTCGAACTACCGTTACACCTCATTCCACGAGGAGTAACGGTAGTTCGAACTAGAAAGCCTAGTTCGAACTACCTAGTTCGTGTCCCGTGTAGCCGCGCTGCACGGGGTTCGAACCAGCGGGGTTTTAAAAATGGCGGCTCCCCGCTTATGCAAATGAAGCCCGGGAAATTCAAATCCCGGGCTTCATTTGCAAGTGCGGTATGCCTACATTACCCTCCTAGTTCGAACTAGGAGGATAGTGTAGACATACCCCCAGTCTGCTTCTGTCTTGACTATCCTAAACAGTTTGGTATCATCCACAAACTTTACCACCTCACTGTTTACCCCTGCAGTTTTGAGCCTGCCCATGCTTATTTTGGGAGGCAACTTAACCACTTAATTTTTGAAATTGTTGCCTCTTACATGTGTGTTATGCATTTTCGGAGTTAGATCAAGTACAATTTAAGAATATTACCTGATACTAAAAGATTCTGAGCACTCAGCACCTACTAAGATCACACAAGTGTTACAAACACATGGAATCTGATGGAATCAAACCTCTAATTGTACGATTTGCTATGGGAGTACTTTCTAGTTCAATCAGTTCACAGGAAATACACCATCATTATTGTTAGCGCAGATATAAAATCCATTCTGACTTTCTCTTGCTGCTTAGTTTCAGTTTCAGTGCTAGCATTATATATTGAAATTATGTATTTTCTTTTCTCCTGTGCTAGTCAAAAAAAAATTAAAAGGTCCCCACCTACAATTTCTGATCTTTCACCTCTTCTGAAAATTCACCTTGCTGGTAGCTATCTTACACACAACATGGCATGCACAATCTTGGGAGAATTAGCTATGAAACCTGCACTGCAGGATGCTCGTGGTTGGTAAATAATGGCTGACATTCTGAATACAGTGAGACTCTGCCTACAAACATCTTATGATGCAATGAATCATCATTACCTTTGCCTCTCTCTTATTATTCTTGCCAAGGCTGAATGAAGTAGCATCTGTTACTGCATAATGGATCAATGAAAAGTCACTGCCACACATTTCTGAGAGCTTCCAGAACTGCTTGCCAGGTTTATATTGCCTGGCATGTCTTCACCCACATCAGCATGTTGCAAGTGTAACTAGGGCTTGGATTCAGGATACCCAACATCTACAGAGGCCCACTAATTCATCTTTAAAAACAGTGAATAGTTATTCATCTTTGTTATTTAACTAGCAGCATCGATGTGCATGACTCTCCACTACATTTCGTAAAAGCCAGAGAGCCACCTAAGCTAGTCACTGAGAGACGCCAATAAGAATGGGGTGTGGTAAAATCCCACCCTCCCATACACAATAGTGCCTAAGTCCAGGCTGCGGGGTGGGACCTATTTCTCTGGTAGTGATTCTCCACTGTAAAAACCTTCTCTGGAAGTGGGTGCCTTTGCCATTTTAACAAGAAACCAAGGGAGGTGGGAGCTCCTGCCTAGTCACTGGGCTTAAAGTCAGAGCACACACCTTGGATGTGGGAGATTCCAAGATCAAGGCCTCCCTCCACTTGAGAGAGAGATGGCATTTGACTAGGGATCTGCCAATCCTCAGCTGGGTGCTCTATCCATTGGACTATAGGATAGTCACATCAGAGGCTCCCTTGGTCTCTCCCAAGGAAGCTGTTGCGTTCTTTGTAAGTACCGGAGGAGTCATGGGGGTTGGGCAGGGAGAAGAAAGAGAGCACACACAAGCATGAGAATGACCATAGCCAGCTAGTTAGAGCATTCACCCAAGACTTGAGAGACTAAGAATCTAGTTCTTCTGCTACAATGATTATAAGTGAAATACAAGCCTCCTCTTTTCCCCAACTGCTTTTTGTGAATTCAGGTGTGGGGCTTGATCTGATAGAATCCTCTGAGCATGCCCACTGGATCAGGTCCCATAGGTCTCAAAGGCAGCTGAACATCGATCTTCTCTGGTCTGTGTAATGTTCTGGGACTTAGGCAAGAGATGGAAGGAGTTATGAAATCCTTAGAAGCAGGAAGCAGTAAACATGCTCAGAGGCAAAAACATAGGCACCGGTGGAATTTTTACTCCAAAAACTTACACACCAACTGTGACCTACTCACCTAAAGTGGGGACTTCTGTGCTTACTTCCTTTTGTGCATCCAGGTCACCTTCTGTTTCTACATCTGTAAAACAACAATTCAGACTTCCGTGTAAAGTGCTTAAATACCTATAAATACATTTTAAAAAGTCCTAATATAAGAGTAGCTGTTATCCTCCTCACTCCTGCTATCCTTTTTAAAATTCTACCTGTCCTCTATGATGAATGCCACTAAATAACTTTAAATTCCTGTTAAAAAGGCAGGATTATACCAGTGCAATAAATATATTTGCTGGCTCACCATGATTTGAACTCATTCCCAGAAATTTTGTTTTACGAAAGCAGTATATCTAGGAACAGTATCACAGTGTCAACTATCCCAGTGCTATAAAACTCTTCTTAGAAATTCCTTGCTACAGCAACAACATTTTGGGACATCTTGGAGCAATGGGAAAGGAACAATCTCTGGATAGGCAACTAACACATTATCCCCTGGAACAATATTATTATTTATTGTGTATGTATTATCTGCATGCAAAGGCAACAGTATAGCCAGAAAAGTGAATGTGTACTGTTCAAACATGAAACTCTGGCAATTCTAAGATTTTATTTTGTGGTTAGATATTGTCTTTCCTCTGCAAAGCAGGGAGGCACATGAAGATTTACTAAATGTAGTTTCTTTTTGCAAGCTGGTGAAGCCACAAACATTGATGTTATAACAAAACCAATCTGCCACAACTCTCAGACAATAACAGGGCAAGGTAATTATTACCATGAGATACATATAAATTGTAGCTATCTATGTTGTCATTAAGTTAAAGCAATGGGTTTCTACGGTTTGCAGGCAGCTGTTGTATTAATGGAGAGAGATGATCAATGATGGGGAAGTGATGACCCTGTCAATATGGCTTTGGAGAGCTATTCCTGGAGAGGTCTGAGCTGAAGTCTCACATGTTTTTCCACACAAATGCATGATGTCATGTGGCCCTGCGGCTTTAAGAAGTTTCTCACCATAGAAATTGGTTGATTTATGAGACACTCTAGAATTATCCCTATTGCTTAGACCCAAGCCTTCCAGAGGAAGGCTTGGACTGAGTTGAAGATCTGCCAAATATATTCTATTCTTTGAACTGAGGAGAAAGTAGACTTCTGCACATTTATTAGCAGAAGTCCTAGAAAGTTGACTCTATTAATTTTACATCACACTCTACCTGGATTTTAATCTGATCTCTGACCTCATTGAAATAAAGGTAGACTTGACCTCTATCTCCTCAGGAAGGCCATGACAACTGCCATGCACATCATGAGCATCCAATAAGTCACACAAAGGCTAAACAGGAGCACCACTAACACATAGTGGAACGAGGTGTACCGGTAGTTCGAATTAGAAAGCCTAATTCAAACTACCTACTCCATGCCGCGTGTAGCCGCGGGCATGGAGTCCGCACTAAAGGGGATTTAAAAATGGCGGCGCCCGGCAAGATGCAAATGAAGCCCGGGATATTTAAATCCCGGGCTTCATTTGCAACTTCGAATGACTACATTAACCACCCTAGTTCGAACTAGCGTGGTAGTGTAGACATACCCCTCTATCTTACAAGTGAAATGTAACAACTACCTTCTGAATTATTGTTTCATTGGCTGCTGGGTTGGAACCCAGTGAGTGGGAGGGGAGCCTAGTACCGTGACTCACACTGCTAGTCATGGTGGCCAATGACCCTTGCCACTGAATGCTATAGCTACTGACTCTTGCCATTTGGCAAGAGCAAAGTGGCCATACACTCTAGGGCTGTGTCTACATTGGCACCCCTTTCTGGAAAAGGGATGCCAATGTAGACTTCGGAATTGCAAAATCCGCAGGGGATTTAAATATCCCCCGCGGCATTTGCATTTACATGGCTGCCGCTCTTTTCCGGCTTGGGGATAAGACGGAGAAAAGCGCCAGTCTAGACGTGATTCTCCGGAAAATAAGCCCTTTTCTGGAGGATCTCTTATTTCTACTTTCAAGTAGGCTTTCAAAGGGCTTATTTTCCGGAGAATCACATCTAGATTTAAATATCCCCCGCGGATTTTGCTATTCCTATGTGTCTAATCTGCATCCCTTTTCCGGAAAAGGGGTGCAGTGCAGACACAGCCTAGCTGTTAAGTAACAATCTAGCGTACCACTGCCACCTGGTCCTGGAAGCACCACAACTGAACTCCCACCTTCCTCCAATGCTCCAAAAGAATTAATTCCCAAAGAGGTAGTAGTAGATTTATTATTTCTTACTCTAGATTTTTCCCCGTTCTAGTAGCTCAGTGTTTAAATTCACTGCCTGGCTTTGCTAGCCTACCCCTTCTTCAGCCATCATTTATCTGGTTTCATTCACTCTCTGATTCTACCCATGCCCAATCCATGTTCTTTACTTCTGCAGTCTCCTAACTGGAGGACCTGCCTCAGGGACTCACCAGTTCCTCCACTGGAGAAAAGCTGGTTGAATGTGCCCTTTGTGCTATGCCAGGGCAGTGCTACTTGCTATTATAGAGGAAATAATGTCCACTAGTGTACATTAGCAGATTCTAATCCCTAACGCTAACTTTAATAAAATATCCATTACTAATGCATTCTCTCTTACTTTCTGAGGAAGTCTCTTGCAGCTGTACTGTACTGAATAATAGATTAATTCTAATGGCATATGTAAAAAGTCTGTAAAGCAATTCACTCAGAGAGTGAGATGAATCTCTCTCCATCTGATTAAATAGAACGATATAACAACTTCAGATAACTGCAGAGCATCTATTTTGTCCAGAACAACTTTACTAAACATATAGCTCACAGAGGGAGAAATTCAACGGACTCTAGTTAAAAAAAGCACATTTACTTCCTCTTTTTGGAAACAAAATGAAGGCTCTCTTTCAAATCCTTTTCTTGGCTAGTGAGTCATTTAGAGATTTTTTTTTTCCTCAGAGAGGCTGAGGTTTAACCATGGAGCAACCAAGGACGTGTTTCCTTCAGGCACCAGATTCTCTCTACTGGATCTTCCTTCATTTGATTCACTTCAGTGATTGTATTATCTGTCTAGTGCTTTTCCTTGTGTGATTTCCTTTGAATATTTGCACATAGTGAGAAAATCAGAGATCTTAAAATAGATTGAGATGCATTATCGTCTGAATATAGAACACAGAATAGCAGACAAAGGACAATTTCTGAAATCTAATTTAACAGTACATTGGTTAATGCTTAGATGCTGCCAGCTTCTGCACTGCTCATTGCAGTCTGTTGTTTTTCATGAAGTACTTGCTTAGGATCTGCAATGCAGTAGGCGTCCTTTTCACTTCACTGCAATTTTCCTGACATTTGTTTTTACATCCCAGTAGAGATCTCCACATATGGATGCAAAATAAAAATGTTACATTTTCTTTTTGGATCACAATGTAGAGGTGTTAATTGTTAATGAATAATGTAGTCAGACATATTTAAATAATTAGCAGATTAAAATAATTGAATAAGCAGTATTTTCTGCAGAAAGAATTCACTGAAGAGAAAGAGCCATTTTGAAATTCATGCTATTCTTATGCTGCACCTAAATGAACTGTCTCAGGATAGAGATTGGATGGAACAGGATGCCCCAAAGTGCTTCAGTATTATAGCTCTCAATCTATATGCTCCACCAATACTTAATACTTTATACATATTAACAATTTACTAACACAATGAATATAGCTCCATTTTTTTTTTGCTTCAAAATATATAGAAATTTAATTCAGTTGCACCATTTGATCACTAGAAAGTGGATTTTTTTACTGGCAAAAATAATTCCCATTACTTTACAAAACAGATCAATTATGACAGACTAAGGCAACATTATTTTGAAAATTGTATATTAAAAATTTAAAATATGAAGTAATTATTTTGGTGTACATATACTGGTTGAGGGTGTAAGCTTGAAATCTAGCTGAGGATTCAATGATATTCATGGTATGTCCACACATATCCTCTGTCTACACATATCCCTACATTCCCCACCTGTGTCCCAAACTCCTCATTTTGCCAGGAGTAAGGGAAGCCAATGGGAGCATGTGCTCCTGTCAAAGTCCCACAGTGTAGACACTCTGGTGGCTTATCTTAAGGTTAGCTAAATCCAGCTACACATAACTGGATGGTGTATCTTAAGCCAACCAGTTTGGTCTAGTGTAGACCTAGGCTCAGAAATATGGTAGGAAAGGAGACAAAACTTTGTGTAAGGAGAAAAAACCATAGAAGAGTCAGGAGCTCTGATACTCTTGAATGTATACACTGTGCTACTTAATGATGCCCATCCATTTATCCTGCTAAATATCAAATTATTTTACCCTATAATATATTTTTCATAAAACTCAAGTGTCAAATTCCAAATGAACTCATGGGTGCAATCAAAGTGACTACTTTCTTTGGGTTTTGCATGATTTTCATGTGTTACAGTATTTGTGTGACAGGAAAGATGATCTTGTGATTTAAGTATGAGACAGATACTTCAGTGATTTGGGTTTAGTTATTAAGTTTGCCACAGACATTTCATGTAACCTTGAGCAATTCATAATCTGTTTCTCATCTGAAAATAGGAGTAAAATATTTCCTGTCTTTCACTTTTTACTGTCTTGTTCATTTAGACTACACATTTATCAAAGGTAGAGAATGTTTATATACACAGTGCCTTCACACCACCAGACCCCAATACAGTGGGTAATTCATACGGGGGGGGGGGGTGATTTCTTGAATGCAGTAACTTGTTGCACTATAACTGGTTCATGTAGACCCTGCTGGTGAGCATGAAAGGTTCCTCAGTGTGATTTAGCATACAACATCTATAGAGCACACAGCAAAGTCTACATGGATCTATTAGTGTGTGATATGTTAGTGTAACCCACACACCTAGTAGTACAGTTCACTGTTCCATGTAGTGGCACTTAGACCACTTACAGTGAGAAATAAGAATGAGTGAGCTCTCACTGGCTGAGAGCCATCTGGCTTTTTAGCTAAGCGGTCCGAAGTTCAAATCCACCTGGTGGCAGTTACATTAGTATGCTTTAGAAATCAAATCTCTATGGAGCACCCTACCCCACTGTGTAGACATGTTCTCACCTGGGGCCCTTAAGTGCTATAATAATAGATTGACATTTATTCAAATAAGACATACAATTGAACATTTATATCTATAAAATGTTCATTTGCAAATGCTCAGCTATATTTGGAAAAATAAACTGCATTTATTTTCCTTGCTAGACAGTCATGTCTGACAGCCTGAATTCAAATCAGCCTCTTTGCTAAACCATTAATCATATAGAAAATGCTTTAAGCAACAGAATACAAGTTTAAAACTGAATAATTCTCAGAGGAAGAAAATCATATTTTAAATTTATACATATACACCCAAGACACTTTTCCAAAGAATGGATCATATGCTGAGCCGCATTATATAACAATAATCTAAAACGTAAACCCCCTTTGACTGAGTATAATTAACAGTCCTCTCACTCTAAAAGCGGGAACATTTAATAATGTACACAAGAGCCTATGCTGGAAGCATTAGGGTTTGATTCAACTTCTAGCTATAGCTGAACTTCTTAATGCATTGTCGTCATTGGGATTGGAATAGGGCCCTTAGTTCTGATTTCAACTGGTTGATTCCAGAAGGTGTATCACAGCTCTCTAGATGGATCAGCACTGGAGATGAATCAGTGCTGAAGGATGCTGTTGGCTATAGTACTCCTGACTCGTACCATCCAACATCTACAAAAAATATGGTTAATGAAGCAGGTGATTACAGGGAGCGAAAGGTAGGTCTCACAGAATCACAGAAATATAGGATGGATGAGACCTCAATAAGTCATCCAGTGCTTCTCGTCAAGTAAATCAAGCCCATTCCTGACAGGCATTTTTCCAACTGTTTTTTAAAAGCTCCAAACGAAAGGAATTCCCTATAACTTCCATAATCTATTGAACAGATTAACTTTCCTTAAACTTTTTAGGAATGTTTCCCAATATCTAGACTAAATATCCCTTGCTGCAGATTAAGTCCATTATTTCTTGTCTTCCTTTTAGTGAACATGGAAACAAATTATTATCATCCTTTTAAAACTTCACTTACCATATTAGAAGACTGATCAATTACTCTTCACTTTTCTTTTCATAAGTCAGGTTTTCTAAATTTTATCATTTTGTTACTCTCCTCTGGACTTTCTCCAATTCATTCATGTCCTTCCTAAATTATGGTGCCCAGAAATGGACACAGTACTCCAGATGGGTCCTCACCAGTACCGAGCAGTGTGGGAAAATTACATCCCATGTCTTGTATATTCAACACTCCCTTAAAGGCAACTCAGAAAGGGTATGTCTACACTACCACCCTAGTTCAAACTAATGGTTAATGTAGGCAACCGAAGTTGCAAATGAAGCCCAGGATTTAAATATCCTGGGCTTCATTTGCATCTTGCCGGGCGCTGCCATTTTTAAATGCCCGTTAGTGCGGACTCCGTGCCCGCGGCTACACGCGGCATGGAGTAGGTAGTTCGGATTAGGCTCTCTAATCCGAACTACCGTTACTCCTCGTGGAACGAGGTGTACCGGTAGTTCGGATTAGAGAGCCTAATCCGAACTACCTACTCCATGCTGCGTGTAGCCGCGGGCACGGAATCCGAACTACCGGGGCTTTAAAAATGGCGGTGCCCGGCAAGATGCAAATGAAGCCCGGGATATTTAAATCCCGGGCTTCATTTGCAAATTCGGTTGCCTACATTAACCACCCTAGTTCAAACTAAAGTGGTAGTGTAGACATACCCAAAGATATTAGCCTTTTTTTGCAGTTGTTTCACACTGTTGACTCATTCAGTTTGTGGCTCATTGTAAGGCACAGATCCTCTTGTAGACAGACAGGAACCCCCCTGTAACATCCATCTTTGCTTGCCTGGATATGCAGGCTGCTGTGACCGTGAATGGCTGTAAACAGAGATACGCCAATTGCTGACCAAGAGGCTGCCGAGGAGCGCCCTTGGCTAAAACCCATATTGATACGAACACACAGCCGTCCGCGGGGGGAGAAATCTCTCATCCAGTAAAAAAAATGTCTAGTACTCACAATTTAGTTCTCTCTCTTGCAAGTGTAAATTAACTTGAAACTTGCTTGTAAGAACTGGCGCCACAAAACGGACCAGTACAATTTGGCATCTTAGATAAGAAAGAGGATACGGGTCCCTAAGGGTATAAAGATGGATCCAGCAGCACATTTACTCTGAGTGTCAATCTACCATCTATCTGCTGGTCGGGTTAGGTGATTTATCTCCCCAGGTTCCACGGGGACGCCCACCTCATATTCGTCTTTCCTAGGAATTGAGGGACCGGCCCTGGCTTGACCCGCTGGAGTCGAGTGGCACAGAAGGGGGTAAAAATTGTACCTGGATGTGGTCCTTTGTCTTAAGTGTACACATAGACTTAGAGCTCTTTAAAGATTAAGCTGTCACTTGGTACCATTATTTCTATTTTCTATCTTTATTTTCTTTGTAACCATTTTTAAGATCTGTATTTGCTAGCAGTTAAGAAATAGAGCAATAGCCATTGTAACCATATGCTTTATAAGCCTTTTTAAAATAAACCTGTAACTGTTTAAGTTTTAACCTGACTTCTTCAGTTGCTGTAACAGAACAAAGCAACAATTTAAAAGAACTTCAGCCAGTCATAAGGGACAGGTATAGGAAGAGCTTGGGCGTTTTGGATCGTGTCACTCCCAGGTGACAGATCCGTTGGGGCATCTCTCAGTCTTTCCTAGACTGCCCGCTGTGAAGGGATCCTGTACTCTAGCAGCTGAAATCTGAGACGTAATAAGCTCTTCCTATAAACTCTGGGGTGTCTGTCAGCCTGTTGGCTGCCCTCCGCGATGGGACCCCTGTACTAGGGGTAAAGTCACGAACATTAAACCTTTTCTCGGTAACACACACACACACACACACTCTGCCCTGACCGTCGGCTGACACCTCTTCAGTAATATTATTACCTTGCCAGTTTAGTCTCCATTTTGTAGTTGCACATTTGATTTTTCCTTCCTAGTGGAAGTATTTTTCATTTGTCTTTATTCAATTTCATCTTGTTGAATTTTAAACCTTTTCTCCAAAATACTTACAGCCCCTCTCAACTTGGTGTCATGTACAAATTTTATAAACATACTCTATTCCATTACCTAAATCATTGATGAAAATATTAACAAGTATCATACTGAAGATTGACCCCCGTGGGACTTCACAAGGGCCTGGTCTACAATATATGGGAAGGTCAAAGTAAGATGTACAACTCCAGCTACATGAATTATGTAGCTGGAGTCAATGTACCTTACATCAGCCTCCTGCAGGGTGGACAGCGCAGAACCACAATGGGAGCAAATGCTCCCATCAACTTCCCTTACATCTTGTGAGGAGCAGGAGTAACAGCATCAACAGGGGCACCCTTGAGTTTGATCTAGCAGATCTACACTAAGTCCACTAAATCTAACCCTGGAAGATCAACCGCAGCAGCGTCAATCTTCCGTGTAGTATAGATGTGCCCTAGAGTATGCCACTAGAATACTCCAATTGTGCACTTACCTCTATAGTAAATTCATGTAGACCAACAGTTTTCAAACTTTTTAAATTCGTGGATCCCTAATAAATTTTGAATGGAGATAGAGACTCCTTTGCAAATCTCTGATTTTGTTTGCAGACCCTCTGGGATTTATAGACTACAGGTTGAAAGCCACTGTTCTAGACCACATTTCTCTACTTTGCTTGTGAGAATGTCATGTGAAACTGTGTCAAGAGACTTACTACTATCAAGGTCTCTCTTTTCTACTGCATTCTCCCCTCCCATCCACTAGGTCAATAATCCTGTCCAAGAAGGAAATTAATTTGGTTGACATAATTGGTTCTTGACAAATCCATGCTGACTATTCCTCATAACCCTATTATACTCCAGATGCTTACAAACTGATTGCTTAATAATTTGCCCTAGTATCTTGCCAGGTATTGAAGTTAGGTATTGATGGGTCTATAATTCTCCATTGTACTTTGGGTAATGTCACAATCTGGACTCTCGGACAGATGCGTCTGCAGAGTTCTACAGGGTGTCTTTTACATTGCTCTCACAGTGAAACAACCAGTACTGGCCAGCTCACACCCAGTCTTCAGCATATAAAGTAGCCCTACCAATGCTGCAAGAATACGAGAGGCAGACAGCCTGCCACACTTGAATTATACTGCAAAGTTACACCAGCAAATTCCCACACTTTCTTCCAGGAAGGTGTATCTTGTACTGCCCAGTACCCTCCTGGACAATACAGCCTCGAATAAGGCTGTTATGCCATTAAATGAAAATGATATGTACAAAAATTTGTATGTCAGATGACGTTTCCCAAACACTTCAACCCAAAGATAATTACTAACTATTCCAAGGTTGCTTCAACTAATTCATTAAGTACTAGAATAAATTTCATCAGGACCTGCTGACACAAATACATTAAACTTACATGCATATTCTTTAACCAGTTCTTTCCCCGTTTTGGCTTGGATTCCTTAGCACTCTATAGGGGTGCTAAGAAGCAATGAACAAAATTGTAAACCCTGTATATAACGGAATCCAATTAAATCCAAGGGGTATGGCAGCATTTCCAACATCCACAGTCTCACGACCTGTTCCTCTTGCTTTAAATATTAGTTTTGTTAGGTTTCTGGTCATCATTTACCTATTTAGTGAAAATTAAAATAAAACAGGAATTGAATTAAGCACCTTAGTTTTCTTGGTCTCTTCAGTTATTAAGTTCTGCTTCCCTGCTAAGTAGAGAGCCTTCACTTATCTTCATCTTCCTCCTGCTCCCTTATTTAAAGAACATTGCATTTTATGTCCCTTACCAGGTACAATTCATTTTGTACCTTGGCCTTTATGAGTTTGTTCCTATGTATTCGTGGTTTTGATTTCTTTTGTATCTTTTCTAGCAATTTGACTATGTTTGCCCTTTTTTCTAGAAGTTGAATGGTATCCGGGATTCTTCTATTGTAACCTTGCCTCTACTACAGCGATCCTATATGATGCTGGGTGAGATATTTAAACCAGACTTTACATGGGTGGTCATTAACTGTGTTCTTCAGTTTCTGAGCGCCTTCCTTAAGACAACGAGAAGTCTTTAAGGGTGCCACAGGACTTCTCATTGTTTTTGCAGATTCAGACTAACACAGCTACCCCTCTGATACTTGTTCCTTAAGACAGTCCCTGCGGTCTTATTTCTGGAAGTGATGAATACTCACAGATGCAATTAATCTGAATGGCTGATCTACTTTGAAGACGCGAAGTGCAATATCATGCTAAGTTCTCTGAAAAAAGACCACGTGTCTCAACTGGGGCACTCAAAATTAGTGTATACTTGTAACTTTAATGGCTATGGATCAGTCCCATCTATGAACTAGGGATAATAAATTCTCCGCATCTAACAAGACTGTTGTGAAGAAAATTTAATCAGTATTAATGAAGCATCACACAATAGTGAGGAATGCGAGGGAATAACCCATGAGAACATTAATAATTGTTTCTTCAGAGCAAGGTTTGAGTAGTGCATAGTAAATAACTCCTAAGGCCATATATTGATCAAGGAAAATTAAAAAAAATATTAAATAGCTGCTCATTGGAGCCATGTCTACGCTATGTGGAAGATCAACTCTGCTGCTGTCGATCTTCCCGGGTTTCATTTAGTGGGTCTTAACTAGACCCACTATTTCAAACTGAGAGGTTACCCATGTAGGCACTGATACTCCTGCTCTTCAGCAGGAGCAAGGGAATCTAATGGGAGTGTTTGCTCCTGTCAACCTCCTACCATGTGGATGGTGATTTAAGATACAATGACTCCAACTATGTAATTAAAGTAGCTGGAGTTGTGTATCTAAAGTTGACCTTCCCCTTTAGCGTAGACCAGGCCTAAGTGAGTATCATGTATCCTGCACCCTGAATAAAGGTAGGCAGCTGTGGCAATGTTGTTTAAGGCTTACATAATGCATATGCACAAAGGGAGCAAATTACTGTCGCACAGGCAACCTTTAGTCTGGCCTTTCTTAACTTTTAATGTTTGACTTTAAAAATCTTGCTAGGTAATTATGTAACAAAATTTATCTGTTATAGCCAAGTCACTGACATACCCACTCTGGGGGCCAGACGAGTTTCAAAACTCAGGCATGTAGTAGTTTAGTCAAATAAATCTCATAACTATTACAACTGTTCTTTGTGTGTGACCACCACCATAGGCAACATTATTCCCCAATAATTCAAACAAAGCTCCTATTCAACAATGCAGACAAACTCACGAACCTGCACAGAACTCCACTCACATCAAATGTTGCTTTACCTGTGCAATTCCAGTTAGATTCAGGACCAAAGTCATTACTGTTTCTTCCTGTAGAAATAGCTACTATTCAAAGAAGTTTGAGAGAGGCTGGGATTGAGGCAAATAGATAAGTATGCAGGATTTCTTTAGAAACCTCAAAGCCTAAGGGTTTAATTACTGAATGAATTTATTTTATGCAATAAAGGGAATGCTAATTAAGCAGAAGTGGCAGATAATGATTCTAAGTGACTTACCTCACTTGTCTTCAAGTGGAAATGTAAATGTGAAACTGAACTTGAAGTGACATTGTTGGATAGCATCCGGAATAGTGTTTGGATTATTGTTACAAAATCACCTTGCTCAGTCATGCTAACATGTTTTCTTGCTGCTTCCAAAACAAAACTCTCAATCTATTGGATGGAAGCTTGTGCAAGAGACTAATTATGAATTTAATAGAAATGAACTCAATTGCTGGCCACCCTACTCCATTAATTATATGGATGTGGAAAACTCAGAAGAAATATCCCTAAGAATAAGGGCACATCTACACAGCAGAGCAAAAGTTGAATTAAGCTACACAACTTGATCTACATCAATTGCATAGCTTAAGCAGAAATAGCTTATTTCAGCTATTTGCATCATCTACACAGCAGGAAGTCGAAGGAAGAACACTCTTCCTTCGACCTTCCTTACTCCTCGTAAAATGAGGGCTACAGGAATTGAAGTAAGAAGTCTTCCAGCTCACCTTTTTGGAATAACATCAGTTATTCTGAAATAATACTGCTGTGTGGACATACCCTAAGTGTGCTACTAAAACTAGTACATTTACACGGGTTCACTGAGAGCAGAATTAGCCCCTCAGTGAAGAGAAAATGCTTATCCCTTTGTAGGTTCATTACAGTACAAAACTTTAGTATGTGGTATTCAGATACACACAGTACTGAAAACAATGAAATGTAAAATGAAATTAAAAAATAAAATTTGACAGTTTAAGTAAAGGACGTTTAGCTCAACATAAAACAAAACTGTAGGAAGGCCCAGATCAAACACAACTGAACCACTAATAGAAGTAGATGAATAGTGAACTTTATTAAAAGTGATACAAAATAAAGTTGTATCTGTGCCAACTATGTCAGCCTGAATGAAGTAATGAAAACTGTGTAATCATTTTATTCCACGGTGACTTGAACTACATGTTCCATGTGGCTTGACAGCTCAGTTTTAATTAGAAAAAAAATAACTGTAAATACACTTGTCAGCTCTCCAGGGTCAAATAATTGCAGAGTCAGCCTGTACTCAAGCTTCCTTTACAACCATTCCAAGAACACTAGATAGTCAAAGTTCACACTAACTATACTGCATCCCAGATTAACAGAAACAGCAGTCATTAACTTATTTTTTCACCTTAAGAACATATTTTAAAACCCATATGTAATGGGAAAACTTAAAAAACAATGAATAGTCTGGCAGCTCCTTAAAGACTAACAAAACATGTAGATGGTATTATGAGCTTTTGTGGGCACAAACCACTTCTTCCAGTCACAGACTAACTCGGCTCCCCTGCTGAACCATATGTAATGGTTCAGTTTCAAATGATTAATTTCAATGAAACAGAAAAGAAGATGAGAAGGAGAGAGAGAACTGTTTTCAGATAAACAATGTTTTTCAAACCAAAAACTGTGTTAAGGAGACTCAACATATACATTTTGTTCAATTAATTACATCTCTGCAGGGCAAACAAATTACTTTTTGTTAATATAACATGTCAACTGCAGTTCATAGTGCTTGTTTCTAAACAAACATTTCCCTCTTCCATTTCCATTACAACAACGCTAGTTATTTTACCATATCAGAGCCCTGTAAATTCTGCTAGCATTTTTTCTATACATTCATGTATTTAGGTTTATAAGTTTTATTTAATTAGGACCCCACTTTTAGTGGTATATTGAGTAACAACTGAGAATATATTTGGTATTCCACAGAACTCTACACCGCCACAATGGGACCTCTTAAATATCAAACACCAGACCAGAATAATATAATCACTAACAAGAACAAGTATTCAGCTTTTAAGTTTATACCCCTCCATTTAAAAAACAACAAACAGTAGAGATAGATACTAACCAGAAAAGTCAATGATTTTGGCCTGATTCAAAGCCAATGATAACTAATGTTAGTCTTTCCATAGACTTAAATCTTACTCTTATGTCTAAACCAGGGGTCACTGACCCACAGAAAATCAGAGGGCCACATACATCTGTGAGTGAGAAACAAACAAAAAAAATCCCAATGCCAACAGCAACAGAAAATGCTCACTGACCTGGTTCTCAATGGAGAAGCAAAAGAGAGACACTCACAATCACCTGTGCGGGGCACTGAAGCTCAGTGCTGGGCTCCTGCTCCAGTCCTGTGGGGTGGGAGGTAGACTAATGGTCAGAGAGTTGGGGTTGGATCTGGCTGTAGGTTTCCCCACCTGTAGTTTCGATTTTTAAAAATTTGTTTTGTGAGTGAAGGAAAGAGCACTGAAGAATTAAAATCCTTCATGGAGGAATCTATCAGATCATATAGGAAATTGGGAAATCAGCATTGCAATACAATATACAAGACTGTTTTCATCAGTGTCCTTCAGAGCCTGATTTTTAGCTTTCATTTTTGGCTTCAATAAATTAAGATGTATTGCAGAGACCACTGGGAATATTTCTGAGCTTGTGTGTTTTCAAAGGAAAAAAACCAAAACAGCTATCAATCTTTGAAGTAATTAGCATAATGAAATACAAAATAAAAATGTCTTTAATCCAGGTGGGGCAAGCTGGAAAATCTCAGCAATTTTTAGGAGTCATGTGCATGCCCCTGGGGGGGGGGGGTATATCTACCCTGCAATTAAAACAACCACAGCTGACCTGTGGAGGATCTAAGAACTGGAGCAGCAGCCCAAATCCCAATACTACACTGCTGTGAAACATCCCATTAGCCCAGCCAGCTAATGTGGCCCAGCTATAGGAGTTTAATTGCCATGTAAGCACACCCCATGTATGCATGTGGTCAGTGGAATTGGGTCAAAAGGGAGCTGTTAGGGGAGCCAAGTGGAAAAGCCACCACAGTAACCTAGTGCCGGAGATGTCCAACAAACAGTCACACGCAATAGCTAGGCTAATAGCTGTGAAGAGGTAGCTCCACAACCTCTGCCCTGGTGACAGAGCTGTGTTGCCGAGGCTGGCAGCCTAGAGAGCAGAAGACACAATTCAGTTAAAAAATCTGGCCTTCAGAAAGGTGGGGGAAGGAGAAAAAAAGCAGTTGTCAGCTGCTGCAGGCTGACACAGTGACTGAGGGGACCAGGGTCCGCAGCAAGCAGGCTTTAACTTGAACCCCATGTGAAAGGGCGGGCATCAAGGTTAAGTCATGTCTATTTAGGGGCTTCAGGGGACTGCCTAGAGAAAACTGTGTGCAGATAGAGAAATAAATTTAAAACGGCAGAGAGGTCTGAGCGCTGTTTACCTCCTGGCAAATGAGTCACCCCTTGTTTTAGAGAAGCTGCTGCTCTGCTATGCAGGCTCTAGGAAGCAAACTCTGGCAGGTGCCTAAGCCATTGGGCTACTATGCACCAGGGCAGGTGGCCAGAGGGCTGTAACTTGGAGCAAGGTGAAGTGGTGGGAGTGCAGAACGCCACCCACAAGAGACGTGGAGGAATTTGAAATGGATGCTCTCAAGGGACCAGAAAAGGGTCTCAGATGGGGAACAGGCTCTCTAGCACCAGTCCGGGAAGAAATGTCCTGAATGCTTCAGGAATTAATGGTGTACGACAGACAAATTCAAGTTGGTTTTCAGAGGACCAAGTCACCATTATCAATCTTCGTGGGAAAGAATTTTAATTTGGAAATCTGTGGGCTCTAGTCTATGCTAGAACTTTATTTCAAAATAATGCCCTCTAGGTTGAATTTATAAGCGGAGCATCCACGGTACCAAGCCCATTATTTTGAAATAACGGGCCATTTAATTATCAATCTGTACTTCTGCTTTTCATCAGGAATAACACTAATTCAAAAACAGTTATTTCAAAATAACGGTAGTGTGCATGCAATAGTGCCGCTGTTTCAAAAGAATTAACCTGTGAAGGTCTGTCGCAGCTGCATCCCTGACCACTCTGGCTACACCAGGCATCTCCGCTGCTCTCCTTCCTGCGGAACCCTCCAAGTCCCAGCAAGAGGAGAAGGGCTTCTCTCATGTGGCCAGCTGCATGAGCCCTGTGTGAGAGACCAAAACCCGAGGCAGAGATGAGTGTCCCTTATGCTACCTGGGGTGCCAGCACTCTGATGGCTGCCAGCACTTTTGCTGCTCCAACAGCAACCACTGCACAGGGATGTAGGAGAGCTCCAGCCTGGACTGGTGCGGAGATCCTGGACCTTATTGAAGTATGAGAGGAGGAGTCCAACCTCCATGATCTTTGCACCAGAGAAAGGAATGCAAATATCTATGGCAGGATCCCCACCACGCTGGCCAAGAAAGGGCACAACAGGACCCACACGCAGTGCCTACCACAAGGTCAGGGAGCAGGGCAGATCCTCTGGGGTGGCACCACACACCTGCCACTACTAGAAGCACCTCAGTTTCATCTTGGAGGGGGCCGGTCACTTCCCCACCATCATCGTCAAGTCTGGCCAGAACATACGTGGCATCAGTCTGCAAGAGGGAGAGGTGGTGGAGGAGGATGACAGTGATAAGAAGGAGGTGGCCGAGGCCAGCCAAGTGACCATGCCCACCAGCCTGAAGCTGCTCTGCACTTTAAAGCCTGTCTCCGCCTTTAAATGCTGGGGTATGCAGGGGATGGGTTGCAAGGGGCTGTGTGTTCCTCTGTTGGACTACTTGGCCTTGGGGTGGGGCACAACAGCCTGTTCACATGTCTGCACATGGAGTGCCAGTCTGGAGCCCTCAGCTCCATGATGGTCTCACACAGGAATCCATTCTGGCCTTATGGTGGGACAGCTGGGGTAGAGCAGCTGGGGTGCTGCCGGGTTGGTCCAGTAGCGCCGCACCTCCGCGCTGTGGGACCAACCTGGCAGCCCCCCAGCTGCTCTGCCCCAGGCGTCCTGATTCAGCCGCTGCTGAAACTGACCAGCAGCTGACTCCAGGAAGCCCGGGGCAGAGCAGCTGAATTGGGGAAACTGGGGGCAGAGCAGCTCCAATGGTCCGGCTGCCTGGAGCACTTCTGGGTTCCTGATGGTGCCGGACCATTGGAGTTTTGCTGTATTTGCCCTTTTTGACCGCCGCAGCACACTCTGTGGACTTTTCAGGGAACTATCCTCAATAACTCCAAGATCTCTTTCCTGATTTGTTGTAGCCAAATTAGCCCCCATCATACTATATGTATAGTTGGGGTTATTTTTCCCAACATACATTACTTTACACCTATCCACATTACACTTCATTTGCCATTTTGTTGCCCAATCACTTAGTTTTGTGAGATCTTTTTGAAGTTCTTCACAGTCTGCTTTTCAGTCTTGACTATCTTGAACAGTGTAGTATCATGAGCAAACCTGACTACCACACTGCTTGCCCCTTTCTCCAGATCATTTATGAATAAGTTGAATAGGATTGGTCCTAGGACTAACCCTTGGGGGACACCACTAGTTACCCCTCTCCATTCTGAAAATTTACCATTTATTCGTACCCTTTGTTTCCCTTCTTTTAACCAGTTCTCAATCCATGAAAGGACCTTCCCTCTTATCCCATAACAATGTAATTTACACAAGAGCCTTTGGTGAGGGACCCTGTCAAAGGCTTTCTGAAAATCTAAGTTTACTATATCTACTGGATCCCCCTTGTCTGCATGTTTGTTAACTTCTTCAAAGAACTCTAATAGATTAGTAAGACATGATTTCCTTTTACAGAAACCATGTTGACATTTGCCCAACAAATTATGTTCTTCTACGTGCCTAACCATTTTATTTTTAACTATTGTTTTGACTAATTTGCCTGGTATTGAAGTTAGACTTACCGGTCTGTAATTGCCATGATCACCTCTAGAGCCCTTTTTAAATACTGATGTCACGTTAGCTATCTTCCAGTCAGTAGATACGGAAGCCGATTTAAAGGATAGATTGCAAACCACAGTTAACATTTCTGCAATTTCCCATTTGTGTTCTTTTAGAACCCTTGGGTGAATGCCATCCGGTCCCGTTGATTTGTTAACGTTACGTTTTTCTATTTGTTCCAAAACCTCCTCTAATGACACTTCAATCAAGGACAGTTCCTCAGATTCATCTCCCACAAAGGACGGTGCAGGTTTGGGAATCTCCCCAACATCCTCAGCCATGAAGACTGATGCAAAGAAATCATTTAGCTTCTCTGCAATGGCTTTATCGTCCTTGATTGCTCCTTTTGTATCTCAATTGTCTATGGGGACCCATTATTGTTGTTTTTTGCAGGCTTCCTGCTTCTAATGTACTTAAAAAAAACATTTTGCTATTGTTTTTTGAGTTTTTGGCTGTTCCTCAAAATCTTTTTTTGCTTTTCTTATTACATTTTTACATTTAATTTGACAGTGTTTATGTTCCTTTCTATTTATCTCACTGGGCACAATAAAGCGCATGTCCACTGTGTCCCTTTAGTATCCCATGAAGGGGGAGGCAGTGGAGAAGAGGACATAGAGAGGAGCCCCTGTAGGCACATGTTGCAGCTTGCTGGACCAAGCAGCCACAGGAAGTATCTGCCTTCCTGGTCCCCTCCCCAGAATTCTTCCAGGGGGACTAACTGTGATACAGGCTCCATTCACTCTGGACATGCTATTTTGGACTATTTTGAGACTTCCCTGTAGTAAGGACACACTAGTTCAAGTTTGTTAAATCGGGAGTTATTAATTTGAATTTAGTAATTTTGAAATTGTTTCCTAGTGTAGACATTTCCTGGGAAACTGGAAATGGTAGAGCTGGAAACTATAAGAATGGGAGCACTTAGACTGCCTATGTTTTGAAAAGAGAAAGGAGCAAAAAAGCACTTGTTTTCTTTCTATTTTAAAGCACCATTTGCAGTAAGATGCTCATTTTACAATTAATTATAAAACAGACCAGAAGAGAACCTCTGTGTAGCTCAAAAGCTGCCTCTTTCACCACAAGAAGTTGGTCAAATTAAAACTACTCTCACCCACCTTGTCTCATTTTAAATCAGTTACTTTAGATTCTGTTTTTGATAATAGCCAGCAAGAAATAATATTCATAAATTACTTAGAGGATACTAGGTTTTAACCAGAAGAATCCTAATGCTAAGGTATTTTATTCTACCTAGTTCATAGATAAAATTATTATTGGTAGAAAAATTAAGGTACAAATACAGTCCTGGATTTGGGTGAGCATTACGTTAAGCAAAAAAAAAAAAAGTCAAATGAGAGCTAGGAACCCATACTGTATTTCAAGGAATTTCCACTATGGTTGATTAAAGCTGGAATTAAACTGCCAGAACTGTAGGCTGATGAAGATAAATTGCTTTGAGCTGAGAAAAAATAGAGAGGATATAAAAAAACATTTTGCTATTGTTTTTTGAGTTTTTGGCTGTTCCTCAAAATCTTTTTTTGCTTTTGGAAAGGAAGAGACCATTGAGACATCCGGGAGAGGGGGAAAAATAAAATCTTGAGCCCTTTCTCAGGTGTTACTAGCATGGTTTATGTGAGCTTGGTTTTCAATAACTAGCTATCCTGAATTAAAGCCCAGGAATTAATCTCACTTCACAGTACTAGAAGTGAGTGCATGTGAATAAGAGGAGGTTTTAAATGAACAAAGTTTCTAAAAGGTATATTTAATTGACCATTTTCCTTACAGATGGAAAACTGTATAATCTAATAGCACCTAAGGGTTGTATTAATGTTTTAGAAGGGCACTTCTTTCCATTAATTGTCATTCCAGACTAGGAACTAATCACAGGCAGGTGTAAAGAAACAAAAAGGTCTTTTATTTATCTGTCACTTCTATCAGGCAAGCAAAAAGCAGCCTTCCTTAGATTCAGCAGGGTATATCACAAACCAGTAGTCCCATATCTGGCCTGCTTTCTTATAGAGCGGCTTTACCAGTCCAGTGTCTCTCAAGCACTTAGTGAATTGCTGTTCTCACAAGTCTGCCACAAACTGAGCTGTGCTCTCTCTGTTTTTTTAATCCTTCCCCCAGCCAGGCATCTGCTACAGGTGTAGCAGGGTAGGGTTGATTAAGCCTACAGCATATTGTTAACCAGGAGCAGCCCGAGGCCAGCTGCAGCAGCTGGTGCCCTAGGCGGGGCAGCGCAATCGGTACCCCTGCCTGCAACAGCCATCATAGGCAGCTGCCTAGCTCACCTAGGCTCACAGGCTGCCCCTGTTGTTAACCCTTTCCTAGCCAATGTGCAATGCTGTTTCAAAAAAGGAAAAGCAGAGTTATAGCATGCAAGTCACAGGAGGCAATAGTACCACTCTACTCAGTAATGGTTAGGCGTCAGGGGGAGTACCAGGTCCAATTTCAGATGCCAATGTATAGTAGAGTTGGTAATTTCAGTTGGATGTACTCAGTCGTGAAGGTTTCATTACATGACACGATCTTTAATTAAAGATTAATCTTTAATTCCTGGAGATCCAGGGACAGTCTTGGAGGACTGGCCACTAACAGAATCATAGAACTGGAAGGAACTTCAAGAGATCATTACATCTGGTCCCCTGCACTCATAACAGGACCAAGCACCATCTAGACTATCCCTGACAGGTGTCTGTCTAACCTGCTCTTAAAAATCTCCAATGATGGAGAATCCACAACCTCCCTAGACATTTATTACAGTGCTTAACCACCCTGACAGTTAGGAATTTTTGCCTAATGTCCAACCTAAACCTCCCCTGCTGCACTTTGAGACCATTGCTTTTTGTCCTATCCTCAGAGACCAAGGAGAGTGCCTTTTCTCCCCCCTCCTTATAACAACCTTTTAGGCATTTGAAAGCTGTTATGTCCCCTCTCAATCTTCTCTTTTCCAGACTAAATAAACCCAGTTCTTTCAGCCTTCCCTCATAACTCATGTTTTCTGGACCTTTAATCATTTTTGTAGCTCTTCGCTGGCCATTCTCCAATTTCTTCACATCTTTCCTGAAATATGGCACCCAGAGCTGGAGTGGAAGTCCAATTAGTGCAGAGTAGAAAAATTACTTTGTGTTTTGCTTACAACACTCCTATTAATACATCCTAAAATGGTGTTTGCTTTTTCTGCAACTTTGTTACACTGTTGGTTCATGGTTAGCTTGAGGTCCACTATGGGAGCAGTGGCCAACCCATTTAACAAAGAGAGCCAAAACAGCGGTGAACAAAATGTGATGAGCCACACCAGAATTTTCAAACACACACAAAAAAAAAAAGCACCCCCTGTGACGGGACGGAGGCGTCCTGCACTCCAGTCCTGCCGGCGGCCGCTTATCTATCAGCTCTCGGGGCAGGGGGTGGGGTAGCGGTGTCAGGCGCACCGCATGACGCGGGCCGAGTGGCGAAGGGGCCGGCCTACCGGCGGTGCGGCAGCTGTTCCCGGGCGGCTGCCCCGACAGGACGTCCATGCACCACCTGCAGTCCGGGCACCGACGTGGGGGGAGTAACGTCAGACCACGGCCCCGCCAACGGACCAGAAGCAGGGCCACGCCGGAAGGGTCGGGATCCCACGGTCCGGGAGTCGGCGTGGGGATTTAAACCCCTGGAGATGCCGCAGAGAGGAGAGGTACGAGGGAGCGGCCTCTCGCCAAGGCCCAGCAGCGGATGGAACCCAAGGCAAAGAGGTGAGCCTGGAGGCAAGGGGATATCTGACCGCGGAGAGAGGAAGTAGCCCAGGGCGGGCAAAAGGAGCCTGTGGGCTGGCGAGTTACGGCTGACGCCCCGCCAGCCGGACCGGACAGCAGAAGCATCCGTGTCCTTAGGGCCCTGGGCTGGGGTCTGTGAGAGGGGGCGGGCCCCGTGGCCAGTGAGAAACTGGTCCCTGCTTAGGGGTCTGCTAAATCCCAGGCAAGTGAGGGCCCAGCGAGCTTTGGACAAAACAGACTCGAACGCTTAAGGGTGCTCAAAGGAGTAAAGGAAACACGGGGAAAGGGGAAGTGGTGCCGGGTGAAAACGGGGTACACTGCGCAACACGTTTACACCCCCAGAACAGAATTGTCGAAAAAACAAAAAAAATATTTTTTTAAAAAAGAAGGCTGACCCTTTAAGACAGATGCCATCTTGGGTGCCACGGCTGCACCATAGCCCCTATATTCCTATCTGCAGTACTCTTTCCTGGAGAGTCACTTCTCTTGTATGTGTAAAATGGATTATTCCTTCCTAAGTGGAGTACTTTGTCTTTGTCTTTGTTTAATTTTATCCTATTTACCTCACACCATTTCTCCAGTTTGTCCAGAGACCTTTTGTGACAATGTTAGCCTTGGTTCTGTTTTATAGATACATATTATAAATAAAATAAAAGTTAGCCTTTTAACACAAAAAATCAAAAGGAAAAAGAACAGTGGAGTAGAAGGGAAATAAAACTAAAACGGGACAAGAAGATGCGGATGGAAGGGGAAAAAAACAACACTTGTTAGGATAGGAAGGGCATTAACAATGAAAAATTCAAAATATATCTCTCCACAAGCAAGAGAAATCAACTTGCAGATGTTTGTAAACTTGCAGGGCCAACATATCTTGCTCCTTTCCCTGGCATGTAGAATGAAGAATTTCCAACTGTAAAAGATGCTTCTTCACACTGGGAAACAATCTTATCTTTGGACATTCTGGGGATTATCCTCAAATAATAAGGGGAATAAATTTGAAGCAGTAACATTGGTGTCCATTTGGATCAGGAGCCATTTTTGGAAATCAAATATATCTCCAAAGTTTGTGGCTGTTTAGATCTGGGAATTTTGTTCAATCCAATTTCCAGTTGTTAAATACCAACCACAGTAAAAAGGAAAGAAGAAAACAAACTAATTAAGCTGGCAACACTTTAGAGCATTCAGCATAATTGTGGAACATATTTCATTTGGAAAGTTAAATGTCCTTATTAGCAATGCATTAGCACTTAATAAATAAAGATGCAGCACTTATATTTTTATTTTGAAGCAGAAATGGAATACTACAGCCAATGACAAAGTCACTGCATATTTGATATCTTGTTCATGACAGTCGACATCTGAAACACAGTTAAAATTGACATGCAAAGCTCTTACGGATTCATCAATTTGATTTTCTAGTATGACCGTATTTGTGATAGAACATGCATATATTCCTGTTGCTGTGGGCAGAAACATACTGCCCATGTGAAGAAAGTGTAGGGGTTGAAAACTGAAATCAAACTGAAAATTAAAAACGTGATTTTTAATATATATTAGGTACTAAATATATTAGGTACTAAAACTATCACCGTCCAGATACTAGAAAGAAGAATAAAGGTCCAAATTATTTAAAGTAATGATTACAAAAGTCTGTGCAAGCTTGCCAAGGCAGCTTGTTTACTTTCATATACCTCACAGGTAAGTAACAATGCCAGGATCATGTATGGATTATCAAAGACACTGAAGTTTGCATTCAGCTTTAATGGAAGCAACTTACAAGGATTTTATGCATAATTAAGGACTTTTTTTTGTCAGTTCCATGTATTACGCTTGAATCCTAGATAACATTTTGCCAGTATCAATTATCTCTTTGCCTTTCAAAGAACAAGAACAAACCAATTTTGCTATAACTTAAATATGTCCTTTCTCAGAACGTAAGACCATAAGAATGGCCATGCTGGGTTAGACCAAAAGTCCATCTAGCCCAGTATCCTGTCTGCCAACAATAGCCAATACCACCAGAGGGAGGGAATATAAGAGGTAATCATCACATTCAAATGCAATAATGCCCTTTTCAGAGTCTGTTTCAGTATTCTAAACCTTGTAACTTAAATTCCCCTTCTCTGGAAGAAAACAGGCAGAGTAATATCTCCACAAGGGGCATTTACAGTGAAGGCCTGGAAAAAAGATCCTCATGCTGTGGTTGAAATACGTAAGAAGGAACTGGAAAGCTACTTATTGACCATATGTAGTTAGAATTTACTCAAGTGCCCGAGAGAGCAAACTATCCGTTTGCAATTATCTGAACTAAATTTATAGCTGGCCAAGTCGTGTGTGTGTGTGTGTGTGTGTGTGTGTGTGTGTGTGTGTGTGTGTGTGTGTGTGTGTGTGTGTGTGTGTGTGTGTGTGTGTGTGTGTGTGTGTGTGTGTGTGTGTGTGTGTGTGTGTGTGTGTGTGTGTGTGTGTGTGTGTGTGTGTGTGTTCTCTCCCCATTTAAAAACAATGCCACAGGGAAAGTGCCTTGCCAAGTTATCCATGATGCAATTAGATTGTATGCTCTACGATGAAAGGGTCCCGTTAAATATTTACAATGTAAAAAAATTATTCATTCATTCTGTAGTACCATACAATAATCTTCATTATCCATGCCCAGGACTTCAGCAATAATCTACAATAATTCTTTTTTGATTAACTCTGGCTTGATGATAACTGCATTACACAAAAGGACATTTATTGGCCTAACATGGAATGCTGGCTCCCTATTAACAATTAACTACTCAAGGTATGGATTTTTATAGCCATCAGTATTGCCTCCCATTTCAGTGAATATTTCTTACATCTTCAGTTTAGAAAATGTGGAGTAACAGAGCACGTTTCTGTCACATTAGCAAGGCTGCAAAAAGCTGTTTTGCAACTCACATTTTGTCAAGGGACTTTTCAAAATAAATACATTAAAAAAGCAGTTGAATTTACAAATGAATTACACTTTTCCATTCTTTGTGTATGTGGGTGAGAGGACTGTATGTAGTTTCTTCTACAATGCATAAAACAAATACAGCTAGAACTTGTAGAACACACGCAAGGGCACCTCTTTAAGATGAGAGATACTTTCGGATTTGATTCTCATTTACACTAAGACTTCTACACCACTCTAGCAACGTAAAGAGGAATTAAGGTTGCGGCAAATTTATACATGGTTGAAAGCATTTTATAGAAGTCAGAAGCATACTGGGTCTTTGATATAAAGGAAGAGTTGAGACCTTTTAATCCCCAGAATCGCTATTGAGCAAATGAGGATTTTGGATAGAGGAAAAAAAACTTCACCCCAGTAGGTGGCTTCCAGGAGATCCACAGTGCCCTGTGAAGCCATTCTGCTCTCCATACAGAAAGGGGACAGAGCAAGAAGTCTAATCTATGATTAGATAACTCACCTGTTGATGACCAATGTCAGCAGTGGATGAAGGCAAACCAGTGTTGAATGCTCTTTAGCAGCAAGTTCATTCAGGTTCCAGACAGTGCTTAGTATAATTTTCAAAGCCATACTTATAATCTCCTCCCCTCAAAGCAAAATTTTCAAAGCCATACTTACAACCTCCTCCCCTCAAAGCAAAACACAAATATCCTTCTGCTGCAGCCCAGTAGCTTGATGTTACAGTCTCCACCCCTATCCTTTGGCTCCCCCTGCCTGCTGGTCTTGTGTGACTAGTCCTTGGGCCCATCCTGGAGTTGTGACCGCAAGCGGAATCCAAGATTCAGATGCATAGGATGATGGAGACTGTCCTGTAGCAATATGGTATTATAAGAATCATTTTATGGTAGCAGCAATTTGAATTAAATTCCAGAAATACTGCCTTAATGTGTTTTACTTTTACTCTGCCTTCCTTAAACCTCAGCAATCTTACCAATTAATACATTATTCAGACCACATTTTTATCCAGTCAATCTGCAATTTATGTTTTATTTTGTTTGCCTTTTGCAGTTAAAGGATGGATCTTCCATATGGATAGTGAGTGGAGGTATTCTTCTCATCAATGGAGCTAGATCTTAAGGCCGTCCTTTCAATAGCTCGCTGAACCAGATTTGAGTCTTTTTTCTATTACATTATTTAATCTATTTAGAATGATTGCAAGATGGTACCTCTCCCTAATTAAGGCTTCCATTATAAGCTAATATTGTGTCCCTCATTATACAAACCATGGAATATTACTCTAAGGGTATATCTACACAGCAGCGTTATTTCAGAACAACATCAGATATTCTGAAATAACGTATTGAAAAAATACACAGTAAGCCTGTTATTTCAAAATAAGTTCGAAATGACAGGCTTCTTACTCCGACTTCTCTTAAACCTCATTGTATGATGAGTGAAGGAAGTTGGAGGAAGAGTGTTCTATTTTGAAATAAGCGCTGTGCAGACATGCCCAAATTCGACTTAAGCTATGCAATTAGCGTAGCTCAAGTTGCGTATCTTATTTCGAATTTAGCCCTACTGTGTACACGTACCCAAAGCGCTACATGAGGTTTGCGACCGAGATAATATTAGTTTACCAGACCTGAAATAAACTGGCCCAGAAACATTAAAATAAGAGAGGCTACAAGTCTAAAAACCTCCAGACAACATATAATGAGAAGGAACCAGTCAGAATGCAGAACCATAAGGGATTGTCAGACTATATAATCTTACCTGATATATATCCCAGACCATTCATATACCACTATATTGAGCCCAATAAGAACATAAGAATGGCCATACTGGGACAGACCCAAGGTCCATCTAGCCCAGTATCCTGTCTTCCAACAGTGGCCAATGCTAGATGCCCCAGAGGGTGTGAAGAGAAATAATTTACATTTGATTAAAGCATATCTTCCAGAAAGGGATCCAATCTTGATCCATTAAAAAAACCCTAAGAGATGGAGAGTGAGGGTTAAAATATGGTTTACCGTGTTTGCTTGGTCTAAATAAACTGCATGGGATCAATATTTAGTGATCAAAATGAAATTTTAAAAGCAATAGACTTTTTATGTGCTATCCAAATGGCTCATATGCACTGGATGCCTGAAATGAGGTTGTTGCATGACTTATTACTGATGTTACGGGAGCTGAAGATGCACAGAAAATCACAGGAGATGTTCAGTTTTGGAGAAAAAGGGTCCATAAAAACAAAGTTAGGTGTAAAACCAAAATGGGTTTTTCTAAAAAGCCTCAATAAAAATATTAATACACACACTATATCTTCCCAGCAGTCAGCTGAACTAAACAAGACTTGAAGATTTTATTTACATAGAAGCCTGAATACTGTAAAACATAATCCCTTGAAAGCAGCAATTCATAAAAACATTAAAAAAAAGTCTTCCACTCACAATGATTTTTATTGGTAAATACATTTTCATACACTATGGTCTCAAAATTCTATTTTCTGTGACAACCATCTTAGAAAGACAAAATGGTTCAAAAGCACTGGGAGGTGACGTTGTTTATTTCTTTAGAAGGCAAAATGATGAAAGAACCCTCTATACACTGTTGTCTGCCAAGTGACAAAAACTACTTGCTTCTCTCAGTATTTTGGTGTCATTATGGTCCCTCCTTCCTATTTTTAGGAATTTCAATCTCTACAACAATTCCTACTTATCCAGTCCAAACCACAGCAGAATAAAGTGAAAACAAAGGTCCACATTACAGTCCCTACACTAACCCATAGACTGGGTGCACTGTCCATGCATGGGCCAAGGATAATTTCAAGCTCTGCACTCAGGGTAGAAGGGTCAGCTCCCTACATGCAAATACAGGGCCATAAATTGCCCAATAGGGTTGGGTTGCACCAGAATCCACCACATTCTACACTGGCACATAGAGCAGTCTGGATTCACCTCTAGAAGTAGGTCTGGGTAATCAAGGGTGTGTCCACACAGCACCCTAAACTTGAAATAAGATATACAATTTGCACTACACAAACTGCATATCTTATTTTAACTGAATTTTGAAATAGGCTATTTCAAAATTAGGCACATCTACACAGCATCACATTTTTAAATAACCCGCTATTTCGGGACATCCCTTAACCTTTGTGGAACCAGGATTACTGGGATGCTGAAATAGCGTGCTTGTTATTTTGAAAAATATTTCACAATAACAGGCGGCTTGTGAAAACACGGGGTAGCTATTTCAGGTTACCACCAGTATCCCAAAATAGCCATGCAATGTAGATGTACTCTTGGTGTAGATTGTTTAATTCCACCTGCAGCTCACTCAGAAAGAGAGAGCAATGCAATGTTAGATCCATATTCTGGGACGCAAGTAGACAAGACTGAATGTGAATTTTTTCAGTTTGAGGAACAAATGGAAAAAATAATTTAGAAGACTCATGTGAATCAAAACCATTTTTGGATATTTTGTCAAATAAAATTTTTTTAAAAATCATGCCAAATCCATTGAAATGTTTTCATAGAATCATAGAATACTAGGACTGGAAGGGACCTTGAGAGGTCATAGAGTCCAGTCCCCTGCCCTCACGGCAGGACCAAGTACTGTCTAGACCATCCCTTTATATAGTCGAGACCATACTGTCTAGCCCATCCCTATATATTGTCTAGACCAGCCCTTTAATAAAGACAATATTAATACATTGACTTTTTTAAATACCAAATTTTAAAGTGAAATGCCATTTCAAAAACAAATTAGAAATGGAATACTATTTTCTTCAAAAGGGAAAAAAACTCAAATAGGAATATTTCAAAATCACTGAAATGAAATGTTTTGACCGAAGAAACACATTTTCCAGTTAGGGTTAAATTCAAGGAATAATTTCAAGTTTGTAAATCGTTTCATCCCCCACCCCCAAAATTTCACTTTACCAAAAGTATATCTACAGCTAGGTAGATACAAGTTAGTCTAAAGTGCTCTTTTTTGAGGGATGGTCAGAAGAGATCACTAGCTACCTGGTAATACCAGTATCTGAGAGATTCCCCTACACGTGAAATCTCCTTATATGGAACTCAACAAGAGCTATTTGGGTGTAATTTCAGGATATGCTAATCTGAAACGTACTAGTTCCAGAAATAGTGACAAAGGTTGACAATATCCCTGGCTGATCTGGCTAGCCTAGTAAAAGATTTTTCTGCTGTGCTTTAAAGGCTCTATACTTGCTCTTTGCATAGACAACAAATAAAGCAAACAAGCAAATTTCCTAATCCGATCATTTTACCAACAAGCATTACATGATTGCAGTCTTGCTAATCAGATTCCTTCCAAGTTCTTTACACTTGCAAATCCTCACCAACAGATCTAAATAATGCTAAACTCGTGTACTAAAATTTTTACTTTCCATATAATGTGACAATATTAAAAGGATCATATTTCATTTACTTTTCACGTGAGAATTTACAGAGCTATGGGAGAAACTGCATTCATACAGCACCTTGATTGCATCACTTGAGACCTGAAGTAGTGCCTGTTGAGGTCACTGGGAGTCTAACAACTATAGTTTGCTGGGTCAAGTCCAGGGTCTGTGTCCATATTATCTCTAGGAACTGCCAGATTGGATCACACCAGTGCTCCAGCTAGCCTGCCAGTACCAGAAGCTTCAGAAGAAATACAAGAATCCTGAAGTAGGTAGATGTAGGATAATCCCCATACATTATAATATAGGCTAAACCTCATACATTATAGATTTACTAGGTAGAGACTGATTTAAGACCTGAAGCTGAAGTTTAATATCCCTACCACATTTTAATTAAGACAATTCTGGATGTTACTTATAACCAAATAAGTATCCAATACCTTTTTGAATCTTGCTAAAATTTACCAGTTTCCTTGGACAATGAATTTGCTAATACATTAAACAAATATAATAGCCTATCCGGATCAATGTTTAAGTTAATTTTCATGATAAACCAGATTTTTACTCCCTACTTCCATATTTAAACTAAGGATTATGTCTCTAACCATTTAAAGGCTGACATGGTCAAAGGATTTTTTTTCTATTAAATTTGATGTAAATTTAAAGAAGGTTTCCTGCTCTATATTGCCTTAAAAAAAAGAGAGGTGTTCTTCAGCGCTCAAACAGGCTTTCCAACTTTTTGGTCACCTTGTAGTGAACAAGTGTAGGAAAGGGAAAGTTAAAACTGGTTTTAACCTCATTTCTCTTGTCTGATACCACTGCACAGATGTAAGACCAAATCCACAACTGGTATAAATTGGCATAGCTCCACTGAATCCATTAAAATCTAATTTTAAAAATATTTAACATTTTAAATAGATTCAGGGGTAATTTGGATGCTCTAGCAAGCGTAAACTGCTCTCCAGCAATCATACAGAATGCTAGACAATAACACAAGTCAGATTTTTGTCCCTTTCCTTGCACATAAAATGTAAACCAATTGCCAGGGCCGGCTTTAGGCCAATTAGACCGATTCCCCCGAATTGGGCCCCATGCCTAAGAGGGCCCCTTGCCCTAAAGCCAAAAGTGTGCTGGCAAGCTGGGCGCACTGCGAGAGGGGGTGTCGGCCCGAAGGAGGAGCGCAGCGGCTTTCTTGTGCTGTAGAAGGGGTGAGTTGAGCACAGGGGTCTTGACTTAGGACACCTGCAGGAGGGGGGGTTGGCCCCAGGGTTTGGCGGGAAATGACTCTGCCCTGTAGCTGGAGATTTAAAGGGGCTGTGACTCTTTTTGTGTGCGTGTTTTTTTTTTTTCTTTTTTTTGCTCAACAAAAAAATGCTGGCTGACAGGGCCCCGTCGAAACTGTTCGAATTGGGCCCCGCACTTCCTAAAGCCGGCCCTGCCAATTGCTACTATGCAATAGTATGTTCATGTATTGAATTATCTGTGGCTATACCACTGCAGACCAACTTAAGTGTTTTCAAATATATTCCCACTCTTCAGCTACTATCATCTTACTATACTTTTGCTTCTTTTGCTGTTCTAGTCTGAATCTGTGGGTTATAGTCTAGATCCTACGAAGTAGGTGTCCACATAATCAAAAAACACCACCACAGTAAGGAATGGAATCACTTAGGAAAGTTAGATGTCAGCAAGTCACCAGGTCCTGATGAAATGCATCCCAGGATACTCAAGGAGCTGATAGAGGAGGTATCTGAGACTTTAGCTATGATCTTTGAAAAATCATGGAAGACGGGAGATTCCAGAAGACTGGAAAATGGCAAATATTGTGCCCATCTATAAAAAGGGGAATAAGAACAACCCAGGAAACTACAGACAGGTCAGTTTAACGTCTATCCCAGGGAAGATAATGGAGCAGGTAATTAAGGAAATCATATGCAAACACTTGGAAGGTAATAAAGTGATAGGGAATAGCCAGATTGGGTTCGTGAAGAACAAAAGTCATGCCAAACTAATCTGATAGCTTTCTTTGATAGGATAACGAGCCTTGTGGATAAGGGAGAAGCGGTGGATGTCATATACCTAGACTTTAGTAAGGCATTTGATACGGTCTCGCATGATATTCTTATTGATAAACTAGGCAAATATAACTTAGATAGGGCCATGATAAGGTGGGTGCATAATTGGCTGGATAACCGTAGTCAGAGAGTTGTTGTTAACGGTGCTAAATCCTGCTGGAAAGGGATAACAAGTGGAGTTCCGCAAGGGTCTGTTTTGGGACCCGTGTTCAATATCTTCATCAATGATGTAGATATTGGCATAGAGAGTACGCTTATTATACCAGATAATACCAAACTGGGTGGGGTTGCAACTTCTTTGGAGGATAGGGACATAATTCAAAATGACCTTAGCAAGTTAGAGAAATGGTCAGAGGTAAACAGGATGAAGTTTAATAAAGAGAAATGCAAAGTGCTCTACTTAGGAAGGAACAATCAGTTCCATACATACAAGATGGGAAGCGACTGTCTAGGAAGGAGCATGGCGGAAAGGGATCTAGGGGTCATAGTGGACCACAAGTTGAATATGAGTCAACAGTATGATGCTGTTGCAAAAAAAGCAAATATGATTCTAGGTTGATCAACAGGTCTGTTGTAAGCAAAACTCGTGAAGTCATTCTGCTGCTCTACTCTGCACTAGTTAGGCCTCAGCTGGAGTACTGTGTCCAGTTCTGTCCGCCACATTTCAAGAAAGATGTAGAGAAATTGGAAAGGGTACAGAGAAGAGCGACAAGAATGATTAAAGGTCTAGAGAACATGACCTATGAAGCCAGGCTTCATGAACTGGGCTTGTTTAGTTTGGAAAAAAGAAGATTAAGGGGGGACATGATAGCGGTTTTCAAATATCTAAAAGGGTGTCACAAGGAAGAAGGAGAAAATTTGTTCCTCTTGGTTTCTGAGGACAGGACAAGGAGTAATGGGCTTAAAGTGCAGCAGGGGAGGTTTAGATTGGACATTAGGAAAAAATTCCTAACTGTCAGGGTGGTCAAATATTGGAATAAATTGCCAAGGGAGGTGGTTTATCACCTCTGGAGATATTTAAGAACAGGTTAGATAGACATCTGTCAGGGATAGTATAGACGGAGCTTGGTCCTGCCTTGAGGGCAGGGGGCTGGACTCGATGACCTTTCGAGGTCCCTTCCAGTCCTATGATTCTATGATTCTATTAAAACAATTATGTTTGCTACCAAATTAATTAGAATTTCACAAAGTTATGATATCTTAAGAATAACTATTTACAAACATCATGAGATGTTTCACAACACAATTTGCATTTCATTATCAGCTGTTTCCAAATAGCTATATTTTTAAATCCTCATATAGACATTTCAAAAGCCAAGTTTACAAGAAGGGCTAGTATTGCATGACATGGAGTAGTCTAAGAGAGAGGGGACTCTACTTCTGAGGAGGCTTGGGTCCCAATCCTGTGTGAGCCACTCATGTGCTGGGTCACCCATAGCAAGTCACTTCACCTCTGTTTCCTCACTTCATGTTATATATTTAGAGTGTAAGCTCCCTGACACCCAGACTATGTCTTATTGTGTGTTTGCACAGAGTCTAGGTCAATGGGGCCCTGATTTCAGTTGTAGCTTACAGGTACTAGTGGGATACAAATAAAGTAACAAAACTGCTAAGCTATGTTTCCCAGTCTATGGAGAATATAAATTAGCCCTTGAGGAAATGGGGTGAAGCGTAGTGATGGGTAGTTGTATGACTCTCCCACTCTAACTCCCTCCTGCAAATATGCCATTGTAAGTAAAACAATCTCATTAGTCTCCAAAACTCACTTTCAGCACATGCATCTACCATAGTTCATAACTCTTTTGGACATAGGAGCAGCATATGCGTACTGATCTGCAAGTTCAGGAGGCAGCCTGGTGTCTCAGATCTCACAGGGTAGGTCTACACTGCAACGCTATTTTGGGATACCAGAGTATCCCAAAATAGCTATCCCGCGTCCTCACAGGAAGCCCATTATTTCAGGCTCGCTATTCCGACCTCTCTGAAAACCTCATTCTACGAGGAGTAAGAGACGTTTCAGAACAGTGCTTTATTTCAAAATTTGGCACTTTGTAGACAGTGCCAAATAACAAAACAAGCTATTTTGAAATAGCATCGAAATGCAATTTGCAGTTTATAAGATGCACCCACAGCATTCAAGTCAGGTGCAAACACATGTATCCTGACATAAGCTATGTCTAAACTACACCCCTCTGTCGGCAGAGGGATGTAAATTATACGTATCGAAAGTGCAAATGAAGCCGGGATTTAAATATCCCACGCTTCATTTGCATGATGGCGGCTGCCGCTTTTTTTTTTTTCAACGGGGCTTTTAGAAAAAAAAAACAGCAGTTTAGACGAGACATTTCTGTACGAGGATCTTTCGAAATGGGGCATTTCTGTTGAAAATGCCCCTTCTAAACTGCCAGTTTTTTTTTCAAAAAGCCCCGTTTAGAAAAAAAGCGGTGGCCACCATTATGCAAATGAAGCGTGGGATATTTAAATCCCGGCTTCATTTGCACTTTCGATACATATAATTTACATCCCTCTGCCGACAGAGGGGTGTAGTTTAGTTGTAGCTATAGATACTCATGTCTGGACACTCTCTCCCAACCCTGAGTTCCATGTATTCTTTGCTATGGCGGTCATAAAAACAAGATAGGACACACACTCACATACACTCAAAGGAAAGGAAAAGGGATCACAATAAACAGGACAATATGAACAGAAGACAAAGCCAGAAGGGGGGGGGAGGAGAAGAGAAAAAGAACAGACATATGGGAAGAGGGCATAGAAGGGAAATATATCAATTGTGCCAATGCCTGGCACAAGAGGAGTTAGGAGGGTGAAGGCCACTGGGATAATCTAGGAGGAGAGATGGAATATATCCAGTCATGCCTTATGCAAAGGTATTTTTCTGAGAGGGAGTGAGCTGCTCAGATTCCCCATGCACATCTGCTAATGTTGCTGTGAGAGGGAGTAACATAGCTCTGTGTAAGGACTGAAGTGTTGACAGTTGTTGAACCAGAGCCTATATAAATGAGATGCTGCACATTTTGAAAGCGAAGGGCTGGCAGTAAAACCTCCATTGCTTTTCACAGTCTCTGACTCAGGTGTCTGGAACAATTTCAACAATATAAAAATCAATGCAGATCTCATTTAAAGTACAGGGACCCTCACTTCATCCCACAGGATCTTAGTAGAAATCCTGAGCTGACAAATGAGCAGGGGCTTGCCTGAGGGACAGAGTGGAGATTAGGTGAAATGGAGAAGAAAATCCAAATTCATATTTTGGTGTTTTCTCCAACACACAGACAAATGGGCAGGGGGGAAAAGTCCCAATCAACAGTGGCATAATTCAAAACTCTGGGCCGCTCCATTTTGTCTTCTAATGATAGAAAGTAAATAAAATCTCTCCAGCAAGGAGTTAGCCATCCCTCTTGACTCATGGCCATCATCATCCAATAGTACAAAAAAAATGCAGTACGTTCAATGCAATGGAAAAATCACTTGCACTCTATCAATTGGTCAGAGGAAGAGGAAGAGGAAGAGATCAGACTTTGTATTTCATTGTACATGCTTAAAAATTCTTTTGTGCTAGAAAGTTATAGTCCTACCTGCATTTATTGATCTAGGGTCAAATATTGTCACTAGTGTGTATTATGGTTAATAACATTCTCAGTCAATAATTTCATTTAAAATCAATGGGTTCTCTCACTGAGTAAAGTACTACTCACCTTGAATAAGCGTAGTAAACCCAGCATACAGTGAATAAACTACCCCCTAAATCTGTGGTGTCCAACACGCTAGCCACTACCCACATGTGACTATTTGGCCGGTTAAGTGTGGCTAGTTTGCTGTATCAGTAGCCACTATAGTGGCTAATGCTTCAGAACTGATTGGACACCACAGACTTAGGGGGTAGATTGTGCTATTAGTCACAGCTCTGATTGCACCATCCCAGGATTAGCATTAGGTGTCATGTGACTCAGAAACCTCTCTAAAGCACAGTTCCCAATACTGAAGGCTGGAAGCAGAGGAACCAGAATTTCCTCTTGGTCAATGCACCCAGCAAATGGCTGAGTAGTTGTGCTGACTAGCATTTTGAGTAGGAGCAAGAGCTTCATCCGTTCTCCTTCCATATATTACTACAGGGTGGTGGTGGAAGAGAACAGTGGATGTGCAGAGCCTCTTACTTTAGCACTCCTGGAACCATAAATATTAAAAAATTGTGAATAACTAAATAGTTTTCATGTTCTCCCCAAGCAGGGCACCATATATTCAGTTTACAAAAGTTTGACTGCCCAGAGTTAGGCAGAGGCAGATAGACTAAAATATTATCTTATTAGCATTTCTACTCACTTCTATGGCCAGTAAAGGAAATTACCTTTACTTGAACTGTATCAGTGAGAATTTTTTAACTGAGCCCAAGGCAAAGTGGAGGAGAGAGTGTGTTGTATTAGAGTATAATTCTGTGATTTTAATCTACATCAGATAGAGGAATAATGTCAGCCCTCATTGATGTATTCACTTTATTTGATAATGTGTTAATCATGAAATAAATCATAGATCAGCCAGATTAAGTAGCATGTTCGGTATGATTCAGTATTACCCCTTGCTGCATAAACAGAATGCCTAAATTGCTATGGAAAATGTGTGCTATAGACTTAAACCTATGCAGCCAGAGTAAAAGCATTCATCATGTACATCATATTGAGCTACAATAACATGAAGAAACAGAAAAAATTGGAGGGCAGATTCTAGAATTAGCCAAACAGGGCCGTTGTAGTTACAAAATATGCAAGGGTTTTTCCCCCTTTTGTTTATTTCAGTAGTCATCAAAAGATCTGGACATTACTGCATAGGAAGAGAAGAAACACTTCATACATGGGATCAGGAAGCACCACTGAATCCAATTGTTTTGATGTTGAACTTAACCTATCCTTTTCTAGGGTCTCCCAAAATGCTAAAATCTTCAAACCACACAGTCAGTCCAACTCTAGTGTTGCCATGTTTCCTTGAGTTCTGCTTTCTTTCAGTAATGGAGTTCCACTTCCAGACTTCTGCCAACTCAGTTTACTATGCAAACCCCAGATGGGTCCAATCTGTTCTGCCTCTTCATCTAATAAAATGCATAATTAGCTAAGAGCCTTTATCATTTAATAGAACTATTAGGAACTTTCCTAGTATAGCTAATGGATTTCACAGTCCGGGAGACTGTCTTCCATATTTCAATACTTGAAGTTTTCCTAAAATGCACTAACTGAGGGAAAGTGGAAATAACAACTCTATAAAAGAAAGTGCAGATCTAGCCAATGTACTGGATTACTTACATTTGGCAGAAAAAGCACAGTTTAAATGAATTATAGAATTATAGAATATTAGGACTGGAAGGGACCTCGAGAGGTCATAGAGTCCAGTCCCCTGCCCTCAGGCCAGATCAAGTACTGTCTAGACCAACCCTGATAGACATTTACTTAACCTACTCTTAAATATCTCCAGAGATTGAGATTCCACAACCTCCCTGGGCAATTTATTCCAGTGTTTGACTACTCTGACAGTTAGGAACTTTTTCCTAACGTCCAACCTAAACCTCCCTTGCTGCAGTTTAAGCCCATTGCTTCTTATTCTATCCTCAGAGGCCAAGATGAACAAGTTTTCTCCCTCCTCCTTATGACACCCTTTTAGATACCCAAAAACTGCTATCATGTCGCCCCCCCCCCCCCATCTTCTCTTTTCTAAACTAAAATGGGGAATAGTTTGAGGCCAAAACATGCCTTTAAGGCACAGACATTCATTGGATGCAATGCAGAGTACCAGCAAACTGGAAAGAGGACATCCTAGGCATTGAAGTAAGTACACAGAACCAAGACCTAGCATCAAAGCCTGAGTCAGATACCAGAATCACAGGTTAAGTCAAAAGTCAAGACTGACACAAGCGTGGCAGGGGGTGCAATCATGGGGTACATCTACACTGTAGGGCTAAAGACGAATTAAGCTACGCAACTTCAGCTACTCAATTGCGTAGCTTAAGTCAAAATAGCTTAATTCCACTTTTGGCGCTGCCTACACTCTTCCTTTGACTTCCCTTACTCCTCGTGAAATGAGGGTTATATGAGTCGGAGTAAGAAGTCCTCTAGCTCACCATTATTTTGAAATAAAGGCTTGGAGTGTAGACGCACACTGTGTTATTTCGGAATAATGTTAGTTATAATGCTGCTGTGTAGGTATACCCATGGTGGTGAGCATGACCAGAGCACAAGCAGCTAGTTACTACTGTCTTAGAGCCAGCTTGCTAGCCCCTACAGCCAATCAGGTGCAGTGGCCAATCCAAATTCTTTAGGCCACCTGTACTGCTGAGGTTACTTGGAGATTTAGTCAACTGCAGGCCTTGATTCCTAACACAGTGCCCCAGGAGGAGTACTGTGAGCATACACATCCTGGCTATTGTAGACTATGAGGATGGGAAATAGCAGATATGGGCCACTACTCTCTAACATTACAGGCTTGGAGCCATCAAATTTATGCTTGCTTGGAACCTCTTACAATTGTCCTGTTTTAGGCAACACTCCCTTGCTCACTCTGACCCCATTCCTAGCCTCTTCTGTAGCACCCTTTCTTGGATATGGCTGCTGTGGTGTCTACATGGGTTTTCCACTGCCTGACTTGCTATCACAGTGGACAAAGATTAGTGCCGATTCATCTGAACCTACACACGGACCTGATCCAACTCTCTATAAAGTCAACAGAAAGATACCTCTTGAGCTTAGTGGAAAATGGCTCAGTCAGTCAACCATGGCAGTATTATTTTATCATTTTATTCCTACATGTTATAGCTATGCAAAATAGCTTGACCAATATTCCTCGGTCATAACACATAGCATAAAGAAATTATGTTACTGTACTAGAATTTCACTAAACTTTCTTTTTATTTCTTTCAACTTGTTTTTGTTTAGGACTGGCTAAATTTATACTTATTAAACCAGTTAATCCATTGTATTTGATTACCAAACCTGACAGTTATATGTATTATTATCATACATATAACTTTGATAATCATACATATAACTGCCAGGTTAGTATGACAGAATAGATACCTCTTAAATCCACTCCCAAATATTCCAGGATGTTGTACATACTCTGCAAGTTGTGTGTTATACTGGAATATAAGCTTGCCAGTAGCACAAAGAACACATTTCAAAATGTAGTAATCTCTGCTCACTTCAATACATATTTCTGTCTCCACTTATAAGACTCCAGAAGGCAGTCCATTGTCCCCAAATCAGGCACACAGTCCACATCTCACTGATGTAGAGGTGAAGAGTCATTCCTGACATTTCTAATCAGGTAATTAGAATGCACACATTAGCACTCTAAAAGGATTAGTCTTGTATTCAAAGAAAAGTACCTGTTTTTGTTCATAATTTATTATTTGTATATATAACTGACCTGGAAAAGTGAAATGCGCCATGTGTGAAGCATTTTCAGGATTTTTTCTTATTTGAAAAATATACTGAGCTGCAGAATATTACTCTTGTCTTTCTTCCCTTTTCTTCAATGACTGAATACCTGCTTATATAACTTTCTATTATACTCCCATCACATAACCTTTCTTACAGCAAGGCTTTCTTATAACTAAAGAAATCAATTTTGCATCAAGACTGAACACACAGTGTTTATCTTTTCTTCCCCCCCTTTCCCTCTCAGCTATTCCAGTCTCTAAGCCACCACATATGTCCAAATGCAGCATCAGAAATAGCCTTTGTAAAGTAACTTCAACCAGCAAATTAAGCTCTCACTCAAGATGAAAATCTGTCTGAAAAGAAAGATGCACACTCTACACATACTACAATGGCACTAGCACATCACTGTCACTTTTGCCAAGGCTTCTCACGTCTTTCTTCTCTCCTTGTGAACCTTGTTATGGTTCAAGTCTTGCAACCTATCAGTCAGGGCTACAAGAAGTTAATTTAAAGTGCAGTTCTAATTTGATAAAGAACAATGTTAAAGAAGTTGTTCTTTGAGTGCTGTGAGTGTCACAGCTGCTAATGAACAAACTGCACAGATCATGAAGTGCAGCTAGTAAAATAAAGGTTAAATGTAATAGTTTAAATATAAAAACCTCTATAAAATGCTTTGGAAAATCAAGAATGAGACAAGATCTGTAATTAATCTCAGATAGCTATAAGAAGACAAAATTCATGTTTTTCAGGTTCTACAAACAAACGTACAGCTCTCCAGTCTGGCACCCTAAGGACCTGACCATTGCTGAACCGGAACTTCACCACGGGAAGTCAAATATTGTCTAGCAGCGTTATCAACACTTCCACTACTTACTGGGCTTTTAGAAGATATTTAGGGTTAATTAGAGCTAAATAACAGCACAGAGCACTGACCAGGATTGGTGGCTGTAAACAAACTTTATGGGACTGTGAGCAACTTGGCCATGCACATGATATGTGGACAACCAGCTAATTAAAGTCATGCTGGACCACGGATGTTGCTGGACCAGAGAGTGCCAGACTTTAGAGGGTTCAGCCTGTACTTAATTCTGTTGGCCTTGCTCATGTTCTGTTGTACCACAAGTGATTCATAGCTCCTAGCTCCGGGGCGAGTTTTGGAGCCGTGGGAAGCTCACCATGGGGGCCAGGAGCCATGGCTCCTGTATTCATGAATTTTACCATTCACGGTGATGATGGGAACACATCCACTGCAAATGGTGAGTATTTCCTATACAGGTCAGATTACATGATCACAATGATTCCTTCCCATCTTGGAATCTATGGGTATATGATGTCTACTACAGACAATAATTAGGCGGCTGGTGTACTGAGACCGCAGCTTATTTAGCTGATCCTCATAAGAACATAAGTATGGCCATATTGGGACAGACCAAAGGTCCATCAAGCCCAGTATCCTGTGTGCCAACAGTGGCCAATACCAGAGGCCCCAGAGGGAGGGATAACAACACGTAATCTTCACGTGATCACTCCCCTGTCACCCACTTCCAGAGAAACAGAGGCTAGGGATACCATTACAACCCATCCTGGATAATAGCCATTGATGGACCTAACCTCCATGTATCTATATACCTCTTTTTGAATCCCCCCCTTAGTCTCCTCTTTTCTAAGATGAAAAATCCAAGTCTTTTTAATCTTTCTTCATATGGGACCCGTTCCAAAATCCTAAAAAATTTTGTTTTCTGAAGCTTTTCCAATGCCAATATATGTTTTTTGAGATGAGGCAACCACATCTGTATGCAGTATTCAAGATGTGGGTGTACCATGGTTTTATATAGGCAATAAGATATTTTCTGTCTTATTCTTTATCCCTTTTTTAATGACTCATAACACTCTATTTGCTTTTTTTCACTGCCACTGCACACTGAGTGGATGTTTTCAGAGAACTATCCACAATGAATCTAAGATCTCTCTCTTGATTAGTTGTGGCTAAATTTGTCCCCATCATATTGTATATGTAGTTGGGATTATGTTTTCTAATGTGCATTATGTTACATTTATCAACATTAAATTTCATTTTCCATTTTGTTGCCCAAGCACTTAGATCAATATTGCTTTGTTCTTTCCTTATATTCCCCCATCCATTGTCTCTTGTTTTATCCTTAAACCGTCAGCTTCTTAGGGCCAGGACTGTGGTTTTGTTTTGTATTTGTATAGCACTTCACACCACTGGGGCCCCGGTTCATAACTGGGGCTTTAAGAGGCTACCACAATACAAATAACAAAAACATTTGTGCCTTAGTATTTTCAATTGTGCAATGCCCTTTGGGCTTTGGCCCAGGCTGTGACTGCTTAATAAATAAATCAATAATCATTCTTATACTTAAAACTATTTGGGAAACATTAGTGAGCTCAAATTTGGAAAGACAAAACCCATATGAGCACTACCTCCTTGAAATAGTTAATACCTTTATTCTAAGGATAGAAGCTTTGTGTCCCAGTGACCCTGAAATTAAACCTTTGTGACAAATGCTTCATAATCACATCTTAAATGAGGTTTCATGACACAAATGCTGGTAAACTTTGACTATTAGATTCTGTGTGGGTAGCCACTCTAAAGTTAAGGATGCATCATTTTACCCTGGAAAAAGGTAAACAAAATAGATATGAAATTGTCCTGCTATTGCTTTTGGATATGCAGAGATTCACAGCTTTCTGGTGAACAGAATACATAGAATTCAAATCACCTGGAATCTTCTTGCTTTTATGATTTGCAAAGGTTCTGACATTCAGAAGCTTATTGAAGATTTTTTTGGCTTTTCCAAAAAATGCCTTTTTTTATGGTTGAAAAATCATTTATATTTCGATGTAAAAACTTTCTAACTTTACGGTGATTTTTGCAGAAATTTCATCATGGTAGGAATTCTCTCCTGGGATTCAGCATGTCAAAATACATGCAGATCTGAGTGGACAGCCATTTCTTTTTGGAATAAGAAGCATGGTTGGTTCCCTGAATTATAAGGATATTTAAAAGGTGACTGGAAATAAAGTAAGAAAATGACAAATGAGTGGAATTTTATCCTCAAATAACACAATACCTGCAAAAGTTCTCATTGAAGTAAGATAATTATTATTATGTATTTGTAATAAGTATAGCACTTAGAAGCCCCAATCTGAAACAGGGACCCTGCTGTGAAAATAAAACAGAAATGGGGCCAGTCCCAAAGAATTCACTATCTAAGTAAATAACCAAATAAGTACATAGGAGACTTCATCATGGTTTCATCCCAAAATATGGAAAAGATCACCTGAAGCTCCGTGATGAATTTGACAACTTGACTTCTAAAGCACAATGGAACTATACACCACAAGGGTAAAATAGGTCTGTGCAAGAAGAGAATTTTCCCAGAGCGAGGCCACAAACTCCAGAACAAACTTCTAACAATCATCCTCAATCTCACCACTTTCCTTTCCAACTAATAGGCACATTTCTTCAATCTGGTGTTTGCTAATAAAAACACATAACTCAGCATAGAGTGAAACAAAACAGAAATAAAAGCAAAAAACGCAGTAGCAGTTTTTCCCCTGACTAAAAGAAGGAAGTAAAAAGGAATTATATGTGACAGGTACTACTCCCACCAATTAATGCACTATTAGGAGTTTCTTGAGTACACCACAGTGATGGGAATAGCATAAGAACTTGAATAGGAAGGAGAGGATGCTTCCAGAAAAAATACCCTAATTCGTTTAAAAAAGCAAATAAGATCTATTCATATCCTATAGCTGTTGGACCATTGGTTTTGAAAAGTCTCAAAGGGAAACTATGTTCGAAGCATCCATAAGACCCAATGAAGCTGAAAATGAACATGTCATGTAGAGTGATGATTCTTCTCACACTTCCATAAGCTGCATTTAAGATCTGGATGAAAATTAGAATTGAATATATATCCATGTGAATACTCTTAAAGCAATAGCTGGCTTTCTAGTTAAACCTCTTTGCATTATTTACATAGCTACAGAGGAAGGTTTCACCTCAAGAGTAGGGGTGGATAATAAGCTGCCCATGGGCCATATGTGGTTTGCCAAGGTTAGCCCCTGCCGCACCGCAAGTGCTTTATTTATGTGCACTCCTGTTGGCTGCAGATCACTGTTTGCAGCCAATGGGAGCAGTGGGATGCAGTGTCCGGGTCTGCACCACTTCCTACAGGTCTCATATGCCAGGAACATCATTATAAATGCTGGAGGTCAAGTAGAGTTTAGGGTGGAGGTTGCTCGTGACCTCCATTTAGTAACCTTATAATCTCTGAGGGGTCCTGACCCCCAGTCTGAGAGCCCCTGAGGTAGGGAGTCCCCACTACAGGGAGCTCTCCCTCCTCTGGATTTCTTATCAACTCTTCCCCTTGATATTGGAAGCTAGTCAACCAAAAAAAAAATCAAATGAGTTTTAGTAGGGGGCCAACGGTACCCTTATATTAGAATAGCTGTATTCCTCAGAAAACACTTGAATTGACATGGGAAGCGTAATGTCTTTCAGAAAAAGTCATATATTGCCTTAAAAAAAGAAGCTACTGTCTTCTCTCTTTCCTGAGTTAACATTATTTTCAATTATTTTTCTATGAGATCTTTGATTATCACAATCAGATGCTCACTGCAATTAAATCAGCTACCAAATTTAGGAACCAGGAGATTGAAAAGCAAAGATTAAACTAAAACAATAATCCTGAACCTTTTGAAGTATGTGGCAAAATTCTCTTTTTCTCTCACACATACAGGAGGACCGCCAGACTCGTCAGGCCACTGGGCAAAGTGACGGGGACTGACTCTGCGCTCTGGATGGTACAGAGCTAGGCCAGCCAGCCCTCAGTAATGCCTGGACCGCACCTCGCTCCCATCCACAAGTCCTTCAGCACCACCCAAAGTGGCAGCAATTTAAAGGGAATGGGGCTCCGGACACCATCCCAGGCCCTTTTGAATCACCAGCTACTTGCATTTGTTCTTCTTGTACTTCTGTATTCTTCTCAATCATACATCTCTGCTGGTTGCCCCTTCATCATCTCCTTCTCCTTCCCCTGCTTCCCCCCCCCACACACACATGCCCGCAACAACTCTCCTCATATGTGTCCCTCTTTTCAATATTCTCTGTGTTCAACCTCACTTCATTCTCTTCCTTTCCTATGGCTAGTATCACCCTGTGCCAAAGGAAGAGCATGAGACCCACATACCAGTTTCAACTAACATCAGCTTCCTTCTCTTTGTCCTATTTTTCAAGGTTCCACTTCAGGCCAACAGCAGTCAGATTCCAGAGTTCTCAATATAGTTCCATACCCCTTGAGTTGAATTCTTGGGTAGATTGCCAGAAGGTGAGACATGCTATTGCTTGTCCTTTTCTTCTCAGCATCAAGGCAGAGCATGACCTTGTATGACATCATCCAAGGTCTGAAATTAGCTTGCCAAGTTTGAGAGCAGAGCTAATCCTACAGTTTGTAGCAAATCTATTAGGCCAGGTCTACACTAGACCTGGAAGGTCAGCGTAAGATATGGGACTCCAGCCACATACATACATAGCTGGAGTCAGCTTACCTTAAGCCGAGTTTGACACCGCTGTGGGAGGCTGATGGGAGCAAACGCTTCCGTCGGATTTCCTTACAGTTTTCAGCTGCAAGGATTACAGACGCTGGCTGGAGCTGCTTTCAGCATTCGACTTATGAGTCTACTAGCTGGAGTGACCCGGCGTTGCTGGGAAAGCGGTGAGGAGTCGGAGGGGAGGGAGGGAGAAGGGAGCTGCGTGCCTGCCGCCAGTGCTCAAGCCCGCCCTCTGCTTCCCTGACCCTCCGCCAGCCTTAGTGAGTGACTGTCCCCACCACTTCCTCCGGGAAGCCGTTTCTCCCCACACTGCCAAGCTCCGTGCAGCCCCAGGAAAGGCATCAGTCTCTCATCTCTTCCCTCCCACAGTCCCTTAAAACTTTCTCCTGGATGAAAGGTTATCCCTCTGACGGCCTTAGTGAGCGACTGTCTCCGCCGCTTCCCCCGGGAAGCCGCTTCTCCCCACACTGCCAAGCTCTGTGCAGCCCTGGGGAGAGGTGTCAGTCTCTCATCTCTTCCCTCCCACAGTCCCTTAAAACCTTCTCCTGGATGAAAGGTTATCCCATGGAAAGTTTGATTGTGGTAGCTCTTATAGGGTGTGTCTAGACTACATGCCTCTGTCGACGGAGGCATGTAGATTAGCCAGATTGGCAGAGGGAAATGAAGCCGCGATTAAAATAATCGCGGCTTCATTTAAATTTAAATGGCTGCCCCGCTCTGCCGATCAGCTGTTTGTCGGCAGATCGGGGCAGTGTGGACGCGACGCGCCGACAAAGAAGCCTTTCTTGATCGGCACAGGTATGCCTCGTGAAACCAGGTTTACCTGTGCCGATCAAGAAAGGCTTCTTTGTCGGCGCGTCGCGTCCAGACTGCCCCGATCTGCCGACAAACAGCTGATCAGCAGAGCGGGGCAGCCATTTAAATTTAAATGAAGCCGCGATTATTTTAATCGCGGCTTCATTTCCCTCTGCCGATCTGGCTAATCTACATGCCTCCGTTGACGGAGGCATGTAGTTTAGACGTACCCATAGTGTCCAAGTTATTAGCACACAAGCATTCTCCTTTATATATTAGGTACTAGACCCACTAAAGAGAATGCCGAAGCATTGATCTCCAGTGCGAGAGTGAAGATGTGCTCTTAGGGATGAATCCTATCTCTTGCACCTAGCCGAGTCCAATGGCAGCAGAAACTGTCCACAGCTACTACTGCAGCCTCAGGATTGTGGCACTCATACATAACACTTGTTCCATGGCTTTCAGCAAAGAGAAATGTCTGGTGCTTTTGTAAAAGCATGTAAAAATGTTTTGCATTATAAGGTAACCCTGCATGGATGGAGAAAAGGGAAGAAAGAGTAATTATGTTTATCAATAGACACTCTTATTTGTGAATATCTTTTTTTATTGTGTGTTTTCTCCTCCCACGTCCAGGAAAAAGATAATCTGAATAGTTAGAAACATGCTCAGAGCTCAGCTCCTAAACTTACAGCAGCTAAATGCCATAAAGAGTGTCAAGACTGAGGTTCACATCATTTGTTCCTGCAATATAATGTGACCATTAAAGAGCTCCATTGCCATTTGCAGCATCTAGTTTCAATGATTAAAAACCCTGGTTTCATTATTTTTATGCCCAGCAATTCAGGGGAAAAATTACTTTCTAAGACAGATGCCATAATGGAGAACCAGAGTTTTGCACAGAAACAAAATAAAAGGTATACAGGGAAATGAGAGGGAATCATGTCTCAAAAGTGTCATTTTGTCTGCATTTCAGGATTACTGATCCAAAGTCTGGAAGCTGAAATAAGTATAAATAAGTATAGGTACATTTTAGCTGTGATCTATGTTCAGCCATGATGTGATAGATTGTCTAGTCCTTGGATTTTTTAAAGTCAACCTTAGATAATTTCTTAAAGATATGGTTTAGTTCAATCACACAGAACTCGTCTAACTGCAGGAATTAGTGAGTAGGATCTATCATTTGACATAATCATGGCACCTTCTGGCCTTAAAATCTATAAATAAATATAAACTACCTGGGAAGAAAGAGAAACTACTTGTGCAGTTTGTCAAGCTATTTGGAGTTACTCATGACTATGAATGCCAAGCTCAAGACAAACTCTTAAGAACATGAAACAAACCTCAAATTCATCGTGCATTCTATACTTAAGCTATATTAAGCCATGCACTTAACACTTATGCCAGACAAACTTTTGTCACTCATGCTACGTCTAGACTGCACTGCTTTTCTGAGATACAAGAGGTATCCCAGAAAAGCAATGCTGCATCCAAGGAATGCGTCTGCTTTTTTGGATTTTTTTTTAAAGCGGACACACACTTTTGCCATCCCTGTAAACCTTGTTTTACAAGGAATAAGGCATAAGAGCACTTTTTTTCCAAAATTTGCTACCGTGTAGATGTGCCAAATTTTGGAAAAGCCTCTTTTGACAGTAAAGCAGAAAAAGATACGCAAATTGCATTTCTTTTTCCAACTTATCATTGCAGTATAGACCTAGCCTCAGTGGTGTAAAGTAAATACCCCCCTGAGCAAAATAATTTTGCCAATATAAGCGCTCATATGCATTGCACTATGTTGATGGCAGATAATCTCCTGCCTACATAACCACCACTGCTCACTGAAATGGTTTTAATATGCTGATGGCAGATTTTACTAAGTATCAAGTGTGAATTCTTCAGACTCTGTACAGCCTGTACATAGAGCCACACATAGGCTATGTCTAGGCTATGTCTAGACTACAGATTTTTTTTTTAAAGTAGCCTTTTTTAAAAAAAAACATCACCTGCATCTAGACTGCTGTCACGTTCTTTCAAAATTAAATTGAAAGAACACAGGGGGTTTTTCAACAGGGGTAAACCTCATTTTACGAGGAAGAATGCCTTTTTTCGAAAGAGCGCTTTCAAAAAAAGGCATTCTTGAACGCAAACAGGGCTTTTTCAAAAGAGAGCACCCAGATTGCCTGGGTGATGTCTTTCGAAAAAGCGGATTGCTTTTTCGAAAAAAAGTGGTGGCTGTAGACGATCTCTTTCAAAAGAGGCTTTAGTCTAGACATACCCAAAGTCACTTTGGTCACTCTGGTCTATCTTGCCAGCCAGGCAAGTTTGCCTTTGATAAATGAGTGGGGTTTTTTGTCTGTTTTTTCGAGTTTTTTATGTGTGTAAGGGACAATAATATTCAGGTCACTCCCAACTCCAGAGAACCCGTAACCTACCCCACCTTTCACAATGACTCATTTTGTTTACATTGTGTGCAGAATTGGCCCATTTGCATGTTAAATCTCTGTATCTGTGTAACTCACCAAAGAGGAAAGAAGCATTAATGAATGTAAACATTCAATATCACTTTATGCCATGGGGTGCAGATGTTATAAGTGAGATTAGTGCATACAGAATCTTACCAGCATTTCTTCAAGTCTAAACACGTTTTTATAAACTTGACACTTATTTTAATAATGCTAACATGTAGGTGTGCCAGAGTGTTTTCTAGCTATGCATTTGTCAGAGTTCAGTGAGGCCTAGGGGCCTGGTCATCAGCTGGCAAAAGTATGATACATGCTTATACAAGCCAGCTTGTATGGTTTCAGTGTGTGAGGTGGACTACTACAAAGTGAATGTTTTCCAAAAAATCAATAGCTTTAAAAAGCTGAATAATGTTTATGATGGTCACAATAGAGTCCTTTTTCCACTTGGGGGGGGGGGGGGTTGATTTTAAATACTGCTTTTCTTTTAGAGGAGACCCTACTTGATCCAAAAAAGCAGCTCAAATGATATCAGTAGCTGCACAATGTAGTTACATAGACTGCTTGACTCTACAGCCACATCCAGGAACTTTCCCTTTGGGCTGACATTTTACAGTAAAATGTCATTTGTTTTATGGTTTGTAACATGCCATGGGAAATTATTTACAGCTGATTTGCAGATTCATAATGTTCGTATTTGTGATCCACTGGGGTTAATAATAACACATCATCCTTCCCTTATGTTCTCATTTTCTTTCTCATGCCTTACAGTCATTCAGGAACAAAAGCAATAGCATTTATTTTAGCATAGCAACACAGACTTTGACAAGTCAACCCCTTTATAAGGATCACTTTTGGATGGTTTTCTGAATGCTGGGCATTGTGTATGTTTATCTTGTGCACCTAGGGGAATGTTACATTCCAAGTGCTATTTTTTCTCTTGTTTTGCAGGACTATACATTGTTTGTAGAAGCTCCTGTTTCACAAATGTAATCCCATTTTATACTATAGGGACAATGACAAACCTGCTAACCAACATTATAAATCATTCACATTTGAACAGGGAGAGATGCAATGGCATTTTGTCCAGTACTATATTTACTCCTGTAAATCCTATTCTGATTTTCACTGGGGAAAATTGCTTGTGACTGCATTGAATTCAACAGAGTTAATAGTAAGAAAGTGTTTGGTCTTTGATGCCTATAAAGTATAATTTAGCAGTCTTAGAGATACACCTAAGTTTGGAGCACAATGCCTTATTCAGCACAGATTAAAAAAAAATTATCAAGCAAAAGGCTGAAATGAGACCAGAGAGTACAAAGAACCCAGGGCTACACAGTCAATTAGGAGGGAGGAACAGTGGATTCTACCACTCTCAAAGACCAAGAACACTACAGGAGAGGCCGTCATTTTTATCTTTTTAAGTTCTAGACATTTCTTTTATCAGGTGTCTTTGTCATACAGTATGATTGTGAAGAACTGCACTTGCTAGTTTAAGAACTGATTCTCAGTTACCTCTGAATAAGAAGATACCTTTTGCTGGAAGTAGCTCAAGAACTAGGCTGAAAGAGCATTTTAACTGCAAGCAGTATGCTGGCATACATTTACAAAGAGCCTGTATTCCTCGTTCAATCCCATGCCGGTTATGGTCCATTTCCCAGAAACACCCACCTAAAAGATGCTTTGGGCGGATAGTATATCAACATATTGGTGTCCAGCCTCTGTACAATCTCTCTCTTTATTACAAAGATGAAAAACGAAGCAGCATCCACAAAAGTAATAGCATGCGCTCTGCATTAATTTTTAGAATCTTTGGTGCTTCATTTATCCAATCGGCAGAATTGGTTAGTATAGACCACACATCTATAATATCAGAGAGCAAAGGAGTCATTCTAAATACAAATCAGTCTGTGTGATCTCAGAGCCCCAAGGAAGCAGGCTCACCCATACCTAAAAGGGTATTACAAGGTGGAGGGAGAAACATTATTCTCCTTAATCTCTGATAATAGGACAAGAAGCAATGGGCTTAAATTGCAGCAAAGGAGGTTTAGGTTGGACATTAGGGGAGTATTCTGAAATAGCTATGCCATGTCTTAGTAGAAGCCGGTTATTTTGGGCTCGCTATTCTGACATCCCAGTAAACCTCATTCTACGAGGAGTAAGGGACTTTTCAGTATAGCTGTGTAGACAGCGCCAAATGATGAAATAAGCTATTTTGAAATAGCACTGGAATAAGATACACAATTTGTGTAGCTCAAATTGCCCATCTTATTTCAAGTTAGGGTATGTCTCCACTACAAAGTTAATTCGAACTAACAGACATTAGTTCGAATTAACTTTGATAGGCGCTACACATACAAACCGCTAGTTCGAACTTAATTTCAACTAGCGGTGCGCTTAATTCGAACTAGGTAAACCTCATTCTACGAGGACTAACACCTAGTTCGAATTAACTAGTTCAAATTAAGGGCTGTGTAGCCACTTAATTCGAACTAGTGGGAGGCTAGCCCTCCCCAGCTTTCCCTGGTGACCACTCTGGGCACCACCAGGGAAACTCTTCTGCCCCCCTCCCAGCCCCGGAGCTCTTCAAGGGGCACGGGCTGGCTACAGTGCCCATGCCAGGTGCAAGCCTGCCAGCACCCAGCCAGCAGACCCTGCACCTGGCACGGCTTGAGCCGGCCACCCGCTGCCACCCAGCCCTTCCCCTCTTCCCGGGACCAGGCTGGTGGCTCCTGGGAGCATGCTCAGGTCTGCAAGAGGCGGGCGCCCGCTTGGTCTAGTGCAGACATCGTGGACCTCATCCACGACCTCCGCACTAGGCACAGAAAAGTAGCCGTCTAGGGCAGGATAGCTGCCAGCCAGGCCACCCAGGAACAGGTTGGCATGAAAATCAAGGTGGTCCACTGAGACCCCCGACCCTGAGCCCTGAGCTTAGAATGGCCGTACTGGGTCAGACCAAAGGTCCATCTAGCCCAGTAGCCTGTCTGCCGACAGCGGCCAACCCTAGGGACCCTGGAGGGGATGGACCGAAGACAATGACCAAGCCATTTGTCTCGTGCCATCCCTCTCCAGCCTTCCACAAACAGAGGCCAGGGACACCATTCCTACCCCCTGGCTAATAGCACTCCATGGACCCAACCTCCATGACTTTATCTCACTTCTCTTTAAACTCTGTTCTAGTTCTAGCCTTCACAGCCTCCGGCAGCAAGGAGTTCCACAGGTTGACTATTTGCTTTGTGAAGAACTTTCTGTTGTTACTTTGAAGCCTGCTACCCATTCATTTCATTTGGTGTCCTCTAGTCCTTCTATTATGGGAACTAATGAAGAACTTTTCTTTATGCACCCTCTCCACATCACTCGTGCTTTTATAGACCTCTATCATATCCCCCCTCAGTCTCCTCTTTTCTAAGCTGAGAAGTCCCAGTCTCTTTAGTCTCTCTTCATATGGGACCTGTTCCAAACCCCTGATCATTTTAGTTGCCCTCCCCTCTCCCACACTCTCTCTTCCCCTCTCCCACCTTCTTTTCCCAGTCTCCCTGAGTTTTGTTCAATAAAGAGAGTTTCTATTTTTGAACACACGTGTCCTTTGTTTTGAACATCAGGAAGGGGGGGTAGGGAGGGGTAACTGGAAGGAGGTGAGGGAGGAATGGGGTACGAGCCCCTGTTGGGGAGGACTGGGCTGGCTCTGTGGGCTCCTCGGGGTGGAAACTCTCCTGAAGCCCCTTGATTGACCCCCCTCCGGATGGCAGCCTGCGGCAAGTGCAGTCGGGCTGATGGCCGAGTGCTGTGATGTGCCGAGTGTGGGCACTCTGGGCACTCCAAGACAGGACTGCTTTGCAAGCGAGGAACCCCTGAGAACCGTCTGTCCGGGGTGGGGGTCGGGTCCCTTTAAGCACAGCCCTCGGCTAGCCTGAGGCAGCAGCTCCACACTCTAAGTCCTAATCTGATGCCCAGCCGGCACTGCTTCTGGCCATCCTTAACCTCAGTTCAGGGTCCACTCAGTGTGGACATGCTAGTTCGAATTAGCAAAACGCTAATTTGAACTAGTTTTTAAGTCTAGGGCTATGTCTAGACTGCAGGCTTCTTTCGAAAGAGGCTCTTTCGAAAGCATCTTTCAAAAGAGCCTCTTTCGAAAGATCGCGTCTAGACTGCAGGCGGATCTTTCGAAAGAGAAATCCGCTTTTTCGAAAGAGAGCACCCAGCGAGTCTGGATGCTCTCTTTCGAAGACGGCCTCTTTACATTGAAGAATGCCTTCTTTCGAAAGAGGAACTTTCGAAAGAAGGCGTTCTTCCTCGTAAATTGAGGTTTACTGCCATCGAAAGAAAAGCCGCGTTCTTTCGAAATAATTTCGAAAGAACGCGGCTTGAGTCTGGACGCAGGGGAAGTTTTTTCGGGAAAAGGCTACTTTTCCCGAAAAAACCCCTGAGTCTGGACACGGCCCAGATGTCTAACTTAGTTCGAATTAGTGCTGTACTGTAGACATACCCTTACAGTGCAGGGTGGTTAAGCACTGAAATAAATTGTCTAGGGAGGTTAAGGAATCGCCATCACTGGAGATATTTAAGAGCATGTTAGATAGGCATCTATCAAGGATAGTCTAGATGGTAATTTGTCCTGTCGTGAAGGCAGAGGACTGGACTTGATGACCTCTTGAGGTCCCTTCCAGTTCTAGTAGTCTGTGATTCTGATAAGATGCACTCAGCTGCAATTCAAAGGTTGGCTATTTCCGTTTGCCCTTGCTTTGATGAATTACAGTGTTGTTTACTGACATATGGATTTATGCATTGTTTGACTTACAAACCTCTTGCTATTAATTTGCATTGATAAGTGAAATGTTCACACACAGCACTCAGCCCTAGAAAAACAGGAAACATTCCAATTATTATGATATCCAGAGCTACATTTTCATTGTCATGTGGAATGCTTTGCTCAGAACTCTTTTTCTGTTGCTAATGGGAGTGAAGTCTATAGCTATAAGGGATTTTTAAGGATGCCTCAAGTATCATCAAACTCTATTCTGGCTTGTGCAGCCAGAGCCTGCATTAGGAACAAGGCATATGGCGGGGGCAGCAATATCAATGGCCCTTCCTACAAGCATTCTAGCTGACTTAGCAGGAATCACCAAGGGACTGCTGCTGCAAGGAAAGCAAAAGCAGAAGCAAACTTTATGAGAGTGCACAGACAGCATCTGCCTTTCCACTGACTTTACTCTTCCAGCCACTACAGAAGATTGGTTGGGGCCATGATTATGTCCATTTTAGTGTCACTGTTGGTGCTAGACTCCCTGATCCCTTTGCAGGAGTATAAGGGCCAAGATTTTAAACTATATGACTGTGTGTCGTGGAGTCCTTCTATCCCCCTTTTCATGATGCTCATACGCCACAACCTATCCCATAGTTGGTTCTAGGATCTCTAGGATGGAACTAGAGAGTCTGATGATAGCCTCAAAATTACTGGAAACTCTTTGCCAAGAAGGATACCATCTATTAACTTTGATTCTTATCTGCTTATTTTAACTACCCAATCTTCAGATACTTACTGATTCCCTCTGCTCTGACTCCCACCCTCTTCCTTGTTCCCCCTCTCCGCTCCCCTTCCCCTCTCCTATTTATTTTGGGTGTGCACATCCTAAACTCGTAACACCGGTCATCTGAAGAAATGGACTGTGCCCACAAAAGCTCATGATACCATCTACATGTTTTGTTAGTCTATAAAATGCTACCAGACCATTTGGGCTGTGTTTACATTGGCATCCCTTTCCAGAAAAGGGATGCTAATGAGACACTTCGGAATTGCAAATCCGCGGGGGATTTAAATATCCCCCGTGGCATTTGCATTTACATGGCTGCCACTTTTTTCCAGCTCGGGGTTTTTGCCGGAGAAAAGCGCCAGTGTAGACGCTTGAAAGTAGGAATAAGGGATCTCCCGGAAAAGGGCTTATTTTCCGGAAAATCGCGTCTACACTGGCGCTTTTCTCCGGCAAAAACCCCGAGCTGGAAAAAAGCGGCAGCCATGTAAATGCAAATGCCGCGGGGGATATTTAAATCCCCCATGGATTTGCAATTCCGAAGTCTCTCATTAGCATCCCTTTTCCGGAAAGGGATGCCAATGTAGACACAGCCTTTGTTGGTTTTTTCTGAAGCAGATTAACTCAGCTATCCCCTGAAGTTTCCTTAGCTGTTCAGAGTGCTGGTATGCAAGATCCAAACTCCCTGTCTCTCAGCATTTCTTTCCCATTTTGGGTTACTAGACCCATTAAATTGAACCCCAGGATATTGATCTCTGTAGCATTGATCTCCTGGTAAATGGAGGAAAACCCTCAGTGTGTTTCTTAAACTCTCCACTTTCCTCTCTATGGGCAGTGTCACTGGAACACTTTTAATAGTGAAGAGATGTGCCCCCCCCCACACACTTATCCCTGTCCACACACCCTCACCACTCCTTAGAGCTCATTCTGGGAGCAGGGCTATTGCTCCGGAGGGACAGGAAGGAACGGGACACAGACAGCATGGGAGGGGGGAGGCCAAGCCTAGGGCTACAGTTGGGGGCAGAGCTCTGGATGCAGCCTGGTAGCTGTGATCCCCTGTGCAGGGGAGGGAATGGAGCCTTGTGTAAAACCTAGGGGTGCTGAAGCACCCACTGCATCCCTAGTTCTGGCAAGTATGCCTATGGGCCTAATCCAAAGCTCATTGAAACCAATGAGATCCCATCTGTCAACTTTGCCTCAGGTCCAATACTGTGCAGGATGAAGTAATGAGCCTTCTCTCCTTTGCACCACTTGTGTGAGGACTGGTTAGGCATGCAGGAACCGCTTTCTCCTCACACCCTGGGGGTGGAGGAAAGGGGACACATGGGTCCAGATTCACAAGGCTATTTAGGCATCTAGTGGGATTTAGAAAGGCACCCAAGTAAGGCACCTAACTCCTTTTGACTTTCATTGGGAATTTAGCTCCTAACCTACTCTAAATGCTATAATAAATCCCAGTAGGTGCCTATTTGCATCGTTATGTCCTAAAGGCGACATAGCTTGGTCACAGCATATTAGCCAGCAACACAGTCAAGATGGGACAACATGCCACAACCTGCGACAGGTACTTGTAGTCCCATGTACAGGCTCTGGGGCACCATACTGCTCTAGGAGGAATTCTGCAAAGTGTTCTGCAGGTGCATCCTATGCTCCACACAGCTGCTTAGTATGGGCTACATGCCACTGACAGAACCTAGCGCTGTGTGATTATCATATACTTATAATCAGTCTTACCAAACACAGAAACCAAGGAGAATAAACAAAGCAGGAAGAAATTACAGATAATTACAGAATTACACGTGCCATAAACTAGGCTGCTAGAAAAGCAAGACTTAAAACTTCCCCAGTAAAAGGTTGCGATGCCACAGTGAGATTCTTTACTAGCTTAATGGTTCATGCAAGCAGTGCCTCTGAAGACTACAGACCTATATCACTCAGATTCACCAGAACTCTTAGCAGAGCTGATTGAAGATTTTCTGACAGAATATTTTTCTGTCAGAAAATACCATTTCATCAAAAGCAAGCCTTTCTCTCTGGGTACATGTCAACATGATGAAATTTCATTTTGAAATAAAAGCCCCAAATGAAATGTTTTGATCATGTCAGACCATTTCATTTGACATTTTTGGTATGAACTTCTAATTTTTCATTTCAGAATGTATTGTTGGTAAGTTTATATCATACACATTTTAAAAAATAAGAGTCAAAATTTAAATGAAGTGTTTTATCATATCAAAGTGAATTTGATTGATGGGCCTTATTTAAGTGATTTTTTTTCCCTAGAAAATTCTTTAGTTTGAACAAGAAGTTTTCTAATTGTTCAATTTCTTATTCACTAGAACTTCTGCTTCCCACAGTGCTCTCCTTGTCAGTAAGGGTATGTCTACACTAGCCCCCTAGTTCGATCTAGGGAGGCTAATGAGGGCGACCAAAATTGCAAATGAAGCATGAGATTTAAATATCCCGCGCTTCATTAGCATGTTCCTGGTCGGTCACCATTTTAGAAATTGACTAGCCCAAAGTAACTACCCACGGCAGTGAAACGGGATTCCGAAATAAAGCCCTAAATCGAATTAGCTGGTAAACCTCATTGCAGGAGGAATATCAGCTAATTCCATTTAGGGCTTAATTTGGAATCCCGTTTCACTGCCGTGTGTAGATGCGGGCAGTTACTTTGGGCTAGTCAATTTCTAAAAATGGCGATCGGCCGGGAACATGCTAATGAAGCGCAAGATATTTAAATCCCGCGCTTCATTTGCAATTTCGGTCACCCTCATTAGCCTCCCTAGATCGAACTAGGGAGCTAGTGTAGACATACCCTAAGAGTTTACTAGCTGTAAATGTTGATGATGCATCACATTTAGATATGCATCCAAACTTTTCCAAAGATGATTTGTATAGTCATGTAATAGTAAAACCTTCAGTTTAATAAATCAAATATATGGAACTTGTATAACAGCATTACAGGTTGGACCTCCCTGGTCCAGCACCCTTAGAACCTGACTGGTCCTGAACAAGGAATTTTGCTAGAATAGGCAAGGTCAATTCCAGCTCCCTGCCCAGCTCTGCTTTTGGCTGCAGCTGCTGACACAACCCTCCCACCCCCCGGCCAGGCCCTCCATGACCCCTGGCTGCCAACCTCCTGGACCAGCTCCACCTCTAGCCCCAGACGGGCTCTCTCAGCCCCACTGCCATCATCCTCACTTGGGTTACCAATTCCACTGCTACCAACCCTGCTTGGACTGCCTGTGCCACTCAGGCCACCAGCCTCTCTGCCACTGGCGCACTCCCACCAGCTCTAGCTGAACTCCTGGTTGCTGACCCCACTGCAATTAGCCCCCACCAGACTTCAGGCCCTTGCTGGGCTATCAGTCACAGGCCCTTTTGCTGCCCAACTTGGCTGGTGGGGCTCTCTGGTCCAGGAACATCCAGCTCTTGTTGTAGACAGGTTCGACCTGTACTGCTTTTTGTAACATGGAAAATAAAGGCCCAAACCTTGTTCACTTTCTGTGACAACCAACCTCCTGCTCATGTGTGAGACAAGCAGGATTCAATCTGTGTATCCACTTAATCATCGTGGCAAGGCTGGTTGTGTCTGGCATATCAACTTGAGAAGGAATCATCTGTGTTGGATCACTTGCAACAGAGTTGTAAATTTACTTAAAAACTATGGGGTTTTGGTATTAATCATTAGTATTCCATGTTCCATCTCAAATTCCATTAATTGAAAAACTCACCCTAAGCAATTAATCCCGTGCAGGTTTATGATCAATATCTTGAAATTATACAAATGATAGATCTTGCAGGAAACTACAGTGAATTTATAGAGCTCTTTAGGAAATATAAAAAGCATGTGGAACATTTGGCTGCCACAATTAACACACAAATTTAATAGCACAGAGACTAAATCCAAGGGAGAACCTGCATGGTGCTTATTGAACATGTTCCTTCTTGCCAGTACTGGTGATTACCTTTTCCTTTATTAGTGCTCACAGGGCAAAGATTTCCCTGAGTGTGTCCCAGTTTGGCAGGTTGGAAAATGCAAATACTCACTTGAACAGCACAGCTTTCTAAAAGGGGCAGCACATGATTTCTGATGAATATCCCCTAAGTTTCCTGCCTCCTGTTCATATTGGCCAGTTGAAATGATGCTGGTAGAGGGGATGCTGAGTATGGCATAGCAAGTTTATCCTAAAGAATCTCAAAGCATTTCACAAGAGATAAGGAACAGCACCACTGAAATGCATGCACTTCTGGGAAGAAGAATATCTGTTAGTCAAATGAAATACAGCATTTTAGTGGGCCACATATGCTCCTGGAGTCTCATAATTAATAATTATATTAGAAGTGGAGGAGGGCAACCATGTCTGAGGATATGAAGGCAATTTACTAGCTTAACAAAAGCATTATGAGATTTTTTTGGGTGAAATATCCACACATAATTTTGTGTGCAAACATACTTATGTATTTAAATTTCATAGGCAAATACAGAACTGAAATTGTGTATACAAATCTGATGATTGCATGTACAAAATATAGTTTTCTCTCAAACTAGTCAATTGCATATACAATTACTGCAGTTGCATGCAGTTATTATTACACACTAAAGTTAGGAATAAATCTTTCATTGGCTGTGCTGAAATGTTGATCCTTAATATCCACAAAGAAGGGAGGACTCTCCACTTTTAAGTTCTTATTCAAAAGACTAACACATGGCAAATTTAAACCTCCATTCGCACTTCAGACATATAGAGTAAGTTCTGAGTCAACACAGGGCATGTCTACACAGAAGGGCTAATGTCGAAATAAACTACGCAAATTTAGCCACATCAATTGCACAGCTTACATTGAAATAGCTTATTTTGCCTTTTGGCACTGTTTACATAGCAGGAAGTGAAAGGAAGAACACTCTTCCTTCAACTTCCCTTGTTCCTCATGAAATGAGAATTGTGGGAGTAAGTCATTCTCCAGCTCGACATTATTTCAAAATAAAGGTTTGTAGTGTAGATGTGTTCTTTGTTATTTTGAAATAACATCAGTTATTCCAAAATAACGCTGCTGTGTAGACATAGCCTGTTAGAGTGACTCTTTAACAAGTTTTCAAGATTGTTCCCTGAATGCATATTTTAACTTTATAACTGGCACACAAGCCAGTTACTTGGGGGAAGGACTCCACCTATGGTGTGGTCATTTTATCTGATGAAACTCTGCAATGACTCTGCAACAGGAAGTTTTCTATTAAATTATGTGGAAAGCTACGTGCATGTCTACACTGCCCCATAGTTTGGTTAATGGAGTTTGAATAACAGTATACATCCTAGTGATGCACTGTCACAGGAAGTGGGGGGCAGCCATAGTGATCAGAACAGAGGTAGTCAGAGGCCTGGAACAGAGCCAAGTGTCAGAAAGTAGGCGTTAACCCAACGGTCAGAACTGGAGTCAATGGTCCCAGGTAAAGAACCAGGGATGAAGGACAGAAGCAAGGCTGGAAACCAGGCAGGATGCGGACTGGAATAACAGTAGGAACAGGGCAGGATCAGTAAAGAGGGCAATTGTGTCATGTGAATGGAGCATCCAGAGAACAGGTGTTGATGTCGGACTTAAAAGCAGGCTTTGTTGACATCTTTGGCCAATTAAATGTTGTGATCAACCAGACAGTCCTGCTCTGGCTCAGCTATCATCATCAACAACAACAACCACCACCACCATGGGCTCAATGCCCATTGGTGTCCAATGCCTCCCTCTCTATTTCCTTCCATCTTTCCCTATCCAGTGCAGACTGGCTTAGTTTTTGTAGAATAGCTACGCACCAATCTACTATATCATTTACCCAGTCTCTGTATGGCCTGTCTCTCTTATTCGGTCCATCCATTATGCCAAATACCAGGGTCTTAACTTTTCGCTTGAATGCTTTCCATTCTGCAGATATGCCTAAAGAGCTGTAACTTCCATTGTAGAATCTTCTGCAGTAGGTTCTCTTTCAGCTGTCTCTTCCTATATAATTCCTCGTTGGTGACCTTCTGCATCCATCCTATTCTCAGGATCTTTCTATAACAACTCCATTTGAACCCCAACAGGTTTTATCCAGAGACTAGGCAGGTACAGCTGCCAATCTTCCTTCCTAACACACTGTAACTCCCCTCTGTGGACAGCTTACGAAGGCTGCAGCCTAGGCTGAGGGGCTGTTTGATTGCTGTGTAGACCTCTGGGCTCAGGCTGGAGCCCAGGTTTGGGGTCCTCCTACCCCACAGGATTCTGGAGCTTGCAAGTCTACACAGCAATCGAATAGCACCTCCGCCAGAACTGAAATGCCCAAGTTCACTGGCCCAGGCCAGCCACTGGTTTCTCTTTGCTGTGTATGTAACCTTGGGTGGGCTAGACACTAGACCCAGAGTTCAGCGTGTAAGGAATTTCAGCAAGGATTGCTCGCTGTCAGCCTCCCTACATTCAAGTTCCAAAAAAACCAGAAGCAATTAATTTAATTAAATAACTTTATAAAAATCTTACGAAGAAACAAAGAATCTAATTCTTACAACAGAACACAGCTATTATATAACCCACAGAGATTGTTTGCAGTTACAATAAAAATAAGAGAAAACTAAAAGTAACATTTGAACAGTTCAGTCCACACAAATATAACAAGAAGAGATTGAGAGGTCCCAAAAGCTCAGATTTAGTCTCAGTTTGTGCCTCTAATCATCAAATCTGCGCTAGATGCTAAACCTGAATTCTCTCTCCACTTGTTTGTAGGGAATCCTCACTTGGAGTCCAAGCAGTTTCTTCCTCTGCTGTGGATCACTGCTAAGCAGCCAGCTCACTGATTAACTAGTCAGTTAACTCACAAGTGAAACAAAAGAAACCCTGTTACAAGAAAATACAAAAACACTGAGAATAACAAAACAGAGATGACCCTTTCCCCATCACTACAGTTACAGAGGAGCTGAAGAATTACACTGAGAAAGTGAACTAAAACAGACTGGTTAAAATCAAAACAGCATTTAAAGCAGACAATTAACACAGAAGTTATTCTTCCTACTATAATTAGCAGTGCCCATGTTCCCTGGCAGAGGGTTAACATCATCATTACCTGCTGCTAAATGAGGAACTACGTCTGCTCTCTGCTCCTGGCTCAGCTTCTCCAAGCTCACTTAGGCCCTAGAAAAGCATCTGCCCTGCCTCCTTGCTCATGAAGTCTGACCCCAAACTATCACACCCAACTCCAGAAACTTCTGGGTGGAGGTTAAATCTGCCCAGCAACAGTAACAGTCAACTCACTCCTACCTCCCACACAGGGTCTCTTAAAGAGATAACTCCCTATTCAGTGCATGGGTTCCATGTAGGCATATCCTAAAAGGTTCCAACTTCACGTTAACGTTGTCCTGTGTAAAGAGGTGATATTAATGCAATCTAGGAACCTTTTCATATGTTCCTGCAGTGTCCACATGGGGGAGTTACAGTCCAGCACTTAGGTGCACATTTCTATTCCCCCTACCCCTCCAGTCCTAATTGTGGGGTGATGTAAGAGAGTATTCTACATTGAATTAAATTGCATTATGTCTGGTACACGTCTGTTTTTCCTTTTTTCGATACCTGTGAATGTCAAAGCTATAAGAATTTGCTTAAGAGAGATTATATAAAGGAATTTTCTACAAGTGAGACTGTTTCGTTGTGTTAAAAAATTATAATGAGAACTGACCATTTTTAAATAAAAACTGAAATCATATTAAAGATGAATGGAGTTGAACCCCTACTCTATTAATAACTTAAATGACCTGTATTATTCCAATAGTGCAAGTTGATTTGGAAATCAGCAAAAAGGAAAAGGGAATGTAGGAGTGATGAGATCATTTATATAAATATGCTATATTAGGTTGTACACATGGGCAATAGACATTCTCAATGTGAACATTTTTAGCTGCTCTCTGGTACATGATGCAAGTGGTTTTCTTATGTACAAGGAAAAGGCATAAGGAAGAATTATCATTAAAGAGTGAATTCTTCTATATAAACACCAGAGGCTTGGACTACACTATGATCGGGAGCCATCAGACAGGCAGAAGGATACCAGTAACCAGCCTGTGCCTTCTGACTTGGTCCACTTAACTGTGATATAGGCATTTGGGCTGGGGCTGGAGCTGGTGCACACTCCATAGGACCCTTTAAAGTGTGGGTGGGTGGGGGGGGGAGGAGAATCCCAGAACTCAGATAGCAGCCCATGTCCAAATGTCTCCACTGAAGTCAGCTGGCACAGGCCAACCACAGATTTCCAACTGCAGACATACATGGAGGGATCTACTCTGCAAATGCAGAAGCATCCAACAGACAATACGTGTCCTCACCCATGACCCCTGATATGCATTATTATTTATTATAGTATCAGGTGGAGGCCTCAAATAAGACCTTAGATTCCATATATATACAAAATAAGAAGCAGAGTCTTAAAGAATGTATATGAAAAGACATTACATTAAATAGGCAAGACAAAGGAAGCATTGTCGCCTTCACTTTACAGGTGGGGAATAGAAGCAAAGAGAGATAAAGTGACTTGCTCAAGGTCACACAGGAATGTTGAAGCATAGCCAAGCACTGAACCCAGTTCTTATGAGTCTCATCCCTGTGCCTTAAACTCAGGAATAAGGAATTCCTTTCACGGGCACAATGTCTAACTTAAAAGCAGCCAGAAATCTGTATTAGAAACATTTTAAACTGAAAATTGGCTTATTTCTCAAAATGGAAAATTCCATAAGAAATGTCCATTTTTAATATAGTTTGTTCAGACCTTTAATTAAAAAAATGAACATTTTCAATTTTCAACAATCAAACAATAAAAACACCCTTAAAGATATTTTGTTTTTTTGGCTTCTGATATTAGAAAATGGCAGCTAGTCAAAAAGAAGTGCACAAATGTCCAAAAATTGATTGCCAAAATCCAGCTCCCAAATTATCTTTTTGTCAGTTTTTTTTTTCTGAAAGGGAGAACCATAGATTCCCTGATTGTAGTAGTCTTGCTATTTTTTCTTCACACGGATCTTTTCAAAATAGAATATATATCATAAAAAAACAGAGACGTTCATGGACTGGGTTAGTTTTTAGATTATTGTGTTTTCGTATATTAAAATGAAAATTATAGTTTGATCAACTGATCACATCCTACCAATCTGATTATTACTGTTTTGAATTTACTCTTGCAGAGGTAAGATTAGCTATCAGAAGAGAAAGTATACCCATGGAGCTGCAATAGAAATGAGGAACTATAATTCTAGGTTGGAGAGATCAAGGATTACCTAGGCTCAGAATTTAAATTGCCAAGGAATCTAGCTATTTAAATTCTGATTCATAGGTAATTAACTCATCTCGTGGATGAGAAACAGCAATGATCGTGTGGCCTTCTAAGCATGCAGAGTCAAGCTGTACACAGGAATAAGAGGAATCTAACCTGAGTGACAAGCTGAAATAAATTTAGCTGAATTGTTTTCTGCAGAAGATTTATTTTATGAACTACACTTACATATGATTTTTTCTTTCCAAAGTCTGCAGAATTTTTTGTTTTCAGAATCAACAAATAAGCTAAGGAGAATGTAGACTCATTCAAATGTATGTTGGCTAGAAACTTGTAGGTGGATTTCTAATTTCTTCAGGTCAGTGAGTTCAAAATGTTTTCATAGTGTGCAAAATATCTTAATGGAGACTTTATCTCTGGGCTCATATTTTGGGAAATCAATTCTTTGGTGAATTTGAACTCTTCACAATAAACGTCTTTATTCAGCTGTCTGCAACAGGAGTTACAGGCACATATCAGAGATAGAATTTATGCTTCATTGGTAATACTTATGTATTGTTTATTTATGTTTTATGCTTTGCCATGAGCCAACGACAGTGTTTGATGTGCTGACCCTGGATCATGTCAGGAGGCAAACTGAAACTGTGAAAGGTCTAATTCATCCCCTGGGTATTTCTTCACATAGCACAGAGTCAACTTGTAGAACTCTTTGCCCGAGGATGTTGTGAAGGCCAAGAGTACAACAAAATAAAAAAAACTGATAAGATCATGGAGGATAGATCAATCAATGACTGTTAGCTAGGATGGGCAAAGATACAAACCATGCTCTGAAGTGTCCCTAGCTTCTCTTTGCCAGAAGCTAGGAATGGGTGACAGCCGATGGATCACTTGATGATTATCTTAACATTTAAAAAAAAAAAACCTTAAAAACAACAAATACTCCTGTTCGGGTATGTCTACACTACAGCACAATTCGAACTAAGCTAATTCGAATTAGTGCATCTAGACCTAAAAACTAATTTGAATTAGCGTTTTGCTAATTCGAAATAGCATGTCCACATTGAGTGGACCCTGAACCGCAGTTAAGGCTGGCCGGAACAAGTGACAGCAGGGCATCAGGTTAGGACTTAGTGTGGAGCTGCTGCCTCAGGCTAGCCGAGGGCTGTGCTTAAAGGGACCCAACCCCCGCCCCGGACAAACAGTTCTCAGGGTTCCCCGCTTGCATGTCTAACTCGATGAGGGACAGCAAAGCAGTACTGTCTTGGAGTGCCTTGAGTGCCCACATTCGGCACATCACAGCACTCAGCCATCAGCCCGGCTGCACTTGCTGCAGGCTGCCATCCGGGGGGATCAATTGGGGGGCTGTCAGGATCCAGGAGGCCCTGCAGGAGAGCTTCCACCCCGAGGAGCCCGCAGAGCCACCCCAGTCCTCCCCATCGGGGGCTCGTGCCCCATTCCTCCCTCACCTCCTTCCACTTACCCCTCCCTAGCCCCCCTTCCTGATGTAAAAAATAAAGGATACGTGTTCAAAAATAGAAACTCTCTTTATTTAACAAAACTGGGGAAGGGAGGATTAACCCCTGGGGAGACTGGGAAAAGGAGGTGGGAGAGGGGAGGTGGAAACCTGGGAGGAGGGAGCTGGAAGGAGGAAGCCAGGGGAAGAAGGGAGAGGGGAAGCTCAGGGCCCAGGGTTCGCGGTCTCACCGGACCAACTTGATTGTCATTCAAACCCGCTCCTGGGTTTGCATGTGGCCTGGTACATGATGCAAGTGGTTTTCTTATGTACAAGGAAAAGGCATAAGGAAGAATTATCATTAGAGAGTGAATTCTTCTATATAAACACCAGAGGCTTGGACTACACTATGATCAGGAGCCATCAGACAGGCAGGGTATGTCTACACTACAGCGCTAATTCGAACTAATTTAGTTCTAATTAATTCAAACTAAGCTAATTCGAACTAACGCATCCAGACTACAAAACTAGTTCGAATTAGCGTTTTGCTAATTCGAACTAGCATGTCCACATTAAGTGGACCCTGAACCGGGCTTAAGGATGGCCGGAAGCAGTGCCGGCAGAGCATCAGAGGAGGACTTAGAGCGTGGAGATGCTGTCTCAGGCTAGCCGAGGGCTGTGCTTAAAGGGGCCCGACCCCCACCCCGGACAGACAGTTCTCAGGGGTGCCCCGCTTGCAAAGCAGTCCTGGCTTGGATTGCCCAGACTACCCACACTGCGTACATCACAGCACTCGGCCATCAGCCCGGCTGCACTTGCCGCAGGCTGCCATCTGGGGAGAGGGGGCAATTGTGGGGCTGCAGGAGAGCTACCACCCCCAGAAGCCCGCAGAGCCAGCCCAGTCCTCCCCATCGGGGGCTCGTGCCCCATTCCTCCCTCACCTCCTTCCACTTACCCTTCCCTAGCCCCTCTTCTTGATGTACAAAATAAAGATAACGTCTCTTCCAAAATGGAATCTGTCTTTATTGAACAAAACTGGGGGAGACTGAGAAAAGGAGGTGGGAGAGGGGAAGAGAGAGGCTGGGAGCAACTAAAATGATCAGGGGTTGGGAACAGGTCCCATATGAAGAGAGGCTAAAGAGACTGGGACTTTTCAGCTTAGAAAAGAGGAGACGGAGGGGGGACAGGATAGAGGTCTTTAAAAGCAGGAATTGGGTGGAGAGGGTGCATACAGAAAAGTTCTTCATTAGTTCCCATAGGGTATGTCTACACTACCCCGCTAGTTCGAACTAGCGGGGGTAATGTAGTCATCCGCAATTGCAAATGAAGCCTGGGATTTGAATTTCCCGGGCTTCATTTGCATGAAGCCAGCCGGCGCCATTTTTAAATGCTGGCTAGTTCGGACCCCGTGCCGCGCGGCTACACGCGACACGGAGTAGCTAGTTTGGATTAGGCTTCCTAATCCGAACTAGCTGTACTCCTCATTCCACGAGGAGTACAGCTAGTTCGGATTAGAAGCCTAATCCGAACTAGCTACTCCGTGCCGCGTGTAGCTGCACGACACGGGGTTCGAACTAGCCGGACTTTAAAAATGGCGCCGGCCGGCTTCATGCAAATGAAGCCCAGGATATTCAAATCCCAGGCTTCATTTGCAATTGCGGATGACTACATTAGCCCCGCTAGTTCGAACTAGCGGGGTAGAGTAGACATACCCATAAAGAAGGACTAGAGGACACCAAAGGAAAGGAATGGGTAGCAGGCTTCAAACTAGTAACAGAAAGTTGTTCATCACAAAGCAAAGAGTCAACCTGTGGAACTCCTTGCTGCAGGAGGTTGTGAAGGCTAGAACTAGAACAGAGTTTAAAGGGAAGTGAGATCAAGTCATGGAGGTTGGGTCCATGGAGTGCTATTAGCCAGGGGGTAGGAGTGGTGTCCCTGCCCAAGGTTTGTGGAAGGCTGGAGAGGGATGGCACGAGACAAATGGCTTGGTCACTGTCTTCGGACCATCCCCTCCAGGGTCCCTAGGGTTGGCCACTGTCGGCAGACAGGCTACTGCGCTAGATGGACCTTTGTTCTGACCCAGGATGGCCATTGTAAACTCAGGGCTCAGGGGTCTCAGTGGACCCCCTTGATTCTCTTGCACACCTGCTCCTGGGTGGCCAGGCTGGCAGCTCTCCTGCTCTAGCCGGCCACTTTCCTGTGCCTAGTGCGGAGATCGTGGACGAGGTCCACGATGTCTGCACTAGCCCAGGCGGGTGCCCGCCTCTTGTGGTCCCGGGCAAGCTCCCGGGAGCCCCCGGGCTGGTCCCGGGACGAGGGGGAGGGCTGGGGGGGCATCGAGTGGGTGGCTCGATCTGTGCCAGGTGCAGGGTCTGCTGGCTGGGTGCTGGCAGGCTTGCACCTGGCACGGGCACAGTAGCCAGCCCGTGGCCCTTTAAGGGGTCCGGGACCGGGAGGGGGGCATAGAGTTTCCCTGGTGTTGGCCAGAGTGGCCACCAGGAAAACCTGGGAAGCCTTAGCCTCCCACTAGTTCGAATTAAGGGGCTACACACTCCTTAATTCGAACTAGCTAGTTCGAAGTAGGCTTAATCCTCATGGAATGAGGTTTTCCTAGTTTGAACTAAGCGCTCCATTAGTTCGAATTAAATTCGAACTAACGGAGCGCTAGTGTAGCGCCTATGAAAGTTAGTTCGAACTAACATTCGTTAGTTCAAACTAACTTTGTAGTGTAGACATAGAAACTCTCAGCAGATTCAATACCTTGAAATACCATGAGTCTGCTGGGTAGGGCTAAGGTTCTTTGTCACAGTTTATATAATTCCTGCAAAACACTCACCCACACTGTACCTGAGTCTAGTCTAATTCTTCAGCCTTTTAATATTTGGAAGCTCTAAAATTAACTATAATCTATAGGCAATGGTCCAACAGAACAAAATCTAGTTTAGCTTGTTCCATTTTGTTTTCTTGAACTGAGCCTTGACACTGGCAGTTATGAAAGAAGACATAATTGCAATGTTTCATCAAAGCCCACTTCCTATGCAGCTCACGTTTTCACTGGGCTCTCTGTCACTTTATGCTGACAGCCAGAATGGGTGCAAAGATTTACTGACTGACACTGCAAACTTACCGTTGCCAGGGGTGGGAGACACCCTAATGATGTGCAACCTTGCTGAACCGGCAAAGAGAGAGACACTGTTTCCATGGATACACAGCAATATCTCTTATGTACAACATCTTTGAATCATCTTCCCATCTGTGTCCATGTAGCAGATAGTGGATGATTGTGTCTCATTAAATTATTGAGTGCCTCCCAAGCTATTAATCAGTGAAAATGCAAATAGGAACTTATCTGTTGTAAAAACTACTACAAGAGTGTGCTAGGAATGTCTGATGTACAGGAAAAAATGTGTTACTCTGTGTCCATTCCTACTAATTGGGGATTATAGAAGCAGAGAGACCATGAATGTGCCTTGTCTAGGAATCAATGGTTTCAGAAGCAGCAACTGTTCTTACATCTGGCTTTTGTTTTGGTGTTTGGCAAATAAACCCAGTGCAGTACCTAGAATTTGAGTTCTTTGGTGCAATCTTTTTTGTTACATGTCTGAATAGTGCCTAGCACAGTAGAAGCCTGAATCTTGTTTGGAGTCCCTGGATATTACCGAACTAAAAATAAGTAAGAGTACTTATTGAAAAATCTGTCAAAGTAATAGGGTGAGAGGATCAGCAAATATCACTTTATATTTCTCACTGTTATTGGAATGTGGACATCTGAATAAACATCTCCAAAGTTGATAGGTAAAATACTTCTGCCCTGTTCTCTTCTTCTAAGATACAAATGACTGAAATGGGGTCTACTGAATGAGAGAGACTAGGGTTAACAATGTAGGTTATTCTGAGATATACATTTATGACCTGGTTGCAAACTCTTCTAGATTCAGAGCTTTGCTTTTTTTAAAAAAAATGTATATTATACTAAAGTCAAATACATAAATGACAAAAGATTGCATGGGTCCAGAAAAAAAAACAATGACACTATAATATTAATCTGTTAAAGTTGTTGCCATTAGTCAGCAATTATCTTGCCGCCATATCTGAGAGTTCAGTCATCTCCTCAGAGAAGTGTAACAAATAATTGGAGCACATTGAACACAATGAGGTGATTGTGGGTAAATGCTGATTTTAATAGTGGCCGCTGTAATTGACATTTTATGTGTCCAAAGAACTGTACAAACATTTACTACTCAAATAATTTTTCCACAATACCCAGGAGTTGAGCAAGTAACTATTATTATCTCAATGTAAGAGAAAGGGAAAATGATGCAGAGAAGTTAAATTCATTGCCTAAGAATCCAAGACTCAAATTAGAAATCAGGATTTCCTGACTGCCAACTCTTTGTTTATTCCCTTAGGGTACGTCTAGACTACAGGGTTTTGTCAACGGAAGTTTTGTCGACAGATACTGTCGACAAAACTTCTGTCGACATAGAGCGTCTAGACACATTCAGTTCTGTCGACAAAGCAAGCTGCTTTGTCGACAAAACCCTGTAGTCTAGACGCAACCCTACAGGCAATAACACCTTCTGTCCACAGAACTCTGTGGACAGAAGGTGTTATGCCTCGTAAAATGAGGTTTACCAGCGTTGACAAAACTGCTGAGTTCTGTCGACGTTATGTCGACAGAACTCAGTGGTAGTGTAGACGCTGGTATAGTTTTGTCGACAAAAGTCCACTTTTGTCGACAAAACTCTGTAGTCTAGACACACCCTTAGATTCACTGTTGAAAAATCCTTTCAAAATATGAACAACATCTTAATAGAGATTGTCTTGAGGACACCTTCTTTCTAAGGGTGTATCTACACAGCGGGGCTGAACTTGAAATAAGCTATGCAAATTGAGTTATGGCAATTGAGTAGCTTATTTCGAAATAACTTATTTCAAAATTGGGAGCATCTACACAACATTTCTAAATAGAGCACTCTTCCTCTGACTTCCCTTACTGCTCAAACAATGAGGGTTACAGGAGTTGGAGTAAGAAGTTGTCCAATTTGGCAGTATTTCAACATTATTTCGAAATAACTGCCTGTTGTATAGATGCGGACTAAGTTATTTTGAAATAATATTGCTGTGCAGATGTATACTAAGTTTGGTCAGTCCTGTTTCTTCTCCAATGCTTAGTCTACACTGCAGGGTTTTTGCACAAGAAGCCTTTTGCAGAAGAGATCTTCAGCAAAAACTTCTTGCACAAAAGTGCATCCAGACCTCAAAGCACATCGCAAAAGCAATGCGCTTTTGTGCAAGAGAGCATCCACACTGCATGGACACTCTTGTGCAAGAAAGCTCTGATGGCCATTCACAGAATGGCCATCAGAGCACCTGTGCTTTTGCCAATAAGGGTTTCTTGTTCAAAAACCCCTCCAAAGCGTCCACACCTGCCTTTTTGTGCAAGAGCTGTAGTGCAAAAAGGAGTTATTCCTTGTGGGGAGAGGAATAACTCTAGTGGCAAAAGTCCTCTGTTCTGCCGATTTACTTGCGCGAAAATGCGCTTTATGCACAAAAACCTTGTAGTGTAGTCATAGCCTACACAAGTCCCATTATATAAATAGCCCTGGAGCAATTGCTTACATGGAAAACAAATATTAGAAAAGTATACAAATGTATTTTAGTATGTGGAAAGAGGGAGGGCTAAAGCCATCTGACCAGACACTTTTGCACTAGATGTGAGTCACACCTTGATGTCAGGGATAATAATGCCCATACAACTTTTGCACTGTGCTTTGAGACTTTTGCATGAAAAGTACTGTACAGTCCTACCTATATTAAGTGAGTGACCATTAGATGACTTAAATCCATGGTAAAAATTATTTAAGTGCCAGTGTAGATGGAACATGACCATTTTAGTGCAGTTAATGGTAAGCAAAATCAGAAACATCCTGTGAATCTCGCTTTGTTATGGACCTAACCAAATGCAGTTCATTCAGTTCTCAGCTTTATGAAGAAGCTGAATCTCACTCACATTACCCCTTCTGTCTGAGACTGAGGGTATGGCTAGACTAAAAGAGGTTTTCCGGGTTAACCCGAAAAAACTCTTCTGCTTTTTTTCCCGGAAGAACAAATGAACTCTTTTGGAAGCTCTTGTATTCCACATTCCACCAGGAATAAGGGGGCTTCCAAATGAGGGTTTTTTTCCGACATTTGGCCTAGTCTAGATGGGCCAAATGTCAGAAAAGTCTCTTCCGACAAAAGGATCCAAAAAAGCGACAGTGTAGCCATACCCTGAGCCAGATCTCACTGAAGACAGAACAGAGACTCCCACTGACTATAGTTCAAGCAGCCCCTGTGAGAGATTCCTCTAAAAGCAAAGTTAAGATGGAAAGAAAATAAATTTATTTTCCCACTAAATGACAAATCACTCTTCTTCTACCTTACATTCTTTCTCCCTGCAGCTTTCGTAATTAACCCTTTCCACAGATCCCAATTTAAAATGTCATAGTCACTGAGTGCCACATACAGTCTTTTCAGCAGTAGACATGGTATTTTGTTTGGAGGTGTGTTTTCTGAGTGGTTTATTGTGATACTAAGCATTAATTCCTTTAGGTGGGAGAGATCAGTTATTACAATATTCTTGCAACTGCAGGAAATAAAGCAATAGAAAAAACACACACAAAAAGAGAGAGAGAGAGAGAGATTGGATTATTGTAACATCAGCTTCTTTCTTTTTCCTCGTTTTGGTAACTCAGATGAATAATTTTGTCAAATGGTAGAACAAATGGGAAGTCCAGAGCACACAAATGTGATCTGATCTATTTTAAAAGATACAGTTACTGTACATTATGGGGGGTTTTAAAATCCTCCTTGTACAGTATGGCTGCGTCTAGACTGGCATGTTTTTCCACAAAAGCAGCCGCTTTTGCGCAAAAACTTGCCAGCTGTCTACACTGGCCGCTTGATTTTGTGCAAAAGCACTGATATTCTACTGTCTGAAATCAGTGCTTCTTGAGCAAATGCTTTGACGTTCCCGTTCAGGCAAAAGCCCTTTTCCGGAAATGTTTTTGCGCAAGAGGGCCAGTGTAGACAGCTAAAAACTGTTTTGCGCAAAAAAGCCCCAATGGTGAAAATGGCGATCGGGGCTTTCTTGCGCAAAACCGCGTCTAGATTGACACGGACACTTTTCCACAAAAAGTGCTTTTGCGGAAAAGCATCCATGCCAATCTAGGCGCTCTTTTCCGCAAATGCTTTTAACGGAAAAACTTTTTCGTTAAAAGCATTGCGGAAAATCATGCCAGTCTAGATGTAGCCTCTTTGTAGGAACTCAGTCCAAAGCCCACTCAGGTCAATGGAAGCCTTTATATTGACTTTAATGGGCTTTAGACCAAGTACTACATATAGTGAAGGTAATAGCAGTATGTGCACATCAAATTCTGTTTTGTTCCTTTGCTTTGTTTAGAATGAAATCCACTTGTTTTAAAACATGTTTAAATGTTTGTGCACATATGTACCATAGAAGACATACAAATAAAAACAGCAGGTTGAGGGAAAATTGTTTAGATGTGAGATACTGAAAAGGTGTGAAAAGTACTTCCTGAAAAGTATGCATACATTTACAACCCAATATTATTTAAATCTGAATAATCTCTCTGGGATAAGAGCCAGAGACCTGGATTTTTTCTACAAAGTACGATGAATGGTTGCAGAAGGTATTCATGGCACTAAAATACAAGTGTCCCAGGAGCTGCAGATATGACTTGTTATTTATCAGCCCAGAAAAAAAAAGTTCTACATCCTTTACTCATACTGTGTAAGTATTTACCCACATGAGTTACCCCTAGTCTGTGGAGCAACTCGCATGAGCTGTTCCTGCTGTATCGTGGTAAAGGCTGAAGAAGTGTGTTCTCAGATATCAATTCTCTATGGGTATGTCTACGCTGTATTCCTCTTTCTAGAGAAGAATGCAAATGCAGCTGAGTAAAATTGCAAATGAAGCGCGGATTTGAATTTCCTCATTTTTTAAGGATAATTAAACCACATTTGATAAGGGATAAGGGTAATTTTGAAGAAGGTTTTCCTTTCGAAATAACCACATCTAGACAGCATTTCTTTTTTCGAAATAGCGTATTTCTAAATAGCATCCGGATGCAATTATGCAAATGAAGCACAGGAAATTCAAATCCGTGCTTCATTTGCAATTTTGTTCCTCTACATTTGCATTCCTCTCTCGAAAGAGGAATGCAGTGTAGACATACCCTATGTCTTAGGATTTAAAGTTTTATTCTTTTTTATATTTGTATTTCAGATTTAGTAATATAGTAATGTAAGGTGATATATAATCATATTTAATATTGTAATAAGTCAAATCCTTTAGTTAATTATATATCTCCTATATTTCCTTGTTTTAAAGTGTAGTGAGTAAAGAGATAGAGTTTTGGTATTGTGTCTGTGTTAATGAGACTAGAGGCATGTTGAAGGCTTAGGCCTTAATTGTTTGATTTACAACGCCTCTTTGGTTTGCCCAGTGCAGATATTGATGCTATGCCCTTCCTCGAGAGTCCTTGTAAAAGATTGTTTATGTGTGAAAGTAGTATGTATGTGTTGAGATAAAGGTGCAAAAGTTATTGCTCAGAACCAGATGGCTGAAGAAGGAGGAGTGAACGTGGGTGAAAACTAGACAACCATCGATGCGTACCCCTACTCACAAGATGATTGGATATTGGTAGATTGAGGGCCTTAAAGTGGAGCTAGGACTCCTGAAGGATGATTGATTACAGGATGAGCTTTGGAAAATGTTTTGGGAACACTGACACCAAAAAGATAACACTCCGGACACAGGCTGACACAGTGAAATCCATAGACTTCAACAGTGAAAAGGATTATAAAAGCAGGGTCTTTGCTATGCAACTTTGGGTTCGTCTTGCCACCAACTCCAGAGGAGCATCGGATCGATCGACCGACAAAGGCCCTGCTCCCCTTCTGTGTTCAATCTAGCTGGCCACAAGATTGATACAGACTCTGGACTGGTAACTATGACATCATCTGGCAGGACTGTGTATGCATGGTGCTTGTGTGTGTGAGTGATTGAAAAGCATATCAACTGTTGTATTCTCTATAAATGCAGCCTACTGCCTTTTCCCCTATGAAAGATCTCATGTGCTTCGTTTAAGCATAACATATGTTATTCAAGACAAATGAATAACCCTGTGAGGGGATTATCTCCCTGCTGTTCCCTTGAGACCCAACAGTGAACTACTCAACCTGTTATGCAGTCTCAATGGTCATTTGCCATCTCTCACAGATCCAGTGCAGTGGTGCTTTAGCCCTCCCACTAAGGCAGAATGGAGTCCCATCTCTTCCAGGGTATTAAAGTCCAGAGACAAAGTAATGCTAAAACTGCTACAGCAGAGTCATCCAAGGAGTCCTCAGCAGGATCCCACACTCTACGCTAGACTTGTCTTCCTGAAGCTAGTCCTTAAAATTGGTCTCCACAGGCCAGTTGATCCCATCCACCAGAAGGCTCCTCTTAACTGAAACAAGAATATCCTCACCAAATGGGAAGCATAGCCCAGATCTCCACCTGGCCAGTATGGAGCCTGTATGCCCAAGCACATGATCCAAACTATGCCATATATGCTAAGAGGCACATTGTGCTTTTCACACAATGGTCATGTTTTGTTTTTGGAGGGCACAATCCTTCCTACAGTCCATAAGTGTAAATATGTGGTCAACACATGCACATCTATATCCAGCTGACTTATCTTCACAAATAATAGAGTAGGCAAAAATAGAGTAGGTGTTATAGGTAAACCTACACTTCGTAAAAGAGGTTTAAATTCCAGCTTGATGAGGCAAACCTGCACTAGCTCTGATCAAACTAGCATGCTAAAATTAGAATAAAGTCAAAGTGACGTGAGCTGCCTGAAGTACCACCCTATCAGAGATATGAGACACCTTCTGGGATAGCTAGCCCCTCCTGCTGCCTGCACTTACACATCTAGATTCCTCTTTTTGGCATGGTAGCTCAATCAAGGCTAGTGTGGGTATGTCTCCTCAGGCTGGAAAGTATACCTCCTACTCGAATGCAGATGTGCCCTTAGAGGCACTGTTAGGTATATCTTTCCAAGCTTTGTTTCTTAGCATGTGTTTGGTTTTTTTAGTCTGGGGAAGGAATGCTGTGTCTTGTTTTTAGGTCTCAAAGGGGTAGCCATGTTAGTCTGTAAGGCTATGTCTACCCTACCAGGTTATTTCAAAATAATAATAACTCCTGAAATAACTATTTCAAAATGAGCTTATTCCTCTTCACAAGCAATAATCATTTTATTATTTTGAAATAACAGGCTTGGTAGTGTGGATGATCGCCTTATTATTTTGAAATAAGGGGAGCTATTTTGTAGTAACACTTCAGTGTAGACATGCACCCGGAGATTAACAAATATATATACTATCATGAACTTTCGTGGACAAAACCCATTTCTTCAGATGAGCAGAGTGGGGAAAAAAGGGAAAAATCTCACAATTTATAACAGAAAAAGAAGAGAGAGAGAGGGAAAAAATTACTTGTCAATTGTAGTGCCAGTGCTAATGAGGCTAATTAAGAAGGCTGGTCCTGTCCCATACTTAGCTTTTGATGTCAATTAGGTGTTGAATTCTGTTTTTAGTTCTGCAAGGTTCTGAGCAGAGGGAGCTATGTGAAGTGTGTTTGCTCTCTGCCTTAGCCTCTAACTGGAATTAATTTCTTAGGCAGAGTAGGCAGAAATTCCTGAAAGAGAGTGTTTGTGACCACCTCTGTTCCAGGACTGACATGTGTAAATGAAACAAGTTACACTTACAATATACCTAGACTCTACATAACTGACTTTTCTTCCACATGGAAATTCCCAGACATCTACCGCTTGGTAATAAGACTACAGTGAAACTAATACAGGGTCTATGCTTCTACTTGTAAAAACAAGCAGGGTGCAGAAATAAATAACATACTGAAAGTTAGCCCAAGAGACAGACTTATAAAAAGAAATGCCTCATGCCATAAATTCAATAGGGAAGGTGGGATTTTCAAACACCCCTAAGGGTCTTAGCTCTATTAGTTTTAAATGGGAGGTGGTGGCCTCACTTCTTTTAGATCAAGCCTAACTTTTGTTTAAGATCAGTACCTCTGATGCTATTCCTTTGGTATAGAAGATGGCCTTTATGCAAGATTGCACATTTTGTCAGTTGTTTCATTCTAAAATTTCATGAGACCGGTTTGAAGACTGCCAACAGGTGACTTGTTGCTCTAGTGTATCAGTTTAAATCAGTACCTCCTCATCTAACACATGACTCTCCAAGAACATTTCATATTTTTTTCCCAAAAAGAGTAGGAAACTTTTCATGAAAGGTACAGCCCAGATCGATGTGCATATATGGGTTCCTTACTTCCTAATGGAAAATTGGGCCTATTGTTTTCCAGTAATGAAGATGAAATACTGCTGAGAGTGATGTGCTAGAAGAGGAGGTGCTGAAATAAACTGCTATATTAAAGAGCAACAAGTCACCAAAGCTGGACAGGAGCCATCTAACAGTTCTGGAAAAAAATGAGAATGAAGCATATGACAGAATAAGCAATCTTTTAACAAAAATATGCACTCTTGTATCAAAATTATCAACTGCACCAAAAGAATAGAAGGTGGCATATGCTGTGCCTACCTTTTAAAAACATACTATGACTCATTGGAGTTTATTTCAATGGATGTTTATAGACTAAATACGCTTGTGAATCTGGGCCTGGAGCCCTAACATCAGTAGGTTAAGATTTCCCATGTTTCAACAAAGCAACCCTCATTAGAACTACTTGTTGTACGTTCCTAATATGGTTCTCAGAGATTAGTAATACCCAATGCAGCAATTTGGTGCATAGCCTGCTGCCTTCACTCAGGTAATATCCAACACATAATTTAAGGCACATTTGAGAAACAGAGCTGGATAAATCATAAATCAGCTCCAAATTTCTAATATGTATTTGTGGTTTTTACAATACCCACTTGTATGCCACTTTAAAGAAAACAGGCTAAATACTGCAGTGGTGAGAATCCAATGGTACCCCCACTGAATTATCACATAAGATATAAATCATACAGACATTTAATTCATCAACATTTTTTTTATACACATCACAGAACCAGGTTGAAAAAAGTAACTTCCTTTGAAGGATAGAATTGTATAGATCATGCCAATAATGCTCTTTCTATTAATTATTCAGAGAGTATCAGTCAGTTCCCACCTTTGGCTGGATTTCTGCACTGCAATATTGAAATGCTAGCTGCACTGCTGATGCCTTAATATAGAATTTTAAGCCTCATTAACATTGCTTCCTAGTGATTATGTAAGAATATTTCATTAAAAAATGCTGTTTTAAGACAAAACCATTAAGCAAGCTGTGTGCATTGAAAACACTGGAATGTCAGATAAACAAATACTTTGGCAAACAATGCCAGACAGAAAGAACACTATCTATTTATGTCCACTGGCACCATTAGAGATAAGAGTTGGTTGATATTGCTATTGTAAATATAGTTCTAGAGGATGGATTCTTAAGGTGAACTGATTTACTGGTCAAATTGTGTATCTTATTTCAAGTTTAGGAAGCTGTGTATTCGCACCCTACACCACAATGTTATTTCGAGATAACGAGCGTTATTTCGAAATAACAATGTGAACATCACCACAGCCATTCTGTTATTTCAAAATAATTTGTAAACAAAGGATGGCTTATTCTGAAATCTGTAAGCCTCATTCTATGAGGAATAACACCTATTGTGGAATAGCTATTTAGAAATAAGGAGTGTGTAGATGCACCACTGCTGCTATTTTAAAATAGCCCCTCACCAGGGCCAATCTAAGTTATTCTTCACCAATGCCTCCTGGGGCTCTAAATCGAGAGAGCATGTCTACAATAGGAAGCCTGACTCAGACTAATTTTGAGGCTCTCCTGCAGTGTAGATGTGCTATTTCAAAATAAGCTATTTCAGAATAACTTTTCCATAATACAGTAAAACTCCAATAGTCCGGCATCCAACAGTCCAGCACTCCTGATAGTCCGGCATCAAAATAGTGAGAGCCTAGTGAGTGAGCTTTGGCAAAAAATTAGTCACGAGGTAACAGTGGCAGCAGCTGAACTGAGCAAAAAGGGTAAAAAAGGCTTTAAAAAACTAAAACATTACAGTATACTGTATACAGTATGTACAATAAAAAGGGTTAAGAACACTTTATATACAGTATATAATGTATACAGTATATATACAACCAGTTTATAGTACCTCCTGATAGTCCGGCATATCTGATAATCCGGCACCACCTAGGTCCTATAGGTTCCGGATTATCGGAAGTCTACTGTAGCTTATTTTGAAATAAGTGTGCAGTGTATACATACCCTAGGAGAGTTTAGAGAGAGTATCAGCTGGCAATAGCTGCATCTTCTACTGGCCCCCTCAACTTGTTTATTACATATACTGAGATTCTCCTAGATTGTGCTTAGTATCACCGAATGTATTTATACTTCTTGACCTTATCTACATAAAAAACACTTGGGCTCCAACAATGCAGCAACAATACAATTCCACCTTTAACAACAGTGGAAATTGTAAGCTACACAGGATGCAGCGTTTTCTCCCACCATTTGACCTAACCTTGCCCTTGTTGGAGATATTGTTGTTCTCCAGAGATAGCAGCAGTGAGCCACTGTTCCCAACACATGGACAGCAGAGCTCCCCTGGGCAAGTGGATGGTGTGGAAAGTGTGGTCTTTGCCTTGTGCGTGACTCGGCCCCTTGCATTTAACTCCTGGCTCTTGGCTCAGGCTTGGGCTCTTGCAGTGGGAAAGCATTGAGCTCTGCCATTTGGAAAGCATGTTTAAAAATCAGGCAATTCACATGCAAGCACTAATAAACATATGGTACCTCTTTAAAATATTTGCACTGTCTGTCCAGAGTGCGTTAGTTTTGAACTTAAGCAGGACTGTCTCTAAGGGAAAGAGGTTGATTCCCATTCAATCTTTCAAGCACAAGCTATAAGTGTTCAGCACCTCTGAAAATTATTATTGACAAGTTCTCACTCATTCCTGACATGACATGGATTTGAACAATTGACCTTGGCCATATTTAATTCAATTACTTCTACACAAAGAGCTCACTGCCAATCAGCAGAGCCATTGATTTCCCCCTTCTCAAAGATTATAAGTCTGAATTCTTTTCCGTTTCATGAAAATATACCCATGGAATTTGTTTTGTAATGAAAGCATCTGAATAAAAACACACAAGACTCATTAGCTGTCATTTAAAAAACAATGGAAAAAATAATTAAAAATCTCAAAATGTAGAGCTTTAGATGACTGACCTTGACTTTAAGTATCTGGTCACGATACAATTATTTTATCACTGTTTGTAGCAATAAAAATCAATATATGTGACTGATATTACTATACTGTGTATATATGTAGTATGTAGGTGCAGATCACAATTCCTCACTGCTATGTTGATGCTATTGACCTCAAAAATAACATGCAGAGATTGTTCATTTCAGTTATGCAATATCATCAGCCGTTAGGTATATGATGTTGTTATTCCCTTAGATAAGCAGAGAAGCGAGATTGTACCAAACTAAGGAGAAATATGTCAACTTGGTGATCTAGATGAGAGTAAAATAGTAAGTAAGATGACAGAATTGCTTTATGGATAGAAAATTAACTAAATTCTAAAATGACCTTAAAAACATGCATAAGAAATCTAATTTTAGCAAAAATGAATCTTTGCCATTGTTCACCATCCTTAGACCGCTTAATGTTTGGCTTTATTTCTGGTCTACATCTTGCTTTATCACAGCTGCTCTAAATGGTAGGATGTATATTACAGTAAAATCTCTCACACAACATATAGATTTATTATAATTTACAAAACTAACAATGCAATACCTCGGTAACACTGTTGTATTCTTAAACATGCAAAGAAGGATTACTTGAAAACTCACCGAGATACATTTTCAGTTAGACTTTTACTTTAATATCTCTCCTTTTTTTCACTTTAGTATATGCCTTATAACCCATATTCTAGCCCACTCCAAAAGGACACTCAAATGAGTAAATTATGCAAAAGCAGCATTATTGTATATTTGTACTGTGATAATTTGAAGACCCTCAATTCTAATTCTTTTAGGGAGATTTTGCCCATCAGGAGTATGTATAATCTGCAGTGTGCATATATGAATAGGGGACATTTCCAGGTCTAAATCTGTCTGCTTCATCTAGGTATTTATACTATACAACAACATAGTATACTAGAAGGATGTATACCAAGGACACATTAATGCCATACCATATCAACAAAGTACATGCTAAATAGATATAGAACTGGCCAACAGATTGACCTAAAAAAAGTAGTCATTGTCATGCTATGTGTCTTTGAAAATCTTTGTTGAATGGGGATGTTTCTACTGTTGCTCCAAGGGGATCAAGTGTCTCTGTTCAACATTGTTATCAATGATCTGAAAATAAATATAAAATCACTGCTAACATTGATCCATGACAAAAGATGAGTGAGGGTGTTAAAGATTGATGAGACTTAAATGCTGTGAAAAATTTGTAGAAAAGGTTTCTAATGTTGAGACAACACTTAATGGCTTCTGAACTAAATTTTTTCATGGAGGGAAAAAAGGGAAGTGTTCCATTATACATCAGGAATATACACAGTTGTTCTGAGGCCCAGAAAGAGATGAGAGGCAAACCAGTTGAAAGTATCGGGGGTAAAAAACAAACCATAGTACGTCAAATCAAGAAAAGGAGGTAGATGAGTCATTTCTAGAACCAATAATAGAAATTTCAAAAAAACACAAGACCTGGTAGTAATGGGGGACTTTAACTTCTCAGACTTCTGTTAGAAAAGTCAGATGGGAAAACCCCAAATATTTCCAATTATATCTTGCACTACCAGAGAGAATATTTTGTTTCAAAAAGTGGAGGAAGTAATATGGAATACAGCCAGTTTAAAGTTGGTTTTAACTATCTTTGAGAAATTAGTTTGCAATCATGAAGTGGAAAGCAATAGGAATGAGGAGGAAAGCTACAGAAATGCTAAAAGATTTTTAAAACCTGACTTATGGAGAAAAGTTGAAAATTGACATATTTACTCTTGAGAAGAGACGACTGAGAGTGATTTGATAATAATTTTCATATTTAAGGGCTATCATAAGGAAGATGGTGATCATAACTACTGAAGATAGGATGAGAAGTAGTGAGCTTAATTTGCAGCAAGGGAAATTTAGTTTAGATATTAGGAAAATCTTTGCAGTGTAAGAATAGTTAAATCCTGGAAAAAGCTTGCAAGGGAGATTGCAGAATTCCCATTAGTGGAGGCTTTTAAAGTGAACATCTGTCAGGGACAAGCATATATAATGTATCAAGGATGGGTTAGCAACATTTGGTCCTGCCTCAGCACAAGGGGTAGGACTTGATGACCTATTAAGGTTCCTTTCAGTCCTATACTTCTGTGATTCCTTCAGAGGTTGTACGAAGAGACAAAATTAAAGTTTAAATTTTTTGTCCATTTTTGTCTCATTTATGACCCATTCTTATGTGCAAGGACCTACTAGAAATTGGCTGTATTTGTGTGTGTTCAATTACGGGGGACAAATTATGTATGCACGAGTGGAAACAATCCATACAATTTGCATGTGTCTATATCCATTTATGTCCAGATGTTTTCTAGAAAGTTAAGTATGGGCTTCAGGAAAACAGTCAAACAAAAATAACTCCAAGCAGAAAATCATTCCAGTAAGAATTAACTTTGAATGAAATAAAATGAAGGCCATCTTTCAGTTGGAGGCATGCTCACTAATGTAGAATTAGTTCTCCTTTCTTTCTTTACTCAGTACAAAATGACTTTCTTTGATTATCCTCCCACACACTATTTTAAACAGGCCCATGAGTTATAAGGCTTTAAAATACCAAGATAAGATATTTCAAAAGGTCATTATTAACATCTGAAAATAGTCCCTTAACATTTTTTAACATTTTGGCAGTTTAAAAATTTAAATTGGGGAAGTAATGTAACATAATTAAGATTACCCAGAGAGAATATTGCTGAATAAGTCTGCCTGTACAGTCTTGTGCATGGGATCATTAATATCAAGGAACTGTCTAAAGAAGTGAAAGGTCAATTTCAGCAATCTTCAGTTTAAATTGAAAAAAGTCTTAATGGAATGTCATGAAGGTATTTTCTCCTACGTACTGTTAAAAGCCCATTTTTCTGTTTTGTATTAAGGACAAACATTATGGACCCTGATTCCAATGCAGTAAAATACAGATTTATTTCATATAGATGCTTTATCCCCAAAGTCTTTAAACAGTTAAACAGTGTGATTACAGACATACATCAGAGGGAAAAAAAGAATTTTAGAGAGTGAAGATATATTTCCAGATGGGATTGAAATGAGGAGAGAGCCTTTGCAGTTAGACCCCAATCAATCAATGCACTAAAGAATGAGTAATGCTTTAAATTCAGTACACCTTAATAAAATATCTCTGCATTTCAATATGAGCCATTTGTTTCAATGGTTCTAGTCATTTGCTGAAAGTACATTCTGAGATTTTTTTCTGGATTGAGCTCTTAATCGTTGGTTGCTATGGTCATTCGTGGACAGTCATCGTTATCTTTTGACTTCCCATCTCAGTCTGCCAGGAAGAGTCAGGTTGGTTTTTTGTGGAGAGATAAGGAGGAATTATGTTTCTATGCTCCAGTGAGGAATTTTTTCCTTTATGCTCGGGATGTAAGTGAGTAGTCGACTACTCAACTACCCGATACGTATAAGCTTATCAGATAGCCAAGTGGAGTACTTGACTACTCGCTTCCCTCACCTTGCTGCTTCTGTATTAGAGTCAGCAAAGGGGGAGGAAGGAAACAGGAGCCAGTGCTGGGGGAGCTAGCTTAAAAAGCCATTTCCTCCCAGCACCAGCCTACTACCCCCTGCTGCCTCTATTAGAGGAGTTGCCCCCTACACTCGTGGTCAGGGGTTGTTGCCACCAATTAGTCTCTGCCCATGGCCAGCCCAGGCCTCTGTGAACAGGAGCTACTGGATCCGATGTAAGCCTAGCTCTTACTACCTTTAAAATAGAGAGGCACAGCAGTTCCAGAGCTGGTGTGAGCCAGGACTTTTCAGTCCCGGCTCACACTGGCTCTGAGAGCTACCTCCACTGCATCTCTGCAGAGCAGCCCACTTATCGACTAATTGGGTAGTCGATACAAATTGTGTCAATTACACGATTAGCCAGATAACTGCTCTTTAACGTCCTTACTTTATGCAGAGCTGGATTCAACTTTGTATCTTTGGTATCCTGCATCGGGGAAGCTTGGTTTCTGTGTCCTCAGGAAATGTCAGGAATTGTATACTAAATTTCTTCCTTCTCTAAATTGTATAACTCAAGCTCAACTTGCTCCCATACAGGTAAGCTACTTAACTAGTTTTCAGTGCACTATTTACAAAATGGTTTTTGATTTTCCTTAGGGATATATCAGGAAAGCCATGAAGGCTCATGTCATGGCTCACAGATCATGCCCATGCTTTGCCTGTTTGTCCCCAGTGTGGCAGCCCTTCTCAGGAAGCCCACTCCAGTCCAGTGGCAGTGAGACAGCTCTCTCCCAGGGAGTCCACTCCAGTGCAGCGACCCTCTTGTGGGGTGCCCACTCTCACCTGGGGAGTCTGCCCTTCTGCCTCCGAAACAGTGCCTCTCAGGACCTTCAGCACGCCTGCCTCCGCCGTGAGCCCCCTCGGGGGGCCCACTCCCTCCAGACCCTTGGGACATCCAGTCCCAGAGGGAATAGTGCAACCGTGCTCTCTAGACCAGAGCGACTCTCAGCCAGCACAAAACAGGACGGTTTATTGAGCTTTGAATGCAGCATAGGATCTCTCAGGCCTGTAGGCCTGGGCTCTCAGCCCCACACGTCAGTCTCCCCTGCAGCTAGCTGAGTCCTGCCTACTCTGCTCTTTGTCATGAGCAGTCCAACAGTCTTCCAGCAGAGCCTCCAATAACCCCAGCAACAGCCCCTCCCCTGTCCATTGTCTTCTCTGCAGGTAATAGGGTCGTCTGGGCCCCTCTCTTCTCCACCTCTCCCCTCCTCCATCCAATGTTTTCCCCTCATGGGAACCAGCTGGGTCAGTCGCCAGCATCTCCCTTCTGCAGCCCATTGTCTGTTGTCTGGCCAGAACTGGTTGTATCCTCTGAGCAGAGTCGGCCGGTCACCAGACGCCAGGGCTCCAGTGGGCTGTTCTCTGAAACAACAAACTCCCCTCTCCCTTGCCACATTAAACTACTAGCATCCAAAACTCCCCACTTCCTCACAGCTCACCTATTTCATTTTGACTGAAAGTTGCTGTATTAAAATTGTAGTATTATCACTTTAATTGCTCAAGGATTTCTTGGTCCTGCTTGCAGTCTATAGGAAAGAATGCAAGTAGCAGTCAGTGTGCAAACAGATCTCTTATATTTATAGTAAGGTAGGGTGAGTTGTACTGTTCTAGTTTAGAGAGCAGCCTGCTTCATCTCTCTCGACTTTTATGTTCTTCTGAGATATCATTCTGATTCTGTTAAATTAATTAATGATGTAGACTCATAACGCAGGGCTGTAAAGGTACTTTAAGAAATCACCACATCCATCCCCCTGCACTGAGATAGTATCCAATAAACCTAAACAATCGATAAGTGTTTGTATTCCATGTTCTTGAATTGCCATCCCTGATTGTTTTCAAAAACAACCTTGGAGGCCTATTCCAGTGTGTATCTACTATTATAGTTAGCAAATTTTTCCTAATGTCTAACCTAAATAAGTGAATGTAAGTTTTGTAACCTTTGGAGCTCTGTAACCTTCCATTATGTGAGAAAGAGATCAGAAGTATTCTTGTGATTCAGCATGATCACATTGTTGCTCTTAGAAGTAATTAGAATATAGATTGTATTATAAAGAAAATATGATGAATGATTAAAAGTTTATACTAATGAAGCTTTGTATTGAAATAGATTGATATCTTTTGTATTGACAATTGTATCCCTTTTCCCATATGTGAAATGATTGTGTAGTTCCTGGGGCGGGGAAGTAAATGAATTTGGAATGTAAGAGTTTGGAGAAGAGGCCATAAGACTCACAGGAGTCAAGGTACCATAAACTGAGGCCCAAAACAAAGCAGACTGATCAAGGATGTTATAGACAGCCTTGGAGTGTTATCATAGAATCATAGAATACTAGGACTGGAAGGGACCTCAAGAGGCCATCGAGTCCAGTCCCCTGCCCTCATGGCAGGACCAAATACTGTCTAGACCATCCCTCATAGACATTTATCTAACCTACTCTTAAATATCTCCAGAGATGGAGATTCCACAACCTCCCTGGGCAAATTATTCCAGTGTTTGACTACCCAGTTAGGAACTTTTTCCTAATGTCCAACCTAAGCCTCCCTTGCTGCAGTTTAAGCCCATTGCTTCTTGTTCTGTCCCCAGAGGCCAAGATGAACAAGTTTTCTCCCTCCTCCTTATGACACCCTTTTAGATACCTGAAAACTGCTATCATGTCACCCCTCAATCTTCTCTTTTCTAAACTATCAAACCCAATTCCTTCAGCCTTCCCTCATACATCATATTCTCTAGACCTTTAATCATTCTCGTTGCTCTTCTCTGGACCCTCTCCAATTTCTCCACAACTTTCTTGAAATGCTGTGCTCAGAACTGAGGCCTAACCAGCGCAGAGTAGAGCGGAAGAATGACTTCTCGTGTCTTGCTCACAGTACATCTGATAATGCATCCCAGAATCATGTTTGCTTTCTTTGCAACAGCATCACAATGCTGACTCATATTCAGCTTGTGGTCAACTATGACCCCTAGATACCTTTCTGCCGTACTCCTTCCCAGACAGTGGCTTCCCATTCTGTATGTATGAAACTGATTGTTCCTTCCTAAGTGGAGTGCTTTGCATTTGTCTTTATTAAACTTCATCCTATTTACCTCAGACCATTTTGAATTATGACCCTATCCTCCAGATTAGTCGCAACCCTTCCCAGCTTGGTATCATCTGCAAACTTAATAAGTATACTTTCTATATCAATATATAAATCGTTGATGAAGATATTGAACAGAGCCGGTCCCAAAACAGACCCCTGCTGAACCCCATTTGTTATGCCTTTCCAGCAGGATTGTGAACCATCAATAACTACTCTCTGAGGGTATGTCTACACTACCACCCTGTTTCGAACTAGGGTGGTAATGTAGGCATACCGCACTTGCAAATGAAGCCCGGGATTTGAATTTCCCGGGCTTCATTTGCATAAGCCGGGCGCCGCCATTTTTAAATGCTGGCTCGTTCGAACCTCGTGGAACGAGGTATACAGTTAGTGTGGAATGGCTTGCTAGTCCGCACTATCTAGCCCGTACCGCGTCTAGCCGCACGGCACGGGGTTCGAACGAGCCGGCATTTAAAAATGGCGGCGCCCGGCTTATGCAAATGAAGCCCGGGAAATTCAAATCCCGGGCTTCATTTGCAAGTGCGGTATGCCTACATTACCACCCTAGTTCGAACTAGGGTGGTAGTGTAGACATACCCTGAGTATGGCTATCCAGCCAGTTATTCACCCACCTTATAGTAGCCCCATCTAAGTTGTATTTACCTAATTTATTGATAAGAATATCATGCGAGACTGTATCAAATGCCTTACTAAAGTCTAAGTATACCACAACCACCGCTTCTCCCTTACCCACAAGACTTGTTATACTATTAAAGAAAGCTAGCAGATTGGTTTGACATGATTTGTTCTTTACAAATCCATGCTGGCTGTTCCCTATCACCTTGCCACTTTCCACGTGTTTACAGATGATTTCCTTAATTACTTGCTCCATTATCTTCCCTGGCACAGAAGTTAAACTAACTGGCCTGTAGTTTCCTGGGTTGTTCTTATTTCCATTTTTATAAATGGGCACTATATTTGCCCTTTTCTAGTTTTCTGGAAACTCTCCTGTCTCCCATGATTTTCCAAAGATGATAGCTAGAGGCTCAGATATCTCCTCTATCAACTTCTTGAGTATTCTAGGATGCATTTCATCAGGCCCTGGTGACTTGCAGACATCTAACTTTTCTAGGTGATTTTTAACTTGTTCTTTTTTTATTTTACCTTCTAAAACTACCCCCTTCCCACTAGCATTCACTATGTTAGGCATACCTACAGACATCTCGGTGAAGACCAAAACAAAGAAGTCATTGAGCATCTCTGCAATTTCCAAGTTTCCTTTTACCGTTTCTCCCTTCTCACTGCCCAGTGGCCCTATCCTCTCCTTGGTCTTCCTCTTGCTTCTAATGTATTTATAAAAATTCTTTTTGTTTCCCTTTATTCCTGTAGCTAGTTTGAGCTCATTCTGTGCCTTTGCCTTTCTAATCTTGCCCCTGCATTCCTGTGCTGTTTGCCTATATTCATCCTTTGTAATTTGTCCTACTTTCCTTTTTTTATACGACTCCTTTTTTATTTTTAGATCATGCAAGATTTCGTGGTTAAGCCAATGTGGTCTTTTGCCATATTTTCTATGTTTCCGACACATTGGAATAGCTTGCTTTGGGGCCCTTAACAATGTCCCTTTGAAAAACTGCCAATTGTCCTCAGTTCTTTTCCCCCTCAGTCTTGATTCCCATGGGACCTTACCTATCAGCTCTCTGTGCTTACCAAAATTTGCCTTCCTGAAATCCATTGTCTCTATTTTTCTGTTCTCCCTTCTACCCTTCCTTAGAATTGTGTACTCTATGTTTTCATGATCACTTTCACCCAAGCTACCTTCCACTTTCAAATTCTCAACAAGTTCCTCCCTATTTGTTAGGGTCAAATCTAGAACAGCTTTTCTCCGGTAGCTTTTTCAACCTTCTGAAATAAAAAGTTGTCTCCAATGCAGTCCAAGAACGTATTGGATAGTTGGGCCCCACAGTGTTATTTTCCCAAGATATATCTGGATAGTTGAAGTCCCCCATCACCACCAAATCTTGGGCTTTGGATGATTTTGTTAGTTGTTTAAAAAAAGAGTTTGCCAGCATTGGGTAGAGTGGGATAATTACCTCCCATGTCTTACGGATGAGAGCTAATGCACCCCCAATGATATTAGACTTTTTCACAACTGCATCACATTTTTTAGTCATAGTCAATTTGTGATCCATTCTAACTCCCATGCCCTTCTTAGCTATACTGCTGCCTAAATGGTTATTCTGTATTTTCCAGATGCGCATTTGATTTTTTTCTTTCCTACTGAAGTACATTGCACTTACATTTACTGAATTTCATTTTGTTGATTTCAGACCCATTCTCCAATTTGTCAAGACCATTTTGAATCCTGTACTCCAAAGGGCTCCAAACTGGATGTAGACTTCAAGAGTTGCTGGTCAACTACCCTGATGAAGACAGCAAGGAGAGGTGTTCTGAGGTTTAGGAAGAAGAAAGAACTATGAGTATTTATCTGGTGGACTGTGTAAGTCCCACTGTTGTGTTTAGGTACAGTATTTAACTGCAGTAGGGAGAGAATTGAGCTTGTTCTATAACTCTGAGTCTCTCTCCTAAATGCCAAAAAAGTAAGTTAAAAGAAGTGGTGATGGGAAGGAAGGGATATGTGGTGAATTAGGATTTTATAAGGCACCACAGGTGTGACCAAACGTACATGTCATGACCAAGAATAGGACGCCCTGTGCATTATTTTTACTATATGAATGGATTGGATGCTCATTTGAATAAAGCAATTCTTTACATGACACGGCTCAGTAATTTTTGCTAAAGTTAATTATTTACAACTGGGATTTTCAATAGAAGAGTCAAAGGAAAATAAATGGAGTTGGGTTCTTAATACCCTTAGGCCTCTTGAATTTCTTTTTTGGATATCAGCTAGAAAGTACTGGTGATCTTAAATGTTAGAGCTGACCAGTATATATTTAAATGCATGAAGGAAAATAATTAATCCAGCTACATTCCTGACTTTTTCCAATATAAAGTAAAATCCTTGTACTAAATATATTTGAGTAAAATGAAGGTATTATTCATGGCTCTGAAAATACTATTAATTTATTTATGAACATTACTATTTTCAATAGGAGACTGTTCAAGTAAATGCTACCTAAGCCAGAGAAATACATAATGATCAATTTTCTCTTGCTCCAGAAACTTACGTTAACCACTCACTCAGTCCTAGAACATTAGAGAGTACTTTATGATCATTCATTTCCTAATTATTATTTTTTTTTTACATGTAACATAAAGAGTAGGAAGCAACTTTGATTTGATATGTCTGAAAAAAATACCTTTTCATTCTGCTGTGTTTGAAGCTCCTTCTGTGGAACATTTAGCTGCCATACTGTTATATTAACTTGCAGAGATGTTACATAGCACTAGCTCTGGCTGTGGAATCTCAGTCTTACAATGAATACAGCTTATAGGATCTGCATATGAATACATTACCAAACAGAAATATGAAACAAAATCTGATCTTTGAAAACAATGTTCATTTCTAGTAAAATGTTCTCTAATATGCTTTTTTGCCAAAGAGGGCAAAGAGTATTTATTGTTATCTTAATGCATTAAAAAAACAATTCTTGCTACTACTATTAATAAATTAACATAAAAAGATGTGTCAACTCAAAAATCTTGATTCTGAATCCCTTCAAATTGTAACTGAGCCTGCCCTTATGTCATTATTCTTAGCTCAGGACCTGTATCAGAAAGGGGCCTATTCCCAGTGTTTCATATACATATCAGTCCTAAATTATGACAATTGCACAGGAACAGCTAATTCCACAGTGTTGGCCAGTGTTGGCTTGAGGTACCTGGGGCATTCTGTCTAGGTACATTGGATATATAAGGCTGCTTCTACTACCTCAACTGCAGTATGGAGTTGTGTGATGGGGAATATACAGCTCACATCAAAAAAGCAAGGCCCTGCCCTGCTACACCTGCTGGATTATACGCACAAAGGAGGCCGAGCTCCAAAAGGCAAAACACCGTTCAGACATGGTGGACAATGTTGTTAGCTCCTGAAGACAGGCTGCAGGAGTATTGCACTGCCTGGATGGACCCTGCTGCCAAGCCACCTAAATTACCCATGTGGACCAGGAATGATGGGCCATGATTGAAGGAGAAAAGCCTCTGGACCACTGGCAGGGAGACATCCCCTGTGTGTCTATAAACTGACTTTGGAGGGGCAGAGGCAGTGGTAGGAAGGTACTCAAGGAGCAGCTTTGGTGGTGTCTGTTCCCCTCCCCAGGTTGTAAAAGTGATCTGTTAATGACAGGGTCCTGGGGGAGATCCAGGTAGAACTGGGAGGGCTGGGTTCCCCTACTCCACAGTCTCTCACCACGGGACAATTTACACTCTCACCAGTGGGTGATATGGCCACAGACACCTGCCACTGGGTGAGACTGCTGGACATGGACCAACTACCGCTCCTCAACAGGTTAGAATACCTAGTTTTGTAATGGATTTTGAGAGTCCTTGATCCTGCGCCTATTCCCTTTCCTCCCTTCCAGACCATCAGGGCAAAGCACACTCAAAGCTAGATATCTGGCTACCCAAGAATTCCTCTGGCATTAAGGGATGCTTAAGTATCAGAGGGATGGCATGATGTCCTGGAACAGAGTATGAGCAAGTAGCTGGTACAGCCAATCCAACTCCAGTTGTCCTTACAAGTCCTTACCTGTTGAAGCACTTTGAATGATGAAGCTCATCTGAGGAATCCAGCCTAGCAGCTGGCATTTGAAGGATCCAAGTGGACATAAAAATGTTTTTTAGCCACTTGTGCACCCCGATTTTCAGCTAAGTGGATGATCCCAATGATACGGTCCTATTCAGAGTACCCCCCCCCCCACACACACACCCCAAACCCTTCTAAGAACACTATTATGGTTGAGCATCCTGCACCAGGCCAGTGCTTGCAATTGCAAAGAAAGCATTTCTCTGTTTTAAGTTCGCCCTATGTGTGTGGACTCTTAAATAAATTTAGCTAACTCAAATCAAAGCAGACACTTCTGAGCCTTTGCAGATTTTCAAAGGCCAAGTTTGGATAGCTGTCAATAGGGATGGAGAAAGGCATGAATCTGGCACAAAGTCTACCCTTTCCCCCAGCCAAATTTCAAGTCCCTGCTCCAGAACACATGTGCAGGTGCACTAGAGCTTTTCAAAGAAAAGGTAACTAGAATTTTCTACTAGGAAAAAACAATGTTTTTTTTTTCTCTAATCTCAGTCTCAGAAATGGTTGAACTGCTTAAACTGCAATTTGGAGATGCAGGGAGGGACCTGTAATAGACATCCATCGGGAAAAAATGTAATCCACTTAAATCTTGGAAGTTATAAGTAACTGAAAATGGAGTTTTATAATGGAAAACATCAGGCAACCTTAATAATACAAGACTGTCCCAGCACCAAATACAGTATAAAACACAGTCAATTGTGACTAACCTCACCCATGTATAGTAATTTGATTCATTACCTATTTTTCAGTTGCCTTTAAGAACTGGTTTATGATATTTATGTTGGCTTCTTTTCTCATTAAAATGTGTTTGCTGATGGCAGGGGTTAGGAAAATGATGCTGTGAACTGTAAACATCATTACCTGGTTCATTCAAGTTCACTCTCTGCATTCTTTCTCCCTGGTCTCCTCTTCTTGTTTTACCCTGTGGGGACATTTGTTATATTAGACATATTCTGTTACACAGCAAACAGCTACATGTACAATGTAACAATTATTATTGAGTTCATCTGTTTAACTGTGCATGTTCCAAATGTTTGTTAAAACTGGTTTGTCACCAAAAAAACCCAAACCAAAAACAAAACACAAAAACAGTTTTGTGAAGAGACATGAATGTTTTTCATTGTTAAATTTGAAATTGCAACACATTAAACAGTATATACTTGAAATATGGAAAAGGAATAGTAATGATAATAGTCAAAATAAAAATAGAGTCTTTTTAATAAAATAGTAATAACAATATAGTCCTTTTGTTCATGAAGTGTCCCAAAGACACTTTAAAACACTGAAACAACTCTACTCCCTATCTGTTGGAGGTATGCAAATCAGGGCAAAATTCTACTCTTATTTAAAAAAAATCAAGATCTTTACGGTCAAAAGGGTTGATTTCTCCGACGATTAAATAATTTGCCATTATATTTTGGAGCACTGCCACTTGCAGGCATAAGCAATCAATTTTATTACCAGTCTTTATGACAGATAGCATTTACATTCACAAAACTCATTTGGCTAAGATGATTTCTAAGTGTAAACTTTACCACCTGTGTGCACAGATAACAATGCTTTAAGAGCATTTATGTGCACTAAATAGTAAATGAATGGTATCTGCAAACTGTGGCCCATCCTATCTATAGAGCAGTGTGGATTCTGTAAGCTGGTTAGCCTTACCTGCAGGTAATTTGGTTAAGATCAGCTATTGATTTTGAGACTGAGAAGGGACTGTTGAAAAATATGTATCAGCAGGGAAATAGGCATGTTGAAGCACCATAGGGAGACGCTTTCACTACAAAGACACATAAGGACCATATTAAAGTTGTCCTTGCTCTCCACATATATTAGATGTGGATTCTACCACCAGGTGCCCTGGAACTACAGCTCTATCTAAAATATGGCTAAAACCTTAATTACCATTTTAACAGAATAGGTTTTCTGGTCACTGGCCTTAGTGCACGTACCCAGGTCACAATAGTTAATATAATCCTAGACTTCAGCTCATATACGGGGCCACCAGAAAAAAATGGGAAGCTGTGCAGAATGTTGTAAGGTGGCCAAATGTTAGGGATGATGAACCTTACTATGGACAGGATGGCTCTGTCAACACATTTTCCATCCATGTCCAACAATCTTCCAAGTTAATACTCAGGATCCTTCCCAGCAACTACTTCCCTCTCCTTCTGTTCCTCTGTTACTCATGATCCTCCTACCTCCCACCACCCCCAATTCATTGAACTGCTTCTGTGGGGTGTGGAAAATGTAGTTCTGTAGTGTAATTTAAATGAATTATTATTCAGAGTCCTGTATCAATACACTATCAAAGAATCTATTTCTCAAAAAAAAATGTCCGGAATATATTGTTGTTGTTGTGTGTATTGTTACAAATATACTTGCTGACAGACATTTTGAAATATAGTCCCCAAATAATTAAAACTGGTGTTATTATATTCTGATATTTTGTCAAATAAAATATGCAGAATCTTAAAATATTGTGTGCAAAATTTTTGTTTTTGGCACAGAATTCCCCCCAGGGCTACGTCTACATTGGCATCCCTTTCCGGAAAAGGGATGCTAATGAGACCAGTCGGAATTGCAAATCCGCGGGGGATTTAAATATCCCCCGTGGCATTTGCATTTACATGGCTGCCGCTTTTTTCTGGCTTGGGGATAAGCCGGAGAAAAGCGCCAGCCTAGACGCGATTCTCCGGAAAATAAGCCCTTTTCCAGAGGATTTCTTATTCCTACTTTCAAGAATAAGAAATCCTCCAGAAAAGGGCTTATTTTCCGGAGAATCGCGTCTAGACTGGTGCTTTTCTCCGGCTTATCCCCAAGCCGGAAAAAAGCGGCAGCCATGTAAATGCAAATGCCGCGGGGGATATTTAAATCCCCCGTGGATTTGCAATTCCGACTCATCTCATTAGCATCCCTTTTCCGGAAAGGGATGCCAATGTAGACACAGCCCAGGAGTTCAGGCAAGTGGTTTTAAAAAGGCAGGGAAGAAAGTACTAGGGTGAAAGAGGGACGATAGTGAAGGTAGGGTAGGAAAGACTCGGTAGATGTGCTCTTTCAGTAGAGTCCCCTCCTTGAGAAAAGGGCCCAGAAATCTGAAAAGTAGTGCAAAGTTTGGAGCCATTGATATGTATTGGTGGAGAGACTGACAGACTATAAATAAAGTACAGTGTTGACAAAAAAAAAAAAGATCAGAGTCGTCTGTGGTGGTGGAAAACATGAGAATGGCAGGCATGCCCCATCACCACTGGAGACTTGTCCAGCATCTTGCCTGTATCTATAGGAATGGAGAACCTGATGGAGAAGCCAATGTACAGGTATGGCAGTCCACGTGATGGACACAGTTGTTGTGTGAAAGATTATAGACTGTGTAACAAAGTTTCTTCATATCTCCCTGATAATATACAGGTATGGGTTAGGTAGCATCAGACAGTTAATTTGGACCCTGCAGTTAAATGTATGGAGGTGTTTGCAGAGGCAAATGTTCCCAGTGTGACAGAGCAATTTAAGGGACTAGATTTCAGGAGGAGGTCTGGAGACCCTATGTCTGGAAAGAGCACTGTGAAGAAAAGGGAGGAGCCCCAACAAAGTCTGAGAGGCACTCGGGCCACTGTGCTTCTCATGTGTAGTGAAGCACATATAAAAGAGACTGTCTGTACTGGACTGTGGGTTTCCACAGTTTTATGGTTGGGCTGACACTCACAGACAGGAAAGAGAAAAGAAAGTACCTACTATCTCAACAGTGGTAGGGAGGAGGCACAACAAGGATCTAGAGGGCACAGCTAATTCACCTTGTTCACTAATCAGGTGAGAGTTAGTGAAACCACACAGGATACTTCCTGGAGAAGGGTCAAAACTGAGTGTGTACACATGGGGACAAGAAATTCTGACCCATAGCAGAGTTGACCCAGAAAGTCAACATGAAGCTTAGGTGGAAATGTAGAGCTAGTGGACAGATGTAGGCACAGACTGTGTTCTCTGTCCACCCTGTTGGGAAACAAGAGGATAGACAGGGGCCCCAGAAAGTGAAAATGAGGAAATAAATGTGGAGGAATCTACGTGTGATATTACAAGCCAAAAGAAGGAGGCAATACAGAAGTCTCAATATTTCCCAGCAGGAAAACAAGGCTATAAAATCAAGGGATGGAGATAACAGACTCATCCACTATGTTAAATAGTTACAGGAGCTCTTTCCTCCAGAATATCAGAAGGAGGCATCTCTGAAATACTTTGGAGGACTTGGTGAAATGGATCCCTAGGAGGTAATAGGGCAAGAGCAAACCCTGAGATCACAGAAAGAGAGCAGAAGCAGAGAGAGTAATTCAACAGGTTTCCTTTAATCTGAGGACCTGTGGGTGGAGACAGAGCTGTGGGAGTGATCTCTGCCCACAAAATGTGATTTTTTTTCAGGTGGAGAATGTATGGGCCTTATAGGAGGATCAAAAATGAGCATCCTGAGAGGAAGAGAAGACATTGCCCTAATAAAATCCTGGGAAAGGCTGGAAAGCAGGTGGGAGGAATCTCCCTTCCATTAGAAAGTGGGTACATGCCAGAGAACTGAGAGATGAAGCTTGCCCCAGCCCTCCAGTTACTCCTACCACTAAATAAATTTCCCAGGAAAAGACCTAACTGGTCTGGGGGTGTGCCTGACTACCAGGCTAGAATGTGGTAAGGAAGTTAATGAGCTAACAGGCAAATGGTTTAAAAAAGGCACAGGAAGGAAATGTGTTGAGGCATTGATATGTATTCATGGATCGACTGGTACACTGTAAAACATTTTGGCTGTGTCTACATTGGTGTGATCTTGCGCAAAAGCATCCACTTTTGTGCAAAAACTTGCTGCCTGTCTACACTGGCCGTGAGTTCTTGCGCAAGAACACTGATGTTCTAATGAATGAAATCAGTGCTTCTTGCGCAAGAACTATGATGCTCCCACTCAGGAATAAGCCCTCTTGCGCAACTGTTCTTGCTCAAGAGGCTAGTGTAGACAGGCAACATGAATTTCTTGCTCAAGAAAGCCCTATGGTTAAAATGGCCATCAGAGCTTTCTTGCACAAGACAGCATTTACACTGGCATGGATGCTCTTGCGCAAAAGCACATCTCTTGCACAAAGGCACATGCCAGTGTAGACGCTCTCTTCTGGAAGAGTTTTTCCACAAGAACTCTTCCGCAAAAGAGTTCTTGTGCAAAATCATGCCAGTGTAGTCATAGCCATACTGTTTTTTTCAAGTAAGAAGCTCTGTGTTTGCAGAAGAGAAATGGGTATAATTGTCCAGGCCTGGCAAAAAAACGTAGCTCAAAAGATCGTGGCTAACACTGCTCTAACTGACCTAAAAAGTTGGAGAAACATAAACTATAAGAAACATCAGCACCTCAACAGAACCCAGAAAAAATAGAAATGTCACATCGTTAGCATTGAATAGTAATGACCCAAGAGGAATATTACATAACTGAATATTAAATATTAAATTGTTTTTCCAACTCAACCTCACTAACAAATTTTAATAACTTAAATCCAGAATTACCAACTAAACAAAATCCAAAGACATGCTTCCCACATAGGGGAAAAAAACCAACATAGTGTTGCTAGATAGTGGCCAAATTTCTGCACTTGATTACAGAGGAACAAATCCAATGACTTCCCCAGAATTGTTCCTGAATGTACTGTATTGTTCCGGAATTTAGTGAAAGCTGAGTTTAGCCCTTGTCAGTTGTTTTTAAGAGCCCATTCGGCTCTTCATTGCTACATTCTGATGTAAAAATGGCCCTGAACAGAATACTGAGCCCAACTCAGTAGCACTGTTCTCTGGGAAACTTCAGAATGTGCATGGCTTTTTTAATGGTGAAAAACTTAGAAGGTATAAGTAGAGAGCCAAATGCAAAGTGGATTAGTTAGTTATTTAAACCTTGGTTCAGCAAGAAACTTCATTATGTGTATAACCTTAAGGCACTGTTTCTCAAAGTGGTCTGCAGATACACTTTCAGAAACCTGCTAACTGGCCACTCTGGTTTGTTTATTTACCTGTTCCGCAGCCAGGGAGCCTTGCGGCTCCCATCAGCTCCAGTTGACCTTTTGTAGCCAAGGGAAGCTGGAAGCATCGGCCTGGCTCATGCCATTTCCCATGGCTCCCCTTGGCTGCAAACAGTGAACTGGAGCCAATTGGAGTCACAAGGCTCCATGGCTGCAGAGCCAGTAAAAAAACAAACCGGAGTGGCCAGTTAGCAGGTTTCTCAGAGTGGATCCACAGATCACTTTGAAAACACTGCCTTAAGGATTTGCTTAAATCCTGTTCGTTTTAATTGAATGTAATGGGTGCTAAGGAGGTGCTTAAATGTTTTGCTGACCTGGAGCCTCAAGGCCTGATTAGTGCCAGTGAAGTCAATGTAAAGACTCCCATTGGCTGCAAGTCACTTTGGAACAGGTCTTTAGACAAATTCAAAGCAGATGTAATAAGCTCTCATTCTGATGTGGTAGCACATAACATCTACTTTGTACTGATGTAAATGGTTACAAAAGGTACTAGAAGATTTTCCCAGCATTTCTCAGGTCCTTAATTTTTTTTTTTTTTTTTTTTTTTGAAAATAAAATGAAAATGTACATGCTTCATTTAAATCATTACTATGGGGAGGAGCTGGAGCTGTGGGTTCACTATGCAGGCTTACCAAAGGAGAGAGAGGACTACCCCAGCCTATAATAGTATATATGTTACAATCTATTGCCAGCAGATGGCTCCCTACTTCATAAAATAAGATCCCCATTGCTCAGGTCCTTAACTCAATTAATTATTGTCTTCACTTAATCATTGCTTTGGGGTGGGGCTGAGGATAAGGGTTCAGTATGCAGGCTGCCCCAGTAAGAGAAAACTACTTCAGCTCTCCATCACCACAACAGCTTGGGGCCAGGTGAGAAATTCCTCTCCATGGCCACTGCAGCTTCAGCAGGCACAACTGGCGTAGGGGCACATGTCTTCCAGAACTGAGGCAGATTCTGGTTCATTTGCATTAACCAACCAGAGTAAGGAATGCAACAAACTGTGCACTTCCTCCTGAAACCTGACAAAGGGGAACAATCAGCAACAACCCCATACAAATTGGGGAGAGAGCTTCAGGTCCTTCCCAGGGGCATCGGGAGGTGTGAGGTTCAGGGCAAGGGCAGCCTTAGATGAGGAGGCACACCCCCAGACATCCTCTTTCACTTGCCTGGTGATTCTGTCTCTTTTCTGTATGGTTTTATGAGAATCAATCCCATTCCAGGAAAACTGCATTTTCCTGACACAACCAAACCCTACACTTCTTTTTTGTTATGGTAAGAGGAAGCTGCATACCAAATTTGATGGTCCTAGCTCTTACTGTTTAGGAGGAGTTCTTGAACAAACAGGCAGACAGACAGACACAGTACAGATGCTCAGGCAAACAAACTCTCTCAAATATATAGAATCATAGAATACTAGGACTGGAAGGGACCTCAAGAGGTCATCGAGTCCAGTCCCCTGCCCTCATGGCAGGACCAAATACTGTCTAGACTATCCCTCATAGACATTTATCTAACTTACTCTTAAATATCTCCAGATTCCACAACCTCCATGGGCAATTTATTCCATGTTTGACTACGCTGACAGTTAGGAACTTTTTCCTTATGTCCTACCTAAACTTCCCTTGCTGCAGTTTAAGCCCATTGCTTCTTGTTCTGTCCTCAGAGGCCAAGATGAACAAGTTTTCTCCCTCCTCTTTATGACACCCTTTTAGATACCTGAAAACTGTTATCATGTCCTCCCTCCCCCATTCTTCTCTTTTCCAAACTAAACAAACCCAATTCTTTCAGCCTTCCTTCATAGGTCATGTTCTCTAGAACTTTAATCATTCTTGTTGCTCTTCTCTGGACCCTCTCCAATTTCTCCACATCTTTCTTGAAATGTGGTACCCAGAACTGGACACAATACTCCAACTGAGGCCTAACCAGCACAGAGTAGAGCAGAAGAATGACTTCTCGTGTCTTGCTCAAAACACACCTGTTAATATATAGTAGCTAAGAATGTTGCCTACTCTCCCTCAAATGTCCTCTGAGGGCAGAGTCACAATGCTGCAATTTATGCCTCTCTGTGGTGGGTTCAGCATAATTCCACTTCTGGAAATAACTCTGCATTATTGCGGTGCCTCACTTTTAGAATGGAAGGCATGTACCCTTTGGAAGCTTTATCCACAATGCTTCTGCTTATGCAGGTTTCTCTCATATTTAATTCAGCCTTGCAGGGGTGCTTCACTCTACCATGAAAAGAGGGGGTCTGCTTCTTCTGTCATAGGCAGCAATCACAAAACTGCCTTTGACTTCTGTGGGAACAAGAGCAAATAGCTGACATTGTAATGTGAGGTCAGTCCTTCATGTTTGCAGAGGGGACCTTTCCCCTGGAGACTATTCCCTTTTCTGTTGCCACCGTGAGGAAATTAGTAAATTCCATGGAGCTCATTTTGGCTAAGCAGGAAAATATTTAAAAATCAATCACACTGAAACATATGAACAAAGCTAGAAATGTCATCATTATTTCCATTTGCTAGTCTAAAAGATGACAAATATATTGCAGTACTGAGCCTGAATTATCGGCGGTGACTATATTAAAGTTCAGATATTTTTTCTCCTTCCAGCGAATCATTATATAACCAACAAGTATTTTTCCTTTTAGTATTTCTTCCGATTCTCTTCTCCAACTATCAAGCCTCCTTTTGTCCAAATAGGCATGTTATTTCACTTACTATCTCCTCAGGGACATTCAGTTCCCTTCCAGCTGCTGATCTATGTAGCCATTCTTTGAAGAATGCCAAGAGAATTTTCTGAGTGGCAGGTTGTCAATTTCTATAATTTATGCAAAGTATTGCATATTTCTAAAATTGTTTGTTAAATTTTTGGGGCATTATTCTGTCATAGGCTGGATTTCAAGCATTCTTTTTGCCCGATTTGAAGCTCATATAAAGATAGTATAAAGATTCTCATTGACTTTTAATAAAGACATAGTATACATCAAAGCACTTAGTCACATGTGTGACTAAGCATGTGAGTACTCCCATTGCCACAAAACCCAGTGCTTCTTCCATGAACTTCAATAACAACATCTGTATTATTATATAACACATAAGAACAGCACAGCCTTTGAAGGCAAGTTATATAAGGAGACTAAGAAAACTTAAAATGAGATATTATCCAGAGTACAGTATATTTAAATCATTCACCAATTGTTCTTGACATTTCTACTGCTCTCCATCAGAAATTTGTGTGTGTGTGTTTTTCTTCCCAAAGCTGGAGATTTGATGTAAACACTCTTCCCAAGAGATCTGGCTTTTTCTGGTATGAAGAGAATAGAATCTGGAGATATTGAGAACTTAAAATATACAGAAAGATTTTCTCCAAGTGGTAAGATTCAATAACCTCATCTGGAGTTTAGTGATGTATTACCTCTCAGCCTAGTGGTTGACCTACATGAGGCAAGGCAGTTGAGAAATGCTTGCAGTCCAGTATGCAAAGTAATTGTACCAGACTCTGTCCCTCACTAAGTGGTATGAGTGTATAACAGGCAAAAAGATGCTGTAAATTTTTCATTAAGGTAGAGAACTGGTAGTCAGGCCTCTGAATGAAAATCCTGTACTGCCACTTACTCTCTCTCTTTCCTTGGGTAAGTCTCCTACTTTAGCTATGCATCACTTTTCTTATCTACTACTAGCTTGCTCAACTCAAAAGAGTGTTGTGAAGATTCTCTAGTTGATGTTTATAAAGAGCTGTATAAAAGAAAGTTCCTCTGATTAGAGGAATTACAGAATTGCTAAATAGTATTATTAGTGTAACCACTTGGAACATCTGAAATCCAACCTGCACAGGATTTGAAGTTGAAAACTCAGTCTTTCCCCTGTGAGATATTTGGAAGCAAATTGTCCAGGGAGCTACATCCAACAGTCCTTGGATGAAAGGTTCAATTTTTAATGACCTAAAACTGCTGGAGGAATATAATGTTTTGGGAAGGAAGGGAAAATCTGGCTTGTTTGACCACACCTACATAAATTACTAAACGCATAACATTTAGTCTGTTCCTCGGGAAGGCAGTGTTCTTTTTACTTGGATCTCGCTGTTGTTATTTGAATTCCATTGGCTAAGACAGGAAAACTCTTCTAAGATATGAGAAATATTAAAGGGTCCAGAAACATAGACTCATAGATTTTAAGGTCAGAAGGGATCATTATGATCATCTGACCCCTTGCACAATGCAGGCCACAGAATCTCACCTACCCACTCCTGGAATAATCCTCTCACCTATAGCTCAGATATTGAAGTCCTCAAATGGTTTAAAGACCCCAAGATGCAAAGAATCCTCCAGCAAGTTATCCGTGCCCCATGCTACAGAGGAAGGCGAAAAACCTCCAGAGTTTTAACATTAAATAATATTAATCTTCTGAACTTTTACAGCATCTTCTGACCATGTGCTTTATAAACTCTAAAATATTAATGAATGACCAAATATTAATTAATGACCACAAGTGTTATTCTTATTTGGTATATGGGGAAATTGAAATACATAAAGGGAGATGACTTTCCCACACTGAAAAAGTCTATGACAGGGTCATAAATAGGTCTCAAATACCATGACTTTAACTAGAAGATCATCCGCCTACAAAGTTTTTTTATCCCAATTTTATGTGAGCACTGAAGAAACTAAGTCTGATCTTGCCAGCTGCTAAGAGCTTTCTGAGAGGTGCACAGGACCATCAACTCTGATTGACTTCAATGGGAGAAGATAATGTTGAAAAGATTTCTAAAGCTGTGAACATCAGGTCCTTATCTGGCAATGATATAAAGAAAAACAAATAACGAAGAAATAAAATGAAGTAGAAATGACTTGTTATAAAATGGATTCTAACTTGCAACTGCAAATTAGAATTACACCTGGAATTATAATGGTACCTTATATCTTTTATTGAACCTTAATGCTGCCTTTTATTATTCCCTATAAACTCATTGCTCACATCTGTGCTAGCACACAAAATCTTTCATTTTATGAGCACTGCCTTATGTTCAGTTTGATGCAAAATGCCTGTGCCTTATATTATTGAGCTTTGTTTTTCAGATCATATTAATGGTGAAAAAGTCCTGCTGTTGTGGAATGGAGTTACCAAACAATCTTATGAAGCAAACATGATTTGGATGTTTGTCAGATTTCTTCCTCTCCTTTCCCTCCCTTTAAAACCATGAAAGAGAGTAATTTTCCCTTAATGTAGATTTTGACTATTTAAACTTCTTGTTTAAACTAAGTGAGCCTGCAGTTGTGGCCTGCCATAAAAAGGTTGGGTGGACCATACCTCACAAAGAGAGGGGTTTTATTTTATTATCTTGAGATCCACGGTAGGCCATATTGTTACACAATGTCAGAAAACTGCCTAAACTAAATCTAGAGTTTTGATGTCAGTTGCTATGCTGAAAATCCAGTGTAATTCCTCTGACATCAGTGTAATTACTCTGGATTTATATCAGTGCAACCGAGAGGACAATCTGGCTCTCTGATTAGAAATAACGGGCAACAACATTTAATATGGGCTTAGAAAGGAGTTTTATTAAGGAAAGGTGCTTTTTGTAATCTCTTTTATATTCAGGGATTCACCTGTGATTCATTTTGCTGGGGAACTAAAGAATTTTGCCAAAATGCACACTTTAAACAAGTTCTTTCAATAAGTAAAATCTGTTTTGATTAAGAGAGTCAAGTCCTGTCTGAAAATAACTCTTTGCCAGTGCTTGAAAGCCAAATGTCCTGTCGGATTAATTCTGCTGTAGAAACACAAGTTCTCAAACCCAAAGCATAAAACAATAGGTGTGACAAAGCATGATACAGGACCTTAAAGATCCCAAAGAGTTCCTGAAGCACAGCTACTCCAGTTTTCTTATTAAAGAGATAGCATTAACATAGCTATTAGGGACTGAATGGTCTAGGGCAGAAGGGAATTCTTCATATGCTTACAGTCTATAAGTACATACATGGGTGATAAATATTCTATAATGGGCTCTTCAATCTAGCAGAGAAAGGTTTAACATGATCCAAAGGCTGGAAGGCTAGACAAATTCACACTGGAGGTAGAAGACAAGTGAAAATAAGTAACCATTGGAAGAATTGACCAAAGGTTGTGGTGCATTCTCTATCACTAGCAATTTTTAAATCAGATGTTTTTCTATAGGATCTGCTCTAGGAATTTTGGGGGAAGTTCTATGGCTAGATGATCACAATGGTCCCTTCTGGCCTTAGCATCTGCTCATTCATAGATTCCAAGTACCAACCTGGTGGCATAAAGGCACAAGAGCCTGACTCATAGTCAGGGGAGCTGACAGGATTGCCGGGATTTCCTGAGCAATGTGTGTGTATGGGGAGTGGCTCCAAACTCCCACAAGGGGCAGGGTCTCAGGTGGAAGCAGTGGGTCCCAGCTCCCAGTACTGCCCAGATGGCACAGTGCCCCACCTGCTGACCCTGAAAGTCGGCTGGAGCACACTGCATGGGGCTCTGGAGTGTATGGTGCTTCCATGGCAACACCAAAGGCCCTGGGGTTCCAGTCACCACTATTGCTGCAGTAGTCACAGCTGTGGGTGGGAGCCTCAGAGCCTTTAAAATGGGTGAACCCCTGGGTAATTGCCCCCTTTGCTCCTTCCTTTCAGCGGGCCTGCTCATAGTGAGTCTGATTCATGACTTGATGTAGCTGTGCTGCATTACTGATAAAGAGGTATGTATAGGCACAGAGCAGGCAGCGGGAAACTCCATCCCCAGGCAGCCCTCAGAGGTTGCTTGGGCAGATCTGGGAATTAAGCACTACATGATATTGTAGCGCACCTGACACAGCTGGGCCTGCTGCATCTCTGCTAAGTTGCCATCTGGACTTCCTGCTTTTCTTTCCTGAACTGCTAGAGAGCAGGCAGCAGCTTCAATCCACCCCTGTTGCTCATTAGCCAGCTAAATGCGTCACTGGTCTTTCATCATCTGTACCATATGCTGCTACTTTTGGGCCATCCATTTTAGCATCTTCTTTATGCTTCCACTTCCTCAAGTCCTGCAGTTATGAAGCCTGTTATTCGTGTCAGGAGTCAGTATGCTCAGCTCTAGGCAGCCAACCACTTCCTTGGCAACAGGCAAGAAACCCCCCTTCCTTCTCAGAGAGATCTCACTCTTTCATTTGAAATCATATCAGAACAAAGGAAACCAGATAGAGAGGGTTTGTTCAGTACCTCCAGCAGGCTACTCTACTGAAAGCAGAGTATATTAACCACCAGCAAGTCTCTCTGGATCTTACCCTCCTCTCAAGTTCCGCTGTCCCAATATTTTCCCAAGATAATATGGTCTTTCTTGATTAGGGAAAAATGTAACTGGATGCCTCATCAGGACATTGATGTCCAACTGCAGGGACTCCAAAGGGCCATACGCCACATGGAATTACCTGGAGTCAGAGCCAAATGCTCACTTCACCTCACAAGTCACACCTCAGAACCTACCCTTGCAATAAACCCTATTACCAACTCTGTCCACACATCTATACAAGTGACACCATCACTGAAACTAATCACAGAAGCCACAACATCAGGGGCTCATACAGCTGCACATGCCCTCATGTAATCTATGCCATCAAGTGCCAGCAATGCCCCTCTGCCATGTATATTGGCCAAACTGGACAATCTCTATAACAACAGATAAATGGACACTAGTCAGATATTCGAAATGGTAACACACAAAACCCCGTAGGAGCACATTTTAGCCTACCTGGGCACTCATTAATGGATTTAAAAGTAGCCATTCTTCTACAAAGGAATTTCAGGAACCAACTATAGAGAGACACTGCAAAACTGGCCTTCATTTGCAAATTTGACATGGCCTGAATAAAGACATGAAGTGAAGAGGCCATTATATTCAACAACCAAATGAAATCAAAAGCTAAGTATGGGATACTTCCAGCCCACTCAATTAACATCATTAGCACCAGCACTACCTGACAGGGTTCCCCCCCCCTTTCTTTTTCTGTTATAAATTGTGAGGTTCCCCATTTTTGCTCCACTTTGCTCATCTGAGGAAGTGAGATTTGCCCATGAAAGCTCATGATACTATATAATACAATAAAATAAAATAACCTTTTTGTTTTGAAAAACACCTCTCATTTCTTTTATTTGGGGAATATTACAATGGGGAGGGACTGGGAAAAGAACCTGGGATGGGGGAGGAGGGGACAGGAGAGCTCATGGTTGGGGCTGGAACTGACGCCTGCCTCAGGTACCTCAGGATGCTTCAGCTGCCCGAGAGGCCCCACTGCCATGTGTTCGCGGGGCTTAGTGGCCCCTGGGGGGCTAGGAGAAAAAGCCAGGAGGCAGGGGGCAGGGGTGGGTGCTGGGACATGGGGGGGTGGGTACTGGGACTTGTGAGGGCAGGTACTGGGAGTTGGAGGAGGACAGTTGCCGGGGGAGAGGGGAGGAGGTGGCTGGTGGACAACTCAATAGCTGTGACCAGGCACTCCATGGCAGTGGTGATCAAGGAGCACATGGACTTGTGCTGGTGGAACAGCTACTCCCAGATTGTCCCCTTCAGCTCCCAGTCAGCCCAGCACTCCTGGCATCCTCCTTGAAGTTCCTGTTCAGAGAACAAAGGCACTCGAGGTGTTCCTGTCTGAGGTCATTGTGGGATCACTTGCACCTGCGGGTCTTGTGGAGTTGGACGGATGGTGTGGGAGGTGATTGACGTGCTATGCTTGCAGTTGTGCCAGCTGTGAAGACAAGTGACAAGAACAGTCATCCCAGGAGACAGTGGGCATGAAGCCCAGCCCTAAGGTCTCGGTTCAGAGGATGGTGATGTCCTTCGAGAAAGGCCATCTGTGGCCTAGATAACGGGCACTTTCCTGCAGGGGCACAGATGTCCCAGGGGAGTCTCATGGGGACAAGCAGGCATGGGAAAGTGCCAGCCAGGCCAGGAGCCTGTGGGAGGAGGGGGATGGGACGGCTCTGCTTCCTTCCATGTCCTGTGTACACTGGGTCCGGCAGTGGCAGGGTCCCACAGAAAGAGAACTTCTCTCCCTGCTTGGTGGAGGAGGAGGGGAGGGTATTGGGGGAGATGTGTGTGAGCAGCAGACACTGCTTTCTGGGGAGACAGCTACTGGGTCCTCTCCTGTTCTTCCCCCTGGCAGGTTCCCACACAGGGGACCAATGTCCACTGCATCACTGTGCTTGACCAGGAGCGGATGCTGCCCAAGATTGTGAGCATGAGCCTGTGCTCTGTGCGGCACTGCTGTGTGTTTCCAAGACTCCAGCCTGCTTAGTGATGGCTTGTGGTGGGAAGGTGTCCCACCATGCAGGCCAGAATAAGGTAGGCCTCTCCAGGAACCTTGTGAGAAGGAGTGACTGGTGCTCCACGTGCATGGGCTGCTGTGTGAGCCTTAGGCCACAAAGGTCGATCAAGGTGTGCACAGATGCTCGCTGCCTGCTTCCTGCCCCTGTGTATGTGGGGGAAGTAATAGAACTCACCTGCACTGCCTTCTCCTTCTTCATCTGAATCCTGGGAGACATCCTGGGAAGGGGAACCAACTCTAGGCAGATGATGAGCTCCTGGCTTATCATAGAATCATAGGACTGGAAGGGACCTCGAGAGGTCATCGAGTCCAGCCCCCTGCCCTCAAGGCAGGACCAAGATCCGTCTACACCATCCCTGACAGATGTCTATCTAACCTGTTATTAAATATCTCCAGAGAGGGAGATTCCACCACCTCCCTTGGCAATTTATTTCAATATTTGACCACCCTGACAGTTAGGAATTTTTTCCTAATGTCCAATCTAAATGCACCTCCCTTGCTGCACTTTAAGCCCATTACTCCTTTTCCTGTCCTCAGAAACCAAGAGGAACAAATTTTCTCCTTCTTCCTTGTGACACCCTTTTAGATATTTGAAAACCGCTATCATGTCCCCCCTTAATCTTCTTTTTTCCAAACTAAACAAGCCCAGATCATGAAGCCTGGCTTCATAGGTCATGTTCTCTAGACCTTTAATCATTCTTGTCGCTCTTCTCTGTACCCTTTCCAATTTCTCTACATCTTTCTTGAAATGTGGCACCCAGAACTGGATGCAGTACTCCAGCTGAGGCTTAACTAGTGCAGAGTAGAGCGGCAGAATGACTTCACGAGTTTTGCTTACAACACACCTGTTGATACAACCTAGAATCATATTTGCTTTTTTTGCAACAGCATCACACTGTTGACTCATATTCAACATATGAATATGGGCATAGTGTCCAGGGTGGCTTGCTCCTCCTCTTTGTCATCCGCCTCCACAGCCCCACCTTCTTGGAAGCTGATAACGGGCATGTCTTAGCCGGAGTTGATGATGGAGGGCAGGTGAATCCAGCTGCTTGTAAAAGCAGCAGGCCTGCGGTGATGCTCCAGAGGGGGAATTTTGTTCCCTGGCCTTTGTGTAGTCCTGGCATGGTTGTTTAATTTTCATGCACACCTGGTCCTGGGTGCAGCTGTGCCTCTTCTGGGCCAGGCTGGCAGCCATCCAGCCATACATGTCTGCATTGCACCACCTGGTGTGGAGATCCTGTAGGTTTGACTTCTCACCTCAGACCTCGATGAGATACAGGATTTCCACACCATCCAGACCCGTGCCCTCTTTTGCCATTGGCTAGCAGCTTTGGAGGTGGCTGCTCACTTGCTTGCAGCCATGTGGAACTCAGAGGGAGCGCTCTGGTCACTCATGACTCCATAAAAGGAGGTTGCTGTGTGTCACGGTGCTGGTAGGGCCAGTGTGGTGCCACAAGCCCTTTCCATCTGCCTGCAGCTTTAAAGAATGCAGGCGAAGGGGAGTGTTAGAGTTGTCAGGGCTGTGGCCAGAGTGGAGGCCAATTATTTCAAAGTAACAGCAGCTAAGCATCCATACTAACACTATTTCGAAGTAACAATTTCAATGTAGGCATTATTCCTCATCAGAAGCGAGGGTTATTGTTTTGAAACAACAAGCCTGTTATTTTGAAATACTTTCAAAATAACGGGCTTGCTGTGTGGACACACAGCTTGATATTTCAAAGTAAAGGGGTGACAATTCAAAATAACTCCCCAGTGTAGACATGTAACAGAGTTGCCTCCATTTATCCTTCCTAATTCTTTGAGCTGCAGAAAGCAGTTTTCCTACTTATTTAATAAAGTAAATTCTAGCAGTAAATGGTTCTGCTAGGAAAGCTGTGGCAATGTATTCCTTGATCTTTCTCTTGATGTGCTTTTTCACTTACTGTCCTTTTGACTGATAATGGGACACAATAACTTGTCTCCACTGGGACTTCTGTGCCCTCCCTAGCTTCACCGGTGAGTGAAAATTGCATTGCATCAGTGTTAGCTTTTTTTACTGTAGGGGTTTCCAATGGTGCAGCCACACTGTTGGCTGGAACGTGAGTGTACATAAGACTTTTCCATTTGACCTTGCAAATACAAACCAACCCTATTCCATTCAGACCCTGATGTTTCTTTATTCCCTTTGAACTCAAAGGGAGCAGAGTGCTTATCCACATGCAACATTCAGCTCATAGGTTCTTCTTGTAATTAAAGATAAGCAGCGCTCTTTGCTCTGATATTCACAATAGTCCGTAGTTGCTGCAATGATACATTATGTTAATTACAGATTTAGGCCACTGTCTGAGGTTAAGGTGCAATGCATTTAGCAAATAAGCTGCATCTGTCCTCTGGGAAAACCATCTTTTTATAGGCTGTCAAGACTCCTTCCCCACTCTGGCACAATGAATGCAGAAGTGGGGGCCTGCAAAAGTACTCCCAAACTTTATCTTTCCAGGCTTTGATATAAATCTTCCCCCCCAAAATCTTAAAAACCTAGATTTGGGGGATAAAAATCTGCTGCCACCACCCAAGTAATAATAAGAAAACCAGGGAAGAGATCACTTGGGAAATCTCAGCTCTATAGTAAAACCAGGACATAAAAAATTAACCAATACCAGGTTAATAAAAACAAAAGAGAAAGAACTTTTATTATTACCACAATACTCCTGTTACAAGCATAATGACTAGATGGAAAAGTCACCAATTAATAAACTCATGGGAATTCCACCATGAGCCAAGAGCTTAGTTACAAATGAGAGGAAAATCCATTTTTAAATGCACAGACATCAGATTCCCATTCCCAAACCATAAAACAATAAATCCTAATGGATTTATCTAAACTTTACCCTACTTACAGAGAGTGAAGAGTCTTTTCTGGGAGCGAGACATTTTGTCTGTCCCCCTCAGTAGCTGCACAGATACTGCCCAGGGACAAAGTAGGGGGAAAAACCAAAAATTCCTTTGTCTCAGTTTGAAATCCTCTCTGCATTTCTATTGGCTGAGCAGATACCTGGCCGGGTAAAGTTAACCCCTTAGTCCCCAGGCTGCTGCCCATCCCTCATGGTCATGACATAGGCATATATATGAAGGCTGCAAATGATCAAAAATGATTTTCACAGGAGGGATGGAATTTTGTCGTTTGCCTTGTATTATTGTTTCTGGGACAGTTCATTGTGTATTCAGTTCAAAAGGGAATGCAGTAACTTCGTGGATACCAAATGCCAACTGTGGGATGCTACACATTGCTACATACTGTAGGGGTGTTATATTGGCTTGGTCAAAGCCAAGAACCATTACAGATCTCCCAAGGAAACCTGCTCTCACAATATTCCCAATATTCCCAAACCAAAGAGGTTTGGATAAATTTGAGATCAGCATAAACTCCAAGATTTTTCTCCTCTGTAAATATATGAGAATGGGATAAACAGCCCTGGGTTGAGATATTGAGGAAAATAGAATATCGCTGTTATTGCACTTGGCTTTCAGGTATTTGAGTCTAACTCAAAGCATGGTCATAACTTACTTCCCTTTCAGAGGTCACTAGACAGTAAGACTCAGGAGCACTACTGCATTTAAACACTTTGGATGAAATCCTGGCCCCTTCGGAGAATTTTGCCATTAATTTCAGAGGGCCAGAATTTCACACTTCAAAGCTTTATCAGTATCCCCCAATCATCTCAACAGAGTGAAAACAACACAATTGTTCCTTTTCAATGTGAGTCGTCAGGCAGCATGGAGATGCATGTTCTCTGCCAGCATTTGCCATCTTCTCTTACCCATTTATCTAGTTTTTTTTCTTTATTTCTTTAAGCACCAGTTGTGTGCTCAGCCCATCCCATGACACAAATTGACCTTTATTTCCCTGAAATTCACTAACTACTAGATGCTTTTATTGCACCAGGGACCAACTGGGAAGAGAATCCAAAGTAGCAAATACCTATTTATGGAAGCAAGCATTTACTTCTGATGGATGTGGGACTCAGAGGTGTGGCGAGAACTGTACCCATTCAGCTCTAATACCAAGGGCTAGTCAGTCTGGGCAAGCACTAAATGAGGAAAGTGCTTGAGAGGCCCACAGTTCTTTCTTTATGCCAATCAATGCCATTGGTGTTAGTTTCAGAGGGGTAGTCATGTTAGTCTGTATCTGCAAAAATAATGAGGAATCCTGTAGCACCTTAAAGACTAAAGCCATGTCATCACTTGCAGGAAGATTGACACTGAGGTGTTTGATTTTCCGGCGTTCGATTTAGCACATCTAGTAAAGACCTGCTAAATCAAATGCTGATGGTGCTTGCTTCAGCACCTGTACTCCTTTTTCTCATGAGGAGTAAGAGAAGGCGACAGGAGCATTTCTTCCATTGGGCTCCCGCTGTGAGGACAGCACTGAAGATCAGCTTAAGGTATGTTGACTCCAGCTAGATTTTTACGTAGCTGGAATTGCGTATCTTAAGCCGACCTTCCCCTGTAGTATGGACCTGATCTACAAGATTTATTTGGGCATAAGCTTTTGTGGGTAAAAACGTCTTTGTTAGATACACAGTGACCACAGGGCTCATCATTATTACTGGTGTTCGTGTAGACATTTTTCATTGGATTTTCAAAGCTGCCAATTAGGCAGCTAAGTGAAAGGCACTCTGCTCAGCACTCACTATGAAAGAGTGCCCTGGGCCTTGTCATCTTCTATAGAGAAGCGATGGACATCTACATTGTGGTGCATTGGTTTCACAATTCATTTATGTCGACTTAGTAACTGACAGTCATCTTTTCTCTTATTTATATCACATTTTCACTGGCATGCTGGGATCATATTCGAAAGTAAAAATTTCTCACACATTATGCATTACGCCTCACATTTTGATGAAGGGCTGTTACTTACCACCCTATGTAAAGCAGTCCGATCATTTGTAGTGGATCATACATAAATGGTTGGATTAGACATGGGTATCAAAGAATCAGTTGAACTACATTGAGTTACATGGTTCTCTGCAAGTATCTCGGTGTAAGTAGCTAGATCAACTCTTGAAAATTGCAAGCCATTTTTAATTAGAAAGGTCGTTTCATGGTTGGCTCCTCCTTCCACTATTAGTGTTAGGATCATGACTCCCAGACAAAGCCACCAGTGCAACCTAGAGTTCATATCACTTGCACACATATACGTGATAAATTCTAAATGAGAACAAAATGAAACTGTCTCATACTGAGCCATCTGAATTAACTACTAGCTCAGTGACAGAATCGTCTGCCCTTTGTTAAACACATCTTTCTTTTACGTGATCTTAAACCTCTCTTTAAAGGCTTGTGATGAAGAGTAAACTTATGTTGGTCACAAAATCTTAAATTCTTGAGCTCTGACACATTTAAAGATCATGTGAAGGTGCAGCCCCATTAAAAATGTCTTGTTTGGAATGTCAAATGTATCTCCTCATTTCTGGTATCACTGACTAACATTGCCAGTTGTGGTTGGATGTACTCCTCAAAGATTTATCATGCGACAATTTTTAATTAAAGATTAATTCTTAATTTTTGGTGACTCAAGGACAATCCTGGAGATCAGGCCCATTGACGGGGAGGCAAAAGGGGCAACTGTTCCAAGGCCCAGCAATTCAAAAGGGCCTGGAGCTCCTGGCCACTGCTACTCTAGCAGCAGCCAGGGCCCCGGGCTCTTTAAATCGCTGCTGGATCCCCAGATTATGTGAACGAGAGGCAGACAGTGTGATGGCCCCAGGCTGGGGGTGGGGTAGTCACATGTAGAATCATGTGGGAAGATCACGTTGTCCTTCTTAGCTGGTGCCTCCTCCCCATACTGGTAAGAAATTCAGTCTACTTGCGCTACTGAATATAGCACATCCTTTTTACCCTCTTCTCCCATTACAAACATAACCAAGGAATTTATTAATGTTTTGTTTGCAAGTTGATACCTAGTCCCTCGTTTTGTTCATTTAATTATCTTTTAAAAATAGCTATTTCTTATTAATGTATGGCTCTTCTCTTCTTTCTCTTCTTTCTGTTTGTGAGATTTGAGATTTTTATTTTTGTATTTTGTTTTTGTTTTCATGGCTTGAAATATTCTTTACAAACATGTCTACTACAATGATCTCTGATGCTGTCACCTGTTTAGGCTTAGCTGGGATGTAACTTCACAATTTTGTCACCTATTTCTTCAGTGTTTCTCAGGAAACATATTTTTTGTAATCCACTGCCAATCTCTATTGGCCAATCCCTTACTTATGATTTTGGAAAATGGACTTTCTATAGCAAGAATCACGTGAAAAATCACATGAAAAGATTTCAATCTCTGAGAATCATAAAAATGACATTTTTATAATTTCCTACATCAAATTTCCACACAATTTTCAATGAATTGTGACTAAAATATGGTAGAAAAATGATAACAAATCCCAATTATTTGGGGCCTGGTCCCTGCAAACTTTGAAACATGTATTTAACTTCATACATGTAAGTGTTCCCATTGCATTTGATGGGACCATTCTCATGCATAATAGCAGTAATGGAAGTAGAACAATTTATAATGTGGTGGAGTCTTTATGATTTATAGTTGTTAGGTCAATTTACAGTTCTTTAAGCCATCAAGGACCATGATGAGATCATCTAATCTGATTTCCACATTGCACTCAGTTACTTCTGTATGGAACTTGTGTTTGGCTCAAGCACGTTTTCCAGAAAGTCATCCAATAGTGATTTGAAGACATCAAGATATGGAAAATCCCGCACTTACCTTGGTAGTTTGTTCCAGTAATTAATTGTCCTTACTATTAAAAATGTGTGCCCTATTCTGATCTGAAGTTGTCTGTCTTCCACTTCCCGCAATTCATTCTTGTTATGTCTTTCTTCACTGGATTAAAGGGCCCTGACTTCCTTAGACTTCCTTAGACTAAAGACTTTTATACTGTAATCAAATCACCTTTCCATCTTCCTTTCGGTAAATTGAACATATTAAGTATCTAAGGATATGTCTACACTACCCCCCTAGTTCAAACTAGGGGGGGTAATGTAGTCATACAGAGTTGCAAATGAAGCCCGGGATTTGAATTTCCCGGGCTTCATTTGCATAAAGCCGGCTGGCGCCATTTTTAAATGCTGGCTAGTTCGGACCCCGTGCCGTGCGGCTACACGCAGCACAGACTAGCTAGTTCAGATTAGGTTTCCTAATCCGAACTAGCTGTACACCTCGTCCCTCATTGTAAGTTCCTCATTGTAATTTCCCAAATTATGTTTGTGGCTTTTCATTGCACCTCTTCATTTTTTCAACTTTTTAAAAACTGTGGACACCAGAATTAGACACAGTATTCCACTCATCTGGATATTAGTGTTACAACTGCCTTAAAAAGAGATAAAATCACTTCCCTGCCTAGATTATAGATCCAAGTATTGCATTAGCACTTTCTGCCCTAACATCAGACTGGGAGCTCATGCTGAGTTAGTGAGCCGCTGTAACCCCTAAATCCTTTTCCAAATCATGCTTTTGAGGATTCAGTCCCCCATTGGGTATGCATGGCCTTCATGCCTTGAATGTGTGACCTCACATTTGGCTACATTAAAGCACATTTTGTTTCAATGGGCCCGGTTCACCAAAAGATCCAGATTGCTCTTTGAGATATTCAGTCATCACACATTCTTAAAGCTTCAGAGGGGTCATCTGAAGAAGTGGGTTGTGCCTACAAAAGCTCATGATATCATCTACATGTTTTCTTAGTCTCTGAGGCGCTGCAACACTATTTGTTGTTTTTTAAGTTTTTACATTCTTAAAGCATTTGCAGTGCTCTGCTTATTCTGTGTCTAGTTCCTGTGTCTGCCTATATTGTTACTGATTTGTCTAGGGTTTCCCTATTTAGATATTTCTAAATAAATTGAATCAGTGCTTGTGGTTTACTTCATGCTGTTTACCTATATTTATATATGTTACACAGTGAAGCATATGGCAAACCTGAAGTTAGACTATACATTTTGACTGTGAACCATATAAATATGAAAGAAGGGAAATCCAATCTGTTATGCAAACGCACAAACTTGTCAGTAAATAGTCTAATAATGCAGAGAAAAAGCTGTAACATGATTTTATTCTGGTATAGCTCAGTAAATCTGCATCTATGAGTCTGAGTGTATTAAATACTCTTTGCCGAAAAGAAGCATCCAGCAGAAAAACATTGAAAACCTTAATACTTTTAGATGGCAGAAAACAAATAAAAATAAAACAAAAAATGACCGCAAAATGATACAAAATTCATAATATATTTGTGTACATGATTTAATCCCAATGTGCTCTTTTAATAGTGTCCCAATATTAATAAGACAGGTGTTAAAATAAATGTTGTCACTGAATTAATGTTATAAGAAGGATAAATATGAAGGAAGATGTTGCAGTAGCAACATATTTGTAAGGGTGACCTTCTAAAGAGCTGAAAAAATATTGGTGTCTACCACCTGTATTATGCACCTACTTAAAAAAAGTAAGCACATGAAAGAATGTATAATAGTTTTAATTCTATTTATATTGGGGATGCTCAATTAGAAAGGACAGGCATCACAGGTGGTTTAAGTCGTATGAGATAATCAATGCCTCAGGGCTCTTTCTGAATTCCAGGCAAGGAATATGTCAGGGAAATGTATCTGTGTGCACATGGTGCCAAATCTGTGCAGCAAGGTAGGAGACCAAAAGGACAACTGAGTTTATAGATACAAATGTATGGCAGGTGCACTATGTCCTTGTATTTCCATACAAAATTTGCAAAACTGTACCTGAAAGAGGACCTTTATGGTATGGCTACGCACTGTAATACCTTCACCATTACTCAAATTTTAAAGGAGCCCTTTCTAATATGTAGTATACAGTCAGAAGAGGGGAAGAACTGCAAGTAGCTATGATGTATGCAGTAGGGTTGGCTAGTATAATAGAAAATTGTTCTGGCACAGGTTTGTCATCATTCAAAGTGATTTATCATCTGACAGTGCAAACATACTTTTTGGGGGGATGAGGGACTGAACAGTTGTTCCAAGGTCCCTTAAGACAGAAGATATTCTCTTTTTTAAAATGCATCTTTTCTTGACTGTATTGCATTGAAGAAATATGCATAAGGCCCACAAATAATCCCAAATTGTATAATATTTGGTCTTATTCTAGCTTCTTCTTTCCATTAGTCCCCCATACCTCTTGACAAAGGGACTGAAAAACTGTTTTGCAAATCATCACTGTTCTCAGGTGTACCGGCTACGTCTACACTGGCAGCTTCTTGTGCAAGAACTCTTTTGCAGAAGAGTTCTTGTGTAAAAACTCTTCCACAAGAGTGCATCTACACGGGCATGTGCCTTTGCGCAAGAGCATCCATGCCAGTGTAGACACTCTCTTCCGCAAGAAAGCTCTGATGGCCATTTTAACCATAGGGGCTTCTTGTGCAAGAAATTCATGTTGACTATCTACACTGGCCTCTTCTGGAAGAGCTCTTGCACATGAGGGCTTATTCCTTGTGGGGAGAGGAATAACTCTTCCAAAAGAAGCCCTGTTTTACAATGCTAAACTGTAAATTTACTTCTGGAAGAACACTTGTGCAGTGTAGACAACCAGCAAGTTTTTGCGGAAAAACGGCTGTTCTTCTGGAAGAAGCTGCCAGTGTAGACGTAGCCTGACCAGTGTTTAGGTAGTTCAATCTCTTGTGACAGGGTCTGGTCCAAAGCTCTTTAAAGTCCTTGTTTTCAGTAGGCTTTGGAATGGGTTCTGTTGCATTCTCTTGTTCTACCGACTTCATCACCATCGTATCTGAGCACCTTGTAGAAGTTCATTCTGACATGAATAGCATTTGAGTTTTTTGTCATTTATTTGTAATTGATCTAGTTGAAGGTAAGGTCAAAGAAGCCTGTCTTGCACCTAGAATGGAAAGTGGTGAGGTCTGAGATGGTTCTTAGTTCTTATATAAGTTCATCACATAGCTTTTGACCAGCACCAGAGGCAGCCTGGTTTTGTGCACACATGGGGTGAACATCTCTGCTGTGTTGGGATGGAGTTATCATCACAGTCATCATCTCCAAGCTCTAGCTCAGTTTTTAGCTATCCCAAGCCAAGGCCACTGAGTACCTTGAAGCCAAGGAAGAAGACTTTGCACTTGATTGATAGTCTATAGGAAGCCATAGAAAGGGGAGGAGAGTAGATTGGATGTACTCACAGAAGCCTGCCTTGTAAAAAGGTGCTTTGTTATGTTCTGAAGTAATTGCAGTTTTCTAACAGCTGATGGCTTCATACCAAGGACGTACTGAATTGCTGCAGTCTAGATAAGATGATGGAGTGTGTAATGCAGGCCACTTCATCATCCACGAGGGTGAGATGGAGTCTTGTCATCAGTCAGAGATGGTAGAAAGTGTTATTCATGCTCACTGCTGTGTACTACAAAATGTCAGCAAGGAATCAGATAGCACACCTGAACTGCAGAATGAATTTGCTGGTTGTGGTCACTTTTCTGCTAAGCCCTAGCTCAACTAGATTATCATGTTGTTATCGTATGTCATGACAGAAAGATGAAAGTCATAACACAAATACTAGTGGCTCACCAAATGAAATTAATGGGCAGCAGGTTTAAAACAAACAAAAGTACTTGTTTTTCACACAACAAACAGTCAGCCTGTGGAACTCCTTGCCAGAGGATGATGTGAAGGCCAGGACATTAACAGGGTTTAAAAAAGAACTAGATGGAGGCCAGGTCCATCAATGGAAATTTGAAGGGATGAACAGTGATGGTGCCCTTAGCCTCTTTTTCCAGAAGCTGGAAATGCAACAGGGGATAAACTTGATGATAATCTATTGGGTTCATTCCTTCTGGAGCATCTGTAGTTGGCCACTCTTGGAAGGCAAGATATTCGGCTCGCTGGACCTTTGGTCTTACCCAGTATGTCTATTCTTACACAATAATACCATTTTTTGCTTTGCACCGAGCAATTCAAACCGTAACAATGGGTTTAGATCCGGGGATTCTAACATCCCCTTCAGTGTTTTAGAGGTTCAGAATATGAGGCTCCAGTTCTGGCATAACTGCAGATAAAAGAAGCCTGAGAAGCAGGCCTGCCTATGGGAGAGTGGAGCAGGCAAAAAGGGATGTTGCCCCAGGGATTCAAAGAAGCCCAGGATTCCCAGCAGTGGTTGCAGCCCCAGGTCCTTTATATCACCACCATCCCTGTGGCGTGCTCTATGCGGCTCTCAGGGCTGGGGAGCAAGGCCCCCTCACCTTTCCTGGGGGACTGAGTAGGCTGTTGGGAACCCTGCTTAGAAGGTTGAAGGCAGATCATCACAAACAGAAGTCACTGGGGGAAAAAAATTACAGCAATCTTGTGCAATCATTTAGTTTGTCTGGTTCCCAGAACTGCTGTGCTCCAATTTAATAATAATAATAATCATCATACATAGGTGTCTTTGTCATGTCAGGGACTGTAAGCAAGAGAATGCAGCCAAAGGGCTGTAAATGTGAGTGAGAGGTTGTAGAACAGAAAAGGAACTAGAGCAGAGAGTTTCCAGAGATTTGCATGGGAAGCGCACAGCTGGATCTCCTTAACAGCCCTGCACTGAAAATGCTTCCCTGACCACGTGATGTTACACCATTATAATGATATCAGGAGCTGTGTGAGCAGCAGGATGGAAGAGACACTGCAAGGACCCTTTTCTCCCTTTCCCCCGAGTGCATGAGTGCAAAGACCAGCCGAAATATAAGTCCTATTGTATTTAGAGTAGAAGGGCGAGTCATGGAGCTGGCCATGATAGAATCACCCCAAAACCTGAGGCTCCTCCAGCTTCCATGCCTGCCATTTTCCTACACTCAGTGTAAGGGACTGCATGCAAAAACAACAAAAGGGGCAGCAGTAGCTGCTAAAGTGTGTAGTTCTGCAGCACTCCTAGGCATTTAGCTCTGAAGAGGTACTGCCCGACTGTCCATCTGTGAGCCTATTGGAAGGTTATGTTTTTTAATGCTCTAATGAAGGTCTGAATGTATTAATAACACCCCAACCACAACATGGCTACGTCTACACTGGCCCCTTTTCCGGAAGGGGCATGTTAATTTCACCTATCGTAGTAGGGAAATCCGCGGGGGATTTAAATATCCCCCGCGGCATTTAAATAAAAATGTCCACCGCTTTTTTCCGGCTTTTAAAAAAGCCGGAAAAGAGCATCTACACTGGCCCCGATCCTCCGGAAAAAGCGCCCTTTGAAGTAGGAATAAGAGCCTCCGGAAAAGGGCGCTTTTTCCGGAGGATCGGGGCCAGTGTAGACGCTCTTTTCTGGCTTTTTTAAAAGCCGGAAAAAAGCGGCGGACATTTTTATTTAAATGCCGCGGGGGATATTTAAATCCCCCGCGGATTTCCCTACTACGATAGGTGAAATTAACATGCCCCTTCCGGAAAAGGGGCCAGTGTAGACGAGCCCCATGTGTTTTCTTTTGCCTTTTCTCCTCCTGCAGGATTAGAGCTCTGTTGAAAGAGGTACATTGCAGCTCGTCTCTAAGAACGGTCTCTCATGTATGCTCACAGGTTACCTTTCCTCAGACCCAGAGTATGAAGCTTTAATTGCTCAGAGGGTGAGTCAAATCTTTGCAAAAGTTTCTGCGTTCGATTTTTTCCTCAGAACCAGTGCAAGAAAAGAAATTTGTGAGCACATTTAAAGGCAAAAACTTGACTTTCATAAGCAGCAGCATGTGTGTGTGTGTGTGTATTTGTTAGTCTCTAAGGTGCTATAGGACTACTTGTTTTTTTAAAGAAAAGTGACTTCATGGAAACAACATGCTCAAAATAACAAACAGTGGAACTTGTGATTGGTGCCATTTTGCTCCTGCTGCTTATGGAAGTCAGTTAAGCTATTTCGAAATAAGCTACGCAATTGATGTAGCTCATTTTGTGTAGCTTATTTCAAGTTAAGCCCTGCTGTGTGGTTGCATTCTCAGGGTGTGTCTACACTACATCCGTAGCTCAAAATAAGCTACACAATTTGAGCTACACAAATTGTGTAGCTTATTTAGAGTGCATTTCAAAATAACTTATTTCAAAATTTGGCCCTGTCTAAAGATTTGCATGGTCTATACAGCACCCAATTTCAAAACAGAATGCTATTCTAAAACGTTCCTTAATCCTCGTGGAATGAAGTTTGTGAGGATGTCGGAATAGCCAGCCTGTAATTCGAAAGCTATTTCAAAATAACAGGTTTGTTTAAAAGACACTGAATAGCTATTTTGGGATACTGGAAGTACTGCAGTGTAGATGTAGCTAAGGTATTTCAGGACTACTCATTTTTTTTAAGTACCAGATGTCAGCCGATGGTCAGGGCTCCCTATATCTGTCCCTTAAGACCGGCTGAAGTTCTTTTAAATTGTGCTTGGTTCTATTACAGCAACTGAAGGAGTCAGGTTAAAACTTAAACAGTTACAGGTTTATTTGAGGAAGCTTATAAATCATATGGTTGCAATGGCTATTGTTCTATTTCTTAACTACTAGCAAAATATAGATCTTAAAATGGTTACAAAGAAGATAAAGATAGAAAAATAGAAATAATGGTACCAAGTAACAGCTTACTCTTTCTATGTGTACACTTAAGACAGAGGACCACATCCAGGTACAATTTTTACCCCCTTCTGTGCCTCTCGACTCCAGCATGTCAGGCCAGGGCCGGTCCCTCAATTCCTAGGAAAGATGAAAATACGAGGTGGGTGTCCCCATAGAACCTCAGGAGGTCAAACACCTAACCCGACCAGCAGGTAGAGGGTAGAATGACACTCCAAGTGATAGAAATGTAGCCGTGTTAGTCTGGGGTAGTTGAAGCAAAATGCAGGACAATGTAGCACTTTAAAGACTAACAAGATGGTTTATTAGATGATGAGCTTTCGTGGGCCAGACCCACTTCCTCAGATCAAATAGTGGAAGAAAGTAGTCACAACCATATATACCAAAGGATACAATTTAAAAAAATGAACAAATATGAAAAGGACAAATCACATTGCAGAACAGAAGGGGGATGCGGGGGGGTGGGAAGGGGGAGGAAGGAAGGTAAGTGTCTGTGAATTGCTGATATTAAAGGTAGGGAGAGTGGGATGTTTGTGAGTTAATGGTATTACAGGTGATAATTGGGGAAACTGTCTTGGTAATGGGTGAGAAAGTTCAAAGACTTGTTAAGTCCTTGTTGGTAAGTGTCGAATTTTAACATGAATGACAGTTCAGAGGATTCCCTTTCAAGTGCAGATGTAAAAGGTCTTTGTAGCAGAATGCAGGTGGCTAAGTCATGTGCTGGACCTATCTTATATACTCATGGGGTCACGTATTTCTCTTTCTTGTCTGTCATGCCAAATGGGGCTGGTCTGTCTTTTGTGAGAGAGGGAGTTGTGAACTTAATTTACACTTGTAAGAGAGATAACTAAATTGGAATTACTGGGGATTCTTTTCTCAGTGGGAAATTCCTCTCCCAGGGACTGTGTGTGTGTTCGAATCAACATAGGTGCCAGCCGGTGGCAGTTCTCGCAGCCTCAAGGCCAGCTTATTGCCTTAATCGCTCTCTCCTCATATCTATGTTTTCAGCTTCTCAGGATCAGATGAGCCAGCATAGACTATGCTGATTTTACTGCTCCTTCTCTGCCCTGTATGCTTCAGAGAGGCAAATAAGATGGATGAGATGGGGGGGGAGGGGCAGTCTGTCTGGCTACACCAGACTAACACAGCTACCCCTCTGGGACTTTTAAATATGCAAGTCATTTCTCTTTGTGATTACGCAGGTATAAATCAGAAAAGACTCAACTGAAGTAAAATTTACTCTGGTGTAAGTGAGAGGAAAATCCCCCAATCTGTGCCACAAACAAACAAGCCCCTAAAAAAGCAACTCAAACACTTGTTAGTATCAAGAAATACCCATAGCTACAGTTTTGATGGGGATTTGCACAAAGCTATTTCTGTTCAAAGCAGCATACAAGAGGAAGCTACAGCTCCAAGGTTAAAAAGTAAACCAGAAATGGCTAACTGTGGCTTTAAAGTTACAGTTTGCACTATCAGTGTAAAAAGCCCAGAGAGAATCATTCATAACCTCCAGGACCTCCAGAGGAATGCTTCCCACCCAAGTGGTTAAACTACCTTTTAATGTGCTTCACCCTGTATGATTTCCTACCCAGACTTTATTGGCTGGTGAAGTGGGGTAAGGTTAAATAGGTAGTACAACAGAATTCAACAGTTCAAGCAGCATTCTCCTCCCCCACTAAATAGTGTAGAAATATTTTAAAGGGGTTATCCTCCCCAAACACACCTTTCTTTATAGAGCTTGTTGTGTGACTAGAAAACAGGTGACCTTTTGCAGCCCTGCTGGAGTTTCTGCTCATTCCTGAGCCTTAGCACCGCAGGGGAGTGTGGAAATGAGAGATCTCCTCTCCTTGATGTGTGAGCTCAAAAAAGGCCAGTCACAGCCTGACAGAAAAAATTACTTTGAGTGTATTTTTCTGAGCACTAGAATGCACATTTTATATGAAGGAAATGTTTAAACATTATGTGTCAAGCAACAGTGTCTTTCTTTGCCCTGCCCTGCCTGAAACAGAAAAACAGCCCTTCTGAGTTCTTTTTAGCTCAGGGGTGGGCAATAATGATTTATGGGGGTGCACTGCCAGATATTGAAATGTGATCAAGGACTGCACTTTTCTACGGAGTGGGTCTGGAATGGAGTTTGGGTTTAGAAGTGAGCTTGGGATAGGGACCTGGGGTGCAGGAGAGGGTGTGAGATCTGAGGAGTTTGGGTGAAGGAGGTGGCAAGGAATTGGGGTGCAGGGTCTGGAAGAGATTATGGGTGCAGGAGAGGTTTCTGGCCTAGGATAGGAGTGTAGGAGGGTGTGCAGGGCCTGCACTGTCCCCAGCACAATCTCTCAGCTCCCATTGGCTGCTTTCTGGCCAATAGGAGCTGAGACATTGTGCTGGGCATGGGGACAGCATGCAAAGCTTCCCCCCCACTGTGTGCAGCATAGAGAGCCACAGGGAGCATCCAGCCACTTTGATTGCAGGCTCTGTGCTGCAGTGGCAGGCTGCAAGCTGGATTAAAAGGCTTGGCAGGCTGGATCTGGCCCACCCCTGTTTTATCAGTATAACAACTTCATTAGATAGGAAAGCACCTAAGTTAAGTTTTATAAGAGATGCTGGCTAACCTAACTGGGGTGGCATAATAGAGAACTTAGTTCACCTGTGCATGGTAGGGCTCTCCTTGCAAGTATTAAATCTTGACTTTGGGAGCTTAGGGAGAGCTAGGACTGCAGCATATGGATGTATTTATCTATGAAAGGATTTATGTAAAACATTATTTCTCAGAGCCTCGTTTTTAGTGCAGAGTTCAGATGGATTTTAAAGATGTCATCTGTTTTGTGTGGATGACATTTTTTTACATGAGAGGAAAAAATACCTTTTTAGAGAAAATACCTGTACCTAAACAATCAAATTTGCTAGGTGATAGACTTTAGCATTATCATTTATTTTTTCGCATTATATTAGAACCTGTAGACTCTATTTTATCAGGTACAAATATACACTCAGGAAGCAATGACACTGCCACAACCAATTTATCATCTGTTTGTTTGTTTTTGTTTCAAAACCAAAAATCCTCTAACAATCCAGCATGGAAAAAAATTGATATTCTGGTTTTCATTATTTTTTGTGTCTTTAAAAACTATTTTGTACTCTTCCTTTCTTCCTATGGCCTCTTTTAAATTAAAAGGAACAAAAAGGGGAAAGAAATAAAACTAGCAATTTTTTGGGTGAAGGGGTGCTGAAAATATTGGATTTTTTAAATTCAGTGCTTGTGAAATATGCGCGTTATTTTCCAACCAGCATTAGTGCTTATATATATTTATGCTAGGTGGACTACATTGTTGAAACGCCAGTAGAAGGGATGCATGGGCAAGTTTGGGGGCATCTCTGCATTCCTTTTCCCCTGTTTGCTAGCACTTACTTGGATAATGTTTCTTGAAACTGAGCAATTTATATTTTCTTATGCAACTTGCAAAAGTGAAATGACAGGATTTTTCTTTTAATGTGGGGAAGTGGATGGTGCAAAACAAAGCAACAGGAAATGCTATTGCAGAGTCACTGTCTGGTTTTTGTTGCTCAGTAGTGAAAGAAAAACTGGAACTGTGTAAGGGCTGATGAACTATCCATCTCCACTCTAATCACTCTCACTGCCTTACCCAATCTTTCTACTGTGTAATAATGTAATGCCAACAGGTGGAATCAACGTTGGCCCTCTGGCTCTGAGTGCATGAGCTTCTACAGCCTCAGCTGAGAGCCAAATTACTTTTAGCTCAAGCTGTGGAGGACTCTCTTTCTCTCTGCAAGTGGTCTAAATGCCATTACATGGGACAGTGAACCATGCTCAGTAGGTGTGTGGGTTACACCAACATGTCAGGAAGCTGTGAAGATGAGCTAAGTGCTGTGCTGGGGATAGAGGATGTATATGCTTCCCAAATCTTTTCCTTGTGCAGCAGAAAACTAAAGTTTAAAGCAGACTTTAAACTTCATCTTGGGACTTCAGAATCCCCAGGAAATCATAGAATCATAGAATACTAGGACTGGAAGGGACCTCGAGAGGTCATCGAGTCTAGTCCCCTGCCCTCATGGCAGGACCAAATACTGTCTAGACCATCCCTCATAGATATTTATCTAACCTACTCTTAAATATCTCCATAGATGGAGATTCCACAACCTCCCTGGGCAATTTATTCTAGTGTTTGACTACCCTGACAGTTAGGAACTTTTTCCTAATGTCCAACCTAAACCTCCCTTGCTGCAGTTTAAGCCCATTGCTTCTTGTTCTATCCTCAGAGGCCAAGATGAACAAATTTTCTCCCTCCTCCTTATGACACCCTTTTAGATACCTGAAAACTGCTATCATGTCCTTCCCTCCCCAATCTTCTCTTTTCTAAACTAAACAAACCCAATTCTTTCAGGCTTCCTTCATAGGTCATCTTCTCTAGAACTTTAATCATTCTTGTTGCTCTTCTCTGGACTCTCTCCAATTTTTCCACATCCTTCTTGAAATGCGGTGCCCAGAACTGGACACAAACTCCAACTGAGGCCTAATTAGCGCAGAGCAGAGTAGAAGAATGACTTCTCATGTCTTCCTCACAACACACCTGTTAATACATCCCAAAATCATGTTTGCTTTCTTTGCAACAGCATCACTCTGCTGACTCATATTCAGCTTGTGGTCCACTATAACCCCTAGATCCCTTTCTGCCGTACTCCTTCCCAGACAGTTGCTTCCTATTCTGTATGTGTGAAACTGATTGTTCCTTCCTAGGAGGAGCACTTTGCATTTGTCTTTATTAAACTTCATCCTGTTTACCTCAGACCATTTCTCCAATTTGTCCAGATCATTTTGAATGATGACCCTATCCTCCAGATTAGTCGCAACCCCTCCCAGCTTGGTATCATCTGCAAACTTAATAAGTATACTTTCTATATCAATATATAAATTGTTGACGAAGATATTGAACAGAGCCGGCCCCAAAACAGACCCCTGCAGAACCCCACTTGTTATGCCTTTCCAGCAGGATTGTGAACCATTAATAACTACTCTCTGAGCCAGTTATGCACCCACCTTATAGTAGCCCTATCTAAGTTGTATTTGCCTAGTTTATTGATAAGAATATCATGAGAGACCATATCAAATGCCTTACTAAAGTCTAGGTATACCACTTCCACCGCTTCTCCCTTATCCACAAGACTTGTTATCCTATCAAAGAAAGCTATCAGATTGGTTTGACATGATTTTTTCTTTACAAATCCATGCTGGCTGTTCCCTATCATCTTGCTATCTTCCAAGCGTTTACAGATGATTTCCTTAATTACTTGCTCCATTATCTTCCCTGGCACAGAAGTTAAACTAACTGGTCTGTAGTTTCCTGGTTGGCTCTTATTTCCCTTTTTATAAATGGGCACTATATTTGCCCTTTTCCAGTCTTCTGGAATCTCTCCTGTCTCCCATGATTTTCCAAAGATGAGATAGCTAGAGGCTCAGATACACATCCCCTATCAGCTCCTTGAGTATTCTAGGATGCATTTCATCAGGCCCTGGTGACTTGCAGGCATCTAACTTTTCTAGGTGATTTTTAACTTGTTCTTTTTTTATTTTATCTTCTAAACCTCCCCCCTTCCTACTAGCATTCACTATGTTAGGCATTCCTTCAGACTTCTCGGTGAAGACCGAAACAAAGAAGTCATTAAGCATCTCTGCCATTTCCAAGTTTCCTGCTACTGTTTCTTCCTCCTCACTGACCAGTGGGCTTACCCTGTCCTTGGTCTTCCTCTTGCTTCTAATGTATTTATAAAAAGACTTCTTGTTTCCCTTTATTCCTGGGAGAGTGTTCACATTCCTTTGCATCTGCCTGTAGTTATTGCCTTTCAGATGGGATGGCCATAGCCCTCTCAATTTTTAAAGGCCATAAGGGCCAGTGATGGGTGGAAGAGAGTGGAAAGGAGCATGTGGGAGTAGAGTCTTAGGGGTAATTGAGGGTACAGGAGCCAGGGTTATGGGGAAAAGAACTGGGGGCACATTTTGGGCACTGGTGGCCTCCCACTTTTAGGGATTTTCTGCCATTCCAGTTTTCAGAACTCCAAAAATGCATAATTGTCACATTTTGTAGGCTCCATGGAAATAATTTCTAATGGGATATGCATAGGACCCTACCAAATTCATGGCTGGGGAAAATGCATTACAAACAATGAATTTGTGCATAGACTATTTGTATAACTGTAGAATGTAGGAGACCTAATCATAGACCAGGACCCCAATGAATGAGACATGCTCCAAATGTAGAACAAAGAACTTATAGTCTAAATACAAAATGAGAGACAACTGATAGGAGCACATTGGCATAATGTGGTATTGCCACCCATACTTCTGCACTGCTGCTTGGAGGGTGCTGCCTTCACAGATGGGCACCCAGCCAACAGCTGCCACTCTCTGGCTGCCCAGTTCTCAGGATAGAGCAGAAGTAAGGGTGGCTATACCACAACTCCTCTGTAAAATAATATTGGAACTCCCTTCAGCTCCCTTTTGGGTCAGGACCCCCAATTTCGGAAACATTGGCCTTACCTTTGAAATCTGTTTAGCATAGTGTAAAATCCCACAAAAAACAGATTTCACAGGGGGGAAACAAATTTCATTAATTGTGATGCATTTTTCCTGGCCATGAATTTGTTAGGGCCCTACTCATATCCCTTGAATGCACTGAAAGTTTTGGAAGAGTAACCCCTCTAATGCAGGGTGAATTTAACTACAGGCAGTCCCCGACTTACGCGGATTCGACTTATGTCGGATCCGCACTTACGAACAGGGCTTTTCTCGCCCCGGAGCTCGCGGGTGGCGGGACCGCCCAGAGCACAGAGGTCCCGCCACCGCATCCTCCGGGGCGAGAAAAGCTGCTCCGGGTCTCCGTGGTGTGCTGGGGGGGACTCCCCAGCACAGCAGGGAGACAGGAGCAAAGCCACAGAGGCGGGGGACCCCGCCGCCTGTGTGGCTTTGCTCGGGTCTCCGTGGTGTGCTGGGGGGGACTCCCCCAGCACAGTAGGGAGACAGGAGCAAAGCCGCAGAGGCAGCGGGACCTCTGCACCTCCGCGGCTCTGCTCGGGTCTCCCTGGTCTGCTGGGAGGGGAGGGGGCACAGCTAGTGCTTCCCCCCCCAGCAGACCAGGCTTTTGTTGTGGGACGCCTGGGGTAGAGTAGCTGGCGTGCTGCCGGGTTGGTCCTGTGGGGACCTACCCGGCAGTGCCCCAGCTGTTCTGTCCCAGGAGTCCAGATTCAGCTGCTGTTGAAACTGATCAGCGGTTGATTCCAGGAAGCCGGGGGCAGAACAACTCTGCCTAGGGCTTCCTGTAGTCAGCCGCTGATCAGTTTCAGCAGCGGCTGAATCTGGAGCCAGTTCCGACTTACATACAAATTCAACTTAAGAACAAACCTATAGTCCCTATCTTGTACGTAACCCGGGGACTGCCTGTATAGGGTTTGTAGCAGCCAGTTATCGTAGTCGAAATTTTACCCGTACAGTAAAGGGCAACTGCACATGATGAATTTATGAAGAAATCCACTTTAGACCCATTAGAAATGATTGACAAGGAGCTACAAAATGTGATATTTAAGCATTGTGTCAAACTCATAGATGAGGAAGGGAGAAACCACTATTTTTTCACATTATATTTAATCTAGGTTTTTCAGCCCTAAGCAAGATACATTTAACTGTTCAGTGAGCTTGCCTTCCTTCTGAAAGTCTGGAATGACAAAGAATAGCAAAGTACTGTAGTTTAGTTAAATTTATCTGTTCAATCTCGTCCCTGACTTTGTTATTTCTTCAGTTACAAAGGCAATCTCATAAAATCAGATTTACCATTTTGTCAGTTGTGTTTGTTAAAACCATAAAGTTGTCTTTCCTCCCATAAATGGTAAATAGCATGTGAAGGATGGTTTCAAGATCTCCTACAAATGAACAATTAGAAGATCTATGACTGCTTTGAATCTAGTTTCTGCCACAGTAAACAAATATTTAGCAACCCATGAAACAGAATCTCTCTCAGCTGTTTGTTTTGAGCCAGCAATACTTCTATTTTTTTTTAATTGCAGGATACATTTTCCTACATATTCTTATAGGAATGAATGAGCAGTCAATTCTTTGCTAAAGATCATTTGTCATATGACAGTCATGCTGGGTCAGTTTAGGTGTTTCTCTTCAACTCGTATAAATCTATCCCCTTTTACTAAAGATTTCCGTCGTCATAGAAATAATGAAACTAATTTTTAAACAAAATAGTAGGAGGTACTTCAGGATTTTTAGCTATTGCCCTTTTGCTGTTCACTTAAGATTTCATTATTCTCTCCCTACCTCATGTTTCCTGCATAAAGGAACAGTATTTGGCAGAGAACGTCACCTTCCATGGAGTTTCCTTCCAATTATTCAGTGGGGTCATGGCTCACCCTCTGCACTTAGGCTACGTCTACACTATGAGCTTTCTTGGCAAAAAATATGCTAATGAGGGATTCATTTGCATTAGTCATGATCTCATTTTCATATTTTCTGCTGATCCATTTTTGTGCTGGGGTATTTGCGTCAGATGTGTGTCTCAATCCCACCAGAGTGCACTAAGCCCTCGTCTATACCCAGGAGATATTTTGAAATAGTCCCCCCCCCCTTAGGACAAATTTATAAGCAGAGCATCTACACTACCAAGCCTGTTATTTCAAAATAACAGGCTGGTTATTTTCCAATCTGTACTCCTGCTTTCCTCAGGGAATAACACTCATTTTGAAATTGTTATTTCGAAATGGCATTTGTGTGGATACTGCAGTGCTGCTAATTCCAAATAATTGGCCTCCGGAGGCCTCTCACAGCTACAGTTCTGATTGCTCTGACCACAACTGGCATCTCTAGTGCTCTCCTCCTCCTGCAGAACTTAAAACTCCTGGCAGCAGAGAAGGACTTGTGCCATGTTGGAGAGAAGTGGGAGACATGCAACACAGCAGCCAGGGTATGTCTACACTACCCTCCTAGTTCGAACTAGGAGGGTAATGTATGCATACCGCACTTGCTAATGAAGCCCGGGATTTGAATTTCCCGGGCTTCATTAGCATAAGCGGGGTTCACGAGGAGTAACGGTAGTTCGGAATAGGACCCTAGTCCGAACTACCTAGTTCGAGCCCCGTGTAGCCGCGCTACACGGGGTTCGAAGCAGCGGGGATTTAAAAATGGCGGCTCCCCGCTTATGCTAATGAAGCCCGGGAAATTCAAATCCCGGGCTTCATTAGCAAGTGCGGTATGCATACATTACCCCGCTAGTTCGAACTAGCAGGGTAGTGTAGACATACCCCCAGAGAGGGAGCTATGAGCAACCCCAACATTCCCTCAGAGCCGCCCACAGCTGCCAGCACTCTTGCTGGTCCTTTAGCTGCCACTGGCCAGGGATGCAGGAGAGCTCCGGCCTGGACTGGTGCAGAGATCCTGGACCTCATTGAGGTCTGAAGTGAGGAGACCAACCTCTAGGATCCCCACACCAGAAAGAGGAATGCAGAGGTCTGAGGCTGGATTGTTGCCGTCCTGGCCAAGAAAGCCCATACCCAGACACTCTACCAATGCCGGATGAAAATCAAAGAGCTCTAGCAGGCCTACCACAAAGCCAGGGAGCAGAGAAGATGCTCCAGCATTGCACCTCAAAGCTGCCACTACTACGACCAGCTGCATGCCATCGGGGGAGGGGGGCAGTTATCTCCCCCATCGTCATTGTGAAGCCTGACCAAGAAATGTGCAGTATCATCCTCCACAAGTGCGGGGTGCTGGAGAATGCAGAGGAGGAATGAGGAGGAGGAGGAAGAGGCCAGGAGACCATGCCCACCAGCCAAGACCAGCTCCTCACCATGGAGCCAATCCCCCCCTCCCAGGATGTCTCCCAAGCTTTGGATGAACGTGGGGAAGGCTCTTCAGGTGAGTTCTATAACTTTCCATGACACACACATAGAGGCAGGCAATGGGCTGCGAGGGGCTGCATGCTCCTTTTTTGGCCTACTTGGCCTGGGGGCCGCACAACAGCCTGTGCACATGTGTACACATGGAGTGCCAAGCCAGAGCACTCAGCCCCGTGATGCTCTCACACAGGAAGCCCCGGGTCATTTTCATAAGGTTCCTGGAGATCTAAGTTCCCTGTAAGCTGTGCAGCTGTATTACCGCACAGCTGTTTTCTGAGCTCTGCTCAGAAGTTCAAAGCTCCTGCACAGTCTAGGAGCTCAGCTGACCAGTGGGGGGCAGGATGTAGTCTCACTGAGCAGGTAGCTAAATGGAGATGCTCTGTGTTTGAAACTAAGCAGCTCCCAGAGCAGGTAAACAAAGGAGATAGAGACAATCAGTGGCTGGGGAGGGGGGGGGGAGGAGAAAAGGAGAGAGGGAGGAAGTGATTGGCTGAGGTGGAGTTAGAGGGGAGGGGGCTTTGGAAAATCCCGTCTACATAAGGAGAGAGAGGCAGTAACTCAGCACTCTCAAGCCTCCTGGGAAGATAAGAGGCTGACTGCTTGGGGTATGTGGGGGGAAAAGTAGGTGAGCGGGTGTTGGCATTGGGGTGAGGTGGAGGTGGAGGTGGGAGGGAGTCTGTTTGTCCTGTGAGGTGGGGGAGGAGTGGATAATTTGTTTCTGCTTTAGCTGGGAGTTAGGACAGGTCAGACTGCTGGTGCCTGCTAGTTTGAGAAGCAGCATTTTATCCCAGCCCCCATCTGGGCTGGGGGAGCAAATTGAACAGGAAAAGGGGTTGGGTGGGTGCTGGCATCTGTTCAGTGAGGTGAAGGTGCAGGGAAGTTTGTTAGCAGTGTCCCAACTCACTTGCTGCAGTCCTCTGTCTAGCTGGGTTTGGGTGGGGGAAGCAGGCTGCATGGGATGAGTGTGTGCCAGGACATTTCTATTATTACAGTTCAAAATTTACATGGGTGTTAATGGTTTTAGGTAAGAAAGAAAAAGATTCTTTTAACAGATTTTTTGGGGTGTTGCAGATATCTAAAACTCTGCTCTTAATGATTTTTAAAATTCTTTTACTAAGCTGGAGGGGGGAGGAGGGATGGCTCAGTGGTGTGAGCATTGGCCTACTAAACCCACAGTTGTGAGCTAATCCTTGAAGGGGCCATTTAGGGATCTGGGGAAATCTGTCAGGGATGGTATTTAGTCCTACCATGAGGGCAGGGGGCTGGACTTGATGACCTCTCAAGGTCCCTTCAGTTCTATGAGATAGGCATATCTCTGTGTATTATTATTATTAATACATGGTATATTTGATTTCATATTAAATATTGTAAGCATTGTTCCTTGTTAACTATCCCTTGTTTTAATATATTTTCTTCCACACATATGGATTGCATAATGTGTGTGTGTGTGTGTGTGTGTGTGTGTGTGTGTGTGTGTGTGTGTTTTATTTGTATTGGTGGTGCACATCCACATACTACTTCAATATTGGTGTTGCACATAAGAAATTTCAACCCACCTGAAAGAAAAGTCAACCTGCCCAAGGCTAGAAAATGTTAGTGGAAACACTTCTGGAGAGGCCTGCCTTATCCCAGCCTCCATGGTGGGACACCTTCCCACAACAATCCACCACTAGTGAGTCTGGGGTCATGGAACTACACAGGAAGACCACTCAGGACCAGATGGCATGCCAGCACAATGCCATGTGCTCCTCCCTCACCTCAGTGATGGAGCACGTGGCATCGTGCATAGAGTGAGCCAACAGCCACCTCCATGCCCCCCGTGGCTTCCCTGCCTAGCCTCCCCAAGGGGCTGTCAGGGCCCCAGAACACAGGCTGGTGGGACATCTCAGGCAACCAAAGCCTCCTGACCACCCATAGGCAGGCACCAGTCCCAGCCCCAACCCTGAGCCTCTCTCCTTTCCCCAGTTTGTCTGACCAAGTACCCACAGGAGGTATCCAACCTCCTGTTGCCCTCCCCAGAGTGCTTCTGGGGAGCTCTGTGTCTGAGGCAGTCTCCAATCAGTGTGGACACTCTATTCTGGAATAATTCTTACTAATTTCAATGCTTCCACATAGTGGGGATACACTATTTCAATTTTGTTAAATTGGGAGTTATGTCAATTTTACTTATTGCAAAATAATTTCCTAGTTCGGACATGTCCTCAGATTGTTTTCTGCACACTTAGGCTATGTCTAGACTACGTAGAATTTTCAAAAGAGGATATACAAATTCAGTGGGATTTTGCATATCTTCTTCCAATCTCACTTTTGAAAAAAGATCTTTTGAAAGTGAAAGTAGTCTGGACATTTTTTTTCGGGGAAAAAAAACCTTTCAAAAATACCTGCTCTTCCTTAATAAAGGAGGTCTACGTGCTTTTTTCGAAAAAGGTTTTTCCCATGGAATTTGCATATCCTCTTTCAATAGAACCGGTAGTTTAGACATGCCTTTAGGGGAAGGGAATAAGCATGCAGCAGAAGTAATATTTCCTTCCTTGGTGCTCCCCCTTCCCACAGATTTTTCTGATGTTTTGTCCCCCTCATCTTAACAGAGGCCCAGTGGATAATGGATCCCTAAGCATTTAAAAGGGTGCTAAGACCCTTCTCTTTTCTCTACCTGTGTTGGTGGTGGAAGATAAGTGTATTCCTCCCCAACTCCTACTACCACCACTGGATCTCTGCCTTCCCTGCATTTCCTCATGTACATTCTCACAGAATAATTCATTTATAATATACATAATTTATTCACCCTTTTATGTAACTTTTGTTATGTTGCCTGCTTCATTCTTACCCAGAGCATTAGCTGTACAAGTCACAATATGCTCCTAGGTATGGGAGTGTTAATATATCATAGCTCTCTTGATTCCTGTGAAGGATTCCAGACTTATACCAATGTAATTGATGCAATTTTCTAATGCTCCCAGTAGAGGGCAGGGTTTGCAAGGAGGGTTTAGCTCCCCAAACCTGTGGCTCTTAAGGGAGCCACAATACGAAGTACATGAAAGAACTTTGCATCCTTATTGCTCCCAGCCTGCCCCCTAGATTGGTGGGGGCACAGTTTCTGCACTCACTGTCCATGGCCTTCCCCATGCACCTCAAAGATGGTTTCCCATTGACTGGGCTATGATTATAAAACTCATTCCCAGACAGACTAGAGTACTTTAGAGGGTAAAATGCAAATCTACTTCTTCTGACCTACTTTTTTCATAGAAGCGCTTTATGAATCCTAATGATATTATCACAGGTGTTACGATACTTTTCAGAAAGCTCCAACTCCTGAGTCATGTGATTCCACAATAATTTCAGCTTTCATTTAAAGAAAGCCTTGCAAGTTTCTAGTCTTCACAGTAGTGGGAGGAAACTTGAAAATGTAATCTCAACTTTCAGAAACCAGAAATCCCCCCTCAAATTATTACCTTTTAAATCATTTGATTTTTAAGCCGGTCTTGTGATTTAAAGAGGCCTATCTCATGAGTAAGGCTTCGATTTAATCTTGGATATCTTTGTAAATGTCACGAACAAAAAAACAAAAACATCAGGGCCCATGGCCTGTCTATGACTTTGTAACATATTGTATCATATTATAACAAATACCACTTACTAAATCTTAGAGGACTGCAACTAAGAGGGTGTCTTGGGGTCTGCTGCTGAGGGGAGGGGGCCAAGGCCAATGGCTCCATCTGCGGCTGCTGCTGGGGCAACTGAGCAGCATCTGCCCCAGCTGCCCAGGGACCACTGCTGGCTGCAGAGCTGCTTCTGCTTGGGCAACCTAGGGGGTTAGCTCTGCTGGCCCTGCAGAGTCATGGAATGTGATGGAACCTGTGAGTTCTGTGACCTCTGTAACAAACACACAGCCCTACTCATGTGTTTTGAATGACTGGGATTGGCATTACTGCAAACAAAGCTACAGTGTCCAAAGTCAATTGTGCAGTACTGGAACAAAGGTTAAAAGTATCTGCAGAAGGGGGGGAGGAGAGAGGGAGGGAAATTGGATTATTCATTTATACTGTGGTAGCCTAAAGTCCTCAGTCAGGTCAAGCCTCCATTTTGCTAGACTCTGTTGAAATATAGAGTGAATAACTGTTTTTACCTTAAATTCTACAAGTCAAAGGTGGGTGAAAGAAGGTCAGATAAAAAACAAATAAGATGGAATAGAATAGACTACTCAGTACACAGTTCTTAGCCAATAAATAACAATAATCACAATTTACCATCTTTCTAGACATTATCAGATGGATGACAGGTCACTTTTCTGAGGTGATTAGACACCATGGATTTTACAGTACAAAAGCCTGAGTAGGTGGATTTGTTGGTATTATGGCAAGTATCACCAGCTGATGATGTTATAGTCTTCCAAGTATATATTTTTTCTTATCATCCAAGCAAAATATTTAATTTAGGAGAGACAAGCTGTCTGGTAGAGATAGTCAGGCCTGTGATGAAGGGGGGGATCTACAGGTGGCAGGAATCTCCAGGTAGCAAGTGCTCTCCACTTATGGAAGGGAATACTGGGACTTGAGAACACTATTTGGCCCTTCATGTGTGTGTATAGATTATAGAACCATAGAATCTTATGACTGGAAGGGACCTCAAGAGGTCATCGAGTCCAGCCCCCCGCCCTCAAGGCAGGACCAAGCTCCGTCTACACCATCCCTGACAGATGTCTATCTAACCTGTTCTTAAATATCTCCAGAGAGGGAGATTCCACCACCTCCCTTGGCAATTTATTCCAATATTTGACCACCCTGACAGTTAGGAATTTTTTCCTAATGTCCAATCTAAACCTCCCCTGCTGCACTTTAAGCCCATTACTCCTTGTCCTGTCCTCAGAAACCAAGAGGAACAAATTTTCTCCTTCCTCCTTGTGACACCCTCTTAGATATTTGAAAACCGCTATCATGTCCCCCCTTAATCTTCTTTTTTCCAAACTAAACAAGCCCAGTTCATGAAGCCTGGCTTCATAGGTCATGTTCTCTAGACCTTTAATCATTCTTGTTGCTCTTCTCTGTACCCTTTCCAATTTCTCCACATCTTTCTTGAAATGTGGCGCCCAGAACTGGACACAGTACTCCAGCTGAGGCCTAACTAGTGCAGAGTAGAGCGGCAGAATGACTTCACGAGTTTTGCTTACAACATACCTGTTGATACAACCTAGAATCATATTTGCTTTTTTTGCAACAGCATCACACTGTTGACTCATATTCAACTTGTGGTCCACAATGACCCCTAGATCCCTTTCCGCCATGCTCCTTCCTAGACAGTCACTTCCCATCTTGTATGTATGGAACTGATTGTTCCTTCCTAAGTGGAGCACTTTGCATTTCTCTTTATTAAACCTCATCCTGTTTACCTCTGACCATTTCTCTAACTTGCTAAGGTCATTTTGAATTATGTCCCTATCCTCCAAAGAAGTCGCAACCCCACCCAGTTTGGTATCATCTGCAAACTTAATAAGCGTACTCTCTATCCCAATATCTAAGTCATTGATGAAGATATTGAACAGTACGGGTCCCAAAACAGACCCTTGAGGAACTCCACTTGTTATCCCTTTCCAGCAGGATTTAGAACCGTTAACAACAACTCTCTGACTACAGTTATCCAACCAATTATGCACCCACCTTATCGTGGCCCTATCTAAGTTATATTTGCCTAGTTTATCAATAAGAATATTATGCGAGACCGTATCAAATGCCTTACTAAAGTCTAGGTATATGACATCCACCGCTTCTCCCTTATCCACAAGGCTCGTTATCCTATCAAAGAAAGCTATCAGATTAGTTTGGCATGACTTGTTCTTCACAAACCCATGCTGGCTATTCCCTATCACTTTATTACCTTCCAAGTGTTTGCATATGATTTCCTTAATTACCTGCTCCATTATCTTCCCTGGGACAGACGTTAAACTGACCGGTCTGTAGTTTCCTGGGTTGTTCTTATTCCCCTTTTTATAGATGGGCACAATATTTGCCCTTTTCCAGTCTTCTGGAATCTCCCCTGTCTGCCATGATTTTTCAAAAATCATAGCTAAAGGCTCAGATACCTCCTCTATCAGCTCCTTGAGTATCCTGGGATGCATTTCATCAGGACCTGGTGACTTGCTGACATCTAACTTTCCTAAGTGATTTTTAACTTATTCTTTGTGTATCCTGTCTTCTAAACTTACCCTCTCTCTGCTTGTATTCACTACGTTAGGCACACCTCCAGACTTCTCGGTGAAGACCGAAACAAAGAAGTCATTGAGCATCTCTGCCATTTCCAAGTTTCCTGTTACTGCTTCTCCCTCCTCACTAAGCAGTGGGCCTACCCTGTCCTTGGTCTTCCTCTTGCTTTTAATGTATTTATAAAAGGTCTTCTTGTTTCCCTTTATGCCTGTAGCTAGTTTGATCTCATTTTGTGCCTTTGCCTTTCTAATCTTGCCCCTGCATTCCCGTGTTGCTTGCCTATATTCATCCTTTGTTATTTGTCCTAGTTTCCATTTTTTATAGGACTCCTTTTTTATTTTGAGATCATGCAAGATCTCCTTGTTAAGCCAAGCTGGTCTTTTGCCATATTTTCTATCTTTCCTACACAGCTGAATTGTTTGCTTTTGGGCCCTTAACAACGTCCCTTTGAAATACTTCCAACTCTCCTCAGTTGTTTTTCCCTTCAGTCTTGCTTCCCATGGGACCTTACCTACAAGTTTTCTGAGCTTATCAAAATCTGCCTTCCTGAAATCCATTACCTCAATTGTGCTGGTCTCCCTTCTACCTTTCCTTAAGATCATGAACTCTATTATTTCATGATCACTGTCCCCTATACTGTCTTCCACTTTCAAGTTCTCAACTAGTTCCTTCCTATTTGTTAAAACCAAATCCAGAACAGCTTCTCCTCTGGTAGCTTTTTCAACCTTCTGAAACAGAAAGTTGTCTCCAATGCAGTCCAGAAACTTATTGGATAGCCTGTGCCCCGCTGTGTTAGTTTCCCAACATATGTCTGGATAGTTGAAGCACCCCATCACCACCAAATCTTGGGCTTTGGATAGTTTTGTTAATTGTTTAAAAAAGGCCTCATCCACCTCTTCCACCTGTCTAGGTGGCCTGTAGTAGACTCCTAGCATATTACCCTCGTTTTTTACCCCTTTTAGCTTAACCCAGAGACTCTCTACACAGCTATCTCCTATGTTCATCTCCACTTCAGTCCAAGTGTGTACATTTTTAATATACAAGGCAACCCCTCCTCCCTTTTTTCCCTGTCTGTCCTTCCTGAGCAAGCCGTACCCTTCCATACCAACATTCCAATCATGCGTCCCATCCCACCAGGTTTCTGTAATACCAATGATATCATAGTTGTATTTATTGGTTAGCAATTCCAGTTCTTCCTGCTTATTACCCATACTTCTTGCATTTGTATATAGGCATCTAAGATACTGATTTGATCTTGCCTCCCTGTTGTGCCCTGGCCCTCCTTTCTCCTTGCCATTATAGGCCATAGTCCCCCCCATTTCCAACCCATCTCTCAGTCCCGCACATTCAGCACTTACCTGTGGGCTTTGCTCACCTGTCCCCATCGAACCTAGTTTAAAGCCCTCCTCACAAGGTTAGCCAGTCTGTGTCCAAACAAGGCCTTCCCGCTCCTGCAAAGGTGAACTCCATCTCCGCCAAGCAGTCCTTCCTGGAAGAGCTCCCCATGATCAAGGAAGCCGAATCCCTCCTGGTGACACCATCTTCGCAGCCAGGCATTCACCTCCAGGATGCACCTCTCTCTGCCCGGGCCCCTACCTTTGACAGGAAGGATCGAAGAGAATACCACCTGCGCTCCAAACTCCTTCACCCGTACTCCCAAAGCCCTGTAGTCACACTTGATCCGCTCAGTGTCACATCTGGCAGTATCATTTGTGCCCACGTGGATGAGTAGCATGGGGTAGTAGTCAGAGGGCCGCATAATCCTCGACAATGCCTCCGTAACATCTCGGATACGGGCCCCTGGCAGACAGCATACCTCTCGAGATGAACTGTCAGGGCGACAGATGGGTGCCTCCGTTCCCCTCAAAAGAGAGTCTCCAACCACCACTACCCTACGTTTCTTCCTTGCAGTGGTGGCAGGAGACTGCTCAACCTTGGTGGTGTAAGGCCTGGTCTCCTCCACTGTGGGGGGGTGACTCCTTGTCTCCTGCAGAAAGTAAAGTGTAACGGTTATGTAAAAACACAGTGGGAGGGTTAGGAGCAGGGGTGGAACACTGCCTGCTGCCGGAAGTAACCAGCTGCCAGTGCTCACCCTGCACCACCGCCTCCTCCGTAAGTGGCTGGTCAACAGTCCCACATCCTAGGACAGTGACCTCAGTGGACTCCACAGGAATACTGTCCAGGAATTCCTCATGGCGTCGAATGCTCCTCAGCCTGGCCACCTCCTCCTGTAGCTCTCCCACCTGCTGCCTGAGAGGTTCCACCAGCAGGCACCTTTCACAACGGTTGTCTCCCCCAGCCTGGAGATCACTCAGTGGGAATTGCAAGCCACAAATACTGCAAGACCAAACCAGGACCTGGGTAGAGGCATCCATGCTCAGGTTCTCTGTCTGGATACAGGCACAGGTGGAGGAGACAGGAGAAGTATTGGCACAAGCGCTTTGGGTCTTCATCACCATCAGTCACTCCCTCTGCTCAACTCCCTCTTCAACTCCCCTGTCTGCTTCACTCCCTGGTCGCACTGCTCTGGCTTTTTAAAGCCTGCTTGCCTAGGTCAGGCCTGCCCCCTTCTGAGTCACACAGGGGAAGGCTGAGCCTGAGGCTAATCAGAGGCAATCAAGGGAACAATGGCAGGCTTTCAGTCCCAACTGCCACAGAAGCTGAAACTGAAACTGCTAGCACTCACCTGGAATCAGACTCTCAATTCACACTTCAAACCGTAAAATTCAAACAGTCAGGCACACACACACACACACACACACACACTCACACCACAGCTTGTACTCTCACCGGGTAGCCTCTTCGGCGGTGGGGTCGCTTTGCTCTCCCTCTTCAACTCCCGTCTGCAGTCCCCTGTCCGCTTCGCTCCCCTGGTCGCACTGCTCTGGCTTTTTAAAGCCTGCTTACCTAGGTCAGGCCTTCCCCCTTCTGAGTCACACATTATCCTGATTCTCTTCTCACTTACTGTGGTATAAACAGTGTATATTTCTAATGAAGTCAGTGGAGTTATTCCAATGTAAATCCTGTCCATATCAGAGGAGAATAAGACCCAATTCACTGACTGCATTTGACATGTCTGAAGGTGAGTTGTCTACTTTATCTTTATTTTGTCAATGTAATGCTTTTAAAAACTGACATTTCATATTCTGCTTTAGACAAGCAGCATTTGTACTTGCCCAATACTTTTCAACATCAGTCTTCCTTTTAAACTTAAATGTCAGCCATGTTCTTGAAAGGCAAATAAATGAATTTCCCACTCCACAGCAATTTCATGGCAGTTCAGGCTTGATGAAAAATCAGAGCTAGCCTGAGGCACCATGTTTTTGAATATCTGCGTAGGTTCTTTCAACCTCATACTCTTCACTCTGGAAGCATTAAAACATTCCTCTTTCATTGGCACAATGCATTGTAATAGTCTGCCTTAAACAGACCTAAAAAAGTGTTGAAGCCTGTCTTTTGGCTCTGCTGGAGTCTCTGCTTTCTGGGTGCCTGTGACAGAGTGATTCTGCATGCAGGTAAACTATACAAGATTTTTCTGGACTCAAGGTTTTCCAGCAGACTGTGTTTAAGAAACTAAGGGTATGTCTACACTAGCTCTTTAATTCGAGCTAGGTAGGCAAATGAGGCGACCAGAGTTGCAAATGAAGCCTGGGATTTAAATATCTCGAGCTTTATTTACGTGTTCCCGTCCAGTCACCATTTTGAAATTTCACTAGCCCGAACTCACTGCCGCGCGGCTACACACGGTAGTGAAAAGTTAATTCGAACTAAGGATGGACACTTGCATGTGATAATGACACAATCCTATTACAAATTAAGAAACTGAGATCTAGGGTTGACTAGTGTTTGGATTATGGGATAGGATTCTATATCTGGCTCCCGCTAGTGTGTGCTCTGTGCAATCTTGGGCAATTTATTAGGCCCAAGTTATAAAGTGGAGCCATTAATTTTGGGTGCCTCTTATTTTACAAGCCCAAGTTGAGACACCAACTTTCAGATGATCTGATCAACCACAACTCCAGCAGCAATATATTCTATCGAAATGGTATGTAATATTTAGAAGCTCTGATAATCAGTCCTTAATAGCTACCAGTTGTTGAGCAGCCAATAGCAGAAGCATGCAAAGTGGACATGTTTTTGATAGTATTTACCTCAATTGCTTTAATTGTTAATATATCACTAACCTGACCCAAGATAACACCCTAACTATTGGACTGTTCTTTCCTCTAGAGGTGGCAATTCTAAGTGACACATTTAATGATCCTGCCTCTCTACAAATAGCTAAAGTCTGAGGCTCTCATAACACAGGAAAGAGTGTAGCTGCAAAGGAAATCATCACTACAGATCCTGTTGCTACTCTGTCAATGACTGTAGTTACCACAGCTTCACCTTGTCAACGCAGGTTCTATTGCCCTTTCAGCCAGCATTACTTTTCTCTGGATACAATTACCTTTATTTTCAAATGTAAAAACCCCAACAATTCATGTTACAAACCCCAACAATTCATCCTTAAGAATTACTTGAAAAAAATCAGAAATAAGCATTGTGATATAATGTTTGCTGAAAAGCAGGCCTTGAGCTGAAAAGCTAATTGTGCATTACTGGATTATTTTAAGGAGCTTCTGGATTACAGAGTGAGTCTGAGTGGACAGGGAAAATCTTGAAATGATAACTATCCACTTGGATGACAAGCAAGAATCTGGTAAGAGGTATGACCTATTTTTTCTTGAAACATCTCATTGGCACATCTCCTATCTATTGGCCTCTTCCCACTAGCTACAGGAGACATTGGTTCTGATCCATAACTGCACGGTTGCCAAATTCAGTATGTAGTCTGGGAGGAATTATGTGTTACCCTCTGATCTTTGGATTTTTGCAGTCAGTTTGTCCTTTGGTGCAGACCACAGCAACCCTAAGGGTTGTGCATACAGTTGCCCATCACCCAAGTGACCAAGGAAAAACTGGAGCACTGGACCCCTGACTAAACCCCCTATTACATTAAAATCCCATCTGGGTTTGGCAGTTTTGGAGAGAGAGGCTATGTCTAGACTGCAGGTTTATTTCAGAACAACCTTTTTTCAGAAGAGATCTTCTGAAAAAACTTCTTCTGAAAGAGAGCGTCCACACACAAAAGAGCATCAAAAAAATGATCTGCTTTTTTGAAAGATAGCTTCCATTCAGTGTGGACACAATCTCCCATATAAACTGTGATTACTATGGACAGAATGGCCACCAGGGCACCTGTGGTTTTTTCTCTTTCCTCTTCTATCGAAAGAACTCCCTCTTCCCCATCCACACATGCCTTTTTCTGAAAGAGCTCTTTTGGAAAAAGGCTTCTTCCTCACAGAAAGAAGAGTACCAATGCTGGAAAAACCCCTCTGTTTTTTCAATTTGCTTTCAGAAAAACGCAATTGCAGTGTGGTTGTAACTCAGATTTTGTCAGAAAAATGGCCGTTTTTCTGACAAAAGTCTATAGTGTAAACATACTCAGAGTGTTCACAGAGCTCTGCACCTGGAGGAAAAGGCTTTCTGTGTCATGGTTATTCCCTGGGGGTAAGGGCAGTATGATGGTGCAAAGGGGACACAGAGCATCAATTAATCAGGCCTGTTGTAGTAATAAGGAGTTTTACTCTGCCCTCACACCAATTTTACATAGGTTTTGACTTCAGTTTTACATAGTTTTGCATGTTCACACCAGTGAGAGAAGTTAAAGGTCTATGTTTAATATTTCATGTTTCATTTTTAGGTCAAATATTGTTATTTTATGTCCTCGAAAAATAAAAAAAATAGGCAATGATTCAATCAAATCTGATTAGCTTGCAGTTGGTGTTTGTAAAATGCTGCAATGTTTCTGTGAAATGCCCCGCCCTGTCTGCAGGCATTGGCACTGGTTGGCAAGGGGTTACATGAGTTCTGCAGACTCACTGAAGCAGTTGATGAATTGCCTCCCCTGAATATAAGGAAGAGGTAAGAGTTTGTCATTGGAAACAAAGGATAGAGAGAGGGTGAAATAGCCCAGAAGGAGGAACTTTAGGAATATAGAAACTTAGGGAGATAATTTGAGCTGGATTTTAGGTTATTGTTGAATTTTCTGTTTGTGGGGTTCATTTGGACTTCAAACAATCCTTACCATTACTGGGGGAGGAAGGGCTGTATTTTAAGCCCTGTTACAATCCTAGGGAAGCCAAGACCATTGTAGTTTTAACCTTCAGATTAATATAAGTTTATAAATATATTTCTCACGCCTAGTGTTGCTTCTTTTGATCCAAGCAGTTGGCCGTTATTTGGGTTCTTGCTGATTGTTCCCAAAAGATGGAGTCACTATTTCTTTGATGTAATCTTGTTTATTTACAAAGAGTGCATGTAAAATCGTGTTTCTCTGAACACAGATGGTATCAAGAATAGCAGTCAGTTTCTCTTCTCATTCATCCAAATCTCTTTCTGCCCAGCTCCCTACACAATATCTCTTGTCTCTTTCACAAGATCACTTGCCACTGGCTTCTCTAGCTGTTTGAGGGTGATTCCTTACTGCTTTCTCTATGCACTCTGCACCCAGTGCTTCTTCCTCTTCCCTCACACAGAGACCATTCCATCAGACACAACCCAGCCTCCTACCAGCATGCAAACCCTAAGGAAACCTCTCAGACCACAGGCCTGAGCCTCTGCTCCAGCCTGACTTCTGGCCTGTTTTGGACAATGAGTCCTATTGTCTGTTATCTCTTCCTCCAGGGACCTTTTAATTGCTTTTTACATGTAACCTGAATGCATGTAATCTGACTGCTATGCTAATCAGATTCAATGTGGTTTCTCCTACCCCCAGCATAACACTGGCAAGACATAGTCATAGCGGTGGGTGGATTTTCAGAGTAGGACAGGGAAGGTGCTTGCTGAGAAGATTTCACGCCATCTTTTCAGATTAGCCCTTTTATTCTTTGCACAAAACATAACATGCTACACACAGGGGAGACAAAACATTACATATATAAGCACCAAGTGTCATTTGCCAAGAGCTATTTGTATGGGAGGAGAAGATCCTCCGTACTTAGTAGAACTGGGCTCCCTAGGAGAAGGAAACCTTAGCAACTGTGGATGGTAAATACAACATTGGGCACATAGTCTCTGCCTCTGAGAAGAAGAGTAAGCATATGTGGAGAAATTAGTTTTCCATATATGTAAGTGGAATAGCATACAGACAAATACTAATTCCTGGTCATGTATAAATAACTAGACACATTTATGGAGCATAGAACCATCCATGGCTATTAATCAGAAGCTGGAAATGTGCGACAGAGAAATGAATCACTTGATGATTACCTGTTCTGCTCATTCCCTCTGAGGCATCTAGTACTGGCCACTATTAGAAGACAGACCACTGGGCTAGATGAACATTCGGCAGGATCCAATATGGCCGTTCTTCTTACTCTCTTGAGCAGAAGACATGCACCAGTCTCATTTACTGGGACCCTTCTGAGCCTGCTTGGATGTGGGGAGTCAAATTTACACTGAGGGTACAGCTGGACTGCGGGGATGGTGGAGTTGTGATAACAGAGGTATCCCGAACAAAACTCCACCAAGTTCAGGGAACGTGTTTGCTCTTCCTTTTGCGGAAGAGCAAACATGCTCTTTTGGAAGCCCCTGTATTCCTCATTCTACGAGGAAGAAGGGGGCTTCCAAAAGAGGGGTTTTTCCTGATATTTGGCCCAGTCTAGACGGGCCAAATGTTGGAAAAGTCTCTTCCGACAAAAGAATCGGAAAAAGGTACTCAAAATGCGGAGTACTTTTTCCAACAAAAACTTGTAGTTTAGCTGTACCCTGAGGGTAAAGGATTGTTATGTGCTTCTAATTTTACCAAAATGCCACAATGATAATGCTAAGGCTACCTGCTGGCTTGGAATGCTGTAAAAATAAATAAACTCTGAAATCTAAACTATTGGCTCTAGATTCCTCTAGGGAATGAATCTGATAGTTTCTGTCCCTCTAATTTTAATGTCTCCTTTCTGAAGTGGAGAATATTTTAACTATTAAACTCTCAACTTTTTTTAAAAAGCTCTATAGGCAGCTATAATTTATTGCCTTTTTACTATTCATACGCTTTCATTTGTATGGTTTTTATATGCTGCATTGATTGTAGCAATATCAACTGCCAGCTTTGCACTCTGCTTCTGGTAACCCACATTGCTGCAGTCCTCAAATAAAAGGGAATGTGTCTAGTGAGTTCCATTTAAGAGTTTTGGTGAATAAAATAAAACAATAAGAGAGAGAATAAATATGCCTCTTCTCCATGTCCCTTGCTAGTTTTAATATTTCGCTAGGAGGCTTATAAAGCTGAGCCATTTTTATCCAGACCTCTGCCCTAATCCCATGGCTCTTGAAATTTGTTTTGCTGCAATGCAGCATTTTGTTTACTCTCAAAGTAATGAAATCCGGGACAATGCTAAGGCATGACAGAGACAGTTATTAGCATTATAAAACCATAGAATATAAGGCCAGAAAGGACTGGCAGGTCATCTAGTCTGACCTGGATATCACAGGCCACCAGCACCCACACACTGATCCCAACAACTGAAATCAGATTAATGCCTATAGGAGTCTAACTAGTTTGTGCCACAGGAAGAGAATAAGGCTATGGCCACACTACAGAGCTTGCAGCTGCACCACTGTAAGCTCTCTAATGGAGCTGCTCTATGCTGACATCGGCTGAACTATTCCAGTCCCTGTGGCCAGCAGTAGCTATGTCAGTGAGAGAAGCTCCCCTGCCGACACAGCTCCTCTGCCCCAGCACTAAGGTCGGAGTAACTTATGTCACTCAGGGAGAGGCTTTCTATGGTAGTGTAGCCATAGCCCAAGAGGTGCTAAGGTCCACCAGTGCCTGACACCGCTGCTATGAGAGGGAAGTAAATATGTGAGACACATAATCCTAGCAAGTGACTCGCTCCCACACACTCCAGAGGAAGATGAACCTTCCTGCCCCTCCCAAGATCACTGCCTATCTGACCCGGGGGGAAATTCCATCCCAGCTCCATATATGGTGATCTGTTAGAACTTGTAGATGTGACCAAGAACCAGCCAGCCAAACAACAGAAAGTGAGATTGCTTGGTGCGATCTTGGAGCTTTGGCCCTCTCCATCCTGGTTCTCATACCCAGCCATGACTATTCCTGATACTTCAGAGGAAGGATTTAAAAAATCAAAAACAAACAAAAAAACCCAGGAGTTTTCTCACTGGAAGAGGAGGAAAAATCCTTCCTGATCTATGCTGGTAAATGGCTGAAACCTTGAAGCATGAACTTTAGGAACATATGACATGAACCCAAAGTGAACCCCAGGACTGTTGAGCGTAGACTCCTATCATGGCAAGTAACCCTGTCATACAATCCCACTCACATGTGTGTCACGCTCTCTCCCTACAACTACTGTTGGGAGGCTGTCGCAGAACCTCATTCCTCTGATGGTTAGAAGCCTACTTTTAATTTCCAGCCTGAATTTGTTCATGACCAGTTTATACAGAAATTTTAAGGATTCTTGCCTTGACTAAATAGTCTAAGTAAAAGGAAGGGGAGGAGTCTGGAGAGGAACCTTAATCCCAAATATCTGCTGAAAGAGAAAAGAGAAAATATAGTTAAAGAAATAAAACTTAGTGTTAAGCGCCATGTGAAAGGGCTAAGAAATTGCCCCATCATTGCTAAGGGAATTCTGAAATGTTGATCTCTTAGTTGTCGGGACAGTTGTAATTCTACTGTAGACACCTATAGAAGGCAGAAAGTTTGCTTACAGAATAATAGACAGCTATGTAACACAGGTGGCATTCCATTGTGGAGTTCCATGTGTGGAATGAATTTTGTTATGTGCACCAATATGGTGGTGATATGGGACACATCACCTTTATATCTGTGCACATAAAATTCATGTGGTCAGAGTGGGGCTGAGGGAGTCAGAGTGTAGGAGGGGGTTGAGGGCTGGGGCAGAGGGTTGGGGAGGGGGCTCTGTGATAGGGCTGAGTGTGAAGGGCTTAGGGTGCACTCTTCCCACAGTGGTATCTGGGCTTGAGTGGGGAGAGGCACCTCACCCTGCGATGGCAGCCACTGGATTGGTAACCCTCCTCCAGCAGGTCCAGGCCGCAACTGGGTTCAGGCCAGGTGATGGATGCCCCAGCTGGTCTGGACTGTGCAGAGTTGGGCCTGGGGTAGAGGCACCCAAGCTGTAGCAAGTCTGGGCTGGGGCAGGGTTTGGGCCACTCATCCCCTGACCATGGCACCTGTGAGCACCTGTGTACCACCGAATAGGCTGCTGCATAGCTTCATAGCTCTTTGGACTGAACAATCTGAGTAATTTTCCATTGTCTGTTTTCTTTGCCATTCCACTTTTTACCATTTTACCAGACCAACAATTACTCAGATTGTTAAGTCCAAAGAGGATTGCAAAAAGTTACAAAAGGATCTCAGAAGAACTGGTGACTGGACAACAAAATAGCAGATGAAATTCAGTGTTGCTAAATGCGAAGTAATACATGCTGAAAAACATTACCATAAATAACTATATAACTAACTCTAACTATATATGTATATAAATATTAAATTAACTGTTGCCACTCAGGAAAGTGATCTTGCAGCTATAGTGTATATGTCTCTGAAAACATCTGCTAAATGCACAACAATACGGAAAATAACTAACTGTTCAGAAACTATAATAAAGAAACAGAAAATAAAACAGAAATTATCATTATGTCAATATAAATCCATCATATGTCCAGACTGAGTGAAGGTCTTGTCACCGCAGCTCAAAAACAATATGAGAATTGGAAAACTACAGAGAGGCAGCAAAAATTATTAGCATCCATATGAGGAAAGACATAGTGAAGCTGTTTAGCCTAGAAAAGAGGCAATTAAGAGAGAGTATGATAGATGTCAACATATTTATGAATGGTATGGAGACAATGAATATGGAAGTGTTATTTTTCCCTTTGCAACACAAGAACCAAGGGTTATCTAATAAAATTAACAGTCAGCAAATTTAAAACATACATAAGGAAACATTTTTCACATAATGAACAATTAATTTGTGGAATTTGTTAGCAGGGTATGTTGTGCAGACCAAAAGTATAACTGGGTCCAAAAAAAACAATGTGGGGTATCCATATTAGTCTGTAACTTTCAGAAAATGTGTAGTCCTGTGGCACCTTGAAACTAACAAATATATATATATATATATAATCATGAGCTTTCATGAGTAAAACCCACTTCATCAGGTGAATTGGAGTAGAAATAACAGAAACCAAAATACATATCAGATGTTCCCCCATCTCCTAGTCACTTTGCTCAGGGGAAAGGGCTTGTGGGAAGAGGTGGAGCTGCCCTCTCCCACACTCACCATTGGCAGGAAATGGAGTGACATGGCTGGGAGCCAGTTTGAGACCAGGTTGTTACATTTCTCACTGCCACCATCAGTGAGTATGGGGTGGAGAGGGTGACCCTGCTGCTAGCACCAGCCACCCCACTAGTCCCCTGGGCTATGTTGCTTGGGGAAGGGTAAAAAGGGATGGAGTGAGGGTGGAGCAGGGACAAGAAGAGTCAGGGTCTGGGATGGTGGGGGCAGTTGTCCCAGGTCCTGCACTATTCTAGAGATGGCCCTCACTAGGAGTGGTGCGGGGAGGAGTTATGCAGGAGGGAAGTCACATGGCTAGTGCCCTTCTTGTATCCTTCCCCAGCAGTTACCACTGGCTCCAGAAAATGCACACTAATGCCTCTACACTTCCTGTAATGTCCCTTTGGTTTATCTAGGGTGAGGAGCCAATCAAGTTCCATGAGGCTTCTAACTCTTCTGTCTAGACTACATGCTTCTGTCACCAGAGGCATGTAGATTAGGCTACCAGACATAGGAAAATAAACTGGCGATTTAAATAATCGCCGCTTCATTTAAATTTACATGGCTGCCGCACTGAGCCGACAAACAGCTGATCAGCTGTTTGTCGGCTCAGCGCGATAGTCTGGACACGCGGGGGTCGACATCAAAGGCATTTGTCAACTACCCAGGTATACCTCATCCCCGGAGGTATACCTGGGTGGTCGACAAATGCCTTTGATGTCGACCCCCGCGCGTCCAGAATATCGCGCTGATCAGCTGTTTGTCGGCTCAGTGCGGCAGCCATGTAAATTTAAATGAAGCGGCGATTATTTAAATCGCCGCTTCATTTTCCTATGTCTGGTAGCCTAATCTACATGCCTCTGGCGACAGAGGCATGTAGTCTAGACGTACCCCGAGACCCTTAAACCACAGACAGTGGAGCACTTGTTCTGAACTGAAGCTATTGCAAATATGGAACCACAGAAAAGCCCTTTACAAGGGTTTGAAGTACTGACTTCTATCTGAGCCCTTACTGAGTTTTGTGGATGATCTCTGATAAGTTTATTAGCATATGTGTAGGCCCCTTTTATTTTTTTAATGTTTTCTCCGTAATGCTTTTACCTTAAGAATCAATGTGCTTGCTTAAAAAGAGTTGTATGATAATTTATAACTGTGAGCAATAGCACTGTTTATCCCTTCTGAAGAAAGCATAATGAACAGATTATGCTTACCCACTGAGGCAAACTGAGTGCAAGCAAGGAATTGTGCAGCCTAGAAAAACCCTGGTCAGGAAGGAAACAAACTTGGGTCTCTGACTAAGGCTATGTCTATACTGCAGAGTTTTTGCGTAAAAACTCGTGGAGCATCCACACTATAAGCACATTTATGTGCAGGAAAAAGTACAGGAGATTGTCAGAAGACAGGGCTTTTGCGCAGAAGTTATTCCTCTTTCTACGAAGAGCTCTTGCTCAAAAAGGCGTGTGTGGCTGGACAACAGGGTTTTCTTGTGCAAGAACCCCTATCAGAAAAAGCACAGGTCCTCTGATGGCCATTCTTCAGCCTTCCCTCATAGGTCATGTTTTCTAGATCTTTAATCATTTGTGTTGCTCTTCTCTGGATCTTCTCAAATTTCTCCACATCTTTCTTGAAATGTGGTGCCCAGAACTGGATACAATATTCCAACTGAGGCCTAATCAGTGCAGAGTAGAGTGGAAGCAGCCCTGTTTGTCCCCTCAACTCATTTATATTCTATGCTTCAGTAACATTTCCTGGTAACTTTACTCCAGATGTTTGGAACAACAAAGATTCTTTTGTATTGCAAGGACACTGTCTCCTCTGCCATCTCAGACCTTCACACTCTTCCACTGATCAAAAGCTGCAGCTCCTCACTTACTCTTTCTTGCCATCTCTCAGTAGCTGCTGGGCCACATCTCTCTCTCTCTTTCCAGATTCCAAGTGATCATTTTCTGATACTGCTTGAGTTGATCCCATTGCTGTTTCAGTTGCAGCACAGAGTCAGTTGGGAGAGGAAGTTCTGCTCACCTTGATTCTATGTGTGGGAGCATACAGCCACTGCAGTGGGGTGAGAGACCAGTTCTTCCCCCTGCTTCCACTAAAGAAGCTAAGTTTTGCACCAGGAGTCCCCTGGCCCAATCTCTGAGGGGGAGGGGGCAGACACAGGAATGTAGCTATGGGTAAGTTTTGTCTGACCATGGGTTGTTGAAAGTAGTGTAGGATAGAGAGCTGCTTCAAAGGGATGCAGTCCTGACTTATTTCTCCCATTAGTCCAAAGAACTGTTGCTAATAATATTTCCAGGGCAAGTGGGGAAGATTAACCTATTGCTGGGGCAACTGATCCTTTGAGGTACAAATGGACAGTCTCTGAAACTGGATGGGAGTGAGGGGACCACATCAAGTTCACACCTAAAGGCTACGGAGCAATAAAGGTCAGGAGGACATGTGAGAGCTCAGCCCATATGTTCTAAAGAGAGAAATGATATAGAACTGTTGTTAAGTGGATATGAACAGATTTTTAAATGTGTGCTGGCTTGCTAGCAGAATATTTATTATTTAAATAGTTGAAATGTGAAATTATTGAAGGCCATGGCAGAAACACCATCCAGGGAATAAACCTTTCCAGGAAATAAATCATTGGGCTCCCCATGGATGCCAGTCAAGCATGCTAGTAATGCCCACTTCTGCAACTGGGAGATGTGACAGATACAGTAATTTCCTGGAATACCCTTGAAAGACTTTACTGTAGTAAATGTATGCATTTATGTTGAGCTTGTATGTAATCTCTCCACAGGGGAGATGTGACAGATGTAAGACCTGGAAGTTTAAAGATCATGTTGAAATTGTGCCAGACAAGTGAAGACTTTTGGGACAATGCATGTGTCATGTTTAGGGCACCCTCATGAACCAGCCAGGACATCCCATCATACATCTTGTGGGGAAGACCGGCATCATTCCCTTTCTGAAGAGATTTTTCAGGCTGCAAAGTTCCCTGCCCACATCGTGATATCACCGGCAAGACAGACTGCCTGAACAGGCCAACATCCATACTTAGTTTTCACTCCATAGGCAATGAACCACTGTAATTGCCAGCAGTTACACACTCCTTATAAGCAAGCAGTTTTTCTTAAGGTTAATGCATTACAGAAAAAAATCATAACAAAATAAAGAAATCTACACACGTGCTAAAAAGCTTAGTAGGGGTCACTCCAACTCCAACTTCGGGTTCTAGTATGTGTCTGTCCTTCAAAACCACAACTGGATTGTCCCCTGGTTAAAAGTTCATAACTTTCTCAAATTCAGAACCAGATGCACCCCATCATTCCATTTCCATATCTTGGATCTTTAAGTTTGGCTTCATGTGAAAGGTGATCAGCAGACAGAAAGTCCATTTGTTGGAGCAAAGCTCCCAAAGGCTGCCTGTTTGCATAACTGGAGGCTAGAAAGCAGATTGTCAAATATATCAACCCTGGAAATTATTTTGTGAGGTTTAAATGCACATATGTAGAGTTGCATCCTATTATATTTTTCATTTAAAGGAAAATGATAAATCTCTATTAAGGGATGTTAGTCTAGCTGTAGGCTCATTGTACCTACTGTTCTGTAACAGTTTATCTTTACAGTGCTGTGCAGTAACAAAAAATGTTAGACTGGTATGCCTGCCTGAGATTCCTCAGAGAGAAAGAAAATCCAGTTTTTTCCACATTTACTATTTAGAGAGTTTCTTTAGAAGAATCCAGCTGTAATCTCTCACAAGGTTATGACAATGATCCATACCAATATTCTAAGTCAGCAGGAAGAATTCTGAAGCACAGAATTGGTAAGTAAATACATTTACTCTTCTCTATGTAGTTTCAGAGGGGTAGCTGTGTTAGTAACAGAAAAATCTTAAACAGCAAATAGTTAAGCAGTACCTTCTTCAGATGAAGCGGGGTGTGCCCACCAAAGCTCATGATGCCATCTACATGTTTTGTTAGTCTCTAAGGTGCTGCAGAACTATTTGTTGTTTTTTAAGTGTTTCCCCCTCTACCATATCTCATTGTACCAGGTGCATTACAAACAAGTAGTAGAAGTGCAGTCCCTACTGCAGAGCACTCACCATCTTGGTTAATAGTAAGAAAAGGAGGAGGAGTCAGTCACGAAAGGGAGTGCTTGCCTAGCTGGCTGTGCACATCATTTTATATTGTTAGATACTGATGCAATGTTCACTGAAGAGCTAAGATTATGAAAATAATTAAAATTTACTGGATTCAGAACCAAAGACATATAGGCCTTGGCACCTATCGTGTAATTTTGCCTAACTCTTGAATTACCTGGGTTCATCAAATCCACTCCCCTACTGCCACTAGCAACCCCTTCATATATTCCCATTCACAAATTTATCAAGCACCATCTTACAGTTTCTACTGCTCCTCCTGAGAAGCTGTTTCAGAGCCTCCCTCCCCTAATGGTTAGACACCTCCTTCTAATTTCCATCCTAGTCTACTGCATGAACTTTATGCCAAAAATATCTGTCCTCTGTTCATATTTTATCGGAAAAAATGAAAAACAGTATTTTACTTTCACTTAACAGAAAAATTCCAGCAGCAGCCTAGTCCTTATCAATGTGAGAGAGGGCCCTAAAACAGAAACCTTTCTGCCATTCATCCCATGTTCTACATTGTCTACTGTGTAACCCCTTAGATTCTTCACTAGATTCCTTAGTGGTTACATGGTCTCCTCAGATTAGGTTGTAAAACATTTCATCACAACTTCCTTTAACTACTAAGGCTGCCTAAAGCCTCAATATGCTTTATTTATGAAAGTGTTTAAGCATAGAGGTACTCCAACAAGGTCAGAAAGCATCAATGAATCAATCTCAAATAGGATAGATCCATCTATCTGGTATTATCCCAGCATGCGCTGCACTGACCCAGTATTCTACCTCTGCATTTCCTGGTTTGTAGAAGTACTTATATCCATCATATTTGCACCTATTTTGAAATAACATTCATCTTTAGTAAATATCTCATTGCAAATGTATTCTGCAATAATGTTATGCAGTTAGCCACCCAGAACTTTAACTCTGCCCCTTATATTGCTGATTGTCACTATTCATAACCTACCCCAAAGATCTACATATGCTTCAGGCTGATGGTGTTTGTGAATGTATTAATATACATACATGAGTACTGTACCAACGTCCTTGCTCAGCCCCCTCACCCTGGGACACCTTCTTTGTTCACAAATCTGCCAGAGAGCCTTTTATTGTCAGTTTCCCACCCCCTTCACGTTACAGAGCTTTGATTTGCAGCAACCCCTGGAGCACACTCAGCCACCTCCTCAGGTTGCCTTATATAGCCCTCTGGCTAATAAGGCTCACAGCTGTTTCCATTAGCCCTTCAGGCCTGGGCTTGCTCAGCTGTCTGCAATTGGCCTTTTCAGCCAGGCTGTAACGGCAGAGCTCTGGCTTAGCCAGCAGTCTGTGTCAGTATGTATACCTCACAAGTAGAATAATTGTACACTATTGTCTTGTGCTTTTGGTACAATCTTCACTTATTAAGAACTGCTCATCTCCATAAATAGTTTTTGTGTATTAACCCTGTGTGGATTGGAAATGAGCTGCCTGCTGTGGGCCTACCAGTGTACTTCTTGCATACACACCAACCAGTGTTGATCAGAGGGACAGGGATTACATGGAATCAAAGACTCTTACAGCCATATCTTCACTGTGACTGTGGTGTAAAGGAACCTTAGTGTAAATGAGAATCAGGCTCATACATTTGAAGATCCATGGGGATATTTGCTATTAAGAATTTTTCTAACCATCACAGAAGGCATAGAATTTCAGTGTGTGACTCTTGCATCATGCTCCATTGCTTCTACTCAAATTATAGCATGGATTTTAGAAAAACAATTAATCTTGATTTAAAGACTACCAGTGACAGAACATTTACTAGATCCCTTGTGGAGTTGTTCCAGTGGTTACTCTCACTGTTCAAATTTTCTCTGTTATTTCTAGTCTGAACTTCAGCGATTTCAGCTTCTAGTCTATCACCATTGTAATTTCCCTCAAGAGAGATATCCCGTTCAGGTGAGATGGAAACTGGAACTCTTGGAGAATGCTAACAAAATATTCACATATATGGTTTGTAAGAGCTACTGAATGCCTGCCATTTTCTAAAAGTTAATAGGAAAATTAATTTGCTTTTATTCTACTCTTATGAAGCATTTGAAGCACCTGAGAATTATTTCCCTTTCCATTGATAAAAGCTTTCCACTACCATCCAGTCCAAAAGATGCTGCAAATAAATAATCTATATTGGATGATTAATGGCCCAGTTGGTGATCTAACTTAAGTAGATGATCAGGCAGACCAAGTTTCCAACACTATGGCTCCAAATAAAAAAATGGTGCAATTATGAAGGACATTTTAAAATTGCCATTTTCCAACTAACCTTGTCTGTATTATTTACTTTGTTAAGCAAGAGCACACAACATTTTAAATGAATCACAGAGTTCTAATGTTCCCTAATTTTATTAAGATAACAGCAGTTCAGAGATTAGAGTTCTAGGTCTAGAGTCAAAACTATTCTGGCTATTGTCAGAGAATTCCGGCTGATAACTTCTTGGGTAGATTGGTGTGGGCTACATATTTTTAAACTATTTGCCAGTCTTTGTGTAGATGAGGATCATGACAGGGTTTTTACAGTATTTTTTTTAAATATTGTACTTGAATTGAAAGAAAATATTTTGTCCCATACCGATAAGAAACAGAGAGCTTGAATATTATTATTTATTTGTACTACAGTAGTGTCTAAAAGGCACCAACAAACAATTAGTGCCCTATTGTGCTAAGTCCAGTATACAGACATGACAAATATATGAGCTGAAGAGCGTCAATCTAAGTATCAGATAAGAGTCAATATGCATAAGTTATGTAGGGGAAATATAATACATGTTCTTCCAGATTTGGGACCAAGGGCGAAAGGGAAAAAACATGGTAAATGCTTCCAGAAAGTGATATTTGTGCATTACGTTGAAGTGTTTCTGATATAACTCACCTAGTTAAGAATTTACTGTGTTAAAGAACATCATTTGTGGAACACAGATAGTGAAAGGACCCCATTTACAGCCGATTTAAAGCATAGAGGATTCTGACATTATTTTCAGGTACAGCTCTACCAAATTCATAACCATGAATAATACAACACAAATTGTGCAATCTGGTGTTTTGTGTGATTTTACCCTAACTGTACAGATTTCATGGGGGAGACCAGTATTTCTATAATTGGGGGTCCATCTGACCCAAAAGGTCAAATCTAGGCAGCCAGGGAGCAGTGGCTGTTAGCCAGGCACACAGCTCTGAAGGAGGCACCTAAGTAGCAGTAGCAGAGACACAAGGGGGCAATACCACACCATACCACCCTTACTTCTGTTCTTTTGCCCTCACAGCTGGATGGCCAGAGAGTGGCAGCTGCTGGCCAAGGCCCCAGCTCTGAAGGCAGCAGTGCAGATGTCAAAGTGGCAATACCACACCATTCTTACTTCTGGGTTGCTGTTGGTGGCAGGTCTTCCAGTAGAAATGGGCAGCTGGAGAGCAGCCACTGCTGGCCAGGAGCCCAGCTATGAAGGCAGTGTCGCTACCAGCAGAAGTAAGGGCAGCAGTACCATAATCCCCCACTCCTACAATAACCTGGGAACCCCCACCACAGAACTCTTTTTTGGGTCAGGACCCCCACAATTACAACACTATGAATTTCAGATTTAAATATCTGAAATCATGAAATTTACAAGTTTAAAAATCCTATGACCATGAAATTGACCAAAACAGAACTGTGGATTTGGTAGTCATAGATATAGGGCAACTTCAGTAGTCATAGATATAGGGCAACTCTCACTCATTTGTTTAGTACTTCACTTCTATTATATGACTTTATTTTATAATGTGTCTGGTTCTCCTTTAGCATGCTTATTCATAGACTTCTGTTGACATTAGTTTCTAATAGCATGTAACACATTCAGGAGTAATAATTGTATTTGGCAGATATTGTCAAGCTAGTCAGCCCATAAGAAGGTGACAAACATTTGTAACTTTAATGGCCGAGGAAGTATCTTACAACAAAATTCATTATTAAAATTCATTACTATAAAATAATGAGGTCACAATATACTCTAGTCATAGACTGGTATCTAAAAACTTTTAATATAGGCTACTTTTGAAGTTGACTGAGGTTATGAGGATAATAAGATTTCACTGGTTTTACAATTATTGCAGACTGAAAAATCCAAGTAAGCTTTAAACCTATAATAGAGATCTTGTTATTTTAAATTGTTATATGAATTGTTCACTGGGGTATATTAGACTGTTCCTTGCTGAACTCCTATATTGTTCTGCCTTGCTTGCCCATTTTGTCAAGTGGATTATATTAGTAATTTGGTTGGTCTTTTAGCTGAAATATGAAGCTAATGTAAAGATATCCTATCTAGAAACCTACTGAAGTGAAAATTCTGCTCATCAGCATTGCTCTGAAGCAACGTTAAGCAACCTTTAAGAAGAGTTAAACTGATATATTTTACAACATACAGTTCAAAACAGTATAATATTAGGTCTTTAATTCACTTTGCTTTGACTGGGACTTTTTGCCACAAAGCAGCTAAGGAAAGGACCAATAAATGGATCTTCCACAAGTTTACATACATATAATTTGGTGTTTATAAAATGTCTTTACCCCATTCACAAACAGGCCTTTGTATTTCCTTTTGACATATACATACTAAATCACTCCTGGCAGTGGAGCCAATAGACTCTGCAGGCTGCTGAGCAAAATGCAGGGACATGGTTTGGCATTCCCTGACGGTATGGGGCTGAGGGTGGAAGAGGCAAGGAGGAGGGCAGCCAGACAGATGAGGGCAATTGCCCCCTTTGCCTGCTCTCCCTCCACCCCTCCATCAGCAGGCCTGACTGCTGGACTCAGTTTATGTGCTGCCTAGTAAGAAATTAAAGATTACACAATCGTTTAACACTCTATGGGTGTGTCTAGACTACACAGTTTTTTCGAAAAAAGTTGGCTTTTTTCGAAAAAACTTCAGCCGAGTCTACGGTACTGCTGCATTCTTTCGACAGTACATTAAAAGAATGCAGCAGTTTTGTTGACAGTGGTAAACCTCATTTTATGAGAAATAATGCCTTTTTTGACAGTGTTCTGTCGAAAAAAGGTGTGTATGGGGATGGAGGGATTTTTTTTCTTTTTTAAACAGACCTCCAGGGAAAACCCTTGGTGGATAGTCCATCTGCAGGGAAAACCTCTATTGTTCCTGTCTGTAGCCATGTTTTAAAGGCACAGACACCCTGCAACATCCATACCACCACCCACCCGGTCCAATGGAACCCACAGGCATTGGCGGGTGTATAATGAGCTCCTGAGGAGGCATGTGGAGGCCCTGGAGAGGATCGATGAGACCATGGCCGAAAGGGCAAGTGAGGAGGCTCGCTGGCACAATAGGTTGCTGGAGGATTTCCTCCCCCAGTGGACTGGAATGTGTGCAAGTTTGTGAGAGGCCCTGGCTGTGCCAGGTCCTGTCCCCATTGCCACTCCTCCCGCTCAACCTGCTCCAGCCCGCACTTGACCCCTTCCTCTCCCTCAGCCCCTGCCACCCCTCCAACTCTGCCACCCTCTCTTCCCCCCCCACTAGGGCAGAGCCAGCTGCAGCCCTCCCCCACACACACACTCACACTGTCCCAGGTCCCACTCGTCCCCAAGGACGGTTAGGTGCACAGACCTGAGGCGGCAGAGTTTTGCGGCCCAGACGAGACCCTCATCGTCCTTAAACAGCCCGCCTTCCCTCCCTCACTCTTCCAGGTTGACATCCCCCCTCCCCAGTTTTAAAAACAGTTTGATAGTTTCACAAGAAAGTTTATTTTTAATACATTTCACACAGTTTAATTTTTTACAGTTAGTTGCACGTACATTGTTAATAAACATTCTGTTTTTGATATTTAGCCTGGTCTGTTTTGTGTTCACTTTCCAGAGACTGGTGCAGGGATGGGTTGTGGGAGGACAGGTTTTGGGCTGGGGGGCTGGGAGCTCCTGCTAGATGCGGACCCCCACGCAGATCCACGCAGAGCCTCCTGGATGCGGACCCCCACCTGATGGGCTTGGTGAATGGCAGCTGTTCGGAGCTGTGCGAACTGCCTCCCCTCCACTTCAGCCCTTCCCCCCCAGCCTGGGAGGAAGGCCTCCCCTTTGCTCTCCACCAGGTTGTGGAGGACGCAACATGCAGCCACCTCTGGGATATTATGTTCCCCCATGTTGAGGTGAGTAAACAGGCACCTAAACCTTCCCTTCAGCCAGCCAAAGGTGCATTCCACCTGCAAGCACGCACGTGTCAGGTGCGCGTTAAAGAGTTCCCTGCTCGGGTTCAGATGCCCAGTGTATGGCTTCATGAGCCAGGGCATGAGGGAGTGGGCCGCATCAGCCAAAATGCAGAGTGGCATCTCCATGTCCCCAAGAGCAAAGTTTTGCTGGGGGAAAAAGGTTCCAGCCTGCAGCATTTGGTAAAGGTGTGAATTGCGGAAGACTCAAGCATAATGTGCCCGGCCTGACCACCCCACACAAATGTCAGTGAATAGTCCATAGTGGTTAACCAGGGCCTGCAGCACCATGGAGAAGCACCCTTTTATGTTGTTATACCGGGCTGCTCGATGTGGCAGTGCATGGATGGAAATGTGAGTTCCATCGAGCACTCCTCCTCAGTTTGGGAATCCCAGCCCAGCAAAACTGGCCATGATGGTGTCTAGGTCTCCAAGGTGGACAATCCTGTTCAGAAGCTCCAAGTTGATGGCCCTCACCACCTGCAGAAATAGACACATACAAACACACAGAATAGGAACTTAGAGGGGTTGCCTGACTCCTTGGGAGGTTCCCCCCACCCAAGACTTCCCAAGACCCCAAAACTCCCCACCCACCCCCCGGCGGCCACTCCCAGCAGTAGGACGGAGTGAGACCAGCAGCCCTCCACCACCTCCCCTCCATTGCGCCCCCCGCCCTTTCCTGTTACAGTCCCCCTACCCCTCATGGACTGCCCCCCAGAGGGACTTACCTCCATCCACACAATGCCAACAGTAGATCTCCCCATGCCAAACTGGAGTCCCACCGACCAGTAGCTGTCAGGGGTGGCCAGCTTCCACAGGTCAATAGCCACCCTTTTTTCCAGTGGGATGGCAGGGCCCAGGTGGGTGTCCTGTAGTTGCAGGGTGGGGGTGAGCCAGGTACACAGCTCCTGGAAGGTGGACTTCTGCATCCTGAAGTTTCGGAGCCAAGATTGGTCATCCCACTGCTCCATTATGAGCCGGGCCCACCATTCTGAACTTGTCTCCAGCCTCCAAAATCGCCTCTTATAGAAGAAGTTCAGTGGCAAGAACAGTGTTGCTGCAGCCCAAGCATGGGCTCAAGACTGGGTTCAGAATCCAGACCTGGCATGAACACCATGAAGTTCTCATGGAATTGCAGCAGCACTTGAAGCACTACCGTGTGGGGCCATTGCCTCTCCAGGGGCAGCTCTGGCTCCATGGCAAAAAAACAATTCAAACCACAAAACAGAAGCAGGAAAAAAATGCTGTGTGTCCTAGAAAGCAGGGCACTCAAAGCAAGCACTGCAGAAGCTTTTCTGTCCCTCAAGGAAGTAGGCAAGCCAGCTGCAGGAGCAGAGCAACGGCTGTTCAAGAGCATCCATTAAAGCAGGGGTTCCCAACCTGGGGTATGCATACCCCCAGGGGGTACGAGAAGCTTGTCAAGGGGGTATGGGGAATATTTGGTAAATAACTAGGTTATCCTAATTAAAATATTCCAAAAGTAGCAGTGTTAGTGAAAAAAGTTGTGGATTCTAGAGTCTAGAATTTATTTCCTTTCATATTGAATAGGGGGTACGGGAAGGTTTACTAAAAGCCAAGGGGGTACGGAGACCGAAAAAGGATGGGAACCCCTACCTTAAAGCATGCATCTCTGCAAAGAGCATGCAGCAGGACCCAGAAGTAAAGGCTGCCCCCATGTCCTGGCAGAAGTGCTTCCAGGTGGCCTTTTTCGACAAAGCATCCAGGCAGTCTGGACGCTCTTTTTCAAAAAAGCAGATCGCTTTTTCGATCCGTTTAGTGCAATCTAGATGCTCCTTTTCGAAAGAGGCTTTTTTGAAAGATACTTCTTTCGAAAAAGGCGTGTAGTGTAGTCCTACCCTACCATTGCCAAAATAGAAGACAGTCAGAAATAACACAATGCCAGTAAATTGACTAACTGCAACAGATAGCAGCTGTTTTTATATGATCTCAGAAGTGAATGATTTCCTCACCTCCACACTATATTGTACCTAATCATGAGTTTTGCTTGAATTACTTAAGTGAATACTGATGACTGTTAATGAACACTATCATTGAACAAAATATGTCAATAAGTACTAAGTCCACCTCTTGAAATGAGAAAATCAAGTACATGAAACTAGGTAGAGAGAAATTTGCTGCAGACTGATCATAAATCACAAAAGCCCCAGTCAATGAATGATATAGTTAGGAAATCCACACTTATTGCCTCATATTCCAATAGCCTTTTTTACTATTAGCAACAAACCAAACAATTTTGCTGAGAAATATGTGGCCATAAATCACCTTCTTGTGATTGATCTTTGAAAGACTCGACATGAAGGTTCTGCTTTGTGGAAAAATCCAGCTGCAGATATCATCTGCGATTACTTCTACATCAAAGAAACAGATATTTCATGGAAAAAATAGCAGCAACATGACAGGCAACCTCATGTGCCATGTGGTCTGCACATCCCATGAAATACAAATTCGGATCCCTTCCAGTCATCATGGCTAGGAATGGATTGTGCACACAACATTTCCAAAGGCATTGTCAAAATCATATCAGATGTGTTTCACCCAGCTTCTGGACCTTGATAAAAAGCAATAAATCTGTTCTCAGCAGGAAAATCTGCAGACGAGTATGTGGAGTAATGGAAATATTAATCCTGTCTTGTTATTCGTTGGACAAACTACACTTAGGTATACTGGGCATCAGGGGGTTAAGAAACTGCTCTGGGCCCACTCATCGCTGGCCCACCACACATGCAAGAGATGGAGAGACTGGAGCAGGAGGGAGCAGCACTTGTGGGCTGATCTGGGGAGAGAAAGGAATTTTATTTTGCAGCTCCTGAGAAAAGGGCTAAGGCAGGATTGCTCCCTTAACAACTTCATGACAGTCCCTCTCTGAGGGTATGTCTACACTAGCCCCCTAGTTCGAACTAGGGTGGCTAATGTAGGCATTTGAACTTGCAAATGAAGCCCAGGATTTAAATATCCCAGGCTTCATTTGCATGTTCCTGGGAGGTCGCCATTTTTAAATCCCCTTAGTTCGAACTAACTGCCCACGGCTACACGCAGCAGTCAGAAGTTAATCCGAACTAAGTCCTTAGTTCGGATTAACTGTTACTCCTCCTGCAATGAGGTGTAACAGTTAATCTGAACTAAGTCCCGTGTAGCCATGGGCAGTCAGTTCGAACTAAGGGGATTTAAAAGTGGTGCCCTCCCGGAAACATGTAAATAGCGCCCGCCCGGGAACATGCATTTAAATATCCCGGGCTTCATTTGCAAGTTCAAATGCCTACATTACCCACCCTAGTTCGAACTAGGGGGCTAGTGTAGACATACCCTGAGGGAAGGGGGAAGACTGGCTTTTGTTATGCTGCCCCCCTTCCATCCCTCTTCCATTCCCCCACCTCGCTCCTCTCAGCCAGGCTGGAGTAGAGAAGAGCCCTGCTCAATCTCTGTGTCCCCACCTGCTCCCCCCAGAGAGTTAACAACACTTGGTGGTGTGAGGGGGGAAGAGGAAGCTCGATGGCAGGACCTAGGGGGTCTGGCTGCTATACATCACAGAAAGCAGGTCTCCCCATGATGCAGCAGCCCTCATATCTTCCCTGCTCTCTGAGGATGCTGCTGGGCTTAGGGCAGTGCTGGTAGAGGGTGCTGCACATTCAGGCACCCTCCCCACCCTCTGGGACCAGGCAGGGGGCAGGGTCCCAGACCATATGAGGGCAGGAATAGCACCGGCACACTGTGGACAGACACCGTGATCAGTGGGTGCTACCGGCTCCAAGTAAGCCCCTTAGGCCTGGGCCCAACAGACCATGTGAGATCCATTTCCCTGCCCCATCCTTCTCACTTCAGCAGCACCTCTGAGAGGAGACTCCTGGTTCCCCCTACCCCAACCTTCCCCTGTCAGCAGCACCCCTGGGGGGAGCCCCCATGTTCTCCCTGACCCATCTTTATCCTCTCAGTAACACCCTTGGGGGAAACCTTCAGTTTCCGTATCAACAGCCATCCTCCCCCCCCCCAACAGCATTACTGGAGGACACCTGCAGTTCCTCTGACCCGTCCTCCTCTCACCAGCATCCATGGGAGAGACTGTGCCTCTACCATTTCCTTCTGCCCCATCCCTCACCATCACCAGTGCCCCTGTGGTCTGTTTCAGTTTGGAGGGTTGGCCTGGTCTTTTGGGGTACATCTGGTCCTGACGCTAAACCCTCTGTATCTCTGCTTAGGGGGGAAGAACTACCAAGTATAAATAAAGACACGGTAAATGAAATGTAAAAAAATTATATTTTTATTTTTAAAATGTTTTAAATGGTTTTTACATTTGCCCCAATTCCATACAAATATTTAATTCTAGCCCTGGTAGTAGCTCTGAGCAATGTGAAGGATAAAACAGTGTGATAGTTCTCTTTTAGTGAATGAAGCACATAGCTGGTGTTTGCCCAGCTTTGGCTTTTGTTAGCTGTTTTTTTACACACACACACACACACACACACACACACACACACACACACACACTCTGTCTCCCTCCCCAACCCTCACTCCAGGGCTCCCTGCAACCAAGGTCACAACCAAGGCTTCAGGAGTTGCTGCTCTTGTGCCTCTTCCTTATGCAGCCTAGGCAGAGAAACCAACCTGGACGCAGGGCACTCTGATGTTGCTCCTCACTCCCACCTCACAGATGTGTGGGACAGAGGAGTGGCAGTCCCACAGGGAGGGAGTGAACAGCAGTGCCAGCTGCTTTGTGCATCCAGCTCAGTTTCCCCATGTGGGTGCAGGGGAGGCGGTGCAGGAATTAGGGGCACAGGAGAGGGAGCAGGCCCGTCTGTGTGTGTGTTGCCAGTTGCCTTTCCCCTTCCTGATCCCCAATCCAAGCCAGGCATGAGCAGCGCCATCCCTGTAAAAATCAGCTGGCAGCAGTGGTGGGTGGAGGAGCCAAACTAGGCCAGAAGGGATAGGAGCATGGCTGTGAGTCAGGATGGGTTTGCTCTGCTTACCTGGCCTTATTCTCCACACATGCTGTGGGGGACTTGCTGTAGTCAGCAGCCAATGGACTCTGCCTATGGGGCAGGTGAGCGGGCAGGCTAGTGTACAGCAATCCAGCCCCCGCACAAGTTTTGTCCAGGGGTTGTGTCCCTTGACACACTGGGGTTAGTGGGGAACCATTTTATAATCTTGCGTAGGGCCCCATAGATCCTAATGAGAGATTTCTGAAAGTCTCACAAAAACAGATGTTTACAACATATTTCAAGCACTCACACATCAGGCCATCTACACAACAGGGCTAAATCCAAAATAAGCTACACAACTTGAGCTATGACAATTGCATCAAATAAGTCGAAATAGCTTATTTCAGCTTTTGGTGCTGACTGTGCAGCAGAAAGTATGAGGAAGAGCACTCTTCCCCCAACTTCCCTTACTCTTCATAAAAGGAGAGTTACAGGAGTCTTCCCACTCAACAGTTTTTTAACATTATGTCAAAATAACTACTTGTAGTGTATATGCAGACTATGTTATTTCAGAATAATGACAATTTTTCCGAAATAACACAGCTGTGTAGATGTACCCTTCTAGTTGCAAGAATGTCTAGATTCAAGAATGTCTAGATGCAAGAATGGTTTTTCTTGCAGCCCTTCAGCATTTCCACTTCCAATCAAAATAATTTATAAAAACATTTAAGATTATAGAAAAAAAATCCATTTAAATTCTAGGTAGCTATGAACTTTTTTTAAGTTACAGGAATTGTTTGACTCATAAATAAGTCCATGGTCACTTAAATTAATATGACATTCCTTAATGTTTTCTGCAATGAGCAATATACAACAGCCAAGTTTACAGCATTGATGTTCCCTGGGGTTTTAACATAATTCTGTTTTTAACTGTATCTAGTGCATTCAAATAAAGTATTTGCACACATGTAAAGTTATGAACCCAAGCTTTCCTGGCTTGCACACACACACATTTTATCCACCAGTTAAATATGCACAATTTTGAAAACTTACACCTGTATGTAAAATTTTCTATCATAAGCCTTGCTTCAGCAGCTATTTTTGACTCGAGCTCTTTGCTCTGAATATGACACTTGCTATAAACGTATTTATTAGCATAGGGAAGATTTTTGAAACAGATTAAAAATCTGAAAGAATAAAGGCTTCTCTATTGCTGTCTATACAACATCTATTATTGCTGTATATAAAAACATCCATTTTGATTTAGAAGACAAAAATTGTGCAAGTCGTGTAAAATCCATTGTCACTGTGTATCAAAACAAAGCACTCATTATAAAGGAGAAAAGTAATATGAGTGTACTTCTCTGACCCTCAAACAATGCCATTTTTTATACTTTTTGCCAATAAGGGATAAATTTATCCTTGCTGCACTTCCACTGACTTCCATGTATCTAAGGCTGTCTTTTAATGTAGCATCTTAGCTGGGAATAAGACAGAACTAGCATCATATGGCCAGCAGACTTGCTGAAGACCAGCACCTAGTTCTCCAGAGATCACTGGTGCTCCATAGACCATGATGTGGGAATCACTGCTACAGAGGGAAAAAATCACTGTAGCAGAGGGAAAAAAAGCTAGAGAAACACAAAACATCTGAAAATCCATTTTTAAATTACTCTGTAATGAATTGTAGATTTCCTTGTCAATTATCCAGTAAAATAATGCCATACTTTCAGAGTAAGTGTTGTGAATTTTTATTTGAAGAGATACTGTAATATTAACAAGTAACAAAGTGATATAATCCCTGCTTTCAGTGCAAGTCAATACAATTTTAACTATAGAGCTGAGACACCATTATATAACATAAGAAAAACATTGCTGTTTTCTGGTTAATTATTATCACCTGGACTATTACCTATTGTCTGCCCATTGGGGTCTTACAGTCTCCGAATTCAGTCCTGTACATTGCTTGACTGGAAGTTGAAAACAGTCAGCACCTCACAAGAACTCTTCAGGACAAACCCAGACAAAACAAACCAATCTCTTATGCCCGAATCCCACCAAGCATTAAAGTCCATGTTCAACTGTACGTGGGAAAGTAGGTCCATTGACTTCAGTGGTACTTCTTATGTGCTCCAAGTTAAGTATGTGCCGAAGTGCCTTGCTGAAACAAGACCATAATATATACAAAACATGCTCATAATGCACTGGGTGATCAAATAACAGACAAGTCTCAAAACAGAAGACACCGAGTCTTGATTACAATATCAAACTGTAGATACTATTTTGAATACCAGAATTCATCAGTCAGCTTCACATTCACAAAGTTCAAAACAATCAAAGATAGGTAATCATAACTCAGAGGCAACTTTTTAGTTCTCTTGGTTTTAGAATTGTACTTAAAGAGAACTACACACACTTACATCAGGACTGAATCTGATCCAGTATCTTAGATCTTTCAAACTAATGTAGTGAACAGCTAATGTTGAAAAACAGTAGATCTCTAGCCGACATTGTTTCTTTCAAACTGCATTTGAGTCCATAGTATTGCAGTTTTTATTAATGCTCCTTTATACTTTAGGATTACATCATCATTTTAACACCCACTCTCCTCTCCTTGCACAAAACATTCTTCCACTCACATGTCAGAATACTTTTAAATCTAACCATTTTAGTATTTTATACTGCCATCCATCACCAAAGCATCTGAGCCTCTTCCACATAAATAGCAATCATGAAATTCAAAGGGATTTCACTAACTCTAGCACTTTCCCCATTTTGAGAGTAAATATTCTGTTTGAGTCAAAGTTTTTGGTTTTGAAAAAAGTAAATCTTTCACTCAAATAATCCTCCCATCTTTTCCCTTGACCATAAAAACATCTAGTCCTAATGTAGTTATGTTCTCTTAAGCCCATCCATCCCCCTTCTTGCATTAATTCCCATCTGGTTACATTTAAACAGCCAGAACACCGAAAACTGCCCTTATCAGGGTTTATAATGACCCAGGTTTGCAGGCTGTTAAACTACAATCATTTGGGGAAAAAAAATCAATTCCATGGATGGTACTTTTCATGTTTAAATCACATTAAGCTGAGGTCATCCATCCAGTTCCTCTCATTTTCTAAATCAATCTAAAATCTTTCCTGTTTTCATTATGATTTTAGTAATTACAGTGAATTTTACTTTATCACATTACACATGATATTATGCCTTCTTGTGAAGCATCCTGAGAAGCTTCAGTGCTGAACAAATAACATGCTTAGATTAAAACTAAAACCACGTTTCCAAATTCCTATGAGATTTTGGTGCCTGGAGAAAGAATCAGAACCTGGGTCCTGATCTAAATTAACACAGCTGGTCCCCCTGCCCATGACCCAGATTTTTGGATTGGTATTAGTGAAATCAAACCCTACACTCCCAGCCTGGGTAGTATTAAAGCATAGGATACCAGCTCCTAATGCCTGGTTACTTCAGAACCTGAGTTTTTATTTTTATTTTTCTGAATCCTTATGGTTTGAATTCCTTAAGGGAGGTGGTGGAATCTCCCTCTCTGGAGATATTTAAGAACAGGTTAGATAGACATCTGTCAGGGATGGTGTAGACGGAGCTTGGTCCTGCCTTGAGGGCGGGGGGCTGGACTCGATGACCTCTCAAGGTCCCTTCCAGTCCTATGATTCTATGGTTGTGAAGAGAAGTTTGAAAACATGAACAGAGTACAAGAAATGCCGTGGAGCCAGCCAGTATCTTCAGACACTTTAAACAAAAGTGCTGATCGGTATGAACTACTGCATGCATCTCAATGGGACATTATCTCAATACCTGCATGGCTAAATGGCCCAAACAGAAAAAGGAGTATGTCCACTCACCCAGGCATGTATTCCAGCTGCTGGGGCTATGTATTAGGAGCCCACCTTTAGCCACTCCTTCCTCCAGGGGTGAGAAAAAAAGAAACCTGATGTAAGCTGTCATCCCTTTTGCTCCTGAGGGGAACCTCTGCCATTCTAAGTAAGGGGCAGGAACTATTGTGTGGAAAGAGGGCCACAGAGGTCCTAATGCTATAGTGTATTTAGAACCCTGGATTGTCTAAATCTGGTCCTGTTTCCAGCTCACTTGTGTACAAAAAGGAGACTATGGAAATATTGAGTGGTTGCCAGGAGAGAGACCATACAAAAATACATGTATCCCTTCTGTCAGACAGAGACAGCAGCAACCAGGGCCAGATTCAATATCTAGGGATTCCTTTTCAACATAGAACCCGCTCGAGCACCCACCCAGTAACCTGAGTACCTCTGAGAGGCAATATTTCCATACTTGCATGCACAGAGTCTGAGTGTGGAAAAGAAACTTTTAATGAAAAGAGAGAAGTCAGCCGACATTAGCTAGGGAAAATGCCGCAAGCAGGATTCATAAACATAAAACTGTGAAGAGGACACCCACCCCAGAGTACATGGGGCCTTCTGCCTCACGTTCTTGAGTTTTGCAACCAAAAGTTCCTTTTCTATGTCCCTTCACCTCACTTCACTGTTATTGGTCAGTGAGGACCCAAGTTTCAGAGGTGCAGCTATGTGAGTTCACCTCCTACCTGGAGAAGGAGGCACCTTTGTTTTCTCCATCTGAGCACTTGCTCGCCTTCCTGCTAGCTGCTGTTCCTCAATGCCTGGATTCCCTACCAGACATTTCCCAGCTGCTTCACCAGCCTCTGTTCCTCACCACCTGCCTATTCCACCAACTGCATCTGTAACTGCCAGAAAGAAGATTTGAACCTGGGATCTCTGGAGTTTAGCATAGAGCCCCTACTGCTTGAGCTAAAAGCCAGCTGCCTTTCAGTCTAGGCTGTTGAGGTCTCAGACCACAGCAACAGATAAGAATATAACTGCCACTGCATGGGACAGTGAACCACAACCACACTAGAGGTGTGTCTAGACTACAGGGTCTTTTTCAAAAAAACTTCCCCTGCGTCTAGACTGCTCCTGCGTTCTTTAGAAAGTAAATTGAAAGAACGCAGCAGTTCTTTCAATCGCGGTAAACCTCGTTTTACGAGAAATGACACTTTTTTTGAAAGTGCTCTTTTGAAAAAAGGTGCTATGTAATGCAAACTGTGCTTTTTCGAAAGAGAACATCCAGACTGCATGGGTGCTCTCTTTCGAAAAAGTGGCTTGTTTTTTCGAAAGTACTGGTTGTAGTCTAGACACTCTTTTTCAAAAGAATCTTTCAAAAAAGATAGTCTAGACGTAACCTAGGTGTGTGGGATATACTTCCACTTCCACTTGTTTGCCACTTTCATCAGCCATCCATCATATACTTCTGCTGATACTTCCTCTGTGCTATAACCTCTGCAGGTTAGTGATTTTTAGCTCTCTGCAGGGCTGGGCAGAAACACTGCCCTATCAAGAGATTTCAGGTGTTACTGAGTACTAGAAATAGCAAAAGGCTCCTAATGAAGTCTACTTAGCTCTGTCTTTCAGCAGTGGGGAGGAGCAGACTAAACTAGACTGGGGACCCTTAGGGATAGTCCACATCTCCTAGCTGAGACACCTGTCTCCACCTCTCTTACTTTCAGAGGCATCTGACCTTCAAGCCATGAGTTTAACAAGATCCTTTCAGCTCATGGTGACCCCTCATTTGGAACAGGTAAAGCACAGTTCTGCTCCCCTTTATTCGTACAATAAAGATAATAGCACAGGCTGAACCTCCCAAATCTGGGATTCTCTGGTCTGGCAACATCCATGGTCTGGCACGGATGTTGCTGGACCAAAGAGCCCATGAGCGGGAGCCAGCCATGAGAACATGGGGTTTGCAGAGTCCCGGCTTGGCCAGCAGCAGCTAGGAAGGGGAACCAAGTGGGACTGGGGAGTCTCCTTCCTGCTGGGGAACCCTGGCGTCAGTAGGGTCAGGTGGCTGGAGAGACCCTGGTAGTGGGGCCGGTGACAGCCGGGGAACCCGGGAACTCCCCAGCAGTAGCAGTGCTGGGATGGCTAGGCAGGAAACCCCCTGTGGCAGCAGGGCCAGGCAACAGCTTGGGAGCTCCGGCTGGGAAACCCTAGAAGTGAGGCCAGGCGGCAGGCAGGGAGTCCTGGCCCCTGCAGGGGAGCCCCATCATCAGTGGGACCAGGCATCATTGGGGAGCCTCCACCCCAACCAGGGAACCCCCAGTGTCAGTGGAGTTAGGTGGCCAGAGAGGCCTGGGGCCTGGAAACCTCGAGGAACCACCAGAGGTAGTGGGGCTGGTGGCAGCCAGGAAGCTCTTGCTGGGGAGCTCCTGGAAACTCCCAGAGCAGCCAGTGGTCAGCAGGGCAAAGAACCTAGGCTGGGCAGTGCTGGGTGGGGAGCCCCAGTCCTGGGAACCCCAGGGAGAGGAGCTGTCAGCGGGGCAACCAGCAGGGGAGCCTTGACCATCCCTGTTCGATCAAATTCCCTGGTCCAGGACTGCTCAGTTCCTGAGGGTGTCGGACCAGGAGGGTCCAACCTGTAATAACATTTCACTGCCCTGGCATTCAGTACTAAAGTGATTTGTGGCCCACCACCAACCAAAGTTGATCACTTTGAGCTACTCAGCCCAATCGGCTGGACATCTTGGCAGAATAAGTGTGTTCATGTAAATACAGTTTGCTCTTGAAGTCTAGGAGAGCTCATTCAGCTCCTTCTTACATCTATAAGTCAGAGCAATAAAAAGGTTTCCCTGTGGATAAACCTCTAAGGCCTTTTAAGGCTGTTAGGAAGTCAAAGGTCCAATAAAGAGGCCGTTTTCCTCTCAATTAATTCCTTGTTACTGGCTTGGTGACTTTTTCACCATGTCCCTTCCCACAGTCCCCAGTGTGCTGTTTCTGGCACAGAGGAGGATAGTTGAACTTATGATCCTATGTTCTACTTCTATGGTAGACTTTTGCACAGGACTTTTAAGAAAGAACAGTTTCATAAACTGTAGATTCCAGCATCACAGCAATCTGGAGCAAACAGATGGGCTCTTGACTGAGATAAGCAAAGTTTTATGGATCAGTGGTCAAATACTTAGCTCTGTAAAGGTGACAGGACATTGGGTCACTGGGTAATGTTTTCTGTCTGACAATTGCATTGCATCCAAAATGAACAAATCTGAAAACACACAACTCATTCTGTTTATACATATGGAAAGAATCTCACTACAGTCAACTAAACCAGGAATTACAACAGCGATTCTGCTTTTCTACTATCAAACAATAGTGCCAAAGAAATGAGGTACTACTGAAGTTACGCTTTGGACATAATTACATGCTTGACACATAAGACTTCCTTTGTCAGAGATAAATTATCTCAGATGCTAATTTAGATTACTCTATTATTCCAGTCTTCTGCTTCTATCATAACCATATCTCCCTCACACAAAAAAGGTAAAAAAATTAAGGAGTTGATTTCTTGTAAGAATTCAGAAGGAGCTATATCACAAGATTAACTATTTCCTTTGTCTCTCTCCCTTCTTCGCTGGACCAAGAACATTCCACAGTTCTTTCAACTGATTTCCTTCTTCACTGTTAAAGAAACAGTACACATCAATTGAAGTGCCCATCACATCTCCTGATCCTTCCCCCGCCCCTCCCACCCAGCCACTTTCCTTTATAAATAAGCTTTCACATGAATATTAATAGCAAATAGTATGTCAAATTCTCATTTACACTGAAGACTTCTTTACACCACTCTGGCAGATGTTGGTGTAAATAAGAACTCTGGCTAATATATGCAGAGGAGTTTCCAACTACACTATTCATTCAGACCTGATCAACTGCTAGCTGTGAGGAAGTTTTGCCCAGCTGATGTACATAGATGATCAAATCACAAAGGCATAGGCTCCTTTTCTATAGGTTTAGGACTTCTCAACAGAGAATAGTGAACATCATGGCTCCCTGGTGTTGCAGCCTACCATCTCACTAAAAATTTCTTTAAAAATCAGCCTCCTCCTTAGCTCAATTATAAATTTAACAACAGTTTTGCAAATGTTGAGGTTAACAACGTAGCGCTGTCAATGAATACTGTTTGTAAGCAGAAATAATAAGGTGATAAGCAACAGTCAGCATGGATTTATCAAGAACATATAGTGCCAATCAAGCCGGATAGCTTTCTTTGACAGGCTTATAAGCCTTGTAGGTGAGGGGAAGTGATAGCTGTGGTATATCTTGACTTTTGTAGGGCTTTTGATGTTGCTTCACATGAAATCTTCATATATAAATTAGAGAAATACAACCTAGATGAAGCTTCAGGGGGTAGCCGAGTTAGTCTGTACAGGATAAACTTAGAAAACAACAAATGGTCTGGTAGCACTTTATAGACTCACAAAACATGTAGATGGTACCATGAGCTTTCTTGTGGCCCACTTCTTCACCCACGAAAGCTCATGATACCATCTAATGTTTTGTGAGTCTATAAAGTGCTACCAGACCGTTTATTGTTTTTCAAGTTTAACCTAGATGAAGTTACTATAAGGTGGGAGCATAACTTGTTGGAAAATCATTCCCAGCGATTATCAATAGTTCACAGTCATGCTGGAAGGGCACAATGTGTTGGGTCCTGCAGCAATCAGTTCTGGTTCTGTTCAATATCTTTGTCAATGATTTAGATAATGACATAGAGAGTTCACTTATAAAGCTTACAGATTATCTGGCCAAACTGGAGAAACGGTCTGAGGTAAATAGGATAAAATTCAATATGGGCAAATGCAAAGTGAATACTTAGGAAGGAATCATCAGTTCTACCCATGCAAAATGGGAAATGTCTGTCTGGGAACAAGTACTGCAGTAAGAGATCTAGGGTTCATAGTGGACCACAGGCTAAATTTGAGTCAGTGGTGTAACATCGATTGAAAAAAATCCCAGCAATCTTTCTTAGTTGTATTAGGAGATACAACTGAGATATGGAAAGTAATTCTTCCACTCTACTCCACACTGATTAGGCCTGAGCTGGAGTTTTCTGTTCAATTCCAAGTGCCACATTTCAGGAAAGAGGCCAGAGAGAAGAGCAACAATAATGATTAAAATGTTATGAGGAAAGATTGAAAAAAATGGGTTTGTTTAGATTGAAAAAGAAAAAATTGAGAGTTTTTAAGTACAAAAAAGGTTGGTACGAGGAAAAGGGAAAAGAAATGTTCTTAATCTCTGAGGAGTAGACAAGAAGCAATGGGCTTAAATAGCAGCAAGGGCAGTTTCGACTGGATATTAGGAAAATCTTCTTTACTGTCAGGGTGGTTAAGCACCGGAATAAATTGCCTAGGGAGGTTGTGGAATCTCCATACTTGGAGATTTTTAAGAGCAGGTTAGATAAACAACTATTAGGGATGGTCCAGATAATAGTTAGTCCCTCCGTGAGTGCAGGGGATCTAACTAGATGACCTCTCATGGTCCCTTTCATAAGAACATAAGAACAGCCATACTGGGTCAGACCAATGGTCCATCTAGCCCAGTATCCTGTCTGCTGACAGTGGCCAATACCAGATGCCCCAGAGGGAGGGAACACAACAGGTATGGTAATCCTTACATGATCCCTCCCCTGTCATCCATTTCCAGACATTTTCAGTCCTATGAGTCTATTTTAGGAAACAGACGCTACCTACTATTCCTGGAGTTTCCTTTGATCTGACACATACACCCTGAATGTCTACCCTGTATGTGCTTCTAATAGCTAAGCACATACAGGATAAAAATTATTATTTCTCCTGTGTTTTCTCTTCTCACACCTGCCACGTTTCTGCCTAAGGAGCTCTAATTATTTTGATGTTCTCTCTTGGTGAAGACAAATGGTTTATACAGAAATAGTGCTGACCCGCTGCTTTGCTGCTCAAGCTTATGATTTTATGTATGTGTGTGTTCATTTTATGGCTGTGTATATTTGGGGTATTGAATATGTTGGTTGTGTTGAAGTATGGGGCAATCAGTTTCCAGGGTAGGAATTTCTCTGAGGTGCCCTATACCCTTGGTATCTGTAAACTGATGACTTAGGTGAGTGGGGTGGGGGCAGGTACACATTCAGTTTGGGGGCTTAATGATGATTTGTGCAGGGAGGAAATGGGGTGTGTGCGCTGTGGTGAAGGGCAGTGTGTGTTTGAGATTGTTGTATAAGAGTTTTGAAGAACTATGACAAGAAAGCCACCTGTTCCAAGATCTGTGCAATTTCCCTCATACACCCAGTGAAACAACTAAATGCAAGTTATCTCTAGTCTAGTGTAAGGATGATGACTGGCTGAGTTACCTCTGATTTCACAATGGACTAGGACTGTTGACCTGGCATAGGTACATGCCTATAGCTGTGAACTTAAATTGGGTAGTAACAGACTGAATCCCAGCAATAACTGAACCTAGTGAAATGCTGAACAAAAAGATCTCTCAGCCTGTTTCTGTCACTTCACACTTAGTTGAAACTAGATTTAAGCAGGATGCACAGACAGTTGACGATCTTGGAATTTTTACCATGTAGATTCAATCTTGCTCCTAATTGCATGACTTGCACTTTGCCACGGTATTAAGCTTCCTGGTTTGGGATCTGATGATGTGTTCCAGACAGACTGACTATTCTGTTGGCTTAAAGTCTGGTGAAAGGTGTCACAACATCTTAAACACCTCCCTCTCCCTTAAGTATGTTCGTTCAAAGTGAGTCAACTTCTGACACTGTCTTGTGACAGTAGGCACATGACTAGGGGCACCTAAAAGTTAAAAGTGGCTTAAAAGTTTCATTTTTTTATGGAAAACATGAAGGTCAGCTGTAGGAGAGAAAGGTGCTAAAGATATTGGGTGCGTCTAGACTGGCAAGATTTTGCGCAAAAGCACCTGCTTTTGCACAGAAACTTGCCAGCTGTCTACACTGGCTAACACACAAAAAGGTGTGTGTGGACGGACAACAGGGGTTTCTTGTGCAAGAATCCCCTATAGGAAAAAGCACGGGTGCTCTGATGCCCATTCTGTGAATGGCCATCAGAGCTTTCTTGCAAAAGAGCATCTGTGACAGTGTGGACACTCTCTTGTGCAAAAGCACATGGCAGTGTGGACGCGCTCTTGCACAAGAACTTTTTGCAAGCCTGTAGTGTAGACATAGCCAGACTGAAGAAAAAAAAAAGAGAAGAGTGATGAAGGGTCAGCAACACTGAAAACAGGATTTTCATGTGAGTTTTTTTGTTTTATTAGTATAAGGAGACAAAAGAAATAATATTCAATGCTTTGTTCTTCATAGCATCTTTGTAACACCTGAATTTTTGTGGCAGCGCCAGATGACAACACTGAACTTCTCTTATGCTGCTTGAGAAATCTGAAAATCTAAATGAATTGGTGGGGAGGGGACTGAAGCTCTCCCCACCCTGTTCCCCTGCTCTCACTAAAAGATGCCTAAAGTGATGGAAGACCTGGGGCTGGAGCAGAACCGGGGGCGATGCCCCCCAGGTACCCCTTTTTACTTGCCTGGTGATTTTATCTCTTTTCATTTATGGATTTATAAGAGGCAATCCCATTCTAAGCACATCTCATTTTCCTAGGACAACCAAACCCTTACCTTGTTTTAAGTTATGATAAGAGACAACTGTATACCAAATTTGGTGGTCCTAGCTCTTACTGTTTAGGAGGAGTTCTTGAACAGACAGAGAGAGAGAGAGACTCTCTCAGATATACTGTAAATATATATATTTGCTCTGTAACAATAATAACCCCAAATAAGATTTTCCAATTGACCTCATACAAACATTCTACTGCAATCTCTTTTTTATGAAAGTGAAATTTACAAAGGTAAACTTTACATAATCGTACTCAGAATTAAAACGATGTAAAACTTTAGAAGCTACAAAAGTCCACTCAGTGTTATTTCCTGCTCAGACAATAGTTAACACAAACAAATTTGTTTACATTTCTAGAAAATAATGTTGCCCACTTTTTATTTACAATGTCACCTGAAAGCAACATATTTATGTTCCAGATATGCTAAATATTCACATGCCCCTTTATGCTTCGGCCAGCATTTCAAAGGACATGCTTTCATGATGATGACTTTTGTTAAAAAAAATAATGCACTAGTTAAATTTATGAGTGAACTCCACTGGGGAAGATTGTAAGTCAACTGGTTTACCCATATTTTGCCATTTATTTCATGTTATGGGAGTCTCGGATGATGACCCTACAAATGTTGTTCATTTTAGGAACACTTTCACTACAGATTTGACAAAACAAAGAAGGTACCACTGTGAAATATCTAAAGATAGCTATTGCAGTCGACCCAAGGTTTAAGAATCTGAAATGCCTTATAAAATCTGAGCAGGAAGAGGGTGGAGCATGCTTTGGGTCTTAAAAGAGCAACACTTCAAAGTGAAAGCTACATAACCCTCACAAAAAAAATAAATAAATTCTGCTGGTGGAACTTACATTAATCCACATTGCTTAGATCATAAGCAAGCAAAACCCATCATCACCATGGATGCATGTCCTCTGGAATAGTGATTGAAGCATGAATGAGCATACTTCTGGGGACATTGAAAACAAGAAACACACAGCATTATTTCCTGAAAACATAAATAAGCTTGTATGTCTGAGTGACTGGCTTAACAAGAAGTAGGACTAAATGAATTTATACGCTCTAAAGTTTGACTTTTTTTTACAATGCAAATATTTGTAATTCAAACTATGAACTTTACATTCTGTGTTGTAAATGAAACCAATATATTTGAAAAGATGGAAAACATACAAAATATCTGAATAATAGTGATTTAAAATAATGCCATTTAATTTTTTAATGACCTGACCATCCTAATTTTTGTAGGTTAGTCATTGAATGCTGCGTTACTGGAGATTTTCTCCTTTACCTATGTGGAATATTGGGCAAAGTGATTTGAAGGAGTAAGAATGTGCTGTAGGAGGTAGCCTCTGAACCTTGTGGTGTTGAGTATGAAAGGAATTGGTGCTGCCTCTCAGTTAGAATATAAGAACATAAGAACGGCCGTACTGGGTCAGACCAAAGGTCCATCTAGCCCAGTAGCCTGTCTGCTGACATTGGCCAGCACCAGGTGCCCCAGAAAGGGTGGCCTGAAGACAATGATCAAGTGATTTGTCTCCTGCCATCCTTCTCCAGCCTCTGACAAACAGAGGCCAGCGACACCATTTCTATGCCCTGGCTAATAGCCTTTTATGGACCATGAAATTAGGTTCTAAAGAACTTTATTCTGGACTTGTGAATAAGTATCTGTGAATGTCAACTACATGAGAAAGATTATGACAGCAAAGCAAACTGTACTATGATAGGATACATGTGCAGCTCGTTAGTGAGCATATATTGTGCCTACACAAATTCAGGAGCCAGCATTTGTGTTCTGTTCATGTACTTGCCTTGAACTACAGAAAGTCAAAACATAAAATATAAATGTATCCAACAGAATTTCAGTAAGTGCATCATTTTAGGCTTTTTCTACAACCATCCGTTTGCATTATGAGAAACTAGCCTCCTATCTGGAGCTATGTAATATACAAGTTTCTTATATAATTCAGAAGAGATGATTCACATAAGAGAATTTTCATAACAGAAGTTTGCATCCAGCACCATTAACTGTGTGGTTTCGGTGTCCATATTACATTAGTGTTTAAACAAATGCTCCATCACTTTAAGGTACTAAGGGGCTGATATTAGCCTTGTAATCTACTATATATTTGAGATAGTCTGTCTGACCGTCCATCCAAGAACTCTTCCTGAAGAACTAAGCCCACCAAATTTGATAGATAGCTTTCTCATATCATAACTTAAAGTAAGATCAGGGTTTGGTTGTGCCAGGAAAATGGGATGAGACTGAAAAGAGATTGCTTCTCAAAACAATACAGAAAAGAGACAGAATCATCAGGAAGGTGAAAGGGGTTGGCTGGAGGAATGCCTCCCCCCCTCCCATATGGAACTCTCCCAGTCCTGAGCCTCCAAACTGCAGGCATCCTTTAGGGAGGGCAGAAGCAGGGGACACAGCCTCCCCTTCTGACTCATATGGGAACATTGCTGGCTGTTCCCCTTTATCAGGAAGCAAGGGGAAACTGCACAGATTGCTGCACTCCTCGCTCTAGCTGGGGAGTGCTAGGGACAGATGAACCTGAACAGGGCTAAAAGTAGTCCCCTCTCCTTGGGGCAGCCTGCATATTGAACCTCTCATCCCAACCCCACCCCCGAGCAACGATTCAAATGATTCCAAAAAAAAACAAAAACTGAGTTAAGGACCCAAGCAACACTAGGTAAATCTTCTAGTATATTAGGGTATGTCTACACTACCCCCCTAGTTCGAACTAGGGGGGGTAATGTAGTCATACGGAGTTGCAAATGAAGCCCGGGATTTGAATTTCCCGGGCTTCATTTGCATGAAGCTGGCCGGCGCTTTTCATTTGCATGAAGCTGGTCATGGAATGAGGCGTACAGCTAGTTCGGATAGGAAGCCTAATCCGAACTAGCTAGTTCGTGCCTCGTGTAGCCATGCGTCACGCAGTCCGAACTAGCCGGCATTTAAAAATGGCGCCGGCCGGCTTCATGCAAATGAAGCCCGGGAAATTCAAATCCCGGGCTTCATTTGCAACTCTGTATGACTACATTACCCCCCCCCCCAGTTTGAACTACGGGGGTAGTGTAGACATACCTTTATAGATGCTAGCTGTACATTTACTACAGAATGTCTATCGCATGCAAAAGTTGATATTGCTAATCATCTAACCTAAATTAGATATTTTTACTTAGCACATATGTTTCTGGAACTTTCACTGTATTCACATATTGTTAAATACTTTGGACAGCTGAGTATAATATATCATTCAAATCAAGACACTTTCTGTTTTTAGAGTCTTTTCCCACTGAAGCTCCTGACATTTGGAGCAAACCTTCCTACATTTTTCAGCCATATTTGACATACTCTCTCTGTGTGTGTCTCCAAATCTCATATGACAATATATCTTTTCTTTCATCTTCATTTCTTTCCCTTGTGTTCCTTACTTGTTATTTTAATCCTGTAACTTGTCTAACTCTGTAAAACATCTGGCAATATGTTTTGCAAGATGTCATACAATAAGTCCTATCTCAGTGTACAGTGTCATCTTTCACATTTTTCTGAGCAGAGCCCCATCTTGCCCAGATTGCAAATGTCAACAATAATTAACATCGATTATCTGGCTACTTAAAAATTCCAGATACACCTTTCAAGCACTTAGAGCCTGATGCTATGAGATACTGACTAGAGGTGATGTGACGGACCAGGCCGAGTCTGGGCACAGCTGAGGGCGTCCGCTCAGGGCAAATTGCTCAACTTTGGGGCTCCTTACAGCCCCCTGACTGATGACCTCTCCAAACAGGCCACAAACCAGTCTCACAGAGCACTTCAGCAGCCTGCCTGAAGCCTCACGAGCAAAACCCCTCCGACACTCCAGCAATATCTGTGCCCTAGATGGCCCCGGGCCACATGCACATGTGGGGAGTCTTAGCACCCAATCCCACCTACCCCGAATGAGTTCTGTCCGGTTCCAAGAAACCAGCCACAGATCCCTGGTCAATTTACCCTCTGGATATTACCCACAAATCATGCTGAACCAATCCTTTAGAATCTACCATCTAAAGGTTTATTACCACAAGAAAGAAAAGCATGAGAGTAAGGTTGCTAAAGTATCATACATTACACGCATCGAATCTCCCAGTTCTCGATGCAGGCTCAAGCAGAGATGTTACAGCTGCTGGCTAAAAGTCCTTGTTGTGCATCCTAGATCAGGATGGGTCCACAGTTCTTTCTGGCCCTTCGATCCCTGCACTGCTGCCTCTGGGATACTGAGTTGATACTCTGAGTTGAGTACCAAGATGGAGTCATCCACATGGCCTCATTATACATCCTTCCTGGTCTCTTCTTGGCTGCAGCAGGTCACCTGGCCAGAAGCCTATCCCTGTGTTCCTTGCTGGCAGCCCTTAGGTGTCAGCCCTCATTCTTTAGATGTGTCCTTGGCCCATTGAGTGCCATTGTCCCACAGGGCCTCGCTAAACAGCATGTCCATAGGCGGGCTCTGCCCAATGCTCAACCACATTCAGAGAAATATTCAGTATCCACACAGATTACAGATTCCTAACTCCACACACAGACATTATACAATCACATGACTAGCATACATAGGATTAGCAGACAGTAAGCTTCTATTCAACGCCCCACATGGCCCCCTTTTATACCATTTTTGGGGCCAACACCCCCACATATGGGTGCAGCAGTGATCTGGCTGCTTCCCTCAAATTCAGTAACATGACAGGTGGATGAAACTTTTCCAACAATATCTGCTTTCTTTGGAATTTTTACAGAAACTGAACACCCCACATTTGGCTGAAAACAAAAATATTTCATATCATATCCAAAATGTTGCCATGGCGCCTTTCCTGACAGTTGTAGCTCAGGTCCAACATGCCCCCATTCTCATCTGTATGGTTGATTTCCCAATCAGACTTTATCTCCCCTGTTATGCTATGGCCATGCAATTTACAAGATACACTGCCTCTCCAAATGAAGGAGGGGCCATGCTGCATCATGAGATATTTAACCAAAGCAGGAAGTGCACTCTATTGAAGAAGATGGGAGTATGAGGCATCTGAATTACAACTATATTACAAGTGCAGAATAGAAATATGTAGCTATGTGTGGTGAGACCTAGCCACCCAAACCTCAGTTTTCTATTAGAGGGAAGAGACCAACCCATTTTCTAATGGGCTGTTATGTTGACTGTCCTCAAGTCTCATTGAAGTCACTGGGATGTGGGCACTCAGGGTATGTCTACACTACAGCGCTAATTCATAAAATCACAGGACTGGAAGGGACCTCGAGAGGTCATCGAGTCCAGCCCCCCCGCCCTCAAGGCAGGACCAAGCTCTGTCTACACCATCCCCGACAGATGTCTATCTAACCTGTTCTTAAATATCTCCAGAGAGGGAGATTCCACCACCTCCCTTGACAATTTATTCCAATATTTGACCACCCTGACAGATAGGAATTTTTTCCTAATGTCCAATCTAAACCTCCCTTGCTGCACTTTAAGCCCATTACTCCTTGTCCTGTCCTCAGAAACCAAGAGGAACAAATTTTCTCCTTCCTCCTTGTGACACCCTTTTAGATATTTGAAAACCGCTATCATGTCCCCCCTTAATCTTCTTTTTTCCAAACTAAACAAGCCCAGTTCATGAAGCCTGGCTTCATAGGTCATGTTCTCTAGACCTTTAATCATTCTTGTCGCTCTTCTCTGTACCCTTTCCAATTTCTCCACTTCTTTCTTGAAATGTGGCGCCCAGAATTGGACACAGTACTCCAGCTGAGGCCTAACTAGTGCAGAGTAGAGCGGCAGAATGACTTCACGAGTTTTGCTTACAACACACTTGTTGATACAACCTAGAATCATATTTGCTTTTTTTGCAACAGCATCACACTGTTGACTCATATTCAACTTGTGGTCCACAATGACCCCTAGATCCCTTTCCACCATGCTCCTTCCTAGACAGTCGCTTCCCATCTTGTATGTATGGAACTGATTGTTCCTTCCTAAGTGGAGCACTTTGCATTTCTCTTTATTAAACTTCATCCTGTTTACCTCTGACCATTTCTCTAACTTCCCAAGGTCATTTTAAATTATGTCCCTATCCTCCAAAGAAGTTGCAACCCCACCCAGTTTGGTATCATCTACAAACTTAATAAGCGTACTCTCTATCCCAATATCTACATCATTGATGAAGATATTGAACAGTACGGGTCCCAAAACAGACCCTTGCGGAACTCCACTTGTTATCCCTTTCCAGTAGGATTTAGCACCGTTAACAACAACTCTCTGACTATTGTTATCCAGCCAATTATGCACCCACCTTATCGTGGACCTATCTAAGTTATATTTGCCTAGTTTATCAATAAGAATATCATGCGAGACCGTATCAAATGCCTTACTAAAGTCTAGGTATATGACATCCACCGCTTCTCCCTTATCCACAAGGCTCGTTATCCTAACAAAGAAAGCTATCAGATTAGTTTGGCATGACTTGTTCTTCACAAACCCATGCTGGCTATTGCCTATCACTTTATTACCTTCCAAGTGTTTGCATATGATTTCCTTAATTACCTGCTCCATTATCTTCCCTGGGACAGACGTTAAACTGACCGGTCTGTAGTTTCCTGGGTTGTTCTTATTCCCCTTTTTATAGATGGGCACAATATTTGCCCTTTTCCAGTCTTCTGGAATCTCCCCTGTCTGCCATGATTTTTCAAAGATCATAGCTAAAGGCTCAGATACCTCCTCTATCAGCTCCTTGAGTATCCTGGGATGCATTTCATCAGGACCTGGTGACTTGCTGACATCTAACTTTCCTAAGTGATTTTTAACTTGTTCTTTGTGTATCCTATCTTCTAAACTTACCCTCTCTCTCTGCTTGTATTCACTATGTTAGGCATACCTCTAGACTTCTCAGTGAAGACCGAAACAAAGAAGTCATTGAGCATCTCCGCCATTTCCAAGTTTCCTTTGCATTAGTTAATTCGAACTAAGCCAATTCGAACTAACGCATCTAGAACTAAAAACTAGTTCGAATACGCATTTTGCTAATTCAAAATAGCATGTCCACATTAAGTGGACCCTGAACCAGGGTTAAGGATGGCCGGAAGCAGTGCTGGCAGGGCATCAGATGAGGACTTAGAGCGTGGAGCTGCTGCCTCAGGCTAGCCGAGGATTGTGCTTAAAGGGACCCGACCCCCACTCCGGACAGACAGTTCTCAGGGGTGCCCCGCTTGCAAAGCAGTCCTGGCTTGGAGTGCCCTGAGTGCCCACACTGGGCACATCACAGCACTTGGCCATCAGACCGGCTGCACTTGCCGCAGGCTGCCATCTGGGGAGAGGGGGCAATTGGGGGGGCTGCAGGAGAGCTTCCACCCCCAAAAGCCCACAGAGCCAGCCCAGTCCTCCCCATCGGGGGTTCGTACCCCATTCCTCCCTCACCTCCTTCCACTTACTCTTCCCTAGCCCCCCTTCCTGATGTACAAAATAAAGAAAACGTGTGGTCAAAAATAGAATCTCTCTTGATTGAACAAAATTTAGGGAGACTGGGAAAAGGAGGTGGGAGAGGGGAAGAGAGAGGGTGGGCGAGGAGAGGGCAACTACAATGATCAGAGGTTTGGAAGAGGTCCCATATGAACAGAGGCTAAAGAGACTGGGACTTTTCAGTTTAGAAAAGAGGAGACTGGGGGGGATAGGATAGAGGTCTCTAAAAGCATGAGTGGGATGGAGAGGGTGCATCAAGAAAAGTTCTTCATTAGTTCCCATAATAGAAGGAGTAGAGGACACCAAAGGAAAGGAATGGGTAGCAGGCTTCAAACTAGTAACAGAAAATTGTTCTTCACAAAGCAAAGAGTCAACCTGTGGAACTCCTTGCTGCAGGAGGCTGTGAAGGCTACAACTAGAACAGAGTTTAAAGAGAAGTGAGATAAAGTGATGGAGGTTGGGTCCATAGAGTGGTATTAGCCAGGGGGTAGGAGTGGTGTCCCTGCCCAAAGTTTGTGGAAGGCTGGAGAGGGATGGCACGAGACAAATGGCTTGGTCACTGTCTTCAGTCCATCCCCTCCAGGATCCCTAGGGTTGGCCGCTGTCGGCAGACAGGCTACTGGGCTAGATGGATCTTTGGTCTGACCCAGTACGGCCATTGTAAGCTCAGGGCTCAGGGTCGGGGGTCTCAGTGGACCACCTTGATTTTCATGCACACCAGTTCTTGAGTGGCCAGGCTGGCAGCTCTCGTGCCCTAGACGGCCACTTTCCTGTGCCTAGTGTGGAGGTCGTGGATGAGGTCCACGATGTCCTCACTAGACTAGGCGGGTGCCCGCCTCTTGCGGTCCTGGGCAAGCTCCCGGGAGCCGCCAGCCTTGTCCCGGGAAGAGGGTGAGGGCTAGGGGGCATCGGGTGGCTGGCTCGTGTCGTGCCAGGTGCAGGGTCCGCTGGCTGGGTGCTGGCAGGCTTGCACCTGGCACGGGCATCGTATCCAGCCCGTGCCTCTTTAAGGGATCCGGGGCCGGGAGGAGGGCAATAGAGTTTCCCTGGTGTTGGCCAGAGTGGCCACCAGGGAAAGCTGGGGAGGGCTAGCCTCCCACTAGTTCGAATTAAGGGGCTACATACCCCTTAATTCGAACTAGTAAGTTCGAACTAGGCTTAGTCCTCATAGAATGAGGTTCACCTAGTTCAAAATAAGCGCTCCACTAGTTCGAATTAAGTTCGAACTAGCGGAGCGCTAGTGTAGCACCTATCAAAGTTAATTCAAACTAACGTCCTTTAGTTCAAATTAACTTTGTAGTGTAGACATACCCTCAGTTCCTCATAACAGGTGTTCAGAACCTTCTGGGACTAGGTTTTTTTTATACTATGGTGCAGTCATAATCTGTGCCTGTGCAGATTACAACAATCCAACATATATTTGTCTGCACAACTTATAACATATTGCAATCATGTTGACTTTTACAATTAGTTTCTTACCCTGATTACATTTTGTAATGTCTGTTGATATATTGGTGTTCAAGCATTTCAAAAAAATAGTATGTGCATGCCCCATTTGGGGATTAATTTAATTTTACCCTCGCTCTGCAAATAATTAAGATATAATAGAAATACATTGAAAGCTTTATTATCTGGAACTCATGGGAAATGGGGGTTGCCAATTAATTGAATGTGCCGAATAACAAAGCTTATTGCTTTGCTCCTGCCCCTTACCTGCAAATCAGTCTCCTGGAAGTTTAAGACAGCCTAAGGGGAAGGATGCACCTGTTGATGATGTCATCCATCAGTGCCAGAGGCAGGCTGATGGGAAAGGAGAGGCCTGCTGATGACATCAGCTGGCAGTGGTGCAAAGTGGATTAGCAAAGTTTTCTAGTTAGCAAGTGCCAGATAACAAAACTTTCACTGTATTTGCTTCCAGATCTGAGTCTATTGAGGGTGGAGTTTCAAAAGTCCTCAGTTTGATTCATCTCTTATTGCCTTCAGTGGAAACAAAGCTAGCCCAACTTTGAGATGGTTTTAAAAAGTCATACTCTAAAATAAACTATGGGAGCAGTGCTAATCAGCCATATCATGACAATCTCAGCCTTTTTAATATATTATGCATTGTAAACTGTTAAAATCCAGTATCTCTTGAAGTTATGACTTCTGTACACAATGCTCCTAAGATTAGGCTGTTTGGTTATAGTTAGTAATCTTCTTAACTAGCTCATTGTCTGAAATTCTGTCCCAGCATCCTAAATTACAAAGACGTATTAATGTTAATAAAAGCAACTATTATTTTTAGACGTATATATAAATGGAAACCCACAGAAATCCTTAGTTAAATTTGCATATGCATCCCATCAGACTTTAGTTATAGCAGCACCACCTATTGGTAAATTCCCTATAATATTCTTTGTATCACCTTCTCCGAGTGTAAATATCAGTGGAAATAATTAAGGAAGGCTAACACCTTGTGAAAAGCAGCAAGCAGCACTATTTCCCATACAAGCACCCTATTAAAGATCAAAGTAAAGCAAACCAAGGAAATTACTGATAACAGGCAAAAGTTAATGCTGAATTTGATGGATGAACGATTCTACAGAATATCAATGAGAACATATTATATGGACATTTTATTTAATTTCCCATGCTATAACATATCACCTAGATCTCTCTGTATCTACATTGTAACAAATGGATGAACTAGTTTAGAAAATAATAGGTGTAATGATAGACACTACCGTCATACTGACAGTTGGCAGGTGACAAGACTTTACTTTTGAAAATGATGCATGCAAGGTGATAAATTAGTGATGCAAGCTCATAATAGCTCACAATTCATTTATGCCAAAAATAAATATTAAGAACCTAGGCAAAATATTGCTTGATATTGCCCTTGTATTTCTTGACCTATTGCAGAATATGCACTGGGGCTGTACATAGTGGAGGATTGACACTGTTGATCATCCAGATTCCCCAGAAGGATGGGCTGTTTTGAGTGGCTCTCAGCCTGTTCAGATAAATGAGAAAAAAAGTCTCTAGTGATTATATGTATCTGCTAGCTGTATCCAGTTTTATAAGATCTGACTAGCTAGTCACTCACCAAAGATCTGACATCCAGACCATGACTTCTACACAGTATAAGATGGTAACTCTCCAGGGCTGAATGTCTATTTACCTATGGCAATTTTACTCTAAACCTACTGCCCCAGTAGTCAGAGAAGATTTCATCCCCTTATTATTCCCCAATTGACCTTGAAAAAGATCACTAGATGTGCTTAAAAAAAAGGAGTATATTATTGTAGCCACTGACATGTTTTCTCTAGATTTCCAGAAATTCTACTCCTCACTAAGACCTGAACATTAGAGCAGAAAAATTTCTTCCCAAATGCCATGACAAGAAAAGTCAGTAGCAATAGTTCTGGGCACCAGTGCTAGATTTCAGTTGTGGGGGATAATGTATAAGTTAATAGCACTCTAAGTACTCAAGCTTCAAGACCATTGGGGCATAGTTTGACCAAGAGATGCATCTGATTCTTTCAGTGAATTCTACAACTAAAGTGTCAAATGGCAACCTTCATATCAGTTAGACGAGTATGTCTACACAGTGGTGCTATTTCAGGATAACATTCATTATCCCAAAATAGCATGCTGCGCATCTTAACAGTATGTCCGTTATTTTGAAATACATTCAAAATAACAGGCTTCTTATTCTGGCTTCCTGTAAACCTCACTGCACAAGGATTAAGGAAGACGCCAGAATAGTAATTTATTTCAAAATTAGTGCTGTGTACACAGTTTCTAATTTCAAAATAAGTTATTTGGAAAGAAGTCACATAATTTGCATAGCTCAAATTGCATGGCTTATCTCCAAATATGTGCTACTGTGTACTGTAACTCACATAATCTTAACTCACACCTGCTTCTTGGTCCTCAGATCACACTACCAACCTGTGAGTATATCTTTATTCTAAGTTTTCCTCTTTAAGGATGTGATGTTAAGAGGTACCAAATCAAATTGTCCTTAAGCTTTCTAATTTAATAATCAGAATGAAATGGAAAGCTTCTCTTTTATTTGAAAACTGAAGTTTTTTGTCTTGATCAATTTGGATGAGAAAATATACTGGAGAATATCAACGGTAATTGACATTTTGCATGGTTGAGGCTGATCAAGATACATATGGTTAGACAGCTGGTGGTCATTATTTATCACATGGATCATCTCATTGTTGCCTTGCATTCCCTCTGTTTCCTGCTGTTTGTCTCATTTTATACCTACTGTAAATTTGGGGGAAGCAATTGATAGTTATATATTTATACACAAAAACTCAGGTACTCCCATAATACAAAAAAAATGCAGTTCTCAGTACAGAAGAAACGAGCAGTGGTCCATGCCTCATTTTTTGAGGAGTACAAGATTTTTCAAAAAAGGGTTTTTCTTTTTAAAGAACCGCTTCTAGATGGCAGTTTCACTTTCGAAATACCCGTTTTCGAAACAACGTGTGGCTGCCATTATGGAAATGAATTGCGGGAAATTCAAATCCCGGCTTCATTTGCAATTTTGATCTGTCTAATTTACATCCTTCTTTCGAAAGAGAGATGTATTCTAGCCGGAGACAGAGCTAACATGGAAAATACTCCTGTAATTATAGTAAAAGGTTGTGTTTCAGAACTTCTGGGTGCTGATCCCTGTTTTGTCATATATTTTTCATGTGTTCATAGACAAAAACATTCCCCTTCCATTTTCCAATTTTCTCTACCAGTCTCCATTAGAGGTTAGGCCCCAAAATTTATGCAAAGAAAGGTTAATTTATTTATACAATGTTAGAGTGTTACAGAGTTGCCTTTACTGAATTTGAGAGAGGTATTTTCATACATATGGGTGTTTGAAGTGTTATAGCTTATATGTTAGTTTTAATGTCTCAAGATATTCAACCTAAGGAAATTCCTAGGATATTTCTACTTTGTGAACATGTTAAGCCTTCTAGTTATGGAAGATTATACCTCCTTAATTTAAAAAAAATCATCCGTGTGTGTAAACACACAATCTGGAATGCAGCCTTATTATTTACCATTCTGCTTTATTTTTAAACTGTTTTGGAATATGTATATAAAACACTAATTGTTGTATTTTGTGCTTTTTCTCTTCTTTTAACCTGAATACAAGGATAATGTCTGAAAGGGAGTTCATTGGTTAGTTTTTAGGTAGCTGAGGAGCCCAATTCATGCCCTGAAGATTTTCCCAAGAAAGGATACGTCTAGACTGTAGAGTTTTTCCAGAATACCTCCAGTAACGCCGCATCCAAGGAACAAATCTGCATTTCCAAAAAAAATTTCGGAAAAGCAGATGCATTTTTCAGCATCCCAGTAAACCTCGTTTTATGAGGAAGTGGACATGTTCCAAAAAAAGGTTTTTTTTTCTGACATTTGGTCCCATGTAGACTGGCCAATGTCATAAAAGCCTCTTCCAAAAAAAGAATCGGAAAAAGATTTGCAAATTGCAGTTCACAATTTGCATATCTTTTTCCAATAGAACTGTGTAGTCTAGACACATCCAAAATAACAAATGTTATCTTGGAGGTGACAAGTTGGCTGGACTATTGTGCCCTTTCTTTCCTTCATTGTTGCTTCTGTGTCAGTAGCATGTCTGTTTTCTTTAAAATGATCTGTGGCCTGTGTGTTCTGTTCCACACCAAGTCCTCCCTGTTTGTTGGGTTGCTGCCTCCCTTTTTAAGTGAACTTTTAGTATGCCATTGAAGTGTTTCCACTGCACTTCACTTTGTGCTTTTTTATAAAAGAGGCAACTTAAGTTGCAAACTATAAATGTTCTGCTAATGGTAGAGTGTAAATCCAGGAACTTTTTCATCAAAAAGGCAAGCCCCCATAAGAAGGTCTTCTCAAAGACCAGATCACATTCCTTTATCTAAAACAGAATGCTAATATTGAGAAGATTTCTATGTCAAGCAAACACACTTTGTAAAATATGTAAAAGAATGCAAGGAGGCTCTCTACTCAAGACCAAAAATAGAAATATTTAGGGATGTAATAAAGATAAAAAAATAACCTATTAGTTTTATTCCACATAAGGATTCTAGAAATATATAGTCTCAGAGGGGTAGTTGTGTTAATCTATATCTTTAATAACAATGAGTAGTTCTGTGGCTCCTTAGAGAGACTAACAAATATATTAGATCATAAGCTTTTGTGGGTAAAACCCACAGATAAAGTTGGTGTTTCTCAAGAAACCTCATGATAAAGAAATAAAGTTATCTAAACTGATTTCTTCAAACGTTCAAGTCTTTGTTCTTTACACTTCTCAGAGAACATTTATGGTTGGGAAATGTTTTATGGAAGATATTTGTTACTTCTAATTCATGTTTTCACTTAAAGGTGGAAAATTTATCACTCAAATGCTCATGTTGATAAGCTTTGGTTTTTTTTAAGTACATTTGCAAATATTTGTATCTAAATACAAGCCTTCATATAACAACTTCCTTATACCATTGTTATATGATCAGATTTTTATGTACAAATATAGCAAGAGCGGCGAGGAGTCCTGTGGCACCTTATAGACTAACTGAAGTGTAGGAGCATCTGACGAAGTGGGTCTTTGCCCACGAAAGTTTATGCTCCTACACTTCAGTTAATTTATAAGGTGCCACAGGACTCCTCGCCGCTTTTGCAGATTCGACTAACACGGCTACCCCTCTGATACTTGACACCAAATATAGCAAGATCACTTTATGCTATAGTTGGTTACTAATGTAATAAGCCATTGGAACATAAATGATTTCCCAATTAATATCAATATTTTAATCTAGCAATGCTCAAGTAACTCCATGGCAAACTCCAAAAGACAGAAATCACCTCTCCAAGGACTGATAAAAAAGGAAAGACAATGACTTTGACTATTAAAGGTTAAAACATTTCAGAGCTGAAAGAATTAGGAGTCCTTAGATCATTAGAAAAAGAATTTCAATTCCTAAACCTTAATGGAACTAAAGGAATCTCAGAAAATGGACCAAATAAGAAAAAGTTAATCCAATTCTAAAGATGTACTGAATGTTTCTAGCCACAAGGACAAAAGCAATTACAACCCTGCTGCATATGCAGTAGGGAGATTACATATTCATCAACTGAATAAAGTAAGAAGACTATCTTACAAAGTCATTAAGGAAATGAAAGGTGACAGTGGCTGATAGCTGAATCTGACCAAACCCCTGGAAGATCTGTGTTCCACCTTCAGAGAGATTATAGAAAGGAGTATATATCTTTCTGAATTATGTTAGGAAGCCACACAGCTAAAAGAAAAGAAACCACAATGTAGTATCAAAAACCAGCAACCTTACAGCCTCTGAAATGTTGTGATATAATAGATATATCAGTATCATTGGTGAGATGGTTTACAAAATTGCAGCTAAAGGATTAGATTTATTTTTTTCTTATAGTAATGTAATGTGATATTGAAATGCTATTTTAAATTTAAATATGCTAATTATTTTTCTTGTTAAACACCAAATTATTCAGATTGTATTCCTAGAAAGGAGCATAAACTAATTGTGGTAAATAGAAATAGTGGAATTGTATTAAAATACAAGATTCTTAATAATCATTAATTTGCCTGCTCCATCAGAAGTAAAATAAGTCTTTTGCTGGAATTCCTTTGCCTATTGATAAACAGTCTTCTCTACGGGTACGTCTACACTACAGCGCTAGTTCGAACTAACTTAGTTCGAATTAGTTAATTCGAACTAAGCTAGTTCGAACTAACGCATCTAGAACTAAAAACTAGTTCGAACTAGCGTTTTGCTAGTTCGAACTAGTAAGTCCACATTGAGTGGACTCTGAACAGGGCTTAAGGATGGCCGGAAGCAGTGCCGGCAGGGCATAAAAGGAGGACTTAGAGCGTGGAGATACTGTCTCAGGCTAGCCGAGGGCTGCGCTTAAAGGGTCCCGACCCCCACCCCGGACACACAGTTCTAAGGGGTGCCCCGGTAGCAAAGAAGTTCTGGCTTGGAGTGCCCTGAGTGCCCACACTGGGCACATCACACCACTCGGCCATCAGCCCGGCTGCACTTGCCGCAGGCTGCCATCTGGGGAGAGGGAGTAATTGGGGGGCTGCAGGAGAGCTTCCACCCCCAGAAGCCCGCAGAGCCAGCCCAGTCCTCCCCATCGGGGGCTCGTACCCCATTCCTCCCTCACCTCCTTCCACTTGCCCTTCCCTAGCCCCCCTTCTTATTGATGTACAAAATAAAGATAACGTTTCTTCCAACATTGACTCTGTCTTTATTGAACAAAACTGGGGGAGACTGGGAAAAGGAGGTGGGAGAGGGGAAGAGAAAGGCTGGGAGAGGGGAGGGCAACTAACATGATCAGGGGTTGGGAACAGGTCCCATATGAAGAGAGGCTACAGAGACTGGGACTGTTCAGCTTAGAAAAGAGGAGACGGAGGGGGGACAGGATAGAGGTCTCTAAAAGCAGGGGTTGGGTGGAGAGGGTGCATTCAGAAAAGTTCTTCCTGAGTTCCCATAAAGAAGGACTAGAGGACACCAAAGGAAAGGAATGGGTAGCAGGCTTCAAACTAGTAACAGAAAGTTGTTGTTCTTGACAAAGCAAATAGTTAACCTGTGGAACTCCTTGCTGCAGGAGGCTGTGAAGGCTAGAACTAGAACAGAGTTGAAAGGGAAGTGAGATAAAGTGATGGAGGTTGGGTCCATGGAGTCCTATTAGCCAGAGGGTAGGAGTGGTATCCCTGCCCAAAGTTTGTGGAAGGCTGGAGAGGGATGGCACGAGACAAATGGCTTGGTCATTGTCTTCGGTCCATCCCCTCCAGGGTCCCTAGGGTTGGCCGCTGTTGGCAGACAGGCTACTGGGCTAGATGGACCTTTGGTCTGACCCAGTACGGCCATTGTAAGCTCAGGGCTCAGTGTCGGGGGTCTCAGTGGACCCCCTTGATTTTCATGCACACCTGGTCCTGGGTGGCCAGGCTGGCAGCTCTCCTGCCCTAGCCGGCCACTTTCCTGTGCCTAGTGCGGAGATCGTGGACGAGGTCCACGATGTCTGCACTAGCCCAGGAAGGTGCCCGCCTCTTGCGGTCCAGGGCAAGCTCCTGGGAGCCGCCAGCCTGGTCCCGGCAAGAGGGGGTGGGCTGGGGGGCATCGGGTGGGTGGCTCTGTGCCGTGCCAGGTGCAGGGTCTGCTAGCTGGGTGCTGGCAGGCTTGCACCTGGCACTGGCACCGTAGCCAGCCCGTGCCCCTTTAAGGGGTCCGGGGCCGGGAGGGGGGCATAGAGTTTCCCTGGTGTTGGCCAGAGTGGCCACCAGGGAAACCTGGGGAGGGCTAGCCTCCCACTAGTTCGAACTAAAGGGCTACACAGCCCTTAGTTCGAACTAGCTAGTTCGAACTAGGCGTTAGTCCTCGTAAAATGAGGTTTACCTAGTTCGAACTAAGCGCTCCGCTAGTTCGATTCAAATTCGAACTAGCGGAGCGCTAGTGTAGCGCATAGGAAAGTTAGTTCGAACTAACGTCCGTTAGTTCGAACTAACTTTCTAGTGTAGACATACCCTACTTCTGAGACAGGATTTGTAACTAATTTGGGGAATGATACACTTAGCTCTGATCTTACCTAAAGAACAATGTCTCCAACCAGGGCAGACTCACTTTCACAGATATAATCTCTGTTGAAAGCTCTCCACAGAGATATATGGAAGAGATTGTAATTGAAGCTTCAGGGGGTAGCTGAATTAGTCTGTACAGGATAAACTTAAAAAACAACAAAAGGTCTAATAGCACTTTATAGACTAACAAAACATGTAGATGGTATCATGAGCTTTTGTGGGTACAGCCCACTTCTTCAGATGACTGGAGTTTTGAGTTTAGGATGTACAGACCCAAAATAAATAGGGGAGAAGGAATGGGCGGGGGAGGGGAGGATAAAGAGAAGGGGATGGGGAAAAATGGTATCATGAGCTTTCGTGGGTACAGCCCACTTCTTCAGATGACTGGAGTTTTGAGTTTAGGATGTACAGACCCAAAATAAATAGGGGAGAAGGAATGGGCGGGGGGAGGGGAGGATAAAGAGAAGGGGACGGGGAAAAAAAGGAGCAGAGGGAATGAAAGTATCAAAGGGAAAAACAAGTAGGCAGAGCTGGTGTCTATAAGCACCTGAAGATTGCATAGTTAAAAAGAAGCAAATAAGGATCAAAGGGAACTAACACAAGAATCCACACAGAGAGCTGTTGTCACCTTCATTGACTGTTAGGTTGGTAATGTCCCAGCCATCCATTGTTCCGATAGAGGAGATGATCAGAGTGAGAATTGAATTTGTGGATGAATTGTAATTCCAATGTCTCTCTGTGCATTTGACTAGTAGAACTGATTTGAGACAAGACAGCCACCTGGAGATCTTTTAAAGAGTGATTAGGTAGATTGAAGTGTTCCCCAACAGGTTTCTGTATGTTCTCTTTATGGATATTTGATTTATGTCCATTGATTCTTTCCCGTAGGGACTATCCAGTTTGTCCAATATATATAGCAGTGGGGCATTGCTGGCATTTGATCACATAGATCAAATTACTGGATGTGAAGTTGAATGATCCCCTGATTTGGTAGCTTATGTTGTTGGCTCCATGAATTTGTTTGCATAGATATGTGGGTAGAGAGAATTAGTCAACTATTCTGATTTTTTGCTTGTTTGAATTCATGTTGTTCCCTAAAACATGATAAAATGGCACCTATGACTACAACAGTGGGAACCATATTCCTAAATTGGCATTGAAACACAAATAAGGAAGATTTAGCCTGTGATTTGTTGTTTTTATAGACTGCACACTTTCAGTAGCTCTTGAGATATTTGGCACTCAGTTTTAAATGACCTTTTCTCTTCTACAATTCCTATGTGCTAATTTCCTTGCAGAGAGGGGTGGAATATTTTAAGATATTAAGGTTTGTAAAGTGCTTTGAGGTCTGTTAATTTAAGGTATCATTATAAAGTTATCTGTGTTTATTTTCTCTGAGAAAAATGAAGGATTACCAAAGTGTCAAATAATCTCTCCCTTTTAAAAAGATAATCCTGCATGCCTGAATACTACATGTAGGGTAATAAAATAATAGACCACATGTATTTGTCAATCATACAAAACCAACCCAATTTCTTTTAATATACTGACTCACTTTGTGGATAGGAAAAACCAGAAGACTAGATATATCTTGATTTTAGTATTTTTTACATTGGTTCCAGCTTCAAAAGCAAACTAAGAAAATATAGTCTAGACTAAATTATTATAGGATGGGTGCATAACTTGTTAAGAGACCATACTGTGGGCATGTCTACACTGCAACACTATTTCAAAATAACTAGCGCTATTCCGAAATAAATTAGTCTGCATCTACATCAATGATGTAGATATTGGGATAGAGAGTACGCTTAAGTTTGCAGATGATACCAAACTGGGTGGGGTTGCAACTTCTTGGAGGATAGGGACATAATTCAAAATGACCTTAGCAAGTTAGAGAAATGGTCAGAGGTAAACAGGATGAGGTTTAATAAAGAGAAATGCAAAGTGCTCCACTTAGGAAGGAACAATCAGTTCCATACATACAAGATGGGAAGCGACTGTCTAGGAAGGAGCATGGCGGAAAGGGATCTAGGGGTCATAGTGGACCACAAGTTGAATATGAGTCAGTGTGATGCTATTGCAAAAAAAGCAAATATGATTCTAGGTTGTATCAACAGGTGTGTTGTAAGCAAAACTCGTGAAGTCATTCTGCCGCTCTACTCTGCACTAGTTAGGCCTCAGCTGGAGTACTGTGTCCAGTTCTGGGCGCCACATTTCAAGAAAGATGTGGAGAAATTGGAAAGGGTACAGAGAAGAGCGACAAGAATGATTAAAGGTCTAGAGAACATGACCTATGAAGCCAGGCTTCATGAACTGGGCTTGTTTAGTTTGGACAAAAGAAGATTAAGGGGGGACATGATAGCGGTTTTCAAATATCTAAAAGGGTGTCACAAGGAGGAAGGAGAAAATTTGTTCCTCTTGGTTTCTGAGGACAGGACAAGGAGTAATGGGCTTAAAGTGCAGCAGAGGAGGTTTAGATTGGACATTAGGAAAAAATTTCCTAACTGTCAGGGTGGTCAAATATTGGAATAAATTGCCAAGGGAGGTGGTGGAATCTCCCTCTCTGGAGATATTTAAGAACAGGTTAGATAGCGAAGCGGACAGGGGACTGCAGACAGGGGAGTTGAAGAGGGAGAGCAAAGCGACCCCACCGCCGAAGAGGCTACCCGGTGAGAGTACAAGCTGTGGTGTGAGTGTGTGTGTGTGCCTGACTGTTTGAATTTTACAGTTTGAAGTGTGAATTGAGTCTGATTCCAGGGAGTGCTAGCAGTTTCAGTTTCAGCTTCTGTGGCAGTTGGGACTGAGAGCCTGCCATTGTTCCCTTGATTGCCTCTGATTAGCCTCAGGCTCAGCCTTCCCCTGTGTGACTCAGAAGGGGGCAGGCCTGACCTAGGCAAGCAGGCTTTAAAATAGCCAGAGCAGTGCGACCAGGGAGCGAAGCGGACAGGGGACTGCAGACAGGGGAGTTGAAGAGGGAGTTGAGCAGAGGGAGTGACTGATGGTGATGAAGACCCAAAGCGCTTGTGCCAGTACTTCTCCTGTCTCCTCCACCTGTGCCTGTATCCAGACAGAGAACCTGAGCATGGATGCCTCTACCCAGGTCCTGGTGTGGTCTTGCTGTATTTGTGGCTTGCAATTCCCACTGAGTGATCTCCAGGCTGGGGGAGACAACCGTTGTGAAAGGTGCCTGCTGGTGGAATCTCTCAGGCAGCAGGTGGGAGAGCTACAGGAGGAGGTGGCCAGGCTGAGGAGCATTCGAAGCCATGAGGAATTCCTGGACAGTGTTCCTGTGGAGTCCACGGAGGTCACTGTCCTAGGATGTGGGACTGTTGACCAGCCACTTATGGAGGAGGCAGTGGTGCAGGGTGAGCACTGGCAGCTGGTTACTTCCAGCAGCGGGCAGTGTTCCACCCCTGCTCCTAACCCTCCCACTGTGTTGTTACATAACCGTTACACTTTACTTTCAGCAGGAGACAAGGAGTCACCCCCCACAGTGGAGGAGACCAGGCCTTGCACCACCAAGGTTGAGCAGTCTCCTGCCACCACTGCGAGGAGGAAACGTAGAGTAGTGGTGGTTGGAGACTCTCTTCTGAGGGGAACGGAGGCACCCATCTGTCGCCCTGACAGCTCATCTCGAGAGGTATGCTGTCTGCCAGGGGCCCGTATCCGAGATGTTACGGAGGCATTGTCGAGGATTATCCGGCCCTCTGACTACTACCCCATGCTACTCATCCACGTGGGCACAAATGATACTGCCAGGTGTGACACTGAGCGGATCAAGTGTGACTACAGGGCTTTGGGAGTACGGGTGAAGGAGTTTGGAGCGCAGGTGGTATTCTCTTCTATCCTTCCTGTCAAAGGTAGGGGCCCGGGCAGAGAGAGGTGCATCCTGGAGGTGAATGCCTGGCTGCGACGATGGTGTCGCCAGGAGGGATTCGGCTTCCTTGATCACGGGGTGCTCTTCCAGGAAGGACTGCTTGGCGGAGATGGAGTTCACCTTTCCAGGAGCGGGAAGGCCTTGTTTGGACACAGACTGGCTAACCTTGTGAGGAGGGCTTTAAACTAGGTTTGTCGGGGGCAGGTGAGCAAAGCCCACAGGTAAGTGCTGAATGTGCGGGACTGGGAGATGGGTTGGAAATGGGGGGGACTACGGCCTATAATGGCAAGGAGAAAGGAGGGTCAGGGAACAACAGGGAGGCAAGATCAAATCAGTATCTTAGATGCCTATATACAAATGCGAGAAGTATGGGTAATAAGCAGGAAGAACTGGAATTGCTAACCAATAAATACAACTATGATATCATTGGTATTACAGAAACCTGGTGGGATGGGACGCACGATTGGAATATTGGTATGGAAGGGTACGGCTTGCTCAGGAAGGACAGACAGGGCAAAAAGGGAGGAGGGGTTGCCTTGTATATTAAAAATGTACACACTTGGACTGAAGTGGAGATGAACGTAGGAGATAGCTGTGTAGAGAGTCTCTGGGTTAAGCTAAAAGGGGTAAAAAACGAGGGTGATATCATGCTAGGAGTCTACTACAGGCCACCTAGCCAGGTGGAAGAGGTGGATGAGGCCTTTTTTAAACAATTAACAAAACTATCCAAAGCCCAAGATTTGGTGGTGATGGGGGACTTCAACTATCCAGACATATGTTGGGAAACTAACACAGCGAGGCACAGGCTATCCAATAAGTTTCTGGACTGCATTGGAGACAACTTTCTGTTTCAGAAGGTTGAAAAAGCTACCAGAGGAGAAGCTGTTCTGGATTTGGTTTTAACAAATAGGGAGGAACTAGTTGAGAACTTGAAAGTGGAAGACAGTATAGGGGACAGTGATCACGAAATAATAGAGTTCATGATCTTAAGGAAATGTAGGAGGGAGACCAGCACAATTGAGGTTATGGATTTCAGGAAGGCAGGTTTTGATAAGCTCAGAGAACTTGTAGGTAAGGTCCCATGGGAAGCAAGACTGAAGGGAAAAACAACTGAGGAGAGTTGGAAGTATTTCAAAGGGACGTTTTTAAGGGCCCAAAAGCAAACAATTCCGCTGTGTAGGAAAGATAGAAAATATGGCAAAAGACCAGCTTGGCTTAACAAGGAGATCTTGCATGATCTCAAAATAAAAAAGGAGTCATATAAAAAATGGAAACTAGGACAACTAACAAAGGATGAATATAGGCAAGCAACACGGGAATGCAGGGGCAAGATTAGAAAGGCAAAGGCACAAAATGAGATCAAACTAGCTACAGGCATAAAGGGAAACAAGAAGACCTTTTATAAATACATTAAAAGCAAGAGGAAGACCAAGGACAGGGTAGGCCCACTGCTTAGCGAGGAGGGAGAAGCAGTAACAGGGAACTTGGAAATGGCGGAGATGCTCAATGACTTCTTTGTTTCGGTCTTCACCGAGAAGTCTGGAGGTGTGCCTAACATAGTGAATACAAGCAGAGAGAGGGTAAGTTTAGAAGATAGGATACACAAAGAACAAGTTAAAAATCACTTAGGAAAGTTAGATGTCAGCAAGTCACCAGGTCCTGATGAAATGCATCCCAGGATACTCAAGGAGCTGATAGAGGAGGTATCTGAGCCTTTAGCTATGATCTTTGAAAAATCATGGCAGACAGGGGAGATTCCAGAAGACTGGAAAAGGGCAAATATTGTGCCCATCTATAAAAAGGGGAATAAGAACAACCCAGGAAATTATAGACCGGTCAGTTTAACGTCTGTCCCAGGGAAGATAATGGAGCAGGTAATTAAGGAAATCGTATGCAAACACTTGGAAAGTAATAAAGTGATAGGGAATAGCCAGCATGGGTTTGTGAAGAACAAGTCATGCCAAACTAATCTGATAGCTTTCTTTGATAAGATAACGAGCCTTGTGGATAAGGGAGAAGCGGTGGATGTCATATACCTAGACTTTAGTAAGGCATTTGATACGGTCTCGCATGATATTCTTATTGATAAACTAGGCAAATATAACTTAGATAGGGCCACGATAAGGTGGGTGCATAATTGGCTGGATAACCGTAGTCAGAGAGTTGTTGTTAACGGTTCTAAATCCTGCTGGAAAGGGATAACAAGTGGAGTTCCTCAAGGGTCTGTTTTGGGACCCGTACTATTCAATATCTTCATCAATGATGTAGATATTGGGATAGAGAGTATGCTTATTAAGTTTGCAGATGATACCAAACTGGGTGGGGTTGCGACTTCTTTGGAGGATAGGGACATAATTCAAAATGACCTTAGCAAGTTAGAGAAATGGTCAGAGGTAAACAGGATGAGGTTTAATAAAGAGAAATGCAAAGTGCTCCACTTAGGAAGGAACAATCAGTTCCATACATACAAGATGGGAAGCGACTGTCTAGGAAGGAGCATGGCGGAAAGGGATCTAGGGGTCATAGTGGACCACAAGTTGAATAAGAGTCAACAGTGTGATGCTGTTGCAAAAAAAGCAAATATGATTCTAGGTTGTATCAACAGGTGTGTTGTAAGCAAAACTCGTGAAGTCATTCTGCCGCTCTATTCTGCACTAGTTAGGCCTCAGCTGGAGTACTGTGTCCAGTTCTGGGCGCCACATTTCAAGAAAGATGTGGAGAAATTGGAAAGGGTACAGAGAAGAGCGACAAGAATGATTAAAGGTCTAGAGAACATGACCTATGAAGCCAGGCTTCATGAACTGGGCTTGTTTAGTTTGGAAAAAAGAAGATTAAGGGGGGACATGATAGCGGTTTTCAAATATCTAAAAGGGTGTCACAAGGAGGAAGGCGAAAATTTGTTCCTCTTGGTTTCTGAGGACAGGACAAGGAGTAATGGGCTTAAAGTGCAGCAGGGGAGGTTTAGATTGGACATTAGGAAAAAATTCCTAACTGTCAGGGTGGTCAAATATTGGAATAAATTGCCAAGGGAGGTGGTGGAATCTCCCTCTCTGGAGATATTTAAGAACAGGTTAGATAGACATCTGTCAGGGATGGTGTAGACGGAGCTTGATCCTGCCTTGAGGGCGGGGGGCTGGACTCGATGACCTCTCGAGGTCCCTTCCAGTCCTATTATTCTATGATTCTATGATAGACATCTGTCAGGGATGGTGTAGATGGAGCGTGGTCCTGCCTTGAGGGCGGGGGGCTGGACTCGATGACCTCTTGAGGTCCCTTCCAGTCCTATTATTCTATGATTCTACACAGCAGGCAGTTATTTTGAAATAGTGTCAAAATACTGTCAACCTGGAGGACTTCTTACTCCGACTCCTGTAACCCTCATTGTACAAGGACTAAGGGAAGTTGGAGAAAGAGTGCTCTATTTCAAAATAAGATACACAATTGACGTAGCTCAATTTGCGTAGCTTATTTCGAGTTAAGCTCTGCAGTATAGATGACCCCTGAAAGAAGAGTTATCCATGATTTGCCATCCAAACTGAGGTGTTAGCCATCATCTTCCTCATCACCTTCGCCTTCCCCATCATCACCAGTGGCCATCATTCTGGCATTTCTCAAGGACTACATCTCTTTCTCCTACCACCGCTAGACTGTGATGCCACTTTTATAGTATGTTACGCTGATGTTGTTATGTTTGATACATATTCAGTAGGGGATGATTCCTTTTCTCCTTATTTGTATTTCTTCACCTTACTAATGGTGAAGGGCCTTTTTTCCTTTATGTCAGTACATCATTCATCTCAACTTTTTGTCATATGTCAATTCATTACCATGGATCTTTTGTGGTTGTCTATCACATTTGTTATTTCTGTCTTACACGATTATCCAGTCTGATCTTAACTGGTTATTTCAGGTTTTTCCAAGTAATGATGTACCTGCTAAGTTTGAGGGTATTCTTGGAAGTCCCTATCCCATGGAAGGTTGCTTTATCTAGGTGAAAATTCCCAAATATATGAGCATTGACTTTACCATTTGGGGGAAAGGTCCCAGGCATGTGCATGTTACCTTTGCTTTAGCTCAGCATACAGGATGTGGCCTGTATGTTCCTTGTCTTACAGCCAAACTGCCAGTATAAACGTACTGTAAATTATAATAAACATATAATCAAAACCATAAGGAAATAATAATTCTATAAGCAAACAAGCAGTTTATCCGTTTAGTCTACACTACCCACAGTGCATCACTGTCAGAATTGAAGGTAGCCACCCTACTGCAGATGCACTCTATCGACCTTATTCATCCCATGAGGACATGTGCTTTAGGCTTTACAAAACCAGATGCTAAAATATTCAACCTTAATAAATTCGACCTAATCTCATACTGTAGACATATCCTAAACTTCTAGCATTAGCAGACGCTACTTATTCCTTCATAAAACACTGCTTTGTTCTGTAAAATCAATGTCATAACTTTTTAGTGTGTTTCTCCATTTCATTGGAGAATGGTTTAAAGAGTACAATTTAAACACCAATAATAGGGTTAAGATGTTGTTGGGGTTTTTGAAACTGCTGCCGGGGATATACATAATAAATTGTGAAAATATCTACGTGTTTCTTTATGCATCTTTTAAAGAAATCCAGACTGCAGGGAAACTGGGAAAAATTATAGGCTGAATCTCTGCAGTGAAGTACAGAGCACAAATCTTTAAAGGTAATGCAGTCCTCCTTGTTCAAATAGTTCCTTGTTCAGAGTTAAAAGAAAGTGATTGTTTTTTTGCTACTGTCACAAACTGCAAGGAAGAAAAATAGCTTCTCTTCTGTGCACTATTGTATAATCACAGCTGTGCTTATACAATGTTGCATTGTGGGGAACATGCTTCAACAGAGGAAAGATATAGGAACAGAGCATTCAGTGCCAGATGACTAGAGCAAGAAATTATTTGACTTTTTGCCAATTAATTTCCATATGCTGCCTCTCTGCATGCAATATGATCTGACAATCACTTATACAGAGAAGTCTCTGCCATTTGTTTCTGGACTTGCAACGCACGTGGGCTGTTTGTTAAGAAACCAATCACGTGTCCCTCTTCTATTGGTATGGAGGTCTATGTGTCATCACAATAGATATCATTACAATGTGCAAGTGGGATATAAAATCAGGGGACATTAGCAAGGTGATTGTCCTTTATGTGATTGCAGGGATTCCATATGTATAGTTGGGATGATGTTTTCGCATATGCATTACTTTGCATTTATCAGCACTGAATTTCATCTGCCATTTTGTTGCCCAGTCGCCCAGTTTTGTGAGATCCTTTAGAAGCTCTTCACAGTCTGCTTTAATTATACTATCTTGAGCAGTTTTATATCTACAAATATTGCCACCTCCTTGTTTATATGTTTTTCCAGATCTTTTATGAACTGTTTGAGTAGGACGGGTCCCAGTATGGATCCCTGAGGGACTCTACTAGTTACCTCCTCACAATCTGAGAATGAACCATTTATTCCTAAACTTTTTCCCCTATATTTTAACCAGTTATCAGTCCATAGGAAGACCTTCCCTCTTATCCTGTGATGGCTTACTTTGCTTAAGAACATCACCACCAAGACTTCAACATGCCTTTATGAGATGAAGCTGTAATACATTGCCAAGGAATTTCATTCAATTTTTGGTCATTATTCTATAGCCTTTAGCTGACTGAGAAACTATTGTAATTTAAAACAGTAATTTAAACACCAAAAATTGTTTAAACAATGTATTTCTGGAGACCTATTAGCTTGCTAGTCACAGAACAGTACTTTGAGTGTCCTCTTTTGAAGGACCTGACATTAATACTTTGGCTGCACAAGACTTAAAGGAAATAGTATAACAGTTGTGAGGCAGCAAACTTGATGAGCTCCAAACTACCCCTTCCCTAATTTTCAGCAAAATTTTAAGAAGAACCTTCCACTGAGACCCAACATGTTTAATTAGACCTGGGGAGTCCAGGAGAGCAGGTGTCATGTGAGGATAGAGTGGAAGGGACAGTAAGCTGGAGGCCTTCCCCCTCTTCTCTACTGACCTAATGGAGCAACATTGTCATCTGTGCTCCGTTGGGACATGGAGAAAGGCAGTGGCTTCATCCACACACCCAAATCCCTCCTTCCTTGGATTCCCTGAAAAGGCAGTAACAAGAGACAAGATCTCAGTGTTTGCTGGGAAGCCAAAGCTAGAAATTAACAGATGGGCCCTTCATTGTCCCCTTAAAATGGCCTGTAAAGAGTAGGAAAGTTATGGGATGAAGGCAGCCTCTCCCGCTTTTTCATCCTAAATACTTTGGTACTGCAACAGTCACTAGAAGGCTGCCTCTCTGTCTCCTCCTGGATGCTCACAGAAAGCAGTGGTTGTAACAGAATACAAGGCAAGACAGAGGGGTATAGCGGGTGGTTTTATAGTCAATCCATCTCTCACGGAAAAGTGGCCAATGTTTGACAAGTCTGGACAAAAAACAGAAACAAACAAACAAAAACAAAGAAGAGGCAAGGAGAGAAACAAAAAGACCCACGCTCACTAAGGAGCTGGAGGCAATGGGGGTGGCTAATAAAATAGCCAGTTCAGCTGTCATGCTGAAAACCTGTTTCAGGAAGCTTGAAGAAAATCAAGTGACAAACTGGACACAAGGACTAAGTCAAATGAGCTAGCAGCTGCTGTTCCAGAAACAGACACTCAAATTACTAGCACTGAAGAGGAGATGCAGAGTCAAGAGGAGAGACTTGAAGGCCTAGAATTGCTGGTTAGACCACTGAGTGAAGAACTGGAAGATATGGAATAGAAGGGCCACAGGACAAATGGGAGTTGTAGAAAAGCCCTGTCTGTTGGGCAAACAAGATAAAATTAAATTTGAAAGAGCATGCCGGTTCAGGGTACCAACTAGGGATGTAATATCGTAGTCGATTAACCGATAAGCAAAAGCACATTCCTCCTTGCCAGTAAATTTTTTAGCAGGGTGGCCAGCAGCCCAGCTCAGTCCCAGCTTGCACTGGATCCTGGACCTACCCATGCTGCAGCTCTACATTTAAAGTGTATTAGGAGCCAGGCAGGCAGGCAGCCCAGCTCAGTTCTGGCTTGTGCTAGATCAGGGAGCTCAGACTCCTCCCCCCCAGACAAGGGCTTCCTGGGGACAATAGAATAGTAAATTAACCAATAAGAGTCATGATTGACTTCAATTAACCAATATTTAACATCCCTAGTACCAACTACAGAACTTTGAGTTGACTTTGTCCTGCTACACAAGTTCAGAGTCCAGCTTTTGATTCTTGATACAGCCAGGAAGATGAAAGAAAAGAGAGTACTGAGCAACAGTGTCCTTCTATCAAAATTGTTCTGTAGGTTTAGAGAAGAAAGGGGATGAATTTACAGAAGTCTGCAAACTGCTTTGATTTCCCCAGCAATCCTGAAACTATGACAGCTCAAACTCACCTCTTCAGTTCCAGGAAAAGCACAAAAATTCTTGAACTTGGTAACAGAACCAACTGCAGAAGAGGGAACCAATGAAATTCAGGTTAAAACTACATCAAAAGTATCAGAAAGGAGAACTGAGATAAATTTAAATGCAATAAAACAACTGGAAAATACTATTTCAGTGGCAGAAATCTTTAGAGGGTTACATTTAAGTGAAATTTATTAGGTATTTTAAGTCATTTTCAAAAAGGTTATAAACAGAAGTACAGGTTAGGAAAGTTTTTAAATATTAAAGATATCAAAATGTTAAAGAAAATGGGAAAATGAATAGAATATGTAATGCACTGTTTAAGTTTGGTAAATGAATATATTTGAATATAAATGCAGGGAAGATGATACACTCTGTAGATACAGCTATTTGAGAGCTATGTGAGAAAGAGGAGGGAGAAGGCACAACATGGTAATGACCAGGGTTCCCTATAAGGTGTGCGCCTGGGTGGGTATGCACCAAAAATTTCATTCCCACCCACACAGAGGAGGGGTGGGCAGGAGGAAGGCAGAGGATGGAGCAAGTCATGTGTGAGGGAGCAGAAAGGTGTGAAGAGAACTGGGGCAGAGGGTGGTAAGACAGTAGGCACCAGGAAGGAAGAGGGCAAGAGGGGCAGGTGTTGGGTGGGCAGGGGCAGTGAGGGAAGGGGGAGGCATCATGAGACTGCAGGGGGTAAGGGAAGGTGAAGGCACCAGGAGGACCGTGGGGGTGAAGCAGAAGGGAAGACATGGGGAGGACAGTGGGGGGAGGGATGGGCACCAGAGGGAAGAGGAGAAAGGCAGGTAGAGGAAGGTGTTAGGAGAGGGGATAGGGAGGGGGGCTAGAGAAGGGGTGAGCACAGAGGGGAAGAGAAGGGCAGGTGCAGGGTCAGAGAGGATGGGAAGGGTGAATGGGAGACATGGCAGCACAGGGGAAAAGGGAGAGGTTTATAAGTTGGGTGGCACAGTGGCAAACATCCAAACAAGTGCACACAACCTCAATATTGGTGCACAAGACAAAACTCACTCCACTCATGCATGGAAAATCTTAGAGGGAACACTGGTAATAACCACAACATAGTTTGAAGAAATGGATAAAAAAAGAATCAAGAATAATCTGGTGCCCTTGGTGTGTTTGAGACTAAGCCACTCAAATAAAATGAATAAAATATATACTGTCCACTTCAAAATGGAGATAATATAACTGGCAATGTTTCAAGAAATTTCTCAAAATCAGAGTAATCAAATTTAAAAGGGAATGGGCATCTCATTTATATAGAACTCATTTCAGTTCCCAAAGCGGGATGGATATACTAATAAGTGGTATGGAAATGTAAAAGTATCAAAGTAGAGGCCAGGTGGATTTTGGTGCAGGCATGTACAGAAGGAAAACCTTTTACAACTAAACCACAAATGAGGAGGATAGTTCTTGGGTCAGCATTCCAATAATATGAACAGTCCAGAATTCACAGGTAACACTGGTCTACAATTTTTTAGAAGTCGTCTGCTTCAGAGATAAAATGTGCTATTTAGTATGTATTTTGATGTGCTGAATTCAAATATGACAATTAAAACAACTGATTGGCTACTGTTTCCAAGATATTTAAGTTTTTACATTTTACGTCTATGTATATTGTGTAGATAGTAGAGTTTTAATCATAAATTGTAAACCTAGGTCTTTTCATGTGTTTATGGTTGCTTTACATGATAATATTTCACCTGTCCTGTTTATGTAACACTTTAAAAATCAGCAAAAGGGTTATATAAATAAAATTTATTATGAAACAAAAGGCAAAAAAACTATTATGTACATAGTCTAGTCCTATTCAGTGTCTACTCGGCGCTTCTTGGTTTGTCTCTTGTATTCATTAAATGGAGCATCTCTTGTGTCTGTCCAGCAATAGTCTGCAAGCATTGATGGGCTCCATTTGCCCTGATAGCATTTTTTCCATTGTTGCAATGTCATGGTGAAATCGCTCGCCGTGCTCGTCGCTCACTGCTCCACAGTTCGGTGGAAAAAAAATCTAGATGAGAGTGCAAAAAAGGTACCTTTAGTGACATGTTGCAACCAAGGCTTTTGCATGCCTTGAGGTTTTCCACCAACAACCTGTAGTTGTCTGCCTTGTTGTTTCCAAGAAAATTTATTGCCACTAACTAGAAGGCTTTCCATGCCGTCTTTTCCTTGCCACGCAGTGCATGGTCAAATGCATCATCTCGAAGAAGCTCACGAATCTGAGGACCAACAAAGACACCTTCCTTTATCTTAGCTTCACTTAACCTTGGAAATTTTCCACAGAGGTACTTGAAAGCGGCTTGTGTTTTGTCCATGGCCTCGACAAAGTTCTTCATCAGACCCAGCTTGATGTGTAAGGGTGGTAACAAAATCTTCCTTGATTCAACAACTGGTGGATGCTGAACACTTTTCCTCCCAGGCTCCAATGACTGTCGGAGTGGCCAATCTATCTTGATGTAGGGGGAATCTCTTGCACGACTATCCCATTCGCAGAGAAAACAGCAGTACTTTGTGTATCCAGTCTGCAGACCAAGCAAGAGAGCAACAACCTTCAAATTTCCACAAAGCTGCCCCTGATGTTGGTCATAGATTATGCACCTCAAAAGTTGTTTCATGTTGTCATAGGTTTCCTTCATATGGACTGCATGACCAACTGGAATTGATGGCAAAACATTGCCATTATGCAGCAAAACATCCATGACTTCTAGGAATAACGTGATGCAATTCATATAATGTATGATGCAATACCAGCTTCAGATTGCATCATTCATTGTTTTGCCTAAAAAGCAAGTACTATCCAAACCCAGTCATAGATTAATTCATAGATCTAGTCAAAGATGTATTTTAGTCATTTCTGGTTTAAATTGAGATCCCTTCCCTTTGTAACTCACTTATCCTCCTCCATTCGCAAGTCAAGGGTCGTATATACTGACCCAATAGCATATCTTGAAAACTAGAGCCAATCAACAATTTTAAGCATCATTTTCGTTCTCAGTGAGCCAGAATTAGTAAAGTTTGACTACATTTATTTCAGAAGCATTTTGGCTGTAGAGCAGTGTAATTGTTGCAGATGATTTTAATGTCTTAACCTAGTGGTTCTCAAACTGTGGGTCTGGACGCCAAAGAGGGTAGCAACCTCCTTTGATTGGGGTCACCAGAGCAGGTTTAGACTTGAGGAGCCTCACTGCCCAGGACCAAAGTCAAAGTCCAAATGCTTAAGCAGGAGAGAGGCTCCTTGCCTGGGGCTGAAGCCTTGATCATCAGCTTTGGCCCCTTGCCAGGGTTATGGGCTCATGTTTCAGCCCACTCATCCAGGGCAGTGGTGCTCAGGCTTCAGTCCCCCCTCTTGACAGCATGAAGTAATTTTGGTTGTCAGAAGTGGGTTGTGGTGCAATGAAGTTTAAGAATCCCTAACCTGATGTGGGACAGACTACCAAATAGGCAAAGAAGCGCCATGAAAAGAAATTCAAAGAAAACAGGTCATGAAACATTTGGAGATAATCTCTCTTTAGGGCTCTGGAGTTCATCTTTTTCCCCTCCAAAACTGAGGGAACATATACTAGGATAGATCATTTTGACATCAAAAGATTTTAATCCAATTCTAAGCAGAATTTCATGTAATACATATCTTGAACCATGTAGCTGTCTGTCTAATGACAAACAGAAAAAGGAAGATACTTACGAATATATTGTAAAACAGACTTTGAATCAAAGGGAGGGAGGGCCATATTAATAAAGAATACTCCTACAGGATATATCTCCAAGAACCAGATGGAAAGCCTTAAAACCTGTAATGTGGGAACTTAGGGTATGTCTATACTACAGGACAAAAACAAATTAAGATACTGGGTGTGTCTAAACTACATGGCTCCAACGATGGAGCCATGTAGATTAGGCTGATCGGCAGAGGGAAATGAAGCCGTGATTTAAATAATCGTGGCTTCATTTAAATTTAAATGGCTGCCGCGCTCTGCCGACCAGCTGATGATCAGCTGTTTGGTGGCAGATCGGCACAGTCTGGACGCGCTGTGGTCGACAAGGAAGCCTCTGTCGACCGGCACAGGTATGCCTCGTGAAACCAGTATCATGAAATAAAAGTATCATGAAATGGTCCAGCACCACAGAAGACATACAGTGATAATATCATCATTACAATTGAGGTAAGTCTTGAACCAGATGGATGCATCTCTGAATTCTATAAAATGTTTAAAAACCACGGATTATTCCCTTGTAAATTAATATATTTCAACCTTCTTGGGCAATGGAATGCATATTAAATTACTTATCAAGCAGAGGTAAATACCTAAACCACTTAAAACTTATCAGATACAGCATCATACAAGCTGGTCAAACAATAATATAGTGACATTTTAACTAAAAGACTAACATCCAATTTAGATACCATCCTTAAATTAGTACACCAAAGTGAAATGACTTCACAAAAAGGAAGAGGCAAAATAAGAAAACTTCATCTGGTGGTACAGCATTGCAAGCACACCAATAATGCTACCTATGGGTATGTCTACACTGCAAACTTAATTCGAAATAACAGCCGTTATTTCAAATTAACTTTAATAGCATCTATACATGCAAACCGCTATTTTGAAATTTCTCCCAATCTCCACGACTTTTCAAAGATAATGGCCAAAGGCTCCTCAATGACATTTGCCAACTCACTCAGTACCCTCGGATGCATTAAGTCCAGACTCATGGATTTGTGTACATTTAGCTTTTCTAAATAGTTCCTAACCTGTTCTTTACCCACCAAGGGCTGTCCATCTTCATCCCATCTTGCGTCACTTAGCGCATTAGTCCAGGAGCCCACCTTGTCCGTGAAGACAGAGGCAAAGAAAGCATTGAGTACTTCAGCTTTCTCCACATCATCTGTCACTAGGGGTATGTCTACACTACCCCCCCTGGTTTGAACTATGGGGGGGGGGGGTAATGTAGTCATACGGAGTTATAAATGAAGCCCGGGAAATTCAAATCCCAGGCTTCATTTGCAACTCCATATGACTACATTACCCCCCCCCCAGTTCGAACTAGGGGGGGTAGTGTAGATATACCCAAGGTTACCTCCTTCATCCAGTAGGGGCCGCACACCCTCTCTGATCACCTTCTTCTTGTTAACATGCCTGTAGAAACCTCTCTTGTTATCCTTCATATCCTTAGCCAGTCTCAATTCCATTTGCGCTTTCGCCTTCCTGATAACCCCCTGGCATTCTTGAGCTATACATTTAAACCCCTCCCTGGTCATTTGTCCAAGTTTCCACTTTTTGTAAGCTTCCTTTTTCTGCTTAAGTTCACCAAGGATTTCCCCTGTAAGCCAATCCGGTCTCCTACCATGTTTGCCTCTCTTGCTATGCGTCAGGATGGTTTCTTTCTGTGCCTTCAGTAAGGCTTCTTTAAAACACTGACAGCTGTCCTGGACTCCTTTCCCCTTCATGTTAACATCCCAGGGGATTCTGCCCATCAAGTCCCTCAGGGAGTCAAAATCTGCTTTTTTGAAGTCCAAGGTGTGTATTTTACTACTCTTTTCTTCCTTTGGTCAGGATCCTGAAATCTACCATCTCATGATCACTGCTTCCCAGGTTGTCACCCACCTCTTCTTCCCCTATTAGTTCCTCCCTGTTTGTGAGCAGAAGGTCAAGCTGCGCACAGCCCCATGTCAGATCCTTCAGCACTTGTGCAGGAAGTTATCCCCAACAACTTCCTGGATTGCCTGTGTACTGCCGTATTGGTTTCCCAACAGATGTCAGGGTGATTAGAGTCCCCCACAAGAACCAGGGCCTGCAATCTGGAAGCTTCTCTTAGTTGTCCAAAGAAAGCCTCATCTACCTCATCCACCTGATTCAGTGGCCTGTAGCAGACACCAACCACAACATCACTGCTGTTGTTTGCTCCTTTAAACTTAATCCATAGACTCTCAACAGGGTTTTCTCCCTCTTTATACTGGAGTTCAGAGCAATAATAGTGCTCTCTTACATATAGTGCAACTCCTCCTCCTTTTCTCCCCTGCCTATTCTTCCTGAACAGTTTATACCCTTCCATGATCGCGCTCCAGTCATGAGAGGCATCCCACCAAGTCTCTGTTATCCCATTTAAATCATATTTCTTGGACTGGGCCAGGGCCTCCAGTTCTTCCTGTTTGTTTCCCAGGCTTCTCGCATTAGTGTACAAACACCTCAGGTAACCAGTTGATCGCCCTATCTTCTCCATTCAAATCAGGGGTTCTGCTTTCTTGCTCATTCCTCTCTGCATTTCTTCCCGGTATCCGAATTTCCCACTCCCCTCAGGGTTTTGGTCACCGTCCCCCGATGAACCTAGTTTAAAGCCCTCCTCACTAGGTTTGCAAGCCTGCCTGCAAAGATGTTCCTTCCTCTCTTTGTTAGGTGGATCCCATCTCTTCCTAACAATCCTTGTGCCCGAAACAGAGTCCCATGGTCAAAGAAACCAAAGCCCTCTCTGTGACATCACCTGTGCAACCACGCATTTACGTCCTCAATTCGACGATCCCTGCCCAGTCCTTTCCCTTCAACAGGGAGGATGGACGAGAACACCACTTGTGCTCCAAATTCTTGGATCCTTCTTCCCAGCACTACATAATCCGCACTAACCTGCTCAAGGTCATTCTTGGCCGTATCGTTAGTTCCCACGTGAAGAAGCAGGAAGGGGTAGCGATCCGAAGGTTTGATCAGTTTGGTAAGCCTCTCAGTCACATCCCAAATGCGAGCTCCCGGTAAGCAGCACACCTCTCGAGATTCCAGGTCTGGACCACAGATGGATGGCTCAGTCCCTCTTAGGAGGGAGTCCCTGACCACCACCCCCCGTCATCTTCTTACGCGTCCCATGCCTTCCAGTTGATGGTGTTCCCTTCCGGTTTCTTCCTTGTGAGATCCCTTCTAGAGCATTCACCACTGCAGAGCCTGTGGAGAGAGCCTGAAAGTGATTACTTACCTCTGTAGCATTGGGGGGATTCCCATGCTGGCCTTTTCCCCCTTCTAGAAGTTATATGCTGCCAGTTCTCTTCCTGGTCATGTACTGCCCTCTCTGGCTCCTCCGCCTGCCATGCTTAAGCATTAAACGCTGTCTTCCATTGAGAAAGTCTTCATCCTCTCTGATCGAGCGTAGGGTCGACACTTGGGCCTCCAGTCCTTTAATTATTTCTTCTAAAATGTTGACCAGCTTGCACTTTGTGCAGATGAAATCCGTTCTTTCTTCTGGGAGGAAGACAAACATGGCACACGCCGTGCAGGTAACAACAGCAGACCTATCACCATCCATCGCTGCTGTCCTGGAGAAGGGATTTAAAAAGCAAAGCAAGAGAACCTCGCCCCCTTCCCAACTCCCTCTCTAAACTCCCTGTTAGCACTCACCTGTTCACAAGCTCCTTGGTCGCTTGCCCACTGCCTTATAAAGCCCTGGAGTGCCTGAAAGTCCCTCCCTCCCCCTACCAAGGCTCAGCCAATCAGCAGAGGCATCTAGAATTCAAACTTTAATTAGAAGCCAACAGTTTCCACCTGCCAATCACAGCACACACTCCATGAAGGGGAGGGGGAGGGCAAAGGGGAAGTGAAAGAAAAAAAAATCCTCACTCACAAACACAGGGGGAAAAAAAACAAACAAAACAAAAAAAGAACACACACTAACCCTCACTCACAAACACAAGCTCAGCATACAGCAAGAAAGCCCCAAACACAACACACACTTCCCTCAAGAGTCCTGTATCTGCTTCTCCTTTACCTGGAGAACTCCCTCTCTAAACTCCCTGTTTAGCACTCACCCTGTTAGTCCCCTGGGTTTGGCTCCTGGTTTCTCTCTCACACAGAGTTGAAAAATATGAAGCAGCGTGCAAAGAACTGTGTGCTGAAGCTCTGCTGGTATAATGGAGTTGGATCAATTTCTCTGAGTTCACCTGGATTTCTTTCCCATCAGATACAACAATATTCAAATACATACTGCAAAGGCAATGGTGTCAGATTGTTAAGTTTTGCTGCACTCAGCTTTGCAACACTTCTATGATTTAACAGCCTACAATGTCATTTTGAAAAGGCACAATGTGGGTGAGGAAATATCTTATACTGAACCAACTTCTGTTGGTGAAAGAGACAAGCTTTTGAGCTGATGCAGAGCTTTTCCTTGTTTTCAGAATGGATGTAAGTACTTTGCTATCAATTCCTTTGACTCCGCCGTGCCTAAATCCCTTATTTAAATGGAATTTAGGCTCCACAATCAGTTAGGCCATGCAATACTGAGGATAATGCTTACCTGCATTTGAAAAAAGTCTGGACCAAACAGCCTTTCTCATCTGTGCACATTTTTATCTGATTCACACCCTGGCAAAGACAGAGATCCCAATGTGTTTCCATTGACAACACTAAGCCACAGACTGTAAAGTTCAGAATTCAGGTTGATTTATTTAATTTATTTTGAAGAGGGATGTTCATTCAATTCTACACATCGGTGTATTTTTGTCATGCTGCGTTAATGGAGATTAGGGATAAATAATGCATTACACTGATCTAACAATTAATGATTCAATTATCCCCAAAACAAAGAAATAAAATGACATTTCATCAGTCTCACTGATTTCATTATACTTAGTAGAAAACACAAGCTATTGTGAAGATTCATATTCTGACTTTCTTGCTGGAAACAACTGCTAAGAATTAGTATAATGGGAGTATGTTTCAAATGAAGAAATCTGTAAAATGATATTCTGCTGCCCCATTCTTTATTAGGATGCTTGTAGAGCCATTTCCCTAGGACTACTTTTATGCCAATAGCGCTAAGAACCCCCAAAAGACTATACGGTGCAATCTAGTGTCTTAACCACATCAGTACTTCTGTCCTTAGGACAATAAAGGGATTTTTTCTGCAAGCCAGAGTGACTGTAGAATTTGTACTGGATATTAAAATATGGCACCATGTTTATGTTTAATAATTTTTAAAATATTGTAAAAAATTGCACATAAAATTAAACCAAACCAGTACATAAAATACCACAAGATATTGTTCTTTACTTTTGTTCATGAAAGCACATGACTCTGCAAATATTTAGGAAGCCAGAGCTCAAACCTGCTATGGTCTCTTTGCTTACTGCAAATTCATTTGAGTCCAATTAAAATGATATGTTAGACCATAAGCAAAAAGCTACACTACAATAACTCCAAAGAAAAAGTGACTTATTGCCAGACTGAGACTTCCTGAGAGGTACATTACAAGAATATAATGACCAGCACAAATACCATTTGTGGAAAGGGAAAGAAAAATAGATATCTGGAATTACAGAAGCTGATAAAAAAAACAGCTGTTACAGGAAACTTTGGAAGTTCTTCCTTCATCCATCTCATGGTGAGCTGAAGACAGTATCACTATGATGAAGCTAACACAGTATCCTCAGCGTCACTGACATTAATGGAATTATTTTTATTACTACTACAAAAGACGTTTGATAATCCCAGCACATGTTTTGGGATTAACAATGACACAGGTAACGATCTTTTGGGATGGGTTGGAGTAAGGGATCCACTGAGTTTGTAAGGATCACTTCATCTTTTGCAGAAACTTTCAATACATTTTAGCAGAGCGAGTTAACAGAAAAATAGCACATTATGGTTTCTTCCCGACAACATAGTTACTTCTCTTGTAAATGGACAGTACAAGGAACACTATGGCTATGTCTAGACTGGCATGATTTTCTGCAAATGCTTTTAACGGAAAACGTTTTCCAATAAAAGCATTTGCGGAAAAGAGCGTCTAGATTGGCACAGACGCTTTTCCGCAAAAGCACTTTTTGCGGAAAAGTGTCCGTGCCAATCTACACGCGGTTTTGCACAAGAAAGCCCCGATCGCCATTTTCGCTATCGGGGCTTTTTTGCGCAAAACAATACTGCGTTGTCTACACTGGCCCTCTTGCGCAAAAGCATTTGCACAAGAGGGCTTTTGCCCGAACGGGAGCAGCATAGCATTTCCACAAGAAGCACTGATTTCAGACAGTAGGAAGTGAGTGTTCTTGCAGAAATTCAAGCAGCCAGTGTAGACAGCTGGCAAGTTTTCCGCAAAAGCAGCTGCTTTTGCGGAAACATGGCAGCTGCTTTTGCGGAAAAACTTGCCAGTTTAGACGCAGCTACCATGTTAACAACTGAACAAATCTACATTGAATGCATTTCTGAATGAACTAAGGGTACATCTAGACTTCAAGGCATCCAAGGAATGTGTCTGCTATTTTTAAATAATTTTCAAAATAACGGATACACTATTTCGGCATCTCTGTAAACCTCATTCCATGAGGAATAAGGAATGCCTCAAAATAGTGCTTTATTTCAAAATTTGATGCTATGTAGATGCGCCAGATTTCGAAATAGCCTATTTCTAAGTAAAGTCGAAATAAGATACACAGTTTGCATAACGCAAATTGCGTAACTTATTTAGATTTTAGAGTGCAGTGTAGATGTACCCTAAGAGACATTACATTGCCCCTAAGTAATGCACATCATAGGCACGCCTGTAGAAATACAATCAAGAAGCAGCAACTAATTGGTATACAACAGCTAGAGAATAAGGATTAAAAAATAAATTAATGGCAACAAAAGACGCACACGCACACACTAGGCTAACCTTGTCAATGATATAGACAGACAACTAGACAGTTTCCATTGCTTGGTTCCATGTTAACATATGGCAAGAGCTTTGAAGATGACATTGACAAGCAGATAGCTACTGCCAAAAGAATGTTTGCATGCCTGATTAAGAGTGCTTGGAACCTCCAGTCAGTGTCCATGACAGCTAAAATCCCACATTATATACAATGATTAGTGTTCCCACTTGATGTTATGATTATGAAACATGGATACTGACAAAGCAGCTGGAGCAAAATAATCAAACATTCACAGTGCAGCGCCTGCGCATATTGTGGGCCTGACAAGGCAGGACGGACTAAGGGCACGTCAACACAGCAGCGTTATTTCAAAGTAACAGGAGTTATTTTGAAATAACTCGGTGAGCATCTACACAGCAAGCCTGTTACTTCAAAATAATTTCAAAATAACAGGCTTTTTATTTTGAAATCTCTAACCCTTATTTCAGGAGGAATAACGCCTATTTTGAAGTAATAGGGCATATGTAGATGGGGCAGCTGAGGTTATTTTGAAATAATTGGCTTCCAGGGCTTCTCACAGGTGCCCTGGTGGCCACTCTTTCTGCACTCACCAGAACTCTATTGTCCCCCTTCCCCTGCAGTCTTTAAAGCTGAAGCCACAGAGGAAAGAGTTTGTGGCATGTTGCAAGCCCTGCTAGCACCGTGCCACACAGCGGTGCCCAGCTCTGCCTTCCCTGCTGCCATGGCAGACCCCAGCACTCCACCTGAGCTCCCCATGGCTGCTATCACAGCTGCAGGCAGCTCCCAAGCCCCTGCCTGGGGGCAGAAAAGGCAAGCCCTATCCTGGACTGGTGTGGAGATCCTGGATTTCACTGAGGTCTAGGGAGAGGAGGCAAACCTCCAGGATCCGTGCACCAGGTGCAGGAATACTAATGTCTATGGCCGGATGGCCGACAGCCTCAGTGCACCCAGAAGCAGGTGTGCATGAAAGTGAAAGAACTCAGGAAGGCCTACACCAAAGCCAGGGAACACAGCTCCTGCTCAGGGGCAGCACCCCAAACGTGCCTCTATTTTGACCAGTCCCACCACATCCTGAGAAGGGAGGTCAGTCCCTCCTCTCCCCTTGTTGTGGACTCTGGGCTGGACATGCCCATTGTCACCCTCCTGGAGGGCAGGCCTGTGGCAGAGGAGGAGGAGCAGGAGGAGGAGCAGGACTAGGTCACTGAAACCATGATGCCCACCAACCGGGAGCTCAGCCTGTCCCTGGAGTCAGTACCCCCTTCCCAGAAGGTCACCCAGGGTTTGGACAAAGCGGGGAAGGCCTGTCAGGTGAGTTCCATTGCTTTTCCTAGACACACATGGGGGGAGGCAATGGGTGGTGAGGGGCTGCCTGCTCCTCACTCAGCCTTCTCTGCCTGGGTATCACAGAGCAGCTTCTGCACATGGGTGATGTGGAGAGCGAGTCTGGAGCACACAGTCCCAGGAGGCTGCCACAGAAGACCCTTGTGCTCCTGCTCACAAGGGGTCTGGAGAGGCCTGCCTTACTCCCAACCCTGTGGCCACCGCTTAGGAAGATAGGGTCATGGACACACACACACCGCAGTGCCGTACATGTCACATGGTCAGTCCCAGGCTCTTACGGCAGCGTCCGCTCCTGGGCAAGCATGGCGAGGTGAAGGACACCGAGCTCCTGGTAGGGGAGCCTGCTGGGAGGGAAAGGAAGTGGAGGGCACCCCAGTGTCACCCTCCCTGGCAAGCAGTGTCTGCCGCTCACACAAACCTCTCCCACCCCCTCCAGTGGGCAGGGGTAGAAGTCCTCTCCCTACAGGATGCCCCATTGCCAGACTCAGTGTGTGCATGACATGGAGGGAAGCTGAGCCTCCCCATTACCCTCCTCCCGCCACAGGCTCCTGGCCTGGCTGGCACCTTCCCATGCCTGTTTGCCCCTTGTACATGGGGGTAGTGAGGCTCCCCTGAGACATCTGTGCCCCTGCTGTGTAGGCCACAGATGGCCTGCTCCAAGCACATCATCTTCGTCTGACCTGAGACCTTTTGGTGTCAGCTCAGAGATGAGGGCTGGGCTTCATGCACAGTGTCTCCTCAGATGACTGCCCTTCTCTTTGTTCTCCACAGCTGTCCCAGCTGCAAGTGAGGTGCCTGCAACACTCCCACTCCAGCCTGCGGGCCCTGTAAGAGCCACCACCGCAGATGAGCCCATGAGGACCTGGAGGACATGTCACCTACTGGCGTGGCCTCCAGAATTCTCTGGAGCAGCAGGACCAGCAGTGGGAAGCAGAATAGGAGCTGCCCCATAACACCCACTCGCAATCACAGAGTCTGAGGCTATATCAAGACTGAAGGCTTCTTTCGGAAGAAGCTTTTCTGGAAGAGATCTTCCAAACTTTTTTGGAAAGAGAGCGTCCACACAGCAAAAGTGCTCAGTCCCTATTGACTGGACACTATCTCGCATTTAAGTTGTGATAACAATGGACGGAGTGGCCACCAGGACACCTGTGCTTTTTCCTGGAGGCCTCTTCTTTCAAAAAAAATCCCTCTTCACTGTTCACACATGCCTTGGCTTCTTCTTCGTAGAAAGATGTTTACCGCTTTCAGAAAAACCCCTGCATTCTTTCGACTTTCTGTCAAAAAAACGCAATTACAGTGTGGACATAAGTGTAGTTTTTCCAGAAAAGCAACTGTTTTTCTGGAAAAACTGCGCAGTGTAGACATAACTTGAGTGTAGAAAAGAAACTTTTAATAAAAAGGGAGGGATATAACTTAGCATTTATTTCGGAAAACACCACACAAAGGATTCATAACATAAGCCATGAATAAAAGTCCCACTCCAGACATGGTGGGCAGTGTCCTTTTTTCCCCTCAGAAAATCTCAGAGGGTTAGCTATGGTAGCCTGTATCTTTAAAAACCACAGATAGTCCTGTGGCACTTTAGAATATATAGAATCATGGGTAACATTTTATTATTTTACATATTTATTATATTTTAGTTAGTCTGAGGTGTCACAGACCTACCCATTGTTTTCCCCTTGGATTTATAAGTCCAGCAATTTAATGTCCCCTTCACATGCCCAACCTTTCTCTCACAGCCCACTCACAGTTGTTACCCATGGTCACGGCAGACCCAGAGCTCAGATGTACATCCACAGAGTTCACCTCCTATCCTGAGTAGGGGAAGTAAAGAGGTATCTTACTCACTATACTGATAGTCACTCTTCATTCGCCTGCTCTGTGCTCTCTGCCTGCATCCTCCACCCTCTGGTTGCTTGTTCCCTGCCACTGATCTGCTGGCCACTTGTCATACTTCTCCTCCACCACTCTGGTGGCCCCTCATCACATCACTCCACCGCTACCCTGGTGGCAATCAGTCACCATCTGCTTCCATCCACCTTTTGGCTGTGACTTTTGCCCATCAATCTCAAATGATTTCAGCTCCCAGTGATTTCACTGTTAGCCTATGTGTACACAGCATTATTATTTTGGAATAACTGATGTCCGTGTCTACACGACAAGCAGGTATTTCGACATGTCAAAATAATGTCCAGATGGAGGACTTCTTACTCCAACTCCTATAACCCTCATTTTATGAGGGGCAAGAGAAGTCGGAGGAAGAATTTTCTCTCAAAATCATTGCTGTGTAGACAGTGCCAGAAATTGAAATAAGCTATTTTGACTTAAACTATGCAATTAGCATAGCTAATTTTATAGTTTGCATGGCTTATTTCAAGTTTAGCCCTGCTGTGTAGCATGCCTTTGGCAAGCAGAATAGAAGAAACACAACTCCAACACAATTAACATAATAAAAGAGGTTTTTAATTATGCCTATTTAGCAGTCTTCTTTGATGTGGGGGTTGGCTACAGGTCAAACCAGTCCAGGCAAGGGAGGGTATGCCATCTCTTGACCAGCATGGCATGACTCCCACTCCCCAACGGCCTTCTTAGAGCTCTGAAAGTCAAGCCCCTGTATAGCAAGGTTCTTTCTGCTGACTGTGAGCCCTTTACTTTGGAACAATTCAGCACCATCTCACTTTTCTGTATTCCCACAAATCTACAAACATTGGTAACCATATTTTAGCTATCCCTGCATTTAATAGAAACATTACTGGTGTTGGGTCACGAATTAAGTTGATTACGCTGAACAAAATATCATGCCATATTCTGTATATATAACAAATCCAAGCAAAGCAGGAGCAAACTGTATTTACATAGCTTCAGGGGGTAGCCAAGATAGTCTGTTGCAGAAAATAACAACAAATGGTCTGGTAGCATATAAAGTGCTACCAGACCATTTGTTGTTTTTTTCTGTATTTACATAGACACTCCCAGGGTCTCTGTCCCCTTCCAACTAGCTTTAAAGGAAACAACATTCCTTCAGATCCTGCTTGCACACAAAACCCCTTCCTGATGTTCATTCATGCAGATCCACTGGTACTAACATACCACATAATGTAGGGAAGAACTGTAGCAGTTCTTATTCCAGCTGATGCACAGGAACAACTGTGGAAGGGTTAATATCAATCTCTTCCTGACTCCTCCCCCTCTCCAAACCCCTCAAAATGGCACTTCAACTCAATTGAATTCCCTGAACTTTGGATCAGATTGTCCCAGTTACAATGAGAATTAAACAGTGGCCACTTTGTACCTCCCATTAAGTTTGATTACACAGATTGCAAGCCAGATGTGTTCTACTGAAGGAGAGAGGTGAACCATTTAACTACATTAGTTCATTCTCAGTGAATTGGGCCTTCATTACACTATGAAAATTAGTTTTTCTGCCTTGATGTATTTGTTTTTGTGATTGTTTAAAGTAGATTTCTGTTGATGTTTGTGCATGCTGTATGGTAACTTGTCTTCAAGCTCTTTAATTCCTAGCTATATTAAATCCCATTGTGCCCCATTGCTGCTTCTTCCTAATTACAAAAATAAGCTAAATATCTATCCCATATGTCCTTTGAGAATCTTTGTGTTGCCTTCTTCCTCATTGTGTGAATGCGCCACACACTACCTTCAAAAGGTCGTATTATCTTCTAGAGAAACCCTATAATGAAAGTCCATTTATCTAGTTTGTTTCATAAAGCACCAGTATGTCGTCTCCACCATATAGCGCAGCTAGGGAACACAGATATCAGCAGTATTATCTTTTCCTTATCCACAGAGGATTTTAATTCTAGATAGGATGAGCCATTTTTCTTCATAGGTGCACTGTCTTATGGAGATTAGTACTTTCAGAATGACAGACGAGGCTTGGTTCGCCCAGCATAACTTCAGTGTAATGCCACTGTGGAAAAAATGATGTCACACTAGTGTTGCAGCATCATATGCTGGAGAAACAGTGATAAATTAGGTGCTCACCCTTCCATCTGAGTCTCACATATAAATGGGTCCATAAAATGCAGGCTATGAAAAGTTAGTTGATTATTGTATCATATTAACCAGTGTCAAGACACATAATTCTAAAATCACATAATTCTAAAATGCTGATTATACAAAGTATACCCATTTCACTTACTGTGCTGGCAAGCAGTGTGGTGAAGGGAGAGAGGGAAATTGCTACCCCCAGCGTGATCTATACAATCATTTTAAGCACACGTCATGTTTTTCATTACTGTAGCGCAATAAGGAAGTCCGTGTGTGTGCATGTTCAGTGAAACTGTCACTTTTTTCAAATTAAAAAAATCAAATTTCTTCCTGTCAGGTCAAACAGAATCTTCTCCCCCCTCCCCCCCGAATTGCCAGTGAACTGAAGAAAAAAAAGAGCCAGTTATTCTCTCAGCTCTACATAGAAGTAAACAGTAAAAAAGTATCCAATTATCAGTCCTCTGAAATGACTCATTCTTTTCAAGGGTTTAGCTGAATGTGTGGCAAGGAAACTGTCTGATAATCTGGTTCTAGGTATAGAGCAGGTTTTAGGGCACCCTCTTATAATTTTTCTTGTGAAAATTTTCACCAGTTTGGGCCATATCCAAACCAAAGGGGAAAAATAGGCTCCTTCTGGTTTGGAGTCAACATAAAATCAAAGTCCTGTAGCACCGTAGGCTATTTCTAGACTATGCTCTATTTTCAAAAGAGGATGCATATCTTCTTCCAATCTCACTTCCAAATGCGGAGCTTTCAAAAGTGAAAGTAATCTGGACACCTTTAAAAAAAAACCTTTTTCGAAAAAAACGTTCTTCCTTAAAAAATGAGGTTTACACGTTTTTTTCGAAAAAGGGTTTTTTCCTGAAAAAAAAAATCCAGACTACTTTCACTTTCGAAAGTTCCGCTTTGCCCATGAAAGCTTATGCTCCAATAAATCTGTTAGTCTATAAGGTGCTACAGGACTTCTCGTTTATGCAGATTCAGACCGACACAGCTACCCCTCTGATACATGAAATCAAAATTATCTGGTCAGTTTTGATTATTCAAAACCAGCCACCCAGCCTGAAATTGAAGAGATAGGGTATGTCTACACTACCACCCTAGTTTGAACTAGGGAGGGTAATGCAGGCAACCGGAGTTGCAAATGAAGCCTGGGATTTGAATTTCCCGGGCTTCATTTGCATATTGCCGGGCGCCACCATTTTTAAATGTCTGCTAGTTCGGACTCCGTGCCCGCGGCTACACGTGGCACGAACTAGGTAGTTCGGATTAGGCTTCCTATTCTGAACTACCGTTACTCCTCAAGGAACGAGGTGTACCGGTAGTTCAGAATAGGAAGCCTAATCCGAACTACCTAGTTCGTGCCGCGTGTAGCCGTGGGCACGGAGTCTGAACTAGCAGACATTTAAAAATGGCGGCGCCCAGCAATATGCAAATGAAGCCCAGGAAATTCAAATCCCGGGCTTCATTTGCAACTCCGGTTGCCTACATTAACCACCCTAGTTCGAACTAGGGTGGTAGTGTAGACATACCCATAGAGATTTGAGGTTCTCATCAGGCTCATTTCTAATTTTAAAAGGGGATTTGGATTCAAGAGAGAAAAGCAACATAGCTAGTTATCTGAGCTATTTTAGAATGGAACAAACACTGCCAAGAAGGCATCCAGAATCCTAATCCAAATAATTTAATGGGTACCAGACAGTTTGATCGTTTTAAAGACAATATAAATATTCATTTCAAGCCTACATTAAACCACCTGTTTTGCTGAAGCTGCATTGTTCCTTGGTTTAACAGAACACTACCTTCAGGGCTATAAAACTGTAATCAGCTGTCAGAACACTGAGGTCTCATGTTGAGACAATTAGCAGTCACTATGAGTTCCTGGACCAGTCACAATTGTGGGACAAACATAAATCGCACTTTCTACTGCCTCCTGCTTGGAGTTTACAGTCGTTAATGCACAGGAGTGACCCCTCTTTTAGTGGGCAGCAGGGTTGTGCAAGTGCTGGATCTGAACAAAGACCATTACCAGAATAGCCTCAAAGTGAGAAAAGGGAGAGCATTCTGCTTTGGCCTTGAATGGTTTTATATAAGAGTAGTGCAAAACTTCAAGTACCTGGATGCCTAGAAGAGAAGCTGAAAATAGGAACAGATCCACTCATCCCACTGCCTGCTACATGTAGCCCATGAGAGACAATGGAAATGGTTTTGTTAGGGCAGGTAGACTGTGTCTAGACTGGCAAGTTTTTCTGCAAAAGCACCTGCTTTTGCGGAAAAACTTGCCAGCTGTCTACACTGGCCGCTTGAATTTCCACAAGAACACTGACTTCCTACTGTCTGAAATCAGTGCTTCTTGTGGAAATGCAATGCTGCTCCCGTTCGGGCAAAAGCCGTCTTGCGCAAATGCTTTTGCACAAGAGGGCCAGTGTAGACAACGTGGTATTGTTTTGCGCAAAAAGCCCCGATCGCGAAAATGGCAATTGGGGCTTTCTTGTGCAAAACCGTGTCTAGATTGGCATAGACTCTTTTCCGCAAAAAGTGTTTTTGCGGAAAAGCGTCCGTGCCAATCTAGATGCTCTTTTCCACAAATGCTTTTATCGGAAAACGTTTTCCGTTAAAAGCATTTGCGGAAAATCGTGCCAGTCTAGACGTGGCCATAGAGTCAGTGAAAAAGCAACTGGCAATCTAGCAACGAAGAGGCATTTCTACACCTATTGAAAATGGCACACAGTATATCAGCAACATAGCAGAAGTGATAAAACCTTCAGGTGAACTAAGATCTATATTGATCTAAAATATCCTCAGTGCTCTAAGGTCACTACACATTTCAGATAACTAAGGGCATAGTACCTGATTTACCCAGGGCAAGAGTGTTCAATGTGTAAAGACTGGATTTTTGGCATATTGAGTCATCCAGTCACCTCACAAACTTTGCTATACAATTTGGTCAGTATAGAACAATGCTTTGGAAACCTCAAAAGGAGAAATTATTAAAAATGACTTCCCTTGACATTTAAAAGAAATCACCTATTGAGCAAAGTTCCCTCTAAGCTTCATAGCTAAGAAGCAGTACAGCTATGTTCTTAGACCTGCACAGAGGTTCAAAGCTCCAGGCTTATTTGTGGGGACTGGGCCTCTGTAAATAGCAGCTAAACCCCCCTGCTGAGATAAGCAGGGAATGAGGAGGAGGGAGGGAGGGAGTAATTAATTGGCTTGGGGGAAGATCCTATCTGCTGGAGAAGAAAGACACAGAGGGTACGTCTAAACTACATGCCTCCGTCGACGGAGGCATGTAGATTAGCCAGATCGGCAGAGGGAAATGAAGCCGCGATTAAAATAATCGCGGCTTCATTTAAATTTAAATGGCTGCCCCGCTCTGCCGATCAGCTGTTTGTCGGCAGATCGGGGCAGTCTGGACGCGACGTGCCAACAAAGAAGCCTTTCTTGATCGGCACAGGTAAACCTGGTTTCACGAGGCATACCTGTGCCGATCAAGCAAGGCTTCTTTGTCAGCGCGGCGCGTCCAGACTGCCCCGATCTGCCGACAAACAGCTGATCGGCAGAGCGGGGCAGCCATTTAAATTTAAATGAAGCCACGATTATTTTAATTGCGGCTTCATTTCCCTCTGCCGATCTGGCTAATCTACATGCCTCCGTCGACGGAGGCATGTAGTCTAGACACACCCAGAGAGTGAGCTGGGCTGAGGTAGAAAAAGAGCAGTCATTTCAATCCTGAGCTGGGAACGGGTAGATAAAGGGGCTGACTGCATTGTGTAGGTGGGGGGAAAAAGAGGGAGTGACTGAGTGTTGACATTTGTGCAGTGAGGTGAAGGCAGGGGGCAGTTTGTTTGGGGGGTCTGACTCACTAGAGTCCCCTCTGTTACACTGGTTTGGAGGGAGGAGAAAAGCCTGGTAGGAGGACATTTGTATGATTACATTTCAAACAAAGTTTGCATATAGATGTTAATAGCAAAACATCTAAGATAAAATGTTAATGTTAAGATAAAAAAGAAAAGATTCTTTTCACAGTTTCAAAGGGATAGCCTTGTTAATTTGTAGCTGAAAAAAAATGTAAAAAACAGTGAATAGTCCTAAGGTTATGGAGGATTATTGCTTGCTTTTTAATTCTGTTAACAGATTTTTTTTTTGGAGTGTGGCAGATATCTGAATTCTGAACTTAATATATTTTTAAAATCCTGTGTTACTAATTAATAAATGGTAAATTGTGTTTCATTAAGGCCACATATTTGCTCTCTGGTAGAGTTCTGGCTTTTATGAGTCAGAAGTAGCAAGTGTGATGCTAATTGTTTTGTAGGATGAAACCATATTTGCAAGCTCTTTGAAGCATGCAAATGTCTACAAACCCTGAAGCCATGTGTTAATTTGTTCTGGGGCTTCTATTCTTCCTCTGATGTAAGAAAGCTAATTCCCTACCTTTGTACAGCACCTTTGTAGTCATTAAGGGTACCTCACAGCAACTAGACACAGGTGTCTTGTTTCAATATATTTCATTACACACATATGGACTGCTTAAAATATATGTATCTATGGTGTGTATGTGTTGTTTGTATTGGTGGTGCACATTAACACGCTACAGTAAAACCTGCGCTATCTGGAAAACGGTAGAAACTGGCAAATTTCTGACACCAGGAAGAGCAAAAAAAAAAAAAAAAAGGAAACTGGCCCTTTAAGTCGCTCCTCAGATGAGCATGCAGCCCGTACCTAGGGGAGGGGCGAACAGCAACCAGAAGCAAGCAGCAACCATCTCGGCTCCTGGCATCCCTGGCAGGCCAGATAGCTTGTGGCTTCCACTCCCCCTCATCAGGCCACATCCCGTCCGTCCCCCCCATGGCTCATGGCCCCCCCGTAGGCTATATCCTGGCCTCCACACGGCTCCCATGCCCACCCCCAGATACTCAAAATTTTTAGGTTACCGGCACACCCTAATCCCCAGGCATGCCAGCTAATACAGGTTTTAATGTATCTCTATTGGTGGTGCACTTAAGAAAATTCAACCCGCCCAAGGATAGAAAATGTTATGTTAGTGGGAACACTGGTATCGAGTCTGAACATGAATTTAGGTTCAGTCAAGTCACGTTGTACTTACAAGGCCTTTTAACTTATTCAAAGAGTAATGCAAGTTCACTCCCTTGTAACTGCCATATGATTCACTTGGAATAAATCTGTAAATCACATTTGAAGAATTTCTTCTTTCTTTACTTTGGGGACTCCGACAAAACTAGACAAAAACAGAATAGTAGCAAAGCAATCCAGTTCTACAATGAAGACAAACAAATCCCATGTTCATTAACTGCAGAGGAAAGACACAAGTAAGATCTCAAAACGGGGCTCTGCTGTTGAAAGCCTAATTCCTAGCTGTTGTCGGAACATTGCAGTGGGGTCTTACAGACTCAGGCCAAGTCTAGACTATGGGGTTTTTGCGGAGGTATCCTGCAAAAACCCTGCTGCATCCAAGGAATGTGTTTGCTCTTCCGCTTTTTTTCGCAGAAGAGCAAATGTGCTCTTTCAGGGAGCCCTGTATACCTTGTTTCACGAGGCATAAGGGCTCAGCTGAAAGAGGAGGTTTTTCCACCATTTGACCCCATCTAGCCTGGGCCAAAGGGCAGAAAAGCATCTTCTGCAAAAGCAATCAGAAAAAGCTACGCAAATTTTAGAGCTCAATTTGCGTAGCTTTTCCTGATAGAAGACTGTAGTGTAGCCCTAACATCACTGTCAGGTGTAGCTGGCTAACTCTGCTCTGAATATAAGAAATGGCCCTGGGGGCAGAGGAAGTTAGGGTGTGAGATCCTAAGGGCTTCAGACCTGGAGAGATAACTTAGCAGTACTTGTTAATAAAGCCATATCCCAAGAGCAGAGCAAGTTTGACCCTATACATCATGGGCTGACTATGCACATGGAGCAAGATAGCAATGGCACCTGTTGACAGACCACCTGACCTGCTAGTCCACAGAAGGTAAATAAAAACACTGAGAGGGCTGTCTTCTGTGCATCAGTATGTATTGGCCTGAGTCAGTTCTCAGTGCTGGCTGCTTTGTTGTTTTTTGTTGTTGTTGCTTTTTTTTTTTTTTTTTTTTTTGGTGTGGGGGTGGGGGAGGATCTTCTTTCTGGCTGCCATTTCAAGTATTTTACCATTGGAGAATGCTGGTAACTTTCATTTAAGGGCATAAGGCCACAATGTCCTAAGCAGAAACAAGAAACTGTCATCTAAATTAGTGACAGATGGCCTCAGGAAAGGACCCAGACTATTTTAAATGCAAAAGCTAAAACCTCTGCTGGGGGTAGCATTAACCAGTGACAGCTGACAGTCATTAGTCATGTCACTTAATGCACTACTGGAAGATTTTCAGATACTGCAGTGCAAGAACCTACATGGAATAGAAAAACAGCTATTGATAGCATCAGTCACAAGTAGTAGCAGTTTCACCCCACATATCTGGTCCTGGAGAGTGACATAAATGTGCACTAACTTGTCATGTGATCCTCATTGTAATGGTCTGAGATAGCTGAATAAGTTTTGTGGTACTACAATGACACCCCCCCCCCCCCCCCCACACACACACACACACACTTCCCCAAATCTGACCAGGGTAAATAGTATGTGTTTATTTAATACACATTGTAATTGGAGATTTCCACATAGTCACTTACCTCAACATATTTTAACTATGCAGTTTTTTATAAGGCTTAAGTAGATATGAATTTTAATTAATTACTTTATTAATTGGTTTTCACTCATTCTGATGTGTCTAATAAATAGCATGCTGGATTAGCATTTTGCCCAAGAGACGTGAATGATTCTAAAAAGAACTGTGCTGGTCCCTTGACTATGTGATACTAAACAAGTCCCAAGATTTCACCTCAGCTACATGCAAGGTTGAGAGAGATGAAACTTCATTAACCCTAACCATTCTTTTTAATTCCCTGGACTGATTAACACTTATCACACCAAATGCTGCTGTTCCTTCAAGTTGCTTTGGAAAGCAAGTGGTGAGAAAGCATCCATAATTTAGCAATGGTTTATATAGCAGGAAGTTACTATTTCATTTTTTTTCTGTTGTAAATATTCTTTTGGATTCTTCTATGCATTTTAACAAAAAATATTAACCCCCCACCCATGCACAGAAATGTAGCATATACTAGTGCCCAGCTAATTCCAAGCCAAGGCCCTGTTATGGTATTAGGGTTTGCTAGCATGGACCCCTGAACATTCCACTGGAAGTCAGGCTTCCATGCTAGCAGATCCCAATACAGGCTCAAGCCCTGAGGAGAAAGCTGAATAACCTAACAGTTCTAAACACTGCCCCCAGTATGGGCTGTATACTGAATTAAAAACAGCTTGCTTCTATGCCACTGAGCAGCAATGTTGAGGGCTCCACAGTCAGATTCTACCTTCAATCCCACCCTACTCTCCCCATGCTTGGGACCACACTAGTTCTGTGATAGGCTGGTCCATCCAAACCAACAGAGAGGATTTGCTCCAGAATTAAAAAAAAAACATCATGGAGAAAAGTGAGAGGAGTGGCACTGACTCAAGTTATGAGTGAGTTCATCAATACCAGGGACATGGCCAGTATCGCCCCTCCCTTCTGTTGTGAAATAAACAAATGATCACAGCCCTACCCAAAATATTCTGGCTACTGGGTATAGCACATAGAATTCCATAGCCCTGCTTGTCAGTTGCAGACAATTCCAAAGTAAGTACCCCAGACAAGCAGTCCAAATTACCCCTGAGAGATGCAGGCTACAATTCGGAAAAGCTCTGAAGTCCCAAAGGAGATTAAGCAAGTGCTTAAAGTTCAGCAAGTGCTTGGCTGCTTTCCTGGATGAGCACCTTCCACTGAATCCAAGCCTAAAGACTGCTCGAATAGCAGCCTTAATCTAAATCAGTCATTAAAATTCAGACCAACCCATAGAAAGAAAATCCACAGCAGAATTAACAGGGCTAGACCAATAAAAAGCCCAGTACTGAAAACCCTCATCCACCTATTCGTTTTGAAAAATGATGGATATGGCTTTATATTAAAGTCAGTGGGATTAGTCAACCCAGGCTAAATCTATGCTGACTCTTTATAGTGCTGCAACATGTGTGCGTATGTTTTCACATTCTTGAGACAGAAAGCTGCAGCTGTGTAAAGCACCAGTGTAAACTGGGTGATAGTGCTGAGAGCCATACTCCCAGTTCAGTTATCTGCTCCCCTCATGGAGGTTGTTTACCTAGAGCACTGGTGTGGTGTTTTAGATGCTGCTTGTAATTATTAGAACTGAGAACACTGGCTGTTGGAAGTCTCGAAGCACAGGAAGGAGGGGGAAGGAGATGAGCCAGGGCTGAGTGAGAGCTACAGAGGGGTGCAACAGCAGCTTTGTAAAGAGGTTTCACCTTTGTTAAATAAAGGCCTGTTGAAGTTTGTTAGTACCTTTCTTGCATGATACAACAGCTGGGAGAGCTCTTTCCCAGCACTCCTGCCATGGCTATGTTACAGCACTGCCATAGTTGTGCTTTAAACCTTTAAGTATAGACAAAGCCCCACTGAAGACTATTTATGTGATAAATGCCTTATAAGACTTAGCCCTGAAAATAGCAGAAGCATTCGCTACATTGTCCCTTACACTATCCATTCTGAAAATATGTCCCTCTGCTTTTTTATTGTGGTATAAATCTCTTTTCAGCCATGCTGTGGAATTGTTTGCTAGCAGGCCATTTGTTAACTGGTACCCCAAGCACTTGCAAGGAGGCTATGTTAAAGGGGCTCAAGAAACCATAAGTCTGAATTTTGTGACCAAAATTATTTGTCATCTATGACATAAAATTTATTTACCTTGGGGTTATGGGCTTCATCCTACATCCACTGAGGTCAGTGAGACACCTTCATTAACTTCATTAGTACAGGGTCAGGCTGGTAAGTAGTACGTGAGCGTTTGAATACTACAATACATACAGTACTGCCTTAAAGTCTATTTATTTGCTACTGAGACTCCATGTGTCAGGTTAAGTGTTTGTCAGTGAGACTAAGCAGCAATTAGAACTGTTGCCTAGGTCTTGGAAAATGTAGATTTAAGTTCCTGTTCCTCCAAAGTCACTTAGCCTGATCTACACTCTGGCGTTATTTCAATATAACCCTCTTTATGTTGAATTTATAAGCGGAGCGCCCACAATACCAAGCCCATTATTTCAAAACTAGCCAATTAGCCCATCATAAGACGGGATTTTCAGGTCTCTCCTCCACGTCGGTCTTCTCTCCTGAGCCTCCAGTCTCTCGTTCCATCTCTCTCTCTCTCTCTCCTCCTCCTACTTCCTCCACCTTTCTCTCTCTCTCTGCTCTCCTCCCCCTCCTGCCTTTCACTCAGGGGACCATGGAGCCCAAATGGCTGTTTGGGCTCCACACTCCCCGTGCTGCATGGGGGGCGTGGAGCCCAAACGGTTGCTTGCACCGCTTGCTCCCACGCGGCAGCCTGCCTGAGCAGCGCAGAAGTCAGCCAAGTGCCACGGTGGGAGGTGAAGGGGGGCAGGGCAATTATGTTCACGGCCAAGGGGCAGGACCTGGAGCCCCAGTCATGCCGCACGTCACCGCCCCACCCCCTTTCGCCTCCCACCGTAGCACTCGGCTGACTTCTGTGCCGCTCAGCCGGGCCACCGCAGGGGAGCAAGCGGCGCCAGCGGCCGTTTGGGCCCCGCATTCCCCATGCAGCGCAGGCTGCCCAGAGGGAACAGCCAGCATTTCAGCGTTACAGACTCACAGACACTGGGCTACTATATATATAACAGGCCACCTATTTCAAATTCTGTACTCCCGTTTTCCTCAGGGAAAAACACTAATTTTGAAATAGTCATTACTCCCCAGTGCTTCTTAGGGCTTAAGTTGAGGTGGCATGTCCAAATTAATGGAGGCTGACTCAGACTAATTTCGAGGCCTCCCCATTGGGGGGGTGTGCTAACTCCTGATTATACAAATTCAAAATAAGTTAATTTATTCTTTCGAAATAATTTCCCAGTGTAGACATGGCCTCAGGGTCAGTTTTAAAAAAAATAGTAGTTAGACTCCCATCTCCCATCAATTTTAGTGAGAACTGAGCGCTATTTTTACAAATCTGGTCTCAACCTCTGATTTCCCCATCAGTAAAATAGGGATAACTAGCACTTCCTTACTTTGAAAGGGTGTTGTGAAGATTAGCAAAATTAACAGTGATGCGATGATGATATACTACAGCAAAAAGGGAGAAGTATATTTGGAGATATACTATCTCATAGAGCTTGAAGGGACCTTAAGAGGTCATCAAGTCCAGTCCCCTACCCTCACAGCAGGACCAAGTACCATCCCTGACAGATTTGTCCCTGATCCCTAAATGGTCCCCTCAAGGATTGAGCTCAAGGATTGAGCTGGTTTAACAGGCTAATGCTCAAACCACTGAGCTATCCCTGCTCCTATGTAAGATAAACATAAGGGCTATGGGTAGACTATGCTCAATTTTTGAAAGCGACTATGCAAACTCCATGGGAATTTGCATATCTTCTTCCAATCTCACTTTTGAAAGCTCTGCTTTCGAAAGTGAAAGTAGTCTGGATGCATTTTTTTTTTTTTTGGAAAAAAAAAACCCTTTTGTAAAAACCCCTCTTCCTTAAAAAATGAGGTTTATGCGGGGGGGAGGTTTCGAAAAAGGGGTTTTTTTCCGCGGGGATTTGCATATCCTTTTTCAAAAATAGAGCATAGTTTAGATATACCCAATGTGACTGCTGGAAACAATTTTTTTTAATTGCAGAAGTTGTTCCTGGACATTCCAGCTATTTGGGTGTTGAGGTGAATGTATAATAAGCGAGGACTACAGTCAATACTCCGCATACACATCTGAATGAGGGTTTGTTAAAGTAAATGTCTGAGACTTTTGCAAACAAATACATTAATTTTTAGTAGAAACATACTCAATGTTTGGGAGCCATACCAGGGTGTTGTTCATTTGTAAACAGAAGTTTCCAAAGCTGATGATACATATGTAGAGTTCTGCTTCTATATTAATGGCATTACTATAAGAAGGCAATACAGTGGCTCTGACTGTTTTGCATGTCACTTTGTTTAGCTCTCTGATTTCTTAAAACAAAGCATGGAGGAAATGTAAAATTTCTTATTCTATGATGAATAGAATTAATTATACTTCACTGGCAGGAATGCTATAATAATGGGTGACATTGTGCCATTACCTATTATGATCAATCAAATATTTTACAACTGTTATGAGACATTGATAGAAAGTTTGGAACAGTTATCAAACCATGAAAGATTCAAATAAGAAGGCATAATAATTAATACATTTTTAATACTGAGGTAGGAGGCAGAAGTGTTATTTGTATAAATAAGTTTGTATATGACACATCTCACTTAAACCACACCATCCTTTTTAAAGGTCAACTATTACCACCCACAGCTAGTCACAAGGCATGAGCCACTTATGAGACGTAATGCATGTAACTTGGCAAGAGCTTGGTGGATAGAGGGTCTAGCAAGATGGAATTATTTTTGTCCACCTTGCCTGTGAAATTAAATATGAAGTGTACATTGCTATTCACTTAAATGTCAAATTTCAATTTAATGGACATGAATTACTATAATCTCTCCTTAAGAACTTTTAAATACTATAAGCCATACAGGATATACTTGCTCACATAGAGCAGTATAGGATTATGGACTTGACTGAAGGCCCACTGAAGTAAAAAGTCCTCTTGTCAACATATAGGCTTGTGTCCTTTAAACAGCTTCATTGATTTCAGTGAGACTGTTTGCATAGTAACTATCAGAAGCAGTTTCTATCACGTCAATCACAACTTCAACCACAACTCCTCAATAGAAACACCAGGCATACGTGTAAAAACAACAAGGGACTGATTGAAAAAATACAGCAATGAGCTCAGTTTATAATCAAAACTCTACATTGGTACAACTGGGAATTTGATGATAAATGAATGTCATGGTATGTTTAGCTAACATGTCACCACATGTTCTGTGTCCCCAAGGGGATGCTGTTTGCTGTAAGGTGATGGCATTAGCAGCCAGGGTTAGTTGGCACCAAGTGAGGTCGGTGCTTGGAGAAGACAAATCTCAGTCAGAGCTAAGAGGAATAGTAAGTTTCATCCTTCTAGGCCTTGCAATAAGCCCCACTGTCCTTCCTTCCCCAGACCCAGGTCAGTCCCATCCTTCACTATCAAGATTTCCTGTAGAAAGGATGCATTTGTCTTTCTTGCGAAATCACCTTCACTAGGATAGGTTGCCAAAGCAAAATGCTCTTCCAGATTCTCAGTTGCTTCGTGGTTGTGGTAGTGTCTGAGCTGTGGGAACAAGCTAAAAATGTTAATATTGGGCCAGGTCTCCAGTTGATCCAAAGTTGAACAGTCCACCTCATGTCCTTGATTGTTTCATGTGACAGAACTACAGCACGCAAAGTAGCTGGTGATGAGAGATGATGATTGGTTGAATTTATGTTACAATGGCACACTTAAGAATTACATGAGCTATTGGCCTGGCACTGTCTGCTAGCCTATAACCAGAACAATTAGCTGTGCTACCAAATAATTAAACTTCATTGAAACACACTTTCTTCAAATCAGGAAATTGGAAGAGCCTTTGATCTGCGTATTAAGATCTAGGATAATAGAGTCTTGCCAATGACAGTCTATTTTTTTAAAGGGACTCCTATTACACTCAAACTCATCCACAGATTTACATAGGCACTCTCAAAATCCCCTATGTACTCAAAGGTCATGTCTGCACTACAAGGTTTTTGCACAAGCAAAAACCGGCGGAGCGTCGACACCGCAAGCACGTTTTTGTGCAAGAAAATCAACAGAACAAAGAGCTTTTGCTGGTAGAGTTATTCCTCTCCCCATGAGGAATAACTCCTTTTTGCACTACAGCTCTTGCGCAAAAAGGCAGGTGTAGATGCTCCGGAGCGGTTTTTCCGCAAGAAACCCCTATCAGAAAAAACACAGGTGTCTGATGGCCATTCACAGAATGGCTATCAGAGCTTTCTTGTGCAAGAGTGTCCCTGCAGTGTGGACACTCTCTTGTGCAAAAGCACATCACTTTTGCAATGCACTTTGAGGTCTGGACATGCTTTTGCGCAAGAACTCTTCCGCAAAAAGCTTCTTGCACAAAAACCCTGCAGTGTAGACAAAGCCAAAGAATAAGTACTGCAAGTTGAGAGATGATTCACAGTATTCTCCAGCCATGAGCGGCTGAATTCCTGCTTTAAATGCTCAACCCTAGTGATAGAGCTATCACCAGCTCCTCCATATCAATCAACAGGTCACACTACATAGAATCTGTGCTATTGTACATGAGCAGTACATGCACAGGAGCACAATAAAGCTATTGTCTCATTTTATTCTGTGTCTTCACTGCAAATGCCACATGAAATCACCACCAGCTACATGATACTTGCGCTTCTGTGCTATGCACTCATTGTAGGATCTCAAAAAGCAAGTATGAGGTTTCAGAAAGTTTGCAGCATGCCATAGCCCAACCAGTGGCTCCTAGAGCTACTGACAGGTGATACCAACTGGTTTGGCCAGAAGACTATCAAGTGCCAGCATTCCAGCTGCTCCTTCCTGCATTGCTGTTCTACCCCTGTCCTCTGTATTGAAGCTGACCCCTGGGAGCCTCCAGCTTGCTGTGCAGGGGACAGGAGACAGAGAAGGGGGATACTGATGTCAGGGTGTCCCCCACGTCCCATTCCTGTACCTGATTCCACAGCACTGAACCCCTCCTGTACCCCAATCACCTTCCTCAGTCTCAGAGCCCCTCCCATACACCAAACACCTCAGCCCAAGACCAGAGCCTGGACCCCAGCCTCCTGCCCCAGTCTGGTGCAAGTCAGTGAGGATGGAGAGGGAGGCAGGGAGGATGGATGGAGAAGAGTGGGGCTTTGGAGAAGAGGTGGGGAAGGAGGTAGGACAAATATATTGGGTTTGAGGTAGATCCTGGATTGCACTTACATTCAAAAAGTGATATTTTGCTTAAGAAGGTTGGAGACCGCTGCCATAGACAAATAGTTAAGGGCTCAATTGTGCCGCAGTAAGGGGGCAGGCCCAGAAGAGGCAGAACTTCCTTGGTACTACACACCATGGCTACGTCTACACTGGCCCCTTTTCCGGAAGGGGCATGTAAATTTCACTAGTCGTCGTAGGGAAATGCGCGGGGGATTTAAATATCCCCCGCGGCATTTAAATAAAAATGTCCGCCGCTTTTTTCCGGCTTTTAAAAAAGCCGGAAAAGAGCGTCTAGACTGGCCCCGATCCTCCGGAAAAAGTGCCCTTTTCCGGAGGCTCTTATTCTTACTTCGAAGTAAGAATAAGAGCCTCCGGAAAAGGGCACTTTTTCCGGAGGATCGGGGCCAGTCTAAACGCTCTTTTCCGGCTTTTTTAAAAGCCGGAAAAAAGCGGCGGACATTTTTATTTAAATGCCGCGGGGGATATTTAAATCCCCCGCGTATTTCCCTACGACGACTAGTGAAATTTACATGCCCCTTCCGGAAAAGGGGCCAGTGTAGACGTAGCCCATGTGTTTGCTAGTTTACCACTGTGGGATCCAGCCTCCTGTCCACACCCCTTCTGTGTGGGAGTGGAGTAGATACAGAAACCCATCTCCTGTCTGCCTGTCCCATGCCCTTGCTTGGAATGCCTCATGCTCCAGGATATTACAGACAAGGCAGTCTCACATAGACCCTTGCACAGGCATGGATCCACATACGCTCTATTCCTCCTTATGTCCTCTGAGTCATCTTGTGCAATGGGGCATAATGGGGGAGCAGTCCTTGTTTTCTTGAATGAGAGGATTGTAGTTTCTTCCTGGCCTTTAAACAGACTCATAGGGCTGGAAGGGATCTCAAAAGGTCATCGAATACATCCCTTTATGACAACATAGAACAAAGTATCCCTAGACCAGTGGTACCCAACCTTTTGGGGCTGCCGGGCACCCAGAGGCAGGGCCGCTCATGTGCCGCGCTCCCGGGGTAGAGGCTGCCCATGCACCTGGGCCCAGCACCATGCATGTGCCACGCGCCCAGAGCGGGGGCCACCCATGTGCTACATGCCCGGGGCTGGCACCACGCATGTACCGCGTGCCGGGGGTGGGTCCGGCCCAGATCATGCGGCGGGAGCACATAAATGCCCTTGTGGGCACCATGGCACCCGCGGGCACCGTGTTGGGGACCACTGCCCTAGATCATCCCTGATCCATGTTCATCTAACCTGTTGTTAAAAGCCTCCAATGACTGGGACAGCCTGCCTTCTAGTGCTTCTCTATCAGACTACAGGTGGGACCTCCCTGGTCCAGCATCCTTGGGACCTGACTGGAAGATGAATTTTGCCAGACTAAGGGAAGTCTTATCTGGCCCCCTGCTACCAGCCCTCCCCAGCCCTGGCCCAACTGCTGGCTTCTCAGCCCGTCCCACCCCCTGCTGCCACCAGGACTGCCCTTTCAGTCCCCTGCCACCATCCACCCGCTGGGCAGCCCTACCCTCACCCACCTGCTGAGTGACCCCGCCCCTGCCTGCTGCCCTGCCAGCCCTCCACTGTGGTCTGAATGTGGCCAGACCAGAGGTTCCCAGTTTAGAGAAGTTCAACCAGTAGTTAGAAAGCTTTTCCTAATATCTGATATTAATCTCTCTCGCTACAGATTAAGCCTATTACATCTTGTTCCATCTCTAGTGGATATGGAGAAAAATTGAAGACTGTTCACTTTTAGTAACAGCCCTTAACATATTTAAAGACTGTTCCCATATTTCCCACAACTCCACCTCTTCTCTCCTCTGGAGTTGCTATATCCACAACTTTCCTAAAGTAAGGCACTCATCACTGGACACAATATTTCAGCTGAGGCATCATCACTGCAGGCAGAAAGGGACAATTATCTCCTATATCCTACACATATCACTCCTGTTAATATACCCCAGAACGATAATAGCTTTTTTTGCAATGGCATCACATTGATGACTCATTCATTTTGAGATCCACTGTAACCACAGGTTCTTTTCTGCAGTACTACTGCCTAGGAAATTATTGTCCTTTGAGCAGTACCTTGCACTTGTCTTTACTGAATTTCATCTTGTTGATGAGACTCATCAGGACTCAGGGTTTGTTTTTTAATTTAACCCCTCTCAGCTTGGTGTCATGCATGAGTTTTGTGGGTCCTCTCCACTCCAACATCAAAAGTGTAGAATAGTACTGAATCCAGGACAGTCTCCTGCAAGACCCCAACAGATATATCCTCCCAGTTTGACAGTAACTTTTTCAGCACCCAGTTTGATAGCTACTTTTCCAGTAGGTCCAGTTTTGCACTCACCTCATAGTCTATATGAACTCGCTAAATTTCTCTTGTTTATGAGTATATCATGTGCAACCATGTCAAAAGATTTAATAAAAATCAGGATATGTCAAGTCTATAACTTCTCCGCTATCCACTAACTCAACAATTCTGTTAAAGGAAGAAAATCAATTGGTTTGGCAGAATTTCCTTCACAAAATCATGATGGCTATTACTAATTATTCAACTATCCTGTAGGTGGATTACAAATTGATTTCATAATTTGTTTCAGTATCTCTTCAGGTATCAAAATTAAGATGACTGAACTATAATCCCCAGGTTTTCTTTTCCCCTTTTCCAAGATCAGTATTATGTTTTCACTTCTCCAGTTCTCTAAGACTTAACCCTTCTCCCATGAAAAAAACATAAAAGACATTGTGATATAATAGTCCTGCAGCGCCTTAGAGACTAAGGTTACGTCTAGACTACATGCCTCTGTTGCCAGAGGCATGTAGATTAGGCTACCAGACATAGTAAAATGAAGGGGCGATTTAAATAATCGCCGCTTCATTTAAATTTACATGGCTGCCGCGCTGAGCCGACAAACAGCTGATCAGCTGTTTGTCGGCTCAGCGCGGCAGCCATGTAAATTTAAATGAAGCGGCGATTATTTAAATCGCCCCTTCATTTTACTATGTCTGGTAGCCTAATCTACATGCCTCTGTTGCCAGAGGCATGTAGTCTAGACGTAACAGAAAATGTAGATAGTATCATACGCTTTTGTGGGCGCAACCCACTTCTTTCATCTCAGAGAATCTCAGAACTGTCACCTATTGTTTAAGATAGTTCTTTATGTACCTGAGCTGCTTTCATCAGACACTATCAAATTAAATACCTTTCAACTATCCGAGTAGTCTTTAATATCTATGATTACCTGATTAAACTCATAGAAGATTGGAGCTAAAGAAAGCTGAGGAGGTCATCTAGTCCAATCCCCTGCTCAAAGCAGGACCAACCCTAACTAAATCATGAACCATACCACTCCTGCTTCAGTACACTCCTTTACATACATGGAAGATTCTGGCCCTAAGTGAATCATCACCAGAACAGCCTACAAGATTTTCTACCTGTTATTTAAAGTTGAGCAGTAGGGAGCTATTAATTCCACTAAAATATAATGGGAGTGAATTCTTCCTGGTATTTATTCATGTGAATATACATCAGTAACAGCCCTATTTGTTACTGATACAATCTAGTACCTAAGGGTATGTCTACACTACCCCGCTAGTTCGCACTAGCGGGGTAATGTATGCATACCGAACGTGCAAATGAAGCCCGGGATTTGAATTTCCCGGGCTTTATTTGCATAAGCCGGCCGGCGCCATTTTTAAATGCCGGCTTGTTCGAACCCCGTGCCGCGCGGCTACACGCGGCACGGGCTAGATAGTTCGGACTAGCAAGCCATTCCGAACTATCTGTACGCTTCGTGGAACTATCTGGCGCCGGCCAGCTTATGCAAATAAAGCCCGGGAAATTCAAATCCCGGGCTTCATTTGCACGTTCGGTATGCATACATTACCCCGCTAGTTCGCACTAGCGGGGTAGTGTAGACATACCCTAATTGAGCTAACACTTAGGTTCAAGGCTGAAAAGAAATCACAAGTGTGGTATACCACATTGTATATTTTGAACAGAATGATCAGACTACTGCTAGCCTTGCGGCAGCAGAAGTGTGTCTTGCCTCTTAAAATAACAATCTACCCTTATATCTCCTCTTGCAGACCTCAAACTCATTTTTAGAAAATACAATTTCCCTAGCCACTCGCAGGCACAATGTTTATGGGAAGCTTTTAATTTTTCGGACTTTAACATTCTCACTTTGGAATAATGGAATTCCATTACAATTTCCTTTAAGCAAAGACAGCCAAAAGGATAAATATCAGAGAAATTTTCAGTGCCAGCTATTTATTTCTTTCTGATTTTTCCTTTGGACTATTAGTTAATATTCATAAGCACTTTAGAAAGAACAGAGTTAAGCATTATTCTCATTTTGATTAGAGACTACTGTTAAATAAATTCCTATATAGGGCAACTCTAATAAATTACTGCCTGAGCTCTGATCTACACTAGGACTTTAGTTTGAAATAACCTTCCACCCAAGGTTGAATTTATAAGTGGAGCGTCTACGCTACCAAACCTGCTATTTTGAAATAACGAGCCATATAATTCAAAATCTGTACTCCTGCTTTTCATCAGGAGTAATGCTAATTCCAAAATAGTGATTTCAAAATAGTGGTAGTGTGGACACACCAGTGCCACTATTTCAAAATAATTGGCCTCCAGAATCGTCTTGCAGCTGCAGCTCTGACTGCTCTGGCCACACCTGGTATCTCCACTGCTCTCTTCCTACTGCAGAGCTCTAAACATCCTGGCAAGAGGAGAAGGGCGTCTCACACATGGCCAGCTTTGCAAGCCCTGGGAGAGACCAGGACTCGAGGCAGAGAAGAGTGACCCCAAAGCTCCCTCATACCCTCTGATGGATGCTGGCACTTCTGCTGCTCCCTTGGCCTCCACTGCACAGGGTTGCAGGAGAGCTCAGGCCTTGACTGGTACAGAGATACTGGACCTCATTGAGGTGTGGGTGGAGGACTCCAACCTCCAGGATCTCCGCACCTAGAAAAGGAACACAAACATCTACAGCAGGATCCCCACCAGCCTGGCTGAGTACTGGCACACCAGGACCCTGGACCAGTGCCACCTGAAAATAAGAGCTGCAGCAGGCCTACCACGAGGCCTGAGAGCAGAGTGGATGTTCGGGGCCAGTACCACACACCTGCAACTACTATGAGCAGTTCGATGCCATCCTGGGAGAGGGGGCTGGTCATCTCCCTCACCATTGTAGTTGAATTGAGCCAAGACACACCCAGCATCAGCCTACAAAAGGGTGAGGTGGCAGAGGGGGACAACTATGAGGAGGAAGGTGTGGCAGCGGCGACCATCCAGGTGATCATACCCACAACCCAGGAGCTGCTCTTCACTTTGGAGATGGTTCCCCCATCCCAGGACACCTCCCAGCCTTCCGAGGAACACCTTCTTCAGGTGAGTTCTCTAACTTTCCCTATCTACAAGCAAGGGCAGGCGACAGGCTGTGAAGGGCTGCTCACTCCTCTTTGGGCCTACTCACCATGGGGGTTGCACAACAGCCTGTTCATGTGTGTGCACATGGAGCGCCAGTCCGAAGTACTCAGCTCCATGATTCTCTCACACACAAACCCATTGGTCCTTCTCATAAGGCTCCTAGAGATGCCTGCCTTATTCTGGCCTTCATGGTGGGACACCTTCCCACAACAGGCCGCCACTAAGTCTGGGGTCATGGAAATACACAGAGGTGCCTCACATGGGTCATTCCAGCACTCCATCAGCATCCACTCCTGGTCAAGCATAGTGATGTGGAGAAGACTGATCTTGTGCATGGAGGGGAGAGGGCGTGGAGGTGAACCATTTGCATTCTTTCTGGCAAGTGGCATCTGCCACTCACACACACCTCTCCCAACACACCCTCCCCCCTCCAGCAGGCTGGGATAGAAGTTCTCTCTCTGCGGGATGCCGCCAGTGCCAGACCTGATGAGTTGGAGACATGGGAGGAAGCCGAGCCACCCTTTCCCCCTCCTCCCACTCACAGGCTCCTGGCCTGGCTGGCACCTTCCCATGTCTGCTTTTCCTTGGGCCATGGGTGTTGCGATGCTTTCATGGGATGCCTGTGTACCTGCTGGAAAGTGCCTGTCTAGGCAACATATGGCCTTGCTTGAAGCATATCACCATTGTCTGAACTGAGACCTTCAGTGTTGGCTCAGAGATTAGGGCTAGGCATCATACACAATGTCTCCTGTGATGACAGCCCTTGTAACTTTTCTTCATAGCTGGGCCAGCTGCAGAAGGTCCTCCCGCACCTTTCATGCCTGACTGAGCAGAATCCACAGGCAGAAATGCACCCAGGAGGAAATCATGCAGACTAGATGTCCTGCCTGCAGTCCCTTGTCCAGGGACTCAAGGATAAGCACCAGAAGTGGGCCACTGACTGGGAGGAAGGCCAAGCTGTCTGGGAAGAGCAAAGAGCAGAAGTCTGCCTGCAACCAGCTGGTGAGCCAGCATGATGCCATGTTCTCCACCCTCACCTTGGTGATGAAGCACATGGCATCATGTATGGAATGGGCTACCAGCCACCTCCCGACCCCACCATGGCTTCCCCTCCAGTGATCCCCAGAGTCCGCTGGGGCCTCAGACCACAGGCTATAGGACTTCTAGGGCAGCCAAAGCCTCCAGACCAGCTGGAGGCAGGCACCACTCTCAGCCTCATCTTTGAGCCCCCTTCCCCTATTCCAGGGTCTTTTCCCAGTCCCTCCCCCGTTGTATGTTCCCCCCAATAACAAGTCCTGTTTTTTTCACAAAAGATGTCTATGTTGTTGGCTCTGCAGGAGAGGAGGGGGGAAGGGAGAGGTGGGAGATGAAAGTCACTCCAAGGGAATGCAGGGGTCTCTTGTGGAGAGGCATGGGGGAGAGTCTCAGAACTGGCCTTGCATGAAACTCTTTTACAAGACCTCTCTGATGAACATATCCCCTTCCTGTGCTCTCCTGATCGCATTGGTGTCCAGTTGCTGGAAATCCCTAGTCAGACTTTCAGCCTCAGTGCCATCACCCTCCCCATCTGGCAGAAAAGTCTCCCCTTGCTTTCACACAGGCTGTGGAGCACACAACATGCCATCACCATGAAGTGGATGTTGCACTTGCTGAGGTCCAGGCAGGTGAGGAGAATCCTGGGCCTTCTCTTTAAATGACTGAAAGCACATTCCACATCCATGTGGGACCTGCTCAGCCTGGCGTTGAAGTGCTCCTTGTTCGGGTCCAGGCTGCCCGTGTAGGGCTTTGTGAGTCAGAGGAGCAAGGTCACCCAGAATCCCTATGGAAATGTCTTCCTCCCCAACTCTGATGGTGTGGTCAGGGGAAAAAGCGCCGGCATGCATCTTTCAGAAGAGGCAGGAGTTCCAGAAAATGCAGGTATTGTGTGCCTTTCCCAACCATCCCACGCTGATGTCAATGAAGCATCCCTTGAACCATGAGGGCCTGCAGCACCATGAAGAAGCACCCCTTCCTGTTGATTGGGGCCAGGAAGGGGATGTGTATGCTATCTATGCCCTCCCCCCAACTCCCTCCCCTCCGCCCCAGCAGTTGGGGAAGCTCATGGCAACAAAGACATCCATGATGGTGTCCACATTTCCCAGAGGGATGACCCTACATAGCAGCATGTGGTTGATGGCCTTGGCTACTTATATGAGCACAGCCGCACCTGTGGATTTCCCCACACTGAACTGGTTCCCAACTGAGCAGTAACCGTCCAGCTTGGTGAGCTTCCACAGGGCGATGGCTACGGTCTTCTGCATGGGGATGACGGGTCTCATGCAGGCATCCTGTCACTGAGGGCAGGGGTGAGCCAATCACAGGGCTCCAGGGAGGAATCCTTCCACATGTGAAAGTTCTGCAGCCACTGCTGATCATCGCATCGTTGCAGGATGATGCAGTCACACCAGTCGGAACTGGTCTCCCTCCACCAGAAGCAGCATTCCACAGTGTCTAGGGGGATTGAGGGACATGCTCAGTAGCAGGAGTGCCAGGACCTGGGTGGGCAGGGCCTGCGTGACATGCTGGAGTTCGTCCTCCTCATCCTGCTGGAGCAATGTGCGAGCAGTTTGGAAATACTGTGCCATTAGGCGTAGCACAAGGCCCGTGAGCCTGGCACTGCTTTGCAGCAGCTCTGGCTAGATGGTGTGAGTGCTGTGGTGTCTGCAAGGGCAACCAGAGCTCAAGAAAGCTTGTGCCCACTGCATCCCTTTTGTGTCCCATGAGAGAGGAGGCAGTGGAGGAGTGACTTGTGAGATGTGGCTATAAAGATGCGCCCCTGTAAGCACGTATCACAGCTTGCCAGACTAAGCAGCCACAGGAAGTATCTGCGCTCCTGGTGCACTCCCCAGCGTGTTTCTGGGGGCTCTAAGTCTGAGGCAGGCTCCGTTCAATGTGGACATGCTATTTTGGACTAATTTGAATTAATGTTGATGCTTCCCCGTAGTGGGGACAAGCTATCTCAAATATGATACATGAGGAGTTCTTAAATTGAATTTCGTAATTTTGAAATAGTTTCCTGGTGTAGACAGGCCTAATAGAAAAGGGTTTTTTTGTTCTGGTTTGTTTTTGTTTTTAAATAGGAGCTTTCTATAAACAGTTAGAATTTTTACTTAGCAATACAGTACATCTGCAGAGGGTTGTACAGATATTAAGCAATCTGCAGAAACAATCCTGTGAAGTACTATTATTCCCATGGGAACAGGAACATGGAATTACAGGTTTAAGCCAAAATTATGAAGCTTGAATATGTAAAGTTAACCACCTAGAGTGAAATCATACTTCAGGCATCTAAAAGATTTTGTCTCATTTTCAGAAACTCTGGCTACTCACAGCTCTCATTGCCTTCAACTTTCACTTAAGTGCTTCAATATTGGAAACAGAGTTTTAACCAAAATAACTTATGCATCAAGTCAGAGTCAGATATACAACTCAGAAGTTTCTGGCTTCTCAAATTGTAAGACAAATGGTATAATGTTTACTTTGCAGCTCTTACTTTGGGAAAGACCTTTTTTATATTGAGTAAAACCTTACTGAACAAGAAGTTCCAGTGATTTCAACAACATCACTAGCACACTAAAGTAGCATTCAACCTGATTTAAAGGTATCATACTCTAACCCACTGCCTTTTACAGGTAAGTAAATTATGTTGTATTTGAGTATGGCAAAAATTACCATCAGGAAATATTTTAAGGTTTTTTTCTTCCTGTTTTATCTATAAGAACAGTTGTTGGTGTGAGCAGCTCAACCCACAATGTCTCTTTAGCTTTGTTTTAGAGGAATTTCTTTAGGATATGCTATTTGAGAAATATTGGATATCCCTACCATCTCGAGAAGAACAGAAATCCAGATTTAATTATAACTTTTTTTCCTAGCCATCAAATAGATAAAAAATAATCATTATTCATGACTGCTTAACAGGTTTCTAGTCCCAGAAAAATACGTTTCCAGTAGTTAATGCATTAGGAATTGGGAGAGTACGTTTTAAGTCCTGTTCCTCTACAGACTTCTTGTACGCTTTAGCTTCTCTGTGTTTAAGCACCATATGTGTAAAATGGGGATAGTAGTGCTTCCCTACATAAGGCTGTTGAGAAAGCAAATGCATTTAAGATTGTGAGACACTCAGATACTAAGTACCTACAATAAACAAACTGTCATTGATAAAATTAAATAGGATCTAGTGGGGTCAAGCACTTGCACTGGAAATGGGGTAAATTCAGTACCTGGTATTTTCATTTTGCTCCAATATGGTATTAGAAGGCAATGTGCTGGTAAAGGTGCCATCTAGAGCTTTGTTGCAGTTTAAATCCTATTTTACATGCTATTCAATGGTGGGAATGTTGAAAGCCATTGAATCATAATGGAAACATGTACAGGATGGAAACCACTTCAGGTCAGGGAGTATTGACATTCCCCCAGCACCCCTAGTTCCAGGTCCTCTGTTCAATAATATACTTGGCCAAAAAGACTTTGTTGCTGCTTTCTGTGGGGTGTCCCCATTTTCAAGGTTTTGTTGGCTTTTTTAAATGTTAAGTTCAACTCTAAAGAGGCACAAAATCTGCATGTTCATAGCTATGCTATATTTTATTCTTCTACCTGCCATTCTCCAATTTACACATGGATCAGCTGTTCAGGAGGTATTCAGTAACATGTACCCCGTAGCTTTCTGAAGGAAAGGCTGAACAAAACAAGAGCAGTGATTACAGGTTGATGAGTTGATAAGTTGATGAGTGCTACCTCCATACAGGTAATCCTGTTTGGAGCCCCCTTTCAGCCAATCAGCACCATCCTCATATTTAGCAACAAGGTAAGATACTTGTGACCTTTTGTTAGCATAACATCAGCATGACTATGTGCTACACAGAACTCCTGTTAGCATCAGCTAGTGAACATGCTGCCATCAGTTTACAGACACAGTTTACAGCAGCCCAAAGGCAGCTGTAGATTACACCTGTCCCAGGAACAATGTAGAGCTGTCCTGAGAACCAGAGAGCTTCAAAATTGACTTCCACTGCAAACATTCTGCCCCATTGTCAATATTAAGAATACAAGTTTTAAAAAGTTTTCACCACCCAGTCTCTCATGTACTGGGAGACCAGATGTTCAAAATGAGATAACAATAAATCTTTTTGTTTTACACTCATGAAAACAAGGATCTTATTCTTTGTTTATGGAGTGGTACCTAGGAGCCTGGAAGTCTAATTGGAATAACAACATACATTTTATTGTGAAAGTTGGTTCTCCATTGCAAAAGCAAAGGAGACCATTTAAAAAAAAATTACCAAAGACTTCCACCCACCTAAGAATTTAGCATGAGGATCTACAAGTATTATTGTATTCCAGGAAACATCACTGGCTGATCCATGAGCCTTAGGGTATTGGAAGAGTAGCCCTTTGCTGGGTTTCCCTTACACGCAACCCAGACAGAAAAAGAGGAAGAAACAACATTTCTGCAAGTCTTTAGTAAAAGCAGCTAGTAGGGAGAGTTTCATTCCTTAGATGTGCATTCCTCCTTTCCTTTTTATTGGTGAACAGAACTCAGTATGCTTGTTGCATAAAGTTTGAAGTGTAGTAAAAAGATGTACAATGGTATTTAAGGATAGGAAAGGACGCTGTATTTGCCTATATCCTCTGCACCCTCTAGCATTCTGGATTTACTAAAGTGATTATTTTAAATGTTTTGCTGATTTGGGGATCTTTGACATTCTGCTGCTGAATTAGTATACTTATTAGTGTACTAATTAGTCAACTCTGGTCAATTATTAGTCTTAAATGACAGAGTAATTTCATTCACTTCTCTTTCCCCTAATAATTTCTTCATGCAAAGATAGCACACTCCTCTCACACATATTTGAGTAGGAAAACAAAGAAAGAGACAAAACAACTATTTCTCCTGCCAGCTAAGAGAAGGAAGACAGAATGAATAACGGTATTCTTGTTTCTATTTTCAGACACTTGAGAGACGCTCTGCTCACATATCAGAGACAAGGGAGGTAAGCATCAAGGAAGGCAGCAACGTGGTCTAATATCTCCTATATAGTTGATTTTGTTTTCCTGTTCATCTTTTTTCTGTTTATTCAAGAACTCCTCCTAAACAGAAAAAGCTAGGACCATCAACTTCAGTATACAGCTTCCTCTTGTCATAACTTAAAGCAAGGTAAGGGTTTGGTTGTGCCAGTGTAACCACCACCAAGGCGGATTTGAACCTGGGGAGCTGACTATAGGAGCCTCTATCTGCTGAGCTAAAAGCCAGCTGGCTCCTATCTCATGCTGTAGAGGTCTCTTGATCTTAACTGTTGCAGTGGTCTAGGTGCCACTTGCAGTACTCAGTAACCACACTAGGTGTGTGGGTTACACCAGGACAATGGGATGTGCCTGGAATGGGTTTGCTTCTCATAAAACTATACAGAAAAGAGACAAAACCACAAAGCCCCTTTCACCGGCCACCTGGGACTGCCCCAGCCCTGACCCTGCCACCCCTCTTCCCCATTTACCCTTTAGGGAGGGTCAGGGGAGCTGAAGCTCCCCTCTCCCCCACCAGATTTGTATGGGAACATTGCTGGCTGTTCCCCTTCATCAGAGGGGGGTGGGGAGAGCAAGTGCAGTTTTCTGGATTCCTCACTCTGGCTGGGGAATGCAGGGAGCAGATGAACCTGGACCTGCACCATCTGGGGGACATGTATCCCTCCCCCTGCTGTGACCACTAGAGCTGTAGCAGCTATGGATAAGTGCTTCTCACCTGGCCCAAGGCTGTTGCAGTGAGAGAAGGCTGGGGTAGTCTTATCTCCCCCAAGGAAGCCTGCATACTGAACCTCTCATCCCCAGCTCCACCCCAGAGCAATGATTTAAATGAGGCATGTACATTTTATGTTCCAAAACACAAAAATTAATTGAGCAAGGGACCTGAGCAATGCTGGGTAAAACTTCTTGTATTCAATTAAAAAAACCTAGGAAATAGACTATGCTACGTACTTGGTATGTGACCTTTCCCATCACTCTCTACAATGCTTTCATAGTAATCTTCAGTATTAGGTGCCTTTTAGGAAGAGGGAGAGAAACTTCATGTATTCTGGCCTTGATTTTCAATCATGCTGACTACCTTCAACTCCAGTTGAAACTGATACAGCTGTAGATCCTGAGTACCTCTGTGCATCAAACTCAAGGGGTGGCTGAAGTCAGATACCCAAAAAGGAGGTGCCCAGACTCATTGGACACTGGCTTCTCTCCCACAGATCTCCATAAGTAAAATGGGGATAAAAGGACTAGACTGCCTTTCAGACAATTGGTGAATATTCATTATTTAAAAGTTGTGTACGAACACAGTGTTAATCACTGGGCCCTGATTAGCTATTGCATTACTAATGGCTTATACTGGTGAACCTCCATTAATATAATAGGAGTTTCAGAGAATCAGGCCCATAGCGTATGATTCTGAGTAGAAAGCCTTAGAATGTTGAATATAACACACAGCGTTGGAATGTCTGTTCACAAGAGTGTTTTTTTAGCTCAGTGTTTATTTATAATGGAGTAACATTTAGACATGCATGAACTGCAAATAACAGTTACATATATGCATGGCAAAACACCTTAGATTTTCCACATAGATTGATTATGAAGGCATCATAGTATGAGTACTAGCTAAGTTCTGTACCACATTCATTACTTACTTAGTCCCCTTACAGATTCTTTTCCCTGTCCTTTTAGATTTGGAGGGAATCTTCTCCTGGATGTGTTTTACCCTTTTACAGGTATAAAGGTCAAGCCTATGGTGAACAAAACTGTTTCACACTTCTAGATAAAGTACATGAGCTACCATTCATGCCCCTCTCTCCTCCCCTGCCATTGAAATACAGACATATCCATAAAGAGCATACAGACTGACTATGCTCTTGTGTCTCAAGATATCCATGAGCAGGTGGGAGAGTGATCGTATTCTGAAGGCTTGTCTCAGCCCAAGCTACATTTTTCCAATCTTCATTACCCTCCCACAGAAATCTCTGCAAATACTGGCTGTTGTATAGGACCAGAAACAGCCCTCCCTCTCTCTGCCTCTCTCTCTCTCCCCATCAAGTCCTTCCCCCACTCTCAAAGAAGCAATTTCATACCTCCTCCGGGTACATCATGCAGGATCCTCACCTCAACCTATTCCTTGATTTATTATTTTAAAAAATCTACAATTTGAGCCCTGGAACAAATTCTCTTTAGAATAAAATAGAAAATTTAAAATCAGGAATCCAGGTACTCATTTCATCTCCTAATTACTTTGTTGTGAAGTAGTTTATAGTCAAAAGTTACGACTTTGATAGCAGTGTGTTAGTGAGGTTAGAATCTGACACCAGGTGATTACATTGGTGTTGAATGTAGTTGGCAGTAAAGGTATAGTGGATTCAAGTTATCGCAGAAAAGCTTGTAATGATAGTAGACCGTGTGTAATAGAAGAGAGGATATAATTGTCAGATGCTTTTAAAATGTCATTTCTTTTTCTGCCTCCATTTCTGCACAAACTGTCTCAAGTTACAGAAATGTCCTTCTGACCCTGAGATATTTTGGAAATACAATACATACAATTATGCACTGGACACAAACATTGCATTTTTAAAAAACATCTCAAAGGGGTAGCCTTGTTAGCCTGTAACTTCAAAAGAAAAATGAGTGGTCCAGTAGCATCTTAAGAGACTAACCAAAATATGTAGAGCTTTCATGTGCAAATTCATCTGAAGAAGTGGGTTTTGCCCATGAAAACTCATGATTCTATATATTTTGGTTAGTCTCAAAGGGTATGTCTACACTACCACCCTAGTTCGAACTAGGGTGGTAATGTAGGCAACCGGAGTTGCAAATGAAGCCCGGGATTTGAATTTCCCGGGCTTCATTTGCATATTGCCGGGAGCCGCCATTTTTAAATGTCCGCTAGTGCAACGAGGAGTAACGGTAGTTCGGAATAGGAAGCTTATGCAGAACTACCTAGTCCGTGCCGCATGTAGCCGCACGGCACGGAGTCTGCACTAGCGGACATTTAAAAATGGCGGCGCCCGGCAATTTGCAAATGAAGCCCGGGAAATTCAAATCCCGGGCTTCATTTGCAACTCCGGTTGCCTACATTACCACCCTAGTTCGAACTAGGGTGGTAGTGTAGACATACGCTAAGATGCCACAGGACATCTTCGTCGTTGTTGTATTTTAAGATGAATGTGACTTTTAAAAATATAATTAGTTCATAATAGGCAAAATCCTGAGGACTTTGGGATGTCCTTTGCCCTACAGTGGAAAAGTCCTCGTGTCATGCCTGCTTCTGAGCTTGGTTAGGAGTACCGTGCAGTAATTAGCACAGAGGTACTCCTTACTTATAACCTTACAGAAGGGTGAGGAACTAATGCAAACAGCCATTTGCCTAAATTTCATTACCATTGTTGACAAGACACAGTCCAGCAAGAACACAACCTGATGCTCAGATCCCAGGTTAAGTTTGCATTATTGGCAGTTAGCAAAACCACAACTTTTTCCTTGCATTCATATTACATTTGGGAGAAAGATATGAACCTAACAGTTCTATTTACATATTTAAGGCTGAATTTTCAAATACACAGAAGATTTTACACTTCTCTGGTAGGCTGATAAGTCATACCTACCTTAAGGCCCCATTACATTGTTCTGGCCATGTAAAAGGCCTTATTGTAAATCAGACTTTTACCTTTTATTCAGTGTGTGCCACACCTTAAAAATGAAATATCCCAGCACAAGGCAGGTAGAAAGATATTTACAATTCAGGTCATTCCTCCTTCAGGGTCACATGGTGTTTAAAAGATGCAAGTCAGGACAGCTGCAGATTTAATTCTGTTCTGGCTGTCATGCTACTCTGGTTCCTTCAGTGTTGTTGTAAAGGGATACAATTTAATACCATGAATGCACCAGAAATACCAGAAAGTCTCAGTCAACATATAATGAATTTATGTGTTAGTTATGACCAAGTCATGTCAGGTACTGTAACAAATTACAACACAGGCTCCAAGAAGGTCAAATAAATACATATTTTTTGCCAGTAGCCATTGACTACTATGGTCATATTCCAACATCAACCAGGGTTCAGGCAGAGCAAAAAAGTCTCACCGGTTTAAACGGCAAATATTTTAGCCAGAGAAAACAAACCAAATACTAAAGTCCTATACTGAGCCCCCCTTTCCCTGGGAGGCATAAGCATCTGTCTTCAGATATCCCCTACTTCCAGGAAGCTCTTCTTTCAAGCAGCCAGTCCAAGAGATCTGAAGCCTCTGTGAGGGTACGTCTACACTACAAAGTTAATTCGAACTAACAGACGTTAGTTCGAATTAACTTTGATAGGTGCTACACTAGCGATCCGCTAGTTCGAACTTAATTCGAACTAGCGGAGCGCTTAATTCGAACTAGGTAAACCTCATTCTACGAGGACTAACCCCTAGTTCGAATTAACTAGTTCGAATTAAGGGCTGAGTAGCCACTTAATTCGAACTAGTGGGAGGCTAGCCCGCCCCAGCTTTCCCTGGTGGCCACTCTGGGCACCAGCAGGGAAACTCGTCTGCCCCCCTCCCGGCCCCAGAGCCCTTAAAGGGGCACAGGCTGGCTACGGTGCCCGTGCCAGGTGCAAGCCTGCCAGCACCCAGCCAGCAGACCCTGCACCTGGCACGGCTCAAGCCAGCCACCCGCTGCCACCCAGTCTCTTCCCGGGACCAGGCTGGCGGCTCCCGGGAGCCTGCCCGGGTCTGCAAGAGGCGGGCGCCCACCTGGTCTAGTGCGGACATCGTGGACCTCATCCACGACCTCTGCACTAGGCACAGGAAAGTGGCCGTCTAGGGCAGGATAGCTGCCAGCCTGGCCACCCAGGAGCAGGTGTGTATGAAAATCAAGGTGGTCCACTGAGACCCCCGACCCTGAGCTCTGAGCTTAGAATGGCTGTACTGGGTCAGACCAAAGGTCCATCTAGCCCAGTAGTCTGTCAACAGTGGCCAACACTAGGGACCCTGGAGGGGATGGACCGAAGACAATGACCAAGCCATTTGTCTCGTGCCATCTATCTCCAGACTTCCACAAACAGAGGCCAGGTACACCATTTCTAACCCCTGGCTAATACCACTCCATGGACCCAACCTCCATGAATTTATCTAACTTCTCTTTAAACTCTGTTAAAGTTCTAGCCTTCACAGCCTCCTGCAGAAATGAGTTCCACAGGCTGACTATTTGCTTTGTGAAGAAGAACTTTCTGTTGTTAGTTTGAAGCCTGCTACCCATTCATTTCATTTGGTGTCCTTTAGTCCTTCTATTATGGGAACTAATGAAGAACTTTCTTTATGCACCCTCTCCACACCACTCATGTTTTTATAGACCTCTATCATATCCCCCCTCCGTCTCCTCTTTTCTAAGCCGAAAAGTCCCAGTCTCTTTAGCCTCTCTTCATATGGGACCTGTTCCAAACACCTGATTATTTTAGTTGCCCTCCCCTCTCCCACTCTCTGTCTTCCCCTCTTCCACCTCCTTTTCCCAGTCTCCCGCAGTTTTGTTCAGTAAAGAGAGTTTCTATTTTTGAACACACGTGTCCTTTATTTTGTACACCAGGAAGGGAGGCTAGGGATGGGTAAGTGGAAGGAGGTGAGGGAGGAATGGGGTATGAGCCCCCGATGGTGAGGACTGGGCTGTCTCTGCGGGCTCCTTGGGGTGGAAGCTCTCCTGAAGTCCCTTGATTGACCCCCCCTCCGGATGGCAGCCTGCGGCAAGTGCAGCCGGGCTGATGGCCGAGTGCTGTGATGTGCCGAGTGTGGGCATTCAGGGCACTCCACGCCAGGACTGCTTTGCAAGCGGGGAACCCCTGAGAACTGTCTGTCCGTGGTGGGGGTCGGGACCCTTTTAGCACAGCCCTCGGCTAGCCTAAGACAGCAGCTCCACGCTCTAAGTCCTAACCTGATGCCCTGCTGGCACTGCTTCCGGCCATCCTTAACCTCGGTTCAGGGTCCACTCAGTGTGGACATGCTAGTTCGAATTAGCAAAAGTCTAGACGCGCTAATTTGAATTAGCTTAGTTCGAATTAACTAAGTTAGTTCGAATTAGTGCTGTAGTGTAGACATACCCTCAGTTAGTCCCTACACAGCTGGGCTTTTTCCCTTTTAACTCCTCCCACCAGGCTTGACATCATTCACACGTGTAATGGCAGCGCGGCTGACAGAACTCACACGCTCTCATTACCCCCTCCGTGTTCAGCATGAAGTCTGGATACCACATGATACAGGTGCCAACCAACAACGTCTGAATATTTGGAGTGGGGGGGCAGGAGGAGGAGACAAGTTAGGATAAGCACTTAACAGTAAACAAACATAAGTAATTGGTTCATATTTGTCTAGACGCTGAGACTGCAGGGCTAACCTGCCCACAAAACAACCACTTACTCTGTCATCCTGAGAACTGTGTTCACATTTTATAGCCTACTGGGCTGGTAAGTTTGTCTTTTCCTGCAGCAGGCTCAGGCCCAGATATACTGATAACTGCACAACTATTCTGTAGTCTTTCGAAGCTTGAGCTGAACTGATTCTTCAGGTTCATCTTATAGTCATGTGGCAGGTTTTTGCTTTCTCTATTTTAGAAAGTACATGTTGGACCCTCCCTCGTCCAGCACCCTCGGGACGTGACCGGTCCTGAACGAGGAGATTTGCCGGACCAGGGGAGGTCTCTCCCAACATGGCCCATGCTGAACTCTTGACCCCTGCTAGGGCTCCAGCCCAATACTGCTGCTGCCTGCCCAGCTATGGGTCCCCACGCTGGAAATCCGTAGCTGCCACTGCCTGACCCCGAACTCCATAGCCAGAGCTCCGCAGTTGCTGCCGGACCCCAACCTCTGCAGCTGGGACTGGAGCTCCACAGCCGCTGCCAACCCTTGCTACCTCCTGGGCACAGGAAGCAGAACTCTTCACTGCATCACCCACCCCTCTCCTCCCCCACCCACACAGGTGGTGAGTCAATGATGTCACCCACTGCACTCCTGCCCCACAATCCAACCTAGGCTCTGTGGTCCAGGAACATCCTTGGTGTTGCCGGACCATGGAAGTTGCCGGACCAGAGAGTCCTTGGCAATCCTAAGCAGATGATGGTGATATGGGGAAAATTATTATTTATTACTTGCAAGAAATGTTATAATTCAAGAAAGCAGGATTTGTTGCTCTGTTCAGCTTACAATCAAAAGTCCTACAGAGTTCAGTGACTGCACATTGTAGAAGAAGCTCAGAAAAGCCCTGCTTTATTCAGTATCCAGTTCTAACTGTCTGAGCATAACAAGAGCTTCACAGCTTCACACCCACATTTGCACTCTGAGAAGCTCAGTCCTTACAGTTGCAGTCCCTAAAACCATAGAACCCACTTGTGAGTTCAGTGGAGCTATCTGCATGAGTAAGTGCTACTCACTGAGGGTAAGAGAGACAGACTGACACAAGAAATTGAGACAAGAAGAGGGAGAAAGAACATTAGGAGTGTGGAAGAGTGAAGGAAAAGAAAGATCACGGGGGGAAGAGAAGCATGTGGGGGAAGAGTTGTCATAGAGGATGGTAGTGTCCAGAAGAAAGCAGTAAGGATATGTCTACACTAGCCCCCTAGTTCGAACTAGGGTGGCTAATGTAGGCATTCGAAGTTGCAAATGAAGCCCGGGATTTAAATATCCCGGGCTTTATTTGCATGTTCCCATCTGGTCACCATTTTTAAATTCCACTAGTCTGAAGTAACTGCCCGCGGCTACACGTGGCAGTAAAACAGCAATTCAAACTAAGTCCATCCCCATTCAGGGTCCAGCCCTTGTTTATAGGATAGTCTGGAAGATGCCTGCATTTTGAAGAATTAAATCATGTATGCAGAGCTTTCTAGTGTTGTTTTCTCTTTTTTAAAATGGATTTGTCATGTTTAGAAGTTGCTCTTTTTATTTGTGTTCAAAGCAGTATTATACATCAGCTTCCAACATTGTAGAAGCTTTTAGAAACTTTCATTATTCTACTAACTGGGGTCCTTTGTAAGATGCAGCACATTAAAGCTATATTATGCAGCAAAATCTCCTTTGTTATGTGAATTATGCAGCCAACTGGGGATGATGAAGCAATGTTAATTGATCTTGAAGTCTTTTTACGCCTTTCCCTTTTACTGACATTATTCTAATAGTGCAATACTGCACAGAAATGTATCATGAATGAATTTGAGTAAAAACCAGAAAGTGTGATTCAGAAGTTAAGGAAAGAATATATTGGGGTGGTGTATGTGTATATCATAGAATCATAGGGTTGAAAGAGATCTCAGGAGGTCATCAAGTCCAACCCCCCTATATACATAATATAGAAGTTCAAGTGAAAGTTTGGGAGCTCAGCAAGAGTACCTGTGTGCCCCTCAAGTAAATTAAGAGTTCTGTTAGATAGCCACATAACTGCACTGGGTAATATATAGCTCAATGTTCAGTGGCTGAAGTGATAGGGATGCTGCATTATGAAAAGGTGGCTTAATGGAGCAGTTCAGGAGTGGAGCCACAGACAGCAGCCAGTTCTGAAACAGTGCCTGCCTTAATTAAAGCTCTTTTGCCTCCATTCTTGTGGGGCAAGGAATGATATGGTAGATTACTTCCCCTTACAGAGGCACTGGAACAATTTGTATAGTGGGTGTACTGGGAGCCACTGAACCAAACTGTAAATCCTGCATGCAATGGAAAGCATTTCAAGACAGCGGATGTGACTGCACCCTCAACACATCTAATTCCAGTACCACCCCTTATTGCTGTTCTGAATGAAGAAGGCCTCCCTCCCTGTGGCTCTGATTCAATCCCTTCAAAGGCAGAAGTACAGGAGCAGAAAACATACTGAACACCCACCCATGAAAAAATCAAGAAAGACACAGGGAAGGAAGACAAAATGAAATAAGTGTCCAAGCTCAGGAACTGAAGGGCAAAGGGCTGGGTTTGGTTTTGGGGGGAGTAGATTTGTGAATCACAAATCAATTTCTGTGAAATCTATTCAGAAAAGTAAATGATGTGGCCATTGGTGAGGCCACATATGCTCATTTCACAGGTAGCCTTGGCTATGTCACAGTGTCAACCTTTACCAATAAGGGGAGACACAACGTTCTCATTCCAAAGCTAACCCTTTGACTTGCTATCAATCTAATACATGCGCTTTGCATTTAAATATTAAATAGTATACAGAAAATATCCGTGTATAATCCCCTAATAATTATACAGATATGTTGCCATGCCCACCAACATTTTGGTCAGACTTATCAGTTTTTTGACGTAGTAATGCAGGCAGGATCACCAACGGGGGGCGGGAAGAGACAAAGAGGGCAGTTTCCCCATAGCCTGGCAATTTAAAGGGCCCAGAGCTCTGTGCCACCACTGACGCTGCCATGGCAGTAGCAGCGGCCAGAGTCCTTGACCCTTTAAATCGCTGCCAGAGATCCACTCAGCACGGTCCTGGCAGTGACGAGGGTGATGAGGACTGACTTGGGGGAGGTGTGCCATAGCCCAGGTGGCACTGAGGGCTGGCTGCCACCTGCTTGCCACTTCTGCCCAAGATCCTGCCCCTTCTGGAGGTCCACAGCTAAGTCCCCAACTCTGCCCCCCCCATTGCTCAGAGCCTGATAAAGTCTGTGACCGCCCTGAATGTGGGTGTCAGTTCCTCAGAATGAGCGATGAGACAAGTCAAAACCACTGAAATGAGGGATGCAATGTGGACATCACATTTTCACTGCAGATAAATCATTGCTATGCTCTGCACATTAAACTGTTTCAACTGCCCTTGGAAATTTCTTGGGAGGTATTTGTCCATAAACTATAAATTGCCGTAGCAGAATACCATGAAAGGCAAAACCATAAACAATAAATTGTCTGTTAGCATTTCCATTACAACTCAATTCTTCACATTTTTCTTAGCTTTCATCAATGTGGGTCAAAGATTTAGTCAGTGGGGATTACATAGTTCTGCAAAGTAAAAAACATGTAATAAACTGCACACAGTCATATATATGATTTAGATTATTCCTTTCTTATTTTAAGTGGAAAATTTCATCATTCTAGGCGCCACAAGTTTTGTGCCCCTGCCAAAGCCTGAGTAACTGTACTTTGCATGTTTCATTCCTGCTCTCTCACTCTGCTAGAAGGAACTGAGTTTTCTATAGGCAACAGAATCGCCTCTGCACCCCCCGCTGCCACCGTTCTGTTCTACACTCTCTCTAAAGGTAGCTTACCTGAACTGTCCAGATCGTAACCTCATTCATGCTGTTGTCTCAGGTGCTTGCTCACATGCTCAGAGTTTAATTGATCACCATATGTAGGGTCAGGAAGGAATTTCCACCTAGACAGATTGGCTGTGACCTTGGTGGGGGGTTACACCTTTCCCTGCAGTATGTGGGTGCAGATCACTTGTTAGGGTTATCTAGGTACATCTCAATCATTCTCCCTGCCATTGTGCAGAAAGATGCTGATTCTGGATTTCATTAGAAAGACTGAGTCATCTTCAGGATGAAACGCGGGCAAGGTGTAGACATTTTATTTATGTTGACCATCAGAGCTGTGGGGGATCATTCCTTCAGATGAACGTAAACAAAATGTCTCACAGCCCACCAACAGATTATAAATAGTCATGTTCCATTATTAATCAATATCCTAATTTGTAGGGTTGTCCATGTAGTAAGCTAGCCTCAGGGGCAGGATCTGCTGCTTCAGTCTCTAAATTCAAAGTATCCAGATTTCCTTAAGCAGAGTTTAGATTCCTTGTCAGTAACTCCCTACACCTTCCCCCTAGGCATAGGGAAATCTGTGGTGGGTTTAGGGATCAGGCCATGCTATTCCATTGGTCCTGGTCTAAAGCCCTGAAAGTGTAACTACACAGGATAGTCTATGCTCAACCCACTTCTCACTCATTTTCCTTGGGCCACTTCTTCAGTTTGGGGCCTGGCTTCCATTTAATCATAATACTTTGCTCCAAACCTTAGGGTTTCAGGGCTGATGCAGGCAACCCTCTGGTCCCCTCACACACTGTTCTCAAATAAAGACACTGACAGACCTCCTCAGTAAGAGCTTCTTCTCCTACTGTTGCAGACCAATGCTCCTCCTGAAGACGACATCTCTCCTCTCCATTGCCTGGGTTGCTAGAGTTCCCTTTACACAGCTCCTTTCTAGGAACACACTTTGTCTTGTCCTCTCCATCCTGTCTCCTGCCTTGACCTTAGTGTGGGGTTTGTAAATCCTCTCACACTAATTTAGTCTACGATGCAAGGCAACACCCTGAACAAGCACCCTATACTGCATAGTTAAAATGAAGTTGTATTTACAGTATAAATTGTAGACTAATTTGACCCTGTTAAAAATGTTTGACGTAAATCTCACAAAATATTTCAGTTTGCCCTATAAGTATCAATTTGATTCTATGTTGTATTGTATTGTATTGTATTGTATTGTATTGTATTGTATTGTATTGTATTGTATTGTACTGTTGTTTTGAACAGGATGGTTTTGTACTAAATTTGACCTGTTTAATTCTACTTTCTTGGCTCCTTTGTTACATTCTTTTCCAGGTTTTGTACATATAATTATGCCTGAATACCTGCTTTAGGATTTCAGAACAGCTCATCAGCAAATTGCTTTTTCTGGTGTTACATCTGCCTAAAACCTTCTAATATGTCAGTTGTCTGATTCATTTATTTATTCACAGGATCAATGTTAATTTTCTTTTTCAGAGAAGGAGATGACTACTATCCTTGATTCTGCCTTCTCATTGTTGTCAATCGTACTCATCCCATTAGTAATATTATGTAATGCGGCAGTACCTTTTTGTCCAACATCAATTCAATACACAAAAGCTCACATCCAAGAGCTTTCCATTTTAAAAATCTTTCATTACAGGCAGTCCCCGGGTTACGTACAAGATAGGGACTGTAGGTTTGTTCTTAAGTTGAATTTGTATGTAAGTCGGAACTGGTACATATGTAGGGGAAACTCTAGCCAAACATTTTTTTTAGTTTTGGATAGCATAGGGAAAGGTTAACTCCCCTCTAATGTTTGTTTTGCTGTCTGTTCCCCTGTTCAGAAGATTTCACATCTATTTCTGTCCCTGTGACAAACTCAGGACTAAAGGAGTAACTCATCAAATACCAAACAGCTCTGCACCATGCTTTGAGCTAATAGCTTTATTTCCACACACCACCCAGGGTTCTAGGAGGAGGGTCCTTTTTTTGCTAACACAATGAGGCCAGCACTTTGTTTGTTTTGGTGGAGTCTTTGTTTGCCCAGGGAGCCCAGCATGTATAGGGGGAGGAGGGGCGGAGAGGCTGCTTTTGTCTGCTGTTCGGCAGCCTGTTGCTCAGGGGAGGGGGCAGCCTGTTGCTGGCAGGAGGGGGGAGGGGGGAGGCGTGCAGGATGCGAGGCCGCGGGGGGGGGGGCAGCGGGCGTGCGGGGGCACTTTTCCTCTGCCCGGCAGCTCTGCGGGATCCCTGTCCCTGTGGCCAGCTGCTGCAGGAAGAGGCCAGTTGGAGCCGGCCGAAGAGGAGGAGGAGGTGGATTCTAGGACCCAGGTGAGCGAGCCCCGGGGACGCTGCTGCGCTCCGGAAGCCCGGCATGTATAGAGGGGAGGAGGGGCAGAGAGGCTGCTTTTGTCTGTTCGGCAGCCTGTTGCTCAGGGGAGGGGGCAGCCTGTTGCTGGCAGGGCGGTGGGGGGGGGCAGCGGGCGTGGGGAGGCACTTTTCCTCTGCCCGGCAGCTCTGCGGGACCCCAGAGGGAGCCGGCCCGAGGAGGAGGAGGATTCTAGGACCCAGGTGAGCGAGCCCCGGGAATGCTGCTGCGCATGTGCGGGAGTTGCCTCACCCCGTTCGTATCTAGGGATCCGACGTAAGTCGGATCCACGTAAGTCGGGGACTGCCTGTATTTTTAAGTCCTATTTAAGTGTGATGTTTAGAAAAAAAATAGCTATGCTACCAAAACTATTTTATAATATTAATTAATAACAGGGCTGGACCAAAGAGGCTGCATGTGGAGCTTGGTGCTGAGATTTTAATATTTAAGATCAAGATCAAATCAGAGTTAGGATAAAAGACTTGGCATTAAAAAGCAGGGAGTTTATTCACATGAGGTTTCCTTAGTTCAAATCTCATGAGATCTGATACTTTTTTAATATTCCGGTTTTGTCCAAACCAGAACTGGAAAACAGGACCCTTTCCATTTTGAACTGACCTGGGAAGCAATACCATAGGGGTGAATTTGAATCCAGGGATTTAAATCTGAACTTTCCTCTGGAATTCAAAGTTATTGAGACTCATTTCTTACTTCTGTCCATCTCTAATTAAAATGGAATTATTTAAAATCTAATTTTATAGCCACTATTTTTTCTGTTTGCTTTCTTTTTCATTTCTCTCACTTTGGGAAATTAATATTTCATTATTCATTACTCTCAATATGGGAAATTAATATTTACTTTTGTTTCACGGTTAGGATGGTTATTCATTGCAGTGTGACATGGTGTACTAGCCTCACACTGATAAGGGGGTGTGAGTTATGGAGTTACACAGAAAGTAAGGCCCTCTCACCACTCCTGGGCATGCTCCCAGTCCCAGTGAAGCGGGTGTTCAAAAGGGAGCAACTCAGCTTGGTCTGAGATGACCAAGCAGGAAAATGGTTGGGTGCTACAGCCTCCTGCACAGGAGCCACCAAGACTCACACAGGTCAGGACCACAAAAATGAAAGGCAATCCCCCAACCCCCACTGATATGGGCCCCCAACTGACACACCTTAATTCCCTGGTGCTCCTGCCTCACAGAGGGGGGTGAAGAATGAAGGGAGGACAGACGGAAGGGAGTACCAAGTTCAGGACTTTCCATGGGCCAGATTAGCTCTGCTGGGGTCCCAGAGTTAGCAAGACTCTGATGTGGGGCCAAAATGAGGGGTTCAGTGTGTGTGAGGGGACTGTCAGAGAGTGGGATAGAGATGGGAGTGCAGGAGAGGGGTCTAGGTGGGAGGTAGGTTGCTGGAGCTGGCTGGAAGTAGGGATTTGGCCAGAAGTTTGGATGCAGGAAGTAGTAAGGATATGAGGTTTGGCCAGGAGGGAGGGGGCAGGAGCAAGGGAGGGTGCAGGAGCAGACTGGGGGTATGGAGTCTTGGTGGAGAGGGAAGAGGGTAAGGAGCACTTACCTGGCTTTCCACCCCCCCACTGCTCCCAGGCAGTGCACCCTAGGCACTACCTCCCACTGTTCCCTTTCACTGCGACTCTGGCCAATGGGAGCAGCAGAGAAAGCCTCCCAGCAGTACGTCTGTGTGCTGCTATTCTCCCAGCTGAGGGCCATGGTGTCCTGAGTGAGGACAAGCAGAGCACTCCGAGACACAAATGTTTTGCTGTGCCTCAGCGAGGTAGACCAGCAAGCAGAGAAACTTGAGAACTGTCTGTCCGAGATGGGGGGGTCGGGTCCCTTTAAGCACAGACCTCAGATAGCCTGAGGCAACAGCCCCACACACTAAGTCTGACCTTGATGCCCTGGTACTGGTTCCGGCCAGCCTTACCTTCGATTCAGGGTCCACTCAATGTGGACGCACTATTTCAAATTAGAAAAACACTATTTTGATTTAGTTTTTGTGTCTAGATGTGTTATTTCAAATTAGCTTATTTCGAATTAACTAATTCGAAATAGCGCTGTAGTGCAGACATACCCTATGTGATGTTATATGATTTTCAGCTTAAGACAGACAAATATTGAATGGCCAATTCCTGCAGTCCGTTGGCTGGCAAAATTCCCATTGAAGTCAGAGGGATTTATCTGTATTAATACTTCAGGACTGGGGGGAGGTGGGCTTAGTAACATTCTGTTTTATATATATGCTCATAAAGTATCCCCAGTTAAAATTATTATATATTTATGCAAAGAAGGATTCTATAAAGTAGGTGAACTACGGAATAATGTATATAGACTTTATTTATTTCTCATGGCACCAACACAATAAAAGTGATGCATGTGGATAAACTGAATAACATTGCACCAACTGTATTTATTCTGGGATCAGTTTTCACACCATGCAGATAAAGTGCAGCTGACCCATACTTTTATAATGGTCATTTATGAACAGAATCGTGTGAGCAATTGTCCTGAGTTAGTTATCTTATTAAGCCCACATAGGCAATGTCAAAGCCACTCCTATGTGTATTGGGATTTAATTGAACTAATAAATAATTTGACAGTTCTCTATGCCATTTGTCTTCATTTTAATATTAAAGGTCAATATCCCATTAATGAGGGATTTTATAAATGGCTGTAATAATAAATCGTCTATATATTCTACAATCAAAAATAGTTCTGAAGAGACGTATGCTGAGCATTAATGCTGCTCCAAAGTGTTTATTATTTTAAGATGAGACTTGCAATTTAAGCCAGACTCTCCAGCCAGGGTACAATAAAGTCCCAGATACTTCACAGCCTTTCTTCTGGGCTTGCTTTTATCTCTAACAAACTCTCAGGGTGTGTCTGGACTGGCAAGATTTTGCGCAAAAGCAATTGCTTTGCGCAAAATCTTGCCGCCTGTCTACACTGGCCACGAGTATTTGTGCAAGAACACTGACTTTGTACTGTACAAAATCAGTGGTTCTTGCGCAAATACTCCAATGCTCCTGCTCAGGGATAAGCCCTCTTGCGCAAGAATTCTTGCGCAAGAAGACCAGTGTAGACAGGCAAGTTAATTTATTGCGCAAGAAAGCCCGATGGCTAAAAGGGCCATCGGAGCTTTCTTGCACAAAAGAGCGTCTACACTGCCACGGATGCTTTTGCGCAAAAGCAAATATTTTGCACAAAGGCACATGCCAGTATAGATGCTCTCTAGATGCAGCCTCAGAGTCAAAACAAATCAACAACTACTGGGCAACAGCTCAAGTCCTCCCCAGCTTCGATCAGCTGGAAGAAGAGAGGACACAAACTTATGTTATAGTAGCTTTCTTTCCCTCTGCTTCTTCTCTCCTTTTACAGTCTAAATGCTGGTGCACCTTCACATTGTGTCACTAAGGCTATGCCTATACTGCAGGGTTTTTGCACAAAAACAGACTTTTTTGCACAAAAACCCACGGAGCATCCACTACTCAAGCGCGCTTTTGCGCAAGTAAATCAATAGTGCATAATCAAAAGTGCATCGCAAAAGTGATGCGCTTTGATGTGTGGACGTGTTTTTGCGCAAGAAGTTTTTGTGCAAGAACTCTTCCACGAAAGACTTCTTGCGCAAAACCCCTGCAGTGTAGGTGCAGCCTAAGGGCTGAAGCCTCAAAGGAATTTAAGCATTACAATTAAAATCACACGAAACAACACTGTAACCCACAAAGCCTGAGGTAGGCTTTATAGGCTCCCTGTACAATAAATGGGGAGAGAGAGAGAAGCACCTTAGAAGCCAGCAGGCTCAGTGGTGAGCTGCGTAAGCTAATACATGGAAGATGCCAATGACAGAGGTGTGTCCTAAACTTTTCCCCTCTCACTGAGATGGGCACCTGCAGTCTCTCTCTCTCTCTCTCCTTTTTTGTGGTGGGTCTTTGGTAACTGAACCCTCTGGCCAAGTTACATGTAATCAGTCTGTGTGTGAAAAGCAAAGCAAACCTCTTCTGAGTTACAAGTCCAACAGGGCCCGCTCTCAGTGCATCTTTGCAGGAGGAATAACGGTAGTTCGAATTGGGAGCTTTAATTCGAACTACCTAGTCCGTGCCGCATGTAGCCGCAGGCAGGTAGTTTGAACTATGGGGCACTTAAAAATGGTGGAGCCTGGGAACATGCAAATGAAGCCCAGGATATTTAAATCCCGGGCTTCATTTGCAAGTTTGAATACCTACATTAGCCACCCTAGTTCGAACTAGGGTGGCAGTGTAGACATACCGTAGGGCTTTAATTACAGCAGATGTACATATTGTGAAGGAACTAGTTTCATGACTAGAAAATTAATCATTACTTCCACTCAGCATTCAAACATGATCTAGTATGCCTCAATTTTAAAAACAATCCCATGACCCTGTCTGCCATCTTCCTTCTCCCTGGCTCCTTTGAGGTTTCCTTCAGTTTTGTTTCTGATATCTCCTTTACCAAAAATGAACTTAGCACAGTACAAAAGCCTCTTCCTGATTAAATCTAAGGCCAGTTTTACACTCAAGGTATGTCTAGACTACAGAGTTTTGTCGGAAAAATGGCCGTTTTTCCGACAAAACTCACAGAACGTCCACACTCCAAGCATGTTCTTTCTAAAGTAAATCAAAAGAACAGAGGAGTTTTTGCACAGTTAGTAATCCTCTGTCAATGAGGAAGAAGCCTTTTTGCAAAAGAGCTCTTTCGCAAAAAGGCATGTGTGGATGGAGAAGAGGGAGTTTTTTTGGAAGAAGAGGGAAGAGGAAAATGCACAGGTGCCCTGGTGGTCATTCTGTCCATAGCAATCATTGTTTACATGCGAGATAGCATCCAGGCAGTCTGGACGCTATGTTTCAAAAAAACGCATTGCTTTTTCAATGCGCTTTTGCAGTGTGGATGCTCTCTTGTGCAAGAACTTTTTTCAGAAGCTCTCTTCCAAAAAAAGCTTCTTGTGCAAGAAGCCTATAGTCTAGACGTAACCTCATAGGGTACATTGAATGACGATACACAAATCCAGCTAAGTTAATTACATAACTAGAGTCAACATATCTTCTTTTGCATTTTCCTGCTCTCCACATAGGAGAAAATGCTCCTGTTGGTTTCCCTTACTCCTTGCACTCTCTGAATTTGACTTAGAACATCTTAACCATATTTGACTATCATCCACAGCAAGGTTGATCTTCTATTTACTGTAGATGTAACCACCAAACAGCAGATTTGAACCTGGAATCTCCCAGGCTTAGTGGAGGAGCTGCTGCAGGCTTGAGCTATAGAGCAAGCTGGTTCTCACTGTAGGCAGTAGAGCTCCCTTGTGCTTATCTCTTGCTGTAAGTAGTCTAAGTGCTACTTTATGGGATAGTAAACCTCACCCACTAGGTGTGGGTTCCTCTAGCAGAGGAAGCATGTCCGGAGCATCAGAGAACCAGCTGAGATCCTTGATGAGCCCCCACAGGGCACATTTGAACCCTGAAATTTGGGAGTTTAGTATAGGAGCCTCTATAGCTTGAGCTATAAATCCAGCTGGCTGTCAGATTAGGCTGTAGAGCTCCCTTGTGCTTATCGCTCACTGTAAGTGGCCTAAGTGCCACTACATGGGACAGTGAACCACATCCACTAGGTGTGTGGGTTACATAGACATGGCCTAAGAGGTCTTCTTCAATATCATCTCTCATCTATGAACTGGTAAACATCTTTGAGGGAATATCTGCAGTAGGGCTGTCAAGTAATTTAAAAAGTTAATCACAATTAATCACTTAATTAAACCCTTCTAAAGTTCCCCTCATCTTGGCTTCTGTAACTATGATTTCTGAATATTCTCCTGTTGGTTTTCCAACTGCTCTTTCTATTTCCTTTTCAATGGTTCTTTCTCTTTCCCTGTCTGTCTGCAGCATTCCTCAAGGCTGTGTTCATCCTTCCTTTCCCAACAGCATAATAATTTTTCTTAATCGTCACTCAGAACATGTTCCTCTTTAGTTCAAATCCATCCTGCTAAGGCCCCTATGCTTTCTGACTCAAAGTTAAGATTCTTGTCCTTGCTTTCAAGGCACTGTACAACATTGTTCTGCTACATCTCCTTCTCTCTGCAGATAATTCCAGTCTCTCTGTTCCTTTTATTTCCTTGTCCTGCTGTTATTTTCCTACCTTCTTCCATACTGTGCCCTGTATCAAGCTCCCACTTCTTTTTCATTCAAAATCTGCCTGAAAGGTCACTTCTTTCCATGGCTCACAAACACTAATTTATGTCAATATGATCCCATTGCCTCACCCACTCATAAAATTAAATGAAAAATTAAATTAAACCCATTCTGAGAGAGCACGACCATCTGGATCACCTCTTATCGGGATTCTATACTATAGGCTCCCTGTGGCATAGATGATGCCTGTGTTAGTGCACCTAGCATACTATCACTGCTCAGCACAAATAATTAGTGATTGACAATACATGTGTACTATGAGAGTGGCCAGTATTGTGGCTGGCTAATTTCTTGGTATGCATGTAGTGGTGAAGTCTGTGAGATCGGACTTTACCTATTTTAGTTCTTGAACCTACTAATTTCTATGGAACTGGGTAAGTAATATCTCCTTGTGTCACTTACAGTGCCTCAATAGGAACTATGCTGACAAGTGTGAAAAAGGCAACTATTGAGGCAGCAGCAGGGGCTGGAGCCTCTAGCCCTTCAGAATATATGCGGGGCACCTTGACAATGTGTGGGGAGGGAAATGCCACATCATCCTGGCTGCACTAGAGGCTGCTCCAGCCATGCCGTTTCACCCAAGGCTCCATTCCTTCTGCGAGTATAAAGTCAGCCCCCACCTCACATTGCCGAAAGGTTGGCAATCTTGTCAGCTCCCCTGTAATCTTGTAAAATGTAGTAACTTCTGAACTATGTACATAAATGATGATGCAGGCATATACCTCTGCAGCTTTATGTTAAGAGCCATATGACAAGTAGGGAAGATTGCTGATTTCAAAAATAAACATTTTTAATGTCCTTGAATTCGCAATAGTGCTATAATATTCATCTCATACTGTTTTCTCCAAATAAACTATATTGTTCTTAATTAAAACACTGCATAATTTTAACTGGAATCTCTACTTAGCAATACAATCACAAAAAGGATCTGATTCAGTGCATGAGATGAATTTAACAACACACACTCCTCTTTGCCATCAGCTACATGTACTCAGCTCTCGCAGGCTGTAGTGTTAGTTGTATATTAAGGTGGGATTTGACCTTAGGGCATAAAAATTAGGAACAAAGAAAAGGCCATAAAGTCCCTTCACAGTTTATTTCCTCTTTCTAGAGCAACATTTACAAGGCCAAATTCTGCTTTCCACTGCACAAGTGTACTTAAATTATTCCTGATTTACATCAGTTTACTAGAAAGCAGAACTTACCTCATACATGAGTCTCTTGAACTCATATCAAACTTTGTTTCACTTTCTTTCCCAGCTCAGTTATAGAACATGATTAACTTCAGACATCAGCCTTCTTAAGAGAACTAAATTGAAATGATATCATCATATGTATTAGAAACACTTATTGAAAGGCTCAAATTAATCAAAGGTCCAACTTTTACTACACTTTGCTTACATTTTTCATTTGTCATGGGCCTCTACTACCCATAATGGTTCTCAGATATGAACTATTATCCTTCCTCTCCTCCTTAGGGCTCCCATCCTGAGCCTTTTTGTTGGTTTTAATGGAGTTTAGGGAAACTTTTTACCTCCTATTAAGAGATCTATCCACCCTTCTTCTCAACATGAAAGCTTTGCTTTCCAACATAACAAAGAACTTCGTAGTGTCAAGTGCAAGTGCTAGAGAAGTGCTAATACAGTGTAATGGAGTCCTTGGGATGCCACTGGGACAGTGGGACTGTTGTGCCATCTGCCTCACCAATCTAGGGTATCCCTTTCATAGTGTGTTGCTATTGCTAAACCACAAACCTCTAACAGGTGCTGCACTTACACAGACATCCATGTGCATTCCCCAGACATTCATAAGCCAACAATAGAGTGAATCCAGCAAATTGCCCTCAGCTCCCCAAACTATGCTGTCTTGCTCAGGTGAAAAGCCTGACCAGCATAAGTTCACTACCCAGTGTGCACCTCTTTTGATATGGAGAGGACACACACTAGCCTTTGTAAACTGAACTGAGATTGCCCAAGCACTTCAACCAAAATACACTGTTTTAGCTAAAATATAAAACAGGTTCATTAACTACAGAAAGATAGGTTTCAAGTGATCTTAAATAACTAACCTAGGGTATGTCTACACTACCCCGCTAGTTCGAACTAGTGGGGTAATGTAGTCATACCGCAATTGCAAATGAAGCCCGGGATTTGAATTTCCCGGGCTTCATTTGCATAAGCGGGGTGCCGCCATTTTTAAATCCCCGCTCGTTTTAAATCCCCCCCCCCCGCACGGGGTTCAAACGAGCGGGGATTTAAAAATGGCGGCGCCCCACTTATGCAAATGAAGCCCGGAAAATTCAAATCCCGGGCTTCATTTGCAATTGCGGTATGCCTACATTACCCCGCTAGTTCGAACTAGCGGGGTAGTGTAGACATACCCCTAGAGATCAGAGCTGTTTACCAAGAAAACAAAGATAAATTTTCAGTCTCCATTCTACAAAAAAAGCAGCATTTGAATCAAGCAGTGGCTCACCCTGATAGACAGCACAAACGGGTCGTAGATTGTCAATGGATGTCTGACTTTAGCACAATATTGCTTGTTTCACACATGATACCACCTTTCAAAAATTTAGCTGTTTGCAACAGCAGGATCCAAAATGTGCACATTACAGAGAATTTTAATTACAAAATCAATTTGCAGTTTTTAGACGGTAAGAAATATTTCTCAACCTATGAAATTACAGAAACCACTTAATACAACCAGGACAGATTTTTTTAAAGTCTTATTTCATGAATGGACAAAACAACTCTTTTTTTAACTACATCTATAGACTGCAGAGATTTGATTCTCCTCACCCTTAGTTTCACCCAGTTCCATCGATTTGATCCTGATTTACATAGGTGTGAAATCAGAATCAGGTCCCATATGTCTTGTGTGTCCTCACTATCCACTCTTAATAACTGTCACTTTATGCTATTCATTTATTGAATTCAGCAGTGACGAGAACTCAGAATGTTGCCCAATGCATGTGATGCTAATCTCCTAATATGACCACATTCTCTATTCTTGTGAATCATCAAGCAGGTAGAGTAAGGGAGTAGAGAGAAGGAAGAGGAGAAAGGAAAGTTGAATTTACCATTGTGTTGATGCATTGAGGGCATTGGCCATGGCTGTTGGAGACTTTTAGAAAGTTACCACCCAGTTCCTCAAAGATACTTAGGCAACTAACTCCCATTGGTTTCAATATTTTTAAGTGTCTGGGCCTTAGTTGCTGATCTAGCAAAGTGTTAAAGCATATGCTTAATTAAGAGGCTACTCATGTGGTCTGTAACCATTCACATTCATCAAGCTAAGCATGTCTTTAAGTGTTTTTGCTGGATCAGGACCTTAAATTTCTTGTGCCTCCCTTCTTCATCTATAAAATGGGGATAATCTTTTCTACATCACAAGGATGTTGTGAGGCTAAATTATGAATGTATATGAGATGTTCAGCTACTAGAATGGCAACTGCCATAGAAAAGCTGATAAATAACATCATTGACTGTGTTCATCTTGTCTTTGCCAGTAACTTGACCACTACTGAAAGCCAAGGATGAGCAGACTTGGGTATCCCAAACATATTGGATTCAAATACAGTGCTCTAGAGGGTAAGAGTGAATGTGGGATACTGAGGTAATTGGCTTTGCCCAAAGTTATGAGAAGGTCAGATTTCCAAAAAAAGTCCCAGTTCACATTCAGGAATATAAAGATTTGCCTGCAATAGTGGGGAGTCTGTCAGTGACATTGGAAAAATAGATGGGGAATAATGGTCAGAAAAAAAGGGCCCAATTAAGTCTATTTTTACTTCCTGACTTCCTCATTTTTCTTTGCCAATGCTCTAACCCCTTCCTAAAGTCAGATGTTCAAAGTATGCTAGCTCAGGTCCCCCACAGTTTTGTGCCTGAGCTCAAATGGTACAATGGGCTGAGCATACTACAAAGCCAGCATACTCATTTTCATTTGTTACCATTAGAGCTGTGTTAAAAATTTGGCTGAAACTTTTTAATCAAAATTTGAAGATTCTAATTGACCAAAACTTTGTGAATTTGTGTGAAATTCACCAAATTGTTTCTGCTGAAAAAAAAATTAAAAAATCAATTTCTTTTTGACATCTTTTAGAATGAAACCTTTTACTTTTTCAATATAAATAACTTTCTTTTTAAAAATAGTTCACTTTTATTTTGAAAGAATGTAAAGGAAAAATACATTCAGTTTAAATTACATGTTTCATTTTGGACTGAACAAAATTGTTTACCTTACTGAAAACATTTTTTTATTTTTATTTTTTTTACATTTTGGTTCATTAAAATATTGGGGTTTTTTTTCATTTTGGATTGACCTGGAACTTTTTTTTGGTATAGCCTTTGAATAAAAAAATCAGTTATTCACATACTTGTAATTACACACATCACTTGAGTTCTCAAAGATTATCCACATTCATACCAGATAATTTCAAAATGTACTGTTGAATTTTTGCCATACATATGATGGCAAGGATAAAAACAGGCTTCTAAAAGAAATTAGTCATAACACCAAGAACAGAGGGAATACCATTATAATACCTTTTAGGCAACAGAGTATGTCTAAATCTCCATGACATAGTAAATGGATGAAACTGAATAGACTGGTACTGGATTTCAATGAGCTCTATCAGGTGTTCCTTGGCTTTGAAATGTTTGAAGAGTGAGCCGAAAACCAGACATGAGTTTAATACAAGTTATTTTTCTGTTTCATTTCTTTGAGATAATTATAATGTAGGAAAGACATAAGAATACTCAAACATAATTGTAGAGTGGTGTGTTACTTCTAACTAGCCATGCTAAATGTTTATTGAAGATGAAAAAATAGTAACAAGAAGTCATGCATACCTGAAGCAGAAGAATATCCTGTTGGTGCCTAACACTTATTAATGAACAGTTCTTATGTCACAATTGTTTCTGTAATGATGACGAGGCTTATGGCTAATGTCTGTTTTATTGCTGTTCGTGCAAGTTAAAAGATGTTTAGGCTCTGGGGATAGCTTTAGTTTGAGCAATTACCTTCTGAAAAATATCTGAATTCAAACATTAAAATAAATTACTCTTTTGTGACAGTTTTTTCACTTTCTTCTATTTTTTTAGCTCTGCTTAAACTTATGTCCCCAGTTGATTTGAATTGCAGACTGCCAGTGGAGTATAATGATTTTAACTGAAGGGGTTTTGTCATTGTTGTTGGGTTTTTTAATAAATTAGAGAAATAGAATCCATTATCTGTATAGTATTTGGCATAACACTTCTCAGTATACAGAATTTTAGAAACACACACTTATTGCAAGCATGACTATCAGATAATTAGTTTTTCCCTCATTTTTCCACTCCACTAGATTTGAGTATGTGCTTCAGTTTTCAATACTATTCTCACCTAGCTTCACATTAAGCAGATTCTTAATATATTATAATTCAATAATAGATTGTGTTTAGTGATATGAGAGACTTCATTTTTTAATATTTGTGTTGCTGTTCAGAATTTTAATATCAATAGCACCCTTGCTCGACTGGGTTAACGTTAGTGATTTCCTTAATGAATTCTGTGAGTTGGCTCATGCCGGCTTATTGTAACCTACCTGTATATGCTACAGTATTACATGTTTAAAAGGTAATGATACCCAAACATTTTTAAAAATCCAATTAAATTCCTTTATACGGTGGAATAACTATATTTTACAGACTATGTAAAAATTCAATATTTATTTTACATTGATTTCACTTGCATCAAAGTAACAGACTACAGGCAGTCCCCGGGTTACATGGATCCGACTTACATCGCATCCCTACTTACAAACGGGGTGAGGCAACGCCGCATTAGCTGCTTCCCCCCAGCAGACCAGGGAGACGCGAAGCTAGCGCCCCCCCAGCAGACCAGGGAGACGCGGAGCGGCTTTTCTCAGCAGACACCTCAGCTTGAGAATAAAGGACTGAGGGAAGTGAGGTGTGGGAGAATAAAACTGAGCTCTGGAGAAATGTTTGGCTAGAGTTTCCCCTACAATATGTACCAGTTCCGACTTACATACAAATTCAGCTTAAGAACAAACCTACCGTCCCTATCTTGTACGTAACCCGGGGACTGCCTGTATAGCACTTTGTCTGTGGAATGCAAAAGAAGTAGAGCTTGGAAGACTGTGGAAGAGGGGATAAACAATTTCATTTGTTCATAAAGTCCAGCATGAGAGACTATTTGTCCTTAAACATATTTGTGTCTTGGGAAAGGTGAGGCATTATCTGAATCTGATCTATCCTGCCTAATTTAATCTTTCTTTTAGATTTATAAATGTAAATATATAGTTTTATCTTAACTTGCATTCCCAGACAAAATATGTGTTTTCTACTTTATTTCCTCAGATATGCAATAATTGCAGAAGTTCTACCACCCTTACTCAGATTGAATAGTATATGACTCATACAAGAATGGTATTTATATGAACTTTAGTCAGATTATTCATATTCTCACGCGGGAAAGGAATAGATACCTAGTTCTGAAAATTATTACTTTATTATGTATAATGCAGTATCACCCAAGCTGTCCAATCAGTATTGTAGCCCAGTTGTACAAACACATTATTAATACCTTCCTCTTGCATATAACTTTTCACTTGTAGATCTTAAAGTACAGTATAAAGGAAGGCAGTATCATTTTCCTCATTTTACAGATGGGGAAACTGAGGCCACAGAGGTGAAGTGACTTGCACAAGGTCACGCTCAAGCCATTGAAAAGCAAGAAGACATAGCCCTGATCTCTTGACTCTTACTCCAGCACACCATCTGCTAGGCCATACTGCCGCTAAAAGGGATGGGTTCATAGGAAAAACAGAGATTATCTGACATTTTCAGGTCAGGGAGGGTCCTATGGCCAGGTAGCTCTGACTAAATATAAACCATACAAATTATGCTGTGCTGGTGCACTCTGATTGCTAATAAATAGAAAGTTTATCCTAAGCCTTATCTATTTATCTATTTTAGTTTACATAGAACTAGGAGATGCAGCTGTGCCACATTTTGTTATGGTCCTGTGAGATTTTCAGATTAGATCACATTCATTCTTGAGTGGGAGATTATTGAACTAACTCAGGCATAGGAGGTAGGGAGCATTCTGCTGTTGAAGGTGCTACCTTTTTGATTAAATGTAAAGCTAGGGTTCCAAACTGTTGGCACTGCTGAGACGCCAAATGACTGCATCTTGTACTGAAAATGGATTCCTGCCACCACTAATTGAGGTTATTTGTAATTAATGTGACAAATTGAAATAAGAAAATATACATGCTTTAAATCAACAGTCATGAACACATCCATGAAAGGATTATGGAGGCCTAAGTAAACATTTGGAACCAAAACTTCTGAATGTACCTTAAATCCATGACTGGACAAAACTCCCATCTTTCTTCTGTACCAGAAAGATCCAAGAACAAAACGTCCAACTTTGGAGATGTTCTGGTACCTTCTTGACTGCTGCATCACAAGCAATTTTTGTATTCTCATGAGAAGGATATCTGAAAAAGGAAGGGCAATTGGATTAGGGTATTTTCTTGAATTATATGGCATAGCTTTCTTCTCTAATTTCTAGAACCCACTGGTCCAAAATAATGCAACTCCAAGCACTAATAAAATGGACTAGCCTATCTCCAAACAAAGGGTAGAAAGCTCACCTCTTGATCATCTCATCAAATCTTCTGTCTGTGATGAGGACTTCAGCCAGCTGTTTGGATACAGACTGCAACTTTTCTTATGATGATTCTGATCTGAAGAAGACAATTGGTATTGTTGCTACCTTGAGTAGCTGAAAAATAATATGACTGAAAGTAAAATTGACTTTGGTAACAAATGGAAGGAGTAGGCACAGACATTTACACTGGGAGTGCTCTAGCCCAAGAGCATCCACACAAAAAACTAGCTGGTGCTTAGCACCAACCAGCAATCAGCTTCCCCTTCACATTCCCCAGCACCTCCTGTCCACCACAGACCTCCACGGATTAATTCCTTCCTCTCCCTCGCACCTACCACCTGTTGATGTACCCTAGACAAATATGGGTCTGATCCAAAGCCCACTCAAGTCCATGGGAGTCTTTCTATTGACTTTACTAGTCTTTAGATCAGACCCATAATGAGATGCTATGTATAAGTGTCTGCCACAATTGTGGATGAATAGGAAAATCAGTTGGTTAAGCAGATTAATCAAGATGCAACATTTAAGAATTTGTTTGCATGATTATGGAGATTTTGACAATGTTAAAGAATTTGGTAAATGAACATTTTGATGAGTTGCGTTCCTATGTTGACAAAGCTGTTCTGATTGTCATTTCTCTAAATAAAATAATTGTTTTATCTCCATATATATTAAGTGTTGCAAAAAAAGGACTAGTTCTGGAAATGTATTGAAATTGCTCACTGCATAGAATTACTGAAAATACTGGAGCCTGTGACTATAGGATTACAGAGAAGACAGTAAATCCTCTTGTTTACCTCAGTGTCAGTGAGTCTCAAAGGTCTACGTCTACCAGCTGTTTTTGCGCAAAAACCCGTGGAGTGTCCACACCTCAAATGCACTTTTGTGCAAGGAAATCAAGAGTAAAACAGCAGAACAGAAGGCTTTTTCTGCTGTAGGTAAACCTCCTTTTACAAGGCATAACTCCCTTTTGTGCAAGAGTTCTTGCGCAAAAAGGCAAGTGTGGATGCTGCACACTTTTTTTTCCTATGGGAAAAAGCACAGGTGCTCTGATGGCCATTCTGTGAATGGCCATCAGCATTCTTGTGCAAGAGCATCCATGAAGTGTGGACGCTCTCTTGTGCAAAAGCACATCACTTTTGCTATGTGCTTTGAGTTGTGGATGTGCTCTTGCGCAAGAAGTTTTTGCGCAAAAATGCTTGCGCAAAAGGCTTCTTGCGCAAGAAGCATGTAGTGTAGATGTAGCCTAAAGGTGATACAGTTTTTCAGGTCACTTTTTTTGTTTACTCTTGTATCTTTCTCTCTGTGTCATATGGCTTTCTCTAAAAGAAACAATGCCAATGTGTTTTTCTTTGTTTTTTTAAATATCCAATCTAAAAAATGACTTTCTCATAGATACTCATAAATAGTATGCTCTGAATTCTTAATTTAAAAAAATATAAATTTCAGCTATTTATAATCGTTTGTCTGCTCCCCTAGGGTATGTCTACGCTATGTGCTTATTTCAAAATAAGCTATTTTGGAATAATAACTCCTGAACTAGCTATTTTGAAACAGCACATCTACCCTATAAATCCCTATTGAAATAGCACAGAGGTATATTGAAATAGTGTGTCCACACTGATTGGAACCTGAATCACATTTAAGCATTCCCCCCCCCCTCCCGAAGCACTCCAGACAGGGCATCAGGACATCAATCACTTCCTATAGCTGCTGCCTGAAGCTATCTGAGGCTTGTGCTTAAAAGGGCTTCCCTCTACAGTCATGTCTCAGGCTCCTCAATTTGTTTACCTCCTTGAGGGACAGCAAATTCATCTCTGTGTGTGTTGTGATTGCCCTTACGGACACCACGGCACTCCTGCCATGGAGCTGGACCTTCTGCAAAGCATTCGCCGGCTCTTACGCCTCATGCTGCACCTCCTGGTTAAGTTACTGCAGCCATGCTGCCCATGTAGCACTGCAGGACCAGGACCCACAGCTCACTCTAGGACAAGTCCTCACCTCACTCCATGTTCTCCCACCCTTCCTTGCACATTCTGCACTTCTGCTTCTGGTGCCAGAACACCAGTTATAACTGGTGGGACTGGATCATCATAGAGAGGTGGGAAGACCGGCAATAGCTCCAGAACTTCCACATATGAAAGAATACCTTCCTGGAGCTGCACAAGTGGCTCGCCCCTGCCCTCAGGTGACAGGACACCTGCATAAGACCTGCCATCCCCCTCCAGAAGTGTGTCACCATCACACTTTGGAAGTTCGCCAAGTCAGACAGCTACGTCTCCATCGGAAACCAGTTCGGCATGGGGAGATCGACCATCAGGGCCTTGCTCCTGCAGGTCTGACTCTCTTTCTCTTGTCCTAGGAGGGTGGTGAAGCACTGGAATGGGTTCCCTAGGGAAAGAGGAGTAGAATCTGTCTCCCTAGAGGTTCTACAGTCCCACTTTCACAAAGCCCTGCTGGAGATGGGGTTAATTGGGGTTGCTCTTCCTGTGGGAAGGGGCTTGGGCTTGGGCTCGGGGAATTCCTGAGGGCTCTGGCAATCCTCTGATTTTATGTTTGTATCCTTTTCCAGATGGTGAGGGTCATCAACAGCATCCTGCTGCATCTTGGGTGATGTGGACCCCATCGTCGCCGGCTTTGGTGCCATGAGCTACCCCAACTACAGGGAGCCATTGCCAGCACTCATATCCCCATCCAGGCCCCCACCACTGGGCCTCCAATTATATCAACTGGAAGGGTTACTTTTCAATTGTCCTGCAGGCCCTTGTTGACCACCAAGGCCAGTTCATTGACATCATCATTGCGTGGTCTGGAAAGGTGCATGCGTGTTTAGGAATTCCAGACTCTTCCAGAAGATGCACACTGGCACTTTTTTCCGCAACCGCACAATCAGGGTTGGGGACGTGGACATGATAGTGTTCAACATGAGGAACACAGCCTACCTGTGGCTGATGAAGCCCTTCATGGGACACCTGCACCCCACCAAGGGAAGTTTCAAGACTCAGCAGGGCCAGTATCATGGGAGAGGGCTCCTTTGGCCATTTTAAAGGGAGGTTCCACTGTCTCCTAACCTGGCTGGACCTCCGCAACCAGAACCTCCAACAGGGGGTGTTGGCCTGCTGTGTCCTGCACAACCTGTGTGAGAACAAGGGGAAGACATTCCTCCCAGGGTCAGGGGCAGAGGCTGAGCAGCTCAGAAGTCTCCTTGAGCAACCATTCACCCCTTCCATCCAGCAAGCCCATCAGGGGGCTATGCACATCCACGAGGCTCTGAGGGAATGTTTCAGTCAAGGCCAGCTGTTACACTCTTCTCTGGGTTTCCCCATAAGGGCCCCTCTATGTTTTTCCTCCCACATCCCTCCCCTCCCCTGCAGACCAAATAAAACAGATTTTTTTGTTTTGAACCAATACACTTTTTTTTTAATTTGGGGTATACACAACTGGGGAGGGACTGGGGAAAGAACCTGGGAGGGAAGAGGAAGGAGGTGGAAAGGGGAGGAAAGGCTCAGGGATGGTGCTGGGACAGGCGCCTGCCTGAGGTGGTCCCACTATCTCATAATCGGGCTCCTTTGTGGCCACAGGGGAGCCAGGAGGAGAAGCTGGAGGGACAAGGGAAAGGGCAGGGGTGGCGCGGGGGCAGGAGCATAAGTGGGAGGAACTTGGGAAGGAGGGGTGATGGGAGGCAGCTGCTGGACTGCTCAATCGAGGAGACCAGGTGGTCAACAATGGTGGTGTATGCCAAACACATGCTCCAGGTCTCCTGGGACAGCTCCTGCCAGATGGTGTGTCGCAGCTCCCTGTCAGCACAGCATTCCTCCAGGTCAGCATCCAACTTCTGTTCTTGCACTCAAGAGACCGCGGCAGGCATGCAATCTGTTCCTACTCCAGGTTCTTGTGGGGTCATCTGCAGCAGCGGCTGTCACGGACTCGGGATGGTGTGAGAGGCAGTGTACACTCCTCACTCAGCTGGTCCAGCTGTGAAGAAAAGTGACAAGGGCAGCCATCACAGGAGACACTATGCACAAAGCCTGGCCCTAATGTGTGAGCCAGCACCGAAAGGTCTCGGGTCAGACGATAGTGATGTGCTTTGAGCAAGGCCATCTGTGGCCTAAACAGCAGGCACTGTCCTGCAGGGGTACGGACATCCCAGGGGAGCCTCACTACCCCTACAACGGGAGCCTGCAGACAGGAGGGGGTGACAGGGAAGCTTGGCTTCCATCTGTGCTGCACACATGCCGGATCTGGCAGTGGTGGCATCCCACAAGCCACTGGAAGAGAGTGGGGAGGTGTTGCTGGGAAGGGCGTTGCTGGGGCCCCTCCACTTTCTTCCTCCTAGCAGATTCCCATGCAGGGGCTCAGTGTCCTCTGTCTAGCTCTACTTGGCCGGGATCAGATGCTGCCCCAAGAGTGTAGACATGACTATGTGCCATGTGCGGCACTGCTGTGTGTTTCCTTGACCCCATCCTTAGTGGTGGCTTGTGGTGGGAAGATGTCCCTCCATGGACTTGGGAGCCATGCAGACCTGTGGAGGGGTTTTGTGGGAAAGAGTGACTGATTCCTTTGTGGCAGCCTCATGCAGCTGTCTGCTCTGGACTGGCGCTTCATGTGCACAGGCTGCTGTGTGATTCCCCAGGCCGAGAAGGCCAAGCAAGGAGTGCACAGCCCCTCGCTGCCTGCTGCCTCCTGCCTCCCACCACATGTGTGCAGAGAAAGTAATGAAACTCATCTGATGGGCCTTCCCTGGCTTTGGCTGCACCCTGGGCAACATACTGTGAGAGGGGTACCAGCTCTAGGGGCAGAATGACTTCCTGGCTGGCAGTCATGGTGTCAGTACTGGCCTCCTCCTCTTCCATATCATCCTCCTCATCCATGGGTCTTCTCACCAGAAGGCTGACAATGGATACCCCCAGGCCAGATTCCAAGACAAAGGGGTGTGTGTGTGTGAAGGGACCAATCCCCCTCCCAGGATGAGGTGCAGCTGCTCATAATAGTGGCACAAGTGGGGTTCCACCCCTGATTGGAAACTCACTCCTTTGCTCTGGTATAGGCCTGCCTCAGCAATTTTATTTTCATGCAAACTTGCTCCTGGATGCTCACGTGGCCCTTCTGACGAAGGCTGGCAGCCATTTGGCCGTAGACATTGGTATTCCTGCATCTGGTGCAAAGATCCTGGAGGTTATCCTCCTCACCCCAGACCTCAATGAGATCCAGGATCTCCACACCAGACCAGAAAGGGGCCGTCCTCTTCCCGTGGGCCAGCACTTAAGAGCTGGCTTCCAGCTCACTTGCAGCGGTGGGGGGCTCGGTGGAAGTGCTGAAGTCTGCCATAGAAGCAGGAAAAGTAGTGAAGGTTGCTGGTGTATGACATGGTGCTAGCAGGGCACTCCTTGTGCCACTAGCACTTTCCTCTGTGGCTGCAGCTTTTAAGGCTGCAGGGGAAGGGAAGCTAAAGAGTTCTGAGGGTTGTGGACAGAGTGGCCACCAGGGCAGTTGTCAGAAGCCCTGGAGGCCAATTATTTCAAAATAACCACAGCTGCCCCATACACACACCCCCTATTTCGGAATAGGCGTTATTCCTCGTTAAAAGAAAGTTTATTACTCCAGAATCAGAAGCCTATTATTTCAAATTAACGGTATTTATTCTGCAATAACACTGCACTGTAAACATGTCCCTAATTATCTATAAGGGTCATTTTCAGTTAGTCAGTTTTCCCCTAATTGGGGAAAGCAGAGCCTCTAGCCATCCAGGAAAAGCAGAGACCCCAGCCTCTGAGGCAAAGTGGAACAGCATGTCAGCCAGCGGAAAGCAGAGATCTTGGTTGCAGTGCAGCCCCTAGGCCATCATTGACCTCCCCTGGTATAGAAAATTCCCTGGTTTGGGACTGATCAGGTCCTAAAGGTGCCAGACCACAACGGTTAAACCTGTACATATTTTTTCAATTATAGTAACCTCGGGATTTATCTGTCAAAAAGAGCAAGATTTTTAAAAGTGACTCATGATTTTAAGTGTCTCATTTTTTACATTTCTAGTCTTCTTCTGCCTTGTTTTGTGCAATTTCCTACTGCTGCCTCCCCCTCTCATGTCTTTTTTTCCACCCAGACTTTGCAGAATGCTACCGCCACCATTCAGCTCTCCTGACCACACCTCACTTATCATTTATTTCTTCCACTGCCTTATGTTTTTCTTTGGATATAAAGTTCAAATGTATACTCTTTGTCTTCAAGGAAATGTCACACCAGACTGTATGCTTGTCTGTTTCTCACCTCAATCTCTTTCTTTGGTTAAGTTTAAAGCAAGTTTCCATCCTAACAGCAATTATAGCAGCTTAGGTACATTAATAAAATGAAATTGGATGTGTGACTATTGTTGTATATGTTTCTATTTTTGTCTAAAACACAGCTTAGAGTGTAAATCAGGTGACCTGACCATTTCCACTATTACCACACACTTAAATGACAGTGGCACTGAGGACTTCTAGGGTATGCCTACACTGTAGCATAACTCGAAATCAGATATGCAATTTGAGCTATGCAAATTGCGTATTTCAATGCTATTTTGAAATAGCTTATTTTGTCATTTGGAGCTGTCTACACAGCACCAAATTTCAAAATAAAGCACTATCCCTTACTTCTTATAGAATGAGGTTTACAGGGACCTCAGAATAGCAAGCCCGAAATAAAGATCTTGCTGTGAAGATGCGGGATAGCTATTTTGGGATACTTAGGTATCCCAAAATAGCACTGAAGTGTAGACATAGCCCTAGTTTTCAAACAGTCCCTCTTATCCTTTAGAATGTATCCTCAATCATTAATTCTTAGGAGCATAAGGTAGAACTCATCAAAATGTTCTGTCTGTCATTTATCCATGGGAAATAACTTTTCTTGATTAAATGGAAAATGCTGCACACACAAAAAAAAGTTAAATAGAATTTCAGTTTGATGTAAGGCCAAAGAATTTTGAAGAACATATTGTGAAAATGAAGAAAAAAATATTTTCAGCAAAACTTTTCATGGAAAAAATACAACACAATACATGAGATTTGAGTCTGTGTTCACATCTATAACATGATGTTTCACTAGTATAAGAAAGAAGAGAATCAGGCCATTAATTTACACTTCTGCAAAAGGATGAAATGAAGGATGCCAACAAAGCATATACCAAACTGAAGAGAGAAATTACATCTATTTGTGACTCAGGAATGTTTAATGCTAGTGGGGAAGCAAGTCATGTCAGGTGCAATCACATTCCACTTTAGTCAGCTACCAATTAATTCCACTTGCTAAACAGTGCTGTTGATCCAAATGCTGTTATTTTATTGTTATCAACATGTGACTTCATATGGATGATTTCAGTGAAGTTACAAATCCACAGACTGATGAACTACAGAACATTTTTGTACCTTAACTGCCCTTTAAGGCCATGTGAAGAAGGAATCAAACGCAGCAACTAAAATCCCTGTCCTTTGGCCATCTCCGAGCAATTATAGCCTTCTGATTGAGAAGCTTACACCGCACAGTTCCCTTTGTGCAGGGGCAGATTTACAATGAAACATACCATGCCCTGCATGGGACCCCCCAATGACATGGGGCCCCCAGGACCAGACAGTCCAGCACCGGGTCCGGCACACCCCACCCCTCATACAGATTGCGGCCACTCTGTGGGAAGGGGGGCAGTCCCTCTGCAGAGGGCTGTAAGACAGGGGCAGGAGAGCAGGGAGGCTCACCTCCAGGCTGCAGCCTCAGGACAGCCAGCAGGGGATGGTGAGCAGCGTGAACACAGGGTGCAAGACTTCAGAAGAGCACAGGACAGCCACAGAGTTGGCCAGAGAAAAGCAGTGCTCTGAAGTGGGAAAGCGCCACTTCTCTCTGGCTATAGACTATGCAGTTGCCCAAGGCTCCTCTAAAGCCTTCCAGCCCATTTTCACGCTGCTGGCTGCCTCCTGATGAGTGGTGGCTGCCCACGGGGTAGGAGGGCAGCTGGCTGTGGCAAGGGTGGGTGCCGCCAGTGAGTGGAGAGCCTGCAAACTACACAGCCATCAGGAAAAAGCCACACTTTGAAGTGGAAATACACCACTTCTCTCCTGCAGCTGGCTGCACTGCCCTCTCCTCCTCAATCCTCCAGCCTCTGTAATGTTGCGCTGCTGTTGGCTGCCACCTGGTGAATGGCTGCTGCTTGCAGGTGAGGGGGACAGTGGATGAGGGATGGAGATTTTAGGTAGCGGGGGGGTGGGGAGGTCAAATGGCTGATGGAACTGTGACCTCCCTCCTCTCCTTCAGGTAGATAAGTTGAATAAGTTTCTTCAGAGGAAGTTAACTTTTATTTTTCCATTCATGTGTCATGTACACGTTTTATTTTTACACATTTTACATGTTAGCTTAATGCAAATACAAGCTTTCATCTAGACCAGAAGTGCTCAAACTGTGCTCTGAGATCTCCATTCAGTAGATGAGAAAAGGTTATTGTGTTTTTTATATATAAATTGCTCTTATGCAAAGCACTTTACAATAGTTAGCTAATGGTACAAACAGTATTTGGAAAGATCATTAAGTGGTCCACTGAGATCCTCGGCAATTTTCAAGTGGTCTGTGAAAGAAGTTAGACTACGAAAACAATCAATGTACCTCACTTTGTTTTCATTTACTTCTTATTACTTATAATACAGGAAGAGGATAAAGAAAAAAGAATGAACAATGGAAAGGGCAGGAAGAGTAAATGTTCTTTTTCTTGTCTGGGTCCCTGGGAGGAGGGAGGCCAAAACTAAAGCTGAGCACAGGGCCCCACTAGCTCTAAATCTGCCACTGTCTTTGCATGCCTGATATGCTGGGAGTTGCCTGAGTTGTAGCCTTCTTATGCAGCGGCTTGTCAGAGAGCCTGCTTGTATGTAACTGCAACGGGGTGGGTGCCTACTTGTATATGTGCTGGTGAAAATGCAGGTTGGGTGGCTTTTCACCTTGTCACAGGCAGAACAGCGTGAGAGAGCACCCAGGCTTGTGGCTCAGAGGCCTCATTGGTATCCCAATTCTAAGTGGCACCCCAGGGAGAACCCATCACACATAGTTTCACCCAACAATGAATGCAGGGAGGCAGGCCTTTCCTCAGAGGAGTTCACTGAAGAGGGATTAAAAGGGACTTTAAAGCTCATGATACTGTCTACATTTTGGGTTAGTCTCTAAGGTGTTGCAGGACCATTTGCTGTTTTTTAAGGGGTTTTTTGTTTGTTTTTTTCAGTTACAGACTAACACGACTACTCCTCTGCACCTTTTAAAGAGAAGTAGGTAGTTTAGGAAGGCAATAGACTGTTTCCAAAACCACATCCAGTTGCTGCCTTTATTCCGGGCCAATGCCATAGCTCTCAGGTTCACCGTGAACAGGAGCTTCCTCTGATCACTGAGGCTGCGTCTAGACTACACGCTTCTTTCAAAAGAAGCTTTTTTCAGAAGAGATCTTCCGGAAAAACTTCTTCCGAATCCACACTGCAAAAGTGCATCAAAAAAGCTATCTGCTTTTTTGAAAGAGAGCGTCCAAACTAGATGGACGCTCTCTCGCATGTAAGCAGTGATTGCAATGGACGGAATGGCCACAAGGGCACCTGCACTTTTTCCTCTTTCCTCTTCTTTTGAAAGAACTCCCTCTTCCCTGTCCACACACGCCTTTTTGTGAAAGAGCTCTTTCACAAAAAGGTTTCTTCCCTGTAGAATGAGGATTTCCAATGCCGGAAAAAACCCTCCGTTCTTGCAGAAGAACGCAATTGCAGTGTGGACGTTCCTCAAGTTTTGTTGGAAAAACATTTATTTTTCCAACAAAACTCTGTAGTGTAGACATACCCTCAGGGACTGTGAGTGTCTTTTATATAGTCTGAGGAAACATCATGGTACAAAAACCTGCAGCTGTTCACATTAGCACAGCAGATCTGCAGCACCATGCTACAGCTCAGGAAGAGCAACAGACTTGAGCAGCATGTCTGAAGCCAGCAAAACTAGACCACACAAGAGTGCCAACAAGAGGTAAAGCTGGCCAGCTTGAGAAGTAATTGGCGGTCCAGCATCAGCAGCAGGAAGTACCACCATGCACAGGCAACTAGTGCCGGTGGGGGAAGGAGGTGCAGGGAAAGCCACTCAGAGGGGCATCCCATTTATCATTTAACATTTTGGTGGGGGCACACTGGGGTGGCGCTCCTCCCAAGGGCTACCACGAATCACTTATTCAGCAATGCCAGTTGGGCAAGCAGCAGGCAACAAAACTGCTAGCTTGAAGCACAGCAGTACAAGCAAGATGTAGTTGCGGCCTAATATGAACATCAGAAGCATATCACTACCAGCAGGAGAAATGTTTGGAAGCACATCATCATCAACAAGAGAAGTAGGTGGCTGCTCAGCAGCAGCAGCAAGAATCACACTAACACCAGATGAAGTCAGTGTGGGGTATCTCAGCATTACCCACTTGAAGCACAGCAATGGAAGTAGAAGGCAGCTGTTGAAAGCGTTCAACTAACCTTGGCCTAACAGTGATTGGGACCACGTGGTAATGAGCACAAATGGCTTTAATTGCTTTAGCCTACTCTGAAAGGAGGGGGAAGAGGAGGCTCACTCTCACTATCCGCAAACGTGGGCTGTGTCTACACTGCACCCCTTTTCCGGAAAAGGGATGCAGATTAGACACTTCGGAATTGCAAATTCGCGGGGGATTTAAATATCCCCCACGGCATTTGCATTACATGGCTGCCGCTTTTTTCCGGCTCGGGGTTTTTGCCGGAGAAAAGCACCAGTCTAGATGCGATTTTCCAGAAAATAAGCCCTTTTCCGGAGGATCCCTTATTCCTACTTCCTAGGCACAGGAAAGTGGCTGTCTAGGGCAGGATAGCTACCAGCCTGGCCACCCAGGAACAGGTTGACATGAAAATCAAGGTGATCCGCTGAGACCCCCGACCCTGAGCCCTGAGCTTACAATGGCCGTACTGGGTCAGACCAAAGGTCCATCTAGCCCAGTTGCCTGTCTGTCAACAGTGGCCAACACTAGATACCCTGGAGGGGATGGACCGAAGACAATGACTAAGCCATTTGTCTCGTGCCATCCATCTCCAGCCTGCCACAAACAGAGGCCAGGGACACCATTTCTACCCCTGGCTAATAGCAGTCCATGGACCCAACCTCCATGACTTTATCTCACTTCTCTTTAAACTCTGTTCTAGTTCTAGACTTCACAGCCTCCTGCAGCAAGGAGTTCCACAGGTTGACTATTTGCTTTGTGAAGAAGAACTTTCTGTTATTAGTTTGAAGCCTGCTACCCATTCATTTCATTTGGTGTCCTCTAGTCCTTCTATTATGGGAACTAATGAAGAACTTTTCTTTATGCACCCTCTCCACACCACTCATGATTTTATAGACCTCTATCATATCCCCCCTCAGTCTCCTCTTTTCTAAGCTGAAAAGTCCCAGTCTCTTTAGCTTCTCTTCATATGGGACCTGTTCCAAACCCCTGATATTGTAGTTGCCCTCCCCTGTCCCACCCTCTCTCTTCCCCTCTTCTACCTCCTTTTCCCAGTCTCCCCGAGTTTTGTTCAATAAAGAGAGTTTCTATTTTTGAACACACATGTCCTTTATTTTGTACATCAGGAAGGGGGGCTAGGGAGGGGTAAGTGGAAGAAGGTGAGGGAGGAATGGGGTATGAGCCCCCGATGGGGAGGACTGGGGTGGCTCTGCGGGCTCCTCGGGATGGAAGCTCTCCTGAACCCCTTTGATTGACCCCCCCCTCCGGATGGCAGCCTGCGGCAAGTGCAGCCGGGCTGATGGTCGAGTGCTGTGATGTGCCATGTTAGTCTGTAACTTTAAAAACAATGAGTAGTCCTGTTGCACTTTAGAGACTAACAAAAATATATACAGGTTGAACTTCTGCCGCCTGGGACTTTGTGGTCTGGCAACATCCATGGTCCAGCAAGACCACAGATATTGCTAGACCAGAGAGCCCCAGCCAAAGATGCTGAGAGTGACAGCCAGTCTGGTCAGTGGCAGCCCACAGAACCAATGACCTGGGGACAGAAAGCTCCTGGAGACACTGCCACCCCACGGGGGACAGGAGCAGAGAGCCCCAAGAGTGGCTGCTGCTTTGCGCGGGGCCAGGTGGCGGGGGGGTAGGGAACCCCGGGAGCAGTTGCCACTCCACGCAGGGATGGGGGAATCCAGGAGCAGCTGCTACCCCACGTGGGGCTGGGGGAACCCGGAGCAGCTGCAGCCTTGCGCAGGGCTGGAGGAAGCATGGGAGCACTCCTGCCCTGCATAGGGACTGGGGCAGGGGAATCCCGAGAGCAGCTGCTGCCTCACGTGGAGCAGGGGAGCAGCTGCCACTCCACACGGAACTGGGAAACCCCTGGAGCAGCTGCTTCTCCATCCGGGGCTGGGGCAGGTAGCAGAGCCCTGTGAGCAGGCTGAGGGCAGCAGAACCAGACAGGTGGGAGAGAGGAGGTCAGGCCTCCGGGTTCTTCCAGGGTGGCAGCCAGGAGGGGAGCCCCGGGAGAACCCGAATGCCTGATCTCCCCTGGTCCAGCAAATTCCCTTGTTCGGGACCACTCAAGTCCCAAAGTTGCTGGACCAGGGAGGTTCAACCTGTAGTATCATGAGCTTTTGTGAGCAAAACTCATATCCACTTCCTTGACACTATAGTACAATAAATGATGGTCACATAAAAACCACCCTATGCATGAAACCTACTGACCTCTATTCTTACCTACATGCCTCTAGCTTTCATCCAGGACACATCACATGATCACTTGTCTACAACCAAACTCTAAGATACACCCGGATTTGCTGCCACTCCACATGGACAGAGACAAACAGACAGAGACAAACACCTACAAGATTTTTATCAGGCATTCTTAAAATGTAAATACTCACCTGGGGAAGTGAGGAAACAGATTGACAGAGCTATACAAGTACCCAGAAATCAACTACTTTAAGGCAGGTCTAACAAGGAAAATAACATAATACCACTGGTCATCACCTACAGCCCCCAGCTTAAACCCTTCCAGCACATCATTGACATTCTACAAGCTATCCTAAAAAATGAACCCTCACTCTCACAGACCTTGGAAGATAGGCCAGTCCTCACCTAGAGTATGTCTACACTACAAAGTTAGTTTGAACTAACGGACGTTAGTTCGAACTAACTTTAATAGGCGCTACACTAGCGCTCCGCTAGTTCGAATTTAAATCGAATTAGCGGAGCGCTTAGTTCGAACTAGGAAAACCTCATTTTACGAGGATTAAGCCTAGTTCGAACTAGCTATTTTGAATTAAGGAGTGTGTAGCCCCTTCATTTGAACTAGTGGGAGGCTAGCCCTCCCCAGGTTTCCCTGGTGGCCACTCTGGCCAACACCAGGGAAACTGGTCTGCCCCCCTCCCGGCCCCGGACCCCTTAAAGGGGCACGGGCTGGCTACCGGACCCCTTAAAGGGGCACCCAGCCAGCAGACCCTGCACCTGGCACGTCTTCCTGGGTCTTCCTGGGACCAGCCTGGGGGCTCCCGGGAGCTTGCCCGGGACCGCAAGAGGCGGGCACCCGCCTGGGCTAGTGCAGACATCGTGGACCTCGTCCACGATCTCCGCACTAGGCACAGGAAAGTGGCCGGCTAGGGCAGGAGAGCTGCCAGCCTGGCCACCCAGGAGCAGGTGTGCAAGAGAATCAAGGGGGTCCACTGAGACCCCCGACCCTGAGCCCTGAGCTTACAATGGCCATCCTGGGTCAGACCAAAGGTCCATCTAGCCCAGTAGCCTGTCTGCCGACAGTGGCCAAGCCTAGGGACCCTGGAGGGGATGGACCGAAGACAGTGACCAAACCATTTGTCTCGTGCCATCCCTCTCCAGCCTTCCACAAACATTGGCCAGGGACACCACTCCTACCCCCTGGCTAATAGCACTCCATGGACCCAACCTCCATGAATTGATCTCACTTTCCTTTAAACTCTGTTCTAGTTCTAGCCTTCACCGCCTCCTGCAGCAAGGAGTTCCACAGGTTGACTCTTTGCTTTGTGAAGAACAACTTTCTGTTACTAGTTTGAAGCCTGCTACCCATTCCTTTCCTTTGGTGTCCTTTCTGTATGCACCCTCTCCACCAAACTCCTGCTTTTAGAAACCTCTATCCTGTCCCCCCTCCGTCTCCTCTTTTCTAAGCTGAAAAGTCCCAGTCTCTTTAGCCTCTTTTCATATGGGACCTGTTCCCAACCCCTGATCATTTTAGTAGCCCTCCCCTCTCCCAGCCTCTCTCTTCCCCTCTCCCACCTCCTTTTCCCAGTCTCTCCCAGTTTTGTTCAATAAAGACAGATTCCAGTTTTGAACACAATTGTCCTTTATTTTGTACATCAAGAAGAGGGGCTAGGGAAGGGTAAGTGGAAGGAGGTGAGGGAGGAATGGGGTACGCACCCCCGATGGGGAGGACTGGGCTGGCTCTGCGGGCTTCTGGGGGTGGAAGCTCTCCTGCAGCCCCCCAATTGCTCCCTCTCCCCAGATGGCAGCCTGCGGCAAGTGCAGCCGGTCTGATGGCCAAGTGCTGTGATGTGCCCAGTGTGGGCACTCAGGGCACTCCAAGCCAGGACTGGTTTTCAAGCGGGGCACCCCTGAGAACTGTCTGTCCGGGGTGGGGGTTGGGACCCTTTAAGCACAGCCCTCGGCTAGCCTGAGACAGCATCTCCACGCTCTAAGTCCTCCTCTGATGCCCTGCCGGCACTGCTTCCGGCCATCCTTAAGCCTGGTTCAGGGTCCAATTAATGTGGACATGCTAGTTCGAATTAGCAAAACGCTAATTCCAACTAGTTTTTAGTTCTAGATGCATTAGTTCGAATTAGCTTAGTTCGAATTAACTAATTCGAACTAAGTTGATTCGAATTAACGCTGTAGTGTAGACGTACCCCTACAGACAAACCGTGTGTGTGTATCTTGGCTTCTCTTATTTCCATTCCAGTTCATCCGATGAAATGTGTTTTGCTGAAAAACACAAGCCTATATGGACTGGGGTGGGTAGCTTCCCAGCTGGCAGCAGAGGCTGGGAGGAGACAGTCTGACAGCTATTCGACTGGCCACAGGCCCAAGGGCTGTGGGAGAGAGGGGGAGATAGGGTGGGCAGCTTCTTAGCTGGCTGCTGGTGGGAGTACAAACACCCAGGGTGTTTCTCGAGAACCAAGCTAGCCATTCTCAGCCCACCCTAGCATCTCTCTCAGGACTTGTGCCTGTCTCCAACTAAGAGTTACCAGCTGTGGACCACTTAGGGCTGCCTGGAGGGCAGGGACAAAGGACGTATCTCCTTAAGAAAAGTTGCATTTGTGTCTGAGTGAACTTGCAGTTTCACTGCAACCTGGCCCCAGATGCAAACAATCAGCTACTCTCTGCCTCCTCTCCTAGCCTGAATCCTGCCCATACCTACACTCCTCTCATACAAGTTCTAGAGCTCCCACCTAATCTCATTCCCCACAGTTCTTATCCAGGTCCCAGTTCAGATTGGAACCCAGGGCTCCCCAGCTATCCCTTTTCCCATATGTGAGGGGACATGAGTGGGCTACACACAGGGGGTATGTCTACACTACCCCGCTAGTTCGAACTAGCGGGGTAATGTAGGCATACCGCACTTGCAAATGAAGCCCGGGATTTGAATTTCCCGGGCTTCATTTGCACAAGCCAGCCGGCGCCATTTTTAAATGCCGGGTCGTTCGAACCCCATGCCGCGCGCCTACACGCAGCACGGGCAAGATAGTTCGAACTAGCAAGCCATTCCGCACTATCTGTACGCTTTGTGGAACGAGGTGTACGGATAGTGCGGAATGGCTTGCTAGTTCGAACTATCTAGCCCGTGCCGCGTGTAGCCGCGCGGCACGGGGTTTGAACGAGCCGGCATTTAAAAATGGCGCCGGCCGGCTTATGCAAATGAAGCCCGGGAAATTCAAATCCCGGGCTTCATTTGCAAGTGCGGTATGCCTACATTACCACCCTAGTTCGAACTAGGGTGGTAGTGTAGACATACCCTGGGGTACTTCTGACCACATCCTCCCTGCGGGCTCTCCCATTGTCATGCCTGGGACTGTAATGCTTGCCCAGAGTCATCCCTTCCCCCATGTCCCAGACACTGCAGATCAAGCCTGTTTGAGGGCTTGTCCTCCCAGAGAGGACGTTTATTTCAGACCCCTGCTCACATCAGCTCCCCCTTCTCCCTGTATCATGAAAGACTGATTCCCTTCCCCTGGATCCATCCTCTCCCACCCCCCAGGAATTTCTTTCACAGCATCCACACCTCTCTCCCTGGTATCAGATTCAAGCTAAGAGAAGCCTTGCTTCAGGATGCTGGGCTGCAGCAGCCTACTGAAGGAAGCACTTCTCCCCATCGCCTTTGGCCACGGTTTCACCAGCTGATTCTCTCCTACAAAGTTGCAGAATCTGTGAGGGTGTCACTGCATCAAAGGAGGGGGTGCAGTCCTGAGGAATGAGAAGAGCTGGAGCAACACAGCAGGATGAATGAATGGGCCATTTCTGTGCTGGATTGTTGAATTGAATTTCTCTCTCTGTCAGGATGGGCAGTTTCCAGACTGGCTGTAGGGGGTGGGATTGTGGGGAGGCAGAGCTGCTTTGAATGTGTGAGTAGGAGCAGGTGTCAGACAGAGCCACCTGGAGCTGCGGAGCAGAGAGAGATAGGAAAAGAGACACAGATGGAGAGCAAGAATAAGGAAACATCAAGAAGAGGAGATACTGATGATGCTAGGCAGACAGTCAATAACTAGAACATGAAAGAAGTGTGTAAATATGCTGAAAATAGCCTCCCCATCCAATTGGCAGCGCTCCCTCTCTCAACATGTGCTCCTCACTCTTAAGTGAGGAGGGGGCAGAAAGAAGCAGGCAGGAGGCATTCAGTGACAGGGCCTAAGGGGAGTGGACAGAGCAGCGACAAGAAGAGGTTGAGTGGGAGCAGGGCATTGGGGTAAGGAGCAGAGCCAAGACTGGGCACTCAGCAGCAAAACCAGAAGTCATCACCTATGGAAAAATATATTTGCTATTCTTGTCTTTCTCCTTTTGTGTGTGTTTGTTCTGTTTTGACTTCTAGGAAATAAGGTTGAACTTTGACAACAAAAACAATGACAATTGGACCTAGATGCGCTAGAACTATATAGCTTCATCTCTCTTCCTCAAAAGAGCACTTATTACTATCTTTAATACCATCTAAGAAACTGTTAAACAAGGAGGGTTCATTCTAAAGGTGCTTTTCAGCTAACAGGAAAGGTAGCAAGGAATATTGTTAAAATGAAAGCCTTATTTAATACCTTATATTTCAAATGCTTTAACTGTGTTTCTGTCATTTATGTAACATTAATTAAAGATTTTAAAGGATTTGTAATACTGTGTTTGCCGTGGTACTAAGGAATCTTAGGATCGGTATACCAGTATTTAACATTGTTTAATGTTGGACAGTTTCAAGGTTATGTTAATACATCTATTTGGGACACATTATTCCATTTCAGTTAATGCAAGGGAGAAGTTGGGATGTCGCGGGAAGTTGGGATAGGTGCTCTGCACAGGGAGCACAGCAAGTCAGGGTATCAGAGTTAGGAAGTGTGCTCTGCATAGAGAGCAGAGACAAAAGGGGAAGCAAAGTGGGTGTTCTGCATCATAGGTGCTAACATACTCAGGGTATGTCTATACTACAAAGTTAATTCGAACTAACAGACGTTAGTTCGAATTAACTTTAATAGGCGCTACACATACAAACCGCTAGTTCGAACTTAATTCGAACTAGCGGAGCGCTTAATTCGAACTAAGTAAACCTCATTCTACGAGGACTAACGCCTAGTTCGAATTAACTAGTTCGAATTAAGGGCTGTGTAGCCACTTAATTTGAACTAGTGGGAGGCTAGCCCTCCCCAGCTTGCCCTGGTGGCCACTCTGAGCACCACCAGGGAAACTTGTCTGCCTCCCTCCCGGCCCCGGAGCCCTTAAAGGAGCCTGCCTGGGGCCGCAAGAGGCGGGCGCCCGCCTAGTCTAGTGCGGACATCGTGGACCTCATCCAGGTTTGGGGGGAAGCCTCCAACGTCCACGACCTCCGCACTAGGCACAGGAAAGTGGCCGTCTAGGGAAGGATAGCTACCAGCCTGGCCACCCAGGAGCAGGTTTGCATGAAAATCAAGGTGGTCCAGTGAGACTCCTGACCCTGAGCCCTGAGCTTAGAACATAAGAACATAAGAATGGCCATACTGGGTCAGACCAAAGGTTCATCTAGCCCAGTAGCCTGTCTGCCGACAGCAGCCAACACTAGGTAGCCTGGAGGGGATGGACAGAAGACAATGACCAAGCCATTTGTGTCATGCCATCCATCTCCAGCCTTCCACAAACAGAGGCCAGTGACACCATTTCTACCTCCTGGCTAATACCACTCCATGGACCCAACCTCCATGAATTTATCTAACTTCTCTTTAAACTCTGTTATAGTTCTAGCCTTCACAGCCTCCTGCGGCAAGGAGTTCCACAGGTTGACTATTTGTTTTGTGAAGAAGAACTTTCTGTTATTAGTTTGAAGCCTGCTACCCATTCATTTCATTTGGTGTCCTCTAGTCCTTCTATTATGGGAACTAATGAAGAACTTTTCTTTATGCACCCTCTCCACACCACTCATGCTTTTATAGACCTCTATCATATCCCCCCTGAGTCTCCTCTTTTCTAAGCTGAAAAGTCCCAGTCTCTTTAGCCTCTCTTCATATGGGACCTGTTCCAAACCCCTGATCATTTTAGTTGCCCTTTTCTGAACCTTTTCCAACGCCAAAATATTTTTTCTGGGGTGAGGAGATCACATCTGTACACAATACTGAAGATATGGCGTACCATAGTTTGATACTTCCCCTCCTCCTTCTTCCCCTGGCTTTCCCCTTCCAGCTCCCTCCTCCCAGGTTTCCTCCTCCCCTCTCCCACCCTCTCTCTTCCCCTCTCCCACCTTCTTTTTCCAGTCTCCCCGAATTTTGTTCAATAAAGAGAGTTTCTATTTTTGAACACACGTGTCCTTTATTTTGTACATCAGGAAGGGGGGCTAGGGAGGGGTAAGTGGAAGGAGGTGAGGGAGGAATGGGGTACGAGCCCCCGATGAGGAGGACTGGGGTGGCTCTGCGGGCTCCTCAGGGTAGAAGCTCTCCTGCAGCCTCCCCGATTGACACCCCCCCCCCCCGCATGGCCAAGTGCTGTGATGTGCCGAGTGTGGGCATTCAGGGCACTCCAAGCCAGGACTGCTTTGTTGTCCCTCATCGAGTTAGACAAGCGAACGGGGAACCCCTGAGAACTGTCTGTCTGGGGTGGGGGGTCGGGTCCCTTTAAGCACAGCCCTCGGCTAGCCTGAGACAGCAGCTCCACGCTCTAAGTCCTAATCTGATGCCCTGCCGGCACTGCTTCCGGCCATCCTTAACCTCGGTTCAGGATCCACTCAATGTGGACATGCTAGTTCAAATTAGCAAAATGCTAATTCGAACTAGTTTTTAGGTCTAGATGCACTAGTTCGAATTAGCTTAGTTCGAATTAACTAATTCGAATTAAGTTAGTTCGAATTAGTGCTGTAGTGTAGACATACCATCAGATCCTATGGAGTGCTTGATCCCCACTCCACCCTCCCCAGCCCTGCTCGCACTCCACCTTCTTCCTCCAAGCCCCCACCCTCACTCCTCCTCTTCCCAACCCCTTCCCCCTCCTCTTCCTGCCCCTGCTTCTACATCTCCCCCTAGTGCCTACTACTACAGCAGGTGAAAGGGCTAGGAGGGAAAGAAATAGAGAGGGAGGGAGAGGAGCTGATTGATGGAGCTACCAGTAGGCAGGGGATTCTGGAAGGTGAGAGAAGCCCTGAGCAAATTTTTTTTCTATGGGTGCTCCAGCCCTGGACCAGCCACGTAGTCGGCACCTCTGGTCTGCATGGGGAGCAAGGTTAGTAGCCAAAGCTTGCTAAAGGATAAGGGCAGCCAGTTCCAGGCTGTAAAGAAGAAGGTCCATGTGGTTTGTTTCTCCTGACGGGGTAGCTGAATGTACTAAAGCTGCTGGGGGAAAAAAAACCTTTTATCACTTTTAGTGGTTCCTTTGTCTCTTGCCCCTAGCAGTACATTGCACTCTCTGTAGTGACTGTTTCTTGCAGTTGCTGGAAGCAGTGACAAAGCTTTGTCACATTTGCCAGTGCTATACCCTTCAGGACAAACCAGTTACATTTATCTGTTAATATTTACGTTATATTTTGTCAGTCTTGGATTCACCCATTTATTAGTCACATGCATTTATCCAAATGGAATTCAGAAGAGTGCTGCTGGCTTTGAAATCACATAATTCAATAATTCATAAGGCTGACAGAAATGAAACATTAAATTGTTGTTTGTTTAAAAACAATACATGTCCAAATATGTAATATGATTCAAGAATTTCCATTATATTCTAAGAATATCCATTTGCATTAAATAGATCATGTTCATACCCACTGGCATAGGAATTTACTTAAAAATCCTACAGAAATTATATATAATCTTTAATATATAAATATTAAAATATAAATATAACTTCTATTAAATATCTACTAAAGATAACTAAAATTAGAAATAATGCTAATTTTAAAAATGTATACCTGATACTGTGACCAATACTTAAGATTAAAAGTTTGCTATACTTAGATAAAATATGTAAAATACCAGCTGAGGATCTGGCATTACTATTTATCATAACAACTCCATTGAAGACAATGGAACTATCCCAATTTTTACCCATGGGACAACATTCTTGGCCTAACTACACTTGCTTTTGGTCAGCATAAACAGCTACCCGGGGATTCTCCAGGTGTAGATGGATGGGGAATTTCAAAGTGATATAGGACCAGTGTAGTATCTCTGCCAAAATTCCTCCTGTCTTCCAAAAAGTGGGAGCCTGGCCAGAGAGTTGCTACTTATAGCCCTGGGTATGTCTACACTACAAAGTTAATTCGAACTAACGGACGTTAGTTCGAATTAACTTTGATAGGTGCTACACAAGCGCTCCGCTAGTTCGAACTTAATTCGAACTAGCGGAGCGCTTAGTTCGAACTAGGTAAACCTCATTCTACAAGGACTAAGCCTAGTTCAAACTTACTAGTTCGAATTAAGGGGTGTGTAGACCCTTAATTAGAACTAGTGGGAGGCTAGCCCTCCCCAGCTTTCCCTGGTGGCCACTCTGGCCAACACCAGGGAAACTCGTCTGCCCCCCTCCCGGCCCCAGACCCCTTAAAGGGGCACGGGCTGGCTACGGTGCCCGTGCCAGGTGCAAGCCTGCCAGCACCCAGCTAGCAGACCCTGCACCTGGCACGGCTCAAGCCAGCCACCCGATGCCCCCCAGCCCTACCCCTCTTCCCGGGACCAGGCTGGCGGCTCCCGGGAGCTTGCCCAGGACCGCAAGAGGCGGGCACCCGCCTGGGCTAGTACGGACATCGTGGACCTCGTCCACGATCTCCGCACTAGGCACAGGAAAGTGGCCGTCTAGGGCACGAGAGCTGCCAGCCTGGCCACCCAGGAGCAGGTGTGCATGAAAATCAAGGTGGTCCAGTGAGACCCCCGACCCTGAGCCCTGAGCAACAGCCGTACTGGGTCAGACCAAAAGTCCACCTAACCCAGTAGCCTGTCTGCCGACAGTGACCAACCCTGGGGACCCTGGAGGGGATGGACCGAAGACAGTGACCAAGCCATTTGTCTCGCGCCATCCCTCTCCAGCCTGCCACAAACTTTGGGCAGGGACACCACTCCTACCCCCTGGCTAATAGCACTCCATGGACCCAACCTCCATCACTTTATCTCACTTCTCTTTAAACTCTGTTCTAGTTCTAGCCTTCACAGCCTCCTGCAGCAAGGAGTTCCACAGGCTGACTCTTTGCTTCGCGAAGAACAACTTTCTGTTACTAATTTGAAGCCTGCTACCCATTCCTTTCCTTTGGAGTCCTCTAGTCCTTCTATTATGGGAACTAATGAAGAACTTTTCTGTATGCACCCTTTCCACCCCACTCATGCTTTTATAGACCTCTATCATATCCCCCCTCCATCTCCTCTTTTCTAAGCTGAAAAGTCCCAGTCTCTTTAGCCTCTCTTCATATGGGACCTGTTCCCAACCCCTGATCATTTTAGTTGCCCTCCCCTCTCCCAGCCTCTCTCTTCCCCTCTCCCACCTCCTTTTCCCAGTCTCCCCCAGTTTTGTTCAATAAAGACAGATTCCATTTTTGAACACAATTGTCCTTTATTTTGTACATCAGGAAGGGGGGCTAGGGAAGAGTAAGTGGAAGGAGGTGAGGGAGGAATGGGGTATGAGCCCCCGATGAGGAGGACTGGGCTGGCTCTGCGGGTTTCTGGGGGTGGAATCTCTCCTGCAGCCCCCCCAATGCCCCTTTTCCCCAGATGGCAGCCTGCGGCAAGTACAGCCGGTCTGGTGTCCGAGTGCTGTGATGTGCCCAGTGTGGGCACTCAGGGCAATCCAAGCCAGGACTGCTTTGCAAGCAGGGCACCCCTGAGAACTGTCTGTCCGGGGTGGGGGTCAGGTCCCTTTAAGCACAGCCCTCGGCTAGCCTGAGACAGCAGCTCCACGCTCTAAGTCCTCATCTCATGCCCTGCCGGCACTGCTTCCGGCCATCCTTTACCGCAGTTCAGGGTCCACTCTGTGTGAACATGCCAGTTCGAATTAGCAAAACGCTAATTCGAACTAGTTTTTTAGGCTGGATGCGTTAGTTCGAATTAGCTTAGTTCGAATTAGCACTGTAGTGTAGACATACCCCCTGTGACCAGTGGAGCATGAAAGTTGTAGTGCAACTTGTCTGCACTGTTTGGTTGGTTGGTTGAGCAGGCGAGCAGCACAGACTTATGTTCTCTATGTATTTTCCCTGGACACTTTTGCTGATTTTTGCTTTTCAAATCAATAAAAAGTTTGCCATTGATTTCAGTGAGACAGGAGTTCATTCATTATTCTGAATCAAATGGACTATGTTTGCATTTTTCACCCAAACACTGGAGTAAGCTTTTCATATCAGAATACCAGACACATGGTAATATTATAAAGGGAGTTTATTGTATATTTTATTTTATACTGCTTATTATTTTGATAGCTATGGAGAATGAAGACCTTTATTCACAGAGTAAAGTTTTAACTACATCAAGAGGAGTTTCCCTTGGTGGGATATCATTGCTCTTATGTGAACTGGAGCAACAACTTCCTTTCAATATAGAACTTTAATACTGCACTTTTTGTAATTTATGAATGCTTCACTGTGTTTATGTTCCTCTAACATAATTTTATATGATTATTATTCTGATTTTAAGCCCTTATAATGTAAACAGTTACCTAGCTCTTGCCATTTTACATTAAATAAATAATAATTAATAAATAACTACCTGTCATCTAGCACTTTTCATCAGTAGCTCTCAAAACACTTTTTTAAGATGGTAAATAAGATTATCTGTTGAATATTTTACCTATGGGGGAATATTCTGGCTCCAATTTGCTTTTAGTTGGCATAATCAGCTACCTGGGGATTCCCAAGATGTAAGTGAATGGGCACTCTCAAAGTGAAACACAGCCTGAGTAGTTTCTCCTAAGCCAATGTTCCTCTTGATTTAAAGAAATGGAGTATGTGATCAGAGAGCTGAGGGGGAAGAAATAATGAAGAAACATAGTCTCATTCTACTCCTACCCTGAAACTAATGCCTACAATTTAATCTCAGGCCTGGTCTATACTATGCATTTTATAAGTATAAAGCGAAGTTACTCACCTTGGTGCAGTAACTGTCATTCTTCGAGATATGTGTCTCTGTGGGTGCTCCATTATAGGTGCTGGGCTTGCCCCGGTGCCACAGGATGGAGATTTTTCAAAGCTGTAGTTGGCCGGACTGTGCATGCACGGGGGTGTCTCGCAGCATTCGCACTCTCCCATGCTGCGCGATCCAGTTCTAACCAGTTCCTCGAACCCGCCTCAGAATCTGAAAAAGACAGAAAACAGACTCCAAGGTGGGGAGGCAGGTGTGTAGTGGAGTACCCACGGGACACACATCTTGAAGAATGACAGTTACTACACCAAGGTGAATAACTTCGCTTTCTTCTTCGAGTGATGTCCCCGTGGGTTCTCCACTGTAGGTGACAGAGTGAGCAGTACCCACCCATGGAAAGGAAGGTGGGATTCGGAGGCCTTTACCTATTCATGGATGAAAGCACTACAGATGCTATGGAAGTATCCGGAAGCCATCTACGCTGAATAGCATAGTGCTTGGCAAATGTGTGGTAAGAGGCCCAGGTGGCTGCCCTACAGATATCGGAAAGGAGAACACCCCTAAGGAATGCAGTGGAAGCTGCCATGGCTCTGGTAGAGTGGGCTCTAGAATGTTGTGGAAGTGATACATTACGTATAGCATAGCACTGAGTTATGCAAGAAACAATAATGTTTGCTATTCTCTGGAATGATATAGGCTCACCCTTGGAGTGCTCAGCGAGGGAGACTAGCAATTGGTCTGTCTTCCTAAAGGAAGTGCATTCTATATAGAAGGCTAGGGCTCTGCGGACATCTAGCGTGTGGAGAGCTGTCTCACGTGGTGAAGCATGTGGTTTTGTGGGTAGAACCACTGGTTCGTTAAGGTGGAAATCCGAACAGACCTTAGGGATAAAGGCTGGATGGTCCCTAAGGATAACGCTGTCCTTGCTGAAAATGGTCTACGGGGGTACCGCCATAAGTGCTGATATCTCACTCGCTCTATGTTCTGAGGTGATGGCGATAAGAGGACTTCATCATCAATGTCTGGAGAGGTATTGTGGCTAATGGTTCAAAGGGTGGTGCTGTAAGAGTTCCAAGTACTAAGTCCAAGCTCTACAATGGAGAAGGAGTGTGAAGGGGAGGGCTCAGGTTTATTAGCCCCTTGAGAAATCTCTCTGTGAGAGGGTGAGCAAATAAAGAAATGCCATCAATTGGCTGTCAAAAAGCTGTCATTGCTGTAAGATGGACTCTTAGGGACGCTAAGGCTAATCCTGTTTGTTTCAGGTGCATCATATAATCCAGGATGGTATGGATCAGGGCTGTCTGAGGATCCATATGGTGTTTGAAGCACCAAGAAATGAATCTGCGCCATTTAGCAAGGTAAGCAGATCTTGTACTTTGTCTCCTACTGTGAATTAGGACGTTCTTGACCTGATCAGAGCACAGAGTTTCAGAGGTGCTTAGCCAACTAGATACCACACAATGAGGTGAAGGGTGCGCAGTTGTGGATGCAGGAAAGAGCCTTGGTTCTGAGTTAGCAAGTTCGGGATCAGTGGGAGCAGATACAGGGGGTACACTGCTAAGCGTAGGAAGAGTGGATACCAGTGTTGTCGTGCCCATGCAGGTGTCAATAAATATTATTTTGGCCCTGTCAAGTTTGATTTTCTACAGGATTCTCGAGATAAAAAGTATGGGTGGAAGAGCGTACATGAGTGGACCACCTGGCGTCTCCTAAAGAATTGCAACCGAGGCCTGCTCTGGAACAATAACAGTGACATTTCTTGTTGTCATCATGGCGAACAGGTCTATCTGAGGCATACCCCACGAGTGAAAGAGGGAAAGGAGGACTCCGCAGTGGATCTCCCATTTGTGGTCTAGTGAGAAATTCCTGCTGAGGGAATCCGCCATCACATTGCTGATGCCAGGTAAATAAGATGCCACAAGAGTTTTGCCATTGGCAATGCACCAGTTCCATAGTCGGGTTGCCTCCATACATAGAGATCGGAAGCATGCACCTCCCAGACAATTTATATAATACATAGTTGCTATGTTGTCCATGAGAATGATCACTGTGCAGTTGTGGATCTGGGCATGGAAATGTCTGTAATCATTGGCGACTGCTCTCATCTCCAAGAGATTTATGTGAAGTAAAGCCTCTTGGGGTGACCATCTGCCTTGGATGGAGAGTTTGCCCATGGAGGCATCTGTGGTAATATGGCAACGAGGTTGCGGTCGATGAAATGGAGTCCCTGACAATAAGTTCCCATCTTTGGTCCACTGTGGTCTCGATGGAGAATAGCCTGCAGTAGATCTTGGTGGAGATCTTGGCAAATAATAGGAATAGTGGCGGTGAGGTGAATAATCCCTACGGTAGTCATGGCGCTTATAATGTTCATGATGATAGTATGAAGATTGTGAAGGGGAACGCCTGTAGGTATGATGTCTTCTGTAGTCATGTCGAGAAGATGATCTTGGTGAACATAAAGAAGGGGAAGGAGAGTAGGATCTTCTCCGAGGTGGTGATGGAGAAGCCAAGAATTGATGGTAGTATCTGCGGGTATCCCTTGGCGGAGTTAGGAAAGGAGATGGAAGCCTATGCAGAGATGTGTACCTCCTAGACAACCAAGGTGATCTTCTGCTGGATGATGGGGGTGGAGAAGGCGATGGTGCCAGTGAGAATGTCAAAGGTGGAGAACTGGGGGATGGATTGTGGTAACGGTGCTTCTTAGTGCGTGCCTTTGCTGGTGCCGCCCACTCCGGCACCAAGGATGGTGCCGCTTGTTCCTGTGGCGAGGTCGGTGCCGCTCGCTCCCATGCTGAGGTCGGTGCTGCTCATTCAGGCGGCAATCTCTCCGGGGCCAAGCATGACTCTGAAGATATGGAAGCAACACATATCGGTGCCTCTGCTGCAACAGATGGTGCCGATGGCTTTGGAACAGAAACCTCCAGTCCCACTACTGTGGAAGATGCGGCCAAACGGCGCAAAGTGCAAGCGGGTCAATCTTTTTGGCTCAGGAGGTCGAAATTGAGGTGGCATGTGCAGTCATACCTGAAGTGCCTGGCTTGGACCCTGTGCTAATCCTGCCATGAGAAGTTAAAGGCAGAGATCTAGTAGGAGAGGGCTTAGGCTTTCTTGGTGGTGCCGTAGTCGGCGAGGAGGCTCTTCTCTTTTGAGCTTGCTGATGGGCTTGAGGGGGAGAGGCTGATCCTTCAGGCTGGAGTGCCTTGTTAAAGAGGATCATACAATGCCTCATTTCTCTATCACGGCGGACTCTAGCTGTGAGTTTTGAACAATGTACACACTTCAGTGGTACATGTCCCTCGCCAAGGCAGCGGATACATGCCACATGGCCATCTGAGACAGGCACGGCATCGTGGCATATGAAGCATTTTTTAAACCCTGGAGATCCAGGTATTTTTTTTAAATATGTAGGAACGAGGGTGAACTATGTACAACGAGAAGAAGAACAATAATGATAGAAAAAGGGAAAGAAGGAGGACTTTGACTATTTTTTCTCTCTTTTTTTTTAAACTGGGTGGTAAGTAAAACGGGTTTAATAGTAACAAGAGGAAGAAGCAATAAGAAGTATAATGAGAGGAAAAAAACTAATTTTGTCTCACAAACTGCTGTCAAAGAGAGAGAGAGAATTCACTCCATCTGCAGCCTGAGGCGGTTGAGAGGAACTGGTTAGAACTGGATCGCACAGCATGGGAGAGCGCAAACGCTGCGAGATGCCCCAGTGCATGTGCGGTCCGGTCGACTACAGCTTTGAAAAATCTCCATCCTGCAGCACCAGGGCAAGCCCAGCACCTACAGGAGCACACACAAGGACATCACTCAAAGAAGAACTGTCATTCAGAGATGTGAAAAATCCATATCCATGAGTTACAAGTATACCACCCTAACCCCCCAGGCTTTACTCCCCACCTGCCACCTCAATCATGTAGTAATTTATATTGTCAGAAGGTGGTTGTAGTGCACTGAAGGTTGAGAACTGCTCTAGAGCTTCAGCATTTTAATTGTAGACCTGCTCTCAGTTTCCAAGTATTGGTCTGATTAGTAGAAAAGAGAACAAAACTAGATAGTTCCAGATTTTTCCCAATCTCTTCTGTTTAAGAGTAAATTATGCTAATGGGAGCATTGGCACACATTTGAGGAACCTCTGAATCCTTTTAGAGGTATCTTGATTTGACAGGTCTCTTCATAGTATATACACTGAAAGATTGCACTAGTGGCTGCACTCTGGGACTGAACTGAACTTCCCGGATCGTAGAATACTGCAGGGGATTGAGGATCTCAATTTGGTGGGCAGAAAAGTGGAACAAAGAGCTACTGCTGCTTTTGGGGTTTGACTCAAGAGAACATGTGAGAGTCTGGTGTTGAGTTGACAAGGATGAAGACACATGTCCAGGAGCAAGACTACACTATAGCTGACAGCTTAAGAGCCCTAGTTTATGGAATCTTCCACAGGTACATACTGAGAGCAAAAGTTGTACAGCAGATCTGAATTGGTCTTACAGCCAATTAAGGAAAGAGTGAGTTTCCCCTGGTGTTTGTAACCTCCAAAAGAACTACAACGGTATGTAAGGCCTGTCCAGATGGTGGCACTGCCAACCATAGATATTCATAGGAGTAAAATCAGTGTTGCAGAGGAGAAACAAGCAGATTCCTACCTAATTCACCATCTCAGCTGGGATCACCAGAATCTCCATTATAATACACAGAGATATACCAATCTCATAGAGCTGGAAGGGACCTTAAGAGGTCATTGAATCTAGTCTGCTGTCTTTACCACAAGACCAAGTATCATCCCTGACATATTTGCCCCAGATTCCTAAATGACCCCCTCAAAGATTGAATTTGCAACCCTGGGTTTAGCAAGCCAATGCTCAGACCACTGAGCTATTGCTCTCCCCTTTTGCTTTGTTGCTGTTCATTTCTGTTAGAAATACAGTATCTCATCCATGCAGATCACAAGATTCATGTTAAGATAAAGAGTAAAAAATTGTGGAAAACTTGGGACCTCACTTAACAAGGAAAGAATTGTAATAGCAAGATATAACATATTATTATGGTGGAGCATAGGTTCATTCTATGTTGCGACTAAAGTAGCAATTCCCTCTTTGTTTTAACACACTCTATCTGATTAAAACTTCGGCATATAGTCTTTACATAAAACTGGAATTTTCTGATATGGACGAAGAAATAAGTTAAGTAGTTTCCCAGTTCTAATCAAGTAACAATTGACAAAAAAGTTCATATTCTGAGTCTCGTGATCTTTTTGATCACCTATAACTTGAAAATGTCAAACTGTAGAAAGTAAAAAATAGGTATATTTGAAGAATTTTGTGGGTACTTGGAGAATAGGAACTGGAAATATCGGAGAAATACCTGAGTGGCACTGTGCCTGAGGAGGGAAGAGACACTGGCTTTTGGAAGCTGGGGGAGAAGTTGAGACAGGTTGGGCAAAGAGATTGGGACATGAGTACTAAGTTAGACAATAGCTTCACCCAGTTTGAGATCTATTGGGGAGGCATTTAGGAGAGGATTTCTGTTTGGAAACATTGAACAACTGAACATTACATGAGGTATTATAAATCATAATTTTACTTCTACTTTATCATTTGCTCTCTAAACTAAGTAAGTGAACATACTATTAAATATACTTGAATCTCATTTAAATATCAGCATTGTTCCAATAATGAATGATGTTTCCCAATTTTATGCATTGCCATAGTTTTCTAGCAATGCAATTATCAGTGGCCAGCAAAATAATATTTTATAAATTGCATTTTTATGCTCCTCTAGAAGATCAATTCCAGATGTCTTACATATCACCCAGAGACTAATTGATTTGAATTTGGAAACAAAGTATAGCAGCAAAATTAATAAAACAAATAGTAGTATGTTAATAGATACCTTGATTTTTCATGAGGTACATTTAGAATTATGGTACAAAATAATTGTTGAGTCCCAATTTTATAGATATGAAACCTATATGCCTCCTGTGTGTGGTGTTCTGTCCCATCTAGTGTACTAAGACTACTTAGAGCAGGGATGGAGAACCTATAGCCCATAGGCCAGATCATCTAGTCCCGTGGTCCCCAAAACGGTGCCCGCGGGCGCCATGGCGCTCGTGGGGGTATTTGTGTGCGCCCGCCAAGTGCTCAGGGCTGGCCTGGCCCCGGGCACGTGGCGCATGCATGGTGCCGGAGCCGGCCCCGGGCACATGGTGCACGTTGAGCGCCGGCCCCGGGAGCGCCACAGATTGGCCGCCCGTGCTTGGCGGGGGGAGCGCCGGCCCTGGGCGCGCGGCACTTGGCGGGGGGAGCGTCGGCCCCGGGTGCGCGGCGCTTGGCGGGGGGAGCGCTAGTCCCGGGCGCGCGGCGCTTGCGGGGGGGGCGCCGGCGCCGGGCACGCAGCACTTGCAGGGGGGAGCGCCGGCCCCGGGCGCATGGCACTTGCAGGTGGGAGCGCTGGCCCCAGGCTCGCAGCCCTTGAAGGGGGCACCGGCCCCGGGCGCGCAGCCCTTGGAGGGGGCACCAGCCCCGGGCGCGTGGCTATGGGGGGGCCCTGCCCCCGGGCGCACGGCTATGGGGGAGCCCCACCCCCGGGCACACAAATGTCCCCACCCCCTGGCCACGCCCGCTGGTGCCCGGCAACCTCAAATGGTTGGGGACTACTGATCTAGTCCATGGGGCTCAGGTCTCACTCTCCCTGCAGGGGTGCAAGCAGGCACTGATTCTCCAGCCTCACATGCGGGAACACCAAAGCTGCAGCAACAGCACTGGCTCCAAAATGTGGAGGGGATGAGCCATGAGGCAAGCTGGGACTTGACCTGGCCTTTGGGCTATGCCTGGCAGGGGGGAGGAAGTGTTCCACCATTGCTCCCAGTGGCTGGGAATCAGCCAGTCCCTTACCCAAACTCCCTTTTTCACTCAACGTCCATGTCAGACTCTGCACTTCCTTCATTAATATAATAGAAGAATGCAGCCCTTGATCACTTAACAAATTCTTGGAATGCCCCCCAACAAAAATTATTGCCCATCTCTGCTTTAAATCACAATCCTCTTTTTGTGGACATCATGGCTACATCTAGACTGGCATGATTTTCCGCAAATGCTTTTAACAGAAAAGTTTTTCCGTTAAAAGCATTTGCGGAAAAGAGCATCTAGATTGGCATGGATGCTTTTCCGCAAAAGTACTTTTTGCGGAAAAGCATCTGTACCAATCTAGACGCGGTTTTGTGCAAGAAAGCCCCGATCACCATTTTTGCCATCAGGGCTTTTTTGCACAAAACAGTTTTTAGCTGTCTACACTGGCCCTCTTGCGCAAAAACATTTCTGGAAAAGGGCTTTTGCCCGAACGGGAACGTCAAAGCATTTGCGCAAGAAGCACTGATTTCGGACAGTAGAACGTCAGTGCTTTTGTGCAAAGTCAAGCAGCCCGTGTAGACAGTTGGCAAGTTTTTGCACAAAAGCGGGTGTTTTTGCAGAAAAACTTGCTAGTCTAGACACAGCCCATAATTGGTAGCTGTAGGAAAAACGTATGATGTAACAGATCATGATCACGATCATGATTATTAGAGGTTTGCTTATAATAACAATTGATCAAATTATTTTAAATGTGTTCTACATATCATGTAAATCATACAGACTATGTTAATATTTTGTTGCATAAAACACAAATATTTAATATTGTTAATTTATTATGAAAATTGATACTTATTATACACATCAGATTCTATTAATATTAGATAAACTTTAATAGTGTATTATTTTATAGCAACATTTTTATTAATGAATATTCATCTTTAAAATGCTTTAGTATCAAATATTCATAAAAGTAGTCCCAAATAAATCACCAAACAGTAATACAATATTAATGTGGAAAAACCTAGAAACAGTAAACATAAACTATCTATATTAAATTTAAAAAACAGTTCAACAATTTTCAGACAAAGTGAGTTGTGATACTATAGTCCAATTATATATTTGGCTTCAGTGTTAGTAAATTATTTCAGATATGGGTGAAGCTTTTTGGGCTTAGCTTTTCTGGACAGCCCAATCCTGATAGGGCCACTGCATGTTTTAAGAGGCTGCAGTCTTATAATTTCATGTGACAAAAAGTTTCCTAAATATATAAACAAAAGAGAAGAAATCAATGATGAAAGCAAAACCATATTTTTGTAACATGTACATATAAATCACATTTCTTTAAGACATAGAAATCAATCATGGGTACCATACTTGACACTCAACAGTCAGGGTATGTCTACACTGCAGAGTTTTTTCAGAAAAATGGCCATTTTTCCAAAAAAACTTCACTTATGTTCACACTGCAATTGAGTTCTTTCAAAAAAAATCGAAAAAACAGAGGGGTTTTTCTGACATTGGTAAACCTCTTTCTATGAGGAAGAAACCTATTTCTGAAAGAGCTCTTTTGGAAAAAGGCGTGTGTGGATGCAGGAGAGGGAGTACTTTCGAAAGAAGAGGAAAGAGCACAGGTGCCTTGGTGGCCACTCCATCCACAGTAATCACAGCTTAATTGTGAGATAATGTCTATTCAGTGTGGATGCTATCTTTCGAAAAAGCAGATTGCTTTTTCAATGCACTTCTGCTGTGTAGATGCTTTTTTTCGGAAGAAGTTTTTTCAGAAGAGCTTTTCCAGAAGAGCTTCTTCCGAAAGAAGCCTGCAGTCTAGACATAGCCTAAATACTATAGAGATGGATACTATAGAAGATACATAGACAAAAATGTATATATAGTTTTGTCTGTACCCATAATTTGGACCAATTTATCTAATATATAAAGGAGAATGTTTGTATGTTATTAAGGACTTCCACAATACTGGAAACAAAGGGCAAATACAGTAGAGAAAATGCTCCTTCCTCTTTCTGCATCTCACCCCACTCAGCATCTTTGAGGTTTTTAGCCACTACATATAGAATAGGAGGTTATGATATGCCTGCATGTTCTAAACTCAAAGATAATGTGTAAATGACAGGATATCCCCATGCTAACCAACAATTAATACAGGCAGTCCCCGGGTTACGTACAAGATAGGGACTGTAGGTTTGTTCTTAAGTTGAATCTGTATGTAAGTCGGAACTGGCATCCAGATTCAGCCTCTGCTGAAACAGATCAGTTTCAACAGCGGCTGAATCTGGACGCCAGTTCTGACTTACATACAGATTCAACTTAAGAACCCCAGGCATCCCCAAGTCAGCTGCTGCTGAAACTGATCAGCGGCTGATTCGAGGAAGCCCGGGGCAGGGGCTTCCTGTAGTCAGCCACTGGTCAGTTTCAGCAGCGGCTGACTTGGGGACGCCTGGGGAAGAGCAGCTGGGGTGCTGCTGGGTTGGTCCAGTAGCGCCGCCGCTCCTCGGCGCTACTGGAGCAACCCAGCAGCACCCAAGCTGCTCTGCCCCAGGCGTCCTGATTCAGCCATTGCTGAATCTGACCAGCAGTGGCTGAATCAGGATGCCTGGGGCAGAACAGCTGGGGTGCTGCCCGGTTGGTCCAGTAGCGCCCAGAGCGGCGCTACAGGACCAACTGGCAGCGCCCCAGCTGCTGTACCACAGGTGTCCGGAGCAAAGCCATGGAGCACGGGGGCAGCGGGACAGCCCAGACGCGCCGTGGCTGTCTTGCTGCCCTCGGGCTCCGTGGCTTTGCTCTGCTTTGTTCCCCGTCCCCCTGGTCTGCAGACCAGAGGGATGGGGGGGGGGGGGCAAAGCAGAGCCAAGCCGCGGAGGACACGGCCAGCTGACAGCCCAGACGCGTCTGGGCTGTCAGCTGGCCAGGCGCTCCGCGGCTTGGCTCTGCCTTGCCTCCCCCCCGTCCCCCTGGTCTGCAGACCAGGGGGACGGGGGGGGGGGCAAAGCAGAGCCAAGCCTCGGAGCGTGTGGGCAGCGGACAGCCCTGTCTGCTGCCCACGTGTTCCGCCGCTTTGCTTCCTCTCCCTGGTCTGCTGGAGACCAGGGAGAGGAATGCCCCGTTTGTAACTGCGGATCCGACATAAGTCGGATCCGCGTAACTCGGGGACTGCCTGTATATGAAAATTGCTGTGCTGAAGTCAATGGAAAAGAAATAAATAACATACTTCTAAAAATCTTGATAACACTGGAATGTTCTTCTTAATTAAAATAACTTTATTTTTACCTCTTTCTTTCTGTAAACTGTTACTTCTTTCCTTCATAAATGAATGAGACAAAAAAGCAGGGTTCCATGGAAATCGATTTTTACAATTTGAATCTTAAAACAAAAGGAAAAATTTCACATTCAACTTTTAAATTGCTATATACAGACAATTCAAAGTAGCAATTTGTACTGATTGAGTGAAGAATAAAAATGTTACATATATGCATAACATATAATTACAAAATTCTGCTTACATAAATATACAGCTCTGCATATACATCATTCACTTTCTGTAGTTCTTGTAACTCAGGGTATTTCTAGACTGCAGAACATGTCTGCTCTTCTGAAATTTTTTTTGGAAGAGCAGATGCTTTTTTTGGCATCCCTGTAAAGCTCGTTCTACAAGGAAGAAGGGATGTTCTGAAAAAAAAATTTTTCTGACATTTGGCCCAGTGTAGATGGGCCAAATGTCAGAAAAGTCTCTTCCAAAAAAGGAAGTGGAAAAAGCTACGCAAATTGCGGTTCACAATTTGAGTATGTTTTTCCGGAAGAACTATGTAGTCTAGACACACCCGCATTCTTTTTCAATAAGACACTTATATAAAAAGACAATTTTATGGGTCATTCTCCTTAATTTTTACCCCCTAAATATTATTACACACAAAAAAGCCATATTAAAAGAACATTATTATGATTGCAAAGTCAAGCACTCAAAAGTTAAGAAATGCCAGAATGAAGACTGCAACCTTAATTCATCTCCCTTGTGCAAATATATTATGACACAGTCTTTAATTTCATGATAAATTACTGTTTTTCCATAGTCTCCATTCTATGCACAGGATGGATAATGCTCAAGTAACAAGGAGCTATTCAATACCCATGGGTGGGGTACAGAGGCCTCAGGACTGGCGTGCCAGCACCAGCTCCCTGATGCTGGGGAGATCCCCGAGTCTCAGGGGCTGGATCCAGGCAAGCGATATAGGTTCCCACCCCTCCTCTAGACATTATCAACTGCACACTATTCAAACACTACTGTGAAGACAGAATTATTAATTTACTCACGGCACTCATCATTATTCTCACTGAGTGCTTCAGAAACATTAATTAATGTATCTTCACCAAATCTCTATGAGGTGAAGGCCTGTTATAACATCATTACACAGGTAGACAGCAGAAGCATGAAGAGATTAATGCCAAAAGTATGCATTAATTTGGGGATTTAAAAGTATAATAATTTAAATGGTAAACTGATAAGCTTGGATTATACACAGGTTCCCAACCCACTCGTGGGGAGCTAGCTGTGGCCCCACACTGCTGCCTCTGGTACAGTGGCAGCAGCACAGAATGGCAGCCAGTGTGCACCAGGAACAGGGTAGCAGGTGGGAGCCAGTGCATGCTGGGAGCCAGGGTAAAAGCCAGCTCCCAATGCACACCAGCTCCCAGGGAGCTGGTTGCCACTCAGCACTATGGGTGCATGTAACTATGTAACCGCTGAGATTTTCAGCAATTGCACAGTTACCCAAATACTTGCTTTTTAACATCCCTAGCAAAAATAATTTAATACTTGAACTTTACAGAGGGAACAAAAAATTGCTCATAATCAAGAATCCTGTGCTGCTACTATTTGGATAAGAGTAACTCGGTGGTACCCAGACATCATGTCTTAGTAGAACACTCTGCACACCAAATCCTCTGTAGCATACCCATGGAGTAGAGCAGAAAATTTAATTCCAAGTATTTATTTATTCATTACCATATTAGATGATATTTTAAAGTAATTCTGTTTGCTTACCTTCTCCAGGAGGTGAATAGAGCAATTCTTCATCCGACATACTTGAGGGACAGTACTCATGAGGTGCTTCTTGCTTTGCGTGTCTATTTAATATTTTTCCTTTAAATGAACTTTGGTTATTTTTAGTTATATTTTGTCCTGCTGTAGTACTAAAGATTGGAAAGGAAATGCATACTTTTGTTTGAGAAACATTTTTTAAATTTTCATCTATGGCTTCAGAATTATTCAATTCAAGAGGATTTTCTTGTATTGTGTTTGTTTCTACTTTGGGTAGCTTATTTTCATATTCCTTGCTAATTTCATGAAACATACAAAGCTCTTCTAACACTAAATCAAATTTGCTCTTCAGTTCAAATTCAGATATGCTTTTACCATTGTCCATTATGGATAAATGTGGTGTTAATTTGTCTCCTGAAGCAATGGCTACTCCAGATTCATCTTTTGAATATTGCAAAATTAAACTAGTTGATATACTTCCATGCAACATCATCTGATTTTTATTTTTGTTAGTTATATAATTTTGCCTGGCACTTATTTCTCCCACCTCTTGTAAATCTTCAAGATTTTGTTTTATAATCATTGGCTTTGAATTCAGTGTGCAAAACTTTCTATCTGTCTGAACATTTTCACACAGAGCAAAAGTCATTGTTTCTTCTTTCTGAACCTTAAAATGCATATTGTTATTAGATACTTCAGAACTTCTTACAGTTTGGTATTGTAGAATGTTATCCATTTCTTCACATTGTTTTTCTGTGTCATTACTCAAGGAACTCCTGCAATGTCCCTCTTCAGCTTTTAGTACTACATTTTTATGTATAAAAGGACCACAATAGAATGGTGAAGTGGGACACTGGCCATTATCTAAGAAGCAATGAAATATGTTTCCAGAATTGGAACCAGTATTTGAATAGCATACATATATTCTTTCATTTTCTAAGGGTTGACTATAGGTATTTATTTCTTTGAAATATCTGTTTCTTCTACTGTCTGGTAGTAACTCAGATTTACAATTCACTATAGATGTTGAAAATTCAGGCAAATCACAAATATTTGACGTAGAAAGGACATTGTGAACATTTTTTATACTAGCGACTGTACTTTCTTCAATGCATTTTTCATTATTAGAATTAATTTGCCTTATAAGTGGGATCTGGTCCATTTCCTCAGAATCAGCACTGAGAGGAATTTTTTCATATGTGTCAAAAATAGAAAGAAATGGTATTTTTGGAAGACTGCTAAAGGATTCTTTTTTAAATTCTCTACTGTTGCCATACTTATTTTTGTCAAAGTTTACTTTGATAAAGGTTCTTGGATATTTTGGAATAACATTTGTGGCGTCACATGCAAAGTTCACACTATTTGTGACTCCCCTGCTTCTATGTTTTTTATTTTCACGTAAAACAGCATGCAGAATTTTAAACTTTTCTTTAAGAAAAATAGTGTTACGTATTTTGATTTGTTTCTTCTTCTTTTGTTTTACTATAGCTACCTGAATTTTCAGATTTGAACATTTATTATTTAAATTTTTAAATTTCATTTTTGAAATTGAAAACAAATAATTCAGAAGTCCAACGTTTGTTTCTGTCAATATTTTGTTGGTACTGCACCAATTTATTTTCCACAAGGAAGAACAATCAAAATTCTTTCTTGATAAAATTAGTCTATTAGCAAGTAAAAGTTGCATTTTAGTATCTTTTTCTTCACTGTCAAATACTGAAACAACACTATTAATTCCTATGCTACATCTGGATAAGCAGGAAAGTTTGGCACATCTATCTTCAGGTGATACTTTTTGTTGGTTATGAAACAGTACTATTTTGTCTAGAAAAATCGCTTCTTTATTTTCAGCTGTAGTGCTAGAATAATGAATTTTTTGGCATTTACGATGTAATTGAAAACCAACTTTTTTTACTAATCTAGGGTTTATAATTTCCTTATACATACCCATATAAGTTATATATTTTTGCTGCAATTCTGTGTTTCCTTTCAAACTATTATTTATGTGTGAGTTTACCTGAATTTGTTTTCTGTAACATAAAGGATTTTTCTCTATTGGTTTATTTTTTTTTTCAGCTGGAAGCAAAAAATGTATATTATAGGAAAAAGAAGCAAGGTATGATTTTATCATGTTCACATTTTGCTGTTCTGAAATAGCATCTTGCAAATAAATATGTGTACTATTGTTATTAATACTGGTTATTAGCTCTGTAATGCTGTATTGTATGTTTAAATTTCGGTTCCTTAGTACTTCTGATATCAATGCAACAATTGTTTCTTGTATATTAAATGTCACATCCTTATAACTGACTTTTCCCCATGTTCTTTTCAAAATATTGGTAGAGTTGCTACATTTACCACTTTGAGGTCTTCTAGAACCAAAGTATGTGTAAATACTTAGGTATATACTTGATTCCTGGTCTTCCTCTCCATTTTCTGGCTCTTTCTTGTTGACATTCTTTTTAGAAAACATCTGATTGCACTTGACGCTGTCGATGATGTTCCTGAAATTAGTCTCAGATGCTTTTTCTCCTTTTTCTGCTAAATCCCAAGTCTTTTGCTTGCTAACAGACTGATGGTTACTTTCAATACATTCAGAACAATTACTAACAGCATTCACAATACTTTTACCATTTTGAAACTTTTGTTTCCCTACTATAGATATGTTTGGGGAACAGTAAGCCTTTTCAGATTGCTTTACATATGTTTGATGTTTAAAATTCTTCTGTTCTATCTCCTTTAAATTAGTTGTTATGTTGCTATTTAATGTATTTGAAGCATTAGGACATTTAATTATGTTCCCTTTCACAAAAAAATCAGTTTGGGGGATTCTGAATGTTTGTATTTTTTCAAACAAATTTAATGTAGCTGATGTATTCAATGTAGCATTTTTTTCTTTATTACCTATTTGTTCAATGGAGTCACTCTGATTACCATAATTATCTTTGTTTTCTTCAGTGGATAATATATTAAACCAGTTATTTTTGTCCTTATTCTTTATTTCACAAAATGTAGAATTAATGCCACATAAAAATGGAACATCTAAAAGCTGGTGTTCTTTCCACTTATCATCAGTGCCAATTTTCTGACTTGATGTTTTCTCCTGAAACAAATCTCTGTTTAACGATGAAAGTGAAGCATTTAATTGAAGTTCATTATGATTGCTATTTTTATTATTTTCTGCTATATTTGTGCTGTGCTGTTCACAGACTTGCTTTAATTCATATGTATTTTTGCCATTTTTGTTTACATTCCATATGTTGTATAATCCTTCTTCAGAAGAATGTTCATTTGCATTCAGTAAACAGTTATCGCTCATAACATTTTGCTCTACATTTTCAAGATTCCATATTTTAGTGGACAGTCTGTTTTCTAATAACCTGCATTTTAATTTTTCATTAATCCGGGGTTTAAAATCTATAAACTCACACATGCTATTTTTTCTTTCTCTACCATTGTTTTCCTTTTCTACTCTCCATGTATTTTGACTGAAGTTAAGTGATTCTTTGGATATATATATAGATTTATTTGGTGACTTTCTATATTCATCTATAGAGTATGTCTTTTGTTCTAACTGCTGTTGCTTTTCTTTTGCTACACTTGTATTGTTTTCTATTTTAATTCGTTTTGGATATGGGTAGCCTTCAGCTTCATCTGATGACATGGATGAAAATGTCTGGTACCATAAACTTTTCATCCTCACAGATATCTGGTATTTGCTTGATATGACAGTCCTGAAATGAAAATAAGTTTTCAATTATTAAAAATAAATCATAGTTTTAAATAATTTTAATACTGTACAGAATACAAAAATAAGAACTATTTCTCTATTTCTCTATTTCTCTAATAAGCCAAAAACATTTATTCATGATATTACCACCTTGCTATTATAAGGAAGTTATAGCAATTTTGCCATATTCATATTTGCTCTGTATCCACCATATGTTTAAGTCAAAGCTAATTAGACAGAATTTATCTATTCATTACAAATCCAAGATGCACATGATCTCAAAATGGAAGGAGCTGTCTCCATTGTGTCAGGAGAATATCAAGTTTGAAATATTAACCATATTATCACACTGAATTTTGCCAAAAATCAAAGTATTCTCTTTTTTTTCTTCAAATAGCCCTTAATATTGAGTTCTTCAGATGCAGAATGCAACTTTCCAGCAAGTCTCCAATTTCCAGGGTCACTTGGGGACTATGTGTATGGGCAGGGCTTTCCCTAAGCATGCCAGTGAAAGTGTGATTGAAAGTGTGCCTTATGGAGTGTGCCATTCCCCCCGATTCAAAGACCACGAGGACACCAGTGAGGGCAGATCTCCTACCTCAACGGCCATGGGGAGAGGTACAAGGTCTCAAGCTTGTCAAGGAATGGAAGAGGCCCCCATGGCTCTGAGGTAGGAGAGTATTTACCCTGTGTGGGCAGGAGCAACTAAGTCCTATCCCTCTGTACAGTGAGGTAGTAGTGCCCATTAGGGACACAGCCTGCCTTTCGCTCCCCTCTGTCTACTCCCTGAGGCACTTCCCCCTCACAGAGGTGCCCGCCACTCTCTCCCCTCTCTGAGGCGGTTTCCTCCTCACAGAGGTGCCCGCCCATCTCTCACCCCTCTAAGGTGGTTTCCCCCCTCAGGGAGGCTGCTTCCACCTCTCCCCTCTCTGAGGCAGTTTCTCCCTCACAGAGTCTGCCCGCCCTCTCTCCCCTCTGGCAGGCAGCTTCCCCTCAGAGGCTGTGCAACTCCCCTCCCCCTCCCTGAGGTGATTTCCCTCTCACAGAGGTGCCCACCCCATCTCTCTTCTCTGAAGCAGCTTCCTCCTCAGAGGCTGCCTGCCCTTCTCTCTCCTCTTTGAGGTGGCTTCCCCATCATGGCAGTACCTGTCCCTCCCTCCTCTCTCGAGGCAGTTTCCCTCTCAAAGAGGCAGCCCACCCCCCTCTCAGCCCTCTAAATCAGTTCTCTGCTAAGTGGCTACTTGCCCCTCTCTCCGACCATTTCCCCCGCATGGAGGCTTCCCACCCATCTCTCCCCTCTCTGAGGTGGTTTCCCTCTTGTTTGCCCCTCTCTTAGGCAGTTTCCCCCTTCATGGAGGCTGCCTCCCCCTCTCCCCCACTTCCCTCTCTGAGGCATTTCCCCCCTCATGGAGGCTGCCTGCCCCTCTGTCCCCTCTCTGAGGCAGTTTTCCCCTCAGGGAAGCTACCTGCCTCTCTCTCAAGCAACACCTGCTTTTCCTGTGCCCTGGACTCTAATGTAAGCCCAGAAGATAGACTGCTTTGGGCAGGAAACGTGCTATGTGAGTCAAATGGCACTAACGTCCACACTAGATCTGGGACCAGTCTGTGCTGGGTCATAGCCCTAATGACTTGTACTTCCTTGACCACTGAGGAACTAGACAAGTCAGGGAAGCAAAAAGAACCAACCGGATGAAGGAAAGTCCCAACTCTTCTTCATCCTGGAAAGGATGGAATTAGTCTATCTATCATCTGTGTGCGTTCATCCCTGCCCAATACTAAACTTAGATTTTGGAGTCATTCATGAAAAGGGAGTCCAGCCACTCTTATCTCTGAGGGGGATGAGAGACCCATCACAAAGCCACACCGGAGAGAGGACAAAGTGGGTTGGGATTTGTGTCCACAAGGATGTCAGTTTCAAGCCCATAGATGGCAGGATTAGGAAGACTAAGGGGAGCCCCAAATCTAACAACGATCAGTCTAGATGCCTTCAAAATGAGTTTGCCTTGGGGCCAATCTCTCCAGAATAGAAAATATAATAAAAATAATACCCTTATCATACTGTGCTAGAAACTGCCCCCCTGATAATGGGACCCAGAGCTCCTGAGGGAATGGGACATAGGGAACATTCCTACCAAGGATTTTCAAGGGCTCCCAAGTTGTTATCAAGAAGGCCATATTATGCACAAAGTTATGCAGTGATAAGTAGTGGAATAGCTGCAGACTGGAGAGTCTTCATCCTTTAAATACATTTTAAATTACAGCAAAATACTGACCCTGTAACCAAATTTTACTTTTTAAATACATAAAATCCAAGGTTTTCCAGGAGCCTAACTAGCTCTTGGATGTCTGTAAAGTTTTTTTTTTTTTTAAATAGTGACATATAGGGCCACAAAAGACCATCCCCTACTCCCTCACAACCATAACATACTGTGTGCCTTGTGCCCATAACATACAGTTAGTGGCTTTGACACCAGAAACTGTCTCTGCTAATGTACATAATGTACTGTGAAGTACATGGAGGACATTATGGTTTGTTTTAAAAATGGTTCAGTAAAAATAGATATAGTTTTACTAAAAAAGATATAAAATTGGCTTAAAATGTTACCCAAACCCCATAGCTAGAATATTTAAAGGAACCATATTTGAGACATGGGAGACCAGCTCTCTTGCTTTCTTTTTAAAATTACAGCTCATAGCTCACATCTATTTGGGTCCTCAGGGTGCTGCTCCAAAACATATCACTAATAAGACAGATAAAAATCAGATATGGATGTCATTTCTAAAACTCTTAACACAGCTTTTCTGTTTATATGGGAGTAATTGTAAACCCCATATACTGAAAATTTCTAACAATTCAGTAAAGGAAATTAAACACTAAATTATACTCTGTTTTCAAAGTTACAATGAAATCAGCTTTGGGAGTGAAAGTTGTATATTCATATCTCCTTGTTACCAGAAGTTGCTATAGGGCAAATGATACTAACTGTGCTTCCCTCCTCCCTCCCATATGGGTACATTTAGAACTTAACAAGGGAAGTTCTTATTGGTGCCTGACTATGTAATGTGATATTTTCCACGAAAGGAGTCCATATTAGTTGGCACTCTGACCATCAATCTTGGATTTCATAGCTGGTTTCCTGAAAGAGTATTATTTATTGTCTGCCACAGTGATAATCTAGAGGACCTGGCATCTTCCCAGTGCAATATAATTCTATATTTTACCAGAAGCACTGAAAAGCATCCTAAAAATATTTAAGACATTATGGGTACGTCCTCACTACAGCGCTAGTTCGAACTAACTTAGTTCGAATTAGTTAATTCGAACTAAGCTAGTTCGAACTAACGCATCTAGAACTAAAAACTAGTTCGAATTAGCGTTTTGCTAATTCGAACTAGCAAGTCCACATTGAGTGGACTCTGAACAGGGCTTAAGGATGGCCGGAAGCAGTGCCGGCAGGGCATCAGAGGAGGACTTAGAGCGTGGAGATGCAGTCTCAGGCTAGCCGAGGGCTGCGCTTAAAGGGTCCCGACCCCCACCCCGGACAGACAGTTCTCAGGGGTGCCCCGCTTACAAACCAGTCCTGGCTTGGAGTGCCCGAAGTACCCACACTGGGCACATCACACCACTCGGCCATCAGACCGGCTGCACTTGCCGCAGACTGCCATCTGGGGAGAGGGGGCAATCGGGGGGCTGCAGGAGAGCTTCCACCCCCAGAAGCCCGCAGAGCCAGCCCAGTCCTCCCCATCAGGGGCTCGTGCCCCATTCCTCCCTCACCTCCTTCCACTTACCCTTCCCTAGCCCCCCTTCTTATTGATGTACAAAATAAAGGACACGTGTGTTCAAAAATAGAAACTCTGTTTATTTAACAAAACTCGGGGAAACTGGGAAAAGGAGGTGGGAGAGGGGAAGAGAGAGGCTGGGAGAGGGGAGGAGGAAAACTGGGAGGAGGGAGCTGAAAGGGGGAAGCAAGGGAAAGGAGGGGGTGGGGAAACTGAAGGATCAGGGGTGGGGGTCTCGCCGGGCCAACCGCCTCCCAGTACGGCGAGGGAGGGGGCCTCGGCGTCCCCGGGGGGATGGGGTGGAGGGTGCGGAGGTTGAGGTGGGGGGTGTGGACATTGAGGAAGAGGTTGTGGGGGTTGAGGAGGGAGAGGTGGGAGGGGGAGCAGGAGTGGGAGGAGGGACAGCAGTTGGGGGGACAGCTGGTGCAGGATCAGCACGGGGCACCATGCTCTGCAGCAGGAGCTGCAGGTTGGTGCTCAGCCCTCGGAGCTCAGACAGCAGCTCGTGGCGGACCTGCAGGTCTTCCTGCATCCACGACCGTAGTGTGTGGTGCACGGCTTGCAGGGCCCCAAGGTGCTGGTCCCAGTATTCCTGCTCCGTGCTGGCAGTCCGGAGCAGGCCGTGGGTGCGGGAGCATGTCCCGGGCGGGGTGGTGCGCCCTGCACGAGCAGCTGGTGCAGCTGTAGAGAAAGAAGAGAAGGGGTCAGTTCTCCCTGGGGACGCAGAGGATGATGCCCAGCCCCCTCCCCAACTCCGCAACGTGAGGGTGACCATGTCCTGCACCGTCACAGCCGCTGTGCTTGTACAGAGGCCATGGTCAGGATGTCTGGCTCTCCCCGGGACTGGGAGCTGCCCCAAGACCGCACCCATGTCCCTGTGCCATGTATAGTGTGGCCGAGGCGGCGGGGGGGAAGGGGAGATGTCCCCTGCCTCCGTGTAGAGGGGACATGTGAAGGGAAATCATCCTGCTGGGTCCTGCCCCGGGGTCGGGAGCATGTCACGTCTCTTTGCACAAGCATGTGCCTATTGGGCAATGGCCCCTGGGTGTCACGCAGCTGGAGCCACCTGCCCAAGGGTGGCATGGCACGTGCTCGCACGTGCACAGGTGTCTGCGTGATCCGTGGAAGGCATGGCCCACGCGCGCGGTCCCTGGTCTCCCTCCCACCTCCCCCCCGAACTACTTAATTCAAACTACTTACCTGGTACAGTCTCCCTGGACGACGCTGCTGGCGGTGACCCTTCTGGTGTGCCCAGGTCAGGGCCCTCTGGTCCCGGCTCGATGTCCCCCGGGCTGGCACGGACCGCCCTGCCCCCCAAGACTTGGTGGAGGGCAGTGAAGTAGGGGCAGGTGGCAGCCCCTGCAGTGGCGCCGCCTCTTGTGGCCCTGGCGTACGCCTGGCGCAGCTTTTTAATTTTAATGCGCACCTGCTCCTGGGTGCGCCTGTGTCCCCTGGTGGCCATGGCGGCTGCTATGCGCCCATAGACGGCCGCATTCCTCCTTCTAGTGCGGAGATCATGGATGTTGGGGGCCTGCCCCCAAACCTCAATGAGGTCCACGACCTCCGCACTAGTCCAGGAGGCCGCGCGCCGTCTACGGCCCCTGGCTGGCCCCTGGGTGCTGGGGGACTGGGCAGGGGACGTGTCACTCGCACTGGCTGCCTGGCTCATGGTGGGGCCACTGGTTCGGGGCAGAGACTCCTGGCAGGGCTGGCTGACTCTAGTGCCGTCTGGCCAGAGTCTACCCCTTTAAGGGCCCGGGGCTGGGGGAGAGGAGAAGAGTTTTCCTGGTTGTGCCCAGAGAGGCCACCAGGGGGAACCTGGGAAGGGCTAGCCTCCCACTAGTTCGAACTAAAGGGCTACACAGCCCTTAGTTCGAACTAGCTAGTTCGAACTAGGCGTTAGTCCTCGTAAAATGAGGTTTACCTAGTTTGAACTAAGCGCTCCGTTAGTTCGAATTAAGTTCAAACTAACGGAGCGCTAGTGTAGCGCCTAGGAAAGTTAGTTCAAACTAACGTCCGTTAGTTCGAACTAACTTTGTAGTGTAGACTTACCCTGAAGGATTATGAGTGTACTTGTAAGTTGCAAAGGCATCATTTTAAATATTTTTGTAATCATTTCCATAAATGTAATCACAAAAGTTGTAATTTAGATGTTTATGAGATTAAATTACGCTCAATATAATTTGCATATAATCTCTTGTTGACTTCTGTAATAGTACTTGCATAATATACTAGGAATATGTAAAGTACTTGCATAATAGACTAGGAATATGATTTCAACAAGCATTCAAGTTAAATTCCAGACATACAAGTAAGAAATCATGTTACCATGAAATAGCCTCCTATGGATAATGTAAATTAAATGGAGCATGATAATTAAAAGATTTGTAGATAAAGAAGTTTTAATTTTTGTTGAGTAAGACAAAAGTTAAACAGTCAGAATAACAACTACATTAACAAACCTGACAGAAGAGCTACATTATTTCAATGCACCTGTTCAACTTTTATAAACAGTTCCATAGACATTACTCTTGGTAATAATATACAGGAGGAATTTTGTTGTTCCTGCTGCTGCTTTTCTTTTTCTTTCATTTTTTAAATAGAAAAGGCCTGGTTTTAACACTTGTAGTTGATTTAACTCCCCTAATGGTGGTTAGTCACAATACCTTCTTGGCAAGTGAAATTGACAAAAAATAATGACAACAGTACAAAGTGTTGCAAAACACAAAGAGACTGAAGCTAATTAGCTGATCACCTAATCAGCTGATCACCTAACTACTATCTTAATACACTTCCCCCTTCTCCTCATAGGCTGTGTCTAGACTACATGCCTCTGTCGGCAGAGGCATGTAGATTAGACACATAGGCAAAGGCAAATGAAGGCGCGATTTAAATGATCGCGGCTTCATTTACATTTACATGGCTGCCACGCTGAGCCGACAAACAGCTGATTAGCTGTTTGTCCGCTCAGCGCGCTAGTCTGGACGCTCCCCTGCCAACATCAAAGCCTTTTGTCGGCAGCCCCGTTATTCCTCGTGCGGCAGCCATGTAAATGTAAATGAAGCCGCGATCATTTAAATCGCGGCTTCATTTGTCTTTGCCAAAACAACAAATCTACATGGCTCCGTCGACGGACGTACCCATATATATTTTTCCCCTGATTGTAAACGCTTTGAGACAAGAATCTCATATTTCCAAAGCCTCTAACAAATGGGGCCTCAAAGGCTAGGTCTAAACTGCAAGCTTCTTTTGGAATAAGCTTTTCTGGAAGAGATCTTCCAGAAAAGGTGCAACATATATCATATTAAATTTGTAATTCTTAACATAAGTACAGCTTTTTCCCTGGCAGCAAACTGAAAAGTTGCATGGGTCTGAATATATAGAATATGATATATTTCTAATTATCATAAAATCATAGTATATTAGAACTGTAAGGGACCTCGAGAGGTCATAAAGTCCAATCCCCATGAGGTCTTCTGTGATCTCAGTCCATGTGCATGGAGAAGGCCACCAGCTACCTCCCAACCTCCATCCTTCCCAGCTTTCCCTTCTAACCCCTCAAAAACACATGGCAGTGGGACCTCTCAGGCAGCTAAAGCCTCCCAACCTACCCAAGACAAATGCCAATCCCAGCCTCATCCCTGATCCTCCCCCCTCTCCTATTCCAGGTTATTTCCCCAGTTCCTCCCGTTTCATATCCCCCCACATAAGACAATTGTTTATTAACCAAAAAAAAAGGCTTATTTATTTACTCTGCAGGGGAGGCGGGAAGAGAGGGTGGCAGAAGGGAGGGGTGGGGAAGGAAAGGCACACAGGAGCAATGCAGGGACCCCTTGTGGAGAGGCCCGGGAGAGAGTCTCACAGATCGCGTTGGCTGAAACTCTCCCTCCTGGATGAGCACAGCCCCAATGTACTCTCCAGATGGCACTGGTACCTGGCTGCTCATAAGCCCTAGCCAGCTGTTCAGCCTCTCCCTGAAGATGTGGGTGTCATGCACCTTCCCCAACCAGTCATTGTTAATTTTTGGGCACTCCCCTGTGGTTCACCAGAGCCTGCAGTACCATAGAGAATTCATGGGGTCAAGTGGAGAGAAATTCTCCTTGTAGGACCTTCTCCAGCCTGCTACTAGCTGGCAGGGGCTGCTCTTCCCCACCTATGGCTTTGAACTCTTCTTTGGCATCACTAGGATCAGCATAGAAGCAACTTTTGGTGGAATGCATGCAGCACCCACCCCTGCCATGCTCCCTGCATCTGAGGAGAGAGAGGACAGGGGACAGCAGGAATAGGAGCAGCCCACAGGTTCTGAACCAGTAAGTCAGAGTGTGGGAGGAGGGCACAAAAGGGGGATGGTTTGGGCCAGGAGAAGGACTGTAATAGGAATAAGATTGTGTCGGTATGCCTGGCCAATATGCTGCAGGGACAGTTGCCTGTCTTGTGGGCTCCCCTTTTGCCCCAGCTGCCTGCCTGCTACCCAGATGGGTTTAGGTGCCATCACAGTCAGCTTATCTGAGAGGCAGTAGTGTTTCGATGTATGAATAAAAACATTGACTCTTGTTCACTTTTGTGTCTTTGAGCCATAGTTATAATTGTGTAACAATGTGTCCATTCTAAATTTGGTTGTTCACAATTTTTTTCTATACTGTCCATAAAAATCATTTTCAGCAGTTGGTAACCCAGGGGGCTGCTGCAGCCAGCTTGCTCCCATCCCGTCCATCTCATTTCTTCCTTACAGAGGTGATGCATGTGGAAATGCACTGGAAATATCACACTCCCCGTCCCCCCCACCCACACCACACAGTTTTCTGCCAGGGTTTGCCTGCTCAGCTCTTTACCTCTCCCAGCCCTGCTTCTTGCTGGATGCAGTCTGGGACCAGGATGGGAGAGGTTGGGAGGAGGGAAGGGCTGCTGCTACTTCTTCAGCTCTGCCAGGAGAGATTAGGTAGGGAAGAAAGGAACACTTCCCTACTTTCCCATATGGGAACTGGGCTGCCAGCTGGGGAGGTGGAGTCTGACACTCAAGCTTTACATTGTGCCCCCTGCTGAAGGTCCTGTCCTCCCTTTTCCCCTGGCTCAGAGTCTTCACTCACTTGGTTCCAAGGGGGCTGCTCCTGCCTCCCCAAAGTGAGTCTCTTTAAACTCTGCTATAGTTCTAGCCTTCACAGCCTCCTGCAGCAAGGAGTTCCACAGGTTGACTCTTTGCTTTGTGAAGAAGAACTTTCTGTTGTTAGTTCGAAGCCTGCTACCCATTCATTTCATTTGGTGTCCTCTAGTCCTTTTATTATGGGAACTAATGAAGAACTTTTCTTTATGCACCCTCTCCACACCACTCATGCTTTTATAGACCTCTATCATATCCCCCCTCAGTTTCCTCTTTTCTAAGCTGAAAAGTCCCAGTCTCTTTAGCCTCTCTTCATATGGGACCCCTGATCATTTTAGTTGCCCTCCCCTCTCCCAGCCTCTCTCTTTCCCTCTCCCACCTCCTTTTCCCAGTCTCCCCAAGTTTTGTTCAATAAAGAGAGTTTCTATTTTTTAACACACATGTCCTTTATTTTGTACATCAGGAAGGGGGGCTAGGGAGGGGTAAGTGGAAGGAAGTGAAGGAGGAATGAGGTACGAGCCCCCGATGGGGAGGACTGGGCTGTCTCTGCGGGCTCCTTGGGGTGGAAGCTCTCCTGAAGCCCCTTGTTTGACCCCTCCTCCGGACGGCAGCCTGCGGCAAGTGCAGCTGGGCTGATGGCTGAGTGCTGTGATGTGCCAAGTGTGGGCACTCAGGGCACTCCACGCCAGGACTGCTTTGTAAGCGGGGAACCCCTGAGAACTGTCTGTCCGGGGTGGGGGTTGGGTCCCTTTAAGCACAGCCCTTGGCTAGCCTAAGACAGCAGCTCCACGCTCTAAGTCCTAATCTGATGCCCTACCGGCACTGCTTCTGGTTCATCCTCAACCTTGGTTCAGGGTCCACTCAGTGTGGACATACTAGTTCGAATTAGCAAAACGCTAATTCGAACTAGTTTTAAAGTCTAGATGCGCTAATTCGAATTAGCTTAGTTCGAATTAACTAATTCGAACTAAGTTAGTTCGAATTAGTGTTGTAGTGTAGACATACCCTGACATATTTTCAATCAGGCACTTGAACTGAGAGAGAAATCTGGTAAGATTATAGATTCTGTCCCAACCTCTAACCCCAATGCTTCACCCCTGCATCTCTGGCTTATAAATAGGCTTGGTAGAATGCACTTTTTATATTTTATAACTCTGATATGTAAAAGAAGTTGTTTTTGTCTTTTTATAATTTTTAATTTTCACAGTTTTAGGAAATTATGGAGAGAGGTCAGATAATATTTAATGATAGTAGAAGATGAGATTCAAGAAATTTAAGTTTTAAATCTGTTAAAACAGAAACAGAGAGATAAGATGAGTGAAGTAATATCTTTTTTGGTTTTGGATCAAATTTAGCTGGAGAAGCGTTCTGTGGAATTTAAGAGCTTGTTCTTTCACCAACCAAAGTTGATCCAATTGAAGATATTATTTCACCTATCTTATGACTCTCGTCTTGGTACCAACATGACTACAACAAAACAACAACTACCAAGTAAGCGTCAATATTACATATCAAGATATATAAAATAAATATCCTAAAACCAAAAAATGATTTGTTGATTTAACTATTCGTTCACTAGTCAATTTGTAACAAGCCTGATTCAGAAGTCTATATCACTGAATTTTGACACTAACAAGTTCTCAAGACACATTTTTCTTGCTTTGCTAATCGATAAATAATTTAATTATTACTGATAAACTAATTCAGGATGTGTGTGTACAGGCAATCCCCGGGTTACGTACAAGATAGGGACTGTAGGTTTGTTCTTAAGTTGAATTTGTATGTAAGTCGGAACTGGTACATATTGTAGGGGAAACTCTAGCCAAACATTTCTCCAGAGCTCAGTTTTATTCTCCCACACCTCACTTCCCTCAGTCCTTTATTCTCAAGCTGAGGTGTCTGCTGAGAAAAGCCGCTCCGCGTCTCCCTGGTCTGCTGGGGGGGGGGGGGCCGCTAGCTTCGTGTCTCTCTGGTCTGCTGGGGGGAAGCAGCTAGTGCGGGGTTGCCTCACCCCGTTTGTAAGTAGGGATCCGATGTAAGTCAGATCCATGTAACCTGGGGACTGCCTGTACAGTAAAATCAACAACTAATTTCTAAGTTATTTGCAAAAGAAAAAAAAACAGGAGAGTTTTCAGGTGCCTAAGTATCCCCTGGAATCACAGTTAAAACTGCATTCCCCTATCCCCACCAAAATTTGAAATTGCTCCCCAGGTGAGTCAGGAGTGGCCAGAGGACTTCAGGAAGGCCATGGGCTCAGGCAAGAGGCAGCCCTCATCTGGAACAATAGAGCTCACCTTGAGCTGCTGGCCAAGCACTAGGCAGCTGCCACAGATGCTAAAAGAGTTGCTGGTGCTTCTACAGAGCAGCTCAGTCTGTGGATGAAGAATACCTTTGAAGGGTCAGTGACAGATTTGGGTTTTTTACCCATAGTTTTATTTCACAATATGATGCCATTCAAAAATAGTGGTGTTCCTTCCGTGTATCATATTTTAGGGTAAATATTTAATCTAAAATAAAATCCAGTCTCCGTGTAGCTCTTAAAGGAAGAGCTTTGTTAAGAAGTATTGATAATGACAATTCCCTTTGCAAGGGACAGAGACAATAGGAGGCCCTGCATCCCTAATGGCAACATATTTGCTGGGTTTAAAGAGCCATACTGAAAGAGTAGCTTACCCTTTTGCTTTCAAGTTACCTTGCATCTTTCTTGATTTGCAATGAGGAAACATTGGCCAGGAATGTTATGGTGCTGACAACTCTTGATGACCAACATATGAATGTTTCTCATAGCTACAATGAACAGGACAGCTCATATAAGTCTTCAATTTTAATGAAAAGGGTTTGTTTGTTTGTTTTTAAATATTGATTTGGTTAAAATGACTAGTATAAAATAACCCCTTTTTAAACCAAAACTGAAGAGCTGTTTGAACTTTTTCTTGTGCAAAACTCCTTGTGAAATTTAGACACCAGGAATTGCAGTGCTATGAAAAAAATCATTTGCACTGTATTGAAGAAAAATATTTATCAAAAACTTTAATATAAAAGAAATGTGGCCAATCACAATGGAGAGAATAGGGGATTAGGTTGATTTGGGAATAATAAACAGCCTATCTTATGAAAGGAGATAAAGGACTGTGGCTTATTTAGCCTAGGAAAATGAGGGCTGAGAAAGGATATGTGTGATTTTTTTAACTACCAGGGGAAAAACACTAGGGAGAGGGAAAATTATTCTTAAAGAAAAGACAATGTTGGGACAAGAACAAATGGATATAAACAGTATAAAAATATATTAGAAGAAAGTTGCTGACCATCAGAAAAGTGAGGTCCTGAAGCAGCTTTTCAATAGGAAAAGTAGGGGCAAATGAACTACTTAAAAATTGAAGCTTGACAAATTTATGTACAGGTTTATGTGAAGGAGCTGACTACAAAAACAGGGGACAGGACTTGATGACTTAGAAGATCCCTTCCAATCTTGTAAAAGGAAAAAGTATACAGAGTTGCACTGTCCTACTGGGACATCTCAGAGGCATTCTTTCCTTGGCACATATCATACAGAGTCCTGAAGAAATGCAGGCCAAAGCTGTTCTTTGCTACAACCTTTGAAAAAAATGCAGTATGCATCCCACCCTGACTCCATTCCACTGCCCTAGTCTACCATTGCTGCCTGGTACAGTGCTGATTAGAGATCAGTGAAGATTGCCTGATGCAATTAATACTAATCGTTTCTACCCCAATACTGGTCTCAGAGTTAAATTTTGCTTCTTTAGGTATACAGTATACAAATGCTGGATCATACTTAAGTATGTAGGACAGACTTCTTTAAACTCTGAGTGAATCATATCTTTCTCTGACCCTTATCTTTTTTCCATCTCCTTCCGCCATTACAATGTGCCCTGTATATTTGACAGTTGTCACTTTGAATCAAACATGTTCTTAATTGAATTTGATCTTTTTGGCATGTACTGTTCCCATCACCTGATGTAGAATTTGATCATGCTGTTCTGCTGTCTCTGCTGCTATGATTATGTCATCACCTTTCATATGAATTCTCTGTATGTACCAAAAGATATCCTATTTTTTCCGATAAAACACCTTGTTTGTAGATTTGATGTGGAACAGAAGAAAACAGAAACTGTAATTTTTATACAGGGAGGCTTACTGTGCAGAGATTTAAGAACTCCTCTTACAATTTTATCTGCCATTATACATCTTTTTCATAAGATAGATGGTGAAGATAGAATTGCCTGCCAAACAGTTCAAGACTCCTTTGTTCTGTGTGGGTGCAATGCTGCTGTATCTGGGTCACATGTATCCAAAGACAATCAGAATGCAGCTTTCATTCATAGTTCTATAACAAGTAATTAACTCGGTTCACAGAATGCTACCTTTTGGCTAAATCTTTTTTTCTCAAATTATTGCATGTTAACTTCCAGTGTCAAGTTGAACAGGGTCAAGGATATCTTCAATTACCTATACTTCTAATACTCTGAAGAAGTGGGTTGTACCCACGGAGGTTCATGATACTATCTAAATATTTTGTTAGTCTTTAAGGTGCAGCTAGGCTATTAGTTGTTTTTTAAGTTTTTCCTATGAAAAGTGATATGCCTTTGGGGTTAGCATGGATATACTTCTCTTCTTCAGAGTCGCCAAGGATTTTAACTACATCCTGGTACCTGGTAATTAAGCTTTCCTTTTGATTAACTTGACTATGATTAGTGATTTAATTCAGCCAATTAAGACTTATACCTGTTTCCAGGAGCCACAAGGGGCAATGATAGTGACATAGCTTTACAGCTCCCTTCCCTGCCTATTAAAATCTACAACCATCAGCAACTGAATGTCTTTTTTTATCTAATATTTATCAGTTATTATTGTACAACTCTTTTCTTTTAATTAAATACCATTATAGTTGCTGCTTTATCTCCAGACTTGTCAGACAGACTTCTTGCAGCCAAGATGGTTGGCCAAAGAAAGGTTGCCTCTCTGAGGCTAGGTAAAATTATGCACTGGCTAAAGCAAATCTCAAATGAACGGATCATCTCGAGAAAAATATTTAAAGATATAACAATTCAAATATATTACTAGTAACTATCAAACTAATTTGAAGGGTGTAGAATTCAAACTAGAAAAGCTGAGAAGAGAATTTCTTCATGGAAGAAGACACGAGTATTATGAATGTACCCTTACAGCAACAGGAAATAACTGATAAAGCATTACAGGAGAAAGTTAATGATCATAAGAAAAGATCAAAGAGGAAAAATCTGAGAAATGTGGATCTATGAAGAGGGGCTGTGGAATTTTTATTTGCCGTGCTGCCAGAATGCTTGTCTCTCTCTGTTGGTCACAATTCATAGAATCATAAAATCCTAGAACTGGAAGGGACCTCAAGAAGTCATCAAGTCTAGTCCCCTGCCCTCACGGCAGGACCAAGTCTAGATCATCCCTGACAGGTGTCTGTCTAACCTGCTCTTAAATATCTCCAGTGGTGGAGATTCCACAATCCCCATAGGCAATTTATTCCAGTATTTAACCACCCTGACAGTTAGGAAGTTTTTCCTAATGTCCAACCTAAACTTCCCTTGCTGCAGTTTACGCCCATTGCTTCTTATCCTATCCTCAGAGGCCAAGAAGAACAATTTTTCTCCCTCCTCCTTGTGACTCCCTTTTAGAAGGTTAAAAGGAATCCAGTTATTCCCCCAACTGGGTGTTTTAGAGGTTGGGAAAGTGAGTGACAAAACCATCCCCTTGTAAACTTTCTGCAATTAAGCCCTAATTCAGTTTGGATAACAGTTGTGTTCTTAAAGAGCTCTTAGTCAATTTGAATCACTTCATTTCTTTTTCTCAGTTTTCTTAACTTTTTTCCTTTTTCTGGTCTGCCTTATCCCCTTTCCCTCGTGTCCCCCAAGGCAATAAGGGGGAACCCAGATATACTTTTCCTACGTCTGGAATTAACAATGGTCCAAGCAATGACACTATCTACCTTAATGAGCTGGAGACAAACAAATTTAGGAGGGAGAGTTTGGGGGACTGTTTAACTGTTTCTCTTCCACAGCCAATGATGTAGCAATGTTATTTCATAAAGGACTCAGTTTACAAATTCTAGATATAAATCAAGATGAGGAAGGTATATTTTTGTTCTAATGAATACCAAGAGCTGACTCTATATACCCTAATTAATTTATATGGACCCAAAGAAAATGATCCAACTTTATTTAAAAACTATATTTTCCATATTACTTTATATTCCACTGGAATGAATAAGAGATTACAAGGGAGAATTAAGTTAAAAGATGTATTGTATGTATGCCATACAATAAAGGATTTTATTCCCCCCTCCCTCATTCCACATATTCATGACTTGATTTCTGACTGATTTCTACAAATCTGATAGTTTTAATAATTAATAATGAGATAAAGTCTATCATGATCTCTCATCAGGCACCAGTGACACAAAAACTTTTCCCTCCTGAATATGGACAATGTGGACTCATAAAAGTGAACTCCTCTCTCCTGAAAGATAAACATTTTCAGAACTTTGTCACTGAAGAGATTCTAAAAAAGTGACACACAAAGATAGTGTATCTCATAAGGCATAGGTGACTTGTGGAAGCCCTCAGGAGGTGCACCGTTTCCCAATACCACTGCCAAAATGTTAATTACTAAATGGTATGCCCCACATGCCTCCCCTGCTCCTCTGGGTGGCCCTCTCTGTACTCCCTCCCCCACAGGCACCAGTCACCCATGCCATAAGGTGAATCAGGCTAAAAGCTTTTCCTTAGGGATAGGATCATTTCCTATTCAATGGTAGATAGCTACCCAGGCATGGCTTCTGGAATTAACTGAACAACTTCTAGACTTGAATTTAGAATGTACAAACTACTTCACTGAAGAAAATCTTTTAAAATGAATTAGCCTTCAGAATGAAGTAAATAGACGTATTTCAGCACAACCAAAATTTGCTATGTTTAAACTTATACAAAAATAGTGAGCGTCAGAGGAGAGAGTGGGAAAAATTCTTAGAACAGATTAAAAGTGAAAGATCAAAGATCCCGAATAATATTGCTCAAATGAAAACAAGGGTAGGTTATTACTAATCAAAAAGAGATCACTGATCATTTTTTGAAATTCGATAAGGATCTTTTCAATAATGATTCACAATTGGACACAGAAGAATTCAATGATATTTTAAAAACTTTTAAGTTCTAACATATCTCAGCACACTAGGACAGTTAGCTTCTCTCTTGCAATTGCAGGAAATAATCAAGACCCTAAAGGAAATGAGTCCATGCAAAATGCTCAGCTCTGATAACCTACCAACTATAATGTTCATAGAATTCTAAAAAAGTCTGTCCCCTAAGTTGTTACTCATTTACGATAATGCCCTAAAGAAAAGTACATTACCTCTTACTAGGAGGGAAGCCTAATTACTCCACTACTAAAACCAGGTAAGGATACATAAAAGTGTAACTGCTATAGACCCATTTTTAATCAATATTGATAAAAACACTTTCAAAAATATTGGCTTAGATGCTTGATAAAGTAATGAGTGATATGGTTCATGCCAATCAGGTGGGATTTATTTTAGAAAGGCCTGGTTCAGATAACACACATCAGTTAGTTAAATTTATGGCATTCCATCAACACTCTAGAAATTCCTATTCAACCATTTTACCTTTGACAGAGTGAACTGGCAATATCTGTTTTTGCATCTTGGGTAAATTTAGGTTGGGGAAATCCTTTCTTTCATGGATAAAACCGCGGTATTTCAATCCCAGCTCTCATATCCTAAACAAACAGCACAATATTCCCCCTTCTTTGATCTGTTTCAAGGAACTAGAGAGATATCCCTTCTTCCCCCTTGCATTGGAACCATTTGCAATAATAATTAGTGGGAACACCAAGGTATTCAAGGGATCAAATCAGTGACTTGGTAGGCAAAAATATTTCTATATGCAGACAACACGCTCCTATTTATTAAAATCTGGATCAATATATTCTAAATATCAAAGTTATCTATTATTTGTATGGTAAATTCTCCTGCTACAAGAAAATTGGAGTAAGCTGGCAGAAATAAGCTCTTGTTAGATTTAGTTGGAACTGGCTCTCCTAGAGGGACATTTAGATGGCAACAGACAAACCTCACATGTCTTGGCATCCTGTTCCCTAAAGAAATTAAAAACAGACATGGTTAATTTAGCCCCATTAATCATGTAGCTAGCTAACAATTTAAATAGATGATAGGCACTACCTCTCTCTCTTAGAGGAAAAATAAACATAATTAAAAATGAATGGCCTCAGAATCCTTTATATTGTGAATTCCTTTCCTATCCATAGTCCTCCCTTTTATTTTACCAAAATAGAAGATTTTCTTGTGGTGTCACGTTGCTGAATTGGAGGGAAGCAGCCAGATCGCTGCTGCACCCCTAGGTGGGGGTGTTGGCCCCAGAAATTGGTGTGGGGGGAGCCATGTGGGGTATTGAATGGGAGATTATTGTTTGTTTGATCTTATGTACGCTATTTATGTGAGTGTACAATGTCTGTGTGTGTAGGTAGGAATCTGTAATCTGTGTGGAAGCTGAATATTTCTGTGAATGTGGTTAAGCATGGCTATGGACAGGCTGAGTAGCAAAGCCCTGTGGAACAATGACTCTCACTAGGCTATGGACACACCCAAAGAATGGAGTTTGTCACCTGAGGGCAGCCAGCAGGAAACATAGAGATTGGCCTCTGACCAGGTGACTTGCTGCAGACTAGAAGAGGCCAGGAAGGAGTATAAAGAGGCCATGTGGTCGATGCCATTTTGGTTCTCAGCTCAGCACTTCATCCCAGAGGCAGCATTGCAGGGATTGAAGAGCCCGGAAGACCTGTGAACCCATCCTGATCGCAGGATGTGCAATAAGAACTTTTAAACCAGCAGCTGCAACATCTCTGCTAGAGCCTGCATCGAGGACTGGGAGATTCGGTGCATGTAACGTACTGTACTTTAATAACCTTACTCTCATGCTTTTCTTTCTTGTAATAATAAACCTTTAGATATAGATTCTAAAGGATTGGCCCAGCGTGATTTGTGGGTAAGGTCCAGAGGGTAAATTGACCAGGGATCTGTGGCTGGTTTCTTGGAACCGGACAGAACTTGTTCGGGGTAGGTGGGATTGGGTGCTAGGACCCCCCACCTGTGTATGAGGCCCGGGGCCATCTGGGGCACGGATATTGCTGGGGTGTCGGAGGGGTTTTGCTCGGAAGGCTTCAGGCAGGCTGCTGAAGCGCTCTGTGAGACTGGTTTTCGGCCTGTGTGGAGAGGTCGCCAATCGGGGGCTGTAAGGAACCCCGGATTCGAGCAATTCGCCTTGAGCGGACGCCTTCAGTTGTGCCCAGACACGGCCTGGTCCATCACATGTGGGCAGCAAACTGAAAGGATTTTAGTGTAACCCATACACCTAGGCTACATCTAGACTAGCATGATTTTCCACAAATGCTTTTAATGGAAAAGTTTTCCATTAAAAGCATTTGCGGAAAAGAGCATCTAGATTGGCACGGACGCTTTTCCACAAAAGCACTTTTTGCGGAAAAGCGTCCGTTTCAATCTAGACGCGCTTTTCCGCAAAAAAGCCCCAATTGCCATTTTCGTGATCGGGGCTTTTTTGCGCAAAACAAATCTGAGCTGTCTACACTGGCCCTTTTGCGCAAAAGGTCTTTTGCCCGAACGGGAGCAGCATAGTACTTCTGCAAGAAGCACTGATTTCAGACAGTAGGAAGTCAGTGTTTTTGTGGAAATTCAAGCGGCCAGTGTAGACAGCTGGCAAGTTTTTCTGCAAAAGTAGCTGCTTTTGCAGAAAAACTTGTCAGTCTAGACACAGCCCTAGTGTGGTTACTGAGCAATGCAAGTGGTACCAAGACACAGAAACAGTTAAGATCACGAGACCTCTACAGGATAGGCTAGGTGACAGCTGGCTTTTAGCTCAGAGGGTAGAGACTCCTATAGTCAGCTCCTGAGGTCCCAGGTTCAAATCTATCTGGTGGCGGTTACAAAAGATCCCTAAAGAAACAAGTGATTTTACATTTCCCAACATTTAACTTTCCAATCCATCAAAAATTCTTAGTCAAGTATCCTATGTATGTTGCTGAGCTCCAGCTTGACTCTGTCTGCTTACTCTTTTACCCCTTTCCAATGCACTGCAGTCAAATAACTACTGATTCCCTAAGGAACAATTATAAATTATGGTGGCATCCAGAAATATTTGGCATGCAATATCCACTAAATATAAAATTCACCCCCTTCTACATATCATAACCTCAATCTGGAGTAACACTATAGCAGGCAATCACATCATTTCACCAGATTAGATTAGGAAAGGGCTTTTGAGAATCAGTCAGTTTATTGAAAATAATACCTTCTTCCTTTTTACAAGAGAAAGGTTCAGTCTAGAGACCAAGAGTGGTATTATATCCACCTTAAACATGTCATCTTCTAAGTGTTTAGCCCTGATGCCAAGTATAACTCATTTGTCAAGACCCATGACAACACTATCTCACCGTAGGCCAGCAAATTTGAATTAAACATGGACTCCTTAAAAAACAAATGTGAAGAAGACCTAGGCCAATTATTTTCTGATAATCAGCTGAAACAATTTTAGCCAGTGCTTCAGACTGTTCCTTGGACTTTTTTTTTTTTTTTTCAGATTAATCTAGCAGAAAATCCTACAGAGTGGTTCTCAACCCACAGCTGCAGGCTTCATGTGACCCAATTAGCACACAACTGCAGCCCACCTCAGCTATGTAGTAAAGGCCATGCAGTAGGCTCCAGGCTGTCAGCTGTTGCCCAGCCCTGCCCAATGATCTGTGTGTCCAGAATCCTGTCTGTCATGTGGCGAGCTTCAGCTGTTGACTCAAGACTGTGGCCTGGCCCTGTACAGCAGCAATTTTGGAATCCAAGGTGACATCTGCCACACAGCAGGATCCAGCGTTCTGGGGTCCTGGCTACTTCTTGGCCCCACCTAATGGTATTTGAGGTTAGGGTCTCACCATCTGTCCCATGCTTGGTACTCTACTCCTGACTCCATTCTGTGGAGAGGTCTCTGGGTGGAGGACCCTGGGCATAGGGATTTGTAGAGGAGTTTAAGTGGGAGATACTGTGCAGCCCACAATTATAAACGGGTTGAGAACCACAGCTATAGAGGATACATTGGACTCCTATTCAACTGTTCAGAATAAGTACCACTATGTCAGACAAATCTTGGCCCTGTGAATCAGAAGGTGCTATCTTAACCTCTATGCTCTGAGACTGGTCTTATCCCTATGTTTGGGCAGAACTTAACTGCGGGGTTATTTTTTTCCTGTCAAATAAAATTGTGCTACAAACTAAACATGTATTTTTAAACTTAATGGATACTAGTTGGAAACTGGATAAATCTGAAAAACTTTGGCTCAGCAGTGCATTAATAATTGCTGAAAGAATAGTAATGCAAAAATGGAAATCCAAAAAGTGACCAACAATTGAAGACTAAAGCACACGACATTTGTAAGCTTGATCATCAAGAAAAGAATTGTATATCACATCTGGAACAAATCCCATATCTTTGAAAAAATTTCTTAAGCATAGGATGTCATAGACTGACCCTCTAAAATCTGTTTTCCCTACTCTGGAAGAAATAAACAATACTTCCTTTACTTGTGAACTTTCTAAATGTGGGTGTAAGACCTACTTATTTAGTCATGAATCAAATGGCAGCTGAGGGGTTCACTCTTGTCAGCAAAGGCAGAAAATGTCATAGCTGAAGTGTGTCACCAAGTATATGGACAACTTAGGTACCTGCTATTCATTTTATGAAGTGTCAAAATAGTGTGGCTGTTAGCATTGAATATGTTTTTTTAAATGCCTGTTTTAGGTTTACAACATTCAAAAAGAGATCTGCTGAATGAGAATTGAAACTGCTCTTCTCAGCCCCAACTTCAGTCAGAAATTACAGTTTATACACATTATAGTAAGCTTGAAAAACATTATAAAACAAAGGGAGCATAGTTATGTGATCCAGCTACTCTAGATATTTGAAGCAAAATACTTTAGTTTTCTTTGGTGCTTCTTGCTTGGGATACATCCAGCAATAAATAATTAGGAATTTGCAGGGTGTTGCAACCTTACTCTTTGCAAGATTATTTATATCACTGGACTTTTCAAAATAGTATTTTAATGTATTTTATGGAATTAACTAGAATTAATTTCTAGGTTAATGTGAATACATTGTGTCCTACATTCAAAATGATGACTAAGATGAATGCTGTGAACAACTGTACTGGCAAAACTGAAATTTGCTTGAATTTGCAGAGATACCTTTGCCACCACCTGAGGAAAAAAAGTAAATTATAGGTATTTTTATGATCTATAGCCAAAGCTCCAAATATTTTTCACCTAGAAGAAGCACAATTGACAATTACGCACTGTTTTTGGAAGGACAAATAATAACACTCAGCATAAGTTATGCAGTTTTTCTAAAATGAAACCCAGTGGAAGTAAAATAATATAGCAAATTAATTTTGAACTTACTGAATTGCACTTTTATACTTAAAAACTTTTACATCTAAAATAGCAAACATTCAAAGTAAAGGAGCATTTATACTTCTGTAAAACAGTGCAAAAACAGAAAAAGTACATATTGTGGTGTGAGTTGCAAAAGATTTTAGTTGTAAAGAAAGTAAAAATGCTGGTGGTCACCAGCACCCTGTCTACAAGACCAATCCTTTCACAGTTAACACTTCTTAGCAATGGTCAGAATTTTTACACAAATATGACTAGTATAAAAAAAACTTGCTAGGCAGTAACTCTACAATTTTCAGCAGAACTCTCATAATAGTAATGTAACGCTTCTGCTGGGTAGGCCTGGCAGTAACCAGGGCTGGGTTCAATATCTTGGGGTCCTTCTCACACAGAACCGGCTCGAGCCCCCACACAGTAATATGGGAAATTCACACACCCCTAGGTGCCTCTGAGAGGCAATGCTTCCCCACTCGCAAGCACTGAGTCTGAGTGTAGGAAAGAAACATTTAATGAAACAGAGAGAGAAGTCATACGGCATTAACTTGGGGAAAACACCACAAACAGAGGTTATAACCCAAACATGAGCTAAGCCTCCCCCCCAGCCAAGAATCACCTGAAGTCCAAAGAGTCCAATACCCCAAAATTCTCTGTCCCTGGTCCGTGCCACCTAGAGTCCCAACATTCACACACAGGGTTTCATCTCCCAACCTGGGTAGAAATGGGGGTGGGAGGATAGATAGGGGGCACCTTACGACACTCCACCACGCTCCACTAGCTGTCTTGTCCCATGCCACCGGACGCTCGGCCGCCACTCCTCGCCTGCTGCCGCCGCTGTTCACCCTCCTTGCCTGCTGCCGCTCCACACCACGCCGCTGGTTGCCGCTCCACACCACGCCGTTCGTCGCCACTCCTCGCCTGCCGCTGCTCCTACTGGCCACGTTACGCCACCAGCCAGTGATTCCCATCAGCCACTCTGCTGGTCGCCACCACTTCACTGGCTGCAGTGGGTCTGGCTCTCAGCCAAACCAGTGGTTTTAGCTCTTAGTGATTTTAACTCTTTAGCCACCAGCTGGACTGGCAAAGGAATTCTGCTTCCACTGGACTAGCAAAAGAAAAGACTCCTCAGGGAGTCTGCTTTAGGTCTGTCCTTAAAAGAAAGGGGGAAAAGGAGCAGGTTGGGCCAGTCTCACAGCTCACACCTGGCAGGTGTGAAGCAGGCTGACTCAAGCCCTTTAACCCTTCCCCCCAGCTCAGTTCACTCAACTGTGGAAGGAGGGAGGCTTGTTCCTCCGAGACCTCTAACCATGATGGTGGTGTCTCTCCTGCAAGCACTGGTGGCATGTTTTACAATTCCCACATTTAGGGGTAGCATTATTAGTGACCCCCACAACAGTCCCAAATTATTTACAATTCTCCACATTCCATTCCAACACTGACCCTCCATCAGCCCTGGCTGAATGGGATTTACATAGCCACACCTCTTATTCTCTCTTGAGCTGTATTTACATATCAACAGTTAACAGTTAATTACCTTGCAGAGCTAAACAATTGTAGAGAGCACACCCACCCCTCCTTCTAGCTGGCTGATAGGGGGAAGCAGTATATGTGGTATATCTAGACTTTAGTAAGACTTTTGATATAATCTTGCATGACCTTCTCATTAACAAACTAGGAAAATACAACCCTACGGTGTGTGCATAACGGGTTGAATAACCATTCTCAGCGAGTACTTATCAATGTTCATAGTCCCCCTAGGAGGGCATATCAAGTGGGTTCTGCAGGGATCAGTACTGTGTCCAGTTCTCTTCAATAACTTCATCAAAGATTTAGATAATGGCAGAGAGAATACACTCATGAAGTTTGTAGATGATATCACGCTGGGAGGGGTCATAAGTGTTTTGGAGGATAAGATTATAATTCAAAAATGATCTGGATAAAATGGGAAAATGGTCTGAGGTAAATAGGATGAAATTCAATAATGAAAAATGTAAAGTACTCCATTTAGGAAGGATCAATTAGCAGCACACATACAAAGTGAGAAATGACTGGAATAGGATCAAGGACTCATAGTGGACCACAAGCTAAACATGAGTCAGCATTACGACACTGTTGCAAAGGAAAATAAGCAAATATCATTCTGGGATGTATTTGCAAGACACAAGAAGTAATTCTTCCACTCTACTCCATGCTGATATAGGCCTCACCTGGAATATTATGTTCAGTTCTGGGTACCACATTTCAGGAAAGATGTGGACAAATTGGAAAAAGTCCAGAGAAGAGAAACCAACATGATAAGGGTCCAGAAAACATGATCTATGAGGGAAAATTGAAAGAATTGAGTGTGTTTAGTCTGGAAAAGAGAAAAAATACCCACCAGCTCTGCTTCCCACCGGCCGCCCCTCCCCTGATCTCCCCCAGCCAGCCCTGCTGTCCCCGACGCCCCCCCCCTCGCCCCAACCAGCTCTGCTTCCCGTTGGCCGCCCCCTCCGATCGCCTCCGGCCAGCCTGCTACCCCTGACCAGCGCTGCTTCCTGCCCCCCCCCTTCCTCCCGGCCAGCCCCGCTCCCCTCCCGGACAGTTCCTCCTCCCACCCCATCAAGTGTGGCTGGTTTTTTTTATAGATTACCTGGTAACCGTAGCCGTGGGGGGTGGGGCAGGACAGATGCCCGAGCCGTTGTGCACGTGGGGGTGTGGCGAGTCCCGGATGGAGCTTTCGGGCCACAGGCAGTGGGCATGTGACCGAGGGTGGGTGGGGTTATTTTTATTTTTACAGGTTGAGATTGGGCCCGATGGGGTCCAAAAGTACCTAAAAATCTTCTCCTGGAGGAAAGGTTATCCCGTGGAAAGTTTGGTTTCGGTGGGTCTTATAGTGTCCAAGTTATTAGAGCACAAACATACAAACATTCTCCTTTATATATTAGATTGCCTTGGGGTGGTTGTGGAATTTTAGCTCTGCCATGAGCTGTGGTTGTGGGAGCTTGGTTCTATCATGAGTGTAGGGGACTGGACTTGATGGCTGCTCAAAGATCCTTCCAGTCCTATGATTCTATGAAAAGGAAATGGGGCTACCAGTCAATGCAGATTTTTAATTTTTATTTGTTGAGAGTATGAATGAGGCATCCATGTTGAAATAAACGCCCTAGAAACAGTTTCCCTAAATATATGGGATTTTGTTTTAGTCCTGTCAACAAATGCTAAATTTGTCAGTGTCCAACCCCTGCTTTGCCTCAAATGTAAATCTGATGAATTATCAACATGAACATCATATGATCTGGGAAGATCACTGGCATTTCTACACATAGAAGAAAGAGGTCAGTAAAATTATCACTCTCATTCCCATATGCAATTCTGGATTTGCAAGATATCAGTAAAATTTTCACTAGAATTTTTTGCACTTTTTCAAAGAAAATGAAAAAGTATAACTAGAGGGCACATAGAAATGGGGTATGTCGGGGGAAGATGAGTTATCATCTATCTATAAGTTAGCTCAGGTACCATTGTGATAGATGTTATGGAAAAATACAGACAGATGATTGGAAGGGACTTACCTGCAAGAGAGGTTAGAATTAAACGTGGCCTCCCTAAAGAACAGCTGAGAAGTGATTTGGTCATAGCCTACAAATATTAGAAGGCGTTTTTGAGAGAAAAACATGTATTGCTCAGATAGTCTTGTAAGTAGGAGTAATGGAATGAAGATGAGCAAAGGCAAATTGAGACGTATTATATATTTTAAAAATTCCCAGCCAGGCCTGTTAAGCTCCTGTTAAACTTCTCTTGAGTAATCTCTCAAGAGAAGTGTCAGAATCCTAACTCTGAAATTATTCAAAAGTAGAAGGGACATAACAACTGCCTACTGTACCAACTGCCTAGCAACCTAAACCTCTCTTGCTTCATTTTAAGCCCATTGCTTCTTATCCTATCTTCAGAGATTAAGGAAAATATTTTTTCTCTCGCCTCCTTATAACAACCTGTTAGGTCCTTGAAAACTGTTATCATGTCCACTTTAAGTTTTCTTTTTTCCAGACTAAACATACCCAGTTCTTTCAATCTTCCCTCATAGACCCTTCTAATTTTGATTGCTCTTCTCTGGAAAGGAGGCAGTGGTAGAAAGGAATTGGGCTAGGTCAAAAGTCCTCATGTAGAGGGACATGGGACTAGATTTCCTGCAAGGACAATGTGCACGGGAATCTGCAGCATCACAGCTCTCTGAGAAACTGCAACCATGGCTGCACTCATTGAGGGACAAAATCCAATTCCAAATTCTGGACATTCTTGTTTTATAGCTAGCATTGTCCTTTGTCTAGAGCCATCAATGTAATTAACACTATCTTTAACTTATATACAGGTGTGTTGAGATCTCAAGATATCAGAGGGTATGTCTACACTATCCTCCTATTTCGAAATAGGAGGGTAATGTAGGCATACCGCAATTGCAAATGAAGCCCGGGATTTGAATTTCCCGGGCTTCATTTGCATAAGCGGGGCGCCACCATTTTTAAATCCCCGCTCGTTCGAACCCCATTCCACGAGAAGTAACGGTAGTTCGAACTAGGAAGCCTAGTTCGAACTACCTAGTTCGTGCCACGTGTAGCCGCGCGGCACGGGGTTCAAACGAGCGGGGATTTAAAAATGGCAGCGCCCCGCTTATGCAAATGAAGCCCGGGAAATTCAAATCCCGGGCTTCATTTGCAATTGCGGTATGCCTACATTACCCCGCTAGTTCGAACTAGCGGGGTAGTGTAGACATACCCTGAATGTTTGAAGTAAGGCTGGAATTGACGTATCATCATATACTCAGTCAACCTACCTAAAAGGTAAAATTGGACATGGAGTACTAGTAGGCAAGGTAATTAGGCTCAAAGGATTTTTTTTTTTATGTGAAAAGGTTGGACCATTTTGTGTTTTAGGACATCTGTTTCTATGTTTGCACAAGAGAAATTTTGAACAGGAATCACAAAACATAACGATCTAAATCAACGGAAAGCCCAGCAGTTAAAGTATTTTGTCCACTGTTATAGTTGTCACTAATCATGATTTAATTGATCAGTAATATATTTTCTCTGATCAGTCCATTAATAGTGAACCTCCATGCATGTAATTGCTCACCAGTTACTTATAGAGGAGTTATAAAGCACATCTTCAAACATGTCTGAGTCAAAGCGATGGGACAAATTATTTAGACCCAAAGTTCCTTAAATACTTTGGTCCATTAATAGTTAAGTCAATGATTAATAACATTCTTTTCTATTGAATTTTCACTATGAAAAATTCTGCCTTAGTAGCTCAATAAGGGTAGAAATGAATTACACTGAGATTTATGCTCTCACAAGAAATTCAGACTGAGCCATCTACATCCACTACCTATGGAGAGGATGCAGCACATTTCCTGCTTTGTAACTGAACTACTCTTCAGTCTATTGCATAGGGATCTGGGTCCAGGCATCCTAGCTCATGCTTCTCCTTTTAAGACAATTATCACCCAGGATGTGGTGTGGAAATTCTTAGCAGAAGGCCAGAACTACACTTCCACATGAGCTCCCAGCCTGCTTCTGGTTAAGGATGGAAGAGAAAAGGAAACTGCCCTTTGCTTCACCCTTTCTCTCAGGGCACCCTTTATCTTGCCTCTTGTTGGGGGGTGGGGGGGACACCCAGGACTCAAACCTGCCACTCAAGCAAATGCCCTATCCCTTAGGACACGCCAGAACCCACACCAGGGATGATTCGAATCTGGATCTGTTTATTCTGTTATGGAGGTGTCTGCTGCTTAAAAAAAAGAATCTGAGTGAATATACTGTAACAATTATGTGAAAATGTTGTATAGTTACAGATTTCTAACTGCAATGACTAGATTTTTTGACTTCAGTACCACCAGGCTTTAAAACTACTGTAGTCACTTTGCTAATAAAGTGTTCCTTAAAGCATCATTGATATATTTAAGGCAATGAATGAGGGTCAAATTACAGCGGTATTTGTTAGTTATTAATCTATTTTTTTTAATTTACTAAAACATTTATAACTGCTCAAAAACTCAGAACTATTAGGTTTAGAAGAGCAACTGTAAAGTTACATATGGTATAATATATTCAACATTTGCATAAGAGATGTTAGTTCAGCTAAAAAAGGAATGCAAGAGTGGGTTAAATATCTTTAGGCCTCTATTAGTTTCTTATTTTTATTAACAATCTTCCAACCCAATGTGCTTTCTTTTCTGTGCATATGTATGTCAAGGATACAATATTATATTACATACAGTATTATATTTGCCCTGAGTTAGCAGCAATCTGCAGTCATATTTTAATGAGCTAGAAGCATGGTTCTTGTCCAATTAGTTGTTTTTAAATTAAATTTAAAATCCAATCCATAATTTTGAGTTAACTTGCCAGAAACTTATGGATTCAATGCTGAATAAAATAGAAACTGACAATGACTAGAAACATGCTGAACAATTTGAGAATCTGGGTAGATTTCTCTCATACTTTCAGCCACCATGTAAATTATATTCATATGCACAAAATTGGTGATCAAGAAATAATTTGAATGAGTTAGTAGGAAGACAAGCTGTTCAGCAGACCTTATGGCTATATCTAGACTCAACTGCATCCAGGGAACTAGTCTGCTCTTCCAACATTTTTTGCAGAAGAGCAGACACGCTCTTTTGGAAGCCCTGTCTTTCTCGTTCCACAAGGAAGAAGAGGTCTTCCAAAAGAGGAGCTTTTTCCAAAATTTGGCCCAGTGTAGATGGGCCAAATTTTGGAAAAGCATCTTCTGACAAAAATATCGGAAAGAGGTACAGAAATTGTGGAGCACAATTTGTGTACCTTTTTCCAATAAAAAGCGGCAGTCTAAACATAGCCTATCTTTGGATAATAGATATACAGTATTGTATAATTGAATGTATCTGGGGTGAAGATGAAAGCGATTACAAAATAAACTTTGCAGGTTGTACAGTATTTTCTAGTGAATGTGAGATCCAGTGTTGTGACTTTCACGTCTATCTCACACAGAGTTAGGATCCTAAACATAGTGAGGGGATGTGGTAGTTTACTGACAGAAAGAAATGTAAGTATTTAACACTTCTATTTTATAATTCACCTACTTCATTTGTATGAAGTATATGAAGTAATTCGACTTAAACATTATTTTATTCCTCTGTGTTAATTACTATTAATAATGTTAATAAATTGTATTGTTACAATATTGTTTATTCAAAGCAGTCATATAAGACTCTTTTCCTTCCTTTTTAGTTTACTCTTTATTTAATTATAAGCAAGTCAGACAGAATGTGAGAAAATTTTAAAACTCACATACACACACACAGTGTGATCATATCTTAACCTTAAGTTATTTTTGAACATTTAAAATTTAACACATAAACAGTATTTCTCTTATTTAGCATGACTTCGTTCAATTAGAATGAACTGCCCAGATTCATCAATTACTTTTGTTTTCTGGTACAAAACTGCTTCTTTGAGTCATAATCCTTGTTTAATGCAGAGATGAGGGAGGCAGGTTTGGCAGCGAAGAACATAACAGACTCAGTGGAAAAAGATGCAGTTGAATGGCAGAATGGGTATACAGATGTAAGGCAGAGTGGATGGAGTTTGAGGTGACATGAGTGATTGTGTGGGGTTTTAGAGAGAGGGGAGTTAGCAGGGATTTACAGGGTCTGTTGTGATAGTTGGACATAAACATTTAACTTAATTGTAAGCTCAATTGTATAAAGTGAATGAAAGTTTAAAAAATATCAAATTCCCTGCTTTACTTGTCAAACAAGGTGGCATTTCTGGTAGCCATAACCTTAGCCAGGAAGGTATCTGAAATTAAGACCCAGTGTCAGAGCTCCTTTACACTGTTCAATAAAGACAAGGTGTAGCTAAGACCTCATCCTGCTTCCCTCATGAAGGTCATGTCGCAGTTTTACATTAACCAGGACATATTTCTTCGGGTCTTCTACCCTAGCCGTACTCCCCTGGCAGGGAAGAAGAGGAAGAAGGGCTCTTCCGAAAAAAAAAAAATCCGAAAAAAATATGCAAATTGTGGAGTGCAATTTGTCTACCTTTTTTCGAAACACCCTCTCCTTCCCCGCAGTCTAGACATAGCTCAGTGACCTCTGCAATCTACTTAATTGCCTGTCTTCCCAAATAAAGGATGCAACATTAGTTTACTACATTGTTTCTATGTGTTGTGTAGTTTGTCACAATAATATTTATATTCACTTATTTCCTGGCTTTAAATATATCTGTTGTTCAAATCAGTATGTTAATACTAATGGATCTAAAGAATTATTATGTTTTGGCATGCAATCCCTGATTCTCCAGTGGTGTTGGAACCATTTTGTATAGCGGAGGTCCTGAGAGCCATTGAACCAAATTGTAGACCCTGAATCTGATGGAAGACATTTCACACCAGGGGGAGCTGCAGCATCCCGAACCCCTTTAGCTCCAGCATCTTTGCTTACCTCTCCAAATAGATGAAATAAGCAGCTACTGCATGCATAGCCCCATGTGATCCTCAGCAATGATGGACATAAATGCTGCATCTAGGTGCTTGAATCCCCTCCCCTCACCACCTAGTTTAGTTCCATTAAGCTGTTTGGATATGTCTACACTACCACCCTAGTTCGAATAGGGTGGTAGTGTAGACATATCCTTTGAGTTTGACTTCCACTTCGATGTAGTAATTTCTACATCTATATCCTCATTCCCATGTTTAAGAAAGGGGAAAAAAATGATCCAGGAAACTGCAGGCCCATTAGTTTGACCTCAATTGTAGGCTGTGTGTTGGAAATTTTTTTTAAAAAAGAAAGCACCTAAGGACATACAGGTGAATGGCAATTGGGATAAAATACAACATGGTGTAACAAAAGTTAAATCATTCCAACTTGATCCGCTTTGAAGAGATAATGGATTTTTTAGACACAAAAAGTGAATTAGATCTAACCCAGTTGTTCCCAACTACTGGTTCATGGACTGGTGCTGGGCCACGAACCGCTGGCTGCTGGGCCATGGCACACTGCTAGACCATGCCCCCACGGCTTGATGATTGGCTCCCTGTAAGTGGCGTGGCATCGTGGCCGTGCAGCTGATAATTGAGCTGGTGTGCTGCGGCTGCTGGGGACAGCCTCACTGGGGCCCCAGTTCCAGCTCCAGCGGCTAGTATGTGGCCTGGCAGGTAGGGCCGTGTGGAGGGCGGGCTGCTGCTCCAGTGGCCGGGGCAGGAGCCGTGTGAAGGGAGGCTGTTCCAGTGGCCAGGAACAATGCTGCATAGAGGGCAAGTGCGGCTAGAGGAGGTGCTCCTGGGTGTCCCCAGGCTAGTCCACCACCCCACTTCTCATGCAGGAGGAGAGACTGAGGAACCAGCCACCCCAAGAGCCCACTCTCCTCCTGCCCACGCTGGCATGGCGGGGCAGTTCCCTCCTCCCTCCCCGCTCAGCAGGAGGTTCCCCCTGGCCTCCAGCTGCTCCCAGGCCAGCCAGCATGAACACACAGGGAACTACCACTTCCTGGCTGTGCTGAGCCCTGGGGGCTGGCTTGGGGACCCCTGGGCAGGGTGGCTGGGGTTGAGCAGGGGCTGCCACTATCCAGGAGGCTGGGGTGGGGTGAGGAGACAAGGTGGGAGAAGCCCTCTGAGCCAGAGTCAGTGCCCTGCCGCTTTCAGCCCAGTCTCTCCTTGGCTTGGTCCCCTTTTGCTCACACTCCTTGCCCCCTTCTTCCTTTTATCTGCCCTTCTTCTCCATCTTCCTCCAGTTCCCTTATTGTGTGCATACAGATCCAATGTAAAATAACATGTGACTGCTTAAAATTGATTACCATAATGAATATGTAAATATGCAAATAAATTAATTATCATAACAAATATGCAAATGTTTGTATACCAGTCCGCTACAAGTTTTTGAATGAGTTAGCCAGTCTGCAGTATAAAAAAAGGTTGGGAACCACTGATCTAACCCACCTGGATTTCAGTAACACATTTGATACAATTCCACATGGCAAATTTTTAGTTACATTGGAATTAATAAGAGAATTGAAAGGTAAATAAGGGACTAGTTAAAGGGGAGGCTGCAACAGGTCATAGAGAAAGGTAAACTGTCAGGCAGAAGTGAAGTTACTAGTGGAGTTCATCAGGTATTGTTCTTGTGACCAATCTTATTTAACATTTTTTTACTGACCTCAGCACAAAAAGTGGGGGTGAGCTAATACAAATTGCCAATGACAACATGTTGCGAGGTATTGCCAATAGGAAGGAAGATCAGAATACTATATAAGATGATCTGGTGACCTTGTAAGCTGGAGTAATAAAAACGGGACGAATTTCAACAGTGCAAAATTGAAGGTCATGCATTTCATTTCATTGGGGAGAAGGTGAGTGAGGGTGGTTTTTTTGCTTTTACTTGTGTGTGGCTCTTGACTGATTTTTTTTGTGGGTCAATGATCCCTGACCACAAAAAGTTCCCCACACAAGACTTATATTTAGTGACATATGTTAGATATTACATGCTGCCAATATTAAAATATCCTTTATATTTCTAAACATTATAAGCGACAGTTTCCTAATTCAAGAAGTGTTACAGCCAGCCTAATGGAATTCTATGTTAGACCTTTCACTAATAAATAAAGAAGAAGTAATCACAGCACTAAAAGTATTGGAATAATCAGAAGTTATGAAAGACTGAAAGAAAACTAAGGTGCCAATATTTACAAAGGGTAAAGGAGTGATCCAAATAATTATAGAACTGTCATTCTGACATAGAGGTAGGGCAAGATAATTGAATAGCTGATATGGCACTAAACTGGTAAAGAATTAAAGAAGGATAATATAATTAATTATAGAAATGTAGCCGTGTTAGTCTGGTGTAGCTGAAACAAAATACAGGACTATGTAGCACTTTAAAGACTAACAAGATGGTTTATTAGATGATGAGCTTTCGTGGGCCAGACCCGGGTCTGGCCCACGAAAGCTCATCATCTAATAAACCATCTTGTTAGTCTTTAAAGTGCTACATAGTCCTGTATTTTGTTTCAATATAATTAATGCTATTCAACATGGTGTGACGGGGCGAGGCAGTCCTGCACTGAACCTGCAGGACCCAGCCAGGGTTACCTGGCTGCAGAGGCCCCTCCTCCACAACCCTACCGAGCATGCCCGGGCTGTAGCTCCACTATAAAAGCCTGGGGAAGGACTCAGTCAGGGGAGACAGCCGGAGAAGAAGGACCTGTGAAGGGGGCTCCTGGATGGTGGTGGTGGCGGCGGCGGCGGCGGCCAGAGGCTCCAGGAGAGGCTGGAGGAGACGCAGAGGCGACCCGATGCGACCCAGGGACTGCCTGCCAAGGAGATGCCAGCCTGGAGGTTACAACAAGCTGGGTGAGGACAGGGGAAGAAGTCCCAGGGAACCAGATGGAAGTGGCCCAGGGCAGGAGCGGGAGCGGGAGCGGGAGCGGGAGCTGCCTCTCCCACCCAGAGAATCTTGGCGTGTTTTGGCCAGATTGCCCCGCTGAGGGAGTGACCCGCTACCCAGTCACTCACAGGGCCCCGGGCTGGGACCTGGTGGATTAGGTGGGCTTGGGTCCCCCTTCCTGAGGTGCGTCCCCGCTACAACCCTGAACAGTGTTATGGACTCAGGCCGAAGGGCCTTGGCCTTGTCTTAAAAGGCCAGCTTTGAACTGTGTTGCGGACTTAGGCCGGAGGACCTTGGACTTAAGAGGGCAGGTGGGAGGGGCCCGCCAAACATGGATTTATGAAAAAATAAATCCTTTCAGATTAACATGATATCTTTCTAATAATATTACGAATGTGTTTGGTACAGATATTGAAGAAATAAACTTAGAGTTCTTCAAGGCATTTGACCTGGTACTGCATGAAATTTTGATTAAAAACCTCAAAAAACATACATTAGCATGGCATCTATTAAATGGATTAAAACTTGGCTAACTGATAGATCACAAATGGAACTGTGTACAGGGAATCATCACCAAATGGATGTTTTGCTAGAGAGATCGTGCAGGTATCAGTTCTTGTTCCTGTATTATTTAACATTTTTAGTACTGACATGTAAGTAAATAAAAAAATATCGCTGATAAAGTTTGCAAATACTACTAATTTGGGAGAGTGGTAAATAATGAAGATGATTGGTCACTGATATGGAGCAATGTGGTTTACTTTTTAAGTTAGGCTCAAGCAAACACTGTGCATTTTAATAGAGCTAAATGTAAATGTCTTCAACTTGAAGCAAAGAATGTAGGCTGTATATAGAGGATGGGGGGACTCTATCCTGGGAAGTAGTAACACCAGAAAAGATTTGAGGATTGTGATAGAAAACCAGCTGAATATGAGCTCCCAGTGGCCGAAAGGGCTAACAAAATCTTTGTGTGCATAACTACTTTTTGGGAAATCTCAAGCTGAAGTAGAGATAATATTTTACCTATGTAGCTGGCACTGGTATGACCAGTGCTGGAATACTGTATCTAGTGCCCACAATTCAAATGGGATGTAGATAAATTGGTGAGGGTTCAGAGAAAAGCCATGAGAATGATTGAAGGACTAGAAAACATTTCTTATAGTGATAGAGTCAATGAGCTCAATCTATTTAGTTTGACAAAGAGGAGGATCAGATTTGATCCTTGACTATAACAAGGATGGGCAAGACACTTTCTGTGGACTGGATCTGGCCCACCAAGCGGTTGAGCCGGCCTGCAACTGCCCTGCTGCTACAATGCCCTCAGGCCAGTTGAGACCTGGGGATAGGGGAGTGTGCGAAGTCTCCTCCCCCCACCAGGGGTGTATGGCACCAGCAGTAACTGCCTGTTCAAAACAGCTGGCTAGTTCCTCTAGGCACCATGAACCCGTAGCAGGCAGGGGAAGGGGGTGAAAGACCTTATGTGCTCCCACGTCCCCGGGCCTTGATTGACCTGGAGGCAGGGGTAGCACACAAAGTCTCCTACTGCCCTCAGCAGCACATGGTGCCTAGAGCGAACTGCCAGCTGTTTAGTTCTCTCTCGGTGCCAGGGGTGGAGGGCAAAAAGAGTCTGTGGGTGGAAGAGCACAGGAAGCCTGCTGGCTCCACCTCTTCCACCCAAGGACCTTTTCCTTCCAGGGTGGCCCATGACCTCTTCAGAAATTTGTAAAGTGGTCAACCTTCAAAAATTATTGCCCACCCCTGGCCTAAAAGTACATACGTAGGGCACAAATATTTCATAATGGATGCTTCCATCTAGCAGAGAAAAGAATAAACAATCCAAGGGCTAGATACTGAAACTACATAAATTCAGGCTGGAAATAAGGATATATCATTTTTATTATTTTTTTAAAATATAACAAATATATTAAAATTCAAGATTCATCATAATACACAAAGTAGATAAAAGAGGTCAGGATAAAGGGAAAGGAGTAGAAGTTAAAGATCTATCTTCAGTGTCTGCATTAATCACAGACCTCTAAAGGGTCAGCCGAAATTGTTTTGAATTTTTTGTGTATCCTTCTGTGAAATGCAGGTTATTTGTTTGCTGTGGCATTGCCATACCACTCGTGTGCAGTGTTTAGTACAGCACTTTGCCTTCCTCTCAATGTTTTTGTCTATCCCTGGCCCCAGATCTCTAGGCTATGGCCTTCATCCAATGACAAAATGGCCTTCTTAAGCTTCTAAAACCTGAGACTTGAAGTGATTTTGGAATGATAACTTGCATTCCTCATAAGATGCTACCTTGATTTGCAGATAATTAACGTAGATGTAAAACACAAACTCTGTAAACTGGGGGTTCTTATGATCCAACATTATACCTTGTAGTGCCATTCCTTCCACAAGAGAAAGTGCATCATGCTTAGCAGTTTCTTTGTTGATATCTTTGTTAGTAATGGGTAACCTATCTATCAAATTGAGATAAAACACTTCATCCAAGTCTGTTTGGTTGACTGGAGCTTGGGCATGCCAGGCACAACAGCCCATCGGCATTGTCATGCTGAGCCCCTTTAAGGAATTGAATAGTATAGGAATGAGCTGAAATTGATGATCCATCAGCAAGGTAAAATGTCCACTATACAGCAAGGTATGGAACTTTCAAATTCCAAAGACAGAACTTCTTGCTCTATTTGCACATAATTCTCAGGCATAGTGAGTGTTCATCAAGTGAAAGTAATTGGTTTCTCCATGGCATCAGAAAAAATGTAATAGGTTAAGTATTATTATCCTAACTTACTGACAGGAAAACTCAAACATAGAAAGCTTATGTGACCTGACCAAAGCTATGCAACAAGGATAGGGTAAAGCTGCTGAGAATAGAGCCTAAGTGGGAAGAATTTAGATGATTAGTATTAATTTTATTTATTTTTCCTCAGTTCTTATGGTCATTGAGAAAAAAGCAAATCCTTAGGAGGGATTTGAAGATTTCATAATTATGTGTGTGTAATAATAAATACACAGATGTATGTAAAATTTAATTATGTAATCAAATGCAATTTGTGTTGATTCTTGATTGTATTATATGTAATCAAATTGATAATACTGGTCACACACGCCTCCCTTTCCCCACAGCATCAATGGTTTCACCCCCTTGAAGTGTGCAGCAGGCTTGGTTAGTCAAAAAGCCCAGAAGCAGCCTTTTCCTAGAAATCTGCATAGTTACATTGCTGCTTTCAATTTGCTGCACAACAGGTAAGTAAATCTTGTGCTTAAAAACTGCTGCCAAGGAAGAGGGGCCAAAGGAGTAAAAGTAAGGAAAATCACTATTAAGACTGCATCACATGCATTTGAGAATATTAGGAAATACACATATTCCTTCTAGCTATATTTAATGTTATTACTTCCTATACAGTACATCTGTGCAGATGGGCTTGCCAATGTTCAATACATAACTGAGCTGGAAATGCTTTAAAGTGCTTTGCAATTATATGGGTCTGTTAAAACAGGAGGATTCAGTAAAAACAAAACAAAGCAAAACAGCTCATTAACTACAAGCTACCAGCTGAGAGACTGACTCCCTAAAGATCCTCTTGGAAAACTCATGAATTTAGCTCTTAATGGCTGAAGTCTCTGTTCCTTGCAGTTGCTCTGTGTGTTGAAGTGGGGAGGAGGGGAAGGTAGAAGCATGTATTCCTATCAGACTTTGCTCCTTTGAGCATTCTGACATCAAACACCTTTTATTTTTCTCCTCCTTCAAAAAATTCAAAATCCAAAGGTACAATTTCTCACAGCTAATAGAGGGCAGAGATTGCCTGTTATTGTTTGTGTGTACAGTGCCTAGCATAAAGGGGCCTTTTACTGACCTATGTGCTACTGTAATAATAATGGTAATAAGAGAGCTGTGCCAGAAATTGAATCTCCTCACCTGCTCCCAGCATTGGTGAAGGGGGTGCAATTTGTTACAGAGGCTAGAGAACAATGTCAGATGTTACATCTTCTGGTGCAGTACATTGGATAGATGAGGGGATCGCAATTTCTGACACACTTCTGTGTCAGCAGATATGGCTTCTGACACCAGTCCTCTTTTTTTGACAATCAGGAAAAACTACTTTCTTCCAAATGAAGAGACAATTCTGTTTCAGCTGTGTAAAGTCATAACCGTTTAATGTATTAGATTTTACATCTTACTTAGAGAATCTAAACCAACAGTTCTCAAACTGTGGGTCATGAACCCATTTTAATACGGTTGCCAGATCTCGCCTAGACTTTCTGGCATCTGAGGCCAAAGCCAAGGCCTGAGCCCCACCACTCAAGGCCAAAGCCCAGGAAGTTTCAGCCTGGATGTTTAGATACTCACTATAGGCCCCCTCCTCAGGGTGGTGGGGCTTGGACTTTGGCTTTGGCCCCGTCACTCAGAGCATTGGGGCTTGGGCAGGCTCAGGCTTCAGTAACTCATCCTGGAGCCAGGTAGTAATTCTTTTGTCAGAAAGGGGTCACGGTGCAATGAAGTTTGAGGACCCCTGAAGCAAAGTGGTCCCGTCCATTGGATGGTTTGATACAGTCACCCCGTGGAGGCCATGCAGGGCCCAGGAGATGTGGAGGATTACCTGGAGGCCTGGTGTTGGCAGCAGAGGTTGCGCCCAGCCCCCCATTTACCAGTGGCAGCAGGAACTATAGGAACAGAGCAAACCAGACACAGCCTGCTCTGCTCTGCCATCTCCCAGCGAGGTCACTCTGCTTCACTGCAGCAGCAGAAAGCAAAATGGCCCGTCCCTAGCCCACTCCCCTACCCCAAACAAAGCAGCTAGAAGCTGAGTTGGAGGAAAGGAGTGGGCTGGGTCATTCCAGTTCCCGCCCTCCACATGGGTCACATAGCTTGGGGGAGAGGGTTTGAGGGAAGAGCTGCAATGGGGGTGGGAGGGATAAGGGGTGGGAAGAGGCAGAGCTGAGAACGAGTGGGACTTGGGGAAGGGGTGGAGTGGAGGTAGGGCGGAGCAGGGATGGAAAGAGGCAGTGCAGGGGGCAAGTAGGGTGGGGCTTTGGGAAAGGGGTGGTGTGGGGGCTGGGTAAAGCAGAGGCAGGGTGGGAGCAGGCTCTGGGATGGCGGGGAGGTTGCCTGGGGCCTGCATTCCTCTAGGGATGGCCCTGCCATGATGTAAACAATTCTAAACAGGAGTAATTTTTGTGAATGATGTCATATAATAGTATAATTTATCAATATTCTGTTTAGAAAGAATGTTGAAGTGAAAAGTGAGAAAGGAGAGTCTAGTGCTGAAGCTATTACCCTGTGACTCTAGAGACACAGGTTCCGTGTGCTGCTCCACCACAAATGTCCTCAGTGATCTTATCACTCTGTCTTTCTGAGATTATATACTATCTATAAAATTGGGATGATAGTACTTGGTGGCTGGTAGGCCACTCAATCAAGTGAGTAAGTTTGAGACACCTCTGTGGGCCAGCTGCCACTCAACAGAGTCATATAAATCCTAAGATAAAAAAGTAATATGCATCTGATCTTATATTTATGCTGCTCTCCCTACACATTCCTGTTCTATGAGAGATTCTAATTTATGCTAAATATGGAAATTCTGAATCAGATCCTGGCCTAATTACTATAAGTGGTCCCCAACCGTTAGAGGCTTCCGGAGGGTGGGGCCACTCACGCGCCGGGGCGGGGCCGCACGTACAGGGGCACGCCAGGGGACAGGATGCCCTTGCACCCGGCGCTGGCATGTGCCCCAAGGCCGGGGTTGGGGCCGCCCGAGCGCCTTGCGCCCGGGGCCGAGGCCGCCCAAGCGCCTTGTGCCGTGGGCCCGAGGCTGGCACCGCCGCCCGAGCCGCACACCAGGGGCCAGCACCGGCGCCGCTCAAGCACCGCGTGCCTGCATGTGCCCCGGGGCTGGGGCCGCCCGAGCGCCGCGCGCCTGGGGCCGGTGCCTCCTGTGCGCCGCGCGCCTGGGCAGGCCGGCCCAGGTTGTCGGTGGGCGTGCACAAATGCCCCGGTGGGTGCCATGGTGCCCGCGAGCACCGAGTTGGGGACCATTGCTATAGATCCACTCTGGTCACTGTAGTCCTTAGTTTCAAACGCATGTATTAAATTTGCTAAAGGCATGTCTACATAGTGCAGCAATGTGCAGCAGAGGGGTGTGAATTCCAGTATGCACCAATGTGTTGAGAGCCAATTGGCAGTACATCTTAGTGGTACCCAGAAAAAAGTTATCTGTTGTGAGTTTAGTCCATGCCAGCAGGCTCTACATGGTCCAGTTAGTGCACTTTACAATGCTACTCATTAAAGTTCTCATTACTCTGGTGTACATCAGCACTGGGATGTATTAGTATTGCAATTTAAACAGTTAACTGTGAGCTTATTGGTTACTGAAACAGTTGCATGCCAGCTCTCAACCCCACTCCCATCAATAAAATAAATACAATTATTCACATATTTAAGTCAACAGATGTTTTGCCATTTTCATCTATGGACCCCCTTTACACAAAGTCTAGTTCAAAACTGTTTTTGAAATTAATAGGTAGCAGGTTTAAAACAAACAGAAGTATTTCTTCATGCAATACACAGTAAACCTGTGGAACTCTTTGCCAGAGGATGTTATGAAGACCAGGACTTTAACAGGATTCAAAAAAGAACTAGATAAATCATAGAGGACAGGTGCATCAATGGCTATTAGCCAAAATGGGCAGGAATAGTGACCCTAGCTTCCGTTGGAAGCTGGGAATGGGTGACAGGTGAGGGATCACTTGATGATTACCTGTTTTGTTGAATCCTTCTGGGGCACCTGGCATTGGCCACTGTCAGAGGACAGTAATACTGGGCTAGATGGAACTTTGGTCTGACTCAGTATGGCTGTTCTTATGTTCTTGTGTTTCAGTTAAAATATGTTAGGTTGTGTTTAAAATAGGGATGTTAAATTTAGTTTAATCAATGTTTAATCAATGCCGGCTCTTAATACATTGAAAGAGCAGAGGCACAGCATCTGGGACTGGACGCAAGCTGGAAATCAGCACTACAAAAAGGATGTGGAAGCATTGGAGAGGGTCCAGCGGAGGGCAACCAAAATGATTAGGGGGCTGGAGCATATGACTTATGAGGAGAGGCTGAAAGACTTGGGTCTGTTTAGTCTGCAGAAGCGAAGAGTGAGGGGGGATTTGATAGCAGCCTTCAACTTCCTGAAGGGAGGTTCCAAAGAGGATGGAGAGAGGCTGTTCTCAGTCGTGACAGATGGCAGAACAAGGAGCAATGGTCTCAAGTTGTGGTAGGAGGGATCCAGGTTGGATATTAGGAAAAACTATTTCACTAGGAGGGTGGTGAAGCACTGGAATGGGTTACCTAGGGAAGTAGTGGAGTCTCCATCCCTAGAGGTGTTTAAGTCTCGGCTTGACAAAGCCCTGGCCAGGTTGATTTAGTTGGAATGGGTCCTGCCTAGAGCAGAGGGCTGGATTTGATGACCTTCTGAGATCTCTTCCAGTTCTATGGTTCTATGATTTATGAACTAGTTGATGGAATTTCTATCAACTAGTAGATTAGTCTAACCCCATTGCGGCTCTGCTTTTTAAATATATTAATTTAATTTATGCCGGCTCTTAATACATTTAAAAAGCAGAGGCACAGCATCTGGGACTGGATGCAAGCTGGAAATCAGCAGATTCCCCGCTACCCCCTGTCTCCCACGGAGACGGTGCTGGGGGGAACCATCTTAAAAGATTCTTCCAGCACTGGCTCCTGCTCCCCCACCCTTGCTGCCTCTATAGGCTGCCTCTGAAAGGGGAGGAAGGGACTAGTCGATTATCCGATAAGCTTATGCTTATCAGATAGTTGATTAGTCAACTAGTCAACTAGTCGCTTACATCCCTAGTTTAAAACACATTATCTATATAGCTATACTAGACATGGAAAAAGAGGGCACTTTTGTGCAAAGCAACATATTGCCCCAATATATTTATCTCACCACTGAAAGAATTCAGGGACAAAACAGACTATATTTTCCACCCATTTCAATGTTGATTAATGGGCAACTGAACGGTGTGAAGCATTTGACAACTTAGTAAAGGTAACCTGAAGACGAAGGAAAATTTAAGTTACAGAAAGCTGGAAAAGGTGATGTTCCTAACAAAAAAAAAAAAAGAAAAAGACTCTTTGTTAGTACCTCGCCTTCCCTGTTTCTGTTCTTCTGTCCCCTCTGCAGATATGCTTTCCAGTACCCTCCTCCTGCTTTTTTTTTCTCCTTTCCATTTTTTCACCGTGCTTTTGGTCACTTGCCCCTCTCCTAAATGTTTGCTCGTCCCCAACACATTTGTGCTTCACTCCCTGTTTTTGTCCCCTGCGTTTGTCCTCCTCATTTTTGTTGGTCTTTTCGCATTTATCCCTCTCTTCTCGCTCCTCACTGTTTTAGCTTTCCTGCTGTTTCCTCTCTAAATGTAATTGCTCCTCCCCCCTTTTGTCTCTCTCCGTTCTCCAGATCTCTTCACCCTGTTTTTGCTTCTTTACTCTTTCTGCCTGTTTTACTTCTCAATTCCTCCCCCGCCACACACACCTTTTTGTTCTTTTCCTTTCCCCTACCCCCACGCTCTGTTTGGCTCATGGATCCGATCTCTGCTGGCAGGTGGGAACAGAAGCAAGGGCAGCGACCTCGTTGTTGGGAATGCGCATGCTCTTATCTCTGGAGGAAAAAAAATCTGACACTCCGTCGGCTCGGGGAAGTCGCAGCGCGTGCGCAGGCAGCTCCATCCAGTAAGGAAGGCTTGACTTTCTCTGGGATTCCCGATCTGCAGTGCAGAGCAAAGCAGAGAAACGTGTGGAAGCAGCTGCTGGGCTCGCAGGCGCTCTCTAAAGGGGATTTAAGCCGCAGAGAGCGAGAGAGGCAGGGACCGATTCACCGATCTGAATTAAATACTCTCTCTAAATAAAAATCTACCCTTTTGAGTCTGAGCCTTTGCGTCAGGTGACAGCAGACAGCGCAAAGTGTAAGTGTTCCCTTTACTCTCGGATGCTCATTTTGGGTTCATAATGGGTTTGGAATTTCTTGCACCGATGTGTCTTCTGCATGGATGCGGCGAAATGCATGGCTACAATAAAGTGCTGAGGGCTTTGCATCATCCTGCTATTTGGTAGCAATAAAGGATGAGGGGGCGAACATTTTGTGATGGTGAAAAGAGAAAGCGAATTGCGAAGTGTTTGCCTACACAATATTTAAGGATTAGGATTACTTTTTTAAAGTCCTTTAGGAGGAGAACAGTGGGAAGGGAGGGGAATATAACTGCATATGATTTTCAAAACTATAAATAGAAACCTTTTCCTACATACATACATCGCTTGATGCAGATGGCGAAGTTGTGTTGCTGACAGAAGTGGAGGATAAAATAAGAAGGGTGTAAATTGTCAAACTGTCGGTGCAGATTTCTTTTGCCCAGGAAAAGTGGCAGAGGTGTTTGCTAGTGAAAGTGGATGCACTGCATGGGATGGAAATAGATGCAGGCTTCTGTGCCATATGCTGCTACTTAAAAGCTTAAAGCAATATGTTCATCTCTGCCTCTTTTGAGCGCGTACAAATAATCCTAACGACCAAAGTTGAGTAACATTTCTTTACCTTTTGTATATACTTTGTGTGTGGTGGTGTTTTATTGACCAAATGGAGGGAAACTGTGTCCACAACAATCTGCTTTGATCTGTTTTAAGATGAGTCTGGACGCTATATTGATTAGGATATAAATACCAACAATATCAAAAGCAGGCATTGATCGCTCGTTTATTAATTTGTGTTTGGGCATGCTTTGCTGATAGCCCGAAGCCTTTGACATTTCTGAACATTTGAAAAGCAATAGAGAAAAGGTCATTGTGTTTTCCTGTGCAAACAGCCCAGGCGAAAATTAAGAGGAAGATTCCTGCAAGGTCATCAAACCTACTGAGAAAAAGCAAATTGTTAGAGATCCTTGCGATTACTTCCTTGATGTTCTTGGTTTTTGTGACAGATGTTTCTCTTAAATGGACCGTCCTTTTGTGCATATGCAAGATATGAGCTTTGGAGTAAGCGCGCTCATCTCACTCCTCGAGTGTGGTAAATTGCTGCACGGTGGATGTGCTGCACTTCTATTTACTTGGGAATAGGACTAGGTGAAAATGGAGGTGGGTGGAGATAATAAAAGCTGGTGTGCAATCCAAGCCATTTCCCAGGAAGACGTGAGAAGGAGGGAGAGGAGACGAAAGTAGAATTTCATTTTAAGAGATCAAAACAAAGGCAAGTTGAGGCAGATCAGTAGAACTCGCGTGGGAACCGAGGCGTTAAGAAAGAATGTTTCATAAAAGCTGCTGTGGCTGACTGCCGTGCTCTGAAGACATCCAGCATGTTTTATCGCTAAGGGACAGGTCAGTCCCTAAGAACACGTAAGTAGACTGTCTCCATGCCGGTAGTACATACAAGGAAGAATGTGCCAAGAGCAGCAAGAGGAACATGTTAAGAATAACATGTTTTAAATTAATGATGTAGACAACTAGAGGGGGAACATGGGGGTATACTTCAAAGTGGAAAGTTCCCTTCTCCTCTTCCCAGGTATTTGGCCAAACTATTAAGAGGCAGATCCCTGATATTGCAACTGGAGTTTAACACATGGACAACTGGGTGTGCTCAGTGCAGTTGCTGTCGATTTAAAAAAACTGTGTTCGTGCCTATGTTAAACTATCCAGAATAATGGGCAAAAGGGGGCGGCGTGGTGGTAGACCACTGAACACTCCTGGAAACCCCACATTTCCTAACAAGATACTCCCGCCTCAATATTTTAAAAGGTGCTGCTAGAAATACATGCCACAGCCCTTAGCGATTCTCCCAAATCCCCCAACTCCTTTCTGTACTCATACGGCCCGCCTGCAGCCCCTTAGTAAAACCCCAAGAAGCCCTTCAACTTGACCTTCTTTTTATTGCCTCTGCAGATCCGGCTGCATACCCCTCCTTCATTCTGCAGATACCGGATCTCCCCGCAACCTTCTCTCTGCACCTACCAGAGCACCCTCATCTCTTTACCCGAACCCAGCAGCCCCCTCTTTGTACCATCAGCTTCCCCACCAGCACCTCCTCTCTGCATAGTGGTCCCCCTCCCCATCACAGCTCCTGGTACAGATTGCCCGTGCAGCTCCCCCTCTTCTCTCACCTGACCCCCCCCCCCCCTACAATCCCCTCTCCGTATACACCGGACTGGTGCAGTCCTCTCTGCACAGACTGGATCCCCGCGGCTCCTTCTCTGCGCACAACAGATCCCCTTGCGTCCCCTTCTCTGCACACATCGGAGCCCCCTGCAGCCTTCCACGCGAGATCTCCCCGCGCCTCCCTTGCACACGCATAGCACACCGTCTGGAGCTGCAGAAATGAGACCCTGCCGCCGTTCCCTGCCCCCCGCAGAGTCCTCGCCCTTCCCTCCTCTGACACGAGCCCTTTCTCTCTGCTCTTCTCAATGCGCTTCCCTGCTTTGTCCCTGAGCCTCACGACAACCGACTCCTAGGCGGCCGGGGGTGTGACCCTGCGGAACGTGCTCCCGAGTGCAGAGCGCGAAGGGGACTCATGCGCCTTTCTGCCCCCCGCGGACGCGGGGCCGGGGCTAGTGGTGGGATGCAGCACAAGCGCCAGCGGCTGACCCAGCTGTGTGTCTCCCTCAAAGTTTATTGAAAGTCAGAGCGTGGGGGGTCACGTGAAAACAGCCGCAGCTGGGTGTTTTGTGGGCCTACACCCACACCGTGCGCAGCACCACCCTCGCCATGTGCTCTGCGCTCCTAGAGGCAGGTTGAGGTGGGGCCTTGGCAGGTTTGTGAATCTTAGCCGTGTATGGACTTCCTACCGGTTGTGCGACTCTCCTTGCCCTTCTGGAAAGCCCTTTCACACTGCAGAAAACAGCTAGTCTGGCCTGAGGGGCAGCCTGCAAATGAAGCACCCAGAAGCAGCAGCTCTACTTTTGGCAGCTGCTAGTATGTAAACCCCTCCAGCAGCTACAACCCACCCCCCTAAAAATCTTCTCCCCTCTCCAAGGAGACTCAAGAGCTCATCTGCTACAGAGAGGTAATATAAAGGTATCCAATTCCAAATTAATGTAGAATCTAAAGATTTTACAGTAAGGCTATTGGAGGAATTAAGGACATCAGGCAATATAATCTTTTTTAATGAAGAAGAAATCTTGTAGATAACAGTATAACATTTTTTAGGGGAACAGTTCAGAAAGATCTACCCGTTTTTAATTACAAATGAAATGTGATTATTTTCGAGCTTGTGATATTGCTAGTGAGTGAAATACTGCATTGATGCATAAATGCTATCTATGCCCTTGCCAAGATGTTTGGGTAGTAGATATTTAGAGAGGCTCTTTCCCAATGATTTCAATAGCCACGATGGTAACACAGCAAACATTTTTGCAGATATTAATTCTGTTTTTATAATTTCATTGCTGATCTAGAAGGACCTTCAGTGGCCTTTATGCAGAAGACTAAGTAGTAAAGGCAATTGATTTATTAGGCAGAATATTGTATACAACAAAATCTTCACAAATGAGAGTAACAGAAAGGTGTGAAAACAACCTTGATCTTTGTAAAATTTATTCTCACCAGTCCCCCAAAAACATCAGTTTGTTTCTATGGCAAGCTCTTTGCTATATACAAATATTTGTACTATGGCTTCTTTAACAGTATATGTTTGTAAAGAACACAATTTAGCAATATTAGTTCAATTGAAAAGCCTTCCAAATTATCCATTTTAATTTTGGAGGCTGAGTAGTTTTAATTCATACGTTTATTACTTTTCCCCTTCCATTCCTAACTCTCCTAGTAAATACATAAATTCATAAAGTAGTCTGAGTTGCTGTCAATATCAAGAAAAAAGTTTAAAGTCTTTAATTTTTATTGAACTATGTTCACATTTTTAAAAAAGGCATGCCCCTACTCCCAGTAATTATACAGGAGCAGGTTTGTATAATTGTTCTTATAAATGATCAGATCTTTAAACATATATGCATGCCATGACATCTAACTGCATCTTTCATTTTTCTCTTTGATTTTTAGAAGTAGTTTGTGCATATGTGTGTCAGGCAAAGGGGAGTATTGAGGTAATTCAAGTAGATTTTCGCTGCTCAGATTTTGTTTGTGCAGATGTAAGTCAGTATACATGGGTCCCACATATGCATCATAATATATTTAATGACTGGAATAGATAATTATAAAAGAAACATCAGAATGTCTTGACTCTTAAACTTTACTGGTATGTTGCTTATGAATCTATTAAGATGTTCTTTAGTTTGATAAGCAGATTCAAAGTCTGGCACTGTAGTAATTTGTCATGCTATTTAGCCTTTTTTTGTGTTTAGTTTGTCACAGGGTTACATAACTGCAGTACTGAAAAAGCAAATGTCAGAAATGTTTTCATTACCTCTTCCCCACCCCCAATCTGTTTGTGTGAATCAATCAAGAAAAAAAGCTACAACTTGACATCTTATTGTTTATGTAATACAAACAAGAAGTCAAATTCTATTCTGACCAAAAATGCAAGGCAAGCTACCTAGGTGGATGGGTACAGACAGTAGCAAATGAGTTGGCTGTGTTGAAATCCTGCTGGCTAAGGTGGAATTCCTGTAAATAGGTGTAGAGGAATCACCACAGGGCTCACTTTGGTTGCTCAAAAGAGCTGGAAGCACCCCTGGATACAACATCCTGCATCTGTAGCACATACACTAGATGTGCCTTCTTACTAGAAGACCACTTCCTCTTGAGGGCCTGGTATGTAGGTTGTATCACCTGCAGAAGTGACATCTCATCTTTCTTTCTTTTGCTTTAAGTGCTTTGGAGTGATATTTCCCTCCTGCTTGTTTTCTGTACCAGTTTCACCCCCAGAATAACAGTGGTCAGGACCTAGATCTAAGCCCATATGCTCTCTATGTGCAGAAATTTTGCTTCCTTATCATTTTAGGTTAGTAAACCTAAATAAAATTAAATTATAAAACTTTCATAGACAATATTTCTGGATAATAACATTATTGTTTTTAAACAGATTGTCTTTGAATTTCCCGTTTTTCATTTGTCTATGTTACTATTTCTGATATTGCAGCTCCAGTTATCAAATTTTCACTGTTATTTTTTTATATTGAGATTCTAATTTCGTTATTTTTAATTCCTTATTGAAATCAAATTATATGTATAAAGTGGAGAAAAATAGTTATACATACTGCATATTTTATATAGCTTTTTTCTCACATTCCTAATAATGGACCCAATTCTGGATGCCTTAAGCAGGTGAAAGTCCCATTGATAATAACAGGTGTGCTGGATGTGCCAAGAATGCAAGATCAGCCTATAACCATGATTGAAATAACAACATACATTACCTTTGATTTAATTAAGGAAGCTGGGCAATTAGAAATTAAATTTAATGGGTAAGCTTGTTTTAAACATAATTAGAATTGTAAATATTGGTCACACATCATGAAAGGTTGAAATTCTCTTCTTTCCATTTTGTTCTGTCTCTTACCTGGAGGTGTTTTAAAACAACTAGAGCATGGCTTTTAAACTCCCTTGTTATACTTTGTCATTTTGTAGCAGGAGACTGGACCAAATGTCTTCTTTCCTCTTTCTTTTTAGAGGATTCCTATTGTAGAGGTCTTTCATCATGGTAACTTTATTCTCCCTGGTTCTTTCAATTTTTGTTTAAGGTTACAGAACAGAACGATCCCTCTGCAGAGCTCCTCAATCCAAATTTTGTTCTGTAGTTTATTATGGTGCCATCAGACTATTGCATCTGCACCTTTTATGTGTGTCTGTTACTTCTGCATTCATACTATTTCATATTCAGTTTATTTCTTTTCCCACTTTCCACTGTAGCTCAGTTCTTTCCCTTCCAGATTTTGCTTGAATCAGTTCTGTTTGCTTTTCCACATACACTCTCTACTGCATTCTTCACTGTTTATTTTCCATCATGTTGAAAATCCATGTCCTGTGCTGTAACTTCTGCAGTTGGCATTACTCTAGGAGTACTAGAGCAGCAACATGGTGAAAAGATATTGTAAGATGGGGAAATACTGTGAATATAGGAAGAGCTGCAAAGTTAAGGATCTGGGTAGGATGCAACCACCATCAAGGTATGGGAGAACACTCATGTTGCCATTTTAGTTCAGACTCATTCATGTAGAAAAATGCTTATTATCTTGTGAAATGTCAAAGTGCTGAAAAATGTCAGAGTCTGAGGGTGCAGTGCACTTTAAACAGAATGAAATTATGGGAGCAAAAACATGGCTGCACCAACTACTGAAATCACTGTTCTTGTTTATCGGATCCAAATTCTTTAGACAGTGTTGCAAATCCATATTAGTTGTGCTAGTTGACATTATTTATTTTACATTGGTGCATCTTAATAATTATGATTTAAAAATTTTATAGCAGAGACTATCTTGAGGACATTTTAGTCTATTTCCTATTAATATGATCCATAGGATAATAGAAAATGGGAAAAAAATAAAATGAATAAAAATAGGAATGAAGCAAATTGTCAGTGGTGATCTCATAACTGGAAGACTTAGCAAAATAAATGATGTTTAAGGAGGGAGTTGGAAGAGAGGTATTTTGCTCACTGAGAAGGGGAAAGTTGTGGCAAGGGTAGGCCTGATATGATGTTTTGCACTGACTTTTAAACTAACATACATTTATATGTAAGTATATAAAGGTATCCATCCAACAATCTTTCTAATAGCTAATTTTCTGAGGAGGCTAGAGAACAGATTATTCTAGTTAAAATAAGAAATTTACAATTGACTTCAAGTAAATAATTTTCACATAACTAATTATAAATAAGTAAGTGTACAGTGCTAAAAATAATACTGTCTCAAATTCGGGCACCAGAAACATAGGAGACAGTCATATCCTGTCTGAATGTGTTTGACCATAAATTAAGCAATTCTACCCACAACACATCCCATGTCAGTAACTTTGTGGAGCCAAGACTATACAGAACAAACAGAAGAATTTGTGCTAAGTTTGTTCAGGCATTTGCAGAAACAAGATTTTGTTACACTTTAGCTGATGTAATTTATTGAGGTAATGGTATCTGAATAATTTCCTTCAAGGAAAAAAAATGCACTTTAAAACACCTAGCTCTTTTGAAAGCAGTTTCTGTGATGTGAGTTAGTGTTACTATGCTGTTTTTAATGGATGATTAATTCAAAACATTATCAGTGTTTTCATAGTTCCACTATATAGTTCACTAAATATTGGGGTCCTATGAAAGGTTCACTATTAATTTCTTCATGCTTGCCCGTCTGTTCTCATTAAACTCAGTGGGAGATTTCCCATTCATTTTAATGGGAGCAGGACTGCATATCATCTTGTTAGAGAAGAAACAGGGAACCCAGGAGCGGATGGGGTAAACGGAACTGCTTTATTGCCCATGCACATTAACTTTGGACCCCCTCCCCACGTTCCCCCCCCCCCCCCCGACACAACATTTTGAGTGGCAACAATTTGGCACCAATTACACCCTTTTATTTATTTTAGTATGTTAATTTACACATTTATTACTACTTTCCTTAAACCTTATTTAGTAATGTTAACTCCCATATAATTAATATTATTAATAAGCGGATGATAAATACAATTATACCCACTCCTGTTTATAGTTTACTGTTTTTTAGTTAAATCAGCATTACATACTGTCTTAATCAACAAGTTATAAGGAGGGGGAAAGAATTCTGACCCTGAAAGTATTTTTACAGAACAAGTGCGAAGACAAAACAAAGACACAGTTCAGTGCAACCATCTTTTGAGGCTGCTAGGACAAAAGGGAAAAACTTGTTTAAAGGGCAATGCCTGGTGTGACCCCTATTCATGTTTACATATCCCAACATGTCATTCTCATTCAAATAACAGTGATTGTGTCCTCTTGTGGCAAAAAGACCAAATCACAGTGAACTATAGTGTATGGTTACGTGAACCTACATTTTGACACCTTGCCTTATCTAATTATAACTGTTCTCTTAGTTGTCAGACAGTTGTAATTAGAAATGTCTTCCCACCCTACCTCCCCAAAACTCATAAAAACCAAAATATGGTTGTACATTTTCCTTTTACATGAATTTAGTGCTTTTCAAATATACTTGATAGACCTAGAAACTAAAGTCCTTCATATACCCAAAAAGCCATTGTGAGACATGATCAGTGGCACTGCATAGCTCTCATAATGCTCCAGCAACATGCTTCCATACTGGCAAGGATAAATGGTGAGCATTAGAGAGTAGTAGAGGCTTTTCTACTCTACAGTTTTGATGACAAAAGTCAACTGTCATAGACAAAACCGTGGAGATGTACATAGTGCAATGTCACTGGAAGTAGCAAATCTCTCCTTTTGCTGACACAAAAGTACCCCAACAACTGTATAGCTTTTTGCAGCAAAATTATAGTGACAGTGTCACTGTGGACACCAACCTTGGTTATGTCACTGTAAATGGCCTCCAGGAGATGTCCCACCATGCCCATCCTAACCGTACCCAGGTACACAGGCTGCTGTCCCTCTCCCTTTAAAGGCCTGGACATTTTTGAAATTCCACCTCTTGTTTGCTTGACATGGACAGCTCACATTCCATCTTTTCAGCTGACCCCATGGTGGCTGAGTGCAGCACATGGTCTCCCACTTGGAGCATACCTAAGATGTTGGAGCTGCTTGTATTTTAGGGAGAGGAGGCTGTGCAATCTCAACTCCTCTCCAGCCATAGGAACTTCAATAACTACAGTCACATGGCTTATAGTATGTTTGATAAGGGCTATGAAAGGGACAAACAAAAGTGTCCTGCAAAGATAACAGGAGATGTGGAAGGGGTACCAGAAGGCAAGGGAGTCAAGCCATCACTCTAGTGCTATGCCAAAGACCCACTGCTTCTACTAAGAGCTGGATACCATCCTTGGTGGGTACTTTGGCAGACTGGAGACATCAGTCAGAAGAATCAACCAAGGACGAAGTCGCAGACAAGATGTTGAGTTGAAGAATGATGTGGCGCACACAGCAGGGTCATCCGATGGTGTGGCAAGTTAACACTTCTTTTCTACATTGGAGGGTGGGGAGTTTAGCCCAGTCCCAGAAGCCTACATGATACAGGAGAGCTTTGGTAAGTAATCTTTTTGAGCTCATGCTGCTCGGTTTTATGCCACAGCACTGTCCATTGCCTTGTATATTCTAGAAGCGGGTGAAAGGATGTATGTACAAAACTAGTTGTGTTTGTGTGTCTTTCACATTCTGCTGTGTATCTAAGCAGTGCTGTGGAACAGTATGTAATGCATACTATAATTTCACAGAAATCCTTCAGAGAAATCTCTAGGAAACTTTCCTGGACATACTTGCCAATCCTCTGTTGAAGGTTCCTTGATTTTGTTCCTTCCCCCATTTTAGGAAATATTCCTGCACCAATCCGCAATCATTTGTGCAGGGACCAAAGCAACGCACAGGTGAGCGACATAGGGACTGGGTCTGAAGCTGCATTCATGAAGGAGTCAGGAGATGCAACCTTGCTGTCTTGTTTACCCTGAGAAGTGAAATATTGGCTTCAGTGATTGCTGCCTGTGACAGAATTTACAATATTGTGCCTAGTTGACTACAGTGGTTCCCTTAAAACAGTGGTCCCTAACTGTTCGGGGCTGCTGGGTGCCTGTGGGAGGAGCCACTCACGCACTGGGTGTCCGGGGGCGGGGCCGCCCACGTGCCCGGGCCCGGCACCGCACATGTGCTGCGCGCCCGGGCAGGGGCCGCCCACACGCCCTGCACTCGGGGCCGACACCACGTATGTGCCATGCGCCTGGGCCAGGGCTCGCCCACGCGTCCTCGGCCGGCACTGCACATGTGCTGTGCTCCTGGGGCAGGGACCACCCATGTGCCGCGTGCTGGGGGCGGGGCCAGCCCAGATGATTCGGCGGGTGCACATAAATGCCCCGGTGGGCGCCATGGCGCCCGCGGGTACCACGTTGGAGACCACTGCCTTAAAAAAACACCAAGACTCTTTGCCCCATCTTGACAGACACAGCCTTGCTGAACTCACTCTGGGTACGACTAGACTGCGGGAGGCTTTTGGGATACCAGAGGTATCCCGAAAAACTTCACCATGCCCAGGGAACAGGTTTGCTCTTCCACATTTTTTTGCAGAAGAGCAAATGCGCTCTTTCAGAAGCCCCTGTATTCCTCGTTCTACTAGGAAGAAGGAGGCTTCTGAAAGAGGTTTTTTTTTTCTGACATTTGACCCAGTCTAGACAGGCCAAATGTCAGAAAAGCCTCTTCCGACAAAAGAATCTGAAAAAGACGTGCAAAATGTGCTATGCATTTTGCATTCCTTTTTCTGACAATAACTTGTAGTCTAATTGTACCCCATGTTTAGGGCCTTAGCTGTGTTAGTCTGTAACTGAAAAAACTTAATAAATGGCCCTGCAGCACCTTAGAGACTAAAAATAAATATACATAGTGGTACAACCTACTTCTCCAGAAGAATGGAGCAAGAGGTACAAATAAATAGTAGAAAAAGAGGGGATGGATAGAGAAAGAGAAGGAAAAATAATCCTGTCAATTACTGTGTCTGTGATAAATGAGGCTAACAGAGTGGATTGTAAGTGTCTGATACTTAGCTTTGGATATCATTTGGGTGTTGAATGTAGCAGCCCACCCAGTTCGTGTCTTTGGTTAAAAGATTAAAAGTATCAAATTTGCAAATGAAGGCAAGTTCTGCAGCTTCTTTCTCCAGCTGGTTTTTGAAATTGCTTTGTAATAGTATTGTCTCTTTTAAATCAGTTAATGAGTGCCCAGGCAAGTTAAAATGTTCCCCAACAGGTGTCTGTGTGTTCTCATTTTCAATATCTGATTTCTGCTTAGGGCATTTGCTGAGCTGCGGGCTTGTTGAAAGACAGTGAGAAACTGATTTGTATTTTTTAACAGATATATTTGACTATAATGATTTGATGTGGTATATGCTTCTGTTTCTTGTTTCTTGTGCTTCTGCAGATGTGGTATTCAGGGGAACCCCCAACGCAATGGTGGAGTACCTCTGCCAGATAAGGAAGCAGCCAATGAGGAGTTAGGAGGACATGTTTTGAGAGGTACTGCAGTTCTTGGAGGCTGAAAGACAAGAACACAGGGAGTGGAGACAGACTTCAAAAGAATGGGCCAAGAGTAGATGATAAGTGATGGGGGAGCAAACAGAGATTTGAAGTCCCTAATCACACTGCAGGCAGAATTTATGCTTGTTCCATACAACCTGCAGCCAATACAGAACTGCTTTCCATGTCCTCCCCAAACTCCTTCCACATCTTCCTTGTAACTTCCTAGCCTTAGTACCCCATTTCCTCCATCCCCTTGAACAGCTTCCAAAATGATAGCTGGATTTACAGACAGCTATAGCGCCCACACTGCCCTTCATTGATATCTCTCTTTCCACCAAGCCTTTGTGTGTGTTGTTAATTGGTATTTAATAAAAAAAAAACCTACAACTCTCTGCAAGATAATCGGTCTTAGTCTCCTGCACGCGGTGGTTGCTGCCAAAATTAATACACAATGACAATATGATCATTTGATGAATACAAATCATGGTCAGGAATCAACGTTTTCATACAACATGGCAACTTAACAAAGCATGGCAGTATGCTTTATAGAAACGAACGTTATTGGAGTTTATTGTCAAAATAGTGCCTTAAAGCTTCCTTGATTCGAATTGCCCCACATTTTGCTTCTCTAATAGTCCTTGTATCTAGCTGCTCAAAATCAACCATCAGGAAATCCACCACCTATACTCCACCTGAGGGAAACTTTTCTCACCTTCAGCCTCACAAATATTATGGAGCTCACTGCTACGATCACAGGAATATTTTCCTTATTAAGTCTAGCCTGCCATAAAGGGTGCTTTTTAATGCCCCAAAGGCACATATCTCCAGTCATTCTTCACATCCTTAGCTTATTGTTGAAGCGTTCGTTGCTGCTGTCCAGATTTCCTATGTAAGGCTTCGTGAACCATGGGAGTAAGGAGTATTCTGGGTCTCCCAGGACCGTGATGTGCATTTCAGTATCCCCCATTGGAATCTTCTGGTCTGTAAAGAAAGTCCTTGCTTGAAGCTTTCCGTACAGGCCAGCTTTCTCGAATATGTGTGCATCATACACTTTCCCACACCACTGTGCCTTGATGCCAGTGAAATGGACATGCTGTTCCACAAGCACCTGCAATACTCTAGAGAAGTACCCATTTCTGTTCATGTACTGCATCACAAGATGGTCTGGAGCCAAAATTGAAATAGGCGTGTCAGCTATTGCTCCTTCTCAGGGGAATCCTATCACTGCTAGCCCATCTACTGTTTCATTCATATTGTCAAGAGTCACAGTCCTTCATAGCAGGATGCAATTAATGGCCCTGTACATTTTTGTTAGCATAACCTCTATAGTGGACTTGCTAACTCCACACTGATTTACAACCATCTAGTAACAGTCTGGAGTTGTCAGCTTTCACATTGTGATTGCCGCATGCTTCTGTATCAGGAAGGCAGCTCTCATTTTGGTGTCCTTGCAGTGCTGTGTTGGAACAGGTTCTGCTCACAGTTCCACAAAGGTGGCTCTCAACATCCAAAAGTTTTACAGTCGCCGCTCATCATCCCAGACTTGCATAATGATGGGATCCCGATCCTATAATTCGATGCTTGTTTCCTGAGTCTAAAAGCAATGGTCCACTATGCGCAGCTGCACTGTGAATGTCAAAAGTAATCTGATGCTGTTTCTTTCCAAGGTACACAGCAGGTCATACATCTTCTGATTCCTGTTTAGATTGGGTGTTCATGATATATTGCATGATCAGTTGTGATTTGTTCATAACAATAATCAGAACAGTAGAGAGCAACGCAGAATCCATCCTTTCAAACAGAGATGGTGGCTGCACAGTAAACAGAGATAATTAAAAATGCCGCAATACTCAGTTCCAAATCAGAGAGGCTTTGAAAGAAAGTTTCATGAATGGCCAGTTTTGACAGTCATGCACATTGCTCTCAACTGGCTCCCCTGCATTCAGTGTATTTGCCTGTAATCCCCTATCCCACCCCTGCAATACAAGCAATAAAAAAACTGTTGTTCAGAGATCATATATTTTTATTTATGGAAGACAGCAGAGTCAGAAAAGAAGTCCATGATGGGACGTGAAAAGGTGAGGGGAGTTGTGAGGCTGCCCTTGAGTTGCCCACCTCCCACATCCTGTGGCTCCTGAGGTAGAATCTGTGGAACTATATGAGGAGGGAAAGTTATTCTGCAGAAGGTGTGTGTGTGGGGGGGGGGGGCGGGGGTCCTCTCTAGGATTGCTGCCATGCACTCGATTACAGCTTTGATGAAAAGTTCTTGGCTCTCACTGACGGCTAGCTGGCCATATTTCTTTTCCAGCTCTTCCTCCTCCCCACAATCACCATACTGTCCTCTATGCTGCTGCCCTGACTGGTTTGAGCGGACTCCACAGTCTGGCTTGGGAAGCTGGTTGAATCCCCTCCCCCCATGATTGCATGCAGCTGGTCACAGAAGTGGCATGTTTGCAGTGATGCACCAGACTGTTTGCCTCCTTTTTCTTGTGATTGTGATCTGTCCCAGCAACTTTATTTTAAAAACATGGCACTGCTGGGAGTCCCTGGAGTATCCTTTCTCCACCAAGCACTTTGTTATCTTTACATAGATATTGGCACTTTACATAGATATTGGAGTCTTCTCTCCACAGCTCAATGAGGTCCAAGATCTCCTGCACACTCTATGCTGGCACTATTTTATGCCCCTGGGAACTGGAGTTTATGGAACTTGAACTCAAGGACATGTGTGATGCTCAGTTGTGCTGCCTGCTCTGAGGTGTGCTCGCAACGCTGACCATATGGGAAATGAAATTCAAACTTTCCCAGGGCTTTTCCTGTTAACCTGGAGAGCAGTAGAGGCGCAAGTTCTGGCCAGAGTGGTCACAGCAGGCCACTGTGGGATCAAGAACATCAACTTTCTCAATGCTGGTTCTACACTATAGTGAATTTGATCATGCAAGGTTGAATTTTGCATTACTCCTCATGAAAAGTAGGAGTTCCAAAATAGACTTTAGCAGCCTTTAAAGTCGATGGGATGTCTTTGGTAGTGTAGACTCATTGTTTAGAAAATCAACCATATGCAGTTAAACTCGATCTAAACATCTACTGTACACCAGGCCTTAGCTGCAGAAGGTGGCAAGTAGCAGAGCGGGATAGCTACCTACAGTGCACTGCTCTTTGTCAGTATTAGAGTGCCAACTGTGGATAGGCTCTGCTAACAGGAGTGTTGTGCGAACATGCACAAGCTATGTAATTATACCAGTTTTTGACTGTAGGCATAACTTGCACTGACAAAACTCTTTAGTGTAACCAAGGCCAGACTATGTGACTGTAAGTGTAGGCACTGTTTGCATTAGATAAATCAATCGGTGTAATATCAATCATTGGAATTAACCTAAGCGTATCTTTTCTGCTTCATCAGTTGAAGCTTTAAACTCCATGCAGTTCCTTTAACTGCCAGTAAGGACGTCAGATATAAGGGTGACTTTAATTGGTTTATATAGGAGTACTGCTCATCCTTTTGATAATATATATTTTCAATCACTACTGATTTATGGATGGATTTTAAGTAGCGAGCTAGAGAGAAAATGTTTTTGAGTCATAAGATTGTTAAAGTTAAAATGGACTAAAATAATCATTCTGATCAGCTACATAAAAAAAATAGAATTTCGCTTAATTATTCCTATATCTAGCCCAATAACTTGTGGTGGAATTAGAGCGAATATTTTAGAAAAAAAATCCAGTCTCGGTTTAAAGACTCCAAATGTTGAAGAATTTACCACATCTGTTAGCAAACTGTGCCATGGCTTAATTACCTTTACTGTTAAAAATTATATCTTATTTCTAGGTTTTGTATTTCCAGCCAGTCCCCAAAGTAATTTTTTTAAATTAAACTTAACCAGGCCACTTATTTAACACAGTCTCTGTAAAGCATCTGTAACCAGATTTCAATGTTTTAAGAAGTAATTACACTATGATAGCGTGCTACTGGAAATGAATCATTTAATAAAGGATCAGTTCTACATACTTAATACAAACATTTTTAATCCAAAAAAAAAAGTTAAATCATTCAAAATAAAATAGTATTGAATACAATTTAAAGGATATCTTCTTTATGGATGTTGAGACTATCTATGCATTTAATCATGAGTAATTTAAAATTAGAACATCTTGTTGATAAAAGTTGATAGTTCAGAGCAGAAGTATATTTGTATTCTTTGTATTGGTTATAGTTTAGAAGAAATAGTGAGCTTCTGAAAGGCTTATAAAGAATGAAATAGGAGATACTGTTTAACATAGGAGGCTTTTAGGGATTATTGCACATGGTTTTGATGGAATGTGACGTGTAAAAGGAGACTAATTTGGTCATGATGTAATTGGAAGAATTAATAAAATATAACATTGGACCATCTCAAATCTGCGTCACTAGTATCAATAGCTACTAAATATTCATTATGGCTAGCATTGCCCCCAAACTTATTTTTATAAGTATTTTTTAACTAACCAGCACATATCTGATTGGATAATGTTTCATTACAGCAGAACATATGCTGTATTTTGATAAGTGGTATCAAAAATTAATTTTATATGCATATTCTCCATAAATACATAAGTAGAAATGTTAAGTAACTCTTTGGAGCTTTATTCCCCTCTCTTTAAAAAGGCTTGTACAGATCTCAATTAAATGCAAAACCATGGATGTCTGGAAATAGAACGTAGTTTGAGAACTAAAATTTAAGGTGCTATGATTTATTTTTACAAGGAGAACAAAAGGGATACAATTTATTTTTTGTTCATTTGAAGTAAAACATTTTTAGATAGATGGGGCCAAGTTATCAGATGCACATGCTTTGGCATCTGTCTGGATGCATCATTGTCCTTGGGCAAAATCCAGTGGCTGTTGAAGTCAAAGGAAAGCCTCCCATTGACTTCAGTGGGCTTGGGATCAGGCCCCTAGCATGCATGCATGTAGGGTGTATGACATAGTGTGCATGTGATTTAATGCACACTTTCAGCCCCCGATCTATATCTTTTTTATCTTTTTTTTTTTTAAAGTTTGTCTCATGAATTCTCAACCAGGGGATCAGTTGTCAAAGGGTGGCAACCTCTTTACCATATTACTGAATGGAAAGTGCATCCTGATTGATCCCAGCTAGATGAGACGGAGGTTCCAATATAAAAAAAGGTAGAAAACAACTGACACACATTTTCTCTCTAGGGTATTTCTAATGTTCATAACAGTTTCAGTGTAATATACAAGTGCCCGAAAGAAGTAATGATAAGGTTTCATCTTCTTCCTCAGATATTGTGAATGGATCATCACTTACCTGTATTTTTTTCATTAAAGTTTACATGAGAAGCATCTAGATACATGGGGATGTGCTCTGAGTACATGAGACAAGAATTTGGCTATTTAGCCTAAGCTTTTTCTTAATTTTAAACTGATTTGCGGGGCCAAGGACTGTGCTTTTGTGTGTGTGTGGACAATACCTAGCACATGACAAGTGCTACTGGAATGCAGATACGTGAATACTAAATTCTACATGGTTAAGAAATTAACATTACTCATTCAAGATTCCTGCATAGTTACATTAACATGTAATTTGAAATTGTCAGGCCTGCCTTTGCTTCATCTCATTCCCTTTTAATCTGTATATTCATCTGCATTTCTTCTCTCAACAGCTCCTTTTCCTTCCTCCCTGTCTTTACTGCAAACTTTAAGACTATAATCTGTTTGGATCAGGTATCTTGATGGTTTATATGTTCTGTAACATAGTATGGTATGTTACAGAACATATGGTGCTACATAAATATTCATTACATAACATGATATATAATCATAGTTATTAATAGTATAAAAAGAAAACTATATCCAAGGATTCCCTGAAATTATATTAGAACAATCCATATTTGGTAGCAGTGATTGAATCCAGCTTCTGTGTAACTAAAATATATTTCAGGAGCTGGTTTTAGTTGTTGTTAGTTTTTTTTTCTTTTCTTTTTTGTGTTTGTTTTTATTTTTTACAAATTGTTTCTGCATATTGCTATTGCCTTCAGAAGGGCTGCTTCTGAAACAGAGTACAATGTCAGAAGTTCAGGTACTGCTGAGTTCTGTCTATCTGCTCTATCTATAAAGCTCTGTAAATCTATGGATATTTGCTTTATGTCATGAATATCTTCATCTGTGGATATGGACACAGATATCTGCCACTCGTTTTGATGGATATGGATGCAGATACAAATTTTGTATCGAGAACCTTGCAAAACTGCAGCTTGCAAAACTGCAACTATCTGTTTTAAATCCTCATCTGCAGATATGGATGCAGATATCTGTGCTCATTTTTGCGGGCTCTATCTATAGCTAGTTCAGGGGCCCCATTGCTAATATTGAACTACATTCAGAAGCTCTGTTCCTCCAAGCCTTGCACTTGTGTGTAGTCCCAAGACTTGTGTGCAATCTTGTGGGGCTTCAGGAGTGCAAGGGTCTGCATGTGTAGAAAGCTGATGTCAGGATCGGAGCCTGTATTCCCATTGACATACACACACCAAAATTTCATAACTTCTCATACAATGATAGCACATATAATTAACAGGATATTAATGTTCAACAGACCAAGACTTTTAAAATGATACCTCACAAAACATACTTTATACAAAACATATCATAATTATATGACAGTGGTGAATGTGGCGGTTCCAGGATGCTGCTTTGAAGCACAAGCGCTACAGGATGAGGATATAATGAGGATGAAAGGAAAGGAAGATCATTTGGGTCAAAGCATTCTGAACAGAATGAAGGAAAAAGAGGAGCGATAAGGAGGCTGAAAAAGAGAAAGTTAGACTCGTTTGTGGTAGAAAGTTACCAGAGCATAGAAATGCATTTTACAATAGAGAGACAGAGATAAGATGAATTTTGAAGATTTGTAGAGAAAATAATTGTTAGAACAGAAGAAGACTAAATCTAAGGAGTCTCAAAATAGGTACTAGGAAATGGAACGTTAGTAAAGGGGCAGCTTATACTTGTCATTTCCAATTGAACAGCTTCTCCCCATTGAATCAGTTTTCTTAAATGTCAGATTAATGCCAGTTGTTACCAGAGGAGAGACATGAATTGATTCGAGGCTGAGAGGATTAACTGATTTATGTGGAACGATTACAGTAACTAGTTAGGTAAATCATGTTCAAACGTGTGTGTCCCTTCTGTGAATAACATGAACATTTACAAATAAATGAAAAATGTAGAGTGAAGTAGATGGAGGGAAATGAAGGTGGTACAAAGGGTCCAGGAATGTTAGCTGAGTTATGTTTTGCTTGAATGTCAGGACACATTTCCATACAGAGGCTCCCATTTAGTGACTTGAGTTCTGTGTGAATCCAGGAGATTTTTTGTTTTTTGAAGGACCTTACATGATTAGGTCCATACCCATGTATTGAACTGTGTAATGCCTTGTCTGCACTTACCAGAAGATCAGCACTGTAGGGATTGATCTATTTAGTAGGTCTAGTAAAGACACGCTAAATCTACCATTGATCATGCTCTTTCAACTCTTGTACTACACCATATCAAGAACCATAAGGAGAGTCAATGGGAGAGTTTATCCTGTTGACTCCCAGCAGAGGAGATGCCATGATAACTAGATCTAAGATATGTCAATTCCAGCTATGCTATTCACGTAGCTGGAGTTGCATACCTTAGTTCCATATTGCTCCCTAGTGTAGACCTGACCTGAGTTCCATGACTTGGAAATGGGCTGAAGAATACACTGTGGGGAACAACGCTGCATTGAGCAGTCTGTATAGTCTTTGCCTTCAGTAAGTCCTATGATTCTTTGATCATATGATTGTTTATATTCTTACAGTCTTGCTTTTATAGCAGTATAACCCCCTTTCTGATGGGATCATAATTTTGAAGAATTTAAATAATACACAGTTCTGACCCTGTTGGATTTGAATGTACTTTTTGTTGTTTATGCCTCATTGCTCATGTCATTTACAAGCAGGATAATGCACCTGTAGTATTTCTGGTAAATTTCTACAACTTGACATGATCTTATTCACAGCATCCTCATCTTGACATAAAATCCAAGATGACAGTGCTGTGTATGAGCAGATAACATCAAACTCAGCTTGACTTTCTTACCTTGAGACAGCATTTGAATTTCAATTTCCAGCTAAGTTTCAAGCATCTCTGCTTAAAACTTAGATAGAAATTATAATTCAGGCAAAATCAGAAAATGGAAGAGTAAAACCTCTGGGCTGTAAAATTGGCTTGTCACAGGCGTGAAGAAACTTCCTTTCAATTTGAGGTCAAAAGAGAAGCAACATTAAAATCCAGATTTGTTTTTTTTCTGGGTTTCTTGCCTTCCGATTTGCCAATGCTATCTTTCAGAAGTAAAAGCCTGGTGCCTAAGCCTGAAGTAATGCACCTATTTTCCACAAGTAGTGGTGTCTTATTGGTTGGGGTAGATACTAAGCAAAGAAGGAGAAAGCAGTATTGCTAGTTGACATGTGCAGTGTGTGAGTAGGTTGGAAACTGAGAGGCACTCAGAAGGAACAAGTACAGCTGGGAAAGTAATTAGAAAAAATTAATTCCTTTCAGTTTCATATAATTATTCCCAGGCCATACCCCATAAAGATATTTGAATGTATTGGTAATTTTTATAAAGACTAATGGCAGGTAGTCCTAATTAGTTGTATTTTAGGGCTAATGTGGAAATACAATTATAGATTTTAGGTCTTAATAATGATATTTTGCATTTATAGTTCAATCTCCTATGAAATGTTGAGATCTGCAAATAAAACTGCTTTATAAAGGAGAGTGAATAGTAGTAGTCCCTTTTCAGAGATAAGGAAACTGGCACCCAGAAAAGCAAAGTGACTGACCCAAGGGCTCACATGCAATCAGTGGTAAAGTTTGGGCATTGAATCCAAGTCTCCTGGCTTCCAAACTAGGGCCCTCCCAGTGCACCACATTGCCAGGTATTGCAAGACAGGTATAACAGCCCCATCCAGTATCTTTGAGGATCATTGTTACAAATTAATAGATAAGTTATGTGTGATTCTGCTTTATGCTAGAGGGGAGGATTACTTCAGCTCTTCTAGGAACTAAAAGATAGTGGGGGATGATTAGGGTGAATGACTGAGACTAAACAAAAAAAATCTCCAGAGACAATGAAGAGGCTTTTGATATAAAAGGAGGAGCCTGAGCTGACTTGTGGCCCTCTTCCTGATCCAGCAAACTGACAAGACAGTCTGTCCAAGGGCTAAAACCCTCGCAAAAGTTTGGAAAGACTTTGGGCTACTAGGGCCACTTAAGACTGATGACCATTGGTAAACTTGTAGTATGTGTCTTGGAACATTTATTATTTTTATTGTAATGCTTGTACCTTAAAAATAAATGTGCTTGTTTAGAAAGAGCTTTGTGGAAACCGGTGTAGCCCTGGGAGTAAGGGTAAGCACAGGCACTGGTCTTTGGGCAGATGGTCTTCCTGGGGATATCACATTGTAAGGCAGAGGTGCCCTGTACACTGGTCAGAAGGGAGCTGTATAAAGATCCTTCCCCAGAGACTGGTGACAGATGGAGTCCTGAGACCTGAGTGGGCATTCCTCAAGTGGAGCAGGGAAGGAAGAATACCTACAGGTGCAGATATCCTGAATTGGTGACAACCTTTTGTGGGGGGATTTCAACATGCTTTGAAAAAAATATGAATCAATGTATTTGAAATCAAAGAATAAAGTAATTGAAATTAGAACACTATTTTATTTGTTAGCTACTAGGGACCTAATCTGGTACATCTTTACCAAGAAGACTAGTCCCATACAGCTAATTCTGGGGGTAGTTCATATAAATGAAAAACGTGGAAATTCTAAGCATCTTATACTTGGAGTTTAAAGAATTGGGACTGTGATGTTGTTAATTTCTTTTGTAAATAGAAAAAAAAGTATTTGTAGTAACTTTTTTAGATAATATTGAAGAGAAAAAAATATATAGAAGGAAATGGCTAACTTAAACCTACACTTTGAAATCTGAAATACACAGGGTGGTGATAATGAAATAGCCTTTCTAATATGTTTTCTTTAACCTCTCCCTGGAGCAAAGTCATTAGTGACCCCAAGAACAGATACACAATGTCTTAATATATTTGCAAAACAGACTTGTTATTTGGATTCCTTATAGAAGCGGTTTAAGAAAATGTTATGGTATGAAATTATGAACTGGAAGTGAAATGTGTTGCCAGAAAGATACCCTGGAGCCTTCCATAGGATGGTTCAGGATGGTCCCACACTTTGGGAGGCCTGGCAGAGGCCATCTCAACCATCCTATGTATGGTCCTGGTGCTGGGCAGCAGCAGGGCTCATCCCCAACCCCTCCCATCATAGCAGCAGGAGCTGGAGCTACCTGGCAATCTGCTCCACCTTGCTACCCTGTCCCAGCCTGCTGCACACGGCTTCTCCGTGATAGTAGGAAGAAGAGCACCTCGATACCAGGATGCTCTTCTTCCTGTTGCTGTGGAGAAGTGCGGTGGGCTGGCAGAGTGGAGCAGGGTGCCAGACCACTCCAATTTCTGCTGCTCTCTGGGGGATTGGAGCCACCCCCCCTCCTTGCCCAGGGCTCAGCAAAGTCTGTCGGCAGCCCTGAGGCGAGGTAGCTATTCTCCTTATCTCTAAATGTTAATAAAGCTGTCCATGTACCTCAGACACTAGCCTGTCTATATATTCATTTTGCTGTTTTTTGTTTTGAAATTCCTTTTGTTTTTTTTCCTAGTTAGGCCTATGTTACAATGATATAATAAATGCAGAGTTTATCACTCACAAATGGTTGGATTAAAATTGTATGCAATGTTGCTGTAGCTATGTTGATCCCAGGCTATTAGAGAGATTGTCAAAGTGGATGAGGTAATATCTTTTGTTGGACCAAATTCTGTTGGTGAGAGAGACAAGATTTTGCATTTACATAATGTAAGTTTTGCCAATTTAGGCAAAATTGGAATGATTTTTCCAATTTTGGCTGGCCATCTCCCTGGAGGCTTCATCACATGACATAATTTTTAATTAAATATTAATCTTTAATTCCTGGAGACATCAGGACAATCCTGGAAGGTTGGCAGCCCTACAGAGAGACTTCTTCAGGCTTGAAAGCTTGTCTCTCTCACCAAGAGAAATTGATCCAATGAGGAAGATTACCTCAGCAAATTATTTCTAGATTAAAATTGTCCCTATACCAATGGTTTCTAATGTACAGTGGAGGAACAATGAAGTCCCAGGTTATTTTCTCATTTGAGTTTGAACACAGTAGCCATCTGTGGGGGAAAAACAGCAACAAGTCTGCTCACATTTGTGTTCTTCATGGTAGAATACATACATAGCAGAACTCTCCTGCAGAGTATAGCTGGATGGCATGGCATGCAGGCTTTGTGGAAAGTCATACTTTACAAATAATCCTTCCCTGGGGTAGGGTAAAAGATTTATTAAGTGGTCTGTTTGAGCATGAGTAAAGGAAAGGGAAATCATAAGCAAGGAACATTTCAGAATGCAGTTCAATAAACAGGCACAGTTAGTCACCTTCTGGCTAATCCATGGGGAGTGCCTGAGATTTGTCACTGTAATACAATAGTTTAGGTGCTATTATCTGCTCCTGCTTGTTTCAGGAGGGAATGGGTGTGACAATGGAAGAATGGCTGAACCATTTAAAAGACATTTTAACAGATAAGATTCTAGAGCTGATCGATTAAAAAGTACATTCTTTATGACGAGAAGAGCCTGCCTGTTTTGTTCTTTTCCATAGTCACAGGCCTCCCTGTTGCAATTTGTAGGTTCTTTGGATCTCAAACTGTTCTAAACTAAATAAAAGCCTAAAAGTTATGTTTCTAGTGGAAATGGATTTTAATTTGGCTGGAATTGAATCAAACCATTTGGCTGTATAAAGGGGCTGAGTCACTTGACTCCCATTTTTCCTGAGACACTGCAGCAGCACGTGCCTGCACATGACCTTACAGTCTCTGATTGATCCAAGCATAGCAGATCAACAGAGAAGACTAAATAGAAAACTAGCTCCTTCCCAGCTCTTTGTTGACAGAGCACATGGATAAAAACCTCTGCCGGTTTTGCAGTTTGGGACAGTCCTGCACCGTGCTTCCCAGAATGGAATTTCTCAAGCCTTTGCTTCACTTGGCTAGTAGATAGCTAAACCAGGTCATGCTAGAAAGGGAGTTAACTCCAGCAAGCAAATGGCAAATACTAGCATTCTTCTGCAAGGAGCTTGTGGAGCAGTGGTCCTAGAGCAGTTTGTCTAAGAAAACTGTCAGTACTGTCAAGCCTATTGAACCTACAATCACTATTGGTGACCTGTGATCCAACAATGGGTCCCCTGTCTCCAAGTGCAAGGCCATTGAAGGAAGACAAACAGCCAAAGGTCCAGGAGACCACTTTGATGGTCATGCAATTTATCTAGAAGCCAGAAAGTTCAAATCATTTCTACCCCATTCATAAACAGCTGCTCCTTTCTATTTGGACTTCTCAAGCAACATTTTTCTATTCCAACAGTTCTATAGCTAAAGCATTTAGGAGATAAAACTCATTGTTTGTTTCTTTTCTATCAGCTGTCTATAAAGAGGACAGTGGCCCTACAGTTTTTGATATCTGAAGTGCACAAGAGAAAGTTTGTCTTTTCCTTTTGCGCTTAAGGCAGATTCCTTAAGGGTATGTCTAGATTGCGGTGCTATTTTGGGATACCAGAAGTATCCTGAAATGGTGACGGCATGTCTTTAAACACTCCCGCTATTTCCCAAAATAGCAGGCCCGCTATTCTGGCGTCCCTTTAACATTACAGGATTTGTCGGAATTGTGCCTTCTTCTGTAAACAGCGCCAAGTTTCTGAATAGGCTCTTTCAACCTAGACTCAGAATAAGCTACGCAATTTGCATAGAACAAATTGCTCAGCTTATTCCAACAGAAGGGTACTATCTAGACGCACCCTAAGAGTGGTAGCAGAGGTTTGAGGGGAGTGATACACTACTTAAGAAAAAATCTTCAAATCAGCTTCCTTACTAAGCATGTATTCCTTCGTAAAATAGTGCACACTGATTTTGAAAGTCTCTGTGGATGCTGTTTATTTGTTTTGAAAGGATGGGATAATTTTGCACTCAGAACTGAGGTGAATCAGGAAACAGCCTGTATGTCTATTTAAATTTTGGGTTATATTAAGTTGAGTTATTCTCCCTCCCTGAGTTCTTTCTCTGAAAGCTGCAAATTGTCTTCTGCACACTATGGCTACGTCTAGACTACAGGCTTTTGTCGACAGATACTGTCGTCAAAGCCTCTGTCGACAAAGAGCGTCTAGACTACAGCCAGTTATGTGGACAAAGCAAGCCGCCTTTTTGACAGTGAGTGTAGACGTTCTCTTTTGAAAAAGCACAGTGTGGATGCAATAATGCCTTTTGTCGACATAACTCTGTCGACAAAAGTCGTTATACTTCATAGAATGAGGTTTACCACTATCGACAAAACTACCACGTTCTGTCGACTTACTGTCCATAACACAATGGTAGTGTAGACGCAGGTATAGTTTTATCGACAAAACACTGTAGTCTAGACACACCCTATATGGCCTGAGGACATTACTGCTTGGTAAAGCACATGTACAGAGCATGTGGGATGATTGTTGGACCAGGAAGGGTATTTCTATACAGGGAATAGGCTGCAGGCTGTCCACTGATGTACCTTGAATTGAGTTTTGGGACCAGCAATTTCTCAATTTTCATTGGTACCTTCTCACTATGTCTACTAACAACTATTCATCTCTTTGTTTAGTCAAATAGAAATAGGAATTTTCTTTGCCACAGTCCTCTGACAGAAAGAATCACTATTTGATTCAGTGCCCAAGACCATAACAAGGTCTTCAACAGCAGTGCAAAATGTACACTGGAGATCCAGTCTGACATTTTAGGATAGGTAAATAATTGCTGCATTACTTATGCCTATTCCTTATAGTATAAATTTAAGTATAGTGACAAAATGCTACTGAGCATTTTTAGCTAATCTAATTTTAGCTTGCTAGGTATTTAAAGAGCACTTGGTTGCCATGGTACCAGGTCCTAGATATGGCATTTAGTATTTATAGCATTTATATATAGTATAGTGCTATTCAGACATTAAGTAACTGTGCTATAGGTAATCTAAATCTGTATCCTTAATATCCATGAAGCAACTCACAACAGTTGAGCTTGCAACTGGAGAACTTCCAGAGTTCACTTCCAATTTCATGTATTACCCTGAAACACCACAAGATAGGACTGCCAATTGTCTAATCACACAAACCAAACAATCTTGCCACACTCCCTCTCCCACCCATTCCCTGAGCCCCTGCCCCACTCCTTCTCCAAGGCCCCATCATGCTCACTCCATCCCTGCTCCCTCTGTTGCTTGCTCTCCCCCATTTTCACTCACTTTTCACCAAGCTAGGGCAAGGGTTGACGTGCAGGAGGGGATCTGGGGTGCGGGCTCTGAGAGGGTGTTTGGATGCTAGAGAAGACCCAGGTCTGGGATAGGTGGTTGTGGTGCAGGAAGAGGTTTGGCATTTGGACTTTGGGCTAAGGCTCAAGGCTGGGGTGGGGATTGGAATGGTGGAGGGGGTGAGAGATGCAAGCTCTGGTAAAGAATTTGGGTGCAGGAGGGAGTTTATGATGGAGCTTGGGATTGAGGTGTAGGAGAGGGTGAGGAGTGCTGGCTGCCTGCGGGCTGGGCAGGGGGTTGCAGAATGGAGTGCGGGGTGCAGGCAATGGTAGGGTGTTTAGGTGTGGGAGGGAGCTCTGGGATTGGGTAGAAGGTTGGAGTGTGAGAGGGGTAAGGGATGTGAGCTCTGGGAGGGAGTTTGGGAGCAGGAGGAAGTTCAGAGCTGGGGCAAGTCATGATAGGTACAGGAGGGGGTATGGAGTGTAGGGTATGGCTGGGTGGGCAGTTCCCTGTTGGTGGTGCAGTGGGACTGACAGACTCCCTGCCTGCTCTGTCCCTACAGACGCAACTGGCTACACCCTACTTCCCTGGGTGGAGGTGGAGGGGAAGGAAGCTCTGCACACTGTCCGTGCCTGCAAGCAAGGCCCCCACAGATCTGACTGGCCGCACTTCCTAGCCAATAGGAGCTGCAGAGTTGGTGCTTGGTCTGGGTACAAGCACTGCCTGACTTTTAGCAGTTGAAAACCTCCTGGATTGGCTGTAGTAGTCTTTGGAAAGTACAGCCTGATTCCTAGCCAAACCAGGAGGGTTGGCGACCATACCAAAAGGTGACACAAGCAAATGCTTAAGTTTTCTTTAGGGCAGTAGCTAGTGTTACAGTCACTTGAACGCTCTTTATAGATTTGCTGAAGAATACGGCACAGTTAGAAAAACTACAACAGGATTCAGGGAAACCAAATACAGTGGCTCTACCGTCATATTGAAGGGGAACAGACACATTATAAAATTATAAATGTTTCTTCACACTTCAGGCAACTAAACTGTATCGCACAGTGAGCTTAGGACTTCTTTCTACAAGGAGGGGAACATGACAACCACAAGACAACAGACGGTGTTCAACCCAGTGTTTTTGCTTTTCAGCTCAAAGTTAATTACTAATATCCCCTTCTGTGTGAATAATGGGCTAAATTCAGGCTTCTTTTCTATTGTGCGCCAGTGCATGGGTAGGAGAGGCTGCCAAATTGAGTTCAGTTTTCCAGTGAAATTGGGGCTTCCCCATAACCTTTGCTTAGGCCCGCTGATGGCGGGGGGGGGGGGGGGGGGAGACAAGGGAAACAAATGCCTGAGGGCCTAGTGATGGACAAGGCAGAACTGGGGGAGGGAGGGGGAGGCATCAGTGAATTAGATGACTATATACAAATGCAAGAAGTATGGGGAATAAGCAGGAAGAACTTGAAGTGCTAATAAATAAACACAATTATGACAGTTGATAACACAGAGACTTGGTGGGATAATTCACATTATTGGAATATTGGCATAGAAGGGTACAGCTTGTACAGGAAGGATAGGTGGGGGAAGTGGAAGAGGTTTCACCTTATATATTAAGAATATCACTTTGACTGAGGCCGAGATGGACATAGGAGACAGACTTGTTGAGAGTCTCCCAGTTAGGTTAAAAGGGTTAAAAAACAAGGGTAATGTAATGTTAGGCGTCTATTACACACCACCTACCCAGCCAGAAGAGGTAGATGAGCCTTTTTTAAAATAACTAACAAAATAATCCAAAGTGCAGGATTTGGTGGTGATGCGGGACTTCAACTATCCAGACATCTGTTGGGAAACTAACACAGCAGGGCATAGATTATCCACCAAGTTCTTGAACTGCATTGGGGACAATTTTTTTATTTCAGAAGGCTGAGAAAACTACTGGGAGGAAGCTGTTCTAGATTTGATTTTTAACAAAGAGGGGGGAACTGGTTGAAAATTTGAAAGCTTGGGAGAAAGTGACCATGAAATCATAGAATTCATTATACTGAAGAATAGTAGAAGGGAGAATAGCAAAATAAAGACAATGGATTTCAGAAAGGCAGATTTTAGCAAACTTAGAGAGCTAGAAGGAAAGGTCTCATGGGAAGCAAGACTAAAAGGAAAAACAATTGAAGAAAGTTGGCAGTTCTTAAAAGGGACATTATTAAGGGCCCAAAAGCAAACTATTCCACTGCGAAGGAAAGATGGCAAGAGACCACCGTGGCTTAACCAGGGGAATTTACATATGAAAACTAGACCAACTTACAAAGGATGAATAAAAGCAAATAACACCGGTATGCAGGGGCAAGATTAGAAAAGGAAAGGCACAAAATAAGCTCAATCTAGCTAGAGACCTAAAGGGTAAGAAGAAAACATTCTACAAATACATGAAAAGCAAGATGAAGACCAAGGACAGGGTAGGCCTACTGCTCAGTGAAGAGGGAGAAGCAATAACAGGAAATATGGAAATGGCAGAGATGCTTTGTTTCATTTTCACCAACAAGATTAATGGTGACGGGATACCTAACATAGTGAATGCTAGTGAAAATGGGGTAGATTTAGAAGTTAAAATAAAAGAACAAATGCAAAATTATTTAGAAAGGTTAGATATCTTCAAGTCACCAGGGCCTGATGAAATACATCCTAGAATACTCAAGTAACTGATAGAGTATCTGAGCCTTTAGCTATCATCTGTGATCAGTCATGAAAAGTGGGAGAAATTCCAGAAAACTGAAAAAGGGCAAATATAGTGCACATCTATAAAAAGGGAAATATGAAACTATAGACCAGTCAGCTTAACTTTTGTGCCAGGGAAGATAATGGAGCAAATAATTAAGGATTTCATCTGCAAACATCTGGACAATAATAAAATGATAGGTAACAGCCAGCATGGATTTGTAAAGAACAAATCATGTCAAACCAATCTGATAGCTTTCTTTGATAGGATAACGTGTCTTGTAGATAAGGGAGACGTGGTGGATATGATATACCTAGACTTTAGTAAAGCATTTGATGTGGTCTTGTGTGACCTGCTTATCAATAAACTAGGGAAGTACAACCTAGAAGTGGCTACTATAAGGTGGGTGCATAACTGGCTGGATAACCATTCTCAGAAAATAGTTATTAATGGTTCATAATCATTCTGGAAAAGCATAACAAGTGCGGTTCTGCAGGGGTCTGTTCTGGGATCTGTTCTGTTCAATATCTTTATCGACTATTTAGATATTGGCATAGAGATTACGCTTATTAAGTTTGCAAATGATACCAATCTGGGAGGGGTTGCAAGTGCTTTGGTGGATAGGGTCATAATTCAAAATGATCTGGACAAACTAGAGAAATGGTCTGAGGTATATAGAATGAAGTTTAATAAGGACAAATGCAAAGCACTCAACTTAGGAAGGAACAATCATTTTCACATTTATAGAATGGGAAGTGACTGCCTAGGAAGAAGTACTACAGAGAGAAACCTAGGAGTCATAGTGAACCACAAGCTAAATATGAGTCAGCAATGTGACGTTGTTGAAAAAAGGCAAACATGATTCTAGGATGCATTAACAGGATTGTGGTGAGCAAGACGCAAGAAGTAATTCTTCTTCTCCACTCGGAGTACAAGGGTTTAAGAAGACTCTGCACTTATTAGGCCTCCGTTGGAGTATTGTGTCTAGTTCAGGGCACCATATTTCAAGAAAATGTGGAGAAATTGGAGAAGGTCCAGAGAAGAGCAACAAAAATGATTAAAGGGATAGAAAACTTGAACTATGAGGGAAGAGTGAAAGAACTGGGCTTGTTTAGTTTCGAAAAGAGAAGACTGAGAGGGTACGTGCTAGCAGTTTTCAAGTACCTAAAGAGTGTGTGACAAGGAGGAGGGAGAAAAATTGTTACCCTTGGCCTCTGATGATAGGACAAGAAGCAAAGGGCTTAAATTGCAGCAAGGGAAGTTTAGGTTGGACATTAGGAAAAACTTCCTAACTATGAGGATGGTTAAACACTGGAATAACTTGCCTAGGGAGGTTGTGGAATCTCCATCTCTGGAGATATTTAAGAGCAGATTAGACAGACATCTATCAGGATGATCTAGATTGTGCTTAGTCCTGTCATGAGGACAGGGGACTAGATTTGAAGATCTCTCAACCCTTCTAGTTCTAATATTCTATCATTAAAAAGGGTCTGAGGCTTCAGCTGCCGCTACTGTGTCCGTGGTGGCGCCTTAAGCCCTGTATCCTAAATTGTCACTGGAGCTTTGTGCAAAGCATTCTGGACGACTCTAAAGACCGGGAGGGGGCAGTGTGGCATGTTCCAGCCTGTGCTGAGCGCTGACTGCCCCAGCCTTGCCCCTTCTGTCCAGGGCCATGCCCTTTTTGGGAGTGTGGAGGCCCCCTTCAACCCCACCTTGCCCAGAGGCCTGGCATGCCTTTGTTCTATTCTGCAAATTGTCCATGTTAGAAGCTGTGGAGAGGCTTATTGTTGGTGGCAACATCAGCAGATTTGGTGTGAAATTCTCTGGCTTCAGCCATCCCATTTCTCACAGAGATTACATGTATTTTACATGGAGCATTCTGCATAGGGACCAAATAGAAACTCTGCTTTTGTAGCATTATTATGACTGTCTTTGTTCCGAAATCTAGTTTGGTCTAAATTTGGCCTTCTATGACAATTTCTGCTCTAGTAGCACCTATGCAGACCCCCCCATCCTGTTAGTTACTGCAGGGGTTGCTTGGAAGCAACTGAGATCAGAATCCTACTTGTCACAATTTTAGGGTAATTGCACCTATGACCCACTCCATGGTGTATTCTGGGAGTATCCAGTCAGCTATCAAGTCTCAGCCATCACCTGACTTGGGCAGGGATCCTTGTCCACTCCTTTCCAACCCAAGGATATAATGTGTGTGTGATATCCCCAACAAGACTCTACCTAACAACCAACTCCTGTGCATTACTCTCTCTCCAAGAGCTGCAATTAGTGTACTGCCAGCAGTTACATATTACCACACCTTTGTTTTTCTGGTAAAAGCATTGCAGACAAAGCATATTAAAACCAATAACAATTCCCGTACGTGTGCTAAAAGCTCACCAGTGGTCAATCTCAGTGGACTTTAGCAGCTTAAAGTCTTTCCAACACTTATGGAAGTGTTCTCCACATCATCTAGCCCCCACACCTCCCACCACCTTGGACAGAACGTCCTGTTGAAGACCCTGAGTTAGTTTAAACCCTTCTGTTTATATCAAAAGACTTTTCTTCTAGCTGTTGTTTTCTGGAAAACCTACCTGGATCCAGAGCATGCAAGCCTTTCCAGGGGTGCGACCTTCCTAGTGATGTTTACAAGCTAATACAGTGATCTCCAAACTTTTGAGGGTTACATCCCCCCTTACTTTTGTTCCTGACCCTGGGAGCTGGGGTCAGGAGAGGGTGTGGTTTGGGGAGCATGTGGACAGGGGTAAAGGAGCTGAAACTGGAGCAGCAGCTGGGGGTGAGTCTGGGGTCAGGAGCCAGGGGCAGGGAGGGAGAACCACCTATGGGCTGAGGCATGGGATGGGGCCAGTAGCAGGAGCAGAGCTGCAGCTGCAGCTGGGTTGCGAAGGAGGCTGGCAGCCTAGTGTGTGGACAGATGAAGCTTTGCTCTCAACCCCACTCCTTTCCCCAGCCATGGTTCTGTGCCAGGAGCAGAGCTGTGGCCAGCTGCTGGGGGTAGTGTTACCCTGGGACGCAGTAACGATTAAATTTAGTCTCCTAATTAGAATTTAAAGGGGCCTGCTCTGACTTTCTGAGATCTAAAATGTCCCAAGTCCCAGAAGAAGAGATCGTCCGGGGCAGCTGTATCTATCACTGGTGATTTTTCGCAGTAAATAACAGCCGGACTCAAAATATGGGGACAAACCATATATTGTAAATAATTTGAAATAACAGCCAGTAAGATATCAATGTTAAACAATACAGATCCCTCTCTAAGCGAAAGAAGACAGTAAATCCCCAATGTGTAAGGTAAATAAATTACAATAGATTGAATGTAGGCAGCCGGTGCTCACGACCTCAGTGCTTTGGCTAGTTGTAAGCCGTGGCAGAGGAGCAGTGAGGAGATCCCACGACAGCAGATTACAGGCTTTCCACTCTGGTCTGGTCAATGAAGATTTCCAGTGGGCAGTGGCTCCTGGACTTTGAGGTGAAGGACCTTCCGTTCTCCACTTGTAATCCAGTGTACCCAGATCTTCACTATCTCAGTAGAATCACTGACAAGGGACTTCTCCACAAGCAGCTAACTCGAAGAGAGCCTGTAGCTCACAACGACACTAATCCAATCTCTCATTCACACATGGCAAACAGGGATGACAGACAAAGCATTCACTCAGATACTAACCCTAAGGACAGGTTAGAACGAACGAACCTGAAGGCAGACCGAAAGGTAAGGATCCGAACTGGGCTTCAACAGGGGGTTTTATCAACCGTAAAGCGGGAAAAGATGTTTGAGGGCTGAGTGCATAACAGTGCTGGGTGCAAAAGGGGACAGAGTGCAATCCTGAGCAGGGTGCAAAGAAACACCTAAGCACTGAGTGCAAATCTGTGGTGAGTGGAAAGCAAGGTGGGAAACCCTTCTTGACAGAAATCTAAAATGGCATCCCCTCATACTCCATTTTGAAAGAATAACTAAACATTAAAGCCTAATCATACTTATCATACTTTTAGGTATAACAGTAGGGTGGGGACAGGAGCTGGGGACACAACTGCGGGCAGGACTGGAGCAGAGCTGAGGGCAGGGAGGGGTTGGATGACGCTCCCTTCTCCTGTCTTGCAGCCTGCAGCGCCCCTGAAGCGTCCTCTCTACCCCCTATTGGGGTGAGCCCTACAGTCGAGGGACCTCTGAGCTAAATGTTTCACCCTAATCACCTTATTGGAGGAGCAATGGCAACTCTTCCTCTTGCAGATGTATATAATCCCTGGCCCTCAGTGGTAGTTAATGCAATATGGTCCCCAAAGATATTGCATGTGGTTGCAATATTTGTCATAGAGCCCAACTATGATGAAGTTGTCCCTGTTACTTCATGTACACCAAGCCTCTGGTGCCCCTATTAGAGACCCTGCATTCCTGCTACACTCAGGAAAGAAGCAGCAGTGGTGGGTCTGTTAGCCTCCCTAGAGAACCTCAATGGATGCAGCCCATGAGAGCCCAGCTGATTCAGGTGAAAGTAGTGGCAAAATCTTAGGAGATCAATGCCTGGCCAGGCTGAGCTGGTTTGGGGGAGGGGGGAGGGCGAGGTGAAGGGAAAGAGGACCTGAAAATTTTAACCCTAAGGTCAGGAGTGAAGGTAGAGGGGCCATGTGGGAAGACGCCCAGGGAAATAGCAGAAACTAATTGAAGGAAGCAGTAAATGGGCTGCTGTTTTATAGGGTCCCAGAGTTGGAACCTGGAGTAGTGGGGTGGGCTTGGATTCCCCTGCTGGAAAAGTGATCTAAGCTGTGGGAAAGGGACAAGGGTTGTTTAGAAGCTTGAGCGAAGGATTGATTTTTAAAGACCCCCAAGAGCTGGTGAGGGCAGACAGTGAATTCTTTACCACCCCTGAGGGGGATTAATTCAGATTTTGTTACTCAGGTTGAAGGCTAAGATGCTGAAGACCCACAAAGAACTGCAGTAGCACACACAGCTACTACGAGGGGCACAAGAGTAGCTCCATTACACTTCGCTGTTAATAAGTACCATTTACTGTTACCACTGCCATATGATAGATGGATACTCATTATTAGCTTCTTTAAAAAAAGAGAAAAATATAAATCTTAAATGGCCTTTCAGGTGACGAGGGAACTTGCAAAGGTCAGAATTACTTCAGGCACCATTGTGGAACAGTTTCACTTGCTTTGTTTGCTTTTAGCATATGTATTAAAAGCACAGTATGTATAGTTCTTAAGTAATTTTTGCCATGTGCTTTTTCACGACTTATGGAAGAGCATGAATTTACATTTGCGATGTTAAAACACTGTGGATGGGTAGGTTTTGGGAAGGAGAATCTGTTCACCAGGGCCAGTAAAACAGAGTATTAGGCATATTTGCTAACTTTAACTTACTGCATTTTCCAAGAAACACAGGCTTTGTAGAGTTCATTTCACAAGAATGAAAGAGGCAGAGCAAAGGGCTGATGCAAGGCATACGCACACACACCACTGCCAATGACAGCAGAACTCAAAAGTCTAATTTTAGGTCTTGCAACCTTGGTATTGTGCCTTTCAGTGACATGTGTGATTGGCTTTTTTATATACATAATATAAATTAGTTCCTTTTTCTAGCATTACAAACGGTTTTAGAGAACAAATTTAAGGACAAAATAAGGATTACTCATGGCTGAAGACAAATAAAAAAAAGTTTAAATAAATCTGGAGTTAAAAGCACATGAATGACCATTTTGATATGAAGACTGAGTAAGAAATCTAAAAAATCTAAATCTAAAGAAATGTATCCTGAAACATGAGATGAAAATATTTATTAATCTGGAGACCTTGAGTCAGATTCTAATCTTGATTAATCTGGAATAAATCCAGATTAAAACTCCAAAGGCGTTTTCCTGGATTAATTATAGTGTAATTATGAGTGAAGTCAAGCTCAGTGTTTGGGATTATTTTATGATGTGGTGCATGGGAAATTAAATGCACAAGCTCTAAGGATGAGTTATACAACTAATTCCATTTGTAATACAATAAATTGCAGTCTATTTTATTATCTGGCTTTTTCATGACTAAAATTCATACAAAATGAGTACATCGAAAATATAGACAGTTGTACTGAGTTAATTGATAACGTCTTTGGTTAAAGGCATATGTCATACATATTTTGAAAAAAAAATTTGTCAGAGCTACTGCGTAGTATGCTGATTTGGGTATATGAATAGACCATAAAACCATCTCATACAGTTATTTCCTAAAATGCTGCTGTCCAAAGTGTAGAAGTTAAATCAGACAATTTTACTTCTAGACTTTTTAAAACCAATGGCCCTGATTTCTCTGCTGAATGGTTTCAATTTAATGCCAGTGTAGCTCCATAGTTACCCTGGTATACATTTGAAGCTCAAACACAGTGATGAATGAGCCTCCTTCTCTTACCATTCCTGGTTGTATTTTGGTTTTTCCTTATACAAAATGTATCATTTCATAGAATCATAGAATCATAGAACTGGAAGAGACCTCAGAAGGTCATCAAGTCCAGCCTCCTGCTCTAGGCAGGACCAATTCCAACTAAATCAACCCGTCCAGGGCTTTGTCAAGCCGAGACTTAAACACCTCTAGGGATGGAGACTCCACTACTTCCCTAGGTAACCCATTCCAGTGCTTCACCACCCTTCTAGTGAAATAGTTTTTCCTAATATCCAACCTGGACCTCTCCCACCACAACTTGAGACCATTGCTCCTTGTTCTGCCATCTGTCACTACTGAGAACAGCCTCTCTCCATCCTCTTTGGAACCTCCCTTCAGGAAGTTGAAGGCTGCTATCAAATCCCCCCCTCACTCTTCGCTTCTGCAGACTAAACAGACCCAAGACCCTCAGCATCTCCTCATAAGTCATATGCTCCAGCCCCCTAATCATTTTGGTTGCCCTCCGCTGGACCCTCTCCAATGCGTCCACATCCTTTTTGTAGTGGGGGGCCCAGAACTGGACACAATACTCCAGATGCGGCCTCACCAAAGCCGAATAAAGGGGAATGATGACATCTCTGGATCTGCTGACAATGCTCCTCTTAATGCAACCTAATATGCCATTAGCCTTCTTGGCTACAAGGGCACACTGTTGACTCCTATCTAGCTTCTCATCCACTGTAACCCCCAGGTCCTTTTCTGCAGAACTACTACTTAACCGGTTGGTCCCCAGCTTGTAACTATGCTTGGGATTCTTCCGTCCCAGGTGCAGGACTCTGCACTTCTCCTTGTTGAACCTCATCAGATTTCTTGTGGCCCAATCCTCCAATTTGTCTAAGTCATTCTGTACCCTATCTCTGCCCTTAAGCGTATCTACCTCTCCCCCCAGCTTAGTGTCATCCGCAAACTTGCCGAGGGTGCAATCCATCCCCTCATCCAGATCATCATTAATAAAGATATTGAACAAAACCGGTCCTAGAACCGAACCTTGGGGCACTCCACTAGAAACCGACCGCCATCCTGACATCGAGCCATTGATCACTACCCGCTGGGTCCGGCCTTCTAGCCATCTTTCTATCCATCTTACCATCCATTTATCCAATCCACAATCCCTTAACTTGCTGGCAAGAATATTGTGGGAGACCGTATCAAAAGCCTTGCTAAAGTCAGGGTATATAACATCCACTGACTTCCCCATGTCCACCGAGCCAGTTACCTCATCATAGAAGCTAATCAGATTGGTCAGGCACGACTTGCCCTTTGTGAATCCATGCTGACTATTCCTAATCACTTTCCTCTCATCCAAGTGCCTCAATATGGATTCCTTAAGGATCCCTTCCATGATTTTTCCAGGAACCGAGGTAATACTGACCGGCCTATAGTTCCCTGGATCATCCTTCTTCCCTTTTTTGAAGATGGGCACTACATTTGTCTTTTTCCAGTCATCTGGGATTTCTCCCGATCTCCATGACTTTTCAAAGATAATGGCCAAAGGCTCCACAATGACATTTGCCAACTTCCTCAGTACCCTCGGATGCACTAAGTCTGGACCCATGGATTTATGTACGTTTAGCTTTTCTAAATAGTTCCTAACCTGTTCTTTACCCACCATGGGCTGTCCATCTATTTGTCCCTTACTCTGCACCAGATTTTATGTCTTCTAGAACATTTTTCTTTTCATAACGTTATATTGTTGTATTTGTTTCAAAGAACTTAAGATCTTTCTGTGATATTACCATTATGATGGTTACTTCTCTCTTCCATGTTTAATGCCATATCTAAAGCCAGCACATTTAAAGATAAATGCCATTTGAAAAGCACCAGCTGCACTGGTATTTGGATATTTAGCAGGTCAGGTTCTGTGTTGAGCTGCACCCCAATGAGTATGGATATTTTTAATGGTAAAATTATGCATAATTTACAGCATGGTCATATTAAAAAATAATAGATAATCTGATGCTATGGTCATGGCAACCTTGTGGCCCCCAGCTTCCTCACATTACAGTTCATTTCTTTGCTTTGATGTTGCCCTTTTGAAATGAGACTAGATCAACCTGGACTAACAAATTGTAAAGCCTGGTAGTACGGTCCCTGTAAATGGTGAAATTCACAGGTGTTTTGGTAGTGATGGCCTCTGACATAATTGTCTCTTTACTTACAAAATCAACTGGACTCAGCAATGAGGCAACTCTGCCCTAATTTTGGAGAGTACCACAGGGTGACAAACAACTTGACAACTTGACATCTCTTCAGGCTCCTTTATCTTATTGCATCTTTCTTCTGTCTTCTGTAACAATTCACTAACTTGTGGTGGATTTAGAAGTGGCATATCTGTTACGTATGCAAACAAAGAACATAGACATAAACTCCTTTGAGGCCCAATTCTCCTGTCACTCATGCCAATGTAAACCTGGAGTAACTCCACTAAAGTCATAAAATAATGGCTCTAAGAGATCTAATCCAGCTCACTGCATTAATTCAGGATTGAATATATTGAGACCATCCCTGACACATGTTTTTCTAACCCAGGAGTTCTCAAACTGCCTTTCATAGGGTGGCTGTTTTTAAAGGGACAGTCCCATATTTAAGCCCTCTTAACAGACTGTCCCATATTTTCTGTATCCCACTCCTATCAGTACCAGCAGGTCCTGCTGCTGGCAAGATCCCTGCTCACTAGCTATCTGTCTGACAATGGGGGTTGTGTATAGCTGGTGGCAGGGCAAAGATGCAATGGGCTGGCTGTTGCCCTTTCTGGTCCGTCAGTGCAGCCCACATTGCGTGCCAGCTGTCAGCAGGGTCACCCTGTTCAGTTTCTTACAGGCACTAGCTGTGAGCTGTGGTGGCTGGTGAGTGTATGCAGGTGCCAGGTGGCAGCTGGTCATGTGACAACTCTGCTGCCCACTCATCAGCCCTTTACATGTTCTCCTTCTCGCTGTCCTCTTCCTGGTTTGCTGCTTCACCCCTCCTTGCCCTCCTGCTCCTCCATATCTCCGCTGGCAGGGCACAGCCTGCTCCTAGTGCTGTGCAGAGAACCAGCATGGTTGGAGTGCTCCGCTCACCAGCAACCTAGCCAGTAGGCTCCTTCCTTCCCTTACTGCCTCTGGCTGGGATGGAGCCCCAGAAAAGCCCAAGACTGTCTGACCCAGGGTGTTGGCCAGGAGGAACCAAGCCCTATGTGTGCCAAAGTCCCATGGAAAACTGGAATAGGGCAGCCTCTCTGCCCAGCTCCGTTCTGGAATGGGAGTGGCATAATGATTTCCAGCCTGTTCCTCCTCCACACAGGCCCCTAGACAGGAGCTAGGCACTTCCTCCTCTGCACCTTCACAGTCCTGCTCCCAGGGAGCATGAAACTGTTCCATCCCCTAGGCACCTTTCCGTGCTAAGCCACCTCTCAGGCCAGGCTCTCTGGCCACTAATACCCCTGCAATCAGGTTCCCAAGTTCCTCATGTACAATGCCTCCTTAGGGCTTAATCCCCGCCTGCCCATTCTGTAGCCAGGGGACAGGAGGTGGCTGGGTTATGTTGGTGTTCAGCAGCAGCAGCCTGGAGATGTTAGTTGCCATTCTGCACTGTGCAGGCAAGAAGAGATGAGCTCTGCAAAGACACAGGCCAGGTCATCCATTCTTCCTTCCACCCTTCTGGCTGGAAGAAGCTCCCAACCCTTTCTTCCCATAGTGCTGAAAGGCTGCTGGCTGGCCACATTCTGGTGTGAAATCTGGCAGAAATATGGGGTGCCATGTGACTCCATGTATCCCCCCCCCCCCACATGTGTTGCCTAGGAAAGTCACAGTGCCAGGTACTGGGAAAGGCAGGTCTGTCCCCGAAGGCTGAGCCAGGAGTGGAGGGTGGAGAGCATCAGGCAGGGAGCTGTCAGTGCGATTGGTATGAGAGAGATATGAGAGGGTCACTAGTAATACTAGTAATTTTACCAATACACAGTAATTTGTCCTGTGTTCAGCATAGTTCATGTGTTCAGCATATGGTCACTCTGCCTTTCTGACAACAAAAATTACTGCATGGCCCTAAGAAGGTGTGGGGGGAGCCCTGAAATCTAAGTCCACTTGAGTCCCTCCAATCAGGGGAGGTGAAAGTGGTGAAAATCTGAGCCTTACCATCCCAGGCCAGGGGGGTCAAAGTCGCAGCCCAAGAGCCCTGCCCTGGGCCTGAGGACCTGTAATCTGAGCCCCACTACAAAGAGCTTAAAGCCCTTGAGCTTCAGTTTCAACCCTGGGTGGTAGGCCTCAGCCTTGCCTTCAGCCCAAGGCAATGGGCTCAGGCTTTGGTCCTGGCTAGTGGGCCTTGAACGTCAGCTCTGGGCCCCAGCAAGTCTAATGCCAGCCCTGGGGACCCCGTTAAAATGAGGTTGCAATCCATTTCAGGGTCCCACCCACAGTTTGATACCCGCTTATCTAACCATTTCTTAGAAACCTCCAAGAATGGGGATTCCAATAGAATCAGACCAAATCTAGGCTCTTGGTTAACAGTAAACTAGGTTGTACTTTTAAAGCGCTTGCCCATGTTTGTGTGATATTTCACCCTCCTTTGCAGGACCCTCAGGAAATATTAAACCTGAAACAGACATAGTGGACCACAAGTTGAATATGAGTCAACAGTGTGATGCTGCTGCAAAAAAAGCAAATATGATTCTAGGTTGTATCAACAGGTGTGTTGTAAGCAAAACTCGTGAAGTCATTCTGCCGCTCTACTCTGCACTAGTTAGGCCTCAGCTGGAGTACTGTGTCCAGTTCTGGGCACCACATTTCAAGAAGGATGTGGAGAAATTGGAAAGGGTACAGAGAAGAGCGACAAGAATGATTAAAAGTTTAGAGAACATGACCTATGAAGCCAGGCTTCATGAACTGGGCTTGTTTAGTTTGGAAAAAAGAAGATTAAGGGGGGACATGATAGCGGTTTTCAAATATCTAAAAGGGTGTCACAAGGAGGAAGGAGAAAATTTGTTCCTCTTGGTTACTGAGGACAGGACAAGGAGTAATGGGCTTAAAGTGCAGCAGGGGAGGTTTAGATTGGACATTAGGAAAAAATTCCTAACTGTCAGGGTGGTCAAATATTGGAATAAATTGCCAAGGGAGGTGGTGGAATCTCTCTCTCTGGAGATATTTAAGAACAGGTTAGATAGACATCTGTCAGGGATGGTGTAGACGGAGCTTGGTCCTGCCTTGAGGGCGGGAGGCTGGACTCGATGACCTCTCGAGGTCCCTTCCAGTCCTATTATTCTATGATTCTATGATTTTATGCCCTTGTGTAAACAAGGAATGTGCTGGCAGTTACTGCTGGTAGTAGTTTGCAGTGTCGCCCCCTCATCCTCTGTGTCTACTACTGCTAAGGTAAATCAGGGCTATAGCCCCTGCAGTTCATTTGCAAATTCAATATAATCAACTTAGGATTGAGTATGTCTACACTACAGCACTAATTCGAACTAACTCAATTCGAATTAGTTAATTCGAACTAAGATAATTCAAATTAACGCATCTACACACAAAACCTATTTTGAAAAAGCATTTTGCTGTTTCGAAATAGCGCGTCCACACTGAGTGGACCCTGAACCGAAGTTCAGACTGGCAGGGAATCAGGTTAGGACTTAGTGTGTGGGGCTGCTGCCTGAGGCTAACTGAGCTCTGTGCTTAAAGGGACCCTACCCCCACTGCGGATAGACAGTTCTCAGGGTTCCCCGCTTGCTTGTCTACCTTGATGAGGGACAGCAAAGAAGTCTGGTCTTGGAGTGCCCTGAGTGCCCACACTTGGGACATCACAGCACTTGGCCATATGGAGCCAGAGCTGCCCCTGGGCACGCCGGTGCATCTCGTGGGGTTGTTGCCATCAGCCCGGCTGCACTTGCTGCAGGCTGCCATCCGGGGGTTCATCGGGGGGGGGGGGGGGCCTGTCAGGATCCAGGAGGCCCTGCGGGAGAGCGTCCACCCCGAGGAGCCCTTAGAGCTACCCCGGTCCTCCCCACTGGGGGCTCGTGCCCCATTCCTCCCTCATGTCCTTCCACTTACCTCTCCCTTGCCCCCCTTCCTGATGTCAAACAAAAGACACGTATGTTCAAAAATAGAAACTGGGTTTATTGAACAAAACTGGGGGGGCGGTGAACCTCTGGGGAGACTGGGAAAAGGAGGTGGGAGAGGGGAAAGAGAGAGGGTGGGAGAGGGGAGGGGGAAACCTGAGAGGAGGGATGTGGAAGGGGGAAGCAAAGGGAAGAAGGGGGAGGAGAAGCTCAGGGCCCAGGCTTGAGGGTCTCACCGGACCAACTTGATTTTCATGCAAACCTACTCCTGGGTTCGCATGTGGCCTTTGGTAGCCAGGCTGGCATCTATCCTGCCGTAGACGGCCGAATTCCTCTGTCTAGTGTGGAGATCATGGATGTTGGGGGTATCCCCCCCCCCAAACCTGAATAAGGTCCATGATCTCTACCCTGGACCAGGAAGGCATCCGCCTTCTCCAGCCCCTGTCAGTCTCCTGGGAGCTGGCAGAGTGCTCCTGGGGAGCGGTGGAAGGCTGGCTGTCAGTGGCTTGCTGGTTCATGTTTTGGGGCCACTGGGTCAGGGGCTCGGGGAGGGGAGAGTAAGTTTTCCTGGTTGTGCCCAGAGTGGCCACTTGGGTTCCAACGGAAGGGTTGGAGGCCCCCTATTTCGAATTAAGTGTCTACACAGCACTTAGTTTGAAATAGCTATTTCGAATTTGACGTTACTCCTTGTAGAATGAGGTTTACCAAATTCGAATTAAGCACTCCGCTATTTTGAAATAGCGGTTTGCATGTATAGACGCTATTAAAGTTAATTTGAAATAACGACTGACATACCCTGAGACTTTTCATCACTTGGCTGTATTTTTAGTTTTCAACTCCTCTTGCCTTTTCCAGCCTGTTCAATTCAAACATTTTGATTTACTTGGAGAGAGACAGAAGTAAAAAGAGAAAAGAAGACTAAATAAAGATTGGCACATAAAAAAAGCTATTGATTAGGTGTGAATTCTTCACAAGGGCAGTTAGTTTTTGTAAACAAATAGATCATCTACAGGCAAAACAGGCAGTCTTTTACATTTTCTGTATACATTTTCTATTGGTTTCCAAATTAAATGTGTAGATGAAGTTGTACAGATTTCAAAAAATAGGTTAGTAAATGTGCATTCCTTTGCAGTTTAAGCAAGTCTACCTCCTATCTGTTTTTTTTTCTGGGGGATGCATCAGGCTGTGCCTCAGGCATTATGAAATCAGTGTGTCTTTCTACTCCTGCAAAGTCAGTCACTGAAGGAAGGGAGAATAGTGATAGAAATGTAGCCGTGTTAGTCTGGGGTAGTTGAAGCAAAATGCAGGACAATGTAGCACTTTAAAGAACAGGATACCATACTCAAAGAGGCTCTGGGAGACAGACCCATAGTCTCCTATAGACAACCACCTAACCTCAAGATGATTCTTACCATCCACCACAGGACATACCACACTAATACCAACCCTGGTACCTTCCCTTGCAACAAACCCCGTTGCCAGCTTTGTCCACATATTCATTCTGCTGATACCATTATTGGACCTAACCAAGTGAGTTATAAGATCAAGAACACATATTCCTGCGCATCCAGAAATATAATCTATGCTATCATGTGCCGAAAGTGTCCGTCTGCTATGTACATTGGACAAACATCTCAGACACTTCGCCAAAGAATTAATGCCCACAAAACAGATATCAGACAAGATCACAAAGAGAAAACAGTTTCTTGCCACTTTAACCAGAAAGGACACTCTCTAAATGACTTAGCCACCTGCATTCTGCTACAAAGACCTTTTACATCTGCACTTGAAAGGGAATCCTCTGAACTGTCATTCATGTTAAAATTCGACACTTGCCAACAAGGACTTAACAAGAATTTGAACTTTCTCACCCATTACCAAGACAGTTTCCCCAATTATCACCTGTAATACCATTAACTCACAAACATCCCACTCTCCCTACCTTTAATATCAGCAATTCACAGACACTTACCTTCCTTCCTCCCCCTTCCCACCCCCCGCATCCCCCTTCTGTTCTGCATTGTGATTTGTCCTTTTCATATTTGTTCATTTTTTTTAATTGTATCCTTTGGTATATATGGTTGTGACTACTTTCTTCCACTATTTGATCTGAGGAAGTGGGTCTGGCCCACGAAAGCTCATCATCTAATAAACCATCTTGTTAGTCTTTAAAGTGCTACATTGTCCTGCATTTTGAAGGAAGGGAGAAAGCTCTATGAGGGGAGAATGTACTGTGGATGGGGGAAGAGATTGGGATAAATAGCCAGCATTGTGGTACTTCTGGTGCTGTGATGGAAATTGGATAGATAGCCTGGAGAGAGAGAGTTGGAACCTGTGAGACATAGACGAGGCAGGGAATGAGAAGGGTGCAACTGTGGACTGCTTGGGGGGACCATCTGGATGAGGAGTTCAGATGTTAGGGGAATTGGGATGGCAAAAGAAGAGCACTGGGAGTGGGGAAGGGGGAAGACTGGGATTGGTTGAAAAAAGAAATTCATGGTGGGGAGAGGGGACTGGGAATGGCTGGGCAAGGAGAATGGGTCTAGGAACAGAAGAGGGAGAGAGGCAGGGAGTGGGATGAAAAATGTGAGAAGAGGAGACTTGAAATGAGTAGGTGAGAAAAATGGGAATGGGATAAGTTGTTAGGGATGGAAAAAAGACACGACTGGGACAAAAAGAGTTGTGAGAGGGACAAGACAGAAGGGGATAAATTTGCAGTGGAACGGGTGAAAGAGTTTATGCCCACTCAAGCACTCTCCCTCCCCCAGAGCCTGAAATGGAACCCAAAGTTCCTGAGTCACAGCTTACCACTGCTGCTAGTATCTGTGAACCCCACTGTCAAAAGATTTTGCCATCCCCCTCCATGGCTAACTCAAATGGCTGAGGTCTTTACTATGGAGTTAAAGGTGTCATCCCTCCTGATGATGTCATGATACCACAAGATGAAATTAATGAGTTTGCTTTTTTTTAAAACCTACAAAATTACCCACAAAACCTAAGCTAAAAGAACATGACTAAGTTGCGAAGTCAAGCACTGAAAAGATAGGAAATGTTAAATTAATTGTATCTGTGCAACCTTTATTTGATTTACATGATTTCATGCTGGGGGTTTTTCTACTGGAACTTTGCCTTAGTTGGTGCACAGATTATGTGGTGCTCACAAAGTCTTGGAAGGATAATGTAAATTTTAGAAACTGATGAAATAAGACTTCTGTTTCTTCTAGAAATTGTTTCCTGGCTCCTGTAAATTCTTTTTGCCCGGCCCAGGCTTCCCCCCTTTCAAACAACAACTTTTATAGATTTCATTTGTTTTCATATTGTCTCTTTGTCCATGAGATTGGAAAGTGAGGAAATCAAAGAGCATCGTTTAGAAGCTTTTCCTTGTTCAGTTCCAGAGGATTTTCTATAACAGGTCTCTGTACACACAAACTTCTGTCAATAATTTTAACAAAAATAGTACTACAAATATAATCAGGTCAAATGGTTCCTTGCCTGCTCCCAGTACCCCATGGTGTCTTATTTGATTTATTAGTAGTTCCAATCTCCTATCGAATGCAATAATAGCTCTTACAATTATTGTGTATTTTTGCTGCAGTTTTTGTAAATAGTTTTGTTTTTCCTGTAAGCCTGAACTGTGGATGATCCTACAAAGATAGGTGACCTGCTGCTAGAATCCATCTTGAATTTTGTACTCTGGGACGGAGGGGAAGGGGGAGAATTGAACAAACATTTTCTGCCCTGGAGAAATTTTATTTAAGAGATGGGGAGCAAATAATGATGGTCTTCAGCTGGCTTCAAAGGCAGCTCCTCACCAGAAGGGAACATGCCCGGGAGGGGCATCTCACTCCCTATTGGTTGCCAGGCAGACTCTGAGTTTGCCTTGGCTCCCCCTCCCTACCAGGGACAGTGTGCCTCTCCCCGAGCTGCCAGCAGACAGAGCCCCAGGAATCTAGGTAATCTCCTTGGGGGTGACAATTGTTTTCTGACTATTCATCCCTGCAGGATGAAGCAAATAATTTTGATGTGGTAGTGGCTGCAGAGTGTGGTGTCCTGTGGTACTAGATTATTTCTGTGGTTTCTCTTGCCCCCTTCCTGTGCCTATCCCTTCAGTCATTGGCTGAATCTTGTTTTGCAGTTGTATAATTTACTAAAATATTAGTACATTGACTCCTAGATGTGGGTGTGTAGATATTATGGTGTTGTATTACCACAATGACAGAAGCTAACTTTGTTAAAAAAAATTGTTCAAGTGCAACGTTCAGTGAAGACCATTGAAAGCTCATTTTGCCAGTTATTTGCTATGTATTGAAGTTATAACATACAATCTTTCAGGATAAAAACAAATTTGTTCTGACTATATCTGGGATTTTTTTTTTGGCCAAATCACTTGTATTATTTATATTTTGAGAAAATGTATCATTATTTTCCATATCCTCTTCAATCCAGAGTTAATTTAAAAATGCTGATATTGGTATTGGATATACCTAACAATTTCCAGAAGTATCCTAAAATAGCTACTTTGTGTCTTTTGAACATGTCCGCTATTGTGAAATATAGCAGACCCGCTGTTTTGGCATCCCTGTAAACCTTGTTCCACAGGGGATAAGGGATGTCTCAAAATAGTGTATTATTTCAAAATTTGGTGCTGTGTAGACGTGCCAAATTTTGAAATAGCCTATTTTGAAATAGAATTAAAATAATATACGCAATTTGCATAATGCAAATTGCGTATCTTATTTCAAGCTAAGGGTGCAGTATAGACACACCCTTAGGCTATGAAGGGCATTATGAGGGCTTATGGGCCTGCTAAGAAGGGCATAAAATAATAAAGAAGTTCCTTTTTCATTAACAAAATCTCCTTCCAGAGAGTGCTCTTCTTTTGCTCTAGCTTTTTTGCCCTTTTTTATCAATATTAATCTGGATACGTTCTGGCTGGTGTCTAGAGTACACCTCTCTGTTGACAGAGAGGTATAGATTAGGCACGTTGAAATTGCTAATGAAGCAGATATTTAAATATCCTGTGCTTCATTACTATAAACATGCTTTTTTTTTTTAAAGAGCTTTTTCGGGAAAAAAATGGCAGTCTAGATGTGTATCTGTGAAAATAAACCCTTTTTCGACAGATCCTGTAAAACTCATTTTTTGTTCATCTAACCCAGTAGTGTAGATCAGGTAAAAGTGCCTTTCTCAGGACTGAGAAAGAGTTCAGTGTAGCTTGAAAACTTATAAGAATGGCCGTATTGGGTCAGACCAAAGGTCCATCTAGCCCAGTAGCCTGTCTGCCGACAGTGACCAACACCAGGTGCCCCAGAGAGGGTGAACTAAAGCGATTTGTCTCCTGCCATCCTTCTCCAGCCTCTGACAAACAGAGGCCAGACACACCATTTCTATCCCCTGGCTAATAGCCTTTTATGGACCTAACCTCTATGAAATTATCTAGCTTCTCTTTAAACTCTGTTATACTCCTAGCCTTCACAGCCTCCTCTGGCAAGGAGTTCCACAGGTTGACAACACGCTGTGTGAAGAAGAACTTTCTTTTATTAGTTTTAAACCTGCTACCCATTAATTTCATTTGGTGTCCTCTAGTTCTTCTATTATGGGAACTAATGAAGAACTTTTCTTTATCAGCCCTCTCCACACCACTCATGATTTTATAGACCTCTATCATATCCCCCCTCAGTCTCCTATTTTCTAAACTGAAAAGTCGCAGTCTCTTTAGCCTCTCCTCATATGGGACCCGTTCCAAACCCCTAATCATTTTAGTTGCCCTTTTTTGAACTCTTTCTAAGGCTCATGTATCTTTTTTGAGGTGAGGAGACCACATCTGTATACAGTATTCAAGATGTGGGAGTACCATAGTTTTATACAGGGGCAGTAAGATATTCTGGGTCTTATTTTCTATCCCTTTCTTAATACAGGCAGTCCCCGGGTTACGTACAAGATAGGGACTGTAGGTTTGTTCTTAAGTTGAATCTGTATGTAAGTCAGAACTGGCGTCCAGATTCAGCCGCTGCTGAAACTGACCGCCAGTTCTGACTTACATACAGATTCAACTTAAGAACCCCAAGCTTCCCCAAGTCAGCTGCTGCTGAAACTGATCAGCAGCTGATTCCCGGAAGCCTGGGGCAGAGCAACTCTGCCTTGGGCTTCCTGTAGTCAGCGCTGGTCAGTTTCAGCAGTGGCTGACTTGGGGACGCCTGGGGCAGAGCAGCTGGGTTGCTCCAGTAGCACTGCTCCTCGGGCTACTGGACCAACCCAGCAGCACCCCAGCTGCTCTGCCCCAGGCATCCTGATTCAGCCACTGCTGAAACTGACCAGCAGCGGCTGAATCAGGACTTGGGGCAGAGCAGCTGGGGTGCGGGTACTGCCGGGTTGGTCCAGTAGTGCCCAGAGTGGCGCTGCAGGACCAATCGGCAGCGCCCCAGCTGCTCTGCTCCAGGGTCCAAAACAAAAGCCTGGTCTGCTGGGGGGGGGGGGGGCACACTAGCCACGCCCCCCCCCCCAGCAGACCAGGGACACAGGGAGCAGAGCTGCAGCGGCAGCGGGGTGCCGCGCCTCTGAGGCTTTGCTCTGGCAAAGCCTCAGAGGCGCGGAACCCCCCCGCGGCTGCGGCTTCAGTCCCGGTGCCTGTGGTCTTCTGGGGACGGTCCCCAGCAGACCACAGGCACCGGGACTGAAGCGGCAGCAGCGGCGGTTCCCCGCGCTTCTGAGGCTTTGCTCTGGCAAAGCCTCAGAAGCGCGGGAACCCGCCCGGTGCCCCTGGTCTGCTGGAGACGGTCTCCAGCAGACCAGGGGCACCGGAGCAGCTTACGAACAGGGCTTTCTCGCCCCAGAGCTCGCAGGTAGCAATCCGCTACCTCGACCTCCGGGGCGAGAAAGCCCCGTTCGTAAGTGCGGATCCGACATAAGTCGGATCCGCGTAAGTCGGGGACTGCCTGTAAATCCTAACATCCTATTTGCCTTTTTGACCGCTGCTGCACACTGTGTGAAAGTTTTCAGAGAACTATCCACAATAACTCCAAGATCTTTTTCCTAATTTGTTGTAGCCAAATTATCCCCCATCTTACTGTACGTATAGTTGAGGTTATTTTTCCCAATGTGCATTACTTTACACTTATCCACATTAAATTTCATTTGCCATTTTGTTGCCCAATCACTCAGTTTGATCAGATCTTTTTGAAGTTCTTCACAGTCTGCTTCTGTCTTGACTATCTTAAACAGTTTAGTATCATCCGCAAACTTTACCACCTCGCTGCTTACCCATTTCTCCAGATCATTTATGAATAAGTTGAACAGGATTGGTCCCAGGACTGACCCTTGGGGGACACCACTAGTTACCTCTCTCCATTTTGAAAATTTACCATTTATTCCTACCTTTTGTTTCCTGTCTTTTAACCAGTTCTCAATCCATGAAAGGACCTTCCCTCTTATCCCATGACAATGTAATTTACACAAGAGCCTTTGGTGAGGGACCTTGTCAAAGGCTTTCTGAAAATCTAAGTATACTATATCTACAGGATCCCCCTTATCTGCATGTTTGTTAACCCCTTCAAAGAGTTCTAATAGATTAGTAAGACATGATTTCCCTTTACAGAAACCATGTTGATTTTTGTCCAACAAATTATGTTCTTCTACGTGCCTGACAATTTTATTCTTTACTATTGTTTCGACTAATTTGCCTGGTACTGAAGTTAGACTTACTGGTCTGTAATTGCCAGGCTCACCTCTAAAGCCCTTTTTAAATATCGGTGTCACTTTAGCTACCTTCCAGTCATTAGGTACGGAAGCCAATTTAAAGGATAGGTTACAAACCACAGATAATAGTTCAGCAGTTTCCCATTTGAGTTCTTTTAGAACCCTTGGATGAATGCCATCCAGTCCCGGTGATTTGTTAACGTTAAGTTTTTCTGTTTGTTCCAAAACCTCCTCTAATGACACTTCACTCCAGGACAGCTCCTCAGATTCATCTCCCACAAAGGACGGTGCAGGTTTGGGAAGCTCCCCAACATCCTCAGCCGTGAAGCAAAGAACTCATTTAGCTTCTCCACAATGGCTTTATCGTCCTTGATGGCTCCTTTTATATCTCGATTGTCTAGGGGACCCAGTGGATTTTTAGCAGCCTTCCTGCTTCTAATGTACTTAAAAAAAACATTTTGCTATTTCTTTTTGAGTTTTTGGCTAGCTGTTCCTCAAAATCTTTTTTTGGTTTTCTTACTACATTTTTACACTTGATTTGACAGTGTTTATGTTCCTTTCTATTTATATCACTAGGATTGGACTGCCACTTCTTGAAATATGCCTTGTTGTCCCTTTTCATATGTGTCCTTTTGATTTGTCCTTTTCATATGTGTTTGTTTTTTTAATTGTATCCTTTTGTATATGGTTGTGACAATTTTCTTCCACTATTTGATCTGAGGAAGTGGGTTTGGCCCACGAAAGCTCATCACCTAATAAACCATCTTGTTAGTCTTTAAAGTGCTACATAGTTTTTTGTTTTAGCTACACCAGACTAACACGCTACATTTCTATCACGTTTTGTCCCTCACTGCTTCTTTTACATGGTGGTTAAGGCACGATGACTCTTTTTTTTATCTCTCTCCCCAGCAGAAGTTGGTCCAGTAAAAGATGATACCTCACCCACACGGTAGTTCTAGAAAATGGAGTCTGCTCAGTATCTATGTAAAAGGTGTAGCATGGGCACAACTAGTGAAAGCTTCCCCAATAGTGTGCCCCAGTTCTGAAGTATAGGGAACCAATGAAAAGCTCATCAAGTTTCCGTGCGCATTCAAACATTGGCCTCTTTGCCCAGATGTCCCGTAAAGTTCCAATTAGTGCAGTAATTATTATTATTTAAGATTAGAGACCTTAACCAAGATATGGGCTCTGTTGTGCTGGTAACTGTGCATACACAGAGTAAGAGACAGCCCTGTCCTTAAAAGCTCTAAATAGACAAGAAAGACAAACTATTATTACTCCCATTTTACAGATGGGAAACTGAGTCCTAAAAGATTAATTGACTTGCTTCAGGTACCACAGTAAATCTCTAGCAGAAGAAAGATTTCAAAAACCCAGATTTGTATCCAGTTCCTTAAACACAGACCCATCCTTTAATATGAAATGGTTACCTACCTTCCCATTTAGAATTGGACCAAGCAAACAACTTATAACGTAGGCCATCAAACAGCTGACAAATGATCATAACTGTCAGTCACAATCAGCTTGGATGGAATGTGATGTAGTAACCTGGAACTGAAAACCTTTCTCTTTTATTACCAGTCCAAGAGCTATGCAGCCCCCAGCAAGCAATTTTTTTGTCCATCTTTCTCCATGAAAAAGACAAGTTTTCAGGCCTTTCTTCAATTTTTCTTCTCTACTTAATGTTGCAGGAACTTAAACCTTTGGATTTTTTTCTTTTTGAGTTATAAATAGTTCTGCATGATTCATTTGTTGACTTGCTTAGCTGAGTAAAAACTTTGACCATCTCTCTATGTTTGTCTTTAAAGCATAAAGCCACTCATTTCATCCTGCAGAATTAGGATTTGTATTCTCGGTTAATGTTTTTTCTCTGAATTTAATCGAGTACCATCAAAAGTAGCCACAGGGGAAAGTTCTGATGACTGAGCTATAATGAGTGTGGGATGGGTTTTGTACTGAGGGAGCAATAGCCATAATAACGCAGATGCTGTATTCAGATTTAAATGGTTTTAGTAGAAAAATAAGCCTTAATCTATAGTCACACTAGCCACTTCCATTAACAGCTGCTGCTTTTACATTCATGTGGTTTTCATTAGTGTGGTTGTTTAGCACAAAGGGTCAAAATCATCAGTTGAAATCCGCTCAGTTACACCAGTGATAAATTTGACCCAAAGACAGCTAATCCTACAAAGGTCAGTGTTATTTTTCTTTCTTTTATGCAATAATTGAATGTAAATACAAGACCAAAAATAGTGGAACCTGCTTATTATCATTACAGTTATGGGGAAACTGTTTATTGAGACAAACCCTGACATCCTTGCTCACTTTTTTAACTCACTCCTTTATTAGGCAAAGATCTCATCACAAAGCAGAGGAGGAGGGGGGGAGAAAACTTATCAGTATTCTGTGACTGGAGATGAGAGTAAGAGCAAATCCCTATTCCTAATTTTGCTGTAGCTGCTCCCAGCAGAAAGTGAGAGGAGCAAGACTTGTCTTGCTACACCTGCTTTCCACGGTGGCTTTAAATATTGCCTAGCAGAGACCTTAAAGCAGTAGTCCCCAACACGGTGCCCGCGGGCGCCATGGCACCCGCGGGGGCATTTGTGTGCGCCCGCCAAGTGCTCGGGGCCGGCCTGGCCCTGGGCACATGGCGCATGCCCCGGGCGCATGACGCATGGTGAGCGCCGGCCCCGGGAGCGCTGCGGATTGGCCGCCCGCGCTCTGGGCGAGCGGTGCTTGGAGGGGCGCCGGCTCCGGGCGCGCGGCGCTTGGAGGGGCGCCGGCCCTGGGTGCGCGGCGCTTGGAGGGGGTTCTGGCCCCGGGTGCGCAGCGCTTGGAGGGGGTTCTGGCCCCAGGTGCGCGACGCTTGGAGGGGGTGCTGGCCCCGGGCGCGTGGCACTTGGTGGGCACCGGCCCCGGGCGCGCGGTGCTTGGGGGGGGCGGGGCGCCAGCCCCGGGCACGCAAGTGTCCCCAGCCTCTGGTGCCCGGCGGGTGAACGGCCACGCCCCCTGGCGCCCGGCAACCTCCAATGGTTGGGGACCACTGCCTTAAAGCAATGTGCATAGCCGCTTGTGCCCTCCCTCTGTAACTGCACTGAGCGGATTCCCTGATGCTGCATCATGGGAGGAGAAGAATGTGTTGCCCGACTGAGCATTTCCTATTCTAATGAGAGTGTTCATAGTGACTTTATTGTGGAATATTATTGATCCACATTATCATTGTTGCACTTAGAGACCAAAGTCCCATTAAGCTAGGCACTCCTCAAACTAAAGAGACAGTCCTTGTCCCTAAAGCGCTTGCAACCTACACATAATCCTGTATGTGGACAAAACCGATTGGAGAGCCCAGGAAAATAATGAGATGATACTGGGGGGTGACCAAGGTGAGCAAGAAAATCACTGGTCTCAGCTAGCTGCCTACCACTGTTAAGGGCAGTTTCTGTTTGTTTGTTTTTTGCATGCATCATGGCAGGGAAGAGTTTTAGAAGGAATATGAAGGGAGGACAACAGAGTGGTTTTGTAGAGATTTATGGGGAGCTCCTGTCATTCATGAAAGACAGAGTGGGAGAAAGTGCAAAGGTGCATATTGGAAAAATTGAACACGAGCAATTGCAAATAGATTCATTTAAAGAACTAAGGTGGGAATCAACCTCTCAATATTGTGTATGAGGTCATAGCTAGATCAGGGATAGGCTTTAATGATGAATACCAAGTACAGTAGTTGGATTCACGGGAAAAGGCGGAACTAGTGAAAGGATGCAAAGAGGGGAGGAATCAAAATAGAAGATTCCACTCTATTTACTGTGATCAACTTTTAAGGTCTGTGTTTTGTTTCTACTGACATTGGCATTGAGGCAAATTCCTAATGAGGTAGCATGAAATGAGTGAGCACTGACAGCTGCAGGATGTGTCCTCCTGGAAGCCTAGTAATGCAACCTAAGTACATGTCAACACACAGAATATTTGTCCTTCTTGCAGGAGTCCTCCCCTGCATGAGGGAAGTCATGTGTGAGGCCATTATACCTAGCATATAAATGCACAAATATACTGCCTTGACAGCATGGATAAGGGTATATTTAGGGAATAATTCCACATGGAGCACCTTTTGGTTCATATCTTGTGATTTTAAAAGGTCCTCCTATGCATAATCTAATTGGCATTTGCCAGAATTTCATGACGCATACTAATAGAATCTGTCTTCATTATTTTAAGATGGTATCCCAGATTTTTCTCATAAATAATTTAAGTCTCTTGCGCCTAGCACCTGAACTCAGCCTCTGGCCTTAGGCGGTAGACAGGTACATAAAATAGGAGGAATCTTCCTCTCTAGATTGAAACCTCTGAGTTACTCCATCACAGTGGCTGGAGGAGCCTCCTAAGACTCCTGTACAGCTCCCCATCCTGTGTGAGGGATGCTCTGGGGGCTCTCTGTCCTGGATAGCATGCCCATTTCCTGCCCTCTCCCACCTCTTTTGAGGGCACTTACTTTGCAGTGGGCTTCACACAGTTTAGGAAGTTTGCACTCCCATGCACTCCTCATCCTCTGTCTTCTCCTCCTTTGTGCACCATAACTGCATTAGTTCTTCATCAGGGGGAACCTCCACACCCAGAAGATAGGGGCAAGATTTGCCTATTAATGCATCTCCTTTCTTGGCTGAAGTAAATAACAGTCTCATAAGCAAGAACCTGTGCAGTTTAAGAAAGTCCTCTGTGACACCTAGCAATATCTGAATTAAATTTCTAATGTAGAGAAATATTAATCTATAAGGGTATGTCTACACAGGAAAGTTATTTCAAAATAACTGTACTAGCGTCTACACAAGCCAATCGCTATTTCGAAATTAATTCAAAATAATGGAGGGCTTATTTCAAAATTGGTAAACCTCATTCCATGAGGAATAGGGCCTATTTTGAAATTGCTATTTCAAAATAAGCATCATGTAGACCCTTATTTTGAAATAGGTGGCCACTAGCCCTTCCCAGGGTGCCCTGGTGGCCACTATGGGCACAAACAGGAAAACTTCTCTCCCTGCCCCCATACCCAGAGCCCTTAAAGGGGTAGAGTCTGGCTACAGTCTTTTGTGGCTAGCATCAGGCCTGCCAGCCCAGAGCCACTCTGCTGCTACCCCTGAGCCAGGCCACAGCATGAGCCAACAAGCTACTGGCATCCAGCTCTCAACTGCTCCCCAGGACCAGTTTGCCAGCTCCCAGGAGCCTGCCAGGGGCTGGAAAAGGCGGGTGCCTGCCTGGTCCAGTGCAGAGATCAGGGACCTCATTGAGGTTTGGAGGGAGGCCTGCAATGTCCATGATCTCCGCACTAGACAGAGGAATGCGGCCGTCTACAGCCACATGGCTGCCAGCTTGGCCACCAAAGGCCACACCCGAACCCAGGAGCAGGTTCCGATGAAAACCAAGGAGCTGCGGCAGGTGTACGCCAGGGCCACAGGGGTCAGCTCCCAAATGGGGCAGACCCAGACACCTGCCCCTATTTTGACACCCTGGACTGCATCCTGGGGGGCGGGATAGTCCGTGCCCCCCAGGTGGTCATCGACCCTGGGGCAGAGGGCCCTGTCCAAGGCACAGAGGAGGAGGAGGACGAGGAGGGCCAGTGAGCCTGTCGCCGGTGTCGTCCGAGGCCGGGGAGGCAACAACATGTGAGTGCCATCACTGTCCCCTTATGCGGGGGCGGGAGGGGAGGGAGACCAGGGACCACTCGCGTGGGCCTTGCTGGCCATGGCTCACGCAGCAACCTGTGCATGTGCCATGCCACCCCTGGGCACGTGGCCCCAGCTGGCCGCCACACAGGGGCGGTGGCCTGTTACCCACATGCGTGTATATAGGAAGGCACATGACGTGTTCATGTGGGTGGAACACAGCAGGACACCCTCCTTCCACAAGTCCCCTCTACACAGAGGCAGGGGACATCTATTTTCCCTCCTCCCCCAAACCCACACCACATACAGCACAGGGTCATGGGTGCACTTCCAGGCCAGTTCCCACTCCCAGGGATAGCAGGACATCCCAAACATGGCCCCTGTGCTAGCACATTGGCTCTGATGGTACGGAGACCTGTCGTCCTTGCTTTGCAGAGGGGGAACTGGGCTTCACCCACTGTGTCCCCAGGGAGAACTGACTATCTCTTTTGTTTCTCCACAGTTGTACCACCCCCCGCTCCCCCAAGACATCCTCCTGCACCTGGGCACTCAGCAAGCTGACCCATAACCAGGAGGAGTACCAGCGGCAGCACCTGGGGGTACTGTGAGGCTTGCACCGCACCCTGGACTGCTGGATGCACGGAGACCTGCAGCTCCGGCTGGAGAGTGGGCGGGAGCTGCTTGCCCAGGGCCGTGCCATCTGCAACCACCTGCAGACCCTGGTGCAGAGATTGGTGCCTCCTGCCGCTCCAGCCCCTGCTGCCGCCCCATCTGTTGCTCCTCCTCCCACGCCTGTTCCCCCTCCCGCTTCTTCCTTCCCCTGCTCCCCCCCTCCTGTGGGGATGCCAAGGCCCCTGCACCTGCAGTGCTGGGAGACAGGTGGGTCGGCAAGACCCCCAACCCTGAGCTTTTCCTTGCCCTTCCTCTCCTTGCCTCCCCCTTCCAGCTCCCTCCTCCCAGGTTTAACCCTCCCCTCTCCCACCCTCTTGCTTCCTCTCTCCCACTTTCATTCCCCCTCACACACCAGTTTTGTTCAATAAAGAGAGTTTGTTTTCTTCAACACGTGTCTTTTTATTGTACATCATGAAGGGGGGTTAGGGACGGGTAAGTGGAAGGACATGAAGGACATGAGTGGCATGAAGGACATGAGTGGAATGAGGCACAAGCCCCCAGTGGAGTACACCAGGGAGACTTTAGTCCTCCTCCGGGTAGAAGCTCTCCCGCAGGGCCTCTCAGATGCGGACAGCCCCCCGATGGGCCTCCTGGCTGGCAGCCGTGTGGGGCTGCATATAGAGGCCGGCCAAGTGTGTTTGGCCTTTGTCATCCAGACTGGCAGGAAAGCCTCCCCCTTCCTCTTGCACAAATTGTGCAGCACGCAGTACGTTGCCACCACGTGTGGAATATTACTCTCCGAGAGGTCCAGACGGATGAGGAGGCCTCCACCATGATGCGGGCCTTGCCAAGCCTGGCATTAAAGGCCTGTCTGGCAGGGTTGAGGTGTCCTGGGTAGGGCTTCATGAGCCAGGGTTGTAGGAGATAGGCTGCATCGCCCACCAGGCACACAGGCATGTCCGCCTCCCTGACCCTGATGTGGTGATCAGGGAAGAAAGTCCCAGCATGCAGCCTATGAAATTTATGGAGATTGCCTATCTCCTAGAACTGGAAGGGAACTTGAAAGGTCATCAAGTCCAGTCCCCTGCCTTCACAGCAGGACCAAGTACCATCCCTGATGAATTTTTGCCCCAAATCCCTAAATGGCCTCCACAAGGATTGAACTCACAACCCTGGGTTTAGCAGGCCAATGCTCAAACCACTGAGCTATTCCTCCCCCCCATGGAGGAGTTGTGGTACACACATGTGTCGTGTGCTTTGCCGGACCAGCCCATATTGAAGTCCACAAAGTGGCCCCAGACACAGCCTGCAGGATGATGGAATAGTATCCTTTGCGGTTGATATAGAGGGAGGCCTGGTGTTCCGAGGCAAGGAGGGGGATGTGTGTCCCATCGATAGCTCCCCACAGTTGGGGAAGCCCAGGGCACCAAACCCCTCGATGACTGTGTCAACAGTGGCAAGGCAGATGACTCTGCAGAGCAGCACTCTGTTGATGGCCTTGACCACCTGTAGAGGGACACACAAAACTGAGAGTCGATGAGGTGCCAGGGTGGCTGACAGTTCTTCCTTGCCACTGCCCTGCGCCCCACTCCAGGAGCAACCCCCCTGCAATCCTGGCCACCGTGGGCAGTCCTTAGTGCGGGCGGGACAGAACAAACCCTCCCGTAGAGGGGACTTGCACCACCTTCCCCCCTTTTCCCTAGGACAGCCCATCCCCTCCTTGCACCCTCCGTCCTGGCACAGTGGCCGGAGACTGCCATACCTGCATGGCATGAGCACTGCTCCAACGGTGGATCTCCCCACGCCGAACTGGTTCTCCATGGATCGGTAGCTATCTGGCGTGGAGAGCTTCCAGACGGAGATGGCCACATGCTTCTGGAGGGGAATGGCAGGCCTCATGTGCGTGTCCCGTCACTGCAGATCAGGGGCCAGCCACTCCCAGAGCGACAGGAAGGTATCCTTCTTCGTCCTAAAGTTCTGGGTCCATTGTTGGTCTCCCCAGCGCTTCAGGACGATATGGTCCCACCAGTCACTGCTGGTGTCCAGACGCCAGATGTGGCGGGGCACGCTGGCATCCAGGAGCTGCAGCTGCTCCTCCACATACCCCAAGAGGGTCCGGATGACGGCTTGGGGGTTGGGCTGCAGCAGAAGCTGCAAGGCAGCCTCCAGAAAGTGCTGCCAAGCTTGCAGCAACACATCCAAAAGAAGCACCAGAGTGCTCCATGGTGCAGAGTGCTGTGGTGTCCCAAGTGAGGGCAACCAGAGCACGCAGAGAAAAAATGCTTTGCGAGGTAAGCAAGCAGGGAAACCTGAGAACTGGCTGTCCAGGGGGTCCCTTTAAGCACAGGCCTCAGATACTTTGTGTGGCTGCTGCCTGAGGCTAACTCCTGACCTGATGCCCTGCTGGAACTGGTTTCAGCTGGCCTTAAATGCGATTCAGCATCCAATCAGTGTGGACGCACTATTTCAAAATGCATTTTGTGTATAGACGCATTATTTCGAAATAAGATATTATTAGCTATTTTGAAATAATGCTGTAGTGTATTTGTACCCTAAGGGAGGCAAGATTATACTTTAGTAAGTAGGACCTAGCAAAATATTTGGTTACTAAATTAACCACCAGTGTCAGGAACACAGTGTATACTAATTCATGACAGCCTGAAATCCTGTTAATGATTTATATTGTGTGTTCTGTGATTGTCTTTAAGGAAACATGGGAACATGATAGCAGTTTTCAAGTACCCAAATGGGTATTACAAGAAGGAGGGAGAAAAATTGTTCTCCTTAACCTCTGATGATAGGACAAGAAACAATGAGCTTAAATTACAGCAAGGGAGGTTTAGGTTGGACATTAGAAAAACTTCCTGTCAGGGTGGTTAAACACATGAATAAATTGCCTAGGGAGATTGTGGAATCTCTATCATTGGAGATATTTAAGAGCCGGTTAGACAGACATCTATCAGGAATGATTTAGATGGTGCTTGGTCTTGCTATGAGGGCAGGGGACTGGGTCTTTTTCATGTCTTGAGGTCCCTTCCAGTTCTAGTATTCTCTAATTCTATGAAATCTGCACTTTGTCAGTAGACTGATTAAAAGAAGAATAAGTAGTTACACAAATAATAATCATAGGGTAGCTTTAGTGCTTTGGCACCTATTTTCCCTCCTGCAAAAATGCTCTGGACACTGTAAATCATTAACACAATAAAATATTTGGTTAATAAAGCTCCCCATTTTTAATTTTTGTACCAACAAAACAAAACCCTGAAGAGGAAGATAATAAATGTGAATCCAGAAGAGTGAACATTTATAGGACACAGGGTTAAAATTGCTTAAAAGTCATGATGAAGGGCCTGATATGGATGTAAAGAAGAAGTGAAACCTGCACTGTAGGGTTCATCACAGCAGAATTCACTCATTTAAGACTCAAAGGCATAGTCATAAGAAGTCATACAGTGTTTGAGTATAAACACCTGCCAGGATTAGGCTAAAAGAGGAAGTCTTGAATGTGGCCAAGATCTAAACTGTTCATACCAACAGTGCCAATTTAAAGTAATTTAGCTATTTTGTATACATCAAGTAGAAAGAGCACAGGAATAATCAGGATTGTTCAAACAGTGAGTAAGCATGATGCAAGCAATTCAGATGAACTGCTGGGATTCCTATTGAAAAGAAATTGCAACAATCAAACCTGGTGGACATGACAGCTTGTGTTGTTTTTGTGTGACGTTATGTAACCACAGGGTTCAAGAAAGAACTAGATACATACATGGAGCCTAGGTCTATCAATGGCTATTAGCCAGGATGGGTAGACATGGTGTCCCTAGCCTCTGTCAGAAGCTGGGAATGGGTGACAGGAGAGGGACTGCTTGAAGATTCCCTGTTCACTTCCTCTGGGGCATCTGGCATTGGCCACTGTTGGAAGACAGGATACTGGGCTATTGATTTCATTTGGTGACCCCTATTTCTTATATTATGGGAACAAGTAAATAACTTTTCCTTACTCACTTTTTCTACATCAGTCATGATTTTATAGACCTCTATCATATCCCCCCTTAGTCTCCTCTTTTCTAAGCTGAAAATTCCAAGAAAAGAGGAGACTAAGGGGGGATATGATAGAGGTCTATAAAATCATGACTGGCATGGAAAAAGTGAATAAGGAAAAGTTATTTACTTGTTCCCATAATATAAGAACCGAATGAAATTAATAGGTAGCAGGTTTAAAACAAACAAAAGGAAGTTTTCTTCATGCAGCGTACAGTCAACCTGTGGAACTCATTGCCAAATGATTTAGGACTTTAACAGGGTTTGAAAAGAGCTAGATAAGTGCACGGAGGTTAGGTCCCTCAATGATTTTTAGCCAGGATGGGTTGGAATGGTGTCCTTAGCCTCTGTTTGTCTGGAAATGGATGACAGGAGAGGGATTACTTGATGATTACCTGTTGTGTTCCCTCCCTCTGGGACATCTAGCATTGGACACTGTCAGCAAACAGGATACTGGGTTAGATGGACCTTTGGTCTGACCGAATATGGCTATTCTTATATTCTTATGTAGTTGGATCTTTGCTCTGGTCCCGTATGGCTGTTCTTATGTTCACAGATTAGAAAACACAGCAGCCATTGTAAGAGCACAAGTAGTAGAGAAAAAAAAATCCCTTTTGTGACACATGTACTTTGCATAGATGTTTTTTAAATCTGGCTCACTATCGCCAATTATGTACCTTCAATATTCAGGTCACTTATCAAAAAGAGCATCTTTGTAACCAGGACCTCTAACTACTGACAAGAATTTGATTTCATTCAGGGAGGAAAAGGTGTTTCGGATGCATCCAAACATTTCTTCACAGTAAAGACTAAATGTGCAGGCAACCCAGAGCAAGAATGATACAGTTGTGAGACATCAGCGCATTGAAGGTGCTCTATCCTGTATTGTGAAATAATTTTAATCAGGGGGCTAAACATGGGAATAGATCTTTGAAAGTTATCACATATCTAATCTCTCAGGCCTGTTCTACACTAGACCAGGCAAGTCAGCTTAAAGTATGCCATTCAGCCATGCAAAATGCATCGCTGGATGTAGCTTACCTTAAGCTGAGCCCATCGCAGTGTCTACCACAGGATACCAACAGGAGCACATGCTCCTGTCAGCTTCCCTCCCTCCTCACAGAATGAAGAATACAGGACACCATCGCGGGATGCCCTCAGCATTTGATTTGGGGGTTTACACTAGAGCCGGTAAATCAAACGCTAGAAAATTGACCTCTGGAGGGTTGATCTTCTCCATGGTGTAGACAAGCTCTCAGTGATCATACAAATGTGCAGTATGACCAAAATGCAGAGGTGACCAGGATCTAAATAGTAAAGACTGATAAAGACTGTCTCAATTCCAAAGAAGGCTGGAACCCACAGTGGAGCCCACTGAGCTTGGAACTTGTGTTCAGATGTAGCTGGAGGTGCTCAACTTCTCCAACTTAGCACATATTTCAGCATCCTGAAATGGTATTTTGAATTGGGGGTGACTCTCTTAACATTTGAAAACAATGCAGTTTGTGCTCTTGGAAAGCAAGTCTTTGAAATGCTATCAGTACTGGAATTAGAGCCACCGAACCTGCTTACGGGCCCAAGTTGAACTTGGTATATTCAGGAGACTGTGGACTTGCAATCAAAAACCTGCTGGGAACTGACAGCTTTGCCATAAAACATGTTGCAAACTTGTTACCATGGTCAAACTGAATGAGCACCGAGAGTATGTCTGAATAATCAGATTAATGATTGCTGAAGTTTAGCTGAATATTTTTTTAGCATATGAATAAATCCCATGTTACAGCAATAGGTGGTGGAAATGTTTTGAAGTTCTGTTTTCACTTACTATATATGAGGACAGAGATGAGGAGAATATTCCAAATAAGGAAATAGTCATCTTTAACCTGATAAAATATTTCTATTCTTAAAACTCCGATCAACCTGATGACTGCAGATGATAATAGGTAGGCAGTGGAGAAATGAGGCCACTGATCAGCTTGTGTCTTATACTGGGATGATTATTTTCTTTCAGCATTAGCAAAACAAAACACATCTATCCCTTTCATACTTCCAGTTTTATGCCCCTAAACTTTCATATGTGCCAACCTCTGTCCAAAAGAGGAGAGGAAACAGAAAACCAGAAGTGTGGGTGTGGAGGTTGGGGGGGGGGGAGGACTAGTCAAGTGTGAGCACAAGAGCAAAAAAGGCATCAGGGCACTCAATCTGGCCACTTCTTCTGTGAGAGCTTTCTCCCCTGCAAATTTTGCCTTTTAGAACATCCAGCTTTACATCTCAATACCTAGTCAAGTGTGCATCTAATTTCCAGTAGTGTCTGAAACCATCTCTCTTTCAACTTTCCTAAACCTCTTACTTTCTCTCTCCCTCTGTGTTTATTATTTAACAACCTAATAATGGCATCATTTAACTCCTTTAAGGAGTTAAGAATACATTTGTATGACTGTACTGTATAATGTCAGTATTCTCCATTTTCCCCACAAGTAGAGTTTCCATTGTGGATAGAGGTACAGGCAGTCCCCGACTTATGCGGATCCGACTTATGTCGGATCTGCACTTACGAACGGGGCTTTCTCGCCCCGGAGGTCGAGGTGGCGGATTGCTACCTGCGAGCTCCGGGGTGAGAAAGCCCCGTTCATAAGCTGCTCCGGTGCCCCTGGTCTGCTGGAGACCGTCTCCAGCAGACCAGGGGCACCGGGTGGGTTCCCGCGCTTCTGAGGCTTTGCCAGAGCAAAGCCTCAGAAGCGCGGGAACCCGCCGCGGCTGCGGCTTCAGTCCCGGTGCCTGTGGTCTGCTGGGGACGGTCCATGTTTAGATGGGGTGCTGCTGGGTTGGTCCAGTAGCACCGAGGAGCAGCGCTACTGGAGCAACCCAGCAGCACCCCAGCTGCTCTGCCCCAGGCGTCCCCAAGTCAGCTTCTGCTGAAACTGACCAGCGCTGACTACAGGAAGCCCGAGGCAGAGTTGCTCTGCCCCGGGCTTCCTGGAATCAGCTGCTGATCAGTTTCAGCAGCAGCTGACTTGGGGACGCCTGGGGTTCTTAAGTTGATTCTCTATGTAAGTCAGAACTGGCGGTCAGTTTCAGCAGTGTCTGAATCTGGACGCCAGTTCCGACTTACGTACAGATTCAACTTAAGAACAAACCTACAGTCCCTATCTTGTACGTAACCCGGGGACTGCCTATATTGAACCAGGATCTGATCTCAGCTAAAACTAATACCAATCCAGAGTAACTGCATAAAATCAGTATAGTTGCACTTATTTACTCTTGTGTTACAGAGACCAGAATCTGTCACACCTGACCATGTGTGTATGTGTATTTTGTTAGTAATAAATGTGGTGCCTAATTGTGATTAACTTCAGTGTTACACTGAAAATCCCCATGCATTTATTTTTCTGTAAGGGCTATCGCCTCTGTTTCATTGTGTGGCACAAATGGCAGCAAGAGTGTGGCTAAAATCAATACCATGGTGTGCAAAGTGTTGTGTGAAGGAAAAGCTGGCAAATCAGGTTCCTTCCTCTCTTCCAAAGGGAAGAATACAGCATATTTTTGCACTCCACAAAGCTGCATAGTTCTGGTGAATCTTCCCCTTCTGGGCCATGATGGCGCAAATCCTTTCTGCTCCTCTGTGGGTGCAGGGGACCTTTGGGGAGTAGAACCACTTTTGATGTACCAGGCATGGGACAAGGTTTGGGGAGGCCATTCTGGAGGTGCCTGCCCCTTTTGTGTAACCTAGCTCTGAAAGTGTTGTACAGTGGTGCTTAGGGGAGAGGGCTGTGGCCAGAGCCAGTCACTCCATTCATAGACTCCCACTGAATTCTGGTGGGTGAACTCCTCTCACATTCAACTCAGAGAACCCCCTAGCAACTTCCTGAGCCTGGGTTCTTTGGAGTAGATTTTTGGCCTTGATGTGTGAGTGGTAGGTTCTGGCACTAGGGTTCTATTTTTTTCTGTGGAACAAGAAATGTATTTGAAAGGATGAATCACCAGGCTGGTTTCACAACCCTGTTCTGCTTCCAACTATTCTTCATGCTGACGTTAGTAAGAGGAAAGGCAGTGTCGGAAGTAGCCTGAGGAGAAAGAAACAATGCTGAGATTGGTCAGGAGTTGTAGTTATTACCAGAGCACGGCAGGGAATTTGTTGAACAGCCTTGTGAAAAAAATAACAAGAAAATTGGTGTGTTATTTCAGATTACACCCACAGTTCTGTACTTGCCTAGTGTTTTTGATTTCTGTAATTTTCCATTATATATGATACGGCATGTGTGCAAGGGAAGAACAACTAGTACCTGAGGGTATGTCTACACTACAACACTAATTTGAACTAACTTAATTCGAATTAGTTAATTCGAACTAAGCTAATTCGAACTAGTGAATCTAGACCTAAAAACTAGTTCGAATTAGCATTTTGCTAATTCGAACTAGCATGTCCACATTGATTGGACCCTGAACCGAAGTTACGGATGGCCGGAAGCAGTGCCGGCAGGGCATCAGATTAGGACTTAGAGAGTGCAGCTGCTGTCTCAGGCTAGCCGAGGGCTGTGCCTAAAGGGACCCGACCCCCACCCTGGACAGACAGTTCTCAGGGGTTCCCCACTTGCAAGCAGTCGTGGCCTGGAGTGCCCTGAGTGCCCACACTTGGCACATCACAGCACTCGGCCATCAGCCTGGCTGCACTTTCCGCAGGTTGCCATCCGGGGGGTGGGGGGGATCAATCAGGGGGCTGCAGGAGAGCTTCCAGCCCGAGGAGCCACCCCAGTCCTCCCCATCGGGGGCTCGTACCCCATTCCTCCCTCACCTCCTTCCACTTACTCCTCTCTAGCCCCCCTTCCTGATGTACAAAATAAAGGACACGTGTGTTCAAAAATAGAAACTCTCTTAATTGAACAAAACTCGGGGAAAAGGACGTGGGAGAGGGTAGGGCAACTAAAATGATCAGGGTTTGGAACAGGTCCCATATGACGAGAGGCTAAAGAGACTGGGATTTTTCAGCTTAGAAAAGAGGAGATGGAGGGGGGATATGATAGAGGTCTATAAAAGCACAAGTGGTGTGGAGAGGGTGCATAAAGAAAAGTTCTTCATTAGTTCCCATAAAGAAGGACTAGAGGACACCAAAGGAAAGGAATGGGTAGCAGGCTTCAAACTAGTAACAGAAAGTTGTTCTTCACAAAGCAAATAGTCAACCTGTGGAACTCATTTCTGCAGGAGGCTGTGAAGGCTACAACTAGAACAGAGTTTAAAGAGAAGTGAGATAAAGTCATGGAGGTTGCGTCCATGGAGTGCTATTAGCAGGGGGTAGAAATGGTGTCCCTGGCCTCTGTTTGTGGAAGGCTGGAGATGGATGGCACGAGACAAATGGCTTGGTCATTGTCTTCGGACCATCCCCTCCAGGGTATCTAGTGCTGGCCGCTGTCGGCAGACAGGCTACTGGGCTAGATGGACCTTTGGTCTGACCCAGTACGGCCATTCTAAGCTCAGGGCTCAGGGTCGGGGGGTCTCAGTGAACCACCTTGATTTTCATGCACACCTGCTCCTGGGTGGCCAGGCTGGCAGCTATCCTGCCCTAGATGGCCACTTTCAGGTGGCTATTGCGGAGGTCGTGGATGAGGTCCACGATGTCCGCACTAAACCTGGTGGGCGCCCGCCTCTTGCGGACCTGGGCAGGCTCCCGGGAGCCGCCAGCCTGGTCCCGGGAAGAGGGGGAGGGCTGGGTGGCAGCGGGTGGCTGGCTCGAGCCGTGCCAGGTGTAGGGTCTGCTGGCTGGGTGCTGGCAGGTTTGCACCTGGCACGGGCACCGTAGCCAGCCCGTGCCCCTTTAAGGGCTCCGGGGCCGGGAGGGGGGCAGACGAGTTTCCCTGGTGGTGCCCAGAGTGGCCACCAGGGAAAGCTGGGGAGGGCTAGCCTCCCACTAGTTCGAATTTAGTGGCTATACAGCCCTTAATTCGAACTAGTTAATTCGAACTAGGCGTTAGTCCTCGTGGAATGAGGTTTACCTAGTTCGAATTAAGTGCACCGCTAGTTCGAATTAAGTTTGAACTAGCGGTTTGCATGTGTAACGCCTATCAAAGTTATTTCGAACTAATGTCTGTTAGTGCGAATTAACTTTGTAGTGTAGACATACCCTAACTTATATGAATATCAAAGGATTAGACCAGTGTTTCCCAAACTATGGGCCGCGGCCCGATACCGGGCCGCTGGAAAAATATACCAGGCCTCAGTGTGGCTGTCGGGAGGGGAGCAGAGCTGTGCGGGCTGGGAGGAGGTGTGTGGGGGGGGGAAACGGGCCACCGAGAAGCAGAATTGGGGGCAGCAGGACTGTCCAGTGGAGATGGGGAGAGGCAGGCGGGCGGCCGGCGGAAGCATGGTTGGGGGCAGCAGGGCTGTCCCGCGGAGATGCGGGTGGGCGGTGGAAGCAGGGTTGGAGGCAGTGGGGCTGTCCGGCAGAGATGGGGGGGGCAGGTGGCAGAAGCGGGGTTGGGGGTAGTGGAGCTGTCCCACGGAGATTGGGGCAGGTGGGCAGCAGAACCAGGGCTGGCCGGGGGGCGGAGAGGCTGGCCGGGGGAGATCAGGAGGAGAAGCACGGGAGAACCAGCTGCTGGAAGCAGGGCTGGATGGGGCAGCGGGGCTGGTCAGGAGGGTTGTCGAGGGAGCAGGGTTGACCGAGGGAGATTGGTGGAGGGCGGGGGGAACCGGCTGCCGAAAGCAGGGCTGGACAGGGGTAGCAGGGCTGGACTGGGGAGATTGGGAGGAGAAGGGGGGGAAGCGGGACTGACCCGGGCACATGCAGACCCTGGCAGACGAGTTAATCCGGCCGCTAATTCCATTTTGCCCCCCTTCTTCCCACATACCCTCCCTCGAGTAGTTGCGAACTGCCTGGAAGGTAGACACATTCAGGCAGTGTGAGCACATCTACCAGCCAGGCAGTTCGTAGCTAAGAACTGATATACCTAATTATAATAAAACTTACCTAATTAGAAAATACTGGACATTTTATAAGTCTGGTAATTTCTCAATTTGTTTCCCAGACAAAACCCTGAAATACTGGACTGTCCAGTACAAAACCGGACACCTGGCAACCCTACCCCTTCTTGCACCCTCCCTCTTAGCAAGATACCCTACCCCCAATCTGCTCCTGCTCCCGCCTCCTGGAATACCCATGCAGCGCTGGGTCCCCCAAACCCTGGCCCAGGCTGGGCGGAGGATGCAGCTGGGCAAAACACTGACAATTTATTCATTTTTCATTCTTTTTTTAATATGCGTTTATATGTTTGGGCTGAAACAGTACTGAAAAAAAACCGGGTTCTAACTAAAGTAAAAAGTTTGGGAAACCCTGATCTAGCCAGCTTTCTAGCCATCTTACAATCCATTTATCCAATCCATATTCCTTTAACATGCTGGCAAGAATATTGTGGGTGACTGTATCAAAAGCTTTGCTAACACTGGCACTGGGGGCTTTGAGAGGACCAGAAACAACTTATTTTAATATTCATCATTTGCTTAATGAATATGCAAATATGCAAATGAATGTTACTGGTCCTCCAAGAGCTCATGAATGGATTTACTGGTCCCCGTGTCAAAAAGTTTGGGAACCCCTGGACTAGACTGTGACAGCCTCATTCAGGGAGCAATGGTGATACTCATCTGAGTTTCTGCTACAGGTTTGCAATTTGGCACCAAGGCATGGCTCAAGGAGTAAAGTACTACTCAGGAGGAGAAAAGGCATCAGTATCTGTCCTAATGGGGTTCATCATGTAGGGTAGTGCTCACCAACACAAGAAGAATTGCAAAGTACAGACCATAGTGAGAGAAAGTGACATTTTATATGAAAAAGTTTGATGCTTCTGCCTAGTGCTTATGGAACAGGATTGTGACTTTGGCTACATATTGATTAGGCTAGAACTGTGGTCTCCAACCCGGTGCTCGCGGGCGCCATGGCGCCTGCCCGGCTCTTTACATGCGCCCGCGGAGCAATCTGGGCTGGCCCTGCCCCTGGGCGTGCGGCAGGTGCCAGCCCCGGGCGCATGGCCGGTCCCGGCCCCGGGTGCGCTGCGCGTGCCGGTGCCGACCCTGACCCCCGGCCCCGGCCCCGGCCTTGGCCCCGGCCCCACCCCCGGGAGCGCCGCGCATGCCCTGGCCCCGGCCCCGGCCTTGGCCCCGCCTCCGGGCGCGCGGCGCTTACGGGGGGAGCACTGGCCCCGGGCGCATGGCGCTTGCCGGGGGGCCCCGCCCCCGGGCGCATGGCTATGGGGGGGGCCCCGCCCCCGGGCGCGTGGCTATGGGGGGGCCCCGCCCCCGGGCGTGTGGCTATGGGGGGGGCCCCGCCCCCGGGCATGCGGCTGGGGGAGGCCGCCCCCGGGCATGCGGCTGGGGGAGGCCGCCCCTGGGCGGGCAAGTGTCCCCGCCCCCTGGCGCCCGGTGGGCGAATGGCCACGCCCCCTGGCGCCCGACAACCTGAAAAGGTTGGGGACCACTGGGCTAGAACAAGTGTGCAGGAGAGGTGAGCACATTTTTACATGAGGAATCTCACTGACACAGATATCAGTGCCTTTACTCCTCCTCAGTAGTACCTTTGTCCGCATGCGGCACATTGGGGTTATATGTGTGGCCCATGAGACATCTTGTTTACTGTTGCCCACGATTCCATTGCTTTCCATCTGCATATTTTTTCCCACTAGTATTACTAAGGTGACATGTACATAAAATAAGGGCTTGTGAAGTGAGGTGCGTGCTAACTGCACACAACATTAACTGTGAAAGCAGTGTGCTCCCTTTGCATTCAAAGCTCTGCTCTGGTTCAGTTGACTCACCCTGCAAATTCTAGGTATGCAATCTCAAGTAGCAAAACTCCCCTATTCTGGGAGACCATCTTGGTTACAGCAATCTTGTGGCCCACTTAGATGGAGAGCCACTCATGCAGCCCACTCATTAACCTAGGTTGCTCATCGCTGTTCTATATTTGCAATATTAAATCTTGACTGAAATTACAATTACTTTTCATAGAGGTTTCAACACGAAGAATTTCAGTGTATATTGCTAGTAGTTTCAGTCAGTGTCTTAGTGATTGTCTTGATTTTGCCCTGGCTGTATTTAATAGACTTTTTATTTTGCTGGCACAGAAGTTTCAAAAAATATTTGTTTAAGGCATGTTGCTTAGAAACTAAACATTTTTTAGGCTGGTGCTTCAGAATATACAACACTTGAACAACAATGCTTGACTATTCATATACTCAAATTATTTGGATGCAAACGAATCGATTGAACAAAAATTTTTCTCCACAAAAAGATTCTGATAGTTAGTGAGTGACCTGCCTACTTGAAGAACTTAGAAGTTATGTAGCTGTCCTGTTTCTGCCTAATACATATTAATGGATTTTCTGAGGGGGGGGGGGAGCATGTTGTGTTAAACACTATTATTATAGCTTATTGTAAAATGTTTTAATTTTAGAAAATTAAATGCATGTTGGCAGCTAGTACATTCATTGCTAAGGACAGATTATACCTATTGCATAATAATAAAAGATGCGAAGAAACCCTAGAAGACTGAACTAAACCTCACGGTTAACTAGAAAAATCTATGAATAACATATTTCCTGCCAAAAATAATTGGATCTACAGCAATGAGATGCCTCAGCACTCCTTGATGGTCATATGACATTGTTGAGCCTTACTGCAGATTGTAATTCGTATCTATTTTGCTAACAAAAGAGCTGGAGGTTGAAAAGAAATGGAAAAAATGAACTGATATAATTACAGTAGAGGATTATACCAGACAGGACTGATCAACTCATTCAGTTCCCTGCATCAAACCGAGCAAGGCTGATAATGAACTATGTTTAACAAATAAATGAGAATACCCACAATTGCAGTCCCAAATTATCCCTTCCTTACTTGTTGGTGATGTTTCACAAAAGCATCATTTATGAAAGGTTTCTGTTAAACTGTTCATTGCAATTAGCACTAATACAATACACAGAGAGGTTTATATTATATATATGGCAGGATGCATCAAAGGCTGCTGAAAAGCATTTGAGGCAGATCAGACAATCTGTAGTGGAACAAACAGGTGAGCAAATACTAGGATCAGGTATCACAGAAAAAGACAGAAAAGAAGTGTCTCATTTCTCTGACTATGATGAGAGAAGAGATTATAGATAGATATGTTGGGCCAATAGTTTGCTCAAATACTCTGGTATAAATCCAGAACAACCTAAAATGTTCAGCCCTGCCCTAGTACAGGCAGTCCCCGACTTACGCGGATCCGACTTACGTCGGATCCGCACTTACGAACGGAGCTTTCTCGCCCCGGAAGTCGGGGCGAGAGAGCCCCGTTCGTAAGCTGCTCCGGTGCCCCTGGTCTGCTGGAAACCGTCTCCAGCAGACCAGGGGCACCGGGCGGGTTCCCGCGCTTCTGAGGCTTTGCCAGAGCAAAGCCTCGGAAGCGCGGGAACCGCTGCTGCTGCCACTTGGGTGCCGGTGCCTGTGGTCTGCTGGGGACCGTCCCCAGCAGACCACAGGCACCGGGACCCAAGCGGCAGCAGCGGGCAGGTTCCCGCGCTTCTGAGGCTTTGCCAGAGCAAAGCCTCAGAAGCGCGGGAACCCCCGCTGCTGCCGCATGAGACCCGGTGCCTGTGGTCTGCTGGGGACGGTCCCCAGCAGACCACAGGCACCGGGTCTCATGCGGCAGCAGCGGGGGTTCCCACGCTTCTGAGGCTTTGCTCTGGCAAAGCCTCAGAGGCGCGGGGAACCGCCGCTGCTGCCGCTCCAGTCTGGGTGCCTGTGGTCTGCTGGGGACGGTCCCCAGCAGACCACAGGCACCCTGACTGAAGCCGCAGCCGCGGGGGGGTCCCGCGCCTCTGAGGCTTTGCCAGAGCAAAGCCTCAGAGGCGCGGGGAACCGCCGCTGCTGCCGCTTCAGTCAAAGCGGCAGCAGCGGCGGTTCCCCGCGCCTCTGAGGCTTTGCTCTGGCAAAGCCTCAGAGGCGCGGGACCCCCCCGCGGCTGCGGCTTCAGTCAGGGTGCCTGTGGTCTGCTGGGGACCGTCCCCAGCAGACCACAGGCACCCAGACTGGAGCGGCAGCAGCGGCGGTTCCCCGCGCCTCTGAGGCTTTGCTCTGGCAAAGCCTCAGAGGCGCGGGACCCCGCTGCCGCTGCGGCTCTGCTCCCCCTGTCCCTGGTCTGCTGTGGGGGGGGGGGGCGCAGCTAGTGTGCCCCCCCCCCCCCGCAGACCAGGCTTTTGTTTTGGACTCTGGGGCAGAGCAGCTGGGGCGCTGCCGATTGGTCCTGCAGCGCCCGTGGGCACTACTGGACCAACCCGGCAGCACCCCAGCTGCTCTGCCCCAGGTCCTGATTCAGCCGCTGCTGGTCAGTTTCAGCAGCGGCTGAATCAGGACGTCTGGGGCAAAGCAGATGGGGTGCTGCTTTGTTGGTCCAGTAGCACCCCAGCTGCTCTGCCCCAGGCGTCCCCAAGTCAGCTTCTGCTGAAACTGACCAGCGCTGACTACAGGAAGCCCGAGGCAGAGTTGCTCTGCCCCGGGCTTCCTGGAATCAGCTGCTGATCAGTTTCAGCAGCAGCTGACTTGGGGACGCCTGGGGTTCTTAAGTTGATTCTCTATGTAAGTCAGAACTGGCGGTCAGTTTCAGCAGTGTCTGAATCTGGACGCCAGTTCCGACTTACATACAGATTCAACTTAAGAACAAACCTACAGTCCCTATCTTGTACGTAACCCGGGGACTGCCTGTAAAGCATTTAGAATATATACATTGTCAGCCAGGGGAGCCAACAGCTACACTGGGCCCTGGGCAAGGTTGGTGCGAGGGGGCTCTACACTCCTGGAAGGGGTGGTGCTGGAGATAGAAGGGGCGGGGCCAGTGTAGCCAGCCTCAGCGTCGCTTGGAGTGCACTATGCCCTCCAGCAGCACTCTGGTAGCAATTTAAGGGGCTCAGGGCTCTGGGTGCCATCACCTGGACCCTTTAGAATTGCTGGGCCCGGGGCAGTTGCACCCTTTGCTCTCCCCATCAGCAGGACTGTTGTCAACTTTCCACAAATGCAGGTGTGTATATTAACTTTGCCAAATACAGTAGAACCTCAAGAGTTATAAACAGCAGAGTTACGAAATGTCCTACCAGCCACATGTCTCATTTGGTACCAGAAGCATGTAATCAGGTAGCAGAATAGACTAATTAAGGAAATAAATAAATTACATTAAATAAAACCCCAAACCCTCCATGACCACAAATACGGTATAGTACTGTGTTAAATATAAACTACTAAAAAAAGGGGGGGGGGGGTTAAAAAAGAAATTTCACAAGGTAAGGAAACTATTGTGCTTTGTCAATTTAAATTAAGATTTTAAAAATAGCATTTTTCTTCTGCATAATAAAGTTTCAAAGCTGCATTAAGTCAATGTCCAGTTGTAAACATTTGAAAAAACCATAATATTTTGTTCAGAGTTATGAACATTTAAGAGTTACCAACAACCTCGGTTCCTGAGGTGTTAATAACTCTTTCTACTGTACAATGTATGGTAGGCACACAGTCTGAACGCATATGTCTCACTGTGACAAACATTTAGAGTGACTGTTTCTCCCTTACGCATGTTTAAACTGGCGTAACTTCATTGATCTTAATGATTGAGGCTGTTTTGAATGAGAGTGAAAGCAAAGGCACTAGGGCAGTTTTTTTCCTACATATTTGTGGGTTCTACTAAAAATGGATTACTGTTCTACATAACGGCTATTATAATTCACAAAGAAAATAAGAGATTGAAAATGGACTTCTTTGGTATGCTAATGATTTTTATATAGGAAGCAAATGCAGAGCACGTGTTACCAGGTTTGTCTGCTAGATACTGGCAATACCTAAAGAAATTATGCGCCCAGATGTGCCTTCAGTTACATCTATGCAGCACCAGAACGTGGTTGTGTGACAGAAGACAGAATTGGTTCCTGAGTCTTTGGATTATTACTGGCTGATAATACTTTAGTTCTATAGGTTACACTATTTTACATGGCCATCCTTGCAGCATTTATTTCCTACCCAGTAAATCTCTTGAAAATGTGCCCCTTTTTCTGGGTGTTCAAATCTGTGCTTTTTGCTGAAACATGTGCTGGCTTGGCAAAGTGACTTGCCAACAGCTATGACTTACCCCTGGGACAAGATGGCTTGGGTAAGATTATTATGGGATGGTTTACATGACATGGGCTATGTCTACACTATGTGGCTTTATTGGGAAAAGGTACGCAAATTGCTAAATTTCGGAAAAAAACCCTATTTTGGAGGAGCCCTTCTTCCTTGAGGGAGGACGAAGACAGGGCTTCCAAAAGAGTGTGTCTGCTCTTCCGCAAAAAAAAGCAGAAGAGCAGATGCATTCCCTGGACGCGGTGGAGTTTTTTTGGGATACCTGGAAAACCCCTGTAGTCTAGACATAGCCAGAATGGGAAGGGCTGTAAAGAAAAATTATTAGCACTTGGGAAGAGCAGAGATGAATAGGCTTTAATGCCATGCCAAGTGTCACTCAATACACTTACACAAAAGGATACACCTATCACAGCCACCAATGATGCAAAGCTAGGAAGGCTGGCTAACACTATGGGAGCCTGTGCAAACAAAGGAGGCTGTGAGGACATGGTGGAAATGAACACTAAAGAGTAGTTCACTCAATGAGAAAAAAACTAAGTATAAAAACGGGGAAAAGTTTGTTTAACAGCAATTTTGCAGGAAATAAACATTTTGAGTGGGGAAGGAGGGAAGAGTTGGCAGGTGACTGTAAACTGAATGTGGGTGTGAAAAGTGGAACAGACACCAAACAGTGCTCAACTGGACTGTAGAAATATAAATGCTAGCTATTGGTCCCGCAAACACCTTTCTGTGCACAGGACACAACTAAGTACCACACGAAATTTTAAACAACCAGTTAGCAAAATAGTGTAGACAATATAATATAAAACAAAATAAAAGTACTGCTGTTTAGAATATGTGGTCCACAAGGAGAGATGAAGGGAAATGATTTTATGAATTTGATGGGCTGGATCACATAAGTTTACTTGGAATTTTCACCTGGTGAGCTGACACCTGTCTTCCTGCCCTTTAGGCCTCTCCAGTATCCTGGGAGAGAAAAGAAAAGAAGAGTAGAATTTTTATATTAAATTATTATTAAAGATAAACATATTAAGGAAATTCTCATATTTGGAAAGCAAACTCAGCAGTCTCTCTGAAGGACTTAAGACCTTTAACTGAAAGATGAATTTCTTAGTTTTTCCCCTAATTCAACTTGACACTTATTTAAATACAGTTTGGCTTCCAAATGAGTAGGGAGAGCATGGGCTAGGGCTTGGCCGAAAGCGTCAGCACGAAACAAGGTTGTCAGTAGCATATACCATCTTGGTTGCTAATCAAGTTTTAAAACAGTCACAGCAACTTGGCTAATTGTATTAATTTGCTTTTCTTAAGGCAGAATGGGGAAACAAAATAGCAAACTGGCCCCTGAAGTGATGGAGGATCTGGTGAAGAGCACGGAGTTTAACGAACATGAACTCAAACAGTGGTACAAAGGATTTCTAAAGGACTGTCCTAGTGGTAGACTGAACCTTGACGAATTTCAGCAGCTTTATGTAAAGGTATGTTATTTATTAGCTTCCTATTCCACAGCCACAAAAAGAGTATCAGAGTGATGCTTCAATATGTGTACAACAAATTTTTTTGATTCAGATTAAAGTGAATACTGACAAGGAGCAGCCAGACATGTATGTAGAAACTGCTATAACGATCAGAACAGTGGTCCAAATAGATCAGTATCCTGTCTCCAAGAGTGATCAGTGCCAAGAGGAAGGATATAATTTTCCCAAAGGGGAAGATTCTTCCTCCATCTTGTCAACTCAGGGTTGCTTTATGCCCCAAAGGTTGAGGGGTTATGGCCCACTCTTGCAAGATGATCCATTTTGCCAAATCCCTGTAATTTATGCAGTGCTATTGGTTTCTAAAATGTGGATGTTCTCATTACTATCGAACGATCTATTTTTCTTTGGATTCCCAGGCTTGTATTAGCCGCAGTGAAGTCTTGTAGCAGTGGGTTCTATAGACTATGCATTGTGTAAAAAAAGAAGAAGAAAAAGTTTCTTTTTGTATGTTTTAAATGTATTGCCTTTCCTTTTAATTAATCCCCTTGTCCTTGGAGTATGAGAGAGGATAGGTAGGACAACTGGCTACCTTCTTTTTAATAATCATTAATTTATCATGGACTCTGTCTTCTTGTATTGTACTATGTATTTATTCTGTAACGGGAGAAGCATTGTGGACATTGTGAGACTCAGATTTATATTACAAAAAAATCATTCAAAATGGAACAACTGCCTGAAGGTCAGGGGCTTCAAAGTAATTTTAAGGAAGAAAATTATTGACTAGAGGTGATGAACCGGTGGTTCAGAAAATTACAGTGTTAGGGTGAAGAACAATAAAAATGCCAGCAGTCAGTTTTATCAGTGCTTTGATGGCCTGGAACTCAATAATGATCTCTGTAGGCAAGGGCTATTCGTATTTATCTGAAATAGAAGCTGCAGTCTCTCTTTCTTGCCTTTCCCCAGCCCTGAACCACACCATCCCCACAAATATTATAAGCAGCCCCCTTCCTGCAGCCAGTGGAGGTTACTGTACAAACACTGCCATCTACAGCATACATGAATTAATCCCACATCTGTGCACTTTAAAATCTGTACATTGAAACAGTGTCCTGAAAAGTCATATCTTATAGATGACTGTGATGCCATAGTTGTTATTTTGTGAGACTCCTGTTCTTACAGCTTTTGAGTGCTATGTTTTGTGGTGAGTGATTGTTGACTGCCTCCATTTTGGATAATGTATGGTGTGTGTCCTACATTGCCTTGCATCTTATTTGTCATGCATGTTTGTAGGAAAAGTAAATAAAGGTTTGCAAAATATGTGTGTGTGTATATATATATAAAGTGTTTTACTGTTGTGGAACCATTGCTTCCTGTTTGCTAAATTACAAATAAATAGGAGAGAATAAAGTTTAAATAAGTATCGGTGGGGGATTGTATGTGTGGGAGAGACAGTTTATGATGTCATCTCTGAGTCGTGAGTACCTCTCCTTTCCAAAAGTGTTTCTGAGTCATCTCTAGAAGTCATTGTAGACTCCAATAAGGTGCTTTAGCCTAGGGGGAAATAGCCCAGTAATAAAATTTAGTTCCATTGTTACTTAGCGATGGTGCAAAGTATAAATCACAGAACATGAGAGTTCAGTGTTGCTTAACAGGATGACAACTTTGATAACACAGTGAAAAGTCAATCTTTAGTTATAGACTTTTGAAAGAACAATCATAATGTTTTGTTCAGAGTTACGAACATTTCAGAGTTATGAACAGCCTCCATTCTCAACTCTTCAGCTTCACTGTCAATGCATCTAACATGTCATTTCCTGACTCTCTGAGATACTCTTATTCCCCATGTTCTCATGGAGGTTGAATCTTGATACTTGGAACACTCCTTCATTATTTGCTTCTTACCACAAAAACATAAAATAAAATAAATCCAGATTTGACAATTAATTTTTGCAGCATAGGTTACCACAATAAGTCACAAGACATTGTTATTGGATTTTCTGCATTCCAGTTCTCTGACATGCATATTAAGAGTAAAAACATCTAACATTTATGTTGATTTCTTTATTGATTTCTTTAAGTTGAGTGTGAGCTTCCACTTAGGAGAGAAGTTCACAAGTTGAATATGTTGGATTTTAGCCAAGAATGTTTCCATAAATATTTTATTAGGATGATGATTACAAGTTTTACATTCACTTCAGTGTTACATTTTCTCTTAGATGTCATCATCTGTTGCTCTCATGGGATTTGTGTTGTGCACTTAGACATGTTTGAGCAAGGAATGATATTTGCATGTTAATGGCAAAACACTGATCTAAGGAAAAAGACTCCTCCTGCACATAGCCAATGGAAAACATCTACAAATTTTACTATCACAAGAAATAATATGTTCTTGTGATATTAATATAAATGACCAATTTTGCAGAGTTTTGCGGTCTGGTGACTTCGTTCTTTTTTACAATACTCTGCAAAATTGTAGTAATTGTTACTTAGGCTTCAGTGGTTACACAGAGACTGTGAGTTACTTGTTTTCATTTGATTTTCGCTTTTGTTTTTAGAAGGATTTCTGGTAGACAAGAGTGTTTTCTGCTTTGTTGAGGTGGCACCAGTCGTTATGCCTTATTTTTCACCTGCGTTATGATTTGGGTCAGCTTGGAATTCATTGCTCCTGGGATTCGTTCTATAATCCTCACTGTGCAAACTTAAGTCGAGTAGTGCTCATACAACTGGATTTTCTTTGTTTACAGAACTTGTTTTCAGAGTGCTGTATGAATGTGATATGTCTCTACATACAAATGTAGACCATTTAATAGAGCATCTTGTAGTCAAATATTTAAGATTACCTACAGGTATAGTTATTGTTGCGATTTTGACTCATTTGGTGTCATGGCTATCAAGATTAGACTAGGGATGTTAAATATTGGTTAATTGAATAGTTGATTAACCTTATGAATTCTTATAGGTTCCTCGACGATTCTGTAGTTCCTGGGGGTGGGGCCAGCAGCCAATGTGCTCTGGCCCCATGCCCGAGAGGCTCCGGCCACTCTGTGCTGCTTCCTCTGTGTCAGAGGCAGCAGCACAGTGTACCAGGTGGAAACTGGTCCATGAGGGGAGCCAGTTTAAAAACCTGCTCCCCTCGCAGACTGCCTGCCTGTTGCCCTGTGCTGCTGCCTCTGATACAAGGGCAGCAGTGCAGGGTAGCAACAGCCCCTGTCGGGGTGGGTCTGAGCTCCCAAACCCAGTGTGAGCCAGAACTGAGCTGGGCTGGCTGCCCACCCAGCTCCTAATACACTTCAAATGCAGAGCTGCAGCAGGGGTTGGTCCCAGACCCTGTGCAAGCCAGGACTGAGCCAGACTGCTGACCAGCCTGCTAAAACGTATACTGGTGGGAGGCGAGGGAGTGGATGTGTGCAGTCTATAGCATTAACTTATATGCTTTTGCTTATAGTTAATTGACTATACTATTACATCCCTAGATTAGACCCCAGACTTTGTGCCTACTAGGGATGTAAAGGGTTAACCGGATAATGGATTACCTGGTAAACATTAACCTTATCAGCATGCTTACCAGGGTAACTGGTTAACCAGTGCCTGACCCAACTGGAACAGCCCCTGCTTTCAGTGTAGTGTGGCAGGCTCTCCTTGCTGGGTTAGAGCAGCCTTCCCACTCGCAGTGTGGTGCGGCGGGCTTGGTCCGGCCTGGTCAGAGAAGCCTGTCGTGTGGCAGTCCTGGCTGGCCACTTGCCCATGGCATGGTGCGCCAGAGAGCGGTTTCCAGTACATCAGGCCAGTTAATTTGTTAAACATATAGTTTAACTGGTTAACATTTTAAACGGGATTTATATCCCTCATGCCCACATAGATGAATGAGCTGAATGCTACTGAATAGTTTTAGTAGCACATTTATTGGAGGGTTATATTTATTGTGTTTGTAGTGTATTCATCATAAGGAGTTAATTTATAAAAATACATTCAAATAATATCGGGAACCTGAGTTAAATCAAACAAACATGGGATTTCTGGGTTCGTGTTGTGATTCAAAACATGTTATTTTGATTTAAAAGGCCAATTTCATTTTATTTTAAATCTTGACTTCAGCAGGATTACTTCAAGGATGAACATGCCCCATACTGTGCAGGAATGCATGATGGGCATTGATGATAACAGGAGTTGTGTGTGTACTAAGTGGAAAATAGACTGCTATGATGTCATACAACTTGAACTTGGCAAGCACATACTCTGGGTTAACAGTGAAAGTAAATGCCAATAATCCTTCAAATGGAAAGGAAATATTCAGAGTTAGGATGATGTAATGCACCATAGGATAGTATTAAATAATAAATTGGGTGTAAAGTTTTATGAATTTCTCTTATATATTTTAATAGGCCATATTATTCATCTTAAATTTAAATTGCTCTGGAAAATACAATATCACTTGATTATTTAGTCAAATAATATGTTTGTGGCATATTCCCTTACTGAAATTCAACTGAATTCTATTCTCCCATGTTAAGAATGCATAGAACAAAATAGGTTCTATTCTCAAATATTTATTAAAAATTAGGTAGGTGGATCTATATTCCAGCCCTCACATCCACCCCAAATTCCATTATATGCCAAATTTGTAGCTCCGCAAAATATTAATTAAAAATATTTGTCCAGTCACTGACATCTTTGTAGGGTCTTTGGAGTAAGACATTCAAATGTATACACAGGGCTGTGTCTACACTGGGCCACTTATTCCGGAAAAGCAGCCGCTTTTCCGGAATAAGCTGCGAGCTGTCTACACTGGCCGCTTTCTGGAAAAGCAACGACGATCTACTGTACAAAATCAGCCGCTATTCCGGAAAAACTATTCTGCTCCCGCTCGGGCATAAGTCCTTATTCCAGAACACTGTTCCAGAAAAGGGCCAGTGTAGACAGCCCAGTAGTCTTTTCCGGAAAAAAGCCCCGATCGCAAAAATGACGCTCGTGGCTCTTTTCCGGAAAAGCGCGTCTATATTGGCCATGGACGCTATTCTGGAAAAAGGGCTTTTCTGGGAAAGCAGCTTGCCAATGTAGACGCTCCTTTTCCGGAAATACTTATAACGAAAACTGTTCCATTTTAAGCATTTCCGGAAAAAGGTGCCAGTGTAGACACAGCCAGGGATTGCTGTAGTAGTTTGAACAAAATGAGGGTAAAACTATTGGGAACAATTGCCCATCTTGACATCTAGATAACTTGTATAATGAGGAAGGATGTTTCTCATGGGGTGAATGCATGGAATAGGGTTTTAAAGGTCTAGGGTCAATTCCTCAATCTGCCCTAAACAGGTCCCTATAGAACCTTGTAAGTCATTTAATATCTCAGTGCCTCAAAAAGTTCAAAACTTTTTGTTTTGAAGGTGAAAGTAAAAACATTGTGTCAAGTATGGAATTTTTATTTCACAGCAATACATACAGGGTCTGGGAAAGGAGGGTGCAGTAGCACACTGGGGGTGGGAGGGAAGATGCATGGGGGTAGGATGTGCAGGGTCTGGGCATGAGGGAGATGGAATTGGGGCGTTTACCTAGCTCACCACTCCCGGGGGCACACATGGCTCTATGCCACCCACTGCTGCCAAGCACTGCTCCCTGCTACTATGGGGTGGGGTGGAGGGAACCTCAGGAGAAGCATTTCACTGCGCCGTTATTCCTCCAGCTGTGAGGGTGGGAGAGTGGCACCACTCAGAGCCACTTCCTCCTTCCCCTGCTAGGGACTGTACCACAGGTGTTCCAGGATTAGGGCTACCAGGATTACGGAATTTTAGATGTCTCCCAGTCTTTATCTGTGTTTTATTTTTAGACTGTATGTTTGTTAGGGCTGGAACTCAAGGTTTGCACAGTGTCTAGCACAATAGGGGATGATCACAGTTGGGGAATCTACACACTACTGTAAAAATAACAATATTTTTATTCAGCTAGACAACCATTTCAGCTATACAGTAAACTCAAGGGTAGTATTAAAGGGAAATAGATGAGTATACCAATGTGGGACAATGAAACAGTTTTCTCTGGAGGAGGTGGAGCAGGTGTAGATGTGCATACCACTTTTTTCAGGGAAGTCTGTCCTTCATGGATATAAGCATTCAAAAACAATTCAGCGATATGTAAAGATCACTCCTGAAATTCTGAGAAACTTCCTTGACAATAGGGCAGTGCATTTGGTAGGATATACTGTATGGTTTTTACCAGCAGCATGTACACACCTAACACGATGTAGTCATAAATCATATTTATATTTATAAATATGACTCGAGGGTCCATGAAGATGATAATTAATATTATTATTTAATGAGCTTTTAAAATAGGAATGGTTTAAGAAGCTATTAATTATTATTGGTTTTACTATTAATTTATTATTATAATTGTTTATTCTGGCAGGAGGCTATTCATGAACATGTCTCCCCCCCCCAAAAAAAACCCCCAAAAAAACAGGCCCTGCCACCAAAGATTTCTGTATCTAGATGACTAGATGCAACAGACCGATAAAAATGCTAATGGGGACCAGTTTCGGGAGAAGAAAGAATACCATTATTTATGCTGTTTGGCTGTTTTGCATAGGGGGGAAATTGTTGGATACTTCAAATAGACAGAAAATATGTTACATGTATTCCCTAGGTACTAAATAAACTTTTGATTACAAAAATGAAGTAATTTGTAAGAAATACTTGATATAGACTCAAACTTCTGCAAAATAAATGTATCTTGTTTAAAGATAAATATATACAATGTGTTTAACAAAAAAAACCTGTAACGCGCACACAAAAAGCATAAATAGAGGCACAGTGGGACATAGAATTATCATAGTGTAGTGGTTTTTTTCAGTATGAAATGTATATTTGGCAACTTAATGTTGTATTAAATAGGTTTCTGAGAACATTACTTGTAGTACAGAGCTAGTTGACATAAAGAATGTATTCCTGGCAATGACAAGAGTCTAACTGTCTTACCACAATTTCCCATAACTGCTGTTTTTGTACCTCTTCTTCCTTCTATAGAGGCACTTTTACACTTCCATGAAGATCGATGCTCTGACCGTCGATCTTCCAGTGTTCAATTTAGCAGGTCTGGCAAGAACCCGCTAAATCAAATGCTGAGGGTGCCCCCATCGGCCCCAGAACTCCTTGCAGTAGAGGAGTAAGGGCTATTGACAGGTGAGTTTCTCCTGTTGAACTCCCGCTGTGGAACCCCCTCAGAAAAATCAATGCAAGATACATCGACTCCAGTTACGCAATTCACATAGCTAGAGTTGCATATTTTGCAAGAGCTGTAGCACAAAAAGGATTTATTCCTCGTGGGGAGAGGAATAACTCTACTGGCAAAAGCCTTGCGTTCTGTCAATTTTCTTGCGCAAAAACGGATTTGAGGTGTGGCTGCTCTGCCGGTTCTTGTACAAAACCAGCCATTTTTGCACAAAAATCTTGTAGTGTAGACATAGTCATAAAGTAGAAAATTTCTGTGGTAACCCATAGAATTTAAAGGCTACCGTATCTTTGTGTTGATTTTTTTTTACGTGAAAAGCACTAAGATACCATAGTGATGGGCAACCTAAAAAACTTGTTTAGATAGTAGAAGGATAATCCTACTCAGAGCATTTAAAAGGCAGACACATCCATGCACACGTTATGTTCCAAAAGATCTTAATGAGGAAAAGCTGTGCTAGGAAAATTCTCCTGATACATCATTATATATAAATTCATTCCAATTTTGAATCTCTCTGAAGATTTCTTTTTGTACATTTTTTTTCTAATTACAAAAGGGATTGTGTACTATTTATAAAGGGTTTTGTTCCATTACAGTTCACCTTTATTATTTGTTAGATAAATCAGTCAGGGTCACATACAAATGAGAATCAAAAGAAAAAAACCCAAACTCCTCACTGACATGGCCCCTGACTGAGAAGGAGAAAGACACTCCCCACATTCCCCTCACACTCCAGCACTTGGGGTGGGGGTGGGGGTTGGCTAGCAAATTTTGTGTGTTCCATCCCCACAGTGGGGCAGCAGGGGCGGGGGGGGCTGGAGGGCCAGTGCAGGCTCCCCAGTGCTGGGAGAAGGAGTCCTGAGCCTCAGGGGCTGGATCCAGGTAAGCCAGAAGCTGCATCCATGCCCCAGGCCTAAGGTTCCCCACCCATGTGTTAGATCCTCAGGAAGCTCGTAATGCTGAATTTGGAATGTCATAAAACCATGGCAAAACCCTGCGAATACATATGTACAGGTTATGATTTCCCTGGAGGAGAAAACAGAAGGAAAGGAGCGTTGCAGCTGCAAAGGAGAAAGCGATGGTTAAAATCTAGTATCAGAGAATGAAAAGAAAAAAACACTGGCAAAGTAGGAGCCCCGTCTTACTGCCACAACTGGGTCCCCAAAATAAATAGGGGAGAAGAGGGAAGAAAAGAAAAGGAGGGAGGGCGGGAAACAAGGAGCAGAAGTTATGAAAAAATCAAAGGGAAAAACAGGAAGGCAGAAGGGTCATCAGTAAGCACCTGAAGATTGGCCAGTTAAAACTAAGCAGATAAGGATCAAAGTCAATAGATGGGGGGAGGGAGGGGTTACTATCAAAGGAATCTACACCAACATCTGTTTGCACCTTCATTGACTGTTAGGTTGGTAATGGCCCAGCCACCCCTCATCCAGACTGAGTCAGTTAGCATGAGAATTGAACTTGCAGATGAACTGTAATTTCAACACTTCTCTGTGTATTTGGCTGGTAGAGTTTGTTTGTGATAAGACAGACACCTGGAGATCTTTTAAAGAGTGATTAGGTAAACTTAAGTGCTGTCCAACAGGTTTGTGTATGTTCCCTTTATGTATATCTGATTTATGTCCATTGATTCTTTCTCGTAGGGACTGTCCAGTCTGTCCAGTATACATAGCAGTGGGGCATTGCTGGCATTTGATGGCATAGCTCAAATTACTGCTCTGCTTACTATGCCTGCTCTCCATAAAATACTGGATCAGATTGAAGGTCTCAGATCTTCAAGATACCCTACAGAATTTATCCAAAATACTACCAAGAGTGCCTTTCTCATTGGAATAGTGATAGAAATGTAGCCGTGTTAGTCTGGGATAGCTGAAGCAAAATGCAGGACAATGTAGCACTTTAAAGACTAACAAGATGGTTTATTAGATGATGAGCTTTCGTGGGCCAGACCCACTTCCTCAGATCAAATAGTGGAAGAAAATAGTCACAACTATATATACCAAAGAGTACAATTAAAAAAAATGAACACATATGAAAAGGACAAATCACATTTCAGAACAGGAGGGGGATGCGGGGGAGAGGGGGAAGGAAGGAAGGTAAGTGTCTGTGAATTGATGATATTAGAGGTGGGGAGATATTTCTCAATGGAGTGATGGTCTCCTCTGAGAACTGTGATTCTTGAGGACAATGAAACTTCAGAGCCAAGGGTAATAGTAGTAAGAGCTGGAGGCAGGGCATTCTTAGCAAAATGACCTAGATTGTGGAATTTGCTGACTGGAGAACATTATAATAACCACAAATCTCACCATTTTCCATGTGAATTGTGAAACTGTTCTTCGAGTTAGCTTTCCTTCAGGATTGGAGAGAGAGAAGAGTGTTTCAGGAGAATAAGTAGGAAATATGTGGTGACTTTGTTCTTTTTTGTGCAGTACCCATATATCACTCGGGTGGACATTCTTGTGGGAAGGTAGGTTGATAATGAACAGCTACACCTATGTAACCCAGAGGCACTGAGACCAATGGCAAGGAAGAGCAAAGTCTATTCCACAGCCTTAGCTGAGTGCCAGCTGGCTTTTAGCTCATGTAGTAGAGGCAGATGGTTTTAATCCTTAAGGTTACAGGTTCGATCCCATCTGCAGGCTTTTCTGTAGCATAGTACAAAAATTGGGTGCTAGATTAGGCATGCCTTTTGTTATAGGCTTTAATCTGAACAACAATAAAGTTAAAGCGACTGGTTTAGAAAAAAGGAGACTGAGGGGGGATATGATAGAGGTCTATAAAATCATGAGTGGTGTGGAGAGGGCCGATAAAGAAAAGTTATTTATTAGTTCCCTAAATAGAAGAACTAGAGGACACCAAATGAAATTAATGGGTAGCAGGTTTAAAACTAATAAAAGAAAGTTCTTCTTCACACAGCGTGTAGTCAACCTGTGGAACTCCTTGCCAGAGGAGGCTGTGAAGGCTAGGACTATAAGGGTATGTCTACACTACCCCGCTAGTTCGAACTAGGATGGTAATGTAGGCATACCGCACTTGCAAATGAAGCCCGGGATTTGAATTTCCCGGGCTTCATTTGCATAAGCGGGGCGCCGCCATTTTTAAAACCCCGCTGGTTCGAACCCCGTGCAGTGCGGCTACACGGGGCACGAACTAGGTAGTTCGAACTAGGCTGGCTGTAACCAGACTGAGCATAAGGTTGGGTGGAGAGGAGGAGTGGGATCATGTTACAGTATGGAGAAGAGCGTTTTGCTTCAGCAAAGGGGAAAGGGGAGGGGTGGGGGAGGAGGATCAGGTTACAGCAGGGAGGAGAAGATGCAAAGAGGAAAGGGGAGGGGAGAGGGAGGGAGATTGTGTTCTGGCCAGCTGTTAAGCCGTGCAGCTGTACCGGACCTCCCGATTCTCCAGCAGATCTGATAATCCGGCACCACCTAGGTCCAAAAGGTGCCGGATTATCGGAAGTGTACTGTATATAGTTCAGTTCTCCAGGCCCTAGTTCAGGGCAGGGTAGCAAACAAACAATTTCAGAGTTCAATCACCCTGGTCCTGGTTCAGGGCAGGGCAGAAAACAAACACACTCAGGTCTCCTGGTTTGGGCAGAGATCCAGGGCAAGTAGGCAGATCAAGTAAGTCTGAGGTGGCGAAGGAGGGAGACTGCCACCCAAGGACTGGCTGGCGGGGGGACACAGGCCCACCCACTCCACTATGTCCCAACCCAGGGCCCTAACAGCAGCAGAGCAGTCTGCTGCTGGGTCAGAAGGGATCGGGACCACAACACGCTGACCGCTGCTGTGGTCCAGGTAAATTGTGGCTGGCTATCCCTGGGCTACTTCTGTTCCCCCCTCCATGGATACCTGGGTCTTTGACAGGTCCGCTGAGTGATTGGGGCTTGTCAGCTCTGGCAAGTTGCTGATCCAGGCTAATCCTCAGCCTCTGGCAGACAGGGGGGTTCAGGCCAGTGCTCAGCCTCCCAGCCTGGGAGCACATGGAAGGTGTCTGCCTCCTCTGCTGGCTGGGCCCCTACTGAGCTCCTGGGCTGGTCTTTTATAGTCCTGGCCATGCCTCCTGACTTCCGGTCAGGTGATGGGGTAGGGTCAGGCTCTGCCCAAAAGGGCTCTTCCCCTTCCAGGTCAGTGGTCAGCCACTCTGCCCAACTACACCCCTAACTGCCTTGCACTGACCAGAAGGGAACTTTGTGATGCTCTGTATTTTATAGAATTAAAATATCATAGATTCCAATATTCGGTCCCCTTATCTTAAATATTTTAATAAAAATAATATCTAATTTAAAGAAAATGAAAACAAATAAAATAACACTTGACCTGACAAGGGTTAATTTTCAGAGTTACTATATCTCATATAATTAAGTAAGAATCCTGTGGCTGGAACCTCAAACAACTCTTCCTAATTATGTTGACTGGCCCTTTAAAGTTTTGAATATTTAAAGCAAATATTTGTTGATGAAGGATAAGTATCTTCAAATGAGAGGTTAAAAAAGAAATGTTAATGCACCCTAATTATAAAGATTTTGCAGAATACTACTAGCATAAACCAGCCAACCAATGCATCATTTTTGTGCTAGAGTCGAAATATTGTATGTAACAAGAAAAACCTGAGAATTGGTGGTTCTAGATTAAAGTTGTAAGAATACAGTGATTGGTGGGACTACTCATGTTAGTACCTGCTACAGTGACAGGTGTGTATTCCACGTTTACTTTTTAAATCTCCCTTTGGGAGTTTTTGTACATAACAAGAGGAGGATGATAGCTATCACAACTGGTATATCCAGTGGGCCTGATATTCCTTTCATAGCAATTTATATCAGGAATTAGTGATGTTATTCTGGTGTAAAACCAGTATATAACTGAAAGAAGATTCTGACCCACTGTACAGTACTTTTCCCAGATTCACTTTCCGCTTGACATGCCTTCTAGTTTTCTTGGGATACATTTACACACTAGTGTTATTTCAGAAATAATGTTTCACTGATGTTATTCTGAAATAATATAGTGTGTGTCTACACTACAAGAAGTTATTTAATTGTCTACGTTACAGAGTTTTGTTGGAAAAATAGCCGTTTTTCCGACAAAACTTGAGGAACGTCCACACTGCAATTGCGTTCTTCCGCAAGAAAATCGAAAGAACAGAGGGGTTTTTCTGGCATTGGTAATCCTCATTCTGTGAGGAAGAAGCCTTTTTGCAAAAGAGCTCTTTCGCAAAAAGGCATGTGTGGATGGAAAAGACGGAGTTATTTCAGAAGAAGAGGAAAGAGGAAAAGGCACAGGTGCCCTGGTGGCCATTCCGTCCATAGCAATCACAGCTTACATGCAAGAGAGCGCCCATTCAGTCTGGATGTGCCCTTTTGAAAAAGCAGATCGCTTTTTCGATGCACTTTTGCAGTGTGGACATTCTCTTTCAGAAGAACTTCTCTTCCGAAAAAAGCTTCTTCCGAAAGAAGCCTGTAATCTAGACGTAGCCATAATGTCAAAATAATGTCAAACTGGAGGACTTCTTACTCCAGTTTACGAGGAATAAGGGAAATCAGAAGAAGAGTGCTTTTTCTTGGACTTCCTGCTGTGTAGACAGCGCCAAAAGCTGAAATATGCTATTTCGACTTAAGATACGCAATTGACATAGCTCAAGTTGCGTAGCTTATTTTGACATTAGCCCTACTGTGTAAGCATGCCTTCAGAAAAGAACAAATGCTTTAAATGTTCAGATAAAAGTCTATTTTCTTTCAAATAAGACTAAGCTGAATTTTTAGATACGTCAGCAGCTCCACAGCACTTTAGGAAGAGGTGGAGCTGAAAGCAAAAAATAAGAGGGCAGGAAAAGGGGAAGATCCAGGTAAATCAACATGTCCCTCAAAAGTGAAATATATATATTTTTTAATCTTTGCTTTGTGTGTGAACAACAGAGAGTTTTCACAAATGTAAGATGTGTTTCATTTCTCTAAAACTACTATGAATGACCAAATATATGGGGCTCAAATTCGTTACCAGTGCAAATAGGTGCTGGCCCACTGACTTAATAGTGTTTCACCCCTTTGCTTCCCACTAATCATCAGATCATCTGGATGCCCACCAGGGTAATGTTACAATTGAGCCACACTCCTTCCCAATCCCAGCTCTTAACAAATAAAAGTAAATATTATTTTACATGAACAAATCTGTTTTAAAACTGCCTGAATTTTTAAGGATTGTATACGAGATCTTCAGTGACACTGCAGCCTCTAACAATGAGAAAATACAATGCTTATCATTTACATAGTGTTTTTCATCTTAAATTTCTGTACAAACATTATGTAATCAAGCTCTAGAATAACAAAAAGGGAGGGATGTAAGGAAGCATTATTTTGGCTATGTATTGTAATTATTTTGTCTTATTAAGATTTTCAGGGTTAGTATCTTATAAAGTAATTATTGTAATTATCATAAAAGTTAATAAAATCACACACACAGCTTTTTTTTTGAAAATCAACATTAAGTCATGGAACTGATTTATAGCCTACTACGGGGAAAAATAATTTGCAAGTGATTTTTCTCTGAAATAATTCTAATAACCATAAAACCTGGATGTTCAGGTATGATAAGGAGAAGGAGGAGGAGGAGGAGAGAGAGAGAATGGTATTGCACAATCTCTGAAGTTCAGCTGGCTGATTTTTCTTTATATTGGCTCTCTTCTTCCTCTCTTCCACTTGAATCTTCATTATATTGTTAAACTTCTCCACAACAAACTGGTAGACTATATGGGTTGGCATTAGCCTGGCAAACCCACTTCTAGCAATTGTTTGTATTACATCAATGTCAAAGAGTTTACAATGTGAATAAACAAGAGAATAGTGAGGTTAAGAGATTTGCTACTAAAAGGAAATACTTCTCTGTGATTAGGTGATGTAGCTGATGGAATGTAGATAAAAAGCAACAAAAGTTGACAAAACATAAATTTAGAAAGAAAAAAATCATTAATTAATTTTGTCCAATTATAAAAGATAAAATCTGCTACAAAATGTTGGGAATAGAAAAATTTGTTACCATCTTGTAGCGAATATACCCCACACCTGAATATACCCTGTAGTTTTTGAAGTTTGAGTAAAAAAAATCTTGTATCCCCCACGCATAAGTATAACCTGCAGGGTATACAAGACTTTTTTTCAAATTGTGCGGGGAGGGGAGCTTCTACGGGTGTGGGGGAGGGGGAGATGTAAATGGGGGCATTTAAGTTCCAAGGATTTTTTTTTTTTGACAAATAGAAGACATTATATACATGAACAGTATACGTTTGAATGGAGTAATTTAATACAAGTATAAGTTTAACACCGTTTTAAACAAACAATATAATGCAGCAAGAAAAGGGAAATAACATTACCTGCAGGGCTGTGCCCCTCTCTGCTGTATGCATCTGGCTGAGAGAGCTGCACCAGGAAGGAACTTGGCCCATGAGAGGCATACAGCACCTGAAAAGCCACACCCTTGCTGCTGGACACCCCAGAGTGTGGGGCCCCAGGGGAAGCAGCATGGAGAAGAATGGAAGAGGGTCATGGTGCCCCATTTCTGCAGCAGTAGCAGACGGTTCTTGGTGCAGGATACACTCAGCTGAGCCTAGTGGAAGCTCCTCAGATGCAGGTTGGTCCAGGTTGGTCCTGCTTTGGGCAGGAGGCTGGACTTGATGACCTCCTGAGGTCTCTTCCAGCCCTAGGATTCTAGGATTCTAAGTGCCATGCCCTGCTCCTTACCCAGTCAGAGGAGATGCTTTTTTGGCTATGCCTCCAGCAATCTCTGGGTGTGTGGGCATCACCACGCATAGGCACCACCCCAGCGATATCACTGTGCAAGAGGAGAGGGTATCCCCAGCTTGGCTTTGAAGCTTGGGCTGCTTGGAGGAAGCATATGGATTAAGGTGCTACTTTGAATCCAGCCCTGGTGAGCTTCCCCATCTCAGGGTCCTGGACTAGCGGCCAGCCGAAGCCTGCAGAAATCAGTAACCCAGAGAGCTGCCTATTGACGAAACACTTCATGTAGCTGGGCAAGGGAACTAGGGTTGCCAGGTGTCTGGTATTTGAGCTTTCTGTCCAGGAAAAAATTTTTGAAAATATAAATGAGAAAATATAAATGTCCGGTATTTCCTAAATAAGATGTAATGTAGATTGTCAAGTGTGTCCGGTATTTTTGTTGAAACCATCTGGCAACCCTAATTAGGGAGCTCCTCTTTCCACTATTGTAACTTGCTTTGTGTGTACTGCTGCCCCATGTGTTCTTACCCCCCTCCAGTAAAGAGTGGGGGGAGGGACTGGAGTATTGTGTACAGAACCGTATTCAGCTGCAAGACAGTAAGGCAGGGTCACCGCTGCCCAGCCCCCTCAGCTGGGCTAATGGTCTCCCAAGCACTTGGTATAGTGCTCTGTTCCTGAACAGAGAGGCGGGTGGGAGCCAGGCGAAAAAGCAACTGTGAATCACCCGAGGGTGGATGGGTATTGTGCTGTGTTTACAAATGCACTTTAGCTGAGAGGTGCCCCGTCTCACCCCACACAGACACAGCCTGCTGCACACAATGAGGTGGACAAAGAAGCTAGGAAGTGCCTCCAGCAGCAGTAGCCACAACTTCCCAGCATAAGAACAGGCTCAGCTGCTGACTTTGCTGGGGAGTGCTCAACCCCTGCCCTGCTCCACCCCAGGCCTGCCTCTTCCTACCCCCACTCCATCCCCCCCAGAGTCCTTGATTGCTGAGGCGGGGTGAGGGGGAAAGAGAGAGGTGCTGATTCGTGGGGTCCGCCGTCAATTGGGAGGCATTGGGGATGCAGAGAAGCTGATGGCATGGGGTGGAGGAGGGCTGCCAGCCCTTCTCCCCCATTGTTACAAGTTGTGCAGTGCTCCCTTATAAAGTCTCTGGTCTGCTAGCAATGGACAGAGCAACAGCGTTATAAAGGAGCATTGCACAACTTTAAACAGGCATGTTCTATAATGGAGCTGGGACGTAACATGGGAACAACGCTAAGCGGGAGGACATGAAGTGAGGAGTTACTGTACATACACAAGTTTTGATGGCTCAGAATTAACACATAGACATGTTTTGATGCTTGTATAAATATATACTTTAAAAAAAACCTGTTGAAATCAATGGGAATTTTGACTTCAGTTAGGCCAAAACTGTATCCTGTCATGCTGTCCAGGGTGGCTCAGGAGCATGACCATGACTGGCTACCCCAGGGCAGACCCAAAAACAGGACAGACAACCCAAACTGGTGGTGTGTCCTATAATTAGATTTCATCAAGATGGGAACAAATGTGAGTCTTATGATGGAGTGACAGTCTCTTTACTCTCCAGTCTATCTTGCCACCCAGGTAAACTGGACTTTGTCGCTTACACCCTGCTCCTCCCAAAAAGTCACACCAAATTCATTTTGCTTCCAGTCCCAGGAAACCATCACTTACCCCTGACTGATTGGTACCTTACATCTTAAATCAAAGACAGTGGCTGTAATAAAGGTTTATTAACTGGGAGTATTTTTTACAGATTAAAGCAAGCAAACATAGACACAGATGAGTTACAATCTAGATTTTAGGAGGGACAGAGTTGTAGGGATGTCAGTTCAAAGTATCTTTCAGGGTATACCCAGGAAGAATCCCAAGGGATCTCTGACTTCTGTTTCAGTTCTTTGACCCTGTGGGAGTTCAAATAACAGAGAGAGGAAAACTATTCACATCCACTATTTTTGTTTCTATCTTCCAGCATTAAAAGCAATGGGACAAGGTTTTCTGCACGTACTTCTGCATGGGTGGATGGGGCAACTAACAAAGCATGTCTTATAATGGCCCACTTAGATTTTGATAGTTCTAGATGGGTGGGGGTGGGACTGTTTAGAGCAAACCTTTGCCAAGTTCTAAAACAAAATGTACATGCTACAGCATGGAATACACACCTTAAAAGTGAGATTAATGCAGGCAGCAATTAACAAGCATGTCCTAGAGGCTAAGCAATAAATACATTCTTATTAGATTAATATCCATTTTGAGCAAAACTAACAGGTGAACTGGACAGGTCACTCACCGTGAGTTTGTCAGTTCTTAGCTAATGTCTGCAATCTTGGCAATAGCATTCATCCAGAATCACACACCCATTACATATGATGGAAGAGAATCTATTTTATTGGTAACCATTTGGGGGTCTAGTTACTACAGAGATGATTTCACTACAGTTGTCATAATTAAATACTGATTATTGTCTCCATATCCATGTTCTCTATATTATACGGGTAGTAAGTTGGATAATTGAGGATTAAAGATTGCTTTTTGGTTGGAAAGAATTTTGCTAATCAAATATTGCTACTTACTCAGTTTCATGCTGATTTATAAACATCTGCTTTTTACAGACAAGAGCCTTCCACTTCTAAAATTGTGAGAATTTCTATTATTGCATTTACATGTGAACCAAATAGCTGCTTAGCAACGAGCTGAGTTACCTGTCAAATGTGGGATTTAAATCCCAGGGCTGGAAAAAGGAGGGTGGAGTGGATAGATGTGTAATATGGTTAGAATAAAAATGTCTGTTTCTGAAACGGAAGGCAGAGAGAATATCATTATGTTATAGTGGTGTTTTTAAAGGTAAAATAATGTTTGAAAATGGGTTGAAAATTTGAGAGCAAGTTTATTCATTATGTTTAGGCTCTTCATGCTGAAAACAAAATTAAATGATGTTCAGACAGTTATTTGAATTGATAAATGCTACTACTTGGCTGTGTGACGAACAGCTGTCCACATACAGTGTTAGGTACCAGTATTTCCAAGAGGAATCAAGGAATACATTACATATGTAATGAACAACAAAAGGATTTCAGAACATGCTTGATTTGTATTTTTTGCCATAGAGGTTTTTGGCTTTGCTTTTGCAGAGGAAGGAGTGTTTGCATTTGAGTGCAAACAGAGTTTGTTTGAGTTAGTTGCTTCACAAGGACTTGGTCCACTTTCATACGAACATTTTTCATCGCTTCTTTATACACTGGTGGGGTTTTTTTGAAAGGGGGAATCATCTTTGAAATTTTTTGCCCCAAGTTGGTTTAGACAGAGACTTTAAGCAACTGAAATCCATTGCAGATAGCTGAAAACCATGGATTCTCTGTTAGAACTGATGGTGACCCCAGAGATGCTTTCTAATTGCACAGCATTGAATACCCGTGCACTGCCACTTCTCCAAGGCTCCAACCCCACTCCACTCCTTCTCTGAAGTCTCACATCTTGCTCATTCCATCCCCTCCCTCTGTCGTTTGCTGTCCCCAGCCCTCATTCACTTTCACCAGTCTGGGGGCAGAGTGTAGAGGTGTAGGAGGAAGTGATGGCTCCAGCTGAGGGTGTGGGCTGAGATGGGGAGGGAGATGAGGGGTGTCGGGAGCAGACTGAGGCCCCTCCAGGTTGGGGCTGAAGGATTCGGAAGGAGCTCAGGACTGAGGCAGGGGGAGTGGGCTCTGGGGTGGGTTTGAGAATGGGGGGAGTTGGAGTGCAGGAGAGGGTTCCAGGTTGAGGCAGGGGCTAGAGTGCGAGAGGAGATGGGCTCTGGATTCAGGCTGGGGATGAGGTGTTTGAGAAGCAGGAGGATGGTCAGGGCTGGATAGGGGGTTGGGATACAGGAGGGGGCCAGGAGTACAGTTTCCAGAAGGGAACTTGGGTGTGGGGAGGGAAGGGAGTTCAGGACTGGGGCAGGAGTTGGGGTGTGGGTGGTGTGGGTTTTAGGAGGGAGTTCAGGTGCCGGGAGGGAGTTTCAACCTTGGCAGGAGGTTGGGGTACGGGACAGGGTTCAAGGTGTGAGCTCTGGCCAGTTAGTGCTTACTTCAGGCAGTGCCCAGAAGCAGCATTTCCAGCTCTTAGATGGAGGGCTAGGGTGAAATGTGAGCTGCCTGCGCTCACAGACGCTGTTCTCACTGTCCCTGTGGTTCCCGAGCTGATGCGTGGTGTGGGGGCAGTGCGCGGAGACCTCTGGCTGCCCCTGTGTCTAAGAGCTGAATGGACCAGCCACTTTTGTGAGCCAAGTGGAGCCAGGGTAGGAAGGGAGCCTGCCTTAGTGCTGCTGGGCTGCCAACTGGACTTGTAGCAGCCCAGTTAGCACTGCTGGCCAGTGCCGCCAGGGTTTCTTTTTAATGAGGCGTTCTAGTCAAAAACCAGACACCTGGCAGCCCTAGGCAATACTAAACTCATTCACATGTAACTTGGGCCTCTTTTACATATTATGATGTGAAGTTGAGGGTCAGGAAATGAATCTTTTTCATGCCTGTCTGTCGGGAGTCCCCCATGCTCTATTGTTTACAAATGGGCTGCAAATCTGTAAATATGTTCATATTTTTTATGTAACATTACAAATCCATCTGTCTCCAAAAGCAGCATTAATGTATCGTGGATTTGTGTTTTAGCATTGTGTTTGCAGGGAATCATGCGTATTTGAGGAGGATGGTTTGTATTATGATACTGTGTGTACAATCATATAACAAATAATCTCTGCCCAAAAGAATTTACACTCTAAATGTAAAGTATAGCGATAACAAGTGAGTATGACAAATAGATTGGGGCCAAAAATGAACAGTGACAGTTCAGAACAATGGAGTAGTCCCTGAAATCACAGGACACCAGCTGCCTAATCAGTGTCAGGTGTTTTGTAGGCATCACCATGTAGGTGAGTTTTAAGAAGAGATTTAAAGGAGAAGGATGAGGTAGCCTTGTAGACTTTGACAGGGAGCAAATTCCATATATAAGGGACAACATAGAAAGACTCATGATGCTGCTTATCCATAAATTTGACACAAGAGCAATCAAGGGTGGCATTATTGATCGATCAAAGGTGGAAGTCAGCAGGACTCCTTGTTGTTTTATCCAAGAAGTGATAGGGGATGGTAGGGATAGGCCAGGAAAGGTCTTGGAAATAAAGGCAAATAGTTTGTGTTTGAAGTGGTGGAGAAAGGGAAGTCAGTGGGGATGTAAAAAAGAGAGAGGTGGAGGAATGTGATTGAAGTGATAAGCCAGGGAGGTAATGTTTGCAGCATTTTAAATGGTACAAAATGGGGCAAGCTGGGATTTTTAAAGAAACAGAGAAGGAAGTTGTGAAAACTAAAAATGCTAAGAACCGAGGATGAAACTTTAAGCTATTTGTACAGAGAAAAAAGACCTGATATTACTGACATACAAGATGCAGAAAGAACTGTTTGGATCTAGTCAGAGGGATGACCCAAAGTCAGTCTCTTGTTTACATACTCCTTTTTTTCTCCCATTGACTTCTCTCCCACTTTTCTTTTTGCAGACCTTCTTCAACCCTTTAATACACTCTCTTGTTTTAGTAGTAATTCAGTATGGCAATGTGCCAGATGGCAACTGTTAGATACTGCCTGAAAGTTTCAGGGAAGTTTCATAGTAAATTGTTAATATTTCCTGCACTCCATGGCAGCCAACCTCATGGGAACATAAAGTCCTAAAAGGCCATTTTAAACATGGCTAGTCAAAATGGATCTGCACTGTTCTTTTTAGTAGTCTTGATTTTCACAGAAATAATTTCAATGAGGAATTTGAGTTATAAGATAAACACCACTTTTGCACATATTATCTGCTCTTTAATGAGCCAGAGGATTTGTTTTCTTAATGCTTGTAAAGGTAGTTGAAGTTATTTGAGTTGACATTTTGGCTAAAACATTCAAGTATTGAATAAGTAAAATTATAACACACCTTAGTTGCCCTTCTGCTTTCAAAGGCCATGTCAACACTAGAGAGGATATCAAAGCTGCCGCAGTTGATCTTCAGGGATTCGAATTAGCAGGTCTAGTGAAGACACACTAATTCGAACTAGGGATTTAATAGTGTAGCTGATTAACCAATAAGAAAAAGTTTATAGGTTAATGCTATAGAATACACACATTTCCCTCCCCTTGCCAGTAAATATTTTAGCAGCCCAGCCAGCAGCTCTGCTCAGTTCTGGGTTGTACCCCTGCTGCTGCTCTGCATTTAATGTGTATTAGGAGCCAGGTAGGTAGACAGCCCAGCTCAGTTCTGGCTTGCACTGGGTGAAGGAGCTCAGACCTCTGCTTAGATAGGGGCTGCTGCCACCCTGCACTGCTGCCTCTTTATCTGAGGCAGCAGCACTAGATGACAGGCAGCTGGTCCACAAAGGGGGCTAGTTTTTGAACTGGCTCCCTCTGTGGACCAGGTCCCACCTTGCACCCTGCGCTGCTGCCTCTGATACAGTGGCTGCTGGCCCCACCCCCGAGAACTATAGAGTAGTCAACTAACCCATAAAAATTCATGAAATTACTCGACTATTCAATTAACTGATACTTAACGTCCGTAATTTGAACTGAGAGGTTGCTCCCATCAGTGCCAATAATCCTGCTTCTAAGAGGAGTAAGGAAAGTCAACAAAAGTGTGCTCCTGTCGACTTCTCACTGTGTGGATGGTGCCAAAATTCAATTTAAGATACAGTACTTTGACTCCAGCTAAATAATTAATGTACCCGGAGTTGCGTATCTTAATTCAAATTAATCCCCTAGTATAGAGCTAGCCAGACTGATTGACTGAAGACCTCATTTACTGTCTGAACTTTCCCTCTCACCAAGTAATATGATCACCATGGGCGGGGGGGGAGGGGGCGGAGAGAGAGTTGAGGGGACCTGTCAGCAACAGATTTTCAGTAGAAGAAAAGAATGGGAGGAAGGATAAACAGGATGTTTCTACATGCACAACAGAAGCTGGGAGAATTTGCATTTTTATCTTTGAATAATTAATCTCTAGTCATATATTTGTTAGAAAGCAGTTTGACAAGTATTTATGAAAAGAACAGAAAGCAATAGCCAGATTAAAGCAATTGTTCCATCTAATCACACTCTATTTGGAAAGGCACAATATTCACTATGAATGTTTTCCTTGTCAACATCATCACTACTAAGACTGCTTTCCAGTTATTGTGTCTTATTCATTAACGCCTATTAAATAGGTCTAGATTCATAGGAATACACTGTGCTCACAGTGCTCCTCAGACATTCCATGGCATCCTGCAGACTTGATGAATACACTGGCTATATTTGAGCATCTGCAGAGGTACAAAATACAACACTCACTTATGAAGGGAAGTGCTGGAGTTGCTGATTTTTTCACCACCCTGTAGAAATCTGTGTAGACTTGACTTTCCAGTTCTCATACTGCTCATCACAATAGCTGAACCTCTGAAATCCAGCTGGGGCTGGTGACAGCGGGGCCAGCACAGCAGGGCATGCATCCCTAGACAGGCTGGGAGTGGAGCCCAATGGCCAGGACTGGCACCCCAAAAGGGCTGATAGGTGAGAGAGGAGCCTCGACCTCTCCTGGTCCGGAAACTCCCTGGTTAGGGACCATTTAGGTCTCGAGGGTGCTGGACCAGGGAGGACCAACCTGTATCTGAGTGCCTTCAAGTTGTGTGTTAAACAAAGTAACTCACATCTATTATGAGTTTGTTTTTTCATCCTCTGTGCTATGTGGGGAGAGGTGCAAGCCTCCGGCCCTTTGGATGGGCTCTGTGGGGGAGGGGCAGTTTTGAAATAAATTGCCACGCTAATTGAAACTGGCATGATTATATAGTGTCATTTTGCAGAACTTTAAAATAATGTGCAGTAGATCCATCGTCCATGAATTTATCCATTGTGTCGCACTTCTGGCCATCACAACTTCCCATGGCAATAAGTTCCACAGGTTAAGCATGTATTATGTGAAGGAATACTTCCTCTTGTCTGCTGCCTATTAATTTCATAAGGTGATCCTTAGTTTTTGTATTGTGTGAAAAGGTGAATAATACTTCTCTATTAATTTTTTTTCTATGCCCTTCATGATTTTATAGTCATCTGTTCCCCCCATTATCTCTTTTCTCAAGTGAACAGCCCTAATCTTTTCAGTCTCTCCTTATATGGCAACTGTTTCATACCCTTGGTGATCTTTGCTCTTCATTGAATCTTTTCCAGTTTAATTATATCCCTTTTGATATGGGGCAACCAGAACTGGGTACAGTACTCAAGATATTGGTGCGCCATGGATTTAAAGCATGACATTATGATATTTGCTGTCTTTTTTTGTATCTCTTGCCTAATAGTTCCTAACATACTGTTAGCTATTTGACTCATGCTGTACACTGAGTAGAGGTTTTCAGAGAATTATCTACGATCCATTTCTGGAATGGTAATAGTTAATTTAGAACCCATCATTGGAGACCAATTCAGTGTAAGCAAAAAAAAGTAGGATCTATACTTATTCTACTCTGACAGCATTGTGGCAACAGATATACACATGGACATATAATCACACCTTACATCACTGTACAATTAAAGACCACATCGTTTGAAATTAACCTTCTCATCAGAGGAGGCTTAAATTTGAGCGATTAGTGAGGCTCATTACACTACGGCTGTGTTTACACTGGCATCCCTTCCGGAAAAGGGATGCTAATGTAACACATCGCAATTGCAAATTCCGTGGGGGATTTAAATATCCCCCGCGGGATTTGCATTTACATGGCTGCCGCTTTATTCCGGCTTGGGGAAAAGCTGGAGAAAAGTGCCAGTCTAGACATTATTCTCCGGAAAATAAAGCCTTTTCCGGAGGATTTCTTATTCCTTTTCTTATTCCTTATTCCATTTCCGGAAGGGATGCCAGTGTAGACACAGCCTACAGGATTATATGTAGACTTAATGTTAGTGCTTTAGAAACTTTACAGGTAAATTTTCTGGGAGTCTGTGGTTCATAGTACTTTGGTTATATTAAGTATAAAACATATTATACTTAATATAAACCAAGTATATAATACTAAAGGGCAACGTATTCTCAACCTTCACATCTTTATAACATTTCTCAACAGGGAATATATGTAAAGGTGTAAGAAAGAGCAGTGAGCATTTGAATATCTCATTCTGAAAAGTAATTGATAGCTCAAGGAAAAATGCTACTTTTTTCCTTTTCTCTTGTGTATTATGATTTGTAAGAGGTCTTATTACTCTTTGAATGACACAATCTGAAGGAGCTAATATAAATGCTTGGAATAAAGAGATTCTATCTCTGACACCCATAGAGAAAAGCCCTAGGAATAAAACTAAGCCTCCAAAGAATCTTATTACCATTTGTGCGATTGTAGTTAAGACTATGCTGGCCATTCCATTAAAACCCTCACATGCTGTAGTGTTTATAACCTAACCGATTGAAATTTAGCTAACGTGTCCTGAGGGAACTTTATGTGTGTGATAAGAGTAAGCATTTAAACAACAAGAAGTATGTACCACAAATAAAGGGTCATGTCATCTCTTATGTCAGGAAAGCCATGAATAATAAACTCAGAAAGTTTCCTTTTCATGTCTGTGGTCCCACTGAGGGGCTGGGTGAATAGAAGGCGGGGGGTCCATGCCCCCCTGAAAAATGATTAAGAATGCAACTCCATGCCCCACAAATCTTGGGTGACCCAGGGAGGCCAGGGGCTCTAATGTGTGTGCTCTCCTCCCTACTATGTCTGGGACAGCATGGAGATTACAGAGGAGCCCAGCAGGCTGAATAACACATCCCAGCTCTTCAGCTCCCCCGAATCTGCACGGGGCATATCAAAAGTGTGTTTGAAGAAGCAATTTTCCCTAAGGTGGCTTGGGTCTGGGAAGAGGAGGGGAGGCTGGGGCAGATATAGGCAGGGCGAACGGGGTGGCCGCCCCGGGCCCCGCGCTTCAAAAAGCCCCCCGCATGCGCCGTGGCGCCACTGTGCATGGCGTCACCGCGTATGCGCCGTGGCAAAGGGGGGGCCCGCAAAATTATGCTGCCCGGGGCCCCGCAAAACGGTCATCTGCCCCTGAGGGGAGGCATGGCTGAAGCTGGCTGGGGGCTCCTCCAGTCAAGTGGGGAAAGCAGGGCTCCTCCGGGCAGAGGATGTTACCATCTTCCCTGTTCCTTATGGACAAAATAGATACAGCCTAAACAAGGAGTGGGCAAAGTATGGCCTGCAGGCTGCATTCGGCCTGCCAAACCACTGGATCTGGCTCACAGCCCAGTGAGAGCCCCAGGCAGACTCTCTGACTTCTGCGCCCCATACACTGCTCAAAGCAGCCAGTTGCTGGGGCCATGTGTTCTCTGCATGTTGCATGCTGCGGCGAGGTTGTCTCTGCATGCTGCCCTCACCCTCAGCACAGTCTTGCAGCTTCCATTGACCAGAAACCAGCCAATGGGAGCTGCAGAATTGTACTGAGGGTGCAGGCAGTGTGTGAAGTGCCCCATTCCACAGGGACACATGGGGCACAGATAACACGTTCCTCCCCCTCTGCTCTGAGCAGCATGTGGGAGCGCAGCAAGCTGAAAGCCTGCCTGAGAGTCCTCCTGAGCTGCCAGGAGCCACCTAGGTAAGTACCCCCTGGCCGGAGCCTGAATCTGACACTCCAGCCCCTCCCTTCCCCCAACACTCTGCTCCCCTTCCTGCTCCCTTGCTCCAGGTCTCGACTCAAACCTATGCACCCCTCTTCCTGCATCCATATCCCCTCTCAGACCCTGCACTCCAATCCCTTGCCCCAGGTCACACACACCTCCTGCCCTAAGTCACAACCCAACCCCCTGCCCTCCCGCCCCAGCTTACAACGCTCTCCTAAAACCTGCACCCCCTCCTACATTCCTCCTCCAGGTCAGAATCGTCTCCTGGACCCATACGCATATAAGCAGGCTCCGAAGGAATGTGTCCCTTACAGCTAGCTGGAAGTGGGGAGAGACCCTGGGTGTGTCTATGTAAATACAGTTGCTCCTGCTTTGCTTAGATTTGTTAGATATTCAGCTGATGGAGTGGTATTTTGCTCGTTGTAATCAATTGATTGTTGTGGGGTTACAAATTATGCTAATACTAAATACAGGAATTTCGAAATATGATCATCGGTGCTTGCAATTATTGTGGGAATACAAAAAAGACAGACTGCGTTTAACCCATTTAAAAAAGAGAGAGACACTGTCAATTTAAAGGACCTTGGGGTGGCAACTGCGAGGGTTCTGTGAGGAGAAAAGGATAGACCAGTGAAATGAATAAGATGCCTCTTTACTTCCCCCCCACTCAGGATGGGAGGTGAACTCTGGATACACCTCTGAACTCTGGAGCCTGGTCTATATTAGACCAAAAAGGTAGGCCTAAGCAAAATGCAAATGGAGAAGTACCGGATATTGGAGGGAGTTGCCCTCAGCATTTGATTTAGGGGTCTGTATTAGACCCACTATATTGAAAACGAGAAGATCGATTTCTGGAGCGTCAATCTTCCAGGAAGTATAGATTTCCCTTTGGTGTGCACTGACCAACGGCAGCAATTGTGAGTGGAGTGCAGAGAAAGGTTGGGCATGTGAAGGGGGCATTTAGATTGCTGGACTTAAGAACTTGAGAAGAAAATGACATTGCCCAATCTACTTGGGGTGGGACTTGTACTCATGGTTTCGTTTATGAACCCTGTTTGTGGTATTTTCCCAAATTAATGCCACATAATTTCCCTCCCTTTTTATTAAAAGTTTCTTTTCTAAACTCAGACTCTGTGCTTGCGAGTGGTGAAGTATTGCCTCTCAGAAGTGCCAAGGGGTGGTGTGTGAATTTCCAAGGTTACTGGGTGGGGGCTTGAGCCAGTTCTGTGTTGGATGGATGGAGAGGAATCCCTAGATTTTGAACCTGACCCTGGCTGCTGCTGGCTCTAACCATGCCCGTCCCAGACCCTGCACCCTTTCCTGCACCCCCATCCTCTGCCCCAGGTCACAACCCCCTCTTTCACCCAAACTCCCTCCCAGACTCCAATCCCCTAGCTTGAACTCCCTTTTACACCCAACTTCAGACCTGCATTTCCTCTGTCGATATCATGGAAGAGTGCAGACCTTGACCACTTATCAAAGTCTTGAAGTAGCCACCATCAAAAATTATTTCCCACCCTGGTCTAAACCAAAGGCAGGAAATTCATAGATAGATGGACAGTTCTAGGGGGAGAGAGAAAGACAAGGAGTACTGAAAGGGGAGAGGTGGCCAGAAAATAGTTGGAGGTTTGCATACATATTCAAAGCAACCTTCCAAACTGTGCACACTTGCCTTCTTTTATACTTTACAAACTTTCCTTTTATATTATTGATTTGTCCTGGTCTCTCATAAAAAAATCAAACCAAACCAACAAACTCATGTACCAACAACATTCGCTTTGCCATTACACATTGTGCTGGTGAAAACAGTTTTCCCAGGGAGCAGACTTTTTGCTATGTAGCTATGGCCTGCTCCCCTGCTATGTTATGCAACAAGGAATGTATGGTTGTTATTTTGTTGTGCTGAGGGCCCACCATGTGATGTCTGTGATCAATAAATCATGCCTGAGCTATGGTGCTACTACACATCATGCTGTGTTTTTACAGTTCACTGCGCAGAGTGCTTGCTCGGTTTTGTTTGATCTTTCAGGCGCCTCAGTGCCAATTTTGATGTTATTCTTTTCGTTATAATTGTGAGAGAACCCTATTCTGTCTGTTTTGGCTAAAAGAAGGGTCTAGAATGAATGGATGAAGACTAAGCTCTTTGTCTTTAACATATCATCTGTGGCTTTGCAAAGGAAACCCAGGCTCAGATAATTGGTATTAAGTAAACAAACTGACTTCCCTATCAGAGTACCAGTTGTTCATCAACTGACCAGTTAGAAAAACACACATGAACAGAGCTTGTTCATTGCATGCTCTTGGGAGATATGCTGTGTCTGTCTCTCTTTGTATAATGCCTAACATAGTTCTGGTTTGGACGTGTATGCACAACTCTAATTTAAATAGGAATACAACTTTGATTTGTGCCTACCTAACTCATCCAGATTGTTTCAATGGGGAAAGCTTTGTCAATATTCTTGCTCCAGGATTGTAACTGTGTGTGCTGCTCTGAAACCTAAAATGTTTGAGTCTGTATGAAGTGATTAAAAGAGCTTCACGCGTGGTTCAGGACTCCTTGTTCAGCTTTGACTCACCAGGTTGAGTCAAAACTGGGTTTCATAAATTGTTACCATCCAATTTTAAAGTTTTCAGCCATTTTGACTTTATGAATTACATCCCTTACACATTTCTATGCCACACTAAGGCCTGGTCTACACTAGTTGGCTTAAGGTATGCAACTTCAGCTACACAAAATGCGTAGCTGGAGTCAGCTTACCTTAAGCCAAGTCTTGGCGGTGTCCACACATTGGGAGGTTGACAGGAGCAAATGTTCCATCAGCTTCCCTTACTCCTTGCAAAAGAAGTACCAGACAACGGCAGGGATGTAAAGCCCATAGAAGCATTCAAATATCAGGAGTTCCTGGGTCCCAGCCCTGGATGCATCCCATTGACAACTAGATTGTAATATAGGTTGTACTGGATTTTATTTCTTATTTGCTGTGTAATACATAACAGATTTAGTATTTTAATCCAGTCTTTTAGCTGCTGTGACAAACAGCTGGATAACCTTTGTTGACCTACCTGGAGTGGTTGACTTAGTCCTCAGGCTAAGCTGCAACAGAATTTTTTCAAGCTCAGTTAATTGTGAAGCATCTCACATCTTCTTGGACCTATAAAATGGGAAGAGGGAGTGCATTATAAATCAAAGTAAAGCCACACTCGGCCATCAGAGTTTACTGAAATGTCCACAAATATTGGGAGTATTATTAAAGGCCATGTATATACTCTTCCCTATAGTTTATTCCTCTGTCTGCAGGAATGAATAGTGTAATCTTTCAGACATCATTCCATTTTTTTTCCAACCGAGGAAATCCAGTGGCATCACTCTACAATCCCCATTGCAAACATCATAACAAATCCAATATCTGTGAACTGCACAGTTTGTATTAGAATATAATTGCTATGATGCAGGGCAATATATTAGTCATAATGACCATGACATTGTAAAATGAATTCTGCTAAAATTATGGCTGAGGGAAATATGTGCCTAGCTATAATATAGCAATGCTTTATTAGAGCAAGAGCCTAACAATTTCATCAGTAATCATCACATCTCTTTGTCAGTCTTAAATTAATGTGACTGAGGCATTTTCCAGAGGAGAGTTGACTATGCTTTCTGCAGCATTTGCCAATCGGTGTCCAAGCCTTTACATACCTCCCCATTTGTAAATCTTCCCAAATCATTTTTTCTTATGTTAGATCATCAAAATAATCCTCTTTTTTCTTTTCTTTTCTTTTCTTTTCTTTTCTTTTCTTTTCTTTTCTTTTCTTTTCTTTTCTTTTCTTTTCTTTTCTTTTCTTTTCTTTTTCCTCTGACAAGGAGTTCCACAAGTTGACTGTGCACTACATGAAGAAAACTTCCTTTTATGTGTTTTAAACCTGCTATCTATTAATTTCATTTGGTGACCCCTAGTTCTTATGGTATGAGAACAAGTAAATAACTTTTCCTTATTCACTTTTTCCATGCCAGTAATGATTTGATAGACCTCTATCGTATCCCCTCTTAGGGTATGTCTAGACTACATGCCTCTGTCGCCAGAGGCATGTAGATTAGGCTACCAGACATAGTAAAATGAAGCGGCGATTTAAATAATCGCTGCTTCATTTAAATTTACATGGCTGCCGCGCTGAGCCGACAAACAGCTGATCAGCTGTTTGTCGGCTCAGCGCGATAGTCTGGGCGCGTGGGTGGCGACATCAAAGGTATTTGTCGACCACCCAGGTATACCTCATTACTATGTCTGGTAGCCTGGCGACAGAGGCATGTAGTCTAGACGTACCCTTAGTCTCAGTCTTTTTAATCTCCTCATATAGGACTCAATCCAAACCCCTAATTTTTGTTGCCCTTTTCTGAACCTTTCCCAATGCCAATATATCTTTTTTTAGATGAGGCAACCACATCTGTATGCAATATTCAAGATGTGGGCATACCATGGATTTATATAGAGGCAATAAGATATACTCTGTCTTATTCTCTATCACCCATATTGGGGGGCTGACTTTTTGTCCGTACTGTCAGTATCTGGAAGCTGTACCATGCACATGGTCCCTTCAGAAGGAGAAGCCTCAGATGTTTCCTTTAGTGCCCTCTATTTCTGAAAGTGTGCATTTCTGTAAGAGGTAAAGCGGATACAGTAATTCCTCATTTATCACGTGCCCGCTTAACACGTTTTCACAATAGCACGATTTTTTTTTTTAGGGAATGTTTTTGAATTACACGACTGTCCCCAGAATCATCCCAGAACACGATTTCCCCAGCCGGCCCGTCGCCGGTGACTGCGCGGGGCTTCCCCTGCAAAGCGGCAGAGGGTTCGCCGCTCGCTGCACTGTTCCCCCGCGACCCTCCCTCGCCGGATGCAGTGCAGGTCCCGGCAGACCCATCACGGGGGCATACTCCCAACCCAATCCCCCTCCCCTCTCCTCCTCTTCCCTTCATCAGAGCCAAACACCTCCCCTCTCTGCTGTTACCCAGTCCCCTTTCTCCCCCAACCTTATGTCCCAGTCCCAACAGACACCACCGCTTGAAACGCAACCCCCACCTTTTCCATTATTTTCAGTGGGAAAATTGACTCCACAATCACGTTTTCACTTAACACGATCATTTTCTGAAACATATCTACAGTGTTAAATGAGGAATTACTGTATTTCCACAACGAAGAATGGAGCTTGACATGGTTAAGAAGCTGCACAGTAATGCGATAGGACTTTGTTATTTTAAGTGAAATCTAAAGAAACTCTTGAATTTTCTTTTGTTTTCATACAAGCTCTGAAAAGTTCAATAATATTACAGTGGGCATTAGAGATGTAAAGTCCTGGTTGAAAAGGTAACCAGGAATGTTTAACCAATTAACCATGATCCTGCGATGCATTTGGCCTTTATGAACTGGAACATCCCTCATCCATGATGTTGCATGGTGCCATAGGCTGCTCCAGGAAGGCAGGGCTGAATCCCCTACCACTTTACCAGTGACCCCAGTAAGCATGCCAGTAAGATGTATGCTTACTGGTAACCAGTTATCTGATTAACACTTTACATCTCTATAGATCTTTATAATTATACATGCATGTATTTTCCAGCGTTTTAAAACTTTGGTATGATATTTTTGTGACCCAGGGGTCTGTTGTCTGTTAAGGCTGTTGGTTGCTTCCAAATCTAGAATAAGCAAGAATGTTGTTTGAGTTATATCAAAGCAGAGGTTTGTATATTTGGCCAATATTTTCATTTTTCTCCAAGAATAGACTGGTTCTGACAAAGGCAGGCAAAATACGTAATATAAGTGTGATAAGCAATACTACCATCTACTGGTAAAATTGTGATCTTGCATAGATAGATAAGAAATATTAGCAGAATCACACATAGAAGTAGAAAATTTCACCTGTAGGACTCATACTTTAATAATATCAGATTATTTACTTCCCAATCAAGAATATATTCATGACTGGTAGGTAAACAAATTGAAAATTTTAATTTATTTGTTGGGCCTATCCTTGTTTATTAACCAGTGACATAACCTTAACGAAGGTGACCCAGAAGGTCAGATCTAAAATGAATATACAAGATAATAGCATATTAAAAAAAAATTAAAGAGGCTGCTGATAGCACAACCCCCCAAATACTCCATTAATATATCACTTGTCATTCCAGGTATAAGTGGAAGAGCTTTAAGAGGAAATTATTTTGGACAACAAATGACAACCACTTTTTTTGCATGTTTATTATATATGTTTTACTGAGCAGATGAAATAACCATAGACATTTTGTGAAAAATCACAGTAGTAATGCTACATGCTGCCATAATTTCAAGCCTGGTGAATTATGTTTGAGGCAACTGTTCTGTTTGTCATTTTTGAGGACTCAACATATGCATACAAATTCTAAAAGGATTATTTAATAACCTTATGTAGTAAAATGATGAGTGGCACAAACATTAATCAGTGATCTTCACCTAGACCTCTACACAGCAATTACACATGTAGCTATGGTTACCAAACCACTGGGTAAAAATGTCCCCTGCTTATTCACTATGCCTGCTAACTATGTTTGAATATCAGATATTTATTGCACTGACAAAACAAGAATTTAATCTTGCTGCCATGCAAGTCAATAGAAGATTGAATTGGATTTTATTTTTTCTAATGGATAGTCAAAATGAGACAGATTCTGCATGGTGTGGGGAGTCTCCTTGAAGATACTTCCTGCTCTCAGCTCCCTCTGTCTGGGTGACTCATCCAACTCCCATTATAGCCACTATGTATATTAGAGTAGCAACCACATAACCTTATTAGCATGCCTTATAATGCAAGGAGCTAGAAAGAGCCCAGCCTGTTTTCATAGGCTGGCTTGAATTTGCAATGTGAACTTGTATTCAAAATCATTATTTCATTCTTCCTTTGGAAATAGCTGTTACACAAAAGAAAGCACCTGTCCCGAATTGCAGCTTGACACTTTCTGTTCTATTCCGAAGCTGTAAAGCCCCATCCATTTACACCAGTGGGCAGTGTTTTACTACTTCTGCCAACTCCCACTTCCCTGTACAGCAATACCAGCTATTTCACCCCAGCGCTTGGACACATCGACTTTCACGCAATTTGTTGTTTTAAACAGAGAAATGTTTGCAAAGGCAACTTTGAGGGGATTCTAAATGTATTTCCTCTGTGGTGTCCAAATCAAATTTTTAGGACGGTAGCCACAATTTAAAAGCACAAGAAATAACCCATTCAGAGCTCCCACTCCACCTCTTCCATTCCATAGCCATGCACTGTCTTGGTTCTTACAGGTGGCAAATGTCTGAAATGCTGCAGGGAACTGAAAGCTGACTTAGTAACATCTAGGGGTTGGTAGAATGCTTCTGTGTAGGTACTTCCAACTCTCAAATGGAAAGTTATTCACCTCAGTTAACTGCAATCCCACTGGCTCATCATAGTGGAGTAGATTTCCATTTACCAATGTACAGAAAGTTAAATCCCATGGGGAGAAAAGAACTCGGTTAGGGTCTGTTCCTGTGCTGTTATCTGAAGTCTTTCTTACCATTATTCGGAGTAGAAACCTTCCTGTTTCCCTCTCAAGTTTCTTTTTCATTCCTTCAGCTGTGTGCAGTGGCGCCATTCCCACAATTCAGCAGCTGCAGCTGTGCCTGTGCTAAACTGTTTGCCTCTGTTTTCTATTGCTCTTGCCAAAAAGCTTAGGGCCAGGGGTTGGACTGGCATAAATCAGTATAGCTCAATGAACTTCACAGGAACTTCTGCAGTTTGCACCAGCTGAGGACCTGACCCTAACTCACTACTCAAGGCACTATGACTTCTGTAGCTCTCAGACAACTTTCCCATCTCTGTCTGTCTTCTGTAAGAAGGATTAAAGCTTTTAAAAAGTGTCCAACTGGCACTAAAGGGAAATGAAGCTTTCTCCTCTAGCAGGAGAAGAGGTGCTCTCTTATGACCCATTCAGTTCTTGTTCTTTCTGCTTAGGCTGTTAACAGAAATGGCAGTTGTGAGGATCTTGTTTTTTTTTAATTTGTGGGCCACCTACTCCTAGGAACTAGGCCAGGCCTGGGCAAAATACAGCCCACGGGCCAGATCCAGCACACCAAGCCACTGGATCCAGCCTGCAGACACTGCAAGGAGCCCCAGGCAGGATCCCTGCTTGCCTCACCCCACGCGCACACAGCTCAGAAACATGGCCTGTTTCAATAACAGGCAGCCATGAAGCACTAGGGGCTCCAGAGCAATGGCTGCTGCCTGTGCGGGGCAAGGCAGTCAGCAGCTCAGGACTCCATTCAGGGAGCTGACTGACTGGGCGGGGCTGATTAATTACCTGTGAAGCTGTGCTGCCCTGCAGCTTAGAGGGAACACTGGATGGCAGGGAGGCTGATTTGGGAACAGCTACTGGCTGGTAAGTCTCCTGGCCAGAGCCTGCTTCTGGCACCCCAGCTCCTCCCTTCCCCAACCCTCTGCCCTTCACTCCTGCTTCCCTACTTCACATACCCAAATCCTCTGCCTCCCTCCTGTACTCATATCCCCTTCCAGATCCAGCACCCTAGTTCCCTGCTCTCAGATCATAGTCCCTTCCTAGCCTAGCTCACAATTCAAATTCCTGCACCCCCTCCTGGACCCTAATTCCCTGCCCTAGGTTATAATCAACCCCCTGTACTCCAGTCCAGTGCCCCAGGTCACAACTTCCTCCCTCACCCAAACTCCTTCCCTTACCCCAAGCTCCCTTCTGCACCCAACCTCCATCCTAGACCCTGCACCTCCTCCATTAATATCATGGACGAATGCAGCTCTGGACCACTTTCCAAATTCTTGGAGTGCCCTCCCCCCCATCAAAAATTATTGCCCACCCCAGAGCTACATGGGCTTGGTGCTGCTGTGAGGGCAAGGGACTGGATTCGATGACCTTTTGAGTCTCTTCTAGTTCTAGTATTCTGTGATTCTGTGGTTCTGCTTTCAGCAGTAATGTAAGGAACTTACAGGACTTTACCATGTAAGATGTTGGCTACAGCAGTTAACAAAAGGTTTCAGGCCTATGAATTTTGGCAGAGATAAATGTCCAATGATAACTCCCAAAGTTTGGGGAATGGAGAATAGAGTGTGTAAGGGGGAAATTTGTTCAAATTACCATTATGACACCAGCCAACCACGGAAACATGAATTAACATTCACAGATATGTGACCACAAGATTGTCATGGCAACAAAGTGACATATATGATCATAAGTAGAGATCATTCATGTGTTAACCTGTAGGAGAAAGGCACCCTGACATTAATAGGGTGAATAAATACAAAGAAGAAAGAGGGGAGGAACCCCTTATTGCAGCCGTGGCCAACCCGTGGCTCATGAGCCACATGCGGCTCTTATCCCCCAAAAGTGCGGCTCGCGAAAATGCTCCTATGCCCCCTCCCAAAGACTCCCACCCTATGCCCTCCCCCCCCAGCTCCTGGCTTCCCTGTGCTTACCGGTTGGAGCTGCAGGGTTTTAAAAATGGTGCCCAAGATGCCGTCTTAAAGGGGCAGTGTCCTTTAAAAAAATGTTTTTTTAAATAAATGCTTTGTTTTTTGCTCAACAATTCTTTTCTGAGGGACTTTTATTTTTTTATTTTTTTTATTTTTGCTTGACAGTTCTGGTGCATCTCAGCACATTTTTTCCACCACTGTTTTGGCTCTCTTTGTTAAATGGGTTGGCCACCCCTGCCCTACTGGATATGCATTAGACATGGTGATGTCAGCATATTTAAAAGATGTATCCCAGCCTGATTGCAGGACAGAGAGATGTGGCCCTTGGGAGGAGCCAGAAGGATGGCCGCTTTTTGATGAGGGAGAAGGTGATGTCAATAAAGAAGATGATGGCTAATATTTCAGGTTATTTTGCAGGGGATGGTGTAAGCATATGGATGTTCAGATGTACAATCTGTATTAGCCCTCCTTACATTACTGAGTTAGAGTTTTTGTGACATAGCTATGTGAATTAATAAACTATTGTAAATATAGAAGGGTTCTTAACAGTGAGTGTTGCAACTGTGCACATCAGGGCTCCCAACAGTTCAGTAATGTCAATTAACCTATAGGTTTAAACAGTAAACTGCCTGCCAAATCATGGGTGGAGGGCTGTTCCTGCCTGGTCAGGCTGAAGCACACTCCATGGCACGGTATGGAGGGCTCAGCCAGGTCAGGCAGGGCCTGCTGCACTGTGGTGCAGGTGGAGAGCTGCTTCAACCCTACCATGCTGGAACACTCCTGCCCACAGTGCAGTGGACCTGGCTGGGCTGGGTGCCAGTTTACTGGTTACCCTGGTAAGTATGCTGGTAAGGCAGTGCTTATCGGTCAACCGGTTAACCGATTAAACCTTTACAGCCCTACTTTCAGTAATATTGACCGTGATCTTGGAACAAGGACCTACCAACGCTCAAGTGACAACTGGGAATTCTTAAGTAATCAATACAATTAATACATAATCCATATATCAGGTTATATCCGTTAGTTTATAAACTTTCAAAACAGATTGGTTCAGCTGTCCAGAGTCACATCCCTGACTCCTGGTCAAGGTGGATTTTAGGAAGAGAGAGACGTGGCACAGACATATGTAAAAGAAATAAAATCACTGTGCTCTTACGTATTGACAGCGACAAGGAACCATGAAGGAATAGACCCATGCTATGAATTCTGTTACATGTGCTGTTGAAAGAAAAGGAGGGCTGTTAGCAGAGAGAGAGAGAACCTCTCTTGTAACGTAATTCCATAATCCAGTTTGTCTTGATTAGTTCTATTGACACTTCATCTTTATTTCTCCTGTCAAAATATGTGTAGGCCAAAATAATTAAGTAAGCAAAGGAGAGAAAGGTTAAAAGTGCGCTTATTTCTTTAATTTAAAGTGGAAAATATCTGGTACATGGGGTGTGTGTGTGTGTGAGAGAGAGAGAGAGAGAATCATGGGTGTGGGTGTATGTCTGAGAATCTGGTATCAAAAGTACAGTACAAATAAATGTAGTAATGCTGCATTAAAAATAATTGATACAGGAAATCATGAAAACATAATTGAAGGTGAGCTTCTTGGAGTCGCAGGATAGATCATTTGTTGGCCTTTGCCCTTGATTTTGAATGTTTTAAAGTAGGGGAATGATTAAAGTAGCTTTTTGACAATGAATTTGATTACAGACAGGAGGCAGATTTGATTCTAGTGCCAAACTAAGCCGTTCTGCTCAAAAACTGAGGGCCTGTCTGCCTTATATGGAAACTAGAATGCCTGGGCATTTTTCTGATGCGCAGGCCTCTATCTTGTGCCCTGTGCCCATTGCCCATTCCCTTACCTCACTGTTGTGTAGTATACTGAGCTCTGGGTGCTCTGAGCTCCACGCAAGATGGAACTGATGCCGGGGGTGATGTTTGTCCATATCCAGGCCCTGATCCTTCAAACTGCTCTAGCTGATAGGACCCCCATGCTCTCAGGGGAGGGCATCCCACACAGAGTTTCACTGAAGACAGTGGAGCTCTGCACAGGGGCGGAAGTCCAGTCATGTAGGATAGTCTGTGGAACTGAGATGACAGACGGTAAAGCCTTTGGAGAAACTTTCATCAGAAAATATGTGGGGGAAGAAGTATGAAAATAGAAAATCTTTTATTACCACACTTATTATAAATTAGTAAGGCCGGCAAAATACACAGGTTGTCAGCTCTCCTGAGGCAGAGACAGCTTTGTTGTCTGTCTGTGGAAAGGAAAAGCACAGAGTTTGCTGTGACTGGAGAACATTCATTGCCTTATGTCAGGCATGTCCAAAGTCCGGCCCGCGGGCCAATTGCGGCCCGTGTTCCGGTTTAATACGGCCCCACAGGTAATTTGGCAATATCTATCTTTTATGGCCCCCAACGAATCCATATGTATTGAGATGAATACATTGTAAAATCTCAGTTAATGTCATTTGGTCTAAATCAGTTATAAATATATTTGGACACAACATATATACTTGGTGTTATGTTCCTGTTCATATTTTTTGAACTTAAAAGTTGACAGACAACCTTTATTACCAATAATATGTAATGTACTTTACAGTGTTCCTGACATATATTTCAGCTTCCTGGATTTTTTTTTTATCTGGCCTTCAGATATGAAAGGCAGAGTGATTTAACACCTGTTTAGATTTGTCATCCATGTGACGAAATGAAAAGTATGCTGTTTGCAATAAACTTTGCATAAAATAGTTAATTTGCATTTAATTTTAATGGTTCAAAGAATGTCAGGCAAAATGGTCGGCCCTCACGCATGTTCACTTCATCAAATCTGGCCCTCTTTGAAAAAAGTTTGAACACCCCTGCCTTATGTGAAACATGATCAGAGTCAGTGCAGCAAGAGAAAGATTCCCCAATATGTTCCTCTCCCAAAAATTACGTTCTGCCATTCTAAATCTATCTTTGCATAAATATAGCACGGGACTATTCTGATTTCAGGCTGACATCTCAAAGGGAGTGTGGTTATAGGACAAGAGTGGTTCGGGATCCTTTCCTACTTAAGTAACGGTTATAGGAAAAACCCAGATTTCTTTGATGTTGCAGTTCTGGATTTTGAACAATTTGTTGTCACACTAAACTGTTTTGAACATTATTGCAAAAGCAGTTTTATTTACATTTCTCCCTAATGACCTGTCTCAGCCATGTGACAGTGTGACCTCAAACTTGCCTCCCATTCAAACATCAGTCACATGCTATCACTGCTGCCTGCTGTCATCTCATAGTTTTTAGAATTATGTGCCATACACACTGTGGATTTTACTGAGAATTCAGAAGGGCTTTCCAGTTCATTTGTAAGTTTCCAGGAGGGATTGCAGATACCATGTCCATGGTTAATGACAACATGAAAGAAGGTTTGAAGAGGAAAATAACAGCTTAGATTTTTGCCTGATTGTAGGAATCCTGTTCTTTGAACTATAGCACCTGTGTTCAGTTTATATTATTCACTTGGGTAAAACAAATCAGATAACCAACATAACCATGCTAGCACCTGTTATTTCATGAGAGATGTTGCTAGAAGAATGGTGCTTTCATTTGTTGTGTTGATATTTGAGTTGTTATTTGTTCAGTCAATCACAGTCAGTTGCTTGTGGAAAATGTTTGCCAAGGATGAAATTCACCCTTGTGTAGGAGGTCAACACACGGCATTGGCACTGCATAAGCCTTTCTGTTTGTGCCCTATCTTGGAAATACAGGGGTGAATTTCACCTCAGAGGTATATACTAGTGCAATTGGCCATTACTAGGGGTTTCTATTCAATTTTCAAACCCTTCAACCAGGGACATCCTTAGGATTTAGCCCTACAGAGTAATATTAAACAGGTATCCCTATGCCCAGTGGCAGCCTGGGGTGGAGAGGTATGACAGTTTTTTAGATATGTGATTTTATAATCTTTAGCAACACTCTAGTTTAAAATTTGCTTTACAAATATTTCATTAAAGTCCTGTTGACTAACACAGTAAATTCAGAAAGTGAGAATATATTCCTGTGGTTGGCAAATGTCTGTTAAATGGCTTCATTACCACATGTATGGCTCTTTCATAGGTTCAGTGTTCTGCTAACAGGTCAGGCAGGCATTTTCGCTTTTAAGTTGACTAGCTATTCTGTGGAGGGAGCAGAGTCACAGAACAGGGATAAGAAGAGGCAGGTGGGTGGACATTAAGACCCAGCGGTGCCCCAAATTTTCAGGTGCCCTACGCAGCTGCATATTCTTTGTATGTGTAAGGACGGTTATGCCCACACCCCTATCTGAAAAAGTTTGCATGTTTAGGGATACTGCAGTTGTGGTTTTTTTGAAGCAAGGGGTTTATTTGGTTTTTTTTTCCATGTATTTTGTTGCTTTTAGGAGAAAAAAACTCAACATACTACACTGGATTAGAAAGGGGAATAGAGAGTCAAGTCACAACAGTAGATACTGGATCAAATCCCTATCTTGTTATACATAAATAACTGATAAGATTTAAAAACTTAAAAAACAACAAATAGTCTTGCAGCACCTTAGAGACTAACAAAAAATGTAAATGGTATCGTGAGCTTTTGTGGGAACAACCCACTTCTTCAGATGAATCGAGTTTAAAGGGTCCAGTTTTCAAATAAATAGCACAGAAAAGGGATGGGGGGAAGAGGAGGAAAAAGAAGAAAAAAAGGGGGGAAAGAAATGGTCAATTAGAGTGTCCATGCTAAAGGAAGGTGATAAGAATACTTAGTGCCCACTTTAAGTACCCTTTGTTTGCTGTTTTATGTCATTAGGATGTAGAATGTAGCAGGTCATTCCTGTTTAGATTTCTGTTGTAGGAATCAAGCTTGTAAATGAAATTAAGTTCTGTAGCTTCCTTGTCGAGCTGGCTCTTGAAATTGGTTTGAGATAATATGGTGACTCTGAGATCCATTAAAGAATGCCCAGGCAAGTTAAAATGTTCCCCAACAGGTGGCTGTGTGTTGCTTTTTTGGATATCTGATGTGTGTCGGTTAATTTTTTCTCATAGAGACTGTCCACTTTGGTCAATATACATGGCAGAGGAGCATTGCTGGCACTTGATGGCATAGATCACATTAGTGGATGTGCAGTTGTACAAGCCTCGTCCTATGATGATATCGTCAGTATAGATATGTGGACAGAATTGGAATTGGGGTTGATTGCAGGGGTGGTTTCCTGGATGAGTATGATGGAAGTGTGCTGTGTGGTTATTGGGAAGAATTTGCTTGAGGTTAGGTGGGTTGTCTGTAGGCAATGATTGGTCTGTCCCCCAAAAGGGTTGTGAGAATGAGGGGTCATTTTCCAGGCTAGGTTGTAGATTGTTGATAATGCGTTGGAGGGGTTTAAGTTGGGGACTGTAGGGCTATGTCTATAGTCGCGGCTTCTTGCGCAAGAACATCTTGAGCAAGGGTTCTTGTGCAAGAAGTCTTGCGCAAGAAAACGTCCACACTGCCACGTGCCCGCCGTGCTTTTGCGCAAGAGCTCCCATGGCAGTGTGGACGTTCTCTTGCGCAAGAAAGCTCCGACAGCCATTTTAGCCATAGGGTTTTCTTGCGCAAGAAATCCCTTCAGAGTGTCCACACTGCCCTCTTGCACAAGAGCTCCTGTGCAAGAGGGCTTACACCTGTCAAAAATGAGCGTAGATCTTGCGCAAGGAGCCCCGTCTTACCATGCCGTACTGTAAATTTACTTGTGCAAGAGCAGGCGGGCAGTGTAGACGCTTTGCAGATTCTTGCGCAAGAACGGCCATACTTGCGTAAGAAGCCGCGAGTGTAGACATAGCCTAGGTGATGACAAGTGGTGTCCTGTAGTAGGGCCTATCTTGAAGTAGCTGATGTCTGGGTACTCGTCTGGCTCTGTCAATCTGTTTTTTCACTTCTCTGGGTGGGTATTTCTGTTTTAAGAATGCTTTATATAAATCCTGTAGGTGTTTGTCTCTGTCTGTGGTATTGGAACAAAGCTGGCTGTATCTTAGGGCCTGGCTGTAAAGAAACTTTCTTGCCCAGAAAGCGACCTATTGTCTGAAGTAAAAGAGGTCAGCTATGGAATTATTGAGATTAAACATTAAATATTGTGACCCACAAAAATTCTTCCAATCATAGGTGCTTGTGCTTCAAGTTTCTTTCACCAAGTGCAATGCTAGCTAAATAGTGCTAAAATAATTATGAACGTTACAAAAAGAATGTCATTCCAGTTCAGAATAGGCAGCAAATCCTCCATAGCTAGTAACTAAGGCAAATAAAAGAAGTAGGAGCCAAACAGTCTTTGAAAGGGGAAACAATTAAATCCTCTTTTATGGAGACCTAAAAATAGCTTGACACATTCACTAAGATTTTTTTTCCCAGCCGAGCTAAGGTGAAGTGGATGTAGGACTTTTTTCAGAGATAACCTAGAGTATTGTTGAGGAAAGTATAACTCTTTCCTCTCTTGCTGTTTAATATGCTAGCCACGTCTTTTGCAACAGTCCTCCAGGCAGAGGTGTCCCACATAGGTAAATCTAACTAGCTGAAGAATGCCAGACAGGTGGACATCAATAGCTTTATGATCCACCTCTTCCAAAGGGGGTAACAGCTTAAGCACCCCTGTGCTCTCTTAATTCCCCTGAGGACTCTTGGATACGTGTTTATTTTTCAAGAGCCTGTTGGCTAAGCTACACGAAAGGGGGGAGGGGGGGAACGGGGACACTTCCTGACATGTTCATGACCAGACTCAAATCAGGGAAAAACAATATCTCTTGGCTTCTTTTAGTTTGTGCTGCATTTATAATCCTCTTCCTGTCTGTCAGTGTCAGGCAGCATAATAATATTTGTCTGGTTTAGTGTTCACAGAATTAAAACTTGAGAAAGATGGTACAACTGTAGGCTTATGATCATACAGTCTCTCTCAAGCTGCTCGCTGGGTTCTGGACTGCTACCAAGGCATTTGAGGTAGAGCTGACAATTCTGCCACTGCAGAAGACCCACAGGTCATATGAGCCCCTTTCACTATAGGATGAAACTCCAATGGACTGTTTTCTGTTCAGGCCAGGCCTTAGAGCAAGGCTAGCAGGGTACTTGCCTTGGGCCCCACCCTGCTTGGCGCCCGCCCAGCCTCTCGCTCACTGCCCTGACTGGGAGCTGCCTGGCCATATGGCACAGCCAACCACAGCATGCCCCTTGGGCCTTGAAAACTCCTTGGCTGTGCCTGTTCCTGTTGGTGCCTCGGCACTGTGTGGCCCAGACTATAAGCGTCTTCATGTTTTGACAGAATCCTTGGTGGTAACTAGTGTTCCCCAATCCTTTAGGATTTTTCTGTCTTTACCTGTGTTCTGGCTGAGGCATGTTAGAGGTTTCTCTTCTCTTTTTGTTTAACAGGAAACCTCTTTTCATTTTCCCTCTACCTCTCTCCTCAAACACTTGCATCACTCACTGAGCACCTTCTTTGGAACTGAACTCCACATTTGGAATAGCGAAAAGTTTGGGAGAAAGGTGGAGATAACGTTCACCTTGACATATTCCCAAGAGGAAATACCTTTTACAAAGAAAGTCGGTTGTAAACTTGATATAAGTTGTAGTTTCTTCATAACAATTACGTGTAGCCTAACGTCTTATATTTGCTTTACTCACCTAAAGCCAAATGCTAGGTCTGCCATGATTACTGTAGTTTATAGTCCCGCTATTTCTGCCTATGTTGCATTTTGTTTATCATCACTTAGTTTGGAACTCACCAACATCAAAGATGATATTGTCGGCTGGGAAATTCTTAGAAAATGTATCTTATCATGCTGAGCAGTGGTATTCAAAGGCTTTTACCCTCCCAATTGTTTCCTTTTCAACACTGCATCCAGCTTCCTCTTGAGCAAGGTTACACAAATGGCTTTTATTGAGGACACTGACAATTTGTTCCTGTCATCTAAAAGAACATTCTGCCTTAATTATTTACACACTAGTTCAAATTCAGCTTTGGCCCATGGATTCTCACTTATGGGGGGGGGGAAGCTGTTTTTTCTGAATTTCTTTTTATTCTCTCAGCTTTTGTATGTAATGCTCAATAGGATCTTTTCTGTCCAAGACTAGCATGGCCAGCCCTGCCTTTCAGATCATACCCATTGTGATGGACCTCCCCTCCCTCCATGGACAGGAATACGCATAACTCAAAGATGCTTTGAGCAAATTATTTCATGTAACCCATCAAACTTCATGTCACAATCCGCTAGTTCTGTTGATCTTATTTTGATGTGTATATCATTCTTGTGTGTAAAATTAGACATATAGAAAGGGGAATACTTTACGATTTTTAAATGTGTGAATGAAAGTCATCAGGGGAAGCCTTGGTGTCTGGGCAAACATGTGCAAATAGACTTTTGTCCTTAAGTCTTAGCAGTGGTTGGTAGGGAGTGACCAGGTGACTCCCCATACAATGAGGGAATTCTTTAAAAAGAATAGGAAGGGAGGCGTCTTTCGGCTGGGCTGCACCTGAAGAGAGGAAGAGAAGACCCAGGGTTGGGGAGAGAGTCCTGGTTTGGAGGGGCAGCTTGAAAAGAGGTTTTAGGGTGAGTGTGAAGAGTTTGTACTGAGGTTTCCATGTAGAATTAGCCAAGTTTTGTTTCTTTTGATTTGTAATCTACTTTGCTCTGCCTGTTCTCACTTACTACCACTTAAATCCTACTGCTTGTACTTAATAAAGTGACTTTTATCTTCTATCAAACCCAGTGTAAGCAATTATTACCTGGGGGAGCAAAGAGTGTGCACAATCCCCCTTTCATTGTTAAAGGTGGCTTACCTAATTCTTTGGGTTTGATCCCATCTGAGGAGTGGTATCCCAGGAAGCTGGGCCCTAAACTGCACTCTCCTTGGACCTGAAGAGGTTCAGTGTCTGTACTGCTTCTCGGTGGGAGCAGGGATCTCAGCTCAGGGTCTTGGCTGGGGAGACCAGGGAGCTGGTTCAGCAAGATTGGGTGGTGAGGAGCCCCAGAGAGCAGGAAGGCGAGCGGCAGTGGGGTCTTCTGTGACCGCACCCTGTCACACCCATGAATACTGAGCCCCCTAGTTTTTTACTATCTGCACATTAAGCACTAGGTAGCTGTTGCCATTTATTCAAATCTAAATGCAAGATGATGTATATTTTCCTCTACCTCTCTCCTCAAACACACACGTCACTCACTCATCATGTTTGCCTGAATATTTGAGGAACAATTTGCAACCAATTGCTCATTATTCTGTGTGGAAAAACATCAGTGGTTCCCTCAGTGCACACTAATTATACTGTAGGGCAGGTTGAATTGCATCAGACTGAATTTTCCATGCTTAGGTAGTGCTTATTAAAGGGAAACAATGATCTTGAAGAGTCTCTCTGTGTTTTGCCTTGCCTATAAATAGACCGCTGCCCTGTAGCTTCCTTCTGGCAAATAGACATTAGATGCCCAGTTTGAGCTCCAGGCATGTAGGTAGTTTTTATCGGGAAGGGAAAAATCACAGCATGAATGTGGATTATGGGAAAAATCAGTGGTTACCTGTGTACTAAGGAAATGAAAATGTGTATCTGGAATTCTAAGGAGCGACTGTGTTCTCTTCACTAAGTTTTCCCCACATCGTGTTATAGGGTTGGGATTTTCTTTTCTATGGGATGAGTATGGGGCTTTGATTCTGTCCTCGTGGCTCATTGAAATTTGTGACACACAGGAATGTCCATACCAAGGTCATGTGCCTCCATCCTGGCTGCAGATCCGCCTGTCTTCCCTTTTCATTTCCATGCACACTGATTGCATTGGAGCACTCCTGCCAGACTCCACCATACACATGGTAGCCCCCGGAGTCCTTCCTTATCAGTGGGAGCTTCATGCAAAAGTTAATGCATCCTGGCTACGTCTTGCACAAGAACATATGCAAATGAGGTGCAGCAATGAATATCGCTGCACCTCATTTGCATACTTAATGAACCGCCATTTTGTTTAAGGGGCTTTTACACTGCTCTTTCTTGCGCAAAAATCCCCTCTTGCGCCTCATTTGCATATGTTCTTGCCAAGACTGGCCAGTGTAGACTCTCTGCACTTTCTGGCTACCACCCCGCTATCATCTTCCCATCGTCTAGTGGCCCACCCCAAAACTCAGGTTTCTGGATCCACAGAAACTGTTGGGTCTAGAGTTGCCAGGTGTCCGGTATTCACTCGGATAGTCTGGTATTTTCGGCTCCTGTCCGGTAAAAAAAAAAATCAGAGAATACCAGACACCTAAAATGTCCAGTATTTTCTGAATTTTTCCCCTGCCAGGAGGTGAAAATGCCAGGCACTTGGCAACCCTACAAAGACTCAGCACTGCCCCCCACCCGAGGCCTTTATTTATTTATTTATTTATTTATTTATTTTGCTTAACAACTTTGCCCCTCCCCCCCTTTTTTTCCCCTTCAACAGTTTTTTTTCCTGGTTTTTTTTTTTTGGAGGGGGGTTCTCAGTATTTTTGTTTCAACCATCTGGGACTCCTAGTTGGGTCATCAGTGAGAAGTGCCATGGAAGCAGTAGTCAGAGGCAGATGCATTTATAGAGACAAAGCTCTGCACCTATGGGATAATATCTGGCCTGGTGTTGTAGTTCCTTGTCTCAAAGTCTAGGCTAATTCGTGTATAATCTAGAGTCTATTTATTTTGAAAATCTCTCTCTCTTTCTCTCTCTCTCCCTATATATATATATATATATATATATATATAATGTAATTAATGCTCTTTTCTGTACATTAATTATCTGTGCCTTTTGATAATAATAGAACACTTTTCGTCTTTTAGAACTCAAAGCACTTTGCAAATGCAGGAGAATGGCACCTTCCCTTTTATAGAAAGGGAAAATGAAGCACAGAGGATGAGTTGTCTAAAGCGACACAGCCAGCCAGAGGCAGGGAACCTAGGTCTCCTAACTCCCCCTCTTATGTTCTATCTCCGAGAGTATGGTGCCTCCTGGGTTGTACATACAAGTGCAACTGAAATGAATCAAGGAAAATTAAAAGTGCACAGTGATACTAGCCTTTGTTGTAACTGCATCATCCTATTAACTTGTATTCATTTTGCGATCCACTATAACACCCAGGTCCTTTTCAGCAGTACTACCATCCAAGCGCTTCTCTCCCATTTGGTGGTTGGCACTTTTGTTTTACTTCTGAGAATGTAAAAAGGCTTACTAAAATTAAGATACTGATACTAGCCCCTACGGCTTCCTCTCTCTCCACGAAACCAGTAATCCTGTCAAGATGGAGATTAAGTTGATCTGGAATAAAAAATATCATAGGTGTGCATACCACTTTATTAAACAAATAAAAATACTGTCCCTGTCCAAAGAGTTTTAAATCATTTATTTTAATGAGAGCTTCACCTGACCAAGTGTGTTTTAGCCTATTATTTTTTTCTTTAATTCATAGCTGAAATTTCAAACGCTTGTATAACTTTGGGCCTGCCAACCTTAATAATTCCCCCCAGCATCCTTAGATATTTAAGAAGGTGTGTAGAAATTATTGACACATAAGTATTTTGAAAAGCGCTCTCATGTTTTGTCGTTCTATGTAAAAACAGAGTTATAGATGGATGACTCTTCCTTCAGAGGAAACCTGAAAAAATGTAGTTGGAGTTTCATTACCAAGTTTGACTTCAAGGCAGCTTTGCCAGCTGTGAGGTTACTTTCTGAGATCGTGCGGCTATTTCTAATTGAATACTTTTGGACATTCTATACTAGCATTTTTTCTCTGTGTTTTTGGATTGGTGCAGACCCAGCATTGAAGGCTCATGTCGATAGGGTAACCCTCCTTTAAAGGGCATTGTTGGAAAAAAAGGAAATACATACTTCACAAATGAGCTTAATGCAGGCAGCAATTTATGAGCAGTTCATAGAATCTAAACATGAAATACAGGCAGTCCCCGGGTTACATGGATCCGACTTACATCGGATCCCTACTTACAAACGGGGTGAGGCAACCCCGCACTAGCTGCTTCCCCCTAGCAGACCAGGGAGATGCGAAGCTAGAGCCCCCCCCCCCCCCCCCCCAGCAGACCAGGGAGACGCGGAGCGGCTTTTCTCAGCAGACACCTCAGCTTGAGAATAAAGGACTGAGGGAAGTGAGGTGTGGGAGAATAAAACTGAGCTCTGGAGAAATGTTTGGCTAGAGTTTCCTCTATAATATGTTCCGACTTACATACAAATTCAACTTAAGAACAAACCTACAGTCCCTATCTTGTATGTAACCCGGGGACTGCCTGTACATTACTATGAGACTAATACCTATTTCAGGCAAAAGTAACATATAGGTGACCTGGGCTGGTTTGCAGCTGCAGGCTTGTCAGGTCTCAGCTAATACTTGTAGTGTGAGCAAAGAGCTGTATCTGGCCTGTTGGCATCATGGGGGAGTGTGGCATTCTGTCTAGGTTGGATTATAAAAATCAATATCCAGTAATACATCAGCATTTCCATTATACTTGGTTTTTGAGCTCAGCAATCTTCAGTTAGCAAGCTTTATCCTCATAGTAATAGATTGTGCCTTTAAGAGAACAAAAATGGACCCACAACAAGGATATACAATTAGCTGGGTCCGGGTGTGGTTCCAGCAGAATGATTTCTAGGTGAGTTGTCCTAGAGGTCTGCTTGCAGGAAGCTCCTGGTTGACTTTAGAGCAGGGGTTCCCAAACTTTTTGACACGGGGACCAGTAAATCCATTCATGAGCTTTTGGAGGACTGGTGACATTCATTTGCATATTTGCATATCATTAAGCAAATGATGAATATGCAAACAAGTTGTTTCTGGTCCTCCCAAAACCCTCCGTGACAGCTTTAGCAAAGCTTTTCATACAGTCACCCACAATATTCTTGCCAGCAAGTTAAGGGAATATGGATTAGATAAATGGATTGTAAGTTGGATAGAAAGCTGGCTAGACCAATGTTTCCTAAACTTTTTACTTTAGTTGGAACCTGTTTTTTTTAGTACTGTTTTTTGCAATCCCAAAATATAAACGCATATAAAAAAAGAATGAAAAATGAATAAGTTTTCACTGTTCCACCTAGCTGCATCCTCCGCCCAGCCTGGGCCAGGGCTTGGGGGGCCCAGTGCCGCATGGGCACTCCAGGAGGTGGGAGCAGGAGCAGATTGGGGGTAGTGTATCTGGCTAGGAGGGAGGGTGCAGGCATGACATTAGAATTAATGCTCTGACCCTTCCAGGGTCATTGGGAAAATAGTGCTTTTCGGAAGGGAAAAGAAGTCAGCGGCATTCTTTAAGGGACAGATCTGCTCTGGATTGGTGCATTCTGCAGGTTGCGTTCCCTGATTCCTGTGGTGTCAAACAAAGGGATATTGTAATTATACTGGGCTACAGCTACCGCACAGCTGGACTCTGCTACTATTGAATCGCTGTATTGTGACTGACCTTGGGTAGTGTAAACCATGCCCAAATTAAAATGAAGCAATGAAATGCTCTACTGCTTTCACTCACACGGGGAAGAATAAAATGAAATAGCATTTAATCAGTCCCCGTCCTGGCATAATGCACTAGTCATACTAATTGTCCTAGCAATCATTCTCTGAGATTGATTGTTTGCAGTGGGCAATAACTGATCTGAAAGTATATTGGCTTGTAGCATTACTGAGGCTGTATTAAGTTTCTCATTGTTTAAATCTAATTACAGAAACACAGCGATTGAAAATCAATTCACTTCCTCCTAGTTAATGACTAATGCTCCACCACTGTGAATAAAGAGATTAATTCTCCCAATTGAAAGCTTTTAAATGGTACATCCTTCACATGGGATGCGTGATAAACAGCAGGTAACTTGATGTCTCCCTGTTGCAGGGTGAAAATGTCTTCTCCAGCTGTTTCCTATTTGGATTTCTGTATCTTATCCACTTTATCTGCAGAGGCTCCAATCAATCTTCAAAAAAGGGTGTATTTAGAAAGAATGTTAAATTTAGATTAATCAGCTAAACAAATAGTTGACACAGTTTGCATTGACTATTGGATTAGTCAATGAAGGCACCTCTGCCTTTGAAATGTAGCAAGAACCCTACTGGCAGGGGCTGCCCAAGGGGGCCAGGAGGGTCGCAGGGCTGCCCAGTGGGGCCAGGAGCATAGCGGGGCTGCCCAGAGGAGCCAGGAGCCTGGTGCGCAGGGAGCTGGGTTGCAGCTGGGCTGACCAGCATATCAGGGAAGGAGGTGGGGGGACTGGTAGGGCAGCAAGGATGGTGGTAAGGGGGGGTCAGCCAGGAGGCCTGCAGCTGGTCCACAGCTGGGAGAAGCTGGTAGCAGGGGAGCAAGATATGACCTCCCCGTGTCCGGCAAAATCCCTCATCTGGGACTGGTTAGGTCGTGAGGGTGCTTCTCCAGGGAGGTCCAATCTGTAGTCATTTGATCTAGATCCAGTTTCCCAAGTTTGTTTATAAGAATGTCATGGAACTTTGTCAAAAGCCTTAATAAAGTCAAGCTTGATCATATCTACTGCTTCTTTTCCATCAAAGAAGGAAATTAGATTATACTTAATAATCACATAATACATGTTGACTTTGTTAAATATTAAGACGACCTCACAGCAAACAGGGCAACAGATATTACACCTGGGAGAAGCTATCACATATTTCAGTTCTGAATGTGCAGAAGTATAGATCAGATAACCTAATACATCTTTTCCATCTGCTGTTTCTATGTTAAGCGTAATAAGTAATGTCCACGTGAAGTAACACCAAACTTTCCACAAAGAACAAGTCTTCAGGTCCACTAATATCTTTGTGGTGAATGGTGTACTAAAACCTAAGAGTCCCACACTGCAAATAATTCAAAGATAATGCACTAATGAGTCTCCCCAATACCTCCAGGCTCAGCAAGAATCTTTTCTCAGGATGCTTAATAATTCAGCGGTGATGAGCATCCGTGACTCCTTTGGGAGTCCGTAGATATTTGTTGATGATTGTTGGCCATTTTAACTCACATATATAATAGAATCACAAGACAAAAATCTTTTTATCAAAAGTCCCTCTATCAAGGACTGAGAAAACTAGTGTTCCAGTTCTCTGGTCTTCCAAGGGAAGACTAGAGTTGTTGTGTGAAGTCATCACTGAAGATAATGACAAAACTCACATTGACTTCATTGGAGCCAGTATTTCATTTGATCTAACAGTTGGTCTAGACGCAACCATGCACCATAACAACCAATGGTGCAGTATAAAACTCAGGCTGTGAGAGGACAAAAATCATCACACAGCAACTTGCCCTGAAATAACTACCAATTTTATGAAACAAGTTCACGTAGATCACTGGAAGTTTGTGTACAAAATAGATCTAAGGACAAAACCAACTCAGCAGGGGGAAAGGGGAGGAGGTTTAATAAAATCTCTTTCTTGCCTTTCTAGTACAGGTCATTTTTAATAATACTTACTGTTTCTTATATCTTTTTTCTAAGCCATTTCTCCACATTATTAAGCTTTCTTGCATCGGAGTAAACATTTCATTTCTGTTATGTATTTGTATTAGCTTATAGCAGAAACTCTGCTATCTTCTGCAATGCAATGTGGTGATGACACTAACAGCTGATTGTAATACTGAAGTAATGATAATTTCAGTTCCTTACTAAGCACCCAGCACCTTTAAACCAAGTTCAGTTTATATGGAGCCCATTGCATTCACTCTGAATATCAGGTTTCAGATTTCACCAATGAACGTAAAACCAGATCTTTCAGTCTGCAGGGCCCAGGAAGGCTTGGATTGGGGAGGAGAAAGTGCCTATATATCTCAGGGCTGCTCTAGTTTGCATCTTTTGCAATTGCCATCAAAGGACAGTAGCCAAGGATTATTGCAGTAGTGCACTGAAGCCGTGTCACCGCATTTGCTCTCTTCTAGCAGCTTTATGACCCCTTTGCACCATAGAGGTGCTGGCATGAGAGCCATAATAGAGCCGTCTTTCTCCATGTTATCCATCAGAGACGTGTGTACTGTATTAGCTTTGGGGAATACCCTGGCAGATGTACCTTTGAGGATTTCACAGCTTTTCTGCAAAGGTGGAATGATTGCAGTAAGGTGCGGGGAGGGGGACGTGACCCCAGGTCCTGATTCTGTTGCCGATCAAGTCAGTTGGAGAAGGAACATGGCTGTAACACAGAAATGGCATCTCCTCCTACTTGAACTAACTGCATTAACTTAAGACAGATGAAAATTACATTCTCAACAATGACTATTCTATCATTTCCTGCTGAAGTCCCGAAGGTGAGCCAATGTAAATGTCATCAGTGCATTTGATAATCTTACTGTTCCTGTGGCTACAGATATGAAGCTTGCACAGTAAGATGGAAGCCCGTCTGACTGCAGTGTAGTGATCCAAAGATTTTAAAAGGAGTATAAACACAACCCAGTGAAAATATTTATTCAAATGTGTGGAGATTCTTTTGACTAATAATGATTATGTTTGTCAGGGGCCCTGCAATTAAATGTGGATTCCTACAACTTCACGCTCACAAACTTAACCAGCTGGTGGAGCAGAACTGTAGTGTTTTACAATGTCTATTCCCTGGAACCTTCTTACAGTTATTAGAATGGTTGTGAAATTCTCCATAGAACTGGGCTGCGAATCTGGGGAAAGTCCTGTAAGCATCAGTTGCATACAGAGTGAGCTTCCAACTGCATAATAGACTGATGCTAGGAAGTGGGTTAACATCGGCTCCCATCAGGCCCCCCGTATCATATAAATCTGAACTGTGAACAGAGCTCACTACGCAGACCTGTAGTGATCTGTAGTCACAGCAGCACTGAAGGTTGCCTGCCCTTGCTCCACCTCTTGTGCCCAAGGCCCTACCCCTTCCAGGAGTGCAGAGCCAAGCCCCCCTCCCCATACCTTTTCCAGGGGTCTGCAAAGGCTGTCAGTGCCCCCTGAGAACAGGCCTGTCCTGAAGCAGGATCAGGAGTGTTTCATGTAGTGCTTGTACCATTGATTTCAGCTTTCCGGATAAAAATATCCATGTTATTAATGTACTGCAGGTTCAAACAGCTTTGTGCTATTGGTGTATGCAGATTACGTGTCTTTTGCTGTGTGTCTAATTCAGATCAATCTATCAACATTAATATCTGAAGTTAGGGATAAAAAGTTGTGGTTGAAATTCTATCCCTCTCCAGAAAATGTTTTACATGCATACCGTGCAGTGTTTTAGCAAAGGCGTTTCAAAAGGCTTCCAGTTTATAATCATCTAAGCATTCAAAGTTCAAACAGTGCTGAGCAAATAACTGCCTTAAATCTAGCCCCTTCTCAAACATGAATTCAAATACGATTTTGAGTGTTGGTATCAAACTCAATATGCCTTTGTTGGTGGAAGTGAGAATTTAACCTGAACACTGTACCAGAGTGCTGTATTTTTGAGAATATTTTCCCTACATGATTCTTTCACATTTTAAAAACAGAATTTCTTATAAGGTAATATAGATACACAAAGATCATATTGATCCCACCACCCAATTAAAATTGCTACATTGTTCTAATAGTTAGCACATTCCTAGCACTGGAAAGGAGCGATGCAGATGTTAAGCAGTTGCTTTACTCCAAGGTGTGGGTTAGAAAAGAGATGAGACTTGACAGGCAGAAATACAAGAAATGTTAAATTTAACTTCCCACCTGCCCTTTGGATAGCCTGTGGCTGGTCAGCCATGGAATTCAATGTTGCACAAGGTCATAAAGACATACCTTGCTTTGAGTTTATAAATGGCTGATTTTATGGTCACTAACATGCAAAGTGGGATCCAATATTAATAGAAGTAAATCAGTCTCATTCTCCCTGGTGTATGTTCCTTTTGACATAATACATTGTAGGTTGGCCAGGGCTTGCATTAGGGTTTTTCAAAGAAGTCTAAGGGAATTAGGAATTTCAATGTATATGGGCCCCTAATTCTCTAAATCTTTTTTGAAAATCCCTGCCTTGGTTCCTTGTCTGTTTCTGAAACATCAGGTATTGGACCTATGGCAGATTGCCTGACTGGTGAATTCAATTTTCTCCAGATCCATTTATAGGCATTCTAGGGATCATTTCCTTTTAATTTGGACATTATTACATCTATTTTTAAAGTAACATGCTGTACACCCTATGAAAAAGTCCAATGCCATTTGAGGGAACAAAAAAATTTCTATAGTCTTTAACTAGCTGCATAATTGTATGAGGTCTGCACAGGCCTCTTGGTTTCAGACTAATTTATATAGGACTTTTCAAAAATAAAAAAATACTAAACAAAAAAGTTTTTGTTCTCTTACCCAGTGATTTCAATAATAATAACGCTTAATTCCTTTAAGTCCCCATGACATTGTTCACATTCTATTTAGAGACAGGTACTCCTGATCTACTGAAAGTAAAAATAAATGCTTAATGTCTAATTTCTAAAAAGCAGTAAAGGTGGAGTTAGCAACTTTGCCTTTTATTGGGTGGATGTGAATAAACTCTCTTCCTCTTCACCCTCTGCTGCAGATTCTCCATTGTAGTAAAAATCAAGTAACTTTCCCATGTAGGTAGTTTAATGTTCTGGTTGCTGGGAACAGATCAGTGAGGTTCAGTTTCAGCTGGGAATAAAGCATTCTCTGGAAGTGTTCTTGTTCTCCTTTCTGCATCTCTAGGCCAATTGTAACAAAACCTTTTAAATGTACCTTAGTTTGGAAGAGAAGAGCACAAAAGAATACTTTTTAAAATAAGCCAAAGAGGGGCCAGGTGCCAACTTTCTTTTAAATAGGTGCTTGGCTCCATTTCTTATATGAAAATCTTCTCAGAGCAGGAAGCCACACAAAGGAAATATTACTCATGTCTTTTTTCTTTAAGCATTTTTGGCTTGTCTGAAGCAAGAGTAATAGAAATCGGTAGATGCAGGTTTAAGGACTTTCCTCCACGTCTTTCAAGAATCGATTACAAGTTCCAGTTCCTAGCCAGGAAGAGAACTCCAATTCAGTGATTCAAAGACCTGCTGTTGTATTTGCTGCCAATCAGAACAAGAAGCATGGTGCTTACCCATTCCTCTCAGTACTCCAATTTGGAGTATCTTAAATGCTTTCACGTTTGCCCTGAAGAGAAACATCAAGTTCTTGGCCTTGACGAACTGTCATAGAATATTCAATTCCCAGTAGCATAGGCATAACACAGATTAGTGGCAGTCCTGTTCACACACTCATGTTAATTAGAGACAGACTGATACATAGATGGTTCACCCAGAACAACTTTAGAAAGACCCCTCTTTATTCTTTGTGTACCCTGCTACCCAGAGTCCATTCTAGCCCATCCACCTCAATTGTAGGGTTGAGGCCTGCTGTTGGGCTCAGGGTTTCTGATAGGAGGGTAGATGCATAGTTTCCTTAATAGGGCTCTACCAATTTCCAGACCCATCTGCCTCTGCTACAGGTTGCTCTGTATGACTGGCCAGCAGCCTCAGAAGGTCCTGCAGCTGGAAGCGGCTTATGGAGTTGTGTCTGATCTTCCCTGTACTCCTGGGAGTGCCTCAGCAAAGGGGGCTCCTAGCTCCAGCTGGGCAGGGGAGGGACAATCTGGCTCTGAAGGCATAAGCAAGGGTGCCAGTCTCACGACCACCTACAAATGGTAGGGCTGCCAGGTGTCCGGCATTGTTCCAGACCTGTATTTGCGCGCTCTGTCCGGTAAAAAAATCAGAAAATACTGGACATGTGCAGTGTCTGGTATTTTCTGATTTTTCCGGCTGCACACCGGACGGAAGCCTGGCGTGGGTGGAGCGGCTGGGAGTCCCAGCTGGGAGGCAGGGCTGTGATTGCCGCCGGGAGCCCTCAGTTGGTAGAGTGTGAGGAGGAGGGAAGCCTCCTCCTCGCTCGTGCGTTGCCAGGAGCCTGTGCGGGACAGGCAGCAAGTGCCCAGGTCAGTCCCGCTCCCCGCCAGCCAATTTGCTCACCCCCTCTTTCCCGGCCGGCTGGTTCTCCCCCACTTCCCCTCCTGATCTTCCCCGGCCAGCCCCCCTGCACCCTCCCAGCTCTGCTTCCTGCCCCCCTTCCTCCCGGCCAGCCCCTTGGCCCCCCTGTACCCTTCACCAGCTCTGCTTCCCGCTGGCCCGTTCCTCGTCCTGATCTCCCCACTCTTGCCAGGCTCTGCTTCCCGCCCCCCCTTCATCCCAGCCCCCCCTTCCTCCTGGCCAGCGCCGCTGCACCTCCCCCCTCCCCGCTAGCTGTGCTTCCCGCTTCCCCTTCCTCCCAGCCAACCGCATGGCCCCCAACTCCCGCCCCAGCTCTACTTCCCAGTGGCCCATTCCTTTTCCTGATCTCCCCTGGCCAGTGGTGCTGCACCCCCCCCCCCCCGCCAGTTCTGCTTCCTGCCCTCTTCCTCCTGGCCATCCTCGCGGCCCCAGATACCCCCCAGCTGTGCTTCCCGCCTTGCCCCCTCCCGGTTGGTCCCCCCTCCACTGAAATCCCGTGGCCAGCCCCGTTCCGCCCGACCCCCCCCTCCCACGACCTGCCCTGCTTCCCGTTGCCCCCCCCCCCCCCCATCTCCTCAGGCCAGCTCCATTCCCCTCCTCCCGTTAGCTGTTCCCAGGCCCCCCCCTTCCTGGCCAGGACCGCTCCCTTCATGGCTGGTCCTCCCCTGCTTCCCCACCCCACCCCACCCCACGAAGAGTGTCTGTTTTTTTGTTTTTAAATGGCTACCTGGTAACCCCTAGCAATGATCCAGGTTCTTGGAGGGGTTTTTTTTTTTTGCTCAACAACTTTGCCCCCCCCCCCCCTTCCCCACACACACACACTTTTTTTTCTTCAACAAAATTTTTTCCTGGTGGCTTTTTTTTTTTGGCGGGGGGAGGGGTTCGGTATTTTTGTTTCAGCCATTTGGCAACCCTACCTACAATGGGCTTACATTTGCAACCACCATCCACAATCCACTTTTAGGTTGGGACCCTCACAGTTGCAATACCACAACATTTCAGATTTAAACAGCTAAAAACCTGAAATTTACTGATTTTCAAATCCATGGTTGTGAAATTGATAGGGCTCTAGCATTAGCAGCTGATCTTCTTCTCTGCTTTCCTCAGTGGTCCATGCTCCCAGTATCTTCCTAACCCATTTCCTACGTCTCCATCATTTACTGTGTAGCATTTGCTCTATGGGCTAAAGGGATGCTCTGTGCCTAAGGGCAACACCAGTGTTGGCAGCAGTACAGGGGAGCATCACTGCACACATGAGTGACTGATGAAACAAGAGACCATTTCCTCATTCTGCTGAAGGCAGTCCAGTCCCTCCACTGATGTCAGTCTGCAGGCAGTCCCGGGATGGCAACCTATAGCTCTGGAGCCAAATATGGCTCTTTTGGCCAAATTTGGCTGCCCTGTGTGCTGGAGCTGGAGTCGAGCCTTCCTCAGGGCTGGAGCTGCTGCCCAGGCAGGCTACATCATGGCTGCCCAGATGCTGCCAGGGTGGGTATCCCTGTGTGCCGGAGCTAGGGCTGGGGTTGCTGGGCGGCTGCTTCTATTGCAGCCTGACCAACAAGGCCCAAATCGGTGCCTAGCCCCCATCTGGCTTCAGTGTCCTGTCCCTAGCCTCTCCCTCCTGCTGCAGCACAGGTAGCCACGATGTAGCAGCCCAGTCCTGGCCAGGTAAGGTAATCCAGCCCCAGCACCCCCCCCCGAAAAACTCCATTTCCCACCTCCAGCACCCTGCCCTGAGCCCCTCATACACCTGAATCCTGAGCCTGATACACTCCAATTCTGACTCCTGCACCTACAAATCCCGTCCCCTGCCATCAGATTGACAGGACAGCCTGAATGTGAACATGAAGCTGCGTTTGACTAGTATGATGTAAACGTTTCAAAGAAATGTGTGAAAAGATGCAGCAGCAGAAGTCCCACTAAATGAAGTCTGTCAGTACATTTCATTTATGCTATTCATATTATTGATAATTGACATATTGCATATTTTGTCATGCAAATGGACATTCTTATGCAGCTCTTCGTTGATCACTTGTTCTGAATTTTGATGTAGTTTGGCTGTTTGGTTTGAAAAGGTTGTTGACCCCTGCCCTAAGGAATGCCTGGGAGCCCAGGGACTTGTACTTTACACTAAGGATGTTTGCTGGGAGTAGAATTGTGAAGCACACTTGTGAGCTTCTCTAGTTACATTAGGGACCAAAAAGAAATTTGTTTTTTGCACGTGTCTTTGTTTTTCTCCTACAATATTTATAGAGAATCCCCAGGGAAAGTAACAGAGATCTGCCAACTGGTTATCAGTCCCCAACTCCTCGACAGCAAGCAGGTTTCTCGACCTAAACATGAACTTTGTAAGACAGCATGATTTTGTGAAGTTTCATATCCTAAACACACACACACACACACACACTCTCTCTCTCTCTCTCTCTCTCTCTCTCCATGCTGCCTTGCAAAGCCATGCACTATAGTAACCATAACAATGTCCCTGACTCACTCTGCAGTAGGCCAGCCAGTAGGATGATGGGTGAGTTTTTCAAAAGCATTTCATGTGAGTTTAACTTTGCTCCCAGAGACTCCAGCCGAGGTAGAATTAGGCTCATTCTAATTGTCTCCAGGGGTTGACTCATCACCATGCTCTTGTTGAAACAATCAACGTGAAACAGCGTGACTGTAATATATTTAATATTAGAATATTTGTGCTGATGTGGTTTGCAGAACTTGTGTGGAATTGACATTGGGGCTGGCTCTGAGTTTTCATTGCCCCTAGATCCCTTCCCCCCCATGTTTATACAACTTGGTACAGTTTTGCCATTTTGTACAATTGTATCTTGGTTCTCAATAGCTGGTGTTTTTCTTAAAGCCTCAGATGCTAGATTTCTATGAGACTCTAGTTTTCTTCACAAACTCCTAAATGGAACAACTCTATGGGGTATATTCATAACTAACTGGAAAACTGTTCCCATACAGGCCTGCCGACAGATGGTGGAGAGGCAATTGCGTTGCTGCAGCAGCAATGGCAGGCGGAGCCGTTGGCCTTTAAATTGCTGCTGGAATGCTGTATCATGTGCTCTACGCTGCTCTGAGGGTTGAGGGAGGCAAACGCCATGTTCCGGGTGGCACAGAGAGCTGGCAGCTCTGGCCCCGCCCCATTCTGGGACATGGATCTTTGTCTGGGGGCCCACTGTTGGCCCCGCTGACAGTAGATTGCGCCTGGCTCTAGCTGGTTTCCCAGCCCAATGCCTGTGACTGACTGCCTTGCACTCAGTGGCAAGAGACAACCCTGAATAGTTTGGGACCACTGCACTATTCCATGGCAACACATATCACAGGCAACATGTTGTTGAGTTCGTTTTGTTCCTAACATTGCTGCTGTCATTATTGGTGGGAGACTGTAATGCCATGCACCATGAATATTTGACAAGTTGGAAAACAGCCTGCTATACAAATATCCTTTAGGCAAACACAAGGAAAGCAACATTGTTCATCAGCTCATTCAGCACTACAGCAAAGTGCATGTAGAGGTCAGAATAAAAATAGGGCATCAAGATAATCACACTGAATTTTTTCATCTAGCTCTGACAAGATGCCTGCTTGAGGCTTAACTGCATATATGGCTGAAGATTTCAAGCCCAATGCTCCACTTAAACCTTGCATAGCCACTTACACCTATGCAAGGTCTGTGTAAAATGCAGCCATTTGGAAAACAGAGAACAGGACTTGTACAACAATGTCTACACTGCATCTGGGAGAAAACCCCCAGTTCAGGTACACTGACTTGTGATAGTGGTGCTCATGTTAAAATAGCTGTGTAGCTGTTGGGACTGGAGGTGGTGCCCAGCTTCTCAAGACCTCCAGGACTGAATAACGCCTATGTAGTCTCTAACCAGTTGGCTTTAATGAGAGCCCTGCTAATGTAAGTCTGTGGTGGCAATGCTGGGAGGCTCACTCCCAGGTGCAGTGTGGACGTACTTTATTAGTGCAGCTTTTGGAATGTGAATGATTAAAATATATTGTACTTTGTAATGGTAGCTTTAGCCTGAAATTATGCAAGTTATTTACCTGATGAAGGGCCCACTTTCAAGTGATAAAAATGGCTATTCACACATGCCAACAAGAATCTTTTAACATGCTCTCTGTTCAGTGAGGTGTACAGCCTAATCCCAGTACACTAAGTAGCGGGGTTGTGCTGGCAGCAGGACAAAGGTTATAAGGAATCCTGTTGTGGCCCTCTCTGCTTCACCCCTGCAACTGGATCTGGAGGACTGTAGTATCTCCAGAAAGGGAGAAATTGCTGATAAGATGTGCACAGCAGGATGTTAGGCCTCTAGATCCAAGGCCTGCCTTGCTCAGTCCCACAACCCTTTCATGCTTTTGAATGTAGTGTTTGTCACTAGCTCTGTTCTAGAGGGCACAGGCAGAGTATATAGCCCCATACAACTTGTACCACATTATATATATATATGCTACAGTTGCATTCAGGGGTTGGTCTTGTGGTTTAAGGCTCAGGACCAGGATTTAAAGCTATTCCCAGGCTGCAATAGGAGTGCTGGTTCCAAAATGACCAGCTCATATTCAACATTAGTTAAGATGAAACACTGAAAGGGTCTTCTCCCCATCCCCTTTGTGGACTTATATCATGGCAGTATCCAGAGATCTCAACTGGATCCTAACGTACTGGGATGCAGGAACCTAGAGACCCTTGCGATTTGCGGAATCACTATTTGCAGGTCTCCTATCCTGCATAGAGGGAGGCAGGTGGTGGAGGCTGGGAGCTGCAGAAAGCTCATAACAGCTCACAGCCCCAGTAGTGAGTTTGAGAGCTACAGGGAGCTCACTGTGGGGCCAAAAGCCACTGCTCCCTGTATTTACAAATGGAAAAGGTTTCTGGGATGTCCAGAGCCAGGAAGCACTTAGTTGAAATCCCATTGAGAACAATGGAACTTGAGTTTGAAAACATCCTTTATGAATATTTTCTTGCACTGAGCCTATGAGGGAGAGAATTCCAGTGAGTAGGACATGAAAGTTACTGGAATCCCCACCCCAGGACTCAGCATAAGGAAACATATGTTCTTGATTTTGCACTGCACGTGTGGAATTTGTTATAATAAAAAACAAAAATGACTGCTTTTTAACAGCAAAAATACTCAATTTAAATATAGAGTACTGTTCATCTGAACTTGTGGTATTTATTGCAACTGTTACAATAATTCCTTCTTCCTTTTACTGATGAGCCATACTCCATTTAAAGGCACTCACTGTAAAAGGCAGTTATGACCAGAAAGAATCTCTAAAATATCACCCTATCATATTTTATTCAAGTCAAAGATGTTTACTTGCCCCTCTCACAAATGTCAGGTATTCATTGCTATTCACCACCACGAGAATTGGAATTATTAAAGCTAGAATAGAATCCACCAGCAACAGAATTGTTAACTAATGGCTGAATGCTGCATTTGATGACAAAACCCTTATTGACTTAATCTCGAATCAGATTATGGTACATTTTTCAATTGCAGAATATTACTGAGATCCAGAAAGAACTCAACTTTGGTTTCAGATGACAAGTTACATTTGCAAAGCTGGAAGATAGTAAACATCTCTTTACATGTAAACTAAGAAAATTTCCTGTGTAAGTTGCTGCCACAAACATGGAATGATAGCTCCCTTAGTGCCATCATTTTTATTTACAAATCACTTCTCAGTGTATAGCTGCACTTTAAGAATGATAAGGTTAAAAGTTATCTTTGAAGATGGGTATTGGATTGGGATAAAATAGCAGTAACACATCCTTGTGGTAAACTTTTTTTTTTCTTTTTATGAGAAGTGCTCGATGCTTTACTAGGAATCATTTTTAAGTAGTAAGCCTTTATACTGGATTATTTCTGATACATTGAAGCATTTATGAACACTTACTGTGATTTTCAAATAATTTTATATTTTCATTTTAATATTTTTGTATGAACATTTTCCCATGACCATCCCATAACTACATTTATATTTCATTTTGCAGTTTTTTCCATATGGAGATGCTTCAAAATTTGCCCAACATGCCTTCAGAACCTTTGATAAGAACGGCGATGGAACCATTGACTTCAGAGAGTTCATCTGTGCATTGTCCATCACCTCAAGGGGTAGTTTTGAACAGAAATTAAACTGGGCCTTTAATATGTATGATTTAGATGGAGATGGTAAAATTACAAGAGTGGAGATGCTGGAAATTATAGAGGTAAGACATATTACAAACAATTTGTGCAAATGTTTTCCATAAGGCATTACACAAACACTTCCTGATACAAACACGCAATGGTTGGTGTGCTAGCTCATCAGAAGATTGCGCAAAAAACATAGCATATGCACAAAAAACTTCTATTTCTATACAAGCTGGGCTGATAATACTGAAATCTAACCTAGCGTTAAACAATTTCTTTCACCAAAGAGTTTGCATCTCAAAACACATTATATAGTTAGAACGTATCTATCCAACACTGAGTGCTAATTCTATTAGTAACTAGGTGCCTCCATCATAAAAATGTGTAGTCAAAGTAGCTTTAAAATGTTGCCAAATTAGTGATTACTGAGGTGTAGAATATCAACTTTGAAATGTTAGTACATATAGTAGCTTATTCAGAGACTCAAAACAGTAGTATTTCCAGTTGAACAAAACTTTCCATAATCTAAAATAGGTATTTCATGGACACTGGAATATCCCGACACTTATCCAGACTTTCAGTTGACCTCCATTTTAATAAAGATGTAATGCAGAGCCATCATTTAGTGTTGTTTTTCAAAGCAATTAGCATACTGATTTTAAAAAAAGTTTCTATGATTTCTGAGGGTTATGCAGTGTGCACACCTGTGTGTATTTAAATTTTAACAAAGGTACATTTGATAATTTTCTGTCTGTGAAACAGTACAGCTGAACACCTCTAGGCCCTCAAAATAGTAATTCTAAAACTCAGAGTTCTAAAACAAGCTTAAATCTTTACCTGATGGAAAAATCTTTTCATTCTTGGTCAAGTGTAACAAATTACCATGTAATTTCTTACAAGACCAAGATGAATCTTGTACCAAAAACAAACAAAAGAAAAGAAACCCTAACACATGATTATAGGAAACGGATCAGTCAAATACTGTTTAAAATGTTTCAAAGAGCTGATGTTTGTTGTTAACCTCAAATTCCAGAAATGCATATACATCTGATCCAGAGTATAGATCATCTGAACTGCAGTTGTGTTCTAGTTTTTTTGAATACTACATAACAACATGTCTATTGGATTGTCGTAAATAGAACTATGCATCCACTTGTAACTGGAAACTCGCTTACTCAGAAAATCATAAATTTGCTGTTCAGTTGCTTGAAGAATCAAATTAGTTCTAATGTACCAAATGGAATAAGCATTTTTTAAGAAAATTGTATATACAGTATATCAATTTAATTGAAATATTTAGAAGGTTGTTATTCCTTGTCAGAAGAAAATGTATTTGGGATTTTTAAAAACTAAATTTAAGGTATAATCACATTCTCAAACTAGAAAATCATGTCTGCATATAATCATGACACCTAGAACTATGTACTAATGCCACTTAATTATACTTACTCCAAATTTTGATTTTTAAAAATTATTTTCCTTTGCTTTCTTTCCAAAGGCCATTTACAAGATGGTGGGTACTGTGATAATGATGAAAATGAATGAGGATGGTCTCACGCCAGAGCAACGAGTAGACAAGATTTTCAGCAAGATGGATAAGAACAAAGATGACCAGATCACACTGGATGAATTCAAAGAAGCTGCAAAGAGTGATCCTTCCATTGTATTACTCCTGCAGTGTGACATTCAAAAATGAGCTAATGTAAAATGCATTATGGACTGCACAGAAGTTTAGATGTTCCATTCAGTTTGCAGCTATTTCCACACACAAAAATTGCTTGGACTACCTATAAATGGACTTGCTTCTTGTGTTTGAAACACTTGTGTGCATGAGAATGTCATTTGCTAAAGAATTTTAAAAGTATATATTATAAAAATAAACTGCCACAATGTGATGTGTGCAATGTCATTTCATAACAGTCCTATTCCTCTGAAGCCTGTGCAGCAGTACCGTGCTGCAGTGAAATTATACTATTGATTGTTCGTTTTACTGATGCTAGCTATGTGTCTCCTAGCCTGAGTAATGTTAGTGGCACTGACTTCCCATGGTAATGTAACTGTTGATTATAAACCATGTCACCATTCTGCTGTAAAGTAGTACTGGACAGACAGAGGCAAAAGTTCCTCAGTTCACGAGTCTGATCCACACATGTGCTTGTATTGTCAGTGAATATAAATGTAATTCATTTGCATGCCTTTTAGGTTTGCCTTAATTCTTACCTCATTTGCATCCTTTCAATCTGGAAAGAGCTATGTCAGAGGAATGCAGTATAAACAAAGTTAAGTAAATCCTGCTAAAATGTTCCCTTAATTAAAAAGTATATATACGTTTAAAATATTGTTTTACTGGAAGTTTAAAAAAGTTTTATTGGAAGTAGAATGATTTCTGCTTGAATTTTCAAAAGCTTCTGAAGAGGTTGCAATATATGTCCCAAAATAAATTTATAACATTTGACTTTCCCCCCCTAATTCTTATTTCACATTTTTAGCATGTTGCTATTGTAGGAAAAAAATATGATTCAGTCACTACAAGAATCTGCCACTACAAAGCTGGAAAATACTTCACTATGAAAACAATGTAAATTGAACTGGAAATAGAACTTAATTCTTATCCAAACTGCCTTATTTGATTAATCGTCTTATATGAAATCAAATACTGTGGTTCTCAAATGCATCAGTAGGGACAGATTCTCATCTGTACAAGTCAGAAAGAAAATAGCTGGTAAGAACACAAGAGAGCTCACCCACAAAATTCTTCCTTATCCACAGGTATTCCAGTACAGTAAAACCTGTGTTATCTGGCATGCTAGGGGAATTAGGGTGTTCTGGTTATCTAAAAATTCTAGTTATCTGAGGGTCCCATCAACCTAGGAAAAATGAATGTACAATAACAGTAAAATTCAAGTTTTTAAATGTTGGTAGTTTTGTAGTGTGAGGCAGTTGGTCTCACATTTCTATTTTGAGTTAAAGATGATTAGTACTTCTTAAATACATTGTTAAGCCAATCATGGTAAACCAAGCCAGGCCTGTGCGCCTGAAGATGTGACAGTATCATGGCTGGGGGCAATGCTGGTTAACAAAGTTTTCTGGTAAACAGTGTGCCGGATAACAAAGGTTTCATTGTATCTGGTTTCCCTAATATGTGGCACTGTCAGCAAATCCTCCTTTTGCTGAAATATTCCTTTCTACAGTATAATTCACAGAAGAAAAAACAGCAATATGATAGGAGACAGACTTCCTCAAAAGTTTTGATTATGAAGGAGAAAACTGACAATTGACATACAAATATGGGTAAGGTTCTCACTCAAAATTAACTCCTCAGAGAGAAGCATCAACACAGTCATTAGAAGTTTAAGATTCAACAACTATAAGCATTATTAGGTGAGCATTTTCAAAGCTACTAATTCAAAACACACATTGGAAGAAAAGGGATTGCTTTATTTTCTGACAATTGTTAAAGTATTGCATCATTTCACCCAGAAATTGAAAGTATAATTTTAGATTTCTAGTCAGCCAGAATATCAATCCTCTTTTACTTAAATAATTTTCTAAGCGCTCTCTAAATCAAAGCAGCACCCATTCTCTTGATCTACAGCTGGCCTAACTCTGCCTTGTTTACCCCACATAGCATTGTAATATCAATGAGATAAAACAAAAATAAGCAAAGAGGATAGTAGAAAATCAATGAGAAAGTAGATAAGCAGCTCAGTCATATAATATGTTCATTATATGGCTGGAACTTTTTGGAATGACTAGAGGTAACATCTCACTCGTCCAGCTCACTAAAACCCTCTTAAGTTTATTAGCCTTTGATTTCTTTTAACATGCTTTACAGGATTACAGAAGCGACAAAAAAATACAATGCATGCACACTAGCCATGTTTGCCAGTTGGGAAAAGATAGCGAAGCTCTAGTGCCTTTACAGTTCTGTCATTCTGCAAATCATGCCTCAAAAAACAAGGCAAATAATCTCTGCATTTCTGGAGTAAAAAAACCCAAGATGGGCTCTACGCTTGAAGTCATAAACATCTCCAAACAAGTCAATGAATAAGTAGTAAGGCAGGAAACATTGGATTTACATGTCTATATATGTTGAAGATTCTTCACCATAATATCTTCCCATGAAACACACTATTAGTTTCATCACCTTCTGATCAGAATCAATTCAGTTGTCTACTGCTTTGTTACTTCTATACTTTATGCAAAAGCACTATGGAAATATAAGTCCATAGGGAAACTCTCACCCTCCTGAAGCTAAAGAAAAGTTGGACCACTGAACTTCCTGACTGGAGGTTCCAAAGAGCATGGAGAGAGAGGCTGTTCTCAGAAGTGACGGATGGCAGAACAAGGAGCAATGGTCTTAAATTACAGTGCGGGAGGTCTAGATTGGATATTAGGAAAAACTGTTTCAGTAGGAGGGTGGTGAAGCACTAGAATGGGTTACCTCGGGAGGTGGTGGAATCTCCATCCCAAGAGGTTTTTAAGCCTCAGTTTGACAAAGCCCTGGATGGGATGATTTAGTTGGGACTAGTCCTACTTTGGGGCAGGGGACTGGACTAGATGACCTCCTGAGGTCTCTTCCAGCTCTATGATTCTAAGTCAGATAAAGTAAAATAGCTTTTCTGGACAAATTTTAAATTTGTCATCAAAATGGAAAAAAAATAATTAAAATAGCTGGTTATTCGAAAAATGTTAAGTAATTTCTAATCAAAAACTTTTTTTATTTTTAAAGCAGCACCTCCCTCTACATTGTGCAACAGCAAAAGCAAAGCAGTAAGGTTATTGTATAATATGCCTGCATGTGTTAACACTGTACTATTGTTCTTACTTATAGTACAAAATCAGAAGCAGAACTGTACAAAAGCAAAAAAAAGTAAACTACTGTAAATTTACAGTCTATTGCACATGGATCTTAATCCTGATATACATTTTAGTAAACATAACTGTCTTTAATTTTGCATATTTTCTCACATTCTATAGAGCATATGTCATTTAAGGTCTAGGGGCTCCGTTCTTCCTTAGTCTGGCAATGTTCCTGGCCCCAGCCATCTGTTTTTTTCCCTGAGAGTGCCCCAGAGCACCTGTGAGGTCATCGACAGCGCCAAACCAAGGGTGTTACTGGATATGAGAAATCCAGATCAGAGGTTCAATCTGTACATGCTTTGTTTAAATAGAATCAGGGATCTAACGTCCTAAAAGGTGATGTTGCTAGTTTTATTATGCTGATGCTCCAAGCGCTTCAAATGGTATATAAAGAGAACCGCTTGGGAGCATATTTTTCCAGTCAAAGATTATTTTGTCAACAAATTCTGCACTTTTTAGTAATGAGAATGTATACTGAAATTTAAGAATCTTGTTCTAGATATAGCAAATCTACTTCCATTTGAGAACTGTACATGTATGTTCCAACTGATTTTTACAAATATAGTAAAAGTGTTCAAATATACTTGGCAGTTAAGTTAGGAAGAGTTTGGTTTCCTTCCATTTAGGCAACAACTTGCCTGGTTCAGAAACTCAGACATTACAGCAATTAAGCTAATGTGTTTTCTCCCATTCTATAGCACCAACAAAGCATGCAAACACAGCAGTACAGACCTTTTAACATTAGGATGACAGCTACCTATAGTTAGAGGTGATGCCTGGGTGGTACACTGAAAAGTTGTGTCCTTCCCTCCTCTCAATTTGCTTCTTGTCTCGTACTGAACATACTCAGAAACATTGCTGAAGTTGGCTGCCCTCACTTGCTCCCCACCACCCCACTGGAAAGCGCAAGTTGTCCTGCCTATACTGTTAGATTTTTTGTATGGATATTTCTGATATTACACCATACACATTTTACATTTTAATTGAATGTATTACCTAATAAAATGTCTAACATTATGTAATTTTGGGTGAGAAGACAAATTTTAAAAGAATTGTGCAAAAATTTCAGTACCTATTTCTTTGTTATACTTTCACACATAAGTAGTTCTGTTCTTAAAATAGCGAGGCAAGATACTGCAAATATTCCCACAGTTAAATATGTAAACACTGCTGATATACTCAAAACAAATCACAGAAACTGCTTGAATGCCCCATGGTTCTATGCTTGATAAAGCAAAATCCAATCTTGAAAACTGAACATATTGAGTTACATTTTAACATCTTCTTGAACAGTGTTGAAAAATAAAAGCCTAGCAGAATTTATATGTACTTGAACACTTTTTATTTTTAAATATCTATAAATGCATTACTACTTATATCCGTTTTAAAAGAATTTTTAAATGATTTTTCTCCAGCATAATTATATATAAAATATATTTCAATTTTTCAGAAAAGCCCAAAATGTATATCTCATCTTTGAATCTCCAGTATGTGGCAGATAAAGAAGAAAGTTTAACAAAATGAACATTTTCATTTAATTTTTTCCAGCGAACCAAACTTTTTTTAAACTGAATTGTAATTTTACTAAAATTATACACGTCATTTACATTTGTATTACAAAACTGTTTCACTATAAAAATATAAAGGAGCTTTCTCCTCCAACTAGAAATATCTTTTAATTAAATTCTCCTAACCTGAAATCAGAAGAAAATACATGTTTGGCTAAATGAACTGTGGAGCAAAGTGCATTAGGGAAATTTTAGTGTACCAGTAGGGTATACGCAGACCAACTAGTGCACAACATGTTGGTATGCTTTAGAAATCCTACCCCCACTATGTATGCTGCTGCATCATATGTACAGATAAGCCCTTAATATTACAGACATATAAATTATATACATTTATACTAAAAAAATCTGAACATTAGGAATAGCATAATGTGACAAAATATTTATTAATTTTAGTCTTCTTCCTCTTCTTGATGTCTATGCTGAAAATTTAGAGTTGTTTGTCCTCTTTCAGGGTCTTGCATTCGGAGGATCCGAATAAGGCTACTCGTAGGAAGGGAACTAGAAACAAAACACACAATTTAAACAATTCTCTTTATCAATGAGTTAATGTGTCTGCCAACATGACTGTCTAGCACTTCATTCTTTGATCATAGAAAACAGTACTATGGAGTGAAATCCTGGCCCTATTGAAGTGAATAGCAAAGTTTCCACAGATATCAATATGTCCAAGATGGTAACCCATGATCTTTACCTCGAGCAGTGAACTCTCTATATTTTATGTCACAATTAATACCACTTTTATTCCATCCCCCAAACTTTAAAATATAGAAGATTCCATGAGCTGTACAAATGGAATTTTAAACTGAAAGTACAAACTCTAAGAGAAATGAAATTAGTTGTCAAACACCCTTTAATGTATAAACGTCCCTTAGATCCCGATGCTGCAGTCACATTCAACTTAAGTACAGTTATGCACATATGCGTATGTACAATCCAGTCTTTAAATTGTGGACCAGAGGCTGTTCCACAAAATCCTTAACTGTACTTTTTGTACTTTGGTTTCCATTATATTAGTGTTCCCCAATATTCATACTATAATTAAATTCATATACTTTAACAAAAATAATATGAAGTCTCATTTTATAACTTCACTTAAAAACATATGAAACAATATACAGGCAGTCCCCGGGTTACGTACAAGATAGGGACTATAGGTTTGTTCTTAAGTTGAATTTGTATGTAAGTCGGAACTGGCTCCAGATTCAGCTGCTGCCACTGAAACTGACCAGGGGCTGACTACAGGAAGCCGGAGGCAGAGTTGCTCTGCCCCCAGCTTCCTGGAATGAGCCTGATCAGTTTCAACAGCTGCTGAATCTGGAGCCTGGGACAGAACAGCTGGGGCGCTGCCCGGTAGGTTCCCACAGGACCAACCCGGCAGCACCCCAGCTGCTCTACCCGAGGCGTCCCGCAACAAAAGCCTGGTCTGCTGGGGGGGGGGCCCGCACTAGCTGCGCCCCCTCCCCCCCCCAGCAGACCAGGGAGACACGAGCAAAGCTGCCCAGGCGGCGGGACCCCTGCCGCCTGGGCGGCTTTGCTCCTGTCCCCCTGGTCTGCTGGGGGGGTCCAGCGGCTTTTCTGGACCCCCCCCAGCAGACCAGGGGGACAGGAGCAAAGCCGCCCAGGCGGCGGGGGTCCCGCTGCGTGGGCAGCTTTGCTCCCGGGCAAACGAGCAAAGCCGCCCAGGCGGCAGCTTTGCTCGGGTGTCCCTGGTCTGCTGGGGGGGTCCAGCGGCTTTGCTGGACCCCCCGAGCAGACCAGGGAGACCGGGAGAAGCTTTTCTTGCCCCGGAGGAAACGGGTGGCGACCTGCCCCCCGTGAGCTCCGGGGCGAGAAAAGCCCCGTTCGTAAGTGCGGATCCGACATAAGTCGGATCCGCGTAAGTCGGGGACTGCCTGTACCTAGAATAATATAATCAAATGGTAAATTCCTATATTCCTATCTAATTCCACAAATTATACAAACACTTATTAGTTTTTAAAGTAATATTATGACGGAATATAATTGTAGTCTGCTTTTAGGTTAATAATAAGGCAGCTATAATGAATACATTTCAATGTGAAGGCTTGAATTTCATCTGTGTCCTCTGGTAACTTACTGAAGGCAGTGTGTTAAATAGTTTTGTCACTAAACTCATATTGAACTGTTGTGTACTACATTACTTGAAAGTTTTAGTGTCAGAATTAAAGTGTTTATATTAGAAAAGCATGTTCACATTCCATATTCCAAAAAAGTTATTAGCATTAAGGGCTTTATTAATACTAATTTTGACTTCTTATAATATGATTTTACTTTTTCTAACTACTGTTTACCAAGGAAAAAAGAGTCCCCTGTATTTATGGCAATAACCCACAAAACACTCACAAAGTTTTCCTGATGGGTATGTCAACATTTTTCTTATAGCTACCTAATTTGATTAGATTAAGTTTGTGATCTCCTTTTAGATATACACTATAGTATTTCCTTTTTTACCACATGGACCGTATTATCTTGAGTTGGGTTTATTGGGGACTTTAAAATATTAAATACTTTTAAAAACAAACAAAACCGATCAACCAAAACAAAAACTTCTAAAACTCATTGAAGAAAACCAAATGCTTGATAGAACAGCTATGATACATCTATAACAAACTTGCTCTGTATTCCACCTTAGGCACATTCTTGTGGAAAAAAAAACATTCCCTGTTTTGTCTACATCATGTAACATTTATTTCTGCTCACATTATTCAGAGTGACAGACACTAGTCTCAGACAGATGTCAATTGTATTTCATATGATATCCTACTCTCCATTTCCCAAAGCAGGAATTAAAAAAAATATTATGTCCAACATGTATTTAATTGTTAATTTTCCAGTGACCCAAGTATGTTATCCTCATCATTAAGGACAGATAGGGCCTTGCCTCACACAGCTGCATACATTAAGGGAGATGATAGAAGCAGTATTCTATACCTGTCTCTTGGGTTCTCACAAAAGGGCTAAGCACCAACCCAAGTCTTCATGGTTCATGAACATAAGGGGCAAACATCTTTATTGACACCAGTGTGGCTAGTAACCACTAGGGACATAAAATACTGCTTTAAATGTTAACTATTGAAACTATATGTTTAACCAGCCTGCTGTGGAGTGGTGGGCCTGGCCGGGCTGAAGCAGACCCCTGCCACGGCGCACCGTGGGTGGGGTGCTGCTCCAGCCAGGTCAGGTGCGGATTAACTGGTTACATCCTTAGTAACCACCAAATAAGGAGTGGTTTGTAATTAACCTGACTGATTTGACTAAGCTCAGGAGGATGCTCTAACAAAAATTTCAAAAGGGACTCCCAGGTGTATAATGAGAATCAAGCTCAAATCTTAGAAGTGGAGATACAACAGCCACTCTTTCTGAAACAATTTTACATAATGACACATGAGAACTGATCACTGAAAAGCAAACCTATCGACTCACTGAGACATAAAAGCATTTCTGATACATGGTGGCACAAAAATGATGAGTAATTCCTAGGCTTCGAACTATAGGGAAGAAACCTTATTACCAAGGTGGGAGCAAATTACAATTGCACTGGTTATCAAATGAAAATTTCTGAGAACAGAATATATGCAGCTATAAAATCCAGTCTATAATATTTGTAATAGGGACGAATTAACAGCTTCTGAATCCAAAATAGTAACTCCAACCATGAGGTTTAGGCAGGTTTGTACTCAGGGCAGCTAGTGCTACCAGTGCTGTTACTACAAAACAGGATGTGATTCCCAGCTCTCACAAACATACACTAATTATCATCTGAGCCAGCTCTCTAAAAATAGCAGTTAAGAACGAGTGATCATAGTATCTTGAAATTGTTGAAGGAGAGTGAAGTAGGGAAGGGCAAACAAACACTACTTAAACTCCCCAAATCATTTAAGAATACTTTCAATGCTGATACCCTAGGGGTAATAAACACTGTAAAAAAGGTCCACTGCCTTCTTGCTTACATAGCTATTTAACATTTCTAGCACACAATCTAGGAAGTTTAAGGGAAAATGATTACCTCATGCTCTGAGGCGTGAGCAAAATAAATTGTCGATGACGCTGAGAATCTGCCATCTTGAGCATCATGTCCATTGAAATTCTTCTATTAACCATGTCCTGAGAACAAATGATTGACCAGTTATTGATATGCAACATATTTTATTATTTAGCATTACTGTACAAGCTATTAATATAACCACCCATAAAGACTAAACTAAGCTTGAAGATACTTTGCTAAAACAAAAACACATTGAAATTCCATTAAAAAAAATCAACATGAAGAAAACATTAAGGATACAGTCAAGCACAGCAATTCAGGAAGTCAACAGGGGTTGTGTACTGGTCATAAACACTATCCCTTTGCATGTGTGTAATATGATACAGTCTTCAACTGCAAAATCACATACTGTATTTTAATATCTCATACCTTTTTCTACCACTTTGGATACATGCATAGAACCTTATGCTATCACGTACCATTGAGCATATGCTTATGAGTGCTTGGCAGTCACTTATATACAGCATGCACAGTAACATCCCAGTTAATCAATTAAATATTAAGTTCACCTAATGTTTAACCAGTTAACTGACAGTCAGGATCTGGGTTGAGGACCACTCCTTGTACTACCTCTGCTGGCTCCCAGCCCCCATATGGGGACTGGGACTGCCTCTGTGGGCTCTTTGCTGAGCAGTCTCCCTGCCCCCGTGGGGTTCCTGGGCTCCCCACAGACAGAGGCTGCTCCAGACACCAGACCATTCCCTGTCTGCGGAGTGCCCAATCCTATTGCAGACAGGGGCTTGCTCTGGACAAGACACGAAGGTATGCATCAAGGATCAGGCCGTGGCTCTGCAGATTTCCCGGAAAGGCATGTGAGCCAGGAAACCTGCAGAAGCAGCCAGGGATCACGTAGAGCATGCTGTCAGAGGTGGTGAAGAGACCTGAGCCCAGGGGTGGGCAAAAGGGCCTCCACAAGCTGCCAAGCGGGTAGATCCTGACCATGGAGGCCCTACTGCTCCCCCACCCCCAGGCCCTAATTGACCTAGAGGCAGGAGGAGCAAGGGAAGTCACCTCCACGCAAGGGGCATGGGCACCTTGGGGGAACATGGGGTGGGGGCTAAGGCACTCCCTCACCCCCAGACCAATCATTGTCTGGGAGTGGAGAAATATCTTAGCCCTGCCCATTCTTGTGCAGCCCAGGGCCACTTCAAAAATTTCCAAAGTGGCCCCTGGCAAAAAATTATTGCCCACCTCTGCCTTAGCCAGATGATAACATGCATGGATAGACGCTGTGATACAAGATGAGATGTGCTGCAAAAAGAGAGGAAATCCCTTCACATGATCCACCATGCCACAAATGGCTGTGAGGACTTGCAAAATGACTTGGACCGATTGATGTAGAAAGCGAATGCCTGCAGTCTTTGATCCTGTGAGTTCTGGTGAGAGTTAGGGTAGAACACGAGGAGAAAAATGTCCTGCTCAGTGTAGGAGACTACTTTTGGAAGGAAGGCTGGAGACTACTTTTGGAAGGAAGGCTGGGTGAGGGCAACGTTGAACCTTGTCCTTGTGGAAGACAGTATACAAGGGTTCTGATGTCAGGATGGAAAGCTCCGATACTCGCTGAGCAGAGGTAACCGCAAGGCTGCCTTCAATGGAAAGGAAAACCAAGGAACATGTGGCCAGAAGCTCAAAGGGAAGACCTGTAAATGCTGAGAGGACCAAGTTAAGGACCCAGGCAGGAAGAGGGTGAACTCTGTCCATACACTTGAGGAAGCACCCAACAAGTAGGCTTGTGAATACAGAGTGATCAGCCTATGCCAGATGAAAAAACGGTGCACCTTAAGCAATGAAGTCATTAAGCCTTGCTGCTTCAGGGACACCAGGTACTCTATAACTTGAGGCACAGAAGCAGATAGAAGGTACAAACTACACCTCAGGCAACAACACGAAATATGCTGTCACTTGGCAGAATAAGCGAGCCTAGTAGAGGGCTTCCTGATGCTAAGGAGGACCTGTTGAACTTGCTCTGAGCAGACTAGTTTATTCAGATTTAAACACAAAGCTGCCAAGCTGTGAGGTGAAGAGAGCAGAGTTCTAGGTGGCAAAGACACTCACAACCCTGAGTGATGAAGTCTGGGAGCAGAGGAAACAGAATTGGTGGTTGTATTGGCAGCTCCAAGAGAGTGGGATACCTGTGCTGACAAGCCCACACTGGGGCTATCAGGATACCATTTGCCCTGCGTCGGCAGAGCTTGAGAAGCATCTTGTGGAATAATGGGAATGGGGGAAATGTGTACAGAAGGCTAGTATGACATGGAATCAGGAAAGCATCTTCTACTGACCCTGGGATGAAATTCCAGAATGAGCAGAAGCAAGGACACTTCTGTCCTCATGGCCAAGATCTCATGGCCAAGAGGTTGAGTTTGGGAAACCCCCATTTCCAGAAAACTGTATGGAGAACATCTGGCCTGATGGACCCTTTGTGGGGGGAAAAAACAGCAGCTGAGGTGATCTGCCAGTAAATTCTGGGCTCCCAGGAGGTACGAAGCCTCCCGGTGAATAGTATGGCCTATGCGCAGATCCCATAAACAAAGGGTTTCCTGACAGAGGAGAGATGACTTGGCACAATCCTCTTTGTTGATACAGTACATGGCAGTTGTATTTCTGTCACAACTGCCATGCACTTACCTCAAAGATGTGGCAGAAAAGCGAGATGTGAAGCGGACTGCCCTAAGTTCACAAACATTGATGTAGAGTCACAGTTCATCCACCATCCATCTTCTCTGCATGGTGAGGTCCCAGAGCTGTGACCCCCAATCTAAAGCAGATGTGTCTGTGGTAAGCGAGAGCATGGATTTCAGAATGAGAATTGGTATTCTGGCACTAATTCATCTGTGGTTCAATAGTTTTGAAAGAACTCTGGTGGAGAAGCATGGAGAGGGATATAAGCCTACCTCACATTTCCAAGAAGCAACACTAAGCTAACTTGCTATACTACTTCTACCAGTGAAGGCAAAACTGTACACTGATCAAGTGAGGGTGCCAGCTAGGACCAGAGTTTGTCTAAGCAAATCCTGTTATCAGGAAGTTATTGACTGGAGAAAATGATAAGCGCCAGAATAATAAGTTATATGGAATTAATATTTCTGAATTATTTCATTAATTCAACTCTCATTTTGAAGTAGTCAGACTTACTTACACAGACATGTATGTGCCTTATTTCTAACTACCAACTTAGAAAACCAGAGAGTAAGTTTATGTATTCTCTAATTAGCATCAAGGAAGAAAAATATTAGGTTTACAACCAAAATTAACTATCACCATCTTTCAAATGAGCTACACTTCATTATCTTGGAAGCTTATCCAGCAAACCTGAAAGATGTACTTTAAATTTACTTACCATGAAGACATCAAACTCGTCCAAGCATCTGAAAGGAGATTCAGCAATGGACCACAGAGAAAGAATGAAACAAACTGTTGAGAAGGAACGTTCACCTCCTGATAGAGATCTCATGTCATTTAGAGCAGCCTTGTTTATATCTCCAGGCTGGACCTTCAATTAGATGAAGACATTCATTTAATTAGTAGATCATGAGAAGCAAACTGTAATCCTGCAAAATTACAAGTGGCAATTTTTGATTGAAGATTTAAAATTTTCAAATATTAAACATTAACATGAAAATCTATCCCTAAATATACACACACAAACAATGTAGCAACACGAACTTTGATTTCAATGTATATGTAACTTTATGAAATTAAAATAGTTCACTCACTCACAATTTGGTAAGGGGTAGTTGCAACTCAACTATCCCATACCTTCATTCAAACATGAAACCGATTTCATTTAAACCAATAAATCACCCTGTGACTTCTTGTTTGTTTAATTTAACGGTTATATAAATAGACAATCAGTGTAGTTATGCTTCTGTCAAATACCAATGATCCCAGAACACAGCTTACTACATCACTACTGGTGTTTTAACAAGGAATAGCCAATCTGTATAAATATAAGAAATGGGGTCAAGATTCCTTTGTTCCTTGGATTACAGTGACACCTTGTGGTATCTACATTTTAATTTTAATGGTTATTCTGAAGTACTTGAAAAAATAAAAATGTTGTTTTAATTAAAGATATTGTAACAAAATATGTGGGTAAACATAAAATGTGTTTGCTGGCAACTTTTTAAAACAAATGTTATTTTATAATTTTTTTTTCACTTTTTTACCTTTCAAGACTAATTTAGATTAGGGATGTTAAATTTTAGACTAACTAATCAATGGGATTTCCATCGACTATTAAATTAGTCGATAAGAGCGTCTCTGTCTTTGAATTGTAGCAAGAGCCCTGCGGGGGTTATAGTTGCTATAGTTCAACAGTGGAAGCTACACAGGAAGCGCGGGGCCAACAGGGGACCCACTGGCAGTGCAGCGCCTAAGTCTTTGAAATATACAAGAGCTTTGTACATTTCAAAAGGAAGCCCCACAGGGAGCATGGGGCCACCAGGGGAGTCCCACTCTGGCCCTGCACTCTCTGCAGGGCTTCTGCTTTTGAAATGTACAAGAGCTCTTGTGGATTTCAAAAGCAGAATCACAACAAAACCAGTATGAGCACAGACTACTTCAGTCCCCACTCACGCTGTTTCCTGCTGTACCTCTATCTCCCCTGCCCCACAGGGAGACAGTGCTGGGGGAACTGGCTTTTAAGCGGGCTCCCCCTAGGCACCATCTCCTGGTCCCTGCCCCTTGCTGCCTCTCTCTGATAGAGGCAGCAAGGGGAGGGGAGAGCAAAAAAAAAATCGCATCACTAGTCTCTTACATCCCTAATTTAGATGTTGAAGCACTCTCCATAATATGTCAACTGCACAGATATCTAAACAAGAGGGGCCCAGAAAAGACATCCAAGCTACAGAAAATAAGGGTATGTCTACACTACCCTCCTAATTCGAACTAGGAGGGTAATGTAGGCATACCGCACTTGCAAATGAAGCCCGGGATTTGAATTTCCGGGGCTTCATTTGCATGAAGCCGGCCGGCACCATTTTTAAATGCCGGCAGTTCGAACCCCGTGCCGCGCGGCTACACGCGGCACAGAGTAGCTAGTTCGGATTAGGCTTCCTAATCCGAACTAGCAACTCCGTGCCGCGTGTAGCTGCGCGGCACGGGGTTCGAACTGCCGGCATTTAAAAATGGCGCCGGCCGGCTTCATGCAAATGAAGCGCGGGAAATTCAAATCCCAGGGTTCATTTGCAAGTGCGGTATGCCTACATTACCCTCCTAGTTCGAATTAGGAGGGTAGTGTAGACATACCCTATGGTATTCCCACTCCTTTTTAAAGATAGTGTTGTATGTTGCAGGATTTGAAATGTTATACAAGATTCATAGCTTATCCCATATTTCTCCCATCTAGAGAAAAACATTTTCATTACAAGTAATTCATATAATTTTTTTAAAATTATAATTTGTCTTCAACTGTTTGAACATCTAAAAATTGTGTAAATCTAGTTAAGTAGCCTAACCACACTATCGTGAGTAACATCATATGACAAATTACTAATTATAAATATCAGGTGGAATTTACTGGACACTCCTGTAATATTACTTTTCTTGTTATTTTCCTAGACATCATTTGGAAAATTAGAACGTAGGTCTGAAACAATGCTGAGCAGTTATAAATGTACTAAATCTTCATATTTTACATTTTAAATATATATTAAATGTACACATCTATTACTGTAATAAATCATCTGCTCCTCCTGTTGTTTTCTTCATCTGAAGACATAGAATCAAAGGACTGGACGGGATCTTGCAAGGTCATCTACTTCAGTCCCTTGCACTGTCCTAATCCTCTGACAGGATAATCAATTCATACTAACTGCGATGTTAGATGATTATAAGACGTCAGATGGAGAACAGGAAATAGTGAAGTGAGTTGACAGAAAACAGATATTTTATTTTCATGTAAAAATCTGTTTTTTAAAATGCCAACTATCTGAAATATAAAATGTTCTTGAACTGAATTTTTCAAAGGTTTAAAATTCCACAAAAGTTAAAGAAAGCACAATAAAGAAATAAAGAATAATAGAGAAAATACAATAACGAAGAAAATGCAAAAGTAACTTACTGTTATTGCAAGTGTTTCATTCTTGTGGTCAAAACTCATTTTTCCAGAGTAAGATCGCTGTCGCAGTAAGAAGTCAAAATAGAACTTGCATCGTAAAGTAAGGCACCTTTTCAGATAAATTATGCAAATAAACAAATCAATGCTCTTTAAAAACAATATACAGGCAGTCCCCGAGTTACGCGGATCCGACTTATGTCGGATCCGCACTTACGAACGGGGCTCTCTCACCCCGGAGCTCGCAGGCAGTAGGACCGCCCAGAGTGCAGCGGTCCCGCCACCTCGACTTCTGGGGCGAGAAAAGCTGCTCCGGGTGCCCCTGGTCTGCTGGGGACCGTCTCCAGCAGACCAGGGACACCTAGAACAAAGCCTCAGAGGCGCGTGACCCCTCCGCCTCCCCGGCTTTGCTCCGGGTGTCCCTGGTCTGCTGGGGACCGTCTCCAGCAGACCAGGGACACCGGGAGCAAAGCCGCAGTGGCAGCGGGGTCCCGCACCTCTGAGGCTTTGCCAGAACAAAGCCTCAGAGGCGCGGCACCCCGCCGCCGCTGTGGCTTTGCTCCCCGTGTCCCTGGTCTGCTGGGGGGGGGGCGCAGATGGTACACCCCCCCTCCCCAGCAGACCAGGCTTTTGTTGTGGACCCTGGGGTAGAGCAGCTGGGGTGCTGGCGGGTTGGTCCTGCAGGGACTTACCTGGCAGCCCAGCTGTTCTGTCTCAGGCTCGAGATTCAGCCGCTTTTGAAACTGATCAGTGGCTGATTCCAGGAAGCTGGGGGCAGAGCAATTCTGCCTCCAGCTTCCTGTAGTCAGCCCCTGGTCAGTTTCAGCAGCAGCGGCTGAATCTGGAGCCAGTTCCGACTTACATACAAATTCAACTTAAGAACAAACCTATAGTCCCTATCTTGTACGTAACCCGGGGACTGCCTGTACATATAAAGGTAAACAGGAGTCCAAGTTCCCAAATCAAGAATGGACTCTTAATCAACATTTAATTACTGCTTCATTTTAACAAATGTAATACCTATACACAATAATACATTTGTACTATGTGTTGGTGTTGCATATATAACATACCTAACAGAACCACAAAACAAGGAAATAAATTGTAATATCTAAAAGGACATGCCTCTTCTACTCCTCCCCCCACACACCCATTTTGGGGAAAAAACACATTCACTCAATATTTGGAGAAGGGTTTGGTAGAATGTTGGCATTACTATTGGGGCATAGTTGAAGTTCAGATGCTTTGTGAAGTGTCTTTTGTTTTCAGCTGTGAACTGTGGATAGAGAAGTAGAAAGTACCAACTGCTGGAGTTCTTAACTTTTCAATGCTTGTGTTAGTGGTTTTGCATTGAATATAAAACCCACACGCTCAACTCACACACCATACAGCTTTTGGGTATTAATTTTCTACTTTTCTAGATTAAGAAAGGCTCCTCAATGTAGGAATAACTACTTTTATGATCAATATCTGCTCCTAAGCCCGGACGGACTTTCATGAAGAGCCTAGTATTATCAAATTTCCTGTTTCTTTGTCATAGAGCCTACCTTCTGTGAAGCTCTCTTGCTCGTTTAGGAAAGAAACTCTTAAGCCAGCTGAACAGTTTATCAAAAGGAGATTGATAGCGACTGCTTTCATGAGGCTCAGGAGCTCTTGTGCTGGCTGTCTGATTTCACAAAGAACAAAATCCTTGACACAATACCAACAGCTTTATCAAAGACGCTGCAGCAGTTATATGGAGCGCCTAGTTTTCAATAAGCCAGAAACTATTTCATAGAGGATCCTGATTAGCATGAAAACCATAGAGCAATAAGTGTCATAAAAGGTCCTTTCTTTGAGAAAGAGGAAGTTACCTTGTGCCATAATGATGGTTCTTCAAGATGTGTCCCCCTATGGATGCTTCACAGTAGGTGTATGTGTGCCCCTGCACCTCTAATCGGAGATTTTTGGTAGCAGTGTCTGTTGAACCTGCACATGTGCTTTCCCTTGTGATATGCCTCTAGACTGTCTAGCACTGTGCGGGCCAAAGCCCGACATCCTTCTCTACCACAGAGTCCTATATAAAACTCCAAACTAGAGAGGAGGAGAGCGGGTTGTGGAGCACCCATAGGGACACACGTTTTGAAGAAAGGGAAAGTTACTCAACTTATGCAGTAACTGGCGTTCTTTGAGATGGGTCTCCTTATGAGCAGGGCTCGCCAAACCGCAGCGAGCCCCACTCGCCAGCCACACTGTCCGGTGATCTGTGCATGCGCAGATCGCCCGAACCCGGCTCTTCCGGGTTATAATCTACTCACCACGGGCAAGCAGACTGCATTATTTGTCGAACACTGTAGGTGTTTTGGCTCTCCTGCACTTGGAATTGGAATTTTTTTTAACAGCAGTATCCATTCCTAGGTGTCGGCGTGAATGTTCAGTACTGCCCACGCTGTAGCAAATGTGCTGACACAATGCACCGTCAACCATCCATCCGTTGCTTCTCTATCATGGAGAGATATTGTAATTCCAAAGCAGAAGGACGGAAGCCGGGTCATGGAACACCCACACAGACACCCATCTCGAAGAACACCAGTTACTGCATAAGGTGAATAACCTTCTCTTTCTTCTTTGAGGAGCGTCGTGACCGCTCCACTGTAACTAACTACAGAGCAGTACCTTCAGTTTTTGGAAGGAGGGGCTTCAGGCCTGAGTGGTGGACAGTTGCAAGGACCACTTCCCTGAAGGTGGTACACTGTCAAGTGTGTCTATAGCATAACATTTTGTAAATGTGTGGACAGAGGCCCATGATGCTGCCCTACAAATGTCCTTGATGGATGTTATGCAGGAAAGCCATAGAGGTAGCTATTGCTCTGGTGAAAGGTGCCCACAAATGAGTTGGTAATGGCACCTTATTGGCATGGTAGCACTCTTTAATACAGTTTGCTATCCATTTCAAAAATATCTGTTTTGAGATCACATGATCTTTAAAGTGGCCGTCTATAGAAATAAAGAGTCTAGGAGGGTGCCTGAACAGTTTTGTGCTATATAGAAGACAAGTGCCCATCGAATGTACAAGGAGTGGATTTATCCTGCATTAGCATTGGATGAGGTTTTTGGTGAGAAAAAAAGGTAAATATATAGGCTCGTTAAAGTGGAATTGTGAAACTATTTTTCGGAGAAATTTGGGATGTGGCATTAAGACTACTTTGTCCTTGTAGAAGGTGGTAAATGGCAGATTTGCCATGAGTGCTGCCAATTCACTGACCCTCCTTGATGTTGTGATTGCTAGTAAGAAAGCAACTTTAGTGGAAAGTGCATCACAGAACATGTTGCTATGGGCTCAAAAGGTGGGCAGGTTAATGTGTTGAGAACGAGGTTGAGATCCTAAGGCAGCACAGCCGACTTCACAGGGGGAAAAAGATTGTTGAGGCCTTTTAGGAACCTCTTTGTAGTTGGATGAAAAAATATGTTGTGGTGATCCATGACCTCATGCTCACTTGTACAAACCAGGAAGATGGATCTATTGATTCATATGGAAAATGCAGAGACAATAGGGAGAAACTTAAGATATGGCCTTAATTTGTCTTTAAAAAAGGAATTAATAATCTCTCATCCATGTATATCACAGACACATGTATGAAAAACAAGTTGGCATGGACTCAAAGGGCAGTCTAGTCAAAGCCCTGAGAACTAGGTTAAGACTCCAAGCTCACGTGGATGGTGTCACACATGGGAAGAGATTCCCAGTGCCCTTAAGGAATCTATGCATCAGCAGGTGAGCAAACATCAAGTATTTGTCTACCTGGTGGTGGAAGGATGTATTCACTGCAAGTCGTATCTTAATGGAGCTGAATGAAAGTTTTGACCTCTTGAGGTTTCAAGTGTAGTGTAAAATCAGAGGGAAGAAAGAGGAGATGGAGTCTGTGTGTTTAGATTAACAACCTGGAATTGCTTCCATTCTGTAGGTGGACTGGTTAGCTTTTAGCTCATCAGAGAATTCTGCCACTAAGCCTTGGAACAAAGATTAAGCCTCATCTGCATGCAAAAGATGTACTGGTTGGAGGTAAAGGAGCAGGCCTTTGTACTGAGATATCAAGTGAGGACTCAGCTGAAGGGGGAAGGGAAGGAGCATTGTAGTAGGGAAGGGACATGAATCAAATGGCATAACTTTTCAAAACAACAACAGTTTGGTAATTTGCAATTCTAAACAGTTATGTCAGCAACAACTACTCCATTTTTCGAAACCTGAATGTGTGGGGGGAGGAGATAAAAAAAACACTGAGGCTATGTCTATACTGCTGGCTTTTGCTGGCAGACAGTATGCTAATGAAGTGCTCATTAGCAACTTGTTACATTTCATTTGCATCATCTCTGCCCAAGGCTTTTTACGCAAGAGGTTTTTGCAAAAATCCCCTTTTGCGCAAGATCTGTATGCCTCCTTTTTTGAGGAATAAGGATCTTGTGCAAAAGGGGTTTTTTGCACAAAAAGCTATTGCGCAAAAAGCCTCGGGCAAAGATGATGCAAATGAAGTGTAACAAGTTGCTAATGAACACTTGATTAGCATACTCTCTGCTGGCAAAAGCTGGCACTGTAGACATAGCCTGAGAGTAAAAAACATTGTCTCTGAACTGTAAAGGCACCTCCTCCACTGCTCTAAATGGTAGAAACGAATTAACTTCTTGTTGTAGTAGTCTCTCTCACAAGAAAAGTCATGAAGGAAGAGTAGGAAAGAAAAGGGAAGGAAGTGGATAGAACAGCCCTTCTTTATAGCTTCCAGGGGCCAATGGCCTCAGGTGATCCAAGTCCAGACTTCCAGAAAATAAGAGGCAGGTGCCAAAGGGAGACTATAAAAAGAAAGTTTCTCCTACAGTTGTCAGTCTCTCAATTGCATTTAATCTACTTTCCAGTGGAAGATGGAAACTGTAGGGTGGAAGATGCACAGGGACATCTTTGGTGCAACCATGACAGAATCGTTACAAGAGTTGATTCTTGACTCCCATTGTGCTACCCATCCATGAAGGGGAAGAAGATTTGGGAGGTGGCTCTCTACTGTATCTAAACAAGGATAAGGAGTAAATTCCTCTACGAGAAGAGTCATTTTACTCAGAGTGTTTTATTGGAAGGGGATACCAGAGACTCTCCTTTAATTTGATTTACTGATAATTTAGTAACTTAGACATTGCCACTCCTAGCCTCTCCAGGAGAGGTGACTCCAATATCGGGCCCACAGCTAAGTTATTTATTACCATTGTAGCAAGGTCCTCATTCAAGCCCCTTGCCCTGGGACACCTTCTGGTCAACAAATCAGCTGGAACCCCTTCTGGTGCAATCACCCATGCCTTTTATTGTCAGCTTCCCACCACCTTCTATTTACAGAGTTGTAGACTGCAGTAAACTCAGCCAGCCTCTCCTGCTGGTTTGGGAGCACAAGCAGCCACACCCTGGCTCCTCTCCTTGCTCCTTTTCACTGCCTTATATAGCCCTCTGGTTAATGAAGCCCAAGCTGCTTCTAATAGCCCTTCAGGCCTGGGTTTGCTCAGCTGGTTCTCTTTTCAGCCAGGCTGTAGTGGCAGAGTTCTGGCTTAGCCAGCAGTATATCACATAGGGTATGTCTACACTACCCCCTACTAGCTAGTTCGTGCCGCATGTAGCCGCGGGCACGGGGTCCGAACTAGCCGGCATTTAAAAATGGCGCCGGCCGGCTTCATGCAAATGAAGCCCGGGAAATTCAAATCCCGGGCTTCATCTGCAACTCCATATGACTACATTACCCCCCCTAGTTCGAACTAGGAGGGTAGTGTAGACATACCCAGACTTATGAGTCACCAGGTTCGGGACTGCCCCGGCCCTCTTGTGGTCCCTTTCCCTGGCCCTTCAGTGCCTCCTGCAGCTGAGTGCTTAGGGCAGCCTGACAGTCTTTAAAACTCTCTGTGCTTTGGGGTGACTTGTCCCTCTTTTTCTTGGGGTCCTCCTTGGGGAGTTGTCCCTCCCAGGGCCACTCTGGTCCTTGCTAAGGGAGTCATAGAATCATAAAGCTGCAAGAGACTTCAGGAGGTCATCAAGTCCAGCACTCTACCCAAAGCAGGACCAATCCCAATTAAATCATCCCAGCCAGGGCTTTGTCAAGCTGAGACTTAAAAACCTTTAGGGATGGAGAGTCCACCACCTCCCTAGGTAACCCATTCCAGTGCTTCACCACCCTCATAGGCTGTGTCCACACTCAGGGGTTTTTTCAAAAAAAGTAGCCTTTTTTCGAAAAAACTTCCCCTGCGTCCAGACTCAAGCCGCGTCCTTTCGAAATTAATTCGAAAGAACGCGGCTTTTCTTTCGATGGCGGTAAACCTCATTTCACGAGGAAGAATGCCTTCTTTCGAAAGTTCCTCTTTCGAAAGAAGGCGTTCTTCAATGTAAATAGGGCTTCTTCGAAAGAGAGCATCCAGACTCACTGGATGCTTTCTTTCGAAAAAGCAAGCCGCTTTTTCGAAATTTCTCCGTGCAGTCTAGACGCTCTCTTTCGAAAGAGCCTCTTTCGAAAGATGCTTTCGAAAGAGCCTCTTTCAAAAGAAGCCTGCAGTCTAGACACACCCATAGTGAAATAGTTTTTCCTAATATCCAATCTAGACCTCTCCCACTGTAATCTGAGACCATTGCTCCTTGTTCTGCCATCCCTCAGTACTGAGAAGAGCCTCTCTCCATCCTCTTTGAAACCTCCCTTCAGGAAGTTGAAGGCTGCTATCAAATCCTCCTTCACTCTTCTCTTCTGCAAACTAAATAAGCCCAATCCCTCAGCCTTTCCTTATAGGTCATGTGCTCTCAGCCCCCTAATCATTTTGGTTGCCCTCTGCTGGATCCTCTCCAATGCATCCACATCCTTTCTCTAATGGGGGCCCCAGAACTGGTTGCAATACTCCAGATGTGGCCTCACCAGATCCAAATAAAGGGGAATAGTCACTTCTCTAGATCTGCTGGCAATGCTCCTCCTAATGCACCCTAATATGCCATTAGCCTTCGTGGCTACAAGGGAGCACTGTTGACTCATATCCAGCTTCTCATTCACTGTAATCCCCAGGTCTTTTTCTGTCAAACTGCTACTTACCCCTTCGGTCCCCAACCTGTAACAGTGCTTGAGATTCTTCCATCCCAAGTGCAGGACTCTACACTTGTCCTTGTTGAACCTCATCAGATTTCTTTTGTCCCAATCCTTTAATCTGTCTAGGTCACTCTGGACCCTATTCCCTGTCCTCCAACATATCTACCTCTCCCCCTAGCTTGTTGTCATCCGCAAACTTGCTGAGGATGCCATCCACCCCCTCATCCAGTTACTGAATGAAAATGTTGAACAAAATCGGCCCTAGAACTGATCCTTGGGGCACTCTGCTAGAAACCAACCACCAACCTGACATTGAGCCATTAATCACTACCCGTTGGGCCCGATAGTCTAGCCAGCTTTCTATCCATCTTACAGTCCATATATCCAATCCATACATCCTTAACTTGCTGTCAAGAATATTGTGGGAGACCATATCAAAAGCTTTGCTCAAGTTAAGGTACATCACATCCACTGACTTTCCCCTCAGGGTTTTTTCAGGAGGCTCTTTGTTCCCTCCGCACAAAAATTACAGTGGAAAGGGACTGGCCCATATAATTCAGGCATTGGCCCACAGGTCCTCACACCAAATGCACCCCCGTCAGGTCCCTTCCTCCAACATTGCTTCCATCAGCACTGGGGGGAGGGGGGAAAGAGGGGGAAGTAGGGTGTTGGTCCCGCCCCACTTTGTGCAGCACCATCTGTGCTTCAGTTTCCCTCATTTCAACCAGGGCTGATGTCTCCTTTTCTGGGGGCTGCTTTGGGAAGTGATCCAATGTGCCTCCTCTCTGGGAAGGACTAGGACTACCCATTACCCCCAGACACGATTCCCATCTTTCTTTCTCCACAGAGTTAGAGGACACCGCCCTACTATATGCCCTTGTTCCTCACACCCGTAGCACCAACGGCTACGCTTGTCTCCCTCGGGGGGGATCTCTTACCTTTCCCGGAGGCTCCCCTCTCGCTCTCCGTGGCAGATTGGTTCCAGTCTTGACCTACAACCACAGGGTATGGTAGCTCGTCTACTACCCCCACCCACTTTCACTGGAATCTGCACCTCACTTTCAGCGACACCTGGGCTACTGGGTAGGACCTCTTGTTCCCATGGACACATTCTAGTGTCATCACTGCTACACACCTCACTAGCCCCTTGTGCACTGGCGAGTGGACTGACACAGAGTCCATTAACCCTCACCGGGCCTTTCTCCCCACCCATATCGTGACAGTGGGCAGACTCTGCCTCTTGTCAGGTCCTCCCACCCAAGTCAACCCACAGAACCCCACGTATCCACAATCCATATTGTCCGGGCAATCTCGCTTTCTATGCCCTGCCCTCCCACATTGCCAGTAGGTCATTGGCCCAGCCCCCACAGGTGCTCCTTGGGATGCCTCCTTCCTTCCTGGGCCTCTCTCAGAAAGGACTCCTCCAGCTTCCTCCCTTGTTCCTTGTCCCAGTAGGGTCAGCCTTCTGTCTGGGGGACCTCTGCCTCTGTATACTCCTCTGCCAGCCTGACCGCTGCATCCATTGAGTCAAGCTGGTGGCGCCTGACCCACACACGGATATTCTCTGGAAGGGCTTGCAGCAACTGCTCAAATACGAGCAAGTCCATTATTTCTTGCACTATGCATTTCTCTGGCCTCAGCCAGCAGGCTGCCCAGTCTATTAATTTTTGGGCAAATGCCCAAGGCCTCACTGCTGCTGTCCATCATGCTAGCCGAAACTTCTGCCAGTACTTTTCCGTGGACAGATCCACCTGGTCCAAAATGGTCACTCTCACTGCCTCATAGTTGCGGACTTGATCATCCCCCAAGGACATGTAGGCTGCTTGAGCCTCTCCTGCCACGTAGGGAGCCAGCCGCAAGGCCCAGGTAGCCCTCTCTCATCCAGTGGCCAAAGCTATCTGCTCAAATGTCCCCAAAAAAGCATCTGGGGTCATCTGCTGGTCCCATTTTACACAATCCAAGGCCCGGTGTCCAGGTATCATTCCCTCCCCCAGGACTCATCACTTTTTTGCAGGAGCTGCTGCTGCACCTTGCTCTGCTCTTTAATAAAATCCGTCAGGCTCTGCTGCTGCTCTGCCAGCCAGGTTAGCAAGTCCTGTCCCTCCACCTGGTGGGACTGCTGGAAACTTTGCAGGCCCTGCTGCACCTGTTCTTGCTGCTTGACGAGCCACTGCAAGGTCTCCTCCATCTCTGGGCCACCAACCACATTTGTTGATGCTGAATTCCCCCCGACACCACTTATGGCAAGGTCCTTGCTCAGGCTCCTTGCCCTAGAACAGCTTCTGGTCCACAAATCAGCCGGAGACCCCTTCTGGTGCAGTCACCCATTTCTTTTATTGTCAGTTTCCCACCACCTTCTATTTACAAAGTTTTTTAGATGCAGCAAACTCACCAGCCTCTCCTTCTTGCTTGAGGAGCATACTCAGCCACACCCTGACTCCTCTCCTTGCTCCTCCCTCCTGGCTCTTTTCTGACCACTTTATGTAGCCCTTTGGCTAATGAGGCCCACAGCTGCTTCTAATTGATCTTTTCAACCAGGCTGTAGCCAGCAGCCTGTCACACCATATATATTTTTGCACGAAGTTAGCCACTACCAAGGAACATAGATCCAAGATGCCTGATGCAGAGAAGATAGATACTGGATCTCTGGATACCGAGACATTAAGTACAGAGACTGATGTTGAAGTGAAGGGACAGTATCAAAAGAGAAAGAGTCTGCACATTCAGTATGTAACAAAGGCACTCTAACTAATCAGTATCATGTCTCCCAAAAGAGTCTGGTCATGCTTTTGGCCAAGTAAAGTCAGGAAGTCTGATGACTAGTCTCTTGGCTCACTGAGCATTAGACAATATGATCTGCACTTACTTCTTCCTTGAGCAGTGTTCCTTTGTACCCATCAGTGAACACTGACTTTATTGTGGATGACTAGGGCCTCTTGGAATTGGGCTGGCAACTTGGGGTGAAATATTGGCTCACCAGTACACTCATGGGGAGATACTTATCAGATGACAGATACACCTCTGATTTCCTTCTGTGTCTGTGATTTGTTCAGCTTTTGTGGAGAAAAATTGAGGCATGCTTCTCTAGCTTCTTAATCTCCAACTGACACAGCAAGCCAAAATAATCTAGTCTCACGTGCCTGGGGCACAAGCACACAAAAAGTGGAATCCTTATCGATAATCACTTGAAGAACAATGAGTCGATGCTGCAACCAACTTGACAAGAGGTCTGCTACAAGACAGCAGCTTCTAATTTTAAAGCAGGTGTGCATTCAGTAGCATATTCTGATTTCTGAACTTTCAGTAGTAAAGAACGCATTTGCAAGATAAACATAGCCTTCTGGTTAACATCAAGACATAGAACTCTCTCCTAGAATTTTGTGATGGAAATATTGGATTTTTTTTAAAACACTTTGCTGTACGTTTTCCAATTTCAGTTTTGTTTGGTATTTTTAAGAGAGGAATAAGAAGATGATAATGGTTAGCTAGAATTATTGAAAAAAACCCATATATGGTATAGAGGCCTAAAACAGGAGTTTTAAATGTGTTGAATACAAAATTTCTTCAGCCTGGCCCTGGGAAATGCCTACATTTCCAAAAGCCATAGAATTTAACAAGTACTTTTTATCTGCCACATGACATGCATTTGAATTACTAAACTCTACATTGAAAATCACACTCACCTTCTGAACTGTTGATACATTTTGTATCTCTGTGTCATTATTTGATCCAGTAATTTAATAAACTTCTTCAAATTCTTCACTTTACCTTCTGCATCATGATATTTCTCCCTTGCTTCAAGAAGCTGCCTATTTAATCAGTTAAAAAAATTAATAAATGTCTAGTTAAACTGTTAGGACCCAAGCAAATTCTCGATGTTTAATTTAAATCTATGCTGACAACCAAAATTCTCTTCCCAGAAAACAATCTATTAAACCATCACTCTAAAACTAACTGTGATGGACCTCCCTCCTCATGCTTTATGAAATGGACTTATGGACATGAATACATATAACTAAAATGTGCTTTGAGCAAATTATTTCATGTAACCTATCAATCTTCATGTCACGATCTGCTGGTTCTGTTGATCTTACTTTGATGTATGTATCATTTTTGTGTGTAAAATTAGACATATGGCGTGGGGAATACTTTGTGGGTTTTAAATCTCTGAATGAAGCACAGAGGGTGTTACCCTCAATGTCTTAATGAACAACTGTTAAACAATCCCTTTTGTCCTTAAGTCTGAGCAGTGTTTGGTAAGGAATGGCCTTAATTCTTTAAAAAAGAATAGGAAAGAGGGTCTGGGTCTTTTGGCTGGGCTGCACCTGAGGGAAGGAGCTGAAGACCCCAAGGTGAGGAGACGCAATCAGGAGTATTGCATCCAGTTCTGAGCCCCCCACTACAGAAAGGATGTGGACGCACTGGAGAGGTTCCAGTGGAGGGCAACCACAATGGTTAGCGGGGCTGGAGCACATGACCTATAAGGAAAGGCTAAGGGATTTGGGCTTATTTAGTCTGCAGAAGAGAACATAAGAACGGCCGTACTGGGTCAGACCAAAGGTCCTTCTAGCCCAGTATCCTGTCTACCGACAGTGGCCAACACCAGGTGCCCCAGAGAGGGTGGACCAAAGACAATGATCGAGCGATTTGTCTCCTGCCATCTCGCTCCAGCATCTGACAAACAGAGGCCAAGGACACCATTTTATCCCCTGGCTAATAGCCTTTTATGGACCTAACCTCCATGAAATTATCTAGCTTCTCTTTAAACTCTATAATAGTCCTAGCCTTCACAGCTTCCTCTGGCAAGGAGTTCCACAGGTTGACTACACACTGTGTGAAGAAGAACTTTCTTTTATTCGTTTTAAACCTGGGGGGGAGGGGGGTTTGTTAGCAGCCTTCAACTTCCTGAAGGGAGGTTCCAAAGAGGATGGAGAAAGGCTTTTCTCAGTAGGCTGTTCTCAGTAGTGACAGATGGCAGAACAAGGAGCAATGGTCTCAAATTACAGTGGGGGATGTCTAGATTGAATATTAGGAAAAACTATTTCACCAGGATGGTGGTGAAATACTGGAACGGGTTATCTAGAGAGGTGATGGAATCTCCATCCCTAGAGGTTTTTAAGTCTCGGCTTGACAAAGCCCTGGCTGGGATGATTTAGTTGGGATTGATCCTGCTTTGGGCAGGGGTCTGGACTTGGGGTACGTCTAGACTACATCCCTCTTTCAACAGAGCGAGGTAAATTAGGCACTTCAAAATTGCAAATGAAGCCAGGATTTTAATTTCCTGCACTTCATTTGCATAATCGCATCATGGTGCTCTTTCGAAAAAGCGCTATTTCGATAGTAAAAACCACAGTCTAGACGCGGTTCTTTCAAAAATAGAAGCCTTTTTTGAAAGATTCTGTAAACCTCATTTTTTGGGGTTTAAAGAGCACCATTACGTGATTATGCAAATGAAGCATGGGATATTTAAATCCTGGCTTCATTTGCACTTTTGAAGTGTTTCATTTACATCCCTCTACCGACAGAGGCATGTAGTCTAGACGTAGCCTAGATGACTTCCTGAAGTCTCTTGTAGCCCTATGATTCTATGACAGCCCTGGTTTGGAGGGGCAGCTGGAAAAGAGGTGAATTTAAAAGTCTGTACTGAGGTTTCAGTGTAGAATTAGCTAAGTGTTTTTGTTTCTTTTGATTTGTAATCTACTTTGCTCTGCCTGTTCTCACCTTATTACCACTTAGAGCCTACTGCTTGTACCTAATAAAATCACTTTATTTTCTATCAAACCCAGTGTAAACAATTATTACCTGGGAAAGCAGTCAGTGCACACATCCCCCTTTTTGTTGTTACATTGTTATGGGTGGCTTACCTAATTCTTTAGAATTTTATCCCATTTTGGGGAGTGGTATCCCAGGAAGCTGGGTCCTAAACTGCTCTGTCCTCAGACTTGCAGAGGTTTAGTGTCTGTACTGCTTCTCATGGGGGAGGAGGGTGTTTATGGGAGACGGCGGCGCCTGTCAGTGATCTCAGCTTGGGGTCTGAGCTGGTCCAGTAGGACTGAGTGGTGAGAAGTCCCCGAGAGCAGGAAGGCAAGTGGTAGCGGCCGTGTGATCCCATCCCCTCACACTAACATGCGTGCACATAGTATACATTTTCTCAGGGAAAGGGAAATTATTGTTAATGAAATAAAGTTTACTGTTGGGGGAGAAAAATGTTAAGTTTATTAAATGGTATTTTCTTTTCTGCTATGAGTATGTCCCATATCAGCTATTTTCCTTCTCTTCTACTACCCTTCCATTCTGGATACAGGCAGTCCCCGGGTTACGTACAAGATAGGGACTGTAGGTTTGTTCTTAAGTTGAATCTGTATGTAAGTCGGAACTGGCGTCCGGATTCAGCCGCTTTTCTCGCTTTTCTCAGCTGATTGTCAGGACAACACGGCAGTCAAGATGTGGATCGGTCAACAGGGTAAGCCTTTGTCAATCGCTCCTTTATGCCTCATGGCTGCTCAGGATGCTTTAAGGGAAGCTGAAAAAGCTTTGAAGCCCTTTCTAAGGCTGGTTTTCATTTTTGTATTGGCTGGATCTTTGGGAGAGAAATCCCTTTCAGATGAGACCACCATATCTTTTCTAGTCATATCACTGCAGAATCAATCTTTAGAATCATAGAATTGGAAAGGACCTCGAGACTTCATCAAGTCCAGTCCCTGCCCTCATGGCAGGACCAAGCACCATCTAGATCATCCCTGACAGATGTCTATCCAACCAGCTCTAGTGGTAGAGATTCCACAACCTCCCTAGGCAATTTATTCCAATGCTTAACCACCCTTACAGTTAGGAGGTTTTTCCTAATGTCCAACCTAATCTTTTGAGAGCAATTAACCATAGAAACAATTTAAAAATGGCCATGTTCCACACTTGTCTAAGGTTTCCCATCCTTAAAGAATGGGTATAGGGGAACTGCTTACTCAGGTGAGGATGTGGAAGGCAAGTATTTGTTTTGGGGCTTGTATTAGTGTTCTTTTTCAGGTTGGATCTGGATTATGGATGAAATCTTTTCGCACATGCTTCTGAATATTTCAGGGTGAAAACCTTGGCTGCATTTTCTCCATGTCTTGCTCAGAAATAGAACCTCAGAGGTCCCTTTCCTCAGCAGAAGAGAAGCTGCCTGAGTGAGATGACTTTTTATCTTTTCTTGCTCTCTTTAAGTGTTCTGAACAGTACAATCTTAAACAAGAGTAAAGAGTTTATTTTTTATTTGTATTTGGCACTATGTGACCATTGCTGGAATACTCTGTCCAATTTTGGTGGCCACAATTAACAAAGGATGTTTATAAATTGAAGAAGATTCAGATAAGAGTTGTGAAAATGATTAAAGGATTAGAAAACATGCCTTATAAGTGACAGACTCAAGTTCAATCTATTTAGCTTAACAAAAAAAAAATAAATAAAAAAAATTAATGGATGACTTGATTATACTCTAAATGTACCTACATGGGGAACAAATACTTAATAATTAAGTCGTCAATCCAGGAGAGGGCTATAACAACATGCCCCAATGGCCAAAAATTGAAGCTAGACAAATTCAGACATAACATTTTAACTTGGAGAGCAATTAACATGGAAACAATTTATAAATGGCCATGGTCAACTCTCCATCACTGACAATTTTTAAATTCAGTCTAGATGTTTCTCTAAAAATATATGCTCTAAGAATTATTTTGGTGAAGTCCTATGGCCTAGGTTATACAAGCGATCAGACTAAATGACTACAATGGTACCTTCTAGCCTTAAAAATCTATAAAATCAAGAATAGATTTCTTTTTCTAAAAAAGAGCACTAGTTCAATCACAAATGATTGGACTTGATTTAAGAATTACTGGGTGAAGTTCAGTGTCATTCAAAAGATCAGATAAGAATAGTATTTCTCAAACTATGAGGCAGACCTCAGAAGGGAAGCATGGGAATGTATTAAGGGAGGTATGAGCCATGTACCCTTATTTATTTAATTAAAAGCTCTGGCTGTCAGCCCAAGCTGCCTGGGTTATGTGCAGAAGAGTCATGCACATCCAGGAGACGGGGTAGGGAAGACAAATGAAGGTTTCCTCAATCTACTCACCTGAAGTCAGCTGGGCTTCAGCTATCAGACTGGGAGTGGTAGCAGCAACGCAGAAGAAAGAGTGGCAATAGAGTGCTAAGTCTGCTATGAAAAGTGTTATTAATAAATATCAATTTTCACTTTGCCACACTTACTTCTGCGCTGCTACTAGCACAGCACTGGCTTTACAGTTGGGCAACCTAGCAACAGCACTGTTCTACATTCTGCTTCAAAGCTGGGAGGGGTGGAGAAACAGTTGAGTACACAAACAACTACAGACACAAAGAAGTGGAACCAATCAAATAAGTTTGAGAACCACTGGACTAGATATCATCCCGGTCCCTCTGGCTTTAATCCACGAGTACCTTAACTCAAAAATGCAAATACCCACAGCATCTGGCACCAGTTACTTCATTGATTATGATGGCTCCTGCCTTAGACAAATGCCATGCAAAGTAAAGTGGCCAGAGTCCTAACAAAAGAGCACCACTCTTCCTGTTTGTCACATTGTGTATACAATTATAAATTGCTAACTATTTATGATAGGGACCATGCCTTAAATATCTCTGGAGCACACAGCAGCACATTTGGGTATTGCTGAAATAAAACAACAAACAGCCAAAATATTTAAGGCTATGACTACTCCGTATTTTAAGAAAAGTGCCTGTTCATCACACTAGACTTTTTAAATAAGTTTAGCGCTAATTAAAATACAATTAAAATACAATCTATTATCCCAGTGAACCAACCATTCTGCCCACCACCCACCAAAAAGGCAGACATTGTTTACTTTAGTATTTCTTCTCTGTTTCCATGATGATCTCTTTCTGAATTTATCTTGTCCCTTAAGCGATTCATTTCAGTGTCAAGACTCTTGACAGTTCTGTTGACTTCTATTCGTTGAGGATAGATTTGTGTGGCTTGTGCAATCCTTTCCTAAAGAGAAGTTTGAAATGCTAAAAAATGCTATACATTTTGGTTAATTTGTATTTTCCCCTTAGTAGCTAATACTTTCTATGGTGAAAAGCAATAAGAAAGAAATTCTGAATTCATTATTAAAGAGTTCTCCACTCTGGAATCCAGAGACGGTCCAGTGATATAACTGGAGGCTTCAGGACTAAGCTCTGTCTTTTCTCAGGCTACCAAAGAAAATGTCCAAAGTTGTAAGAAACACTCCAGCTACCAGTTATTACTATTAAGACAACCCAATGCAACATATTAAATTGTCTATGTCTAAATATCCTTCAGAGAAAAATTTCAAGCTATATTCCGGTCATTTACCAGACTACCAGGGTGAATGGAATTCATAGAGAAGCGGCTGAAAGAAATAAGGATGTGAAGGTTTAACCGGTTAACTGGTAAGGCTGTGGGGGTTCCACCATGGATAAGGGTTGCTCCAGCGCAGCCCTTGCCTGCAGCAGGCCCTGGCGCTTTGCAGGCAGGGGCTGCTTTGGTGTTCAAGCTGGAGCAGCCTGTCTGCAGCAGGCTTGGGCATACCGCAGGCAGGGACTGCTCTGACCAGGATGCCAGAGCAGCCTCCTACTTACCTTCCTTTAATCAGTTAACTGGTTAAACACTATGTTTACCTAGTTAGCCAAATAAATGGGGGCGGGGGGAGAAGGGGAGGGAGGGAGGAAGGAAGTTAGTTATCTGGTAAGAAAAGTATCATTCTGTAAAGTTTCTCTGTTCTTTAATTACTCATGGGAAGTAACAAGCAGTGTTATCCTAGAGGTATGGAGAGAAAGAATAAGCTAAGTTTAATTATGATAGCAGAGTAATTTAGATGGAAGTTGCCCTTATATAAACCAAGAACTCTGTAAACTAAGGGGTTATGTGTGAATCAACACATGAGCACCTTCTTTCCAAAGGATGCCTTTGTAGAGGAATGAAAATGTTTTTGCAAATCTTCCTCAAATGAGCCTTGCAACCTCCACAACCTCTGATTTTAGGATCCTCTGTGCATAGTCTTCCTAGATGCCTAGCAAGCCATCTAGTGCACAATTTTTACGTTCTGTCTGTAGCAATCTAAAAATTGTAAGGTTTTAGCATTTGGACAGAATGAGATGAAACGCCACATACGTTCTTCAGGTATCTTTAGCAGTCAAGGAATGCCCATTTACATCACATCTTCCACTGCTTAAAAGAAAATGGAATTTCCCAAATATTGTGGAAAGGGAACTTATCTTGAAATGAAAGGTTTATGAAGCTATAAGTATAACCTTTCCCTGATGACAAATGCAATGTAGATGTTGTATGGACATGGGAATTAATTCCAAAACTTGCCTTTCAGAGGTAGTATGACTCGCAAGGCCAATCACAAGCTGGTATAATGTGCTTGAACATAACACCTGATACTCCAAGTAGTTGGTGACAAAAATGTTGTTCTGATTGCTATCCACATTTTTATAGTGCTTGGTTGTGGGATTCCAAACAAGCCTCCTGGAGAAACTCTAGTGCACCTGAAATCACATCAGAACTTTGGGATTATTATTGTATTTCTATGACAAATCATCTAGAGGTCAGGGACCCAGTAGGCTCGGGACTGCACAAAGAAGCAGTAATTACCCCAAAGATTTTTTGGTTTCTTCTCACACCAGGGAAGTAAACTGGATTATATCAATGAGGATACACCCTGATTCAGTTTTGTCTAGATATTTCTTCATAGGTATAATGTGGGGTCTTTGGCTACCTTGGAAATCCAAAGTGCTTTCTGGGCCAGAAAAGTATGACCACCACTACACCTCTCTCTACTTCTCTTTCCTGTACTCTTTATGTGAAGTGTCTTGAAAAGCAGCAAAACATTCTCTATCCAGAACACTGTCTTCATTATCAAGAAGAAGATTTTGACCTCTGATTAATGTCTGATTTAAGAGAAGATATAAACACTCAATGTCTCAATTATAAGCTAACCTCCAATAAGAGGTAGGAGGAGACTGCCCCTACAAGTATCATAAGTTATGTGGTTTCTTGTGCCTTGCCCAATGCAGCTGGTTACAGACTGGATAATGAACTCATTAAACCACTGATCTAATCCCATTGGGAAACATAGGTTTTATTTTTTTCTTTATAAAGATAAGAGGAAAAAAGCCACCATGACCATTGAGGTGCTGAAATGAGCTGTAAGGATGTGGTTTGAGGAAAATTTTATCTAGATTTCTTAGGAAGCTTCTACTCCCTTCTTCAAAAACAACTTAAAAATAGTCTTATGATACTTTAGAAACTAATAAAAATATATGAATGGATCATAAGGGGGCCACTGCGCCCCTGCTCCCTCCCACAGAGCAGGAGGGAAACCGGCTTTTAAACCGGCTCCCTCCAGCACCCCCTCTACTTCCCCTCCCTTTCTGCCTCTGATAGAGGCAGCAAGGGGGGGAAGCCACCAGACGACTAGTGTGTCAACTATCCAATCAGCTTTTGCTTAAAATCTTTAGTCTGAATGGCTATAGATGTTTTGAAGATGCTGTGCAGTATGTCACACCTTTTACGATGTATGGGGTCTTCTAGAAAGAAGTTCCCTTTGAAAGTTTGACTATATTTCACTAGTAGAACTGCTGCTGCATCAATCTCAGGATCCCAAAATTTATTAAATCTGTTTTATACAAGCATTTTAATTTAACATTTGGCTTAATCAAATATCCTCATTTGAATTTTATGATGCCCTCATCAATAGGAAAGCCTATCTAATAATACTTGAAAAGAAAGAATATCAATGAGTTCTTTGCAAGTTACTGACTGGAATCCTGTCTTTGAAATGTCTTTTGTTTCTACTTATCTTTTGGAGATGTATTTATAGTACCTCTCCGCCTGGCTGTTTACAGAAGGAAGGGTAATATATTATTCATCCCTTCATGGGTACCACATGTTTTATGGTGGGAGGAAAGGGAACTGTGTAAGAGCACTAGTTCTTTCCCCTAGGGAACTAAAGATTTACTAGGGATGTTAGAGATCATGTAATTGAATAGTCATGAAACAGCATGAAATCTTAGTGGTTATACAACTATTCAATAGTCCCTGGGAGTGGGGCTGGTAGCCAGTGCACTCCCAGCCCCAGTCCTGGGAAGACCCTTACAGAGGCAGTAGCATGGGGTAGCATGAGAGGTAGCAGCGCACTGTGGCAGGCGGGAGCTGGTCTGCCAGAAGAGCTAGTTTAAAAAACCAACTCCCTTCACACACTGCTACCTCTGAGACAGAGGCAGCAGCATATGGTGGCAGCAGCCTAGACTTACCAGTTAATTGTGTAGTCATCTATATGATGACATCCCTAGGACTTACTTCAATATATTCAGGAATCTGGGACAGAGGGAAGAAATGGGATTCTGGATCCTTTCAGGCCTTTTCCCTCTCCAGGCAAATCTGTTACAAGAATTTACCCAGAGTTGAACAGATAGCTTGTGTTTAGATTATGGCTCCTCTGGCAGGACGGGAAACTGACATGCTAATCTGACTGAGTCCTATATTCTGACAGTGCAACGATTTGATAGCTGAATCAGGCAGGACATAATTCACTTCTGTAAACATGTACACACTGCCTCACATAAGGAAAACTGCTTAGATTTAAATCAGGGGGTTTATAAGACAGTTCTGCTTTGCCTGAGCAAGGGGCACAGGTATATGGTAGGAAGGTTCTACAGTGGAAAGTCTGTTCATTGAATCCAAAAACTGCCAATCCAAGGGAAGAGAAGGTAAGAAGTTGCCACTGCATGAAAATAAATACAAATAAAACAAAATGGTCAGGAGAAACAGAACTGCCAATTTGTTCCAACACCAGACACACAAAATCTGGTGGAATGAGTTGAAGAGCAGAGCTTAATTCTGGAGCCTCCAGCAACACTAGACTGCCTCCAAATTCCACAGGAGTAATAGCCCATTAGTACTCTCTGAGAGAAGCTATGCAACAAGAAATTCATTTTCCAATAAAAGTGTGTGTCTTTTCTTGTTTGCACATAGCACTCAGTACCAGGGATGTAAAATCCTGTTTAGTTAGCCCGTTAAATGTTAAATTTAACTGGTTACCTGATTAAATGGGGACGGAAGGGAGGGACAGTGCCAGCCATGGCCAGGAGCGAGTGATCGAGTGGGAGTTGGAAGCCTCACACAGGGGGTGGGGGTGGAAGTGGCAGCAGCGGGGGAGGCATGAGGGCTGGGAGCTGGCAACCCCCTCATCCCTCCGCTGCTGCTTTCATCCTGTGTGAGCTGACAGCCCTCCCCTCTCCACCACTGCCAACCTCTGCCTCCTTCCCTGTGTGAGCCAGCACCCCCTGCAGAGATGAAGCAGTCAGCGCCCCTGCCCCTCAATGGGCTGTGGGTGGTGGGTTACTCCCAGGTAATAGTTAACCATTCACATCCCTACTCAGTTAACTGGTTACCCTTCACACCCCCTATTGAATACAATGGATCTGTTGATTAGGGTCCTTAGGTGGTATTAAAATTAAAATGTGTAGTTGTAATAAATTAATACAAAAAAGGAGTATCTGCAAGGTCCTACATATTTACAGCAATTTGTCTATATCTATCGATTATAAACTATATTTTAGGTACATAATCTAAATCAGTAAGTTTCTAAAATTCTCCCTTCTATTACTTTAACAAAAGAGTGAAACTGTACACCTTTAGCAATCTAGTGTTGTTTTAGTCACTTTTCCTTCATACTTGTAACTTAAAATGAAATTCTAAAGTCAATCTGGTAGCTCTGAAAAGGGGACATGTAGGCTGCAGCATGTACCACAACTTCTCGATGCTCAACTTTAGAGTAAGCTAACTGCCCAAAGACTAACCAGCCCTAATGAGATATTCAATTCCAAAATCTGTGGTTCCTTGCAAGTTAGTGCAACAAGGAGGCTCCAAACCTTCAGGATACCAACAGCTCAGAGCAGCCATTGCATTGCCAAGATAGAATACCTTTAAACAATTGTTTGCTGATCAAAATTGTAATAAAGTTGCAGCCACCTGATCAAAAGTCTAATGCTTGTGTCTGTCCCTATCGGTTCCTGCCATTTGCTAGACACATTCCTATGAAGTTTAGCATCTAAATAGCCTCTCTTTTGTCCTCAGTCCTGAATACTTTCATCAGAACTCTCTAGAAAATTATATTCATGTTTAAATACCGTATTGATTATTTTGTAAGAACTATCTATTTTTTCCAGTGATATAATACCATCCAAAACAGAGGCAAAGCTTAGAAAAATTGTGCTATTTTTCTTTAGTCACAAAGAAGTAAATATAAATTTTACTGGATAAGAACATTTTCATCACACACTCCTCACTGGCGCAATAGAAACATTATTAGCATGATAAGCCTGAGTTATCCAATGGAAAAGTTTTTGCCAATAATTTCCTTTCTGCTAGCAGCACCTCCCACAATTCTGGACGTATGAGTTGCTCTCTTCTCTCACGTGTGTTTTGATGACACAGTCTGGCCATAGCCTGTCTGTTCCTGTTTGCTGACAGATGAGTTATTCCCAAGCTTTAAAACTTGTATATACCATTAATGCATATATTAGACATAGTGAAATAACAATGTATGTTAGATGAAGGAAAATTGTCATCTGGTAACGATTCCACTTCATACCCAACTGTTTACTCAGTCATCCACAGTGAGTAAAACCATGGGAAACCCTGTTAGCAGGAAGGAAAGCAATAAGATTTTTTTCTGCTCTGAAGTCCCATCTTCCACAGTTGTGGATGTCTGGGAAATAGCAATGAACAGATATAGGAAGGACTGAGAAACGTGAGAAATCTGGTAAAAAAGAGAAGTAACCTGCCATATTTGTAATCTGGCTCAAACGTTTATGATTTTTGGGCTATTGCCTGCAGCACCTTCCTACTACAAGTAGTAGGTCCACTTTGTAGTTTTAATTAAGATGTTCACCGTAGACCAAGTGGTCACTTTGCAAATTCTCAAAATGGATGCATTTGCTTTGCCCACGCAGAAGTGTGAGAGATCTGTGGATTTCCACAGCACATAGTCTAATCCACCCAATGACAGAGGATTTAGGAAGCTCCTAGTCCACGGCATTTTGAGTGGAAGGAAATTAATTAGAAGACCAATTTTCTTGTAGAGTCTGGAAGAAGTCAAAAGATATTTTGAAGGCAAAGGTTCATCACATCTTTGCAATTGGGCAGAACGAAGAAAGGAACCTCTCAGGAAGCACGGAAGGAAGCACGGAAGGATGAATTTCCCCTGAGAAGAAAGGATTTTGTCCATTAGGATGTCCTCATGGAACACGTAGTAAAGCTCCTATATAGTGTGACAGAGTCTGGCCAGAGAGCCACAGGAGAGTAGTAGAAGGAAAATATTAGCAGACACCTGATGTGCAGTGATATTGGACTAAAGACCTTGGTTCGTGCCTTCCTGGGGAAAGAACAGAATGGTTGGAATTCCTACATTTCTGGAGTGTTTCTTAAACTTTATAAGACTGAGGAACATGAAACAATGTAATTTTTTTTATGAGGAACGCCAAGGATTTTTTGTTGGGGCGGGGGGAAACAAAGTCGGAGGGGTGGGAAGGGTTATTGGCAAAAAAAAGTGGTCACCTGCCCCTTTAAGGGAAGCCATTTTGAACTTGGTTGTTCTCCGCGGCACACCTCCGACTGCCTTGTGGCACACTGTGTGCCGCAGAACACAGTTTAAAAAATACTGCCATAGATGAACTCCAAAGCTATGGGGAGGAAGGTGCATAGTGGAGCATCCCATCCATAAGGACACACATCTCGAAGAACCACTGTTACTGAGCAATGTGAGTAACTTCTTCTTCAACTGCCTCTGTGCTCCACTATCAGCATCTGTAGTGTCTGAGTTATGGTGATGGGCTTTGAGACTGCGTCCTGGACAGGACGGCCAGCCCTCCTGTAGCAATGGAGATTGGGTTGCTTGTGATTGCACAAGGTTCAGAGGACCAAGTTCTGGCTCTGCATATGTCCACTAATGGGATATCTTTCAGGAATGCTGTGGAGGCTGCTACTGCCTATGGGGAATGTGCCATTATTCTTTGTAGTGGTTGTTTATTATGCAGTGTGTGGCAGTTGTGTATGCAATTTGATATTCATTTGGAAATCCACTGGGATGAAATTTGCTGCATCTTTACTTCATTCAGCTACGAATATAAAGAGATTTGTGGATTTACAAAAGAGTTTGGTCTCCTTGAGGTAAAATGAGATGGCCCATCTGACATTGAGTGTGTGAAGGTATGCCTTTAGAGTGTCTTTATATGTGCAGCTTCAGAAAGAAAGCAGGTAAGTGTTCATTATCATGGAAGGTAGAAACTACTTTTGGTAAGAATTTGGGATGTGGATGTAGTGTCACTTTATCCTCCTGTGTGGGTGGGGGTGGGGGAGAGAATCTGTCATAAGGGCTAGTATATCTCCTACCTGTCTGGCCAGCTTGACTGCTATTAGAAACACCACCTTCATAGACATATGTAGAAGAGAGCATGTGGCTTAAAGGAGGCCCTTATAAGGCTTTTGAGAAGAAAGCTGAAGTCCCAGGGAGGCATGAGGTCCCATATTAATGTGTATATATTCTGGATCCCTGTCAGGAAATGTTTAGTAACTGAGTAGGAAAAAAAGGAAGAACCCTCTATTGGTTTGTGGCATGTTGTTACAGCAGATAGATGGGCGTAACAGAACTGATAGATCCGACTCCTTAAGGTGCTGCAATATTCAAGTATTGCAGAGAGGGACACTGTAGTAGGTGGCATTTGGTGTTGCTGGCACAATGTGGAGAAACACCTCCATTTCTGGTTGTGGGGCAGCGAGCTGTTTATTAATATGCGTTTTACTCTGTTGCAGCAGGATTTTTCAGCACGATGGAACCATACAGCAAGTCAAGCTTTGAGGTGAAACACTACTGGATGTGGCAACTGTAGTGTTGTGACAGGAGATCTGGTCAATGTAGTAATATAGGACTGCGAAGCAGCAGGTGCTTGAGGTAAGGGAATCAAATTCTGTCTGGGACAGGTTGGTATTATGAGAATGTGTGGTTGGTCTTCATGTACCTTTTGAATTACTCAGTGAATTAGTGGTATGTAGGAAAGGAGGCATATAGGAGTGATGCAGGCCATATGAGAAGACAGGCATCTCTGATCTGTGGTCAGATTTTGCTCTTGAGCAGAATTGATGACATTTGTGATTCTTGTGAATTGCGAAGAGAATGATGTGTGGTTATCACCACTTGTGAAATATTGTTTGAATGACTGTGGGGTTCATCTCCCACTTGTAGCTCTGAGAAATGGCAGCTAAGTTTGTCTGTTGTGGTGTTATAAGAGCCTGGTAGATAGGATGCCATAGGTGTAATGTGTTTGATACACCAATTCCATAGTTTGAAGGCTTCCATGCAGAAGTAATAAGCTCATGCTCCACCCCGGAGGTCGATATGGAAAATACACACATTGTTCTCAGAGAGAATTCATACAGTTTTGTTTTGTGTAAGTGATAAAAAGTGGTGACAAGCATTGTGTATTGCTTTGAGATTCATGTGTGATTTAGGCTCTTGAAGGGATCACTTGCCTTGAAAAGTGTGCTGTCCCATAAAAGCTCTCCATCCCATGAAGGAGGTTTCTGTAACACCACATGTTGGGACTCCCTGTAGCAACATTTTATGTTTACATCTACCAATACAGGGAGGTGACAACATATTGTGGTACCGAGAACACTTCTATTTAGTCTGTCACAGGAAAGAGTATATACCGCAGAGAGCCAATTCTCGAGGCAATGCAGGTGGAGTCTGGCATGTTGTGACTGCCATTTGTCCCAGGATTTGGAGCCAGGTTCTTATGATGTCACAGGGGCTAAATTGGACAGTATAGAATCTAGGAGTGCTCCTATGAATTCTAAGACTCACGAAGGCGTGAAAGGGCTAAATGATAACACTCTCTACTGACAGTGTTTGGAGTCCATCATAAAATTGAGGAAGCATCTATGTGCTGGGTGAATTGTAATCTGAAAATACATATCTTGACGATCAAGGACTGAGAAGCAGTCCCTTGTCTAGAGTTGGTATAATTGTGGCAAAGGTAACCATCCTGAATTCATTGAATATGAATTTATTGACTGAAAATCAGTCTCCAACTCCCAGTTCACTTCTGGGTATGGAAATAATTGGAATAAAAATCCCTTCATCTGTCGGGTGTTGGAACTGCTTCTACCAACTCTTAATTGAAGAAGGTACTGCACCTTTAAGTGTAGACGATACTCTAGAGAGGTGCACATTAAAATTACTCTTCAAAACATGATTGTGAAAGAGGATGTGTCATCAAATGAGTGTTTCCAAATGAATCCCACTGGAAATGTTTCTTGGCCCAAATGCTATTTAGCATTTTTATCAATGGCTTGGGAAGAAAACAAAAACATTAATGATAGTGGCAGATGACAAAAACTGGAGAAGTAATAAAGAGGACAGGTTACTGATTCAGGCCAAACTGGATCAACTGGGAAATTGAATGCAAGCAAACACTATCCATTTTAATACAGACAAAAGTAAATGTAAATGTCCAGGAATAAAAAATGTAGGTCATAGTTTGGGAAGCACTGACTCTAAAAAAGTTTTGAGGGTTGTGAAGGAAAATTGGCTGAACACAAGCTCATGGTGTGACACCAGGACCAAAAAAGCTAATGTGATCCCAGGGTGCATGAACAGGGGAATCTTGAGCAGGAGCAGAGAGGCTGTTTTACTTCCTTATCTGGCACTGCTGCAATTGCTGCTGGAATATTGAGTCCAGGCCTGGTGACCGCAAGAAGAAGGATGATAAATAGGACAGGATTCAGAGAAGTCATGGAAATGATTGAAGAATGAGACAGCATGCCTTTACAATGACAGACTTGAAGAGTTGGGTTTATTTAGATTAACAAAGAGAAGGTTAATGGGTGACCTGATTACAGACTATAAGCACCTACATGGGGAGCAAATGTTTAAAAATGGGATCTTTAGTCTCCCAGAGAAAGACAAAATATTATCCATCTGAAGCTAGACAAAGCCAGACTAGAAATGAGGCACAAACTGTTAACAGTGAGGGCAATTAACCATAGGAACAATTTACCAAGGATTGCAGTGTATTCTCCTGCAATTTTTAAATCAAGCTGTGCTGTCATTTTGGTGAGGTTTTTCTGTGGGTTGCCTTCTCTAGGACCTCAAGAGGTCTGTCAAATGCATTCTCACTGGGGCACATTCTTTCTGAGTATGAGACAAAGGAACTAGTTTTCAGAGTCCTTGTGATAAATTTGAGAGAAAGGGGCTGAAAAAAAATTTGGTTTTTCTCTCCAGGATGCATGGGATTCATTTTCAGGCTTAAGGAAGCACTGAAAGTTTCCCCGCTTTGTTCTGCAAGAGAGTGGGACTACCCGCTGAATTGTGCAATCAGGGTCTTCCTTGCTTTTGGAGCTTCTACCTGCTCTGCACTGCAGTTGGTCATCCTCTGAAGGAGTTACAGCTGCTTTGGTGGCTAGGCCATCCCACCTGCCTGTTCAACTCACAGCCTTTGGACCTAATGGAATTAGGGAGAGAGAGAAGGATGCAAGCTGGACACAACTCACTATCTGCTGAGCCTGAGATGGTTGCCTAATATATACACAACAATTTGGATTTAAATAAGAACAGCCATATCGAGAGAGATCAAAGGTCCATAAAGTGCAGCATCCTGTCCTCTGACATGAGCAAACACCAGATGCCTCAGAGGGAATAATCGAATCAGGTAATCCTCCAGTGATCTATTCTCTGTCACCCACTTCCAGACTCTGGCCCAAAAAAGCCAGGTATGCCATACCTGCCTATCCTAGCTAATAGCCATTGATGGACCTATCCTCCATGAATTTATCTAGATCTTTTTTGAACCCTGTTATAATCTTAGCATTCACAACATCCCCTGACAGAGTTCATACAATGCACAACCTGTGCAAGAAATACTTCTTTTGTTTTAAACTTGATGCCTATTAATTTCATTGGGTGACCTGACCCTTAGAACTTTTATTATGAGAAAAAAAATAATATTTCCTTATTTACTCTCTCCACATCTGTTCTAGAGCATGTGTGAATATGCTGAATAGTACTAGTTCCAATGTAGGCCCCTTGGGAACACTAATGTACCTCTCTTCATTGTGAAAACAGATAATTTATTTCTACCCTTTTTTTCCTATCTTTTAACTAGTTATCAGTCTGTAAGAGGACCTTCCCTCTTATCCCATGACAGTTTAGTTTGCTTAAGAGCTTTTAGTGAGGGACCTTGCCAAAGGCTTTCTGAAAATCTAAGTAAACTATATCCACTGGATCACTTTTGTCCACATCCTAGTTGACTCCCTCACAGAACTCTAGTAGATTAGTGAGGCATGATTTCCCTTTACAAAAACAATGTTGACCCTTTCCCAAGGAATACAAGTCTGTTCTTTATTACAGTTTCAACCAAATTGCCCAATACTGAGGTTAGGCTTACTAGCCTGTAATTGCCAGGGTTTCCTCTGGAGCTTTTTGTTAAAGCTACTATGAAGCTAGTTGCAATCTGCCCAGTCTTCTGATATTGAAGTTGATTTAAATGATAGGTTAATGACCACAGTTAGCAATTCTGTGATTTCACATTTGAGTTCCTTCAGAACTCTTGGGTCACCATCTGGTCCTGGTGACTTATTACTCTTTTGGCTAGCAATTTCTTCTACAAATTCCCTTAATGAGATTCAACTGGGCCATTTCCTAAGATGTGTCAACTGAAAAGAATTGCCCAGGTTTGGGCATTTCTCACATCCTCAGCCATGAAAACCAATGCCAATAATTCATTTGGTTTCTCTTCAATGGCCTTATTGCCCTTGAGTACTCTTTTAGTACCTTGATCGTCCACTGGTCCCACTGGCTGCTTAGCAAGTTTCCTGCTTCTAACACACACGCTTTTTAATTTGACTTCTTGCTTCCTTTTCTGTTCTGCCACGTCTCTAAATGGCGGTGGAGCCCATAGGAAGATGCTGTATGGGAGGTCTGGGGAGAGTTAAACCCTGAAGGATTAACTGATACAGGGAGAAGGAGGAATGCCAAAAAGGGAGAAGACTGCTCTCCCTTGCCAAAAACCAGAAAGTTAAAGGGCAGAAAAGTTAAAGTAGGAGGGAAGACAGGAGCACAAGAAACCACCACCATCTGGCTGTGTGCAAGAACAAAGTAGGTGTGGCCAGACCATGTGGTACCAAAATGCTGAACCTGCCTCTATAGCTATGACTAGACTACATGGCTCCGTCAACGGAGTCATATAAAATAGTTTATTCGGCATAGGCAAGGAAGCGGGGATTAAGTAATCCCCGCTTCATTAAAATAAAAATGGCCGCTGCGCTGTGCCGACGATCAGCTGATCTGGCACAGCAGGGCAGTCTAGACATGCCGCGGTTGACAAGGGAAGCCTTTGTCAACAAAGGCTTCCCTTAAAGGCTTCCCTTGTTGACCGTGGCGCGTCTAGACTGCCAGGGCTGTGCCGGATCAGCTGATAATCGGCACAGTGCGGCAGCCATTTTAATGAAGCAGGGATTATTTAAATCCCCGCTTCTTTGCTTATGCCAAATAAACTATTTTACATGGCTCCGCTGACATACACCTAGACATAGCCTATGAGTGGCAGAGAGAGGAGAACTGTGGGAGATGATGTGCTGCAGAAAGACTTAAGTTAACTGGCACGTTTAAAAGAACAGTAATGTTTCATTAAGACACACATCATATACAAAACAGACCCCATACACTTCAAGGTATTTTTATCTAACGTAGACATCAATGCTTAAAGACAACTAAAATATGCACAATAATATGCAAAATAGATGTATTAACTACTCAGGGTTAGACCAAGGACACTTGTTTTAAAATAACAGAAACTTCACTTAAAAGAGGGAACTGCTGATTAATAAATGGATCTTGAATACACCTCTGTCTGTTATAAATTATCCAAAACCTTCATACCTTTAATTCTTTTTCCTTGGCAGCTAGTTCTTCTTTCAGTTTTTTTATGGATGCCAAAAGCTTTTTCTGTTTCTCTTCATAGTGCTGCCAGTGGCGTTTACTCTCTTCCACTTCTAAGTCAGCTTGGTTTAATTCATCCTGTTGGGAGCAAAACACAATGTCACAATTAAACTCATTGTGGAAGATCTACGAACACTTCCCCAGCGTTTACTGACTTAAAATGGGGGGATATCTTCAGTTACTATTTTCGGCAGACAAGACACTGGGCTAGACGGACCGTTGGTCTGAGCCAGTATGGCCATTCTTATGAATGGTGAGAAGATAGTATCATTCAGTTCCCTCAGGAGGCAAATAAATAACCACAAAAAACTGTGAAATCCTCCCTCACCACAAAAGACAACCATAAAGAATTAGGTATTCCTTTTCCAGAACTGATATGACTAAACAAATGAAAGGATGCTAGTTGATACAAATATGTTAGTTCCTCCCTCTAGCTCTCAGGTCCATTGGTGTTGAAGGGTTATGATCAATTTACTTTTGATTGCCTTAACTCGGGGGCCCAATCAATGACTCCTGGGCCATACACAGCCCAGTACAGCATTTTGTAAAACTCTTGGCTTGTCTCAACACAATATATTAACAACCGCTTCGTTAGCATTTTGTTGTCATTCTAGTTTGTGTCATTCTAGTTTACACAAGTATGTACACAGAAAATACCACACATAAAACTAACTTATCTAAATACACACAAAACAAGTTGAATTTAAAATATAAATCAATGCAGGTGATTTTAAATCTTATTAAAATAGGCTGTTTGGCCCACACAAGGCTGTGCTTCAGTTTATGTGACTCTCCTGTGTAATCATCTCCCACAAGAAAGGAGTACCAAAGTAAAATCTATCATTTGATTAGTTGTTATATATCACTTCTTTATTTGATGGTGCTTTATTGATCATCATCATTGCCCTTTACGCCCACTGGTGTATAGGGCAGCAACAAAGGTCCTCCATTTCTGTCTGTTACTGGCCAGCCTCTCAATACTGCCCCAAGTGCAATTCATGCTCTTCATTTCTACTTCCACGATCCAGCGCAATGTTGTCTTAGGTCATCCTCACTTCCACTTGCCTTCAGAGGTCCAGTGCACAGCAAACTTTGTGATGGAGCTTCCATCTTTTCTGAGAATGTACCCAATCCATCTCCACCGTTTTTTCATAGTGACGCTTTATTGCAGACTGGTGCTTTGTTAGACTTTTTTTTATGATATTAGTAACATAAGTTTCCTGTAAGCTGTGTGCCTGCACAGCTGTTTTCTGAACTCCGCTCACAAGTTCAAAGCTCCCGTGAAGGTAGGGAGCTCAGCTGACCAGTAGGGGGACGGGTTTTGTCTCACTAAGCAAGCAGATGAATGGAGAGCAGGTGAAAAGGGGAGCTAAGGAGGGAATAAGTGGCTGGGGGGAGGAAGAGGAGAGGGAGCTATTGGATGAGGGGGAGTCAGAGGGAAAGGGAGTTTGGAGAGTCATCTGCACGAGAAGAAAGAGGCAGAAACTCAACACTCTCAAGCCTCCTGGGAAGGGAGAGATAAGGGGCTGACTGCATGGGGATGGTGGGAGAAAGAGGGTGTGAGTGGGTGCTGGCATTTCTGCAGGGAGGTGGAGGCAGGGGGCAGTTTGTTTGGGGTGTCTGATTCACTTGCTGCAGTCCTCTCTGGCTGGATTGGAGACGGCGGGTGTGTGTGTGGGGAAAAGAACAGGCTCCATGAGTGGTGGGTATGGGTATGTGTTGCTAGGAGGACATTTGCATTATTACAGTTCAAACGAAGTTTACAAGGGTGTTAATGGCTTACGGTAAGAAAGAAAAATATTCTTATCACAATTTCTTTGGAGTGTTGCAGATATCTAAAATTCTGATCTTAATGATTTTTTTAAAATCCTATGTTACTAATATGGTATATTATATTGCAATAAGGCCAGGTTTTTGCTATGTGGCAGAATTCTGGCTCTTGTGAGTCAGAAGTAGCAAGTACTGGGTGTGCTGTTTTGTAGGATGAAACCTTATTTGCAAGCCCTTGAAAACAGGCATCTGTCTACAAACCCTGAAGCCATATGTTAATTTGTTCTGAGTCTTCTACTCTGAGTTTTGCTAGTCTCTAAGGTGCTGCAGGGCCATTTGTTATTTTTAAGGTTTTTCAGTTACAGACTAACACGCCTACCCCTCTGAGTGTTTGAGTGAAAGTTTCAAAACAGGTGAAAGTTTCAAAACAGGAGAACTTTCATTTGTCTTTACAGCACAGATCCTAAACATTCCCCAGAGAAACTATATAAGCCTTAGTAAATGCCCTAATGTTACAAACCACAGTTAATAATTCTGCAATTTCACATTTGAGTTCTTTCAGAACTCTTGGGTGAATTCCATCTGGTTCCTGTAACTTGTTACTGTTAAGTGTCTCAATTTATTCCAAAACCTCCTCTGATGACACCTCAAACTAAGATAATTCCTCGGATTTGTCACCTAAAATGAATGGCTCAAGGTTTGGGAATCTCCCCAATATCCTCAGCCATGAAAACTGAAGCAAAGAATTCATTTACCTTCTCCACAATGACTTGTTCATCTTTGAGTGCTCCTTTAGCATCTTGATCACCCAAGGGCCCCACTAGTTGTTTAAGTAGGCTTCCTGCTTCTGATGTACTTAAAAAACATTTTACTATTACTTTGACTTTTGGCTAGCTGTTCTTCAAACTCACTTTTTTGGCTTTTCTTATTATATTTTTATACTTAATTTGAGAAAATTTATCCTCCTAGTTTCATCACTACATTTAACTTCCACTTTTTAAAATGTCTTTTTATCTGTCTCTGCTTCTTTTACTGGGTTAAGCCAAGCCATAGTGGTACTTTTTTGGTTCTCTTACTGTTATTTTTAATTTGGGGTATACATTTAATTTGGGCCTCTATTATGGTGTCTTTGAAAAGTTTCCATGCAGCTTGCAGAGATTTTACTTTTGTCACTGTACCTTTTAATTTCTGTTTAACTATCCTCCTCATTTTTGTGTAGTTCCCCTTTCTGAAATTAAACGCCACAGTATTGAGCTGCTGAGGTGTTTTTCCCACCACAGGGATGTAAATTTTATTACATTACAGTCACTATTTCCAAGCAATACAACTTATATTTACCACTTGGACTAGACCCCTGCTCTCCACTTAGGACTAAATCAAGAATAGCCTCTCCCCTTGTGGGTTCCATAACCAGGTGCTCCAAGAAGCAGTCTAAGGTATCAAAAAAATTTTCTCTGCATCCTGTCCTGAGGTGGTATGTACCCAAAGTATATGGGGACAGCTGAAATCCCCAACTATTATTGAGATTTTAATTTTGATAGCATTTTGTAGTCATTCTCTCTGTCCTGACCAGGTGGTCAATAATACATTCCTACTACTATATTCTTATTATTGCAGCATGCAATTACTATCCATAGAGATTCTATGGAACATTTTGGCTCATTAAGATTTTTAATTTATTTGATTCAAAATTTTCTTTCACATATAATACCACTGTCCCACCAGCACGACCTGTTCTGTCCTTTCAATATATTTTGTACGACTGTTTCACTGATTTTTCTCATTTCACCAAGTTTCTGTGATGCCTATTATATCAATATCCTCCTTTACAACTAGGCACTCTAGTTCACCCATCTTATTATTTAGGCTTCTAGAGTTTGCGTATAAGCACTTTAAAAATGTGTCACTATTTACCTGTCTGTCATTTCCTGATGTATTAGACTCTTTTTCATTTGACTGTGTCTCATCTGATCTGACCCATACTTCCATCCTCTCCTCCTGACTAGAACACAGAGAATCTCTATGAATAGACCCTTCGCTAAGAGATGTCTCCGTCCGATCCATGTGCTCCTCCACACTCATTGGTTTTCCCCAGCCCTTAGTTTAAAAACTTAGGTCCCAACTATAGGATCATTTCTCTGTGTTCCAGTTGACACTTATCCTTCCCTGAACCTTGCGTCCTCCTTAACAGCACTGGGACTGTCTGACTAGAGGTGGGACAGTTATACAGTGCCCCGGAAAGCCTCATCTATATACCTCTCTGCCTCCCTTAGCTCCTCCAATTCAGTCACCCTGGTCTCCAAAGCTCGTACGCAGTCTCTGAGGGCCAGGAGCTCCTTGCATTGAATGCACACATACGCCACCTGCCCATAGGGTGGTCCCCTGGTTCATCCATCACCAAGCTGGTGATACCTGGTCCATTCATCACCAAGCTGGAGGTGGCTGTCCAAGGGCAGGGCGGACGCGGAGCTTGAATATGCTACACTGGGTGCACGCTCTGTTGGTTTGGGCTTGACACAGGAGCCAAGCAGAGCAACAGCACATATGTTGCATCCTTCTCTCGCACTAGATGGGGATATCTTTGCTAGTCTCTGAGCAGCAGATCACATGAATGCCTGCTCCAATTAGTCACTCAATGCCCCTTCATACTCCACGGTGCAAGGGAGACCAGTTGTCTCCTAAGAGAACCAGTCTGCCAGGCTGCATGGTACATTTGGGACACACAATGCACAGACACTGGACCTCTACATCCTTGCAGAGTTGCAGACAGCCATAACTTCTGAGGCCACGAGTGACAACTTTTCAAACTGCCAGGTGGTGCTTGATCCCCCAGCTCTGTTTCAGGTCCTGCACCCACTCCAGCCCTTTCCCCTAAAGACCCAATTCCTACCCTGCCTCTTCTTGCCCCTTCCTCCAAGTGCTGCACCCTCAATCCTCCTCCCTCTCTCCCAGCCTCCCTACAAGCCAGAAACAGCTGACTGTGGTAGGCAGGAGGCATGGAGAGGAAGGGAGAGGTATTGATCAGGATTCACTAGTGGGCAAGATGTACTCAGGCTGTGTGGAGGGTGTTAGAACACTGAACAACTTTAAACTTAATAACGAAGCAACTTTAATAGGGATGACTAACTGAGAGGCTTCTGAAATAGCAATAAATTATACAATAGGCAGATATTAACAATTTAAACAGTTTATTTCAAAACTGTATTTCGCTGAAGAGGGAATCAATAAAGATGTCCTAAGAACTTTTTTTTTCCAATAGACACATCTATGGCTCAATGAATTTTTGGATGTCAGTTTAGAAACTGCAGAATTGGCTATGACTCTAAATGAAATAAAAGTTGGAAAGATTAGTGGCACAGACAGCTCCCTAGCTGAATTTTACCAAAAGTTGTCAAACTTTAATACAGGTTGAACCTCCCTTGTCCAGCACCCTCAGGATTGGAGTGGTTCCGAACAAGGGAATTTGCTGGACATGGGGAGGTCAGGTGTCCAGGCTCTCCCAGGGCTCCCCTCGTGGCTGCTCCTCCAGGGGTACCCAAAGGCCTGACATTCTCTGGCTCACCTGCCTGGCTCTGCTCCCAGGGTTTTCCCAGCCCCACACAGCGGCAGCTGCTCCCAGGTTTCTCTGTCCCGAGCAGCACCAGCTGCTCTCAGGGCTATCTACACCCAGGTCACTGACCCTGCAGCCTGCCACTGATCAGACAGGCTCTGCTCCCAATCACTCTCAACCACTGGGGCCAGGGATCTGTGGTCTAGCAACATTTGTGATCCTGCTGGACCAGGGATCTTGCCAGACCAGAGTCCTGGACAAGAATGAGAGAGGTTCAACATGTACCTAGATTCATTCACCTCTCCCTCTCTCTCTATATATATATTCATGCAGGATGACAGTGGTGTTAGCACATCAGACTGCATCCTGCTGTTCTCCTCTGTCCTTAGCCACATAGCCTCCCACCTTCCTGGGTGACCCCTGGCCGCTCACACATAATCTAGCTCCTGGATAGAAGGGGATTGGTTTGGAGTTGAGCCCTATTTTAATGATGAAGGTTGGTTTTTGTTTACATGAGGCCCACAGAGCACAGCTCAGAGATAGATGCACAGACAAACTCTCTGAAAAACACAGTAGATAGATGTGCCTTTCTCTGTCCCTGCTCACCTAATGGGGTTGTAGCCTTCTTATTCCTCCTCTTAGCCTCCCTGTGGTCATTCTGCAATATAACTTTCCCTCTTGCGAAGCCCCTCCCTTTTCATTTTATGAGAAACAATCGAATTCCATGTACATCCTGTTGTCCTGGGACAACAAAACCCTTACTTGCTCTATGAAAAGAGGGAGCTGAATACCAAATTTGGTGATCCTAGCTCTTACCATATATAAGATTGTTAGGCCCTAGAAGATTGGGCCTAGTTGGGCCCAGTGCAGTTGGGGGGAGGGATAGCTCAGTGGTTTGAGCATTGGCCTGCTAAACCCACAGTTGTGAGTTTAATCCTTGTGGAGGCCACTTACGGATTTGGGGCAAAAATTTGTCAGGGATGATACTTGGTCCTGCTGTGAAGGCAGGGGACTGGACTTGATGACCTTTCAAGGTACCTTCCAGTTCTAGGAGATAGGCAATCTCCAATATTTATTTATTTTATTTATGCTAAGACAGATCAAAAGGAAGCTGACAAAGGTTTCTGGGTAGTCCCAGAGCAGAACTAGAGACATGGTTCAAGCAAGGGGTGCATCCTACATACTTGCTTAAGTTGCAAAAGTAAGATAAGTGAAAAGCTGCATTCTTGTACCTGCTGTGATGAGGAACAGCTTGTTTTGAGAACTGATAAGGTAACTCCCTGTTTCTGTTCTCCCTCTGATCTTAAACTGACTCCTCAATGTCTTAACTCCCTGTTTCTGCCCTCCGTTTGTTCCTAACTCCCTGTCTCCTTGTTGTCTGGTACCTGTCTTCTGGGCTGATAAGAAAGTTGCTGATGCATTATGAATTGCTTAAAGCCACGATGTATAGTTGGCTAGGTATGCATGAACACTAGAAGCTTCCAACTAGTTAAGGGGGGTGGGTTGCTTGGGCAAATGTTTTATGACGTGACAGAACTGTCTATATAAACCTACTTGTTACTGAAATCGTGGCTGGTTCTCTTTGGAGACGGGCCGCTCTCTATTGTTGTGTGCACTCTTCAATAAAGAGCTTGTGATTGGACCTTGCTGGTGTTGCCTGTCTCTTTGAAGTCAGACAACAAACCGAAGCGGTCTGGGTTCGAGTCCCCGACAAGATGTATTCTTGAACGAATGTACTCATAGACAGAGACAGACAGACACACCATTTGTAAAAGCAGCGAGGAGTCCTGTGGCACCTTATAGACTAACCGAAGTGTTGAAGCATAAGCTTTCGTGGGCAAAGATCCACTTCGTCAGATGCATGTAGCTAAAGCTCTTGCTGTGCAACTGGACAAAGTTCTAGGACAGTTCCTCAGATTTGTCATCTAAAAAAAATGGTTCAGGTTCTCTCACGTCATCACCTTTGAAGACAAATGCTAAGAATTTATTTTGTTTGTCCGCAATGACCTTATCTCTGAGTGCTCCTTTAAGCATCTCAACCATTCAGTAGCTCCCACTAGTTGTTTAGCAGATTTCCTGTTTCTGATGTTAAAATTTTTTTTTACTATTACTTTTTGGAATTTTTGGCTAGTTGTTCTTCAAATTCCTTTTTGGCCTCCCTAAATTATATTTTTACACTTCATTTGAAAGTTTATGCTCCTTCCTATTTTCATCTCTGAGTACATCTACACTGCACCGTTATTTCGAGATAACTAACATTATTTCGAAATAATGCAAGCATCTACACAACCATTCCATTATTTTGAAATAATTTCAAAATGTAAAACTCATTCCACGAGGAACAACACCTATTCCAAAATAAGGCGTGTGTAGACACTCCACTACTGCTATTTTGAAATAGTTCCCCATCAGGACCATTCTAAGTTGTTCTTTGCCAGTGTCTCCTGGAGCTCTAAATAGAGATAGCATGTTTAGATTAGGGAAGCCTGCTTCAGACTAATTTTGAGGCTTACCTGCTATGCAGACATGCTATTTTGAAATAAGCTGTTTTGGAATAGTTATTCCGAAACAGCTTATTTCAAAATAAGTGTGCAGTATAGACATACCCTCTAGGATTTAACTTTCACTTTTTAATGCAAGTTTACACATTTTTTGCTTGGTTGTAAAGCCTCAATAGCACTTTTTTGTTCTCCTACTGTTTTTTTTTTTTTTTTTTTTTTTTTCAGTTTAGGATATACATTTATATCCAGAGTTCTCACTTTTGGCACTATACCTTTTAATTTCTGTTTATGTAACTTCATTTTTGTATAGTTGCCCTTTTTAAAATTAAAGTGTTGGGTTGCTGTGGTGTTTTTCCTGCTACAGAGGTGTTAAATTTATTTATATTATAGTCACTATTTCCAAGTGGTACAGGCATATACACCTCTTGACCCAGATCCTGAGCTCCACTTAGGATTAAATCAAGAAATGTGTCTCCTCTTGCGGGTTCCAAAACCAGCTGCTCCAAGAAGTAGTCATTTAAGGCATAAAGAAACTTCATCTCCCGGAAGTGACATTTACCGTCAATAAGACAGATGAAATCACCCATTATTATTGATGTTTATTTTATTTTCATAGCTTCTTTAATCTCCCTTGGCATTTCACAATCACTATCACCATCCTTGTCAGGTGGTCAGTAATATATCCTTACTGCTATATTCATATTATTAAAGCACAGAATTATGATCCATAAAAATTCTATGAAACAGTTTTGTTCATTTAAGATTTTTACTCAATTTTATTCTATGCTTTCTTTCACATATAATGCCACTTTCCTACCAGCAAGACTGGTTCTGTCCTTCCTAGACCAGGGGCAGGCAACAAAATGGTGGTGGTTCACCAGGGTTAGGTCACTGCTGCTATATTTACCTACATATTTGCAGGTATGGGCAATCACACCTCCCAATGGACAGGAACAGTGCTCCATAGCCAACAGGAACTGTGATCCCTTGTACTTGTGGAGACGCAGGTAAATACAGTAGTGTGGGGGCCTGCTAGCAGATAAATCTGGTATACCAGATCTGGCTTGTGGGCCGTTATTGGCTCAACCTTGGCCTACATTGTCTTGAACAAAGTACAGCTCCCCTTTCTCTGGGAGGATTCCATTTTCCTAACTTAGAAAATTATTGAATCTCTTTGTTACGCCATACGTCTTTGCTGCTAACAGATAAGACCCCACAGACCCCACCTTGGCTTTAGACTGATGAGAATTGGTAAACCATCTCCCGCCTTTCAAACATAATAGGATCAAATTATTAGACATTGCATGGCTTCAGAGCTCCCCTGCTCCAGAAAATGAAAATATCTCTAAGTTTTCCGGCCAATGGGAAGTGTGATGACTGTGCTGGTGGCAGGGGAAGTGAGCGAAATCTCCCCTGCACACAAACAACACAGCCCTTAGAGGCACATGCCCCAACAGCCAACCACTTTGAGTGGCCGAGGACTGCAGCAGACAGGGTCCAACCCATTGTTTATATTTTGCCCATCCCTGCCCTACACTGACACAGAACAAAGTATATTTCAGTGGTCCCCAATGCAGTGCCCGCAGGGGCATTTATATGCGCCCGCTGAATGATCTGGGTCGGCTCTGCCATGGGCGCGTGGCACATGTGCGATGCTAGCCCCTGGGCATACGGCGTATGGGCGGCCCCTGCCTCGGGCGCGCGGCACATGTGCCGGCCCCGGGCACATGGGCAGCTCCTGCCCCTGGACATGTGAGCGGCCCCAAAAGGTTGGGGACCACTGGTATATTTAGACCACTGCTAACAAGATGTTTGTCTAACTTTCTCTTAAAAACCTTGTACTGTGGAGATTTCATAACCTTCCTTGGTAACGTATTACAGTAACTATCTATCCTTATAGTTAGAAAGCTTTTCCTAATATCTAACCTAAATCTCCCTCTGATGAAGGTTATGGCAATTATTTCTTGCCCTACCCTTTATCTGACAGAGAAAACAATTGATCACAATTCTCTTTCTAGCAGTCCTTAACATATTTTGACAACTGTCACACTGCTCCTCACTCAGTCTTCCTCTCTCAAAACTGAACACAACCATTTTTTAGCATTTCCTCCCAGGCAAGCTATTCTACATTTGTGCATCATTTTTTTTTTGCTTATCTCTGGACTATATCCAGTTTGTCCTAACATTTCTTGAAATGGGGTGCCTGAAACTAGAAACACTACTCCAGCAGAAGCCTTCCAATGGCCAAATAGGACAAAACAATAACCTCTATTTTCTTACATACAGTGTTTCTGTCATTAAATACCAGAATATTAGTCTTTTTGACATCTTCATATTGTTGGCTAATATTCAATCTGTGATACACCAGACCCTCTGACCCTTTTCAATAGTATTACTAACCTAGTCTGCTGTGTTTCATTTTGAAGTTCTGAGTTATTATTATTTTTTAATTTCCTAAGGGTAGTACTTGCACTTTATTGAATTTCACCCTCTTGATTTCAGAATGTATCAAGGTGATTTTGAACTCTCATACTGACCTTCAAAGCACTTGCAAACTGTCCCAGCTGGAAGTTACATTCAAATTTTATAAACATATACTCTATTTCATCATTCAAGTACCGTATATACTCGAGTATAAGTCGACCCGAATATAAGCCGAGGCACCTAATTTTACCACAAAGAACTGGGAAAAAATATTGACTCGAGTATAAGCCTAGGGTAGGAAATGAGGCAGCTACTGGTAAATGTAAAAAATGAAGATAGATACCAATAAAATTACATGAATATTTATTTCAAAGAAAAACAATAACCTAGCTCTGTAAGTGGAAAAGGGGGTCAACAAAAACAATATCTCCACATATACCATTCCCCCGACACAGAGGATAAAATATTTCCACAATCCCTGGGCAGATCCTGCTTTCCATAAGGATTTTATCTTTTCCATTCAGGCCCCTTACCTTATCTCTTCAGCCTGCGCCGAGCCGCGCTTCTGCCTCCGGACCCGCCCCCTGCCCACAGCACAGTGACAAGCCAATCACTGGCAGTCACTGTGCAGCCAACAAGCCTATGTATGTGCGCTGTTCATCGCACATACATAGAGCTTTCAGATCTCAGAAATTGACATGAGATACTTTGATGATGAATTTACAGCGCAGTCCATAACAGTAACACCTCCTGACAGATACGACAACCTGGATGCCTTAGAACCTGACCAGCGTACTCACTTTCCTCAGTTCTCGAGACGCTGACTCGAGTATAAGCCGAGGGGGGCATTTTTCAGCACAAAAAATGTACTGAAAAACCCGGCTTATACTCGAGTATATACGGTAATTAATGACAATACTGAACAGTACTAGATCCAGGACTGATCCCTGAAGGAGTCCACTACATATATCCTCGCAGTCTGACAGCAAATCATGGATAATTATCCTGATTATGATCTGTCAACCAGTTGGGTATTGCTCTTATAGTAACATAACCTAGATTCATATTTCCCTAGTTTGCTCATGAGAATGACATGTAGGACTGTATCAAAAGCCTTGTTAAAAATCAAGATAAATCATGAGTACAGCTCCCACTGCATCAACTAGGACAGTAACCTATCAAAGAAAGAAATTGGGTTGGTTTGACATGATTTGTTCTTGACACACTAGCTTTTACCTATCATGCTATTATTCTCAAGGTGCTTTCAAATTAATTATTTAATACTTTGTTCCAATATCTTTCCAGATACAGAATTTAGGCAGACTGGAATCATTGCCCAGGTCCTTTGTTCCCCTGTTTAAAAACTGGTACTATTTTTGTCAACAAATGAAACAAGTATGTTTTTAAAAGTTGTATATTTGCACAGTTTGTACCTTAACTGGACTAGCTATTTCTTCTACTTGGTGAAGCTTTTCTTTAATTTCTTCAAGTTTATGCTCTGCCACTCGTAGAATATTTTTCAATTCTTCCATTTTTCCCCTTTGTTGTTGCATATCCTGCTTAACAGATTCCATCTTATGCCTGTTCTCTTGAGCTTCATCTTCCTGTTGGCATATAAATACAGATTTGAAAATTAAGAGAAAAAAATACCACTCTTGGTCACTACACAAGATTTTAATTTCAGAATTACTTTTATGGCTGTGAAATTACATGCAACAATGTATTCAACTCTATAATAAGAATGAATATGCATCAATAGGTTAACACACCCAGGAGGGGGATATTGCTGGGAGTTGTTGAAGACCACCAAATGAAAGATGAGAACTTGAGTTACTCCTCAGGCACCTATCTATAAGGTATGGAAAGAAAAAAATTATTTCAAGGGACTCAATTTAAGAGACATTTGCTGAGGTCTCATACAATGAATGTTAAAACATCAGAGTTTCAAAAATCAGATGAAAGATTTAGCACAAAAACTGTTACACTAAACATGAAGTAAGTATTCTGAACATAATTTCCTGGATACCAATGAGTTAATCACTGGATGTTGGTGATTGACTACAAACTAGTTATCGTGAACTATTACATTCAATATGAGCAAACAGAGAACAGCCCCCACCAGTAATATTAACACACACACACACACAAATGCACAGCTTCAAAAAGGGCTGAGAAAAGTTGAGACATTGATGTGGAGGGGGGGAAAAAGTGAAAAAAGTGATAATTCTTTAAGAAGAGTTTATTGAATGGCCATAAATTCATAAACATATCTGTGCTGTCCTGGAAAGAAGCAGAATGATGTATTTGTATCACATGAGGGATGAAGCTTTTTTTCCAGTCCATTAGACGAAGAGGAATATCTATTAGATAAAAAACTACACACTACCCACAACTTAAAATGGGTGAAAGGAATTTGCACCAACAGTGCCTAAATCAGCTGGCTGAAGTGATTTCTAGTGCACTGATGTTCATTTTTAATAAATCTTAAAATACCAAGGAAATTCAAGAAGACTGGAAGAATGCTAATGTGTCAATACTTAAAAAGGGCAAACACAATGACACAGTTAACTACAGGCAGGTTAGAGTGATCTAAGTCATAAACAAAACAATGGAAAAGCTGGCATGCATTTAATTAATAAACAATTAAAAGCATAATATCTTTAATGCTAGTCAACATGCTTTCATGGAAAATAACTAGTCAAACAAACCTTTAATAAAAACAAAAATTTAGCTGATCAAGGTAACTGGGCAGATGTCATATACTTAGAATTATATAAGGCATTTGACTTAGTACCACTCTACACAATATTTATAAACTACATGATAAATTGATTAAGGACTGACTGGCAGATCTTAAAAGTAACTCGAAACAGGGAATCATTATTAAATGGGATGTTTCTAGGGTTGCCAGCTCTGACTAAAGCTATGTCGGGAGATATTTTCCCCAACATTATCTACTGTCATTTTCTTAAAATAGTCTATTAAAATCTCCAGGATTGTTTTCAATAGTAACTGGCAGACTGATGCCAATTTCAGGAGACTCTAGGCCAATCCTGGATGGTTAGCAACCCTATATATTTCTAGTGGGGCTCTGCTGTAATTGGTACTAGGGCCAATGTTATCATGTTACAATTTAAAAGAATGCTGTCATTATGAAGATGACTTTACAGTCATCTTGGTCTGTAAAGAGAACATTAGACAAAATAAGTTACCTCATTTGCCCAGGTACAGGAGAAAAACTCTTCAACATTTTCAGTGATTATCTCAAAGTAAATAATAAATTGCATATGAAACAGATTAGGGGACTGGTAAATAATGAGGACAGGAAAGTCCTACAAAGCAATATGGATTGCCACTAAATTGGGGTCTATACAAATAAGATGTATTTTAATGTAGTAAAAAGTTGTTATACACCAAGGAACAAAGAACGCAGAATACAGAATGGGAGACTGCCAACTGAGAACCAGAACTCAGTCAGATTTAAAAGTCATAGTAAGCAAGCAAGCTTCACAGTGTAAATAAGGGAGCTATGTAGCTTTAACATTCCTGGTCAGTGGGGTGTGAGATGTTCATCTCTGCCTAGGAGAAGTGACACTTGGAGCTGAAAGCCAAAAGGTGGGTGCTGTTGGTGGACCAAGGAAGAGAAACAGATGAAGTTACCATGAAACTGACACTGTGTACAATTCTAGCATCCACATTTTTAAAAGAATTTTGAAAAATTGGAGAGCGTACAAAAAAGTGACAGAGATGATATGAAGGTGAGAGAAAATGTATTGTGAGGCTTAAAGAGCTGAATCTTTTTAGTTTATCAGAAATATGATTGAAGGGTGATTCAAAGAAACTATTGGGTACTAATAGGCTTTTTAATCTAGCACAGAAAAAAGTAACAAGAACCAATATCTAGAAACTGAACCCGACAAACAATCTAGAAGCCAGACACAATTTTTAAATATATTAATTTTTTTAGACAAGGATGATTAATTATTGGAACAAAGAGAAAAGGTGGATTTTTTCCTCTTTTTGGGTACATCTAAACTGCACGGTTATTTTGGGATAGTGGAGTATCCTGAAATAGCTATCCCGTGTCTTAACAGCAAGCCCGTTATTTCGGGCTCACTGTTCCAACGCCCCTGTAAACCTCATTCTACGAGGAATAAGGAACATTTCAGAATACCGTTTTATTTCAAAATTTGGCACTGCGTAGACAGTACCAAATGCTTAAATAAGCTATTTCAAAATAGCATTGAATTAAGATAGCAGTTTGCATAACTCAATCTTAGTATCTTATTTGAGTTATGGTGCAGTGTAGATGCATCCGTAGTCTCCAGATCAAGATATGTTCTTTTGTGGAAGACGTGCTTTAGCCAAACACAAATTATCATTACTAGCATTTAAAGAATAGTATTATACATCAATGTGAGAAAGAATACAGTAATCATTCTTACTAATGTAGAGATGTCTACTGACTGGGGTTCTTCTACATTCTCAAGATCAGTTATTTCTATGTTTAGTCTTCTTATTTTGAACTGAAAAAGGAAACAATTTTTTCTTAGCACATTACAGGTACAAAATCCATATTACAACAAGCACATTTTGATCCGAGGAGAAGGAGATATCTTATATTATTCCAACCCCTGAAAATTACATACATTTAAAAAAAACAAACACACTCCCAACAATGAAGCCAAATTTTTTTTTTGAGGGAGAAAAAAAAATTGAGTAAAACTTCTGCATATTACTTTTAAAAAATCCAATAGTTTAATTTTGTTCCATGAACTCGTATGACTGCTTATGTGCACTTTAGTACACATACTTCCATACATAAGCAACTGTTTACTTGGTAACTGGACCATCATTGCTCGATATAACTGAACTGTAGATGCTAGCCTACTATAAAGAGGCATTCAGAGAAGAAGAAAAATGACTGATTGGAAAGAGATTCATAAGCGAAGCTAAAAATAGGTAAGTGCCTCCCAGCCAGAGTCTGCCTCTGGTACCCCACCCCTTTTCTCTCCCAACTACTTGCCCCAGGTTACCACCCAAGCCCTCTGTATCCCCTCTCCCTGCTTCCTCCAGGTCACAACTCCCACCGAGACCCTACACCCACTCAAACACCACCCCAGGCCAGAATCCTCTCTTGCACCCTTCCTGACTCCGTACTCTGTTTCCCTGCCCCAGGTCACCCCCAAAACCTTCTGTACCTCTTTTCCCCCCTTTTCTCCAGGTCACAACTCCCTCCCAGACCTTGCACTCCCTCATATAGCCTTCTCCCAGGTCAGAGTCTTCTCCTGCACCCACACCCCCTCCTGGACCCAGCACCCCAAGCCACTGCCCCAGATCATAGCCTCCTCCTTCACCCAAACTCCAGACTCGTCTCAGACTCCACACACTCTCCTACACCCCAGTCCCGTTCTGTACCCAACCTCCATTCCAGACCCTCTCCACAGAAGTGCAGCCCTTAACCATTTACCAAAATCATTAAAAATTATTGTCCACCCCTGGTTAGGCACTAGTATGTGTCACATGATTTTATTTTATTTGTATCCCTTTGTTTACAATACAGAATACTCACATTTATTCAAAATGCTATCATCAGAACTGCTGCATTATTTGAATTCCTTCCTTGTCCCATAGGATGCATCATTTAGCCTGAGGGAGGACAAGGAAGGGATTCAGATAATGTGGAGGTTCAGATAACATAGCAGAGAGCCTGCTGCTGAATGGGAGTGTAGGGAGCCTACTGTCATGAAAGTGAGCAAGCTTTGGGACCATGATAGTAGAGCTGCAGAAGGCTTCTTGTGCTGCTGTACAGCTGTTGACACCCACCAGCACCTTGAAGTACAAAGTGCAGGAAAGCTGTGGTCCTAGCTAGAGAGCTCTGCTCTGGCTCAACAGGTCTGCAGCTTCCCTCTGTATCTTAAACATGCAAAGACATGTTATCAGCCTTGCAGGGAGACCTTTGCAGTCCCAGTCAGGGTCTGGAGTAATGGGAGAGCACCCCTTTAACTAGGACCGCCAGGAAGATGGCTCTGGAGGACGACAATCCGACTGCTGACTGGATAAACGGCTTTTGCCTTCTTACATAAGAACATAAGAATGGCTGTAGTGGGTCAGACCAAAGGTCCATCTAGCCCAGTATCCTGTCTGCCGACAATGGCCAGCACCAGGTGCCCCAGAGAGGGTGGACCAAAGACAATAATCAAGCGATTTGTCTCCTGCCATCCCTCTCCAGCCTCTGACAAACAGAGGCCAAGGACACCATTTTATCCCCTGGCTAATAGCCTTTTATGGACCTAACCTCCATGAAATTATCTAGCTTCTCTTTAAACTCTATTATAGTCCTAGCCTTCACAGCCTCCTCCGGCAAGGAGTTCCACAGGTTGACTACACGCTGTGTGAAGAAGAACTTTCTTTTATTAGATTAAACTTTCTTGATTATCCTAATGCCTGATTATGAGAGTCCATACTATTATGACAAGTGCGGGTATACTATATTTGTTTATCATTTGATTCTCTATTTTTTTATTAAATAAAACGTATACTTGACTTTTGTTATGTATCTATCTATGTGCTGTCCATTATGCATCTCTGTGTTAAGCTGTAATGTACTGCTCCTTTGGGAACAATAGGTTTGGTAATTATGTGAATACCCAATGTGGGGGGCTCAACATTGCATGGGACTGGTCGAAGGTTTTGGGGACTGGAGTATGCCTACTATCAGCTGCATGAGCCTGCATATGTGTGTGTGGGGGGAGAGGGGGGCGGGGGTGTCGCCTGTAGTTTGGAGTCAAGGAGCTGACCCTAGCAGGTACAGAGAAGGGTTCCTCACATTAAAAAATAGATGTTAGCAAGGTGCCTCAAAACGCTGAATAACCCTAAGAAGTGTGTGATAGGACAGACAGACCCCGCACTGAAGGATGGGGAGTAGCCGAGGCCCATCCAGCTCTGCTGGGCATCTCCCAGCAGAGCCCAAGTATAAAGGCAGAGAGCCCTGCAGCGAGGAAGGCTGCTGGGGGAAGGAATAGGTATTTCTGCAGCAGCTGAGACCCGAGTCGCCACCCGCAGCCAACCCCGGAACCAAGTCACAAACCACCAGCCCCTGGGAGGCAGGAGTGCCTGCAGCCTCAACGCCAGCCCCAGTAAGGACCAATCTGGGAAGCCAGAAGACTGTGGGGGTACCAGGGTGTGGTAGGAAGCAGCCCAGGGCAGAGGACTAATAGCGTGGCTCGGTGTGTACCGGCTGGATTCCCTGCCGAGCAGGCAGGAGCCATAGTTTCTACCTAAAGGGCCCTGGGCTGGGACCCAGTGGAGAGGGAGGGCCTAGGTCCAGCTACCACCCTTTTCCCTCTCCTGGACAATCAACCCCCTGGCTGGGAGAGGCTTTTCAGGTGACTAGGCCTCAAGGACAGTCTATCCCGAAAGAGGGACCTGAACAACTTTATGACTAGGCTGCAAGGGCCGTGTATGCGTTAGTAGCCAATCAGAGAGCCAGGACAGGTGGCCCCAAAGCCGAGGGGGGATGCGCCCCTCAACAAAATGTCACAATATTATTAAAGAGTGAAGGATGCAAATTCTAAACAGAAAGAGAACTTAAAGATGTTTATGATTTCTTCAAACAAGGATTGAATGTGATGACATTTTTTAAAAAATAGATTAAGGATCAGAGATACATACTCTAGAAAACAGTAATTATTATATTGGTCACACAAGGAAAGTGAATACCCTAACTTTTAATAATAATTTACCTCGGGAAAACTCATAAAAATATGGTGGTGTGAGCATTTATAAAACTGCAAGGGGAGAATACTAGCTTCATAACGCAATGACACTAGAGCCTGAGACTCTGCACATTTTGAAACAAAAGCATGCTTTCGTTCTGTGAAAAAAAAAATATGAAAATCACTTGTTTAAAAGTGCATGGTGACTAATACAATAGGCTAAAACAGCTGCATTTAATTTAGCATTTACTATTAAATATTTCTACCTGCAATTCTTTTTGTTTTCTACGATGGTGATTAAGATACTCTTCATTCTGTCTTGTCTCGTTTTCAGTGGCACGTAAACAATGCTGAGATGATGATAACTGTGACATTTTGTTTTCAACTTCTTTCTGCAAGTGACTAAAACAAACTTTATCATAAGATCATATACTCTCCAATTACAAATTCTACCAAATAATAGCTATAAAACTAGCATTCTGATACTGGCTCTCCTGACCAATATGAGAGATTGAGTGTTTTATCTTTAATTCATAATTGGTTATCATCAGACAGCTATTTTGTATTCTCTGTTCAGTCCCTAGTGGGTACTGCACTCATGTCAATTAAACTACCATCTTATTAAGAATTGTTATTTACAGACTTAGCAGAAAAAATAAGTACCTGAACTAGCACACTTTAAGGCCAGATTGTTACTTTGTTCCAACCAAAGTTCTAAATCAATTAAAATAGTCACTAGTTAGTATGGAGAAACTTGGCTTTCTGCCTCCCACACTTGTTTTTTTTAAGAAGAATTTCAGTCCTTAGGAGAGTCAATATAGCACTTTAGCGAGCAGTAAATTCACTTGGAAAAAACCAGACATTCTGGATAACCTTCATATATAGTGGACAAATACTCATATATAGCTTTTGTAACTGGAAATTGTAGCAGAAGCATCTCAGCTGACAGCAAAAATCACTTTCTGCATGCATATTTCAATATGGGCTTCAGTGTTCATATTTAAAAGAAACAACAGATTAAACCTTATATTGAGATCATGTTTAATAATGTTTATAGTATAAGAACTAATAAAAATTTTTATAACATAAAAGACTAAATGAAATGACACACTTATCCTTTCTATTACATTTTAAAGGAGACTTGGGCTTTTAAAAGACAAACCTCTCTCTCTACTCTCAGAATTTGCAACAAAAATATTGTAGTATTTTGGTAACAACTGAAAACTTGAAAGAAGTGGTGGACTAGAAACTGACTATCAAAATAAGAGAAGGTGACTGGTTTATTTTAATAATCTAAACGGAAAAAATACCAATACTAAACACCATCTTAAGAGCAAAAAGTTATTAGAATGCAAAAATCGTTAAATATCATTGTGTTATTAGTTAAAGAGACTTCTTTTAAATACACTCTAAATTCAACACTATCTGCATTATAGCTTAGTCCCAAAAATAAAAGTATTTTAATGATATTAATTGGGGTGGTCAAAAAAGTTACCACCACCACCTTTGAAATCTTTCAAGAGTAAATGCTGGTTTCCTTTTAAAGCTTGCTGTTTTGAAAAAGTAGACTCTCCAGAATAATCAAGATGCCTACATATATTTGCCTGTAGCTCAGCCAAATGCTTGGAACTGAGGTCTGGTCAACACCACAGTTTAAGTCAACACATGGCAGCTTACATTGACCTACCAAAAAATTCTTATCCAATCTTATTAAATCAAGTACAGTAAACTTCCGATAATCCGGCACCTTTAGGACCCAGTGGGTCCCGGATTATCAGATTTGCCGGACTATCGGAAGGGGGGGGGGGGGCTATGAGCGGTCTGGGGTGGGGAGGGATGCCACTCCAGACCCCTCATAGCCTCCCTTTCCGATAGTCCGGCTCTGCCCCAGGTGTCCCTGATTCAGCCACTGCTGGTCAGTTTCAGCAGCGGCTGAATCGGGGATGCCTGGGGCAGAGCAGCTGGAGTACTGCGGGGTTGGTCAGGTAGCGCCGACCCTTGGCGCGGCGAGACAAACCTGGCAGCACCCCAGCTGCTCTTGGGGACGCCTGGGGCAGAGCAGCTGGGATGCTGCCAGGTTGGTCCTGCAGCGCCGCTCCTCGGCGCTACTGGACCAACCCGGCAGCACCCTAGCTTCTCTGCCCCAGGTGTCCCAAGTCAGCTGCTGCTGATACTGACCAGCGGCTGACTGCAGGAAGCCCGAGGCAGAGCTGCTCTGCCCCGGCTTCCTAGAGTCAGCCGCTGGTCAGTTTCAACAGCAGCTGAATCAGGACACCAGGGGAAGAGCAGCTGAGGGGCTGACGGGTTGGTCTGGTAGCGCCAACCCTTGGCGCTGCGAGACCAACCCGGCAGCACGCCAGCTGCTCTACCCCAGGTGTCCCCAAGTCAGCCGCTGCTTAAACTGATCAGGGGCTGATTCCAGGAAGCCCGAGGCAGAGCAGCTCTGTCTCTGGCTTCCTGGAGTCAGCCGCTGATCAGTTTCAGCAGCGGCTGCATCGTGGACCGCTGGGGTGCTGCCGGGTTAGTCCCGCAGCCCGGAGGGGCAGCGCCCCAGCTGCTCTGCCCCGGCTTCCCCGATTCAGCCGCTGGTCAGTTTTAGCAGCTCCAATGGTCCAGCTGCTCAGAGCACTTCCGGGTTCCTGATGGTGCCGGACCATCAGGAGTGCCGGACCATCTGACGCCAGACCATCGGAGCTTTACTGTACATATTTTCCAGAAGTATCTTGTATAATAGATTCATATTCTTTACTTCCTTCTTAATTGTTCTGCGCTTGTGGCATGTGGATACGGCCCAAATACATTGGATTTGCAGAGGCAGTATACTTTGAGAAATCCAGTCAATGATGATGTAGTTAGGTTGACACAGCAACAGTGTAGAAACTACTCTTATATAGACTATTATTGGTTTTCAGAAGCTATCCCAAAATGCCCAATACTGACAGTACAATTGATACAAGTACTCTTGATGAGGATGTACACCACTAACACAATACAACATGCATAGTCAATGCAATTATTGCAGTGGCTGTTTGCCAACATAAATTAGCTTGACTTAATTTTGTAGTATAGACATGTCCTAACAAAATAGCTACAACCCTTTTAACATAGGGCATTTGGAATAGAAACACTAAGTTATCTTATTTTCAACCTAAGCATTACTCAATTTCACAGTATTTTTTGAGAGACCCTTCAGCTTGCTCTTTGACCAAGATTGCAAAATGAAAGGAAGGTAACTAGATTTCTCATAGAATACTGGCTCTGCAAATCCCATGTAACTGGGCCATATCCACATGCCACAAGCTCAAAAACAATTAAGAAGGAAGTCAAGAATATGAATCTATTACACAAGATACTCCTGACCAATCTGATTAGCTTCTATGAGGAGGTAACTGGCTCTGTGGACGTGGGAAAGTCAGTGGCTGTGATATACCTTGACTTTAGCAAGGCTTTTGATACTGTCTTCCACAATATTCTTGCCAGCAAGTTAAGGGAATGTGGATTGGATAAATGAACAGTAAGATGGATAGAAAGATGGCTAGAAGGCCAGTCCCAGTGGGTAGTGATCAACGGCTCGATGTTAGGATGGTGATCGGTTTCCAGCGGAGTGCCCAAAGGTTCGGTTCTAGGACCGGTTTTGTTTAATATCTTTATTAATGACCTGGATGAGGGGATGGATTGCACCCTCAGCAAGTTTGTGGATGACACTAAGATAGGGGGAGAGGTACAGGGAGAGGTAGATATGCTTGAGGGCAGAGATAGGATCCAGAGTGACTTAGACAAATTGGAGGATTGGGCCACAAGAAATCTGATGCGGTTCAACAAGGACAAGTGCAGAGTCCTGCACTTGGGATGGAAGAATCCCAAGCATTGTTACAGGCTGGGGACCAACCAGCTAAGTAGTAGTTCTGCAGAAAAGGACCAGGGGGTTACAGCGGATGAGAAGCTGGATATGAGTCAAGAGCCAAGACGGCTAATGGCATATTAGGTTGCATTAAGAGGAGCATTGCCAGCAGATTCCCCTTTATTCGGCTCTAGTGAGGCCACATCTGGAGTACTGTGTCCAGTTCTGGGCCCCCCACTACAAAAAGGATGTGGACGCATTGGAGAGGGCCCAGAGGGCAACCAAAAATGATTAGGGGGCTGGAGCATATGACCTATGAGGAGAGGCTGAGGGAGTGAAGCGAAGAGTGAGGGGGGATTTGATAGCAGCCTTCAACTTCCTGAAGGGATGTTCCAAAGAGGATGGAGAAAGGCTGTTCTCATTAGTGACAGATGGCAGAACAAGGAGCAATGGTCTCAAGTTGTAGTGGGAGAGGTCCACGTTGGATATTAGGAAAAACTTTTTCACTAGGAAGGTAGTTACCTAAGGAAGGAATGGGTTACCTAAGGAAGTAGTGAAGTCTCAATCCCTAGAGGTGTTGAAGTCTCGGCTTGACAAAGCCCTGGCCAGGTTGATTTAGTTGGGATTGGTCCTGCCTAGAGCAGGGGGCTGGACTTGATGACCTTCTGAGGTCTCTTCCAGCTCTATGGTTCTATGAAAATATATACCTGATTTAATGAGATTGGATAAGAATTTTTTTCCCCACAAGGAAAGAAGTGTGATGCAGGCACTGGCATGGAGTTAAATCTATAGAAAAAGAGAAGTCAACTGAAGAGAGGGGTATCTTTTTCTACAACACAGAGGGGAGTAGAATTGTTAAAGGTTAACCAGTAAGCTATAGCTGCTTACTAGTTATGGTTATCCATTGGGGGCTGCAGCAGTCCTCCGCCCACTGCAGGCAGGTGGTACTCAAGCCACAGAGGGCGCCAGCCCTACCTCCATTTAACCAGTTAACTAATTAAACAGGACTTTACATCCTAGAGAGGAGAAGTTTATTTTTAATATTTTGTGCTATAAAACACTCCAACTCCTCAAGCAGTAGAGTGACAAAGAGCAAAAGGTATTACTTCTAACATCTTAAAAGAGAATACTTTGTATTTCAAGCAATACATGACACTAACCTTATTTCTGCTTCCACATCTTTACTTAGGTATTTGGGCCTGGTATTATCAGATGAATAATAACGTCTTTCAAACACTTGATCACCCTCTGCAGTAAAGGCTTCTCTACAGTTTTTTGGAGGCCTGTTCTTCTGCATTACTAGACGAGCCTGTTGATTACTCTGAAAAACACAATGTATCCTCTTATAAAAAATACTCACAATGGCTAACAAACAGAAATGTTATCTATGTGCCTGATCCTTAAAAGTACCCACAAGTCTCACTACTACTACTTTTGGAAAAATACTCCATAACCAACATACAGAAAGTTGTACTAGTTTCATCATACCACCTTATTCACACCTTCAGTAAAATTAATGCAGTTTGTGCCAGATGAGTACAGATTTTTGGGACAATACAAGTTGAATATATTTCTCTTCAGGTTATACGGGGAGGTTACTCACTTGGTAACTCCAGTTACTGCACAAGATGAGTAACCTTCCCCCCTTTTTCAAGGAGCCACCTTGAGACGACTACGAAGCAGTATTCATGTTCAGTGGTGAGTGCTTCAGTGAATTTAACTTGATAACTGCATGTATTGTTAGGCCAAAATGCATATCGGCATCTGAAAACTGGATAGCATATTGCTGCACGAAGGTATGTGCTGAACCTCATGTGGCAGCTCTGCGGATTTCTTCTGTTGGTATGCCCTAGAGGAAAGCAGTTGTTGCTGCCATTGCTCTTGTGGAGTGAGCCCGTATGGCTGACAGACTCCTTTTAGAATATGTTGTACGCTAGGTGTATGCAGTCCAAAATCCATTTAGAGAATCTTTGTTTAGATATGGGTAACCCTTTTGATCTCTCTGTAAATGACACAAATAGTCACAGAGATTTTCGAAAGGGTACTTGTAAGTACAAGGTGACTGCCCTGCAGACATTAAGGATGTGTAGCACCCTTTGCTTTAGGGAAGACGACAGGAAAGCTGGGGAGGAATCTGGGGTGAGTACAGAGGACCACTCTGTCCCTATGAAATATTGTGTATAGAGGGTCTGCCATTAGTGCTCCTAGCTTGCCCACTCTTCTTGCAAAGGTAACTGCAACTAGAAAGGCGACCTTCACTGATAGATTTAGAAGGGAACAGATGGCTAATGGCTCAAAGCACTTAACTATTAGTGCCCTAAAGACAAGGTTGAGGTCCCATGCTGGAATTGGGTCTCTCTGCTGTGGAAACATGTTGTGTAGGCCCCAGAGGAATCTCTTGATGGATGGATGAGTGAAAACAGAATAGCCCTGTATTGGCAGATGTAGTGCCGTTATGGCAGCGAGATGTACTTTAACTGAACTTAATGACAGTCCTGAATTGTATAGTTCTAGCAGGTAAGTACTTTTGAAACCCCAGTCTCTATTGGAGTGCAGTTCTGTTTTGAACACCAACTGTGAAGTGACGCCATTTTTGTTTGTATGTTTTTCTGGTTGCAGGTCTGCAACAGTTCACAAGTATTTACTGCACTTCCTCGGGGTATGCCACTTCTGCTAGTGTCAACCAATCACCATCAATGCATGAAGATGGAATGTGAGGACATCTGGGTGATGCATCTGCCCTTTCTGTTGTATAAGCAGAAATCAGACCAGAGGAATGCAGGATGGTGGATGTACACTCATCTGCAGCAGGGAAGGATGCCAGATTTGCCTGGGACAACTTGGGGCTATGAGTATGGCTTTGGCTTTGTCCTGCTTGATTTTCAGAATAGTGCGCTGAATCAGCAGAAAGGGTGGGAACGTGTATAAGAGGGGTGCTTTCCAATTTATGCTGAACATGTCCTCCAAGGATTGGGGACCCATGCCCATTCTGGAGCAATAATACGGGCACCTCTTGTTTTTGTGAGGTGCAAAGAGGTCTACCAGTGGAAATCCCCAATTCTGAAACAGATGGTTCAGTATGGTGGGGTTGATCTCCCACTTGTGCCTGTGCAGGAAGTTTCTGCTGAGACTGTCTGCCAGGACCTTGTCCTTGCCTGGGAGGTAGGTTGCAATCAGTCTTGTTTCTCGGGATGCACCATTTCCAGTTTCACCATTTGCCAACATAACTGGTAAGAGTAAGCTCCCCGTTGTCAATTCATATAACACGTTTGTGACATTGTCTATTAATATCTGGACTATTTTGTTCTGGATCAGTGGCAAAAACTGAACAAACACATTGTGCACTGCCCTGAGATGGAGTAGATTTATGTGTTTGTTCGCCTTCTCCTTTTCCCACTGGACTTGTATAACGTGTTTGCCCAGATGGGTTCCCCGGCCCATTAGAGAGGCATCTGTCATAATTGTTAATGTTGCAGATGGATGCTGGAAAGGGACCCCTCTGCACACATTGTGGTGTAATGTCCACCATGTGAGGGTGGACTTTATTTTGTTTGGCATGGAGAGGTGTCTGTTTATATGGTGTATGTGTGGCCTGTACACTGTCCTTAGCCAGGCCTGCAAGGGTCTCATGTGCAGCCGAGTATCTGGAGCTACAAACATGGCTGCTGCCACATATCCCAGAAGTTGTAGGCAGTGACATGATGTTACAGATGGGCTGGCTTGTGCCAGGGATATCAGGTCCTTGATAGCTGCAAAACCGTGTTCTGCTAGTGATGCTATTGCTTTCCTGCAGACCAAGTGCACTCTATAAATTCTATCATCGGAGTGGGCGTGATGGCACACTTTCCCAGATTTATTTGTAGGCCCTGAGTGTTGAACATTGTTCTGCTGTCTGCTACTGCCTGCTCTGTGTTACATGCCATGGGGCCTTTTAGCAGCCAATCATCTAGGTATGGGAATATTGTGATGCCCCCTTTCCTTAGGTGGGTAGTCACCACTGCCAGTACCTTTGAGAAGACCGCTGGGGCTGCTGAGAGCCTGAAAGGCAACACTTTGTACTGGAAACGTAGATCTCCTAGTGCAAACTGCAGAAACCATCTGTGGGATGGATGTATTGAGATGTGAAAATACGCATCCTGAAGGCCGAGGGTAGGGAGCATACATCCTTTTTCCAAGGCAGGAATGATGGTGGCTAGGATTACCATATTGAAATGTTGATAATGAACTTGAAATGTTGAGTTTTCGGAGATCTAAGATCGGTCTCCAACCCTGACTTCTTGATGGTGAGGAAGTAGTTAAGTAGCATCCCTTCTCCCTGCGTTCTGGTGGTACCTCTTCTATAGTCCTGGCCCCACAAACCCTTTAATGGGGATAAAGACAGGGGGAGGGGGAGGTGGAGAGACCTGCATGTGACATAGTGAATTCTCTGGTACAGCACCAGTCAGGTTCTAAGGGTGCCAGACTGGAGAAGCTCAACATGTACTAATTTTTTACAAATAACTATTGTCAAAAATACGTGATAAAAACCACATGGGAAGCTCTGACTCTTGTATGAAGCAAGCAAACAGGGTTGGGGAGATGCAGCCTTTATGTAGCCATAGGAGGGGCTGAGGACCAGAAGAGGGCACTGCTAAAAAAGTTCTCTGGCTTCAATGCATTCACCAGGTGTGTATCTAAGAATATTAAATAGAATACATCTGCAGCCATTAAAAAATACCTTGTTTCTATATGTAACTGGGGGCAGCAAGAAGCAATCAGGTTGCTTTTTTTATTATGATTACAAAAAAACTCATTAGTATCTTAATTCATTTGAAAATTTGTAACAAACTAATATGGCATTTCTGTCCTACCTTAATTAGCAGGATTGTTTCTATACTCCTCATGTCAATCAAACAATTAGCAATCACTGCATTATCTATTTCTAAAGCTGTAAGGACTGATGGGAATTCTGGATGGTGAACTGCCCTACAAGAAAAAACAAAACAAAACTGAAATGTACATATTTAAGCCATTGAACCTGCTTTACAAATTCATGTGACCAAACGTTAGAAAATGCTTTGTACACTGGAATTACTATTAAGCCATTTGGTTCAAGATTCCAAAGCAGAAATTTTATTCAAAACTTGGAGCTCACCTGTGTTTGACATCATAAACTTCATTTCGAAACCTACTAACAATTATTTGGGGCCGATATCCAGATGTATAAAACTTTGACATCAGTGTCTGAAGTGTTCTCTCATCCCGATGATTATCACAACAAAATGCTTGCAGTAGGCTTTTTAAACAAGTTTCAACAGCCAAAGTAAGTTCAGCATCTTTGAGACAAATGAAAGCACCTAGTATACACAAAAGATAAGACTTCAGAGGTACATACAAGCGCAGTGAAAATGTAACTATTCTTTACTTTTGTTTTTTTTAAACCAACATTTGAAAACATTTAAAATTTTTAAGATCAGGTTAGGTTTCCAAAGCAATAATAGTTTTCTTACATGCAAATTTATCTTTTCACAAATACTTTGAGAAGCAGATCGAAAGTTAAATGAATACTAGAAAATGGCTAAATAATAAGACCACAAAGATAAAGACACTATATAAATCCATGGTACACCCACGGCTTGAATACTGCGTGCAGTTTGGGTCATTCCAGCTCAAAAAAAAAAAAAATTTTTAATTGAAAAAGGTACTGTGAAGAGCAACAAAAACAATTAGCAGTATGGAAGAGGAAGTTACTCACTCTTGAAGTAACAATTATTCTTCGAGATGTGCTCCATGGGTGCTCCACTCTAGGTGTCGGGTCCCATCCTAGCGCCGCGGCTTGGAGATTTCTCATAGCCATGCTCCGCGGCTCGCGCATGCGTGCTTCCCTAGCAAGGCGTTCACGCCTTTGATCAGTTGCACGTGAACCATATGACATGTTTCCAAAAACGTCGTGCCTCTGATGAGGCAATCGTCCAAATAGGGGAAGATTGTCACTCCCAATCTGCGCAGATGGGCCACAACCATTACCAACGTTTTGGTGAAAACCCTGGGAGCACATGCCAGACCGAAGGGCAGAGCTTTGTATTGATAGTGCTCATTCCCCAATTGAAAACGGAGGAAATGTCTGTGAGCCACATGGACAGCTATGTGGAAAAAAGCATCCCGTAAGTCGAGGACTGCAAGCCAATCCCCTTTGTTCAACAACGGAATGATAGTTGTTAAGGTTACCATCTTGAAGCGAAACTTCTGAAGGTGTCGATTTAGCTTTCGAAGGTCTAGAATGGGTCTCCAGCCTCCCGACTTTTTTGGTGTGAGAAAATATCGGGAATAAAAGCCTTTTCCCAAGAACTGTTTGGGAGCTCTCTCTAATGACCCAATGTTGAGCAAACATTAAACTTCCTGTTGTAGCAGTTGCTCGAGAGAGGGGTCCCTGAAAAAGGATGGGGCAGAGGGAGTGGCAGGGGGAATAGAGAAAAAGGGAATGGAAAGGCCGGACTACACTATTTCTAGTACCCATCTGTCCATGGTGATGTCGGACCAACGATGGTAAAATGACCGTAGGCGATGATGAAAAAGTTGGATAGTCTCGTCTTCCGTGCTGATTGCGGGTAGCTGGCTTGCATCCTCGACAGACAAGTCAAATTTGCTGCTTAGTTGACGACTGATTGGTCGAACGGGCCTATGGGGTTGTTTGCGCTGAGGACATTGTCTAGGGCATTGATTGTCGAAGGGCATGACTGCTGTCTGAAGAAATAAAAATCATATCTTCGTTGATAAGGAAAATAACGTCTACGTTTGAAGGAGGGAGTGTACATCCCAAGTGTACGTAGAGTGGTGTATGAATCTTTTCCCGAGTGGAGGACTTCGTCGGTGTTCGCTGCAAAAAGCTTAAGCTTGTCAAACAGTAGGTCCTCAACCTTGCTTTGCATCTCCTTTGGGGCTCCTGCAGATGACAGCCATGATGATCTCCTCATGGCAATACCTGTGGCAGTAGCTCTAGCCGCTGTGTCAGCCACATCCATGGCTATCTGCAGTGCTGTACTACATGATGCGAACCCTTCTTGGACTATTGCCCTCAAGAGTGGCTTCTTGTTGTCCGGGAGATGATGAAGTAACTCCGCTAATTTGGAATAATTATCAAAATTAGGGTTTGATAGATGGGCCGAATAATTTGCGATGCACAGTAGAAGTGTAGCTGAGGAGTAGACCTGCCTATCAAAAATGTCCAATTTTTTATTGTCCTTGTCCGGAAGCATATTTTTGTACTATGGTGCTTTAGCCCTACATTGTGCTGCGTCCACTACTAACAAGTTAGGCTGAGGATGATTGAACAAGAAGTCCAATCCTTTCACCGATACAAAATATTTTGTTGGCCTTTTTACTCATAGGTGTAACCAATGTTGGGGTCTGCCATATCTCATCCGCCACTTCCATGATCGCATCATCAATAGGTAAGGCGATATTTGCTCTTTGTTGTGGATGAAGATTTTTCAAGAGACGTTGCTTTTTAACCGGAATATCCATTGGCTGTATTTCCTGTGTGCCCGCCACACGTTTAAAGAGGTCTTGGAATTGTCTCAGATCATCCGGTGGAGAGACGTCAGCTGGAAATATCGCCTCATCCGGAGATGACGAGGAGCAGTCTGCTGGAGAAGTTTCCAGTGTGGGGTCTTCAACTTCAGACAACTGCCCCTCTTCCAGCTCGAACTGGTCTAGTTGGATTGTTGGACTCTTAGATGGAGAAGGTGAGTCTAGGTGCTGTGATTGATGAGGTAAGTATTTTGCACTCAATGGTTGACAAATGCAGGAGGATCCCCTACCGGAGGACGATGTACGATCACACTGGGTACGATCATATGATCTATGGTAGCTGTCATAATAGCGCTCAGAACACAACAGGGAGGAGTGGCATGACGAGCGTGCTCTATCATGCTGGATATAATAGACACGGCATGGGGAGCGTCTACCAGGCTCGTATCTTGAGGATCGACTGGGTGAGTGGGACTGAACAGGACCGACGTGTTTCTAGATACACTGTGTCCCTATAATTACGCCGTCCATACGTGACCCGTGTAGGAGAAACACTATAGTCACGACAGCGACCGTACCTTCACGGTAAAAAATCTGGAGACAGGGATCTGTCTCTATAATGAGTCTTTGATAATGCCTTCCTATGTAGGGAGGTGTCTTCTGCCCTAACAGCCAGGCACCAAACAACAGTGGAGAAGTGCTGGGGAAAGCAGCTGTTGCTGCGTAGATGCTGGTGCTGGCAGTGTGTCCAGTGCCGGACTCAGCAGCGGTGCCGGGGTTGAGGCATCAAGACCTTCTGCCTCGGAGCCCGGTGCCAGAGGAGACGGTGCTGTGGAGGACGGTATTGCCAAAAGCGGGGCCAGTGAGGCAGGTGCTGTTATAGCCAATGCCACTGAAGCTGGTACAGAGCGGCTGGTCAATTGCGGCACTGGCGTCAATTTCACATAGCACACAGCTGAGGCCGGTGCAGACTTGCCGGCTAGCTGCGGCACCGCTCCCAATGCCGACGCCGAAGCCACTCTCGCTCTCAGCAGTGGGGGCTCTCTGATGGCCGCCCCAGCAGATTGTCCAGACCCCTTAGGGGTCATTTTGGACGCCCCTGAAGCCGTTGCAGCTGCTGAAGGGAGGGATCGCACTGGGGACGGCTTCAATCGCTTCGAGCCGGCTGGTCCCGGGGAAGCCGCCCTGCGTTTTTGTTCAGGGTCTTTTGTGGCTGCGGGAGGGATCAGATCAGGCTGTAATGCCTTCCCGAACATCTGCATTCTTATCTTCATCTCCCGCTCCCTCCGGGCTCTCGATTCTAATTTTCTACAGTGAGAGCACTTCTCGGGGACATGAGCTTTCCCCAGGCACCTATGGCAGGTGTCATGGCCGTCAGCCGTTGTCATGGGCTCACGGCATGTCAAACACTTTTTAAAACCAGTCGATCCTGGTACTTTCAAAATGAGTAAAGAATAAATGCCTGTATAAGCCCCGTGTGAAGCCTTGTCAATTTCACTTTTAGCGCTTTGCGCAGCGCTTTAAGAGAATCGGCTTGAGGAAAAAAAACTGTTTTCTTTTTTAACTTTATTATGAACAGGAGAACCAATTAGCAGGAACATGACTAATACTAACAAATTTAACTATTTACAGATGCAAAAACTGACTGAAAACATTCTGAAGAGAAATATTCAGGGAGCTCCGACCACGACCTGAAGCGGTTGAGAGGAACTGACGGTTGCTGGCTCACGTGCGGCTGATCAAAGGCGCAAATGCCTCGCTAGGGAAGCACGCATGCGCGAGCCAGCAGAGCACGGCTATGAGAAATCTCCGAGCCGCAGCACCGGGACAGGACCCGACACCTAGAGTGGAGCACCCACGGGGCCACTCGAAGAAGAACTGTTTTAATATTAGGAGAGATTACAAGGACTGATATTACACTGCTTATAAAATAAATAACAATGGAAGGATATAATTCAGGGGTGGGCAAAAGCTTCTCAGTGGGATGGCTTTGTTCTGCCTAGGGCTTTGATCTGGCCCGCGAGGCAGTTTCAGGCCCCACCCCCAGCTTGTTGCCTCAGAGCAGGAGAGAGGCATGAGCCCTTCTAACTGCTTCTATTTAAAAGGCTCGTATCTTCCCCACACCTTGGGTAGCAGCTGTGGAAAAGGCACAAGGCCCTTTAAATAGAAACAGTAGAAAAAGCTCTGATTCCCTAGAAATGTGCTAGAGGGGAGCTGCAAGTCCTTTGAGCTGCTTCTATTTAAAGGGCTCTCCTGTTCCCTGAAGCTGCTAGATAATGCATTGCCTGACAGGCAGGAGGAAAGGGCCAGCCCTTTAAATAGAAACAGCTGAAAGGACTTGCAGCTCATGCCTTCACACAGCTGCTAGGCAATGCATTTCTGTTTAAAGGAGAGGCCTTTAAACAGAAACAGCTGAAAGGGATCACAGTCCCAGGCAATGCACTAGAGGCACCAGGAGCTGCAAGCCCTCACAGCTGTTTCTATTTAAAGTGTTCTCCGTCCCCTGGGGCTGCTAGGAGCTATGGGGAAGGTGCAAGCCCTTTCAGCTATTTATATTTAAAAGTTATTTATATTTAAAGGCACCTTCCCTGTGCCTGTCAGGCCACGTATTGCCTAGCAGCTGCAGGGAACAGGAGAGCCCTTTAAAACAAGAACTCAAAGAGCTTGCAGCTCCCCTCTAGCACATTGCCAGAGACATGGGATCCCTTTCAGCTGTTTCTACTGAAAGGGCTCTTCAAGTCCCCACAGCTGCTAAGCAATACATAGCCTGACAGATGCAGAGAAAGCACCAGCCCTTTTAATAGAAGCACTTTAAAGGGCTTGCAGCTCCTCCAGCCTCTAATGTGTTGCTACAGAGCCGGTGACGTGAGCCCTTTCAACTGCTTCTATTTAAAGGGATTGCCTGGCAGCCATCCGTCAGGTCCAAGCCCTTTAAATTGAAGCAGTTGAAAAGACCTCATAGCTCTATCCTACTGGCTTGTTGCCTGGAAGTTGCCCAGAATTCAGGGAGGATATGTGTATCAATGACTTTTAGTCAAGATGATCAGGGATACAACAACATGTCTGGGTGTCCCTAAATCTAGTGCTGCCAAAAGCTAGAGTTGGTCAACAGTGGATGGCTCACTCAAGCATACAGTCCCCGGGTTACGTACAAGATAGGGACTGTAGGTTTGTTCTTAAGTTGAATCAGACCAGGGAGACGAGGAGCAAAGTCGCGGAGCACGCCCGCAGCAGGACAGCCCAGGCGCGCCGCGGCTGTCCCACTGCGGGCGTGCTCCGAGGCTTTGCTCCCCATCTCCCTGGTATGCTGGTCGGGAGACGGGGAGCAAAGCCGCGGAGCACGCCCGCAGGGGGACAGCTTAAGCGCGCCCGGGCTGTCCCGCTGTGGGCATGCTCCAAGGCTTTGCTCCCCGTCTCCCTGCAGACCAGGGAGACGGGGAGCAGCTTTTCTCGCCCTGGAGGACGGGGGCGGCGGACCGCGGCACATCTGGGCATCCCGCCGCTCCCGTCCTCCAGGGCGAGAAAAGCCCCATTCGTAACTGCGGATCCGACATAAGTCGGATCCGCGTAACTCGGGGACTGCCTGTACTGTTCTGTTCATTTTTTTGAAACACCTGGCACTAGCCACCAAAGGAAGAAAGGATAACGGGCTAGATGTACCACTGGTCTGACAAATTATGGCCATTTTTATGTTCTTAAATGGAACAAGGGAATTCATTTAATGGCAGTCCACCAGATCAGACTTCAGGCAAAACAATCAAGTGTTCATAAACATGTCAATTCACTGACCTTAGCTTTCTTCAGGGAAGTCCACCATAATAAAGGAGGTTTGAGCAAGTTTGCCAAATGCATATTTGTAAGAAAGATTTAAAGGCAAGAGGACTTGCCTTTTCAATATCAAAAATAGTCCCTCAAATTTGTTAGGTGCCAAATGTAAGAGTACTTTCAATGCAGTTTTTTTCAAAATCTAAACTCATTCCACCATCACCACACAAGTTGTTGTGGTGTATGGAAATAGTGTTCACCCTCACCACTCAAACCAATGATCTAATTTAACACTTAAATCCTCATTGGAGCATGCCTTTCTTTCAATATACAGTAGAGTTTCTTGGGACCTTCAACAAATCCCACAAAATCTCAATTCAAAAGTACTCAACTTCTTTCAAAGAACTCTTATCCTTGGCAACTGGAACCCATTTTGACAGTTCCTTATAGGGCACTTTTTTTTTTTTTTTTTTGCAGAAGAGTTACTCTACTCACATTGGCAGTTACTGAGGTTCTTCAAGACTATTGTTTCTATGGGTTCTCCACTTTAGGTGTCTGTGTACCCTGCACCTGTAATCGGAGATCTGTAACAGCAGTACCCAGTTGGGTTGCACACGCACCATCTCACACTGTCTTATATGACTACAGAGCACTGCATGACCAACCATCCTTTGGTTCCTTCTCTAGTGCAGAGAATCTAGCATGAAACTCTGAAATAGAGGAGGAGGGATGGTGGCAGCCCACTCACAGATACATCAATACATACTGCGTAAGTGTCTGGGTCTTTGTCAGGAACTTGACCCTCCATTATTCAAACTATATATTATCTTAATTAGCTTGGTAAAGGTTAGTTCTATGACCTCTAGTCATAATGACTGCACTAGTATGTTAAAAAAAGCAAAAAAGTGAGGGACAGTTAGTTGGCCAGAGTATTTATACATTTGATCTAGGAAATGAAGATTTTAAGAGAATTGGACATCATGTTCTTTAAATGACAAATACTTTTCAAACAGGTTCTGTGTTCATGTGACCTTGCGTATAGGAGGACTCTATAGAGGCAAACTTCTTATGTTTCTTTACAAAAGGGCTAGCTTACCTAGAGGTCCAATAGGTTTGTGTATAAAATGTCCTTTTCTATGGGCATCTTCAATTGCTTCAATAAGGACTGGCACATGTTGTCCAAATCTTTTCAATCTATTTGTTTTACTGTCTGTCAGTTCTTTTAGCAGTCTTTGATTGGAATCCAAAGCTTGTTTCACATCAATTTCTTCTCTCCTGAGGAAATGAAAAGTTACATTTCATTTTGTAACAAAGCTACACTGACTTTAATTAATATAACAACTTAATTTAGCAAGGTCAAACTTTGTTGTTACTATAACAAAACTTGTTACAAATGGAAAAAGGAATTCATCTTCAAAAAATTTGAAATGAGAAATGAAGAGTATTGCTGATCTATCCTCATTGCTGATATATAGATTTGAAAAAGAACATTTATGTTTGTATGAAGATGATATGCAAAGAGCAGCAACACAACACAAACAAGAGAATCAATAATAAAAACAGAAGGATTTCCAAGCTAACTTCAAACAATACAAAGTAGTAATATCAGAAGTGTGACTATGGAAAGAAATTTCACTAACTCAATATTAATTACCGAAATGTGAATGTAAGATATTGTGTGAACTCAAGAAAGTGTAAGCTAAAATATGAACATGACTACAGGTGAGTTTATCAGAAGAAGTTTGATCAAGACAATTTATAAATATGGTTCTACCCTTTATTTTATGATCATCACCATTTCATAAATGGTAGACATATACAAATGATGTACAATTGTATAGGAAATATCAGTAGGATTCAAGTGTGAATCATGTTGTGAACGTAATTAGGAATTCAGTGTACTCCAGAAATGACATTCTAGATAACACAACAACAAAAAAACAAATTTTAATGTAATGTAGAGGTAAGCTAGTGGGAATTAAGGAATATTAATTAGGGATGTTAAATAACATGTAATTAAATAGTCCTGTAACCTCATCAAATTTTAACGGTTACATGACTATTGGATAGTCTCTGGGAGTGGGGCCAGCAGTCAGTGTGCTCTGGTCCCACTTCTAGGGAGGCCCCTGCCACCCTGGGCTGCTCTCTATTGATACAGAGGCAGCAGAGGGGGCAGCAGCAGCCCCTGTCCATGAGGGCCCAGTACAGTCTCCCCTTCCTCCTCCCGCTTTTAAGCTGGCTCCCCTCAAGCATTGGCCCCTACCTGCCACCCTCTCCCCACCTCTGTGGGAAGCGGCAAGGGGTTGAGGGCAAGGCAACTCTGCAGGTTCCTCAATGGCACTGGCTCCCACCTCACGCCACTTGCTGCCTCTGTATCAGAGGCAGCAAGGAGGATTTGTACATGTAGTCAACAAGATTAACCAATAAGCCTAGGCTTATTGGTTAATTGTGTAGCAGTCTACACACTTACATGCCTACTCGGTATCAGAGGCAGCAAAATGGGGGATGAAAAGAGGTGAAGCCAGTGCTCACAGAGTGTCAGCTCCCCGCACATGCCAGCTCTTGCAGAGCCTCATACCCGTCCCTGGGGTGCTGCCTCCCATAGAGGGAGCAGCAGGAGAAGGCAGGGGACAGGATGGAGCCAGTGCCTGTGGATGCCGGTACCTTCCCCCGCACTGCTACATCCGATACAGAGGCAGCAGCAGGGATGGGAGAACAGGGAAGCAGGAGCTAGTGCTCATGGACAACCAGATCCCAACTGCTCCCTCAACCTGAATGAAAATGTAAAATTTCAGCGGTTACATATTTACAAAAATAAAAACACATTTTAACATCCCTACTAGAGTTGCCCAGTAGGCCAGCAAGAGCCAGACACACAGCAGAAGCAGGGCTGCATGGTGCAGCAGTGGAAACCCAGCCTGTGGAGGTGGTGGGACTGCCTGGTAGGAAGCAAGGGGTAGTAGTACGGAGTTGAAAGGGGGGCTGGAGGGTCGGGGGAGCCAGTTGAGAGGCCAGGGACTTCATCAGAGCTGGCGGGGTGGGGGTGGGAGGTGAGATGAGCTGGTAGCCGGCGGGGGGAGGGCGGGGCGCAGCGGCACAGAAAGGGCCTTCTCTTGTATGGGAAAAATCCCTCATCCAGACCTAGTCATGTCCCGAAGGTGCTGGACCAGAGAGTTCCAACCTGTAGTTTCATTTTTTTAAACGAATAAAACTACATGATTTTAGTAAATTATAGATCGTTTGGGCCTTAAACTTCATTGTAATTTAAAATTTAGTTTTAATATAATTTATTGTCTTGTGAAAACAATGGTTTTAATCTTCACTGTTTTGGAGTAAATCGGATTTTAATTGTAGAACTGCATTTCACCTTTAATACCATCACATTTTGTACTTTGTGCTGAGAATTTTCTAATTTAGTCTCACTGTGGATAATAGACAAAAATACCACATCACAAGATGCTTTTTGAGAATTAGGACCACAAAACAAATTAAGATTAATGCTGCATGGAGTACTATGAAATATAAATAATGAAGCACAATCTATTGTCACCAGTAGGAAAGAAATTTGGACAATGTTAAATACAAAGTTAAACTTACTTAAGTCTACCATGATCTTCCTTGCATTTGTAGATAGCCTGCTGAAACTGATCCATCTCTTGAACCAGCATGATCTCTTGATCATGGACCATCCTTAATTGCTCTTTCAACTGGGCTATTTTTTTCTGTCTTTCCAACTTTTCATACTCTGAAACTTGATCAGCGCTACAACAATAGAGACACAACAATTCAGCATTTTAAAATCACAAAGAATGTACAACCATAAAAAGAACAAAAATACTGTACAATGGTTTAAAACATACATTTTAGCATTTAACAAGTTTTATTAAGCAAGCACATCCAACAATATTCAACAGCTGAAAAGCCTGTCTATTGTCTGGCCTGCATGTGGCACTTTCTAACTAAATGCAAGATCCATTTGGTATCATGACCACAAAATCTGGCTGATATCAGCTGCCTTACCTAAAACAAAACTAAACAGTTCCACAATAAACTAAGAAAAGCAGGCAATTAGACACAGAGGAGTGGTAACTTAAGCTGAATGTGACATTACATTTCATATACTTAATGAAAATAAGATACTATTTATATGACTACTGAGATGTACTTTAGACCAAATAAATATCAGAAAGGTATTGATTTACTGAATATGATAAACCTGTTTGCATGCATAATTTTTGTATCTGAAGTTAGAAATATTAATTACTGTATTTGTATTTCATATGTGTTAATTTGGGAGACCACCCACTGCTAACACTTCTGATACAACAACTGGAAAGCCAGACAGGATTGAAAATCCATAAGTGAGGACAATGAACTGTGAAAAGTCTTGACCTTCCTCTGGAGGCTCCAAATTGACTAACGTATGGACATGGTGAAACTACAGAGTCAGGTGACCAGGTCATCTGATACTAACCTCTATCTTGAACTGCTGAATTGTTCCAGGAGGAGGTGGGGAAATGAAACAAAAGATTCCCACCTTATGGAAATCTTATATAAGGCAGGAGGAGAACAAAGTTCTTCACTTTGCTTCTTCTCCAGATACTTGAAAACACATGAAAACAAAAAAGTCTCAAATAGAAAAGGAAGAACTCTGGACCCAGGCTAGCAAGATAACTCTGGCCTGAGAAGAAGTTTGAAACCCTGAAACAACATGTAGGGTTAGGAATTATTATTTGTAACTGATGTATTGAGTGACTCAAGCTTAGTTTGAATGCTTTGAATTATTTTCTTAGGAATTTGCTTTGTTCTGTTTGCTACCTCTAACTACTTAAAATACACCTTTTGTACTGAATAAAATTATTTCTTGTTTTTAACATAACCCAGTTTATGTCATTTCTATCTGGGAGGGGGCTAGAAGTTGTGCATACTTACCTCCATATTTAGGGAGAGGGCAAATTTCTTATTTTGAGTTTGTACTCCAAGCAAGGTGGACATCTGGTGCTGTGACAAGTCCCTTAAGATGAGCCTTCCCAGAGCTGATCTGTGTCCATATCATTTTGAAGCTGGGTGTAGCTCTGCCTGTGTACATGGCTGGGGGAGGCTCGTGAGTCGGGCCCAACATAACTAAGTTAAGTGGACCCAGCTGGCAGAACAGGATGACTCAGTGGTATCTCAAAGCATCAAATGACATCCCAAAGGAGTCCAACCTGTCACAGGAGGGTCTAAGAAACTCAGAATGCCAATTATGGCTATCTACTGAGCTGTGCAATATAGAACAAAGCATTTATCTATTTTTATTTCTGTAGAAACTGATCACGTTTTTTCAAGTGTTTTACCACACACACACACATACACCACAACAAAATTTTCAATATTTTTCTATTTTGCATTTTAAGCAAGATTATGCAGTAATAAAAAACAAATTATGTTTGAGCCTGGGCTCATCAGTTAACTTTCATAGTTAGATGCAGGCTCCCAGTAAAACATGGAAAGCCAGCTCTCAGGGAACAGTCTCCCCGACCCTCGTTACTGCCTCTGAAGCCTCAAAAAGCTGGTTTCCCAGATGCATCTGCTGTCCCGCATGTAACCACTGAAATTTTTCAGCAGTTATATAGTTACTTAATTACTCGCATTTTAACATTACTAGTTGGAAACTAGATTTTTTGTAAATGGAGATACTGGATCATCCAAGTCTAAAGAGCTCATTCTTTCAATAACTCAGATTTGTACTACAAACACTCTGGTCACACTCACCTAGTCTTCAGTTCTTCAATTCGTTTCCATAACTGTTCATCGTCTTTTTCTAGTTGCTTTAATTCTGTTCTAGAACGATTATAACGTGCCTATCAAGAAAATTAGTAATATATAATATATTCATTCTTATTTATTTTTGGCTTACTTGGTCTTCACGAAAGAATAAATTACACAGCTACTATTTATCTGAAGACAAACACTAATATCTGATTTACCATTTTGCAACATTGCAGCAGAAGAGTAATGCTTGAATTTCACACTAATAATTTTATCGTTCCTTTTTAAATTATGTTAATGAGGCCCCAATAGCCATTCAGTCTTTAGTTCTGTTATGAAAGATGTTCACACTACAGCCCTGATCCCACAACTGGCTCAATTCAGGTGGAAGCTTCCATGTGAATGAGTGTTTTGCCCCTATGCAACTTCTTTTGACTGGAAAACCCCTTTTAAAGATACTTCATATATTTCCTTAGCCATTTGCCACCACTATAGGAGTGTGGATTTATTCAGAAAATAAGGCACAGCTCTTACCTCAGAGGCTTGGTGACACAAAGGGTTCTTTCCTTTAGTCTTATTTTATTTTAATTTTGTTTTATAAATGACTTCCTACGTGTCACCAAGCTGCGGCTTGGCTTGCAGCTGTCCTACTCAGAGCTGACATCCTATAGTTAAGCTCCCTCAAACAACTGATTCGGTTCTCTCATGAGAAACCATTTGCTTCCAATTCCCACCCCATACCAGATCAGGTAGCCCAGTTTCACAGGTGTTTAAATCAGCCCTACCCAATCAGTCAGCTCCATGCAAAGAGCTCTGAGCCTCTGACTGAGCAGGGCTGATTAATCATCTGTGAAGCTGTGCTGCCATGCAGCTTAGAGAGAACACTGTGCCAGATGCATCTGGTTAGCTCATTAAGCAAGCCTACTTCAGGCTTCAAGTCTCCGGCAGAAAGCCCTCTCACTCCTTCTGCTCTCTCATAGTGCACTTGCATTGAAGTCTCTATGATTTCAGTGGGCCTCTGCATAGATGAAGAACACCTGGCCAGAGCTCAATGCACAACTAGGGACTTTTTCATAAATTCTAAGAACAGAAGGGATCAGTGTGATCATCAAATCTGATGACCTACATACATAGGCTATAGAACTTCCACAAAGTAAGCTGAACTACAACATATCTTCCAAAACAACACTGTTAGCACTACAAGCTTAGAAAATGTGCTTTTCCACCAACCTCAGCCTCGTTGTATGCTTTTCTTTTTGCTTGTACATCAGCTTTCAAACAAACACACTGGGGCTGCAATGCTTGTGCTTCTTCACTTATCTTCTCTAACTTATCTTGGATTGCCTTGTACTTTTCTTCTGCTTCATTTAATTTGACCTTATAGCAAAACAGAGAGAATGTATGGATTTACATAATTAAACAAAATATTTTATTTCCACAACCCTTTAACCAGGAGAATCTGACACAAACTTGAAGCTAGCTATTTGAGGTGATTTCCCCACCACCACAAACAAATTTCAGTGAAATCAGAAGCAGTGTGCCAGCTAAGCTTCATGGCAGCACAGCTTCACAGGTGACTGATTAACCAGCTCCGCCCAGTCTGAGGCTCAGGGCTCCCTGCAGGAAGCTGACTGACTGGACAGGGCTGATTAATCACCTATGAAGCTGTGCTGCATTGCATCTTAGAGGGAACACTGATCAGAAGATATAAATAAGTTAACCCATGGAGCATATAAAAAGTAGTTATCCTTTGAGTTGAAAAAAAATGCTTTGTTGTTTTTAATGAAGGCTGACAAAATTTACTTCATTTGAGTTACCAAATATGGGGTTTGTGAGAAAATTGAAAGTATATTGGGCTCTGCATATTCTTAACACTAGAAACCAGAAACTCCGAGAAAAAGAAGTGTCTCAAGTAGATTCACAAGGTAACTAATTCCTTTAATAAAGAACTGGGTCTAGAGCACTTGTGACTGATTAGCTGCCTCCCAGCTGAAGTTAAAGGAAGGCACCTGGGACATATAAAATAAATATAGGGAGGAGGAAATGATAATTTCCTCAAAAAAGCAAGGAAACACGCAGAGAAGAACTGCCTGAGAATACAGGCAGTCCCTGGGTTACGTACAAGATAGGGACTGTAGGTTTGTTCTTAAGTTGAATCTGTATGTAAGTCAGAACTGGCGTCAGCCGCTGCTGAAACTGATCAGTTTCAACCGCGGCTGAATCTGGATGCCAGTTCTGACTTACATACAGATTCAACTTAAGTAACCCAGGCGCCCCCAAGTCAGCTGCTGCTGAAACTGATCAGCAGCTGATTCCAGGAAGCCTGGGGCAGAGCAACTCTGCCTTGGGCTTCCTGTAGTCAGCCGCTGGTCAGTTTCAGCAGCAGCTGACTTGGGGACGCCTGGGGAAGAGCAGCTGGGGTGCTGCTGGGTTGCTTCAGTAGCGCGGCTCCTCGGCGCTAGTGGAGCAACCCAGCAGCACCGCAGCTGCTCTGCCCCAGGCGTCCTGATTCAGCCGCTGCTGAAACTGACCAGCAGCTGCTGAATCAGGACGCCTGGGGCAGAGCAGCTGGAGTGCTGCCGGGTTGGTCTGGAGCAGCGCTGCGGGACCAACCCGGCAGCCCCCAGCGGCTCTACCCCAGGGGTAGGCAAGAAAAGCCTGGTCTGCTGGGAGGGGGGGGGCACTAGCTGCTTCCCCCCCCCCCCAGCAGACCAGGGAGACGGGGTGGCGGGACCGCCCAAGTCCTCCACGGCTTTGCTCCATCTCCTTGGTCTGCTGACCTGGGAGACGCGGAGCAAAGCCGCAGAGCACGCGGGTAGCGGGACAGTCCAGGCGCGCCGCGGCTGTCCCACTGCTGGCGTGCTCCGCGGCTTTGCTCCCCGTCTCCCTGGTCTGCAGGGAGACGGGGAGCAAAACCTTGGAGCACGCCCGCAGCAGGACAGCCCAGGCGCGCCGTGGCTGTCCCACTGCGGGCGTGCTCCGAGGCTTTGCTCCCCATCTCCCTGGTCTGCTGGTCGGGAGACGGGGCGCAAAGCCGCGGAGCACGCCCGCAGGTGGACAGCTCAAGCGCGCCCGGGCTAACCCGCTGCGGGCGTGCTCCAAGGCTTTGCTCCCCGTCTCCCTGCAGAGCAGGGAGACGGGGAGCAGCTTTTCTCGCCCCGGAGGATGGGGGCGGCGGATCGCAGCGCATCTGGGTGTCCCGCTGCTCCCGTCCTCCGGGGCGAGAAAAGCCCTGTTCGTAACTGCGGATCCGACATAAGTCGGATCCGCGTAACTCGGGGACTGCCTGTACACACTGAATGAGCAAGGAGAGGGGCAGATGAAAGCTCTCTGACAATCAATCAGGAAGGATCCTAGCCTGATGACCTTCCTCGCATAGACAGCCAGTGCGAACAGATTGAAATGGAGTGAGATTTGGACTGTGTTTGGGGCAGAAAAGTCATGAGCCTGGTCATTTTCCCAGATGGCAGCCTAAGAGTGTTGCTTTGGAACCAGTGCAGAAAAGGAACTGCTCATTGACTCACAGGCAGGGAACTGACTCTGAGGGGAATTCTCTCCCCTCCCCCCCAAAAAAGGCCACTTTTTTTCAAAAAACAAACAAACCATGTAGTCAAGACATACCCTAAATAGCTAGACAAGGTGAAACGGAGATGGATGCAACGACTGTGCCCCAGTCTACTATAAGAAACGTCCCAGATGGTGGTTGCCTTACTAAAAGTAGTTTCCAAGTACATCTATTTCTGTGCCCTTCATTCTTGTGGTTTTACTTTTTTTTTTTAATTTTAGGATATGTTCTCATCTCTGTGGCACAGAAGACCCATTGGGAGAGGTGCATGAAACTGATCAAACACTAAGTGCTGAGGAAGGTAATAAACAAACCAAACCAATTACTGTAATAACAGTGAGCAGTGCTATGTGGCATGTTAAAGACTAAGGTTTATTTGGGCATAAGTTTTGTGGTTAAAAATCACTTTGTCGGATACATTTTTTTCCCCCATAAAAGGTTAGTCTTTAAGGTGCCACAAAAGTTCTTGTTGTTTTTGCAGATAAAGATTAATATGGCTACCCTCTGAGATTCGTGATAAGTGTACAAAATATTACAGACAGAAGTGACATTAAGATGACGGCCTTTTAAGACTACCGAAATACTCCATGTGAAAAAGTAACTAAAATTGTCCTTTTAAAAAATGTATATTTGGCTCATATGTAATCTTCAATGATAAGGAAGTGCTTTGCTGTGTTGGGGGGCGGAGAGATGAGGGATTTTAATGGACCCATAACCCCACACAAAAACCATCAATGTTTTGCATATCCAGGATGGAACAGATTTTCTATGTGCATTATCTGAAAAGATGATTCATCAGGTCCCTCTGTTGACACATCTGAAAGTTCCAGTGTCATGAAAGATTAATTTAGTCTCTACATGAGTCAAGGAATTATTTGTCTGTAAAATAAATATGCCTTTAATCAGCAGACTCTGGCTCTCAATTTGCTTATGCTGACTTAACATAACGGACAAATGTTATTCACGTTGTTTAATACACTACTGGAAGGCACTCAGATACTATTGTAATAAGTATTGTATAAGAATCTACATAGAAGAAAATTAAATGTAACATTCAAATAACCAATTTTGAATAGGCCAGTGATGAATATCTTAACTTGGTTCTCAGTGATCTACATAATCTCCTAGAAAGTCATTGAGTGAATCAACAAAACAAAAAACTTTATGATTCAGTTTGCTCTGTGTGGTTGCTATCTTCTCATCCTGGTGTTGGTCCTCAATGAACTGGACTGACACACACTGGAAGGGTCAACGAGCACTAACCTGATCATGAAAATTCAGACTGCTAATCAATAGTCTATAAATAACGATAGCTATTTAGATATGACTCTTTAGGCTACAACAGGAAGAAACTGAGTAGACAGCTCTGATAATCTACTTAACAATGGACATTTATAAATGTAATTAAACTGATTTCCCAGCTCCTCTAGAACAAAGACACCGAATAGTCTGGGAGCAATTCAAGGGCATGCTTGTAACAGCAAAGTAAGGAAGGAGTCTACTGACTAGTAAAAATACACAGAATCAGAATTTAAATGATGTCACTCTCTGTGACATGGCGGGGAGGCTTGCTGTCCATCCATCTACCTCCCAACTTAAAGTATTCTGCTGGTAGAAATTTTGATAAAATGTCACCAAGAAATGGGTTGAAAGGATATTCAAAAGCCCTTTCATCCCTAAACACAATGGTATCAAACAATAAACCTGGAACAAATTATATACATAAGAATTTTTTTTTTTTTAAATCAGCTTTTTAAATTATAAATTAACACATGCATGTCAAATATGCTATCCTCACAAAGTTACCTTATGGCCCTTTATTAACAGTACTGTCTTATTAGTTAACACTAAGGATAGGGTACCCGATCAACTTGACTCACTCCTTTCATTTATAATCATTTGTAACATTCAAAGAGTTAATTTTCCACCATCAACGTAAAAGCAGCAGTTCAATAATATTGATTATCAGCTTTATTTATTATGAGATTTCACTGCAATACGCTCTCATATTAAACATAAAATTAACATGTTGTTTAAAACAACCATACCTGCCATTCCTTTAGCTTCTGGTCATGCTTATCAGTACGTCCTTCCTCATTATCAATACTGACTTTGATTGGTTTCATTTCTTTTTCAGTTTCATTCACCTAAAATGTTAAAAAATGTCAAGTATTTATCACATCATTCAAGATAGTTTGAAGATAAATTAATTTAAGTGAACTTTAGTTCAAGAAAGATATTCTAACAAGAAATTTACCACTGCCCAAGCCATTTTGTGTTTCAAATCCTCTAGATTGTTTTGCATTTCACTCACGAACGCAATACTTTTGTAACGTTCCTCTTTCTCGACTAAGTCCTGCCTACGTTCTTGAAGAAGCTAAAAAAAAGGAAAAGATTCAAATGTTAAGGGTATATGAAGAACTACTGTTCTAATTTGGAATTTTAGAAGGATAATTTTTAAAAATTTAAATTGACTCAGAATAATCAATTTAAGAAATCCAGTTAAATCATGTGACAAGTTGATAGTTAATTTACGCTGCAACTGCATTTCAGAATGAGTAATATCTGTATTTCTTATATTATTTCAGTGCCCTTGAGTGTAGTAACTGCAATCTTTACATACCCCTACTCCTTGTTCTATCTGGTCATGAGTTCTTGACTTAGTTTCCATAATGTATGAATAATCAGTTTTCATCTGCTCCAACTGGGTTGCTTTCATAAAGAACTAAAACCAAAGAAGAGAGAGATACAAATTTCTGCTTTGTAAGACTGTGTAAAGTGTATGTACGTATTTTTTTTTAATTTGTTAAAACATGCACCCATACAATATTCTGATCATCCTGAACAGTAAGCATTAAAATATTGCATTAAACACCACAGACCACATCAAATCATAAAACCCTGCAATAGCACAACAAATAAAATAACTATAAAAAGAAACTAACCTCCCTATACTGTCTCCATAGCCCCACAGCATCATTACACAGACCTACCATAGCCATCTCATCACAGGACCGGAAGTAAAAGTAAGCTTTGCAATAGTTCTGGAGACGGTCAAATTCAGAGTAACTCTTTTTCAAAAAAAATTTCAAATGCCACTTGTAAATTCTTTATACAAATTTAAAACAAACATACTTAAATCATATTTTTCTAACTATAATGCTGCTTTCCCTCAATTGCATGCAACAATTTCACAAGTTTTAAAAACTAAAAATTACAACAGGAACTGTATTCTGCAACATTTTATCCAAATGCCATAGATCCTGCTTAACTTACCTTGTATTTGTCACCTTCATTTTTAGACTGTAAGAAGTGCTTGCTCATTTCTTGCGTTAAAACAGACACAGGATTATCCACCTATAACAGCAAATAATTTATAAACAAAATAAGTATTTTAAACTCAGTTAATATTAATGAAAGCACATCAACAGAAAAGGGAAATGAAGTCTCTATTTTTCCTAGATTCCTTTGATAAATGCATTAGGTCATGATCTAGATGAGCCACATCAAAGGAGAAAAAAGAGTTCAGTCTTCTTGGTCATTAAATCATTAATTAATAGCGCAGTCTTCTAAAGGCAGCACACACTAAGGTAAAAGAGTAGTACCACTGTGGCAAGAAGGGTTTAAGACATGAACACTGGGTTACTAAGAAATGAAATGAAGGTAAAAATGTACGTGTGAAGAGGTGGTGTTAGATATATGGTTTGGTATAATTAAATAGACTATACTAAACAGCTATGGAGTGTCATGATTTATCCAGAATTCTATATGAGAGAAGTAGAGATAAGACTACACTTTCAGGTCCATGACTCATACAACACATCCCCAAAATTATTCTTGGCATGGAAATTCCAATAAAATCAGTACAAAATTTATTATGTTAAGTTTAAGGCTGCTAATTAACTGCAGTTAATGCATGCAATTAATTCAAATTAATTGTGATTTAAAAATTAATTACAATTAATCACAGTTTTAATTGTACTGTTAAACAGGATACCAAATTAAATTTATGAAATATTTTTGCGTGTTTTTCTACATTTTCCAGTATATTGATTTCAGTTACAATAAAGAATGTAAAGTGTATGGTGCTCACTTTATTATTTTTATAACAAATATCTGCACTGTAAAACAAAATAAACCGTATTTTTCAGTTTGCCTTTTACAAGTACCATGATGCAATCACTTTATCATGAAAGCGAAACTTACACATGTAGAATTTTTGTTACATAACTGTACTCAAAAACAAAACAATGCAAAACTTTAGAAACCACAAGTCCTCTGAGTCCTACTTCCTATTCAGCCAATCATTAAGACAAACAAGTTTGTTATATTTACAAGAGATAATGCTTCCAGAATCTTATTTACAATGCCACCTGAAGGCGAGAACAGCGGTTTGCATGGCACGTTCATAGCCACCATTGCAAGGTATTTTTGTTCTAATACATTAAACGTTCAGATACAGAGGTAGTAGTGCTGAGGTGCAGGAGGGAGCAGGTACATGCAGGGAGTCAGCTTAAAAGCCAGAACTCCCCGCGCATCAGCTCCTACATAGCTGCCCCCATGTGTAAATGTGTGACTACTGAAAATTTCAGCAGTTACAGGTTTACCCGCATTTCAACATCCTTATATGTATTACTGTGCACTAATTCTTTCCTGAATCACTTAGAGCAGGGTTTCCCAACCTATGGGTCAGGATCCAAATATGGGTCACCATTATATTTCAAAAGGGTCGCCAGGTGTCTCCCCAGGTGGCTCCACCTTCCCTCCTCCCCATTTTTGAATTGCCTTGGGTCACCAAATCTTCCTGAATTGTCAAAATGGGTCCCCATCTGGAAAAGTTTGGGAACCGCTGACTTAGAGGATGAAAATTAAACAAAAAGGTCTCTACTAGAACAGAATGATATTCAGACCCTAAATAAACAAAATATTGTAATGAAACTAAACAAAATATTATAATGAAATCTAATTACATTAGAACCTCAGAATTACTAACACCTTGGGAATGGAGGTTGTTTGTGACTTTGAAATGTCTGTACCTCTGAACAAAACAATATGGTATTTTTTTCAAAAGTTTACAACTGAACATTAACTTAACACAGCTTTGATACTTTATTATCCAGAAGAAAAATGCTATTTTCCTTTTATTTTCTTTAGTAGTTTACGTTTAACATAGTACTGTACATCTTTTTGATTACTTGTTTCTGCTGGTGCCTGATTGCATAGTTATGTGTCTAAATGAGGTGTGTGGTTGACTGACCAGTTCATAACTCTAGTGTTCATAATTCAGAGGTTCTACAGTCTGGATGAAATAACAGAAATCAACATGTTAGCTGGGAATTCCCGTAACTGCATGCCTGAATCCTAAACACCGGGTCACATGTGGCTTGCTTATTTTGCTTATCCAAAATCCATGACAAATTTGTATTCTGAGAAGGAGGAGTTACTCACTACGTGCAGCAATGGTAGTTCTTCGAGATGTGTGTCCCTGTAGACGCTCCACTCTGGGTTCTGGTGCATCCTCACATTGGCAACCGGAGACTTTTCTAGCAGTTTCCGCCGCGCACGTGCCGTGGCACCCCCCTGTGTTGTTGGTGTCCGTTAGACACGCGCGCAGTGCGGTCCCTCTGTTCCTTCTCTACTCATGCTGTTAGAGCATGGGGCTCCAAAGCAGGGGAAAGAGGGAGGGTAGTGGAGCACCCACAAGGACACACATCTCAAAGAATTACCGTTACTGCACAAGGTGAGTAACTCCTTCTCCTTCGAGTGGTGTCCCCCCCCGGGTGCTCCACTCTGGGTGACTACACAGCAGTTGTTGGCCCGTGGAGGTGGGTTTGGAGCCCTGCGTTGGTTACTGAGGATAGTACTACATGTCCTGCTGCCATAGATGATGCAATGGAAGAGGAGAGAGTGTAATGCTGTGCAAATCTATGGTCTAATGACCACATGGTGGCGTTACAGAGGTCCTGAAGGGGAACATTGCTGAGGAAAGTCATAGTGGAAGACACTGCCCTGGTGGAATAAGCTTTGATGACTCCGTGTAGGTACTTATTATGGAGGGTATAGCATGTGTGGATACATAAGGAAATCCACTTAGATTCTCTGTGAAGAGACTGCTTGTTCCTGGGATCGTTCTGCATAAGACAGGAAGAGCCTAGGGGATGTTTGCCAGGCTTTTGTCCGGTAGATGTAGAATGCAAGTGCTCTGCGGACATCGAGGGTGTGCCAGGCAACGTCCATGGGATCAGCATGCATCTTGGGAAAAAAAGGCAGGTAAGTATATGGGTTCGTTGATGTGGAAGGGGGAAGAACTTTGGAGAGGAACTTAGGGTGGGGTCAGAGTGTAACTCTGTCCTTGGTGAATACTGTGTACAGCGTATCTGCCATCAGGACGGTGAGCTCGCTCACTCTCATGCTAGAGGTTATTGCGACCAGAAAGGAGACGGTCATCGATAGGTATGACCAGGAGCAAGTCGCTAGCGGCTCAAAGGATGGTTTTGTCAAGCTCTTAAGTACGTGAGTCAGGTCCCAGATAGGAACTGGTCGACGAACGGGTGGAAAAGAATTTTGTAGACCTTTAAGGAATCTCCTGGTGATCAGATTGGCAAGGAAAGAAGCACCTTCTTCGGTGCGATGGAAAGCTGCTATGGAAGCTGCATGTACTCGGATAGTATTACGAGTGAGGCCCGATTGCTTAAGGTGTAAAAAAGGTCTAGTAGGAGGGGGAGAGGGACAGTCTCTGGGGATGTAGTGTGAGATCGTTTGAGCCAGTGGGAGAATCTCTTCCATTTGTAAAGGTACATTTTCCTGGTGGATTGTCTCCTACTGTTGATCAGTATTTCCTTCACTCTTTCTGAACAGGTGTTTTTGGCATTTTGGAACCATGAAGGAGCCAGGCGTGGAGGTGAAGTTTGTGGGGTTCTGGATGGAGATTCTTCCCATGATACTGGGAGAGGAGGTTGCGCTGAGGCAGGAAGGCACATGGATCTGCGATTGTCATTCTGTGGAGATAAGGATTCCATGTTTGCCTGGAACACTCTGGTGAAATAAGTATCACTCGAGCTTGGTCTCTTCTGATCTTGCTGATGACCTTGTGGAGATTGGAAAGGGTGGGAATGCATAGAGGAGGTGTGCATCCCACCTGATGGAGAAAGCTGCTCTGGAACAATAAAGGTGACACTTCCGGATGTTTCTGGTGGCAAAGAGGTCTATGTCTGGCTGACCCCATTGGCGAAATACGTGATTAAGTGCATGCTTGTCTAACTCCCATTCGTGCTGGTTGTAAAACCTGTGACTTAGGGCATCTACCACAACCCTGAGTACCCCAGTACACCTGGAAGGTAAGACGCAATCGGGGTAACCTGGTGAGTCAGGCACCAATTCCATAAGTTGAGGGCCTCCACACATAGGGACAGGGATCGTGCACCTCCCTGCCGATTGATGCAATACATGCACGTGGTTTTGTCTGTCATTACGGTGATGAACTTGCGGACTATATGGGGTAGGAAATGTTGGCATGCATAACTGTACCACTCGTAGTTCTAGAAGGTTGACATGAAACATTTGCTCTGTACAGGACCATTTGCCTTGGGCTGTGATGGTTCCCAAATGGGCTCCCCAACCAAGGACTGATGCATCGGTCTTCAAAGTAAGTGTGGGGGTAGGTTGTTGGAATGGCACTCCAGCTAGCACATTGTGTGGATTCATCCACCACTGAAGGGAGTTGAGGACCCATGGTGGAATGGTAACTAGCTTAGAGAGAGAGTCTCTGGATGGCATGTAGGTTGTGGCTAGCCAAGACTGTAGGCATCTCATGTGGAGCCTTTCTAGCCTGACAACGAACACTATGGATGCCATGTGTCTGAGAAATTTCAGCCATTTGCGAACTGTAATGGCCGGGGTCACCTGTGCCACTGCGATGAGGTTGCACAGGGAATCAAACCTTTGTGCGGGTAGCGTAGCCTTTGCCACCACAGTGTTGATGAGAGCTCCTATAAACTCCAACCTCTGCATTGAGTGGAGCGTGGACTTAACATAGTTCATGTGAAACCCAAGATTGAGCAGGAAGTTCGTAGCAGTACTGATCCTGCTCTTCATTTCTTGGAAAGACACACCCTTTATCAGGCAATCATCTAAGTATGGAAATATCATGATCCCGTGACACCATAGTGAGGCCATTACAACTGACAGAGTTTTGGAGAACACTCTGAGGGCCGTTGAAAGGCCAAAGGGGAGCACTCTATATTGGTAATATTGGTGGCACACTATGAATCGTAAAAAGCGTCTGTGTGCGGGATGAATTGTAATGTGGAAGTACACATCCTGGAGGCTGAGAGCTGAAAGCCAGTCTCCTTGATCTAATGAAGGGATTATTGTTGCCACGGTCACCATCTTGAATCAGTGGTAAGCGATGTATTTGTTGAGTTTTCTTAAATCCAGTATAGGCCTCCATCCTCCACTCCTTTTCTGCATTAGGAAATAGGTTGAGTAAAGCCCTCGACCCTGAAACTCTGTTGGTTCCTGTTCTGTGGCACCCAATCGTAGGAGATGAAGCACCTCTTGCTCGAAGAGGGTCTCGTGAGAGGGGTCCCTGAAAAGGGACGGGGTGGAAGGGTGGGTGGGAGGCAGAAAGGTAAAGGGGATGGCACAGCCATGTTGAATGAGTTCTAAGACCCATTTGTCCGATGTTATTTGAGCCCACTGCTGAAAAAAGGGCGGAGACGGTGGTTGAATTGTGGGTAGTTTGTTGGTAATGTGATTGTAAGTGAGGTGGCTTTGGCTTTTTGGCTCTAGACCAAATCTTCAAATCTGTTGTTTGGATGTCAGTGGTTGGGTAGATGCCAAGTGTAGTTGCTGCTGGCACTGTGGTCTGCGATGTGGTCTTTGTTTTTGGTGGAAGTCATACCTGGGTTGTTGTCTGTATGGCTCTCTTGGTCTTTGGTAGTTGTTATACCTGGTTCTTTTAAATGGGGGAGTATATTCTCAGGATGCGGGAGTCCTTCTTGGAATGCAGTACTTCATCCATTTTTGCAGCGAATAGATTAGTTTTATCGAAGGGTAAATCCTCGACTTTCTGCTGTAGTTCTCTCGGGACCCCAGATGCCAGGAGCCATGATATTCTACACATCACAACAGTTGATGTTGTGATCCATGCCACCTTATCCACTACATCCATTGCGGACTGAAGGGTGGTACGAGAAACTGTATGGTCCTCTTGCATGATGCTGAGAAGTACCGGTCTTTTGTGCTCTGGTAGGTGCTGCGTAAGCTCTTGCAGTTTTGAGTAGCTGGAATGGTCACAGTCTGTGACAGCGGTGTAATTTGCTGCTCTGAGGAGCAAGGTAGCAGAGGAGTATACTTTATGATACATAATGTCAATTTTTTTATTATCCTTGTCGTATGCTGTCGACCTGATGTTAGGCTGTCTGGGTTTGTGTCTGACCGAATCAACTACCAGTGAATTTGGTGGGGGATAAGTAAAAAGGAAGTCCATTCTTTTTGGTGGAATAAAATATTTGTGGTCAGCTCTTTTGTTGGTTGGAGTAATGGAAGTGGGGGTCTGCCAAATGGTATCTGCTGGGTCCATAATAGCTTCGTCCAGAGGGAGTAGTATTCTGAAAGTGTTAGGAAGCTGTAGTGTTCACAGAAGGCGGTACTGTTTTTCCTGTACCTCTTGTAGGTCACGCTCCTATGCCAGAGCTACTCTTTTAAAAAGATCTTGCAACTTTTTAGAGTCATTCCCTGATGGTGGGGTATTGGTGGGGACCTGTCCTCGCCATCTGACAGAGTCCTCTACGTCAGAATGAGCAGGGGAATTAGGTTCTGTAGCTGAAGTCATAAGTTGAAGGGAAGCAGGTGGTGGTCTGGATAGTGTGGAAGGAGCAGCGTGGTGCCTCTCCTTAGGGGGATGTGAGCCCCATCCTGGTTGCCACTGTCCAGCGTATGGCAGTGGCGGGTAGTTGTAATGTTGCACATACCATGGTAGGGGTGGTGGCGGTGGCAGGTACAAAAATCTTGCCCAGGCTGCCAAGAAGGAGGTCTGTGGGCAAGGCTGGAATGTTGGGAGGAGAATCTACTCCGAGGGTCGGTGCCCACTTCGCATGGGGAACGTGAGCGGTTATATGATCTACGTGAGCGCACCTACTAAATGGAGGATCCTGGTGATATCGGTGCCATTGGCGTGTGACTCCTGGCTGGAGATTCAGGTTGTGAGTGCTCGAGACGGTGCCAAGGTCTGAGGTTTGCTCGGTGCCAATGGTGTTGGCGGCGCTGTCTGACCTGGAGATGGCATCTCGGCATGGGGCCTCTTAGGCAACAATGCAGATGCCAACTGAAGATATCTCGGTGCCGAGCGGTCCCTATGGTCCCCTTGCGGTGTGGTTGGTACCAACAGTGCCACTTGCCTTTGCTTGGGCTCTGAGTGTGCTCTTTTATGCGGTACCGACATCTTGGACTGTGCTGTGCCCCATGTGCTAGGCCTATCCACGTTGCTGACCCTTGCGGCTGTCAGTGCCAAGGGTAAAGATCGGGCTGGAGACAGATGTGTTTTTGAGAGAGCGCGCCAGAAGAAGTAGAGGGATGAATTATGTCCATACCTTTCGGCTGGGAAACAGATTTTGGGCCTGCTGGGGTGTCCTCTGAAGACGGTTGGAGAGACTTCTCATAAAATAAGGTCTTCAGCCTATTGGCTCAGTCACGGCATGCTCTGGCAGTCAATTTTGAGCAGTGGGGGCATTTTTGTGTCTGGCGTGACTCCCCAAGGCACTTTACATACTTGGAGTGCCTGTCAGAAGCAGGCATAGCATCCCAGCACGACTTACAGCTTTTGAAGCTGGGGTATCCCAGCAAGAGGCACGGTGAAAAGCGGCAGGCCGCGAAGAAAAAAAATTGGGGGGAAGGGATACTGGAGCAGAGTAGGGGACTAAAACTTGGAAAAGTGAGGTAACTGAGGGCAATAACAGGTTTTTCTGCTGGTTGGTTTTTTTGGGGGGGCGGGGGGATAGGAAGGTGGAGAGAGGTAGGCTCTATCTGCTGCCGAGGACAGCAGAGAAGGAATTGAGGGACCGCACCCCATGCGTGCGCCTAACAAACACCAATGACACAAGGGGGCGCCATGGCATGTGCGCGGCAGAATCTGCTACAAAAGTCTCCAGTCACCGGCATGAAGACGCACCAGCACCCAGAGCGGAGTACCCACGGAAACACCACTCAAAGGAGAATTAAAGTTTTCTGTTTTTCCTTTACAAACCTGAGTTTCTAGCCACTACTACTAAGACATTGAATGTCAACTGATGCAGCACTGTATTAGTATAAAAGTACTGAGGAGTCCGGTGGCCCCTTATAGACTAACTGAAGTGTAGGAGCATAAGCTTTCGTGGGCAAAGACCCACTTCGTCAGATGCATGTATCACTACATGCATCTGACGAAGTGGGTCTTTGCCCACGAAAGCTTATGCTCCTACACTTCAGTTAGTCTATAAGGTGCCACAGGACTCCTCGTCGCTTTTGCAGATTCAGACTAACACGGCTACTCCTCTGATATAAAAGTACTAATACCCTCAGTCATGCTTTTTTATAAAAAAAATGTTCAGTTTGCCTTACAAGCAAAAGTATTAAATTATGATGAACTGTAACAAATATATCAGCAATTACCTGTATATTAAAGTGATCAAGTATTGCAGTGAGTTCTTCTTTCTTAGAAGAAATTAATGTCCCTAAAGGCATAAAATGAAATAAAAAGCTCACATCAGTTTATATTCAAAATTATAGGTAATTACAAAAAATATCCTGCTATACTAAACGAACCACTGTATTCAGAATCTTTGTACAAAATATGCCTTGTGAGACAGCACCTGAAAACTAATAGCTCACTAGTCAAAAATAAGACACTGAAACATATATGGCAACATTGTATATTTGAACTGAAAATATGACTGAAATGTGCAACCAGACAGGTCAGGCGAGTGGCAATCAGTTTCTCAAAACAAAAGACAACCTGCCATCTCTGGTCAGGTGTCAAATTTGATTAGCAATAACCTGTCAAGTAGCCATTTTTTGGTAATGCAGCGGAACAGGAAGAGAACAATATACATTTCAACAAACAATATGGATGCTCTTTCACTAAGAGCAGGAGTGGGGAACCTCAGGCCTGGGGGCCAGATTCAGCCTGGAGGCTCAGGGCTCCCCCCAACACTGGGGAGCCCGTGCTGATTTTCCGGCCCCACAGCTGCCTCCCTATGGGTCTGGAGCACACAAAATCTACTAGCCTGGGCCCCCTAGTCTCTAATTTGTGAGGGGAATGTCTTTCTCCTTCTCACTCAGGGGCCATGTCAGTGAGGGTGGGTTTGTTTGGTTTTTTGCTTCTCACTTGTGTGTGGCCCTTGACTGATTTTTCTGTGGGTCAGTGGCCCCCAACCCAATAAAGGTTCCCCACCTCGATCAAGACTTCTATGTCTCTGTCCTCAGAGTGGAAAGGAACTTTATCTAGGGGTAATGCTCAATAAATGCATTTCATAGAGTGACCAGATTACAAAAATGAAGCGTATACCCCTTCTTCTGCTTCCCTCAGGACCCTCTCTTCCCCCCTCTCACCCCCCATCTATCTTTCTCACTCTTTTATTTAAGTTGACAAAGGACCCAGCTTTTGGGAGGGGTTCAGACCTGAAATTTCGGTGGGCTATGTTGCTGAGAACCTGTGATAAGGATTAAGGATGTAAGAAGTTGGTTAAAAAGGTAACCACATAACTGCTAAAAATCTTAGGAGTTACATGCTCAGGCTCTGCAGCATAAAGCTTATTTAAGCTTTATGCTGCAGAGCCTGCAATGAAGCCTCCCTATGAGTAGAGATGCCAGCTTCTGCTGGCCCCACTCCCAAGGAGGTAGCTTCCCTGCTGCAGCAAAGCCACCTCCCCAGAAGCCAGGCTGGCAGGGGCTGCTGGCCCCGCTCCTGGGGAGGTTTCGCTGTGGGATCTGCAGCTGGGACAGAGCCTTCCAGCTTCTAAAACTGCAAAAGGGGGGTAATATGGGGGGAGAGAGGCTGGGGAGAGGGGTGTTTATGGAGCTGACTGCCCAAGTGGGCAGAATTTAACTGATAATATTAACCAATAAGCACCACCTTATCTCCTAGAGTTTAACCTTAGCTCCTAAAACTCTAACAACCCTAGAAGGGTTGGAACAATGTTTAGTTTAAGTCTTAGTTACTACTAGTCCCTTGTTTTATCTGTGTTTCCTTTGTAATAATTTCTGACTAACATCTTATACTTGTACTGTCTTCAAACAACTTTTTGCAGTTAAAGTATAAAGCAAGTTTATTTAATCAAAACTGATCTACTGATTTGGTTCAAATGAATTGTTTGGGTAACTCCAGTTAAAAATCAAACTGCCCCTTACAAGAGCAACAAACCTCTGATATTTGAACCATCCAGGAGAGGACTACACAATGCAGAACAAATGTTTTTGTGAAAATTCATGACTGGGAATGTGTTGAGGTCTCCCTGCAAGCGGCAACCAAGGATGGAGTGCAGTGCGGCTAGCAAGCAACAGTTATACTGACACTCAGGATGTGACCCACACTGGTTGCTGGCACCACATACAGGGACTATAGAATAGTTGAGTAACCAATAAGAATTCATGAGGTTAATTAACTATTCAATTAACCAATATTTAACATCCCCAGTTCATTGCCTCATGGGAAGTACCCAATCCTTCACAAACAAATGAAAGACAGCATAGATATGAAAGTATTTTATAAAAATGAAAATATAGTATTGCCAAACCTGTTTTGCTTTTGAGTTTATAACTACGACTTCCATCCATGTTAATGTGTTGATTCACAGTAATAGAACTGCCATATACATCTGGTTTAAATGCATCTTTACCTCGGTTTCTTAATGTTATTGAAACATCTGCAGAACTAAAATAAATATTAACTTCAAAAGGAGTTTGAGGCATTCAAGATAAAGAAATATACCTTTCAACAATAGATTTTCAACTCCTGTTTAGGCCACAAGCAACAGACGTGGCAGGGGAAAAATTTCCCCGCTGGTCTTCTGTCCGAGAAAAAAAGAAAATACTGGACATTTTGCATGTCCAGTATCATCATCATCTTTTTTTTTTTTAAACTGGACAGAAGACACAATTACCGGACTGTCCCGGTAAAACCCAGACTCCTGGCAACCCTAGTACAGGATCATTATGGCTCCTACTACATTTAAAATGCAGAGCCACAGTGATCCAGAGCTGGCACAAGCCAGGACTGCTCAGTCCTGGCTCACGTCGGCTCCAGGAGCTACCCCCGCCACAAATCTGCAGAGCAGCCCTTACCAAATAATTGTGTAGTTGATACAAATTCTATCAACTACTTGATTAACCAAATAACCACTCTAACATCCTTATATCAGAGGCAGCAATGCGGGGGAAGGCAGCTCCGCGGAAGCTGGCATGTGCGGAGAGCCAACTCCTCACATGCACCAGCTCCCGCCTCCAACCTTGCTAACTTGCTACAGAGGTAGCAAAGGGAGAGGGTGCATGTAGTCATTAAGATTAACTGATAATACCAGGCTTATCAATTTATCATTCAAATGACTACATGCTAACATCCCTAGTATCATTGTAAAACATAACACATTACTTAAAGCCTTTTCAAATGTTAATAGAAAATCTAAATATATGTAAAAGCATAGGCTGCAGACTGGCAATGATGTAGGAATTATAGTGATTACATTTCAAATTAATTTGAAAAACATAGTAATTTCAGATATCACGCTGAAGTCTAACCTGCTAATTTTTGTTATTTTAAAACCACATATTTCTATACTTTTAAAAATGTTTTTCATCCTGATGTTCTATAAAAGGCCAAATAAAGCAAAAAGGAAAACTAAGAACTTTAACTTAGTGGACCAAACTAACTTTAACATCAAACTAACTTCTGAAACTCATGTATACACAGTTTCACTTACGTCTGTCCATCTTTCACAAATACTTTCAAAGAAGATCCTCTGTTAGTTGTGGTAGCTTTTCCCCCCAGGCCAACAATAAGAGCAGTTAATACAGCACTCTTCCCACCTGAAAAAGCAAATAAACAGTTGTTATAAAACAGTTCTGTCTTCTATCTACACAGTTCAATTACAGAGTATATACTTTTAGCCAAACTTGCACATCTCAGTAAGACTAATAAAACTGAAAATAAACTTCAAGAATATTTATTGTAAAAGACATGATATGCATACACACCACTCATTCCAAGTGGGCAAAATATTGACTGCTTTTCCTGTTTTTATTCCATTAAAAGCTTTCAGAGCTCTGTATTGACAGATGGCAGAACAAGGAGCAATGGTCTCAAGTTACAGTGGGGGAGGTCTAGATTGGATATTAGGAAAAACTATTTCACTAGAAGGGTGGTGAACTAATGGGTTACCTAGGGAGGTGATGGAATCTCCGTCCGTAGAGGTTTTTAAGTCTCATCTTAACAAAACCCTGGCTCGGATGATTTAGTTGGGATTGGCCCTGCTTTGGGCTGGGGGCTGGACACAATGACCTCATGACGTCTCTTCCAGCCCTATGATTCTATGAATTTATTCACATTGAGTTGAAAAGAATCTCTCTAATTTTGTCTCCCAACGTTAATAAGTAACGTAAAGTTCAAGTAGTCAATCTCCAGAATTGGGAAAGTACTGGAGGTGTTCCTGTATTTTTTTTTCAAAATCATAGTAAAAGATTTTACAGAACAACAACAAATTTTCAAAGATCATCATTTTAAGTACACGACACCCTCCGTACTCTGGGAATGGCAGCAGAATGACATGCTCTGCCCAGGATTTCCCCCTGCTATTCCCATAGCGGCAAGGGGCAGTGCCTGGGAGCAGCAGGGAATGTAGTGTACCAGGTAAGTGCCGTACCAGCATTCCCCCTCACTCTCCTGCTGGCCCAGCAAAATCTTTAATCTGGCAAAACCTGTTTACCAGCATTGCTGGATTGAAGAGGTTCAAGTTATATGAGATTTTTCTGCAATCCAAACATTGCAGTGCTACTCTAGTACAGCGCACACAGAGAGCAAAAGTGATTTGAAATGCGTGCAGAGGTGAATAGTTTTTATGTTTGTCCAAGTGAAATGCACAAGACAATTTTAAATGTTTAATTTAACACCAGTCATTTAAATTATACCTTACTCAAGAACTGATTAGAAAAAAATAATGAATTTTAACCCAATGAAGATAAAAAATATGCTAAATATTAAGAAAATAATTCTTAAAGAGTTTAGTTCATACTTTTTACTTCTAACCACAATGCAATTTTTAGAGAACAATAATTAAGACAATGCACGCACCAGATAAAGTTCTGTTTTTCTAAATTTCAGATTTATTCTGAAAATAGTGAGCTGACCAATTGTGTAGCATTTTTTGTATTATAACAATTCTTTTGTCCACTTGAAGAAGGTAAACATAAAATATGTCATGTTCTATACATGTAAGAACACTTATTTTAGGGCATACTTGACATACTTTTGAAATGAGTTCCATAGACTCAAAGAATAGTAGGACTGGAAAGAAAGGTCCTTGAGAGGTCATCTAACTCAGTCCCCTGCACTCATAGTAGTACTAAGGATTATCTCTAGAACAGTGATGGGCAACCTGTGGTTCATTAGGATAGTGTTCTGGCGGGCTGCAAGACATTTTATTTACAGGCTGTCTTCACTGCAAGTCCAAGATACATTCCAAAAATCTTGGACTTCTAGCAAAACAACTTAAAGCAGGTAATTTTTTCCCCATCGCTGACTTCTATTTGTGCAAACCGTGACTTAAGAGTGGCGAATTGGAGGACTTATAACATCAGTTCCTACAAGAGTCAATGTCTTTAGTGCGGAATGGATGTATACTAGGGTTACTTATAGCAGGGACACCCTGTACATTGATAGTTCACAGGCACTCCCCCACTAGCTGAGAGTTGCCATTCCTGGCCAATGAGAGATGCAGGAAGCAGCATGGGTATGGGCACTCAGCTTGGTCAACCAATCAAAGAAGGCCAGAATCTGTATATAATGCCAGCTGAGACAAACTTGGTGTGGTGTGGGAGACAAAGTGACGAGAGAACTAGAAGATAGGAGAAGACAACAAGCAGCCAAGTAGAAGATTAAGGAGAGCAGAAGATTGGAAAGCAAAGTAGAAAAAAAGAAGAAAAAGCAAGACGTAGCAGCAGTATACACGGGATCTAGTAGACAGATCAGACGGACTTATATAAGTCACAGGGAACTGAAAGATCAAATGTTAAGACGGTCTTTCCTGTTTTATTTAAAGTATGCTTGGGTATGCTTCTAAATAAGGTTAGATACCTACAGCTCTGAGTGATTCATCCTCCATTCTGTGATTATCTGGCCAGCAACTCACAGAAAGTTAGTGTGTTGAGGTAAATGCTTTTTCAATATGTAATACAGGCAGTCCCCGGGTTACATGGATCCAACTTACATCAGATCCCTACTTACAAACGGGGTGAGGCAACCCCGCACTAGCTGCTTCCCCCCAGCAGACCAGGGAGACGCGAAGCTAGCGCCCCCCAGCAGACCAAGGAGAGACAGAGCGGCTTCTCTCAGCAGACACCTCAGCTTGAGAATAAAGGACTGAGGGAAGTGAGGTGTGGGAGAATAAAACTGAGCTCTGGAGAAATGTTTGGCTAGAGTTTCCCCTACAATATGTACCAGTTCCAACTTACATACAAATTCAACTTAAGAACAAACTTACAGCCCCTATTTTGCACGTAACCCGGGGACTGCCTGTATTGTAACATTCTTCCATAACTATGAGTTCTGAAGGTCACATAATTACAAAATCAGTGTTATACTGGAACAGTGAGCTAAAGCTCTATATGTATATGAAAGCTCTCTACTTATCATGTATTGTAACTGCATTAGCCTGTGTCCCTCAATTTATTCTACTGTATAATGCCACTTATGCACTTTTGCATTATGCTGACATACATGCGGTAATTTGTATGGTCTTATGCACATGTATCAAAGGGTCAGTGGGTATCAATATTGTAACAAAACATATAACCAGTATTTACTCTAATGAGCTGCTTTAACCATCTGACCTATACATATAATACTAAAAGATTTACCTAGTGTTGCACGTGTCCTTAACTCAAATACATTTTGTTTTACCTTCATGTAAATTATTGTTCTGCAGTGGGGTTGAGGATGGAGGGTACAATATGAAGGTTGTTCTGCGGAAGAGAGGACTACCCAAACTCTCTCTCACCACAGCAGCTTAGGGCTAGGCGAGAAGTGCCTGTCCAGAGCCACTGAAACTGCAATGGGCACAACTTGGGGAAGGGTGCACATACCCTGGTTGGGGGACAGACACCTAAACAAACTCTCTGAAATATATTAGATAGCTGTCCCTATCTCCACCCCTAGCCTGATCCCCCTCAAAATTTAGAAGGAACTTCAGATTCTTAAACCTTGAGTCAAGTGCCTTAGAAATCTCACATTGTTATCTTCTCTGCATCTTGTCAAATGTGCAGTGAAAATGTTCTTAAAATGAATAATATGTGCTGAGTGATCATTGAGATTACTGTACCATGAATCATACGGCAGAATGTGAGTAAATCAGAGTCCGAGACAAACACAATTCTCTCTCAAGGAGTTCATGCACAAAATTTAGTTAACACATTTTTAGTGAACTTCATCAGCATGGAAGCCTGTCCCCTGGAATGGGGGCCAAAGCATGAAGCTGCATATGAAAGTTTAGCACATCTGGCACAAATATCTTAAAATGCCAGCTACAAAGGTCCCACGTGAACACCTGTTCTCACTTTCTGGTGGTACTGTAAATAAGAAGTGGGAAGCATTATCTCCCAGAAATGTAAACAAACTTGTCTGTCGTTGTGATTGGCTGAACAAGAAGTGGGACTGAGTGGGACTTGTAGGCTCTAAACTCTTGCACTGTTCTGTTTTTAAATCCAGTTATATTTAAAAAAAAAATCTACATTTGTAAGCTGCACTTTCACTATAAAGAAACTGATATTTTATTAGCAGTGCAATAAAACCTGCAATTAATCCTTATTAATATCTTATCATAATTACAGTTAACAGCCCTATTATTGTACTAAGTTGTACACAAATAGAAGACAAATACCAGTAATAATACCAAGAGGGTGGAGCTCAGTCTCATCCCTACATCTAATAAAACTACAAAAGCCCTGCACTTTAGGTACTGCCTGAAAGCAGCAAACAATCCAATTCACATATGACGATGAAAAACTAAATCAAAAGGAATCAATATTACTCACACCTGTATATTGCTCCCACACATCACCACTAATCTCAAAAACTATAAAGCAAACAACCCCATGAATCCTCGAGACAAGGTCTACTCAACTTTGGAAGCCCAGGGAGCCACAATGATATTCCCAGAACATCCTGAGGGCCACAACTTAAGTGTGGTTGCATATACATTCAAGTATACAGGCAAATAGTTTTTTTCACACTCACAGGCATAAATACAAAGATTAAGGGCAAGGTAACAAAACATTCAGGACCCATTTAAGACAGTTCCGCTGATATTAATAAAATGCAATATTTACCCGATTTCCACCCATCTGACAGCACTTTTAATGAGCAATGACAGTCTCAGAATTTTACTACTAAAATGTGTATCAACAGAAGACCATTATATTGACTCGCCGTTGTGGAGCATGTTCCCAGTAGAAGCCATGTTCAAAAGATCCCACCTGTGAGCCGCGTGTTGAGCCCCACGTAAACCCAAACCGCACCACGAGCCGCAAACAAACGGGCCGTGTGTTGAGTAGCCCTGCTCTAAACACTAGATCAGCACCTAAACTCACATAATCACCCTTTATTTTAAAAATAAAGTCCTCCTGATACACAATTATTATGCTAACAGACCATCTCACCATGGTACAGAGTGCAAAGTTAGGACAGACATTTAACCAATGTAGAAGATTTTTCTTAGATAGAATTGGATAACTGAGAGACAAATGACAGTTTAAACCCAGAGGGCAAAGACACTGATATGTTAACGCTGCAACAGAAGATAAGACATTTCCACAAATTATCAAATAAGAGAAGGCTTTCTATGAAAATGTGGTGAAGAAAATTAGCAACAGCCTAACTCTGGGTGAAAGTAGAACAATCAAAGAGATAATCACACTATATAAAATACATTAGAAGCAAGAGGAAGACCAAGGACAGGGTAGGCCCACTGTTCAGTGAGGAGGGAGAAGCAGTAACAGGAAACTTGGAAATGGCAGAGATGCTCAATGACTTCATTTCAGTCTTCACCGAGAAGTCTGGAGGTGTGCCTAACGTAGTGAATACAAGCAGAGAGAGGGTAAGTTTAGAAGATAGGATACACAAAGAACAAGTTAAAAATCACTTAGGACAGTTAGATGTCAGCAAGTCACCAGGTCCTGATGAAATGCATCCCAGGATACTCAAGGAGCTGATAGAGGAGGTATCTGAGCCTTTAGCTATGATTTTTGAAAAATCATGGCAGACAGGGGAGATTCCAGAAGACTGGAAAAGGGCAAATATTGTGCCCATCTATAAAAAGGGGAAGAAGAACAACCCAGGAAACTACAGTTTAACGTCTATCCCAGGGAAGATAATGGAGCAGGTAATTAAGGAAATCATATGCAAACACTTGGAAGGTAATAAAGTGATAGGGAATAGCCAGCATGGGTTTGTGAAGAACAAGTCATGCCAAACTAATCTGATAGCTTTCTTTGATAGGATAACGAGCCTTGTGGATAAGGGGGAAGCGGTGGATGTCATATACCTAGACTTTAGTAAGGCATTTGATACGGTCTCGCATGATATTCTTATTGATAAACTAGGCAAATATAACTTAGATAGGGCCACGATAAGGTGGGTGCATAATTGGCTGGATAACCATAGTCAGAGAGTTGTTAACGGTGCTAAATCCTGCTGGAAAGGGATAACAAGTGGAGTTCCGCAAGGGTCTGTTCTGGTACCGGTACTGTTCAATATCTTCATCAATGATGTAGATATTGGGATAGAGAGTACGCTTATTACGTTTGCAGATGATACCAAACTGGGTGGGGTTGCAACTTCTTTGGAGGATAGGGACATAATTCAAAATGACCTTAGCAAGTTAGAGAAATGGTCAGAGGTAAACAGGATGAAGTTTAATAAAGAGAAATGCAAAGTGCTCCACTTAGGAAGGAACAATCAGTTCCATACATACAAGATGGGAAGCGACTGTCTAGGAAGGAGCATGGAGGAAAGGGATCTAGGGGTCATAGTGGACCACAAGTTGAATATGAGTCAACAGTGTGATGCTGTTGCAAAAAAAGCAAATATGATTCTAGGTTGTATCAACAGGTGTGTTGTAAGCAAAACTCGTGAAGTCATTCTGCCGCTCTACTCTGCACTAGTTAGGCCTCAGCTGGAGTACTGTGTCCAGTTCTGGGCGCCACATTTCAAGAAAGAAGTGGAGAAATTGGAAAGGGTACAGAGAAGAGCGACAAGAATGATTAAAGGTCTAGAGAACATGACCCATGAAGCCAGGCTTCATGAACTGGGCTTGTTTAGTTTGGAAAAAAGAAGATTAAGGGGAGACATGATAGCGGTTTCCAAATATCTAAAAGGGTGTCACGAGGAGAAAGGAGAAAATTTTGTTCCTCTTGGTTTCTGAGGACAGGACAAGGAGTAATGGGCTTAAAGTGCAGCAAGGGAGGTTTAGATTGGACATTAGGAAAAAATTCCTATCTGTCAGGGTGGTCAAATATTGGAATAAATTGCCAAGGGAGGTGGTGGACTCTCCCTCTCTGGAGATATTTAAGAACAGGTTAGATAGACATCTGTCAGGGATGGTGTAGACAGAGCTTGGTCCTGCCTTGAGGGCGGGGGGCTGGACTCGATGACCTCTCGAGGTCCCTTCCAGTCCTATGATTCTATAAAAACTTACAGCAGATCCAGAATGGATAACAAAACTCCAAACAGGCTATGAAGCCAGATCCACGGCAGAATGCACAAGTATCTGACAGATTCAGAAAGATTCTTTCTTGAGCTTTGATAACATTTATTGAGCTGGCAAATGATGCAAAGTAGGGATAGAAGCAAGTAGTTGACTACTCAACTAGCCAATAAGCATAAGCAACTACTCACTTCCCCTGTTTGAGAGGGAGCAAGCAGAGGGGAGGAACAGGCACTGGTGCTGGGGGGAACGAGCTTAAAATCCAGTTCCCCAAAGCACCGTCTCTGCAGTGCCACCTGCCGCCCCTCCTGCCCCTCCACCGGGATAGGGGAGGCTGCTCCAGAAGCAGCCCCTATCTGCCAGTGTCCCAGTGGGGAGCTGCCCCACTCCCTACCACGGACAGGGATTGCTGCAGCCAAGCAGCACCCATTCAAGGAAGCTACTGAGCCAAACAGCTCCTGTTCGTGGCAGCCTGGGCTGGCCACGGGCAGAGGCTAGTCTAGCAGCGGTCCCTGTCCACATCCAGTCCAGGCCACAGCCAAAACACGTACAGGACTGCTTCGCCTCTGCATTTTAAATGTAGCAAGAGCCACCAGGCTCTTATTACATTTAAAATGTAGAACCACAGAAGTTCAAAGTCAGCGCAAGCCAGGACTGCTCAGTCCCAGCTCAAGCCAGCTCCTGGAGCTAATCCCCACTGCAGCAGCCCCCTTATTGACTCATCATGTAGTCAATACAAATTGTATCGACTACAAAATTAGCCAAATAACCGCTCTTTAACATCCTTAATACGAAGTACTAATAAACAAACACGAACAGAAAGCTGCAAATACACTTTATTTACTGCACTTCACCCTGTAAAAATATCATGTTATTTCTTTAAAAACAATAGAAAGATACTATTACATATTAATTTAAAATATTACTATTATATGCTAGTAAAATTTGTCTGAAAGCTAAAAAACATATATACAAAAAAGAACGTTAATCAAAATTAATTTTGAGTTGTTTTGAAATCACCATATAACAAGTAACCATTAATCAATATTACACTGTATGACTAAATTAAAAACACAACATACAGTCACCTCTCTATTTGTCTTAGGGATAAACAGGATAATGAAAAAGCAAATGTATGTATAAATAATTGTTTAATTTTTCTGTAGTTAAAGAGACTTTTCAATTAACTTTGGCTCTAAATATTTAAAAAATACAGTAAACTTCCGATAATCCGGCCCCATTAGGACCCAGGGCATGCTGGATTATCAAATATGCAGGACTATCGGGGGGGGGGGGGGGGGGGGGGGGGCTATGAGGGGACTGAGGTGGGGGGATGCCACCCCAAATCCCTCATGGCCCCCCTTCCAATAGTCCAGCTGTGCCCCAGGCATCCCCGATTCAGCTGCTGCTGGTCAGTTTCAACAGTGGCTGAATCGGAGATGCCTGCGGCAGAACATCTGGGGTGCTGCCAGGCTGGTCCAGTAGCCCCGCCCCTCGGCACTGCGAAACCAACCCGGCAGCACCCCAGCTTCTTTTGGGGACGCCTGGGACAGAGCAGCTGGGGTGCTGCTGGATTGGTCTCATAGCACTGCTCCTCGGCGCTGCGGGACCAACCCGGCAGCACCCCAGCTGCTCTGCCCCAGGCATCCCCAAGTCAGCCGCTCCTGAAACTGATCAGCGGCTGACTCCAGGAAGCCCGGGGCAGAGCTGCTCTGCCCCAAACTTCCCGGAATCAGCCACTGGTCAGTTTCAGCAGTGGCTGAGTCAGGGAGGCCTGGGACAGAGCAACTGGGGTGCTGCCGGGTTGGTCCCGTAGCACCGCTCCTTGGTGCTGCGGGACGAACCCAGCAGCACCCCAGCTGCTCTGTCCCAGGTGTCAGCTACCACACTAACCCGGCAGCACCCCAGCTGCTCTGCCCCGGCTTCCGCGATTAGCTGCTGGTCAGTTTCAACAGCGCCTGAATCGGGGAAGCCGGGCACAGAGCAGCTCCAATTGTCCGGCTGCCTGGAGCACTTCTGGGTTCCCGATGGTGCCAGACCATCAGGAATGCCAGAGCACTGGATGCTGGACCAAGAGAGTTTTACTGTATTTGTTTTAGTTTTTGAATAAGTCGCCAAAAATACTAATTAGAGAAAAGAGCAAATTAATACTTACTTCCATTGTTTCCAACCACAAAGTTTACATTGGATCCAAACCGAAAGGGCCCCAACATTGAATGGCACATAAAGTTCTTCAATTGGATGCTTTCAATTATCCCAACTTCCCCAGAAGTCTACAGAAATATCATAAAAATTACATAAACCATACACTCAAAATTAATGAAAAATATGAGAACCTGGTGATTAAATGACAACGGTAGCAAAAAGCACACATATTATTGCAGTCAAAACAGGAAAACAAACAGATAGAAGGTTGTAGTTGATGATGAATATACGCTACACAACAATACAGGCAGTCCCCGGGTTACGTACAAGATAGGGACTGTAGGTTTGTTCTTAAGTTGAATCTGTATGTAAGTCGGAACTGGCGTCAGCTGCTGCTGGAACTGATCAGTTTCAACCGCGGCTGAATCTGGACGCCAGTTCTGATTTACATACAGATTCAACTTAAGAAACCCAGGCGTCCCCAAGTCAGCTGCTGCTGAAACTGATCAGCAGCTGATTCCAGGAAGCCTGGGGCAGAGCAACTCTGCCTTGGGCTTCCTGTAGTCAGCCGCTGGTCAGTTTCAGCAGCGGTTGACTTGGGGACGCCTGGGGAAGAGCAGCCGGGGCGCTGCTGGGTTGCTCCAGTAGCGCGGCTCCTCGGCGCTACTGGAGCAACCCAGCAGCACCGCCCCAGGCGACCTGATTCAGCCGCTGCTGAAACTGACCAGCAGCGGCTGAATCAGGATGCCTGGGGCAGAGCAGCTGGGGTGCTGCCGGGTTGGTCTGGAGCGGCGAGACCAGGGAGACGGGGGTGGGGACGCCCAAGTCCTCCACGGCTTTGCTCTGTCTCCCTGGTCTGCTGACCTGGGAGACACGGAGCAAAGCCGCAGAGCACGCGGGCAGCGGGAGAGTCCAGGCGCCTTGCACTGTCCCGCTGCTGGCGTGCTCCGATGCTTTGCTCCCCATCTCCCTGGTCTGCTGGTCAGACCAGGGAGACGGGGAGCAAAGCCTTGGAGCACGCCCGCAGCGGGACAGCCCGGGCGTGCTTGAGCTGTCCCCCTGCGGGCGTGCTCCGCGGCTTTGCTCCCCGTCTCCCTGGTCTACAGCAAGACGGGGAGCAAAGCCTTGGAGCACGCCTGCAACGGGACAGCCCAGGCGCGCCTGGGCTGCCCGGCTGCCCGAGCCCCTCTGCGGCTTTGCTCCGCGTCTTCCTGGTCTGCAGACCAGGGAGACGCGGAGCAGCTTTTATCGCCCTGGAGTACACGGGCGGCGGGACCACGAGGTCCCGCAGTCCGTGTCCTCCGGGGCGAGAAAAGCCGCGTTCGTAACTGCGGATCCAACATACGTCGGATCCGCATAAGTCGGGGACTGCCTGTATGGAAATTTTAAATTTGGTTGCATAATACAGTCATAATGTAGTATTAAATGCAAATAATTATCCAAATGCATCATTTATCAAAAACAATTTTAGAGTACATCTACACTGCACACTCCTTTCCATGGCAGGTAGAACATATACATCACAGAAATCCCTCTAGCACAGATATAAAAAGCAGTGTAGATGGTGAGTGACTTTGTAGGTCCTAATCCTCTGAATATGTACTCTACAGGGCTCTCTACTTGCCCAAGTAGTGCCTCCCCATGAATACTGCCATTTTTAACAGTGTAGTGTCCAGCGGTTGGGAGTCTTTCCCCATACCAGGGAAAGTCTCTGACAGCAGGGAGACAGTTGGCGAAAGGCTCTAGCACCTCCTCATTACTGGGGACATGCGTGGCCAAACACAGCAGAGCGAAGGCAGTCTGGTTTTCATTATGGCATGTAGGTACAAAAAGGAAGTTTGCAGTGTAGATATATCCTTAGTTTTTCGCCTTTAAGTTATCCAGTCAAACATCTTACATGAGCATGCTTTGATTATTTAGTTTTCATGTGGCAAAAATATTCTTCATATACTCTAAGGAACTTTTTTTTAGAATAATCTTTCCTCTTTTTCAATAACTTCTGATGTAAAGTTGGGAAGAAGGGGCTGAATTTAGACACAGAAGGGCTAATCCATTGGCAAAATGTTGATACATATTTTGTTTTAGAACTTATGTTCTTCCAAAAGATAGCACTACATTTGAAGAGCATTTCTTCTGGTATTTTAAGAAAAAAATATTGATCTCATTAGGACTCAACTATCTTAAAGAGCAATAAGTATACCATTCCTCCTCCTCATTATATTTTAAATTACTACCTAAACAGAAAAACATATTTCTAAAGCAATTCTATTTTGACCGTTTCACAAATTATTTAGGATATATTTAACAAGCTACCGTGTTCCAACTGCTCCTTCCGAGACACCCATCTGTCTTTCAAATATTCTCCTCACCCGCCGCAACTTGTGCAATATAAAATCACAACTTGCACAACATATTTGGTTTAGTTTTTGGATAATTAACCAAACATTTTATTTCCTTTAACTGGTTACCTATATTTTTTGTTCTCAGTAGTCATTCCCTATAATGCAACTGATTGTGGCTGCCAGTACAACTTATGATTTTAATTTTAAACAATGTTTAGTTAGGATTAGTATGTGTTACACAAAATTATTAGTTGCATTTAAAAAAAATAAGCTTCAGCGGGTAGCCGAGATAGTCTGTACAGGGTAAACTTAAACAACAAATAGTCTGGTAGCACTTTAAAGACTAACAAAACACGTTGATGGTATCATGAGCTTTTGTGGGCACAGCCCACTTCTTTATTTAAAAATAGCAATCTTTACTGTCTTTTCCAAAAGAGAAGTAGGGACTGCAACAGGCTGTGGAACTTATAAAAGGCTCAAAACTGAATGCTGGAAGCAACTGTCTAGCACGTGTGAATGAATACGAAGAACAGATCGTTATGGTGATAGCATCCTAAAAAAATTATTCCAGAAAACAGAATTTTGCTCAAATGTAGCAGAGGACAACAGAAGAAGGAATGACAGAAACATCACTGGTAACTTTATTTCCATATTCATCTTTCTACAGAGACACTCATGCTATATCAGAACCATAGAGTGTGCTATATTTATACCATTTCTCTTCTTTCTCTTTTTTAAAAGTCATTTCTAACATGACATACATCTTACCGACTGAGAACTTGGATTACTGTCAGACTGCAACTGTGAACATTCTTCTTCATCAAGCTCATCATCAGATTCATCTGTATATTCTTGTCTTGGCCTTTTATGGTATCCAGGTTTTGGAAAACTTTCCTCTTTTCTCTTTCCCATAAGTTCTGGAAAAACTTAAGATAAATTCTAAGTTCCAGTTAGAGAACTGAAAAATACCAACAGATTAGAACACAAACAGGTCATGGCAGACTATAAGTAGTTTTAGATTAAAAAAATACATAATTACCACTCTTAGAATAATTTAACATATCCAAAGTTAACACAGCAAGGGAAGTTACTCAGCACATGTACAAGTGAAATCCTAAGTGCATACAAGTGGTTCTCTCAGTAGACCATCAAGACACTTGCTAAGTGAGTGGTCCTCCATCTCAGTTGGCCCCATGACAACCACAAGATAAGTCTCCTGAGATAAGGTAGTTTTGCTAACTGTGCTTACATACCTAGAATTTGTGAGAGGTGCCAACTGAAGCAGAGCAGTACTTTGATTGCATGCAGAGGGAGCACATTGCTTTCAATGTTGTGTACAATCAGCACACACCTCATTTCATATGCCCTTGCTTTACATGCATTCCACTTTAGTAATACCAGTAGGAAAAAAAACTACGGATGAAAATCGGCAAAGTCTGACAACCCTATGTAGGGGCAACAGCAAACAAAATGTGTTGCGGGACACATGTTGCCCACAACTGGTATAATACAATCCAATGGAATGGAAGCCACACTAATTTAAGCTGGAAATAAAGTATAAATTACTGGGAGAGTAATTAATTAAATGTTAGAACAATTTCCCAAGTACTAACCATTTTAAGTACATTTTGAAAACTGCCTTCTTTCACTGTCAATCCAGAAGCAAAAATTTTCTCCTCACTGTTCCCCAGCCAGACCCAATCTGTAGCTCCCTTCATCCCAGGAGAGCCATAACACTGTTGACTCTTTCACAGGCATTGACAAAATATTCTCTATGGCAGACCGTTCTGAAGTCAGGATTGGGGTTTTTTTCCCCTAAAGCTGTGCTCTAATTGCAATGGGAGCCAGTACTCGGCAGTCATGTGTTCCTGGCCTTGGAAGCTAGGAGTCTGTCTAAATCAGTGGCTCCCAACCTGTGGTCCAGCATTCTGGGACTGTACTTGGAGGAGACGGGGGTGGTCCAAGAAAAGTTTAAAATAGAAATTAAAATAAATGCATGGAGCCTCTTCCAGCCAGTATGTCCTTCAACCTGCACTGCTTTTCGCGAAGCGGTAAGTACGGGGTTGAAGGACTTATGCGCTGGCAGCCAGCAAGTCCCTCAGCTCACACTGCTTCCTGAGAGGGCTGAGGGACTTGCAGGCACAGCTACATTGCTGGGGGTGGGTTTCCATAAAATGCTAATAGATTGAAAAGGGGTCCATATGCTTCAAAAAGTTGGAGCCACTGGTCTACATCCATCTACCCCACGCCTGGTGGGCTCTTTGGGGCCTGTCTTGCTCCACGGCTGGAGTCCCTAGCGGTGAGAATGATTAACCAGTGATGCTTAGTGGTTACGGAGCTTACCCGAAGGTACGGGGCTGCTGCGGCCCCGTGGGGCCAGTCAAACATAACGTGTAACCAGTTAACTAAGAAACGGGATTTTACATCTCTAGGCTGGGCAGCACTGAGCGCCATGGAGCCCTTGGCTCCCAGGATCTAGCTGGCTGCGGAAAAAGTACAAGGCACCAAGTTTTGATCCAGCCCCAGCCCCTAGCAAGGCCACGCTGGTGCTTCCCTGGGGTCCCCACGAACATCACCCTAACGCGCTGCGCGGCAGCGGCGTGACCCCTCCCCCATTCTAGGGACACGGTGACCGCCTGGCACTCGCTGCTGCAAAGCCCCGCGCCCAGCGCGAGGGGCAGAGGCTCCCCGGCCGCCCCCTTACCTCGCGGGCAGGAGGGAGGAGAGGCGCAGCAGGAACCGTTATGACCCGTTGAGCTTTTAAACCCGCTCCGAGCCCCAGCGTTCGATTCCGCGCTGCTCAGCCCCGGCGGTTGAACGGCAAGCCACTCGTAGGTGGCGGCAGCAAAGAGAAAGCGTTCCTGCGCGCGCATGCGCGGCCCGCCATCTTGCGGCGACGGAGCCGCTTCCGGGAGCAAAGGTGGGAGGGAGGCTCCCGCGCCAAATACGAATTCAAGGCTGGAGTGATAGAGTTTGTGGAGCGGGACGTGGTGCTGCCGTGGCCTGTACAGGTGGGATCCCAGCTCTGGTCTGTTCCTTCTGGGACCTGGGTTCAGATCCCAGCCCCCTGGGTTGGACCCTCGTCTCATCTCCCTTCCACACACCCCGCTTTGGTCCGCTTATCCCCAAACCGCGCCTGCGCTGTTCGCTCTTCTCATCCCCGAGTCCGGTTTTCTCAGTACCCCTTCTATCGCCCCCCCCCCCCCCCCTCCCGGCTTTTCCTGCTCCCCCATCTCTTGTCCCTCGGAGGGGGACTCCCTGCCCCAGACTCAAGTTCACATTTCCGCCCCTTCCCCGCCCGGGTTGTTCCTTTCTCTCTCCGCTTCCCTCCCCCACACCCAGGTCCGGATCCCACATTTACTTCCACCCAAGGTCGTATCCTGGTGACTTTAAACTATCCGACCCTCTGTGGTATCGTGTGTAACCAGTTAAGCAATTACATGGATTTTTCATCCCTAATCTGCAGCCACAGTCCCCATCCCCTTTTCCCAGTTGTGTGTCGTCCCCTCCCCCCATCCTGGCTCCTATAGGGTGGACAGAAGAAAGGGGGGAATGACCCCCAAATGTTTGGAACTTTCTATGCCAGTGGTCAGCAGGTTGCAGTCCCTCAAGAACATCCTGCTGAGGTTCTGGCTGCATTTTCCCCATACCTCATATACCTGCGCTGGGGTAGTGGAATAAATGGGGCCATGACCACCAAATTTTGCTATGGATCCTGACCAGGATCCTCTCCTCCCTCCTGCCCTGCAGCACTTCCTGCCCCTAAGGCTGGCACCTGGAGCCAAGGCAGCTGTAGGGAGCCACAGCTTGACTATGGTAAAAGCTGCATAGTGGTTCTTTCTCCCACTAAGGATGTTAAGGAGTAGTTGACTATCAGATAAGCAAATGGTTATTGGATAGTCAGTCAACTAATTGATTAATCGATTCCCTGCCTCCCTTGCTGCCTCTTTCTGATAGAGGCAGCAAAGAGGGTGGGGGGGAAGAAGGGGTACTTCAAAGTGGCAGCGCCATACAGCTGAGCCGGAGATCAGCTGTGCAGCACTGCTGCTTTGAAACCCTGAGGCGGCATTTCAAAGGGGCAGCCACTACACAGCTGATCCGTGGCTCACCTGTGTGGTCTGCCTCTTTAAAACACCGAAGTGCCATAGAGCCTGGGGTCAGCTGTAGACTCTCCAGCTAACCCCGGGTTCCAAGCGGCATTTCTCCACAACCCAGCTGATCCCAGGTTCCACTGAAATGCCTCTGTCCGGTGCCGCACACCTTTGAAATGCTGAGGCAGTATTTTAAAGGGCAGCGCTGCACAGCTTAGCTGGGGATCAGCTGTACAGCCACTGCCCTTTTCAAATGCCATGTTGGCGTTTCAAAGGGGCAGCTCTGTGGAGCTGGGGTCAGCTGGGGACTCCCCATCTGATCCCAGGCTATGCGCAGCATTTCAGCAGAACCCAGAATCAGCTGGGAACTCCCCAGCTGACCCTGGGTTCTGCATGGCATTTCCCCAGATACCCCAGTTTCAAAGGAGCAATGCCATGGAGCCCGGGGTCAGCTCCGCGTGGCATTCAGCGCAACATGGACCCTGACTCCATGGCTTTGAAATGCACAAGAATCACCACTGGGGATGCAGCTGGAAGTCAGTGGGACTTCCCGCTGGCCCCGGGATGCACACGGAATTCTGCATTCCTCCTTTGAAATGTACAAGAGCCCCAGCGGGAATTAGAGTGAGAGTTGTAGTTCATGGTAGGTGATTGCAAAACTCTCTTGTATCTGGAGATCTTGATATGAAGGGCTGGGAAACTGTAGGGCAGGACTGAGGCACATTCACCAAAGTTTATTGGATATATTTGTGTAGAGTCAGATGATATCTGAAGCAAACCATTAACTCTCATCAACTGTAAGTGCGTTCACTTATTATTTTAAGCACTTTATTTGTTCTAATTGAGTTAATTCTAATAATGTAAAATATTCATTGTTTGTAGACTTACTGTCTCTAATCTTAAAAGCTGGTTCACAAGTAAAACTGCTAGGTCTGATGTCAGTACCTTTATTGCAACTTCTGCCAAAGCCAATTGAACTCTCTAAGTTTTGTTGGTTTTTGTTTGTTTTATTTTGTTTTTGTTGTTGTTATCAGATTAACAGTGTTTTAGGATGATTTACAAATGTGGAGAAAAATAAGGTTCAGTTAGGAAGGTTTTTACCTTCCATAAGATACAGAAGGTGGAATGGAAGAATTGGGATAACGTTGGGCTAGAAACAAAATTTATTCAGATGGGTCTTTGCAAAGAGCCCCATACAGTTTTCTGCCAGCTGGATCAGCACCTAAGTCATTTGAGTGACAGAAAAAAAAACCTCCAAAAATTATTATGGCACATCTACCTACTTCAGCAACAAATATACTTTGTTTAAGCCATGGAAAGGAAAAATCACTTTCCAAGTTAGAAATTAATATTTTACTATGGCATTAAGAAGCGCTGACTTTTTTTTTTCATTTTGTAAATTGTCTTAGCCACAATTTTGTAGTCAGCTACTTTTTCATGTGTATGCAATTAGAAATATTTTGACACATTTATGCTCCCTTTTAATACTGGTGTGCTATGTCATCATGGTACTAATAAATCAATTGGCACAAAGGTTATAGGAAATATAAGAAACATAGACTGATTTATAGGCACCAAATGGTAACATCAAAAGGCCTTTTTGGTAAGCGTTGTCTTGTTCACTTCCCAGAAAAGCTGAAAGTCCCAGTTACGAGGTAAGAAGGTTCATTTTCTCCCTACAGAATGTTCTATTCAAGGATTTCTTTTAAAGGTAGCAGTTGAAAATAGTAATATTATGGTGGCAAAAAATAAGAATATTTTTGTGTAGTATTAAAACATCTTTATTCTGAGTAAGTATGTACTGTTGAAGCTACTACTTAGCAAATGGTTGCCTCTAAGACCATATCTACACAGCAACTAGACACTCACAACTGCCCCATGCCAGCCATTCAGTCTCGGGCTGCAGGATTCTTTCATTGCTGTGTAGACTTCTGGGCTTGAGCTGGAGTCTGGGTGCCAGGACCTTGCAAGTTGGGAGGGTCCCAGAGCTTGGGTCTACAGCCTTGAAGTCTACAATAAACCTGCCCTGCAGTTCCAGTTGCTGGCTCAGCTGTGTTCACCAGGGATGTGTGAGTGTAAAGAACTAACCATTTTACCAGTAAAACAGATGCTTATCAGTTAAGTGTTGGTTAGACTCAGAGAAGCCTTGGCTCAGGGAACCAAGACACAGCGAAGCCTTGGCCTGCCTGGGAGCAGAGATGTTGCTGTAGGCTCTGCAGTATAAACCTGCGGTTTATACTGCAGAGCTGGCAGTGTGGGTAACTATGTAACCACTGAGATTTTCAGTGGTACATGGCTTCCCTATGATTTTTAACATCCCTAAGTGCTTTCTCAAGTGGCAAAATATATCAGCTTCCCTTTTCTATCCTTGTTTTTGTTGTTCACAACATCAGGTTTTTTTAAAGTATAAGAAGGGACGAGGAACCTTTTTTGAGTTGGGGGCTATTGACCCACAGAAAAATAAGTCGGGGGCTGCATGTAAGTGAAAAGCAAAAAAAAACCCAAATCCTTATTGACGTGGCCCCGAATAAGGAGAGAGACACTTCCCACATTCCCCTTGCACACCAGAGCCTTCGGGGACCCAGACTAGTAGATTGTGTGTGCTCCAGTGCCCAAGTCTCGGGGGCCAGATCCAGACAAGCTGTGGGCTGCATGTGGTCCCTGGGCCTAACGTTCCCCTTCCTGGTATAAGAGGTAGCACAACATTTTTTTTCCAGATTTGCACTCAGATGGGCCACTTCTTTCTGTGCCCATTTTGGTATACAAAACTTCAGAAGAGTGCCAATTTATTTAACTTATGTCTCCTGAAATTCTGAAGTCCTTGTTAAAATTGTTGCTGAGGGGGATAGTTTTCTTGCCAGATGTAGTACTACAATTTAGCAGGCAAGTACTTTTTCTCTTGTTAAATTTGCCTGTTTGATAAATTATATTGGCTCCCACTGCAAAGCAACTGGGTACCTTCCTATTTATGAAAAGAAACAGCAGCTCTTTGAGTTCAAAAGTGGGTAGAAAAAACCTTTGCTTAAGAGCAAACAAGGTAGCATTTTTAAGCTTGAGTACTTAAAAGTAGGAGTCTAATTAAGTAACATGATGGGAGATGCAGGGGACAAAGTGGGTTTAATCATCCAGAACACTCAGTGATTTCACCAAAAACCTGCTTCAGTTCAAAGGAAAATGAGAACTCTACACTTCTGAAAATCAAGCCACTGATTAGAGTGAATTCATACAGATCTAGGTACTGCAAATTCCAGAGCTATGGACCATCTACTGGAAGAATGTGACCCTTTTAATTAGAACAATTTAGAATAGATGCAATGAAAGCAAAAAAATGACTGAACAGTTCACTGAATCCTGAATATGGGCTTTTATATTCATGTGTCAGTGTTGCATTAGCACGGTTTCTGATATGCTTTTTCTGTGAATGTCATGTGTTCAAGAGACCACTAGATGGCAGCATTCTTCATTTGTATCCAAACTTCTGCACAATTGTCTTCCTAGTTAATTGGATTTTGAGGTAGAGCTGTGGTTCTCCGACTTTGGCCCATGGTCCACCTGGCTTCATGCAAAACTTTCAGTGGACTATCAGTTGCTAATGGAAATTCACTGTTAATAACATAATTATGCCTGAGCCATTTTGCTAGTGTGGCAGCTAGGGAGAACAGTTTAATTTAATCAGTAAGAAAGAATGAATTAATTTAAATTATTAAACAGATTAAGTGCTTAAACAAACATGAGGAAGTTAATCAAACTTTATTTTAAATAAAGTAAAATATTAATTTATGCTCAATGGAAAAGGTTCCCATGTTTTCTTTCTTTATGGCAGGTGTGGGCAGCTCTTTTTGGATCAGAGGCCACTGACCCACAGAAAAATCAGTTTGGGATCGCACAAGTGAGAATTTTTTTTAAAAAACCCTCTCCTCTCACTGATGTGGCCCTCAACTGAGACACTTCACTCCTCTGGTGCTCCAGCCCCACCAGGGGAGAGTGAGAGACAGGGAGAACGGAGGCTCTGGGCTCCCTGAAGGCCAGATTTACTCTTCTGGGGTTCCAGGGTTAGTGGATTTTGTGGAACCCCCTAGGTTCTGGGGTTGGGACAAAAATGAGGGGTTCCGTGTGCAGAACTGGGCTGCCAGCAAGAGGAATGGGGGTGCAGGATGTGGGCAGGAGGTGGGGTGCAGGAGGGAGTGAGGTCCGGTTGGGAGGTAGGGTGAAGGAGCAGGCTGTGAGTAGGATGTATGGACAAGGGGTTGGGTGCAGAAGCAAGGGTGGGTGCAGGAGCAGGCTGGGAGTAGGGTGTCTGTCCATGGGGGAGCGTGCAGGAGCAGGCTGGGAGTGTGAGGTCTTGGCAGAGGAGGGTGCATGAGGGGCCTGAGAGTGCAGGGCTCTGGGCATGAGGAGGTAGGGAGGCACTTGTCTTTGCCTCCCATGCTGTTCCCAGGCGAAGCCTCCTGCTGCTCCCATTGGCTAGATGCTAGCCAATGGGAGCAGTGGGAAAGCCTCCAGGCAGTACACCTGCATGCTGCTGTTGCCTCAGCCGGGGAGGGGGGGAAAGGGAGCACTTCCTCCCTATGAGCCAGATCACGCAGCAAGGCTCGGGGTTTTCTCTCCCCACCCCCACCACTCCTGCCCCAGTGGGAAGCCAGCGATGTCGCTTCAACCATATGGGGGAGGGAGAGGGAAGCTGAAGCACCAGTGTGGATTCCCAGCTGTGGGGGTGAAGGGGAGGTCTGAGCTTGAGCTGTGGACCACCTGGAAGGACCGCAGTTTGAGAATTACTGACCGACAGGGACACATTTTGCTCTCATAAGTAGTGCAAAATTCTAAGCATAAGCAATTTTTTTATTGTAACAGTATAACCTGATTGCTGTGTCATTTCGACAAGAGATGTTTTTTATTTTGGAAGTAAAATAAACATTGATAAACAATTATCAAAAGTAATTTTAAAATATCATTTCTATTTAAGTCTTTTTCATATTGAAATGGAGAAATAAGCATAAGGAAAATGTATTCCTTCTTCTCCCAGAAGGAATAGATTTGCCTTGAGGTGTAGAAATAGACATGAGAAAAAGGCTGATATTTTAAGAATGGCAAAGGGTGAAAGAGAGAACAACACTGGAAAGGAATCTCAGTCAGGGCTGAAGATAGGAAATAAGAGGAGAAAGAGGGAAGAAAAGGAAATCTGATAACCTTTCCCCTAAGGATGGTACATTTACATTAATCAGCTAATCAAATAGTCAATGTAATTTCTTTGCATCGACTATTTGATTAATCAATAAGGGCGCCTCTTCCCCCCCTTCCACCGCAGCTCTTGTACATTTCAAAAGCAGGGAGTGTGGGGCCAGCGGGGGTCTCAGAGTGTGTCTACACTTCAGGATTTTGTCAACAAAAGCGGACTTTCGTCGACAAAACTATACCTGCGTCTACACTACTGCCGTGTTCTGTCGACAGAATGCGGCAGTTTTGTCGACAGTGGTAAACCTCATTCTATGAGGAATAATGCCTTTTTTCAACAGAGTTATGTTGGAAAGAAGGTGCTATTGCATCCGCACTGTGCTTTTTCAAAAGAGAGCATCTAGACTGTCTGTTGAAAAAGTGGCTTGCTTTGTTGACAGAACTGGCTGTAATCTAGATGCTCTTTTTCAACAGGCTTTGTCGACAGTATCTGCCTCTATCGACAAAAGCCTGTAGTCTAGACGCACCCTCAAACAGTCTCCTGTGGCTCTTGTACATTTCAAAAGCAGGTTGTGTGGGGCCAACAGGAGACTGTTTTGAGTCCCCAGCTTGCCACAGGCTTCCCGCAGCACTTCTGCTTTTGAAATGTAGCAAGAGCAGAGCTCTTAAATTTCAAAGGCGGAAGCCCCGCCAGTTCCCCACTGTGCCCCTGCCCCTTCTCCCCATGGAGACAGTGCTGGGGGGAACTGGCTTTTAAGCCAGCTTCCTCCAGCACTGGATCCTGCTCCCCGCCCCTACTGCCTTTCTATGATAGAGGCAGCAAGGGGAGGGGGAAAGTGACTAGTCAAGTCACTAGAAGGGATGTGAAGAACTAGTTGACTATCCAATAAGCAAATGCTTATCGGATAGTCGACAGGATAGTCGACTAGTTGCTTCTCCCCCCCACCCCTTTCTGCCTCTATCAGATACAAGCAGCAAGGTATGGGGGGAGAAAAAGGGGCTACTTCAAAGTGGCAGCACCGCAAAGAGCCCGGGGTCAGCGAGGGAGTCCCCAGCTGACTCCGGGCTTTGGCGCTTTCAACTTTGAAGTACAGCAGAAGCCCTAGGGCTGCTGCTGTACTTCAAAGATAAAGATGTCCTATCGACTAATCAAATAGTCGATGCAAAAATGCATCGACCATTTGATTACTCAGTTACCCAATACTTACCATCCTTAGTCACTAGCTGACTATCCGATTTGTTTATTGGATAGTCGCTTACATCCCTACCTTACCCCATTCCTTCCTGTTGATAAAAGGAAGAATTTAAAGTCATAAGCGGAGACCGAGGGAATGTATCCCACTCAATATATTCAGCTGGTATAAATGACCATTGCTATATTATGTCCTAGTGTCTTTCTGATTATAGACAAAAAACACTACTTTCTGTAAGAGTCATTCATAAATGGAAATAGGAGCTTCAGGAAGTAAAAAATGAGCATGAACTGCAGTTTCCCCCTCACTTATGGAATAGACAGACACAATATCATGCATCTGCGTTCTTGTAGCTGAACCATTCTGTTTAGGCAGCACTGTAGCCTGTTTATAATAAAAGTCCTACAAGGAGCTCATCCATTAAACAAGGGGTCTATAAACTGAAGTCTTTAAATATTTAGATGGCTTGATTATGTCATTCACTTATTCATTAACATTTATTTTTAGAAATACTTAGAGCACTTATCCTCTTCCCCCCATTGTCACATTCTATATTTTGAGCTGTAAAACTTTGTGTTGTTTAGTCTTTACAGCTGATGCCCTCATGTTGGCAAGAAGGAATTCAGAACAATGGGAGTGACTAATCTATGGCAGATCCTGGAGCCTGTGAAAGAATACGTTCATCTGAGCACTCTCAGGGGAAAAACCCTTGCTGTTGATCTAAGCGTATGGGTGTGTGAAGCACAGTCTGTTAAAAAGATGATTGGACTAGTCAGGAAGCCTCATCTTAGGTACTTTTTTTTTTGTAACCAATAGGTGTTTGAATCTGTAAGATTATAGTTTGCTCATTTGGTGCTTTGTTCCCAGGGTTTATGCCAAGGTATTTGTGGTAGACCATATTATCGTATAGTTTTAACTGTTTATTTGAGGTATGCTGATCATTTTGCATGAGCTATAATAAATGCCTTGAGAAGTATTTACATATTTGGTTGACATTATTCTGGTGCTTTTTCAAAGAACAAACTAATCAAATATCAGAGGGGTAACTGTTTTAGTTTGTATGTAGAAAAACGAGGAGTCCTGTGGCTCCTTCAAGGCTAACAGATTTGGGTGGGTTTTTGCCTACGAAAGCTTGCACCCAAATCAATCTGTTAATTAATCAAAGTGACTAACTCCCAAGTACTGACTTGTGCAACCAGGACTGAAAAAAAGGACATGTGGAGCTATAGACTACTAGAATTTTACTTTTAAAAGTAACCCGTGGGATGTGAAAAGTTACCCAGCTAACTTTTGCATCGCTGTAAACTGGTAATGCTTAATGATTCCAGACCTGCAGGGCTTACTGCAGGCAGGGGCTGCTCTGTCCATGGTAGCTCCCCCCCTCCCCCGCGGCTACAGGCTGGCTCCCTGGCAGCAGCTTCACTAGGGCAGAGAAGTCTCCTCCATAGGAGCAGGACCAGCAGTTCTTGCTGGCTCCACTCCTAAGGAGGTGGCTTCGCTGCAACAGAGTAGCCTCCTTCCCAGGAGCGGAGCCAGTAGGACTCCCTGGGAGGATTCGCTGTGGGTTCTGCAGAAAGCTTCGTTAAGCTTTCTACTGTAGAGATCACAGCATGTGTAACCACTAAGATTTTCACCGGTTACACGGTTACATTTTTAACTGACTTTTTACATCTCTGGTGACTTTTAAATCTCTCTGATTTTGTGTGCATAACTCAAGAGCTTTATGGATGATTTTCTGAAATGGTAAGAATCCATAGCTCCAATTGACTTTACTTGGAATTCTGGATACACATTTTCTGATAGCACCTGAAACATCTCATACAAAGGACCCAATATAGCTGACCACTTTCAAAAATATAGCCTTAGCTGATCAGCAGTTAATGCTAGCATTGTTGAGTCAAATCTTAATTACTAATCATGTTAGTAACAGAAAGCTATTACTCTGTGTCAGTGGGGTGGAAATATCAGTCAGTTTTCTAAAGGATATGCCTACATGCCACATATCACCTTAACTGGCACCCTTCTAAGAACTTTCAGCAGAGTAATTAAAGGCTGCCTGAGTCTGAAAAATAAATTATTTCACCAGTGTTGACAAGCTTTCATGGGAATAGGACTGAAATACATTTTTAAACCATTTTAGGGATACTTTGCACCAATATTTGTTCTATACTTAAATGGAGGGCTTCTATCTCTAGAAATGCCAGTTCCTCACCCTGTTTGGGCAATATATTAAATACTTTAAAGGGGTAATTTTTTCAGATTAATCTAACACACTTGAATATTGATTCCACTGCTTTTGAGTGTCTAATCAATAGATTATAGTAAAAATGTATGCTTGTTGTGCCTGCTCAGTACAACTGTCATATGCAAAATAATAGTTCTAAAAGATGTAAAATTCTTCTTGTCCACGAGAAAAAAATGTCAGTAAGTTTAAAACACAGTATTTCTTATGTATGAGTTTTGTACCACCCTGATCATCTTAGCATTTAAGATATTCTCAATATTTTAACATTTAATTTAACAGAATGTCCATTTCCCTCCATCTAATACCCTTTTATCAGCATTATTGAGGTCATGTAAGGTCAGATCTTGTGCATGAGCTGGTAAATTTCAAGCCAGTTTTTGGAAGACTGAACAAAAATGAATTCCTAGAATGCAGAATTCATGAAAAAGTATTAAAATTCTTCTCAGTAATAAGTCAATAGCAAAATGAACCTCTTTCTGTTTATACCCATACAAAGCCTTGCAATCCAAAGTGTTTGAAATGTTTTCTGATATGTTTATGTATGTTTTCCAAATGGCAGCTATAGAATCTGTAGTAAAAACTAAGTGTGCTTCTTCCCCCTTGCATTGCTTAAGCTTGAAACAGCACGTATCATTTAGCTGATTGCGCATGTTTTAGAAGCTGTAGTAAAAAGACGAACTAGCTGTTCAGACCCATTTCTCAAAAACTAGGTTGCATGTACTATATGAGTCAGGGAAATTTGTTAATTGCTTAAGTAAGCTATACTGGTGGTCGTTACTGAGTGGAATAAAGTTGAAGTATGCTAACCAATTACACTGCAACACGAAGCTAAGCTAACAAATCAAGACATACCAAGTTAGATAAGAAAGTCCAAGAAAGTTATAAAAAAGGATGCTTAGCCAACGCCCAGGGTCGGCTTTGCTTTGAACACTGAGCTTCTTAGCCGAACCTTGCTTGCAAGCAATAAAATTGAGTTGGACCCAGCCTGAAAGTGTGACTCTCTTCTGTGGGCAAATTAGACTAGCCTCCAGGGGACAAACCTTGCAATTTATGCAACAAATCTTTTTGGGTGGGTGGAGGAGCATTGGGGTAGAACTGTAATCTGCATGTCTCTAAGGTGCTTCTTTTGCTGTTTTTGTTTCCTGGTTTGAAACTAAGTTTCATTACGTAGTTCTGACCAACTTGAAATTTCCATTTAGATTACATGCATTAGTTGTCATGGAGCTTAATTTATAACTAAGCTTTTCAGTGACCATGTTTATTTACTTTTTTAATACAGAAATCTATTTTTTCGACTCTCTTTTTTAACCTCAATGGAAATCAAACTAGTGTTTGTGATGGAAGGGGATGCCCCAAAACTGAAAGCAGACACAATGAGTAAGAGGAATGAGCTCCGCTATGGGTCTTCAAAAAAACCTAGGTCTACAAAAACAGGGAGATCCTATTTTAAATCAGTTTTAAAAGAGGTGAGTGACAGACACATTTCATTAATTTTGGTATTAGAGAATGGAGAGAAGAAAAAAATAGGAAAAGAAAGAATGTACAATAAATCTGACACACATGCAAAATCTATATAGAGTAATTTCTGAGAATTTGTCCTCCCAAAATTTGCATCTTTTTACATTTGAATATTAGTTTTAAAATTTGCTGTAATAAGACTTTATTAACTCTTTTGTGAAGTTTACATAAACTTCTTTGGACAACATGTTCCCATATGTACTCCATAGCGCTGAACACAATGATGGCAGTCAAATGCAGAATTATGATTTGAATTAGTACATGTAAAATCATTATGCACACTCGAGTCTATATACAGTTGATAGTCTCCTCAATACATTTCTATTAAATCCCGAAGTATGGATATTGACAACGAATACTAAGTGAATATAATACATGTTAATAGTTCTAGATTGACATTGCTGGAGATTATTCTCCAGTTATGCATACAATAGGCATTACATAGGTAGTATTGGTGCAAGCTCTCTTCACTATTCCTTTCATGTGCCTTAAACCTGACCTGAAGTAATCACTTCCGGTTACTCTATTCCATTCCTTGATCCCTTTGTTGGTGGTGGTGAAAAGGTAGACTATTTTCTTGGTGATTTTGGCATCAAGACACCCATTTGAAAGTAGACTTGAAATTCCAGCACTGCTTCTAACAGCTGTTGCATGACAGGTCTCTCTGGTCATTATTGATCTGTGCTAGATTCTGATCAATGATTATGAGATAAAAGGCTCTGTATATCATTACCAATCTCTCAAGCCATCTAATTCCTCCTAAGCCTTTTTGTTTTTAAATTTTTTAGTATCTACCTAATAAACATATTAGTATTATGTATACCTGTGCATATATTTCTAAAGCATCCAGCACACTTTTACTCACTATCTAAATAACATAGTAGACTTTTTTCCTAGTCTAGGTCTACTAACCAAGCAAATAATAATGTTAACTCAGTTAGCTGTGAAAATGTTTGGTCAGAATTTCAAGTCTACTTTCAAATGAGTTTCTGGATGCCAAAATTTACCAAGCTCTGCCTGCTAACCTTGCCTGCAGGCACTGCCCCCAAAGCTCCTATTGGTTGGGAATGCTTGATAAAGAATGCAGTTGTATCTTAGGGTTTGGCTGAACAATAGATCGTGTGATGTTTCCTGGAGGGAAGCTGGAGGCATATAGGTAAGTTATAATGGTCAGTCAATTTATAGAATAGGGAGATGACCATCACTTATTTGCACTGCAGTGTCCAGGAAGTGGATCTCTTATGTGGACTGTTCCAGGCTGAATTTGAAGAAGTGGTGGGGGGAATTATTGAAATTCCAGTGGAATTCTTCAAAGGTCTCTTTCCCATGGTTCCAGATGATGCAGATATCAGCATTTAAGGATGAGAGCTGAAGACACATTGTTCTAAGTTGGCCATAAAAATGTTGGCATACTGTATAGCCATGTGGGTGCCCAGAAGCCTCCTAAGTAATGTATGCCAATCCTCCGGCCTCTTTCCTTCAAACATCTGATGAGTATATTTGATCTGTGAAGTGTTTTGACAGGAATGAACACTAATCACTCAGGGTATGTTTAGTACTGTGTAACTGAACATAACTAATTACTATAAATTATAAGTTATTTCAGTCATAGATCTATTCTTTGCCATATTACATGTATTGCAAAGTGATATGGTACAATGATGATATTATGTAATAATAATTAATAATAGCCTCTGCAGACATAAGCCTGATCCTGAGGATCATTTAGAAAAAAATGTGTGTAATCATAAAAAGGGATGATTGAATATTTTTGTTTCTTTAGTGCCTTGAAATGTTGGAGTGTTTAGGATTACCTTGGGTTCAAGCAGCTGGTGAAGCAGAAGCAATGTGTGCTTACCTGAATGCAAATGGATATGTGGATGGCTGTATCACCAGTGATGGAGATGTTTTCTTGTATGGAGCTCAAACGGTTTATAGGAATTTCACCATGAATGCAAAGGTAGAGTGTTAGATTTTTGGAATCATTTCCTTCTGACTTCTTCACTTTTTTCTTATACTGTTCAAATAAATGTGAAGCACCGTAAAGATTTTGAACAATGAACTAGGTATCTGTTAGGGCTTCTCCTTTGTCCCTCCCTTGGTTCTTATCAGACAGACCAAAAACAGAAGACCAGTGTCCAAAGTGCAGATAATTTGATGTTTATTAGGGTTAATCAAGCAAACTTATCCATAGCTCCATGTGTCACAGAGCTTTTCTCCATTCCTTTTCCCATCTTCTTTGTGGGCTTAAATATATCTGTAATGCATACCTCTTGTCCCACCCCTTACTGTGGGATTGTGAGGGAGTCAAGTCATGTTTTGGTAGGGTCATGGTTTCTTTGGCTTTTTAGTGTTTCTTGTGCCTCCCCCTACATCTTCCTTTACCCTTTCCAACAGGTGGTTTGAGCTTGCCTAGAAATAGGAATTGAGGCAGATAAATATGAAATACACACCAAAAACACTTTAACTCTCTTCCTTTCGTGGCTGATTGTGCTGTACACAACATCTGGTTGTGGGCAAATGCAACATCTGTCTTCTGTTCATAAAAATTAGTAAAAATATCAGTCAAACATGCAAACAAAACCAAAATTTTATCTCAGGTAAATATAAAGGCCTAAGTACTATATTAACATAACTAACAGTTTCATTCGTTTATCTTCCTTTATTTAATCTTGCTTAAAATCTCTGTTTTTATACAGCAAACTTGCTTCACTTGATTCATTAGTTTTCAAGCACTGAATGAATAAAGAAAACAGCCGAGTTGAATAACAAACATGAAATTCACTAAAAACTTTAAAAAACAACAATGGCCTTGTAGCACCTTAAGGCATGTCTATATTGTATTCCTTTCGAGAGAGGAATGCAAATGCAGATGAACGAAATTGCAAATGAAGCGTGGATTCGAATTTGCATAATCGCGTCTGGGCGCTGTTTTGAAAAACCCTATTTTGAAAAAAGAAACGCTGTGTAGACGCGGTTATTTCAAAAGAAACCCTTCTTTTGAAATAACCCTTAAGACTCATTTTATAAGGAGTAAGGGTTATTTCGAAAGAAGGGTTTTCTTTTGAAATAACCGTGTCAACACAGCGTTTCTTTTTTCAAAATATGGTATTTCAAAACAGCACCCGGACACAATTATGCAAATGAAGCATGGGAAATTCAAATCTGCAATTCATTTGCAATTTCGTTCGTCTACATTTGCATTTCTGTCTCGAAAGAGGAATGCAATATAGACATACCCTTAGAGAGTAACAAATATATATAAAAAGTATCATGAGTTTTCATGAGCCCAATCCACTTCTTAGATGACAAAACCTGTTTGGGTTTTCTAATACCTTAATTCATATTCGACTAAAAGCTGAAAATTTTCTACTGGACACAGCCCTGCAATTACAATTATAGGAGCCTCATGTCTTTAGGATTAAATAAGTGCAAATTCTCTTACTTGCATCTTACACATACATCTTAATGTCAACACTCATACTTTATAATAGGGATATAAACCAGCATCCAGACCCAGACCCCTTGCTGGGACTGGGAGCTGGAAGCCAGCCCCAACCGTGAAGTGTTAGCTGGGAGCCCCACGATCTGGGATGCTGGAGGGGTGAGATCCCACTCATTCAGTTAACTGGTTAAATGTTAGGGCAACCAATTAACAAGGATTTTACATTCCTACTTGATAATGACTGCTGCTTCTCAAATGTCTTGTACGTCTGAATAATAAGTTATGGTATGACCAGTCCAAAAATGAATGCATCTAAGATGACAGACGACTTGGTTAAAATTATGGATACATTAGTTGATACCACAGTGGAGAAAACAGAACAAATAATTATCTTGCACACCCTGCTGCAGTATACACAGATATTTCTTTTATGATGCATCTAGTAGGGATGTGAACATGTACCCATATGCTCAGAGACCCCTTCCCTTATCATGCTGCTGCCTCTGTATCAGAGGCAGCAGCCCAGGGGGAGTGAGGTGGGAGCCGGTATGTGCAGGGAACCAACTTTCAGGCCAGCTCTCTGTGCATACCTGCTGCTGTGAAGCTGCCTGCTGTTCCCTCTTCCACCTGCTGATGCAGAGGCAGCAATTCAATGGAGAGGCAGGTCCCCCATGGGTAAACATGTAAACTCTGAAAATTTCAGTGGTAACATGTTTACCTCAAATGCATTTTAACATCCCTAATGTTTAGGGCATCAAGCCAGTGGGGTTGCAAATGGAGTGAAGACTGTAAGGGTATGTCTACACTAGCTCGTTAATATCCCGGGCTTTATTTGCAACTCTGGTCGCCTCATTTGCCTACCTAGCTCAAATTAACAAGCTAGTGTAGACATATCCTAAGTTATTTTTAAGTTCAGATCCTTTGATAGATGTCAACCCTGACCTTTTATTGATTTTTCCTTTTCAGCTTTACACTTTTTTCTATAAGCCTAGGAGGTTTCTAACATTTCTAATCCTTGATTGACTACGTTACTTTAAAAGCAGTTACATCTATATGTAGATTTTGAAAGCTGCAATTCTTAAAATCATGTGGTCAGTCTTCAATACAGGATAATATTTATATTAGTCATGTTTTGTGCGACAAGGACAAATGGTTTCTAAACAACAGTAGGACCCATTACTATTAACCTGTGTCACCAACAAATCAATTTGCTAGTTGCCTGTGGTTCTGCCTACACTATTAAGAGCTGTAATATTTTCTTGCAGGACCCACATGTTGACTGCTACACAATGTCCTCTGTTAAGGAGAAGCTAGGATGTGACAGAGAGTCCCTGATTGGGCTAGCTATTCTTCTCGGTTGTGACTATCTTCCTAAGGTGAGTAAGCAGCTAACTAATTATTTATCATGTTCCAGTCACTTATTTTTCATAAACAGACATAGAACTTTAGGGTTGGAAGAGACCTAAGGTCATCAAGTCCAACCCCCTGCTAAAAGCAGGACCAATCCCAATTAAATCATCCAAGCCAGGGCTTTGTCAAGTCAGGACTTCAAAACTTTTCGGGGTAGAGATTTCACCACCTCTCTAGGTACCCATTCCAGTGCTTCACCACCCTCCTGGTGAAATAGTTTTTCCTAATATTCAACTGAGACCTCCCTCACTGTAACCTGAGACCATTGCTCCTCATTTTATCATCTGTCACTACTGAGAACAGCCTGTCTCAATCTTCTTTGTACCCTGCTCCCCCTTCAGGAAGTTGAAGGCTGCTATCAAATCCCTCCTCACTTTTCTGTAGACTAAATAAGTCCAAATACCTAAGCCTTGCCTCGCAAGTCATGTGCTCCAGCCCCATAATTTTTTTTTACCCTCCACTAGACTCTCCAATGTGTTTACATACTTTCTGTAATGGGGGACCCAGAACTGGATGTAATACTCCAGATTTGGCCTCACCAGTGCTGAATAAATTGGAATACTCACTTCCCTAGATCTGCTGGCAATGCTCCTGCTAATGCACCCCAATATGCTGTTACCCTTTTGGCTACAAGGGCACACTGTTGACTCATATCCAGCTTCTCCTCCACTGTAATCCCCAGGAACAATTAAGATTGGAGCATGTATTAAAACATGAAATGCATGGTAGACTACAGAGATCTAGCTGAGGAAAAGTACCTGATAACTAAGGATATGAACTCTGAACAGGTAACTGGTTGAATGGTTACTTTAACAAGTGATGCTTACCCGGTAATGGTTAACCGTTCCCTGGGAGCAGGCCCCTGCCGGCTGCCAGCCCACATGGGCTGGAAGCCGGCATCCCAGCACAGGGTTGGAAGCTCCTGGCCATGGCTCAGAGGACATTCCAGCCTGCCCCCTTTAATCATTTAACCGGTCAAATTTAACATTTAACCGGCTAACTAACTAAATGGGATTTTACATCCCAACTCATAGTGTAGTCATTTTCATAATACTTTGAACTGAAATTTGTTTGCAACCCTGTTAGATAGGTAGGTATTATGCTCATTTTACAGATAAGGAAGTTAAAACAGGTTTAGATGGCATGCAACAAATATGTGGGAGAGCTGGCAAATGTGAGTAGGAGCCTATTAGAACTTTGAGTTCCCAGTCCCACACTTAGTCCATTAGATTATGTTGTCTGTTCACTCTGGCTGTAATTATGCTAGTAATAAGCATACTTGAAAATGGAGCAGTCTATAGTATATTTATGGAAAGCATTGTTTCCAGTAAAAAATCCTTGTGCACTGTGTTTAGAGAAATCAATAATAACTGTTTCTAAGTAGCTTCAGGGGGTAGCTGAGTTAATCTGCACAGGATAAACTTATAAAGTGCTACAAGACCATTTATTGTTTAAGTTTGTTTCTAAGTAGTTGATAGCACTATTCTAGACCAAATTGTAAAGGGGTAATTTCAAAAAGCATGGATTTGTATGAGAAATGGGGGAGTTAACCACCTCTGTGGCAGAACTTAAAGAAATGTCTGACAGATGTATTTGTCTAGTCAAGCAGTGGTCTCCAACCTTTTTACACCCAAGATCACTTTTTAAATGACAGAACAAGCCAAGATCTACCGCCCCGCCCCTTCTTTGAAGCCCCGCCCCCTTCTCGAAGCCCCGCCCTCCCTATCTCCTCCTCTCCATCACTTGCTATCCCCAATCCTTTTTTTAAAAGATTTTTCCAACATTTGGAAGAGGTTTTTCAACATTTGGAAGTGGTGCTCAGTGAGGGTGCACCACGCTCCACGTGGGCTGGTGCAGAGAAGAAGCTTCCTGGCCAGCTGGCTGTGGCCTTCAGCCTGGAGGAGGCTGAACCGCGCTCCAGCTGATCGGGCAGCTTCCCCTCTGCGCCTGCCCATGTGGAGCTTGGTGCACCCTGGCTGAGCGCCATGGCCAGCTGGCCGGGAAGCCGCTTCTCTTCACTCCCGCCCGGCTGCCCTGCGCTCAGCCTGGGAAGCTTGCTCCAGCACAGCTGGAGCTAGACACAGCCTCCCTGGGCTGAGTGCAGGGCAGCCGGGCTGGAGGGAAGAGAAGTGGCTTCCCGGCCAGCTGGCCATGGTGCTCAGCCAGGGTACACCAAGCTCCACGTGGGCAGGTGCAGAGGAGAAGCCGCCGATCAGATGGAGCGCGGGGCAGCCTCTTTCAGCTGAAAGCCACAGTCAGCTGGCTGGGGTGTTTCAGCCCTCCCGACCTTCCAGCTCCCACCATTCCTCGCAGCTACTCACCTGTGTTTTTGCTCAGTGAGTAGCTGCTCCTCAAATGAAGAAATCTAATGTAAATGTACTGCACAGGCGCGCAGTTCAGAGAGGACTCAAGAGCTACACTTAGAGCCCCTGAGATCTACTGGTAGATCGCGATCTACTGGTTGATGACCATGGGCTAGTGTGACCAGACACACATGATACTGCATGTTCTGATGTTTCACTGGAAAGTGCTGCTGGGTAAATAGAGAGGAAATAATAGTCTCAGTGTGCAAGTACTGCTGCTCTTGATTAGAAAAAATGAGCTGAAATGGAAGCTGCTACTAGAGATTGAGCACTTTTTGCAAGCTATGGCAATGAGCACTTCATTATGAAGCTTTCATGATATTTAGTCTATCTCACTTCTTCATTACAAGTAAATTGCAGTGGTTCCAAATCCAGTTTTCCCATCTTATTTGTGACTTTCCTTTCAACTCAACCAGAATGGCTCTTGAATTGTTGTAAACCTTAGTCTCTCAAATACACAAGATAATCCTATTCGGGAGCTGAAGCTCTATTGCAGATTAGAATGTACTGAGTTACATGGCAAAAGTATATTATTAAAACCAGGAAGTGTAATTTGTCCTACAATACCTTTCACAAAAGCTTTAAGTACTAGTACTGAGACCTACATCTGTAAGTATTCCTTGAGTATAGAATGTTTTAAAGAGACACTTTATTAAGTCAAACTTAATTTCTAAAACCTTTATAATTTACTTTTCTGATGCAGCCTTGAAATACTATTTAATTGAAATACAGTAGAATAAATCAGTGATGTTTGTTCCCATGTTGGTGTTTGAAAGCTTATTTTGAGTGTCTCCAAAAGCAATAATAAATATGCTTGGGTTTATCACTCTTCCACTCTCCATCTACCTCTTCAATTTGTGTTTGTTTTTCTGCTGCTTTTGTCGGTATATACCCTCCTGCTAAGGAAAAATATTGTCAATTGCCCCAAAGCAGCATATGACAGTGAATTCATCATTATCCTAGCGTAAGACACAGGAGATGTCACTGGCAGTGGAAAATTTAATTTAATTTGCACATATTCACTTATCCCATTAACAAAGTAATTGGGATTTTGCCACTGATATCTGAGGTTTAGGATTAGTTCCAAAGCAAAAAAAGTCAAATAGAGAGATTCTTTGTCCACACTCCCAATCTTCTGGCATGTTTTTTAAAACAAGTGTTTCTGATGCTACTTTCTAATCTAGAACAAGCCTTAGGGATAATTTATAACAGATTTAACATTTCCCGAAGAAAATTACTTTTGTTTCAAGTTGATGATGTCTTTCTAAATCAGGTCTTCTAAACCTTTTCTGAATCACCCCACTGTACTCCTTTAAAAAAAAAAAAAAAAAAAAAAAAGCTTAGAGCTCTTTCTTCCCAAAATAGCAAGAAGGGTACTGCCACTCAGCACCCAGTGTTGAGATGGCATTGTTTGCTCAGACTGGTGGCAGGTCAAGTACCACAGGATAGAACATCACTCTCTCATGCTTAGAGAACTGGTCAGACTGTCTTGACAGGCCATATTTGAGTGATTGGCTTTGGGGTAAATGGTGCATGGGTCTCTCTTCCCCCACACTTTTACACACACACACTTTTACTATTACTGCATAATGAGAAAGTTTGCTGTGCCCTGCCTAGAAACATGGATACACCTCACATACTAGTTGAGAGCCTCTGCTTTGAATTGTGGAACATCAATCATCTGCAGGGCAACTTTGACCTTTAAAAAAATATATTTCATTATATGTACTGGTGTATGTGTAGAATGAAGAATTTGAGAACCAAGCCATGGGTATTTGGGTTTGTTGGAAGGAAGTATGCAGGAGAGGATTTCCTTTTTTAAATTAAGTGCTTTTCAGGCAAAAATAAAACCAAAGACAATGCATGATTCTCTGATTTTAATAATTAGTACAATGGACTGGGAGCTTCTGACATACTGGGTTCTTTTGTGATTCTAAAGTGTATTTGCTATGTAATACTCAAGGTTGTTGAATTATTGAAGCTCAGTAAAAGTGAATTAATTTAGCATCTCCCAGAAAGTGTTGTACTACTGACCCTTAGCTACTACTTCTGTAACCCTAACTTAGAAACAAGAGGGAATAGGCTTTGAGTATCAAAAAAGAACTAAGAAAACAACATCATTTCAGAAAAGGTCTCACTTTTTTTCTACAGTGTCTTGCTGGCTGGCTTCTTATGACTGAACATCTTGAGTTGTCAGCCAAACAGAGTTGCAGAGAAGCAATTACAACTCCCCTTTTTTCCTACACACGTATTACTTTGGTTATTTCTGCAAGAGATATTTCTAATAAGCAAAGAAAAGAAATCTGAAAACAGATTATGTAACTGATCTGTGATGTACACATCACATTTGTCAGTAGAAATAAAACTCATGTTATCCTATGTTTTCAATGTATTGTAGAGTTCTGAACTTTATTTTCATTGTCAGGAATCGTGAAAATATAACATCCATATTTATAGAGAATTGCTCTGATTCTGAAGCTATGAGTTAAACAGCAAAATTGTCATGGCTTGTCAGGCAAGATTAGCATCTAATCTTTAACATAATAGCATTAACAAAGGATTACATCGTTTAGCCTTGAAAAAGTGTCTGGAAACCCAATGAAAGGCTTGTGAACCAACTCCACTTGGCTCTGTTTGGTGTTAAATTGCACAGGAGAAGGGCGGCAGTCATCTACAATTTGAACAGTATCTGAGAAAAAGGTGGCAGGACCACAGAAGGAAACAGAAATCACAAAATAAGTAAATCTCCAGAATGAAAACTAGAATGAAGCAAGTGAGGAAGGAAGTGAGTCCATATAGCAACTTTTGTCTTTGTTACTTTAATATGTAAGCCAAATAATTTGTTTAAAAAATATAATATTTTTATACTGTTCCCTCTAAAGGGACACCACTTAATTCTTACAGACAGTACTTTTAACTAGGTTGCTGTGATCATAATTGATACTTTCCAATCTTGTTCTGAGGCAGCTGTTGTGGTGGTATTGCTAAAGCATCATAAGAGTGGCACTTTAATGATCTCCTGTCTTTCTCATAGTTTTTGTCTGTAATCTGTTAGAGATTAGGGAAAGTGTTATTAATCAACGTATTCTTATTTAAATGGAAACTGTCTCTAGCCAAACATGATTTCAGAAAATCTTCCTGGGAGGTAAGGAGGCTGTCCACTTACTAACTTCTGAAGATCCAGAGACTATATAAGCCATAAATGCTGACCATAATATTTGAGGAGCACTCTTACTTGAAAGAATGCAATATGTCATGACCAGACATGGGAAGAAAGAGCCACATAAAGCAAGTCTGATATGGTAACCTCAACAGAGACAAAACTTTACCTCTGCTGGGAGCCAAGCACAATCGGATCCTTCAGGCCAAACCTGAGATAAACTAATTAGATACCCGAGACCTAAAACAGAGGTTAAAATTCTTTTTAATATCTCATGCTTGTTGTCTTCAACCCTTGAAGGATATTTAGTGTTTAGTTTCTCAAAGGAAGCTTCTAAAAACTTAAGAAATTGTAACTAGTTATCTTCCGGACTGACTTCTTGATAGAGTATTAAAAGGAAGTAAGACTACCTATTTATTTCCATATTCTTGTTAGTTACTTCTGAAATTATATATTCCTTAGAAGTTGTTAGAGATTAACATGCTATAGTTAGATGCCTAAGTAGCTGGCCATGGTCCAGTGATAAACTTCTAATTTATTTTAAAATGTGTGTTTGAGCTATACAGTTATGTATTCAATTTATTCATCTGCAACTTTATAATTCTCCCCAATCCTCTTGAATTATTGATTTATTCATTATGGTGGTGATATAATTTATGTTGTATTGCAAATACAAGCCATGCAATTTAGCTCTTGTATTTAGATTGTAAACTCCTCAGAGTAAGGGCTTTGTATAAAGCCGTGCAAGGCAGTGTTGCCTGAGGAACAATGGAGAGTAAAAAGCAAAATTAAAGTAACAATAATTGTTTCATTTACTTTGTCAGTAAATGCTTCTATGGTTTATCTGAACTCAGAACCCCCAGGACTACTATTTGCTAATAAGTGGCATGAACCTATTCTGAGTTTTCATTTTTGTAAACTGTTTTTATTTTGTTTAAAGTCTTAATTACCATAAATTAAGCTTAGTTACAGTGATCACTTGCTCTTATGGAACACTTCTGTCAGACAAACATACACCCACTAAAGTTTGTGAGTGTAGTGCCAACAAGATACTTAATTTAAGTTATACATTGTATTGCCACACATTTTTCAGTAATTATTTTTACCCAATACACTGGCAGTCATTATCAGACTGGAAGTTGCGGAAGCGGATTGAAGGAGCAACAGTAACTATTAAATAAAATTGCCTAGCTAGTGATCACTGTCCCATGTGATACAGATTGGAAACTGTCCCGTAGTTGGTCTAGTTAATGAGAGATATAATGAAAAGCACAGCGTTAACTTTCCAGGAATAATCTCGGAGTTTGAAACTTGGCAGCATCTTAAGGTATTATCTCATCAGAGAAAACACGTAAATAAAATCACTGAGAGATGATTTTTTTCTATTTGTTACATTAATTTTGCCAAAGCCTTGAGAATATATCTAAAATATACACTGTACTCTCCAAAATATCATTGAATTTTTTTGGGAATACAATGACCATTCTGTCACCCTGCTCTTTGAATGTCAACTTTTAGGCTTAATTCCTTGTGTCATGGAGCTCAGGTATGAAAACATTTCTTGCTTTATCATCTTTCAGAATTTTTCCCATGTTACAGGTTTTTAAAAGTCAGAACTATTTTTCTCATCCTTTCTTATCATTCAGAAAGGAATTATATATTTCAATTCTGTTTCCATTCCTCACTCAATTGGCAGATGTATTCTGGGTATTTTTCATCTTCCTTGGAAGCAACAGACACTTGAAACAAACTGGAGATGGGACAGCAAGTGGGATGGAACCTGCTGTCCCATCTGAACCATCTACAGTGGTTCTGAGAATCATGTTTCTAGATGCCTGCTTAAAGACTTTGGGATTAATATAGGTAGAATGTAATGGCTTGTGGTACACAGGAATTTCCTTCCCCCCCCACCCCCAGCTGCCTCTGTATCAGAGCTGGGGGGGGGGGTTGGCTCGGAGGAGTTGCTATATGCAGGGAGCTGGCTTCCACCTGCCTCCTTCACCTCCCATGTTGCTATTTCTCTCTCATAAATAAACACATATAAACATCTCTAGGTAGCACTTAGGACCCCCATCATGGAGCAGAGCCCTATTTTAATAGGCAGTGTACAAACATTTAAAAAAAATACAATCTCTATCTTGAAGAGCCTGCTCTACACGTACTTGTTTCAAGTACCTCGTACTGGGAGTCTTGCTTCAGTGTCTTCCTTAGTCTCTGCTAGGGATGTCAACGTGTAGTACACTACATGATTAACCAATAAGCCTTGGTTTATTGGTTTATCTTATCAGCGGCATACACTCTCTCCCCCTTTCTGCCTCTGTATCAGAGGCAGTGGTGGGAAGCAGGAGCTGGTGCCCGAGGGGGGCTGGCTTTAAGCAGGCTCCCCACAAACAATGGATCCACCTGTTCCCCGCACTGCTGCCTCTAATAGAGAGGCAGCAGCACTGAGGGTGAGGGGGGAGGCTGGAGCCAATGCACATGGGGAGCTGGCTCCACAAACCCACTTGCCCTCTTTCCCCTCCTCCCCCACTTTGCTGCCTCCTACAGAGGCAGTAACAGGGGGTAGACAGGCACTGGTGCTTGGGGGAGCTAATTTAAAAGCCTGTTCCCCCTAGCACCAGCTCCATGGTGCCTCCTTCTCCTCTCAACCTTCCCCCCCCCCCCCCCCCCCACTGCCTTTATCAGAAGCAGAAGCACGGCGGGAGGGAAGGCAGCCCAGACTCATCGAAGACAGAGGCTGATCTGCAACAGCCACCTGTAAAGAGAGACTGCTATTGGACAGTGTTCCCTCTAAGCTGTGCTGCAGAATAGCTTCACAGATGATTAATCATCCCTGCCAAGTCAGCTCCATGCACGGAGCCCTGAACCACTGACTAGGCAGGGCTGATTAATCACCTGTGAACCTGTGCTGCCACACAGTTTAGAGGGAACACTGCTGCTGGATCAACCTCCATCTGCAGCAGAACTATGGGAGGTGGAGCAGCTTTTATCTGCAGGTTGCTCAACCTCCTCCCCTTCCCGTAGACAGGGGTTACTGCCACGGACCAACCACTATCTGCATCTGGATTTTTAAGAATGTTTCATGGAATCCTGAATATTGCAAAAGACTTATATCGTATTGCTATCTTTGCAGCATTTTCTTTGTTTACCCAGAGCACTTGTTAATACAGATTTTTTGCATCCAATTTAGATATTCCCTTTTGCTTTTGTTAAGATTGTCTAGATGTCCAATGCTTGTAATACCCACTGAGCTTAGTTATTTCGTCAGCATAATAATTTCTGCAAGATAGTAGGAGTGCTTTGCTATTTAATGTAATCATTTTCTGCAGGAAAGGTTTAGGTAGAAAATAACAAATGTGTTTCTCACTCCCAGGGAATATAAAGTTTAAGAGAGAATCCTTAGACAACTTGAGATTTGAAAATGTATATGTGTGTGTCATCATTCTTTTAGTGTTCCCCTAGCCTATATCAATTTATAAGATGCCTTGAAAATCAAAACTGATAGCTACATTTTAGAGAAATTAATCTTTAAATTAACTGAATCTTTTATTACTTTAATACTGTAATGATGGTAGTATTGTGAGAGAACTACTTGTTTTCTGGTCCTATTTAAGGTGACAGTCTTCATAACTGTTTTGTTGACTTTCTGATCTAATGAATGGTAGTCATTGTCTTCAGAATTGAGTTACATACCTGTTCTTCGTAATAAAAATTAAATGTTCTTTAATGTGACTCCCCTTTACGATAATTATTTTGGTTTGGCAATTGGACTAAAACATTTTTTGTGCTTTTTAATCCCTCTGTTAAATTTAAAAAAAAAATAAAGATATCCAGGCTGATATCTTCACTCCTGTTCTGGCTCCTTTACACATGGTGAAAGGGGCTCTCAAAGTTTGTAAAGCGGCTCTCAAAGTCCTTGTTATGCTATAGAATCCTCTCTCCAAAGTGTAAGTGCCGTTTTCCAAGAATCTCCTCTCAAGCTGTGGCACAGGTTGATCTTATCTGTAGCTTCCTCCATTCTGCTGAATGGGCCATAGCACTGCCCAGAGGCTTCCAGCAGTGTATGGTATGGTCTTGTCACTGATATGTCCAATAGGGATATTAAATATTGGTTAATTGAATAGTCGAGTAACCCTGTGAATTCTTTTCGTTAGTCAGCTATTCTATAGTTCCCGGGGGTGGGGACGGCAGCCAGCGTGGTCTGGCCTCACTCCTGAGGAGCTCCCTGCCACTCCACACTACTGCCTCTGTATCAGCAGTGCAGGATGCCAGGTGAGAGCTGGTCCAGAGCTTGTGGACTGGCTGTGTCTCGCCCTGTGCTGCAGCCTCTGATAAAGAGGCAGCAGCATGGAGTGACAGCAACCCCTGTCTGGGGGCAGTCTAAGCTCCTGGACGTGGCGCGAGCTGAAACTGAGTTGCACTGCCTGCCCGCCCAGCTCCTAATACACTTTAAATGCAGAGCTGCAGCAGGAGTAGGTCTCAGACCTGTCGCAAGCTGGCCAGTCTGCTAAAAAATATACTGGCAAGTGGGGAGAGGGAAATGCGTGTAATCTATAGCATTAACTTATAAGCTTTTGCTTATTGGTTAATCGACTACACTATTACATTCCTAATGTCCAACACATGCTATTTTGTACTCCTACCTATACCTCTGAATTTTTCTTTTTTTTTGTGTGTAGATTCTGTAAAGCATTTGGAATGCAGTTTTTCAAGCATTTGAAATGCAGTTTGTGTGAAAGACCTTGCAAAACACCTTAGTATTGGACCTAACAAATATCAATGTTTTACATTAGTTTAAATTTTAATATGTATCATGTTTCCCTCTCTCTAAAAGGGAGTGCCGGGAGTTGGAAAAGAACAAGCTTTAAAGTTAATTGAGACTTTACAAGGTCAAAGTCTACTACAAAGGTAAATTTTAAGTTTGTCTTATCCTGAAATATTTCAATCTTCTAAACTGTCTTGGTGAAAGACAGTGTTATGATGCACTTTGAACCTGAGTCTACTTTACTCATGTTTTAATTTTAAAAGAAATAAAATATTACATTTCTTACATGATGATCAGCTGTCTAATCTAACAATGCACTAATAGACAGAATGTTACTGCATTAATTCCTAGTCTCTGTTTCTGCAAATAGTAACACATATCTACTCATTTGCAGGACCAGAGTCATCAGAAGAACCTGATCCCAAACCCCAAAAGTAATTGGAAAACTCTCATTGATTTTAGTGGGCTATGGATCAGGTCTTTGGATCCTAATGAGCTCTGGTATAAATATTGCTCTGTTACCACAATGATTCTCAAAGCTAGAAATCTCCTTGATCACTGTACATACTGAAAAGTACATTTACTGCAAACAAATTGTGTGATGGAAAACTGAATAGTTTTAAGAGGGTGAATTAGATGGTCTGATAGAATTTGCATGAATAACCTATAAAGCTGCATTACCTTAATCTTAATTTTAGGTTTGATCAATGGAAAGGACAGCTTCAATGTGGTAATACACCTGCTCTAAGTGTTAACAAGATGACTCATTGTTCTGTTTGTCATCATCCAGGTCAGTATGAAAATGGGTAGATTTTTGTTGGTTTTGACTTGCATTAAAAGTTGCTTTTTATACAGATTTCAAATTCTGAATTATCTTTCTTTAAAATATAGAAAAGGTCTCTCTTGAGAATTGGTAATGGAGTAAGGATTTATTTAAAAAAAAAACTGCAGTCCACTGTTTCAAGCTGGGCCCTGTTCGTATTGTGTGGAAGATGTTGTTATTGAATGGCTGTTACGTGATATAGGTCTAGCCTGGGTCTAATTAGAATTCATCACTAATTGCCAAAAGGGTGCCAACTGTGATGGCAGTATCAATAAAGAAGGCAAAGACTGAACTGACATTTACACTGTACTATGCACTCATTCATGCTTGTGGGCCCTCCATTGACAGGATTGAGATATATTAGCAGAGATTATTTGCACAGCTATTCTTCTTGTTTTGTCTGTTTTATTTAAAATAGCATTCAATATCACGGACCATCAATCTGTCACCTTCAATTCAAATCTAATGCTGCTTGCAGCCGGCTTTTTTTTTTTTTTTTTTTTTTTGAGGGAACTGAGAGAAGTCATTCATTCAACGGGTTTGTCAGATTGTCTCACATGCATGATGTTTGTGGGTCTTTAGGGAAATAATTTTCCAGAATAACAGTTTGCAACATTTTTACTAACAAGAAAAATCTGGTTTTTATTGTAACTATTCCTCGATATTTCTAGTGTACTTAGTTTTGTATATAGCAACTTTTGGTGATATATCCATGTATGCTCAAATTCATGAAACACACTTGTGTAGTTTGGGAAACATGGTTCATCTCATTCTCTCCCTCTCCTTTTTCTATAGGTTCTTGTAAGGATCATAAGCTCAGTGGATGTAAACTGTGTGGAAGTGTTAAATACTGTGAATCTCATGACTACCAGTACTGCTGCCCTTGTGAATGGCATTGTTCAGAGCGAGAAAAACAGACAAATGCAGTAGAGGACAATATTAGAAAGTAGGAATGTCTTCAAAATGAACTATTCTTCATTGTTTTCAGGTGCAGGGTGAGCATGCAAGTCCTGCATCACGCACGTTTCTATCCTGTTCCTAATATATATGTTTTACTTGCAGAAAAGCTAGAGGTTGTGAGGGCTTTCCATTTTCTGAGGTAACTAAAAAGCCTAACAACGGTTCATTTTGAATTAGTAAATTGGATTTTCAGCCAACTTTCTTCTAACTGTCCTATTTTTTATTTCTTTAAAGGTTATCCAAGAATTTCTTGTAAACAAAAACAAACTGGTCAGGATACTGGAGTGCCAGAGGCCAAATTTATTGTCCTTTCAGGTACAAAATGATATATAGAAAATCCGGCTCTTTGCCATATTGCATTTGTTAGTATGGAACACCCCTAACATTATTAATGTTAATAATTAGTAACTTTTATCAGTTACAACAATAAAAAAAACTGGCAACAATATTAATATTAATGTTTGATTGGAATTCTGAAATTATGTCCTGAGAATAGATTAGTAAATGTAGAGAGAGATGTAAAAAGAGGGGAATGTAATGACAGAAAATGGAAAACAGGATCACTCACAGAAACTGCAGCTTTATCTGGGTACAAAGTTCCTTTTCACATCCTGTACTGAATTGTTGGGTTTTTATGGCCCTCACTTATTAATTCGGAATTGCCACCTACCAAATTTGGAGATGTTTTCTGGGAAAGTCAATCATCCCAAAAATTCAAAGATATGCTCTTACATGTTCCCCAAATGTTATGTGAGTGGGCATAGATTTTATCAGCCTATTCTATGAGGAGAGAGGGATACCAATGCATCATTAACACTAGCTATCTGAATTTTGTTTTGGGACTGGTATATGGAAGTTGGAAACAATACACTTCTTGGTTAGGTCATCACCAAGGCTAATGTTGAGGCTCACCTTTCCTGAAAGGGGAGAAGATCTGTTTTGCTGTTCCACTTTCTGAGACTGAAGGCATTGTTTACATGAATGGTGTACAGATGATGGGCCACTAATGAATGGACTATGGAATGTGATAAATATCTGTAGGTGTACATGCATGAGAGATATACATTATCAAAATCTGATGAGATAATGTTTAGCTTTCAGTGTGGCCTTCCTATTCCTACTGCTGTCACTACAAAGCTGCTCCATTAACACTCAGTTGAACTGGCTGCTTGATCTATCCTGCTATGGATGTGTTTGATTTAGATGGTGCTTGGTCCTGTCTGATGACCTCTCGAGGTCCCTTCCAGTTCTAGTATTTTATGAATCTATAATTATTTTCCATCTTGCACGGAGAGGTCATTTAGGCTATGTCTACACTGCACATTTACTTTGAAATAAGAGAGTGCACGTCTACACAGCAAGCCTGTTATTTTGAAATAATATCAAAATAACAGGCTTCTTACTCTTCGTGAGATGAGAGTTACAGAAGTAGGAGTAAGAGGAAAACTCTGCCAAAAGCTGAGTTGAAGTGGTTTAACTTAAGCTACAAAATTAACGTACCTGAATTTGCGTATCTTAACTTGACTTTAGCCCACAATGTAGATGTACCTTTAATGTTTTACCACAAGGTGGGTATTAAACGGATGTATAAAACATAATGTTTAAAGTGTACGTTAAGAGAACTGTTTAGGACTCTGTAACAACAAAATAGGAAGGTATTATGGTTGCATTTCTTAACAGAGATTTGCTTTTGAGAAGATGGAATGGACCAAACATTATGCTTGCCAGAAAATGTTGTCACTGTTGACTCACTATGACATGATCAAAAGAAAATCGGGCCAGATAGATACAGAGCAACTGCAAGCAATACGGTAACGTAATTTTTGAAGTCTTTGAATTCACTCCATTTTTTGTTCATTTTTGACACTGGAGGAAATATTATTGAAGTAAAATATACTTCCCACTTTTGCCTTCATGCTTAAGCTATGTGCTGCTTCTAGAAAATGGTAAAAGCTTAAATCAGTGTTGCATTTTTCTGTCATTTTTCTGTAATAGCAGCTACACAAAGGTAATGTGTGCAAAAGTTTCCTTTAATGCTAGTTTACAGGGCATGATTCTTCACATCCTCACTTTTAGCCATAATCCTATCCACATAAGTGGGGCATGTTATGGGCATGAGTTTTTGTTCATTGAGGTTGACACACAACCAGGCCTCTGGCCTATACATTTTAGTTGACAGCTGGGGAGCTGATGATCTACTGGCTTCTTTCTTGTTAGGGCTAACAGTGAATGGTCTCCTTGGTGCTGAATTCTACTGTACTTTCTTGTCTAGACTTGAATATCATTGTCTAACCTTGTTAAAGGTTCAGATCAGTATTATCATCAAATTCTATTACCAATTCAGCAAAAAAGGAGATACAGAAGACTATGGGACTGCTTACAGCATGTGAAATAGCACATGTGGGAAGGTGAGCCTTTATAGGATCAGTGGTTTTAATTTAGAATTCTGTTTTTCAAAGAAATATTGAAAATATGGCCTGGGTGGTATGTAGGAGTGATAGCAGAAGGTAGAATCTTTTACTTCTATGTTGTTTCAAATCCACTGCCAGTAGCAAAATAAAATTATTGCCTGGTGGCTGCTCAGTTGCAACCACCAATATAACGAAAAAAATCAGCAGTGTGCACATGCGCGCACACAGCAATGCCTAACTAAACTACACAGTACATCTCTGACTCAAAGCTCTCTTGTTTGATCAAAGATACAAAAGAAGTGAATGAACCCATACAAATACTGGTTACCATGCCTGCATCTCAGGTCATAGGGCAGTAGGAGAAGTTTTCAATATCATTGATTTTTGTATCTCTTGTGAGAAGGGAACCTCACTCCCCAGTTATGCTCATCTGGTGCCTTTTCATGACCTGTATGTTCATTAATGGTCTGTTTACATAGTCAAAGACAAGAACAGAGGTTTATTATTTACCTGCAAGAAAAAGTGGCAATCTTAAAAACAAATCATTCTGGTTTTTAGAATCTGTACTACATTAGCGGAATAGGACTTTTTCCTCTAATTTGCATGGATTACAAATTTATCATTTTGGAATAGGTTTGTGATATTTTCATATTTCTTGCTTTAGGAAAATGACTTAGTGAAGTTGTTACCATGTCTGTTTTTGTTTCACAGGATAAGCAGGACTCGTGTTAAAAATGGAATTCCTTGTTTTGAAATTGAATGGCAAAAGCCAGGTTGGTGTTTTCTTATACACGTATGGGTTATTCTGACACAACTCTCCTTTAAAGGAAATGTGCAGCCAGCAGCATGCACAAGTGACCTCTAGTACTGATTGGACAACTGTTCTATGAACAGATACAGAAAACACACATTTTTTTAAATCACCTGATATTGGCCATTGTCAAAAGTAGAGATGATGAAAAGTGTTGGTTTTGGATTGTTTGTTTGTTTGTTGTAAATGTGTAACTGCTGAAACAGAGACAGCAGTTGGGGGGAGGAGAGTGAGAGCCAGTGCTCATGAGAAGCCAATTATTAAGCTGGCTCTCCACAAACACCGGCTCCTGTGGAGCTGCCTAACCCATCTCACACTGCTGCAGCCCCTCAGCAAGGCAGGTGATTCCACAGAAGCTCGTACCCACAGGAAGCCAGCTCCCCAAGAGCACCAGTTCCCACGTGCTACGCCCTGCTGCCTCTGATACAGAGGCAGCGTGGGGAGGGTAGAGGAGGAGGCAGCTTACGTGTAACCATGAAGGCTAACCAATGAGCTCAGGCTCATTGGTTGACCATTGAAACATACACACTGTCACATCTCTAGGCAAAAGATGGGATATTGGGCTAGGTGGACCTTTGGTCTGACCGAATATGGCCATTACGTTCTTAAACAGATTGAAAATGCATACATTGTACCCTTAGGGGAATTTTGTGTTTGGTAATCTTCAGGTGTGTCAGACAAGCACTCGGTGCACATTTGGAGGAGGGCAAAGATGTTCATTACAATGACTAGGGATCACAACTACACATTAGACTTAAGTTTTATTTCTTTTTGGCCCCAGCATATCCCCTATTCCAAGCTGGCACGACATTATGTGAAAAAATCCCCCATGATGAGGGGATCTCAAGTGCCTGCAAGAGTTTGGTGCAAAGAGGTCTTGATGTGACCAGGGTGTGGCCTCTAATCTTCTGATACTGACATTAATATTTGAAAATTTCTTAAGGGCAAAGGAACTGCATTGTTCCTACTCTGATCTTTTCCCTTCCTTCATGTCCTCGGCCCTAATGTGACTCTGTTAATTTTCTAGAGCATTATGTTACAGCAGATGATCAGTCCACAGAGTCCTTTGTGGTTACAGTAGAGGAAGAATCATTGTTTCAGGCTGCCTATCCTGACATTGTTGGCTTCTATAAGTTGGAAATTTTGGAGAAGAAACAGAGAAGTAAGTTGGAAACCATACCAATGCCTACCACTCTGTGGGCACTGACATAATACAAATAATATAGACTGCATCATTTCTTGTATAGCTGTGCATATATCCTATTCAGTGAAAGATTATGTCCCCATTAAGATCCCATTTCTTCTCACCCTGCTCCTTTTCATCTCTGCTAGCACTATACATTCTTAACAACTGAAATTACTTTGACAACAACAAAAACCTATTATGCTGTATGGTCTCTGTTTTTTTAGGTAAGAAAAATAAACCAAAAGAAAAAGAATATTCAGATATCAACAGTGAAGTTGCTGATCTCCTGTCTCTGATGAATTTGCAATCTACCTGCGAAAGCTTTCCTGAACAGGATTCCAAGTCTGATTTTAAAACTCTCCCTGATAGTCAAATGAAACAAAAAAATATTTCCAAATCTAATGATTCACTTTTAGCTGCAGATTTGTCCACTGTAATTGTTCAATTACAAAACCCAGCACCTACCCTTCCACTACCTGCTTCAATCAGTACTCAATATCAGAGTGTTTTAGATGACTCTCATATTTCATCAGCACAATTTACTGAACTCTCTGAGGCATCATCTTCCTATACTTCCTCTATGATAGCTGATCTACAATTGAGTGGTATTGACTGGGAAGGAACCTCTTTCAGCATTGTACCAGAACATGTTGATTCTGCCTGTTGTTCAGTGTCTAAACATGGTACATCTAATAGTGGTGTAAGCCAACCATGTACGCTTCAGCACAAAACAAGGGAAAATTCAAACTATTCTGGTGCTACACAGTCTGATGAAGATCCTTGCAGTAGTGCAGAGTATTTGGTTTCAAACTCTACTGACCTCGTAGGACAGTTTCAGAAGTTGCCTTTAAGAGAACGGATCCTTCTGAAGACATCCGTGCATAAAGATACTTCACTGTCTCTAAATGTAGTGCAAATGAAACCTTTACAGTTGTTGAAACAAATGAAAAAAACATCAATTCCTGGGACTGTTTCCATTTATCCTTCAGTTCAATTAAGTGACAACCCAAAGGAAATCAAAATGTTATCAGAAAATTATTTGAAGGACTGTAGTGTACAAAATTATGAGGAACTATACCAAAAACCTGGAAACCTGTTACAAATGGAGCAAAAACACCCCAAACAAAGCTGTTCAAACTCTGTGGATTTGAGCAGTGAAGCAGAAGAGCCTTTGCACTCTGAAGGTGAATCACGGACATTAGCAAAGATCACAGATGACTGTCAAGTTAGAAAATTCTGTAGTCAAGTTTCTTGGAAAACTTCCATTAAAAAGAGTGTGTGCTATGAGAGACATTCTTCTAGTGAGGACAGTGATGATGGGTATGTGAAGGATAAAAATCCGACATATAGAATTAGACAGCAGGGGCAACCAAATCCAGCTCAGATGAAAGACAACGCTACCAAGGAGAAGAGTAACAAAGGATCAAATCTTTCAATTAAATGGAAAGAGAGAGCCGCAAATTTAAAAATAACTAGCAATTATTTGTCAACAGAAATATCTCCAAAACATACCGCTGTAGTAGAAGCTAATAGTTTTCTAAACCCAGTAATATCTTTTAAAGGATTAGATTCCTGTTCTTCTCTGCAGCAAAGCAAAAATGATGACTGTGATGTGAGGGGAGATAGTCCCCTGCCTCTGTCTGAAAGGCTCAAACTAAAGTCAAAAGCAATTAGGAGTTCATTACAAATACATTAATATATATATTTTCTAAAAATACAGATGTCTATAAAATACATTATTATATAAACATTTCACTTAGCGTCATTAGTTTCTACATAGTTCCTCTCCTCAGTTTTATAACATTGGTATATGCAAACCCAAGAGACACTGTTGCTAAATTGACATAATCGTAGTTAATAAAAAGCATTGTGAATCTTGCTTACTTGGTACTGAAATTTGAAATGTAAACATTGTCAAAATTATGCAGTCCTTGGAGTGCCTCTGACATGCACTGAAATCCATTTATAATTGTATAGTGTTTTCTTAACGCAAGTACCATAGTCAGGAATATAACATACCACATTGATATTGTATTCCAGAAAAAGATATATTTTTTTAACAAAGCACTAGCATTTTGGATTATTAAGATGGACTTCATAATATAGTTACAATGTGCTATGCTGCTTTCAGATGTTCTCAGGAAGACAAACTGATTCAGCTTTGTATAATTGAAATTTCCCATTGTGTTTGAGTGTTAACTTAAATAGGCTTACAAATATTAGGTTGCCAGTGGTGTTGGTCATATATTTTAAATAAATGACCAGCTAAATTCAGGAGATGAGGTTGTCTAGTGTAGTTAGGTTGATTTTTTTTGACATGGCCTATAATAAACTACTAGAACTCATGCATGGTCCAGAAAAGGGCATTAGTAACCACTTAAGTTAGTGCCAATTGAATGAACTCAAAGTGAGCATTTTAGGCTTATTTTATTCCTGTAATTGTTGTCTCTAAACTTTTATATAAATATAATTATGTTCAATTAATACTTGTAGCTGGTGGAATTTTTTTGCTACAGAACCCAAACAATGAGATCTCTGCAAGATTTGTCGTTTTTTTGGGCGATTGCAGAGAAGAGGTTAATTTTGCTGTTGCAACTTCATTTATAAGTATCATGTATCATTGTTTGTATTGAAATTAGACTTTTAAAAAAGGCAACACAATAGTTCCCACCCATTAATGCAGAGTCCCAGTTCACTGGGACTACATATTCCAGAATGCATATGTCTTTCCTCAGATCACCACTAAGTTCCTCAATAGTTGTTGGTCAGCAGTTCTCAAGCTGGAAGCTGAGACCCCTCAACATGAGCTGACAGACCTAAGCCCCTTTTAAATTAAATTAAATGTTTAATGTCAAAGTTGGAGGGTCCTACTCAAGACTTTATTTGTGAAGAAGGTCACCTATATCACCAAAACAAGAAGTTTGGGAATCACTGCTGTAGGTGAAATGATGCATGACTTCATTGTAGCTAGCAGCCAATGAAGAAGGCTTTTTGATCAAGAAGCAGTAATGTTCAGTATATGGAATATGTACAAATTAGTGAAAAGGGCAACCTATAATCTCAATTAATCATTCCCCTTCCCTCTTGCTAAGCAGCTCCCTTCAGCATGTTTCCCAGTAAAGAGAAGAAATGGCTCCTTTAAGGTAACTTCCCAGTAGTTCCTCTTCTGTAAAATGGGACAAATAGTATTTCCTTACCTTACAAGGGTTTGTGAAGATAAACTAATTGGTGTGGGATGTTTAGATATTACAGTAATGGAGGTGATAAATACATAAAATAGAACAGAAAAGATAAACATTGAAATAGAAAACTTAAGATCGGTACCTTTTTAGGAGAGTCAAACAAAGTTTGATTAAAACTCCCGATGATGATAGCAGTTATGCAGTTACAATTAATGAATGAAGCAAAAGAATCATTAACCAACATATGAAAAGGTGATAATAAAAATCATGAAATGCTTCATAATTACTTACTAGAAAAGGTGAGTAGGAATCAATGGTTGACTAGAACAGAGCTACTTCATTTTGAGAGACCAATGTTGTAGGTAGCTACCAATTTCTTTGTGTGGTTTTTGTCTTTTTTACTTGGTCATGATTTTATCTTTTGAAATTATTTTTTTCTAAAACTGCCCATTGTTTTCAGAGACAGTGTTGGAAAAAGAACTGTACTTTATCTAACTAGAAAAACAAAACTGCAGTGCTTACTGTTTTGCTCTGATGGAATAAGATTTGGAATTTTTTAGCATTTAAAACAAGTGTGTCTTCCATTTTGTGATCGTTTTTCTATTTTTTCCATCTTGAAATATCAGGCCGGATTATTATTAGACATTAGAGGTTTTCTCAGAAAAGATTCCACTTTAGTCACAAATTTTACTTGTCTTATGTAACTGAATAGATGGATGATACCTCTAGGTTGGCTATTAGGAAAATCTTAGTCACTGTGAGGGTGGTGAAGCATTGCAATGGGTTGTCTAGAGAGGTGGTAGAATCTTCATCTAGGGATGTAAAGGGTTAATTGGTTAACCGATAAGCATTCCCCTTACTAGCATGCTTAACAGGATAACTGGCTAACCAGCAGCCCCCAGCCTGTGGCATGGTGCGGCAGGTCCTACCCAGCCTGGCCTTAGCAGCCCGGTTAATTTTTTTTAAATGGGATTTTACATCCCACCTCCATCCTTAGAGGTTTTTAAAACCAGGCTTGACAAGTCCCTGGCTGGAATGATTTGGTTGGGGTTGGTTCTGCTTTGAGCAGGGGATTAGACTAGATGACTTCCTGAGGTCTCTTCCAGCTCTAACCTATGAGTCTATGATACATTGTAAGTATTGTCAGAATTATTAAACCTACTCTTCCTTGGATGCTGGAGGTCAGATATGAAAAGTATATCTGTTAAAGATTCCAGCATTGCTAGGAATCAGTATGTTCTTAGAATCCCTGTAAGAACCACATTCAGTCCTACAATTCAGGTCCAGGTATGTGTAACAGGAAATAGATAATTTTTAAAGCCGGACTCTTCTCTACTTTTCACAAGGTTTGCACCTGCGTAACTCCAGTATTAGGGCATCTTTGGTGAAAACATAGACCATTGTGAGAGGAAAATAGTTCTATGATAGTTTAGCTCATCACTGCTATGAGTTGGCACAGATCATATATTCTTGTGCTGGTGCATATCTTAAGTAAAGCTTACTGCATCTTTCCAATGAAGAGACTCACCTATTTTAGAAATGTTACTTTTCTGTTTTGTCATCTTGTGCTTTAAATATGCTGTATCTAATTAGGAGACTTGGGACAGTAAATCTTTTGTCTCATTGAATAATGATTTGGTAGTGCTAGATTTTAAAGATATATAGATGTACAAAAATGTTGTCACATAAAAGTATCTAATTGTACCTGTTGTGTTTAAGACCACCATACGTGTTTACCTGTATTGTGCTAGTTTTTTTCAAAAAGTTCATTACCTACAAAGTGTTGTGGATAAAAGCAATTAAGAGTTTGAAAATGTAATTGATTATATATTGCTAAATATAATCTGTGGCAAAACAGTCTCTTCATGATTTGAACTTAATGTGGCTCCTTTTTCTAGATTTTTTTTATTTTTGTGGAAAATGTGTTAAAGTAGCGAAGAGACGTTTACACTCTTTTCTGTACAGTGCAACTTCCAAGAGGGGAGAAAGTCAGAGGGTTATACAGCTGTATTTAATAATTTATGCTACAGCGCTGTTCCCATGTTTGTACTTGCTCACTCTCTGGCTCAGCGATTCTCTTTATTTATCCATAGTGGTATTGCTTCAACAAGAAGAACTGAGGTAGTCCCACATAGAATAATACCCATTAGCTAGACTTGGCAGAAACTGATTTTTGTAAATAAATTTGAAAGATAATGTTGACGTTTATTTTCAACCTTTTTTTTTCTTATTTAAATTTAAAATTTGAATTTTTCAGTTTGTTAAACTTCAGGGAGCTCCAAGTATGGCTGCAGCATTGGGATGTTGGATCCCTTCAGATGCAATGTGTGGGGAAGGCTGCACTTGCCAGCAGCAATCAGTGGATGATTTTTTTCCCCTTGATTTCACCTTACACAAAGAAATCAATGTCTACCAAGGACTAATAATTTAAATTCTGCCAAGCCTATCCAAGCCCAATGGCTAGAGCAATTCACCTGCAAGGTGGTGGATCCCTGTGCAAATCCCTTCTTATCAACTGAGGAGTCTCCCGCATTATAGGCAAGTACACTAACCACAGGGCTAAAAGTTATGAGGGAGCTCCTCCTCCCATAAGGTCTGCTTTGTGTTAACTTGCCTGAGGGTCTCTATGTTAGACAGGTCTGAGCACACCTATCGAATCTGGCCCCACACATCAGTTAGGTGTGTGAACACCTATCTTCCCCAGTTTGTGAATTTCTTTGGGGCTTAGACAGGAAATAGGTATCCATCTCCTAGAGCAGCGGTTCCCAATCTTTTCCAGATGGGGAACCATTTTGACAATTCAGGAAGACTTGGTGACCCAGAGCAATTTAAAAAAAATGTGTGAATGGCTTCTTAAGAGCCACATGGGGAGACATCTGTCTACCCTTTTGAAATGTAATGGTGACCCATATTTGGGTCCGGACCCATAGGTTGGGAAACCTTATGCTAGAGAGTGAAGCAGCAGTGCCTGGGCCCAGAGGCAGAAATGTAGATAATAAGGAATGTTTTTATTGCAAAATCTTCGGTACCAAGTGAGTTTAAGAACCTACAGGGTTTGGCAGAAGTTTGTGAAACATGGTAGAGTCTAAACCTGAGACTTAGCCACTTCAGTATTACTAGTCTAGGCTTAAGTGTACTTGTGCTAAAGAGCTTTGCCTGGTTGGGGCCTATTTCTGTGTTAAAAACAAAATAAGGGGTGGAAACTGGGCCCTTTTTCTAGAGGGAAGGGAGAAAACTGAAAGTGCTTCTGAATTGTTAGAGGGAAGCATTAATTGTGCTGTGTGCTCCTGTCAGCCCCAGTGTGATGTCCAGTGACAGGGGAGGTATCACAAGAGGATTACCTGTTGTGTTTCCTCTCTTTGGGGCATCTGGTATTGGCCACTGTCAGCAGACAGGATATTGGGCTGGATGGACTGTTGGTCTGACCCACTTTGGCCGTTCTTATGTCCAGATTCCACTTCAAATTTGGTCTTTTAGCAAGTGTAATGCTAGTGCACTCATTTTTTTAAATTCAGTGTAGTCACCTGAGCAGCTCTGTCTAGACTGCTAATGGAGGCATTTTTCTTAATTTTCTGGTGTTTTAATTTTCATATATAATTGGGCCCATTACACTCTCAGTTTATTTTCATAGTTCCTAAGCTGTCTGCTTTGCTATTCAAAATAGAAATAGACAATGAAAACACAAACCACCTGCAAACTAACAAAGGGAAGCAGAAGAGCTTCTTGATTATTTTTTTTTACTCTGTTTTCAGCACTTAGTCTTCATCTTATGAAGAAAAACACTACACCACACAAAAAGTACTGCACTTCCATCATTTCTCTAACAGACTTGCTCTTTGCAACCACTCTTCTACACCTTAAGAATATCTTAAAATAAACCATCAACACCAAGTAATATGAAGTGCAGCAAATTTCATCTGCAGAAATACCGTAAATTAGCGTATATAACCTGCAGGTTATACACGTTTTTACAAACCCCGTCTCCACCTGCGGGGTATAAATGTCTGCAGGGTATACACGTTTATTTTTACTCACAAGCCTGCACTGCACTCTCTATTACCCCGCCAAGAGGAGGGTGAGTTGCACCTGGCTGTGGCTGCGCGACTCCTGGGGGCAACTGCGGCTCCCCTCCCACAGGCCGGCCAGCACGCTTGCGCTGTGCTCTCCATTACCCCCAGCAGCTGGTATGTGCAATCACCGTGAATTAGCATACAGAACCCGCTGGTTATACTCGTCTGTGGGTTATCCAAGACTTTTTCTACACAAATCAGGAAAAGCCGCAGGTTATACATGAGTGCGGGTTATATATGCTAATTCACGGTAATTCCTACAGGGTTACATTTCTTTAGCAGCACATATAAGCAAATGAGATGAATCAGCTAGATAACCAAAATGAAAAGCCATTCAAAGATGATCTACTTATGGTAGTACAGAATGTGTCAAACCAACATGGAAATGGTACAAGCAAACACACTGTGGCCTTCATTAGTGATACCTTGCCATCTCCAAGGAAACTACTCCGACTGACACAGAGACCACTAACATGAGAGAAGGCAGCAACAAATTACAACAAATTAATTACTGTGCATGTGCGTGTGCGTGTATAAATATATATAAAAAAGATTGTCCATTCAGTTACCAGGTCTTGGCCCCAGGATCAGCATTCAACTTTTTTCCTCACTTCGGGGTGTCCCCAAATGCTACGACTGGGCCATCATTTCTAGCTAGAATCTAGGAATTACTAAATTTGACCACATTGTATTTAAGATACAAAGGAATATAAATGGTGCTCTATCACTCACAAGTAGGCTAACAAATGTGTGTCTATGAAAATTAAATTTGTTTAAAATCATGTTGCTTAACTAACTTTCTATTTGTGATTTAAACCAAAATAGATGGACTAAAATCCATCAATCTGATCTAAATTGTAAGTAACTATTTTTACTGGATAAAATTTTCAAAAGTACTCAAGTCCCCTTTTCAAATGTAATTTTTGACATTTAGGAGCCTACGTTTGCCACACCCAATTTCCTAAAATCTTATTTGAAAAGAGAACTTGTGCTAAATAATTCAGGCCCTTTTAAAAATTTTACCCACTTTCTTAATTGTAATGAATACATTTAAAAGGTGAGCTGTTGATAAACTGAATTTCTCATGTGTGCAGAGTATCTGAACCTGAGAGCTGGGTGAACAGTAGTATGTACTGCTTCTGTCACACATTTTAGCAGTTTTAAAAAGCACAAAATACTTTGTTTCCTGAAGGAGAGAGTGCTAAATCCACCACTACTTTTACTAGTCTGTCAGTAGCACTTAGGCTCAACAAGCTCCAGTAATATTACTAACTGCAGTTTCCTTTTATCTACTGATGTAATATAGTGGGATTTAACACCTTCTTTGACATGACAAGATCTTATCTTGTCTCACATAACAGCTCCCATTAATCTTTCTCACCATGAGATTTTCTCTGTCTCATCCTAACAGCAGTAGCCTAAAGCCAGCCTTTGCAAATTCTCAGGGCTTGATTCAATAATCCCCTACTCAGTAATAAAGAACAGTCCTGTGGTACTTTAGAGAGTAACATATATTATCTAAGGTGCCACAGGACTGCTCATTGTTTTTAAAGTTACAGACTAATACAGCTACCCCTCAGAGACTACTCAGATTAGGAATCTTTTACTGATAATAGTTTCAAAGGGGAATTTGTGATGAGTTCATCTTTTCATCCCATTGCTAGGATCAGAATATATATATTTAATGTTTTTATCTGCCAATAGTGAAAGTCTGGCAAAGCAATTAAGGGTTGTTTTTGGGAAGGGGACATTTTACATAGCCCATGTTTCCCCCTGAAGCTTCATTATTTAGCTGAGCTTCTGAAAGGCACCCATGGTAACAGTAATTTTTATTTTCAACTGTAGAACCTCCAGTTTGGTCAATAATTTTGCAGGAACAACTGAAGCCAATGAGAGAGCTGCCTTTACTAGGAGATGGTGGGGCCCTATGAATGCAACACCAGCTCAGGCTTAAGCTCAAAACTGAAAAAGTGTAGAATTTGGTCAGTACTTGGGTGAAAAATCTTCAGGGAAAACACCATTGCTTCCAGAAAATTCTGTAGGTGATCTTTTCCCGGAGAGTCATTACTGATACAATTCCTTAACATGGTATAAGGGGCACCATGCTACTGGAGTTCAAGTACAATTCTTTCAGAGGAACTGTAAGGTGAAGGAGTGATAATATATGGTCATTAAAGATTCCACGGCACTCTGGATATAGACGTGCTAACTCTAGCATCCAGGCTATATTTCAGTTCAGCCTCTCAAATCTGGGACTCTCTGGCAACATCCGTGGTATGGTAAGACCATGGATGTTGCTGGACCAAAGAGCCCTGGCACAAGGCCAGCAGCTGCTGAGGAGCCCCAGTCTTGGGATCCCCTGCTGCTGGGGGCCAGTGGTGGGTGGGGATCCTTGGGGCTGATTTGCTTGGAGTAGTCCATCCAGTCTGCCTACCTGGTGCCACAGAGGACAGTTTGTTCCCTGTTCTGCCTAATCTCATGCCTAGCCATACATCCAAAACCCTGTGGAGCTCTAGCAAGGGGGCACCAGTAAAGTCCTAGGATGGGGAAGGTTGTAATATTGGGGCTATAAATTTACCCTAATTGTTAGCTCAACTGTAAAAAGTATGCAAGTTGATAAGATACCACAGTAAACTATGATAAAAATGTTATGGGAAAAGATGCTAAAGAGAGCCTGAATTGTTCCAAACTGAAAGGCCTACTGATGTAACCCGAGGATTATTTTAGGGTCATTCTTGATAAATAACAAAAATGTAGAACCAGACATGAGTGAACTAAAATTGGTGTAGCAGAAACGAGGCCTAATTAGTTGACAAAATAATGAGGGGATGGGCTATTCTCACTGTCCTCTTTCTGGGTCCTTACATATTTTTGAGAAATGTTGGCTACTACAGTGAGCTTTGGTATCATAGCTGCAACCCCCACCCTCTCCTAGGACCTTCTTCATCACGATCCTGAGAGATGTTCAGGCCAGAGAGAGGAACAACATTGTCACCTCTGCCAGCTCCAGCTAAATCCCCAATAACACTTGGGATGAGATGGGGACTGAACCTTACCAACAGCAGCAGTGACCACTCCAGTATAGCCTCTTTTCCCCAACAGGATAGTTATTACCATCCTTAATACCATCATAGACAGCCATTCTCAAACTTTAGAAACCCCTCTCCCATTTTGATTTAAAATTTTGAGGGCCCCACAGCTCTGTCCCCTCACTGAGGCCCTGGCCCCTTTTACTCAATCTCCTTTCCTGTGTCTCTCTGTCTCCCACCCTCCCTCAGTTTTTTACCAGGGTGGGGCAGAGTGTTAAGTTGCAGGAAAGATTGAGGTCTCCAACTGGGGGCTCAGGCTCTGAGGTGGAGCCAGGGATGAGGGGTTATAGGTGTAGGAGGATGCTCTAGGCTGGGGCAGAGAGTTAGGGTACATGGGATGATGTGGGATCCAGGAGGCAGTTTGGGTGAGGGAGGAGACTCTGGGCTGAGGCAGGAGGTTTGGGTGGGGAGTCAGCAGGAATGATGACTTTAGAGTGTGGTAAGGGATTGGGGTGCCAGTGGCATTTATCGCACTTCCTAAGACGCGGCCTCCAGGTCCATCCAGCTTCTTGCACATGGGTGCCCAGTGAGATGCTGTGTGCTGCATCACACCCGTGGGCTTCACCCCCATTGCTCCTGTTGGTCATGGTTCCTGGTCATGGAAGCAATGGAGCCAATTCTCAGGCAGGGGGAACACACAAAGTCTCCCTGGCTGCCTAGGGCAGGGATGGGCAAAATAGGGCACATGGGCCAGATCCAGCCTGCCAAGCCACTGGATCTGGCTCATGGACACAATAGGGAGCCTCAGACAGATTCACTTCTTGCCCCAGAGCTTACAACATTGCTCAGGAAAGTGGCTGCCGGGCTGTTTGTGTTTCCAAACCAGGGAGAGAGGCTTCATGTGCTGACCCCTCCCCCAGCACAGACTCATTGGCTGGTTTCTAAGCAATGGGAGTTGCCTGTTTGAAGAACAGGTAACACATGAAGCACCACTCCTCTCTTCAGGCTCTTATTCACACATTCACATGGCCCCTGCAGCCTGTGCAGGGGTGGGGCAGGTAGGGAGGCTGCCTGAGAAGCGTCCTGGCTGGGAGTCACCCAGCTAAATCTTGTGGCCAGAGACTGCCTCTGGCATCCCAGCCCCTTTGTCCCCCCAATCCGCTTTCCACCCCCCCACTCCTAGTCCATAAGCCAAACCCTCTGCCCCCCCTACAGAGCCCATATCCCCTCCCAGATCTGGCACCCTAATCCCATATCACATCCCCTCCTGCCCTAGGTCACAGCCCAAACCCCTGCACCCCTTCTTGTACCCCAGTGCCCCGCCCTAGGTCACAACCCCTTTCTGCCCTGGGTCATAACACAAACCCCTGCACCCCTATCCCATGCCTTAGGTCACAACTGCCTCCCCCCGTTACAGACCTCACAGGGCCTCCTGCACCCCAAACCCTTACCCCAAGCTCCCTTCTCCATCCAAGCTCCATCCTGGACCCTGCACCTCCTCCATTAATATGGAAGAGTGCAGCTCTCAACTACTTTCCAAATTCTTGAAGTGGTCCCCCATCAGAAGTTATTGTCCACCCTTTTCTAGGGGCTGAGGCCCCTGGTGGCTGCCTCCAGGAGCTGCACAGAATCAGGGTATGTAAGCTTCACTAAGACCCAGGCCGAGGAGCGGCCTGAGGCGGGCTGCAGCAGCTGGCACCCCCGCCTGCATGGCCGTCAATGGGCCGTCAATGGGGTGACATCATCATCGGGCGCTGTTTAAGGCAGCGCCCTAGGCGATGGCCGAGTCGGCCTATAGTCACGGGCCGCCCCTGCTCAGGCCACAGATCCCAGAGGCACTGAGAGGGAGGACAAGGAGGGAGGAACTGATAAGTCTCTCCAGCTAAGGAGAAGAAGAAAAAGGGAAATTAAAATGAAAACTGTATTTAATATAATACATTTTAAGTGCTCTCTTTTTCTCTCTTCTCTGTACCTTTTAATAAACAGTCAAAATGAATTTAAGGGTGTGTTTGCTGTAGTGCTGTGCAGGCTGAGGTCTCTCTGTATCACACCCTCAACCATGTTTACAACTGTTTTAATATTGGACAATGACTGGATTATGTTAACACCTTTAACCCCCATATAGCCTCTCTCCAACTTACAAACCAGTTATGGACCAAGCAATTGGTTGTAACTCAGTTCGTTCGTAAGTCGGATCCCATTGAGTTACACGTGACCACGCTCTTCATAAGCACGGATCGTGATTGTAACTCGGGGTCCGCCATTTATAACTGCGAACGGTCGTAAGTTGACCGTTCACAACTCGGGGACCAGCTGTAGTTCTTCTAAAATAATACCATGAGGCATTCCCTCCTTCCATGGTTGAAGGAGAAATCTAATCAAGCAGACATGCTGACCTCGTGTTTCCAATGTGTCAAGCTGAAAATATGGACAAAGAACTTACACCATCATAGTTATTTTTCTTTGTTAAAAAAAATCCTTTCACTAATCTATTTGATAAAGAATGTCTTATTTTTATAAAAAGTCACAGAGTCTCTATAATTCAATGTTATATATATATTTTATGTATAGTGGGGAATTTTACAATATTTACAAAATATATTGCACTTTGGAGGCCTATCCTATGAATTAACACACACACTGTAAATAACCTCTACCCCCATCATAAATCTGTACAATATTTATACTCAACCTACCCTTTCCACAAAAACTGAATGAGAAAATGGGGTTTGCAGCCTACCCAGAGGAGAATAAATCCAAGTTCCAACAGATCACAGAGCATGGAGGAATAATCTCCGGTGTTCACATCGCTCACAAACAATGCCTTGCTAGTCATCCCTATTCTGATAAATCTGGGGCACAATATATCAGCTTCTTTGAGCTTGCTTTATAGAGATTCAAATATTTACACATGCACTTTTCAACTCAGGTTAAATATGAAGTAATAAAGCTACCTATAACAAAGCAAAGATGGAGTACTTTTTCAGGAATGTAATTTAGTGCTTAGAATGGACTGACAACTGTAGGCAAAGACATGTCATTAGTTTATGTATAGGATGGACAGTAAAAGAAGCAGACATATTAAGTTTACCAACACTCTCCCATAAATGTGCTTCCCCCCTAAAATAGGCCAGCTCTAAAAGCAGAAGGATGATTCAGTTTTCATCCATGACCCTGAGTTTTCTGTTGAAACTACCAGTTGCACCAGTTAGAATACTGATTTTTGTAACAGGGATACCTATACAATACAAAGTCCATTGATATCACATTCAGTCATATCACTACAAACCTTAGTTGGATTTCAGTTGGTAACTCAGGCTATGTCTAGACTGTAGGCTTCTTTCAGAAGAGATCTTCTGAAAAAACTTCTTCCAAAAGGGAGCATCCACGCTGCGAAAGTGCATTGAAAAGGCGATCTGCTTTTTCGACAGATAGCACCCACACTGAGTGGACACTATCTTGCATGTAAGCTGTGATTACTATGGGCGGAATGGCCACCAGAGTATCTGTGCTTTTTCCTCTTTCTCTTCTTGTGAAAGAACTCCTCTTCCCCATCCCCACACACCTTTTTCCGAAAGAGCTCTTTTGCAAAAAGACTTCTTCCTCGTAGAAAGAGGATTACCGATGCTAGAAAAAACCCTCTGTTCTGTTGATTTACTTTTGGAAGAATGTGATTGCAGTATGGATGTAACTCAGATTTTGTCGGAAAAATGGCTGTTTTCCCTACAAAACTCTGTAATGTAGACATACCCTCAGAGAGGGAAGGCTCCATAAATCATGCAACACTTGTGCAACAGTTTTTAATTTGCTAGCCTCAGAAAAGGATTGGTATTTCTGTTAAACAATGCAAATAACCATGGTGCTTGCTTCGATAAAATTTTGAAATATATGTAGGTTTTCTTCTGTTGTAGTAATACATTTACATTGTTTCATCATTTCAACTTTAGTCAGACTGAGTAGGAAATAAAGATTCCCATTCCATGATATGTGTCTCAGGAGCAGGTGTGCTGTGTATAGCTCATTGGGTTCTAAAATGTAAGTTGGAAGGGCATGGGGATGGGGGGATGGCATTTTGCAGAAGGCCTTACTTTCTAAACGAATATACCCCTAAATACTAAAGAATTATTATTTGTCACAGACTGGAGTTTGCAAGACCTGCAGCTAGAAAAATTCCTAGCCCCTAAACTTTGCTCATTATAACTGTTAAAGGACATGTACAGTTCAGAGGCTTATATTTTCCAGTCTCAGAGGGGTAGCTGTTAGTCTTTATCTGAAAAAACAATGAGGAGTCCTGTAGCACCTTAAAGACTAACAGATTTAGTCTTTAGCATGCATTTAATGAAGTGGTTTTTACCCACAAAAACTTATGCCCAAATAAACCTGTTAGTCTTTAAGATACCACAAGAGTCTTCAATATTTTTATATTTTCCAGTTTCATTGTATATTGATTTAGACTAGTACAATTATTTCAACTACAGTATAATAATTATAGAGAGCATCCTGCTTATAAGGATTCATTTAGCATTGCAAATAAATCTTTTCCATAGCTATCAACACTTCAAGCAACATTGCTGTATCTATCAGTTAGCTGTAATGATACCATTATGTGATTACTGCTACTTATTCATAGATTGCCTGAAGAATTCATTACGGAATAATTCTGAGTAATAGATTTATTTATATAATGACATAATACTCTAAAAGTTAATAAAACTCACAAGAAAATACATGTGTTGTCTTTTGCTTGTTCTTTTCAACTATTTCAGGCTAATTGGAGCCTTTCACAGAAAGGTGATAATGAAAGATTTGTTCTCAGCAAGGTTATGGCAGGTGATTTGCATTTTAAAGTTTGACACATTTATAGACCTTTTGATCTTGTTTTTTTCTCCCCTCTCCTCTACTATATTGTACCAGGTGGAAAATCGTGAAGTGACAAACTAGTTGCAAAAACAACCTAAAAAACATACATCAGCAAAAGTGAATATTCATATAATTGTAGATTTGTAAGGTCAGGAAGCATGTATATAACACAAGGCAAAAGTCATGATGTTAAATTTTTATCTAGGGGAAAAAATCCCCCTAGAAGAGTTTAAAGGAAATATAGGGCTTAAGCCAATGCCCATTAAAGTCAAGATTAGATCAAATTATCTGTATTTTGAATGGTATCATTCTTGTATGTAACAATACAATCCATTTTTAGACATAGGTGCTTGTGGTCACTTTGGGTGCATCTACACTGCAGGGCTTAACTCAAAATAAGCTATGCAAATTGAGCTACATCAATTGCATAGCTTATTTTGAAAATGGGAGCATCTACACAGCACTTACTTTGAAACAGAGCACTCTTCCTCGATTTCCCTTACTCCTCATACAATAAGGGTTATAGGAGTCAAAGTAAGAAGCCCTCCAGCTTGACAGTATTTTGACATTGTTTCAAAATAATTGCCAGCAGTGTAGATGTGGACTAAGTTATTTCAAAATAACAGAAGTTATTTCAAAATAATGTTGCTGTGTAGACGTACCCCCTTTGAGTCCTTTAGGCTAAAAAGGAAAGCCTAGAAAGAGAAATATGAACAGGGAACTTGTTTGCACTCCTGGTGCAGATAGGTAAAATCAAGCTTGTCACCTGGAGTTTGTAAGTGATATTTCCATTAAAATTCATAACAGCTCTTTTGAACAATAAATCCAAAACATTGGGAACTTATTTAGATTGCAGCTGAATAGAGGAACCATGAAACTTTTCTCTCATCATTTGATGCAATGGAAGATATCCTCACCTTTCTGTCTAAATGGCTAATCAGAGAACTGTATTCTAAGAACTCATGTAATCCTGGGCTTGACATTGATTCCCTTTGTGGCTTGGTTACAATGTGGCTGCCTCAGTTTTCCTAGCTGGACAAATGGGTCATTAATACTTTTTTGTGGTGTTTTTCATCTTGGAGCTAAGCATCATTCTACAGAAAGAACAAAATACTCCACTAGGAACAGACCACATGTCTCCTGACTTCCAGTCACTTGCCATATCAGTGCGCCCACACTGCCTCCCGGAATATTTAGGAAGTTTAAAGCAGTATTATGGGCATTAGTTCTTGTTCTTTTAAGATAAAAAGGGTTTATACAAGTACTAAGATGCTTTTTGATTATGTACTTACATTTTAACATATATTTTAATATGATTTTATAGCCCCTCTTCTGTTTTCTCCATTAAATGATTCTGCCAGCTTTTAGGAGAATTAAGTATTAATAAAATGTCTAGAAAATTCAGATGCTAATACATTTGATCTCCTACAGGCTGATAGCTATCTCTGTTATTTCAGATTCAGCCCTTCAGTGAGCATCAGATCTCAGACAAGAGTCTTAGATTGATGAATCTAAGCTTAACAGGGCAGGTCAATGCTAGGGAAATTAAAGATTCCCCTTTGTTCTTCTGTTTCTGTCCCACTTGCCTATATGTACTTCTGTAGATTGTTTCAGTAGGGAACTTGGGTAGTTTTAAAAGAATATTTCTATAGCAACCAGGAGGACAATTCAGATTAGATTTAACTGCTTGCTGCTAGTGTCTCCATTCTATTAAATTATTATTTGTATTACAGTAGCACCTAGAGGTAGCAAATGTGAACAAGGACCCACTACGTTGAGCGTCTTCTCCACGTAATAGCAGCTTATGCAAGATCAATGAGGGTGTGGAGAACCTCATCTGAATCCCACCCATTCAGACAGTGCTGAGGAAAAACAATGGAGTCCTGTATCATCAGCGCTATAGTGGGAAATCTGAAAAAAAAAATTATTCAACAACTTAAAACCCAAAGAAGGTTAAAAGCTTTAAAGAATCAAAAGATGACTAGCATCTGATTATTAAAAAGTTGGTGCACATTTTTGCTACATTGTAGAAAAATTTCTGATTAATTTTGCCATGGTGAACATAGCCTTCAAAAATACAAAATGTCAGGATGAAAAATATAAGATACAACCTAAGTGCAAGATGCTAAAAACAATATGAGCACAAGTATCCAGCTTGTATAGTGGCTTCATGAGACAGGGTATTCCTTTCTATGGATTACTTGGCACTGTTCTTCACAGCGTAACATTTCCTGCACTTTGTATTGATTTTACCATGGAACATGGAAGAGCCCCACAATACCATGTGCAAAGGCGCCATTCTCTAGTTAGAACTTAGGAACAGAAATCAAGAGATTTGGGGTTTAGTTCTAACTCTGCTATTGACTTATTGTGTAGCCTCGAGCAAGTCACCAGAGTTTGTCTTGGTTTACCTACCTGTAAGATGGGGATAAAACATACCTATTTATTTCACAATAGTGGCCATGTTTAATTTATTAGGCCTCATTTTAGCAAGGCACTTACGGACATGTGCTTCGCTTCAGACATATGCTTAATTTCCATAGCAGTTAAAGAGCTAAGAAAATTGAAATAGTTGCAGTTGAAGTAAATGTAACTTTAGGATTAAGTGCTTTGCTTAAAAAATTAGACTTAAATATGTGCTCATGTATAACATTGAACCTGGGCCCTAATATTTGCAAAGTTCTTTGACATTCAATCTATATGAAGGCTAATTATTATTAGTGTTTATTATCTCAAATTTTTGTTGCCTTTTTTCATAGAATATATGGTAGTTTTATAACTATTAAATTGATATGCCACAGGGGATCATTTCAGCCAGCACTAAAATGAAGGCACCTCTGGGATGAAATATGGCAACTGTCCTGTAGCATGCAGGAATGCTATGCATCAGTTTTAGGACATTAAGATGATTCTTTCCATTTGAAACTGAATGGAACTAAGTGCTGAAAGTTGGCATGGATAATTGATTTGCACTCCTGTTCATAGCCATTTAGGTTAGTATTAAGTAGAATTTAAAGAATATACAAATTGACGTGAAATAAGCATAGCTCTTTATTTTTAATTTGATTTTCTTTGACTGCTAGACGTGGATGTGAGGTCTGCGGAGAGGTTCTGAACATCCTGATGAATATTGTCATCACTCTGGAAAACTATTCATTCAAAATACAAGGCACTGTGTTCTGTTTTAATGGGGGAGGGGGTTTCATGTTTTACTTGTTATATGATGCCTTATCACCAGGGCTTGATGAACAGTGGCAAAAGCCGCTCGCCTGCCCCGCATTGTGCATGTGCAAGACCCGCATTGCGCATGCGTGTGCTACAAATGAACGGGGCGCCCTGCTGAAATCTACTCGCCATAGGCGAGTAGATTCAATACTTTGTTGAGCCCTGCTTGTCACAATTGGGCTGTGGTCCCTGGTAGGGGTCTACAGGCATCACCACAATTTAAATAAGTAAAGAAGGGCTACAATTTTGTCACAGAGATCAAAGAAATCATGAATTTGAATAAATAATTTTGGAAGTGGTTCTAAAAAACACAATTGATTAGGCTCTAAAACACATGGTGGTGTAACCAATTAATCTTTTCCATCCATATACAGATTTTTTCCTCCCATGAGCAAAATACATTTTATGTGCAGTGAGGCATGTGCAAATGTGTACCACCTGTGGAAATAAAAAAACCCTAGCTGTTGGCACTCTGCTAATCAGCTAGGTGGCATCTGAATCTCAGTGTGGCTGCATAAGTGCACAGCTTACAGGAAAAACTGGTTTCATCCTCATATACAATGTTGCAGTCCCACTCCAGTCTGGCCTGTGTGCCCCTCTCTCTCAATCTGGGGAAATGGGACAGGGGAGACAGACAAGCTGAACATGAGGTTAACTGAGTGGTGCTATGATCTTGTGCAACAGGTCACAATTCCTGGAGTGAGGAGGAATGCTCCTGCAGGACAAGAGCTGTTTGCTACAGTCCAGGCTCATTCTCCAATCCCTGTGCCAAGACCTCATCTTTCAGCACCCCTAATATCCTCTTCTTCTGACACAGGTCCTTGCAACCCATCTTCTGTCCTGTCAGAAGAAATTTACCAGAATGGCTTCTGACCATGTCACGGGACTTCAGATATGATCCTCATTGCATGGCAGCTGCAAGAGAAGTGTCAGGAGGAAAACCGACCATTGTACATGGCTTTTATTGATCTAACTCAGTGGTCCATAACGTGGTGCCCGCAGGTGCCATGGCGCCCGCCGGGACATTTATGTGCGCCCGCCGAAACATCTGGGCTGGCCCTGCCCCCGGCGCGCGGCACATGTGTGGTGCTGGCCCCGGGTGCGTGGCGCATGGGCGGCCCCTGCCCTGGGCGCGCAGCACATGTGCGGTGCTGGCCCTAGGCTCAGGGCACATAGGTGGCCCTTACCCCTGGTGCACGGTACATGCGCAGTGCTGGCCCCGGGCGCATGGGCGGCCCCTACCCCGGGCGCATGGTACATGCGCGGTGCCGTCCCTGGGCTCAGAGCTCATGGTTGGCCCCCACCCCTGGGCACGTGTGCATGCATAGCCCTACCCCCAGAAGCACAGCGCATGAGCGGCCCCGCCCCTGGGCGCCCGGCAGCCATGAAAGGTTGGGGACCATTGATCTAACTAAAGCCTTTGACTCAGTCAATCACTGTGCCCTTTGGACTATACTTTTAAAGGTTGGATATCCTGATAAATATATCAGTGTCCCAAAGTTGCTTCATGACAACATGGAAATGATTGTTCTGAGCATCACTGGCTCTCAAACTGAACCTTTGAAAGTACAAACAGAAGTCAAACAGGGCTGTATCATTGCACCAGCCATGTTTGCCATCTTTATTACAGCCATTTTTGAGCTAATTGCTAGGAAGCTCCTAGCTGGCGTTGAAATCATCTACAGAATGAAAGCTAAGAGTAAGATTTCCACCACATCTGTTGTGGAGCTTCAGTATGCTGATGACAATGCAGTTTTTGCCCATTCGAAGAAAAATCTTCAAACTATCTTGAACATGTTTGCTGATGCTTACGCATGTCTTGGTTTCACCCTCAACATCAAGAATACCAAAGTGCTCCATCAGCCCTTTCCAAATGAGGTACCGTATGCCCCATCTATTAAAATCAATGGAGAAGCACTGGAGAATTTTCTGTACCTTAGAAGTTATCGTTCATCCAAAGCAGATATTGATGTAGAAATCCAAAGGCATCTGAGCTGTGCCAGTGCAGCCTTTCCTTGTTTACAGCACAGGGTTTTTGAAGATCACAACATTTAAACAGACACTAAACTTCTTGTCTATCAAGCCGTCATTCTCCCAACACTATTGTATGGGTCAGAAACCTGGACAACCTTCAGACATTACTTGAAAGACCTTGAGTGGAATCACAAATGCTGCCTTTCTAAGACCTTGAAGATCAAATGGGAAGACAGGTGCATTAACATCAGTGTTTTGGAAGAGGCAAAGACCACCAGAATTGAAACGATCATCTGTCAGCAACTTTGCTGGACTGGTCATGTTGTTTGGTTGCCAGACCATCACCTCCCAAATGGGTCTTGTTTTCTCAGCTGAAAGAAGGCTACTGTAATGTGGGAGAACAACAGAAGAGTTATAAGGACTTGCTAAACGATAACTTGAAGAAGTGCAACATTGATGTTGGCACTTGGGACACACTCGTCCAGGATCTCTCAAAATGGAGAGAAGTCCTATGCAATGACTCCCTGCATTTTGAATTTGCCCACCGATATGCTGAAGAAGAGAAGAGGAACTGGCTTCTAGTCATCGTCAACAGCCTCCTGCTGTACCTGGAAACATCTATTCTTACTGTAATAGAACTTATTGTTCCAGGATTGGCCTTATCAGCCACCTGAAGGTCCAGAGTTCCCATGGAAGATGATTATACTTGGCAACGAGTGATTGCCCATCATTCTCTTGTATATTTTCAAGTGTGTGTTAATGTAGACAAAACTAGAATAATTTTGTGATCTTTCTGTGGCTTATTATTCTTTTACCTGTACCTCTGCCTTGCAGTACAGGTTGGACCTCTCTGATCCAGCACCCTTAGGACCTCACCAGTCCCAGAGGAGGGATTTTGCCAGATCCGGGGAGGTCATTTCTGGCTCCCCTGCTGCCAGCCCCCTCCAGCTCACTGCTCTCCCAACTGGTTCCTCCCTCTCACTGGCCCTGCTGCCCTGTCAGCCCTTGCTGCCCTACAGGGCAGCCCTGCCACCTCTGCGCACTGAGCTCCAGTTGTTGTGCCCAGCTCCTGCTGCTGCTATAGGCAGCCCCGCTGCCTGTGCGCACGCTGGGCTCCTGCTGCAGTGCCCAGCAGCCCTATTGCTTCTGTGCCCTGGGTTCCTGCTATAGAGCCTGGCTCCTGCTGGTGCTCTGGACAGCCCTGCAGCCTGTGCACCAGGCTCCTGCTGCTATGCTTGGGGCTTCTGCAGCTCTGCCAGGAAGCCCCTTCTGCTGTGCATGGGGTACCCATTACCCTGCCGGGAAACCCCTCTACTGAGGCACTAGCCCTCCACTGGGACTCTCTGGTGCTGGAACATCTGTGAACCTGCTGGACCACAGGTGTTGCTGGACCAGAGAGTTCCAGGTAAGAGAATTTCAATCTGTCACTTTAAAGTTCTATCACAAAATCATAGCCTTAGTAATAAGTGCTACGTGAGCCCAATAACAGTGTTATCAACAAAAAAGGGTCAGGCTTTTCAGGAAGAAAATATGAGACTCCCTTGGAAATAACTTATCTCGACTTGTATTGGGATATAGGTACTGCTGTTGGTATTTAAACATTTTTAAAATATCAACATTAGCTTTGAAATATACCAAGTTGAATTAAGGAGATGTAATATCACTGCAGGTGTCTGAAATAACAGCTGAAATAAAAGGGCCATAGAACTGGACACTGACATTCTCCTGCTATAATAGAACTTTATTATTTTGATACCATCCATTGTCTTCCATTTTCTGAGCAAAATAAGCCAATTTAGGCTATTTTTTCTCCCTTTGCCCTTTTCCTCTGATTGGAATGACCAGCAGACATTAAAGACCAACCACATAGACTATTCTCCTTTCAACTTCTGTTAACAGGGGTATTAAAAAGACATTCCCAAATATCAGTTGAAAAACACTAAGTAATAAAATCCGTACTTAAAAGGTGGGTAGGTGTAAATTCCACACGTAAGTCTTTTCATCTAGGAAACCAGTTGCTTAGAGATCAGTTGTTTTAATGAATTGGGGAGCTGCTGTCACTTTTCAGTCAGTTGGGATTGCCACTTTTTGGTGGATCAAATACTCACATCTGAGGTTTTAAAGTCAAACTGTAGGCCCTGATCCTGCACAGAGAACTCTGTGAGTGACTCTTGTGACCATACGGAGTCCTACAGAAGTCAATGGTATTTGACTGCATGATATTCTTGTAGGACCAGGGTCCTACTTAGGTGTTTTTTGTTTTTTTTTTAAATGTGTCTTAAGAACATTGAAGTGTCTGAGGTTTAAGGATCACATTTTCAAAAGTGCTTAGAATAGTAAAATGCCAGTTGACCTTAATTAAAGCAGAATTAGGCCAGCACTGAGAGTGCTTTTTAAAAATCCCATCCCCAATTCTTCATAAATGTTCTGCTAATGATTAAAGTAAGTTATTGTCCAAGTTCTAACCTCAGATGTTCACACAACTCTCATTGACTGAAGACTCTTGACATTCTACAGAGTTGTGTCCACTGTCATTCCCAACCACCTTTTTGTCTTAAAGAATTTTCTTTTCAAGTGAATTGTAATTTTCAATTCATCAATGTTATTTAAAATATTGTCCCCTTAAAAAAATTCTTATTTATCTAAAATGAGATCATGACCTACTGAACAAGTCTCTCAGTGTTTGAAAAACCCAGTAGTCAAATTACTGACAAGCATGGGAGGAAGCATAGTGTATTTGTTAGAATGAAATTGAAAATTTGGAATCTGGGATGCTGCCTGTCCTTTGTCACTACTCTGAGTGTGATCTAGGACAAAACCCCTCTGGGATAATTTTCAGAAGTGCTGAACTCTTACTGAAGTATGATCACTCAGCACTTTCGAAATTCAGGCAATTAACTGGTCTGTGCATAAGTTTAGGCGTTTATAAAACAGGAAATAAAACTCACAATTCCTGGATGAGTGATATTAATCAGTTAACATTTGTAAAGTTTCTGGGGAATTGTTATCTGCAAGGCAAAAAAGGTTGGGTATATAAGCAGCTTGGGGCAGGGACTGTTTCTGTGTTATATATTTACGTGGCTCTTAGCATCTGGAGGCCAACATTCCATTGTGCTACAAGCAAGACAAGTAATTCATAATAATGTATCTTCTATCCTTTTGGAATAAACAGAGGTGGTCTCACTAGAAATTTTGTACCAATTGTAAATAAAATTAGATATTAAAAGATTACAGCGGTGCTTTCTCTTTTTTACTCCTGAAACACCTTTACGCAGGTTAATTCATTTAAAATCTGCTGCTACTATATTTTTCTCAAATTACAACTTTTCCTCTCCTTTTGTGCCTCTTCTTACTATTATATGTTAATCCATTCCCCAAAAATATACTATTGGTTATATTTATTTTTTGTAGAAAATTTCCCCAAAGGATAAATATGCATTAGCACAAATTTTCCATACTGATAGGTCTGTGGGCTTCTTTACACAAGTTATATTAAATGCAAATCTTTCACTCTAAACATGGATATTATCACATAAATCTAACACTCTTTTCTAGTGCCTTTTCTAGTTATTTAAGAAGATTGCTTTTGTCTGCAAATATTCATACATTTCCTTCTCTTATAGTCAGAAATATAATCAAGAAACTGATCATTTTAAAGGAGATGGAGTTCAAAATGTTAGATTTTATACTGTTGAATAAATTACTGAAACAAACAATGTCATGCAGAAAATGCCTTATTGTTTACGTGTCAGTGAGTATTTCTGATATTAGACTCATAACTCAATAACCATCAATATTCATGGCAAGACAAAAAAAGGAACAATCCTACATTTATGTGAGAGGGAAATCGAGATTCCCAGTGTGTAAATTACTCAAAGGAAAATTGTGGGAATGCACTGCCCAGAATAATTTAATTTCCATGTTTTATGATTTTCTTTTAAGATTTGCAGAGGATAGAATATAAAATATTTTATATTGTGCAGAAAAAATAATTCCAGTACTTAACTGGAGAATGAGGACTGTTTGTAAATCCTTTTCTCTTTGCAGCACATTTTAAATACAGGCAGTCCCCGGGTTACGTACAAGATAGGGACTGTAGGTTTGTTCTTAAGTTGAATCTGTATGTAAGTCGGAACTGGCGTCCAGATTCAGCTGCTGCTGAAACTGATCAGTTTCAACAGCAGCTGAATCTGGACGCCAGTTCTGACTTACATACAGATTCAACTTAAGAACCCCAGGCATCCCCAAGTCAGCTGCTGCTGAAACTGATCAGCGGCTGATTCCAGGAAGCCCGGGGTAGGGGCTGCCTGTAGTCAGCCACTGGTCAGTTTCAGCAGCGGCTGACTTGGGGATGCCTGGGGCAGAGCAGCTGGGGTGCTGCTAGGTTGGTCCAGTAGCGCTGCCGCTCCTCGGCGCTACTGGACCAACCCAGCAGCACCCAAGCTGCTCTGCCCCAGGCGTCCTGATTCAGCCGCTGCTGAATCTGACCAGCAGTGGCTGAATCAGAACGCCTGGGGCAGAACAGCTGGGGTGCTGCCCGGTTGGTCCAGTAGCGCCCAGAGCAGCGCTACGGGACCAACTGGCAGCACCCCAGCTGCTGTACCACAGGTGTCCGGAGCAAAGCCACAGAGCACGGGGGCAGCGGGACAGCCCAGACGCGCCATGGCTGTCCCGCTGCCCTCGGGCTCCGTGGCTTTGCTCTGCTTTGCTCCCTGTCCCCCTGGTCTGCAGACCAGGGGGACGGGGAGCAAAGCGGCGGAACACGCGGGCAGCGGACAGCCCAGACGCGTCTGGGCTGTCAGCTGACCGCGCGCTCCGCGACTTGGCTCTGCTTGGCTCTGCTTTGCCCCCCCCCCCCCCCGTTCCCCTGGTCTGCAGACCAGGGGGACGGGGGACGGGGGACGGGGGCAAAGCAGAGCCAAGCCGCGGAGCGCGCGATCTGGGCTGTCAGCTGATCGCGCGCTCCGCGGCTTGGCTCTGCTTTGCGCCCCCCCCCCCCCCCCGTCCTCCTGGTCTGCAGACCAGGGGGACGGGGCAAAGCAGAGCCAAGCAGAGCCAAGCAGAGCCAAGCCTCGGAGCGCGTGGGCAGCGGACAGCCCTGTCCGCTGCCCACGTGTTCCGCCGCTTTGCTTCCTCTCCCTGGTCTGCTGGAGACCAGGGAGAGGAACTGCCCCGTTCGTAACTGCGGATCCGACATAAGTCGGATCCGCGTAACTCGGGAACTGCCTGTAATCTTATTTTTTCTAGTGTCAAAACAACATTGTACCGTGTTCAGCAAGTATCAACAAAGTATTCCTTTTATGGACCATCTATTTGTGATTCCACTTCTTTCACACTGAGGCTCAGTACCTAGCCTAAAATCCACTGTAGACCATGTAACTATTTTCATTTGCTTTAAGAGGCTTTAGATTATTCAATGCCTTGGCTTGGAAAGGAACTCATCTTGACCTCCAATTTTGTAGGTCAATAATAGGAGGCCACATCTCAGAATCTGGTCCTTTATCTTTTTAGGGGTGGCCATACTGGATTAGACCAGTGGTCCACCTAATCTAGTATCCTGTCTGACAGCAGACAGCACTAGATGCTTTTAGAGGAATGTATAGGAAATCCCATAGCACGCAGATATGGGATAATCTTAATTTTTCTACCATCCTCCCATAAATATCTTGTCCTAATCCCCTTCAATATGATGTGCATAGTACACTAGACAAAGCTGTTCATATGCAGCCAAAACTTATAACTACAAAACTTGGTACATGTATGTTAAATCTTCCTGTGTTCATATCTGCTGTTAGTACATGATATTTCTCTGTAAAAATGAACTGTGAACATACATACATACTGTAGAATGCTTCGACAATACATACATACATACATAATGCAAACTGCTGATATGTTTTGTTAGTGATGGTTTCAACTACTTTAAAATAAGAAAATTGTAAGAATGTGTAAAATCAGTGAGTCTAATTTTGATTTCACTTTAAGGATTCCAAAATGTGATCCCAAATTGAATATTATTGGTAAGAACAATTTAATTTTTTGGAAACTTCCTTGACCCAGCACTCCTAACTCCCATTTTTTCCCCTCAAAAATACTCCTCTGTTTTTTAACCCACTTTAGTTCTTATTTTAAGAGACACTATAGAAAAAGATCAGATGATAGAAAAATGATAAATAAAGAAGATAAAATATGAAAGAGAGGCAGTCATTAGGAACCACGAGAAGAGAGAAACAGGAACAAAAAGACGTGGGAGGGGAGTTTTAATCAGGACAAAAAAAGGTCATATTTTATGGTAGCTTAGCACTTGCTTTCTTGTTCTTTTTCCTGCTACCAGTTGCATACATGCAACAAGTTGAAATCACAGTAAATTCCCCTCAGTTTGTAGCATTTGGTTTTTAATGTTCACAGACAGCTGCATGATATGTTTCTCATGGTTAAGTAAATTGAGTTTCCTTAATGAGGAAACAAACCTGCATACACCCTAGCAGTGCGCACACTTAGAGTAAAATCTGGAGAAAATCCTGCTTGTGGTGTGATGTGATAGAACATTATGTATGCTGATGGTCAATATTCTTAAACAAGTCTCCACTCAAAGTGCCAGAATTGTTCACCTTTGCTTTGTGGTTCTCACTCATTTACCTCATGCATAAGAATAATATCATACTATGTCTCCCATGAACCGATTGTGTAATGCCCTATATACAATGTATTGAACCAAAATCCATTGAAGTTAATGGAAGTCTACTGATTCCAGTGGACATTGGTTTGGGTGCTAATTGAACACAAATAAGTTTTCTTAATGAACCCAGTGCACGTTTCGTAACCTTAGAGAAATGGAATGTTCCCATCAAGTTTTAATATTCACTAGCTGCATACAATTCCTGGGCATACCCCCTTCATCTTTTTCCAAATGGATGTTGACTCCGACAAAAGCTCCACTTAAAGAATTCAGAAAAAACATGCAGAATTTCATGGAATATAGTATTATTTTCTAGATTACAAATTAAGGATGAAGTTTTGCCTTTATATTTAGACTGAGGATTGCCATTGACTTCAGTAAGAGTTGCATTTGGACCTGCAAGAGGGCAGTTTGGGAGGGAGCCTCTTGTTTTTTCTCCCTCCTATCTATAAATTCTCTTTCTTCTATTTTTCTTGCACATTCTGGGTACATCTACACAGCAGTGTTATTTCGGAATAACTGGCATTATTCCAAATTAACAAAATGCATGTCTAAACTACCAACCTTTATTTCAAAACAATGTCGAGCTGGAGGACTTCTTACTCTGACTCACGGTAACCCTCATTTCATGAAGAGTAAGGGAACTCAAAGGAAGAGTGTTCTTCCATCAACTTCTTGCTGTGTAGACAGCACCAAAAGCCGAGTTAAGCTATTTTGACTTCAGTTACACAATTGACGTAGCTGAAGTTGTGTATCTTATTCCGACTTTAGCTCTGCAGTGCAGATGTATTCTCTCTGACATTTCAATGACTAACTACTGTTGTGACTGGAGGCCACATGATTCACGGGATAGTGGAGTAAAAAGCTCTTGGTTTTATTGCAACCTCTGCTACTGCCCTAGTAGATGGCCTCCATCTGTTAAAGCTTAAATGATGATTACCCACTTTAAAAATGCTTTGAGATTTAGAGATGAAAAGTGCTATCTATGAACTTAGTATTAGTACATTAAGAACATAAAAATGGCCATACTGAGTCAGGCCAAAGGTCCATCTAGCCTGGTATCTTGTCTTCCACCTGTGGACAATGTAAGGTGCTTCAGGAGTGAACAGCATAGATGATCATCAAGTGATCCAGTCCCTGTCATCCATTTAAGGGACATGGATGTGATGCACTACTGAATTCACTGGGTGTTTATAAGTGACTTCAAAGGATGTAGTGAAAGAAAATTGTCTCTCTCTTCATAAAAGGGATGGATTTCTAGAAGTACAGCATAATAGGTTTTAGTTTTGTTTTGTGTATGTTCACTGTACTAATGAGTTTCAGTTAGAAACCTCTGTGTAAAGGTTTACTGTCTGGGCATAGGGCTCATACACTATTTAAAAAAATTGCATTTGTAATTTTTCACTGACAATACTTCAGCATTGTTTACAGTTACAGATTATTTTTGTTTTGAGTTGGGCAATTTATAATGGTTAATAAATGTTTAGGCTGCAGGGAATAAGCCTTTATGCTTCTTGTTCTACTGATAAAAGCAAAGAGATTCAAAGAGAAGTTATAACCACAAATGTCAAAGGAAATTTGTAAAGCTGTAAGTGTAAACTGAAAACTAACTTTCTGATTTAAGCATAGAACACAGATTATCAGTTAATATTGCACCAGCATACAGTGTGGGCCAAAATTAATTACTGCTATTATACAATGACTTGAAATAACTACACAGAAAATACCACTACATGCTTTTATATGACCTTTTTTTTTCTAGCCTAGTGATCACTTCACTGCATATAATTTTTGTTTGGATTCCATGTTAATAAAATCAAATACATTTGTAGATGTGTTTTTTTTTCTTTTGCCTCTTTAATCAATTATTCCCCACTCCCATGTTAAATGTAGATGTGCAGTCTTAATTGGTTAGTTACAAGAAGATAATCTTTTTTCCTTCTCACTGTTGCCTGTTAGTTTAAAGGTTTTTTAGCTGAAGGTTGATAATTATCAGTGAGAAGAAAATAACACATCAGGAGTTCATTTTCCATCTTAGCACTTGGGATCTCCTTTGAACTCCCCCCACCAAATCCTCTTTCCTATTTTGTCACTTCTCCCAGTCTGTCATAAAAGGGTCTCCCTGCATAGAGACTTCAGCCATTGCTCCTTAGCTGAGGGAATTACTTCTTACAACGGCTCTTCCAGGATGGATAAATTGCATGAGACTTTGACTAATATGGAAACTGATCTGGGCGCTGATAATTCTGTCTTTCTGTCTTCCTGGGACTGGAAAAGCAGTGCAGGAGCCTATGAGCTGAACCAGATCTCCTCCCCTCACAGCTTATCTCCATCTCCTTCCTTTGAATCGTACTCTTCTTCCCCTTGTCCAGCTGTGACTGAGATGCCCTACAACAGCAGCAGCAACAGCAGCAGCCTGATCGGATACAGCTTGATAGATTTTCCTTCTGCATACTTACAAAATGCTGGACAGGCCAAAGCTCAGAAAGGCACCAAGGCCAGGATGTCAGCACAGCGCAGAAGGAAAGCCAGTGAGAGAGAGAAGCTCAGGATGAGGACCCTGGCAGATGCTTTACACACCTTGCGCAATTACCTCCCTCCTGTCTACAGCCAAAGAGGCCAGCCTCTCACCAAAATACAGACACTGAAATACACCATCAAGTACATCAGTGAACTTACAGACCTGCTGAACAGTGTCAAACGGGCATAGACACCACCATTCCCATCCTGCCTGACAAACCTGCCACCGGAGCTTTGAGATCTCTTCTCCTAAAGAATCCTTCTTTAAAAATATCAAATGGAACTTTGCGTTAGTTCTTCCTGTAAAAAAATCCAAAGTGTCTTGAGAAAATGAAGACAGAACAAAAGGAGCAGGGATGGAGGAGTCATTGCTGTACATATCTCAGAATGCTCTGAGTCACATGGGAATGTGTTACTTGTACATTGCCTGAGTTACTTGTACATTATGTGAGTTATGGGTTGTTGGGTTGGTTTATAAATACATTGAAATCAGTCTGATTCAATAGTGAGCAAGGCAAATAGGTTCTGTGAGGATTGATACACCATAATTCAGACCTATTTTCTGTTTAATAAATATTGATTATTTGGCCAAATAATCAATCTACTCAGTTTAAAAAAGATCATTGGGTTTAAAGTGAATTATTGAAAGATATAAAAACATACAAAAATATTAAGCATAATGGTTTGTAGGCACTTTAATATTAGGATTCGAAATAGCATGTATATTTAGTTCAAGTATTGCTAATAAATAAGGCTATTTATCCACATTTCTAGAATTATGTATCTAAAATGAAGAAACTTAAGTAATATTAAGAATGTCTTTGAAAACAAATAAAATACCACTCTGCTTCATACTTAGTATCTTGTATTGTATCTCTGACAAAAAAGCATATTCCAGTAATGACTGGTTTTTATATCCCTATAGAATTTAACAGGGAATAACATTTTATAGAATTGTAGCTCCTTTAGAGACTAATCAAACAGTCATTTTTTAAAAAAGTTTTTCTAGTTACAGACTAACTTGGCTACCTGTCTGAAGCTTGTATAAAACTATAGGCTTAGCCTACAAGTTTTCACAGCAGGGATATTAAATTCTATAGAGTTATTTAGAATGCTATAAAGATAGTCTCTTTGTTTTAATTTTAATTTCTATAGACATATTTATTATACATAGGACATGATTGGTTAAATTTGTATTAAATTCTCCCAGCCTTCTATCAGAGGGCTAGATTAGATCAAGCCCACTTCTTTCTCTCCCAACAACTCAACAGAGCAGAATCTAAAAGTTTAATCTCAGTGAATCACTTCAGGTTACAGACTTGTGCAAGGTTCACACTCTAGGTGCTTATGAAACCTAGGGTATCATGTGTAAAGATCAGCAGTTTCCCACAGTCAAGAACAGTTCTTCTTTCTGTCAAGCCAGGAAACAATTCAAATCTTAACTTACTTTGACTTTCAGTGATAGATACAACACAGGCTACAACATATTATACAGGAAAAAGAAAAGTTTGTGTTATATATTTTCTTCCACATTGCTTTAGATAACCCTCACTGTGTGGCTAGCAATATGCAGAGAGGAGTGAAAGACTGGAAGAGCTTGTGCATTTTTCCAGTGCAGGTCTGAGCTATTGTGAAGCAGAACAAAGCAAGTTAATCTTTCTGTGCCATAGGACATAAGACATATATAGGACTGCCCCATCATTCTACATAGACTATGGGGACATACATATTGTGTGCATGGGAAGGGTGAATAGCTGAGTTTCACTGTGTTGAATGCAAATTTTGTGTTTTTTGATACATAATATATTCAATTTAATCACTAAAGGGATTATTACTTTACTGTAAATTTTTCAGCTCTTTTTTTCTTGGTCTTTTGCATATTCTGAGTTATCTTGTTGTTTGGGGGGCAGTGTGTGTGGGGGGGAAGGTTACATTTATCCTTGTAATGTGTTTTTCAAGCTAGACTTGATCTGATAAGATGTTATATTAGCTTGGTACCTTCATATCTGTATGTGCAGCATATCATTCATATAGTGGCATAAATACATATCTGAGTTCAATATTGTGCAGGAGACCATGTATTTCTCTGACTTCAATAACAAGCGATAAGTGAAAATATACCATATGCTCTAAATCAATTTTAATTTAGCCTAGATTTCCAACCCAACTTGTGTATTCAGTAAAACAAGCTGAGTGATCTCAGCTACATCCTAAGAGACCAGTAATCACAGCACAAATAAAAAAGATGATCAAATCCATTCCACTTCAAGGCAGAACAAAGGCCCAGAGATCACAGAGAAACTGTACTTCACTAACTCTATATAATTCCTATCTATAAATTTGTACGACTGGTGCACTATGTCCAGGATGTAGCAAATACAGAGACTGCTGGTTCCTGACAAACCCTAAAAGTTGGATGAGATACAGTCCGTACTGTGATTTTGATTCACCTCTAGTTCTTTAATACCCACAAACTAAAATAAGAAAAACAATGCTACTAGAGATAAGGAGGGCCTTGTGATTAGAATTGTGAATAGGAGGTAAGAGCATCTGCTCTTATTGATAGCTCTGCTAGACTCAGTATGGGTGTGTCCACACACAGCAAAGTTATTTCTGAATAACAGCTGTTATTCTGAAATAACTGTGTGAGCATCTACACAGCCATTCTGTTATTTCGAAATAATTTCAAAATATTAGATGGCTTATTCCAGCTTATGTAAACCTCATTCTATGAAGAATAACACCTATTCCAAAATAACTATTTCAAAATAAAACGCGTGTAGATGCTCCACTTCTGCTATTTTGAAATAGCCCCTCACCAGGGCCATTCTAAGTTATTCCTCCTGGGGCTCTAAATCGAGATAGTATGTCTGCATTAGGGAAGCCTGCCTCAGACTAATTTTGAGGCTTCCTTGCAGTGTAGATGTGTTATTTCGAAATAAGCTATTTCGGAATAACTATTCTGGAATAGCTTATTCCAAAATAACTGTGCAGTGTAGATGTAGCCAAGTGACCTTGGTCAGGTCATATAGATTTTGGGCCTCAGTTTCCCCATTTGTTAATGAAGATGTTTCACAAGGGAGTTTAAAAGCTGTAGTTTCACAGTGCCGTTTCACTGGGGACTGTGTGGGAGGCACTGCCTCAGGATGAACTCTTGCAAGTGGTGTTGAGAGTGACTCATGTTCAGTACCTCACACAGATCCAGGGAATGCTGCAGCCTAAGGCCTGCTGAACTACACAGGGCCACCTCTGCTGGCTGGTATGAAACAGAGCAATATCATGGGCCTATTTGCTGACTGTCCTTCAAACCCAATGTGGGGTGACTAGTGCCAGTGGCAGCATTGACAGTTGCACAAGGAGCAGTTTGTGACCAGACCCTACATAAGAACAAAGGTGTCAAGCTAGTGGTGCTCTTTGCACCTTCTCAGTGAGAAAGAGCTGGCGGCATGAGCACCTGGGTAATTGCTCTGTTAACTACCCCCTAGTACTGGCCCTGGCTTTTATATGAAGACCCCTCCAAATATTGTTGTGGTATAGATGGGTGGGAGAGTTTTTATAGCTTGTTAGGCAGGCCTCAGAAAGAAAAAAGGTGGTGAACCCCTACCTTATTGCACCTTAAATGAGGGCTTGCAGTAAAACCTTGGAAGGGGTTTAAAATTGGAAAAATTATAACATGCTCAATTGGGTATAAAAAGGGTAGTAACAGTGTCAGGATCCTTTGGAGTGCATGGCTTAGACTTTAATTAAAAGAGAAATTAATAGTAGCTTAAATTAGAAAAAGCCTGCACAAGGCCAGCCCTGATCATCCTCCCTCTCCTCACCCCCATCCTCATGAGCACTCACCTGCAGGAGCCCCTGCTTAATCTGGCTCAGGGACACATGCTGCCACCCCACATGCTGTGCTGCCAGCTAGTGCAGCTGGGAGCACACCCGTGTGAGGTGACTCATTTCTGGGAGTGAAGAAGGGATCCCAGCAAATCAGAGAACTGCCCTGCTCCAAGGGGAGAGGACACAGCTCAGTAGGGCTGTGGCTGGACTGATGCTGCGAGGACAGCACCCTATGCACTGGCTGGCTCCCCCCCCCCCAAAATTGTGGGCATTGGAGCATGCAGGGCCCCAAATCAGTTCCCCCTCTGCCTTGCTGTGTTCTGATAGAACCTGCTGTTGATGGGTCTCACAAGCCCCCAGGAACAGCAACAGATTATGGAAATCTACTCCTTTCTCTCCCCTTCCCCCTCCCCCGTCCCTCAGCCTCACCGTGCCCCTGCACTGCCCCTTATCCTGAGTCCCTGCTCTCATGCTGCCTGCCTCTCCCCCGCGAAACCCTTTCCCTCCCCCTCTTATTCTGTCCCCCTCCAGATGGCTTCATGTGCAGATGCAGATGAAAGTAAAATCCGGTTGCAAATTGGATGAGGAGTTGAACCTGGCAGATGCAAATCCACATTTTTGTATCTGCTCAGGGCTCTACCCTGCAAAATGTAGTTCACTATTCTGCACACTTTTAGAAATGCTGCCCCAGTGGAAAACTTCCCTGCACCAAACTGATTTGTAACAGACTGATAACAATTGGGAGTCGCCAGCTTCCAATTGCCACATGCTTCTCTACAGCTCTGATTCGGGTGTCCTTGAACCGCATTTCAGGGATCAGCTCAGCACACAACTCTGGGAAGGTTGCTTTGCAAAGCCTAAAGTTCTGTAGCCCCTGCTCTTCATCCCACACCTGCATCACAATGCAATCCCATTGCTCAGTGTTGGTTTCCCTAGCCCAAAATTAATGGGCTGCTCTGCACAGGTGCTGTGTGACAGCCAAATGCAGTTCCAGGAGGGTGCTATCCATGTTACTCAGAGGCTGTGTCTAGACTGGCCACTTTTTCTGGAAAAGCAGCTGCTTTTCCGGAAAAACTTGCCAGCTGTCTACACTGGCCACTTTAATTTCTGCAAAAGCACTGACGAGCTCATGTAAGATTGTCAGTGCTTTTGCAGAAATACTATGCTTTTTCCGGAAAACTTTTGCGCAAAATGGCCAGTGTAGACAGCAGAGATTTGTTTTCCGCAAAAAAGCCCTGATCACGAAAATGGCGATCGGGGCTTTTTTGCAGAAAAGCACGTCTAGATTGGCCACGGATGCTTTTCCACAAAAAGTGCTTTTGCGGAAAAGCGTCCTGCCAATCTAGACGCGCTTTTCCGAAAATGCTTTTAATGGAAAACTTTTCCGTTAAAAGCATTTCCGGAAAATCATGCCAGTGTAGACGTAGCCAGAGTGTCATCCACTTGTCACTCTTCTTCCTCTGTTGGTAACTTCAGCAGTAACTTTGCTGCAATACATGATGTCCTCGCGACACTCAATACAGTCTAGGAGAGAAGTGTGGGATCCATGATTTCTCACAGCAGATGTGGGCGTGCACGGCAAAGACTGGCACAAAAGGAATTTGGCAGCCTCTAGAGGGCTAAGAAACAAAACAGTGTCTGACAGGACATTTTTCATGTTCCCAGGATGTGCTGGGCTCGGTAGCATGTTCCCACAGTGCCTAGTGAAAGAAGATGTCAGTAGGCACTGTGGGATACCCACAATGCATTGCTCAATCTGTCGATCGGAGAGCTAAAAATGTGGCCATGATCTGTCAACAGAGGGATCCAATGTAAACGTGCTTTGGCAACTTTTTTTTGTCAACTTCTGCATGTCAACATTATCACCAAGACTTTTCAGTGTAGACATAACTGAAGGGAGGGTTCCATGAAGAGATGTAAGTATTGTAATGCTGAACAATTTGGTGCATAGCATTTAAGCATTTAAAAAAAAGGTTCCCTAGCAAATGAATGAGGCGAACCGGGCACCTTGGACTGTGCACCCAATATGGTGCCAGTGAGAGATGCTTAGCACACACTCCTCTTGGAGAGAGGTACCTCAATCCATTCTGCAGTCTGGAATTTCCTGTAAGCGGAGCGCTTGGGTGGCCACTCAGGAGAGATGCAAATGCCACCCAGTTAATTAGCAGAGCACCCACAGTGCCCGCAGCTGGCAGCATGTGTTTCTATAGGTGGTGCACATATGCACATACCACAGTGCACATAACAAAATGTATTCCACACATGGGTGAACAAAATTAGAGGGAACATTGCTGCAGGAAGATATCTGTGGCACTTTAGCAAGCCACAATGAGAAAGCTGATACCTGCACTTAGGGCAGTTAGGTGTCTAAGTCACTTTAAAGGGAGTGGGGGTAGGAAGGAGGAGCAGCTGCCCATCATATAACTTTAAGCCCAATGGTTGGGACACTCACCTGGGATGTGGGTGAGCAGAAGTCCCCGCCTTCCCCCACCATAAGGAAAAAAGGGATTTGAACAGGAATCTCCCACCTCTCAGGAGAGCACTGAGCTCTGGGATATATTTATGTGGAGCTCCCTCAGTTTCTCCTTTTAAAGCACTTGCATGCGGGATGACTAATGAAACCATGACAGGGCAGAAAGAGCAAACTGTGGACAAGTGGGTGCTCTCCAGACTACAGGCTCATACTCTTTTGCCCAGCAACTACTCTGCTCTTCATAAATACTTGAACAATAATTGGGTGAAACAAGAGAGAAGAGGTAAACTTGAACGTGGGCTTCCTACATTCCAGATGAGTGTTATAAACACAACACTAAAAGTTATAAAGTGGCTGCCTCTGCAGCTCAGGCCTCATGTGATTTAGGTGGCTGAACATCTGTCTTCTCATGGTTCATGAGTTCCTCTGAGGCTCATGTAGGACATCAGCATCTGGATGGCTAATGTGAGGCAGCAGCGTGAATGCTCTGAGACAGGATTATAGATGCCTAGATATCTTTTACTCAAAAAAACTTAGGTGCTGAGTAAATTTAGGTGCCTGCAGGGTTTGGCAGGAGTTTTGCAGATCAGTGGCACCAAAACTAAGACTTTGGGCACTTAAACCCAAGATTTAGGTGCCCTATTCCTTTTTGGGGTCTCTAAAGGTATATCTGTTCTTTGAAACCATCAACTCAACGTGCAGTGGCAGTGAAAAAAGTGAACAGAAAGTTAGGAATCATTAAGGAAGGGATAGATAAGACAGAAATCATTATATTGCCTCTATAGAAATCCATGGAATGCCCATGTCTTGATGATTGTGTGTGGATGTGATTGCCCCATCTCAAAAAAAGATACATTGGAATGGAAAAGGGTCAGAAAAGGACAATAAAAATGAGTAAGAGTATGAATCAGCTTCCAAATGAGAAGCAATTAATAAGACTGGGACTTTACAGCTAGAAAAAGAGATTACTATGGGACAGGACTATGATAAAGATCTATACAATCATGACTGGTATGAAGAAAATAAGGAAATGTTATTACTTCCGTTAGGAGAAAAAGTAAAGAGTCATCAAATTAAATTAATAGGCATCAGATTTAAAACAAACAGAGAAAAATATATATCACACACACTGCATAGTCAACCCGTGGAACTCCTCGCCAGAGGATGTTGTGAAGGCCCAAACTATAACAAGGTTAAAAAGAGCTAGATAAGTTCATGGTGGATGGCTATTAGCCAGAATGAGCAATAATGGTCTCCCTAGCACAGCGGTGGGCAATAATTTTTTGCCCAGAGCCACTTCAGAAATTTTTGAAGTGGCCCAGGGCCACACAAGAAGGGGTGGGGCCAGGATACTTCCCTGCTTCCCCAGCCACAGACCATGATTGGTCTGAATTGGGGGAACACCTTTGCCCCCCCACAGGTGTCCCCTACACGCCCATGCCCCTGGAGGTGGGAGGAGGCTTCACGCGCTCTCCCTGCTGCTCCCACACCAATCTGGGAACACAAAGTCTCCTCCCACCCTGCCAGGAGTGTATAGCATTCTAAGGGGTTTGGAATGGGTCTCATATGAAGCGAGTTTAAAAAGACTTGGACTTCTCAGCTTAGAAAAGAGGAGACTAAGGGGGGCATGGAAATCATGACTGGTGTGGAAAAAGTGAATAAGGAAAAGTTTTATTTACTTATTCCCACACTATAAGAACTAGGGGTCACCAAATGAAATGAATAGGCAGCAGATTTAAAACAAATAAAAGGAAGCTTTTCTTCACTCAATTCACAGTCAATCTCTGGAACTCCTTGCCAGAAGATGTGGTGAAGGCTAGAACTTTAATGGGGTTCAAAAAAGAGCTAGATAGATTCACAGAGATTAGGTCCATCGATGGCTATTAGCCGGGGTGGGTAGGAATGGTGTCCCGAGCCTCTGTTTCTCTGAAGGTGGGTGATAGGGGAAGGATCACGTGAGGATTACTTGTTCTGTTCCTTCCCTCTGCTATTGGCCATTGTCGGCAGACAGGATACTGGGCTAGATGGACCTTTGCTCTGACCCAGCATGGCCGTTCTTATGTTCTTTCATTATGTGCTTATGTTCCCCCTGCCCCTAACCCCTAATTGGCCTGGAAGCAGGGGAGTGGCAGAGCCTCTGTGGGCCAGCTCAACCTGCTTGTAGGGCCAGATCCAACCCACGGAGGCCCTTTTGCCCACCTCTACCTGCCTCTATTTACTAGAAGCTGAGGATGGACAATGAGGGATGGATCACTTGATGATTACACATTCTATTAATTTCTTCTGGGGTACCTGACATTGGCCACTTTTGGAAGACAGGCTACTGCACTAGCGGGGTTTGGGCTTTGGCTTTAGCTCTGGGCCCCAGCAAGTCTAAGTCAACTAGCCCTGGCAACCCCACTTTGGGCTCCTCCTGCCCCACGGTTTGAGAACTGCTGCCCAAAGGGTACTTCTACACTGCAATGTAAGCCCGGTGTTTGAACTCAAGGTCAAGCCTAAATCCTCATCTAGCTACACACAAATCATGCTAATCCAAGGCTTGGATCTGGAGTTCCAGCTCCTCATGGGGTGGAGGGTCCAAGCCTCAGTCAAGGTAGGACCCCAGCTTCCACCCCTATTGCTTTGTAGCAGAGATGCAGCTCCATTGGACTCATGTTCTGGAAGTTCTACAAAAGTATCCCACAATTCCATTGTCCAACTTTTTGTCCTCTGGATAGTCATATTTTCCCATATTGCACCACGAACAGAGGCTAGAATGGCCACATTTGGTGTGGGAAAGTCAGTCTGCTACCAGACAGGGGATATCAAACCATTTAATTGATCTAAACCTGCACTAATACTAATTCCCAAGGGCCAATGGAAATTTGACCACTAACTTTACTGAGACCAACGTTCGGCACCTAAAGATAAACCACTAGACTGGAGAGCAATAGATACTGCCCTAAAATTGCTCTTAGTTTGCAGCTATTTTATATGACTGCTGTTTTCTGGAGGAGCTACTGGTTTTTGGATTGACCGAGTTCTTTCCCCCATGTCTCACGAACCAGAATCATGGGTGGCTTTTTCCTAAGTGGAGCTAATCACATTTAGCAACTCACTTAAATTCTTTACTTCAGTTTGTATATAAAATGGCTATTTATCTGACCTTTACGGCTGTGTTTAGATACTGACTTAATTAGCATGTGTAATATACTTTAAGTGTGTAAGCTGAAAGGCTCTGAACATACATCCAATTGATATGATTATGTAATTGGCCTATATGTAACTGCTTTTAAAGAGGATAATCTCAAACCTAGGAAAGGCTATAAGGCTACAGCATATTCTCTGGCTATGAGGCATGTGTGCACACTTTCTATTTCATTAGCGTAACAGACACTCTGGCTACATCTATACTACGTTTTCTCAGCAAAAAATATGCTAATGAGGGGCTCATTTGCATGAGTCAATTTCATTTGCATATTTTCTGCTGATCTGTTTTTGCCTAGGGGTTTTTGTGCAAAAACAAGCAGTGTGGATGCTTTCTTTTTGCGCAAAAAACCCCTTTCCCGCCCGATGGATAAACCTCCTTTTTGGGGGCATAAGGATCTTGTGGGAAAAGGGGTTTTTGCGCAAAAAGAAAGCATCCACGCTGCTTGTATTTGCGCAAAAACCCCTAGGCAAAAACGGATGGCAGAAAATATGCAAATGAGATTGCAACTCATGCAAATGAGTCCTCCATTAGCATATTTTTTGCTGAGGAAACTCATAGTGTAGATGTACCCTCTATGTAACTGATGTTTGGGGCACCAGGCAGAGGGCTATTTTCTTCAACACAGTACTCCTTTGTAGCTGGTTTGCAGTCTCTAGTTATCTAAAGTACTTATGCTGCCCCCATGCCACTAGCATCTGAGCACCTCTGTATTTAACATCAACTTTGTGAGGCAGGTGCTTCTAGTATCTTTATTAGCGCTAGAAACAGAGAGGCCAAACACCATACACGTAGTCACTAATTCTGTAGTAGGACAGGTAATGGAACCCAGATCTTTCATGTTCTAGGCTAGCACCCTAACCCCTAGACCCTACTGTCTTAATGTATAGAATGAGCTCTGTAGTGTGTGGAAGCAAAGGGGGAAGAGGGAAAGAAGAAATGTAGCTGTTTCCCCTGCCCTCATTGCAATATTTGATTATAGTTCAGTGCCAAATACCAAAAGATTCCTAATGCAGTAAAGCTTCTTTAAAAAACCCACCACACCTCCCAAAGGGATAATTCATTCTGAAAGGTTTACCCTAAGCTAAATTCAGCATTAAGAAACATGAAAAATAATGAGTCAATATCACAACCCACAAACTGAAATAAAACTGTTTAAAGTACAGGTAGTGACTTAGAGTTTATTTCAAGTGGTAATAACTGTGGCACATTTCTGCTAATGTTTTTATTTTCTTATCAAAATAACCACTAGATTTTTCTTTTCACTTGGCCTTTTATCATTCACCTGTTGAAATGTGCAGTAGACATTAAACATAAACAATGAAGACTGATCTCCTTTCAAACTTGTGTTAAAAGGGACATAAATAACATACCACTGCCAGTGGGAAAAGTATGTGATCATAAAATGGCCACTTGAAAGGCAGGTAGGTGTTGATTTAACACTTGTGGGTTTTTTTTTCTGTTTTTAAAATTTAAAACAAGACAAGGAAGTTCCTGAAATTTAAATTAAACAGGCACCTCCGAGGGAGAGAAGTTTTATAAGAAAAATGAGATGAAAGATTTACTGTTTTTTAAAATAAATTTATTCTAACTATATAAGGTTTTCCAACTAGCTACAGCTAAGAGTGAATCTTAATCCAGTTGATTTAATAGGAATTTTATTGCAGACTTGAAGATATGAAATAAAACCTAATTCATATGAAGATATTTAACTTGTCCAATTTTACACCAAACTTCCATTTTTAATAAAATAAACAGTTTTTAAAGGAAATGTTAAAGAACAAAACCAAGCCAATGATACTGAATAAGCACACACTATTTGACTTGGACCACTATCTATTGTCTCTCCCCTTTGCAAATTACAATGATAGTTTAACCCTGGAAGTTACCTTCCTCACAAGGAACAATAGATATCTGTATTGATGAGGAAACCTCTTCTATTTTAAAGTAATATTAGGGTTAACTTCTCTATTGCTTTTTTGCTACCTTAAAAGGTGGTAAGAGAATGAACTAGCTGTGTTGAAAAGGATAGAGTAGGTGGATAGGTTCTCTGAGCTGAAGAGATTTACTTATATCACTCTGTTTGAGAGAGGGATTTGTATTACAGATATTGATTAGTAATCCCAGGCACTATTGCAATACAAATAGTAATACTTCTGATAGGGACTCATTTTATTTGACCAAGATCACTAGAATGCTGAGTGAAGCATGACTGATTACTGCAAGTCGACTAGTGACTATGTTAATTTGTGTTTCTACCTGCCAGGGTTATCACCATAAATGCACAAAGTTTGAAGAGCAGAAAGGGAAGTCAGCAGCACTCACGTTACTGGAAGATTGTAAAGGCAGTACTCCAAAATCCCTTTGATAGTTCAAGATCTCCTATGATCTGACTCTCAGAAATTAATATTGCCAATAGGTAGCTGCTCAGAGGCATGAAAGTTGATGGTCCCTTCTGAGGGCAGATATGTCATTTTACATATTTTAGATCAATAGCTCCTAGTTCTCCCATACGATTGTGACTGTAAAATAAGTAGGAACACCTTACAAATCAAGAGTTAAGGGTGATTGGAAATGGCTATAGTATAGACCCTTAGATGGGAACCCACCCTTCCACACAGACTTGTACTAAGAACCATGCTGCTTTGACAATGGTCGTGCTGTTTCAGTTACTGCTAACAAATGAATTAGCAGGAAAATATAAAGAGGGTTGTTTCTATAAAGTACAGGCAGTCCCCGGGTTATGTACAAGATAGGGACTGTAGGTTTGTTCTTAAGTTGAATCTGTATGCAAGTCGGAATTGGCGTCCGCCGCTTTGCTTCCTCTCCCTGGTCTGCTGGAGACCAGGGAGAGGGAGAGCCCCGTTCGTAACTGCGAATCCGACGTAAGTCGGATCTGCGTAACTCGGGGACTGCCTGTATAGATTTAAGCAGTGCTTTGTTTTATTATGGTACTGCACCTCCAGTCAGAGCTCAACAACTTTTCCCCTGGAGTACTGGCACTTTTTTTTTTTTAAAGCAGCACTGGATTTAAGATGTGGTTATGGGAAGTTAGGTAGCCTGCTTTAAGGGAGTTCTGCATGTTTACAGATGTTCCTACTAAGAATAATCACCAACCTAGTGCACAGTAAAGAAAATTGTGCTTTAACAGCTGGCATAATTTTGCATTACCGCTTTAATTAACCCCCCTCCATATCCACTAAATTTCTGCTTTAATTTTCAGTGTAAAGATCAGTAGTCATTTGTATAGCATGCACTTTGTATATCTTGTGCAACTGCAAGTCACTTGGATGGTTACTCAGCAATAATTTTTCCCCTGCTGAAAGCATATTTAATCCTCTTTATGTCTCCATTAATATCTGAAACTAGCAAAAAAGACTAAAAGCATTTTAATTTGGTAAGAGACTGATGTAGTAGGACAAATCAAGCAAGCAAGAGGTTAGACAGCCCTAGCAATTTGAGCTTACCGATTGTTACCAGAAAGGATGATGCTTCTCTGTGTTAACTCAACCACAAGAGTCATTGTTGTATATGGCAACCTTGAAAGTCTAATCATGAGATGGAATAATATGAGAAGGCTAAAACAATAGAGATATTCCTAGAACTAGTATTTCAGACGGGTTGATATATAGTTAGATTGAACTGATGTTAAGAGCTGCAAAAATATTAAAGTGAACCAAGTGTTCCAAGCTTTGACTATTGCTCTAAGACATACTTAGAAGACTATTCTCGAGTGAAGAGAAGGGTTAAGAGAACTGACTTATTCAGTACCCCAGAAAAAGGAGAAATACTTTTTGAGTGGTAGTGGAAGTAGGACAGTCTGATAACCACAGTTTTCGCCCATGTCTATTATAAAGTGTCACACACACCCACCCACCCACCCACACACCATGGTTACTACATGCAGTTGTGATTATATTTGAATTGGAAAACAATTTGGAAGCGTGAAACAGCTTCCATAGGGAAAATACTGAAGACTGTCACTACAGTGCTTATGAAAATGGACAAGGGGAAGATGTGATTTTTATGTAACACTTTAGACATTTTCCCCCTGGCTGTGTCTACATTGGCACCCCTTTCCGGAAAAGGGATGCTAATGACACTTCAGAATTGCAAATTCCGTGGGGGATTTAAATATCCCCACGGCATTTGCATTTACATGGCTGCCGCTTTTTTCCAGCTTGGGGTTATGCCGGAGAAAAGCGCCAGTGTAGATGTGATTTTCCGGAAAATAAACCCTTTTCCGGAAGATCCCTTATTCCTGCTTTCAAGACTTAGCAGTCTAAGCTAAATCCATATAGCTCATTTTAGTGTAAAGACTCCTAAATATTTTAGTGCAACTACATCCTGAATGTTGCTTGAATCTTCTTCAGAAGCCATTTCTGCCTGGACCCTGTTCCTTCCTACAGTTCACTCAGTTGTTTGCAGCAATTAGCTGAAGGCAGTAAGGTAGTTTCTTCTCCCCCCACCTGTCTTTAGGATTGTATAACGCTTGTTTCCTCACTTGACTCAACCTGCTTCTCCTGGAAGCGTACAGAATTTAACCAGAGGCCCACTATCATGTCAAATGGTTCTGTAGAGCCCCATTTCCACTCCTCTCAGGCTGTACCACATGCTTGAAGACTGTTTTTATATTTCATTTGTGAGAATGGAGCATCAGCTCTGTGGCCTCTCTCCTTGTTGCCCCAAAAAAAGTGCCTGTGGGAGTGACCCCAAGCAGCAAATACAGATATGAATATGAAACATAGGTCAATATTCCCAACTTCAAATACAAAAAGGTCACATGCTGAATATGTATCTCCCAGTCATATGCAAGTCATCTGTCCAATGATGTTACATGAATCATCTTGCATAGAGCATCAGATATGCCACCACACTGTCCAGTTCTGGCTGTGTCATACCTGACTGGCAGTAGTCCATGAGAGGACTGGTGTTCTCATGAAGTTGCCTGGTTCTCTTCCTTCTTTTTGAATTATTTCCTACAAGTGCATGTGCTAGATGGACTATTAGTCTGAGACAATATGAGAATAAGAACTCATAACAGGATAGGCCGATTGCCAGATGGAGCCAGGGAAATTGCAATAGAAAAAAAAAAGAGTTAAACTTGCACCCAAGAACATAAAGGTTGTTGAGCAGATTTTCCTCTGGCCCACAGATTCATTTAAGTAAGTGTCTTAATACCAGGGATCATTCCAGAGTATGTTATGCCTACACTTCAGAAGGCAAGAAGGATGACCCAGATGACTATATGTCTAACAGCATCCAGCCAAGGCAAAATGCTGGAGCAAAGATGATTCAACTGATAGAAATACAATTGTACCATTAGACAGTTTACGAAACTCTTGTCCAGTATGAAAAACACTTTTCATTCTTATAAATACAATTTCAAAAGGTAACAGCATGGATATGAGTCATGCCTTAGAATAATTTTCACTGTACCAACCATACAAGTAGTCAAGGGCATGTTTCTAGTAGGGTTCCACAGGAAATTGTTAGGGCCCATGCTATGCAATGTTATCATTCATTTGTATGAAAGTCAATGAACCTTTCAACCCTAATTGGCACTTGGACTATCAGTGTTAAGGGATGGTGACAGGCCACTCACAGAATTGGCCAGCTGGGCACCTTTCCAACACGACACATCGGCTATGTCTACACTCGCGGCTTCTTGCGCAAGTAATATGCAAATGAGGCTAAGCATGGAATATCGCTGAGCCTCATTTGCATACCTAATGAGCCACCATTTTTTTCAGAAGAGGCTCTTGTGCAAGAAGAAGCGTCTACACTGTCCCTTCTTGCGCAAGAAAAACACTCTTGCGCAATGCCATTCTTCCTGAAAAGTAATAGATGTAACGGCATTATGCAAGAGGAATTTTCTTGTGCAAGAAGGGGCAGTGTAGATGCTCCTTCTTGCGCAAGAGCCTCTTCTGAAAAAAGTGGTGGCTCATTAGGTATGCAAAGAGGCTCGGCAATATTCCACACTTAGCCTCATTTGCATATTACTCATGCAAGAAACTGCGCGTGTAGTCATAGCCATACAGTTTTAGTCAGATGAATTAATCCCTTATTCTCTAGACATGGCCTACCTTGCAAATCAGGCATTTGCTTGGCTAATGTATGCCTTTGATTTATAGGCCAGGCATGCTTCAATAAAAATGGCAATTTTACCTCTACATGGATTTCAGCTAGATCAACAACAAGCGTTACAGTTTTCATGCCCACTTTTTAAAGTGATATTGTAACCCTCCAGCTTTTCAGAGTGCCTTAAGTAGTTTTAAGGCTTAAGATTCAGACAATGGTTTGTCTACATTAAGAGCTAAGGGTAGTATTCCCTTAGCTGTCTGTGTAGGAGCACAGAGCACTGATCATGGCAGCCAGAAAACAGTTGAGCTACATTGACCACATACTTGTCTGAACCCTATAGAGATACACACTAGTGGCTACGTCTACACTGGCAGCTTCTTGCACAAGAACTCTTTTGCGGAAGAGTTCTTGTGCAAAAACTCTTCCAGAAGAGAGCATCTACATTGGCATATGCTTTTGCGCAAGAGCATCCATGCCAGTGTAGATGCTCTCCTGCGCAAGAAAGCTCTGATGTCAGTTTTACCCATAGGGCTTTCTTGCGCAAGAAATTCATTTTGCCAGTCTATGCTGGGCTCTTGCGCAAGAACAGTTACACAAAAGTGCTTATTCCTGAGTGGGAGCGCCAGAGTTCTGGCTCAAGAAGCCCTGATTTCATACATTATAATGTCAGTTTACTTGCGCAAGAACATGCGGCCAGTGTAGACAGGCAGCAAGGTTTTGCGCAAGAGCAGCTGCTTTTGCGCACGATCATGCCAGTGTAGACAGCCACTGTCTAACAGTTGCTTTCACTACTGCTACCAGCACTACCCCTGGCTACAATGATGCTATCTTAATAAGAACGTGGGAGTGTGGCATAGAGGTGCCACTGTCTGGTTTTGAACCAGCAGTCCAATATTTGAGCTTTCTGTTCAGGAAACAAATTGAAAACATAAATGAGAAAATATAAATGTCCACTATTTTCTAAATAAGATGTAATGTAGATTGTGATGTAATGTCAAGTGTATCCGGTATTTTTGTTGAAACCATCTGGCAACCCTAGCGGGGCAGCGGGAAGGCAGGTCATTACCTTTGGCTCCCACTATATGGGAATCTTTTGATCAGCTCCAAGCAGTAGTAGTCAGATGCTAAAGCCAGACAAATTGTAAAGAAAAGTGATGACCTATCAGAAAGGGTCAAGGGAATGGTAGGCCAAGACCTTATGGAAGGTTGAAGCCCTTAACTTCAGTCAAAATTCAGGTAGCGTAACTTTGTTCAGCTAACAAACAGCACTTGCTTCTGAATTGGCACCCTAGCCTGTATTTATGACACTGCTTTCAACTTTACAATGCACGAGCCTGCAATGGAGTATATTGCAGCTGAGTTATGAACTTGACTTATGATGCAATTTTCAGGTACCACGTCTGTCATAAGTCTGAAGACTTCTTATATAGGGTCAACTTCACCCAGATACTTTTAGTCTTAGTGGCTTGTGACTGACAGATGATTTAGTCATCCCTGGAGGCCTGAGTAGGATTTGTTTTCCCTCAAGCCTCCACAGAACCTTTATCCGTATTTACAAGGCTTAACTCCGACATTATGTTACTCTCTTCAAAACACATGAACAGGAGTGTGTGGATGTCTGTTACTCAAGTTTAAGGACAGTTTCAGAAATGTTGATAAAGGAACAACAATCATGTTCATTTAAGCTGTTTGGGGAGGGATAGGGAGTGTGGTAATACAGACTAATCAAGACAGCAGATACTGTTTGTTCAGCTTGCTAGCAAGGTATTTCAGATAAGCACATTGATTAGTAGTGACTAGTTGAAAGAAATATGCCAGAGATATAATTCATAGAACTCACTTGAGCAAGTGCCTAAACATAGCTAGACCCCCAGATTAGTTTGTTTGAATTAAGTAGGGGGCAAGATGTTGCCTCATTTTACAATGAGGCTCTTGGTAATTAGTCACCAACTGTCTCCAGTGATAGACCGCTAGAATTAGCTGCATCTTAACATATATTAGAATGTGTAATTGTTTAGAGTTGTTCATTGCAAAGCGATTTGTTTGTGCTCCATCCTTCTAACTCCTTCCCAGGGAGGGGAACCACCACCCCCACCTCTGAAAAATGTAGTTGAGCTCACTTGTTTAAATGATTGGTCCTTTCACCACTCGCCCTGGGTTAACAGAGCTAGAGGCCCCAGGAAAGCACCAAATTTAAGCTTAAAATTTTCTACTTTAGTAAGCTACAAAAAAATTCAGTTTTATACACATTTGAACATAGAAAACTCTCAGCTGATTTAAGCTCAAAACCTATTGACTGGATCTTTTTTTAAATGTACCACCAGATTCTAGAACTTGCCTTGTGGCTATGTGGGATTTTAATAGTTTAGAGTTAAGCCATCCCTTCCTAGTTACATCTACGCTGAGTCTAGACTGGCCAGTTTTTCTGGAAAAATCAGCCACTTTTCTGGAAAAACTTGCCAGCTGTCTACACTGGCTGCTTGAATTTCTGCAAAAGCACTGACTTCCTACTGTAAGAAAACAGTGCTTCTTGCAGAAATACTATGCTGCTCCCATTCAGGCAAAAGGGCCAGTGTAGACAGCTCAGATTTGTTTTCTGCAAAAAAGCCCCGATCGCAAAAATGGCGATCGGGGCTTTTTTGCAGAAAAGCGCATCTAGATTGGCGCGGACGCTTTTCCGCAGAAAGTGCTTTTGCGGAAAAGTGTCCGTGCCAATCTAGATGCTCTGTTCTGAAATGCTTTTAATGGAAAACTTTTCCGTTAAAGCATTTTTGGAAAATCATGCCAGTCTAGACACAGCCCTACAGTCTTGAGGGAAAATGGAAGAGCTGCGCCCCCGCCCCCAACTCATAGGGACAAGCCTGTTGGAAGCAGAGCCAATGCACACTTCCTCTGGTATTGAGGGTAAATGAACCAGGGAGATTCAAATCTGTAATTCCTTCTATTTAAGGGATATTGAAATCAGTGGAAGTTCAAAAAGTTTGGCTCCTATGCTACACAAAGCCTGAAGTAACCTAGAACAGCCTGATACCTCAAGACTTAAAAAAAAGCCACAAAACATAACTTGTGCAAGGATAGTTCTTACTATCAAGTCAAAAGCCTGCCTTCTTGCCCTTGTGAATTAATATGGCAGAGTCCATGGGAGAAGGTTCTTTTCCTTCAGCAGGAACTGCTTCACTAGTTTAGTCACGTCAAAATTTCATCTTGATTCTAATAAGTAAATAAAACTGGATCACTGTGTGATCCCAGCTATGCTATTCAAGAAAGCCACACTCAGAGCCAGCCTTCTATAGTTTAACAATTCATCTCAGAACACTAGAGCTGAAAGAGACCATCAAAGATCAAAGCCAGTCCCCTGCTCTCACGGCAGGACCAAGCAACATCTAGATAATCCCTGACAGATATTTAAGAGCAGGCTGCAGAGATAGCTTCAGTGATGGAGATTCAACCTCCCAAGGCAATTTAGTCCAGTGTTTCACCAATCTGACAGTGTTGTCTAGACCAGTGGTCACCAACCAGTAGATCAGGATCTACCAGTAGACCTTGGAGCCTTGGACAGGCGATCTTGACCGGTTTGGCCAGGAAGCTCTCAAGCACTGGCACTTCAGTTGCCTCTCAACTCACTGTCCTGCTGCTCCTGGCCTCTGCCTTGGAGCTGCCCCCCGGGAGCCTCCTGCTTGCTGTGCAGGGTGTGAGAGGGAGAAGGGGGGTTGGGGTGTGCTGATGTCAGGATGTCCCTCCTACCTGTCACTCCTGTACCCTGTCTTCACACAGAGAGAAGGACATGGAGGGAGGTTGGCAATGCAAATCTCTGTCACTCACACTATGTGTGTCTGTCATTCTCACAAAAAATGCACTGTCCTTCCCTTGCATCTCTCGACCCAAAACACACATGGGTGTTGTTACTTCTGTTATTACTTGCAAAGTGTGGTATTTTTGCTTTTTGACTGGTCTGTGCATTTCATAATTTTAATTTCTCTTATGCTTAACTTTAATTCTTTGAGTAGTGAGTTCTAAAATGCCTCGCCTGACATGTCTGGAGTCATTCTCCCTGAGGCAATTGCTTGCTCCTGGAAGTGGCTGGCATGTTCCATCAGACCCTGAGAAAGGCAGAGCAGGGGGTCTCCACATGCTGTCCTTGCCTGCAGACACTGCTCCTGCTGCTCTCATTGATTAACAACAACGAACCATGACTGAAGAAGAAGCAGCAGCAGCATATGGCTTCAGGGAGCCATTGCTATACATGCCAACCGCTTTCAGGATTGGTGCAGAGCCAGGGCAGGAGAAAGCCTGCCTTAACCCCACTGCTCCAACATGCAGAAGCTATCTGAGTTAAACAGTGCCCTGCCAGATGCTGCTTCTTGAACCCGTCCCAGCCCTGAGCCTCCTCCTACACCCAACCTCCTGCCCCAGACATAAGTCCCCCTGCAGCCAAACTCCTTCCCAGACTTTGCACCCTGAAACCACGCATGGACCCCAATCCCGCAACCTAGGCTAAGCTCAGAGCCCCTCCCTCGTTCCAAACCCTTCGGCCTAAGACGAGAGCCTGCACCCCAACCCCCTACCCCAGCCTGAATGAGGATGGGGGAGGAAGCGGAGAGTGAGTGAGCAGGGTGAGGTCTCGGAGAAGGGCTGGAGCAGAGGTGGGGCCTCAAAGAAGGGGTGGGAAGGAAGCCAGGCAAGGCTATTTGGGTTTGAAGTAGATCTTACACAATCACTTTTTCAATTTGGTTAAAAAGTTGGAGACCACTGGTCTAGACTATGCTGAAGTGTGAGGGGATATGCAAATGCCACCGGAATTTACGCATCTTCTTCTGATCTCACTTTTGAAAGTGGAGCTTGAGTGAAAGTAGCTTGGAGGCTGTTTTCTGCAACCCTCCACCCCCTTTTCTGAAAAGCTGCTTTAAAAAAGGGGGTGCTGAAAAGAAGGTTCCACTTTCAAAAGTGAATTTGGAATAGTCTTTTGACACTTAGCATACTCTAGATGAGCCCTTAGGCTAGATAAGCCACCCTTGCAGCAATTTAAGCCTATTGTTTCTTCTATCCTCAGAGGCCAAAGAGAACAATTCCCCCCCCCCTTGTAACATCCTTTCAGATACTTGAAGACTTATGTCTTTTCTCCAAACTAACCAAGCCCAATTCTTTCAGTCTTCCCTTATGGATCATGTTTTCTAGACCTTTAATCATTCTTGTTGCTCTTCTCTAGACTTTCTCCAACTGTGGTGCCCAGAACTGGGCACAATATGCCAATTGAGGCTTAATTAGTACAGAGTAGAACAAGAGACTGAGTTCTTCTGTCTCGCAACAGCCCTGTTAATGCATCCCAGAATCGTGTTTACTTTTGCAGCAGTGTGACACTGTTGACTAGTCAGCTTATGGTCTGTGACCCCTAAATCCCTTTCAGCAGTACTCTTTCCCAGTCTGGGGGTGTGAAACTAGTTGTTCCTTCTACATGGCGTAGTCTGCATTTGACCCTAGGATGAAGTTTTAATGTTTACCTCTGACCATTTCTCTAGTCTGGCCAGCTATTTTAAATTATGACCCTAGCCTCCAGCGCACTTACCACCTTGGTATCATCTACAAACTTAATTGTACTATGCCATCTAAACTAGAGGTATTTAGACAAAGTTGCCCAATAGATCTGACAAACCCCATTTGTTATGGCCTTCCACCATGATTGTGAGCCATTAACAGTTATCCACCCATTTATGTATTGACCTTATAGTAGCCCCAGCTAGGTTGTATTTCTTTAGTTTACTTATAGGTCATGTGAGACTGTGTCACGTCTTAAAGCCTAGGTAGATGATATTCACCACTTCTCCCTTATCTTAAAGCTATCAAGATTTGTGGATATCAGATTGGTTTGACATTTGTTCTTTAGAAATCTATGCTGACTAACCCCCCCCCCCCCCCCCAAACCCCCTTAATTTCCAGAACAACTTCTGTGTCCGGTAAATAATGGAGCAAGTTAAGCTGACTGGGCTGTAGTTTCCTGGATTGTTCTTATTGCCTTATAGATGGACACTATATTTACCCTTTTCCAGTCTTCTGGAATCGGACTTCCATGATTTTCCAGAAATGTTGCAGGCTCAGGTGCCTCACTTACTTGAGTATACCAAGATGCATTCTAGCCAACCCTGGTGACTTGAAGACATCTAAAGTCCAAGTCATTTTAATGTGTTTAAATGTTAACTTCTAAACCCACCCCACTTCCACTAGCATTTGCTACGGTGGCTATTCCATTACCATTGAACTTGTGTTTTCATTTTCACCACTACCATTTCCATGTTTCCTGTTATTTCTCCCTCATCACTGAACAATAGAATGACTTGGTCATTTGTCTTCCTCTTACTTCTAATATACACTTGTAGAATATATTAATGCTACTCTGGTGCTAGCTAGATTTAGCTTGTTTTGTGACTTTGCCTTTCTAATCTTGCCCCTTCCTACCTATGTTTGCTTTTATTCATCCTTTGTTATCCGGCCTAGCTTCCACTTGACTATGACCCCTTTTTGAATTTTAGATCATGTAAGAGCTCCTGGTTGATTTGAGGTGAGCTCCTGCTATACTTTCCTATGCAATTAAATGTTTTCCTTTAGGTCCTTAATAGCCCTAAGACTGCCAACTGTCTTCAGTTTTCCTCTTAGTCTTGTTCCCCCATGGGACCTTACCTACCAGCTCTTTGGCTATGTCTACATTGGCCCCTAGTCCGTAATAGGGATGCAAATGTAGCACTTTGGAATAGGCAAATCTGTGGGGGATTTAAATATCCCCTGCGGCATTTGCATTAACATGGCTGCCGCTTTTTTCCAGCTTGTAGATAAGCTGGAGAAAAGTGCCAGTGTGGACGTGATCCTCCGGAAAATATTCCTACTTGAAAGAGCTTATTTTCTGGAGGATCGTGTCCAGACTGGCGCTTTTCTCCGGCTTATCTACAAGCTGGAAAGTGGCAGCCATGTTAATGCAAATGCTGCAGGGGATTTAAATATCCCCTGCAGATTTGCCTATTCCAGAGTGCTACATTTGCATCCCTATTATGGATTAGGGGCCAATGTAGACACAGCCTTTGAGTTTACTAAAATCTGTTTGCCTGAAAGCCCTTTGGCTTTAGTGTGTTGTTCTCCCTTCCACAATTCTAAGGAACAGGTAAAGTTATATTTCACGATCATTTTCGCCCAAGCTGCCTTTCACTTTCAACTAGTTCCTCCCTATTTGTTCAAGTCAAATTGAACACAGGTTGCCCCCAGCTGCTCAACCTTCTGAATATGAAAGAGAAGTTTGTCCCCAGTGCAGTTCAAAAATTTCAGATATCTGTGTCCTGCTGTGTTAGTTGAAGTCCTAACTAGACAAGTTGGGAGACTACCAAATACTACACTCTAAATTGTTTATTTAAAAGCCTCAGGTACCTGTTTGGGCTTGTAGACCCATAGCATGACATCACCTCTTTAAATCCCTTTTAGCCTAACCTGGTTACTCAAGTGTATAAATTTGCTATACAAGGCAACTCATTTTTCCCCTGCCTGTCCCATCTTGAGGAAGCTGTACCCTTCTATATCAGTCACGTATTATCCCATCAACTCTGTGATACCCACTTGCTCAGGACTACTTTAGTCCTACATTAGCCTCTCTCTAAATTTAATGGAACTTGCTAGCTGGAGGCTAGCAGATTAATTCTAAGTGCCTAGAGAAAGCACAGCTTGTAGATCAAGTGACAGACTGTGATTGAAGTACTATAGAGATTAATAGTTTGAGACCTTGCCTTGAGTAGTGTTTACCTCAAGTAAGCTGCAGTTGTTTGCCATTGCATGTCAGTACAGACCCTTGCTATTAACATATGCAGCTTCCATAATGAAAGATGGAGGGAGGCAATCAGTCCAAATGTGCTTGTCACTTTGTAGGGCTGACATCTTTTGATCCAGTTACAAGTTTGCACACATTTAATGTCAGCCCTATTGACCTGTGAGCTGTAGAAAAAAGTTGAGAATCTAAATAGAAATAGGAACAGTTGATTAGAGGCGCTCATCTATATTCTTAGCTTTGTGTGTCTAATTTTTAATTCTATCTTCAGAGCAGCATGGTTTTGAACGTGACAGGCATGAAGGAGCAGTGGCTTAATGGTACTGAATCCAGTGACAGAGCAGGTTTGTTTAGTATTCTGTTTTGAGCACTTTAAGTGTCAAACAAGGCCTTAGTCAAGGGAAACAGCCTCTTGAGTCAACCTTCCCAGTAGCAGCATGAACATGTATTTTGGTTCAGTAATGTATGGCCCACCAGGATTCTGGTTATAGTAGTATATCCCAGTTAGTCATTTAAGCAACTTTAAACATAATCTATCCAACTGATTTGTGTTGAGACTTGCTTCCTTGCACCTCCTATAGAGTTGCCAAAGAGGTGGCTAGCAGAAGCTTGTCCAGGCTCTGGTATGTGCTTACGTCTGAAACACCACTATTAAAGTGAGAGCTCAAGCAGGTAAGAGGAGAATAAAGTTGAGAACTTAACTAGTTATTTGGCATTTGTATCTAAAGTTTCCAGAAAAAGGCTAAGCCAGACAGCTTCAGCTCATTTTTTTGTGCATTTAGATCAGCTATACAAGTATTTTGCAGATAATGAAGAAAGTGTTACACTGTAGTTGAATAGGTTGCTGTAGCACTGTAGTCTGTTAGAGTCCTTGTTTTACCTTGACTGTAGCAGCAAGTTCATTTTTTAACTTTCCATAAGGACTGCTCCAGAAGACACATGCCCATGCATATGATAGGCCTCAACACTACGACCTGAACAGAGGGGGGCAGGAGGGGAGAAGAAAAAAAAAAAGTCTTGCTGTAGGCTGATCAGAAGCCTGAGACAATTAGGAAAAGCTTAATATAAGCAGGTCTGAGGGAATCTATACCTGCAGTCAATATTTTTGGCACTAGTGTGCCATCAGCTCTGCCTATATTCACATCCTGAGTACTGATTAAGTGTCATCTACTTACCAAACCTTTGTTTTCTAGGAATGCATCTCTTTGCACAAAGACCATCTGAAGCTGGTCGTCTAGCATCACATATCACCACACTGCAGTGGAAGTATATCTGCAAGATAGTTCCAAATATAAACAGGATGTTGCTATAACATGGTTACCATTTCAGTGACTTGGAAAGGAATGATCATTGTGTATAGCAGCCATTTGATTAATTTCTCATCTTGCGTTCCAATACACAGGGTCACTTGCAGCTTCCAGGAAGGCTTGTTGGGTAGGAGTCAGGTTAAGCCTTTGGTTCAGTACTTGTTTTATACAGGTATTCCAGGTTCATTAGTGCCTTCGTACTTAAAGGCAGCTACTCACCTGCTCCAGTAATGCTTTTCCATCTTGCATGAAAGTGAACATTTTCACCTCAAATCTCTTCAGATGAGTGGGAAACTTCACTCTTGAGTTACGATCTACTTTGTGGAAGGTTGTTTGATAGGCATCCTCTGCATTTTCACAGCTTGGAGAAGCAAGAGTGAAGTTAGAGGCTTTAGATTGCAAGCTAGTTAGAAAGAGTGCTACATGAGATTTACTAGTTGCCTTGCTACAGTATGAGCTAGACAAAACCACATCAACTAGTAGGCAATTTTAGTATCTGTCTATCACACTACAAAGATATATAGGTATAGATAAGCCCTTATGAAGTTTCTTCAAGGCAGGGTTTGTATTATACAATCTTTGTGCCCGTGGAATAAAGTCAGAAGGGGCAGAGTAATCAAGATTTCCCCTCTAGTTTTGGTCAATATGTCAGGGAAACAAGGAGTGTCCTTTCAGATTTAGGGGGCAATTTTAGGCACCTGAGAGTTCTCTAAGTGGCCCTGGGTATCAGTTTTCTGCGGATAACCATTACAGTACTCTTAAGTCAACCAGTTTCTAGAGAGGAAGATAATGGCTTTCAGATTTAGATGCTTAAAATTTGAGTGGAACAAAATTGCAATTTACACACTCAAACCTTGATATACAAATTTGAGCCTGACAGTCAAATACCAAGTTTGTGTTCCTGATATTTACTGCCTGTGTCTTAGATTTCACTAGGTTTTAATGTTTGCAGACCCAAAAGCACTGCTGCAGTTCTATAGCTCTAACGTTAGAATTTGAGTTTAAAGGGTTCATATACAGTGGCTGAAGTTTAGAGGAAGCCAATCCCTGCTGCATCCCCCCCCCAAAAAAAGGATACAAGGTACAACTATTCTAGAATGTAGGATTAAGTGACCAAACCAAAAAAAAACCAAAAACCACAAGTCAATACTCCAGCCAGGATAGATTAAGCATTTTGAACACCAAGAATTGTTTCATGCTTAAAGCCAACATGCAGATCAAGCAGTACTGCAATTCATGATCTCAGAAGGAAATAAGTTAGAATGTGCATTGCACATGGAGTGGGGGTGAAGAGTGTTACCACCATACTTGGAGTGGTGGTACTGTCTAAGCTGAGCCTTCAAGAGCTTGAGCACTTCAGTACAGCAGCTGCTGCCAAAGCTATCACTCCAAGTGAGAAGCTCCTGCTCCCCCTACTCAGTGAAGACTGAGCAGAAGATCAGGAGGCCTGTTACTAGGTCACAAGCAGCATAGCCTGTGGCAGCAGGAAAGACAGGAGCCATAGCAGGGCAGCATCTTCCCTTCTGTTGCAAGCTGCGAGTATGGCATGAGACTCAGGTGAGGAGGATATTGTTACCTGTTTGTAATGATAGACCACTGTGGGCTGCTGTCTCTGTCCTGGGAAGTGGTAGACCAGCAGTCTTCTAGATATAGCTCTAATTGTGGGTCTTCTGACTGGAGCAGTTCCACTTCAAAATACAGTGCCTCTTTCAAGTATTTTACCACAGGATACTCTGTTTCCATGTAGGAGTCAGAATAAGACTTATCTGGAAGAGTGAATGTAGTATTGATGCATTAAGAAATCCCTCAGCCATGGGTGTTGAGGGTGCAAGGCCTCACCAACCCAAACAAACATCACCCTTCATTTCACTACAATGGCAATTTAAGGATATAGTATATGGGTACAAAGTAACAATCTTTGGAGAATGGGAATTGAGTGACTGGGGGAAGAAGGCTGTGGGATTTTTCCAGCTCAGACCCCTCATCTAGATCTAACCAAGTGGGATACTGCCTTATACTAGAGGGTTAAATGGCTCAGAGCTGAAACTCACTATTAAGTACTATAAGGACATGGGTGGCTGAGAAAGATTAGAAGAGTCCCCACCTGGGTCCCCTCAAAGGTGCGACATAGTACTTTGACTGGGGGACGGGGGGGGGGGGGGGGGACGGGGGACAGGGAAGAACTATCCCTTATGGGATCCTAGAAGGCAAAGACACTCCTGGAAGTGGTTTATTTATCCTGCATGTAGACAGAGGGAGGGTGCCTTTTGGAACCCATGTGTGGGGAAGGTAAGAATGTTGAGTGTAGCTGTAACACAAGTCACTATCCTACCAAGTCACTTCCTGCTACTCTAATAGCCAGCCACTCCACTGGAAAGCCAGCTCAGTGTTGTCCCCTTACCTCTGTACAGCTGCAAGATCAGAGCCAGAGTGCCAAAGCCTGGATTTATACTGGGTGCTGGATTGTTTTTGGTGCCATACTGGACAAAAATGGTCTCATTTATTATATAGTGACATTCGCACTTTAATCTGTGTGGGGACAGAAAGTAAAGTTTAGACTACTTTGTTTATACAGAGAATCCACCCCCCCCCCCAAGGATACACTACTTACTGGTATATTGGTGTAGTGCTGCCAGGTCTGAAGTAGGAAACATCATTTTCATAGATCATAACTGTGTTCTCAAACTGAAAGAAGCCAGGATTTAGCTTGAGACCATAAAAAAAAGTTAAGCTGCTAGGAGGTACCCAAGTGCTTCAAATGCTACTGTTGGATACCACATTGACTGCATAGCTAAAGGGGAATATCATAAGTACTCGCCAATCCTAGTGTTGAGTGGCTGTTTCTTCACCCCTCTCCTCCCCTCCCCTGATATTGCAATACAGATGTGCATTGCACAAGTCTTCAGTCAGACCAAACAGCATAAAAGCCTGCAAGTCCTGGGTATTTTAGGCTGTGTGGTGACAGGGTGGCCCACTTAGTTATCTGTTCTGGTCATTCCCTCTGGGGCACCTGGCATAAAGACTGGTTACTGGACTAGCTGGGCCTTTGACCACTTGTCACAAGTCGGTGTGATCCAGTATGGCCAGTGTCCCTAGTGACAATAGCAGCTGCACTGTGCAACCTGTCTTGCTCAGTTAACAGACACATGCTGTGCATAAGTTAGTGTAGTTTATACACAAGTTTCATTCCTGTGTAATCTATAGATAGGAGTCTTTGGTACAGGAAGCAACTTGCATTGTAGTCAATGCTCTCCTGCCAGCCATTCCTGTTTGTCATTGGGTCACCACAGTAGATTCATTACCACCAGCTTCTCAGAGGCAGGTAAAGAGAACCAGATGTTTAGCAAACTATGTAGGCAACCAAAAAAATTGCTGTCTTCTGTTTATCAGAATCCTGAGACATTTGATAAGCCAGAGAATGCAGGAATCAGAAAAGGTCAATATTGTTAGATGGAGGTGTCACTAATATCTAGAAAGCCATCTATGAATGTTTCACAGCTATGTTCTGCTGAACAGGTCCTATGGCTCCTGCCATTGGACACGTCAGTATGATTCCTTTACCTTTCTACTTGTTCCACAGGTGTTCACACTGAATATGAATGTTGCACTCTTCTCTGTCACAGTAGCAGGCCTGCATTGTCTGTCTCTCAATACAAACAAGCTTGTGTCCAGGTCTTCGATGCCTGCTAACTTCAGTGCAGTGATAGACATTGTTCCATTTGGCAGACACTCTGAAAACAAGCATGTTTCATTATACTCAAGCATTTCCTGCCCCCCTCTCCAAGCCCCAGGAGAAAGCCAGGAACAATCTAGGTCATTTTAGCTAGTTATTTCAAGCTGACAAGGATTTTTACCTATTAGTTCTTCAGGTGAAAATCTGCAAGAGATTGAGAAGTCTGTCATATCAGCAAGAGTATTATCCTTCATTGTTAAATGTAGAGAAGCTCTTATTCCAGAAGGATGAATTTCCTAAGAGAGATCACAATACATTTTAATCTATTGATTAGACTCACTTGGGAGTTGGACTTGCCATGCCAGGTCAATTAATGCTAAAGATAGTCTTGTCACCAATGTCCTCACCAGGACCAGAGTTTTGTATATGTCACTTAGGTGACAGTGCTCCAGAGGTATCATCCCTGACACTCCAATAGGAGAAGATTTTGGCTTTGCAGTGCTTGGATGCCATGGACTAACCTTGCTCACCTGGTTAAGCCTATTGCCCAGGATAGTAGAAAATGTTTGCTGGAAAGTCAGTCAGATCACAAGTCATTGAAAGGAGATGCTACTTATTTTGCAAAACTAGTTAACTAGGACACCATCCTCCTGGAGTAGTGTAGTCTATTTACTACTTCTGCAACTAAGCAGCCACATAATGGCATATTTGAGCTCTTTGTCAGTCTGTTTTACCAAGTTTAGTAGAGTACTGTTGGGATAGTCTTGTTAGACTCCAGTATCCAGAAGTAGAGAAGAGATGGCTCCATTATGAGTGTAGTGTGCACTTGAGGTTGAGGCATTTAGTTCACACATGAGAACTTCAAGATTTGTTCTTATTCAGCTACCATGTCCAGTAGCCCAGCCATCTTTAGTTCTACAATGATGATTTTAAAATCCCTCTGAGAGTTTGTACTTAAGTACACCAATCCAAAATTTAGGACCTTCAAAGCTTTGTGCTCAGTTAGATGCCTACAGGATTGGCCACTAACAATTTCTAGCTAGGATTAGCACTTACTGGCAAGTAGCTTGGTGATACATGCTAGTATTGCATCATGAGGAACTGTGGTCCTGTCTGACCTTCAGGAAGCCAAACTTGTAGACCTACTTAGGAGGAGAGTAGCCAATTGTACCCTGCAGAAAGCAGCTGTAAGGAAGGTACAGTGCTGCCTTGATCTCTTAAGTGGAAGTAGTGTAGTGGGTAAAAAAAAACCAGATCCAAGATGGTTCCAGAAAGGAAACTAGAACCTCAAACTTCAGTTAACAGCCTCGTACCTGGGCTCCAGGACTATGATTTAGTAGGACAGAAGCTCAATATTTTAGAGAAGTGGTTGAATAGGCAGGAGTCCATGCTCATGTGCTATCAAGCATCACCTCCTTAATACAACTAGTGTCTCTATACTTGACAATGAGAATCAACCTGTGTTCTATGCCAGATTTAGAATATGGCTAAGTTGTGCCTACATCTAAGGGTACATTCTATAGGTCAGTACAAGTCCATCTTTGTGAAGTTTATATGACCTCACTAGTGAGAAGAGTCTATAGCCTGTTGTACAGCTACACAAATGTTTCCTTATTTGTGTACCCTCAGAAGAGGTGTACCTTTGGTAGAGAGCCTGTAGCCCCACAGCTGAGCTTAAGCCCTCTGAAGATGCCGAGACCAGGCTGCTTGGTGGGAGGGTTTTCCCCACTTAGGGGCTAGACACCATGCTCATTTTGTCTTCCTTACCTCATAGAGGATGTGAGGTGCATAGAGGGGAACACGAATGGTGAAGTGTGTGCCATTGTCATCTAGTCTGTAGTTGTGCTTCTGAGCAGCCTCTGGTGACAGGCTCAAATTTGAAATGAAGGGCAGCCAGTTTTGATCCACGTTGCCACGAATAACTGTTAGATACAGGTTCTCTTTGTCACAGAATCCCCTTGCACTAGGCAACACTGTAATGAAGGAATGTTTGATGAAAGTCATATTAGCAGTTCTGACAGTTTAGCTCTGCTGGAGTTGCATTAGCCCCGAGTCTCACTGGAGTGGTTTGAACGTTATCTTGGTCTTATTACCTGCATCCTGTACAGGAGAGATGATTATGACTGGGACACTGAAGGTCTCATGTGTTGGCTGTACATCAAAGCCAAGTGTGACATTCAGCGTATATAGTCTAGTGTCTTCTGTTAAGTACTGAAAGAGACAGCAGTCACATTTAAAATCCTCCATTCAGCACACAGTGTTTCAACATGTGTTTTAGGTACAGATACAGACCCACCTCTTTCTTAATGAGGGGCACATCAAATGGTGTTTCTATTACATAGCCTTTGCTTCCATTAGGGTATCTTGTTTCATAAACTTTGTATCCATATTGAAGTGCTTCAGGGACAGTTACAGTTGTAGCATCTATGGTCAAGTTGACCAGTTCCACATCTGGCAGAAATATTCCTACAGTCACATTGACCAGCCTAATGCTGGAGTTGGTATCTAGGAAGGAGAGGCAAAAGGTTAGTCTTTATTCTTGAGGGAAGATGGAGATTCCCTTCCACTTCTATGAGGGGTCTTTGAGAGATTGAGTCCAGTCCCTGCCCTCATGGCAGGACCAAGTACCATCCCTGACAGATTTTGCCCCAGATCCCTAAATGGCCCCTCTCAGATTGAACTAACAGTCCTGGGTTGAACTAGGCCCATGCTCAAACCACTGAGCTATCCCAGCTACTTACAGTTTGTAATTGTGGGTGGTACAAGTTTAAATGGAGTTTCTATTTTCTTGATGATGGTATGCTTGGTCACTCCCCACCTGTTGTCTTCCCACTGATGTTCCAAAAACAAGTTAATGTTGTATTTTGTCCCATGTTGTCCCTCACTCACATGGGTCTGAAAGGTCAAGAGAAATTTTAGCCCACTGCATTAGTCACCAGGACAGGGGAGATGCAGCTGAAGCTACATTAAGTGACCTAATAACTAGTTGGCACAACTGTGGCTTTTGTTGCAGTTCTGGAAAGCTTTCCCAGGAGCAGAAATTCAAGGGGCAGGTAGCTCAACTCGAGACTGCTCACTCCCTGTACTTCTAGGACTGTTCTTCCAAATGAAAGCCCCTCCCAAGTCAGGCTTTGTATAAAAGGGGAGTGTCAGTCATTAAGTAGCAAGTGGGGAACCTCATTGGTTCAGAGAGGTACAGTAGTTCCAGTGCCTGATATTAAGCTAGACAGCCATCAGCCAATTGGAAGATCCAATCTCTGACTAGGTGCAGTATTAGGAGCACTGACTTGGGAAACTCAGTCGTGCCTCCTATTTCAATGTTCAGTAGGACCCCTCATCTGCTAAAGTCCCTTTTCATTTATGGGGGAAAGGGGAAATTTCCCCCTTCGCTTATAGCTCAGGCCAAAAGGCATCCACTAACCTTGTAATAGCCACCTTCCGCACCTATGGGTATCTGAATGGTAATGGCATCTGTACTGTTCAGTAGCACATATTTCCTGGAAGCAGTTTCTCTGGCAGCAAGCTTGTGAAGATCCACACCCATTTCAACAAGCAAGTCACTGAAGATAGTTGCCCCAGCAGAGAGGGGTTGGAGGTTTTTTGGAATGGTCCATGTAATGGTCTCATTGGTATAATCCACCCCATCTTAAGAAGAATAGCATTAGTCAGGCATTTCCATCAATATCCGCTAATTCTCAAAGCTGAAGGGTGTGTCTAGACTGGCAAGAGTGTGCAAAAAAAGCCACTTTTGCACAAAAACTTGCCAGCTGTCCACACTGGCCGCTTGAATCTGCGCGAGAGCACCGATGTTCTAATTTAAGAACTCAGTGCTTCTTGTGCAAATACTTTGATGCTCCTGCTCAGGGATAAGCCCTCTTGCGCAAGAGGGCCAGTGTACACAAGCCCCTTATTTTTTTGCTCAAGAAAGCCCGATGGCTAAAATGGCCATAGGAGCTTTCTTGCACAAAAGCGCATCTATACTGGGCATGGATGCTTCTGTACAAAAGCATTCATACCAGTCTAGACGCTCTTTTGCGGAAATATTTAATGGAAATTTTTCTGTTAAAAGTATTTCTGCAAAATCATGCCAGTCTAGATGCAGCTGAAGAGTGTTAAGTATCAGATCGGTATCAGGAGAGTCTCACCTACGGGACAGGCCACAGCAGTATCTACCATCAAGATCATCCATCGCTGCTTGTAGAATGTACTTGCTCTCACTGCAGAGAATGTCACTCCTTGAACCTGCAAGAGTAGATGTTCAAGCTGTGCAATGCAACAGGACACCACAGGTAACAAGCAAGTGCACCAACCTTGACTAGCTGAGCTTCTGCAGCATTGAATGGAGCTCTCAGCAAAATCCTAGTGTCTGTGGTGTTGAGTCCATAGCCAGCATGCAGAGCATCACTTGCTAACAGAGCCTTCCTTCCAGTGGGCAGATGAAATACTACTTGCCAAATGGACACTGCCCCAGCTGTTGCCTAAGGGAGACAGAGCAATGCTCAAGCCATAGGTCTTTAACAGTCACAGGAGTATATCAAGCTGTACCACATTCCTTGCCACAACTGGACTTGTAAACAAGTCAGGCTTCAAGAGTCTCTATCCTCCCTACCCAGCCTGGAACAAAGCTACCCTTAGGCAGCTTTCAAGGAGCTCATCTTGCAGTCCTGGAAAGCAAGTGCTCTTTAGTAGATGCTTATGTAGCACTAGTGTTGTAGTGGTTTGTCCCAGGACATTAGGTGAGACAGATGTATGGGGTAGTGTCTTGCATTGTATCACCTTCAGAAAGGGATCCAGCCCCCCCCCCCACCTTAGAAAGGAAGAGTTAAGTAGCTGATTACTCACTATCCCTCCCCATATTGGCTAGCATCAGCTTGTTTCCTTGTGATATGTATAGTCCTATTAGATGTCTACACCTGCCTCAAAAGTGCCATTGTCAAGGAGAGAAGGGGTCTGGTATACTTTGTCTGATGTAAAATAGATTTTGACATCAGGTTTAGACCAGGAATTCTGTTTACTTCTTGCATGTTGGAGGCTTACTTCAGGGTAATACATTGTTGGAATAATTGTACATCATTACTTTAATGCCATGTCTAGTTAGTCTTACCTCTGGAAAGGCTAGTGCCCAGTCCTCAGGTTCATCTTGGAGCAAGTCTGTTATCTGTGGAACATTCCTCTTGACAGACACCTTCCAAGAGAACAGCTGCCATTAGTGACACTGATGTCTAGTTTAATCCCCACAAGTAGTCACATTCCCCTGGTGAAAATAGCTTCCCTTGAGTCTGATCTTTGGTCCTTCATTTGCCAGTCTTTTAGGTGACTGGTGTAGAGAAGCCAGACACCCTCTTTCCATTTTAGTCTAGTGACAGAAGTGCCACCTCTAATTTTTCCATCTATTTATGAAATTTAGGGATCTGACTAGCCAGGAAAGGGTAGGCATTTTAAATACACTATTCAAAGTTTTAGAAATAAGTCAATGCATTGTTGAAACACTTTGCAAGAACAAGATCACAGCAACCATGCATAGTATTATTTCTTGGTACTTCCTGCAAGTATGAGCTGGGGAAGTTGAGATACTATATGTATAGCCTCTTCAAAGAGAGTCATTTAAATTTCCTGCTCTAAGCCTAGTCCCACTCTGGAGATTCAGCACATTCAGTTTCTCTCCTGCCACTTGCCCTAGACCATGTACTACCTTTCAGAAAATTTCCACCCTGACACCGCAGTCCTCAGATGCAGCATCTGAAACAAGTAGTCCCTCTCCCCTCCTCTGCAGAAGGGTGTACAGGCATAGCCTTTCCATCTGTGGGCCTGTTTGGGGGAACATATTCCCTGGACCCACCTCTGCCCTCAGTGGCAGTGGGATCTGCAGGAAGCCAAGTGAGCCAGTCCTGGTCTGCTATGCCCTGTCCCTCCAGGGAGGCAGCTGGGCTTGGTAGAGTGCAGCAGGCTGGGGCACTTTGCTTCCTACTGTGAGAAGGAGTGCCCATACCCCAACCTATTCTTCTACAATCCTCAGGTTATGTAGCTTGGGGAGAGGTTAGAAAGGGGCAGGCCTTTGGCAGAGGATGAGGATTGTTTCAGGTCCTGCATCCACCTGAGGATGGCAGAGGTAGGAAGAGGAACACCTGGGTGTCAGCACCTTGCTCTGTAGCACCAGCAAATGGAAGCCTTGTAGCTACAAGGCAGCAGGGGGCACCTGGACACATGTTAGATGATCTAGCAAAGATCAACTATGTAGCCTCTCTTCCCCTGGGCAGCTGTACAACTCAGGGACCACAAGTGCGGTGTGCCTCTACTTCACATTTCTTGTTAGGAAGCCAAAGACTGGTGTTAATTCCCCTCTCCCTGTCCTTATGGTGGACTCCCATATTTGAGGATTCAAAATAGTATCCAAGAGAAAGGAGCTCATTTAGAGCCAAATTGATGAGCACAACAACATTTGGCCACCCAACTTCACAGGTGGAGTGATTCTTCAGGCCATACTCATGTATCAGATGGTCTTCAGGGGGGCCATGGACTATTGGACTTCTGTCACCACACGCAGTGCATTCTGCCTGTAAGTGCTTTACCAGCCAGATGGTTCAGGTTCCCATCCCAGGGGACATCCAGATCACACATTTAGAAGTGCCTTCTTCCCCTCCCTCCCCCCTCCATGGAAGACCAGTGGGTGAGCTTACCTCCATGTAGTTGGTTTCACATACTAGCTCTCTTGAATGCCATGGACCGTAAGGGCAACGCACAGTCTTCAAATGAGTTGCAGCATTTTTCATGTCAGGATCAGTGGCTGCTTGGATTTGTATAGCTACTGTGTATACATCACTCTGAAGAGACAGTGACAGCTTTGACTCAAGTATCTTGAGTCTTGATGAGTTCCTTCCCACCCACCCCCACGGGGATACAGAGGCTGTTCCATAATGAAGTGGTTAGGCATTACAGCTATGTCCTCGGTGTTCAGACAGAGGAACTAGGTATGAACCCACATTAAGGATGTTTAAAATAGATGGAAAGGGGTCAGGGTACCAAACTAACAGTTATCACATTAAAACAGGTACTTAAGGATAAGGGAAGTCTAGATTAGGTTGAGTAATATAGCTACTCAGATACCAAGTTGCAGAGCAAGATTACTTGCTGCAAGTGGGGAAGGTAGAGTTGCCTGTTCATCTATTGGTGGGGTACTATTTCTTCTATAGAAAAAGTATCTTCATGCTTGCATATTAGCTTGCATACTGTGGTAGAAAGACCACTGCTGTGCCCTTCTCCCCACAGCTCTAAATCGGCACCAATAAATAGTTATGTAGCAATATACTGCTTTACTCTGTAAAACTTGGACTTTAACATGCTTTACTTTTAGATTTTAATTCCAGGAGACTTACCTCAATATGAGTGTGGCAGCTTAGAATAGAAGCACGGAATTCAATGTTACCCCAATAGTTATACTCTATGGTGTAGCCACACTGTGCTGCTAGAGTTTCATCAATCTCCTGGGCTATGCCAAACTGATCTGAAAGTTTTAGGTTATAGCTGTCAGAACAACTCTGGGTCCTCAACATTGCCATGCAGTTACCCAGGTCATCCAGAGCCATTCCAAGGTTACACTATATAAGCCTTACTGTGAGCATTACTTTGGTGTCCATCTTGATTGCTGATGACCAACATCAGACTTCTGATTGCATTGGCACTCAAGGCCCTGAATCACAGCTGTAAGACTAGTGCTATCGAGTCTAAATTTCTCCTGACCCTTTCATTTCCTACTCAGGAACTATACTGAGCATGAAGCCCACAAGTCAGCAGTCTAGCAGATTGGTGGCAATCAAGGGTGAGTTACATATACTCATGGCTTCCATCTTGCTGTGGTCCTCTGCATGTTGTCAGAAGTGTAAAGGGCCTACTTGCACATTTTGCCACCAGGCTATCCATAGGAAGTACAGTGCTAGGAGTGTTATTCACTTTGATGTGAAAAAGTGAATTCAGTTATACTTCTGCAGTCTTGAAGGCAGTCAAGTGGCAACAACTGAGTTGTAAGGTTAAAGACACATTAGTCCTGACATTTACCTAGGATCTCACCTATGAAGTATAGCATGACCTATCTTAATAAACCCAGATTTGGAGACTTACCATATCCAGAGATGTCATGGTAACTGTACCTATTCTTCCTACTACAAGTGAGGATTTTCCACAGAAGTCAGTCCAGCTAGTCTGACCAATTCAGAGGAGCTCCCCTATCAACAAGTCTTTGTTTTTTCCTTTTTAAATTAATGGAGATTGCCTATCTCTTAGAACTGGAAGGGACCTTGAAAGGTCATAGAGTCCAGTCCCCTGCCTTCTCAGCAGGACCAAGTACCATCCCTGATGAATTTGCCCCAAATCCCTAAGTGGCCTCATTAGAAATTACTGAATACAGTCTTACAGAGAGACACCAAGTGCAAATGCTCTTATATATATATATATATATATAAAAAAAGATTGACAGACTTCAAGCCACAATGCATGTTATTGTTAGGTAGACTAGAGTTTGGTGTTGATAAGTGGGGTATACTATTAAAAGCTAGTAAGTATGCCTCCTCCCTCCCTGCCCAGCCTTTCCTTAAGCCACTGGGTCATCTTACCAACAGCAGCAAAGGTCAGATACTTGTCCTCAAAGTACTCTGAATGCAGTATGACCCGCAGGAGGTTCCCCAGGCACTCTGAACTCAGGGAGCCTAGAGAGATGTTAAGACATCTTAGTTACAATGAGTCACTTGGAAGCAAGATACAAAGTGCTTTAAGTCACCCTCCTCACTACTGAAAAGCTTCCCCTTCTGGGGCTAAACAGGAGCTCATATTAGTATGTTAAGACCATGCCACCTGTAATTTCACCAAGTTAGAGAAAGCAAAAGTCCATATAAGTCGTAAGGACCCCTGAGACTAACTGGTAGATGGCACAGGGATTCATGAGTTTACTAGAAAGGGACATGCAACATGTTACAATCCCTGTATATAATCTATATGCATTTTAGTGTATGTTCTGCAAGTCTGTAGTTAGAAGCCAATCACTTGTCTGAGTGTTGGTAGACCCTTCAGAAGGAAACTTACTCCTATTTATGCCACAGCTGTTTTATAGTCTAGATCTCTCCTTACTGAAGCATTGTTTTATCTGCCATAACTACCTAAATAAATTAAACAGGAACCAGTGACTAACAGGGGAAGGGAACCCTGTTTTGAAGAGCTAAGGTCTGTTCAGTGTATTTCAAGTTGCAGAGAAGGTGAAGGATTCCAGGGCTCTAAGTTTCTCCTAGCAGTGGATTTGCTTCATGAAAAGGAAAGTCAACCAGGCTTAATGGACAAGCTGAAAACTTTGGGTGAAAGTTTAGTTTTGAGTCAGGAGTACATTGTTAAAGTCAAGAGGAGGCCATATCATTCAGAGCTGGTGACAGACTTCATTGGACAGGGCATGTGGCTACCCTTTACTCCCACAACTCTCACCACCACCCAGGGCTCCAGCCCCTGCTACCGTAGTAGTGGCAACCCTGGTCCTTTAAATTGCCACAACCCAGGGCAATTGCTCCCCTGCACCGCATTGGCACTCCTGATAGATTCTAATGCTATTTTCACAGGTTCCTTTGTTTTATAAGGGCACTGAAGTGCTGTGTGTTACAGGAGCATTTGGTGAGACTGGTGACTAGTTCTTGTGAGCAAAGGATCAGTTATTGGGGGAGTGGGGGACCGCTATGAGTGATAAGGCCCTGGATATTACAGATAACACTTTACAGTTAGAGGGCTAGGGTGCCTCTATTTTCAGCCTGCAAGGCCATTGTGTTCTCTCAACCTGTGATTGTTACTAAGCTTGTGGCCTTGATGTGAATACAGGGTCACTGCTTGTCAGGAGGCCTATTAGGAGCAAAACCAATTGTAAGTTAGGGACTCAGTCCCACAGACTCTGCTCTGTGAGACTCACTTTTACATAGGATTAAATGTATAGCCACAAACTACTCACATGCAGTTACAAAAATAGCTGTTTGCAAGGCTGAGGCATTAGTCTTCTGCAAGTTGTAAGCGCACTCAGACAAATAAGATGCAGGGGATTGTGATGCTCGATAGAATCACTATAGCTTGCTAATCAGGGCACTCTGCATTCCATTTCCTATAGGATTAGTTGGAAGCAGTGTCACTTTGGTTAGTATTTCACTAGGAAACACCTAAAGTAACCCCACATAAGATTCTTAAAGCTACTCTTGGGCTGTCTACACACTGGCACGATCTTGTGCAAGAGTGGCCGCTCTTGCACAAAAGCTTGCTGCCTGTCTACACTGGCCGTGTGTTCTTGAACAAGTAAGCTGACATTCTAGTGTATAAAATCAGGGCTTCTTGCACCAGAACTCTGATGCTCCACTCAGGAATAAGCCCTCTTCTGGAAGAGCTCTTCCAGAAAAGGCTAGTGTAGACAGGCAACATTAATTTCTTGCACAAGAAAGCCCCATGGTTAAAATGGCCATCAGAGCTTTCTTGCACTAGAGAGCATCTACACTGGCATGGATGCTCTTGCACATAAGCACATGCCACTGAAGAGGCTCTCTTCTGGAAGAGTTTCTGAAGAGCTCTTCTGCAAGAGAGTTTTTGCGTGAGAATGTGCCAGTGTAGACTGAGACAAGTAGAGACCCCATTAGAGTCTATCCTTGCATTGGGAGTAGAACCAACCTTGCTTTTCCTCATATTAGAGGGTGGGATGAAATAACTACCTCCTCTAGAAAGAGGATCTGATCCAATAGGAAGTCTCAGAGCACACTACTGCTTTGACCCCAGTGAGGAAATAGGCATATGTGGGGGGCTATTTTGGTAGTCATGCTAGGGGTGTAATCCCCAGCTTGATGAGATATATGGAGAGGGAGTAAAGAGTTAGGGTACATATTCTGAATTAATGCAGGGATGTCTCCTTAAGCTGATGCACAAGTCTAGGCATAGCCATATTTTTACAGGAGTTTTGAGTATATACATTTATCTAGAGATAAGTTTGTGCCTTGAGACATGCTTTTCTATGTTAGAGCAGGCTGACAGACAAGAGTCAGAAGCACGACTGCCGTACACCTGGCTAGTACTTACAGCAGCCAGATGCCTTCTCTTAGCACGACCATGGTGCTAGGAAGCAGACCACCATTATTTACTGAAAAGCTACAGAGGGGGCTGAAACCCATTTACCCCCCTTTCAATGCAAGTCAAATCTAGTTACCTGGCCTGTCTTGAGTCCATATTTCAGAGATTAACACCCCTATTAGGAATAACCTGCAAGAGAAAGTATAGGCAGATGTTGTTTCAGTTCAAGTATTGCTTCACTTGAAGTTAGAGAATTTATAAATATGAGTGCATGCTTGAAGTTCTACTTTTGGGGCATATACTTAAGAATTTAAGAGAAAATTCAGGACACTAACACAGCTTATACTCTCTTGCTCCATATATATAGATTATATATATTTTAGAGAGAGAGAGAGAGTCATAATCAATAGCAACCTCACAAACACTCACCTCAGTACAAGGTTGGGCACCATTGCTCTTGGGAACAGCTCCCAGCTGTAGCTGCTTCTGTGACAAACCAACCAAAAGTTTGAGAATCCTAAGCCAGCTTGCAGTGCTAAACACTCCCACTATGTTCTTCAAGGTTATTGGATTCACAATATGTAGAAAAGCAAGGGGTCCATTTTTATACTCATGCAAATCATTTGCAGGTGCTTTCCCAACCTTGCTCCTATAATACAATTCACTTTACTTTAATTGTTAATTATTTTATCTGCGTTCCTTCAGAGGAGATTTTTGTCAGTTTTTGAGTGATACTGATGAGGCTGTTAGAGACATTGAGATAATTAGTAAGCTCCAAATGGAGGTGCTTTGAAGATCCCCTATTCTGGAGTTAATTTTCCTCCAAGTAAATTTCCTAGGTAGAGCTGGCAATTCCAAAACATCAGGAAGAAAAATGGTTTGAGTCAAACTGATGCAGAAAATTTTGAAGAATTTTCAGTGAATCAAAAAAGGATGTTTTGGGGTTAGATGAACCCAGAGTCTTGTATCACAGGTGTGTGCCTTAACTACTCATCTGTAACATTCTGGAGTGCAGGTATATGTGGGGTCCCTGAATCTCTCCTGCTGAAGCGATTTCACTTTGTTTAAACACTTGACTCATCTGTGACCAAGCAAGTGAAATTATTGTATAAGGTAGTGGTTAGACCACTTATTTAGCAGATGGGCAGGTGAGTTCCTGTGCCAATGAGCATTTAATTAATTATACAAAGTGAAATAACTTCAACAGGAGAGAATGAAAAAGTCCTGTTGTAGAAGAGCTCAGTGGTTGGGGGAATTGTTTTATGAAGTAGGAAATCTACATTCAAATCCATCTCTCCCTGAGGAGTGCCCTGGCTAAAAATTATCAAGAGGGTACTATCACTTCCTTCTGCTTTGTGAATGGCATCTAGATCAAATTCACAAATAGTTCCAGTTTGATTGAAATTGCATTTTTTTGGTAAATAAACTATTAATGCAAAAATATATATTCACCGAGCTATGCTCTTAGTATTTGCAATGTCTGCAGTTCCATTAATACTGCTCTTACTCTATTTGCTTTCCATTTTGTGAGTTAAGACTCTCTTACCTTTGAATGTGCTAAGAACAACCTGACTTTACAACTTTCAGAAAAAAAGTACAGAGACTGAAAAAATTGCCCAGAAAGACTGTAGTTAATTTTGCTTATTTTGAATCAGACCATTAAAAAGATTTCCCTTTAAAAAATGGAACATTTTTTCCACCAATTTTAAACCTACCTTCATTGCTATAAAGATTAGGGGTTTGGAACGGGTCCCATATGAGGAGAGGTTAAAGCGACTGGGACTTTTCAGTTTAGAAAAGAGGAGACTGAGGGGGGATATGATAGAGGTTTATAAAATCATGAGTGGTGTGGAGAGGGCTAATAAAGAAAAGTTATTTATTAGTTCCCTAAATAGAAGAACTAGAGGACACCAAATGAAATTAATGGGTAGCAGGTTTAAAACGAATAAAAGAAAGTTCTTCTTCACACAGTGTGTAGTCAACTTATGGAACTCCTTGCCAGAGGAGGCTGTGAAGGGTAGGACTATAATAGAGTTTAAAGAGAAGCTAGATAATTTCATGGAGGTTAGGTCCATAAAAGGCTATTAGCCAGGGGATAAAATGGTGTCCTTGGCCTCTGTTTTTCAGAGGCTGGAGAGAGATGGCAGGAGACAAATTGCTCGATCATTGTCTTCGGTCCACCCTCTCTGGGGCACCTGGTGCTGGCCACTGTCGGTAGACAGGATACTGGGCTAGAAGGACCTTTGGTCTGACCCAGTACGGTCTACACTGGTGCGATCTTGCGCCAGAGCTATGCAATGAGGCTAAGTGTGGAATATCGCTGAGCCTCATTTGCATATCTAATGAGCTGCCATTTTTGCGGAAGAGGCTCTTGCACAAGAAGGAGCTGTCTACACTGCTCCTTCTTGTGCAAGATAAACCTTCCTGTGCAATGTTGTTGCACAATGCCGTTATTCCTGAAAATTATCAGCGTAAGAGGGTTTTTCTTGCGCAAGAAGGGGCAGTGTAGCTGCCCCTTCTTGCGCAAGAGCCTCTTCCGCAAAAATGGTGGCTCATTAGATATGCAAATGAGGCTCAACGATATTCCATGCTTAGCCTCATTTGCATATTTCTGGCGCAAGATCGTGCCAGTGTAGACATAACCTAGCTGTTAGGGAAGCCAGAGGTGTCCTGATTTAGAGCAGGGCTGGGGAAGCTCCAGCCAGGTGAACTCCCAGGTTGCAGGGCCTGAAGCAAGGCCATAGCATACTAGGGCTGTGGGGAGGAAACCAGGATAGGCAAAAACAGCAGGTCTGCACCCCTTAGCCAATCATGAGTGGCCATTACAGACTAAAGCAGGGGCTAGATGAAGCCTGGCAGTGGGTCACTGAGGCAAGGTGGGAATAGGGGGATTGAGGGTGAGGTATCCAGAGTGTGGGGGCAGTATCCTTGTAGGAGTGTGCCATGGTCTGGAAAAGAGGTGGGCCCTGATCTAGAGTGGTGGAGAATAACAAGTAACAATGGGTGACCAGTGCACCAAAAAAGCTAATTTGCTGGGTGACCGAGAGGAGGTGCTCTTGGTGGGGAGGCCTGCCTTCTGTTACAGATCCCCAAACAAGCAACAAATACGATCAAAGGGGTGGAATGCAAGCCATGCTGAGTAAAGACTGAAGCAACTGTGTATGCTTAGTTTGGAAAAGAGGAGATTCAAAGGGCATGTGATAGCAGTCTTCAGATACTTGAAAGGCTGCTATGAAAAAGATGGAGAAAAATTCATCTTTTCCACAGAGGGCATGACAAGAGGTGATATGTTCAAACTATGGCAAAGGAGATTTAAATGAAATCTCTGGAAATTTTTTCCTAGCTGTACAAATAGTAGGACAATGGAATAGACTGCCTTGGGTGGTTGTGGATGCTCCTTCATGGGAGGTTTTCAAAAGGAGGCTGGATAGCCATCTGATCTATGTTGTGTATAAACCATCCAATCCTTGCATGTTGGCAGAGGATTGGACTCTGTGACCCCCACTGTCCCTTCTAGCCCAATGCTAGCTAGTCCCTTCTAGTTAGCATGCTTAAAATAGTAACATAGCTGAGGTAGCCTAAGCAGTGACATGGGCTAGCAACCCTGAGTACTAAGCCAACTGGACCTTAGGTACATAGTTGGGGCAGCTAGTCTGTGCCTCCACTTGCTTCTGCTAGGTCTACACTTTTTGATGTTAGCTTCATGAGAGCTGTGTGTGGATTACACTAGCATGAGGATGTCTCTTTGAACTGAGAATCATATCTGCAGCTCAAAGTGTAGACTTAGCCTGCGTCTTTACCTTATATATGAGAGTGACCATACAGACCACAGAATCAGGCCAATTTTATAGATGAACTCTCAGGTATGAGCTAGACAGATGGGTATCTCAGCTTTGCTAGTCCTCTGGGGATAGGGTCATAGTGGGTATTAAGCAATTATTTTACCAAGTGCCAGCTTTCACAGCTTGGTAAATTTTCCTCTGAACAGATGAGCAAGACTCTGAGCCAGGAATTCATGCCATGTATCTGTATCTGATCCATCATCTGCAAACATGGTCCACATATGTCCACATCTGCATCCCCAGATGCAGATATCCAATACAAAGCAGCTATTCACAGATTTGCTGGGTTCCACCCATAGGCATATGTTACAGGAAGCACAAACACTGTAGCATTTAGGAGCAGAATTCTAATCTCGGCATGTGAATCCTAATAATTGTAATGGGATTTATGTTTGTATATTGACAGAAATATGTTCTGGGAATCTTAGGATGCAGAGCCCATGAATAGCATACAATATTGCATTAGAAAACTGCTTCCTCTAATACATTTCACAGTAATTTTCAAAAGATAGAATAGCTTTTGGATGATAGGCAGTTTATGATTATGTAGTTTAAATTATTTCTCAACCTTGTTTCTCAAGGTTTCATATTGATGCCCAATCCCCACAGTATCTGGCCAGCTTTCATGTAAAATCAAAAGGCAGAATGAACTCCCTGTGAGAAATCAAAGAAATTGTGTTAAATGCAAAGTTGATGTATTATTTTGGGCCAGGATTGTATGCATCTGTGGAGGTAAACCCAGGATATGTTATAAACTTCAGATGAATTTACTAAATTGTGCCAGTCAAGAGTGGATGTTTGGGACAATGTCATATGGTCTGTTTGATGAATCTCTTGGGGGAAGCACATGCAAATTCCCACTTTTGGTTGTGCAAAAACCTAGCCTGTGAAGCTATGCCTTGAAAATAGAACCATTATCTGCTGATTATCTGTCCCCAAGGTTTTAAGGCCAAATGTCCCAGGTGTGTAAAGAAAGAGAAACCTATTCATGGGTGTTCTGATTCCAAATCTGATACAATTATTAATTTGTAATCAAGAGGAAAATCCATTTACTGGGTTTTGAAAGAATAACATCTATCTGAAGTTGGTGTTGGGTGGCCTCGGGAAAACTTTTTAGCATGCTGGTCGGTTCTTTTATTGTTTTAGTGTTTTCATTGTAGTATTTTCACTTTAAGAATAGCCATGCTTGCTTATAAAGAGCTGTGTGGTAACTTATGACTATTGATACACCAGATAGTGCCATCCACGCCCGGTCCCCATGCCCCTTGGTTGGCCATGGCTGCTCCACACAGGCACTACTTTGTAGTCTCTAGGTAAAACAAAGTGGAGATGGGGCAGGCCTGTTGAGACAGCCTGGCTTGCTGGGGAATATCACAGTGTACCCAGAAAACTGTGCAGCCATGGGTCTCTGTGCAAGAGAGGTGACAGTTGAGAAGCCAAGAGCATAGAGTGGGTGCCCTTGAGGAACTACAGAGAGGGAATATTTATTTGTTTGTTTGTTTGCAGTCTTTTTACTCTATTTAAAATATTTGAGACTTAAAGATTTTTTAAAACACAACATATAAAAGTAAAATACAGGATCCCAAAGGGGGAACATAATACAGTTCATACAGTTGTAATAGAAACGTAGCCGTGTTAGTCTGGTGTAGCTGAAGCAAAACGCAGGACAATGTAGCACTTTAAAGACTAACAAGATGGTTTATTAGATGATGAGCTTTCGTGTGCCAGACCCACTTCCTCAGATCAAATAGTGGAAGAAAATAGTCACAACCATATATACCAAAGGATACAATTAAAAAAATGAACACATATGAAAAGGACAAATCAAATTTCAGAACAGAAGGGGGATGCGGGGGGGGGGTGGAGGGTGGGGGGGGGGGGGAGGGAAGGAAGGTAAGTATCTGTGAGTTAATCCCCACCTCTAATATCATTAACTCACAGATACTTACCTTCCTTCCTCCCCCCCCCCCCCCCGCATCCCCCTTCTGTTCTGAAATGTGATTTGTCCTTTTCATATGTGTTCATTTTTTTAATTGTATCCTTTGGTATATATGGTTGTGACTACTTTCTTCCACTATTTGATCTGAGGAAGTGGGTCTGGCCCACGAAAGCTCATCATCTAATAAACCATCTTGTTAGTCTTTAAAGTGCTACATAGTCCTGCATTTTACTTCATACAGTTGCTCTGAACTGTGGCATTCCCTGCTGGATTTCTTAGCATATTTGGCTCCTTTTCCTTGTGGGGATCAACCCTCTGCTTGGGATAAGTTATTACTCATTTATTATGATTATTAATTTCCTCTCTCTTTTTTTGTTTGGGTTAAAGAGGAGGTGGGGCAGCATGGCCAAGCGCATTCAACCACCACCACCACAGGGAGGGGGTGAGTGCATGCATTCCCCAGCCTCCCTAGCCCCGGAGCACTGGGGAGGATGGAGGCTGCGCAGCTCTAGCCTCCCATCCCCACGGAGGAAGGAGACTGCTCAGCCCGAGCCTCCCCAGTCCCAGAGCACCAGGGAGGGAGGAGGGCACATGGCTCCAGCTTCCCTGCTTCGAGAACAGGGAGGAGAGGCGCTAGGGGCAGCAATGCTCTGTTCCCAGAACACCTACAGGAGCTGTGTCTTTCCCCCTCTTATCCTTATGATGCAAAGGAGGAGGACGTTTTGGCAGCATTTTGCTAACGATCATCTTTCTCTCCTCTGGAAGTGGGTTCCATAGCTGGATCCCTTCCACCTGTGTGTTTTGTTCCCCGCTCTCATGTGCAGCATCCACGGGTTCCCCCCCTCTTTTTAAATGTGTGAAGAGCATTGCTGGAGTATATTAGGTTGTCATTTTCAAAGGTATCCTCACGAGGGAGCCTAAGACCATCTTATCTCAAATCTCTCCTTCAGCTACCAACATCAGCATGAACGGGGAGAACTCACACTGAGTCAAGTGATAATTTTACTTAGGACAAATTGAAGTTATTATATTGCATCCCTTATTTCCTCCTTGGTCTGTGCTTTACGTCTTCAAATCAAGGAATATAAAGCATCATGCACACCAATGTGCTGCATAAATCATACACTAATGAAGCAATCAATGCTTAATCGTTGTATAGTTCAGCAAACCCTCTTGTTAAAATGCACAGCACTGCACTTCTTCATGTTTGCAGCATACACTATGTTTAGCTTCTCTCCTCCCCTTCATTATATTTGCTATTCAGTGCAGTTGCACCATAAGGGAGGGGGTGGGCACAAAGGGCAGAAGAGGAGGAAGTTATGTTGAATCACTGCTGGGGTGAACAGATAGTGAGTATGCAAAATCAGGACAAAGGGTGAGGGGTAATAGACATCTATGAAAGATAATGCCCCAAATATCAGGATGATCCCTATAAAATCGGGACATCCGGTCACCCTAATCACTGCTTACACCCCTCCTCCTCAGCAGCATAGCTTCTTGCTTAGCATAACTTTGTTGTGACTGTGCAATAATGACTCTTTGGGCATTCTCTCCCTCCTCATTCACTATCTTTCAGTTATAGTGAAAACCCCTCCTGCCTACCCTAACTAGACATCAATTAAATTAGTAGTAGGAGTCTTCTTTTGAAGTAGGCACCATAGTGTTCACTAAAAATCCCTCACCCACCCATACCACATCCTTAGCCTCTGTTCACCTCTAGTATTCTCTCCTTGTCCTCCTTAAGAAACAGGAAAGGCACAAGATAGTCCTCTCATTTAGCTCCCTTCCCTGAAGTTTTCAGGAACCATGAAATGTTATTTGATGCAGTATTGTGACTGCCAATGTAGATCACCAAATGAGACACAACGCAGGTGAGGTTCAGATTGGCTATCATACAAACTACTGTCATGTCCCCTCTCTAGGCAATTATTTAAATTGTTGATGAAGAACTGATCCTAAAACAGACTTCTACAGAACCTCACTTGTTATGCCCTTCCAGCATAACTGTGAACCATTAATAACTACTCAGAGAATAGTTATACAGACAGTTATGCACCCACCTCATAGTAGCCTCATCTAGGTTGTATTTCCCTAGTTTAATGATAAGAAGGTCACGTGAGACTATATCAAATGCTTTATTAAAGTCTAGGTATGCCACATCTGCCATTACCTCCTTATCCACAAGACATCCTCTCAAAGAAAGCTATCGGGTTGGTTTGATGTGATTTGTTCTTTACAAATCCGGGCTGGTTGTTACCTATTACCTTATTATCTTCCAGATGTTTGCAGATGAATCCCTTAATTACTTGGTCCATTATCTTCCCTGGCACAGAAGTTAAGCTGACTTGGTCTGTAGTTTCCTGGTTTGTTCTTATTTCCCTTTTTATAGATGGGCACTGTATTTGCCCTTTTCCAGTCTTTGACATCTTTCCCGACTTCCATGACTTTTCAAAGATGATAGCTAATGGCTCCTCAGATACATCCTCTATCAGCTCCTTGAGTATTCTAGGATGTATTTCATCAGGCTCTGGTGACTTGAAGATATCTAACTTCTTTAAGTACATTTTAACTTCTAAACCCACCCCATTTCCACTAGCATTCACTATGTTAGGCATTCAGTCACCACCAATTTTCATAGGCTAGCTGCTTGAGGGACTAGGCAAGCTTTATAGCTTACATTTCTATGAGTTCATTACTGTTACCATTTGAGCTAACTCGGGTGTCTCTATATATGCTGCAGTGACACCTAGTTGCAGTGAATAAATGTCCTTTGACCAGTGTTCAAATACTGGCATATGGAAGGGTGTGATTGTACTTTTATAGGTGTCTGACTAGACCTACCCTGTCTCCTGTTCATATAGCATAGTGATAGCAGAGGTAAGATTTCCTTTGTAACAAGACACTTCAGTCAGGTTGCTAAAGAGTATAGATGCTGGTGCTGGAAGACTGCTTCGAGGACTAGACAAGCACTGCCAGGTCTGTCAACCAGTGCTAAATCTGGTAGCCTTATCAGGAGAATGGGAGCTGCATCTCAAATAAAAGCATGAAGAAAAGCTCCTACAAGGCCTGCTAAATGTCACTGTCTCAACATTCCAGTTGTCCTGTACCCTTTTGTATTACATGCAGCTCTCCTGGCTTTGATAGGCCACCTCATTCTTGGAGTTATGGTGGGGCTGATACTGAATTCACAGAAGGTAAAGTCAGCTTGCAAGGAATAACTAGGGCAAATCCTGGGCGAGAGATGGTCAGAGCTCTGGCCAAAGCCACCCAGACATAAGTCACCCTTCATCCTTGGAGGGTTTGAGATACCTTCATTTTCTCTTTAAAAGATGAAGGATAGACAAGGATAGGTCTCCACCCAGGGGAACCAGTGGAATTTGCTACCTTCACCACCAAATTAAGGTGCTCTGTCACCCTCAAAAGTTATTTTTGGCCCAACAAAACAGATGGGATTGGTGACTGGGATCACTGTTTCCATACTAAGATTCAGTTTTGGTTTCACTATAGTACACCACGTTCACTCCTTTCTACAAGAGTGCTTTTTTTATTCCTCCTGTCTAGCTGGTGGATTGCACTTGGAGGAGATATCAGACATTTTTGCCTAAAGTCTGAAGCAGGCCCATTGAAAAATCACCCAATGAATGACTAGATACATTTCAGAAGTTCTATGTCATGCCAGAAAGTTTTGTTTTATTAAAGAAATTGTAGGGAGCCATTTAAGAAGTTTACCTTTTCATTACAGAACAAGTGTCTTCTCTCTCCCCATTTTATCATTTGACATGACTAAACTTTCTTGAACAGAAGTGGATGGCAGCAGATGTTACTAAAGTACCTACTTGACTGCAAGTGGCATTAGTTGTAATCAAGCTCATTTATAAGCTTGGCTATGCAACATAGGTGCAGAATAGCTCAAAGAGAGACTGCATTAAGAACCAGCATTTCCAGTGCAGTAAGCAATTTCAGCTCAAGATGGTTTTGAATAAGTGCTGTGTGTTTTCATATATTAATGGTATTGATTTAATGGTTGTTTGGATCTATTGAAACTTGCTAGCATAAGGGCATAGGATTAATTCTAAGTGCAACCTACAGAAAGCATAGTCCACAGGTAAAGTAGAAGATTAATAGTTCCCTCCCCCATTCCCTAGAGATTAAGTGTCTTGAGCTGTGTTTTAAGGATTTGCTTTGCAAGAGTGTTGTTAAGATTCAGTTGCTGCAGCTGTGTGACTAGTAAATGCGGAATCTTAAAATGAATGTATTTGCAACTTGCATAGTGGAAGAGATGTGAGTGGGAGTGCCAAGAGCCCCAGTGTGAAGGAAGATGTCATTTCCTCCTCTCCAATATTTTTTGCAGAAAGAGGCAGTACACAGTAAAACTTACTATAAATTATAACACTGTAGCTGTTAAGATTAGTTACATGAACAGTAAGAGTGCTCTCTGTAGGTCTATGGTGAATGTTTTAATAGGTTGAGATTTTTAGATAGATGACATCAAGACAATTGATTCAAGAATTGGTCTCAGAATACTACCAACAATTAGTAAACGAAAAAGACAGCTTTAGTTCCCATTTATTGGTCTTGATATATAGACAAGACTAGTTGCAAGACACAAGTCTTTGTTCATATATGAGAGAAAAAAGTAAGAGATATAGCAATATGACCATTTTGCATTAAAGTGAAGATTTTCACCTCAAATCTTTTGACATGAGTGGGAGATTTCACTGTTGAGTCACAATCTAATTTGTGGAATATGGTTTGATTGGAGTCCTTCACATTTTCACAGCATGGAGAAGCAAGAGTAAAGTTCATGCAATAGCTGATATGAAATTTGATTAAAGTATTAAAGGTGGGTAATATAATTAAGGCCAATCAACACTGGTATACAGAAAATAGATTCTGTAAAACTAATTTGATATTTTTTATAAGATTGGAAGTTTGGTTAATAAAGATAATAGTGTTGATGTTATAGATTTTTGTAAGGCATTTGACTTGGAACCACATGACAGTTCGATTAAAAAACTAGAGCAATAATAAATTAATATTGTACACATACAATGGATTAAAGATAGCAACAGATAGGTTTTAAAATGTGACTGCAAATGGGAAATCATCATTTCTATTGGGATTCTTATTGGGTGGGTTCTTGGCCCAGCACTATTGAATACTTCAATAATTTAAAAGAAAACAAAATTGGCACTACTAACATTTGCCGATGACCATATCATTGGGGCACTGGTAGATAATGAAGAGGATAGGTCATTGATACAGAGCAGTCTGGATTGCTTAGTAAGCTGGACACAAGCCAACGGTATGTGTAATATGGCCAAAATGTAAACTCATATATCGGGAACAAAGAATACAGACCATACTTACACAGTGGGGGATGCTGTCCTGAAAAGCAGGAACTCTGAAAAAGACTTGGAGTCATGATGGATAATCAGCTGAACATGAGCTCCCAGTGTGATGCTGTGGCCTGAAGGGCTATTGTGGTCCTTGGCTGTCTAAACAATAGAGTATTGAGGAGTAAGGAGGTTATATTAGCTCTGTATTTGGCACTGATGTGATCGCTTCTGGAATACCGTGTCCAGTTTTAGGCTAAGTCTACACTTGAAGGTTGGGGGTATGATTCCCAGATCAAGTAGCCATACATGTGCTAGCTCTCATTGAGCTAAAGTGTTAAAAATAGTAGTGAACTGCAGTGGAACAGGCATTGGCAATGTAGGTTACATAGCTATGTGGTCCAGGAGGAGTTCTATTCAGAGCATTTACCCCATGCCACTGCCCATGCTATTGTGGTTACACTATTTTTAGCACACTAGCTCAATGAGAACTAGTTGAATATGTTTTCTTGAGCTGGAAATCACACCCGTGGCTTGAGTGATATAGGCTTAGTGACCACAATTCAGGAAGGATCCTGGTAAATTGGAGAGAGAGAAGGTTAAGGAATGATTTGATCACAATGTCTGAATACCTACACGGAGAGCAAATATTTGATATTGGGCTGTTCATTCTATTAGACAAAAACATAACAAGATCCAATGACATATTCAGATTGCATACGAGGCACAACTATTTAAAAGCGTGGGTATTGTATAACCAGAACAGCTTACAAAGGTTGCAATGGATTCTCTATCTCTGGCAATTTGTAAAGTGAGATTTAATGTTTCTCTAAAAATATGTTCTAGTTCAAATAGAAATGAATTCAGGAGAGTCCAGTGGCCTTTGTTTAATAGGAAGTCAAACTAAATAATTGTGGTGTTCCCTTTTGGCCTTATAATCAATGGATAATTTCTGTTTTAGGTAAAAAACCAAATGTCTCAAAAATGCAGAAGTATAAAATTATCAGAGGATAAATTATTTATGCATGAAGCTTCTAAGAAATAAAAACCAATATTATATTCTAGTAAGATGCAAAAGTCAATGTATCTTTAGCTTTTACACAAGTATTACATAAATAGAAGGTACCAGCCTTCATTGAAATATGTGGGAGAATTTCAACTCAGAAGCACAAGGTAAAGAATGCATGCAAACTGTTTAGGATTTAGAAGCAAAATTCTAGTATTGCTGTGTTATTCCTAATAATTGTAATGGGAGTTATGCTTGTACATTGTGATGAAAAAGAACTGGGCATTTTAAAATGCACCACCCATGAATTTACTATCTAATATTACCCTAAGAAACTATTTTCCTTAATAAATTCTACAGTAGATTTAGAATTCTACAGTAGATTTCCAAAGTGTCCTCATGAGGGAGCCTAAAACCCTCTTTTCTGGTATCTTGCTTCTTTCCCTCAGCTAGCAGCACCAGTAGAGGGGTATGTCTTTTTTCAGAATTTATTAGAGTTTGGAATAGAACAGATTGAATTTTCCTTAGCCAGCAAACAAGATGTGTTACAAACCCAAGTGGGTCAGTCTTTTTGTTTTTATGCGGAATCCCTTCATTCCTGCCTTGTCTGAGCTGCATCTGTTCATAGACTAGGTGGATGAGGTAATATCTTTTATTGGACCAACTTCTTGTCTGATAAAATGTATTACCTCATCCACTCTGTCTCTCTAAGATACTGGGACCAACATTTGGGCTACAGCTACACTGTGAACAACTCTATCTGTTCAGATTTTTAACTCTCTAGGCCAGGGACTTTGCCTGTAAATAACCATGCAGACCAATGGAACTGTGTAAATAATAAATGATAAGAATTAATAATAGTCTAATCAAGCAGTCAGGTTTTAATTATTGAATACCGCAACCATACCCTCTTGTTAATATGGATAGTGCTTCAGTTATTTAAATATGGATTTATTTATGTTTACAGTATACACTTACAGTATAACAAATACGCAATTTCCAGAGCCTGCTTTTGGGCACCATTAAAACAATAATAGAGAATTCCTCTGGCTGGAAAAGGCTTACAGGAGAAGCAACTTTTTGGGATATATGTTGTGCAGGTAATGAGCCCCTTCCCATCAGTCTTGCATGAGCCATTTGTGTCTGTGGTGTTTTGCTACAAGCGGTGAGCTATTTGGGGTTAGCAGTCATATCTCTACTCTGCCTTTATCATGTACGCAAAAAAGGCTAAGAGGTAGTGTCACAAGAGTGAAGCTTGTTCCCAAGAACATGGTGAGGTTTCGGAGGTGCTTCTCACTCACGCAGAGTTCTTCTGTTGAGTTCATTCTCATTCCTCTTAGGGCTACACGAGCTGCTCCTGCAATGTTCCGACGATAGCAGCTGGCAACAAGCCAATCGCCAGTGCTGTGAAAGGCAACTGAAGTTTGTGATGAGTCAAAGCAAAGAGTGCTGAGGAGTCCTGTGTGACTAAAATGATCAGCTGATTCCAATCTAACTGAAGCTGCAGGCTGATTATCACAATATCCCTCTTTAAAGAATCCTGCAAGTCTATGGCCTGCATTATCCAGATCAGCTTAGATGAGCACAGTGAACCCTTCTGACCCTTAAATTTTGTGATGGTCATTATAATTATCGGACAAACTGAAGTATCACACACAACACAGGTTTTGTGACAGTTTGGTAGTATATGGTGATATTAGGGGTCAGTATTGGCATGTCTTCATTTTTTTTTTTTACCTTTTGGATAAAAGATGATTATCTTGCTAGTAATAACCATAGCATCAGTAGCAAAAATACTACAATGGGCTGATAGGGTAAGAGCAAGGAGAGCCAAGACCCTTGGACTAAGAAAGAAGTCACAATGGCTCCAATTTTCTAAAGTGACTACCAGTTAACTAGAACTTTATGTCTTTTTAAAAACTTGATAATCTCCTAGCCAAAACAATAGTTCCACTGTAGTCCAATAATAAATTACTTTATGGTAATGGGAACAAGGAATTTTACAGTCTCCCGTTTAGATGACTAGAATAAAAACCCTGATAACCTATCCAAAGAGGAAATTCAGTATAATTTTCTTCAGTGAGGTTCACAATGTAGTGTTAGGAGGTTCACGTTCCCATTCTGTTTCCTATCCCAGGAGGAGATTTCTTTGCAGCTTGCTTGTGCCTTGAGCTTATTCAAACATTTCTCATGTAAAAAAAGTGAAGCCAGAAAATATGCAATTCAGCTGTAAGTGCTGCCTACAAGAGCAGACACATTAGCCAGAATGAGGTTATTAACTAGGACTCAGCCTTCTGGTCTGTACTGCCTCTATAGCCAGATATGAGTCCTTGGGGGATACTAATGAGTTACTAAATCATTTAAGGCTTGATAGTGCCATTCAGGCACAACACTGCTGTAGTGGTGGGCTGGAGCCACATTCCCAGGGGGACTGTCTCGGAGAGGCAGAGTGACTCCTGGGGATTCCCAATGCATAGGGGGATCTGCTAGCTTTTGTTGACACATCAGGGATTGAACTGGGAATGTCCAGAATTGAAAGCATAAGCTGAAGTTCCCTAGGCGGGGCAATCAAAAACTTCACATTCTCTGTATGTAGGTCAGGCACAGCATGGGGAGCTGTAACAAACAGGCTACACTGCCTCATGAAGTGCAGTCTATTCCCCTACATATAGCCAGTAAATAAGGAGAACAAAGCCATGACTCCCCCTCCTTTTTATTCTTCCCAGCTCTCTCTAAGGTGTGGGCACACTTAGCCTCCTATTGTGACTAGTGAAGGAGTCTGTGCAGTCAGTTGAGGAGGGACTGCAATTCTGGTTAGCCCTTATGTAGGCCTCACAAGGTAGGAGAGTGTCTTCAGAACTACCTATCCCTGTTTGGCAACCTCAGCAGTTTTAGAACACAACACATGCAACTTGTCTTCTCTATTCACTGACACTGGCTGCTGAATGATGAGGACAGCTCCCTCATGAGGCCTCTGGATCAATCCATAGCTGGTCTGTCCCTAGCACAAATTGAACCTGATGGAAAATCATCTGGGATTAATTTGGCTGCAAGTTTAGTTTGCAGCAGAGAGCTGTGCTGGGTTACACAGAGTTTTGTACAATTTGGAACCAATTGAGAAGAAATGTAGAGTGTTGTGATTACATAGAGTTATGTGGAGACAAAATATAATGCATGATATTTATGTACTATCTTCTTATTTACTGTTGTTATGTCATTCATTACTGCTGCCAGCATATAGCCAATTGTTCTCTGTCTATCTGACAATCCTAATAAAAAGACATGAAGAACTGCCTGCTCTTAAAATGTACTGTAATCTATATAATCTGGTTTTATATCTTGAATATAAATGCCATTCTTCTCTCTCACTTTTTTTTTTTTTAGGAGCGTGAGGAAGCAAAGAAACGATTGTCTGGCACACTCGGGGTTTAAGAATACCTTTGGGTAAAGCAAGCCCTGCCCCACTATGCCTTCAGCCAATGCCAGGCCTGGAGGTGGGGAAAAAAGAAGAGAGCCTGGTTTAGTTGGGCACTGACTGGTGAGGAAGTAGGAGCTCTCTGCGTTCCTGCCAGCAGGGATGAATCAGTGACTTGACAGCCAGTGCAGCCACTTAAGGCAAGTAAAGCTTCCCTTGCCAAGAGGGAGGCTGCAAATAAGCCCAAACTGTTGAGAAACTGGGATAGCATGTCTAAGGCCCAAACTAATGACACTTGGAGGAATCAGCCCAGAACAACTTGGGAGTTGACCCTTTGGGAGGGAGATCCATCTCCCCTCTTTAGAAGTTGAACTACATAGGGTTCTGAGTTGGGATCCAGTTGGAGAAGTAGGTGCTGGGTTCCCCTACTACCTCTTCTGGCCTGACAGACTGACCTAGCCATTGGCCACTTGGCTATAGGAGACCCTCGCATAAGGAACAATGACACATTATTTCCCCCACCTGAATATACTTTCCAGACTAATATGCACATTCATTGTTCTGGCCCTCAGATTTCATACACAGAATCTCCTTGCTTTATTATTATTATTATTATTTATTTTATTTTATTTATTTAAGTGGAAGTTGAGCTTCTGTTGGTCTTGCTATTTTAAATCTGAGGGGCAGGAGACCTTTACACCAAAGAAAGCTCATGATGTTAAATTAGAAAAGATAAGTTCTATGTCAAACTGACATTGAATTAGATATGATGATATGAAAGATTAATATCCCAGAAAAACTAAAATAGAACATTAATATAAAGTACCCAAGAAGATAAATGTATTATTTGTAATACATTTGATATGCAAAGAAAAAAGACTTTTAAAAATACATATGCATGAACTTTCAGGGAATTTTCTTCATATCCTAAATAGAAATAAGTAGATTAAACACATAAAATATATTTAATCATATATTTTCTAGAAACTTGCAAGTGCAGATACAAGAAAGCAGATGTAGGGTGCAGAATTGTTGGGCCCCTGGGCAAGGTAGGGGAGGGACTCCAGGGCCTCAGGTGGAAAGGATGGTGCTGGGGACTAGCCTCCGCAACCAGCTGTTTCAGTGCTGAATAGTGCATGCCACCCGGGGCTCCAGTAGCGATTTAAAGATCCCAGGGCTCCAGGGACATTGTGACGGTAGACATATTAAGAGATTTTAAAACTCTCAGATAAGCTCATAGAATATGCTTTATTGTAACGCCACTAACTGAAACAGAGTCATTCAAGTTATACTCTACTAGGGCAAACTGGAGAAAAAAATGTGTCCCATGAAGTTAGTTAAATATTTTACAGGAGAAAAATTCTTTTCTCATTTTGCCATTTTTGTACATATTTCTTGTGACCTTGGATATGACTAAATGTTCATGAAAGTATCACAAATTGGAAATTTTGGCTTATGGGAAATTCCAGTATTTCAACATTTATTTTAATTCTGAATAAAGATGAAAAATGTAGATATCAAAATATTTTGAGGAACAAAAAGTTCTGAAATTTTGAATTTGGAAATGTTTTGGCTTGTCAGATTAATTGAAACATGTTGTTTTGGCTCAAGTTGACGTTGAACTATGTCCTTCAGAGATGTAGTGGTGAATTATGGGAGTTATAGTTTGGATGACTCATGCTCCCTTCCTTGGTCTTCATGGTCCAGGCTCCCTGGCCAGACTATAACTCCCATGATATGCACTCCCATGATTTTAGGATTCCCACAGTACACAAGTGGTTTAACCAAAGAAGAGCCTGAACACATCATGGAAGACATAATCTACCTGAGGAGCCCTGCCCATATTAGAAATTGAGGACATAATACAACCAAACTACATTACTAAAAAGTCACTGGAGCTGGTCAGGCAGTCAGAGATTAATGTCAAATTCACCCGAAACAAAATATTCTCCTTCAGCTTAAGAAACCAAATATTTTGTAATTGGGGATACCTGACGTGAAAAAAAATCATTTTGATTTCCCCAGTGGAAAACTGAAACATTGCAGCACAATTGAAATTTTGCACAAAATTGTATTTTCCACCAAAAAACAAAACAAACCCAAAAACCAAAAATAAAAATGTCAACTGAAATCTCCTGATGAGCTAACATTCACTTAGTATGAGGGTGAATGACTGATATGTAGCTATCTCTTTAATTGTGTAACTTGTGCCTCACAATGAAATCCAGTATTAACAACACATTATAGAACAGAGCAGGGTTGCTCAACTTTGGAAGCCTCAGGAGCTACAACGATACTCACAGCACATGCTGAGGGCCACAACGTAAGTGAGGTTGCATATGTATGCAAATATATACAAACAGCTTATTTCACACTGACAGGCATGAATACAAAGATTAAGGCAAGACTACACAACACTCAGGCCCCATTTAAGTTAGTTCTGCTGATATTAATAAAATGCAATATTTACCCGATTTCCACCCATATGACAGCACTTTTAATGAGCAATGACAGTCCAGGAATTAAACTACTAAAACACATATCAACAGAAGACCATTATATTGACTACTTTGTTGTTTTGGCTTCACAATTTTAACAAATTAAACAAAAACTGCTTCTTATTAAAAAGAAAATCGTATACCGGTGTTTAGCTTGAAGCTTCAGGTTGTGCATTTCTTGGAGTGATTTTACTGTAAAAAGAAAAGTTTCCAAGCCAGAGTGCTCCAACGTGTGGTGGGCGGGGAGCTGGGTGAATCCGGCCAGACATAAGAGGCAAAAAAGGACAGGTGCCTGGGAGCCTGGTCCTGGATTCTCAGCAGGGCTGACATCCCCATCTGGGAGTCAGTCGCTCCATGAGGGATGGAGGCAGGGATGCCTGGCCGCGGTGCCAGACCCAAACGTGGCCAGTGTGAGCCAGTCAGTATCTCTCAGGCTCTGCTTACAGGCTAAGCAGCCAGCACTTCCCACAATACCCTGGCGCTCCCGGCACCTCCTTCCTGGGGGGCTAGAAATGCCAACACCCTGTACCAATCTGTTTCAGCCAGTCCATCCGTTCGTGTCTTTCATCTTGCTTGGGAGACGCCTTGCTGTTGTCGAGTGTGTTCTCAGTGGATGCCATGTTCAAAGGTTCCTACCCATGAGCACATGTTGAGCCCTGTGTAAACCCAAACCACACTGCGGGCCACAAACAAACGGGCTGTGGGCCTCATGTTGAGTAGCCCTGGAATAGAGGGATATGAATTTACAGAGATTTAGGATATAATCTCTTGCACAGATGGTGGGTGTGAATGCCCATTGATGCTACAAAGATCACATGCTATATGGATTTCTATTTTCACTGATATTAAGCTACCTTCACCAGCATTTCTGAAGTTAAAACACATAACTGAAGCTGGCAATCAGCTGTGGCAAGATTAAAAATAAATAGTGCCATAACCTACATGAAACTAATTACTCCACTATTATTCCTGAGAATTCTACTAGGGTCCTGAAGGATTTTCAATCTATAATACCACTTAGGAACAACATATAATCAACCCCATGAGAACAACTTGAGCTGATTTTGATCCTACTCTTGATTTACTGTGATGAAAATAACTCCTTTGAAGTCGGTGGAGTTACATTACAGAAAACTGATGTACATGAGCCAAGAATTGGGTAATCAAATGCTAAATAGCTCTTGGTTTTAATAACATTAATGAAGCTGTAAGGAGGATACAAAACTAGAGGTTCTCAAAGAAATCAATGGCATTATTTCTAGTATAGTACCCCAGTCCTAAAATGATGTGCATGTGCTTGTCAGTACTACCACGAGTAATCCATGGGGTTACCATGAGCTGCTGCACACAACCTCTTGAGAATTGTAGGATGGGGTACCACTTGTCCCTATTTTCCATGAGACTACTAATAGTAGTAAAGTTGAACATGTACATATGTATTTTCAGGATTAGACTCTGAGGTATTTAGCAACAGCAACTGCGGGATCAGAATATGACTTTTAGTAATTTATTTAGCACTAAGATGGATCTAAAAACAACTACTTTCCTAAATGGGCTGGAGAAGATCTCCGGTGTCTAATAGCAATAAAGTAACATCTGTACAGTTCCTACAGCACAAGTAATACAAAATTCAGTAATAGTATACGGTTCTGGGACTCTAGACAGTAGAGGAAAAATAATCATAACTTGCTGCTAAACCAATTAAACATGAGCAGAACAATTTCATTCTACTAGAAGTTTAGAGGGATTCTTTTTCAGTGTGACTTTAAATTAAATAGCAACAGTCTAGTGGGACTGGTGATATAGCATTTAAACCTCTTTGCTAGCCTCATCATATTACAGACATATTCATAGCTGCTCAACGGAAGTCCCAAGGCTACATTTAGAGCTCTTGTGCAATGCTAGTGAATCCTATGTTGTTACAAAGGAGTTTGTTTTCAACTTCATAGCAGTCTCTTTATAGCACGGAACTATATTACAGTGGGGACACTTTCTGAGAAAGAAGCAGTACAGATGCTAGTCAAGGTGATTTTCTGCTTGGACACACTCTGATGTGAATGTATTAAATGCTTCACGGCAATTAGTTATTTTTGTCTTTTATGGCATTGAACATGTTCTTCGTGCACAACAAATTAATAATAAAGTAATGGATCATTTTACAGAGATTTACACCCATATCCAGGAAAATCCAGCAGATTCTAGGATCATAGAATTGAAGGGATGGACGAGACCTCAGGAAGTCATCAAGTCTAAGCCCCTACTAAACACTGAACCAGTCCCAACTAAATCATCCCAGCCAGGGCTTTGTCAAGGTGGGACTTAAAAACCTCTAGGCTTCGTCTTCACTGCCAGTTCTTCCGGCAGAATATATGCTAATGAGGGATTTATTAGCATAAGTTGTGATCTCATTCAGGGCCAACCTGAGGTACTCTGGTGCCCCAGGCACGGGCGCGCAACGCATGGCGCATGCACGGGCCCACCCGTGGGGAGCGGGCCCACACCCCTAGGGTGTGCAGGTCTGCCCGGGGGCACACGGCTCATGCGCAGCCTGGCTACGGCCGCTGGCGCGAAGGCCGCAGCCTGCCTCTGGGGCGCACAACACACGTGCGGCCCAGTCTGGCCCAGCCGTTGCTGCTGGCATGTGTGCCGGGCCATGTAGGGCCCCATGGCTGTGGGGGGAAGGGCGTTGTTGGCCAGCGCCATGGGAATCCGGGCGGGCCGGCTCTGTGGGAGCCGGGTGCGTGGCGTCTGATGGCAGCTGTAAGGGATGCTGCGCGCCCCTTATAGCACCCATCAGGCACCCCCATTGGTTGGCGCTCTGGGCAGCTGCCTGGCTCGCCCATGCTTCCGTCTGGCCCTGATCTCATTAGCATATTTTCTTCAGTTTCTTTTTGTGCAAGGGTTTTTGCACCAAAAGAAGCAACATGGACTTTTTTGTGTGTGCAAAAACCCCATTTTGTGCAAGATCCTTATGCCTGTTCTGGAGAGTCATAAGGATCTTGCACAAAACGGGGTTTTTGTGTAAAAAACCTCATCCACACTGCTTCTTTTTGTGCAAAAACCCCTTGTGCAAAAAGAGGAGGAAATGAAAATCAAACAGGGGAGAATAGCTCAGTGGTTTGAGCATTGGCCTATTAAACCCAGGGTTGTGAGCTCAATCTTGAGGGGCCATTTAGGGATCTGGGGCAAATCTGCCAGGGATAGTACTTGGTCCTGCTTTGAGTGCAGGGAACTGGACTTGATGACCTCTCAAGGTCCCTTCCAGCTCTATGAGATTGGTATAAAGGGAGATCACAACTTATACTAATGAGTTCCTCATTAGCATATTTTCTGCTGGAAGAACTGGCAGTGAAGATGTAGCCCTAGAGACGGAGATTCAACCACCTCCCTAGGTTATCCATTAAAGTGCTTCACCATCATTCAGAAACTTCCCATGCATCTCTCCAGGGCAAAAAGCACAGCTGGAGGAACTGTGTATCAGAATCTTGGATGCTAATGTACCAGGGACACTCTTTGGGCCTGATTCTCCAGTGCCTTGCATTGTATATGTCATACTTCAGGACTTAACCCAGTCTCTATTAAAGACCAGGGCGATACATAATGTAGAGAGGCAAGTTATCCCATAGTTGCCTTCTGTAGGATTCTCATACCTTCCTTTGAAACAAATAGGTGATGGCAAATGCTACCATTGTGATCTGGTAATTTCTTAAGGCCACTCTCCGGCTGCGTACATAGCTCTAAAAGATGCACAGAATTGGAGAACCCTTTCAAGGACAGGATGGAAAGATAATCAACTCCAAAGTGTCCATTGTTATAATGACATTCAAACCTCTTTAATCCAGCAACCCTGGGAAACAGGATATGGAAGAATTTGCCAGGGCAGGGAGGGCACTGCAGGGTTTGGGTGTAAGGGGGATGGGGCACTTACCTGTCTTCCTGCTCCTGGGCACATGTGGTTCTGTGCTCCCTTCCACTCCCAGGCACTTCTCCCACTGGTAGGGGGAAAAGCCTCAAAGGAAGTGGCTCTGCATGCTGCTATCCCCCCAGCAGGAGCTAGGAGGTAGCAGTGCACAGAGCCCCTTCCTCCTCCGTACCACAGGTGCAGTGGGGTCGAATGCCACCATAGGCCCTGGGGCAAAGTGGGAGGGGGGCTTGGCTCTGTGTCTCTGAAAGGGGTGGGGCCAAGAACAGAAGAAGTGGGGCCTAGGCAGTCAGCCCTTTGCGCTGCCCAAACCGACAGACTGCCCTCCCCCCTCCCCCAGCTCTCAAAGCTTCATGGCGTGGTGCTCCCCTAGCAGTTCAAAGGGGCCCTGAGCTCTGGCTACCACTGCTGCTGAAGTAGCAGCAGTGGCAGCCAGGAGCCTTGAACCCCTTTGGAATGCTGGGCCCCTGTGCAATTGCCCCCTTTGCACCCTGTCAGCAGGCCTTGTCGTACCTCGGTGTTTTCGTACCTCGGTACCTTCGGTGGTCTGGACTGTCAGTGTCAACGTCATCTGGTCAGGGTTGTCCTGGCGCGCTCCTGACAGGACCTCTACTCCGTCGGTGATAATAAACTTTTGGCTGCGTGCGTAGCAATCGGTATTCCCTTTATCTAGAGTTTTAGACCCCGTGCACTTGGGTCAACACAAGAGATCTCTAAGAGGCCCTGGAAATGACAGATGCATGCAAGGTTTGAAATCAATCGAGCAGGTTTATTGTCAAATGCGAAGCTCTACCAGTTGGTAACAGAGATCAGTACAATGTTACACCACTGGGCACTATGGCCCGCATTGACAAGGTAGCAACACCAGGCAGGCCTATTGCCATATATTAGATATTAACAGCAGTTAGTCAAAGTTAAGATATTGTGCATTTTGTAAGTTTAGGCAATGACACCTGCCGTTCAGGTGCCTAGTGCGCCCCCCACCAAGGTCGGCCGGAGAGCACCCTCTGCGGTGCCCTTTTATAGACAGGTACAAACAACTTATATCACTTCTTTATGTAGCAGGTTACCATCCTCTGTTGCCTAGTTACCACCCCTCACCTTATGGAAAGGGGGCTTACTTACTATCCTTCAAGCCGTCAATTTCGACCCGGTCCTGAACCTAGGTCAGTATGTGCATTTGTTTTTAGGGAGTTTTTGTACCAAGACAATTCTTATTAAGATGTTCCATTACTCCCCTTTGGCTTATAGTCTGTACCCAGTGCCTCCCTGTGTCCTTCCATGCTCGACCTAACTTACACAATCACACACTTATCAATAGGGCCTCTTTCTTGGCTCCTGTGTTACTGAACCAAAGTCTTGCTCACTAGATTGCAGGCCTGTTGCTGTTTCCATGTTGCAGGCCTTAGGCCTGCTGACTCCATATTACTGACCCTCAACTTACTACAGGCCTGAACGGGTGTTCCCCAGATTAGGAGCACCCAGAGTAGGGCGACTCAGCTGTATTATTGCAGTGGCTTCTTGGCGCCTAAGTCATGGGCCAGGACTCCATTGTGCTAGGTTCTGTACAAATACATACTAGAAAGATAGCTTCTAGTCCAAATAGCCTCCAATCTAAGGGATTGTCATCATGTACAGCACTGCTTCACTTTAGTAAAAATGTTACTATGCCAACGTGAGAGCTTCTCCCATCGGTGTAACTAGTCCATCTTCTCAAGAGGTGATAGTCACGTCAGCAGGAGAAGATTTCCCATAGTCATAGCACCATCTATGCAGGGAGTTAGGTCGGTATAACTATGTCGCTCAAGGATGTCCCTTTCTTCACTTATTAGGACTCACCCAGGCTCACAAGAATGGTCTTCTCCCTTCCATTGTTCATGAGAGGAGAGCAGAATGGGAAAGGAAAATGACTGGATACTCCCAAAAAGACTTACATATACTTACATCTCAAAAAGCAATCAGCATACTTACACTGCAATATCAATCTGCTGCCTCCTTTCCTCTGAAGACCTGAAGGAAACCTTTAAAATTCTTCTTCCCTCACAGCCCCGTTCAGAGGAGGAGACATTTCAATGGCTAAAAACTGAGCATACAAACAAGAAAAAAGAGTGAGACTAATATTTTGGGGGTGGGGAGGGGGGGAATTGCATGAAAATAATGGAAATGGAATGGGGGGAATAATGAAAAAAATAACAAGCAGAAAAAGAAGAGAACAAGCAAATGGGAGAGTGCAGGGACTAGTGGTTTCTTTTTTGCTCCTCTCTGTTCATTTCATGGCATTTCACAACAAAACTCTAATCCTTGATTGTAGCTCTTAGAGGGTACCTTCATGTAAATCATGATAATAGAAAGGTGGAGATGAAAAAAGTAAAAAGGAAAAGCAATACAGAAGAAAATCAAGGAAAAAAGAGGGAGGGAAAGTACGGAAAAGAAAACATAGAACAGGAGTATCAAACTCCCATCCAGTGGGCCATACCCAACTGGAGCACTTGTGCAGTCTGGCCTGGAAGTTCCTGTGGGCCGGGGAATGCCTGTGCATTTTTGTCCCTAAACCCCCCACCCTTCCTGCCATTGTCCTGCCCTCTCTCCCCCATGGTACCCCATCCCCCCAGGGATGCAGCCTTGGGAAATACCAGGGGGGAGGGGAGCTGGTATGGGGCACAGATCTATAGCAGTAAGAAGAAGAGAAATATTTTAACAGCATTTCTCAGACTGGAGTCCACAAGGGGACTCCAGGAGGTTCACCAGCCCCATTAATCAGCAACTTCCCTTCATTCCCTCAGCTCCTCACCATCACCCCCAGTGCCTCCTGCATGCCAGGGAACAGCTATTCAGTGGTGTGTAGGAGGTGCTGGGAGGAAGGGGAGGAGCAGAATCAGGGAAAACTTGGGGGAGGAGGCAAAAAGACATGGGGTGGTGGTGTGAGCCTTGTGGGAAGGGCTGGAGTGGGGGGTCTGTGAATTTTAAATCAAAATGTGGATCCTTGGATTGCTGAAGTTTGAGAACTGCTATTATCTAGGACTTTCCAGGCCCCACAGCTGCTGCCCTTACATAAGATGTTTTGTTGCCCTCAATGGCAGCCTCTTTTCAACATGGGAGTCCTTGCAGAGGGCAATATTGTACATCTCAGTCACTTGCAATCCATCCTCTTATTGTACAAACTACTCCAATTGGAGGCTATTTTAAGACTGATGGAAAATATACCCCATTCCTCAATGACTGTATATCAGTCTTCTCTTCCTGTGATAAAGCATTAGCTGGTGCAGATGAATGTTTGCACAGAATCTCAGTTGGAGATGCATGATTGTATTGCATGTGCTGGTTCATAAGGGTGATTTGAGGCTATTCCCAGGCACAAATACCATAAAGAGTCTCTTCTAAATATTCATAATTTAAGTACTACCTTTGAAAGGAGGAAGAGTGATTTTGAGGCAAAGGTATTAGACTGGGGTTTAGCAGCTCTAGGTTCTTTTATTCTTGGATCTGTCAGATTTCTTGTCTGTCCTTTGCCCGTAGGGGTATGTCTACATTGTGACAAAAAACCCATGGTATTGAGTCTCAGAACTGAGGTCAGCTGACTCATGCCCGGTAAACTATGGAGCTAAAAATGATTGTGTAGATGTTCAGGACTGCACTGGACCACAGGCTCTGGGACCCTCTTTGCTCGCAGCATCTCAGACTTTTCGGTAACCGGGTTTGGTTCTTTAAAGGATTTGAAACCACAGACAGAGGAATACTTCCTTTTAGGGTCAAACAAAGATTTTTATTTTTCTATTTACTTTATAATTAATTTTTCATTTAAATCAATTCACTATCTTTGATTCTTTTAGGATAGTGTAATATACAAATAAAAAATAGAAAAAAGTACAGTTAAAAAAAAACAAGAAATAACAACTTCTCCTACAGATATACCCTCCTGATTTACCTTTACACAATTTATGGAGTTAACAAATATATAATACATTAAGAAAAATAGAAGCATTGCTTAGATTCAGGAGATATTCTTTTCTTTATGTTTTTCCTTTTTTGGATTTTTCGTTGCAATTTACGACCGGTGTTGGTCCCCTTTCAGAGCTTATTTATTTCCCTTTCGGAGCTTATGTGCGGCAGCGAGATTCAGCACCGGGGAGGGAGCTCTGGTTGATCAGACCTAGCTTTTTGGATTCAGTCTTGGTATGTTCCATCCAACCTTATATATCCTGTTTTGGTATTCCTCCACTCACCTGACAATTGCTGACATTAGATTTTTGTTGTCTCATTCTGCCTTTACAAAAACTTTTGTCTGCTCCATTTGGGGTAATCAGCATTTTGTTGCATATTGCTGTCTGAGTTACTAACTTCCCTAAAAGCGGGGTTACTATTGGTCATCCAATCAAATTTTGTTTTATTTTTACATCTCCTGTATCTCACAATCCTTTCCTTTACACTTACAATTAAACTGGTGCTCATTTGACATATTCTGGGTAGGCCTCAATACCTTCCTTTCACAAGACTCCAGTCTTAACTCAGATATCTACATTGCAGTTTTATAGCCTTGCAGCTTAAGTCATGCAAGATACCAGTGAGCCACGGTGGCGTGGCTTTTACTGCACAGTAGAAATGCTCTAAATCACTTAATCTTAGATGGTTTAAGCTAATGCTTTATGACTAGAAGAGAAGACAAATGTAATAAATACTTCCCTATCTCACTGCCATATTGTGAGAACGAATTCATTAGTGAAAGGAAAATGCTTAGATCAAGTTGTTTTCTATTGGGCTACGTCTACACTGGCCCCTTTTCCGGAAGGGGCATGTAAATTTCACTAGTCGTCGTAGGGAAATCCGCGGGGGATTTAAATATCCCCCGCGGCATTTAAATAAAAATGTCCGCCGCTTTTTTCCGGCTTTTAAAAAAGCCGGAAAAGAGCGTCTAGACTGGCCCCGATCCTCCGGAAAAAGTGCCCTTTTCCGGAGGCTCTTATTCTTACTTTGAAGTAGGAATAAGAGCCTCCGGAAAAGGGCACTTTTTCCGGAGGATCGGGGCCAGTCTAGACGCTCTTTTCCGGCTTTTTTAAAAGCCGGAAAAAAGCGGCGGACATTTTTATTTAAATGCCGCGGGGGATATTTAAATCCCCCGCGGATTTCCCTACGACGACTAGTGAAATTTACATGCCCCTTCCGGAAAAGGGGCCAGTGTAGACGTAGCCTTAGTGTAATCAAAGTAGAAATAGAAATCTTTGATTATTCTAAAATGAAAGTGTCCAAGAGCATTGAAATAACAAGCCATATAAATTAGAACCAATTTAATTATTTCAGTGGCGGGTTCATGTTTGTGCATAGACAATCCTTACATTGATGGATATTTTATGTCGCTTTTTACACATCAGTGTTAAAAAAGAGTAACTTCAAAGGAGTTGCTGTGATTTATATAAGAGAGAAGGATTGTCTCTCCTCGGTAGTGCAAAGTGGTATAAATCTGGTTTAGATTAATTAATTTACATCCAGAGAGGGAATCTAAACAGATTCTGCAGTCAGCAGTAGTCGTGACCAACGCAGTGTGCAAAATCCCAGAAAGGTGCAAATTCAAGTGGCTTGTTTCTTAGCATAATAGAAACAAATGCATCCATCTGGCCCATGTCCTTACCAGGTATTAGTGCAGGGACTGGAACAGGCACCCATTATCCAACTATACTCGTCCCATTGTTGTGCCAGCTCACAGGCTGGTGTAGAAAGTGCAGGATTGTAAAATCACTTGAAAGACAAGATTCTGTTCTCAATTACCACTATCTCTCAACATTAGCTCTTGTTTTCATTTAAAAACCTGATCCACTGCAGGCTTATTTACTTCTACTTTATATCACAACTATGCTCTTTAAATTATGAATGTTCAGTAGTAGAGAACCTTGATTCCATTTCCCTTCAATAGGATTGAATTGGTGTATGTGGGAATAGGATTTGGTTGAATCAGATGTTCTGGGACAGGTTTTGTTCAGCATCTTTATTAATGATCTGGATGAGGGGATGGATTGCTACCTTAGCAAGTTTGCAGATGACACTAAAATAGGGGGAGAAGTAGATAGAGTCCAGAGTGACCTAGACAAATTGGAGGATTGGGCCAAAAGAAATCTGACAACGTGCAACAAGCATAAGAGCAGAGTCCTGCACTTGGGATGGAAGAACCCCAAGCACTGGTACAGGCTGGGGATCAACCGTCTAAGCAGTAGTTTAACAGAAAAGGACCTGGGGATTACACTGGACGAGAAGCTGGCTATGGGTCAACAGTGTGCCCTTGTAGCCAAGAAGGCTAACAGCATATTAGGATGCATTAGTAGGAGCACTGCCAGCAGATCTAGGGAAGTGATTATTCCCTTTTATTTGGCACAGGTGAGGCCACATCTGGAGTATTGTGTTGAATTCTAGACACTCCTCCCCCCATTACAGAAAGGATGTGAATGCGTTTGAGAGAGTTCAGCGGAGGGCGACAAAAATGCTTAAATGGGTGCAAAATGCTATGATTCTGATTTGGTTACATTTTACATCCGTTTTACAGATTAATAATGTCTGAACAAGGTACAGGGCAACAAAAAGTCCGTAGTCTGAACCAAATTTTCCCTTGGTAAACTTTCCCCATTGTCATATGCAATACTGTAGCCATGTCCCTCCCAGGATATCAGAGAGACAAGATGTTTTATTGGGCTAACTTTTGTTGGTGAGAGAGAACCCTTTTTCAGGTTTGGGAAGCTAACTGAAGCTAAATCTACACTTGCACTCTACAGTGCTGGTGATAAAGAACAGCTACACAATGTACCTTATAATGGTGTGCATAGGCATGTGCAGCACATTTCATTAGGGTGTGCACCCAGGGAATTTTTTTTTAAAGGCAAACATTTATTGAATACTCAGTCATGAAGGACATTATTTTTATTCATAAAACAAACTAAAACTTAACTAAACTAATTTTTTTAAATTAACAACTAAACTTTACTTAAAAAATACAAACTTAAGTAAGGGACATTGTACTTCTTACTTTGTTTTTTACATGTGCAATTCAGCGCTTATTGCATAATACAGCAATCCATATTTTAAAACTAAAAGAGCGTATCATGCAATCAAATTAAAATGCAAAGCCACTTTTTTTGAGATATTATAGGGTTACCAGGTAGTCTTAAAAAAAAATACCAGACGCATTTCATTGTGGGGAGGAAGGACCGGCTGGGAGGAAGGGGTGGGGAGCCGGGAAGCAGAGCTGGTGGGGGTGGGGAAGGTCGGGGGCTGGCTGGGAGAAATCGGGGAGGGGCGACGGGAAGCAGAGCTGGTTGGTAGGGGAAGGGGGGAAGGGAGAGGGCAGAGCGGGACTGGCCTGGGAAGATAGGGGGGAAAGGGGGCCAGCCAGCGAGAGTGGGGCTGGCCGAGGGAGCTCAGGAGGAGGAGGAGAGAACTAGCCGCTGGAAGCAGCACTGGTGGTGGGTGCAGCGGGGCTGGCTGGGGAAGATTGGGAGAGGAGGGGATAACTGCCTGCCAGAAGCAGGACTGGAGGTGGGTGCAGCGGGGCTGGTTGGGGAAGATCGGGAGGAAAAATGGGGGAGAACCAACTGGCTGGCCAGGAGGGAGCAGCGGGGAGGACCGTATCAGCCGGTGGGGAGCGGGACTGACCCAGGCAGTGCAGATCCCAGGGTGCTCCCACCCTCCGCACGGTTCAGGGGAAGCGCGAGTCAGTCCGGCTGCAGCTCCACCACGCGCTTGACGAGCGCAGGAACACAGACCGGGCTGCGTCTCCTCCTCACACACAACCAGGGCTCCCAGCACCGATCGTGCCCTGCCTCCCAGCCACTCCCCCCACCAGGCTTCTGGGCTCCCAGTCAGAAAACCACATTGCACATGTCTGGTATTTTCTGGATTTTTTTTACTGGACAGAGCCCCCCCCCCCCCCCAGAATGGACTGTCTGGTAGAAAACTGGACACCTGGAAACTCTAAGACATTAGGGTATGCCTGGGCACACCTGGCACACTCCGTATGCATGCCAGTGGTGGTGTGGATGAAGTGGCACAGCTATGTTGTTTTTAAAGTGCGCAGTGTAGACAGAGCCTATATTCCATTGAGGATACAGGCTTAGTTGCCTAAAAGTTTAGTGTTGCAGCACTGAGCTCAGGAATGTCTAAGGTCTTGTCTACTGTACAAAGATTATCCAAAGTATAGTGTGGCTCCAATTATATCAATACAAAGAGACTTATATTAATATGAACAAGACTATCCTAGGTATAAGATTTTTTGGAGTGAGAAAAATCACACACATGCCAAATGCTCTGCACTGTGGGTAGGGTATAACTTTTCCACAGTTTATAAGGAGGAAAACATTTGTATATCTTTAAAATATTGCGTATGTAATCTGGATACTGTGCGTTTGAGAGAGAGTGCATATTGTATGTGTATGTGGAGTCAATGTGGAGTCAATGTACAGTGGATGTGTTCTTGGGGATGGCAGTTGCTATAAATATTGGCAACTACCCTACAATGTAATTGCATTCTAAATGATATTCTGATCACATTTGTGTTAATGTATGTTTTATACACTAGGTGCCCTATACACATCATTACTTTGCACTTCACACCCTCTCCTCTACAAATGAAGTGATTTGTTTTCCACATTAGTAAATCAGCAGGTGGAATGCTATTGTAAATCAAATTCCTTTAATGTTTTTATTATACATGTGATGCTCAATACTATTGTTGAATAAGAGGAAAAAAAGTAAAAGCAGGATGTCGGTAGATTTTGGTGCCCAGCCCTGAAATCCTATTGCACACGTACCTAACAAACTCAGCCACTCCAAGTGCACCAGACTAACACACCTTCTTGCACTCCAATACAACACCACCTCAGAAAGGCTAACCTGACACCTCGGGCCTGTTGAATCCAGTGAGTTTTTACGTTGGGATCCCAATTATTCGGATGGACCAGGAGAAGCTGCCAAAGTTTTAAGCTTAGGCCGGAGAACAAGGTGTGCAGCCAAAAACCAGCGCCAGGTGCCATTTGTATTTGCAGCTTTTTTGTACCAGAATGGGTTGGGGTCCAGTTTGGGGCAACAGAGGTCTCGTTCTCTGTTTTGACAGTTTCTGGTGTGGGGCCGAATCTGACCGAAAGAAAACCTCGGGGTTAACGAGGCTGTTGCGCTGGGACGCGGCAGGATCTGGCGTTTCGGGGGTGAGCGCAACAGGAGCAGCTAGACCTCCAGGTGGCAGAACGGGGGGTGAGTGAGGTAACGTGGAGCGAGTGGCAGGGGCCAGGCGCTGCAGGGCTCTGCCGCTGCGGGTCTGCGCTCCTGTGGCACAACAGGGGGCAGCCGCACGGGCGCTCTGCTTAGAGCCGCAGGGAAGGGAGCCGACAGAGGGCACGTGCCCGCTTTTCTAGCGCCTCCCGGGCTCAGGGGAGGGTTTTGACTGTCCGAGGGGGGGGGGGAGCGCTGGGGCGCGCAATAATACGCGCCCACGTGGGAGGGGTAAAGTCTGGCTGGAGTTCCCGTGTCCAGCAGCGGGGCTCGGGCAGCCTCCGGAGCGGGGCTCGCCCCGGGAAGGGGCAGGCTCAGCCCTGGCGGGAGGCGCTCTGTCCGCAGTGGAGGTGCGCACCGCCCAGCCCAGCTGGGGCTGGGGCTCGGCTAAGGGGCCGGGGAGAGCCAATGGGGCGAGCGCCTCTGCGTCCCTCGCCCCGCCCACCTCTCCCTGCGCATCTTCCCGGAGCAGTGCCGAGCCGCTGGGCTGCGGACGGGCAGGGAGAGCAGCGCCGCGTCGGAACCCGCTCGGACCCAGGTAGGTCTGCCCGGCCCGCGGCGTTGCCTTGCCAGCCGGGCCGCCCCTTCCCGCTCCCCTCGCCTGCCCCAAACTTCCAGCCGGCTCCTCGGCTGCTGCCCCCCGCCCTGGAATCCCGCCCGGAGCCACCGAGCAAGTCAACTTTGTCCGGGCCTCTGGGCTGCGCCCGCTGCAGTCCCCGGCCGGAGCTGGCTCTCCAAGTTCCCGTCTAGTTTGCGGGGCTGCGCTGGGTGTCGCCCGGTCCTCGGTGCATGGGGACTAGGCAGCCCCCCGGGAAGGGGCTCCTTGTGCTGGGAGATTCCCTCCCCGTCAGCCTGTCCAGGTAAGGGCTGGCCCGGTAAGACGCCGCTACTCCACTGAAGTCCCCTTGCACACGAGAAACGGGCTGGTTTGTACTTGGGGTCAGTAGCGCGCTGGGCTGGACTGAGGATTCTCTGCCCTCTGGAGGAAGAAACGCCTGTTGGAGCCGGTGGCAGTTCTGGGGATCGCTCCCGTCTGATCTAGGGCGGGGGAGGCTGGGGCGCAGCGACTGAGTTTCACTGCGGGGTCGTGCGCTGCGAATGGGGAGGGCTAGTGGCTTGTCCAGCGCAGATCGATAGGGACCTCGCCGAATCCCTTTCGCATTGCGGAGCTCAGGCAGGAGGCAAAAAGTAAAGTAGCGATAAGTAGCCTTCAATCATAACAGGAGACTGGCTAAGTGGATGTGAAACGGCTCCCGTGCGCGGGTGCCAGGCTCAAATCAGACTTGCTAAATGGGAGATACACTCCCTCGTTGGACCTGATGGCAATTTTTTAAAGCCCCTCCCTCTGAGAGAGAAGAATTTTTCAACGAGAAAACGAAAATCCTCCAGCTCGCTTTCAGAACTGTTTTCCAGAGATCATAGCCCCATTCGACACTGTTTATCCTTTGCCTAGTGCAAAACACAACTGCGGATTGCTCTCTGTGAGCTATGGTCTTAAACAGAATATCAATGATATCTATTGGGGAGGTGTACTTCGAGCCTTGCATAGCAGGAATATATCGATCCCATTAGCAGAATTTGCAGATCTACCAACAGATCCTTTTTAGCACAGTGTTTTCCCCAGAATGGAAGCTCTTTCTTAAGCTTCTATCAGTAAGAAGTTAGAAGATGGAATAAGTGTTAGAGTAACTTTTAAATAAGTGCAATAAAATCTGAGTGTATCTATTGTTAAGCAGCAGTTCACTGTGTATAGCCATGAACCCTTTTTTGTGTGTGACTAGTGATTCTGGGCCATTAATTCTTATTTTAGCCATTTTCCTTGATCATGATCACAATATTATAAGCAAATGTATTGGTGTTTTATAATAAACTAGAGTTGAATCATTTGTGGTTTTAGCAATAACTGGCCAACTTTCCTACAGCAAGGATGGCAAGAAACAGCTGGTTTTACACCTTTGTTACAGAAGTGTGTTGCCAGTTTGTCACCAAAGCTGCAGCAAGTTATTACTTATGAGAACAGAGAGATCTAGGAAGATGTCTCTCTTCTCCTTCCTAAGGCCCATGGTTGAACTGAATTGTATGTGGGGGAAATGAAACAATATTGGCAAATGCTGAAAAACCTCAATTTTGAATATTTTCCAGATTCTGTGTATAAACTTCTAGTAAAGCAGGGAGGGGTTTAAGCAGGATGTTGTGTCCTCAAAATATTTCTATAAAATCTGGTGTTACATTTAATTTTTCATAGCTGAACAAGCAGAAAGGAATTCTAACACTTAATTTGAGAGTGAAGAACAATTTAAAACCTACTTAAGTACAATCTAATAAGTATATTGATAATTTAGGATGTAAAGCAGGTTCTAAAAGCCAGTGAGCAACTTTAAGCACAAGAACATCAGCAGCCCTTCAACAAGGTGTCCTTGTACAAGGAGAAGAAGGGGAATAAGAAGGGATCAGATTCTGCTTTCTCCCAGAGTAACTCCATTAAAGTCAATATTTATTCTAGATTTATGTGAGATCAGAATTTGTCTTTTGCACCAAAAATAGGTAATCCTACATCAAGAAACATTCCCTCTGTGACCACTCCAGACACACATCAGAACTTCTCAAGGGAAGAATAAAACAATAAATCAAAAGCCAGAGTGAATAATAAATCACGCAATCAAGATAACCCTAATCATTTAATTATAGTTTCCAGAGAATAATGCTAACAGTCAAGTCAGGAAGTTCACATCAACACTGGTGGCTTGATTCAGCTCTGATGGAATGAATGTTACAGAATCCCAAATCCTCAAGGGTATTTAGACTCAACCTCCACTGATTTCCTAAATACGTTTGAGGATGTGGGCCACTATTCCCTGGAAGAAAATGTCTCCCTGGACTTGAGATGCAGCTACACAATGCATCTCAAACCCCTGTTCCATCAGGGAACATGAAAGAGGTTGGGGGAGGTGCAAAGGCCAAGTTCATTGATATGCTGATTCAGCATATTTCCTTGATAGGGAGCATCACTGGCAGAAGCTATGTATGGAAATGTTCCAGAGTGCCTGGGTGAAATCAGTGTTGGAAACACCATCTGCCTTCTCTCTAGTGTTGCCTGCTAAACTGCAGCTGCCTGCCCTCCACTCTAGTATTGGTTACACTCCTACAAGCCAGCAGAAGTGAATCAAGCTCTCTATACCCAGCCATTTAATTTAATATAAATTAAATATCAGCTAGTAAGGAAATGAGGCAGTTGTGTATTTTTGTTTAATATTATCTTTTGCCCTTCCAAATCTGGATGCTTGCTGGGACTCCAACTGCTGCCTGGCACTGCTCTTTCCTTAGCACAGGAACAGCTGGTCTTCATCTATCCTGACTATGTATAAATCAACCACTCCTCCCTGTTCACTTTCCTCCTTTGAATCTCTCTCTTTTTTTTTTTTTTTTTTTTGGTAAGTTGATCTGCAGCATCCCCTCTGCCTCATGCTTTGCCAGTTGAAGAATGCATCTACCTGACACTGGTCCATTTACATGTCAAAAGACCTACCCAACAGTAATAGTATTAAATACAAAACTCAGATTACCCAAACAGCATTGTTCCCTTACTCTCACAAACTTTAGAGCTGTGGCATATCTCCCAGGGAAATACAATACAGGTTGAATCTCTCTAGTCCCGCACTCTGTGATCCAGCTATATCCATGATCTGGCATGATTTTACTTAGCTGGGTGTGCAGTTGTCATGGGTGTGGCCAACTTTCCCATGGGTCCCATAAAGTTTATTTACAGCCGTTAGTCCTAGTTCTCAGTGGTCTGTGATGTTATTTAGCTTTAATTTACCCCTAAATACCTTCTTAGAGCCCAGTAAGCAGTGGAAATGTTGGTAATGCTTCTAGACAATATTGACCTCCTGTGGTTCTGTAAATTCTTTGGTTAAGCACCGGTCAGGACTTGAGGGTACTGGACTAGAGAGGTTCATTATGTACAGGCAGTCCTCGGGTTACGTACAAGATAGGGACTGTAGGTTTGTCCTTAAGTTGAATCTGTATGTAAGTCAGAACTGGTGTCCAGATTCAGCCGCTGCTGAAACTGATCAGTTTCAACAAGGGCTGAATCTGGACGCCAGTTCTGACTTACATACAGATTCAACTTAAGAACCCCAGGCATCCCCAAGTCAGCTGCTGCTGAAACTGATCAGCGGCTGATTCCAGGAAGCCCGGGGCAGGGGCTTCCTGTAGTCAGCCACTGGTCAGTTTCAGCAGCGGCTGACTTGGGGACGCCTGGGGCAGAGCAGCTGGGGTGCTGCTGGGTTGCTACAGTAGTGCCGCCTCTCCTCGGCGCTACTGGACCAACCCAGCAGCATCCAAGCTGCTCTGCCCCAGGCGTCCTGATTCAGCTGCTGCTGAAACTGACCAGCAGTGGCTGAATCAGGATGCCTGGGGCAGAGCAGCTGGGGTGGTGCCGGGTTGGTCCAGTAGCGCCCAGAGCGGCGCTACAGGACCAACTGGCAGCGCCCCAGCTGCTGTACCACAGGCGTCTGGAGCAAAGCCGCGGAGCCCGGGGGCAGCGGGACAGCCAAGGCATGTCTGGGCTGTCCCGCTGCCCCCGTGCTCCACGGCTTTGCTCCAGACGCCTGTGGGACAGCCCAGACATGCCTTGGCTGTCCTGCTGCCCTCGGACTCCGCGGCTTTGCTCTGCTTTGTTCCCCGTCCCCCTGGTCTGCAGAGCAGAGCAAAGCGGCGGAGCACGCGGGCAGCGGACAGCCCAGACGCGTCTGGGCTGCCCGCGTGCTCCGCCGCTTTGCTTCCTCTCCCTGGTCTGCTGGAGACCAGGGAGACGGGCCCCGTTCGTAACTGCGGATCCGACATAAGTCGGATCCGCTTAACTCGGGGACTGCCTGTACTATAATATTATAAAAAGTTATTCCACTAATGTGGATATTTTCTAGTTCATTTTTCTCATAATCCCATCTTTTTGCTGCTTTTTATTTCTCTCCTTCCATCTCCCATTTTCATTAACTTCTAATTCTGTTCTGTTTTTCACCTTTCCCATCTTCTTTCTTTTTTTGATATTTGTTCACCCATTTCTTTTCTTCCTGTATCTCTTTTCTTTCTTAAAAAAACCAAACCATGTGCTGTCTCTTCCTCTCTATAAAATGTCAAGTATCAGAGGGGTAGCCGTGTTAGTCTGGATCTGCAAAAGCGACAAGGAGTCCTGTGGCACCTTATAGACTAACAGATGTATTGGAGCATAAGCTTTCATGGGCAAAGACCCACTTAGTCAGATGCATGTAGTGGGAATTTCCAGAGGCAGGTATAAATATGCAGGCCAGAATAAGACTAGAGATAACGAGGTTAATTTAGTCAGGGAGGGTGAGGTCCACTTCTGGCAGATGACCTCGGTGCCAAGTCTGCCCACATATCTACACCATTCAACAAACCTCAGTGCCAACTATGCCCACATATTTACACCAGCGACACCATCACAGGACCTAACCAGATCAGCCACACCATGACTGGTTCATTCACCTGAACATCTATCAATGTAATATACTCCATCATGTGCCAGCTATGCACCTCTGCTACATACATCGGCCAGACTGGACAGTCCCTACTTAAAAGAATAAATAGACACAAATCAGATATTAGGAATGGCAATATACAAAAACCTGTAGGAGAACACTATAATCTCCCTGGACACACAGTAGCAGATTTAAAGGTAGCCATCCTGCAGCAAAAAAACTTCAAGACCAGACTTCAAAGAGAAACTGCGGAGCTACAGTTCATCTGCAAATTTGACACCATCAGTTTAGGATTAAACACAGACTGTGAATGGCTGGCCAACTACAAAAGCAGTTTCTCCTCTCTTGGTGTTCACACCTCCAGATCAGCTGCTAGATGTGGGCCTCACCCTTCCTGACTGAATTAACCTTGTTATCTCTAGCCTTATTCTGACCTTCATATTTATACCTGCCTCAGGAAATTTCCACTACATGCATCTGATGAAGTGGGTCTTTGCCCACGAAAGCTTATGCTCCAATTTATCTATTAGACTATAAGGTGCCACAGGACTCCTATAAAATGTGTACATCCCAGTCTGGTTTTTTTAAACAACCAAATCATTAGCTGGTAGAAATGTTTTAAGAATATGTATACACTGTACCTACAAGAGCTCTACTCTTGTAGTGTAGATATCTATATCAGAGAGTAATTATTAACTGTTCACAATCCTGCTGGAAGGGCATAACAAGTGGGGTTCTGCAGGGGTCTGTTTTGGGTCTGGTTCTGTTCAATATCTTCATCAACAATTTAGATATTGGCATAGAGTGTGTTCTTATTAAGTTTTCAGATGATACGAAGCTGGGAGAGGTTGCAACTACTTTGGAGGATAAGGTCATAATTCAAAATGATCTGGACAAACCGGAGAAATGGTCTGAGGTAAATAGGATGAAATTTAATAAAGACAAATGCAAAGTACTCCACTGAGGAAAGAACAATCTGTGTCACCCATACAGAATTCGAAATGACTGTTTAGGAAGGAGTACTGCAGAAAGAGATCTAGGGGTCATAGTGGACCACAAGCTAAATATGAGTCAACAGTGTGACACTCTTGCAAAAAAAGCAAACTTGATTCTGGGATGCATTAACAGGAGTGTTTTGAGCAAGACACGAGAAGTCATTCTTCTGCTCTTCTCTGCACTTATTAGGCCTCAGTTGGAGTACTGTGTCCAGTTCTGGGCACTATATTTAAAGAAAGATGTGGAGAAATTGGTGAAGGTCCAGAGAAGAGCAATAAGAATGATTAAAGGTCTAGGGAGCATGACCTATGAAAGAAGACTGAAAGAATTGGGCTTGTTGGACTGAGAGGGGACATGAAAGTGGTTTTCAGGTATCTAAAAATGTGTCCCAAGGAGAAGGGAGAAAAATTATTCTCCTTGGCCTCTGAGGATAGGACATGAAGCAATGGGCTTAAACTGCAGCAAGGGAGGTTTATGTTGGACATTAGAAAAAACTTCCTAACTGTCAGGGTGGTTAAACACTGGAATAAGTTGCCTTGGGAGGTTGTGGAATCTCCATCTCTGGAGATATTTAGGATCTGGTTAGATAGACATCTATCTGGGATGGTCTATATCAGTGTTTCTGAAATTGAACTGTGGAAACACTTTCAGATACACTTTAACTAGCACCCCAGTTTGTTTATGTACCGGCTCCATGGCCACGGAGCCTTGCGGCTCCCATTGGCTCCATTTCGTCCTTTGCAGCCAAGGGCAGCCGTGGTACTCTTTCAGAAACAGTGGTCTAGATGGTTCTATGATACTATGATCAACAGAAGGGTTTATCTGGTTTCTCTGGGAGGCGTTAGCTAGGTTGATGGAAGTATTTTTATTGACCTGCCTACACCAGAGATTATGTTGCCCTAATTATGTTGTACAGGATACCTTGAGTGACACAGCTACTTCAATCTAATTTTTAAATGTAGACTAGGACCATAGATTTGTTGACTTCTGTGAAGATTCACCAGTTCATGCTACTTGAATAGCTGGTCCATAGTTTATTTTCCTGTTCTCTTCTTCTGACTTCTGTGTCCTTCCCCTTTATTTTTTGCCATGTTCATCATTCTCTCTACTTTTATCTTACTTCCCTCTCCCTTTGATTTTTTCCTTATTTCTCCTCCTCTTGTTCTTTTTTCATATATTCTGTTCTATTTTATTCTGTTAGCTCTTATACTACCCTAGTCTGTTATATTTTGGCACTTTCAGAAGTTAATGTGACTGATATCTGCCATATGTGGTTCATTTTCTCTGTCAGCCTTCCTCAATCAAGGGAATTCTGTGTGCAGTGTGGTGTTTTGGTAGGGCCTTTAAAAATACAGATCTGTCCATACAAGGAAGTGTACCTTATACCTAGAGTTGAAAGTGGCACAGTTTTTGATGGCCCTTAGTTCCTTGAGAGTTTCTTCCACTCTAGAATGCTCCACCTTCCCCAGGAAAGCTCCATCGCCCACACAGATAAGCTTTTAACCTTATGGTAGAGAGTTCCATTGTGCCTGTGGAGTGGAGCTGTTGACTGGTTCTCATTCTGCGATCTTTAGGCAGTCTTCCAGAAATCTTGGGCCCAAGCCATTGAGCGGCTTGATGTTAAGAACGGAGATCTTGAACTTGTTTCAGTAGCCTGTGGTAGGTCTGTGTGGAGCATCGAGGAGACTTTTGAGATACTTGAGTTGCCTGTGTTGCTTGGGAGACATTGACTAGTGTTTCCTCAGGGCTGATAACTTCAGCCCTTCTAGTTCTCCTTGTTCAGCCCTCTCTCTGGTTGCCCCACGTTACACTGTTTGCTACTTCACTGAGTCCTCCTGTTTCTCATTTACTCAGCAGTGTGGTGTAGATTCTCTTTGGCTTTCTCTCAGGTTGTCTCTGCCCCATTCATCTACATATATTCTCCTAGGGCCTCCCAGCGTTCTATGGCCTTCTTCTGACTTCCCATTCTCCATTTTATTTTCTCATTTTCCTCCCCTTTCTGCCCCAGTGGTTTGACTGCAGGTGTCCTGGAGCGAGGCAGCTCCATGTAGATTTGTGTCTCAAAGTGTGAACTCAGGCAATGAGAGCTGCTTGGCCTCAGCAGCTGAAATGTAAATCATCATATAACCATCTGATAGTGTTCCTCCATCATCTATAAGAATATTGCTCCTCACTCCAATCCCTTACAAATTCATTCCTAACCCTAAATAGGGATATAAAATCCTGTTTAATCAGTTAAATGACTAAGCAGGATCCCGGGGCAGGAGCACTGGACCAGCATTACTGGGTAAGCATCACCTGGTAAAGATGATGCTTAACATGTAACCAGGTAAGATGTACCTGTTCACATCCCTAGCTCTAACCCTATTCTTTGCAATATGCAGAATGAATCTTTAAGCTGCAGGGTGGAGTTCTTTTCCATACTTTTTTTTACCCTAGTGGCTCCTCAGTGATTTCAGGATTGCCTGTCTTCTTTTGAACACCTCCCCCGGGCTTGCTTCTGCCAGGTGCCTAAGCCTTCCCCCCCTCTGTTTTACAGAGTTGGAATAGGAGGGTGCAGCTGGAGCTGTCACTTTTCCATCCCTCCAAGAGGGAGCAATTGAGATGTCTCATCCCCTTTCCCCTCACTGAAGGGTTGGGAAAGTGGCATCTCCATTTTCAGCCCATTGTGATGACACCCTTCTACTTCAGTCCTCCCAAACTCATAAGTAGATTAATGCAGGAAGGGAAGCTCTCTCCACCCCAGCCAGTTAAGCAGGAGCATCAAGGGGATGCTCCTGGATGAGTCTGGCATGTCCCTGCAGCCCCCGAGAAGGTCAGAGCAGGAGGTCGTCTCATGCTGGCCTTGCCTGTGGGCACCAGTCCTGCGGCTCCCATTGATCGGTAATGGAGAACCGTGGCCAGTAGAAGCTACGGAGGGAGCAACCAACCAGCACTTCTTACTTAGATCCCCTCTGATATTATGAGAGGAGTTCCCATGAGCTACCATGTACTTTAATACTTGTGTAACAGGGAAGGGGAGATGCTAAGACCCTATTATATATTAAACTCCCCTTTTCCCTGTAATTCAGTGGGACTCTGCTAAAACACAGGCCAGAGTCCTGTCTTTTCAGAAAGCATTAAAGAGAGTTAAATATTGAGGCTATTGTGTATATACAAGCCTGATAAGTAGGTGTTAATGGTGTCAAGCTCAAAGAGAGTATCATACAGTATCTTAGGTCTTGTCTGCAAAATATGGTGCTGCAGTGGCGCAACTGTATTTGTACAGCACGTGTGGGGAAGATGCTCTATGCAGATGGGAGAGATCTTGTCCGTCGGTATAAAGCCACCTCCGTGAGAGACAGTAACGCTGTCTGCTCTGGGGGTTAGGTTGGAATAACTATGTCACTCAGGGCTGTGAACAATCACTTCCCTGAGCAATGTAATTATCTTAATGTGTTGACCTGGCCCTTAATAAGACAAACATTTAATGCACACAGAAAACATAAATTATAGGAAATAAATTTTAAACGATATTTGGAATACGGTGAGTAACTTTTTAAAATGAAAGCTGTTATATCTAACATGTACTGGTGTTCCTTACATTGACTTTTTCCACTTTATTTCTGTTACATTTATTCAAGTACAAGGTTCCGACATAACATTCTAAACTTCTGTACCTAACCATGCATACTGAAACACATTCCTAATCTCTTCTCAGAGCTGATTTCTTAGTGCTTATGGACTGGTGATATGTGTCTCCTAGTCTCTTCAGAGCTTGAGAAGAATTGCAGCAACTCAGTCCCTTCAAATGCTGCTGCAGAGAATGCTGTCAGCAAACAGTCTGGGGATCTTTTCAGCAGCATTCTAGTTCTTGGGTTAATAGCCTGATAGTTCCTTAGTTGCTGGTGAAGCAGAAATCCACAGTTTGCATCCAAAGTGGTGCAGGTATTGAGAACAGTATATAAAATATTAATTCTCTGCTTCATGTTTCTATACTATCCCCCTCAGAGAAATGAGAGCTAGAGCTGCCTCTAGTGGCATTTACTACCCTTCAGATTTCAGCTCAGAAATGTAATGATATCCAAGAAGAGCATGTTGGACAAAGCAACGGGACTTCTGCCATTGATTTCAATGGGAGCAAGATTGGCCCATAATTTGGAATGAGGTTTGGAATAAAATGCATTCAATTAATGTAATATATAATTATCAATGAGAACACAGGTATTTAAGAAAACATGGGATATTTTTCTTTTTTTTAAAGTAATATTTTTCTTTTAAAATATGCTATTGTATCTTTTAAAGCATAACTTTTCTGTTAAAATAACTAGAAATACTACTGAACTAACTAATGATTTTGACACTGCTTTTTAATTTTGTTAAATGCTATTTATTACAACTTTAATGACAATCAGGTAGGACCACAAATTAGGGATTGACTGTGAAAAGGGAAAATCTAATGGTTACGATATCTATGTAAGTAATGCTTCAGAGTTTTAGTTCTAACATAGTGGCTTGCAGTGGATAAGGGTTTCGTCATTGTATAGTAACTGCAGGATTTTTTATGAATAATCTTATGCATAAAAAATGCGGCTTTATAAAATTATCTCCAGCTAAAATGCTCTGTAATTTGCATTTTTATGAATGGTAAAGCTAATCTAATATCTGCAATGAAAAATGTTGCATAACCCAATCTGGGCACTCACTCATTCAAGTGAGAGCTGAGGATGCACAAGAATATAGGGTTGAGGGGGGCCCATATGATATTTTACAGCAGTACCATTTGAAAGGCATAATTAAAGGTATGCCAGTATTTCCACTGTAAACCATTATTTTCAGGGGGTTGTAATTTCCTCTTAATATCTGCTATTCAGGTTAGGAGCAAATATTTTGTCCTACATATTAATAAAAATGCTGTTTGATTTATACAGAGGTGCAGCTCCAAGTAATTAACTTTTTCAGATTGGGGTATTCAACAGCTCAAAGGGGAAAAGGCTGCAAGTCTGACTTTAGTCCACGAAGCTAACAAATGAAAAAAAAATTAAACTGCCCTATTCTGCAAACACTCATTACTATGCAGAGCACTTACCTCTGTCATATCATAGAGCCAGCCCCTCTTAGGGTTGCTCTTAAGTGGTTGGGGTTAGAATCAAGGTCCTGCCTCTTTACTGTCAGGCTCAGATCCAACAGGGCATTAAAGTATGTATTTTACTTTAAGCATGGAATGCTTTCATTGTCTGTAAAGGGACTGCAGAGGAGCTTAGAGTTAAGCATGTGCTTCATCCAGCTCCCATGAAAATCAATGGAAAGACTCCAAGGCCCTGATCCAGCTCCCAGTGAATTCTTCTATTGATTTCAGGTGAAGTTGGATTGAGCCCCTGTTGGCTTCTTCAATGAGAGCTGAATCTAGCCTAGTGGTTCTCAAACAGTGTGTTGCAGCCCTCAGCAGATGGATTGTGGCACTCGCCAGTGTGCAGAAGATGCCATTTTGCTCTGCAGTGTGACCTCACATGTCCAGTGTGTACAAGGTCATGATGCACGGAGGACACCATTTTGTAGAGCAAAGTGGCATCCTTTGTGGGACACGACCTTGCAGGTAACTTGGGTATAGGGAGGTCATGTTGTGCAGAGGATGCCAATTTGCTCTTGAAAATAGGTACTCTATTCTGCCTGGGAGGAAATAATTCATTAAAATGGGATTATGCCAGTGAAAAGTTTTGAGAGCTGCTTGTCTAGTCCTAAGCACTTTGCTGGATCAGAACCTAAGGGAACAATTATAGGCTCCCACAAGTGCAAGGACTGCATTTGTGGCAGGCTCTCAAACAGCTTGTGTAAGCCAGAGGAAGCTTTCTGGACCCTGTCCCTCATGTGTGAGTTAAGGACAATCTAGCCCTTTGCATGGTGAATATTGTAATGGACTGTTAGATCTTGGATGTTTTAATTCACTCCACGCTGAAACTTGGCAAAGCACTCTCAGCCTGTCAGCATTTTTATTTAAATATATTTGGCCATGTTCTGATTTGAATGTATCAAAAACAAAAGAAACAAAAACCAACCAAAAGACTACTTTCAGTTGGCCTCTCCTTCTTCCCCTTTGCTTGTCCTCCCCCAACACCGCAGCATGTCCTAGTGGGGGGGAAAAGAAAAGTGGGGGAAAAAGAAAAGCACTTTAATTTTTGTAGCTAGATAGTATTTTGTTTCAACTGGCATTTAGTGCTATTTTTTTATTTGTTTTTAAACAGCTAATTATAAATGGAAACTACCCAGCTTAAAAAACACACACCAAAAACAACAACAAAAGCACATTGGTCTTAAAAATGTTTCCTACAATTCTGGTTCTAGAGTGTTCCCCGTTTTGAAGCATAGGAAACATCTCTCTGAAGTTAAACTGGACTTAAGCCCTGAACCTTTACACTTGTGTGTGTTTAACTTTACACATTGGAGATGGTCCACTGTGGGACCAAAGTGTGCTCCCTGTAACCCAAAAGGTTGCAATAACTGAAAGAATTTAGAGAATATTTTCCTTTATATCTATTTTTTGCTCCTTTCTGCATTTGATAGCGCTGTGTCCCTTCTATAGTCAGGCTTTCTGGTGCTGCATCAGGGTCTGCTAATGTAACACCAGTAGGCAAAACTGCACCTAGGACCTCTGGAGCTTAGTGCATGAGCCTGTACTACATGAGCTAAAAGCCAGCTCGCAGTCAGCTAAGGCTGTAGAGTTGCCTCGTTATTCTTTCTGTAAGTGGTCTCAGTGCCACTAGTCAAGACATTTCTCCACACACACGAGGTATGTGGCTTGCACTAGCATGGATGCCTCTCACTGTGTGAAGTCCCCTTCAAGCCAATGGGGCTCTATGTGCAGGACCAGCATTTCTTAAACTGGAGCCTGCAGATTCTCAGGAGTCTGTGAGGGAATTCAAGGGGTCTGTGAGCCTCGTTGATCAACTCCTTTCCTTCTCCCATTCCCAGTGTCTGTTGGGGCTGAGGGCTAAGGCAGGCTTACTTGCCCTAGTTCCGCATGGCTCCCAGAAATGGCCATCACATGCCTGCGGGTCCTAGGCATGTGGGTGATCAGGGAGGCTCCATGTGCTGTCTCTGCCTGAGTGCTGGCTCTGCAGTTCCTATTGGCCAGGGACCATGATAAGCGGGACCTGCGAGGGTGGAGCCTGCCAGCACAAGGGCAACACACAGAACTTCTGGCTGTCCAAACATGTAGGGGGTATAAGCTGCTTCCTGGGAGCCATGGTAAGCACCCTGAGTCCCCTGCAACACCCCAAACCCCTCATCTCCCTCCCCATCCCAAGGTCTGCACCCCCAGCTGGAGCTCTCATTCCCCCTCTTTGCCCTAGCCGGGTGAAAGTGAGCGAGGGTGGGAGAAAGTGAGTGACAGAGGTAGAGGGGATGGAGCAAATGAGGAGTGGGGCCTTGGAGAAGGGAAGTGGCAGGGCAGGGGGTGTCCCCCCGAAAAGTAAAATGGGGGTCATCGGGTTGCTAAACCATGTTTTGAAAACCACTGGACTAGACAGAAGTAGTGTGGCAAAACCTAATGCACATGCTTGGCTTTAAGCACATGGTAGTCATAATGAAGTCACACTATTAGTGCTTGAAGTTAAGCACAGGCACAGGTAAAATCTGGCCCTGCTGAAGTCAATGACAAAACTCCCATTAGCTTAGCGGGGTCAGGTTTTCACAAGATTGTCTACGCTGCTCTCTACTTTGGACTATGGAAGTGCTAATCATAGAATCATAGCATCATAGAATACTAGGACTGGAAGGGACCTCGAGAGATCATAGAGTCCAGTCCCCTGCCCTCATGGCAGGACCAAATACTGTCTAGACCATCCCTGATAGACATTTATCTAACCTACTCTTACATATCTCCAGAGATGGAGATTCCACAACCTCCCTGGGCAATTTATTCCAGTGTTTAACTACCCTGACAGTTAGGAACTTTTTCCTTATGTCCAACCTAAACCTCCCTTGCTGCAGTTTAAGCCCATTGCTTCTTGTTCTATCCCCAGAGGGCAAGATGAACAAGTTTTCTCCATCCTTCTTAAGACACCCTTTTAGCAGAGCACACAAGTGCTGAACTATAACTCCCCTGCCATGTAATCTGAAGAAGACTATTGATAGTGCTGACTGGGAACCTTTTACTCGGGGCCTTGGCATTCACATAGGGGAGTTACCGTGCAGCACTTTGGTGCATATTGTTCTTCATCTCCTTGTAGTCGGAGCTACAGGTCAGTGCAGACAAGGCCTTAGAGTCACAGGATGGTGACTTCATTGTTTGTTTGTTTTTTCTCTGATTGTTTTGTGTCTTTAAAAAAATTAGGAAAATGTAAAACCAAAACCAATGGAGTTGTAGTACCAACTCCTTTGAACTTGCATTTGAATCAGTATAAGTTTCACTTCTGTGTTCCTTTAAGGCTTTAGTCTTTTTCCAGTTGAAGTCAATGACAAACTTCACATTGACTTCAAAGGGAACAGCATTGGTGGTTTGGTAGTTGGAGCAGCACTGTAAGTTTGGGATTTGGTATTTCTGCACGGGTACGTCTACACAGCAGGGATAAATTCAAGTTAAGCTATGCAACTTCAGCTACGTCAATTGTGTAGCTTACATTGAAATAGCGTAATTTGTCTTTGAGCTGTCTAGGCAGCCGGGAGTCGAAGGAAGAACATTCCTGCATCGACTTTCCTTACTCCTCATGAAATGAGGATTACCATGAGTCAGAGTAAGAAATCCTCCAGCTCGACATTATGTCAAGATAAAGGCTTGTAGCGTAGATGCTCACTATGTTGCTTCAGAATAATGCTGTTGTGTATTCATACCCTATATGTGTATTTTATACCTGTTGCCATTACCAGAATAGTACCCATTCATATAGAACCTTTCCCTAGAATAGATTAAAAAAAAAGTACCATTACAATTTGTTGTGCCATTGTGCTGCATCGTCCTGCATTTTAAAATGTATTAATAGCTACTTAATTCTGCTCACAAAGATGATACATGATAATGCTAAAGGAGTTGGTGAGATGTATTGCACCAATGTTTAGTAATAGTATTTAATAAAGTACTTATTTGCAGTCAATTCCTTTTCTTTATTAGTTATGATTAAAGTTGGGATCATGCATAAAAATGTCTGAATATTCATCTGAATAAAACATTCAGTTGTTTCATCTGTGTTCATATTCTTTTACTGTTTATGATCCACAGATATTCTTGCAAAGGCTTTTTCTGGCTGAATGTTTGTGGGAACAGTAATGTTTAAATGCGCAGCAGGAATATTCAAGGAAACCTATTTCTGCTTCGTGAGGAGACCAAAGAACTAAATGCCTTCCTCGAAAGCTGGGGTAGATATTGGAGGACAGTGGTCTCAAAAATAGTAATGGTGAATAGGTGACCCATTGAGCTCTCAGATCCAAAAAGCTCAATAGGGATGGGTTTCACTTATCTTCTGAACCCTAGAAGTGAAAAATTGACTTTTGTGGATCTAAACAGGCTTCCAAATTTGGAGTCATTTGAATATGAAAGTCTGGTTCAGTCCTGTCTCTAGTACTTCCCCTGTAGTTACTCAAAAAATCCTTAAAGCATCACATTTTTGCTTAGTTTCATAGAAACAGTTTACAGTATCTATCTGTATTTTTGCTGTGCAAGAACCTCTATAAACATCTTGGAGATTTAGGACTTGGCTAAAAAACCACAACAGTGTTATTACTTCCAGCAGTAAACATCTTTCAAAATATCCCAAAATCCCATATAACTTCAGGTGCTCAAACTGCAAAGTACAATTAGCTATATAGCAAAGGAGGGTACTCTGCGCAATTTGAAGAAGTCTGATTTGTACTATGCCTCCTCAGTGATACAATCTCATTTTCATGGTACTCTTTAAATGTTCTCTTTCTACATATGCACACCCAAGCATGATTCTAGAGGATTTTAATGAATGAAGCACAAACAGCTGTGGCAATATTTGCATGACAAGAGAAGTAAGCTCTCAATCAACCAAGTCCCATGACATCTCAAGCTTTACAGGATTAAAAACTATCAATCCCTTGAATTTCACTTGGAAACTTATTTGCAGCCAGTTCAGATTCCAGAACACTGTTTAATAACGTGCTTTCTGTGGCTGCATCTATGTTTGGAATGTAGTACCCACTTTCCAGTGAAAGCAACTGTGTCAATGCAAGTGTAGACAAGGTTTAGCTACGTTCAGTATGTCAGAACAGATTTGTAACTTGACAAAGCAAGTTTTTGTGACATGGTGTTGAAAACACAAGTTTGGGTTGTATATTTGGAGACTTCACTTCCACTCCTATTCATCTGATGAAGTGGGTTTTATCCAGGAAACCTTATGTCCTAATCAGGGGCAGATGACAATCTTGCGGGGCCCAGGGCAGCACAATTTCGCGGGCCCCCCCCCCCTTTGACATGGCGCATGCGTGGTGGCGCCATGGTGCATACGTGGGGCTTTTGAAGCATGGGGCCTGGGACGGCCGCCCCGCTCACCCTGCCCTATATCCGCCCCTGGTCCTAATGAATCTGTTAGTCACTAAGGGCATGTCACCACTGGGGAGTTATTTTGAAAAAACAAAGCAAGCATCCACACCACTACCAAGCCTGTTATTTTGAAATAATGGCCTTGTTATTTTGAAATAATAACTTCTGCTTGAAAGAGGAATAAGCTCATTTCATAATAGTTTTTTTCATGAATTATTATTTCAAAATAACTTATTTCGAAATAACCTGGTAGTGTAGACACACATCTACACTGCAGAGCTATTTCAGGATACAGGAAATATCCCAAAATAACTATTCCACGTCTATTGAAGCAGACTGTTATTTTGAAATAGATTTTGAAATAATGGGCAGCTTATTCTGATATCCTGGGCAATTTTGGAATTGCGAGTTATTTCAAAATTTGGTGCTGTGTAAACAGTGCCAAATTACGAAATAAACTATTTTAATTTAAGGGTGCTGTGCAGGTGCACCGTCAGGCTATATCTAGACTGCAGGCTTCTTTCGGAAGAGATCTTCTGGAAAAACTTCTTCTGAAAGAGTGCTTCCACACTGCCTAAGTGCATCAAAAAAGGGATCAGCTTTTTCAAAAGATAGCATCCACACTGAATGGGCACTATTTTGCATTTAAGCTGTGATTACTATGGACAGAGTGGCCATCAGGGCACCTGTGCTTTTTTCTCTTTCCTCTTCTTTCAAAAGAACTCCCTCTTTCCCATCCCCACACACCTTTTTCTGAAAGAGCTCTTTCGGAAAAAGGCTTCTTCATTGTAGAAAGAGGTTTACTAATGTCGGAAAAACCCCTCTGTCTTTTTGATATTTTTGTCCCCCTGAAAGAATGAGATTCCAGTGTGGACAAAAGTGAAGCTTTTTCAGAAAAATAGCCATTTTTCCAAAAAAACCTCTGCAGGGTAGACACATCCTCAGAGAAGAAGAAAAGGAATGACTAGAGGACAGGGGAAATTTAGGATTTAAAATGGGAAATAAATTATGTGTACACACGTAGGTAGTTGTCTCAAAGGCTGGGTGGAGGAATGGATTACAAATATGAAAGATGTAAATTTCAAGGAGAGAAAGGAACAGTTAGCAGCATCAGTGTTATAACTAGGAGTAATGGGATGAAAATACAAAAGGGAAAATTTTGCACTAAATATCAGGAATATTCTGGCATGCATGGATTGTAAAATTTATTTCACACATTCGTTTGGGCACAATGCAAAATTTTGTGGTTATCTTTTTAAACTAAGTAATGAGAGATCATAGACTTTAAGGATGGAAAATACTTAACAGCTCATCTGGTGTGCAATTCATCATGTGCATAGGGTGACTCTAGGCCTAGGTCCCATTTACACTCTATTTTGAGAGCTCAAGTGGGTCTTAAATGTTACAGAGGCCAATGCATAAGGGTAAATGTCACCCCCAGATGATACTCCTTCCCTTTTTAGGCCTGAGTACTGGTAGGGTGAAAAATAATTTGTGCAGTCTCACCTTTTCAGAAAAGTCTTCCATCTGTTACTCCAAATACTAACTCCTAGAAATCCATTGTACCTCGGGGGAGTGTGAATATTAATATTTCAAAGCTTTTCTGAGTGCTAAATATTTGGCTTTCTTTGCGATGTGATACATAGAGATATTTAAAAAAATATTATATAAGCCTTCCTAGGATTGTTCACAACAAAATTTGTCAGGTCTCCCCCGGAAATCTGTATAGTATGGGGTAAAAGCACACAAGACCAAATTTTATGGTCCATGGCCTGTTTTTCATGGTCGTGAATTTGGAAAGGTCCTAGTCATTCATATCAATTGGACTGCTCATGTGAGTCAGAATTTATTGAATAGGTGCTTTAGGTTTGAGCCTACATTGAAATTCAGTACAGATATCGCATTCCAACTTACTGTAGAAAGTTTCCTCCTTACCAAGTTCTTTCAACTAAAATTTACAATACTCTCATCGAATAGTACATCCTATTTTTAAAATGTGCTTCTGGTAGAAGCTTAGTATCATTAAAACTATCCAAGAAATAAGATTGTTGTCATAAAGTTAGTCTGTGGAGAGACATTTTTCCTTTCTTATCGAACTGTGCTGATGTTGACCTGGACTTAACAATGCACTTGGGTTCTTCCCATCTTCCTGAATCACTCTGTGAAGTGCAGTAATTGGTGCAAAGTAGCTCAAGTAAACTCTTGACATGAAAGGTGTTGTTCAGACAGCATTGTAGTTATTGGTAAATTGGCAAGGATCATGGGTAGGCTTTAAAGCAAAGGTGATTATTTTAACCTGTCTATTCCATTCGGTACAGGGTTATAGTGGTCTTCTATCTGAACACTGAACTTGGAGTTGCTGTATGTATTCTAAACAGAATACAAATGATGGAGCCATCAGAAATTGCATCAGGTGTGTCTCATTAATTAGCATACTGCATATTCTGTCGAGGGTGTCTTTTCATGTTAGACTGTTAACATTGCATTTTTTATCATTGCATAAGTGACATTCAGATAGGTAGTATTGCATCACAGTCATGGGTGTATAAAGTTCAAGAGAAAGCAATTAAAGTAATGGATTATAATCACAATGTACGTCCTGTGATACTGTCTCTAGAGGTGGTAGCATTCTGGTGAGACAACATGCCCTTCACCCACATTTAGCCATATATTCTATAATTGCCAACCAACACAAAACAAAAACTAGTCGATAGATGCTAATATGCAATCTGCAGGAGTTGATATTTATTTAAATAATTTGAATAGATTCCGCAGTCCTTATATTTGTAAAACCTCCTGCTGACTTTATTCAGGCAAAGCATATCCTGAAGAGGACAGAATGGAACTGAAAATGAAATATAGATTTGATCCCAAAACTTATTTACTAAAAGGAGGCTGGATTTAATCCATTTCAGGAGAAATATTGTGCAGTGGTTGTTTTGTTTGCTCATCACAGCAATGCAATATGCTAGATAAAGAATGTCATTGCCAATGGGATTCAGGCCCGTCAATGGGGGTGGGAAGGCAATTTCATAGGGACCTGGAAATTTATAAAGGCCTGGGAGCCCTTGGTCACTGGTGCTGTAGCTCTGCTGAAAAGCATCTTTTGATTGAAAGATGCGTTTGATATGTGCCATGCAAGTTCCAGGATGGGGTTACTCAGCAAGTGGGGGACCAGGGTGGGCCAGCCCAGGACTCCTCCGGGTGAGTGTGTGCTTGGGGGTTTCTTCAGGTATGTGTAGGGGTGGGAGGTCTTGTGGTGCTGGCCAAGGGAAGATCCATTAAGTTTCACCCTGGTGCCCAGCATTGCTGCCAGTGGGAGTGGAATAACTCATAACATAGTTTATAGCTGAGCAGATCATTTAGCTGATGGATTCACCCTCCTCTTCCACTTACAGGATGTCCGCAAACAAAAAGCAGTTTCTTCAAATGTGCTTACTAGTCACATTTGTTTTTTTTATATATATTGCATCACGTGCAGACATATTACTATGAACAATCAATATTTAATATATTAAAACTGAGCTGTGTTGGTGATTGTGATTGGTCACATCAGATACATGCATTTTTGTTCCCTTCCTGGAGGGACATAGGAGGGTTTAAAATAGGTGTAACTGGTGCACTGGTTTTCTGGTAGCCTTAAGCACAAAGGTAAATTTCACCATCATCATATGTGCCTGCTGGTAAATCTGCATTGCAATGTGAGGTGCAATTTCAGCTGAGGCAGACACATCTGATAGCATGGTTAAAGCCAGGTCTTTACTGAGAAGTTATGTTGACCTAAGTTGTCTTGTGCCAACTTATGTCTATACTCAAATTGGCCTCTGGCTGATGTAAGTGCATAGTTACAGCAACACTGTAAAACCACCTTGCCAAATGGCATGGGGCTGTGTGCGACCTGTGTTGGCCCTAACAGACTACTAGCAGCTGTCCCACCATGCCCTGTCCCTGTGACCGTGCCCACTCCATTGTTCAGAGGTGTCAGGGACCATAAGTATCTTAGGAAGAGGCATTTCAGAAATACCTGGGAGGTTTTAATGGAGATGGGGGAGCAAACGTAGTGGTTCTCCTTTCTGTGTGCTACCCAAATGACGATACCAGCCCCACTCACTGGACACAGTGTTGTCTGGAGTAGGCAGGAAGTAAGACTGGAAGTGTAGATGCAGCAGTATGGGGTCGAGCAACATGAGGATGTACCTAGAGCCCCTACCGTGCTTGTAAAGCCTGTGCTGAGGCCAGGCCTGCTGACCTGGGGAGGAAGGGAGCAGTTGCCCTGGGGCCCAACAATTCAAGGGACCTGGGGCTCCCAGCCACTACTCCTGTGGGATGGTGGCAGCCAGAGACTTGGGCCCTTTTCATCGCCACTACAGTGCTGCAACACACGGTCCATACGGGTCTAAGGGCTGGAGGTGGGGTGGGAAGAGGGGGAGCAGAGGGCTGGCTGCTCCCATCCTCGTGCCTTCTACCCAAAGCCCCATTCTTTCTGGGAGCATAAAGCTAGCCCCTCCCCCCACCTTGCGCAGGGGCTCATGCTGGCTGTTGGCTCATCTGGCGGAGGCCTGCCTTGCTGCATTTGCCCTGCTACTTTTAGCCATGCTAGTGCAGTTCAAGATAGCGCAGATAGATCTAACCATGCTGCAATTCCACTTCAGATTGCAGTATAAATATGCCCGTACAGTACATCTACACAGTAGCTTGTACCTTGAAATAAGCTATGCAATTTGAGCTGCACAAATTGCGTAGCTTATTTCTCAGTAGCTTATTTCGAAATTTGGAGCTATCTACACAGAGAAATTTTGAAATAAATCACTATTCTGACATCTTCCTTAATCCTCGTGCAACGAGGTGAACAGAAAGCTGGAATAAGAAGCCCCATTATTTCAAATGTATTTCAAAATAATGGGCTTCTTGTGTAGAGAGCGCAGAATGCTATTTCGGGATAACGGATATTATCTCGAAATAGTGCCGCTGTGTAGACGTACCCTTAATGGAAAGTCCTACATTGCTTAATCTCTTTTATTTACCCAGATCCAAATTGTGGGGCAAGTTTCAATTCTGATGTGAACTTTCTGGTGAAGGTCAAGATTTTAAAAGTGAAGGTGCAGATAGGTGCCTTAAATTAATCCTACATGGTGCCTACCTGTATTTTTAGGTACCTAATAATATTAGAAATCTGGTCCCTTAAGTGCTTTTGGATGCCAAGCTCACTGTATAGTGTGGGTGCTCAGTGTTTTTTTGCAAATCAAGCCTCCTTAATACTTTTCATATTGGGAACCCAAAACCCTGTGACTCCCGAAATCACCATTTTTGAAAATCGTGTCCTTGGGCTTATTTATACTTTTTTTTTTTTTTTTAAAAGTTAGCATCTGATTCTTCTCCCATTGAAGTCACTGGGATATTGCTCTTGACTTCCATGGTAACAGGATCTTCCCCTTTGTTAGTTCTGCTTTTTCAATTCAGCAGAAAAGTACTAGAAATGTGAAGATCTCTTCTCCATTCTGGAGCGAAGGTACACATACATACAAGGATGTATATAGCTGCTGTCTAATTGGCCACAAGATAAAATACTAGAAATGAATAGGTACTTGCTGTGTTTTAAAATATACAGTAATAAAGCACAGTGACACCAATCCAGCCATGAATCTATTTAATCTTTTGCATCCTTTTCTTGTCTTTGAGTGACAGATTGATTAATGCTTACAAAAAATGTACCACCATTGTTGTTTTGGCAAACAGAAGTATACCATTAAAAAAAAGCATGCAGCACTAGATTGTGTTTGTAAGGCATAACCCTGCCTTGAAAGTGTTACAGATCCATGTTATCCTAGAGCGGGTTCTCCAACTTTATTGCACTGTGACCCCTTTTTGACAGCAAAAATTATGACATGACTTTGGCCTTGGACAATGGAGTTCTGACAGACTCCTGTAAGTCTAAGCCAGTCCTGGTTACCCCACTAAAGTTGGGTCTCGTCGAACCTCAGTTTGAAAACTGCTGCTCTAGAGGGAGCACCAGAGGCATTCTGGTTTTGTGAGCTTCAGGAATTCCCCAGTGATGGGGGCAGTGGAAACTGCAACACCCTTTTAAGGCATGCTGTCTACTCCCCCAGCTGGCTGAAGTGTGGAGAGAGTGGAGCCACCTATATTCCCACTCTTCTTTGCTCTTCTTTGGACATAAAGGAACTTACAGGAAGCACTCTGAAACCTGTGAGGTCCCAGACTGCAAAAGCTGTAGAACTGTCCTTAATGCAGGTCATACAGAGGGTAGGGAGAAGATCCTGTAGTCCCCCCCATACTGCACGGGAAACCATCTACTTCAAGACAGACCCAAGAAAACCAACAATAGAATACCACTTGTCATCACCTACAACCCCCAATTTAAACCTGTCCAACACATTATCAATAAACTACAGCCTATATTGGAACAGGATACCATACTCAAAGAGGCTCTGGGAGACAGACCCATAGTCTCCTATAGACAACCACCTAACCTCAAGATGATTCTTACCAACCACCACAGGACATCCCACACTAATACCAACCCTGGTACCTTCCCTTGCAACAAACCCCGTTGCCAGCTTTGTCCACATATTCATTCTGCTGATACCATTATTGGACCTAACCAAGTGAGTTATAAGATCAAGAACACACATTCCTGCGCATCCAGAAATATAATCTATGCTATCATGTGCCGAAAGTGTCAGTCTGCTATGTACATTGGACAAACATCTCAGACACTTCGCCAAAGGATTAATGCCCACAAAACAGATATCAGACAAGATGACAAAGAGAAAACAGTTTCTTGCCATTTTAACCAGAAAGGACACTCTCTCAATGACTTAACCACCTGCATTCTGCTACAAAGACCTTTTACATCTGCACTTGAAAGGGAATCCTCTGAACTGTCATTCATGTTAAAATTCGACACTTTCCAAAAAGTTCAAATGTTTGTTGAGTCCTATCTCACCCATTATCAAGATAGTTTCCCCAATTATCACATCTAATACCATTAACTCACAAACATCCCACTCTCCCTACCTCTAATATCAATTCACAGACACTTACCTTCCTTCCTCCCCCCCCCCCCCCCGCATCCCCCTCCTGTTCTGCAATGTGATTTGTCCTTTTCATATTTGTTCATTTTTTTTAATTGTATCCTTTGGTATATATGGTTGTGACTACTTTCTTCCACTATTTGATCTGAGGAAGTGGGTCTGGCCCACGAAAGCTCATCATCTAATAAACCATCTTGTTAGTCTTTAAAGTGCTACATTGTCCTGCATTTTGCTTCACAAGACAGGTTTTCCATTCCTCGGATCATCCTAGTGGCCCTTCTTTGTACCTGTTCCAGTTTGAATTCATCCTTCTTAAACATGGGAGACCAGAACTGCACACAGTATTCCAAATGGGGTCTCACCAGTGCCTTGTATAATGGCACCTCCTTATCCCTACTGGAAATACCTTGCCTAATACATCCCAAGATTGTATTTGCCTTTTTCACGGCCATGTCACAATGGTGGCTCATGGTCATTCTATAATCAACCAGGACTCTGAGGTCCTTCTCCTCCTCCGTCACTTCCAACTGATGTGTCCCCAGCTTATAACTAAAATTCTTGTTATTAATCCCTAAATGCATAACCTTACACTTCTCACTATTAAATTTCATCCTATTGCTATCACTCCAATTTACAAGATCTTCCTGTATGATATCCCGATCTTTTTCTGAATTGGCAATAGCTCCCAACTTTGTCATCTGCAAATTTTATTAGGACACTTCCACTTTTGGTGCCAAGATCAGCAATAAAAAGATTAAATAAAATTGGCCCCAAAACTGTTCCCTGAGGAACTCCGCTAGTAACCTTCCTCCAACCTGACAGTTCACCTTTCAATATGACCCGCTGTTGTCTCCCCTTTAACCAGTTGCTTATCCACCTCTCAACTTTCATATTACTCCCTATCATTTCCAATTTAACCAATAATTCCCCATGTGGTACTGTATCAAATGCCTTACTAAAGTCGAGGTAGATTAGATCCACTGCATTTCCTTTATCTAAAATATCTGTTACTTTCTCAAAAAAGGAGATCAGGTTGGTTTGGCACGATCTACCTTTTGTAAAACCATGTTGTAATTTGTCCCAATTGCCATTAGCCTCAATGTCTCTAACTACTTTCTCCTTCAAAATTTTTTCCAGGATCTTACATACTACAGATGTCAAACTAACAGGCCTATAGTTACCCAGGTTGCTTTTTTTCCCTTTCTTAAAAATCGGAACTCTATTAGCAATTCTCCAGTCAAATGGTACAACCCCTGAGTTTAGAGATTTATTAAAAATTTGTGCTAATGGACTTGCAAGTTCATGTGCCAGTTCCTTTAATATTCTTGGATGAAGATTATCTGGGCCCTGCGATTTACTCCCATTAAGCTGTTCAAGTTTGGCTTTTACCTCGGATATGGTAATATCTACCTCCATATCTTTAGTCCCATTTGTTAAGTTACCATTATCCCTAAGCTCTTCATTAGCCTCATTAAAGACTGAAGCAAAGTATTTGTTCAAATATTGGGCCATTCCTAGATTATCCTTAACCTCCACTCCATCCTTAGTAATTAGCGGTCCTACTTCTTCTTTTTTTGTTTTTTTCCTATTGGTTTTAATTCCTTTTGCAAGGTCCAACTCTACCTGACTTTTAGCCTTTCTCACTTTGTCCCTACATGCTCTAACCTCAATAAGGTAGTTTTCTTTACTGATCCGTCCCATTTTCCACTCCTTGTATGCTTTCTGCTTTTTCTTAATCACCTCTCTGAGATGCTTGCTCATCCAGCTTGGTCTAACACACCTGCCTATAAATTTTTTCCCTTTTCTAGGGATACCGACTTCTGACAGCTTCTGCAACTTTAACTTAAAATAATTCCAGGCCTCCTCCACTTTAAGGTCCATAATTTCTTTAGTTCAATCAACTTCCCTAATTAATTTCCTTAATTTATTAAAGTTAGCCCTTTTGAAATCAAAAACCCTAGTCTCAGATTTATTTTTGTTTATCCTTCCATTTAATTTGAACTGAATTAGCTCATGATCACTCAAGCCAAGGTTGTCCCCTACAACCATTTCATCTATGAGGTCCTCGCTACTCACCAAAACCAAATCTAAAATAGGATCCCCCCCTTGTTGGTTCAGCAACTACTTGATGAAGGAATTCATCAGCTATCACATCTGGGAAAATCTGAGCCCTATTATTATTACTAGCACTTGTTCTCCAGTCTATATCTGGAAAGTTGAAATCTCCCATGATTACGCAGTTTCCATGAGTATTTACTTCATTAAAAACATTAAAGAGGTCTCTATCCATATCCAAATTGGATCCTGGTGGTCTATAACACACCCCAAGCACTATCCCAGGGGAGGATCTGATAGTTTTCTTTCCCAATGTGATTTTTGCCCAAACAGACTCTGTCTTCTCCATTCCATCACTTTTTTTATTTCTTTACAATCTACCTCATCTTTGATATACAATGCGACTCCACCACCTTTACCCTTATTTCTGTCTTTCCTAAACAGCACATACCCTTCAATACCTGTACTCCAGTCATGCCTAGTATTCCACCATGTTTCTGTTATTCCTATAATATCTGGTTTTACTTCCTGGACCAATAGCTCTAGTTCCTCCTTTTTGTTACCTAGGCTCCTTGCATTGGTGTACAAATATCTTAATTTTTGCTGTTTGGCCTCATTCACATGCTTTACCCAATTTGGCACGGACATTATACTTCCAATATGACCTATTAGACTAGTATCCACCCCACCCTTCCTCATGTTCATTCTCCTACCCCCACCTATATCCTTTCTTACTTTTTCCTCCCTCTCAGTATTAAAATCTGGCGTAGAGATTACCTGGGCATCTCCCAACCATCTCCCCCAAATTCCTAGTTTAAAGCTCTCTTAATCAATTGAGCCAGCCTCCATCCTAGAAGTCTATTTCCCTCCCTACTTAGGTGAAGTCCATCCCTAGAGAACAGTCCTCTGTCCATAAATGCCTCCCAGTGACCATACATCCCAAAGCCCTCCTTATAGCACCACTGCCTAAGCCATCTATTGATCATCCTAGAGAAGGGCAACTAAGATGTGACATGATTATGAACAGGCAGAATCCCACTAAAAATCACCTGAGCCTCAATTTCCTTGAGCATCCTCCCCAGCCTAGCATAGTCTCCCTTAATTCATTCCAGCGAGAATCTAGCCGTATCATTTGTTCCTACATGAAGGATGATCAGTGGATTCCTTCCTGCTCCCTTAATAATCCTCTTCAACCTCAGTTCCACATCTCGTATTTTAGCACCTGGCAGACAGCACACCCTTCTATTCTCTGGATCAGCTCTGGTTACAGGCCTATATATTCTTCTCAATAAGGAGTCCCCAATCACATAGACCTGCCTTTTCCTAGTGACAGTGAAATTCTCTAGTCTATCTCTAGCTTCCTCTGGCTGCAAGTCCTTGCCATTCCTATTTTCCCTTGTAATCCTTTTAACCCATCCTGTATCCTCCTAATGCTCATTATTGGTGTTGTCTCCATTAAGTCTTCCCCTTTATCTATGGGACTAGCCACTCTTCTCTTCTTCCTTACGCTTCCATCTTCATTATCAACCTGCTGTACCCCTTCTTCATTCTCCAGCTCCACATACCTTAATGAACTTTTATAGGCCCATTTGGTGATGACAACTAGAGCTTTGCCAGGTCCCTTTTTGACTTAACATTCTGAACACCTGGCAACCCTGTCCTCAGAATGAGTGTAACTCCTGTTACTAGTCTATTTTGAGAGTGTTCCTATTTGCAGATATATGCAAGATTGTAGTTATGCTATAAATGGAGTGGATAAACCATGTAATCTCTTTGCACCATAATTTCTCATGTATAAAACGGAGATAATGGCCTTCCTTTTTGATCTTTTCTATTTTACAACCTGTTTTTTACTAAGGCCAGTGCTTTAGTACAATTGGGCCATTACTTTGGTTGTACAGTCATTTATCAGTTACTGAAAGCTAACATGTCAATGAGATTTTTAATTTGAAAAGTCATTTGAAGAGCTTTACAATATCATAAATGGAAGAAGCTATTTTCTCACTGAGGAATGTCAGTTTCCTCATTTCTAATACACGAACGAACTGAGGTGTCTGCTGTGTAAAATGCAGAAACAAACCGCTCTGGGGCTACACATCTGCTTTTGTAGAATTGAAGCTACCCATTTATTTGGCTAAATAACTTCTGGTCCTGATCTCATCCCTGATCTCCCCTTCTAGATGTGAGAAATCTTGTTGGTTTCCTTTTGGGTTTGGTGGCACCAGTCATAGGAATTAGGGATAATTAGGCTACATCTACAGTAGTACAGCCTGCAGTGCTTGTGATAGAAATACTCTAAGTTGATCGAAGAGAGCACTCCCATTGGCTTACAGCCTGCTTCTGTGAGAAACCATAGCTATGTTGTTTGTGACAAGCTCTCCCACCAATATAACACTGTCTATATCAACACAGTTATAATTTACATAACTCAAGGGTATGGATTATTCCTATGCATTTAAGGTTTTTAGCATCTGATGCTCAGTTTCTATTTGTGCAATGTGCATGGGAAGGTAACATTTACAAAAAGTGTGATAAGGTAGAACTGAGTTGTGTAGCTGTCTATTAATGCCTTCTACAGCCCTAAACAAAGTGCATGTGGAGGAGAGTGAGGGGAGGTGAACAAGAGGTTAATGGTGCTGAAAACACTATGGGTACGTCTGTATTAGCCCCCTAGTTCGAACTAGGGAGGCTAATGAGAGCGACCGAAATTGCTAATTACTCCTCGTGGAATGAGGTTTAACAGTTAATTCGAACTAAGGGTTTTAGCTCAGAATCCCGCTTCTCTGCCGCGTGTATACACGGGCAGTTACTTCGGGCTAGTCAGTTTCCAAAATGGCGACCGGCCAGGAATATGCTAATCAAGCATGGGATATTTAAATCCCACGCTTTATTAGCAATTTTGGTCACCCTCATTAGCCTTCCTAGTTCGAAGTAGGGAGCTAGTGTAGATGTACCCTATGTAATTTAGACATATAGAGAATAGGCATTTAAAAACACAACTAAGCTGCAAGCTGCAGCATTTCCTGAGCTGTGGATATTTTCTTTTCTTTTTTCCTACCTTTCCAGGAAATAATAAAAGCATCCAAGTGATAAAAATGTACTCAGACAGAAGAACAAGCATGGCTTAACTTCATGTCAACTAGGGGAAATTGCTGCTGCTCTGAACTGTAGGACCTTCTCTGTCATAATGAAAATTAAGTCATTGTCAGTACTGACAGTAAAAAAAAAAACCCAAACATAAGGTCAGACCCTCAACTGGTGCAAATCATCAGAGTGCCATTAAAAATCAATGGAGCTGAACTGAGTTACACCAACAGAGGATCTGGCCAACAGTCTGGTTTAGCCCATGACTGTGGTGATCTATGGTTTATGTAAGGGTGTTACTTCCCACCCAAAACATTTTCAACTGGGAAAATTAAAAATATAAGGGATAAAACTCTCATCCCTAAAAGGCAGAATCAGTGTGTAGCTCTGATTATATCAGGGTTAGCAGTGACTGAGAATTCATCTCTGGGTTAGACAAGTGGAATCCAGAGATGTGTAAGAAGAGGGACTGTAATGTACATTCAACTGTTGCAGGTAGTTCATTCAAGCTGTTGGTGGTGGTAGTGTTAGGGAAATGAGATTAATTGTATTCTTAATGCCTGCACGATACTCTTTTTAAATTCCATACAAATCTCAGCCTGCGTGCCTCCAGAATAGGGCTGGGTATTTGCTTTGCCAGTCATGGAATCCTCCCCTTTCATCCTGTCCATTTAACTGGAATTATAGAAGTAAAATAAACTTCTTTTAAATTCAGCTAGAGGGGGCTGGATAGCTCAGGGGAATTAATCATGGTTTAAATAACTTGGAACCCTTAATTTAAATTATTAATTTAATCTTGTTTTGCATTTATACTTTTTATTTATTTTTCTAAGCAAAGATGCTTTTTCAAGGGTGGTAAGAATTAAAACATGTTGATTTATAACTACAAATAGCTTTTACATGAAAGAAGGTACTTTTTGCTAACCAAGAGGATACACTGTATCTATACAACTTTATTAAAGATTTATATAGCTGAACATACATTTATTTAGATTTCTAAATCCTACATTTTTAAAGTTAGAAAATGAGTGACATACCTTATTTATTAGATGATTACTTTTTTTAACCTGTTATCTTGTCTGAAGCTGCACTTTCATAGAAATTGGAGTTAAAATGTACAAAACTAGCACTTTAAATGTTTGTTATTAAATAAAACTACATAAGAAAATTTGTTTTTCATTTAAATAAACTGATTTATTAAAGGGAGTAGGTGAATTGAACTGATTGTTTCTGATTACTACATCCTTCAAAATTTTAAAAGTAATAGATCTCATTCTCTCACAACTCGTTGTTTCTAGTTTGGAAGAGGAAAATATCCTCCTGCTCTTTCAAGTCGGTGTCTCAAATTCAAATTAACCAGTTTTAGAACTTTAAAACATTGGCAGCAAATATGTGCTGTTAGGATATTAAAAACAGCGAGCAGTCCTGTGGCACCTTAGAGATTAACAAATATATCATGAGCATTTGTGGGTAAAAGCCACTTCATCAGATGAGTTGGAGTGGAAATGTTGGAGTGGAATTGAGTGTTTAAATATTAAATTTTGTGTTTAATTTAAAAGTGTTTACTATAGTAAGTTGTAATTGGTTTAAGACTTGATATAAGTTGTTATAACTTCAAATTTAGATTTAATAGGTTTATTTTTTTAAATGTGCTTAAGCGTTCTGTTTTTTTAATAATACGTCCAGTTTAGCTGGTAATAAATGAAAATTCTTAGGGTTTGTCCACATGGGTGATTGAGTTCACTCCAAATGAGGTTAGTGCTCATTGAAAATACCTGCATACAAACAATACAAATCCTTAGGCCTGATCTAGGGCAGCTGCATGCAAACTGGACTATTCAAGAAAGCCAAACAATTCAGTTAAAATACGTGATATGCATAATAATAAATTAACAAACTATTATCTGCTCTCTTGTGGCATTCAAAGTTCATTGTCTTCCTAAATTTAAATAAATTTAATTGACATACAGGAAATTAACTTCTAATTATCCAAAATCATAAGCTCATAGGGATTTATATTGTCACAGAGGTCAGAAGTCATATAATCACATGGAAAGTCAACAGACAATATTATGCTATATAAAATATCTGCCTTTTGTATCAAGTTAGCCTGAAATTTTGATAATATAATACTTGTGTCTACCTACAGGTACTTCATCTTATTTACTGAAACAAAATATCTCTCAAAGTGCCCTCTCTGCAAACTGCTCTTTCCAGAAATGATACTTCATCACCAGTTTATCAGCGTAACAAGTACACTTGTAGATATGCTGTGGCAAAGTAGGAAGTGCTTCTGGAACTGATAAAATTCTTAAGAAGGAACTTTGCATCACTACAGGTGAGTAGCAAAGCAGGTAGCAAACTTCTTGCTGGAAACTTCATGAATGCAGATATACAAATGTGGGTGAGAGAGATCTTCAAGGGCAGAAAAGGAAAATGAAGAAAAGCTGTTTAAACTAGACTCTTGAAATGTTTTCAGCCAGAAAGTGATAGGAATATAGAATGCTGTTCTAGGGAAGGGTGTAGATTAAGATGTGTTGGCATCATGTAAGAAATAATGCATGCAACTAACATAAAATCATATAAAGAGTGCAAATTATATATAAAAGAATAAGCTACTAAAATCCACATTTTCAAGTGGTTTAAATTGATGTGGCTCACTTGATTTCAAAATTGAATGAATAAATTCTGTTCAACATCTAGCCCTAAATGGTTAAAAGTCTGAGTGCGTTTTTCCTTTAGTCTCAGAATTTTTACATTCATTGTACTTTTCAGAATAAATATTAATTTCGATTTGATAATACCAGAGGATAAGAGTAATAATAAATGAAGAAAGTAAATGAAGATGAATGCTGAACCAGAAACTATTTTATTCAATTTTTCTAACTCTGATTTCATAAATCACCAGACTAACTTAAACCTACTTTAGTGGAAATGTTTAACAGTGATTTTGTCATGTCTTTTTTTTGCTTTTTTTCAATGTAGCCTTTCCACAGTAAATGGAGATTGGAAAATAATTGCTGCAAGAGCAAAGCTGAATTAAATTGTCTAATAATATCTTATGTTCTTTTAGGTGCAATGTAATCTTATGGTTTAGTGCCTTGGAAGCCGGCAACAGAACTACTGTGTTCAAAATGGTTTATGGTGAATTTTTCCATAGACCTGGGAAAGATGAGGAACTTATTCACTTGAATGTGGGTGGCTTTAAGCAGTCAGTCGATCAAAGTACTTTGCTTCGATTTCCTCATACCAGACTTGGAAAACTGCTCAAATGCCATTCTGAAGAGGCTATCCTGGAATTATGTGATGATTACAGCGATGCAGACAAGGAATATTACTTTGATAGGAACCCTTCTTTGTTTAGATATGTTTTGAATTTTTACTATACGGGTAAACTGCATTTCATGGAGGAACTTTGTGTCTTCTCCTTCTGCCAAGAAATAGAATACTGGGGGATCAATGAGCTGTTTATTGATTCTTGCTGTAGCAGTAGGTATCAAGAAAGAAAAGAAGAAGGTCAAGATAAGGACTGGGATCAGAAAAGCAATGAGAGAAGTATAGACTCTTCCAATGAAGAATCATCCATATTTGAGAAAGAGCTGGAGAAATTTGATAAACTGTGGCTTGGTGAAATACGAAAGAAAGTATGGATTAGAATGGAAAATCCTGGGTACTGCTTATCAGCCAAGTTAATTGCAATTTCTTCCCTGAGTGTAGTGCTAGCATCAATTGTAGCCATGTGCATCCACAGCATGCCAGAGTTCCAAAGAAAGGATGCCAATAATAGAGAGATTGAAGACCCTGTTTTGGAAGCTGTGGAGATAGCGTGCATCATCTGGTTCTCCATCGAGTTTGTGATAAGGCTCGCTGTAGCTCCAAGTCAAAAGAAGTTCTGGAAAAACCCTCTGAACATAATTGATTTTGTCTCTGTTATTCCATTTTATGCCACGTTGGCCGTGGACACAAAGGAAGAAGAAAGTCAAGACATTGAGAATATGGGGAAAGTGGTTCAGATCCTACGGCTAATGAGGATATTTCGTATCCTGAAACTAGCAAGGCACTCTGTAGGACTTCGATCATTAGGTGCCACTTTGAGACATAGTTACCATGAAGTTGGACTTTTGCTTTTGTTTCTGTCTGTTGGGATTTCTATATTCTCAGTTTTGGTCTTCTCAGTGGAAAAAGACGATGAAGCATCAGAATTGCACAACATCCCAGTCTGTTGGTGGTGGGCAACGATCAGCATGACTACTGTTGGCTATGGAGACACTTTCCCGGTCACTCTGCTGGGAAAGTTTATTGGTAGCATTTGTATTATCTGTGGAATATTAGTGGTGGCCCTTCCAATCACTATAATTTTCAACAAGTTTTCTAAATACTATCAAAAGCAAAAGGATATTGATATAGACCAATCCAACAATGATCACAAAAAGAAATGTAATGAGCTACCTTATTTTAACATTAGGGATATTTATGCAAAAAGGATGCACTCCTTCATTTCTAGCCTTTCTTCAGTAGGAATTGTAGCCAGTGATCAAGATTCAACAGATGCCTCCAGCATCCAGGATATGGAGGAGGTTTATAACACAACGTCTGTAGAGAATGGTACTGGAAAATGAGTTGAATCATTTTCTCTTTATTTCTCTTTTGGTTAATGCAGATTTATAAACTCCAGTGAATTTAAGAACACTTAATTCTCAGGGTATTTAACTCTCAGCCATATTTGGACATTCTTTCTTTGCTCTCATGTTGTCACACAAGCGTTATTGTTTAGACGAGTCTTAATAATATACCTCATATGGCAATTTAGTTTTCACATGACGCGTGCTATGCATTTTGGGAGTGTGGAGGTGGGGTGGAAAAAGCTAAAAAATGACACAAGTTAAATACAAGTCTAATATTTGTTCTTGCAGCAGTCTGATTTATACAGAATGTGTTTTTGTAATGTACTGCTGTTTAGGTAACTGCAGATTACTACTATATATAAAATATAGCACAACTAAGTGAAGTTTCTACATTCACGTATACTTGCAAAAACTAAAAAGCAATTAAAATACATGCAAAATTATGTTTGCTTGGTAGACATGGAGATTAGTAACCTAATACACTTCCTAATTCAGGATAGGAAATTTATTGGTACATTATATTGTATCTACATGGAAGCATAATATTTATCAATTTCCTTCCAAAATCAGAATGTTTTAGATTTAAAAAAAAAAAATTGTACACAGTGAGGGTGTTTCTCAAGGTTGCCAATTCTGGTTGGACATATTCTTGGAGGTTTCATCACATGACATAATCTTTAATTACAGAATAATTCCTGAAAACTCCAAGAGAATCCTTGTGGGTTGGCATCCCACTATATATGGTTTTGTTCCTTGTGTAGTCAGTGACACCTGTATCCAGTGAGTGGAAAAAGGAGACACAACCCTATAAGGAAGATACTGTATGCATTTCTGAAAGGCCCAGCACAGAAGTCACAGCCCCGGATTGGAAGGGTAGGGTGCTTGTGTCAAGATTTTCAGACCCAACCTTAGGGCTGAGACAGGACGAAGTCTGAAGCAGTACTGGGCTTGGAAGGTTCCACTCCTTAGCTATGGCTGAGCATGGTCCTCTCCCCCAAGAAACAGCAAAAAGGAAGCTGCAGGCAAGAGTGTGGGAGGAGAAAAGAGAAGTATTTTCTAGAGAACCTATGTTCTACAGCAGCAGAAGTAGAATCCACTCCTGAGGATATGTGGCTTTGATTTCTCCCTCTCCCCCAGCCTGACACTAAATAGGCAGGGGCCAGGGCACCAGGGGGTTACAGTCATTGGCCCTAGACTGGGGGGGGGGGAGGTCTGAGGCAAGATCTATCCCAAACTGAGAGATGGGTGTGATGGGAAGTGTTCCAGGGGCATGCAAGAAGCTGGACAGGCTGTCTCACATCACTACAGTTTCAGGGCCCTGGACAGGGACTCCCAACTCTCATCCCCAAGCCAGTCCAGCAGGGCCTCACGCAGAGGGCCTGAACTGAAAGTGAGATTGCAGTGGGAGACCCAGCCCACTGTTGATTAACTCCACCATCCCGTTGCAATATTTTTAAGCCTCTCTTGTGCTCTTTAGTTCCTGGGATGATCTGAGGACAGGAGAGGCCATTGGGATAACATTGGATATGTCTGTACTGAAATCACAGGGTGTGAGTGCCTCTCAACTAGCATTAAATAGCTCGGGTCCCAGAGCAACGAAGCTGAGAGAGGGTGTGCTTCAGTGTGGGCAGTTCAAATCTGCCAGGCTTCAGTGCTTTGATGCATGAGCTTCCTAGATTAAAGCTAGCTCAGGTACATCTGTGGGGTTGTATTCACACGTCATGTTTGCAATGTAGCTGCACCCTTAGAGGGCTCTGGTGGGATAACAGCTTCCCTGGTCTGGTCTATGGGCTGGAGCATGGACCAGGATCTCTGGCCTACTGCATGCTGCAACTGCCTCTGGCATGTCCCTCCCAGCAGGATTTGTGAGGCAGGCCCTCAAAAGTCAGCCTTAAACCAGTCTTCCATGGGGACAGCACTGGAGTAATCCTTCTTCAGAATAGGTGCCTGTGAGGGGAGAGTGTGCAGGGAGGGCCATGCAGAGGAACAGGGAGGAGGTACGAGGGAGGAAGCATGCAGTGTACCTCCTAGGTGCTACCATGAACCACCTATAGGGCTAATATATACCATGCCAGACCTTTAGCCTCTGAGGGAAATCTTTGACGCTGTTGAAGCACCTGGAAATTTTGCACTTGGCTTCAGTGAATCCAGGATTTCACCAAATGATGATGATTTGGGGATCTTACGCCCATTTTTTGTACTCCCTTTCTCCTTAAGTGACTACACAAGGTGCAGGCCCATAGACAATCAGACCCCTTAGCTTGTTCTGTTTCTTTTCCCCTTCCCCTTAAAGGAATACTTCATGTTTATTATTAATTTGGGAGCCAAATCCTGGAGGTATTAGTCTATACTTAGGCAGAATGTTCTCTGAAGTCAATGGGAGTTCAGCGTAAGGATGAAATAAAAACTGAACGCTTGATCTTATTTAGCACTTGCAGAATGCCCCAGAGACCGTGTAACTGGTGGTGTTCATGTACGTGCTAGGATTACTGGAGCTGTATTGATTTAAGGACACAGATCCATTGCTGCTGCTTCTACCCCACATCGTAGGCCACAAGGCAGTGGAGTGAATCCTTGGCCATGCTGTGTGAGAGTATTCTTCCCTCTTAGCTTGTTCAGAGCCCCTCATGCTCAGCCCAGAACAGCTGTGTGGGACTTGTGGAGAGTATTTAAGCTGTGTGGTCAATTCAGAATTTGGCCCATTCTTTATATAGTGTCATAAATGTGCATGTTGCTTCACTGACAGTTAAGACAAGACCAGTTCTTTTAATTATCTCACCAAGAGTAGAACTTAATCTTAAATATGTCTCATTCTTACTGGACAGTTAAGGTTACAAAAATGCTATATTCTACATTGCTGGTTTCATGGACATGGATATTGAACAGAAACCACACAATTTCCAACAGCAAATTATGGAATGCCTGAAGAATCACTTTCTGTAGCATTTACATATAAGTATATGGCATTTCAGCAGAGGGAACCAGATCTAAAATAATGCAAAATGCCATACTTCACGCTAAAGTGCTATTATAACTTTCTTTCCTCAGTGAATGCTAAGAAAATCACCACAGATAGTTGGAAAGAAATATGAAAACATTGTTCTACGCTCTACATAGAAAGCATTATATAAGCACCACTGCTTACATGGCTTTTCCATGCTAAATCTCAGCAACAAGTGAGATAGTATTATCTTGCAGTAAAAGACATTTTAGCGAAAGTTCTTGGTCTGTCCCAGGAAACCTTCTCAAGGCTGTCACAATGCACTTAATTAACTGTCTAACTTCCTTGGAACTATTTTTTTAAATACATGGATGGATTTTAGATGAGGCAGCTCCTTTTGATAGCTATGCTCCAGAAAATGGAAACATATTAATTCATTCAGATTTCATCTACTCTGCATCCTGGAGTGAAATTTTGTCTCCACTAAAGTAAAAAATCCCATTTACTTAAATGGAGATGGGATTTCACCCTTGGTATTTTCTAAAAAGAAATACATTTTATTTTTATCTGGATTTTGTGTTCTGTGTCAAGGGGAGAGAATCAGCAAAACTCCTACTTTAACCACTCCCTGCTTGCTGCCAAGATTGATTATTCATGGACAGGGAGGGTAGGTAGATTGCCAGTTGTAGCTACTGTTTCACTTCTACTCATAAAGAGGTGTGGATTTGGAGATGTCCTTGCAATGGGTTTGGTTTCTGCTTCTTTCCTCTTTCAGCGGAGCCTCACTGTTGTGTTTACTGAAGCACAAGGTGCCAACTTTGGTCATGAAGTGCTGCATGTTGGTGCAAGTTCTTAGCAACTCCACTAGTGTTGGTAGAGATACTCTGGATTACTCAGGTGTAAGTGAGAGCAGAATTTGGCCCCAAGTACATACTGAAAACAGCTTTCCAGATTCCCTGGTAGCAGAGCAGTGAGACTAGCCTTATTGCCCTCACTGAAGCCCTGAAACTATGGCTGGCATTCAGTCCCAGAGAAGGACTGGGGTAATATGTGATTCCTCCCTCTTACTGCATCTGATGCTCACATGTGCCCCTCCCCCCCATCGTAATAGCATCAGGGCTTCCTTCTATTAGTGGTGTTTAGTGCACCAAAGGATTTTTTCTTCCTTGCACTTGGTCTTGACTTACAGTCATATACTATCACTAACAGAAAGTACATCATGTTTACTCCTTGCTTTGCTATTATGTTTCCTGGCTTCACACATTGTTCCCTTTCAAGATATTGCTTAAGGTAAATCATCCAGCTGTTATCTACTGTGGTATCTGAAATATAAGAGAGTAGTGTTAAGATGTGCATTCCAGTTTTTGTTGGAGAGATTGTTTTTCATTATACAAAACAGTGCCTCAGCATGTTATTAGTTTCTGAGTCTTGCTTGCGGGAGCTTTTTCTTTTGAAACTCTGTATTGAACACTGTTGCACAATAACATCCGGATTTATGGAATTATGCCCGAGTGTAATAGACAGATACCCCAATGCCGTGTTCTGTGCTTCCCAGTTTGAATGAATGCCAGTGGGGGGTATGCATCAGAATTTCCTCCCCCAGCCAAACACCTGTGGTGTTTCATTTCATGTCATGCTTATTGCTGCTGCTTTTCATATCAGGAGAAGGAAGAGGCAAAGAAGAAAGTGGGAGAGATCAAGAAAAGAAAGATGGGAACTAGGTAATGAAAAAAGAAGAAAAGTTATGGGCAGGGAGTTTTCTTTTTCCTCTCATCATTTCTCTTGCTCCCTCACTGCTCTTCTTTTATTACTTCTTCTCACCACTCTTAGTGGTGGTTTCTTTTCATTTTGTTTCTTTTGACAATCACAAAATTAGCAGTGTAATTCCTATCCCACAAAGTGTTTCTGCCTGAAATTAGAGTTGCTGCAAACATGTTGACTGGAAATTGAAAGTATAACGACATGGATATGTTAATGTGTAATCTTGCCATATTTTTGAGCTGTGTTTAAGGTTTTTAAAGTAATATCTGTATTGACTTATTGTAAGAAAATCCAAAATGCCACAAGACTCGAGAGGCTGTGTGAGAGTAAACGTGGGCCTAATAAATAGCACACCTAAGTCATCTTAGAATTGTGAATAAAATACTATTCACTGGTTAGCTGAAAATTAGAAGCATACATTATCTCTTCCTAGAAAGCAAGCTTTACAATGATTTCCACACAAACTGACTTCTGTCTGGGAATGCAGGAAGTATTGGAGAGATTTGTCTGGTAAGAGCTGTTTAGCTGCCTACACTGTTCTTAGAACGCTTGACATGATGCTGTTCACTAATGCATATATTCATCCTCTAACAGCTCCAGCAAGTGACAGAAAACTGTTAAGATCTCTCCAGATTCCTTAATGTCCTTGATTTAACTGACAGCATTTGTGAACCCATTAGTGCCTCTTCACAAAAAAAGCCGCTGTCTCAAAACCAAAATAACCACATCTTGGATACACAATTGGTGTGCGATACCAATAACACAGCCTGTGAATATTGTTGTCTAGCATTTTAGCTTTGGCTATGGCTGCTAATGCATAGATTTCCCAAATGTTTAAATTCAGCCAATCAATATATAACAGGCATCATTAAAAACTCAATATTTGTCTCCCCTCTAATTATTATAGAGCTATAGAGTATCTTCTAAATACAGAAAGATGTTGTGGCTAACAGAGGTACCTGGGACAGTGAATGTTAACCCTAATTAAATGAAATGCAAAACTTAAGTTGTGATTTGAACTACAGGCGTGCTTAGGGGAAGTAAGTATATGTCTCTGTATGGACTAATGGGAATTGGGTACGTACCAGTTACCTGCCTCCCTGGGGTACTTCAATGCCACTTGCTATGTAGCATAACTGAGCCAATATAGACTGTGGTAGTAATTTGATCTGGTAAAGGCTATTATTAAATTATTACTATGCTGAAGCAAGGGGAGAACAGAAAGAAATGTTCCTGGAGTGCTGTGACTACTACCACCCATGAATTAATATGACCTTTGTTCTTGATGTAACCCTTCTGCCAGGCCAAGTTAATAGCAGGAAGGGCTGGGTTCAGTACCTAGGGGTCTCCTCCCAACAAGGTAATACAACACCAGCACGAGCCCCCACCCAGTGACCTGGGAAATCTTACATACATCCCTGGACACCTCAAAGAGGCAATTCTTCCCCTCTCGCAAGCACAGAGCCTCGGTATAGCAGCAAATCTTTAATAACATGAGGTAACTGACCTCAGCATTAAATTGGGTAAACACCACAACTCAGATTCATAGACCAAACATGAACAAAGTCCCCTAGCCACGAATCACCCAAAGTCCCCAAAAGTCCAACACCCCAAGGCTGTGTCTAGACTGGCAAGTTTTTCCGCAAAATCAAATGATTTTGCGGAAAAACTGGCCAGCTGTCTACACTGGCCGCTTGAATTTCCGCAAGAACACTGAGGATCGCATGTAAGATACTGTGCTGCTCCCGTTAGGGCAAAAGCCCTCTTTCGCAAATCATTTACACAAGAGGGCCAGTGTAGACAGCACAGTGCTGTTTTCCACAAAAAAGCCCCGATGGCTAAAATGGCGATTGGGGCATTTTTGCGGAAGAGCATGTCGATATTGGCTCCGGACGCTTTTCCGCAAAAAGTGCTTTTGCGGAAAAGCATCCTGCCAATCTAGATGCAATTTTCTGAAAATGCTTTTAACTGAAACCTTTTCCGTTAAAAGCATTTCTGGAAAATCATGCCAGTGTAGACGTAGCCCAAGAGTCTCTTGAGTCTAGCAACCCAAAAATCACCCAAAGTCTGACACCCCAAGGCTGTGTCTACGCTGGTTGGGAGTTCTTGCGCAAGAACACTGATGTTCTAATGTAAGAAATCAGTGCTGCTTGTACAAGAACTATGACACTCCTGCTCAGGAATAAGCCCTCTTGCACAACTGTTCTTGCACAAGAGGCTAGTGTAGACAGGCAACATGAATTTCTTGCACAAGAAAGCCTGATGATTAAAACGGCCATCGGAGCTTTTTTGGGCAAGAGAGTGTCTACACTGGCATGGATGCTTTTGTACAAAAGCATATCTCTTGCATAAAAGCTCATGCTAGTGTAGATGCTCTCTTGTGCAAATACTCTAACGGAAAAAACTCTTGCATTAAAAAGTATTTTTGCAAAATCTTGCCAATGTAGACATAGCCCAAAAGTCTCTGACTCAGGTCAGTGCTGCCCCAGGGTTCAAAAGTTCATCTGGCAGGGTGTTACTGTCCCAACCGGGAGTGGGGTGGGGGTTGATACACCTTACGTGGTCCGCCTCTCCATAGGGTTCTGCTGCCGCCATCAATGCAAGTCACTCCGCCATACTCCACCTGCTGTCCCGTGAGCCGCCTCAGCTGTCCCACAAACTGTTCGTACCCCTGGCTGCCAGCTGCTCGGTCCTGCAGCTGCTCCACTGGTTGCCTGCTGCCGCTCCTTCCAGTCGCCTGCAAGTTGTCCCCGCCAGCTGCTATGTTGGCCACTTGCACTCGCCGGTTGTCCCTGCAAACTGCTCTGCTAGTAGCTCAGCAGTATCGTGTCAGGTTCCCCCACAGCAATAGTGATTTCAGCTCTTCCACAGTATTGCACCAGGCTCCCTTCAGCACACAGTGATTTCAGCTTCTCAGCAAGTTCAGCTCATAATAGAGGAGTCGCAGTGCTACATTCACCCACAGTGAAGTCAGCTCAGTAGCTCACAACTAGACTTCTAATAGAATCCAAATTAGCACTGATATTCCACAATGGAGAGAGGCAGGGATGCAATCAGTGGTGTTTAGGCCCTCAGACAGCACTCCACCACCAGGTACAAAGACCTATCCCCAACCTCTCCTAACTTGACTGGGTTTGGAACCCATGCCCCTTGTCTAGCGAGTGCTACTTAGTTTGTGGCGAATCTCTCTGTCATAAACAGTTCCACTATTCCATTGTCCTTGATTCATATAATCAAAGTAACAACACTTTATCCGCTCTGCCTCAATAACAGAGAGACTGGGGATCCCACAGTGGCCAAAGTGACCATTTGGGCTGCTGTGAGCACATACTAGGTGGGGTGGGTGTGCCTATGCAAATGAGATCAGCCCCTGAAGTCTTTTTGCACCATTCGCCACAATTCACCACCAGATGTCAGGGTAGAGCTTATCCTGACCCTGCTTACATCGAGATACCATCTAGTTCTTTTTGACTACAAAACAGTGCCACAGCATGTCATTAGCTCTTGCTTGCAGGAGTTTTTTCTTTTGAAACTCTGTATTGAACATTGTTTTACAATAACATTCAGCTTTATGGAATTATACCCGAGTATAGTAGACAGATACCCCAATGCCGTGTTCTGTGCTTCCCAGTTTGAATGAATGCCCATGGGAGGTTTGATTACATTTATTAAAAATCAGTGTTGGGGCTAATCCGTGTTCTCACACATTCAAATATAGGCTATTAAAGGACTTTCTGTGCATAAATGGATTTCTGCTAACCCCATCAGCCCTCTCCCCAGAAACCTAGGGAGAAAGTATTTGCAACCTGCCTAGAAAGTGAATACACCAGGGCTCTGATTGTCCAAGAGGAGAGTGCATTCCAAAGCAGAGGATCCCTTATGGAGAACATCTTGCTTCTTGTTTTATACTAAAGGGGATACTGCTGATCTCCAATGGCTGCAGTATGGCACAGGGAGGGAGGTGATCTCTCAGATAACCCAATCCCGACCTATTTATTAACTTCAGGGATTCAAATTGCACATCCTGCATTCCACCTACTGGTCTATTGGATTCCACTCTTATGCCTTCCTCTAAGTGATTTCAAGCAATTGACCCAGGCCATGTCAAGTTTAAACCTACACACTGTAAATAAGTGGCAGGAACAAGCCTGTGTTGGCAATGAGTTAGACAAGGTACCCTGATAGTTATTTTCCATTTAAAATGTCCAGGATTCCTTGACTTCATTAAAAATTGTGTGACATAGTTGTAGTGTGTACTGTTTGATTAATGCAGGAATAATACTTTGGGGGCATATCCTGGCATCAGTTCACCACCTGTGGGCCTGGATTTCCCTGAGAATAGGGAACAGAAGATATCCTGCTGAGCCGCCATAGCAGTGAGAACACATTTTGGATGCTACTGCAGCCTGAAGGCCATGGATGCAACCAACTCCAGTAGGGATGTATGATGAATGTGGCTTTTCATGGTTGCAATTTCATGGGGCAACCCTCCTGCCTGCTAGAGCTCAGTGAACCATGGGAGAGCTATTCCCTGCGGTGCATAGGGAACAAGAGTATACAACCCTGTATGAGGACCACAAATCCTGCCCTGGTGTAGTAGAGCTGCATTAGTTCCTTTGTGGTTAGGCTTCTCCACTGTGGGGGTGGGATGGAAGTGTGTGGAGAAAGGATCCTGCCATAGACAAAAGCCTTTTTGACCTAGAATGGTATCAAGGAACACAGCGAGAACAAGCAGAATGGAGACGTTTATATTTCAGATGCAGAAATGCAGCCATTTGCCACAGTAATTGTGTGTCTGACACAAAATGCTTTTACTGAACCACAATTAGTGAGTGGTAAATAACATTAAACCAAATCCATTCACTGGTATCAAGCATTTTCCTCTCTCTCTCTCTCTCTCCCTCCTGAGAGTAGGTCTTACTTTCTGTCAGACAATGATGATGTATTCTTGTTTCACACTGGCCAAAGCTTTGTGGTCCCTAGAATGTTAAAAGCCAGGTGCAGGTAGTTTTGCTATCTTTGTTTAAGAAAAAAATAAAACCCCAGTAATGCATGATCCTTCTAGCTGTCTACCCCAGTTTCTAGGAGCAGAGGAACTGCCCCTGTGGAACAGTTCAATGGTCCAGCTAGTGCAGGGCAAAACCCTGAGCCGGAAAAAAGCGGCAGCCATGTTCATGCAAATGCCGCGGGGGATATTTAAATCCCCCGTGGCATTTGCAATTCCGAAGTGTCTCATTGGCATCCCTTTTCCAGAAAAGGGTGCCAATGTAGACACAGCCCTTTTGACAATGAGCTAGTGCCCTGAAGAATGGTTGTAGGATTTTATCCTGGCTAGTGGAACTACAGGAGGGCTGCTTACTCATATAAGTATGTGCCTTTTTATTTATTGTCTTCCAGAAGATAAGGTGCTAATATTGCATGTCTGAATTGTGTAACCACTTAGCAAAGCCAGCTGGTAGATAACTAGGTCACATCTTTCAAAGCCAATGATAAAACATTAACTAAATAATTATTAATAAAAACACTGGTGCTCAGTATAAAAGAAAAGCTGCTGGCAACATGTTTCCCGTCAAAGTCCTCAGCTTTGGAATTTGGACCCCTCCTTGACCCACCACACTCTAGATTTGTTAGCCTTCTAGAAGTATGGAACTTTGCCCTTCACACCTTCCTCCTCCCCAATAGCTTCACAGGGAACAGAGAAGGTGGTGATATTGTGTTTTTTGGGGGGGGGGGGGGGAAACGGGGACAGAAGGTGTAAATATCAGTAGAGGGTCTGATTCGATGCACCAGGTAAGGCTGATAAAATAAATAGGATGACATTATTACAAAGAAAAAATAGAAAAAGCATTTTTCATTCTGTTAAAGTAGTTCATTATATTGGTCACATTTTAGTAAAAAAAATTAGCTTCAGTCTTTCAGGTATTTTTTAAGTTTCCACACCTCTACGTAAAAAAACCTTTCATACTGGAAAAAGTATGGCTTCAGCAAAACATTTTTCATCCACAAAACTTTTTCCTCCAGCTCTGAGTAATGTTGATGAACTATTGGTGGCATTTGGTAGGATTTTATTACAATAGAGTTTGTAGTATTGCATATTTCATTTGCCATTATTCAACACACATCATTTTCCTGGGTGATTTTTATATGTTGGTTTACAACATATAAAAGCGGGGGGGATTTAAATCCCCACTTCATTTGCATAAACATGGCTGCCACTTTTTTCCGGCTCGGAGCTTTGCCGGAAAAAAGCACCAGTCTAGACGGGGATCTTTCGGAAAATAAAGATCCCCGTCTAGACTGGTGCTTTTTTCCGGCAAAGCTCCGAGCTGGAAAAAAGCGGTAGCCATGTTTATGCAAATGAAGCGGGGGGGATTTAAATCCCCGCTTCATTTGCATTTGCGATGTGTCTAATTTGCATCCCTTTTACGGAAAAGGGATGCAGTCTAGACACAGCCAAAAAGTATGGAAAGGTGTCATATATGGAGCATCATCACTTTAATAGTTTCACAGTCCTCTGGCATATTTTCGAGAATTCTCTAGGCACTATGAAACCCAGGTTGCGATCCTGGGAATAAACCCCAGGGAATCTTTTTGAATGTTAGCAGCTTTTGTTGTCCATAGAAAAATAATCATTTGAACATAGGCTCCTATTGTAGGCAACTCTCTTAATGTTTTTTCCAGTTTAATACAAATGTGAAATTGGAGAGTCTATGTGGTCCTTGGGGAAAGTTTGTTAGTTTGTTTGCTTGTCTGAATATTATGGTATGGACTATTTTAGGGTTTGTGTACTAAGCTTAGCAGCCTGCTAGCCAAGTGGCCTTGGCAAGGGTTCTAGCCTGTTTGCTTCAATTGATATTCCACTCCTTTGTCAAGGGAACCTAAAAGGATCAACTGTTGGTGAACAGAAGTTAAAAGCTAGTTCTTAGGTGTTCAGAGAAGTTTTGTGATGGAGTTTAGAGCCAGAGTTCTAAATTTAGGCCCCCCAAAAACAAACAGCCCCCTCTGCAAGAGTAAAAATAATACACCCAGAAGTCTGGTGGCAGGTGGGGGAGTTTTCAATTTATTGCACTGACTGCAGCATGTATGATTACTTGCTTTGTGGGAAGATGCCAAATAAATGTATTCAGTACAAGCAGTTTCTGGTCTTCAGAGACCAAGAATGAACTCTTGAGATGAAAGTAGCGGAACTGAAGGAGCTAAGGGAGACAGAGATACATAGACAAGACTTTCTGGGACAAATTAGTGTGATCCTTCCCCAAATATGACAGTCTGGGTGCTACTGAGGAGGATAAAAGTCACAAGAAAAGAGATCATTAAGTTTGAGCTGGAGCAAACAGTCCTATGATTGGGATTCTCCTTCCTGATGATGTCATGGTGTTCTCTCACACAGATAATCTCTCTCTGGGAGAGCGGTCCCCAGTTTTCAGGTAACAGTAATGGGGGATGCAAAGATTAGAAATATAGATAGTTGAGTTTCTAATGACCAGGAGAATCACATAGGCTGTGTCTACACTGGTGGCTTCTTGCGCAAGAACATCTTGCGCAAGGGTTTTTGTGCAAGAACTGTTGCGCAAGAAAATGTCCACACTGCCATATGCAAACTGTGCTTTTGTGCAAGACTTCCCATGCCAGTGTGGACGCTCTCTTGCGCAATAAAGCTCTGATGGCTATTTTAGCTATATGGCTTTCTTGCGCAAGAAATCCCTGCCGAGCGTCCACACTGCCCTCTTGTGCAAGAGCTCCTGCACAAGAGGGGTTACACCTGTTAAAAAAGAGCGTAGCTCTTGTGCAAGAAGCCCTCCCTTACTATGCCGTACTGTAAATTTCCTTCCGTGTGGATGCGCTGCAGATTCTTGCGCAAGAATGGCCATACTTGCACAAGAAGCCACGAGTGTAGACATAGCCATAGTGATTTGCCTTACAGGTAGTAAGGTTGCAATTTCTTGACAAAGCTAGCTAGACAGACATACATGAAGTCTGGGGAGGAGCTGGTGGTCATGGTAAGTTTAGGTAACAACACAGGGAAAAGTAGGTATGAGGTCTGGGAGGCCAAATGTAGACTTCTAGGTAGGAGATTAAAGTTCAGGACACCTATGTTTGTATTCTCTCAAATGTTTCCAGTTCCATATGCAGGACTAGTTAGGCAGCTCAGGGTTTCAATGTGTGGATGAGACAATGGTGCAGGGAGGAGCAATTTGGATTTATTAGAAATTGGGAACTATTTAGGAAAGGAGGAACCTATATGGGAAGGATGAGCTCCACCTAAACCAAACTGGAACCAGACTTGTGGTGCATAAACATAAAAAGGCCATTGGGAAACTTTTAAACTAAGGGTATGTATACACCCAAGTTTTGCTGCCAAAATAGTGAGAGCGTTTACACTGCAATCCAACTTTTGTCAGGAAAAACATGCAGTTTCAGCGACAAAAATCTTCCAACCCCGTGAGACTTTTTTTCCTCCCACCCTTTATTGTCTACAACGACCCAGTGCAAACTCAGCTGTTTGTTTTGTTGAGAGAACTGGTTTCCCACCAGTATCCCAGAATACCTGCCCTCATGACTCTGCTCAGTATTTTGATCTCTGCTGCCCTGCAGGTATGTGCCCCTCCTCTTTTAAGCTCTGGGAAATGTCTGACAGCTGAGTGAGCTGGTCCAGTTCGGTAACAAACAAAGAGCAAAGCATCTGAGTGTTCCTGTTCTGCTCTGCACTAGGAGCACAGCAGCAGGCAGACTGCTGCTGCAGAGGGAGGGCTGGAGAGACTGCTTTGGTGCTTTGACATTCCTCAGCAGGGAGCTCACAGAGCTATTCATGTTGCTCCTACCAACTGAGCATGCGGTGGGAGAATTAGGAAGCAAACCCAAGATGTGCAGGAATCCGCTCTGCCTTTCCATAATATTACTGTGGGATACATATCCACAGTGCATTGCTCACATTGTCGCTGACGGTGCCCCCTATGTGGACATTATCTGTTGACAGAGAGAGCAAATGTGAACACCTTCTGACAATTTTTTGCTTTGTCAACTTTTGCATATTGGCATAAGTTTTGTCAACAAAACTTGGTAGTATAGACATATCCTAAGGTAGAAGGAAAGAAGGTAGGTGCAGAGGTGCACAAGTTCAGACAGAGGCATTCCTTAGTGAAAGGTTTATTAAAGGGAATATGCTATATGCCTTGAAAGAGGAGAGGACTGAAATTGATAAAGTACAGATAGGAACTGAACATAAAAAGTCAAATGAAAAAGAGTCCTATTCAATTGCATCACATGAAGGCAGACAATTAAATATTGACAAATGTTATAAGTGCTTCTATACACATCCTAGAAGTCTAAATACTATGTTGGATGAACATGAGTACCTTGTATTAGATGAGGCCTCACAGAAACTTGATGGAATGATGATAGTCAATACGCTATGGTAATACTAGAGTACAAAATATACAAGAATGACAGAGTGCAGAAGTGGTGGTGGGGAAGTGTCACTATATGTGTGTGTGTGTGGGGGGGGAAGCAGAGGCAAATATAGTTAAAAAACTTAAATGAATCAAAGTGTACATAGAAGCTGTTTGGATAGAAAGTCTGTGCTTGAATAATGAGAATATAGCAATAGGAACATACTATTAGCCACCTAACCTACTTCTATATTCTCATTTTGACATGCTCAGGAAGATTAGAGACGTGACAAAAACAGAATATCTGATAATAATGGTTAATCTATCTCCACATCCACTGGGAATATACCACTTGAGGCCAGTATGCAGAGAGAATTTTTCTAGATACAATTGATAACTGCAGCTTGTGCTGGAACCCACAAAAGAAGAGGCAAATCTTGATTTACTCCTAAGGAGCAAATGCATATAGTTGAACTACTTGGTGGTAGTAGTAACCATAATGTAATTAAACTTAGCATCCTTTTAGGGGGATGAACCCTTCCATGGTAAGGTTTTTTAGTACTTTAACTTCAAGTTTAATACAACAATGAGGAAGCCAATTAAGTGGAAATTAAAAGAACCAGCCATAAGCGTGAAATGCCTGCAAACATCATGGAAACTATTTCAAAATACCGCAATAGAAATAAAAAACTAAACTCAAAGGAAAAAAAAACAAAACAGTGAGAGAACCAAAAATGGCCACCATGGTTAAACAGTTGAGTAAGAGAGGACGTTGAGGGAAAAAGCTGGAATCTGTGCTGCTGCCTACATGCTGTACTCTGGAGGAGCAGCTCAGTTTTAAAGGGCCATAGCCTGTACTATGCATTCATTTACATTCCAGTGCCCAAGGGTGCCTCACTCATCACTAGGACCCTACCAAATTCACAGCTATGAAAAATGTGACACAGTCTGGGGAATCTGGTCTTTTGTGTGCTTTTGAGTTATCCTAGAGAGATTCCTCATGGAGACCGGTATTTCTCAAATAGGGAGTCCTGACCCAAAAGGGAGTTGTAGGAGAGGTAACAAAGAATACGTCTAGACAGCGGTGGTATTTGAGATACGTCCGGTGTCCTGAAAGAGCATTTTCCGTGTCTTAACAGCACTTCCGTTATTTCAAAATGCAATTGCTTGCTTGCTTTTCTGATGTCCCAGTAAACCTTGTTCCATGAGGATTAAGGGACTTGTTGGAATAGTGGTCTATTTCAAAATTAGGTGCTGCGTATGTGGGTGGCATAGTATGATATTTCCATCCTTACTTCTGTGCTGCTGCCTGTAGAGCTGGGCCCTTGGTCAACAGCCACCGTTCTGGCCACCCTTATATCTGCTCTGCTGTCTTCAGAGCTGGGTGGCCAGAGAGTGGTGGCTGCTGACTGAGGGCCCAGCTCTTCAGGCAGCAGCATAGAAGTAAGGGTGGCAATACCATACCATGCCATCCTGACTTCATATGCTGCTGGTGGCAGCTATACCTTCAGAGCTGGGTTCCTGGCCAGCAGCTGCTGCTTTCCAGATGCAGCGCTCTGAAGGCAGCACCACTGCCACCAGCAGCAGTGCAGAAGTATGGGTATCCGTACCACAACTCCCCCTACAATATCCTTGCAGTCCTCCCACAACTCCTTTTTGGGTCAGGACCTCTACAGTCACAACACTGACATTTCAGGTTTAAAGAGATAAAATATTAACATTTATGATTTTTAAAATCCTAGGATAGTGAAATTGTATTGTGAATTTGGTAGGACCCTATTCATTACCCTTGTGGCCTAGTGTGTGTGTGTGTGTGGGGGGGGGGGGATAGAACCAGGTTCCTGTCTCTACCCCCAAGTCTCTGGGCATTCACTGCAAATCTATGGGGCCCCATTCCAAGCAATCCACCCTGAGGAGCATCTCATAGTGTCTTGTTCAGAGTTACGAACATTTCTGAGTTAAGAAGAACCTCCATTCTGGAAATGGCTGTAACTCAGATTCTACTGTGATTGGGCCAAAAAATAACTTGAAGACCAACTAACAAAAGAGACACAAATTAATAGCATTTTAAAAACTATACACCAGAGCCAGCAAGCCTGCCAAACAACTAACAGAGCCACTGGATAATCAAGGTGCTAAAGAAGCCCTCAACTTAGACAAGGCTGTTGTGGTGAAGCTAAATGAATCCTTTGCAACAGTTTTCAAGTTAACACATGGGTGGGTGATTAGCAGCACAGGGGCTGGACACGGTTTGCCAGGGTTTGCTGCTGGCAGGCCACCAGCTGCATTATTTGCATGCACATCCACAGGTATGGCTGCTTGCAGCTCCTAATGGCTCTGGTTCATCATTCCTGGCCAATGGGAGTAGCAGAAAGCAGTGGCCTGGCCCACACCTCTTCCCACAGCTCCCAGTGCAGGGAACAGTGAACCAGGGCCAATGGGAGCTGCAAGTGGCAGTATTTGCAGATATGCAGGTAAGCAAAGTACCTTGTGGTTCATCTGTGGCGAACCCCAGTGAACCATGGCCATGCTGCTTATTGCCTATTCCTGCTGAGGGAGCTTCCCACACCCATACCATTCTTTTTTGGTGACAAAGCTCAGGAGCTATCCCAGGTAGAAGTGTCAGCAGTAATCAACAGGACTAGATGGTATTCAATCAAGGGTTCTGAAGGAGCTCCAGTATGAAATTGCATTATTACTAACTGTGGTATGTGTGTAACCTACCACTTAAATCAATTTCTTTACCCAAAGACTGGAACAGAATTAGCAGGCACATAGATAAACTTTATCTGCTGGGGAAGAGTCAACTGCTTTTGTAAAAGGAAATCATCCCTTACCAATCTATTTGAATTTTTGAAGGTGTCAATAGGTATGTGGACTTGGACTTTCAAAAAGCCTTAGATAAGCTCCCACACCAAAGGCTCTTAAGCAAAACAAGCAGATTTGGCATAGGAGGAAAGGTCCTCTTGTGGATCAGTAACTGGTTAAAAAATAGAAAACCAAGGGTAGGAATGAATGGTCAGTTTTAACAATTGAAAATGGTAAATAGCAGGTCCCCCAAAGCTATGTACTGGGCCCTTTGCTGTCAACATATGATGCAGAAAAGAGCATAAAAACTGAGGACACCAAGTTTGTGGACAATACAAAATTACTCAAGGTAGTTAAATCTAAAGCTGACTGTGATAAGTTTCAAAGCATTCTCAAAAAAACTAACAAAACGGCAAATGAAATTCAGTGCTGATAAATACAAAGTAAGGCATGTTGGAAAAAATAATTCTAACTATAGAGACAAAATGATAGGTTGTGAATTGATATTACCATTTGAGAAAGATCTTGTATTCATGGTGTACTGTTCTCTGAAAACATCTGCTCAGTGTGCAGCAGTAATAAAAACTAACAGAATGTTAGGAACCATTGAGATTGGGATAGATAATAAAGAAAAAGGCATTATATACATCCGTGGTATGCCTACTCCTTGAATATTATGTGCAGTTCTGGTTCTCCATCTCAAAAAAGATATAAAGAAGAACTGGAAAAGGCACAGAACAGGGCAAGTAAAATGATTAGGGATGTCGAATAGCTCCCATAAGAGAAGAAATCGAATAGACTGGATCTGTTCAGCTTAGAAAAGCAACAATAAGAAAGGCTAAAATAGAGGTCTACAAAACTGTGAATAGTGTGGAGAAAATTTATGAGGAAGTGCTATTTACCTCTTCAGATAACAAAAGAACCAGGGGTCACCCAATGAAATTAAAAGGCAGCAGGTTTAAAACAAAGATAGAGACATATTTCTTCATACCACACACAATCAACATGTGGAACTCATTGTCAGTCCAAAGCTATAACCGTCTCAAAAACCAATTAGATAACATCATGAAGGATAGTCCATACATGGCAATTATTGAAGACAGGGACACAACCCCATGCTCTGTGTGCCCCTAAACCATTGACTACCACTAGCTGGAACTAGATGATAGGGGCTTGGATCACTTAATATTTATCCAGTTCTGTTTATTCCCTTTGAAGCATCTGACACTAGCCTCTGTCAGAAGACAGAATACTGAGCTAGATGGGCCATTGCTCTTATGCTGCATATCTATTGTAAAGCTTAATGCATTGTCCTAAGGATTATTTTTTTGGATGATTGATATTGTTCCCATGAGCAGTGTAGGGGTCTTCACAGTTTCCTTTCTGGGAGACAATAGTTGAGTGTGTCCATCAGCCCTGAAAAAAAGATCATGCTCTGTTAAACCAACCCATGCTGACAGATAAAGCCACTGTTAGATCATCACATGTTGCTCAGGATTGCATAACTAAACAGTGTGTCTGAAATATTTTTTAGACCACAGAAGTTAGATGCATAGTATCTTTTGTCATGTAAAAATATGAACACTCAGTCAACTGTGGCAGTGCAGCATATGCTTATAAAATCTTTTAGGCTATGTCTACACTCGTGGCTTCTTGCGCGAGTAATATGCAAATGAGGCTAAGCGTGGAATATCGCCAAGCCTCATTTGCATACTTAATGAGCCACCATTTTTTTAAGAAGAGGCTCTTGTGCAAGGAGCGTCTACACTGCCCCTTCTTGCGCAAGAAAAACCCTCTTGTGCAATGCCGTTACACCTATTACTTTTCAGGAAGAATGGCATTGTGCAAGAGGGTTTTTCTTGCACAAGAAGGGGCAGTGTAGATGCTCCTTCTTGCGCAAGAGCCTCTTCTGAAAAAAATGGCGGCTCATTAGGTATGCAAATGAGGCTCGGTGATATTCCACGCTTAGCCTCATTTGCATATTACTCGCAAGAAGCCGCGAGTGTAGACATAGCCTTAATGTGAAACTGCAGTTGTTAATACCAGTTCTTGCCATGTAGTGTAGAGAACAATCCCTTAAGAAACCCAGAAGTGGCACATGCCAGAAAGTGCAATTGTGTCAGTGCAAGTGTGGTGCATGCATCTGAATCCCTGAATAAACTGCCTTATTTTGTTGGTCATCTTCCTTTCCAAGTGCAAACTAATGATTCTTATCAGCCTCTTGTAACTGTTTAGTTTGTAAGATGCTACTAGACTATTTGTTGTTTTTTAAGTTTTTCCTGTTACAGACTAACTTGGCTACCCCTCTGAAGCTTTTAATTTTTTTTGTAGAAGCTAATGGATTGTGTCTGTGTTAGCTGTTTCTGTGTCTAAGAGCTAAGTAGGGACATTAATTGTAGCTACAAACCTCAGGTACAAACAAGTTTCTAGTGACCAATGTTCCCTCTAATTTTTTCCATCCATTTGTGGAATGAATTTTATGTGCATCAAAACATATGAGGATGTGCGCCAGCAATAGAAACACATGCTGCTGGCTGTGGGTGCTGAGGATACTCTGCTAATCAGCTGGGTGGCATTCGAATCTCTCCTAGATGGCCACCCAAGTGCTCAGCATACAGGGAACATTGTATAGCTTTTTTTTTTTTAGCATGCATGCAATATCTTTGGAAATATTCCAGTGAAACGGAGCACTTATCCACGATTAAGATGTGACATTTTGGGAGAGTGAGGAATTGCTATTCTACCTCTTCCTATAATAGCTGTAATTATTGATTGTACATACAGATCAGGATTGTACTGAGGAACACATCCTAGAGCTCCAAGAGACTCTTCCAACTAACTGGTCAGCAGCAAAACAGTCGAAGGAGGTGAATACTCTGTTTTGAAAAAATTGTGCTTACTGCAAACTTTTTTAGGTAGAAGTAACTTCAGTATGCCATGATCTATCTGGAGCCAAACCAACATGTGAGAATCTAATGAAGACCTCATTCAGCCTCCTGAGAGCAAGCCAAGAACACCTTGAAAATTTTGAAAATGTCCCAGAAATGTTCTGTAACTATGTCAGAGCCAGCCTGCACCACCTGAAACTAGACAAGAATAAGGAACCCACTCCCTAACCTTACAGAGTTATCTAGGTTCATCTTCCATTACTGCAGACCACGCTGACTGACCGGCTATAAAGAAGGTGTAACTTTCCCCATTGTGCAAGAAGTATCTGTATCTAGGGATAACTTAGGATACTTCCATATAACGCCTACACTATTCCCTGCAGCAGTATGATTCTCATTTACTTCCTTTTGTCTCTTGCCTATTGCATTAGTTTGATACTTTCATAGAACTTAGCTTCAACTTGTGTTCTGTTTTCAAAATCAATGCAGATTTCTTTCTACTGCCACTGTAAGCAGCATTATTTTCTGCCTTGGTTTTTGCTGCTTGGACATGATTCTGGATTGATTTGGGTTGATTTAGAGTGTCGAGTTCATTATGAGTCCAATTTGATAACAGCTTGTTGGGGATGAGGGTAAGATGGGGATAGTTTACAGATGGTTCTGGCTGAGTGCAGGATTGTGAATAGTTGATTCCAGAAAATTCAGGCTTGAATTTAGTTCTGTTCTGGTTATAGTTTCAAGTTTGTTCATGTTTCTTTCTGGATGAAGATTGTCTCCTTATCGAAATGCTAAACCCTCTGATATTGCTATGTATACAGATTGGATGGCTGTCAAAACATTATTGTATAACTTTAAAAATTCTGGCACCAACGATAACCTCTGCTAATGCACTGTACTGGCATTCAGACAGGGACTGCTGCACTACAGGAGTGTGTGATGCATGCAAAGTGGTTCTATTATAAAATGCAGTGTGAGCGCTAGGTTCTGAATGCAGGCTGTTTGCCGGGAGAGCTTTGAGCAGAATGCTGAAAGTTTCCATTTTTGCCAGCTTGTTTTTTTCCATTTTGTTGCTTGCCGAAAGCTTTGAACATTGGCTAAGGCTTTAAAAAATCATGTTAATAATAATAATAATAATTATAATAATTAATGTAGCCTAAGTGGTTTTGGATAACAAAAGACATGTATAAAGGCTTATAAGGATTTAGAAAATTGGTACCGGGGAAAAAAAGGCAATTTAAAAGACAGGTTGAAGTGGCCTCTGATTTGTCAGTGTTGCATATGGACTGTAAAACTGCCCTAAACAGGCAGCTAGGGATTCTCCCTTTCTGGGATAAATCCTGGTGGGTGTAGAGCCAGCATGGCTGGCCTTTTAACACCTCTTCTGCCCTCCATGTCAGAGATGGAGGGAGTGGGACTAGCATGTGCTGCATGTTGTTGATCCTCAGCTGGTGTGAGTCCCCTCAGGACCGCTATGAGCAGGTGTGAAAGCAACTCTTAGGCAGGGAAATTCTGGGATCCTTAGGAAGGGAGCATGCAACTTGCATATACCACAGAGCTACAGTTTGCCTTGGCAGTGCACACTGAGCCATAGTTTGTGAGGGCTTCGGGGCAAAGATGTCATAGGGAGAAGTGATAGTGCAGTCAATGGATCTGCTTCTGTGCACCTCGCTGACCTGTCCCTGCTGCAGAGATGTGGGGCAGGAGTTGCAGGAGCTGTTCTTGCTCAGCTAGGGTTGCCAGGTGCCTGGTTTTGAACCGGACACTCCAGTATTTGAGCTTTCTGTTCGGGAAACAAATTGAGAAAATAGAAATGAGAAAATAGAAATGTCCGGTATTTTCTAAATAAGATGTAATGTAGATTGTGATGTAATGTCAAGCGTGTCCGGTATTTTTGTTGAAACCATCTGTCAACCCTAACCCAGCATCATTTAAAACACTTGGTTTCCAAAGGTTTAACTTTGGACAATATTGTCCTCTGGGGTGCCACTGCTAAGGGGGAGAGCCCAGGCAGTTGGACTGGGATTGAGCTCTTAATTTAAGCCTGGCAGTGGCTCTTTTGCCAGTTCTGTGGTGCTGACCTTTGGCCAGTTCACCCATCTCTACTGCTACTGTGAGCTATTTAACTCTGCACTGCACCCTCCTGGTTGCTGGCAGGAACTGCACTCGAGTGCTTCTTAGCTGCAGGGAGTCTGATCTGTCATGTGTCCATCTAGATGCAGTCATGCTGTAGGGCTCTGTCCCGTTCCTTACCATACCTCTACTTGCAGAGCCCTTTTAGGGCTACAGAGCCTCAACACAGAGCCTGGTTGTGTACTGGAGCAGGGAGGTGGGTGAATGTATATGCCTGTGGGGGGCCTGCCGAGTATGGGTGCCCATAGGGGTGACTGAGCGAAGAAGAGACTAAAACAGTAACGGGGATAGTGGAAGTGGAATAGAAAGGAAGGGATGTAGACAGTGTTCCCTATAAGCTGAGCATTTGGGTGGCCACTTAGGAGAGATTCAGGTGCCACCCAGCTGATTACCAATAGCACCCACGGCTGGTAGCATATGTTCCTACTGGTGGTGCACAGCTGCACAGGCCTCACTGCATATAACAAAATTTATTCCGCACTTGTATGAAAAAAAAATTTAGAGGGAACAATGGCCTTAGATGGTGGAAGGCTGTAGGACTGCTATGAGTGCAATGACTGGAAAATGGGTACATAGCAAGGGGCCAGGCTGCATGATGGCTCTATTTGGAATTTTGTCCCAGACTTTAAAGACATGGCTACAGCCTTGAGAAAAAAATCCTTACAAAAAAAGAGATTGGGCAGAGCCTGCTCTGGCTGAAACCCCCTTCACTTGGATTATGGAAAACTGAAGAATGTAGTAAAGGAGATAATCTTATAATGGCAGGGGGATAGAATAGATAACCTTCCAGAACTTTTGGATCCTTATGGTTCAGTGCCTTGTATCTCCAACATTGTTTTGTTTTTTTAATCACAGAGCAGTTTGCCTCTCTTTTCTTAGACCACGTATCCCCCGCAGTGCGCCTAGCTATTTACCAAATGACTGAGTGGGAGGCAGAAGAACATGTATTTTCAAAATCTGTACATCCCTTCAGGTGATCTTTTATTGTCAAATTAATACCCTGAAAATGTCAGTGACTTCCCTCCACACCTGCAAGCCCCTCTTCATAAAAACATTTTACATGTGAGCAATCCCAAATTGGTAGGCTTCAGGGTGTTTTAATAAATAGAAGAGGAAATGACAGAAGTATGTTTTTTCTCATTTTTATTTTTGAAACTCAGAAGAAAAATTATTTGCAATAGGCGGGCAACAATATTGCTGGCCAAATACTTCCCATAATTATGAGAGTGATTTCTATCAGACTGTCTTACCAAGCGACAGTAAAATAATAATAAAATAATAAATAATCAAGGAAATAAAAATTGCTGACTCATTATTACCTCTCTTTGCTGACTTGGAAACTGGGATATCTGGAACATTTCTCTTGGCATGTGAGATCATGAACAAGTTGTTCATTAAGCAGTCAAATAAGAAGAGTTCAGGATCTGAGTAAGCTCAATGCAGAGAATAAAACCCACTGCAGTCACAGTTTTGCTCCATAATTAAAAAACAATGAGTAGTCTAGCAGTACCTTAAAGACTAACAAAACATGTAAAGGTAGCATTCCATCCATGTGAAGGAAATTCAACTGTCAGGGAAGCACACACCTATGCTTTTTTGCTGTGATAAGAAATGATATCATGTAATATAGTTGAATCCTATTTCCATTTATATAAAGGGAGAAAATTCCGTTTACTTTAATGAAAGCCGAATTGGATTCCCAGTTGAAAATTTGTGCTGGCTCATGTGTAGTTGTGCTTTTGGCTAAGGAGAATTAGTCATGGAATCAGGAGAATTGGATTCTGTTGTTGGTCCTACTACTGACCCTGAGTCAGTCATTGCTTCTCTCTCTGAGTTTCATGTCCTTTGGCCTGTCTTGTCTATTTAGCTTTTAAGCTCTTCAGAGCAAAGGCTGTCTCAGTGGCTATGTCTACACTACAGCATCCACACCTCAAGCACATTTTTGTGCAAGAAAATTTACAGTAGAACAGCAGAACAGAGGACTTGTTGTGGTGTAGGTATACCTCTTTCTATGAGGAATAACTCCTTTTGGCGCAAGAGTTCTTGCACAAAAATGTGTGTGTGGATACTCAACAGGGGTTTATTGCACAAAAAGAGCCTATCAGAAAAAGCACAGGTGCTCTGATAGCCATTCTGTGAATAGTAATCAGAAATTTATTGTGCAAGAGTGTCCATGCAGTGTGGACGCTCTCTTGCACAAAGTGCATCGCAAAAGTGATGCACTTTTGAGGTGTGGATCCGCTTTTGCAAAAGAATCCTGCAGTGTAGACAAAGCCAGTGTGTTTTCTACAGTTTGTCATCTGGTCTTGCCCTGTTGGGTTAGAATGAGAGGGAGGTGTTGAAGAACCTGGCTTACAGCCTAAATGTCTTGAAATAACATAAACTATGGAGATCAGAAAAGGTTTGGGAGGAATGTTTATGAATTTAATTTTGACTAAGATGTGTAAGAGGACAATGAGCCATCAATGAGGAAATGTCAGAGGAAAACATGAAAAGATTAGACTGATTACCAAAAGCAAGCAAAATCACCACTCTGTGCTTTCCTGTCTTAGTTATTGTATCTTTTGGAACATCATAGTGAATATCGGAGTCTATCAATGGGTTCTATAACCAAGTAGCTGAAATCCCTCATTGTGTATGAGACTCAGGTAGTATATGAAACTTGGTTCCAAAAGGACTTTTTCTTTGAAGAAAAAAATGGTGTAATTTGCTCAGACAAAGGTCTAGAAACACATTACAAAGAAAATCACATCCCAGGAAAGGAAATTGCCACATCTTAACAAGCTTATGAGTGAGACCTTCATTATGTAGGATACTTAAACTCACGAACTGCTTGTGGCAAAAGACAATTTTGCTCATGAGAGCCTTTTTGAAAGGAATTGGATAGTTAAAGCTGCTATGTAGGAGTAGCTTTCCTCTGATTTTTTTAAACGATTGGTTGACTGCTATGACCTATGTACTTATCTAATGAAAATTCTGAAAAAAATGTAATTCTGAAATGTATTCTGAAATTTAATATAGATTATGTGGACTATTGCAGGATATAAAGCAAGCTGATCAGATGGAACTAAATCCTTACTGAGGAAGTACAGTGTTGCTACTTTGAAATGGCAGATACAAATGCATATTTTCTTTCTTAAAAATGAGAAGTGATTATTTTGTAGATGTAGCTATCATCAATCACTAACTAACTACTAGTTGGGGAATGTAAATATGGTACCAAAGTGGACAAGTAGACTCAGGAGCTAGATTATTTAATATTTGTATTGTGGTAGGACCTAGAAGGCTAGAGACTCGGTGTAAATTGTCATAGTACCATAGAATTCAATAGAGCTATTACAATTTACACCCCTGAGACTGTCCCAGAGGCCTCAAGAGATTAAGGGCAGTATATGATGTGAAACAAAAGGCATAATGTGCTACACCTTTTACATTTAGATCAATGGTTTGTATCTAGTGCAAGACAATAAAGGTGTTTAATGCCCTACTGGAAATGTGCTGGTCATTCCCATCCTGTACCTACTGGACTAATATCCACATAACAGAAATGACCTTCAGAGTAGGGATGTTAAATATTGGTTAATTGACTGGTTGAGTAACCTCAAGAATTCTTATTGGTTAGTCGACTATTCTATAGACACTGGGGGTGGGGCCGGCAGCCGATGAGCTCCGGCCTCACTCCTAGCCCCCTGCTACTTCATACTGCTGTCTCTGATACGAGACAGCAGCGTGGGGTGCCAGGTGGGAACTGGTCCGTGAGGGGAGCCTGTTTAAAAACCGGTGCCCCTTGCGTGCTGCTGCCTATGATAAAGAGGCAGTACTGTGGGGTGACAGCAGCCCCTGTCAGAGGTGGTCTGAACTCTCAGACCTGGCATGACCTGGAACAGAGCCGGGCTGCCTGCCTGCCCAGCTCCTAATACACTTCAAATGCAGAGCTGCAGCAGGGGTAGGTACCACAAGCCAGGACTGAGACGGGCTGCTGGCCAGCCTGCTAAAAAATTTACTGGCAAGGGATGGGGGAGGGAAATGCATGTAGTTGATAGAATTAACCTATCAGCTTTTGTTTATCAGCTAATTGGTTAATCAATTATACTATTACATCCCTACTTTGGAGGAGACTAAAAAGAAATGAACTTGAACAAAAAGCGAAATAGCTTTTGACCCCATTGTATGGCATAGTTAAGCTAAAGTGGTTTGAGGAAATGTCAACTGTTCTTGGTGCACTCCAGAGCAGGGGTTGGCAACCTTTTCAACCAAAAGAGCCAAACTACATCAAAATTCAGAACAAGTGGTAAACAAAGAGCTTTATAAGAATGATCAGTTGTGTGACTGAAAATATACAACTTAATATTATTGATAATTGACATGATGATTAATAATAGCATAAATGAAACATTGTACTCACTTTACTTAATGGAACTTCTGCTGCTGCTGAGGGTGCAGTTTGTGGATGTGGGGAGTGCAGGAGTCAGGGTTGGGAGTGTATGAGGGGCTCAGGGCAGGGGGTTGGGGTTTGTGGGTGGTGCATAGGGTAGGGAGCTGGGGGTGGGAAATAGAGTATGTGGGGAGGCCCTGGGACTGGATTACCTAACCTGGCCAGGGCTGGGCTGCTACACCCAGGCAGCAGTGGCTGGATCACCACTGCCGGATAGTGGCCTCCCCACCTACTCATGCCACAGCAAGAGTGGGGTTGTCACCAGCTTTTCCTGCAGCCAGATAAAGGCCGAACCATGGGGCCTGCCCCAGGATCAGGGCTGGGGACAGGACACTGCAGCCAGATGGGAGCTGGGCCCTGATTGGGGCCTTGTTGCCCAGGCTTCATTTTAAACAAAGAAAAATATTATGTCCAACACTAAGGGTATGTCTAGACTACATGGCTCCATTGGCAGAGCCATGTAGATGAGGATTCTAGACATAGGGAAATGAAGTGATGATTTAAATAATCGCCACTTCATTTACATCAAAATGGCTGTCGCACTGTACCGATCATCTGTTTGGTGGCACAGCTCGGTAGTTTGGATGTTTCGTGGTCGACAAGGGACGCCCTTATCGACAGCCCCGTTATGCCTCGTGGAATGAGGTTTACCGGAGCGATTGACAAGGGCTTCCCTTGTTGATCGCGGAGCGTCCAGACTACTCCGCTGTGCTGCCAGACAGCTGATTGGCACAGCGTGGCAGCCATTTTGATGTAAATGTAAATTATTTAAACAGCCGCTTCATTTCCCTTTTTCAAGTACACTAATCTACATGGCTTCATCGATGGAGCCATGTAGTCTAGACGTACCCTAAGGTTTCAACATTGTCTTTATTTATGGCAGGGGTAGAGAACCTTTTTTTGGGAAAAATCAGTCAGGGACCACACAAGTGAGAAGAAGAAAAAAACCCTGCAAACCCTCTCCCCCAGCCCTATGGAGGAGGAGGGGCATGGAGGACTGAGGTTCAACGCCTCAGGCCAGATTAACTCTTCTGGGGTTCCAGGGTTAGTGGATTTTGTGGGTTCCCCTAGGCTCTGGGCTGGGGCCAAAAATGAGGGATTCATTGTGCAGAACAGGGCTACCAGTAAGTGGGATAGGGATGGGGGTGCAGGTTCTGGGCAGAAGGTGGGGTGTAGTAGGGGGTGAAGCTCTGAGTTCTGGGTGGGAGGAAAGGTGCAGGGGTAGGATGGGAGTAGGGTGTCTGGCCAAAAGGGAAGTGAAGGAGCAGGCTGGGAGCATGGTGTAGGTCCAGGAGGGAGGGTGCAGCTGCAGGAGCAGGCTGGGCAGGATGTCTAGCCAGGTGGTAGGGGGTAGGTGTGTGGTCAGGGGGAAGGAGGCAGGAGCAGGGGAGGGTGCAGGAGCAGGCTGGGGGCAGGGTGTCTGGCCTGGGGGAGAGGGTGCACGAGAAGGCTGGGGGTGCAGTGTCTCAGCAGGGGAGGGTGTGTGTGAGGGAGTTGGAGGTATAGGGTCTGAGCATGAGCTGGGGTATACTTACTTGATTTCCGGTCAATGGGAGCAGCAGAAAAAGCCTCCAGAAAGTGTGTACATGTGCTTCTAAGGGGAGGGGAAGCCACTTGTGGCTCTGGCTTCTTCCCTGTAAGCTGGATCCAGTGTGGAGGCTCGGGGTTCCCCTCCCGCTCAGGAAGCCAGAGCTGGTGCTCCAATCTTGAAGGGGGTTGCAAGGCTGGAGTGCCAGCGTGGGCTCCCTGCTGAGTTTGAGCAGCAAAAGAGCCATATTTGGCTCAAGAGCCATAGTTTGCCAACCCTTGCTCTAGAGGGTCCCCTTCAATTCATCTGCAATTAGATCAGTCCATAAATCTTTACTTAAATTGAGTCTTTTAGCCCTTTAACTCCAGGGCTTGCAGTCTTCTTTTGTCGTCTTGTTGGTTTCCCAGATGCAACCTCTGTTGTCTCTGGCCTCTCTGTCCCCCTTCCTTTATACCTGGGTTTGTTTTCATTAGCTGTGGGTGAATGTCTCCATGTTTGGACATTCCAGCAGCTGCGTGTCACCAGGCCTGCAAGCAGCAAAGACTCTCCTCTCCCTTCTGCCTGTGGAAACTCCATTGCAGGAAGACTCGAGAGCTCTTTTCTGTACTGGGCCTATCTGACCTCTTCTTTGGCCTCAAACTCTTTGGGTGTGTCTAAACTACATGACTCCGTTGATGGAGCCATGTAGATTAGGCTGATCGGCGGAGGGAAATGAAGCCTCAATTTAAATAATCGTGGCTTCATTTAAATTTAAATGGCTGCCGCGCTGAGCCGACAAACAGCTGATCAGCTGTTTGTCGGCTCAGCGTGCTAGTCTGGACGCTCCTGCGCCGACCTGAAAGCCCTTTATCGACCTCCCCGTTATGCCTCGTAGGATGAGGTTTACCGGGGAGGTCGATAAAGGGCTTTCATGTCAACAGGGGAGCGTCCAGACTGCCCCGATCTGCCGACAAACAGCTGATCGGCAGAGCGGGGCAGCCATTTAAATTTAAATGAAGCCACGATTATTTAAATCGTGGCTTCATTTCCCTTTGCTGAACAAACAAATCTACATGGCTCCGTTGACGGAGCCATGTAGTCTAGACGTACTCTTTGAGTCTGAGCACCTCACCAACACATTTTATCCTCATAACACCGTGATGAAGCAAGGAAGTAATGTTGTCCCCAAATCTAGGTAGAATGTATGAAAATGTTTGATTTTTGTTCTGTACCTCATGATTCCCACTATTCACTATTAATCAGAGAGTTTGCTTTTTAAATTGGAATAAAAATAGATGGGAGGCATTTTCAAAGGAAACTAAGTACTTGTCTACAGGAACATTTAATTTGTGGCAAGGTGTGTTGTGAATCTATTCATGAGTGACCTGCCAAGGACTAACTATGCATATGCACCCTGCTGATGCACATTAATATTTTGTGCATTAACAGTTTGTTAATGTGGTTTGATCTGGTCCTCTATGAATAGGCTAGATGCTCGTCAGCAGGGTCCATGTAGACCTCAGCAGGATAGCACAGGGTAGATTCACACTTCAGCTTGCTTCCAACTAAGGGTGCATCTACACAGTCGAGTTGTTTTGGAAAAATGGCAGTTATTCCGAAATAACAATGTGAGCATCTACACAGCAATTCTGTTATTTTAAAATAAATTCAAAATAACAGGCGGCTTATTCCAATTTCTGTAAACCTCATTGCATGAGGAATAACGCCTATTCCAAAATAGCTATTTTGAAATAGCTGTAGTGTGGATGCTCCACTGCTGCTATTTTGAAATAGCTCCTTCCCAGGGTCATTCAACATAATTACTCCCTAGTGCTTCCTGGGGGCTTTAAATCAAGGTAGCACGTACAAGGTAGTCTGAGCCAGTCTTGGACTAATTTCAAAGCTTCTCTCTAGTGTAGACACACTATTTTGAAATAAGCTATTTCGGAGTATTTCTTCTGGAATAGCTTATTCTGAAATAAATATGCAGTGCAGGTGTACTGTAAATTACTTTTGTAGACAAGCCCTAAGGAAGTTGGGTGCCAGCATCTCACCAGCAGAGCTGGTCAAAAAATGTTTGAGGTAACTGTTTTCCATTCCAAAATGCTTCTTGGAGGACTTCAATCAGCATCTTTATCACGTGACATATATTTGAAAGCCAGTATTGCAATCTCACAGCTCCACTTATGTCAATGGAGCAAATCCTGTTTTCCCCTGGAGAGGAGAATTAGGCCATTATTCTCTTACTCTTTTAGGTGTAATTTGATTCATGCACCAGATAAGGATTTCAGAATTATGTTCATATTTAAGCTTTACATTCTGGCTATGTCTAGACTATGTAGAATTTTCAAAAGAGGATATGCAAATTCCACGGGAATTAACGTATCTTCTTCCGATCTCACTTTTGAAAGAGGATCTTTCAAAAGTAAAAGTAGTCTGGATGTATTTAAAAAAAAAACCAAAAAAACGCTCTTCCTTAAAAAACGAGGTTTGCATGGTTTTTTTTTCCCGAAAAAGGGGTTTCTTCCCCCAAAAAACTACATCCAGACTACTTTCACTTTCAAAAGATCCTCTTTCAAAAGTGAGATTGGAAGAAGATATGCAAATTCCCGCGGAATTTGGATATCTTCTTTAAAAAAAACCCCATAGTTTAGACATGCCCTCTGGGTCCAGTTCTTTCCTTGTTATGACATCTTTGTACAATAGCTTGGGACATGGCTTTTTCAAACCTTGTCATAAAGTTGTGGAATTCAATCTTCTTTCTAGTAAGGCTGTTAAGAGGCAGGTAATAGGGTAATTGATACAATCTGATAAGGGAAGGCATTCAGAAGGAGCTATCCTCGCTACCGCTCCTACTACATTTAAACTGCAGAGTTGCACCAGGGGTAGCTCCTAGACCCAGCGTGAGCCAGGACTGAGCCAGGCTTGCTCATCACTGGCTCGCAGCGGATCCAGCAGCCACTGTTTGCAGGGGGGCCCAGTGGGGTTCTAGGACTCCCCATGGACAGGGATTGCTCCTGGAACAGCCTTTCCTGGGCCCCCTGATTTTCTGCTAAGTGAAACCATTGAGGATCACCTCGTACCACTTTTCTTGAGTGATTAAGTGATATAGAGGCAGCAAGAAGTGGAGAAATGTGAGTAGATGACTCGATTATCCGATAAGCCTAGGCTTATCAGGCAGCTGACTAATCAACTACTCTTTTACAACCCTACTTGCTAGTGATTCCTTCTATAGTGTTTTAATATCAGACATCTCAACTCTCACTTCTCTAATTTTCTGTTCTTGAACATGGTACATATTTTTACACTTGCTATTCAGAACATCCAGGACCTATATCAATGTGATAGATTGCTTTATAAATGTATTATATAATTAATACATAACAAACAAATTTTACTCTTGTTACTCATGCAATCTTGAACTATTTCAATCAACTTATCCATTGTAAACTGATTTCTAACTCCCACAATTTTGTGAAGTTGTGTGAATCATGGATTCTCATTGTATTTAGCACCATCCCCACCTTAGTTCAGTGGCAGATTAGCCATTGGGTCAAAGGGGCCTATGCCAGCGCCCCTGACCAACTGGAAGGCTATTATAATCACAGGAGATGTGAATTAACAATTTCACACAATGAATAGAGCAGTTCACACCTCTCAAAGTCATTCTTCTCAATTCTCTGTGGGCTTAAGCCAGATCTACACTATAAACACACATAGGTTAAACCCTGGTATTGTTTCACACTCCTAAATGACACAATTATACTGACCTAACTCCCAGGGTAGACAGGTTGGAGGGCTTGTTTTGACCTAGCTACCACCTTTTGCAGAGCTTGATTAGTTATGCCAATGGAAGAAGTTCTCCTGTCAGGGAAGTAGCATCTTCGTTGAAGTGTTACAGTGGTGCAGCTGTGCCACTGCAGCGTTTGAAGTGTAAACTCATCCTCAGCTAGACATCGCTGCATTAGTCAGTTCTGAAATTTTCTTCACAATCATAATAACTAGAGACTTATGTTAAACAAAAAAAAAAAAAGAAAGAAAGCTGAGAATTCAGGAAACAAGGTAGTAAGACTTTCCCTGAGGTATCAGAATGGCTGAGGGTATGATGAGTCCTGTTGAGCATTTTCTGTATGGCAAAGACAAATTTAACCTCTTGAAGTTTTGGTAAGATTTAATTTCCAACTCACCTGCAGGTTACAGGTCTTGTATGCCTAGCTGTCAGGAACAATGCAACTTTTTTATATTTGATGTACCTTTATAGTTCAATGAATTTACATGCCTCTGGTTGGTATTCATATTAATTCATATTTATATAATATGGGTTTTCTATTTATGCTATTAGTCTTGTGCTCTCTGCTGCTGTTCAGATCTAGGGGGTTGATTTCGACTCTGTACAAAGTCATGTTAACATTATGGTAAGCATTGTCCTTTTACCATTAGTGAAATCTGGCTAGTCTTTGTCCATGTCTGACACCTAAGTGTGGTTTCAGAATCTCAAAGTCACATTATTATAATATTTTGCTACTATGGATCCCTGAAGAAAATGTTGCATAGGTGCTGACTTGCGGGAAATGCTGCCGTCAGATCCTAATGTGCTCCAAGCTGACTCAGCATGTCACTACCCTTTACAGGAAGTTACACTGGCTGATTTGATAATTGTTTTGCTTCAAAATGCATAATTTGGAGATTGTATATTTAGCTGACGTTTTATCTCCTTATAGGTCTGACTATTTCTGAAGGTCAACTGAAGCTGCTCTTTTGGCTGTTCTGAAATAAACTTAATCACTCAAGAAAAGTGGTACGAGGTGAAACTCAATGGTTTCACTTTGCAGAAAATTCTGCAAACATTTTCCTTCATTCTGAGCTCCATAGATTAGTCCAGGTTCACATGAAACATTGTACCCTAGCAGACCTTTTAGATAACCTTTTCTGAAGTTTGTGGTCACTATGAAACTCATATTTTGCAACATTTAACTCAGCATCTCAAAAAATTTCACGCCATTAACTGGACCATTGAATATGTGAATTTAAAGGGGAAATGTGCATATAAAGCTCTGAGCCTGCAAATATATTTTCGACATTTTCATCTTGAGACTCTTGAAAGGAATTAAGTATCAGAGGGGTAGCCGTGTTAGTCTGAATCTGCAAAAGCGACGAGGAGTCCTGTGGCACCTTATAGACTAACTGAAGTGTAGGAGCATAAGCTTTCGTGGGCAAAGACCCACTTCGTCAGATGCATGTAGTGGAAATTTCCAGAGGCAGGAATAAATATGCAGGCCAGGATCAGGCTGGAGATGATGAGGTGGATCCAATCAAGGAGGATGAGGCCCACTTCTAGCAGCTGATCTGGAGGTGTGAATTCCAAGAGAGCAGAAGCTGCTTTTGTAGTTAGCTAGCCATTCACAGTCACGTTGGTGGATGTGCAGGAGAATGTACCAGTGACAGTATGGCTGATCTGGTTAGGTCCTGTGATGGTGTTGCTGGTGTATATATGTGGGCAGAGTTGGCACCGAGGTTTGTTGCAAGGATTGGTTCCTGAGTTCGAGTTATTATGGTGCGGTGTGTAGTTGCTGGTGAGAATATGCTTCAGGTTGGCGGGTTGTCTGTGGGCAAGGACCGGCCTACCTCCCAAGGCCTGTGAAAGCGAGGGATCATTGTCCAGGATGGGTTGTAGATCACTAATGATGCGTTGGAGAGGTTTTAGCTGGGGACTGTAGGTGATGGCCAGTGGTGTTCTGTTGGTTTCTTTCTTGGGCTTGTCCCGTAGCAGGAGGCTTCTGGATACATGTCTGGCTCTGTCAATCTGTCTCCTCACTTCCTCGTGTGGGTATCGCAGTTTACAGAATGCTTGTTGAAGATCTTGTAGGTGTAGGTCTCTGTCTGAGGGGTTGGAGCATATGCGGTTGTACCTCAGTGCTTGGCTGTAAACAATGGATCGTGTGGTGTGTCCGGGATGGAAACTGGAGGTATGCAGGTAAGTATAGCGGTCGGTTGACAACCCGCCAACCTGAAGCATATTCTCACCAGCAACTACACACCGCACCATAATAACTCGAACTCAGGAACCAATCCTTGCAACAAACCTCGGTGCCAACTCTGCCCACATATATACACCAGCAACACCATCACAGGACCTAACCAGATCAGCCATACTGTCACTGGTACATTCTCCTGCACATCCACCAACGTAATATATGCCATCATGTGCCAACAATGCCCCACTGCTATATACATCGGCCAAACAGGACAGTCCCTACGTAAAAGAATCAATGGACACAAATCTGATATTAGGAATGGCAACATACAAAAACCTGTAGGGGAACACTTCAATCTTCCTGGATACACAATTGCAGATCTAAAAGTAGCCATCCTGCAGCAAAAAAACTTCAGGACCAGACTTCAAAGAGAAACTGCTGAGCTACAGTTCATCTTTAAGTTTGACACAATCAACTCAGGATTAAACAAAGACTGTGAATGGCTCGCTAACTTCAAAAGCAGCTTCTGCTCTCTTGGAATTCACACCTCCAGATCAGCTGCTAGAAGTGGGCCTCATCCTCCTTGATTGGATCCACCTCGTCATCTCCAGCCTGATCCTGGCCTGCATATTTATTCCTGCCTCTGGAAATTTCTACTGCATGCATCTGACAAAGTGGGTCTTTGCCCACGAAAGCTTATGCTCCTACACTTCAGTTAGTCTATAAGGTGCCACAGGACTCCTAGTCGCTTTTGAAAGGAATTACCTGATCTTGAGAGGTTGGGTGTTTGAAATAAGATCCCTTTAAGGTGACTCTTGTTGAACCTAATCCTCTTCCACACTGCCATGGATGCTCTTGCGCAAGAATGCTCTGATTGTCATTCAAAGTTTTTAGAGTAATTTATATCAATTTCTATTAATTTTTGTAGACCTTTTTCATAAGGATGGAAAAGTTAAAAAGAGGACAAAGAGGGCAGCCTTGGAGTGAAATGCTGGTGAATTTAATCTGTGAATTAATTCTCATGCGAAAAGAGAATTCTGTATTACTTCAATCCTGATGAGAAAGGTTGACCACATTTTCTGAGTACTAATAATAAATAGAGCCATCTGATTAGATAAAAATGCTTTCTCCACATCTAACGACAAATGGTAGATATGTCTAGTAACTGGGTTCAAGTGAAAGTTTTTTCCAATGTAATTGACTGTGACTCTCCTGTATGCAAATCCTACCTGATCTTCATGATGTCCTTTAAACGTGTTGCCTGAATCTTAGCTTTAATTTTTCAGTCAGTATTTATAAATATGGAATTTGATACTGCAGTCATTACTGTGTGCTCCCATTGAAGCCAATGGAAATGTCTACTTCTGTCTATATTTACGCAGTGTAAGCCTGGGTCTGTGGGACCTGGACTCATGGATTCAGCATTTCTAAGCCCGTGCTTGAATGTCCACACTGTGTTGTAAATGAGGATTTACTGCTGCTGGACCTGGGTCTTATAAACATCCTTACATGAACATACTGCACTACACAGCCCTTCTAATTTTGGGTTGTAGCTTCAGCTATGAACACACTGTGAAATGACCAGGCTTGCACTCAAGTCACAGAAGTACTTGGGCTTCACACCATCCTTCTAGTAGGATCTTAAGACCTAGGTCCTACTTGCTGCTTTGCCAAAATCAGCTTGATGGATGTGTGGCTGGAAGAGGAGGGAGGGCTCAAATCTGAGTCAGAGCCCAAGTCCAGTGTGCAGTAGAGACATACCCAATGAGACCACATGAGTCATCCTTGAAAGTGTTTTGTGTAACCCACACACCCAGGTCCAGACGGAGGCATGGGCGAGCCGGGAAGCTGCATAGGGTGCCAACCGATAGGGGGTGCCTGATGGCAGCTGAAAGGGGCATGCGGCATCCCCTACAGCTGCTGTCAGGTGCCATGAGCCTGGTTCCCACAGCGCTGGCCCACACGCATCCCCACGGCGCCTGCCAGCTACGCCCTTCCCCCCACGGCTGTGGAGTCTTACACGGCCTGGTGCGTGCGCCAGCAGCGACAGCTGAGCCGGACTGGGCCGTGCTTGCACCATGCGCCCTAGGGACAGGCCTTGGGCTGCGTGCCAGCGACCATAGCTGGGCCACGCATGCGCCATGCACCCCAAGGGCGGGCCCCAGGCTGAGCGCCAGCGGCTGTAGCTGGGCCGTGCATGCGCCATGCGCCCCAGGGCTGGACCTGCGCACTCTAGGAGGGCGGGCCCACTCTCCATGGGTTGGCCCGCTCATGCGCTGTGCGCCCGGGGGTGGCATTGCTCGCCCGTGTCCGGGGCACCAGAATACCTCGGTCCGGCCCTGCACACACCTAGTGTGGTTCACTGACCAATGCAGTGGCACCTAGACCACAGCAGTGGTTAAGACCAAGAGACCTCTACAGCTTGGCTTGGGAGCCAGCTGGCTTTTAGCTCAGAGGGTAGAGACTCCTATAGTAAACTCCAGAGATCCCAGGTTCAGATCTGCCTAGTGGCAATTACATTTGCACAACTGAACTTGCAGATTGATCTCTCCAAAGCTGTGTCCCTCTTGGTAAAAACAGAAATAACAAAGGCTCTCAAACATGCTTTGGGACGTCAGTCTCTGTATATCGGATTCAGACGTAGTTTAGATTCAGGACCACAATCTGACTACTGAATATTTTATTTTCTTCTTCAAGTTGATTTATGTACTATATATTGTTAATGTGAGGATTTGATTCCTTACCAGCAAATCAATAATACAGAGTAACATATTAGCTGAGATCACTTATAACCAGGTACATTTTTTCATTTCTCATTTTCTTCTTTTTCTTAGGGTTGGGCCTGCAGAACCTTCAATTTTGTCATTTCATTGTTAATACTTTTCATCTTGTATTTTAATTATTAGATGAATATTAGATGAATATGAAATATTACTTGTCACTCTGGATGGGTTTGTGACTGCAGAGATAAGTCATTCACAATCTCATCTTAGCTGTAGGCATTTCACGTACCATTTTTTCATTTTTAAAATGTTTTTTCCCTACAAACCATTATTATTATTGCTATTTATTTGTGTTATGATGGTGTCTGGAAGCTCCAGTCATAGACTAAAATGCTGCTGTGTTAGGTGCTATACAAATACAGAAAAAAATAGCAATAGTAGTTTTACTATGAAAAACAGATAATGATTTTGGAAGTTATTCATCCCTTACTCATACTAGTAACCATTTCTCCACACAATTAGTCCTGTTGGGTTCATTGACAACTCAAGTTCGTGCTTGCCAACAGGAATAAAGGTTACATAATTTATCTGTATGGGATCACCAAAAAAGCTCACCAAAAATTGTACAACTAAATTGTATGGCTAAATGTGAAGTCAATGGGAACTGCTGGGTGCTCAGCTTCAGGTTATATTTATCCAATACTTATTCATTTTTACTCAATATAGTATTGATATGTGCAAATAAGGAAAACAGATCCACAACTTCTGTCAATCTGTGTACTTAAAAAGTCTGAAATCATCAGTGTATTCTGAGCACCTTCTTTCCAATAATCCATGCTCTGCCATATTCAGTCACCCAACCAATTATCTCCTAGCTTGTTTATTATCTAAATCTGTTCATGGAATGGCAAAGGGTTTTAATAACCCATCCAAAAGAATAATAGTACTGAGACTTCTTAAAACCAAGAAGAGTGAAATAGCCAAATATATGAAGAAGAGTTCTATGTAAACTTGTAAGACTGTGTCTTTCATCAACAGAAATTGGTCAAATAAAAGATATTACCTCACTAGCTTGTCTTTCAAATACATTGAATATTAAAGCTAAGGAGGATTCCTTAAGAATTAGGAAACCCTAGGAAGTCAGATAATTTAATTATTTCTTAAAATTGAACCTGTCTATGATAACTCCCAAAAAGAATTATTTTAAATTCTTCTAATCTGGGAACAATCCAGAAAGAGATTCTTCAGTAAAGTTGTTTTAATTCAAAATGGCTTGTCTAGGGAAGCAATCTAAAGGAGGTAATTCAGAGTTCTATAATTATATTTCTGACAATCTCTCGCTTAAGAAAGAGCACTTCAGTTATTTGAATTCAGGGCTAGATAGGCGTCTTGACATGTTCAGTTTCACATGGTTCCTTTCACAAGATAGGGAATGATAACTGGCACTTTTAATGCATACTCTGGAAGTGAAAGATTCATGGGCCCTATTATTTATGTTGTTGGTATTACCTAGAAGCCTTAGTTATTATGTTAGGTTCTGTACAAACACAGAACAATATAAAAGGATGGTCCCTACACTAAGGAGCTTCAAATGTAACATAAGAGACAAGAGGAGTAAAAGAGAATGATGAGACAAAATTGGCCAGCTTCGTAAGTAGTGGTCTTGAGAACTTCTATAGTCTTTTTTGTGCAGTTTTTTATAACCTTCAAAGCACAAGAGTGTTTTGAGGAGAGTTTTGAAAGCGGATAGTGTCTTGAGTTAGCTTTGCAGGTGTTTATGGGGCATGACTCCTATGCATGAGAGGCACTGTGGGAAAACCCAGGATGTCACTTGTTTGAAACTAATAAGTGGATGTTGGAGGCTTGCACATTGACATCTCAATAGCAAATGAGAGAGGATAGGCAGAATGGGCCTTGAAAGGTCTTGAAAGTGAATAGAAGCAGCTCATGTTTGATGTGCTAGAGATAGGGAAGCCAATGGAGGGATGCAGAGAGGAGATATTGTCAAACAAATGGGTTGTGAAAAGGTCCTTTGCAATGGGATTCTGAATGGATAGGAGCAGGGCAAAACTATGTTTATTAAGGCAAGAGAGAAGACTGTTGCAACAAGACATGAGATATTGAGAGCTTGGTCAAGCATTCTAGTTGCTTGTATGGGTGGAGAAGACCATACCTTAGAGGTGTTATGGTGAAGGAATTGGAAAGACTTAGGTATAGCCTGTATGTGAAGACCTAGAGAGAGCTCTGAGACAAACACAACACCTAATCCCACAGTCAGGTCTAGAATTGTTTTGTTTTCTTCCTAATATTAAAAGATCTGATTTTCACATGCTTGGAATTAATAACATTAATTTCTGACTATCCTCCTTTTGTGCTATAATGAATCCTACTAGATTCTGTTTTTTACATGTCCTCATGATAAACAGTGAATACTTGTTAGATGATCAGGTAATTTCAAATACTTCATACAGTCCTTGTTAATTTTGGCCATGGTGGAGTTGTAAGACCATTGCTCTTAGCAAAGGAGACATGCAGGGGTTGTATTTCAGTGGAAGGTTCTTGTAAGAATTCCACATTATGGTTTGGATAGAGTACTACATATACTCCCATCTGCCTGTGGGCAACTTGGTCAGGAAGAGTAGAGAGGAACAGGATCAGATCCCTGTTTTCATCTCTTCCTCTTCCCACACCTTCCAGCTGTTTTGGGTGAAATTAATGCTGTTCGTGCTTCCTACAAAGAGTCCTATTGTGCTAAACAGTACAAAATGGGTGAAGCTGAGGTAAAGCAATAATTCAGGAAACACTATAGTTACAATCCCATCCTTTCACAAGATTACTTGCTTTATAGTTTGGAAAGTGCTAGAACAGAGCTACTCGACTTTGGAAGCCCCAGGGTCCACATGCCAAGGACCACAATTTAAGTGTGGTTGCATATACATGCAAATATATATGTAAATATATGCAAATAGATTTTCACACTGACTGACATGAATATAAAGATTAAGGAAAGACTACACTCCATACGGGCCCCATTTATGTCTGTTCTGCTGATATTAATAAAATGCAATATTTACCCAATTTCTACCCATATGATAGCACTTTTAATGAGCATTGGCAGTCCAGGAATTTAACTAATAAAATGCATATCAAGAGAAGACCATTACATTGACTGCTTTTTTGTTTTGGCTCCCACCATGGGCCGCAAACAAACAGGCCAATGAACACATGTTGTGAGTATCCCTGTGCTAGAAAAATATTAAAGACCGGAAGCCCTGAACTTGGCTTAAGTAAATTGAGATAATTCGTCCTGCTTCTCTCAGTTCATATGTTTCCTGAACTCAGCATAGTTACATCGCTTCAGGGAGTAGCCGAGTTAGTCTGTTACAGAAAAAAACCCAACAAATGGTCTGGTAGCACTTTATAGACTAACAAAACATGTAGATGGTATCAGGAGCTTTCGTGGGCACAGCCCATTTTTTTAGATGAGTGTCCATTAGCATCTAAAGAAGTGGGCTGTGCCCACGAAAACTCAGGATACCATCTACATGTTTTGTTAGTCTATAAAGTCCTATCTGACCATTTGTTGTTTTTTTTCATAGTTACATCGTTATGATAACAGTGCAAAAGTGAAGGGTCATTAGTATTTTCTTCTGTGTTCAAACATTTTCTTCAAGGAATGTGGGCAAGAAATTCCAGGTATCCAAGACAACTGGCAGCTGTAGTGATCTTTACTAATTACCTATAAGACATCACAACAGATCTTTTATGGTTGTTCTTAATGACTTTCTTTGCTGCTTAACGATGTTTAACTGCATTTACTAATAGTTCTGTGAGAGCCTAAAGGCCTCAAACCCAGTCATCTAGAAGCAGATGCAGAGTCTGGCATACACCTTGAGTATCTAGACAGATGTGCAGGAGATAGGTGAATAATCTGTCATCAGCCACAGCACAGCCTAAGTTCCCCCTGTGATACCCTGTGCCAATGTCCAGAAACATCTTGGGCAATTCCGTGGCTGGGTGGCCCATGCAGTCAGGCCCTATGAGTAACTGGGAAGGACAGTTTTACCTCATGAAGTCCTCCATGTTGACCTTCTGCCCAATGGTTGCTTCTGCCTCCCATTTCTCTGCATCATGTATTTAGTGAATGTGGAAGAAGAAGGAAAGGAGAATGACAGGCCAGAATATACACAGTAGGGCATTTCTGTCTTGAACATAGTTTCCATATTTATGCTCATTCATGCACTTTTACTTAAGGTTTTGCTTTGACTGGTGTTTTTGTGTGGTAATGGCAGCTGGTCTGCCAGGTAATGGAGTTAATGTTATACTTTTTAAAGCCATGTTTATAAATAAAGCTTTTTATTTGATCAATAAAGTTTATTGATATCACTGCACCACATCATTCAATAAAGGTAAGCACATGATCACGGATAATTGGGAATAAAAATGCAAACCCTATTCCTTTGTACATTGATTCCATCAATCCACACATTAATCACTGGGCCATGCAAGTCCACAACGAGGGAGGACAAAGCAGCCTAGGTACATCCTCTTTAGCTGTGGTAGGAGTACTTTCTGGTTGAGGGCATCAGTTCAGTGGTCCCTCGCTCTCATAGTTCCTCCCAGGGGGAAATGGCTCATCTCTGGCTTCACGAAGATTGTGAAGAGCATATCAAGCCACTATAATATGTCCTACATAGATGGCTCTGGAATCCAAATGGTTCTCTAGACATCTCCAAGGGGATTTCACTCTTCCAGAAGCACAATCAACAACTGTTCCCCACCTGCTGCTCTTTTGCCAGAGCTCTGATATCAGTGTTAAGTTTCATAAGCCGAGACAAAAGAAAATATGTGGAGTCCTCAGAATGGCAGTAGGGACAATGTCATTTGGTGGGAATAATGCTCCAGACTGTATCTGAATGTAGGCTTCCAATTGGCTAAAATCCCTGGCATTGTGCCCCTTTCAAGTGCAAACCATGTTGACATTTATAAATCAAACTCTGTGGTCTGCAAGGTCCTACATAACAATGGAGTAGTATCCTCTGTGGTTTATGTACTCATGTACTCCATGAGAAGGGCAAATTAGGGACATGAGTCCCATCAATGGCACCTGAGGAATTTGGAAACCTCATTTTCTCATGGCCAATAATTACTTCAGAAATAGTTAAGCCCACCATCTTATGGTAAACCACATGCTTGATTGCTTCAGAAACTCTCCCCCACTTTTCCCACAGTCAATCTGGTTGGCAACAGCACTATTGAGGTCTAGGATAGACAGCTTCCAGATGGTAATGACAACCTGTTTCTGGACTGGCATGTCTGCCATCATGCAGGTATTTTTATATTGGAGGCTCAGGGCAAGCTGCTCACAAACCTTGGGAAATTCAACTTTCTTCATGCAAAAAGTCTGGTCTCACTGCTGGTAATTCCAGGTCTGCAAGTTTATGTGGACCCACCAATATATTCCTGTGATCCTGTTCCAGAAGCACAGTCTATGTAAGGGACATCAGGAACTGTACAGCTGTATGCACATAAATAGCCAGTTTGAGTCTGTGTCAGGCGCCCTTGGTGGGTCAGAAAATGATGCCAAAACATCCAGCATCATCTCTTGGAAACTCTGTGGCTGTGTCTACATTGGCACCCTTTTCCGGAAAAGGGATGCTAATGATACAAGTCGGAATTGCAAATGCAGCAGGGGATTTAAATATCCCCCGCGGCATTTGCATGAACATGGCTGCCACTTTTTTCCGGCTCGGGGCTTTGCTGGAGAAAAGCGCCTGTCTAGACAGGATCTTTCGGAAAATAAGGTCTTTTCCGGAAGATCCTTTATTCCTGAATTTAAAAGGAATAAGGGATCTTCCAGAAAAGGCTTTATTTTCCGAAAGATCCCGTCTAGACTGGCGCTTTTCTCCGGCAAAGCCCTGAGCCGGAAAAAAGCGGCAGCCATGTTAATGCAAATGCCGTGGGGGATATTTAAATCCCCCGTGGCATTTGCAATTCCGACATGTCTCATTAACATCCCTTTTCCGGAAAAGGGTGCCAATGTAGACACAGCCTGTCTGTTTCCTGAAACAGGAGTGAAAGTGCGAACGGAAGACTGGGTAACAAGCCTTGTAGTTGTGAGAGGAAGAGGGAATTGATATGGTATATGTTGACATTAGGAAGGCATTTGTTACTCTCCCTTGACCTTCTTATAAACAAATTAGAGAAATATAGCCTAGATGAATCTACTGTAAAGTGAATACACAACGGATTGGAAAAGTGCACTGAGAGCAGATCTGTCCTGGGTCTGATTCTATTCAATGACATCATAAATGATTTGGATAGTACGTTAGGGTATGTCTACACAGCAGCATTATTTCGGAATAACATCCATTATTCTGAAATCACTATGGGTATGTCTACACTACAGCGTTAATTCGAACTAACTTAGTTCGAATTAGTTAATTCGAATTAAGCTAATTCGAATTAGCGCAGCTAGACTTAAAAACTAGTTCAAATTAGCATTTTGCTAATTCGAACTAGCATGTCCACACAGAGTGGACCCTGAACAGAGGTTAAGGATGGCCGAAAGCAGTGCCGGCTGGGCATCAGATGAGGACTTAGAGCGTGGAGCTGCTGTCTCAGGCTAGCCGAGGGCTGTGCTTAAAGGGACCCGACCTCCACCCTGGACAGACAGTTCTCAGGGTTCCCTGCTTGCAAAGCAGTCCTGGCTTGGAGTGCCCTGAGTGCCCACACGCGGAACATCACAGCACTCGGCCATCACCCCAGCTGCACTTGCCACAGGCTGCCATCCGGGGGGAGGAGACAATCGGGGGGATGCAGGAGAACTTCCACCCCAAGAAGCCCACAGAGCCAGCCCAGTCCTCCCCATCGGGGGCACATACCCCATTCCTCCCTGACCTCCTTCCACTTACCCCTCCCTAGCCCTCCTTCCTGACGTACAATATAAAGAAAACTTGTGTTCAAAAATAGAATCTCTCTTTATTGAACAAAACTGGGGGAGACTGGGAAAAAGAGGTGGGAGAGGGGAAGAGAGAGGGTGGGAGAGGGGAGGGCAACTAAAATGATCAGGGGTTTGGAACAGGTCCCATATGAAGAGAAGCTAAAGAGACTGGGACTTTTCAGCTTAGTGAAGAGGAGACGGAGGGGGGATATGATAGAGGTCTATAAAAGCAAGAGTGGTGTGGGGAGGGTGCATAAAGAAAAGTTCTCCATTAGTTCCCATAGTAGAAGGACTAGAGGACACCAAAGGAAAGGAATGGGTAGCAGGCTTCAAACTAGCAACAGAAAGTTGTTCTTCACAAAGCAAAGAGTCAACCTGTGGAACTCCTTGCTGCAGGAGGATGTGAAGTCTAGAACTAGAACAGAGTTTAAAGAGAAGAAAGATCAAGTCATGGAGGTTGGGTCCATGGAGTGGTATTAGCCAGGGGGTAGAAATGGTGTCCCTGCCCAAAGTTTGTGGAAGGTTGGAGATGGATGGCATGAGACAAATGGCTTGGTCACTGTCTTTGGTCCATCCCCTCCAGGGTACCTAGGGTTGGCTGCTGTCAGCAGACAGGCTACTGGGCTAGATGGACCTTTGGTCTGCCCCAATACGGCCATTCTAATCTCAGGGCTCAGGGTCGGGGGTCTCAGTGGACCACCTTGATTTTCATGAAAACCTGCTCCTGGGTGGCCAGGCTGGCAGCTCTCTTGCCCTAGATGGCCACTTTCCTGTGCCTAGTGTGGAGTTCATGGACGAGGTCCACGATGTCTGCACTAGACCAGGCAGGTGCCCGCCTCTTGCGGTCCTGGCCAGACTCCCGAGAGCCGCCAGCCTGGTCCCGGGAGGAGGCGGAGGGCATCGGGTGGCTGGCTCATGGCGTGCCAGGTGCAGGGTCTGCTGGCTGAGTGCTGGCAGGCTTGCACCTGGCACGGGCACCGTAGCCAGCCCGTGCCCCTTTAATGGCTCCGGGGCCGGTAGGGGGGCATACGAGTTTCCCTGGTGGTGCCCAGAGTGGCCACCAGGGAAAGCTGGGGAGGGCTAGCCTCCCACTAGTTCGAATTAAGGGGCTACACAGCCCTTAATTTGAACTAGTAAGTTCGAACTAGGCTTAGTCCTCGTGCAATGAGGTTTACCTAGTTCGAACTAAGCGCTCCGCTAGTTCGAATTAAGTTCGAACTAACGGAGCGCTAGTGTAGCGTCTATGAAAGTTAATTTGAACTAACGTCCGTTAGTTTGAATTAACTTTGTAGTGTAGACATACCCTTAGTGAGCATCGAAACAGCTAGCCCATTATTTCAAAATAATTTCAAAATAATGGGTGGCTTATTTTGGTATTTGTATACCTCATTCCACAAGGAATAACACCTTCCAAAATAGCTACTTTGAAATAGCAGTATTTTAGATGCTCCACTGCTGCTATTTTGAAATGGCTTCTCCCCCAGGATCGTTCAGAGTAATTACTCCCCAGTGCTTCCTGGGGCTCTAAATTGAGGTAGCAAGTCCACATTAGGGGAGCTTGCCTCGGACTAATTTCCAGGCTTCCCTGTAGTTTAGACACGCTATTTCGAAATAATCTATTTCGGTTTATTTATTTCGGAATATCTTATTCCAAAATAAGTGTGCAGTGTAGACATAGCCTTTGAGAACACACTTATAAAGACTTTGCATGATACCAAGCTGGGATGGGTTGCAAGCACTTTTTGCAAGGGCAAGTTTTGAATTCAAAATGACCTTGACAATCTAGAAAAAGGGTCTGAAACAAATAGGATGAATTCAATAAAGAGAAATGCAAGGTACTACACCTAGAAACTAAAAAAACAACAACCAGTTGCATAAATAAAAAATGGGAAATGTCTGTCCAGGAAGGAATACTGCAGAAAGGAATCTGGGTGTTTGTAGTGGACTAAAAACTAAATGTGCGTCAACAGTGAAATAGCATTGCAAAACAAAACAAAAAGCAAACATTCTGGGATGTATTGTCAGGATTGTTGTGAGCAAGATATGAGAAGTAATTCTTCTGTTCTTTGTCAGCACTGACAAGGCCTCGAATCCAGGCACCACAATTTGGGAAAAATGTTAAAAAATTGGTGAAAGTCCAGAGAGATACAAAAAAGGATTAAAGGTGTACAATACATGACCTACAGAGTAAGCGTGAAAAAATGAGCTTGTTTAGCTTGGAGAAAAGAAGTCTTAAGTACATATAAAATTGGTTATAAAAAGTAGAGTGACAAAGTGTTCTACTTTACTTTGGACAAGACAAGAATTAATGGACTGAAAGTGCAGCGAAAGAGACTTAGGTTAGACATTAAGGAAGAACTTTCTAACTGAAGGGGTAGTTAACCACTGGAACAAATTATAGAGAGAGGTTGTGGAAATGTTCATTGTTGGCATCTTTTAAAGAACAGATTACATAAATCTTTGTCAGGGATGGTGTAGTTTATGCTTAATCCTGCCTCAGTGCAGGAGACTGGACTAGTTCATCCATCAAGGTCCCTTCCAGGCAAATGGCACTTCTTCCATATTATTACCTGTCTCTGGTTGCTAGCTGACCAAAATTACTGCACAGCAGGAAGTCTTGGTAAGCTGTTCAAAATTCCTGTAATGTGCAGGGTAGATAGTTTTGTTATGGTCAAAGGGCTAGGGCAGTCACAGGAAGGCATTAGAGAATCTGGGATATAGCTGGCTGACATTGGGCTGCTGACTGCAGTGTGAATGCTGGTGTCCCATGTTCAAGATTAGGCCAGTAAATTCTTAACTTGAGGTTGACCGGCCATGTTGATACTCCAGTGATATGTTCTTGTAAGACAGGGTCCACTAGCTCAAGCTCCCCCCTACTCTGGTGTTACATTGCAGGGCATACATACCTACAGACTGTTTTGCCTTGGTGCTCATGGCAAGTTATCTGTGGCTGTTATGAAATTTGGAAGTTCCACTGCTCCAGACGCTCACTTCGCAGATATTCTCAATGAATCTCCTTGTATTTGTCATTCTTTGCAAAATCCTTTTCACTGATGGATGAGAATATAATAATAATGAGACATTTGACAGCATTTTCAGTTTGGATCTGGCAGCCATTGAAACATTTTGCTGCAGCTGCACTTTTGTAAACATACCATAAGTTCCCACAAATAGTTAAATTGAATTCTGCAGTTGCTTGAGTCTGGAGAGAGCTTCATTGACTGAGCTGCATGGCAATGAAGAGTTTGAACTATAGGTTGAAACTCTTAATTGGGATTCTCTGGTCTGGCAACATCCATGGTCCAACATGGATGTTGCAGGACCAGAGAGTCCCAGTGGAGGGTCACCAGTAAGGATCCCTGCAGGACTGGCAGGGCAGCTGAGCTGCTCAGCAGAGTTGGGAGATCCAGTGTGTGGTTGCCCAGTGGGGCTGGGAGCTCTGGTGCGTGGCTACCCAGGCACACAACATGTGGGGCTGCTCACGGAGCCCTGGTGCAGTGTGCACTGCTGCCCAGGGAGCCCCAGTGCACCATGCGCATGGCAGCCTGGAGCCCCGGGCCCATGCTGACCAATGGAGCCACAGAAGTGATGACTTCCCAGTGGGTCGGTAGAACAGTGGGCTCAGCAGCAGGTGGGGAGCTAGCTGTGAGGCCACTGCCCAGGTTGGGGGGCTGGTGGAAGGGGTCAAAAATTGACCTCCCCTGGTCTGGCAAAATTTCTCATCCAGGACCAGTCAGGTCCTGAGGGTGCTGGACCAGGGAGGTCCGACCTGTAGTCTCTCTCTAATGGTGGGTCAGAACCCCAAAGTGGATTGTGACCCCCTTTGAATGGGGTCAGCAGGGCCTAGTTGAAATTGTTGGGGCTGAGGGGTCTAAACCCATAGCTCCATTGCCCATGGCCAAAGCTTGGGGGGGGGGGGGCTGGAACAGTTTTTATAATGGGGATGCTGAGACCGATTGAACCAAACTTTAAACCCTGTATATAACGAAAATCACTTCAAGCCAAAGGGCTTCAGCCTGAGCAGGGATGCTCAGGTTGCAGACCTCTTACTTGGGGCTGGAGCCCTTGAGATTCAGTTTTTGTCCTCCTGCCCAAATCAGTGAGGGTTTGCCCCCTGCCACCTTGGGAAGTGGGGCTCGGGCTTTGGTTCCCCCTCTGGGGTTTGTGGAGTAATTTTTGTTACCAGAAGGGGGTCACGGTGGAACAAAGTTTGGGAATGCCTGGTTTAAACCAATTTTAAAGTCATTGGGCTAGATTCACCAGTCAGCATTGTTGTAACTTAATTAATTTCAGTGTATTTTTGCCCACTTACAACAGTGGTGAATTTGGCCCTTGTTATGCAATGCCCAGGGGACCCAAAGAAAATTCTTTGGGGTCATGAGCTCTGAGGGGAGTTAAATGGGACTCAGAATGAAGGGCTGGTTTCATGTATCAGCATAGATCTGCAACTCACATTCTGTATTAATCAGACCATTTGAGCGGAGACACAAGATGATGGAAATGAAGGAACACGTGAACCTTTTTGCTTTGTTTCCTCATACCATGCCCCATTCTCATCAGAATTTTGTCAACAACAATAGCTGTCCCAGTGCGCCTCAGCCCAGAAGAGAAGATGCAGCTGAAAGCATCCAGAACTGCAATGCTTGCATTTAAAGCCCTTTGAACAAGGACAATTCCTTTGTGTGCTGGCTAGGAATCTGAACACATTGGCTGAAAAACAGCCCCAGGAATAGTTCATTAATGCAGACATCAAATGCTAGGCTTCAAATGCTGACCAGTGTGAAAGCCAGTTCAAAAGTATTCCACAGTCTGACATAGTGCCAGTCTGTGGCAGGAGAGGTTAAAGAGAGAAAGAAGCTGCACAGATATTGAAGATCAAATAATTGCCTTTTACCTACAGTGATTGTACATTAACTACACGATAATGAATTTATTGTTGGGATCAGGGTAGCACTAAGGGTAACTAACGGTGGAATGGCTCACTGGCTGAAGTAATACATCCACCATCATGTGAGGGCTTTAATTTGAGATTGGAGAAAAGAGATGCTTGGCTCACCCACAAGTAATGGGGCATGATAATGTGCACTTATATAGGAGGGTAGCAGGAATAATTGGGAAATTCGATGGCCTGTGTCACACAGGGTGTCAAACAAGGTGATCATATTGGTCTTAAAAATCTAAGAATCTGTGTTCTTCTTTCAAAGGTTTCAGGAAGCTAGCTGCTTGGAGAAGCTAATGGCAGAGGCATGAAGCATGTTTGTTTTTTTTAATAAATACTATGGGTGTTTGCTGCAACATCTGAGCTCTTACTTCCATGGTATTTAATTTCCTCCTGTTCTCTGTAGTCTTGGAAGATGGATGCTATTGTGAATCAGATCATTTACAACCTGCTTCAGGATAGTTCTGTGAAGTCGGTGTATATCCTTAATGCCAACAAACAAACAGGCAGACAAACCAAAAGCCTCACTTCAGAGCCAGTCCTAACCAATTGGCAGTCCCAGGCGACTGCCTGGCTCGCCTGTAGGGTTGTCAGATGGTTTAAAAAAAAAAAAAAAATCAGGGAGTAACCAGGGATATCTGGGGGAGATTTTGGGAGGTCGGGCAGAAATGTGGCTCTAAGGGTGTGTCTAGACTACCTAGTTTTGTCGACAAAAGTGGACTTTTGTCGACAAAACTATACCAGCGTCTACACTACCACTGAGTTCTGTCGACATAACGTCGACAGAACTCAGCAGTTTTGTCGACGCTGGTATACCTCATTTTACGAGGCATAACACTTTCTGTCGACAGAACTCTGTCGACAGAAGGTGTTATTGCCTGTAACGTTGCGTCCAGACTACAGAGTTCTGTCGACAAAGCAACTTGCTTTGTCGACAGAACTCAATGTGTCTGGATGCTCTTTGTCGACGGAAGTTTTGTCGACAGTATCTATCGACAAAACTTCCGTCGACAAAACGCGGTAGTCTAGACGTACCCTAAGATTGGCTCTGCCCCACTTTAACCAGTTGAGGGTTAGCCATAGGTTTTATTGCACTAACACATCTTAAGTTGCTGTGATACAAATGTCCTATACTATGCAAAAGGGCCCACAGACACTTCCATGTTTCCTACACTATCTTGGTAGCAGCAGCACTTTCATTGTTATCAGTTACAATGATTTCTAGTCATCTACTTACAATTCTTTGCATGAAAACAATTTATCTTTCTTATTTTACTCCTCTTAAGAAATATTTATCTCAAACATTTGAGCCACCAGTCATAGCTATAGTGTATGGAGCTTTATAGTATTATACTATTTAGAGTCCTAAACAAAACTTAACCAAAATTGGCTATGTTCTCAGCTTTCTGGTGTTCAGTCTTTCTCTGTGTACAGAAGGTAAAATTTGTATTCTGGGAGTTGTGGCATTAGCTGATCCGAATACATAATGGCATAGATTCCCTCCAAAGTGGCAGTGTATATGTGCATTAGGTTTTCTATATCAGTTTTGGAAGGAATGTGATTTAAGCTGCATTTTGGCACCAGCCAAATAAAATGCACCTACAGCTGATGCGTCTACAAATCCCACATTTGGCCATATAAACCATTTAACTTCTCAGGTAAACAGCTACTTACTTGAATGAGAACCTAATCTGTTATGGGATTTTACACATTCATTAAGTCCATCAGCATTTTTCCTGGTTGAAACTTACATAGGCACACTTCATAATTTATTCTTATGAGACATCTTATCTCTCAGACACCTTCAGATAACCCCTATTCAAAGCCTGTTTGACAAGTATAAAGGCTTAAAATGTGTCCTGTAGTAATTATCTTGTGGTCTTAGGGTAACTAATTTTGAAGGACCTAATCAAATCAAAATAACAAGATAACAATTACTATGGAATGGGACAATGGGTCAGAGAAAATAAGAACTGTCCTGGATCTTTGTACAAAACTAAACCACACACAAAGTTATGAAACTTGAAAAAGTTTGGTCATGCCACCTCTCCCTCTAAACACATCTTACCTCAGCATTTCCTCATGGTGATGGGGACCAGCAGCAGATGTACTGAAATATTACAAAAGTCTATTTTTTGTGATAGTTCCAGTGTGATAACAACCAGTAAATGTTACAAATTTGTTGTGATTTCCAGCTCAGTTTCTAAAGCTTTTGTTTAAGTGTGAAAAAGTATCCAAAATCCCTAATCTTTGAAAATTTGCTCATTTATCCTTTTACTTTATTGTTACAGATTAACCATTTTTGTAGTTATACAACTATAAAGCTAAATTTACCAAATAAGGTCTCTTAGTTGTGTGTGCAAAATTTGTGCATGCAACTCTTTAATATGCAGATATCTGTGGTTGTATGTACAAATGGGCTGTTTGGATGTAGACATGCAGAAATGGTTGTACATAGCCTGATGTAGTTCAGATTTGCCATCAACATTTGGCCCATTGTGGCTTGACTATGGCTTTTAACAATCAGCTAAAAAATGTTTAAGTAGTTCTGCCCTGTAACTTAGTTTACAAGTTGTTTTGAAAATTCTGTTATGGCTCATCTGACACAATTTATTTCAGATTCCAAGCAAAACGTACTGGTAGCAAAAAAAGCTGCAGCTGGTTCTTTAACATAAAGAAAAATGAAAAACAATTGTGTGTTCTTGTTCTGCCGCCAAATACAATTATGTGCTCTTGTCCTTCTGCTTTGACACTTTGGGTGCTAATTTGACTAAATTAGCATGAGCCGCAGTGACTGCACCATATCCTTTACAAAAACACAGAAGAAACTAAAACGTGTTTGTTGTCTTTTGTTAGTGTTTACTTCCCTTCTCCAATACATTGAGGAGCTGTGAGAAACACTGGGTTTTAATTGGTAAAAATCTTGGCTCTTTGTTAAAAATATGTTTGTCTCCCTCATATAGAACGTGAATCTTTAGTTTCTTCGAAGACCCATCTGTGACTGGACCTGCATTCTGCTGGTTACTGATGGTCCTAAATGCAGTCAAAAAGAATCTTCCTTAGACACTGAAGACACACAGCAGCACCCAGCTATTCAGAATGATTAAAAGAACTATCTAACACAGCTCTAATGGAGAAAAATCACAATCAGTAAGTGGCACAAATGGGGCTGAATTGACAGATTTGATTCCATTATGCATTCACGAATAGAGCTTACTATCAAAACCCATTCCACCTAAAGATAATCCGTCAGTCAGAACTGGTGTTATTACTTATTTGCCAGGAAGATACTTACATAAAACCACACACACTCTTTATGTTTTCTTTGCCCTTTTCTCTGTCGCTATCCTATGTACTTTTTATGATCCATCAATCATGTGACCAAGCTTTTGAGTTCTGTGTAACTCTAAAGGGTGCTTCATATCATAATTGTCAACATTTACTACTGCCAGTGTATAATAATAACATATTGTGACAAGTAATTAATATTGCTTGCTGTTCCTTTACTCATATGTGGCAAAATCTCAATAAACATTAAAGTTCTCACTAAACAATCTGTATAAATATCTTAGTGGACTACTTCACTAAAAGGCAGGCTACCTCAACACCAATACAACTTTGACATTGCAGACTTTGGAGTGTTTATTGGGTTTGGCAGGGAAGTTTTAACCTTTCAGCACACTGACATAGGCTACAGTTAACTATACTGGACTAAAAAATTCAAAAGATAAAATAGTAATACACCAATAGGGCCAAGTCCTGAGAACCTTAAGAAAGCAAATGCCTGAGTATGATTTTAGTAAAAATTGAGTAAAGATGTCAGTGTTTGACTTATGATCAGGGCATTAATCATGACCACCTATTTGGGTTTCTCACATTGGCTACGTCTACACTGGCCCCTTTTCCGGAAGGGGCATGTTAATTTCAGAAGCCGTAACAGGGAAATCCGCGGGGGATTTAAATATCCCCCGCGGCATTTAAATAAAAATGTCTGCCGCTTTTTTCCGGCTTTTAAAAAAGCCGGAAAAGAGCGTCTACACTGGCCCCGATCCTCCGGAAAAAAAGCCCTTTTCCGGAGGATCTTATTCCTACTTCGAAGTAGAAGTAGGAGTAGTAGGAATAAGATCCTCCGGAAAAGGGCTTTTTTTCCGGAGGATCGGGGCCAGTGTAGACGCTCTTTTCCGGCTTTTTTAAAAGCCGGAAAAAAGCGGCGGACATTTTTATTTAAATGCCGCGGGGGATATTTAAATCCCCCGCGGATTTCCCTGTTACGGCTTCTGAAATTAACATGCCCCTTCCGGAAAAGGGGCCAGTGTAGACGTAGCCATTATGTTCATGTTCTTTTATTTCTGAACCAAATTTGAATTAGAAGAAGAAAGCTACTATTACCCATTTAAGTTAACTACTGACACAATGTTCTACCATTGTATGTTGTGACTTAAGCCTTAATAGTAAAATTTGCCAAATTAGACAGTTAAAGTTATGCTTCTGAATTTATATATAGCCATGTAAACAAGTTGCTGGATTATCAGAGGTGCTGATTGTTTGTAATACCCATTTACTTTAATAGATCTCAGCCGTTCTGATAACTAAATCATTTATTTAGGTATGGATATATGGATTTGACTAGCTTTTGAGGAAGAATGATTGATGAAAGAGTTCTCAATCTTCATGAATAAAAATGGATAATTCCCTTCTGCCTAAAATCTGTCTACTGATTAGCAAAGACAAATTAAAGCATCTGACATTTATACTTACTGTGGGTGAGGAGGGTGTGTGTGTGTGTGTGTGTGTGTGTGTGTGTGTGTATGTATGTATGTATGGTGGGAAAATATAGGAAAGAAAGTTCACAATTCAGATCAATTCAGAGGGTACGTATACACAGCAGGGTTTAAGTCAAATTAAGCTATGCAACTTCAGCTATATCAATTGCATAGCTTAAGTCAAAATAGCTTTACTTGGCTTTAGGTGCTCTCTACACAGCAGGAAGTCGAAGAAAGAACACTCTTCCTTCGACTTCCCTTACTCTTCTTGAAATAAGGGTTACCATGAGTCAGAGTAAGAAGTCCTACAGCTCGACATTATTTTGAAATAAAGTCTTGTAGTGTAGACATGCTCTTTGTTCTTTTGGAATAATGTCAGTGCTTGTGTAGAAGCTGCTGCTGTATAGACGTACCCAGAGGTAGCCTGCTAGTCTGTTAGTCTGCTTCTGCAAAAACAACAAGAAGTCGAGTGGCATCTCAGCCCTGGTGTACACGAGGGAGTCTTTTCAAAGTAACTCCCCTTATTTTGAATAAACAAGTGGAGCGCCCATACTATCAAGCCCGTTATTTCAAAATAAGGGGCTGGTTATTTCAATATAACAACTCCTGCTTTCCTTAGGGAATAAGTTTATTTCAAAATAGTTATTTTGGGAGTTATTTCAAATTTAATTATTTCTAAATAATTGGTGTAGATATGCCCTTAAAGACTAACAATTTTACTCTGGCACAAGATTTTGTGAGTGGCAACTCACTTCATCAGATGCATGAAATGAAAGATAAAGAAGTGTTACACCAAAGCTGATTCAATCAGGGTGGATATAGACGAGAAGATGAAAATACATAAAGTAGAAAATGACTTATGGCAATGAGACATTCCCAATCCCTATTCAGACCCATTTTGATGATGTCAAATTTACATAAAAATTCCAGCTCAGCAGTTTCACATTGCAGCCTAGTTTTGAAGCTTGTTTTGCTGGAAGATAGCAACTTGTGAGCATTGTTGAGCCAGCCCAGCTATATGAGAGTAAAGTGGCTTCTATTCAGACTCATGCATCATCAGTAGAATTGCTAAATTCCAGCTGCAAAATCTTAATTTCTGGAGAGAATGAAGCAGAAAGATCAATATGATTTTGGATGAATTTTCAGCATTGACAGAATTAGGGTTTATCTAAATGGGAAAATTATACTGGCATAAGAACATACTCCATATCATGGCCATACAATGATTCATCTTTCCCAATATCCTATGTCATACAGTGCCATAACAGAGCTTCTTCTTTGGAGTTACCTATCTCCATCTTCCATCTTCTGGCTTTTGATAACCAGAAGTTTAGGTTTAAATGCCCCAAACATGGGATTGAATCCTTGGCTAATAGTCATTGACCAACCTAGCCTCCATGAATTTATCCAGTTCTTTTTTTTAACCCAATTGTACTTTGTGCAATCACAACATCCTATAGCTATGAGTTCAACAGGTTTGTTGTGCATTGATATTTCCTCTTGTTTCTATTAAACAAACCTATTAATTTCCCTGGTTTTTGCATTGTGCGAAAGAGTAAACAACTCTTCTCGAGTTACTTTTTCCATGCCATTCATGATTTTAGAGACATCTATCATATTCCCCTTAGTTTCTAAGAGGAACAGTCCTAATTTTTTTTCAGTTTCTCCTCATGTGGGAGCATTTTTGTTGCCTTTTTCTGTCCACTGTGTTCCTTTGAGATGATGCAACCAGAAATGGACATGGTATTCAAGGTGTGGATGCATTACAAATTTCTATAGTGGAATTTTTCTGATGGAAACCCTTTGGTCCCTTTAAATATTTGTGCCGGGAGAGAAAGATTGATTGTTTCAGAAAGAGGAATTTTTGTTTGGTGAGTGGGTGCAGAGTGGAGCGTGGAGAGTGGAAGAAGGTGTGTGTGTCTGGAGCTCCGGACCCAAGACCTACATCAAGCAGGCCCTTACAGAGTAAAGCAGTGGAGAACCTGCCTGAAGCTTGGGAGGGACAAAGTGGCTGACTGGGGGATACCCCAGGACAGGACCCAGGAGAAGTATTGTGCCAAGGAAGAATCACCTGAGAAGGACAAATGAGAGCTTGACCCAGGATTGTTGCTGCCCAGATCTGTACGGGGCTGTGAGTACTGAGGCTTGTGGCTTTGCATTGGAAATAAGGAGGAAACTACAGAGCATTTGCAGAGGGGGCAGAAGAGGGCAGTGGAGGGGTTTGTTGGGGAAAATTTAATGGTACTGAAGACAACCAGAAGCACCCAAGATTCATTGCCAGACTGGAGCTGTTCCCAGGACTCCTGAATTCTGACTGCAAATGCATTGCTTTGTGTGTGTACTTTCAGAAGGCAGTACCATTGGCCCTGTGGGGCTGGTGTTGATGTAACCCTGTTCTACTGCTACCCATGTCGTTCCTTAAATGTTTTTCTTTCCTATATTCATTGTACTCTTCAGGTCTGTGTGTGTTCACTCTGGGGATACCCTCTGTGGATATTTTTATTCAGGAAGAGTTTCCAAGGGGTTATACCAATACAATTACAGTGATTTAATTAAACTGGTATAATAATATCAAAAATAACTAGTTACACTTCCATGTAGATAAACCCTTTGAATCAAAACCAAAACCCCACCAGAAGTAAAACAAAACATGCCCCCACCTTTTTTACATCAAAATTGACCTAATTTGCTCTGGAGTGACAAACAGTGAGCATGAAGTTCAATGAAGGCTTGAAAAAAACAAAACAAAACAAAATCCCAACAGAGCCACTTCTGGTACCAGCTGAAAACAACCATTAATCAATTGTTGCAATGACAATTATGTCATAAAATAACATTCCTCAACCAAACTCCCAGGTCGTAACATTCCTAGGCCCATCATACAAAACTTAACACAATTAGCAAATAAAATCTGTCAGTCGTATAAGGGAATGTGCAAACTAAGGGATAGGTGGGGCAGGCATGTGTGGATAGCAAAGAAAGTTGGCCACATAACAGTGTTTAGCCCACTGGGTCACCTACATTCCATGCATTATGCTTTTCCGGACAATAGGTAAACAACCTCCCCATAATCCCCCTCCTCCCCCCGAAAAGTGGGAGAATGTAGGAGAAAGAAAGAGTCTGAAGCATGGGCCTGGTGCTTGAACCAATGTAAGCAAGAGTTATACTATCAGTAAGAGACAGGCAGTGTCAAAAACAAATGTTTGCCTGTAAGTCAGTGTCTCTTGGCACTAGAACTGCTAGCATGGATAGATTGTTCATTTCTGTCTATTAATATTGGGATACCCCGGCTTAATTCTTTAGCTGGAGTAGGAGTGTTAGTGAAATTCATACTATCAGTTGAGCTGCGTCCATTGTTCCAGGTACAAATACGTAGGGGCTCAAAGGCCATCTGGCTACCACCACCCATTAATGTACTTTGTTTAATAATAAACCTGACTTGGGTGCCTTCGTATCTTATCTGAGTCTGTGGTCTTTGGAGACTCTCCTGAAGTCTATTATGCTAGCTATCTGCACAGAGCTGATATAATATACTAAGGGAGCATACAAAAATGCACGCAGCCAAACATTTATCATCACTGACCGAGCAGGAGATGTGTCAGGACACCACACTAGAATATCCTGAATTTACGGTATTGCTGTCCTGAACTACTACACACTGGACAAATGTTAGAAATGGCAGGCTGGATGTTTACTCATATGTCACTTGGGAAGCCCCAGCTACAGTGGGAACAGCAAACAAGTAGCTACTCTTGCAGCTCAGTAAAGGGAAAAAACCCAAACCAAGGGTTTTTTCATGTGCAAAGAACCAATTTTTGATTTTTTGTCTTCCAAGAAGTAGGGAACTTTGTATAATAGACATAGTGTTATTGTCATGTGTAAGAAGGTGTTTTTAGAGCTATTACTATTAATTATAAGCATTACAGAAGTACCTAGAGTCCCCAGAAGAAATCGGGTGCCCATTGGGGTAAACACCACACATAATATATAAAATAAAAGGCAGTTCCTGCCTCAAAAATCTTACAATAATAAACTATTTTACTACATTGATGTTAGTAATGATGTCAGCACATCAACAGCCTTGGATCAGTGCTTGTTTATTATTTTAAATTGAAATAAATGAAATAAAAATGAAATAAACTATTTTTAAACCAAAAATTTGTGCAGTACAACTCCATTTAACTCAGCTCTGCGCACACAAAAGCTGAGGTATATAAAGTTGCCTAAGGGACTTGGAAGATAATGAATAAGAATTTGGTATATAGATGCCCTAAACAATGTTGAAAGTTTCTGAGTGTCTCTAGGTATGCTGTGGTACTTTTGCTTGGGTCCTAAAAGACTGGCTGTCACTGGGCAAACTGGCCCTAATGGTTGGTGGTTTAGCTGCAACTGTGCCAGATTTGGCCTGCTTCCCTGAGGCAATAAGTGAAGTCATTTGACAAAAGATCAGGTGATGAGTAGCCAGGATTGCTAAAAGATAAAGAACAGAACATAGAGAGAAAATTGAGAGAGGTGAAGATGTTTAGGAGTCAAACCAAAAGGACCGGCATCCCTTTCTTCTGAAAAGAGAGTGGAATGGTGGCCCAGAAGAATAATATGACAGGAAGAGGCCCTGGAAAGGAATAGCAATGCAGGTTGAGGCTATCGATTCTGCTGGCTCATGTCCTAGATATTGTTTAATTCACTGCGGCCATGTCTACACTATGGCTACATCTACATTGCACAGTTATTTTGGAATAAGCTATTCCAAAATAGTTATTCCAAAATAGCTTATTTCAAAATAGCACATCTACATTGCCTCAAAATTAGTCTGAAGGAAGCTTCTCTAATGTAGACGTGCTATCTCAATTTAGAGACCCAGGAGAAATAACTTGGAATAGACCTGGTGAAGGGCTATTTCTAAATAGCAGAAGTGGAGCGTCTACATATGCCTTATTTCAAAATAGCTATTTAGGAATAGGAGTCATTCCTCGTAGAATGAGGTTTACAGAAGTTGGAATAAGTCATCCATTATTTCAAAATTATTTTGAAATAACAGGATTGCTGTGTAGGCACACGCATAGTTATTTTGGAATAATGGCTGTTACTCTGAAATAACTTTGCTGTGTAGACACAGCCTCAGAGATTAGTCTAAATTTACTATGTTCGACTTCTGGGCACCCAATTTTACAAATTCGAAGTTCTGCGTCCTCACTATGGGGAAGAATTGAAATCAGTCTGAGGCAGGTTCTGTTAATGTGGACGTGTTACCTCGGGCTCAGAGCCCCAGGAAGCACTCTGGGGAGCTGCAGGAGGCCTCCTGGAGGCCAATAAGTTTGAATCAGCGGCACTGGAGCATCCACACTAACGTTATTTCAGACTTACAAGTTCAGAAATAGTATTGTTTGTCATGAAAAGCAGGACTATGGAGTTCAAATTCCGTGGCTCTTCATTCCAGAATAACGGGTTTGGTAATGTGGATGCATCACCTACAAATTCGATCTGGGGGGGGGGGGGCGCTAATTTTGGACTAAGGTCCGAGTGTAGACCAGGCCTGTGAGTGAAGCTGAATACACATTAGGTTGAACAAACAAAACTTGATTTAACTCTGTGTGCTGCTCTGTCCCTTTGGCAGATTTGCTTCTAATTTCCTGCATTCCCTGTTCTCATGTGTCCTGTCATTCAATGATTGTCCCTCCAGAGATCATAGAATCATAGGTCGGCAAGAGACAGCAGGAGGTCATCGAGTCCATCTCTCTGCCCAAAGCAGGACCAATCCCAACTAAATCAACCCAGACAGGGCTTTGTCATACTGAGACTTACACCTCTAGGGATGGAGATTCCACCACCTCCCTAGGTAACTCATTCCAGTGCTTCACCACCCTCCTAGTGAAATAGCTTTTCTTAATATGCAACCTAGACCTCCCCCACTGTAACCTGAGACCATTGCTCTTTGGTCTGCCATTCGTCACTACTGTGAACAGCCTCTCTCCATCCTCTTTGAAACCTTCCTTCAGAAGGTTGAAGGCTGCTATCAAATCCCCTCTCACTATTGTCTTCTGCAGACTAAACAAACCCAAACCCCTCAGCCTCTCCTCATAGGTCATGTGTTTCAGCCTCCTAATCATTTTGGTTGCCCTCTGCTGGACCCTCTCCAATCCTTTCTGTAGCGGGGGGCCCAGAACTGGACGCAGTATTCCAGATGTGGCTTCACCAGAGCTGAATAAAGGGAAATAATCACTTCTCTAGATCTGCTGGCAATGCTCCTCCTAATGCATCCTAATATTCCATTAGGCTACAAGGGCACACTGTTGACTCATATACAGCTTCTCATCCACTATAATACCCAGATCCTGGGCCCTCTGACTCTTAGCTTCACTGATCATGTTACATCTTCCTTATTTTACAGAATTTTTATTTTATTTTATTTTAATGTAAACTTTAAAAATAAGTAATTGATGCACAGACGGTACCTATGTCCCTTTATAAGGGATGCAGTGGCACTTAGGTCACATAACAGTGTCATGAGACCCAAGTGATCCAAATGAAAAGGAGGCACCAATGAACCAACTGACATAGCACCCTATGAGAGCCTACAGAAACACAGAAATATTCACAGAACAGAAAGACAGAGGTTGACCCCCACAGGGAGGATTTTGAGATTCTGCAGAGAACTAGTTTGCCAGACTCAAAAGACAGGTGGCAGAGAGATGGTGATTGGTCATTCCAGTATGATTGTTTGTCAAGGAGGACAAATTATCTCAAAAAATATGTAACTAGCACAGAGAGTGGTAAAGATGAGACTCCACAACTCAGCTATGTGAATATCTTGTTCAATTGTAGCTGATCTCGATTTCTCAATGTATTTTTAATCATGAGTAATCAATTACATCTAACTATGTAGTTTGGAAAATAGCAAGGTTATTTGGATCAGTAATTTGGTTTGGGCCCATATAGAAAAATGCACAATGTATAATGTAAGCAATAACAGGCCCAAACAATGAGGTATAATCAAAGGTTACATTTTCAAATGTAAATACTGAATCAGGGTACTTAGGCTGAGACACTGCAAATAAATCTTTAGTGACATTCTGGCTCCACTGAAGTGATAGGTGGTTTATTAACCTCAGTAGCATCGTGATCTCACCCATGAATTTAAAGGTTAGTTGATCAGCACTTTTACTTGGTATTTCAAATTGCACGTTCAAAATGGAGGTACCCAAAATTGCTAGGCACTTTTGAAAATCTCTAATCCAGTCTTTTACAACAGCATGCTTAATTTTCAGATTCTGCAGTAACATAAGAAGTGTTGATTGTAGCTTTTGATAGTAAAACCACTGGACTACTTTAAAGGGACCATATTATAGCTTATGAATGACTTCACAGCCTGTCAGTTATAATCCATCAACTGAATGGACTTCAGATTGTCATGTCATTTCTATCAAATGGTTCTGACTTCTATCACCAATGGGAAGCTCATTTTCAATTTTGCCTTTTAATAGAGTTTTAATATTAAAAAGAGCTTTAGAACCATCTGGCTCATAAACTGTAAGCAAATAACACTTCTTGATTGATTATGGAACATAACCTCAGGTAAGTATAGCATGAGCAATTAATTGAAAATTGCTTTTCATTTTGAATTTTGCTCTGGGCTAGCCAATGATAATTATTTCATCTGGCTCACTTCAAATTTACATACTCTTCATGCCCAAACTATGTTTTACAAAATGTAAAACAATTATATTTATAAATAATATTTTTATGTGCTGGTGCTTGATTCCATATGGATATTCTTTATTTTTTATTTGCACTCCTACAGACAGATAAAAGGCAAAGTATTATAGCTACACTTCTTAATGGCTTGCAGGAGTGTCTTTTATTGAAAGATGTTCAAAGAACTGAAGGAAACAATTGACTGAACTACACTGGAATAGGTGATATATCGTAAAGAGAGATGTGTCATAGGAGGAACTGGTCTGAACATGTTAATATTGGAGGCTATGAACCAAAGCGAAGATATGATTTCTGTATATATTAGAACTATAGAATATGAACATAAGTTTTATCAGAAACTTGAAATTCAGACCAGCATCACAGATAGAAGCATGAGTGCTTCAAGGTGATGTCAACCCATTCAAGCAAACAAAGGCCAATGTATGATTTTGCATAATAATTATTCAAAATGTGTGGATTTATATGAAACCAGATTGTTATAAAAGAACAGGAGACCCAGAGATGAATGGGGCAATAGGGTACCTTTATTGCTGATACTCATTCTGTCTCAGAACCTGCCTACCTGGGATGTAAGTGAGCAACAAATTAACCCCAAGTACACCTTTTTATCTTAGTATGTAAATACATGTATCCATTATATCATCCTTTAAGCCCTAATTTTGTAATGTGAACTCCCGTATAATACATAATCATAACCATGTGATAAATATAATTATACTCACCCCTGTTTACTGTTTACAGCTTTTTAGTAGATGTAGGCAGTTTTTCCATCACAGAATTCCTTGAATCAGCAACTAACAAGGAGTACAGGATATGTGACCCTGTATGTATACTTCAGAGTGGACAAGGGAATAAGGAAGATAGCATTGTTAACCCATAAGCCATTCATTAAAAAGTTACATCTTGGGTATAGCTGCATGCTCATCTATCCTGAGCAAACAGGGAAGGAGGAATCAAAATGAGTCTGTAAATCAATAGAAGCAGGGTCTGCCTGGGCTGTGCCCCTTTACAATGGTCGCAACTACCAAGACACCTCATTTAACCCTTATACAGCCCAACACAAATCATAGAAGATAAAGGCAGAAAGAGACCTGAGGAGGTTGTCTAGTCCAATGCCTTACTCAAAGCAGGACCAACCCCAACTAAATCATCCAAGCCAGGGATTTGTCAAGCTGGATCTTATAAATCTCCAAGGATGAAGATTCTACCATCTCCCTAGGTGATCCATCTCAGTGTTTCACCACCCTCCCAGTGACATAGTTAATCCAAATATCTAACCTAGACCTCCCCATTTCAACTTGAGACCATTGTTCTTCGTTCTGTCTTCTGCCACCACTGAGAACAGCCTAGCTCCACCCTCTTTGGAACCCTCCACCCTGATCATCTACTTGAAGGGTGTTATCAAATCCCCCCAATCTTCTTTTCTGCAGACTAAATAAGCCCAGTTCCCACAGCCTTTCTTCCTAAGCCATGTGCTTCAGCCCCCTAATCATTTTTGTTGCCCTCTTATGGACACTCTCCAATTTGTCCACATCCTTTCTGTAGTGGGAGGCCACAAACTGGATGCAGAACTCCAGATGTGGCCTCACTAGTGCCAAGTAGAGCAGAATAACCATTTCCCTCCATCTGCTGGCAATACTCCTATGAATGCAGCCCAATATACTGTTAGCCTTCTTGGCAACAAGGGCACACTTTCTCATATCAAGTTTCTCATCCACTGTAATACTCAGGTCCTTTTTTGCGGAACTGCTGTGTAGTCAGTCCCCAGCCTATAGCAGTGCTTGGGGTTCTTCTATCCTAAGTGCAGAACTCTGCACTTGTCCTTCTTGAACCTTATTAGATTTCTTTTGGCCCCTTCCTCCAATTTGTTTAGTTTACTCTGGACTTTACCTTTCCCCCCAGCTGAGTGTCATCCATGAACTTGCTGAAAGTGCAATCCATCTTCTCATCCAGATCATTAAGCAGGATGTTGAACAAAATTGGCTCTAGGACTGACCCTTGGGCACTCCACTTGATCATAGAATCATAGAGCTGGAAGAGACCTCAGGAGGTCATCAAGTCCAGCCCCCTGCCTGAGGCGGACCAGTCCCAACTAAATCAACCCAGACTGGGCTTTGTCAAGCTGAGACTTAAACACCTCTAGGGATGGATATTCTACCACCTCTCTAGGTAACCCATTCCAGTACTTACCACCCTCCTAGTGAAATAGTTTTTCCTATTATGCAACCTAGACCTCCCCCACTATAATTTGAGACCATTGCTCCTTGTTCTGCCATCCATCACTACTGTGAACAGCCTTTCTCCATCCTCTTTGGAACCTCCCTTCAGGAAGTTGAAGGCTGCTATCAAATCCCCCCTCACTCTTCTCTTCTTCAGACTAAACAAACCCAAATCCCTCAGTCTCTCCTCATAGGTCATGCGCTCCAGTCCCCTCATCATTTGCCCTCCGCTGGACCCTCTCCAATGCGTCCAAATCCTTTCTGTAGTGGGGGGTCCAGAACTGGACACAATATTCCAGATGTGGTCTTACCAGAGACGAATAAAGGGGAATAATCACTTCTCTGGATCTGCTGGCAATGCTCCTCCTAATGCAACCTAATATGCCATTAGCCTTCTTGGCTACAAGGGCACACTGTTGACTCATATCCAGCTTCTCATCCACTGTAATCCCCAGGTCCTTTTCTGCATGGGGACTGAAGCGGCAGCAGCGGTGGTTCCCCGCGCTTCTGAGGCTTTGCTCTGGCAAAGCCTCAGAAGCGCGGGAACCCGCCGCTGCTGCGGCTTCAGTCCCGGTGCCTGTGGTCTGCTGGTGACGGTCCCCAGCAGACCACAGGCACCGGGACTGAAGCCGCAGCAGCGGCGGGTTCCCGCGCTTCTGAGGCTTTGCTCTGACAAAGCCTCAGAAGCGTGGGAACCCGCCCGGTGCCCCTGGTCTGCTGGAGACGGTCTCCAGCAGACCAGGGGCACCGGAGCAGCTTACGAACGGGGCTTTCTCGCCCCGGAGCTCGCAGGTAGCAATCCGCCACCTCGACCTCCGGGGCGAGAAAGCCCCGTTTGTAAGTGCGGCTCCGACGTAAGTCGGATCCGCGTAAGTCGGGGACTGCCTGTACTCGTAGGTGACATTTGAATTATTCAGGTAAGTGCATGATCATATTAGTTATACTCATTGCCTTGTTTGTTACACAAATTGTTGCTCTCTCTTGTCTTTTGTTAGACTGTAAGCTCTTGGGGCAGGTTCCATGATTATTTTGTTTTTGTGTTTGTTCATCGTCTAGCCACTATTGCAGTGTGATAGCAATAACATTTTTACAGGTATGAGATTCCGCTTCTGCTTAATCTTGAGCCTGTAACTGACAATTTTAATTGAACATCCAAACCAGCCTGATAATTGGAGTGATAGATTTAAGTTGGATTGAATTTCTGTCACAAAATTAGTGAAAAAAATAAGATCTACAAAAATCATTCAGTTTCCTTAAAAGGTTTCAGAGGATTTACTCCAATTTTTAAAAAGACAGAAACATTATCACATAGTTAGTGGCTTGCATTTGATGCAAAGAGATAATAAAGAGCTCACTGGTGTGAGCATCACTTTAGGCATAAAACCCCCACTTATCCAATGCCTCTACTGTAAATCTTGAAACATCACAGGGTGAACAGAGTGACTCTTAAATTCCCTTTCCCAGATGTGAAATATTTTCATGTTGAGCAAAATATTTCACTTCATTTTTTTTTCTACGTGGCACCAACCTAAGTGCTTCTCACATACATATATCTGATAATCAAGTAGCTTTGAGAAATAAAAGATTCTACTATAAATACTTTAAAAAATGGACAACCTGGAGATACTCACTGATTTTCCAATGGTAATAGCAACTCCAATTATTCCACTCCTACCTGAAGAATTAAAAGCCTACACTAGGTGTCAGATTTTTCCATGCAATTCTATGTATAATAAATGAATCAATAAGAAACTTGTATAAGCAGATTAAACTCTTTAGAGCAATGCTAGGGATTGCTAGGGGTATTTCTGTTCCACGTTTGAATACAGAATGATGACTTCATTACAGAACTGACTGCCATCATGTTGTTTCCTTCTTTTTTCCCCTTATTGCAGAGAAGAATGTGGAGAAAAGATGGCTAATAACCTCTCTTCTATATTTATACAATGGTGCTGGAACAATTTGCATAGTGGGGGTGCTGAGAGCCATTGAACTAAACTATACATCCTCTATGCGATGGAAACTATTTCAAGAGCCCCTACTTCCACAACCTATGTATTTATGTCCTTGCTATCTACTATATATTTGAGAGTTTGTCTGTCTGTCTCTGACTGTTCATGAACTCCGCCTAAACAGTAAGGCTGTGTCTACATTGGCACCCTTTTCCGGAAAAGGGATGCTAATGAGACAAGTCGGAATTGCAAATGCCGCGGGGGATTTAAATATCCCCCGCGGCATTTGCATGAATATGGCTGCCACTTTTTTCCGGCTCGGGGCTTTGCCGGAGAAAAGCGCCAGTCTAGACAGGATCTTTTGGAAAATAAAGCCTTTTTCGGAAGATCCCTTATTCCTGATTTTATCTTACCCCCAGGGAGTCTAATAAATGCAGTTGGGCCCATTTAAGCATCCAAGCTGCCAAACTGGAAGACATGCTCTTAAGTTCATCATCAATCATCGTCATTATCAGGAGCATCAACCACAGCAAGCTACTGGCTACTTAACCCATTACTGTGATAGTTGCGGTGCCTGCTTGTATCCAGCCTTGCTTCTGTATTGGGTCCTGCCTTGCATCTCTCCAGTTAACTTGATTCTGACCTTAAGCCCTCGATTGGTTTCTGATTCCTAGGGTGACCCTTGGCTCTGGCACTTGGCTACAAACTCTTGACTCTAGGCACAACTGCCCATATCCCAGTCCCTAGCTAACAGAAGCCATGATGATGGGAGGCAGTATGGTGAGGGAGATAGAGCACTGTACTGAGAGAGACCTGGGTTTTATCCCTGGATCTGCCACTGTCCCACTGGGTGACCTTGGGTAAGTCACTTCACTTCTTTTAAGCTCCATGTCCCTGCCTGTGAAATGGGTTGATGAAACAGACCTTGTTAACACACTTTGACATCTACGAATGAAAAGCACTATTATTAGATGCACATTCCTGTGGAATCTGGGATCTAGATTCCTGGAAACGCTATTAGTTAAATCAGGGGTGGGGAACATCTGGCCTGCGAGCCACACACAATTCATCAGTTAGCTGCTGGTGGCTGTCAGATGGTTTGTTTCCCCAAGTGTCCCTGGGCATGTCCCAAGCATGAGGGACAGAACAGGAGAAAGCAAGAAAATTTAACAGTGGACAGTGAAGGCTGGCATCACTAAATAATTGGAGGAGAAATTGGTATAACAGTAGTGAATGAGAAATGATAGGTAGCATAGGGTTAGACTGTAAAGGGCAAATGTAAACATTTGCAGGGCAGCAAAGACATGAAGGACCAAACCTCATCTAATATCAGTCAGCACCCAAAATATCTAATGGATTGATACCATATATCAGATTCTATATGAACTATTTAGATATACTTGGAAAATCCTGCCCTTTTTACTATATCACTAAAATGATAATTAAGTTATGCATTTACATAATGTTTTTCATCTGAAGAGTTTGGAGCATTTTACAAAGACGTATAAACTAAAATTCACCACCCCTCTGTGTAGCACCCATTTTCCAGATGGAGGAATGAATGTATATTATTCACAAGTCAATCCAGATCAATTTTCTTTTCTATATCCATCGACTCTCCTTCTCTTTATTTCCTCTCCAGCTTTGAAAGATACTACAATGATCAAAATACAAATCCAGACTAATGTATGGACTGAACATCTTAAGTATTTGGAAAGCCATAAGATGAAGACGTGAAGTTGAAACCTCCATGCCCCATAACATTTTTGACATCCTAGCCTTTCTGCCTGGCTTCTGCTATGAGCCCCTAACTGGATAGCAACAGAATAAACTCTCTTAGATCAATTTTCTCAGATGTCACACCCCTAGAGAAGATGAGAGCAAGTATCATAAATCATCATACACACAAGTTTCTGTAGCTGCGCACAGATCTAAACATTTTAGTTACATACACAAAGAAGCCCTACCTCCAATGTTCTGGGAAATAGTGCCTTAAATCTAAATCACATCATGACAGATATTTATTCGGTAATGTTATCTAGGAAATGCATTGTTATACATTTGCATTTTCCAAGGAAATATTGCAAAAATGGCAGTTCAACAGTGTTTGTAATTATTCTTATTCAACTTGAATTCATCAGGAGTGAATAATTATTTACAAAAAATTATTAGGAAAAAGCCGAACGGATGAGGTACATACAGTCCTTGACTTGTGTAGCCCCATCTAGAACCTGGGCTTCTGTCTCCTATCCCTGATGTGAGACCAACCTAGAACTTTCCTGCCACCTTCTGATGGGTCATAATCCCCTGTTTGGAAAACACTGAATTAGGCCTTTCGATCTGAGAAGTTCATTCATTGTTGGTGTCTTTAATTTTGTTTCAGTCTCCTCCTTTGGGTTTGGGTTGAAAAAACAAAAACCAAACCAAATGTTCCTAGTTTGACATAAAGAGTTTATAGTATAGCATGTAGCCTGAAATTTCATTTTACACTTTTGGAGGCAGGAAGTATTGCATAGTAAACCTACAGTTCCAGTTAAACACAGGTAAAGTCAAAGAAGTTGCTGGCCTTTGGTGTTTCAGCTTTGTTCTCTTAGTCATTGTTTTCTTCGGCTATTGGTATTCCAATCTCCATTTGGAGCATGTACCAAATATGGTAGAATTCCATACCAAAATAAGTTAAAATAGGGTCATTCTCTTAGGGTATGTCTATACTTGCTCTCCACTTGAGATAGGGATGCAAATGTAATGTACCGAAATTGCTAATGAAACGCGGGATTTAAATATTCCACACTTAATTAGCATAATTGCGTCTGGCTGCCATTTTGAAATCGCATTATTGAGAAATAAAAAGCCTCATTGTATAAGGAATAAGGCTGTGTCCAGACTCCATGCCTCCGTCGACGGAGGCATGTAGATTAGCCAGCTCGGAAGAGGGAAATGAAGCCGCGATTAAAATAATCGCGGCTTCATTTAAATTTAAATGGCTGCCCCGATCTGCCGATCAGCTGTTTGTCGGCAGATCGGGAGAGTCTGGACGCGATGCCCCGACAAAGAAGCCTTTCTTCATCGACACAGGTAAACCTGGTTTCACGAGGCTTACCTGTGCCGATGAAGAAAGGCTTCTTTGTCGGGGCATCGCGTCCAGACTCTCCCGATCTGCCGACAAACAGCTGATCGGCAGATCGGGGCAGCCATTTAAATTTAAATGAAGCCGCGATTATTTTAATCGCGGCTTCATTTCCCTCTTCCGAGCTGGCTAATCTACATGCCTCCGTCGACGGAGGCATGGAGTCTGGACACAGCCTAAGTTATTTCGAGAGAAAGGTTTTCTCTCAAATTAACGCTGCTATTCGGGGCTTTTTATTCGGCAATAATGCAATTTCAAAATGGCCACAGGATGCAATTATGCTAATTAAGCACAGGATATTTAAATCCCACGCTTCATTAGCTATTTCGTTACACTACATTTGCATCCCTATCTCGAGATAGGGAGCAAGTGTAGACATACCCTTACAGCTTTTCTAAAAGAAAAAAAAACACTGAAGCTGTAATCTGAAGCTATAATAGAAACAGATGTCCTGATTCTGCCCACAACAGAACTGTCCAGTCATTTGTAATCCTTTTAATGCAGGATGTCTTTTTCTGTGCACTATTTATTTGAGATGTACTGAAGCACCAACACTATAATTCCTTAATAAGGCAAGCCATTCAATAAAAAGAGAGTGTTGTAGCCATGTTGGTCCCAGGATATTAGGGAGAGAAGGTAAATGAGGTGATTAACATCTTTTATTGGACTTACTTCAGTTAATAAGAGGCACAAGCTTTATAGCTTACACAAAGCTTTTCTTCATGCTGGGGAACATACTCCAAGTGTTACAGCTAAACACAATACAAAATAAAGGTGAAAAGATAGATTAGCATACATATATATATTAGTTTGTGTCTGTCTGTGCATCTGTCTTTGAGTCTATTTGTTCAAGAACTCCTCCTAAATGGTAAGTATACAAGTATATTAGGAACAAGAGGAAGATCAAGGACAGAGTAGGCCCATAGCTCAGTGAAAAGGGAGAAACCATAACAATAAACTTAGAAATAGCAGAGGTGCTTAATGACTTCTTTGTTTTGGTTTTCATCAAGAAGATGGATGATGACAGGATGTCTAACATAGTGAATGCTAGTGGAAATGGGGTAGGTTTAGAAGATAAAATGAAAGAACAAATTAAAAATTACTTAGAAAAGTTAGATGCCTGCAAGTCACCAGAGCCTGATGAAATGCATCCTAGAATAGTAAAGGAGCTGATAGAGGAGGTATCTGATCCTCTAGTTATCATCTTTGAAAAATCATGGAAGTCAGGAGAGATACCAGAAGACTGGAAAAGGACAAATATAGTGCCCATCTATAAAAAGGGAAATAAGAACAACCCAGGAAACTACAGACCAGTCAGTTTAACTTCTGGGCCAGGGAAGATAATGGAGCAAGTAATTAAGAAATTCATCTGCAAACATCTGGAAGATAATAAGGTGATAAGGAATAGCCAGCATGGATTTGTAAAGAACAAATCATGTCAAACCAACCTGATAGCTTTCTTTGATAGGATATCAAGCCTTGTGGATAAGGGAGAAGTGGTGGATGTGATATACCTAGACTTTAGTAAGGCATTTGACACAGTCTTGAATGACCTTATAAATAAACTAGGGAAATGCATCCTAGAGGGTGATATTATAAGGGGGGGGTGCATAACTGGCTGGATAGCCATTCTCAGAGAGTAGTTATTAATGGTTCTCAATTATTCTGGAAGGGCATAACAAGTGGGGTTCTGCAGGGGTCTGTTTGGGACTGATTCTGTTCAATATCTTCATCAATGATTTAAAAAAAAAATAGAGAGCACAATTATTAAGTTTCCAGATGATACCAAGCTGGGAGGGGTTGCAAGTGCTTTGGAGGATAGGGTCAAAATTCAAATTTGATCTGGACAAACTAGAGAAATGGTCTGAGGAAGGAACAATCAGTTTCACACCTACAGAATGGGAAGTGACTGTCTAGGAAGGAATACTGCTGAAAAGGATTTAGGAATCATAGTGGACCACAAGCTAAATATGAGTCAACAGTGTGACAACTTTTGCAAAAAAAGCAAACATGATCCTGAGATGCATTAACAGGAGTGTTCAAAGCAAGACACGAGAAGTCTTTCTTCCACTCTACTCTGAGCTGATTAGACCTCAGCTGGAGCATTGTGTTCAGTTCTGAGCACCATAGTTCAAGAAAGATGTGGAGAAATTGGAAAAGGTCCAGAGAAGAGCAACAAAAATGATTAAAGGTCTAGAAAACATGACTTATGAGGAAACACTGAAAGCATTGGGCTTGTTTAGTTTAGAAAAGAGAAGATTGAGAGGGGACAAGATAGCAGTTTTGAAATATCTAAAAGGTTGTTACAAGGAGGAGGTAGAGAAATTGTTCTCCTTGCCCTCTGAAGACAGGACAAGAAGCAATGAGCTTAAATTGCAGCAAGGGAAGTTTATGTTGGACATTAGAAAAAACTTCCTAACTGTCAGGATGGTTTAACACTGGAATACATTGTCTAGGGAGGTTGTGGAATCTCCATCACTGGAGATATTTAGAGTAGGTTTAGACAGACACCTGGCAGGGATGATCTAGACAGTGCTTGGTCCTGCCATGAAGGCAAGGGACTGAAGGTCCCTTCCAGTTCTAGGATTCTAGGATTCTAAGAGCAAGGGACACCTAACTTAAAACAATGTCACAATTTGGTTGTTCCAAGAAAAGTGGAAGCCCCAGGAAAAGGACAGTTTTGCAAACATGCAAAGGGTGGGGCTGTGGTTTAGAGGGACAGGATATGAGAGTGGCCACTGGGTGCAATGAGCCTGCACCGGAGAGCTATTCTGCAGAATATCTACTGGGGGAAGCCATGCCATCAAGGGAATGGCCAGCAGGGCTGGGATTCCACCATCCTGCTTGCCAGCAGAAATGGTAAGTGCTTCCCCGCCAATCTTTCTCTTCCTCCCAGCTCTTGGCTGCAGTGCCAGACGGGGGAGAACAGGCCCCTGACAGTCAGGTGCTTATGTGTGGCCTGCGGGGGAAGAGAACAGACCCCAGGAAGGCTGGGTGGCTGGCCTGGGGTGGGGGGAGGTGAGAACAGACCTCAGGCAGGTAGCGGGTTGGGGGGAAAAATACAGGCAGTCCCCAGGTTACGTACAAGATAGGGACTATAGGTTTGTTCTTAAATTGAATTTGTATGTAAGTCGGAACTGGCTCCAGATTCAGCCGCTGCTGAAACTGATCAGCGGCTGACTACAGGAAGCCCTAGGCAGAGTTGCTCTGCCCCCGGCTTCCTGGAATCAGCCGCTGATCAATTTCAACAGCGGCTGAATCTGGACTCCTGGGACAGAATAGCTGGGGCACTGCCGGGTAGGTCCCCACAGGACCAAACTGGCAGCACCCCAGCTGCTCTACCCCAGGCGTCCCGCAACAAAAGCCTGGTCTGCTGTGGGGGGGGGGCACACTAGCTGCGTCCCCTCCCCCCAGCAGACCAGGGAGACCCGAGCAAAGCCGCGGAGGCACAGAGCCCCCCCCAGCACAGCAGGGAGACCCAAGCAAAGCCGCACAGGCGGCGGGACCCCGCTGCCCGTGCGGCTTTGCTCCTTTGCCCCGGAGCAAAGCCGCACAGGCGGCGGGGTCCCTCGCCTCTGCGGCTTTGCTCCTGTCTCCCTGCTGTGCTCCCCCACAGCAGGAAGACAGGAGGAGACACAGCAGGGAGACAGGAGCAAAGCCGCAGAGGCGGGGGACCCCGCCGCCTGTGTGGCTTTGCTCTGGGGCAAAGGAGCAAAGCCGCCCGGGCAGTGGGGTCCCGCCGCCTGTGCGGCTTTGCTCGGGTCTCCCTGCTGTGCTGGGAAGTCCCTCCCAGCACACCAGGGAGACCTGGAGCAGCTTTTCTCGCCCCGGAGGATGTGGTGGCGGGACCGCTGCGCTCTGGGCGGTCCCGCCGCCCGCGAGCTCCGGGGCGAGAAAAGCCCCGTTCGTAAGTGCGGATCCGACATAAGTCGGATCCGCGTAAGTCGGGGACTGCCTGCATGATCCTGGCCCCAAGCTTTCTGCATCCTTCCCCACATCCCCAAGGCTCTACCCTGAAGGACCTGGGCAATGCTGGGAAATTCTGCTAATTAACACATATTTTGCGGGCCCTTGTGCAGTTAAAGCTTACATTTATAACTCTGTTAGACACTAAAAATCATAGACTGAAGAGAAACACTGGGTTTATGGCTTATAGCAATCTCTGACTCACTTACCCTTCCTCTCCCCTCCCTCCACCTCAAGATGACTTCCCTCCATCCTTTCTTTTGCTGAGGCCTGGAGCGTTGTTAATGGACCACTTTACCTGGAATGGTCCCTTGAAATATGTGTTAATTACTTATGCCAAATAATTCGTTCCACGTTATATTTAGCTGTGACACTCTAAGTATGTCTCCCAGCCCTGAAGAAGAGCTCTGTGTAAGCTTAAAAATGTGTCTTTCCCCAACAGAAGTTGGTTCAATAAAAGAAATTGCCTTACGGACCTTATCTCTCTAATTAAAAGAGAGTCATTTTCACAAGGAATGAAAAAAAATCAAAAACTAGCCTAGCTCCAGTTTAGACCAGCATTTGATTTACTGATCAAAATTGTAGTACATAGTTTAATGGAGTGATTTTATGCCTGTGGTCTGGAGTCCCCGGATGTCTGCAGACTATGTCTAAGGATCCGTGAAAGGTTGTCATTACGATAGACAACAGGCTTTCAGCCTGTTGTTTACAGATCCCTGGAGATCTGCAGATTATATCTAACATTTCCAAAGGAGACCGCAATTCTATTCAAAATTTCTTAGAGCTCCATGAATGAAAAATCACTGACTTAATGTATGTTGTCGCTTCAAAGCACTGCTCTTAGCGAGACAACTTGCATAAGGCTGAATTTAAATGAAGATTAGTCAAAAGCATGTCAGCCATCAGCTCATGGGCAGCAGGTAAAGTCCCAGCTGGGGAAGGCAACCACCAGCCCCGACCCTTCCCTCTGAGGCCCCAGCCCTTCAGCAACCTTCACCCCCTCCCATGGAGCCAAGCCACGCCCAACCTCATGCTGATCCTTCCTGGCCATCTGGAGGGTTAGGGCTGCCACGCCATGGTCCCAGCCTTCTCTGGTGGCTGGGAAGCTGGGCTGCTGCATTGTGGCCCCCGCCTTCCTAGGCAGCTGTGGAGTGTAGGCATTTTTGGGAAGGCAATGCCTTCCCTTGTCTACATTACCAGCTGCCCATGCATCAGCTTCATTTATAATTACATATCCTTTAATTAGACACAGTAAGGACAATCTTCCCTGTGGGCTACCAGTAGTAGAACCTCAGAGGAGTCAGGTGAGGAGGGTAGAAGAGTGTCTGGGAGGGGAGAAACAAAAAGCCAGTGGCTGTTAAACAATGTTGTTGCCTCACCCCTTGGGAGTAAGCATGTCACCGCTATTTATCCTAGTCTGGACCACTCGTATGTAACTGGAGCACTTGGAAATAGTGACCACAATGTAATAAAATTTAACATCCCTGTGGTGGGAAAAACACCTCAGCAGCCCAACAGTGTGGCATTTAATTTCAGAATGTGGAACTTCACAAAAATGAGGAGGTTAGTTAAACAGAAATTATAAGGTACAGTGACAAAAGTAAAATCTTTGGAAGCTGCATGGAAACTTTTCAAAGACAGTAGAGGCCCAACTTAAATGTATATCCCAAATTAAAAAACACAGTAAGAGTACCAAAAAAGTGCCATTGTGGCTTAACAATGAAGTAAAAGAAGTGATGACAAATAAAAAAAAATCTTTTAAAAAGTGGAAGTCAAATCTGAGTGAGGAAAATAGAAAGGAACATAAATTTTGTCAAATTAAATGCAAAAAATATAATAAGAAAAGCCAAAAAGGAGTTTGAAGAACAGATAATCAAAAACTCAAAAAGTAATAGCAAAATGGTTTTTTAAGTACATCAGAAGCAGGAAGGCTGCTAAACAACCAGTGAGGCCCTTGGACGATCGAGTTGCTAAAGGAGCACTCAAAGATGATGAAGTCATTACAGAGAAGCTAACTGAATTCTTTGCTTCAGTCTTCCTGGCTGAGGCTATTGGGGAGATTTCCAAACCTGAGCCACTCTTTTTAGGTGACAAATCTGAGGAATTGTCCCAGGTTGAGGTGTCATTAAAGGAGGATTTGGAACAAATTGATAAACTTCAGACTAACAAGTCACCAGGACCAGATGGCATTCACCTAAGAATTCTGAAACAATTCAAATGGGAAATTACAGAACTATTACCTGTGATTTGTAACCTATCCTTTAAATCAGCTTCTGTATCTAATGACTGGCAGATAGCTAATGTGACACCAATATTTAAAAAGGGCTCTAGTGGTAATCCTGGCAAGTATAACTCGGTAAATCTAACATCAGAACTGGGCAAATTAGTTGAAACTATAGAAAAGAATAAAATTGTCAGACACATAGATGAACATAGTTTGTTGGGGGAAAATCAATATGGTTTCTGTAAAAGGAAATCATGCCTTCCTAATCTACTAGGAGGGCATCAACAAACATTGGACAAGGGTATCCAGTGGACATAGTATACTTAGATTTCCAGAAAGCCTTTGACAACGTCACTTACCAAAGGCTCTTAAGTAAAGTAAGTTGTCATGGGATAAGAGGGAAGGTTCTTTTGTGGATTGGTTAAAATACAGGAAACAAAGAGTAGGAATAAATGGTAAATTTTCAGAGTGGAGAGAGGTAACAAGTGGTACCCCCCAAGGGTTCATACTGGGTCCAATCCTATTCAACCTATGAATAAATGATCTAGAGAATAAGGTAAACAGTGAGGTAGCAACATTTGCAGATGATACTAAACTGCACACGATAGTTAAACCAAAGCAGACTGTGAAGATCTTCAGAAAAAATCTCACCAAACTAAGTGATTGGGCAACAAATGTCAAATTAAATTTAAAGTTGATAAATGTAAAGCAATGCACTTTGGAAAAAATAATCCCAAGTATACATGCAATGTGTTGGGGACTAATTTAGCTACAATTACTCAAGAAAGAGATCTTGGAGTCATTGTGGATAGTTCTCTGAAAACATTCACCCAATGTGCAGCGGCAAAAATGCAAATAGAATGTTAGGAATAATTTAAAAAGGGACAGAGAATAAGATAGAGAATATCGTATTGCCTCTATATAAAACCATGGTATACACTCATCCTGACTACTGCGTACAGTTGTGGTCACTTCATCTCCAAAAATATATATTGGCATTAGAAAAGGTTCAGAAAAGGACAACAAAAATGATTAGGGGTTTGGAATGGGTCCCATATGAGGATTTTAAAAAAAACTTGGACTTCTCATCTTAGAAAAGAGGAGACTAAGGGGGGACATGATAGCAGTCTATAAAGTCATGACTGGTGTGGAAAAAGTGAATAAGGAAAAGTTATCCACTTATTCCCACAATAAAGGAAGTAGGGGTTACCAAATGAAATTAATAGGCAGCAGGTTTAAAACAAACAAAAGGAAGTTTTTCTTTACCTGTGGAACTCATTGTCATAGGATGTGGTGAAGACTAGGACTTTAACAGGGTTCAAAAAAGAGCTAGATAGATTCATGGAGGTTAGGCCATCAATGGCTATTAGCTGGGATGGGTAGAAATGGTATCCCTAGCCTCTATTTGTCTGTTAAATAGGTGTCAGGAGAAGGATAATATGAGGATTGCCTGTTTTGTTCCCTCCCTCTGAGGTATCTGATATCGGCCACTGTTAGCAGACAGGATGCTGGGCTAGATGGACCTTTGGTCTGACCCAGTATGGCCATTCTTATGTTCTTATGTAGTCTAATTTTGGAATTTATAACATGCTGACTACTGTGACCTTTGAAGCATTCCCAGCCCTCACTTCTTTTTGTTTTTTTCTATTTTTCAATTCCTATATATCCATTGGAATAATTAGATATACAGTACTTTCAATTGAACTCAAGGTCCAGCTTTTATTCAGTGTGTTAGCAGCAGGGCATTTTTGCATGACACTGTATTTCAACCTATTTAAACCAATAATAATTATTAATATTCATTGGCACAACCAGGATTTGCACAGCCTGGGATGAGCTGCAGCAGGAATTAAATGAAAATTCATGCTAACTTCATCATTATCAACTGGAAAATACCCTGAGACTAGACTAATGTGAGTGTTTAATGAGGCAAGAGACAGTGTGTGTATGCATGAGAGTGAGTGAGACAGGGGATCGCAGCACCACTTCGTCTGTTGGCACCAGTACAGTGTTCGTGCTCTAAATCAGTGTAGTGTCACTTCATTATAGTTTGTAATGAATGTTAATGCACATTGAATCAGCTAAATGAGCACTACTTTACTGGAATACTGTGTTGTCAGCTGTTTTGAATAATAAATTTAACATATAGATTCTTCTCTGTAAAACAACCCTACGAAAATAAAACTGCAACACTGACATTTAATTAGAAAATTGCATATAAGAAAAAGTCATAGCATGACTCTAAAACAACAGATCCTGTAGCGCATTTCTCTTCATAAAGCTGGAGCTACAGTCACCTTCTCGGATTTTATTTTTTCTATATTATTTTTAAAATAATGATTCTACTACTAATAGCGTCCATATCCACTAACTCAACAACAAATAATTGATCAACTATTAAATGTTATGTTTAGGCACCACTTCAGTTTCAGGTTGAAGATACATACAAGGTTTTTTAAAACTAGTTTTGGCTTCAGTCACACTCTCCTAATTTATGTCAAACATATAAGTTTCATTATTAAATTCTATTGTCCAGATCCTTAGCTGTAGCTTGTATAACTTGCTATAGCTCCATTAAATCCAGGAGTTACAGTAAATCACAACAGTTGATGATCTGGCTTATTTTTATTTCAATTGTAAAATAACTCTATGGTAGTAGAGTATAGATTGTAAGCTACACAGCACACTGAGACTACAGGGACATGATATTCAACAGAAATAGGATATGGAAACCAAAAAAATAGATTGTCTCAGCATGTAAGCTAACGGAGAGCTGGTCTAACATTAGCGTATGTCCACCATGCTATGTGTGTTAACAGGGAGCAACATAACCTCACATGCTTGTATAGGTCTTGACATTCCATTCACTAGTACAGGTGTGGCCAACCTGAGCCTCAGAAGGAGCCACAGTTTACCAATGTACATTGCCAAAGAGCTACAGTAATTTGACAGCAGTCCCCATCAGTGCCTCCTCTCCCATCTCCAGTATCTTTTGCCCACCAGCAGCCCCACCAATCAGCACATCCTCTTCCTTTCCTGCACCTCCTGCCCAGTGCAAACAGCTGTTTCATGGCACTCAGGAGGCTCTGTGGGGGAGGAAAGGAGCAAGGGCACAATACGCTTGGAGGAGAAGGTGGAGCCAGGTGTTGAGCACTGGAAAGTTGGCACCTGTTGCTGCAGCCCTGGACTCAGTGCCTGAGTAAGGAGCCACATATTAATTTCAGAAGAGCCACTGGTGGCTCCAGAGCCACAGGTTGGGCACCCCTGCACTAGCACTTAGATATTACAGTGATTAGCAGAAGAGAAGTCCTACACTCTAGTGCAGCCGTTCTCAAACTTCATTGAAACGCAAACTCCTTCTGTCAACAAAAATGACTAACTATATGACCCCAGGAGTGGGAACAGGAGCCTGAGCCTTTCTGAGTCCTGCCACACCAGGTGATGGTGGGGGGAAGGGACAAACATGAAGGCCTGGGGGCTTAGTTCTAGGCAAGGGGCCTGTAACCTGTGCCCTGCCATCCTGGACTAAAGATGAAACCTGAGACTGACTGCCAAGGACTGAAGCCCTCATGCTTCAGCTTCAATCCTGGGCAGTCGGGCTCTGGCTTCAGCCCCTAGGTGCCAGCAAGTCTAACATGAGCCCTGGCAATGCCATTGAAAAGGAGTCATGACTGACTCTGGCCACTGTTTGAGAACTGCTACACTAGTGTGTTTATTCAATATGTTTGTAACTTTCATGTCTGCCACCATGGATGTGCAAGGCATTGCCCATCAATAGATATTACGTCTTGTTGCTGGATATATACATTTCAATGCAACTTCTCAACCATCCACATTTCAGTAGCTGTTTTTCCCAGGCGAATTCTTCAGGGGAAAATTTAGGGCCTAACAATAGAGCATTGCTGTTTTCATTATGGCGTTGCTTATCTACAACACCTGAGACAAGGAGCTGAATTTTAAGCTCTCATAAACATGGAAAAGGATAAAAAAACGATGAGCTCCATGTCAACTGTGTTTTTCCTTATAAAACATATTTAAATCCAGAGATATAGCTTAGATCCTCCTGCTAGGGAAATTACAACACTGCTGTACATTTATTCTCTGGCAGAATACTTCACAGATGGAAAAAACTATGCAAGATCCTGGAGGAAATATAAGTCACTTTTGACAGTCAATAACGTATCTTCCTTTTGTGAAATTCATTATTATTTATATAGTGCCATAGGCTAGATTAAAAGGTAACAGAGCAGATTCTCCTCTGCTAACTCCCATAAATGTAGCCTATTTGAGGAGTGAATCCACATCCTACACATGGGAGGAGCTCCCTGGAATTGCCCACAAGGGCCACCTTGAAACAAGATAGTGACATTGGTTTTAAAGTAAATAGTTTAAAAAACTGATTTTAATAAAAACAGTACAAACCCTGTATAGATGCTCTTATTTTGGACTGAAAGAAATTTATTTTAGTTTATCTTAAACCTGATTGATTTAAATTAATCCAGAATAAAAGGGTCCACACAGCTATTTACACAGAAGTTAGGATTAACTACATTGATTTAAACCCACGCCTTAAATTATTTTTTTTTATTAGACAAGCCCACATTGTTCTCCTTCAAATACTACTCTTGGGGGAATTCAGCGCCACTGTGCAATGCTGAACTTTACAGACATGCATTTGTGTACAGAATTCCTTTTTCTCACAGAAATGGGATTCAATGCTGCTGGCTGTCACTAGGGGCCACGGGACCAAGAAAAGCCCTGCTCACATCTAGAAGACACTGCTGGGGAGGAAGCGGAATCTAAAGGGTTCCCAAGTAGCTGCATTTCTCCACATTCCCATGAGGGAAGGAAACTCCATGCAAGCCTGGGGCCAAGAATCAGGCTGTTTCTCCCTCTGGATCTCTAGGCTCTGGGAGGAGTGTGGGAGTGGAAGTACCAGTGTACCCTAGGGACGTGCAGGGCCTGGGGCAGCCCTCCAGGCATAAGGCCCATCCTGCCTCTGTTCCACCCTCACCTCACTTCCACTCCACACCTTACCCCAAGTCCTGTCCCTGTTCTGCCTCCTTGCCCTCTTCCCCACATGATGCAAGATGGAGAATTACCTAGGGCTTGGTATGGGGAAGCAGCAGGAGTTGCCCCCCCATACTTATCATAATAGTGGGATCCAGAGTGGCCTGGCAGTCTGCTCTGCTCCTCCCTGCCCCACTGGCCTCTCCCAGCCTGCTGCACTTGGCATCTCCGAAGAAGTCAAGTGCAGCAGGGCAGGGTGGAATGGAGCAGGTTGCTGGATCACTTCTGTTCCGCTATGAGTGCATGGAGGGGGGTGCAACCGGCACACACCAGGTCCCCAGTTAATCCTCTAGGTCCCATCTATAGGACCATTGAAGCAGCTGTTGCAAGGTTGAAGTGCAGAGTTTGGGGCGGCCATCACAAACTGTCCTATGTCTGGGTGGGGCTATGACTGGACTCCAGGGAGAGGATGCGTGGGTGTCTGGCACCAGCTGGGCTCTGGGGGAGGCCATTGAATTGTCATAGATGTTTTTTTAACTCTCTACTGCTGCAAGAATTTGTGTGTATGTGTATTGTAACAGACATACTTGCTGATATAAATTAAATGATCAAGATAATTGAAACTGGTAGTGTTCTTTGGACATAAAATTTGCAAAAAATTTAAAATATTTTAAAATATTTTTTTTGGCACAGAATTCTTCCCAGGATCAAATACTTCCTTAAGCATTTCCTCTGCCAGAGTGCCTGCAAAATCTTGATAATAATTAGATGGTGGGATGTGACCGCTGCTTATTGTGCTGTTCATAACCCTCTCATTCTTTTTGCTTCTTGATTTGTTGCTCTGCAGAACAGGGAATATCTTGTTGTTAAGTGTTTGTACGGTACAGGGTTCTCTGGGTAGGGCCACAAGGTGCTATTGCAAAATTGTTAATAAATACTACTACTACTACTATTACTACCACTACTACTACTAAATCTTGTCAAAATCTTAGACACACACAAATTATTGTGTCTTTAGACACACATGGATTATTTTAGAATTAGGAACAACAAAAAGTCAGTGAGATCAACGAGGTATTTTGTTTATGGTCAACCATTTGCAATAAGCTTTTAGAATTATTTTTAGAGAGAGTATAGGCCTACCCTTATAGTGCTCCATCATTTGAACATGAGTGCAAGATTAACCCTGTGCCAGAGAATAATTACACCCAATTGAACAGGCATTGTTTAAAACCTATGAATAAAGTGACTAACTTGCTATTAACTAGCCCCATTGTTACCAGCATTGTAATTAAAATAATTTCTAAGCTTAAAAGAGTCTCACTGAAATTTGAATAGCTCTGTTGGCTAAGGCATTTATTAGGTAACTCAGAAGCCCCTAGGTAGATTGGCAATAATGGGAGGGTGGAATTTGGGACCTCTGGATCTGTAGGCATAAGTTTTTATTGCCTGAATGGAAAGACTGCAATCTCTTAATCAAGGCTAAAGGGGCCTCATCAATCTGTAGTTGTTCTAACCACTACTAGAGGTAGGCAGAGTATCATACCAAGAAGGCATAGCTTACATGTGCTATGTATGTGCCATGTTCCAGTTGACTAATTCTGGGCTGCGAGATGGGAAGTACAGAAAATTCACATTATAGTTTTCCCTTAAAAGTTCATTTTCTCACTTCTTTTTTGAATTCTTTTCATTTTCCTCTGTTGTAATGCTACCAAATCCTCAACAGACCTATGCAAGTAGACATGAATCTATTAAATCAAAACTTCTGTGGTTTAAAGCTGAGCTATCTGTCTCTATACAGCTAGGTTATTTTGTCAGTATGGAGTTTAGGCCCATCACAATCTATATTTCACTGAAGCTGATACTAGTGTAAGCGGGGGAATGATCCCGCTATTGTGGGGAACTTTCCTGGCTTCTATACACCCCGGTGAAATGAACCAGTGAAAGGATCTGAGTCCCCGCTCCCACTTCCTTTACCCCACGGCTCCCTGATCCTGAGGGCGGGGTCTCCACTCTCCGGAGTAGCAGAGCCCTTGAAACCCCAACAAGGCAGGGCCCAGGTTTCCTGGGGCTTAATCCCTGACCTTGTAGTCACTAGGGGCAGGAGTTAGGGTGTCCCCACTCCAAGGTGCTCTCTTTACACTGCAGGCCTTCTTGGCCCAGTGATCACTTCATAAGGTTCAAAGCAAATACAATTTATTAAACAACAACTGATTAAAGAGAAAAGAATAAGACAAAATGAGAATGGTTAAATGAGAACACACAGCCCTGCTCTGTAGCACAGGGACATCAAAACATCAGTCTGCAGGGTGTAAGGACAGTCCACAGTATCTTTCTTAGAGGCCCTGGATATGCTTCAGGGGGGCTACAGGCTGGACACGCTAGCTCTGGTAGTGACCACACAGTCTCAAGCTCGAAGTGGCCAGCCCCCTCTCCCAGTCTAGAGCCTTTCCCCACACTTTGCTGGTCCCAGGTGCTCACCACATCCAGCTGCAGGCTGTGCTGCTTGGCCAGTTCCAGCTCCTTGTGTTGCTTCTCTGTTCCTTTTGCAGGACTCCTTCATACAGCTTGCACTGCTCTTTTCAGCTCTCTGTCTTTGCAGGACCTCTTCTGCACACAGCTTGTTTGTTCAGAGAGAGAGCCAGAACAATCCCAGCTCACAGGGAGGACGGGGCCTGGCCTCTCCCCTTCCTCACTGGCCTGTCCAACCTGTCAATCAGGCTGAGCTGGAGTGTTGGCTGCTTTCCATTGTCTCTGGGGTCAATCAGTCTCATGAACTCTTCCCCTTCAGATACTGCGAGCTGGCAAACCAAAAACTCCCACAGAGTTTTAGTAAGGGGTAACAGTCCCCTTACACTAGGACTGTTAAAAGGAGCAGGAAAACAGACTATTTGCTTCTGAAGCAAAATCTGAGTGGTGTAAGCAATCAGTGATCCATGGACCTCATCAGAGTTGTGTACACTTCTGGCAAGAATGAATTAGATTCTATGTCTTTACAGCTGTTTAGGTTAACAAAATAGTCTAAGAAGTGTCTAAAGTGTGTGTTACATGTAGTAAACCTGCCAGGTTTCTAACTCATGAAGATGTAGCTGAGACTCTTACTTATTACATACACGATGACTGTTACCTTGTCCTTCTCTTATTCGTATGTTTGATCCCCCTGTTTTTTCTCATCTTCATCTAGATAATAAATTGTTTGGCTGTGTGAACTGTTGTTTTAATATGTGTGCACCTAGCACAATAGAGCCCTGAATCCTGATTGTAGCCTTTAGGTACTACAATAACAACAACAACAACAACAATAATAATAAATAACAACTTACATTTTACACTGAAATGGCTTTCATCAAAATGATTCAAGTTTATGTCATAAAACTGATATGCAACACTACTGGTCTCCAGCTACCTCTGGGGTGGAGCATGGTGGTGAAACAGAGCATGGTGTTGGGAAGGAAAACTTTATCAAAGGCATTGGGACAAATGGTAGCAATAGGAAACATTTGGGGATTGTTAATGTCCTGGCAGCACAGATAATAGCAACCTTTTTTTCCCCAAAAGACCCACACTATAAACTGGTCTGAATTCAGTTTGTGATGCAGATGGGATAACAGGACTGATTTTTATTCACATCCATCTTTCCTGCAGTTCTCATTGTGCAACACGCTGATGCAACTCTGCTGTTACAAAACCTTTTTCATTTATTTTCTAGGGCTGACAGTCTTGGAAGAGTTTCTAATCTTTTGGGACCTACCTTATCACTCTTGATGCAGAGGGCATGGATCATTTAAATAACTTGTCTAACAAATGTCAAATGCTTCTTTAACACCATCAGTAACATTTCAAATGTGTGTGAGTAGATGAGATCAGCTCATTATGTTTGTTCAGCATATTCCACAGTTGCTAGCAGTATAAATATACTAAAGATGGCTGCACTGAGACCACTTGTTTTGGAGAGGACAGTCTGAAGTAAATTTGAATCAAGTGATATGATTTTAAATTGTTGCTAAAAGGAAAAAAAACCCCAAGAGCCGTTTCTGATGTTGTTTCTTCACTTTTCCTATGCCAGGTGAATCTACTTTTAAGTTTTTTAAACAACTGAGTAACCAGAGAACCAGTTATTTTCTTACATAAAGAGCTAATGAGGGTGCCAGATAGATAGACAGATAATTATAAAAAAGTGAACTAACCAGAGTTCTATTTTAGGTATTCATTTCACCCCTTACTAAAGTATTTGAGCACCTCGTTATTCTTTGTGAATTTATTCTGACAACAGCCCTGTGAGGCAGAAAACCGCTATTATCTCTGTTCATACAGAGAATCAAGGCTCAGAGAGACCATATGCTTAGATTCTTAACTTCTGTTGACTTCCTGTCGTTTCTCTCAGTTGATATAAGGTAGTAATGGGATTTGGTTAAAATAAGTAAAGCTGGTGGGCTGGTGTCCACTAGATACCCTCCATGTGTTGATCACACACCCCTGTGGATATTATGATTGGATTGTCCAGAAATGCCTTTTAGCTGCTGACTAGTCCTGCTGAGATTCCTTAGGAGAGTTAATATAGTGACAGGTTGAATTAACTTTCTGCCTCTGCCCCTGGCCTTCTGCAGTAGGGATTCATTTTTCAGCATGGTCCCTTGGGAAGTTATAGGCTGTATGAGTCAAGTCAGCATGGCTCTTTTGGGACCTGCGAGGGAGTGTAAGGAAGCATAGGACATTGAACTGATGCAGAAGCATATGGTCTCCGTAAGGGTGGTTCTCGCGTCATTCAGACGTTATTCCGAAATAACATAGTCCATGTCTACACACAAGCAGTTATTTTGACACCAACTGCTGTAACCCTCATTGTAGGAGGAGTAAGGAAAGTCGGGGGAAGAGTGCTCTATCTCCAAATAACTGCTCTATAGACAGCGCAAAAAAGTCGAAATAAGCTATTTCGACTTAAGCTACACAGTTAGCATAGCTCAAGTGTAGCTTCTTTCGAGTTTAGCCTTGCTGAGTAGACATGCCCTTGGTGTCCACCATGGAAGTGAAGGGAGGGCCTCCACCAGTGATAGCAACACTGGCAGCCCTACTGTGTGCAGGCCAGTGTCTGGGGTCACTACTGTCATTTAACATTGCTCCAGATAGATCTCATTGACATAGCGCTTAAACTGAAGGCACCTACAGGCTTTCTCCATTAGGGCTCCCGACACTACTAGCACCAGTGGAGTTGACCTGGTCTTAGAAATGGTGGGAATAGTTTGAAAAAATCTCCCCAGTATTCATGGGGCCAATGTAATTCATTAAGTATATTATTTTCTGTGCTAACACCAGAGCAATACTGATGTGTTATAGGTACTGCAGTGTGATACACTGATAACTGATTAAAATGTATCATTAATCAACCACTGAGACAGAGTAAAAGAGGAAACCTCCTTACATGTCATACAGCAAATGGATTTAATCTGTTGAATAGCATGATCCATAGCAACATAGTGCCTCAGCAACAGCAGGGGTTGTCAGACAGATTAAATATAATAAAACACTAAAGCTGGTTGGAAGTTTTCATCAAAAAGCATGTCTAGTGATAAACAAAAGACATCAAACTCATGGGAGGAGAGGGGAAATCAGTTTTCCAACCAGCCCTGCAACACAGATGTAAACTTTAGATCAACACTTATACTACTGTTTAGCTTTTTGCATTTAACATGACCTGCCCACTAAAGCTACTGTCCAGGTTGTGTTAAATGCAAACAGCTATTTTTGCAAGCGCTGCTGTTGACTCTACTTTGCAGAGTTGTTTGTTTTTATTCTAACCAGTTTCAGGTGAATTTCTTGTTTACTAGCCTGAGCTTCCAACATTACAAGGGAAGGTTTAAATCCAAAAAATAAAACTCTGTTTTCAATTTGTATCATATTAGATGTCTACCCCCTTTTAAAAACAAATTCTAGATTTTGGACCTAAATCTTCTTGATTGTGTCCCTTTACAAATATGAAAATTATGGTAAAGAGAGGAAGAGGGAGCTAGTAGATTAAATAGGGGTGATGACTACCGTGACTCCACAGTACAATAATGCCCTCTCTTTCCTAGCACAAGATGCTTGCTATTTGATATAAATAGCCTATTATAATTAATAGACCAGGAGAATTGGTTTGATAAATAAGAACCAACCTGAACTTCAATTTCAACCGTCAAACAAATATGGCTTTTTTTTTGAGGATTAAGGATCTGATCCAAACCCTGTTAAAGCCAATGGACACTTTCTTTGACTTCAATGGCCTTGGATCTCACTATAAATCATATTGAATAAGAAGTCTCTTCCGTGTCCCAACCCCTCTTACCAACAGTCTGCAAGACCTGTAACAGAGTCTCAGTTGTTGTGGCTCTAGAATCACAAGCATCTTCAAATCTTGCCAAGTTACTAAAGGCATTTGAGGTCAGTTCTGAGCAGGTAGAGTTTATGAGTCAGGAGATAATTGCTATATGAACACAGTCCCAGGAGGAACTGATGGTAGGGAAGAAAGGTAGGGAAGAAAAATTTGATGGTAGAACATAGGGAAGAACGATTTGAGGAGAAGGAGTTATGGGAGGGGTAGAAATTAAGATTCAGCCAATCTAGCTGGAGAGGTCAGCCAACATGCTAATGTTACTGGTGTAAGGTAATGGAATAAGAGTTTGTCTACACTGGCCAATTTCTGCACAATAAAGCAGCTTTCTGCAGTGAAACTCTTGAGGCACACAATATGAAGCCACTTTGTGTGAAGAAATTGCACTGTTGCAGCTCTGTAAGAAAAACCACCGTAACAAGAGGTGCACAGCTTTCTGCCTTAGGCTACATCTAGACTGCAAGCCTCTTTTGAAAGAGGCTTTTTCGAAAGTATCTTTCGAAAAAGCCTCTTTCGAAAAAGAGCATCTAGACTGCATGCAGTTCTTTTGAAAAAGCAAGCCGCTTTTTCGAAAGAAAGCACCCTGGCAGTCTGGATGCTCTCTTTCGAAAAAGCCCTGTTTGCATTCAAGAAAGCCTTTTTTTGAAAAAGCACTTTCGAAAAAAGGCGTTCTTCCTCGTGAAATGAGGTTTTCCGCCGTCGAAAGAAAAGCCGCGTTCTTTCGATTTAATTTCAAAAGAACACAGCTGTAGTCTAGACGCAGGTGAAGTTTTTTCGAAAAAGGTTACTTTTTTCGAAAAAAAACCTTGAGTCTGGACACAGCCTTAGAGTGCCAGTGTAGACTCCCTGCCTAGTCTATTACAACATTGCAATTGGCCTCTGGAGATGTCCCACAATGCCTATTCTCACTTCTCTGGTCATAGGTTTGAACTGTACTGTCTGGTCTTCAAGTGACAAACTATCGGCCCAATTCTTTACAATTCAATTACAATTGTGGGTGGGGAGGGAGGGTTACATTAGCCCGTCTTATTTCCGTGTGCTGAATTTGGATGGAGATATTTGCAGAAAGCTGTCTATGATGCATCTACCACCATATGCGTAGTCAAAACAGTGGAACAGGGTGTCAGTGGACTTCCTCACTTCATGGAAGTCTGCCTCAGAGATCTCCACAAAATGCTCATAGAGATACTTGGCAAACTATTGCTGCAGGTTCTTTGTCAGAGCTGTTTTGTTTCTTGCCCCATTGATGGTAATATTCCCGGGACACTAAGTGGGGAGAACCATTGCTGCCCACAGATGAGCCATATATGGGCCAGGCTGGAAGCCACAGTATAGAAGAAGACCTTTCCTTGACTCTCTGCTCACTGTTAGCAGCAAAACATCTTCCACAACAAACACCACCTGTGAAAAATGTGGGGACAGTAATGATTTTAACGCATCCCCTACTATGCTGGTTCTCCCCAAGAGCCATATGCTCAGTACCCACTATCGTCCTAGAACACTGAATTCTCCTGCCCCTGTGTTTGTTTATTCACCATTTTGGAGGGTTTGTGGCTCATGAGTACTTGTTTGTGTTCAGCCAGTTTTAGTGATAGGTATGTAAGTAGTGGATGAGCTTTAAAACATTAATTCAGTGCTTTGTGTGTTGTGTTGCAAAGAATAGTGGGAAATGTTCTGTAAAATGTTGCATTTTGGCTTTATGGATATGCCTTGGGAGCCCAATTTCCCTTTTGTTAACACCTGCTGAATGGCTGAGTAGGATTAGTAAGTCACTATGAAAAATAGGAAGGACTTTCTGTTTGCTGTTATGCTGCACTCCGTACCTAAAAAACAAGAATTGAAGGAACGGCCAGACAGCGAGAAGAGGAATGGAAAGGAGAATGAACTCACAAAGCAGCTCAAAAACATTATGGAGCACCAAGCGGACATGCTCGAGGGGCTTATAGGACTGCAAACCAAGCTGCCCCAAGTCAACCCTTCTCTGCAGCTGCTGTTGCAGAACTATTTCCCATGCCTCTTCCACACAGACTGCCAACACACTCTTATCAACATCCTGGCTCCAGACAATATCTGCTGTCATCCATACCTGCAGATTTCATTACCCAGTGCACTCAACACCTGTTCCACTGCAGAGTACCTTTGCTGAAGTACACTATACATTGCACACCACTCCAAAGAACAAGGCTGCATATGATATCTGTATGTACACAAATGTTTATCCATCCCAGGATCCCACCTCCTCCTGGGACCCTCCTTTCATGCATCCCCCACAGTGCTGAATTGTCTTTTTTTATGTATTTCTTCTCTGCTTGTTGTTGCTTAAGAAAATACATTGTTTTTGTTTTAAAGCCTCACAGCCCCCCTCCACCTTCCCACAATAATTAGCAGCAGACAAGAAAGAGATGGGCTGTGGAATAGCTGATTTAAGTGCCCTACCCTGAGCACTGATGCAAGGACTGCAAGTGTGAACATGCTATTGAGCAAGCAGCTGCCTGTGTGAATACAGAATAGAAGTTTCTCTTTAGCATTCTCTGGCTGGCAATGTTACTTTACTGTGCACAAACTTGCCAGTGTGGACATAGCCAGAGAGAAGGAGAAGTTAGGGTTGAAGGTACTGTATAAAAGTGTTTGAAAGTGGAGGAGACATGAAAACCTAAGCATCTTTACTCTTTATCCAAAGCAAACCAGCCTTCTAAAGTGATTGATCATCCTTACTTAAGATCATAACTATCTTCTTGGTGGTTATAGATCAGTTTGTAAATGGATACGATGTAGCCCATGAGGAAAGATGCCAGTGAAAAACCAAAGGAGGCTGAGAATGTTTTAAAATGGTAAATGAAGCAAAAGTACTTAAAGATGAGGATTTTATTATGGGACATTATACCAATGTGGACTTAATGGCTTTAAAATATTAAACAACATGAGTACAGAAAAGACAAAAAGGACAAAATGAGCCCAAATATGATACCATTGATTATAGTGTAAGTATAGCTATTGAGACACTTTGCAGTAAATATAGGGGAAGGTGAGGGCACGAGGGAAGAGAAACCTACAATCTTTAATGAAATTTCTATTTGGTCAGAAGGCTTTTAAAAAGCTACTAAAGTCTTTGTACATTTTTTACTTTTCATTGGAGCTGCTTATTTGTATTATTTTGATAATGAACATATTAATTGCTATTGGTCATTTGCTCCAAGAAGGGGGACATTTGGGATTAGTGGAAAAAAGGAGACTCAGCACTTTCCTGTTTGATAGTTGACTGGCAGCCTTCCCAAGGACAAAGAAAAAAATGTCATACTCTCATTTCCACGTCAAACAACAAGCATTCCCACTGGACTGTAGGATGTCTCAGAAGGACCAAGGGTAGTTATTGATAACCTTTTCTTAAAGACAAATGTATGCATTAGTGCTTTCCTAAATAAGAGCCTAACGTATTTTTAAAGTAAAACCTGCTGCACCTTAAAATATTTTTAAGAAAGTTCGGCATTGACTTCATTGGGGCCAGGATGTCATATTTGGCCCTGTTCCCATTGAAACTAATGGCAGTTTTGTAATGATCTTCAACAGGACTAATATTAAGACCAACAATTTAAAAGAATTTTCTTTATAACACTATGTAGAACCCTTTGCCTTATTTAAAGTATTATTTTTATTGAATTTACTTGTGTTGCTTAATTACTTTTGCCATTTTGAATGTTTAACTTCAATATAATTAATTTAAGCATCCAAGAAAGTAATTTTAAAATTGTGTTTTCCTTTTAGAACTTTTCCAATCATTATAATAGATATAACTAAAAATCATTAAATAGTTCTTCATTTATAATATCCAATATAATATTATCCAGACAGAGGAGAATTTACAGCCAATAAATATGTAAATTGTGTAATTACATCTAAGAAAATAAATTCCACAGAGTTTAAACAATTAGCTACCATGGGTTTTTTTAATGGAAAAATAGTGTCTACACTGCAATGCTATTTCAGGATGCCAGAGGTATCCCAAAATAGCTACCCTGTGTCTTTTGAATGCATCTGTTATTGTGAAATATTTCAGCATCCCTGCAAATCTCGTTGTATGAGGGATAAGGGATGTCTCGAAATAGTTTTTATTTTGAAATTTGGCACTGTGTAGATATGCCAAATTTTGAAATAGCCTATTTCAAAACAGAATTAAAATAAGATACGCAATTTACGTAGAGCAAATTGTGAATCTTATTTCGAGCTAAGGGTGCAGTGTAGATGCACCCTTAGATGCCTGGTCTTTTTATGGTAATATTCCTGATGTGGAAATCTCTAATATATCAGAAAGACCATATATATATTCATTTACTCAACATTCTTGCAAGAGAATCAGTTTTGACTAGTCAGGATATTTCTAGCGCTTAAGGATTTTTCCTCTAATTAAAATCTTAAGATAAACATCAATCACATCTATAGGAACTGTGATATTTTTCCAGAAAAAGATATGCAAATTGCAAACTTCAATTTGCGTACCTTTTTCCGCTTTTTTTTCAGAAGAGGCTTTATCGACATTTGGCCCGTCTGTACGGGGCCAAATGTGGGAAAATCCTCTTCTTTTGAAAGAGCCCTTATTCCTCTTAAAATGAGGAATACAGGGCTTCTGAAAGAATGTGATGTTGACAAGCTGTGTGTTAATATTTATCAAGCTTTGACTTTTTGAATCACAAAATGTCTACAGGCTCCAATTACTTTCATATTCTGAACACAAAAAATTTCATAGAGTACAGATTTACATGTGCTTTCAAATATAAATTAAGGTGGAATTGTTTTCCCTCACTTGAGGATTCATAGTTACAATGATTTCCATATATAATCCTAACATAAAAAAAGTTTTATGGAAATGTTGATCTTCAATTTTTCCTACAGGCGATATCAAAGGTGGCAGTAGAGATAAGGTGTAAGTATTCTTACACATATCTAGATACTGCTCTGCTCTAACACTAGGAGCCATGCATCACAGATACAGCCTTTGTAGTAAAAAAGGCAAAAAAGCCTTTTTGTGCAATAGTTGCTTATGTTGGTGAGCAACTACAAGTATAAATGCTTGCAAGCATGAGTAAGGATTCCAGAATTAGTCCAAGATGTGTTTACTTTAATAGGGGACAGTTTCTGCCTACAGATACATAATGTGACATTCCCATGAAGAATAGTGTGAATTGCTTCTTCTGTTCAACTCTGTGTTGAATTTCTTCCCAAGATTTCCTGGAGATCTCAGTACAATACCATTATATCTCTGAGAGCTAATTACACTAATCCTCAGGACAAACTTTAAAAATAATTAATAGTCTTGCAGCACCTTAGAGATTAACAACATTTGTAGATGGTATCATGAGCTTTCATGGGCAGAACCCACTTCTTCAGTGCCCACAAAAGCTCATGATAGAATCACACATTTTTGTTAGTCTCTAAGGTACTGCAAGACTAATAATTATTTTAAAAGTTTTTTCAGTTACATACTAACACGGTTACCCCTCTGAAACTAATCCCTAGGGCTGTGTCTAGACTGCATCCCTTTTCCGTAAAAGGGATGCAAATTAGACACAGTGCAATTGCAAATGAAACGGGGATTTAAATCTTCCCCGCTTCATTTGCATAAACATGGCTGCCGCTTTTTTCCGGCTTGGGGCTTTGCCGGCAAAAAGCGCCAGTCTAGACGGGGATCTTTCAGAAAATAAAGCCTTTTCTGAAAGATCCCTTATTCCTCTTAAAATCAGGAAAAGGGGTGCAATCTAGACACAGCCTAGGGGTATGTATACAGGCAGTCCCCGGGTTACGTACAAGAGAGGGACTGTAGGTTTGTTCTTAAGTTGAATCTGTATGTAAGTCAGAACTGGCGTCCAGATTCAGCCACTGCTGAAACTGACCACCAGTTCCGACTTACATACAGATTCAACTTAAGAACCTCAGGCGTCCCCAAGTCAGCTGCTGCTGAAACTGATCAGCGGCTGATTCCAGGAAGCCCGGGGCAGAGCAACTCTGCCTCAGGCTTCCTGTAGTCAGCGCTGGTCAGTTTCAGCAGCGGCTGACTTGGGGACGCCTGGGGCAGAGCAGCTGGGGTGCTGCTGGGTTGGTCCAGTAGCGCCCAAAGCGGCGCTGCGGGACCAACCGGCAGTGCCCCAGCTGCTCTGCCACAGGCGTCCGGAGAAAAGCCTGGTCTGCTGGGGGGGGGGGGGGGGCGGCGTACCAGCACCAGGGAGACACGGAGCAAAGCCGCGGAGCATGCTGGCAGCGGGACAGCAGACCAGGGAGATGGGGAGCAAACCCCGTTCGTAACTGCGGATCCAACGTAAGTCAGATCTGCGTAACTCGGGGACTGCCTGTACACTACAGCATTATTTTGAAATATCTTATTTTGAAATAGTTAATTTGAAATAAGTTATTTTGAAATAACGTGTCTACACACAAAATGCATTTCAAAATAGCATTTTGCTATTTTGAAATAGCACGTCCACACTGAGTGGATGCTGAATCTCGTTTGAGGCCAGCCGGAACCCGGTCCGGCAGGGCATCAGGTCAGGAGTTACTTTGTGTGGCTGCTGCCTGAGGCTATCTGAGGCCTGTTATTCTCAGCTTTCCCTGCTTGCTTGCCTACCTTGATGAGGGACAGCAAAGCATTTTGTCTCTGTTTTCTCTGGTTGCCCACACTCGGGACACCACAGCACTCTGCAACATGGCGCAAGAGCTGTTCCTGGGCACTCCTGGGCTTCTTGTGGATACGTTGCTGCGAGCCTGGCTGCACTTGCTGCAGGCTGCCATCCGGAAGGTCCACTGGGGGGCTGTCAGTATCCAGGAGGCCTGTGGAAGAGCTTCCATCCTGAGGAGCACTAAGAGCCTCCCTGGTCTATCACACTGGGGGCCTGTGCCTCATACCTCCCTCACATCCTTCCACTTATCCCTCCCTAACCCCCCTTCCTCATGTAAAATAAAATACATGTATTTTCATAAACACAAACTCTCTTTATTTAACAAAACTGGGGGGGGGGAATGAAACTCTGGTGAGACTGGGGAAAGGAGGCGAGAGAGGGGAGACGAAAGGGGAGAAGGGAAGGGGAAACCTGGGAGGAGGGAGCTGGAAGGGGGAAGCAAAGAGAAGAAGGGGGAGGGAAAGCTCAGGGCTCAGGGTTGGGGATCTCAGCGGACCAACTGGATTTTCATGCAAACCTGCTCCTGGGTTCTCATGTGGCCTTTGGTGGCCAGGCTGACAGCTATCCTGCCATAGACGGCCACATTCCTCCATCTAGTTTGGAGATCATGGTCATTGGGGGCATCCCCCCCAAACCATAATAAGGTTCCATGATCTTCACCGGGCCCTGACAAGCTCCTGGGAGCTGGCAGACTGCTCCTGGGGAGTGGTGGAGGGCTGTCTGCCAGTGGCTTGCTGGCTCATGTTTTGGGGCCACTGGGTCAGGGGCAGTGACTGCTGGCTCTGGGCTGGCAGGCTTGGAGCTGGCACAGGCACTGTGGCCAGAGTCAACCTCTTTAAGGGCTCCGGGGACAGGGGAGGGAGAGGAGTGTTCTTGGTTGAGGTTTGAGTGGCCACCAGGGCACCCTGGGAAGGCTGAAAGCCCCCTATTTCGATATAAGTATCTAAACAGCACTCATTTTGAAATAACTATTTTGAATTTGGCATTATTCCTCATGGAATGAAGTTTACCAAATTCAAAATAAGTGCTCCGCTATTTTGAATTAATTTTGAAATAGCGGTGTGGCTGTGTAGACGCTAGTAAAGTTGTTTCAAAATAACAGATGTTATTTCGAAATAACTTTGCTGTGTAGACATACACAGGGTAAGCTGGAGGGAGGGAACTCAGGTCCTTACATCGCCTGTCTTGAAGAAGATTGCATTCTAGATAGTATTTGTAGTGTAGTTCAATGGCTCTCAGCACCTCCACTGTAAAAATTGCTCCCTGTCACATATTCCACAATTTTATAGCCAGGCCGTGTACTCCAGGACACAGGTCACAAGATGCCTTTTGCTTTTTAAAGCCAGATCAGGAGCCTTTAGCTGGAGGTGCTACTGAATCTTACAGTTAACTGAATAGTTAGCTGTCTTAAAGAAAAGATTCACCCAATTCTGGGTTGCCTTTCTGTGTCTGCATTAAACCACATTTAAAAAATGTGGACTTTCCTCCTGAATAAAATCCATGCATATAATGCCAGCATTGCTTATTGCTTCATGCTTGTACTTCTTTTTTTTTTAAAAAAAAATCAGTTGTAGTCCATTTTCTTGTTGAGCTTTTCCCTTCTCTGTATTTTGGCTGAATGATAAATACGAACATGAAATATCCATATTTATGGCAATCTATTCCCAGCACAGTGATATATAGTAACATTATATTGTCATGGCCAACAAGAAAAAGAAAATAAACTAAACTTTTGCTAGTTTAATATTATGCATCAAAATGAAAAAATATTCTGGTCTGATCCTTATGACATGCTTGAGAACATTTTTAAATTACTGTCTTTTGATATGTCTCTTATTTAGATTAACTTTTACACTTTTCCACCTCAGGCTAAATATTCATCTAGGAGGCTTCTCCCCCCCCCCCCCCCCTTACGTTTCTTTTTCAATTCACTGCCTTAAGATGGATTTAACTAGACTAATTTTATTCTCCCATTTTTGGGCTTCTAGGCCTTGTGTACATCTAGATCCTGTAAACCTCATTTTTTGAGGAGTACAGGATCTTTCGAAAAAGCCTGCCATTTCTGAAAGAACCATGTCTAGACCGCAGTTTTACTTTTGAAATGGCACTTTTTTGAAAGAGCACCATAACGCAAGCATGCAAATACAAATAAGCAAATATTTAAATCCCCACTTCATCTGAAATTTTAAAGTGTCTAATTTACATCCTTCTGTCGAAAGAGGTCTAGACACAGCCATAGTTGTGAGAAGAATCAAAGGAATATATTGATTCTAAAGGAGAAGAGTATAGTGAAAACTTGAAATTTCCAGCATCATATTTCTATATCAGGAAAACTGCAGGCTTGCTGAACATTGTGCAGATTTACTGGATGTTAAATTAAATTCAGAAGTTGAGATGGCAAAGGACAACTTTCTAAATATTTGTTATGGCCCTCTAAATATTGCACTCCTTCCATCAAAGCTATATAGTTCATTAAATATTCATAAAATAGAGTACTGAGAAAAATTCTAATTGGAAATAAATGCAATTGATGGAGATTGCATTATTTATGATTCCATTTGTTAAACCGAGACAACAGGAGTTGATGAAAGACAATAAGTAGATTGAAATTAAGGTAATTTGAACACATAACTGTTTTTCCTCTGTTCTTCTGAAAAGTGTCAAGAAGGCTGATCATGTCTGTTACACCCATACTGATTATTTTTTTAGTGAATCATACATTTCCATATGATAGCATGGACTTAGAAATAGAAATAGGAAGCCATTCATAATATGATTTTTTGTAAAGGTAGTAATGGAGGAGAGGTAAGTATAATTAGAAAAGTCCTTACAATGACGCACAGCAGAAAGATTGTTATTTTGAACAGAAAGCATTGAAATGTCTGATTTACAATATTAGCCCCACACAATTAAATACTCTAGTATCTATTTATTTGTTTGCTAAATTGATATGGAAACACAGCATGTATACATAGAAATAGGGTAATTGCACACACAGGACTGTTCCTAGAATGGTGCAAGGTCCAGGACATCAGTGATGAGTATCTTCTGCTGGGGATGTTCCCTCTGATCCATCCTGGCCCTGCCTCCACTCCAACCCTTTCTCACAGTACTGCTCTACCTCTTCCAACTCTTGAACTGTCCCTGCCCCTCCTCTTTCCCAGCTAGTTTTGCCCTCTCCCCATAGCCTACTGCAACTTCACATTCCCTCTTTCCCTTCTGTGCCTCCTGATGCCACAAAACAGCTCTTCCATGGCAGGCAGGTGCTGGGAGAGAGGGAGAGGTGCTGACCGGTGGGGCCTGCTAGCAGGCCAGGGGTGCTGGGGTGATAAGAAGGTGGGGGGCGGCGGGATGGAGAGGGAAAGGGGAAGATTCTGGTAAGCAGGGCTGTTAGTGGCTGATCCAGCCTCAGAGTATGGGTCTCCGAGCTGTCACATCAATTTGCCATAACCTAGAGACAGCTTGGATTGCACATAGAAATGTATTTATATCAGCAACCTTTATACATTCTCTAGCTGTGGACAATTGCCTTTTCTGTACACACTATAGCAGCAATTTCAATTGCAAAAAAAGTGTGTGATTTTGCATGGGTCGCAATGACATATCTCAGGCCATTTACTGAATGAGTAACACATCTGGTCTTAGAATGCAGTTTGAACACAGATTGTCTGAATTGGATTGTCTGCTTAGGTCATTTGGACTATGTCACTCTGTGCATTAACTCAAAATTTAATGCTAGGATCTCGTCCCTGGGGGAAAAAAAAATTCCTTTGTCCATTATATTGAAAGAAATGCTGGGAGACTGTAGGAAAACAATAAGAAAATTATATTTGTATTGCTTCCTCATTTTTACTTATTATATATACCAACTATCTCTGTCTCTAGAAGAGGGAACCTCCAGTGTGTAGGCCACACATGGTTTGTTAGCATTAGGTACTCAGATGGTTTGCCAGATGGCTTGCCAGATGGTTTTTTTTTTACCTGAGCATCCCCAGTCATGGCTGCTCCCAGCTCACAGTGGCTGGAGTTTGCTGTTCCCGGCCAATGAGAGCTGTGAGCTGCCGTGACCTGGGATGCTCAGGTAGACTAAGCATCTGGCAGCTTGCCCATCTGAGGAACTGCATATGACTTGCAGGCCGGAGGTTTCCCACAGCTGCTCTAAGCTTATATTTAGGTATCCTTAGAAGGAGGGAGAGTGGAAAGTCTGATTAAGTCTGGTTTTTGATTAAAAGTAAAATATGTTTATTTAACTACAAAGAAATGTTAAGTAAATACAAGTATAAGGCATTAAAGTTAGAAATGGTTACAAGAAAAATAACGATAAAATGCTTTCTAGTAACTAAAACTTAAGCTAGACTTGTTTCAAAAAATCATCCTCACCATATGATCTCAGCAACAGAGCAGACCAAATTTTCTAATCGGGATCTTCACCCACTCCCCAAAGACAAAGGGGAAGGTTCCTTTGACTTCTTAGAGAGCATGAGAGTGAGAGTGAGAGAGTGTTTGAAAAGCATTTCCCCTATATAAAGTTATTTTCTGCCATGAAGAGAGAGGCACAGAATCTCTTGGTAAAAGAGGTTCCATACTGTTGCTTGCTAAAATGTAGATCAATCTTTTCCTATCCCCCTCTCCTCACAAAAATGGCCTCTTGACAAGTGATTGCCAATCAGCTTTGATGACATCTGACTAGGGGTGTTAGCTTGCCCTTTGTCTTTAATAAACTGATTTACCTATTCCCTAGACTTGTCTGGTAAACACGCTGAGTCATAAGGTCTTATGTTCATAATTCTTAATACATACGTTCTACATATATTTCACCATGATATTATTGACCAGTGAGTTGTTAGTTTTCAAATGACATCTCACATGGCATATTTTGTACAAAGATTATTACGAAAGTGTATAGGGTATGAATAAAGGGTGCATTTGATTACACCCTCTTTCACTTCAATAGTCTTTGGATGAATCCATGATGCATGGTCTCTGCACAATTAATTGTTGATTCTCAAATAGCCATAAGTCTTGTCTTAGCATGAATTAATAGGCTATTTTTAATCTAGGATGGCATGCCATTCATGAATAAACATCTCACTAATGCACACCCCTTGCGACTTGTTGCTATAGTAGAACCATAGAGAGAAAAGATGGGTGAGGTAATATTTTTTATTGAATCAACTTCTGTTGGTGAGAGGGAAAAAGCATTAGAGCTACCAGAGGAGTCTTCTTAAGGTTAAAGAATGTCTCTCCTAATATCCTGGGACCATCATGTTTCTCTGTCTCCTGCAGCTACCCCTTCCCCCCATAACTTTACCCTAAAACTAATTAGTGCTATATTATGTTGCCATCTATTATCCTCAAATTCCCATGGCTGAGAACTTTAAGCATTCTTAATTAAGAAGGATAGTATACTTATGGAAACTAATGAGGAACAAGAGTTGCCAAGGGCTGATGCAGAGATAGCACTTGAATTGAAATCCTAAAAGAATATTAATTTGCCACATATTATTAAGATGGAAGAATCATAGTGCTCCAGGCATTATTGACAGCTGGATTGTTAGAATGCTGAGATAATCAGAAAAGGCAGCTTGTGGTCCACCCAGTAGAGGAGAGGAATAAGATATGAGGGGCCTATTAATCCCTGATGTGGGCTGTTCATAATGCAGGCTACAGCATAGCTGGGAGAGCACTGACATAGAGCAGCTACAACTTCTCCTTTGTTAATGGGAAGAGATTAGGCTGAAGGGATGTTAAAGGGTATCTAAGATACCTTTCTGCACACTACCCACCAGTGGAAGCGCATTACATTGGGCCCTGGACTGATGCAGAGTACTTAACCCCAGGAGCAAGAGGACATGGTGAAGCAGATTGTGACTTTGTAGGTCAGTGTGGCCTACTGGACAGAACCCAGGACTGGGTCTCAGATTTGGGTTCTGCCAATGGCCTGCTGGATGACATGGGACAAATCATTTCACCTCTCTATGCCTCCACTTCCCCCTCTGTAAAAAAAGGGTGCTAGTGGTGCTGAACTCCTTTGTAAAGCACTATAGGGCTGCGTCTAGACTGGTATGATTTTGTGCAAATACTTTTAATGGAAAAGTTTTTCCGTTAAAAGTATTTGCGCAAGAGAGCGTCTATTCTGGTACGTGCCTTTGTGCAAAAGATTTGCTTTTGCACAAAAGCATCTGTGCCAGTGTAGACGCTCTCTTGCGCAAGAAAGCTCCGATGGCCATTTTAGCCATCGGGCTTTCTAGCGCAAGAAATTAACTTGGCTGTCTACTTGCGCAAGAATACTTGTGCAAGAGGGCTTATCCCTGAGTAGGAGTGTTGAAGTATTTATGCAAGAAGCACTGATTTCATACAGTAGAACATCAGTGTTCTTGTGCAAAATCTTGCCAGTCTAGACGCACCCTGGGGGTCTACTAATAACAGTGCTGTATACATGTGATATATCACAGTCACAAGCAGCTTTTCTGTAAGTTCCTAAGCACTGCCACAGTCATAGAGCCTGGTGACAAAGTCACAAGTGATTCCTTTCTCTGCAATAGATTTAAATGGCATGTCTTGCAGAATATGGCAGGAGTGAGCACAAGGAAAACAAGCCAGGGCTCCTATTTTTTCAAATAACAATTTCTGCTGGAATGTCTCTGATGACTGAAAATTAAACACTAACAGTTCCATTGACATTTCACTATTTATGCTTTTTGTTTCTTTTTTTTACCCTTTTCTGCTCATATTCCACAGAAGAGAACTCTTTTGCGCCTGTGCTTCTAAGATAGGCAATTATTTTAATACCAAAGAAACTATTTTCATTTAATAATAAAATAATTGTGGATGGCCAAGGTGTGTATGGGTGAGAGAGAAAGGGAGACTGATGGACTGCTGTGCTCTGCAGAGCTGCCAGTAATTCTCCTTTGCTTCTTTTATTACTAAGAAGGGGTTAATGGGTTAGCAGCACATCCGTTTGCACTGTGAAGCTTTTGCTTTGCAATGCAAAACCATCAAGGTTGAACCTCCATGGTCCAGTATCCTTGGGACCTAACTGGTCCTGGACCAGGGAATTTGCCATCCTAGGGGAAGTCAATGCACCGGGGTCTCCACTTTTCCTCCCAACCACACTATTGCCACCTAGGGCTCTGCTCTCCCCATGGAGAGGGACTCCACTTCCACCCTCCCCTCTGCAGCTCTTCTGCCACTCAGGGCTCTACTTTTGCCCCGTGGCTCTGCTACCAACTGGAGCAGGGGGGAGTCCATACTCTGCTCAGCTGATCTGCTGCCACTAGGAGCTTTTCCCAGCAGCCCCGCTGCATCTCGGACTCTGTGCTCTGCCTGCCTTAGTCTGTCAATAGTCCTAGCCCTATGGGGTCTTCCTGACAATGCTGGACCAGCAATGTTGCCACACTAGGAAAGTCTGGATTATGGAGTGTCAACCTGTATAATGTGTAGTGGGTCTTTTTATTTAATTATTTATTACAGGATTTTTCTCTGTGTTTTTTAAGGAGACATATATAAACCTTCTGTAAATTATCCCAGTAGGTGCCTTTATCCTTGTGAAGGGTTTTTATTAGGAAGAGTGATGTTATACGTGGATAAGGCTTCATTCAGCTCATATACTGTGCAAACTGGGCATGCTCAGAAGCAATTTTTCAGTTACTAGGACCGAGATCCAGTGGGAGTTTCAAGGGGAGTTAGGCATCTAAATACCTTAAAAATTCTGACCCTTCAAACTTGAGTTTAAAATTAAAATGAAGTCTTTGCATCTAAAAATGAATAAATAAATAATAATAATAATAATAATAAAAAGCTGGTGATGAAAGTCTAACATGCACATCAGGGACGTTCCTTTTCAGACTCAATAGTCAATTTTCTTCCTGATTTCAGTGGAACAGAAGTAGGAGCAAGGCCTTTCTCTATATAATCTTTTGATGCTGAAACAGATCAAATGCTGCTACACAGGTTTGCTCGTGAGTTACAGCTTGATTGACCACTATTTCAACTGTCTGCTGACCTCTAATTGCCCTTTTCTTGTGGATTTCAAGTGAAAGCCCTGGATTTTATTTTACTAGATGCTGCTAGTTTGCTACATTTATTGGATGAGATTTGTCACTTTAAACTGCAGTTTAGGCTTTTTTTTAACATACTCCTATTACCACAGGGTACTTGTAAATCTCTATATTTCATTACAATTTTAAATTATGATTTCATTTTTAAAATAGCTCCAGGACAGCTAAATCATAGGAATGTAGAACCATTGCCAACTTCATCTCATGTCAATGAGGGGTGACTGTCACAAACCCAGGTGAGAGCTTCTTTAAAGCATAGCTCATTTAAATGGGTAAGTCAATGTCCCTGTATGTTTTTTAATGACTAGTGTAGCAAGCAGATCTATTGACTCTTAGAATTGTTGTAGCTGCCACTGATTTAACCAAGTCTAACTCTTTGTAAATACTTACTTCAGGTTGTCACTGTCAATTAGATGAAATGGAGATTTGGAGATGAACCTCTCTTCCCCCACCCCACCCCATACAACTGAGCTCATACCCTGAGATGATCACAATACTATGAACATATAAGGCCAACTGCTCATTTGGCATTAAAGCCATGTATCTCCATTTCAATGGAACAATGCTAGTTTACACCGGTTGAGGGTCTGGTTAGAACGTAAGAATATAAGAACGAGCATACTGGGTCAGACCAAAGGTCCATTAAGCCCAGTATCCTGTCTGCCAACAGTGGCCAGTGCCCAGGTGCCCCAGAGAGAGAGAGATCACAACAGGTAATCCACACATGATCCCTCCCCTGTCACCCACCTCCAGAGAAACAGAGGCTAGGGATACCATTCCTACCCATCCTGGCTAATAGCCTCCATGAATCTATCTAGCTCTTTTTTGAACCCTGTTAAAGTTCTAGCCTTTACCACATCCTTCAAACATTCCCCCCCCCCCCAAGTTTTGTTCATCCTTGTATGACTGTCCATTGATTGTCCTCATTCCACCAAGTTTCCAACATCCTTCTTTAAAGCTAGGCACCCTAGTTCACTCATTTTACCATTTAGACTTCTAGCATTTGTGTATAAGTACTTTAATAATTTGTCACTATTTATCTGTTTGCCATTTCTTGGTGTGTTAGACTCTTTTTCATTTGACTGTGTCTCATCTGATCTGACCCATACTTCCATCCTCTCCTCCTGACTAGAACATAGAGCATCTCTATTAATAGAACCTCCCTCAATAGATGTCTCTGTCCGATCCATGTGCTCCTCCGCACCCACATTGGCTTTCCCCCAGCCCTTAGTTTAAAAATTGCTCTACAACCTTTTGGTTCTGCTCTTACAAAAAAAAAGACATCCTAATTCTTTATAGGTGCATAGTAAAAGAACATCATGCTGTACATGAGTTGCAAATAAAGGGGTCACTGTTCTCTCATTGAAAATATTACAACTCCCATTGGATTCAATAGGCAGACTAACCCCTCCTCCCATTCAATCATACTTTCCTTCTCTGATCTACTATTTTCACCCTGTTTCCTTTCCTTTTAAATACATTTCTTCAGATAAACCCCTATTCTGTCTCACTCTAAAAAGTGATAATGCAATAGCTGAGATAATATGTATTCTACATTCTAAACATAAATTGAATGATAAACTTCTCTGTCCAATTACTCTCCTAGGGACATCATCCTCCATTATGGTCTTCCTTCTGTATAATGTCTATTTATACTGTAAAATCTTTGAGATAGGTATTTCTTCTTGAAGTCTGTGAAGCACCTTTGCAAATATCACTGTTTTTAGAGATCCCACCCCCCCAAAATGCTAATGAAACCTGGATATAAACATGGAATGAAGCATTCAAAAGCTATTAATTTCAGATATATGGCAAAATGTATTACTTGGGTTTGGATCTATGGTGGAATACCAACATGGCAGCCTAGTTATTAATATGTATCTATAAGTTGCTAGAGGAGACTCACATGCTAATATGACATTTTTTCTGGCATGTTTTGTATGGCTATGCACTGAAAACATATCCCCTGAAAATGCATCAGGTTTACAAATAGAATCATAGCATTGGAGGGGAGGTTATCATGGTTATTGAGTCTAGTCCCCTGCACTCATGACAGGACCAAACACACTATTCCAGACAGTTGTTTGTCTAACCTGCTCTTAAAATTTCCAATAATAGCAATTTATTCCAGTAATTAATTAGGAAGATAATTAGGAAGATTTTCCTAATGTCCAACCTAAACTCCCTTTGCTGTAATTTAAGCCCATTGCTGCATGTCTTATCATCAGAGACTAAGGAAAATATTTGTTCTCCCTCCTCATTGTAAGGCCCTTTTCAGTACTTGAAAATTGCTATCATGTTTCCTCTCAGTTTACTGTTTCCCGGTCTAAACAAACCCAGTTCTTTCAATCTTCCCCCATAGATCATGTTTTCTAGATCTTTAATCTTTTGTATTGCTCTTCTCTGGACCTTCTCCAGTTTGTCCATAACTTTCCTGAAATGTGGCACCCAGAACTGGACACAATGCTCCAGTTGAGGCCTAGTCAGTGAGGAGAATAGTGGAAGAATTACTTCTTGTGTCTTGCTTACAACACTTTGGCTAATGTATCCCAGAATGATGTTTGCTTTTGTTGACTCATATTTAGTTTGTGATGCACTATGGCTTGCAGATCCCTTTCTGCAGAACTCCTACCTAAGCAGATTCTCTTTTCAAAAATAAGACATGAGCTTCCTTAGTGTCAGAATGCCAGGCATTCCAGAAAGCCTAGGTAATCTTCAAATGATCCATCCCCAGTTGCCCCATTTCCAGCTTCTGACAGATGCTAGGGACACCATTCCTGCCCATCATGGCTAATAGCCATTGATGGACTTATCCTCCATGAATTTATCTAGCTGTTTTTTGTATTCTGGTAAAGACCTGGCCTTCACAACAGCCTCTGGAAAGGAATTCCACAGATTGACTTTGTTTTGTAATGAAGAAATACTGCCTTTTGTTTGTTTTAAACCTTCTACCTCATAATGTCATTTGGTGACCCTTGGTTTTTGTGTTATGGGAACAATTATACAAATTTTTCTTATTTACTTTTTCTACACCAGCTATGATTTTATAGAACTCGATCACATCCCCCATTGTCTCCTCTTTCTAAGATGAAAAGTCCCAGTCTCATTGATCTCTCCTCACACAACAGCTGTTCCATATCCTTAATCAATTTCCACTACATGCATCTGACGAAGTGGGTCTTTACCCATGAAAGCTTATGCTCCAATACATCTGTTAGTCTATAATGTGCCACAGGACTCCTTGTTACTTAATCATTTTTGTTACACCTTTCTGAACTTTTTCCAGTGCCAAGGTACTACACAAAGTAATGGTGCCTAAAAGCAAGACCACTTCACTGGGTTTCTCCTGTTGGTCTACTGAGCGATCTTGGAAATTCACTTTTTACTGCAATTTCTCCCTCTATAAGATAGGGGGTTACACAGGCCCCCTTTGGAAAACACTTTGAGATCTATATTATAATAGAGACTACTGGATTTATACAAGGGCTATGCAATCTATCAAGTGCCCAAGTCAAACATTTTGTATATTTAGGGGCATTCCTGAGAAGAGATCCATAAATCAGAGTGTGACATTTATTTTCAAATAGAGGTAGGTAGATAGTTCCCCTTACCCCAAAAGTTAGCAGCTTTTAAAATTATTCTGTTGGCTAAAGACTGATGGCACAAAGTGAATGGAAGTGAAGTGATAACTCCTTGGCTGTGGAAGAGAGAACATATAAGCCGAGAGGTAATCCCCAAGGTATGAGAAGCGTGCCCGGGCTCTGTATGCTGAATCTGCAAGAGTCAGGCTGGAGCCTTATTAGGAATTATTTTGGGGAGTTAGATGCATATATACTATGCTTGGGGTCTGCTGTTATTACATTCCCTAAACCCAAAACAGTTTTAAAACTAGATTAGAATAATTTGATTGGAGTTCATACTCAAAACCAAACAAATATGCGGCTGGCACAAGCCCTATGGCTTCTGGCCATACCAAACTGTTGCTTCAGCCCCACCTTGCTCTTTTGAGCTCTCCCCCTACTCCTCTTTCAGATCCTCAGCAGACTTTCAGTCCTTAAAAGGACAAGGTACAGGTTTTTGCATGGCATTCCCTTATAAATGCTGCACCATCATTTGCTCCATCTTCTCATCATATATACATTTGTTCTCATTACACAGGATGGTTATTAGTTAATTTATGAGGCAGGTGGGGCTAGTGCTTGGAATTTACCAGTTCTTACTATCTCACAATAACCTAAAAAAGCAACTAACTTAACCTCTGTTCACCTCCTTTACATGTGTGTCAATAAAGTTTACTCAGCTTAGAAATGTGCTTTGGGACTGATGGATGAAAAATATTACAAAAATTCAATGTTTTATTATTCTGTTTCATAGCAACTAAATGAGAAGGTTGGTCCTGTAGTTAAGGCAGTGGTCTGGGATTTCATGAAACCTGGGTTTGGTTCCTAGCTCTGACACTGATTTATCTTTGTCAAGTTACTCAAGTCAGTATGCATAGGAGGTGTTGGGCAGCTAAGTTCCTATTTTAGGCACCCAAGTCCTAATTTCAGGGCAACTGGATGCACAAAAAAATCTTGCTGAACCCTGTAGGGTTCAAAGCCAGTCAACACCTATATTTTTATTGCAAGAGTTCCCTTGGCCCCTACATTTCTGCCTTAGAAAATGTATATGGCTGCTTTCCCCTAGGCATCCAGACATCTATCTCCTACCTAAACCCTAGAGCTGTGTTTCCCAATTTTATTTGTCCATGGAACATTAACAAAAAACAAAAAATGTTGGAGAAACTGGTCAACCAAAAAAAAAAAAAAAGTGGAAAAACTGTCAGTGAAGTAAATAAATAAATAAATAAAAACGCTGGGGAAAACTGGTTGACCAAAAAAAAAAAAAAAAACCCCTGTGGAGTGATCGGGTTCTCGCGGAACCCTTTCACTTCACGGAGCCCCGGGGTTCCTTGGAGCACTATTTGCGAAACACTTCCCTAGAGTAATTCACAAATCAATGGCAAGCAGATGCTTGGCCTCCTACATCACATGTGGGATCTGATCTGGTAGGCATTCTCTGAGCATGTTTACCAGAGCAGGCAATGTCATAGAAACCTGCTGGGAGGCGGGGTGAACTATTCTATTTTATAACATTTATCCAAGTGGTTAGGGTACATGCCTGGGATATGGGAGGGCTGTGGTTCAAATCTTCCCTTGGATCTACCTAGGGAAACCATAACTAAACAAACTTTAGCAGGACTTTATTTAAATGAGCAAGGTTGATTCAGAACACTTTTTGACAAGGTCTTTGGAAAAGCCATTCTGTTTGCACCTGGATAATGAAAGTAGGTTAGAATGGAGACAATGAGACCTAGAAGAATTGTTAGACGAGCTACAGCTGAACACTGCTGAAGACAAGTAGTATAAAGATTTTGCCATACTAAAAAATTCACTAAGCAGCATGCCTCAAGGTCTGACGCCAGACAGAAAGTGAGCTTTTTATTTTCTTTTTTTCCTTTGCAAGGAAGCACAAGAATTGAATTACTTAAAGTAGTTTATTTTGTTTTCTTAGTTCCTGTCAGCAATACATTTTCAGAAAGTGTGTTTAGTCACATTGAAAGTAAATGGACAAGTAAGAGGAACATTTCGTCAAGTTATATTGATAAAGTCAGAGCTTAAGGTCAGTTTTTCAAAGTTCAAACAATCATGCATTTAATTTAAAATATTTATCAAAGAACAGAAAGACCTTCATGCTTCAAGAAAAAAAATACATGCAACTGCAAACTGTTATGAATAGGCAACTTCATGCACATGCAAAAGACATACCGTTTAGTAGGCTGAATATAAATAAAATATAGCATTTTTTGAAAGTGGGAAAGGAGTCGTGGTTGAGTTTATTTTTTACAGCTACGACTTATATTAAATCTCTATAAAATTAATCCGATACACAGAATTATGCATTATATAAGTCTGAAACAAAAGCCATCCAATATACGTACTAGGGAAGTAAAAGGAAGTGGTAGCACTGTGCTAAAGCTTGCTAAATACTACATGAATAATGTTAATGTAGATGAATTGTTATTTGCTACATTAAAGTAGAGGGTGTTTATTTTTCTTTTCATGTTTTGGACAAAATGGTTCAGCTCTTCTGGATTTTTTTTTTGTACCTCAAAGTTGGCATCCCTACCTCCATCTGAGGTGGAGAAGATTGCTGTTCCTTCTCCTGTGAGCACCCTCATCACTAGGTAGGGGAATATTCTGAGATAGGGCTTCTTAAATCTCTCCGGTTGAAGCTGTTGCACTGTAGATAAATAATTAAAGAGTTAGTGGAGCAGGGCACTATTAAAATCCACAAGAGCAAACTGTTTTGTTGCACAGGAAAGATAGAAAGTATGACAAGAGACGATGCTGACTTAACCAGAGATCTTGAATGATCTAAAAATCAAAGAGGAGTCGGGCAAAAAGTGGAAACTAGAATATAGTTATGTAGGCGCAAATTTAGAAATGCCATGGCACAATATGTGCTCAATCTAGATAGAGACATATAGGGAAACAGGTAAAGATTCTACAGGTATATCAGAAGCAAGAGGAAGACCAAGGACAAGGTAGGCCTGTTTCTCAATGAAGAGAGAAAAACAATAAGGGTATGTCTACACTACCACCCTAGTTCGAATTAGGGTGGATAATGTAGTCATACAAACTTGCAAATGAAGCCCAGGATTTAAATTTCCTGGGCTTCATTTTCATGTTGCCGGGCGCTGCCATTTTTAAATGTCCGCTAGTTCGGACTCCGTGACCGCGGCTACACGCGGCACGAACTAGGTAGTTCAGACTAGGCTTCCTATTCCAAATTACCATGGAACGAGGAGTACCGGTAGTTTGGAATAGGAAGCCTAGTCCGAACTACCTAGTTCGTGCCGCGTGTAGCCGCGGGCACAGAGTCCGAACTAGCGGACATTTAAAAATGGCGGCGCCCGGCAACATGCAAATGAATCCCGGGAAATTCAAATCCCAGGCTTCATTTGCAAGTTCGTATGACTACATTAACCACCCTAGTTCGAACTAGGGTGGTAGTGTAGACATACCCTAACAGAACATGTGGAAATGTGGAGAGGTACTTAATGACTTTGTTTCAGTTTTTATCAAGAAGATTGGTGGTGACTGGACACCTTACACACTGAATGTCAGTAAAAATGGCAAAAGTTCAGAAATTAAAATAGGAAAAGAACAAGTTAAAATGACTTAGACGTGTTAGATGTCTTTTAATCACCAGGGCCTGATGAAATACATCCTAGAATACTCAAGGAGCTGACTGAGGGGATATCTGAGCCATTAGCGATTATCTTTGAAAGTCATGAAATACAGGAGAGATTGCAGAAGTCTATTTTCTTGCAGAAGTCTATTTTCTTGGTCTATTTTGAATCTCTCTCTCTACTGCAGGGACTGTTTAGACCAGCTTTTAGCACAATGAAGGCCCAACCACAGTTGGGGTGACTAGATGCTATTGTCATTAAAACGATTAAAAATAATGCTATTTTCACTTGTGGTCATCTCTGCTTCTTTAAAATGCAGGACTTTAAATAATGACTTCTAAGGGTACATCTACACTTCAGGGCTAAAGCCAAAGGGTGCGTCTACGCAGCAGGGCTGAACTCGAAATAAGTATGCAAATTGAGCTACATCAATTATGTAGCTTATTTAGAAATAGCTTATTTTGAAATTGGGAGCATCTACACAGCACTTTTTTTGAAATAGAGCACTCTTCCTCCGACTTCCCTTACTTCTTGTACAATGAGGGTTACAGGAGTCAGAGTAAGAATTCCTCCAGTTTGACAGTATTTTGATATTATTTTGAAATAACTGCCTGCTGTGTAGACACAAACTGAGTTATTTTGAAATAACGCTAGTTATTTCAAAATAATGTTGCTGTGTAGATGTACCCAAAATAAGCGATGAAACTTCAGCTATGTCATTTGCGTAGCTTAAGTCAAAAAAGCTTATTTCGGCTGTTGGCACTGTCTACTCAGCAGGAAGTCTGAGAAAGCATTCTTCCCCTGACTTCTCTTACCCTTCATAAAATAAGGGTTACAGTAGTTGGAGTAAGAAGTCCTTCAGCTCAACATTATTTTGGCATTATGTTGAAATAACTGCTTGTGTGTAGACGTGAATAATGTCAGTTATTCTGAAATAACACTGCTGTGTAGACATGCCCTTACTGCCTAGTTGAAAGCTGGCAGTGTGCTACGCACCATTAACCAGCAGAAAACAGTCTCATAAGTCTGCTGTGGCAGAACATAAATTCTGTTTAGGTCTCATGGTCAGATTGTTTCCTTGCCCTTCTAGTACACTTCTCTAAGGGTTGTGGGATTATGCTGCTCTTTATTTAGTTTACCCTTTCTGCTGCTGCTCTTGTGCTGGGGTCAATTTGTGGAGGCACAGAAAAGATTCTGGGAAACAGGACACTAGCATGCTCCCACAGTCCTTCATGGACCATGTTAGCAGAAGACCTATTTTTCTGATTATTGTCAATGAAGAATTTTGGGCAGGGGTGAGCATCCAGGGCCAGGGAAGGAGTTTCTTGTGTACATGACAAAATGCCTGAGGAATTTCTTCTTGTAAGTGTTGCATATTAAAAATAGATTCTGAATATCATGAAGAAATCTTACCCTTAAAATAGCTGTTGAAATAGGATAGTACATCTGAAATTAGAGTTTGCTCCTGACCAGCCAGTAATTGGGCTTCGATGGGACTTTTAAGAGACCAGCTACTAGATTTGGTCAGAACGTTTTAGACTAACTGTTTTTCATTGAACAATGCTGTTTTGTCAAAGCTGAAAACTTTTGTGGAAATGTACAGGTTTTTATGACATTTTCAAGAGGAAAATTCTTTAGGTTCAGGGTAGACTCTTCAGTCACTCCCAAAGAAAGACAGACACAGAAAGCGAGCAAGGAAGAGAGAGCAAGACAGAGTGATAACCTGACATTTTCAAGCCAAAAATGGATGTTTTGACGCAATTTCGTTTTGCTAAAATGTTGGTAAGGTGTTTGGTTTTATTCCAATGAAGCCCCAAAGCTAATTTAGAAACCTGGAAAGTTATCATGAAATGGAATTGTCATTCTCTGGCCTAATCAAGTGGCTTTTTCCCAGTGTGTTGTCTACTTTGTGAAAATAGTGTCCCCACCTTTAAAAACAAACAAAACAATCGTGCTTTATTTTACTCTTACTGTTTCAGAAAAGATTTGTTTTCTGTGCTCTTAACCTTAAAAGGACTTTTTATTTGGAATAGCGTATGCCTTTTTTTTCTGGGTAATAGAATCTATGCCAGGAAAAATAAAAACACATTCCTTTGTTAAGATGTCCTTCCTTGCAAGGCTGTGCAAACTCATTCTGTTCTAATTGAAGGTTTTAAAACCCATCATCTTCTCACTCTTCTTATTTAAAAGCTTCTTTCTTAAAGGCAATTTATAAGCACTTTGAGGCTGTGTCTACACTACAGAGTTTTTGCGGAAAAACGACTATTTTTCCACACAAAAAATCGCTGAGCGTCCACACCTCAAGCGCATTTTTGCACAAGAGAATTGAAAGAACAGAGGGGTTTTTGTGCAATTGGTATTCCTCTTTCTACAAGGAAGAAGCCTTTTTGCGAAAGAGTTTATTTTGCAAAAAGGCATCTGTGGACAGGGAAGAGGGGTTTTTTTGCGCAAAAAGAGGAAAAAGGAAAAAATACAGGTGCCCTGGTGGCTATTGTGTACATATCAATCAGTGCTTATTTTCAAGAGAGTGTCCATGCAGTCTGGATGCTCTCTTTCACAGAAACCCATCGCTTTTTCGATGAGCTTTTGCAGTGTGGACGCGCTCTTGTGCAAGAAGATTTTGCGGACGTTCTCTTCCAATAAAAGCTTCTTGTGCAAGAAGCCTGCAGTCTAAATGTAGCCTTAGTGATCTGTGTCATGTAGATGCTTCTTATTGTTATAAACATAATACTAGAGCTGGTTAAAAATTTTCAGATAATTCATTTTTCAAAGGAAAAATGCCATGTTGTCAAAATTGAAACTGTCTATGCAAAAAGGAGTCAATTTTGACACAATTTCAATAAAAATTGAAGTGAAGAGTTTCAACCTTATTAAGATGCCTTATTTCAAAATAATCAAAATGATTTGTTTCAGTTTTTAGATTCAAAACTATTTTTGTTTCAAAATTGATTTTATGTTGTTATAATGTAACATTTTGTGAAAGTCAAAATCAGAACAAATGTTTCCATTTTATTGAAACAGAACTTTTTGACTGACTGAAAATGAAACATTTTCAAAAGTTTCCTTTCACAAGAAAAGTTTGTGGGTTTTCCCCCTCAATTTGGAACAAAAACAAAATTTGCAAATGTTGAAATTCCATGCAGCATGGAGATTCTTCATTTTGATTGGCTCTCTATAATACAGCATTTTCCATCCACCAGGCACTCCACTATTGATCACTTACATGAGCAGATGCATTGACGGGACATACGATGCAGGTAAATAGTCACCTGAGTAAGTGTTGTCCAATCTAGCCCTTTATGTATGCCTCACTCAATCATTTGAATCAGACATCTAACCTCCAGCTGTTTTCTATGGGACATAATTGCACAGGAAGTGTTTACATAAACTGCTTTCCATGAGGACTATTACTGTACTGTGATATAATTAGAAGAAAATCAGACATGCACAAATGGGTTCCTAACACACCCGGGAATGCTCTTAGCTGGCAGAACATTCCAATATCTATTTCAGAAAGGAGAACCGAGTTTGTGTAACGGAAATCTAATGAACCAATATCACATGCTGGAACCTGGGGTTTAAAAAAAAAATGCTTGGTTATTTTACATTTATCTTTAACCATAAAAGAAACTCTTTGAAGGTGACTTAAAAGACAAAGCACCAACTTCCAAAATTTTACCAATATGTTCTGAATACCCAAGAAAAGAAGCCTACAAACATTACTTCTCTTTAAAATATACTGTCATATACTTTTGAATTGCTAGGATTGTCTTCTAATATAAAAACAATTTTATTCCATTTCCATTTTTATCACACTGTTATATCTCAGACTGCTTTATAGTTTCCCCCATAAAACATTGTTTAAAATTATTTTTAAATTTACTCCCATGATTTATATAACTCATAACTAAATGGCAAACCCCTTAAGATGTTGAAAAGTATAAAAACACTTCTAAGCATACTTTTGGAATAATTCTCCATATTTTCCATTCTATTAGGCAAAACAGGGTTAGGTTTAGGGTTGAACAGGCTTGTATAAATTTATTTTCACATTTCCCATACAAATAGAGGTGGGATGGGGTGTGCTCTTCACACTGGCGCTGCAAAAAATGAATTGGGCCAGGTGAGCTCCGTCAGCCATCTAGGCTGCAAAAGAGGGAGAATTAGGATACAGTCAACTTGTGAGAGGCAGGTAGGGCTTCTACAAAAGACGGGAAATGAGAAGCAGGGGAGATGGAAGCAGAAGTCTGTACGTACTCCCTGGGTGAGAGAAGGAAGGAAGGAAGGAAGGAAGGAAGGAAGGAAGGAAGGAAGGAAGGAAGGAAGTGTTTAGGGATGGGCTGCAGCAATGAGTTGCCTGAAATTACTCCCTGGAAAAGACTGGGAAATCCAGTGGCCTGAGGAAGGGAAGGCAATATGGAAGTGGCTCACGATAGGGCAACAAGTGCAGGGAACAGTATCTTAGTAGCTGTGTAGAGGGTCCCTGAGCCAGAACCTGAAGTATACAGTGGTCTCAAGCTCCGTTGCCAGCCACTATAGGGGAGGCACTGTAAGAAGACTGGCAGAGTCACAAAGAGGAAGCTGTGGTTCCTGGAGCAAGAGGGACTTCAGAGGATGAATTGACAAGGTGTTCCCATTGGCAGAAGCATCAGCCTGCCCTAGCTAATCTCCAGAACTTCCAGGAGGTGTTGTCGTCTTGCAGTGAGTAGAACTCCTCCTGTCCAAGTCAACCACAATCCCATGAGAAGATTCAGATAGATTGACTCTTTCACAGCACTTATTGGCCCTTCATGCAGACCCAATGGTTTGTTTGCAAGATTTAGATCTTAGCACTGAACCACAGCACATACTAATGAATTATATAAAGAGAGAATTTGTACATGTCGGTGTAGTGTAGTATGAAGTTTTTATCATGAGATCTAAGGTCCTCCTCTGAAGGAGATATAACTAATTTTGTTGGAGATGGGATACTAGGCCAGATTAACCCATTCTGATCCAGTATTCAGAATCTCTTTGTTGTTATGCCCTACCACCACTATTGCTGTGAAGTTCTTAGTAGACCATGTGTGTAGCTGGTGACATCTCTCAAGTTCCTTTATGCTCACGGGTTTCATTAAATATGTAAAGCTCAACATCTCCCTCTAAACTGAATCACTCTGATGAAGACACTGAGCACCAGTTATTTCAATCAAGAGCAACACTTGTTAAATTACAATAATCATGATGTGAGAAAGGAAACCGCTGAATTACTTGGGCTGCCGATGCTATTGATGGCTGAACACTTACTTTCACATTCCAAGAAGGATTGTTTTCTACTATAAAGAATAGATTCCCCCCCCCCCCCCAGGACCATGTATGCAGGAAGCACAGCTGCAATTGATCACTCCCAGCACAGCAGGATGCTCAGCAGCACTAGAAAATCTTTGCTTCATTTGTTAACACTTTTTCCATTTCCCCAAATGAATATTTGTGCTGAATTTTTCAGCCCCGATATAAAATGATGCCAGCATCTGATGAGGACTTTGAGTGAGAATGAAAGGATGGTGAGATGAACTGAACTATTCTGTTTCTCCCCAAATGAGAGCACTATACTGTCTTAAAAACACAGGATCTGTTTCTTCCACAATTACTTATACTGGAGCATCACCTACTGCAAGAATATACCTATTGAGTTCAGAGGATGCACTCTTGAAGTGTTATGCTACTCAATATAAGCAAATGTGGAAGACTCTTACACAGAGACATCATCCCATAAATAGTATTAATAACTGTTTTTACAGCAAACTATTATATTACCAAATGTGAAATTCCTCTCTCAAATTACACTGGTTTTGAGGGTGAGAGCAAGGAGATAGATCTGTGTATGGCAGGACTAAGTTATCTCATGACTCTATCAAAGCCATAATCTGGAGTTGTGAGCCCTTCTGAAAAGGGAGATTCCTAGTTTTCCACTGGGATATGCACATTCCTTGTTTTTAGTGAATCCTGGTATGACCCAAGTAATCTCACCTTATATTGTTGGTTCTTGTTTGATTGCTTAAGAAAGGTTTTGATCCTGTGTATATTCTAGCTATAATGAAGGTCAGTTGTTCAAACTTCTGGATGTAGTTTCTTGGATGACATGTTTTCTTTGTGCATTAATTTGAAATAAAGTTCACATATTTCTTGTTGTGTATTGGGAATACAGGAGCCAATCCTGAAATTACTTTGTAGTTGGGGTGACCCTGAATTCTACTCTCCCTTGGAGGGCTGGTAGCCCTGGAGGGTGCATAAGTATTTTCAGATTTCATATAAAAACTACTTTATTTCTAATGAAACCATTGGTAGTTTGTGGCAGCATCTATGAAAAGGGTTATAAGTTTTATCTTTATTACTAATTAAAGTATATAAGGCTTTAAATATGAATGAGTACAAACTGAGGACAAAATTTGGTCCAAAGTTCTGTACTGAAAGCAATTTTGTAGAAGAACTGTGTTCATCATCTCAGGTGACATTGGTGGATAACCAAATCTGGCCTCATGCAAATATTTTAATGAGTACTCTAGGCAGCATAACTGCATTTTATGGTGCATGAAATGTATTTGCAGGGTAAGTTATTGTTTTGAATTCTAGAAGATACCAATATATTTGCATGATACTGATGAAAACTAGCAGCTATAAAAGATCACAGAAGTCCTGAATAGTAAAATGATCTAACATATTCCATTAGCCATTCTAAACAAAGCCCAACTTTTAATATTCAATTGCTGATCTTAATAAAAGCATTAAAATTGAAAACAGAAGACTGGTGTGGGTTACAAACAGAGTAGTTAGGACTTACAATGAGCTTCTGAATTTCAAGGACCATTAACTTATCATCAAATATACTGTGGCACCTGCCCTGACATCTGGCTTTTCAGTTCTTTCTCTAATGACCAGGGAAATTGAATCTAAATTCTGCCGACACTGACAAGTATTCACTTTAATATGACAAAGATATTTATCACAAGGTTAAATAAAAAGTCTGCACCATTTTCTCTCTCTAGCCTTCCTACCTAATTAGTTTAGAACTTTATTGATGAAAAGCTGACTTTACAAAAAGCACTAGTAGTTTATAATGCCTGTTAAATTTGAAAGTTGAAAATCCAATGACTATTTCTATAAAAGCATGAAGACTAAAGGCCCTGATATAAATAAAAATTGAGACTAAACTGCATAGCAGAAAAGCGAGTATATTAAAATTTTACAGCATTCTATCACATGGAGACAACTCATACCAGTTTGTGATAATGTTAAAGCTTGAAAGTTAATCCATTCTGTGTTTATAACCTAGGTGAAACCAAGGGCAAGTATGGTTACTACTGGTGCCAATAGGCAATGAGCAGAGTGCCACAAAGCCAATATATAAAATGATGTTGACTGAAAGTGATGCATTTCAGGTTTGAAAATGCATGGAAACCTGCATTAGTGGACTTTAGCTGGGACCCAGTAGGTTAAGGAATCACAAGAACCAAAAGATAACTTTGTCTAATTTTTGGCAAGGGATTTGTAAGTTAATATACAGTCAGTATATTTTATTTGCAAGGATCATATTATGACTATCCCATATCCATTGTGCCACCTCTCCGGACAATACTTGGAATGCTGTTCTGGAGATAGGGTATGAATGCTGTTACCCCTTTTTGATATGAGCAGCTTGTCAAAGTTCAGAGCCCTAGAGATCTTCCAGTTGAAAGTAAGTAGACATTGAGGCTACGTCTAGACTGGCATGATTTTCCGAAAATGCTTTTAACGGAAAACTTTTCTGTTAAAAGCATTTTCGGAAAAGCGCGTCTAGATTGGCAGGATGCTTTTCTGAAAAAGCACTTTTTGCGGAAAAGCCTCCGTGGCCAATCTAGACGCACTTTTCCGCAAAAAAGCCCCGATCGCCATTTTCGCGATCGGGGTTTTTTTTGCGGAAAACAGTACTATGCTGTCTACACTGGCCCTTTTGGGCAAAAGTCTTTCAGAAAAAGACTTTTGCCCGATTGGGAGCAGCATAGTTTTTCTGGAAAAGCACTGATGATTTTCCGGAAAAACTTGCCAGTCTAGACACAGCCTGAGGGTATGTCTATACCACAGAGAAGATTGAAGTTGCTGCTGTTGATATTCCAGGGTTTGAATTAGTGTGTCTAATTAAAACAGCTAATTTGAACTGGAAGGAGCACTCCGGTTGATGCTGATAGTCCTGCTTTCACAAGGAGTAACGGCAGTTGAAGGGAGAGTGTTCTCCCTTCGGCTTCCTGCAGTGTGGACAGTGCCAAAAGTCGAGTTAAGGTACTTTGATGTCAGCTATGCAATTAACATAGCTGAAGTTGCATATCTTAATTAGACCTTATCCCGTAGCATAGACATACTCTGGTTGATGCAATCTTGTTGACTTACAAGGAATATACAAAGTCCTTCTCTGAATGCAAAAGGATACAAGGACGAAAAGACTAGTTTCTTAGCTTGAAGCCCCATGCCTCTTTGGTCAACATCAGACTCCAAAATGCTCACTCTGGATTTTTTTAGGGTCATACTGTACTTGCATGCTGTTGCTTGGCTGTATTCCTTGTAGGTTCTCTTCTCTTTCTGTTCAGCTGTCTTAGTTGCTGTGGTTATATATACCCTGCAATGTAAACCCAGGGTTAGTGAAACTTGAGTCAGCTGATCTAGAGTCAGAGAATACGGACTTAAGTAGCTACACTGATTGTCAACCCTGCTTTTAGAATTTTCTAACCCTGGCTCAAGCCTTCACACCATAGCACACAGACCGAAAGCCACGTAATCCCAGACCCCCTAATATTCTCCCAAAATGTGGCCACTCTAGCCCTTTGACCATAGTGCCGTGTGGGAAAACTTGACTGTCCGCTCTACACATAACAGGGAGTTTGAGCAGCCCACCAATACCTCCTGCCCAAGAGTCATTTGGGTCTGTGTGCTCCCAGCTATCAGATCCAGCAAAAATGGAAGAGGCACCTTTTGAAAGCACTTCTCTTGCTAATCTTCTGTCTGAAAAAAATGGGCAGAGCTTCCATGGTGAACATTCTGGAAGCATTTTCTGACCTACCAAAGGACTCTGAATGAATAGATGATGGAGCAGAAAGAGAAGGAGACAGAGATGTGGCAGATCCAACTGGCTGATGCTGGTCATGACACAGCACAGTGGCTAATGCCTCCTACATATAATGGTGTTTCTGGAGCAGTACCCCCGATTCAGATTGATGGCACCACACCATTACACAGAACCAGGATCAACAGCAGCGAGTCCAGAGCTGTCACATGGAGAAAGCTACATTTCAGGAGCTTTAAATAGCTTGCTCTGACTCTCCAGTATAAAGATATATGCATGAAAGTGGCCAGAATACACTGGTTAGAAGTGGGTTCACGGATTGTCAGAGACACTGTTCCCACCAACTGACAGCTACAAATGGAGTGACTGTTCCCACTGCTTTTGGGGGGACCCCATGTATCCCCTTTTGCATTAGTTTATGAAATGATGCACTGATTTCAGAGGCCCTGGCAAAAGTCATATTAAATACACTCTCACCGATGTGGAATGGTTATTAAATGTGCTTTTGTCAGATTGAAATTTCATTGGAGATGTCCACAGGCCCACCTGGATTCCAGTGTTACCAATGCTGCAAACATGACTGTGGCTTGCTATGCCACAAACTTTGTGAAGCAAGAGAGGAGCCATTTCCTCTTGAATGGGCTGATGTCAGTGAGGAGCAGCTGAATGAAGACGCTCAGCCAGAAAGAGAACCTACCACCACTGGAGCTCTATGCACCCAGGCAGGAGAAGTCAGGAATGATTTGAGTGTCTCATTATGGACTTGCATGGCCCAATGGAAGAGAGGGAATGATGCTTTTATTAATGTGCTTGGAGGAGGTGGAGGGTTCATAATGGGACTCATTAACTATGTTGGGGTTTTAGTGGTTGGGAACTGCTGGGGGGATTGATTGCTGTGAAAAATACTTATGGCCACTTATCAAATGGGTACGGGGCTTTTTAGGACTTTTTCCAATTTGTTTGTCAGTCAGAATTATTTGCTAAATAATTTCTGTGAGTAGGCTATGGATGCTTTGTGAGTAGTTTGCTGTGACTGAGATAGGTGCATAGGTGTCGTGGTTAGTTTCAAACAGACGCAAGGTTGCATAGTATAGCTTGACTGTGCAAGTGAAACAGAATCAGATTTCTGGTGCAAATAAGACACAATTATGAATTCAAAAATTCCTTTCATTAATAATATCTTACAAGTAAACTTGTTTGTCAGAATATTATTAAAAACTAATAGAGATGGAAAACCAGGTGAAGCAAATACAATTTTTTGGTCTAATGAAAATTTTCTGAAACTATGTACCAGCTCTACTAAACATGTTTCCCACACACTTTGGGCCAATTCCTGGCTTTGAAATGCATCTAATTGTCACTTTTCACCACTTTGCTGGGTTCCAGAGTGAGGCTTAGCCTCAATTTGATACCTAGAAAATTATTTTCTTTAAAATACTTACTTGATACGTTGATTCATATTTAAAAGTTCAGCCAACATAGCTGCTGCTGGGATTAAAATACTTACTCTGTTTGTGGGAAAGTTTGCCAGTGTTTACAATAACGATGCCCTGGCAAAATATGGTAGGACATGTAATGTATGAAGTCTGTTTTATTTTCATTGGCTTGAGGCAAAAGATAAACCAAGATGTCTGTACTGAATTGACCCCTTGTTTTGGTAACAAGGTCATAAGTGAAAAGAAGGCCTTCAATTTTTTTACCAGATGCATCTAACAGTAAAATGATGATGAGCTCTAAAGAATACTAAGAAAATATACATGTGGGCAGCTGTTTAAAATGATACTTTCTAGTTATCATTTTTGAGCATTTGAATACACTAGAAAAGGCTTTCCATTGGAGAGGTCACTGTAGAAAGACAAGACTGTTCATAGAAATATGCATTGAGACTAACCAGGGTGATTTTTTAAAAGAGTATTTATTCTGGAGTTGTGTCATTTGAGTGTCTTCCTCAGAATTGTTTGTGTTTAACCTACTGCACCTTCACTTTGGCTGCCCCACTGCAAGCATTATTTGGAGAATAATCCTTAGATTCTGGTACGTCTGACCACTTACATTTAAGCAGCAAGATCTAAGGGAAAATGATGTTTTCATTGCTATCTCTTAACCCCTCGGGAGTACAGTCTTGTGATGCTGCATTTCTTAGGGCCAGATCCTCAGCTAGTGTAAATTGTTATAGCTCCAGTGAAGTCAATGTGGAAGCTAAGAATCTGATCCATAGAACATAATTCCTTTAAAATGGAACTGTCACATTACAACTATAAAAATGCTGTAGCAGCATGTGCCAAGAGGTATCAGTATAATAGTTTTTGGTAGCCATCTTGTTGTATTCTTATTTTCCATTTGTCCTCTCATATTTTTCATCCTGTTAATTGAAATAATGTTTTCTATTAGGGCTAGGCTTTGCAATTGAGCATAACTGGGGAGCATTGCTTTGTTATACTGTGGATGATTTCAGGTTTAAATCGCTCGAGTTACCATTGCAATGGCATTCTGGTTGCATGGTCTACTAGACTCCAATATCCTGCAGCATCAGACAGCATAACAGAAAACAAAGATATTCTCCTGCAGTATATAAAACTAAGAACACAACCAATGAAGTTTATTAAATGCACTGACCCTGAAAGTGGATGAATGAGAAGACTTAAGTAGACTGTAAAACTTCTGAGATGCAGCTATATTATCACAGATGAAAAGAGCATATCATTCCGTAAGAAATATCTTTTGTGGGGCTAGGTATTAGGAATAATAATTTTGCAATTGTTATACAAATTGCAAAAACAAACATGTAATGTAGCCACTCACTCCTTTCAGAGACCTAAGTCTGTCCACTTAAACACCTAAACATCACATTCATGACAAGTTTGAGAGTGGGATGGTGCAGGGAGTTTCATAGGCTGTTTGTGGCACCATAACAAAAATGTGTGCAATGAAGAGATTTGTAACACTGGTTACTGTAACAGTGAAGTTATTCAAAAAGTAACTCTTTTACTCTGCAGTCCCTCAAACTGGAACATCTCTGCACCAATGAACAAGTCATTACTAGAAAGGGTAAGAAAATTTCCTATGAAACATTGTGTCAGGATTTGCCTAATCAAAATGTTCTAAAGTCAGTTCAGTTTTGACAAAGTTCCAATAAATCCCTGTTTGCCAGGTACATTTTGTGTTTCCAACAGAAACTTGTCTGGTGTCCTGCCAGTTTACCTGCTTGGCTTCATGGCTGCCTTCCTGGTGGGGCATTGGGGAGTATGGTTTTCTAGGCTCATGGCTTCTCAGCCCTCCTGGAAGGCTAGTGGGGAGTGGAAATCCTGGAAGCCCTGGGAACACTGACTCCCAGGCTTGCCACTCCAACAACTTGGACTCCCATAGCTTCCAGGATCTGTGGCTCCAGGGAAGCCATCCGGGGGAACTCCTCAAGCCAGGGATCTATTTTCTTTTGTGGAGAGTCTCAAAAATGGGAGGTTTTTCTCCCAAATTGGAGTGAAGAAACATTTTAAAATATTAAATCCCCCATGGAAAGATTTACCTTTCTCTATCCAGCTTTAGTCATCATCATCAATTACATCAAAAACCATCACAAAACACTTTTCTAAACAGTTAATCCCTTCAGTTGTGCACAACCCCTTGCAATTAGCAAAATGCTGCCTGGAAGATGGTGCATGAGGAAACATCTCTGCATGCAGAAGACACTAAGGAACTGTTAATAAATAAACTGTTGCTATGGCTGCCCATCACCACGGTACTTGAAAGTTTTTCACATAAAATTAGTACAGATTGCACCTCCCTAAACTGGGACTCTCTCATATGGCAACATCTGTGGAGCAACAGGACCACGGATGTTGCTTAATGAGAGAGCCCCAGGACAGGAGGGCCAGTAGCTGAAAGCCCGGGCAAGGTAAGGCTGGTGGTAGTGAGGCTGGGCAACAGCAGCCTGGTGGCAGTAGTGGGGCTGTGGTTTTGGGGGGTTGGGACAGCCTTGCGATGAGTCGGGGCCAGGGCAGTACATGCGTGGTGACCTGGCAGTGGGGTTATGCTGCGGCAATCCAATGGGGGCTTTGTGCTGGCCCAGCAGTGGGGACAGAGCCATGGCAGCCTGGCCGTGACAGCCCCACAGGGGAAGCCCGTTTGGGACTGTGGCAGCAGAGGCAGGCCACATCAGCAGCCCGATTGGTCAGTGTACTGGCCGGTAGCAGGGCTGGTGCCCCAGCAGTGGGGCCAGGACTGTGTGCTGCCGTGCCACTGCTATGCCAGCTGGAGCAGCAGTTATGGCAGCGGGGCTGGGACAGCTGCGTAGCCCAGCCAGCAGAGGGGCCGAAGGAGCCAGTGGCGGGGAGGGATGGCAGCCTGAGGGGGCCAGTGGCAGGGGACCTTTCCTGCTCCCATAAATTCCCTCCTCCAAGACCACTCGGGTCCAAAGGGTGCTGGACATGGGATGTCCAAACTGTAGTAATCCTAAAGTCCTTAGTCCCTCATAATGACACACTACTGTAATTGCGAAAGCTACTCATTTAACCTTTTAGCATTTCCAAACCAGACACACACTCCAAAACATGTCGTCTTAGATAATCTATTGATCTTAAGTCTCACAGGGGTAACTGAGTTATTTTTAAAGTTACAAACTAATGACAAGTCCTGTGGCACCTTAGCCCTGGTCTACACTAGGGAGTTATTTCAAAATAACCCCCTTATTTTGAAATAATAAGCAGAGCATCCACAATACCAAGCCTGTTATTTCAAAATAATGGGGTGGTTATTATGAAATAATAACTCCTGCTTTCCTTGGGGAATAATGTTTATTTTGAAATAGTTATTTCGAAATAGCATTAGTGTAGATACTCTGCTGCTGCTATTTTGAAATAATTACTTCCTGAGTAATTCAGAGTAATTATTTCCCAGTGCTTCCTGGGGATCTAACTCGAAGTAGCGCATCCACAATAACGGAGCCTGTCTCGGACTAATATTGAGGCTCCCCCATAGTGGGACACGCTATTTCGATTTTGTCATTTTGAAATAATTTCCTAGTGCAGACATGCCCTAAAACACCACAGGCTTTAACATTTGTTCTATTTGATTATTCACTGACTGATTTTTTTTTCTTGCATTTGAATTAGGTTATTTGTATTTCATTTTAGCAAAGACTGTGACTTTAACTTTGTAATAGGCACTGTAAAGTTATAGACTTCGAAATCAAATCTTGGTTGACTTTTATCACTACTGGTTTGAAAAATTGTGCATAGGGAGAATTTTGCCTGGTCCTGGAATAGTTTCAAATTTAGGAATACAACATCAATTGAACTGGTTAAGTAGGCATAGTTTCCCTTCATAATTTTATTTTAACTCTCATGTGACCACACATTCTCCATTTCCCACATACGCGGCATGTTTTTGATGTGCATTCCAGGTATTGAGCAGCATTAACACCCACTATGGCTAAGTGCTGCTATTCTGATATCCCTGGTGCTCTTGTATATCCTGCCACAGCAGGGAGTGCAGCTTGCTGAGTCAGCAGCTCTCAATGTTATTCACAGTGAAAGACCCCAGGCTTAGTTTTGTGGTGAAGGTGATCAACCAGGTTTATAGAGGACAAAACAGGGTACTAGAGCTCTACAGCAGCTACAAGTATGCAGCGGGGCTGACAGCCACGATGGGCCTCTGCACCACTCCAGCAGCAAATCCAAAGACCTCCCCGCAGTCCATGGGCCTACAAGTACACTAATAAGTATGCCCATAAGAAAATATGAGCTCATGATGAGGTCTGCTTAGCCAATGCAACAGTTCCACCTCCTAAGATTTCTCACCCCAGTTATTATAAGCCTTATACTTGCTAGATCAAACAAAACATCCTCATCTATTGTCTTGTCATTCCTTCTTTCTTACAAGGGATACCTGTGTTCCTGTCCCATCCTCTCAGGTCACAAAGGTGCTTACTTGATTAGGTGTCACTTAAGGTGTTAGGGTATGTCTACACTACAGCGCTAATTCGAACTAACTTAGTTCGAATTACTTAATTTGAACTAAGCTAATTCGAATTAGCGCATCCAGACTTAAAAACTAGTTCGAATTAGCGTTTTGCTAATTTGAACTAGCATGTCCACACTGAGTGGGCCCTGAAGTGAGGTTAAGGATGGCCGGAAGCAGTGCCGGCAGGGCATCAGAGTAGGACTCAGAGCATGGAGCTACTGTCTCAGGCTAGCTGAGGGCTGTGCTTAAAGGGACCCGACCCCCACCCCAGACAGACAGTTCTCAGGGGTTCCCCGCTTGCAAAGCAGTCCTGGCTTGGAGTGCCCTGAGTGCCCACACTCGGCACATCACAGCACTCGGCCATCAGCCTGGCTGCACTTGCTGCAGGCTGCCATCCAGGGAGGGGGTCAATCGGGGGACTTTAGGAGAGCTTCCACCCCGAGGAGCCCGCAGAACCACCACTGTCCTTTCCACTGGGGGCTCGTACCCCATTCCTCCCTCACCTCCTTCCACTTACCCCTCCCTAGCCCCTCTTCCTGATGTACAAAATAAAGGACACATGTTCAAAAATAGAATCTCTCTTTATTGAACAAAACTCGGGGAGACTGGGAAAAGGAGGTAGGAGAGGGGAAGAGAGAGGGTGGGAGAGGGGAGGGCAACTAAAATGATCAGGGGTTTGGAACAGGTCCCATATGAAGAGAGGCTAAAGAGAATGGGACTTCTCAGCTTAGAAAAGAGGAGACTGAGGGGGGATATGATAGAGGTCTATAAAAGCACGAGTGGTGTGGAGAGGGTGCATAAAGAAAAGTTCTTCATTAGTTCCCATAATAGAAGGACTAGAGGACACCAAATGAAATGAATGGGTAGCAGGCTTCAAACTAATAACAGAAAGTTCTTCTTCACAAAGAAAATATTCAATCTGTGGAACTCCTTGCTGCAGGAGGCTGTGAAGGCTAGAACTAGAACAGAGTTTAAAGAGAAGTGAGATAAAATCTTGGAGGTTGGGTCCATGGAGTGGTATTAGCCAGGGGGTAGAAATGGTGTCCCTGGCCTCTGTTTGTGGAAGGCTGGAGATGGATGGCACGAGACAAATGGCTTGGTCATTGTTTCGGTCCATCCCCTCCAGGGTCCCTAGTGTTGGCCACTGTCGGCAGACAGGCTACTGGGCTAGATGGACCTTTGGTCTGACCCAGTATGGCCATTCTAAGCTCAGGGCTCAGGGTCAGGGATCTCACTGGATCACCCTGATTTTCATGCACACCTGCTCCTGGGTGGCCAGGCTGGCAGCTATCCTGCCCTAGACGGCCACTTTCCTGTGCCTAGTGCGGAGGTCGTGGATGAGGTCCACAATGTCCGCACTAGACCAGGTGGGCGCCCGCCTCTTGCGGACCTGTGCAGGCTCCCGGGAGCCGCCAGCCTGGTCCCGGGAAGAGGTGGAGGGCTGGGTGGCAACGGGTGGGTGGCTCGAGCCGTGCCAGGTGCAGGGTCTGCTGGCTGGGTGCTGGCAAGCTTGCACCTGGAACGGGCACCGTAGCCAGCCCATGCCCCTTAAGAGGTCCGGGGCCGGGAGGGGGGTAGACGAGTTTCCTTGGTGGTGCCCAGAGTGGCCACCAGGGAAAGCTGGGGAGGGCTAGCCTCCCATTAGTTTGAATTAAGTGGCTACACAGCCCTTAATTCGAACTAGTTAATTCGAATTAAGCGTTAGTCCTTGTAGAATGAGGTTTACCTAGTTCGAATTAAGCGCACCGCTAGTTCGAATTAAGTTCGAACTAGTGGTTTGCCTGTGTAGCGCCTATCAAAGTTAATTTGAACTAACATCTGTTAGTTCGAATTAACTTTGTAGTGTAGACATACCCTTACTGTTCTGCATATTCCTAGCTAATATGCCTATGGCCCAAGCAAGACCTAGACTAGGCAGCTGAGCTGAGTTTTCTCTTGGGTTTCCTTGTCACTGCTTTGATTTATACAACAGATGGGTTGCATAACCCCCAAGGAATCATGTCGAAAAACAATTTGGCTTGCACCTTCTGTAGCAGTCCAGAAGGGGAACTTGTTACCATCTGAGCTGTTAGCTATCATATTTGAAAAATCAAGGAAGCTGGGAGAGATTCAGAAGCGTGGAAAAGGGCAAAATATAGTGCCCATTTGTAAAAAGGGAAATAAGAACAACCCAAGAAAGTACAGACCAGTCAGTTTAACTTCTGGGCCAGGGAAGATAATGGAGCAAGTAATTAAGGAAGTCATATGAAAACATCTGGAAGATAATAAGGTGATAGGTAACAGCCAGCATGGATTTGTAAAGAAAAATCATGTCAAACCCCTCTGATAGTTTTCCTTGATAGGATAACAAGCCTTGTGGATAAGGGAGAAGCAGTGAACGTGGTATAGCTAGACTTTAGTAAGGCATTTGACACAGTCTTCCATGACCTTCTTATCAATAAACAAGGGAAATACAACCTATATGGGGATCCTATAATGCAGGTGCATAACTGGCTGTATAACCATTCTCAGAGAAAGCGGTGAGGAGTCCTGTGGCACCTTAGGGTATGTCTACACTACCACCCTAGTTCGAACAAGGGTGGTTAATGTAGGCAACCGGAGTTGCAAATGAAGCCTGGGATTTGAATTTCCCGGGCTTCATTTGCATGTTGTTGGGCGCTGCCATTTTTAAATGTCTGCTAGTTCGGACTCCGTGCCCGCGGCTACACGCGGCACGAACTAGGTAGTTCGGATTAGGCTTCCTATTCCGAACTACCGGTACACCTCGTTCCACGAGGAGTAACAGTAGTTCGGAATAGGAAGCCTAATCCGAACTTCCTAGTTCGTGCCGCGTGTAGCCACGGGCACAGAGTCCGAACTAGCAGACATTTAAAAATGGCGGTGCCCGGCAACATGCAAATGAAGCCCAGGAAATTCAAATCCCGGGCTTCATTTGCAGCTCCGGTTTCCTATATTAACCACCCTAGTTCGAACTAGGGTGGTAGTGTAGACATAAGAGACTAACTGAAGTGTAGGAGCATAAGCTTTCGTGGGCAAAGACCCACTTTGTCAGATGCATGCAAATGCTTATGCCCACAAATGCCCACAAATGCTTATGCTCCTACACTTCAGTTAGTCTCTAAGGTGCCACAGGACTCTTCGCCGCTTTTGCAGATTCAGACTAACATGGCTACACCTCTGATACTGGACATTCTCAGAGAGTAGTTATTAACAGTTCTCATTCATGCTGAAAAGGCATAACAAGTGAGGTTCTGCAGGGGTCTCTTTTGGGACTGGTTCTGTTCAATATCTTCATCAATGATTTAAGTGATGGCATAGAGAGTAGGCTTATTAAGTTTGCAGATGATACCAAGTTGGGAGGGGTTGCAAGTGTCTTGAAGGATAGAGTCAAAATTCAAAATGATCTGTACAAACTAGAGAAATGGTCTGAGGTAATGGGCTGAAATTTAGTAAGGACAAATGCTAAATCAATTTCATACATATAGAATGGGAAGTGATTATCTAGGAAGTAATACTACAGAAAGGGATCTAGGAAACATAGTGGACCACAAACTAAATATGAGTCAATGGTGTGACAACTAATTCTGGGATGCATTATCAGGAGTGTTGTGAGCAAAACACAAGAAGTCATTCTTCCTCTCTACTCTGTGCTGATTAGGCCTCAGCTAAAGTATTGTGTTCAGTTTTGGGCACCACATTTCAAGAAAGATGTGGAGAAATTGGAGAAGATCTAGGGAAGATGATCAAAAATGATTAAAGGTCTAGAAAACATGAGCTATGGGGAAGACTGAAAGAACTGGGCTTATTTAGTTTAGAAAAGAGAAGACTGAGGCTATGTCTACACTACAAAGAAAATTCTGAAAAAGATACACAAATTGCGAACTGCAATTTGCTAATCTTTTTTTTACTTTTCTTCTGAAAGAGGCTTTTCCAACATTTGGCCTGTCTACATAGAGCGTCCCTTCTTCCCTGTAAAATTAGGTTTTCTGGGATGCCGAAAGAACATCTGCTTTTCCAAATTTTTTTCAGAAAAACAGACATGTTCCTTAGACATGTTCCTTAGTCTAGACGTCCTCTGAGAGGACATGATAGTGGTTTTCAGATATCTAAAAGGGTGTCACAAGGAGGAGGGAGAAAAATTGTTCTCCTCGGCCTCTGAGGATAGGACAAGAAGCAATGGGCTTATATTGCAGCAAGAGAGGTTGCTGGACAACCTCTGGACATTAGGAAAAACTGTCAGGGTGGTTAAACGCTGGAATAAATTGCCTACGGAAGTTTTGGAATCTCCATCACTGGAGATATTTAAGAGCAGGTTGGATAGACATTTATCAGGGATGATCTAGACAGTGCTTTGTCCTGTTCTGAGAGCAGGGGACTGGAGTCGATGACTTCTCGAGGTCCCTTCCAGTTCTAGTGTTCTAGATCCTATCAATGTGAATCTTGCACCAGTAGCTAAGGTAGCTGCACATGTTCCTTAAAACTGGAACCTGTGTAGTAATTATAGTCTAAAGGTGACATTGTTACCACAACTAGATTTCAGAGCCTCGGTGACTAGCTATGCTCCATTCCTACAACAATCCAATATATATTTATTAGGAATAGGGAAAATACCTAGCCTCATTTGGATATCTTTGAGGATTGTCAGCTGTTTTGAGGATAGATGCCCAATTTCACATTAACCATAGGTATAGTGCAACTTCCAATGCCATCATTATTTTAAATAATTAACTTTCTTGAGTTTCCTTTTCATTGCAGATTTATATCATTACTTGTTCTATTGCCCCTCTTGTGCTTTTTTTGTGGTATCAAAGCATCAGACGTTCTTTCTTTGTTTCACACTCATGTTTTTGTTGCCTACAGTTTAACTTCATTCAGGTAGCTGTAGCAAGCACTAATCCATTGCAATGGTGTGTTGTACAAAGCCTGGCCCAACACAAAGCAGGCATTTGGGTTAACATCATTTTATGTCCTGTCGTGATTTTAATGGGTACATCTACACTGCACCGTTATTTCAAGATAACTAGAGTTATTTCAAAATAACAAGGTGAGCATCTACACAGCCATTCTGTTGTTTTGAAATAATTTCAAAATAACAGATGGCTTACTCCGAAATCTGTAAATCTCATTCTACAAGGAATAACACCTACACCGAAATAGCTATTTCAAAATAAGTTGTGTGTAGATGCTCTACAACTGCTACTTCAAAATAGCCCCTCAGCAGGACCATTCTAAGTTATTCTTCCCCAGTGTCTCCTGGGGCTCTAAATTGAGAGAGTACATCTACATGAGAGAAGCCTGCCTCAGACTAATTTTGAGGATTTCCTACAGTGTAGATGTGTTATTTCTAAATAAGTTATTTTGGAATATTCCAGAATAGCTTATTTTGTAAGAAGTGTGCAGTGTAGACGTACCCAAAAGGAACTATCCCCATATTGCCCATTGAACTATGAGTCTTAAAGACAACTTATTGTGCCAGTCTTTTTTTTCTTTCCTTTGAAAGTATTTAATTAGCATAACCTTTAAATTACTTCCCTTTGCCAGTACTGATGACTGAATGATAAGCCATTTGATATTTCTGTTGTATTCCCAACATTATCATCTCACCAGTAAAATATGTTCCTTGATCTGAATCAATTACCTGTGGATGTCCCCATCTGGTAAAGATGTGCTCAAGCAGAACTTTGCAGTAGTGACTGCGCTGTTATTTCTTATAGGAATTGCTTCTGTTCATTTGGAGAAAACATTTGCAATGGCCAAGGTGCATAGATTTCCTCATGCCATTTGTAACAATGGTCCAATATAATCAATTTGGAGGTGAGTCCATGGACCTTGAACGTGTTAGTGTTTTAGTGCTTTTCTCTTCATAGATCCAGAATTTATTTGTACACACTAGACAATGGTTGACATGGCACATAACACCCTGATTTATCTGTGCCCATCAACCAATCTGCTATATTCTTGTCAGTGTATTTGTAATACCGGGATGCCCTCCAATGGGTAAACCATGGCACATGTAAATAAAATTGATTTTACATTTATCTTGTATCACCCCAACCCACTGATCACTGGAATTGGCTATCCAGATTGATTCTCCATCAGGAGACTGTCTTTAGGGGAGCTGCTTCATGGTCTGTTGAATCTGGCTGGGCTCAATTGAACTACTGCAAGTAGTTCAGGGCTGCAGCAGGGAGTGAGATCTCTCCCCAAGCCCTGAAGATGCCAGGGCCAATGAGAAGGAGCCTTTCCCTGCCAGCCCCAGCATGGAGCTGTCAGGAGAAAAGAGACTCTCCTTGCAGTTCCAAGCAGGGGGCTGCCCAGGTAAGCCTGAGAGCCAACTTCCTGTCCTGTCTTGAGCCCCCTCAAGACCTGAGCACCCTCCTGCACCCTCATCCCTGGCCCCACCCCAAAACCCACACCCCCAGGCCAGACTTTGTACCTCCTTTTCCACCTGAAACCTCACATTCCCAGCCCCACCCCAGAGCCTGCACCCTGAGACAGAGCCCTTGCACCCCAACTCTCTATCTCAGCCCTGAGACCCTCAACCCAAGCCCTACCCTAGAGCCCACATCCCTAGCCAGAACCCTCACACTCCTGCTCCCCAACTCTCCAGCCCAGGCCTGAACCCCCACCCACATTCAGAACCCCTTTGTCCCACTCTTGCTACATGAATTTTGTTATGTGCATCAATATGAAAGTGATGTGTCGCACATCACGTCTCTGTCACACATCACCTCCACATCGGTGAACATAAGAAAATTCATTCGGTTCAGGGATGAGAAAAGTTAGATGGAACACTGCTCCCCCCTTTGACTTTCTTACCTTCATCACTGAAAGTAGATGCGGAGGCAGCAGGATCTCTTTTCTCTCAAATACTTGTTCACCTTTGAGTCTTCAATTCAAAAGTCACCATCATAATGGAGCAGTTGATAAGAAAAAATGGCTACTACATGGACTGCAAGGTCATTAGAGCATAGTGCGCGTAACGTCACACACATATACCTGAAGAGCAACAGCAGAAAATGTAATTTTGTTATGACGTTAATTAAAATGAGAATTTTTTTTCTCCTACCAAATGACTTTTCCTAAATTCCATGATGCACCTGTTCATGCCTGATGACCCACCACTATGTCACAGCACACTGGCTGAAAAATACTGTAATAGATTATAGAGATGTGAATTTACCTTAAAGAAGCTAGATTAGCTGATCTGTATCCAGCCACATTCATCTGTGAGCTTTAAATTTCTAAATTATAGTTTCAATTTCATTGCACCTGCTCCTGAAGTACAGTTTAATAGTTTTTAATGCTCTTGATCACCACTGACTCCATTTTTAAAGAGAGATACAGCATTTTGTTTTCTAGTCTTCCAGTATAATAATGAATAGATTACACTGAATTTTACCAGCTCATCACTTTCAGATGAATACTCTCTGGTCCTAATTACTTGCAGCTTTTAATCATCTCCTCTTTTGAGGCATTCTTTCCTGTTGGCTGTACCTGAAAAGAATAGTCCCGGGGAAGTATCTCCTCTGCATGCTTTATAGCTAATACTGCTCTAAAGGAAAATTTTCTTTCCTATACAGTAACTTTATCTTCCTTATTAGGTTGCTTCTACTTCCAGCTACAGTACGATGGCCCTATTCATTTTCATGTTAGTTTCCTGCTTCTTTCCTGCTTCTTTATTTTATGCCTTTGTAACTCATAGGACTATGTCTATACTGCTGGGTTTTTTTTTCAGAAAAAGATCCGCAAATTGCGAACTGTAATTTGAGTATCTTTTTCAGATTCTTTTTTCGGAAGAGTCTTTTCCGACATTTGACCCATCTACATGGGGCCAAATGTTGGAAAAATCTCTTTTGTAAGAGCCCTTATTCCTCATAAAATGAGGAATACAGGGCTTCTGAAAGAGCACATCTGCTCTTCCGAAAAAAAAATTCAAGCAGACGTGTTCCCTGGAGTTTTTCCGGAATACCAGAGGTAAAACTCCATAGTATAGACATAGCCTGGATGTGATTCATTGTCCCATGTATTGGCACTTAGACTGCTTACAGAGAGAGAATGAATTACTTCTACAGCCTTTGCTAAAAGTCATCTTGCTTTTAGGTCAAGCTGTACAGGCTTATGCACTGAGCTCCAGAGGTCCCAGGTTCTGTTTTTTGCCTGTCCATGCTCTTAGAAGAGCGGTGGGCTGGGACCTCATTCCACGAGGAGTAACAATAACTAAGGAGTTAGTTTGAATTAACGTTTAACTGCTGTGTCTAGCCATGGGCAGTTAGTTCGGACTAAGGGGGATTTAAAAATGGCGGCACCCGGGGACATGCAAACGAAGCCCAGGATATTTAAATTCCGGGCTTCATATGCAACACCGGTTGCCCTCATTTGCCTACCTAGCTCGAACTAACGAGCTACTGTAGGCGTACCCTTACAGTTCATTTATCCAATCCATATTCCCTTAACTCGCTGGCAAGAATATTGTGGGTGACCATATCAAAAGCTTTGCTAAAGCTGTCACTAGAGGCTTTGGGAGGACTTTTTTTCTTTGGGGCGAGAAAATCATTTCCCATGGAAAGAGTTAAAAGGACCAATATATTCTGAGTGCATAGATTGTCTTAAATACCGCATGGATGAATCACACTCTTTTCCAATTCAGAACCAAAGCTAATGTGTAAAATAGATTCATTTTTAACCTTTATATATGCCTTTTGGACAGGAATTACTTCAGACTTGTCTTTTTTAGTTTCTTATTTTAACGTGCATACATCTACACTGCAACACTATTTTGGGATGCCAGTGTATCCCAAAATAGCTATCCTGTGTCTTAACAGCAAGCCTGTTATTTCAAGCTCGCTATTCCGACATCCCTGTAAACCTCATTCTATGAGGAGTAAGGGATGTTTCAGAATAGCTTATTTCAAAATAGCATCGAAATAAAATATGCAATTTGTATGTTATTTTTAATTTGTATCTTAGTATCTTAATATCTTTGAGCTACACAAATTGCTTATCTTATTTTGAGTTATGGTGCAATATAGATGTGCCCTGTGGGAAAAAACCCTGCTGTTAACTAATTCCTTAGCCACTAATTCTAATGAAGACAAATCCTGATGAGTTTGATAATCAAATATACATTATTATAGAGGTTTAATTACATAGAGGTTGCTACAGTGAGCTGATACTGTAGTTTAAATAGCTTGGCAACATTTTACAACTAATGATTAATTATTATAGCTTTTTAAAGGATTCCAGGTGTAAATGCATTAGGAATTGTTTATCTGCAATGCAGAGGCTAGGAATTCTTGTAGGAAATATTTAAGTAATTTCCTTTATTCAGAATAATAGCATATAATTTGTAATAGGCAAAAAATAATTTTCAGTTCACCATTTTGTTCTTTCAAAATTTATATCAAACAATAGTTTAGTTGAATATTTGTGCTCTATATAGGCATTATCATCAGTCAGCAAAGCAATTTGTAGGTAGTGATTTGGTTTTTACCTGCCAAAGTAGGTCATCCTTACAGATTAGGTAAGAATACCACAATATTTTCACAGTTAACGGGAATTTTCCCTATTGTAGCTAATACAAATATCCATAAAAAGGTAGCTTTTCAGTGGGCCAGAATTTTCAAAAGGCAGGAGCAGCAAATTGGAAAGCTTGTTCTTCTGTCCGATTTGAATCTGAAATTAACGTGTAGAATAAGGATTTCCTGTCAGCCCATAGGAAAGGGCAACGTGGATCTGTGAGTCACAATTCCATTCTTGGCTGTTCCCTTGTGCCAAGGCAGGAATTAAACTACAACTGACCCGTGACTCCAAATCAATTTGAAGTGATTAGCTGGATAAGGGCTTATATGAGTTCTGGATTACATTTTCTGCCAAGTTGGCTCAAAACCTCAAACAAATTAAAACACTTGCTAAATTGCAGTTAAAGCTGCTAGACTGATTGAGTTAGGCTCAGGTAAACAATGTGGCTGTGTCTACACTGGCTGTGAGTACTTGCGCAAGAACACTGATGTTCTAATGTAGGAAATCAATGCTTCTTGTGCAAATAGTTTGATGCTCCCGCTCAGGGATAAGTCCTCTTGCGCAACCATTCTCGTCCAAGAGGCCAGTGTAGACAGGCAACGTTAATTTCTTGCGCAAGAAAGCCCGATGGCTAAAATAGCCATTGGAGCTTTCTTGCGCAAGAGAGTGTCTACACTGGCACAGATGCTTTTGCGCAAAAGCACATCTCTTGCGCAAAGGCACATGCCAGTGTAGACACTCTCCTGCGCAAATACTTTAATGCAAAAACTCTTGCGTTAAAAGTATTTGCGCAAAATCATGCCAGTGTAGACATAGCCAGTGTGTTAAAGTTTCAGAGGAGTAGCTGTGTTATTCTGTAACTGAAAGAATTTAAACAACCACAGATCGTCTCTAAGGTGTTGCAGAATTAACAACATTTTTTGTCAGTCTCTAAGTTGCTGCAGGACTATTTGTTGTTTAAATTCTTTCAAAGTGTGTTTTTTAATATGGCTAAATGCAAATATACATGTAGGAATAAAGAATATAGACCATACTTACACAAGGGGGTTTCTGTTCTGGGGATATGGGATGGAGTTAATCAGAAAAATATTTGGGGGATGTGATGTATAATCAGCTGCTGTGAGGTACTCATGTAATGCTGTATCCAAAAGGGCTAATACAACCCTGAGATACATAAATAGGGTACTCCTGAATAGAAGATAAATTGATTACTTCTGTATTTGGCATTGATCTTAATGTGATCACTGCTGGAATTCTGTGTCCAGTTCTGGTGCCCACAGTTCAAGAAAGATGCTTATAAATTACAGAGGGTTCAGAGTGTAGACAAGAGAACAAATGAAAGAGTAGAAAACATGCCTTATAATGACAGATTCAAGGGCTTGTGCGCAAGGGGTTTGTGCTCAAAAAGAAGTAGAGTAGCAGCTTCTGGTTTGCGCAAAACCCCTCTTTTATGCAATATTGTTATGCCTTTCCCAGCAAAAGGGTTTTTTTTTTGCGCAAAATGGAAGCAGCTACACTGCTTCCTTTTGCACAAAAACACCTTGCACAAAAAGCATTGGCAGAAAATATGCTAATGGCATCTCAACTCATGCTAATGAGTCCATCATTAGCATAAGCTCTGCCGCAAAAACTTGTAGTGTAGACATAGGCAAGGAGTTCAATCAATTCATCATAACAAAGAAAGATTTAAGGATGACTAGATAACAATATCTAAGAACCTACATAGGGAACAAATATCTCCTAGTGGAGGTCTTTAGTCTCACAGAGAAAGGTATAACATACAGCCGGTCCCTGAGTTGTGAATGGTTGAGTTACGACCATTTGCATTTACGACCAAAGCTCCCATGGAGCGGTCATAAAAGTGGTCCCCAAGTTACGAACAGCGCAGTCGCTATGTAACTCAATGGGGTTCGAGTTACAAACAGATCGAATTATGGCCAAGTGTTTGGTCCATAACTTGTTCGTAACTTGGGTAGAGGCTGTAGTCCAATGGTGGAAGCTGAAGCTAGACAATTCAGACTGGAAATAATATGTAAATTTTTGACAGTGAAGGCAGCTGAGCTGGGAAACAATTTACAAAGGTCATCGTGGATTCTCCATTACTAAATGTTTTAAAATAAAAACTAAATTTTTTCTAAAAGATATGCTCTAGAAATTATTTTTGGAAAGTCCTATGTTCTTTATTATACTGGAAATCGGACTAGATTATCACAATAAGCCTTCCATGCTGGGAATCCATGAATCAATTCAAGAGGTGTACTATTACATACTTCCTTAACAACTGAACACATGAAAAAATATGACCATCACTAGCTATAAACTCTGAAACACTGAATTCACCAATATAAAATAGCATCTTAACTATAACTTGACAAGATTAGCTATTTGTTTTTATGAAGCTTGTACGAGTGACAATTGGTTATTTTAAATGTTCAGACTTCTTTCCTTCGGGGGCAATCCATCTGAAGAAAGGTGCATATTGGAATCAGTAGTTCAACTGAAAAAAGTATTTAACTTATTTTAAAACTACAGTGATGGCTCTATTTTATCTTGGGTAAGGCAGTATCAGCAGTTTTCCCTTTTACTTCCATCTACATACTTCTAAATAGATCTTGCATACTGCTGCAATTTTGGGTTAATTAACTCCAGATATTACATGCTGGTATTCTTATTGAAGTATGAGTGCCATGCCCTGCAAATAGTCCAACTGAAATGTAGAGGACTACTTGTGGGGTAAGATGTAATGCATCATGAATAAGGAAAGCAGAATCTGACCTCACTTATCTAGGGAAGGAGTGCTCATTTTGGAGCTTCCAAATCCCAGTATATATATGTTTCAGGGAGCACATGACCACCCTCCCTTTTTACATAGATAATTAAAACAAATGCCCTTTCTTTGTGGCAGAAATGGGAGGCAGACATCAACATTTTTGATTTTGTGATGGGTTGTACAAACTCCACACTTGGCAATAAGAGTTCCAGGAATTAATTGGATGCAAACTCATCCCGCTGCATCTGCAGCAAATGCTCCATCTGGTGGAGAAATTAAAATACAGGGAAACAGATCATTAGAGGTCAGACCTGTCAGACAACAGACCTGCAAACCATGGCTCCTTCAGTGCAGAGAAGAGGGAAAGCCAAAATCTCTACAGATAACTGCCCCAATGGGCCTTCCCTGAGGGAAGGGAGGATTTATCCCAGAATCAGTCAGTCAGAGATGGAAGTGTTTCACCCTCCCACTGTGAATGGACTTGGTCCTTTTATCTTCCTTGGTTTGGACTATTCCAACAGGGGAAAGCCTTGGACTGAGCAGACTGAGGGTATGACTACACTACAGCGCTAATTCGAACTAACTTAGTTCGAATTAGTTAATTCGAACTAAGCTAATTTGAACTAACACATCCAGACTAAAAAACTAGTTCAAATTAGCATTTTGCTAATTCGAACTAGCATGTCCACATTAAGTGGACCCTGAACCGGGGTTAAGGATGACCGGAAGCAGTGCCGGCAAGGCATCAGATGAGGACTTAGAGCGTGGAGCTGCTGTCTCGGGCTAGCCGAGGGCAGTGCTTAAAGGGACCCAACCCCCACCCCGGACAGACAGTTCTCAGGGGTGCCCCGCTTGCAAAGCAGTCCTGGCTTGGAGTGCCCTGAGTGCCCACACTCGGCACATCACAGCACTCAGCCATCAGACCGGCTGCACTTGCCCCAGGCTGCCATCTGGGGAAAGGGGGCAATTGGGGGGCTGCAGGAGAGATTCCACCCCCAGAAGCCCTCAGAGCCAGCCCAATCCTCCCCATCGAGGGCTTGTACCCCATTCCTCCCTCACCTCCTTCCACTTACCCTTCCCTAACCCCCCTTCCTGATGTACAAAATAAAGAAAACTTGTGGTCAAAAATAGAATCTCTCTTTATTGAACAAAACTCAGGGAGACTGGGAAAAGGAGGTGGGAGAGGGGAAGAGAGAGGGTGGGAGAGGAGAGGGCAACTACAATGATCAGAGGTTTGAAGAGGTCCCATATGAAGAGAGGCTAAAGAGATTGGGACTTTTCAGTTTAGAAAAGAGGAGACTGAGGAGGGATAGGATAGAGGTCTATAAAAGCATGAGTGGTGTGGAGAGGGTGCATCAAGAAAAGTTCTTCATTAGTTCCCATAATAGAAGGACTAGAGGACACCAAAGGAAAGGAATGGGTAGCAGGCTTCAAACTAGTAACAGAAAGTTGTTCTTCACAAAGCAAAGAGTCAACCTGTGGAACTCCTTGCTGCAGGAGGCTGCGAAGGCTAGAACTAGAACAGAGTTTAAAGAGAAGTGAGATAAAGTGATGGAGGTTGGGTCCATGGAGTGGTATTAGCCAGGGGGTAGGAGTGGTGTCCGTGCCCAAAGTTTGTGGAAGGCTGGAGAGGGCTGGCACGAGACAAATGGCTTGGTCACTGTCTTCGGTCCATCCCCTCCAGGGTCCCTAGGGTTGGCCGCTGTTGGCAGACAGGCTACTGGGCTAGATGGACCTTTGGTCTGACCCAGTATGGCCATTGTAAGCTTAGGGCTCAGGGTCGGGGGTTTCAGTGGACCACCTTGATTTTCATGCACACCTTCTCCTGGGTGGCCAGGCCGGCAGCTCTCCTGCCCTAGATGACCACTTTCCTGTGCCTAGTGTGGAGGTCGTGGATGAGGTCCACGATGTCCGCACTAGACCAGGCAGGTGCCCGCCTCTTGCGGTCCCGGGCAAGCTCCCGGGAGCCGCCAGCCTGGTCCGGGAAGAGGGGGAGTGCTGGGGGGCATCGGGTAGCTGGCTCGAGCCGTGCCAGGTGCAGGGTCTGCTGGCTGGGTGCTGGCAGGCTTGCATCTGGCACGGACAACGTAGGCAGCCCATGCCCCTTTAAGGGGTCCGGGGCCGGGACGGGGGCATATGAGTTTCCCTGGTGTTGGCCAGAGTGGCCACCAGGGAAAGCTGGGTAGGGCTATCCTCCCACTAGTTCGAATTAAGGGGCTACACACCCCTTACTTCGAACTAGGCTTAGTCCTCATAAAATGAGGTTTACCTAGTTCGAACTAAGCGCTCCGCTAGTTCGAATTAAGTTCGAACTAACGGAGCGCTAGTGTAGCGCCTATGAAAGTTAATTCGAACTAACGTCCGTTAGTTTGAATTAACTTTGTAGTGTAGACAAACCTTGAGGGGCAAGATTGGAAGTGGCTCAGTGAGGGCAGCTTCAAGCAATCTCAATTATTACTCAATTACTAGGCCATTAGCAGAGCCCAGGGTCAGAGCCCAGTCTAGTGGAAAGGCCCAGACTCTTGTAACAATAATAACGTGTGTGTCCCCCTCGCTGGTCATGGGTTGTAGCCCTGACCACAAGGCCATCCTTCCTGACCAACCCTGGTTACAGGGTTGTAGAATGGTAAACACATTGATCTAACACCATTGTCAGTTTTCTAAGGGTCATCACCATGTATTTCATATTCATTATTAGCACCTGCAAAGCATTTTCAAAACTGAACTCCATTCAGTAGTGACTAAGTCTATACATTTCTCTACTTTGTTTGCTAGAAGCTGACTTAATATTTATTTTTAAAGATCTAGTTGTACAGCCCTACCGGATGTTTGCCGAACAGTAGCACAGATCTAAAGTGAATGCATGCTCTGAATATCAAATCGACAATTCACTGCAGAATGATAAAAGGATGGTTTTATATTTCAGTGCTTTCTATAAGAGGAAGCAATGAACTGAAGATTTTGTAATTAACTGCATTACAAGTAACTGAAGCTTGTGCTTCTGGTCTGCATTTGTCTATTAACAATAGTTATGTTATAATTTAATATTTACACTACCATAGCATTCAGATCTTCTTATCAGGACTGGAACCCTGTTGAACTCGGAAGCATATAAACAGAGGTATAAGCTTATACCTATTTTTTTCCCAGAAAATTTCATTTAATGGTCATATTGACCTTGGGTAACCAATTTTATTTCTTGATAATAAACAGCATCATCCGCAAAGTCCAATTTGGCCATGGGAAATGGAGTCTCTCTCTTGCATTACAATCCTCTCTGCACAGTTGTAGTAGTTTTACTCCAGCACAATTGTTTTTTATTTTAACTTTTTAGGATTTCTGAGGAAAGGACAGGTGGAAATGTATTTTACCATAACAGTTCTGCCTGTACCAAAGGTAATGCTTACAAAAAAGTGTTTACTCACTTCTTGTAAAACTGTGCCATTGTATTTCAGTCCTGTAGAGCAATACCCTTGGTGTTACTCCACATGGGCTCTGCTAAATATAGCTGTCAAGTACAAATTCTGCACAATGGCATAGAATCATAGGTTGGAAGAGATCTCAGGAGGTCATAGAGTCTAACCCTCTGCTAAAAGCAGGACCAATCCCCAAACTAAATCATCCCAGCCAGGACTTTTTCAAGCTGGGACTTAAAATCCTCTAGGGATGGAGATTCCATCACTTCCCTAGGTAACCCATTCCAGTGCTTCACCACCCTCCTAGTGAAAGATTTTCCTAATATCCAACCTCAACCTCCCACACTGTAACTTGTAACTTTCTGTTTATTGTCATCTGCTACAATAGCCCAGCTCCTTTCTCTTTGGAACCCTGTAATGAGCCCAGGACAGCAACATGGCCACCCACTGACCCGGAAGAGGAAGTGCCCTTTAAGACCCATTGGTGGGCAGGCCCAGCCACACCGAGCTCTGCCCACAGGAAGCTAGAGGGTGGGTCTAGGAATATAAGAGCCATGGCCTCAGTCAGAGCTGGGCAGCCAACCCAAGCAGATGCCTGGCCCCGGCTCCCGCAGAGAAGGGCATGGCCGCACTGCCAAGACACCAGCCTTCACCTGAACCCACACTGACCCCTCCGGGACTCTGGGCAAGCCCTCTGGGACCCCTGCCTGATTCAGAGCCCATGGATACCCTGCCAGCCCCTCCATTGCCTGAGGACCCCCCAGAGTAGCGGTGGAGTCTGGTAGGCTTCCAGGGGGGATAGGAAAGTGGCCCATGGACAGCTGACCTTGGGCCGGCTAAGGACATGGAGTTTGGGTGGGCAACGCATTGCGGCCTGGACCCCCGCTGACCTGCGACCTCGTCGGCATGTAATGGCCTGGTGGCGGCATGTAACAGCTGCTTCCATTATCAGGGCCCTGGGCCAGGATGCAGTGGAGTGGGTGGGCCTGCGTCCCCCCTGCCACCTTTCTTGTTGGGTGGCAGGTTCCCCCTGTAGGGAAAACCCCCCTGCACTTGTCAGCTCTCCTGGAGTTTGGAGACCTGGCCAGAGCTTTAAACAACTGTTCCCCCATTGCTCGTTGCCCTGACCCAGGGCTGTGCCTTAAACTGTGACCTTAAACTATTTGCATTCCCCACTGCCTGGTGCTCTGACTCGGGGCTGGGCCATAGGCGGCTGTTGCTCGGCCAATAGTGAAGCTGAAGTGTGCCACACAGACTTGTGGTGCCCTGGAGAGTCAGTGGTTTCCTACCCACTGACTGGAGACCCTTTATAAACCCCCTTCAGTTAGTTGAAGGTTGTTATCAAATGCTCCCTCACTCTTCTCTTCTGTAGAGTAAAGCTCAGATCTTTCAGCTTCTCATCATAAGTCTTGTGCCCTAACCCCCTAATAATTTTCATTATCTTCCACTGGACTATCTCCAATTTATCCACATCCTTTCTGTAGTAGGGTCCCCAAACCAGATGCAGTACTTCAGATGTGGCTTCAACAATCTCTTGATTTGTTAGCAATGCTCCTACTAATGCAATCCAATATGCCATTAGTCTTCTTGGCTACAAGGGCACTGTGAGTCATATCCAGCTTCTCATCTGGTGTAATGTCCAGGTCATTCTGTGCAGAACTGCTGCTTTGCCAATTGGTCCATGAGATTCTTTTATCCTAAGTGCAGGACTCTGCACTTGTCCTTATTGAACCTCATCAGTTTTCTTTTGGCTCAGTCCTCAAATTTGTCTAGGGTCCTCTGGACTAAGGATGTTAAAATGCGGCTAATTGACTAGTTGATGGAATTTCCATCGACTAGTTGATAGGCACTTCCACATTCCTCCTTTGAAATGTACTAGAGCCCCAACAGGGAAGTCCTGCTGACTCCGGGCTGCACGCAGGTGCCTGCTTTGAAATGCACAAGAGTCCCCAGCGGGGGCTCTTGTGCATTTCAAAGCCATGGAGGCTGGGGTCAGCCTTGATTTTGCTGCTGGCTGCCTGACTACTCCCTTGCCTGGCCAGGGCTCCCTGGGATGGGTCTTGTCAGTGCCTGTGCTGTTCCTCCCAACCAGGGATCACTGGGGACAGGGCTCGCCTGTCCTGCTGGATTGGGCTTCCCAGGGCAATTTGCAGCCAATTTGCACTCCTCAGTGCCCAGGGCTCTCCGATCCAGAAACATCTGTAGCCCTGCTGGCCCACAGATATTGCCAGACCAGAGTTCTGGATTTCAGAGATTCAGCCTGTAAACATCCATCTTTTGACAATTACGTAAATAGGCAGTTTTTAAAAATATCGATATTTATAATAATAAATACAATACATATGTTAAAATGCTAAAGCAACTTGTTTGCTATAGGCCACCACAACTTATATTTGATTTCTCTTCTTCCACACAGGTCTGAGTTTCACTGTGATACCGTATTCTTGGATAATGCTATAAATGAACTATTGCTTCAATTATTTCAAATGCTTTAAACAGCATTGCCAAGATACATTGGCTAGCCTTCATTACCACCTCCATATGGTCTATCTCTTTTAGACACAGGCCCGCCACATCTCAAGTTGCACCCCAGTTCCTGTATCGTAGGAACATGTCGATGAGCATGTCTTCTTTATGGGCTGGATCAACAGGGCAGTGATCATCCAGCAGGGTTGATTTATTGCGTCAAGGATAGAGGTGATAAATTGACACCTGAGTGCTGTCCCATCCACTCTGGTATTCCACCAGAAGAAAAGGAAGGGGAGTTGACTGGAGAGTTTTTATCTGTCAACCCAGCATGGTGTGGACCCCATGGTAAGTAGATCTAAACTATGTAGATTTGAGTTACATTACTAACATGACTTAAATTGTGTAGCTTAGATCAACCTGCCCCTGTATTGTAGACCTGCCCTATTGTGTGAAATAAACTGAGGAAATGGAACCTAGAAGAGTATTATCCTAGCTTTTGATCATCAGCCATGATTGGGGCAGCATTGTCATTGCTAGATCCAACTGTCTCTCTGCTGGATGTCCTAACAATAAATATTTAAAACCTACAAAGCAATACAAAGCACAGTGTCAAGGCAGTCAGATACATTCGGTCCTGGGTACATCTTGCACTGCATTAATTTGAAAGGACATCCTATTAAAGTTATTGCCAGGATTCATGAATAGGTCAGCAACAATGAAGGAGTTATCTCTGTTTAAACAGGAGAAATCTCCCTGGTGAGAAACTGATTAGATCCAGGCTTAGTTTTAATGCAGTCATTTTCAAGCTATGGTCTACAGCTACCCGAGGGATCTGCAGACTAATCTAAGATTTCCACAAAGGTCTGCATATCCATTTGAAATTTTTTAGAAATCTTCAAATGAGAAGATTGAAAATCAGTGTTTTTAAGAATAGGCTCCTGGAAAATCAGGTGATGACAGTGCTCAGCTGAAGGCTGCAGTAAAAAGACCCGTGAAAGTGAGTACAACTTTCAAGTAAGTTACCTGCATTTAATTCTAAAGTCATGTCATTTTTTTCTTGTCCCCACCAAAAATCATGGTGCTAAAAGTGATGGATGTGAAAACACATTTTCTTTCAGCCCATTGAGGAGATAATCTTTTAATGAAGCAGTATAAACCTGTATGTGGGACTGGCTAACATTACACTCTCATGAATAAACTTGCACCAACAAAACCTGAGGGAGCACGGAATGAGTATCCTCGTAGCATAATTCATAGGCTGGTCAAGCATGGAACAAGTAAAGGGCATATCTCTATGATGGTCCAGCAAAATCTGGATACTCATGCTCAGTTGTGTAATATTATTTCACAAAGAGTAGCACTTATATAGATACCACTGCTGGCTTCTGTGTAATTGCTCGTGTAAGTAAGGCGTACAGAATCAAGGACAGATCTACACTGTAGACTTCACTTGCATAGCTATGTTTGTCAGCAGTGGGAGGAGATGCAACCTGACTGGCATACCTCTGTTGACAAGTTTATAGTACAGACAACTATACAGGCAAAACTTTGTCAGTTTTGGGAACTAAAATAAATCATGCTGTCAAGTGTAGTTTTCCTAGCATACATTGGCTACATCTAGACTGGCATGATTTTGAGGAAATACTTTTAATGGAAAAGCTTTTCCGTTAGAAATATTTCCTCAAAAGAGGGTCTAGATTAGCAAGGATACTTTTGTGCAAAAAGTGCTCTTGAGCAAAAGCATCTGTGGCCAGTCTAGACGTGATTTTGCGCAAGAAAGCCCCGATCGCCATTTTAGCCATCGGGGCTTTTTTGCTCAAAACAATTCTTCCCTGTCTACACTGGCCCTCTTGTGCAAGTATTCTTGAGCAAGAGGGCTTTTTCCTGAGCGGGAGCGTGAAAGTATTTATGCAAGAAGCACTGATTTTGTACATTAAGTCAGTGCTCTTGCGCAAATTCAAGCGGCCAGTGTAGACAGCTGGCAAGTTTTTGCACAAAAGCAACTGCTTTTGTGCAAAATCTTGCCAGTCTAGACTCACCCATGGTGTCTACACTAGGAACACTTTGCTGTGACAGTATACTGGCTTTGTGTTGCCTATTGCATAATGCCTCCAATAGTTCCCTAATGGGAGGAGGTAGTAATATGTACTGCCCTCTACCGTGAAGGGTTGCTCAAAGCCACAATTTAGCCAAAACAACTAAGTGGGCAAATCCCAGTGAAAGTGAAGGGATTACTTGTGTAAGTAACGGCACACAAATATGAGTAAATGCTCCAAAATCTGGCCCTTAACATTTAATAATGTAGGACTTGATGCAAATCCATTTAAGTCAGTGGCAAAATTCTACTGTGAGTGGAATCAGGCTGTTAATTTGTCTCACTGGTCTCGTTGACCAGAAGAATAACATCTGTTTATTTCTGTGTTTTACAGTAGTGTCATTTCAGCATTTATATTTAAGGGTCCACCAATACTGTTTCCATTTAAGCTCATATTTTCAGGGGTGTCTTAATGCAGTTAGGTAGATTTGCTGCTCAATTGACAGGAGCAATCTCAGCCTTTTTCCTAATTTATTGGTTGACCTCTGTCTTGGTTCAAACTGGCACAGCTTTATTAATTTTGATGGAATTCCACCAATTTATACCAGGAGAGAATTTGATTCATTCCTTTTGCAGATACACAGTATGCCTAGTGAATCAGCAAGTGCCTATGAAGTAAAACTAATATAATCAGCAGTCTCTAAAAGAATGAATTATAATATTTATAAGGATTAGCAGCTCTGTTTCTATTCTGAATATTGTAGCTGTTTTCTTTTACTTAAAACAAATCCTATGAGGCCTAGCCCATATAGTAGCAAACTGCCTGCAACATTTCAATTTTGGAGAGTAAGCCAATTTTTAGTTAGAGGATGACAATTTTGTCATAAATTATCAAAACCAACAAATGTTTCTATTTCATCACTGGAGGAAAAAAGAGATTTAAGAGACTTTGTCATCCTACATATCAAGTTTCCAGCTGATGCTGTCTTAAATGGCTGAGTTATTGACCCTTGCAAAATGAAGTCTCTAATAGAAATACTGACAGACTGTAAACTATGCTACTAGGTGAGGGATCCCGTAATTACTAGCACATAAATGCTGTTCCACCATTGCCTTGCCAGAGGAAGGCCAAACAAGCCAAATACAACACCACCATTACAAAAAACAGAGCTCCAAGAGAGCTAGTGGGTGTGGAATCAGAACTCTTTTTTTAATCTTTAGTTCTTTCTCTTCACTGCCTGAAAAGAGACAGCTGTGTGATAGTACAAAGAAATGCACAAGATTGCAGCTTTCTGAAATAATTTGGATCAATATACATTTTCTTTCACTTTCACAAAAAATGGATGTAAAAGAGCAATGATCACAGGGAAGGAGGGATTATAATTAGTGACCCAACTGGAATGATAAGTAAGAACAGGGAAAAATAAGTAAGAACAGGGGTGAAAAGGGGGAGGGGGAGGGGGAGGAAGAGAGAGAGAGCAATAGGTGGAAGCATTAACAACACAAGGGAAGGAGGAGTAGAATGGGGAAGTGGGAAGATGCAATGGTGATGAGAAGCTGGGGTTGTGAAGGAGAGATAATAGAGGTAATCAGTAACTGATAACAGATGTGGAAGGTGAACCACAGAGAATGGGTGTTGTGGATAGGGGATAAATGAAAGGACATACTCAAAAGGGGAAACCTGAAATAGTATTTCTGAGTGTGTTCTGTGAATGAGGCTAGCCCCTATCCCTGTCCCTTCTCCCCAAGGCCCCACCCATTCTGGGGGACCCAGAGCTGTGCCTCCCTTCATTGCCCAGGGAACTCTGTCGCTAGCCATGTGTGCATGTCTGTCTCCGTGTGTGTATAAAAAGCAATAGATACAAATCACTTATTTTTTATTACCCATCAGTCATTTATGAAGCAAGGTGTCATCTTTGAATAAAATCCTTCATGCAATATTCAGAGACTGTGGGGGGAGGGCACTTTAATTTGCTTGCTTGATGTGCTAAATATTGTTTGATATACTGTCATAATAGGACAACCTTGCTATTGCCACATGACCACAAAGAAGCTGAAAGAACAGAATTAATATGTTTTTCCCCTAATACTGCTTCTCCATCTTTTTCTCTTGACTTTTGGATTAAAAATGCTGCCCCCAAAGTATGCTACACAGGAAAAAAAAATGAAGATAACATTTACTAGGCTTTCCCTGCCCCTCTTTTTGTCATTGTTGGACATATAAATCTTTATGATGCTTGGAAAAAATCTCTACAATTTACTTCCATTACAATAACATGGAAATTGACTGAAAGATTTGTTAGCTGTCATCATATTGTTTCATATGCATCCTAGGCTCTGCTTTTCCATTTTGGATGCTGTGGAAGTAGTTGAAGTAAATTGCTTTGCTAAATCTGCACTACTAAATTTGCTCTCAGCACCATAAATGCAGACTAGCAACTTATATTCCTTTCGGGATAATGTCAGATTAATGATGCTTTGATGAAAGTGATACTTTTGTTGTTGAAGAGAAAAACCAGTGATTTAAGTCTTTGGGGATTTTTTGCTTTTAACATAAATGGACTATCCTTCTTAAATGGTTTTATGAAATCCAAGAGTAGTTTGGTGCTGAAAAATATTATATAAGAAAATAAAAATCAGTTGATCAACAAAGCCTGTGTGCATGGAGAGCTATATTTGCTCATCTTAGCAATAAAAATAAGTTTTCATTAATCTTCGCAGAGTTGATAGAACTGAGGGAGAAGATAGGTTGTAATTTGCTTATACATCACCCACAGAATTGTTAGAAAGATTGCTGAATGTTTTTCACAATGTTTTGAAGCTTTCTCGCAGAAAGATCTTCACAGGAATGTTGAATTTCAAAATTTCAACGAACCCCACTCTTACCTAAGGCTACGTCTAGACTACAAGCTCCTTTCAGAAGAAGCTTTTTTCGGAAGAGAGCTTCCGAAATAATTCCTGCACAAGAGAGCGTCCACATTGCAAAAATGCATCGAAAAAGCAATCATCTTTTTTGAAAGAGAGTGTCTAGACTGAATGGATGCTCTTTCACATGTACCCCGTGATTGCTATGGATGGAATGGTCACCAGGACACCTGTGCTTTTTCCTCTTTACTCTTCTTCCGAAAGAACACCCTCTTCCATGTCCACACATGCCTTTTTGTGAAAGAGCTCTTTCGCAAAAAGGCTTCTTCCTCATAGAATGAGGATTACCAATGCCGGAAAACCCCCTCTGTTCTTTTGATTTTTCTTGCGGAAAAAAGCAATTGCAGTGTGAACGTTCCTCAAGTTTTGTCGGAAAAACAGCTGTTTTCCCAACAAAACCGTGTAGTGTAGATATACCCTCAGTGTCAAGTGCAGAACTAAATTCTGTCCTCTTGCCTAAATAGCCCTACAGAAGGCAATGCATTTGCACAAGTCTGAGGAAAGTGATGTTCTGTAGCAACCAAGTCTTTCCACGAAGGTTAATAAGGAAAGAGGTAGTTCCTTCTTCTGTGCCATTATGCCCCTTCTCTCAGTCAAAATTGGTTAACTTGTACAATTGTCCATGTGAGTGTCATAATACAGTTCCTACCTTTCAGTTAATTCCTACAGCTCACGTGTTGTAATTGCTATAAAATAGCAAGCAGTTAAATTACCATAAATTAGCGAATATAGCCCATGGGTTGTCCATGTTTTTACCTACCATGCCCCTCCCCTCACGGGGTATATTTGTCCGCATCTTATGCCTTTTGATTTTTACTCATATTACAAGAAGACAAGATCAACATAATAAAATCAGCATCTTCGATTTAATAATAATGTAATAAGAGCGGCAATGTTAAAACGTTACTGTGAAGCTGCTAAATAAATAAATGTTAATATATACGATACTGCATCTTTACAAAAATCCATCCTACACATTGTCATAAAATAAATAGTATATGCTGCATGCTGAATAAGTTTATTCTGCATAACTTGAGTCATAACTAGTAGCATCCTTTTCAGCGTCTGAATTTTCAAAACCATCAAAACTTTCATCATCCTCACTGTCTCGATAACCTCTGCTAGGCATGCTTTGTTGACGGTTGAGGCCTGTGATGCTGCATCTGATTCACTGTTGTTGTTGGATTGAGAGCTAGAAAAGTCGACTTCCTGAAGAATTTCACATTTACGGAATCCATTGCGAATGGTAGCCGATGTTGTTCTTTCCCAAGCTGCTAATACCCATTTGCAAACTTCAACGTAAGTTGCACGGCTCTGTCGACCTGCCAGAGTGAAGGTGTGCTCCCGTTTGTCATCCAATTGTCCCATTCCTCACGGATGAAGCACTTGAATGGGTGGTTGACAGCTACATCAAGCTGTTGCAACTTGCAGGTCAGTCCACCTGGAATTATGGCGATATAAGCTCCCATGGCGTTGATATGTTTTGGAACTGAAGTTTCTTTATGGGCAGCCAAGGCATCAAAGAGTAGCAGAGATTTGGGTTTAAAAAACTCGTCTTTTTGTGCACAAAAGCAGCTGTCTGTCCACCTCTTCATCACCTCTGTGTTCATGCAGCCCTTCTTGTTACAGACCACAGACATGCCAGCTGGTAGTTTTTCTCGAGGCATCATCACCCTCTTAAAAATTACCATTGGTTTTAATTTCTCACCAACTGCTGTGCATGCCAATAAGACCATAAAACAGGTGCATTCATGAGCTGTGGTTGATACACCGACTGTCTTCACTCCAGTTGCGGCAACAGATGAAGTTGTGGGTATATCGAAGGACATGGGCACATTGTCCATGTTAATTACAACATTTGGTTTCAGGCCCAGCTGGTTAATTTCTTTATGGACAAAATCTTTGAAATCATCCATCTTCTTCTCCCATTCATCAGGAAGTCATTGCCCAACACTTGTCCGTGCTCATACTGAAAAGTTATTTTGTCTCATAAATTTGTAAACCCAGTTACCTGAGCCGCCGCGAAAATCATTGATTTTCATCTCCATAGCCATAAGTTGAGCCTTGAGCTTTATGGCTACCATTGATACTGCATGTTGGCTATATCTCTGTGCAAGAACCCACTTCGCCAGGTTTTCTTCTAGATTTGGTCACTTGGCTTTCTTTCCTCGGCGTGCTCTTTTGCGAGGATTTAATTTCTCAATCGCTGCTTCTTTTCTCCACTCGCAAACAGACTTTTCATTAATGGAAAATGTTCTGCCTGCTGCTCTATTGCCATTTTCTTTTGCATATGTAACAAAAAATACAATAGTTTAAAATCGGCTGTATATGATTTGCGCTTAGGCATCTTTAAAATCATCTTTAAAAATATTTTCTTGGACTATATTTGTTATGGACTAAAAAAGTTTTAAAATGTTGTGGTTGGTGTAGGTGTTATATACCGATAATAGGGTAGTACTTATTGCTCTTTGCAGCTCAGCAATCTCAGCCATGGTTCATTACCAGTATAACAAGACCCAGTATTATTGGGCTGCATGACGTCGTTATCTTCAATCTTTATAGCTGGCAAGTGGCAATCACATCAAAGACCACCAGATTCTGTTATGAAGGCGGTAGAAGTCTCTGCAGGTTATGCACGTCCGTGCGTATTCTAATATGTTTTTTACACATGATAGAGAAACTGCGGGTAATACATGAGTGCATGTTATACTTGGATACATGTTATATTCTCTAATTTATGGTAGCTTTGTGTCACACAACTTCTATGTCTAGCTCCACAGCAAAAATTTTAAGAGAAGATTAGACAAGGGTGGCCTAATCAATACTGCTATGAGGGCAGGAGACTGGATTAGATTACTTCTCCAGGTCTCTTCCAGTCCTATGGTTCTATGATTATATAAATGTTTCTCCAGATCAGAGTTTCTTTCTTCTAGCAGGATGGACTTATTTAGCCTTGATAAATACTTGGAACTTTCTGTTGTGTCAAAAAATGTGTCTCATGGATCACATTTTTAATTTTTTTAGAGATATCGGAGAAAAAAAAACAACACTTAAAAAATATGGATGGACTTCCTCCGACATCTCTCTCAAATTTACTTTTCAATTCCTTCTCCCCCAGGCAGTATAAAGGTCACACACTCACACTTAGTCAAAACAGTTTGCACAAAGATACATACATGAAATTGGTAAGGTTCTTGGATTGCCTTTAGTTGTGTGAATTGACAATAGATTATACAGTGTCTCAGAGGATGTTATCCTAACCAGCACTGACACTCTGCATGCCTTTGGAAGGTGAGAAGATGAGAAAGCTGAGGGAAGTGGGGAAATTATAGTGGGGAGGAAGTTAACCTTCTACCTAGGGTTAACAATGAAGAAAACAGACAGCTTGAGGACTCTTTTCAGGACAGTCCATAAAATGAGAAACAAATGAACTTGAGGCCAAAGCATTTTATATTGGAAGACTAAAGGTTAATTAAACAGCTGCTGCTAACTTATTCAAGATTATAAAGGGCAATGTTGCTGATGGGACTTAGATCTATATTGCTCTAAACAGAAAAGTGGCCTAGAAAGTCTCTTGGTGGAGGGTTGATTTATTTATTTGTCAGTTTACAAGTCTGTCAGAAATAGCAAATAGTACTCTACAGTGTCTAAAATGAGGGATTCTGAACCTGTATTAGGTGACTGGAGAAATGGCTGCATAATGGCACTGAAGAAATCCATTCAGATGAAATAAGAATCCTGTAGGACTGTCAACCCATATTCACAGTATATGCAGGGACACTATAATACCATGAGAGCTGTTCATAGGATAAACTCAGCCCTTACCACTCCCCACCACAAATTAATAAGAAATGTTGTAGGAAACTTTGTTTTCACAAGATTCCTAGCCCACATCTGCAAATGCATGGTGTTTGGATATACTTTGAAAATCCAGTCATCACTAAAGTATAATTCATTGCATTCTGTCTGAATGATCCACCAGCGAGCAGGAAAAAATTACACTGGAGCATTAAGGCCTCTGAGCTGCCATGGCCTCCCTCCCTCTCAGCTGCTATTCTCACCCTTCCCCCCGCCCCCCGCAAAACAATGTGAGGGCTAACTGTAAGTTATGATCATTTGCGTAAGTCAATGTTGATGAGGTGAGCATTCTCTTACACTGCAGTTGAGGCCCTTGCCACCACCCCAGGAGCCTCAAGCAAGTAGGAAGCAAGATTAAAGAACTCCGGCAGGGCTAGGCCAGGGCAGGGGAGGCGGGCGCTGAGGGGATGGGGGGCGATTGTTGCTTGGCCTTCTCAGCCGGAACATTGTGCTGCAGCCTGTGCCACGCAGCCTCACGAGGCAGTCCCGGAGCACTGGCTCTGGGGCGGCCACACACATGTCTGACTCCTGGCGGGGATGTCCTCCCACCACTAGCCACCACTGGAAGCAGGCTTGGGAGAAAGGCACATGCACGGCCACACACAGACTGAGGAGTTCCTCACATGGCACACAGGCATGCTTCCACACTTGAGGCAACACCCACTCCTGCCAACAGCGCTGCCAGGTGCAGGTGTGTGTGCAGCCCCCATGGAAAGCCAGGTTGCTCCAGGCTCCTCTCCCGTCCATGGGATCCCAGTGTGGCTGGACACTTCCCTTGCCTGCTTTTCTGTGGGATGCTAGGAGTGGGAGGGAGGGGGCTGGAAATATGGTCCCCTGGACACCTTGGGGTCCCCTGTGAGGCAGGGCCTGCTGTCCAGGCCACACATGACCTTGTTCCTGGGACGTCACTGTCCTCTGGCCCGAGAACTGTTGTTCACAGCTCACAGATGAGGGCAAGGGCCATGGGAAAGTGTCTGCCTGGATGACTGACCATCTCTCCCTCTTTATTCTCCACAGCTGAACCATCCATCTCTGACGGGAGATCACCGCCAGCAGAGCCAGCCGCCTGACCCCTGGGGAGCTGCAGGCACCAGAGGGTCCAAGAGGACTTAATGAAGGACATGCAACAGACCCTGGCCCAGAAGGTCCGGGAAGACACTCAATGGCACACCCAAATGTGGGCTGAGCTGGTGCAGCAGGGCCAAAACATGTGTGCCACCATCCAGAAGATGATGACATACCCGGCTTCTGTCCCTACTCTTGTCCCTGCCCCCTATATCTCCCTGCCATACCTATGCTAGCTCCCCCTTCCCCTGCCATGCCTGACCCCACTCCAGCCCCCACTCCTGCCTATCTCCCTGTTGTCCCAGCCTCTGTCCCCCATCCTCCCCGAGGTCTCCAGACCCAAGGCGGAACTTCCAGCTGTACCACGTACGTCTCCCAGCCCTGAGCCCTCTCCTCCCTCTCCCTATCCAGGTTATGAGCCTCCCTCTTCCCCAATTACTTTTATTGAAAAACAAAATACAAATTTATATTTTGAAAACAAAACCATTGTTTTTATTGAGTTCATAGGGAAGGGAGAGGTTGTTGTGGGAAAGGCATAGGGGGTAAGGCACAGGCCCCTAGTGGGGAGGTCCTGGGAAGAGTTACTGGGGTTCTTGAGAGACGCTCTTCCTTAGGGCCTCTCGGCTTCACTGCCCCACCTGATGGGCCTGGTGGATGGCAGCTGTGCATGGCTGCTCAAAGGCCTGTGCCCCACACCCTTGAAGGAACGCCTCCTCTTTCCTCTCCACAATGTTGTGGAGAACACAACACATGGAGACCACCTCGGGGTTGTGCTCCCCCACATTGAGGCAGGTCGGGAGGCACCTGAATGGCACCTTCAAGCTCCCAAAGGCGTATTTGGCCTGGATTTGGGCCCTGGGTAGGGGTCTAGGTGGCCGGTGTATGGCTTTATGAGCCACGGCATGAGGGGTAGGCTGTGTCCCCCATGATGCACAGTGGCATCTGCATGTCCCCAACCTGAAAGTCATGTTGGGGGAGAATGTGCCAGTCTTCAGCTTCTCATAGTGGAGTTTCTGAAGATGCGGGCGTCATGCACCCTCCCCGATCACCTGATGAAAATGTCCATGAACTGTGCACAGTGGTCAACCAGCACCTGCAGCACCATCGAGAAATAGCCCTTTTTGTTTATTTACTGGGTGGCTCAATCTTCTGGTGCTCAGATGGGGAAATGGATTCTATCTGTGGCTCCCCTGCAGTTGGGGAATGATTGTAATATAAATATTGCAGTTCTCAAGGCCTCAGAGTATTAAGAAGCCAGAAACCACAGAGGCCATTTTCCCAGTCGAGCAACTTCTCTTTCTTCAACAGGCCATGGCAATTGTCTTCTTGAGAGGACATCAGTAGCCTGCAATTCTCACTAGAGTCTCTAGGGCAGAAAAGGCACCCCATCTCACTAGAGTCTGTAGGGCAGAAAAGAAGGCCTAGTCTCCTATTGGACATCTTTCTCCTCATTTCTCTCCTTTTGGACATCTTTCTCCTCATTTCTCTCTACCACTGAAGCTTGCAGTTTTCTCTCCTGCTTGTTCCTTGAAACTGTGTTTTCTTGTCCCTTTAGGTTCTCCCCTTTGCAGCCTCCTCTCTCATGAAGTCCTGATTGAATTGTTTGTGTTTCCAGGGAATGAGGGGCAAGTAAGAAAGCAGCTATTTCTTTCTGCAGTGTGGGTTTGGGTCATCTTGTCTGAAAGAACCGCACGCACTAGACTTTGCTACTACCAGCTATGCTACACATCAGTAATGGCTGCATTCTATTTTTAGCTGTCTGCTGGGAAAAGACAAGCATCCATGACAATCTGATATCACTTGCCCATGTGAGCAGTTCTGCAGACTTCATTCCACATTTAATGTCTTTTGGTATTTGTAGCTAAAACAAAGAGCAAGGGCAGACTCCCAAAGGACAGGGTTTATAGGGCTGCAAGGGTTTACAGGAAACTATGGGACCATCCTCTTCATCTGCAAACATTAATATGGTGAAGGCTATAGCCTGTTGACTGTAGTGGGAGTAGCCCATGAACTGTTTCTGTGATATATGGATAGGGGCATCATCTGCATTTGGAGTTTCAGGAAGAAAACAAGCACCTTAATTTTCTCACATGCTTCCCTACCTCAGTGCAGACTATCCCTCAGGACCCAAGAGGGAAGGTTTTACATCTCCTCTATGTTGGAACTGGTGCGGCTGGATCAGTTGCTGGAGTACGTTAGATCTGGAAAATGACAGCTCTAAATTGCATCTTCAATTGCCACAGTCCCCTATGTACATCATGGCAGCAGAGAATTGCTGGAGTGCAGGGATTCCTGAGTCATTAACGCCTTCCATTCTCTGCCAGCTCATGGCCCACCCCATAGTTCTTCCAACATGGTCCTTGCAATATGGTTTGGGGAGGGGCTGTGGGAGGGTAACACAGATCCAATGTAGCCTTATATCACACCCCAATTCCTATACAGATCTATACTGACCAGGATGTGTTGGGGGGCAGAGGCAAGGGACCTAGTGAAAACTCTTGTCCCTACATAGATATGCTGTTACTTTTTTTCTCTTTTGGGTCTGAACAAAAGGGACTCCTGTCTTGATCCCTCATATCTAATCAATGAGTTTACTTTTTTACTATTGTTAAAATGATTGGGGGCTCTGTGCTTAACTCTGTGCATTTGTGTCAGTGTGGGAGAGGAAGAGAGCGAGTAAAGGATTCTATGGTTAGGTTGCACATTTCATGTGGCAACTCTGAGTGGGTGAGGAATCATTTCAAGGGCAATTACCCACCCCCTTCAGCCTATATCCAGATCACGTTAAGAGAAAAGTGTTAGTAAAATGGAAAATATCCTTTGCTGTCTCATTCTCCCTTACATTTAACCAAAGTATTCAATCTGATTATTGTAAATCTTATAATGGAGCAAATCTCAGAGCACCACAAAACTCAGACCAATTGGAAAAGAAAAAGGAAGAACCAGCAATTATTTGAAAATAAATAGCACAGACAGTTCCACCATATGTTTTTGGATTTATTTTATATTATTATTATACTCTCCCTTTATGATGGAAAAAGGAAAGAAAGCTTGGATGCACATTCCAGTAATGTTTACAACAAAGGGAGCTTGACAAATAACTTTATGCCCTGTTAGGTAATATTACAGAAAAAACAGTATTTCAAAACTTTTTAGGAAAAGGATGGATACTGGAGAACTGACAACACATCTGTACATTTAGCCTCCTAAAGTTGTGTTTCAATGCCAACTGGTATAATGTTTTCCTTTTCACCATCTGTTCAAATCAGGCTCTCATTAAATGACTTCATTACCACATGGCCTGCTGATTCTTTGGTGAAAGGAGGAACAATGCTGCCAAAGATGGCTCTGCAGGCTTCGTCCCATCAACTGTTTGCAAGAATGAACCTGTAATAAAACAAATCCAAAACAAGTATTAAAATCAAACAAACAAAAATTATTTTTCATAGAAAAGTTACATGCCAGCTTTGCTATTTAGCAAAAGGTTAAGCTTATCTGAAGACAGCAGCTGCAATTCACTCTACTTTGGCTGTGTTTTGTTTTGTTTCTTGCAAAATGAAACTCATAAATGGAGCTACAGAGTTAGCAACCATTACCTGTGTAATCTGAACTCTGTTCCCTTGTGATATGTTCAATGATCACATATTTTCTGTAGGGTTTCTCTCTCTCAGGCTACGTCTAGACAGCGGTGCTATTTTGGGATACTGGAAGTATCCCAAAATAGCTATTCTGTGTCCTTAAAGGCACCCATTATTTCAAACTATATTTCAAAATAATGGGCATGCTATTCCAGCATCCCTGTAACCCTCATTCCATGAGAGTTAAGGAAGTTATCGGAATAGCACTTTATTTCAAAATTATCTTGAAATAAGTTATGCAATTTGCATAGTGTAAATTGCATAGCCTATTTCGAGGTAAGGGTGCAGTGTAGACGTACCCTCATTCAGGCTGAAACCTTAATGCAGAGGGCCAGCCTAGGCACCACTTAAATTTAGAACTGTTTAGAAACTTTTATTTTCCCATCAAAATGCTCTGTCATGTCAACTGAAACATTTCACAACAAAACATCAATTTGATGAAAATGTCAAAGGCATTAGTTTCTCAGACTCTGTTTAGACTTTTCTGGATATACAGAGATTGGAAACCTGACTGTTTCAATACAAAACCCAACAGTTCAACATAACTCCATTTCATGGACATCGCTGAAAAGTTTGTTTTGCTCCAACAATGAATGAAAATGAATGTCAACCACTCAGCAGCTGGTATGGGAATTGTCATGTCCCAGTGATCATAGAATCATAGAATCATAGGACTGGAAGGGACCTCGAGAGGTCATCGAGTCCAGCCCCCCGCCCTCAAGGCAGGACCAAGTTCTGTCTAGACCATCCCTGACAGATGTCTATCTAACCTGTTCTTAAATATCTCCAGAGAGGGAGATTCCACCACCTCCCTTGGCAATTTATTCCAATATTTGACCACCCTGACAGTTAGGAATTTTTTCCTAATGTCCAATCTAAACCTCCCCTGCTGCACTTTAAGCCCATTACTCCTTGTCCTGTCCTCAGAAACCAAGAGGAACAAATTTTCTCCTTCCTCCTTGTGACACCCTTTTAGATATTTGAAAACCGCTATCATGTCCCCCCTTAATCTTCTTTTTTCCAAACTAAACAAGCCCAGTTCATGAAGCCTGGCTTCATAGGTCATGTTCTCTAAACCTTTAATCATTCTTGTCGCTCTTCTCTGCACCCTTTCCAATTTCTCCACATCTTTCTTGAAATGTGGCAGACAGAACTGGACACAGTACTCCAGCTGAGGCCTAACTAGTGCAGAGTAGAGCGGCAGAATGACTTCACGAGTTTTGCTTACAACACACCTGTTGATACAACCTAGAATCATATTTGCTTTTTTTGCAACAGCATCACACTGTTGACTCATATTCAACTTGTGGTCCACTATGACCCCTAGATCCCTTTCCGCCATGCTCCTTTCTAGACAGTCGCTTCCCATCTTGTATGTATGGAACTGATTGTTCCTTCCTAAGTGGAGCACTTTGCATTTCTCTTTATTAAACCTCATCCTGTTTACCTCTGACCATTTCTCTAACTTGCTAAGGTCATTTTGAATTATGTCCCTATCCTCCAAAGAAGTTGCAACCCCACCCAGTTTGGTATCATCTGCAATCTCTACTTAAATCTCATGTAAGAGCTTAGAATATGTCTGCACTGGATCTGGAAGGTGTAATATCCAGCCCTTAGACACACACCAATGCTAGTTCTGATAGACCCAGTTTGTTAAAACCAGAAGCATAGGCACAGTGGCAAAGGGTCTAGGTGCCCTGACTATGATCTTATCCAAAACTCTAGTTTTGCCAGCTCGAGTGTAGACATACACTGAGTAAACTGACCTTCTCTTGGCCCATTCCATATACAAGATGGAGAATCGTCAGTGAAAAGGGCAGTTTCTTATTTTTCATCCTCAAAATTCAGTGCTTGGCTCTGTCTCACAGGGAAGAAGGATGCAGAGCCCGGATGAGTGTTCCTTGCATGTAATAGTTAAATCTCTCTCTATATATTTTAGAATTTGGTGTGTCTGTGTCTATCTGCAAGTCTGTTTGTTCAAGAACTCTTCCTAAACAGCAAGAGCGAGGGCCACCACATTTGGTTTGCAAGCTTCCTCTTCTCCTAACTTAAAGCAAGGTCAAGGTCAACCAGGAGTGCTGGGGAAAGGATTGTTTTTCATACTACGTAAAGGGAGGGGTTGAGCTATTTGCAGAGACGCAGCCTGAGAGTGGACACTGTGGGCAGCGAGCCTGCAAGGGAGAACTATCCTGCAGAGTGTCCACTGGGGGCAGCTGTACCACAAGGGAGTGGTCAGCAGGGCTGGGGCTCCATAAGCTTGCCTGTGGGTAATTAGCCCCTCCCCTGTCCCAGATCTTTTCCTCTGCTCCCAGCCCTTGGCCACAGCACCAGAGAGGAGGGGAGAAAAAAGGCCCCTGGCAGCTGTGGGGAGAAAAAAAAAGCCATGGTGACCGGGGGTGGGTGAGAAAGGCCATGCCAAATGGGAACCCCCTCCTCCACCTCCCAACCCCCACCAACATACTGCCCCCTTTCCCACACATCTCCAAGGCCCTGCCCTGAAGGATTCTAGATTCTACGTCTTCTAGTAAACAAAATCATTAAAAAAAACTTTTAAAAATGTGTGCCATTTACTCTATAGGTTAGCTGCATAATATTATTTCCTTATGCCTTATGACGCTGAAATAGATTGTTATTATAAGTGTTTAACCTTTTGATTCCTCATGTGTAGTACTTTGTCTCTTTCTGAAATGTGCTACATGTTCTTTTGTCTTAGGAAAAAGAACACCAAGCTTTCATGCTCTGAATATTTTTATTAGATTAAATGTGCTTAGATTTCTAGAGTTTCTTTCTTCTGGGACTTCTGCAGTGGGAATCCATTATTTTTAAAATTATTAGACCCTAGTAAATGCACTGTATCCTTCAGTTGTATGTATTTTAGATTTTGCTTCCTGTTGGCTTTTGATGGAAAGCTAAATCTTTCTGCGGGGAATATGGTTCAGTTTTTGCCACTAAGTAGACTGTGTTCAGTTTTCTATTTTACAGCTATAATATCTTTATAATTAGAGCTTAGTGGCCTTTCAAATTCTGGAAAGCCTTTACATTTCCCAGTCTTTAGACATCTGATTTCCTAAAATTATTTGACAGCTTCTCTAAGGAAAAGGAATTTACAACTTTTTAAAGATCAAAATACAGTGACAGCCAAATTGTCTATGTGACAACCAGGGGAGATGAAGGCTTTATGGAGGTATGTGGGGGAAGGTGTGAAGAGAGGAAATAGTGCAGCTTCCATGCCATCATTTTTCCCCTACTGATGATTCTGTCAAAGCCTCTTGGGGTAGGTCTACACTACAGAGCAATGTTGACCTAAGGTACGCAACCTCAGTTATGTGAATAGTGTAGCTAGAGTCGATGTATCTTAGGTCAAGTTGCTGTGGGGTCTCCTCTGCAGGATGGTGACAGAAGAAACTCTCCTGTCCACTTCCCTTATGCTTCTCATTCCCATGACATACCAGAGTCAGTGAGGGTATGTCTACACTACCCCGCTAGTTCGAACTAGCGGGGTAATGTATGCATACCGCACTTGCTAATGAAGCCCGGGATTTGAATTTCCCGGGCTTCATTAGCATAAGCGGGGAGCCGCCATTTTTAAATCCCCGCTGCTTCGAACCCCGTGTAGCGCGGCTACACGGGGCTCGAACTAGGTAGTTCGGACTAGGGTCCTATTCCGAACTACCGTTACTCCTCTCCCACCTCCTTTTCCCAGTCTCCCCCAGTTTTTTTCAATAAAGACAGAGTCAATGTTGGAAGAAACGTTATCTTTATTTTGTACATCAATAAGAAGGGGGGCTAGGGAAGGGTAAGTGGAAGGAGGTGAGGGAGGAATGGGGTACGAGCCCCCGATGGGGAGGACTGGGCTGGCTCTGCGGGCTTCTGGGGGTGGAAGCTCTCCTGCAGCCCCCCAATTACTCCCTCTCCCCAGATGGCAGCCTGCGGCAAGTGCAGCCGGGCTGATGGCCGAGTGGTGTGATGTGCCCAGTGTGGGCACTCAGGGCACTCCAAGCCAGAACTTCTTTGCAAGCGGGGCACCCCTTAGAACTGTCTGTCCGGGGTGGGGGTCGGGACCCTTTAAGCGCAGCCCTCGGCTAGCCTGAGACAGCATCTCCATGCTCTAAGTCCTCCTTTTATGCCCTGCCGGCACTGCTTCCGGCCATCCTTAAGCCCTGTTCAGAGTCCACTCAATGTGGACTTACTAGTTCGAACTAGCAAAACGCTAGTTCGAACTAGTTTTTAGTTCTAGATGCGTTAGTTCGAACTAGCTTAGTTCGAATTAACTAATTCGAACTAAGTTAGTTCGAACTAGCGCTGTAGTGTAGACGTACCCTTAGTGACTTCGTGAAGTGTGAACTAGGCTATCCAATAAATTCTTTCCCCCTCTCTCAGCCTCAGCATATTGTCAATTTTATATGATTTGATCCTCCTGTTCTTATTGAAATCACTGATTAGATCTACACCTAAACCATTGAAGCACTTCTGTAGTACGGCTTTAAAGTGGAAGTATGACCATGGCAGCACGTTGGGAGAAAGCTCTCCCAATGCTCTGGCATAGCTCCCTGCTTGGGAACTTGGGCCCCAGAGCTAGGAGCCATTTACACTGATGTTGTAACTTGCTGCACTTGCGCTGTGTGTGTGTGTGTGTGTGTGTGTGTGTGTGTGTGTGTGTGTGTGTGTGTATGTGTGTGTGTGTCTTCACACTCCTGAACAAGAAAACTGCAGCACACTACAGGGGCAGAGTAGACAGGGCTTCTTCCTCTGTGAATTCACAGGGCTTACGGGTATGTCTACAGTAGATGTGCTACATTGGCTCTGCTGCATCAATGCAGCCATGGCAATTAACAGATCTGGTGAAACAAAATACAGGACTATGTAGCACTTTAAAGACTAACAAGATGGTTTATTAGATTATGTTAGTCTTTAAAGTACTACATAGTCCTGTATTTTGTTTCAGCTACCCTAGACTAACACGGCTACATTTATATCACAGATCTGGTGAAGGTACTTTACAGGAATGCTCTCCAGTGAGCAAAATTACTCCACCTTTATGAGAGGCAGAAATTATATCAGTGGGAGTTATATCTGTGGTTTGTAACCTATCCTTTAAATCGGCTTCCTTACCTAATGACTGGAAGGTAGCCAACGTGACACCAATATTTAAAAAGGGCTCTAGAGGTGATCCTGGCAATTACAGACTGGTAAGTCTAACTTCAATACTGGGCAAATTAGTCGAAACAATAGTAATGAATAAAATTGTGAGGCATATAGAAGAACATAATTTGGTGGACAAAAGTCAACATGGTTTCTGTAAAGGGCAATCATGTCTTACTAATATATTAGAGTTCTTTGAAGGGATTAACAAACATGCAGACAAGGGGGATCCAGTAGATATAGTATACTTAGATTTTCAGAAAGCTTTTGACAAGGTCCCTCACCAAAGGCTCTTGTGTAAATTACATGGCCATGGGATAAGAGGGAAGGTCCTTTCTTGGATTGAAAACTGGTTAAAAGACAGGAAACAAAGGGTAGGAATAAATAGTAAATTTTTAGAATGGAGAGAGGTAACTAGTGGTGTCCTCCAAGAGTCAGTCCTGGGACCAATCCTTTTCAACTTATTCATAAATGATCTGGAGAAAGGGGTAAGCAGTGAGGTGGTAAAGTTTGCAGATGATACTAAACTGTTCAAGACAGTCAAGACAGAAGCAGACTGTGAGGGACTCCAAAAAGATCTCACCAAACTGAGCGATTGGGCAACAAAATGGCAAATGAAATTTAATGTGGATAAGTGTAAAGTAATGCACATTGGGAAAAATAACCCCAACTATACATATAGTATGATGGGGGCTAATTTGGCTACGACAAATCAGGAAAGAGATCTTGGAGTTATCGTGGATAGTTCTCTGAAAACTTGCACACAGTGTGCAGCGGCGGTCAAAAAGGCAAATAGGATGCTAGGAATTATTAAGAAAGGGATTAGAAAATAAGACACAGACTATCTTACTGCCCTTGTATAAAACTATGGCACGCCCACATCTTGAATACTTTATACAGATGTGGTCTCCTCACCTCAAAAAAGATATTTTGGCCTTGGAAAGGGTTCAGAAAAGGGCAACTAAAGTGATTAGGGGTTTGGAATGGGTCCCATATGAAGAGAGGTTAAAGCGACTGGGACTTTTCAGTTTAGAAAAGAGGAGACTGAGGGGGGATATGATAGAGGTATATAAAATCATAAGTGGTGTGGAGAGGGCTGATAAAGAAAAGTTATTTATTAGTTCCCTAAATAGAAGAACTAGAGGACACCAAATGAAATTAATGGGTAACAGGTTTAAAATTAATAAAAGAAAGTTCTTCTTCACACAGCATGTAGTCAATTTGTGGAACTCCTTGCCAGAGGAGGCTGTGAAGGCTAGGACTATAACAGAGATGCAAATACCTGTTGCTCTAAAGCAGATATCTGTGGATTTGCAGGGCTCTAATTATGGTCCCCTATATACTTTAATAATATGACGAGTTCTAAGCTTGGTTGCTTGTGTGAATTCATGTATCTTTGGAGGGAATAGATCATACCTGAAAATGTCTACTAAGGAACACACAATATTTCAGTGTCTGCTAGAAATATATACAAAACAGTAAAAACAACAAGATACTCATTCAACTAACAGTGGGCAGAATTAAGAAAGTCAATTGCATTAAGTATCTTTTTAAAAAGTATATATATGTACAGTCCAATAGAGTGATCTATTGGACTGTACATATGCAGTGTACTGGAATACATGTGTATATGAGAACATAGTATGTATTATATACCAGACAATTCCCACTGCTGCAGTGTCTCAAACTGTACAGCTGAGTTCTCTGAGAAGGTTGCAATCCTTTTCAGGGAGGTTTAAGCATGACAAATGAAGAAAGGGAGTATTTATATTTTTTATTTGCTTAAGCTTGTTTACTTAGGATTCCAAGGAAAAATAATTTGTGATACACTCAATAATATATGGAGCAGGTGGTTCTGCTTTTTGTTGAGTCCCAAGTGATATGAGTCAGTCAGCAAGAAAAGTGAATGGACTTCCCAGCTCAAATATCTAATACACAAAATTAGAGCTGCAGCAGTTGTTTTGTTTAAAAAAAACATTGCTAGGAGTCTTAGAGAATGTAATCCTCATGTAAATGGGGCTGGCTGTATTAAGTCATGATGATATATGCCCAGTTTTGAATCTGGCCCTATATATTTCAAGGGAAATATGGGAAATTACTTTAGAACACTGCAGGACTTCATATAATGGGGAGGGAGCGGTCATTCTCCCCTTCCTATTTTTTCTTTGTAATGTACAAATAAATGTTAGTTCATTCACATCCTACTTTGGGAAGAATAATGCATTATATCCCACATCCTTTTATTTGTAATCTTGGCCATAGTGAAATCAGTGGGAGTTTTGGCCATTGATTATTGTTATGCTAGGATTTCATATAAGTTTTATTCACTTTTAACGATTAGTAGCACTGAGAACTTAACCTAGACCCTGAGAGTTAAACTTAGTTTTACTTTCTCACATGCCATGTTGTGATAATTGGGCCATGATATTTACTCTACTTGTGAATTCAACTGTAAAATGTATGGAACATTTCATAAGATGTCATAATAATCAATAATAAATGTTGACAGGAAAGGTACAAGAGAGAGAAAAAATGAATTAGTCTAAACAAAAGGGAGAATGTGGGGCTGGAAATGAATGAACAAAAATTGGTGCATTAAATATTACATCTTAGAGGGGATGGGCTATTCTACCCATCAGTCTTTCTTTTTTGGAGTCCTTAAAAATAGAGACTTCAGGGCAAAAAGGACAGAAGAACAGGCAGAGTTCCTGATGCAAGCTTCAACTTCATGGTGTCCATCCACACTGTTTCTTGGACCCGAGGACTTAGTTATCTTGATCACAAGAGATGTTCTGACCAGCTGGAGATAAAGAGAGGAACTCAGATGACATTGCCAGTCCTAATGGCTCCAGCTGACCCCCACATACCACCTGGGATGAACCTGGATTGGACTTTTACAGAGGCAGCAACAGCAACAGCTCCAGACGATTTTAACTAACTTTTCTTTTACCCAAATGACACTTACTACTTTTAATAAATAGTAGGAACGTTGCCAGCATATCTAAGGAAATGATTATTACCCTTTATTTGGCACTGATGGGAGCCACATCTGGAGAATTGCATCCAATTCTGGCCCCCCCATTACAGAAAGGATGTGAACGCATTGGAGAAAGTCCAATGGAGGGCAACAAAAAATATTAGGGGGCTAGAACACATGACGTAGGAGGAGAGGTTGAGGGATTTGGTCTTATTTAGTCTGCAGAAGAGTGAGGGGGATTCCAAAGACAATGGAGAGAAGCTGTTCTCAGTAGTGGCAGATGACAGAATGAGGAATAATGGTCTCAAGTTGCAGTGGGGGAGGTCGAGGTTGGAAAAACTATTTCACTAGGAGAGTATGCTAACATCTTTATGGCTGACCTAGAACAACATTTCCTCAACTCCTGTCCCCTTTCACCCCTTCTCTACCTACGGTACATCGATGACATCTTTATGATCTGGACGCATGGCCAAGAAACACTGGAGATATTCCACAGAGATTTCAACAACCTATACCCCACCATCAACCTCAGCCTGGACCATTCTACACGAGAGATCCACTTCCTGGATACCACAGTACAAATGAACAATGGAAAATTAGACACCACTCTCTACAGAAAACCCACCGACTCATACAGTTACCTACATGCTTCCAGCTCCCATCCAGAACACACCACACGATCCATCGTCTATAGCCAAGCCCTTCGATACAACCGCATCTGCTCTAATCCCACTGACAGAGACCAGAAGCTTCAGGATCTCTACCAAGCATTTATAAACCTCAACTACCCACCCGGAGAAATAAAAAAGCAAATTGAAAGAGCCAGACGAATACCTAGAAACCATCTACTTCAAGACAGACCCAAGAAAACCAACAATAGAACACCACTTGTCATCACCTACAACCCCCAACTTAAACCTGTCCAACACATTATCAATAAACTACAGCCTATACTGGAACAGGATACCATACTCCAAGAGGCTCTGGGAGACAGACCCATAGTCTCCTATAGACAACCACCTAACCTCAAGATGATTCTTACCAACAACCACAGGACATACCACAATAATACCAACCCTGGTACCTTCCCTTGCAACAAACCCCGTTGCCAGCTTTGTCCACATATTCATTCTGCTGATACCATTATTGGACCTAACCAAGTGAGTTATAAGATCAAGAACACATATTCCTGCGCATCCAGAAATATAATTTATGCTATCATGTGCCGAAAGTGTCCGTCTGCTATGTACATTGGACAAACATCTCAGACACTTCGCCAAAGGATTAATGCCCACAAAACAGATATCAGACAAGATCACAAAGAAAAAACTGTTTCTTGCCATTTTAACCAGAAAGGACACTCTCTCAATGACTTAACCACCTGCATTCTGCTACAAAGACCTTTTACATTTGCACTTGAAAGGGAATCCTCTGAACTGTCATTCATGTTAAAATTTGACACTCTCCGAGAAGGAATGAACAAACACTCAAACTATCTTACCCATTACCAAGATAGCTTCCCCAATTATCACCTCTAATACCTTTAGCTCACAAACATCCCACTCTCCCCACCTCTAATATCATCAATTCACAGACACTTACCTGCCTTCCTTCCCCCCCCCCCCCCGCATCCCGCTCCTGTTCTGAAATGTGATTTGTCCTTTTCATATGTGTTCATTTTTTTTAATTGTATCCTTTGGTATATATGGTTCTGACTATTTTCTTCCACTATTTGATCTGAGGAAGTGGGTCTGGCCCACAAAAGCTCATCATCTAATAAACCATCTTGTTAGTCTTTAAAGTGCTACATTGTCCTGCATTTTGCTTCAGCTACCCCAGACTAACATGGCTACATTTCTATCACTAGGAGAGTAGTGAAGCACTGGAATAGGTTACTGGGGGAGGGGAGGAAGTGGAATCTTTATCCCTAGAAGTCTGTAAGTCCTGGCTTGATGAAGCCCCGGCTGAGATGATTTAGCTGACATTGATCCTGCTTTTAGCAGGTGGTTGGATTCAACGACCTCTTTAGGTCACTGCCAACCCTATGATTCTATGATTCTCTAGTATCATCTAAGGGTGCGTCTAGACAGCACCCTTCTGTTGGAATAAGTTATGCAATTTGCGCTACACAAATTGCGTAGCTTATTCTGAATCTCAGTCAAAAGAGCTTATTTTGAAATTTGGTGCTGTATAGACAGCGCCAAATGTCAAAATAAGGCACTATTCTGACAAACCCCTTAACCCTCATAGAATGAGGGTTACAGGGATGCCAGAATCGAGCACCCGCTATTTTGGGAAATAGCGAGCACATTTAATAACTCAGCGTTGCTATTTCAGGATACTTCCAAAATCCTGAAATAGCAACACAGTCTAGACATACTCTTAGGGCACAACTAGACTGCAGGGTTTTTTTGGGATACTGGAAGTATCTCCAAAAAAGTCCATCACGTCCAGGGAACGCGTTTGCTCTTCTGCTTTTTTTTGCGAAAGAACAAATGCACTCTTTCAGAAGTCCCTGTATTCCTCATTCTATGAGGAAGGAGGGGGCTTCTGAAATAGGGTTTTTTTCCAACATTTGGCCCAGTCTAGATGGGCCAAAAGTTGGAAAAGCCTCTTCCGACAAAAGAATTGGAAAAGGTATGCAAAATGCAGAGCACATTTTGCATACCTTTTTCTAACAAAAACTTGTAGTCTAGCTGTACCCTGAGAGGCTGTCAGACAAAGGTTGTTTCCACCCCCCCTCCTTTTGGAACTCTCTCCAGCTAAAGGGAACAGGAACAAGGAATGTTGTTAAAATGAATGCTTTACATTTCAATTATTTTAATCCTCATCTCAAATAAATAAAATTAAAATTAATTAATGGAGATTGCCTATCTCCTAGAACTGGAAGGGACCTTGAAAAGTCATCAAGTCCAGTCCCCTGCCTTCACAGCAAGATCAAGTACCACCCCTCATAAATTTTTGCCCCAAATGGCCTCCACAAGGATTGAACTCACAACCCTGGGTTTAGCAGGCTAATGCTCAAACCACTGAGCTATCCCTCCCCCTCTAAGTAAGAGGTTAGAATGGTTAATGGTGTGTTTGCCATAGTATTAATTGGGCTGTGATCTCTGTTATATCAAAACCCTGAATCTTGTTTAATGTGGAGCATGACTGAGTTATGTTAATGCCTTTGGCCCATTTAGTCCATCTAAATTGATACAACAGACATCCCCAGTAAGAGAATTTTTGCAAAAAAATTCTCCACTCTATGTCACTTACGTGACCTGCTGCCTTCATATTCTTTCCAAAGTGCCACCTTCACAGTTGTGCACATGTGTAACTGATTGGAATAATAGTTGTTACTTATTAAACAATTCTGCTGACAATGCACAAGAAAGAATAGAATCCTATTCACTCCGCAGTGCAATGGCAATAAAAGTATTTTTTAAATACATTTTTCTAAGTCACTCCAGTCACCAGATGTGATTCTACAAACACTCGGGGGACCTATCTGTTGAGTAACTAAGCACCATTTTGACATAATTTTACACTTTAACACTGCTGTTTTTTATAAAACAATTGTCAGGTTTGTTATTAAGCAGCCATGCAGAGCAGGTGGACTATGACAGACGTGGGAAAAAATGCACTTCTCAGAATGAAGTCAAGAAACACAATCCTGAATCCCTTATGCATGTAGACCTTCCATTGACTTGACAGATCTGCTCAGGGGTGTCTCTAAGCGGCTGTCCTAATTTATTTTCTGGGTGTCATATACACCAAATCATTGTCAAGTAATTAAGCAGGAGGTAACTATTTCCTGACCACCGATAAGCAGTTGGAGAGCCCAAGGTGAAGTCAAGATTTATAATCTAGAACTTTCTAGTTTTCACTCTCTTCCCATTTACCATCTAAACTTAGCAACAAATAGTCAAATGCACAAATATTAAATCGAGAATAACTTTAGGCTGAAGTATTGCAGAACGGGATTTGGGGCTTATAGTGGATCAGAAATTGAATGTGACCAGCAGTGTGGTGCAGGTATGAAAAAGCCTAATATTATTCAGGAGTGTATTAACAGGGCTGTGTATGCATAAGGAAGGGATGTAGGTGTGTGTGGGAAAGGGGCCAGCTTAACCAACGAGGGTATTATCATGGGGGGAGTCTGGTGTTTGCAGGGGACCACCCCCCCACTCAATGGAAGTGGTGGGGAAGTGGTGCATCACTCAGGAAAGGGGGCAAGACCACTCCACACTCAGTCACGAGAAGTGGAGTGATGTGGCCGGGGGAACAAAGTGAGAAGGGGCCATGTTGCTCTTGCTTGCCCTGCCACTGCTGGTGAGTCCGTGGGGGGAACTCCTGTAGTCAGCACCAGTGCCCAGCCCTGCAACTGCCCTGGGCTGCATCGTTCAGGGGAGGGAGAAGAGATGGGGAGAGGGTGGAACTGCGGTGGGGAGCATCGGAGCAGGGGTGGGGAAAGGCAGGGCCTGGGACAGAGGGGGGTTGTCCAGACTCTTCCCTGGGCCAGTGGAGGATAGTGTGGCTGATGTTCCCCCATAACCCTCTTCTCCAGTGACCTCTGTTTGTATGTAAGACAGGAGGTAACTGCTCCACTCTACTCCACACTGAGAGGCCTTAGTTAGAGAATTCAGTCCAGTTTGGGTGCCACAATTTAAGAAATGTGTGGGTAACTCAGAGTCCAGCTGAGAACAACCAAAAAGAGATAAAAAACCTGACTTCTGAGGACAGGCTGAAAACAAAAAAGGGCATGTTTAGTCTTCAATAAAACGATTAAAGGGGGAACCTGAAAACAGTTTTCAAATATGTTAAGGGCTGTTATAGAAGAAGAATGATGGTCTGCTGCTCACAGTGACAAAAAATAGGACAAAAAATAATGGGCTTAATTGGCTTAATAATAGGCTTCCAAGGGAGGTCATAGAATCTCCATAACTGGAGGTTTTAAAGAACAGGTTGGGCATAGCGCAGGTATACTTGGTCCTGCCTCAGTGCAAGGAGATGGACTAGTTCAGTGGCTCTCCACCTTTCCAGACAAATCACGAGTCTGATTTGCCTCACGTACTCCAAGTTTCATCTCACTTAAGAACTACTTGCTTACAAAGTCAGGCATAAATATACAAAGATGCCATAACATGCTGTCATTGAAAAATTGCTGACTTTCTCACTTTTACCTTATAATTATAAAATAAATCAATTGGAATATAAATATTGTACCTACATTTCAATGTATGGTATATACAGCAGTATAAACAAGTCACTGTATGATTTTTTTAAGTTTGTACTGACTTTGATAGTGCTTTTATTGTAGCCCGTTTTAAAACTAAGAGTAGTCCCTTTACTAAAGGTGCCTCTGCTTATTCTCTGGGAAGATCCTGAGTGCTGCAGTCTAGCCCCAGAGACTACAATTCCCATGAGCCCTGGAGGAAACCAGGAAGGAAGTTATTTTTGTTTGGGAGTTCTGAGTCTCTCCACCTATGTGGAGGAAGACTCAGCAGTCTGTGGACTCTTCCCTCTGTTTTTGGAGCAGAAAGGGAGCCAAGCTGCTGTGGAGGAGTTTGATCCAGTTCAGGAGCTGTTATGTTGCAGTTACAGACTGGGACAGCAAGCCTTTGGAGCTGGGATCTAGCAGGCTGCTTCTGATTGCCCTAGACGGGAGGTCCTTTGGCTGTACTTGTGGCTAGAAGCTACTCTGCATCCAGCACACAGAAGGAGACTGTGAGTAACTGGGCATCTTTGGGAAAATGCTGCCTGAGACAGACCTCAGAGATACAGACTAACTCTGGGTCCAAAGAGAGGCAGAGAGACCAACCCAGTGAACCAAAGCTGCTACACAGCTTGGACCCACTTACACACTACTTACAGAGAATCTCCATCACAGCTGCAGTTCTTCAAGCACACCCACCAAGCAAGAGTCTAGGACTCTGAGTCCAGGGATGTGCACACTCTGGGGTGGGATAAATATTGGCAGAGCAAATTGCAGCTAGATAAGTTCCTTTTACTTCTGTGTACTTTGTTAATTGATGTTATTCACTGTTAATTTGTTAAGTCCTGTTTCTTTAAGTTAAGTAAAGGTTGTTTATTCTAATGCAGTCTATTAGATGTACAGGCAGTCCCCGGGTTACGTACAAGATAGGGACTGTAGGTTTGTTCTTAAGTTGAATCTGTATGTAAGTCGGAACTGGCGTCAGCCGCTGCTGAAACTGATCAGTTTCAACCGCGGCTGAATCTGGATGCCAGTTCTGACTTACATACAGATTCAACTTAAGAAACCCAGGCGTCCCCAAGTCAGCTGCTGCTGAAACTGATCAGCGGCTGATTCCAGGAAGCCTGGGGCAGAGCAACTCTGCCTCAGGCTTCCTGTAGTCAGCCGCTGGTCAGTTTCAGCAGCGGCTGACTTGGGGACGCCTGGGGCAGAGCAGCTGGGGTGCTGCTGGGTTGCTCCAGTAGTGCGGCTCCTTGGCGCTACTGGAGCAACCCAGCAGCACCCCAGCTGCTCTGCCCCAGGCGTCCTGATTCAGCCACTGCTGAAACTGACCAGCAGCGGCTGAATCAGGACGCCTGGGGCAGAGCAGCTGGGGTGTTGCTGGGTTGGTCCGGAGCGGCGCTGCGGGACCAACCCGGCAGCCCCCAGCTGCTCTACCCCAGGGGTAGGCAAGAAAAGCCTGGTCTGCTGGGGGGGGCACTAGCTGTACCCCCCCCCCAGCAGACCAGGGAGACGGGGGTGGCGGGACCGCCCAAGTCCTCCACGGCTTTGCTCCGTCTCCCTGGTCTGCTGACCTGGGAGACGCGGAGCAAAGCCGCTGAGCACGCGGGCAGCGGGACAGTCCAGGCGCGCCGCAGATGTCCCACTGCTGGCGTGCTCCGAGGCTTTGCTCCCCATCTCCCTGGTCTGCTGGTCAGACCAGGGAGACGGGGAGCAAAGCCTTGGAGCATGCCCGTAGCGGGACAGCCCAAGCGCCCCTGGGCTGTCCCGCTGTGGGCGTGCTCCAAGGTTTGCTCCCTGTCTCCCTGCAGACCAGGGAGACGGAGAGCAAAGCCGCGGAGCACGCCCGCAGCGGGACAGCCCAAGCGCGCCTGGGCTGTCCCTCTGCGGGCTAGCTCTGCGGCTTTGCTCCTGTTCCCCTGGTCTGTTGGGGGGGGGGGTCCAGCAAAGCCGATGGACCCCCCCTGCAGACCAGGGACACCGGAGCAAAGCCGCCCAGGCGGCGGCTTTGCTCGGGTGTCCCTGGTCTAGTGGGGGGGTCCAGCGGCTTTGCTGGACCCCCCCCAGCAGACCAGGGAGACCAGGAGAAGCTTTTCTAGCCCCGGAGGACACGGGTGGCAACCCGCTGCCCGTGAGCTCCGGGGTGAGAAAAGCCCCGTTCGTAAGTGCAGATCCGACATAAGTCAGATCCGCGTAAGTTGGGGACTGCCTGTATATTATTTATGATTTGTAATTGTTGTTCTGGAATTAGATCCAGTTTATTGCTGGAATAAGTTTATTCCTGGAGGTTCCCAAGGCACACCAGTAAGTGTGTACAGGGCCAGCCAGGTCGAGGCACCGCCATTGTACATTTTTTATGAGCAAGGGACTGCAGCTAGGGGGTGGATAGGTTTTCCCCAACCAAACAGCACCACCACTGAGGTACTCATGGTCTCTCTTTATGTCAAGACCATCAGGTGCCCAGGCACGCCAGTGAGTGTGACCTGCTCCCAAGTAACCCAGGGTATGTCTACACTACCCCGCTAGTTCGAACTAACGGGGTAATGTATGCATACTGAACTTGCTAATGAAGCCCGGGATTTGAATTTCCCGGGCTTCATTAGCATAAACCTGGCACCGCCATTTTTAAAAGCCGGCTAGTGTGAACCCCGTGCCGCTAGTGTGAACCTACACGCGGCACGGGCTAGATAGTTCGAACTAGCTAGCTATTCTGAACTATCTGTACACCTCGTGTCGCCGCGCGGCACGGGGTTCGCACTAGCCGGCTTTTAAAAATGGCGGCGCCGGCTTTATGCTAATGAAGCCCGGGAAATTCAAATCCCAGGCTTCATTAGCAAGTTCGGTATGCATACATTACCCCGCTTGTTCGAACTAGCGGGGTAGTGTAGACATACCCCCAGGGAGTAAAAAGGGGGTCACATAAGCAAGTAACTAAATGAGTTGGGATACCCCTGGAAGACCTCTGCATATCTCCAGAGGCAGGGCTGGCTTGAGCCATTCCTGTGCCCTGGGCAGCGGGTGCGCGACGCATGTGTGGCTCCATCCCCGCTGCGCTGCGCACCTTACAGCTGCAATCGGGCATGTGGTGCCTGATGGCAGCTCTAAGGGGTGCTGTGTGGCCAGGCGTCCAGTGCCCCTTACAGCTGCCATCAAGCACCCCCCATTGGTTGGTGCCCTGGGCAGCTGCCCGGCGCGCTCCCCCCCCTTAATCCGGCCCTGCCCAGAGGTATGTATACCCTTGAATGAGAGTCCTGGACTACACGATCTCTCAGGGTCTCACCCACCAGCCTTAAATTTCTGATTCTATTCTTTCAAACCACAGAACATTTTTCCTTTTCCCTTCCCCCCATGGCCATATTGGACCACTCTTTCTTGTCTTTCAAATGGAACCAAAATTAACATGTCTGGTTTAATTTAGCATAACTTCAATTTATGCTGGGCCTTATAATAAGGCATTGTTGTTTGTGCGTAAATATCACTGACCGCATAGGCATTCACACTCTGAGACTTGTGTTTGTAGTAATGAATACTGAAGATTCAACAAAGGAAGCATCAATCTTAGCTTTTTTGCATCCCACTATTATACCAATTACTAATTCATAAGCATTCATGATGATTGAGTAGTTTATTTATATATGTAATTAGAATCTGGAGGATTTTTGTAATCATTAGAGTATATTAAACTTAAGAATCACATTTGACACTAAAATATGTGTGTCCCATTAGTTTAAAAGCATGAATCAGATCCCAATTTGTAATTTTTAATCAGATTTAATTGATGAGGAAACACGCTTAACCTCAAAAGTTTATTTTTATTAATTATATCATCTTTTTTTTTCTTCTACCACTCCATTAAAATCATAAAGATTAAGTTATTGGCAGAGATTGCTCTTGCTAGCAGAGAAGATGCTTAAACAGTAGCCACTCAATTTGGCAGCAGAAGTCTTTTAAGTTACAGTCATCACTACTTTCACATGTCTTTTACCCTTTGACAAATGTTTGATAACAGCTAATATATACAATTAAAACTAATCTTATCTTAAAACTTATTAGGAGTTTTTGGATATTTTCATTTAAACTGTTTAATATATTTGTGTGCATATATTCACTCCTTATATTATTTAAGTTTGAGAACAGTAATAAAGGAAATACTACATCAGTTTGCCACAATAGATTTAAGCTTTGTCTACAGTAGAGGGCTTACTCTGGCACACTGCACCAATGTAGCGATGCTACTGTAACATCTCTTGTCAAACCTCTCTATGTCAGTGTGAGAGACCATTCCCAATCAATATAATTAAACCACCCCCAACGTATGCTGGTGGCTATGCCAATGGGAGAAGCTCTCTCAGGGTATGTCTACACTAGCTCGTTAGTTCGAGCTAGCTAGGGTAATGAGGGCAAGCGGAGTCGCAAATGAAGCCCGGGATATTGAAATCCCGGGCTTCATTTGCGACTCCGCTTGCCCTCATTACCCTACCTAGCTCGAACTAACGAGCTAGTGTAGACATACCCTCACTGACAGCACTGTGAGCACCACCATTTATGCTGATGAAAGTTATGTCATGCAATGGTGTGGTTTTTTCATGCCTCTAAGTGACAAACTTTGCTGACATAAGAGGTAGTATTGACAAGACTTTTGACTCTCTCCAGTATTTATTAATGTCACACAGAACTCAATAAGAAATGCCTGCTCATTTATTTTTATTTTAGTAGAAGTCCAAAAATATATGTGTTATCCTTTTGGGATTCGTAGACCTCTTAATTAAATTCATAACAAAATCACCTGAAAATTAATACATCAAAAACTTACAATAAATAATTTATTATCACAGTAGCTTTTCTAAGTAGTTAGCTATAACTACTCAAGAGAGATCTTGCAGTCATTGTGGATAGTTTTCTGAAAACATCCACTTAATGTGCACCATCAGTCAAAAAATAAACAGAATATTAGGAATCATTAAAAAAGGGATAAAGAATAAGAGAACATCTTATTGCCTCTATATAAAACCATGGGCTGTGTCTACACTGGCATCCCTTCCGGAAAAGGGATGCTAATGTAGCACATCGGAATAGCAAAATCCACGGGGGATTTAAATATCCCCCGCGGTATTTGCATTAACATGGCTGCCGCTTTTTTCCCTCTTGGAGATAAGCCGGAGAAAAGCGCCAGTCTAGACGTGGTTCTCCAGAAAATAAGCCCTTTTCCGGAGGATCTCTTATTCCTACTTGAAAGTAAAGCCTTTTCCGGAGGATCTCTTATTCCTACCTTGAAGTAGGAATAAGAGATCCTCCGGAAAAGGGCTTATTTTCCGGAGAATCACGTCTAGACTGGCGCTTTTCTCCGGCTTATCTCCAAGCCGGAAAAAAGCGGCAGCCATGTTAATGCAAATACTGCGGGGGATATTTAAATCCCCTGCGGATTTTGCTATTCCGATGTGCTACATTAGCATCCCTTTTCCGGAAGGGATGCCAGTGTAGACACAGCCATGGTGTACCCACAACTTGAATACTGCGTACAGATGTAGTCACTTCATCTCAGAAATGATACCTTGGCCTTAGAAAAGATTCAGAAAAGGGCAACAAAAATGATTAGGGGTTTGGAACAAGTTCTATATGGAGAGAGATTAAAAAGACTTGGACTTTTCATCTTAGAGAAGGGGAGAGTAAGGGGGGGAATATGAGAGGTCTATAAAATCATGACTGGAATGGAAAAAGTGAATAAGGAAAAGTTATTTACTTGTTCTCATAACTTAAGAGCTAGGGATTACCAAATGAAATTAATAGGTAGCAGGTTGAAAACAAACAAAAGGAAGTTTTTCTTCACACAGCGCACAGTTGGCCTGTGGAACATCTTTCCAGAGAAGGTTGTGAAGACCAGGACTTCAACAGAGTTCAAGAAAAACTAGATAAATTCATGGAGGTCGGGTCCATCAATGGCTATTAGCTAGGATGGGTAGGAATGGTGTCCCTAGCCTCTATCAGAGGCTGTAAATGGGTGATGGAAGAGAGATTGCTTGATGAATCACTATTCTGTTCACTGCCTCTGGGGCATCTGGCCTTGGACACTGTCAGCAGACAGGATACTGGGCTAGATGAACCTTTGGTCTGACCCAGTATGGCAGTTCTTATGTTCTAAAAATGCCTCTGCTTTAGTGAATAGTTATTTATACAAAGTGGAACACTGTCACCAGGATCAATGGACAGAAATGCACCCTAGAATAGCCAATGGTGGGCAAGGGATTGGGATATAGGAGAAACACATTCAAAGCCATACTCCAAATCAGGCATAACAGGCATCTGAAAACTGAGTTTCTCACCTTAAGTGAGTCTCTCCATCTGTTTTCTTTAGAAAAATGGGATCTGGCTTAGGAACCTAATACCAGGAAAGAGTTCATGATTAATTACAGTAAGGACCCTAACAACATTTAAGGGGTGTGTCCTTCCCCTCAGCATTTCCTGCTGGCTGGCTTAGAAGACTCTCATCTCTTCTTGCTGCATGTGAATCCCATTCAGTCCTCACTCTGTATTATATAGGAGACTGAGTGCCTCCCTTTGGGGTGAGGACTCCACTAGGTTGCAGAATGTCCAAAAATTAGATGTTGCAACATTGGGTGTTATGGTGCCTAAATCCCCCAGGGTATGTCTACACTACCCCGCTAGTTCGAACTAGCGGGGTAATGTATGCATACCGCACTTGCTAATGAAGCCCGGGATTTGAATTTCCCGGGCTTCATTAGCATAAGCGGGGAGCCGCCATTTTTAAATCCCCGCTGCTTCGAACCCCGTGTAGCGCGGCTACACGGGGCTCGAACTAGGTAGTTCGGACTAGGGTGCCTATTCCGAACTACCGGTACACCTCATTTCACGAGGAGTACCGGTAGTTCGGAATAGGACCCTAGTCCGAACTACCTAGTTCGAGCCCCGTGTAGCCGCGCTACACGGGGTTCGAAGCAGCGGGGATTTAAAAATGGCGGCTCCCCGCTTATGCTAATGAAGCCCGGGAAATTCAAATCCCGGGCTTCATTAGCAAGTGCGGTATGCATACATTACCCCGCTAGTTCGAACTAGCGGGGTAGTGTAGACATACCCTCAGTAGGACCAAGGTAAGTCATTGATTGTATTCAGTTGCTGTCTTTTGTAATGTGACAGCCTACTAATTTTTAAAATGCTTTATTGTAAAGTTATGGGGTCCAACATTTTTACTATTTTTGCTGATTCAGTATAAAACATTGTCAGTTGGTGCTAAGCATCCACTTAATTTGAACATGGGCAGGATTGTCGACAACAGAAGTGGGGCAAAAGTGGCAGTTGCTCAGGGTCCATCAATTTAAAAAGGCCTAGGGGTTTCTATCTGCAGCCACTGCTACTCTAGCAGAAGTTCCCTAGGCCCTTTACATTGCTGACAGAGCCCCAGGCAGTGTGGATGGGGCAGCATTAAAGGACTGGCTGGGGAGGCTAGCCCCCAACCCTTCCCCTTCTGCCCAAGGTCATGCCTCTTCTGGGGGTCCAGAGCTGTCACCTCACCTTGCCCACGGACCTGGCAATTCCTTTGGCAGGCCAGTCCATGTATGCTCCAGCCCTGGAGCACCCATAGGGTCAGCGCCTATACTAGTGAGGCTTCAGATAGCAGTGTCCAATTTTGGGCACCATACTTTAAGAAATATATGTTCAAATTGTGATAATATGCTTAGCAACCATGACAAATAAGGAAAGGTTGAAAGAATTAGACACCTTTAGTCGAAAGAAGACTGAGTGGGCACATAATAATAATCTTCAAATACGTGAAACTTTGTCATAAAGAAGACAAATTTTTCTCCATGTGTGCTGAAGGTAGAACAAGAAGTAACTGGCTTAATTTGCAGTAAGGGATACATAGGATTTCCTAATATCTAACCTTCCTCAGTATAACGATGTTATACATTCAAATAGATTAACTAGGGAGGTTGTGGCATGTCAGCACTGGTAATTTTTAAGAACAAGTCAGACAAACACTTTAGGGATGATCAAGGTGTACTTGCTCCTCTATCAGAGCGGAGGGATGGTCTACATGATTTTTGAGGTCCTCTCCAGCTCAACTCCTATAATTTCACACATTACTAGAGCAAAATATAGTCTCTAATTTATTTAAGGTTTATTTTTATTTATTACCAAGAATAACAATTCTCTAGTAAAGTGTAGATGTTTTCTGGATACTTCCTAATAAATTGTTCTACTTCCCAGCTGCTCTTCTAATATCTACACAAGCTTCTTTTCTCAATAAACTCTACGTCTACACTGGCACTCCTTTCCAGAAAAGGGATGCTAATGTAGACTTTGGAATAGGCAAATCCGTGGGGGATTTAAATATCCCCCGCGGCATTTGCATTAACATGGCTGCTGCTTTTTTCCGGCTTGGGGAAAAGCTGGAGAAAAGTGCCAGTCTAGACGTTATTCTCCGGAAAATAAACCCTTTTCCGGAGGATTTCTTATTCCTACTTTCAAGTAGGATATCTACCTACATAATTTTAACTTGTTCTTTCTATATCATGGCCTTTGATCCTATCTTGTTTTCAGTGACATTCACTATGTTAGTTGTCCAGTCACCACAAACCTTTTTGGTGAAAACTGAAAAAAAAAATCACACAGCACTTTCCCATTTCTACAGTTTCTACTACCCTCCCCCCTTGAATAATGAAACTACCTATCGTTGATATTCCTGTTGTTTTTAATGTATCTGTAGAATGTTTTCTTGTTACCCTTTATGTCTCCAGATAGCTAATTTCATGTTGTGCCCATTTTTGTCCCTACATACTTGTATTATTTGTTTATATTCATCCTTTGCAATTTGACCTAGTTTCCACTTTTTATAGGACTCCTTTTTCATTTTTAGATCATTAAAGATCTTCTGATTAAGTTAGAGTGGTTTCTTTCCATACTTCCTATCTTTCCTATGCAGTGGAATAATTCATTCTTGCATCTCAATAATAGCTCTTTGAAAAAATACCAACTGTCTTCAGTTACTTTTCCTCTGAGATTTGCTTCCCATGGAATCTTATATACCAACCCCCTGAGTTTGCTAAAGTCTGCTTTCTTAAACCCCTTCTCTTTATGGTTCTGTTTTCCCTCATACAATTCCTTAGAATCATGAACTCTATCACTTCATGGTCATTTTCATCCAAGGATGGCAGAATCAGTCCCTTAAAATTAATTACCATTATGACTGTTTTTTAGTTCCTGTGCCTGGAGGACTCTAGGCATTTTTAAAAAATCATAACCAGGACATTGCATAGGTTTCAAATTAAAATAATAATAATAATATGGGAGCCAGTTGAATCTTAGCAATAAATCCAATTATTTCAGGCTCCTGTTGCTCCAGGCATGCAAGGAATACAGGGTACCTTATTCAATGTAAGGAAAATTTTGCTTCACCATCTAGTTTGTTTACTGTCACAACTTGACAAAGAATGGTATTGCTACAAGAGTGTTCTTTTCTGAACTGAGCAGCACCTGTTTGTTTGCCACCAGCTATATGTTTATTTTAATTTTAAATGATCTCCTCCTGAGGAGACAACATTTCCCCATTTCAAAATAGGGAAAGGAGAGAAGTTCATTAAGAAAACAAATAGCTGACCAAAGGAACAAGGCAATTTATGATTTTTAAAATTTTGGTTGGAAGAAGAAACAGCATTAGAACAGCTCTTTCTTTGGTATATAATAACATATCATTAGGTGTAGGCTCTGTAATTGAATTTACCTGTCCATCTTCTTTGGTACCAAGGATCATAAGACAAGACTTTTCCTTTTCATCTTGAAGTCAGTGGCAAAACTCTAATGGAAGGTGGATCAGGCCAATTGGTGTCATACCAAATGTTCAGAAATCTTGCTTCAGGACCTTAATGATCCTTGTTTAGAAATATTTAGTAGAATGAGTTCAAAGAGTTTGTTGCACTTCTTTTAATAAAGAGTTATTTAGATGGTGTTATGAGTTCCCTTTGCGGGGTTTGCATCCCTCACACCAGTTTACTCCTTTGTGACCAGTAATAATTACTTGGTTTATTCTGTTTTGTATCGCGCGGGTCACCCGTGTGGGTTTCTACCCGCACAAGGCAGGTTTAGCTCTCGGGTGACCAGGGAAGAGGGTTTGGGCCTCCCTCTCTCCGAACCCTGGCCCAGGGCCCTAAGGTAGGGACCCAGGTTCCTACTCAGTGGAGGGAGTTGTAACCCTAAACTCCCCCACTCACGGGGTCCATGACCCTGCCCTGAGCCACTTCTTCCCGAGTGCTGCGTCCACGGCTAACCAGTGGACCCGGATTAAAGCTCACCCTGGCCGTCCACGTAGCGCTTACACCGGAGTCTGCCTTCTTCGGGCTCCGGTCACCGCTGCTCTTCTCCTGTGTCTCTCTCCCCTCCTCAGGCTTCCTGAGGCACTTTTAAATCCCCCGCCTGGGCGTCCGCACTTCCGCCTCTGCCGGTGTTCCCAGCCCTCCCCCCTTCGCTCTTTGGGATGACGTCCCCAGTGATGTCATCCCCATGCATCTCAGGTGGCCAATGGGCCACATTTCCCGCTCTGCCGCCCGTGCTTATTCCCGCCATTCCCCAGACGGGCTCTCCCGTGGCTCCCCACCCCTGCTCCGCAACCCCCCGACTCTCCGGTTCAGCGTTCGGGGGGGGGGTTCCCAGTGTGGGGCGGAGGTGCCCCGTCACAGATGGATACTGAGACAGAACTACTTTGCAGGAGAATTGACTAGGAGCCAGCGTCTCCCATCTTTACCTCACACCATGTAATACTCTATGAGTAGTAATACCACTGAAATCAATTGATCTCCCCCTGAAGTAAGGTACCTTGGTTGAGACTAAGGGCAAGAGAATTAATATCAATTATTTTTTAGGGATAAGGAACCATGGACCATATTGCTATTGTATAGGTCTTAAAGAAAGTGAATGTGCTCTATGGAGTTTAAGCACATAGTCATCTCACCCCTGAAATATAAAACTTGTTACTGAAATACCTTGAAAATAGTATAATATAAAAACTAAACTCTAATTTTTGAAATACTTTGGTTGAAATGGGGGGGTGGGGTGGAGGGGCATGCAGGAAATCAGACATTAGTATTAAAACAGCAAGACGTTAGCCAGACTGGTCACAATGCAAGGCGATGAATATTTATATTTACAAGACACCACTGAAACTATGTGTGTGCTTAGATTGAACAAAACTACTAGGAAGAGATTAATTAAGTAGAGCTATTAAAATAATAAAATTGACTTCTAACAACCATAGAGAAACCTTGCTTGCTTCGCCTTTCCTTTTAAAATTGTGCGGCCAGTAGTTTCCCATAGGAAGATGTGCACTATAAGTGGTGCTATGCGGTATGATATTGTATGCTGAGAGATAAATGCTAAGGCAGAAGTGATTTTTTTTTTACTGTATGGTAGTCTATTCTGATATGATTTATAGGACAACAGCAACTACTTCTCTATAAATATTTAGTCTCAGATCCCACACACGGACAGTTTCTGTTGGGCAGTCACTCTTCATGCGAGCAATCTCTTTGATTTATGACAGGGCTTAGACGAGCTCATGTTGTAATAACTGGGCCTACAAATAAACTCTAACTGAAAGGTCAAATTGTAAAAATGTAAAAATTCATAAAATATCACAATAATGTGTAACAACATATGTGAACAAAATGGTAATAAAAAAAACCCAAATTAACCCAGGCAAAAAGACTCACCATAAGAGGTGAAATATACCAACTTGTGTACAGTTTGAGCACCATGAACTGGACAGCTGTAGTTTGAATCAAATCAACAAAAAGGCCAACCCCATAACTGTAACATAAATGGCTCAAAAAGCTTTTGCTGTTCAGGGCTTTTGCCTCAAGCTCCCTGATGTTTTCAGGAGACTCTATTTCTTTCACAGCCCTGGCGGGGTCCTCTGCGGCTTTGCTCGGGGTGTCCTTGGTCTGCTGGGGACCCCTCCCAGCAGACCAGGGACACCCCGAGCAGACCAGGGACACCCGTCTCTGCAGCTTTGCTCCGGGTGTCCCTGGTTTGCTGGGGACCCCCCCTAGCGGACCAGGGACACCCGGAGCAAAGCCACAGAGGTGCGGGACCCCGCCGCCTCCGCGGCTTTGCTCCGGGTCTCCCTGGTGTGCTGGGGGGGAGGGGAGCGCAGCTAGTGCACCCCCCCCCCAGCAGACCAGGCTTTTGTTGTGGACACCTGGGGTAGAGCAGCTGGGGTGCTGCCGGGTTGGTCCTGGGGGGACCTACCCGGCAGCGCCCCAGCTGTTCTGTCCCAGGCTCCAGATTCAGCCGCTATTGAAACTGATCAGTGGCTGATTCTAGGAAGCTGGGGGCAGAGCAACTCTGCCTCGGGCTTCCTGTAGTCAGCCCCTGGTCAGTTTCAGCAGCAGCGGCTGAATCTGGAGCCAGTTCCGAGTTACTTTCAAATTCAACTTAAGAACAAACCTATAGTCCCTATCTTGTACGTAACCCGGGGACTGCCTGTAATCATTCTTTCCTACCTATTTGTGGGAGCTCCTCAGTTGTGTAAAGAGATAAAAAGGAATTGCTTTCTATAAAACAGAAGCTGTCTGTGGCAGATTCTCCAGGGATACTGGGATGGGCTAGAAGGAGCACAGTAGCAGCAATGAAGCCTGTTGCACTGGCAGGCATTTTCTTAAACTAGGTAGGGAGGGAACAAAACAGACTAAACCTCTGGAGAGGGACGCTTCTGTATGGGGTGCTCTGAGCAAGCAGCACAGGACATCTGAGTGGGAGGGGACAGACTTACTTAGTCCAGTTCTACACTAGACTTGGAAGGTTGGCTTAAGGGTCACAACTCCACCTACATAAATAACATAGCAAGAGTTGGCATACCTCAAGCTGAGCTTGGCACCATCTTTATAGTAGGAGGCCGACGGGGGCATTACTGGTGCTGACCGGAGGAACCCTCAGGGTTCGATTTAGTGGGTCTTAACTAGACCCACTAAATCGAATGCCAAAAGATAGATCTCCAGAGCATAAGTTCAGACATGGCCTCAGAGACAGAGACTAGCTTTACTTTCAATATTAGTTAACCATGACTCTTTCCTCTCCCAAACTCTATTTTCCACTTCTCCCCCTTTGTTATACCATTATTTTTGGGTGTGTGATTTCTTCTCTGGGCTTTCTGCTGATGTACATTATTAGTTCTGATTTATTCTCCTGGCCAGTAGTGGTAGTATTATTTGGTTACCCAAAGAACATCACCCCTTGCACGGAGGCACCGCGCATCAGAGAAAAAAAACACAAGACCCAAATCAGGTGAGGAGAGGGGAGATGCCAACTCTAGTAGCAAGCCGTAGGGAAGAGACTTGAGTAGCACTTCACAGGAAGGGGCTATGTGAAATGGACTCTGCAGGGAATCAGAAAGTACATGAGTGAAACCCTTGCCTTTTGATATCAATGGGAGTCTTGCTTGAACTAGGTCAGGATTTCATTCTAAAAGAGTGAATAAAAGGATGAGATGCGATGACGCTGCTCCAGATGGGAAAGTATGGATAGCATGGGAGACATACTCCTGCTAAAAAGGAGGCACAACGATATTGTGCAAAAGGGGGTTTTTGTGCAAAAAGGAAACGTCCACACTGCTTGTTTTTGTGCAAAAACCCCTTGTGTAAAAACAGATTGGAAGAGATTATGCAAATGAAGTGCAAAAAATGCTAATCTGCGCTTCATTTGCATTGCCTCTTCCGGCAAAACTCATAGTGTAGACGTAGCCTTAAACTTTTATAATAAAATGACTTTGGACATTTAACTTAGGACAGGATGTACTTTTGCACTGAAATTAAGACTGCCTAATTACCTCCATAAAATGTAGATATTTTGCAAAGATACTAAATTCATTCCTGTAAGCATCATAAGCTTTGATGGTCTGTCAAATATACTTTTCACACCTGTCTGATCCTGAACAATACAGCTATAAAAATCAATTAGCCGCAGTGGAAATGTGTCTCTATAGGTTCTAAATAATGCAAAGTGCCAAATGTATCTTACAAACAATTTCTTCTGTTAGTAGTATTTTCCCACTGCATTAGAGGGAACCCATTAGAGGATCTGAGGTGAAAAAACTTATGAATTTTCATCTCAACTATTGGTTTCTTATCCACTCTTCTTAACATAAATTCAGCTTCCTCAAGTGCTGAGCTGATCATTTGGAACAAAAATAAGTTCAGCTTTATAACGTTTTAGATTTTGCTTTTTGTTTTTTTACCCTCACTGGCTGAGCAGACTGGTAATGTACATAGTGTACTATGTTCAAGCTTTCTTCCTTTGAGAGGAATCATTCTTTTTCTCTTAAAAATTATTATGCTAGTAATACTAGCAGATACCCTTTTTAGAAAGATTTTGCAACCCATGTTATTTTTTTGCAATTAAATTGTAACTTAAGAGAAAATAATTATAAGTGCAAGAAAGAGAAAAAGGTTCACCATGGACCTTTGCAACACCTGGCAAGTCAAAATAGGGAAAATAAAGTCCCTGTCAATATGCTCTGGGGAAAATATTCACAATTTTCATAGTTTCCATATTAAGAACTCTGTCCAATATTATACAAGTATTATGATTACACATCTGATCCCATTCATACCATCCCCAGAGTTCCCCAGTGCAAGCCCTACCCCCATAGTCCCTCCACCACTAATAGTTCAGCCTCCAGAGCTCCCCTCACCTAGCCCTGCACTGTTACCTGCGACACAGCAGTTCTGGGGTCCGGGGCTGGAGTACACCTCCCAGCGCCTCTCCTCCCACTGCGGCTGTTGGGAGAGGCGTGTCCTGCGCCGCCTATCAGCCAACCAGTGCCGGGTAGGGGCAGGGTCTCCCCTGGCCATGGAAGAGCAGTTCACTGTGCAGCAGGAGGGCCACACAGCAAGGGGTCTCTTCCTTGCCACATAAGGGTGCTTCCCTGCGCAATCTTCCTGCTGTGCAGGGAAGCGTTCTTCCATGGCTGTGAGGAGACCCTACCCCTGCCCAGTGGCGATTGGCTGAGAGGTGGGGCAGGACATGCCTCTCCTAACAGCCATGTCGAGAGTGGTGTACTCCAGCTCTGGCCCCTTAGCCGCCATGGCCCAGCAACTAGAGGTCCACAGTCCAGCACTGGGCTGTGGCCCTGCAGTAGGGTACCGCTGGCATAGGAAATACTATTGATAAAAGGGACCTAGGGGTCATGGCAGATCACAAGCTAATAGCAATCATCATTCTGGGATGTATTAACAGGAATGTGGTAAGCCACGCATGAGAGATAATTCTTGTGCTCTGCTCCACTCTGATTAGGCCTCAATTGAAGTATTGTGTCCAGCTCTCAGGGCAACATTTCAGGAAAGATGTGGAGAAATTGGAGAAAGTTCAGAAAAGAGCACCAAAAATGATTAGAGATCTAGAAAACATGAACTATGAGGGAAGATTGAAATAGCTGGATTTGTTTAGTCTGGAGACAGAAGACTGAGAGGGGATGTGATAACAGTATTCAAGTGCATGAAGTTGTTACAAGAAAGAAAAATTATTTTCCTTAACCTCTGCTGACAGGAAAAGAAGCTTAAATTGCAGCAAGGACAGTTTGGATTGGACATTCGAAAAAACTTCCTAACTGTCAGCAGTGTCGGATGTAGGGCAGGGAGAGCGGGGCAGCTACCCCAGACCCCGCAATTCAATAGGCCCCGTGCCAGCGCCAGGAGCAGACTCGCCCGGTGGGATACCCGGAATTTCCCGGTGGGCCGTCCGCTGAAGGGCCGGCTGGCGGCTGCTGGAGAAGGAGGGGGATTGTGATGGGGTGCTGTAGCCCTGCACTTTAAATTCCCCGGCGCCGGCCAGGATGGACCATGTGGGGCTGAGGAAGCACATGCATGGCGTGCTGAAATGCCATGCAACAGCTGAGAGGGGAGATGCCCGGGTGTGGCATGACGTCACAGCCCAGGACTTTAAAACCACATGGCCCAGCATTGCACCACTTGGTTTGGCACCTGGTCTGGAGCCTGGGCTGGGGTTGCGGCCACCCTGCAAACTGGAAGGCAGAAGGTCTATGGAAGAGGAAGGAGCTTGTGCTAAGGGGAGGGGGGCCAGTCAGGAGAAGAAAGGGAAAGGCATCAAGGGACAGCGTGGAGGAGAGACAAATGCCCGGGGACCAAGTGGAGACAATGAAGGAGGGGAGGTGTCAGTGAGAGGGGGGACAGGGTGATGCTGGGAGAGGAGAGGGTAAGGGCATTCGGGGCCAAAGGGGGAGGGGGAGGTGCTGGGAGAAGGCTTGAAAGGAGAGGTGAGCATGAGGAAGGTGTGGATGGAGCAAGGCATGTGTGAGGGCACAAGAGCATGAGGGGAATGGTGGCAGAGGGTGATGAGGGGGTGGGCATCAGAGAAAAAGAGAGCAAAGGGCACAGGGGCAGTGAGGGAGGAGAGGCACCAGGAGGGCGCAGGGGTAAGGGAAGGTGCAGGTGCCAGGAGATTCTGGGGGTGAAGCAGAAGAGCAGACACCTGCAGGGGAGGGACCAGCCTCAGAGGAGAAAGGCAGGGCAGGTGCGTAGAGGGAGGTGTTAGGAGAGGGGAAGAGGAGGGGTAGCTCACATGATCAGAGTGGGGCTACTGGCGGAGTGGGCACAGGGGGGATGCCTTTTTTCTATTTTTTCTCCAAAGGGTGGGGGGACCCAAGAAATTGTGCTGCCCTGGGCCCTGCAAAACTCTCATTCACCCCTGACTGTCAGGATGGGTAAACACTGGAAAAAGTTGCCTAAGGAGTTTGTGCAGTCTTTGTGGTTGGAGACTTTTAAGAGTAGGTTATATAAAGACTCTCTGGGATAGTCTAGGTCAGTAGTTCTCAACTATGGATACAAGGCCCCAGAAAGGCCATGAGCAGGTTTCAGGGTGCCTGTCAACTAGGGCCAATATTACTCTTGGTGGACTCAGAGCAAAAACTTGTAGCACTGCTGTTCAGGGCTGAAGTGCAGGTCTCTGATCCTTGCCACTTGGGACTAAAGCCAAAGCCTGAGCAATTTAGCTTCATGGGACCCCTGCAGCCTCAGGCAATTGCCTTTCTTGATACTCATATATATGGAGTAATATGTCATGGAACTGGAAGGGACCTTGAGAGGTCATCGAGTCCAGTCCCCTGCCCTCAAGGCAAGACCAAGTACCATCCCTAATGCCATCTCTGGATTTATATGCAGAAAATTGTTGCACAAGTGGGCCGTGGACTTTCTATAGCATGTTTTGGGGGAACATCGGAAAGAAAAAGCTTGAGAATCCCATGTCTACTCTAAATAATACTTAGCACATGGGACTAGACTACATGACCTCTTGAGGTTCCTTCTAGTCCTACAATTCTATAATTGTCTGTTGTACGTTATGGTTCTCAGACAGGTCAAAGGCAGGGTGCACATCTAAGTTGGTCTGATACTTTGTACTGTATAAAGTACACTGGCATCTTGGTTCATTGGATGATGCAGGAGGAATTGTAAAAATGTAAGTTAATGTTACCATTGTTTATGATAATTCCTACCTTATAAAAATCAGATTTGTCCAATGATTTCTGCATCTGTGCAAACAGAGCTGCTGCAATTTTGTGAATGAACAATATTAATGCTGGGAAATGTAGGTGTGTTGAAAACAGTATTTGTGGCTGGAAAATGTTATTTACAATGAAATGTCTCTCCAGCAGACTGAAACAAACAATTTTTTGATTAGTTGCTCATTTAAATTCTCAGCTCAGTTTTTTAAATCAAAGTATTTTAAAATCCCTTTTCTTTCCCCCTTTTCCTTTGCAAATGAATGAGATTTTTTTCAATTTTTCTTCACTCTGTAGCTTTTAAAAATCGATGCAACTTGGGAACTTTTACAGAGTGGAAGGAGGAAAAGATGAAAAAATAAAAAAACCCTCAAAAGGCAACAAGAAGAAAGGATATGATTAATTCTGTTGTATTTGGTGCAATGGGGATGGAGAGGAAAAAGGGAGAGAGGGAAAAACAGGAAATTAATGTTTGTGTGAAAAATATTTAATTTTTATTAAATCCATTTTGAACAACTTCAAATGATCATTTTTTTGCTAAATCATTTTTTTCTAAATTGTTTCACACACACACACACACACACACACACACACACACACACACACACACACACTTATGACCCCTCTTCAAAATTCTTCATGTTTTTAAAATATCCGTATGCTATCTAAAGGTAACTCAATCAGGCTTATTCAATCAACAAAGCCAAAAAATCCTCACATAATTTATGTTCAGCAGGCCATGTTTATATTGCCAACAACTTTACTTTCATAGGACATATCAGCTGTGAAAGACAGAATAAAATTGCAATATGTGGAATGTTTTAGGATACAAATAATTAATTAAAACCTGTAGGTACAGAGGAAGGAAAAGGATATCTAAATGTCAAGGAAGGTATCTGGTTACTTACCTGGATAAAAACAGAAGCCTCTGGTTTTGGACTTAGACCAAAAATATAGATACCATGGTTGCAATTTGGCAGAGAAAAGATAAACAGTAAAGTTAACCAGCAAATAAGGGGGTCTTGGCAACAAAAGAGGGTCTTTTCTGCTCTAAAGTTTTCAGTATTTGAAATGCTTTTAGTTTTTACAATGTGACATTAATAGGTGACTTAATACAGATGAGAGTATATTCACTTTCACTATCAGAACATATAATTCAACCTGCTATTAATTCTGCCTCATTATAAAATCTTGATGAAAACCTTCATAAAGCTAGTGCTATGTTCTTTCCAGTCTCTAAGAGTAATTGATTGACTTATATTAAGTGCAGCAAAGCTCTGAAAGCTATAGCATAATCATCACAAATTCATAAATTATGCTGAAACTTGCCACCCTATTGTTTTTCTTCTAAGGTCACTTTGAGGTTACTCATTTCACATCTTTGCTCATCAACTGTATATGTAAGGATGCACAGTTTATATCAGCAGTCCTGTAATTTAATTTATATGTAATCCACCTACCTATAATTACCCCATCCACTGACCCTCCTGTGAACTCAGGGTAGTGAAGTGCCGAGCAGTGTTTGCACTGGTTTTTTTTTTGCTTAAGGATGCGAGTCAAAGACCCCAGTTCCTGATAATGTGTAACTGACAGCAGAATCAGACCCTGGGGCTCTTTTACTGGCTGCTCTACAGATATCCTGTGTGACCATAAGCATATTATCTCGTGCATGAAATTCGCCTCATGTAGAGGGCCAATTTAAAGTCTAATGTAACACTGAAGTCTGGTTTAATCAAATCCACCTCTTCAGGTCTTAAGAAATACATAGTTATTGTTATATTATTAATTTTTATAGTTGCATAAATTTATAATGTTTATAAATTATCAAATTTTGTCTAGATATTTTTGCCCCATAGTTATTTTGAATTCTTTTTCTGTCATAAAATGTTCAGACCTTGCTCTATATTTCTTCCAACTTTCCCATCTAATTTCTTGTAGTTGTCATCAGAATGGCATGTTTGCTTAGGTGGACATGTTTACTTAGCAAGTAGTGTACTGAGCAGTGTGACTAATTGATTTATTTCTGGAGAATAATTATATAATCTATTAATATTGCCTTTAATCATCCTAGAAAGTGGAAGACTCAAAGTCATGCCTAATCCCATTTTTCGTCAACTTACATTTAGCTTTTTAGTATTTTACATTTTATGTAACACTTTGTATATTAACCTGCTTTTTGCATTTACATTCAATGCTCCTGTTTTCCTAATCAAATGATTACACTCTTTGAATTATTAAAGTCTCACTTACCATCAAGCATATGGGTTAGAACTGAAGCAGATCTCAGAGTGCTGATATATTGTAATTCATATGCTGATTCAGAATAATCTTAGATTCTGCCAGCTGTTCATTTTTTTAAAACCCTGGATAAGAAATGTTATGACTGTTAAGTTGTCTAGGTTCAGATTTGTATCAGAGGGATAGCCATGCTAGTCCGAATCTGCAAAAACAACAAGAAGTCCTGTGACACTTTATAGACTAACAGATTATTGGAGTGTAAGCTTTGGTGGGCAAAGACCCATTTCGTCAGATGCATGTGTCGATTGGTTCAGATTGTTCATTGTGAGGTGGCAAAAAGAAGGTGGCAAAGGTGGTACTGGCTGCATGTCAAAACCCTCTTTCCACATGTAAAGTGGCAACCAGAGTATCTTAATACACTTGATTTGATAGATATTCTCTTATTAAATAGTTTGTTGGTTGAAAATTTGTTAATAATTTCAATTACCTGCACATTTAGCTATAGAAAAATGCTTATACCCAAGATTATTTTTTTAACTTAAAGTGTTATTCACGGTCTCTTTTCTCAATAACACTTTGTTGGGAAAAGAGCATACATGATCTGACAAAGTATATATTATGTGACAGGCAATTTGTCTCTATGATGAGAGTATGTGAAGCAACATTGTGGAATAGTCTCTGTGCTTCAAAGTCTAAGATAACACAGGGGAAAAACAGTGAAGATCAACCAATCAGATTTCAGCCTGTAGGAATAGAAGCAGCCGAAAGAGAGCTATCTGAACGTTCAAGAACATTCAACAGCTTTGCCTGGTGTCTCTGCTCTGTGCTGTTTGGCTGTTTGCTTCAACCCTCTCCCTCCACCAATCTTACAGTCTCTTCACCTCAGCTTCACTCTAAACCTGTCTCTCTTGCCTTCCTCTCTTCCCTTCCCTTCCCAACAATATCGTCTCACCCTTTACTGTTTTTACCATTTACCCGATTCCCTCTTTAAAAACCCCAACAGTAGCAGAATCTAAATTTGTGGAATTAACATGTGTGCCACCATCACATTAGTCACTCTGTTGTGCAGTATATCCCTTTCTCCACCATGTGTCCATCTTGGCTAATGACATTTTAAGCGCTTCAGAACAGAGTTTGCCTTCTACTCTGGTTTTGTACCATACCTAACACAATAGGGCTACATTCCTGATTTGTTGTTAGGCTCTATAATAATAAATATGATTATTATTATCAATAATAATCATGATTCTGCTAAACACATATAGCATGACACACAAGATATTTAACTGGGCAGAACATGCCATGTGACATGATTTTCAATGGGATTTAGTGCTTCTTTTTAAAATGCATAGACCTGTCATGGTTTGATGAACAGATGCAGAAAAGAGTACTGCACACTTAACTGGTCTTTCTCATGTGCGGCTTCTGTGAATGATGGTTATGGCTTTTGAAATTGGAAGAATGTGTATACAAAGGAACTGGGGACCAGTGGCTGGTGAAAACCCTATACTGCTATTAAGAAAGGCAAAGTGCTACACTGCATTATTTACCTGGCTTTCTGTATGGATCTTTACAGAATTTTAACAATTCCAAACCACTATTTGTACAGTGTTTGCAGGATGTCCTCTGGAAAAATCCCCCCTGTCTCCCATGATAGGGGATGAAAAATGGTACTAAGAAATTAAAAAATAGACCTGGCAGAATAAGGAGAGATATTACTGTCATGAAGAAAGCCTATGAAACCTGAATCTAAACAGTGCGTTCAGCTTCATGTAACATAATTAACAAAGTGAAACTCAATAGCCTTGTTAAAAACTAAAAAATCAATCTGTATTTACCTTATGAACTGTGACACCTGAAAAAAGACAGGACCACCGAATTTCATTGTGCATTACACTAATGAAGGGATGGGCAAATACCAGCCCATGAGTTGAATCTGGTTCTACAGGGTTAGTACCTAGAGAGCTGCCTCTGCTCAAATTACCTACGCTTCCACACGTACCAGTGATTGCAGCTCCCACTGATCACAGATCACCGTTCCTGGGCAAAGGGAGCTGTGGGAAGCAGGGTCCCGACCCAGGCCACTTCTGCTGCTCCCATTGGTCATGAACAGAGATTCATGGTGAATGGGAACTGAAATCTTCCATACCTGTGAAGGAGCAGATAAATATAGCAGCAGTGGCCTTCCAGGAGCTAATCCTAGTGAATTGCCAGCATTTTATTGCACCTCTCCCCTATGGCCCTAAAGCAGTGTAACTTTTTCCACAGTAATGGAATTAATCATTAACTATTTTGGTAAAAAAGAATGCCTCTAGTAATCATGTCAAAATGTGTGTGTCGACCAGGCCTTACTCTAAATAGGGTTGGATGCCATGCTGTGTAAAGAGGTAGCAGCAGCCAGAAGCCCATCTACTTCAAATATAAATAGTTCTAACTTGTATCCTGACGTCATAGCCACGTCATGGGCAGCCAGACACAACACTTCAACTTGAAAGCGTGGCCATGGCATGAGCACTGGGACAGAGATCTCCCAGAGCTCTATGTCAACCACCTCAAGAGAGGAGTAGCTAATTGTGCTGGGAGCGTGGCTCCCAGTGCTGTAGCCTGGTTCACACTGGTGCTTTATAGCACTATAACTTGCTGTGCGTGGGGGTGGTTTTTTCATATCCCCGAGCCAGAAAGTTACAGTGCCATAAAGTGCCGGTGTAGACTTAGCCTTAGTATTAGAGGCGGAGGACGCAGTCATGAGTTAAGTCATCTGGGTCTGTGTATTGGCAGATCAAAAGCAGGTAACAAACTGGAGATAAGAACTCTTAGGTCAGGATATTAGGGAGATAGAAGCAAGAAAGAAACTGGAGGTCAGGACCCCAAGTCTGATGCCAGGAGTCAAACTGGACAGGATACTAGAGCAAGGGGGGAAACACAGTTGTCTTCCCTCTCAATGAGATTGATGAAAACAGAAAAGACAGTGTAAGTTTATCATCAAGGGCAAAATTCAGCCCTGCAGAGAAAGCCTGCACACAGTCCATATACCACCAAAGCCCACTTTAATCCTCAAAATTAGAGCTTACGTAGTGCATGGGTCTTTTGTTGGGTTTCTGCACAGGGGTGAATTTCACCTTAAAGAACCCTTATACGTGATCTTCTCCTAAATGTTATAGACAAATAGAGAAAAGGGTAGAGAGTTGCATGAATAATGACAATATCCATGATTATTTTAGATAGCAAATAGAAATATAGAAAGGAAATGAAAATATAGAAGGGCTATAAACCCTCGTGTTTCAGAACATAACTCAACATCTAATTAATGGGACAAAGAAACAACTTTCCATATGTACAGCTTCCATGATTTTCCACCTTGGGTTTTCTTATACATAAGGAAGCATCTGTTATTAGCCATGTCAGAAATGGACACTGCTTATAATGACACTGTCATTTTTTTTCCACAGTAGTCCCTAGAATCACTGTTTGAAGATACCCAAAGGTATCTACAGTACACAATATTCCCTCTTCCCCCAATACAAAAGTCCCCTCTTTCTTATCCAGGGTTTAAAATTTTGAAGATACTTTCTGAAGGTGGCATCAGTTAGGCCAAACAATTCATTTAAATTATATGTGTCCTAGAATAGCAAATGAATTGAGAGAGAAAGATGAAAGATGAGAAAGGCAGGTTGAAACACAAAAGAACACTTTCAACATGGGCTGGTAATGTGAATACTCAACCATTAACATGATCCCTGAGTGCCTTCAAAATATGCAGCTTTCCAGACTATCATGCATGAATGTTGATATTTTAATTGCGATCATAACTAGGGAACCGCCAGTTATGACACCATTTCTGAAACAATTTATTTCTGGGAGTGATGTCATTTCCTCACCTTGGGTATGTCTACACTACAAAGTTAGTTCGAACTAACGGACGTTAGTTCGAACTAACTTTAATAGGTGCTACACTAGCGCTCCGCTAGTTCGAATTTGAATCGAACTAGTGGAGCGCTTAGTTCGAACTAGGTAAACCTCATTTTACGAGGACTAACGCCTAGTTCGAACTAGCTAGTTCGAACTAAGGGCTGTGTAGCCCTTTAGTTCGAACTAGTGGGAGGCTAGCCCTTCCCAGGTTCCCCCTGGTGGCCTCTCTGGGCACAACCAGGAAAACTCTTCTCCTCTCCCCCAGCCCCGGGCCCTTAAAGGGGTAGACTCTGGCCAGACGGCACTGGAGTCAGCCAGCCCTGCCAGGAGTCTCTGCCCCGAACCAGTGGCCCCACCATGAGCCAGGCAGCCAGTGCGAGTGACACGTCCCCTGCCCAGTCCCCCAGCACCCAGGGGCCAGCCAGGGGCCGTAGATGGCGCGCGGCCTCCTGGACTAGTGCGGAGGTCATGGACCTCATTGAGGTTTGGGGGCAGGCCCCCAACGTCCATGATCTCCGCACTAGGAGGAGGAATGCGGCCGTCTATGGGCGCATAGCGGCCGCCATGGCCACCAGGGGACACAGGCGCACCCAGGAGCAGGTGCGCATTAAAATTAAAAAGCTGCGCCAGGCGTACGCCAGGGCCACAAGAGGCGGCGCCACTGCAGGGGCTGCCACCTGCCCCTACTTCACTGCCCTCCACCAAGTCTTGGGGGGCAGGGCGGTCCGTGCCAGCCCGGGGGACATTGAGCCGGGACCAGAGGGCCCTGACCTGGGCACACCGGAAGGGTCACCGCCAGCAGCGTCGTCCAGGGAGACTGTACCAGGTAAGTAGTTTGAATTAAGTAGTTCGGGGGGGGAGGTGGCAGGGAGACCAGGGACCGCGCGCATAGGCCATGCCTTCCACGGATCATGCAGACACCTGTGCACGTGCGAGCACGTGCCATGCCACCCTTGGACAGGTGGCTCCAGCTGCGTGACACCCAGGGGCCATTGCCCAATAGGCACATGCTTGTGCAAAGAGACGTGACATGCTCCCGACCCCGGGGCAGGACCCAGCAGGATGATTTCCCTTCACATGTCCCCTCTACACGGAGGCAGGGGACATCTCCCCTTTCCCCCCACCGCCCCGGCCACACTATACATGGCACAGGGACATGGGTGCGGTCTTGGGGCAGCTTCCAGTCCCGGGGAGAGCCAGACATCCTGACCATGGCCTCTGTACAAGCACAGCGGCTGTGACGGTGCAGGACATGGTCACCCTCACGTTGCGGAGTTGGGGAGGGGGCTGGGCATCATCCTCTGCGTCCCCAGGGAGAACTGACCCCTTCTCTTCTTTCTCTACAGCTGCACCAGCTGCTCGTGCCGGGCACACCACCCCGCCCGGGACATGCTCCCGCACCCGCGGCCTGCTCCGGACTGCCAGCACGGAGCAGGAATACTGGGACCAGCACCTTGGGGCCCTGCAAGCCGTGCACCGCACACTACAGTCGTGGATGCAGGAAGACCTGCAGGTCCGCCACGAGCTGCTGTCTGAGCTCCGAGGGCTGAGCACCAACCTGCAGCTCCTGCTGCAGAGCATGGTGCCCCGTGCTGATCCTGCACCAGCTGTCCCCCCAACTGCTGTCCCTCCTCCCACTCCTGCTCCCCCTCCCACCTCTCCCTCCTCAACCCCCACAACCTCTTCCTCAATGTCCACACCCCCCACCTCAACCTCCGCACCCTCCACCCCATCCCCCCGGGGACGCCGAGGCCCCCTCCCTCGCTGTACTGGGAGGCGGTCGGCCCGGCGAGACCCCCACCCCTGATCCTTCAGTTTCCCCACCCCCTCCTTTCCCTTGCTTCCCCCTTTCAGCTCCCTCCTCCCAGTTTTCCCCCTCCCCTCTCCCAGCCTCTCTCTTCCCCTCTCCCACCTCCTTTTCCCAGTTTCCCCGAGTTTTGTTAAATAAACAGAGTTTCTATTTTTGAACACATGTGTCCTTTATTTTGTACATCAATAAGAAGGGGGGCTAGGGAAGGGTAAGTGGAAGGAGGTGAGGGAGGAATGGGGCACGAGCCCCCGATGGGGAGGACTGAGCTGGCTCTGTGGGCTTCTGGGGGTGGAAGCTCTCCTGCAGCCCCCCGATTGTCCCCTCTCCCCAGATGGCAGCATGCGGCAAGTGCAGCCGGTCTGATGGCCGAGTGGTGTGATGTGCCCAGTGTGGGTACTTCAGGCACTCCAAGCCAGGACTGGTTTGTAAGCGGGGCACCCCTGAGAACTGTCTGTCCGGGGTGGGGGTCGGGACCCTTTAAGCGCAGCCCTCGGCTAGCCTGAGACAACATCTCCACGCTCTAAGTCCTCCTCTGATGCCCTGCCGGCACTGCTTCCGGCCATCCTTAAGCCCTGTTCAGAGTCCACTCAATGTGGACTTGCTAGTTCGAATTAGCAAAACGCTAATTCGAACTAGTTTTTAGTTCTAGATGCGTTAGTTCGAACTAGCTTAGTTTGAATTAACTAATTCGAACTAAGTTAGTTCGAACTAGCGCTGTAGTGTAGACGTACCCCTTGATATTTATAACTCTATACACATGAGGGCTAAGGAAGGATGTTTTTTGTGAATCAATCAGAGAACTATGAGTTAGGGATGTGTACACTGCAAGTTTCTTTTGGAATAAGCTTTTCCAGAAGAGATCTTCCGGAAAAGCTTATTTCGAAATAGAGCATCTATTAACAAAAAGTGCAACAAAATAGCAATGTGCTATTTCAAAAGATGGCGTCCACACTGATTGGACACTATCTGTCATTTAAGGCCACGCAGAAACAATTCAGGCAGGGTATTAGGTCAGCAGTTGCTTCTGGATGCTGCTGCCTAAGTCAATCTGAGATGTGTGCTTAAAGGGATCCCTCTGGACAGCCGTTTCTCAGGCTCCCTACCTCTCTGAGGGACAGCAAAGCATTTCCTCTGTATGATTTGGCTGTCCGGTGTTTGGACACCATAGCACACCCTGACATGGAGCCGGAGCTGCCTCTGGGCATGCAATGGCCTCTCACTGCCATGCTGCATTTTCTGCAGACTGTTTTCATGGCGCTGCATGAGCTCAATTCTGAGCTCATCGTTGAGAACCTCTGCCTGTGTGTAGGAGCAAGGCCCTTGCAACTATACCCCATGGTGGAGAGATGGGTCTGGTGGCTGGACACCAGTTCTGACTGGTGGGATTGGCTGGTAATGGAGTGGTGGGACAACCAGCAATGGCTGTAAAACTTCATAGAATCATAGGGCTGGAAGAGACCTTCTGCACGAGGAAGGAAACATTCTTGGAGCTGTGTGCCTGGCTCGCCCCTGCCCTCCAATGATGGGACACCGAGATGCAACCCACCATTCCCCTGGTTAAGCGGGTCGCCATCGCTGTCCGGAAGCTGTCCATGCCAGACAGTTACCGGTCCATGGGCAACCAGTTTGGCATGAGAAATTCAACCATGGGGCCCTCCTCATACAGGTATGACACTCTCAGGCTGCAGTACCTGGGGGGTACTGGAAAGGGGGATCCAAGGGAAAGGGGGGGGTTGGGAGTGTGAGGGGTGGGCTCAGGTGGTGGGGGGAAGCCCTGTCCCTGGGGGGTTCTGCAGTCCTGCCCTCACACAGCCCTGCAGTGGGGGGGGGGGGGAGGGCAGTTTCATAGGGAGTGGCTCCTGGGGTGTTTGTGGGGGGAGAGGGCTCAGAGACTTCTGTTTTGTTTCTTTGTCTCCTGTAGGTGGTGAGAGCCATAAACACCATCCTGCCGCAGAGGGTCATCTGCCCGAAAGACCTGGACTCCATCATCCAGCTGCCCTGGGCTTCCCTAATTGCGGGGGGGGGGGGTTATAAATTGACCCCACATCATGCCCCAATCACCAGGCAGCACAGTAAATTGGAAGTGATACTTTTCAATGGTCCTGCAGGCCCTGGTTGACAGACATTTTTGTTGTCTGGTTGGGAAAGGCACACAACGCCCGCATCTTCCACAACTCCAGCCTGTAGCAGAGGCTGGAAGCTGGTACTTTCTTCCTTGATCAGAGCATCAGGGTCGGGGATGTTGAGATGCCACTGTGTATCATGGGGAACATGGCCTATCCCCTAATGCTGTGGCTGATGAAGCCATACACTGTCCATCTGGACCCAAGCAAGGACTGGTTTAATGGCCTCCTGGGAAGGGCCTCACCCACCTCGATGTGGGGAAACACAACATCCCCCAGGTGATCTCTGCTTGTTGTGTTCTCCACAACATCATGGAGAGGAAGGGGGAAGCCTTCCTTCTGGGGTGGGGGGCAGAGGCTGGCCAGGATGGATGGATGGGCATTCAAGCAGCCGTGTACAGCTGCCATCCAACAGGTCCATCAGATGGAGGTGTGCATCTGGTAGGCCCTTAGGGAAAGTTTCTCAGAAGGACCCCAGTAACTCTCCCCAGAGGAACTAGGGGCCTGTGACTTGACCCTCTCTGCCTTTCCCACAACAACCCCTCCCTTTCCCCCTACACCCCTCTTTCCCTGCAGACACAATAAAAAAACCTGATTGGTTTAAAAAAAATCTGTTTGGTTTTTTTATTTGGGATAGAAGTAACTGGGGAAGAGGGGGCCTGAAAACCTTGGAGCGGGGAGGAGAGGCTCAGAGCTGGGGTAGAGACTGGACTGTGGCTCAGGTGCTTCTTCCGCCTTGTGTTTGGGGACCTCGGTGACCTTAGGGTAGGTGGATGGGAGTCCTGAGATGATGGGGTAAAGGCAAGAGGGAGGCCTAGAGCAGTGTCAGACATGGGAGGGGGAGCAGGGACAGGATCAGGGACTGGGATTGGTGCCAGGTATGTCATCCTCTGGACGGTCGCACACATGTTGTGGCCCTGTTGCAGCAGCATGGTCCACATCTGGGTCTGCTGCTATGTGTCATCCCAGACCTTCTGGGCCAATGTCTGCTGCATGTCCCAGAGGACTGATGTGTGGTCCCTCATAAGGTCTTCCTGGATCCTCCTGCGCTTGTATCTCTCCCAGGGTCGGGCGGCTGGCTCATCTGCAGTTGATCGCTCCGCAGTCATGGCTGGTCCAGCTGGGGAGAATAAAGAGAGGTGCTTAGTCATCCCTGGAGACACTGTTCCTGAGGCCTTGCCCCCCTCAGTGACCCAAGAGTCCCCGGGTCAGAAGACGATGATGTCCTGGGACCAAGGCCATGTGTGGGCCCTGCCTTATAGGGGACCAGAGATCCCTAGGGGATTATGCGTTCTCCTTCTTCCCCGTCCTATGGACAAGCAGGGAAGGGAAATGGCTGGCCACACTGGAATCCAATGGCCAGGAGAGGGATCTTGAGGTGCCTGAGCTGAACACACACCTGCACCTGGCAGCGTTGTCCCTGGGATCGGGTGGTGCCCGAGCATGCAGGCATGCCCGTGTGTGGTATGCCACACTCTTGAGTCTGCGTGTGTGTGTCCCTGTCCCCAGCCTCCTTCCAGCAGTGGCTCGTGGTGGGAGGGCATCTCCACCCAGAGGTCAGAAGTGTGGGTGGCCTCCCCAGAGCCTGTGAGCAAGAGCTAAGGGGTGCTCTGGGGTTGCGTGGCACAGACTGGTGCTGCACATGCATCCACATGCACGGAACACAGAGCAATGGCCAGGCCGAGAAGGCCAAGTGATGATCTCACCTCAGCCCCTCAGCACCCGTCATCCCCGCACTGGGTATGTGAAAAGCCAAGATCACTCACCTGATGATCTCTCCCTAGCCTCAGAGGATGCCAGGGAGACATCCAGGACCTGGGGTACCAGCTCCAAAGTGAGCATGGTGACGGTGCTGGCCTTTTCCTCCTCCTTCTCTTCTTCATCCTCCTGGGCTGGGATCCCCGGGTGGGAGACGATGGGTGTTTCCAGCCCTGAGTCCGGGGGCTGTGTGTGTGTGTGTGGCAGGGCTGTCTTCCGGGTATGGGGGCCTCACTTACTCGGTCTGGTGCCAGGCAAGATGGCAAATCCTGCCCTGCTGGATACTCTGTTGGTGTTATGACTTCCCCTAGTGGTCACTCTACAGTATAGCACATCCCTGTGAGCTTACTGCCCCCAGTGGCCACTGAGAATATAGTCCCTCTGATCAGCCCCTCCCTTTCCATTTTACGGAAGCAATCCCATTCCTGGCACTTCTGAATACCATGGCATGACCAAACCCTGACTGTGCTTTAATTGAGGAGAAGGGGAAATACTAAATTTGGTGGCCCCAGCTCTTACCATTTAGGAGGAGTCCTTGACTCACAGAGGGACAGACAGACAGATTCATATTTCTCAAATATGTAGATAGATTATAATACTGTTCAGAAGTCTTCATCACAATTGGTATTCTTTCATGCTAGATGCTGTAGAGAGACACATGAAAAAACAGCTTCTATTTGATCCTTTTATGCAAAATTGAGTCAGTTAAATGTCAAGGATCCTCAAAGTATTATCTCGCTGATTTTTGATATGATGATATGTTTGTATTATATAGATGATTGTTACTTGTTCTGTCAATGCAATTTAACTTGATTTTTAAAAAGAAAAGTCCAATAAAATTCTGTGCAGCAAAAGTGATTACAAGTGTCTAGGAATTCATCTTATTTTTGGTGACTTTGTTTCTGAAGTACATTTGACAAAAGAAACAAGCTCAAAAGCAGGAGAATGTGGTTTGCTTTGCTACAGAGATTTAGACAAGAGACTGAATAGGTCAGAAACATGATTAATGGGTATGACCTCAGTTTTCACCTTGAGCGTCAAACTGTCTTTTATTTCCCATTATTTCTGGTGAAAGTCAAAAGCAAAACACAGAAGACACATCAAGCAGACATTTTAAAGATATATAAAACAATTCCCTTGAGAGCTCAATCCTACTAAGACATTACTATTTTACTTGAGTTATGTCCAGGAAAAGGAAAATTAATAGTTTAGAAAATTTTCAGTTTAGAAAAAAGGAGACTGAGGAGGGATATGATATAGGTCTATAAAATCATGAGTGGTGTGGAGAAGGCTGATAAAGAAAAGTTATTTATTAGTTCCCTAAATAGAAGAACGAGAGGTCACCAAATGAAATTAATGGGTAGCAGGTTTAAAACGAATAAAAGAAAGTTCTTCTTCACACAGCGTGTAGTCAACCTGTGGAACTCTTTGCCAGAGGAGGCTGTGAAGGCTAGGACTATAATAGAGTTTAAAGAGAAGCTAGATAATTTCATGGAGGTTAGGTCCATAAAAGGCTATTAGCCAGGGGATAAAATGGTGTCCTTGGCCTCTGTTTGTCAGAGGCTGGAAAAAGATGGCAGGAGACAAATCGCTTCACCATTGTCTTCGGTCCACCCTCTCTGGGGCACCTGGTGCTGGCCACTGTCGGTAGACAGGATACTGGGCTAGAAGGACCTTTGGTCTGACCCAGTATGGCCATTCTTATGTTCTTATGTTAATAGTCTTTTTTATTTCTCAAAACTACAGTTCTTAAAAATACAGAGAAAAGATACTTCACTAAGGATGGTATAACCTGTCTGCCAGATGTTGTTAGCAGCTACAAGGGCAAGATTCAATCTCAATGGGTAGTTATCAATGGTTCAATGTCTGGCTAGTGGTTGGTATCAAGCGGTGCCCCAAGAGTTGGCATTGGACCAGTTTTGTTCAATGTCTGTATTAATGATTTAGATGAGGGGATGGATTGATCACTCAGCAAGTTCACAGGTTACACTAAGCTAGGGGGAGAGGTAGATACATGGGAGGGTAGGGATAAGGTCCAGAGTGACTTAGACGAATTGGAGGTTTGGGCCAAAAAAATCTGATGAGGTTCAACAAGGACACATGCAGAGTCCTACACTTGGGACTGAAGAATCCCAAGCACTTTTACAGGCTGGAGACTGACTGGGTAAGCAGCAGTTCAACAGACAAGGACCTGGGGATTACAGTGGATCAGAACCTGGATATGAGTCAACAGTGCGCCCTTGTAGCCAAGAAGGCTAATGGCATATTAGGCTGCATTAGGAGGAGTATTGCCAGCAGATCTAGAGAAATGATTATTCCCCTTTATTTGGCACTGGTGAGGCCACATCTGGAGTACTGAGTTCAATTCGCCCCCCCCCCCCAATTGCAAAAAGGGTGTGGATGCATTGGAGAAAGTGCAACGGAGGACAACAAAAATGATTAGGGGGCTGGAGCATGTGATTTATAAGGAAAGGCTGAGGGATTTGGGCTTATTTAGTCTACAGAAGAGAAGAATGAGGGAGGATTTGATAGCAGACTTCAACTACCTGAAGAGGGGGTTCCAAAGAGGATAGAGGGAGGCTGTTCTCAGTAGTGACAAATGACAGAAAGAGGAACAATGGTCTCAAGTTTCAGTGGGGGAGGTCTAGGTTGGATATTAGGAAAAACTATTTACTAGGAGAATGGTGAGGCACTAGAATGGGTTACCTAGGGAGGTGGTGGAATCTCCATCCCTAGAGGTTTTAAGTCCTGGCTTGATAAAGCCCTGGCCGGGATGATGTAGTTGGGGTTGAACCTGCTTTTAGGAGGGGGTTGGACTTGATAACCTCCTGAGGTGTCTTCCAACTCTATGGGTGTGTCTAGACTACATGCCTCCTTCGACGGAGGCATGTCGATTAGCCAGATCGGAAGAGGGAAATGAAGCCGCGATTAAAATAATCGCGGCTTCATTTAAATTTAAATGGCTGCCCCGATCTGCCTATCAGCTGTTTGTCGGCAGATTAGGGCAGTCTGGACGCGATGCGCCGACAAAGAAGCCTTTCTTCATCGGCACAGGTAAGCCTCGTGAAACCAGGTTTACCTGTGCCGATGAAGAAAGGCTTCTTTGTCGGCACATCCCGTCCAGACTGCCCCGATCTGCTGACAAACAGCTGATCGGCAGATCGGGGCAGCCATTTAAATTTAAATGAAGCCGCGATTATTTTAATCGCGGCTTCATTTCCCTCTTCCGATCTGGCTAATCTACATGCCTCCGTCGAAGGAGGCATGTAGTCTAGACACACCCTATGATTCTATGATTCCAGGGTTCCCTCTTCAAACTGAGCATTGGCTCAAGCCCTCACTCAGAATTACTAAATATTTTTTCTGGACACCCGTAGTGGACAATATTTTCCCACCCTCAAGCACTCTGTGTATGGAACAATTAAAATTATTAGTGGGACTGGGCACACAGCATCAACTTGGGAAAAGACAGCAATAATACATCTTAATGCAGAGCTGGAGCACCTCTGACATGCCAGCCACATATAGATTGTCAGGGTAAGCCACTGGCAGGTGCCATACACTTGGTTTACCTGAGCATCTTCAGATACAATCACCACTTCCTGCAGCTCCCATTGGCTGGGAAGGGTGAGCCAGGGCCAATGGGAGCTATAAGCAGCTGTGCCTGCAGGCTGTGAGGTAAACAAAACATCTGGTGGCCCACCAGTAGCTAACACGGGCAAACTACGTCTAGACTATGGACTGGAAGTTCCCCACCCTTGTCTTAATGAATGATCAGCAAAACACTCCCCATAGTAGCTTTGGCAATCGTTCTTTAATACAGTTTCCCACCTGGCAGTGTGAATATCAAATAGTTTACTGTGTTACTTTCCTCTTTCTCAACTCCCCTCACGGTTTGTATCACTGGATAGTGTAGTTCTGCCGTGCATTTGGTCAACGCTATCTCCAGTTCTTTGAAAAGTGATGCCTGGTCCTTCTCCTGAGACTCCACTGCCTAACCCACCTGGATTTCAGTTTTATTTAATGGCTGGGTGGGAGGAGCTGCAATGGAATTCACTCAGTTCTGCTGCCATCCTCTGCAGTTTCAGGGAACCGCCTTCTCTGTGTTGAACCCCACCAATAAGACACTTCCGTGCTCCCACCACAATGTCCTTTACAACAGCTCTCACAATGAAGTTTTCAGTCTGCATCCTTTCTCACAACCAACCTTTGCAACAGCTACAGTGGTGGGAAACCAGCAAAGTCTGCAGCAGCATGCTTGCTGAGGGGACCACTTGGCATCATAAATTCAAAGCCCTTTCTTACCTCTCCTCTTTCAGCACAGTTCCACTAATCAGCCAGTTCTGAGCTTGTGTTTACAGTTACTCCCAAAGGGTCAATAGAAGAATTCAGTACAGAAAGGTTATGCAGATGAAGCGCTCTCCCTTGCCATATTTCCCCAGCTCGCCAAGAACTTGGCAGAGACCAACTTCCTCACTGGAGTGTTTCTCCATTTTCTAATTATAGGTAATAGCTTATGCAAATGAAGCAGCTCTGTGACTCTTTTTTCTTCTGATCACCAACCCATTGGAGTTGAGAGCTCCTTACCCTCTAGAGAGGAAGCCCACAGGGCTTACACCAGAATCTGTTTTACTCCATTGTGTTTGTTTTTGGACATGCACATTTTCATGGTTATAGACACATGTATGCTGTAGTAGAAAGAGATCCTGAGACATAAGCCTTTGTATCAGAGGCCTGGTGTTAGGTAGGACCTGCTCACAGGATCCGGGAAGACCAGAGCCAATATTGCGGAAATACGCATTGCTAAAAAATGCTCTAAGTACAGAGTACTCATGCAAACACAAATCATATCAAGTATGGTACAAAAAACATTCATTAAGAATAACAGAAACACACCAACCTCTTTCTAAAAGATAAGGTCAGGATGACAGTACATAACTTGTTTATATCAGGCTATAAAAATGTATCTCAGAGGAAGTATCTTTGGCCAGCCTAGGAGCAGTGGAAAGTCCCACCATAGATGACTGACAAATTCCCCAAAAGTGTCATGTTGAGTTATTGCTAAGGCTGTGGGTTTGTCACTGAGGCCATGGATTCTGTGACTCTCTATGACCTCCATTTCTTCTGCAGCAGTCAGTGCAGCTGGCAAAGGGCTGCCTGAGCAGCTTGGCAAGTGTTGGGGCACTCTTGGGCCACAAAGCCCCGCACCAATGCAGCAATAGGAATTTGGTTGTGGGAGGGGTCTCAGGGTTGGGGCACAGGAGGAGGTGAGGGCTCTGGTCGGTCCGTAACTCCCTGGAAGTGGCAACATGTGCTTCTCTCAGCTCCTAGCTCCACCAGGTCATGGACACAGTTCCCAGCCAATGGAAGCTGTGGCGCTGTTGCTGGGGGCTGGGTCAGAAAACAGAGCCAGGAGCTGAGGGAGGGACATGTTACTGCTTCTGGAGAGCCACAAGGAGCAGAGTATGGATCCTGCTGACCCCTCCCACAAACATCTGCCACATTTCCCAGGCCATCCCCCATGAGCACCCATTGCACCTCTGGGTCACCTTCCCCAAAGATTTAGTCAGGGTAGATAGTACAAGTCATGGACAGGTCACAGTCCATGAATTTTTGTTTATTGCCTGTGACCTGTCCATGACATTTACTAAATATACTTGTGACTAAAACATAGCCTGAGTGATTCTTATTACAAAAGTGTTGACAGTGTGCTTGGCACTAGCAGAAGTGTTTCCTTCCCCAAGGAGCCTAGATTAGGAGCAGACAACTCAGAATATACTAAGATTCTCAAGGGAACTTTCTAAAATAGTTTTTAGATGACGGGTTTTTGACTGTCACGTGTTAGTATCTTTGGCTTTCCAGAACAAACATAACTGTCTAATGTGGAATGACAAGGCAGGAGAACAGGATTATTTTATGAGTATAGATAGTATAGATTATTTTATGAGTATAGACTTCTCTATGGTGCCTTGCCAGTGAACTTGAACCCGAACCCCACGGACCATCCCTAATGGTGTGAAAGCAGCGTGTCCTCATACATAGTCCTTAATCTCTACTGAGAATGCTAACAAAAGTCTAACTAATTGCAATGGCTTTTGTGATTCAAACACCTATTCCACTGGAAATGGACCAGACACCAAACACATTTAACACAAACGTCTAGGCATGACATTTTAGAAACCACCTATGTGCCTTAGGTACAGAAGCCTTATTCACTTTCTGTAAGACTGGTGCTTCTAAACCATTTAAACATGTTTGAAAATCATACTCCTACACAAAGCATACAGTAAAACAAATCTCACTTGAAGTTGGACTAATGATCTTCCCTGGAGGTGAAAGGATCCCCTAAAATTTAACATTTGCTTCTTTTATTGTGAAGTGTGCTTAGAGCATTCCGACCAGTTCAAATACATTCCTTTAATCTCAAGGGATATGTCTACACTAGCCACAATTTCCGGAAAAGGGATGCAAATCAGGTAAGTCAGGATAGGGAAATCCCCCCGCGGATTTAAATAAACATGTCCGCCGCTTTTTTTCCGGCTTGGGGAAAAGCCGGAAAAAAAGCGTCTAGACTGGTGCGATCCTCCGGAATAAAGCCCTTTTCCGGAGGATCTCTTATTCCTACCTCAGTGTAGACGTAGCCAAGTAGTATAATAACTTATCACTATCTGTGAATTAGGCCAATGAATATGCACATGTTCACTTTGAAAGACAGAAATTGAAAAACATGTACAGCGATAAAATGAACTCATAATATTTCCTTAGATTTTATTACCAAAATTCCAGTTGGATGGGTTAAACAAAGGAGGCAGAAAACCAAAAAACAAATAATAATCATGAAGTATCTTCAGGTGCCAGAATTTGTGTCTTTAAAACAACAGCGTTGAAACAAATGCTGGGTGTTCCTATGTGCAGTGCCGTGATGATAACAACTGACTTGTAATTACAAGTGATTAATCAACAGTTTATAATGGGGAATGGGGAAACTCATGATTAGTTCCTTTTAAATATTAATGATCCTTTTAAAAAATTGTACTATTATGGATGCATCCATATTCAGCTTGTTCTATAAATATTTTACTCTGCCAATGTCCTTCAAATCTCTCCAGTTATACCCTTTGAGGTATACATTAGTTGAATAATATCCATATATCAAGAACAGTAACTATACAACTGGCTAGAAAGCTAATTGTCCCTAAATCAATCAAACCACAGCAAAAGAAAGCAGAAAGAAAAATGTTAATGAAAACTGTAAAGATATATTTGAGAACAAAAAATCCCAAGATGCACAGCTACTGTATAAAACCCCACCAAGAGAAGGAAGCATATAATGACAGTATTGAAGATTAATTCAATTCCAGCAACTCTCCATTAGTTCTACCTGTGATTCACTTAAACCATTACTTACTGATTAAATTGCTTACCATAGCCTCTATAGCTCATTAATATCTAAGAACTAAAAAATCCCCTTTTGGCCCAGTATTTATGTCTATTGTTGGTTATGGAGAAGAGCATTAACTGTTCACATCTGTTTGGGGGCTCTGAGGGTATTGCATGGAAACATCCAGAGTTGCCTGTGTCAGCTTACTCAGGCTTGGGCTGAATACAACTAGAGAGTAGGCAACTGGGCATCACCACTGCAACTTTATAGCCCCTCTGCACAAACCTGACCGGGCTACCTGTGTGTGGTTTGGTGCAGTGTAGACATGCCATGAGGCTGTTTGCCTCTAAAGTTACTAAACTAAGAGCAATGAGTCCACATTTCCATAAACTTTTCCACCCATGTGCAGAATAACATTTTTTGTGTATATGGAGCCATGTGTGAATGGACACCACCAGTAGCAACTAAAAACCTAGCTGTGGGAACTCTGCTAATCAACTGTATGGCATCTGAATTTCTCCTTAGTGGCCAAACAAGTGCACAGCTTCCAGCAGGGGTGAGCACTAATTTTTAAAAGGGGGGGGCACTTCATACATTTCTGAAGTGGCCCTGGGCTGCCTGGAAACTTCTTGTGCTCCCCCCCACAGACCCTGATTGTCCGGGGGATGGGGTGGGGGGAGCGTGTAAAGTATTCCCCCACCCCCGGAGAGAATTGCTAGCTGTTTTAAAACAGCCGGCGGTTCCCTCTAGGTCAGTGTTTCTTACACCGTGTTCCAAAAAATTCTGCTCCCCTGCTCCCTGCAGAGCCCGTAGACAGCTTTCGCTGTGGCTGTCCCTGTCCCACAGGGCCTCCGCTGCTGTTCAGCCTCCTCCTCCTCCATGTGTGCAGGTGGCCGCTTTTACAGTGGCCGCTGCTGCTGGGAGAGGTGAGGGGAGGAGTGGCCGGAGCTGAGGAGCTGCTCCTGGACCTCGGACCTCGGACCTCGGTGTTTTTAAACTGCCACCTGCCACCTCCTCCCCCCTCAGGGCGTGCTCGGGCTCTGCTGTTCTCTCTCCCCTGCGACCCCTCCCCAGCCTGCTGAGGAAGTGGCAGAGTTTAATCTGGTGGGGACTGTCAGGGTTTCTACTCTCTCTCCTCCTCTCCCCCTCCCTGCCAGCGGGAAGCCTGGCCTGGTGCTGCAGCTGTGCTGGGTTCTCCGCTAAATGGGTGGGGGGGAGGGGGAACTGAGCTCTTCACCCTTCCCCCCACCCCCCAGGAACAAGAGCAGGCTTCCTGGAGGCTTTCCCTGCTGCAGCAGGCTGCCAAACCAGGTAAGCGTCCCCCCTCATGTCCAGACCCCGCACCAAACCCCCCCTTACTCCCCTCCCCCTTCCAAGACCCCGCATTCCCAGCTTGCTCTGACACCCTGCCTCAAGTCCCCTCCCGCATCCTCCCTGCTGGCCAGACACCCTGCCTCAAGTCCCCTCCTCTGCCCTGCCTGCTGGCCAGACACCCTTCCCCGAGACTCTCCTCTACCCTCTCTCCTGGCCTTGTGGGTTTTTTTGTTTGTTTTGCTCAAGAAATTTCCCTGGGGGCAGTTTTTTTTTTTTTTTTGCTCTACAAAAAAATCCTTGGTGTCCCCCATAAAAAAATTATTGTTTGGTGTTCTTCAGTCTTAAAAAGATTAAGAAACACTGCTCTAGGTGTTGCAACCAGAGGAAACCTCACATGCCCCCCTGCTCCCAGGCCAATCAGGATCTGGGGGTGGGGTAGTACGCAAAGTCTCTCACCCTCTACCCCCGCTCTACCAGGGGCGCACAGTGGCTAGAGAGAAATGCCAGCTGTTTTAAAATAGCTGGTGTGTCTCTCTAGCCACCGTGTACCTTTGGAGGTGCGGAGGAGACTTTGCGTGCTCCCCTGTCCCCAGGTCTTGATTGGCCTGGAGGCAGGGGATTTACATGGCGGCTGTGGGCCAGATCCACCAGCTTGGCAGGCCACATCTGGCTTATAGGGAACACTGTTCCCAATTATGAATTTTTAGGAACTGTTAATTTGCTTCACTAATTTAAGTAAACTCTGAACATATTCTACAGCTAACCCCAAAGTGCCAGTTTTTAGGTAAAACTTTTAAGTAAAATAATACCAACAATTCATGTTGGAAAATAGACACCATAAAACTAATAGAAGACTGATGAATGATGGATTCTTTCTTGTATCAATGTTTATATTGTGGACTGAAAAAAATACTCACTCTTTAGCAATGATAATTTTTATTCCAATATATTATTATTTTGCTAATTAATCTGTTCAGTATTGCTTAATATACTAAGCACATATAGTAAAATATATAGCCAGCAATTTGCCTGTGCATCTGGTACATTCTTTTCAATATTGCTGCATTCCAAAAATGTTTTGACTGAAAAATGTTGCTAGTGAATAGTACTAGTCAAGTCAAGCAATAATATTTTTAAAACAATTCCTCTCAGAAAGAAAGTTTTCTATTCTCTCATTCATATAGATGTTACATAAGAATATAAAATGGCCATACAGTCCAAATTGGTACATCTGTTAATGGAGACTTCAAATAAAACAATAAATAAAGTTTTAATCTATAGGCTTTAGGGACAATTAAAGACTTCTTCATGTTTTTGATGAGCATAGAACTTAATCAAACCTTCCTCTCTGCTGTTCTCCTGTATCCAATACAAATATATTTTCCAGTAGACAGAAATTTATGTGAGCTATTGTTGCACGTATAATGGTGGAGCACGTCTATATACAGAGTCACTGCACTGCTAACATCTTACTCACTGCTCTGTAAAATGATTTGGAATACTTTGAGTATAAAAAAAACGCTGTGTTGAAAGTAAGTTTCGGTGATACTTGGGTAGAAGAGAGATTTTATTTCTTGCCCATCTTTGCTGTATGCTTTTGTTGTATTTAGGCAATCACCTCACATTCTTTTGTATTCATTTGAGAAAATAATTTTGACATTGAAGAACTGAAAAATAATAAGGTGCCACAGGACTCCTTGTCGCTTTTGCAGATCCAGACTAACACAGCTACCCCTCTGATACTTGAAATATAATAGTGAGGGATGTTGATCTTATACAGTGATTGGTGTGTTGATTCTTTGCCCAAAGTCAATACTTTTATTTAATGCAGTGGTGAAATCAGCAGTGTATTCCTGGGCAAAAATCAATAACTGCTTTACTAGTCTTATTTCGTGAAATTATTATATCTATATATCATCATCTCTGTGTTTATAGAGTTCCAGTTATCATAGGCACTGAATACAAGAACTTATATATCAGCCTTGTCCTAATCTCTTATCCTATGCTGTTGTGATTATGTACCTAAGGTTGTCCATTCCTTTTGAGATGGGAAGGAATGGTGACCTAATTTCCCAGCCAGTATGTTTCATATTAAGAAAAGGCTGTAACTTACCAAATCAAAGGCTGAGAGGGGATATGATTGCACTTCTATAAGTAAACTGTGGGGTAAACATCAAGAAAACAGAAGAACTACTTAAGCTAAAGGAAATTTTTGCACAAGAAGAAATAGGTATAAACTAGCCATGAATAAATCTGAAAATTAGAAGAAGGGGTGAGGTTAGGAAGCAGCCCTCCATTAGAAACAAATGAGCAAACAACCTCACGGCTGTGTCTAGACTGGCCAGTTTTTCCGGAAAATCAGCCGCATTTCCGGAAAAACTTGCCAGCTGTCTACACTGTCCGCTTGAATTTCTGCAAAAGCACTGATTTCCTACTGTGCATGAAATCAGTGCTTCTTGCAGAAATACTCCCCTTCAGGCAAAAGCTTTTGCACAAAAGGGCCAGTGTAGACAGCTCAGATTTGTTTTCCGCAAAAAAGTCCTGATCACGAAAATGGCGATCGGGACTTTTTTGCGGAAAAGCATGTCTAGATTGGCATGGACGCTTTTCCGCAAAAAGTGCTTTTGCGGAAAAGCGTCCATGCCAATCTAGACACTCTGTTCCGAAAATGCTTTTAATGGAAAAGTTTTCCGTTAAAAGCATTTCCGGAAACTCATGCCAATCTAGACGCAGCCAACTAGTCTTAAAATGGAGTCTAATAAATTAATGAATGGTATTATCTGATGACATTGGTTGTGAAAGCAGAGGCCTGGACTTGATGACCCAGGAGATCTCTTCTAATTTCCTAAAATGTTCCTAAAAAGAGATGAGTCCACAGACGAGCTGAACTGAATCCGAGTCCTTAGATAGCTGCCCTTCTCTAAAACCATCCAGTCTTAATCTCTTGGTTAACATCATTCTCAGCACTGACAGCTTCACCACACTTGTCAATTGAAACACTAAACAATTCAAGATTCAGATCCACAGCTGGCTTAAAGTGGCCTCCAAACCATATATATATAATTATTTAAAAAATTAACATATTTCAGTTCCAAAACACATGAGGCCAGATCCTCAGTGGTATATATGGGCCTGTCTGCCTCTTTACTAGCTTAACTCCGCCATTTAGATGTCCCTTTCAGTTTCAAAACCGCTGCTCAGCTGACACTTAACCCTTTAGGTGCCTAACTCCACTAAGTTCTTAAGTTTCCACCTACCAACATTCACAAATCTGCCCATGCCCTGACACCACTCCCTAGCTAAATGATAACTCACAGGCCTCATTCAAGCTGAAGCCCTAGAGGCCTCAAAGTGAGATTCTCAAACTAGGAGGGGGAAAGTTTATCTCACCAGCAGGGTATGATCCTGTAGGCATGTTTAAATTATGCCTAAGACCTGATAGCTGCCAGTCCTTGCATCTGGAGAGCAAACAATCAGATGTAGGCCACCAGATATGTTGATGATCAGCTCAACACCCACACAGAGACAGCTACAGACACGGGAACCGAGGGTGAGCATGAGAGAAGTATCAGGCATGAACAGCAGAGAAACTTTTTGGCTGCTTGTGGTTAGCTAACTAAGTAGCTGACCTGGTCTGCGTCCCTTCACCCAGAGAGAGTTCATGGTAGAGAAATGGGAGTAGCTGGAGGTGCCAACATCTGCTCTGTCAACAAGTGCAACATGTGCCTATACCTCTCTTCTCTCTGATCATCTGCACCACACTCCTTAGCATTTCACTCTTGGCTAGTTAGGTAGCCTCTCATTCAGCTTGCTGCTTTCTGAATATTATTTTTCTTAGGTGCCTAACTCTTCTCATGCATTTTATGAGGAACCTAACTTGGGGCTAATGATACCAGTGGGTAGCTGGAAACTTAGAGGTTAGGCATTGCAAAGCTGAGTGGAGCTAAGAACCTTGAGGATCTGATCTGTAGCTAATAGGAAAAATACAGAGATATTTGCTTAACTACTACAGGGAAATGATAAACAGTTACACATTAGAATCCATTCATTGATTCACACTCATAGATAAATTCATTTAGGCTAGTAACTAATATTTAAAGTTCAGTTCTCTCAGAAGTGACTATACAAATGACATTTAGTTTTGCTCAGTGACTTTGCTATTGACTTCTAATGGGAACACATTTGACATGTAGCTTTCCTAATTGCTAGCTCTGAAAACTCAACCAAGCTCTGAAAACTCTGAAAGTCAAGCCAGGTTCTTGCCTTATCATCCATCTTTAAGTTCTCAAGCCTTTACCTTCACTTACTCCTGTAAAAATAATGTTGTAAATGGGTTTGAGCAAGAATGTGTGCCTGGAATTTACTGAATAATTGAGTGATGATACACAAAAAAGAACAGAATCTATCTTGCTCTCTCTTCCCTATGTCGACTCTTTATTGATAGATATAAGGTTTTATTGTTTTGTCCTCCCATTAGATCTAAAGTCAACAGATCTGTTGTGTAAGCAGGTACCATTTTTCCAGGCTAGAACTATACTTAAAATGAAGAAGGATTGTACCCGTATCTGTCTATATTTGAAAATTGTTGCAAAGATGGCTTTCATCTAATATTCTTTCATACTTAAGATTCATATTTTAAGAGGTCAAGATGTTTACTGTATTAAAAACACTAAATTGCTTTGCTGTAATTTACTTTAATAAAACCAGTCCCCTAAAGGATTCATATAGGACATTATGCATACACTAATAAAACAAAATAGCATAAATACATTAAGTGGTTAGCTGAGAAAGATAATGCATAATAAATTATGTTAACAAGTTCATTTTACTTCAGGTCTACTAAAATAAAATGTTCTTGACCTTTTTGAATTATTCCAGTAATTCATTCAATGGAAATTTGTTAAATGCATGGATTACACTTGCCAATAGGCATTTTATCACTGCAATAACTTTGTTTCTTTACATCTCTCAGGTTTTAAATGAATGTAACATACTCAAACATGGAATATTTCAGGATAGCAGATCTTTTTCTTATTTTTGATAACAATGCAAAAGATGTTTATCATGAATCATTCTCAATGGTGCATTTGCAGACAAAAACTTGGCAATTTGTCTATACATAATAACCACAATCCACTTCCAAAATTCACAAACCTTCCATTGAAATGTTAATGGGAGTTTAGAGTAGAAATTTCTCATCAGTCCAGGAGGATTTTTGGAATATAGTTGATAAATGAAACTATGGTGTCTTTGTTTTGTGTGGAGTGTACCCTCCTAGGGTATGGTAGATAGCACAGCAAACACCAAAGGCATGACCACTAGATCCAAGCATCCCGTCCTCCTCTGTAGGATAGTGATAGAAATGTAGCCGTGTTAGTCTGGGGTAGCTGAAGCAAAATGCAGGACAATGTAGCACTTTAAAGACTAACAAGATGGTTTATTAGATGATGAGCTTTCGTGGGCCAGACCCACTTCCTCAGATCAAATAGTGGAAGAAAATAGTCACAACCATATATACCAAAGGATACAATTAAAAAATCTGTAGGAGGTGCTGAAAAATCACACTTGTTATTACAGATATAAATCTGAGTGGCTGAAGAAGGGCTGCAAAGCTGTCTAATTTCTTTTCTCAGAGGCTCTGGGATGAAGTCCATCCTTTTATCCAATCTCTGTGTACTAGGCTTATGGTAAGAGGTTAGAGTATGAATTTCAACTTCTACATGTAGAATGGCTTCAGCATCAAGCCTTATTTTTAGCCTCGCCAAGCTTGTGTTCTAATTTCTTATTGTGTAACTTTAAATCATTGACCATTATACTTACTTCTCCACTGATTTGAAAGAGAAATTCTGCTCAGAAGATCATAGAGAAATTATTTTGAAATAATGGAATCATAATTATACTGATATGCATTGTTCTCAGAGAGGTTATATCATACCAAATAGAATTTGCTGTTATAAACTAATACTGTTGATATTACATAAAAACGACCATACTGGATCAGAACAAAGTACCCTGTCTAGTCCAGTATCCTGTCTTCTAACAGTAGCCAATGCCAATGCTCTAGAGGAAATGAACAGAACAGGTCATCATCAAGTGATCCCCATGTTGCCCATTCCCAGCTTCTGACAATTAAAGTCTAGGGACACCATTCCTACCCAACCTGGCTAATAGCCATTAATGAACCTATCCTCCATGAATTTATATAGCTATTTTTGAACCCTCTTAGTGTTTTGACCTTCATAACATCTTCTGGAAAGGAGTTCCACAGGTTGTCTGTGTATTGTGTGAGAACTACTCCTTTTGTTTGTTTTAAATATGCTTCCTATTAGTTTTATTTGGTGATCCCTAGTTCTTATGTTATAAGGAGTAAATAACACTTCCTATTTACTTTTGCCACAGCGGTCATAATTTTATAGATCTCTATCATATGCCCTTTTATTCATCTCTTTTCTAAGCTAAAAAATGAATAGTCTTATTAATCTATCCTCATATGAAAGCTGTTTCATATCCCTGATCATTTTTGTTGCCCTTTTTTGAATCTTTTCCCATTCCAATATATCTTTTTTTTCTGACAGGGGCAAGCAGTATTCAAGATGTGGGCATACCATTAATTTATATACAAGCAATATGATATTTTCTGTCTTATTACCTATCACTTTCCATACAATTCTAAATATTATGTTAACTTGTTTGACTGCTGCTTCACACTGAGTGGATGTTTTCAGAAAACTGTCTACAATGACTCCAAGATCTCTTTTGTGAATAGTAGTTAGAAACCATCATTTTATATGCATAGTTCGGATTATGTTTTCCAATGTTCATTACTCTGAATTTATCAACATTGGATTTTATCTTCATTTTTGCCCTGTTACCAAGTTTTTCAAGATCCTTGTAGCTTTTCACATTTTGCTTTAGACTTAACTATCTTGAGTAGTTTTGTATCATCTTCTAATTTTTCTACCTCTCTCTTTATAACTTTTCCCACACCATTTATGAATATCTTAAATGGAATCGATCCCAGCACTGGAAGATACCACAATTTACCCCTCTCCATTCTGAAAACTGACCATTTATTTGTACATTTCATTTCCTGTCTGTCAACTAGTTACTGATCCACGAGAGCATTTGCCCTGTCTCCATGATAACTTACTTTGGTTGTAGACAACCTCAAAAAATTCTAGTAGATTGCTCAAGCATGATTTCCCTTTACAAAAACCATGCTGAATTCTTCCCATCAAATTATGTTCATTTATGTGTTTGTATAATTCTGTATTTTACTGTAGTTTCAAATAGTCCCACACCTGCCTGTTCTGGATGAGTTTCTTCATTCCTGGAGCCCTTATTTATACAGCTCATGCCGTGTGTAGCCACGGGCAGGTAGTTTGAACTACGGGGCATTTAAAAATGGCGGCGCCCGGGAACATGCAAATGAAGCCCGGGATATTTAAATCCCAGGCTTCATTTACAAGTTCGAATGACTACATTAGTCACCCTAGTTCGAACTAGGGTGGCTAGAATAGCCGTATCCTCTGAGCCTTTCCACAAAGAAGCCCATCACCAGCCCCTGGGGATATTTGCCTCAAGTAGCTGCAGATTGGCTGCAGGCCGTTATGGGCAGCCTCATCAAACCAGCCCCTCCATAAACTTAGCAAGCTCAGTATTGAACCCAGCTATGGTTTCTGACCCCTCTGCTCCGCTTGGAAGGCCTTTCCAGAATTTCAGGCCTCTGATGGTTAGAAATTTTTGTCTAATTTCAAATCTAAATTTTTCATGGCCAGTTTGTTCTGGTGTCAACCCTGGCACTTAACTTAAATATCTCCTCTCCCTCCCTGGTATTTATCCTTCAGACATATTTACAAAGAGCAATCACATCTCCCTTCTGACTTTGCTGAAGGAAAACAAACCAAGGTCTTGAGTCTCCTCTCATAAAGTAGGGTTGGTTTCCTTTTCTCTGATCTAGGCTGTCAAGTTTCATTTCTCTTCTCCAGTGCACTGTCCTCTCTCAATAAAACACCTTCAGGTACGGGATCAGGAACATGCTGGGATCCAGCTCCTCTCGGATGGTGCAGTATTGTCGGAAGCTGGGATACATCTTCTCAGGTGTAAGCCTATATGGGTATGTCTACACTGCCACCCTAGTTCGAACTAGGATGGCTAATGAAGGCATTCGAACTTGCAAACGAAGCCCGGGATTTAAATATCCCGGGCTTCATTTGCATGTTCCAGGCGCCGCCATTTTTAAATGCCCCGTAGTTCGAACTACCTGCCCATGGCTACACGCGGCATGGACTAGGTAGTTTGAATTAAAGCTCCTAATTCGAACTACCATTATTCCTCCTGCAAGGAAGGAAATTCATTTGCAAGTTCGAATGCTTACATTAGCCACTCTAGTTCAAACTGTCACACAGCGATCCCCTGCCCATGAACACAGCACAAAGGCAACATAGATACGAGCTCTCTGTGTTTGTCTGGAGACACCTACAGACACATACGCAGCCCAGGGCCCGAGGAGGACAAACCGGCTCTCTCGGCACAGGAGCAGTACAAGGTGGTGAGCACACTGCAGAAGGAAGGGCTGTGAAGTCCAGGTGTGTGAAGAGCTCATACGAACAGTGAAGTCTGCTCTGAAATCTCCCAGCCTGAGTCACTGTTAGAGACATCTCTCCTGATTTGTAAACCTACAGCTGGGCACATTTCCAGCCCATGCTTAAGTGTCTGCTCTGCACAGTACCAGGTCTCTCAGCCATGCCAACACACATGTGCTGCACAATGCAGACCTTCTGATCTGGCTCTGCCGCCTGCCAGGTGCAAAGGTTGCAGATCTCTTGAGACATCTAGATAGATTTGTGTATAATGCTGGGGAAGAGCTGGTGTTCATGGTAAATGCAGGTACCAACGACATAGGGAAGGGGAGGAGAGAGATCCTGGAGGCCAAATTTAGGTTTCTAGGAAAGAGATTGAAATCCAGGACAATGAAACAATGAACAGTCAAATGAAAGAGTCCCATACAATCACACCAGGAAATAGCAGACAGCTAAATAGTGACAAGTTTTTAAAGTGCTTATATCAAACACTAGAAGTCTAAATAATCAGATGGGGGAACTAAAGTGTCTTGTAATGAATGAGGATATCGATATAACAGGCATCACAGAAACCTGGTGGAATGAAGATAATCAATGGGACACACTGATACCAGGGTACAAAATATATCGGAAGGACAGAATAGGTCATGCTAGTGAGGGAGTGACACTATATGTGAAAGAAAATGTAGAATTAAATGAAGTAAAAAATTTAAATGAATCCTTTGGGACATTGTGCAAAAAAGCTAGAACTACAATAAAAATATCTGTCTTCTAGTGGCTAAACCAGGGATTCAGAATAAACTTTCCTGAAAACTGCTTATCAGTAACAGCGGGAAAACAAGCACAGCCCTCATGTAACTCTAGTGGCAAATTAGCTTCATTTTCTGTGGAAGCGCAATTATAGTTTGATGTGGAACAGATTGGCAGGAGGTGAATCAATGGCATATAAAAAAACCAAGGACACTAGCAGGTTATTTCCCCAGCTAAGGTCATATGCTAATAAGTACTATGAAGGCCAGGATTTTCCTCTTGGCCACTGGATGTGCTGGGCTTGATTCTCTATTAACTTGAATGTACCACTAGTGAGTGTGTGTTAAACTTGTCCCCCCTTCTGCAACCCCATGCTTTATCCACAGAGATATGAATCTTTTATGGCCCAGAGAGATTGCCTTATCTCTTGAGCTCATGTTGTAGCAATTCATGCATTTAGCATGATCCTTGTTGCATCAGGGATGGGGACTGTCACACATGAACTATGTGCTGTCATCTCCAGCTGCGCAAAATGGTTGCTATTTGCTATCATGAGTGGGAGTGAATAAATCTGATTTGGTAGTGTGTTAAACCATTTTGCAAAGGTGCCAGTGTCTACATGAGATGCGAGGCAGAGGGAAATCAGACCTGTACAGGTTGAATCCCATTAGAGTGTGCATAGTGATAGAAATGTAGCCGTGTTAGTCTGGGGTAGCTGAAGCAAAATGCAGGACAATGTAGCACTTTAAAGACTAACAAGATGGTTTATTAGATGATGAGCTTCTGGCCCACGAAAACTCATCATCTAATAAACCATCTTGTTAGTCTTTAAAGTGCTACATTGTCCTGCATTTTGCTAGAGTGTGCATAACTTTTAAATGAGGAATTCTACAGAGACAGTTCACTGCATAAAGATAAGATCCTTTTTAAAATGTCTCTCTCATTAATTCAAGTTACAGTGATAGATACAGGTAGATGGGAAGGTTTCTTTGTTTACTTTCAATACATTCTCCATAGCTTCTGTCCACTGTGCAGGGTCTCTACCATGCTACTCTCTCACCAAACTTTGACCCATGTCTCAGGTCCATCTCAGGTCTCGGCCTCCTTCACCTCACACAGTCTCTAGAGCTCTGGACTGTTCAGTCCCTCCACCACCACTGCCTCCCTCCTCATCCAAAAGTATGTGACTGATTCATTAAAAAAAATATGATAATTTTGTTTTTAGTTAATTTTAGGTAGTAACTGTGATTGACAGCCCTAATATAATGTAAACATTGCAAATTTGTAATAGAGCAGTCCCATCTCTTTACATCATTCCATCCCAGGACTAGAGGCTCAGCTGGTGTAAAACAGAACAGTAGTGTGCATCCTTATAAGCAGACCCTGGGCCTCTTAAGCAAAGTGGGCCAAACTTGCACATTGTACATCCGTTCAAAGCAATTTTAAGAACCTACCAAATTAGGTAGGCAGTGTTCAGCCAGTTTGCACTTAGAGGACACAGATGGAAATGATGCAAGGCAAGCAGACAAAAGATTCATTTCCCATAAATGAATGGCTTTAATTATAATGATTAGAAATGGTCTACACCAGGGCTGCCAATTTCGACTGGCTGTATTCCTAGCAGTTTCTTTACAATACACAATCTTTAATTAAAGATTAATCTATAATTCCTGGAGACTGCAGGTCAATCCTGGAGGACTGGTAACCTTACCCTATATTGAAACCACAGGCCAACACCAACACCTCTGAGGACATTTGGATTCATTTGCACCTGTCCATCCACAATTGCCTCAGTGCTGGCCTTACTATTAGATATCCTTTCACATGCCCTTAGCTCAACTTCCTTTTGGCCACCCACACCTCTTTGCTAGCTACTGTTGACCCCTTGATGGCTCAGTGCTTTTTGTTTCAGTTTATAATGCTGCCAAATTCCTGGTGGATACTCTTTGTGTTACTTAGAAGCATTTAAAACAATTTAACTTAGAATTATTGATCTTTTTCTTGATACTGCAGGAGCGTGTCCCAAACCAAAGCCTCGTTGTATTAGGGTGCTGCACAAATAATAACATAAGAACATAAGAATGGCCATACTAGGTCAGACCAAAGGTCCATCTAGGCCAGTATCTTGTCTGCCGACAGTGGCCAGTACCAGCTACCCCAGAGGGGGTAGACCAAAGACAATGATCAAGTGATTTGTCTCCTGCCATCCTTTGACAAACAGAGGCCAGGGACACCATTCTTTACCCCATGGCTAACAGCCTTTTATGGACCTAACCTCCATGAATGTATCTAGCTCTTTTTAAAACTCTGTTATAGTCCTAGCCTTCACAGCCTCCTCTGGCAAGGAGTTCCACAGGTTGACTGTGCGCTGTATAAAGAAGAACTTTCTTTTATTACTTTTAAACCTGCTACCCTGAACAGCTTGCAGTTCTGATTCAAACAAGAGACAACAGGTGGATGCAGATAAATGAGGAGCTCAAATGAACAATGAAACAATCCTTGTCAGTCTTAGATGACCCACTGACAAACCTATTACAGGCCATTGCTATTAAGATTTCTCTGTTCAAATAATCAAGCCACTGTTAGGAATGTTATCGGCTTTGTGAAGAATAAGGTTCCTCTTGGACAACTGTCTGTGGATTGCTATTTTTGATTGGCTCAGATACCTCACTGCTGGGCATCAGAATTAACCAATAGGCAGAGAGATAGAGTGACGTGACCTATTTTAGAATACAGGCAGTCCCCGGGTTACGTACAAGATAGGGACTGTAGGTTTGTTCTTAAGTTGAATCTGTATGTAAGTCGGAACTGGCATCCAGATTCAGCCGCTGCTGAAACTGACCGCCAGTTCTGACTTACATACAGATTCAACTTAAGAACCCCAAGCTTCCCCAAGTCAGCTGCTGCTGAAACTGATCAGCAGCTGATTCCAGGAAGCCTGGGGCAGAGCAACTCTGCCTCGGGCTTTCTGTAGTCAGCGCTGGTCAGTTTCAGCAGCGGCTGACTTGGGGACGCCTGGGGCAGAGCAGCTGGGGTGCTGCTGGGTTGCTCCAGTAGCACCGCTCCTCGGCGCAGCTGGACCAACCCAGCAGCACCCCAGCTGCTCTGCCCCAGGCGTCCTGATTCAGCCACTGCTGAAACTGACCAGCAGCGGCTGAATCAGGACCTGGGGCAGAGCAGCTGGGGTGCTGCCGGGTTGGTCCAGTAGTGCCCAGAGCGGGCACTGCAGGACCAATCCGCAGCGCACCAGCTGCTCTGCTCCAGGGTCCAAAACAAAAGCCTGGTCTGCTGGGGGGAGAGGGCACACTAGCCGCGCCCCCCCCCCAGCAGACCAGGGACACGGGAGCAGAGCCGCAGTGGCAGCGGGGTGCCGCGCCTCTGAGGCTTTGCTCTGGCAAAGCCTCAGAGGCGCGGGACCCCCCGCGGCTGCGGCTTCAGTCCCGGTGCCTGTGGTCTGCTGGGGACGGTCCCCAGCAGACCACAGGCACCGGGACTGAAGCCGCAGCAGCGGCGGGTTCCCGTGCTTCTGAGGCTTTGCTCTGGCAAAGCCTCAGAAGCGCGGGAACCCGCCCGGTGCCCCTGGTCTGCTGGAGACGGTCTCCAGCAGACCAGGGGCACCGGAGCAGCTTACGAACGGGGCTTTCTCGCCCCGGAGCTCGCAGGTAGCAATCCGCTACCTCGACCTCCGGGGCGAGAAAGCCCTGTTCGTAAGTGCGGATCCGACGTAAGTCGGGTCCACGTAAGTCGGGGACTGCCTGTATGTATTGTACCGTGCTGAGTTATTTTACTGTGTGATACTGTTTGGATTCACCAGTTGTGATTTATCTAGAACAGCGTTTCCCAACCTTTTCCAGATGAGGACCCATTTTGACAATTCAGGAAGACTTGGTGACCCAAGGCAATTCAAAAATGGGGGGAGGAGAGAGAGCAGAGCCACTTAGGGAGACACTTGGAGACCCTTTTGAAATGTAACCGCGACCTATATTTGGGTCCTGACCCATAGGTTGGGAAACCCTGATCTAGAACAACCTAGATGTCAAGTTCAGTTATCATAGAATCACAGAATACTAGAACTAGAAGGGACCTTGACAGGTCATCAAATCCAGTCCCTTGCCCTCACGGCAGGACCAAGCACCATCTAGATCATCCCTGATTGATGCCTTGCTACCTGTCTAATCTAATCAGGCTTCAAAATGTAGAATTAACTGTTAAGTCATTCTGATCCTGGGGGTCACAGCAAGTAATAGTAATTTAAAGCACTAGTGTAAATTTAGGATCAGATATAGGCATTAGGAACAGGGTGAGCTTGTTGTGGGAGTGAATGGCTACAGGAACTATTCCTTTGATCAGTATTTTTCAAGAAGCAAGAACCAGATTAAATCCAACTAATCTCATATTCTGACATCCACATATTTTTACTTATATGCATCTTTTTTTTTGGAAGTGCCAAATTTTTCCTCAAAATCAAAATCAATTAAACTGGCCTAAAATGGCCCCAAATATTTATTATATTAAATGGCTTTGTTTGCATCAGGAAATGCCTCAGCATTACCAAGACGCCAACCTGCAAAACCAAGAATGATTAATTTCATAGGCAAGACGTGAGGAGTACTTATTGGTGTATTGGCTTTAATAAAAGGAAAACTATCAATATCACTTTCTAAATTACATCGGCTGTGTCTCGACTGGCCAGTTTTTCCGGAAAATCAGCCGCTTTTCCGGAAAAACTTGCCAGCTGTCTACACTGGCCACTTGAATTTCTGCAAAAGCACTGACGATCTCATGTAAGATTGTCAGTGTTTTTGCGGAAATACTATGCTGCTCCCATTCGGGCAAAAGTCCTTTTGTGCAAAGCTTTTGTGCAAAAGGGCCAGTGTAAACAGCCCAGATTTGTTTTCCGCACAAAAGCCCCGATCGCGAAAATGGCGATCGGGGCTTTTGTGCAGAAAAGCTCATCTAGATTGGCACAGACGCTTTTCCGCAAAAAGTGCTTTTGCAGAAAAGTGTCCGCGCCAATCTAGACGCTCTGTTCCGAAAATGCTTTTACGGAAAACTTTTCCATTAAAACCATTTCCGGAAAATCATGCCAGTCTAGACGTAGCCATCATGTCTACCCCTGACCTCTTGTTGGAAAAGTGCTTCTAGTGCCCTATGCTGTACTTTTAGTGAGCACTATATTTCTTAAGTTTTGTAAAATGCTAAAGCAGTTTCTTAAATACCATGGGACAGATTTTAAGGAGTAGCTAATGTGAACTACATATAGGTCAGGGAGTGATGTGTTAAGGCAGCTTAAAGCTCAAAAGGCATCATGTGTTAGCCTACCACACACATGGAGAGAATAAACAAAAATATTCCTGACATCATTTTAGGACTGATTTAAGGGCACCTAGGGAGTCTTTTCATCTAGCTGTGACATGCTACACATTTAGCACTGTCGGAAAGGCAGTGTGAATATGAGTTTTTACCTATCTGCAGCTTCCAGTTTAGGAACTCCTGATAGGCTATGTCAACATTACCAAGTTATTTAAATTATTTTGAAATAATAACTCCTGAAATAACTATTTCAAAATAAGCTTATTCCTCTTCACAAGCAGGAGTTATTATTTCAAAATATCAATCCAATTATTACAAAACAACAGGCTTGGTAGTGTGAATGCTCTCTAGTTATATCAAAATAACACACCATTGTAAACATGCCCATAAAGAATAAAGAGAAAACAAATAGAAAAGCGTAGGCCTCAGGGTATGGTAAAGAAAACAAACAAGAAGAAAAGGGAAAGAGAGTCATAGAAAGTAACAAAGGGTGCATCTATATAGCAAGGCTTAGCTCAATTTGCATAACTTATTTCCAGTTATGTCAATTGCATAGCTTATTTTGAAATTGAAATTGGGAGCGTATACACAGAACTTATTTTGAAATAGAGCACTTGTCCTCCGACTTCCCTTACTCCTCGTACAATGAGGGTTACAGGAGTCAGAGTAAGAAGACAATATTTCAACATTATTTGGAAATAACTGCCTGCTGTGTAGATGCAGACTATGTTATTTCAAAATAATGTTGCTGTGTAGATGTACCCTAACTGAATGCACGCAGAAGAGCTTTGTGTAAACTTGAAAGCTTGTCTCTGTCATCAACATATGTTGGTTCAATAAAATATATTTCTTCACCTACCGTGTCTCTTTAAAATAAATTAAAAGACAGTTTCAATATTTTATATTTAAATTACAATAGCAAGAAAAACTGGATTAATTTGAAATATTTATATTGCCCAATGTTTTTTCTCTTTATAATAAATTGAGCCTGAAATGAAATAAGAACCATGACTCAAGATTTGTGGATACTTTTCTGCTTCCTTTTGCACACTGAACCTGGCACGGGAAGGTCCTGGCTATGTATGGATCCGCTGCCTGTGACTGCTGGAAAGAATTGTGTTCATCATGATAGGCTGCTGAGATATCACACTTCAGTGGTCTCCTCCAGGAATCTGTTTATGAAATGTGCATATACATACAGCTTCAGGATACAGTATATACTCATTAATCACACATGCTATGTGGGGACATTTCGGCTACATATACACTACAAGGGTTTTGTGCATAAATGGCCATTTTTGTTCAAAAACCGGTGGAGTGTCCACACCTCAAGCTCATTTTTGTGAAAAAAAAATACAGTAAATCTACAGGACAGAGGGCTTTTTCCAGTAGAGTTATTCCTCTCCCCATGAGAAATAATTCCTTTTTGCGCTATAGCTCTTGCGCAAAAAGGCATGTGTGGATGCTTCACAGGGGTTTCTTGTGCAAAAAGAGCCTACCAGAAAAAGCACAGGTGCTCGGATGGCCATTCTGTGAATGGCTATCAGAGCTTTCTTGAGCAAGAGTGTCCATGGAGTGTAGACGCTCTCTTGTGAACGCACTATTGTGAAATATGTTTTTGCAGAAGACCTCTTCTGCTAAAAGCTTCTTGCGCAAGAACCCTGCTGTGTAGACAAAGCCTTCCAAGAGGGCATACGTGGCTAAAGACAAGGAAAACATTGACCAAAACACTAACCAGACTGATGGTGCTTTAATAGCAGTCTGGCCCACCACTTTAGTCTAAACATTGACGTAGACACACAATAATGAATAAATAACTAGGCAACCTGTTAAAATATAGATGTGCAGTTACACTGTAAAATTAACCACTTTGCTGTGCTAAAAAAACGAACTTGTTCCATGCAATACCACAGGTTTTCACTTTGTGCTTCTCACTGTTTCTAGCACTTCCAAACCACTCATTTATGTCAATGGAATGTATGCCTATAAATCAGGTAAAGTTAGGCTGCCCACACTACGTCTGACATAGTTCAGTTAACAGGACTGGCAGCAATGTTGCTGATGCTGGGTCACGCTGAAAGTCAGGTTATGTGGAACCCGTGTGTGTGTGTGTGTGTGTGTGTGAGAGAGAGAGAGAGAGAGAGAGAGGTGGAGGGTGTCTGCTGCTATGCACTGTTTGAGGATTCTCCAGCTATCTTCAGGTCAGGAAGCAAGCAAGCCTTTGCCATGGAGATGCTGTGGTTTCAACCCTCCCCAACATACATGCTTGCAGTCCATTCTGCCCCACTTTTAAACAAAGTTTAAAAGCAGAGATATTTCAGAACGGTTTCAAATTTCAATGCCTGTCCACTCATGTATCTTCATCTGTCCTACCTGCACATTTTTGTCCAGGATGTTCATCTGTATCAATTTCTGGCCCCATGTTTCTTTGTTATATGGTATAATTTATGATGTTTTCATTATTGTTTATTTGTTGAAATGTATTGGGCTTGGTAGGGTCCTGAGTACCTCAGCAAGGGCATTCTGTGATGTTGGCAGACCAGATTTCAGCTCTTGATGAGGCCTTCAGGCCTCACTGAACACTAACAAATGCATAGCTGGAAATCAGTCTGTCTCATCTCTGTATTGGTATTGTAAAAATAGAGATTCGAATGTTAAGAATGTGATTCGTATTTAGACTGTATGAAATCTTGTATGAAGCTGCAAGCATTTCTCTACTTTATAACCAGTGTTCTCTCTAAGTTGTGGGGAAGCACAGCTTCACAGGTGATTAATCAGCCCTGTCCAGTCAGTCAGCATGCATGGAGTCCTGAGCTTCTGACTGGGAAGCTGATCAATCACCTGGAAAGCTGTGCTGCCTTGCAGCTTAGAGGGAAGACTGCTTATAACATCTATGCCCCATGTTAGGAGTTATTTAAGGGTTTGCTGTGATTAGAAGTGCTCTAAAAGGACATATCTATATAACCCTAGGCTACAGCTACGCTGCCTTTTTTTGCGGAAGAGGATATGCAAATCGCACTCTCATTTGCATATCTTCCAATTCAGACATCCCAGGAGAGCATCACTACGCGCACAGCCCGGGGACAAGCAGGCATGGGAAGGTGCCAGCCACGCAAGACGCAAGCCTGGCAGGAGGGGGGGATGGGACAGCTCAGCTTCCTTCTGAATAGGAGAATAGGGTGTTGGGGAAGGTGTGTGTGATCATCAGGAGCCGCTTGCCAGAGAGCGTGCCACTGGGTTCCCCTCCACTTTCTCCCCTCGAAAGGTTCCCATTCATGGGATCAGTCCCCCCTGCATCACTGTGCTATACCGGAAGCAGATGCTGTCTGAGCACAGGCATGACCCTGTGCCATGTGCAGGCGCTGCTGTGTGGTTCCATCACCCCATTCTCCTTAGTGGTGGCTGGTCATGGGAAGGTGTCCCACCAAGAAGGCTGTAGTAAGGCAGGCATCTCCAGGAACCTTATGAGAAGGATCAAGGGGTTCCAGTGCAAGAACATCATTGGGCTGAGTGCTCTCAACTGATACTCCATGTGCAGCCATGTGTACAGGCTGTTGTGCAGCCCCCAAGCCGAGTAGGCTGCGCGAAGAGCACACAGCCCCTCACAATCTGTTGCCTGCCCCCACATGTGTACAGGGAAAGTTATAGAACTTACCTGAAGTGCCTTCTCTGGGTTCGTCTAATACCTGGGAGACATCTTGGAATGATGGGGAGAATGGCTCCAGGGTGAGGAGCAGCTCTTGGCTTGTGGGCATGGTCATCTGGCTGGCCTGCTCCTCTTCCTCGTCCTTCACAGCCTCACCCTCGTGGAAGCTGATGCCAGGCATGTCCTGACTGGATTCGATGACAATGGTGGTGGTGGGGGGTGACCAGCCCTGTTCCCAGGATGACATGGAGCTGGTCATAGTAGAAAAACGTGTGAGGTGCTGCCCCAGAGCATCCACTCTGCTCCCTTAGCCTTGTTGTAGGCCAGCTGGAGGGTCTGTGTGTGCCTCTCTCAGCCAGGGTGGTGGCCATCTAGCCACAGACATCAGTATTTCTCTCTCTGGGTATGTCTGCACTACAAAGTTAGTTTGAACTAACGGATGTTAGTTTGAACTAACTTTCCTAGGTGCTACACTAGCGCTCCGTTAGTTCGAACTTAATTCGAACTAACGGAGTGCTTAGTTCGAACTAGGTAAACCTCATTTTACGAGGATTAAGCCTAGTTCGAACTAGCTAGTTTGAATTAAGGGCTGTGTAGACCCTTAATTCGAACTAGTGGGAGGCTAAGGCTTCCCAGGTTTCCCTGGTGGCCACTCTGGCCAACACCAGGGAAACTCTATTGCCCCCCTCCCGGCCCCGGAGCCCTTAAAGGGTCACGGGCTGGCTACACAGTTTGTGCCAGTTGCAAGGCTGCAAGCACCCGTGCCAGCAGACCCTGCACCTGCCACAACATGAGCCAGCCACCCGACAACACCCAGCCCTCCACTGCTCCCCAGGACCAGCCTGGCGGCTCCCAGGAGCCTGCCCGGGGGCGCAAAAGGCGGGTGCCCGCTTGGTCAAGTGCAGAGATCATGGACCTCATCGAGGTTTGGGGGGAAGACTCCAATGTCCACGATCTCCGCACTAGCCACAGGAACGCGGCCGTCTACGGCCGCATGGCTGACAGCCTGGCCGCCAGGGGCCACCAGCGCAGCCGGGAGTAGGTCCGCTGCAAAATTAAGGACTTGCGGCAGTCCTACTCCCGGGCCTGCCAGCCAGGGGCCGACCCGGAGGCCTGCCCCCACTTCCACGCCCTGGACCGCCTCCTGGGGGCTCATGCCATCCCTACCCCCCGGGACGTGATTGACCCCGGGGCAGAGGGACCGCTCCTGGAGACGGAGGAGGAGGAAGAGAGCTCTGAGAGCCAGGAGCCTGCCGCCAGCCTGCCCAGGACCCGGGACCCCCGAGGCATGCCACAGAGCCGCTCGCCTGTGTCGTCTGAGGCCGGGGAGGCGTCCACCTGTGAGTACCCTTGTGTTCCCCTTATGTGTACGGGGGGCTGGAGCGAGAGGGAACCCCGGGACCGTGCGCCTGGGCCTTGCCCACCAAGGAGCAGCAGCTGGGGATCCTGCAGGGGCCCTGGCCTTGCAGAGGGGAGCTGGGTTTCACACACCTGGGCCCCTGGGGTAATTGACCGCTGGTCTTCTTGCACCATAGCCGCAGCACCTGGGACTGCAGGGCACACCACCCCGCCTGCAGCAGCCGCCCGCGCCCGGGCAAGCAGGACGGCCAGGAACCAGGAGGAGTACCAGAGGCGGCACCTCCGGTTCCTAGATCAACAGTTCCGTCTCCAGGACCACTGGGTCCAGGAGGACCTGAGGCTGCGCCGGAGGAGTCTGGAGGCCCTGGAGGAGCAGGGCCGTGCCCTGCGAGGCCACCTCCAGAGCCTGCTCGACCGCTTCCCATTTCCTCCTCCTGCTGCTCCCCCTGCTCCCCCTGTTCCCCCTCCTGCTCTCCCTCCTGCTCCTGCTCCTGCTCCTGCTCCCGCTCCTGCTTCCGCTCCTGCTTCCTCCACACCCCCTGTCCCTCCTGCTCCCCCCCTCCACAACCATTTCCCACCGACGCCCCCGGACCCGCAGTGTGGCAAGACGGGAGAGGCAGCCGGACTCCCACCCCTGAGCTTTCCTTTCCCTTCCTCCCTTCCCTCCCCTTCCAGCTCCCTCGTCCCAGGTTTCCCCCTCCCCTCTTCCACCCTCATTCCTCCCTTCCCGCACCCAGTTATGTTCAATAAACAGACGTTTTTGTTTCAAAAACAGGTGTCTTTATTTTATAGTAGATAGGGAGGGGAAAGGGGAAGGGGGGTAGGGTGGAAGAAGGCCCCAGTGGGGCATGCAGGGAGAGGTCAGTCCTCCTCCTCCTCCACCAGGAAGCTCTCCCGCAGGGCTTCCCGGATCCGGACGGCCCCCCGCTGGGCTTCCCGGATGGCAGCGGTGCGGGGCTGACCGTAGTGTCCAGCCATGCGGTCAGCCTCAGCCATCCAGGCTGGCAGGAAAGCCTCCCCCTTTCGCTCACACAAATTGTGGAGCACACAACATGCCGCCACCACGGGAGGGATGTGCTCGGCCAGGTCCAGACGGGTGAGGAGGCATCGAAAGTGGGCTTTCAGTCGCCCGAAGGCCCCCTCCACCACCATGCGGGCCCTGGTCAGCCTGGCATTGAAGGCCTGGCGGGAGGGATTGAGGTGCCCCGTGTAGGGCTTCATCAGCCACGGCCGCAGTGGGTAGGCGGCATCCCCCACCAGGCACACGGGCATGTCCACGTCCCCGACCCTGATGTGGTGGTCGGGGAAGAAGGTCCCGGCCTGCAGCCGCTGGCACATGGAGGAGTTGCGGTACACCCGGGCGTCGTGTGCTTTGCCGGACCAGCCAACATTAATGTCCGTGAACTGTCCCCGGTGGTCACACACGGCCTGCAGAAGGATGGAGAAGTACCCCTTGCGGTTGACGTACCGGGACGCCTGGTGTTCCGGGGCACGGATGGGGATGTGCGTCCCGTCGATGGCCCCCCGCAGTTGGGGAAGCCGAGGGCGCCGAATCCCCGGATGATGGCGTCCAGGTCGGCGAGGCAGACCACCCTGCGGAGCAGCACCCGGTTGATGGCCTTGACCACCTGCGGAGAGAGACACAACAAAGCGCCAATCAGTGGGGTGCCCGGGTGGCTGGGAGCGTGTGTGCCCTGGCAGTGCCCCGCGCCCCACTCCCGGAAGCAACCCCCCTGGCAGCGTGTAGTACGGCCGGGACAGCCCGACCCCTCTGGTGTGGGGCGCTTTCGCCTCCTCCCGCCCCCCCTTTGTTCCTGGGGCGGCCCATCCCCTCCTCGCAGCCCTCCTCCCCCACAGCTCGGTGGCCGACGAGTGCCATACCTGCATGAGCACCGCTCCGACGGTGGATCTCCCCATGCCAAACTGGTTCCCGACGGATCGGTAGCTGTCCGGCGTGGAGAGCTTCCAGAAGGCGATGGCCACCCACTTCTGGAGGGGGATGGCGGGTCTCATGCGAGTGTCCCTTCTGCGCAGGGCAGGGGCGAGCCACTCGCAGAGCTCCAGGAAGGTGTCCCTCCTCATCCTGAAGTTCTGGGTCCACTGTCGGTCCTCCCAGTGCTCCAGGACGATGCGGTCCCACCAGTCGGTGCTGGTGTCCAGACGCCAGACGCGGTGGGGCACTCCGGTGCCGGGGCGCCGCTGCGGCTCCTCCACGGCCCCCAGGGCGGCCAGGCGGAGAGGCACAGGGCTGACGTTTACCAGATGGTGCCAGGAGGCCTCGAGCCATTGCTGGCAGGCTTGCAGCAGCAAGTCCAGAACATGCACCAGAAGGTGCAGGGCGAACTGTGGCTCCATGTTGCCACCTGCGGCGGCCCCCCTAAGGGAAGCACCTACACAGACAGGCACAGAGACCAAAACTTTGCTGTCCCTCGGCGAGGTTGGCAAGCAAGCAGGAAAAGCTGAGAACCGGCTGTCCAGGGGGGTCCCTTTAAGCTCGAGCCTCAGAGATAGCCTCAGACAGCAGCCACACAAAGCAACTACTGACCTGATGCCCTGCCAGAACCGGTTTCAGCTGCCCTTAAATGCCCCCCTGCGTCCAATCAGTGTGGACGCGCTAGTTCGAATTAGCAAAACGCTAATTCGAACTAACTTAGTTCGAATTAGTTAATTCGAACTAAGCTAATTCGAACTAACGCATCTAGAACTAAGTTAGTTCGAATTAGCGCTGTAGTTTAGACGTACCCTCTGATGTGGAGATCCTGGAGGTTCGTCTCCTCCCCGCAGACCTCGATAAGGTCCAGGATGTCCAGGCCAGTGCTTTCCTGCATCCCTGGCCAGTGGCAGCCCAGGGTGCTGTGAGAGTGCTGGAGACCGTGAGGGGCTCAAAGGAAGTGCTGGGGTATGGCTCCTGGGATGGTGCTGTGTGGAACAGGCCTGGCAAAGGTCTGCACATGCCCCAGGCCCACTGCACAATACTTATCTCATCAACTTCAGCACTGCAGGAAGGGAATAAAAATCCACGTCAAGGAGAATTTTTTAACTCTGTGCTTCCTAAGCTTCAGGGAGAGGCCAAGACTGCTAAACATAAGAAAGGGACACCCATCTGGTTAGCCTGGGTTATCCCTTAGCAAGAGAGAGAGAGAGCTTGCACAGCATTACAACAGCTTGTATTACTTTCTGAAAACTAAGATTGTAACTAATTTGTGTGTATATGTTTAGTGCTTTAATCTTGTGAATAACTCTCTTATCTGTTTTTTCCTAAGCTTCAGAGGGGTAGTCGAATTAGCCTCTAATGTGCTGCAAGACTATCTGTTTTTTTTAAAGTTATGCCAGTTACAGACTAACAAAACCTGTAGATGGTATCATGAGCTTTAGTGGGCACAACCCACTTCTTCTAAGGTGCTCCAAGACTATTCATTGTTTTTAAGTTTTTCCTAGTTAATGCATGTTTAGCGATGTTAAATTTCAATTAATCAGCTAATTGAGTAGTCGATGGAATTTTCATTGACTACTTGATTAGATGATGGGCAGGGGGCACTCGCTATCCTGTACCTCTGCCTTTTAAATGTAGTAAGAGCCCCTGGAGACACCCCCTACCCCCAGCACCAGCACCTGATACAGAGGTAGCAAAGGGATGGAAGCAACTAATTGAATAGTGATTCAGCTACCCAATAAACCTAGGTTTATTGCGTAGTCGACTAGTTGCTTATATCCCTAATTTTTATAGGGTTGGCTACAAACATTGTCTTTGATGTAAAATCTAAGGTACGATTGACTGCAGGGACATGGAGTGACCTGAATATTATTATGAGTTTTAGTTCAAGGGTCCATATATCACAAAAGCAAATTTTCTTATGTGGCAAGATAGACTGGAATGTCCAAGTGGACTGTCTGTGACTCCATATTAAGGTTTAAGTATTTCACCCTTCATACTCACAGCTAGTTTGGGGTTTGTGCCCTGATTTGTCTTATCTGCATTTGGCACTCATGTTTGTGAACCACTCCAGACAGCTTGACAGATTTAATAAATAAAATTATTATTGTTATTTGCTTAGTCTATCTTCAGATGAAGACTTTTAATAAAAACTTGTAAATTTTGCTTTGCAAAATTGTCATTGGAAGCAAATATTTCTTAGTACCTGTGGCACTCTGGTAAATATCAGAACTCACTGCTACTTAGATTTTTCAGAGTGTGAATGATCATATTTTGGAACAGTATCTTTTCATAATACATTATCACAAAACCAGTATATTGACACATGCCTCTCTGTGTGTGTGTGTGTGTGTGTGTGTGTGTGTGTGTGTGTGTGTGTGTTTATCCTGAGATAGATAGATAGATTTTCTTTGAGAAACAAAAATACTTCATTATTTCCTATTTGTACATCAACTAGTATGCATAATTCCTAGTTTATACATAAATATTACATATTATAGCCAATTAATGGCATATATTAGTTAAATTGATTAATATTTCAAACATCTTCTATACAGCATTCTAATTTATACTGCCATAAATTGCAAATGACATGATTATGCAATATTCATTTTATGCAAAGAAACCTGGGGGAAAAAGTCCTTTGGTGACATTTAGATGCCATAAACTGAATTAATTCAGTATAAGAGGAAATTCTGAGGCACATCTATCAAACCTGGCAAAGAACAAATTGAGGGTTATGCCTTTGTTACTTCCATTTATTAATATAAATGAAATACTTTTAAATTATTGTCTGAGCATAATTGGAAGTAGCAGTCAGAACTGGTACTTGTCTAAAATTACTTACTACCTTTATTCACACCACCTCTACAACAGTTGGAAAAGCATTTTAAACTGAAGTTTTGTCAAATGGGTAAATTAAGTATAATTTTGTTTTTCATTTTAAAATCATGAGAGTGTAATATCTACTCTTTATCATATGAAAATCTAGAGGTGGAAATGTATAAAACTATTTGAAGTTTGTAATAATTTATTTACAGAGGTCTCTCAGATTCTGAATCATTCTTCCAATGGATGTGGTCACAGGCCCATAACTTGAGTCATTTAACACTAAATTGGACATAGCATTGCTTAGGGAGCATAGGGAGCTGAACTAGATGGTTTAAAGAATTTTCTTTCATGTCTAACTTCTAAGAGTCTGTCTACACAGCAATCGGGTGTGTGACTTGCAGCTCAGGTAGGCATACCAACTCCAACGCTTTAATTTAGCTAGTATAGCTAACATTAGCAATGAACACATGGCATAAGAGACCTAAGATTCCATGAGTGCTATTAAGTAGTTCTTACTTTTAAAATCTTCTAACTACAGTTGTTTGTTTTTCAGATTTCCTAAGGAATCCTGATAGTCTGCCAGTAGCGTTGTGATGGTTTAAGACATGTTTCCAATTCCAGTAATTTTTAGCTCAGAAGAGGAGCGTCTGCAGGGAAATAGAAACTGATGTGATACTTTGTACTTAGTAGTTTTTCTATTAGAGATGTCAAAATACGTCAACTAAAAGGATTTCAAAGAACTAATTTTCATTCTGCACCAGAAGGAAAAAAAATTATGAGACTTGGAATTTTTTTACAAAACAGAATTGTTGGTTTCCAGTCATCCTGTATTTTATGGCCATATACGTTCTGCAATGATCCTCTTTTTTCTGAAGCAGGCCTTTCTGCTATTACACATAATCACATGACATTCCTAGTATGAATAATTCATACAGATTAGACTGCTGTGATGAGATCCATGTCTCCACCCTTTCTATTCCTCTAGTAAATGTTTTTACCCTGCTTACTTCCTGGAAGGTAACCCCTAAAATATTTTGGTATATTTGGATTTTATTCAATGGCAAAACCCCCACAAACCATCTGGACTGCATGGTAGCTACTTGTATGGGTACTGTATGTTATCTGTCACAATCCTGGGTCTTTTAAGACCAGGTGCAATCAGGCATCTGAGACCAACAAGCTTCTTTCCTGGAAATTTTATCCTAAAGCATCCATCCCTCTGCTCCTTTGTTACAAGAACCCTGCCCTCACCAGCAGTGGGTCTCCTGATGCTTATGATAGGTGTTCTTCAAAGGCCACTGCAGAAATCCCCATTCACTAGACTTCCACCCCAGACTGAATTACTGAACTTGTTATTTATTATTTACAGTTGAATCCCATGTATGAACTAGTTCAGGTTGAACCTCACTAAACCGGCGCTCTCTGATCTGGCACTAGATGTTCAGAACCAGAGGGTCCTGGTGTGGGACTGGTGGCTGGGAGCCTTGAGGGCTGGCAGCAGACTGCCTGGCAGGGCTGAGAGCCTGATGTGTGGTAGCAGGACTGCCTGTGGGGCCAGGAGCTTGACACACAGCAGCAGGGCTGATGGGGGTGGAAGGGCAGAGTGGCTGGTAGGAGGGGGAGGGTAAACTGACCAGGAGGCTGGCAGCTGTGTCTGGGACAGGGGGTCCAGTGGCAGGGAGGCCAGAAATGACCCCTTCTTGTCTGGCAAAATCCCCCATCTGGGACTGCTCAGATACTGAGAGTCCCGGACCAGAGCGGTCCAACCTGTACTGGTCATCAAACTCTGGAACAAATCTTATTTCATACTTCATTTCAGGCGTCTTTTTCATAAGCTCCAGACTCCAATTCTCAGCCATTTTGGCCTCACTTTCTCCTCTCTTGGCAGGCTGGATCTCAATCATTCCTGGTGAGCCCAACTTTGGAGTCTAAAAATGCCTTTCTTAGCATCTTCAGCCAACTTAACCGAAACCATCTTCAGCTGACCAGTCCCCATACTCTCTCCTCCATCAGACCTCCACCGGCTGCAAAGTTTTAGAGCAAACATTTTGAGAGACTCCTATCAACCCAATGGGCCTCAGAGAATCCTTAGATTTCACACCACTGTCTCACTTCCAACATAATTTTGTATCCAACATAACATAACATAACATAACATAACATAACATGGAGAATGTTACAACTCATCAGTGATCCTTATTTAATGCTTAGCATGTGACAATCTTCTTACTCAAGTTTGGTTAAAAGGACAACAGTGTGATCATTTACAATAATAGTAGGAATATAAACTAAGCTACATCATCAGTCAACAGGTGGTGAATGGTGGAGGCAGCACTAGATAGTTGGATGATGGAAATCAATATACTGTTGATAAAGTGATAGCTGGATGTACAAATACACTATCCTTTAAACTCTATTGAAATTACTTGTAAATAGAGTTGGTCGACATTTTCTGGGATGATGGAGTGCACCTGTCAGATGTGGGAGTGGACATTTGATTTAAGAACAGACAGAAATGGATTAGGCATGCATTATATTAAGCAGGCATGGATACCAGACAGTTTGGGATAGAAGCGGGGAGGGTGACAAGACTATTTTCTGGTGCTCCCAGTGGCTAGTGTACAGTGAAGATAAAATGCCACTGGCAAGAAAATAATTTATAGGATTTTGCTGGTAGATCTCAGATCTATGGAAAAAATGAGACCTGAAGTTTTTGCAGACTTCAGTCTTATTTTGTTATCTTTTGTTCCTTTAGCAGTGGGAAGGGTGAGGAGATGTGGCAAAGCAAGCTGAATGATTGGGGTAGGCAGTGGAAAGTCTGTGCAGGGTTATGGGCTATAAGATAAATGCCCTTAAAACCATCAGCTGTGCCAAAATAAATACCTAATATGGGAAATTAGGCAGCTAAACTTTGTCATAGGAGAGCAAAACTAACAGGATAGCAGCCTGCAGCTTATGAATTCATCCTCATTCACTGTTGTGTCCTGTTCAATGATAAAAGAGGTAGCTGAATGTCCAAATGCACTATACTTTAAATCCTATTGATGTTACTTGTAAATGCTGCTGGTCACCATTTTTGCCTCAATATTTTTCCTATTAATTGTGGAGTTTTGTCAAAACTGAAACATTTGGCAGGAAAATGTCCATTTTGGTGGCATTTTATGATTCTGCAATGGGAAAATTCAAAACATATTCTGAAGCAGCCACTTTGACGTGTCAGAAATGTTGATGTTACAAAATGAAACTTTTCATTTTGAACACGTATCAACATTTTAATATGCATTTCCAAATCAAGTGGTTCAGCTTTGTCCCACAGGGAAAAAAAGTTGAAATATTATAATTTGCCACAGGATGGAAATTGTGTTTTTTAAACATCTGTACCTAGAAATAACTTCTATCATGAAGACTCAAAAAAATATGTGTATTAGGGGAGTATATCCCCCATGTCAACATGGATGGATGGATGTTCCAATGTTATGCATCTAATCTAAGGCACCTATTACCACAGTGCCTCCGCATCAGACAGCAATTGAAGATATCACTGACTCGGCCTTAAGTGGAATGGAAAATTGCAATCCAAGTCATTCCACTCCTGATCCTGCATTTACCCTGATCTGTTAAGGAATCTCTTCTCCCTTACTCTATAATCTTATCTTGGTGATTACTGTTCTACCAATTAGTCTGTATATCAGTCATATTATTACTATTATATTACTTAGCAGCCTCAGTCATGGACAAAGATCCCATTGTGCTAGGCACTGTACAAACAGAATCAAGGGACAATCCCTGACTCATAAAGCTTACAAGCTATGTTAAGAGACAACAGATGGATACAGACAGCTAGACAGAGGAGTATAAGGAAACAATAAAACAGTTCTAGTCAGTGAGATGGCCAGAGCTCTCAGCGCAACCAGAGTTTTTTGTAGGCATTACAGCAAAGGAAAGTTGTAAGGAGGGATTTGAAGAATAATGCATTCATTTTGTAGATGCCTATGGAAAATGCCTCCCAATTGCAAGGTTCAGTGTGGGAGAAAATATGAAGGTTATTTGTTTGAAAATGCAACAAGTGGGCAATGGAGGCTGTATCGTGTATAGGCTATGTGTAGGGCAGGCATGTGGGGTCAAGCACCCCCCCAAAAAAATTCTGCTCTACCTGTTGGAGAGTGGGGAAGGAGAGAGGCTCTGTCCTGCTCCAACTGCGCTGCTCCAGGGCATATTCAGCCAGGCCTGGATAAGTAGCAGAGGGGTTGGGACCAAGAACTTCTCATGCTGGCTACTCTGGGTTGTTGTTCTGTGCAACCTAGCAGCTGCCTGTGAGAGCCTGGCTGGGAACTTCCCTCCTCTGCCCTGCCCCAACTCATTCGTAGCTCACTTGACCTCTGTTGTAGCCAGGTCTCAGTGAGGAGTGGTCTGCCCCACTGCCATTACTTCCCCAGCTGGACTGTCTGTCAGGCATCTGCTACACTGCGCAGAGCCAGAATCAGCCAGCTTCAGCCAGCATGAGAAACAGCTCCCTTTCTTTGCTCAGGCCTGGCTGCCAGGGAGGGTGTTCGAATGTACTGGGGTAAAGTGCAGTGGGATTACAACAGAGCACACCACCCATATCCGGGAAGCAAATAAAGTGCAATGACCATGGGCAGGGGAATCGCTGGACAGAGGAGACACGTGGGGTGATTCTCCCCTTTAGATTGTGCCTCCCCATGCAATGGGAGGCATGAGTAGTCTATGGTACCATGGTCTGAAAAAGAGGAGGGAGTTGACCTTTCATTACTAAGTGAAAGATAATAGATAGAATGGGCAAGCCATCAATGTGTAAGTTGCACAAACGTGGCTCTTATGCAAGCTAATTCTCTGCAGAACAATGTTCCTCGAGAGACTGGCAAAGCTCTAATCTCCTTACTTTGGGTGCCTTACACTTGTGAAATAAAGGAGAATTCACATGCTGTTATGGCTATATGTTGTACATTTTAATGATTCACAGAAACAACAATCTATTTAAGTTCAGTCATGCTGGGTAGTGCTGCAAGGCAGAAATACTTTGAAAACAATTCTGTTTTCCCACCCCAAAATAAATCAGTCAATATGGGTCAATTTCTAGAACTCCAGCCATTTCTCTGAAGCATTGTAACAACACAGCTAGGTTGCTATGGTTCTAATGATATACTATTATAATACATCACCTAGGCACTGCTGGATTGCATAACCAAAATCAGAAATTGTGGAGACTGAGAAGGAGTAAATGTATCCTTTGAAGAGGTTTACTTGTGCTCCTATACAACATATTGATGCATGTGTGGACATCATCATAGTCTCCGTAAATGTTTGAGGGAACATTTGAAGGATTTATGTATTCAACCTGATACTGTTTTTCCTTATTGTAAAAGAACCTCAGTGAACACTAACAAAGTAATGATGTATGAACAATAACCATTGGCACACTGGGTTGGACCAGTGGTTCATCTAGTCCAGCATCTTCAGCAATGGCTAATACAAGCTGTTTGAGAGAAGAAGCAATGGACTCTGTAGTAGGCAGTTATAGAATAACATACTCACAAGGAAAGCGATTCCCTAATCCCCATTAGTTAGTGGTTGTTTATGCCCTAAGCCTGAGGATTTCTATTTTTACCAGAAATCGTGGTATAATAAGGAATCATAAATTTAAATCACAACTGGGCAAATTAATCACTAGATATTAAATTTAGTTTTTCTCTGTACATATCCTGGCCCTCATTTCTGTGAGCATATTAGCTTTTCAAACACATTTTATCAGTCCACTGTCCACATTGGCCTGACCAGGATGTGACGTGCTCAGGGAGATTAGAGAGGCTATAAAAATTTGAAAAAAGCTCAATAATAATGGGAGATTTCAACTATTCCTGTATAAACTGAGTATGTGTCACCTCAGTTTCAGATGCTGAGATAGAGTTTCTCGACACATTAACTAACTGCTTCTTGGAACAGCTAGTCCTGGAACCCACAACAGAAGAAGTGATACTTGATATAGTGTTAAATGGAAACACCAAACCTTATGCAAAAGATGAATATAGCTGAACTACTTGGTAATAGTGACCATAACATAATAAAATGTAACTTCCAAGTTAGGGGAAAACTCAAAAGCATTTAGTTTGAATAGCATTTAAAACTCACTAGCATTTAATTTCAGAAAGGGAAAGCACACAAAAATTAGGATGTTAATTAAATAGATATTAAAAGTGCTAAAGTGAAATCCCTGAAAGCTGCATGGGCATTTTTTTAAAGACACCACAACAGAGGCTCAATTTAAATGTATACCTCAAATTAAAAAAATATATAGTAAGAGGACCAATAAAGTGCCACTATGACTAAAAACAAAGTAAAGGAAGCAGTTAGAAACAAAAAAGGGATCCTTAAAAAGTGGAAGTTAAATCCTACTGAGGAAAACAGAAAGGCGCACAAACTCTGACAAGTCACATGTAAAAGTATGATTAGGAAGACTAACAAATAATTTGAAGAACAGCTAGCCAAAGACTGTAAAATTATCAGCAAAAAAAATTAAGTAAATCAGAAGTAGGAAGCTTATTAAACAATCAGTGGGGCCACTGGGCGATTGAGATGGTAAAGGGACACTCAAGGAAGACATTGCAAAGAAATTAAATGAGTTCTTTGCATTTGTCTTCATGGCTGAGGATGTGAGGAAGATTCCCAAACCTGAGTCATTCTTATTAGGTGACAAATCTAAGGAGCTGAGTCATTAGAGGTGGTTTGGGAACAAATTGTTAAATAGTAATAAGTCACCAGGACCAGATGGTTTTCACCCAAGAGCTGTGAAGGAACTCAAATATGAAATTGCAGAATTAGTAACTACAGTCTGTAACCTATCATTTAGATCAGTTTCTGTAACACAAGACTAGAGGATAGTTTATGTGAAACAAATTTTTGAAAAAGTGTCCAGAGGCAATGATGACAATTACAGGCTGGTTTGCTTAATTTCAATATTGAGCAAATTAGTTGAAACTATGGCAAAGAACATGTAACCCCCATTTTCCTTCCTCGGTTACTTGGGAGCAGGCCACATTCACTAGTGTGTCTGAGCGCCTGATGGTTTTAACATAAAAGGAGATCCTGAATACCCCAGTGGTGATGTTATTTAGTTGGGGATTCCCTATCCAACCCCTTGTTATAGTCCCTTGCTCCTAAAGAATATACAATGGTGGTGCCTCCACCTTGCTAGCCCTGTACACACTTAATGGTGTGCTTTGGAAGCCTCCAAATTATTTCAGTAATAATTGGGATCTAACTTGAAAACAACAATTATAAATAATATTCATCTAATTGATTAAATTAGAATTAACACATCTTTACTTAACAACTTAAAGAAACAGAGTTTAACAGATTAAAAGTGAATGCAATTAATTAATAAAGTACACAAAAATAAAGGAAACGTATCTATCTGGCATTTACACTGCCACTATTTATTCCACCCCCTTCATCCTCTGAATTCAGAGTCCCAGACACTTGCATCCGGGGGCACGCTTGAAAGTCTGCAGCTGAAGTGGAGACAGCACTATGCAGGTTCTGTATGTGTCAGATCAGGCAGGCAGCCAGCTGCAAAATCCCTCTGCCACTGGAGCAGACCTCACGAAATGCTAGCAGCTCTGGTTCACTGGACAGATCACTCTGCCTCTCTTTGGACTCCGAGCCAGTCTACACAAACTTACCTTCTATTCAGGGTTATGTAGGCCCTTCAAAGCCACAGGCACAGCCACAGTCTTCTCCCTCCAGGGGCAATCACCAACAGCCCCTGAAGCAGCCTGCTAGATCCAATCACCAGATGGCTCTCAGTAACAGGCTCTAGCTTCAATACAAGCTCCTGGCCTGGAAAAGTCTCCACACCAGCAATCTGGCTACTCTTTCACTCCCTGCCTGGTAGAGGAGAGCAAGAGCTTTCCTTCCTTTTTCCCAGGAGCTCATGGGAGTTGTAGTCTCTAGGGCTAGATTACAGTACAAAAGATCCTCACAGTAAATGTCAGAGAAAGGCTCCTATAGTAAGGGGATTACAAACAGAATGATCAGAAAATAGATTAACATGATTTGTTGGGAGAAGAGTCAACCTGGTTTTGTAAAGGCCAATCATGCATTGCCAATCCATTACATTTTTTGAGGCGGTCAACAAGCATGTGGAGTAGGGTCATACAGTGGAAATAGCATATTTAGATTTTCAGAAAGTCTTTGACAAGGTTCCTCAGCAAAGGGTTAGTTGCAACCCTTATATCTTGTACATGTTGATTCATGCAAAACATTTGTATCCATCACCCTGTCATTCTGACCTAATCTTTAGGAGGTGATCTTTTGGGTGTATCCTTATATCATCTTTTTAGGAGTGTTTCCATACCATACTTGGTATTGGGGTGTTCTGATAACACCCTTTTGGAATCTGCTTGTGGGGGTGTCCTGTGCCTGGCACTTTTCAGGAATTTATGTGTTTTGTTAAGCCTTTTTGGGTATGTCTACACTATCCCCCTAGTTCAAACTAGGGAGGCTAATGAGGGTGAATGAAATTGCAAATGAAGCACAGGATTTAAATATCCCGCGTTTCATTAGCATGTTCCCGGGCGGTCGCCGTTTTGGAAATTGACTAGCCCGGAAGAACTGCCCATGTCTACACGCGGCAGAGAAGGGCGATTCCGAAATAAACCCCTTACTTTGAATTACCAGTTAAACCTCATGAGGTTCGAAGTAAGAGGTTTATTTCGGAATCACCCTTCTCTGCCGCATGTAGATGCGGGCAGTTCTTCCAGGGTAGTCAATTTCCAAAATGGCAACCGCCCGGGAACATACTAATGAAGAGTGGGATATTTAAATCCCACGCTTCATTTACAATTTCGGTCACCCTCATTAGCCTCCCTAATTCGAACTAGGGGGCTAATGTAGATATACCCTTTCTTGCCAGAATCTGTGAGCCTGACATCTCCTCATAGTCTGCCTTCTGCCAACTTTATTTTTTATTTGCTGAGATTGACCACAACTTTAGTTTAGGTCTCAGGATGGGCCTTTACTACAAGGCCTCATGTCTCAGGATCTATTTGTACTACACTAATTAATATAACAGACTTGCTGTTGACTTGATCCTTGAGTGCTTGTGTGTATTCTGAGATGTCACTCAGATGGAAAGGCCAGTCCAGCTAACAACTATGAAGCCAACCAGCAGTGCTTCCTAGCCTCCTTCTGCTGCTGAGTGGAGGGCAGATAGGCCACAATTCTGGAGCTATTTTCTGTGCAGTCATTTTCAGGATGGGGGAAAGTTACTTTTCACTGTGACAATCACCATGATAGCAACAGAAGATAGGGTGATGTGAGACACCCCCAAAAGGGGCAAATAAGTAATAGGTGCACAAAGTATATTGAATGACTTCTCTACAGAAATTGCCGATGGGACTACAGGATCCTTATCAGGTGATTAGATTTTGTGTGTGTGTATGAATTAAATTAAAGCATAGCTGATATATAGCCACAAAACTCAAGGGACCAATCTCTTCCTCCAAAAAGGAAAAGGATTTAACACGTGTGAAATCTATCACTGGGTAACTTTCAAAAGCAAGCGCTCAGGTAACAGCTTGAGGGCTCTGAGACATGTTAGGTGGATAACAAAAAAACCCTAGCCCTATGGTATATTTGAGAACATAAACATTTTTACACCAGCACTTAAAACACCATTCCCATTTCATTCTCCTACATACTGTATGAAAGAGCTAATCTGTGAACTCACAAGAGAAGTATTTTACTTGTAGAGCTAATCAATAATGCCCTGACACATTCTAAAAAGGGAAAAGAATTTAAATGAACAAAAGATTTAACTCCTTTGCCACTGTTTACAAGGACCACCATTAGTTCCATTAGAGTTTTCTGAAGAATGCAATGCATAAATCATTCCAAAGACTCACTTCCCATAACTGCTGTTCAAAAAGAAATGTGAATTGCCCAGAAACCTGAAAGCATTTTTATATTTGAAAAGATTTTGTGAAGTCTAAAATTATACATTAAAGATGTCTTACCTGAATTACTGATGACTTTCTGGGTAGTTTTCTTTACAGTCAAGGTCAACTTCCAAACTGCTGCACTGTTTAGGGAGGAGATGAGCAGTCCTAGGAGTGAAAGAACAGGCCAAGGACTATTTAGAAAAGCTGGACATGCACAAGTCCATGAGGCCAGATCTAATGAGTCTGAGGTGCTGACAAAGTTTGATGTGATTGCAGAGTCTTTGGCCATTATCTTTGAAAACTCATGGCAATTGGGGGAGGTTCCAGATAACTGGAAGAAGGCAAATATAGTGCTCATCTTTTAAAAAGGGAAGAGGGAGGATCTGGGGAACTATATAGTGGTCAGCCTCACCTGTGTCCCTGGAAAAATCGTGGAGGAAGTCCTCAGGGAGTCCATTTTGAAACACTTGGAGGAGAGGAAGGTAATCAGGAACAGATAACATGGATTCACCAAGGGTAAGTCATGCCTGACTAGCCTAATTGCCTTCTATAATGAGACTACTGTCTGTGTGGATATGGGGAAAGTGGTGGATGTGATAGGACTTGACTTTAGCAAGCTTTTGATATGGTCTCCCACAGTATTCTTGCCAGCATGTTAAAAGAGGTATGGCTTGGATGAATGGACTATACAGTGCATAGAAAGCTCGCTAGATCATCAGGCTCTTCAAATAGTGATCAATGAGTTAATGTTTATCTGGCAGCTGGTATCAAGCAGAATGACCCAAGGGTTCGTTCTGAACCCGGTTTTGTTCAACATCTTCATTAATGGGATGGATTGCCTCCTCAGCAGATTACCCCAATCTTTTCATATCATGTTATCCAGTGTCCTGTTAAAGTGTTTGACAAGCTGCCAGTCAGATAGACTGAGTTTCACAGGGCCTATATGTGGCGGATCATATATAGGTCCTTCATCAATTTTGACATGAAGGACATTCCCTTATCCATCAGAATTTCCTTGGACATTGTGTTTCAAAAGAGTATGGCTTCTAGGTATCAAATGGTATAGGCCAAAACTATGAACACACATTGGTGGCCCTCTGCTGACTTCTTCACTGGGGCTACCAGATCCATGGCTAGATTCTTGAATGGGACTACAATAATTGGTAGAGGTACTAATGGAGCCCTTAAGTAAGGTCATGGGCCATACAATTGGTATTCTGGGAAGGAAGTGTTATAGCATCAGACTTCCACATAAACTCCCAGCCAAAAGAACCTCCATAGGATCCTATCTAGGGTCGTAGCCACCCCAAGATGTCCCCTGAATAAAAGATTATGGTCTAGGTCTAATACTGACCTCTGGCACTTTCAAAGTATCAGAAGCTGCTCTATTTCTTGCTCCTGTACCTGGACTACTCTATATACTAGGTCCCTTCTTATCATGAAGTATAGTCCTAAGCCTTTGGTTTTCCCCTACAAGGGGATCCTATTCACCTCAACAACCTCTTTTCTTACACTGGGATACAGTGGATCATTGGCTTGTTGGTCCTGCTCAAAATTCTTATAGAAGGGACCAGTATGTCCAAATTCGAGGGGACCTACAAATGTCTTGAATCCAGCATTGGTCTCAATGGATCTGGGTCCAACTTCAGGTTTATTTGATATCTGAATTGCCTTCCTGACTGCTGAACATGCTGCTTTCCTATGAGCAGAGTCTTTTGGTTCTGGGACAAGATTCTGGTACACAATTCTTGATTGCTCTCCTTTCTTGTCTAATTTTTTGAGGTTTGCCAGGTGCCGAAAATAAATCCTGGGCTAATACCAAGAAAATTAGAGGAGGACTATCTGTTGGGGACACAGCATCAGTCGCAGGGTCACTACTCTCCTCTGACTCCTCCACCAGGAATAGGTTTCCAACCCTGGGAAGTCTCATCCCATAAGCATTGGATATGGATGCTTAGGAACCACCCCAACCATTATGCTTGTAATGTACCTCTGAATCTCCATTTGTACAAGTATGGTCAGGTAGTAATTGACAGACCCATATCTTCAGGACATTCCTGTGCATTTGGCCTTAGTCACGCTAGTTCCACCCCATGCCACCAGCATGATGGCATGTCCAGAGTCTACTAAGGCAATGATCTCAATGACATCCATCCTAAATTGCCTTATGTATCAATGTGGGATCATGGCAACCCCCACAAGATTGATTAAGCCACAGAAAGATTCATGATCACACAGGCCATGCAGCACGTGCACCTCATTGTTGGCTTATTGAGCTGCTATGTGTTCTAATTCCCTACAAGCATTACATCTGTATATCTCTTGGGGAATCCCTCTGTTCTTTGGATTATTTGGCCTTATCCCACAACCTTGTCTCCCCAGTTCCCAAAATCACCTTGCAGCCTCAGGCCACTCATCAGCATCTTTCTGTCCCAATGTAGTCCTGCCCAAGCTCCTAAAGGACTGGGTCAATGTATGCCCCACAAAGATTATTCATGACAGTGTTTTCAATTTTTAACAATTTGGAAAAACTAAAGAATTATGCCTACGCAAGATTGGTGGAATACGAGTAAGAGCTAGTAAAAGGACTTTCTGGATAAAAATGTAGAAGGAATAAAACTACCAAAGAGGGGTAGCAACTACACCACAGCAAACTTAAACAAGATTGGCAGGAGAGCTGAACTGTTTCAGATTGATATGTCACTCTGAAATGAACCTGATCTACAGATGCTGTGGGAACATGTCCATCCATTTAAAGAGAAGGAGGAAGCATAAGTTCTACATCCATGAAATGAGGAAAACCAAAAACTCATTTAATGAAATTGTATTAACTGTGTTTAATATGCATGGGTATGTCTAAACTACCCCGCTAGTTCGAACTAGTGGGGTAATGTAGGCATATCACACTTGCAAATGAAGCCCGGGATTTGAATTTCCCGGGCTTCATTTGCATAAGCGGGGAGCTGCCATTTTTAAAACCCCGCTGGTTCGAACCCCATGCAGCGCGGCTACACGGAGCTTGAACTAGGTAGTTCGAACTAGGATTCCTATTCTGAACTACCGGTAGAATAGGAATCCTAGTTCGAACTACCTAGTTCGAGCCCCGTGTAGCCACGCTGCATGGGGTTCGAACCAGCGGGGTTTTAAAAATGGCGGCTCCCCGCTTATGCAAATGAAGCCCGGGAAATTCAAATCCCGGGCTTCATTTGCAAGTGCGGTATGCCTACATTACCCTCCTAGTTTGAACTAGGAGGGTAGTGTAGACATACCCCATGATATTGCATTTGCTTTCAAGTAAGTTTGTGATTATCCAATGTGCTGTAATAACAATAATGTGTAGTAGGTAGGGCATATGTGCTGTGCAAATTAAAAGGAGCTTTAAGTGATATGGAGAAAGAAAACTTGTCCTCCTATATCACCACAGAAGAGTTCAAGATTTAGTGTAAGATATATGTCACCAGCTGATACAGGGTTAGGAAATTAACAAGGGTCCAGTACTATGAAGTTAAATGTGAAGCCAGTGCAATTCATCTAGAGTGGAAAGTGTTTTTCTCCTCAAATACTGTCGCAAATACACCCCAGATTTGTACTGTATTTGCAACTGAGGGATATTAATATGTGCATGTGTAATGTCTTGTGGAGTTGCCATGAGGTGGGTTTACTCTGAGGGAACATGCTACATATTACAAAGTATGCCTGAGATACTGAGAAACTCAAACAATGAAATAAAAACAATGTATACCTAGAATGACAAATATCATGCAGTGGTTGAAGGAGACCACTTCAAGGATTTACTCAGAGAATGTTATTTTAATTGGTCTACATGCTATTTCTCATCTGAATTCCTGGTGGTGGTAAAAACATTATATTATAATATTATATATTATTTATATTATGATATATTATTTAAAAAAGTAAATGAAATCTAGGATAAGTTAAAATTGTAGAAGGATCCTTTACAAGCAGTGCCAAAATCTCAACGTCCTTATCTTCCTTTAAGCCTGCAGACAGCTTAATAACCAGAACTTCTGAAGTTCCAAACAGAAGAAGATGTTCAAGGCTACTGCATGTGATATATAAAACACTACATTTGTAATTCATTAGTTTTCTGAACAGAAGAAACAAAATACAGAGTTAGCAGGATACATTTTTGAATAGTTGGCATACATCATCCAGCTCATAGCCAAACAAAATGAAGTAGACATCACATTATTAGCAAAAGCAATTAACCAATAGGCTGTGTCTACACTGGCCACTTATTCCGGAAAATCAGCCGCTTTTCCAGAATAACTTGCCAGCTGTCTACACTGGCCCCTTGAATTTCCAGAAAAGCACTGACAATCTACTGTAAAATCATCAGTGCTTTTCTGGAAAAACTATGCTGCTCCCGTTCGGGCAAAAGTCCTTTTCCGGAAAATGTCCTGGAAAAGGGCCAGTGTAGACAGCACAGATTTCTTTTCCGCAAAAAAACCCCGATCGCGAAAATGACGATCTGGGCTTTTTTGCGGAAAAACGCGTCTAAATTGGCACAAACGCTTTTCCAGAAAAAGTGCTTTTCCGGAAAAGCATCCTGCCAATGTAGATGCACTTTTTCCAGAAATACTTATAATAGAAAACTGTTCTGTTAAAAGCGTTTCCGAAAAATCATGCCAGTGTAGACGTAGCCATACTGTACTATTCCAGAAGAAGTAAGCTTTCACCCTATAGTTCAGATATCAGTTGCTTTTAATGGATGTACAACTAGTAACTATCACTGTAGTCCTGGGAATGTGTTACTTGGTAATAAACATTAAAAAAATCAGGCAGAAAGAGAAAAAATATGGCAGAAATTAAAAAAACCTACTGTACTATTTTTTTTAAAAGATTGAAATGCAGGCCTTGAATAACAATGAAAGAGAACAGAAGTAAGGAATCAGAGCTTACTAAGGGACACAACTTGAATTCACAAGTGGTCTTGTAGATAATAGGAAGTTAGCAGATAAAGAAATCATAAGAAAAAGAATAATGTGTGATAAGCTTGCAGTTGCAGCCGCAGCTGCAGCTTTGCTTACCAGCACACTTTGTAGTGCATGGATAGTGCATGACCCAATCTAGAGACTGGTTCATAGAATTAGTAAGCCAATCAAAAAGTATGTGATACAATGCAGAATGTAATGCACACATGTTAATGTTTTAGAATATGTACATAAGCTGATTTATAATTATGTATCCTGGAACTAGAGTTACCATACTTGAACTTTCAAAAAAAGAGGACATTCCTGAGAGGGAGTGTATCTGTATCAGTATCTACCAACTCACATCATATTAATGTGTTTTATAATCAGCGGTGGATATAGGGCAGGGTGAGCAGGGCAGCTGTCCCAGGCCCTGCGATTCAATAGGCCCCGTGCCAGCACCAGGGGTGGACTGGCCCAGTGGGATACCAGGAATTTCCCGGTGGGCCATCCGCCGAAGGGCCGGCTGAAGGCTGCTGGAGGAGGAGGGGGATTGTGACGGGGACATGTGGGGCCAAGGGAGCGCATGCGCGGTGTGCCATGCAACAGCTGAGAGGGGAGACGCCCGGGCGTGGCGTGGCATGACGTCACGGCCTAGGACTTTAAAACTTCACGGCCCAGCGTTGCACCACTCGGTTCAGCATGTGGTCTGGAGCCTGGGCCTGGGTCATGGCTGCCCTGCAAACTGGAAGGCAGAAGGTGGATGGCAGAGGAAGGGGCTTGTGCTGAGGGGAGGGGGGCTGGTCAGGAGAAAGAAGGGGAAGGCACCTAGGGACAGCATGGAGGAGAGACAAATGCCAGGGGGCCAAGTGGAGACAATGAGGAAAAGGGCAGGAGGGGAGGTGTCAGTGGAGTGGGGACAGGGTTATGATGGGAGAGAAAGGGTAAGGGCGTTCGGGTCTAAAGGGGGGAGGCGGAGGTGCCGGGAGAAGGCTTGAAAGAAGGGGTGGGCATGAGGAAGGTGGGGATGGAGCAAGGCATGTGTGAGGGCACAGGGGCATGAGGAGAATGGGGGCAGATGGTGGTGAGGAGGTGGACATCAGGGAAAAAGAGAGCAAAGGGCACAGGGGCAGTGAGGGAAGGCAAAGGGCACGGGGCAGTGAGGGCACCATGATGGTGCAGGGGTAAGGGAAGGTGCAGGTGCCAGGGATTCTGGGGGTGAAGCAGAAGGGCAGACACTTGCAGGGGAGGGACCAGCAGCAGAGGAGAGAGGCAGGGCGGGTGTGTAGAGGGAGGTGTTAAGAGAGGGGATGAGGAGGGGTAGCTCACATTATCAGAGTGAGACTATTGGAGGAGTGGGCACAGGAGGGGATGCCTTTTTTATATTTTTTCTCCAAAGGGAGGCCCCGCGAAATTGTGCTGTCCTGAGCCCCACAAAACTCTCATCCGCCTATATATATATATATATATATATTCCATATTATATGATAAATATATACATATATAACACATTAGTACAACGTAGCTTGGTAGATACTGATATAGATACATTTCCTCTCAGAAGTGTCCTCTTTTTTGAAAGTTCAAATATGGCAATCCTACTGGAATTGTGGTGCACCCTAACCCACCCTCCCGCACATATACCTGCGTCTGATCACCTCAGAGGGTATCCCAACACAATGGGTTTTGGGTCATGCTGGAAATTCCTACCAAAATCACTAGCAAAAGGATTATGGTTTAATGTGATCAAAACTTCTATTCAGTGTAAATATATATTCAACAATGGGAACATTGAGTGTCCATATTGGTTATAAACTCGATAATTATGTGATTGTAAACACAACCTTGATTTTAGCTACCTGTAGTAGTGAGATTAACAAAGAAACATGGCCTGGAATAAAAATCTTGAACCTGCTCATCCACACTTACTCATCGCTGGGATAATCTACTATTCATTTTCTGTTAAAGATTTTCTATCCGTATGCTATTTGACATCTTCTCTGAGTAGCTTGTCTGCACAGCTTTTCAGTTGCTTATCCATCAACATGTTGGACACATGGGGAGAAAGAAATACTTGTTTTGGAACTGAAACAGAAAAAAAAGTTGAAAAATCCCATTTGTGAGGGTAACTAAAGGAGGCACTGCAAGAATGTTTATTTTTTAAATGGAGTTTAAATGCTTGGTTATTTTATATGTATGTGTTCTGTTGATTTTGGATCCTGGGAATAAATTATTGCACAACAAACACAAACAAACCAACACGACCTTCAGTGCTTGCCTTTAGATAAACTTGTTTTAATACTGTCTATAAAGCATCTTTGCTTGTTCATTCAATGTCCTAGTGCAAGATTTTCCACATAAAAATCATCTTCATCTCTTTCTCTCTTTTAAAGTATTTATATTCATTTCAATAGAAGAAGAGATGAAAGGACTTAGAGCAACAATCATTTCACTTCAAAACACAATCAAAGAAATGTAGGGTTAGAAGAGATGTCGAAAAGTCAAGTCCAGCCCCATGAACTGTGGCAGAACCAGGTAAACCTTGATTATCCCTGGCAAGCGTTTGTCCAACATGTTTTTAAAAACTTCCAATCACAAGGATTCCACAATCTATCTTGGAAGCCTATTCCATAGCTCAACTACTTTTGTAGTTAGAAAGAATATCAAACCCTAATCTCATTTGCTGCAGACTAAGTCCATTCCTCCTTGTTCCATCTTTAATAGACATCATAAACAACTAGTCACCTTCCTCTTTATCACAGCCCTTAACATATCTGAAGATTGTTATCAGGGCCCCCCTCGGTTTTCTTTTCTTAAAAGTAACATGCCCAGTTTTTTCACTTTTCCTCATAGTTCAGGTTTTCTAAACCTTTTATAATATCTGTTGCTTGCCTCTAGAACCACTCTAATTTATCCACATCTTTGCTAAAATGTGGCATGCAGATAGGGTGACCAAATAGCAAGTGTGAAGAATTGGGTTGGGTAGGGGATAATATATAAGACAAAGACCCAAATATCAGAATTGTCCCTATAAAATCAGGACATCTGGTCATTCTACACCTAGAACTGGACAGACTATTCCATCTTAGGCCTCACCATTGCTGAGTAGACCTAGATCAGTGGTCACAAACCACAGGTAGGATCGGGATCTACTGGTAGATCCTGGAACATTTTACAGGTGATCCTGAGAGGTTTGGCCGGGAGGCTACCAAGTTCCAGCACTTCATCTGCCCCTCAGCACTGCTGTACTGCTCCTGCCCTCTGCCCTCTGCCTTGGAGGTGCCCCTCACTCCTGGGAGCCTCCTGTTTGCTGTGCAGGGCACAGGAAGAAGAGGAAGGGGGGTGCTGATGTCAAGATACTCCTCCCTCTACCTTGTACCTCATCTCCACAGAGCAGAGGAGGACAGGCACGGAGAGTTTGCTGGCTGCTTTGGGGAGTGTTGCAGGGGCAGGGTAGGGGTGAGCCTGCCTTACTTACCTGCACCACCACCCAGAAGCCACCTGTGGTAAGTAGTGTCCAGCTGGAGCCAGCATTCCAAACCCTGGTTCCAGTCCTGAACCCCTCCTGAACCTCAAACCCCTGACCCCAGACTGATAAAAGCAGTACTAACCCATAGAGTTATTCCTCATTTTGTAGGCATGCATTTGATTTTTCCTTCCTAAGAGAAGTACTTTGCACTTGCCTTTATGGAATTTCATCTTGTTGAATTCATATGAATTCTCCAGTTTTTCAAGGTTGGTTTGAATTCTAATCCTGTCCTCTAAAGTGCCTGCAACCTTTCCAGCTTCATGTCATCTGCAAATTTTATAAGCATATTGTCCACTCCATTATCCAAGTGATTAATGAACATATTGAATAGTATAAAGATTGCGTAGTATAACAGAACAGCATAAGTATTGAACATATAGAATAGCATAAGACTCAGGACTGACCTCCATGGACTCTCTAGTTATACTGTCTCAATTTAACAGTGAACCATTAATAACTACTTGTAGTATGGGCTTTCAACAATTGTGTACAGGCGGTCCCTGGGTTACGTACAAGATAGGGACTGTAGGTTTGTTCTTAAGTTGAATTTGTATGTAAGTCGGAACTGGTGTCCAGATTCAGCCGCTGCTGAAACTGACCAGCGGCTGACTACAGGAAGCCCCCCCCCAGCCCCCTCCCCCGCAGCCCGAGGCAGAGTTGCTCTGCCCTGGGCTTCCTGGAATCAGCCGCTGATCAGTTTCAACAGCGGCTGAATTTGGATACCTGGGACAGAGCAGCTGGGGCACTGCTGGGTAGGTCCCCGCAGCGCCACACCTCAGCGCTGCAGGGACCAATCCGGCAGCACCCCAGCTGCTCTACCCCAGGTGTCCCCAAGTCAGCCGTTGCTGAAACTGATCAGCGGCTGATTCCAGGAAGCCGGGGCAGAGCAACTCTGCCTCGGGCTTCCTGTAGTCAGCCGCTGGTCAGTTTCAGCAGCGGCTGACTTGGGGACGCCTGGGGCAGAGCAGCTGGGGTGCTGCCAGGTTGGTCCAGTAGCGCCGAGGAGCAGCGCTGCGGGACCAACCCAGCAGTGCCCCAGCTGCTCTACCCCAGGCGTCATCGGCGAGAAAAGCCTGGTCTGTTGGGGGGGGGGGCACACTAGCTGTGCCCCCCCCCCCAGCAGACCAGGGAGACGTGGGTGGCGGGACCGCCGAGATGCGCTGCGGTCCCGCCCGCATCCTCTGAGGCTTTGCTCCGTGTCTCCCTGGTCTGCTGGTGGGGCTTCCCCCAGCAGACCAGGGAGATGCGGAGCAAAGCCGCGGAGCACGAGGGCAGCGGGACAGCTCAGACGCGCCGCGGCTGTCCCGCTGCCGGCGTTCTCTGAGGCTTTGCTCCCCGTCTCCCTGGTCTGCTGGGGGGAAGCACCACCAGCAGACCAGGGAGACGTGGAGCAGCTTTTCTCGCCCCGGAGGATGCAGGCGGCGGGACCGCGGCGCATCTGGGCATCCTGCCACTCCCGTTCTCCGGGGCGAGAAAAGCCCTGTTCATAACTGTGGATCCGACATAAGTCAGATCCGCGTAACTCGGGGACTGCCTGTACATAATTTATGGTAATTTAATCAAAACCACAATTCCTTATCTTCAAACACCTTACTAAAATCAAGCTATTTCACATCTATTGCTTTCCTCTTTTCCACTAGACCAACAGACTGACAAAGAAAGAAATTAGGTTGTCTGGCATGATTTGTTCTTGACAAATACATAATGACTATCCCTTTTATTCTCTAGATGGTTTAATAATTTGCTGCAACATTTTTTCAGATATCTAAGTTAGTCTGACTTGTATATAATTCCCCAGGTAAATACTGGTGTGATGATTGAACAGGCTTATGTTCACACGAGATATAGTACCTTCCTGTCATAGGCAATTGATGCTGACATTTCCAGGAGTAGGGTTTTCTGCTATGCTAAGCACAGCTGGGAGGATGGATTTATTTTATTTTATTTTATTTTATTTTATTTTATTTTATTTTATTTTATATTTTTTTGGTAGAGGGAGACACCAGGACTTAGATCACAAACTCTTTGGGACACGAGACATCTTTTAGTTTTGATTTATGAGTGAAATGAAAATTTCATTCACACACAGGCTTCAATGAACTAGAGGTTGGACCTCCATGGTCCAGCACTCTTGGGACCTGCCCCATTCCAAAAGAGGGAATTTGCTGTATCAGGAGAGGTCCCCTGCCACCAGTCAAAATAAAATAAAATGCAACTGGGCTCCAGCCTGCAGGACGTGGACTTGGGCTCCAGCCCATTGGATCTCCTCAGGGACAGGGCTTGCCAGCTGCTCCATGGCTCCCCAGGGATGGTGCTAATCGGTCCAGCTGCTGTTCTGCCTGGCCAGGACTCCCTGGGATCAGGGCTCACTGATCCAGCTGCTGCCCAACTTGGCTGAGGCTCCCCGGGGATGGAGCTCAGCGGTCCAGATGCTGCCTTGCCTGGTTGGGGCTCCCCGGGGATGGGACTCCCAGCTGGTTTGCAGTCCCACATGCTGGGGCTCTCTGGTCCAGCAACATCCATGGTCCTTCTGAACCACAAATGTTTCCAGACCAGAGAGTCCTGGATTTAGGAGGTTCAACCTGTACTGCAATACAAATAGCAAGAAGTAAGAATAACAACACTCTGGGACATGCTATAGAAAGGCAGACGGGCATGTTTCTTTCCTCACTGTGCCGTGAGCTGGCTGATGTTTTCACACCAGGCTCTCAGAAGCTTTGTAACAAAATACCAGTAGCTAAACAGCACCATAACTTTTGTTTCGCTAGGTAATGCTTTTTAATGTATCAGTCAAGCAATAAAAGGAGGCAACAATGTAATGCAGAGAAAGTGCAACTGCAGTTGATAGATATGCCCACCATGATGCCCTTGATGTAAGTCACCAAGGTTCTATCAGAGAATACTGACAACTTAATTGAAGAAAGAGTTGAGATGATGAAATCCTTTGCCAGTCTACAATGTGCCCCATGAATTCAAGCACCCTGAGTAAGTGTTCCTATAAGGAAAAGACAAATTGTGCTCTATGCCTATATATGGCTAACATACACACAGGTGTCAAGTGAATGTCATGCTGCTGAAAAGTACAGCCCTCCTATAGTTCCCACACTGGAGATGCTAGTGCTTCCAGCTGTGCTAGCCACCACCTGCTGTGACTCCTGTGCCTGCAGCCCAAGTATAGCCCCTCCCATCCTGCAAAAAATCTGTGCCAGTATAATTTGCCCTTTGGTGTGTATGTTTTACATTGCTTTCACTGGCACGACAATGCAATATTACCAGACTGGAAATCAAAATATAAATACACATCACAAAAAATAGACACATTTCCTATTAAACTATCATTTTTGTATGTCTGTTTTATTAGCATTTAGTTTGAAAAAGACAAAAGTACAAGTTATTTTTATTAACATTGAATTTTACTGAATATCCTATGTCTTCTGGTCCAGAACTGAGTCCTAATTTACACCAGTTACATTTTCCTATCTTGAGGCTAGCTAGAGACTGGTTTGTCACTCACACAACTTAGTGTAGCCTCAAGTCTCTGCTAGTTTGTGCCCAGCTGTCAATAGCCTGCTGGGCCATCCCAGCAGCTGACTGTTGCCTGAAGGGCCATCAGTAGCTGGGATCACTGGTTATAAGGAAGTCCTGATCACTTTTCCTTTCTTCTGGGAATGCCTCTTTTGTTGTATACAGTGTATATACACTGTGTAGCACAATGGTGCCCAGATATATGACTAGGACTTTTAGGGGCTAATGCAATACCCAAAGACAGTACAGCAAAGTGGTATGATAGTGATTTTATACCACCCACAATTAAATTCTTCTCGGCAGCATACTCTCCTCCCACCCCCTGGGAGTCATTTAAACTGCTACATAACTCTTCTGTGCTTCTTAGTGAGGAGAGACTCTGGCCTCGTGCATCTTGCTTTATGTTAGTATGTGCTGGGACACTCTGTGTTTATAGGTCTTTAGAGAAACAATAGCTGATGGAAAATATATCAGCTATCCTTCATTTGTCTGCAAAGCAGAAGCACTGCACCAATGTTCCTGTTTTCAAGCATGGGCAGACCCATCGACCAGGAGTGGGGAGCAAGAAGGGCAGTTGCTCTGGGATCCAGTGATTCAAAAGGACCTGGGACTTCCAGCCACCACTGCTGCTACTGCAGAAATGGCAGCAGGCCCTTTAAATCACTACTGGAGTGCCGTGATACACATTCCAGGTTGCTCCAGGTGGTGCTGTTGGCTGGTTGTCCTAGCTCTGCCCCTTCTGCCTGAGGCCCTGCCGCCTCTGGCAGAACAGAGCTGGGCCCTCCCATATCTTGCCCAGGGGCTGGGCAAGCCCCTGAACATGGGGTATTGTTCAAAATGGCCATGCCCAAGCTGCTGAAAATCTTCAAATTTATTCCCCAGTTTGTGACTTCCTCGTCTAGTTTCAAGACAAAGAAACACCAAGACACCTTAATCCTCCTAACTTTTCAAGATTCAAACAAACTGTACTGTCACAATTTCATGATACTGATGGCAAAAATCTCAGCTGGTAGGCTTCCATGTAGTACATTGATTTTGATACAGAATAGTGTCTTGCGCCAGTTGAGACTCTGGTCAATTATACAGTAAATCATTTTTTTATTAAATCAATTTGAAGAAATCATTTAACCAAATACCTATTTACAGTGAATTTTCCATTTAAAAAAAATGTCTTTATGTCTATAGATCTATGGGGAAATAGCCTCTGGAATCCATCATCACAAGCATAAGGGTATTTTTTTCTCTTTGCTTAGGTAGATGGACAGACATAGTGACATATGTACAAACTTCCCCTCCATTGGCTCAATAGTGCCCTCCATAAAATAATTCCAGTTTCCCACAATATTCCCATTTAATTAAGAGATCACATCTTTATTCAGCAGATGGCACAGTAAGGGTATGTCTACACTACCCTCCTAGTTCGAACTAGGAGGGTAATGTAGGCATATCGCACTTGCAAATGAAGCCCGGGATTTGAATTTCCCGGGCTTCATTTGCATAAGCGGGGAGCCGCCATTTTTAAAACCCCGCTGGTTCGAACCCCGTGCAGCGCGGCTACACGGGTCTCGAACTAGGTAGTTCCACGAGGTGTACCGGTAGTTCGGACTAGGAAGCCTAGTCCGAACTACCTAGTTCGAGCCCCGTGTAGCTGCGCTGCACGGGGTTCGAACCAGCGGGGTTTTAAAAATGGCGGCTCCCCGCTTATGCAAATGAAGCCCGGGAAATTCAAATCCCGGGCTTCATTTGCAAGTGTGGTATGCCTACATTACCCTCCTAGTTTGAACTAGGAAGGTAGTGTAGACATACCCTAAGTTAGTTAAGAAGGTTAAAGTATAATACACTTTCCAATTGTCTTTGGAAACTGTTTTAGAAATGATTAATGAAGCTATGGGCTGTTATAAGCAGGCTTGGAAGGATTACATTTTTATCAGTAAATACCGATTTCACTGTATATACACATACTAAGGAAAAATGTTTCCATCAATAATCATCAACATTTACAGATAGACAAGTCAGAAAATGAGACAAGTCTCACCGTTCAAAATGAATTGTAATGCTGGTGTTAGTGGAACTGGACCAGAGACACTATTTAGATAGCTTGAACTTTTTGAATCTCAGCATTTACTACCATTAACAATTATTATCTAATCCCTCTCCCTCTGATTTCCTGCTACTGTGAACATTTAAATCTATGAACGATTTCACACATCTGAACATTTAAATTGATAAACATGAAAAAACAACTTGAAATAAACATTGATTGAAATGATAAAAATAATAAAATTATGCCAAGTCTAGCTATCAGGCCTCTTTTTATCCTCTGCAAACTCTGTTGTGAGGTCTCTTGCTGGTAGTGAGTATTTATATACAGAATACAATCAGCTCAAAAAGGAAGAAGTTATGTTTCTGTCTGGTTTCAAGGAGTTCAGTATTCTTCGAGTCACTTTAACAATCAATACTAGTGATTTATAGGGGATAAAAAATACTGTACAAAAGTGATGGTTCAGGTTCTTTCATTAAGAGGCCCAAAGTGATGGATTCCAAGTGAAATAAACATAAATGTGAAATAAAAGTATGGGCCAAATCCATCTGTCATTTACACCTATGTAAAGGCAGAGTACAGGCGGGACCTTCCTCAGGACCTGAACTGTAGAGTTTGTCAGACGAGGGGAGGTCAGGGCTCCCCTCCTGGCTGTAAGCCTCTGCCACTGGCCTCTGCTCCTGGCCCAACTGGGGCTATATTCACCACCGCCAGCCTTGCTGCCTCCAGTGCTTCAGGGGCTGCTCCTCACTCTAGAACCTAGCCAGGGCTGTACTGCCAACCCTTCTGCCTCTGTCCCTGGAAGAGCTGGGGATGGAACTCCTTGTTCCAAGCCCTCTCACTGAAGCATAACCCATTAATACTGGTCTCCTGCAGCTGGAATAATTTCAGCTTGAAATTCTGCTATTGGTAATTTTTTTTTGGCAGAGAATTCATTGTTCCCATAAAGCTGCTACACTAGAATGTATGTTTGAAAACCACATACTACTCGAGACTGGGCGAGCCGACAAAATTGCCAGCTGACTGGGCAAGTGGGAAGGGAAGCTCCGTGCGTCCGGAAGGGGTGGGCCCTTGAGTAGAAGGGGCAGTGGAACAATAAGTGTAGCAATAAAAATCTTGCATAACATTATACAACTGCACATAACTAATTCCAGAAATATTCTAGAATTAGAGGATGGCCTGTAAATTGTCTTGTGCAAAAAGTGTCCCTGCAGACTTAATAACTCAGCTTGGTTGGAATGTCAGAGACAGCCTGCTTTTTGTAGAGTGCTGTTACAGAATTTCACTCCCTGCTGCACTGTACCAACTTCACTGACTAGCATGCCCTAATATTACTAGTTCATATATAGCCAGTAGCTGAACTGCTTTCAGTTGCAGAACACATATTATTTTGGCATTCTGCAGCTCTCTGCCCTATTGTATTTGCCTCATCTACTGACTTCCCTCATGTCACCTTTTGTTTATCTTGTTGTAATGGCTTCTGCTGCTTTTTTAACTCTACAACAAGCCCTATCACGCTGTCACATTTTACCATCAAAGTCTGTGTTTCCAAGAACCTCTTTGCACCCATCTAATAATTTTTCACAAGATGCCAAGTTCTTTGACTCAGTACAGCAAATGCCACATAGACATATCAGACATATCATTGCTTAACTCTCTACCTGCAATACTCAGGTGACATATTTAGCAGAAGAGCAGCTTGTCAAGCCAAAACTTAAACAACAAACTTCAGGCAAAGGCCTTGTAGATCAAGGTCTACAAGTACAGCAGTTCAGCTGCATTTCTTTACTAATGGGCTACGTCTAGACTGGCATGATTTTCCGGAAATGCTTTTGACGGAAAAGTTTTTCATTAAAAGCATTTTCGGAAAAGTGCATCTAGATTGGCACGGATGCTTTTCCGCAAAAGCACTTTTTACGGAAAAGCATCCGTGGAAATCTAGACGCGCTTTTGCACAAAAAAGCCCCGATCGCCATTTTAGCCATCGGGGCTTCTTTTTGTGCAAAACAATACTGTGCTGTCTAAACTGGCCCTCTTGCACAAATGATTTGCGCAAGAGAGCTTTTGCCTGAATGGGAGCAGCATAGTATTTCCGCAAGAACACTGACAATCTTACATGAGATCGTCAGTGTTCTTGTGGAAATTCAAGTGGCCAGTGTAGACAGCTGGCAAGTTTTACCGCAAAAGCAGCTGATTTTGCGGAAAAACTGGCCAGTCTAGACACAGCCATGGTGTGTAGCTATGCTGGGCCTCAGCATTCTTACTTTGAGGTATTCATTCCTCTCCGAATAGTGCTCTCCATACTGACAGACAGGAAGAGACATGGCCAGTTGGAAGGTCATGAGAAAGAGCAAATCAAGCCCTAGCAAAGAGTTGTAAATGAAATAAAGAAAGGATCTATGAGGAGGTCAGGGAGTTGGGGAGTCTTGGTCAAGAAACAATGGAAAAGAAGGAACTAGCAGAGGGCAGTATAAGCTGGAAGCTAAGTCTTAGGGACTGAAAAGAATAGTACTGTGGCTATGTGGAAATCAGCTGGACTGTCATGAACATTAAAAAAGTCTAGGTTTTCTCCTGTTTGGGGGGATGGGTGAAGGTTCAGTTGGCTCTGATTTTTATTGAAACTTCTGGTCTATTATTCCGCACTATACCTTGGATGTCCTACTCTCCATCTTTTGTACACAGAGCTTTCAAAACCGTCCAACAAAAACTAACTCAAAGTGTCCATTATATTATAGAAATCATCTCAATGTGACTAATAGTTCAGAGAAGTTCCCTCCAAAGCAAACGGCTTTATTCACTGAAATGTTGCAATTCTACCCCTTTGCTGCTAGACTGGAAGATCACGCAAGAGGAATCACATCTATTGGTATATTCTTTCTTCTGTTATTTCTGATTGTTCTCAATGCTTGAGTGAGTTCTCCTTCAGACAGTGAAATTACCTCAACTTCACCATCCAGAACAGCAGGGTCATTATGCAAGCGCAGAAGGACATATGCTTTTCTGAAGACACTTGAAATGTAAAGTGGTACAAATGTGTATTAGAAGGAATAGAAGCTAGAAATTACAGGTGTGTCTAGACTACAGAGTTTTGTCAACAAAAGTGGACTTTTGTTGACAAAACTATACCTGCATCTACACTACCGCTGAGTTCTGTCGACATAACGTCGACAGAACTCAGCAGTTTTGTCGACGCTGGTAAACCTCATTTTACGAGGCAAAATACCTTCTGTCGACAGAAGGTGTTATTGCATGTAAGGTTGTGTCTAGACTACAGGGTTTTGTCGACAAAGCAGCTTGCTTTGTCGACAGAACTGAATGTAGTCTAGATGCTCTTTGTCAACAGAAGCTTTGTCGACAGTATCTGTCGACAAAACTTCTGTTGACAAAACCCTGTAGTCTAGACGTACCCTACGGTAGGAAGGTTTTATATCTTGATAATACATCCCATACCATAGTAGATATGGTAAAGACAAAGGGCCAAATTCATCCCTGGGAGGAAGATATTTCCCCATGATCATCATAGAGTGACATTATAGTTTCATCAGTCTGACAATACTTGAGGTTTCATCATGTCAGGGTATGTCTACACAGCAAAGTTATTTCAAAATAACAGCCTGTGACCAAGCATGCCCTGGTCTGTTTATTGATCCCTCATTAACATAGACCTAAAGCCCCTCGACCTCACTCTGAGTCTGTATTTCGTGAGTTTTCCCACCAGTCTTTGGCCTAGTAGCGTCTACACAGCCAAACCACTATTTTGAAATTTGAAATAGCAGACTGCTTATTTTGAATTTGGTAAACCTCATTCTATGAGGAGTAACACTAAATTCGAAATAGCTAATTCAAATAAGCGCTGTGTAGACACTTATATGGAAATAGGGGGCCTCCAGCCTTCCCAGGGTACCCTGATGGCCACTCCAGCCTCAACCAAGAACACTCTTCTACCTCCCCCTCCCTGGAGTCCTTTATTTTCTTCCCTAGTTTCTATTGGAGAAATTACACTTTATCTCCACCCTTAACATTTTCTGTTTCTGTTAATGTTGCATGCAGTCAATGAATGAAATCATCAGAGTTCCACTGTTGCATGGGTTTATGCCCACATGTCTTGGAGCAGAAGACAAGAGTGAGAGGGGATTTGATAGCAGCCTTCAACAAGCTCAGTGGTGGCCAACCAGTTAATTAGAGACAAAGAGCCAAAATAGCTGTGGATAGAGTGCAAAGAGCCACATATTATATATTTATTTTTATATATCTATATATCTATGTCTATATACACCCCTCATATCTATATCTACACCCCCCATATATATATCTACACACACACACACACACACACACACACACACACACATCTATATATAGATATAGCTATAGATAGGTGTGTGTATAGATATAGATATATAGGTGAATCTATGCAGGTGTGTATCTATTTATCTATCTACACCTACACCAATCTATACATATATATATATTTATCACTATATATATATATATATATATATATATAGAGAGAGAGAGAGAGAGAGAGAGAGAGAGAGAGGGTATACACAAAATATAGTGATAAAAATAACATTACAGGACATTTCGGTTCTGTTGTGAATACCCTACAGAAAGTTATCTAGTCCGCTGATTGGCTACTAATGACCAGTTAATGATTTTCTGATTGGCTCACATTTTGCTCTAGAATACAGATTTAAATCTATACAGCAGGCAAATGAAAATTAGTAATAGACGACAAATATTAACAGACCATTTACTAAACACCAATAAAAAAGTCTCCAGTCACTTAAAAAAATCACATCCAGTCCATAGATCTTCAGAGAACTTGACAAGGAACAAACATCAAATGAAAAAAACCTTTGAAAATACAGCAATATTCTCACACTAAAAATAAGAAGGTTCAGGGGGTTACCTGAGTTAGTCTGTACAGGATAAACTTTAAAAACCAACAAATAGTCTGGTAGCACTTTATAGACTAACAAAAATATGTAGATGTAATCATGAGCTTTCATGGGCACAACCCACTTCTTCAGATGATCAGAGTGTTGGATGTCCAGGACCAAAATAAATAGGGGGAAGGAAGAGGGGTGGAAGAAGGAAAAATGGGGGGAGGGGACGAGAAGAGGCAGTGGGTAAAAAATATCAAGGGGAAAGGTGAGCTGGAATGTAATAGGAAAAACAAATATTTTCTAAGTACCTAAAGGCTGGATAGTCAAAAGAGGCAGAGAAGAACCAATAATTAGCAAACAACAAATGGTCAGGTAGTAGTTAAAGACTGACAAAACATGTAGATGGTATCATGATATTCTACAAAGACAAAGAACCATTGTCGCCTTCATTGTTTGGTAGGTTGATAATGATCAACCATCCAATATCTTTATTCAATCCATGGGTGTGAGAATGGAACTTGTGAATGAGCTGTAGTTCCATTCCTTCCCTATGTATTTGACTTGTGGAATTGGTTTCTAATAAAACAGCAACTTGAAGATCTGTTAATGAATGCCTAGGGAGATAAAAGTGTTCTCCAACAGGTTTTTGTATGTTCCCTTTACGGATATCTGATTTGTGTCCATTAGTTCTTTCCCTTGGGGACTGTCCAGTTTATCCAATATATATTGCAGTGGGGCATTCCTGGCATTTGATGGCATAGATTAAATTACTGGATGTGATTCCCACCATGTATTTTAAATTTAACACTACTGCCATATTATTTCCTGAGAGTTTTTTTAAAATTAAACTGAACTGAGAAGTAAATCGGCACATTTTGAAGTGCCTCTTTCACTCCAAATTGTTGATCTCTGGCATGGTTCCCTCTTTTTTTTTTTTTTATTTTACTTATGAAGATTATGGCTTTTTTATAGTTCTAAAAATTCAGGTCTGTCCCAAGACTGCAAATATGACAGGTTCAAAAACAATAAGTGAGAGACTCATATCTCAGAATAATTGCTTCAGCCTGGCAAACAATATAGCCTTTGAATTTTATTTATAGAAACACAGTGTAAACCAGGTAGATTCTTTTTTCCCCTGGAATTTAAATAGGACATCTGTGTTGGTTGCCTTATTCTGTATCCATGAAGACGTTGAGTTTAAGGTGCTTCAGCCCCTGCCCCAACTCTAACCCAATCCCCATCACCTCCCCCAGAGCCAGGCACCCCTAGTACCTCTGTTCTAACCCAATCCCCTTCACCTTCCCCAGAGCCAAGCACCCTCAGCCTCCCCCTGCTCTAACCCAATGAGAGTTTCTTGGTGATATTAGACAGAGAGCCAAATTTTACATTGTTCCACTGTTCGTGCAGCTGGATAATTGCACGGGATTGCACACAATGTAAATCAGTGTCCATCCCATGCTTGGAGCTCTAAGTCACTGACTTGCTCTAGTGCTATATATAAGCCAGCACAGAATTTAATGTTGTATCAAGAATTAATAATCTTTGGTTTTTGAGTCTGACATCAAAAACCAAAATATTCTCTCTAGTGTAACTGCACTGAAGTCACAGGGATGGAAACAAGGAGCTCGATAAGTGCTAAGGTCCAATGTTAAATCACAGCAGCATTGGTATATGTCTGAGTTGACATAGAGGCCATGTCTACACTATGGGAGAAAGTCAACCTAAGATATGTAACTCCAGCTACATGATTAGCATATCTGGAGTCAACGCACCTTAGGTCAAATTTCTGCGGCGTTCTCACTGCAGAAGGTTGACAGGAGAAACACATCTGTCAATTTCCCTTACTCCTCGTAACCCAGCAGAGTACTAGAGTCGATGGGGGCATGACCAGCAGTTGATTTAGTGAATCCTTACTAGACCCCTAAATTGAACCTCGAGAGTCTGATCTCTGCAGCGTCAATCTCTTGATAAGTGGAGAGAAGCCCAGAATGGGAAATTATTAATTCTAATTAATTTTACTGTATCACAAAAATGTGTTTCATACAAAATTTACATAGAGAGCAAGTTACTGACAAAAGAGCTTAATCCTAGACATACACAAAGAGAAGGGGACAAATAATAGAAAGGAAAGGAGAGAGTGGGTACGCTTATCGGATAACACTTTGGCTTTGTTTAGATATGTATACATCTTGTGCCATGACTGAAATGTCTGACATTAACTTCACCTTTGTCATGCACAGTGTTCAGAATTTCAGCAGCCTCACTGAAGCTGCACATAATAAGGGAGTCAGAGAGTGAATCTGACATGCATAAATCCAAAGAAATGAATGAGTAAATGATGAGGCACACAAATTCTAAATAGTTGGAAAGAGGTTCCAAGTTAGTACAAGGAGGCCAGGGTCCTTGGTTTTATTTCTGGCTCTGCTACTCACTTGCTACCCGACTATGAGCAAATTGTATCCTCAGTTTACCCATTTGTACAATGACTATAATAATGTCTTCCTTACGGTGGTATTCTGAGGCATAATCAATCAACGTTTACAAAACACTGTGGGATATTGAGTAAAAGTAGATTTAAAAAGCACAACAGGTTATTTAGGGCCTGACACAATGCCAAAAGACTCCCAACGGAAACTGGAAAAGGCCCTCAAGGAGCAGTTTCTGTACAAAGTTGCATCTGCCTTCATGTCACAGGAAAGGAATGCACCATGGACTGTTGATTCCAATTAAGTTAATCTGAACTGCAATGTGTATATAAAAATTGTGCATATTTTGAGTGTATCCCTCTGGTTTACATTTTCCGTTGTTCTTGCCTTCTGAAATTGTAAGTTGTTTAGGGCAGGAAGTGTGCCTGATTCCTCTGTGTGTGTGTGTGTGTGTGTGTGTGTGTGTGTGTGTGTGTGTGTGTGTGTGTGTGTGAAGTTAAATGATAAATAATAATTATTATTGTAACCCAGGTTATAAAAAAGAACTTTCTAAAGACAATTTAAGGTTACCTCTGTTAATAATGAAGCAAAGTTTTATCTGATTTGCTGTAACTATGGCAGTTATTAATTCCAGAAATCATACTGCTGAAAACTGAGGTAAAATAATCCATTTGTGTGAATGTCCTAAATGTCCTATTAGTGGTATTTAAATCAAAATGCTTTTGTATAGTTAGCATTTCACAAAAATTAAATCCCCTAATCCTCTAGCAAAGACATACTGTAGTATAGATTCACATATTTAAAAGGTTATAGCTCCAAAGTCTTTCCCTGTGATTGTAACATCTCATACATATAGGGCTGAGGATAAGATATACCAAATGATTCCTAGCTGTGGCAAACATAGATTGCTGCTCCCTCACGTCACTCCTCCATTACTGCTTAGCACTGGTTAGCTTGAAACTTTAAGAATATAAATAATATCATGTACTTTGAACTTCTTCCTCCCATCTGTCTCAGAAATCACATATGAGTTATAACCTATAGATAAATGGCTAAAATATAACTAGCCCCTTGCTCAACTGCACAAGAAGCAGTCAGGAGTGCATAGAGATGGCTAGAGCTATTCTCTGTACTTACTGTTCTAGAAGGGACATGAGAGAACAGCATGCCCTTGTTGCCAAGAGTATAGTGGGCTGCATTAATAGAAGCATTGCCAGCAGATAGAGGGAAATGATTATTCTCCTCTATTAGTGAGGCCACATCTGGAGTATTGCATCTCGTTCTGGGACCCTACTCCGGAAAGGATATGGATAAATTGGCGAGAATCCGGCGGAGGGCAACAAAACTGATTCAAAGACTTGGGGCACATGACTTATGAGGAGAAGCTGAGAGAACTATGCTTATTTAGTCTGCAGAAGAGAAGAACGAGTGAGGATTTGATAACCTTCAACTATCTGAAGCAAAATTCCAAAGAGGCTGGAGAGAGGCTGTTCTTTGTGGTGGAAGATGACAGAACAAGGAGCAATGGTTTCAAGTTGCAGTGGTGGAGGTCTAGGTTGTATGTCAGTAAAAGCTATTTCACTAGGAGAGTGGTGAAGCACTGAGATGGGTTACCTCAGAAGGTGGTTGAATCTCCATCCTTAGAAGTTTTTTTAAGGCCTGGCTTGACAAAGCCAAGGCTGGGATGATTTAGTTGAGGTTGGTCCTGCTTCGAGCAGGGGGCTGGACTAGATGACCTACAGAGACCTTTTCCAACCCTAATCTTCTATGATTCTATGACATGTAGGAATAGGGAAGCGGGGCATGCACAGGACCCCATAGCATACGGGAAGTGCTGAGCATCGTGTATTATACTGCCATAATGTCTCCTTCCCTCCCCTGTAACTCTCCTCATCTCCATACTTTAGAGTTTTTCAGGGCTATAACTTGGCCCCATATGTGAAGCAAATATTTCAAATCCCACATCTCTCTTATTCCAGATATCCAGAAATTATAATTTCTGCTAAAAGATTTTGGACCAGATCTTCAGCTAAGATAAATCAGTGTCACCACTCCATTGAAATCAAACATCAGTGGAAGAAATGACCCCTAAGATTTATAGCCTTAAAGTTTTTGATGAAAATCAGTTTGGCTGCACTAGTAGCATAGTATTAGTGATTGGTAGAATGATGAAGTGACTCTTCACTAAGGAAAACTTCATTACTGCAACAGATCATAATCATCTGTCAAAAGTTTAGCAATGTTAGTAGAGTCAAAATTCTTTGCTCTCAATATACTTTGAACAGACCTGAATCTTTGACCAAACCCTTATGATGGCAATGCATCATGAATCTTGCAAAGCTATTAACTTAAAAAGTAGTTCACAAGGTGTGCAAAAGCTCAGGTTCTCTGAGGTTCTCCCTTACCATACCAACTTCTGGTATGATTCTAAGCATGTCATTTAAGCTGAACTCACCTCAAAGGAATAATTTGTACCAGTCTCTTAATATATACATAGGGCTAGACAATTTATTTTCTGCTTGAAGACTCAGACATGATGGAAAAGCAGGTATTCATTTTCCTGAGGTTCTAAGCTATTTAATTAATATGGTATACTGTACCCAGGTGGTCCTGGAAAGTGAGAAACTGAGGAAGACTTTTTTTGCTGAATGGGAGATACAAATATTTTTTTTATTATTATTCTCGTATTTTAGTCCCCATATTTCATTCAGCCATACTGCACTTTTCTCCACACTAAACATTCATTCATCTGGCAAAGATAGCAATAGTGAACTGCCATTAATACTAGTTCTTGGTTTAACCATTAGAGTAGGATTGAACAAGGGTCTGTCAGAATTCTTATCTCTGGAGAGAAATTATGTTGCTTCTATAGAATGATTGGTCTTTACTAAACTAGAATCAGCATTCACTTCTGAGCCCATGTGCATGAGTTATAGGGCACCATGCCAGCAGGCTGGCTTTCAATATGTCTACTACCTATAGCAGCACTACTCAAGTTTGGAAGCCTCAAGAGCCACAATGATACCCACAGCACATGCCAAGGGTTGCAGCTTAAGTATGGTTGCATATACAGGCAGTCCCCAGGTTACGTACAAGATAGGGACTGTAGGTTTGTTCTTAAGTTGAATCTGTATGTAAGTCGGAACTGGCATCCAGATTCAGCCGCTGCTGAAAGTGACCAGTGGCTGACTACAGGAAGCCCGAGACAGAGTTGCTCTGCCCCGGGCTTCCTGGAATCAGCCGCTGATCAGTTTCAACAGGCTGAATCTGGACGCCAGTTCTTACATACAGATTCAACTTAAAAACCCCAGGCGTCCCCAAGTCAGCTGCTGCTGAAACTGATCAGCGGCTGATTCCAGGAAGCCCAGGGCAGAGCAACTCTGCCTCGGGCTTCCTGTAGTCAGCGCTGGTCAGTTTCAGCAGCGGCTGACTTGGGGACGCCGGGGCAGAGCAGCTTGGGTGCTCTGCCCCAGGCGTCCTGATTCAGCCACTGCTGAAACTGACCAGCAGTGGCTGAATCAGGACGCCTGGGGCAGAGCAGCTGGGGTGCTGCCGGGTTGGTCCAGTAGCGTCCAGAGCGGCACTACAGGACCAACCGGCAGCGCCCCAGCTGCTGTACCACAGGCGTCCGGAGCAAAGCCACGGAGCACGGGGGCAGCGGGAAAGCCCAGACGCGCCGCAGCTGTCATGCTGCCCGCGTGCTCCGCGGCTTTGCTCCCCGTCTCCCTGGTCTGCTGGTCTCCAGCAGACCAGCAGACCAGGGAGACGGGGAGCAAAGCGGAGCAAAGCCGCGGAGCACACCGGCAGCTGGACAGCCACGGCGCGTCTGGGCTGTCCGCTGCCCGCGTGCTCCCCGGCTTTGCTCCCCGTCTCCCTGGTCTCCCAGAAGCGCCGCGGCTGTCCCGCTGCCGGTGTCCTCAGAGGCTTTGCTTCCCGTCTCCCTGGTCTGCTTGTCTTCTGCAGACCAGGGATACGGGCAGCAAACCCCATTCGTAACTGCCTGTACATGCAAATATATATGGAAATATATGCAAATGGTTTCTATAACACTAACGGGCATGAATATAAAGATTAAGCCTTAAGCTGTGGCGTCGGACCCAAACGTAGCCAGTGTGATCCAGTCAGCAGCTCTCAGGCTCTGCCCACAAGGCTAAACAGCCAGCCCTGGAACTCCTGGCACCTCCTCCCTGGGGGCTAGAAACACCAACATCCTGTATGTACCCTTCTGTTCCAGCCCTCCCATCCGCTTGCGTCTTTCAATACTTACTGAGAGAGGCCTCGCCACTGAGGAGGGTGTTCAAAGACACCACCCGCGAGCCATGCGTTGAGCCCCATGTAAATGCAAACTAAACCGTGGGCCACAAACAAACAGGCCACGGGCCACGTGTTGAGTAGCCCTGACTTATAGGGCACTCCTGATTTTTTTTAAAGTGTACTTTTAGGCAGAAAGCTAGATGCATTTTTATTTGTTTCTTACTATTGTCACTGAAAGAGAAATGCTTCCTTTATCTAGAGCTATAAAATCTTGTTTCAAGAAACTTGACAAGCACAGAGTTATTGACCATGCTATTAGAATTCTAGCAGCAAAGTCATCCTGATGTCAGTCAGCACAAAAAGCATCCTTCGTCCATCAGGCGGCCTTCTGTAAAGGTTACAAGAGCCTGAGAACATAATGTAAATGTCTGCAAAGACAGAGAAGCTGAAAAATTGCCGCCCTAGTGTAGAAACAATGTCAGGAGAAATATGCTATGAGGATTATATCAACCATTGATAGATGACTTATGGACTTAGGATGCAGTGAATTCTACAGCTCAGTTCACAGGCAATGGAAGCAAATTGACACCGATAAGTTCATATGAGGTTCATATTAAAGAAATATTCAGATTGCAATGTAGGTTATGGGATCCATTTTCAGTCCTATTGAACACAAGGGATTTTGCCCTTTATTTTGCTTGCTGGAGCCAGAAAGGGCCAATACTTATATGACAGCCTAGCAATAGCACTTGGTCTTTTATAAATTTTTCTGACAAATATTGCAAGCAACTGCTTTTGCCAGTAGTTAACCTATTGACATTGAGTGAAATACAATACCAAGTAGACTTTACCCAGGAAAAGTACTTCCTCAGTGCAGCTTGTCCAGACAGATGGATGATTGCTACTAAAAATGACTGCCGGCTGGTAATGAACTCATCTCCTCACACTAAAAAGGAAGCCATGAAAGGATTTGGATAAATAAGGTGCTGAAAAGATGTGTTTAACACAGCAGCAAACCCAGCCCACTTTCATAAATCTCCCATTTAGAGCTGAGAAAATCATTGATTTTTCAATTTGGGGACCAAATGAAAAAAGAAATCTGGTTAGATTCCAACTGAAGCCAATTTTATGAATTTTGTTGTTGTTGTTGTATCAAAAAACTTGAACAAAAATTCATTTTGTATTGACTGAAACATTTCAAGTTGATTCAAAATGATTTTTGTGTTTGTTTTGAGTCATCTGAAACATTTCTTCTGCTGTGAGCTTTTTTAAGGGATTTTTGGTTTGATCTTTTGGTTGTCCATTATGATTTTGCTATTATAGAAAATTTTCATTTATTTTAAACTGGCTAAATTTGAATTTGAAGCATCACTGTAAATTAAAAAATCAAATATGTTTTGAAATAGTTAAAATGAAAAGTTTGAAAGCACTGAAAAATGCATTTTTTCACAAAAAATCTATTTTTTTTGCCTAGCTCTTCTCTCAATGACCTACCTAGTTATCTTTGCAATGAGACTGCTTCAGTGACCTTTATGCTTCCTACATCTTTCTGTCTGTGTTCTTATATATACCATATCACTGTAGTATCTCAACAACTCCCAAAAGCAAAGTAAAAGACAATAGCAATAGCTCTTCCTTTCCTGCTGGCAATGGGCACGTTAGACTATTATTATCAATTATTATTATTTATATTATACTATTATGTGTATGAAATCCTTCTGATTTCACATTCCCAGGGGGTGAGTCAGTGCCTCAAATCTGATCACCGTTCATCTTTTGAAGCAGTTTCTGACTTTCTCCCTCCCCTTCTCTCCATGACACTGCTACCTTCCTTCAGCAAGCCCAGTCATTCCCCCTCCCCCCCCACACACACTGCGGGTGCAGTGTGGTCAAGGTTGTGTAACCTTGAGTAGGCTAGACTTCACTGCCCTTCTCCAGTGCCTTAAAAAAAACCCAACTCTCATTTAGGAATGTAAGCAAGTAGTTGAGTAGTCGACAACCCAATAAGCATATGCTACTCGACTGGTCATCTCCCTCCCCTCACTCCCCCTACTTGCTACCTCAATCAAAGAAAGCAAGAGGGGGAGCAGGAGCTGGTGTTGGGGGGAGCTGGCTTAAAAGCTGGGGGGGGGGGGCAGGCAGAGGTACAGCAGGGGACTGGGCACGAGCCAGGAATCAGCTGCACCTCTGCCTTTTAAATGTAGTAAGAGCCTGGCAGACCCCCGCTGTGGCTCTGCAGTTGGAAATTCCATTGACTACTCGATTCGCTGATTAAATGAAATATAACATCCCTACACCCATAGAAACCTTGCTGGAGACCCACAGTTCAGTCTCTAAGGATTTTCATGAAAGATTGCACAGTGTCAGCCTCCCCATATTCAAGTCCTAAAAGGGAATAAAGAAATGAATTTAGTTAAATAACTTCATAAAATATTGTGAAAAAACAAAAAACAATCTAATTTTTGCAATGTAACACAGCTATTTTATAATCTACAGACATTATTTTCACAGTTACAACAAACATAAAGAGAAACCAAAAGTACAATTTGAACAGTTAAGTCCACACAAAACTCAGTGAATAGAAACTGGGAGATCCCCAAAAGCTTAGATTTAGTTCAGCTAAGGGTGCATCTACACAGCACCCTAAACTCAAAATAAGATAGATAATTTGATTATTTTTAAATTTGGCATGTCTACACAGCCAGGATGCCGAAATAGTTCACCTGTTCTTTAAAGAAAAATTTTGAAATAATGGGTGGCTTGTGCAGATGCGGGGTAGCTATTTCGGGATACCGGAGGGGTGAACTCTCTTAGGGTATGTCTACACTACCCCGCTAGTTCGAACTAGTGGGGTAATGTAGGCATACCGCACTTGCAAATGAAGCCCGGGATTTGAATTTCCCGGGCTTCATTTGCATAAACCGGGCGCCGCCATTTTTAAATCTCGGCTAGTTCGAGGAGTACAGCTAGTTCGGATTAGGAAGCCTAATCCGAACTAGCTACTCCGTGCCGCGTGTAGCCGCGCGGCATGGGGTTCGAACTAGCCGGGATTTAAAAATGGCGGTGCCCGGCTTATGCAAATGAAGCCCGGGAAATTCAAATCCCGGGCTTCATTTGCAAGTGCGGTATGCCTACATTACCCCGCTAGTTCGAACTAGCGGGGTAGTGTAGACATACCCTTACTTCTGCCAGGAGTGCACGACATGAGAGGAACCGCCAGCAATTTTGAACAGCTGGTGGTAGCCTCTGGTGCTGCGCATCCCAGCTGGGTGGGAGCGTGAGACTTTGCCTGCTCCCCTGCCCTCAGGACAATCAAGGCAGGGCTGGGAGAGCATGTGAAGTCTCCTACCCCCACCAGGGGCATGCGGCACCAGAGGGAACCGCAAGTCATTTTGAACAGTCTCCTGCCCATAGCCAGCTGGGGCATGCCTCTAGCAAGGGGAGGACTTTTCATGCATTCCCCTGCCCAAGCCTGGGGGCCAGAGCATCAGATGAAGTCTCATGCCCATGCCCAGTCGGGCTCATGGCTCCAGAGGGAACCGCCCAACTGGGATGTGCGATGCACAGAGGGAACCACCAGATGTATTAAACAGCTGGCGTTTCCCTCTGATGCCATGCTCTTGGCTGGGCAGGGCTCGGAGACTTCACATGCTCCTCTGCCCCCAGGCTTCACATGACAAAAAAGACAAAAGATGGCTAGAAGTGATTCCCTGTTTACAATTATATTTTGAGATCTACCAGTTATCTAGTTTTTAATCCAGAGTTTGAAGTTTGGCACTTTGCACTGGCACTAAAAGTTCATTACTGAGGATGATAAATTTGTGATGCAGGATGCTCTTTATAAATGCAGTCAGAGTGAAATACATCCGTTAGATTCTGAACAGAGGCATCAGGTATAGCCATATTTGGCAGTCCACAGGCTGATCTGAGAGAAGTAATTTAAGTAAAAATTGAGCAAGAGCTGACTAGAAAGAACTATTTGTTCTTTTGTTTTAATCAGAACTCCAGGTGTAAACCCATATGTACTGGATATGGGCATGAGACTTCGTCTGCTGCTCTGGGCCCCAGGCTTGGGGCAGAGGAACGCATGAAGAGTCTTCCCCTTGCCAGAGGCATCCGACACCAGAGGGAACCACCAGCTGTTTAAAATGACTGGTAGTTCCCTCTAGGCATTGCGTGCTCCAGGAAACTACAGACTAGTTAGTTTAACTTCTGTGCCAGGAAAGATAATGGAGCAAGTAATTAAGGAAATCATCTGTAAACACTTAGAAGGTGGCAAGGTGATAGGGAACAGGCAGCATGGATTTGTAAAGAACAAATCATGTCAAACCAATCTGATAGCTTTCTTTGATACGATAACGAGTCTTGTGGATAAAGAAGAAGCAGTGGATGTGGTATACCTAGACTTTAGTAAGGCATTGGATATGGTCTCGCGTGATATTCTTATCAGTAAACTAGGCAAATACAACTTAGATGGGGCTACTATAAGGTGGGTGCATAACTGGCTGGATAACCGTACTCAGAGAGTAGTTATTAATGGTTCACAATCCTGCTGGAAAGATATAACAAGTGGGGTTCCACAGGGGTCTGTTTTGGGACTGGCTCTCTTCAATATCTTCATCAATGATTTAGATATTGGCATAGAAAGTACGCTTCTTAACTTTACAGATGATACCAAGCTGGGAGGATTTGCAACTAATCTAGAGGATAGGGTCATCATTCAAAATGATCTGGACAAATTGGAGAAATGGTCTGAGGTAAACAGGATGAAGTTTAATAAAGACAAATGCAGAGTGCTCCACTGAGGAAGGAACAATCAATTTCACACATACAGAGTGGGAAGCGACTGTCTAGAAAGGAGTACGGCAGAAAGGGATATAGGGGTTATAGTGGACCACAAGCTGAATATGAGTCAGCAGTGTGATGCTGTTGCAAAAAAAGCAAACATGATTCTGGGATGCATTAACAGGTGAATTGTGAGCAAGACACAAGAAGTCATTCTTCCTCTCTACTCTGCGCTGGTTAGGCCTCAGTTGCAGTATTGTGTCCAGTTCTAGGCACAGCATTTCAAGAAAGTTGTGGAGAAATTGGAGAGAGTCCAGAGAAGAGCAACAAGAATGATTAAAGGTCTAGAGAACATGACCTATGAAGGAAGGCTGCAAGAATTGGGTTTGTTTAGTTTAGAAAAGAGAAGACTGAGGGGGACACGATAGCACTTTTCAGGTATCTAAAAGGGTGTTATAAAGAGGAGGGAGAAAACGTGTTCATCTTGACCTCTGAGGATAGAACAAGAAGCAATGGGCTTAAACTGCAGGTTTAGGTTGGACATTAGGAAAAAGTTCTTAACTGTTAGGGTAGTCAAACACTGGAATAAATTTCCCAGGGAAGCTGTTGAATCTCCATCTGTGGAGATATTTAAGAGTAGGTTAGATAAATGTCTATCAGGGATGATCTAGTCAGTAATTGGTCCTGCCATGAGGGCAGGGGACTGGACTCGATGACCTCTCGAGGTCCCTTCCAGTCCTAGTATTCCATGATTCTATGATTCTAATACTATAAATAATGAGATCATCAATAAATAACTAAGAAGTGGTGTAGAGATTGGTGTTTGCAGGGAAATTTTATTAACCATGATTAGCTTAGGAACAAAGCTGAGCATCTTGAAAATGTGGGTATTTAGCAGCATGTTATACAGATGTGAGACATGGGTGATAACGAAAGATTTGAAGAGAAGGATATTGGCATTCGAGAGGAGTTGTTATAGAAAGATCCTGAGAATAGGATGGACGCAGAAGGTCACCAACAAGGAATTACATAGGAAGAGAATCTAGTGCAGAAGGTTATACAACGGAAGTTACAGCTATCCGGGCATATCCACAGAATGAATAATGAGCGAAAAGTTAAGACCCTGATATTCAGCATAATGGATGGTCTGAATAGGAGAGGCAGACCCCACAGACAATGGGGTAGATGATATAGTAGATTGGTGCAGAGCTAGTCTACAGAAACTAAGCCAGTCTGCACTGGGCAGGGAAAGATGGAAGGAAATAGTGAGAGAGGCATCGCACATCAACTGACGTTGAGCCCATGGTTGTTGATGATGATGATGACCTTTATGTTGTAAATATATGAGTGATAGGCAAAAAGAATCACATTATTTATTCCAAACAATAGCAATGCTGTCCAAATTAAAAGTAATCACCTTTATTAATATGATGGGACATGATCCCACAATCGCTACTCAGGAAAACGTTAGAGCACTTGATCTTCCCATCACATTCACAGATGATTCAGATGGACATGGTTTCTAGGTATGTTTCATTTGCATCCTTCCCAGAACAAAAAAATATTAAATTAAAATATCTTCTAAAAAAGAAAATTAAAAATTAAAATAAAGCACAAAATGCATGCCAACATGAATAAAAATATACTTCCAGTGCACGCAAGAGGGAAAGCCACCTGATACCAGCAATTGCATGCTTATAATTTCATATACATCATTGGAATCATGTATGGAAGTCCTGATAATATTAGACCCTCTGAAGTTTTCCTGAATAGTGATTATGGCATCATGTATCAAATCCAAGATGAGGGTTGCCCAGAAGGGGTAAGAGAGAGAGAGAGGGTAAGCATAATCATGCTACTCCTACCTGCATCTGCCATGTTTAACAACTGTCCCCTCACTTAGCCAGTATATGATAGACTCAGAGGGTATGTCTAGACTACATGCCTGTCGGCAGGCGCATGTAAAATAGGCTACCCGACATAGTCAATGAAGCAGGGATTTAAATACCCCCGCTTCATTAAAATAAAAATGGCCGCCACACTGTGCCAGATCAGCTGATTGTCGGCACAACGCAGCAGTCAACACGCGGATCGGTCAACAGGGGAAGCCTTTGTTGACTGCTCCCTGTGCCTCGTGAAACAAATTTTACAGAAATGGTCGACAAAGGCTTTCCCTGTTGACCGATCCACGTCTTGACTGCCGCGCTGTGCCAACAATCAGTTGATCCGGCACAGTGCGGCAGCCATTTTTATTTTAATCAAGCTGGGGATATTTAAATCCCCGCTTCATTGACTATGTAGGGTAGACTATTTTACATGCCTCTGCTGACAGAGGCACGTAGTCTAGACATATCCAGAGAATTCAATCTATTTATTGTAACAAAAAAGAAAATTAAGAGGTGACAATCAAAATCTGTAAGTATCTACACGGGAAACAAATATTTTATAATAGGCCCTTCAGTATGGCAGAGAAAAGTATACTATGATCCAACAGCTGGAAATTGAAGTTAGACAAATTCAGACTGGATATAAAGCATACTTTTTTTACACTGAGGGTAATTAACAATAGGAACAAATTATCAAGGCTGTATTATCCATTTAAAAAATTCTGACAATTTTTAAATGAAGACTGGAATTTTTTTGCACATATAGGCAGGTCTAAATGAGGTCTCCCCTGACATCTAGTGGTGCACTAGGGAAAAGACATCAAGAACAGGCTGGATTTGCATAGATGCACCTATTATACCTAGATAGTAACCAGAGAGAATCACTTTGCCAAAGTGATTGATTCGGGCTGGTTTGGGGCTGCAATTCAATGTAGTATTAAATGCAGGGATAATGAAATGCTCACATTCTTATTGTATGAGAAAAGGGCTGAAGAACTGTGCTTAGCATGCCCTGATTGAGAGGATCATCCTAAATTTAACTTCAAGAAGTCTTAGACTTGCTGTGGGGATAGCATTGCAATAAAAGATGATCAAGAGACAGTAGCATAGAAATTCTTTGTTACCCAGTGAAATCACTAACATCAAGGCTAAGTGGAGGAATTTCAGAATGTGGTGTTTCGGAAGTAGCAGTGAGTGGCAACTGGTATCAGTGATCACAATGGCAGTAAATAGTGAGCAGTGTCAGAGATAACCTCAGCAATGGTGTGGGATGAGAAAAGGTAAGCCAGGCAGGTACTTGGTGGAAGTTATGGAGTGGGAAAGGGAAGGGACTGAGGGAGAGTTATGCACTCCCCATCTAGAGGGGAAGTTGGCACCTCTGACAACCATGTCTGGGGTGCAGTGGATGAAAGGGGAGAGGTGTATTAAAGGGACATTCATTCATCAGACTTTCTCACAGCAAGGTGGGAAACCGAGACAAGGGATGTTGTCCAGGGTACTTTGGGGTACATGTTTGCTTTTGGTTTAAAGATCTGGAATCATGGTTGTGGTATTTTCCCAACTCAATACTGGACTCCCTTTCACTTTTAATACAAAAGGAGCACAGACTCTGTGCTTGGAGTAGGGAAGTATTGGTTCTCAGAGACATGTAGGGGTTGTGTTTAGTTTTCCCAGATGACTGGGTGGGAGCTCATTGTATCAATAAAAGAACCCCCTAGATATTGAACCAAAATGTTGTGGCCGCTGATTCCACCTGGCACAAGTATTACATACAAGATTTGTGTTAGGAACTATTTTGGGGGCGCTCTGTGGTCTGTGTGGACTATATGATCACAATGGTCACTTCTGGCCTTGCAATTTATACATCAGTTGAAACTGTAGGGTAAATTTTATGTAATCAGAACTTCATCACTCTCTTGTGAATTTGGACAGGACATTGAGGCCAATACCAGAGACAATGCAAAAACTGCTATGGGAATTTATTAGGCAACTAATGACCACTCTCTAATGGGCCCAAGTTTCCATCATTCATGAACTCTGAGCAGAAAGAAATAAAATACTAAAAGCGGACAAGCATGCAAATGCTGTGAATGAGGAGAGGCACTAGACTGAGTACAGTACTAGCCTCAGGTGATATGTGCTCTGCTGCCCTCTGCTGTTACTTATATTCAGTTACTTATGCTGCCTCGCAAATCAAAACTGATGGCCTTTGTGGAATCAGTCCAACGTTAATGTTATATTTGTTTCCATTCATAGATTCATATTAGATTATTGATGTAACAGTATGTTCCATTGTATGAGGATTTCTTTCGAATTATTACATTTCAAATTATTACATTATTGAATTATTACATTTAAAAGTGTGAGTCGTTCATAACACAGTTTGGATCCTTTAGGATAAAATGCACTGGGTGGAATCCTGTTCCTATTTAAGCCTCTGGGATTTTTGCCACTGATTCAGTGAGGACAGGATTTCATCTTCTATGTGTGTGCAAGATAGTATTTATCTTAGAAAATATGACAAAAAGGCAAATTGTATGATTGCATGTCTGATAGTGTGTAAGGCTAAATTGGTATCAGCAGCATGTGATCCACCTGATGTTACATATTTCACACATACTAAGTGCCTCTGGCCTTTAAGTCTCCCAAAGCATTTTTCAACCAATACTTACTCATGTGCATTACCTTTGGGAAGAAAATACCATACAACATTTAGTAATTATTTTCCAGGTAAAATCCCACTCTCCTACTTTGCATTCAGTCAGGACAGAGACTAGCTAACATCTCCAGAGTTGCAAAAATTGCAAAATATTTTGTTTTCAATAAGTAATAAATCTTCCTAATTTCCTGATAAATAAAATATTTCAGAAGAGAAATCACAACAAGTTACCCATGTGTGCAGTAGTCGGCCTGTTTAACTCTATGATCTTATTTGCCTTAGTCTCATCCTCTTTCCCATCTTGCTTCCTTTTTTTCCCCCATCACTTTCATTTGCTGCATCTTGTCCCAGATTAGAATGCCACCTTCTGGGGCTAAGGATTATTGCTTCCCATGTGTTCTTACAATACCTAACAAGATTGGGCCCCAAGTCTGTCTGTCTGTATTCATCTCTTGTTATATGCTTAGACGATACCCTCTTTGGCTATGTCTAGACTGCAAGCCTCTTTCGAAAGAGTGAGTCTGGATGCTCTCTTTCAAAGAAGCCCTATTTACATTCAAGAACACCTTCTTTCGAAAGAAGCACTTTTGAAAGAAGGCGTTCTTCCTCGTGAAATGAGGTTTACCGCCGTCGAAAGAAAAGCCGCGTTCTTTCGATTTAATTTCGAAAGAAGGCGGCTGCAGTCTAGACGCAGGTGAAGTTTTTTCGGAAAAAGGCTACTTTTCCCGAAAAAACCCCTGAGTCTGGACACAGCCTTTGTGGGCAGGAGCTTTTTGTTGTGTGTTTGTACTACATACACCTAGCACCATGGGTTCTTGGTCTATGATTGAGGCTTCAGGTAACATAATACAGCTAATAAATAATAATATTAATAATCAGCTTGATTAGAACTCAAAGACACTACCACAAACATGGAAGATGATGAAAGTACAATAAGAGAGACAAAGTGGCTAACTGACCTGCTCTAAGCTACAAAGAAAATCAGGGTTAGAACTGGATTAGAAATTGTTGCTTTGCTCATATAATGGGATCTCACCTTCTTCTCAAAGGTACATCATAGTTTTACTCATTCACAATTAAACTGGGGAAACTTTTACTTTTAAGAAAAAAGCAGGACTTCTTGGAGAATTTATATTAAAAATGTTAAAATAACAAATAGCTGTATTAATGCACTGAAAACACACACTCAGAAGAATGATGGTAATTTGCAGGAAATCAGTCATTCATCCCAACTGCAGTTCCACTGAAATCAAAAGCTGTGCCAGGGATAAAATTAGTTCATTGATTTTCTTAGTGCAAGAACACATGCTGGATCTCGTATAAATACACAAGTTTAAAATCATACAGTCCTTAAGGACTGCATGTTTCAGAAAAGCATATGTGAACAATTGACATAGCAAAGATAATAGCAAAATGCCTACATTTACCACTTGATCTAGTATTGAATTATTTGTAACCCCATCAAAGGGAATTATCCAGGAAAAATTAGCATTGAAAATATGCCCATCAAATGTAGTGGTAAGATAGTGTAATGTATTATTGGGTTCAGCACTTTGTCTCTCTGAGACTGAATTATTCTAAAGATAAGAAACGCACATTTGTCTTCCTTGCCATAATTCTGTGCATCTCAGCTTTTGAGGACTAGTCTACTCTACCATATCATGCTGGCATATCAGATGCACTGATGAAGATGAGCTATGTCAATGGGAGAGTGCTCTCCCTCCAGTATAATTACTCCACTTCCATGAGAGGCAGAAGTCATATCAGCAGGAAAGTGGTTTTTAATATCCCTGAGTGACATAAATTGCATAAGCAAAGGCCAGGTCTATAATAGACATGGAAGGTTGGCTTAAGGTATGCAACTCCAGCTATGTAAATAACGTAGTTGGAATCAATATACCTTAAGCCAAGATTGATGCCATCTTCATAGAGGGAGGCCCCAGTGCTGATCAAGGGTGCCTTCAGCATCCGATTTAGCTGGTCTTTATTAGATCTGCTAAATCGAATGTCAGAACATCAGATTCTTATGGGCCAAGTGGATACATGGCCTTAAGCAGCAATGTAGACCATCCCTAAGATTCTTATTCCCCTGCCTTTGTTGACTACACAGCGCTTTCTGGTTTGCTTTGGGTTCCTAGCTTTGACAAATAAAACGTTTCTAACTTTAGCAGACTTGTTTTCCAGGACATTTTTTATCTGTTTATTATCTAATTCATAATGTCATATGCTAGTAGTATTTACAGAGAATACAGAGTGCATCTTTTCTTTATAGAATAAAGATGTCCCAAGACAGATGAGAAGTGTATTTTTTCTCGTACTAAAAAGCTGAATGAGCTTGAAAGAACTTTCTACTGTTTCTGTATTAAGAATCTGACTAAGCTGATATGAAAACTGTATCATTCTATTAAAGTTTTAATATATGGTTAAGAATTGCTGTGCTATGCTATTAAATGAATTAACGTATGCATTTTTGTGAAGTAAGTCAGCCTATCACAAATATGTTATCACAGTCAGTGTGGCTGACATTTAGGAGAAAAACTAGAAAGCATTCTGGCAATGTTGAGATGTTCCGTTTTGACATTTTCAGAACAAAACACTTCAAGTTTTCATTTTTAAATTTGTTGGCATTTCAAATTATTTTTATTTCATCCATATGTCACATTGTATGATAAAGTCTCAATCAAGCCCATGCATTTTAAAATCACTTTTGCCAGACTTTCCTTGATAGAGAACTTTGAAATTTTCAAGTTTTGTTCCAATTTAAAATCCGTTGCAACTTGGAATTTCCATCCTCCACACAGGCCTGTTTTATAACTTTTCTGAATGCAGGCAACAGTTCAAGGAGTTCTTCACCTCCCCTGCCCTCTCCCTTTTCTATATAGACTTTTATCTGGAGAGTGGTAGGTCTGGGATGTTCTACACAGGAGAGAGGCCCATTCTGTGTGGGAGGGCAAGATTTGAGAAGCATGCTCTTTGCATGACAAGGAGATCTTGCATGATCTCAAAATAAAAAAGGAGTCATATAAAAAATGGAAACTAGAACAAATAACAAAGGATGAATATAGGCAAGCAACACGGGAATGCAGGGGCAAGATTAGAAAGGCAAAGGCACAAAATGAGATCAAACTAGCTACAGGCATTAAGGGAAACAAGAAGACCTTTTATAAATACATTAAAAGCAAGAGGAAGACCAAGGACAGGGTAGGCCCACTGCTTAGTGAGGAGGGAGAAGCAGTAACAGGAAACTTGGAAATGGCAGAGATGCTCAATGACTTCTTTGTTTCGGTCTTCACCGAGAAGTCTGGAGGTGTGCCTAACGTAGTGAATACAAGCAGAGAGAGGGTAAGTTTAGAAGATAGGATACACAAAGAACAAGTTAAAAATCACTTAGGAAAGTTAGATGTCAGCAAGTCACCAGGTCCTGATGAAATGTATCCCAGGATACTCAAAGAGCTGATAGAGGAGGTATCTGAGCCTTTAGCTATGATTTTTGAAAAATCATGGCAGACAGGGGAGATTCCAGAAGACTGGAAAAGGGCAAATATTGTGCCCACCTATAAAAAGGGGAATAAGAACAACCCAGGAAACTGCAGACCGGTCAGTTTAACGTCTGTCCCAGGGAAGATAATGGAGCAGGTAATTAAGGAAATCATATGCAAACACTTGGAAGGTAATAAAGTGATAGGGAATAGCCAGCATGGGTTTGTGAAGAACAAGTCATGCCAAACTAATCTGATAGCTTTCTTTGATAGGATAACGAGCCTTGTGGATAAGGGAGAAGCGGTGGATGTCATATACCTAGACTTTAGTAAGGCATTTGATACGGTCTCGAATGATATTCTTATTGATAAACTAGGCAAATATAACTTAGATAGGGCCACGATAAGGTGGGTGCATAATTGGCTGGATAACCGTAGTTAGAGAGTTGTTGTTAACGGTGCTAAATCCTGCTGGAAAGGGATAACAAGTGGAGTTCCGCAAGGGTCTGTTTTGGGACCCGTACTGTTCAATATCTTCATCAATGACGTAGATATTGGGATAGAGAGTACGCTTATTAAGTTTGCAGATGATACCGAACTGGGTGGGGTTGCAACTTCTTTGGAGGATAGGGACATAATTCAAAATGACCTTAGCAAGTTAGAGAAATGGTCAGAGGTCAACAGGATGAGGTTTAATAAAGAGAAATGCAAAGTGCTCCACTTAGGAAGGAACAATCAGTTCCATACATACAAGATGGGAAGTGACTGTCTAGGAAGGAGCATGGCGGAAAGGGATCTAGGGGTCATAGTGGACCACAAGTTGAATATGAGTCAACAGTGTGATGCTGTTGCAAAAAAAGCAAATATGATTCTAGGTTGTATCAACAGGTGTGTTGTAAGCAAAACTCGTGAAGTCATTCTGCCGCTCTACTCTGCACTAGTTAGGCCTCAGCTGGAGTACTGTGTCCAGTTCTGGGCGCCACATTTCAAGAAAGATGTGGAGAAATTGGAAAGCATACAGAGAAGAGTGACAAGAATGATTAAAGGTTTAGAGAACATGACCTATGAAGCCAGGCTTCATGAACTGGGCTTGTTTAGTTTGGAAAAAAGAAGATTAAGGGGGGACATGATAGCGGTTTTCAAATATCTAAAAGGGTGTCACAAGGAGGAAGGAGAAAATTTGTTCCTCTTGGTTACTGAGGACAGGACAAGGAGTAATGGGCTTAAAGTGCAGCAGGGGAGGTTTAGATTGGACATTAGGAAAAAATTCCTAACTGTCAGGGTGGTCAAATATTGGAATAAATTGCCAAGGGAGGTGGTAGAATCTCCCTCTCTGGAGATATTTAAGAACAGGTTAGATAGACATCTGTCAGGAATGGTGTAGACGGAGCTTGGTCCAGCTTGAGGGCGGGGGGCTGGACTCGATGACCTCTCGAGGTCCCTTCCAGTCCTATTACTCTATGATTCTATGATTCTATGACGTGGAATCCATCTCAGAGGGGATTTCCTATTGGATTCCGTAGCATATTCATGATCCAATCCATTCCATGGGTAGTGCTAGACCTAAAGAGGTATTTGTTGTACTTCAGTAAATCCTGATCATCACTAGATTTGGAGTTATTCTGGCTTTGTTTTCTAAAATATCAAACCACCTTCAGAAAGACAGAAAGCTTGATTCCTCATGTTCTCGCCTAGCATATTTTTAATAAGGTTGAACCTTTCTAGTCCAGCACTCACTGGTCATAAGATCAACATCCATGGTCTGGTGTGATTTTAGTCAGCCAGATGTCCACTTATCATAGGTGTGATCAAATTTCCCATAGTTCCATAAAGTTTGATTATAGCTACCAGTACTGGCTATCCATGTTCTGTGCTGTTGTTTAGCTCTAATTTACTCTTAAATGTCTTCTAAAAGCCCAACAAGCAGTGGAAGTGTTGGTAATGCTTCCAGACAATATTGACCTCCTGTGGTTGGGAAAATTCTCTGGTTTGGCACTGGTCAGGTCCCAAAGGTGCTGGACTAAAGAAGTTCTACCTATGTTTACTTACAGGGAGAAATTATGCATTTGTTGAAACTGGTACATCTATTCTTTCTACACAGAACTTACTGGCTCTAGAGTCTGAATAGTTATTTGAATGAAAAAATACTGCCCACAAAGTAGAGACAGGTATCCACCTCTGGGATCTAATAGTACCAGTTGTGCTAAGGAGCAGTAGAAGAGATCAGAGGGCTGAAATGTGAGGTTCAAAACAGGCTGGAGAATTAAATTAAGAGGCTCCTTGCTCCCTCTTCAATCACCAGATCAGAAACAGCAGCTTAGCATACTTTCTCTTATCTTAATTCATTCTGAGTCCAGATGTTGCATCATTCAAAAAGGACACAAATGGATCTTATTCTTGTCAAACTTGTGCTGATATTACACTAGTGTAAATCCATTTACTTCACTAGCATTTTAATTGATTTACACCAGTGTAAGTATGGAAAGCAAAGCCAGTGAGTTGTCTATGTGTAAATTTCCTTAAAGTTGAGCTAAGAACTTCTGAAAAAAGAGAAGTAAAATCTAGATTTTGGGGCCTGAGAATCTGTTGTTTGTATGAATAACAATCAAGATTAATTCCAGTTAAGTCAGTTATGTTACACAGGTGTAAAGTAATGTGAGATAAGACTCATATTCCTTAAATTTACATGGATTCTAGGTTATAGTTCCCTAAGTAAATGGAAGATTCTCATTATCACAGAGAGACAGTTGTGGTATATGAAACTTTTCGCTCCACTAAATTAGGACTTGTCTACATGGGAAAGTTTTACCATTCACACTGGGAATGGTGTCCCTAGCTTCTATTTGCAGAGCCTGGAAATGGATAACAAGGAAGGGATCACTTGATGATTGCCTGTTCTGTTCACTCCCTGTGGGGCATCTGGCATTAGCCTCTGATGCAAGACAGGATACTGGGCTAGATGGACCTTTGGTCTTACCCAGTATGTCCATTCTTATATTCTTATACTAGTACAGTTAAGGTGACTTTTTCCAGATAAGCTTAAACTGGTTTCAAAGCAATATAATCTGAGATGAAAAAAGGTACTCCTATACCGGTATAACTCCTCATGTAAACACTCGTATTCCAGAATAAATACAATGGCTTAAATTCACATTTTACTCTGTATAACTTTCCCACGCAGACAAGCCTTGCAGTTGTAAAACAATCATTTAGAAAAACCACTAGGTGGAGATGTTTTCTTGTATTATTTCCAGGAACTGGCTCAAACTTATGCTCTGAAAATCACTTTTTAAATTATCTTCAGCTTTGATCCCTGCAAGTTAAGAAGGGAGAATGAGTTCAAGTACATTTCAAACACAACCAAATGTCAGTGTTTTCAATGTTTGTTCATCAAAATAAAAGTAAGAATGAATTAAGTCTATAGCATAAATTGTGATATTCTGAATAGTTTTATTAAACCAAGGGGCAGATGACACAAATTTGGAAGCTGTTTATGCTAACAAGAATGAGGTGAGACTGCTATTTAGTAGAGAGGAATGATAAGAAGAACAAGTGTTTTTTGTATAAAAGCATCATATAACAGGCTATTATTCATTTAGCTCACATCACACACAGAAAATCAGGATACAACAGTACTTCTAATTCACAAAGCAGCTTTGAGTCCCATGTTATGTAAATAAGCAAAGCCTCCATTTTTGCCAGTCACTATACATATACATCCCAGACATTCCTGACCGAGATTCTTTATAGCAGTAATGAGAAATAATTGTTTGTATCTAACTCCAGTTAGATAGCAGACTCTAAAAATGTGATGGCTTAGAAGAGACAGACCATGTATATGAAGATACTGTGTCAGTTTTGGTAATATAGCTACTGGCATTACAACAAAGGGTACAATTTTCAGAAGTGCTGAAGTGATACAGAAGTCTAAATCCTTTTGACTTTCAATTAAACGTAAGTTAGGCTTTTTTGAAAACATTACCCAGTGACCTTGTGTCTTCTTCACTCTAATTTTTCATACGGCACAATATTAAACTGTATAATACAAGAAACAGGATAAATCATCTCCTTTAGAAATTTTCCTTTCTATAACTTAGTAGAGGCCTCACTCAACTAAATGTTTGTCTCTTTTTAAGTTACCTTCAATGTGTTGTTCTAAATCAAATATTCCTGCTGAGTCAGAGAGAGGAGAGTTTATAAATCAGAGCCTAAAAATGGGTTAGTAAATCTACGCAATACATAAAAACATTTGGAGTTAGCACATTTGAAACAGAAGCTTTAAAAGTAAACCTTTATCAATCAACTCTCTAAATCAAAGGGAAAAGAATGATTTTTCTTGTCTTATAGACCAGAGAAAAGTTACTCCCCAAACCCCTTGTGCAGATAAAGGCTCTGTTTTTAATATAGCATGATATATTTCTGTGTGGAGAAACTACAGACCAAAGGGAAGCAAGAAGCATTAAAATCTCTAAGTACCAATCCAGAAACATTTTGACACCAAATAGTTTAACAGTCGGATAATTCAGAAGAATGTTTGAACAAATACAAGGCAAGGCATGACCGTACAGTAATTGATGATCAACAGTGTTTCATCTGCTATAAATTATGCAAATTTTAATAAAAGCCTAACATCATTAGACCTAAAGTGTACATCTCCCACTAGTTTCTATAACACATCTTTCAGCTGCTTATTAAACTGTTCACTATGTTTTAAAAAATATAGGACAATATATTCATTCCTCACTGGAAACCATTAGTAGTTTGGAACTCTTTTTAATCCCCAGGAATAAAGTGCTTATTTATGTTTTAGTTCATGAAATGAATGATATAGTAATGTGATAGTATAATAAATGTAAGTGTTCAAAGGGAATATAAATGTGAATATTTTAATTTTAAAAATTGTTTTCAGAAGCTCTCAATTGATCAAAGTAATTGCCAAGTAGTTGCTCATTAAGACTGCCAATCCTCAATTTGTTAAGAATTATTGAACCAGTGTTGAACAATCCATGAAATTAGGAGAATGTAATTTGTTTTTTTGTTTTTGTCAAAACAGCATGGCTAATGGTTGATAATGGAGTATGTCTTTTTTGTTTTAAGTAATCTAACTTAATGGAAAAAGGCTTTAATATTTTTTATAATACACAGTAGGATGTGGGACATGAATGCTAGTTTTCAATTTGCATTACATTTGCAGGCTAATTGATTCTACCATTATAAGAAATGTGGTATTTCTAACAAGGAAAGTGCATAAATAGTGTGATGCATTGGGCAATATGTAAATAGATTTTCTAATTACCTTGAAGGAGATTGTCTACAAGATTCTGGCTCGGTTCCATTTCTGTTGAATCAAAACAAGCCTATCAGTCTTATTTATCTTCCACATCAAGGTTTGTTTTCTGCAAGCATTCATACTTCTATGACATTTTCAAACTGTAACCTACATTTCTTCAAAGCTATTGAATCAGGTCCAAGGTATATATGAGGCTGCATCTCCATCTGTGAATTTCCAAGATAGTTGTACTCCACAGAGACAATGTAGATCGCAAAGCCCAGAATAAAGAAGGTGAAAGCAAAGGACAAACTATTTTCAGTTGAGGGGATCTGGCCATGGAGTCAACTTCCATGGGAGATTAGATGAATCTAGAGTCTGACCATCTTTAGGAAACATTGTGAGACTTTCTCTTGATACAGTTTTTACCATGACTATAATGACTTTCAAGATATAAATCACATCCATATTCCACACCCTCAAAAACCCACTCCAAGCAGAGATTTCTATAACTCAGTAAGGGAAAAGAGCCTGATATTCCATGAAGTCCAATAACAGCCTTTCTATTGCCAATATATTGTGGTATGTGGAAAATGCTCAGTGGATGGTAGAAGAAAATAAATAGCTACACCTAAGAGATGTGTATGTACATAGAAGATTACAGGGGCAGTCAAAGATAAGGCTGGGTGTTTGAGTGCAATGTAGAAAAATGTGGTGTGCGCACTGTGGTTGGTCATGTGTTGGAGGTGCAGTAGAGTTTGCTGCAGAAGTGAAAAGTCTCTGTGGCTTGTTAGGAGTGTGAATGAAGATTGCCTAAACTTGTTGCTTCCTTAGTTTTTAAATGGTGTTGCAGTGGGATCTGCACTTGAACAATCTTAACCCTAAACAAATGAAATGCTGGTTTGAGGCACTGAGATGAGGTATCAGATGCAGAAGTGCATGTCTCATGGAGGTGAACGAGCATAGAAATCACGACAGTCTGAAAAATCATTTTTTCTAGCTTGTTTGCACCTGGCTCACATAAAAAGTTAGTTCTAGTTCTATAGTTATTACCAACTAGCAGTTTCTCATATTTTAAGAGTTGGAAATATCTCTGAAAAATCTAATGAACCAGGGTCACAATACCAGAAGCAGCCCCTTTCCACCACTTCAGCTAGGAAAAACTCAACAGAGCACTTCCCTGCTGAAAAGGAAATGCCCTGCGTCTGTCACTGCCTTGCAGGGCATCTATGGCTCCCTCCTCTCCTGCCCTCCACCCACCAGTTACAGAGTAGGGGGCATTGTAAAGGCATGAGGATGTGGAAAAGCTTTATTACAAAAGTCTTCCACTGGCACAGTATCCAGTAAGCCCTGTTCCAGTGGTGTAACATACAGCCCTAAGTATCAGCAAAGATAGGCTCCCGGATGCCCCTGTCCTTCTCCTGTTCTGAGCTGAGCTCTGACACTGGAGAGACTATTCCCCTTTACATATGGTATGTCAGCAGCATGCCAACAACACACAGCGGTGGTAATTTGGAACCAAGAAGTTCTGCCTCTAGCTTGTCTGTGTTATTGCAGGACCTTATTACCATTATCTCTGATTCCTCATTGTTTGCTACACTTATTCATTGCATCTCATTTCAAAGTAGACTGCAACTTCTCACATGCTTGCACAGTGCTTAGCAAGATGGACCCCGTTTCCGGCTGAGCATTTTAGGCGCTAGTTCAATGCAAATAATAATGATAAATGAATGGTGAGTGGAATAGATGATTACCAGGTTGCAAACGAGGCTTTCATCTTTGTTTCTGTTTGTGAGATTCTCCCCACTTATTGTGATCTTATAAACATTTCAGGGGCCTATAGGAAATCTCTCTTCTAGAGTTGCTCCATATAAATACAAAACCAGAGATATGTTCATTCATAAGTGAAGAAACATTGGCAACCCCTGAGAAGTAGAAGAAAAACATCCTTTCAAACGGACCTTGAACCTATGTCATTAAATGATTTATTGCTATGGGAATTCACTTCTGGAAATTCTGAACCATCTTAAAGTTTGTGAGTTTCAAATATCCCATTGGAACTAGCCTATTAATGCTTTTCCTCCACTCAGTTTCTGCTGGGCTGTTTCTGGACTGATCTAGTCACCAGCGGGAGTTGAATGAACAGTCCCAGCCCTCCAGTTAAACTGTAGTTGTAAAGAGTCTTTATCTGTCAGAGACATGGAGGGATAACAGAAGGAAAGTGGAAGGCAAATAGCAGGAGCAAAATGTTACATGGACAAGGGGCATTGATCGTGAATGTTAACTTTGGTTATGCAGCAGTGGAGTACGGAGGTAGTATAGGCATGCAGCAAAGACAAGCCATGATAAAAACCCATGGGAGGAGGCTAAGATGAAACCTCCATTGAGGGTTCCTTTTGATAGTTCCTCCCTGACTGGTGCAGAGCTCCCCTCCATGGAAAAGGGAGAGGGGCAGGCAGCCTTATAGGTGACTTTGGATCCATTTGGAAGATCAGAGTGTGTCTCAGGCTATCCACACTGATGTCCTCCAGTGCTATGCTGGTTTCCTTAACTGGTTTTCTGACAGTTCAGCTCCAATGGAAGCAGTCCCGACAACCTCCATCCCACTCAACGGGATAGTCTCCCCCTGGAAGGCCTCTGCATAACAAGTAACACAGGCTAATCCTTGCCAACTGTCCTGCATTGATCCTGAGCCCACAAAGGGCTCAAGTCCCTAGACTTGGGATGTGGCTGCTGAGATGATTGATTCCTGTTCTGCCTGGGAGCAATGAAGTCTGAGTGGAAGGAAGTAGATTACATGTAGGAGATTGGAGGGTGGGGTTGATTTTGGCTTGAACATCAGAAGGTTTGGTGTTGGACCTCCCCGCTTCCAACAAAAAAAAAAAAAATACCGGATGCACAGAAGGCCTAAATCAAAGACTGAGGCTGAGGAGGAATGTGAAGAGATGGACAGAGAGGAGAGCTAGCATCGGTGTATGCTAGAAATCTCGTTTAAATCATGTCCACATGAGATTTCCAGCCCAATTAGTTAAGAGACGGAAGGAGACTGAGCAGACAGTTACTATGAGTATCCAAAACTCTGTGCATTTATTTGAAGTGAACCTCCAAACTTTTTCAGATCCTTCCTTCATCATCTATGATTCAAGGGCCTCAGGATGCTATTTCAATCATATGAACAATATATTATACAACTGCACACTCCTGCAAAACACCACATTAGATCCAGACTTTACATTTCTGCTCAGGCCATTTACTTTGTAGAGTACAATCTATCTTACTGAAAAACAGTGTCAGAGGGAACATATCACACGGACTAGGAATACAAATATTATCCTTCAGAATCAACGTTAGAAGCTGAAGCATTTACAGTGCCCTACTGTAGAATAAGATGCAAAAACATACTTGATATGTTAAATTTTCCTGTCTCTTCAGCATGGAGAAAAGCTGCCAAAAATAAGCAGGACAACATAAGACAGCCAGGCTGCTCACTGAGCCTATTTGTCAAAGAAGGCTGATAATAGCTGAGTGGAAAAGAGCCAACAGAGATCACAGCAGTGGGCTGGCACAGTGATGATGGCACATGGATCTGCAGACCAGTTTTGAAAAATCTTTTCCTGAAGCAGTTGATCTTGTTCAGTTTTATCTTTTACAGACTACTTTTCCCTCCAGGAACCTACTTGATAAGACAAGTCTCTTAAGTGCCTGACTGTCTGATATTTCTAGAGTGCCAATCACTATAGCGCTAATGCAATGACATAGTAAGAAGGCTCAGCAGTCAGAGAGTGAGTTGCTTGTGTGTAGAAGTGGGAGTGGGAGGACATAATTTAATCAACTTCATAGCTTCTGTAATTGTGGGTTAGATTTTGCGGAAAGCTGAGTTTTTCAGTGAGCTCTGAAGGAACAAGATTACTTTCTGAGGGTATGTCTACACTACAAAGTTAATTCGAACTAACAGACGTTAGTTCGAATTAACTTTAATAGGCGCTATACATACAAACTGCTAGTTCGAACTTAATTCGAACTAACGGAGCGCTTAATTCGAACTAGGTAAACCTCATTCCACGAGGACTAACGCCTAGTTTGAATTAAGTAGTTCGAATTAAGGGCTGTGTAGCCACTTAATTCGAACTAGTGGGAGGCTAGCCCTCCCCAGCTTGCCCTGGTGGCCACTCTGGGCCAAACCAGGAAAACTTGTCTGCCCCCCTCCTGGCCCCGGACCCCTAAAAGGGGCATGGTCTGGCTACGGTGCCCGTGCCAGGTGCAAGCCTGCCAGTACCCAGCCAGCAGACCCTGCACCTGGCATGGCACAAGCCAGCCACCCGCTGCCACCCAGCCCTCCGCCTCTTCCCGGAACCAGGCTGGTGGCTCCCAAGAGCCATCCCGGGGCCGCAAGATGCGGGCGCCCGCCTGGTCTAGTGTGAACATCATGGACCTCATCCACGACCTCTGCACTAGGCACAGGAAAGTGGCCATCTAGGGCAGGATAGCTGCCAGCCTGGCCACCCAGGAGCAGGTTTGCATGAAAATCAACGTGGTCCAGTGAGACCCCCAAACCTGAGCCCTGAGCTTACAACATAAAAACATAAGAACGGCCGTACTGGGTCAGACCAAAGGTCCATCTAGCCCAGTAGCGTGTCTGCCAACAGTGGCCAACACTAGGTACCCTGGAGGGGATGGACCGAAGACAATGACGAAGCCATTTGTCTTGTGCCATCCATCTTCAGCCTTCCACAAACAGAGGCCAGGGACACCATTTCTACTCCCTGGCTAATAGCACTCCATGGACCCAGCCTCCATGACTTTATCTAACTTCTCTTTAAACTCTGTTATAGTTCTAGCCTTCACAGCCTCCTGCAGCAAGGAGTTCCACAGGCTGACTATTTGCTTTGTGAAGAAGAACTTTCTGTTATTAGTTTGAAGCCTGCTACCCATTCATTTCATTTGGTGTCCTCTAGTCTTTCTATTATGGGAACTAATGAAGAACTTTTCTTTATGCACCCTCTCCACACCACTCATGATTTTATAGACCTCATATTTCCCCTCAGTCTCGTCTTTTCTAAGCTGAAAAGTCCCAGTCTCTTTAGCCTCTCTTCATATGGGACCTGTTCCAAACCCCTGATCATTTTAGTTGCCCTTTTCTGATCCTTTTCCAAGGCCAAAACATCTTTTTTGAGGTGAGGAGACCACATCTGTACACAGTACTGAAGATATGGCGTACCATAGTTTTATACTTCCCCTCTTCTTTCTTCCCCTGGCTTCCCCCTTCCATCTGCCTCCTCCCAGGTTTCCCCTTCCCCTCTCCCACCCTCTCTCTTCCCCTCTCCCACCTCCTTTTCCCAGTCTCCCCAGAGGTTAATCCCCCCCCCCTAGTTTTGTTAAATAAAGAGAGTTCCTGTTTTTGAACACACATGTCCTTTATTTTGTACATCAGGAAGGGGGGCTAGGAAGGGGTAAGTGGAAGGAGATGAGGGTGGCTCTGCGGGCTCCTCCAGGTAGAAGCTGTTCTGCAGCCCCCCAATTGACCCCGCTGGATGGCAGCCTGCGGCAAGTGCAGCCGGGCTGATGGCCGAGTGCTGTGATGTGCCGAGTGTGGGCTTCGGGGCACTCCAAGCCAGGACTGCTTTGCTGTCCCTCATCGAGTTAGACAAGCGAGCGGGGAACCCTAAGAACTGTTTGTCCGCGGTGGGGGTCGGGTCCCTTTAAGCACAGCCCTCGGCTAGCCTGAGACAGCAGCTCCACACTCTAAGTCCTACCCTGGGGTGTGTCTAGACTACATGCCTCCGTCGACGGAGGCATGTAGATTAGCCAGATCGGCAAAGGGAAATGAAGCCGCGATTATTTTAATCACAGCTTCATTTAAATTTAAATGGCTGCCCCGCTCTGCTGATCAGCTGTTTGTCGGCAGATCGGGGCAGTCTGGACGCGCCGTGCCGACAAAGAAGCCTTTCTTGAGCGGCACAGGTAAACCTGGTTTCACGAGGCATACCTGTGCCGATCAAGAAAGTCTTCTTTGTCGGCGCGGCGCGTCCAGACTGCCCCAATCTGCCGACAAACAGCTGATCGGCAGAGCGGGGCAGCCATTTAAATTTAAATGAAGCCGCGATTATTTTAATCGCGGCTTCATTTCCCTCTGCCGATCTGGCTAATCTACATGCCTCTGTCGACGGAGGCATGTAGTTTAAACGTACCCCTGATGCCCTGCCGGCACTGTTTCCGGCCAGCCTTAACCTCGGTTCAGGGTCCACTCAATGTAGACATGCTAGTTCGAATTAGCAAAGTGCTAATTCGAACTAGTTTTTAAGTCTAGATGCACTAGTTCGAATTAGCTTAGTTCGAATTAACTAATTCGAATTAAGTTAGTTCGAATTAGTACTGTAGTGTAGACATACCCTTAGTTCCTCCAGGAAGGCTGTTATACAGCCTAGGAGCTTCCAGCTACAGCACGAAAACACCCTGTCTCCAACTCTCCATAGTCTGGACAGATTCAGTTTGTATATCTCTTTGGAAAATATGAAGGTCTTGGGAGTTATCAGCAGTGGGTTATCTTGATCTCATCTCATTAAAGACTTTGGAGACTAAGAGCATGGCCTCGAACTGAAGGCAGCATATGATGAGTATCCAGTGGAGGATGCAGAGCACTGGGGTTATGCATGTACTCCATGAGGTATATGTTTCCAATGGTGATGAGTGAACCTCAAAAGACTGACTAAAGATCACTGAAAAGTTTGGACACTTATCTTAGCTGATTCTCAGAACTCAGCAATGTGGGGCTGGAAATCTCACAAGAATGGACTTTCTCACAGTATTTCAGGAACTTCTAGACAGACCATAAATACTGTGGGTATTTCTACAAATCTAGTTCCAACTCTGGCTGCAACCTGGTAGTGTGGAGATACACAATATGAAAATCGAGGGGGAGAAAAGATGCTCACTGAGGTACTAAACCTAAACACATATAGCTCAGGGATTCTGTGACTAAGCAGGAGATATGGTGCATTCCAAGAGCAAACATGTCTACATGAGAGGAAATTTTAAGAGAAACATTTGGGAAAAAGAAAAGAAATGTTGTGACAGTGAGAACTGTTTGATTGAATGGTCATCTCGAAAGAGAAGTGGCAAAAGCTTTATAGATTTAAGACATGTAGGATTTAATCCTTGAGCAATGGTCTCAAGTTACAGTGGGGGAGGTCTAGATTGGATATTAGGAAAAACTATTTCACTAGGAAGGTGGTGAAATACTGGAATGGGTTACCTAGGGAGGTGGTGGAGTCTCCATCCTTAGAGGTTTTTAAGTCTCAGCTTGACAAAGCCCTAGCTGGGATGATTTAGTTGGGGTTGGTCCTGCCTTGGGCAGGGGGCTGGACTAAATGACCTACTGAGGTATCTTCCAACCCTATGATTTTATGATTCTAAGTCCTTTGAAGTCACTGGCAACCCATTATAAAGATATTACATATAGGGTATGTCTACACTAGAAAGTTAGTTCGAACTAACGGACGTTAGTTCGAACTAACTTTCCTATGCGCTACACTAGCGCTCCGCTAGTTCGAATTTGAATCGAACTAGCGGAGCGCTTAGTTCGAACTAGGTAAACCTCATTTTACGAGGACTAACGCCTAGTTCGAACTAGCTAGTTCGAACTAAGGGCTGTGTAGCCCTTTAGTTCGAACTAGTGGGAGGCTAGCCCTCCCCAGGTTTCCCTGGTGGCCACTCTGGCCAACACCAGGGAAACTCTATGCCCCCCTCCCGGCCCCGGACCCCTTAAAGGGGCACGGGCTGGCTACGGTGCCCGTGCCAGGTGCAAGCCTGCCAGCACCCAGCTAGCAGACCCTGCACCTGGCACGGCACAGAGCCACCCACCCGATGCCCCCCAGCCCACCCCCTCTTGCCGGGACCAGGCTGGCGGCTCCCGGGAGCTTGCCCTGGACCGCAAGAGGCGGGCACCTTCCTGGGCTAGTGCGGACATCGTGGACCTCGTCCACGATCTCCGCACTAGGCACAGGAAAGTGGCTGTCTAGGGCAGGAGAGCTGCCAGCCTGGCCACCCAGGACCAGGTGTGCATGAAAATCAAGGGGGTCCACTGAGACCCCCGACACTGAGCCCTGAGCTTACAATGGCCGTACTGGGTCAGACCAAAGGTCCATCTAGCCCAGTAGCCTGTCTGCCAACAGCGGCCAACCCTAGGGACCCTGGAGGGGATGGACCGAAGACAATGACCAAGCCATTTGTCTCGTGCCATCCCTCTCCAGCCTTCCACAAACTTTGGGCAGGGACACCACTCCTACCCTCTGGCTAATAGCACTCCATGGACCCAACCTCCATCACTTTATCTCACTTCCCTTTAAACTCTGTTCTAGTTCTAGCCTTCACAGCCTCCTGCAGCAAGGAGTTCCACAGGTTAACTATGTGCTTTGTGAACAACAACAACAACTTTCTCTTACTAGTTTCAAGCCTGATACCCATTCCTTTCCTTTGGTGTCCTCTAGTCCTTCTTTATGGGAACTCAGGAAGAACTTTTCTGAATGCACCCTCTCCACCCAACCCCTGCTTTTAGAGACCTCTATCCTGTCCCCCCTCCGTCTCCTCTTTTCTAAGCTGAGAAGTCCCAGTCTCTGTAGCCTCTCTTCATCTGGGACCTGTTCCCAACCCCTGATCATGTTAGTTGCCCTCCCCTCTCCCAGCCTTTCTCTTCCCCTCTCCCACCTCCTTTTCCCAGTCTCCCCCAGTTTTTTTCTATAAAGACAGAGTCAATGTTGGAAGAAACGTTATCTTTATTTTGTACATCAATAAGAAGGGGTGCTAGGGAAGGGTAAGTGGAAGGAGGTGAGGGAGGAATGGGGTACGAGCCCCCGATGGGGAGGACTGGGCTGGCTCTGCGGGCTTCTGGGGGTGGAAGCTCTCCTGCAACCCCCCAATTACTCCCTCTCCCCAGATGGCAGCCTGCGGCAAGTGCAGCCGGTCTGATGGCCGAGTGGTGTGATGTGCCCAGTGTGGGCACTCAGGGCACTCCAAGCCAGAACTTCTTTGCAAGCGGGGCACCCCTTAGAACTGTGTGTCCGGGGTGGGGGTCGGGACCCTTTAAGCGCAGCCCTCGGCTAGCCTGAGACAGCATCTCCATGCTCTAAGTCCTCCTTTTATGCCCTGCCGGCACTGCTTCCGGCCATCCTTAAGCCCTGTTCAGAGTCCACTCAATGTGGACTTACTAGTTCGAACTAGCAAAACGCTAGTTCGAACTAGTTTTTAGTTCTAGATGCGTTAGTTCGAACTAGCTTAGTTCGAATTAACTAATTCGAACTAAGTTAGTTCGAACTAGCGCTGTAGTGTAGACGTACCCATAGATAGTAAACATTCTGGCTGTTAGAGTAATCAGTCAAGGTTAGCACTAGCAGAATTAGATAAAACGTTAGGCTACTTCCCTTAAGATGGACAAAGCCATTTAGGTTGTGTATCTGTTCTCTGCATTATAGCAACAGTAGTTATGGCTGAATAATGCTTTCCATTCTAACCCTTCATTTTCAGCCACTAGCAGTTCTCATCTTGGAGGCTGACATTTCCCATATTAGATCTCTGCTGGACAATGTATGTATTTAATTTGTTTGGAAAGTCTGGGCAGAAACTGATGAGCTGATGGGGAAAATACTTTTGTCCTGTAGGAAGCTCTGTTCCTACCTGGCTCAAAAGCCCTGCAGGATGAGAGCTCTTTTGAGGGTTTCAGTTTGAGAACCCTGCAAAACTGCAGTTCTGTCCTTTGCACTGATGAGAGCTCTGTGAGCCCATTGTCCTGCAGAATTAATGATCCCCACAAGATTTACACTATGAGCATGAAGAGCTCACACCAAGTTAGAACAGCATTGGCCAACAGGGACAAATACCACAGTGATGATTAAAACTGGGATTGAACTAAGCCCTACCACCGATCCATGTTTTCCATCAACCGTAGAAAAGCGGATTTTTTATCTAAACGTGTCTCAGTTTCCATGATTTGACTCTTTAAGTCAATAGTGCCACAGATTGTTTTCCCATCTCTAGATCGATAGATCTTTAGAAAAGGCACAGCTGAATAACAGCAGTTTTAGTGCACTCGTTTCTCTTAGATCATTCCATCTCACTGTAAGTCAGTCGAACAATTGGCCTCGGGTATGTTCAGCAGATGAATCAGCAATGGTGCACACGCAGCTGGTTCACATTTGACATACAGGTACAGTATGTTTGCTTGTAATTGCTAGTTAGCCAGCCAACAATGTACTTTTGGCAGAATCCTCAACCAGATGTTCTACAGTGAGAGAGTGGTCTTCATAAATTTAGCTGTCCACAATGCCTCACAAGCCACCCTCATCTGCTATGTCTGACTAAGGCAAGCAGAAATACAATTTGGTTTATTTTAAATGGTTGAAGCCTTTTAAAATAAGAAGATGGCTGTACTTGTAAAGTTTCTTTGGCTTCTACCCATGCTGCCAACAGAACACTTGTGCTTGGAATACAGTGTGAATGGTGACACTATTCTTAGAAAACAACATTTTCCCCACAGGTGGCGATCACTGGTTCTCAGTAAAAGATGCACCTAAGGCTATGTCTAGACTGCAAGCCTCTTTCGAAAGAGCCTCTTTCGAAAGAGAGCGTCTAGACTGCACGCGGAACTTTCGAAAAAGCAAGCTGCTTTTTCGAAAGAAAGCACCCAGTGAGTCTGGATGCTCTCTTTCTAAAAAGCCTGTTTGCTTCCAAGAACGCCTTCTTTCGAAAGAGCACTTTCGAAAGAAGGCGTTCTTCCTCGTGGAATTAGGTTTACCACCGTTGAAAGAAAAGCTGCATTCTTTCGATTTAATTTCGAAAGAACGCGGCTGCAGTCTAGACGCAGGTGAAGTTTTTTCGAAAAAAGGCTACTTTTTTCGAAAAAACCCCTGAGTCTGGACACAGCCTAAGGAACTCAGGAATCAAAGATATCCTTAGCCAATGATAGAAAATCAGATGAGAACTCTCTCTTCATATGCTATGGGGAAGACAAAAAATCCAACAACAAAATATTTGTGTGGGATAAGTGGGATAAGATATACTAGGCTTGATTTTCTTTTATATGGCCTCAAAGTGGGTACAAAAGAAATTTCCACCCGTATTTAAGCCCCTTAACCTTGCCACATTTATGTAAAAATGGTTTCAGTGTAAATGAGAATCTGCTAATATCTTTATATGTGAACTGGTTTCTGGTGATCTCAATATAGCTATTATTGTTACAGTAGTATTTTATCATGTCCTTTTAGATCTAAAAGCTGGTTCCCAAGAGGTAGTTCTTAACCCAGGAGCTGAGGAGAAAGAAGACATGACAGAGTCCCACAGTAGAAGACAGAGGTTATCAGGTCTGATTCACTGTTGTGTGACTCCCATTTTTCACTGGTTTGATTCTACTGAGTTTAGCATAAAACGGGAGTCACACAATGGTAAATCATGTCCCTGATTTCAGATTTCTGCATTTAAGAGATATAGACCATTGATGCCAATTACATATTCTTCACTTTCATACAAGCCTTTGGTTCTGGAGTTTTGCAGACAATTCACAAACAAAATTACTACCTGTATGATTGCAGGAAACACAGAGATAACATGGAGTTGTAACATATTGAATTTCCTGCCTAGCTTAATTTCCTCCCTGCTTTTGAATCAGGAATTTCCTGGGGAAAGTGTCAACAGATCTTAACATATTTCCGATGTTTTTTTATGAAAGAACTAATTGAGCATATCAGTTCAGTGCAGTAAGTGCGTGCAGCCACTGTCTGATACTGAACAAAAGACTGCAGATCACCACAAACATGGAGAGAACATGAATCCTGTGGGCATACTTAAAAGTAAGTCAGCCACTTAACTGTACTACAAACCCTGCAACAGGTCATCTAAACTCCCTTTTGCAAAACCTTTCAGCCATGGGTTCAGTGTGTTTTGCACTGCTACTATTTAGTTTGGCAAAGCTGGCAGAAATCTGGAAGGCTTCCAAAAGTACTGTGATGGACATGTAATCAGCCCTGAAACCACTGCTCCACATATCTGTGGTAATGTGAACATGACCCTGCTCTTGTCAACCTGTTTTAGATCATGCATCACTCTGTTTTGTACCGTTTCAGAACGATAATGAACCATGTTTTCCAGTAGTGGTCAATAGTGGTTGTGAATCAGAGGAGACATTTTTTTTCAAACAGCAACCAACAGATAAGATCTGAAATATCCTTACTCCATGCTGGGGAGATATTCACTGCAATGTTGCTTTTATTTTGCACTAACCACTCTCACCAAGGTTCAAACAAACCACAGATATTTTAAGTGGTTGATATGGCAGATGTCTGCACAAGTAGTTGCCTATAGAGTTCATTGGTCACACTTGATATGCTTCAACCAGTTTGAAAGTGTACAGGTTTGAGAAATATTTCCCAGACATGTTGTGGGGAGCACTAATAGAAACAGTACAAATGTTCAAAGGAATAGAAAGCCATTGTATGTGCATATACCTCTGAAATCTTGTATTTTATCTGCAGCGTTGTTGTAGCCATGTGGGGCTCAGATATAAGTGAGAAAGTTGGCAATGAAATATTTTTATTGAATCTACACATTTTGCAAGGGACCATTCAAAATGAAATGGACCATTAACTGAATGGTCCCTTGCAACCTGTCCACTCCGATGCACAAACATCTGTTTCACCTCATATTCAGCTGTGATACTCAGATTAACTTTTCCAGACCTGAAAAAATGTCTATGTAGCTCAAAAGCTTTTCTCTGGCCTCACTTACACTGAAAACTCTGCAATGGCAAAGCTGCGCCACTGCAGCATTTCACGGTAGACACCATCTGGACTGACTGGAAGGACTCTCCCAATGGCATAGGCAACATACCTCTTCCAGAAGCAGTAGCTAGGTCAGAAGAATTCCATCTACCTTATGCTGTTTTCATGGGGGCATAGGTCATCTTAAGTATGCTGCTCAGGGTAGTGAATTTTTCACACTCCCGAGGGATGTAGTTACGCTGACCTAATTTTCATGTTTGGGTCAGGCTTCTGTCGTTCCCAGAAGTCTTATTTTTTATATTACAAATTCTAGGCAGGTATGAAGGTAGGAGTCCTGTATTATAACTGGGAGACTTTTTCTGTATGTGAAAAAATAATGAAATTTCTTACAAATAATTCAAACGCACTTGGCTATCAAAGAAACAGATAGAAAAGCAGACTCTATAATACCGATAGCTAGTGCATAGTATTTAATAGGGAGGGTGACGTTGTTGTTAATACAATGGACCAGGTGTATTTCCAGGCTCTGGTTCCTATATGGCCCTGGGAAGATTGCTTAACCTCTCCTGCGCCTCTGTCCTCACTTGTAAAATGCAGATAATGCTTCTTTTTTCACATCCTTTGTCTGTCTTGCCAATTAGTTTGTAAATTCTTTGGGGGCAGGGCTGTCTCTTTCTATGTACAGGCAGTCCCCGACTTACGCGGATCCGACTTATGTCGGATCCGCACTTACGAACAGGGCTTTTCTCGCCCCGGAGCTCACGGGCGGCGGGTTGCCACCCGTGTCCTCTGGGGTGAGAAAAGCTTCTCCCGGTCTCTCTGGTCTGCTGGGGGGGTCCAGCAAAACTGCTGGACCCCCCCAGCAGACCAGGGACACCCAAGCAAAGCCGCCGCGGCTTTGCTGGACTCCCCCCCCAGCAGACCAGGGGGACAGGAGCAAAGCCGCCCAGGCAGCGGGGTCCGGCTGCCTGGGCAGCTTTGCTTGGGTCTCCCTGGTCTGCTGGGGGGGGAGGGAGCGCAGCTAGTGCGCCCCCCCCCCCCCCCAGCAGACCAGGCTTTTGTTGCGGGACGCCTCGGGTAGAGCAGCTGGGGTGCTGCCGGGTTGGTCCTGTGGGAACCTACTGGGCAGCGCCCCAGCTGTTCTGTCCCAGGCTCCAGATTCAGCAGCTGTTGAAACTGATCAGGCTGATTCCAGGAAGCTGGGGGCAGAGCAACTCTGCCTCCGGCTTCCTGTAGTCAGCCCCTGGTCAGTTTCAGTGGCAGCAGCTGAATCTGGAGCCAGTTCCGACTTACATACAAATTCAACTTAAGAACAAACCTATAGTCCCTATCTTGTACGTAACCCGGGGACTGCCTGTATTGCATAATACCTAGTGCAGTGAGGGCTCCATCTTAGTTGAGGCCTACAGAGCAGTGGTCCTCAAACTGCGGTCCGTGGACAACTAGTGGTCTGTGGTTGTTTTCCAGGTGGTCCATGGCTCAAGTTCAGCCCCCTCCTTTCTTCCCTCCCTCTCCCTGCATCAGGAAGCCCATGCTGGCACTCCACCCTTGCCCTCCTCCGTCCCTGTGAGTTTGGAGTGCCAGTGCTTGCTTCTAGTGGGGGGTGGGGGGAGGAAGCTCTGAGCCTCCCCATTGGATCTGGCTTGTGGGGAAGAAGCGGAGTCAGATCCGGCACTGGTGGAACAGCATCATATGGATGTGCTGCCTGGAGGCTTTCCCCACTGCTCCCATTGGCCAGAATCCAGCTAATGGGAGCAGCAGGAGGCCATGCCTCAATTGAGGTCCCTAGGAGTGGCATGGGGCGTGAAGGCAGGTAAGTTCCCCCTTTCTCCTCATGCCCAGAACTTGCACTCCCCCACACTCCCTCCCTGCACTGAGATCCCACACCCCCAACCTGCTCCTGCAACCTCCCCCCGCCCCAGCCGGAGACTACTCCCATCCCACTTCTGCACCCTCCCTTGCTCCTGCACCCTACCCCTACCCCTGGTCAGACACCCTTCTCCCAGCCTGCTCCTGCACCCTCGCTCCTGTCCAGACACCGAACCCCAGCCTGCTTCTGCACTCACTCTTGATCCTGCACCCTCCCTCCTGGCCACAAACTGTATCTTCCCTTGCTTTTGACCCCTCCCCCCTGGCCAGGCACCCTACTCCCAAGACTCCCAGTGTTCTTCCTTTGACTTCCTGCTGTGTAGACAGTGACAAAAGCCAAATTAAGCTATTTCAGCTTCAGCTATGTAACTGGCGTAGCTGAAGTTGTGTAGCTTAATTCGACTGCAGGCTTTCTGTGTAGATGTACCCTTGGAGATGATACCAGTATATTGCATTGAGACATGTTGATGGGGAACATAGGAACTTGAATATTTGCTACCAAAGTTATATATATGCCTTGTGTTTAGAAGTTCAATCCAGGACTGGTAAGAATTATTAAACCAAATGTAGTAAAAAAGCAATGTAGTAAAAATAATTATTTTAATTTGATTGTCCTTTTCATCAGTGAAAAGATCTGGTTGAAAAAGTTATGTGAAAAATGTTGAAGTTGTTTTCATGTGATACTTCAATCAAGGCACATTTTATTATTTGATAATTTTCTTAAACTGTTAATCAAAGCTATTATGAAAACACTCTTGCTGCAGTGGCATTTTTATTTTCCTCAAACCCGGCTTTAATCATATTAAAAATGATACAATTGTCAATGATTTCACAAAATTAAATAAAATTTAGCCTTAAACTAAAAAATTCAACAACATCAGCAATTTTCCACAGAATTTCTTTTTTTTTTTAAAAGGTCTCTGACAAAGAAACTTTTTATTCAAAACATTTTAATGAGCTGTAATCGAAAGCTAAATTATATATATTATGTGTCTGTGCCTATTCAATCATTTATTATGTTGACTGCAAATGTTTTCATACAACTATATCAGGGAGAATCCACAAAGGTAGTCTACTTTGATTGGATTACAGTGTTGAAGACAATGGCCAACCACTTTAGATCTTCTAAATGAAGAAAATTATAAACATGATGCTCAGTGTTCCCCATAAACTGAGTGCTTGGGCAACCACCCAAGAGAGATTAAAATGCTTCCCAGATGATTAGCAGAGCATCCACAGTTGGCAGCATGTGTTTGTATTTGTGGTGCACATCTGCACAGGCCATAGTGCACATAACAAAATTTATTGCACACACAGATAGAAAAATTAGAGGGAACATTCATGATGAAATAGCTCTTTTGTAGGCAAGCCAGTGGTGCATGAAGAACATGTGAAGTTACTGCTTTGTTTGTGGCTTCGTCTTCCCTGCTTGAAACAAAGGTGTATATTTTGCCTCAGAATAACTGACATTCATGAACTATCCTGAATGGTAGGGTAGTCTAGTTTTACCACAAGGTAAATGCAGTGAGATCATCCCCAGGTGAGGCTGTAGTGCTGATCTTGTCTGGTTTACAGTGTAATAAAACTAAAGTGACTTTTCTTCACTGTGTTTTACCTCAAGATTGTTCTAAGAAGTTATTTATTGAGATACAAAAAATTCACTACACTTCCGTAGCAAAAACAAGCTCTGAATTACTGTTTTTGAACAATCATAAGTGGTCAATAATCATCTACATTTCTTAGCATTGTCTGGTTTGCCTAAGAGAGAACCTCAGTGAAACAGGATGGGGGACGAAACATATTAAGGTTTTGACTTCATAATGTGACTACTGTTACAGTAGTTTAAATGCTCATTCCATTAGGATGCAGTTTCTTCCAGCATCAATGTGGGTTTTTTCATGCTATAATTTCAGCAATATACCTTGTGAAGCATTTTTAAACTACCCTTATGGACCCATTCATCTGCAATTTGCTATACTGTAAATGTTTAAAAGCCCCCACATGTCTAAACTGCAAGAAAAGACTTCTGGACATGTCAATGAAGAAGTAAAGTAATTCAAAACAGCTGCATGTAAGATACCATTACCTAAAATGTTACCATATTTTGCTCCCATTTTTGTGTGATTATTTTAATCTTAAATTCAAAGTGTAAACTTTATTACATTAACAGCAAATGTAAAAAATACAGTCAATTAGAAAGCTACCGCTAATTATATTAAAATAGCACAACATTGCAATTTAAATATGTCTTAGGACTAGGCGTGTTTAATCACAAAATGAGTTTTGTTTTCTTGAATAAATGAATCTGAGCTACTGGCCTGAAATTTGCTTTCTCAAACATTTATATAAATAAAGCTTTCTCTATGCAAATATACATGAACAGTGAATAATACAAGAATATTAACAGGCTGAATTGAAGCCCAGTTTCTAATTAAGCAAACTCACGGAAGAAATTATTTGAATTATTCCTCTAGTTATGTCTTAAATCGACAGATGAGTTTTCTGTTAAATGTTCTTTATACCTAATACACTTATAGTAATAGAGATGTAGCCATGTTAGTCTGATCTTGGTAAAAGTCTTACACTTATAATAGTACTTCTAGACAAGGTTTATATTGTTGCCTTCTGCAAGTGATAGCAGATTACAGAGCCTTACAGATCAGCTTCCCAGGTGATGAGAAATCAGTAATGGAGTCTGGGTATTTACAAAGTATAACTTGTTCACTTTACAAGTGTGCACCAGTCCTGAAGCAGAGGTGGTCACTCAGCATGTGGGCAAGCCTTTCTTTTAGGAATCTTAGCCGGACAAAAGTGCTCAGTTCCTATAGAGCAAATCTGTCTCAAGAATGGGTAAAAATCATAGACCAACAGAGAGGACAAATTTTCACTGCTTACACAGTTCCTTCTTCAGAACATGCCTTTATGCAGAACATTGTGTAACCTGAAACTAAGAATCCGAAATGTCTTCCTAACTCTGAACATTTGCTCATACTCAAGCAGAAAGAACTTGGGGGACTGTGTGTAATAGCACAACCCATCAGCCCCTGCCATAACTCTATAAAACAAAATAATGTAGCATAATTTTAATAATCTATGTATTTTCCTCTAAAAGATGTATTTGAATGGGGTGATGCATAAAGAGAACTCAAGCCAAGATACAGCACTGCATCATGATATAGACAATAGCGCATTAAGGTTTAACATCTCACACTGGCATTCAGACTTATCCCTTAATTCCCCACTGCTCTCAGTTTGACGTTTTGACTGCTGCATGTAGCCGCGGGCAGTTAGTTCGGACTAAGGGGATTTAAAAATGGCGCCTGGATGGAAAGATGAGAATAAAGCCCGGGATATTTAAATCCTGGGCTTCATTTGCAACTTCGAATGCCTACATTAGCCTCCCTAGTTCGAACTAGGGGGTTAGTGTAGACATACCCTCATACTCCCACAAGCAGAGCTTTGTGTCAATTTTATTCATTAAAATATTACAGCAATTCACCCTTTTTCCACTGAAGCATAAAATGCATAAGAGAGTAGTGTATTTCAATGCATCAGCTGCTTCAGGCATCCATTATCCTTTCCTTTTTCAAATGTATCCTTCCCCTGATTTTCTTTCGCTTTAGGCATCGCAGGGAAAAAAATTAAGGAGAAAGAAAGGATTGCATACCGCTACTGTCATTATGTTTCATATGCAGTGAAATCTGCTTTTGCAGAGGAGTGGTTAAGTACAAACTATGTTCAAACCATATTTATCATATATCGAAATACATATCACATGTATGTCGGTCTCAACTTTTTCCCTGTCACAAGCTCATATTATGATAGGAAATAGTTCTGATTTAACCCACCAGTGACTGTATATTACCGTCTAGGCAATGTGCCAATAAGCAGAGGGTGAGTTCTTACAACATTTACTCTGTTTCTAGAGGACCCTGGGCAGCTGTCACACCGAGACACTTCTATCCAATTGTAAAACAAAACAAAACCAAACAAAAAAGCAGCCACCCTTTTTCTGTCTCTGGAACTCCCACTCTACTTCTAGAAGGATTACACCGATCCCCAGCCTTTCATAGCTTGCTCCCTGGAATTTTTGGCTCTCAGATACTTGTACTTCATCATCTGACATAACTTGACAGGCACGCTCTATTATGGAAACCCCCTTACCATCTTTAAACTCATTGACCACGCTATCTAGAAACATTACATAAAGTTGCTCTCCTCCTTACTAAACCCATCCCTAATCCCGCTTCCACCCCTTTCACTCCACTGAGACAGATCTCAGACTCACTAATGACCTCTTCCTGTCTAAAATTCAGGACCATGCCCATTCTCCTTAATCTGCCTTCAACACCATCAACCAGGCTCTTCTTCCTATTTTCTCCTACACTGACATCTGTGACTCAATCCTCTCTTGGTTCGCCTTCCTGTATATAATTGTTCTTTCAGCTTGTTATTTGGAAAATTCAACTCCTCTGCCTAGTCACATTTTTATGTGTGGTGGGATTTATGGGATTCTATCTTTGCTCCTTCTTCTCTCTCTCTATACCTTAACTCTGGGTAATTTCAACTGCAAAGACAAATTCTAGTATCATTGGTATGCTGAGAGATCCCAGATCTATGTCTCTATTCTGAACCTAATTGAAATCTGGCTGCCTTTCTGACTTCTCCTCATGATTGTCTAGCTGTCAGACTAAACTCCTAAACCAAACAAAAAATTCCTAATCTTTCTCGCCAGAGCTTTCCCCTCTCCCTTCTTTCTCAGGCTATAGCTACAGTACAGGATTTTTCTGGGATACCAAAGGTATCCCAGAAAAACTCTGCCATGTCCAGGGAACACGTCTGCTCTTCCGCCTTTTTTTTTTTTTTTTTGCAGAAGAGCAGATACGTTCTTTTAGAAGCCCTGTCTTCCTCCTTCCACGAGGAAGAAGGGCTCTTCCGAAAGAGGAGGTTTTTCCAAAATTTGGGAAAAGCCTCTTCCGTATTTCGGAAAAGCCTCTTCTGAAAAAAACTATCAGAAAAAGGTACGCAAATTAAAGAGCGCATTTTGTGTACCTTTTACTGATAGATCACTGTAGTCTAGACATAGCCTCAGTCACTGCAGATACACCACCATCTTCCTTGTCACTTAAACTTGTAACCCAGGTGTCATCTTCAACTTGACATCTTCTCTCTGTGGGCTGCACTTAATCTTGCTGGTTATATAATGTCTCAAAATCAAGGCCTTTCCTATTCATCCACACAACTTCTCCAGACTCTTCTCCAGGCTATTTTCCTCTGAAATCTCAATTTCTGCAGCATACTCTTTTTTGCCCTTCACAAATGCAATCTAGACCTGCTCCAATACAGTGTTCCCTGTAAGCGGTGCCTTTGTGCAGCTGCTCAGAGATTCACATGCCACCATCCAATTAGCAGTGCAACCACAACTCGGATTTTTTTTGTTTCTCTTTGTGGTACACATGCCTTAGTGTACCTAAAATATTTATTCTGTTCATGGAAAGAAAAATCCACACATGGATGGAAAAGATTAGAGGGAACATTGATTGTATCTATTCATAATGTTGCAAATATAATTTCCTTAGCTTGTTACTTTCTAAGGGCTTTTCTGTATGTGCTATAGCTTGCACCAGCTGGGGTGCAAATGTTCATATGTACCAGCATGTTGCATTATACCTAGCCCATGTGGACCCTACAAATGAACACTTAAATTTCCTTAGTGCATGTTGACATAGTCACATTTCAGAGTGTACAGCACTTGTGCCGATTAGAGGACTTTTTAATGTATGGCAGCAGGGTTCACATGGGCTGATTAGAGCATAACACTCGGGTGCTCATTACCATTGGCAGCCCAGTCAGTATGGACTAAGGCACCATGTAGACGATCCCTAAGATACATGTATGGTCACCATCATGGAAGTACCTGAGCGCCTCACAGTCTCTAATGTATATATTCTCACAATATCCCTATGAGATAGGGCAGTGCTATTATCCCCATTTTACAGGTGAGGAACTGAGGCACAGAGAAGCTAAGTGACTTGTCTGATGTCAGATAGGTATTCTGTGGTGCAGCAGAGAATTGAACAAGGTCCTAGGTACTGTCCCAACTATAGGACTATCCTTCCTCTTTCTCTTTGACCATATGTCCTCTCACTGAGTCCCTTCTCTCTGAAATATGAGAGACTTGTTTTCAAAGCCTTACTCAGCCTGCCCCCACACGCCCTGTCATGATGTCAATTCCCACCTCAGACCAATGATGCTAGCTTTTAATTACATACTCATTAGATTTTCAAACAAGCACCCTCAGGCTCTCTCACTTGCTGCCTCTCATGCTTGGGGTGAAGGTCCTCACAATAACCCACAAGGCCACCTTTTAATTGTCTTTTAAATTCTTCCTGAAAACTTTCCTTTGCTGTGATACCTACACAAAACTTGACAATAATTAGACAGCTAGTGTGCAGAGACCCCTGGCTGCCATGACAAACAGTGCTGGCTTATTGTTTTCCTGTGCTCCCCTCTCCATCTATATACACCTGTTGCCTCTAGCCTTATGCTCAGACTGTACGTTTTTTGAGGCAGACACAGTATTTGTTCTATTTGTACAGTTCTCACTACAATGGGGATCTGTTCTACGTCTGGGGATTCTCAGGATGACTGAAATACAAATAATAAATAATTTAACTGGCCAATTTTAAAGTGTATATACTAGTCCTTATTTCAAAATCCTCTTGATGAAACGCAGTAATTGGAGAGAAAAATTAAAACAAAAAAATAGTGAAAAACATATTCAAACCGAAAACTGCTAACAAAGACAAAAAGACCACAACGGAAATTCTCTTTACATATTCTCTTTGCTCCATGTTCTGATGAATTCTTTTTGGTTTTGACCCCAAAAAGTCATGGAAAGAATTCATTAATGAGTTTCTACATATTCTCCTCTGTATTGTTCATTGGTATTTCTTCATGTCTCTCCAAGACAGATATTTTTTTGAATCTATAATTGAAAAAATATATATTTTACTCCCTCAGAGGTTACTGGGAGTTTAGCATGGTATAGTTAAGAAACATCGGGTATAATGCTTACTCTTTCAGGAAAAAAAATCCTGGATTCAGTGAGTTTAGTCTGATGTCTCAGCAGGTTTGTTATTGCCTTGGCTACATATGAAAAAATACTGAAATCACAGACTTCAATAAAATAAAATCTTCTCTTTCTTTGCCAGATATAATCAGAGCAGAATGAAAGGGTCAGTTCCACTTGGTCTCTTTCATAATTATTTTATAAACTAAGCTAAATCTTAACTTACATGACCAACAATATGAAGATTCACATTGGAGAGGGCTTGAAAACAGCTGGGACATCATAGATTCATGTAAAGGTACAGTACAATATATTCTTAATCTGCTACATCTGGCTGAATAAGTTGTACTAATTTTCAGTTGTACTCTTTGTTGGTCAAACTAGAGAAATTTAAAGTTACATTGTCTTCTTCTAAAATCAAATTGGTTGTTAGCAGGAGAGAAAGAGAGTGGTATTGATAAGAAGGTATATATTTATATTATTTTTGTTCTTCTGGAGAAATCCAGTAAAACAAGACTGTAGCAAGAAAGAAAAATAAGGGCAATTAAAAGATTCAGGGATCATCGTGTAGGTTCTTTCATTAAATCTGGGGACTTTGAGGCAGGAGAAAATAATTGTTCCAAGACAAGCAACTTTATTTTTAGATTCCAGAGTTTCAAGAGGCAACAAGGTGTGTGGATGAAGTCTTAAAACATCAGCATTCTCACCTTAACAATGACAGCAGAACGTTTAACTCCTATATCCCTCCTAGGTGTCGTATTGATGAAGTTGTTACAAGAGTGTTTACAGTGGCAATCCCCTCTAGGGCCACATATATTGGGCCTGATTCTAGAGTCACTTAGGGCAGTCACAAACTTTTGGGGCTCTGGAGCCCTTTACATGCATAAAAATGTATGCGGAGCCCCAGTGGTCCACTGATTGTATGTGTTGTACCTATCGATGTTTCCAGTTTGTCAACCTCGCGGAGCCCCTGGAGATGTCTCGCGGAGCCCCAAGGACTCCGCGGAGCACAGTTTAAGAAACACTGACTTAGGGTATATCTATACTGGGGAAACCCATGACAAAACAAGATCAGCCCTTGAATACTTTCCTGCTTTGTACATCAAAGCACTTCCCCTACACTGGGGAGTTATTTTGAAATAACAAGGTGAGCATGCACACTACTAAGCCTGTTATTTTTAAATAATAACTCCTGCTTGTGAAGAGAAATAATCTTATTTCAAAATAACCTAATAGTGAACACATAGCTTTAAGGACATTTTGCATGGCATAAGCAGCACAAAGTAGGCCATAACTCCTTGGAGAATTCTGCCTGCAAAAACTCTGTGCTGGCAGTAAGTTGTTGAAGAGAGATTCTTCATCCGCTGCTTCCCTACCCCCAGTGGAAGAAGAAGGTAGGGGTGTGTCTAGACTACAGGGTTTTGTTGACAAAAGTGGACTTTTGTCGACAAAACTATACCTGCGTCCACACTGCCTTTGAGTTATGTCGACATATGTAAACCTAATTTTACGAGGAATAATGCCTTTTGTTGACAGAGTTCTGTCGATAGAAGACATTATTGCATCTACATTGTCCTTTGCATCCACACTGTTATGTCGACAAAGCAGCTTGCTTTGTTGACAGAACTGGATGTAGTCTAGACGCTCTTTGTCGACAGAAGTTTTGTCGACAGTATCTGTCAACAAAACTTCTGTCGACAAAACCCTGTAGTCTAGACATACCCTAGGAGTGTAGCATTGGTAAAAAAAACCCAAAAAACAAACAGGGAAGGAAGGTGCACAATAGAGCAGAGCTCCACTACCTCCAGTCCTCTATTATGTAAGTGAAAGATCTTACACCAGTGACATAAGGGCTGCCCCTGTGAAACTCTGTTGGCAGTAAGGCTGGGAAGCCACAACAGATTCCACATGGGTCAGGGGAGAGCAACCAATAACTTTAGAATTTGTAACTTGGGTAATTGTATTGTGAGGTAAGGGGGAGAGTGTTGTCCCTTTTCAGGAATACTCCCCAACATTTTCTACTTGGAAGCAGCTCCTGTAGGCAGCCCTCATCTCTGGTACTAATCCAATAATACTTATAAAAGAGATTTTAAAAATATTGCCCATGCAGCAGAAAGCTTTACTGATAACATCATCTTTGGTATTTGGTCATGAAAAAGTCTGAAAGATAAATCGTAAACACTGTCAACATCTAATACAGCCTGTTGAGAGCAAGAAGAGATAAAAGCTTTCATAACAGGTCATGATAAATGCTTTATTATTTATAAACATGGTTGGCATCATTAGTTCTTTAATTAATGATTTAGTGCTTTTAGCCCTATCTGTCTTGCCCTTATCTCTTCAGATGCAGAAACTCGAAAACCCACAAGTAGTGAAATGTTGCTGCATGGTTTTTTAATTTAACTTAGCGGGATAATTGGGTTATTGATCGCTGTCACACAGAAGTGTGCATATACATTTTCAGTAATTGCACTTGCAAGTTCATAGCAAGGTGGAGGAAATTCCTCAAATTGCAGAGAAATAATGCACCTTGGAAAGGTGGACAAATAAGGAATAAGTTAGTGAAACTGCTCACTAGGGAAACCGTACCTCCTGGGTATTCCCTCCCTGAAGCAGTCAACCCAGCTCTGCTCTTCTGAGAGTTCTTCTTTCTGGACTGTCTTGCCTGAGCTATCTCTTGCCTTTGTGCCCTCTCATATTTACAACTTCCAGGGGACAGGTCTGTGGTGATCAATCAAATAGCCATAGAAATCAATGGCAAAAGGTACAGTATTAATTGTAAACATTTAAAGCCACTACTCAGTGTGGCTGGTATGAGACATAGAGCAAAGAGGTAAGAAACTGTGTAAATAGGAAATAAAGATAGTCTTGCATTCATCCTGATCATAGGGTCCCGAGGCTTTGCAATCTGAAGAAAAAGCAACAATCCAAGGCTGTCGCGGGACATAGGTCATATGAGGTGGCTACAGACACAGGGTAGCAATGGAGATTATAATGAATGCAAATGAGTATGGACCCACTGATGGGGGTGAGGGGTTGTCAAATGGGACAGTTGCCCCGGGGGCTGTTGCATCAAAGGGCCCCAGTGCTCCAGTCCGCCATCACTGCTAAATCAACACCAGAGGCCTCACTATGCACACTGGGCAGGACTAAAGGCTGGAGTCGTGCTGGAGACAGCATTGCTGAGAGCTGGCTGTTCCTGGTCCTATCCCTTCTGTCTAAGCCTCCATTCCTTCTGGGGCCCTTTCTTCTCCACCCCAAATTTGTCTGGGGGCCCACAGAAGCCGTTGGTTCCCCTGACTGAAAATTAGTGGCAGACATAGTGGGCTGAGTCTACGTAGCCACAAACCACAAAGCCATGACACACTGCTGAAGACTGAAAAATGAGTAAACTTCCTGGGAGTCTTTGGATATGTCTACACTACAGCATTATTTTGAAATATCTTATTTCAAAATAGTTAATTCGAAATAAGGTATTCTGAAATAATGTGTCTACACACAAAAGGCATTTTGAAATATAGTTTTGTTATTTTGAAATAGTACATCCACACTGACTGGACACTGAATCGCATTTAAGGGCAGCTAAAACTGGTTCCAGCAGGGCATCAGGTCAGGAGTTACTTTGTGAGGCTTGTGCTTAAGGGGACCCCGCTAGACAGCCAGTTCTCAGCTTTCCCTGCTTGCTTGCCTACCTCGCTGAGGGACAGTAAAGCATTTTTGTCTCTTGTCTGCTTGGTTGCCCTGACTCAGGACACCACAGCACTCGGCACCATAGAGGCAAAGCTGCCCCTGGGCACTCTGGTGCTCATTTTGGATGTCTTGCTACAAGCCTGGCAGCAATTGCTTGAGTCGGCCTCGCAGCATCTGCTGCAGCCTGACCCCTAGGCCCTCTTCCAGACCCTCCTGGGGGATGAGGAGGAGCAGCTGCAGCACCTGGCTGCCAGCGTGCCCTGCTGCATCTGGCGTCTGGACACCAGCAGCGACTGGTGGGACCGTATCATCCTGGAGCACTGGGGAGACCAACAGTGGACCCAGAACTTCAGGATGAAGAAGGACACTTTCCTGGAGCTCTGCGAGTGGCTCGCCCCTGCTCTGCGGCAACGGGACATGCACATGAGGCCCACCATTCCCTTCTAGAAGCGTGTGGCCATCACCCTCTGGAAGCTCTCCACGCCGGACAGCTACCGATCCCTGGGGAACCAGTTCGGCGTGGGGAAATCCACTGGTGGAGCAGTGCTCATGCAGGAATGGCAGTCTCCGGCCATTGTGCCTGGGTGGAAGGGCAAAGAGGGGATGGGCTGCTTCAGGGAAAAGGGGGGGAGGTGGTGCAAGTCCACTCCCCGGAAGGGTTTGTTCTGTCCCAGCTGCACTACGGACTGCTCACGTTGGCCAGGATTGCAGGGAGTGTTGCTCCTGGAGAGGGGGTGTTGGGCAGTGGCGGGGATGGAGCACTGTCAGCCACCCTGGCATCCCAGTGACTCTCGCTTTTATGTGTTCCTCTGCAGGTGGTCAAGGCCATCAACAGAGTGCTGCTCTGCAGAGTCGTCTTCCTCACTGATTTGGACGTGGTCATCGAGGGCTTTGGTGCCCTGGGCTTCCCCAATTGCGGGGGGGGGGGCAATTGATGGGACGCACATCCCCATCAATGTCCCAGACCACCAAGGCACCCTGTACATAAAACAGAAGGGAAACTTCTTGGTCATCCTGCTGGCTATGTCTGACCACCGGGGCCAGTTCCTGGACATGAACGTGGGCTGGTCTGGCAAAGCACACGACACACGGGTGTACTGCAACTCCTCCGTGTGCCAAAAGCTGCATGCCGGGACTTTCTTTCCTGACAGCCACATCAGGGTTGGGGACATGGACATGCCTGTCTGCCTGGTGGGCCTACCCACTTCAGCCCTGGCTCATGAAGCCCTACACGGGACATCTCAATCCCTCCCAGCAGGCCTTTAATGCCAAGCTCAGCAGGGCCCACATTGTGCTGGAGGGTGTCTTCGGCCAGCTGAAGGCCCAATTCAGATGCCTTCTCTTCCTCCTGGACCTCTCCAAGAGGAATATTCTGCACATGGTGGCGGCGTGCTGTGTGCTGCACAATTTGTGTGAAAGGAGAGGGGAGGCTTTCCTGCCAGCCTGGATGGCAGAGGCCGACCACTTGGCTGGCCTGTATGCACAGTCCCACATGGCTGCCAGCCGGGAGGCCCATTGGGGGGCTGTCGGTATCCAGGAGGCCCTGAGGGAGAGCTTCCAGACGGAGGAGGAGTGAAGTCTCCCTGGTGTGCCCCACTGGGGCCTTGTGCCTTATTCCACCCTCATGTCCTTCCACTTTCCCCTCCCTAATCCCACTTCCTGATGTCAAATAAAACCACGTGTGTTGCCAAAAACAAACTCTCTTTATTGACCATAACTGGGGTTGGGGGTTGGAATGAGGGAGGAGAGGAAAGGTGAGAGGGTGGGAGGAGGGAGCTGGAAGGGTGAGGCAAGGGGAGGAAATGGGAGGAGAAGCTCAGGGTTGGCGGTCTTGCTGGTCCACCTGTCTCCCAGCACTGTGGGTGCGGAGGCCTTGGCATCCCTGGGGGTGGGGGGGAGCAGGTATGGAGGGTGAGGCAGGTGCGGAGCGGGGGGAGGAAGAGGTGGGAGGGGGAGCAGGAGTGGGAGGAGTAACGATAGACAGGGCGGCAGCAGGGGCTGGAGTGGCAGGAGGCACCAATCTCTGCACCAGGGTCTGCAGGTGGTCGTAGATGGCATGGCACTGGACGAGCAACTCCCGCCAGCTCTCCCGCCACTACTGCAGATTTTAATGCACCCAGTGCTCCAGGATGCACAGCGGTCTTCGCAGGAGCCCCAGGTGCTGCCGCTGGTACTCCTCCTGGTTCCGGGTCAGCCTGCTGGCCCCGGTCCGGGAGGATGTCCTGGGCATGGTGGTGGCTATTATTTCGAAATAACTTTGCTGTGTAGACATACCCTTTGTGTGTTGAACTTCATTGATAAAAGCCCTATGACCTGGCTTGACCATATTGCATTAGTCAAATACATAGTGTTAAACAGCTCGCACATCTGGACAGACAGAGCCAAGGACAGGACAAGGAAAACATAGAAAGATCCTCAGCCACCATTTGCCCTGACGTGTTAGAGTAAGAAGAAACAAAGTATGTGGGTAGTGCAGAGGACTAAGAGCATGGCTGCCCAACCAAATGAAGAGAACAAGTGAATGGAAGCAAGTTCCCCACACCAGGGGTAGCACAAACTGGAAGTGGGACATTGGTTTGAAGATCAGCATGTCTGAAGGAATATGAGGCTTGCATCAAGCTGGTGGTAGATGCATGTCCATAGACTAAGCTATGTACACTAGTAACCTGTGGTCACAACAAGTCAGCAAAGAGTAGCACAAAAGCCACAGTGTAAAAAGAAAAATGTAACAACTTGTATCATTTTTAAAGTGAAATGTTTTGAGCTTCTTAGTTTGAAACAACTTTTTGTTTTGAAATTGCCTATAATTTTTAAAAAGAAAAAAAGCTTAAGCAAATGAAATGTTTCATTTCATGTCAAAGCATGTTTCATTAGACAGAGTTGTTTAGGCTTTTTTTTTTAATGTTTTGGTTTGCTCTAATTCCAAAATGGATTTTTTTTATATGCCTGGGAACTGAAAAATCTGTTATTTGTCCAGCCCAGCCCTACATGAAGCACCTGCCTCCCAGCAATAGTCTGAGCTCAGGCTTAACTTTAAGTAAAAGTGTAAATGCTTTGCTGAATAGGAATGCACTTAAACATATGCATACATAAGGGCTATGCTGAACTGGAAATTTGGAGTTCACAGCAGAAGCTAGCACTGAAAGACTTACATACAGATTGCCTACTGTGCAAAATGAACCCATAAATGTACCAAAGTCTTGCAAAACATCTATCTATTGGCATATTTAAAAACTCCTCTTAGTCAAATAGCTCTGATTCACCCTACACCCAGAAATGGATTGATTTTTGGCTCTAAGGAGACCGGAAGACCATGGGACAAACAAACAAACAAACAAACAAACAAACAAACAAACCCTCTAACCACATTTTGTGAACAATCAGAACATTTCACAGTTGACTGAAAGCATTTCTGGGTTGCTTTTTTCTGACCTAGTTCTCCCATCCCTGGTTAGTTAGCTAAACAATTAGAACTTCTAATTCCTCTCACAAAATCACTATACAAATATCTATTTATAGTTGTTCTCATAAGACTATTACTTAATCTAGAAAATGAAATAGAAACAGTCTCAGATCCATAACTCCTTCAAGTGGGTCTCTTGGGATTGATTGTGTTAAAAATGTTGCATAGACTTATAAGTGTTTCAAGTTCTCCTCTTTTTTGCTTCATTTTCCTTTATTCTCTTGTAAAGTTTTATTGCTCACATTCTCTTTGTGTTTAAAATGTGTAGACTATCCTTCCCCAACATACTGCATGTATGTGATCTTCCCCTCTAGCAGATTGCCTACAGCAAAGGTAAAGAACCTACCAACACTAAGGCTACGTCTACACTACAGAGTTTTTGTGGAAAAATAGCCATTTTTCCGCAAAAACTCATGGAGCGTCCACACCTCAAGAGGTTTTTTTTGGCACAAAAAAATCAAAAGAGCAGAGGGTTTTTTGTGCAATAAGTATTCTTTCTATGAGGAATAACTCCTTTTTGCACAAGAATTTTTGTGCAAAAAGGTGTGTGTGGACGGGGAACAAGGGTTTTTTGCTCAAAAAGAGGCAATCAAAAAAAAGCACAAGTGCCCTGGTGGCCATTCAGTAAATAGCAATCAGAGTTTCCTTTCAAGAGAGCATCCAAGCAATCTGAATGTCCTCTTGCACAAAAGTGCATTGTTTTTCGATGTTCTTTTGCAGTGTGGATGCTCTCTTGCGCAAGAAGATTTTGCGGAAGATCTCTTCTGCAAAAAGCTTCTTGCGCAAGAAGCCTGTAGTGTAGACATAGCCTAACAGGTTAAAGGAGATTTTGAACATGCAGGACCTGACTTCTAGTACTAGTATCCAGTTGTGTGTGATTTATACAGTAATAATGTCTGTTTTCTTCAGCACATGGATTCAATGAAAAAAGTGTGAGATGCGCTTCCTAAAAAATGTAAGAGTGACAACATACAATGCATTTCTCCATTTGTTAGTGTTGTCCGACAGGCAACCAGGCATCTACGCAGGAAACATGCAATAGCCTCTGTCGACTTATGTGCAAATGAGATCTTTCTTAGTGACTCCTGGAAAGTTATAAAACTTTATTTATCCAGACATACTGACCACTTCCCTGAGGATACCTTTCTGAATGAAGCCAGTTGTAGGTAGCCTTTCTACAACAAATGATCATGTTTTTGCTGCCATAAGCATTTTGAGACTCCAAAAATTAATTACAACATTTTTCATTGTGGCGAAAGTTTGATCTAAACCTTTTTTCTGTCAAGTAATAATAATCCTTTAAAATTCAGTTAACATATTTTGCATTCACAGAACTACTTGCTTTGTCATAAGACAGACATATTTAAACTTTTGTGTATAAACAGAGGAAATTAATTGCTTCTGGCAACATCAAAGTATTGTTTTATTATACATTTAATCATTAGCTCTAAATGCTCCCAAATTGAAGTTCTGAGACACTGTTGATAGGTAATAAGTTCAAAGCCACATGAAACATAAAACAGGACTCTGGAGTCAGTTGAAAGGATTTTCTTTAAATGCAGAAGAGCTTTCAAACCCATTGTACAAAACTGCATAGGCATTTTGGCCAGAACTAAAAGAAGAATTTTACTCACATATTTGAAAGAATTACCAGATCTGCTAGATACTATATGTCCCGCTAAACCGGAATAATCTGTGTCGAAGGGCATGTCTATATTAGGAAATTATTTCCAAATGAGTAATAATAATACTAGATTTAACAAAATTGAAATAGTGTGTCCCCACTATGGGGGAGCATAGAAATTAGTCAGAATTATTTCTAAATAGAGCATCCACACTGAATCCAGCCTGCCTCGGAGTTAGAGCTCCCAGAAACCCTCTGGGGAGAGCACCAGGAGGGTAGATACTTCCTGTGACTGCTTGGTCAGGCAAGCTGCAATGCGTGCTTTTAGGGGTTCCTCTCTACGGCTGTATCTCATGCGTCACTCCCCTGCCTTCCCCTCATAGGACACAAAATGGACACAGTGTGCACTGGTTCTCCTTGCAGATGCCATAGCACTCAAAGCATGTGCCAGAGCTGCTGCAAAGCAGTGCCAGGTTCATGGGCCTCGAGCAGCACCTCATGGCACAGCACTTCCAAGATGCCTGCATACTGTTCTAGCAGGAGGAGAACGAGCCCGGACCGCAGGACCTGATAAACCAGGTCTTGGCACTCCTGCTGCTGCACATGCCCCTCAATCCCCTGGTCACCGTGGAATGCTGCTTCTGGTGGCAGGAAACCCATTCAGATAGGTGGGACTGCATTCTCCTGCAGCTATCAGACAACCCGCAGTGGCTGCAGAATTTCCACATGCAGAAGGCCACCTTCCTCGAACTCTGCGAGTGGCTCGCCCCTGCCCTCAGGTGACAGGACACCCAACTGAGACCTGCGATCTCCAGGCAGAAGTGTGTTGTCATAGCCCTGTGGAAGGTCACCACGTCAGACAGCTACCTCTTGGTTGGGAACCAGTTCAGTGTGGGGGAAATCCACAGCTGGGTCTGTACTCCTGCAGGTAGCCAAGGCCATCAACCACGTACAGCTATGGAGGGTCATCACTCTGGGCAATGTGGACACCATGTGGATGGCTTTGACACCATGGGCTTCCCCAGCTGTGGGGTTGGGGCAGTGAGCAGCAGAGGCTGCTTGCCAGAGACAGTGCTACTGGGGTCCCCTACTCTTCCTCCCCCAGCAGGTTCCCATGCAGGAGATCAGTCTCCTCAGCATCACCACACTCAACCGGGAGCAGATGCTGCCTGAATGCAGACATGACCCTGTGCCATGTGCAGGCGCTGCTGTGTGGTTCCATGCTCCCAGACTCCTTAGTGGTGGCTTGTTGTGGGAAGGTGTCACACCTCCGAGGCTACAGTAAGGCAGGCCTGTGCAGAAACCATGTGAGAAGGACTGAGGGATCCCTGTGTAAGAGCATCATGGAGCTGAGCGCTCCGGACTAGTGGTCCACGTGCAGCCACATGCACAGGTTGTTGTGTGGCCCCCAGGTTGAGTAGGCAAAGCAAGGAGCATGTAGCTTCTCATGGCCTGCCACCTGCCTCCGCATGTATATAGGGAAAGTTATGGAACTCACCTGAAGTGCTTTCCCTGGGATTGTCCGAAGCCTGGGAGACATCCTGCGGTGGGGGGGGGGGGGGGCGGGGATTGCTCCAGGGTGTGAAGCAGCTCCTGGCTGGTGGGTATGGTCACTTGGCTGACCACCTCCGTCTCCTCCACTTCACCTGCCCCCCTGCCCCTGTGGAGGCTGATGCTGGGTGTGCCCTCGCCAGATACCACACGGCGGAGATGAAGGAGGTGACCAACCTGCCTCTTGGCATGGCATCAACTACTTGAAGTAGAAGTACATGTGCAGTGCTACCCTGGAGCATCCACTCTGCTCCTTGACCTTGTGGTAGGTCTGCTGGAGCTCTTTCACCTTCAAGCGAACCTGGTCAAGGGTCCAGTTGTGGCCTTTGTCAGCCAGGCTGTCAGCAATCTGGCCATCCACATCCACATTCCGCTTTCTGGTGCAGAGATCTTGGAGGTTGGTCTCCTCCTCCCAGATCTCAATGAAGTCCAGGATCTCCGCACCAGTCCAGGCTGGAGCCATCCTGTGTTCTTGGCCAGTGGCAGCCGAAGGAATAGCATGAGTGCTAGCAGCCATGGAATTGGCAGGCTTGCAGCAGCAAGTCCAAAAACTGGAGCAGCATGCCTAGGGCGAGCTCTGGCTCCATGGTGACAACTGCGGTGGAGTCCCCAATGGGAACCACCGACACAGGCAGGCAGAGAGGAAAATGCTTTGCTTTCCCTCGGCGAGGTAGACAAGCAAGCGAAAAAGCTGAGAACTGGCTATCCAAGGGGGTCCCTTTAAGCACGAGCCTCAGATAGCCTCAGACAGCAGCCACACAAAGCAACTACTGACCTGATGCCCTGCCGGAACCAGTTTCAGTTGCACTTAAATGCGACCCAGCATCCAATCAGTGTGGACGCACTATTTCAAATTAGCAAAACACTAATTCAAATTAGTTTTTGGGTCTAGATGTGTTATTTCGAATTAGCTTAGTTCGAATTAACTAATTCAAAATAAGTTAGTTCGAATTAGCGCTGTAGTGTAGACATACCCAAATAGTCTGATGTGCTTTACATAGAAAAATAATGCCTGCTCCAGTGCCCAATATAATCAGTGGGAATTTTTTTACCTACTGCAATATGCATGAATCAGGGCCTGAGTGCCATATATGCACAGTATTCAATTCATACCGATAGCTGGTCATGTGAGACAGAGAGGCCAAGACTCAAATTTTTAAAAGTTCACAAGCAAAACTATAAAATCATGAGTTTCATGCCAAAAATATTTAAGGATGATGCATAGGTCAGGGCTTTGTGAGTAAATATTGGCTTTGCACATGCCAACCTCAAGTTGAACATGTGTGCACATTATAGTTCTGCATGTGCAACTTTCAAAGTTGCAAAAGAGAGCTGCGTAGAGGGCATTGCAATTTATTGAACCAGGCATTGAACTTGGAGCTCAGTGATCTGGCTCTAAACTTCATTTTAACATGGACTAGTTGTATGATCTTGGGAAAGTCACTTTACTTTTTAGTTTCTGCAGCTGGAAGAGGGTGTGAATGATGTTTATCAGCCTGACAGGGCATTATGTGTGCTGTGAATTCAAGGATCGTTGTAAAGTGTGAGATATTAAGGCTTGCAGCTCTGACTATTCAAAGTCCATATGCAAGCATGTGAGGCCACTTTCAATTGCAGTTGCTGAATTGTGCTTGCTAATCCACAAGACAAGCTGAGGCCATTTTCAGAATATATGTGTTGATTTCTAATGTATTCTTCAGCATGTAATCTAGCCTCCAGTTTGACTAAAAGCCTAGAGTCACTGTCCTGCCGGGTGTATAAACAGAATCCACCTGCTCACAGCCCTTTCCCAACTACACCTGAGCACTGCTATTAAATAAGTCCCCAGGAAGGTGCTACCTCACACAGAAGATATGTTCCTTTTGTGCTACCATCCCCAACCTGTGCATCTTTGCACAGCTAAACTACACCTATCGTAGAGTGAATGAACTCTTTGATCTCTTCAGAGAAACAGTCAATAATTAATTAAATACCTCTCAGGAGCTGAAAGGAAGTTCTCTTTCCCTTGGCTCCACCAAACCAGTTTACGTTGTTTTAAATTAAGAAATAAATCTAAAGGCAAAATGTTCTCCATATAAATCTGCAGAAGATCATCTGAGATAGACGGAATAGCATATGTTTGTAGTTGAGAATCTGGCAGCCAGGAGATGTAGCAACCGATAGTCACGATGTTCTGGTTCAGAGCTGGAAAGTAAATAATTCCTAAGAGGAAGGATTCTACAGTTCTGGGCAGCTGATCCGGTAATAAAATAAATAAGCAATAAAATCCACTTCCTGTTTTGAGAGTTCACATTTCATACTGGCAAAATTCACCTATTAAATTCAATTTCATGCTTCCATAAATAAACCTGGCACCTTTTTAAACACTTTTCCATCTGTTTTACAACTAGAAGTGTATTATTTAATGTACTCTTGGGATTCACACCAATGGGAAAAAGGACTACTTGTGAAGAACTCAAACATTTTAGTTGGAGAGAGCACAGAAAAATAATCACAAGCTTCCCTAAATTCTCAAACAATTCTATCAGGACCCTAATCTAATCATTTTTACCAGGAAGGAAAAGAGCGAGCGAGCGAGAGAGAGAGAGAGAGAGAGAGAGAGAATTCTTTTTTATTTTTTGTGTGTGTAAGTGTTATTTTTTTCACCATAACATGCATTCTGAACCAAAGAGGAGGCACCTCTATTTTTATGTATGTGAACTAAGATAACATTCTCCTTTTCTTAAAATGGCCTATACTTATCAGAGAGGTGCCAAATCAAATGATTTATCCCCCAACAACTCAGTTCTCAGAAACTGTCTTTGTTTACAGAGAACAACAATGGCAATAATTATAATATTTAGCTCTTTACAGTACCTCTCTCATTCATAGATCTCAAAGTGTTTTTTTTCCAATGAATTAGCTCATAAGAACATGATAATGGCCATTCTGGGACAGATCAATGGACATGTCTAGTCCAGTATCTTGTCTTCCAACAGTGGCCAAAGCCATATGTTTCAAGGGGAATGTACAGAAGTGGGCAATTATCCAGCAATCCATCCCTTGCCATCAACAGGGCCAACAGCCTCGCTGGGCCTGGAAGGGGTGAAGCCTCTGATGTAAGGGGTGGGGGCTGGAGCTAGGTCCTCAGTGCTGCCCAAAGCAAGCCATGTGGTATTCCAGCAGCAACTTTAAGTACCCGGAAAATGGGTCCTTTTGTATTGCCAGGACCCAGGGAGAAGCCCCCTTTACCTCTTCCCCACCCCATTGGTGGGCCTGCTTGTCATCCTAGAATCTGGCAATCAGAAGCTTAGGGACATCCTGAGGACGGGGTTGCATCCTGGCCAAATTGGCTAATAGCTGTTGATGGACCTTTCTCCATCAACTCATCTAGTTTTTTAACCCAGTTATAGTTTTGGCCTTCACAACATCCCCCAGGCAATGAGTTCCACAGGTTGACTGTGTTGTATGAAGAAACACTTCCATTTTACACATGGGGTGATCAGAAACAGAAAAGTAAAATATGTCCAACATCACCTGGCAAGCCAGTGGTAGAGCTCAAAGTAAAATTCAGGTTTCCTGAGCCCCAGTCCAATGCCCATCAGTGGGTGATATAAGGCTCTGAATATACAATCCACAAGGCTGAAGTTTTCTAATTGGTGCATGGGTAGAGGTAATTACTTAAATATTCACAGGACCTCTCCCAATTTCCCTCAACTCTGAGCTGAAATATTGTCTTTGAGATGAGAGGGAATTGTCCATTCATCTCCATGTCCATTTAGTCTTTCGCCATTCTGCTGTGATTCCTAGTGAATATTGTGAAGTATTATTTATTTGGGTCGTAAGTGAGGATAGCAATGGGTAGCATTATACCAATTGGTGTGAATGGAGACCTTGTTCTTTTTCCCAATACTGTTCAGAGACCTCACTCTTTCTGAATACAGGTCAAACATTTAATGAGTCCATCTCTAAACCCGCAGGCTGCAAAATTGCAATGCATATCCACATCACCTCAGAATAGTGCCCTCCCCTTGATACAGGAAGGAAGAGTGGGTGTCCTTTGTGTGCCATAATACACTGAGGCTGCGTCTAGACTGGCATGATTTTGCGCAAATACTTTTAACGGAAAAGTTTTTCCGTTAAAAGTATTTGCGCAAGAGAGCGTCTATACTGGCATGTGCCTTTGCACAAAAGATTTGCTTTTACACAAAAGCATCCGTGCCCAGTGTAGACGCTCACTTGCGCAAGAAAGCTCCGATGGCCATTTTAGCCATCAGCTTTCTTGTGCAAGAAATTAACCTGTCTGTCTACACTAGCCCTCTTGCGCGAGAATACTTGCACAAGAGGGCTTATCCCTGAACGGGAGCGTCGGAGTATTTGCGCGAGAACCACTGATTTTGTACAGTACAAAGTCAGTGTTCTTGTGCAAATACTCGCGGCCAGTCTAGACAGGCAGCAAGATTTTGCACAAAAGCAGCCGCTTCTGCGCAAAATCTTGCCAGTCTAGACGCAGCCTGATAGAACATGGTGCTGTATTTCATAGATATGCAACAGAACAAGGTGGACAGAGGGGAAGCAGGAGAGCTGAGACTGTGGTAGAAACCTCAACTGGAAAATGTCCTCATTGTACAAACACAAGCAGCTCCCTTGGAAAAGCAGGTGCACTGAATAACAAAGGAGGCATGATCTAATTAAATGGATATATGTTGCATGTTCTTGAACGTGAAGGTTATCATATACCTTGGACATGCATCAAGGGCCACTTTCAGTGTTGACAGCAATGCACAGAGATTAATTTTGTTATACCAGATAACGAAGATTGTATGGTACCAGGCAAAGGATCCTTCTGCTCCAATTGTGAAGACATAGACCTGTGCGGAAATGCCATATGCCTAAATGGACAATCAGGAAACCCATACAGGTGCTCAGGTGGTTCTAGACACAGCCTGTATCCAACTAGCATCATAAAATGTAAGCAGACGTTGGGTCAGGCAGCAATGAGGTTTGTTCTACCTCATACCTGCTTGGAAGAGACTTATGCAACTGACACAGTGATCAAATGCTTGATAGCAAAAAATGTTAGTCTTGAGGTCAACTAAAACATGTCAGAGCAGCATTAGATATCTATGTTCTCCATCTGATCCCAGGCCACTGGTGCACAAGTACTTAGGAAACATTGGTATATAGCAAATACACTACAGAACAGAAGAATGCATAGGTAAAGTCCTAAACACATACGAAGTTTGTATCCACTTCTGTATCTGTATCCACAAAAATAAGCCTGTACTGTCACATTGACATTTGCGGATGAAGATACTCATGGATATAAAGTGGATATCTACAAATTTGCAGAGTTCTAGATACAAAAATGTATATCCACATCTACCTCCATATCTGCAAAAATGAGCTGTGGATAGCCTCAGCCACTGTGGATTTAAAGCAGACATTTGCAGATTTGCAGGGCTTTACTCATAGGCAAGGAGCACAGACTGCAGCAGCATGACAGTGACACTTAGGAGCAACCAACGGGACCTATCTTCCTGGTGACTACTTATCACAGCGTGGCCAGCTCAGTACTGCTTACAACTGCAATAACCCGCTGCTGTGTGTGCACGGCTTGGCAGGTTTAGCGAGACACCTAACACCTGTAGTCTGCAAAGTCTTGTTTTATATGTTGTTTGGAGTTCTCTGTCTTCTTTTACTTAACAGTGTGTGTTTGAGTGTGTGCATGTGTGGCTGCATAGGTAAAATATTGAAATAGCCAGGAACACATCAGAGTGGATAATGTAAGGATACAGGCATGGATAGTCATATTTAACATATGTTGTAAATGTCCTAATCAGTCAGGAGCCCTAATCCATGTGTTATAAACTTTGAATAAGTTTGACTCATTTTGGTCAGACATCTGTAGTGATGCCTCTTGAAGTTTCAAATAAGACACATTTCCTTAGCATGCTGGGTCCAGATGATTTTTTTGTTACACTAGATACATTCTAAATTATGTTTTCCTTTAGCAATGGCCAAGAGAACTATTTACTATTACACTTATTTGGCATCATAATACTCTATGTAGAATACCTCTTAGCCTTTTCCAAAATTCATTCCTCAGTTATAAGAAAAATGGATGGTCCTTAGTTTTGTATAATTTCATACTCACTCCCCTCCATGCTTTTTTAACCTTCTCTAGTGCTAACAAGCAGCCAAAGAGGGCATCTTAGTAAGTAATGTGAGTTCGGTTTGGTTCTGAGAAGTATCTAAAAGCTTGATTACTTATCTGAAATTATTTCAAATTTTGAATGTATTCATCTTCTCCAATTCTTCTTCTGAATTTTCCTGGATTCCAAATTCCTATTCCCCTTGTGCTGTTCAAATAACCAGGAACACATCCTTCAGATCACAGGCTATGTCTACACTACAGAGTTTTTTGGGAAAAACAGCCGTTTTTCTGAAAAAACTTCAATTGCATTGTCATGGCTCCTTCCACTCTGGCACGATAAATGCAGAAGTGGGGGCCAGTAAAAGTACCCCAAAACCTTATTTACAAGGCTTTGGTATAAAACTTCCTCCCAGAATCTTAAAACCCTAGATTTTGGGATTAAAAATCTCTGCTGCCACCACCCAAGTATTGATGTGAAAAATCAGGGGAAATCTCAGCCCTAAAGTACATGCAGGACACAACCATTAACCAATACCAGGTTAATAAAAGAAAAGAGAAAACTTTTATTATCACCACAATATTCCTGTGGCAAGTATAATGACCAGATGAAAAAGTAACAAAGTAATACTCCAAGGCTACGTCTACACTGGCATGATTTTCCGGAAATGCTTTTAACAGAAAAGTTTTCTGTTAAAAGCGTTTTCGGAACAGATCGTCTAGATTGGCACAGACGCTTTTCCGCAAAAGAACTTTTTGCACACAAAAAAAAGCCCCGATCGCCATTTTCGCAATCGGGGCTTTTCTGCGGAAAACAAATCTCAGCTGTCTACACTGGCCCTTTTGCGCAAAAGTTTTGCGCAAAAGGACTTTTGCCCGAACGGGAGCAGCATAGTATTTCCGCAAAAACACTGACAATCTTACATGAGATCATCAGTGCTTTTGCGGAAATTCAAGCGGCCAGCGTACACAGCTGGCAAGTTTTTCCAGAAAAGCGGCTGATTTTCTGGAAAAACTGGCCAGTCTAGACACAGACTTGGAGAAGTATACCATGGGCCTAAAACTTGGTTACAAAGGAAAGCCAAGACATTTCTTAAAAAGTGCATAGACATCAAATCCCATACCCAAACCATGAAACAATAAAACCTAAAGAATTTATCTAAATGTTACCCTTCTTACAGAAAGGGTACATCTAGACTACATGCCTCTGTCACCAGAGGCATGTAGATTAGGCTACCAGGCATAGGAAAATGAAGCGGCGATTTAAATAATCTCCGCTTCATTTAAATTTACATGGCTGCCGCGCTGAGCCGATCAGCTGTTTGTCGGCTCAGCACGGTAGTCTGGATGCACGGGTGTCGACATCAAAGGCATTTGTCGACCACCCAGGTAAACCTCATCCCAGGAGGTATGTAGTCTAGATGTACCCAAAGTGAAGAATTGTTTCTTGGAGACAGAAACATGTCTGTCTCCCTGGGTATGTCTACACTACAAGTTAATTCGAACTAACAGCTGTTAGTTCGAATTAACTTTCATAGGCGCTACACATGCAAACCGCTAGTTCCAACTTAATTCAAACTAGCGGAGCGCTTAATTCGAACTAGGTAAACCTCATTCTACAAGGACTAACGCCTAGTTCGAATTAAGTAGTTCGAATTAAGGGCTGTGTAGCCACTTAATTCGAACTAGTGGGAGGCTAGCCCTTCCCAGCTTGCCCTGGTGGCCATTCTGGGCACAACCAGGGAAACTCTTCTGCCCCCCTCTCGGCCCCGGAGCCCTTAAAAGGGCATGGTCTGGCTATGGTGTTGTGCCAGGTGCAAGCCTGCCAGCAACCAGCCAGCAGACTCTGCACCTGGCACGGCATGAGCCAGCCACCCGCTACCACCCAACCCTCCACCTCTTCCCGGGACCAGGCTGGCAGCTCCCAAGAGCCTGCCCGGGGCTGCAAGAGACGGGAGCCCGCGTGGTCTAGTGCAGAGATCGTGGACCTCATCCAGGTTTGGGGGGAGGCCTCCAACGTCCACAATCTCTGCACTAGGCACAGGAAAGCAGCTGTCTAGGGCAGCATAGCTGCCAGCCTGGCCACCAAAGGCCACATGCGAACCCAGGAGCAGGTTTGCATGAAAATCAAGGTGAGACCCCCAACCCTGAGCCCTGAGATTAGAACATAAGAACAGTGTGATGCTGTTGCAAAAAAAGCAAATATGATTCTAGGTTGTATCAACAGGTGTGTTGTAAGCAAAACTCGTGAAGTCATTCTGCCGCTTTACTCTGCACTAGTTAGGCCTCAGCTGGAGTACTGTGTCCAGTTCTGGGCGCCACATTTCAAGAAAGATGTGGAGAAATTGGAAAGGGTACAGAGAAGAGCGACAAGAATGATTAAAGGTTTAGAGAACATGACCTAGGAAGCCAGGCTTCATGAACTGGGCTTGTTTAGTTTGGAAAAAAGAAGATTAAGGGGGGACATGATAGCGGTTTTCAAATATCTAAAAGGGTGTCACAAGGAGGAAGGAGAAAATGTGTTCCTCTTGGTTTCTGAGGACAGGACAAGGAGTAATGGGCTTAAAGTGCAGCAGGGGAGGTTTAGATTGGACATTAGGAAAAAATTCCTAACTGTCAGGGTGGTCAAATATTGGAATAAATTGCCAAGGGAGGTGGTGGAATCTCCCTCTCTGGAGATATTTAAGAACAGGTTAGATAGACATCTGTCAGGGATGGTGTAGACGGAGCTTGATCCTGCCTTGAGGGCAGGGGGCTGGACTCGATGACCTCTCGAGGTCCCTTCCAGTCCTATTATTCTATGATTCTATGATATGAACGGCCGTACTGGGTCAGACCTAAGGTCCATCTAGCCCAGTAGCCTGTCTGCCAACAGTGGCCAACACCAGCTACCGTGGAGGGGATGGACAAAAGACAATGACCAAGCCATTTGTCTCGTGCCATCCATCTCCAGCCTTCCACAAACTTTGGCCAGGGACACCATTTCTACCCCCTGGCTAATAGCACTCTATGGACCCAACCTCCATGATTTTATCTAGCTTCTCTTTAAACTCTGTTATAGTTCTAGCCTTCACAGCCTCCTGTGGCAAGGAGTACCACAGGTTGACTATTTGCTTTGTGAAGAAGAACTTTCTTTTATTAGTTTGAAGCCTGCTACCCATTCATTTCATTTGGTGTCCTCTAGTCCTTCTATTATGGGAACTAATGAGGAACTCTTCTTTATTCACCCTCTCCACACCACTCATGATTTTATAGACCTCTATCATATCCACCCTCAGTCTCCTCTTTTCTAAGCTGAAAAGTCGCAGTCTCTTTAGCCTCTCTTCATATGGGACCTGTTCCTAACCCCTAATCATGTTAGTTGCCCTTTTCTGAACCCTTTCCAAGGCCAAAACAACTTTTTTTGAGGAGAGGAGACCACATCTGTACACAGTACTGAAGATATGGCATACCATAGTTTTATACTTCCCCTCCTTCTTCTTCTCCTGGCTTCCCTCTTCCAGCTCCCTCCTCCCAGGATTCCTCCTCCCCTCTCCAACCCTCTCTCTTCCCCTCTCCCACCTCCTTTTCCCAGTCTCCCCAGAGGTTCATTCCCTCCCAACCCCAGTTTTGTTAAATAAAGAGAGTTTCTATTTTTTACCATGTGTCCTTTATTTTTTACATCAGGAAGGGGGACTAGGGAGGGATAAGTGGAAGGAGGTGAGGGAGGAATGGGGCACGAGCCCCCGATGGGGAGGACTGAGGTGGCTCTGTGGGCTCCTCGGGGTGGAAGCTCTCCTGCAGGGTCTCCTGGATCCTGACAGCCCCCCAATTGACCTCCCTGGATGGCAACCTGCGGCAAGTGCAGCCGGGTTGATGGCCAAGTGCTGTGATGTGCCGAGTGTGGGCATTCAGTGCACTCCAAGACAGGACTGCTTTGCTGTCCCTCATCGAGTTAGACAAGCAAGTGGGGAACCCTGAGAACTGTCTGTCCTGGGTGGGGGTCGGGTCCCTTTAAGCACAGCCCTTGGCTAGCCTGAGGCAGCAGCTCCACACTCTAAGGCTATGTCTAGACTGCAGGCTTCTTTCGAAAGAGGCTCTTTCGAAAGCATCTTTCGAAAGAGCCTCTTTCAAAAGATCGCATCTAGACTGCAGGCGGATCTTTCGAAAGAGAAATCCGCTTTTTTAAAAGAGAGCACCCAGCGAGTCTGGATGCTCTCTTTCGAAGACGGCCTCTTTACATTGAAGAACGCCTTCTTTCGAAAGAGGAACTTTCGAAAGAAGGCGTTCTTCCTCGTAAATTGAGGTTTACCGCCATCGAAAGAAAAGCCACGTTCTTTCGAAATAATTTCGAAAGAACGCAGCTTGAGTCTGGATGCAGGGGAAGTTTTTTCGGGAAAAGGCTACTTTTCCCGAAAAAATCCCTGAGTCTGGACACGGCCTAAGTCCTAACCTGATGCCCTGCTGGCACTGGTTCCGGCCAGCCTTAACTTCGGTTCAGGGTCCACTCAATGTGCACATGCTATTTCGAATTAGCAAAACGCTAATTCGAATTAGTTTTTAGGTTTAGATGCACTAATTCAAATTAGCTTATTTCGAATTAACTAATTTGAATTAAGTTAGTTCGAATTAGTGCCTTAGTGTAGACATACCCCCTCAGAAGCTGGAAGGAACTCTCAGGACAAAGGAGGGAAAACTAAACATTCCTTTGTCCTAGTTTGAAATTCCTACCTACTTTCCTATTGGCTGAATGTACCTGGTTAGGTAAGTTTAACCCGTTAGTCCCCAGGCTGCTGGGCAACCCTCATAATCATGACATACATCCACACGGCAATCGCATTCTTTCGAGAAAAAAAATCAATAGAGGGGTTTTTCCAACAGTGGTAATCCTCTTTCTCGGAGGAGGAACACCTTTTCCAAAAGAGCTCTTTCAGAAAAAGGCATGAGTGGACTGGGAAAAGGGGTTTTTTTCCCCGAAAGAAGAAGCCTCCAGGAAATAACACAGGTGCCCTGGTGGCCACTCCATCCATACTAATCACAACTCTATAGTTCCTGTCTCCTGAACCCTTTTAAAGCAGCAGGCTCCCTGGACAAGCCTTGTGGCAGGAAGCTGGACCTGGAGCAGCACCCTGACCTCGCAGCTCTCCCTGCCACAGGCCTGCTGACCCATGGCACAGCCACAAGCCCTCCTCCCTCCGAAACCCTCGTGGCCCATACAGGGAGCCTGACCATGACTCCTAGGACTCACCAAGTGGGACCAAGCAGCGAGCACCCTCATGGTCTGGCGCAGAGATTCTGTCCCTTCCCGAGCTGTGGGGCAAGGAGGAGACACTACAGGATCTCCGCTCCAAGTGCCGTAATGCAGACATTTATGGCTGGATGGCCAAATCTCTGGTAGAGCGCAGACGCCCACCCCGGACCTTAGAACAGGTCTGGAAAAGGTAAAGGAGCTCCGCCAGGGCTATGTGAGGGCCAGAGAGCGCAGCTTGCGCTCCAGAGCCAGACCCTGCACCTGCACCTGCCCCTACTATGCAGAGCTCCACCAGATCCTGGGAAGTGGGGAAGCTGTTTCCCCACCCGTCGTGGTGGACGCCAGCTTGGAGATGCCTGTTGTCACCTGGTAAGAGGTCGCAGAGGAGGAGGAGAATAAGGGACAGAAGGAGAAGGAGAACAACACGGCCACCGTCACGCTGTCCCTGGAGCCGGTAGCTGTGATCCAGGATGTCTCCCAGGCATCGTCTGATGCCAAGGAGGGATCTTCAGGTGTGCGCTCTAAGTTTGTGTCACATGCAGGGTGGGAGAGGCGAGTACACAGGGGGTGGGGTGCGAGCATCACTCAGTCTTCTCGGGCTGGACATCGTGCTGCAGTCCGTGCACGTGCAACCACGTGCAGCATTATTGTGTGCCACATAGACTCAGCAGGCAGCCCTGATCCCACCCAGGCTCCTGCTCCCAGGCTCAGGAGAGGCCACACACATGCCTAGCCCGGGGGGGCGGAGCGGGGAACACACCCTTCCACCACCTACCATGGCTGGAAGCAGGCTAGCCACAAGGGCGCAGGCATGGCCACAGACATACCAAGGAGTGCCACACACAGCATACAGGCATGCCTGCATGTGCAAGGCCCCACCTGCTCCCGTGGACAGTGATGCGAGGTGCAGGTGTGTGTGCACGCCCCAGGGAAGGCCAGGTTACACCCAGCTCCTCTGCTGCCCATGGGATCCCAGTGTGGCTGGACACATTCCTTGCCTGCTTGTCCATGGAGGGGGGAGCAGGCAGCATGGTTCCCTGGGCACCTCGGGGCCCCTGTGAGGCACATGGTCTTGCTCCCAGAGCAAAATCACTGTAGTGTAGACATACCCTCACTGTCTGTGAACACCACTGTATTTCCAGCTGCAGTTTCAGTGGCAGACACAGAGTCACTACCAAAAATTACTAGTAATGACAATAGAAGGAGAGGAAATCACTTTTCACAGCAGTTGCCAGTGAAAACATGGTACTAGTAATTTTGATCTTGATGATGATATGAAGAGAATGCAGTGTCATCTGTGATTTTCTGTTCACACTTTGGATCTTACAGCATTCTTTACTTCCATTTGGGACATAGCATAAATTATTATGCACACAAACTGTGTTCAGAAAACGGAAAGGCTGCAAAGCTAAGCATTCAAAAGTTAGGTAATGCCAGAATTAAAATTGACGGTGCAGTCTTTGTTCAACTCCTTTGTGCTTATGCATTATGATAGTCTTTAATTATATGATCACATGCTTTTTCCCCAAAGGGCCACTGTCTCATTCAGATAGACATCTTTCTGGACCAGCAGCCAACAATGTTGAAAACCAGAGGGAATGGGTGTAAAGAGCTAGTTTGATATATGGCAGCAAATACTACTCACGAAAAAAACATTTTAATCAGGTAATAGGATTTAAAGGAAGGAAATTGTCATTCTAAATCTTTAGCCATTTACTGGTGGGATTTGGAACATAAAATAGGAGAATCTCAAGATAATGCTTTATAAAATATCTAATGCATACATAAAGTCTGATAGGCAGAGTATTGTCCAGCCTACAGGTGCCTTAAAATCATAGTGCTTTATGATCAACAAGTTTAGCAGGAGGCTATATAATTATAGGATAGTGAACTTGAAAATGAGATATAGAATCCCTTATCAAAAGGTGTTTATTATTATTTTGTTTGCTGTGTAAACATAAATCCCACTGGGCTAGATTGTGATGCTTTTGCATTGTGTGGTATCTTACTTGATCAGTAGTTTCATTAAAGTCAGTGGAGTTTCTTGTGCAGAAATGCATGTTTTAATATGAACAAGATTATTATTCAAGGTTATCCCTTTGAAACATGCAGGGTACACTTATATGAACCAGATATTTGATATTTGAAAACTTCCAAATGATTTTGGGCAAATTTACTGGTTTCATCTAAGCCAGGTGGAACTCTGACCAGATGATTTTTGCCTTGGTTGATAACCCAAAACTCCAAGGTGAAGCACAGCAGTAGATACAGTAATAATATGCCTTCTTCTGATTGACCAGAGTTGATTTATTTACTGTGCATAATCAGTGTATCAAAATTTAAGTTATTTGGTTATTTGAGCTTTGTCTGACAGCTTTACAGAAACACAATATTTGACATACATCATCAAACCATGAGTCAAAACATGTGATATGGTCTAGATCAGTGGTGGGCAGCCTGTGGCCCATGGGATGCATGTGACCAATCAGGATAATTTGATTGCGGGCCATGAGACATTCTGCTGACATTGAACTTCTGCAGGTGCTGCCCTCTGCAGCTCCCAGTGGCTGTGGTTTGCTGTTCCCAACCAATGGGATTTGCGGGAGGCAGCACAACCCTGTCTCTTTCTCCTTCAGCTGCTGCCCCCCTACGATCCCATTAACCAGGAACAGAAAACATACCGAGAGCTAAGGAGTGGAGGGAGGTGTCTTCAGGCAGTCAGCGTCAACAAAACATCTCATGACCCGCAATAAGATTATCCTGATTGGCTGCATGTGGCTTGTGGGCTGCAGGTTGTCCACCACTGGACTAGATGATCCATGATACATCATGAAAAGTGAATGGTTAATTGTCAAAGTGAACAATTCATGAACAACTCATAGGATTGAAGTTTATTGATGTAAACTATTGCATGAATACTTGTGAAAAACAAAGAAGTTTGCAGGACTCAGGATCGCTACCTGAAGCATACAGATACTCACAAACATACACAATATTATTAGTAACAAATAACCTCAAATTTATCCATCAGAGAGAAACTATTTTCCTTAAAAAGAATGGGAGTTTTACAAGCATATATGGACTTTGCACATGGATGTTACGCGAAAATAATGGGTGGCATAGTTGGAACTACGTCAACCTAGACAAAGTATCTTAGTAACTTTGCTTGTAGAAGCTACATGCAAAGTTAGTTTTTCCTTTGTGATTTTGTATGAGAGGGGAGTGGAACTCAGTGAATCATCATGATTTGATGATCCCAGAGAAAGAGACAGTTGAAGGGAAAAGAAACTCCGAGTAATAGGCAGGACAAAATGTTGAGGTTGCTAGAAAAATTTGGACAGGATGTTGTGCTTATATTGGTCCCATGAGCAAGTATAAAATCAGAAGTCTGGCATCTGAATATTGTCCATATATTACAGCTTTCATACACCGGATATATTGAGTAGAGAAAATGGTTGAGGTAGAATTATAGTAATCAATACAACAAGAAGTGACCCCTTGTACTGACATTTTATTACCTTTCTGAGACAATCAGGAGCACACATGAACAATAATTCTTATAGTTCTTTTATGAAAATAATTACTTAACCATATTATCAACATGGGAATTTAAAATCACATTAGAATTAGACATAACCCTAATGAGACTTATTCCAATTTTACTATGCTTTAACCACTTCAGTCAGGATATACCTGATAATCCAATGGTATAACTGAGCACACAAAAAGTATAATATTTTTTAAGTTGGATTTCACAAGACTTGGTCATTTTAGTGAGAAACAGAATGTATTATTTGGTGCAGTTGTGCTGTAGCCCTTTTTAATGTGCCATTAGATTAAAATAGATAAACATTGTTCACTCAATATACCATCATACTGTGATCTCTGCAGTAGTCTATATTATGGTTCATTTATTTCTTTACTGAGCTCTAAAGAAAGAACTAACTTAGGCTGTCAATAAAAATGTGGAATACCTGAAAAAGCGAAGGTATAAAATACTAAAGATTATCTGTTCTTATCGACCATGAGCAAGCCACACCTTACCCTCCTTGTTCATAAGCTCCTTGACTGTTTTACTATATAACATAATTTCTAATCCTTTAATCGTTCTTCTCCGAATACTCTCCAAATTTTCTATTATGCTTCTTGAATTCTGGTCACCAGAGACAATATTCCAATAATGGTCACAATAGTGACAAATACAAAGGTAGCAGAACTTCTGTATTCCTACTAAATATTTCCCTCTTTAAGTATTTAAGGATTGCATTCACCATAACTCCCAGGTCTTTTCGTAACCATTGGCTTCTCAAGGTAGAGCTTTCCTGTAAATAAGGCTTGGCCTATAGTCTCTGTTTCTTGATGTATTAACTGATATTTGACTGTACTGAAACTGCATATTTGTTAGATTGTGCCTGCGATTACCAAGAAATCCAGATCACTCTGTGTCAATGTTAATTATTATTTCTCCAATCTTTGTGTCAACTGCAAATGTAATCAACTTCTTCCAGGTGACTGATAAAATAGTGTAGGGCCAACATCTGATCCCTACAAGATCTCTCCAGTACCAGTTTATTTTGAGACCTGGGTTGGTGAGGGAATATCTTTTATTGGGTCAACTTCTGTTGGCCAGAGAGACAAGCTTTTAAATTTACATAGTGCTCTTCTTCAGGTCTGGAAAACCTCAGAGTGTCACAAGTGGAACAGATTGCTTAACATAAGAAGTTAACACATGTTTCAGGGGATCCCTCCATGTGGTGGGGAGAGGTCATAGAAAGAGGGTTGTCCCTGGGTAATAATCTATAAATTCAGTGGCTCTAGCACCCTCCACCCCCGACTGAATCCCCCTAGTTGTCACCTACCACCCTGCACTGAAATCTATATAGGATATCATTAAACAATTACAAGTCATACTCATAGTGATGGGGACATCATAAAAAAAAAACACCCTTTCTCGAGTTCCTTTTTCTGGCCTTAAAACAACCCCACAGCCTCTCCAAGCTCATCATCAGAAACAAGCTCCCCACAGATCAGGACTCACCAACTCAAAGCAGCAGCAGATCCTGCCAAAATAACAGATTAAATACCGAAAGACATATCTCCATTGAAAGAATGATCAATACTCTCCACAATGCACAATGTTGGACCCTACACATATCTATAACAGCTTGTGGTGTACCTCCTCAAGTGCATTAAATGTCCCAAAATGAAACCAGACAGTCACTACACTAACAAAGCAATCACTCTGTACCTGAAAAGAAGTCTAAACACTTTCAAAAAGTGAAACTGGGAACTTAAAATTATAACTCAGGATGAGGGATAGTTCAGTGGCTCGAACATTGGCCTGCTAAACCCAGAGTTGTTAGTTCAATCCCTGAGGAGGCCATTTGGGGCAAAAATCTGTCAAGGATAGTACTTGGTCCTGCTGTAAAGGCAGCAGACTGGACTCAATGACCTTTCAAGGTCCCTTCCAGTTCTAGGAGATAGGCAAAACTTAGCTAGTCACTAAAAATCATACACTGAACAGAGACATTGGATTTGTGGCTTATTAGAATCATCCCCTTCCCCCACATCACCAAAGCTGCTCCTTCTCCCTTAAGACTGAAGGAGTGAAAATGGGTAACTTCACCTCAAATGGTCCTACAAATATGTGTTAACTACTTATGCTAAACATTCTGTTCAACCTTCCTTTTAACAGTCACACCCTGAGAGAGTTTCTCAGACTGGAAGAATAGTTCCATGTAACATCTTCTGTGTAGATGGACGGCAGGAGAGAGATCGCTTGAAGCCTCCCAGGTAAACCTCATCCCAGGAGGCATACCTGGGAGGTCGACAAATGCCTTTTATGTTGACCGCGGAGAGTCCAGACTACCGTGCTGAGCCGACAAACAGCTGATCGGCTCAGCGCGGCAGCCACTTAAATTTAAATGAAGTGGCGATTATTTAAATCGCGGCTTCATTTTCCTATGCTGGGTAGCCTCATCTACATGCCTCTGTCGCCAGAGGCATGTAGTCTAGACGTACCCTTGATCATTACCTGTTCGGTTCATTCCCTCTGGGGCACCTGGCATTGGCCACTGTTGGCGGACAGGATACTAGGCTGGATGGATCATTGGTCTGACCCACTATGGCCATTTTTATATTCTTATGTTCTTACATAAACTTGAATGCTTGTCTCTCTCCCCAACATCAGTTGGACCAATAACATATATTACTCCACCTATCTTGTGTCTCATACAGAAGTGGATAAACACTAGCATCACTATACCGGGCCAAGGGGAACTGCAGGGAAAGGTGCCCCGGTCCACCCCGTTTCTCATAGCTCCCATTAGCCAGAAATGGTGATTTGTGGCCAACAGGGGCTGCAAGCACCCATGCCTGCAGAGGAACAGGTGAATACAGCGGTGGCAGCCCTGGTCAACCCTGGTGAATCCCTGCTCTAATGAGAGCAACATGGCAACAACACTGAGGCCTGTCAGCTAATTTGTAATCCATTTAATGTTGCCATTATTGATTTTGTATCGTTCTAGATTCTAAAGTGTCATGTGGTACCAAGTCAAACGCCTTATAGAAGTATATTTCATGAACACAATTATCTTTATCAAACATGTAATTTCACAACACATGTCAAGTTAATTTGACAATCTATTTGTTATAAGCCCATGCTGTTTGGCATTAGTTATAGAGCCCGTATTAGCTGTTCCATTATTGTGCTCAAGACTGATGCCACACTGACCGGCCTGTGATTACACTGGGCTTTCCATTTATCATTTTAAAATATTGGCACTTTCTTTTTAGTCCTCTGGAACTTCTCTAGGTATCACCAGTCCAGACAGAATCCTGGCCGACTCTTTTCAAATTTTTATATGCAAGTTATCTGGATCTGCTGGTTTTAAAAGTATCTAACTTGAGATGCTACTGTTTAACATCTCCTTTGTAGCAATTGAAATGGAAGTTATTTCATCATCAGAATGTGTTTTCTGGATTTCTCTCCAAATACAGACCAGAAATATTTTTGATCATTTTTCTGAATTACTATTGGCAATTCTATTATTTTCATCTACTGTAATGGACTAAAGCTATTGTGAAGGGTTCCTTTTGCATCCTCCTGCCTCTCTAGTTTCTGAATCTCTTCTTTGTGTCTATAGATCTAACCAGTTTTCTGACTTGGTTCACCATGCCTCCGCCACTCTCCACCTTGGAGTTCCTCTTTAAAATACATGTCTTTCAAAGAGCCTATAAACCCCCGCCATTCTCACACTGATGAATATGAAGCATTAACAACAAAATAAAAAACGCTTTAATAAGAATGGTGAACTGAAGATACAAACTAACAAGGTACACATTCAATCTCATGGAGTCTGCTGAAACTGTATTCCAACCCTCTTCCTCTAGGTCGGTTATTTCTGGAATCCAATCCTGCATCAGGGTAGGCCCACTGCTCAGTGAGGAGGGAGAAGCAGTAACAGGAAACTTGGAAATGGCGGAGATGCTCAATGACTTCTTTGTTTCGGTCTTCACTGAGAAGTCTGGAGGTGTGCCTAATGTAGTGAATACAAGCAGAGAGAGGGTAAGTTTAGAAGATAGGATACACAAAGAACAAGTTAAAAATCACTTAGGAAAGTTAGATGTCAGTAAGTCACCAGGTCCTGATGAAATGCATCCCAGGATACTGAAGGAGCTGATAGAGGAGGTATCTGAGCCTTTAGCTATGATCTTTGAAAAATCATGGAAGACAGGGGAGATTCCAGAAGACTGGAAAAGGGCAAATATTGTGCCCATCTATAAAAAGGGGAATAAGAACAACCCAGGAAACTACAGACCGGTCAGTTTAACGTCTGTCCCAGGGAAGATAATGGAGCAGGTAATTAAGGAAATCATATGCAAACACTTGGAAGGTAATAAAGTGATAGGGAATAGCCAGCATGGGTTTGTGAAGAACAAGTCATGCCAAACTAATCTGATAGCTTTCTTTGATAGGATAACGAGCCTTGTGGATAAGGGAGAAGCGGTGGATGTCATATACCTAGACTTTAGTAAGGCATTTGATATGGTCTCGCATGATATTCTTATTGATAAACTAGGCAAATATAACTTAGATAGGGCCACGATAAGGTGGGTGCATAATTGGCTGGATAACCGTAGTCAGAGAGTTGTTGTTAACGGTGCTAAATCCTGCTGGAAAGGGATAACAAGTGGAGTTCCGCAAGGGTCTGTTTTGGGACCCATACTGTTCAATATCTTCATCAATGATGTAGATATTGGGATAGAGAGTACGCTTATTAAGTTTGCAGATGACACCAAACTGGGTGGGGTTGCAACTTCTTTGGAGGATAGGGACATAATTCAAAATGACCTTAGCAAGTTAGAGAAATGGTCAGAGGTAAACAGGATGAAGTTTAATAAAGAGAAATGCAAAGTGCTCCACTTAGGAGGGAACAATCAGTTCCATACAAACAAGATGGGAAGCGACTGTCTAGGAAGGAGCATGGCGGAAAGGGATCTAGGGGTCATAGTGGACCACAAGATGAATATGAGTCAACAGTGTGATGCTGCTGCAAAAAAAGCAAATATGATTCTAGGTTGTATCAACAGGTGTGTTGTAAGCAAAACTCGTGAAGTCATTCTGCCGCTCTACTCTGCACTAGTTAGGCCTCAGCTGGAGTACTGTGTCCAGTTCTGGGCGCCACATTTCAAGAAAGATGTGGAGAAATTGGAAAGGGTACAGAGAAGAGTGACAAGAATGATTAAAGGTCTAGAGAACATGACCTAGGAAGCCAGGCTTCATGAACTGGGCTTGTTTAGTTTGGAAAAAAGAAGATTAAGGGGGGACATGATAGCGGTTTTCAAATATCTAAAAGGGTGTCACAAGGAGGAAGGAGAAAATTTGTTCCTCTTGGTTTCTCAGGACAGGACAAGGAGAAATGGGCTTAAAGTGCAGCAAGGGAGGTTTAGATTGGACATTAGGAAAAAATTCCTAACTGTCAGGGTGGTCAAATATTGGAATAAATTGCCAAGGGAGGTGGTGGAATCTCCCTCTCTGGAGATATTTAAGAACAGGTTAGATAGACATCTGTCAGGAATGGTGTAGACGGAGCTTGGTCCTGCCTGGACTTGATGACCTCTCGAGGTCCCTTCTAGTCCTATGATTCTATGATTTACATCATTAGAGTAGACCTCTGACAATTTCACACCCACAAGGTGGCCAAATTGGTTACACAAGTGTGAATCTTGAGTAACTCAGCTGCAATTGCTCAAGGTTTACATTTGTTACTAAGAGCAGAGTTTGGCCTTCAGTTTTAATGTTTTGAAATCACTAAATATGAATAAAAAGCACAAAAATAACCAGTTACCAACTGCCGTGACTCATTCTGAAGAGAAGCATTAGAAAGACAATAATGTTGGTACAGTTGGGTTTGCTCCATCATGCAAAAAGCAACTTCAGAGCTTCACTCCGCTCAGCACAGATCTTAGGCCAGGTTTATGGAGCTTTCTTTTATTTTACTTTATTTTAATATAAGACAACAACACATGCACATAAACAGGCTCTAAACATCCTGCTAGTTATTTAAAAGTATAATAAACCCAATGAACAATTTAAAACCAGCTCACCCTTTGGACTGAGTAGTGCCTCTTAATCCAAAGGTAACACACCATGCTGTTGCTTTATGTCAGGCCACCATAAGTTGGTGGGCAGGGGAGGTGGAGAAAAGGGTGGAGTGGGAAGTTAGAGTGATTGTGGACAATGGAAAGAAAATTCAAGTCTTTAAACAAGTCTCTGTTATGAAAAAACACATTGACCTGCACATGAATCCCTCTATGGGTATGCCTACACTACAAAGTTAGTTCGAACTAATGTCCGTTAGTTCAAACTAACTTTCATAGGCGCTACAGTAGCGCTCTGTTAGTTCGAATTAAATTCGAACTAACGGAGCGCTTAGTTCGAACTAGGTAATCCTCATTCCACGAGGATTAAGCCTAGTTCGAACTTACTAGTTCCAATTAAGGGCTGTGTAGACCCTTAATTCGAAATAGTGGGAGGCTAGCCCTTCCCAGCTTGCCCTGGTGGCCACTCTGGCCAACACCAGGGAAACTCTACTGCCCCCCCCCCCGGCCCCGGAGCCCTTAAAGGGCCACGGGCTGGCTACACAGTTTGTGCCAGTTGCAAGGCTGCCAGCACCCATGCCAGCACACCCAGCAGCTGACACCCCATGAGCCAGCCACCCGATGACACCCAGCCCACCCCCTCTTCCCGGGACCAGCCTGTCGGCTACCAGGACCCTGCCCGGGGCCGCAAGAGGCCCGGGTGGTCTAGTGCGGAGATTGTGGACCTCATCAAGGTTTGGGGGGATGCCTCCAATGTCCACGATCTCCACACTAGCCACATGAATGCGGCAGTCTACGGCCACGTGGCTGCCAGCCTGGCCGCCAGGGGCCACCAGTGCAGCCGGGAGCAGGTGTGCTGGAAAATCAAGGACCAGCGGCAGTCCTACTCCCGGGCCTGCCTGCCAGGGGCTGAACCGGAGGCGTGCCCCCACTTCCAGGCTCTGGACCGCCTCCTGGGGGCTCATGCCGTCCCTGCCCCCCGGTACGTGATAGACCCCGGGGCAGAGGGACCGCTCCCAGAGACGGAGGAGGAGGAGGAGGAGGAGGAGGAGGGCTCCAAGAGCCAGGAGCCTGCCGGCAGCCTGCCCAGAACCTGGGACCCCCGAGGCACCCCACAGAGCCGCTCGCCTGTGTCTTTCGAGGCCGGGGAGGTGTCCACATGTGAGTACCATCGTGCTCCCCTTATGTGTACGGAGGGCTGGGGCAAGAGAGAGCCCAGGGACCGTGCCTGGGCCTTGCCCACCACGGAGCAGCAACTGGGGATCCTGCAGGGGCCCTGGCCTTGCAGAGGGGAGCTGGGTTTCACACACCTGGGCCCCTGGGGTAATTGACCGCTGTTCTTGTTTCACCACAGCAGCAGCACCTGGGACTGCAGGGTGCACCACCCCACCTGCAGCAGCCGTCCGCGCCCGGGCCAGCAGGACAGCCAGGAACCAGGAGGAGTACCAGAGGTGGCACCTCCGGGTCCTGGAGCAACAGCTCCGTATCCAGGACCACTGGGTCCAGGAGGACCTGAGGCTGCGCCGGAGGAGCTTGGAGGCACTGGAGGAGCAGGGCCGTGCCCTGCGAGGCCACCTCCAGAGCCTGCTGGACCGCTTCCCAATTCCTCCTGCTCCTCCTGCTTTCCCTCCTGATCCCCCTGCTCTCCCTCCTGATCCCGCTCCTGCTTCCTCCACACCCCCCATCCCTCCTGCCCCACCCTCCACAACCATTCCCCACCGACGCCCCCGGACCCACAGTGTTGCGAGACAGGAGAGGCAGCCGGACCCCCACCCCTGAGCTTTCCTTTCCCTTCCTCCCTTCCCTCCCCTTCCAGCTCCCTCATTCCAGGTTTCCCCCTTCCCTCTCCCACCCTCCTTCCTCCCTCCCCCCACCCCAGTTATGTTAAATAAAAAGACATTTTTGTTTGAAAAACAGGTGTCTTTATTTGACAGTAGGTAGGGAGAGGAAAGCGGAAGGGGGTAGGGTAGAAGAAGGCCCCAGTGGGGCATGCAGGGAGAGGTCAGTCCTCCTCCTCCACCAGGAAGCTCTCCCGCAGGGCTTCCCGGATCCGGACGGCCCCCCGCTGGGCTTCCCGGATGGCGGCGGTGCGGGGCTGACCGTAGTGGCCAGCCATGCGGTCAGCCTCAGCCATCCAGGCTGGCAGGAAAGCCTCCCCCTTTCTCTCACATAAATTGTGGAGCACAGAACATGCTGCCACCACGGGAGGGATGTTGTGCTCGGCCAGGTCCAGACGGGTTAGGAGGCATCGAAAGCGGGCTTTCAGTCGCCTGAAGGCCCCCTCCACCACGATGCAGGCCCTGGTCAGCCTGGCATTGAAGGCCTGGCAGGAGGGATTGAGGTGCCCCGTGTAGGGCTTCATCAGCCACGGCTGCAGTGGGTAGGCGGCATCCCCCACCAGGCACACGGGCATGTCCACGTCCCCGACCCTGATGTGGCGGTCGGGGAAGTAGGTCCCGTCCTGCAGCCGCTAGCACACGGAGGAGTTGCGGTACACCCGGACGTCGTGTGCTTTGCCAGACCAGCCCACATTAATGTCCGTGAACTGTCCCCGGTGGTCACACACAGCCTGCAGGATCACGGAGAAGTACCCCTTGCGGTTGACGTACCGGGAGGCCTGGTGTTCCGGGGCACGGATAGGGATGTGCATCCCGTTGATGGCCCCCTCGCAGTTGGGGAAGCCGAGGGCACCGAATCCCCGGATGACGGCATCCGGGACGGCAAGGCAGACCACCCTGCAGAGCAGAACCTGGTTGATGGCCTTGAGCACCTGCGGAGAGAGACACAGCAAAGCGCCAATCAGTGGGGCGCCCGGGTGGCTGGGAGCATTCATGCCCTGGCAGTGCCCCGCGCCTGACTCCCGGAAGCAACCCCCCTGGCGGTGTGTAGTACGGCCGGGACAGACCGACCCCTCCGGTGCAGGGCGCTTTCGCCTCCTCCCTCCTCCCCTTTGTCCTTGGGGCGGCCCATCCCCTCCTTGCAGCCCTCCTCCCCACCGGTGCAGTGGCCGATGAGTGCCATACCTGCATGAGCACCGCTCCGACGGTGGATCTCCCCATGCCGAACTGGTTCCCGACGGATCAGTAGCTGTCCGGCATGGAGAGCTTCCAGAGGGCGATGGCCACCCGCTTCTGGAGGGGGATGGCGGGCCTCATGCGAGTGTCCCTTTTGCGCAGAGCAGGGGCGAGCCACTCACAGATCTCCAGGAAGGTGTCCCTCCTCATCCTGAAGTTCTGGGTCCACTGTCGATCTTCCCAGCGCTCCAGGACGATGCAGTCCCACGAGTCGCTGCTGGTGTCCAGACGCCAGATGCGGCGGGGCACGCCGGTGCCGGGGCGCCGCCGCAGCTCCTCCACGGCCCCCAGGGCAGCCAGGTGGAGAGGCAGAGGGCTGACGTGCACCAGGAGGTGCCAGGCAGCCTCGAGCCATTGCTGGCAGGCTTGCAGCAGCAAGTCCAGAAAGTGCACCAGAAGGTGCAGGGCGAGCTCTGGCTCCATGTTGCCACCTGCGGCGGCGTCCCCGAAGGGAAGCACCGACACACACGGGCGCAGAGACCAACGCTTTGCTGTCCCTCGGCGAGGTTGGCAAGCAAGCAGGAAAAGCTGAGAACCGGCTGTCCGGGGGGGTCCCTTTAAGCACGGGCCTCAGATAGCCTGGTATGCTGAAAATTAACAAGTCTAAGTTATTTTGGTCAAGGGGTCCATGGGCTGTTAGAAAAAAATCCTTGTTATTCTCATCTATTCTATCTAAGAAATCTAGAATGATCACTTCTGCAGACCACAACTGTGGCACTGCATAAGGGGAAACAAGGGGCTGTCTCTCAGGTAGTCTTGACTGAGGCCATTGAGGGCCTTTTAGCTCAGAAGCAACACTTTAAACTCTAGCCAGAGGCTCAAAACTAACAAGGGTGAGTCCTGAAGCACCCCTATCCTGATCTCTAAAAGACATGCTACACACCTAGCAGGTCATCTTCTGTAACAGTTCTAGCTTCCTAATTTGTTTAGAGCAGAGGTTCAAAATAAGGCCATGGGATTCTTTCTTTCTTTTATCACATTTATTTACATGTAAATAGCCTGCATGACAGGGGTAGTTTTATTTTAGATGAAACTTGAGCAGTTTCTGTTGTTAAGATATTTGAAATTGTTTTGCAGTATAATGATGCAGCACCTATTGGCAAATACAACATTTATCATGCACTCAACAGTCCCTCATACACATCACCGAGCAATGGAACCTGTTTTTAACATAGAAGGAGTGCTGGGCAGAACACTAAGTTATCCCCTACTCCTTTCAAAATATGCCTAAACTACTATCTTGACAGCCACCAGAAACAGAGAGGGATGGGACATGTGTGAGTGTCTCATCTGAAGCAACACAGCACATAAGTATTAAATTCCTATCATACAATTTGAAATATTTTAAAAGCATTTTGTTTTTCTAGGATGTGGTTCTTTCTTGGAAAGCACTTTCAGGAGGGATGGTACATATTACTTCTGGGAATGGAATCACAGCTGGTCTATCTCTAACAGTCTCCTGATTTGGCTGAAATTAGTTTGCTTTTTAGTTCACATTTAATAAAAACGTCCCTAGTTTTTTTTATTCTGTTTCTTCTGTCTTATTCCAATCTGCCATCCAGTCTTCGCTGACTGCCCTCTCATTCAGTCCTCTCTTGATAATTTTGTTGATCTGTGATTGAGTTAGCTTTTCTTTACATTGTTCATTATCAAATCCTCATCTTCACTTCCGATAGCCTTGATCCATCAATCATCTGCTTCCTTGAGTTTCCCCAGCTGTTTTAACAATGCCACCTATAATGTTTGCTAATGCTGCTCATTGTCATCCTTAGGACCTTCTCTTCCAAAACAGCTTGGAAATCTTATGTTTTCTATTTGTCTCAGATCTGAGTGTTATTTAACTTGTCACTCCAACAAGAGTCAGACATTTTTTGCTTAACTTTGGTTAATCTCGTTTGATGTTTCTCAATTACAAGCTTTTTAATGATTACTGCTGCAGTATCTCTGATTTTATGATTGGCACAGCACAGAGATTTTTAAATTAAAAGGAGCTGTACAAACAAGCTTAGCCTTTTCACTTCCACCTCAAGACTGTATATCTTTGGTATCGTGCTATCTGGTTGCCTCATTAACTGCACTGACTTAATACTATACTGATAGGACAAGTTTCAACTCTTGCCTTATGATATCTACAGTTCCACAAGGGCATACAGACTATAATAATTGTACTCCTTTCCACGTACCTTACAGTCACTTAGAGCATAATCATTCTATTTTTGATTTTTAAATAAAATATTATATTAAAAGTTGTAGAATTGTATTTTTACAAAAAAAAAAAAATTACCTAGAAGATATTGCTAAAGAATTGGGGTTTTTAGGAAGTTGAGGCAAGGAAGTAAAGATTTTGTTTTTATTTGCACTAGTAGCTGAGTCACACTTTTAATTATATGCCATCGAAATTAAATTGAATGGAGTACAGAGAATCTTCCGAATATCTCAGTCTGGAAGGAAACATAAAAGAACAGGGGATGATTAGATGCAGAGAAAGCCCATAGCACTGCCTAAAAGAAGAAGATGAAATCTTCTACATGGTCCAGAGCTTATAATTTTCAGCATGAGCATAAAAGAGACTTCAAATTGCTAGACTAAGTCATTCAGAAATTTCAATGCACCAATATCATGTGTAAAGAAAAGATGCCTTTCACAAGAAGCCAACTGCTAAGTGAGACAGCTGAGCTTTGTGTTACACATATACATAAGGGCTGTGTCTAGACTGGCAAGTTTTTCCACAAAATCATCTTCTTTTGCGGAAAAACTTGCCAGCTGTCTACACTGGCCGCTTGAATTTCCAGAAAAGCACTGATGATCTCATGTAAAATCATCAGTGCTTTTCTGGAAAAATTATGCTGCTCCCATTCGGGCAAAAGTCTTTTTCTGAAAGACTTTTGCACAAAAGGGCCAGTGTAGACAGCATAGTACTGTTTTCCGCAAAAAAGCCCCGATCGTGAAAAAGGCGATCGGGGCTTTTTTGCGGAAAACCGCGTCTAGATTGGCCATGGACACTTTGCCACAAAAAGTGCTTTTGCGGAAAAGCATCCTGCCAATCTAGACGCGTTTTTCTGAAAATGCTTTTAACGGAAAACTTTTCCGTTAAAAGCAGTTTCGGAAAATCATGCCAGTGTAGACGTAGCCAAGATGTCTTGTCAATTTTTTGACTAATTGCACACCATGTTAACCTAATACAAGGGGTGTCTGAACATCTAGCCCCTAAACAACCTTTCTGCACATGCAAATTATGGATCAGATATTCAGAGGGTATAAACACGGACCATTCCATTGAAGCTGTTTACATTAATCTCTCAATATGTGTGCTTCCTGTATTATGCTATTTTTAGAAAGGGACAAGATACAGACCTATGTAAGAGGCTGCTGTCCCTCAGAAAAATCAGTCAGGGCATACAAACAGATGAGAAGCAAATAAATCATAAAAATCTCCAACACCTCACTGATATGGCCCCAGACTGAGAAGCAAAAAGACACTCTCCACATTCCCCTCACACACCAGTGCTTTGGGCCAAAAATGATGGGTTCAATGTGTGGGAGGGAGCTACCAGGAACCAGGCTTGGGGTGTGGGGTCTGGGTGGGAGGGAGGATGCAGGTATGGGTTGGGGGTTGGACCAGGAGGTGGTGGGTCCAGGAGGGTGGTAGGCTACAGGAGTAGAATGGGAGTGTGGGGTCTGGGTGGGGAAGTAGGTGGAGAAGCAGACTGGGAGGAGGGGTCTTTGTGGGAGGTCAGATGCAGGCATGAAGTGGGGGTGGAGGGTCTGGGCAGGAAATAGGATTCAGAAGCGAAGTGGGGATGGGGAGCCTGGGCAGAATGGATGGGGCAGAGGGCAGGAGCTCCTACACTGGCTCCTTGATTCTGGGGGGGAGGGGCAAACCCTGAGCCTTGGGGGCTGAACCAAGACAAGCTGGGGGGTCTCATCTGGCCCCCAGGCCTTAGATTCCCCATCCCTGATCAATGGTTGCACGTAACATTAATGAATATGGCTGACCAAGAGCATCTAAAATGCACAAAGTGTTTCCTCAAAGACAATGTATTTCATGATCTATTAATGACAAGTGCCCTAGTATTCTACTGATTTTAGCATTAGAACCGGTGATTCACTAGCCTTGCAAGATAAGAATGGAACCTTACAAAGTAGGATAAAATTGACCTTTCTGCCTAAAATACATTAGGCCAAATCCATCCCCTAGTGCAGCAGTTCTCAAACTTTTTGGGCTCTGGAGCCCTTTACATGCGTAAAAATTTATGCAGAGCCCCAGCGGTCCACTGATTGTATGTGTTGTACCTATCGATTCTCAATTATGCTTTTGAAGGCTTGCCAGTTTGTCAACCTTGCAGAGCCCCTGGAGATGTTGCCCAGGGCTCCGCGGAACACAGTTTGAGAAACACTACCCCAATAAAATTTCACTGGCTTTAAGAGGATTAGATCAGGCCTGAATTTATGCCATGATGATTTTTCATAATCAGAAATTCACCCATTCTTCTGTGCTTTTTCATTCAACTTTAAAAGTGACAGTTCTTTGCATTGTATCCTTCTGTTGATGATAAATGTTTCTCCAGGACTCAGTCAAGTTTCAGACTTTTTAGTATTGTTGCACATGGAAGATTCTTCCTCTAGCTTCCTTCTTCCTGGCAGCAAATGCTAGTTTTGTTCTTTGTCAATGTTCTGTCCTGCTGTGTGAGAGACTTTCTTAAAACATTTATCACTACCATCATTGTGAAGCATCAGGAATCCCACTTTAGGGGCCTCTCATCCTTCAGTGTTGCTTTGTGGGCTTCTTTTTGTTAAATCATAAAACAGTTAACAAAAAAACTGGTTCTAAAATCATCTACCACTCCTGTAACTCCAAGACAGCCATGAGTATCTAGGGCAGATCATGAGCTTGCACTACATGTCACTATTTCCTCACACAGTAGTGACAGCCATGATCTTTGCTAAGGGATACAGAATTATATACATTTCCTTCCAGCAAAAACAATATTTTAAGAAATATTTCTATAGGACATACTTCTGCGACAGACTATACTGACACAGGGAGTTGCTAAGAAAGTTGTACATTCAGTAAATAAGACATTTTTACTTCTTCAGCTATTATAACATCAAATTCTCATTGTAATTCTCTCTTGATATAGTGATCATCTCTCATTCCTTTCCAGATGATCCTGTATCTGCATTAGAGACAGCCAAAATATTTCCATCAAAAATGTTATTTTGATGGAACATTGGGTCTTTGATTAAATGAAAGGAGTTACTGTTGCTTTCCATGGGGAGTGAAGGGAATTACCTTTTGGCTTTGGGGTGAAAGCATCTCAGTTTTGGGGGTCAATTTTTCAATGAGACCCTAATTTTGTTGAAAATTGTTGGTCGGGGGTGACCCTAATTTTTTTTTCTGAGGAAGAATTCAACAATTGTTTTCCCTCCATTTTCACTGAAAATGTTCAAAAAAACACCCCCCAAAAAACAGTTCTCCGAACAGCTCTCATCTGCATGCACCTACTGTGGGAGAGTACCAAGTATTTATAAGCCTTAGGAGCGAGGGCCATCTTTTTGTCCTGTGCCTAGTTGCGTGGGGTTCTGTTCCATGATTAGGGCTCCCAGGCACTATGGTAATAAAAATAATTAATCTGGGAAATGGAACACACTAGTGATGGGTCACCCACGCATTCCTCAATTACATGTAAGTGGGATGTCTATAGATGCTGTACATCATTTTTATTATTATCTGCAAATAATATGTATATTATTTTTATACCAGTGCCATTGTAAGGAATGTTTCTACAAACTGTTTAGCGTTTGTGTCATGACATGCCCTTTTATAAAGCAGTTCACAGGACATTTCTACTGTTAAATTTATAAACTATGCAAAAACTCTTCTCAATATTTTTATTTTAGCCAGTAGATGTAGACCTATTGCCAAGGTACCGTAGGGTATGTCTACACTAGAAAGTTAGTTCGAACTAACGGACGTTAGTTCGAACTAACTTTCCTATGCGCTACACTAGCGCTCCGCTAGTTCGAATTTGAATCGAACTAGCGGAGCGCTTAGTTCGAACTAGGTAAACCTCATTTTACGAGGACTAACGCCTAGTTCGAACTAGCTAGTTCGAACTAAGGGCTGTGTAGCCCTTTAGTTCGAACTAGTGGGAGGCTAGCCCTCCCCAGGTTTCCCTGGTGGCCACTCTGGCCAACACCAGGGAAACTCTATGCCCCCCTCCCGGCCCCGGACCCCTTAAAGGGGCACGGGCTGGCTACGGTGCCCGTGCCAGGTGCAAGCCTGCCAGCACCCAGCTAGCAGACCCTGCACCTGGCACGGCACAGAGCCACCCACCCGATGCCCCCCAGCCCACCCCCTCTTGCCGGGACCAGGCTGGCGGCTCCCGGGAGCTTGCCCTGGACCGCAAGAGGCGGGCACCTTCCTGGGCTAGTGCGGACATCGTGGACCTCGTCCACGATCTCCGCACTAGGCACAGGAAAGTGGCCGTCTAGGGCAGGAGAGCTGCCAGCCTGGCCACCCAGGACCAGGTGTGCATGAAAATCAAGGGGGTCCACTGAGACCCCCGACACTGAGCCCTGAGCTTACAATGGCGGTCCTGGGTCAGACCAAAGGTCCATCTAGCCCAGTAGCCTGTCTGCCCACAGCGGCCAGCCCTAGGGACCCTGGAGGGGATGGACCGAAGACAATGACCAAGCCATTTGTCTCGTGCCATCCCTCTCCAGCCTTCCACAAACTTTGGGCAGGGACACCACTCCTACCCTCTGGCTAATAGGACTCCATGGACCCAACCTCCATGACTTGATCTCACTTCCCTTTAAACTCTGTTCTAGTTGTAGCCTTCACAGCCTCCTGCAGCAAGGAGTTCCGCAGGTTAACTATTTGCTTTGTCAAGAACAACAACTTTCTCTTACTAGTTTCAAGCCTGATACCCATTCCTTTCCTTTGGTGTCCTCTAGTCCTTCTTTATGGGAACTCAGGAAGAACTTTTCTGAATGCACCCTCTCCACCCAACCCCTGCTTTTACAGACCTCTATCCTGTCCCCCCTCCGTCTCCTCTTTTCTAAGCTGAACAGTCCCAGTCTCTGTAGCCTCTCTTCATCTGGGACCTGTTCCCAACCCCTGATCATGTTAGTTGCCCTCCCCTCTCCCAGCCTTTCTCTTCCCCTCTCCCACCTCCTTTTCCCAGTCTCCCCCAGTTTTTTTCAATAAAGACAGAGTCAATGTTGGAAGAAACGTTATCTTTATTTTGTACATCAAGAAGAAGGGGGGCTAGGGAAGGGCAAGTGGAAGGAGGTGAGGGAGGAATGGGGTACGAGCCCCCGATGGGGAGGACTGGGCTGGCTCTGCGGGCTTCTGGGGGTGGAAGCTCTCCTGCAGCCCCCCAATTACTCCCTCTCCCCAGATGGCAGCCTGCGGCAAGTGCAGCCGGGCTGATGGCCGAGTGGTGTGATGTGCCCAGTGTGGGCACTCAGGGCACTCCAAGCCAGAACTTCTTTGCAAGCGGGGCACCCCTTAGAACTGTGTGTCCGGGGTGGGGGTCGGGACCCTTTAAGCGCAGCCCTCGGCTAGCCTGAGACAGTATCTCCATGCTCTAAGTCCTCCTTTTATGCCCTGCCGGCACTGCTTCCGGCCATCATTAAGCCCTGTTCAGAGTCCACTCAATGTGGACTTACTAGTTCGAACTAGCAAAACGCTAGTTCGAACTAGTTTTTAGTTCTAGATGCGTTAGTTCGAACTAGCTTAGTTCGAATTAACTAATTCGAACTAAGTTAGTTCGAACTAGCGCTGTAGTGTAGACGTACCCATAGTGAGTTACAGTCTTCCATAGTGCATTAAGTATTGTGACACACAGTGAATAAATAAATGCTAAATTATAAAAATATTCAAAATCAGATTTAAAAAACAATATGGTGGCAATGTACCACCACAGGATGGCAGCAAAGCACTCTTAGTAGACGAATTACCAGGAGCTTGCCATCTTCCACAAGGTTATAGAGAACATAGAACCATCTTGCAGATCATTTAAGTAACTTGAGAAACAGATGTCACAAAACACTGCAGATGAACAAACCAGTAAGTGGTCTGTACAGCGATGCCTCTGTGGAGATTTTCTGACATGCTAGAATTGCTTTATCTCACATTTTTCTATATTCTCCTACCAACTGCACAATGCTAACTTAAAATGCTGATGACATGTCAGAAATGTTATCATTAACACCCTGGGAGCCAGATCACACTGAAAAGGGGAATACTTACCAGTCAAATATAGCGCTCCCATGTTGGTCTACCTACTTCATATTTGTTATGTAACAGAGAGACACTTTGCATCCTATGGAATGTATGAGTAGCAGATCTTAGGTCACAGGGGTGGGCTAGATCCAGTCCCCATGCCAGTGGCATGTGGTACTGAGTGGCACATAAAGGGAGCCTCCAGCTGTTTTGAGCAGGCTGGGGTTGTGGCAGGGAAGAAGCCTACCTCAGAGTCTCTGTTGGACTGCTGGCTGGAAGCCGCCTAAAGTAAATACCTCCTGCCCAGAGCTTGCCTCTTGGCATCCTACCCGCTCCTGATTCCCCAGAGCTTGATCCAGGCTACCACCCTCCCCTATTCCAGATCACCAGTCACCACCCAAACCCTCTGCACTCCCCCTCCCCCAGGTCACATTTCCTCTCAGACCCTGCATCCCCTCCTACACCCCTCCCTCCGGACCAGAATCTTCTCCTGTACCCATACCCTTCCCTGACCCTGCACCCCAATCCTCTGCCCCAAGTCACAACCTCCTACTTTACCCGATCTCCCGCTCAGACACCACACCTCCCCCTCCCCCTGTACACCAATCCCCTACTCTGAGCTTCCTTCTGCCTTCAAACTCCAGCCCAGACCCCATATCCCCTCCATAGAAATCTGTAGCCTTTGACCACTTACCAAAATTTTGGGGTGCCCTCCATTAAAAATTATTGCCCACCCCTGTCTTAGGTGGATGTCAGTAATAACATTTAATATACTGCAGTGTTCTCTCGTCACATGAAATTCAGCCTCGCTTTCCAAAATAAATGTTATTTACACTCATTGGACTTCAGCAGGATTAGGACTGGCCAAGAAAAAGAAAATTGGTTTTGAGAGAGTTTGAGATCAATGTTTAATTTTTGGATTAAAGCACAAACAATGACAGACATGGAGCTACCCCTGCATAGCCAAGAGCCCAGTGGTTGGGACACTCACCTTGGATGTGGCAATTCCAATAACAGAGCAGAGACACTCAGCCAGGAAAGGGAGTAAGGAAATAACTACGAGCCTCTGGCTGTGGTGGAACTGAATGGCACCTGAATCAGTGTCAGGAGCCCTCTACAGGCCTTTTGTATGGGAGCAAGTAAGAAGGGCCATGACAGCAGCACTGACGGGGTTCCCTGCCTTGCTACTGGGCCATTGGTACTGATCCTTGCAGGTGCACGATGCAGGGAAGACTGTGGACCTGATGGTCTAGCCAGGGGAATCTTCTTTGCCTTGCACCCTGTGCCTGCAGTGATAGGTTCAGCAGCAGAGGGAGCTCTCTGCAGCTCTGCTATTACATGAGTGAGTGGGTCAGAGTAGAGGACTTGGCCAGAAGAGTGAGGAAAAGAATGATAACCCCCTAGTCACAAGGGAGGCCACTCCGTAGCTGAATGACTTCTGCCTTCTTGATTACCCGAACTCCCCATTATCCAAACAAAATCCACACCCCACACGCTACCCAGATAATCAGGAGTATAGCGCATACACAAGTGGAGAGAGAAGCCTCCAAGTTTGTCAGACTCTCATGTCAAAGGCTAAATTAAAATCAAGAGCGCCTAAAGCCCAGATTCGGTTTTTGTCCAGTCCTTGCTCATACAACTTCCGTAACAGATGGGCTGACTAAACAGACTTGAGTAAAATGCAGCAAAATATCAGTGTTTGGCTCAGTGTGTGAAGAAAAAATGAGCTCTCAAAGGGGCCATCATGGAACTTACATAAATTCAGTAAGTCAAAGTATGAAATATTCAAAAATTCATGCCTCTTGTGTTTTTATTAGGGCATCTCTGGAACAAAAGAGGCATCCTTAGCAAAGATCCATGCATATTTATTTGTTGTTGTTTCAGGCACCGAGGATTAATGTAGTCCGAGTTTCACTTTGAACCTTGGGTTCAAATAATGGAAATGGTTCACTTTTTTAATTAAGTTTTTGCGTCAAAACATAATAAAGCAAGTTTTGCAGCAAAGCAAGCTCAGATGATATCATGATGTTTGAAAGTCTGTAGCATGACACATATCTGGAAGAGAAGCTACAAGATTAACATCAGTGCTGTGTGGGCACAGAGGTTCTAAGGAATGAGTAAAATGGACTTGGGGACTGCTTTGTGTCATTTACTGATAAACCAGGATTGAATCAGGAGTTTCTAGAACTGAATACACAGGTCTTTATAGCTTGTCTGAAAGAGCCAGGATTTATACCTGTGAACTGTAACAGATATTACTCTCTGCATGAGAAATAAAGGTAAATACTTATCATACTGAAAAGTAGGATATAGCCAACCTCTGGACACAGAAGTCTCATCCTGAGAATGAAGCCCAGAGCAGTTTGAATGCTGAATTAGTCTCTGGTTATGTAACAGCAACTGTCTTAACCAACACTGCAGTTTGACGTACAGACTTCTAGAGCTAAACAGTTAGCAGCAGTATCAGATTCACTTGTGTGGATAGGCCACACCTACTAACCAGAGGTTTATATTTTCAGAGAGACAGTTTTCTAACCTGGCTGGGGTTCAGTTATAGGACTAGATCAAGGTTGAAGTGTATTCTAATGAGTCCTGCATCAGTTCCCCACAAAAAGTTTCTTGTAAGTAATATAGTGACACTGTGATCCATCTAAGACTACCTTAATGTAAGCGGGGGAATGGTCCCGCTATTGTGGGGAACTTTCCTGGCTTCTATACACCCTGGTGAAATGAACCAGCGAAAGGATCTGAGTCCCCGCTCCCACTTCCTTTACCCCACGGCTCCATGATCCTGAGGGCTCCCCCTCCACTCTCCTGAGTAGCAGAGCCCTTGAAACCCCAACAAGGCTGGGCCCAGGTTTCCTGAGGCTTAATCCCTGACCTTGTAGTCACTAGGGGCAGGAGTTAGGGTGTCCCCACTCCGAGGTGCTCTCTTTACACTGCAGGCCTTCTTGGCCCAGTGATCACTTCATAAGGTTCAAAGCAAATACAATTTATTAAACAACAACGGATTAAAGAGAAAAGAATAAGAAAACAATTAGAATGGTTAAATGAGAACACACAGCTCTGCTCTGTAGCACAGGGACATCAAAACAGCAGCCTGCACAGTATAAGGACAGTCCACAGTCTCTTTCTTAGAGGCCCTGGATATGCTACAGGGGGGCTACAGGCTGGACACGCTAGCTCTGGTAGTGACCACACAGTCTCAAGCTCGAAGTGGCCAGACCCCTCTCCCAGTCCAGAGCCTCTCCCCACACTTTGCTGGTCCCAGGTGCTCACCACATCCAGCTGCAGGCTGTGCTGCTTGGCCAGTTCCAGCTCCTTGTGTTGCTTCTCTGTTCCTTTTTGCTCTCTGAGCCCTGCCAGTCTGCTGCTCAACACGGGGTCTGCATTCCTTGTGCTCTGTATGCCTGGCTCTGCTGCTGCAAAAACTGCCCCTCAGCACAGCTTGCACTCCTCTTAGCAGTGTCTCAGCTCTCTGTTCCTTTTGCAGGACTTCTTCATACAGCTTGCACTGCTCTTTTCAGCTCTCTGTCTTTGCAGGACCTCTTCTGCACACAGCTTGTTTGTTCAGAGAGAGGGAGAGCCAGAACAATCCCAGCTCACAGGGAGGATGGGGCCTGGCCTCTCCCCTTCCTCACTGGCCTGTCCAACCTGTCAATCAGGCTGAGCTGGAGTGTTGGCTGCTTTCCATTGTCTCTGGGGTCAGTCAGTCTCATGAACTCTTCCCCTTCAGATACTGCGAGCTGGCAAACCAAAAACTCCCACAGAGTTTTAGTAAGGGGTAACAGTCCCCTTACATTAATATGGTTGGTCAACTACAGAGCTCCATCACATCAGCATTTAAATGCCATTTATACAAGAATCAAGGAAAAATATCAGTTTCTGTTCAACTTTCTGAAGATAGTAGCAAGGAAAACAGGTTGTCAGTACTGCAAACTTTTCCTTCCTCACTATAATAAATCTCTCCAAGTAAAACCCAGAAAACAACCTGGCCTGTTCTCAAAATGATTATTATAATAATCTGATCTAATCTGGTCTGAATTGGACTTTTCTGTGTGTGGCACTGTTTCAATCTATGCTCTGTAAAATTACATATACATGTACTGTGTTATTTTAATACAGAATATTTCTGCTCTCTTCCATACAGCTTCACATGCTCTGGAAGATTTTCCATAAATATATGTAAAGCTATCTCACTGACCCCGTTTAAATTCCTCCTTTCAACTCTCTTTTGCTGCAATGTCTACAATGGTTAGGTTGTTAGTATGCTGAGGCCGCTGCTTATTTTGCCTGCCAATATCATCTCCTTGTTTCCTTTTGCTGCCCCATCTGTGTCTCTATCCATCTGTTTTCTCCTCTTTGATTTTATCCTTTGTAGCAGAGACTGTCCTTTTATTTTGTATTTGTACAGTACCCAACCCATGGGTGTCTCCTAGGTGCTTCTGCAAATACTATAATATCCCCTTTCACATTTCATTTTCTGGTAATATGGCCTTTTAGTTTCCTGTTCCCTGCCTCTTTTCCTAATCTCCTAGATGAGCTCTCTCAGCCTACTCCCAGGACTATTTCTACCCAAAAATTCTAATGTCTTACCAAGCTTTCATTCTATGCAATGGAAGTGAGAGCTTTTTGATGTGTGAAATGTTTCTGGTTTGACTGAGAAGCTTGATTCCACATGCTTTAGTCATAATTACTGCATCTAACTTTACAGTTGTACTACTGGAACAAGGATAGCACCAATACCACTGAGGCTACATCTAGACTGCAGATAGCATCCACATTGACTGGAACCGATCTTGCATTTCAGCTGTGATTACTGTGGATGGAGTGGCCACCAGGGCACCTGTGCTTTTTCCTGGAGATCCTCTTCTTTCGAAAAAACTCTCTCTTCCGTGTCCACACATACCTTTTCCCAAAAAAGGCTTCTTCCTCATAGAAAGAGGTTTACAGCTATCAGAAAAAACCCTCTATTCTTTTTACTTTCTGTTGAAAGAACATAATAGCATTGTGGACGTAAGCATAGTTTCTCCAGAAATACAGCCTTAAAGGAAAACAGCACCGATATCATCTAAGAAATCAAAAGAATTGCAGGAATTATCTAGCCAAAATCTGAGCTGGACATCAAGAGAAGCTCAACCATATCTTAGATAGTCATAAAACTGCAGTTATATTGTACTTTGTGTGGTCAAAACATTTTTTAAATATTTGAGCCAGAGTCTCATTCATGAGGAAAAGATGAGAAGCACCTTACTGTGAATTCTCAGGCTCCCAAATGTTCTTTTGCTCCTACTACTTCTAGCCCCCTTATATTGCAATTAAATTATTGTGAATGCTATGGATTGGTCTTGGTTGGTAAAATACAATATATGGTGAACTGATATTATTTTAGAAATACTTATTGTGAATAGAGTGATGTTATTGGTAACTTACTTCCTAACCACTCTAACCTCTAGTTGGTTGAATTTAATTAATCAAAATTTGGAAAAAATGGGGATTTTTTTTTTATAAAATCTGTGTTTTCCCCAGGTTTGGTTGTTCTGTTACTATTTTACTAGTCACTCTGGATACCATGATTTAAGTTCCATGATATCTTTGACTACATTTTGCTATATGCTCATTTGCTGGCTACTGTGAAGCACTATTTGGGACTTTCTCTGATATCAAGGGACCCGCCTGAGTGTAATGTAGAGGATGTAACAACCTAACTTTTTATATGTGTTTTATGATAAGATATTTTAATACAATCCCTTAAAGATGTTGTTTCCCATATAGATTGGGAGCTTACATTAAAAAACCCAACAGAAGCATTGGGATTGGGGTGGGGGAAATAGACAATAAGTGACTTTCTCAAGGTCTCTCAGAAAGTTTGTAACAAAACTAAGAGCCCAGATGCCCTATTTCCTAGTCTTGAGTTTATGTCACAAAACTAGCCTTTCCTCTGTGACACATTATATCATAAATATTCTCAGAGAGTGGTTACTATGAAGGAAGAAAAAGAAGAAAGAGTGACTGAGTGGTATTTCTTGTCACTCATAGTCTAAAGAGGACATTTACAAAGTGAAACTCAGAATGATGAAATGCATCAGTGACTGAAAGAACTGTAGACTGATGGGACAACAATAGTGCAGAGTGACCCACAATTATGGAGAGTCACATGCAACAGTGACAAGGAGAAAAGTGTGTGTGAGATTTTTAGAACTTTGAAGGTAGCAAGTCAAGATCCTCAGTCCAGCAGAGCACTTATGACCATGTTTTAAGCAATTGAAAGTACACAAATTCTTAGAAACAGGTTATTTATATGAACCCATTGTGGGGACATTTGAGCTCCTCACAATTTTTAATGTACAGGCAGTCCCCGGGTTACGTACAAGATAGGGACTGTAGGTTTGTTCTTAAGTTGAATCTGTATGTAAGTCGGAACTGGCGTCCAGATTCAGCCGCTGCTGAAACTGACCGCCAGTTCTGACTTACATACAGAATCAACTTAAGAACCCCAAGCGTCCACAAGTCAGCTGCTGCTAAAACTGATCAGCAGCTGATTCCAGGAAGCCTGGGGCAGAGCAACTCTGCCTCAGGCTTCCTGTAGTCAGCGCTGGTCAGTTTCAGCAGAAGCTGACTTGGGGACACCTGGGGCAGAGCAGCTGGGGTGCTGCTGGGTTGCTCCAGTAGCGCCGCTCCTCGGCACTACTGGAGCAACCCAGCAGCACCCCATCTGCTCTGCCCCAGGCGTCCTGATTCAGCCGCTGCTGAAACTGACCCGCAGCGGCTGAATCAGGACCAGAGCAGCTGGGGTGCTGCTGGGTTGCACCAGTAGCGCCCAGAGCGGCGCTGCGGGACCAACCGGCAGCACCCCAGCTGCTCTGCCACAGGCGTCCGGAGAAAAGCCTAGTTTGCTGGGGGGGGGCGTACTAGCTGCGCCCCCCACCCACCCCAGCAGACCAGGAAGACTCGGGCGGCGGACCGAGATGCTGCGCGGTCCCGCTGCCTGGGTCCTCCGCGGCTTTGCTCCCCGTCTCCCTGGTCTGCTGGAGACCAGCAGACCAGGGAGACGGGGAGTGCCTCTGAGGACGCTGGCAGCGGAGCAGCCCAGGCGCGCCTGGGGTGCCCTGCTGCCTGAGCCCCCCGCGGCTTTGCAAAGCACGGGGAAGCCGGCGGCGGGTCAGTCCAGGCGCGCCTGGGGTGCCTCGCTGCCCGAGCCCCCTCCCCCCCCCCGCGGCTTTGCAAAGCGCGGGGAAGCCGGCGGTGGGGCAGTCCAGGCGCGCCTGGGGTGCCCCGCCGCCGGCTTCCCCACGCTTTGCAAAGCCGCGCGGGTGGGGGGGGGGCTTGGGCAGCGGGGCTGCCCCGCTGCCCGAGCCCCTCCGTGGCTTTGCTCTGCGTCTTCCTGGTCTGCAGACCAGGGAGACGCAGAGCAAAGCCCCAGAGTACACGGGCAGCAGGACTGCGAGGTCCCGCAGTCCGTGTACTCTGGGGCAGCCCCGTTCGTAACTGCAGATCCGACGTAAGTCGGATCCGCGTAAGTCGGGGACTGCCTGTAGTTATCCTCATAACCACCCTGATCAGCTGCCACCTGAGCCTGTCAGCCCCTAGATTTTTGCTAGTGGGGCCTGATCCAGTGGGTGTGCTTTGAAATAGCATGGTCAACATGACACAAAATAGCCAGAGTCAGACTCTCTGATCTTTAGCCCAGTGATTAGAGTACTCCTCCAGGATGTGAGAGATCCCAATTCAATTCTCCTTATCTCCTAATGGGAAGGAATTTGAACATGGGCTTCAGGGTACTTATCTGAGAAGTAGGAATCCCTTCTTGAAATTCCTCATAATCATCATCAGGTAGGGAGGGAAATTGAACTTGAGTTTCCCACATCCTGAATAAATACCCTAACCACTACGCTGAAAGTTATAAAAGAGGCACCCACTTCTCCATTATTCTATGAAGAGTCAGCCAGGAAAAGGCTCCCAACTATGGATCCAAAGAGAGATGCCAGCCTGGACTTTATGTGCCAAACTCCCAGAAAGGAGCTGGGCTAAGGACATACCAGTCACCAGCAGCCTCTATTGGCTAGCATAAACTGTTTCCTGCCTAGCATGCTGATTGACGTAGATTCTATTCTCAGGTATTTCTCACTCAACCTGCATTCTAGAGGGAACCTAGGCACCTAACCCAGGGTGTGTGGTTTCAGGGGGGTTAGACACCTAAGAGTTAACCATTGCAATTGGAAAGTGGCTGCACTCTATATGGATTGAAGGTGACTACTGCATATGTCTTTTACTTTCAGAAGCCTCTAGCACAACATATAAATTGGGTCCAGAATAGCACAGTGGAAATTCTTATGCCAGCCTTTGTTCAGTATAATGTTTTCCATCTGATTCCTAAGTGGCAAGAAGTTTCTAGTGTAATTCAGGTACACAACATCATGCAATATATGCTAGGAAACTATATAGAAAGCAAATAGTAAAGCATAACCCAGTAAAACAACACAACACAATTTGTGCTGTGAAATACAGAAAAAACTACTACATTGTTACATTACTTCAGGAAATATATATCACAAGGTAAGCTCTAAAACTGAGGTGTATAGCCTTTGAATTATTACATAAGAACATATGAACAGCCATACTTGGTCAGACCAAAGGTCCATCTAGCCTAGTATCCTGTCTTCCAACAGTGGCCAATGTCAGATGCCCCCGAGGGAGTGAACAGAACAAGAAATCATCAAGTGATCTCTCTCCCGTCATCCATTTCCAGTCTCTGACAAACAGAGGCTAGGGATACCACTACTACCCCATCCTGGCTAATAGCCATTGATTGACCTAACCTCCATGAATTTATCTAGTTTTTTTTTGAAAGTCAAATTAAACTATGCAACTTCAGCTACATCAATTGCATAGCTGCAGTCAAAATAACTTAGTTTGGCTTTTGGCACTGTTTAAACAGCAGAAAGTCGAAGGAATTTCACAATCATGGTGAAATGAGGGTTACCATGAGTTAGAGTAAGGAGTCCTCCAACTTGACATTATTTTGAAATACAGGCTTGCAGTGTAGACGCACGCTATGTTATTTCAGAATAATGTCACTTATTCCGAAATAACGCTGCTATGTACACGTACCCTTAAAGTCCTAGTCTTCACAACATCCTCTTGAAGTTTATATTTATAAAACTTCTTGGGGGGAGGGAGGAGGCATTATTTGTCACAGATGTAGGTTTTTTTTCCTGGCAGCTACTTAGAGTTAATTAAGAAGATTAAATGTAATGAAACACATAAGAACAATACTGACTATAATTGAAATATAAAGCAATCAATATACATAAATACAAATGTAGTAAAGAGATTTCCAACATCATTCATACTTACAATCTTACATTGTGTATACTTCAACCTTAATAGAGACCATTGGGAATAAAAATAGAAAGGAAAATAACTGATCCCATCAGAAGAAAGTTCCAGATTCAGTCTACTCCATCTTGAGGGCTAGACAAGCCCAAGAAATGAGAACGGGGTATGATATTTTATACCCTTCATGGTGAAGATATGGATATTTGTCCTTATTTTATCCTGATTATGATAAGTGCCTGCTACTCCACATGTGGTCTTTGAGCTGCCCATAATTAAGCATCAAGCATTAAAATTCATGATTAACATCAGTCATTTCTTAATTCCTATATATAAATAAATTATAAATGCCTAGATTCTGCATAGTAACCTAGGGTGTGTCTAGACTACATGCCTCCTTCGACGGAGGCATGTAGATTAGCCAGATCGGAAGAGGGAAATGAAGCCGCGATTAAAATAATCGCGGCTTCATTTAAATTTAAATGGCTGCCCCGATCTGCCGATCAGCTGTTTGTCGGCAGATCGGGAGAGTCTGGACGCGATGCCCCGACAAAGAAGCCTTTCTTCATCGACACAGGTAACCCTCGTGAAACCAGGCTTACTTGTGTCGATGAAGAAAGGCTTCTTTGTCGGGGCATCGCGTCCAGACTCCCCCGATCTGCCGACAAACAGCTGATCGGCAGATCGGGGCAGCCATTTAAATTTAAATGAAGCCGCGATTATTTTAATCACGGCTTCATTTCCCTCTTCCGATCTCGCTAATCTACATGCCTCCGTCGAAGGAGGCATGTAGTCTAGACACACCCCTAGTTGCTAAAGCCCTACAACCAGAAACTCTCTTCTGTTTGTTTAGCCACAAAGAATGAGAGGATGTAGATTTTGTAAATTGAGAAGAAAGGGCTGCTGCTCCAAGGCCCATTGATTTGAAAGGACTTGGGGCTCCTGGCCCCCACTGCCACTACCATGGCAGCAGCAGTGGCAGGAGTCGCAGGGGCCCTTTAAATTTCTGCTATAGGGCTGGGTGTGAGAGACCAGTCAGCCCAGCCCTTTCTGTGGTCTTGGAGCTGCCCACCCACCACCTTGCTCAGGGCCCAGGAAAGTCGATCACCAGGCCCTGCCTTTCACACTAGCTCCACTTCAACCTCAATAAGTCAGGCCTTTAACTATATCCAAGACTGCTAACACAACCATGACTGCGTCTATTATTGTTTCTATAAGCATCAGGCCCACCGACTGAAGGAAGCAAAGGGGGCACATGTCCGGGGCTATGGGATTCAAAAGGTCCTGCCATTGTTACTGCGGCAGCTGTGACACCTGGAGCCCCAGACCTTTTAAATCACCTCCAGAGCACTGTGAGACATGATGCAGATGACTCTGAGAACAGTCATTCAAAAACTTATCCATCATCCAGACAATCTCTCCTCTTTTCTGAGCTTTGCCAGGGGCTGGTGTTATGGAAGAAGGGCAGAGAAGGAGGGGAGGAGGAAAGCCTCTCTGAATGCATCTAAATATTGAAACAATTTCCCTTCAGATTTATCTTCCTGATCCCAGCTGCTAATCAGCAAAAGTTTCCCTGCAGAATGAGGAATGCTAGTCCTTCTCATTTGTACCCTAACTACTATAACTACCTGCAGATGCTGATGCAGTGAATGTATTTCCATTCTTCTTATGAAATGTAAAGGGAAAAATCCCAGCCTGCTGTGCACACCTATGCTACCATGGTGGGTCGGGGGAGAAGAGCAAAACTTTTCTCCCTGTATGGAACATCTAAAGTACAGACCCAGTATGTTTTCTGAGGATAGCTGGGGACCTGCTTAACGAGCCATGTATTGCTCTGTGGTCTTAAGTTGGTGTGGTTAGCGGGCTTGGGGCTATGGGCATGGCCAGGCCCCCATTTTGTCGCATCTCATGTTATCATTAAGAGCACATACAGGGAGAAGCATACACAACAGCATTTGTGGAGCAGAGTCAAGGAACACTTGTCTCCTGCTTCCCCTAAGCAACCTTGCCCAGCATTGTCGGGATTATTAATTGTTTATATTGCAGCAACATCTAAGTGCCTGAGATATTATTGGAGTCCCCTTGCTCTACACATTGTTCAAATCAGAGCTGGTCAGGAAATGCAGCTCCCCTTCCTGCCATGGAATATTTCAACATGTTGTGAAGAAGACAAAAACTTACTTTAAGGCCAAATTTTTGGGTTTCCCCCTTTCCCTCCCCCGAGCAAAATACAAAAGCAGATATTTTGAGGAACGCAGCCACTTTCCACACAAATTTCCATTTAGTTGAAAACATAATTTTCCATTGATAAGAAGTTCATGGAAAGTTTTTGAGCAGCCCTACTACAAACACAAAGCGAGAGACAGCTCCTGCCCTGAAGAACTTAAAGTCTATATAAAGGAAATAAGGATAGTCTCATTTTACAGATGGGAAACAAAAATAGGATAATTTAAGGAAGTGTCTACTGCTCTGCTCTCACCTCTACAGAAGCATAACGTGCCTTGTGCTACCTGTGCTAAGTTGCTCTTTTGAAGCCAGGAATAAGACACTTGAAAGTGAAAGAGACTACAGGTCTAATTTGGTTAAATGATGTGTTAGCATATTTAGGATTTAAAGCTTCAGTTACCCTGTTTTTGTAGCCAACGCAGAAGATGTGAACTTGAAGCGTATGGATATCACCAAATGCAGAGCGTAAGATAAATGATCATATGTTTTAGCAAACCTGACCTTATAAATCTAGTAAATATAAATTGACCTACAGTATATTTCATCACCTCCAACATCTCATTGCTGACTGCAGCAGAAAACATTCTTCCTTTGGGAAGAATCCTGCTTCCTTTGGGAAGTTTATTGAGCATTTATACCACACATTATGTGATCTCCATTTTCAAATGTCTCTGTTTTTTGTTTTACTTCTTTATTCTTCATGTTTTAATTTTATGTATTTTAACTGTTTCCTTCACTTCCTGCAAACACAAAGGCTGCGTATAGACTGGTAAGTTTTTCTGCAAAAGCAGTTTTTCCGGAAAAACTTGCCAGCTGTCTACACTGGCCGCTTGAATTTCCGCAAGAACACTGACAATCTCATGTAAGAAATCAATGCTTCTTGTGGAAATACTATGCTGCTCCCGTTCGGGCAAAAGTCCTTTTGCACAAAAGGGCCAGTGTAGACAGCTCAGATTTGTTTTGTGCAAAAGCATGTCTAGATTGGCACGGACGCTTTTCCACAAAAAGTGCTTTTGCGGAAAAGCATCCATGCCCATCTATACACTTTTCCGCAAATGCTTTTAACAGAAAACTTTTCCGTTAAAAGCATTTGCGGAAAATCATGCCAGTCTAGACATAGCCAAAGGAACTTCAGAAGTGTGTGGAGAGAAAGGCGGGAGAAGAGAATGCATTTTTTTTTCTTGTGTACTTGTAAACATGTCTCTCACTTGGTTAACAGTGAGGAGAGGACTCATTCTCCATTTGCATCTTGTGCCATCATTTATGCCTGTTGAAAACGTTGCCATTCTGATGAGGTAACACTTTTGACCTGTACCCCAAGAGAGATAGAGACCGTGTGTGTGTGTATTCTCTGTGGGCCCGGTGTAAAGACAATTTGAGTATATTACAACCTCTAGCTACACAGCCTTTTTCTCTCAAGCTGCAGAGATTCATGGCTTTAGCTTTGGAGATCTAACCCTGTATTCGCCACAATAGTGGCAATCTCATACATTGGGCCACCAGGAGCAAAGTAGTGAAGCCCATGTGGTAAAGTTTTCAGAAGCATTTACATTCCCTTTTTAAAAGTGGCTTGAAGATTTTGAGACTTGTCTTTTGAGACATTGCAAAGAAACCTGGTTGCCTGGCCCAGGTCACCTGATTCAAGCTTATGGGACTCTATCTGTAGGGCTGTAAAACAGTAGTGTAGATGTTCAAGCTTGCATTGGAACTCAAGCTCTGGGATCCCCCATGCCTTGCAAGGGATCAGAGCTCAGGCTCCAGCCCTACCTAGAACATATGTACTGCAATTTTATAGCCCTGCTGCCCAAACCTCATGAGCTGGACTCAATTGACCTGGGCCAGTCATAGGTGTTTTGTTGGAGCATTGGGATACCTTTGGTCTTACTTAAAGTCAAATAGTGTAGCCTCCTAGGTGCTTTTACAAAATGTTTACCCTGTGTGCATACTTCACTATGATACTTGAATGAGAGCTACTGAGCCTAGATGGATCACCTCACCTCATCTCCATGAGCTATTTTGTGAAGACCATAAACTGTACTCCATTCAAACTATTCATTTACCATCCACACCTGAAGCAAGTTCCTCTCCAGGCATCCAAAAGTATTTGTGCCTTCTCATAGGCTATTACACTTTTCATTCATTGAATCACAGCTCAGCCAGTATCCAAGGTTGAGAAAAAATTAACACTAACTGTATCATGGAGGGAAGTTTTACTCCAGGAGGTGGCAGGGGTAGGAGGAGATTCTAGGCCGCTTCACACATATAGAATTCATGTCCCTTGCAGATATTTTTTTACAGATAATATATTCTGCTGAAGAGGTGCAGTAATTAAGCCTTTCACATACTAGGGGATGCTCTGGCACCAAAACAGAGGGCAGCCAAATTAACCAGCTGCAGAGAGAATGAATTAATCAATGCCATGCCCAACGGGGCCAGGTGAAGCAACATAGGATATGGGGGGGGGAATGGATAGAGTAAGTCACATGGGATGCTAGAGAGTCACATAGACTGGGCTTCAGAAGAGCTAATGGGGGCACACTGGGTTGGGGACTGAATGGTAGTGGGCATGCAGAGACACATGGGGGTGGCTGAGTGATGGTGCAGGGACACATCAGTACAAAGGCAGATTTGCCTGAGTAAATGGGTGAAGCTGGGATTAGCAAGGATCTTCATGGGGAGACTCCCTGAATCTCTAACAATCCCTTTCTCACCCCTCCCACCCCAAAAGACATTTCCCACTCACACCCAACAATGCACCAGATTCACTCCCAGGCTCCTTCCCAACAAATACTTTCCTTTGCCTTAGCTCTTCCATTATGCTGATTCCTCCAAGACTTTGCACTGGTTCTGAGTGATACAGGAAATATTGTTCTATATTGTAGTTTAAATGAATTATTACTGAGGCTATGTCTAGACTGCAGACTTCTTTTGGAAGAAGATTTTCCAGAAGAGATCTTCCAGAAAAAGTCTTTCAAAAGAGTGTGTCCACATTGATTGCTCTCTCGCACTTAAGTTGTGATTACTATGGATGGAGTGGCCACCAGGGCACCTGTGCTTTTTCCTGGAGGCCTTGTCTTTAAAAACAAAAAAACCCTCTTCCCCTTCCACACATGCCTTTTTCCGAAAGAGCTCTTTCAGAAAAAGGCCTCTTCCTCATAGAAAAAGATTGTCGGAAAAATCCTTGCTGTCGGAAAAATCCCTGCATTTTTTCAACTTAGTGTAAAGAATGCAATTGCAGTGTAGATATAAATGTAGTTTTTCTGGAAAAACGGCCATTTTTCTGGAAAAACTGCAGTGTAGACATATCCTGAATGGGGGAGATTCTCCAGTTCCCTAACAATCCTCCCATACTTCTCCTAGTCACACCCATCAGCTCTTCAGGAATCTACTTGTCAAAACACATTTCCTGAATCTTTTCTGTTATCTGTATTGTTACAGAAATACTTACTGACAGGTATTTTAAAATAAATTACCAAAAATAAATGAAACTGGTTTGGTTATATTGTGTTTTTGACATAAAAAATATAGATATTTTGTAGAATTTTAAAATATTGTGTGAAGAATTTTTAATTTTTGGCATATTTTTAATTTTTTAGGACAGAATTCCCTTGGGAGTAAAGTTTGCACCCATATGCATTTGGAAATCAAGAACAATTCTTTAATGTTTCAGGACAAAAATTGTTTACAATTCAATGTCATGAAAAAGTTACATAAACTTTGTTTTGAAGGACTGAGAACAAATAAGAACAATTCCTTAATGTTTTAGAAAAAAAGCTGAAAGAACTAGCAAGAGTCACATTGCGTGTGAGCTTATGTAATGCTGACAGGTAGAATCAAACCTGAGACCTCTGGAGCTTAGTCTGGCTATGTCTAGATTGCAGGCTTCTTTCGGAAGAAGCTTTTCCAGAAGAGATCTTCCGAAAAAACTTATTCCAAAAGACAGGGTCCACACTGCCAAAACGCATTGAAAAAACAATCTGCTTTTTCAGCTAGTGTCCACACTGGATGGACGCTATCTTGCATTTAAGCTGTGATTACTATGGGCGGAATGGCAGTGAGGGCACCTGTGCTTTTTCCTCTTTCCTCTTCTTGCAAAAGAACTCCCTCTTCCATGTCCACACACGCCTTTTTCTAAAAGAGCTCTTTTGGAAAAAGGCTTTTTTCTCATAGAAAGAGGTTTACTGATGTCAGAAAAACCCTTAAATTCTTTTGATTTTTTTTGAAAGAACGTGATTGCAATGTAATTGAAGTTTTTTTTTTTGAAAAACCTCAGTGCATTCTCCAGATTTCATGCATCTCTTCTGGTCAGCTGACCTTTGGCAAATGTGTGTTAAATTTGTGAATTTGCTAGGTGTTTCTGTAGTAGTTGGTTTTTGGTGGTAGCCAAAGGACAAGTGTGATGCTTTGATGGATGTGGTGAGATTATAGGCATCACAGACTTTTCTCTTTATATTTACATATACAAGTTGTTCACCTATGAACAAGCACCTTCTTTATCTTGGTCAAGTGTGGCGCCAAGAAGGGTTGTTGCTGCCCAAAGGGTGCAACTTGTCATCACAGCAACAAGTATGTTGAAAAAGACTCATTCACCACTATTTATCTTGCACCTGCAGGACTAAATTCTTGCAAGATGGTCATTTCTATCAGCACTATTTTAAGTGGTACTATGAAGTGTTTGACATTTCATTCCGTTTCTTTCTATGGCCTTACTATGATGTGTTGTTAATAGCATTGTTATTTACTTGTCCTACTTTGAAACATAGGAAATTAGTGTGAGTAGCCCAACAAACCTGAACACGGAGGACGATTTCTCTCTGCTGTAATGTGGATTATTTGTTTCAATGTACTTCATGAGCATAGTTCAAATTCTCATTCTGCATGGACATAGACCTTCAGCAAGCTGAATACTGGTGAAGAAGTTATCCCCGACTACATTTCTTCCTGTCTTACACCTGGGCCGAAACAAGCTCCTCACTGACTGAAGACAAACTTGACAAACAATAGAAACATGGTCTTCCTTCTCAGAGCAACTCTTAATTCAATCTGGCACAGAAATATTGTCATCACATGACAACTTGCTTTCAGGCTTCCAAAATTATTTTGATAAGGTCAGAAGCTGAATATCATGCCTGTTTGTTTGCCATTTTGAATCCCTTCAAATCATTTGAATCTTCAGCGTTTGGAGCACTAATCCTAGAAAAACTATCTCCTCAAGATTGTTAGGCAAAGTTGAGGATATCTAATGTAACCCTCCTGCAGTAGCAGTTGGCAGTCAGAAGGGCTGGGTTCGGTATCTACAGAGGTCCTTTCAACAGTGTAACCAAACTGGCTCGAGTCCCCACCCTGTAAATTGGGAAAATTCTAACCTACCCACTGGGCACTTTTAGAGGCAATTCTTCCCCTCTCACAAGCACTGACTCAGAGATAGAAACAGTCTGTTTAATAATGGTAATCTAGCATCAACCTACGGGAACATACATATACAAAGAAAACCCATAAACAAGGTATCATCCCTGGAATCCACAGGGCAGAGTCTTTTGCTTAAAAATCGTTAGTCCAACCCCCAACACATATAATGTGGTTTTCCCCCACTTCAAACACCCCACTCATGGCTCTGTCCAGTCAGCGCAGACCCGGAGTTCATAGGTACATCATCCTGATGTATCCAGTTGTTGAGCGTATGGCAATGTCACTTACTTGCTCATCCTGCCTGCTGCCCTGCTGGCCACCTGCTGCTGCTCCTGCTGACCTGGCTGGCCCGCCAGCTGCCAGCTCATCATTCCTCCCACCAGCCACTGCTCCTGCCAGCTGCTCCTCCTGACCACCACTGCTGGCCTTGTGATGGATTTGGCTCTAGGCCAAACATAGTGATTTCCATTTCTCAGTGGTTTCAGATCTTGGCCCACAGCACAGTCCAGTGAAAAGATTCCAGCATCCATTGGAATAACATTTTAAAATAATAAAGAGACTCAATATGGGGTCTTAGTTCTATCATTAGAACAGGTGGGGGGGATGGGGAGAGAGTAACAGCTTTAACCAGTCTTACAGCTCATGCCTGGAGGGCATGCAGCCTGCTGGTTCAGCACTCTGCCTTCCCCTCTCCCCACCAGTTGACTTCACAGAGTTTGGAAGAGAAAGCCTTGTCCATCCAAGATTCTTTACAATGACATTTTCTCTCCTCTGGACTAAACTGGAGTTAAACACAGTCTGCTTTTCTGCATTCCCAATAACTGCAAGCATTGATGGTCATATCTTACAATTCCTGCATTTAGTGTTAACATGGTTTGTGACCCCACAACAGCCAAATTGTTTACAATAGGCAAAATACCATTCTAACAATTGAATATCTAGCAGGCCTAAGCAACTGAGTGAATTGTATTTACATAGCCACAACCAGAATTCCTTTCCTATTCCAGGTGGCTTTAATGGAAGCATTGATTCACGCCCTGCTTACACTAACAACTCTGAATTTGAAGAGACCAGCTTCCATGGAGTGCCTTATCCATTAAGGTGAATATTTGCAGCAACCACTATTACTGCTTTGTATTATCTGTTATATACATGATTACAATGCAAAATACTCTTACAAAAAGCAAGCATACATAGAACTACTAAAATATAGGGATAACAGTGCTACCTGTTGAGTATATTTGTACTCCACATATCTTTTAGATACGGCAAAATATTTTTCATGCTACATTAAACTAAAAAAATGGGGAACTGTATATGTGGGCCTATGTGTCCAAACAGCACAGTTGGTGGATCATTAGTTCACAAGTGACCACAAGCTATGCTTGCGTGCTACAACATTACACTACAAATGACAATGTGAGCAGAGATCAGTCCTTTACATCCCCTGTCTCTGACCTGCACAAAAACCCACACTGAAAATATCCTAGTTTTTATGCAGAATGTTGACCCCTTATTACTACTGGTAAGTAGTTATTCGCATGAGTAGTCTCACTGAAATCAACAGAACCACTCATGTGAATGACTGTGAATTCCTTACTCCCACTGTTGGGTAATCTGGCCTCTAAGGTTTCGCTCTGTTCACCATCATTTGGTCCTTCCAGGCTCACTGTCGAGAAAGTTATTATCATAAGAATGACAGACATCGTGCAAATTCTGAGGGTGTTTCTGCTTCATACCACTGTCAGGAAAAATCATTTAATTCACCTTGTATATACATAGTAGGCTAGCTCCCCAGCTGGTGGTGTAAACTAGCAATGTCAGTGGTGCTATATTGACTTAAACCTTTTGAGGATCTGGCCCAGTGTGCGAGTATGTAATATCACACACACTGTATATACACAGAGGTTATACATTTGAATCAATTAAATATTAAATTCATCATGTTTAGCAGCTACAGACCACAGCGAACAGTTGCTCTCTAATGGTTAAATGCCCTTTAGATTTGAAGCCCTTTGATTTATTGGAAGAAACCTGCTGGGCAGAACATACTGTGGAACTGATTAATGTCAGCTTCTGTCATCAGTTTCCACTTAGATTCTTGGCCAGCTCTGACATCTCCTCCCTTAAGGATCCAGAAGAATTCAAGGACTGATCCAAGAGCTTTGCTGGCATGGGATTTGCAGAATGTGGTGCTTGCAAAATAAGAAAGATGAATGGAAGTAAAATTCCATGTTCTCTACTGGGCTTGTTTCTTTAACTCATTTCTCTAAAGAAAGAGACCAATGCCAGGACCACACCAGCAAGGGAAACAAATCAATAGCATGTTCACTGGTTTTGTTACAGATGTCTTGCATTTCCTTTGCTGCTTTATATGCTCCCTCTTAGCTTGTCAAACGGGAAAATGACTACAGCAAGAATGCAGGGCTACCATAGCTGTCTAGATTTACACTTATCATTGTATGAGGAAACTTACAAAGTACAAAACAGTTGTTACTTCATACAATGAGGGGAGGATATTCCATTATCTAAATTGAGTCAATAAAATATGTATCCATCTATTGTGAATAGCCATCTTGATATTAACCAACATTGTGCATATTTTTTTCCTATTTATATATCTCTGCTCTCTCTTCCAACAAAAATTATGACCTACTTGATTTAAATTTAAAGCACAATGTCTTTCTTTATGTTTGACAAACTTCTTTTGAAATGTATCATTTGGAAGAAATTATAGCTTTAACTAAAGAATCCTCTTTCTCTCTTTCCTTCACACACGCGCGCGCACACACACACACACACACACTTCCTTTGATACAAGATACATACATTTCTTATGAGAATCCTAAAAGGATCATACCCATTATCTAACAGGTGTTTCACTGGTTAATTAGACTAATCTGAAAAGTTTGTAATTTGGCTGCAGTTTTATATATACAGGCAGTCCCCGGGTTACATGGATCCGACTTACATCGGATCCCTACTTACAAACGGGATGAGGCAGCCCCGCACTAGCTGCTTTCCCCCAGCAGACCACGGAGACGCGAAGCTAGCGCGCCCCCCAGCAGACCAGGGAGACGCGGAGCGGCTTTTCTCAGCAGACACCTCAGCTTGAGAATAAAGGACTGAGGGAAGTGAGGTGTGGGAGAATAAAACTGAACTCTGGAGAAATGTTTGGCTAGGGTTTCCCCTACAATATGTACCAGTTCCGACTTACATACAAATTCAACTTAAGAACAAACCTACAGTCCCTATCTTGTACGTAACCCGGGGACTGCCCGTATATATATACATATATATATATATATATAGCCAATAAAAACGTTTCACAATTTCTGTGACTTTGGTAACTTTACTAAGAGAAAATAAATGGCCTGAGAAGACTTATATGAGCTTCCAATAAACCACAATAAAAAATTCACTTAATCTCTTGTTGCTGGGATATCCCATCATGCATTGCACCAATGCTAATAATGTGACATGACAGACTGCTGAGATTAAAGGGTTACCTGGATAAAGAATTATATTCACTTCCCCCTCCAACCAGCATTTTACTCATAGTATGCCTTTGATAAAGCAATCAGCTTATTAAATGTTTTCTCCTTCTCCCAAGCTTACAGTGATTGTAATAGCTCTCGAGGTGAGATGTAGAGCAGAACAACAAAGAGCTGGTGAGGTCTTCCTCAGTTCTTCTGTTTCATTTAAGTCTCTCACTGTATCCCTTCTTTAGCTTGTGGGAAAAGAGGATAGTTTCTTTCTTTATGATAAAATAAAGAGGTTGATAAGATTCTGTAATATTATTCAAATTTTCTTTCAAAATAAAGTTGTGGGGGTTTGATCCTCTGTTGTTGTTCTCGAGAGGCTTTTCAGTCATGGAGAAATTGGCTAACAATATGGGGAAAGATTAAAATGACAGTCTTCCCTTCCCCCACACACCATATGTTCCCAAGCCAATGGAAGTCAATGCAAAAATTGACTTTGACTTTAATTGGCTTTGGATTGGGCCCAAAATAGTATCAAGTACACAAAGTACAAAAATTTTACAAAAGAAATAGTTTATTGCTAACTTCTCTCAGCAATAGTAATCTCCAACATCTCTTGTAACTATGGTGAGTAGAGAATTTTCAGACAGAAGTGAGAGCTCATTGAATGGGGGTGTTCCTAGTAGGGTTCTTTGCCAGGCACAGTGCTAATCATCATTTTAATCAGTGATCTGAAAGGCCTGAATCCCCAAAGGGACTTAGGTATTGTGATACAGAATGTTGCAACATGTAACTTTCAGTGTCTAGACAGCCACAGGAAAACCACTGGCCTGAGTTAGGCACCTAGAGTTCCAAGGAAGAACCAGCATGTTAGGCAAGTCACTCAGGTTTGTCCAATGGGAGATGCCATTGAGACTGGTGTGTGCAAAGTCTTGCCTCGCTCATGGACATAGATGTCTAAGTCCAGGCTGTAGGGAAGCACCTTTCTCTACTTGTGAGGCATAACTAGAAACCACCTGACTTAAGAAAAGGGGCTTGGGCACTCATGCCATTTTTTGCATGAATGTTAGGAGCCTACTTTCCTCAACAGAAAACAGCTGGAGAAGATGGAAGTGGTGTCCACTATTTGATTCAATTCCTCCTTCTGTGTGATGGGGAGAAACAATCTGAACAGGAGTCTTCCACCTGTCAGGGGAGCTCTATAACTACCAACTGATGGTAGTTTTACCATCAGGTTTTACCCAGGGAAGCTCATGATATTATATATTTGTTAGTCTTTAATTGCCACAGGACTGCTCATTGTTACCAACTTATGGGGTAGCCTGATGTGCATCTTTTTCAATCTCTACTGGTGAAGATTCTTAACAAGAGATTAGGCCAGCAAGAACTATTTGTGGTTTCATGGATAGGACACCCACTGAGGAGGTGGGAGACCCCGGGCCAGTTCCCATTCTCCAAATGCTCCTTCATTATTTATGCACAATGGAACATCATCAGCAACAGAGAATGAGCAAACACCATATCAGACCATCCCACACAGTGTTGTTCGAGCATTTGTCTCAGAGGTAGGAGACCCCTGGTTAAATTCTCTCTCTCGGACAGACTGGGGAAATTGAACCTAGGTCTCCCACATCCCATTCTCTCTCTCGGACAGACTGGGGAAATTGAACCTAGGTCTCCCACATCCCAGGTGGGTGAGCTAGCCATTGAGCTAAAGTTATAAAGCAGACATGAGCATTACCATCAACTTCTACTGCTCTTGCCAGATTCTGAATGGGCCCTGATTCAGTAGGCATGTCTATATGCGACCTACTGGATCAGGTCCCACAAAAAAGATAGGTGGTTATTCCCCCAGATCATGGATTGCTCTGGGATTCAGCAGGTGAGAGGTGTCCAGATGCCTAGAGTGAAGTGTGGCAGTGCACAAGTCCAGAGGCAGTAACCTGCTGAGCTTAACAGCTGAGAGGGGGCACCATGAGCAGAGAGAGAAAGAGTGCAGGTTTGCACCAAACCAACAGGAGGTGATGAGAAGTGTTCCCCCCAACACAAGTTCTCAATACAATGCTGTGACGAAAAAGGGCTAATATGATCCTAGGCTGTAAAAAGGGGGGAATAGCAAAAAAAGAGTAGGGAGCAGTGTTCCCTGTAAGCTATGCACTTGTGTAGCTGCTCAGGAGAAATGTAAGTGCTGCTCAGATGATTAGCAGAGTTTTGTTTATATTGATGGTGCACATTCACACATGCCTTGGTGCACATACAAATAATTATTCCACACATAGATGGAAAAAAATTGTATGTAGATGGAAAAGGATTAAGGGAACTTTGCTAGGGTGGTGATTTTATCCCTGCATATGTCATTGGCAACCCAGAAACAGGAATCCTGTGTCCTGTTCTTGGTACAAAGGTCTATCCATATTTGCAAAAAGAATGCTGGAAAATTATAAGGTGCATTAAAAAACACAAAATAATCTGAAGGCTGGAGACAGTGCCTTAGGGCTGGTCTACTACAGTGCATCTGCACCAATGCATTATGTCCAGTGAGGATGTTGATGGAAAATTATTCTCCTGTTGGCATAATTAGTCTCCCTCCACAAAAGATGGAAATTATGTTAGTGGGAAAGTGTTTCCCACTGACATAGTGCTGATATAGTCAGCACTTATGTCACATCGCTCAAGGGTATCCTTTTTATACCTCTGAGCAATGTTAGATAGATCAACTTAAGTAGTAATCTAGACCCGCTCTTAGAGTGAGACAAGAGTGAAGTCTTGTTAGCCTATCAAAATGAAGATTGAAAGGAGACCTGCTTACATTGTCAGAGGCCATGATTATACTAATGGGAAAATTGACTCTGCAACTGGTAAGACTTGCTAAATCAAATGCTAGGATGCTCCTGTCAACTGGGGTTCTCCTTATTGTCGTGAGGAGTAAGGAAGTCGATGGCAGCATTTCTCCCATTGACCTCCTGATGTGAGAACAGCGCCAAAGTTAGGTTTCAGGTACATCAACTCCATCTACATTATTTACTTAGCTGGAATTGTGTACCTTAAGCTGACCTTCCCCTGTAGTATAAACCTGGCCTACAAACCTTAATGGGAAGAAAACGTGGGGTACTACAGAGCTCTTTCGTCTAGCAGAAAATTAAACAAAAGCAGCTAATGGCTGGAAGTTGAAGCCAGACAAATTCAACTTAGAAATTAGGCAGCATTGTTAGTAATGAAAGTTATTAGCCTTTGGAATAATCTTTGAAATCCACCAATACCAAGAGAAGTACTGAACTCTCCATCTCTTGATGTCCTCAGATCAAGACATGAGGGGCACTTTCCAGTAAGGCATTAGACAAACACAGGCTATTGAGTTCAACACAGGGTAGCAGAGTGAAATCTAATGGCTTGTGAGAAACAGGAGATCAGATTAGACGATCTAATGGTATCTCCTAACCTTAAACAATGAATCTAAAAGAAAACTGACAGTGATAAGTGAAAACTGGCCAGCTAAAGCTCTGCCACTGATTATACAGTTAATGAACAGAAATAGAAAAAATGCTATTGGATTGCATGAAATAAAAGGACTACATGCCCGATATTGCTCCCATTCAGGTCAACAGTACCTTGCCATTTATTTCAGTACAAGCAGGAATAGCCCCTTATCAACAATTTGTAACACTAATTCCAATTTCCCACTTGAAATGTTAACTGACTTTCAATATGTACTTGGTTAATGGCCAGATTAGGATCCCCTTGTTCAACCCGAATACCACTTTATTCCTTGAATAGTTCCACTGAAATAAATGAGCACCTAAGTAAGAGGATCAGAATCTAGCCCAATATAAATAGTGGTATCTAGCCCCAAATAATCAGATAAACTGGCCACTGGTTTAAAGAGAAGAGTCATCTATGTAATATTTGCATGATTAAGGCTGATGAGTCTGACAGCTGATCCTACAGGGTGCAATGTGTAATCTAGATTTTAAAGGTAAAATACCACTGAAAGAGACTTCAAGACTTCATACTAGCCCAATACAGGGGACATTAATTTTCCAGAAATGTCCTCTCAAATCTGCATCATTGTCAACAAAAATTATACTATGCACATACTTTTAAAGCTTATAATAGCAATAATGAGCCTGGCACAGAGCATTTGGGGGGGATTAATGGGTAAATGGGGTAATGGATCTCGGCTGAGTCCTAGGCCCCAACTACTCCCAGGCAGTCATTAATCTTCAGGAAATACCCTGTTCTTCAATCATGATTACTTAAATATCTCTGCATTTTTACTACATTCTCTGTGCCATATCTAACTTCAGCTGGATAGCAAAACATCTGGTAGGGTTCTAAAATAACCAGAAACTGACTGAAAAAAATTCTAAAACTCCATCATTAACTCATTCCATGCCCACTTTCATATTTGCAAGGCTATTCTCTTAGGACCCTTTTCTGCCGTCTTTACTCCTGAAGAATTCTCATTGACTTCAGTGACTGCCCCCTGGGTGGAGTTCTCAAGAATTAAGCATGTTAAGTACATGGTGGGATTTTCAAAATGCAGCCAGAATTGGTCTCAGTGTGTTCTCTTTGAAATCAATGGGAAAATTTCTATTGCCTTCTGTGAGAACAAAATTAGGTCACTGAGGAACACATTAGGAGAGAGTGAGGACAAAAACAATGCCCACAATACACCACAGAATACTCATATGAAACCTCTAACATTCAGGAGGCATATTCACTGCACCCGTTGGTCAAAATAATATATGCAATTTGAGCTATGCAAATTGTGTATCCTATTTCAATCTAATTTCAAAATAGAGCACTATTCCTAAGGCTACATCTACACTGCAGAGTTTTTGCACAAAAACAGTGATTTTTGCACAAAAACTCACAGAGCATCCACACTACAAGCGCACCTTTGCACAAGAAAAAGTACAGTAGATTGCCAGAAGACAGGACTTTATGTGCAAGAATTATTCCTCTTTCTATGAGGAATAAGCCTTTTTGCACAAGAGTTCTTGTGCAAAAAGGCATGTGGGCATGGGGAACAGGATTTTCTTGTGCAAGAAAACCCTATCAGAAAAAGCACAGGTGCTCTGATGGCCATTTTGTGAATGGCTATCAGAGCTTTCTTGAGCAAGAGCATCCATGGCAGTGTGGACATGTTCTTGCACAAGAACTTCTTCTTCTCCTTCTCCTCCACTAAGGAAGCATTCTCCATTCTAAATATTTCAACCAGCTCTAAGTAATACTTGGTTTTGTCACTTTATAAGTTGAAAATTCATAAAGCAAATGGTTTACTTGAATAGAAACAGAATGATTCTACTGAAATCTGCTGAAAGAAGCCATCTTATATGCATCATACTTAGAGTCCTCCAAATTCACAGTGTGCTTTGGTCAACTGCATGGTCCTAGGATTTAAAACTAGTAAATTTCATTATTTCAGAAATTTCAATCTGAAATTTCATGGGTTTGTAATTGCAGGGGTCCTGACCCAAAAAGGAGTCATGTGGGGATCACAAGGTTATTGTTGGAGGAGGTTGCATTATTATTTCCCTTACTTCTGTGCTGCTGCCTTCAGAGCTGGACCTTTGATCAGCAGCCACCACCCTCTAGCCACCCAACTCTGAAAGGAGTGCAGAAGTGAGGATAGCAATAACATGACCTCAAATAACCTTGTAACCTCCCGGCAACTCCATTTTGGGTCAGAACCCCCAATTTGAGAAATGCTGATCTCCTCAGTAAAGTCTATATAGGATAAGGTAAAAGCACACAAAATACCAGATTTCATGATTGATGATGCATTTTTCATGGCCATGAATTGGGTAGGGTCCTAATCATACAATAACTTGAAAGTGAATGCCGAAGGCAGTAGTAGGTATCACCATGCAGCCTACCATGTCCACTTAGGACTTCACAGCTGTAAGTAGCAATAACACTCGTGTTCTACCCCTCCCTCTAAGTTTGTCGTGTCTATTTAGATGTAAACTTTTCATGGCAAGGGCCTCCTACTATTGTGCATGTACAGAGTCTAGCACAATGGGGAATCATTCTCAGCTGGGAATTAGGCAAATAATAAGAATGTACTAGTGAAGAATCTCCTTTCATAGCGGTATTATTAGAGCACATGGCACACTTGAGAAGATCTCATGTTCTAGGCAGCAGAAAGGTCAGTAGTGCATGCAACCAGTTTCTTGTAAAAGAAACAAGGCATTGGAGACAGGAGGGCAGAGGAATTTCAAAGACCCAAGTGACAGGAATTTCACTCTCATTGACTTTCAATGACAGGTAGGCACCTAACTGCCAGTGGTAGTTTTGAAAAAACTTGCTTGCTGCAAGTAACCACTTGCTGCATATTAGTAATATTAATTCTTAAAAGAAGAGAAGTTGAGTTTTTTTCTCCTGTGGCTATTTATGTACTGTTCCTTACACAACAACCTGGGAGGAGGTAGACACAGAAAAGAGATTGCCTCCAAGTTGCAAAGCTTCATTCTAAAAAGTTTGAGCCCAGTGTAACTAATTGCATATAGCAGTTCAGCATTTATATTTGCTTCTTCCAAAATTACACATGGTTCTCAGGGCAGCTCCCACTGAATGACAGACCCATTCATTAGTCAAAGCAATGGGCAATTTTAAGGGAATTACCCCCATCAAACCAGTAATCCATGGTTTACAACAGCAATATTTTTTAGGGTTGTGGAGGGAACAGCTGCTTCATAAAGTTATTAATTTCCTGAAGCAAATTCTGAATACTTAGCAATCAGAATTCAAGACAGGATGTAGTTATAGAATCATATTATGAACATAAATGCTGTATGGAACTCCCATTCTTTTTAAATGGTTGATATTAGCTCTGCTATCAGATTCTGTGTTTTGGCTTAACAGGACCCCGTATATTTTATGTCTGTACTGCACAAGTCCTTATGACATTACAGCCCAAGGTAGTTGGTTGGGGAAGGGGAAGCTTCTTTTCAAGCAGGTTGGTAAATAGGAACGGTGAGAACTTGTTTTCACAGCAGCAGACCTGCAACATGCAGCCAGATCACCTCCCTCTGATTATTCTCTAAACTTACAAGCTAAATTGGTGTTATTGTTCTCAGTTAGACTCAAATCCTGCCTTGCCCAGATTATCTGGACTAATAGATGGGTAGAATCCTTCTTGTCCCTACAAATGATAGAGTGGCTGTAGAGTTGCTTCAGAGAGGTCACTTTTGTTTGAAGATTATTGGGGGCCTTCATGTAGACCAGTGATGGGCAACCTGCAGCCCGAGGATCACATGCAGCCCATCAAGGTGCTACATGTGGTCCATGAGACATTTTGTTTACCATTGCCCACATGCTGAGTTGCCAGATTCTGCTGGTTTCTATCCACATAGTTTTCTTCTCTATGGCTACGTCTACACTGCAGGCTTTTTGCACAAGAACATCTGTTCTTACACAAAAACATGCAGAGAGTCTACACTGCACGCACGTTCTTGCGCAAATAAATTTACAGTATAGCATCAGAAATCAGGGCTTCTTCCAGAAGAATTATTCCTCTCTCCATGAGGAATAAGCCCTCTTGCACAAAAGCACATCTCTTGTGCAAAAGCACATCTCTTGTGCAAAAGCACATGGCAGTGTGGATGCGCTCATGGAAGACCTTTTGCACAAGAAGCCTGCAGTGTAGATGTAGCCATTGTGAGTATTATAAAGTGATACACACGTAAAGCAAGGGCATGTGAGGTGAGGTGTGGGCTGATTGCACACAACACTGACTATAGAAGCCATGCGCTCCTTCTCCATCTACTCAAAGCACTGCTATGCTTCAATCAGCTCATCCTGCAAATTCTAGGTATGAAAGTGCAGTTAGCAAAACTATCCTATCCTGGGAGACCACCTTGGTTATGACAATCTTGGAAGGCCACTGAGATAAAGGAGAGTCCACTCGGGCAACTCACTGACTAGACTAGGTTGCCCATCACTGATCTGGACACATCATACACAAGATGGGTCTGTAAGTTCTGTGCAGCAGACATCTCCCTGCATGCTCTCCTATGCACTTATCAGCCTTCCTCTCTTGAGGCCTGTGCTTGTGCATTCAAGTCTAGGGTTGAGTCTACATTACCTGGTGGATGCTCATTAATGGAGTCCCTGTATATGACTCACAGTTTGTCTCCCCAGAGTCAAAATGTAGCAAAATCATTCAGTTCTTATCCAAGGAAGTTTCCACAAACCTTGGATGCTCTTCCCCACATCATCAGGTACATTATCTGCCTCCAGTCTATCTCTTTTCTATCACAGAATCCTAGATGTGGAAACATCCATTCAAATAAAACGTTCCCCTCAGTTGCTGACCCAGTCTCTTGATAGAGGATTATTTCAAGAGGCCTTCATCCCAAATAAGTATGACAGCAAATGGCCAATAAAGGTAGCTCCCATCTCCCCTTGTAAATTTATGGGAAACTAGGGCAGGGGAGGAGATCATTGACATTTGTCCCTCTGATAGGAGAACTTCTCCTCAACCTTGTAGTAAGTGAGCAGCTCCATCCCTACCCAATCCACTAATGAATATTCCACTCCTTTTCCTTCTAACTCTACTTGCTATTTACAACCGGGGGACAGGCAGCACTCTCTTTTCCTCCTCTCTATGGACATCATGGATGTTGTTTATCATTACCATTAAATTAGCTGGCAAGCAGCCTGCTGCAGCTGAGACATCTTTGTTCTTGGAACAAAGAACAGCCCCACTTGAAAGCACCCACAGCTGGGCCAATGTCTGCTCTCAACTTCTACAGCATAGAACATCGCTGAGTTTGATGGCAGGGTAAATTTGTTAGTGTCTTTTGGGGTGCTCAAGTACTATGGCAGTTGATGTGGACCTTAGAGAAGCCTCTAAATATATTGATTACAGTCAGGTGCATGTGGTGAAAGCAAGAGGAGAATTTTGCATGGATTTTTGGCCTGTGATTGTTTTTCTTTGCCAAAGGAAGTTGGGCCTTTTCTGTGGGCTAGCCGGAATGGAAGGAAGAGCATTATTGTGCTAGTATTGGTAAATCAAGCAAGCATGCTGAAATAAGCCTCATGACCTGTCACCTCTGTGTCCAATTTCTTCTCACAGAACAGAAAGGGGCCCCAGAATGTCACAAAACCATAAACATGTTTTAACACTGCACCCATAGTTATCATTGCAAAAACACCTGTCTCAGAAGGACAGTTCTAAAATGAGAATGGAATTATTGTAGCCATGGCAGAAAAACACCCCTACTAATCTAACTTGTCAGCCTCCTAGATGTGCGGCACTCAAATGCACTTGGATGAAAAGATACATGAAATGTGTAAGTATGTAAGACTAGTCTGGAAGTGTGAAAGTATATTCAGCATAATTGTATGATTATCTGATCAGAGTAAGAGAAGGAGAGGTGAGGGGGAAAGCCCTTAACTTTATTAATATTATGTATTATTATTTAATAGTGACATCTCAAAAGGCCTTATCCTGCTACCATTGAAATCCAAGGGAATTTTTCTACTAACTTCACTGGCAACAGGGCTGGCCTCTAATTAGGTATAAAAATGAAGGGCTTGTTCATGAAAAGCAGCAAAACTATGAGTCTGTTATTTTCCAGACTGAGAATTAAATTGCATTGAAATTTAATCTGAATTAGACTCACTCAGTGCTAGTTTTGCACAAAAGTTTATGCTTTTGTAACTCACCAAGTTTTTATAACTGCCATCTTGGTTAAGTTAAACATCCACAGCTTAAACAAAACCTCGATAAATCTTGAGCTAAAAGGTTAGCTTCTTTTAGCTGGAAGCGGTAACAGACTCATATTCTCTGAGGACTGGGCACACAACTGCAAGGAAGCACAGCACACCAAACAGAGGGTTACATTTGTATGATATTTCACATTCATATTTTCAAAAGTGCAGAGGGATAGATGAAAAACCCTGTTCATGAGGTTATGCATTAGCTGTAGCACTTCAAGAACGGTCCAGGACATGTTGTGACTTAGGCCATGTCTACACTGGGAAACTATTTCAAAATAACTAAATTTGGCTTAATAACTCCTGATTTTACAAAATTGAAGTAGCATGTCCCCACTACGGGGAAGCCTCAAAGTAGTTCAAGGCAGGCTTCCTTAATGTGGAGATGCAACCTTGAATGAAAGTCCCCATAAGCACTGGGAAGTAATTAATTACTTCCCAGAGTAATTTGAACTATTTCAGAATAGCAGCACCGGAGTATTAGCATTATTCCCCATGAAAAGCTGGAGTACAGATTTTGAAATAAGTAGCCCTTTACTTCAAAATAATGGGCTTGGTAGTGTGGATGCTCTGCCTATAAATTCAACCGGGGGGGGGGGGGATTTCGGAATAAAGACCTATGCTTAGAGAGAAAACTATTTCCCCTGCTTCTTCCTTGCTTCTGAAAGGTAGAAAGGTACATACCAGCAATATATTAGTGTCCCACCACTTCACCACGCTGGCCCCGCTACTTTCACCAGCAAGCACTGGGAAGTTGAGCCAGGTCCCACACATTCCTTACCCAGCTGCTCCAAGGAGAAAGTGAGCAGTCAAGTAGTCCTGTGCAAACAGCCTCAAAGACTAGATAGCTCAAGGAATGTGACAGAGCATTATGACTTCTGATTCCCCTGTTCAGTTGCATTGTTCAAGTCAGACTATATTCAAAATTGGACAGCCGCAATTCGTGAGAACTGAAGTCCATAGTACCTGGTGCTGTCTTACGAGTTCGTAAGTTCCTGTGTCCAGTATCGATGGGAATGACCACTTAATACGTCAAAGCACTAAATATTTTGACTCTAGTATGTCTTAGTATGAATAAACGAGAGAGTTGCAGGTTTCCTGCCTACATATGCCCCTCTGATGAGGGACTCATACCACGTGGCTCCCAATATTTAAGACGATGTAATCCTTCACTTGTCAGCACCATACTAGAGGTGAGTCTGGTTTTTCTCACTTTACAAATTTCCATCTGTCAAGGGCTGCCTAATTCACAGCTTATTCTCACATCTACCCCAAGGCTGTCTAAATTTAAAAGCAGCAATTTGGTTATCATGATACATTTATCTTGTCCATTGTTTTGCCCAAGAATTTTTTTTAAATCATTAAAAAAAGTAAAAGAAAGAAATAGCTGCAGCCCCCTTTTTGATTGAGGACAGAGCAGTTTAGATATTAATACAGAGTAGTCATAAAAGCCATCAGCCTTAGATATCTAAAATGTAAAACCTAGCTCTTATGCATTGCTATGATCTTAGGTACCAAAGGTGTGGCTGATGACAATGACATGTATATCTGAAATAAAGGATTAGAGCATACTAGCCAGGGAAAATCATTTTAGCTGTTGCCATTACCCAATTCTCTATCAGTAGAAGCTGGGAATCTAAGCAGACCCACTACATTGTGAGCTCAAGTGAAAAAAGGATATGTATCTTCAGAGGGGCAGTTATAGCCCCTGACTTCTTTTGCTTGTTTGTCCTAGACGAGTACCTGCAGCTCCATCTAATTCAGTTCAAGGAACAGACAGCTTGGCTTTGTGTATGACCCCACTTCAGCCAGACACTAGGTTAGACAACTTCTAGCATTGCCTGCCTTAGGTAAAACTGAAATACAGACCTGGGGTAAATCTTGGGTCAGGTGAATCAGGGCAACTGCTCCAGGCCCCATGTTTTGGGGGGCCCAGTGCTCCAACATCATGGTGTCAGATGGGGTGAGAACAGTAGCTGTCTGCCTTGAGCTGAACAAGCAGAAGCAGATAGTGATCAGGAGGCAGTGAGGTGGGTTTGGCCCCGTCTCCCCTCAGCAGCTCATACCATTTGGCATAGCCAGGGGGAGGCTCAGCAGGCTGGGTCAGGGGTTTCTGGCTGCCATGCAGACATCCAGGCTCTCCTGTGGAACCTGTGCACAGATTGTGTGGCCCTACCTCCTCCCTGGATTTTTGGGCCTCTGCCAGGCTCAGGGCAGCACTGCAGGAAGATGCTACACATGCAGCTTCCTGCCCCATGCATCTACCCCAACCCCACCATTATTTGAATGTAGATGCTGGGGAACATGGGGTCCCAGTCCAGGTGGGGCAGGAGACAGCAGCAGCACCCAGCAGATGGGCACCCCTGATCACTACTATGTGAATCTTGATCCAGGTAATCCTTGGCCCATGTCCCATGGAATAGCTGGACTCATCTCCCCTCTTGCCCCCCCGCTCCAGAACCTTCAGCTGAGATCCAGTGTACCCCTGCCCCATTGGGGGAGCCCATCCAGACTGATTTCTCCTGGGCCCCTCACCCCACTAGGGACAGCCCTGAACACCAAGGACAGAGAATAAATTAGAGAGATAGTAGGGATATAACTAGAGTAAAAGGATGAAATTCAGACAATAATATATGCTGAAGATTGGAGAAAATGGTCCAATATTGAAATTGGCTAAGTGATATGATAGTTTTTAAAGTGAGCAATAGACATACTCTGCTCTCACACTACTGCAAAATCAGAATAAAACCACTGCTTTCATAATTTAGCCCACAGAGGTTCCATAAACTATTAAACCTTGACCCGATGAAAACCATTTGCTTCTTTGTATCTTTTTTCCATACTTTCATACTTTTCAGACAGGCATCTGGGCCTGAGTAAATTTATTAATCCCCATGGTAGCCATTGATGGCCACCTGCCTATACAGTGAATCCCTTATCAAAGATACAATGCAGGTTAGAATAACACGCGTACATGACACTTCAGAACCATCAGTACAGGCAGTGCCCGGGTTACGTACAAGATAGGGACTACAGGTTTGTTCTTAAGTTGAATTTGTATGTAAGTCGGAACTGGCTCCAAATTCAGCCGCTGCTGCTGAAAATGACCAGGGGCTGACTACAGGAAGCTGGAGGCAGAATTGCTCTGCCCCCAGCTTCCTGGAATCAGCCACTGATCAGTTTCAACAGCGGCTGAATCTAGAGCCTGGGACAGAACAGCTGGGCTGCCAGGTAGGTCCCTGCAGGACCAACCCGGCAGCACCCCAGCTGCTCTACCCCAGGGTCCACAACAAAAGCCTGGTCTGCTGGGGGGGGGGGCGCACTAGCTGCACCCGCCCCCCCAGCAGACCAGGGACACGGGGAGCAAAGCTGCAGTGGCGGCGGTGTGCCACGCCTCTGAGGCTTTGTTCTGGCAAAGCCTCAGAGGCGCGGGACCCACCGCCGCTGCGGATTTGCTCCCGGTGCCTCTGGTCTGCTGGGGACCATCTCCAGCAGACCAGAGGCACCGGGAGCAAAGCGGCAGCGGCGGCGGGCTGCCGCGCCTCTGAGGCTTTGCCACAGCAAAGCCTCAGAGGCGCGGGACCCCTCCGCCTCCCCGGCTTTGCTCCAGGTGTCCCTGGTCTGCTGGAGACGGTCCCCAGCAGACCAGGGGCACCTGGAGCAGCTTTTCTCGCCCCGGAGGTCGAGGTGGCGGGGCCGCTGCGCTCTGGGCGGTCCTGCTGCCTGCGAGCTCTGGGGTGAGAAAGCCCCATTCGTAAGTGCGGATCCGACATAAGTCGGATCCGCGTAACTCGGGGACTGCCTGTAGTAGATGCCACCCATCTTATGTAATCACTTAAGAGATGCTTCAAAGTGTGCAGTTCAAGTTCCTGCAGTGATTTCACTGAGGCCTGGTCTGAATTTTATTCAGCCTTTGGATAAAATCCATCAATATTTGTCCTGCTCTAATCTCCATCACATCCTCATAAATACTCACATTTATGTATAAAATACTGCCCTGCACAGCAGCAGGCCCGATTTTAAACTAAAGAACTGTCAAGAAAAGTCATGTTTTCACATTTTGTAGTTCCTGGGACTTGACCCAGCTGAGAAGAAAGAGAAACAAAATGACATGCCAGGAATATACTGAGTTACAGTCTCCATCAGAGGCTTCTATTAATCATGGGCAGAGCATTGCAACAAAATAACATCTTTTTTAGGTTCACTTTTGTTTAAGTCGCCTAGAGGGTTTCTACAACTCCTCTAACCAGCATAAACCCAGAAGACATATTCTTAAAGCAGCATTACTCCACTGGCAGTAAGGCATGTATATAAAAATATGTAAATTAAAGCTAGTTTAGATTAATTTCAAATGATGTAAAAGATTGCTATTTTAAAAGTTTTTCTTGAAAAAAAAATCTTTCCATTTTTTGCAATACTTTCTATTTTGGAAACAAAAGGCTCTCTCCACTGATTTCATCCTTTTCCACTTGGCAAACATTGATAGCTCTGTGCTTCTCAGTTTTATGACAAATATGCTCATTTGATGCATTTACTTTCTTATGGGTTAGAATCAGCAGTCATAAAGCTGTTTATGCTTTTGCATTTATGCAGCAGTACCTCCTTCATACAACTGGATTCCTTTACAAGCATACTTGCCAACCTTAAGAGTTCAAATGGAACTATGACTATTTACATGAGTGAGGATCCTTACCTTTTTTTGTGGAAAATTCACCCCTTTGAAAAGTGCCAGCATAAGGACTATGCATCATTTATATCCTATTTAAGCACTTAGAAAGTGTCAAATTTCACTCGATGGGCCAAATTCTTCCAGGGTACGTCTACACTACAGTGCTAATTCGAACTAACTTAATTCGAATTAGTTAATTCGAACTAAGCTAATTCGAACTAAAGCATCTAGAACTAAAAACTAGTTTGAATTAGCGTTTTGCTAATTCGAACTAGCGCGTCCACACTGATTGGACGCAAGGGGGCATTTAAGGGCAGCTGAAACTGGTTCTGGCAGGGCATCAGGTCAGTAGTTGCTTTGTGTGGCTGCTGTCTGAGGCGATCTGAGGCTCGAGCTTAAAGGGACCCCCTCCCCCCGGACAGCCAGTTCTCAGCTTTTCCTGCTTGCTTGCCAACCTCGCTGAGGGACAGCAAAGCGTTGGTCTCTGTGCCCGTCTGTGTCGGTGCTTCCCTTCGGGGCCGCCGCCGCAGGTGGAAACATGGAGCCAGAGCTCGCCCTGCACCTTCTGGTGCACTTTCTGGACTTGCTGCTGCAAGCCTGCCAGCAATGGCTCGAGGCTGCCTGGCACCACCTGGTGCACGTCAGCCCCCTGCCTCTCTGACTGGCCGCCCTGGGGGTTGAGGAGGAGCCGTGGCGGCGCCCCAGCACCGGCGTGCCCCGCCGCATCTGGCGTCTGGACACCAGCACTGACTGGTGGGACCGCATCGTCCTGGAGCGCTGGGAGGACCGACAGTGGACCCAGAACTTCAGGATGAGGAGGGACACCTTCCTGGAGCTCTGCGAGTGGCTCGCCCCTGCCCTGAGCAGAAGGGACACTTGCATGAGGCCCGCCATCCCCCTCCAGAAGTGGGTGGCCATTGCCCTCTGGAAGCTCTCCACGCTGGACAGCTACCGATCTGTCGGGAACCAGTTCGGCGTGGGGAGATCCACCATCGGAGCGGTGCTCATGCAGGTATGGCACTCGTCGGCCACCAAGCCACGGGGAGGGGGGCTGTGAGGAGGGGATGGGCCACCCCAGCGACACAGGGGGGCGGGAGGAGGCGAAAGCACCTTGCACTGGAGGGGTCGGTCTGTCCCAGCTGTACTACACACCGCCAGGGGGGTTGCTTCCGGGAGTGGGGCGTGGGGCACTGCCAGGGCATGAACGCTCCCAGCCACCCGGGCACCCCACTGATTGGCGCTTTGCTGTGTCTCTCTCTGCAGGTGGTCAAGGCCATCAACCGGGTGCTGCTCTGCAGGGTGGTCTGCCTCGCCGACCCGGACGCCGTCATCCGGGGATTCGGCGCCCTCGGCTTCCCCAACTGCGGGGGGGCCATCGACAGGACTCACATCCCCATCTGTGCCCCGGAACACCAGGCGTCCCGGTACGTCAACCGCAAGGGGTACTTCTCCATCCTCCTGCAGGCCGTGTGTGACCACCGGGGACAGTTCACGGACATTAATGTGGGCTGGTACGGAAAAGCACACGACGCCCGGGTGTACCGCAACTCCTCCGTGTGCCAGCGGCTGCAGGACGGGACCTTCTTCCCCGACCGCCACATAAGGGTCGGGGACGTGGACATGCCCGTGTGCCTGGTGGGGGATGCTGCCTACCCACTGCAGCCGTGGCTGATGAAGCCCTACACGGGGTACCTCAATCCCTCCCGCCAGGCCTTCAATGCCAGGCTGACCAGGGCCGGCATCGTGGGGGAGGGGGCCTTCGGGCGACTGAAAGCCCGCTTTCGATGCCTCCTTACCCGTCTGGACCTGGCTGAGCACAACATCCCTCCTGTGGTGGCAGCATGTTGTGTGCTCCACAATTTCTGTGAGCGAAAGGGGGAGGCTTTCCTGCCAGCCTGGATGGCTGAGGCTGACCGCATGGCTGGACACTACGGTCAGCCCCGCAGCGCCGCCATCCGGGAAGCCCAGCGGGGGGCCGTCCGGATCCGGAAAGCCCTGCAGGAGAGCTTCCAGGTGGAGGAGGAGGACTGACCTCTCCCTTGCATGCCCCACTGGGGCCTTCTTCCACCCTACCCCCCTTCTCCTTTCCCCTTCCTACCTACTGTAAAATAAAGACACCTGTTTTTCAAACAAAAACGTATGTTTATTTCACATAACTGGGGTGGGGGAAGGGAGGAATGAGGGTGGGAGAGGGGAGGGGGAAACCTGGGACGAGAGAGCTGGAAGGGGAGGGAAGGGAGGAAGGGAAAGGAAAGCTCAGGGGTGGAAGTCCAGCTGCCTCTCCCGTCTCGCCACAATGCGGGTCAGGGGGCGTCGGTGGGGAATGGTTGTGGGGGGGGGGCAGGAGGGACGGGGGGTGTGGCGGAAGCAGGAGCAGGAGCAGGGGGAGCAGGGGGAGCAGGAGGAATTGGGAAGCGGTCGAGCAGGCTCTGGAGGTGGCCTCGCAGGGCACAGTCCTGCTCCTCCAGTGCCTCCAAACTCCTCCGGCGCAGCCTCAGGTCCTCCTGGACCAAGTGGTCCTGGATGCGGAGCTGGTGATCCAGGAACCGGAGGTGCCGCCTCTGGTAGTCCTCCTCATTCCTGGCTCTCCTGCTTGCCCGGGCACGGGCAGCTGCTGCAGGCAGTGTGGTGCGCCCTGCAGGCCCAGGTGCTGCGGCTGTGGTGCAACAAGACCAGCGGTCAATTACCCCAGGGGCCCAGGTGTGTGAAACCCAGCTTCCCTCTGCAAGGCCAGGGCCCCTGCAGGATCCCCAGCTGCTGCTCCGTGGTGGGCAAGGCCCAGGCGCACGGTCCTGGGGCTCCCTCTCACCCCAGCCCCCCGTACACATAAGGGGAGCACAATGGTACTCACAGGTGGACGCCTCCCCGGCCTCGGATGACACAGGCGAGCGGCTCTGTGGGGTGCCTCGGGGGTCTCGGGTCCTGGGCAGGCTGCCAGCAGGCTCCTGGCTCTCGGAGCCCTCCTCCTCCTCCTCCTCCTCCGTCTCCTGGAGCGGTCCCTCTGCCCCGGGGTCTATCACGTCCCGGGGGGCAGGGACGGCATGAGCCCCCAGGAGGCGGTCCAGGGCGTGGAAGTGGGGGCAGGCCTCTGGGTCGGCCCCTGGCTGGCAGGCTCGGGAGTAGGACTGCCACAGGTCTTTGACCTTGCAGCGCACCTGCTCCCGTCTGCGCTGGTGGCCCCTGGTGGCCAGGCTGGCAGCCATGCGGCCGTAGACTGCCGCGTTCCTGTGGCTAGTGCGGAGATCATGGACATTGGAGGCTTCCCCCCAAACCTCAATGAGGTTCACGATCTCCGCACTTGACCAAGCGGGTGCCCACCTCTTGCGTCCCCGGGCAGGCTCTTGGGAGCCGCCAGGCTGGTCCTGGGGAGCAGTGGAGGGATGGGTGTCCTCGGGTGGCTGGCTCATGTTGTGGCAGGTCAGGGTCTGCTGGCTGGGTGCTGGCAGCCTTGCAACTGGCACAAACTGTGAAGCCAGCCCGTGGCCCTTTAAGGGCTCCGGGGCCGGGAGGGGGGCAGACAAGTTTGCCTGGTGTTGGCCAGAGTGGCCACCAGGGCAAGCTGGGAAGGGCTAGCCTCCCACTAGTTCGAATTAAGGGTCTACAGAGCCCTTAATTCGAACTAGCTAGTTCGAACTAGGCTTAATCCTCGTAAAATGAGGTTTACCTAGTTCGAACTAAGCACTCCGTTAGTTCGAATTAAGTTCGAACTAACGGAGCGCTAGTGTAGCGCCTATGAAAGTTAGTTCGAACTAACATCCGTTAGTTCGAACTAACTTTGTAGTGTAGACGTACCCCCAGAGTAGCTCCATGTTCTTCAGGCTGAAATCAAACTGATTATTTAGGCCTACCTCTCTAGGTGTTTATTTTTTTTTTAAGTTTTACATAAAGGAGGGTGGATAATCATTCCTATTAAAGAGGAATATTAAACTCTGACTCCATCACCCCAGCCCCCTAAAAAGGAAGATTTTTCACTGTCTACAGTTGCATCCCAAGGTAGGCTAAGCTGGAGATATTCATGAAAGCAGAAACCAGCATAAGGGTGTGTAGAAAAGTTAATGAAAGAGGATAGGAAATTGGTCTGACCGAAGGACAGTTTTTGCATTTCAAGGAGTTTGTCTGTGAACCCATTCTCCTCACTATTTAACTACTCTAAGCCTTTCCTTTTTCTCTATTTTATAGTAGACTAATTAGTTTAACTGTTATTTAAATAAAGAGACGCGTGCCCTTTTAATTCCTAAGTCTACTCATGTCAAACCCTGTTTCCAACTATGTAATAATGAACAGAGAAATACTGAATATGTTTGAATTTGTTCTAACCTTCTTTCCCCCTTTGTAAGACAAGTTGTGTTTACTGGTAACTTTCACTTTCATGGATGTACAAAGGGATCAGCATGTCAGCAGAAGACTTACAGCCAGTCCGAACAATATCAACAACATTAGCATCCTAGTATTGACAAAGCCTTTGAGTTTAACACTAAAGATAGCACATGTATGCTTCATGGAAGTAGCACTACTGAAATATAAACAAAACCCCTCATCCAGACATTTCTGGTTATGTTTATAGATTAAATCTCAGGATGTGTATATTAGATGTTCTTGTTTCAGGATATTAATGGCAAAATGAACCTGTTTTTGATGTTTAAGTCACATTAATGTCTGATGGACTGTTAAAATGTTAAAGGGTACATCAGACATGCTGTTGTATGTGACATAAGTTATTCAGACCATACTAGCTAGGAATTTGTTTATAATGAACATAAAGAGACCAAGTTTAAACCCCCAACACTTAAATCATATTAAGTTACATTTCCTCCAAAAGACTGTCTTGAAAAATTAAATGAAACATGAAGAGTAGTTGTATCATAATTTCAACAGTAGTATATAAAGTATAAACTGGTTACTGTTCCATGTCGATTTGTATTTTCTACACACAATAATAGGATGACATTAGAACACAGAAAATGTAACTGCGTCCTCTTCAAGAAACTTGAAGTGTCAGTCTTCTTAACCCTTTCTGGGCATTATGGGCCTCGTAATAAATAATAGGTGTAATCCTATATTTGCACACACACACCTATGACTCTCAAAGGTGCCATTAAACTCTTAGTATTACAATTATTAGAAAACAACAAACGTTCACTAAACTGAGGTCTCTAGAAGGAAGAAATGCAGGGAGCATTAAAGGGAGAAAGAAAACAGGGAAAGGCTCCACTGAAAGACCTAGTGCTGAGATTGCAGCCTATCATATTGACCAATATTTCCTTATTATTTCCTTGTTATTTCCTTCATGCCTTTCCCTTTGGTTTGTGTGTATCTGTGTGCTGTCTCTTCTCTTACACTTAGGCTGTGTCTAGACAACACTTCTCTGTCAACAGAGAGATGTAGATTAGGCACGTCGAAATTGCTGAAGAAGCAGGGATTTAAATATACCGCGCTTCACTAGCATAAACATGGCCACCGCTTTTTTTCGAAATGGAGCTTTTTAAAAAAAAAATGGCAGTCTAGATACGGATCTTTGGAAAAATAAACCCTTTTTTGAAAGATCCTGTATTACGTATAAAATAAAAAGGGTTTATTTTTCGAAAGATCCACATCTAGACTGCTGATTTTCTTTCCTTGAGGATCCCTTCCATGATTTTTCTGGGGACTGAGGTAAGGCTGACGGGTTCCCTGGATTGTCCTTCTTCCCTTTTTTAAAGGCACTACATTTGCCTTTTTTCCAATCATCCGGGACCTCTCCCAGTCTCCATGAGTTTTCAAAAATAATGGCCAAAGGCTCTTCAATGACATTTGCCAACTCCCTCAGTATCCTTAGATGCATTAAATCCAGACATTAAAGGGATTGTTAACTTGCTCTGCTATATTCAGGTCTGCACAGAGAGACAACAATAGAGTCTTATAAAAGCCAATAGTATTCACTGGGGGTCCAGTCTAGCCTATATGAATCCAAATACAAGAAGAGAGCCTAACAGATGAAGTTGGGAGCCATAAGAAATAAGCTATGTTTACACACATGGAGGGATCTTGACTTCAATTCTCCACTGCTTCTAAGTTAAAGTTGTGCAGACTGGGGAAGAAGGCTCACAGAGAGCACTTCAGCACTCCCTGAACTTCAGCTGCACTGGCCCTGGTGCAAGCAAAACCTTCAGGGACAAGAATTATTTTATGCTACTGATATGAACTCTTACACTGGTAAGCCTCTGGCATACTAGAACCTTGTTCTTCCACATCCTATGCTTTCCTCTACATGTATACAACCATGCCCTATGCAATGGAGAAATTGGAGAGGGTCCAGAGAAGAGCAACAAGAATGATTAAAGGTCTAGAGAACATGACCTATGAAGGAAGACTGAAAGAATTGGGTTTGTTTAGTTTAGAAAAGAGAAGACTGAGGGGGGACACGATAGCCGTTTTCAGGTATCTAAAAGGGTGTCATAAGGAAGAGGGAGAAAACTTGTCCATCTTGGCCTCTGAGGACAGAACAAGAAGCAATGGGCTTAAACTGGAGCAAGAGAGGTTTAGGTTGGACATTAGGAAAAGTTCCTAACTGTCAGGGTAGTCAAACACTGGAATAAATTGCTCAGGGAGGTTTTGGAATCCTCATCTCTGGAGATACTTAAGAGTAGGTTATATAAATGTCTATCAGGGATGGTCTAGACAGTATTTGGTCCTGCCATGAGGGCAGAGGACTGGATTCGATGACCTCTCGAGGTCCCTTCCAGTCCTAGTATTCTATGATTCTATGAATGGAGAATCATATAGGTAGATACAGAAAAGCTAACTCTGCTAACTCAGTAACAGCCAGAGATTCCCCCTACATAGAAGGAATACTCCAGATGGATTCTTCAGCCAGAGTAGGGCCTAAGAACAATAATTTGAACCTCTCTAGTCTGGCACCCTCAGGACCTGACTGGCGTCAGACTGGAGAATTTGCTGAACCACAGGATGTCAATAATGTCTAGCAACATTACTAACACTTCCACTACATATTGGGTTCTTAGAAGACGGGTAGTGATCAATGACTTGATGTCTGGTTGGCAGTTGGTTTCAAGTGGAGTGCCCCAAGGATCAGTTTTAAGGCTGATTTTGTTCAACATCTTTATTGAGGGGAGGGATTGCACCCTCAGCAAGTTTGCAGGTGACACTAAGGCTATGTCTAGACTGCAGACTTCTTTCGAAAGAGGCTCTTTCGAAAGCATCTTTCGAAAGAGCCTCTTTCGAAAGATCGCGTCTAGACTGCAGGCGGATCTTTCGAAAGAGAAATCCGCTTTTTCGAAAGAGAGCACCCAGTGAGTCTGGATGCTCTCTTTCGAAGACGGCCTATTTACATTGAAGAACGCCTTCTTTCGAAAGAGGAACTTTCGAAAGAAGGTGCTCTTCCTCGTAAATTGAGGTTTACCGCCATCGAAAGAAAAGCCGCGTTCTTTCGAATTAATTTCGAAAGAACGCGGCTTGAGTCTGGATGCAGGGGAAGTTTTTTCGGGAAAAGGCTACTTTTCCCGAAAAAACCCCTGAGTCTGGACACAGCCTAAGCTAGGGGGAGAGGTAAATATGTTGGAGGGCAGAAATAGGGTCCAGAATGATCTAGACAAATTGGAGGATTGGGCAAAAAGAAATCTGATGAGATTCATCAAGGACAAGTGCAGAGACCTGAACTTCGGATGGAAGATTCCCAAGCATGTTAAAGGCTGGAGGCCAACTGGCTAGGTACCAGTTCAGGAGACAAGGACCTGGGGATTACAGTGGATGAGAAGCTGGATATGAGTCAACAGTGTGCCCTGGTAGCCAAGAAGTTCTAATGGCATATTAGATTGCATTAGGAGGAGCAAGTTATTGTTCCCATTTATTCAGCAGTGGCGAGGTCACATCTGGGCCCCCCACTTTGTATGTAGTGGAGAGGGTCTAGCAGAGGGCACCCAAAATGATTAGGGGGCTGGAGCACATGACTTACGAGGAGACAGGCTGTTCTTACTACTGTAGTGACAGATGGCAGAACAAGGAGCAAGGGTGTCAAATTACAGTGGGGAGAGGTCTAGGTTGGATATTAGGAAAAACTATTTTACTAGGAGGGTGGTGAAGCACTGGAATGGGTAATCTAGGAAGGTGGTGGAATCTCCATCCCTAAAGGTTTTTAAGTTCTGGCTTGACAAAGCCCTGGCTGGGATGAGTTAGTTAGGGTTGGTCCTGCTTTGGGCAGGGGGCTGGACTTAGTGACCTCCTGAGGTCTCTTCCAGCCTTGGGATGATATGAAGACATATAGGGGTAAATTAGAGCTAAATAACAGCTCAGAGCTCTGAGAGCCCCGACAGTTAAACAAGCTTTATGAAATCACAGGAAACTTGGCCATACCCATGACAAGGAGACATCCAGCTAACTAAAATCATGCCACAACAGAGATCTTGCCATACCAGGGAGCACTAGACTAGAGAGGCTCAACCGGCACTTAGTTCTATATGGATCTAAAGGTAGCCCAAAGAATGAAGAGTAGGATTAATCAAGAGTGGCTAAGCAAAGTATGTGCCAAGTTTTCAAATACATCAAGGACTGGTATTAGAAAATAGACAAAACACAGTAAACCTTTTCCTAATGTGCCAGAGAGAGGTTAACTTCAGTGCACAGGAAGATCATTACAGAAACAGGGTTCAAAAATTCCAAATGTGCATCGTCCAAGCTGTCTCCAGACTGTGACTTTCAACTAAGTGCATTTTAAGTCTTTGTGATTTAAAGGAGGTCATCATTCCCTCTAAAATCATGAGATGTTTGGACTCAGGATTCAATTTTGTCAAACTCTAAAAAGAGTGCCAGGAACAGAGGTGAAAAAACACACAGGCTCTATCTACACTGCTTTTTTTTTTTTCAGGACATCTCTTGTAGGACCTCTCCTATCAGTGCAGTTCAACCAGTAGTAGCAGTAAAAACTTAAGACAGGTGTTTTTACCACCACAGAGCTGATCAGGGTTAAATGATGATCTAGGTTATACCACAGTACAAATATTTTTGCCACTAATGCTCCCATTGATCAAACTGCACATTTGGTAGGCAATAATGGGAGAGTTTTTTGAATAATTACTAATGTAGTCAAACCTACTGTGGAAGAAAACACTGCCTCCACACTACAGAGCTTTAGAAGAAATGCCTTTCCTATCAGTTCTCTGCATACATGCACTCTCCATGATGTTACATATGTAATGTGCAGAGATGAATAGACCTGAATACAGAAAACTTCTAATTGTGATAAAAAAAATCTGCCCTAGGTTTTGTTGGGAATCATATTATGAAGAACAGCCATTTTAAGATCAAATCCTTTCACAGTGTTCCCCCTGGAAAACCATAGCCCACACCTGTTAAGACCAGTCCTCTGACAAGAATTGGATTTAAAATATCTGCAATGGGTATTCTAACTCTAAAACTGCCATGAACATTTTCCATTGGCATAACATCCAGATTAAAATATACTGTGCACAGTTATTAATCTTGTGGATTTACACATGAATGGTTGTATATTGTAGATTCTATGGGGATACAGTGGAAATTTTGTCTTTAAATAAATCTGAATAGAATATAGAGACTGTGGATCTCAAATTTGTCTTCGGGGTAAACAGCAGTTCATAAGATTGCTACTTTTTTGTGACATAGCTTTTATGGGGGTAGAGCCAAAATATTATGCTCATTACTTCCAGATGCAAAGGTTGGACAAGACAAAAATCCTTGGCATTGGAACCATGGACAGAGCGGAGTGATATGAACATGACATATTGAAGTAATCTAGATAGAAGATATGACATTAGCCAAGGTTGTCAGATGGATACTCTTTAAAACGTTCTATGGTTTGTAACAAGGTATTGTGTATCCCCTGAAGCCCTCCAGCTTGAAATCCTGGAAAGACTGTGGGGAAAATTTTGATTATTTTGCTTAAGTTACTAGAGTTCATTTTATATATATTAAGAGCTTGGCATTGTTTGCCTGCAAGAAATTTTAGGCCAGCAATTTATACTGTACTAGTAACGTACATCATGCTAGCAGCTCTTAAATGACTCCAGGTGCTCATTTGTAACTCAGGATCTTGTGTGCTCTTTTATTCGTGGGTTTTACTGATAATAGTGCAGTGCCTCAAATGAGTCTCAAATATATTTAATAAATCAAACTTCTGCCTACAGAGATGGCTGTATATGAAATCCTTAATGTTACACTGCATGATTTTTCCACCAGGGGGCATCTAAAGCCCACAAGATTAATCACTGTGCACAGTATATTTTTATTTGGATGTTATGCCAATGGAAAATGCTCATGGCACTTTTAGAGTTGGAATACCTCTTGTAGGTATTCAGAATGCAAATTCCAGCCCTATTATTTAAGGGGGAAATGGGGTAAAGAGAAAGCTGTCTAAATACTGCATGAGGCATGTTTTTTCTTAACCTCTTTATCCACTCTGTCTTAAATGGAACATTACATCTGCTGTAAGGCCCAATTCTGTCATTTTTATACCTAAAAGTCTCCCATTTATGTCTATGGGACATTTACACACTGAGGCTGAAGATGTAGCCTCAAAATACCCTATATTAATCAAATGAGAGCAACTCCTTTGAACTAACAAATATAAAGGAGGACAGAATTTGAACTGTTGGGGTTGAACATGCAAAATGTAACATTAACCTGAGATTCTTCATGCATATGAATTTTGATTTAAAGTATAGAATAAGCACTGTGTGACATTCATTGTACTGCTTTTATGTTTTATATTTGTATTTCTTACTGTTTGTATTACTTTTTTCTCTTTAAGATTGGTGTTGACCATAGTATGGTAATTAAGACTCAACATCACAATGTTTAGAAAGAACATTGGAAATGCCAGGGATCTATGCGCAAGGACAGAAGCACTAGATTTCTTTAAGTGACTGCAACTTCCTTGTAGCCTTCGTAGCCTAACTGTCCCCTTATCAGCCTCATTCAAAGCTCTAGTGAGCCAATATCATTCCACAATCTGAATCCACAGGAGATCAGGAATCCATGGACCAATGCCCAATTCACAGGCAAGGATATCAGTCCTTCTCCCAATCTATGTGTGATAATGGTCTCTCCCTCTACCCATATAACTTTGGAAGCTAACCCCTACTGCAAGTACCCAAGTCACATCTGGCCTTTCTTTTAGCTGGGGTACCTCAAATTTCACAACTATTTCTGGACCCAGCATAGTACATCCTGCTTCCACTTGTCATCTGAATCTCCTTAAATACTTTTTTTTTTTAGCTGAAACTATCCAGTGAAATAGTATCAAATTTATAAATAGTTTCAGGCTGACTGATGCTGAATTTTTCAGTCTCTGTGTTTCTCTGAACAGTTTCACTTAATCTCTAACGCAGAGTGTTCCAAGAGTGCTCTGTAAGAGAGCTGTCTATATTTGTGCAAACAGTTAATGCATAAGGTGACCGTAGGTGACACTCAAAAACATGCAACATTGTTAGACAGCTTTGTAGAGTCAGCAAGAGTGATTATCGTTGTACCTTGCAAATGGCTTCTCGTGAGGAGTTCTTGCCTTGGAGCACTTAACACAAAGCGGAACAATGGTTCTCTTGCATGGTGTCTGTGCCTAAGGATGTCCCCCGGCAGAGCTATCACAGAACTCAGCCTCTGCATTTCAGAGTGGAAGAATTGGTATGTGGGGAAAAAAACAGAACTGAGAAATATCTACCATATACAAAATACCATGCTCCCACTAGCCATGAAGCAAAATGCCTTAAAGGTCCCTGATGAGATCCCAGCATGAATTTCTCCACTGTTTAATTAGCTGTGAGCTCCAACACCAGAAGCTTACCTGTGTCAAGTTATGGAAGAGGTCAAACTGGATGGTCATAATGATCATTTCTGACTTTAAAATCTAGTTATCTTTCACCTTTGAAGACACAGTGCACGAGCACTCTTTACTTCTGTGGAACATCCTGACTGGAAGACAATCAGCTTTGTTGGTATGAGAAACCATTTTAAACAAAGGCTGTACTTTGCTAGATGTGTTTTTCACTTGTACTTGCTTGTAATCATCTCTACTTTTGTTTCTTTTCCTTAGCATCACTTTCTCCATGTCCTGCTGTTTACATGTTTGTTTTATTTTAATCCAAAACAACACTATGCTGTATTTGATTTGAGGTGATGGTTAACTTTAATTGGGCTGTGTCTACACTGCACCCCTTTTCCGGAAAAGGGATGCAGATTAGACACTTCGGAATTGCAAATCCGCGGGGGGCATTTGCATTTACATGGCTGCCGTTTTTTTCCGGCTTGGGGATAAGCCGGAGAAAAGCGCCAGTTTAGACGCGATTCTCCGGAAAATAAGCCCTTTTCCGGAGGATTTCTTATTCCTACTTAAAAGTATATGCTATAGCATATTACATATCTATCCATGACCCATTACCACATTTCCATTTTTTCACACATGACTGTGAGCACAATACAAGCTCACAATCTAAACAGATATGATGGTGAGCAATAGGACATAATGTCCGTACTTTGAGACAAAGGGAATAGAAGAACTGGCACATTTTTCAAAAGAGGCTAAGTGATTTATGAAATGAAGACCCATTTTGAAAAATCACTAAACCACATCAGAACCACTGACTTTCAGTGATACTTAGACAACTGTGTCACTTAGCTGCTTCTGAATATTTTATTTTAAGTGACTTGCCCAAGGACATACAGAAAATATATGGCAGAACTGGGGAATGAATTCAGATCTGAGCTCCTGTGATAGTCACAGGACCTTAATCACAAGACCATCCTTCTTCCTAGGCAGCCATAAATATGTGATGGGTTCTTTTATAGCAAATATTCTTCCCAATACCTTATTCTTATTGCAATCATTAAGCTATTAGATGTGCACTTAGCATTTCTGTAGGAATCCTTTCATGCCAGAGCTATCTGATAATGGGCATCTATGAGGCTCTAAAGTTACTTTTTCCATATTAACCTTTCATTTACTGATTATATTTTCTCCCAGTATGCACAGCTCTTTCCCCCTCCCAGACCATATGTTTATAATCACCTAAAACCTCTGAGCAATTCCATTAGTTTCTGTTCTCCCTCAGATCAAGTTTACACATGTGGGCTGAGTTCCAGGAGAATTTGTTCAGGATTAAAAAATGGAATTGGCTTCAGTGCTAGGTCCGACATTGCTTTAAAATTTTCCTCCCTTTTTTTTAATCCTTCTGTGCACTGAATGTCGAGGATATGCAGATTATGGGATTGTGATCAGACCCACATTAACAAATTGAGCATTAAATTTAGAGATGGAGAAATAAAGAGTTGTGAGCAAAGGAAAAAGCACCAGCTTGATAGTCACTGACATTAATTAAAGACTCTAATTGATTTCAATGTGCTATGAAACAAGTCTAGTATTCATAAAGGTGAGAAGTGAAAATATTTGGTAAATTAATTAGGCACAGGGTAAAAAAGAAGTTATTCCAAATAACAGGAGCTGCAGAGAAACAGGCTCTTGCACTCCCTGGGGGGAGTCTGTATGACAGGACATGGTACTAGAGTGTCTGGTGGTAGGCAGTGGCTCGTGGTAGATTAGAGGGAACAAGATGAGGACTATGAAGAGACCTGAAAACTAGGAATTTGAAAACTAGGAAAGAATTTGAAATTTGATCCTAAAATGAAAGGCGAGCTAGTGGAATTGTCTGATGATGGGCTGATATGGCTGTGTACATATGTGTGAAGATAGAAATAGTTCCTGTAAATAAGCAAAACATCACTGTGGTGCTAGCAGAAATCACACCAAACTGCCTGCATTAACCTACCCACAAACAGAAAACTAGGTCCAATTTCTCTTTGGCTGAACTAGGAAAAGCCTTACAAGCACTGCTCTCACTCAATCATCCTTCATAATATTCTTCAGGGCATAAACATATCTGAGCCCAAAATATTACATAATCCATTTTAAATAATCAGTCAAAATACAGGTTGGACATCTCTTATCGGGACCCTCAGGACTGGACTGGTCCCAAACTGGGGAATTTGTCAGATTAGAGATGGCTCCCTGCCACAGCCTCCAGCTGCTGACTTTGCCAGCTGGGGGGAGACAGAGGGACTCCTTCCAGCCCTTGCCAGGCTGCCTGCTGGGTCACTGACCCTGCTGCTGCTGCCCAGGCAGACTCCCTGCTGGGCTTTAGTAGTCCACACTGCCGTAGGCTCCATCACTGGGCTACCGCGGGCTGCCAGGGGTTGGCTCTGGCCCTGGTCGGTCTGCCAGAGGCTCAGGCTCTGGTTCCAGACCTGCGGCAGCCTGTGAACTCTGGCCCCACTTCTGTGGGCTGTCAGGGGCTCCAGTCCCATGCTGCTATGGACTGCTGGGGCTTTCTCCAGCTCTGGACCCAGTCCTTTGCCATGGGCTGCTAAGAGCATGGGCTCCTGCCCCACGGCACCCACTGGCTCTGGCCCCACTTCTGTGGGCTGTCTGGGGTGCCAGCCCCAAGTGCTGGGGGCTGCCACTAGCCCCAGCTTTGGTCCCACTTCCACTGGTTGCCTAGGTTTCTGGCCCCAGTCCTGAACTGCCATGGGCTGTTGCTGGCCCAATCCTGCGCTGCCGGGGCTGCCCTGACACGGTCCCAGTTGTGCAGGATGTTGGGAGCTGCCGCCAGTTCCTGCTCCATCCTGCTGCTTCAGTCCGGCCCTTCTAGGATTTCCCCCCTGCCACTAGGCTACCAGCATTCTCTGATAAAGGAATATCCATGGTCCTGCTGGACCGCGGATGTTGGGGGACCAGAGAATTCCGGTTTTGGGAGTTGCAACTTGTATTATGCGTTCTCCTGGTCTCTAGTCCCCTTTCAGACAAGCTACTTCCATTTGAATAAAAACATGTACACAGTAACAACAGAGAGCATTACTGTGCCCTCTCCTTAATACTACTGAGAAAGAGATATGAGCTCACCCTCAGAAGAGGAAGAGTTCATGGAAACATGTCCTACTCTGAGATCATTGTTTCTTATCCCATCTCTCTGTGGGAAATGAAAGATGGTTAAACCTAGCTCAGATTTGTATTATACATCTTTTGGAAAAATGCAGTTCACACATGCTCAGTAGTAGAAACATCTTAGACTTTTAACATCTAAACCCCCCACAGACTCCACCCACACTGGACTTGTTCCAGCCCAGAGCTAAGGAAGTCTTTCCCTGCAACTGGAGCTCTGGGCTGCTGTGGGATTGTTTCTAGCTTCAGGCACCTGATCTGACAGCAGAGAGCCTCAGTAATCCAATCCCAAAACCACACCTCCCTAGCTGGAAAGAGGATACATTCAGAAGCAGACGCCTGCATAAAGGAAGTAGGCTGGAACAAGAAAACCTAGGAGAAGACAGTGATTGGCTGGGTGAGGAGATTGGGACTGGGAACCAGGAACAGAGACTGGAACTGGTATCAGAGAAGGGGGCTAGTAGGCAGGTGGGAGGCTGGGAACAGATCAGAAGCTAGAAAACCAGTGGAGCAGGGGAAAGAAGGTAAAAAGGAAAGAGAAACAGATTTGATGAGGAGCTGGGTGTGAGGGGAAAACTGGGACTGGATGTGCAAAAAGACTGGAACCAAGTGGGAGAGAACACTGGGACTGGTTGAGGAAGGTGGGAAAGGAGAGTGGGACTAAGAATCAGTGGGCAGTGGGAATATGGGTAGGGAGGACACAAAAGCTATGTCTACACTGCACTGTAAACTCAAAATAAGATATGCAATTTGCACTATGGGGGAGCCTCAAAATTAGTCTGAGGCAGGCTCTGTTATTGTGGATGTGCTACCTCGACTTATAGCCCCAGGAAGCACTGGGGAGTAATTAGTTTGAATTACTCTGGGGAGTAGTTATTTTGAAATAGCAGAAGTGGGGCATCCACACTAGCACTATTATTTTCCCCAGGGAAAGCAGAATTACAGATTTTGAAATAACCATCCTATAGTGTGGATGTCCTGCTTATTATTTCAAAATAAGGGGGATTATTTCAAAATAGCCCCCTAGTGTAGACCAGGGCTTAGATGTCTAGACCAACATTCTGGTTAGGATGCCTGCTCAACATTGCTGGCTAAGTGAGGAGTCCAGGCTGATAATATGAGATTTTGTTTGGTCTTCCCGTCATCTGTGAATTCCTTTCCATCTCCCACAGTCCTACATGAGATTCTAGGGAAACTAGGGAAATGTGGTCTATATGAAATTATTGTAAGGGGCATGTGTACATTACCAGTTGAAAAAATGTATTCAGTGGGCAGTTATGAATGATTTGCTGTCAAACTGATAAGACATGTCTAGTGAGAACCCAAAGAGGACCGCCCTGTGTCCTTTACCATTCAAAGTATTTTCATTAACAGTATGGATTATGGAATGGAGAGAATACTTATGAAATATGCAGATAACCCCAAGATGGGAGGGGTTGCAAACAGTTTGTGGAATAGGGTTAGAATTCAAAAGGACCTTGAAAAAAGTGGTGGAATGGTCTAAAATCAGTTAGATGACATTTAATAAAAGACTAATACAAAGTACTTCATGTAGGAAGGGAAAATTAAATGCCCTGCTACTAAATGGAGAATAACTAGCTTGGCAGAAGTACTGAAGAAATGAACATGGAAGTTATAGTAGATCGCAAATTGAATATGAAGCGCCAATGTGATGCAGCTGTGAAAAAGGCTAGTCTCATTCTGGGGAGACCTAACAGGAGTGTCATTGCTCAGATACAAGAGGTGACTGTTCCTTTCTACATAGCAACGTGAGGCCTAAGCTGGAGTATTGTGCCCAAATTGGGGAACCACACTTCAAGAAAGATGTGAACAAATTGGAGAAAGACCAGAAAAAAGCAACAAAAATGATACAAGGTTTAGAAAACCTGAACTATGAGGAAAGGTTAAACAAATTGGTGTGTTTAGTGTTGAGAAAAGAAGACGGAGAGGCAATTTGATAGCAGTGTTCAAATATATTGAGGGCTGTTAAGAGGATTGCTCTCCCTGGCTACTGAAGGGCACAGAAGAGAGTGATATGATGTCAATGGAGATTGTCTATCTCCTAGAACTAGAAGGGACCTTGAAAGGTCATCAAGGCCAGTCTGCTGCCTTCACAGCAAGACCAAGTACCATCCCTGACAGATTTTTGCTCCAGATCCCCAAATGGCCTCCTCAAGAAGTGAGCTCATAACCATGGGTTTCACAGGCCAATGCTCAAACCACTGAGCTATCCCTCTCCCATATATTATTTTAGTTCATCCATGAATGAATCTACTCCTTTTTCCACTATGTGGAAAACTGAGGCAAAGGACCACTGAGGAGAGGAGTTACTAACTGTTTGCATTCTATTGTGTCACTGGCCATGGCTAATTTCTAGATGGGAGTTCCATCTGGTTTTGTAATATTAAGAGGGAACCCTGGGTATGTAACTCAGCCCTTTTTGCTACCAATGGCACCTAGCTCAAGGATTACATATTAATTTTGTTTTCTTACCCACTCAAATTCAAAAAGGTGCATATTTATTTTTTATTTGCTTTCTCTTGTATATCCCTGTAACAGTGGGCCTCACTGCCACAGCACCTCCTGCTGGACAATCTGGGAACTTGCCTTTCAGCTCTGGAGTGTCCCCTTTCAGCTGGTGTCAAGCCCACTGTTACCTATTTCTCCTCCATCTCTGTGTTAGGACCCATGTCCTTCCCAGACTGTGGTGTCCTCCCCTATGAGTAGTGCCCTGCCACAGTGCCCCCACACTGTGGGGTCCCTCCCCCCTCAAGGAACTCCTAACTGCCTATACCCACCTTGCGTCAGTGATCCACTGTCAGTCTTCATCTAACCCCTGCCTCTGGGGCAAACTGCAGTCTGAAACGGCCACAAGTCATTAACAAAGAGGTGTGGACCTGCTGCCTTTGCCAACACTGGCTGCCTCTTCACAGCCCTAGTACACTGAGGCCTTGCTTCAGGCCCTGCAGCCTGGGCGCTTGTGTGGCCAGAGCTTTCCCAGATCTGCTTTCCTTTCCCCAGCCCTGCTCTAAGTCAGGAAGCCTCTTGCTTCCCTGGCAGCCAGGTCCCTCCTGCTTCTCAGCTAGAGCAAGTCTGTCTCCATCCCTCCAGGAGCTTGTATTTATTCTCTCCTCAGCTGGGGCCTAACTGGCTAATTCCTGCCTCAGCTGCTGGCTCCATAGCTTCACTGCTCCAGCCCTCTCCCATGGCTAGGTTTTAACCTTTAAAGGGCCAGTGCGGGGCAGATGCCCCATCACAATTGCAATCAATACATCTCCAAAGTTTGACATGAATTTTCTGGCATGTTTGCCATGCGACTAAGGAGGTCAGTGTACTCCAAATTCTCATTGGCTGTGTCTAGACTGGCAAGTTTTTCTGCAAAAGCAGCCGCTTTTTCGCAAAAACTTGCCAGCTGTCTACACTGGCCGCTTGATTTTGCGCAAAAGCATTGACGTTCTACTGTCCGAAATCAGTGCTTCTTGCGCAAATGCTTTGAGGTTCCCGTTCGGGCAAAAGCCCTTTTCCGGAAATGTTTTTGTGCAAGAGGGCCAGTGTAGACAGCTAAAAACTGTTTTGCACAAAAAAGCCCCGATGGCTAAAATGGTGATCGGGGCTTTCTTGCGCAAAACCGCGTCTAGATTGGCACGGACGCTTTTCCGCAAAAAGTGCTTTTGCGGAAAAGCGTCCTTGTCAATCTAGATGCTTTTTTCCGCAAATGCTTTTAACAGAAAAAATGTTTCTGTTAAAACCATTTGCGGAAAATCTTGCCAGTCTAGATGTAGCCACTGTGTTTAACTGTTTAATACTAATGGGATCAGTTTAATATCTTTGACTGTGCCCACTAATTCCATCAAAATTAAAATAATAGGTCTGATCTGCAAAAGTGCCTAATTATTACAGATGCCAGGAAGCTGATAGGAGCTATGAAGTATGATGCCAAGTTCTCTGAAAAATACCATCCTAGGCATCTCACATTGAGGACTCAAAATTAGTGACTGCTTTTAATTGTAAGTTTTCTGGGCCTCAGTTCTTATGTGTCAAACGAACATAGTAATTCCTACTCACCCCACCTGGGCTGTGTCTAGGATGCATCCCTTTTCCGTAAAAGGGATGCAAATTAGACACATCACAATTGCAAATGAAGTGGGGATTTAAATCCCCCCCACTTCATTAGCATAAAAATGGCTGCCGCTTTTTCCGGCTCGGAGCTTTGCCGGCAAAAAGAGCCAGTCTAGACACGGATCTTTTGGAAAATAAAGCCTTTTCCAAAAGATCCCTTATCCCTCATTTTAAAGGCTCATTTTAAAGGCTTTATTTTCTGAAAGATCTGTCTAGACACAGCCCTGGAGTTTCTGGAAGATATATTAATTAATGTTTGTGACTAGTGTGCAGTAAATAAGCAATAGGGCCACATACTAAACAATGTAGGACTCATTAAGTGAGACCTATCTACTCTATGTACTGAATGATGCAGAGGTCCTCTGGGAAAATAGTATGTGAATGCTCCTTGGATTTGCAATCTTAATATTCTTTTAACACGGTTTTTGTCTGTAAATGTATACATGACAGTAAATCTTCCATCCATAGGTTATAAATGTTATATAAGTAAAGAACTACTTATGTTTTAGTAGATGCACCAAAAACCACAACATTTTAATGGATTTTTTTTCCAAAATATAGTTCAATTTTTTCATATTTTTTTAAACAAAAATTAGCCAACCTGCTGTAATTTACAGTAACTACTGCAACAGATTATTGTAAAATATACACCTGCAGGGCTATGCAGCTGTTGCCTCTGTGGTGCAAGTTATTCTGTAGGGGTATGTCTACACTACCCCGCTAGTTCAAACTAGCGGGGGTAATGTAGTCATCTGCAGTTTCAAATGAAGCCTGGGATTTGAATTTCCCGGGCTTCATTTGCATGAAGCTGGCCGGCGCCATTTTTAAATGCTGGCTAGTTCGAACCCCGTGCCGCGCGGCTACACGCGGCACGGAGTAGCTAGTTCGGATTAGGCTTCCACGAGGAGTACAGCTAGTTTGGATTAGGAAGCATAATCCGAACTAGCTACTCCGTGCCGCATGTAGCCGCGTGGCACGGGGTTCGAACTAGACAGCATTTAAAAATGGCGCCGGCCGGCTTCATGCAAATGAAGCCCGGGAAATTCAAATCCCAGGCTTCATTTGCAACTGCGGATGACTACATTACCCCCGCTAGTTTGAACTAGCGGGGTAGTGTAGACATACCCTAGGTGATGTGCTAGAGAGTGTTGGTGGCTGCTAGAGGTCTTTTAATCTAGAAGCAATCATAGATTTCTCTGAAGCTGATGGTTTTGCTAATCACTTTTCACTCAGGCTAAATGGAAGAAGTAATTAAACTCCTTTATGGTGTAAGAAAGCTGAAACAATAGAACCTGCTGCCCAAGTTGCTGAGCCACATGAGAAGAACTGAGCAAGCAGTAATGCAGGGACAATAACAGGTTTCCCTGGGACTGCTTGACAATGCAGGGTCTGGGACACACAATGATGCAGCTGTATGTATCAGAAGCAGAAAGGAATGAGAAAAACCTAGAGAACGCAGGAGACGCACTGGCAAGCATGATCCCAAGAGGAAGCAGAGATAGAGCTCCTTGGACCAGAAGAGTGGTTGGAAAACAGTCTTGAATAATGAACAAGGAAACTGCCTCCTTGTACTTGGTTCTATTTTTGTTCTGGGAAACACGATTGTCTATATTTTTGCAAATACAAGGATTGCACCAAAGGAATACCAGGCTCGTACTAACAGAAACAACTCAGCAAGGTTCACCACTCATGCCCGTGGCAACAGTAACTCTGAGTACATGTTGACTCAATAACCTACCATAATGCTAGGAGTCACTACTCCTGAGCATTAAAAGACCCCATAACATTTTTGTAGAGGAGTAGATGTGTTAATGTTGGTGTCCTTGCCAGATTCCAATAAGAAACATATTTTTAAAGCTACGTGAGGCCAATATTTAACAATGAATTTTACAGGAAATTGAATGTATAATCAACTGTCTACAAGTCAGATACATTAGGTAATGATTACCACATACACAATAATAGGTACAAAAGAAGAGAAGTGCATCCCCTAATCTAGATGGTGGTGATGTCTGGGTGAAGGTTGCAGGATGGAGAGAGAAGCAGTCCTGCTCAGGTACCTATGAATAAGATGGGTTATGTTCTGACTTTCCCAGATAGTAAAGGTCAGCACAATTTTGTATTTTGGTATCAGGAAGGAAGTCTCAACTATTCTTGCATCAGGGTTCTCTGGGACCCTGATATACTAATGGGAGCCAGGGTCATGTTCATCCCTCTCCACTTACACTATGCTGAAGTCTCTTGCTCTTTACCCCCCTACTCCTGGGCCTTCAAAATTCTATTCTCCTTACACTGATCAGGCTACGTCTACACTGGCATGATTTTCCGGAAATGCTTAAAACAGAACAGTTTTCTGTTATAAGTTTTTCCGGAAAAAGCGTGTCTACATTGGCAGGATGCTTTTCCAGAAAAGCACTTTTTCCGGAAAAGCGTCCATGCCAATGTAGACGCGCTTTTCCGCAAAAAAGCCCTGATTGTCATTTTCGCGATCGGGGCTTTTTTGCGGAAAAGAAATCTGTGCTGTCTACACTGGCCCTTTTCCGGAACAGTTTTCCAGAAAAGGACTTTTGCCCGAACGGGAGCAGCAGAGTTTTTCTGGAAAAGCACTGATGATTTTACAGTAGATCGTCAGTGCTTTTCCAGAAATTCAAGGGGCCAGTGTAGACAGCTGGCAAGTTATTCCGGAAAAGCGGCTGATTTTCCAGAATAAGTGGCCAGTGTAGACACAGCCTGAGTGTTGCCTTCCAGGTTGCTTTCCCTGAAATCCAGGACTTCCTCCCAGGTTCCCTGCCCACCTTTCCTCCCTATAACCTCGTTGCTTCCTGCAGAACCTCCCTCAGCACCTCCCATAGGGGCCCAATTTGCTCCCTGTAATTTCTCTCAAAGCTACTTCTTAACTGGACTCTCTGAAACCTTTTTCTGAGTCCCAGGTATTCAGAATGCTAGTGCCTGACCTAGTTAGTCTATCCTCCAAGGCAGGGAGGCAATTTATCACGCTACAGATGGGGTCATTCAACAGGGCAGATTGATCCAAGGCCTCTGGCTATCAAAGCTACAGGTTGTCCTAGGATAGATCCCTTGAATAAGAAATTGGATTTTATAATTTTCTGTCCTCTAGTCCATGAATGGACATAGTTGTAGGTCTTTTTCTGTGGCCAATGACTGAGTTCAACATACTACCACAATACAAATATATAATAATATACCTACACTGGCATATCACAGAAGAAGTGGTAATGGAAGATGAGGAACCAAGGAACAGAAATAAAATACTGCATCAGGCTACTTTAAGGCACACACTGAGCTCTGTGTAGAACATTTGCCCACCCAAGTGTAACATAGTAGGAGTCTAGCCAGGTTTTCTTAAAGAAAAAATAAACAAAGACAGTTGAACCTCGCTTTAGGCAGAGGTAGGAACTAATAGACTTTTACTTACAATAACCCTGTTAAACAGCATACAGAGCAGAGGAGCTGTTGGGAAAAAAAGTAACATTTTCGTGGGAATTTTTAGAAATGCTGTAGCTTTTTTTTTAAATGAGCATTTTGAGGAAATGTTTCACTAGTTTAAAAATACAATCATTTCTGAAGCGAGTAGAAACGTCTCCAAAATGGCAAGAAAATGTTCATCAGCATTTTTCAGAGTGTTACCAGATTTGCCCAATACTCTGGGGGATGCTCATTTATTAGGGTTACTCTTATGGGGCTCGGGGGAGGTTAACAATTCTGTCAGTATGCTGCTTGTGCTTACTTGTGCTCTCATATTGAGCTAAATTCTCCCTGCTGCAAATTCCCCTTCCCACTGGAGTTCTCCTGCAGGAACTAGGTTCCTCAGGATGGAGGTTCTTCCCACCTAAGCAACACAAACAGACGCTCACACCCACTAACAGAGCACGCCTGAGAGGACTGGGTAATCAGCACTCACAAGTTGACCCCTCACAAGTTGACCTCCCATAGGGGCCCAATTTGCTCCCTGTAATTTCTCTCACAGCTACTTCTTAACTGGACTCAGCAGGCTGGATTCAGCAGGCTGGGTTAACAGCAATACCACACTGCACCCTCACGAGCCTTTGGAGTCCATGAGCTGGATTAAACAGCACTTTAAGCTGCCATCCTCATAAGTCCCCAGGTTCAGCACCCCCTATCCCCACTTTCACACCACAGTCATTCACTGGTAAACCACACGATGAGCAAACCCTACAGGATTTTGGGCACTACAGGGATCTTTAGCTTGGGTACAAGAAGCATTGTTGCAAAGCAAACGGGAAAGCCAAAACACTACCCCTTGAGGAAGAGTGAGTGAAAGAGAAAGAAAGAGAGGGTATGTCTACACTGCCACCCTAGTTCGAACTAGGGTGGCTAATGTAGGCATTCGAAGTTGCAAATGATTTTTAGATTACAATTTTAATGGAAAACTTGACATTTTGAAAATTTCATCCAGCTTTAGATTACGATTTTTTTGATATTCCGGTACCTCACTGACTAAGCACATGAGTTGTCTGGGCTGAGATTTAGGTTTTCCATTCAGAATTTAGCTCCCAGGATTAACAGTAGTTAATTAGCAGAAAAAAATGAAGGACTTTTGGAAATAAATTGTCCCATGTGTATTTTTAACATGCATAGTAATAGGAATGAGCATCTATAAAGAGCAATTGTGAATGTGTCAGGATGCTAGAGTGAGGGATTGGTTTTAGGAATAACAATAAACGATTTTCCCCAAGTGTAAGCTTTATATAAGCATAAGCTCTATCCCCAACAAGAGCCCCAACAAAGAATTCAGCAGATCAATATTCTTGGCATTATAGAAAACAATCCAATACTGAGTGATATAAAAGTGCAGGTGTACAGGACGTGCTAACATGGAGATACATATGGAGATTAATGAGAATATGCTTGAATTGCAAGAGTGCTGCCATCTGGTCCATATAAATGGAATAGCAGGAAAATGAAAGAATGATGGAAAAGAGCAGCATTTCTTTCTCTTAGCTCCAGGAATATTTTAAAGTGTTACAAGATCAATAGACATCATTAACCATGGTAACAGGGCAACATTTTAAGTGTGACTGATGGAGGAAGAACAGTATTTTCTGATAGATGAATGTCTTCCAAAGATTCCAGGAGGATCTTGTGTTAAAGCCAATCCAAGGCCATAATCCATTTGAGATTGTAAACAGGAAGTGTTTGACTCATATGGATTTTGAAGGTGTCTACATTCCTAATGAAAGTGAAGATGGAAAAGGCATGTCTCTGTATTGATATCAATCTCACAAGGAAGTTAACAAAACAGAGTTTTTGTGGGGACCATAGGCTGACCATATTAATAACTTAAGTATATGCCCGTAGTAAGTTTTATAGCATTGCCAGAATGATGGTTCTACTGCATAAAATAGTGAGGTCTGAAAATGCCCTAACAATGTAATTGGTAACAAAACTGGGTAAGTGTGAGAATGCCTCTGTAGATCCACTCCCATCACATCAGAGGCATTCCACCTGTGACACCTGATTTACCAGATAGAAAGGTGTCCACATGCAGCGTGGGTGGGACTTTATGAGCCTTCCTTGCTTTGCGCAGATCTTTCTGGTGGCTTAGAAAAAGAGCTGACAGGAGCATGACAGCAACATGAAGACCCCAGTGGGGCAGGTTTAATAAATTACTATTGTATAAATATCCAGCATTGTGTCTTTGACTAACTCCTAGAACTAGAAGGAACCTTGAAAGGTCATCAAGTCCAGTCCCCTGCCTTCACAGCAGGACCAAGTACCATCCCTGACAAATTTTTGCCCCAAACAGCCTCCACAAGGATTGAACTCACAACCCTGGGTTTAACAGGCCAATGCTCAAACCACTGAGCTATCATTCCTGATTCCAGTGAAGGGACTGATAGATGGACAATTTAGACTCTTCACCAAAAACAGTGCTTATAATAAAGTAAATTTGGAGCGTACAGACTGCGAGGGAGTTCTGTGAGGTCGGTAGTCAGGGCAAGTCATTCATCTTAACATTGACCCACCTTTTTAACTGCAGAATGAGTGCTTGCTTTTTTCAGATTATTTTATATTTCTGCCCAGTGATAGATAGTTTAGGTACACTGCTGCAACCCAGGAAATATGCCAGGGCTCCAGTTGGAGTTCAACACAACAAAGCATTGTTGCTGAGTTTTGAAATTCAGAGTTCCAAAGAGGAGGGATCAAGGATTGTGGCTCGGAAAACGATATGAAAGTGTCAGTAGCCTCCAGCAGTCTTCGTCTATCTTCTTAATCCCACATCTGTTGACAAAAGCGGATTGCTCATGTTTCCAGAGAGGTAACAAACAAGAGTGCAAAGAAGGGAATTCCTACTTTGTGCCCTGGATGAAAGTGAACTGGCCAGAGGTTAGGTCATTCACTTGGACAGTTATCAACATCTCTCTGCAAAGGTAATTCACTCAGGCCAATCATTCAAAACCATGAGGGTGAAAACAGTTGCTCCTGACTCACGCTAGCAAAGTCTTCCTCATTACTTGAGGAGATGCTGATTGCTATGACCCCGGGAAGTCTTGAGAGATGGATATTAGAGGTGAAAGCCTGACCTTCTCCTGGGAAACCCCCCACTGACTTCAGGGGAACCAGGATTTCTTTCTAGATGTATTGTCACAGATTGACACATTCTATATCTGTTTAAAAGAATCCATCTGACTATGCACATCAAATTGTCCACATGCTTCTGTGTCCACTTTTACTGTAGGAACTGAGTGCCACATAAGCCTTAGGAAATTATCCTTACCATACCAGCAAAGCATCATTACCTGTACTATACAAACAGGTTGTGTCTACACTGCACCCCTTTTCCGGAAAAGGGATGCAGATGAGACAAGTCGGAATTGCAAATGAAGCGGGGGATTTAAATATCCCCCGCTTCATTTGTATAAACATGGCTGCCGCTTTTTTCCGGCTCGGGGCTTTGCCGGAGAAAAGCGCCAGTCTAGATAGGATCTTTCGGAAAATAAAGCCTTTTCCGGAAGATCCCTTATTCCTGATTTTAAGAGGAATAAGGGACCTTTCGGAAAAGGCTTTATTTTCCGAAAGATCCCCGTCTAGACTGGCACTTTTTTCCGGCAAAGCCCCGAGCCAGAAAAAAGCAGCAGCCATGTTCATGCAAATGGAGCGGGGGATATTTAAATCCCCCGCTTCATTTGCAATTCTGACTTGTCTCATCTGCATCCCTTTTTGGAAAAGGGGTGCAGTGTAGAAACAGTCACAGAGAACTGAGGCACAACCAGATTGACTTGCCCACTATCAGACAGGAATTCTGTGGCAGAGTCATATCCCAGTCTTGTGCCTTAGCCACAAGACCATTTTTTCTCTCCGGGGAGAGTTCTCTACAGTCTCTGTAAATAACTTTGCATATATGTTAGTCAGTGTTGATTGATCATGAATATCGGGTGGTATCTGGCATACAGATCTGAGCTTTAGTGGTAATAAGACAGGATGGAAGACATTGTGGAAGATACACCATCCATTCCTTAAGACATATTAAATGTGCAGCAAAAGAGAGGCAACTGGTGGAAGTCTGTCAAGAAACTAGCATTTCCAGGAGCAATGCCAGATTGCGTGTTATGAATTACTCACAGCTGCTACCAGGATGATGGATCTCCAGCTTTCCTTGGTGATTCTCGGATATCAGATGGAGGATAAGGGGATCAAAGAATTCCAAAAGGTTTATCAGATTGGAGGGAGAACTGTTCCACAATATAATTCATCCCAGTGGGGGCATTAGGTGCACTTCACATTTCACAAAGGCTGCGTCTAGACTGGCATGGAACGACCAGCAATGGCTCCAGAATTTCTGCATGCGAAAGCAGACGTTTCTGGAGTTGTGTGCCTGCCTCGCCCCTGCGCTCCAGAGAGCCACCACCCAGCTGCGGGCACCCATCCCCGTCAACAAGAGGGTCACCATCGCAGTCTGGAAGCTGGCCACCCTGGACAGCTACCGATCGGTGGCACACCAGTTCAGGATGGGCAGATCCACCGTCGGTGTCATCGTCATGGAGATAAGTCCCAGGGGGAGTGGGGAGTGGGGTAGGGGGAGGGTGCTGCACTTCATGCCCAGGGGCAGCCAAGACTCCAGGCTGGGTCACCCAGGGGGTTGGGCCGTCCCTCCCTTGCACAGGCCTGCTGGTGGGGGGGGGGGGGGTGACCGTATGGCGAGGGGGCTGAGGTGTGTGTGTGCGTAAGGACAGAGGAAATCATGGGGGGGGGCAAGTGAGCGCAAACTCACCCCTGCCTTATATGATGTGTTCCCCTGTCTTTCTCTGCACCCTTCTGCAGGTCGTCCACGCCATCAACGATGTCCTGCTCCCAAGAGTGATCCGCCTGCGTGACGTGGACGCTACGCTGACCGGCTTCGCTGCCCTCGGGTTCCCCAACTGCAGGAGAGCCCTGGATGCAACCCACTCCCAGTCCGGGCCCCAGAGCATCGAGCAGCCCATTTCATGAACAGGAAGGGGTACTGCTCGATTGTTCTTCAGGCCCTCGTGGATCACTGGAGCCACTTCCTGGACATCTATGCGGGCTGGTCTGGAAAGGCACACGACGCCCGCATCCTCCGCAGCTCCGGACTGTTTCGCAGGCTGGAGGTGGGCACCTACTTCCCCCGGTGGGAGTTGACTGTCAGGGATGTGCCTATGCCCATCTGTATCGTCGGGGACGCCGCCTACCCCCTGCTGCCCTGGCTAATGCGGCCCTACACAGGGTGGCCAGACCAGAACAGGGCCCGGTTCAACGACCGCCTCAACCGGGCCCGCAATCAAGTGGAGTGCGCCTTTGGCTGCTTAAAACCCTGCTTCCGTTGTTTGCTCACCTGTCTCGAGATGGGTGAGCAGAATGCAATATAGGTACTGGCTGCGTGCTGAATGCTCCACAACATTGTGGAGCAGAATGGGGAGGCCTTTCTCCCTGCATGGATGGCAGCCGAGGCCCAGACTTATGAACAGCCCCACACAGCTGCCATTCGCCTGGCGCACCAGGATGGGGTGCGCATCCAAGAGGCCCTGACGGGCATGTTCGCACAGGCCCCATAGTAGGGTCACCTCGGTCTCCCCATACAACTCCCTCCCATCACCTCACCTCCCAATAAACACTAACACAGTTTTGTTTTCAACAGAAAAACATGTATGTTTTTATTTACAAGGGGGGAGGGGGAGGAGACTTTGAACTGGGAGGGGGAGGAGCTACTCCTGGGAGGGGTGGCCCCTGCGACCGCTCCTGCAGGGGCGGACCTGCACATGGGGGGCAGGCTGCACGAGGAGGTGGGTAGGAGGGGCAGGGGCAGGAGCAGGGGAAGGGGCAGGAGCAGGAGGGGCAGGAGGGGCCATTGCAGGAGGGGCAGGGACAGGAGCAGGAGGGGCGAGGGGCAGTGCTAGGGGAGGGATGGCGGGGGCGTGGGGCAAGGCCATGCAATAGTGGACAGCATGGCCAATGTGGGTGGTGAGGGTGGCAATAGAATCCGCCATGCGGACGCACTGGGCCTGGAAGGCGGCCCAGGCCTGCTGGCGCCACTGCAGGTCCGCCTCCATGCGCCAAGTGATGGCTGCCTCATGCGCTCGACGGCCTGCACGTGGCCGGTGGTTGGATGGCTTGTGGTGCTGCTGCTGCCACTGCTGCTGCAGGACTTGAGGGTTCCCGGCTTGTGCTTGGTCCTGCTGCAGGGAAGAGAAGAAAGGATGGGTCAGTCAGGCAGCCCAGCCACTGTCCCCACACTCTATGCCCTCCACCCCTGAGCCCAGGTGACACCACAGTAGTGTGGCTTGGGCCCACTCGGTTACCCCTCTGCCCCCCGTGTTGTATGTTTGCATAGAGGACCGCCCCTGGAGTAGGGTCCTCCTCCATGTATTGTAATCACTGGTGTGTGTCCTGGCCCCATGGAGGGTGGGAGGGCGCTTGTGTTGTGTTCACCTATGGAACTCCCTGCCGGTGGAGGCTGTGAGGCTTTGGGCTAAGCAATGGTGTTTGTCAGGGAGTGAGATGAATCCCCACACAGTGCCTGGGAGCACTTCCCTCCCTCCCCCTCCCGTTAGCCCTCACGCACGTAGCCCAGGGACATGTGTGGCCGTAGTGGGGACTTCCCTCGGGGAGCCAGCCAAGGCAACAGGAGCAGGCGAGGGGCTCAGTGGGGGCCACGTTCACAGGGCTGTGACGCTGTGGTTTTCCCAGGAGCAGCTGGCTGTGCCTCACAGCCAGGCATGGGGCAGTGTGCCGTTCTGAGTGCTGCACCCTTGCGGAGGTGCGGGCTCTGGCCTGAGTCCCTGGGGCCCTGGCTGGTTCCAGCCGGCATCCACCCTTCCCCCTGGTCCTGCCGAATGTGTGTGAGCAGCACAGTCTGAGGCGTGCCCTGGAGCTGCCTGCCGTGGCCACATGCCGCTCGGTCACTAGGTTGCACGTGCTGCCTCCTGCCTAATGCTACACAGCGTGCAGCTCACGCGGCCTGAGTGACGTGCTCTCCCCCTCCCCCTTCTGGGTGCCTGGCTCCCCTCCCCCTCACCCTTGTGAGTGCAAAGTGTAACACTCACCGGTGGATCCTTCCTTGGCCTCTGAGGATGCGCGGGAGACATCGAGGCTGCCGGAGAGGGCCTGCAGGGTGGCAGTGCTGGCCTCATCCTCCGACACACTGCTGTCTCCTTCCCCCACATCGGTGGTCCTGGTGATGGGGGGGGGGGGGGGCATGCTGCTGTCCACCAGGACATCCGGTGCCTCTGGTGCTGGCTGGCCCAGGATTGTGTGGAGTCGTTGGTAATGGGGGCAGGTGTCGGCTCCTGCCCCCTGGCCCTTTCTGGCCCGGATGTAGCCCAGGCACAGTTCTTTTACCTTAGCCCAGACTTGCTCCAGGGTCCGGGCTGGATGACCCTGCTGGGCAAGCGCCTGGGCCATGTGGGAAAAAATGTTGGCATTGCGGCGCCGGGAGCGGGTCTTGTGCAGGGCCTCTTTCTCCTGCCAGAGGTCTAGACGGCTTCCAGCTCCCCTGGGGACCAGGATACGGCTCTTCTTTTTCTCGCCCTGGGGGCCTCCTGTGATGGGGGTGCAGGTGGCTGATCCCCACCTGGAGCTGCCATCGTGCTTGGGGGGTGTCTGCTGGATGACAGGGGCCACGTGGCAGAGCTGTGGCCAGAGGTCTGAAAATGGCTCCTGCCTTGTGACCTCAGCAGCCTGCGTCTGCTTTAAGGAGGCTCGGGTTACCAGGAAGTCCGAGAGCTGATTGTGGCTACGGAGCCTCCGAGCGTCCACAGGGGCTTTTTTCCATTTAGACTGCTTTTGCGCAAAACGTCTTAGCTGCCTGTCTACACTGGCCCTTTTGCGCAAAAGCATTTGCGCAAAAGGGCTTTTGCCCGAACGGGAACGTCAAAGCATTTGCGCAAGAAGCACTGATTTCGGACAGTAGAACGTCAGTGCTCTTGCGCAAAATCAAGTGGCCAGTGTAGACAGCTGGCAAGTTTTTGTGCAAAAGCGGCTGCTTTTGTGCAAAATCTAGCCAGTATAGACGCAGCCAAGGTGTCCAGGTTCCTTCCTGAATTTGGAAGGCGGTGACTGCCTTTACTTTTGTGTAACAAACAGTGTTGAACAGATAGTTACTGCTAAACAACTAGTTAAATAATCCCTTTGTGCAGTGTTTTGAGATTCTTAGAAGAAAGACTAACCCTGTCCAGGGAATCTCTCTGGCTTATTATGGGATACACAGTGCTGTGGGTGAAATATGTTTGCACTAGGTACAACATTTGGACATTGGCATCACATGGAGATTGACTATGCCACATTAAGAACTGAACTTTTCACAAGTCTTAAATATATTAATTGAAATGTTAATATCTGCCCTATAAAGTACAAGAGCTAAGAAAGGACTATAGGAGCAACCAACTTCAATATATTTTTTTAACATTCATGTGACTTTTCCAAATTACTGTTCTTTGAATTTTACACATTGTTATAGCAGATGGTGTATCGCAATGGAACAAACTGAGCACAACTTAGTCATAGGGAAGCAAGTAATATCTGACGATGTACAATAAATTCTGCATGCATCACCTCTTGGTTATGAATGGCTTTGTTTACTAGAATATCTGGTCTGTGTTTTTCTGTCTTTTGTATCTACTGGCTTCAATGCTGCTGGCTTCATTGATTGTACTAATTTACAACATTCCTCCATGCCACGATATTTGTGGAAGGCTTTATCAAGGGTGACAATGATGGATTTGAAGAAAAATGTTTGTGTACATTTTGTGGTGAGGTTTGGCAAAAGTTTCAATTCCAACCTTGCTGTGTCCTCCAAGAAGGCAGGAATTTCATTTAAGAGGCTCTGCAGCTGTTTGGCATAAGATATTTGGAGCTTATTATTATTAGCCATTTGTGATGTCTGGCCAATCAGATTGCTTAGTTCTCTAAACATTTTCTACTTTATTTTGTCACAGTATATGTAAGACTTTCCTCTTTCACTAGAGAAGAAGGAAGGTGAAAACATTTTTAAATTTTAATAAAATGAAATTTTTATTATTATTTCAGAGCTTGGTTATAATCGTATTTATATTTTGCAGGTGCTTCCATACATATTATAGGGTGTTTTATTTGTGATGCAGTAAGGATAGAACAGTTCCATTAAATTTAACAGTTTAATACCTGACCCCATATTGTTTGCAGGACACTATGTAATATTAACCTAGGTTCCTCTGGGCTATGTATTCATTTCTGATTTTCCATTCTGAGGTAGGGATTTTACCAAGATAGATTTTTACAAGCTGAATCTCTCTAGTCCGGCACCCTCAGGACCTGACTGGTTCTGAAACAGAAAATTTTCTGGACCATGGGAGGTCAATATTTTCTAGCAGCACTACCCACTCTTCCACTTCTACTGGGCTCTTAGAGGACATTTAGGGATAAATTAGAGTTAAATAACAGCACAGAACACTGAAAGCTAGTACTGGTGGCTGTAAACAAACTATGGGTCAAAGGAAACTTGGCCACACCCATGAAAAGTGGACATCCGACTAACTAAAATTATTCCGGAAGATGGATGTTTCCGTACCAGAGAGTTCTGGACTACAGAGGTTCAACCTGTTTTTGCAAGATTATGAGTTATGTTCACTTCCAGCATAAACTAGTATCATTCCATTGACTTCAATTGAATTTCAATTTGTTGCACTGGCAAATGATTAGGTCCAATAATCTCTGTCTTTGGGTAAATTTTAGTGCTGGACTTAGTACATACAATTCTGATAATGTAATTCTATCATGCTGTTTCTGTCATGCTGTACACCCAAGCAAAATGCTTCCCTTTGTGCTGAATATTCTACATTGGTTGTATGTGGTGGACAAATAATGTAATCTTGGAACTGAACTGAGACCTACACACATATTTTCACAAATAAACTAGGGGTACATCTACACTTGCTCCCTAGTTTGAACTAGGGATGCAAATGTAGGTGACCAAAATTGCTAATGAAGCAGGGATTTAAATATCCCGCACTTCATAGGCATGATCTCGCTGGCGTGTTACTCTGCTCAACAGCTGTTTTGAAAGTGAACGTGTGCACCGAGACACGTTAGTTTAAACCAAACCCCTTGGTTCGAACTAACATTACTCCTCAAAAAATGATTTTTCGAACCAAGAGGTTTGGTTCGAACTAACGCGTCCCAGTACTCACTTTCACTTTTGAAACAGCTGTTGAGCGGAGTAACGTGCCGGCGAGATCATGCTAATGAAACGTGGGATATTTAAATCCCCATTTCATTAGCAATTTTGGTTGCCTACATTTGCATCCCTAGTTCAAACTAGGGAGCAAGTGCAGACATACCCTAAGACAGATAATGAACTCAGGTCTCCAGAAGAGGAAAGCTAGTATCATCATAACCACTGCATTCTCTGAAGTCTTGTACCTTTTACAATGTTGATCTATGAGGAGTTAATGAAATAAGCAGAGAAGTTACTTACACAGTATGTTTCTTAGGAAGATTCTTGACTACCAGTTTCCATTTTGTGACAGTACCACCTGTAGATGATCAGATTAAAAAATGACAGTTTGGAATCTATGATTCTATCAATCTTTACCACACATATAATAAATGTTGGAAAACAGTACTTCAGCCATTACAACTAATTTTAATTCTTTGCTCTTACTTACCACCTTTCATCAAAGATCCCCCAGCGTCTGTAAATACATTACATACATTATTTAATCTTGAGAACAACCATGGGAAGTAGGTATTATTTTCCCTATTTTACAGATGGTTAAATTAAGGCATAGAGATGACAGACAACAGTATTAGGAATGCAACTCAGCCATTTTAATTCTAGTTTCTTGCCCTAACCATAACTATACATCAAATTCTTTCTCACTTATATCTGTGTGATTCAATGGGACTGCACAGAAGAATCTGAATGGTAGTGTCAGACTACCCAGTGCATTATGCTTTTGTTCAGACATGCTCGCAGATAGATTTGCTGATAAGGAACTTTTCTATCTCATTCTTCATTTTGCTCCTTGGCTTCATTTCTGGGATTTTGTGTTACCTAACATGCATGGAGAGCTGCTCCTTTCAAGATGAGTCTTGAGCAAAAAACTGCTCAGGGCCTCTATTCAATCTTCAGTGGGCTTTTTGCCAATTTTGCCAGCCCACAGGAAAAGCAGACTAAGGTGAAGGCCATGGCCAGTTTTCAGTGGCCTTCTGGGAAAACCTAAAACTACTACAAGGAAATAGCATTACTTTAAAAATAAAGTTCTGAGCCCTTTCAGCTGAGGGTCCATTGCAAATAATATATGTGTGGGACAAAGGCCCCACTGACATCAGAAAAGAAACTGAATTGACTGAATCTATTTTAAAATTAATTAGAACATTGCTTATGTTAACAATGCTAAGAGAGGCACTGGAACTACTGCCACTGGTCTGCTGTGTAATCCTGGACTTCTCTTTGTTGGAGCTTTCGGTTTCCCTCGTGATATAAAATGAGGCAATTATGATACTTTATACAGGCAGTCCCCGACTTACGCGGATCCGACTTATGTCGGATCCGCAGTTACAAACGGGGCTGCCCCGGAGCACATGGACTGCAGGACCTAGCGGTCCCGCCGCCCGTGTACTCTGGGCGAGAAAAGCTGCTCCGCATCTCCCTGGTATGCAGACCAGGAAGACGCGGAGCAAAGCCGTGGAGGGGCTCGGGCAGTGGGGCAGCCCAGGCACGCCTGGGCTGCTCTGCTGCCGGCTTCCCCGAGGCTTTGCAAAGCCGCGGGGAGGGGGGTGGGGCTCGGGCAGCGAGGAGGCCAGGCGCACCTGGGCTGCTCTGCTGCCGGCTTCCCCGAGGCTTTGCAAAGCCGCGGGGGGGCTCGGGCAGCGAGGCAGCCCAGGCGACCCTGGGCTGTCCCGCTGCCAGCTTCCCTGAGGCTTTGCAAAGCCGCGGGGGAAGCCGGCAGCGGGACAGCCCAGACGCCCCACGGCTGTCCCGCTGCCGGCGTCCTCAGAGGCTTTGCTCCCCGTCTCCCTGGTCTGCTGGTGTCCAGCAGACCAGGGAGACGGGGAGCAAAGCCGCGGAGGACCCAGGCGGCGGGACCGCGGTGCGTCTCGGTCCGCCGCCCACGTCTTCCTGGTCTGCTAGGTTGGGGGGGTGCAGCTAGTACGCCCCCCCCCCCCCAGCAGACTATGCTTTTCTCTGGACGCCTGTGGCAGAGCAGCTGGGGCGCTGCTGGTTGGTCCCGCAGCGCTGCTCTGGGCGCTACTGGAGCAACCCAGCAGCACCCCAGCTGCTCTGGTCCTGATTCGGCCACTGCTGGTCAGTTTCAGCAGCGTCTGAATCAGGACGCCTGGGGCAGAGCAGATGGGGTGCTGCTGGGTTGCTCCAGTAGCGCAGAGTAGCCCCAGCTGCTCTGCCCCAGGCGTCCTGATTTAGCCGCTGCTGAAACTGACCAGCGCTGACTACAGGAAGCCCGAGGCAGAGTTGTTCTGCCCCGGGCTTCATGAAATCAGCTGCTGATCAGTTTCAGCAGCAGCTGACTTGGGGACGCTTGGGGTTCTTAAGTTGATTCTGTATTTAAGTCAGAACTGGTGGTCAGTTTCAGCAGCGGCTGAATCTGGATGCCAGTTCCGACTTACATACAGATTCAACTTAAGAACAAACCTACAGTCCCTATCTTGTACGTAGCCCGGGGACTGCCTGTAGAGCATTTTGAAATTCACACATAACAACTGGAGATTATTATTATAATCTATTGCTATTCTTATAGTTTACCTGTTGTAATGGTACGTGAGTGTCATCCAAAGTTAAAAATAAGCAAGGAGGCTAATGGCAATCAAATATTTTTTCCTGCCAATTCCTCCATCGTAAGGGGGGCATTAATGTTGGTTTTAATTCAATATTCACCAAACACATGTACCGTGTGGTGGTTCAGGAAAGCAAAGAAGAAGAAACAAGTTTTGCATCTGGACTGGAAAGTAATGAGCTCTGTGGGCACTATTAGTTCCTACAGGAGTGAATTCCATGGGCTTAGGCCAACCCCTAAGAAAGATTGCCTCGTAAGGATAGGAACTACCCTCTCCTGTGGGCTCAGTGCCAGCTCCTGCAGCCAGCCTCACCCCCTTGCTGCCTCCCCACCAACATGGACAGCTCATTAGGCAGCAGGGAGTGGTGTGAGCGCAGCCTGGAGGACTCTGAATTAGCAGGGGGAAGCCACGCAGCCAATGGCTGAAAAAAAGTGGTGGTTTGTCTTTCAAAGTGCTGCTTCTCTCTGCCCAGCAGTGCAGCCACTCTCTGCTCCTCCAGCCCATGCTCCTACCACTCACTGCCACCCAGACTGCCTGCCTGCTGCCCTGAGGCTGCAGAGGACCCTCCCTCCCTGTCCTGCTCCAGGATTGTCAACTCTCCTAGACAGGAGAGACCAGATGCCATTGCAGAAACATCGGCAATTCCCTGCCTCCCACAGCTTCTGCCCCTGCAGTCCCTCACCCTGTGGAGCAGCTGCTACCCCCACAGGGACAGAGATGAGGGTGTTGGGCTGCATAGGGCACCAGCGTTGGTAGGGATGAACCTGTTAATAGCACTCCTAATAAGAGCAAATATTAGAACCAACACTGTGTCTTTCATTAGAGTATTTCAAAATGCTCTATAAACATTTCTGTTAATTAAACCCCACATATCTAGTGCCTGTTATATAAACAGTATTATCCCCAAGGGGGAGTAAGGAACATGCCCCCCCCCATCTCCTGTCATCCAGCCTGTGCTCTATTATTAATTTTATTTGTACACTCCTCTTAACCCTTAGCCCCATACCATCTGTGAAGGATAATAATGTGTCACTTGCTGTATTTGAAAGAAGTAACTGCCATCAGAGAATTACTCCTCACTATCCCTTCTGCATCAGCACAGGAAAGACTTTTGACTATTTAGTTCTTAGCTTCTGCACCATCCTTTCTAGTGAGTTGGAGCACAGTGCTGGATTAAGGCTTTAACTAACTAAGCTACATCTTAGGGCCTTGCAAGATGAGGGGCTTCTGAAAAAAGAAAAAACTGACTCCACTTCCAATTTTATCAACATGGGTTGATAAGTAAAAGGAGATATGGGGAAAAGAATAGTCTCAGTAAATACAGACCTTTATTTTTTCAAATATGATACAAATATACACCGCTGTATATTTCCCTACACTTTCCTTTTCCTTACACTTACCATTCACTAATTGGTCATTATCAACAGGTGGGTAGCCAAGATGGAGAAAAAAACAATAATTAAAATTAGTATTACTATGAGTAAGTCTGATATCGGTCTCCTAAGGAAGCATTTTGTTGGCCAGCTGCTACTGGTAAAATTCTGACTATGCCTTTATAACTTACTTAAATACATAAATAATCTGGCTGTCGATAAAATCAGGAAAAATATGAGGTCAGAAAAGGCAGTGCTGTGAAGCAATCCTGCCAAGCTCATACTCATGTGGGACTCGTTCTAGGAGTGACATAATGTATAGTGTCCCCCTTGGCTGTTAATTGCTGGAAGACCTCCATCTTGGCTCGCTCCTATAGTGCCTTCAATCCTGCTTTTCTCCATTTTCGTAAGTGTTTGTGTGTTCTTTCTTCTTGTGATCTGTTCATGAGGGGTGATGTGTCAGGGGGTACACAAAGAGTCATGTGCCAAATGGTGTGGAGAGGTGGGGCAAAGGTCCAGCAGCCAGCATTAGAAGCCATTCCATCCATTAGATAGTTCAGGGAAACCACCCAAAGCCCCGAGCTTTTGAGGGCCCCTCAGGGCCTAGGGTGGGGGCTTGGTGCAAGGAGTAGGGGTTAGGCCCAACCCCCCCACACACACCAACAGCAGGAAACGGATCAACCTGTCTCCAACCCACTCCACTCTGTTAGCTCCCTGCTGCATTGCTTGGGGAGGGGCTCAAACATAGGTGATTACTGGGGAAGGACACAAGGGGGCCATATGACTGCCCCCCACTTGACTCCTCCCTGTGCCACCCTTAGCCCAGGGAACAGCCATCTCTCAGAAAGTGCAAGGCCCAGGAAAACCCCCCCTTCCCCAGACCCTATCTCTTCCTGTCCCTGTCCCTCCCCCACTCCACCCCTTCCCTCAAAGTCCTGCTCCTGTCCCCTAAGTGCAGAGCCTGGGGCTGTTGCCCCAAACCAACTAACGGATGGGACAGCTCTAACGCCAGCTGCTTGCCCCCCCACTTGGTGTTTGTGCCCCCCAACATGTGACCCAAGAGCTCAGGGGAAGGAATTGGACCACCCCCACACTCAGCAGCAGGAAGCAGAGCAATCCAGCTCTCCTTGCTCTGCTCCCCCAACTCCCTGCTGCATCACTCAGGAGAGAGGGTTTGCAGGAAGGGGTGGAACTGTCATGTGTATCACCAGCAGTGGGAAGCAGAGCAATATGGCTGGGGGCCAGAGCAGAGCACGCTGGAGCCTGGTCGCCCTGCTTCCTGCTGCAACAGTCCAAGAGTGTGTGGGCAGAGCAATCCTTGGGGCTAGCACTAGGTGCCCTGTTACTCCCCTGGGCCACATTGCTCAGGGAAGGAGGTTTTGGAGAAGAGGTGGAGCAGGGGCAGGGGCAGAGCAGGGGGGGCGAAGAGATGGGGAGGGGACAGAGCAGAGATGGGAACTTGGGGAAAGGCTTGAAAAGGGACAGAAAAGTACAGAGCAAGGGCTTGGGGTAAGGGGAGGAGTGGGTGGTGGAGTAAAAAGGTGGGGCCTGGAGTGGAGAGGGGAGGGTTCCAGGACCTGCACTTTCTTAGGGATGGCCCTCCCCCAGGCTAAGGGTGGTATGGGGGTGGTGTCATGTGAGGATGTGGTCACATGGCCGGTGCCTCCCTTGTGTGCCTCCCCAAAAGCTGTGTGAACATACATACAAATATGCAGCTTTCTTTTTTTAGTTTAATGGTAACAGACTGTTCCAAAGAAAAGCCATTTTGGCAGCTGAACTATATCAACAATGAATGGCAGACAACAGTGCTGCAAGAAAAGCTGTCTGCACTAAACATTCATGTGCATTGAAAGTGACAAACTCCAGCGCTTATCCTTTTAGGACATCATCAGTGACTTTGGTCTCCAAAAATCAAAAAAGAAAATGTTTCAACTGTCAGTGTTAAAGGTAATGTGATGTGCAAACAGACATACTACATGTTGCACTGCTTCTATTAAATAAATGGGTCTTTGTAACTGTTGCTGCTTTTGAGTTGTAGATAAAAAGTTTTCAAATTTACTAATTAAGAAATTATTGACAAAATATGTTAATTTGAAACTATTGTAAAATGCAAAAAGGCGTATCACAAGACATGTGTTTTAGTTAGATTGTTATTCTATTTGTACAACTTTGCTTTTGCATATTTGCAAATACAAAGCTTTTGTGTTTATACATTCAATGTCCTTCCTGTGAAAATAATAAATTAATTTTTATGGTATAAGGCTTCTTACACTTGATTTGAGACATCATCTCCTTATTCACTGTTATTAGTTTGGTTATAACTCTTTCCATGATGAGATCAAGCTGAAATCCAGTGTCTGCTCTATACATTTATTAAAACTCATATTATTTTTTGGGTGAGAAGGAGTAGATGGGCTAGAACCAATTATCATGGCCAAACACCCTTAAACTTTGGAGAGGTTTGTATAAGGATCTAAACAGGGGTGGGCAGTAAGTGTTCCATAGGCTGGACATGATTCTTCAGAATTATCCTGGTCACCACCAGATACTGTATTTACCTTTGTATCCACAGGTACGTTGTAGCTCATGTTGGCTGTGGTTCACCGTGCCTGGCCAATGGGAGCCGCAGGAAGCAATGTACTGGTCCATGCCACTTCCCACAGCTCCTTTTGGCTGGGAACAATGATCTGTAGCCAATCTTTGCACTTGTGTCAACTCACAGTGACCAGTTAACAGATGAAATATGAGCACTTCACTGAGCCTTTGAAAACTTTGGAGTAACACATTATCCCCTCGTTTGAGGCACCGTTTATAGAATTGTCTTCCTTTTTTCCCTCCAATCCACAATACTTACCATTCCTTTTAATTTTTTTTTAACTGGGCTTTTAAATGTCTCTTATCCAAAGGAATCTGAATATCATTTTCTCCGGTTTTTTTGAAGCATTTTTCACTCCTTTCTCTGCCATTTCAGAGATCGGCTGGGGAGGCTCTGCTCCGTGCTCCTCCACATATGGAGAAAAGGCTGACATCTACGTGGAGCAGGGCCTTTTCAGCCTTTTGCTCCCAGAATTCTCTCTCTCGGGACATATACCTGGCACCTATTCTGGCATTGTTTCAGTGCCAGGCTAAGGCCACTCTTTTTACCAATGTTTTTATTGGTGCCTGAGTTTGTATGTGTGTCCCCCTCCTCCTGAGGTGTCTTAGTAGGTTATTTGTCTCCTCTTTGGGGACTTGTATTTTATTCTTATATATATATATATCCGCTGCAAATATTTTAACTAGGGAGGCAGGGTAAAATATTTTAAATAAAATAATAAAATAAACAGGAGCTGCAAGCAGCCATGCCTGTGCAGGTAAATAAAGTGCTGGCAGCCTACCACCAGCTAACTCTCTTGAATTGCTCATTGCTCACCCCTGAGCTAAACATAACCATGAGGCTAATATCACTACAATGGGCTTAATAAAACACTGCTGGTCCTGAAATTTTAGGGAAATGCAGATTGGCAGGCAAACTTTGCAGTTTGTACTTACCACTAATTACTTCACAGCATGTAGTGCAAGTGATCATTAGCTTTAATTTAAGTCAATATTAATATTAACATCTTCACATTTACATAGCACCTTTCTTCCGAAAGTGATTTACAAATCATAGGCTACCTTAGTACCAGATACACAAACACAGCTTCTTTTGATTCTGCATACTTCTGCATGACTTCACAAAGGGAATTGGGGAATTGCACCCAAATAAATAATTGCAGAATGTTGCCCAGTATATATAGAATCCACTTTATCCATTACTGAAAAGGAGCAGCTGGAAGGAATCCCCAATTAACCAGTGCACAGCAACAGCATACTACAATTTAGAACAGGAAGTGGAGAAGTAGAAGGTGTCTAATTGAAAATGCAGTTATGCAGTAGACAAACTAAGTTATGCGACGTTCTGCCACCAGGTGATTTTTGTTTGTTTGTTTGTTTGTATCAGTTTATTTTGTAAGCAGAAGCTGCATCTAAGGAGTGATTCATTCAGGAGTACAGCAACAAAGAGGGTCTACTTGTTAAATGAAAGTTTCCCCAAAATAATTGTTCCACAACTATCAAAAGGTATTCTCTAAGAAGGGCTTGTCTACACTTATGGAGGTCTAGTAAAGACCCATTAAACTGACCATTGATTGCTCTTGCATCAACTCTGGTACTCCACCAGAATGAAAAGCATAAGGGAAATCAACGGGAGAATTTCTTCCATCGACTCTCTGCAGTGGAGATCCAGCAGGGCCTCGACCCCAGCTACTTTATTCAAATAGCTGGAGTTGCATGAATTAGGTTGACTTTGACTCATTGGGTACATCTACACAGCAACATTATTTCAAAATAGCTAGTGTTATTTCGAAATAACACAGTCCGCGTCTATACAGTAAGCAGTTATTTCGGAATAATGTCGAAATACTGTCAAGTTGGAGGACTTCTTACTCTGACTTCTATAACCCTCATTGTATGAGGAGTAAGGAAGTAAGAGGAAGAGTGCTCTATTTCGAAATGAGTGCTGTGTGGATGCTCCCAATTTCAAAATAAGCTATTTTGAAATAAGCTACGCAACTGACGCAGCTCAATTTGCGCAGTTTATTTTGAATTAAGCCCTGATTTATAGATGCACCCACAGTATATATCTGCCCTAAGATACATGCAGCCAGTTTAAAAGAATTTGCAAGACTATAATAGTGCCATCCAATAACAAAGAGGGTAAATATGAACTAATCAGTCCCAACCATCTAGATGAGTTAGACGATAATTATTTTTTGAAATGTTAATTAGTAGTCCATCAGTTATAAAATCAAAATATAAGGAAGTTATGTTTCATGTTCAATAATTTAAGCTTCTACAAATGACTCAATTCTAGAAACATGAAAAACAGTGGATAAGGAGGTAGTGAGATTTACATTTTCTTTCCATTCCTTTATTGCACTGTGTTGGGATGGAGCTAAAATCCATTGTGCATACAAAATGACATTATCCTTATAGCTACTTTCTGTCAGCCAAGCCATATGGACTGTACATTTGAAGTCTGACCTCTGTTCGGGTTATATTTTTATAAAATTTAAAAAACAACGGGATCTTTTCCTTTTGTTTATCTATTCCCTTGTTCAAATAAAAGAAGTTGAAATAATATGAAACATGTCAAGTTGTGTTATCAGTTGGACCAACTTACATAGCCCGAGAACTATTCTAAGTATTTAGAGTCTTTAATTAGTATGTTTTCATAACTGGACATTTCTAATCTCCTTGGACTTTCAAGCAGATGTTTGTGAATTAAAATCATTCTATTTCAAAAGAAATCACTAGGTTTATTATAATATTTAAGGAATACATTCCTTTTGATCACAGTACTGTGACATAACTCAGACATCATTGTTTGTGCTATTCCTCTAACACCAATGAAAGATGATATCATTTTGGCACTGATCCAGCCGGTTATACTGGGCACTGGTCTATGTTACATTGTGCTTATTGAAACCATCCTGATAAACAATTTAAAGTTAGGGTGATTACACTGGAGGTTTTTAAATTAAGTTGTGCTGACAGAGAAACTACAAATTATCTGACTGATTTCAACAGTCTGGTTGAGAAAACAGTTTTTAATGATCGATTTAAAAGGAATTATCCTGTGCTACCTAGCACCTGTTCCAGAAATGACATATGAATGAGTAGGATGTTTGACGAAAACAATCATTATGGCTTTATAATCACTCTAGGAGCCAATTAGAAGCTACTGTATACATTTCAGACTAATCTGGCAAGGTCACTTCAGCTTTTACTCTGTCACCCTTCAAATTAAAACCCCTTTATTAATTAAAATAAAAACCACACAGCATATGCTTCTTTGCTCATTGTTACTGAAATTCTATCCTTTTTCTTGTGAAAACACAAATGAAGATCATTTGGAATTTCTCTGTGGATGAATATTTACTATTGCTGAATTGCCATATGGAATACTTGCTTTAGTTGCTGAAAAGCAAACATGATTTGTAACTGAAATGTCCTAAAGACTGCACTAAAAAAGAGAGAATAATTACTTGAATATCTTGATTTTTGTAGGGCTTTTGATAATGTCTCGCATGACTGTCTCATCAATAAACTAGGGAAATACAACGTAGAGGGAAATATAACCTAAAGGTGGCTGTAAAGCAGGTTGGAAAACCATTCCCAGGCAGTAGTTGTCAGAGTGGTTCACAGTGAAGCTGGAAAGCATATCAAATGGGGTCCTGCAGGGATCAGTTCTGGGTCCAATTCTGTTCAATATCTTCATCATTGATTTAGATAATGGCATAGAGACTATACTTACAAAGTCTGTGGATTATACCAAGCTGGAAATGGTTGTCACTGTTTTGGAGAATAAAATTAAAATTCAAAATGGTGTGAAGTAAATAGGATGAAATTCAATAAAGACAAATGCAAAGTACTCCTCTTAAGAAGGACAAATCAGTTGCATGCATACATGGGAAATAACTTTCTAGGAAGGATTACTGCAGAAAGGGATCAAAGGATCAGAGTGGATCACAAGCTAAATATGAGTCAACAGTATAACATAGTTGCAAAAAAAATCATTCTGATATGTATTAGCAGGAGCTGTAAGCAAGACACAAGAAGTAATTCTTCCACTCTAGTCCATGCTGATTAGCTGTAGAATTGCAATCAATTCTGAGTGCCACATTTCAGGAAAGATGTGGACAAACTGGAAAAAGTCCAGAGAAGACACACAAAAATTATTAAAAGTCTAGAAAACATGACCCATGGGTTTGTTTAGTCTGGAGAAGACTGAGAGAGGGTATGATAAGAATTTTCAAGTACTTAAATGTTGTAACAAGGAGAGAGAAAAATTGTACTCCTAATGTCTGAGGATAGGACAAAAAGCAATGCAGCAAAGGTGCTTAAAGGTTTGGATGTTAGGAAAAAAAATTCTGTCAGGGTGGTTAAGCACTGAAATAAATTGTCTAGAGAAGATGTGAAAACTCCCTCATTGGAGATGTTTAAGAACATATTAGACAAGCATCTGTCAGAAATGGTCTAGAGAATATTTAAACCTATCATAAGTTCAGGGGCCTGGACTCGATGTCCTCTTGAGGTCCATTCCAGTCCTATGCTTTTATGAATGAACAGTTTGTTAAGATGACTTCTTGGAGCTTTGCCTCTGACAAAAACAAATAACTAAAATATAAAGGTGCTCTTTGTTGATCAAAGCTATTGACATACAATATATTTTAATCCATTTATTCTAACTCCATAAAAGGATTAATATATAATATATTGCACCTATTTCTGTGTGCAGGAGTCTCAAATTTTGATGGAGAAACAGTTTATTCTGAATATTCTACAGTATTTTATGTAAAGAGAGGCATGTAATTTCAAGATACACAAAGTCCAGCCTCCATCTGAAAGCAATTTAGCACTCTTATTACAGGTTTATGCAAATATGCTTAACATGATTTCAGTGGATCTTAATCATGTGCTTCAGTTTTTTGGTGTATGTCTTCACTGGAGAGTTAGCTCAGGCAAGTCCATCCTGGGTGGAGCATCAGCACTGTAAATTCCTACCTGTGTCAGACTGTAATGAGTCATGGACAGCAACATGGCCATTGTCTGATCCAGAGGAGGAAGTGCCCTCTAAGACCCTTCGGTGGGTGGGTCCAACCTCCCCCAACCCTGCCTACAGTAGATAGAGGGTGGGATTAACAGTATAAGAGCGGAGGGCCCAGTCAGAGCCAGGCAGCCGACCAGGGCAGACACTTGGTGCCCGCTCTCACCTTGAAGGGTGCGGCCGCGCCACCCCCAGCTGGATTACTGGGTTGGGCCACCTAGACCTCTACGTACTCCCAAGCCCTGGCCTGGGCTGCCCCAGTCCTGTCCACTGCCACCTAAGGACACACCAAGCCAGCCGGGACCCTTGCCGGGCCCCGCCACTTGGGCCGACCCACCTGGACCCCTGCCAGCACCCAAACCCATGGACACCCTGCCAGCACCTCCATGCCCCGCTGTCCCACCGGAGCAGCACCAGAGTTGGGTAAACCCCCTGAGGGACTTTGGAAGTGGCCCAGGGACAGCCAACCTTGGGGCGGCTGAGGAGATGGAAGTCGGGTGGGCAGTGTGTCCACTGACCCCTTGACCGAGCCTGTGTGTAACAGCCCAGATCCCTGCCAACTCAGTGGCCACAGGGCAGCCACCATTAGGGCCCTGGGCTGGGACATGGTGGAGTAGGGAAGGCCCATGTCCCCCGCTGCCACCCTGTCCCTTGGGTGGCAGATTCTCCCAGTGGGGGTAAACCCCCTGCGCTGGTGGGCTCTCCGGAAGTGAGGAGATCCACCCCCTGCCCTGCCAGGATGTGGCCGGACTGTGTTCTGCTACCCTGCTGGTGGTAGCCATTTGTCACCCTGATTCAGGGCTGCGCCTTAGACTTTGGATTCTTGACTTGTGTGGGTGTTAACCCTTTATCTGCTTGCCCCGCCCTGGCCTAGGGCCGGGCCCTACAGATGGTCTCTCAGTTCGAGGCTTGGCCGAGACGAGCCACACGAACTAGTGGTCACCTGAGGGAGTCAGCGGGGCTGCCCGCTGATGGCGGACCCTGTACACGGACCTTGGACACAGACGCTAAGTCCACAGTGGTGATATATTAGCTGGGCTGGATTTCTATCAGGATATCCCATAGTTCTTAGTGGTGCTATAAAAGGGGCCATTCACTCTGAATTAATTTGCAGTGCACTGTGGGAGGACCTGGCTGCCCTTCCTGGGCTCCTATGCAGAAGTGCTCTACTGGTGATATCATACCACAGCTTTCCCAGAAGATTGGTGTCAGCTTCTGGACAACCAGCAGTATGGAAGAGGATTTTTTGGCTGGAATCTCTGTTCAAATGCGGTCAAAGTGCAGCAGAAATGGAGCACGCAAACTTGGGGTTAAATGGCAGATGATAGGAGCTGGAAAGAAAGTACGGCCCAGGTGAAATTCTGGGATAGGACTTAAGGACTAATGATTAGGCTGCATTTTCACTACTAAATAGGTCACCAACCTGAGTTCAAGACTGTACCTTCAGCCATGCCTGCTAGCTTAAAGCATTCTCAAGCCCATATTAGAGGTTTTTGTATGTGAACAGAAGTTAATGGACAACACGAAGGCTATAATCTGGGCTAACTCTGTACTGAAGACATACACTTGTTGAATAGAGATGTTTTCCTGATCTGAGATCTTTGCTGTTGAAAGGCTCCTTGTTGGCTTATCTGGCAACACTGCTCAGTGCTTATTCAAAAGTAGGCTCCAGATTTGATTACTTTAGGATAGAAGAGGCAGGATACCTACATATTGAGTTTAACCAGATGGGGAAATTTTACTAATAAGGCAAAACTGTAATAGCTCAGACATTTAATTACAAATAGAACAAAGAGCATTCCTATGGAAGACTTCTCCAATAGCACAAGTCCCCACTAGTATGTGGCCTCCATCACTTGTGTTACTATGTGCCAACACATTTTGACAAATATTTAAAGGTGATCTGTAAAGGATTTTCTTTTAATGTAACTTCTGCAATTTTTTCATTCTTTTTATACACAATAAAGGCCTGAATGTGTTTGTATTTATTATCAATAAAATAAAAATTTTATTTTAAAGCTGCTGGGTTTTTTACCTTAGAAATACCAAGAACATACTGTTTCATTCCCCCTGGCTTTGTTGGAGGGCAGGTGAGAGATATTGTTTATTGTGACCTAGCTGAATGGGCGAGAGAATTTAGTAAAGGCTCCTTTTCTTCAAAATGTTAATTAATATTTGATGTTAAATAGGTGTCAAGAACAGAAACAACTGTTTTAAGAAGCCTTACTCAAATTCTATACCCACTTTACGCTCAGTTTTTGCTTGTTACACTCTTGTGATGTCACCATTTCAGACACTCTCCAGTCATCAGTCTATATATATTAAAACTTTGATACGCCATCAAGAGGGAAAAAAGGGAAAAAGCCCAATTTTTAAAATGTTGCTAGTTATCATTAATAGTGTTTCCAGGGAGCTAAATGAACATGGCAGGGAGATATCAACTGTTTCTTCCTGGGAAACCAACTAGCTAAAACACTAAAATCAAGCTAGAGATCAATGCATAGGGAGTAATGAAGCAATGTTATAAGTTATGAACAGAAAGCAGAACCATAAGTGAAGCCTATGTACAAACATGTGGAAATGCCCCACTGCAAATTTCAAACAAACAATACATTTTATAAGAAACAGTCAGTTTGCTTATTTCCAGGAAATTGGCAACCACTTTGACTTGCTGAAAGATCCAAAACAACATGATTTAAGCTCTATGTTTAAAGTTAATCTAGTTAACAAAAACCAGGACTAAATTCTCCAAGATTCAAATTGTAAATTAGATGCAAATTGACAAGAAAAGTGGTGTTTTAATGAAGTACAGTATCATATACTGCAAAGAAAGTTAATGCACATAAATTGAATGCAACAGTTAACATATTTAATGTTATGAATGTTCTACACAGACAAAAACCCATTGGGCCTCATTGCCTACCCTCCAGCAGCCAGGGCTGAACACGTCAGTCATTAACAAATTATCAAAGAGATTTTTCAAAAGCACTTAGCAGATAGAGGAGTAAAAATGTCATTGAAAGTTATTGGGATTTATACTTCTGCATTTGTAGATACTTTTAAAAATCTGCCCCACTGAGAAGTGGGAAAGTGTTGCTAACTAGAAATTCTGAAATTTAAAAACACACTTCTCTAAAGTGTACAGTGCGTTAGGGCTCACCTCTGGCCAAGTAAGTGTGAGGGCACAGGGACATAAGCAGGTACATGGCACAGCAGAGAAACTTACAGGGTTCAGAAATTTGCTTCTTTCCAGAGCAGTGAGGGAACCCAGAAGGGAATTATGACTTGGTCTACAGTAGGATACACAAAGAACAAGTTAAAAATCACTTAGGAAAGTTAGATGTCAGCAAGTCACCAGGTCCTGATGAAATGCATCCCAGGATACTCAAGGAGCTGATAGAGGAGGTATCTGAGCCTTTAGCTATGATCTTTGAAAAATTATGGCAGACAGGGGAGATTCCAGAAGACTGGAAAAGGGCAAATATTGTGCCCATCTATAAAAAGGGGAATAAGAACAACCCAGGAAATTATAGACCGGTCAGTTTAACGTCTGTCCCAGGGAAGATAATGGAGCAGGTAATTAAGGAAATCGTATGCAAACACTTGGAAAGTAATAAAGTGATAGGGAATAGCCAGCATGGGTTTGTGAAGAACAAGTCATGCCAAACTAATCTAATAGCTTTCTTTGATAAGATAACGAGCCTTGTGGATAAGGGAGAAGCGGTGGATGTCATATACCTAGACTTTAGTAAGGCATTTGATACGGTCTCGCATGATATTCTTATTGATAAACTAGGCAAATATAACTTAGATAGGGCCACGATAAGGTGGGTGCATAATTGGCTGGATAACCGTAGTCAGAGAGTTGTTGTTAACGGTTCTAAATCCTGCTGGAAAGGGATAACAAGTGGAGTTCCTCAAGGGTCTGTTTTGGGACCCGTACTATTCAATATCTTCATCAATGATGTAGATATTGGGATAGAGAGTACTCTTATTAAGTTTGCAGATGATACCAAACTGGGTGGGGTTGCGACTTCTTTGGAGGATAGGGACATAATTCAAAATGACCTTAGCAAGTTAGAGAAATGGTCAGAGGTAAACAGGATGAGGTTTAATAAAGAGAAATGCAAAGTGCTCCACTTAGGAAGGAACAATCAGTTCCATACATACAAGATGGGAAGCGACTGTCTAGGAAGGAGCATGGCGGAAAGGGATCTAGGGGTCATAGTGGACCACAAGTTGAATATGAGTCAACAGTGTGATGCTGTTGCAAAAAAAGCAAATATGATTCTAGGTTGTATCAACAGGTGTGTTGTAAGCAAAACTCGTGAAGTCATTCTGCCGCTCTACTCTGCACTAGTTAGGCCTCAGCTGGAGTACTGTGTCCAGTTCTGGGCGCCACATTTCAAGAAAGATGTGGAGAAATTGGAAAGGGTACAGAGAAGAGCGACAAGAATGATTAAAGGTCTAGAGAACATGACCTATGAAGCCAGGCTTCATGAACTGGGCTTGTTTAGTTTGGAAAAAAGAAGATTAAGGGGGGACATGATAGCGGTTTTCAAATATCTAAAAGGGTGTCACAAGGAGGAAGGCGAAAATTTGTTCCTCTTGGTTTCTGAGGACAGGACAAGGAGTAATGGGCTTAAAGTGCAGCAGGGGAGGTTTAGATTGGACATTAGGAAAAAATTCCTAACTGTCAGGGTGGTCAAATTTGGAATAAATTGCCAAGGGAGGTGGTAGAATCTCCCTCTCTGGAGATATTTAAGAACAGGTTAGATAGACATCTGTCAGGGATGGTGTAGACGGAGCTTGATCCTGCCTTGAGGGCGGGGGGCTGGACTCGATGACCTCTCGAGGTCCCTTCCAGTCCTATTATTCTATGATTCTATGATTAGCACTTTTGTTGGTAAAACTTTTTTTCCAGTTTAGGTATGATAAAAACATCCAGACAGGAAGTATTTCACCAACTAAAGAGCTGGTATGGATAGGAGGAGATGCTCTCCGCCCAGACGTAGCAAGTTAGGGGTGGTTTAATTATGCCATCAGGAGACCTCTCCCCCATTGGTGTAGAGTGGACTACCCGGGCGACCTTAGCAGCACAGCTGCAGCGGTACAGCTGTGCCAGCCTAGTGTCTGTATAGATAAAGCCTATGCCTGCTTGAATTGCAATATCCTGGTTTGCTTCTGTGGTAGCACAATATTCTGCTCTTTGCTTTTCTATACTCTCCATGGTGTCCAACCAGTTCTGAAGCAGTAGCCACTATAGTGGCTTCTGATACAGCGAATTAGCCAGACTCAACCGGCCAAATAGCCAGACTCAACCAGCCAAATAGCCACATGTGGCTAGCAGTTAGAGTGTTGGACATCATAGATTTTACAGGATAAGAATGTGGTTTTTTCCCCAAAAATATGTATTCTCTTGTTTCACTTAAACAAAGATAAAGGAATAAAAGGTTAAAAGAGATAGGAATAAACATAAGGGAAGAGAGGGAGAGAAATAGGTCCATAAAAGGCTCTTATGAAAACAGTTTTGCAATGCATATGTCTGTCTCAAAATCTATTACCTGTACTCTACTGAGATCAGACCTACACTACAGAAATATGAGTTCAGTCCACCAAACACTGTTACTGTAATACATTGTATATATATATTAATGAGTCTATGTTGTCTTTGCTAGAATTCCTAATTTAGTGTTCAAAGAGAGATCTAAGCAATCTTGATAAAATGTTGAACTTAGAGTGCATTAAATATAGTAAAGCATCATTACTTGCAGATGTCTGTGTATACATTCATGTCCCTAGCAGTTTCATATTGTGGACTTTCATTGTCAGAGCTCTGTGGAATCAAATTAGACCAAGAATAATAAATTTGCCTAAGGATGCATTAATTATAAGTGAACTCACCACCTGGATCACATGCAGACGTGCACATCAAAAATCTGCAGGGGCAGAACAAACTATAGAGGGCAAAGGTTAATCAGAGAGCCAGGTGCTAGGAAGTATTTGTCATATAATGTTTAAACATCTTATAGAATGATATAATAAACATTGTATTTGCCATTGAGATGATGGTAACAAAACTAATGAAAATGATGATGAATATACATCGTGAATCAACAGTGGGCTTTGTGAATCAGCTACCATTTCAAATGCTTCACAACACAGGTGCTCCTAACAGTCACAATTAACAGCAATGCTAGCCTTGCCAATAATTAACATTGCGTTTAAATTGATGTAACAAAACCATTAAATTGGTGCAAAACCCCATGTAGGTGCTCTTAATTCAATTTAAAACTGCTTCATATTGGTATTTTACTTAACTTGATAAGGAATTGATATAGAATAGTTTTAAAATAAAATAAGAGAATCCAGACAGGCTTGTGAACCACTTTAAATTATTTTAAAATCACAAATTTAGTTAAACTGGTTGAATTTTGAAAGTAGAAAAAGCCATGGTAGTTTCAAAAAGCCAGATATGTACATTAAAAGCAAACATCCGAACTAAGCAAAACACTTCAGCACATGGTTAAAAACGTTGAGTAAAAGGGTTGAACTTAAGCATGTGTTTAAGGTGTTTTGCTGAATATGAACTTTCCTTTACTAGGCTGATGGACAAAGGAAGAAAAGTGTATGGGCCTTTCCCCCTCCATGGATAGGAACCTATCTGAGCGCTCAAGGTGGAACCATAGTAATTGGAATTTATATGAATCTTTCAGTTTATTTTATTGGGCTTTGGATCAGAATCTAGGACAGCAGATAAGTTAATGGTAGCCTGTTACCTGCACGCTCTTTAGTGAACCTACCTTTACATTTCTGTGGGCTCAAGCCATAACCCTATTAATCTAGGCACCCTATCCTTTCCCAATTCCTAAGGTTCTGGGTATAAGACACCCAATTTTACCTCTCTGTGGATTCAGGCTTTACTCCTCCAAGGACTCAAGATATAACACCCATTCTTGGTGGACTCAGGACAAACACCCATTCTTTATGGACTCAGAGGAAAACACCCATTCACAGTGAACTCAGCTCTATGGGTCTGCAGGGACTTTTTACCAGTGAAAGAGACTTACACAGTAATATCCTTAACCCCAATTTATTAACAATCACCAAAACTTAATGCACACACTAAGCATACTATGCTTAGCATTCCCAATAAAGCAGATGAACTTTTCCTGGTGGCCAGTCAAGGTCAGATAGGTCATCCAGGAACACCAGCTTCTGCATGGTGTAACTAGCAAGGCGTTGAGGTTTGGCAACTTTGGGTTGTGTCTTAAAGTTGGTTTCAAAAGAACTTCTTTTTGGGCTCCAGTTTCTACAGTGAAACTTGAATGCTACTTAGTTGCACTGTAACCAATCCCTTTACTAAAACATTAATAAGCAATATTTCTAACCAACCTTAACATATTGTAAAACAATTCTTTAACCAATGATACCCTACCACCATAGTAGATTTATACCTAGCAAAATTAGTTATGCAACAGACAGAAACAAAGAACCAGACAAAGACCATATGGATAAACAACAAAGAAGTGGGGACCATAAATATAAAATAATAAACAGGTAGGGATTTTACAGTCCCAACTGTTGATAAGTGATTTCTTGACAGACAGAATGCTATCCTCATTTTCATTAAGTATGTTAATATCTGTTTCTTTATGTGGTGATGGTGGGTACTATCAGGACAGGATCACCTTCTTAAGACCAAATCCTACATTGTTTAAATGTAATTTACATGGAATGTGAGGACATGACTTTCTGCTTCTTGGCTCATGGCTGCTGCTCTCCCAGTGTGGCAGGCAGAGAAAACCCTCAGATCTTACAATATGGCTGCAGGAAAAAGCCTCAGCCTTTCAAGCCCATGTACCACATCTGCAATTTAAAGGTTGTCTAGTCCTAAACCATTCAAAAAGTAGGCCATGAGCAGATAGGATAGTGAGTTAGAGATACGTCTGCTCAGTGGACAAATGAAGTAACACCTTTCTCCTCCCCCCACTTTCACCAGTCTGTTGTGAAGAATGCGTGAAGTGAGCAAAAAATCTACAGCATGGGGTCTGATGAACAGTGCTTCTGCTCCCTGTCACTGCACCAGCTTGGGGAGGATCTGGCCTTAAACTTTGAATGTAATGAATTCAAACCCAATGCCAAAAGAAGGGAAAATGAATTCTATTTCCCACCTTTCCACATTGTGTTCTTGTCCTATTTGCAATCAAACTGATAGCAGAAAAGTCCACTTCCTAACACTAGGTATGTGATTCTTCCATATTTACTCAATTCTTAGGTATAACAAAAAACTGAACTATATAATTAACAAAACTATTAAACAAATCGAAAGGAGAAAGCATTGTGAATGGTAAGCAGTAAGTCCAATACACGAATGTGTTATTCTAAGGTTATGTTGGTATTGATTTCAATTAAGTAATCTGCATGGAACGAGCATTTATGTGGTGAATTAAGACTACAGAATTGAGGCAAAATGTTGATATGAATACAGGGAGACACGGTGGGTGAGGTAATATCTTTTATTAATATCCTGAGACCAACACGGCTACAATTATACTGCATACAACAATTTGAATTAGTGTCAATAAAAGGGAGGATTCTTAATAAAAACACCATGAATTTGGCAGGTATGTTCTATATCATATACATTTCCTTAACACTATGCTAATTTTAAATTATCTACACTACCACTGTTGATAGTATTGCGTGAGCCCTCTAAAGTTCAATTAACCCAGCTGCATAATCAGTACAGAGACAATGGTTACCACACACAGGGTTATTTGGATTAGTGAATACCATACACCAGTAAATCATCTGCCAGATGGCATCAGAAGAAAGCCGCAACTCTCACACTTTCATTTCAACAGCAGCAAACAATGTTCTGTTTTTAAAATAAACTCTTCCAGATGAGCAAAAGATAAACTTTGTGGTGCCTTTGCTCAGTCTTCCCTTTTGACTCTAGCTTTAACAAGGGTTCTGATTGGTTACATTAATGTAAAATCCCAATTTAGACCACCATAGTACAAAGCTGTCCCTCTAGGCTGCATCAAAATTCCATGGTCCTTATTGAATACAATATTTTCACTCATCAACTTCTGTCAACAAAATCCTTAAAATTGAACACCTCCCCATTAAGCCATTTCCTGTCATTTTATGTGTTTTCCACAGCAACAGTGTTCCTGTTTTGTTGAAGCAATGACCATTTACATTTTCCCAGATGTTTTAACCCCTTTTTAAAATAATAAGTGTCCATAAGCTCACTATTTAAATAAATAAATTCAAAAGGCAAAGTAGTTTGATAGAACTTAACCTTTGTTCCAAATATGCTTACGGGGACACCACTGTTGCCTTTGTTTTGTGATTACAAAGGACAATACATCATCTCCTAGTCTGCTTCTACTGTGCCTTGGCCCCAGGCTTGGTGGGAGCCTTAATGTTACTGGAATACAATTAACAACACATGACCATGGATACATATGGAAAAAATGCAAAACTTTTCACACAAAAAAGTCTTATGTTTTTCACTGAGAAACTTTGGAATTCAACGTTTTTCTGCCAATGGGAGTTTTGAGCAACTGTACCTTCTGTTGACTTCAACTGACATTTTAGGTATTCAGCATCTCAGAAAATCAGGCTGGGTTGTCTCAAGAACCCTATTAAGTTAAATCAATTAAACCTTTGGAAATGTAGCTGTTCATCTTCAATGTATGTGCTGAAGCCCCTGTTATCCACATGCATCTCACCCTACAACAATCTCTATTCGCACACAGAGTCACTTGGGCTCCCATAGAACTACAGGATGATGGTTATAGCATTGGGCCCTTCATATGCAGGAATCACTTCACTCACCACTGACCTTCCGTCATCTCTGGCATGGATGGAGAGTAGTAGCTAACTCGAGAATTGACTCACAGAGCAACAGAAAGTTGGAGGTAATAATATTGGCAAAGGATAATCAAGTGGAGGACCCTCACTCTTACAGAAAATGCCTTCGAATCTTTAATGTCCATATAATAAAGACTTGGATTGTAAAGTCTTTTTGGAAAGGGACATGCACATTAATCTGCCCAAAACTTAATGTTTCTAACACAGAAGTGAGCAGGAGGGAACCTGGGCACATAGACTTCTAAGGAGTATAATGGCCTCATCCTACAATGCTTAGAGTCACACTTGAATGTCCACTGACTCCACTTTAAGTGAATGAGAAGTGAAATCTGGCCCAACTGCAAAATTATCAGATTTCAAAAGGGCCAGAATTTCATCCCGGGAGTTTAGTATCCCAGGCAGCAGGCAAACCTTGCAGAATTGGGCTGTATTTTAAGCCTAATGCTCACGTTTGCAGCTTTCATTGTTGCTTTAGTGTTTTTATACTATGCCAGGATGTCAGATAGACAAGGTGATTGAGGTAGTTTTTATTGGGCCAACCTCTGTAGGTGAAAGAGACAAGCTTTTGAGTTTCATAGTCAGCTCAATTTCAGCCAACTGAAGAGCTAAACATCTCTTTTGCCATTAAATTTGTCCAAGAAAAGATATTACCTCAGTACATTGCAGAATTCATGGCATGCAGGCCATCTGACCATTGTAACTGAGACTTCTAGTTACAGTAAGTCTCCTTCATTTTATCTGCAAATATTTAATAAGGAGAGGCCTGCACGGATACAAACTTTTGTATTCGCAAAAATGAGCCCTAGGTGTTTGTATCCACATCTGATCTGGATGCAGATACCCGTGGATATAAAGCAGAGATCCATGGATTTGCAGGGTTCTATTAATAAGTAAAAAATTCCAACTGGAAGGAGAGGTTTGTTAACATTATTAGACAGCTAGTGTGACAGCCTTTTTGAAGGATGATTAGAAACATCCTTTCTTCACCGCGTTGTTTAGAACATTTTGAATCAATTAAATATTCAAATATTTAAGCTCTCAAATTTGAGTCCAGTCACAACAGGTGCGAGGGCAATGATGGTAGCTGAGGTAAGAAGTCTGTAGGGAGACTTTTTTTTTTTCTGTTATGAGAAATAGCAGCTCCACTCTGAGACACATCAAAAATGATTGTTTTCTAGGCCTCCTGGATCTTTTTGCCAAATAGCCCCTTCAAGATTAGCTTGGGAAAATGTATATGAAAAGGGGAACAGGCCTTGCACACTAAAATTATATGAACAACTTTTACAAGTTGTTTATTTTCTTTATGGCCTGAGGTGAAAATAAATCAAATGTACTTAAACTGAGAACTATCCAGTTGCAAAATCCCGTCATGCCCTCACAGGATCCAGGCTTTGAAGTCTGTGATACTTTTTATAGTAGAAAACTTACATGGGCAAACTAAGCAAACATAAAAGAATGAAATGAGAGTTTAAATATTTTTTCATTGCATCATGGGAAAAACTGATCATTTAGCTCATATTAAGATGGACAATTTGTACTGGAAGACTCATGATATGTATACCTGCCTCCTAAGTGGTAGATTTTGGGACTTCATACAATGTGTGTGTCCCAAGAGATAATTACTTGGTATTTTCTTGTGTACTTTTTCTTTAATATGTAAACAGTTTGCAAATAACAAAAGCTGGTGGCAAATTAATTTGCAGATAACCATTTTGATAAGAAGGATGGTCTACTGATTAGGGTACCAGACTGCCCTTAGGAATATTGAAGTTCCGTTCTGCCAGTCTGACCTTGCGCAAATCTCTTAGGGTACATCTACACAGCAGCGTTATTTCGGAATAATTGTTATTCCAAAATAACAGTCTGCATCTACACACAAGCAGTTATTTCAACATAATGTTCAAATAATGTCCAGCTGGAGGACTACTTACTCTGACTCCTGTAACCCTCATTTTATGAGTATTAAGGGAAGTTGGAAGAAGAGTGCTCTCTCTCTCAGACTTCCTGCTGTGTAGATGGTGCCAAAATCTGAAATAACTTATTTCGACTTAAACTATACAACCGACATAGCTCAAGTTGCATAGTTTATTTTGGATTTAGGCCTGCTGTGTAGAAATACCCTTAGGAAAATTTTCAAACTTGCCTGTGCCTAGGAATTAAGGTGCAGAATTACCACTTATGTACTTTAGAAATGTTCTCCTTTAAAGTCTTATTGCCTGTTCTCTCCTCTTGAAAATGGTTTTTTTTTTTTAGCCCAATCTTTGCCTGCCTTGTCTATTCTGATTGTAAGCCACTTAGCAGAAGGCATTTGATTGTAACCTTGAGATTTTCTATGTAGATGCTTGGCACCTATCACAATATGACCCCAAACTCAGCTGAAAGCTATTATATGTATTGTAGTAATGAGATATCTGCATTTCCTGGAAAACTTTTCTACCTCTAACTTTGCAGTCCTGGACTCAACACACTGTTCTTTGGTTCTGCGCACCTCTGTTAGTCCTCAGCTTAGTTATGCTGCCCTCATTCTTAATTCAGGTGAGGGCATGTTGGAACTTTAGTCACTTGTACCAAGTTGCCCCAAACAACTATCTGAAGAAGTGGGTTGTGCCTACAAAAGCTCATGATACCATCTACATATTTTGTTAGTCTTTAACATGCTGCAAGATTATTAGTTGTTTTTTAAACTTTTCCAGTTACAGACTAACTTGGCCACTTCTCTGAAGCTTTCCATTGAAAGCTCAGGGAATTTGGAATGGGATGTGTGGAACCTTTCACCTCCAGATTGCTGATTCAAACCCAAATTCAGGCAGGAAAAACTACTTTTTGAAGTACTTTCATATAGCTTCTAGGGTCCTGATCCAGGGCTGAGGATAATTCATTTTCTGAAGGACAAAGGCTTTGGCTGACATCTGTCCAGTTGCTCACATCAAAACCAACACTCTCTCTCAGTAGTCTCCAAAGAGAAACCACAACTCAGTATCACACAGCCTGAACTAAACCGTCAACCTCATAGGCAGCAGATTAAAGTCAGCTCTAGTGCAGATGAAGGAAGCTTGCACTATTGTTTCCAAGGCACACCAATTCACCTTTGACAGGACTTTTCTTTTTCAGGTATTTTACATACACATGATAAACACGGTCTCATCTGAGCCACACAGCAAATATATCCAGAGTATTCTCACTTGCTTCCAGTTCTGAGCAGACAAAAAGATCTCCTTTCTGCAATAAGTCAAATTATCACACCCTATGGTCAGTGTTTGATAATTACAGCATCTTACCTTCACTCAGCTTTACCTTTGCTTTTCCTGAGGTTGCTCTGGCATATGCTAGTAATTTCACCTGGAACACTATACAGATTCTGCTCTTTATGCAACTTCACCGCCCAAATTATTCTCACATGAACTGCAGGTATGTATAGAAAGATGATCAATTATTTGAACATGGCACTTTTCTTTGCAAGCTATGCCCCAATACACATCCATGACTTTCTTATAACATGCACACAGTTGTGGATGGGAGTTGCAATGGAAAAGCAGATCTCAGATAATAAATTTGAGTCCTATTTACTTTACCTTTAGTTCTAAAGTATCTTCTGGCCTGTAACAATTTGAGAGAATCTATCTTGTTTTTTTTAAAAGATTGTGCCCTATGCAGTTGGTCAAAACTTCCCCTTGCCCGAGCACTATGCTGCCTGGTAGCTGGCTGATGCTTTTCACTCCAACCCGGCTTGCATTTCAATGGTATTTCATATAGTCATTTGGGGATTGTTTTACATGAAAGACTCAGGATAAATGTAAAACAGTACTTCACAGGTTGAATACTTGTTTATTCTCTAATCATATCCATCCTCTCTAGGGGATGGTTCTCAGTATTATTTATAAAAAAGCATTTTTGTGTCATAGGGAGAGGTGTCAGATGGACCATATATGACCTCCCCTGGTCTGGCAAAATCCCTCATGCAGGATTGTCAGGTCCCAAGGGTGGTGAACCAGAGAGGTCCACCCTGTAGTAATCAAGACCCCAGAGTACTTCCAATTAATGGTAACATTATTTTTTAAAGAAATATAAAGGTAGTGTTAAATATAATTACTTAAAAAACTAACAAATCATAATTAACAAGAAACAGTTACTGAATTTATTATAAACAATGAAGGAGTCATTTTCATGTAATTTTCCTAGATTTATTTCTGGCTTACTTTAATTCTATCATCTCTTTATAGTAGACTCTCCAAACCTCTGTAGGATAGCTGCCAATGCTATTTTTGTCAACTTTGTGTAAAAGTTTATTGATCACATTTTTACAGTTTATACACTAGTAGGGCTAAGAAAATGAGCATTTACACAGAAGCTACCAGGAAGACCTGTTGGCCATATTACATTGAGCCTAATGCATTGAGGCTTATGGACCTGATCTATATCTGCAAAAGAACAGGTTTGGCTCAAATGAAAGAGAACCTGCTTGACAAGTTGATATATCAAATAAATGGAAGACAGATCACCGTGAAAAATATCTGACTTATGAGTTGTAATATGGCTTGATATAGTTCCTGTTCAAGGTAGCCAATATCATGTAGTTGTGGAAAGTCTTTGTTCTATGAAACATTTGTGAGAAGCTTAGAAGATTACAGTGGAAAAGAGCTCAAGTCCCTGGTGGAATTATCCATGCTAAAATTGCATGAATTGTTCACTAACCCTTTTGGAAAGATTTACGAAACCTACAAGAAAAACAGCAAACAGCCATGTATTTCATGTACAATACAGTTCAATTTTATGTTTGACATCACAGTGGAAGACAAGCATATACATTCCATAGCAAAGAACTTATTTGTAGAACAAGTAGCTTTCCAAAGCAATTTAATGATAAAAAAAATAAACCAACAGTCTGCCTCTGTATTTTTTCCAATATAGGTTTAAGAGAGCTGTACAAATTACTCGAGCAACTTTTCAAATCTATGAACAAAGTAAATTTGTGTTTCACACCACTGAAAGGGGAGATACCACTGCAGAAAATGTCATGATGGCAAAGTATGTTATATTCATTCTTTTCAGTAAGCCTTTCCCCACCCCCCAAGCATTTATTTTAATAATCCAACCATCACTTCACTGATATCCCACAGTTTTCTTGCAACAGACTCATCCATGGCTTTAGGCAGCAATTCCTCCTCTTTGCAATCCCCAAAATACTTGCCTGATACACCCTCTACTTCTGCAGAAGAGGCCAAATAAATAGAAGTCTGGGCTCCTTCCAATGGGGTTTTGAAGAAAGCCCATGACACCAAATTAAAGAGGGGTTTTGCCAGCAAAGGAATATTTATATATCTGCCTAGATTGGTTCGGACAATACCAGGATGAAGCACATTCACAGTGACACCTGTGCCTTCCAATCGGCGAGCTAGCTCCCTTGTAAATAGTATGTTTGCCAGTTTACTCCGACTGTAGCCAAAACTTTTATTGTAACTTATTTCACTGTTCAAGTCTTCAAAGTTGATCTCTCCATATTTGTAAAGTTTGGAAGAAACTACCACAATCCTGCTTGGGGCAGAACTTTTGAGAAGACCAAGGAGGAGGTTAGTGAGCAAGAAGTGACCCAAGTGGTTGACACCAAACTGCATCTCGAAACCATCCTCTGTCTTCATGTATGGACACTGGAATATCCCCGCATTATTGATGAGCACATCCAGCCTCGGCTCTTCCTTTAAATAGCAAAAATAATCAGATTTATAAAGACAACAACCTGTTAAGATTAATTGTATTAATTGACCTTTATTAGAAAAACGGTTCATCCTCTAAAATGGGATTTTAAGATTATTATTTTTAAATATCTTGAAAGAGTGTGTTTTGGTAGTTGTCAGGAAAAGGAATATCAAATCACATAGAATGTGGGGGGCCTGTGTTACTCTGAGAACAGATAAAATAAACATTTTTTAAGCATAGCATTTTTTAAAATGGAAATCACTGAAGTTATTCTTATAATACCAGTTTCTTTCCACATCAATAAAATAAATTAGGATGTGACATTTGAAACAAGCTGACTGGATAGCATTAAGAAGCCTAAAATACACTGCCTAGCACAATAGGCTCCATGACTGGGACAACGAACTAAAAGATAATCTAGGTCTTTGAGGCAGGGACTTGGAGTTAAACACCTCCAAAATGTTTTAAATCCCTCATCTGATTACAGAAAAATTATCTTTACAACTAATTTTGAAAACATTGCTATTAAATGATTTCAAACAATGATACCAATTTGAAATTTGACTCAACTATGTTGGATGAAGGTATTATGTTGTGCCAATGAACAATAATCAGAAAGTAAAACAGGTAACAGACAGCTAAGGTCCAAATCCATATGTTCTGAACCCGGTATAGTCTGTGCACACAAAACAACAATAGGATTAGGAGTTTCAAATGTGCTTCCACTGTGATAAATTATTTCAATCATGTGAAAATGTTCCAATCTGAATGCTCAGTTTATAAGCAAAGAATTCCCCCTTCCCCCCATTTTTCTACCTATCCTGCATCTTTAACATAGGATCTGGAAATCAAGCTGAACTCTTTTTTTCCTTACCAACCACCAGTAAGAAGTTTTCTGCTGGCCAGATTCTATCCTTATTTATACCTTTGAAATGTAATAGTCCCCACATTCTGTCAGTGGCACAAGAATAACAAAGCAGAATCTGATCCTGCATTTGGAATTTAGTAAATAATTAAATCTAGCCGAGGCTTGATCCTACAAATCATTAAGTCCCCTTAACTGCTACTAATTTCAGTTGGAGCTGAGGATGCTCAGTATCTCACAGGATTGGGTTCCTCATGTGTGAGGCAGAAATAATCCAACAGTCTTTCCCCTAGCTTCATAGTGAAATGTATCACTGAAGCAAGCATATTACTTTGCAAACACAATGCAGAGATTCTCTTTGTACAGTAAGATTAAAAAGCAAAAAGAAAATTTCAAATTAGAATTCTAGTATCTGAACACCCATAATGTAAGTTAGGCTGTGGGAGTGCCAGCTGTGCATCATCCTATCAATCTATGAACCTCCTTTATCTTATAGACAGTTTCAACAAGGAGTCAATTTCAGAAAAGGAGAGGAATAATATAAGTGCATACATACTACAGTCCTTTAGAAGTATTTCTAAAACTGGTCATTTCAATCATTTTAGCCATTTTGAAAATATTCTAATATGGACGATACCACTAGAAATAAAGGTGGTACTCCCCAGTGCTTCCTAGGGCTCTAAGTTGAGGTAGCACATCCACATTAAAGGGCCTGCCCTGGACTAATTTCGAGGCTTCCCCATAGCGGAGACGAGCTATTTCAAAATAGTTTATTTCAAAATAATTTCCTAGTGTAAACATGCACTGAGAGGCCTACAATTGTAGACTTTTTGACCATTCCTTCTCATTTGGTATTTCTTTCACTGTTAAATTCAGTTTGACAACTGTTTCAGCATTGTAGTTAGTTACCCAAGTGTGTGGTGATCCTATTGATTTTCAAGGAACATTTAGCCTTTTTCCTCTAAAATATAAGCCTTTCTGTCATGATTTCTTCCAGGGAATCTTGGATTAGTGTTCAGACTTAAAATAGTGCTATGCTTTTCTGTCTAGACACATGGGTGAGACATCTTTAAAATACCCCATAAATAGATTTATAACTGTCCTTTAAGTATATAGTTACAACACAGTAAAATGTTCACAAAAATATTCCAATCCAGCTTTTCATTTAAAGTAAAAAACAAGTGCCTCAAACAGTGTCCTATGGCTCAGAAACTGACTGAATAGTGGATTTTTGCATCAAAATTATTCAGTTTGAGGTGACCCAGGAGAAATTTGATAATTTTGACTGGATTTTCTTTATTGTTCTTCAAGTTAGAAAGTAGTAAGAACTATCACATCTTGAAGTGAATCTGGCATGTCATGTTGACATTCATGCTTAGATCTCATCTTTATTTAAGCCAAGATTATTCACTTTTTGTCCATATTAACAAGTATCAAGAAGAGAAGGAGGTTGTTAAGCCTCCCAGTTCTCCAGCATCAGAGAAGCCATCCCCTGCTCCTAAGACTGGATAGTAAAATCCTAAAAGTGACAACTGGGACCTGATTAATTTCCTTCTAGTTTTCTTGCTTACATGTATGTTACGCCTCACTTCCAAGTGCATGGACATGCCCTGTGAATTGTGCCCAGAAATCTGGCGGCCAAAAAAACCAAAACATCTCCCCCCCCCCCGCAACCCTCTTGGCCCTATCTATGTGAAAGGGTACAGGATACAGTTCCTTTCTGGTACCTCACAATCACTATTGTCCTGCAAACATGTAAGAACAGAAATGACACCAGCCTCCAAGCAAATTACATTATAGGATCAAAAGGATGAATCAGTGGTCACCAATCAGTAGACCAGGATCTACTGCTAGATCCTGGAGCCTCTTACAGGTGATCCTGACAAGTTTGGCCAAGAGGTTATCATCAAAAGCTGGCACTTCAGTTGCCCCTACCCTCACTGCTGTGCATCTCCTGCCCTTTGTCTTGGAGCTGTCTTCCCCCGGCCCCCATGCTTGCTGGGCAGGGTAGGGCAGGAAAGGAAGAGGAACGGGTGTTGATGTCAGGCTGCCCACTCTCCCACCCTGTATTCTATCACCACAGAACAGAGGGGGTCACAACAGGCCTTGGGATGAAGGGAGTTTGTCGGCTGCTTTTCAGAGTGGTGCAGGGCCAGGGCAGGGGTGAGCCTGCTTTAGCCCCACTGCACCAGCTATGGAAAGCAGTGTCTAATGAAGGCTGCATCCTGAACCCTTGCTTCAGTGATGAACCCCCCTCCTGCACCCCAAGTCCCTGCCCTAACCCTGAGCTCCCCCTAAACCCAAACTCCCTTACACAGCCTGTACCCTGAACCCCCTTGTACATCCCAATTCCCTGCCCCAAGCTCAGCTCAGAGCAACTCCAAATCTCTTAACGCAAGACCAGAGCCTGCACCCCAACCCACTGCCCCTGCCTGGGGGAAATGAGGAAGGAAGAGAGGATGGGAATGAGCAGGAGTGGAGCCTTGGAGAAGAGGTGGGAAGGGAGGTGGTGCAAGTTGCAGGCAGATCTTGGATTGCACTTAAATTCAAAAGGCTGAAAAAGGTTGGAGACCACTACATTACATTATTAATGTGAAATTAGGTTGAAACATCAAGTGTTAAGATGTTTCATGGGTTTAAGAAAGTTATATAAAAATATTTACTAGTTTTACAGGAAGGCAGTTCCAGCATTTGCTTATTTTCAACCATTATGTACAATCTCCTGCAACATACATCATTTCCTCTATTTTGTAATACAGTAAAATTCCAGTGGTCCGGCATCCAATGGTCTGGCAGGCACCACCTGGAACCTGGAAGTGCTCCAGGCAGCCGGACAATTGGAGCTGCTCTGCCCCCGGCTTCCCCTATTCAGCCGCTACTGAAACTGACCAGCAGCTGACTCGGGGAAGCCGGGGGCAGAGCAGCTGGGGTGCTGCCAGGTTGGTCCCTTAGCGCAGTGGTCCCCAACCTTTTGGGGCTGCCGGGCGCCTGGGGGCGGGGCCGCTCACACGCTGTGCATATGGGGGCAGGGCCACTCACAGGCCAGGTGACTGGGGGCGGGGTCAAGCATGCGCCGCACGCCCGAGGCCGGCAGCGGCATGTGCTGCGATCCGAGGCAGGGGCTGCCCAGGTTTCATGCGGCCGGGGCTGGTGCGGGCACGCGCAGCGCCCCCAGGGCCAGGGCCAGCAAGGGCACGTGCGGCGCACCCGGGGGCAGGGCCAGGGCCGGCAAGGGCACGCGCGGTGCACCTGGGGGCAGGGCCAGGGCCGGCAAGGGCACGCGCGGCGCACCTGGGGGCAGGGGCAGGGCCAGGGCCGGCCATGCACCCGAGGCTGGCAACTGCCGCATGCCCGGGGGCAGGGCCAGCCCAGATTGCTCCGCGGGCGCACGTAAAGGGCCCAGCGGGCGCCATGGCACCCGTGGGCACTGGGTTGGGGACCACGGCCTTAGCGCCAAGGGGCAGTGCTAGGGGACCAACCTGGCAGCACTCCAGCTGCTCTGCACCGGGCTTCCCGGAGTCAGCCGCTGGTCAGTTTCAGCAGCGGCTGACTTGGGGACGCCTTGGGCAGAGTAGCTGGGGTGCTGCTGGGTTGGTCCCCTAGCGCCGAGGGGTGCATCCCTCCACTCCACCCAGACCCCTCATAGCCCCCTCCTTTCCAATAGTCTGGCATATCTGATAATCCGGCACCCCCTGGGTTCTAAAGGTGCCAGATTATCAGAAGTTTACTGTATCTCTAAAACAATGTAGCCTGTATCTACAAGATGCCTAGTGAAACCGTCGGTTAACTTGCTCATGCCCTTCCACAAAGTCTCTTAGTAAACCCTGCATGACCCTAACGAGCCCCTCACAAACGAGGATCCAGGACAGGCCTGACAAAGTCAAAGTGATCAGAGACACAGTACACTCTTGATATTACCCCTCTGTAGCCAAGCTTAAAAGCCGGCTTCTCCCACCACTGGCTTCCTGATGCTGCCTGTCCCTTTGCCCCCAACTGCTGCTGAAGCAGCCTCCATCCATAGGCAGCCCAGGCCACTGTGAATAGAGGCTGCTTCATGGTAGCCTCCCCCTCCCCTCATCCCACCAGCCTGTCTGTGAGAAGCTACCACTCCCCCGCTGCCTCCACCACCGCCATGGACAAGGGCTGCTGCCACCTGCCTCTGTATCAGAGGCAGCAGCATGCGATGGCAGGCAGCTCACCTGCAAGTAAGAGTTTGTTTTTAAATTGGCTCCCCTCAGGAACCAGCTCCCAGCCTGCATCCTGTGCTGCTGCCTTTGATACAGAAGCAGCAACACAGGGTAGCAGGGAGCTCTCTGGGAGCAGGGCCAGGAGAGCACTGGCTGCCACCCCCAGGGACTACAGAATAGTTGACTAACAACTAAGATTCCATGTGGTTAGTTGACTACCTTAGTACCTGCTATCTAACATCCCTAGTGCATCCTCTTGCAAAGATTCCCTGCATCCAGGTGTTGACTCACCCTATCTCCAGGTAGCTGGGTATCCTCCCCATCCCTGACTATCACCAAGGTTCTCTGCCCTTAGACCAGCGGTTCCCAACCTTTTCCTGATGGGGACTCATTTTGACAATTCAGGAAGACTTGGTGACCCACGGCAATTCAAAAAAATGTGTGAATGGCTTCTGAAGAGCCACCTGGAGACCCTTTTGAAATGTAAGGTGACCCATATTTGGGTCTGGACTCATGCGTTGGTCTAAGGCAGGGTTTCCCAACCTATCTTCACTAAGGCCCTGTATAACCCAAAGCAACTTCTCTCTCTCCTGAGCACAACCCTCTCCTCCTTCACCCTTTCCTCCCCCTTCACTTTCCTCAGCACCCCCCCCCCCCCCAGGTCTGCCCTTAGCTCTTCTCAGCGCCCCACTCTCCCCCAGCCCGCCCTCACCCCTCCTTTCTTCAGCCCCCATTGCCGCCGCCTAACTTCTCCCCAATACCCCCCCCCCCGCCCCCCGTACCTGCAGCACCCTCTGGCAGAAGCGGCGCACGGAGCGCAGCGAGGCCAGGTCCAGCTCCCTGACCACCAGCTCCCCGCCCTCCGCCTGGGCGCCCAGCTCGGCGCGGATCTCGCGGGCCGCCTGCTCGGCGCGGCCGTGGTCCCGGCACGCCATGATCACGCGAGCCTGCCTGCGCAGCAGCTCGGCCGCCGTGGCCCGGCCCAGCCCGCTGTTCGCGCCCGTCACGATCACCGTCTTGCCCCGCATCAGCGCTGCGGCCGCGCTGCGCGAAGCCCGGCCGGCCCCGGACAAGTAGCGACGAGCGACAAGCAGCAGCCCCCCGCCCAGCGCCGCGGCCAGCAGCACGGCGGCGGCCATAGCCCAGCTAGCGGGGCCGGCCGGGAGCAGCGGCCAAGCGACACTCGCCCCCGCTGTTCTTCTTGGGCGCAGGCGCCGCCCACTAGCTCTGCGCTGGGGCGGAGAGGTTCTATGTTGATTGGCCAGCGCGTTCTCCTACGCGCTGCATTCTGGGACTTGTAGTTTCCCAGACGTCGAACGAGGCCTGGACCGAGGGCTTGTCTTAGCTACGCGAAAGACGCTGCGGCGATTGAGCCATTGGCGGTTGATTTATTGTGTCTGCATAGTCGTGACAGATCGACCTCCGAGTGCTCTCTTGCCCGCTCGGGTTCTTCCCTAGGAGGAGAAGAGTAGGCGGGGTGGACGGGAGAGCTGACCGGGAGCCCCCAGGGAGCGCTGGTTTCCCTTAGACCAGTCGCTTTCACGCTCCCCCCGTGACCCAGTCGAAGAAAATGGCCGATGCCTGTGACACAGCCCTGAGGCAGCCAAGTTGCGGGTCTGAGGCCTAGGCAGAGGGGCGCAAGCGGCTCCGCGCGCGGCTCTCACACAGGCACTGTCATCAGTTCCCATTGGCCGGTTCCCAGCCAATGGGAGCGTGGAGCCGTGCTGGGGGGGGGGGGAGGGCAGGCTGTAGAGTCGCGCTGTAGGACCCGCTGCTGGCCACTTCCCAGCCTGCAGTGCGGTGTGTGGTGCCAGAACAGGCAGGAAGCCTGTCTTCACAATCCTGGCTAGTCACCTGCTCGCTGGACAGCAAAGCCACCCAGACCCAGCACTGGGTTGTGACCCCTACTTTGAAAATCACAGGCTTAGATTAATGGGGTTGACTAAGCCTAAGAGCTCCTGCATGAGTCCTTGCGCTGGGTATACAGTGATGTCCTGCCACAACAGTACTAGCTGTGTTGGGTGCTATGCAGAGAGCTGGATTAAGAAAGGGGCTTCAGGGACTGTGCAGCCCCGGGCTAAGGTGACTCCCACAAAAAGATCTCCAACTGCCAAAAGTGCTGATCTTATTGCAGGGCTTCCTTAGCCCAGTCTCTGGGCCACCGTCTTTAAAAACCCTGAATTTTGGCCCTTCCTGGCCAAGGGAGAGGAGCCTCAACATGCTGCTGTACCTCCCTACACCTGTGATGGCCTGAAGCTGCGAGCCCCGAGAAGGTTAGGCTATGTCTACACTTGCAAGTTTCGGCGATTAAAGTGCTGTCTACAGGCAGAAGTTGCCAAAACTGGATACTTGCCAACTCATGGCCTCATCTGTAGTTCCCTCGATAGAAAAAGTAAAGCATTGTGGGTATGCATCCCACAGTTCCTTGGGTCATCTTCACTCACTAAGTCCTATAGGAAAGTGCAAAGGTAACACTAGGCATGATAGTAATGTGAAATATGTCCTATCAGCCATCTCTTTTCTTCTCTGGGTTTGTGTTTTACATTCCTGCCAACTTGAGCAACTGTAGACAGAAAACATGGATCCCAGCTTTCTGGCCCTTATTTAGCTTTGGGAGACTCATTGGATATACTCATTGGATATTGATATATTCATTGGATCGTCATTTTTGGGCTAGGGAAACTAGCTCCGAGTGGTGAGATGGCATTGTCATGCAGGTTTGGGATGAAGAGCAGAGACTAAAGAACTTTTGGCTGCGTAAAACAACCTTCCTGGAGTTGTATGCTGAGCTGGCTCCTGAACTGAAGCGCAAGGATACCCGAATGAGAGCTGCTCTCTTGGTAGAGAAGCATGTGGTCATTGTTTGTGGAAGCTGGTCATTCCAGGTTGCTACCATTCAGTTGCAAATCAAGGCAGTATTACTGCAAGTATGCATGACAATAAATCTAATTTTGATTTATCTCCAGGATGGTGACTCTAGGAAATGTGGATGACATAGTGGCTGGCTTTGCTGGGTTAAATGAGGCAGCCAGGCTGGAGGGGCTCCCCTCCCTCCAGCAGACAGGGGTTGCGTTAGCCAGGCTGGAGCTTCCCTGCCCGCAGCAGGGCTGGGCCTGTCGTCAACGGGGCTGTCCTGGCCGGGCTGGAGCACCCCTGCCTGCAGTGGGCCCAGGCTGGGCCTGGTGTGTTCCAGCCCCCAGGAACAGCCCCCAGCAGATAACTAACCAATACGTCTCACCCATTAAGCTTAACCATTCACATTCTTAGAGTTAACTAAGGGTACGTCTAGACTACATGCCTCTGTCGGCAGAGGCATGTAGATTAGGCTACCAGACATAGTAAAATGAAGCGGCGATTTAAATAATCGCCGCTTCATTTAAATTTACATGGCTGCCGCGCTGAGCCGACAAACAGCTGATCAGCTATTTGTCGGCTCAGCACGATAGTCTGGACGCGCGGGTGTCGACATCAAAGGTATTTGTCGACCACCCAGGTATGCCTCCTGGAATGAGGTATACCTGGGTGGTCGACAAATACCTTTGATGTCGCCACCCGCGCGTCCAGGCTATCGCGCTGAGCCGACAAACAGCTGATCAGCTGTTTGTCGGCTCAGCGCAGCAGCCATGTAAATTTAAATGAAGCGACGATTATTTAAATCGCCGCTTCATTTTACTATGTCTGGTAACCTAATCTACATGCCTCTGTCGTCAGAGGCATGTAGTCTAGATGTACCCTGAGATTGTTATTGTATTGGTGTGTCTTTTATTTGCCACACCACTTTATCCTAATGACTATAATTATTATTGTCTTGAAACAAAATACAGGACTATGTAGCACTTTAAAGACTAACAAAATGGTTTATTAGATGATGAGCTTATGTGGGCCAGACCCACTTCCTCAGATCAAATAGTGGAAGTGGGTCTGATCTGAGGAAGTGGGTCTGGCCCACGAAAGCTCATCATCTAATAAACCATCTTGTTAGTCTTTAAAGTGCTACATAGTCCTGTATTTTGTTTCAGCTACAACAGACTAATACAGCTACATTTCTATCACTATTATTGCTTTGTTTTTATCAGCTGCACCGTTTCATTCTTTCGCTGTGAACTCTTATTAAATCCATCTCTACTCTTTTATTGTAAGTGTTCACTTCTAAATAAATATTATTTTTGTTTTAAAAGATGTACTGCTTGCTTGTCTATTCTTGATCAGAAGGCTGTATCCATGTACTTGCAAAGGTCAGCAAGTTAGCAATTCCTTTGAGGGTAAACCACAATCTTGGTTACTGCTTTAGCTAAATTAAGAATTAAGGTGTCTTTTCAGGCAATATCACTTCTATACTTAAATTGGATCAAAATCTTCCATAACATGGGGATGTTGTGGAATCTCTATCACTAGAGGTTTTTAAGAACAGGTTAGACAAACAGCTGTCAGGAATGGTCTAGTTATTACTTAGTTCTGCCTTGAGTGCAGGGGATTTGACTAGGTAAGATCCCTTCTAATCCTACACTTCTATGATTTTATGAAAATGGCAAAATACTGTCTAGGCAGTAATATTGCAGAACAGGATCTGAGAGTTATAGTGGATCACAAATTAATATAGCTAACAATGTGATGCAGTTGCAAATAGGGTTACCAGGTGTCTGGTTTTGAACTGGACAGTCCAAATGAGTTTTCTGTTCGGGAAACAAATTGAGAAAGTATAAATGTCTGGTATTTTATAAATAAGATGTAATGTCGATTGTGATGTAATGTTGTGTGTGTCTGGTATTTTTGTTGAAACCATCTGCAATCCTAGTTGCAAAAAAGACTGATATTCTGGGTTATATGAACAAAAGTCATTTCTAAGACATGGGAGATAACTCCCACTGTACTCAACACTTATAAGGCCTCAGCTGGAGTATGGTGTCTAGGTGTGGGCACCCCACTTTACTCAGACAAATTGGAGAGTGTCAAGAGGTAAGCAACAAAAAATGATAAAAGGTTGAGAAAATTCCACTTACAAGGAAATTTAAAAAAAAACCTGGGCATGTTTAGCCTTGGGAAAAAAAAGATTGCAGGGGGAATTGATAATAGTCTTCGATACATTAAGGGTTGTTTCATAGTCAAGAGGGTAACGATCAGTTGTCTATGTCCACAGAAGGTAGGACAAATAATAATATGTTTAATCAGTTAGAAAGTTTTTCATTTTATCTAACATAAATCTCTCTAACTAAAACAATGGTTAAGCATTGAAAGATGCTTCTAAAGGAAGTTGTGGAATCCCCATCACTGGAAGTTTTCAAGAACATGTTATACTAGTTTGATCAGGAATGGTCTAGCAAAGGGGCTGGACTAAGTGATCTTCTGAGGTTATTTCTAATCCAGGGGTGGGCAATAATTTTTGATGGGGGGCCACTTCCAAGATTTTGGAAAGTGGTCGAGAGCCACACTCTTCCACGGTATTAATGGAGGAGGTGTGTGGTTTGGGATGGAGGTTGAGTGCAGAAGGGAGCGTGGGGTAAAGGATTGGGGTGCGGGAGGGAGAATGGTGTCTGTAAGGGAGTTTGGGTGAAGGAAATAGTTGTGACCTAGGGCAGGGAACTGTAGTGCAGGGTTTTAGGATGTGACCTAAGGTAGGAGGGGACTGTGATCTCAGGCAGGAGATTGGGATGCCAGATCAGGGAAGGGATATGGGTGCATGGGGAGTAGCGGGGCAGGAGTATGGGGCAGAGGAAGGGAGGAGTTGAGGTGCCAGAGGCAGGTTCTCACCAGGAAACTTACCAGCCTGCCTGCTTGCCTGCAGAGCTAACAGCTTCCAGAGCTTAAAATGTTTCTACCTGCTTGGCTATGTGCTTGAGTGAGTGAACAGGAAGGTTGTGCTTTGTGGCTGCCAGTTATTCAAACAGGCAGCTACCATTGGCCAGGGTCTGTCCAGAAACTGGCCAACGGGATTGTGCTGGGGGTGGGAGCAGCTTCTGAATCGTCCCCCCTCCCCTCCCAACTAAAAGAGAAAGCACCCTGCAGCTGCGTTACTGAGCTGTGTGCAGGGCTGCGGGGCAAGCAGGGGAACCTGCCTGGGGTTCCCCACTGCCTCCGCGGTCTAGTTCCAGTGGCTTGGCGGGCTGGATCCAGCCTGTGGGCTGTATTTTGCCCAGGCCTGTTCTAGCCCTACACAGCCACTGTTATGTGAAGCCATACTCAATGTTTATGCAGATTTGAGCTACTGAATGATATTGCTTAATAAATTAATTGCAAAACTGATGGCTAAATGCACTTTTTACATTTTTTATTAATGACTGATTATGGGTGAATTTAATATATAGAACTAATAGAGAAAAGATCACAAATGCACTTATGGATATGGATTCAGCTATGTATAGGCTGATCTTAGATACTGAAAGCTTCTAGCAAGGTTTCCTTCCTTATTTTTATGTAGAAGTCCTTTTCTTTCTTTTAGGTTTCCCAATGCAAACTCTGGGCCAATCTAGAGACAAAAGCATGAAGGTTAGTCTTACGAAAGCAAAAATGGGAGAACATACAACATAGTGAACCTATAAATGGCTTAATTGCAACTCAATTTCTGTAGAAATATTTCTCAAAAGAACTAACAGTATTTAATGTCAGGTTACCTTGAACTATCCACCCAATGAAAAATAAATTAAATTGGGTTACAAATGCTATCTAGGGCCTAAGGACCCCCTTCAAAACATGAACGATTTAAAAGACACAAGAAAAAAGCCTTCCATCTCGTAGTATAAAACTTCAGGAGAGAGATATATATCTATATTGATTGCTGATTTAATCTAATACATAATAAAGATCTTGCTATTATCTAAGTAGGTTCCTGTTTTTCATAACTCTTATCTCAAGGGAGTACTAAAACCTAGGGCCTTGTTCTACCCTGACTTCATTGGGCTTCTAGGTGGTATAAGTCAATGGGTACAGCTTGGTCCCCGGAGATTAATTTATTACTTTCTCCAGGATCTAGCAGGGATTGGAAAAGATATTACTAAGTCCACTCAGCTGAATCCTCTCTCTCAAAACATTGCCTCCCGTCTCCTCAGACAAAGTTCCCAGAGCCAAGATTTTGCAAAGGTGGCAGTGATTTTGGGTGCCCAACTTGGGGCTCCTTAAAGAGATCTGATTCTATAAAGGGCTGAATATCCACTCATTAAAAATCAAAGCTACTCAAGTTGAGCACTGAAAAAAAAAATCAGTACTCTACTTGGAAAGAAAATGTTGGTCTAGGTTTTTGCTCAGGACAAACCTTTTTCCCAGTCAAATTAGAAAATAGCATAACTGATGACAATTCAGCCACTAAAAGATAAGCATGATCAATCAGGATCACAAAGCATGTTAAATACTTTCAACAGCTGAGTAGTGTAATGACCAAAACCAAACCAAACCAAACAAACCGATACTCAAATGGAAAATGGTAGAAGTGTGAAGTATCTCAAAATGTTTTACAAACATTTACCCTTACAAAACCACAATACTCCTGCAACAAAGGTAGATGAAGTCAAACCTGTACATTCTGGGCCATCATTCATGGGCTCAATTCTGTGAAGTGTCAAGCACCCTTATTTCCAATAGTAGTAGCTGCTAGAGATGTTAAATATCGGTTAATTGAAAAGTCAGGTATCTGCAGGTATGGATATGGATAGCTGCAGCTCATTTTTGCAGATATGGATGCAGATGCAAATTTTGTATCTAGAACCCTGCAAATTTGCATCGATCCGCTTTTTATCCATGGGTATCCACAGACGTCAATGTGGATATCCACAGATCATTTTTGCAGATGTGGATACAAATTTTGTATCCTCACAGAGCTCTACTGATCACTTGTGTAGTTTGCGTTGTGAAACTTTATAAACATGTGAAGAAGAGCCTCCTTTGGAAAGATGAAATGGAATTTGTGCTAACTATCTCAGCCAGAATGTGTTCTTGAGTACCTTACATTACTTACATCTTGCAACATGTAGCTTACAAATCTGAAAGTAAACCTGCATAACTAAAGCATCAAAGAACAGAACCTTCCGTATCAATTTAAAGTCTGACTACTATGATGAACAAACTCATGATTAGTTAAGGGCTGATGGTTCTGGAGAAAAAAGCCCTCTATCTTCACATCAACACAGACTGAAGCAATGCAAGAATGCTAACTATCATCTGGCCAACAGGCTTCATGTTCTTGATAGACTGCTGGTCAGATGGGAAGGTATGTGGTGTGGATAATACCCTTTTCTATACCCACTCCTTCTCTGGTCCTCTGCTGAGCTTATCTGCAATGATGCAAATGAACACTAATGTAGTGTTGAAGTAGACACTGATTGACCAGAAACTAAACTGAAGTCACCAAACTCATTTCACATAGGCCTCAGAAAAGCTATAACTTCTGAATGGTCCTTATTGAGGAATCCCTCCCCATCACCTACAACACAGAAAAATGACAATGTTCTGTAAAGTCAACTTTATTCAAGTAAGAAAAATAGTGTAGAAAAATAAAGGGTTCCTGTAAACACAAGGCCACACAGACTAATATTTTCCACTGGAATTACAAATCACCCATACAAATCAAAGATTCCTGACAAAATCACTGATAACATATTCAACAAACTGACTGTGAGCAGACAAACATGCTCACACTGTGGTTTTGGTCTTTTAAAAAAATAACCTGTAAGTATTCCTTATGAAGCATGATTCATATTAGAAATAGCCCATTTACAACCCTTTCAGAGAAGTCACACAGTTATATATATTATATATGTTTTAAACTATAAAAACAATATAAGACTTTTCCTAATATTAAAAATCCATAGTGCTAGCCCCAGCAAACCAAACCAAACCAAACCAAAAGTGTTCAAGAATAGGAGTATAAAACTTTTAAAACATGCCTATATAAAAAATATTTCCTTTCAAAATTTATTTAGCCACTGAAGTAAAATCCTTAAAGATACTCCTTATAATATACAAATGTAGAGTTTTCAGACTTAACTGATGTGTCAGAGGCTCTCTAAGTTAAAGAGAAGCTATTTTTTAACAGTGTCATCTTTAGGTTTGGATTTGTAGTACTTCTGACCAATGCCATAAGGTACATGTGCTGCTACTGTACCCAATTGTTGTGCTCCTTCAATGTGAAACATCTGATCATCAAAGAAAATATGAGGCCTGATTTTCACCAAAATTGGTCCTTTTGGAGCTCCTGCGAGGAAAAGTGCTTCATCAATCTCCAAACCCCAGCTACGAAGAGTCTTCAGCACTCTGGCTCCTGAACTTGCTGCGCTTCTAGCTGTGACGAGGTAGGTCCGTATAGGACAATCTAATCGTTCATTTTTCGCATAAAATTTCTTCTGCAGCTTGCCTAAGTCTTCCAGAAAACCTTTCAAAGGACCCTAGGCATGAAATACCAGAAACATGTTTAATGTTTTGCACTTTTCCCACAAGCATCTTTGTACAGGTTGAAGCTCTCTTAACCGGGATTTTCTGGTCTGGCAACATCCGTGGTCCAGCACAGATGTTGCAGGACCAGAGAGTCCCAGTGGAGGGCCAGTGCCATGGATCCCTGCAGGACTAGCACGGCAATGGGCTACCCACAGCAAATTGGCGAGGCTGTCCAGGGCATGGCAGCAGGTCTGCCCAGCGAGGTTGGGAGACATGTGTGTAGCTGCCCTATGGGACCCAGAGCCCCAGCGCGGCACACGCAGCTGCCCTATGGGTACTGGAGCCCCAGCATGGCACGTGCAGCTGCCCTACGGTTACCGGAACCAGGGCAGCAATGGCTGCTCAGCAGAGTTGGCAGAATAGCAGGGCCAGTAGGAGGTGATGAGCTGTCCGGGAGGCCAGAGGGCCGGCGGGGGAGGAGGTGGGGCAGCAGTAGGGGATCCAGAAATGACCTCCCCTGGTCTGGCAAAATCCCTCATCTGGGGCCGGTCAGGTCTCGAAGGTGTTGGAACAGGGAGGTCCAATCTCTACTTTCTTCTATGCATGATTCATAAGGCTCCTCCTTGGAATCCTCTCTCAACACAATGCCTACAAATCAAACCAACTAGCAAATGACAGCTTGGCTGTGGGGCAGTTGTTGAATACTGATATCTATCTGCATAATAGAATTCCCTACACCACAAAGTTATTTGTATATAATAATTTTGATATAATTCAGTGCATCCCTCTTAAACTCTTTGCATGGTGCCCATCTTCTTAGATTATATGATCTTTATGGCAGGAATTGTGCAAATCTGTCTATAGTGCATAGTTCAGGGGGATCCTGACAGTGACTGGGTATGGGGAGTAGTGTTCCCTGTTAGATGAGCGCTGGGTCAGCCACCCAAAAATGATTCAAATGCTGCCCCACTGTTTAGCAGAGTGCCCTTAGAAGCATATGTTTCTACTGGTGGTGTGCATCTGCACATGCCTTCAGTGCATGTAACAAAATTTATTCTGCACATGGATGGAAAAAATGAGAGGGAACATTGATGGGGAGCCCTAATACACAATTATAATTTCTGTCCAGGGTTCATCAAATAAAAAACATACCTTTTACTTTTTTTCTAATGAAACCTAATTATATTCTCATACTGATTTTTTTACACTTGTGTAAGTATATTGACTTCTGTGGAGTTTCTTCAACTTTACATCAGTTTAAGTGACAGAGGATGAGGCCCAGAATTTTAAACTAAAACTATTTTGGGTCAAACTCTAAGGCTACATTAGGAAACTATTTTGAAATTACTAAATTTGACTTAAGAACTCCGGATTTAATAAATTCAAACTAGTGTGTACTCACTAGGGGGAAATATCAAAATTAGTCTGAGGCAGGCTCAGTTAAAGTGGAAGCACTCCGGGGAGCTGCAGGAGGCCTACCAGAGGCCAATAAGTTTGAATTAACAGCTCTGAAGCATCCACCAGGGATGGCTTAGGCTTATCAGTTAAACTTGTTGACTACACGTATTTCTTGTTGACTACATACATCCCCTTCCCGCCCCCCCGCATATCAGAGGCAGCAGGCGGGGGAGTGGGGAGAGCAGGACCCAGTGCTTAAAAGCTGGTTCCCCCCAGTGCTGGCTCCGTGGTGACACCTGCCCCCGCCCCATGCTGCTACCTCTATGGGGGGAGGGGGAGAGGCAGCAGCATACAGTGGTAGGGGGCTCCCCGAGAGTGGGGCCAGAGCATACTGGCTGCCGGCCCCGCCTCCGTGGACTACTGAACAGTCATGTAACTGCAAAGATTTCATGCAGTTACACAACTATTTAATTACCCGATATCCAACATCCCTATCGATCACACTAGCATTATTTTGAAATTACTGTTTCGGAGTCAGCAATATTCCTTGTGAAAAGTAGGTATACATAGTTTGAATTCCACGGTCCATTACTTGAAAATAATGGGCTTGGTAGTGTGGATGCACCACTTATAAATTCAGACTTGGGGGGGGGGTTATTTCAGAATAAGGGCCTAGTGTAGACCAGGGCTGATATACTAAGTACCCACAATTTCCATTGCTTTCAGTGATCAGGCCCTTATTCTAATTTATGCCAGTGTAAATGAAAGTAAAGCTGGTTAAGTTGATTCTAATGTATTTGCATTCTTGAAGAGACATCATAATTCCGCTTGACAATGAGCACAAACAAATATTACACTTAAACCATTCTGGCATGTGAAACAAATTCCATCGCATTAATAATACGTTATTGGGATGTATACATTAGCTGTTCCACATGTTAATAAAATGTGCAATGAAGAATGAATGGATATTACATTTCAAGTCTAGGCATATGAATTCTGTTACATGCACAGAAGGCAACAAAGGATCACAAATATTGACGAAATGTTTCAGAGTACTATGTTTGGAGGCAGGACTGATTGCTGTAAATGGATAGAGGCTACCATGCTCACCTCAGCTAGGACCACACCCAAAATCCATTGAAATCAACACCAGTCTTTTTGATAAATTCAGTGGGCTCTGGATCAGGCCATTGGGATGATTAAATGAAAATACCTCTAGAGGTAGCTACAAGAACCTCATGTTCTTTCTCATGCGATATTTCTAATAAAATGGGAATCCTGTGTAAGGACTGAAGGATCAGGCCCTTAAATATCAAACATGCAATCTAAAGACTGTCTTAAAAGGTTCTTTGAATCAAAAATAAAACACCCATGAAGAACAAGACATGTTAATCTATAAACTTATGAGAAAAATAAAGTATCTAAAGCAAAATCAAGGCTCACCATTAACTATAATCTTAGCAATACAAAAGCAAAAGTTGTTTCAAAAGTTCAAGAAGCAGATACCTGTGCAAGGGGCTTATTCTCATTCATCTGTTCATGTTCAAAAAATCTATCCAATCCATGCTCTTTGACTATCTGCTCTGACTCATCAGAAAAGAGAACAGCATCCCCATCAAACGCCACCCTCAGCTGCTTATCAGAGTAAGGTACATCTTTATTTGCAGTGAACATTGTAGCAGATGCAATGCCTGAAAATACACCAACTTCAGTTAGCAGTTTCCAGTGGACTCAACATTATTATTTGTTATTGCAGTGGCATAGACACAGAATGAGCACAAAACTTCACTGCCCAGAGTCACAGTCTAATCCCAGATATATTTACATTCAGGAGTAACTGTATATACGCAAGCAGTCTCATGGATGTAAGTAAGATTATTCTCATGCATAGTCTAATATATAAAGGAGGAAGTTTGTAAGTTTGTGCGCTAATAACTTGGATACTATAAGAGCTACCGCAACCAAACTTTGCATGGGATAACCTTTCATCCAGGAGAAAGCTTTGAGGTACTTTTGGACCCGATCGGGCCCGAGCTTAACCTGTAAATATAAAAAAGTAACCTGTCGCACTGCACTGCAGTGGCTTCCCTGCCCACCCTAGGTCCCATAACCAGCGCCTGTGGCCCCCAGCGCCATCCGGGACTCGCCCCCTCCCGCCCGCAATGTTACATAAGCAACCCTCTTTCCCCCACCCCGTGCCGGCACGCAGTGCCCCGACCTCCACATGCACAACGGCTCGGACACCTGCCCTGCCCCCCGCGGCACCTGCAGCCCCTCCTGCATGTAATCTCCCCTCCACCTGGGGCCACATTCCCCCCCCCCCCCGGGGATGACGCAGACCTATATTTTAATCCCTATAGAAATCAGTGCAACTTTTCTACCATTCAAAACAAGATGATGAACTGTTTTTCTACATTTTGTTCCTCCGGTTTCCTGAGCAACGCTGGGTAACTCCAGCTAGTTACTTTATAAGTGTTTGAAGGATTGTACCCTAAGACACATAGAAGATAAGAAATTTGAGGACAATATTTACTCAAGATTTGTTTTTATTTTAAGTGGTCTCTTTCTAATGTGGTGGTGCAGACGGCACTGGATGTTAGGTAATTTTTGGCATCAGAGAACGGGGTCACATCAGGAAGAATTTGGATGAGAACGGAAGGGAGGACTGGCACACTGGTGGTGGTCATGCCAGGGAGAGGAGCAGGATGGATGAACATATGAAACTGGGAGCAAGACATAAAGAAAGGGGTTGGCTAGGCTGGCATTACTGCCACAATGCTGGGGTCAAAGAGAGGAGTTATAAGAAACAAGATCAAAGGAGAAGGATAATAATTAAATAAAATCAGTGACAAGTTCATATTACATATATATATTGCACTCAATATTTATTGAAATATTTTCATCTCCTGTGAAAAAGATACGTATAATTATGAGTTCATGTGTTAATAGGCTTGAGTGAGAAATAAACCAAGGTAAGAATCAATCCAAACCTGCTTCTATAGCTTCCTGGACTTTTTCAGAGTCGGCAGAAAGGTATAAGTTGGTAAGATATGCTGTTAGGTAACCAATAGGGCTTTCTCCACCAGTCATACAGAAGCGTTCAATCGATAAACCTAAAAACAGGCATGAAAATCTCAGATACAGAGGAAATAAACAGTGTGAGACAAGGTGCAACCCTTGTGCTTTTATTCTAACACAGACAAAATGCAGTTATTAGCTGAACAGAGCGAAATTTCTTAAATGTTAAGACCTGTCTATGATGTACCTTTGTCCCAATTTCTTACCGAACAACAGCTACTTTGCCCCCTTCCTCTAAACATGGGATCATCTGGAGTTGGGATACCAGCTTAGATGCACTCATGGTCTAATTTGGTATGACAACTCTTGTAGTTACATGTTGGTAAGACTGAAACTTAATGTGAATCTTGAGATGGACATAGTGGCCAGATCTTCAATTAAGGACTTCCTCATTGTCCTTCTGAACACTTCCAGTTTTACAAAGTGACTATTCAGAATCAATGGAGTGACACCAATTTGCATCAGCTGAGGAACTGGCATTGCAGTCATATAAGAGGAATCTTATTTTTCAATTAACATTACATTTTGAAGCAGTTTTCCATCTTCAGTAGTAGTCTGACTTTTAACAACAATTTTAAGAGATTTAACTGGACACAATGTTTGATCGTTCTTTATCTCCCACTAACCCCCTCCTCCCCGTCCCTCTGAGACAGCTCTGTGATTGCAAGTGTAGACATAAAAAATATGAAATAAATAAACATTCAAGGACTTTGTCTTAGAAACTGAGATTCGGACTTGACAAGTTAAGTCTAGAGCTTTGGGCCAAATCCCGTTTAACAAATTCTCACTTGTTCTGACACACACAAATAAACATCATTCACCTAGCATTGAGTATCTGTATCAAAGAAACTACCCATTCCAGGGTCAGAGCAGGCAAACTGAACATGCTTTAGTTTATAGCATGCTCTACAAAGTGTTATTTATTTTACTTACCATAGTGATTGATGCTGTTTATGAGTCTCACTCCCACTTGGGCATGGTTATTAGTCATCAGAACAATATCAAATAGCTCTTCATCCTTAGGGTACAGTTCACGAAGCCGGGCATTGACCTGTTCCAGTGCCTGCAGGTTAGAAACATTTAAGTGCATAAACATATGCATTCTCTCAATCAGAGTAATTTTGGTTATACATATGGGCCCTGGCTTGAAGAAGAATGTGGAAAGCAGTTTGGCAGTTTAAACCTGCCAAACTTGTTTTATTCATTTCTCTTCTTCACCTCCCAGGAACAATATTCTAGGACTTGTTATGACATTTTATGAAAGTTACAAAATTCAACTGTATAATGAGGGGTTTTTTTACTTGGGATTCATATCATCAACTAGAATAAATGTGTAAAAATTCTGTACGCCACCAAAGGTCTTCTTTTAGTTTCCAGATGAATTGTGGAATCTAATATTTCTAGATTCTGAAAGCTGACATACATTTGTTTTAGTGTGATCAGTCTTTGACTGGAGTTTATCCTGATTTAGGATAATGAGATTTCTCAAGGGACCAGCTATTTGTAGATGGCACCTGCTGGTACCCATTGGTAATTGTTTATGATTTTTTTTAATGGATACAGCTAACATGAAATATATTTTCTAAACTCAACATCTATATTGCTCCTGCAACATTCACAAATAAGTATAAAATGTCTTTTTGGTGTGATTACTTGCTTTGTATGCATAAATGGTGTGCGCAAGAAGTATGCAGGCACCTTTTAGAAAGGCAGGTCTGATAATTTGTCCCTAAACAATGAGCATTAAATCCTGCCCTATCCTATACCTATTTCCCTTGAAGGTTTCTAACCCAAGTAGTGAGCTGAACAAATCCTGATTACCCTAAGGCAGAAGTTCTCAAACTCATAGACTCATAGACTTTAAGGTCAGAAGGGACCATTATGATCATCTAGTCTGACCCCCTGCACAGTGCAGGCCACAGAATCTCACCCACCCCTCTAGAATAATCCTCTCACCTATGTCTCAGATATTGAAGCCTTCAAATACTTTGAAGGCCCCAAGATGCAGAGAATCCTCCAGCTGTGATCTGTGCCCCATGCTACAGAGGAAGGCGAAAAACCTCCAGGGTCTCTGCCAATCTACCCTGGAGGAAAATTCTTTCCCGACCCCAAATATGGCGATCAGTTAAACCCTGAGCATGTGGGCAAGACTCACCAGCCAGACACCCAGAAAGTTCTCTATAGTAACTCTTATCATCCCTCCATTGACCTATTTCCCACTGATAATGAATGGTCAATTAGTTATCAAGATCATGTTCTCAAACCATCCCCTTATCATAGAATCATAGAACTGGAAGAGACATCAGAAGGTCATCAAGTCCAGCCCCCCGCTCTAGGCAGGACCAATCCCATCTAAATCAACCTGGCCAGAGCTTTGTCAAGCTGGGACTTAAACAACTCTAGGGATGGAGACTCCACTACTTCCCTAGGTAACCCATTCCAGTGCTTCACTACCCTCCTAGTGAAATAGTTTTTCCTAATATCCAACCTGAACCTCTTCCACCATAACTTGAGACCATTGCTCCTTGTTCTGCCATCTGTCACTACTGAGAACAGCCTCTCTCCATCCTCTTTGGAACCTCCCTTCAGGAAGTTGAAGGCTGCTATCAAATCCCCCCTCACTCTTCTCTTCTGCAGACTAAACAGACCCAACTCCCTCAGCCTCTCCTCATAGGTCATATGCTCCAGCCCCCTAATCATTTTCGTTGCCCTCCGCTGGACCCTCTCCAATGCGTCCACATCCTTTTTGTAGTGGGGGGCCCAGAACTGGACACAATACTCCAGATGTGGCCTCACCAATGCCAAATAAAGGGGAATAATGACATCTCTGGATCTGCTGGCAATGCTCCTCTAAATGCAACCTAATATGCCATTAGCCTTCTTGGTTACAAGGGCACACTGTTGACTCATATCCAGCTTCTCAACCACTGTAACCCCCAGGTCCTTTTCTGGGACCTGCCCCCCAAGGGAGGCATGGGAATGTGCCAAAGGAGATGAGAGTTGTGGAGTTGTGATTTTTTTTAAGATCTGTCAGCCCAGGGTGGATGGGACTGCCACTCAGTGTTTCCTCTCCTTCCCCTCAATCCCCACTGGGAGGAAACCTGTGCTCAGGCTTTCCTTCCCTGTCCCCTAATCCCCTGCCTGAAGATGCCAGGGCACCAACTGTCAGCCCTGGGGAGGCTGCAGCAGCACAGAAAAGTGACAAGGGGATGGCCAGTCTTCTGTGAAAATTGGTATTGATACTTCTGTTGTCTTAGCAATGCCTTCAGAGCTGGGTGCCCAACTGCTCTCTGCTCTGCCTTCAGGGCTGGGTGGTAGCATATGCTCTTCAGGGGTGGGAGCATAAACAACTACATACACAAAGACGAGGGGTCTGATCAAATATGTTTGAGAACCACTGACCAAGGGTAAATGTAAAGATAAAAGAACAAGATTTTTTTAACCTACCTTTAAACACTTTAGTTTTGAAATTCTTGGCCCTGTTATATGGATTATGCTTAAGAAAGCTTTAAGTGACAGCTATCTACAGACCTACAGAGAGATCCTGTTCACAGAAAGAGGGGATAAGATCTAAGTCCCCTTTCCATTCTTGTATTCACAGACCTGCAGTGTTACAGAACATTGACTATTTATTGAAGTGATGGGGTGGAAGAAGCAATATCTTTTACTGGACCATTTTCTGTTGGTAAAAGGGATAAGTATCGCTCTGTGGGACAATTTTCACAAAGCAATCACTCTGACCTATCAGTCCTCATCTTCAAAGGAAACATGCACAACATGTTTAAAAGACAATCCTGGAAGCTGAAATTCATAATTAAACACTAAAAATCATAGTCTTCATAAAGACATTGTTATGGCTTATTATAACAATCTGTTACCCACTAACCTCCATTTGTGCCCTATAATTTAGGAGTATTAACCTCGTCTTGAATGTTGCTTTACAGTATGTGCTATTTATGCTGAATAATCTGTTTGATCTTTGTATTTAGCTATGTTATTCTCTGTAGCTTTTTCAGGCCTGCAAAAGAGCTCTGTGTAGCTCAAAAGCTTGTTTCTTTCACTAATAGAAGTTGGTCCAATAAAAGATATTATTGCACCCACTTGTTTCTCTAATATCCTGGGACCAACATGGCTACAACAACACTGTATATTCACTGAAGTATCAGACAAGGGTGAGATGTTAGCATGCTGGCATATTATGATGCTTCATCATGTTTTTATTTTTGTCATTATCTGGAACACATTCCCAAGCAGCTTGTGGATGCAGTGAGGTATAAAATTACATATATGTCAGTGACTGCACTGATCACACTTATTATTACTGCAAATTTCTTGAAATTTATTTCACCTAGAAAAGTTACTTTTCTGGACTTGAAAACTTAAACTGATTTTTTAGTGAGAAACTCGAGGTTTTAGGCTCCAAAAGTCAGCAAACCTTGACTTTTGTTTGACATTAATCTCTTTGGGCAAAGCTGATTTGTACAGTGCCTACCACAATTGGGTTTTGGTGTGACTAGTCTCCTAGGTGCTATGGTAATATAAATAACAAATTAAAATAACCATATATTAAAGTTTTCCCTTAAAGGATTTTGTAGAAAGATACCATTTCAGACCTGATCATTTCTGCATCTAAGCAGAAAATAATCCCCCATTAGACTTACAATGTAGTGATCTATGTGTTCTGCAGGAGGTCAGAATAGATGATTCAATGGCCTTTTTTTGGCCTTAGGGATTGAAAGCAGGAGTAAAACAATTATATATCGCCTAACCAAATACACAGATAGTATGTTATGTATTTTTAAAAAATATTGTGAGCACATTCCAATCCTTTTGTCCTCTGTCTGCCTCATTTACTAGGTTAAACTTAACATTTAACCGTTTAACTAAACAGGATTTTACAACCTTACCCAGTGTACCCATAATTTGGTCAAAAGTGTTAAAAAATGTTTAGTTACGCATAGCGTTTCTGAGGCTATTCTTAGAAACAGTAGGTTTATTTTAAATCCACATGGAAGTGCTATGTCATAGATTTTTTTCCTCCCAGCTGCTCTATTCAATTACCGACAATCCAGTAGATCTTCTCAAAAAACTGCTTTGGTGATGCCTGTTTGTGACAATTCCCTGAAGAAGTTTAATGAATGCTTTGGAACAGATTCTCTATTACACTCAAGCAACCCTGCTGAAGTCTTTATTTGTAAGATACGTGTAAATAACCAAAGATGAAAGACTATTTTAAATATAGTTTACCCTACATCATGAAGGCCTGTTTACCTTTGTGGTATTTCTTAGCTCACACAATGAAAACAAAATAGTCAGTTTCACTCCTGCATAGAGGCCCCTGAATCAGAGTCAATGTCTTAGCCTGGTTCTCCTTGCACCAGCAATGTTTGAAACCAGCCAAAATATTTTAAATAATGCAAGAAATTCTATGAATATTGAACTTACTTCTTTAGTCAAGCAAATTCTAATTGAAGTGAGTAAATAGAGTAAAAACTAAGTTGTTCTCTTGCCCCACGATAATTGTATCTTTTGAGAATTTGACTACTTGTATAGCAGCGATGGGCAACTAAGACTAGTGAGTGGGCTGCTTGAGTGTCCCATGTTTCAATCAGTGGGCCTCAGTGGTGGGCAAGCTGTAACCCAGTGGGGTTCCACCTGCAGTCTGAGCCCCTTCTCCCCTGCCCCTCTCATGCTCTGGGGCACCGGAGCCCTCCATGTCCTATTCCTCTGCCTCCCTCTCACTTTTGGAACACATGAATCTGCTGATTTGTGCTCACACTGTCACCACTCCTCCTCCCTCCCCAAGCCTGAATTGCAATGATGGGGGCAGGGGGGACTGGGGCCTACCTCTGACCAAGCCCACCAGTTCAGCTGGACTTGGAGAGGGCAATGGATGCTCTGGCCAGGGGCTCCCAGTGCCCACATACACACCCAGGAAGAGACACCACTTTCCAGTGTGAATGTCTTTCAGCACCCATCCTGGCCATGCTGCCCCATGCTCCTGGACACAGAAAACCTAGATTTTTTGATAATAGCCATCCCTAGGCAGGCTAGCCACCCGTCCACCCTTCTACAGCTTATCAGGTGCTCTGCTGTTGTGCCACTTCTGTCCCTCCCCCTCTGGTTGGGCCAGGAGTGTGTACACCCAGCATATGGCAGCTTGCTGTTCTGGGCAGGGCTAACACTGTGGCCAGAGCATATCTGGGGCTAAGGGTTACACTTGGATCCTAAGTGGGTGGGCTGGGAACTATCCAGCCCCACATTCAGCTACGCCCCTGGTTTGGGGCCTAAATTATCTGACAATGCCTTTAAAAAAATGTACCTTCTGTCTGCACTGTGATTCTGCTATGCAATCATTCTATCCTAACCACACCTTCTGTATGAAGCATTCTTTATCTTAGGTTGCCAAGAGCTAGTAACTTCCTCCAGCTAAGCTGTGCCAGTTCTTCAGAGAACACTATATGATCTTACATATACTTTTATCTTTAAGGACTCAAGGAGGAGAGGAGAGCAAAATGATTCCAATTTATTTCAGTCCGGAGATAAAGAGCCAAGCTGAGACTATTCAAGCAACTCAAACGGGCACTAGACCTGAAATCATTTTCCAGAAGCCTCACTGTGTTCAGTAGCAGACTCCGCCTCTTCCCCAAATTTGAGTTTGAGCTCTCAGCATCCTCCCTGGTTCTGTGACATCCTGTTCCCTCCCACCATATAAGCCTAGCAGCCATGTTTAGTGTATTTTTGTGTGAGTAAAGGCTAATGGCGACATGATTGTGCAAACAGATGTATTTACCAAGCACTCTGGCTCCAGGGAGGGGTGTAGGCAGGCAGGAAACCCTGCAAGACTGTTTATAGAACAGAAGCTTCCTGAACTTTGAAATGGGGTGTCTTACCTTGACAAAGTAGAAAGCTGGCCCAGGGTTTAGGGGGAGGTTCTCATTTTCCTCCTGGTACTTCACATAGGTTTCCACCCCTTCCTCTTCATAGATTTTCCTGTCTTTCACCATGTCAAAGAGAGCCCGGGAGGAGACTGCCACAGTGATGGCATTTTGGGGTTTAGGCTGTAGACAATCAAAGGATGAGCAGGCAGGCAAGAGATGAAGGAGAGAGAGGGAAGGAGGGAGAGACGACACACAAGGAAAGGGGGAGAGAGGATGGGGTGCCCCCAGAGATGCCAGGGAGAGACGACACACAAGGAAAGGGGGAGAGAGGATGGGGTGCCCCCAGAGATGCCAGGTATTGAGAGTGGGTAGGGAAAAGGATGGCACCCATGGAGGAGAGGACAGTGTGGTGGTTGGATGGGGGTGAGAGTGGTACCCAGGAGGGCGGGGGTGGCACCCAGTGGCCCGGGGGATGCAGGGGGAAGCCAGGCACGGGGGTTGGATAGGGAAGGAGAGGATCGGCGGGGGGGAGGGGGATGAAGGGGAGAAGGCAGGACACAAACACAGCTGTTTACTGAGCCCCGGAGAGCGCGCCCCGCCCGGCTTCCCCGGGCTGCCGCCGGCTGCACTCACCGGCCGGGGGCGCTTGGTGGAGACCAGGTTGTCGTAGAAAGCCTTGGCCGCTTGCCAGTCCTGCTCGGCGACGGCCGCCGCCTCCTGCTGCTGCGCCGGCGTGAGCTGGGTGTTGGCGCAGCTCGGGCTGCTCCGCCGCCTTTCCGAGCTGCCGGAGCTCATGGTGGCGGGCGGCGGCGGCTGCCGGTGCCCGCTGCTGCTGCCGGGCGGCGCGGGGGGGGAGGAGGAGGAGGAGGGTCTCTGCAGCGACAGGGACGCGGCAGCAGCGGGGTCAGCGCGGCGCTCTCCAGTGGCCTCCGGGCATCCCCGCCCCGCTGCTGCCGCCGTGCTGGGGAAGTGGTGACGGGCCGGGCCCTGCCCTGAGCTCGCTATGCCGCGCCCAGCCAGACATTGTCCTTCCGCCTGCTCCCCGCCAGCCGGGGCCGCGCCCTCCGAGCCCCGACCGAGCCCCGGCAGATACACCCAGCCTGGGGGGGCCAGGTGTCAGAGCTATACTCCCCCCCCACACACACACACACATACACTCACACAGATACACCCAGCCTGGGGGGGCCAGGTGTCAGAGCTATACTCCCCCCCACACACACACACATACACTCACACAGATACACCCAGCCTGGGGGGGCCAGGTGTCAGAGCTATACTCCCCCCCCCACACACACATACACTCACACAGATACACCCAGCCTGGGGGGGCCAGGTGTCAGAGCTATACTCCCCCCCCCCACACACACATACACTCACACAGATACACCCAGCCTGGGGGGGCCAGGTGTCAGAGCTATACTCCCCCCCCCACACACACATACACTCACACAGATACACCCAGCCTGGGGGGGCCAGGTGTCAGAGCTATACTCCCCCCCCACACACACATACACTCACACAGATACACCCAGCCTGGGGGGGCCAGGTGTCAGAGCTATACTCCCCCCCCCACACACACATACACTCACACAGATACACCCAGCCTGGGGGGGCCAGGTGTCAGAGCTATACTCCCCCCCACACACACACATAAACTCACACAGATACACCCAGCCTGGGGGGGCCAGGTGTCAGAGCTATACTCCCCCCACACACACACATACACTCACACAGATACACCCAGCCTGGGGGGGCCAGGTTCAGAGCTATACTCCCCCCCCACACACACATACACTCACACAGATACACCCAGCCTGGGGGGGCCAGGTGTCAGAGCTATACTCCCCCCCCCACACACACATACACTCACACAGATACACCCAGCCTGGGGGGGCCAGGTGTCAGAGCTATACTCCCCCCCCACACACACATACACTCACACAGATACACCCAGCCTGGGGGGGCCAGGTGTCAGAGCTATACTCCCCCCCCCACACACACATACACTCACACAGATACACCCAGCCTGGGGGGGCCAGGTGTCAGAGCTATACTCCCCCCCCCCACACACATACACTCACACAGATATACCCAGCCTGGGGAGGAGGGCAGGTGTCAGAGCTATACTACCCCCCCCACACACACACATACACTCACACAGATATACCCAGCCTGGGGAGGAGGGCAGGTGTCAGAGCTATACTCCCCCCCCACACACACACACACTCACACAGATACACCCAGCATGGGGGGGGGCCAGGTGTCAGAGCTATACTCCCCCCCACACACACACATACACTCACACAGATACACCCAGCCTGGGGGGGCCAGGTGTCAGAGCTATACTACCCCCCCACACACACACATACACTCACACAGATACACCCAGCCTGGGGGGGGCCAGGTGTCAGAGCTATACTACCCCCTCCTCTCCACACACACATGCACTCACACAGTTACACCCAGCATGGGGAGACCAGGTGTCAGAGCTATACTACCTCCCCCCCCCCACACACACATACACTCACACAGATACACCCAGCCTGGGGAGACCAGGTGTCAGAGCTATACTACCCCCTCCTCTCCACACACACATGCACTCACACAGATACACCCAGCATGGGGAGACCAGGTGTCAGAGCTATAGTCATCCCCTCCACCGCCTACCACACACACATACACTCACACAGATATACACAGCTTGGGGGCCAGCAGGGACCAGGGCTGCAAACCATCCTATACACACAGCCTGCCCCATCATAGTTTCTCACCCTTACATAGTACCCTAAGATCACTGGAAGAAATGAATTATGGACCTGATCCTAAATCCTTCAACCTGGGATCAGATCCTAAATATTAGTAATTAAAAAACATTATTAATAATATAAAAAAGAGAGAATGGATGGGTCAAAGGAAATTCCCTTTCATAATCTGAAATCTGTTTCCTTAGAGAATTAATATTTCAGCACTGGTTTATGACAGTAGCTGCCAGGCTACTGGTGTTTATTCGGGCTTTTTTAAAAAGGAGAATAATGATGAATTTTGAACATGGAAAAAAAAATATGATGTGGCCCTTTCAGCTTGGACACTAACTGCGGTTCACCTTAATGTCTCAAGTCTTAGTGTTGACATTCATTTAATATTATGTTGCAGCATCAGGCACTGATTTTGTCAATGGGATTAGAGATTTCTTACTTGCACAACAGTTTAGCTGCTTTAACATATACCATAGCAGAAAAGTCCTAAGATTTTCTCACTAGTATATGGACAAAAGAACAATGATATGTCCACCGGTAATATTGGATGGCTCTCAGTGGCTTGGTGAGTACTATGTCTTGTACTCTTTACATAACAAATATAATGTGAAGGGACTACATGGGAACAGTAGAGTTCAAATAACTTTGTTCATTAAATATAACACAACATACAAGGCTTAGTCATGAATACACTATAGCTTTGGCTGGTCCCTCTGTCGCCAGAGGGATATAAATTAGACATACTGAAATTGCTAATGAAGCGGGGATTTAAATATCCACGCTTCATTAAAATAAAAATGGCTGCCACTTTTTTGCCGATGCGGCACTTTGCCTGCAAAAAGCAGCAGTCTAGACGGGGATCGGTTGACAACGAAAGCCTTTTCCGACCGATCCCTTATGCCTCGTGCATCGAGGTTTACAGGATTGGTCAGAAAAGGCTTTCCTTGTCGACTGATCCCCGTCTAAACTGCCGCTTTTTGTCAGCAAAGTGCCGCGTCGGCAAAAAAGTGGCAGCCATTTTTATTTTAATAAAGCGTGGGATATTTAAATCCCCGCTTCATTAGCAATTTCAGTATGTCTAATTTACATCCCTCTGGCAACAGAGGGATGTAGTCTAGACATACCCAGAGTGGCTAGTCTAAAACTCAGAACACAGTGAATACCCCTGGAGGGCTTGTGAATTATTTAAATGGAAGCAATGTTGCTTAGTGGATAGTGCATTAGAGTGAGAGTCAGGAGACCTGGATTCTGTTGCTGGTTCTGTCATTGACCTGCTGGATGGCCTAGGGTAAATCATTCTCAGTTTTCCCCTCTGTAAAATGGTAATCGTGACTGACCTTCTTTGTAAAACACACTGAGTTCTATTGATGAAAACTAGTCTCAGAGGGGTAGCAGTCATAGTCTGTAACTTTAAAAAATAACAAGTAGTCCTGTAGCACCTTAGAGCAGGGATCGCTACCTTTTCAAACCAAAGAACTAAACTACATCAAAAGTCAGAATAAGTGCTCAGCAAAGAGCTGTATAAGCATACCCATTTGCATGACTGAAAATATGCAACTTAATATTATTGATAATTGACATGATTAATAATAGCATAAATGAAATGGACTCACAGACTTTATTTAATGGGACTTCTGCTGCTGCATCTTTTCACACATTTCTTTGAAGTTTACATCATAACTGATCAAATCCAGCTTCATGCATGCATTCAGGCTGTCTTCTGTCAATCTTATAGCAGGGGGTTGGTTATGTGGAGGGTCAGGAGTATGGGTTAGAGTATATGGGGGTCTCAGGGCAGGGTGTTTGGATGTATGATGGACTCAGAGCACAGGGTTGGGGTGTGGTGGGGTGCAGGAGTGTTATGGCAGGGGGCTGAGGATGTGGTGGTGCAGGAGTCTGAGGATGCAGGGGTACAGGAGTTTGGGGATGTGGGGATATGAGGGGTTCAGGGCATCTGGTGTATGATGGGCTCAGGGCTGGTGTGTGTGGGGAAGGGGGGTTGCAGGAGTGTTATGATGCTGTGGCCAGATGGGAGCTGAGCCCCAATTGGGGGCTTCTTGGTCAGGTTTCATTTTTAAATAAAGAAAATATTATGTCCAACACAAAAAGTTTCAACATTGTCTTTATGGCAGGGGTGGGGAATCTTTTTTGGGTTAGAGGCCATTGAGCCACAGAAAAATCAGTAGGGGACCACACAAATGAGAAGCAAAAAAACAACGCCTCCAAAAAATCCCAACTCTCAGGGTATGTCTACACTACCCCGCTAGTTCGAACTAGCGGGGTAATATAGGCATACCACACTTGCAAATGAAGCCCGGGATTTGAATTTCTTGGGCTTCATTTGCATAAACTGGGCGCCGCCATTTTTAAATCCCTGCTCGTTCGAACCCCGTGTCGCGCGGCTACACATGGCACGAACTAGGTAGTTCGGACTAGGCTTCCTAGTCCGAACTACCGTTACTCCTCATTCCACGAGGAGTAACAGTAGTTCGGACTAGGAAGCCTAGTCTGAACTACCTAGTTCATGCCGCGTGTAGCCGCGCGGCACGGGGTTCGAACGAGCAGGGATTTAAAAATGGGGCGCCCAGTTTATGCAAATGAAGCCCGGGAAATTCAAATCCCGGGCTTCATTTGCAAGTGCGGTATGCCTACATTACCCTCCTAGTTCGAACTAGAAGGGTAGTGTAGACATACCCTCACTGATGTGACCCCTAACTGAGACACCTCATTCCCCTGGCACTCCAGCTCCATGGGTTGTGGGGGGAAGAGGGACAGAGCACAGACTGAGGTTCATGGCCTCAGTCCAGATTAACTCTTCTGGAGTTCCTGGGTTAGTGAACTTTGTGCACACCCCCACCCCAGGCCCTGGGGTGGGGCCAAAAATTAGTGGTCCAATGTGCTGGACAGAACTGCCAGCGAGTAGGACAGGGATGGAAGTGCAGGATCTGAGTGGGAGGTAGGGTGCAGGAGCAGGCTGGGAGTAGGGTGTCTGGCTAGGGGGGAGGGTGCAGGAGCAGGATGTAGGTGGGTGTCTGGCTAGAGGGGTAAGGAGCAGGAGCAGGCTGGGGGTAGATGTCTGGCAGGCGGTGGGGGGGGCAGGAGCAGGCTAGGAGTGCAGGAGCAGGCTAGGAGTGCAGGGTCTCTGTGTGGGGAGGGGCAGAGGGTGCAGAGTATGGGCGGCACTTACCTTTTCCCCCCGTGTCTGTAACAGGGTTTATTCATTGTTACAGATGCAAGTCACTCCCACATGGCAACCAGCTGCTGCTCCCCATGGGAGATGGAATAAGTTAGCGGCCAAAGGGCCAAGTGTGGAATGGAGGTCATGCCTTGCCAGGAGTGCAGGGAGTCCAGCCAGTAGGTCTGGGTGTGATGGAAATCAGCCCCCTCAGTCGTGCCTCTTATAGCTCTCCAGGCTGGCTAGGATCCAGCCCACCAGCACCAGGAAGGCCAGGAAGAAGGAGCTCAAGCCGATGATGGACTCCAGTAGCCCCATGGGGTTCTCTGGTGGGTCTGAATGCACGGCAAATGTGGGCAGTGCAAGGTGGGGGCAGAGCAGTGCACAGAGCAGTGGGAACACAGCCATGGCAGCAGTGGATCCTTTGCAGACAATATGGTGGCCGGGTCTGCTTTTGCACCTTGCACTGCTCTCAGGCTCCTTGTCCCACACATGACTTCCCACTGCTCCATTGGCCAGATTCTGAACAGTGAAATAGCAGGAAAAGCCTCCAGGCAGCGCGTCTGTCTCTGCTTTGTTCCTCCAGCTGGGGGAAGGGGAAGGAGCCCTCCATCTTCTTCGATCGCACAGTGAGGCTTAGGGCTTCCTCCACCCTTCCCCTCTTCCCCCCAGGAATCTGGCACTGGCTCCAATATCACAAGGGGCTCAAGGCTGGATTGCCAATGTGGGCTCCCCATTGCGAGGGCAAGAGCAAGTGGAGAGGACTGAGCTCAAGCTGCGAGCCAAATATGGCTCACTTAAGCGAGCCATATTTGGCTCACAAGGCATAGGTTGCTGCCTTGGAGACTAACAAAAGCATATATATAGTATCGTAAGCTTTCGTGGGCAAAATCCACTACTTCATCTGAATAATAATAAATGTGTATAGTATCATGAGTATCACCTGGGGAAGTGGTTTTTGCCCACAAAAGTTCATGATACTTTATATATTTTGTTAGTCTCTAAGGGTATCTTTTCACAGGAGGGCTAAACTCAAAATAAACTACACAATCTGAGCTACCCTAATTACATAGCTTAAGTCGAAATAGCTTATTTCGAATGTCTACACAGCACTTACTTTGAAACAGAGCACTCTTCCTTTGACTTCCTTTAATCCTCGTAAAATGAGGGTTACAGGAGTCGGAGTAAGAACTCCTCCGGCTGGACATTATTTTGACATTGTCAAAATAACTGCTTTTGTATAGACGTTCACTTTGTTATTTTGAAATGTTGTCAGTTTTTCCAAAATAATGGTGCTGTGTAGATGTACCCTAAGGTGCTTCAAGGCTACTCATTTTTTATTAAAATAGTTATTATTTATTGTGACCTTATTCTTAACCACTACAAAATGTGCTAATTGCCATATTCTGCTCCAAAATGTAAGCTTACATTGAAATCTAAACCAATTGGTTTTGAGTTCCAGTATTTTTTGTTCTAAATTGACCCCTTCAATTAGTGATGAAGATTCCTTTTACCCTTTTCCAGATACCAGAAAGTATGAACACCCTCAACTCTGTGGCCTGAACCAACGAACCTGAGTCCTACCTCTGAAGTGTTCTAGCTTCCATGACTTAGAAATCAAGCCATTACCTTCAAAATGCAAAATTCAGTGGCTTCATCTGAAATATTTAATGGTGCTCTTTGAGTTCTGTTGAGCAGGATTGGATTGTTTCTCACTGCATCAAGTGTCTTGGGGAATCCAAAGACAGAAAAGCATGAGAGGGGACATGAAACAGTTTTCAATTACCTAAAAAGGGAGAAGGGAGAAAAGTTGTTCTCCTGAAACTCTGAGGATAGAACAAGAAGCAATGGGCTAAAATTGCAGCAAGGGAAGTTTAGATTGGCTATTAGGAAAAACTTCCTAACTGTCTGGATGATTAAATACTGAAATAAATTGCCTATGTTGGTTGTGGAATCTCTGTCACTGGAGCATGTTAGATAGGCATCTATTAGGGATGATGGTGCTTGGTCCTGCCGTAAAGGTAGGTTACAGGACTTGATGACCCCTCGGAGTCCCTTCCAGTTCTAGTATTCTATGAATGCAAGGTAGACAATAGTCAGTCCTTATGACATAAGGTACCCATACTGCAAAATGGATTCCGCAGAGACACTTGATTTGTGTGATTTCACTGACTTAGCTACAAAAGGCACCAGATGCATACAGGGCAATTTAATGGTTGGTAAGTCTTCCAGATTCATGTCATATGGTGAGATGTGCTTGGAAGGAGCCTGGGAAAGGCTATAGCCCAGGGCAGAAAGCCAGGACATGCTGCTAGACATAGCTGGTGAGACACTATCAGATTCCTGGTCTATGACTAGACTCTATGGTAATGCACATAATAAATAATTATAATTTCATCTGCTCCACCAGATTAACATTTGGGGTAAGCCCATCTGTTCTGTAGTTAAAATAAACACTACTAAATAAAATTCTGCACTGAGAGCACTGATTTTTTTTAAATCATGAACACATTTCTAGTAGGACATTTTTTTCTATTTTTTCCACGAAATCTAAATTTAAATCTAGACTGCCTCCTATTTAATTGAATGCCTCCTATTGATGTTATCTTTTAAAGTGCCTGTATTCATGCATACCATATTTATGCTAAGACATTTACATTTACACCTTGGAAATCTTTCAAACAATACAAGGTATTTACCTTCCTCTTTCTTTTCATAAAGTTCTTCATACATCTGGTAATTATTAATGATGTTACAGTATAAATGATGTTTCTCCCTCAGTCCCTCCTTCCCATTCCCCCTCCCCCACCCCGCCCCACCCCGCCCCGCCCCACCCTACCCCACCCTGCCACTACAGTCCTTGTAGGGAACCTGGAATGCTAAATTTGTGACATCACATTCCATTCTATGGCAACAGTCTGATGTCCTTTTGATGGCTCTCGGTGGCACTGAGCGCTGGCTGCCTTGGCCCCACCCCTTTCACTAGAGGCCCCACCCCTTACAGGAGCATGAAGCCAACCTCCCTCCCTCACTTTGACAAGGGGCCGGCATGGTTGTTGGCTCCTCTGCTATCCACAAAGAACTTAGGTGTTGCAACACTAAGCACTGCAAAGCCTAATTTTAACATACCTGCTGCCTAGTGAGGGGTCCAGGCCCAGACTCTCTATGGGTATGTCTACACTAGAAAGTTAGTTCGAACTAACGGACGTTAGTTCGAACTAACTTTCCTATGCGCTACACTAGCGCTCCGCTAGTTCGAATTTGAATCGAACTAGCGGAGCGCTTAGTTCGAACTAGGTAAACCTCATTTTACGAGGACTAACGCCTAGTTCGAACTAGCTAGTTCGAACTAAGGGCTGTGTAGCCCTTTAGTTCGAACTAGTGGGAGGCTAGCCCTCCCCAGGTTTCCCTGGTGGCCACTCTGGCCAACACCAGGGAAACTCTATGCCCCCCTCCCGGCCCCGGACCCCTTAAAGGGGCACGGGCTGGCTACGGTGCCCGTGCCAGGTGCAAGCCTGCCAGCACCCAGCTAGCAGACCCTGCACCTGGCACGGCACAGAGCCACCCACCCGATGCCCCCCAGCCCACCCCCTCTTGCCGGGACCAGGCTGGCGGCTCCCGGGAGCTTGCCCTGGACCGCAAGAGGCGGGCACCTTCCTGGGCTAGTGCGGACATCGTGGACCTCGTCCACGATCTCCGCACTAGGCACAGGAAAGTGGCCGTCTAGGGCAGGAGAGCTGCCAGCCTGGCCACCCAGGACCAGGTGTGCATGAAAATCAAGGGGGTCCACTGAGACCCCCGACCCTGAGCCCTGAGCTTACAATGGCCGTCCTGGGTCAGACCAAAGGTCCATCTAGCCCAGTAGCCTGTCTGCCCACAGCGGCCAACCCTAGGGACCCTGGAGGGGATGGACCGAAGACAATGACCAAGCCATTTGTCTCGTGCCATCCCTCTCCAGCCTTCCACAAACTTTGGGCAGGGACACCACTCCTACCCTCTGGCTAATAGGACTCCATGGACCCAACCTCCATGACTTGATCTCACTTCCCTTTAAACTCTGTTCTAGTTGTAGCCTTCACAGCCTCCTGCAGCAAGGAGTTCCACAGGTTAACTATTTGCTTTGTCAAGAACAACTTTCTCTTACTAGTTTGAAGCCTGCTACCCATTCCTTTCCTTTGGTGTCCTCTAGTCCTTCTTTATGGGAACTCAGGAAGAACTTTTCTGAATGCACCCTCTCCATCCAACCCCTGCTTTTAGAGACCTCTATCCTGTCCCCCCTCCGTCTCCTCTTTTCTAAGCTGAACAGTCCCAGTCTCTGTAGCCTCTCTTCATCTGGGACCTGTTCCCAACCCCTGATCATGTTAGTTGCCCTCCCCTCTCCCAGCCTTTCTCTTCCCCTCTCCCACCTCCTTTTCCCAGTCTCCCCCAGTTTTTTTCAATAAAGACAGAGTCAATGTTGGAAGAAACGTTATCTTTATTTTGTACATCAATAAGAAGGGGGGCTAGGGAAGGGCAAGTGGAAGGAGGTGAGGGAGGAATGGGGCACGAGCCCCCGATGGGGAGGACTGGGCTGGCTCTGCGGGCTTCTGGGGGTGGAAGCTCTCCTGCAGCCCCCCAATTACTCCCTCTCCCCAGATGGCAGCCTGCGGCAAGTGCAGCCGGGCTGATGGCCGAGTGGTGTGATGTGCCCAGTGTGGGCACTCAGGGCACTCCAAGCCAGAACTTCTTTGCAAGCGGGGCACCCCTTAGAACTGTGTGTCCGGGGTGGGGGTCGGGACCCTTTAAGCGCAGCCCTCGGCTAGCCTGAGACAGTATCTCCATGCTCTAAGTCCTCCTTTTATGCCCTGCCGGCACTGCTTCCGGCCATCATTAAGCCCTGTTCAGAGTCCACTCAATGTGGACTTACTAGTTCGAACTAGCAAAACGCTAGTTCGAACTAGTTTTTAGTTCTAGATGCGTTAGTTCGAACTAGCTTAGTTCGAATTAACTAATTCGAACTAAGTTAGTTCGAACTAGCGCTGTAGTGTAGACGTACCCTCTGATATTTAGATACTTAAATCCCATAGATTTTAATGGCATCTAAATATAGAGTTGCCAAGTGTCCAGTATTGACCCGGATAGTCTGGTATTTTCACTTCCTGTCCAGTAAAAAAAATCAGAAAATACTGGACACCTAAAATGTCCGGTATTTTCTGATTTTTTTCCCAGGAGGCAAAAATACCAGGTGCTTACCTGGTTCCACAGAGGAGCTGTCCGGCCCGGAGCAGAAAGACAAGATGGTTACTGGTCGCTGTCAGCCTGTTAGGGCCAAAAAGCCTCGAAGGCATTTTTTTAAGGGGGCCATGCTGGTTTATTTATTTATTTATTTCTCTCGGGGTCCTTTTATTTTTTGCTCAACAACTTTGTTTTCTCCCTTCTCCCCCCCTCCCCCCCCCCGTGGTTTTTTTTTGAGGGGAGAAGGGTTGGTATTTTTGGTTAAACCATCTGGCAACCCTACCTAAATACCATTGAGGATCCAGTCCTCAGATTCCCTATACATACCATGCAGATAGCCACCTAAGCTAGCCAAGAGCAGATGGTGAGGAAAAGGAAGTGTCCTAAGCCCTGTTCCTCTCAGATGCCTAAATTTTTTGCTGAATCTGGGTTTAGGTGTTGAAAACCTAATTATTTGTTTTGACAAATCATGAAAGATATTAAAGGATAGTAAGACTCACCCTGATAAATTAAATACCCAAACTTTATAATATGTGGGCAACAATTCTAGATTACATACTTCCATTAGGATTCATGGAAATTTCAAGGAATCTTATGAAAAAAAAGCAAACTGAAAATACCAATGAAAAATTAATCATACCTTGGCATTAATACAGGAATAGCACACTGGCTCAATGGCACATTTTACTTGTTCAATTTAAAAATAGAGAGGACTAATAAGAATGTTGCTACATTTTAGCTATACTTCATATCAATATATAGAACGCCTATTAAAATAAATTCTTGTTTCCCACTTATCTCCTTTTAAGGGAATATTGCTTTTTTGGGTTATGTTCATATTTGAGGACTGTTAATGGCAGCTATTCCACAGTCGCTGCTGCAAGAGCTGACAGGAGAGTTTTGGGGAGGCAATGAAAATGGAAAAACAGTTATCATCAGAACAAAAAATAAACTGATTACATTGTAACACCATGTTCCATATTTACACTGAAATACTGTTGAGCCTTTACTAAAACAAGACATCTACCTTTTCCTCCCAGATATAAAGATCAAGTCTATCTTCAGATGCTCTGATGTATATTATAAATAATACGAATTGCAGAAGAGAATTGAAGGGCAGAATTTTGGTTTATACACCTGTCACTACTCATAGGTAGTGATGTCACATCTGACAGTTGTGGCCTTAATGGCATGGATGGATAAAGGGCTTCAGGAAAAAGTATTTTTTGTTATAAATGCGTTTTAATAAATACATTTATAAACACTTCTAGGTAATTACAGGGTAGGGTTATCATTATAGAAAGCTACCAATTACCTGAAGCAAGGGTGGTGCTTATGCCTGTTCATTAAGAAGAAAAGCTTAACTTCAATGGGATGCATTTGATTGTATATAGTTACCACCCAGTTACATGAAGGCAATCCTGAGTGATTACTGAAGACTCAAGAGCACTCCTGAGGGGAAAAGCAGTACCTGAGAACCGGAAACTAGAGAACATTCAGCTAGAAGTGCTCTGGGGCTTGTCTCTGTTAAAGTTTCAGCCTGTCAGTGACTCGCATACTGCATGGCGATTCCTTGAGTTGCAACCCAATTCCATTTTGCAGTTCATTGCATTTCCTTTTTAAGTCTGTGAATACTTTTTCCTGCACTGAGCTGTTGGAAGTAGGAGCATAGAGATTAATACTAACGATAATGTGTTAGTGTTTGTACTGTGACACTACTCAAAAGCATAAGGGTGCTTTTTTGTTAGATACTGGATACATCTGCTGTCTTCCCATCAATAGCCACAACTCTTTATATATTTTCAGTGAGTATGAGCCTACTTCTGGCCTCCCTGAAAATGTCTGTCAAGTTGTGCTTGACAATAGTGTTCAGGTTTCCTGTTCTTAGTATTATTCTTCATTTTCCACTAATCTTCATCTCTTATTGATGACAGTACCCTGTTAAAGGTATATAATACTATTCATGGGGATATTTCCTATAGGGAGCTAGAATGATGTTAGGTTATATTCACTATTATTTTATTATTATTGTGGTGATATCAGGGAGTCAGATCCCATTGTGCTAGGTGCTTTACAAACAGATCAAAAAGATAATCCCTGTTCCCCAAAAAGCTTGCAGTAGGCTATGGAGCACAGGACAGGGGGTAAGACGATTGGGATCTCTTCCCAGCTTTGTTGTAGATTTGCCTTGTCACTTTAACCACTCTGGGCCAGAACCAAGTAAAAAGCATTGCAGTTCTGTCTCCTCCTTCTCCTCCTCCTTCCACTTCCCTTCAGCCCTTTTGTGTGGCATTAAGTTTCCTTTGAGAATGCCTATTGGATTAAGCCTAACTGCTGAGATAGGTGGGGTTGCCTCCTATTGTCACTGAGTTGGGGATCCCACTGAGGCTTAGGCATGAGACAAACGCATGGACTCCTAGAAGGAAGGCACTGTCTGTACAGCTCTGTTAATTCTGCTACTTTTATTCCACTAGCACCAGAGTGAGTGGAGCTTGCCTGAATCTACCTACCTATGCTGGAAGTCAGTTGCAGTGAGACAGTCATTATGGCATGTGTTTATAAAATATACTGTAGGTCAACTACAAGTTACTGGGCTCAATGCAGGAATTTTATTGGGTGAAATTCAATTGTCTGTGTTATGCAGGAGTTCAGACAAGTCTATATTAATGGTTGCTTTTGGCCTTAAAATTAATGTGTTTTTGCAAAACTGGACTCAGTACATTTTGCAAAGTACTTTAGGAGCCTCAGATAGAGAGAGAGCAAGTGTGCCAAGAAAAGCACAGTATTATTATCATTCCATTTGCTTGTCTGGATCTGAATGAATTCTAGGGGACAGTGCCTGTCATCTATGTTTACTACTTATTAGGTTGTGTCCAGTGTTCTTGTTGTGGGTTGCAGCTGTACCTGTTTGTGCTGCAATCTAGCCAGCTCAGAGAGGTTAAATAGGTGCAGTGTTGTTCACTATTTACTCTGCTGCTGGAAGTGGAGAAGTCAGAGGGTAGCTGTCAGAAGGTAGCTATCTTCCCTATGTGGTGATACTGAATGAATGCCCCTACACGGGCATCGTCAAAAAGCCAGAAGCAGAGCTGCAGCTTGAGGCTGACTCTGGGAGCAACACTGCAGCCAGGGCAGGGAGTCGAAGCTGAAGTCGAAGCTGAAGTTGAAGACACAGGAGGGCCAAGGTTGGGAGCCAAGACAGGCTGGGGCCCAGAGCCAGGACCGGAGTTGAATATGGGGAAAGCAGAGCTGGGTGCTGCTTCCTCCACTGCCCTCCATGGTAGCTGGCCCTGCTCTGCCACACACCCATACACATTCCTCCATGGCCCTCTAACCAGCTGTGCCCCACAGTTTGGGGATCTCTGTCTTATGGGTATTTACTTGAGGTAGCATTCACTATACCCAGGGTGGGGAACTTTTTTGGGCCAGAGGCCACTGACCCACATAAAAATCAGTCAGGGGCTGCACATAAATGAGAAACAAAGGAAAAAAACACCCCTCACCAGTGTGGGCTCCCCAATTCTGGGGGGAGTCCTGAGCTCCAGGGGCCAGATCTAGGCAAACTGGGGGCTGCATCTGGCCCCCAGACCTTAGGGTTCCCCACCCTTGCACTATACAATCACATATTCTTTCCCTAGGAACTTGCCTGCACAGGATATACAGTGCTTACTAAGTGGGGAGCTGTTCAGTGTTTTGTTTTACCCTCACCACTCAGTATGTGGCCTCATGTCTTAGTTACTGCACACTTCAGATCTTCTGAATATAGAATTATTAACTTCTTTGTGTGTTTTGTCATGACTGTCATCATCATAGTATCTGATGTTTCACAAGCACTAATGAATTTAACTACACAATGCTCCTGAGAGAAAAGGGGGTATTATTATTCCTATTTTACAGATGAGGAAATACGGCACAGAGATATTATAGTCAGAAGTATCTAGTAATTTTGGGTGCCCATTTGGAAACACCTAAGGCTTGATTTTTAGAGTGTCTATAATAGCATTTTACTGTATTTTATTTGTTCAAAGCACAGCTGCCTGGATACAATCTCCACCGTGGAATCACTGTACCCCCTTAAACTCTCCAGTTCAGAACACTTCATACTGCTCTGCCAGTGAAAAGCAGTCCCTCCAGACTTTGCTCTGCCACAGGCCTTAGCTTGTGAAGGCACATCCAACAAAGGTACCTTAATGCTTTCCCAGCCACTCATGAACTAAATATAGGAATTCACTGAAAAGAGGGCTAGTAAGAAAGACTTTTCCATCCCCGAAGGTAGCTCCCTCTGCTGGGAACTTTAGTAACACTTTACTAGAAGATTTATTGGGTGTTGCTTGGGACCCTACCCCAATTCATTTTTGGTTTTCTTCATGTGAACAGGAAAACACCCATACATTCTCCTATCACAACTCTTACATCCCAGAAATGTGTGTTTTTCACTGCTCAGGGTCCCCTTGGATAGTACAATCTCATAAACCCATGATTTTATCACAAAAAATTGAATATGCAACAGATTTTATTAACCTATGCAGAGATTCCCCAAAAATTTCAGTCAAAACTCACTCATTTAGATAAAATATTAAAACAAGTATATTAACTAAACAAAGATATATTTTCAGTGATTATAAGTGATACAGGCATAAAAGGTCAGTATTGGTTACAAGAAGAACTAACATGATAAAATTGTAATCTAAATCCTAAATTCTACTGAGCTGAGTAAAATTTATAGCAAGCAACTTTCTCACCCCACCAGATGCTGCAGGCAGTTCACTGTTCTTATTTCATAAGCTGAATCAGGCTATAGCAGTCTCTAGTTTAGTGATGCTAGTTTGTGTTTCAAAAAACTTGTTCAGTGAGTTGAGGTGGGGGAGAAGAAGCAATGAAGATGTCATTGTCTCTTGTTTCATATCCTCCTCCTCTCCTTTAGGAACACTCTTCGCTGGGGGGTAGACAAAGCAATCATGAGATTCAAAACGTTTCTCACACAAACTGTAAATTTCTAGCTGGCACCTTTTGTGTACATGACATTTGGGATAACATGCAAGGCCTTTGTTCATAGCACTCTGTTATCTCTAAGGAGTTAGTCCATGAGCGATTACCAGACTCACAACATGCTTGAGTAACAAACATATAGTTTGGTAAAACTGTAAGCAACTTAAATCCAGAGCTTGCAATGAAGCATTAGGCACCTTAATTTTGACACCAGTACCAGCTCTGCCTATAATATCTAGTATCCAAAACCATGAAACTCTGCATTGTAACAAAAAAATTCTGAAGTAATTAGTAGCCAACTTTTTGTCTTATTTTTATTGTCTGACAAATATTTCTAAAGGACAAGACTACACTGACAGAAATTAGGATGAAGTACAAAAGAAAGATAACTAGTCAATTAAATTAGAGCATAGCAATGAAGATAAACTGAACCATGAATTACTTCTGATTTGCTGTTTTAGGCTACATCTAGACAGCGGCACTATTTCGGGATCCCAGTTAGCTATTCTGCATCTTTAAACATGCCCATTATTTTGAAATACATTTTAAAATAATTGTTATGCTAGTCCGGCATCCCTGAAACTCTTATTCCATGAGGGTTAAGAGACATTTTGGAATAGTGATTTATTTCAAAATTAGGCACTGTATAGACAGCGCCAAATTTCAAAATAAGCTATTTTGAAATTAGATCGAAATAAGATATGTAATGTGCATAGCTCAGATTGTTTATCATATTTTGACCTACAGGCACAGTTGTAGATGCACCTTCAGGGTGTCTTCTTTGCACCCGTAGCTCAAAATAAGCTACACAGTTTGAGCTATGTAAATTGCATAGCTCCTTTTGAGTCAATTGCGAAATAGCTTATGTCATAATTTGGTGCTGTCTACACAGTGCCAAATTTCTAAATAACCCGCCATTCTGAAACATCCCTTACTCCTCATGGAATGAGGTTTACAGGGACCTCGGAATAGTGAGCCTGTTATATTTTGAAATAATGAGCTTGCTGTTAAGATGCAGGATGGCTACTTAGGGATACCTCTGATAGATGGTATAGTCTAGATGTAGTGTAAACATAGCCTCAGGGTCCTCAAAATCCACTGGATGATTTTTAGGACCTTTTCCCTAAGATAGTAGGATCCAATTTCAATACATGTCCTGATAATTTTAATTCATATTACAGAATCTGTCAGAAACAGCAAACATAGCTGTTTACCTTATCAACAGCTATGATATCTTAATTAGAATAAGCAAAGACCTATGTGATAATGCCAAATATGCAGTTAGAGATGGTGATAACATCAGCCAATGGTTTGCAGTGACAACGAGAGTATGGGAAGGGTGTGTTATGTCCCTGTTGTTGTTTGTAACAGTCATTGTGTCATGAGGAAAATAGCTGCAGAAGGCAACTGAGGAATTTTATGGACAAATGATAAAAAGCAGTTGGATGACCTTATATTTGCTAATGATATTGCTTCATGGGAAATAAAAGGCCCGAGATTTTGGCAGACAGTGCAAAACAAGTTGGTTTGTTCAAGAAGGAGAAGCATAATATATGACTATTAATGTTTGAAAAGAAAACATCATCTGAGTAGATGGAGAAGGAAGTAAATCATTTTATGTATCTGGGGAGCAAGACTGCTATGATGGTGACACCATGCTAGATGTCAAACAACATCATAAGGATAAACTAGAAAAGATATGGAGAAATAGTGTGATCAGAACTGATACAAAAATACAACTTTTTAACCCCAGCATTATATCTGTCCTCCTCTATGGAGTAAAGTCACAGAAATCCACAATAGCAATTGATAAGAAAATCAACTCAATACAAATAAATGTCTGCAGAAGATTTTCAGAGTCTATTGGGAATAATTTATTTATTACAGCTATGATGCTGGTGGACCAGCTCCTGCCAAGGCTCTTGGCATCAGCTGAGAACTCACAAATTCATAGCTTGAAACCAGATCAGCTCACCCATATGTTAGTATTGTTCAAGATAGACTTTAGACTTGTAAGGTTGTCTTTAGTGTTTAAACTCTATAAAATGTTTGTAACATGCATGCATTAATCTTGCTTGTAATGTCTGTATTCTGTGTCACAAGGAAATATGAAACTTTTGCTTTATAATTGTAAAATATGCCTGCTCTGAACTTGTGAACCTAGACAGGAAGAAAACTTCCCCCACACATCAAGAGAGACTATCAAAACTAAATGAGCCACTGTTGGACAAAAACATGAAGAAGTTATGTGCAGATGCAGTCATCCCATTAGTTTGAACTCTGGAGGGAGCACATATACAGTTGCTCATAAGAAGAAATAGTTTTCTTTTTGTTCTTTAGACTTACATGATCTGGGGCTAAGAAACAAAAGCAACAATCTGTAGGATCAACTATGGTTAACATTCAGTGAATGGATTTCTGCACTTGTCATCTTTTTGACACATGGACTGTAAATCATTGTGTATATACATTGCCTGCTTTAATCTGTAAATAACTCTCTAATTACTTTTCCTAATTAATATACCCTTGGTTTGTTTACTTTAGAATTGGCTACCAGCATTGCCTTTGTTGTGAGATGAAAATGATCTGGGGTAAATGATTGGTCTCTTGGGACTGTGAGAACCTGAATATTTTGCAAGTTTTTTGTATAAATGATCATCAATTACTATGTGCAGCTTGCCTCGGTGGCAAGATAGACTGGAGTTCTGAAGAGGACTGTACATGATTCCTTGGTAAGATAGCTACAGTGATCCAGGAGTTTAAATTTATTACTGGGGTTGTGAAATGTAGTTATAGAACATACCACCAATTTGGGGTGTCTGCCTTGCTTTTTGAAAGTCTGCACTGAGTTTGGCACTCATGATCTCAGGGTTATAGTGGACCACAACCTAAATATGAGTCAACAGTGTGACACTGTTGAAAAAAAAAGCAAATGTCATTCTGGGATGTATTAACAGGAGTGTTGTGCACAAGACTTAAGGAGTAATTCTTCCACTCTATTCTGCACTGATTAGGCCTCAACTGCAGAATTGTGTCCAGTTCTGGGCATCACATTTCAGGAAAGATGTGGAGAAATTGGAAAAGATCCAGAGAAGAGCAACAAAGATGATTAAAGGTCTAGAAAACATGACCTATGAGGAAAGAATTGGGTTTGTTTAATTTAGAAAAGAGAAGACTGAGAGGGGACATGATAGCAGATTTTCAAGTTCCTAAAAGGGTGATATAAGGAGGAGAGAAAAATTATTCTCCTCAACATCTGATAATAGGACAAGACACAATGGGCTTAAATTGAAACAAGGGATAGTTAGGTTGGCATAAGGAAAAACTTCCTAACTGTCAGGATGGTTAAGCCCTGGAATAAATTGCCTAGGATGTTGTGGAATTTCCATCATTGGAGGTATTTAAGAGCAGTTTAGAAAAACATCTGTCAGGGATGATCTAGATGGTGCTTGGTCCTGCCATGAGAACAGAGGACTGGACTTGATGGCCTCTTGAAGTCCTTTCCAGTTCTAGTATTCTATGACTCAATGATTCTATGATCCTAGTCCGCTCCTAGACAATATAATAATGTCAGAAATTCTAAGTATAGCACACCAACTTAAAGCCTCAAATATGGCAAGATAAAGACAATGAACATTTTAAGATCGTGATTTAAGGATGCCACCAGCATGACTTCTATCTGCCTTGCTCCAGACCTGGCATCAGGCCTGTTCCTGCTTTCTTGGACACCATATAATGTGGTTCTGTCCTTTGGCTCTGATTCCTGATTCAGACTCAGTCTTGACCTGGGGCTCTGTCATTCAGGCTGTGATTTTGATTCTGATATTGGCTTTGATCCCTGGCTCTAGCTCTGCCTTGATCTTGGGCTCTGGCAGTCAGACTCCAACCACGGGGCATTACTCCTGCTCTGAACATTAGGCATAGCCATCTACAACCTCATCTCCTGAAACAATCTAACTCTCATTGAAGTCAGCAGATTTGCAGTTTCATAGGAGTGTTTATAACTCTTTCTTTTCCATACTACTGAATTCACTGAAGTCAGCCATGTCATCTTTGCTATTCATCTTGACACTATCTAAAACAGGCTGGGATCAGGGCTTCCACAACTAATTAGCCCATCCCATTTGTAGTAATTCTTATTATGCAATAGTCTAAAGGAAGCAAGAGTATCACTAGATTGTGTGTTTGTGTGTGGGGAGAAGGGATGGACTCCTGTAATTCCTTTTCCTTCCTAACCCCAGGAGGCTTTCCTGCCTTAAAGACCTTGAAATCTGAGGGCATGTCTACACTGGGAAGTTATTTCGAAATAACAAGGTGAGCGTACGCACTACCAAGCCTGTTGTTTCGAAATAAAGGGCTTGTTATTTTGAAATAATAACTCCTACTTATGAAGAGGAATAAGCTTATTTCAAAATAGTTATTTCAAGAGTTATCATTTCAAAATAACATTTTATTTGTAGACATAGCCCTAGCAACTCATGTTGCCACTCCACTGAGCCAAACCAAGACTCTGTCCTGCACCTGGTCTTGTGCAAGGATGTCAAGCTGAGGTCAACACATTCTGCACTAGTAACTACTGTTTAACATGAATGAGAGTGGCAGAATCTGAGTACAAAAAGCTATACACTTATGTTTAGTCTCTAACGTATGCAAAGATCAATGTTGTTATATACTATATAGTTCCATAGATGTTGCATCACAGAACAAATAAAGACAGATTTCAAGAAAATGAATCTGAATATGCACAAGGAGCAGCATATCTGATGATTAAAAAGGTTCCATAGTCAGAACTGCACTGTTAGTTGAGTAAGTCCTAAGAAATGTTAAAGCATAATCATCTGATGAAATTCTGGGTGAGTTTTCTTCTATTGTTTCACTAATTCTCATGTTAGCATAGTGATTTCTGTTAAAGTATCATTTCAAGTTGGTTCAAAAATTTTCATTTGTAAATGCTGATTTAATTAAAATCAAAGTGTTTTGTGTGAACATATTGATTTTATCAACAATTTTGAGGAGAACATTTAAAATGTTTCATTTTGATAAAGTTGAAATATTTCATTTTGACTTTATTGTTTTGACATATTATAATTACATTTATTATCAAAATAAAACTTGTCAACCTTATTGAAATGAAATGTTTCAGACTTATATTTCATTTTGAAAATAAATAAATAAATACAAATCTAGGATTTCTACTTTTTGTCCTAATTTGGGCAAAACAAAGTTATTTCTCGTGGGATAGAAATTCTGTTTTGTCATCATAATTAATAATTTAATTATTAAATTACTGTATCCATCCCATGTCTTGCCTAAATAGGTTTCAACATTTCTTTCAGCTACACAATATAAACACAATATAAACCAAGGACCATATATTGCCCTGAATTTGCATGCAGAATTTCCACTGATATCAATGGCAATCTTACATGAATGACCAACAAAGAGTCCAGTGACACCATGAATACTAACAATTTTGTTATGGTAAAGCTTTCATGAGTTGCATGGCTACGTCTAGACTGCCACTTTTTATCAGAAAAAGATATGCAAATTGCACTCTGCAATTTGCATACCTTTTTTTCAATCATTTTGTCGGAAGAGGCTTTTCCAAAATTTGGCACGAGGAAGACAGGGCTTCTGAAAGAGTGCATCTGCTCTTCTGCAAAAAATATTGGAAGAACAGATACGTTCCCTGGATATAACAGAGTTTTCCAGGATACCCGGAAAAACTCTGTAGTCTAGACATAGTCATGGTGAGACACATGAAGTGAAAGAAACAGAAAGTAGGAATACAGAATTGGGAGCGTTACATCAGTGCTAATTCAATAAGGGTGGATGTGGCCTACTTCCAACACCAATAACAAGGTGAGAAAAGAGGAACATTATTCACATGGCTCCCCAAGTATTTAGTGAACTTCTCAGTAACCATGGAAATAAGGAGGGTATATATCTACTATATTTAACATCACATTTACATATCAGCAATTTTGCTTGTATACAAGGACAAAGTAGAATATTTAACTGACAAAACTAATTTGAGGATCACATTCTAATACATCAACAATTATTTTGCTGAAAAGAAAGAGATATCAAATGTTGCATGTGAATAAAAACAACAAAACGATATATACATTATACAGCAAAAAATACAGAAATGATTTTTAAAAAATATTATTTGTTTCCTAGAAAAATACAAAAATCAAACAAATACAATCAAATGCATGAGCAAGCCATTTATTAATGCAACAATAATTACCACCAACATGAGGAAAAAGCAATGCACACATAACTATTGCATTATAATTTCAGCTCCTGGGTTTGTTTGTTTGTTTGTTTTTGTCATTTTTGTTTTTCATTTTGGCATAGAAAATGGTCATTGCATAACCATGGGATCAGTATATATTACAAGTTGAACCTCTCTAGTCTGGCACCATTGGGACTTGACCAGCACTGAACCAGAGAATTTGCTGTACAGGTCAAAGCACCTTGTTCGGCCCCCTTGGGACCTGATTGGACTGAACCACAGGGTTTGCTGGACAAGAGGAGGTCCAGGCTCCCTACCTGGCAGTAGGCTCTGCTCCTGGCTGGTGCTGCATTCCCTGCTGCCTGCCGCTGCCTCTAGCCCCCATCCTGCCAGCCCTGACCGGGACTGCAACCCACACTATGCCAGACCTGGACAGGGACAGGTCCCAGTGCCTCTAGTCCTGGGTAGGGCTGCCCCTCGCCCCCATGGCACTGGTGCAGGTTGCACAACCAGTTGCAGGCCCCACTGACTCCAGCCCAGGCCGGGGCTGTGTTTTTCCATCACCAGCACCAGCCACGACTGCCCTCCTGGCTGACAGCCCTGCTGCTTCCTGCCACCATTTCTGACCAGGGGCAGGCTGCACTCCCCCCCCTCCCACACACACACTGTGCCAACCCTGATGGAGGCTGTGTTTCTTAACGCACTAGCCCTGGGCGGGGTTGTGCTCCCTGCTTCACCAGCCCCAACCAGAGCTGTGCTTCTGGCCACTGGCCCCACTGCCTCGAGCCCCAGCTGGGTCTGCACTCCTTGCCATCAGCCCTGGCCAAAGCTCTGCACCCCATCGTGCCAGCCTCACTGGGGCTGTGCTCCCCACTGCCACTCCAGATGGGTCTGTGCTTCTGAACCTGGCCAGCAGGTGCTCTCTGGTCCAGCATTATCCATGCTCCTGTTAAACCAATAGAATGTTGCCACACCAGAGAATACCAGATTTTAGAGGTTCAACCTGTACCACAGGAGGTGAATATTGTCTAGAAGCTTTACCAACACTTTTACTATTTACCAGGGATGTTAGCTATCAGATAATTGAATAGTGGAATAACTGAATTTATTCCTATCAGTTACTTGACTGTTCTATAATCCTTGGGGTGGGACCATCAGCCAGTGCACTCCAGCAGCAGAGGCAGCAGCACAGGAGCCAGGTGGGAGCCAGTCCACGAGGGAAGCCAATTTAAAAAAACAGCTCCCTGCACAGACCGGCTTCCTGCCACCCAGCTCATCACGGACAGAAGCTGCTCCACCTCCCACACTTGCTCGGACACCATTCGGACAGGGGCTGCTGCCATGAAGCAGCCTCTGCACACAGTGGGCCCAGGCTTGCCATGGACAGAGGCTTGCCATGGACGGGGCTGCTTGCCACGGGCAGAGGCTGCTTCGCTGGGGGAAGGACAGGCAGCACTGTGGAGCTGGTGCTGGAGGGAGCTGGTTTATAGGCTGGCTTCCCCTAGCACTGTCTCCTGCTTTCCCCTTTTGCTGCCCCTGATACCGGGGGGTGGAGAGGAGGGAGGAGATATGTGAGTGGTCAAGAAGATTAACTGATAAGCTTAAGCTTATCAGTTAATCATATATTTGACTACTCTTTTGCATCCTTACTGTTGACTGGGCTCTTAGAAGACAATTGGGGGTAAATGTGAACTAAATAATGGCACAGAAAACTGAGCACCATGACTAGTGGCTATAAATTAACTTTATGGGACCCCAGGAAATTCGGCTACACCCATGATAAGTGAATATCCATCTAACTTAAATCATTCTGAACCACAGAGGTTGCCTGACTAGAGTGCCGGACTACGGAGGTTCAACCTGTACTTATGAACATTGTTCAAGAAATGTTATTGTAGTAATGCCATTGTGTAGGAGCCATGCTACAAGTGCATGAATGTAATACCAAATCTATTTTCTGCATGTTGTCACCAGATTGTTATTTTCTCCATGAAAGCTGAGCTCAGCTGTCCTTTTAGTAACAACACCAAATGAAAGCAATCCATTTTCTGAGCATTATGCACTTTACTGCTGATATTCACATTGGTAGAGATTTCTTGATCTATGTTGGAAGATTTAATTAATCTACTCATTTCAAGATAAAGACTTTTTTGAGGGGAACATTTGTGCAGAGACATTTGTGCATATTGCTTCAGGCGCATGGGAACAATTTGTACAGTGTGGGTACCATTGAACCAAACTGAAAATGATGGAAACCACTTCAAGCCAGGAGGTATTGTAGCATCCCCAGCACCCTTAGTCCCAGCACCTATGTATTGCTCCACTATGAGTAGTTTCTAGAAAGAAAAATATGCATGGGACACATTAGCTAATGATTAGCAGAATTTCTAGCATTTACTACGGTTACCTGAACCTACTTTATATAGACAATCTGGTATCTAGTAAAAAAAAAAAAAAATTTGTTCTGGAAAAATCAGAGATAATGAGGTAAATGTATTTGACTGTTCACCATATTTCTTTCTAATCCTCTCCTGACAATGAGATACATCAACTCAGTTTACTGCTTATAGAGAAATATTTTTTATAATGCATGTTTTACTCCTCTTTAATGTAGAGATGATCAGAGTTCTGGCAGGCTAGTAATCTGTCGAATTGCCAGCAGAGAACTTCCAATCTGACAGTGGACTCAGAAATTCAGGCCTGATTGATTGTGATGGTACCAACTTGTGTATCCTCTGGATCCACTTCACTTCTAGCATTTCTCCTCCCTTTCAACTGCTGCCTGGAGCAGTAGCAGCATTGATTCCAGCTGTTGCTGCCCAAGTGACCTCCTCGACAGATCCCCTGTATGATGTTTTTCACAGCTCCCCCATGAGGTAGTAAGATAAGCATGAGAAATATAAGAAGGTACTAAAGAGAAGATGATAATACTTTTTCAGGAAACAGCATCTCTCTAGCTAAAGGGTGAACTTTATCAGAAGGAAACGTCTCCTGAGTGAGTTGCCAAAGTAAATCTCTTTGATGAAAATGGGTCAAGCTAAAAGTTTTGCCTTAATTTACTCTATGACAACCTGGCATGTGAGTATAGTCAAACTAACATTCCAACACATGCAATATTACAGGCATTTTCTGAAATGCAGAGGCTTCCAAATGCTCCATTTCTAAAATAAGTATATACAGTGTCCCCACTCCACGGATATCATCATACTTCGATTTTGAAGTAATCTAAATCTTTCTGTTTTTTTATGTTATCTAATTTTTATATGGTGTCTAGTCCCTTTGTCTTTCACCATATGAGTAGAATGTTTCACCGTACATTATTGTGTATTAATCCACATGTACTAAAATGTTAGTCATTGCACAAATGTCCCACAAATAAGTTATACACAGAATGGAACAAAAACAATTACTAGGAGAAAAAATGGAAAGAAATATGTGCAGCTGCTGATGTTAATACTTTCATTTAGGCTGGTGCTTGTGCCAGTTTGCCAGCTCAAACTATTTCACTTTAGTTTATTTGCGTTGTTACAATAATGACAGTGTAGTTAAATATAGTCCTTGAAAGCAGAATCTCTGCTTGTTTCATTTGTATTCTACTGTTCTTTCATTAAACATTTCTTCATCTCTGCAGAGCCAAATTCTTACAATAATAAATCAGAGACACCTAGAGTACTTGCCAAGTCAAATATCTACAGTTTCTGGCAATTATGTAATTTCCAGATTTGCTACAATGGCTATTGCTGATAAGTCAATCGTCACAAAAAGAAATGTTCCAGACCAATCTTTTATTAGGGTGTCCCTTACTCATCCATGTAAAACAATCTCTTTCCCGCTCTCCCCCTTTACAAAAAAAAAAAAAAAAAAAAAAAAAAAAAGAAAAAGAGAGCGAGAAAGAAACGTAATTGCAGCTTTTCCCCCTTCTTTGAGTGACTCTTCATCATAACAATTTATATCTGGAAAATGTCACTGAAAATGTGAAAAAGGTAATCTTACACCAAAGAAATCAGGCACTGATGTTATTAATAGAACAGCTCAAAAATGTTTCCCATGATGTTTTATAATGACTCTGTCTTGTAATCAAATGTAACAGTGATGTATTTCCCCATTTTCAAGTTGATTTTTTATTAGAAGTCCAGACAAAAGTAATTTGTAGTAACGGTCCCTGATCCAATGTCTATATGTGGAAAGGATTGAAAGGACTTCGTGCCAATTTAAAAGCTCCTTAAAATGATTAATGGCTAAATACATTACAAATTATCATGTGTTTCTCACTGACAAAACAGGTAATTTGTTCTGTGTTTTAGGTCGGAAATTTCCCTTTCGTGATATTGGAGGGAAAAGTATCACAAACAGACAATAATTGTGTGTGCCCATCTGGACCAGACATCGAACGAGAACAGATTTTTTGTAAAGTTACTCAAAGGTTTGTTTCCAAAATAGTCATGCTTTATAATGTATGTCTTTTATTTATAAAAGGTCACCCCATCCTTATCACTGCGTAACACCACCAAAGACATTAAAGGTATGTCGTCTACACAGCAACATTTATTTTGAAATAACTAGCATTATTTCAAAATAACTTAGTCCACATCTACACAGCAGGCAGTTATTTTGAAATAATATTAAACTATTGTCAATCTGGAGAACGTCTTACTCCAACTCCTGTAACCCTCATTGTACAAGGAGTAAGGGAAGTCAGAGGAAGAGTGCTCTGTTTCGATATAAGTGCTGTGTAGATGCTCCCAGTATCAAAATAAACTAATTCAAAATAAGCTACACAATGGACATAGCTCAATTTGCATAGCTTATTTCAAGTTAAGACGTGCTGTGTAGATGCACCCTATGAGGGCCACATAGTTACAAATATAACAGAAAGAGTAGTGGAGTAAGTTTAAGTGACAGAGCTATGAACTCTTGCATTCTAATCCTGCCTGGAACTGCTCCTGTTCCTAATTATGCCCCATCTGCACTGAGATTCTACCACTATTCTAGCCTTTGTTGTAGCTGCACCAGTGCATATACGCAAAGCTGCTATTTGCAAAGATGATGCTACAAGTTTGGTTGGTAAAGGTGGAAGTGTTAATTTATATACTTAGACTTTTGTCATTCATTCAAATTGATACTATATAACATAAGGATTAAAAAATAGAAAGATTTAAAATTAACATGGCACACATGAAATGGATTAAATTCTGGCTGACTGGTAGATCTCAAAATGTAATGGTGAACCAGGAATCATCATTGAATGGAATGCTTCTCATGGAGTTTTGCAAGGGCTTAGTTTTTGGCTGTTTGCTCTCTCACATTTTTGCTGCAAGAAAACATACAGTCCTCACTGATATTTTTTGTGTCACCTGAAAATTTTGGGAAAGGGGTAAATAATGAAGAACAAAGGCCTGTGAGCAATCTGAATTGTTTGGAAAGCAAGAAACAAGATGGCATAAGAGCAATCTGACTTACTTGATGAGCAAGTAATAAGATGGTACAAGAAACAATATGTGTTTTAATACAGCTAAATATAAATATGGAAATAAAGACTATGAGCCATATTTACACACTGGGGAACGTCTATCCTCAGAAGTAGTGATTCTGAAAAAAGATGTGGGAGTTGTGGACTCATATTGTATGTCTACACTTGCACCCTCTTTCGAGAGAGAGATGCAAATGAAGACATTTGAAATTGCAAATGAAGCCGGGATTTAAATATGGTGCTATTTCGAAATAGTGCTATTTCGAAATAACAGACGCTGTTAAGACGTGGTTATTTTGAGAGAAAACCTTTTTCTCAAAATAACTGGTAAACCTTATTGTATGAGGAATGAGGGTTATTTTGAGAGAAGGGTTTTCTCTTGAAATAAGTGAGTCTTAGCAGCATCTGTTATTTCGAAATAGCACTATTCGAAGTAGCGCCATAACACAAATATGCAAATGAAGCACGGGATATTTAAATCCCAGCTTCATTTGCAATTTCGAAGTGCCTAATTTACATCCCTCTGTCGAAAGAGGGATGTAGTCTAGACGTACCCTTAGTGTGCTACTATGCCAAAAGAGCAAATGCAATCCTGAGATGCATCCTAGCAGGAGTAGAGATGTTATTCTGCCTCTGTATTTGGCACTAATGTGATCATTGCTGGAAATCTCTGTCCAGTTTTGGTGTCCACAATTGAAGAAGACTGTGGATAAATTGGAGAGGCGTCAGAGAAGAGCCATGAGGATTATTAAAGGATTAGAAAATGTGTCTTACAGTAATTGGTTCAAGGAGGTATTTAATTTAATTTAATAGAAAGAAGGTCATGGGATGACTTTATTATAGTTTAGAAGCTGCTACATGGGGAAGAAATATTTAATAATGGACTCTTCGATCTAGCAGAGAAAGGTGTAACATTATCCAATGACTGGAATGTGATGCTAGACAAATTCAGACTGGAAATAAGGTGAAATTTTTAACAAGAGTAATTAACTATTGGAAAGTAATAGAGAAGTAACCATGTTAGTCTGATCTTGCAAAAACAAAAGGAAAAACTACGTAGCACTTTAAAGACTAACAAGATCGTTTAATAGGTGATGAGCTTTCGTCATTGTGGATTATCCATTACTAATTTATAAATCAAGATAAAATATTTTTAAAAGATGTTCCCTAGCAAATATTTTGGGGCAGTTCTATAGCCTGTGGTATACATGATATCAGATTAACTGCTTGCAACTGGCTCTTCTGTTCTTATTTATGAATTTATGATCCTGGTCAATGGATCACTTTCCTGATGGTTTAAGATAAAAGAAGTCCCTGATTTTTTTTATTTGGTATGGGAAATCATGGCAATTACTCGAACAACACTAAAGAAAGTATCCCTCACCATGAGTCAAAGAGAGAAGCACTTCAAATACTTTTGTTTCCTGCTGAAGATCCACTAAAACTGAATGAATCCGCCCTTTTATTGTTACACCGATCCATGGTCTTGATGGTCTTTTAGATTTCCATAAAAGCTATGGGAGGAAATAACAATAATTTCCATCAGCAGTGGGACTAAGAGATTGCATATTTTCCCACTAAACACATACATGGACAGAGAAATCCATACATCTGTGATCTGCTGTCTCTGTTATTGCAGTGTACTATATCTTGGAGTGAAGTCACACATTCCAAAAAAGCTTGACTGTACGAAATGCAACAGCCTATATCCTTAGCAATAGTGGTTGCCACAAAATATCATCTAAAATTGTGGCCTCCAAATGATCTCCCTAATAGTTAATACTTGCTCTTGCAAGACATTAGGACAGTGGTGTCCAAACTTTTTCAATCTTGTCTCCCCTACTCAGTCGGTGCCCCCCAGGAGCCAGGGCAGGGAGGTGAGTGGGGTTGCTGTGCTTGGAGGTTGAATGAAGCAGGATTGGGGAGGGTGAGCCACATGCTGGTGTTGGGGGGAAGCGATAGGGACAGGGAAGGGAAGCCACCAGTATATCTTTTACTGGAGTTGTCCCTCTCTACTCTTCCAGGTTCCAGTGACTGCTGATTACTTGTATGTTCCCCCCAGTGGCAGAAGCTGGTTACTGCCAGTAACCGGGCTTGTAATGTGCAGGCGGCTGGGACTAAGGCCAGGGCCAAAGTGGAACTGGGGATAGTGCAGCTGTGAGTGGCGCTCCTTCTCCGCTTCGTTGGGGCTGGCCCAGGCCACCAACCCCATCCCCAGACATGCCTCTACACCTTGCTAGAGGGGTATGCCCCACAGTTTGGGGACCACTGCATTGGAATGACCATGCAACTAAGACCACTCAATTTTTCCTCAATAACTTTATTGCATACCCAATACACTCAAACACACAAACATAAATTACCATCCCAGGATACTGAAAGAGCTAGCGTGTGAGATTGCTAGTCCAACAGCATTTAATACATCTGTCTGTTCAGGGGTAGCACCGAATAAATGAAGAATAGTTGTTATCATTCCTATATTTGACAAAGGGTGGACAAGTGATCCTGATGATTACAAACCTGTTAGTATGACCTCAGTAATATGGTAGGCTTTAGAGGCTAAGAATATATCTGCTGCCTCTTCTACTCCTTGCACATCTTTCTATGAGAGCAGTGAGATGTTGCCCTAAAAATATTAATAGCTAACTCTCTCTCTCTCTCTCTCTCCTCTCTCTCTCTCCTATGTATTTAAAAGAGTTTGTGCATGTCTGTCTGTCTGTCTGTCCATTTGTGAGTCCATCTATTTACTGAATAGCTCCTTCTAAACAGTAAGAACTAGGACCACCACATTTGCTATGCAGCTCCCTCTTATCATAACTTAACGCAGGGTCATGGTTTGGTTGTGCCAGGACAATGAGGTGTGTGTGGAATGTGATTATTTCTTATCGAACGGAAAAGGAGGTCTATGATAGCAGGGACAGTTATACTCATGAATGACCATGGGAGGGGGGCAGCAAACACAGAAGACAGTTATACCCCAGAATGACCATGGGAGGGAGGCAGCAAGACCATGGCAGGGAGGCAGCAAGAAAATGCACCCCTGCTGCCCGACAGCCCTGGAGAGCCGGGGAGGAACTGCTGACCATGCAGTGCAGCCCCCTGCTGCCCTGGTTCAGACCTGGAGAGCAGCGAGGCCCCCACAGGCTCACGTCAGCCCCAGGGAGCATCCAGTGATTAGGCAGCATGCTCCCCCCCCCCCCCCCACTGCTGCAGGTCAGCCTTGGGGAACAGTTGACATCTGCCCCTGCCCCTTTCCCTGCCCCCTGCCCTGAGTCCCTCACCCCTTCCTTGACTCCTACACCTCCACCCACTCCCATGATTTCCCCACACCTTCCAACCTCCTGCTCTGAATCTTAAAACCCCATCCCTGTCCTGAGCCCCTCCTCAGCTCCAGCCCCCCTGTCCTGGTCTCCCCACATTCCGAATCCCCTGCTCTGACTCCTCCACTCCCCACACCACCAATCCCCTGAAGGACCTGAGCAATGCGGGGTACCTCAGCTAGTGTGTGTGTGTGTGTGTGTTATATATATAGAGAGAGAGAGCAGGGCAGTGCTTTTGCTTTTGCAATTATATGCACTTCATAACATAAATAAGAAAAGTATTTAGTTGCTACCATCTTAGCAACATAATGGGGGTCATACCATGGAGAGGACTAATTAATCATACACGAGACATGGCCAGTCTGTGAAATATCACAGAACAAAATAATGGGTCTCTTTATGTCTGCTTATCCATTAACATGTTATTTTCCAGTTTCTGTCACTTACTACCAACATTGTTTTTCCTGCTTGCTTACTGTGCCTTGATACTGCGCATATAACTCTATAAGTTCTCTAAAGTTTGGCAAATCTCCAACAATACTCATGTCATCTTTAAGAAATTCAAATGCATTAAGGGTGTACATGTTATCTTCTGAAGTGATGATATGATTCATTATTCCACAGCCTTTGTTAACCACATGAGCATAAGAAATTAGTATTATGTAGAGATTCAACTATTTAGTAGTTTATCCACAGAGAATATTAGTTTGAAGTTAAAAATGTTGGTCTCGTCCATATTTTCTCTCCATCGCTGCCCATGCTTTTTATTTACTGATTTCTCTGTAAGAAATAGAATGGTTTACCTTTCATTCCTGCTACTAGAAAAGTATGGATTTAGTTGAAATCTTCAACGAATAGAACAGGTCCCAATCTTTATTCTTCCAGATGAAATTCATAGCTATACATGTGCTAGCACAAGGAGTATGAGACACGTAAATCCCTCAATATAGGGTATAACTGGCGTCTCCATGTATGCCCTGTTTCCATGACTGACAGATATAAAAGGCCAGGGAAGGCTAAGCCTCCCCTAACCCAGGCCCTGACCCAGTTCAGGCTACACTCTCTCCTTCACAGCTGGTAGGAGCTCAGCTTTGGCCTGAGGCCAGCAGGCAGCTGGGGCCTGTGACCTGGGGGCCAGGCCAATGATTCAGCTCCAGGGCCTGTGCTTGAGGTGGCCAGTGGCCCAGTGCTAGGGCCAGTGGTAGGTCCAGTGCTGGCCCTGGTTGGCAGCTCAGGGAAGTCCGGTCAGAGTTCCTCTGACAACTGGGGAGTTAAAGGTTGGGCCTTAGACAGAAGGGCCGGGACCACATGGTAAGACTTCCTGAAGAGTCGACTCATGAACTGCCCATGCCTATTTATCACTTCTTTGGCTTTCTGATGTCCAGCTTCTAAATGTCTGTCTACATCTTCCATGGTCCATTCTTCCAGCCAGGTCTCCTCTTAACATCAGTCACTTCAACACAGATTCTAAATAATCATCCAAACCAGGTTTTTCTTTGTCCATCTAGACCCTGCAAAGGTCTTCTGTGCTATGTAAGCTAAATATCACCTAGATGGGCTCTTCCCTGGAGTTCCTCTTTTCCAGGAGATTTCCCCTCCACTGTCTCTCTCCGTAGGGATTCTGACAGCCTCTCCCAGGGATCAATTTGCTTCTGAGGGTATTACACAGCAGCGTTATTTCGGAATAACTGACGTTATTCCAGAATAACAGTGTGTGTCTACGCTACAAGCCATTATTTCAAAATAATGTTGAGCTGGAAGACTTCTCATTCTGACTCATGATAACCCTCATTTCATGAGGAGTAAGGGAAGTTGAAGGAAGAGTGTTCTTCCTTTGGCTTCCTGCTGCATAGACAGCACCTAAAGCCAAGTTAGACTATTTCAACTTAAGCTATGCAATTGACATAGCTGAAGTTGAGTAGCTTAATTCAACTTTAGCTCTGCTGTGTAGACGTACTCTTACAGGGCCCACATCTGGACCCCACATAAGAATAATTTTTCTGTCCCAGATTAAGACAAAAAGTCAAAATATCTCTTTTTTTTTCTTCAAATCAAAAATCCCCTCTCCCTATTACGGTTATAGTCATTTGAAGTGTTTTATTATTTTGATAATTTTGAAACACTTTATTTAGAGCTCAAACATTTCTAATTTTTTTTACTATAATTGGCCTAATTTTATAAACAAAATAATTTCAAACTGGAAAAAATGGCATTTTTAATTTGAAAATGTCAAAACAAAATGTTTTAACTATTTTGACATTTATTTCTCCCTGCTCCCCAAAATGGAGTAAAAAATTTGTCAGAATCTATCTTTTTCTGTAAAACTGAAATTGTCCAACAAAAGAATGCTTTGTCCAAAAATTTCTAACCAGCTCTACTGTATAGCCATATAAGCAAACCATTTAGTATAGATCAAGGCCTTGGAATATTTAAATAAGTACATGTATGAAGAATGCTTGCAGGATTGAACTATTTTTAGAAGACTAGCTATTTATTTTTGTATCTGTTGTAATTGGATATTTTCTTTTCTTTTTTGATAATGTAGATGCCTACTTCTGTAGCTGTTACTTACATTAATTGGATTCAGCACAGTTACTCTCATTTATATAGATTTCTGGGTAGGAAGGTATTCAGAATACTGGTGATAGATGCTTAGAAGGTTAGTTGGCTTGAAAAATAATCTGAAAAGATGCCTTTTTAGCGGTGGTAATGTTGTTGAAACACAATGTTTGCAAAAAATCAAAAGTTCAGGTTAAGAAATATTTTGAAAATTTTGACCAGTTTCAGTGGCATATAATCATCTTAATTACAGGGTGCTTTATTCTGACATAAATTAATATGCATTATAAAAATGTCCATATAGGGTCAGAACAAAGGTCTACGTAGTTCAGTATGGGAATGGGTGACAGGGGATGGATCAGTTGATTATTTATTCTTTTCATTCTCTCTGGGCACATGGCATTGGATGCTTGTCATGTGTTTAAGAAAAAATGAAGAGAACAGGTAATCAAGAGATCCACCCCCTGCTATACATTCCCAGCTTCTGGCAAACAGAGGGTAGGGACACTGATGCCTATCTTAACTACTAGCCATTGATGGACCTATCATCCATGATTTCATCTAGAGTTTGTTTGTTTTTTTTTCAAATCCTGTGAGTTTTATCCTTTGCAACATCCTCTGGCAAAGAGTTCCATAGAATGATTGTGTTATGTGAAGAAACACTTCTTTTTGCTTGTTTTAAATCTGCTGTCTATTGACTTGATGACCTCCTGAGGTATCTTCCAGCCGTAGGAGTCTATGATTCCATTTTGTGACCCTTAGTTCATATATCATGAGAAAGAATAAATACAACTTCCTTATTTACTTTCTCCACACTACTCATGATTTTATTGATCTTTTTCATATCCCCCCTTAGCTGTCTCTTTTCCAAGATGAAAAGTCCCAGTCTTGCTAATCTTTCCTCATATGGAAATAGTTCCATACCCTAATAACTTTTGTTGCCCTTTTCTGAACCTTTTCCAATATATCTCTTCTGAGATGGGACGGTCACATCTGCAAGCCGTATTCAACATGTGGGCATACCATAGATTTATATAGAGGCAATATGATATTTTCTGTCTTATTTCTATCCCTTTCATAATGATTCCCAACATTCTGTTTGCTTTTTTGACTGCAGCTGCACATTGATTGGATATTTTCAGGGAACTGTCCATAATGACTCCAAGATCTCTTTCTTGAGTGATAACAGCTAATTTAGACCCCATCATTTTGTATGTATGTATGGGATTATGTTTTCCAGTATGCATTACTTTGCATTTATCAACACTGAATTTCATCTGCCATTTTGTTGCCCAGTCATCCAATTTTGTGAAATCCTTCTGTAAGCCTTTGCAGTCTGCTGTGGACTTAACTTTCTTTAGTAGTTTCATATTATGTGCCCATTTTGCCACCCCACTATTTACCCCTTTTCCCAGATCAGTTATGAATATGTTGAATAGGATTGGTCCCAGTACAGACCTCAGGGAACACCATTGTTTACCACTGTCCATTCTCGTAAATATGTGTACAAGAAGATAAGAGACTAACTCACTGAAAAACATCATTTGGACTGAACTGCATATAATTTTGACCAAATTTCGTTTTCAATTAAATTCATGGAATTACAGCTATGTAAATTAACAGTATCTGAAAACAAAATCTGGCCCCTTAATTTTGATAAAATGAACTGAACAATATACTTTAAAATATTTAAAATGGTCATATTTCATGTAAAATGAGAACTTGCTAAAACTGAAATATTTGAAAACTTGTAGCTTATCTCTAGAATTGATCTAAATTGATTTTTTTGAAAATTTTCTAAATTTGATTTTTTTTGCCATCTCTGCTGATATCAAATGTCTACTTAAGTCAACATAAATGTTGCAGTTGCTATTTGCGGATCATGAGATACATTTGAAACAACTACTAATCAACATTGATAAAAACATTTTGCATGAGTGTGGAACCATCACAACAAGTTATTTTATTGGAAACATTAGACATGACTTTTTGTAGCTAGCAGTGAAACATTTGTTTCCATGTACACAATAGTAAAATTTCTCTAGTTTTACATTAACTAATGTTACTATTAACCCTAAATGAGCCCTATTATAATCTACGCTGCAGGCTCCGTAACTCTTGTTTTACAGCTGTTAACCTCAAATTGCATTACAAATGTAACAGAGACTCTTGGGGTCATTTTGTTTTCTGATCCTAAATTTTACATTACATGCCTATAGAAATTGTGTTAACTAAAACATCTGATGAAGTCACAGGCACTCTGTCTTCAAGTCACCAGGGCCTGATGAAATTCATCCTAGAATGCTCAAGGGGCTGATAGAGGAAGTATCTGAGCCTTTAGCTATCATCTTTGAAAAGTCATGGAAGACCAAAAAGATTCCAGAAGACTGGAAAAAGGCAAATATAGTGCCCATCTATAAAAAGGGAAATAAGAACAACCCAGGAAACAACAGACCAGTCAGTTTAACTTCTGGGCCAAGGAAGATAATGGAGCAAGGAATTAATGAATTCATCTGCAAACATCTGGAAGATAATAAAGTGATAGGTAACAGCCAGCATGGATTTGTAAACAACAATTCATGTCAAACCAATCTGATAGCTTTATTTGATAGGATAACAAGTCTTGTAGATAAGGGAGAAACAGTGGATGTGGTATACCAAGACATTAGTAAAGCTTTGATACAAGCTTATATAACCTTCTTATCAATAAACTAGGCAAATACAACCTAGATGGGGTTAATATAAGGTGGGTGCATAACTGGCTGGATAACCGTTCTCAGAGAGTAGTTATTAATGGTTCACCATCTTGCTGGAAGGGCATAATAAGTGGGGTTCCGCAGGGGTCTGTTTTTAGGACTGGTTCTTTTCAATATCTTCATCAACAATTTAGATAAGGGCATAGAGAGTATGATTACTAAGTTTGCAAATGATACCAAACTGGGAGGGGTTGCAAGTGTTTTGGAGGATAGGGTTAAAATTCAAAATGATCTGTACAAACTAGAGAAATGGTCTGAAGTAAACAGGATGAAGTTTAATGAGAACAAATGCAAAGCACTTCACTTAGGAAGCTAACATTCAGTTTCACACATAAGGAATTCAAAATGACTGTCTAGAAAGGAGATCTGCAGAAAGGGATCTAGGTAGCATAGTGGACCACAAGCTAAATATGAGTCAACAGTGTGACACTGCTGGAAAAAAAAAAGCAAACATGATTCTGGGATGCATTGACAGGAGTTTTGTGAGCAAGACATGACAAGTCATTCTTCTGCTCTAGTCTGCACTGATAAGGCCTCATCTGGAGTATTGTGTCCAGTTCTGGATACCACATTTCAAGAAAAATGTGGAGAAATTGGAGAAGGTCCAGAGATAAGCAACAAACATTATTAGAGGTCTAGAAAACATGACCTATGAGGTCAGATTGAAAGACTGAGTTTGTTTAGTTTAGAAAAGAGAAGACTGAGAGGGGACATGATAACTGTTTTCAAGTATCTAAAATGGTGTTACAGGAAGGAGGGAGAAAAATTGTTCTCCTTGGCCTCTGACTATAGGACAAGATGCAATGGGCTTAAATTGCAGCAAGGGAGATTTAAGTTGGACATTAAGGAAAGCTTTCTAACTGTATGGGTGGTTAAACACTGGAATAAGTTGCCTAAGGAGGTTGTGGAATCTCCATCACTGGAAATATTTAAGAGCAGGTTGGATAGGCATCTATCAGGGATGATCTAGATGGTGGTTGGTCCTGTTGTGCAGGAAGGGGACTGGACTTGATGAACTCTCAAGGTCCCTTCCAGTTCTAGCATTCTATGATTCTATGATTAACAGGTTCTGCAAAAGATCAGATATGACCACATAGCAGATCACACAGTCAGAGCAAATAACTTGTACAACTCAGAAGAGATTATTTGAAAAGTATATTAAAATATTTTGTGAGGAGAAAAATATTAAAAATCTCATGACCATGAATAAACCTTTCTTATGGAAACAACTCTGCAAACATCTCTACAAACTAAGAGTTGGGCCGAACCCACAACATACAGATTAATATTTTGCAATCTGGGATATTTGAATCTGAAGTTTTGGTTCTTCCATTAAAAAATCAAGTTTGTTTGCAAAATTCAAAGCTAGAACTAGGTTTGGATTTGAAATGAATGTAAAATAGGGATGTGTTTGCATCTAGAAGGTTTGGTACAATCCCATCTCTTACTATTGTCCAAATAGGTGAGGCATTTATTGCTGGTACATGTCATTCCAAAACTTTCTACCAAGTCAATACATCTATATTTTTTCCAGAAGTTTTATTTTAACAGATTCAAAGCAAACAAAACTCTTTCAGGCTGTGTCTAGACTGCAGTGTTTTTTCGAAAAAAGTAGCCTTTTTTCGAAAAAAACTTCACCTGCATCTAGACTACAGCCGCGTTTTTTCGAAATTAAATTGAAAGAAAGTGGCTTTTCTTTCGACGGCGGTACTCCTCATTTCATGAGGAAGAACGCCTTTTTTCGAAAGTGCTTTTTCGAAAAAAGGTGTTCTTGAATGCAAACAGGGCTTTTTCGAAAGAGAGCATACAGACTGCCTGGGTGCTTTCTTTCGAAAAAGCGGCTCACTTTTTCGAAAGAAGAGGTTGCAGTCTAGATGCTCTTTTTCAAAAGAAGCTTTTTCGAAAGTATCTTTCGAAAAAGCCTCTTTCGAAAGAGGCTTGCAGTCTAGACATAGCCTCAGTGAGAATTGGGTTGGCCATAAAGAATGTAAAATGTACTCTTTTAAAGCATTTCATTCTGCAGGCAGTCAAAAGCACTTACCCTTATAGTAGCCTTGTTTTGACCCTGGAAAATAGTGTGACATAAGCCCATTTTAAATGTGAATAAACTGTAATTACCAGGGCACAGCAAATTTCAGCACTTTTCCTTGGCTCTAATTTGCAATGATTACCTTCTCCTTTGGCCCCTGTTGGTTTACACTTTTCAAATTTGGCTTTGTATTGTGAGTGAAAGTGACCCTAACACTGCTATTGAAGTTTAACTGAAATCACCAAATTTCAGCTGGTTTCATGTCAGCTTAGAAGTTTGTTGAAATTTGAGAATAAATATTAGTATATAGGTTTCTGAAATATGAATCATGTGACCAACTGTTCTGTTTACTTTTCTACTAACATTGACTTTTATTCATACAAATGTTTGAGGGAGGAACTTTAATTCATGTGAATTGGGATATTATGAACAAAACTATTTGCAACTGATCCAGCAAATTCAGACTGTTAGGCTGTGTCTACATTGGCACCCTTTTCCGGAAAAGGGATGCTAATGAGACAAGTCAGAATTGCAAATGCTGCGGGGGATTTAAATATCCCCCGCGGCATTTGCATGAACATGGCTGCCGCTTTTTTCCGGCTTGGGGCTTTGCTGGAGAAAAGCGCCAGTCTAGATGGGATCTTTCGGAAAATAAAGCCTTTTCCGGAAGATCCCTTATTCCTCTAAAATCAGGAATAAGGGATCTTCCGGAAAAGGCTTTATTTTCTGAAAGATCACGTCTAGACTGGCGCTTTTCTCCGGCAAAGCCCCAAGCCAGAAAAAAGCGGCAGCCATGTTCATGCAAATGCCGTGGGGGATATTTAAATCCCCCACGGCATTTGCAATTCTGACTTGTCTCATTAGCATCCCTTTTCCGGAAAAGAGTGCCAATGTAGACACAGCCTTAGTGTTTTCTCAGTTTTCTCAGATGTACATGCATAGCTATGGGGAAGGAATGTGACAAGAAAAAGTTAGAGATGAAATCTTTTAGAAAGGCAGTAAATGTGCCTTACATTGTCCTTCTTTGGATGAAAAAGACTTCAGTTAGTTTTAAACCTGGGGTTCATAATGCAGGAACATAGGAACTACCATAGTTGATCAGACCTGTGGTACTGTAGTCCAGTACTCTGTCTCTGAGGGTAGATCTACACAGCAAAGTTATTTCGAAATAACAGCCCTTCTTTCGAAATAACTTTCCTAGCGTCTTCACAGCCAAATCACTATTTCGAAATAAATTCAAAATAGTGGAGCACTTATTTTGAATTTGGTAAACCTCATTCTAAGAGGAATAATACCAAATCCGAAATAGCTATTTCGAAATAAGTGCTGTGTAGACACTTATTTTGAAATAGGGGGCCTCCAGCCTTCCCAGGGTGCCCTGGTGGCCACTCCAGCCTCAATGAAGAACACTTCTCTCCTTCCTCCCCTCCCTGGAGCCTTTAAAGGGGTAGACTCTGGCCACAGTGCCTGTGCCAGCTCCAAGCCTGCCGGCCCAGAGCTAGCAGTCACTGCCCCTGACTCAGTGGCCCCAAAACATGAGCCAGCAAGCCACTGGCAACCAGCCCTCCACCACTCTCCAGAAGCAGTCTGCTAGCTCCCAGGAGCCTGCCAGGGCCCGGAGAAGGCAGGCGCCTTCCTGGTTCAGGGTGGAGATCATAGACCTTATTCAGGTTTGGGTGGGATGCCCCCAACATCCACGATCTCTGTACTAGATGGAAGACCACGGCCTTCTATGGCAGGATAGCTGCCAGCCTGTCCACCAAAGGCTACGTGCGAACCCAGGAGCAGGTTTTCATGAAAATCAAGTTGGTCTGGCAAGACCCCCAACTCTGAGCACTGAGCTTCCCCTCCCACTTCTTCCCCTTGCTTCTCCCTTCCAGCTTCCTCCTCCCAGGTTTCCCCCTCCCCTCTTCCATCCTCTTCTTCCCTCTCCTGCCTCCTTTCCCCAGTCTTACCAGAGTTTCATCCCTCCTCCCCCAGTTTTGTTAAATAAAGAGAGTTTGTGTTCATGAAAATACATGTATTTTATTTGACATCAGGAAGGGGGGTTAGGGAGGGGTTAGTGAAAGGATGTGAGGGAGAAATGAGGCACAAGTGGGGCAGACCAGTGAGGCTCTTAGTGCTCCCCAGGGTGGAAGCTCTTCCGCAGGGCCTCCTGGATACTGACAGCCCCCCCGATGGAGCTCTCGGATGGCAGCCTGCAGAAAGTGCAGCCAGGCTTGCAGCAACACATCCAAGAGAAGCACCAGAGTGCCCAGGGGCAGCTCTGGCGCCATGTTGCAGAGTGCTGTGGTGTCCTGATTGAAGGCAACCAAAGCACACACAGACAAAATGCTTTGTTGTCCCTCATCAAGGTAGACAAACAAGCAGTGAAACCTGAGAACTATTATTCTGGGGGTGTCCCTTTAAGCACAGACCTCAGATAGCCTCAGGCAGCAGCCCCACATGGTAAGCCCTGACCTGGAGCCCTGCCGGAACTGGTTCCAGCCAGCCTTATATGCGATTCAGAGTCCACTCAGTGTGGACATGCTATTTCAAAATAGCAAAATGCTATTTCAAAATGCATTTGTGTGTAGACACGTTATTTTGAAATAAGCTATTTCGAAATAACACTGTAGTGTAGACATACCCTGAAGGTGCATCTACACTGCACCATACGTCGCACTAAGATATGCAATTTGAACTACGCAAATTGTGTATCTTATTTTGATGTTATTTCAAAATAGCTTATTTTGAAATTTGGCATTGTCTACACAGCACTGATTTTGAAATAAATCACTATTCTGAAACGTCCCTAACTCCTTGTGGAATAGATTTACAGGGATGTTGGAATAGTGAGCCACTTATATTTTAAAATAACAGGAATGCTTAAAAGACACGGAATAGCTATTTTGAGATACCAGAGATATCCCAAAATAGTGTTGCGGTGTATATGTAGCTTTAGTGTGACCAGGGGCGGCCTGTGTGCATAGGCTGACTCAGTAGTCGCCTAGGGCACCGTCTTCAATGGGGCACATGGAGCACCCAATGATGACGTCATGGACATTGACAGCCGTGCAGATGGGGGCGCCGATCGTGCGTTCCACCTGAGGTGCCAGCTGACATAGCCGGCCTCAGGCCGCCGCTGAGTGTGACAACATCCTTCAGAGAAGGTGCTGTGAGCTATAGATGGTATTGGCTCTTTATTGATGGTATATCTGCCCCACCTTCATACTGGCTTCTAATAGTAAGAGATTAGCTTAAATCCAGAAGCCCTGAGTGTTAATATGTAATATCTTTGTGCAAAAGAGTACAGGAAAATAATAGAATTTTCAAAAAATGCTTAATTTTGGTCTGAGCTGAGCTTTTCTAAAAGTTCCCTCACAAGTGGTCTAACATTGTTCATGCTTGCTCATCTGCCATGGGAGTTCCATTATGGTCTCTGGTTTTCTTCCAAACGTACCTTACATCTTCAGGTGAGATAGATTTATAAGAATCAGATCATAGAGTTTAAAATAATATGTATTAACCCCTTTCCTGCCCAAGAAAAAGTTCTGCCAAGCACTTTATAAAATAATGCATACCACAGAGGCTATGGAATCTCCATCATTGGTGGTTTTAAATAATAGTTTCGGAAAACAGCTGTCCAGAATGGTTTAGTTATTGCACAGGCCTGCCTTGAGCGCAGGTGACCAGACAGAGATGACCTACTGAGCTCTGTTCCAGTCGTACCCTTTCTGTGATTACATGAATCATTCAGGCATTTGTCAAATAATCTAATAATGAATGACCATTGGATGACCACAGTTCCCACAACATATGGATTCTTGATCCACTCCTCAAATCCTAATATATATTTGTTAAGATGAGTGATAGGAGGATACACTCAGCAATCTGGAATCATTCAAAAATAAGAATGTACCACCAGTCTCTGTGCTATTGCCCTGAATTTTGAAAAAGCACACCACCATAGGAAAACATCATCAAACAACAATAATCATTCAATATAGAAAGGGGGATATATAGAGAGAACTAGGAATAAAAGAAAGTATATTTTGCAAGTGTAGGATGTTAATCTCCATGTCCTATTCACATTCCAACTTGGGTAATTCACCAGGCCTTCCTGAGTTGTCCTCACCATGGCACATACTTCTACACCTTTTCCATCCCAGAATCAGCCCAGAACCTTTCTCCAATTAAGTAATGATCTAGCTAGGATTCTCCTCCTGTGACAAGGGTGTCTAGCCCCGCCCAGTTTGACCCTGGGGTTGAGTCCTTCACAAGCCGGCCCTGAGGCCTAGTCCTTCACAAGCAGGCACTGACGCCTAGTCTTTCACCAGACGTGCTCCTAGTCCGGGATCTGGGAAGAAGGAGTAGGAAGGCCCGGGACTGCCCTCTCCACCGGGCCCCAACCCAGGGCCCTATCAGTGGTGGGTGGTCCCCATCACTGGTTTGGCAGGGAGTTCTCCCAAAATGCGCCGAGCCCTCCAGGGCTTTTCCTGCTCCCCGCCCTGGGTTGCTTCCTAACCCAGCCTCCTGGCCGGTGGCGGTCTCACCTGTAGATGCAGGTCATTGGTAGGCCCGGCATTGGGTGCAGCAGCAGCTGGTGTGGTGACAGCATCTAGAGGGTCTGTACGGCATAGCCGGCGTTGTGGTCAAGCTCGGCCTGGAGATGGTAGCAGCGGGGTCAGTTGGTCCAGAGTCTCTCTCTCCAGCTGCAGTGGCTGTGACTTGGGTGATTGGGCAGTAGTTCCTTCTCTTCCGGAGGTCAGCCCCAATTGAGCTGCTCTGCAGGCTTTTATACCTGGGCTGCACTGGGAGCATGCCCAGCAGGGCTGCGGGGGAGGGGCGTTTCCACCCAATAGGCATGCTCCTCTCCCCTTGTTCAGTGCGGGGTTGGCAGGCCCCATCACGCCTCCCTTTTTGCAATCTAGGAAAGGGAGTTTGCCCAGGATCCCCTGACATCTGGCCACAACACTACTAAGTATGCCCAGGAATTTCAGTTTGATGAGTTTTCCTCTTCATTTTGTCTCCTAAATCCAGGCATGATCCTGAAAACACTTACTACCCAGAGGCTACGTCTACACTGGCCCCTTTTCCGGAAGGGGCATGTAAATTTCATGAGTCGTCGTAGGGAAATCCGCGGGGGATTTAAATATCCCCCGCGGCATTTAAATAAAAATGTCCACCGCTTTTTTCCGGCTTTTAAAAAAGCCGGAAAAGAGCATCTAGACTGGCCCCAATCCTCCGGAAAAAGCGCCCTTTTCCGGAGGCTCTTATTCCTACTTCAAAGTGATTCAAAGTAGGAATAAGAGCCTCCGGAAAAGGGCGCTTTTTCCGGAGGATCGGGGCCAGTCTAGACGCTCTTTTCCGGCTTTTTTAAAAGCCGGAAAAAAGCGGCGGACATTTTTATTTAAATGCCGCGGGGGATATTTAAATCCCCCGCGGATTTCCCTACGACGACTCATGAAATTTACATGCCCCTTCCGGAAAAGGGGCCAGTGTAGACGAGCCCAGAAAGTTTCTGCAAATCAGCTTGGTGAACAGCTTCCTTACTTCACCCAGAAGCATGGCATGTGTGAAACAATCTGTTTATCTAGTCTAGACTGACTCCTTCAGGCACTTTTTTCAGTTACAAATGCTTTAAGGCAAAGCCCTTCTTTTTGGTCCAAGTCCAACCAGCACCCAGCACATTGGGATCCACAGCCATAAGTGGGTCTAGGAACTATTGCAATACAAATAATAACAATAAATAAATGCATAATTTCTATAACCTTTAAACATTTATTGTTATTTATCATTAATACTCAACTCTGTGGACTGCTACAAGCAGCCTCACTGAAAGCGGTAGTGGAGCTTTCAGGATGAGATGTACGTGCTATATGAATATATGTTACTAGGCCACATCCTGGGAGGTGCTGACCACTAGGAATCCCCATTATGGTCCACTGGTTCTTAGCATCTCCTATATTTTGTCCCAGTTTATGGAGCAAGAATGGAGAAAGAGCAAGAAATGTCTCGCTGATCCAAGTAGATTTTTATTAAAAACAAGCATTGCCTTTACACAAGGAGGATTATCTTGAAAACAGAACTAGATGAAATGTTTTGGAATTGCCACATATAAAATTAAAATTAAAGCCAGCCAGCAGAAAATCAAGTCAACCATATAAACCCAATGAATGGACAGCTGTGCTAGGGAAATGCTGCCAGTCAACATAAAACCAACAGACATATTTTCTATTATGGCTGATAAAGCTCAAGATGATGAGAGAGAGAAAAAGAAAAGGAACAGCTGGCAGCCCGTATGTGTTATATTAACCAAAGGGGGAGAAATTTATAGGATATAATACACTGGACAACATTAATCCAGTATGACTAGAGTGAAGGAGAAAGGCCCAGGATTACAAATAACATTGGCCATTTACCATGCTCTATGGCCACGTCTTCGCTCCATGGAAGATCGCCACAGCCACAATCAATCTTTCGGAATTCAATTTAGCGAGTCTAGTTACCACAATGCTATCATTTCAATAAACTTTGATAATTCCAGGTAAAAGACCTGGGTTAACAATGCCCCATTCAGCTTCTACTCCTATTGGAAGAGTGTACACTAAAAACATGGAAAATATTATTTGTTGCACCATCTATGCTTCCTCATTGATCTGCTTTGGTTTTGCATTGCATTCAATGTAGCATAACTTTAAAAAATAGGTCATTTTTTTGTTTTGTTTTGAATCCAAGAATCTCCCAAGTTCACACGACAAGTGAGACCACTGCCAGGATGTTTCAGCTGTGCGCCACATGTGTAAAGGGACGGACCATGTGATTGTGAAGAGTGTGATGACATGTGAGTCGATAAAACATTCGGCCCAAGGTACACTGGTGTATCTGTTACATACTGAGGTATTTTCCTTTACCAGCAGCCTTAAAGCAATTTAAAGCAGAAAACCATAAAAGGAGGAAAGATCATAAAGAACTGTGATGAGGAATGATTGCAGTGGAGGGGAGTGCTTATCGTGAGCAACAGCGATGAAAAGACTGGGAAGTATATAAATGGACTGCAACCATTCTAAAATTCCCCCTCTTGCACATAAAATACACTAAGAATTGCTGGCTTTTCAAAGACATTTTTATAACAGGAATTATTTTTGGTTGACTCTCAATTCCAGTAATGATCCTTTTGTTCGTGTTTTTTTTCTCCTACTTTCTATATTAACATGATCTTCCAGCAAGAGCACTTTCTAAAAATAGCAAGTGAACAGGGCACTTAACAAGACAACTCAAGATATGCAAGAAGAGAGGTTCAAGCAGCCCAGCATAAAATAAACTTCTCTTCCTCTTTACCACTTTTTCTCTCAGGGTGAAATTCACTGCTATGCAGTTGGCCAACAAAAAGCTTTTTTGCCACTTAATTCCTATGTAAACCCTCTTAATGAGACTTGCCTGGGCTATCAATGTTGTATAGGCAATGTCAATCCTCAGGGGTTTGATTTAGCATTTGCTCCCATCAATCTTTGTGGAGGGCACAAATGTAATATTAGATACATTGACTCCATCTACATAATTTGTGTATCTTATTTCAACCTTCAGATGTAGTATAGACCAGGCCTTACTGTTGCTAGGTTCTGGGTGGTACTGATCAGCTTCCTGTGTCATCCCAACTACCTCAGCTTATCTCTGATGGTTATTGCTTGGTAGAGTGAAGTTAAGCATGCTCTGGGCACTTTGCATGATATCTTGTGCATAGGGGCCATTGGTGGATGATGGGATCTTTTGCCAACTTGATTTTCCACTGCAACATATTTGGGAGAGATAATGGTTCTGGAAGTTTGAGTTATAGGAGGAGCCTGAGGGAGTCAAATATTTAGTTCTTTGTTATTTACTTTTTGTGAATAATAACCTAGATCATAGCCAATTAATTGTTTAAACAAGAAAACTACTTCTTTCCAAGATCAGCTTTCAGGTGATTTAGGAGACCTGCATTGAAGGCTTAATCACAAATTAAAATATCAGAATACCCGGCAATGAATAGCTCAGAAACAATCTAGAACTCAAATAAGTTCATAAAAATTAGGCATTGGTATTTAAAACAAATGATTCTTAAAATCATGATCTCTTTCCAGATTGTTCACAAACAAACAAAAAATCCCAAATCCAATTAATACATTGTTTGCAATGAACCCTTCAATATATGTAATGATACTACTACTACTACTAAGATAACTAAAGAATATTATATTTAACTGGAATTAAAAAGGAATTTGAGTGTGTAGAATATTCTGTATTGAAGATTTTCCCCCAGAAAATTTTCCTGTGCACTTTTCAGTTTCATAATAGTTTCTAATGAATGTCTTCCTGAGAAACCAAACATCTGTGTGATTTCCAAGAAAATCCTGGTATCATAATAACATTATATATTTTTATTCAACAAACTTTAATTCTTTCCTGATGTCTGACATAAATGTCTGACATAGCATGTCAGCCAGTAGTGCTTTGTTGTTTACTAGACACAGTGAAATATAGGAATTTGTATTGTTACAGTCAAACTTAAGTGGTTGTTGCTTACTCTCAGAACCTCACTTGAAAGCATATATTCAATTTTTACAGTGGATCCCTAAGAACATATTTCATAGATGATGACCTGAAGAATACTTTGAGATAGACTGTTAGTGAAAAATTAAAAACTTTTCCAGAATAATTCATGGACTTCCTGTATTTGTAAAGGTTATGTTATATGTATCCAGTCAACTGTAATTAATGTGCCATAACAATGTACAGTGGTAAAATAAAAAAATAACCAAAATTTCATATTAAAGATATAGCATGTAGCTATAAAAAGATATTGACCATGTTTTGAACTAAAATGCCTAATTAAGTGCTTAAGCATCTTGTTGGCCCAAACAGATGTATTGTAATTTTTACAAAGTATGACACTTTTGTTGCTATTTAAATAAATAAATGTATTAAATGCTATAGTTTATTAAAGATGCTAGTTCGGGGTGGGCAAGATAAGGCCCACAGGCTGGATCTGGCCTGCCAAGATATTTACTCCAGTCCATGGTCCACCCCTGCATCTCGGAGCAGCTCCAGGCTACCCAAAGAGGCTGGCTGCTCCCTGTACTCTCTGCACCCTGTGTGCGGGGAGGCTTCACATGCTGTCCTAACCCTCAGCCAATATCTCAGCTCCTGTTGGCTGGAAACCAGTCAATGGGAGCTGAGAAATTGTGCTGGGATTGGGGGCAGCATATGAAGTCTTCCCTCTCCCCCCACTGCAGCGTAGAGCACCACATGGAACAACAGCTGATTTGAGTGGTCTAGGACTGTTGACAGGCAAAGTTTCTCAGCTGCGCTGCTTACGTAAGCACCTTCTGGCCAGAGCCTGCCTCTGGCTCTCTACCCCTTCTGCACTCCAGCTCCCTCCCAGACCCTGCACCCCCTCTTACATCCCTTCCCGAGGCCAAAATCCTCTCCTGCACCCATACCCCCCCAGACCGTTCATCGCAAACCCCTGCTCCATATCACAACCCTCCTTAACCCAAACTCCTTCTAAGACCACACACCCTTTCCTACACCCCAGTCCCATACCCCAAGCTCCCTTCTGCACCTAACCTCTATCCCAGATCCCACACCACCTTCGTGGAAACATGGCCCCTGACCACTTACCAAAATCTTGTCCCTTCAAAAATTACTGCCCACCCCTGTGCTAGGTACTCATGTGATATTCCTAGCATGTCACTATCACCAAAAAGCCTTTGTGAAGGAGGTAGATATTATTATCCCAGTTTAACAGCTGGAAAAAATAAAGCCAGCAGGTTTACAGGACTTGCTTAAAATTGCACATCAAGGCATCAGCCAAGTCAATGAAACTCTGGATTCCCGATTACCAGAATTTACTCCAATCACTATATGCCACTGTAAAAGCAACGAAAAGTCCTGTGGCACCTCTGATACTATATGCCACTATGTTTCTCTCAGTGAAATTATGTGGTCAGAAGAGTTGAGAAAATATCACTTATATTTTAAATATTTCATGAATCTTTCTTTTTGAAATATGTCTTAAGTTGCAAACAGGAGAGCCCGTTGAGCCCTTCCCAAATCCCAGAGAAGGCAACAGAGCTCTAGAAGGGTAAGGCAGTCCTTGCACATGTGGTGACTTGAAGGATTAAGTCCTTTGAGAAGATTGTTTTTATAGGCTTCATGTATGTAGAATTTAAGCTTAAATCTTGGCATTTACACAAGTTGAGCTTTTAGCTAATATTATTTAATTAGGGTTTGAATTGTCACAGGCAGTCAAAATTAGTCTTTCCTTTTAACAGATATGGTATAACAAAGCTTTAAGCCTTCAATCGTATTAAGTAGGAGAGAATAAAATTAAACATTTCTAGCCACTATACCACTGATAACAATGCTATATTTAAGTGAAGTTCAGAAAATTATGATGGAGATACAATTTTTGTGAAATAAAACTGCTGTAATAGTAATTCCTTAACAAAATCCAGATATTTAAATATTCCCTTGGAATGAGAGCTGACATATATAACAGGGCACTTACCATTAAAGCTGTGCACAAATTTTTAGGAAACACCATACTTTAAGAAATTTAGGCTCCAAATGTAAGAACAATTATGCTTAGATTTATATACAAGTAGAGCCATAAATGTCAGTGACATTGTTCATGTGCATAGAGTTAAGCAGATGGGTAATTTTTTCCCCAGAATTGGCCCATACTTTTTTCTAGAGGTTGTTTTGTTTTTACTATAAATGTGAAATTCTGCTTCACTTTATCACAAGGCTCATGATCCTTTTCAGTAATTGGGCCTAGTTTTCAGTACAGAAGGGACCAAACCAAAATCCTGGATCTGAACATTTCTGATCTTTGAACATGTTCAATTAGTTGGCCTCTCTCTCATAAATATAAATGGACTAACACCTCTGATCTTCTGAAAATATATCAAAATATTACATATGAGACTCATCTAATTTTATATGAATCTGAGCCCAGTTTGAGAGAATCTGGGCCAATTTGTGGATATATGCTGAAATCATGCAAAAAGTGGTATCGGTATGAAATCAGATAAACCCAAGAGTTTCATTCTGAGCTTTTGCTTTATTCTAAATGCAACACTTGAAGGATATGAATTTAGAAAAATTCTTCAATTTAGAATTGAAGAAAATGTCTGCAAAGCTCTTGATGTGTCTTTTGGACTTTTATTTTGAGGTACAGATTATTGTGTCTGACCCATCACACACTTGCACATTGTAGCCCAGTGGATCACCTTATCTCTACTAGACTCTTTGTTTTATATTCAGCAGTATTGCAAAGAACCTATAGGATTGTATTCTGTAAGACATTGGCTTTGGCAGTTAGCATGAGGTTTCAGGCCTATAAACTTTGGCATAGATAAATGTAGGTAACATACATTATGGAAAACTGGAAGTGGAATGTAAGGGGCACCAACCAACCACAGAACCTGAAATGATTCCAGCTTCTGAAAAGTTTTGGACAGAACATCCAACTGCAAAGGTGACACGGCAACCAGTTATTTGGTCTGGTCTGCACCAGTTATTTCGGATTTTTTCAAGTTGTGGTGTAGCTCTGAAGTTTAAGGGTATGTTTAGAAGCCCTTGTGCAATTAACAGTTGTTTTATCCTATCACTATCTATCTAGGTGAAAGGTCCCAGATATATACATTGTCTTTGCTATATAGGTGAAAGGTCCCAGAAATATGTAAGCTCAACATACAGGATGTGACTTGTAGGTCCCTTGCGTTACTGACAAATAACTTTAATATAAACCTATTGTACCTATTATAATACACATATAATCAAAACCGTAAGGAAATAAGAAATCTGTAAGAAAATATGTCTATAGGCAAGCAAGATGGCTAGACCTGTAAGCTACAGTAATGGGGTGAAATCATAAATTTACTAACCTATAGAAAAAGGACACCTTGACATCAGTAAGGGAAGGAAATACAAATAAGGAAGAGGGGGAACACCCCTACTGAGTATGTGTTAGACAGGTTAACATCAGTGTAACATTATGCAAGTGGCATCCCAGAGGAGCAGGGGTAAAGAGGTAGACCTTGGGAGGGGCCAGAATGATGGTTGCTAGTGAAGATGAGGAAAAGAATGGTGATAAGGAAGATTTCAGATTGTTTTGCAAGGGTTGGTGTGAAAACAGATCTTCAGACGTACTTTCTATATTATTTCTATTTAACTTGTTGAGTCAGAACATGTGTGACTTTGCTAAATGTATTAATAAAGAATTGATTTGTAAATCTAAAAGCGTCCTTATAGCATGAGTGCTGCAGTCAGGGTTCCCAACTATAGAATAATTGTAATAATCTGACTGGGACAAGAACCTGTCAATCCCCAAAGTGATAACTGGTAATCTTTAGATCAGGCTGTAGCATGTGCTTTTATGCACTCACATTGATCCATTGAACCCCTGTGTGCTGTTTGTAGCCCTGTGACATATTTACTTTGTGAAATCAAACCCACACACAATTTGAGTGTTTCATCTTCTAAGAATAAAAAGGCAAATTCTCCTTTTGGGTGCATGTATTGGATCCCAGCTGTCATGTTCTCCTTTTCCTCAGCAACAGAGTCAGCCCAATCTCTAGCTGGTACAGGTGACTCTAGGGTGATACATGCACAAATGGTCACAGCCCATTCTGTACTTTTTCTGTGGTAAAACGTGGGACTTCACTATCCAGGGCAAGCTAGCTCCTTTCATTCACATTAGATTCTTGTCAGACAATGCCGGGGAGTGGTTGTCAGAAACTCAAATTAAACACAGAACTTCTAGATCTGAAACCATGCTACACTGTGTAAACATGGTTTGCCTTATTGTGAGGTGACCATATGTCTCATTTCAATCACGACAGTCCCCTTTTTAAGCTTTATCATAGACATCATCATTTTTTTGGCAAAACTGGCAGTTGTCCCATTTATTCTTTCCCTAAGAAGGAGTGGAGGACAGTCTAGGTAAAAGCAAATGGAATAAAGGCCCAGTTTTTCCAAAAAAGTCACGACATCTCAGGTGTTGGCTCAAGTCAGCCCCATGCAGTCAGCCACCTGGCATTGCCATTTACCCAGTGTTCTATTTTCAGTTAGTGAAATATAATCATCCTACCTTAATGAAATACTTTAAAAATATTATTATATGAAAGAGTGCAAAATATCCATGCTGATTGCTTCATCTGTAGGAACTAGGCAAGTTGTGACTTTAATCAAACTATATTGATAAATATACTTCTTACATTGCTAAAACCCTACCTGTTTAAAAAACGGCTGTTTTTAATAAAGCTTTGTCCAATAAAGGATAGTATTTCTTATAGACATAGCAGTGCTTTTAGTTAACTGCAAATAATGTTTCATTTGATGAAGAACACTGCAGATAACATCATTCTTCAAAGTGGCAGTTCCATTAATTCTGTATTAATCCAATGGATTTTTTGTTATTTGCAAAAAAAAAAAAAAAAAAAAGTGAAGAAAAAAGAGAAAAGATATAAAGATTTCACTGCTTTTTTATCTTTATTCCATTTGCCTTTGGCTTCTTTTAAAAAAATCATTTGCCTTTGGCTCAGTCCTTGTCAAAGAAGAGGTGGATGAGGCCTTTTTTAAACAATTAACAAAACTATCCAAAGCCCAAGATTTGGTGGTGATGGGGGACTTCAACTATCCAGACATATGTTGGGAAACTAACACAGCGAGGCACAGGCTATCCAATAAGTTTCTGGACTGCATTGGAGACAACTTTCTGTTTCAGAAGGTTGAAAAAGCTACCAGAGGAGAAGCTGTTCTGGATTTGGTTTTAACAAATAGGGAGGAACTAGTTGAGAACTTGAAAGTGGAAGACAGTATAGGGGACAGTGATCACGAAATAATAGAGTTCATGATCTTAAGGAAAGGTAGAAGGGAGACCAGCACAATTGAGGTAATGGATTTCAGGAAGGCAGATTTTGATAAACTCAGAGAACTTGTAGGTAAGGTCCCATGGGAAGCAAGACTGAAGGGAAAAACAACTGAGGAGAGTTGGAAGTATTTCAAAGGGACGTTGTTAAGGGCCCAAAAGCAAACAATTCCACTGTGTAGGAAAGATAGAAAATATGGCAAAAGACCAGCTTGGCTTAACAAGGAGATCTTGCATGATCTCAAAATAAAAAAGGAGTCTCATAAAAAATGGAAACTAGGACAACTAACAAAGGATGAATATAGGCAAGCAACACGGGAATGCAGGGGCAAGATTAGAAAGGCAAAGGCACAAAATGAGATCAAACTAGCTACAGGCATAAAGGGAAACAAGAAGACCTTTTATAAATACATTAAAAGCAAGAGGAAGACCAAGGACAGGGTAGGCCCACTGCTTAGTGAGGAGGGAGAAGCAGTAACAGGGAACTTGGAAATGGCGGAGATGCTCAATGACTTCTTTGTTTCGGTCTTCACCGAGAAGTCTGGAGGTGTGCCTAACGTAGTGAATACAAGCAGAGAGAGGGTAAGTTTAGAAGATAGGATACACAAAGAACAAGTTAAAAATCACTTAGGAAAGTTAGATGGCAGCAAGTCACCAGGTCCTGATGAAATGCATCCCAGGATACTCAAGGAGCTGATAGAGGAGGTATCTGAGCCTTTAGCTATGATCTTTGAAAAATCATGGCAGACAGGGGAGATTCCAGAAGACTGGAAAAGGGCAAATATTGTGCCCATCTATAAAAAGGGGAATAAGAACAACCCAGGAAACTACAGACCGGTCAGTTTAATGTTTGTCCCAGGGAAGATAATGGAGCAGGTAATTAAGGAAATCATATGCAAACACTTGGAAGGTAATAAAGTGATAGGGAATAGCCAGCATGGGTTTGTGAAGAACAAGTCATGCCAAACTAATCTGATAGCTTTCTTTGATAAGATAACGAGCCTTGTGGATAAGGGAGAAGCGGTGGATGTCATATACCTAGACTTTAGTAAGGCATTTGATACGGTCTCGCATGATATTCTTATTGATAAACTAGGCAAATATAACTTAGATAGGGCCACGATAAGTTGGGTGCATAATTGGCTGGATAACCGTAGTCAGAGAGTTGTTGTTAATGGTTCTAAATCCTGCTGGAAAGGGATAACAAGTGGAGTTCCGCAAGGGTCTGTTTTGGGACCCGTACTGTTCAATATCTTCCTCAATGATGTAGATATTGGGATAGAGAGTACGCTTATTAAGTTTGCAGATGATACCAAACTGGGTGGGGTTGCAACTTCTTTGGAGGATAGGGACATAATTCAAAATGACCTTAGCAAGTTAGAGAAATGGTCAGAGGTCAACAGGATGAGGTTTAATAAAGAGAAATGCAAAGTGCTCCACTTAGGAAGGAACAATCAGTTCCATACATACAAGATGGGAAGCGACTGTCTAGGAAGGAGCATGGCGGAAAGGGATCTAGGGGTCATAGTGGACCACAAGTTGAATATGAGTCAACAGTGTGATGCTGTTGCAAAAAAAGCAAATATGATTCTAGGTTGTATCAACAGGTGTGTTGTAAGCAAAACTCGTGAAGTCATTCTGCCGCTCTACTCTGCACTAGTTAGGCCTCAGCTGGAGTACTGTGTCCAGTTCTGGGTGCCACATTTCAAGAAAGATGTGGAGAAATTGGAAAGGGTACAGAGAAAAGCGACAAGAATGATTAAAGGTTTAGAGAACATGACCTATGAAGCCAGGCTTCATGAACTGGGCTTGTTTAGTTTGGAAAAAAGAAGATTAAGGGGGGACATGATAGCGGTTTTCAAATATCTAAAAGGGTGTCACAAGGAGGAAGGCGAAAATTTGTTCCTCTTGGTTTCTGAGGACAGGACAAGGAGTAATGGGCTTAAAGTGCAGCAGGGGAGGTTTAGATTGGACATTAGGAAAAAATTCCTAACTGTCAGGGTGGTCAAATATTGGAATAAATTGCTAAGGGAGGTGGTGGAATCTCCCTCTCTGGAGATATTTAAGAACAGGTTAGATAGACATCTGTCAGGGATGGTGTAGACGGAGCTTGATCCTGCCTTTAGGGCGGGGGGCTGGACTCGATGACCTCTCGAGGTCCCTTCCAGTCCTATTATTCTATGATTATTCTATGATTCTATGAAAGAAGTGTTTGTTCTTTGATATATCATTATTAGTACATTTTTTGACGTTAAATTACCTATGCTGACTAGAAAAGGTTATTTTGCTGGCTCCAAACTTAGAAGAAAATGAAAAAAAAAGACCCCCTGCTACCTTGGTGAACTTCTTATTAAACCATGTTTAGTAATTAACTTAGCATTCTTATCTAGAAAATCTGTAGCATTAAAGGTGAACTACAAAATTAACATGAAAATTGAGGTTGTCTCAGAATTATATCATTGCTACTTCTTCTGAAGCAGTGTCCCATGTTGACACTAACATCACCCCTTTGTCAACAGTAGCAGATGTACAGCACCTTTCAAGTCAGCTCACTGGTGGAGGAGAAATTAGTGGTTTAGCTTGTGTATAATTAAAGAGTAACTTGTTTCATTTGCACATATGCACCAATTCGGGAACAAGGGTGGTCAATCAGCACTCAGACAATCCCTTTTCCCCCCACAAGTCTCAGCCTAACTCCACTTCAGTCCTCTCTTCAAGGATCATTGCTTTTCTCCCTAGGACTGGGCAGAACAAAAAGCACAGCATGTTTCCCCAAGACTGAACAATTGATTGTATGCAAAGAAAAATAACTCAGAACACGTGTGTAACAGTGCCACTTGGTAACCCTTGCCATAGCAATATGATCGATTTACTCATAGATGTTCTGATGCTGCCCTGAACTCAAAATAGGCAGACACTGATCAATGGGCCATGAAGCATAACTCAGTGAAGGATCAGAGGCTAATCAGGACTCAGTATAAGAACAGGGGTCTAGCGGGTTTGAGATACTTGCAGAATTGGAAATTGCGGGAAGAATTCAGCATAGAAATATGTTTTAACACTTTAAAAAATAATATTCTTTGCCCACTGGCATTTGCAGACTAGTAAGCCTCATTATGTCACATCATCAACGCAAGTGGACTCATGGCATCTGCTGATATATTCAGGGTCATCTTCAGCAAACTTGGAAATCCTGGCAAATTTCAGAGGGTAAATAGAAAGTAACTGGAGGTTCTATGCAAAATATGGTACATATCCCTAGAAGAGAGATCCACTCTCTTCCCTCATCCAGGGCCAACCAAGCTACTGGTTCCTCCCTTTATACTTCTTGTTGTGACCCAATATTTCCAGTGAGGGGAGGGGGGCCAGTTAGTAGTCTTTGGGTCTAGAGGGAGGCTACTCTGCCTCACTACACTATCCATGAGCCCTTGGCTTCAATTTGATCTAAAGTCTGCTTTGGAGTGAGGGGAGATTTTTGTAAGCTCCCACAGACCCAGGGCAGACAGGAGAAGAAACACTGTCAAAGATTACCCATGGGCTTCTTAATGTATCTTGGCAAGAAGAAGCCAGCCACCAAGCTAGGGGAAGACAAAGACGGAGGGGAACTATACCCGATGTAGGCTGCTACTACAGAAAATACTTTGAGAAAGGCCCAGGAGGTGGTAGCAATTCCAAATGAGAGCACACTCTATTGTAACTGGTTGGAGCCCAACATGAATCTGAGGGAACACCTGAAAATGGAGTGAATGTCAATGTTAAAACATGTAACCTTCATGTTGACAGCAATAAACCACATGACATCTTCTAAGGATGGGATCATAGATGCCCACATGACCATATGAAATGTCGGTTTGTGAACAAAATAGATAAGATGGAAGAGATCAAGATTGGATATCCAGTTGCCTTTCTTGGATATGAGGAAATCAGCTGAGAAAAAACCCTTTCTCTGATACTGTCGGTGTACCTGATACATTGGTCTGTAATGCAAGAGTGATTCTCATTCTTGTTTGATAATCTTCTCATGAGACTGGTCCCTGAAAATGGATATAGGTGTTTTGGAGGGGACAGAGGAAAAATAGATCATATAGCCAGAAGGAATGATGCTTAATGATCACTTCTCCATTCTCATTGCACTCCAGATGTGGAAAAAAGGAGTGCTAGACAACGGGCATGTGGGAATCAGCAGGCAGATGGTATTATTGGTTTGCAGCTCTTGATGACCTATCAAAAATGACACTTACAGTGTGTCTAGACTACAGTGGCCTTTTTTTGAAAAAGTGGCCTTTTTTCGAAAAAACTTCCCCTGCATCTTTCGAAAGTAAATCAAAAGAATGCGACAGTTTTTTCAACCGCGGAAAACCTCATTTTACGAGCAATAACGCCTTTTTTTGAAAGTGCTCTTTCGAAAAAAGGTGCAATGTAATGCAAACTGTGCTTTTTCTAAAGAGAACATCCAGAATGCCTGGGTGCTCTCTTTCAAAAAAGCGGCTCGTTGTAGTCTAGATGCTCACTTTTGAAAGAGGCTTTTTCAAAAGTATCTTTTGAAAAAATCCTCTTTCGAAAGAGGCTTGGGCTACGTCTACACTGGCCCCTAATTCCGGAAAAGTCATGCAAAGCAGGTAAGTCAGAATAGGGAAATCCGCGGGGGATTTAAATATCCCCCGCGGATTGAAATAAACATGTCCGCCGCTTTTTTCCTACTTTCAAGTAGGAATAAGAGATCCTCCGGAAAAGGGCTTTATTCCAGAGGATCGCGCCAGTCTATACGCTTTTTTCCGGCTTTTCCCCAAGCCGGAAGAAAAGCGGCGGACATGTTTATTTCAATCCGCGGGGGATATTTAAATTCCCCGCGGATTTCCCTATTCTGACTTACCTGCTTTGCATGACTTTTCCGGAATTAGGGGCCAGTGTAGACGTAGCCTTGTAGTCTAGATTTACCCTAAAATGGCAGGGAGGGGAGCCTAAAATCGAGCTCTGATCTATGAGGAAGCTTGTTAGGAAAGTTCACAAACATGGAATAGTTCAGGCAATCATAATTAACTGTTAGTGCTTGGTAGCTGACGAAGTGGGTCTTTGCCCACGAAAGCTTATGCTCTAATACGTCTGTTAGTCTATAAGGTGCCACAGGACTCCTTGTCGCTTTTGCAGATCCAGACTAACATGGCTACCCCTCTGATGCTTGGTAGCTGGTTATCCTGAAAACTAGTAGAAGAGAAAAACCGTTCTTTCTGATAAATTGAGTTGCCTGCCTTCTTTGATGACTGAAGTAGATCTAAGTTGTTGCTATGGCAACACATCTGTCATGGCAGCCTGGTTAAGCAAGGTTAGGAGGAGGATGGGGAAAAGAAATTCTGCCTCTTTGGTTGGGACAAAATAGTGTTTTTCTGCCATGTGAGGGTCGGATGCAAGTGGGTAGAGTATGCAGATGGATATGTCTGGCTCTGGGATGGTGTTATTAATGGGAAATGCTATTCTCCTTGTACTGGAGGATTGAGGGATATCCCAGAGCTTACATTGTTCCTTAAGAACAATGTGTAATTCCCTTGCAATTCAACATAACAGATGCTGGAACTGTGTGTGTGTGTGTGGTTGTGTACCACCAATAGAAACAAACACACACACATAATTTTAAGCAGTCCATGGCTGTGTCTACATTGGCACCCCTTTCCGGAAAAGGGATGCTAATATAGACTTCGGAATTGCAAATTCCACGGGGGATTTAAATATCCCCTGCGGCATTTGCATTTACATGGCTGCCGCTTTTTTCTGGCTTGGGGAATGAGGTGTACCGGTAGTTCGGAATAGGAATCCTAGTCCGAACTACCTAGTTCGAGCCCCGTGTAGCCGCGCTGCACGGGGTTCGAACCAGCGGGGTTTTAAAAATGGCGGCTCCCCGCTTATGCAAATGAAGCCCGGGAAATTCAAATCCCGGGCTTCATTTGCAAGTGCGGTATGCCTACATTACCCTCCTAGTTCGAACTAGCAGGGTAGTGTAGACATACCCCCTGGGAATGAGGTGCCTCCACAGTAGGCAGCATGTGAGAGGGGATTCTGAAGTTCTTAGTGATATCTAAATGTTGGATTTATATGCCTAATGTGGCAATCCCTTTGTGGATCTAGCCCCAAAGCATTTAGTCCTAGCCCATTCATCTCTAGGACAGACTAGACCCATATAGGACTTTGAATAATTCACAAGCGATAGCAAAGACAAGTGAATCTAGTCCAAGTTTTTGGTTAGTATCTAAGGGTCTTGTTTTGAAAACTTTGCACAGTGCTAATATTAACTTCTTAGTCATTAACAGAACTTGTAGTAGCCATTTGTTCTTGGGGTCTGGCATTTGAGAAATACTAGTCACAATAATATAAGATAAGGAAAGATGGTTGTTTAGGATAAATTCCAATCCAATGAAAGTATCTTTCCAAAAATCTGTACATTTTGGACACACCCAAACATCTCAATAAAGAAATCCTATGAGGGACTTGCAGTGCCAAAAATGTGGTTCTTGGAGATTCAGGCTGAAAATATTTTCTCATGAGTCCAATACATTTGAAAGATAATTTTTGTGGATAAGAACTGAATCACATATCTACAAATGAGTTATTGATATTTTAAAATACATTGCTCTGGATTATCTCAGAAGGAATCTAATATTTGTTTCTTCAAAAGTTGAAATATTTTTATTCTTTGGTTACAGTTATTGTTATGAAATATGTTAGTGACTGGAACACAGCCCAATTTCTTCTTTTTCCCTGTAAAACGTATCATATTTTCTTGTATACAAAATAAAAATGGAACAGAAACATCGTGAGATTCAACAATCTGTTTATGGCCACATAGGGAGTCTGTTGAAGAACCAAGATATGAACCTTTTTGTGTGTGTGCCTTAAGTAAAAGACCTTCCTTCTTTCCTCTCTCTGTTTGTCTAACGTGCCTATCACCTTAATTCTGAAGGTAGGGTTCCTTACTCTGTTATTCTCAGGAGGTCAGTGAAGGTTAGGAAGATCTTGTCACAAAAGTGTGAGAGAGGGCTTTGACAGCAGTGAGGAGGAATTGGGGCCCTACCTAATCAATTTGGCAGCTTTTCCTTCTCCTTGGTCTATGGAGACAGTGTCCGGGAATGTAGGACCTCCTCAGTTGTATGGTCGGATGCATCTGCACATGCCTAAAGCCAACACTGCTATAACAAATAAATTATACAAATTATTCTGTGATCTATAAATCTAAATCTATAAAACCCTTGAGCGCAATATAACCCACAATGGAATCCAAATACATATCAATCTTATGTCTGAGTAAGGTTAGCAAAAGGGAAAATAACCATTTAAAAAAATCTTAATATAGCCAATTTGTGTGAGAATAACAAATGTCTTTCTTGAAGCTTAGGTAAAAAATGAGCTTGGCTTACTCTGAAATGTGGCATTATCTCAAACTAAGAATAGGGTGATGAATTTGTTGGGATACGCACTAGAGAAAACTCTTGATTGCCATCTGGCCTCTCTCTTAAAAAGCAAATAAAAATTGTTCTCATCAGACAAAAAGCCTGTTTAGTTTAATACGCTTTAATAATAGCACCTCATTACATTAAAAAAACTGCCTGGGAAATAAATGCTGGACATACAGTGGAAACCTCTATGGGACCCAAGTTATAAAGCAAAGATAACATAGTCAATATTACAGCATTTCAAAATAATGTACACATCATGTTCGATACCACACAGAATTCAGAGCCTGGGGTTAGGGCCAAGTAAGCATCATTGAATGGTTTTCCAAAGCAGATGGGAGGCCTGACTCATATGTAGGAGTAAAAAAGATTTTTGGGAAAAGGTGTTTGGGAAGAATGTTCTAAAAATACCCGGGTATTAAGCTTGGCAGCAATGTATATCTTGTAAGAATATTGTGGTCACCATTAAAAAAGTCAGCATTTCCCAGAAATTAATTACTCTGCTCTGGCATCCAAGATATGGATTTACAATACCATGGTGCAGGAACTGTTGACAAATGTTTATATTATATTATAAATGATGATCACTGTGTTTATGAACTTAGAGGTGTTTCCTCCCAACTGGTTATTAATCAACAAAGTGATAATGAAATCTTGAAACACTAGCAAGACAACACCAGCAGAGGGCACTTTTACATGGAGAACTTCACAAACTCAAGTAGCTTTTCCTGAGAAAACAACAAAGTAGACAATTGGAGAAAATTGATGTTTACTCTGGCTACGCTCAGTTCTGCCAAATGCAGAGGTCATTGGGAGCCAAGTATATTTAATATCGCACAGAAGATGCTCAGCACATTGTAGGTTCTCATCTGACCTGTTCACAAGGGGATTGATATATTTTGTAAATACATACAATGGGTCAATTTGCCACTTTCAGTTTTAGACTGGAGAGGTAGTTGATGGCACCCTTCAATATTTATCCTTAATTCCTTTAGGATGTGGGCCTATCTTATCTCTATTGTACTTGAATTGTGCTTACATGTGAGTTTCTGAAATCAGCTCTCAATGTGGATGACTAATGAGCTAATGATGGCTGACTATATTAATTGTCTATTTAATAGATTAAAAGAGAAATGTACTCAGAACAGAACATACTCCCTTGAACTTTGGAGAAGTCACTATGGGTATGTCTACACTACCCCCCTAGTTCGAACTAGGGGGGGTAATGTAGTCATACGGAGTTGCAAATGAAGCCCAGGATTTGAATTTCCCAGGCTTCATTTGCATAAAGCCAGCTGGCACCATTTTTAAATGCCGGCTAGTTTGGACCCCATGCCAAACTACACGCGGCACGCGGCACGGACTAGCTAGTTCGGATTAGGCTTCCTAATCCAAACTAGCTGTACACCTCGTTCCATGAGGCATACAGCTAGTTCAGATTAGGAAGCCTAATCCGAACTAGCTAGTTCGTGTCGCGTGTAGCCACGCGGCATGGGGTCCGAACTAGCCGGCATTTAAAAATGGCGCCGGCCGGCTTTATGCAAATGAAGCCCGGGAAATTCAAATCCCGGGCTTCATTTGCAACTCCTTATGACTACGTTACCCCCCCTAGTTCGAACTAGGGGGGTAGTGTAGACATACCCTATTGGCTCAGTTCTGCCTCAGTTACTGTGACAGGGCACGCCCTCACTCGGAGAGAATAATGAACTCTTCTGTGCCTGTACTACATCAATGAGGCACACTAACAAGGGAGAGAGAGGAGATTACAAGGGAAAACCTTCCACAGGAAGGGGCAGTGAACAGGAAGAAGGGATCCCCACCTCAGACAAGAAACATGCTTGCCAAGAAGGAGCCAGCAGAAGGCTTCTCAGCTCCCAAAGATGCATGATCCAGCTTCAAGCAGTGTGTCCTAAAAACAGGGGCTGGTGGTAGATCGCATTTTAAACTAAGCCCAAAGGGCTAACCCAGGAAGACTGCATATATGCAGTTACTCTTGTCTCTCTTTGTTTTCCTGTGGACTCCCCACTTTTATAAGGGAAGGAAGAAAGAAGAATGTCTTTTGTTTGCTCAAATAACTCCCCTTAGTTGTCTGCTGGGAGGGGGGAAGGGTAAAAGAACTTACAGATGACAAGAAGGGAAGTAAGAGAACTTATAGATGGGAAGAAGGGGAATTGAGGGAACCCTACCCCTTCACAAATGTAACTGGAATGCATGACTACCATATTTAATACAAAGGGTTTAAAGAAAGCCTTAGAGGGGACAGGGCTCACCTGCTCCATGCAAGATGGAAGCAGAGCGATGGTTTATGTGGTTGGCAGAAATGCAGCAGTAATTCCAACAGCAGTAGCTGCAGCAGTGGACTACCAAGCAGCAAGTTCAAACCATGCAACAACAACAACAACAACAGCTGCTGAGGAAACTGATGGCCCAGGAGCAGGAGTCTTAAAAGCAGATGATGCAGTAGATAGTGCCAGCCCTATGGCCCCATGCAGTTGCAGCAGATCATGTGTCAGCCAAGAGCATTCCCCCTTCAGTATCAGTAAAGCTAACCAAGATGGGATAGGTGATAACTCATAAACCTTCCTAGTTACATGCACTAGTGACCTAATTACCCCAGGACAATGGACTTTGATAATCTGGATTTGGACAGGACAAAATATTACAAAAAAGTGAAGTCCACCATTTTCTGAGTACGTGGATAGTACTCTGATATTTCTGAGGAGACAACAGTTTAGAGCCAAAGCCTACCCCAAGAGGATGAGACCTCAGACAACAATCCAACAGTGAGAGAACGCTGTAGGAAGAGGTTCCATCTGGAGGACCAATAAGGGGACCATCACGACAGAACAATTCATTAAGCTATTTCATGTGAAAGGCAAGGAGTAGATATTACAGCACAGCACAGAAGTGGAATGGCTACTAGATGACTTTGTGGAAGCTGATGGATCAATAGTGGAAGACACACCCAAAACTTTGATGAAAGGGGGGGATGGAGCAGTGAGATACCCAGAGGGGGGTGAGCCAGATTCACTAACAATTTGTCTAAAGGGTCTGACCCTCCCAGATGGTCAGACCACACCTTGGACCGAGGTCATCCAAGCGAGGCAAAGTGGTTGGGCATGGATATAACATGGACACAAAGCACCTTAAACCACAGGAGCAGGACTCACAGACCAGGGTCTATCCACCACCCATGAATGTGCTGACCCTCACCTAAGAAGATCGTGCCAGTCCATTGACATACTATTCCTGTGGGCAGATACAACATATAAAGAAAGAATACCCTCTTATGCAATGCAAATATTCCCAGGGCTGGATGACATCCCTCTAAGTTGGTGATAGTGGTGACGGTCCAAGGGAAGATGGTTCCAGGACTATTGGAGTCTGGTTGCACCAGATGGTGATTCACACCTCCTGGATGAGAGGTGACAACACCCCTATATGTGATCTGTGAACACTGGTTACATGGCAATGTCATCCCCCAGCAAGCAGCTACAAGTGACAGTGGAAGGCCACACCACAGTAGTTACAATAGCCCCTGCCAAACAATTGGCTTAGCCCATAATCATACCCCTGGACTGGCTTTTTTTCTGTCAAGTCAATAATGCATAAGCCGGAATATGGAGTGACAATCTGACCCATCGGTAATTTGTTGAATCTTGGTGAGCCTCAGTGAAACCAGTGACCCTGAAGAAGGAAAATCCTGAGCAATACAGCAGCCAACACATACAGAGAATGAAGAGTTAAGCAGTCAAGTCCTGGAAACTCTCCTACAAAGCAACAATTACATGCAAGAACAGAAGAACAACCCTACACTGAGCCATGCATTTAAACAACTGGCTACTGTAAATGATGAGGTAATAGAACCTCAGCAGGAATAGTAGTATGCATGCTTTGTGCTCAAGAATGAGCACAAGAGATCAACAAACCAAGGAGGTAAGGGCCAGCTGCTGATGCCATATAGATACCACTGCGTAGTGTTGCATCTTGCTCATGTGCCAGGTATTCCACATGCTGGACACCTGGAAGAAGACATTGTTTTGGGCATTACTCTGTTTTTATTGAAGAAGGGTGCATCATGAAGCGAGAGAATTCTATTCTTCTTGCCCTGAATGTCAGCTAGCCAGAAGCAAAGGAATCCCTCTGGTCCCTCTGCTCTTAACTGAGGCATGCCTTGAGTATGTCAGTACATATCAGTGATCACTGACTGTGCTGATAGGTGCCCAGATGCTGTTCCCCTGCACTCAGTGCAAACTACCATGATAGCTCCAGAACTCTTGCAAATCTTCTCATGCATGGGATTTCCTCATAAAATATCACCAGATCAAAGGTCTAACATCACCTCCCTGATGACATACTTATGTACCCCTCTGAAGGGCACGTCCCTGGAAACCTTGGTAGATTACCCTCACACTGACAGCTGAGTAGAGTGATTTAATAGGACACTGAAAGGAATGTTGAAACTTTTGGTGGATGACAACCCTAAGCAGTGTGACCAACTATTCTCACCAGTGCTGTTTCACGTATGGAATATTCTGCAAGCCTTTCTGGGTTTCTCTTTATTGAATTTGCTTTACAGTTGTCAATCATGAGGAAATTCAGACTTGCTCTGAGATTGTTAGAAGGAACAAGACTTTGGGGCCTTATGCATGACCAAATAATTCTTGCTATTAAGGGGAGAGAACTCAGACACATAGTGGTGTTCTTCAAAGAGAAGTTTAAAAAAAGGTCCAATGCACCCAGTGCCAACAGTAGATGAGTTACTAGAGTTACAGGGACCTGCAAAACATCTGAGCACTATAGACTTAACAAAAGAGTATTGGCAGATCCCTCAATCCCCTTCCTCAGAACCCTTTCTCCAACCTTTTTGGGTACTTCACATTCAAGACTGTACCTCTCTGCCTCCCCAGAGCTGCCACAAGTGTCCAATAGTTTATGAATAGGATCCTGAGGCCCCACCATAAATATGCTACAACCTTGTTGAGGGGTGACCTACTCTGGGAGGCCCCTGGAGCTTAGTCCCCCTTGTGGCCTACCTACTGGAGTCCCTACACATGTCCCCCCTCAGGGGCATAATATGGCCCCTCAGCCAAAGCCCACAAATGGGCCCTTATAGCAGGGTTAATACGGCCTGGCAACCAGAGTCCATTCCTCAGTCCTTCCTACTAGAGGTAATATGGCCTAGAAGCCAAAGTCCACACAGGGGCCCTTATAGCAGAGTTAATGCAGCCTGGTGGCCAGAGTCCATTCCTCAGTCTCCTCTTACTAGGAGTAATACAGCCCAGAGCCAAAGTCCACATATGGGCCCTTATAGCAGTGTTAATGCAGACTTGAGACCTAGTTCATAGGCTTATAGGTACAGTTTTCTCACTCAAGCTAGCTATGGAAGGGATAGGGGATACCAGACCAGTGCCCTATAGGCAGTATCTGGGGCCACTGCCTCGCTCAGCAGGGAATCCTGCCGCAACACACCAAGCACTTTGGGGAAACTCCCCACCTCGAGCTACTTCTTACCAGGGTCCAGCGGATGTCTTCCCCGTTGTCTCCCCATGATCCAATGGCCCTGCAAGTAGCACCTCCCAGCCTAGTTGCTGCTGGAAGGTCTTGGTTGCTCTTTCTTTCCGGGGATACCCCAGCATCTCCCTTCCCTTCATCAGTCTGCCCAGACTAAGCTGCCCCAGGGCCTTTATAGTCTGGTTTCACTGGGAGCATGTCAAGAAGAGCTGTGGGGGAGGGGCTCTTTCAGCCAGCTGAGCCCAGCTCACTCCCTGCCCTTCAGTGCGGGGTTGATATATCACATCACAAACCTACATAGATGACATTGTCATCTATAGTCCTACATAAGAAGAGCACCAACAGCACTTAAAAGTGATATTAATGGCCCTATAGGATATGGGACTTATGGCGAACCCTTCAAAGTGTAAATTGGGTATAGGTGAAGTAACCTATTTGGTAGTGTGTAGGAGGTAGCCTTATGAAACCCGTGGTCAACAAGGTACGTACTCTAACAATGTGTCCTATTCCCCAGATGCAGAAGGAAGGAGGGAATTTTATGACTGGAGTTTTGTCCCCATTTTGCTGCAATTGCAGCCCCTCTTATACGACCTCATATAAGGCAACATCTCTAAGATGAGCCAATTGGATGAGACATGCCAGAAGGCTTTTAGCAAACTGAAAGCAGGACTCTGCTGGGAACCCATTCTCTTCAGCCCTGATTTTTTCTGGGAGTTCGTACTGCACACAATAGCTGCGGATGTCAGGCTCAGCACCGTATTCTCATAAAACTTTGGAGGAGAGGAACACACAGTCCTATACCTAAGTAGGAAGCTCTTTCTTAGAGAAAAGGCTTCTTCAATTATTGAAAAGGAGATGCTAGCAATTAAAGGGGTCATGGATTCCTTCAGGTATTGCTTATGGAATAGGCTCTTCTCCCTGATTACAGATCCTGCTCCCTACACTGGATTCTCACACTGAAAGACAACTTGCGTATAATAAGATGGCACCTTGCACTATAGCCCTATAGTTTCCCAGTAAAACACTGGGTGGAAAAGGTTCATGCTAATGCTGTTGTTTTCCATGGGAGACTGAGTATGGAGATGAACCTACCGAGACTGGCCTTTCCAGCTAGAGGGGCAGGGTATGTGAGGAAGCATACCATTACTCTAGTGGAGAAGAAACTAATGAGGTCTTCTGGGACTATTCATCATCAGTGAGGCTTGTTTTGCCTGCAGGAGTGGAGTTTAAAAAGGGAAAGCCTATCACAAGTAAGGGCAATGAATAGGAAGAAGGCTGCCTCACTGCTCCAAAAGTTGCCTGACCTAGCCTCAAAGAAGTATGCCCAAGAGGAAGAATGGGAGGTAGACCTCATTTAATACCAAGTGGCAAAAGGCTGACCCAGGAAGAGTGACTGACATGCAGGTTGCCTCTCATTCCTTTCCTATTGACTCCCCACCCTCATAAATGAAGAAAGAGAGAAGAGTTTTTGTTGTTGTTGTTTTTCCAGGCCCACTGACAAGGGTAACCAAGGGGACAATTGCCTGGGGCCTGGTGATTCTAAAGGGCCCAGAACTCCCATCTGTGGTCACTGCCACTTCTACTGAAGCAGCAGCAGTGCCCAGAGCCCCAGGCCATATAAATCACTCCCTGAGCACCACACGGCATGTTCTGGGCAGCACTTAGGGTAAGGGAAAGGCATGCCCCAATCTTGGCAGCACCTCTTCTGCCTGAGGCCACAGTCTTTCTGGGAGTGTGGAGCCTGAGGCCTCACCTTGCCTAGAGGCCCAGTGAGGCTGTCGGCCCCCCGAAGACATCGGTCAGGGAGGGCAAACGACTGGAAGTGAGATCTGTAGGGTATTTGAGGGAGTTCCCATCCTCCCTCATTTCCAGTTACACAGGGTTAATACTTATTTGAAGTCAATTGAGGGTAGATTTATGCCCTGAAACTGTAAGCTCTTAGAAGATAGGACTCATGTCTCCTCTGGGTTCATTAAAACACCGAGGGTAGTCTTGGTATAATAATATAAAATAACATTATAAAAGTGTTATAATGTATTTCAGATCTGGATCCAAACATTTCAGCTTCAACCATTCCAACATTCATAACAATGAACTGGAACATCGATCTGAAATCCTTCGAACTTGGGAGGAATTTTGGTTTGGAATCTAAAGCATGAATTCTGTAGTGTGTGTATTGAAGTAAGGACTTTCAGTCAGAGGAGCAGGGGTGGGGAACCTTTTGGGTTGGAGGCCAATGACCCACATTAAAATCAGTCGGGGCTACACACGAGTGAGAAGCAAAAAAATCAGGTCCACGGCTGAGAAGGAGAAGGCTCTCCCACATTCCCCTCCCACACCAGGGTATGTCTACACTACAAAGTTAGTTCGAACTAACAGATGTTAGTTTGAACTAACTTTCCTAGGCGCTACACTAGCGCTCTGTTAGTTTGAACTTAATTCGAACTAACGGAGCGCTTAGTTCGAACTAGGTAAACCTCATTTTACGAGGATTAAGCCTAGTTTGAACTAGCTAGTTCGAATTAAGGGGTGAGTAGCCCCTTAATTCGAACTAGTGGGAGGCTAAGGCTTCCCAGGTTTCCCTGGTGGCCACTCTGGCCAACACCAGGGAAACTCTATTGCCCCCCTCCCAGCCCCGGAGCCCTTAAAGGGCCACGGGCTGGCTACACAGTTTGTGCCAGTTGCAAGGCTGCAAGCACCCGTGCCAGCAGACCCTGCACCTGCCACAGGATGAGCCAGCCACCCGAGGGCTCCCAGCCCTCCACTGCTCCCCAGGACCAGCCTGGCGGCTCCCAGGAGCCTGCCCGGGGGCGCAAAAGGCGGGCGCCCGCTTGGTCAAGTGCGGAGATCGTGGACCTCATCGAGGTTTGGGGGGAAGCCTCCAATGTCCACGATCTCCGCACTAGCCACAGGAACGCGGCCGTCTACGGCCGCATGGCTGCCAGCCTGGCCGCCAGGGGCCACCAGCGCAGCTGGGAGCAGGTCCGCTGCAAGGTCAAAGACCTGCGGCAGTCCTACTCCCGGGCCTGCCAGCCAGGGGCCGACCCAGAGGCCTGCCCCCACTTCCACGCCCTGGACTGCCTCCTGGGGGCTCATGCCATCCCTGCCCCCCGGGTCGTGATTGACCCTGGGCAGAGGGCTAGCTCCTGGAGACGGAGGAGGAGGAGGAGGGCTCTGAAAGCCAGGAGCCTGCCGCCAGCCTGCCCGGAACCCGGGACCCCCGAGGCACCCCACAGAGCCGCTCACCTGTGTCATCTGAGGCCGGGGAGGAGTCCACCTGTGAGTACCATTGTGTTCCCCTTATGTGTATGGGGATCTGGGGCGAGAGGAAGCCCCGGGACCGTGTGCCTGGGCCTTGCCCACCACGGAGCAGCAGCTGGGGATCCTGCAGGGGCCCTGGCCTTGCACAGGGGAGCTGGGTTTCACACACCTGGGCCCCTGGGGTAATTGACCGCTGGTCTTGTTGCACCACAGCTGCAGCACCTGGGCCTGCACGGCGCACCACACCGCCTGCAGCAGCAGCCCGTGCCCGGAAAGCAGGAGAGCCAGGAACAAGGAGGAGTATCAGCAGCGGCACCTCCGGTTCATGGACCACCAGCTCCGCACCCAGGACCACTGGGTCCAGGAGGACCTGAGGCTGTGCCAGAGGAGTCTGGAGGCCCTGGAGGAGCAGGGCCGTGCCCTGCGAGGACACCTCCAGAGCCTGCTCGACTGCTTCCCATTTCCTCCTCCTCCTGCTCCCCCTGCTCCTCCTCCTGCTCCCGCTCCTGCTTCCGCTCCTGCTTCCTCCACATCCCCTGTCCCTCCTGCCCCTCCCTCCACAACCATTTCCCACCGACGCCCCCGGACCCGCAGTGTGGCGAGACGGGAGAGGCAGCCAGACTCCCACCCCTGAGCTTTCCTTTCCCTTCTTCCCTTCCCTCCCCTTCCAGCTCCCTCGTCCCAGGTTTCCCCTCCCCTCTCCCACCCTCATTCCTCCCTTCCCTCACCCAGTTCTGTGAAATAAACAGACATTTTTGTTTCAAAAACAGGTGTCTTTATTTGACAGTAGGTAGGGAGGGGAAAGGGGAAGGGGGGTAGGGTGGAAGAAGGCCCCAGTGGGGCATGCAGGGAGAGGTCAGTCCTCCTCCTCCTCCACCAGGAAGCTCTCCCGCAGGGCTTCCCGGATCCGGACGGCCCCCCGCTGGGCTTCCCGGATGGCGGCGGTGCGGGGCTGACTGTAGTGTCCAGCCATGCGGTCAGCCTCAGCCATCCAGGCTGGCAGGAAAACCTCCCCCTTCAGCTCACACAAATTGTGGAGCACAGAACATGCTGCCACCACGGGAGGGATGTTGTGCTCGGCCAGGTCCAGATGGGTGAGGAGGCATCGAAAGCAGGCTTTCAGTCGTCCGAAGGCCCCCTCCACCACGATGCGGGCCCTGGTCAGCCTGGCATTGAAGGCCTGGCGGGAGGGAGTGAGGTGCCCCGTGTAGGGCTTCATGAGCCAGGGCTGCAGTGGGTAGGCGGCATCCCCCACCAGGCACACGGGCATGTCCACGTCCCCGACCCTGATGTGGCGGTCGGGGAAGAAGGTCCCGGCCTGCAGCCGCTGGCACACGGAGGAGTTGCGGTACACCCGGGCGTCGTGTGCTTTGCCAGACCAGCCCACATTAATGTCCATGAACTGTCCGCGGTGGTCACACACAGCCTGCAGGAGGATGGAGAAGTACCCCTTGCGGTTGACGTACCGGGACGCCTGGTGTTCCGGGGCACGGATGGGGATGTGCGTCCCGTCGATGGCCCCCCAGCAGTTGGGGAAGCCGAAGGCGCCGAATCCCCGGATGACGGCGTCCGGGTCGGCAAGGCGGACCACCCTGCGGAGCAGCACCCAGTTGATGGCCTTGACCACCTGCGGAGAGAGACACAGCAAAGCGCCAAACAGTGGGGCGCCCGGGTGGCTGGGAGCGTTCGTGCCCTGGCAGTGCCCCGCGCCCCACTCCCGGAAGCAAGCCCCCTGGCAGCGTGTAGTACGGCCGGGACAGCCCGACCCCTCCGGTGCGGGGCGCTTTCGCCTCCTCCCGCCCCCCCTTTGTCCCTGGGGTGGCCCATCCCCTCTTCGCAGCCCCCCTCCCTCCCGGCTCAGTGGCCGCCGAGTGCCATACCTGCATGAGCACCGCTCCGACGGTGGATCTCCCCACGCCGAACTGGTTCCCGATGGATCGGTAGCTGTCCGGTGTGGAGAGCTTCCAGAGGGCGATGGCCACCCGCTTCTGGAGGGGGATGGCGGGTCTCATGCGAGTGTTCCTTCTGCGTAGGGCAGGGGCGAGCCAGTCGCAGAGCTCCAGGAAGGTGTCCCTCCTCATCCTGAAGTTCTGGGTCCACTGTCGGTCCTCCCAGCGCTCCTGGTGTCCAGACCCCCCAGGGCAGCTGAGAGGCAGGGGGCTGACGTTCCCCAGGTGGTGCCAGGCAGCCACGAGCCATTGGTGGCAGGCTTGCAGCAGCAAGTCCAGAACGTGCACCAGAAGGTGCAGGGCGAGCCGTGGCTCCATGTTGCCACCTGCGGCGGCCCCCCCGAAGGGAAGCACCGACACAGACGGGCACAGAGACCAACGCTTTGCTGTCCCTTGGCGAGGTTGGCAAGCAAGCAGGAAAAGCTGAAAACTGGCTGTCCAGGGGGGGGTCCCTTTAAGCTCGAGCCTCAGATAGCCTCAGACAACAGCCACACAAAGCAACTACTGACCTGATGCCCTGCCAGAACCGGTTTCAGCTGCCCTTAAATGCCCCCCTGCGTCCAATCAGTGTGGACGCGCTATTTCGAATTAGCAAAACGCTAATTCCAACTAGTTTTTAGTTCTAGATGCGCTAGTTCGAATTAGCTTAGTTCGAATTAACTAATTAGAACTAAGTTAGTTCGAATTAGCGCTGTAGTGTAGACGTACCCTCAGAGCCTAAGGGGACCCAGCCTAGTAGATTTTGTGTGCTCCAGCTCTGCTTGGAGCAGCAGGGGTGCTGGAGCACCAGGGAGGGCTCCCCAATGCTGAGAAGAGGCCTGAGCCTCATGGGCCAGATCCAGGCAAACCGGGGGGCCACATCTGGCTCCCATGCCTGAGATTCCCTATCCCTGAAAAAAGAGAAATAGAAGGAAAAACCTTTCAGATTATTTCTGTAATACCTTAGAGTAAATAGCATAGAAAACAAGACAAACTTAAAAAATAACAAAAAGACTAGCCCACAAAACAGATATCAGACAAGATCACAAAGAGAAAACAGTTTCTTGCCACTTTAACCAGAAAGGACACTCTCTAAATGACTTAGCCACCTGCATTCTGCTACAAAGACCTTTTACATCTGCACTTGAAAGGGAATCCTCTGAACTGTCATTCATGTTAAAATTCGACACTTACCAACAGGGACTTAACAAGTCTTTGAACTTTCTCACCCATTACCAAGACAGTTTCCCCAATTATCACCTGTAATACCATTAACTCACAAACATCCCACTCTCCCTACCTTTAATATCAGCAATTCACAGACACTTACCTTCCTTCCTCCCCCTTCCCACCCCCCCGCATCCCCCTTCTGTTCTGCAATGTGATTTGTCCTTTTCATATTTGTTCATTTTTTTAAATTCTATCCTTTGGTATATATGGTTGTGACTACTTTCTTCCACTATTTGATCTGAGGAAGTGGGTCTGGCCCACGAAAGCTCATCATCTAATAAACCATCTTGTTAGTCTTTAAAGTGCTATATTGTCCTGCATTTTGCTTCAAAAAGACTAGTAGCACCTTAAAGACTAACAAAACATGTAGATGGTAGCAACCCACCCACGAAAGCTCATGATACCATCTACATGTTTTGTTAATCTATAAGGTGCTATTAGTCTATTTGTTTTTTTGTACGTTTTTTCTGTAAGGGTATGTCTACACTACAAAGTTAGTTCGAACTAACGGATGTTAGTTCGAACTAACTTTCCTAGGCGCTACACTAGCGCTCCGCTAGTTCGAATTTGAATCGAACTAGCGGAGCACTTAGTTCGAACTAGGTAAAACTCATTTTACGAGGACTAACGCCTAGTTCGAACTAGCTAGTTCGAACTAAGGGCTGTGTAGCCCTTTAGTTCGAACTAGTGGGAGGCTAGCCCTCCCCAGGTTTCCCTGGTGGCCACTCTGGCCAACACCAGGGAAACTCTATGCCCCCCTCCCGGCCCCGGACCCCTTAAAGGGGCACGGGCTGGCTACGGTGCCCGTGCCAGGTGCAAGCCTGCCAGCACCCAGCCAGCAGACCCTGCACCTGGCACGGCACAGAGCCACACACCTGATGCCCCCCAGCCCACCCCCTCTTGCCGGGACCAGGCTGGCGGCTCCCGGGAGCTTGCCCTGGACCACAAGAGGCGGGCACCTTCCTGGGCTAGTGCGGACATCGTGGACCTCGTCCACGATCTCCGCACTAGGCACAGGAAGGTGGCCGTCTAGGGCAGGAGAGCTGCCAGCCTGGCCACCCAGGAGCAGGTGTGCATGAAAATCAAGGGGGTCCACTGAGACCCCCGACCCTGAGCCCTGTGCTTACAATGGCCGTCCTGGGTCAGACCAAAGGTCCATCTAGCCCAGTAGCCTGTCTGCCGACAGCGGCCAACCCTAGGGACCCTGGAGGGGATGGACCGAAGACAGTGACCAAGCCATTTGTCTCATGCCATCCCTCTCCAGCCTTCCACAAACTTTGGGCAGGGACACCACTCCTACACCCTGGCTAAGACCACTCCATGGACCCAACCTCCATGACTTGATCTCACTTCCCTTTAAACTCTGTTCTAGTTGTAGCCTTCACAGCCTCCTGCAGCAAGGAGTTCTGCAGGTTAACTATTTGCTTTCTGAAGAACAACTTTCTCTTACTAGTTTCAAGCCTGCTACCCATTTCTTTCCTTTGGTGTCCTCTAGTCCTTCTTTATGGGAACTCAGGAAGAACTTTTCTGAATGCACCCTCTCCACCCAACCCCTGCTTTTAGAGACCTCTATCCTGTCCCCCCTCCGTCCCCTCTTTTCTAAGCTGAAAAGTCCCAGTCTCTTTAGCCTCTCTTCATCTGGGACCTGTTCCCAACCCCTGATCATGTTAGTTGCCCTCCCCTCTCCCAGCCTTTCTCTTCCCCTCTCCCACCTCCTTTTCCCAGTCTCCCCCAGTTTTGTTCAATAAAGACAGAGTCAATGTTGGAAGAAACGTTATCTTTATTTTGTACATCAATAAGAAGGGGGGCTAGGGAAGGGTAAGTGGAAGGAGGTGAGGGAGGAATGGGGTACAAGCCCCCGATGGGGAGGACTGGGCTGGCTCTGCGGGCTTCTGGGGGTGGAAGCTCTCCTGCAGCCCCCCATTGTCCCCTCTCCCCAGATGGCAGCCTGCGGCAAGTGCAGCCGGGCTGATGGTCGAGTGGTGTGATGTGCCCAGTGTGGGTACTCCAGGCACTCCAAGCCAGAACTTCTTTGCAAGCGGGGCACCCCTTAAAACTGTGTGTCCGGGGTGGGGGTCGGGACCCTTTAAGCGCAGCCCTCGGCTAGCCTGAGACAGCATCTCCATGCTCTAAGTCCTCCTTTTATGCCCTGCCGGCACTGCTTCCAGCCATCCTTAAGCCCTGTTCAGAGTCCACTCAATGTGGACTTGCTAGTTCGAATTAGCAAAACGCTAATTCGAACTAGTTTTTAGTTCTAGACGCGTTAGTTCGAATTAGCTTAGTTCGAATTAACTAATTCGAACTAAGTTAGTTCGAACTAGCGCTGTACTGTAGACGTACCCTAACAGACTAACTCAGCTACCCCTCTGAAGTATAGAAAAAAAGGTTAAGTTATTTGTGATTTGTAGTCTAATGTCCCATAATTATCTTCAAATATAAGGAAAAAATATGGACCAGGCTCATACGAATACATTTCAACTGCTATTTCACATCATTTTTAACTGGAGAAAAAATCTTTACAACACCACCTGCTGATCTGCTGGTTTTGACCTGACCCCTTTCTCCTTTTCTTGTTATTATAAACAGTGAACTCCTTAAGTGAGAGCTGTTTAAAGAATAGGGGGCTGTAAGTGTTCCATCCTAAATCCCAGATGCAGTGGGAGACGAATGGATTTTTTTATCTTTATTTTATGAGTGTCTGATAAATTGCCTCTGGCACCTGGCAACTGAAATTTCACTATCTGAAAACTAACGCTTATGTCAAACAATTTGGCCAGTCTCACAGTCTGAATTAAAAAATGGCATGTATTTAAATACAGGATGTTTTCCAACATTTGCTGCAGTATGCAGTAAAGTCCCACATTAATTATTATTATTATTATTATTATTATTATTCAGATCCTCACTTGATGTAAATCTATATAACCAAATTGAAGTCAAAACAACTACTCCAATTCCTCATACAAACTGGAAATCTAGCCCCAGAGTGAAAAATTTATATAAAGTTTGTATATGAGCCTCCAAAACGTGGTATTGTTGTGTTATTCAAATGCACTTCTTTTTGGTCTCTGTTTTAGGTTTGCTTGTCAAGTCAAATACAACCATAGATTATTAAAATAACAGCATTATCTTCAACTGTGTTTTTTAAGAAGAGAACTGAATTTTCAGAGGATTAGAAGAGTGACACAAAAGTTTTCACTCCAACTCACTGACTCAGTTGTGGCCCAGATCAGTAATGACCAAACTCATTACAATCTGGAGACTCACTGATAGCCCATGTGAAAGAATTGATGGTATTGACATTATCAGTGAATGCCTGATGACTAGTTTAGGTGGTGGTCTAGAAGAAATGTATCACACCACTGCAGATGCCATTGCTTGGCTAAACGACAATGCATACACTAAATAAATTGAAAGTTTCAATCACTGATATAATTGAAATAACTGAATTTCTGTCCGGTGAGAAATCCTGATATTTCAAGATTTATTTTCATCTCAAATTGCAATGACATGCCATGCTACTGATTTTTTTCACAGAAATTTAGAGAGGTCAAAGAGTTTCATTTTTGTTTATTGAAGTGAATTTAAATAGATTAATTTCACTTAGACACTGAAACTGCATCTGTGATGCCTTACTGGAGTTGGAGTTGAAGGATCTAAAGTCCCCGTACTCTTCTGTGGCTACGGCTACACTGCAAACTTTTTCTGGAAGAGGGGAAATGCAAATAGAGTGCTCATTTGCATATTGCACACTCTCATTTACATATTCTTTTCTGATTCTTTTTGTGGAAGAAGTTTTGGCGCAAAAAAGCACCATCTACACTACATCTACACTCCATTTGCATTTCCTCTTCTGGAAAAAGTTTGTAGTATAGCTGTAGCCTGTGGGTTGTGCCCCCTAACAGGCTACCTTTCCCATGATGGACAATGTTCACATGACTCACAGAAAGAGGCTTTTCCATCAGAGAAGAGTCCTTAGTGCATCATGGGAGATGTAATCTGGCCAGGGAGCATGACCAATAGGGGAGAATGGGAGCAAGAGGCAATTCAATTGCAACTCCCATAAGAACATCAGAATGGCCATATTAGGTTAGACCAAAGGTCCATCTAACCCAGTATCCTGTCTGCTGACAGTGGTCAATGCCAGGTGCCCCAGAAGGAATGAACAGAACAGCTAGACTCCAAGGGTATGTCTACACTAGCCCCCTAGTTCGAGCTAGGGAGGCTAATGTAGGCATTCGAAGTTGCAAATGAAGCCCGGGATTTAAGTATCCCAGGCTGCATTTGCATCTCCCCGGGCGCCGCCATTTTTAAAAGTCCCTTAGTCCGAACTCCATGCCCGCGGCTACATGCGGCATGGAGTAGGAATTTGAATTAGGATCTCTAATTCAAACTACCGTTACTCCCCGTGGAACGAGGTATACCGGTAGTTCGAATTAGAGATCCTAATTCGAACTACCTACTCCGTGCCGCGTGTAGCCTCGGGCATGGAGTTCGGACTAAGGGACTTTTAAAAATGGCGGCACCCGCGAAGATGCAAATGAAGCCCGGGATATTTAAATCCCAGACTTCATTTGCAACTTCGAATGCCTACATTAGCCTCCCTAGTTCGAACTAGGGGGCTAGTATAGACATACCCCAAGTGATCCATCCCCTGTTGTCAGGGGAGCCAACAGTCACAATGGGCCCTTGGGCAAGGTAAAGGAGATCAACTCCATGCTCCCAAAAAGAGTAGAGCTTTGAGTGGAAGGGGCGGAGCCAGCCCTCAGTGCCACCCAGAGCACACCATGCTACCCCACTACACACTTAAAGCTGCTCAGAGTGTGTGGCACAGCACTCCAGCAGTGATTTAAAAAGCCCAGGGCTTTGGGTACCATTGTTGCTACTGTAGTGGTGGCTGTGGCCATGGCCGGGAGTCCTGGGTCCTTTAGAATTACTGGACCCCAGGCAGTTGCCCTCTTTGCCTCGTCCTGTCAGAAGGCCCATTTGTCACCCATTCCCAGCTTCTGACAGAGGCCAGGGTCACCATTCCTACCCATCCTGACTAATAGCCATTGATGGAGATATCCATGAGGCTCTTGGATAGCTCAGACACACGTTAACATTGAGAAATTGAATGTTTCGGTTAATGATGACCTGACCTGAAACGAAAATACTTCACTTTCTCATGGATACTCTTAATGTTGCAAAAACACATTAAAAAATACCACTAAACATTTTGACAGGGAATTCCCAAGCAGACTTAACCAGATTCAGTAGATGTGGAAAATTATCCAGTCATGTTTAGATGTGCTTTCCTTAGATCAGGACTGAATTACGTAACTAGCGCAGCAATGAAAAGAGTTTTCCAGCTTCACCTAAGAATAGGCATTTAATGTGAAGCATAGCTGAACACTAAGTTGCCTTTACAGAGCTTTCAAAAATGAAAAAGGCTGTGTGGACACTCTTATTTTGGTTTAAACCAGATTTAAACTAAACTCAAATAATCCACTCATGAAGTAAAATAGGTATGTAAACACAGGTGTTTGCAGCAGTTTAACTAAAGTCATACAAGCTTGTGTGCAGACAGGGTCTTAAAATCCCTGATGAGGAGTTGGTAGCAAAGCAGGATACAGAGTATGGAGGGGGAACTGAGTTCTTTTAATCCACTCCTGGAGCATTAATCCACAGAGGCCTTAACTGTTTTACTAGAGAAGAAAAAATGTGGAAAAAGGAAAAAGACAAATAATATTAAACCTGAAAGGAAGAAAAACCAGTTAATGAGAACCTGAGCCTATGCTATAGGCTTCAATGCAAAGTCCTTCCTGAATAGTAGTATTTGTAGCTGTGCTTCCTACCTCACCCTTACTTTCCAGCACATCTTTTGTATCCCATTCAGGATGTTTCATGTATTAAATTGTTACCATATCATCAAACTATACCTCAGTGCTCCTTAGGCATTTTTACCAGTTTTACTATTCAACTTACTATTCATGATACAATGTTTTATTGCACTTGGTAGAATCTCCTAGATATTCTGATTGTTTTATGAGTTGGGTTTATATATACTGAGTCAAACTCACATAATACAGCCAGTAACTTCTATTTATATTATAGTCTTCTAATAAAGAAAAACGATAAAAGAAGGATTGTTTTCCAGTGAAGGATGGGGGAAATCAAGAAAAATAATTGAAATAAATTATAAATATTTCAAACTCTTCTGTACATCTATCTGCCTTGTACCATTACAAGTTATACATTTATTTCACAAATCCCTTGTTAACGCTCACGTTTCTCTCTCTTCCCCAGAGTTTTTCTGAAATCAGTTAGTCAATCAGTTTACTCTGAAAAAATAAAGTCAAATAAGTAAATTAGAATTTTGCTCTGAAGATTGATGGGATTGATGGACATTTTGATGTACTGCGGGAGTGAAGTCTGCTGTCATAGACTGGCTAGCAGGAAAAGTCTGTCCCCCACACTCCTAGCAGAAGTCAATTGTCATAGGAGTTTGTGGTCTATAGGAGGAAATAGTTCCTCAGATAACCTCAGCCAGTTCCTTTGCTGATTCGAATATCAAGACCAAAATCTTGAATTTGATTCTGTATTTCAGTCTCTCTCTCCCGTCTATCTGTGTATACACATACACTGGTATGTAGCAGGAACATGAAAACTGGATCAGGTCTGATCAGACTGGATCAGGTCTGAGGGCCATCAAGTCCAGTATCCTGTCTCTGATAGTGGCCAGTACCAGATGCTTCAGAGAATGCTCCACTCTGTAAGCATGTGTGAGTAGGGTATATCTACACTACAAAGTTAATTTGAAATAACAGCAGTTATTTCGAATTAACTTCAATAGCGTCTACACATGCAAACCACGATTTCAAATTTAATTCAAAATAGCGAAGCGCTTATTTCGAATTTGGTAAACCTCATTCCACCAGGAATAACGCCAAATTCAAAATAGCTATTTTGAATTAAGTGCTGTGTAGACACTTAATTCAAAATAGGGGGCCTCCAGCCCTTCCCAGTTTCCCCTGGTGGCCACTTTGGGCACAACCAGGAAAACTCTTCTCCTCTCCCCCAGCCCCAGGGCCCTTAAAGAGGTAGAGTCTGGTCACTGGGCACATGCCAGAGCCAGGCCTGCCAGCAGCTGCAGCCCCTCACCCAGTGGCCACACAATGACAGCCAGTGGGCCGTAGATGGCGTGCGCCAGCCTGATTGCCCCATGCTGGTCCTGCGCCTGCTGCCCCCCCAGCTACTGTTCCTCCTCCCACTCCTGCCCCCCACACCTCTTCCTCCTCAACCTCCACACCCTCCTCCACATCCCCACGGGGATGCCAAAGCCGCCCCCCCCCCGTATTCCTGAGAGGCTGTTGGCCTGGCAAGACCCCCATCCCTGGGTGCTGAGCTTCCCCTCCCCCTTCTTCCCCTTGCTTCCCCCTTCCAGCTCCCTCCTCCAAGTTTTCCCCCTTCCCCTCTCCCACCCTCTCTCCTGCTCTCTCCCACCACCTTTCCCCAGTCTCCCCAGAGGTTCATCCCCCCCCCCCCAGTTGTGTTAAATAAAGACAGTTTCTATTTTTGAAAATACATGTATTTTATTTGACATCAGGAAGTGGGATGGGAGGCTAGGGATGGGTAAGTGGAAGGACGAGAGGGGGGAATGGGGCACAAGCCCCCAGAGGGGCAGACTGGGGAGACTGTTAGCGCTCCTCAGGGTGGAAGCTCTCCCGCTGGGACCCCTGGAGCCTGACAGCCCCTTGATGGTCCTCCCAGATGGCAGCCTGCAGACAGTGCAGCCAGGCTGCTGGCAACGTGTCCACGAGATGCAGCACAGTCCCCAGGGGCAGGTCTGGTTCCATGTTGCAGAGAGCCATAGTGTCCCGAGTGAGGGCAAGCAGAGCACTACGAGACACAAATGCTTTTCTGCCCCTCAGCAAGGTAGACCAGCAAGCAGAGAAACCTGAGAACTGTCTTTCTGTGATGGGGGGTCAGGTCCCTTTAAGCACAGACCTCGTATAGCCTGAGGCAGCAGGCCCACACACTAAGTCTGACCCTGATGCCCTGCCAGCACTGGTTCCAGCAAGCCTTACCTTTGATTCAGGGTCCACTCAATGTGGACACGCTATTTTGAATTAGAAAAACACTATTTTGATTTAGTTTTTGTGTCTAGATGCGTTATTTCGAATTAGCTTAATTCGAATTAACTAATTCAAAATAAGTTAATTTGAAATAGCGCTGTAGGGTAGACATACCCTAAGCATTCTCCTCCTCTGCTCACCAAGTGTCTTTCTAATCCCTGATAGTTATACAAAGGTTTAAATCCTGAAAGTTGTGTTCTAATATTTCCTCCAAACTTCATATTAGCATGAAGTATTTTAACACTGGCTAGATATGACAGATATTCTTTCTGTGATACAGAAAGGTGCAAGGCACTTGACAAACAAATACAAGAAGATAAGGATTTCATTCCCTGAAATCTTAAGGCCTATATACACTGTTGTGACAGTGTAAAGGAGCCCTACATTGGGTGGAAATGGCCCTGTGAGAATAGTTACAGTGCAGAAGCCTCACCAGAAGGACTCTACGAGCGAGAAGAAGGCAAAGGGGGTCATGTTTGGAATGCACTTCTCTGTTTCTCAGGAGCAATAAGAAAGTTGTGAGATATAGAGCATAAGTTAGAGCAGCCTTGTGGTTGTCCTAACTTAGGCTGAGGGCTGGGTAGACCCCCTTCATACCTGTCCCCTGCATTCCTTCCACAAGTGCAAGAAGAGAGGAACTGCAGATCAGCCCTAAAGTCTCTTACAATCTGATATACAGGTAAGATCCTGGTTCCAATGTGTCCCATTCACAGGGATGAATAATCCTCAAATGGTGTAAAACTAGTAAAGGTGGCATGCCACTCATTCCCAGTTCCCTTGACATCCATGGTAGGCTGTGGTGTGGCCGATAGAGGGTCTATGACAACAGCATTTATGCTGCACTTCAGCAATCCTTGGCCTACAGGATAATGCCCAGGGTCTGTTACTAAACAGTAGGGCTACGTCTACACTGGCATGATTTTCCGGAAATGCTTTTAACGGAAAAGTTTTCCGTTAAAAGCATTTTCGGAAAAGCGCGTCTAGATTGGCAGGACGCTTTTCCGGAAAAGCACTTTTTGCGGAAAAGTGTCTGTGGCCAATATAGACGCACTTTTCCGCCATTTTCACGATCGTGCCTTTTTTGCGGAAAATAAATCTCAGCTGTCTACACTGGCCCTTTTGTGCAAAAGTCTTTCGGAAAAAGACTTTTGCCCGAACGGGAGCAGCATAGTATTTCTGGAAAATCACTGAAGATCTTACATGAGATCATCAGCGCTTTTCCGGAAATTCAAGCAGCCAGTGTAGACAGCTGGCAAGTTTTTCCGGAAAAGCAGCTGATTTTCTGGAAAAACTTGCCAGTCTAGACACAGCCTAGGGGTACGTCTAAACTACATGGCTCCGTTAGCAGCCCCTCCATTGACGGAGCCATGTAGATTAGTTTACTCGACAAAGAGAAATGAAGCAGCAATTTAAATAATTGCCACTTCCTTTAAATTAAAATGGCCGCCAAGCTGTGCCGATCAGCTATGTGTTGGCACAGCGCGGCAGTCTAGACGGGGATCTGCCAACCCCAGAACCCTTTGTCAGCAGATCCTGTAAGCTTCGTTTCACCTGAGAGACTAACCAAAATATATAAATAGTACCATGAGCTTTTGTGGGCACAACCCACTTCTTCAGATGACAAATATGGAGGGCCCAGAGTTTGAAATATAAAGAAGAAAAGGAGAGGAGAAAGAAGGGGGGAGGGTAATAGGAAAAAAACCCTGTCAATTAAAATGTTCATGCTAAATGATGCTAACAGAGTAGACTGTAAGTGCCTGATACTTAGCATTTGATGTCATTTGGGTGTTGAATATAATGGCCCATCCAGTTCATGTTTTTGTTCATGCTGTGCGAGATAGTATCAGATTTATATATGAAGGCTTCTTCTGTAGATTCTTTCTCTAATTGATTCCTGAAATTGTTTTGAAAGAGAATAGCCTTTAAATCCATTAATGAGTGCCTGGTCAAGTTAAAATATTCCCCAATGGGTTTCTGTGTGTTATCATTATGAATATCTGATTTGTATCATTAATCTTTTGTCATAAAGATTGTCCAATTTGGCCAATATACATGGGTATGTCTACACTAGCCCCCTAGTTCGAACTAGGGAGGCTAATGTAGGCATTCGAAGTTGCAAATGAAGCCCGGGATTTAAATATCTCGGGCTTCATTTGCACCTTCCCGGGTGCCGCCATTTTTAAATGTCCCTTAGTCCGAATTCTGTGCCCGCGGCTACACGCGGCACTGAGTAGGTAGTTTGAATAAGGATCTCTAATACTGTTACTCCTCATGGAATGAGTATGTATGAAGTGTGAGGTGAGGCTGCTGGAAATAATTTGTATAAGGTTAGGAGGTTGTCTGTAGATGAGGACTGACCTGTCCAGTAAGGCCTGTGAGAGTGAGGGATTGTTTTCCAGGATAGGTTTTAGATTGTTAATAATACATCAGAAGGGTTTAAGCTGGGGGCTGTAGGTTATGACTGTTTTGTTTGTTAACCCTGGGTACTCATCTAGCTCTATCAATCATTTTTTTTCTCTTCCCTGGGTGGGTATTTAAGTTTTAAGCATGCCTGATAGAGGTCCTCTAGGTGTTTGTCTCTGTCTGTGGGATTGGAACAAAACTGTTTGTACCTAAGGGTCTGGCTATAAACAATGGATTAGGTAATGTGTCTTGGATGAAAGCTGGAGGCATGTAGGTAAGTATAATGGTCAGTAGATTTTGGGTGTAGGGTGGTAGAAATGTGGCCATCATTTAATTGTACTGTAGTAGGAAGTGGATCTTTTGTGTGGACTGGTCCAGGCTAAGGTTGATGGTGGGGTGGAAGTTGTTAAAATCCTGTGGAATTCTCCAAGAGTCTCCTTTCAATGGGTCCATATGATGAAGATGTCAGCAATGTATCATAATAAGATGTTGGCATATTGTGGGGTTATGCAGGTGCTCATAGCTGTACTGCTGACTTGAAGATATAAATTGTCCCAAAATTGGAAATAGTTGTGGGTGAGAACAAAATCACACAGTTCAGTCACCAGGTGTGTCGTGGTGTCATCAGGGATAGTGTTCCTGACATCCAGTAATCCATCATTTTGAGGACTGTTGGTATAAAGAGCTTCTGTATCTATGGTGGTCGGGATGGTGTTTTCAGGGAGATTACTAATGTTCTGTAGTTTCCTCAGGAAGTCAGTGGTATCTCAAAGGTAGCTAGGAGTGCTGGTAGCACAGGGTCTGAGGAGAGAGTCAACATAACTGGATAATCCTGTTGCGAGTGTACCAATGCCTAAGATTATGGGACGTCCAGGATTTGCAGGTTTGTGGATCTTAGGTAGCAGATAGAAAACTCCTGGTCAGCAATCTGCGGGTGCGTTAGTATGGATTTGGTCCTGAGTAGTAGCAGGGAGTTTACTAAGCAGATTGTCTATTTTTGGGGGGGGACGGGGAACATTCTTTAGTGGGCTCAGAGGAAAGGAGTCTGTAGAATCTGGTGCTGATGAGTTGCCTGGCAGCCTTCTGTTTGTGATCTGTTTTGTTCATTTTGACTATAGCACTATGACATGAGACAGTGGAAGTTAGAGTGGCTCTGAAGCTGCTTTAACTTGAGACAAGGTCTGACCAGTCCCTTTAGGCTCCAGGAATAGGAAGGAGTTCAGAGGCAGCAATTCTTCTCCTCTTGTGCTTCCAGGTATAATGCTGAGTACAATTCAATCAGACCCAAGGACTGGGGCAATGGTATTGAAATGGTAACATTTCTGGAAATCTTCAATTATCTCACTTCTCTATAGTTCAGAGAATGTATTAAATCCTCTTTCTCAATTACAAGAAACCTTCTCCATTAATTGCAATATCTTTGATGTTCAAGCCAGATGGATTTTTTAACATACAGTTTGGCATTATATTTGTCAAAAACACATAATAACTCTGCAGAACCCTTTTTATTCAATAAGTGAAACAAATGTGAAAAATAGGTGAAAGTGTCATTGAACATAAACATTTGATAAGTCTCCTGCACATATATAGCTCCTAAAAGGGATGGTCCTATTTATTAAAAACATAATATTGGAGCTTTCGGCATGCATGTGACCTACCTGGCTAAAATAAAAAAGCCCGCATAAATCAGCTGCACAGAATTACTTGAACAGCAAAACAGAATGTACTTTAATTGAGAACTGCACTTCTAATCTCTGCCTGTTGAACAAAAAATGTAGTGCACTCTTTGAACAAAATAGTTTGGCAGTAAAAGGGGTTAAAAGATATATTTTTTGCTTTGTTTAACATCAAAGGACAAAGCACTCCTTTTGGGTTTGCATTATAACTTTCATCCTCAATATGGCTCTCTATTGCATATTCTTTATTCAGTCGCACATGACATTTCCATTGATGTTGAACGGTGTTTCATGCAGAGGACAAGTATAGAACACACTATAATAATCTGGGATGAAGACAAAAAAAGACAGTTAAAACTAGAGAGAAGAATTTTGTTCAAAGAAGTCCAGATGAGAGGCTGTTGATTATTGGTTTAAGCATGTGAAATGTATAAGTACTGCTCCAAAATATAGGGAAAGATTCTGACTACCAATTTAGCTTATTTGCACTGCTAAAACCAGACAGAAAGACAGAAGAACTAGTCCCTGAGAATTGCCTGTTAGTTATTTTCATAGCTCCAGTGGTGTACAAGATACGTTTTTTTGTAGGAGTTCACAAGGGCCACAAAAACTTTCAGTGACCTTAAGCTCACTGAGCAAGGAAAGTACATTGTGACCAGTCCTGGAGTCAATAATTCAAGAAGCATGTTGTTAATTGGAGAGTGGGCAGAGAAACACTATTATAATAATTAAAGGATTAGGAAAATATGCCTTGTAGTGATAAGAGCTCAATCCACAAAGTTTAACAATGATACAGTTAAGAGGTGTGAGTACCAACATTGGGAACAAATATTTGACAATGAGTTCTTTAGTAGGCAAAACTATAATATAATTCAATGTCTGGAAGTTGAAGTTAGACACATTCAGATGGAAATAAGGCGTACATTTTTTTAAAAGAATAACTACCCACCAAGGATCATGGTGGATTTCCTATCACTGGCAATTTGAAAATCAATATTGGAAGTTTTTCCAAAAAGATTTGCTCTAGGAATTATTTTGGGGAATGTCTATGGCCAGTTTTATACTGGAGGTGAGATTAGATTATCCCAATGGTATCCTCTGGCCTTGGAATCTATGAATCTATGTTTGAAAATACTAATGCAGAAAGACTTCTGTGATGTCATGTATAAGACGTTCCCCCCAGCATTAATTTGTTTAAGTGTTAAACATTTATAAACTATTTATACATAAGCATTTAAGCATTAATTTTTTTAGGTGTTAAAATTTGCCTATTTATACATATTATGGGGCTCACACTAGCTTCAGTGGGAGCCCATGTGCACCCTTTGTATAAAATTTGATGCTAAGTATAAAATAACTGCATCTGGGTCTTAATTCCATAAAAGCTTACCAATAGATGTAGTGCTGATTGCCAGGTATGAGTTTAGTAGCTTCAGTGGGACTTCAATGTAAGTATTAGTAATTGTTTGCAATATCAGGCTCTGATGTTGCACATCAGCCATGTATGCCATACTGCATGGATGAAGTGGGGGTCAGATACTTGGGCGCCAGGGAGTGCAGCACCTTTATGGCAACAGACTGTGGAAGACTTACTTCAAGAGCCATCTGATCAGTGCTTTTGCAGCATTAGATTGGGTAGGAATAGATCTGAGTTACAGCCGCTCTCCACATCATGCCCTCATCTTTGTCACATGGACTTAGACTTACCAGCTTCCACACTTTCAATTCCAACTCATAATATTGTTATGAAGGGAATACCCAGGGGTAGCACACTTGTCTCTAAGGAAGTCATGCTACTAATGAAGAAGGGCGTGGCAGGGCTATTGTCAGGCCAAATTTCCACAGAGATGGACACTGCTTTCCTTGTGTTGCTGAAGGACTTAGGGGGATTCCAAATCTCCTACCCTTTCTGCCATTACCTCAATCTCTTGTTTGCTACATGACCTTTGGAGTTTTCTGAGTATAAGAGAAGTCAGTCTTCTGCTCGACTCTGTACTGATTAGGCCTCTTTTGGAGTATTGTGTCCAGTTCTGGGTACCACATTTCAAGAAGAATGTGGAGAAATTGGAGAAGGTCCAGAGAAGAGCAACAAAAATGATTAAAGGCCTAGAAAACATGAGGAAAGACTGAAAGAACTGGGTTGTTTAGTTTAGAAAAGAGAAGACCGAGATGGGACATGATAGCAGTTTTCAGGTATTAAAATGGTATAACAAGGAGGAGGGAGAAAAATTGTTCTCCTTGGCCTCTGAGGATAGGACAAGAAGCAATGGGCTAAAATTGCAGCAAGGGAAGTTTAGGCTGGGCATTAGGAAAAACTTCCTAACTGTCATGATGGTTAAGCACTGTAATAAATTATCTAGGGAGGTTGTGGACTCTCCATCACTGGAGATATTTAAGAGCAGATTGGATAGACATGTATCAAGGATGATCTAGACAGTGCTTGATCCTGCCGTGAGGGCAGGGAACTGGACCCAATGACCTCTCGAGGTCCATTCCAGTTCTAATATTCTATGATTTTACACCCTTTCACTTCACAGGTTTTTCCACAGTAAGGGAGTATGAAGCCTATATTTGTATTGGTCCTGGAACCAATGACAATCAATGCAGCAGGGATCGTATTATCATTATTATTATTATTATTATTATTATTATTATTAATCCCTTTGATCCCTTCTGCAACCACATCAGTGATGCTGGAGCACTGAGCCATGGACTGAACTTCTTTGTCAGGGGTTACCTTTAATCTCTGATTTGGCAAAAACCAGAAAATCCATCTGAAGCTTTTTACTTTGCTTTTAATGCAGAGGGCTTAAGCGTGGCATTTTGGTGAAGTGTTATGCAAATTAAAACTGTGAAAACACAAAGCTAGTTGAACCTAAATTTTCCTTTCACAGGTAATTATTCTTTGCTGTTTCCACATGCCACCTTCCAGTCATGAAGCCCTGGTACATAATGATGAAAGACTAATTTCAGAACTCACACATGCACTATTTTGTTAGCAGTGGAAGCACAAGCAGAACATCTGGGTGTCAAGTTCAAGCAAAGTGCAGTGTTGGATTTTTTTTTAATTCAGTCTTGGTGTGTTCCATCTTGTAACTATGATATATGATAAAAGGAAAAATCACAGCCAAACTCTACTGTGTTCAAAGCAAGGTGCTAGTGAAAAGATGGGATGGAAAATAAGTACTAATGGATTAATGTTCCATGATAAATGCATTATTATAAAAGCTAGAGAGTGATTAGATAATTTTTGCTTCCAAAAGTAGGATTTAAATATTTCTGTCTGGCTTGCTACCAAAATAAATACATCACTTAGCTATCTAGTTGTAGGAACATCTCTATGAACAAAAACAAAAAATAAAGACATTTTCTTTAATAAAATATATGTCATAAAACAGGTATTTGTGGACATACAGTTAGTTAATGGTTGGAACGATTATGATAAAGAATAGAAAACTGATATACCTACAAAAGATGTAATCAAAACTCTTTGCTTTTGATATCCCCCTGGCCTGTTGGAAAGTCCTGCACAATAAAACCCTTTCTGTACTGATTTTTAAATGTAAATTAGACATTTTCAAAATGAAATTGTTTGCTCAGAGTTTTAAATATAGCTAAATATTGGATACAGTTCTTCTCTTGAATGCGTGTATGCAGCATCCATTGAATACAACTGGCATAATAATAAATAATAAATAATAATAATAATAAAATCCTCCACCTCTTCTTTAATACATTTTATCAAAGAGCTTGTATAAAGGTTGTCAGTACATTTATCACCAGTTTAAGATGTGGAAAATGAGGCACCAAAAGGTCTCAATAACTTGCCTAAGGTTGGCACGAGGCCAGTAAACAAGCTGGGTCAGACGTCTTAGGTCCCAGCCTAGTGCTCTATCCACTATCCCATTGAATCATAGAATCATAGAATACTATGACTGCAAGGGACCTCGAGAGGTCATCGAGTCCAGTCCCCTGTCCTCATGGCAGGACTAAATGCTGTCTAGACCATCCCTGTTAGACATTTATCTAACCTACTCTTAAATATCTCCAGAGATGGAGATTCCACAACCTCCCTGGGCAATTTATTCCAGTGTCTGACTACTCTGACAGTTAGGAACTTTTTCCTAATGTCCAACCTAAACCTCCCTTGCTGCAGTTTAAGTCCATTGATTCTTGTTCTATCTTCAGAGGCCAAGATGAACAAGTTTTCTCCCTCCTCCTTATGACACCCTTTTGGATACCTGAAAACTGCTATCATGTCCCCACTCAATCTTCTCTTTTCTAAACTAAACAAACCCAATTCTTTCAGCCTTCCTTCATAGGTCATGTTCTCAAGACCTTTAATCATTCTTGTTGCTCTTCTCTGGACTCTCTCCAATTTCTCCACATCTTTCTTGAAATGCGGTGACCAAAACTGGACACAATACTCCAACTGAGGCCTAACCAGAGCAGAGTAGAGCGGAAGAATGATTTCTTGTGTCTTGCTCACAATACGCCCGTTAATGCATCCCAGAATCATGTTTGCTTTTTTTTGCAACAGTATTACACTGCTGACTCATATTCAGCTTGTGGTCCACTAAAACCCCTAGATCCCTTTCTGCCGTACTCCTTGCTAGACAGTCGCTTCCCATTCTGTATGTGTGAAACTGATTGTTCCTTCCTAAGTGGAACACTTTGCATTTGTCTTTATTAAACTTCATCCTGTTTACCTCTGACCATTTCTCCAATTTGTCCAGATTATTTTGAATTATGACCCTATCCTGCAGAGCAGTTGCAACCCCTCCCACCTACATTGGTTGAAGTTCAGTTGATTGTGATGAACAGGGTTCATTGGCTCCATGCTTGGCATGCACACTTGTGTTTACTGGACATTATTTTACCGTATCTCCACTTTGGCACTACCTTCAATCAAGTCAATAGTAATGCCTTCAGGGTATTTGTCCCAGATAACCAACCGGGCAACATCACTGAAATTATAGGTGATTTGAAAAAGCCTTCTGGAAGACCTTGCAGATGACTGGGGCAATTATGGGAGGTGAGAGAACTGCACTCGGAGGGCTCGTCTACATTGGCCCCTTTTCCAGAAGGGGCATGTTAATTTCAGAGATCGTAATAGGGAAATCCGCGGGGGATTTAAATATCCCCCGCGGCATTTAAATAAAAATGTCCGCCGCTTTTTTCCGGCTTTTTTCCTACTTCAAAGAGCGCTTTTTCCAGAGGATCGGGGCCAGTGTAGACGCTCTTTTCCGGCTTTTCTAAAAGCCGGAAAAAAGCGGCGGACATTTTTATTTAAATCCCCCGCGGATTTCCCTATTACGACCTCTGAAATTAACATGCCCCTTCCGGAAAAGGGGCCAATGTAGACGTAGCCAGGGGGAAGAAAGTAGAATGTAACAGGACCAACAACTGATGATTATGGATATGAGAGGGGGGGTAGATTCTGATGCTCTTCTCTGAGCTACTGCCCCCAGGCCTGCTGACAGGGTATAACAAAGGGGGCAGTTGCCCCAGGGCCCAGTGATTCAAAGACAGTTGGAGCCCTGGGCCCTTTAAATCTCTGCTGGAGTGCTGCTCAGCATGCTCCAGGTGGCTCTGAGGGCTGGAGGAGGAGGGAAGCATGGCACGTTTCAGGCAACTCTCAGGATTGGGTGAAGTGTGTTCTGGGTGGCTTGGAGGGCTGGCTGCTCCTCTCCTTTTCCCCAAGACCCTGCCCTTTCTGGAAGCACAGACCCAAGCCCTCCCCACATACCTTGTCCAGGAACCTGCAGAGGCTGTTTGTTCCCCTGGATGTCTCCAATAAAGATTCCTTCCACTGGCTGGGACCTAAGCCTGTTCTCATAGTTGTGTACTTCAATTAATTTCACTGGGTTCTCTGACAATTACTCAGTGTAAACAAGAGGGCTGTGTCTAGACTGTCCAGTTTTTCCGGAAAATCAGCCGCTTTTCCGGAAAAACTTGCCAGCTGTCTACACTGGCCGCTTGAATTTCCGCAAAAGCACTGACTTCCTACTGTAAGAAATCAGTGCTTTTTGCGGAAATACTATGCTGCTCCCGTTCGGGCAAAAGTCCCTTTTGCGCAAAAGGGCCAGTGTAGACAGCTGAGATTTGTTTTGCGCAAAAAAGCCCCAATCGCAAAAGTGGTGATAGGGTTTTTTTGTGCAAAAGTGCGTCTAGATTGGCCACGGACGCTTTTCTGCAAAAAGAGCTTTTGCAGAAAAGCGTCCGTTCCAATCTAGATGCTCTTTTCCGAAAATGTTTTTAATGGAAAACTTTTCCGTTAAAAGCATTTCCGGAAAATCATGCCAGTCTAGACGTAGCCGAGGAGAAATGGGCCCAGAGAGAACAGAAAGGTAAGTAGAAAGTCAAAGCAACTGCAGGAGGACATATGGTCAAATATTCCCTCCCCCTCTCAGCCTAACTTGCTTTAATTTTGCATGTCTAGTACCTTAAGAGTAGAATAGTTTCATATAACACATCAGAGCTTGATTCTCAGCTCCCTGATCAAAGCAAATCACCCATTAACTTCAGCCAGGGACTAGGCCCTATAGGAACACACATATGCCTCTACAGTTTTTCTATTGGTTTAAGACATGATATATTCATCAGAGTATATTATCTTATCAAGGGATTGTGGACACCTTAATTCCAAATGGATTAAAACCTTGGCCTAACTTTTCTGAGCTCACCAAGTTGTGCTCAGAAAAGGCTTTACCTAACTTTGTCTTCCTCCTATTCTGGGTCTGGCCAGAGGTTGTTCCTTGTTACCTGCTGTAATTTAAAGCATATCCCAACCACATATTCCAGCAGCCAGAGATCATTGGTAAATCAAAATACTCCAGACACAGATCCTTTGTCCTGTGAACACTTTCTAAGCTGAAGACCTGGGACTGAAATGGGTTGATGTAGAGTCAATGAAATATAAAATGGTAGCTAGTTAAACTCATGGAAATGTTACTTTACTTATTAAAAAGGCATGCTGCATCTTAAATACCTTCCTCCAGGGGTGGGCAATAAGCAGCCCATGGCAGGGAGGCAGTTCACGAGTGTTAGCCCCAGGTTGACCACTGGATACTTTATTTGCCTGCTCATCTACATCCACTTTCAGCACCTGTTGGCTGTAGTTCACTGGTCCTGGCTAATGGAAGCTGCAGGAAATGGTGTCCCAGACCGCACCACTTCCTGTAGTGCCCAGTGGCTGGGAATGGTGATCTGCAGACAAGGTAGACATGCAGGTAAATAAAGCCTCAGTGGCTCACCAGGAGCTAACCCTGGTAAACCACTTGTGGCTTATTGCCCACCTCTGCCCTACTCCCTCCACTGTCATTCACTTAAGTGGAACTAAGATGTACTACCCTGTATTTTATAAACGCTGCAGCTTTGCATGGCCTTGGAAGAAAGTTACTTTGCTATGAAAACAAATCGTGCGGAAACATTTTTTGTGGCGTTATCTACAGAGGAGTCAGAGGGTACGTCTAAATTACATGGCTCCGTCGATGGAGCCATGTAGATTTGTTTGTTTGGCAAAGGGAAATGAAGCCGCGATTTAAATAATCGCGGTTTCATTTCAATTTACATGGTTGCCGTGCTGAGTTGACAAACATCTGATCAGCTGTTTGTCAGCTCAGCACACTAGTCTGGACACTCCCCTGCCGACATGAAAGCCCTTTATCGACTTCCCCGGTAAACCTCATCCTACCAGGCATAACGGGGAGGTCGATAAAGCTGATCAGCTGATCAGCTGTTTGTCGGCTCAGCGCGGCAGCCATGTAAATTTAAATGAAGCCGCGATTATTTAAATCGCGGCTTCATTTCTCTTTGCCTACAACCCTCATCTACATGGCTCCATTGATGGAGCCATGTAGTTTAGACACAGCCAGAGTGATTTCTTTTCATATATAATGAGGCTACTTTAAAACTTCACTGAGAACAGTGCCTCTCTATTTCTGCTTAGCAAGAATGGTAAAGAAAGATTTTTTGAGAAGAGTTCTGATTTAATATTCCAATCTTACATGAGGCTCTTGTGTGAAAGGATCTGAATTAAACTGTGTTTTGGAAGGTATACCCAGTAGAGAGAACCTGACCTTGAAGTGAGTTGCCTTGAATGGATGACCTTGAAGTAACCTGCAAACATAATGGGTTATCATATGTAACTCATCCTTGTGTGAGTAAGCAAACATCCACAGCTGCAAAGTGGAGTTAGCAGAAGGCATTTCCACTAAAACTAAGTGAACCTCAAAATGATGTTCCCAATTGCAGTTAGTGGGATAATCATCCCTGAATGTTGTATCTGATGAATTTTGCAATATGTTCAGAATATACCTTTTGACATTTAAAAATTTTTGTTTGCCCAGCTGTAGAGATGTTCAGATAAATGAGCTGTGGTCATAATGTTTAAGAAGGAAATATTCAGTGAATTCTGCAATGTTTTTAGAATAATGTATTTCCTGTGTATTTCTTTGTAATTACTTGCCCAGCTTTTTTTCAGAGGCAAAGAGTTGTCTATTCAGGAAGCCGGGAGGTGAACAATGTTTGAAACTGAAACATATGTGGGGGGATAGAGTAATCCTAAAATGTTTTGTGCAAAAGAATTCTCATCTCTTTTGCATTCAGTCCATACTTTACCATTGTTCCTAGACCAGGACTTCCACTAATGTCAGTGAGCACAGTGCACAGGGGGTGATTGCAAAATAGTCAATACAGCTCCGTGGCGTGAGGATCAGAGAGGAGGCAGCCCAGTCAATGACTATTGATTGCATGCCGTGTTCTTGATAAAATTCCTCATAAATGTTATGTTCAAATAATCTTTGCTTCAATTGAAATGCACTTGAGGGAGGGGCAAGCTTCAGGAAACTTCTTCCCTTCCCATGCCTCTGTGAGGAGCATAACGTAGCCCTTTGAGCATAGTCACTGGGGCTGAAGGTGAGGTGCTAGAGCTGTCACTAGTGAGGATGGAGCTGAAGTTAGGCATTATTCTCTTTCTAGCACACCAGCAAGAAACTTCATGGCTGTGCTAATGGCATGGTTCACTGGTTGCACTGGTTTGTAACTCCAACTGATGAGCATACCCTGGAGGCATTATTATTCCTCCTTCTCAGATTCACAGAAATAATGGTTCCAGCCACTCCTACCCAAGGGATACATCTCCCTCCTCCCCTATGATCGCTTAGGTCAGTGGGGCCAACAGCCTTATCTGGTGCCTGGGCAATATGAAGGGGTGCCCTTCACCATTCCCCTGGAAAGGGGTGGGGCTTAGGGTGGAAGGGGCAGGGCTAGGGCTAGGCAGCCTTCGATGCCACCCAGAGAGCACCGTACCTTCCCCAGCAGCCCTCAGTGCTGCCTACAGTGCGCCAGGCAGGGCTCTTGCAGTGATTTAAAGGGCTTGGGGTTCTTGGCACTGCTGCTGCCACAGTAGCAGCAGAGGTGGCCAGGAACTCCAGGCCCTTTTGTATCGTTGGGCCCTGGGGCAGTTGCCTCGCATGCTCCTTTCACCCCGTCACTGGGCTTGGCTCAGGCTAACAAAGCAATTACAGAGTCCTAACATCCTGACTCAGCAAGGTGCTTGCACAGATGTCTAGCTTTTATCACACAAACAGTCCCACAATCTGAACACTTTGGGAGCTGAGTGAGCCAAGTGCTTAAGTACCTCTCTAGCTCTGGACTGGGGAGGTTAACCTTAAAAATGAAGTACCATGTTTGGTTCACCCCTGTAAGGACAACAAGCATGAGATGGGCAGGCTCATTCTCTCACCAGTCCCATGAATACATGCCTGTGATAGAATATTTCTAGTTAAATTTAGAGGGTCACTTGGTTTGTGTGTACTGGGACTATCAGAGTTCTGTGACTAGAAAGAGGACAGTGACACAGTTCAAATAATTAAAGTCTAAACAATGCCCTGGAGATGAAAAACAGCATCAGAAGCCAGATGGTATTATTAATGATTAATTATTTGTCATTAATTACCAATTTTTAATGATTATTCTTTATTATAGCACACGTCTGTGCTTTGGAAGCTCTTCCTGGCCATTGACTGACTAGCTGGTCCTCTAGGGAACACAATGCAATGTTCCCCTGGCAATCTCCAGTACAGTATGGAGTACACAACATATTTTCTACCTACTTTTAAACTTGCCATTACTCCATACTGCTGCTTCCAACCTAAGTAGAGCCCTGAAAACTGTGAATACAGTGAACATAGCATTAAGGGGCAAAATCTACACCTTCTTACAGCAGCCACAGAGGGTCTTTCATGTAACACAAAGTGTCATTCTGTTTCAGCGGGGGATAGGACGAGAGGGGATCTGGGGTCTGGGGACCCAAAGGAACCCAGGGCTGTGCCTGCTGCTGCTGCTACTGTGGCAGTAGCTAGAGCCCTGGGCCCGTTAAATCACTGCCCAGAGCACTGCACCATGTGTGTGAATGGCACTAAAGCTTGGAGCTCAGCGCCATGCTCCAGGCAGCATGAAGAGCTGGCTGCCCCCAGCCCTGCCCCTTCTTTCCAAGGCCCCACCCCTTCTGGGAGTGTGGAGCCCCCTCCTTACCCCGCCCCACCTTGCCCAGAAGCCTCTGAAGGCTATCAGTGCCCCTGATGTCACCCATTAATCCTTTATTAAGTCCAATGACTTGTGCCTGACTAAACCATACATTCCAGAAAGACATGCAGTCTGGATTTGAAGACTTCTCTGCCTCTGGAACTGTGACTGTGTGCAGGGGACTCTCTTGGGGTTAGGGCACAGCATCCCTTGGGGCTACTGAAGCCTTGAAGACATTTTAACAGCTATGAAGTGCCAGTGGGGAAGGATCCGCAGTCTGACCACATTGACTCCAGCTCTGCCCCTAGGAGAGGTTTTACCCTGATGCGCACTCACAGTGAAAGGGTTGTTTACATCTAAGCTAAATGAAAAGTTCCAAATAGTGCAGAGCCATGTGTGCACTACAGCACTGGTTCTTGGGAATCTTGACTTACAGAGCAGCTCTTCTGCAAAGAAAAATGATTTTGTCTGTGAAAGGGTTCTCACAGGTTTAGGTAAAGGAATTCTGGAAGGAGGCTGCTGTGGGCATCTGCTCAGTGCCTGCCTTCGTTGCAAGAGAAGATGTTGACTTTTCACGAGGCTGGTAATAGATGAAGGAAAATCCCTATTCCCATTTCAAGAACTTGCTCATGACACTATGCAGAAATTTATAGTTTTTTTTTTAAATATTACCATCCAACATCCATAAAAGAGACAGGCCTGCTGGACTGGAATACCTCCCAAGGATGGTGCTATTAGCTGAACTGCCAGCCTAGGGCTGTAAATTACTTTTGCACTTTGTAATAGAGTCAGCACCATGACAGGAACTCACACATCACTCAGCCAGCCATGGGTAATAAGCAGGAAAATCAAAAGTCGTGTGAGTTCATACGGTAGGTATGCGCAATCAGGAAAGAAGATTTATGACAAAAGCTGAGCTATAATATTAAAAGGTATAAACAGCTTCTTACTGTTTTGATTTCATAAACCCATTTGGTTCAGTAAGCAGGTATAGTGTTAGGCTGGGGGGGGGGGGGGGGGAAGCTGAATAAAAACCACTGTTTTCCTAGAAAGTGTTTCATAACAAAACAAGCTCACATTTGTGTGGCATAAAAATAATTCCAGGGGTTCATCGCCATGGGGGCATGAGAGGAAGACTGTCTTTGGCTAACTGACGTAAAGACCAAAAATGTATTTTGAAAAGTCTAATGTGAAAATAAATTTTAGGCAGTGTCTTGACATTTATAAAATATACTTACTTTGCTTTAGGTGGCTCAGCTACAACACCCTATCCCATCGGTAGCTGTTCAGCTGTCTTCTAGAAATGGGGTCGGTGCACATCCCTAAACAAAGCTTGAGCAGATGGGATGCATTGACAGATGTGGAGGATCACACGGTTCATACAGAGACATCTCTCAGGGATAAATGTATTAAAGGGGGAAGTTTATATCCTAGTAAAGACAGAAGATAATCAAGAAGCTGAGAAAGTACAGGTAGGAGTTAGTCAAGAACAGTCAAACATAAACATAAATGTAATTATATTTAAATATAATACATGAATGCAAATGACTGCATTTAAACAAAATGCACACATGCTTATATACAAATGATAGATACCGAAATATTAAGGTGGAGAATAGAATGTGTGATGTTAGGGGTACCTCTACACTGCAGCATTAGCTCAAAACGGGCTATACAATTTGAGCTATGCAAATTGTGTAGCTTATTTTGAGTTAAATTTCAAAGTAGCTTATTTAGTAGGCTACACAGCACCAAATTTTGAAATAAACTGCTATTCCAAAAGGTCCCTTAATCCTCGTGGAATGAGGTTTACAGAGACGTCGGAATAGTGAGCCCATTATTTTCGAAATAATGGGATTGTTTCAAAGACATGGAATAGCTATTTCGGGGTCCCAGACATATCCCAAAATAGCACCTAAGTGTAGACTAAATGAAGATACTGATGCAATAGCCATTGTTGTAATTAGGTGGAAAAGGGATAATCAATAGGATATGATACCCGGCTACAAAATATATAGGAATGGTGGGCTAGATAATGCCAGTGTGGCAGCAGCACTGTACGTGAAAGTAGGCATAGAGTCATATATGGTAAAAATCTTAAATCAATTAAATTATAACATAGAATATCTATGCATAGAAATTCCATGCTTGAACAGTAAGGCTGCTTCTAGACTGGCATGATTTTCCAGAAATGCTTTTAACGGAAAAGTTTTCCATTAAAAGCATTTTCGGAACAAAGCATCTAGATTGGCACGGACGCTTTTCCGCAAAAGCACTTTTTGCGGAAAAGGGTCCGTGCCAATCTAGATGCACTTTTGCACAAAAAAGCCCCGATCGCCATTTTCACGATTGGGACTTTTTCGCGCAAAACAAATCTGAGCTGTCTACACTGGCCCTTTTGCGACTTTTGCCTGAATGGGAGCAGAATAGTATTTCCGCAAGAAGCACTGATTTCAGACAGTAGGAAGTCAATGCTTTTGTGGAAATTCAAGAGGCCAGTGTAGACAGCTGGCAAGTTTTTGCAGAAAAGCAGCCGCTTTTCCGGAAAAACTGGCCAGTCTAGACACAGCCTAAGGCTGTGTCTACACTGGGCCACTTATTCCAGAAAATCAGCTGCTTTTCCGGAATAAGCTGCAAGCTGTCTACACTGGCCCCTTGAATTTCCGGAAAAGTATTGACTTCCTACTGTAAGAAATCAGCTGCTTTTCCAGAAAAACTATGCCGCTCCCGCTCGGGCAAAATTCCTTTTTCCGGAAAACTGTTCCGGAAAAGGGCCAGTGTAGACAGCACAGTAGTCTTTTCCGGAAAAAAGCCCCAATCACGAAAATGACGATCGGGGCTTTTTTCCGGAAAAGCGCGTCTACATTGGCCACAGACGCTTTTCCAGAAAAAGGGCTTTTCCAGAAAAGCAGCCTGACAGTGTAGACGCTCTTTTTCCAGAAATACTTATAAGGGAAAACTATTCCGTTTTAAGAATTTTCGGAAATTCATGCTAGTGTAGACACAGCCTCAGAGTATAGCAGTAGGAATACACTCTGATAGGGTGGTAAAGAAGTTTGACTAAGTGGTATTTATACTTGAAAGCTTATACACAAATAAATCTGTTAGCCTTTAAAGTGCCAAAGGACGACTATTTTTTTTTAAGATGGTGAAGTAGATTGTGACATGCTCAGGTTGATTACAAAGGCTAGAAAGTAGAAAACAGAATAATAATGGAAGGATTTCAACAATCTTCATATTGATTGGGTATATGTCACCTCAGGAAGAAGTAGAGATAAAATTTCTAGACATTAAATGACTGTTTCTTGGATCAGGTAGTCCTGGAATCTACAAGAGAATCAATTCTTCATTTAGACCTAAGTGGCTATAAACTACTTAATAATAGCAACCATTATGTAATTAAATTTAGCATCCTTGTGAGGGAATAATGCCAAAGAACCCATCACAGTAACATTCAAAAAAGGAAAAATACACAAAAGTGAAGAAGTTAGTTAAACAGAAATTAAAAGATAAAAAGCCTGTAAACTGCAGGAAGACTATTTCAAAACATCCTCAAAATAAATGTATGCCCCAAGTTAAAAAAAAGACAATTAGAGGATTTAAAATTGCCAGCAGAGCAAAAGAGACAGTTACACACAAAAAGGCATCCTTTAAATATTAGAAGTCACATTCCATTGAGAAAAATAGAAAGGAGCATAAACTGGGTAAGTGAAGTGTAAAAATGTAATGTCAGGCCAGAAAATAATTTTAAAAGCAACTAGTTAATGAACAATTATCTGGAATACAGGCAGTCCCCGGGTTACATGGATCCGACTTACATCGGATCCCTACTTACAAACGGGGTGAGGCAACCCTGCACTAGCTGCTTCCCCCCAGCAGACCAGGGAGACGCAGAGCAGCTTTTCTCAGCAGACACCTCAGCTTGAGAATAAAGGACTGAGGGAAGTGAGGTGTGGGAGAATAAAACTGAGCTCTGGAGAAATGTTTGGCTAGAGTTTCCCCTACAATATGTACCAGTTCCGACTTACATACAAATTCAACTTAAGAACAAACCTACAGTCCCTATCTTGTACGTAACCCGGGGACTGCCGGTATTTTTAAAGTACAACAGAAGCAGAAAACCCAGCCAACAGTCAGTGGGGCCACTAGAGGATCAAATTGCTATAGGAACACGCAAGAAAGACAAGGACATGGCAGAGAAGCTAAATGAGTTATTTGCATTGATCTTCATTGCAGAGATTGTGGGAGAACTCCCGACACCTGAGCCCTTCTTTTTAAGTGATAAATATAAGCAAATGTCCTAGATTGAGTTATCAATAGGGAACGTTTTGGAACAAAATAGTACTTTAAACAAAAATAAGTCACCGTGACCGGATGGCATTCACCTCAGCATCCAGAAAGAACTCAGATATGAAATTGCAAAACTACTAGTTGTGGTATGTAACAATTGGCTGAGTCAGCTTCTGTACCTGAAGACTGGAAGGGAGCTAATGTAAGACTGATTTTTTAAAAAGACACCAGAGGTGATTGTGGCAATTACAGCCAGGGAAGCCTAACTTAAATCAGGCATTATATGAAATTATAGTGAAGTACAAGCAGTCCCCGGGTTACGTACAAGATAGGGACTGTAGGTTTGTTCTTAAGTTGAATTTCTATGTAAGTCGGAACTGGCGTCCAGATTCAGCCGCTGTTGAAACTGACCAGCGGCTGACTACAGGAAGCCCAAGGCAGAGCTGCTCTGCCCCGGGCTTCCTGGAATCAGCCCCGGCTGAATCTGGACGCCTGGGACAGAGCAGCTGGGGCGCTGCCGGGTAGGTCCCCACAGCGCCGCACCTCGGCGCTGCGGGGACCAACCCAGCAGCACCCCAGCTGCTCTACCCCAAATATTCCCAACTCAGCTGCTGCTGAAGCTGATCAGCGGCTGATTCCAGGAAGCCCGAGGCAGAGCTGCTCTGCCCCGGGCTTCCTGGAATCAGCCGCTGATCAATTTCAACAGCGGCTGAATCTGGACGCCTGGGACAGAGCAGCTGGGGTGCTGCCGGGTAGGTTACATGGCTTTTGTAACGCTATGCCTCCTCCATCTCTTACAATTCTTTGATGAAATCGTAGGAAGGGTGAACTAATTGGTATAATGCATTTGGATTTCAGAATGCCTTTTGACAAGGTCCCTCAACAAAGGCTTTTAAGCAAAATAAGGTGTCTTTGGGTAAGGAGGAAGTGCCTTTCATGGATCAGTAACTTGTCTAAAAATACATAAAAGGTGGGAATAAATGGCCAGTTTTCAGAATGGAGACAGGTAAATAGCGGGAATCTGGACCGGGATCAGTGCTATTCAACATATTCATAATTGACCTGGACAAGGCAATGAACAGTGAGATGGAAAGATATGCAGCCAATACAAATTCAATCAAAATAGTTAAATAAAAAGATGACTGAGGTTCAAAGGGACTTCAATAACTGAGTGGCCGGCAACAAAATGGTAGACAAAATTCAGTGTTGATAAGTGCAAACTAGTGCACATTGGAAAAAAATAATCCTAACAGCATATATAAAAAGGGTGTGTGTGTGGCTAAGCCATGGTGCATAAAGGTCAGAAGAGTAGCTCTGAGATGGAGAGGAGGGAAAATTCCTTTCCCATTCCCTGCAGAGACACATAGTTCATATCTCAACCATTTAGGTTGCAGACTATATTGAGGATTTAATCCTTACAAAGCCACAAAGAGCAGCTAGTATGTTCTGCTATAAACAGCTAGAAAGTGTATTGACATTCTATTTGTGACATATAGAGAGAGAAGTTAGATGTAGTTAGACACTAGCCCAACTTATCTTGAGTGGCTTTTTTCCAGATTGATTCTGATCTCTCTGTCACACATTTAATGACAAAGCCTTCTAGGCTGCAAACAGAATTAAGAACCATCCTCAACCAACTCTTAAAGTGATAGCTTGCCATTGCAATATAGTTTTCAATACATCCTAACATTCAATGGTATATAATCCTTATTCACCAGCATTACAGTTTTTATATTATCATATTCAGATATACATTTTTGTCTCAAGTTCATACATTGGGATCAAAGCCGTCCCATCCACAAATCAGTTTGGGGAAACCACTCAGAGCCCCACACTTTGGAGTGCCCTGCAGGGTCCAGGACAGCCTGGGAAATTAGTAGGGGGCCTGGTAATAGTAGCAGGGGTTAGGCCTGCCCCTGCACTCAAGGGTCAGTGGCAGTAAGTAGAGTAACCCAGCCCCAGCTCGATTCGCTCCCTGTCTCCGAGCAGAGTTGCGTGAGGGAAAGGACTTGGGGTCAGGGTGGGGGCAGGGCAAGTGTAGGAAAAGGCAGAGCCTGGGGCAGAGGGGGATTGTCTCAGGCCCTGCACCTTCCTAAGGAGTGCCTAGATTGCATAATATCTTAGATGAATTGAAACTTATGTGCCCAGAAGAGTATGCTATGTGGTAAATCCTCCCCAGGCTCTTATAGACAGAGAGAAAGCCTTGCAAATGCACAATTCAGATAGAGGAGTAGCAACAGAGGTGTTGTAATGGCCATAGAATTGTTTTATATCACTCCACAATTTGGGATGAAAAGATTTCATACTTCTGATCTTCAACAGCTCTCAGACACAGCCATAAGAGTAGCCATAATGGGTGGGATGAATGGTCCATGTAGTATCATGTGTGTGTCTGTGGCTAGTACCAACTGCTTCAGGGTGTGTCTAGACTACATGGTTTTGTAGACAAAAGTCCACTTTTGTCGACAAAACTATACCTGCGTCTACACTGCCACTGAGTTCTGTTAACATAACATCAGCAGAACTCTGCAGTTTTGTCAACGGCTGCAAACCTTATTCTACGAAGAATAACAACTTTTGTCGACAGAGTTCTGTCGACAGAAGGCGTTATTGCATCTACACTGTCCTTTGCATCTACACTGTCATGTTGACAAAGTGGCTTGCTTTGTCGACAGAAGTGGATGTAGTCTAGACGCTCTTTGTCGACACCCTTAGAGGGAATGACTAGAACTGGGCAAGTTTCAAGTGATCCATCTCCTGTTTTCCAGTCCCAGTTTCTGGTATTTTAGGTTCAGGGACATCGGGAACATGGGGTTTTGTCTCTGGCCATCTTGGCTAATAGCCACTCATGGACTTATCCTTCATGAACTTACCTAATTCTTTTATGAACCCACTAATATTTTTGGCCTTCACAACATTACATGGCAATGAATTCCACAAGTTGGCTGTGTGTTCTGTGAAGTTGTACTTCTTTATGTTTGTTTTAAGCCTGCTGCCTAATAATTTCACTGAGTGGCTCCTGTTTCATGTGATATGTTAAGGGATAAATAACAGCTCCCTCTTCACTTTCTCTACATTATTCATGATTTTTAGACCTTTATTATAGCCCCCCCCTTAGTTGTCTCTTTTATAAAATGAATAATTCCACCCTTTTTAATCTGTCCTTGGTATGTTTTCCAATTCTAGTATATCTTTTCTGAGATTGGATGACCAGAACTACACACAGTATGAAAGGTATGGGTGTACCATGGGTTTATATGGCATCGTTATGATATTTCGTGGTTTATTTGCTCTCTATAATAGGGTTCTCAGAGAACAGGATGGTCTAGTGGGCAGCTTTGCCACCAGCAAGATAGCTTTTCAGTCCAGTTCCACAACTGTGTATGGGCTTCACTTCTCGTCATGTTTTCAATGCCCATGCCCTGTCCTTACCTAATGGGGAATGGGAATGAGGCCATTAGGAAAAGTATAGTGTGATTGAGTATACAAACCTCAAACTGGGCCCAAAGGAGCTAAAGAACAATACTGGGCCCAGGTAGATGATCCCCTCTAGATCTGCAAGGCATCCTCCAACTAGAAAGAAGCTTAAAAGGGGTTAGCATGGGGAAAGGGAGAGGGAGAGGAAAGGCTGGCTAGAAGAGAAGAGACAGAGAAGATCTACCCTGAGGGATCCTGAAGAAGGGCTAAGAAGCCTCCCTGTGAGGAATAGACCTCTATTCTGAGCTCAGTTGTGGCCAAAGATTTAGTTGTCTTTTTCTTTCCATATCTTATATTGGACTTGGAGCTGTAGGGAGAGATGGATGGTAGTAAGTTCTTCCTGAAGCAGGAACAGTTGGCAGACATGTCCAGGCCCTCCCAATCCACTGAGTTCTGACTCAGTACCTGCGAGAGCCAATTAGAATTTGACATCTTAGAGTGTTCTCTTAGCGTTATCCTTTGAGTCACTTACTACCATCCACGTTTTCAGACCACTGTCCATAAAATCTGCCATGTTTTCAGATCCTACATGAAACCTACAGCTGTCCAGTTTTATAGGTATCATACCAAGATGTCCCATTTTTTTGTGTGCCTCAGAGGTGGTAATTCAAGTGGGCCCTTGCAGATGGGAGTCCCCGTATCTTTTTTATCACAAAGCTGCACTGATTCTGCTTGGGTTGTAGCCAAGACTTGGCCTAAAGTAATTACATTCTCTCATTGTTTGACACAAGAGTAAAGGAGAGAGTATGGAAAACATCAGCCCACTTTTTTATGTTGTACCGTAAAGGATGGAGCAGATGTTTTTAAGTAAACATGGGTTCTTGTTATGCATTTTTGAGAAGTCAAGAGAAGCTTTTTCAGAAGCAGGAGTAGCCCGTGAATTTAAAGGAGTTTTAAATACTGTACTTTCCCATGAAGCCATAAAATGCTGGCAGAAAGCTCAGCAGCCAATCAGTGAGGAATGAACCTGAACATGATATAACTCAGATTACCAATAAAAATGTCAGGCTGAAATCAGAAGTGGGCAGTTTTATAATCTTGAACTGAAAGTCTTTTTTTAATTGCTTTCAAATGGGGGAACTTAACAATATAATTAAATATATATATTATATAAAACAAAATGAAAAAAACCCCAAGGTGCAACAATCTGCTTTACTATCTGCGTTTGTCAAGCTGACAATTACTACAATAGGGGAAATGGTGGATTTTTTTCAGAGTCCTTTCCCTGGCACTGCAATTTCCCAACTGTTTTATTGGGATTCTATTAAAACTAGACAAAATGGACTCTGCTACTTCCATAAAAACCAGTCAAGCATTGAGAGTTAATACCAGCATTTTTAAATCATTAAAACCAGCCTCTAGCTGTAGATTAGTGTGGGGTGAGAGGTATTATTTGAAGCAGGTGTGATCTGTCAGGAGCAGTGTTTTGGCATTTTACAACCACTGGGGCTATGTGTGCAGCTGTAGATGGAAGAAAAATGGACCAACAGCAGTACAATGGGCTGCTTTGTATATAAGCTCCTATTTTTCTAATGCACTTTAACATTATATATAGATAAACAGTTCAAGATGCAAATATTGATTAGTATTTTCTGGTATTAATTGACTCCTTAATCTAGACTAGTCTGCAGAGTGCATTGCATTGATCAGTCATCAGGGATATACTTTTTGGTGAGACTGAAGTTTACCCTTATCCTACGGATATGGGTGTAAACACAAATGCACGGGAGTACAAATTTTGATACATCGAAAGACAGCTAAGCTCAAGTATGAATGATAGAAAAAGCTGTTACTGTTTGTGATATATTAGCTACTTTGTATGGAGCACTAGTGGAATAATTTTATGGTGCCTATCTGGACCTTTCCACAGTGTACATATCATTCACAAAATTGGCTACCTAAATGTTATTCAAGATCAAAGGTACACATTGGAATTCTGATATGTACAGCAACAAGTCAACAAAGGAGAGATTTATTTGATGATAGCTTTTTCTATAGTGTTTGTTAATATGCTGTATAACCAAAGGAGATGAACAGTTTTGAGTGTATATGGGTGAAAGCAGGAACATCTCAAGATAGTTAGAGTATGTTTTTATTCAATCTCTTTATGTAAGCAACAAGACAAACAGCATAAAAGGGGAAAAGTAAATTGGATTTTACAAACAGATGCAATTTTAATAGTCTAAAAGTGTTATAAGTAATATTGATAATGAAGTCTATTTCCCTGTTTATTTGTTTTAGACATAAGGGTCTGGTTTTGCAATTTCTTACACTGATTTTATGTCTATGTAATTTTATTATTTTGTTTTTATCAGTGGAGTTACTCCTGATTTATACTGAGGTGAATGAGTACTTTCAAGCCAACAGTTTCCATTTAACTGTCACATTGGGTATAGTTTCTTACCAGGGTGGAACTTCAAGTGAAGGAAAAGGGTAATTTCTAGTCTCCATTTTAAGTGGCCTTACTCTTTGATATTAGTGCCAGATATCAATATAAATAGGGCCCTACCAAATTCACAGTCATGAAAAACATGTCATGGACCATGAAATCTGGACTTTTGTGTGCTTTATACAAAACTGGTTTCATGGAGGAGACTAGAATTTCTCAAATTAGGGGTCCTGACCCTAAATGGGTTGATATTGCTACCCTTACTTCTGTGCTGCCTTCAGAGCTGAGCAACAGCTGTTGAGCAGGTGGCCAGCTCTAAAGGCACTGTCCTGCCATAAGTGGCACAGAAATAATTGTGGCAATCACCCTTGCTTCTGAGCTGCAGCCTTCCGAGCTGGATAGCAGGAGAGAAGTGGCTGCTGACTGAGGGGCCAGCTCTGTAGGCAACAGTGCAGAAGTAAGGGAGGCAGTACCACGCCATCTGCTCAGAGCCACTGATCTCCAGGGCTAAAGTTGAATTAAGCTATTCCACTGCAGCTACGTCAATTGTGTAGCTTAAGTCAAAATAGCTTAATTCAGCTTTTGGTGCTATGTACACGGCAGGAAGTTGAAGGAAGAACACTCTTCCTTCAATTTCCCTTACTTCTCGTGAAATGCGGGTTACTATGAGTTAGAGTAAGAAGTCCTCCAATTGAACATTATTTGAAATAAAGGCTTGTAGTGTAGATGTTATTTCAGAATAACGCCAGTTTTATTCCAAAATAACGCAGATGTGTAGACTTACCCCAGTTGCCCAGTTCAGAAGGTAGCACCTCCATCTGCAGAAGCACAGAGGGTAGCATTATTGCAACATACCCTACAATAATCTTGCAAGCCCCCACAACCCCTTTTTTGGGAGAGGACCCCTACAATTACATCATCATTGAAATGTCAGATTTAAATAGCAGAAATCATGACATTTACAATTTTTTAAATCCTATGGCCATGAAATTGACCCAAATGGATTGTGAATTTTGTAGGGTCCTAAATATGTCACAAGGAACTGAAATTAATTGAATGACACAAGGGGTGGATCTTCCCCCAAAGAATTATTTAAATATACTTCAATTTAAGTTAACAACATTCAGTGCTGATTAATCATTTTTTAATAAAACCCACAGAGTTGTAGGCACAATAGTTGTGATTCCACCACTTTGCAGATAACAATGCAAAAAACAAACTCTAATTCTGTCTTACTGTTCACACATCTCCATTCACAAAACAGAAAAGAATAGATGATACAATATACGCCTGTTCCTATCTATCCATGATATTGTCATTCTGAAGGAAAATCTTTTTGTTTCAGTGCAATACACAATCTGTCTAGGAACATTGATTCATTAATTGAATTATACCAATTCAGTGTAAAACAGTTTTGTCAGACTTTAAATCTAGCTGTGGATTTAAATTTGGACCCTTTTACATACAGGCTGTGTCTAGACTGACCACTTTTTCCAGAAAAGCAGCTGCTTTTCAGGAAAAACTTGCCAGCTGTCTACACTGGCCGCTTGAATTTCCGCAAAAGCACTGACGATCTCATGTAAGATTGTCAGTGCTTTTGCGGAAATACTATGCTGCTCCCGTTTGGGCAAAAGTCATTTTCTGAAAGACTTTTGCGTAAAAGGGCCAGTGTAGACAGCAGAAGATTTGTTTTCTGCAAAAAAGCCCCGATCGCGAAAATGACGATCGGGGCTTTTTTACAGAAAAGCATGTCTAGATTGGTACGGACGCTTTTCCGCAAAAAGTGCTTTTGCGGAAAAGCATCTGTGCCAATCTAGACGCGCTTTTCCGAAAATGCTTTTAATGGAAAACTTTTCCGTTAAAAGCATTTCCAGAAAATCATGCCAGTCTAGACGTAGCCACACTGGGACTGGGACAATTAGACAATGCATTCTGACTCCAGGGACACAAATTGCCTTTCCTGTGCAGCCAAAGGAGAAAGACCAGTACTGTGACACCATAAACTAAACTACAAAAGCAGACCATATAGTACACCTTTTATATTTGGTAAAGGAAAATTTAAGGAGAATAGATGTATCTAGAAAGGCCTGTGAAGCAAGCCTAAGCACAATTATATATTTAGGCTTCTGTAAGAACAAAATGGAAGTGTAAAGATATGAGTTAGGAGAACTCCACAGATGGATACAAAGATGGAATACAACCAGGACATCGAGGTTACTGGATGGAGGACAAGTGGCTGTCTTTTGAAAAAGAAGTCAAATCAACAATAGCCAGTAGTGACAACACAGGGGCATCTGTGACTGTCACAATCCCACTGCTTGAAAGATTTTTTTTTCTGCGCTAGGAGTTGACTTTGAGGTGGCTTATGCTGCAGCCTGGACTGCGAGCATGAAAACTGTCCAAAGTTAGACAAGAATAATTGCAATTAGCCATTAGTAATTGGCCGTGGTTATGTACAAAGAGAGTTAAAATTCTTTTTCACAAGCCAATGACAAAAAGTAAAAAGAGAGAAAAGAAAAAGAAAAAGTAAGAAAAGAAATCCTTGTGCATACAGTGGCAAGGACTGCAATAGCATTAAGCAGATTGAAGATTTGCTATAAAATAGTATCATTAACACCTTGTAAACACATCAAGCTAACTATTAATAACATTGCATGCATTTCAAGGGCCATATCACTCCCATCGTAATCAAAACCTTACAGGAAGGGACAAGTGTAGGGTGGAAACTTTGCAAAGATGCTACATTGAGTAAGCTGATGTTTGTCTCTCTGGGTGTGTCTAAACTACACCCCTCTGCTGACAGGGATGTAAATTAGGCACATTGCTATTGCAAATAAAGCGGGGATTTAAATATTCCGTGCTTCATTTGAATAGAAATGGCTGCCACTTTTTGCCGACGCGGCACTTTACCGGCAAAAAGCAGCAGTCTAGACAGGGATTGGTTGATGAGGAAAGCCTTTTCCAACCGATTCTGTAAACCTTGTTGTACGAGGCATAAGGGCGTAAGGCAAAGTGCCGGGTCAGCAAAAAGCGGCGGCAATTTCTATTCAAATGAATTGCGGGATATTTAAATCCCCGCTTCATTTGCAATAGTGATGTGCCTAATCTACATCCCTCTGTCAGCAGAGGGGTGCAGTTTAGATACACCATCTGTAAGCCAATTGGAAGAGAATATGGGCTGCATACAAATTACCAGCATCTCCTGGATCTGGAATTTACATTCTATTTCATGTAAGAATGCATGTAAAATTTCTGCTGAAAGTCTGCATCACACTGGCCATCATAATTCTTGTGAAATATATGTGTGGATAACATGTAAGGAAATATTAAGAACACAATTGCCAATATATATATATATTGGCAGTTGTGTTAAAGCCTTGAAGTTAAAGGCAGGTCACCCTGAAGTGACATATAAAGTTTGCAGATGATACCAAGCTGAGAGGGGTTACTAGTAGTTTGGAGAATAAGATTATAAATGTGAGTATTGTAGTCATGCATCTTGGGGTTGCAAACTACATTTTAATTTTAATGCAGGGCTTGATCTTGAGGAAAGAATGTAACAAACCTCAGAGTATAAACTGGAAGATCTTAAATAAGCAGTATAATAAATATACAATAGATCAGGCAATAGATACCTCCTTAAAACTTTCCTCTGTCATGAAGCCTACAAATACTACAGCAATAGGTAGGATGCTGGTTTGCTGAGACTATAGCATATCATGTTGACCAATATTATCCCATTGTCTCTGTCAGTGTGCCTATATTCATGTAATTGTCTCTTGTCTTATACTTAGATTTTAGCTTTATAGAGTCAGGAACTGTTTTTCTGTTCCGTGTTTGTACAATGCAGAATGGGCTCCTCCCCCATGACCGAGGCTCTTATGTACTGTACTATGATAATACAAATAATGATAAATAATAATAACACTCAATTATTTCGAAAGAACGCGGCTTTTCTTTCGATGGCGGTAAACCTCGTTTCACGAGGAAGAACGCCTTCTTTCGAAAGTTCCTCTTTCGAAAGAAGGCGTTCTTCAATGTAAATAGGGCTTCTTCAAAAGAGAGCATCCAGACTCGCTGGGTGCTCTCTTTCGAAAAAGCGGATTGCTCTTTCGAAAGTTCCGCCTGCAGTCTAGACGCGATCTTTCAAAAGAGGCTCTTTCGAAAGATGCTTTCGAAAGAGCCTCTTTCGAAAGAAGCCTGCAGTCTAGACATAGCCTTGGTGTAGTCAACTAATGAAAACAAATTGTACCATTGTAAACTTTTTCATTTTCCTGCAGACATTGCATTGCAATGAAAGATAATTTAACTCTGCTTTCTCTCTCTCCAAGCCTTCAACCAGAAACAAATACTTCCTAAACCAAAAACAGCAAGTGGAAAGTATACAAGAGGACATGAGAACTTGGGCATTTTGAAACACAACCTTGATACTATTATTGGTACAAAAGTTATGTTTATAGGCATTACTATCCAGTACTGTTCTTATTTTCCCCTACCTGCAAAGCTTAATTGTCCTCTGACTTTGATATGTTTTATTTGATATGTAACATGACATGGAAAATAGATCCTACAACACTTGATCTCTGTTGCCATGAGATTTTAAGTTTGGTTGCTAAAGGTAATAGCATTGATATAGTAGCTTTCTGTAAGACACTTGACTTTGTACCACATGACATTTTAATTAACCTCCCCTCTCAAAATATATACAATTAACATGGTACACATTCAATGGACTAAAAGCTGGCTAGAATATAGGTTTCAAATGTAATTATAAATGTGTAATCATAATCAATTTGATGCATTTCCATTAGGGTCTCTACAAGTCATATTTTTATTAGTGACCTGGAAGAAAACATAAAGTCATCAGTGATGAAGTTTGCAAATGACACAAAAATTGGGGGAGTGACAAATAATGAAGAGGTTGATACAGAGCCATCTTAAATGCTTGGCAAACTGACCACAGGCAAACAAAAGGATTTTTAATATGACCAAATCTAGTGTTTACACTAAGAAAGAAAGGATATTGGCTATGCTTACATGACTCTATCCTGGGAAGAAACAACTGTATCTATATGGAGAACAAATATTTAACAATGGACTCTTAATTCATAAGACTATAAGAACATAAGAACGGCCATACTGGGTCAGACCAAAGGTCCATCTAGCCCAGTAGCCTGTCTGCCGACAGTGGCCAACACCGGTGACCCAGAGTTGATGGACTGAAGACAATGATCAAGCGATTTGTCTCCTGCCATCCTTCTCCAGCCTCTGACAAACAGAGGCCAGGGACACCATTTCTATCCTCTGGCTAATAGCCTTTTATGGACCTAACCTCCATGAAATTATCTAGTGTCTCTTTAAACTCTGTTATAGTCCTAGCCTTCACAGCCTCCTCTGGCAAGGAGTTCCACAGGCTGACTACACGCTATGTGAAGAAGAACTTTCTTTTATTAGTTTTAAACCTGCTACCCATTAATTTCATTTGGTGTCCTCTAGTTCTTCTATTATGGGAACTAATAAATAACTTTTCTTTATCCGCCCTCTCCACACCACTCATGATTTTATATACCTCTATCATATCCCCCCTCAGTCTCCACTTTTCTAAACCGAAACGTCCCAGTCACTTTAACCTCTCTTCATATGGGACCCGTTCCAAACCCCTAATCATTTTAGTTGCTCTTTTCTCAACCCTTTCCAAGGCCAAAATATCTTTTTTGAGGTGAGGAGACCACATCTGTACACAGTGTAGAAATGTATAATACAATCCCATGCTGGAAGCTGAAGTTAGATCACTTCAAACAGGAAACAAAGGCATACAATTTTAACAGTGCGTGTACTTAGCCATTGGAACAAATCACCATGAGTAGTGATGCAGCAATCTCTATGACTGACCATTTTTAAATCTAGATTAAGTGTTTTTTTTCTACTCTGGGAATTATTTTGGAGAAAGTTCTATGATCGATATTATACAAGAGGTCAGAGTAGCTGATCACAGTGGTCCCTTCTGTCTTTGGAATCTATGCTATTGATTTTTAATTGCTTACAGTAAAGGGTTTTGGTCAGAAACAACATTAGTAATTGTAAAATAATTTGGAATATGTGAGCCAACTGTGAAATTTGATGAGTATCCCCAATAAGGAGTCAGTGATGCTGAGGGTATACAGATACCAATTCAGCAAGATACTTAATCAAGCACCTTAATTTCAGCTTGATGAGTAATACCACTGAAGTCAATGGACTTCTTAGCTGCTTAAAGTTAGACATGTTGCCCAAATAAATCTGTTAGTCTTTAAGGGTATGTCTACACTTGCACCCTAGTTCAAACTAGGGATTCAAATGTAGGCATTCGAAATAGTCAATCAAGCGGGGATTTAAATATCCCGCACTTCATTAGCATGATCTCACCGGTGCGCTAGTTTGAATCACAGCTGATTCCAACCAGGAAGTGCACGCCGGGACACATTAGTTTGAACCAAACTCCTTGGTTCGAACTAATGTTACTCATTTTTTGAGGAATAAAGTTAGTTAGAACCAAGGGGTCTGGTTCGAACTAATGTGTCCCGGCACTCACTTCCTGGTTCAAATCTGCTGTGATTTGAACCAGCGTGCCATCGAGATCATGCTAATGAAGCGCAGGATATTTAAATCCCCGCTTCATTGACTATTTCGAATGCCTACATTTGCATCCTTAGTTCGAACTAGGGTGCAAGTGTAGACATACCTTAAGATGCCATAGGACTCCTCATGTGTGTGTGTGTATCTATATCTATATCTATATCTATATCTATATCTATATCTATATCTATATCTATAAAATCGACTTTGGAGTGGAAATATATATGTATCGACTTTGGAGTGGATTTCTGTTATTTCCACTCCAACTCATCTGATGAAGCTTCAAGAGGGTAGTCGAGTTAGTCTGTACAGGTCCCCTATTTATTTTTGTCCTAGACATCCAACATTCTGGTCATCTGAAGAAGTGGGCTGTGCCCACGAAAGCTCATGATACCATCTACATGTTTTGTTAGTCTATAAAGTGCTACCAGATTATTTGTTGTTTTTTCAGTTCATCTGATGAAGTAAGTTTTACCCAAGGAAACTCATGATTTTATATATTTTTGTTAGTCTCTAAGGCTATGTCTACACTGCAACGCTATTTTGGGATACCATAGTATCCCGAAGTAGCCAGCCCGCGTCTTAACAGCAAGCCCGTTATTTCGGGCTCACTATTCTGACATCCCTGTAAACCTCATTCCTCATTCTGAAGTCCCTGTCAACCTCATTTCGGAATAATGGGTTATTTCGAAATGTGGCACTGTGTAGACAGTGCCAAATTATGAAAATAGCTATTTCAATATAAGATTGAATTGCATATCTTGTTTTGAAATACCATGCAGTGGGTGCCACAGGACTACTTGTTTTCATTAGAATTATTCTTTATGGAAAGTTACTCAAATGTATTAATTTCTGAGATTGGAAATTAAGTTTGCATTGTATGTATAATCTGATCCATCCTCCTTCCAACTCTTCTTCATATTGCATATTGTGCCCACTAATTCATTACTTTTAGTTTCAATATCCCCCCTTTCTCATCGCTCACTCTCTTCATTGCCAACTCCCTCTTTTAGGTCTTCTGAAGCAAATCCTTGCTTTTTTTGACTTTCTAAAATGAGAAAGCTAGAGTTTAATACAGTGCCTAGAAAGACTGTTGATTGGAAACAATTTCAATGGACTTACACACTTGAAGATTCTTGGTTTTCATTTTTATACTCTGTATTCCAATAAAAATGTTCTTTACTCTCCCTCGCTCTCTTTTTAAGTGGAGTTCAGTCTATTCTTTTCAAATCTGGCAAATACATGTTAGTAAAATTATACTCTTTGATCTCTACCTAACAAAGCACTGTAAATCGTTAAATCAAGTGCAACCACAGCTACATAATTTGTTGTGGATGCTCACTTCTGGAATCAATTATCTATAGATTTTAGAGACACAGAATTTACAGACTTTTCAAATAAGAACTGATGGTGAGTTGAAGGAAAAACACAGATGTTTCAGAGTGATGCAGTGACAAGAAAAAGATCAGTAAAACACTATGAGGAGAATTATGAAAGGAAATCATAATTCCAGATTTATGGGTAATATTACACTGAGCATGATACTCTTGGGGGAAATAATTCAATTATTTGCAGAGAGAAATTCGCACCACTTTTGGAGTATTTTTGTCAAGATATGTTACTAATATAATCTGGAAATTTAATTGTGGTTTTAAGGCACAGATATATTAACTCATTACAGTGTGTATTAAATATTATTAGCAGCGGTAATGATATAATAATCAATACAACCTAATTGGATCTGGGGGCCTGTTCTACTATAGATTGTACAAATATCACTATAGATGTTGCACTACTGTGTCAACTGCAGCAAGGAGACTGGAATCTATATTGAAACCGGATTTTCCAGATTACCATGACAAGGCAAATCTGTAAATTTCCCCAGTGGAACACAGGAAGATATCATCCCATCACAGGCTGTGAGAGAAATGGACAAGTGGGCTGTCAAGGCTAGTATCGTTGGCAGAGAAGAGGGGCCTAGGACAGATGTGAAAATAAGAACAGAAAGGGAAGCAGAGCTATGAAGGGCCTTCATAGCTGGCAAGAAGCTCGAGTATGATGTGGTGGAAAAGAGGAAGCTAAAGAAGGAATAGAAATTGAGGGAGAAACGATGATGGGATCAGAGTGATGCAAAACGAAGGTGCTGTTAGCAGCTGTACATCAAATAGTCTGGAGAGGGGTGAAGAAAATGGTAGTGGTGGGGAAGAGTTTCCAATAAATGAATTGGAAGGTGATGAGGGAATTAAAAAAAGCTTTTGACGAATACGTAGAAAGGAGAGACAGATATAATAGTGAAGATGAAATCACTTCTGCTGGTGGATTTCTGGTCAAGATCAATAAAGATACAGAGCTATCAGATGTCTGCCATCATCAGGCCTATGATCACCAGTTTTTATCCAAGGCCACCCTTTCTGTCTTGTACATCATTTCACATTCTCCTAAATGCCACACAAGCATTTACTGTTTGTACTCATGTTTCAAAAATCTTGAGGATTATCTTAGCTGTCACAAAAACCATGCATAACTTTCTATGAATAATAAACTATCAGTTTATTCCATTCTATTTGCTAATGCCAAACCAACAGCCAGACACATTTCTATATTCATTTTTCCCCAGGGTTGATAGTCAATCTCTCCACTCAGACATATAAACATATCTACCCATACCAAAAAATACAACCCTCCATTTTTGGGGCCTGAACTTTTAGTCCTCGCTGCAGTGAGGGTATGTCTACACTACCCCGCTAGTTCGAACTAGCGGGGTAATGTATGCATACCAAACTTGCTAATGAAGCCCGGGATTTGAATTTCCCGGGCTTCATTAGCATAAAGCCGGCACCGCCATTTTTAAAAGCCGGCTAGTGCGAACCCCGTGCCGTGCCGAACACGTGGAACGAGGAGTACAGATAGTTCGGAATGGCTACGTAGTTTGAACTATCTAGCCCGTGCCGCGTGTAGCCGCGCGGCACGGGGTTTGCACTAGCCGGCTTTTAAAAATGGCGGCGCCGGCTTTATGCTAATGAAGCCCGGGAAATTCAAATCCCGGGCTTCATTAGCAAGTTCGGTATGCATACATTACCCCGCTAGTTCGAACTAGCGGGTAGTGTAGACATACCCTAAGAGATTTGGGCCTATATCTTTAAAACTGTGTAGGTATCTAGCTCCCCATCGCAGGTTGTACAGACATCCTTTTCTGTAGGCATCATTTGTTAAGCCAGAGTGCAAGGTGTGCTCATTTGAGTGTAAGTCTTAGGGAAGTGACATTTCCCTCTAGCTTCAAAAGGGAATGGGCAAAGCCTGGCTCACCCAGCAGTTCCCCAAAAAGGAAAGAGGTCATTAATCTCTGGGAAGGGCGTCTGGACTCCTATACCCCATGTGTCTGAAGGACCCAGGTGAGCAAAACAGAAAACGACATGAAGGAGGCAACATCCCTCTGGGTATGTCTACACTACAAAGTTAGTTCGAACTAACGGAGTGCTTAGTTCGAACTAGGTAATCCTCATTCCACGAGGATTAAGCCTAATTCGAATTTACTAGTTTGAATTAAGGGCTGTGTAGACCCTTAATTCGAACTAGTGGGAGGCTAAGGCTTCCCAGGTTTCCCTGGTGGCCACTCTGGCCAACACCAGGGAAACTCTATTGCCCCCCTCCCGGCCACGGAGCCCTTAAAGGGGCACGGGCTGGCTACAGTGCCCATGCCAGGTGCAAGCCTGCCAGCACCCAGCCAGCAGATCCTGCACCTGGCACAGATTGAGCCACCCACCCGATGCCCCCCAGCCCTCCCCCTCTTCCCAGGACCAGGCTGGTGGCTCCCGGGAGCTTGCCCGGGACCGCAAGAGGCGGGCACCCACCTGGGCTACTGCGGACATCGTGGACCTTGTCCAAGACCTCCACACTACGCACAGGAAAGTGGCTGTCTAGGGCAGGAGAGTTGCCAGCCTGGCCACCCAGGAGCAGGTGTGCATGAAAATCAAGGGGGTCCACTGAGACCCCCGACCCTGAGCCCTGAGCTTACAATGGCCGTCCTGGGTCAGTCCAAAGGTCCATCTAGCCCAGTAGCCTGTCTGCCGACAGCAGCCAACCCTAGGGACCCTGGAGGGGATGGACCAAAGACAGTGACCAAGCCATTTGTCTTGTGCCATCCATCTCCAGCCTTCCACAAACCTTGGGCAGGGACACCACTCCTACCCCCTGGCTAATAGCACTCCATGGACCCAACCTCCATGACTTGATCTCACGTCCCTTTAAACTCTGTTCTAGTTGTAGCCTTCACAGCCTCCTGCAGCAAGGAGTTCCACGGTTGACTCTTTGCTTTGTGAAGAACAACTTTCTGTTACTAGTTTGAAGCCTGCTACCCATTCCTTTCCTTTGGTGTCCTCTATTCCTTCTTTATGGGAACTAATGAAGAACTTTTCTGTATGCACCCTCTCCACCCAACTCCTGCTTTTAGAGACCTCTATCCTGTCCCCCCTCCATCTCCTCTTTTCTAAGCTGAAAAGTCCCAGTCTCTTTAGCCTCTCTTAATAGGGGACCTGTTCCCAACCCCTGATCATTTTAGTTGCCCTCCCCTCTCCCAGCCTCTCTCTTCCCCTCTCCCACCTCCTTTTCCCAGTCTCCCCCAGTTTTGTTCAATAAAGACAGATTCCATTTTTGAACACAATTGTCCTTTATTTTGTACATCAATAAGAAGGGGGGCTAGGGAAGGGTAAGTGGAAGGAGGTGAGGGAGGAATGGGGTACGTGCCCCCGATGGGGAGGTCTGGGCTGGCTCTGCGGACTTCTGGGGGTGGAAGCTCTCCTGCAGCCCCCCGATTGCCCCCTCTCCCCAGATGGCAGCCTGCGGCAAGTGCAGCAGGGCTGATGGCCGAGTGCTGTGATGTGCCCAGTGTGGGTACTCCGGGCAATCCAAGCCAGGACTGCTTTGTAAGTGGGGCACCCTGAGAACTGTCTGTCCGGGGTGGGAGTCGGGACCCTTTAAGCACAGCCCTCGGCTAGCCTGAGACAGCATCTCCACGCTCTAAGTCCTCCTCTGATGCCCTGCTGGCACTGCTTCCGGCCATCCTTAAGCCTGGTTCAGGGTCCACTTAATGTGGACGCGCTAGTTCGAATTAGCAAAATGCTAATTCGAACTAGTTTTTAGTTCTAGATGCGTTAGTTAGAATTAGCTTAGTTCGAATTAACTAATTCGAACTAAGTTAGTTCAAATTAACGTTGTAGTGTAGACGTACCCTCTCTTCTTCAGAGGTTTCAACTCAGAGGGTCTCTTCAGCCATTCTCCTAGTAAACAACCTCTGCTCTGTGACACTAAGGGTGTGTCTAGACTTCACCTCTCTGCTGACAGAGAGATGTAGATTAGGCACATTGAAATTGCTAATGAAGGGGGATTTAAATATCCCACGCTTCATTAGCATACAAAAAGCCACTGTTTTTTTTCGGCACGGAGCTCTGTTGGAGAAAAGCGGCAGTCTAGAGGCTGATCTTTCGAAAAATAAAGCCTTTTTCAAAAGATCCCTTTTCCCTCGTGAAATGAAGTTTACAGGATCTTTTGAAAAAGGCTTTATTTTTCGAAAGATCAGCCTCTAGACTGCTGCTTTTCTCCGACAGAGTTCCGTGCTGAAAAAAAGCGGTGGACATTTTTATGCTAATGAGCATGGGATATTTAAATCCCTGCTTCATTAGCAATTTCGATGTGCCTAATCTACATCTCTCTGTTGGCAGAGAGGTGTAGTTTAGACACACCCTAAAATTCCATTTGCCTAAAGTTGCATATTACACTGGGTTTGGATCCTTGCTTTTAAGGAGCTCCCCTCTTCCGGTGTGATAGACCTTCTTGAAGGTCCTGACTGTGCTCAGTCCTGACTGAAGAGGGAATCTCTGACCCCACTCGTATTGGGATTTAGATGCCTAAACATGTATACATATCTGTTTGAGGAGCTGGCCTTAGTTCTGTCAATGTAGGTGATTAATATATGGGGAAGCAGACATGTCAAAATGGTGTTTACAGATGCTGCTCCTGCTTATAACACCAATATAAAAAGGAAACCTCCAACTGTCCCATTGATAGGCAGTAATCATGCATTCTCTGGTTTGTAATAGACACTGGCTACGTCTACACTGGCCCCTAATTCCGGAAAAGTCATGCACAAAGTTCAGTTCATTCTGTTTTCACTACAGAATTATGTCCACTTTCATCTAATTTACATTGGCACACAGCCACTGCAGTTATTCAACTGCTAGTGTGTGTGTGTGTGGGGGGGGGGGGGGGGAGAAACAGTTGGCTTTGTGTGTCATCTGTGCATGTCCTCATCAGGAGTGTTTGTATCACTTGTATTGTGGGATGGCTCCTAAAAGCCTGTATTAGTTGACATAAGCTGGACAGAGTCTATACTGACACTGTCAAAATCTAATTACATCAACTGTGACTTTATGTCTTTCAAGGAGGCAGTGTTACACAAACAGCATAGAGAGGCACCTAAGCAGGAATCAATCTATAAGTGAAGACACTTCACAGTTAGGCTGACAGAAGATAACCGACACTGACCTAATCCTGTAGTAGAGATCTGGCCTAAGAAATAGCAAGTCAGAAAGATTTAGTGGTCTGCTTGTGGCCACACAAATCAGAGGCATAGCCAGAAATAGTTCCCAGCACTTATGACTCCCACTCCTTCACTCTACCCCTTGGGCAATACTTCCACTTTAAGCTTATACATAAACCTTGCACAGAGAACTGGTAACAGTCTGCAACAGGCAGGGTCAAAACACAGACATGTATTCACAAGCAATTCCCTAAGTAATATCAGATTGCTTGTACCTAACTTCCCAGGGTGATTTCACAGATTTCCACTGTTTCACATAGTACTGAAGCCAACATCACCCTAGTAACATCAGTAACATGAGTGTTGCCATGATAGGAACATTTTGATCCTATGGTCACAAAACTCAATTTGGACAAGCATTTTTTATCTTGTTTCTGTAAAATTATAGGTCTTTTGTTTCCAGCCAACATTTTTATCAGCAAAAGTTATTTGATATTTTTGTTTTCATACTGAACACTTAGTTCTGATTAAAGGGGAGGGAAAAAAGAACCTCATTTCAGTTTCACAATATCTGTAAGGAGAGCAGGCACTCCTACTTTCCATAGTGGGATTTTGTTTTCCTGTACAGTATGTCATGACAAATAGCCCTGTCTCATTGCTCTGCCTGCACGAGATTTCATTATAGTTTTGATAACATGCCACAATCTGTAAATTTATGTTTGATATCAGGATCTGTCCACGAGCAGTAATAAAATGACAGTGGGGAATTTTGAGTGTTAGAGTTTTCATATTTTATGAGCTGCCAAGCTAAATAATTTAGGTCAGAGAAGCTTCTATTGGTAGCAGATCTCAAGCTTCACTGTGGCAAGAAACAGAGCTGACTAGAAGGATATTGTGGGAACACTGAGTTGGGGATATTTGGGGAAAATTAAATTTTAAGGGCCAGATTCTTGGCTGATATAAATTCATTTAGCTCCACTGACTTCAATAGCGGTATGTCAGTTTACAGCGGCTGAGTACCTGGCCCTAGAACTTTTTCTGCTTCCTAAGAGACCTTTGCTGTATGACCACTCCCTTAAATGGCCTCCATAGTTTCATTCTCAGGCTACCTCAGTATAAGGATTGCCTGATCTGTTTGCAATGCTTCCCCAGCTCCCAGCTCCTCACCACACTAAGCTCAAATCTAACTTTAAAAGTTATCAGTCAAATGGGAATCAAGTTAGTTTTTAAACTTTGGCTGGCTGCATAAGAGAGTAATGTACTAGAGATCAAAGGGACATATTTTCCAAAGAAAGCTTCCCAGGGAACTCCCTTTGAAAGATGAACCTATTCCAAGAACCCCACAGACTGAAAAATCTCTCCAGAGGTCAGAACTACGCATCTACAGAATTTCCATTTTGACAACATTTAGTCTCCTGTTAAGACAACTTCTCCATGTCATGTATTTTCTAGTATTTCTTGAACTGACTTGTATAAAGCTTGTATAAAGCAAGACTGAATTACTGGGTATTTCTGAGAATCAGAGATATGTGAGCACCAATAATTAAGGTTTTGCGGGTCTATTTATATTTGCAGAATAGTTAGTTGCACTCCCTTGCCCTTAATCCTGCAACCACAATGTCTTCAAATTATGCTTTCAGTGATACTCCTGTAATCCTGTTAGTATCACATGGCTCAGGTCTCCACTAGGACTTTATTTTGAAATAACATCCCAAAGGTCAAATTTATAAAAGGAATATCCACACTACCAAGTCCAATAGTTCGAAAAACGGGATGCAGAATTCTAAATCTGTACTCCTGCTTTTCATAGAGTAATGTTAATTCTGAAATAGTTATTACAAAATAACAGTAATGTGGATGATCTGGTGACACTATCTCAAAATAATTACTCCCCAGAGTAATTCAAACTAATTACTCCCCAGTGCTTCCTAGGGATAATTTCGAAGCTTCCCCGTAGTATGGACACACTAGTTCGAATTTTTGAAATCAGGAGTTATTAAGTCGAATTTAGTAATTTTGAAATACTTTCCTAGTGTAGACATGACCTTGGAAACAGCTTAACATGGCCTTATTTTTAGAGGAAAGGTGAACTAGGTTCCTTAAAAAATTAGAAGTTCTGCAGCACTTTAAAGGCTAAGGGTGCATGTACACTGCACCATTATTTAGAGGTAACCAACGTTATTTCGAAATAACAATGCGAACATCTACACAACCATTCTGTTGGATGACTTATTCCAAAATCTGTAAACCTCATTCTATGAGGAATAATGCCTATTCCAAAATAGCTATTTTGAAATTAAGCACGCGTAGATACTCCACTGCTGCTATTTCAAAATAGCCCCTCACCAGGGCCAATCTAAGTTATTCCTCCCCAGTGCCTACTGGGGATCTAAATCGAGATAGAACATCTATGTTAGGGAAGCCTGCCTTGGACTAATTTTGAGGCTTCCCTGCAGTGTAGATGTGATATTTTGAAATAAGCTATTTTGGAATAGCAGTGTAGACGTACCCTAGCAGATTTATTTGGGCATAAGCTTCCATGGTAAAGACCCACTGCATCAGCTGCATCTCCTTGCCTTCTCCTCAGTGAATGTTGTTTACTCTTATGACTTGGTTTTATTGAGGGAGGAAGCATAATGAATACCGGTACTTTCATGAATGGAAGTGGTAGCAATTTCTTAGCCCTTGGTACAAGATTCTGACATGTATGCCTTTAAATATTTGCTTGTAGGTGAAATATAGAACATGAGCTTTTAAACAGAGAAATATATTTGTAAAATAAATTCAATACAGCTGGATGGAAAATTTTTGCTGGAGCCATATACATCAAAATTTTGGACCAAAATGTGTTGATTTTCTTTGTTTTAAGATAACTTTTTCATTTCAAATGTGTTTTACAATATAACATAAACATTAAAAATCAAAATGAAGCATGTTTCATTTTGATTTTGTTGAAATGGAATGTTTTAATGGTCCCATGACAATTATTTTTCTTCATAATTTTTCTTTGCGGAGAATTTCAAAACTGTGGGATTTTGTTTCAGTTTAGAAGAAAGACATATTTCAAAATCTCAGAATCCCTTTTGAAACAGAATTTCCATTAGTACAGCTCTAAAATTCAAGTAATTGTAGATCTATTCTGAGCACGGACATGAAACAATGAACAAGGTATGTATTAACAGTAATCTTGTAAATATGTAAAAGATGTATCTTGTCGTAAAAAAAATTGTAGGCTAGCAAGCAATTTGTGACAGCTTGACACTGTGGCCTAGCATATAGTGAAGCACACAGAGAGCTCATGATCTAGAACAGGATTGGCTACAAAAATTAATAGACCAATCATAAAGTGCTTGATGTGATGTATTATCCAATAATATTAAGTTTAAGACCATGTACAGGCTGATTCATGATAATGTAAGTTGTATGTGGAGTATACTCTGAATCTGAACTCTAAAATTCAGTCTGATCAGTTCAAGTGTGGCTCAATCTTATGTCATTAAAGAAACTTCAGTGCAGAGTTCAAAGTTGAGCTGAGTTCTTGGGAACCAAGTAGCTACGGTCTTAGAGCTACTCAGTGGATTAGGTCTCAGAAACCATCTCAACCTACTCTGATAGGATAAGATCTCAGGATGTGTCTACACAGCCAGGCTTAACTCAAAATCAGCTACGCAAATTGAGCTACGTCAATTGAAATAGCTTATTTTGAAATTGGGAGCGTCTACACTCACTTATTTCAAAACACTTCCTCCAACTTCCCTTACTCCTTGTACAATGAGGAGACAGAGTAAGAAGTCCTCTAGCTTGACAGTATTTCAACACTATTTGGAAACAACTGCCTGCTGTGTAGATGCGGACTAAGTTATTTTGAAATCATGCCAGTGATTTCAAAATAATATTGCTGTGTAGACATACCCTTAGAGACTACCCAAATAGTAACAAACATTTTATATATCTGCATCTATCTATGGATACACAGAAGACAGATATACACACATGCACATACACATATGCACCTCCTTCCAAATAATACTTCAGTTTCCTACAGCAGAAGCCAGCTGTTATTGTCAAAGACACAGGTGTGAAACTGCAGAGACATGGCTGAGTCCTGGGAATTTTCTGGCTACTGAGTGGGAAGACTGAAAAAGAAATCCAAAATAGACTGGAAAATCACAGGATGGGCTATATTCCTGTGAAACATGGAAGCTAAAAGGTTTGATCAATGCCAATGACTTTCTGAGACTCAGCTAGAGCTACTAGTATGTGGAAATTATTCTTGACAACTGATGCTAGAGGATGAGAATGTTAAAGTAATAAAAAATTTTTTAAAAATCTAGAGGTTTCCTCAACAGGAGCCTCCTATTGTCTCAGAGCACAAGCACATGAATGAACTAGAGCTATCCTAAGAAAAATGAATCAGGTGAGTAAGGATAGTTCTTGCAAAAATCAGTCAATCTATCCTGGACCATGTTAGAAATAGAAATGAAGTAATACCAATAGTAACTCAACAGAGTAAATTCTACAGCAGATTGGAGGAGAAATTTACTAGGATGAAGAGACGGAGGGTACGTCTAGACTACAGGCTTTTGTTGACAGAAGTTTTGTCGACAGATACTGTCGACAAAGCTTTTGTCGACAAAGAGCGTCTAGACTACATTCAGTTCTGTCGACAAAGCAAGCTGCTTTGTCGACAAAACCCTGTAGTCTAGACACAACCCTAGATGCAATAACACCTTCTGTCGACAGAACTCTGACGACAAAAGGCGTTATGCCTCGTAAAATGAGGTTTACCAGCGTCGACAAAACTGCTGAGTTCTGTCGACGTTATGTCGACAGAACTCAGTGGTAGTGTAGACACAGGTATAGTTTTGTCGACAAAAGTCCACTTTTGTCGACAAAACTCTGTAGTCTAGACACACCCTTAGATGAATATCAGTCAGTGAAATAAGGAAGGAGTTGGGTAGGAAGGTGTCCTTAAATAATGAAAACATTCTCAGAACTCAGGGGAAAGGATGGTTGATTTACTCACAGTCATAGGAGTTACAAATAGTAAAGAATTATTGAATCATCCAATCTATCTCTCAGCCAATGCAGGATTGTTCCCTATAGTACTTTTTCTTAATATTTGGGTCATTACATTCTAAAAACTACCAATGCACCTTCTACCACGCCTTCCAGAGAAACTGTTCTCCAACCAATATCACAGCATCTCTGTGTCAGGAAGGTTTTGTTTTTGTTTTTTAAGCTACAACTTGTTTATATGAGAAAGCTGCACCTAATATGTTAATTTAAAACAATTTAGTTGGGGCAGTGCAAGTCCCTGGGTAGAAATTCTTATTTCAGTTTCAGAATGGAATTTTTTAGCATAAATCAGTGAGAACAGGTTTAAGTTACTCTTAAATCAAAATGAAAGAGTCCACAAAGGAATTTGCATAGGTTAAACTAAATCCTTTAAAATGTTTAATTTAAATTAAACTTGTACAACTTTCCTTTACAATAAAATAGTCAACTAGGTACCAAAGTTTACAGTTCCTCTGCAGTCTGGATGTTTACATATTTGTAGACTCTTAGCTTTGGTCTACTCTAGGGGATAAATTTGAATTAAGATAACACAATTTCAGCTACATTAATTGCATAGCTTAAGTCAAAGGATCCTAACTCGAATTTTGGCACTGTCCATACTGCAGGAAGTTGAAGGGAGCACATTCTCCCTTCAACTTCCTTACTCCTCATAGAAGCAGGACTACCAGCATCGATGGGAATTCCCTTTCAATCCAAATTAGTGTGTCTTCACTAGACCAGCTAATGCGAACCCTGGAAGATCAACTGCGGCTGCTTCGAACTTATCTGTAGTGTAGACATAGCCTTATAGTATTCCCCTACAACCAAGTGATCTTGTTGACAAGCTACCCGTATTAGTTATTTTCATCTTTCTCTTAAGTTACAGCAACTATCTTCTGGTAATTTGATCTCCAGATTGGGTGTCTTTCTAAAAGCTATGTTCCAGTAGTTAGTTCTTGTGTTATGCAGCAAGTCATTCTAGATAATCATAATACTCCCTTCTGACATTAAAAATCAATGATTGGCATGTTAGTCACACCAGAGCCTGGCAAATAGAGACTATTACTGCCCTAATTTGTGACGATTTTACATTTACCCTTCTACATCATCATTGCATTGTAAGCTTGTGTCTAAATTACTGCTATCATCCTTAGTCTATGTTAGCTTTACTGAATTTCTGGTTTGAGAACATAAATTTGCATGATTTTCTCCCCTGCATTAGCTTGAATTTTTCCAAGCTGTTTTCTGACCACGTTTCTGATCTCCCTTGAGTCCATATTATTTCTCTAACTTTATTGGTGTTTGCAATTCTTCTTAATTTGCACCCTGATTCAGCAAGGTACTTAAGAACATTCTAGTAGTAAGTATTTTGTTTTGATGGAGATAATTATGTTCTTAAAGTTAGGTATGTGCTTAAGTACCTTATTAAATTGGGGTCCTACTGTTACTCCCTCTTCCAGATCACCAATGAAGATGATAAATGAGGCAAGGCTTAACATCTCCTGAACTCAGTGTAAAAGTAATGTAAGATACAGAATTCAGCATGTCAGAAAATACTTCAGTATGATTTTTGGTATAAAATGAAATGCACTGCTATGTTTATGAAGTCAGCTCAGAAACATATTCTACCTTATGCCAGACCCAATAACTTTTTACTGAAAAATTACTCTAAAGATGTAGGGATTGTCTATTCTTGTAATGCTGCAGCTGTGAATAGTGCGTCAGTAGAGAAGTTCTCCCATCAGCCTAAGAAATCAGTCTCCCTAAGAATTTTCCTGTTGACCTCATGTTGTCTATACTGGTGGTTAAGTCAATTTAACTGCATTGCTTTGGAATGTGGATTTTTCACATCTCGGAGAGACATGGTTATACTGACTTAATTTCCTCGTGTAGACCATGCCTAAGAGTACATCTGTACTATGGAGACCATACTGGTATTGTCACATCAGCGTAGCTTCCTAGTGTAAATGCAGTCCCTTCACTGACTAGAGCAATTTTTCCATTGGTGGTATGAATGGTGGATACATCAACGTAAAACGCTACTTCATTGACATAGCTGTGTCACACTGGGGGTTTGTCAATATATTTTTTCATGCTCCTGACAGAGATAGGTAAGTTGACCTAACTGCTATGTTCAGATTAGGTCAAAGAATTTGAAGTCAGGAAAAAAAGCCAAAGGCTGAGGAGCAGAGGGGAGCTATAAAAGAGCACACAGAAATTACTACTGCACACTGTTTCATAAATAGCACCTCCAAAGACATATCAAACTAGCTACAGGCATAAAGGGAAACAAGAAGACCATAAAAGGCAAAGACCATACATTAAAAGCAAGAGGAAGACCAAGGACAGGGTAGGCCCACTGGTTAGTGAGGAGGGAGAAGCAGTAACAGGAAACTTGGAAATGGTGGAGATGCTCAATGACTTCTTTGTTTCGGTCTTCACCGAGAAGTCTGGAGGTGTGCCAAACGTAGTGAATACAAGCAAAGAGAGGGTAAGTTTAGAAGACAGGATACACAAAGAACAAGTTAAAAATCACTTAGGAAAGTAAGATGTCAGCAAGTCACCAGGTCCTGATGAAATGCATCCCAGGATACTCAAGGAGCTGATAGAGGAGGTATCTGAGCCTTTAGCTATGATCTTTGAAAAATCATGGCAGACAGGGGAGATTACAGAAGAGTGGAAAAGGGCAAATATTGTGCCCATCTATAAAAAGGGGAATAAGAACAACACAGGAAACTACAGACCGGTCGGTTTAACGTCTGTCCCAGGGAAGATAATGGAGCAGGTAATTAAGGAAATCATATGCAAACATTTGGAAGGTAATAAAGTGATAGGGAATAGCCAGCATTGGTTTGTGAAGAACAAGTCATGCCAAACTAATCTGATAGCTTTCTTTGATAGGATAACGAGCCTTGTGGATAAGGGAGAAGCGGTGGATGTCATATACCTAGACTTTAGTAAGGCATTTGACACGGTCTCGCATGATATTCTTATTGATAAACTAGGCAAATATAACTTAGATAGGGCCACGATAAGTTGGGTGCATAATTGGCTGGATAACCGTAGTCAGAGAGTTGTTGTTAACGGTGCTAAATCCTACTGGAAAGGGATAGCAAGTGGAGTTCCACAAGGGTCTGTTTTGGGACCCGTACTGTTCAATATCTTCATCAATGATGTAGATATTGGGATAGAGAGTACGCTTATTAAGTTTGCAGATGATACCAAACTGGGTGGGGTTGCAACTTCTTTGGAGGATAGGGACATAATTCAAAATGACCTTAGCAAGTTAGAGAAATGGTCAGAGGTAAACAGGATGAGGTTTAATAAAGAGAAATGCAAAGTGCTCCACTTAGGAAGGAACAATCAGTTCCATACATACAAGATGGGAAGTGACTGTCTAGGAAGGAGCATGGCGGAAAGAGATCTAGGGGTCATAGTGGACCACAAGTTGAATATGAGTCAACAGTGTGATGCTGTTACAAAAAAAGCAAATATGATTCTAGGTTGTATCAACAGGTGTGTTGTAAGCAAAACTCGTGAAGTCATTCTGCTGCTCTACTCTGCACTAGTTAGGCCTCAGCTGGAGTACTGTGTCCAGTTCTGGGCGCCACATTTCAAGAAAGATGTGGAGAAATTGGAAAGGGTACAGAGAAGAGCAACAAGAATGATTAAAGGTCTAGAGAACATGACCTATGAAGCCAGGCTTCATGAACTGGGCTTGTTTAGTTTGGAAAAAAGAAGATTAAGAGGGGACATGATAGCGATTTTCAAATATCTAAAAGGGTGTCACAAGGAGGAAGGAGAAAATTTGTTCCTCTTGGTTACTGAGGACAGGACAAGGAGTAATGGGCTTAAAGTGCAGCAGGGGAGGTTTAGATTGGACATTAGGAAAAAATTCCTAACTGTCAGGGTGGTCAAATATTGGAATAAATTGCTAAGGGAGATGGTGGAATCTCCCTCTCTGGAGATATTTAAGAACAGGTTAGATAGACATCTGTCAGGGATGGTGTAGACGGAGCTTGGTCCTGCCTTGAGGGTGGGGGGCTGGACTCGAGGTCCCTTCCAGTCCTATTATTCTATGATTCTATGATTCTATCTTGAAGAAGCTGAATCTGAAAAAACACCATTTATTTCTCAAACAAAAAACAGGACTATGTAGCATTTTAAACACTAACAAGATGGTTTATTAGGTGATGAGCTTTCGTGGGCCAGACGCACGTCCTCAGATTAAATTGTGGAAGAAAATAGGCATGACCATATACACCAAGGCTGTGTCTAGACTGGCATGATTTTGCGGAAATACTTTTAACGGAAAAGTTTTTCTGTTAAAAGTATTTCCGCAGAAGTGCGTCTAGATTGGCACGGATGCTTTTGCGCAAAAAGTGCTTTTGTGCAAAAGCATCCGTGGCCAAAAGCCATTTTAGCCATCGGGGCTTTTTTGCGCAAAAGAGTTTTTGCGCAAGAGGGCTTTTTCCTGAGTGGGAGCGTGAAAGTATTTGCGCAAGAAGCACTGATTTTATACATTACAAAGTTAGTGATCTTGCGCAAATTCAAGCAGCCAGTGTTGACAGCTGGCAAGTTTTTGCGCAAAAGCAGCCCAAAGGGATAAAATAAAAAAAAAGTTAACACATATAAAAAGGACAAATCAAATTTCAGAACAGAGGGAAGGGGGGGGGGAGGTTAATGTCTGTGAGCTAATGATATTAGAGGTGATAATTGGGCAAGCTATCTTTGTAATGAGTAAGGTAATTAGCATCTTTGTTGAGACCCAGGTGTAAAGTGTCAAATTTAAGCATGAATGACAGTTCAAAGGTTTCTCTTTCAAGTCTGGTGTTAAAATGTCTTTGAAGCAGGATGCAGGTAATTAAGTTGTTGAGACAATGTCCTTTCTGGTTGAAATGGCAAGAAACTGTTTTTTTCTTTGTGATACTGTCTGATATCTGTTTTGTGTGCATTGATTCTTTGGTGAAGTGTCTTCGACAGTGAGCCAGCAGTGATTCATTTGCCACTGCTAAGACAGCAGACATCTGTGGGATGGACAATGAGCATCCTGCATCTACATACTTGTTATCTAATGTCCATTTGGAGAAGCTGATTTGAAAACCAAAGGGGTGTTTATTTTGGGGGAAAGCTCCACTCATTTTTCCACCCATTCTCCCTAATGCACGATAACCTGATTTTAGTTTGTGCCAGACACACAACAATAAATTACATTGTACAAACAATGTAATAAACGAAAATGGAAAAAGATTAATTTTAGAAATCAGTTGTAATAAATATGATTTTGTTATAAACTGAGTTGGTTAAAAATGATAAGTACATAAGATTAACTTCCAAGAAAATAAGGTCAAGTAGATAACGGAATTTTGATGCTCTGATTGAGGTTTATATGATTTCCCATGGTTTACCTCATCAGATGTTATAAACATATATATCTCCTCACAAAGATACAAGGAAGGAATGCCAGCTTAACACAGGAAGTGTAGTCCAGCAGATAAGGCACAGAACTGAAATTTAGGAAACCTGTGTGCAATCCCACAGATTTCCTGTGTAACCTGAGTAAGTTACTGATCTACCTTGTGCCTCAGTTTGCTCCTACTACTGGAAAACTGTAGATAATACCACCCTATTTCATAGGGGTTTTGTTAAAATAGCATTAATTAACAGTTGTAAAGTGCACTGATATTCTACTGCTGAGCAGAGAGTTGAACAATGGCTAATCCTGGGCAGCTTTGTTTAGAACAGTCCTTCCCCCCATCCCGTCATTTGTATGTAAGGGTTCAATCCTGCAAAATCCTGAGTAGTCCTATGAGACTATATCTAGACTACTGAGCTTTTCTGGGATACCTTCGGTACCCTGGTAAAGCTTTGCCGCATCCAAGGAATGCATCTGCTTTTCTGAAAAAATATCAGAAAAGCAGATGCGTTTTTTCAGCATCCCTGTAAACCTCCTTCTACAAGGAAGAAGGGATGTTCCTAAAGAGGGTTTTTTTCTGACATTTGCCCCCCCCCCCCCCCCCCCGTAGATGGTCCAAATGTTGGAAAAGCCTCTTTCAGAAGAAAAGCTGAAAAAGATACATAAATTGCAGTTCGCAATTTGCATATCTTTTTCTGACTTTTCTTTGTGGTGTAGACAGCCTGAGAACTCCTACAAGTTACCAGATGTCAGATCTTAGAACCTTGGAAGGTGGAATGCTAATTCAGAAAAGTCATACCTATCTATATTGAGGGAACTCTTTGCTTTATGTGATTTTCTCTCCCCCTGCCTTTCACTTTCTTGTTCAATATATATATATGTATATAGTGTGTGTCAGAAACACACGTAGGAAACAAACATCCCAACTTTATTGCAAGCTTAACACTAATTTGAGCTCAGTCCAGTGGTGAATTGTTCTCATTTTAAAAAGGTTTCCCCTCAGAAAAAGTGTTTTCCCTCAGAAAAAAAAGTTTTGCAGAAGGTGAACTTGAGGGTCCTGACGCAAATCCTGAACAAATTACAGGGAAGCAGAAACAGCTGTTGGGAAAATACCACAGGAGTAAGCATGCTGCCACAACCAGTGCTGCTAGCATTATTCAGTTTCCAGCTTTACCATTTCTAAACACCTTGGCAAAAAGAGGGAGACCGTGTAGAAAAAAATGCATATGCATTTGTTCAAGAAAAACAAGAGAAGATCCAAGTCCTTTTAGGAAAGAACCTGAATTAGCTTACTTTGTGTGTGTTCTCAGGAAGAAATGTAATAGTGCAATTGGTAAAGTAAACCTACCACCAAAATGGTCTTTAAAGGCCTTAAAAACAATGACTAATATGGCTCCATTTGTGAACAGTTTATAAATGATTAATAGATGTTGTAATAAAACTATTCAAATGTTATAGGTTCCTATAGGTTAATAAGTTTCTCATAATATTCTATAACACCTTCCACTATTATAAAAGCAAGTCAGTGCACCTAACCTCTGACCAGAGGTGATCACTTCACATGAAGGTGAGAGTGCAATATCCATTCAGTGCTTAACCTGAAGCAGCAAAGTGGATTCCAGGGTGGATGGTGGGCTTTGTCCTATGAAAGCCTCTGTTCTAAAATTTGCACTCAAACCACCCATTTCATATGGGAGATAGATCAAATATTAATGTCCTTGGTCATTACTTGAGACCAAGTAGATTCAAGATGACAACATGGGTGTTTTTTCCAAATGCTTTCTAATTTTAGGTGCCCAGCATGAATCTGATTTTCAGTGATAATGAACATTCACAGTACCCATTGGCTTCAGTGAATGCTCAGCACCTCTAAAAATCAGGACTCAAGGTGGGCACCCAAAAATGGAGGCAACTGAAAATGAGAAGCCATTCCTGAATATATTAGGCCCCTTAAGTGAAAGCTGCAAGTATAACTGTTAATTAATGTAACAGGTCAGAGTGGCTGCCCACTGACCCAGAGGGGCAGGAGCCCCTCTCAGAGCCCTGGTGGGCAGTGCCTGGTCCCAGCACAGCACATGACCCGAAGTCAGGAGTTGGGGTCAGGACTATAAAAGACCAGCCCGAGAGGCCAGTCACTGCCCAGCCACCAGAGAAACTAGAGGTCTCCCCTGCATTCCCAAGATGGCAGGAGGACCTGAAGGAATCTGAGGTCTGGCCTGGACTACCGGGCCCACCACTGGATTACAACCTGGAGGAACTGCTCACCTTGCCAGAGATTCCAGCCATGCAAATCAGAGAGGACCTACATTGGAGCCAGGTACCTGCCGAGGAGGAGAATGGAAGCAGCCCAGGGATAGCTGACAGTAGTTTGGCTGAGCCAGAGCCCGGGACAGCGTGTTGCAGTCAGAATCCCCACTGACCAAGCAGCAGACTGCTTCGCTGAGGTTAGGGCCCTGGGCTGGGACCCAGTGGAGTGGGCGGGCCTGCATCCAGGGTAGCTGAACTTTCAAAAAAGAGGACACTCCTGAGAGGAAGCGTATCTGTATCAGTATCTACCAACTCACGTTGTATTAATGAGTTGGTAGATACTGATACAGATACACTTCCTCTCAAGAATGTCCTCTTTTTTGAACGTTCAAATATGGTAACCCTACCTGCTTCTCCCCCGATGTCCCATCTCTGAGCGGCAGTCTCCCCTCTTGGCTGTTGCAGGCCAACAACCTTCATCTGCCAAACCCCCGCCTGAGCAAAGAGATCAGAGTGTGTTTGCTCCAGTTTGGACTTGTGACTGTTTGTTTGGTGCTGCCCCACACTGAGCCAGGGCCTAGGCCTACTACCTGTTATCTGTGAATTGTTTGTTTATGTTGCTGTTTGGCTCTGAACCAGGGCCTGGGCCTATGGACTTTTTAAGTGCTGTCCCCACCCTACACCAAGGCCTGTGCCTAAGAACTATTTGTTGTTGCCCTGCCCTGAACCAAGGCCTGTGCCTGCTATCTTTAACTGTGGACTGACCTAAGGCCAAAGCCCAGCACAGCTGATTCCCCAAAAGAAACTGAGTGGGTCAGAGTGGCTGCCCACTGACCCAGAGTGGGAGGAGCCGCTCCCAGAACCCTACTGGACTACAATCAACAACCTTTCCAAATCACCTTAATAAACTGAGTTAGACCAAATAAAGTTCAAAAATAAAGGAGAAAAGCTTTGTTGTTACCCTTTTAGGTGCTGTTGAAAAACTGCCAACCAAGCTGCCCTCGGGCCTTTCAAGAAGCCAAAGTGTTATTAATTACTATTATATTTATGTGCTAATGCCGGTAATCTTAAGTAACTGTTTGTGAGAATGTTTCAGCCTGGATGAATACAGAAGTATTATGTAGACACAGTAACTGTCAAGAATATGAGCTGTGGAGCAACAAAAGCCACCTGCATAGCTCATGAAGGTCTGGAACCAAAGTACCGGAAAGACAAGGTTACATGCCAAGAAAAGAACAATCAGTGTTATATGTTCTACATATGGACTGAGGCATAAGGATGAAAAGCTGCTGCTAATTTTAGTGGGATATTTCTATGACTGATGGTCAATTACAGGTTTTTGGGAGATGTCACAATGCCTGATTGGAATGGGAGGAGAAATGTTTGATTCCCAGATGGACTCTCTAGGAAGCTTTGAGATAGCTTTTCGGCAAGGCTGAAGCAAGGGTGATGAAAACACAACAAACAAAATATGACACTGTTCTCAAAGCCAAAGGCTGTAATCAGTGATTCAGCTTGTTGTCAGAGAGCTGAATTCATTGCACCCTGGCAAATCTGTGCAGCAAATCTGCAATCCTGGTATTATTCGCTTCAGTCAAAACTCCAGCAACTGACATTTCTTGCTACTTTTCAAGCAACCCAGAGGGATTAGCCAGGGCTAAAGGACTTTGCCATATTTTTGGGAGCAGAGCCATTAAAAATAGCCAAGCATGTGCCTACAAGATGGCTTAGCCTGAATGGGGTTATAAAACACACAGCAGACATGTGATTTGCTTTGCTGTCCTATTTTCTGACTTGTGAGCAGCAGGCTGCCAAAATAGAACTGGTTTGCTGATTTCTTCAGAGCTATGAGCTTAAAACTGGTTTTTCTGTTCTTAATTTATGTCCCAGAGTCTCAACAGCAATTTAATTTGAAGCTTCAGAACAGCAGAAAGCCAGCTACTGATGACTGAAGCTGGTTGAATGTGTGCTGGCAAGGTATGGGAGTCAGAAGCTGCTATTCAACTGCTTCAAAGAAGTGACTTGTCATTTCTAAGGCAGTCTGATCCTTTCCTTCCAGCAGGTGACATGAAAACTGGAGCTGCAAAACAGAAATACTGCATAAAAGATTATGAAGACAATGTACATGAGACTGTGTTAATATATAGCGACAGCAGCTGCAGTGCATGGAAAGATCCTAAAAATTTTATCTCCAGATAAACAACTCATCTCTGACTCATGTACAAAATGAGAAATGCATCACATAATATCTGAACCAACTTTGAACCTCTGCCAAAACTTAAAGAAATACTTTAGTTTGGAAATGTTTGGTTAATTTTTTGTAAATTGTAGCTCTGCTGAAGCCAAAAGAGCAATGCAAGTTCACGCTAGCTGAATATTCAACCCTATCTCTTGAATGCACAGTTGTGCCGAGAAGCATCTGTCAGTCTCCTAGCTTGATTCATATGAAGTTTTATATTTGTTGTCTGGAATTTTACCATTTTGTCCCTCCAGTTTTTCAATCTTTTTTTTCCATTTCATACAAATTCACAACCATCCAAAGATGGCTTTAAAAAAATTCTAATAAAGTGATTATTTTACATCTATCTATTAATCCTTTGGGCTCCTAATGGAGCATTGGGCCTCCACAGTCATTCTCCATCTCTTGCGATCCTTAGCAATAGTCTTGATTTGATCTCATGTTAAGCCAGCTGCTTGTATTTCGTCTAGGAAGCTTCGTCGCCATGTTTGTTTAGGACATCCCCTTCTCCTCTTTCCCTTGTAAAGAATGTAAAAAACATAACTTTTCAAGTTCTCAAGGCAAAGTCAGGGTGCTAAAATTAGCCTGCCTGCAATTAAAAAGTGTCTGCATTTGCAAAATTTAGGAGAAAGTTTATAAAATTTAGTTTATAAACCCTACCGTCACTTCCACCCCTAATTTCCAAGCAGACAGTCGCTACTACAAAAAAGTCTTGTCTGTCCTAATTTTTGTATTCTACTGGATGATTTTCCTGTATGCTGTTTACTTAACAATCAGTTGGTAACTGTATCTTCAAGGGTTACAACTGAGAACACTGAATTCAGGTCACACAGCTGAGAAATAGGACAAATGAACCCCATGTGGAGGGAAACTCATTGTTTCAAACAAAGCTATCAGCAGAGCTAGCGGGAAATTAGTCACAAGATGTTGTTGAGAGTTCCATAGACAAATCACATGTCCATGAATAATTTTGCTTAATCACAGTAGCGGCCATTACTTCTACCTCAGATGGAACAATCACAGGGAAGTCCATTCAGTGTTGATGGTCACTTGTGAGTCTCGTTCCTTAGTGAGACACTTAATTTGAATAGTCTCTTCACGATGTGCTGATGTTACCCCAGGAACAAACATTTCACATACAGGTACAGAGTCAATACTCATAACTTTGAGGACAAAAATGATTCGGGTATATGGATCGCATAATCAGAACCAGCAAATCAAAATCTTTTCATAGACACCTCACTCAACGACCTTTATACAAGATGTGCTTCAAACATATAACAATGGTTGCAACAATGATCTCTATGGTTATATTTTAATCAGGTAATGTCACTCCCAGCATAGCTCATTTGCTTACTCATTTGCAAGCAACATACAAGGTGTAGAAAGTAGGGGCAAAGCACAGATTCCACCACCCAAACACAAGAACTGCACTTGACTTTGCAAACAGTCCCACTGAAATCTTGGGGGATGCTAAGGAAGTAAGTTGCTCCCAATATGCAAAAGCATATCAGATGTACTTCTCAAACCTTATGAGCAAAAGCAGCTGACAAAATGTACAGGCAACTCAGCAAACATCTTCCCCAACACCCTAGGGCGGTACAGATTTGACACAGGAGGGTGATCACCTCTTATTTCCATTTCTTAGCTATTCCCAGGCCCAACCTATGGATTCACTTCCTTCTGCCACTTAGGATGTAAGCGCTTCTGACTAATTCATGCATTATTTGTTGCCAGCCATCCTGTGTTAAATAAATATAGAAAACAGGCCACATTACATCTTGGGAAGTGTGATATCAGAAATATACAAGTAAGCAAGGGATCACCTCGTAACTCATGTGCAAGGGAATGAATACAGCATGTCTAAGGTTTTTCCAGTGTTCATTTTTAAACTTATTTTAATTGTGAACATACAAGAATCATGCCTTTGGGTGGTCTGTTCTGCTGGACAGTTTTGGCAATTGGATAGTGTTGCTGAGGTCTGTTCAACTTGAGTGGACTCGGACACTTTGCATTCACCCACACACGCAATTTATTGACATGGAAAAGTAAAGTTATCTAACATTGTACTACTGACTGGAAGTTTCAAGTAAAGCAATGATGTTTCTCATTGCAACATGCCTTTACAATCAGGCTTCAATGACGATGAGGAAACATTGAATGAAGCTGAACAATGGCAAATTTGAAACTAATGCACATATTTTGACACAACCTGTAATTCCCCAATAGAACTTGTTACCACAAAATACTGTAGAGGCCAAAAGCATTGTAGGATTTTAAAAGGTTTAAACATGTATATGGTCAATGAACACATCCATAATGACTTTAGAGAGGATAAGATCTTAGAAATATAAGGAGTCATGGTCCATGGCATAGGCCAATCATTAAATGATGATTATTAGAAGGAAACTTTTGCTATGGTCAGATTATTCCATAACTGATCACTGCAAAAATATTTTTTGAATTTTTCTTTTAAGTAGCTGATGAGACCAATGCCAGTCACTGTAGCTGGACCACAGTTTGGATCCTATATGGTAGTGCTCATGCAGCATCTATTTATATTTTACCTAACTAGAGATGTTGAAAACTCTGGACCCACTGAAGCCAGTAACAAAACTCTCGTTGACTTAAATGGGACCAGGATTTCACCCAGGTCTTTAGTTAAGGGAAAGGGATGATGCATGATGGATATGACAAGGCTAAGCATACAGTTCCTAGAACAATAGAACTTCTAATTAAAGTTGCAGTAAGATCCATTGTAACTCTGGTTCCAGATGCTTCTAATTACTTCCAACCAGCTACACTGACAGGGAGCCTTGTCTTCTCTAGCCAGTAGACATGGTTGGATGTTTTTAGAAAGTTTTCACTAGTGTACACAAGTCCTTAGTGAGGAACAGAGTATTTAGTGCTAAGATTTTTGCTAAGTATAATTAGCCTGCTCCCCACTGATAAGTTCATAGACTACCACTGGGAAAATGTGGATGACAAGATGGTTCATTTCTTATTGAAGCACTCCCTGAAAAATCTTCCACTTGCTGCCATGAAAACATTCGTGACTATGAGAGTGGGTGTTTTGTTTTCTTTTGTTTTGTTTTGTTGCATTGTATGGAAGCCTTCTGCAATATTTTGCATACTACAAATGGGTATTTAACGAAAATAGGATGATCTTTTTAACATTATAAATATACAACCATCAAAATGTTATTTGATTTGATGTAGTTCCATGAAACCATTTTGCAGAAAATTGATTAGAGTAAAATTGTAGCCTGGGGAATAATGCTCATTTTCCCACTCACTCCAGTGGTATGTGAGCTTCAAAGCCTAACTAGTAAGAATTAAATGCTGAAGTTATTAAACATAGCAATTCTTTCCCCCATCATTCTCCCCAACCCGCAACCCCTTTTTAAAAGGAGTTTAATGCACTATTAAATTTTAACAATTAAAATAAAATATCAGGAAATTTAAAAGAAAGGTTCTTACAGCAATGCTGTTTGTTATGCTGCATATTCTGTATCTCATCCCTATCCATGTTTCAACTTTTTAACTAGGGATTTTGTAAAAGATTGGAGGGAAAATTGCCACAACCAGATATAAATTGTAATGTTCAAAGTGTTTGTCCACACTGCAGCATTTCTGCCATGATAGACACATTTGAGCAAACTAAAGCTGATCAAATATTTTGGGTCAAAACTTCTTTCCAACAAAAATGGCTTTTTGATTAATAAAGTATGGGGGAAGGAAATTATAAAAAACATGATTTTTCATTTTCTTGATTTCTCAATGAAAATTTGTGAAAAAAACAAATATTTTCTACTTCTTTTTCTTCTTGCATGAGGGTGTGTAAGACAGAATTATTTGCCAACCATGTGCTTGTGCACTTGCCAAGCTACTTAACTGTGTTTTAAATTGGTGAACTCTGGGAAGCCTGCCTCAGCAGGGCACAGAGGGGCTGGTTCTGCAAAGCACTGAGGGTGCGTCTGCAGTGTGGACTACCTCGAAATAAGGTATGCAAATTGCATACCTTATTTTGAGCTTATTTTGAGATAGTCTATTTTGAAATTTGGTGCTGTCTACAGTGCCAAATTTTGAAATAGACCACTATTCCAGCAAGACCCTTATTCCTCAGGGAACAAGGCTTACTGGGACATCAGAAAAGGACACCTGTTATTTTGATTACATTTTGAAATAATGGGCTCACAGTTGAGATATGGAAAATACTATTTGGGGATACCAGAAGTATTCTGGAATAGCGCCACAGGGTAGACGTACCCTGACAGTCCATGACTCTCATTGAATGTTGAGAGCCCTCCCTTGCCGGATTATAAGATGAGTGTTTGGAGGACATGCAAAGAATAGCATCAACAGCACACTGGGCAAGGCACTCTAAGATGTCCTATCGTACTGAGAACTGTGAGGCAGGAAGAAGCTCAGTCAATTATACAAACATAATCTTTGATTCAGAATAATACTTAAACCCCTGTTTAACTTTAGGTTAACCTCTAAAAGAAGCTAATGTGGCCACAGAGCTATCCTGAATTTGGCATTAGATGGGGAAGTCTATTTTTACTGCCAATGCCACTTCCCTCCAAATAACCCCTCTCCCCAAAAAACAGTGTGCTGAATTAGTTTTTGGGGACAACCACATATCAGCCAACATATCCAGTAAAACTGAAATACTGTTAACTGCCACAGATACTAAATGACACAAACAATGGCTAGAGTCAGGCACCATAGTAAGTATTTACAAATGCCATTCAAAGTTGCAGGGGATGTGGGTTTTAGCAACCTGGCTAAAATATTTATTATGCTACTCAGTTAACAAGCAAGGACTGTCTGTTAGTGTAATGCAGCCAAGTTAAAGAGAAATCATTGAATCACACTCATATTTGATAATTATTTACGTTCTCTTATTACAGCACCTAAGACTATTACAACTGAAAGTAATTAGAAAAAAATATGGTTCTTGCTTTCTGCATTTGACATCATTTTTATAGCCAATTTCACTGGTTTAATACAGTCAGTTTCCTGTGTACTTTGGATGCCTCTTTCACAAAGCAACCAAGAAAACAATTTAAAAATTAGGAAATTATCATTGTAAAACCATAAAAATTGGCAGAAAGAGTCAGGTGTAAACATAGTAACTGAAGCTACTATTTATTTCATTTCATTTCAGATTGACTGGATTTCAAGATGTCTGTGATTTTTTTCAGCAACAAGGAAGCAGCTGCACTCACTTGCAAATGGCTAGCCAGAAGAATAAAACAGCCTACAAAAACCTGTGAGCTGTTTTTTCTCTGGTGTAATTTTCATAGTATACAAATCTATATCTATCTAAATTCAATCTGGACAGAAAATAGAGGGTTTTGTGTGGAAATTTTTTACTTTGTCAACAACCAATAGCTGAAATATTTTGGTTGAAAATTAAATACAGAAACATTGCTGTCATTTTTCATGGGAGTTATAGTTCAAGTGATTCATTCTCCCAAAGGCTGGGTTCTTCAGTCAAACTGCATGTCCCTTGGTGAAGAGGGGAAGTTGCATCCTGGAAGTCTCTGCCTTTAGTGAATCATGGGAGACTTTGTGTGGCTGGAGAGCTTAGCCTGTAGAGGAGAATGGGAACATGAATAAACTTAATGACAACACCCAGGAGATACCATGAGTATTTTGGTTTGGGGGCATATAGTTTTCTGGTAAAACTGAAAATTCTATTTTTTTTCTCAAAGAGTTGTGACTGAAAAATTGACTCCTAATTTATATAAACATATTCCTCTGCAATGTGTAATATGCACAAAAGCTTATCGACATAACTAATCTAATTGTATGTGCATGCACATGCGCACACGCACACACACTCACACACACAGGGACACTCTGGGGCTTATCTTTTGTGGAGGTCTACATCTGTGTGAATTTCACTAATTTTCATCTTTTAAAGTACTTTTTAAATTTATTTGCCTGGAGCTAGATCATCTTGTGTCTTAATCTCATCTGATATCACAAAGTAACTCTAACTAGACATGGTCAGTGTATTTTTGAGTGAAGACTCAAAAATATCCAGGCATGAAACAAACAGGGTGCCACAGAGTGCTGATGATGATTCAGTGGGTGACAATCTTATCCACTTAATGCCAATGGAGGTTTTGTAACTAATATCACTAGCAGTATCATCTGGTTTTTACTCAGCATTAACTTTTATAGGTTTCTACTCTACTTAATAAGTAACAGTAAGGGGTACAGGGATCTAGACTGGGGGAGAAGTACTATACTGCAGCAGAAGGTCATGACTTTCATATGGATGGCTAGTAACTCCCCTAAACTCTGAGAGTTTGGAGGGAGGGTGGTTATACCCCTATCTGAACATGAGTTGACAATTTTCTTTCTCTGTACCACACATCTCAAGATAATAACAAGAAGGATCTAAATGGGCAACTCTGCAGAAATTATAGTTCCTTACACAGGAAGAAAAATGTGTTGGGGACGATGTGGCTGAAAATTCCTCTTGCGGTTTCATTTTGGTTAGTGTCCTAAACTATTGTAAGCTGTAAATTAGCTTGTGTTTGCCAGAAGCTAGGAATGGGTGACAGGAATGGATAACTTGATGATGACCTTTCCTGTTCAATTCCTCTGATAATAGGATCTGAGGAAAGTAAAAATTAGGATTAATTCATAAATAATAAACATTAGGGGTATGTCTACACTGCCACCCTAGTTCGAACTAGGGTGGTTAATGTAGGCAACCGGAGTTGCAAATGAAGCCTGGGATTTGAATTTCCGGGCTTCATTTGCATATTGCCGGGCGCCGCCATTTTTAAATGTCCGCTAGTTCGGACTCCGTGCCCGCGGCTACACGCGGCACGAACTAGGTAGTTCGGATTAGGCTTCCTATTCTGAACTACTGGTACACCTCGTTCCACAAGGAGTAATGGTAGTTCGGAATAGGAAGCCTAATCCGAACTACCTAGTTCGTGCCGCGTGTAGCCGCAGGCACGGAGTTCGAACTAGCTTCATTTGCAACTCCGGTTGCCTACATTAACCACCCTAGGGTGGTAGTGTAGACATACCCTAGTAAATCAATATATTTTCCACCTCTCAATACTCATAATTTATCCCAACCCCCAGCTCCTTCCCAGGTACCTTCCTGAGTAGATAGCATGCTGGGGATCAGTGTGGGGTCAAGTACTGTGACACTGTTAAGGTTGTCTAGCTTCAACAAAAAGGATCCCACTACTATGACTTCTCCCCATGTGGGGCAGGTCCTTTCTTTGCTTGTTGGTCAGGAGTTTTGTGGAGGTCTTGGCTGGCTCTCAGTAGTTGATGCTAAGATTGATCTCTGCTAATTGGGATGCTAGTCTCTACAGGGCTGACCTAAGCACTACAAATCCAACAGCAATTCAGAGATTCTCTTTATGGGGAGTGACAGTAAAATAGAGACAGTAAAATTGAGCTACTCTCCTTCTCACCGTTTCCATCCCAAGCAGAAAGCTGAAAACTAAACTAATACTAGTCTCTTGGTCTTTTGGGGTTACGCTATCCCCTCCCACTGAGAGACTGAATAGCTCTGGCTCATCATTGGCCTATCAAACTTCTTGTCTACATCACCCCATGCAGAAGCCTCCTTATTAATGTCATGCATTCTCTCCCCATCTTTATCTCCAAACATGCTGAGAAATGGTGTTAGAGGTAAGTAGTGACCATTACTGTTGTAGGCCAGAGTTCCAGGAGCTGGCAAACTCTAAGTGGGATTTACACCATGTTAGAGAAATTTGAATATTACACTGCTCATTAAATGAAACATGGGAAATATTTTTTGAACAAATGACACAAAAAGAAAGTGAAACTATAGAAGAGTTTGTGACTGACCTAAGGCTGATGAATAGATGCTACAGTTTTGAAAGGGCTAATGCAGTTGCTGATTATGGACCAGATTGGCATTGGGAACTGAGACAAAAAACTCAGGGGCTATTGGAAGACCCAGTATTAATCCTTGTCTAAACAATTAGAATTTGTCAAGTAAAGGAAGTCACCTCATCCAGACCAAAGCTTATGAAGGCTGGGCAGTGTATAGAGAATCCAAAATACTCCAGCAAAAGAGATAGGAAGCAGAAGGGGATGCGGAGCTCAAAATCAGTCCAGAAAAACCATTGACAAAGAGTTGGAGGATGCCTTCCAAGAGAGAGAGAAGTACAAAGTACAGAGTAGAACTGAAAGGTCCCAACAATTTCACAAATCAAACACATAGGAAAGTGTGTCCCTTGTCCTAAAGCAGTTGTGTCGGGGGAACCAGCTCTACTCATTGCTCTGGGAAACACAGAATGAATAGGAGACCCAACAAATTGGGTACACTTGGTCACTGTGGAGAAAAAATGTACAGACCCCAAAATATACAATAAATAAGTAACTTTTTTTTACTATATTAAAGGTGAAAAATTTGGAGAGAGATGGCTGATGTCAGTATATATTTTTTATATTGGATGCACCAGCCACATTAGCTAAGGTCTCTGGTCAGAAACAGGGCACAGGTTTATGCACACTGAACACTCCCTTGAGAGTCATTGCTTCACTCTTTCATCATTTGTGCAATGGGATCAATAGGAGAGACGAAAATACCAGACTACCTCATAGCTTGGTGGTTAAAACACTCTCTTGAGAAGTGTGAAACCCCTGTTTAAATCCTTTGTTCCTATCTTGCAGAGAGGGAAGAATTGAACCCGAATTTCCCACATCTCACATGAGTTCAAACATCTAAGTTGCTTTGTAGATTGGAGACAATCTTCACTGCTGCAAAATGAGCAGTGACATGGAGGATTTGTTAAGGCTTTTCACAAATGCTAACAATACAGACCTAGTAAGGTAAACAAGCCCTTATTTGTGGCATGGGACAAGTTGGCTACCACAGCAAGATAGGCATGCATCTGTTTACACTGACTGGGGGGAAAAAACTGTGTATTTTTTCTAATCCATGACTCTCACTTCCATGAGAAAGCCTATTGTGATAATGTTGGGAGAGGGAGAGGGTGACCAGTTGGGTGTACTGGATCAACAGCACCATCCGAAAGGATACTAAAAGATATAACACGCAACAGCCAAGAGTCCCAGAGGCCACCTCACCTAGTGGGAATATCACTGAACAGTGGGGCACAAAGGCCAACCTGGGTGGGGCCAACCAGTATTGCCCAGCAGTAGGAGTGCAAGGGGCCAAGGGACTGCCCCACCTAGTAACAGTATTGTCAGGAGAGGGAGGCCAAGGGACTTCCTCATTTAGAAGCAGTATTACTTAGCGGTGAGTGGCCAAGGGGCTGCCTCACCTAGTAGCAATATCACCCAGCAGAGAGAGGCTAAGGGACCGCCTTGCCTAGCTGCAATATTTCCCAGTGGTGAGTGTGAGGGATGGACAGGAAACATTGTCTAGAGACAGTGTCACCCAACAGCAAGAGTCCATGGAACCACCTTGCCATGCACCGTATTGCCCAGCAGTGAGAAGCCAAAGGGTCACCTTGCCTAATGGCAGCATAGCCCAACAAGAAGAGTGCAAAGCCTCCTCTCCCCCACCTTCGTCTAGCAGCAGTATCGCTCAGCAATGAGAGGCCAAGGGGCTGCCTTGCCCAGTGGCCCAGTGGTGAACCTAGGAGATGAGTAGGAAACCCATGTGCCCACTCTAATTTACATCATTCTGATCCAGAGCCCTTCAAAACAGGGACCCTATTACCGGCCCTAGGCCTCCATATTCCACAGTGCTTCCCCCAGGTCACTTCTTATCTTCTGTGTCCCCAGCAGCAGCTCTTCAATTTTGTCTCAGGAAAATTGCTTGGAGTTAGAGGCGGTGGGTGAAGCTTCGCTTTGGGGGAGGCAAGCCTGCTGGCCCCATTTTTTGCCCAAGGTCCCACCCCCACAAGTCAGAGCCCTGAAGCAGCTGCCCCCTTTAAAAAGAAAAGCCTGAGGGGTCCCTTGGACCAGAGGAGCCTCAGCCTGTCTGCCCCAGCCATAGAGGGCAAAGCCGCCCCTCCCAACACCTCTGGTTCCTGAGTACCAGGCAACTCCAGTGCTTGGCTGAGATGACTATCTCCCCAAGTGCTGTGCCAGCCCCAATGCCATTACAATATGGCCGCTGGCAGCTCTTTTTGCCCTGAAGGTATTTCCCTATGCTGAGTCCCCAGCCCCAGCAGAGTCTGGAGAACCCTTCTCAGATCAGTGGTTCTCTGTGTCACTCCCTACTCCCCACGTCTCCAGGAGGAGGGATATGGTGACCTTTTGGGGTGGAGGATGGAGTGAGGCTCTTGGGGAAGGTGAGGCACCATGTCCTATTGTCTGGCAGCAGGTTGATGGCAGCGCCAGAGAAGGTCATACCTTCCCTGGCCTATTATACCTGCTGCCCATGCTTGGAGTCCTTGCACCTTGCCCATCTTGTGGCATGTCCTGTTCCCGGATGCTGGAGCAGACCTCTCCCCATATGGCAGGTCCCATTCCTGGCCTCAGCCACCAGAACAGGCCCCAGCCCGCACTGCCACGTGGCAGCCCCACCCACTGGAGCAGCCACTTGCCATGTGAGTGCTGCTGCATGGCTCTCCAGAGATGGGTGGGGGAAGAAATTTTGTGTGTGGCCGCACAGGCACATGCCTTAGCAGGAACACTGGTCACAATTTAGGGGGCAATGTATTCAGGTTGCACTACAGTCCTGGTTTAGACATGTATTTGGCCGTCTATGTTGTCACTGGTCCAACAACTTGGACGAAAATGGTTTCAAAATAATGATGTGCCTACTGAGAAAGCCTGATAAATTAGATTATGATCTGTACTTAGTATTGCTGAATTACAGACTAACACCAGGGAAGCTGGCATTTGGTTCAACAGAAAAAAGGAATGCCTAAACTACAACAGGTCGATCCTCTCTGTTCTCAGACCCTCAGGATTTGACCAGTGCCAAACCGGAGAATTTGACGGAGCACAGGAGGTCAAGACTCTCTAGCAGCCTTACCAACATGTGTATTGCTTACTGGGCTCTTAGAAGATGTTTAAGGGTAAATTAGAGCTAAATTATAGCACAGAACACTTACTGCCAGGACTGGTGGTTGTAAACAAACTTTATGGGAAACTTGGCCATGGTCATCATAAGAGGACATGCCAGATGCTGGATTTTGCTGGACCAGAGAGTACCAGACTAGATAAATTCAACCTGAAAAACAGATATCTGAACTCAAAAAGGTATTAAATGTTGGGAGCTTCCACCACACCACATTAAGAAGATTTGTTTTCCTCTCATGGGCCACAATGGTCACAAACAGCAGTTTGCGTGGCAGGAGAATGATGTTATGCTAACAGCCTGACACACTATAAAAGGAAAAAGGCTGATATTCAACTTCAGATCCCAGGAGAGAGGGAGATAAAGGGTGCTGAGGCTGCCATTTCATCCAAGACAGGCAGCAACCACACTGGTCGAGACAACAGAGGCCCAGAATCTGGCTGGAAAAATCATGGAGGGGATCCTCATGGAATCCATTTTGAAGTGCTTTGAAGAGAGGAAAGTGATCAGTAATAGTCAACATGGATTCACGAAGGGCAAGTCATGCCTGACCAATCTGATTAGCTTCTATAATGAGGTAATGGGCTCTGTGGTTATGGAAAAGACAGTGAATGTGATATACCTTGACTTTAGCAAAATTCTTGATATGGTCTCCCACAATATTCTTGCCAGCAAATTAAGGGAGTATGGATTGGATAAATGGACTGTAAGATGGATAGAAGGCTGGCTAGACTGTCATGCCCAATGGGTAGTGATCAATGGCTCGATGTCAGGTTGGCAATCGGTTTCTAGCTGAGTGCCCCAAGGATTTGTTCCAGGACTGGTTTTATTCAACACCTTTATTAATGACCTGGATGAGGGGATGTATTGCACCCTCAGCAAGTTTGCGGATGACACTAAGCTAGGGGGAGAGGTAGATATGCTGGAGGGGAGGGATAGGGTCCAGAGTGACCTAACAGATTACAGGATTGGGCCAAAAGAAATCTGACGTGGTTCAACAAGGACAAGTGCAGAGTCCTGCACTTGGGACGGTACAATCCCAAGCATTGTTACAGGCTGGGGACCGAATGGCTAAGTAGCAGTCCTCCAGAAAAGGACCTGGGGATTACAGTGGATGAAAAGCTGGATATGTAGCCAAGAAGGCAAATGGCACATTAGGGTGCATTAGGAGGAGCATTGCCAGTAGATCCAGAGAAGTGATTATTCCCCTTTATTCGGCTCTGGTGAGGCCACATCTGAAGTATTGTGTCCAGTTCTGGGCCCCCCACTATAGAAAGGATATGGTCGAATTGGAGAGGGTCCAGCAGAGGGCGACCAAAATGAGACTGAGGGATTTAGGTTTGTTTAGCCTGCAGAAGAGAAGACTTAGGGGGGATTTGATAGCAGCCTTCAACTTCCTGAAGGGAGGTTCCAAAAGAATGGAGAAAGGCTGTTCACAGTAGTGATGGATGGCAGAACAAGGAGCAATGGTCTCAAGTTACAGTGGGAGAGGTCTAGGTTGGATATTACGAAAAAATATTTCACTAGGAGGGTAGTGAAGCACTGGAATTGATTACCTAGGGAGGTGGTGGAATCTCCATCCCTAGGGGTTTTTAAGTCTCAGCTTGACAAAGCCCTGGCTGGGTTGATTTATTTGGGATTGGTCCTGCCTTGGGCAGGAGGCTGGACTTGATGACCTCCTGAGGTCTCTTCCAGCTCTATGATTCTATGATTCTATGACTAATATTCTAGGGTTCGAGTGACAATGCAGGACAACTCAGTGACTACTTGACTGTTATTAGAAAGCTAAGTTATTAGTAACTTTGGTATATGTAACAGTGTGTTGGATGCATTGGAGGGGATAATTGTATTGTTACCTTCTGATTTGGAAGGGAAGATATGCGGTCTCAGGAGTTGTGCCTTTAAGGGCTGAGGGTCAGACAGAAAGTGCTGGAGAGGCTATGTTCTCATTCAAAACAAGATGGAACTTGATCCCAAATAAAACAAAGACCTTGCAAGCACCCTCCTAATAACTGACTTTAAATAGGGCATGTCAATGAATGCAAGCCTCAGTTGTCTAATTTCACTTTAAAAACTCTACTGTAAAGTTTTAAATCTGATTTTCCTTGGCTGGCAGGTAGGAGGCGCCATTTAATAGCTTGTGAAGTGAGCAGTTGAGTAAGTATGCAGTGAATCCAGATTAGAACAGAACGTGGGCTAGGAAAATACTGGATAGAATTCACACACTACATTGAACACTACACAGTAACTTTTAAAAGTTAGTTTAAAATACCCATGTTTAGTTTAAAAATATAATCTAAATCAGAAAAATGAACACGTGTTTTTGAACAATAAGTAATTGATTCTAAAGCCAGAGGAGATCATAAGGTTTTAGCTCCAGCATTCAGCCAGTAATTCCTGTAGTGTACCCCGAACTTTGGTTGAACTAGAGAACATCAGTTTATCTTCAAATATAAACAATGAAAAGGCCCAGTATATTAGAAAACAATGGGTATTTATCTAAAAAGCATAATATATATTAATTCAATGTATTTTTAATTATGAAAGAGCCCTATATTATAGGGAATCATTCATTTTGTAGGCTAAATATTAAGAGGAGATGTTAACTGAAACCCCACTACCTGGTTAAAAAAATAATAAGCCAAATTTGCCATGCTGATAGCTTAGAATGAAATGAGATTATATCAACTACACTGCAAGACTGACTCTGCCTTTTTTTATCTCAAGGTCACACCTTGATACTGCTAGGTGGGAATTTTGTTTTCTTTTCTTTTTAATGAAGCCAAAGCTTCCTGTTTTTTCTGAAATTTTCTTCAAAAAAATTCAGATTTTTTGTTGAAGAATGCAAACTCCATAGCAAGTGGCGTTATGATAGAAATGTTTTGGTTGCCAAAATTTAAAAATATGTAATTTTTGAAGTTTTGGTCTTTTTGAGAAAAGATTAACCTGAAATAGACAGAAAAGTCATTTTTAGCAACAAAAAAAAATGTGAATGCAAAATTTTAATGAGTTCTAGCAAACCCAATGAATACACAAGTGACTTTACTCACATGAGTAGTCCTTTAATTTATTTGAGTGAGTAAACTTATTTACGTGAGGGCAGGGGACTGGACTTGATGACCCCTTGAGGTCCCTTGCAGTTTTAATATTCTATAATTCTATGATTCTATGCATATGTGGTTATTTGGCAATAAAATTAACACAGTTTAAATCCATGGGATTCCCCTGATGTGAGATCAGGATTAGGTCATTCCAGTGGCTTCAGGGAAGTAATTCCTGTTTACATCAGTGAGGGAAGAGTCAGCTCTGTGATACTAATCTGTAAACAATCTTTCATGTAGTGTGTCCATTAGTGAACTGAAACTGGATCACAAAAGTGTACAATTTACTGTTCCTCTTTTCAGGCCGCTTTCCAGACAGTGCCCAATTCTGCCCTCTGTTATGTGCAAATTCCCAGATTGTCTTAAAAGAAATTTGATTGCATAAGGATTATAAATTAGAGTTCTTCATAATTTTTCTTCTTAACAAAACGATTTCTTGAATAAAAAATGCTAGCTGACTTTATAGCTCAACAAGCTCATATGAGAAGAACATGTACTGGACCCTTTGCTACTTTATCTTCCTATTCCATACAAAATTGTCTTTGCTTGGTATTTGTTAGTCTGGGTTTTCTATAACATGGAAACCATTGACTCTAATAGCTGTTGGCATTCTGTTGAGATTTTGTAAGATAACATTGTTTTTAGAGCTGATGTTTTGGAATCACTATAAAACCAGAAAAATGGAGCTCTGAAGAATATGGGAATTTACAGCCATTGCCGAATGTACTTTAGGCTCTAATCTATTTCCACTGAAGCTGCTGACAAGAGTTCAATAGGTTTTAATTAGTGCAGAACCGGCTCCATTGTTAGCAAACCTTATTATGCAGGGCCTGATCTTGTATATTGCTGAGCATTTTCGCAGGACTGGACTTACTGCACACGAATATGATTTAAAATAAGACACAAACTCATCCAGGATTGTTAAAATTTAATCAACTTTCAATGACCTTAAGGAGGAGCTCTAGGCTACCATGACTCTTCCAATGATAGGATGAATACTAGATAAATTTAAAAGGCTTGGAGATGGTAAAAGAGAAAAAAATCACTTTTAAAACTGATCAATCCACCAATCTGAATATGCAACAAGAAAACTGTAATCCAAAAGACAAGGAATTGGAACTCTTTTCCCCCCTACAGCTGGGAATTTCTTTGGTAAGAATCACCTATAATATGTTTCGAGCGATACAGTTTGTTTGCCTGAGTGTGACTTTCTTGACACAAGGATTCTTTTTAACTTCACAATTGTGTAAACTCCTGACTTCCAGCGTCACACTGTGAAGATATTCAAGATGAACTTAATCACTCTGGAAATCTTTAATTGTTTCTGCATGGTTAACCCACCATATGGCAGTTAAGAGCAAACAATATGACTCCTGTGGTGTTGACATGATGCTACCTTGTTGAAGAAAATGATTATATTGAAGAAAAATAGTCTAGCACTGTAACTGAGAAAATCAGATCTTTGACATGAATGTATTTTTATACAATTTTGTACCTTTTCTTTCTTGTTGTAAGAAAAATGTTAAAGGTAAATTACTGTTTTCTTACAATATGTATCTTAACTAAATTTGAACATGGGTCAGCTACTCAGATGCTACATTTAATTACACTGCTAAATAATAATAAAAATATTATCTATGGATAATTATATTATTGTGATATAGTGTGAGATTCTGTGTGGTTGTTTTACCAGAATAACTCAGAAGCACTATTTGATTTTCATTTTGCTTCATGATAAATTGAATTCAACTATAGCAGAGTATATTAAAAAAAGTTTACGTAATATTTCACTGGATTTGAAGCTCTTTCACTCACTAATATTTTGAGAGTTGGTAAACAATAATAATGACTAGTCAAGAGCTCTGGAGTTTTCAATAATTCAGAACAGACATATAATTTGCATCACTGTTCTTATGTGTGTCATATTATCACAGTGCTATCCATATATCCTTTATCTGCATCCTTATAATTCACATATAGATATACCTCAGAAAATGTAATAAAGTACTTATAGTGAGTTCTCAAAATCCTAAAATGTGATTATTTTTACAACAAAATCTACAGTATCTCAAATTATAACTATTAGATTAAATTAACAGGGTGCTGTCCATTTGCTCTCCCTGATATTTCTGCTATTTATTTCACTTGAAATCAGTGAGATCTGAAATCAGCGAGATCTGGAGCATAGGTCCAGTTACAGGTTCTGGCCCAAATTTGCATAATTTGTAATTTGCAGTTGATTTTCAACTGATCAGTATGAATTAATGGGCTTTCACTGTCCCATGAACACTGTCCAGCTATCACATGAATTATTTTTTTTCATGTATTTTACTATGCATTCATTTTTTTCTAGTAAAATTCCTGGATGCAATTTTTTTAACTCAATATTTTTCAAGAGCAATGTGATTGTGGTTTTGTCTTCCACCCCAAAGTTTAAATTTGTTTAGTAAACACTTACAATTATAATTATAATTAAAAAGTGAATTTCTTTCATGCTAATATAAAAAGCTAAGCTAATACATAATTGGAATTAAAGCTTTGCTATATGTGTATGTGTTGTATGACTTGCTTATATTTCAGCTGTTTTCTGTTGCTGGTTCATCACTTTCTTAGCCTGGAGATTTTAGGAATATTTTTATGCTTGTCTGTGCTATCTTAAAAAGAAGCAAAATACCATATCTAATATTACAAAGATTGGATTACATTGAAAACTGGGGATTTAAGATGATAAATTGAAAATTAGATTTTTGAATGTTTAAATCAGAATCAAATTCAGAAAAACAAGGAAATATACACCAGATTGGGAAGTGATGCATTGATCTATAGAAAAACTACAGCAAAATTCTCATTGAGTTTAATGGGAGGAGGATTGGAGTTAAAATATAGAGGAAAAATGAGAGATCTCAGTCATACATGAAAACCTGAAATCTCAAATACACATTACTGTCTGAGAGATATCAAGGGTGGTAAGGATTTAGCAAATTTTTAGGAATTCATAAAATTGTGGTTTATGAAAAATGAAAACAAAAAGGCCAAGGTTTGTAAAACATTTCCTCTTTTAATTTAAAATCTTGTTTAATATATATAACTAAACAGGATGGCATGGAAATATAAAGAACCCCATGTAAAATTAATTCTTTCCTTGTTTATAGGGCTACCACATTAATAAATAAAAACAATCATAGCAATCATGTTTTGCAAGAGCGAAACAGAATTTGAATGGTAAAAGCTGATGTTTCCAAGTCGGTTTTAAAATTGGTGAAATGACTTTTATAGGAAACTTAAATTGTGGAAGAAAAGCAAAAGCTGGGGGGATGTTAAATATGATGGCAGAAAGTGTTAATTTCAAATGTTTTACATGCAGGGGGAAAGAGGGAGAGGGAAGGAAGGTAAACTGCTGTTTAACAGCTTCCCACTGTTACATAAACTTTCAAACAACCATGAAATGTAGGTCTCTGGACATCAGTTAAAAGAACCATAAATAAACAGAGGGTCCTACCACACCTCTGTTCCCTAATATGTAACTAAAAGGTTTGAGAACAGAAAGTGACTAAAGCCTTTTTTTGTTTATCTACTGCCCTGTGTACCGTAAACACAAACAAACAAAGCAGGACCAGAAGAGTGAGGTAGAGTTCTTTGTGACATATTGAATGTACATAAATGACAGTTCATCTCTTTTATGGGTTAGCCACCTTTGTACATATAGCAGACTTCGTCATTTATATAGCAAAGAATCACATACTTAAAAAATAAGGATGCTTCCTTGAACACTTCTGTGTCAAAGCACCCAAGGGGACTTGTATATCTTTTATAGACATTTGTTAAGTGTAAAGGTTTAGCAGTTCCTAAAGAATTAGCACAAGGGTATCCTTCTAAGATAGCAAAGACTAGCACAGTTACATACCTTCTTTAATCCTGCTTTAAGGCTAAAAGACTCAATCCTCTTAACATTTATGAGCATCGTTATTATTAATGGGTAGTAGCTCCTACTCATACACGTAATTGTTTTAGAAGCTAAGAAGTTTCTACAGCAGCATTGGTATCACTATTGATTATCTGAACATGAACGAATTATGACCGTGGCTGTGCACTTGCTGACTGAGGCCCTGTCCTTGGGTGATGGTGCAGTCCCACTACCAGAAAAATCGATTGTTTTGCCAATGGGTCAAATTTTGTTTCATTGCACCATTGTAAACTGGAATGAACAGAGCTGATTTATACCAGTGTCATGCTTGGATTGCAGACTCTTAGGAGTGGGAACCATCTTTATGTTTTGCATTTGCATAACACCTGGCACAATGGGATTCTGGTCCATGAATAGGGCCCCAAGTGCAACAATAAGGAGGAGAATGATCCAACACTGAGACTCCCGTATAACCCATAACCCACATCAACCAGATAAATAAATAAAAAGGGAAATTAAATGTTCAAATCAAACAAAATCAATAAAAATATCACAAACAGTTTTAACTCCCAAAAGGGAGACATGCCACAGTCTCCATGAAGTTCTGTAGGGATTTCACTTTTTCCTATGGATTTTAAATTGCAAAGGCTTAGCTATTATGGTATGTAAAATATATATCTAGCTAGCTAGATACACAAATTTAGCCCCTGACTTCAACTGGAGCAGAATGGGGCCTCTGATTTAAAATGCAGGACAATGTAGCACTTTAAAGACTAACAAGATGGTTTATTAGATGATGAGCTTTCGTGGGCCAGACCCACTTCCTCAGATCACGAAAGCTCATCATCTAATAAACCATCTTGTTAGTCTTTAAAGTGCTACATTGTCCTGCATTTTGCTTCAGCTTCCCCAGACTAACACGGCTACATCTCTATCACTATTCTACATGCAAGCCTCTGATTTAGACACAGAGATGAATTTCTAAGTCTAAGCTGTCTTAAAATACTCATGGCAAGTTGGGTGCTTACAAAAATTATATGTTGCCTTTTCTATTTTTGTGGCTACTTTAATATAGGTGTGATAAATTACCAACACACTCATAATGTTTAAGTGTGTTACTAATCACCATGAAGGTCTTGTAACACAAGAAGGAACTAGGATATACATTTTAGCAGATATTATTATATAATATGGTTTTTGAGAGTACTTGTTACAAATATCTTTTTACAACAAGAGTTGAAGTTACACGTGAACATTTTCACTGTAGCCCTGTTAGCAGATCAACAGCTTTCATTTGTATTATAAAAGAAGGCGTGGGGTATTAATCAGTGCATTTGTTTGTTCTCTTTGCTCCTATAAAACAGAAACATTTCAAAGCAGTGATTTATTGGTGAAATTCCTAAGGCAGTGGTGGGCAGGGAGGAAACATACAAAGGGTCACAAGTTGTAGAATGAAGTAAAGAGTGTTTCAGCTATTGAGCAAATAATAATGCAAATATAGAAAAGAAATATGACAAGAAACAAATGGAAAAATACATCTCCTGGCTGGGAACTTTTTGAATGTTTAGGACCAGGGAATATATCATATGGGCAAAGTGGGGATTTTCCCTGGCCATCAGTGCACATCTATTAATTTGTCTTATGCATGCACAAAATTTAAAGCGCAGTCATGCCAATCAGAAAATGAAAATGGATCAGAGAAATAGAACCCAAGATTAAAAAAAAAAAGACTTGTAATTCTGGGTTTCTCACTTGAGATACCTTAAAGTGGGGAGAGTTTAGAGAAGTATTGGATACTCAGCAGCTGAAAAATTGGGCCTTTTTGCGGTGTCTCAATTGGCTGAAGACAAAATGTGTGACAAAGAACTAGAATGAGACACACAAAAAATAATTAATACAGAAAACTTAAAAATCCAGTTGGATTCATTCCATGATAGCAAGTAGCACTATAATTTCAGTTTCATAATTATTACTCGTTACGTAATTTTCAACAATAAAAGCAAGGGAATGTCAAATTTGTGAAAAACATAGGGCATTTTGGGACTGAAAGAGTACTATCCTTTGAAATAAGGAATAGTTGAAATTTGTTCTGAGCACACAAAATCACTAGTTTTGGCTCGTATAGATTACATCTCTGATGTGATGCAGACAACAGGAGTTCAGATTATTTCCACTACCTCCTGCTAATAAATATTGAAGATATGGTAAAAAATTGAAATAAAAAAGCTTTTATCCTAAAAACCAAAATATTTTTATTCTGAAATATCATCTTTTCCCCCTCATGGGTGTTGCATTTCCCGTGTCTCACTCCACCATGCTCAATGGGCTGGGCTCCCTAATCAGACATCTCTTATGAAGCAGTATGGTCTCACCTCTTGACATGATAGCCCAAGTGTTCAGGGGTTTTTTATGAAAAAATTGCACTTTCCATGGAAAGCAGGCACTTGCCAAAATTTAAAAAAATAAAGTTTTGAGGGAAAAAAGTTCAGCAAATCCTCATATGGACAAATAACCCCAAATGTCTTGGTTAGTCAATCCAAGAACTTAACATTTACAAGAACTTGCAAACATTCATGCACAAAAGTTTTTTTAGGCACATGGATAGACTCATTCTATTCAATGGGACTACTCATGCATAAAGGTACTCACATTTGTAATTGTAGATTCAGGACCTTGGATCATAAAGTCTTTGGGAGCAGATCCATATATTCTAAAAGTTAATTTCCACTAAGTTTCAATGGCTTTATGTACTCTGACATGTATGTGACTGGATGAAAGTTAAGTCTATACACTTGCTTGTCTCTAGAGTCTGTAGTATAGTTTCATTTGTACTATATTTAAATGATTTTCCCATATTGTTGTTAGTGTTTTGGTATGAAAAGAGTCACATGGGCCATTTGATTATTAGGGATAAGAGGAGAGAGTGTTTTCCAAAGATTAGAATCACAGCTGCTTGAATGTTTTTTGCAACATTTTTTTCAATAAAACATCAACTTCTGAAAGTGGCCAATGTCAGGTGCCCCACAGGGAATGAAGAAAACAGGCAGTCATCAGGTGATCCATTCCCTCTCACCCATTTCCAGCCCTGACAAACAGAGGCTAGGGACGCCATTCCTACCCATCTTGGCTAATAGCCATTGATGGACCTAACCTCCATGAATTTATTTAGTTCTTTTTTAACCCTGTTAAAGTCTTGGCTTTCACAACATCCTCTGGCAAGGAGTTTACTTTCTCCACACTATTCATGATTTTATTGATCTCTATCATATCTCCCATTTGTTGTTTTTTTCCAAGCAGAAAAGTCCAAATCTTATTAAGCTCTCCTCATATGGCAGATGTTCCTTCCCTCCAATCATTTTTGTTGTCCTCTTACATACCTTTTCCAATTCCAAGATATCTTTTGTGAGGTGACCACACGTGCACACAGAATTAAAGGTATGAGCATACCATGGATTTATACAGAAGAAATATAATATTTTCTTATTATCTAGCTCTTCCTTAATAATTCCCAACATTCTGTTTTGTTTTGTTTTGTTTTGTTTTTCTCTGATTGCTGCTGCATGTTGAGTGGATGTTTTCAGAGAACTATACACAATGGCTGTGTCTAGACTGACCAATTTTTCCGGAAAATCAGCCACTTTTCCAGAAAAACTTGCCAGCTGTCTACACTGGCCGCTTGAATTTCCGCAAAAGCACTGACTTCCTACTGTAAGAAATCAGTGCTTTTTGCGGAAATACTATTCTGCTCCCATTCAGGCAAAAGTCCCTTTTGCGCAAAGCTTTTGCGCAAAAGGGCCAGTGTAAACAGCCCAGATTTGTTTTCTGCAAAAAAGCCCTGATTGCGAAAATGGCGATCGGGGCTTTTTTGCGGAAAAGAGCGTCTAGAGTGGCACGAGAGGCGAGGAGTCCTGTGGCACCTTATAGACTAACTGAAGTGTAGGAGCATAAGCTTTCGTGGGCAAAGATCCACTTCGTCAGATGCATGTGACATGCATCTGACGAAATGGGTCTTTGCCCATGAAAGCTTATGCTCCTACACTTCAGTTAGTCTATAAGGTGCCACAGGACTCCTCGCCGCTTTTGCGGATTCAGACTAACACGGCTACCCCTCTGATACTAGAGGGGCACGGACGCTTTTCCGCAAAAAGTGCTTTTGCAGAAAAGCGTCCGTGCTAATCTAGACACTCTTTTCCACAAATGTTTTTAACGGAAAACTTTTCCGTTAGAAGCATTTCCGGAAAATCATGCCAATCTAGACGCAGCCGTCAACTACAAGATCTCTCTTTTGACTGGTAAGAGCTAATTTAGTCCCTATCATTTTATATGCTTAGTTGGGATTATATTTTCCAATATGCACTACTTTGCATTTATCATCACTGAGTTCCATCTGCTGTTTTGTTGCCCACTCAACAAGTTTTATGTAAATCCTTTGAAGCTCTTTGCAGTCCTATGTGGACTTTACTATCTTGAGCAATTATGTATCATCTGCAGATTTTGCCACCTCACTGATTACCCCCTTCTTCAGAGCAACTAAAAGAACTCAAAACATTTTTAAGATTTTGTCCAAAAAACCCGACAAAAAATCCATAAAAACTCGTGTGTGAGGAATTGTTTTTCCCGCAAAATCCTGTGGAATATACTTACCATTTCCTGATCTGCTATTGTCAGAACTGAAGACTTTAAGTTTGGAGTTCAAGTCTTGTCTATCATTTCACTTCTTCTTGCATTATTTGACCAGACTGTAAAGTGGTGTTAATATATATACTTGGGGCTTAGTTGCTTTTGCAAAGTGCTTTAAGGCTAATAGATATAATAGTGTTATATTAGGGCAGAGCAGAGCAGAGGCAGAAGAGAATTCTGTGAAATTTCAAACCCCGTCACACACAGTAGTTTTGAGCATGTGAACTAAGCCTCTGTGTTTTCAGGCTCACATTTTATTGAAGGCTGCCAAAATGCCACCTCTGGCAACCACTGAGTCAGCACACTTGAGGTGTGTCTACGCTGCATGGAAATAGCTACCCTACATCTACAAAAGCCTTCTATTATTTCAAAATATTTTATGAAATAATTAGCGTGCTATTTTGCCATCCCGCTAAAACTCATTGCACGAGCAATAAGGGATGGATCAAAATATCACATTATTTTGAAATTTGGTGCTGTGTAGATGCGCCAAATTTCAAAATAAGCTATTTTGAAATAGTTTTGAAATAAGGTACGTTGGACTAGAAGAAACAAAACTTGTTACAGCCTCTTATGAACCTTCAGTGGCCTGATGTACCAGGAAGCGCTGAACTATACGGTAGGAGGGGAACCAGGAAAACGTTCCTTCTCTCTTTTCAGAGGAGCCACAGGAGGAGACAGAGTATAGGACACATAAGGAGAGATCAGAACTCAGCCTAGGGGTCTTCCTCCCCCAAACAAATAAGAGAGGACCAACATATGTTAATTGTGAAAGCAAGGGCCCTTGTTAGTGAAAAGAAAGAAGTATCTCTTATGCATATGCATATACACATTTCTGAACTGAACCCTATTTTTGAAATGTTGGCATTGGTTCTCTCTGCATCCTGAAATATTTTTTCACAATGACAGAGCTGTTTGTGTACATGCTCTGACAACATCACTGTTGCCTCCATTGTGTATTTATTTTTGTTGGCTCAGAGTTGACCTTTTTTACTATACTTGTTGTTGTTATTTCCCTGATTTGCAGAGCACAAGTTGCCATTTCATTCAAAAAATATGGGCCTTAATCTCCACTACCCTGCAATGTATGTAGTCATTTACACCAAAGCCACACAAACTGGGTATCAAATTCTACTGTGCCCAGGATAGCCTTCTCCACTCTCTTTGCACTTATTTGCATACAGTTAAGTAAGGACACAAGGAGCAGGGCTGCAGACTGGATAGCAAAGATATGCTAACTTTGAAATCATCCCAATTTTCTTCAAAGTGGAGCAAACCTACTGATGGTGTCATCGTAAAACCACTGTCACCTAAAGCAGTGGGATTTTGTTGCCCTGGTTATCTCAGCTACATCAGTCAACAGCTTTACAGTTTTGACAGTTGGGAAAAACAGTTGTAAGATTTTAATGAGAGGGGACACTTACCACCCCCAAGTAGCTAAATGGGCTAAAAATATCCCTTGTTTTGGTATTTCTAGATTCCCTGAGGTTAGTGATATGTTTAAATTGCTGTCTGTTTGAATACAGGAACTCCCTTGACAGGTTTTTGACAGTGGAGGTTTTTGTTAACAGAAAGATTTGAATCAGGTAACATGTACAGTCTGCTCCCCTCTTTTAGCTGCCTTTTTAAAGTTATTGCACCCATTTGGCTCATGAAAGAATAGATGTTAAAGACTGAAATTATCTGACTGTAGTGTGCTGCAGTTTATTTCAAAATGGAATAATTCTTTTCATTACAATTTCTAGTGTTTTGTCCAGTCTCATTTTCAAGTGTATTAAATAGTATATTCCCACCTTTCCTTTCCAGAGTCAGTTCTATTGTCTTATAGCACTCGTCAATAGGAACTGTTTCCTGAGAGTTTACCTTTTAGGTTTATTAATTTGATCACATTACTGAGTATGCCTGTAATTTCTTTGCTCAATGAAGTATTCTCATCACTTGAGAAACAGGCTTGGAAGGACTGAATTTTTATTGTTAAATGTTGGTAAACATCAACTTCACTGTATACACACTAAGGAAATTTTTTTCCCATCAATAATAATAGTAATTCACAGACAGGTAAAATACGAAAAAATGCTGCATGAGCAAAAAAAAAGTCATTTATTTATTTAGACTTTTGAATTAAGTTTGGTGCAAATTGAGTAATAAATGAATAGTAAAAAAACAAGCTTCAGGGGGTAGCCGAGTTAGTCTGTACAGGTATGTCTACACTACCACCCTAGTTCGAACTAGGGTGGTTAATGTAGTCATACGAACTTGCAAATGAAGCCCGGGATTTGAATTTCCCGGGCTTCATTTGCATGTTGCCGGGCGCCGCCAATTTTAAATGTCCGCTAGTGCGGACTCTGTGCCCGCGGCTACATACGGCACGAACTAGATAGTTCGGATTAGGCTTCCACGAGGCATACAGAGAGTTCGGAATAGGAAGCCTAATCCAAACTATCTAGTTCGTGCCGTGTGTAGCCGCGGGCACGGAGTCCGCACTAGCGGACATTTAAAAATGGCAGCGCCCAGCAACATGCAAATGAAGCCTGGGAAATTCAAATCCCGGGCTTCATTTGCAAGTTCGTATGACTACATTAACCACCCTAGTTCGAACTAGGGTGGTAGTGTAGACATACCCTACAGGATAAACTTAAAAAACAACAACAAAAGTTCTGGAAGCACTTTATAGACAAACAAAACATGTAGATGGTATCATGAGCTTCTGTGGGCACAGCCCACTACATTCTCTTTGCATATTTTGACACGTGATGCTAATCATTTGTATTTTAATGTTTGCTAAAGTTTTAACATTTTGAATGTTAGTATCTACTGTCATTAAATAATCACCTGACTCACCATTAATAGCTTACAACTATAAAAATTTAAACAGATAAAGGCCTAAAAATTGCTTAAAATAAACATCTATATTATCCATTGAAATTATCAGAAAATTCTAATGAGCCTAATGATAAATATAAAAGCTAATGGTAGTTGAGGTTAAAGCTGACATCAAAATAAGAGCTGACATCAAAATAAAAGCCTCCTTTTAATAACACCAGCCGTTCTGCTGCAATGAAAGAGGCATCAGTCAGTTGAGTGGCAGCAGGAGGTCAGTGAGAGAGATTTGTACATCAGTTCCATTCTAGAAGGGTTTCATAATGGACTAGTTTCCAGACCAAGGGCTAAGTTGGTGAGAGGAAATATTTTAACGATCAAAATTGTTTTTATGATAGAAGATGCAACTAAGTCATCCATGTTGATTTAGTCATAGTGAAACATATGTACTCAAGTTGTGTTCCTCAGCCAGGCCGATTCTTTTTTGGTCCAGTCTGATACCTTGTCAAGACATATACGTGTACTTCATATAAAATGTCACACATCATGAAGCATCATTGGACTGTGGGCTGGTCTCCCACAGAGGAACTAGTGCAAGTGCCACTGGAAAGGGCTACATTAATTACATGACAGGTACCTTCTGTGATCAGCCACACAGGGGGTCACAGAAACATATGACCAATGACCACTATTATCCTATTCCACCACTTCCTGTTTTAGTCATCAGCCAGCTTATACATACTTAGCTTTTTGCAGTTTTACTCCCAAGTCATCACTCAGCTCTCTGCTAATTTTGGTTGCTCTTCTCCAACATTCCTTCCTGTTGTCAATATTTGGGGGGGAAGTTGGTACCCAAAATGAATGCAATATTCCCTTGGTACTGGCATGAGAGACTTATAGAAAAGGCCTATTACTTTCCTAATTTGTTCTGTTGATGCCTTCATTTGAATCTAAATTTTGGCAGCCAAATTACGTTGCAAGCTCATGTCCAATTTGCTACTCTAATGTTTGAATCCCATTTCAAGCTATTAAAACCAAGAAAACAGATTAATAGATCTGTTTGTTTTTAGCTAAACCTAAGGATCCTGATCCCTTTTCAAAAGAAAGAGCTTTATTCTTGTACTACTGCTTCACAGAAAGTGAACAAAAAGCTTTATTATGAAAACATAATCAGGATCCATTAACTCTTAGCCTTCCAAATTCCAAATGCCTGACATACCATGTGAAAAAGATCCAAACTGAGAAACATGCAAAAAATATTCATTAAAATGCTACAGGCTGAACCTTTCAGATCAGGAACTCTCTGGGCCAAAAACATCCATGGTCTGGCATGATTAGTAAGCTGGATGTCTACTTATCATGGGTGTAGCCAGAAAGTTTGTTTATAGCCCTAGTTTGTTTAGAATCATAGAATCATAAGGTTGGAAGAGACCTCCGAGGTCATCGAGCCCAACCCTCTGCCTTTCTCTGTGCTGTTGCTTAGATCTAATTTACCCCTAATTAACTTCTAAGAGCCCAGTAAGCAATGGAAGTGTTGGTATTGCTACCACACAATACTGACATCCTGTGGTCCAGCAAATTCTCTGGCTTAGCACTGGTCAGATTCCAAGGGTGATGGACTAGAGAGATTCAACCTGTAGTGTAAAAAATTCAGCGGCGTCCGATTCATTATTCTTTATTTGTGATGTCCATAGTTTTCAACAGTATAAATATGGAGAAAGCAAATTTGTGTGGAGCAGTGAGAAATTCAGTGCTAAAACTGAAGATTTGAGAGAAATATTAGGATGTATGTTATGCCCCTGGTAATTCCTCTAGTTCAACTACCACAATTATTACTAAAAGCAGAGAAACAAACTCCTGATTCTCTTACTAATTGTGTGCTGGATCCTCTTGATATAAATCAGTGCAATTCTATTGAAATCAGCCTGTCAAAGCTCAAATGAGGGTCATATAGACTTCAATGCAACTGAGGATTCGGACTGTTGTTTTTTTTTTTTTTTACAAGAAAGCATGTTTTTAATTATCCAAGCATCAAGATATAATTAACATAGTAAATGTATTATTTATGCTGAGCTGATTTAGTAATATTTACTCATTGTCATCAAGATTATTGAAATTAGCAATGTGCCTAATATAAACCAATCAACTGGAATAAATGTTTATGACCCTTAAAACTGGATTTTATAGTGGAAATGCTGATGCAATGAAACACATGAAAGCATGAAAGTACTGCTTTAAATATAGCTAGCAAGCAATGTTGAATTGTTTAAGTTACTGAAGAGCATTAGTTACAAGAACAGACACAAAAGATCTGATTTTCCACTTTGACAGGTTTTATACTAGTCACACTAGTAGAGTTCCTCCTGGCTTACATGGTTGGAAATGAGAGGAGACTAAGGTCCCAAATGTTGCAATTTTAATGGAACCCCTCTCTTCTTGATCCCGTGTCTGACCTCCCATATTTTATCTTCCTTGGATCAGCTCTGTGGTGTTAATTATGGGGCAAGTAAGCAGTTACTTCCTAGAGCAAATCAGCAAAAGTCCAGGTTTGCTCTAGAGGTCCCCGAGATCATAGCTCTGTGTTTCTTCAGGTTTCAATTTACCAGGCTCAAAACACTTAAAAGCACAAGGAGGAGAGGCTGGGGAGTGATCAGTTTACAAGTGACCTGGGAGTTCACAGGCTCCATCCCTTGAAATTACAGCCCATATAATAAGCCTTGTGCAGACAAAACTGCAACAAATTAACTCTAGCATCTTTATGGAGCGGCCGGGGGAGAGGGAAAGGAGGGGAGAGGCGGGAAGAAAAACACCTCTTAGCTTTATCAGGACTTCCCATGTTGTCCTTCTCTGACATTTCAAAGTTACACACTTCAGGAGGAAGCTTTGTAAGTGGCATACACATTACTAACCCTTTGAGCAGGCAGGCTGTCCTTGAAAGTGGTGCTACTTGACTTAATGTCTCAGCCCTGGAAACACTTATGTGCATGAGTAACTTTACTCATATGAGTAGTCTCATTAAACTTAATTGCCATTCAGCTGTTAACTTGCAGCTGAGTCTGTACTAGCAGTTGCATTGTAAACCTGTTTTCAGGAACAAAAAACTTGATTCCAGTTGATGTAAACTTATTCATATGTATTGTCATGGCAAGAGTAGGGGAGCCTTTGGTATCACCACAAGGCTGCTAGCAGGCATTCCAGGCATGGATTACAATAATTTTTAATATAATGATGCACCCTGGGCCAAAACGAAAAAAACTGTCAGAACTCAGACCAAGGTCTTCACATGTCCCAGGTGGCCTGAGGTGGGGACTTTGTGAGCCAGTTTCAAAGCAGCAGATTGATGTGATCAGGAAACGTATTTGTGGCAAAATTGGTAACGATGTTTTTTTGGGAGGATTTTTGGGTCATTTATGTTTTTATAGACTCATAGACTCATAGACTTTAAGGTCAGAAGGGACCATTATGATCATCTAGTCTGACCCCCTGCACAGTGCAGGCCACAAAATCTCACCCACCCCTCCTAGAATAATCCTCTCACCTATATCTCAGATATTGAAGCCTTCAAATACTTTGAAGACCCCAAGATGCAGAGAATCCTCCAGCTGTAATCTAGCTGGTTTTGTTCTTTCCTCCTCCAAAGGTGAGTTTTGGAGATGGAAAACTGCTTTGTGAAAATGTCCATACAGGCAGTCCCCGGGTTACGTACAAGATAGGGACTGTAGGTTTGTTCTTCAGTTGAATCTGTATGTAAGTCAGAACTGGCATCCAGATTCAGCCCCTGCTGAAACTGATCAGTTTCAACAGCGGCTGAATCTGGACACCAGTTCCAACTTACATACAGATTCAACTTAAGAATCCCAGGCGTCCCCAAGTCAGCTGCTGCTGAAACTGATCAGCAGCTGATTTCAGGAAGCCCGGGGCAGAGCAACTCTGCCTCGGGCTTCCTGTAGTCAGCCGCTGGTCAGTTTCAGCAGCGGCTAACTTGGGGACGCCTGGGGCAGAGCAGCTCGGGTGCTGCTGGGCTGGTCCAGTAGCACGGCCACTCCTCGGCGCTACTGGATCAACCCAGCAGCACCAGAGATGCTCTGCCCCAGGTGTCCTGATTCAGCCACTGCTGAAACTGATCAGCAGCGGCTGAATCAGGACTCCTGGGGCAGAGCAGCTCGGGTGCTGCTGGGTTGGTCCAGTAGCGCCAAGGAGCGGTGCTGCGGGACCAACCGGCAGCGCCCCACCTGCTCTACCACAGGCCCTGGGCTTTGCTCCACATCTCCCTGGTCTGCTGGGGGGGGGCACTAGCTGCGTCCCCCCCCAGCAGACCAGGGAGACGTGGAGCAAAGCGGCGGAGGACCCGGGCCGGACCACGGTGCTTCCAGATCAGCGCCGCGGTCCAGCCCGGGTCCTCCGCGGCTTTGCTCAACGTCTCCCTGGTCTGCTGGCTCCCCCAGCAGACCAGGGAGACGGGGAGCAGCTTTTCTTGCCCCGGCGGAGGCGGGCGGCGGGACCAGGCGTCCCACCGCTCCAGTCCTCCGGGGCGAGAAAATCCCCGTTCGTAACTGCGGATTCGACATAAGTCGGATCCGTGTAACTTGGGGACTGCCTGTATTTAATTGCAAATGCAAGTGTTTTTATTTCCTTGCATTTGAGGATTTGTAGTTAGTTTTCTGGAAAGAGGTTTGATGAAAAGGATGAAATTCTGCCCTTGATGGCTTGTCAAAAATTTTAGTTTTGGCAACTGTAGGGGATCCCCCCTTTTGCGGAGGGGCTTACGTCCGCCCCCCTCGGTCTTCCGGTTATCAACACCTTGACGCGACCGGTTTCGATTGGTTTGGAGAGGCGGTTGGGGGAAGGGGGTCCGGGCCCGCCCTCTCTCCGGACCCCAGCCCAGGGCCCTAAGGTCGGGGAAAATGCTCCCCCACCTAGCAGGGGGGGTCGAGACCCCTAAGCTCCCCTGCCCTCAGGGTCCGCGTCCCCGCCCTGGGCTGCTTCTTCCCCCCAGGTCCCACAGGCTCACCTGGGCCCTGCCTCTGGGCCTGCCCAGGGCCTCCAATAATACTGACCGCTCGCCGGCTCGCGGGGGGGATGCGTCTCCTCCGCGTTCCCCCCTTTGGCTGGTCCCCTCCGGCCTTTTGAGCTGCCCGCCGGTCGCAGGCAGATCACGTCACCCCCCCCGGCAGCCTCCGGCCCCTCCCAGGGCCGTCCTCCCTGTGACGTCTCTATCACGTCTGCTCGGCCCCGCCCCCTCCCTGCGCTGCCGGCCGACCCCGGCTCGTCACCCGGCCGGTGTGCCAGCCCCCCCATTCGGGGAGGACGGGCGGGGATCCGCTCCCCTACGGGGGGTGAGTCCTTCCCCCGTGGTCGCGGCGTCCCGGCGGTTTCCGGGAGGGGCGGGGCTACCCCGCCACACACCTTCCCCCTTAAGTCTGGTGCCACACTCGCAGTTCTGGTCTCTGTGTTTTCCGCTGACCGGGATAGCCAGTCCGCGTTCCCGTTGGCGGACCCCGGGCGGTGCACGACTCGGAATTTGTATGGCTGTAAGCTGAGGTACCATCTCAAGATCCGTGGGTTAGTGTCCTTCATCTGCTGCATCCATTGCAGCGGGGCGTGGTCCGTCACCACGGTAAATTCATCGCCTAAAAGAAAGTATCTTAGTGAATCGACAGCCCACTTGAGGGCCAATGCCTCCTTTTCAATTGTCGCATATCCCTTCTCCCGAGGGAACAGTTTACGACTCAGATAGAGGATGGGGTGCTCCTGTCCCTCCTCCTCTTGTGTCAGTACCGCCCCTAACCCCACTTCTGACGCGTCGGTCTGCAAGGTAAAAGGTTTGTTAAAGTCGGGCTGGGCCAGCACCGGGGCCCGGACCAACCGGTCTTTCAGCTCCTGAAACGCGTCGTCGCACGCCGCGGTCCACCTCACCCTCTCGGGTTGTCCTTTCCTTGTGAGGTCTGTCAGTGGCGCGGCTACGGAGGAAAAATTCGGGATGAACCGTCTATAATAGCCCGCCAATCCCAGGAACTGCCGTACTTTCCTCTTTGTCGTCGGGGTGGGGTGTTCCCGTACCGCCTGGACCTTATCTACTAGGGGCTTCAGCTTCCCTCTCCCCACCGTGTACCCCAGATACGAAACTTCGGCCCTCCCAAATTGACATTTCTTTGGGTTGGCCGTGAGTCCCGCTTCCCTCAGTGCCCTTAATACACTCGTAATGTGCTCTAAGTGCTTCTCCCAGGACTCACTGAATATCACAATATCATCAATATAAGCCGCTGCGTAGTCCTGATGGTCCCTTAAGACCTGGTTCATGAGTCTCTGAAAGGTCGCAGCGGCCCCGTGCAGTCCGAACGGCATGTTTTTGAATTGGTACAACCCAAAGGGGGTGGCGAACGCCGTTTTCGCCTGGGCTTCGGGGGAGAGGGGGATCTGCCAATACCCTTTCGTTAAATCGAGGGTCGACAAATAGGCGGCCCTCCCCAGACGTCCCAGTAACTCATCTATCCGCGGCATGGGGTATGCATCAAATCGCGAGATCGCGTTGACCTTACGGAAGTCAATGCAGAACCTCGTTGATCCATCTGTTTTGGGCACCAAAACAATGGGACTTCACCATTCGCTACGAGATTCCTGTATGACCCCCCACTCCAACATGGCTTGGAGTTCTTCCTTCACCGTGCCCCACAACTTCCGGGGAAGGGGGCGCATATTATCTCTTACCACTCTGCCGGGTTCAGTCTCGATCTTGTGTTGTACTAACGAGGTCTGTCCGGGTCGGCTGGTTAGTACCGTCCTGAATAGGTCGAGAAGGTGGTGCAGCTGTTCTCGCTTTGGGCCCGGGAGCTCTTCTCCGACCCGTATGCCCTCGATCCTCACCTCCGGCTCCCCCCACGGGCCCAGCTCAATGTCGGTGTCCCGAGGGTCAATCAGGAGGGCCTCCCGTGGATGCCACTTCTTTAAGAGGTTGACATGGTAAATTTGGGTTGCCCGGCGGTTCCCGTCTACCCGGACCTCATAGTCGACCGGGCCGAGTTTCCTGATTACCCGGAAGGGTCCCTGCCAGTGGGCCAGGAGCTTGGACTCCCCGCTAGGCAGCAACAGCAGAACCTGCTCGCCTGGTTCGAACTCCCTCACCTGCGCCTTTCGATCATAGTAGGCCTTCTGCCCTTCTTGCGCCTTCTCTAGGTTCGCTCGGGCCCGGCCCGCTAGGTCGTGGAGGGTCCCCCTCAGTTTCTGTACGTACTGGGCGGCCCCCAAGGCAGGAGATACTGACGTTTCCCATCCCTCCTTTACAAGGTCCAGGATCCCCCGCGGTCGCCGCCCGTATAATAGCTCGAAGGGGGAGTACCCGAGCGATGCCTGCGGTACCTCCCTGACGGCGAACATCAGTGCAGGCAGCAGCTTATCCCATTCCCGGGGTTCATCTTGTGCGAACTTCCGCAGCATCCCCTTCAATGTGCGGTTGAATCGCTCCACCAGTCCATCGGTTTGGGGGTGATATACCGACGTCCGGAGCTTCCTGATCTGCAAGACCTTACACAGTTCCGTCATAACCTTCGACGTTAAATTCGTCCCCTGGTCTGTCAGTAACTCCCGGGGCAGCCCGACCCACGAGAATAGCTTAACTAACGCTTCCGCTATGGCGGGGGCGGTGGATCTTTTCAGTGGCACTGCCTCTGGGCACCGGGTGGCGTAGTCTACGATGACCAGGATGTAATTATGTCCACGCCCAGATTTCTCGAGCGGTCCTACCAGATCTAATGCTACCCTCTCAAAGGGGGTCCCTACCACCGGCAGGGGCACCAGGGGAGCCGGCGGGACCCGGCCCCCGGCCGTTCTTTGGCACTGGGGGCAGGAGTTACAGAAATTCTTGACCTCCTGGTACACCCCCGGCCAATAGAACCTCTGGAGTATCTTCTGTTGGGTTTTTTCCCTGCCCAGGTGCCCGGCCCACGGGTGTTCGTGGGCCAATTCCAGGACCTTCCACCGGTACGGTCTTGGGACTAACAGCTGCCACCTTTCTTCCCCAGGGAGTTCCCCCGCAGACACCCGGTACAGGCGGTCCTCTTTTACCTCAAATCGCGGCCCGTCCGGCTGATTGGGCGGGTCCCCCTCCTGTGTCTCGCTTGTAGTGCGCACCTGCTCCCAGGCCGCCCGTAGGGTGGGGTCCTCGCGTTGTTGAGTGAGGAAGTCCCCTTCTTCTATGTCAAGACGGACGGTGGGCGGTGTCCCGGCGTCCGGGCCCCTTGCTGACTCGGCCCCCCCCCTCCTCTTGCTCTCCTTGGGCTACCAAGGTCCCCTGCCCAGTTTCTGGCTCCCTTTTAGGATGTCTTCCGCTATCCCACTGTCCTAGGAGTCGCTTCAGGCCGGGCCAATCCCGCCCCAGCAGGAGGGGGTATGCTAACTTAGGGCCGACGGCGACTACACAGTCTCCTTCCAACTCCCCGTCCCCTATCCGTACCCGGGTCATAGGGTAGTAGTGAATGTCTCCGTGGACGCACCGGAGGGCTATGGGGGCACCCCGGGCCCGCCCGGGAAGTATCACGTCCCTTCGGACAATGGTTTGCCCGCATCCCGAGTCGAGGATAGCCTCCACCGGGTTCCCATTAACCCACAGTCGTTTAATTACCTGAGCTGCGCCGGCCGCCTTCCTGTCCGAGCTCCCAGCCCGCCTCTGTCCGAAGGTGCAGTCCATCAGGGTGCAGTCCCGCTTGTAGTGGCCCTCCTGGCCGCACTGATAGCAGACCACCTTCGGGGCTCCCTCGGGTGGCGGGGTGCCCGGCCTCGTTTCGGTCGCCCGGTCTCCCCTGGCCTCACCGATCGGCCGGTTCCACCGAGGTGCCAACCTCCTCGTCGGGAGGGGGCCCAAGGAATTCCCGGCGCTTTCCCCAGCCCGCTGGGCTCCCGTGGGCTTACCCGTCCCAGCCTCGCTCCTTTGGGGTTCTCTCGGTGCCCCAGCGGCTCCTTTCCCCTCAGGCCCTTCTGCGGCTAGGTAGTGTTCCATGAGGGTCACCACTTCATCCAAGGTCTCCGGAAGGTGCCGCCGGACCCACCGCTGCCCTTCCGCGGGGAGGATGCTGACGTATTGTTCAAGTATCACGAGATCCGCCACCTGAGCCCCCGTCTTAGTTTCTGGTTCAAGCCATCTCATCCCCGCTTCCTTAACTCGTTGCGCCACCGCCCGTGGTCGCTCGCGGGAGTCGTACCTGGCCTCTCTAAACCGCCGGCGGTGAGTCTCGGGGGTCACCCCTAATTGGTCCAAAATAGCCTCTTTAACTTTATAATAACATAAGGCATCACTGGCGGACATCCCTCGGTATGCTAGCTGGGCCGGCCCCGACAGGTAAGGTGCGAGGAGGGTGGCCCAATGCTCGGGTGGCCACTTCGCGGTGGCGGCCACCCTCTCGAACGTAACCAGAAATGCCTCGGGGTCATCTTCCGGCCCTAGTTTCGTTAGCCGTATGGGCAATTGGGTGCCAACCCCCTCTCCTCCTCCAGACCCCGCTACCGCCCCCGGTACCGTCACGGGTGCGCCTCGCGCCATCTGCTCCTGGCGCTCCTGGAGCTGGTTGAGGAGCTGTTGCAGCGCCTGCATCTGTTGCTGCTGTTGTACCTTCTGGGTCTCTGTCCACCATTCCAGAATTTTATTGGCTTCCATTGTCTCCTGGCAATCAATACTTTGTTAATCCTTTCCCTTATCCGAACCCCCGTTTTGGGGTCCACTATACCCACATTCTCCACCACCTGTAGGGGATCCCCCCTTTTGCGGAGGGGCTTACGTCCGCCCCCCTCGGTCTTCCGGTTATCAACACCTTGACGCGACCGGTTTCGATTGGTTTGGAGAGGCGGTTGGGGGAAGGGGGTCCGGGCCCGCCCTCTCTCCGGTCCCCAGCCCAGGGCCCTAAGGTCGGGGAAAATGCTCCCCCACCTAGCAGGGGGGGTCGAGACCCCTAAACTCCCCTGCCCTCAGGGTCCGCGTCCCCGCCCTGGGCTGCTTCTTCCCCCCAGGTCCCACAGGCTCACCTGGGCCCTGTCTCTGGGCCTGCCCAGGGCCTCCAATAATACTGACCGCTCGCCGGCTCGCGGGGGGGATGCGTCTCCTCCGCGTTCCCCCCTTTGGCTGGTCCCCTCCGGCCTTTTGAGCTGCCCGCCGGTCGCAGGCAGATCACGTCACCCCCCCCCCGGCAGCCTCCGGCCCCTCCCTGGGCCGTCCTCCCTGTGACGTCTCTATCACGTCTGCTCGGCCCCGCCCCCTCCCTGCGCTGCCGGCCGACCCCGGCTCGTCACCCGGCCGGTGTGCCGGCCCCCCCATTCGGGGAGGACGGGCGGGGATCCGCTCCCCTACGGGGGGTGAGTCCTTCCCCCGTGGTCGCGGCGTCCCGGCGGTTTCCGGGAGGGGCGGGGCTACCCCGCCACAGCAACTTATGTAGAGAATAGTGGGCTAAGAATTAGGCTTACAGTAATGAAAGTATCTTTTACCACAAGTTCAAATCCTAGCAGAGTCAATTCAATTGTATGTAAAAGATAAATTCAGCAGTGTGTATGTCCTGCAGAAGAATTTTCTGCTTTGAGTAGACATGAAAGAACCCAAAGCTTTCTTTTTCTTTTCAAAAGTGGTTTGCTCCTCTGTCTTTAGGCAACATACTCCTTCATCTGTCAGGGGGACCTCCTTGGCAGGTTGCCAAATGGTAACTTCTGTGCACCTGTAAAATGACATATAAAGATATTTAAGCTAGTGCAGTGGGGACAGATACTTCCTGGGCCTTAGGTGAGTGTGTGGTAGGGAAAAGTAAGGAGCTGCTCTCTATATAGGGTACATCTACACTGCGGGCTAAAGTCGAGTGAAGATACCAACTTCAGCGCCATTAATTGCATAGCTGAAGCTGACGTACCTTAACTCAGCTTTTGGCGCTGTCTACACAGCAAGAAGTCGAAGGAAGAGCACTCTTCTTTTGACTTCCCTTACTCCTCATGAATGAGGGTTACAGGAGTCTGAATAAGAAGCTTCTTCTTTCAAAATTATTTTGAAATAATGGGCTTGCTGTGTACATACACACTGTTATTTTGAAATAACATGGGTTATTTTGAAATAAGTGTGCAGTGTAGACATAACCTACTTGTGCAATTTGGATAAGGGCCATTCAGGGGAGTGCAAGAACTGCCCCATCCCTGTTTCCCAAGGATTCCCAAAGTGGATGGGGCTATACAGGGGAGGAGGAAGGGCGTGACTCTCCACTCAGTGCTCTAACCAGCTGAAAAGGCTGGTTGTACTGTACAAGGTTTAGTAAATTGAACCCCACAGAGAGGTGTAGCATACAGCACTCATATACGTGCAAACTCCAGGAGGGGTGCTACCGATAGCATTCTGCTGCTCCCTGCTGGAGCAGTGCTACTTCATATAGCCCTTTAATATGGGCTGTCCTCACTACTGCAACCTTTTTCTGTCTGGCCTAAACTACTAAGAACTTGCCCTCCTCAAGCCCATTCACAATGGTGCTGCCACAATCATCTTCATCCCTGCAAACATGTTACCCTCCCAACCCCACATGCACACTTTGAATCCCTGTACTGTCTGTTCCTTCTCCACTGCATCAGACACAGGTTTCTTGCTTTTACCTTTAAGACCATAATTTAGTTCCTGCCTGCTTATTTGCCTTTACCTCATTGATATACACAGTGCAGTCAATGGATGTTTTTGTCTCCTCTTCCATAGCCAGTATCTTATTCCATCACTTCTCTTGGGCCATTATCAAGCAGTAACAGAAATTTGAGGCCTTCCAGGTTAGTCTCCCAGTGGAGGAGAAATCTGGTGTGGGGTCTGGATGTATTTGAACTGTTACCTGTTACTTATACACCTACATCAACCATGACACAGAATTGGTCAAACAGCTTACAGGGAAATCCCTCATTTCTAGAAACTCATCTCCACTCCAGTGCCCAGCTCCCAGGGAGCATCTTGGCCTCAATAAATTATTCTAATCAAAATCAAGGTAAATAGTAAATTCTCCTGCAGCTCGCACATCTCCCTCTCAAAAGTGCATTGCTTTGGCATGGAACCTTGCATAACAAAAACTAACAACAGTACAGGATGTCTTCACAAGGCTGAACATTTGCTTGTGTGCTAAGCAAAAAAGTTTGAACTTGAAGTTTGAACACTTATATAACAGTGTAACTTTGGTACCACCTATCATAGCAAAGGGTTCATCCATTCAAAGGGTTTGTCTACGCTATAGAGGAAGATCAAACCTGCTGCTATCAATCTTCCAGGGTTTGAATTAGCAGTCTAGTTAAGACAGCTAATTCAAAATGAAAGGGGGAATCCAGTTGATGTTGGTAACCCTGCTTTCATGAGGAGTAAGGGAAGTCGAAGGAAGAGTGTTCTTCCTTCAACTTCCTGCAGGGTAGACAGAGCCAAAAGTTGAGTTAAGGTATTTCGATTCAGCTATGCAATTAACATAGCTGAAGTTGTGTATCTTAATGTGACTTTTTCCCGCAATGTAGACATATCCATAGTATCCTTACGGGAAATGAATACCCATTTCAACTATAAATCCATGTTAAGTTGGGTTCAGAAAATTTTTTGTCTTCAAATTTCAGTATCTTCAAAAAAGATCATCACTATATTTATTTATGCAATGACATTTGTCTTTTATTCATTTCCAGGTTCAGCTATCTTTGTCAGTAGTGCAATAGTGACGTTCTTTGTTATGTGCATTTACACATATGTAAAATATTCTCTTTATATTAATGCAACTACAGCTTTCACTTCTTTTCAGAAGCCTACTACAAATCTCATTTTACTGCAGAACAAAAGTTCTCAGATACCAGTTCTTCATCTTGACTGGCACATATTTTAAATGGAAGAAGTTTCAAAGTGGCTGTTAGAAACTTGTTAAAGAAAATATTATTGATGTATAATATATATTTAGAACACAGAATATGGAAAATGAGATTGGAGGCAGAAAAGAACATTTTAATTGCTTTGTAAACTAGATTGTATGGCAAATTTTAAACAATGATAATGAAGCCCAGAATTCAGATGTTCTGAATTTGGCACTCAGTTAAACACAGTACAGTCTGACACAGCAGTTAAAAATACCTAACCACACAAGTTCCCCATTTTCATTCTTTTATTCACTCTATGTTTTCAATTTGTAATGACAATTTTGCATCAGATCAATGAACCAGAAGGATCTTCGTACTTTTGCCGAATGAGCTTAAATGTCTAGATTTGTGCGTCCCATGAATGGAAAATGACGAATAAAAATCTTCAAAAGATTTCTATTTGCCAAGTTTAACACAATTTTGACATATCTTGACAAATATGTGTATGGTGTGACTATATCATGGTTAGTTCTCGTCTGATCAATTATTCTTTCTGCGCTTTGTCTAATTTCTAATATTTGGCTTCAATTAATATTCAAAAGCTTCTTTCTTTTCTAGCAGTTGATGACAGACTAGAGTTAAATCATTACACACTGCATGCACTCTATTCAACATTGTCTACAGAAGAGGAACTGGAAGGCCACACCTGTCATATCAGGAAAGAATCTCATAAAACTGCCAGTAAAACCGTGTAGCTGAATGCACATCTGTTAATAAATTCCTTTCATCATATCCTAATTAAATGGCAATTGTAGTTTATGACCCTGCTAATGAAGGATTTGAGATGTCTGCTCATGAATGTGATTTTATCAACAACAATACTAATGCAAATGACCAGCTTTTATTTACACTTTTGCTCTAGAGAAATTTGTGTGATGAAAAAGCAGAGGAGCAAGAAAAGAAAGTAAAACAAAATATTGATTTTATTTTATTTTCTTAATTTATCAGTAGGGCTGCCTTGTTTTTCCCATCAGCAAAGCATTTGTGATCTCACCCTCATTCCTGCCACTGTGCTTCTTTGCAAATAAGTATTTGGTAAATGTTATAGATGGATAGTTTTCAGCCTATCAACAGTTGTTATTCATAGCATGTGAGTAATAGTGCAAATCACATGTTCTTGTTTCTGCTATGTGTTTGGATAACTGGACCTTTTTAAAAGGGGAATAACAAACTATGGTACCCTTTAGTTTGTGCATTAATATGTCCCTTGGGCATGCAAATATGGATTAGAATATGAAGCACAGACATTCCTCTAAAATGTATGTAAACATGAATATCTACTAACAATGAATAAAATGGGGGATGAAAACAACTGACTTTAATAGATATTAGGTATCTGAATAGCTCTAACCCAGGATGAACTCTTTTTTGGTTGTATTTATGTACATTCCAGACCAGAATGTTGTCCTCTGCATAATCCAGGAGTGTGTTTGAGTTTTGGTTTAATTTGTCACATAGCAGAATGACAAATCATTTATATCTAGATAAGCGGCGAAGAGTCCTGTGGCACCTTATAGACGAATTGAAGTGTTGGAGCATAAGCTTTTGTGGGCAAAGACCCACTTCATCAGATGCATGTAGTGGAAATTTCCAGAGGCAGGTATAAATATGCAGGCCAGAATCAGGCTGGAGATGACGAGGTGGATCCAATCAAGGAGGATGAGGCCCATTTCTAGTAGCTGATCTGGAGGGCCCTTTTGCGCAAAAGTTTTGCACAAAAGGACTTTGGCCCTAACGGGAGCAGCGTAGTATTTCTGCAAGAACACTGACAATCTTACATGAGATCGTCAGTGCTTTTGCGGAAATTCAAGTGGCCAGTGTAGACAGCTGGCAATTTTTTCCAGAAAAGCGGCTGATTTTCTGGAAAAACTGGCCAGTCTAGACACAGCCTTTGCGTAGTACAAATTGCATAGCTTATTCCGACAGAAGAGTGCTGTCTAGAGGCACTTCAGTCTTCTATTTTGTCTCTTCTTGTACAGCATCTTCGTTGCTTTGCATGGGAATTATAGTATGTTGTAATTCTTAATTTAATGAAAGCTCCATCTTTAACCTCTTTCAACATTGCCAAAGCTGTCCTAAAAAGGCTGATGATTTTGAAGCCAGGTTTGTACTTAAAGAGTTCATAAAATGGAAGCTACCAAATCACCATACCTGAGCACAGTATAGTGCTCTATGAAGCCAAATCCCATCACTCTGTTCCCCATAGTAAGTATATCACCTGAGCACCAAATTTCTATTTTCTTGACTTGTGAATTGCACCAGAAAAGTATACAGAAAATCCCAATTTCTCCTTTCTTAACTTGTGGTGGGCATCAAAAAGGCATACCAGAAGATGCTTTTCAATAAACCCATCCTTTTCCCAAGTTTTTGTAGTTGCCCTTGTAACTCTCTGATCTCCCCTTCCCTCATCGTGCTGGTTTCCATGTGTTCTACAATAAGTGGAAATTCCCCAGCATCTTCAGGATATCCTTTGCCCTTTTAGTCACATCAAGCTTTTGAAATGTCACACAAATGAAGGTTGCGTGGATGAATCAGCTCTGACTATGTATGCATTCAATTCTGTCTTTTTATTTTGTTCTTTAGTTTTGTGTTCCACGGTCAACAGCAGGAAGTTTCACTCACCTTCATCACTGTTTTCACATTTCTAAGTTATGGCTATACAGTACGGCTGTTGTCCAATGTGGATCTAGCTGTAAAGAATGTACAAAGGAAGGAAAGAAGAACAAAGTCAAGACAGTGACAGTATCATATCACTTCCTTTCTAATTGCAAAACATGATTGTGACATTTCCATGTTCTACATGAAGAAAAAATACAGTTTGCTTAATAAAGTGTATTTGCATAGTGACCAGAATAAGTTCTGTAGGTTTTATAGGCACTAAACTCTCAAGATAATTTTTTTTTGTATAGTTGAGTTTAGGTATAAATTTGTGCTTCAGTTCAGCTCGTGTTAATTGCCTTTCCAAAGGAAACACCATAGACGAGGACTAAAAAAGGTAAACACTTGAGTATGGTGTCTAATAAAACTTGTAAGGTGAGGATTTTGAAACATAAAAATAAAATAAAAATCCTTTACTGATAACTGTGCTGTGAGAGTGGAAGCAGGCCAGATTTATGGAGCACTCTGGCATTATGCATTTATCCACTGTATCTGAAGTAGGTTGGCCCCCCCATAGGGTACGTCTTAAACAGCAGAGTATTTTGGAATAATGGATGTTATTCTGAAATAATGTTATGCACTGTCTACACAAGAAGCCTGTTATTTCTAAATACATTTGAAATAACAGCCTTCTTACTCTGACTTCCTGTAAACCTCATTGTACAAGAATTAAGGAAATCAGAGGAATTAAAGGTCAGTTTTGCATAGCTCAAATTGTGTAGCTTACTTTGAGGTATGCACTATCTTGTAGATGTAGCCATAATGAAGGAGCTGTATAATTTCCTTTTAGTATAGTTGCTTGCTTTAAAGGTAGATATATGTGTATATGTGTCTGTGATTGGGGTGTATACCCACACCAGCATTGATAGGCTTACTGAAGGCATGAAAGGCCATGTAGTTTACTTGATTTCACCAATAAGTGGAAGGTTCAAGGTTAATGGGAAGTCACTAAATCAGCACAATGAAGCCAGGCAACTGAAAACAAAAGTGGAGCTGAACTGGGAGCAAGCTGAGGGAGGGTATGTCTACACTACAAAGTTAGTTCGAACTAACATCTGTTAGTTCAAACTAACTTTCATAGGTGCTACACTAGCGCTCCGTTAGTTTGAATTTAATTTGAACTAATGGAGCGCTTAGTTCGAACTAGGTAAACCTCATTCCACGAGGATTAAGCCTAGTTCAAATTTACTAGTTCGAATTAAGGGCTGTGTAGCCCCTTAATTCGAACTAGTGGGAGGCTAGCCCTCCCCAGCTTTCCCTGGTGGCCACTCTGGCCAACACCAGGAAAACTCTACTGCCCCCCTCCACACCCCGGAGCCCTTAAAGGGGCACGGGCTGGCTACGGTGCCCGTGCCAGGTACAAGCCTGCCAGAACCCAGCCAGCAGACCCTGCACCTGGCACGGATCGAGCCACCCACCCGATGCCCCCCAGCCCTCCCCCTCTTCCCGGGACCAGGCTGGCGGCTCCCGGGAGCTTGCCCGGGACTGCAAGAGGCAGGCACCCGCCTGGGCTAGTGCAGACATCATGGACCTCGTCCACGATCTCCGCACTAGGCACAGGAAAGTGGCCAGCTAGGGCAGGAGAGCTGCCAGCCTGGCCACCCAGGAGCAGGTGTGCATGAAAATCAAGGGGGTCCACTGAGACCCCCGACCCTGAGCCCTGAGCTTACAGTGGCCGTCCTTGGTCAGACCAAAGGTCCATCTAGCCCAGTAGCCTGTCTGCCGACAGCGGCCAACCCTAGGGACCCTGGAGGGGATGGACCGAAGACAGTGACCAAGCCATTTGTCTTGTGCCATCCCTCTCCAGCCTTCCACAAACCTTGGGCAGGGACACCACTTCTACCCCCTGGCTAATACCACTCCATGGACCCAGCCTCCATGACTTGATCTCACTTCCCTTTAAACTCTTTTCTAGTTGTAGCCTTCACAGCCTCCTGCAGCAAGGAGTTCCACAGGTTGACTCTTTGCTTTGTGAAGAACAACTTTCTGTTACTAGTTTGAAGCCTGCTACCCATTCATTTCCTTTGGTGTCCTCTAGTCCTTCTTTATGGGAACTAATGAAGAACTTTTCTGTATGCACCCTCTCCACCCAACTCCTGCTTTTAGAGACCTCTATCCTGTCTCCCCTCCGTCTCCTCTTTTCTAAGCTGAAAAGTCCCAGTCTCTTTAGCCTCTCTTCATATGGGACCTGTTCCCAACCTCTGATCATTTTAGTTGCCCTCCCCTCTCCCACCCTCTCTCTTCCCCTCTCCCACCTCCTTTTCCCAGTCCCCCCAGTTTTGTTCAATAAAGACAGATTCCATTTTTTAACACAATTGTCCTTTATTTTGTATATCAAGAAGAGGGGCTAGGGAAGGGTAAGTGGAAGGAGGTGAGGGAGGAATGGGGTACGAGCCCCTGATGGGGAGGACTGGGTTAGCTCTGCGGGCTTCTGGGGGTGGAAGCTCTCCTGCAGCCCCCCAATTGCCCCCTATCACCAGATGGCAGCCTGCGGCAAGTGCAGCCGGGCTGATGGCCGAGTGGCGTGATATTCCCAGTGTGGGTACTCCGGGCACTCCAAGCCAGGACTGCTTTGCAAGCGGGGCACCCCTGAGAACTGTCTGTCCGGGGTGGGGGTCGGGACCCTTTAAGGGCAGCCCTCGGCTAGCCTGAGACAGCATCTCCACGCTCTAAGTGCTCCTCTGATGCCCTGTCGGCACTGCTTCCGGCCATCCTTAAGCCCGGTTCAGGGTCCACTTAATGTGGACATGCTAGTTCAAATTAGCAATATGCTAATTCGAACTAGTTTTTAGTTCTAGATGCGTTAGTTCGAATTAGCTTAGTTCGAATTAACTAATTCGAACTAAGTTAGTTCGAATTAGCGCTGTAGTATAGACGTACCCGGAGAGAAGAGAGGATGTGCTGTTACTTGGCTTTAGTCAGGCTGGGCTGGGCTGGAGGAAAGCCGGCAGGGGACCTGAGCATCTCTGGCTGAGCGACACTTAGGATGGAAATGGAAGATATTATGAACAATACTGAAAATGAGAAAGGAGATAACAGAGAGGTTAGGAGAAGGGGGAAGAGTGAACATGCCTGACCTAGAAGAAGAAATAGCGGACAGAGAGATAGGAAAGAGTAAAATAAATCTCTATTCAAGGATTCGTAGTTAGGGAATACAAACCCTCACTTGCAGTAAAGTTGATTAAAAAGTGCGAAAGACATAAAAAGAGTTAGAAAGCTACAAGGTAGAGCTCTACTAGTTCAATGTAAAAGCAAGTAACAAGTGAGTAAAATATCAATGATTAAAATGCTAGGAAAATATAAGAGAAGGTGCCAACTACCCAAGTCTCTGAGGGAGACAAGGGGTATGTCTACACTACCCTCCTAATTCGAAATAGGAGGGTAATGTAGTCATACTGCAATTGCAAATGAAGCCCGGGATTTGAATTTCCCGGGCTTCATTTGCATAAAGCTGGCCGGCGCCATTTTTAACTGCCGGCAGTTCGAGCCCCGTGCCGCGCGGCTACACGCGGCACGGAGTAGCTAGTTCGGATTAGGCTTCCTAATCCGAACTAGCTGTACTCCTCGTGGAATGAGGAGTACAGCTAGTTCGGATTAGGAAGCCTAATCCGAACTAGCTACTCCGTGCCGCGTGTAGTCGCGCGGCACGGGGTTCGAACTGCCGGCATTTAAAAATGGCGCCGGCCGGCTTTATGCAAATGAAGCCCGGGAAATTCAAATCCCGGGCTTCATTTGCAATTGCAGTATGACTACATTACCCTCCTATTTCGAATTAGGAGGGTAGTGTAGACATACCCGTAGACATACCCAAGAAGAGCTGTGTATGGGGTGCCTGTTGAAATGACTGAAAACAAAGTAAAGCAAGGCATAGGGGATAAAGAGGTACTATATAGTAAGTGGCTAATTAGCACGGGAAGAAGGGAAAGAAAGAGCTTAATAGCTGTGCTAATAAAGAGAAACCCTTCCATATACTGTCGCTATTGTTTACCACATTTTTTGGACAAAACCATATATTCCACCCCCATTGAAGTGCTGTACTTGCCAAAGATTTGGACATGTGAATTAAATGTAGCAAATGTGGGGAGAGTAATCCTCTGGTAGTGTAGATGGAACAAAATTTAAATGTAGCAACTACAGAAAATACAATGAAGCATACGGAGGTTGTGTAGCAGCAAATCAAGCAAGAGAGAGACACACACACACACATACACACACAAAGCTACAAATAGCATCTTATATATAGAAGCTACTAGGAGTTTGTCTAGACTACAGGGTTTTTTCGAAAAAAGTGGCCTTTTTTTGAAAAAACTTCCCTGTTGAATCTTTCGACAGTAAATCGAAAGAACGCGGAAGTTTTTTCGACTACGGAAAACCTTGTTTTATGAGGAATAACGCCTTTTTTCAAAGGTGCTCTTTCGAAAAAAGGTGCTATGTAATGCAAACTGTGCTTTTTTGAAAGAGAGCATCCAGACTTCCTGGGTGCTCTCTTTTGAAAAAGCGGCTTGCTTTTTTGAAAGTACTGGTTGTAGCCTCTTTTTGAAAGAGGCTTGCAGTCTAGACATAACCTAGGAGGCATAAAAGGCCAAAAAAGGGAAAGAACAAAGGAAACTTGGTCAAGAGAAAGAGAAGCACACAACAGAATAAATCAAAAGATAAAAGAAATGATACAGGGAAAATAGAAGATATATTTATTAACAAAGAGGGTATGTTTACACAGTGGTGCTCTTTCAAGATAACATTTGTTATCCCTCAATAGTGTTGAGCCCTTCTTAACAGTACGCCCATTATTTTGAAATAAGGAAGACGCCGGAAAAGTGCTCTATTATTTTGAGCTAGGCATGTCTGTGTAGATGTACCCAGAGAGGCTTATTGCTTTTATAACTGAAGCAATAAACTGCACAACACAGACAGGGAAAAATCAGAAAATGAAAACTATAGTTAAAGCATCAAATTACAGATGTGTTAATAACTTATCAGTAGAATGTCTCCCTGCTTTTTTAAATGAAGGAAATATTGAAGGATATATAGAATGATACTAACCACTCACTGATAGTAGTAACCATTTACTGTTGGTAGCACATAGCTCAAAAGATGCTGGACAGGGATTAAAGAGAATATCTTTGACAAGCATATTACTCCTGTTATTATTGGTATATAAGAAAAACGATTAATAGGGATAGAAATGTAGCCGTGTTAGTCTGGTGTAGCTGAAACAAAATACAGGACTATGTAGCACTTTAAAGACTAACAAGATGGATTAATAGGAACACTAGATTTCAAATCTCAGAATATGGAGTCTGTAGGTAAGTGGGTTCTATTAAGAAAAATAGAAAAATTCACTCTCCCTTTCCTACTCCTTTGTCTTGCCTACAGGTGCAAAGTGAATCCTGGAAGAGAAGTACAGCTGGCCATGTAGTAAAAACAGTGCTGAATTAAAGCCTAAATTAACTAAGCTACAGCAATATGAGAGGCCTCTAAAAAAGAAAAAAAACTGACTCCATTTCAAATTTTATCAAAATCAGTTGATAAATAAAGGCCATACAGGGAAAAGAAGATTCTCTGTAAATACAGGGGCCTTTTTTTTTTGTTTAAATATGACAAAAAATATACACCCTGGCTTCACAAATACACTTATCCTACCCTTATCCTTTACTGATTGTTCACTACTGTCAGGTAGGAGATCAAGGCTGAGAAAAAATGATAAGTGCACTTGGAAAATTAGTATTTCTGCGAGCAAGGCTGCTATCAGTCTCCTAAGGGAGCCTTTGTTGGACAGCTGCTGTTGGTAAAATTCTGACTGTGCCTTCATAACTTGTTTAAATAAACAAATTAACCAGCTAACTAACTAACTAATTAATTAAACTCACTGCTCTTAAAACTGGGGAAAATGTGAGGTTGTAGAGTGTTATGAAGCAATCCTGCTAAGGTCATACTCAGCTGAGACTACTCCAAGGAGCGGCATTGTGTATAAAGTCCTCCTTGGGAGGTAATAGTGGGAAGGCCACTATCATTTGTTTACAGTCTAGTATATTCAGTGGTATAGTGCCTCTGCTCCTGTTTTTCTTCATTTTCTTCTTTTGGTCTGTACAGATGTATAATTGTGTATGTCAGTGCACATGCCACTTTCTGTTTCATGTGCTATCTGTGCTTAAATTCTTGAGTGTGACACAATTATCATATGGACTTGGGTTGAGTGGATCCTGAGGAGGATAAATTTGTGTTGGCCTCCCTCTGTTGCTTTTGGGAACTTTCACTGTATTTTTATAGTATGGCAAAAGACTGGTCTCAACAATTCATTGTTTAATGGTAAAAATTAAAACAGAATGAACGTTTTAAAATATATTTTATATATGGGCTGGATAAACTTTGTATTTCCCTTTCAAAATCGTTTAAACATTTTTCATTTATGCAAATGAAAAGAAGAAAAAATTTCCTTACTTGTGGTGTAAAAATATGTATATCCTCTCTTGTTTTCCTGCAAGAACATCAAGATTTCATGGTTGTATATTCAGTGTCCTTTCTGTGAAAAATAATACTTTTTTATTGTATGATGTCCTCTTATATCTGTCATAGCTTTGGGCCATAATAGACAAAGACATAGACATAGAATTGCATGACATAGAATCCATGCCCATAAAAGGAAGAACAGGTAGCTGGAGAAAAGATTTCTTAAGTAAAAGAATTTTGCAGGTCATAGAAGGGAAAGTCTATGCATATATGCAATCACAACTGACACTCCACAAGGCTATCAGCCCTACCTTATTCAATGCAATGATAAATCATGTCCCAAAAAATTGGGTGAAGGAATAGGCATTTCCTTATTTGCAGATGGCTATGCTAGATGGGCTGAAAACAGGAAATAGGCAAGAAGCAAATTACTGAAGCACTTAGGGAAAGCATGGAAATGGGGATATGTGGGGCGTTACATCTTCAATTCTTAATACACAAGGAATGATATTCACTAAAAGTGAAATTTAAAAGAGATTGTAAACTGTTTATGGACAGCAACTAGCTATGGTTAAAAGCTACCTAATCCTGGATGTGGCATTTGATAGTAAGCTAACATGGAAAGCTCACATTGATTTTATTTTTACATTTATCTACAACATTTTCAATCTATAGTACAGGCAGTCCCCGGGTTACGTACAAGATAGGGACTGTAGGTTTGTTCTTAAGTTGAATCTGTATGTAAGTCAGAACTGGCGTCCAGATTCAGCCGCTGCTGAAACTGACCAGTGGCTGACTACAGGAAGCCCGAGGCAGAGTTGCTCTGCCCCGGGCTTCCTGAAATCAGCCTCTGATCAGTTTCAACAGGCTGAATCTGGACGCCAGTTCCAACTTACATACAGATTCAACTTAAGAACCCCAGGCGTCCCCAAGTCAGCTGCTGCTGAAACTGATCAGCGGCTGATTCCAGGAAGCCCGGGGCAGAGCAACTCTGCCTCGGGCTCCCTGTAGTCAGCACTGGTCAGTTTCAGCAGCGGCTGATTTGGGGACGCCTGGGGCAGAGCAGCTGGGGTGCTGCTGGGTTGCTCCAGTAGTGCCGCTCCTCAGCGCTACTGGACCAATCCACCAGCACCCCAGCTGCTCTGCCCCAGGCGTCCTGATTCAGCCGCTGCTGAAACTGACCAGCAGCGGCTGAATCAGGACGCCTGGGGCAGAGCAGCTGGGGTGCTGCCGGGTTGGTCCAGTAGTGCCCAGAGCGGCGCTGCGGGACCAACCAGCAGTGCCCCAGCTGCTCCACCACAGGCATCCCCCTGGTATGCTGAAGACCAGCAGACCAGGGAGATGGGGAGCAAAGTGGAGCAAAGCCGCGGAGCACGTTGACAGCGGGACAGCCGCGGCGCGTCTGGGCTGTCCGTTGCCCACGTGCTCCACGGCTTTGCTCCGCTTTGCTCCCCGTCTTCCTGGTCTGTTGGTCTCCAGCAGACAAGGGAGATGGGGAGCAAAGCCGCGGAACATGCCGGCAGCGGGACAGCCGCGGCGCGTCTGGGCTGTCCGCTGCCCGCGTGCTCCCCGGCTTTGCTCCCCGGCTTTGCTCCCCATCTCCCTGGTCTTGGGAGACGTGGAGCAAAGCCGCGGAGCACGCGGGCAGCGGACAGCCCAGACGCGCCGTGGCTGTCCCGCTGCCAGCGTCCTCAGAGGCTTTTCTTTCTGTCTCCCTGGTCTGCTGGTCTCCAGCAGACCAGGGAGATGGGCAGCAAACCCCGTTCGTAACTGCGGATCCGACGTAACTCAGGGACTGCCTGTACTTAAAAATGTTTCTGGAACCACCTGGAGTATGGCTAAGACAGCACTGATAATGCTGTATAGAGCAGTAATAAGAGCAGAAACTGAATATGGATGCCAAGCTTTTAGTACAGCATCAAATATGTAGCTAAGGAAACTAGACTCAATCCACACCCAGGCATGATGCCTTTTGCTTTTATCAGAATTCCTTGTGTAATGCCAATAGCTCCTAATGAAATGCTGGTAGCACTCAGAATTAAATTAGTGGACTTAACCTTTTGGGCAAAAGTGATAAGAAACAGGGAAGATGGAAATGCTGAACAAATGTATGAAGAATGCTGGGAATTCAGCAGACAAAATGGCTGGGAAAAAAATCTTAACAGGATTAAAATAGGGACAGAAGAACTGGGAGAAAAGAAAGAGCTAAAAGAATTACTATATTCTGCGAGGGAAAAAGGCATGATAAGCGGAAAATCAATACCCCCCATATAAATGTGGAACTATACAATGCATGTATTAAGCAAATTCACTGGTATGTGATAAATCGGATAAGCATTGTCCAATATTTACAGATGGTCTAAAGATGAGAAAATGGAAACAACAGGCACAGGATTCTGCAGCCTACCATTTGAGATAAAGAAATCCATTAGACTAGCTACAAAAATGGATATTCTGATGGCTGAATTCAGAAACATGCCAGCAGTGAACTGGATACTGGATGTGTGATCTGTCTTAATTGTCATCTTCTGAGATTCATTGTCAGGACTACTGGCAATACAACTGGAATTCAGATAGCAGAAATGATGTAATTAAAGAAAGACTGTTACTAGCAACAGAACTGGCACAGAGGGAAGTAAACATTAAAATAGTAAGGATCCCAGTGCATGGTTGATAGCAGCAAAAATGTTGTAAAAAGTGTGTGTGTGTGGGAAACAGAGATTCTTCTACGTAAACTGGAGTTTAAAAACCTAAAATGAACTAAGACAAGTGGCAGGAAAGGTGGAACAAAGGATAGAAAACTTCATGAAGTATTTCCTGAGGAAAAAAATGCTAACATTCTGCTAGAACCTGAGAGAAAGAGTGAGGTAGCTCTACTCCAAATACATACTGGGCAGTGTGTCCTAAACAGTTACTTGGCCCTAATTAATAATCACAAAAATGGATTGTGTGAGACATGCAAGGTCAAATGGTTGATCACATTCTGTGAGAAAGTAGAGTGTAACATTGAAGGGGGATTTGTATGATAAACTCAGGTACCTAAAATGACAATGTTTACACTAAAATATCTGTTAGGAACATCAGGAAAATGAGGAACCATTAAAAAAACAATAATACGAGTTTAAAAAATATTGGGAAAAGAGCAAAAACTGTATCTGTATATCATAAATTCCAGAATCTATCTGATACAAGGTAACTAGTACTATTCGACTTATTCATAAATGACTCCGAAAAAAGAGTTACCCCAGGGAGGTGGCAATATTTCCAGATGATACTAAACTGCTCAAGATGGTTAAGTCCAAAGCAGACTGAAAAGAGTTACAAAAATGATCTCACAAAACTGAGTGACTTGCAACAAAATGGCAGATGAAACTCTGTATTGGTAAATGCAAAGTAATGCACACTGGAAAACAATCCCATCTACAGTTTGGACCTCCCTGGTCCGGCACCCTCAGGAGCTGAGTAGTCGCAAAGGAGGGATTTTGCCGGAGCAGGGGAGGTCATTTCTGCCCCCCTGCCACCAGTCCTTCCCCAGACTGGCTCTGCTCCTGGTCTGGCCTGGCTCCCCATGTGTGATCAGTCCTGCTGCCCTGCCACAGCAGCCCACAGTCCCACCACTGGGGCTCTCAGCTTTGCCATGACAAACCACTGCCCCTCTGCTAAGACTCGCCCTTTCCCCCACAGCAGCTTGCTGCTCAGCTGCTGGGGTTCCCAATGCTGCCAACCACTGCCCTGCTGTAGGGATGACTGAAGGGGGATATGACAGCGGTCTATAAAATCATGACTGGTGTGAAGAATATAAACCAGGAAGTGTTTTAAATTGGAAGTAAAACAGTAGGCAAGAGAACAGAGAGGGATGCTAGGGAGACAGCAACAAGGAAGGGGACTAAGCAGATCTTTATTTGCTCCTTTTCATTACATGAGAACTAGGAGTCACCAAAAGAAAACTAATGGGCAGCAGGTTTAAAACAAATGAAAGGAAGTATTTCTTCACATAATGGCATAGTCAGCCTGTGGAAGTCTTTGCCAGAGGGATGTCATGAAGGTCAAGATTGGACCAGGGTTCCAAAATGAACTAGATAAATTCATGGAGGATAAGTCTATCAGTGGCCATTAGCCACAATGGGCAGAGATGGTGTCCCTAGCCTCTGTGTGCCAGAAGCTGGGAATGGCAACAGAGGAGGGATCACATGATAATTCCGGGTACGTCTACACTACAACGTTAATTCGAACTAACTTAGTTCGAATTAGTTAATTCGAACTAAGCTAATTCGTACTAACGGATCCACACTAAAGAACTAGTTCGAATTAGTGTTTTGCTAATTCAAACTAGCATGTCCACATTAAGTGGACCCTGAACCAGGCTTAAGGATGGCCGGAAGCAGTGCTGGCAGGGCATCAGAGGAGGACTTAGAGCGTGGAGATGCTGTCTCAGGCTAGCCGAGGGCTGTGCTTAAAGGGTCCCGACCCCCACCCCGGACAGACAGTTCTCAGGGGTGCCCCGCTTGCAAAGCAGTCCTGGCTTGGAGTGCCCGGAGTGCCCACACTGGGCACATCACAGCACTCGGCCATCAGCCCTGCTGCACTTGCCGCAGGCTGCCATCTGGGGAGAGGGGGTAATCGGGGGGCTGCAGGAGAGCTTCCACCCCCAGAAGCCCGCAGAGCCAGCCCAGTCCTCCCCATCGGGGGCACGTACCCCATTCCTCCCTCACCTCCTTCCACTTACCCTTCCCTAGCCCCTCTTCTTGATGTACAAAATAAAGGACAATTGTGTTCACAAATGGAATCTGTCTTTATTGAACAAAACTGGGGGGACTGGGAAAAGGAGGTGGGAGAGGGGAAGAGAAAGGCTGGGAGAGGGGAGGGCAACTAAAATGATCAGGGGTTGGGAACAGGTCCCATATGAAGAGAGGCTAAAGAGACTGGGACTTTTCAGCTTAGAAAAGAGGGGACGGAGGGGGGACAGGATAGAGGTCTCTAAAAGCATGAGTGGGGTGGAGAGGGTGCATACAGAAAAGTTCTTCATTAGTTCCCATAAAGAAGGACTAGAGGACACCAAAGGAAAGGAATGGGTAGCAGGCTTCAAACTAGTAACAGAAAGTTGTTCTTCACAAAGCAAAGAGTCAACCTGTGGAACTCCTTGCTGCAGGAGGCTGTGAAGGCTAGAACTAGAACAGAGTTTAAAGAGAAGTGAAATCAAGTCATGGAGGTTGGGTCCATGGAGTGGTATTAGCCAGGGGGTAGGAGTGGTGTCCCTGCCCAAGGTTTGTGGAAGGCTGGAGAGGGATGGCACGAGACAAATGGCTTGGTCACTGTCTTCGGTCCATCCCTCCAGGGTTCCTAGGGTTGGCCACTGTCGGCAGACAGGCTACTGGGCTAGATGGACCTTTGGTCTGACCCAGGACGGCCATTGTAAGCTCAGGGCTCAGGGTTGGGGGTCTCAGTGGACCACCTTGATTTTCATGCTCACCTGCTCCTGGGTGGCCAGGCTGGCAGCTCTCCTGCCCTAGACGGCCACTTTCCTGTGGCTAGTGTGGAGGTCGTAGACGAGGTCCACGATGTCCGCACTAGCCCAGGCGGGTGCCCGCATCTTGCGGTCCCGGGCAAGCTCCCGGGAGCTGCTAGCCTGGTCCCAGGAAGAGGGGGAGGGCTGGGGGGCATCGGGTGGGTGGCTCGATCCGTGCCAGGTGCAGGGTCTGCTGGCTGGGTGCTGGCAGGCTTGCAACTGGCACGGGCACCGTAGCCAGCCCGTGCCCCTTTAAGGGATCCGGGGCCGGGAGGGGGGCAGACGAGTTTCCCTGGTGTTGGCCAGAGTGGCCACCAGGAAAAGCTGGGGAGGGCTAGCCTCCCACTTGTTCGAATTAAGGGTCTACACACCCCTTAATTCAAACTAGTAAGTTCGAACTAGGCTTAATCCTCGTAAAATGAGGTTTTCCTAGTTCAAACTAAGCGCTCCGTTAGTTCGAATTAAATTCGAACTAGCGGAGCGCTAGTGTAGCACCTATGAAAGTTAGTTCAAACTAACGTCCGTTAGTTCGAACTAACTTTGTAGTGTAGACATACCCTTCCTGTTCTCTAGATTCCCTCTGGAGCACCTGGTGTTGGCCACTGTCAGAAGATAGGATATGGGCGAGATGGACCTTTAATCTGATTCTTTATGGCCATCTTTATGTTTTATAGACTCAGAATGTGATTCTGCTTCATCGTGAAACACAAGGAGAAGAGGAAGAAGAGGGGAGTTGCAGGGGAAGGAGGCTCCAGTCATTTCCTGAGATGAAGGAAGCCTTCAGGAACAAGGAGAATGTCTGGGAGGAGAGTGTAATGGTCCCCCTACCATGCTTTATGAAGCTTGGCTTATGAATATAAATATGTATAACTCAAAGGCGCTTTTAAATACTTCATGTAACCTATCAATTTTAACATTACAAGCTGCTTGATCTGTATATCTTATTTTGGTGCACGTATCATTCTTATGTGCAAAGTTGGAAATATGAAGTATGAGACGGTTTATAGTTTTTAATGTGCTAATGAGAGCCATTACTGGTGACCAGGGAAGCCTTAACATCTTGGTGATCCACTTAATGACTTGTAAACACCCTTTTTTGCCCTATAAGTCCAAAGGTGATTGGACTAGTAAGACATCTGACTATACCATGTAATACTTTGATTCCATTTTGACCCTGTTATTTTTCTATGGAAAGGGGATGTAGGTCAAAAGGATCCTGTCCTGGGGAAAGAAAAAAAACTATCTGAGCAATGGCAAGCTGCCAGTCCTTTTTCCTTAGCCGATGTGACACAGACCTAGGAGGGCTGGGGATCAAAGACAAGATAAATGAGGTTGTCTCTGTCGTAAAGATTATGCCTAGAATAAGAACAGCTCTGCTTGCAATAAGTAACAATCTGCTTGCAATAAGTTTTTTAGTGAATTTCGAACTAGCATTTTCTTTTCATTTTAACATAGTAACTTAATTTGATGTGTCTGTTTTCACTTGCAACCACTGAAATCCTGCTATTTTGCTTAATTAAAACTGTTTTGTTTACTATCAGGCACAAGTGTAAATAACTGTTTTCTGGGGGGATATGACCAGTATGCATATCTCTCTGTCATTGTTAAAGAGGGCAAACATCTTCATGAGCTTTGTTTGTGTAAAACTTTTACTCAGAAAAAAGACAGATTTATTTGGGGTTTTGATCCCCAATGCTGCATGAGCTCCTTTCCAGGTGTAGATATGAAGGGCTATACTAGTAGAGAATGGGAACCCCATCACACCTACATATTTTATGAAGCTGATAGACACAAGCTCTGAAGTTCTTTAATTAGTATTTCCAATTCTGACAAGCCTGGGGACAGCACGGCATGAATTGGCTTGCAAATCTTAGTGACTTTTTTTTCCCACCCCAAACTGATTGCCAACAGTTTTATAGCTGTCTGGGGTTACAAGCTGCCATGGGATGATAGCAACACGCTACTGGTCTCTCGTCTGCGTGCATTGCCACATGGAAAGGTCCGCACACAGGATTGTGTGTGTCTTCATGTGAAGTTCTGGACATCCCACTGCTCATCCCACATTTCCAGTACAATGTTATCATACTGGCATGTTTGTATTCCTGGACAAGAAGGGATAATCTAAAACCAGCACCAGTTCAGTCCACATCTTCATGTCCATACAGTCCCATTCAGTTACTGTGTTACTCCCCTGTAACAGCAAACTCCTGCCTCCATTCTCCTCATCCCGAAATCAGCCTCTTAAGCCCCTTCTAACATCTCCTAGAGCAACTTGTGCAGAGGTATGAAAAAGAAACACTGCCTTCATAAAAAGCAGTAGTTCTTGGCCCTGGTCATGAGGAAAAGCATGATCCAAATACCTTCAACTTGTAAGGGAGCACCACAGTCCTGCTGGAGACAGGAAATGAATGTTATGAGCCTAGACCACTTCTTCCCACAGTCCCTGAATGAGCAGACATGTTGCCGTACAACACTAGCAAATGCAAGCATGGAGTGACACAAGTTGTAGCACTCTGAATCTCAGAATACAAACCCAGAGAGTTGTATTGCATCTCACAGCCACATAACAGGCAAGTACAGATGCAGGGCATGGCAGCTAACATGCGAACATGGACGATTTGGTTATACAGTAATGGGATGAGCTACCAGCATTGACAAGTATGTGATTATTTACCCCCTGGTTTGCACAGAGTGTAGACAAGACCTTAGTGAACTTGATCTCTCTCAAGACAGTACTCTGGCTTCAAAGCATGTAGGAGATACACTTAATTGAAGTAATCAGAACCAAACTGGGATTAACTCAGAGCAAATATATCCCGAGATGGCTGCTATCAGTAAACCTGACTGTAACTTCTTAGTGGGGATCTTGTGGGTAGGATGTTCACTTCTCTTTTCTCTTTGTGTAAATCAAAACTTAGGAATGCATAACAATACAAGAAACAAAGTAAATAATGACTATGTTAATGGAATTGACAAAGGGGAGCTAGGAGTGACTAAGTGGAAATAGAATAAGATTGAATGGTGTTTTAAGTTGAGGGCTCTCTTGTTCTGTTTCCACACTGTTAGTAAAATTCTATGCTGGCATAAATGGGCATAGCTTTGTTGGGCATAGCTCTGCTGGCATAAATGGGCATAGCTCTGTTGATTTCACTGGAATTTCATTCACTTATATGAGCACAGAATTAGGACTTGTATTAGGACAGAGAATTAGCACAGTTTCCATAACAGCGTATTGGGCATTTTATTTAATTACTTGTAAGTGTTCTTAGAAATCACAATGGGGAAAAAAGTAAAAGCTGACCTTAATTTTGTTAAGTTATGAACCATTCTCACACAACCAACAATGTCTTGCATACAGGAATTGCCATACAGGATCAGACCAATTTTTCATAAAGGGCCTGAGATAATGTCTATTGAAGTCAATATGATTCTTTTCATTACTTTCAAGGACTTTGAGTCAGGCTCCTACTCCAATATCCAGTCTCTGACAGTGGCTGGTACCAGATGCTTCAGAGAGAGATGCAAAAGAAATCCAGTAGATGACAATCAGGTAATGCCTTGGCTATAGGAAGAATTCTTTCCTATTCCAAGGTACAATAGTTAGTATTTTGCTGCTGTTCTATTTTTACATATGTTCAAATACTGTGCTAATCATTAAAATCACCTTCTTTTTAACACAGGAAGAAATATGTGTAAAGCTGACACTTTTGTTCAGGAAAGGTTTAACTTTTTATAGGTGTCATGTATATGTACACACTGCACTGTGCCTGTGCTGTGTTAATGAATAATGAGTAGTCTTGTAGCACTTTAGAGACTAACAAAAATATGTCTATAGTATCATGAGCTTTCCATGGCCCCTGTGCTCATCTGAGGAAGTGGGTTTTGCCGATGAAAGCTCATGATACTATATACATATTTTTGTTAGTCTCTAAGGGTATGTCTACACTACAACGCTAATTCGAACTAACTTTGTTCGAATTACTTAATTCGAACTAAGCTAATTCGAATTAGCGCAGCTAGACTTAAAAACTAGTTTGAATTAGCGTTTTGCTAATTCGAACTAGCGTGTCCACACTGATTGGATGCTGGGGAGCACTTAAGGGCGGCTGAAACCAGTTCTGGCAGGGCATCAGGTCAGTAGTTGCTTTGTGTGGCTACTGTCTGAGGCTATCTGAGGCTCGTGCTTAAAGGGACCCCCCTGGACAGCCGGTTCTCAGCTTTTCCGCTTGCTTACCTACCTCGCTGAGGGACAGCAAAGCGTTTTTCTCTGTGCCTGTCTGTGTCGATGCTTCCCTTTGGGGACGCCGCCGCAGGCGGCAACATGGAGCCAGAGCTTACCCTGCACTTTCTGGTGCAGTTTCTGGACTTGCTGCTGCAAGCCTGCCAGCAATGGCTGGAGGCTATCTGGCCACCCTGGGGGCCATGGAGAAGCTGTGGCGGCATCCTGGGGCCAGCGTGCCTGCCGCATCTGGCGTCTGGACACCAGCAGCGACTGGTGGGACCGCATCATCCTGGAGCGCTGGGGAGACAGGCAGTGGACCCAGAACTTCAGGATGAAGAGGGACATCTTCCTGGAGCTCTGCGAGTGGCTCACCCCTACTCTGCGCAGAAGGGACACTCACATGAGGCCCGCCATCCCCCTCCAGAAGCGTGTGGCCATCACCCGCTGGAAGCCCTCCACGCCGGACACCCACCGATCCGTCGGGAACCAGTTTGGCGTGGGGAGATCCACCGTCGGAGCGGTGCTCATGCAGGTACGGCACTCGCTGGCCACTGGGCCGGGGGCGAGGGGAGCTGCAAGGAGGGGATGGACCGCCCCAGGAAAAACGGGGGGATGGGGGAGAGGAGGCGAAAGTGCCCCGCACCGGAAGGGCTGGTCTCTCCCGGCTGTACTACACGCCGCCCAGGGGGGTTGCTTCTGGGAGTGGGGCGCGGGGCACTGCCAGGGTACGAACACTCCCAGCCACCCGGGCGCCCCACTGATTTGCGCTTTGCTGTGTCTCTCCAGAGGTAGTTAAGGCCATCAACCGGGTACTGCTCTGCAGGGTGGTCCGACTTGCCGACCCGGACGCCGTCATCCAGGGGTTCGGTACCCTCAGCTTCCCCAACTGCAGGGGGGCCATCGACGGGACGCACATCCCCATCTGTGCCCCGGAACACCAGGCCTCCCAGTATGTGAACCGCAAGGGGTACTTCTCTATCCTCCTGCAGGCCACGTGTGACTACCGGGGCCAGTTCACAGACATTAATGTGGGCTGGTCCGGCAAGGCACACGACACACGGGTGTACCGGAACTCCTCCGTGTGCCAGAGGTTGCAGGCCGGGACTTTCTGCCCCGACCGCCACATCAGGGTCGGGGACGTGGACATGCCCGTGTGCCTGGTGGGGGATGCGGCCTACCCCCTACAGCCCTGGCTCATGAAGCCCTACAAGCAGCTCAACCCCTCCCGCCAAGCCTTCAATGCGAGGCTGACCAGGGCCTGCATCGTGATAGAGGGGGCCTTCGGGTGACTGAAAGCCCGATTTAGATGCCTCCTCACCCGTCTCGACCTTGCAGAGCACAACATCCCTCCCGTGGTGGCAGCATGTTGTGTGCTGCACAATTTGTGCGAGCAAAAGGGGGAGGCTTTCCTGCCAGCCTGGATGGCTGAGGCTGAGCACATGGCTGGCCACTACGCTCAGCCCCGAACCGCCGCTGTCCGGGAAGCCCAGCGGGGGGCTGTCCGGATCTGGGAAGCCCTGCGGGAGAGCTTCCATGTAGAGGAGGAGGACTGAACTCTCCCTGCATGCCCTACTGGGGCCTTCTTCCACCCTCCCCCACTTCCTCTTTCCCCTCCCTAACCACCCTTCCTAATGTCAAATAAAGACACCTGTTTTGGCAAAAAAAAATCTCTTTTTATTTTACATAACTGGGGTGGGGGGAGGGAGGAGTGAGGGTGGGAGAGGGGAGGGGGAAACCTTGGAGGAGGGAGCTGGAAGGGGGTGGAAGGGGAGGAAGGGAAATGAGAGCTCAGGGTTGGGGGTCGGGCTGGCTCTCCTGTCTCGCAGCACTGTGGGTGCGGGGGCGCCGGGGGGTAATGAGTGTGGAGGGTGGGGAAGGAGGGACGGGGTGTGTGGAGGAAGTGGGAGGGGGAGCAGGGGCAGCAGGGGTGGGAGGAGGAGCGAGAGCTGGGGCAGCCACAGGAGCTGGAGCAGGAGGAAGAAGGAACCGGTCAACCAGGGTCTGGAGGTGGCCTCTGAGGGCACGGCCCTGCTCCTCCAGTGCCTCCAAACTCCACTGGTGGAGCTGAAGGTCCTCCCGGACCCAGTGCTCCTGGTTGCGGAGCAGCTGCTCCAGGAACTGGAGGTGCCACCACTGGTAGTCCTCCTGGTTCCTGGCATGCCTGCTGGTCCGGGTGCGGGTGTCTGTTGCAGGTGGGTGGTGCGCCCTGCAGTCCCAGGTGCTACAGCTGTGGTGAAACAAGAGCAGCGGTCAATTCTCCCTGGGGACAAGGTGGGTGAAACCCAGCCCCCCTCTGCAAGGCCAAAGCACCTGCATGACACCCAGCTGCTGCTCCATGGTGGGCAAGGCCCAGGCGCACAGTCCCTGGGCTGCCTCTCTCCCCACCCCCCCATACACATAAGGGGAGCATGATGGTACTCACATGTGGAGCCCTCCCCGGCCTCGGACGACACAGGTGATGTGGTCTGTGGGGTTCCTCGGGGGTCCTGCATCCTGGGCAGGCTCCCGGCAGGCTCCTGGCTCTCGCTGTCCTCCAGTGGCTCCTCCTCAGTGTCAGGGACGGGTCCCTCTGCCCCAGGGTCGATCACCACCCGGGGGGCATGGACGGCATGAGCCCCCAGGATGCGGTCCAGGGCCTGAAAGTGGGGGCAGGCCTCCGGGTCGGTCCCTGGCTGGCAGGCCTGGGAGTAGGACTGCCGCAGGTCCTTGATTTTACAGCGGACCTGCTCCCAGCTCCACTGGTGGCCTCTGGCGGCCAGGCTGTCAGCCATGCAGCTGTACATGGCCGCGTTCCTGTGGCTAGTGTGGCGATCGTGGACGTTGTAGGCTTCCCCCCAAACCTCAATGAGATCCACGATCTCTGCACCTGACCAAGCGGGTGCCTGCCTTTTGCGGCCCCGGGCAGGTTCCTGGGAGCCGCCAGCCTGGTCTCGGGAAGAGGGGGAGGGCTGGGTGGCATCGGGTGGCTGGCTCATGTTGTGGCAGGTGCAGGGTCTGCTGGCTGGGTGCTGGCAGGCTTGCAACTGGCACAAACTGTGTAGCCAGACCGTGGCCCTTTAAGGGCTCCAGGGCCAGGAGGGGGGCAGAAGAGTTTCCCTGTTGTTGGCCAGAGTGGCCACCAGGGCAAGCTGGGAAGGGCTAGCCTCCCACTAGTTCGAATTAAGTGGCTACACAGCCCTTAATTCGAACTAGTTAATTCGAACTAGGCGTTAGTCCTCGTAGAATGAGGTTTACCTAGTTCGAATTAAGTGCACCGCTAGTTCGAATTAAGTTCGAACTAGTGGATCACTAGTGTAGTGCCTATCAAAGTTAATTCAAACTAACGTCTGTTAGTTCGAATTAACTTTGTAGTGTAGACATACCCTAAGGTGCTACAGGACTACTCATTGTTTTTAAAGTTTCAGACTAACATGGCTACTCCTAGGAGTGTGTTAATGAAGGCTGTCTGAAGAAGCATGCCTTGCACATGGAGCAGAAGGTGAGACAATGAACTCTATAGTTACGTAATGTATCTTTTAAAAGGTATTTCCTTTTATCATATTGAAATGTATTGTCTTTCACAATCATTCTTTGGGAGGTGCTAATAGAACCCTCCCTTTGACCCATCTCTATGACATTAATTACTTTACAGCTAATGTATCCAAACTAGACTATACAGTCCTGCTCTTTTCAGCTCCTCTGTTCACGGGAGACTGTCCATGTTTTTAAACATGTTTATTGCCTATACAATTGTATGTAATTATTCTAGCTAGCAGAAGCATTCTGTGTTTTTTAATATTTGTAGGGGAGCTGCATTTTGCTAATTTAAAAAAAATCCTGAAAAAAAGAAAAAGAAAAATTACGCTAATAAGTACTTAATGAGAAAGCTTGGTCCAAGCACTGTACATGCTAGCTGTTCTTAAATCACTACAGAACAGTTTTTGCATTGCAAGTTTTCCATTCATTTTATGCTGGTGAGCAACCAAGTTATAATCAACATTAATAAAGCATGCAGGTTAAAACTGTAAAAATAATGTTGAAACAAAATAGCTCATGTCAGTTGAAATACGGGGATTGATTCTCAGGTGGCTCGTGAAGGAAAGGAAAACTGCTGTAATGAAAACAAAGATTGAGTCCAACCTTGTAGCCTTTTATCAGGCAAACCTTCCTTTGAAATCACACCCTGCAGTTTGCATAAATGTTGAGATTGTGTGGTGGCACCAGTGCCAACTTCCTTCTTTCCAGGTGGTGCTCCATCTCTGCTCTGCCTCTTCGTCCTGTGGCCCCATTCTCATTCTTCCCACTCCCTGAACAAACCCCGCCTTCGCTCTACCTCTTCCCACTCACACTCCCTCCCTTTCCTCCTACTCCTCCTGTGACCACCAAACAGCTGACTGATGAGCAGTTGGTGGGTGTTGGTGGGAATGAGTACCTATGGGTCTGGGAGGCCTTGGGGAGACCTTGGTTAGTTATTTCTAACAGCAAGGAACCTCAAAATTCATAATTCTTTTAATGCTAGGCATGTATGTGCTCCCAGAAGTTGTCTTCATTTGGGAAAATTATTCACAAATATTCAGAGGCCACAGTCTGATACCTTTACTTCATGGAAAGTGTCAGTTTCCTCCACATGTCGTCCCATACACTTGGACTATTCATGGAATTAAGGTAGAATTCAATAGGAGCAAAAAGTAACATAAAGTAGCCCAGAGTTAAGAATGAAATTAAATTCCCATATTTACACCCACTTTGAATTTCCTTTGTATATTAATGCAGGTATCTTTTTGTTAATTTTCATAGGGTGGCTGGCCCTTCAAAACCCATGCTCCTCCCTCCCTCTCTCCCCAGGACTGACTGGCACCATGCTGTCATTCTCATCATCTCTCTGAGAACAGTATGCACCGTCCACAAATGGGTGCTTCCCCTCAGATACATGTTCGCATAGGCTATTCATCATTCGCTGCGTGGCTAACAGTTGGTGCCATCTCCTTTGTTCTTAAACATGATTCCACAGTCTCTGATGTCCTGCATCTCTTTCTCAATTTGTTCATAAAATGCTGTGGTTTCTGTATAGCTGAGGACATTATCAAAACGGCCAAGATGTGAAGGGAAAGCTCTTGTGGTGTTTTGTGGCAGCCCTATGGGACCTACATTTATCTTTTTGGCAGCCCACTTTCTCCCTCCATAGCTGCTTCTGGCTCACTCTCTGTGCTGCAGACCAATAAATGCAGCTACACACACACATAGAACACTACGGGTGCATCTACAACTGCAGGCCTTAACTCGAAATAAGCTAAGCAAATTGAGCTACATCAATTGCATAGCTTATTTTGAAATAGCTTATTTCGAAATAGGGAGCATCTACACAGCACTTATTTCGAAATAGAGCACTCTTCCTCCGACTTCCCTTATTCCTTGTTCAATGAGGATTTCAGGAGTCAGAGTAAGAAGTCCTCCAGCTTTCACGCTATTTTGAAATAACTGCTTGCTAAGTAGATACAGACCAAGTTATTTCAGAATAGCGCTAGTTATTTCAAAATAGTGTTGCAGTGTAGATGTATTCTACTCAATGAACACAGCAAGGAGGCAGCCATGTTGAAATATCCCCAGGCCTGGAACTCCTGTGGTGCCTGTCCCTCGAGGACCACGCACGTTCACCCACACCACAATTACCAATTTGTTTGTGGCTACGAGTTTGGTGAATGGTGACAAGTGAAAGTGGTGAGCAAATGATTCAATCACATTCTTGGAGGTTGAAAAGAGATATTTCAGATAGGGCATGCTGCCTAACCACAGCACAATGGGGATAGATTGGGTTCCCAAAACTCCAGCCCAGATTCTGGATTCTTATGAAGTTAAGTGCGATGGATGAAGTTATGTGATTTCATCCTTTGCAACTAGGAAAAATCCATATCCAGAGACATTTTGGTAAACAAGGAAACAGTCTGGTTCCAACTTTTGCAGCGGGAATGGGTAGGCACATATTTACAGTGCGTGTATGAGAACATTCATTGTGAATCTCATCCATCCTAGATCATCACCATTTTCTCAGTGTTGTAGCAGTGAAGGCTTGGGCAAAGACACACAAGTCATCCAGAGAGGAAAAAAGTTTAAAATGTCCTAAAGATTTCCAAATCCTGCCAATCTAGCAATTCCGAACTCTCTAAACTTGATCAATACTCAATGTGGGTGAATGAAAAGGTGAGTGACTTACTTATAGTTAGTTAAAATCATACCTTCAGGAATGGAAATAATCATATTAAAGTATTGAAGTAAAAATTTAGAGCCTGTTGAACAGTTCAGAATTCTGAAATTTTGATAAAATTGTAATTGAAATGTCAAATTTCAATAAAAAGGATGGTCTTTTTCCAGAAAACCATTCGTGAAAATTTCCTTCCTTTATTTCACCAGCTACAGAGCTTCTTAAAGTTCTCTAAATTTTGAAATTTTGCTGAAAAAAAATTGCCAAAGAAAGGGATGGGTCTTTTCACAAATATAAAAAATATTTCAATTTTTCAGTCATCTCTAGTAATGATGAATAGTAAAAATAGCTAAATTCTGCACTAGTTGTTCAGGGAACAATTATGAAGGCAGGTCAAATTCACTAACATTCATATCTGTATGCAAACAATTTGAAGACAGACACTCAGACATCAAGTCTAATGTACATAGCAAGGCACTTAATATGTTTTGTTTGGACGTATCAGATATTTCTTTAAAGAGCAATTGAGATAATCATGACTTTAACAGCTGTAGTATTTTTAAATAGGCCTATCACGGGTGAATATATTACTTACCACAAATCTGCTTAAAACAATACACTTATTTTTTAAAAAAACCTCTTTTCTGTACATTGAACCAGGCATGTAACATATAAGAACTACAAGGTACTTTGTGTGTGATAAAAGGGATAAACAGGTTTTTAAATAACTAGAGCTGCATTGAACTTTGACAAACAAGCCTCTTGAAGCGTATAAGTTTTATTGCCATTTTCCAGGTAGGCTCATAAGGAAGAGTGAGGCCTTAAAATGATGGAAATTGCCCCAGCCCACTGGAGGGTAATTCAGGAAGGTTTAAGTACAGGAGCCTACACAGCTGCTGTGCTGTAGGATGCCATTGAAAACAGACTAATTGCTGAGTCTCAGGCTATGTGTAGACTTCAGGCTTCTTTTGGAAGAAGCTTTCCAGAAGAGATCTTCTGAAAAAAACTTCTTGGGAAAGAAAGTGTCTACACAGCAAAAGCACATCAAAAAAGAGATCTGCTTTTTCGACAGATAGCGTTCACGCTGAATGGATTCTATGATGAGGCTTTTTTTAAACAACTAACAGTATCATCCAAAGCCCAAGATTTGGTGGTGATGGGGGACTTCAACTATCCAGATATATGTTGGGAAAATAACACAGTGGAGCACAGATTATCCAATAAGTTCTTGGACGGCATTGGAGACAACTTTTTATTTCAGAAGGTTGAAAAAGCTGCCAGGGGGGGAAGCTAACAAATAGGGAGGAACTGGTTGAGAATTTGAAAATGGAAGGCAACTTGGGTGAAAGTGATCATGAAATCATAGAGTTCACAATTCTAAGGAAGGATAGAAGGGAGAACAGCAAAATAGAGACATGGATTTCAGGAAGGCAGATTTTGGTAAGCTCAGAGAGCTGATAGGTAAAGTCCCATGGGAATCAAGACTAATGGAAAAAACAAGTGAGGCGAGTTGGCAGTTTTTCAAAGGGACATTGTTAAGGGCCCAAAAGCAAGCTATTCCGCTGCATCGAAAAGATAGAAAATATGGCAAAAGACCGCCTTGGCTTAACCATGAGATCTTGCATGATCTAAATATAAAAAAGGAGTCATATAAAAAATGGAAAGTAGGACAAATTAAAAAGCATGAATATAGGCAAACAACACTGGAATGCAGGGGCAAGATTAGAAAGGCAAAGGCACAAAATGAGCTCAAACTAGCTATAGGAATAAAGGGAAACAAGAAGACTTTTTATAAATACGTTAGAAGCAAGAGGAAGACCAAGGAGAGGGTAGGCCCACTGGTCAGTGAGGAGGGAGAAACAGTAACAGGAAACTTGGAAATGGCGGAGATGCTTAATGACTTCTTTGTTTCGGTCTTCACCGAGAAGTCTGAAGGAATGCCTAACATAGTGAATGCTAGTGGGAAGGGGATAGGTTTAGAAGATAAAATAAAAAAAGAACAAGTTAAAAATCACCTAGAAAAGTTAGATGCCTGCAAGTCACCAGGGCCTGATGAAATGCATCCTAGAATACTCAAGGAGCTGATAGAGGAGATATCTGAACCTCTAGCTATCATCTTTGGAAAATCATGGGAGATAGGAGAGATTCCAGAAGACTGGAAAAGGGCAAATATAGTGCCCATTTATAAAAAGGGAAATAAGAACCACCCAGGAAACTACAGACCAGTTAGTTTAATTTCTGTGCCAGGGAAGATAATGGAGCAAGTAATTAAGGAAATCATCTGTAAACACTTGGAAGGTGGCAAGGTGATAGGGAACAGCCAGCTTGGATTTGTAAAGAATAAATCATGTCAAACCAATCTGATAGCTTTCTTTGATAGGATAACGAGTCTTGTGGATAAGGGAGAAGCAGTGGATGTGGTATACCTAGACTTTAGTAAGGTGTTTGATACGGTCTTGCATGATCTTCTTATCAATAAACTAGGCAAATACAACATAGATGGGGCTACTATAAGTTGCATAACTGGCTGGATAACCATACTCAGAGAGAAGTTATTAATAGTTCACAATCCTGCTGGAAAGGTATAACTAGTGGGGTTCCGCAGGGGTCTGTTTTGGGACCGGCTCTCTTCAATATCTTCATCAACGATTTACATATTGGCATAGAAAGTACGCTTATTAAGTTTGCAGATGATACCAAGCTGGGAGGGGTTGCGACTGCTCTGGAGGATAGGGACATAATTCAAAATGATCTGATCAAATTGGAGAAATGGTTTGAGGTAAACAGGATGAAGTTTAATAAAGACAAATGTAAAGTACTCCACTTAGGAAGGAACAGTCAGTTTCACACATACAGAATGGGAAGCTACTGTCTAGGAAAATGGCAGAAAGGGATCTAGGGGTTATAGCGGACCACAAGCTGAATATGAGTCAACAGTGTGATGCTGTTGCAAAAAAAGCAAACATGATTCTGGGATGCATTAACAGGTGTGTTGTGAGCAAGACACGAGAAGTCATTCTTCCGCTCTACTCTGCTCTGGTTAGGCCTCAGTTGGGCTATGTCTAGACTTCAAGCCTCTTTCGAAAGAGGCTTTTTCGAAAGTATCTTTCGAAAAAGCCTCTTTTGAAAAAGAGCGTCTAGACTACAATACGCGGATCGGAAAATCGATCCGCTTTTTCGAAAAAGAGCATCCTGACTGCTGGACACTCTTTCAAAATTAAAAGCCACCCGGAACCGCTTCTGCCAGGGCATGGGGCAGCATTTCCTTCCGGGTGCGGCTGCCTGCCCTTTGCAGAGACGCGTGGTTAAAGGGACGCCCCTGAACACCCATTGCTCTGCTTCTGCAGCTGCCTTTGCTGTCCCTCTAGGAGGTAAGCAAGGCATTGCAGTGCTGGTTTGGAGTGCTCAGCTTCCTGGGACACCCCAGCAGGCTTTTTGTTCGGAGGTTTTTTTGTTTTAGACCCGTTTTTTCAGCATGGAGCCAGAGCTGCCCCTGGGCAGGCGATGGCCCCATGCCATCATACTGCAAGTGTTGCTGCATCTGCATGACACAGTCATGAGGCTACTTCCTCATCTGGACCCAGACCTGAGGTACGAAGGGATCGTCCTTCATGCAGCCCCACTGCCCTTGCCTCCAAACTTCTTTGTGGACAGGCGTGTTTGGAGGCTTGACACCAGCTCTCACTGGTGGGACCGGCTCGTTATGCAGCTCTGGGATGACCAAGAGTGGCTATGCAACTTCCGGATGTGAAAGACCACTTTCCAGGAGCTGTGTACCTGGCTCGCCCCTGCTCTGCAACGGCAAGACACCCACCTGCGGCCCGCTATCCCCGTGGAAAAGAGGGTCGCCATTGCCCTCTGGAAGCTGGCAACCCCCGACAGCTACCGCTCCGTGGGACACCAATTTGGAGTGGGCAGGTCTACTGTTGGATACATCCTGATGGAGGTAAGTCATTGTCTGGGGACAGTCACAGTTTGGGGTGGGGGGAAGGGAGACCGTCAGGAAGGGCAAAGTGGAGTGTGAGTGGGAGGGTGCTCCTCCACTCACCCTGAATTGTTGGGGGAGGAGTTCTGAGGAGGGGATTCCCGGGGTGTTTGAGAGGGAAGGTGGGTGGTGGGTTCTCCTCCTAAGAGATAAGGCACCCCTTCTAAGATTTTGTTGTCTGTCTCGTTCTGCAGGTGGTGAGGGCCATCAATTCGGAGTTGCTGAACAGGCTTGTCTGTCTACCAGATCTGGACAGCGTCATGGCCGGCTTTGCTGCCCTTGGCTTCCCGAATTGTGGAGGAGCACTCGATGGGACACACATTCCAATCCGTGCACCGCCCCATCGAGCAGCCCAATTCATTAACAGAAAGGGCTATTTTTCTATGGTCCTCCAGGTCCTGGTCGACCATCGTGGCCAGTTTTCTGACGTTTGTGTTGGATGGTCAGGGCGGGCACATGATGCCTGCATCTTCAGGAACTCGTACCTCTACCGGAGGCTTCAGGCAGGAACATTTTTCCCGCATCACAACTTTGCGGTTGGGGATGTACACATGCCGGTGTGCATAGTGGCTGATGCCGCCTACTCCCTGATGCCGTGGCTGATGAAGCCCTACACCGGCCATCTGGATGCGAGCAAGGAGCAGTTTAATGCTCACCTTAACCGGGCTCGCAACCAGGTGGAATGTGCGTTCGGACATTTAAAAGGCAGATTCTGGTGCTTGCTCACATGCGTAGACATGGGGGAGAGCAACATCCCTGAGGTGGTGGCCGCGTGTTGCATTCTCCATAACCTGGTGGAGAGGAAAGGGGAGGACTTCCTACCAGGGTGGGGTACAGGTGCTGATGGTCAGGAGAGGCACTTTGCCCAGCCCCGGACAGCTGCTATCTGCCAGGCTCACCGGTCTGCTGTTTGCATACGGGAGGCCCTACGGGAGCAATTCTCAATTGGAGGCCACTGACTCTACTGAGGAGCTTCTGCCTGGGGACTGGGCCCTGGCCCAATAGAAGCTTCCCTCCACAACCCATCTCCTGACTCTGTTTGGAGAAATAATAAACACCAGGGTTTGTCTCAAAATAATAAGGTCTGTTTTATTTTTTAAAATATCACTCACTGGAAAATAGTATAACTGTTGCAAACATAAAAAAGCTTTTGTTCATTTTTGATGTAGAAAATATACTTTCATACCAAACTATGTACAATAAATATTTTGTTTAACACATTCCTTGTCATTTAACTGGGGTGATGGGGGTGCTTGAAACCTGGAGTGGGGAAGGGGACTTGAAACCTGGAGTGGGGAAGGGGATCAGGTTGCACGGTGCTTGCCTGATCTCAGTCTCCTGCTTGGGCCTCGTGTTCGGGGTCCACTATGGTCACGGGATCGGGTGGTGCACCTGTCGGTTGGCTGGATAACAGCGGGTAGGTGCTCTTGGGACTGGGAGGCCTGGGGGAGAGGAGGGCCAGGGGGAGACAGGGGCAGTCTAGACGCGGCGTGGTCGACAAGGGAAGCCTTTCTCAACTGCTCCTGTAAACCTTGTTTCACGTTTTACAAGGCTTACAGGAGCGGTCAACAAAGGCTTCCCTTGTTGACCGCGCCACATCTAGACTGCCACACTGTGCTGGATCAGCTGATTGTCGGCATAGTGCAGTGGCCATTTTTATTTTAATGAAGCGGTGATTATTTAAATCCCCGCTTCATTGACTATGTCGAGTAAACTACTTTACATGGCTCCGTCGACGGAGCCGTGTAGTCTAGACACACCCTTAGATTCCTGAAAACCTCTATCATGTCCCATCTCAGTCTTCTCCTTTCCAAACTAAACAAGCCCAATTCTTTCAGTCTTCCTTTGATAGGTCATGTTCTCTAGACCTTTAATGTTCTTGTTGCTCTTCTCTAGATCTCCTCCAATTTCTTCACCTCTTTCTTGAAATGTGGTGCTCAGAACTGGAGCACAATACGCCAAATGGTGCCTAATCAGCGCAGAGTAGGAGGAAGAATGACTTCTCGTATCTTGCTCACAACACACCTGTTAATGCATCCCAGAATCATGTTAGCTTTTTTTGCAACAGTGTCACACTGTTGGCTCATATTTAGCTTGTGGTCCACTCTGACCCCTAAAACACTTTCTGCAGTACTCCTTCCTAGATAGTCGCTTCCCATTCTGTATGTGTGAAACTGATTGTTCCTTCCTAAGTGGAGTACTTTGTATTTGTCCTTATTAAACTTCATCCTATTTATCTCAGACCATTTCTCCAGTTTCTCCAGATCATTTTGAATTATGACCCTATCCTCCAAAGCAGTTGAAACCCCTCCCAGCTTGGTATCATCTGCAAACATAATAAGCGTACTCTCTAAGCCAATACCTAAATAATTGATGAAGATATTGAAGAGAGCCGGTCCCAAAACAGATTCCTGCGGAACCCCACTTGTTATACCTTCCCAGCAGGATTGTGAATGGTTAATAACTACTCTCTGAGACCGGTTATCCAGCCAGTTATGCACCCACCTTATAGTAGCCCCATTTAAGTTGTATTTGCCTAGTTTATTGATAAGAAGATCATGCGAGACTGTATCAAATGCCTTACTAAAGTTTAAGCATTCCATGTCCACCGCTTCTCTCTTATCCTCAGGACTTCTTATCCTATCAAAGAAAGCTATCAGATTGGTTTGACATGATTTGTTCTTTACAAATCCATGCTGTCTGTTACCTATCACCTTATTATCTTCCAGGTATTTGCAGGTGAATTCCATAATTACTTGATCCAGTATCTTTCCTGGCACAGAAGTTAAAGTGTTCTGTAGTTTCTTGGGTTGTTCTTATTGCCCTTTTTATAAATGGGCACTATATTTGCCCTTTTCCAGGCTTCTGGAATCTCTCCTGTTTTCCATGTTTTTTCAAAGATGATAGCTAAAGACTCAGATACCTCCTTTATAGCTCCTTGAGTATTCTAGGATGCATTTTATTAGGGCCTGGTGACTTGCAGACATCAAACTTTTCTAAGTGATTTTTAATTTGTTCTTTTAATTTTTTTCTTCTAAACTTACCCCATTCCCACTAATATTCACTGTGTAAGGCATTCCTTCATCATCAGACTTCTTGGTGAAGACCAACACAAATAAGTTATTGAGCAACTCTGCCATTTCCAAGTTTCCTGTTATTGTTTAGTTGATTTAGGCCTTTTTATTGGGCACTTTCAGTCTACTTGGATTACACAAAAGAGAAAACCATGAACCTTGCCCCAACAAGTTTTGTATATAAATGATAGAACAGAGTAGTTTAGATGTGCAGTTCCCCATTGTCTGCTGGTGAAACTTGGCACTGCTATATAAACTTCAGTGAATTATTGCCTATAGATGTAAGATGAGGGCTGTATCTCAAAATACAGAAGAAGCCATTTTAGATGTACATTATGCATAAACTTCTGTGGATAACTCAGTAAATTCATTATAGAAAAAGAGAAAAACCTCAAAAATGAAAATGGAGTAGAGATGCTCTTATGGTTCCTATTATTTAGCTCTGATCTTGCATAACATCTGCAAATCTAACTTGTGATGGTGTTTGATATTATTAGCATCTCTGATCAAGTGTCATTTCCTCTCAATTATCACTCATGATTATTTACAATCATGCAGATTCCCTTTTTATATGCTAAATGGATCCTATACTGCTTTTGATATCTAAATGGCTTTGAAAATCTCATAAGCAATGAGAGATCAAAGGGCATATTGACCTGAATCACCTATTTCATGACTAGCTCTACGTAGTAGTAATCAAATGGAAAATAGTTTATGCTAGTTAGGTTCTTATGTTACCACCATTACTTTTGTGTCTTTAACCCATTGTGACAGTAGTATGGGAATTTCATTCACTTTGGAACACAATTTCTGTTTGCAAACTCTGTGTTTTTCTATTCTCATATCTGAATAGGATTTGTTATGTATCTATGTCCAGATTAACATCAGAATGTTAAGGAGTGAAGTGGCACAATGAGTTAGTGTTATATAGGTTTTTTCACCACTTTGTAGATCTTTGGTTAAAATAAGATGTTAAATTAAAACAAATTAAAATAATTTTGGAGGCCTCTTTCCATCCCCAGTGGACTCTTGCCTCACATTACTGTTCACAAAAAGACTTGGGGGACTGGATCAAAAAATGTCCCACAGTTTAGTGCAATATAACAACAGATCTGAGTTGTATTTGCCACCATCACTGCTTTAAGTCAAAACTGTCTTGAATTGGTTGAATTATGTCCTGAGAATTAGTTTTATCCAATGAAGAAAAGCAAGCAAACAATCAATTTGCATGTTAAGCAACCTCTGTCCCATTTAGTAAAACACAGAGGAAATAGAATATATGTTTAAAGAAAATTATAATTCTCACAAAGCTCTCAATAGCATCAAACTTTGTTACATTTAGTTCCACATTTCAGCTAAATAAATCTGTCTAATCTATCACACCACTAAACCAGCAAATGGTGTACAAGGAGGGAGGGGAGAGGAGAAAGAAAGAGGGAGAGACACTTTTAATCTCAGAATACTTTAGTAGACAGTGTACTGTGGATAGAAGTCAGAAGGCCATGAATTCTGGTCCCTATTTTGTTAAGTGCTGTTTATATTTCTATGCACTGAGAGCTCTGATTATAGAGCAAGCCATCCTACCACATCTTAAAAGTAAAATATTATTCCCCAGTTTTTATTTAAGTTAACTAAGCAGTTGAATAATGCTGTGTGCTATGCGATAGTGGTGACAATGACATGAAATAGGTAAGGTGGTGAGGTGGTATGGTTTATCTGACCAATTTCTGTTGATGAAAGAGATGAGCTCCACAAAGCTTTTTTCAGTGTTCCCAGATGTGAAAAAGGGCTCAGTGTGGCTTAAAAACTTGTTTCTTTTACCCACACAAGTTGGTTCAATAAAATATATTACCTTGCCCATCTTGTTTCTCAAGTTGAACATCTCCATTTTAGGCACATCTCTAATACAGCAGTTCCCTTTGAGGTTTATCCTTTGAACTACCACTATGAGTAAACTGAGCTACATCTTTGGGTTTAGCTATCCTGTTTGTAACCACTGCTCACACCAGTATAAAACACTTCACTCCCTGCACCAGAAATAGAACTCAGGATTCCCAATTTGCAAGTCTCTAGCAAATAATTGTTACTGGTCATGTGAGTGCAAAGGCCTCTGTTCATAGCTGGTCCATCTACAGTTGCTTTTCTAGTTCAAGTGGCAGGGGCCATGTGTGGCATCCCTCAGGTTGCACAGAATAGAATCCTTAAAAAAATAGTTTTATCATCCCAGTGAGAGACTATCCTTTGATCAAGTTTTATCATTAAGAACCATTATAATCTGTCATTTATGGCAGGGCACAAACAAAACACAGATATTTTGAATCTAGCTGTTTTGCTTGCTTTTGTCACACATTAGTAGGTCTGCAGATTGGGAGTGTGTGCTAGCCTGCTAACACTTGCACTCCATCAGTTAATATCATAATACATGGCCTGAGAGATGACCCGATAACCATACAAGTACCTTTTTCTTTGTCATTCACCATTATTAGCAGTAATCTTACTAATTCTTTAATTGCAGATAAACCAATTTGGGATCACTTTGTGAGATTCAGTTAAGATAAAAATCAGACCCTAAATGGTTACCATGTCTTTTTGCGTATATTTTTGTGCTATCATTTGGCAGCATGTCATGTACCAATTCAAAACAGCTGGTCCAAATGAGTAAAATGGAGTTTAATATCCGGGATATATCACCAAGGGGATCACTCACTAAATTGTAGAAAGTGATCTTAGATTTCAATAGTGGTTTATTATTCAAAATAGTTTTGTCTTGACAACAAATTGTAGTTTTTGACCTCAGGTTTTTTATCTTTAATTTTAATATTACAGTAGTTTATTAGAATCATAAATATTAAGATGTAAAAGTTTATTATCTCAAAATTTCAACAAAGCCTTATTGGAAACTGTTATTCCCAAGTCCTTTTCTGATGACAGTAAAAATGTAATGTAAGCTCTGTGAAAATTTTTATTCCATAGTTTAACTAAAATGCTGAAAAAAGACCATACCATTTCATTATAATTAATTGGCATAATTCTCAGTCGTGTATGCAATTAAGTCTAAACCAGCAGTTCTCAAACTCTTTGTGCTCCGGAGCCCTTTACATGCGTAATAATTTATGCGGGGCCCCAGTGGTCCACTGATTGTATGTGTTGTACCAATCGATGTTTCCAGTTTGTCAACCTCGCGGAGCCCCTGGAGATGTCTCGCGGAGCTTCAGGGGCTCTGCGGAGCACAGTTTGAGAACCATTGGTCTAAACTATCACCTTAGGTAAGATATCTCCACTGACTTCTGTGGTTTTCACTGGTTCAAATGAGATCACTATCAATGCTAATCTTTCTCAGGTATTAAGAACAAATAAGGTTGATAGTCTCATCAGAAAACCCTGTGTAATTCTTTTTGTCATTGTAATCTCAGCACAAGGAAAACACAACAAAGAGAAAGTGAGTAGTGTTGCGGGTCATAGAGTGAGTACAAGCATGTAAGGAATCTTAGATAGTGTTGTCCAGGGAACCCCCTCCACCAGGCTTTATGAAAAAATTGGCTTTTGAATGTGAATATATGTAACTCAAAGATGCTTTATGCAAAATGCATCATGTAGCATACCAATTATAAAGTTAAACTCTGCTGAATGTGTTTATCCTATTCTTGTTAGGAATTTGAGTCTGGTGCCTTAAACCACTCAGCCATTCAATATGAAGTTTGAATCTGTTTTTTAATTCTAAATATGCTGAGGGCCATTAGTGAGACTTTAAGAACTTAATGGCTCAGTACTCAAACCAATGATCCGTGAATGATTTTATTTTTCCTGAAAGCCCAAACTGGGGTTGGTCCTAGAAAGATATGTGACCATGACACCTGGAACTGGAATCCATCTCAAATCAAGTACTTTTCCATGAGGGTGGAGAAACTAAACAAAGGGTTCCTGCTCTGGGGGAAAGTCTATTTAAAAATGGAAAATAATCAGGTCTTACTCTTTAGGTAGCCTTTGAAACTGCCTTGCCTAGTCTAAGAGGATACACATTAAGAAACCTGAATAGAAAGAACTCTAAAGAACTCTGAAAAGCTGTAGATCCACTCCAGACTAAAGATCAGCTCTGATAGAAGCATTTTGCCTGAGATAAAAACAACTGTGTAGGGTAAGTATTTGCATGTAACAAGTTTCTTAGTGGATTAAAATTAGCTGGCATAGTTTATTTATTTTGGCTTAATAGCTTACTTTGATCTGTCTGTTTTCACTTGCAATCACTTAAATCCTGCTTTTTATACTTAATAAAAACACTTTTGTTTATTACCAAGCCCAGTGTAAATAGTTGTTACAGGGAGTAGGGGAGATGAGGGAGGAGGAGCAAACACTATGCATACCTTTCTGCTATCTGTGGCCTTATGGCTGAGTACTCCCAAAGCTGAGCTGTTACCAGTGTCTGTGTTACTTTGCAGGAGGGTGGTAACTCAAACTCTGTGCCTTGGCTAGTAGAGAGCAGAGGCTCTGGCCCAGCAGGCCGGGTTGGTGGAGAGTCCCGGAGGGCAGTAAGGAGGGCAGCAGCGGCTTGATCAGCACACTGACAACACCAAGGGGATTTCTGTGATCCAACCCCTCGAAGGTGTCTGCTTGCATTATTCTTAGTTAGATTCCATGTCTCAGTTTCATGGACACTAAATTCTCCATGATCTCAAAATTGCCTCAAAGACAACATCTATGGTACTAGCTTGGGATCTGATTCTCCCACTCATATCCGCATACTCATACTTGCTCTCATTGATTTAGCATGAATATAAATAGCAGAGCAGCCATGGTAGCACAGGTAGCAGCATGGACAGTGGAGTCATGGCTTAAATGGGTTAAATAAATACCTATCTGAATCCGATGGGTAGGTACTCAGCACAGCTGTCATGCCTCCAATATTGCTTCCCATGCTACCGTGGCTACACTGCTACTTATACTCATGTGAGCTCAATGAGAGTCAGAGTAAATATGTGTACACAAGCAAGGGAAACACAACCCTAGCTCAGAGTGTAGATTTGGCCTTTGAGGCAGGATTTTTGGCTATTGGGGAATTCAGCTGGACTGCAGCTGTACTACATGGTGCTGTGATATCACACAGCTCCTGTCAGGGATGGTCTAGGCTAACTCTGTACAGTGAGCAGGATTTCGTCACTTCTTGAGGTCCCTTCCAGCTCTGCATAGCTGTGATTCTACACGGGAGACTCAATAATTGGTTATTTTTAAATCAAGTCTGGATTTTATTGACAGATATGTCCTTGGAAGCATTTTGGAGAAGTTGCATGTCTTGTGATATTTAAGAGGTCAAACTAGCTGGTCATCAAGATTTTGGAATATATTAATCTGTGGATTAAGCAAAACAAATCAAAGAGGCCAAAGGCTTCTGGTTCATAAGAAAGAAAGAAAGAAAGAAAGAAAGAAAGAAAGAAAGAAAGAAAGAAAGAAAGAAAGAAAGAAAGAAAGAAAGAAAGAAAGAAAGAAAGAAAGAAAACTTTCACCTTGCCCCAAAAGGTCACCATATAGGTTGTCTCTTTACCACAGTGTGTACTCTACTTTTGGCCACTGCATTGCACTGGGAGCTTATATTTAGCTGGTTAGCCTCCATGACCCTACAATTTTTGTAGGAGTCATTGCTTCCCAAGATAGAGTCTTCCATTGTGTATGCATGGCCTTCATTCCTGGTTCCTAAATGTATACTTTTACATTTAGCTGTATTAAAATGCATGTTGTTGGCTTGTACCCCAGTTTGGGGGAAATTGTATTATTTACCTTCCTGCAAGTTATGTGTCATCTGCTAACTTTATCTGTGGTGATTTTCTTCCAAATCATTGATAACAATGTTAAATGGCAAAGGACCAAGAACTGATCCTTGTGAGACTCCAGTAGAAATACACCTGCTTGATGATAACTCCCCTTTTACAGTTAGTTTTTGAAAGCATAATATACTCCCACCACTAGTAAATATTTTTCGTCCTTATCCATCTCCTCTTCAAATTCCTCAAGCTATGATTCATTGTATGGAATGTGAGCTGGGAATTTGGAGTCAGCTTTTCTTCTCTTTTAACCAGGATGACTGCTGTTGTACCTAAGATATCCAATATCAGTGATATTTGCACTAGTACATAACACCTGCTCCGAATTCCATTGTTCTCTGCAACTATTCTTTTTTTTGCTGTTTAAATTGCCTCTGATCTCCATTAAGGACAACAGCAAACAAAAAAGTTACTTGATGTTGTTAAATATTACCAGTGATGGTTTTCTCAGAGGCTACGTCTAGACTGCAAGCCTCTTTTGAAAGAGGCTTTTTCGAAAGATACTTTTGAAAAAACCTCTTTCGAAAAAGAGTGTCTAGACTACAACCAGTACTTTCGAAAAAGCAAGCTGCTTTTTCGAAAGAGAGCACCCAGGCAGTCTGGATGCTCTCTTTCAAAAAAGCAAAATTTGAATTACATAGTACCTTTTATCGAAAGAGCACTTTTGAAAAAAGGCATTTTTCCTCATAAAACAAGGTTTTCTGTGGTCAAAAGAACTGCCACATTCTTTTGATTTACTTTTGAAAGAACGTGATGGCAGTGTAGATGCAGGGGAAGTTTTTTTTTAAAAAAAAGGCCACTTTTTTCGAAAAAACCCTGTAGTATAGATACACCCAGAGTGACTTCACAAGCAGTATCATGCTAGGTGCACTGCTTTATGTTTTTTTTTCAGTGTAGTTTTCTACTGGGTTCTAGCATTCAGGTTCCAAGTATAACTTTATTTCAACTTTGGTTTTGCTTTTTTGTTTTTATTTCAACTATGTTTTTCCTTTTCTGATTTGCATTAAGAAAAGGCAATATCATCTTTATAAGTTGTAAAATATGAGTAAAACCAAGGAAATCAAAGTTAGAAGGAATAGTAGAAAGGGTCATATAGCTTGAGGAACTCTGGTAAATATCAACTATTTTTTTCATCAGTTTAAAGTCCAATTATACTTCCATAGGGGAATGTGTATAGATGACAGCATCAAGTTCAGAAGATGATTTTTATGGCCTTCTGCATTGCAAATTCAAACTGAGAGCTGAGGAGTGATTTGCTCTTTCACTGACATTTTCATTATCTTTACCATGAAAGGTTCTGCAATCTGTATGACAATTTTGTCAATACACGAAACAGAATGGAGTTCATCTTGCTCTCCCCTATATGTACTAGATCCTTGATTCTGACAATAGCAAACAGTTTTGTCAGTCAAATAAACAAATATGATTTGAAGATACACTAGGGGTGTGCCTAGACTACAGGTTTTTTTTTTAAAAGTGGCCTTTTTTCGAAAACATTTCCCCTGCATCTAAACTGCTGCTGCGTTCTTTTGAAAGTAAATCAGAAGAACACGGCAGTTTTTTCGACCGCAGAAAACGTCAGTTTACGAGGAAGAACACCTTTTTTTGAAAGTGCTTTTTCGAAAAAAGGATCTATGTAATGCAAACTGCGTTTTCAAAAGAGAGCATCCAGACTGCCTAGGTGCTCTCTTTCAAAAAAGCAGCTTGCTTTTTTGAAAGTACTGGTTGTTGTCTAGATGCTTTGTTTTGAAATAAGCTTGCAGTCTAGATGTATCCTGGGAGCTGATCAGAGAAATAACACAAATATACTTTAAAAATAATAAAAGTAAAGCAAATCAATGGGGGGAAAATTTACAGTTAGCTGCTAAATGTAGCATAAGTTCTTTTAAATGTAGCACAAGTTTTGAGGTCTTGCCTTTATGAAATTTAATAAGACAGCCCAAATGCAATTATTATTTGTCACATCTGTTTTATTTACAATGAGTAATTTTTCCATTGGAAATAGAGGAGTCTTTACTGTCAGTCATTCCATGCTTAATACTGTGTTATTTTATTTTATATTATTTAGGGATATACAAGACAAGAGGCACCTCATACATGTCCCTCATAATTACTTTAAAACAATAAATACGATCAATTTAAACAGAAAAGAACCAGCATTATGTGGCTATGGAAAGCACAAAAAGCAGCTTAATGGCTATGGATTGTCTGTTCAAGGGCAGTACTAGCAAAAAAGTTTACAGATAAGAACTACACAGAATGAAGAAAACTGCAAAAGTTCTCTAAGGAGGTGAGACATTGTGTTGCCAGGGATATGGCCAGTGCACTAGAGGAGTCCATGACGTCCTATACTGACATGCAGGGAGACAGCCATATCTGCTACTGTGCTCTATGACCTAAAACAGCAGTGGACTTGTGGTTACATAGGCTTCCTTCCTGGCAGCAGAAAGTGTGACAGCTGCCATCTTGTTCATCACTTAGGAACTGATCCAGGGAACTCCAGAGCAATGTTCTCTCTAAATTGTGACAGCACAGCCCCACAGCTGCTTAATCAGTTCTGCTTGGTCAGACAGCTCTGTGTGCAGAGCCCTGAGCCCCTGGTTGGGCAGAGCTCATTAAGCAGCTGGGGACTATGCTGCCCCACAGCTTAGAGGGAACCTTACTCCAGAGGTAAAAGCTTAAGCTAACGTGCAACTTAAAGTTATGCTTAAACTATAGAGTCAGTCTTGTTATATGAGAGTTATAATGGATTCCTCTTTTCTGTGTTTTGAGAAGAGTATTGTCATTTTTACACAGGCTTTTGCATGCTCCCCAACACAGCTGGCATCCAGCAGGACCACGGATGTTTCTGAAGAAGAGAGACCCAGGACAGGAGGGCCAGCAGCTGAGAAACCTGCACACAGCAAGGATGGTGATAGTAGGACCAGAGCTTCAGTAGCTCAGCAGCAGTAGTGGGACAGTGGAAGAGCCTGTGTGTGCTGTTCTAACAGTGCGACTGTGCCGACCATGGCTGCGTGCTGGCCCAGCAGTGGTGGCAGAGCCACAGCAGCCTGTCTGGCAATAAAGAGAGGTCACGGCAGGCCAGCAGGGAAAACCCGTCAGGGGCCGTGGCAAGGGAGCTGGGTGCTGCTGCGGCAACCCGGCTTGAACCAAGGCAGTTCAGTCAGGGCCACATGCTGCGCAGCAGCAGGGCCAGAGCTGCGTGCTGCTGTGCCAGTACTGGGCCTGGGGCAGCAGTTCTGGCAGCGGAGCCAGGGAAGCCATGTTACCCAGCCTGCAGTGGGGCTGAAGGAGCCAGCAGCAAGGAAGGGCAGCAAGCTGAAGGGGCTCGTGTCAGGTGACCTTACTTAGTCTGGCAAATTCCCTCATCCAGTACTCCCCCAGGTCCTGAGGGTGCTGGGGAAGGGAGGTCCAGCCTCTATTTGGCTTTTCAATGTGGTGAGTTCTTTCTCTTTGTCAGCAACGTGCACTTATCTCCTCTGCTAAGGGCATTCAATAAAGAGTAACTATATTCTAAGGATGTTAAGTATCAAGTGAATGACTAATCTTGTACTTGATACAGTTGTACTTTGTATCAAGTGCACGATTAGTCGATAAGCTGCAGTTTAAATATAGTTGGAGCTGGGTGTGCAAGATTTAAACTGCAGTGCTGCAGTGGGAGTAGGTCCGGAACCCTGCGTTGCACCTCTGTCTTTTAAATGTAGTAAGATCCAGGTAGCTCATACTACATTTAATAAACAGATCTGCAATGGTCTGGCCCCAGGGCAAGCTGGGACTACTTCAGGCCCTGCTTGTGCTGGGTCCTATGCTGTGCTTCTGCCCTTTAAATGTAGTAAGATCCGAGCAGCTCTTATTACATTTAAAGGCAGAACCACAGCACCGCTGCACCTCTGCCTCCCCTGCCCACACCCCACACCATGGGGATGGTGCTGGGAGGAACTGGCTTTTCAGCCAGCTCTCCCCAGCATTGGCTCCTGCTTTCCCTCCCCCCTTGCTGTGCCTCTGCCTCCCCTGCCCACACCACGGGAATGGTGCTGGGGGGGAACTGTTTTTTAAACCAGCTCTCCCCAGTATTGGCTGATGCTTCCCCCTCTCCCCTTGCTGCCTCTGATATAGAGGCAGCAAGGGGCGGGGGATGCGAGTAGTTGACTCAACTATTCTTTTACATCCCTAATATTATCTGACCTCAAAATAATAAAAAGACAGACACTTTCACTATAGCTAAGGCTTAGGACTCTGATCTCAATTCAACAGAGCAATTAAGTTCCTGCTTAAATCCATGCTTTTGGTTTTATGGATTTTCACACCCCTGTATTTTGCACCCCAATAATTCCAATTTTCAAAGAAATTGATGTTTTCACATAAAGGCCATGCACATATGCAAAAGTCTGCATATCTTCACTGCTGAGCCATTTTCATAAAGAGGCACTCAGCAGAAAGATGTATGAAAGATGCATGGAAAGTTATACTATAATGTAAATCAACGAGGGTTTAATGACTAATAATATAATACTAGTCCTCCCAAAGGATCCCAATACACTGAAAAGTCTTTATATAAATATCAGTTCTCAGTCACTCACTGCTCATCTTTTGGGGCAAAGCACAGCAATGATTTAAGAGAGCATAGTAACACTACACTACAGTTTAGAACAGGAGAAGAAGGATTATTATCTCTGATTTAACCAAGAGAGAATTTTATGTACTGCAGACAGAATAATTATCCAAATTGGAATTGGGCAGGACATAGGGGAAAAAAGAAGGGGGTGGAGGAGGAGGGTGAAGAGAAGGTCAAAATGAAGAGATGGGTGACTACTAGAGAGCCATCTGTCACCTAAAAGGGAAAAAAATAGCTGCGAAGAATTATGATTCTCAGCGGAAATCAAAGCAAAAGTATGCATTCCAGCTTTCAGCGTTGTTGTGTGGTAATATAAAGTTCTGGGGAGCTTGACTGAGAGCCAGAAATAAGTTTCTTTTACCCAGAGAGACAAGACAGATATATCTAGGAAGGAGGCTTGGGAGCCCTGAAACTAGCTGAGCTGTAGCCAAATCTTGTTGGAAGGAACCTTGAAGCAAAAGAGAAACTCCAGGCGCTGTACTGGTTTTCTTTATTGGAATGATCAGATTTGTGTATGTGTGTGTGTAACTTCAGATGTAAATATCTAGGGCAGCAAGGAACATTGTATCACCATTGACTTTGGCCAGGTCTTTGGATATCTCCAGGACTCAGAAAGAACTGTAGCGACTTCTCAGGCTTGGACCATGTCCCTGTATGTCACAAATGAGACCCTGATCCTGACTGGTGGATCTGGGTGCCCCTGTAATAACCAAATATCAACAGTAATCATTAATGTTTGTGGCACCACTTATTTCATATGAATTACTAAATTACAAGATGTGTCTGTGAGGTGAAGGAGAGCACACCCTTTTACCAGATCAGGTATTGGAATAGATGGAATAATTTGATCCTGGATTCTTGCTGAGGTCCCTGTGCGTGGCCAAAGAAGCAAAAAAGGGACAATAAAGCAGTCTTAAATGGGAAGCTGAGGATTCTCTCAACATGGGGCAGTCCTCTGCTGGCATGAAGCCTATTTCAGCAGCTTTGTCACATGCTTTTCTCCCTCTCCCTCCAATATGGGGGACTTGCACAAAAGGAGGAAGGGTGGTTTGCCTGATAAAAGTGAGAACAGTGCAGAAGCTGTTCATACTAGCTCTGGAAACCAGTTAGGCAGGAAAACAAACCTGGCATTCAGGAAGGTAGAAAAGTGCCTTTTGAGTTATTTTTGCTTTCTCTCTCATCTGTGCCAAAGGAGGGCTTGTGCAGGTGAGGATTTAGACTGTTTGTGTGTGTGTGTGCGCGTATTCAGGACATTTCCCATTACATGAACTGTATGTCACATTTGCTAGGAGAAGGGCTGGATAATTGAATAGGATTCCCTCCACATATCAAACTTTTATCTAACCTTTATCAATGTCTGGTATTTACATGGATTCTCCAAAACTGTGTATCAAAAAAGTTTGGTAAAACCAAATGTTTTTCAATTCACACACCTCTTTTACATCTAGATAGCCCCTCAATTAATTCTCATGTACTTGGAGAGAAATTGTTAGTATGAAGTAGAACTGGTCAGAACTCAGAAATTCCATTACATGAGAAATGCCAATATTTTGATTTTTGTTTTCATTCTAAATAGGAATAAAAACTTTCAAAATTTCCCAAGAAGTGAATTTTAAAAAATTGTTACAGGTTAATTGCAATGTTCAATTTTGATATACTTGGCATTTTTAGTTCTGATTTCAATTTTATTATGTTTATTATATAAATTCATTTATAATATCAAAACATAAACATTTGAAATGAAGTCATTTTGCAATGAAACATTATATTGTTCCTGTGAAAGAGTAGGTGGCCCCCTAAGGGGATCAGGGACCCAACCTACCTGCGGCCAGGGGAGCCGATAGCCTTGTTGACTCCTGGGCAAGATGGTGGTGGGGAGGGGGAGGGGGGTTATATGCTCCTGGAAGGGATGGGATCTTGGGCAGAAGGAGTCAGCCCTCAGTGCTGTCCAGACCACAGAGCGCCTTCCTCAGGGTTTCCTGGACAGTGTTGCATGGTGCTTCACTAGTGATTTAAAGGGCCTGGAGCTCCAGGTGCTGCCGTTGCCACAGTAACAATGACAGCATCTGAGAGTCCCAGGCCATTTGAAATTGTCAGGCCCCTTTGCCTCCCCCTGTCAGTGGGCCTGCCTGTGACAGACTCTGCTAAGGAGAATGAGCCAGCACAGATCCACCACTGAGTAATTAATTGTCTAGGTGGTTATGGCTGGGTGGCAGTTAATTAGTTAAGGAGAATATGGGTCTAATAAATTGCGAGGGTAGGGATACAGGAAACTCCAGTGGAGAGGAGCATTTTAGGGCACTGGTTAGATAGGTCACCAGCATAGGGAACCTAGGAAAGGTGTTCCCAGAAGGAACACTTTCCAAAAGGGAGAATCTAGGGAGACCTGGTCCCAAGCAAAAGGACCTTGGCCATCAGCAACCGGCAGGCCAGATGACAGAGCAATTGCATTCTGCTCTGGAAAAAAAGCTGAACTAGTTAAGGTCTTCAGGAGCCTTGAGTTCAGAGAGAAAATGCTTCCATTGATAACAAGCTTCCAGAGATGTACCCTGGAATAAGAAGAGGGAGCCTTATGAGTAAGAAGAGTGGAGCAGGTGAATGGACACAAATGGGGTAAATTGACTAAAATTAAGTCAATCTCATCCCCATCCCAAGTAGGGTGTTGGAGTGAAGGTTTGCTTGTGTACCACATTTTGGCTTTTGGTTAAAGAAATTAGACCCCTAATGGGTACCATTCACCCCATGAAAATCTCTTCGAAAGCCCATTAGGGGAAACAGAGGCTTGGATATTACAGCAGTTCTGTACTAGGTCTCCAGGGGGTTCACCAGGTATCAGTGCCCATCGTAAGAGTTCCTTTGAGTTTTGATGTTACTCAAACATTTTGTGTCAATTATTATTATTATTTTCAGAACAAAATTTCATCAAAATCCACATGGACAGTTCTGAATTTCATGAGATGCCATTTTCCCAATGCAAATATGTTCCATCAGACATTTTAATACCAGCTTAAGGACTGACCATGAATAAATCAAGCCATACAAAATTTAAAATCTGCTGGGATGTTAGGGCTTAATGAGAAGTTTAAGTGCTTTTCAGAGTCCCAGAAACTGGCAGATTCTACATGGGGGTTAATTAGAAAGACAGCAAATGATGGATTCGATTTTTGACTGGCCTAAACTGGTGTAGATTCACTGAAATGAGGCTCAGATTCTGATCTGAAATGTTCAGAATGTACACACAGATAGTGCCTTCTCTGTTAGCCAACTTTCTAGTTTATTTTAGAAAAAACTGCAGTTCCAACTGCACTTGTCCATGTGCCTGACTATCCCATCACTCTTGTGCATGACTTCTGAAACGGAGAGGAAAATTTCTGAACTCCCACATAACTCTTTTGTTGTTGTTGTGGTTTTACTGAATATCCAAGGCATTTATATGGACAGAATGAGAACAGCCACATTTCTTTCCTTTCGTAACCTGGGAGTACTGACCCTTATCACATCCTTTTGTATCTTTCTCAAGTGTAAGTGTCTGTAATTCTTGCTCCTTACAACCTCTTGATCTTTGGAGTGTTTGATTCAGTACAACTATTCTAAAGTTTTATGTGACTAACTTATAATTCTTCATCCAATGATTTAACCAATGCAGTTAAGTTCATAAGGAGAACCATTTCAATTAAAAATGATATCAACTAGGGGTGATTAGAGAAAATGGTTAACTGCTCCTTAGAAGGCAGGGTCAAGCAACTGACAGGATGACTCATTGGTATATTAGAGAAACACATACCAGACACTCTTTAAAGTTTAAAAATTGGTAACTTATCATTAAGATGCCCTAAAAGAAGCTGGAAAGCAGAAAACCCATTTTCATCTTTTTCGGTAAATTCTTAAATAGAGTCTGCAGTTGTATTTTCATACAATCTGAATACTAAATCTAACAAGTAATCTTGGCACTGATGTCCGAAAAAGAACCTCTTTTTATCTTCACTTAATGTTCCATTGAGATCTATGGATAACAAGGGTTATAAGCGCAAAATATTATCATTCATTATTATTATGATGCTTGGAAAGCAAGTTAGTTGTCTGCACACTTTTTGGCTTTCAAACTAATCTTGGATCAGAGTCAAACAAAGCAACATTCAGTGATTATGATAATGTACCATTGACTTATTGAAGTAAAAATACCTGAAGGGACCATTTGTGTTTTATCATTTGTTGGCTGATCCAGATAACTACTTTGGCAATCTCTCTCAGACACTATTAAAGTTAATGGTTTAGCTTCTTGTACAGTATTAGTACAAAGTTAATATAACGTATTTATATCATGACTTCTTTGTAAAATCCTATTTATTTAGTAGAGGCTAGGATCTGTTTATTCAAAAATTATACAAAAGAACATTTCTAGATACTATGAATCACTTCTTGAAGCAGCTAGTACTGGAAACTGCAAGGAGAGAGTCAGTTCTTCATTTAGTCCTAAGTAGAGCACAGGATCAGATTCAAGTGGTGAATATGGCTGAGCTGCTCAGTAAGGGTACGTCTACACAGCCAGGCCAATGTCCAATTAAGTGACGCAACTTCAACTACGTCAATTGTGTAGCTGAAGTCGAAATACCTTAACTCAGCTGGTGCTGTCAACACAGCAGGAAGTTAAAGGAAGAACATTTCACCCTTATTCCTTGTGAAATGAGAGTTGTCATGAATTGGGGTAAAAGATGCCCTCCAGCTCATTATTTCAAAATAAAGGCTTGTAGTGTAGATGCACACTATGTTATTTCGGAAAAACATAAGTTATTCCAAAATAATGCTGCTGTATAGATGTACCCTAAGAGTGAAAAAGTAATTGAATTTAACACCCATATCTGTGTGGGGAGAGGAGGCTATCAGAAAAGCACATCACAAGGAACATTCATTTTCTAAAAGGGAACCACATAAAAATGAGGAAGCCAGTCACAGTAGAACCTCAGAGTTAGGAACACCTTGGCTGTGTGTAGACTGGCACGATTTTGCAGAAATACTTTTAACGGAAAAGTTTTTCCATTAAAAGTATTTCCGCAAAAGGGCGTCTAGATTGGCACTGATGCTTTTGCGCAAAAAGTGCTTTTGCACAAAAGCATCCATGGCCAGTCTAGACGGGATTTTGCACAAGAAAGCCTCGATCGCCATTTTAGCCATCGGAGCTTTTTTTGCGCAAAACAGTTCTTCCCTGTCTACACTGGCCCTCTTGCCCAAGTATTCTTGTGCAAGAGGGCTTTTTCCCGAGCGGGAGCGTGAAAGTGTTTGCGCAAGAAGCACTGATTTTGTACGTTACAAAGTCAGTGCTCTTGCACAAATTCAAGCGACCAGTGTGGACAGCTGGCAAGATTTAGCGCAAAAGCAGCTGATTTTGCGCAAAATCTTGCCAGTCTATACGCACCCCTTGGGTAGGAAGGCTGTTCATAACTCTGTTTGAAACTCTGGACAAAATGTTAGGTTGCTCTTTCAAAAGGTTACAATTGAAAGTGACTTAGTAAAGTTCAAAACTTTATTATCTAGAAAAAAGGCTCCTTTTAACCACTGTAATTTAAATGAAACAATCACAAAAACAGTTTCCTTACCTTATCAAATCTTTTATTTCTGCAATGGGCAATGAAGAATAATGAGTGAGCCTCATAAATGGCCCTCCTTCATGTCAGTGAGCCACAGCAGCCCACAGCCCACTGGGATTCTACCTGCAGCCTGCAGACCCCCTGTCTACACACCTCTCTTCCATGCTTTTGCACACTGGGGTACTGAAGCCCTATACTTCCTATTCCCCTCTCCCTCCCAGCACTTTCATAGCACCATGAATCACTTGATTTGCCTTCTGTCCCCACTCCTCTCCTCCCTCCCAGAGCTTGAACAGCTGATTCGTGGTTTCCAACTCTGGGAGGGAGAGGAAAGAATGAGGATGGAGCACAAATCAGATGATTCATGATGATCCAAAAGTTCTGGAAGGGAGGGGGAAGAGTTGGAAATGTGGAGCTCTAGTGCCCCAGTACACTCGTATCCTAGGGAGTTATTTTGAAATAACACCCCTTATCTAAAAGAGACTTCCCTTATTTCAAAATAATGGACTGGTTATTTCAAAATAATAATTCCTGTTTGTAAAGAGGAAAACTGTTGGTTCAAAATAACGTTAGTGTGGATGCTCAGCTGCACAGGCTCTACCTGGAGGATAACCACCGGCGGCACCTGCGACTACTGGAGCACCAAATCTGCATCCAAGAGCACTGGGTCTGGAAGGACCTGCAGCTGCGTCAGCAGAGCGTGGAGGTGCCGGAGGAGCAGAGCCGTGCCCTCAGAGGTCACCTCCAGATCCTGGTGGACAGGTTCCTGCCTCCTCCTGCTCCAGCCCCTGCGGCCACCCCACCTCTCGCTCCCCTTCCCACCCCTGCTTCCCCCTCCCGCTTCCTCCGCACCCCCCATCCCTCCTGCCCCACCCTCCACACCCACTCTCCCCCGATGCCCCCACACCTGCAGTGCTGTGAGACGGGAGAGCCAGCAGGACCCCCAACCCTGAGTTTTCCCTTCCGTTCCTCCCCTTCCACCCCCTTCCAGCTCCCTCCTCCCAGGTTTCCCCCTCCCCTATCCCGCCCTCACTCCTCCCTCCCCCCACCCGTTATGTAAAATAAAAAGAGATTTTTGTTGGAAAAATAGGTGTCTTTATTTGACATTAGGAAGGGGGGTTAGGGAGGGGAAAGGGGAAGGAGGGAAGGGTGGAAGAAGGCCCCCAGTGGGGCATGCAGGGAGAGTTCAGTCCTCCTCCTCCACCTGGAAGCTCTCCCGCAGGGATTCCTGGATCCGGACGGCCCCCTGCTGGGCCTCCCAGATGGCGACGGTGAGTGCTGCACGTACTGGCCAGCCATGCGGTCTTCCTCAGCCATCCAGGCTGGCAGGAAAGCCTCCCGCTTCCTCTCACATAAATTGTGCAGCACACAACATGCTGCCACCACAGGAGGGATATTGTGCTCGGCAAGGTTGAGGCAGGCGAGGAGGCACCTAAATCGTGCTTGTCATGATTATGAGAGTTAGCCAGCAGCCTGGGGATTAAGGTGTTAACTACACCTAGCCAGGTGGAGTGACCAGTAGGCATGTAGGTGGGACTTTCAAACTGACAAAGGAATTTGTGTTTTTTCCTTTCTCCCTTTTTTTGTCTCTCTGGGTGTGTTCTCTGCAGCTACAGAGAGGGACAAGCATGTCTCTCTCTCTCTCCAAGACACCATTCTTCATTTTCTGTAAGTAGGGTAAAGTTTAGGTAGTTTTGTTAGGCTTTATTGTTTTAAGGGTTGGGTATGGGATCTGATATCTGGCTCTACTTAAGAGATGGTTGGCCTTTCTTTTTAACTGAGTTTTAGCTCATGGTGTAATTCCTCCATGAGTATACTTTGTTACCTTTCCATCTGATCCTTATGCTTGCAACAGGAATATTGTTGTAATAATAAAAGTTTTCTCTTTTCTTTTTATTAACCTGGCATTGGTTACTTGTGTGTCCTGATTTTTATAATAGGGGTGAGATTTCCCAAATGATCTTTTCCCTAATCTCATTATTAATATTTGGGCAGTGGCAGTGGAAGTTTTATTCCCAAAATCTAGGTTTTTAAGATTTTGGGAGAAGTTTTATACCAAAGCCTGGTAGATAAGGCTTTGGGGTACAATTGCTGGCCCCCACTTCTGCATTTATCATGCCAGAGTGGGGAAGGAGCCATGACAGTGCTTTCAGGCATTCGAAGGCCCCCTCAACCACTATGCAGGCCCTGGTCAGCCTGGCATTGAAGGCCTGCTAGGAGGGGTTGAGATGCCCCATGTAGGGCTTCATCAGCCAGGGCTGTAGGGGGTAGGCCGCATCCCCCACCAGGCAGATGGGCATGTCCACGTCCCCAACCCTGATGTGGTGGTCGGTGAAGAAGGTCCCGGCCTGCAGCCTCTGGCACACAGAGGAGTTCCGGAACACCCTGGCATCGTGTGCCTTGCCAGACCAGCCCACATTATTGTCCGTGAACTGGCCCCGGTAGTCACAAACGGCCTGCAGGAGGACGGAGAAGTACTCCTTGTGGTTGATATACTGGGAGGCCTGGTGTTATGGGGCATGGGATGAGGACGTCCTTCCTGTCGATGGCCCCCCCACAGTTGGGGAAGTCGAGGGCGCCGAACCCCCGGATGACCGCGTCCAGGTTGGTGATGCGGACCACCCTGCGGAGCAGCACCCAGTTGATGGTCTTGACTACCTGCAGAGAGACACAGCAAACCATGAATCACTGGGGCACCCGGGTGGCTGGGAGTGTTCGTTACCTGGCAGTTCCCCGTGCCCCACTCCCAGAAGCAACTCCCGCGGGCAGAGTGTAGTACGGCCAGGACAGACCAAACCCTCCAGTGCGGGGCACTTTCATCTCCTCTCCGCCGCATTTTTCCTGAGGCAGCCCATCCCGTCCTTGCAGCCCCCTGGCCCCTCGGCCCAGTGGCCGGGTGAGTGCCGTACCTGCATGAGCACTGCTCCGACGGTGATCTCCCCACGCCGAACTGGTTCCTGATGGATCAGTAGCTGTCCAGTGTGGAGAGCTTTCACAGGGCGATGGCCATACACTTCTGGAGGGGGATGGCGGGCCTCATGTAAGTGTCCCGTCACTACAGAGCAGGGGAGAGCCACTCGCAGAGCTCCAGGAAGGTGTCCTTCTTCATCCTGAAGTTCAGGGTCCACTGTTGGTCTCCCCAGCGCTCCAGGATGATGTGGTCCCACCAGTGTTCAGATGCCAGATGCGGTGGGGCACGCTGGTGTCTGGGCGCTGCTGCCGCTCCTCCATGACCCCCGGAGAGGCCAGGTGGAGAGGCAAGGGGCTGACGTGCACCAGGTGGTGCAAGGCAGCCTCCACCAATTGATGGCAGGCTTGCAGCAGCAAGTCCAAAAACTGGAGCAGCATGCCCAGGGTGAGCTCTGTCTCCATGGTGCCAACTGCGGTGGCGTCCCCAATGGGAACCACTGACACAGGCAGGCGGAGAGAAAAACACTTTGTTGTCCCTCGGCGAGGTAGGCAAGCAAGTGGAAAAGCTGAGAACTGGCTATCCAGGGGGGTTCCTTTAAGCACGAGCCTCAGATAGCCTCAGACGGCAGCCACACAAAGGAACTACTGACTTGATGCCCTGCCAGAACCAGTTTCAGTTGCCCTTAAATGCGACCCAGCGTCCAATCAGTGTGGACGCGCTAGTTCGAATTAGCAAAATGCTAATTCGAATTAGTTTTTATGTCTAGATGCACTAATTCGAATTAGCTTAGTTTGAATCCACTAATTTGAATTAAGTTAGTTTGAATTAGTGCTGTAGTGTAGACATACCCTGACAGATTTTGGAGGTACAATCTGTACCACTTTATAAGTCCATGGTACTCCCACCTCTTAAACACGGCATGCAGTCCTGGTTGCCCCATCTCAAGAAAAGTTATCTTGGAATTGGAAAGGATTCCGAGAAGGATAACAAAAATGACTGGGTATATGAAACAATTTCCCTACATGCAGTGGCAGATTAGCCACTAGGCCACTGGGACTAATCGGGGGCCTCTGAAAAAAATGGCTCTCCCATCCCCCAACCTGCTTCACCTGCCTGGTGTTCCTCTGTTTTAAATGCCAGGGAGTGTGGGAAGCTCCCTTGCTCTGACCCGGCTCCCTGGCAGGAGTGCCAGGGGGCTACAAGTGGAAGGGGTGGGTAGAGGCATCTACTTACTCTGATGCAGGCCCCCCAAAGTGTAATCTGCTTCTGCAAGGAGAGATTAAGAAGACTGGACTATTCCTTTGGAAAAGAGAGGACTAAGGGGATACAATAGAGGTCCATAGAATCATGAATGTGGCAGAGAAAGAGAATAAGGAAGTATTATTTACTCCTTCAGGTAACAAGTACTAGGGGTCAACTGATGAAATAAATAGATGGCAGGTTTAAAACATACAAAAGGAAAAACATGTTCATACAATAAACAGTCAATACGTGGAACTCATTGCCATGGGATATTAGAAATGTCAAAAGTATAATTATGTTCAAAGAAGGAATTATATAAGGGTATGTCTACACTACAGCATTAATTCAAACTAACTTAATTTGAATTAGTTCATTCAAAATAAGCTAATTCGAATTAGTGCATCTAGACCTAAAAACTAATTTGAATTAGCATTTTACTAATTCGAAATAGCATGTCCACATTTAGTGGACCCAGAACCGAAGTTAAGGCTGGCCAGAACCAGTGCCGGCAGGGCATCAGGTTATGACTTAGTGTGTGGAGCTGCTGGGGAAGAAGGAGGAGGGGAAGTATCAAACTATGGTATGCCATATCTTCAGTACTGTGTACAGATGTGGTCTCCTCACCTCAAAAAAGATATTTTGGCCTTGGAAAGGGTTCAGAAAAGGGCAACTAAAATTATTAGGGGTTTGGAACAGGTCCCATATGAAGAGAGGCTAAAGAGACTGGGACTTTTCAGTTTAGAAAAGAGGAGATTGAAGGGGGATATGATAGAAGTATATAAAATCATGAGTGGTGTGGAGAGGGTGAATAAAGAAAAGTTCTTCATTAGTTCCCATAATATAAGGACTAGAGGACACCAAATGAAATTAAGGGGCAGCAGGTTTAAAACTAACAAGCGAAAAGGTCTTCTTCACACAGCACATAGTCAACCTGTGGAACTCCTTGCCACAGGAGGGTGTGAAGGCTAGAACTATAACAGAGTTTAAACAGAAGTTAGATAAATTCATGGAGGTTGGGTCCATGGAGTGGTATTAGCCAGGGCGTAGGAACGGTGTCCCTAGCCTCTGTTTGTGGAAGGCTGGAGATAGATGGCACGAGACAAATGGCTTGGTAATTGTCTTCGGTCCATCCCCTCCGGGGTACCTGCTGCTGGCCACTGTTGGCAGACAGGCTACTGGGCTAGATGGACCTTTGGTCTGACCCAGTACGGCCGTTCTTATGTTCTAAGCTCAGGGCTCAGGGTCGGGGGTCTCACTAGAACAACTTGATTTTCATGCAAACCTGCTCCTTGGTTCACATGTGGCCTTTAGTGGCCAGGATGGCAGCTATCCTTCCCTAGACAGCCACATTCCTGTGCCTAGTGCAGAGATTGTGGACATTGGAGGCTTCCCCCCAAACTTTGATGAGGTCCATGATCTCTGCACTAGACCAGGCGGGTGCCCGCATCTTTTATGGCCCCGGGCAGGCTCCTGGGAGCTGCCAGCCTGGTCCTGGGAAGAGGCGGAGGGCTGGGAGGCAGCGGGTGGCTGGCTCATCCCGTGCCAGGTGAAGGGTCTGCTGGCTGGGTGCTGGCAGGCATGCAACTGGCATGAGCACTGTAGCCAGACCCGTGCCCCTTTAAGGGCTCCGGGGCCAACAGGGGAGCCGAAGAGTTTCCCTGGTTTGGCCCAGAGTGGCCACCAGAGAAGCCTGGGAAGGGCTAGCATCCAACTAGTTCGAATTAAGTGGCTACACAGCCCTTAATTCGAACTACTTAATTCGAACTAGGCGTTAGTCCTCGTAGAATTAGGTTTACCTAGTTCGAATTAAGCACTCTGCTAGTTCGATTTGTATGTGTAGCCCCTATTAAAGTTAATTCGAACTAATGGCTGTTAGTTCGAATTAACTTTGTAGTGTAGACATATCCTAAGTTCTTGGAGGATAGATACGTTAATGTATATTAGCCAAGAGAGTCAGATAAGCAACTCCATGCTCTGGTTGTCCTTAAGATTCTGACTGTCAGATGCTGGGTCTGAATGACAGGAGGAAGGGTCACTCAGTACTTTCCCTGCTCTGTTCACTTCCTTTGAAGCATCTGTCACTGGCCATTGCTGAAAGACAGGATACTGAGCTAGGTGGACCATTTGCCTGACCGAATATGACCATTTTTATGTTCTTATGGCTACTGTCTCAAAATAAACTATTCATTTATGAAAATGTAGGCCAAGATTTTAGTTTTCAATAGATGAAACATTACTCTTTCCCCTTGCAAATTAATCAAACACATCCATTCGTTTTTGAGCTCTGCCAGTTCACTCTGGGCTCTGTACATCAGTTCTTATGACTATTTATTCTGTGACATCTACGATGGTGAAATATAAGTAGCGGAGAAAAGGCAGATAGAAAAAAAATCAGAGCTATTTGGATGAGTATCAGAAGAAGTGCATATTCCTGTCCAGAAACAGAAATATTTTTACTAAGGTACCACAAGGAGGATTCTAGTGCTACCCTCTTTCCTCCATTTTGCAACATTTTTTCCTTGAGAAAGTGAAAGTTGTGTATTTTGAAAGGTCAAAACATTGTTTTAAATATTCTTATTTTCTGAAAGAAAGCATATTGCTTTTCTATTGAGTCATGCTATGGGAATAGAAACCGGATTGCTCTGTTAGGATTCCTATAAGAACTTTCAGTTGCTTGTGCATATTGTATAATCTGGGAACCAAAGGACTCAGCTGCAGTTAATTTTCATTTGCTGTTTGTATATAAATGCTTTTAGTACTTAAACTAAATTCAGATCAATTAAACTAATGTTGTTTGACATAATATTCCTTGTTCCAAAATCAATATCCCTTCATTTGACAGGCTTATTCTTGAATTCAGGATGTTTATTATTCTTAAAGCTTACCTATAGACCTGGTTTTTGTCTTTGATGATGTAAAACAGTTCTTCCTTGCGTACCATAAGCCAGCATATAATGGGGTTCAAATTTCTCTGGTAAATATCTTTAATTGTAAGATCATGCCTGCTAACCTCTCCACCACATGCTAGTTTCCTATCCTTTCTTTTCTCCCCCCCCCATCCTTTTTTACTATAATCTTTCAAAAGTCTCAAATACTCAAGTATCAGAGGGGTAGCTTTTTAAATGTGGAATATCTGCAAAAACAATGAGGAGTCCTGTGGCACTTTAAAAACTAACAGATTTAGCTGGGCATTAGCTTTTGTGGGCAAAGAAAATTTAAATCGGTTAGTCTTTAAGGTGCCACAGGACTCCTCAAATATGTAGGTTCTCAAAGTCATGCTTTTTCAGATAGGCAAAAGTCTCTCCAGAAATTTTAAGCTGAGAATTTAGCATTTTATGTTGAGTACCCCTTAGCCAGATTTTGGAGGTCAGAGCTCTCCTACACCCTTCAGAATTCAATAAATTCTACAGATAAGGTCCCACGTCCTGAGATCCTTTTTCACGGCTAGATATTACTTCATTTATGCCAGTGTTGTGGAGTGGGCAGCAAGAAATCATTCCACTTGGGGGGGGGGGGGGAATACTGTGGATTGTCCCCGAGATCAAGAATTAAGTCTTCTGGTGCTTGCTTATATGTATGGGTAGGCATCATTTTGTCCCTTGGGTTTGAGAGCCCCATTCTCTGGGCCCGTGAAGGGGACACAATGCTCCTGGATCATGACCCCATTTTCACTCTTTTCTACCTCTTTTTCAACAAGTAAAACACAAGGAATGTTACTATGGGAGATCCTTGAACAGCTGAAAATGCTTCTTGCATGCCATTCCATGACTCCATTATCTGGCCCTCAGTTCTTACTCTGTCTTTTTCCTTGGTCTTTCCTTAAACAGTCTCATTGATGTCAGTAAGAGTTTGCTTAAGTGACAACTGGATAAGGATGAAGAAAAGGCCTCTGGATTTTGCCCAATAGAAATATATATATATTTCTTTTATGAGAAGACACAGCCAGTCTTGAGCCCCCTCGCTTCTCCTCATACTCCCACTCTGGTGCTTTTAAATCTTTTGGTTCTGTTTTGCCTGGCCTTTATCCAGAAACAGACCTGTCGAAAGAAAGGCAGTTTTGGAATCATTTATCAGTGTAACAGTGGGAATAGTGGGTTGAACAGTAGTTTTGTGCTGTTACCAAGTGAAAATACCATGAGCAGTTACTTAATTGGAATAATATGGCACATGTTCCCATAATTGCTCTCCTTTGATAACTTTGGTTAGGTCATGTTTTCTCAGTTAATTATCATTTAAAAATAGCTAATGAAGGTAATAGGGACCAGTGGCTCAACAATGGATATAGCTCCAATGTGCTGTATTTTTTCAGACACAAATATTTTCTTTAAATTAATTACAGTAAAAATTATATAACTTGGCATTGATTGCAAGTGTAATCAACAGCTAAGGTTCTCAGGTATTTATTATGGCTGAAGTTGAGTGCAGAAGAAGGATTGTTAATGAAACTTCAGTGAGGCTGCCTTTGTGCTGCTGATGAAGGACTTAGTGCTAACCTAGTTCTTCTTTGCAGTTAAGGGCGCCGTTTCACGAGGGTGGGGGAAGGTGCTCTCCCATTTGCTTGCTTTTCATCCCATTTCCCATACTATCAGTGAATGAGAGGAAAGTGCCTTCATTCCATGTATGCCTCTGACACCTGAAGGGAATTCACCAGCCAGATGTGAGAGGCATGCACCGAATGCAAGTACTTTCCCCTCACTCCCTGATAGTTTGGGGAACGGGATGAAAAGCAAGAAGTGTCCTGGAACACATGGTAGCTTCCCCCACTCCCAAAATGGCACCCTTGTTTGCAGCATTCAGGATATCTGGAACTAGAATGGAAGACATGGAAGAAAAAAATGAAATCCCATGAGCAGATGAGAACTCAAGTAGGCCTTATACAGCCACCCAGCTCCTGCTTGCACCTGAGGGGAAGTCATGATTACATATTCAAAAGAGGAGGTTCCCCTCCTTCTTAGTGAAAAAACAATGATTCTGTAACACCTTATGGTGAGTCTACACTGCACCCATAGCTCAAAATAAGCTATGCAATTTGAGCTACACAAATTGCATAGCTTATTTCGAGTATATTGAGAAATGGAGCGCTATTCCAAAATGTCCCTTAATTCTCATGGAATGAGGTTTACAGAGAAGTTAGAATAGCGAGCCTGTTATTTACAAAGTTATTTTGAAATAACGGGTTCATTTAACAGATGTGAAATAGCTATTTTAGGTTACTAGAAGTATCCCAAAATAGCGCCGCAGTGTAGATGTACCCTTAGCTATTCTGCATCTTAAGAACAAACCCATTATATTGAATATATAATTCACTATTCCGATGTCCATGTAAACATTATTGCATGAAGGATAAAGGACATTTCAGAATAGCACCTTATTTTGAGGTAACAGTACTGTGTAGACATACCTTTGGAGTCTAACAAAAATATATCATGAGCATGTGTGGGCAAAACCCCCTTCTTCAGATGAGCTTGAGTGGAGTGGAGCCTCAAGCTCATCTGAAGAAGTGCGTTTTGCCCATGGAAGCTCGTGATACTATATATTGTTGTTAGTTTCTAAGGTATCACAGGACTACTCTTTTTTTTTTTTAATTGTAGACTTACATGCTACTCCTCTGAGACTTCTTAATGTAGAATAGGTTTGTAGCTCAGTCCAGGATCAGTCAAAACTTCCATTGAGATGAAGTGCACTTTTGGCTTAATGAAGGCTACAGAATTTGAACTAATTGGTATTCATAACAAAAGGCAGGCCTGTTCCTGAGAAATGTTGATTGTCCTTAGCTTCATTAGCTTCTGTGGTTGTTGTGGGTGCTAATCAGAACCCTATGTTGAGCCCATGAAGTTAGAGAGTTTTTCCTCTTGATTTCAGTAGAAGCAGGGACAGGCACTGAGCAAAGATTCATCTTAGGCACTCCGATGCTACAGTTGATTGCTACTACTTGAGTGCCTCTAGAATGGGCACTCAAGCTGTTATTGTAAAACAGTTATCATGTACTTTGACATAAATGAAGGAGATATGAGCAAGTGTAAGATATCTTGTATCCAAAATATCATGCTTTGAGGCCTTGATCTGCATTCATTGACTTCAGGGTTGCAGGATCAGGCCTTATACGTTGCTGAGTTTTGGCTGAGATGATAACAACCAGAAGTAGAGTTAATGTTATGCATTATGAGAAACAACAAATGAGAGCTTATTTCTCTTTTGGAAATTCTTAATCAACTGGTTCACTTGATTTTGAAAAAAAAACCTTTGCATCGAATAATTTTTTTCCCTCCATGGTCATGAGCACTTTCAAATAAGCCTGGCTCAGAATAGCCAATGAAGGAAAAAGCCAAGCTGCTAAAACATCTTTGCTTTCCTTAGATGTTTGGGGCACATATTCTCTTTGTGTATTTTGTTCCCGGGAAATAAACCAGCCGTTTTCTTGAAATTCCTGTTTCTCTTTCTTGTTAGGTCAATTCACTGTTACGTACTGTGTTTGGCTTTGCTGTGCTCTATCTGTGAGGGACCCTCTACTTTGAATAACAGCATTTTTATCTGTTTTTTTCTTTAACCTTTATAATAGGCAGAATGGTTTTCAGTAACAATGCTAATAACTAGGGATATGTCTACACAGCAAAGTTATTTCTAAATAACAGCCGTTATTTTGAAATAATTTTCCTAGAGTCTACACAAGCCAACTGCTATTTCAAAATTAATTCAAAATAGTCTGTTAGTCTGTAACTGGAAGTTAGTCTGTAACTGGAAAAACTTAAAAAAAAAATAAAAACTTTAAAAGCTTGCTGTTTTAGTTAGTTAGAAATTGGTGCTATTCCTCACGGAATGAGGTTCACAAATTTCAAAATAAGACTTTCAAAATAGGCTTATTTTGAAATTTGTGAAACTCATTCCGTGAGGAATAGCACCAATTTCAAAATTTCTATTTCAGAATAAGCACTGTGTAGACCCTTATTTCAAAATAGGGGGCCTCTATCCCTTCCCAGGGTGCCTTGCTGGCCACCCTGGCCACAAGGTAACTTCTGACCTGATGCCCTTCCAGAATCAATCCCGGCTGTCCTTAAATGCCATTCAGCATCCAATCAGTGTGGACGCTAACTTCTGAAATAGCAAAAAGCTAGTTTGAAATGCATTTTGTGTGTAGACGCGTTATTTCAAAATTAGATATTTCGAAATAACGCTGTAGTGTAGACATACCTTCGGATCATTGTTGATGAAAATAAATAATTTTCATCAACTAACTAAAACAGCAAGCTTTTAAAGTTTTTATTTTTTTTTAAGTTTTTCCAGTTACAGACTAACTCTGAAGCTTTAAAACAGAAAGAAAAATGATGGAAATATGAATATAACAATAAGATGTAAAACTTTCACAAATACAAAACCCCACAGAAATAACTAAAATGATTCTGTGCCAACATAATTTCCACTCAATATATCATGAACAATCAAAATATAGCTCTCCATTGCTCCTATATTCTAGAATGTGTTTATTGAGTTTCACAAAGACAAGTTCCAGTGGGAATTCATTGCCAGGAGTTTTTATTACTTAAACTGAACTAAAATGGGTATTTAACTGTAATGAAGATTAGTTATATAACTTGATAGTATCTGAAGGAACTAAAAACCACATCAGGTACATGGATTTTTCATGTTAATTAGCATGAGTCATTTCTATTACTGAGAATTCATACGAATATTTTATGTTTCACTCTGGAAGCAATGTGCAACAGTGAAACAGTTTGATAGCTTTATTCTGTGGATTAGTTGGAACAAGAAATTGATTTAGGTTGTGATTTACATTTAGGGGACAGACTATAAATACTCTCTCAAATTTACTTCTCTCATAATCTAGTTCCATTGAAATCAATGGGACTCTTCAGGTATATCTACACTGCACCCATAGGTCGAAATAAGAGACACAATTTGAACTATGCAAATTGCGTATCTTATTTCGATCTCATGTTGAAATAAAGTGCTATTCTGATAAGTCCCTTAACCTTTGTGGAATGATGTGCCCATTATTTTGAAATCTATCTCAAAATAATAGGTTCCTTTAAAGATGCTGAATAGCTATTTTGGGATACTTTCAGTATCCCGAAATAGCGCTGCTGTCTAGACGTAGCCTTCAAGAAGTAAGATATTACTCAACATGAATTTCACAATGTAGCCCTATAAAAGCATGGTGCACATACTGCAATGAATAAGCCAGAAATAGTGCAACCATGCATAAGGCTGGATAATTGGGTTGGCAGCATGGTACCTCTTCCCATAAATCCATGCAGGCACCACCACAGACATTCTATAGCTTATAAAAGAGTTAAATAACCTTTTGAAGCCTGATTCCACACGTTCAGGAACACAAAGGCACAGAGACCATTGATAAGAAAAAGTGAACTCTGCTCTACAGCCTTAGCTAAGAGCTAGTTGGTTTTTAGCTCATGTGGTAGAGGCACAAGGCTTTAACCACTAAGGTCACAGGTTCAATCCTTCCTGCCAAAGACTGGCTTTACAATTTCTTTAACCTCCACCTTATGGTGTTGAAGACCTATCCATAATTAACTACCCTTCAGGTATGGTCTGCACTACAAAGTTCTGCTGTCATAGTTCTGTCAGCTGGGAGGGTGTGTCTAAACTACATGGCTCCGTCGATGGAGCCATGTAGATTAGGCTGATCAGCAGAGGGAAATGAAGCCGTGATTTAAATAATCGCGGCTTCATTTAAATTTAAATGGCTGCCGTGCTGAGCCGACAAACAGCTGATCAGCTGTTTGTCGGCTCAGCGCGCTAGTCTGAACACTCCCGCACCGACCTGAAAGCCCTTTATCGACCTCCCCGTTATGCCTAGTAGGATGAGGTTTACCAAGGAGGTCGATAAAGGGCTTTCATGTCGACAAGGGAGCGTCCAGACTGCCCAGATCTGCTGACAAACAGATGATCGGCAGAGCGGGGCAGCCATTTAAATCGTGGCTTCATTTTCCTTTGCCGAACAAACAAATCTACATGGGTCCGTCAACGGAGCCATGTAGTCTAGACGTACCAGGAGTGTGAAAAAATTGTCCTGTGAGCAGACAGAGCTATGCTTGTAAAACCTATTCTGTAAATGCAACCGTGCTTTGTTCTGTATAGCTTATGTTATTCAGGGAAGATCAAGAACACACATTCCTGCTCATCCAGAAATATAATTTATGCTATCACGTGCCGAAAGTGTCCGCCTGCTATGTACATTGGACAAACGTCTCAAACACTTTGCCAAAGAATCAATGCCCACAAAACAGATATTAGACAGGATCACAAAGAAAAAACAGTTTCTTGCCATTTCAACCAGAAAGGGCATTGTCTCAATGACTTGATTACCTGCATCCTGTTTCAAAGACATTTTAACATTTAAAACTTGAAAGAGAATCCTCTGAACTGTCATTCATGCTTAAATTTGACACTAATTACCTTTCCCATTACAAAGATAGCTTCCCCAATTATCACCTCTAATATCATTAGCTCATAGACATTTACCTCTCCCCCCATCCCTTTTCTGTTCTGAAATTTGATTTGTCCTTTTCATATGTGTTCATTTTTTTTATTGTATCCTTTGGTATATATGGTCATGCCAATTTTCTTCCACTATTTGATCTGAGGAAGTGGGTCTGGCCCAGGAAAGCTCATCACCTAATAAACCATCTTGTTAGTCTTTAAAGTGCTACATAGTCCTGTTTTATGCATACAGAAGAACTCTTTCTGCTGCCTTATGCTGCATCTACACTAGAGGAGTCTTCCAGAATAGCTAAGATGGCCATGGTTTTGTAGTGTAGACAACCATGCAGAATATATTGTGCAGATATTCATAGGATAATGCTTTTAGGTGAAATATCATCACTGGCATCTGAATTAGCACATACTGAGATTAATAGAGCAGAATTATTCTTGCAACCTCCCTGCAAATTCAGACAGACATTGCTGGAAATGTTTACAACTGGGTTTTCCTTGCAACTGTAACTTATGGAAGCTTACTTGACAGTCAAGACTCTGGAGAACAATAGAGAGGTCTGCTCTTTCCTCTCTAGCCCCTCAACTAGACCGTTGCATACCCCAGGATGAGTTTTCCCCACACTTTAGGAAACACTACAGTAATGGATCCATGCATGAGGGAAGATATGCTGTATTGCTTCTCTCTGTCCATAGTGGATTTATAAAGGGAAATTAGTGCTAGGATGGGTGCAACTTTAAAATTTCTTCCTCCTCCCTCCCTCCCTCCCATCTTTTATCAAGGGGTGGAGAGCTAGTATCAGTATGGTTTCTGGTTGATCTGTGTTGCCCTGAGAAGGAGGAGAATAGAGAACACATTGGAGAGGTCAGATTCATGATTCAAAGGGAATGAAGACTAGTTTCTTTGGACAGCTGTCAACATTATTGGGTTCCAACCCATCACCCTTTCCCACTAGTGTCATCAGAAATGACTGTCCTTCATATCTCTGTTAAGAAAGCACTTAAACACATGCTTAATTCCTTCCCTATTCAGGAGAGCACTTGATCTCTTGCTGCCTGGGACTGGTGTACCTTTCTGGAATCATGGCTTCAAAGAGGAAAGAGACTCTTCTAGGTCCAGAGAACCACAAGGAGTTTCAGACAAATTTCCCCTCTTGCGGGTTTTTCGAAATAATTTTAGTTAAACCATAATGTACACATACTAAAAAAATTGATACATTTTCTTAAATGAACTGGCTTGTATTCTGGACAATAAACAGCTGTTTAACAATTAAAAAAGTGTGCAGAATTTCTGAATTAGGTAACATATTGACATGACACTCTACAAGCTGATGGAAAAATATCTGCCTTCTTTGCAGTACTTAGCATTAACACCAAGTTGAAGGACATACAAAAAAGAGTGACACTTTATTTCTAAATAAGATGTCAGACTTGTTTACTGTCCATCTTTTCCATGCATGAAAGGGACAGTGTCAGGTCACATTAGACCCCACATTTTGTTCTGTTAAAGTGAAGTATTTACAAATGTTAACATTGAAATGTTTTCATGGTTATTTTTTGCCGTTCCAATGGAGATTTATTTTCTTAAAGGCAAATGTTCCCCTGAAGTATTTGCAATGCCATCCTTGCACTTTTGAGCTGACCATGGCTAAAGTAAATGTGAGTACAAACTAATGGACTATAAAGAATTTAACAGACCAAACTAAGTTGAAACTTGTCAGAGCTAGAAGAAATAATGCATCTGATGAAGTGGGTTCTAGCCCTTAAAAACTTATGTCCAAATATATCTTGTTAGTATTTAAGGTGCCATGGGACTTCTCATTGTTTTTTCAGTGCATAGTATTATCCATGTGGATCGGGTGAGCTCAAATTCCACAGGGATGTATAATTCAACACTTTTGAATCCTTTCTCCTTATTTGGCCTTCATCCCTGAATTAACTTCCTTCTCTCACACTAAACATTGTTCCTTCTTCCATCCCTCTCTCCACGACTGCCCTTTGCGCAAGTGCCAGCTCAGCTACTCCAATATTACCCATAAACCTCTAACCCTTCTGAGACCATCAATGAATGTGCATTACTACCGCACTGCTAGAACCCCTCTTCTCAGTATTCTTTCCCAATGTCTCCTTAGGAATTTTTTTTACATGAGGAAATATCCCTTCATAGTTAAAATGGAATAATTATTCTGCTATGCCAGGAAATTTTCCCAGATTGACAAGCCATTATGTTCAGTTGTCAAATCCTTTCACTTCTCTGCCCATTTTCCCCATTGCATAGTGTCCTCTCTCATGCCCAATATTTGCTTCTTTCTCTCTTGTTCTGATGCATTTGAGGCACCCTCTTTATTAATGACCTGGATGTAAGAATACAGAGCATACGGATCAAATTTGCAGATGATAGAAAGCTGGAGAAGGTTGTTAGCACTTTGGAGGATAAGGTAAAATTGAGAGGGATCTTAATAAACTAGAGAACTAGTTTATAGACAAGAAAATTAAATTCAAAAAAGACAAATGTAATATGCTATACTTATGGAAGGAAAAAAACCCCAAATGCTCAAATAAAGAATGGAGGCTATCTGGCCTGGCACCAGCACTGCTGAGAAGAATGATCTGGGGATAGCGTTGGATCACAGCCTCAGCATGAGTCAGCAATGCAATGCTGTTGGGAAAAAAAGTAAAATGCCATTATAGGTTGCGTTAACCATGGCATAGCAATAATGTCATGAAGGTAACAGAGCCCCTTTACTCAGCACTATTTAGGCCAGAGTGGGGAATCTCTGAGTCAGGGGCTACTGACCCACAGAAAAATCAGTTGGAAGTCACACACAAGTAAGAAGCAAAAAAAAAAAAAAAAAAAAAAAAAAAACACCAAACCCTCACTGATATGCCCCTGACTAAGAAGTGGAAAGACACTCCCCACATTCCCCTCACACACCAGAGTGTAGGGGGGTCCAGTCTAGTAGATTTTGTGTGCTACAGATCTGCCGGAGGGGGGAATGGACTGAAGCAGCAGCACGGGCTCCCCAATGCTAGGAGGAGATCTGAGCCTTGGGGGCCGGATCCAGGCAAGCCGGGGTCTGTATTCAGCTCCCAGACCTTAGGTTCCCCACTCCTGGTTTAGGCCTTAGCCTGTGTCCAGTTTTGGTCATCAATGTCTAATAAAGACGCAGAGAAACTGGAAAGGATACAAAGATGAGTGAATAAGAGGATCAAAGGGACAGAATGCAAACCAGGTGAGCAAAGAGTAAAGGAACTGGATATGTTTAGTTTGGAAAGGGGGAGATTAACAGGGGATATGGTAGCAGTGTTCAAATGCCTGATAGGCTGCCATAAAACAATGGAGAAAATTTGAAGGGCAATGGGTTCAACTACAGCATATTGGATTTAGATTGGATCTCAGGAAAATTTTCTAACAATGAGAACAGTAAGACAATGGAACAGTCTGCCTAAGGTGATCATGGAAGCTCCTTCACTGCAGGTTTTCAAAAGGAGGCTGGATAACCATTGTCTTGGATGGATGCAGTATATCTAGATTTTAGTAAGGTGTCTTATAAAGTCTCACATAACCTTCTAATTAATTTACTAGAGAAATACTACTGAGATGGATTTACTATAAGTAGCTGCATAACTGTTTGGACAGTCACTCCCAGAGAGTAGTTATCAATGGTTCACAGTTATGCTGGAAGGGTGTGATTAGTAGGATTACTCAAGGATCAGTTTTGGGACCAGTTCTGTTCAATAGCATCATCAATTATTTAGATAATGGCATAGAGAGCAGACTTGAAGTTTGCAAATGATACCAAGTTGGGAGGGGTTGCAAGTGCTTTGGAGGGCAGAATTAAACAAGGATAAGTGCAATACACTCCACTTAGAAATGAACAATCAGTTTTGCACATACAATATGGGAAATGGCTACCTTGGAAGGAGTACTGTGGAAAGGGATTTAGGGATTTCAATGGACCACAAACTAAATATTAGTCAACAGTAAAAAAAAAAGCAAACATAATTTTAGGATGTATTAATAGGACTCCTATAAGCAAGATAAACAAGTAGTAATTATTCTACTCTACTCTGCACTGATTAGACCTCAGTTGGAATATTGTGTCCAGTTCCAGGCAGCACACTTCAGCAAAGATGTGAACAAATTGGAGAAGGTCCAGAAAATTGCAACCAAATGATTTAATGTCTAAAAAAACACGAGTAATGAGGGAAGACTGAAAGAATTGGGTTTGCTTCATCCATAGAAGTAAAGACTGAGGAGAAGCATGAAAACAGCTTTCAAGTATTTAAAAGGTTGTTGCAAGGATGAGGAAGAAAAATTATTGTCCTTAACCTCTGATGGTAAGACATGAAGCAATGGACTTAAATTGCCACAAGGGAGGTTTATGTTGGACATTAGGAAAAACTGTTATAATGGATGGTTAAAGACTGGATTAAATTTCTTAGGAAGTTGTGTAATCTCCATCATTGGAGAGTTTTAAGAACAGGTTAGACAAACACTTGTCAGGGATGGTCTAGATGATGCTTGATCCTGCCATGAATAAAGGGGACTTGACTTGATTACCTCTCAAGATTCCTTACAGTTCTGTGTGTAACCCAGAAGCACTGAGACCATTGACAAGGGAGAGTGAAATCTGTTCTACAGCATTAGCTAAGAGCCAGTTGGTTTTTAACTCATGCAGCAGAGGCACAAGGCTTTAGCCCCTAAGGTCCCCCAAAACCAACTGGCCCTTAGCTAAGGCTATAGAGCAGACTTCACTCTCTCTCTTCCCAGTGTTCTCAGTGCCTCATGATTACATATGATTTTATAATTAGAGACAACAAATCCTTCATCATGGCAGGGGGCTAGACAAGATGATCCTTGCAATTCTTTTTACTTCTATGATTCTATTACGCTAATGAGCTGTGTGTCCTTCAGTTTTGAACAAAAACAGCACTATTTCCCCACTTTTATTGACTCCAGCACCTTCATCCCTACCATCAAGGTACTGGTACTTTTAATTCAGTGTTTTCATCCTCACCCTTCCATCCTCAGCCATCTCTAGGAAGAAATCTGTTGATTTTTTTTCAAATAGAAGACCAACAGAATCATCTATGATCTCCCTGCTCCATCTGATTTCCTACCCAACATGAAAACAAACAGGAAATGCAAATTAAATAGCTGAGGATGCATTCATTGGCCATTAGAGGCAGATTCTGCTATCAGTTATGCAGGTGTAAAGGTAATATAATCCCTTTAATGTCAATTCAGTTGCACTGGCTATAAACCAACATAAAAGGAGCAGAATCTGTACTCAAACCTTTTTTTAAATACATTTAGATTGCTATAGAAAAGAGACAACATGATGACCTTGCAGTATTTTACAATTTGGATGCGTGGATTCAAATTAGGTTGACTCCTACTTTTCAGTTAAAAATGGACTCATACACACACACATCAAATCAGATATATCTTGTAACTTCCAGTGTTTTAATAATTGTTTATTGTTTTTGGACTAAGGGAAGAAAATACATTCTTTTTCACAGAATATTTATTGGTTTTAATCAGTCCAAACCTAGAAACCGGAGGAAAAAAGTGCAATTATTGACCAAAAGTTATTTATAGGTTGAATCTCTCTAGTCTGGCACGCTCTGGTCTGACAACATCTGTGACCGAGCACGATTTTAGTTAGCTGTAAAGTCCACTTTTCATGAGCATGGCCAAGTTTCCCATGGTCCTACAAAAGTTTATTACATTCTTCTAAGAACTCAGCAAGCTGTGGAAGTGTTGGTAATGCTGCTACACAATATGGACCTCCCATGATCTGTCAAATTTTCCGGTTTGATACCGATCAGGTCCCAAGGGTGCTGGACTAGAGATATTCAATATGTACATTGATTTACCTGAATTTAATTAATGAAGAATACAATTGTGGCTTTGCCACAAGTCCTGTGTAAGGCCCTAGGAAACATATTGGAACTCTGCAACTCACAAGCTGCCTGTCTCCCTTTCTTTCGAGAGTCGGGCACCTGAGGTGGGTCATGTATAAACACGGTGCTGCGTATATCTCCAAATGTTTATGGTACTTTGGTCAGTAATTTGGCCAGAATCTTGACCCTGCCCATTCCCTGCTCCTTTGTGCTCACTCCCAACCTACATGTGCAGGAGTCTTATAGTACCCTGGTCTCCTTTCTACAGTGCTGTCAAGGAAATGAGGGAAACCTTACACCTCCATAATTCCCTTCATGTGTGCCCCGAACTGGCTACAATCTGGTTCTAATTAAACGTAATGTAGTTTAAGCCCTACAAGAGGGCAAGGGGAAGGGACACAACTTGGCCTGCTACAGAAAAATACCAGTATTAATTGTAATGGTATTTATTTGCTCGTATAATATCAACACTGAGATAGGCTTTTTATAGACCAGTAAGTTTATAAAATCCCTGTCCACAAAAGCTTAACATCGCTCCTAGTGGTTGATCACACCACTACTTAGCCATGCGAGAAACTTTATCCATTGGACTCTCTGGCTCTGTTAGGGTATGCCTACACTGCCCTCCATGGCCGTTATTTCAAATTAACTTCAATAGCGTCTATACATGCAAACCACAATTTTGAATTTAATTCGAAATAGCGGAGCGCTTATTTCAAATTTGGTAAACCTCATTCTACGAGGAGTAACACCAAATTTGAAATAGCTATTTTGAATTAAGTGCTCTGTAGACAGTTAATTTGAAATAGGGAGCCTCCAGCCCTTCTCAGGGAGCCCTGGTGGCCACACTGGGCACAACCAGGAAAACTCGTCTGCTCCCCCACTAGCCCCGGAGCCCTTAAAGGGGCAGACTCTGGCCATAGTGTCTGTGCCAGTTGCAAGCCTGCCAGCACACAGCCAGCAGACCGTGCACATGGCACAGCATAAGCCAGCAACCTGCTGCTACCTGGCCCTCCACTGCTCCCCAGGACCAGGCTGCCAGTTCCCAGGAGCCTGCCAGGGGCCACAAAAGGCAGATGGTGCCAGGCAGCTTCTAGAAATTGCTGCCAGGCTTGCAGCAACACATTCAAAATGAGCACCAGAGTGTCCAGGGGCGGCTCTGACTCCATGGTGCCGAGTGCTGTGGTGTCCCAAATGAGAGCGCCCAAAACAGACAGAGAGGAAAATACTTTGCTGTCCCTCAGCAAGGTAGGCAAGCAAGCGGGAAAGCTGAGAACCGGCTGTCCAGTAGGATCCCTTTAAACACAAGCCTCAGATAGCCTCAGACAGCAGCCACACAAAGCAGCTACCGACCTGATGCCCTGCTGGAGCCAGTTTCAGCTGCCCTTAAATGCAATCCAGTGTCCAATCAGTGTGGACGCATTATTTCGAAATAGCAAAACACTATTTCAAAATAGTTTGTGTCTAGATGCATTATTTCAAATTAACTTAATTCGAATTAACTATTTCGAATTAAGTTAATTCAAAATAGTGCTGTAGTGTAGACATACCCTTCTTGAGTGTAGGCATACAGCTGTCTGCAGTACTTGGGCCTAAGTAGACAACCTCATCTGTTCCTCCTACTTATTTGCATGCTTCTATTTTTTTCCATCATCTCCTGTTTTAGTTCACTTTTTTAAAATGTTCTGTAATCTTTTGACACTGCACTGAGCCACCTCACTTTTAAAATAGCTCCACAGGACGTCTGAAAGACCAGAAGTTAAGATTGTGGGACACCTTTGTGCATTTAGTTGACAAGTCCATGCATTTGCTGTTTGCATTCCATGCCCTAGGTCTATAGCTTCATAATAGATCCCTATGGCAATACTCCTTCCCTCCCAAACAGCCCATGCCCTAATCCTTGGTATAAGGTCTGAAAAAAAAATACCCCTCATGGGAATTGAAGTGTGACAGTTTTAGGTAATTCATTTATCCCATGGAATTAACAGAGTGAAGTGCCCTTTGGCAGATACTTTTCACTTGTAGTAGTGACAGGAACACAATTTGGTTCCCAAAACAATGAACTCCAACTACAACTCTGTTGACTTACTCTACTTTTTGGGGTGATAGAAATGTGTAGTGAAATGAAAACTTTTAAAACCAAAATCCTGTTTAAATATAATCTTTCATGTTCTTAGGTTAGACCCTATGTGTGTATCTATATTGCAGCAGCCTTTGTTGAAAAGAAGACATAGAGAAAACCTGAGTTTCGCATGTCAAGTGGGCCATACCTCAGGAAAAATAAACGGGTTCTGACATTTGCAAAGCGTGTTGCTTTGTTTATGTTAGTTTGTTTAGGCTGGTCAGTTAGAGGGAATGTGGTACTTTGCTACAGCCTCCCACCTTGGTGGGTTTCTGTTATCTGAAGGACTTCAGTTCACACAAAGAGTTCTGTAAGTGGTCATCCATCATCAATTGAGAAGTATTGAAAAGGAATTGATTACAGCAGCAGAGTGCTGCTTTTATTTGGTCCTTCTACATCAATACAGCTTCCTAGCTAAGTGAAATTGCAGTCTTGTGAATGAGTAATTGGTACCTGCAATAGGTTTACCTGGTATTAAGGGCTAACTGAATACAACCACAGGCTGCAATGTTTGTCTCAATATTTGCACTTTTCTTGTTGTCACATATCATCCATTGATTTCAAGAGCACAAACCTTTTTTGACAGTGAGAACCAATTATTCTTTTATGCTCATTTATGCAGTCTATTTGGTTAATAGTCCAAGGTGCACTTTTCACCTTAGTCTACCAGTAGGCATGCAAACAAATATACTCAGCATTACTAGCTGCCCTTAGGTCCACTGCTTGCTGTTTGTTTAACTCAGACTTCGGCCCGTAGTTCCTAAGCTCATATTAAAAAGAAGACTTGAGATCAAAGTGTAAGTATCAGTGTTATTGAAGGTTCATTATGAAAACAGCTGTTGATCTATATGTAAGTGTAGAACTGTCCTTTTTTGCAGAAGGGACCATCATGTTCATCTAGTCTAATCTTCTGAACACTGAAGATCACAGAATCTCCCCCTCCCACTCCAGTAATAGACCAGTGTTTCTCAATCTTTTTTTTAATAAAGTACCCATTTAAAAAAAATTGTAAGTACCCATTTAAAAAAAATAAAATTAGAAGTACCTCTAGTACCTACAGTTTTCAGACAATTGTTTTTTTACCATTGCAACACATTTGTTTAAACAACTTAATCAAAGCCAGGCAGGCGATGACATTTTTGGGTATAAAAAGTATAAAAATAATAAAACGATGTAAAACATACAACAAAAATTCAGTTTTCTCCAAATTTCAGTTGTGTTGAAGTACCCTCCAGACTCCTCTCGAGTATCCCGGAGGTTACTCGTACCACTGGTTGAGAAACACTGTTATGGACCACTAGAGTTAGTGAAGTCCTCAAATCATGAGTTAAAGACTTCAAGTCACAGAGAGCCACTATCTACACTAGTTGAAACCTGCATGTGGCCCCATACTGCAGTGGAAGGAAGAAAACAAACCCAAGGTCTCTGTAAATCTGACCGGGGAGAAAATTCTATTCTGACCCCAAATACTCTATTAGGATATGTCTACACTGCAACATTAATTCGAACTAATTTAGTTCAAATTAGTTAATTCGAGCTAAGCTAATTAGAACTAACGCATCCAGACTAAAAAACTAGTTCGAATTAGCGTTTTGCTAATTCGAACTAGCATGTTCACACAGAGGGGACCCTGAACCGGGGTTAAGGATGGCCGGAAGCAGTGCTGGCAGGGCATCAGATGAGGACTTAGAGCATGGAGCTGCTGCCTCAGGCTAGCCGAGGGCTGTGCTTAAAGGGTCCCGACCCCCACCCCGGACAGACAGTTCTCAGGGGTGCCCCGCTTGCAAAGCAGTCCTGGCTTGGAGTGCCTGGACTACCCACACTGGGCACATCACACCACTCGGCCATCAGCCCGGCTGCACTTGCTGCAGGCTGCCATCTGGGGAGAGGGGGCAATTGGGGGGCTGCAGGAGAGCTTCCACCCCCAGAAGCCTGCAGAGCCAGCCCAGTCCTCCCCATTGGGGGCTTATGCCCCATTCCTCCCTCACCTCCTTCCACTTACCCTTCCCTAGCCCCATTTCTTGATGTACAAAATAAAGATAACGTGTCTTCCAAAATGGAATCTGTCTTTATTGAACAAAACTGGGGGAGACTGGGAAAAGGAGGTGGGAGAGGGGAAGAGAAAGGCTGGGAGAGGGGAGGGCAACTAAAATGATCAGGGGTTGGGAACAGGTCCCATATGAAGAGAGGCTAACGAGACTGGGACTTTTCAGCTTAGAAAAGAGGAGACGGAGGGCGGACAGGATAGAGGTCTCTAAAAGCAGGAGTTGGGTGGAGAGGGTGCATACAGAAAAGTTCTTCATTAGTTCCCATAAAGAAGGACTAGAGGACACCAAAGGAAAGGAATGGGTAGCAGGCTTCAAACTAGTAACAGAAAGTTGTTCTTCACAAAGCAAAGAGTCAACCTGTGGAACTCCTTGCTGCAGGAGGCTGTGAAGTCTAGAACTAGAACAGAGTTTAAAGGGAAGTGAGATCAAGTCATGGAGGTTGGGTCCAGGGAGTGCTATTAGCCAGGGGGAGGAGTGGTGTCCCTGCCCAAGGTTTGTGGAAGGCTGGTCACTGTCTTTGGTCCATCCCCTCCAGGGTCCCTAGGGTTGGTCGCTGTTGGCAGACAGGCTACTGGGCTAGATGGACCTTTGGTCTGACCCAGGACGGCCATTGTAAGCTCAGGGCTCAGGATCGGGGGTCTCCCCCCTTGATTCTCTTGCACACCTGCTCCTGGGTGGCCTGGCTGGCAGCTCTCCTGCCCTAGCCGGCCGCTTTCCTGTGCCTAGTGCAGAGATCGTGGATGAGGTCCATGATGTCTGCACTAGCCCAGGCAGTTGCCCACCTCTTGCGGTCCCGGGCAAGCTCCCGGGAGCCGCCAGCCTGATCCCAGGAAGAGGGGGAGGGCTGGGAGGCAGCGGGTGGCTGGCTCGATCCGTGCCAGGTGAAGGGTCTGCTGGCTGGGTGCTGGCAGGCTTGCACCTGGCACGGGCACCATAGCCAGCCCGTGCCCCTTTAAGGGCTCCGGGGCTGGGTGGGGGGCAGATGAGTTTCCCTGGTGTTGGCCAGAGTGGCCACCAGGGAAAGCTGGGGAGGGCTAGCCTCCCACTAGTTCGAATTAAGGGGCTACACACCCCTTAATTCGAACTAGCTAGTTCGAACTAGGCTTAATCCTCATAAAATGAGGTTTTCCTAGTTCTAACTAAGCTCTCCACTAGTTGGATTTAAATTCGAACTAGCGGAGCGCTAGTGTAGCGCCTATGAAAGTTAATTCGAACTAATGTCTGTTAGTTCGAATTAACTTTGTAGTGTAGACATACCCCCTGTTAGAATTTGAGCCCATGGGCAAGATCCACCAGGCAGAGAAATCTCTGTAGTAACTCTGAGCACTCCCTATACAATGTCATGTCTCTGGCCTTTTGGGATTGTTGCTGCTGGCAGTTGCTATGCATTGTAAGCAATCCCATCATGCCACCCCCTACATAAACGTATCGGCTACGTCTACACTGGCCCCTTCTCCGGAAGAGGCATGCTAATTTCTAACTTTGGAATAGGGAAATATCCCCCGCGGGATTTAAATAAACATGGCCGTCGCTTTTTTTCCGGCTTGGGGAAAAGCCGGAAAAGAGCGTCCAGACTGGCGCGATCCTCCGGAGTAAAGCCCTTTTCCGGAGGATCTCTTATTCCTACTTGCAAGAGATCCTCCAAGACGGAAAAAAAGCGATGGCCATGTTTATTTAAATCTCGCGGGGGATATTTAAATCCCCCGCGGATTTCCCTATTCCAAAGTTAGAAATTAGCATGCCTCTTCCGGAGAAGGAGCCAGTGTAGATGTAGCCATCAAGTTCAGCCATGAAACCAGTTAGGTTTTTATCTTCACCCATCTCCTTGGATGATTGTTCCAGAACTTCACACATCTGATGGTTAGAAATCACTTAATTTTAAACCTAAACTTGTTGATGGCCAATTCTTGTATCCACATTGGTGCTTAACTGAAATAACTCCTCTCCCTGCCTAGTATATCTCTTTCATAGAGAGAGAGCGGACATATCACTCTTCAGCCTTCTTTTGGTTAGACTAAAGAAGCCAAGTTCTGAGTCTCCTTTCAATAAAGTAGATATTCCATTCCTCACTCAGTTCCCATTTTTTATGTAGTAATTATAGATACATTATATATGACCAAATGTCTGGTTCATACCATTACTCTATCCATAAGATTTTCATCTGACATAGTTAGCTTTTAGAATTATATAGTTATATGTTGAACGGCTTATGTGCTTGAATTATGGATGGCATCTTTGCTTCCCTTCCCCCCCACCGGCAAGTTCCACTGTAGGAAAGAGCAGATACTAATCTACTATGTGATTTTGGGAAGACAATTCACCATCCTTTTCTTTTTTCCCCTTCCAGATTTGTTTGTCTCGTCTAGTTAGACTGTAAGATCTTCAAGGCACAATCTGCCTCGTACTATGTTCTTGTATAAAAACTAGTACAGTGACATCACTATGCATTAATATTATACAAATAATAATACCAAAGAGATCTCCACAATTCATTCCCTTCTGCAAGTTTTATTGTTTGATTTGAACTAACAATTAAAAAAATGTTTAGCAAAATATGATTAAAATTCTTCAGTTAGAATAATTCAAGTATCATTAAGGATAAAGAGAATTTAGAGGACTATCTTTCACAAGACACAAGGTCTCTCTGCTTTTTGAAGTAAGCACACATTGAAATTTATTCCTCCAATAAGATATCTCCATGTTTTTTGAATATATAGGTTTATAAACAGACTCTTCTCCAGTAGATTGATAGAACATTTGGAAATATCCTGAATGGAGACTTAAATAAAAAAGTCCCTTGGTAGCTCCCTGGGGGTGCTGCACTTCTTGGCGGTTACTTGAGCATCTCAGAGACTCATGGAGCCCCCTTTGTTGCCCTGGGATTTCCCTAGAGGCAAGGGTCCCCACTTACGCAGTCATTCTCATCATAGGCAAGTCCTTGGGGATCAGCATTTCCTTGCTTTGCTTTGCTTTGCTTTGCTTTGCTTTGCTTTGCTTTGCTCTGCTCTGCTCTGCTCTGCTCTGCTCTGCTCTGCTCTGCTCTGCTCTGCTCTGCTCTGCTCTCCCTGCGCCTTCCAAAACCTACCCCCCTACTGCCTGGGAGGAATCTTTTTATAGGAATCCCGGAGGCCTTAATTGGCAGCAGGTGCTTAATTAACCCCAGCTGCAAACTGCCTCCTAATTTAGCCTCTATTTTCTACCCTGACTGTTGGGCTGTGTTCAGGTGAGGCTAATTTGGAAACAAGAAAGCATTAACCCACCTGCCAATATGGCTGCCTTCTATAAGAGTTTTGCAGTTTGAAGGCTGTGGTCTGTCACACATTCTCCCCCTGCCCATGCTTAACACCAGGGGGTTGGGCAACTTGGGATGCCAAACAGTGCATGCGGGATAGCCCATCCGCATTCCCATGTAGGGTTCCAGCTCTGTGCTGCACCCTAAATTGGAAAGATTGTAGGGATACGAACCACTGGGTGACCCTAGCATTCTTTTCCCTATTCCTCTGCATCCACTGCAGTGGGGCGTGGTCCATTACCAATACAAAACATCGCCCAAGGAGTTAATAGCATAGTGCCTCCATGGCTCATTTTATGGCAAGGCACTCCCTCTCAACTACCGTGTACTTGCGTTCCCTTGGGAGCAGTTTCCTGCTAAGATACAACACTGGGGCTGCGTCTAGACTGGCCGCTTGAATTTCCGCAAGAACACTGATGATCTCATGTGAGATTTTCAGTGTTCTTGCGGAAATGCTATGCTGCTCCCGTTCAGGCAAAAGCCCTCTTGTGCAAATGCTTTTTTCCACAAAAGCATTTGCGGAAAATCATGCCAGTCTAGATGTAGCCTGGGTGTTCTTCTTCCCCAATTGTTTGTAATAGTTCTGCCCCAGGGGTAAGTGATGGTTTCTTGGGATGGGAAGCAACCTGAATATTTTGAGAGTTTTGGTTTGTGTCCATTTATCACTAACTCCAGTTTGCTTGGAGAGTCTACAGGGACAGTCTGTAATGCCATTGTACGACTGTAATAGTGATCCAGGAGTCTACAATGGTTAGTGGCTTGGTGAAATCTAATTGTAGAACATATGACTGGGTTGGGGTTTCTGCCCTCTTTTTGATAGTCTGCATGTAATAATATGCAAAATGTGCAAGCTCCCTTCCTTTATATCTACATAGATTCTATTAATCTGGCCTAAAATAGGGCTCCTCTTTATATAGGAACTTTTCTGCCAGTGTGCTTCCCTTGGACTATCCTTTAATTTGGCAGTCTAGAGTTGCCGTTCTGATTAAGTCATTTTTTTATCTGCTAGCAGTTTACTGTATTTTTTTTCTTCCAGCTAACATATATTTAATTCCTGTCACTTTTCCCTTAATTTTACTTTTCTAGCCATAAACTCATTATCACAGTTACCTAGTCTGTACTTACCTTGTAACACTTATTCAAGTGCATAATCCCTCTTGAATCAATAGTTTATATGCACAAATAAGATTTACTTGGAAAAATAAAGGATGAAGACTTGAGCTTGAGGAATCTGTTGATTGTTAAAAAAAAGAGTTTAGTGCACAGCTGATCTTATTTTTACTGAACTTTAAGTAGTATGCTATTTTTCTATAGAAAAATAGAATAAAAGTCACAGATTTCAATGCACTGAAATATATAAATGGCAATTCTCATTATATTAAACTTCTGTTTAGAGTGAAACCTTTCTGAGGGTATGTCTATGCTGCAAAGTTAAATTCGAAATAACAGCCGTTATTTCAAATTAACTTTAATAGCGTCTATACATGCAAACTGCCATTTCCAAATAAATTCAAAATAGCAGAGCCCTTAAATTTAATTTGGTAAACCTCATTCTACAAGGAGTAATGCCAAATTCGAAATAGCTGTTTCGAATTAAGTGCTGAGTAGACACTTAATTCGAAATAGGGGACCTCCAGCCCTTCCCAGGGAGCCCTTGTGGTCACTCTGGGCACAACCAGGAAAACTTACTCTCCTCTCCCCCAGCCCTGGAGCCTTTAAAGGGGTAGACCCTTGCCACAGTGCCTGTGCCAGCTCCAAGCCTGCTGGCCCAGAGCCAGCAGTGGCCACGGGGGCCCCTGATCCAGTGGCCCCAAAATATGAGCCAGCAAGCCACTGGAAGCCAGCCCTCCACCACTCCCCAGGAGCAGTCTGCCAGCTCCCAGGAGCCTGATGGGGCTGGAGAAGGCGGGCGCCTTCCTGGTCCAGGATGGAGATCATGGACCTTATTCAGGTTTGGGGGGAATGCCCCCAACGTCCATGATCTCCTCACTAGACAGAGGAATGCGACCATCTATGGCAGGATAGATGCCAGCCTGGCCACCAAAGGCCACATGAGAACCCAGGAGCAGGTTTGCATGAAAATCAAGTTGGTCCGGCGAGACCCCCAACCCAGGGCCCTGAGCTTCCACTTCCCCTTCGTCCCCTTGCTTCCCCCTTCCAGCTCCCTCCTCCCAGGTTTCCTCCTCCCCTTTCCCACCCTTTCTTTTCCCCTCTCCCACCTCCTTTTCCCAGTCTCCCCAGAGGTTCATCCCTCCCCCCCCAGTTTTGTTCAATAAACCCAGTTCCTATTTTTGAACATACATGTCTTTTGTTTGACATCAGGAAGGAGGGCTAGGGAGGGGTAAGTGGAAGGACGTGAGGGAGGAATAGGGCATGAGCCCCCAGTGAGGAGGACCGGGGTGGATCTGAGGGCTCCTCGGGGTGGATGCTCTCCCTCAGGGCCTCCTGGATCCTGACAGCCCACCAATGGACCCCCCGGATGGCATCCTGCAGCAAGTACAGCCAGGCTGATAGCAACGACCCCACGAGATGCACCGGTGTGCCCAAGGGCAGCTCTGGCTACATGTGGTGTCCCGAGTTCAGGCACTCAGGGCACTCCAACACAGGACTGCTTTGCTGTCCCTCACCGAGGTAGATAAGCAAGCAGGGAACCCTGAGAACTGTCTGTCCGGGTTGGGGGTAGGGTCCCTTTAAGCACGGAGCTCAATTAGCCTCAGGCAGCAGCCCCACACACTAAGGCCTAACCTGATGCCCTGCCGGCACTGATTCCAGCCAGCCTTAACTTCAGCTCAGGGTCCACTCAGTGTGGACGTGCTATTTCAAAATAGCAAAATGCTATTTCAAAATAGTTTTTGTGTATAGATACATTATTTCGAATTAGCTTAATTCAAATTAACTATTTTGAATTAAGTTAATTAAGTTAATAGCGCTGAGAGAGAAAAAAACAGTGCTGGTATTTATTCCTCTGTCTTTTCTACTTTGGGGAGCACGGTACATTTTGCCACACTGTTTTCAGTGGAGAGAAGACTTTAAAATATTTTAGTGAGAGAAATAGCTGCTGGATAGTCTTTGCTTCTGTTTTACTGCATTAGAACTCTGCATGGACACCTGTCTGGCAAAAGGACAAATTTAATAACAAACACTACCAGAACTTAATATTTCCAACTCATTCAAGATCATTCTTTTGACCTGTGTTCTGCTGTCATTTGCTCATAGCAAAATACCAATTTTCATGCATTTTAAATGAAAGAGCCATCTGTTTTAAAGTACCTAATTCTGGTATTCTGCTGTCATGCTACTTGCATGTATGTCTGATTATATTAGATTTACAGAAGGAAGGGGTGAGGTATACATCAGTCACACTGATGGAGCTTTCAGAAAAATGGTTACCTTGTTGAAAGGGGCAAATTACTTTCTATTTGCCTTTTCTAAATACAAAACTACAAAGGCTGCAACCTGGGACCTGCCATTTACAGTCTGTCAAGAGGGCAGGACCCTTCGACAGTCCAGAAGCCCCAATGTGGGGGTCCGTTCCCACTTTCTGCGGAGCAAATACAGTCCATAGACCCAGTTCCCCATAAATGTCTACCAGGGTACCTACGGACTTCCGGTCCCAATCCAAATACAGTCCTGTCTACCAGGGTACTTATGGCCTTCCAGCCCCGTTCCAAACACAGTCCCCTCTATCAGGATATGTACGGAATCTGCTGCTGTGATGGGTGGAGAAGTTAAAACATTTCAAAGGGGGGATTCATTGTAGGTATTGATTCGATGGCAAGCTGGGAGAGGGCTGCTGGAGTTTTCTTGCTTTCCCATTTGCTGAGCCATTTTTCCCCCTTTTCTTGTTCCAAATGACCTTTCAGACAGTACCTGAAGAACAGCCTGCCAATGGGAAAGGGGAAGAAGGTCCCCGGCACTTCTAAAGGGCACGTGACTCCTGGCTGCTGGTGCCTCTACTGTGGCAGTGACGGCACCTGGAGCCCTGAGCCCTTTAAATTACCACCAGAGCACTGTGCCATGCACTCCGGGTGGCTCTAAGGAATGAGGAGGGGGAAGGGGGAGAAGTGTTGCTGCAGCCAGGGCCGGCTCGAGCCATTCCTGCACCCAGGGCAGTGGGCACGCAACACATGCATGGCCCCGCCCCTGGCGCACTGAGCACCTTACAGCTGCCACCGGGCATGCGGCACCTGATGGCAGCTCTAAGGGGCACCGTGCAGCTGGACGCATGGCGCCCCTTACAGCTGCCATCAGGTGCCCTCCCATAGGTTGGCACCCCAGGCAGCTGCCCGGCTAGCCCTCCCGCTTAATCCGGCCCTGGTTGCAGTGCACTCAGGGCGGTGGTCAGGGCCTGGCCACTTAAGGCCCCACCCATTCTAGGAGCATAGAGCCACCTTCCCTCCCTCCCTCCCTCCTGCCTTGCCCACGGGCCCAGCATGGCTGTTGGCTCCCCTGCTGAAGAAACAAACAATTAACCACTAAAGGATGCCGTGGTTTTCCTCAACATTTTGCATGTTGAGTCTAGTCTTGTCTGCATATAAGTTGTGCAATTTATGGCCAACATTTTCAAACTCAAATGCTTAAAGTTCTCAATTCCCTAATGAAAGGTGACCTAGTGTTCAGTGTTGTTGCATGACTCCAGCTCTCACAGAGTCAATGGGAGCGATCAGACAATCCAATCCTAGTTACAGGCACCAGACTATTATATAAGAACATTCAGTCCAGGCTTCCCATTAACACTTTGTGTTACTGACACCTTCACAATAGGGCTCTCTATTCCTCTCTAGTGGCTGGTCCACATAGAAGTTTATGACTCTCCTCCAGTCTTTGAGCAAAGAGAGTTCCCTTCTGCCTCAAGTAATAAAAGCTCATAGCTTTAGAGGGAGAGATCCCTGTATTCAATACCTGCTGATGATAACCTCTCTGGGAGTATTGTGTTAACATTTATATTTCTCTTTTTATTCTCCTTTTAATATATGAGGAAACTGAGGCATGAATGAAGTGCCTACCCAAAATCACAGAGAGAGTCTGTGAAGCTATAACACATCCCCAGCTGGCATTTTGTTTCACTAAGAAGACAGGTCTTTTTTTATTTTTATCTATAATGGAGTGAAAATCTTCTGAAACCTGATTTAGAGCTGACAGAAGATAGCAATACCGATATACTATATAACAGTGAAAAAAAGATTGCTTCAGCAGACACCTTCTAATAAAATTGAGATCTACTACTGTTTAGAAATGAGTGGGTCAAAGTATTTGACCTGACCCTGACAGGATCTGCTTTGAGTGTCTGAAGTCCAGCAGATTTCAAACTAAGCTACTTAACTGATTCTCTGTGCATATGTGTGTATGTGTGTGTGTGTGTGTGGTTGTGTGTGTGTGTGTGGACACACACACACACAAAAAGGAAAAGAGAATTAGTTAGAAAATAAATTGCTGGAGCACTTACAAACTGCAGACATATCTTTCATGAGAAAATCTGAGAAGTTATTACAAAAATGTGTTTAACATCTCTCATAACAAGGAATGATACAGCATATGTGAGATGTGTAAAAAGGGTGGATTTTTATGAAACTTATAGATTAGTGTATATTCTGAGAGCTGTTGTGTGATTTACAGTGTGTTTTGATTTTTTCCTACCCAAGGAAAATGTATGTAGATCTTTTTAAATCATTTATGCATCTGTGCCAGATGGCAGAAGATGGATGTCAGGACAATTTTCTTGAGCAGATAACCTCTTCACCCCTGAATTCTTTGCTACTTCATGCAGACATATCTCCTAGAAGTGCAGCAGTTTAACATACTAATTCAAGATCAATTCTACCCCCCTTGAGAAAAACACTTTGAACTGTTACGCTGCCAATATTTTCCTAGTTAGAAGGGTGCCCATAGGGCACAAGGAGAAATCTGAGGACTTAAAACATTCAATATGTTTTAGAAAAAAAATATTCCCTGTCTCACCATTCAAAGATGCATCAATTTTCAGCTTCTCAGACAAAATTTTCAAAAATGATTTTGGCTACATCAATTTCTGGGTCTCGTGATGCCTTAAATGGGCCTGTAATAAAGAGCAGACTATTTAGCTGTTTCTCCTGGAAATATTTCCTCATATACCACAAAGTTCATGATAGGGTTAACTCTGTACTAAGAGTATTAAGGTGTGAAGCTGCCATTTTGGGAGTTGGGAAGGAATTTTCCCTGGGTAGAGATCCTGGAATATTTTTGGCTTTACTTTGTGGCATGGGGCTTTGGTGACTTGCAGATTGAAATAGTGTAAGCAGTAGAGTCTCTGAAACTTGAATCTTTAAATCATGATCACAGGAGTTCAGTAACTCAGCCAGAGGTTAGGGGTGTAATAAAGGAGTGGGCTGGCAAAGTTATGTGGCCTGTAACATGCAGAAGTCCAGACTAGATGATCATGGTGGTCTCTTTGGGCCTTGAATTTTAGAGTATCTGAGCCACGTTCGTTCATTCATTCCTTATTTCCTGTGGAGTTGGAAAGCTTCCCTCAACCTATTGAGATGCAGTTAAATAAAGCAGCAAGTTACCAGCCCGCAGTCCTGTGAATAGACTTTGTTGTTGTTGCACTGTATAGTTCCTCTACAAAACTGAAGACATCAGGATGTGTGGTATCTGAGCCCCAAATATACAAAACAAGTAACAATATTATCTAAAAGGACCTCAACTCTCCAAATAAAGACAGTTCCTTAAATGATACCCAGTACTGCATAGCTGGTCTATCCATGTCAACTGCAGGTTATCAGCTCCTTGTCTGGGATTCTGGATATAAGAGTGCTGAAGCAAAGCTGAATGTTTGATAATCAATACCAAAAATAAACTTTCAGTTCACAGTTAGAAAAAAAAAGATGGGTTTCATTACTAATTGCAATCATTACAACGCCATTTCAGAATTTGTTTCTGTATTTATCCATTGCTCTAAAAATGTAAAGAACTATAGGGCTGTGTCTACATTGGCATCCCTTTCCGGAAAAGGGATGCTAATGAGACACTTTGGAATTGCAAATTCCTTGAAAGTAGGAAGGGATCTTCTGGAAAAGGGCTTATTTTCCGGAAAATCGCGTCTACACTGGCGCTTTTCTCTGGCAAAACCCCCAAGCCGGAAAAAAGCGGCAGCCATGTAAATGCAAATGCCGCGGGGGGTATTTAAATCCCCCGCGGATTTGCAATTCCGAAGTGTCTCATTAGCATCCCTTTTCCGGAAAGGGATGCCAATGTAGACACAGCCTAGGTGTGTAAGTGCTTGTGATATTATTAACCACTGAAATATTTATGCTGTGCAGATGTTGGTGATCTCAAAAGGGGCAGCGTCACTTCATTTCTTATTTCAAGTGACAGTTCTAGTTTTTACAGAATCATCCCTATGATTTCATCATAATCATCACCATCAACAACCATGGACTCAACGCCCGCTGGTGTCCGATGCCTCCCTCACTATTTCCTTCCATCTTTCCCTGTCCAGTGTGGACTGGCTTAGTTTCTGTAGACTAGCTCCACACTAATCTACTATATCATCTACCCATTCTTTGTGGGTTCTGCCTCTCCTATCTGGACCATCCATTATGCTGAACACCAGAGTCTTAGCTTTTTGCTCGTTGTTCATTCTGCAGATATGCCCGAATAGCTGTAACTTACGTTGAATAACCTTCTTCAGTAGATTCTCTTTTGGCTGTATCTTCTATATAATTCCTCATTGGTGACCTTCTGAATCCTTCTTATTCTCAGGATCTTTCTATAACAACTCCTCTCAAACACTAATATCCTTCTCTTTGAATTTTTCATTATCACCCATGTCACATCTGTGCAACATGCTGCTAAATACACACGTTTTTAAGATGCTCAGCTTCATTCCTAAGCTAATCACTTCAGAGCATTACATCCACAATGGAATATTTGAGAGACTGATCTATTGTGGTAGATCAAGAGACAGTTTATTTCAGTTTTAGACCCTGATTCTTCAAGTGAAAGCTTCTGGGTAGGGCCCTAGTCATACCCTTTCTGCCAGAGTTGAAGAACTCATTCTTTACAGATTCATATACAGAAATAAAATCCCTCCTCCATTCTACCTCTATTAAGATGTGTAAATGTAACTCATGCCTATCTCATCCCATTCTAGAGGCATGTAGGCCATCTAGACATTGATGAGTCTGCTATAGCTTTTGCTAAGAGCCATACAGATGTTAAGTCATGAAATAGAGGCTCATACACAATGGGTATGTCTAAACTACATCCCTTTTTCAATAATGGGATGTAAATTAGACATATTGAAATTGTAAATGAAGCCATGATTTGAATTTCCTGTGCTTCATTTGCATAATGGTGGCCACGGCTTTTTTTTTTTTTCAAAAAGCCGCTTTTCGGAAAAAAAAATGCCGTCAAGACGGGGATCTTTTGACAGAAATGCCCCATTTCGAAAGATCCTGTAAACCTCATTTTTTGAGGGTTATAGGATCTTTCAAAATGGGGCATTTCTGTCAAAAGATCCCTGTCTTGATTGCAGGTTTTTTTCAAAAAGCAGCATTTTGAAAAAAAGCAGTGGCTGCCATTATGCAAATGAAGCATGGGAAATTCAAATCCTGGCTTCATTTACAATTTTGATATGTCTAATTTACATCCCTTTATTGAAAAAGGGATGTAGTTTAGACACACCCCATGTTTCAGGGACCTCAGGTTTGATCTCACTGGCCAACAGCCGGGGATACGTAAGCAAGAAAAAGATGAGTATTTTCACATGAGATTTGAAAGTAGATAGAGACTACATGACTATGCCAGCACAGATATCATATTTTCATAATGAAACAAGTATCTCCTGAAGGGCAAAATTTTAAAAATATGTTATCTCTATATGGGAGCAAATTGAGAGTCTTTGGTGTTTGTTGATGCTGAGAAGTCTCTTTCCTTTGCTGTATAATCTTCCTGATGAATTATGTCCACAAATACACAAATATTTGTTCACATTTGTAAATTAAACTGGTTAGGCCAAAATTTATGTTTATTTTGTGTTGGCTTTCCACAATTACTATAATATATCTACAGGAGACTTCTGATAATCCGGCACCCTTGGGACCTAGGTGGTGCCGGATTATCGGATATGCCGGAGTACCAGGAGGTACTATAAGGTGGCATACTCCCAACCCAATCCCCCTCCCCCTCTGCACCTTATGCCGGTACAGCCGCACGTCTCCCTCCAGGCACTAGGGCACGTGTGCTGAGCGGCCGGCTTTTCAATGAGTTTGCCGGGACACCGTGCGCGACCAAATCCCCTTCCCCTCCCCTTCCCTTACCCAGAGCCAAACACCTCCTCTCCCTGCTGTCACCCAATACCTCTTCTCCCCCAACCTTATGTCTGGGTCCCAAAGCAGCTGCCTGTGCTCAGCAGCCAGCTGCTAGCACATGCAGGCTGGGCACAGTGTGCATTGGGGACCGTGAGTGGAACAGCACGGGGCCATGAGCACGCATGCAGCTCACAGTGGCCTGACCGTGAGAGTGGCTGACCTGAGTAGTTCTAGGTTCCAGTTGATGCCGGACTATCAGGAGTGCCAGATAATTGGATGCCAGACTATTGGGCTATGTCTACACTGCAGGCCTCTTGCACAAGAACAGACATTTTTGTGCAAAAACTTGCAGAGCATCTCTACTGCACACATGTTCTTGAGCAAGTAAATGTACAGTACAGCGTCGGAAAACAGGGCTTCTTCCGGAAGAATTATTCCTCTCCCCATGATGAATAAGCCATCTTGCGCAAGAGCTCTTCCACAAGAAAGCAGTGTAGACAGGCAACATGAATATCTTGCGCAAGAAACCCTTATGGCTAAAATGGCTATCAGAGTTTTCTTGCACAAGAAAGTGTTCACACTGCCATGGACACTCCTGAGCAACAGCACATCTCTTGCGCGAAAGCATTTCCGGAAAATCATGCCAGTGTAGACATAGCCAGGGGGGATATGATAGAGGTATATAAAATCATGAGTGGTGTGGAGAAGGTGAATAAAGAAAAGTTATTTATTAGTTCCCATAGTAGAAGAACTAGAGGACACCAAATGAAATTAATAGGTAGCAGGTTTAAAACTAATAAAAGAAAGTTCTTTTCACATAGCGTGTGGTCAACCTATGGAACTCCTTGCCAGAGGAGGCTGTGAAGGCTAGGTCTATAAGGGTATGTCTACACTACAAAGTTAGTTCGAACTAACAGACGTTAGTTCAAACTAACTTTCATAGGCGCTACACTAGCGCTCCGTTAGTTCGAATTTAATTCGAACTAACGGAGCGCTTAGTTCGAACTAGGTAATCCTCATTCCACGAGGATTAAGCCTAGTTTGAATTTACTAGTTCAAATTAAGGGCTGTGTAGACCCTTAATTCAAACAAGTGGGAGGCTAGCCCTCCCCAGGTTTCCCTGCTGGCCACTCTGGCCAACACCAGGGAAACTCGTCTGCCCCCTCCCGGCCCCGGCCCCCTTAAAGGGGCATGGGCTGGCTATGGTGCCTGTGCCAGGTGCAAGCCTGCCAGCACCCAGCCAGCAGACCCTGCACCTGGCACAGATCGAGCCACCCACCCGATGCCCCCCAGCCTTCCCCCTCTTCCCGGGACCAGGTTGGCGGCTCCCGGGAGCTTGCCCGGGACCACAAGAGGCGGGCACCCGCCTGAGCTAGTGCGGACATCGTGGACCTCGTCCACGACCTCCGCACTAGGCACAGGAAAGTGGCCGGCTAGGGCAGGAGAGCTGCCAGCCTGGCCACCCAGGAGCAGGTGTGCATGAAAATCAAGCTGGTCCACTGAGACCCCCGACCCTGAGCCCTGAGCTTACAATGGCCGTCCTGGGTCAGACCAAAGGTCCATCTAGCCCAGTAGCCTGTCTGCCAACAGCGGCCAACCCTAGGGACCATGGAGGGGATGGACCGAAGACAGTGACCAAGCCATTTGTCTCGTGCCATCCATCTCCAGCCTTCCATAAACATTGGTCAGGGACACCACTCCTACCCCCTGGCTAATAGCACTCCATGAACCCAACCTCCATGACTTGATCTCACTTCCCTTTAAACTCTGTTCTAGTTCTAGCCTTCACAGCCTCCTGCAGCAAGGAGTACATCAAGAAGAGGGGCTAGGGAAGGGTAAGTGGAAGGAGGTGAGGGAGAAATGGGGCACGAGCCCCCGATGGGGAGGACTGGGCTGGCTCTGCGGGCTTCTGGGGGTGGAAGCTCTCCTGCAGCCCCCCAATTTCCCCCTCTCCCCAGATGGCAGCCTGCGGCAAGTGCAGCCGGGCTGATGGCCGAGTGGTGTGATGTGCCCAGTGTGGGCAGTCCGGGCAATCCAAGACAGTCCGGGCACCCCTGAGAACTGTCTGTCCAGGGTGGGTGTCGGGACCCTTTAAGCACAGCCCTCGGCTAGCCTGAGACAGCATCTCCACGCTCTAAGTCTTCCTCTGATGCCCTGCCGGCACTGCTTCCAGCCGTCCTTAACCCCGGCTCAGGGTCCACTTAATGTGGACATGCTAGTTCGAATTAGCAAAACACTAATTCGAACTAGTTTTTTAGTCTGGATCCGTTAGTTCGAATTAGCTTAATTCGAATTAACTAATTCGAACTAAGTTAGTTCGAATTAACGTTGTAGTGTAGACGTACCCTAACAGAGTTTAAAGAGAAGCTAGTTAATTTCGTGGAGGTTAGATCCATAAAAGGCTATTAGCCAGGGGATAGAAATGGTGTCCGTGGTCTCTGTTTGTCAGCGTCTGGAGAAGGATGGCAGGAGACAAATCGCATGATCACTGTCTTCAGTCCACTCCCTCTGGGGCACCTGGTGCCCACTCCCTCTGGGCAGACAGGCTACTGGGCTATATGGACCTTTGGTCTGACCCAGTACGGCCGTTCTTATATTCTTATGTTCTTATGTTCTTATGTAAAGGGGTGGAGAAATTGGAGAAGGTCCAGAGAAGAGCAACAAGAACAATTAAAGGTCTAGATAACATAACCTATGAAGGAAGACTGAAAGAATTGGGCTCGTTTAGTTTGGAAAAGAGAAGATTGAGAGGTATCTAAAAGGGTGTCACAAAGACGAGGGAGAAAACTTGTTCTTCCTGGCCTCTGAGGATAGAACAAGAAGCAATGGGCTTAAACTGCAGATAGGGAGGTTTAGGTTGAACATTAGGAAAAAGTTGCTAACTGTCAACGTGGTTAAACACTGGGGCTACGTCTACACTGGCACCTTTTTCCGGAAATGCTTAAAATGGAACAGTTTTCCGTTATAAGTATTTCCGGAAAAAGAGCGTCTACATTGACAGGATACTTTTCCAGAAAAGCCCTTTTTCCGGAAAAGCGTCTGTGGCCAATGTAGATATGCTTTTCCGGAAAAAAGCCCTGATCGTCATTTTCGCGATCGGGGCTTTTTTGCAGAAAAGACTACTTGGCTGTCTACACTGGCCCTTTTCCGGAACAGTTTTCCGGAAAAAGGACTTTTGCCCGAGCTGGAGCAGCATAGTTTTTCCGGAGAAGCAGCTGATTTCTTACAGTAGATCGTCAGTGCTTTTCTGGAAATTCAAGGGGCCAGTGTAGACAGCTCGCAGCTTATTCCGGAAAAGCAGCTGCTTTTCCGGAATAAGTGGCCCAGTGTAGACACAGCCTGGGATAAATTACCTAGGGAGGTTGTGGAATCTCTATCCCTGAAGATATTTAAGTGTAGGTTAGAAAAATGTCTATCAGGGATGGTCTAGACAGTACTGGGTCCTGCCATGAGGGCTGGGGTCTGGACTCGATGACCTCTCGAGGTCCCTTCCAGTCCTAGTAGTCCATGATTCTATGATGAATGTCAATATTCCCAGGAAGCTGTTTTAAAATTATGTTTCATGAGTATTTTCTTTTAAAAAAAAAAGAGTTATGCTTTTCCAGACCGGAAACAGACAAATTTCCATTTGACCTATCTGACTAGTCACCACTAATAACACTTCCCATATTTCAGAGAGGCAAATTTATCCTAAATTTCATCTGATCTTTTCAATTAAGAAAGGCAGTTGAAATAACAATGATCTGTTCACAAAACATTACAAACTGGAACCGGGGTAAAAAGTATAAGATATATTTCAGCCAAAGAGAAATCATACCTAAGGGGAAAAAAATCACATTCTGTTATACTAATTGGATTTTTGTAGTAAGATTTTTATTGGGTTTCCAGTTTAATGTAAAACAATTGGTAAATCTGGTTGTTGTTTCTTTTTTAATTGTTTTTTATTAAATATATTAATTTAATAAGTGTATGTTTAGATTTCGTAACTGGAGAGAAAGTGATACATACAGTGGTTTTATCCAAGTGCTGAACCATTTCTGTGGGCAACTCTTACAAAGATCATTACATTTTTTAAAACATTTGTCTTTCTAAGGGTACGTCTACACTAGCTACCTAGTTTGAAATAGGGAGGTTAATGAAGGAGACCAAAATTGCAAATGAAGTGCAGGATTTAAATATCCCGCGCTTCATCAGCATGTTCCATGGTGGTCACCATTTTGGAAACTGACTAGCCTGGAATAACTGCCCACGTCAAAACATGGCAGTGAAACGGGAGTTCGAAGTAAACCCCATAACTCGAATTATTCCACAAGGAGTAACAGCTAATTTGAGTTAGGGGTTTACTTCGAAATCCAATTTCACTGCCGCATGTAGACATGGGCAGTTATTCCGGGCTAATCGGTTTCCAAAATGGCGACCGCCCGGGAACTTGCTAATGAAGCACGGGATATTTAAATCCCACTCTTCATTTGCAGTTTCGGTAGCCCTCATTAGCCTCCCTAGTTCAAACTAGTGGGCTAGTGTAGACATACCCTAAGTGAGTCAAAAAACAGAATTTTTTCCTAGAAGAAATTTTAATCAAAGTCTTTTTTTAATACTAAAAAACAAAAATGAAACTATATTTTAAAAATAAACTTACATTAATTTTTTGTTTTAGTTCAACATTTCAATTAAAATTTCTGTTAATTTGGTTTTCTTAGAATCACATTTGAAGTCATATTATTTTATCTTTGTTTGAAATGTTTATTGTAAGTGAACAATTTTATTTAGGAATTTCCCATAGGGAAATGTTTTTATTGGAATTGACATTTTTTATGAAACTATTTTTCTGCAGAAAAACTTTCTGCATGGAATTTTTGATCATCTTTTTTAATGGTAAATCTAAGAATTTGGAATCATTGTGATGACAACAATGGAGAAGCAAAATGACAGCACAGATATAGACTTAGACCCAAATATTAGTGACTGTTTTACACCTATAGGGTGCGTCTAGACAGGCAAGATTTTGCGCAAAAGCACCCACTTTTGTGCAAAAACTTGCCAGCTGTCTACACTGGCCACTTGAATTTGCACAAAAGCACTGACGTTCTAATGTAAGAATTCAGTGCTTCTTGCGCAAATACTTTGATGCTCCCGCTCAGGGATAAGCCCTCTTGCACAAGAATACTTGTGCAAGAGGGCCAGTGTAGACAGGCACCTTAATTTTTTGCACAAGAAAGCCCGATGACTAAAATGGCCATCAGAGCTTTCTTGCGCAAAAGCGTGTCTATACTGGACATGGATGCTTTTGCGCAAAAGCACTTTTTGCGAAAAAGCATCCGTGCCAATCTAGACGCTCTTTTGCAGAAATACTTTTAACAGAAAAACTTTTCTGTTAAAAGTATTTCTGTAAAATTATGCCAGTCTAGACACAGCCATAATGCATATGCTAAAAGTACCATTGAAAATACATCTTTTCAAAGGGAGAATCCAGCTCATTTTTGTTTGGCTGGAGTTCATATTACACTCAGCAAAACAAGAAGAGGTTTTTGAACTAAAAAGAACAAGATGTATAGTAAGGGAATGAATGATAATCTGAGTTGAAATATCCTAAAATTTAGTAGAAACAAATCAAATGCCAGTTTTTCTTCTTTTGTACAACTTCTGAGATTAATAAATTACTGAAATATACACAGTACAGGACGGCAATTGAATAATAGCAGCTCATGGGCTATCAAAGGGAAAATAAAATACAAAAACAACCGTAAAAGGTCATTGTTCATGAGTAACAGTTGAATTATAATGATCTCTCAGACATTTTACTTCTTTGTGAACTCACATTTTTCAGCATGTCTAATTTGGTCGGTTTATTGTATTATTGTTTTTAAAGATTACTTATATGAATAATTTGTAAACATATTTTGCAGGGCTAAGAGTCAGGAATGCATAAATTATTTTAATCCTGGCTCTGTCATTGATTTGCTGTGTGGCCTTGCGTAAGTCACGTAGGTCTGTGACCCACTGATAATCCATGGAGAGTTTACTAATGGCTTACAGAGACCTGGCTCCTCATACAAGCCTGGCTCTTTGACCTTGTTTCCAATTGCTTCTACAGGAACCAGAACACCATTCATTTGCTCTTCTACTCTTGTCTCCATCCGTTTAAGCAAAGAACACACATAGTTTAGAGGTGGAACTGTTATTGTGTGTGTTTGGTTATTAGATCATACTTTACTTCTTTAGATCTGTCAGAAGAAATTAATTTTAAGGGGAATTTGAATGAAGAAGTGTGTTAGACTGGGGAACTGTAGTGGGGGGCAATTTGGGGGAATATGGAAAAGGAAAGAGAATTGAATGATTGGAATACTGAGGACTGAGTGTGCAATGGAATGATGTAAATGGGAGATTTAGGCAGGTGAGAGGGGATTAGTTATAAAGGGCTTTGAAAACCAAGATTTTCACAAATGATTTGTGACATTTAGGTAACAGGTTTGAAGCAATTTGAATGGTCCTGATTTTTCAGAAAATCATGAGCACCTAGCCTCTGACTTCAAGGTATTTCAAGTTGGGCATTGAAAATGGGAGGCACCCAAAAATCTCTACTGAAAAATCTTGGCCTCTAAAACATGCACAAGTCTTTCCTATGGTGTTCTTTTGCACATTTTGAATGCTAGTTAAAAGATTGGAAATATTGGATCACTGAATTAATTTATAGTTTGGCCCCTTGAGTTTATTTTTCATTTAATTTTAATTTTTATATGATGGTACAGGTATGACATTGTAAAATATTTGCTTTCTGTTTTTTTTAGTTTGTTTTGGTTTGTTTTGTTTCATATGTTAGATGCTGAAAATCTTATCAGTAGATAAGAGCTGGAGTAGCTGCCATCCCACATTCCCCAAACATATCCAAATGGTTTGAGGACTAAGCGGTAGAAAAACTCATTCTTCAATCAAGCAAAACAATTCACACCTTTATTGTACCATTTGTTTAGTAGGCTGACAAGGTATGTGTAACATCCTTAAATATCAGTATTTAGGCAGCTGTTCAATTAAATGTTCAAGGTTACATTTTGGTAGGGGTAATTCATTTAAAATGAACAACAAAACACAAGAGATTTTCCCTATCCTTTTCTCTTAGCAGATAATAAGTCTGTTATCAGTTGCTTCTGGTTCACCACAAATAACAGTGACAAGCTTTAAAATGATCTATTTGATCTTTTCCTCCTTCCCTTTTTTCTAAATCTGCCTGAAATTAACTTAGGTGTTGTATAGCAGCATTCAGAGTGAGAGATTTCTGAGCTCTTTTGTGTGTCTCAGTTCTAAATGGAGTCAATACAACAGATCACCTTTATTATAATGTAGATAATTTTGCTTAATAGATTGTATCACAGGATACACCAACTTTACTTTGCAGGGAGGTATTAATTCCTGAAGCATCCAATCATCTATGACTGAAGGCTCATCTTTATTATTTTATATGAAACTATTCCTCTAGGCTCAGTTCTGTCCTTAATCTGGGACTGTAAATTTTCATCTGAATTTTTCAATTCCACAATTTAAAATGCTCCTCTTAATCAGAAAAAAAAATGGCATACATTTACTGGGTCTGGTAAGTATTTACTGGGGATACATCTAGAATGCAGGCTTCTTTTGGAAGAAGTTTTTTTGGAAGAGATCTTCCAAAAGACTTCTTCCGAAAGAGAGCGTCCGCGCACAAAAGTGCATCGAAAAAGTGATCTGCTTTTTTGAAAGAGAGTGTCCAGAGTGATTGGATGCTTTCTTGCATAAAAAGCCACCTGGAACCACTTCAGCCAGGGCTTTAGGACACCAACTGCTTCCCAGTGATGGTGCCAGAGCCTTGCAGAGACATGCGCTTAAAGGGACCCACCTGGACCGCCATTTCTCTGCTTCTGCTGCGTGTTTACATTCTCTTTCAAGGGACAGAAAAGCTCTTGCAGTGCTTACTATGGTTGCTCAGCTTTTGTGGACACCTCAGCTTTTTCCTGTGAGCCATGAAGCCAGAGCTGCCCCGAGCTCGACACCAGTTCGGATTGGTGGGACCAGCTGGTCATGGAGTTCTGGGATGACCAGCAGTGGCTCCAAAACTTCTGCATTGAAAGGCCACATTTTTGGAGCTGTGTGCCTGGCTCACTCCCGCCCTCTCGAGATGTTATACCCACCTGTGGCCTGCCATCCCTCTGGAGAAGCAGGTTGCAATTGCTCTCTGGAAGCTCACCACCCCCGATAGCTACCGGTCAGTGGGCAACCAGTTTGGTGTGGGGGAGTCCACTGTCAGAGCCCTCCTTATGGAGGTAAGGCACTCTGGGGCTGCAGTCCCTTCATGGTGGGGGGAATCCTGTAAAAGGGGGAATCCTAGAGAAAAGGGGGTTGGGATCTGTGGGGGGGGTGAAATGGGGGTGGGAGGGAAGCCCCATCCCGGGGGGTTGTGCCGTCCTGCCCTCACACAGCCTTGCTCCTGGGGGGCAGCTTCATAGGGGGTGGCTCCTGGGCTGTTTAAGCGGGGGATAGGATTGGAGTGGGATAGGCATCTCCTAAAGGCTCAGGCACTTCCTCTCTCATTCTCTGTTTGGTGTGTTTGTTTGTCGCCTTCTGCGGGTGGTGAGGGCCATCAATTCGATCCTGCTGCGGAGGTCATCCGTCTGGGAGACTTGGACCCAATTGTGGCCGGATTTGCTGCCCTGGGGCTTCCGAACTGTGCTGGAGCCATGGATGGGACCCACATCCCGATCTGCATACCAGAGCATTGAGAGGCCCAGTACGTTAATAGGGAGGCCTACTTTTCTACGGTCCTGCAGATCCTAGTCGACCACCATGGACAATTCAGGGACATTTTTGTCTAGTGGTCGGGCAGGGCACTTGATGCCTGCATGTTTCGTAATTCCAGCCTGTGCAGGAGGCTGAAGGTGGGCACATTCTTCCCCTGCCATGAATTTGCAGTTGGGAATGTGCAGATGCCACTGTGCATTGTGGGGGACGCAGCCTACCCCGTCATGCCGTGGCTTATGAAACACTATACTGGCCACCTGGACCCCAGCATGGACCAATTTAATGCCTGCCTGAACCCGGCCCAGATTCAGGAGGAGTGCGCCTTCAGCTGCCTCAAGGATTCGTTCAGGTGTCTGTTGACCTGCTGTGACGTGGGGGAAGACAACATCCCTGAGGTGGTCATGGCATGTTGTGTCCTCCACAACATTGTGGAGAGGGAGAGGAAGGGGGAGGCCTTCCTCCCGGGGTGGGGGGCATACACTGGCTGCGAGGGATGAGCATTCCAGCACCCGAGAACAGCTGCCATCCACCAGGCCCATTAGGCCGAGGTGCGCATCTGGGAGGTCCTGAGGAGAGGTTCTCTCAAGGACCCCAGTAACTCTCCCCAGGGCCTCCCCACAGGGGCCTCTGGCTTGTTTCCCTATCCCTCCCCCACCAAAACCCTCCCCTTACCCCTTCCCTGACCTCTCAATAAAAATACCTGTTTCCACAAATGAACTCTGTATTTATCTTTGAACAAAACTCTGTAGTGCAGACATACCCTATATTACACCCTAAGGCTTCTATCAGGATTTGGGCCAATGTATAATCGATCAGTCCTCCCCAGACCTGATTGCCTTTCAGGTTCCTTTCTCTTTCCTGATCATCCCACAGTCTAGATGCTCTTTCAGCTACTTCCATCTCCCTTATAACTGTCTCTGAATCAGAAGAATCCATTCAACCCCTTTCTATGGGAGGCAGAAAATTCATTTCCCCCTCTGTGTTGTCCAGCATTGAGAACATTATCATTACCAAATATATAATATCAATAAACAGACGGGATAAACTGGATTCATCCCAGGAATAACTGCAATGGTTTTCACCTGAGGTGGCCTTGGGGCTAATTCATGTGAGCATTTTAAAATTGTTTAAAACTTCCTCATAAAAATTCCGCTTGAATAATAAACACACAGTAACAGCAAACAGGGCAATCCTTACTTTACCATTGTGAAACTTCTGCTGGTAATATTCCAGACAAATTTAGCTCCTATTGGTAGTAGTGGCTTATCAAAGAAGCAACTGATCTTATCTGAATTTCACAAATACCTCAAATGACTTTGACTACTGAGAGAACAGTGCTAATTAGATTCCTTTCCTTAAAACAGTGGTTCATTCAGATCCCTCACTCTGAGAGATCAAAGCTCTTTCTTTCTCTCTATCTGCAAGGAAGCTCATTAGAATGAGGTTGTCAGGGTTATAATCATGCAACAGTTTTACTTCTGGGTTATAACGCTTTTCCTTTCTTATCAGTCTGTGAGGTCCAAAGTGAGAAGAACAAAGTAGATATCACTGACATACAGTATATTTAATACACTTGACAATCACTGTGGTTTCCTACATACATTGCTCAGTTGCTTCATAGTTAAAGCGACTTTGTGAATACAGTATGTCTTAACTGTACAAAGCATTTAGGAAGCTTTTTATCTTTCTCTTTTAAAATTTTAAATCAGTGGATTGGTAAATGAGATGCTTTCAATTTTAATCCTTGTTTGTTCATTTAATGAAATAATTAAACTGAATGTACCTTGTGGGTTGCGAACTGAATAGATTTTAAAATTAAACTCTTATTTAGTTCTTTTTATTTTTTTCTGCATCTGTTTAAAAAACAGAAATGTATATGACAATGTTTCTTTTGTGGACCAGAAAGGCAGCTTGTATAGTGGTTTAGACCACACATCTAGGAGCTGGGAACTCTTAAATTCTAATCCTAGCTTTGCCACTGACATGCTATACAATCTTGGACAGATCACATTAACCTTTCTGGGGGTTTGTTTCTGCAAGACAAAAAAATCTCAAAGTTTGACTTCAACCTTCTACTCTTTACCACCCTCCAAAATTTCAGAGGGCTTATTTTGAAAGTTTTGTTTTAGGACTGTCTCTAATTACAATACCTTCAGACATGAGTAGTATTGCTGGTTCATATTTGAACATAATATTGAACATATATGAAAATATACATGAGATATGATTCTTCAGTCCGATCCCTCTACTTGTATTCAGAGTCTTACTCAATTCAGAGGCAGGGCCTGCCATATGGATCTCATTCCAGGATTGAAACCATAATGAGAAGTACTATTCAGTTCTACAAAAGCAGACGCTATGAATGGTTACATGAACTAGAAATTGCTTGAGATTTACTACTTTGCTTTAGGTTCTTCTGATTAGCAAATCCTTCCCTGAATTTATTACCAACTAATTTTAATGTATGCTGAATTATTTTAAAACAACTGTGTATGGCCTTCTGGCCTAGATTCTGGTCTTCTTAGATTTATAATAGAATTATCTAGAAAAATAAAATGGATGGAAAATGATGGAAGGGATACTAAGATGAAAATGTTCTTAGATCTGTCTCCTTCTTTGTGGGCTACACACAGTAGGTAAAATCCTAGCCACATGGTAACCAATAACAAAAGGCTGAGATCAGGATTTCACTCCGGGTGTTCATGAAGTCACTTCTAGATTGATTGTAAAGATCATCACCACACTTAACAGCATCCCAATTGTTTAGTTCTGTTTGTGTACACTTTGATGCCAGCCAGCTGCCTTTTAGCTTGCTCACCAGTGAGTACCCCTCTGCTTATGCTCATCTTTGATGTCAGAACTCAGGATCCCTATGTTGAAATCCCACCTCCAGAATATTCTTCTTCATGTTGTCTGAAAAGAAACCTTGTTTAGCACACAGTGAAAAATAGACACTTTTCTCTCCCCAAAAGCACACAATCTTAGTAAAGTATTCATAGGTAAATTAACCACTGAAGGCGCCAATCTTCTGTATTTCCAGATGAAGACTTTACATTTTAGAAAAGTCTATATTTCTGTCAGTTAACATCAGTCTTTGCCTTTCACAGTGCCCAAGCAAGATGAATATTTCTCAAGAACTCAGATCTCTCCTCTCTCCTTGCAATCTCAGAGACTGTACATATTAGCGTATTAGATTTAAAGACATTTTCAAACTTGGATACTTAAATTAAAGCACAAGAGAAGTGGCCTGATATTCAGAGATGGCAGAAAACATGATACAAATCTTATTAGAGTCCCTGGAAAATGTAGGTGCTCAACACCCTTCAAAATCTTTTTATGTTGGAATGTTTGGATTGCCAAACACTTAACATGTTGGCCTTAAACTTCCATTCGAATGATTCCTCTTTGAAACAGGGCTTTGTTCCCCAGACACTTAGACAGATTTAAATTGTATAGTGTATGTGCTTCCTACTCTATGTAGAGAGCAGTGAAGGGCTGTTTGCTGCAGAAGGCCACCATCCCTCACCTAGCTCTCAGTGCAGGAAAACTAAATAGGCTGCGCTCTATTAGGGTGTGTCTACACAGCAGGGTTTAACTTGAAATAAGCTATGCAAATTGAGCTATGTCAATTGCATAGCTTATTTCAAAATACCTTATTTCGAAATTGGGAGTGTCTATACAACTCTTATTTCAAAATAGAGAGTTCTTCCTCTGACTTCCCTTACTTCTCATATAATGAGGGTTACAGGAGTCAGAGTAAGAAGTCTTCTAGCTTGACAGTATTTCGACATTATGTTGAAATAACTGCTGGCTGTGTAAACGCGAACTAAGTTATTTCAAAATAACACTAGTTATTTTGAAATAATGTTGCTGTGTAGACACACCCTTATAGTGTAATGTACATGTTCCCCCTGGCTTCTCTGAGGAACTGTGTGGAAGAAAAGTATTATCCTGCCTCTTCATTGTATCTCCCTGCTCCATTTTAGGAAATATATATACCAGAGCATCTAGAGGGGATTTCCTTACTGCAGAGAGTGATATTTTTTAGCATTTGTACAAGGCATGCAATGGGGTGGGGAAAAGTGGCTTGAGTCCTACCTACCTTCAACCTGTGATCATCTGTATAAGGGTCAGTGTTAATCTAGAATATGATATTTAGGAAATAGAGACTTCAGCTTTTGCAATTCCCAGCAAATTTCACTTCATTCTTTCTTGCCGGTCAGTGCTATTTTCTCTGCCTACATGTTCAGTGCTGAAAATGAGTCCATCCTTCTTTGTAAAGCAATTGAAATTATTTGGCCAATTGAACTGTCCAATTGGCTGAACATTCTGATATTTCACATTGGAAAAGAAATGTCACTTCCAACAAATGTCACTTCCAACAATCTGTTCTGTTGCCACTGTTGGAGGGGAAAGTTTGTCTACTTTTTCCTTTTATTTAAAAATAGAGTTAATTATTATTTTTAAAAACCCACATGCTTAGCCATATATTAATAGTGGCTCCTAATTTCCTTTAACATAATAATCATGTCTCAGTTTCAAATTTAGTTAAGCAGAAATTGGCTTTAATTTGTGGTCCTTGGGTCTAATCCAGATGATTCATATCATGTCACTCTAATATTCGTGGTTAATGGTTAATATATTTAACTTATATTAAACTCTCATCACTTTTCATCTTTTCTCTTGTAAATTAAAAAGAGCTACTCAGGGGCTGGTTAGGAATATCATCCTCATTTTACAGAAGAGAAAATCAAAGCACTGAGTTTAATGCACCAAACTGTCCATTTCATATGTGATCTGCAGAACAAATGACAAGATTAAACCAATATAAATTTATCTACCTATGTCAAAAATATGACTCTTACTGCATGGCCAATAGAAAATGTTTGACTAGCCCTGCAAATCATAGGTTGAAATCTGGCCCAACTGAAGTCAATGGAAGTCTTGCCATTGCCTTAAATAGAGCCAGGATTACACACTTTTAAAATCACTCCATCTATTGAACTATAAAACAATCTGAATAAATTTTGTACAATGAAACAGTGGCTTTTATATACTGTAGAACATCTAGCATAACAGTCACAGACTTTATGTGCTATTACAATATTCATCTTCAATATTAAGAATAACATCACAAAATTAAATATTTTCCTAAAATTTCCAGTTTGGTTGAGTCAGTTTTCCCCAGAATGCTACCTGGCAATCATTAGAGTCAGGAAGCAGGTCTGAGGAAGTGGGTCTGGCCCACGAAAGCTCATCATCTAATAAACCATCTTGTTAGTCTTTAAAGTGCTACATTGTCCTGCATTTTGCTTCAACTACCCCAGACTAACACGGCTACATTTCTATCACTCTTTTTTAACAGAAATTCATAGCTAATAAGGTCAATGAAGGGATGGAACAATGGCATGCTAACTCAGAGACTCATATTTAATCTAAAGGTACAGCTACACTGTATGCCTCTTTCAGGGGTGGGTAGTGTGTATGTCATTGCACCCCCCAATATGAATATAAATAGCAGTGTAGTTGGTGAGGCACAGCTTAGGTGAGTAAAGATATGCCTGAAGGGTGTGGGCATTTACCTCAGCACATGCCCTATGTAGCTCTCTAGTCGCCCAGCTACAACAGTGGGGAAAGGTTCTGGCAGGAGGAGCTGCTGAAACCTTTCCCAGCTGCCTCCCCTCTGGTGGAGTCTTTTACTGACCCGTATATCCGCACACTGCAATATGGACACAACTACTTTTCACTGCGGCATAGAGCTACACATGCACTGCACACCATTAACACACCACTGATGTATAATGTAGACACCGACACTGATGTGTAATGTAGACTAATAGAAGCCCTGTGGCATGAATAGAGAATAGAGAGCTCAGTAGGGACACCTGTTGGTGAACAGGGAGAAGAGCAGCCAAGAGCTGCGTCAGAACTCCAGGTGAACAGAGGTTCTATAGGGGAGGAAATTCCTTTCCAGCATCTGTTGCAGGGGCAAGGAGAAATAACTGAATGGGCCTGTCCTCATTTGCATATCTGTTTTGTGATCATTTGGGGGCATTTTGGTCAAAATTTGGTTACTGTTATTAGTAAATTCTGTTTCGGGGGATAATAAAACACTACTATTCCCACAGGAAATAGATAGGACAACAGAACTATTTTAAATCGGCCTGGGAAAGGGTCCACCCTGAGTAAACATTCAGTCTTTTACCATTGGGTAGTAGAGGTAGAGCACATGCTAGAGAGAGAAAGGAAAATTGTACCTGCCATGCAGTGGGGCTACGTCTAGACTGGCATGATTTTCTGGAAATGCTTTTAACGGAAAAGTTTTTCCGTTAAAAGCATTTACGGAAAAGAGCATCTAGATTGGCACGGACGCTTTTCCGCAAAAGCACTTTTTGCAGAAAAGCGTCAGTGGCCAATCTAGACCTGCTTTTACACAAAAAAGCCCCGATCGCCATTTTCGCGATCGGGGCTTTTTTGCAGAAAACAAATCTGAGCTATCTACACTGGCCCTTTTGCGCAAAAGCTTTGCGCAAAAGGGATTTCTGCCTGAACGGGAGCAGAATAGTATTTCCGCAAGAAGCACTGATTTCTTACAGTAGGAAGTCAGTGCTTTTGTGGAAATTCAAGCGGCCAGTGTAGACAGCTGGCAAGTTTTTCTGGAAAAGCGGCTGATTTTCTGGAAAAAATGGCCAGTATAGACACAGCCTTCCCTGTCTGGGGTTTCAAAACAGCCTTCAGAGTCCCAAACTAAAGTCCATCACCACTACCTAAGCATTCATACTTAGCTCGGACATCTTCTGTCACAGCCTGGGAGTATATTTCAGGTGTTAAGGACTCTACCCTGGGTCCAATGTGTGATTCATTCCTTTAGGGACAGGTTCACAAATGAGATGGTTTTGAAAAGAGGTGACTTTCAGTGTAGAGATGGCATTGAGACAATAGGTGGATGGCTGTGCATCCCTAGGCAGGATAGAGATGGCTTTTCCTGAAGCTGAAGACAGCAGCAGCAGGACACCCCTATCAAGCAACCAATAATGCTATCATTGAACCTATACCCCCATCCCTGGAGTACTTCTCTCAGGGACTGGGAGCAGACCTGCCTGAGCTCTGAGTTCTTGCGCAAGAGTTGTGCAAGAGTTCTTGTGCAAAAGGTCTTCCACAAGAGTGCTTTTACACTGCCATGTGCTTTTGCACAAGAGATGTGCTTTTGCTCAAGAGTGTCCATGGCAGTGTGGACTCTCTCTTGCGCAAGAAAGCTCTGATGGCCATTTTAGCCATAGGGGTTTCTTGCGCAAGAATTTCATGTTGCCTGTCAACAGTGCCTTCTTGTGGAAGAGCTCTTGAGCAAGAAGGCTTATTCCTCGTGGGGAGAGGTATAACTCTTCCAGAAGAAGCCCTGTTTTCCAACGCTTTACTGTAAATTTACTTGCGCAAGAACATGCATACAGTGTAGACACTCTGCAAGTTTATGCACAAGAACAGCCGTTCTGGCACAAAAAGCCGGCAGTGTAGACATAGCCTGAGTGGGGATACAATAGAGGAGGAGGAGCAGTTTTCACTGGAACAAATTGCATTGCTGGATGCTCACAATTGTGAGTGGAGCACGGAGTTTATGACTATGCCCAGGACACCCTTAGCTATTCTTTCTGAATAGCTATTGTTTGACTGTTAGTGGTATTCAGAGGTGACAGTGGGCCCAGTGAGTGTCAGTACAGCGCACTGGTAAAAAATGGTCATCGGTACCGGCCCGTATAGGAGTGCAGACAGAGGGGAGCAAAAGGGGCAGCTGCCTTAGTGCCCACTGGTTTGAAAAAGCGACGAGGAGTCCTGTGGCACCTTATAGACTAACTGAAGTGTAGGAGCATAAGCTTTCGTGGGCAAAAACCCACTTCGTCAGCAAGTTTCTTCATGAGGTTGATAGATTTCCACTCCATACGGCTAAATGCAGTGCCTTGCATGGTGTCAAGTATCAGAGGGGTAGCCGTGTTAGTCTGAATCTGCAAAAGGGCCTCCCAGCCACTGATAATCGTTGCTAGAGGCCCAGGGTTGCTGGCTGCCGCCACTGTAGCCAGCCCCTGGCCTCCTGGCCACCACAACAGCAACAACAAATGATTGGCTAGGGAAGGGCATCGGCCCAAGACGCTGCCACTTTCGGAAGTCCAGAGCCACCACTCCTTGTCAAGGACACCAGGCCCAGTGCATATTTGAACCTCGCCCTTTTTGCTTCCAACGACACCTGTCAGAAGCATTGCACATATCATTACACCTGATTGGAGTTTCAATAGAGTGGAATATTCAGGTCCACATTGTCAGTAATCTGTCTAGAACTTGTGGGCCAAATCTGGTTCATTCCAGCTGTCTTAAACAGCCTAATATATCTGTGGTTTGTTGGACTGAGTTTCACTTACGCAGCAGAGGGATCTAACAAATCTCTATAAAGGCAAAACACTCAGCCAGTAGTGATGAATTACTCAAAAGTGAGAAGCTCATCAAGATGATTTGATCACAGTCATCTCCAGCACTGGCCAACACAGCTTCATCCTCCCTTTGTTAGAACACCTTATTTATAACTTTTTGTTATCGTGTGCATATACATCAAGATCTCATTTCCATATTAAATCTCCTCTTCATCATACAGTTTTAGGGTTCAAAGGGTCTTTTCTAGCTTTTTAGGTTTTTATCTTTTCTTTTTCTCACAAATATAATTATTCTGCAATTTCTTACACGTTACACAATACGTGATTATTCTGCAATTTCTTCTCATAACCAGTTCTACTAATGTTTATGCTGTTAAATATGATCAGAACAGACTCTAACTCTACAGAAGGCTTCTGTAAAGCCTAAATATACCTTTGCTCCCAATATTGCTTATGTTAAAATTCACAGTAAGACCTGGTCTACACTACAGTGGAAGATTGACTTACGATATGCGACTCCAGCTATGTTAATTACATAGCAAGAGTTGACATATCTTAAATTGCGTTTCTGAACCATCCACACAGAGGGAGGTTGATTGGAGTGAACGGGGGCCAATGGGGCACTCTCTGAGTTCGATTTAGTAGACCTGCTAAATCAATCCCCGGAAGATCGACCGTGGCAGAATCAATCTTCTGCGTAGTGTAGACATGGTCTAAATGAGCTATCAACATATGATCTGAATGCATGCAGAATGGTTTATTGAATACTATTTTAACAATATTCTTTACAAAACAGACACTGGCCTTACTTTCAAATTTTTGTTTTGACATTTTAGGTGCCATCCTGTACCATCATATCTGAATACATTCTGGCTACGTCTACACTGGCCCCTTTTCCGGAAGGGGCATGTAAATTTCACCAGTCGTCGTAGGGAAATCCGCGGGGGATTTAAATATCCCCGCGGCATTTAAATAAAAATGTCCGCCGCTTTTTTCCGGCTTTTAAAAAAGCCGGAAAAGAGCGTCTACACTGGCCCCGATCCTCCGGAAAAAGTGCCCTTTTCCGGAGGGTCTTATTCCTACTTTGAATAAGACCCTCCGGAAAAGGGCACTTTTTCCGGAGGATCGGGGCCAGTGTAGACGCTCTTTTCCGGCTTTTTTAAAAGCCGGAAAAAAGCGGCGGACATTTTTATTTAAATGCCGTGGGGGATATTTAAATCCCCCGCGGATTTCCCTACGACGACTGGTGAAATTTACATGCCCCTTCCGGAAAAGGGGCCAGTGTAGACGTAGCCCACATGTAAAAAACCCAGCAATAGAGAAGTGACTGGTAGTTTTCAGACTATCTTTCTGCTTTTCTCATATTGAGTTATAGAAAGCTCTGCTTTTTAGGTGGTGGAGTTGGGGATGTCATTTTGTTTCTGGTGGAAAAACTTTATCAAAGAGGAAGGATTTGTAGCATTTCCTCAAGGTGGCCAGGCTCTTGTCATCATATTTCCTCTGGGAGTTCATTCCAGTGTTGGATCTTTTGACTGAGAGTGCTTTGTCTCTCAATCTCATGCACTTTCTTCCGGGTTTTGTGATCTGAATTGTTTTGGAGGAGCATAACTGTCTTGGTAGTTAACAACCAGAGATGCAGACTCCAATGTAGATGAGATTTGATCAATTACTTGTTCTGAACTTTAAGACCAAAAATTTTAATTGGCAGCAGCATTGAACTAAAAGCCAGAAATGGAACTGGAGTGTGGTCATGATATGATAATGATGGTCTAACCTCTGGAGTACTTACAACTACAGTAGTAACTGAAATGCAGAATACCAATTTGAGAAATGAATGGATTGGAATAGTGAGCTGACATAGAATATCAGCTGGCCAAAGTACTGCTATGGTGAGAGAAAACATCACGCATTTTAAAGATAAAATTCCAAAGTAAATGCTAAAAGAAAAAAGAAACATCCTTTTAAAAAGATGAGGAAATGTAAATTTAATCATAAATCTACAAAAAACCTGGAGAGGATTACAGGGGGAGTCAACTTTACTAATTTCAAAATTTCAGTGACATTTCAAAATTTGAAAGAGAAGTTTATACAAAAACCTTCTTATGTTTACCTGATCAACTGTAGATGTGGTCAATATATTTAATTATAAAATTTAAATTTTTGAAAAAAAAGCGTGATTCTTTCCCCCATCTCTCCCTTTATTTTTTTCAACCAGCTTTATTAATTAGTTTAATTAGGCCCATCAGGTTGTTGTCCTGCCTCATTTGGGCTTGTTAGAATCTGTTAAGCCTCATAGTATTTCCAATGACTGTAAATGTATCAAAGTCTGCAGGGATTGGGAAGTCCCTAGCTAACTTCTAAAACTTTCTAGCAACTAAGAAAGTTAATTTCTGCGGCAATTGCCTCTACAATAGACACATTTATACTGGTGGCTCACCGTAAGGATGCATCTAGATAGAAGCACTATTTCAAGATATTTCCAGTATCCCAAAATAGCATTTTCCATGTCTTAACAGCACACCCACTGCTTTGAAATGCAATCAAAATGACAGGTTTGCTATTCTGACATCCTGGTAAACCTCGTTCCATGAGGATTAAGGGATTTGTCGGAATAGCGGTCTATTTCAAAATCTGGCACTGTGGAGAGAGTGTCACATTTCAAAATAAACTAGTTCAAAATAAGCTATGCAAATTGCATAGCTAACATTGCATAGCTTATTTCAAGCTAGTGCTGCTGTGTAGATACACCCTAAAAGTCTAATCAGTCTGCTTTCCCTCACCATTGCCTTCTTCCCTATTCTTTCCAGCAGCTTGGCGCTCTGCAGATTCAATCTCTCCACTTTTTCCTACTGCCATGTATAGCAGGTAATGGTTATGAACCCAATGAGATGGTCCAAGGTATTGGGACTTAACACATTAACACGTCTTGCTGTACATTTAAAGTCATAAGGCAAAACATATTGTGCTGTTAGTGATAGGGGGAAATAATTCACCAGTCACCATGACACAACATGTATAAAGCTTACATGTGTCAACTGGGAAATACTTGTCCTTCTTACACAGTTCACTGTCAAGTAATGCTTCTTTGTTCACCTCTGAAAATGATGAAACTTGGTGAATATGAATTGTGGCTAGTGACTAGCAAGGGGCAGGAAGAACAGAAGACTATGTTTCATTTCCACATATTAATTCACCTATATATTTTTAAAGATTTTGCTTAAATGTTTAGTTCATTTGCCTCCCAAACAATACAGCTGGTACAAATATTGTTTATAACTTGTTTTTAACATTAAATGTTTTAAAATATCCCATTTGAGATATCACATAACTAAAAGGCCGACTAAAAGAAGGATGACAGGAATCTGGCAGGCAATGGCCATATACCATTGTTTTAATTTGTAAGTGTATAAAGTTACCTTTTTGTTCCAAATATTAACTTGTTTTAACCAGCATGTACTCCTTTTTAAGCAGCATAACAAATATGTAACATTACACACACTTAGATATTAAAAAAACCAAGCAGAACTGTGCCTTTTGTAATTCCATACATATCCCTGACTTTCCTTTCTAAGTTAAAAACTACACTCTTTGTTCAGTTGAAACTTATCAGCTAATTTGAGGTACACGATGACTGTGACTTTCTCACAAGTTCTGTTGCAGATTGGATTTTATAAAGGAATTTAGTCATAGAGGTCCTGATCCAAAGTTCCTGGAATAATTATATTTGGTTCTTTTAATTCATAGCTGTCACTCCATGTTACAGAGCAAATAAGTATCATGTTAAAGAGGAAACTGAGGTGCAATTATTTTTGCCCAGTCACTCCTTATCAAGTCAGATCCAGAAGTGGAACTCAAGGCTTGTGAACAGGGACTGAAAACAGGGAGTTTTGAGTGGGAGTTCTCCAGGTGAAGGAGGAACTAATACAGGACCCTTGAGGAAATTGGCTGTCTGTAGTTTGTGTTTGTGGATTTTTTGCTGTTTGCTGAGTTTGTGTTTGTCTGCTTTTTTTTCTTCCCCTCCCCAACCCCCCAAGGAGTGTGTGCTGTGGCCAGCAGTTGGAAGTTGTGAGCTTATAATCGAGGTTTGAAATCTAGACGCCTCTGCTCATTGGCTATCAGGAAGGCCAAGGCTTTATAAAGCAGAGAGTCAGCGACCAGGGAGCTTGCGAACAAGGACTGCAAGCAAAGAGTTTTGAGAGGGAGTGGGAAGGGGGCAAGGTACACTCGTTATTCTTTAAAACCTTTACACTAAAGTATACTCAAAATTTCCGGAGCTCAGGTGGGCCTTCAGAGGTTGATTGTATCAGAGGCTTTGAGGTGGGCCTAGCCTCAGCCTTATATAAAAGGCAGCCAGAGTGAACGCAGAGAGCAGCGAACAGGGCAGCAGCCAACAAGCGAGTTTGCCTGAGAGGAGCTCAGGAGGCATTTAAAAACATCTGAGGAATCTCTCAGAGGGAAGGCGGGTATGGATAGTGATAGGTCTGCTGTTGTTACCTACACAGCATGTGCCATGTGTGTATTCCTCCCGGAAGATAGAAGGGATTTCATCTGCACTAAGTGCAAGCTGGTTGCCGTTTTGGAAGAAAATATTAGAGGACTTGAGGCCTAAGTATCAACCCTACGTTCCATCAGAGAGGATAAAGACTTCCTCACTAGAAGGCAGCATTTAATCCTGCAGGCACAGCTGGATGAAAAGCCAGTGAGGGCAATACAGGACAAGGAAGAAAACTGGCAGCATGTAGCCTCTGGAAGAAGAAGGCCAACTCAGGTATCCCCCATTCCTGTAGAAGTAAGTAACTGCTTTCAGGCTCTCTCCACAGGCATTGCAGTGGAGAATGCTTTGGCAGAGACCTCTCAGGGAAGAAATCAGAAGGAAACACCTTCTACTAGAAGACATCGAATGCATAGTCCTAGGGATTGTAAAAGAAGGCTCTTTGCTGGCCAGGCCTCATGCGCATAGCCTCCTAGCTAAAGGTAACCCTTCCCCCGATGAAACCCCCCCTCCCCCCTGTGCTGTGATATTTAGAAACCAGACATATAACATTTGCCCTGGCTGTGCCATGTCTGATAAGGCAGAACAAGAAAACAGGAAACCGTCTCACCCCCTCTCCTTCCCCCATAACCCTGTCACCACAGATGGGGTCTGCCCACGTATCACAGAAAAAACGCGCAAAAGCTTCATCTATAAATTGGCTCCCCCGCCCGCACAAGAATTGAAGCTTCCCGAACAAAGAATTGGAAGGTAGAATCCGAGCCAGGTCTGAGGACTGATCACCCGAGGACCCCTTCCTGCTCACTGAACCAAACCAATTCCCCGTAGAGCGTAACGTATACCAAATATGTTGTTGTTGTTGTTATGCTTTGTGTGTCTGTTAAAAGTAAGTATTGTTATTTAAAGTTATTTAAAGGTATTGATAAGTAGTAGTGTTAATAGTCTTAAATAGATGATTAGCTCGATGAGGAATGTTGATGTAAATGTAACCATTAATAATCCCTGGTCCCTTGTTAACAACTATTGGGATTTAGAAAAACCTCAGGGTATGTCTACACTAGCCCCCTAGTTCGAACTAGGGAGGCTAATGTAGGCATTCAAAGTTGCAAATGAAGCCCGGGATTTAAGTATCCCGGGCTTTATTTGAATCTTCCTGTCCGGGAGCCATTTTTAAATCCCCTTAGTCTGAACTAACTGCCCGCGGCTACACGCAGCAGTCAAACATTAACTCAAACTAAGTCCTTAGTTCAAGTTAACTGTTACACCTCATGGAATGAAGTGTAACAGTTAACTCGAACTAAGGACTTAGTTCAAGTTAACATTTGACTGCCGCATATAGCCATGGGCAGTTAGTTCGGACTAAGGGGATTTAAAAATGGCACCCGGACAGGAAGATTCAAATAAAGCCTGGGATATTTAAATCCCGGGCTTCATTTGCAACTTCAAATGCCTACATTAGCTTCCCTAGTTTGAACTAGGGGGCTAGTGTGGACATACCCTCAGGGAATTTTTCTTTACTGTATTGCATTTTGCTTATTTTTTATGCTAGGAGTTATTTGGCGCCCACGTATGTAAGAAATTGATAAAATAATAAGCTACATGTGGAAGCCTTTCAATAAAAGTTTAAACAGTATCCAGTGAAAGCATGTCTATTTCTGCCCCCTTCCTTCCCCCTCCCCGGGACTAGCCAAATTCTCGAACCTTTTACTTTACACGACAGGGATGGGGGTTCCATGACTACCACCCCCAAAAGAAGAAGATGGGTGGTGGTAGTTAGGGACTCCCTACCAAGAAGGACTGAGTCATCCATCTGCCATCCAAACCTAGAATTTCAAGAAGTGTGCTGCTCACCAGGAGCTCAAATTCAGGATGTGACCAAGACTCTTCCAAAACTGATCAAACCTTTGGATTTCTATCCCTTCCTGCTTCTCCATGTGCAAACTAACAATATGGCCAAGAATAACTTTGAGCGGGTCACTGCAGATTATGTAGAGCTGGGAAGAAGGATCAAGGAATTTGAAGTGCAAGTGGTGTCCTCATCCATCCTCACTGTTGAAGGAAAAGGTCCAGGTAGGGATTGTCGAATTGAGGAAGTAAATGCGTGGTTGTGCAGGTGGTTTCGGAGAGAGGGCTTTGGTTTATTTGGCCATGGGACTCTATTCTGGGCACAAGGATTGTTAGGAAGAGAGGAAAGAGAATCTTCATGGGCAAGCTTGCATACCTAGTGAGGAGGGTTTTAAACTAGGTTGGTTGGGGGATGGTGACCAAAGCCCTGAAGTATGTGGGGAAGTTGGATACCGGGAAGAAACACAAGGAGGAATGAGCAACAAAGGAGGACCCCTGATTTGAATGAAGAAGGTAGGGCAATCAACTGATTATCTAAGGTGTTTGTGCACAAATGCAAGAAGCCTGGGAAACAAACAGGAAGAATTAGAAGCCCTGGCCCAGTCAAAGAACTATGCTTTGATTGAAATAATGGAGACTTGGTGGGATGACTTGCATGACTGGAGCGCTGTCATGGAAGGGTATAAACTGTTCAGGAAGAACAGGCCAGGGAGAAAAGGAGGAGGAGTTGCATTTTTATGTAAGAGAGCAGTATGATTGTTCAGAGCTCCAGTATATAGAGGGAGAAAAGCCTATAGAGAGTCTATGGGTTAAGTTCAGAGATGGAAGCAACAGGGGTGATGTTGTGGTTGGTGTCTGCTATAGACCACTGGATCAGATGGATGAGGTAGATGAGGCTTTCTTCAGACAACTGAGAAGCTTCCAGATCACAGGTCCTGGTTCTCATGGGAGACTTTAGTCACCCTGGCATCTGTTGATAGACCAATACACCAGTACACAGACAATCCAGGAAGTTTTTGGAGAATGTTCAGGATAACTTCTTGGTACAAGTACTGAAGGAACTGACCAGGGGCCATAAGTAGCTCGATCTGCTGCTCATAAACAGGGAGGAACTAGTAGGGGAAGTAGAGGTGGGTGACAACCTGGGAAGCAGTGATCATGAGATGGTAGATTTCAGGATCCTGACCAAAGGAAGAAAGGAGAATAGCAAAATATACACTTTAGACTTCAGAAAAGCAGACACTGAATCCCTCAGAGAACTGATGGGCAGGATTCCCTGGGATGCTTACATGAAGGGGAAAGGAATCCAGGACAGCGGTCAGCATTTTAAAGAAGCCTTATTGAAAGCACAGGAAGAAACTATCCCAATGCACAGCAAGAAAAGTAAATATGGTAGGCGACCAGATTGACTTACCAGGGACATCCTAGGTGAGTTTAAACACAAAAAGGAAGCTTACAAGAAGTGGAAACTTGAGCAGATGACTAGGGAGGAGTATAAATATATTGCTCGAGAATGCAAAGGAGTTATCAGGAAGGTGAAAGCGCAATTGGAATTGCAGCCAGCAAGGAATGTGAAGGGTAACGAAAGGTTTCCACAGGCATGTTAGCAATAAGAGGGTGATCAGAGAGGGTGTGGGGCCCTTATTGGATGAGGAAGGTTACCTAGTGACAGGTGATGTGGGAAAACCTGAAGTACTCAAAGCCTTCTTTGCCTCTGTCTTCACTGACAAGGTCAGCTCCCAGACTAATGCACTAGGCAACAGAGTATGGGAAGAAGGTGTACAGCCCTTGATGGGAAAAGAACAGGTTAGGAACTATTTAGAAAAGCTAACATACACAAATCCATGGGTCTGGATTTAGTGCATCCAAGGGTTCAGAGGGAATTGGCAACTGTCATTGCAGAGCCTTAGGCCATTATCTTTGAAAACTCGTGGAGATCAGGAAAGATCCTGGATGATTGGGAAAAGGCAAATGTAGGGCCCATCTTTAAAAAGGGAAGGACAATCCAGGGAACTACAGACCAGTCAGCCTTACCTCTGTCCCGAAAAAAATCCTGGAGGGGATCCTTAAGAATCCATTTTGAAGCATTTGGAAGAGAGGAAAGTGATTAGGAATAGTCAACATAGGTTCATGAAGGGCAAGTCATGCCTGATCAATTTGATTAGCTTCTATGATGAGGTAATTGGCTCTGTGGAGATGGGGAAGTCAGTGGATGTGATGTACCTCGACCTTAGCAAAGCTTTTGATACGGTCTCCCACAATATTCTTGCCAGAAAGTTAAGTGAGTATGGATTGGATAAATGGACTGTAAGATGGATAGAAAGCTGGCTAGAATGTCAGGCCCAGCAGGTAGTGGTCAATGGCTCGATGTAAGGTTGGGGGTCCATTTCTAGAGGAGTGCCCTAAGGTTCAGTTCTTGGACCGATTTTGTTCAACATCTTTATTAATGACCTGGATGAGGGGATGGATTGCACCCTCAGCAAGTTTGCAGGGGGAGAGGTAGATGTGTTGGAGGGCAGGGATAGGTTCCAGAGTGACCTAGACAGATTAGAGGATTGACTTGGTTCAACAAGGACAAGTGCAGAGTCCTTCACTTGGGACGGAAGAATATCAAGCATTGTTACAGGCTGGGGACCATCTGGCTAAGTAGCAGTTCTGCAGAAAAGGACCTGGGGATTACAGTGGATGAAAAGTTGGATATGCAGGGTTTTTTCGAAAAAAGTAGCTTTTTTTCGAAAAAACTTCACCTGCGTCTAGACTACAGCCGCAGTCTTTCGAAATTAAATCGAAAGAATGTGGCTTTTCTTTCAATGACGGTACTCCTCATTTCACGAGGAAGAACGCCTTTTTTCGAAAGTCCTCTTTCGAAAAAAGGCATTCTTGAATGCAAACAGGGCTTTTTCGAAAGAGAGCATCCAGACTGCCGGGGTGCTCTCTTTCGAAAAAGCGGCTTGCTTTTTCGAAAGTACTGCTTGCAGTTTAGATGCTCTTTTTCAAAAGAGGCTATTTCGAAAGTATCTTTCGAAAAAGCCTCTTTCGAAAGAGGTTTGCAGTCTAGACGTAGCCTAGGAGGGTGGTGAAGCACTGGAATGGGTTCCCTGGGGAGGTGGTGGAATCTCCATCCCTAGGGGTTTTAAGTCTCGACTTGACAAAGCCTTGATTGGGTTGATTTAGTTGGGATTGGTCCTGCTTTGTGATGACCTCGTGAGATCTCTTCCAGCTCTGTGATTCTATGATTCCTACGTGCTAATGTAGTGCAATACTCTGTTTATTATACCACACAGCCTCCATGCAAGGAAATGAAAAATGGAAGCAATGGGAGTCTTTTTGTTGACTTCACTGGACTCACATTATTAATTTTGGCTGGTGGCAGATATCAAAGTGATGAGTAAGTTTATAAGACAGATGTGAGGGCATGAAATAATGTCCCTTAGATCCATGTATAGTGACCACATACACAGGGATCTTACCCTTCTCACATAGAAGACGTATCTTGCCATGTCCAGGAAACTTTTCCCTCTTTACTAGGACCCTGTCAAGCACATCTGGGAATTAGCACAAGGACTGGTTCAGTGGAAGGACAGTGTTCAGACAAAAGTGATGGAGTCACATTGTCCTTGTTCCACTCCAGCAGAAATCTCTTAGGCTACGTCTACACTGCTGCATTATTTCGGGATACTGGAGGTATCCCAAAATAGCTATTCTGCGTCTTTTGAGCGCTCCTGTTATTTCAAAATATAACAGGCTCATTATTCTGACCTCACTGTAAACTTCATTGGACGAGGAGTAAGGAGCGTTTCAAAGTAGTGATTTATTTCAAACTAAGTATTGCGTAGACAGCGCCAAATTTTGAAATAAGTTATTTCAAAATTATTTTGAAATAAGCTACGCAATTGGAGCTAGGCAAATTGTGTAGCTTATATCAAGGTCAGGGTGCTGTGTAGATGCACCCTTAGAGAAGATAACTCAGTGTTTTACTATTTCTTCTGAGAGTGCTATCCACACCAATAATTCCTCTATAACAGAACTCTTCAGGGCAAGGGCTAGTTCTTCAAGGAAGCAGAGAAAATCCTTAGTGGGCATATCCACAAAATGGTAGCCCACTGCCACCAGTTTCCCTTAAAATAGAGACACAAAGAATACTGTTTGTTCTGCTATATTTTAGAGTACATTTTAAGTGTCACTAGTACAGCTTGTCAAAAAAAAATTCAAAGGGTTAAATTTAATAAAGGAAAAAAATCAAGGAAATCACATGATTTTTTCCCCTGATTTTTGACCTGATAAAGAGCTGGTTTTGATTTCCTTTTTAAACTTTGAAACTAAACTAAAATTTAAAATTTGGAAAAATAGTTTCCCGATATTCTTTGGCCATCTACTGTCCCCTGCACATAGAAAAGTGCAAATATTTCCAGGCCTCTTGTACTATCTGATAACCCTGATTACTTCCTCTTAAAGATGCTTTATGTTTAGACAGCTAAAGAAGTGGGGGGTTTTTTTGAGCAGTTGTCAATAACAGGCTCTGAATTTTCAGAGCAGCTACTTGGTATTTCCCTTATTTCATTTCTCAAGGCAACATCTTCGTTTGATGATATTTGCTGAATCTCCCACATAGGATTATTTTTGGGCTGTGAATTCATTTATCAGACCAATAAGTCGGACGTTTGAGTTTGTGCGCAAAATTTAGAGGCAGGTTTTGTAGGTTAAGCATGTATGATGTGGGACCATACTTCGGGATTTAGGCCGCCTAAGGATTTAGAATTTTAGGATTTAAAAAAAACCTACCAATAGGCATTCCTCACAGTCTGACATCACAGGATCCAGCCTTTTTTATGTTGACGTTGCACTGGATTTCCTCATTCAAGTCATTTTGTGCAGTCGGCTTGACACCACAACACAGTGGCAAAAGGGCCTTCTTGATTCCCTTCTCATTTCCTCTTTCACCACAGAATGACCTTGTGGGGGTTCTCTGGGCCAAGAATATGAAATTGCCACCAGTTTTTAACTGCTGCTGCTGGACAGGACCAATTAATTTATTCTTTCTCACTTCTTTCATGGGGCCGTTATCTATAGTTGTTGAAAAACAGAAAAAGAATTTCACATGCTGATGTCATCTAGTGTAACTTGTCCAAAACAATATTAGATTTATTCCATTTGCTATAAGAAAGATATTGCTAGAATTCAGCCTGTTTGGCAAAACTTGTCTCATAGTTCTGGGAAAGGATTCAATCACCTGTTGCTAAGATACTTGAAAAATATTGTCTGTTTTTAAATGTTCCTTTTTAATTGAATAAACTGTTACTTTGAAATATTGGTGTAGAGGCTTAAAAGGTCTTTCAAATCATAACTTTTTTCAGAAGGACAAGTTTCAGAATGGTTTAAATGAAACAGCTGCAGCGTTTGATTCTATTTTTTTAATTAAGCTTTAGAAGTTGCATAAAGACAATGATCACTTCTACACTGAGAACTGTGTTATTGGCACAACATAAAACAGTCCTATTTTAAATTTCAGTGTGATCAGCTATCTGATAACAAAATCAAGGACATGGGGACTTTGAGAAGGAATAAGAAAACTATAGTGCAGTGGTCTCCAACCTCTTTAAGCATGAGATCACTTTTTGAATTTAAGTGCAATCCAGGATCTACCGCAAGCCCAAACATCCTTACCCTGCCTCCTTCTTGCCTCTTCTCCAAGCCCCTGCCCATGCTCACTCCATTCTCCCTCCCTCATCCTCACTTACTTTTATCAAGCTGGGGGCAGAGGGCTGGAGAGTGGGGGAGGGGGGATGTGGACTCTGATCTTGGGCTAAAGGATTTGGAGAGTGGGAGGGCTTCTGAGCTGAGCCTGGGGCAGGGAGTTGAGGTGCAGGTTCAGGGTGCAGGCTCTGGGAGGGAGTTTGGGTGCAGGGGGACTCAGGGCTAGGGCAGGAGCTTGAGGTGCAGGAGGGTTCAGGTCTGGGTCCAGGATTTGGAATGTGGGCTCCAGTGAGGCACCGGTGGCTTCTGGGTGGTGGGGCAGAGGACTAAGGCAGGCTCACCCCTACTCTGGCCCTGCATCATTCCCAAAAGCAGCCAGCAAACGCTCTCCATCCCTGCCCCTCCACCCCTGGTCTATGGAGAGGGGTACAGGGTGAAGGAAGAGGTACCCTGATATCCACATCCCCTCCTCTTTTTCCTGTGTTCTTGACAGCAAGCAAGAGGCTCCTGAGGGGGGGGAGGGGAACTCCAAGGCAGAGGGCAAGAGCAGCACAGCAGTGCTGAGGCTATGTCTAGACTGCATCCCCCTGTTGACAGAGCTTTGTCCACAGTATCTGTCAACAAAGCCTCTGTCGAAAAGGAGCATCTAGATTACATTATGTGGATCGAAAAACCGATCCGCTTTTTCAAGAAAGAGTGTCCAGACTGCTGGATGCTCTGTCAAAAAAAGAAGGCACCCGGAAGTACTTCTGGTAGGGCCTGGGGGCAGCCTCTATTTCCAGGTGCTGCTGCCTGCCCTTTGCAGAGACGCGTGCTTAAAGGGATCCCCCTGGACAGCCGTTGCTCTGCTCCTGCTTCTGGCTTGCCTACCTCCTAGAGGGAAAGCAAAGCTGCTGCAGGGCTTGCTCTGGTTGCCCTGCTTCCTCGGACACCACAGCAGTTTATTTGCAGGGTTTTTTTCCGCTTTTCACCTTTTATTTGGCCACAGAGCCTAAGCTGCCCCTGGGCAGGCGATGGCCCCACGCTGCCATACTGCAGCTTCTGCTGCAGCTGCATGACTCTGTCATGAATCTCCTGCCCCATATGGACCCGGACTGCACCGAGGAGACCCTCCTCCAGGATGCAGGAGCTCTGCCCTTGCCCGCAAACTTTTTGGGGGACAGGCAGATTTGGGGGCACGAGATGAGTTCAGGATGGAATGGCACTTGGAGGCTGCTCCTTGGCCACCCCTGCACTGATGTGGGGGAGGGGGCATCCTGACGAGGGGAGGGGTGGGTTGGGGGTTTGGAGGGGGAGGGTTCTCCTCCCAAGCGCTTAGGTAACCTGTCTAACCCCCTGGTTTCTCTCTGTCTATTTGTCTTGTGCTGCAGGTGGTGAGAGCCATCAATGTGGAGCTGCTAAAGAGGCTCGTCCGTCTCGGGACCTGGACATCATTGCCACGTTTGCCACCCTTGGATTCCCAAACTGCGGAGGAGCCCTCAAGGGGACACACATCGCAATCCGTACACAACCCCATCGAGCAGCCCAGTTTATAAATAGGAAGGGCTACTATTTCATAGTGCTGCAGGCCCTGGTCAACCACCAGGAACAATTTTTGGACACTTACGTCGGGAGGTCAGGGTGGGCACATGATGCTCGCATATTCCGGAACTCCTACCTGTACCGCAGGTTGCAGGCAGGAACATTTTTCCCCCAGTGACACCTTGCACTCAGGGATGTACAGATGCCGGTGTGCATAGTGGCCGATGTGGCCTATCCCCTGATGCTGTGGCTCATGAAGCCCTACACCGGCCACCTGGATGCAAGGAAGGAGCTTTTCAACACGCATCTTAGCCAGGCTTGCATCCAGGTGGAATGCGCCTTCAGCCTCTGGAAAGAGAAGGTTCTGTTGCTTCCTCACACGGCTGGAGATGGGCAAACACAACATCCCAGAGGTGGTGGCTGCATGGTGCGTCCTCCATAGCCTGGTGGAGAGGAAAGGGGAGGCCTTCCAGCCGGGGTGGGGGACAGGTGCTGATGGCAAGGAGAGGCCATTTCAGCAGCCCCGGACTGCTGCCATCCGCCAGGCTCACCAGGTTGGAGTCCAAATCTGAGAGGCCCTGAGGGAGAGATTCTCAGAAGGAGTTCACTGACTCTCCCCAGGGCCACCCCCATGGAGGGTTTGGCCTGGCCCACCCCTACCTGTCCCTCCACTACCCTCACCCTCTTCCCATAAAGAATACATACACACCCGGTTTTCTTTGTATACAGACATTAGTTTTTTATTAGAAACACTATCAGTAAAGAAAATGTGCTAACTTCTTTAAAAAAAAAATTCTCTGTTTACTGTTCAAATGTTTATAGACAAGGTAAATCTTTCACTCAAAAATAATGATTTTGTTATATAACTGAAATGACCTTTAACTGAGGTGGTAGGGGACCTTCCCTGATAGCAGGGTCCTGCCACCTTCTCCTGGTGCAGCTCTCCCGCCTCTCCTGCCTGGTCTTCCTCCTTCAGGAGGGGTCGCTCCACGATGTGGTGGGGTAACCCAGATTCCACCACACACACAGTGGAGTCTGGGCTTCTCCACTGCCCAGGATCTTTTCCAACTCCTGGTAGTAAGGGCAGGTCTCGGAGGCTGCTCCGGAGCAGGAGCTCTGGTCCCGGGCCCTGGCATATCCCTGGGTACGTCTACACTACAACGTTAATTCGAACTAACTTAGTTCGAATTAGTTAATTCGAACTAAGCTAATTGGAACTAACGGATCTAGACTAAAAAACTAGTTCGAAATAGCGTTTTGCTAATTCGAACTAGCATGTCCACATTAAGTGGATCCTGAACCGGGCTTAAGGATGGCCGGAAGCAGTGCCGGCAGGGCATCAGAGGAGGACTTAGAGCGTGGAGATGCTGTCTCAGGCTAGCCGAGGGCTGTGCTTAAAGGGTCCTGACCCCCACCCTGGACAGACAGTTCTCAGGGGTGCCCTGCTTGCAAAGCAGTCCTGGCTTGGAGTGCCCGGAGTACCCACACTGGGCACATCACAGCACTCGGCCATCAGACAGGCTGCACTTGCCGCAGGCTGCCATCTGGGGAGAGGGGGCAATCGGGGGGCTGCAGGAGAGGTTCCACCCCAAAAGCCTGCAGAGCCAGCCCAGTCCTCCCCATCGGGGGCGTGTACCCCATTCCTCCCTCACCTCCTTCCACTTACCCTTCCCTAGCCCCTTTTCTTGATGTACAAAATAAAGGACAATTGTGTTCCAAAATGGAATCTGTCTTTATTGAACAAAACTGGGGGAGACTGGGAAAAGGAGGTGGGAGAGGGGAAGAGAGAGGCTGGGAGAGGGGAGGGCAACTAAAATGATCAGGGGTTGGGAACAGGTCCCATATGAAGAGAGGCTAAAGAGACTGGGACTTCTCAGCTTAGAAAAGAGGAGACGGAGGGGGGACAGGATAGAGGTCTCTAAAAGCATGAGTGGGGTGGAGAGGGTGCATACAGAAAAGTTCTTCATTAGTTCCCATAAAGAAGGACTAGAGGACACCAAAGGAAAGGAATGGGTAACAGGCTTCAAACTAGTAACAGAAAGTTATTCTCCACAAAGCACAGAGTCAACCTGTGGAACTCCTTGCTGCAGGAGGCTGTGAAGGCTAGATCTTTAACAGAGTTTAAAGACAAGTTAGATAAATTCATGGAGGTTGGGTCCATGGAGTGCTATTAGCCAGGGGGTAGGAGTGGTGTCCCTGCTCAAGGTTTGTGGAAGGCTGGAGAGGGATGGCATGAGACAAATGGCTTGGTCTCCGAGTCTTCGGTCCATCCCCTCCAGGGTCCCTAGTGTTGGCCGCTGTCAGCAGACAGGCTACTGGGCTAAATGGACCTTTGGTCTGACCCAGGACGGCCATTGTAAGCTCAGGGCTCAGTGTCGGGGGTCTCAGTGGACCCCCTTGATTTTCATGCACTCCTGCTCCTGGGTGGCCAGGCTGGCAGCTCTCCTGCCCTAGCCGGCCACGTTCCTGTGCCTAGTGCGGAGATCGTGGACGAGGTCCACGATGTCCGCACTAGCCCAGGCGGGTGCCCGCCTCTTGCAGTCCCGGGCAAGCTCCCGGGTGCCGCCAGCCTGGTCCCGGGAAGAGGGGGAGGGCTGGGGGGCATCGGGTGGCTGGCTCGAGCCGTGCCAGGTGCAGGGTCTGCTGGCTGGGTGCTGGCAGGCTTGCACCTGGCACGGGCACCGTAGCCAGCCCGTGCCCCTTTAAGGGGTCCGGGACCGGGAGGGGGGCAGACGAGTTTCCCTGGTGTTGGCCAGTGTGGCCACCAGGGAAACCTGGGGAGGGCTAGCCTCCCACTAGTTCAAATTAAGCGTCTACGCAGCCCTTAATTCGAACTAGTAAGTTCGAACTATGCTTAATCCTCGTGGAATGAGGATTACCTAGTTCGAACTAAGCGCTCCATTAGTTCGAATTAAATTCGAACTAACGGAGCGCTAGTGTAGCTCCTATGAAAGTTAGTTCGAACTAATGTCTGTTAGTTCGAACTAACTTTGTAGTGTAGACATACCCCCTGCCTCAGCTCCTTTACCTGGGCCCTGACTTGTGCCATGGTGTGGGGGTGATGCCCTTTGGTGGCCAGTCCCTGGGCCAGGTGCTTGTAGATGTCCACATTCCTGCGGAATGTCTGCAGGGCCTGCAGGGCTCCTTCCTGGGACCAGCGCTCCAGGAGGTTTTGGATTTCTGGCCCTGACCAGGTTGGTGCCTGCCTTTTGGTGCCCCTGGGTGGGTCCTCGTCTCTGTCCCGAGAAGAGTCAGTTGGGCCTTGATGCTGGGACATGGCTGTCACGGCTGGCATGGGTGCTCTGGCTAGCTGCTGGACAGCGAGGCCTGTCTGCGTGCCTGTGCCTTTAAGAGGCCACGGCCAGGTACCACAGAGGTGCTGTACATGTAAAGACTAGACTGTCTACCAGGGCTTCTTCCTGGAGGCCTTTTTTGTTGACAGAACTGGCTCCCTGTGTCCACACACACCTTTTTTCAACAGATCTCTGTCAACAAAGGCGTTCTTCCTCGTAAAACGAGGTTTACCACTGTCAACAAAACCACCGTGTTCTGTCAACTTACTGTCGACAGAATGTGGCGGTAATGTAGACACAGGTATAGTTTTGTCGACAAAAGGCCACTTTTGTCACAAAACCCTGAAGTCTAGACACACCCAGGGAGGCAGATAAAGAGCCAGCACTTGACAGCCTCCCAGCCAAATCTGTCAGGATCACCTGTCAGAGGCTCCAAGATCTACCTGTAGACCCTGATCTATTGGTTGGTGACCCTTGCTGCATTGTGATCATAGTATTCCTATGTTCATTTAAGTCCATTAGCTAGATGGATGTAAAATGGGAACTAATGTGTCCCTATCATTATGCACTAAGAGTTAACAAATTAACATTAATATTCGTCAAATAAATTAGAAATATTATTTCAAAATCACATTTTCACTCAGACTCTATTTTCTGAGGGAGAAGACAGATCATACTGTTTGTAGGGGAGACAAAAATCAGTAGATTGCTAAATCATACCCTAATGTATACGAAAGCCAGAGAGTTGAGTTTTACTGACTGTCTGGGTTATTTCCTATCTAATTCGAATAGAATTTACAGACTGAAGGAGTGTTCCCTCTGCCTAATAAAATTGCACTTAGTATATTACCACTTCTGCATTGTGACAATCTCAGGTATATACTGAACTGGATTTTGAAGCCTAAGGAGAATTAAGGACCTGTCTTTCTAATTTATCTCTTGTAGTCTGCAAAAGCAGGGAGTGTTCCTTTCTGAAACCCTGCTGGCTTTGCTGAGAGATAGTACAGGGCTCTGCTATGGGTTTAAATTTTACCCTTGGCTAAAGAACACTGTCATAGCAATGTCTTCATGCAAGGAGAAAAGTGCATATTCCTGCTTGTGGGCGAAGGAAGGAGAAAGGAAAGATTAACATATTAAATTCCCCATCAAATATAGAGATGATCCTGAGCCACAAAATTCAGATCTGGATTTCCCCAAAGTTTCCGCTATAGTACTTACTGGCTGCGGGGATCTAGGTTATATTCTTATAGAGAGAAAGGCCTGCTACAAATCTTAGATCCAAATTTTGGTTTTATTTTCTCTCTCAACATTATTGTGTTTTAAGATAGAATGTTGGTGCAGGTCCATTTCTAAGCTTGCATAGGTTTTGTTGCCTTTTGTTTTATATGGTATTTAAGACAAAAAAAAAAAAGATCTCAAGAGCCAAACTCAAAATAGCACATTTTAAGTGCTGATTTTTTTCCAGGAGCTTTCTCCATTGACTTTTTATTACCCCCATGAATCATAGACTCATTTAGGCTGGATGGGATTGCTGGTGGGTCATACAGTCCATGTGCTTGCATTGTGGCAGCACAGATTACATTATTCCAAAACCACTCCTAAATAGATGGGTGGCCTGACCTTGAATATCTCAAAGATAGCAATTCCACAACCGCCTTTGGCAGCTTGTGCCACTGCCTAACTATTCTCAAAAATTATCAATTCCCCCTCCTTCCCCCCAACATTTGACATGAGGATTACTGGTCTGCATCTGCATTATTTAACATATCTTTTCATGTATTTATAGAGGTGGGTAAAATAATTCTTTGTTGAATCTTGGTATTCAGGCCAGAGTCTCGAAAAATGTTCTAAGTTTTGCCAGCCTGTTGGACATTGAAACTATGGAGAATTTGAGGTTTTCCTTGATCTTGATGTAAAGCCACATGATTCTTGATGGTTTTGACTTAAGCAAAACTAGATTGGTTACCATCCACAAGGATTACAACCAACTGAGTTGTTGGCATCAACCAGTGAATTATACACAGCTCTGAGCTTGTGAAGAGTTCTTTAATAAAAATACTACTTAGTATTTACATAGCACAATTTTTACTGTAGATTGTCAAATGTTTTACGAAGGTGGGAAAGTACTTCCATCCTGACTGCCATTTTACGACAGCTTTTCCTTCAATTTTCTTTTGCTCACAGTATCAGAAAACACTATACCTAGAAGGAATCTCGAGAGGTCATCAAGTCCAGTCCCTTGCACTCATGGCAGGACTCATGCTCATATCTTTTAATAATTCATAATTTTCCAAACCATTCAGCCCTGATCTTGAGAGTGGTGTTGAGTTCCCACTGATTTTAAGCACTTCTTTAAGAAATTAGCATTTTATTTTGCATTGCAAAAGTTAGATGTCTTCAAGTCACCAGGGCCTGATGAAATGCATCCTAGAATACTCAAGGAGCCAATAAGATATCTGAGCCTTTACCTATCATGTTTGAAAAATCATGGAATTCAGGAGAGAGATCAGAAGACTGGAAAAGGGCAAATAAGGGAAAATAAGAACAACCCAGGAAACTACAGACCTGTCAGTTTAACTTCTGTGCCAGGGAAGATAATGGAGCAAGTAATTAAGGAATTCATCTGCAAACATCTGGAAGAGATTAAGGTGATAGGGAATAGCCAGCATGGATTTGTAAAGAACAAACCATGTCAAACCAATATGATAATTTTCTTTGATAGGAAAACAAGTCTTGTGCTTAGGGGAGAAGTGGTGTACGTGGTTTAGTTAGATTTTAGTAAAGCATATGATACAGTCTTGTATAACCTTCTTATCAATAAACTAGGGAAATACAACCTAGATGGGGTTACTATAAGGTGGGTGCATAACTGACTGGATAACAGTTCTCAGAGAATAGTTATTAACGGTTCACAGTCATGCTGGAGGAGCATAACAAGTGAAGTTCCACAGGGGGTCTACACTAGCCCCCTAGTTCGAACTAGGGAGGCTAATGAGGGTAACCAAAATTGCAAATGAAGCACAGGATTTAACTATCCTGTGCTTCATTAGCATGTTCCTGGATGGTCGCTGTAGCCAGACATAAAGCCCCATTTTAACATCCATCTTTGTCTGCTTAAAACCATGCAGGGCACATAAGAGCTGGAAAACAGCATATTCTTTGAAAACCTTGGAGCAGGAGGTTTAGATATGCTGGCTCAGTGACCGTGACCAACTGTAAGCAGAGATAGGAGGGTGGTCGAACTAATTGTTGACCAAGAGGCTGTACATCGTGCCCTTGACTGAAACCCATATTGATACGAACACATACCCGTCCACGGGGGAAGGAATCTCCCGCCCAACAAGAACATCCGGCAGTCCTAATTTAGTTATCTTCCTCTCTTACAAGTGTAAATTAACTTGTAACCTGCTTGTAAGAACTGGCACCACAAAATGGACCAGTAAAATTTGGCCTCTGAAGATAAGAAAGAGAATACGGGCCCCCAGGGGTATAAAGATGAGCCCAGCAGCACATTTGCTTTGTGTGTCAATCTACCATCTATCTGCTGGTCGGGTTTGGTGTTTGACCTCCCGAGGTTCCAGAGGGGACGCCCACCTCGTATTCGTCTTTCCGAGGAATTGAGAGACCGGCCCTGGCCTGACACGCTGGAGTCGAGAGGCACAGAAGGGGGTAAAAATTGTACCTGGATGTGGTCCTTTGTTTAAGTATATATACGTAGTGTTAGAGCTCTTTAAAGATTAAGCTGTCACTTGGTACCATTATTTTCTATTTTCTATCTTTACCTTTTTCCTGTAACCATTTTAAGATCTATATTTTGCTAATAATTAAGAAATAGAGCAATAGCCATTGTAACCATATGATTTATAAGTTCCTTTAATAAACCTGTAACTGTTTAAGTTTTTAACCTGACTCCTTCAGTTGCTGTAATAGAACCAAGCACAATTTAAAAGAACTTCAGCCGGTCATAAAGGGACAGACATAGGGAGAGCTTGGGCGTTTGGATCTGTGTCACTCCCAGGTGACAAGATCCGTTGGGGCACCTTTCCAGCCTTTCCCAGGCTGCCCGCTGCGAAGGAACTTTTGTGTTCTAGCAGTTAAAATCTAAGGTGTAATAAGCTCTTCCTACACACTGGGGCGTCTGTTAGCCTGTTTGGCTACCCTCTGCGACGGGACCTTGGTCCTAGCAGTAAAGTCACGGACGTTAAACACTCGGGGCTCCTTTCAGCCTTCTGGGCTGCCCGCTGCGACGAGACTTCGTGTCTTAGCAGTTAAAGACTTAGGAGACATACCCACACACACTGCCCTGACCGTCGGCTGACAGTCGCCATTTTGGAAACTGACTAGCCCGGAATAACTGCCCACGTCTACATGCGGCAGTGAAATGGGAGTTCGAAGTAAACCCCTTAACTCGAATTAGCTGTTACACCTCATTCCATGAGAAGTAATAGCTAATTCAAGTTAGGGGTTTACTTCGAACTCCCGTTTCACTGCCATATGTAGGTGCGGGCAGTTATTCCAGACTAGTCAGTTTCCAAAATGGCGGCCACCTGGGAACATGCTAATGAAGCACAGGATATTTAAATCCCATGCTTCATTTGCAATTTTGGTTACCCTCATTAGCCTCCCTAGTTCGAACTAGGGGGCTAGTGTAGACGTACCCTAAGAGTGTTACAAGGAAGAGGGAGAAAAATTGTTCTCCTTGGCCTCTGATGATAGGACAAGAAGCAATAGGCTTAAATTGCAGAAAGGGAGGTTTAGATTGGACACTACAGAAAATTTCCTAACTGTCAGGGTGATTAAGCACTGGAATAAATTGCCTAGGGAGGCTGTGGAATCTCCATCACTGGATATATTTAAGAGAAGGATGGATAGACATCGATCAGGGATAATTTAGACAGTGCTTGGTCCTGCCATGAGGGTAGGGGACTGGACTTGATGATCCCTGAAGGTCCGTTCCAGTTCTAGTATTCTATGATTCTATGAGAAAGAAACAGAAATTCCTCTGCAGTCTCAGTGTCTCTCCTTTTTTAAAATGTAATACCCGAAAACAGTATTTGAATAAATTCCTGTCTGATGCAATTTAAACTAAATTATTTAACTTTATTTTATATATGAAACTTAATATAACCCAACATTTAAGTAGCTGTAGGATGGTACATGAATTTCAGTGACTGTTTGAATTGCATGACCATTCAAATGAAAAATCTAGTGAGTTAGTGCACTTATTGAAGTTGCCCCCATTTATACCAGTTTAGGATCTTGTTTTAGTGGCTTTGGATACATCCAATCCACTCCTTCTATGCACCTGGGTAAGTACTCAGAACACAAAAGTAATATAGATTTTTTTTAATTCTACTCTTTTGCTGAGCTTTAGAACTAGTATTAAGAAATAAAATCCCATAAGTATGTAAGGTGGGTGTGACGTATCCCGCGTGTCATTAATTAAATCAAATTACCACGAGTAATTAATTAAATCAAAATATTTCCCTCTGCGTGGCCCGTCTTCGTTTTCCGCTCCCTTGGTATGAAGGGAGGGAAAGGGGGGCCCGGGCCTACCCCCACTCACGGGCCCCAGCCCAGGGCCCTAAGGGCTAGGATCCAGAGAGAACCAGCCCGGCTGACGGGGTTCAAGACCGCAACTCGCCAGCCCACCAGCCCATCTAGGATCTGCCCTGGGCCGATACCTTCCTCGCCCTTCCCGGGACTACCCCGCGGCTGCAGCCCCGGACGGCTTTCCTACCGCAAGCCCGTGGGCCGGAGGTGTGTGCAGTCCATTAGACGGGGTTGGTTCCTTGTCCACGGACCTGTTTTTCGTCCCTGTTGCTGGGACCGGTGGAGGAGGAGGCTCTCTTCCTCTGCCCCCCCTTTTGCACTCTAGTGTGGGAGCCATTTTAAGAGTCCCGCCAGGGCTGTGACCCCGTCTGCTCCCGGAGGCCTCTCCCCCCGCGTACGCGACGCTTGACGTTGCTACGCAACATTCCGGACGCCCCAGCAGCTTCTCACGGATGCCGGGTGTCCCGCTCCTCGGTCGGGCTGTGCGCGCAGCAGCCGAACAGCCCGGGCAGGGAGGAATCACCCCGGGCTGCCGGCTACCTAGCGCGTCCCGGACTGCCTCTCCCGTGTGGGGCGGGCATGCTCCGTCACAGTGGGTTTAAAAATGATTACCTGCCTTCCCAAAAAATGCTGAAGCTTTTCCATTTCACATGGAAAATAAACCAATTTTCTATTTCTATTTTCTATTTTAACTAAATTTGAACTGGCACTTTTCTTTTACTTGGCTTCACTTGATAAAAAATTCCGGGTTTGATAAAATAGATACATAGATGGATGATTTAGTAAAAGGAACACACAGTAGTAAGAAAATATTGTGGAAAAAAACAAAAAATGACAATGTTGTCAATTTTCTGCCAAAAATGAAAAAGGCATTATAACATTTTTTTTTGGTAAATAATGTTGAGAAGCTCCATATAGAAGTATAATTTATACAAAACAAAACCAACCATATTTACCATCTAGTAAGTCAGGGTATGTCACATTACAAAGTTAATTTGAACTAACAGCCATTAGTTCGAATTAACTTTAATAGGGGCTACAAATGCAAATCGCTATTTCGAATTTAATTCGAAATAGTGGAGCGCTTAATTCAAACTAGGTAAACCTCATTCTATCAGGAATAATGCCTAGTGCTTGTGCCAGTTGAAAGACTGCCAGCATCCAGCCAGCAGACCCAGCACCTGGTACAGCATGAGCCAGCCACCTGCTGCCATCCAGCCCTCCACCTCTTCCCAGGACCAGGCTGGTGGCTCCCAGGAGCCTGCCCGGGGCTGCAAGAGGTGGGCGCCCACCTGGTCTAATGCGGAGATCGTGGAACTCATCGAGATTTGGGGGAGGCCTCCAACGTCCATGATCTCCTCACTAGGCACAGGAATGTGAATGTCTAGAGCAGGATAGCTGCCAGCCTGGCCATCAAAGGCCACATGCGAACCCAGGAGCAGGTTTGCCTGAAAATCAAGTTGGTCCAGAGAGACCCCCGACCCTGAGCCCTGAGATTAGAACATAAGAACATAAGAATGGCCGTACTGGGTCAGACCAAAGGTCCATCTAGCCCAGTAGCCTGGCTGCTGACAGTGGCCAACACCAGGTACCTCGGAGGGGTTGGACTGGAGACAGTTACCAAGCCATTTGTCTCATGCCATCCATCTTCAGCCTTCCACAAATAGAGGCCAGGGACACCATCCCAACCCCCTGGCTAATAGCACTCCATGGACCCAACCTCCATGAATTTATCTAACTTCTCTTTAAACTCTGTTATAGTTCTAGCCTTCACAGCCTCCTGTGGTAAGGAGTTCCACAGGTTGACTATGTGCTGTGTGAAGAAGAACTTTCGCTTATTAGTTTTAAACCTACTGCCCATTAATTTCATTTGGTGTCCTCTAGTCCTTATATTATGGGAACTAATGAAGAACTTTTCTTTATTCACCCTCTCCACACCACTCATGATGTTATATTCCTCCATTATATCCTCCCTCAGTCTCCTCTTTTCTAAGCTGAAAAGTTCCAGTCTCTTTAGCCTCTCTTCATATGGGACCTGTTCCAAACCCCTAATCATTTTAGTTGCCCTTTTCTGAACCCTTTCCAAGGCCAAAATATCTTTTTTTGAGGTGAGGAGACCACATCTGTACACAGTACTGAAGATATGGCATACCATAGTTTGATACTTCCCCTCCTCCTTCTTCCCCTGGCTTCCCCCTTCCAACTCCCTCCTCCCAGGTTTCCTCCTCCCCTCTCCCACCTCCTTTTCCCAGTCTCCCCAGAGATTAATCCCTCCTCTCCACCCAGTTTTGTTAAATAAAGAGAGTTTTTATTTTTGAACACACGTGTCCTTTATTTTTTACATCAGGAAGGGGGGCTAGGGAGAGGTAAGTGGAAGGAGGTGAGGGAGGAATGGGGCACCAGCCCCCATGGGGAGGACTGGGGTGGTTCTGTGGGCTCTTCAGGGTGGACGCTTTCCTGCAGGGCCTCCTGGGTCCTGACAGCCCCCCGATTGACCTCCCTGGATGGCAGCCTGCGTCAAGTGCTGTGATGTGCCTAGTTTGGGCACTCAGGGAACCCCAAGACAGTACTGCTTTGCTGTCCCTCATCGAGTTAGACAAGTAACCGGGGAACCCTGAGAACTGTCTGTCCTGGGTGTGGGTCGGGTCCCTTTAAGCACAGCCCTTGGCTAGCCTGAGGCAGCAGCTCCACACTCTAAGTCCTAACCTGATGCCCTGCCGGCACTGGTTCCAGCCAGCCTTAACTTCGGTTTAGGGTCCACTCAATGTGGACATGCTAGTTCAAATTAGTAAAATGCTAATTCAAATTAGTTTTTAGGTCTAGATGCACTAATTCGAATTAGCTTAGTTCGAATTAACTAATTCGAATTAAGTTAGTTCGAATTAGTGCTGTAGTGTAGACATATCCTTAGATATTCTGTTCTCCTGCAGTGGCTAAACCTGGCTTCTTTAGAGAAAGTGTGAAGTTCCCATAATTACGCATTATTAAACAATGTGAGGAAACAACTTTCTACCTCAGCAAAAGAGCGTGCTTATTGAGCAATACTTATAGTAATGTTGCTGCAGTGTTTAGGACAATTACTGTAAAATATTATTTTATCAGGTTAGAGTACCTAGTGCCCTGAAATATAAGTATTAGTAGCCTTTATTACATTTGTCCACTTAGTAACTATATGTGTCATTTGTTATCATATGAACATATTTAGTACATTTTTATATCTTACAAAGCTACAGTTTTTGTCTCTATATTCTACTATAGTGAGTTCTACATCTTTATTAATAATTGAGTTGAAATAAATTAGGTCCTTGTACCTATTGTATATTTACTGCCATTTATGTAGAAGTCTGTCTTTTCCTGACTTCCATATGAAAACTAAATAACAGCTTTTAGACACTAAGATGATGGGCACTAAAGAAAACATTTCAGCAGGTGAGTAACAGCACCCATTTTTTCCCTTCTTGGTGCCATTCATTGTTATTTTCATGTTCCCTTTCTACCTATAAACTTCTCCAGTTACAACTTTCATTCCTTCATTTGGAATGGCCATTCAACCAGCACTATGAACTGAACCATTAAGCAGTTACGCTTCCCTTGGTGTATGGGAATAAAGAACCTTTAAATAAATTATTGTCTAGTATGCAGTAGGGCTGACTCTGATAAAATCTATAAATTAAAATCCATATGGGGGGAATAGATGAACATAAATAGGTTCTCCACCTGCACACATGCATAGTGATTTTGTCCAAGTCGTATGCATTTCAAATGAATTGAAGCACTATAAATAACTCCTCTGGCAACCTTGCAAACAGTAACTTATAGATTAAACTGCAGCCTTCACACAGTAATGTTTGTTGTCAGATCAGTGAATAGTACAGTTCACTGGGTTTCGGGTATGTCATTGAGTTCACTACTTCCCATAACTCCGTCAGATTTACTTCTGTTTAATCTCATACAGGAATTAGTCAACACAGTTTAAATAAATGGAATTCTCTGTTTTTTTAAACAGTAATTATCCAGCAATCCTCAAGAGCTAGGCCCTCCCCAACAGTTAACAATCGATTTGTCAGAGTGACTCATAGGTCAAAAGAAATTCCTTTTGATTAGTAAACTCTGTTTGTCTGTAGGTCATTTCTGCTTTGTTTCAGCCTATTTAGGGAATGTCTTCATTGCAATTAGACACCCTTGGCTGGCCCGTGCCAGGTGACATGAGTTCACAGAACTTGGGCTGCAGGGTTGTTTAACTGCAGTGTGGATATTCTGGCTCAGCTACAGCCCAAGAACTGGGACCCTTCCAACTTGCATGGTCCTCTTGAGTTCAGGCTCCAGACAGAGCCCGGACATCAACAGTGCAATTAAACAGCCCTACAATCTCAGCTCCTGTAAGCCCAAGGCAGCTGGCATTGGCAAGCTATGGATTTTAATTGTAATGTAGACATTCCTCTGTATCACCAAAATTATACCACAAACACATATGCATGTACACTTCAGAAAAAAAAAAAAAAGGCTAGGATAAACATTGACCTAAAAGACCTCAGAGGCATATCCACATAATTTATACTTTGGGGAGGTTAGAGAATGTGATTTGGAACACTCTTCTATGATATTAGGGAGAAGAAAAAGGTAACCAGTACTACTGTATGTTCGGAGCTATGTAGCTAAAAGCAGCTATTTAGCATCTTTCTGCACTATAGTTATCCTAGTCAGAGAACACGGTTACAGCAGGATTTGTCCTGACTGTTGAAACTGGAGGGCTACGTCTACACTGGCCCCTTTTCCGGAAGGGGCATGTTAATTTCAGCTATCGTAGTAGGGAAATCCGCGGGGGATTTAAATATCCCCCGCGGCATTTAAATAAAAATGTCCGCCGCTTTTTTCCGGCTTTTAGAAAAGCCGGAAAAGAGCGTCTACACTGGCCCCGATCCTCCGGAAAAAGCGCCCTTTTCCGGAGGCTCTTATTCCTACTTCGAAGTAGGAATAAGAGCCTCCGGAAAAGGGCGCTTTTTCCGGAGGATCGGGGCCAGTGTAGACGCTCTTTTCCGGCTTTTCTAAAAGCCGGAAAAAAGCGGCGGACATTTTTATTTAAATGCCGCGGGGGATATTTAAATCCCCCGCGGATTTCCCTACTACGATAGCTGAAATTAACATGCCCCTTCCGGAAAAGGGGCCAGTGTAGACGTAGCCGAGCTGAAATATCCTGAATTTACATGTTTAACGTCAATTTTCATGCATAGAATTGACTTTCAATTTTAAAATAAGTCATTCAAACTTTTTAGGCTTTCCACACAAATTTTTTTTCTAACATTTTCAAAATGTCATTTAAAAATTAAAGTTTTTTGAAAAAAAATCACACAATTTTTTCTTCAAATTTTATTGTACCATATGCAGTTACAAACACCATGAAAGTTGTGGTGTAGATAGGATCCAGTTTTGCCTGTGGAAAATCTGAGCTAATACTCTGCACGGTCTGGACTTTAGCTTGATTTTGGACACAGGATTAGGGCCAGTCTACACTACAGCTTTTAACTATATTGTTATCAGGATATGAGACAGTCGTCTTGTAACTGGGTCCCTAACTCAGTGATATCAGGAGTGCAGATAGGGCTTTAGTGGGCTAAGACTGACATGGGAAATGAGTCATCACACTGACTTTCATTATAGACTTGCCCAACAGCACTGAAAGTCCCTATTGGTTGCATTATTTGTGCATTCAGACAAAGTGAAATAATCATACCATCCACTCTCTTCATCTGTGTATTGTAAAGTAAATGTGATAAAAAGGAGCAAGAGTAAAAATGTTGCAAAATTCATTAAAGGACCAGGTGTGTGGGCTAATAGATGAACGTGGGAGGCAGCATTGTCTAATGCAGGGGTGGGCAATATTTTTTTATTGAGAACCACTCTAAGATTTTGATAAGTGGTTAAGGGCCACACTTTTCTATGGAGGGGTTGTGGGGTCTGAGACAGAGGCGGGATGTAGAAGGGAGCTCGTGCTGGTGGACTGGGGTGTAGGGAAAGGGTGTGGGATCTGAGAGAGAGTTTGGATGAAGGATCGGGTTGTGATTTGGGGTAGGGACTTGGGGCACAGAGTCTGGAAGGAGGTATGGGTGCAGGAGTGCAGGAGAGGATTCTGTCCTGAGGAAGGGTGCAGGGTCTGGGAGGAGTTGTGACCTGAGGGAGGGGGCGCAGAGGGTTGAGTGGGAGGGGCAGAGAGTTGAGTTATAGGGAGCGGTGAGGTGCCAGAAACAGTCTCTGGCCAGGAGGCACTTACCTAGTCAGCTCGCAGCCAGAAGCCCTGAAGGACCCTGGGGCAGGCTCCTTGCCTACTGCAGTCCCAGGCTGCTCAAAATGGATGGCTGCTCCCTGTGGCTTTCTGCTTCGGGTACCAAGGGGAGGGGAGAGGCTTTGCATGCTGCCCTTGCCCCAGTAAAATATCTTAGCTCCTATTGGCTGGAAACCAGCGAATGGGAGCTGAGAGATATTACTGGATGGCAAGGGCAATGCATAAATCCTGTCCCTTCCCCCACCACACAGAGCAAAGAGCACAGGGAGTAGCCAGGTACTTAAAGCTTCTGTGCTTGAGGGTCCCAGCCCATGGGCTGGATTTGGCAGCTTGGTGGGCCAAATATGGCCTATAGGCCTTATCTTGCCTGTCCCTAGTCTAATGTTTATAACCTTAGACTGGTATTCAGGAGACTAGAATTCTGAACTCAGTTCTACCACTGACCTGCTGTGTGATCATGGGCAAATTTCCCTTCTCACTCTTTGATTTAAACAAACCGTAATCACTTTGGGGAAGCGACTACATTTTACTATATGTTTTTACAACATTAAGCATAGTGGGTTCCCATCTCTTTGGGAACTTCTGGGCAAATAACTAGGAATAATATAAAAGGGTACGTCTACACTACTACACTAAGCTAGTTCGAACTAATGCGTCTAGAACTAAAAACTAGTTCGAACTAGCGTTTTGCTAGTTCGAACTAGCAAGTCCACATTGAGTGGACTCTGAACAGGGCTTAAGGATGGCCGGAAGCAGTGCCGGCAGGGCATAAAAGGAGGACTTAGAGCATGGAGATGCTGTCTCAGGCTAGCCGAGGGCTGCGCTTAAAGGGTCCCGACCCCCACCCCGGACACACAGTTCTAAGGGGTGCCCCGCTTGCAAAGAAGTTCTGGCTTGGAGTGCCCTGAGTGCCCACACTGGGCACATCACACCACTCGGCCATCAGCCCGGCTGCACTTGCCGCAGGCTGCCATCTGGGGAGAGGGAGTAATTGGGGGGCTGCAGGAGAACTTCCACCCCCAGAAGCCCGCAGAGCCAGCCCAGTCCTCCCCATCGGGGGCTCGTACCCCATTCCTCCCTCACCTCCTTCCACTTACCCTTCCTTAGCCCCCCTTCTTATTGATGTACAAAATAAAGTTAACGTTTCTTCCAACATTGACTCTGTCTTTATTGAAAAAAAACTGGGGGAGACTGGGAAAAGGAGGTGGGAGAGGGGAAGAGAAAGGCTGGGAGAGGGGAGGGCAACTAACATGATCAGGGGTTGGGATCAGGTCCCAGATGAAGAGAGGCTACAGAGACTGGGACTGTTCAGCTTAGAAAAGAGGAGACGGAGGGGGGACAGGATAGAGGTCTCTAAAAGCAGGGGTTGGGTGGAGAGGGTGCATTCAGAAAAGTTCTTCCTGAGTTCCCATAAAGAAGGACTAGAGGACACCAAAGGAAAGGAATGGGTAGCAGGCTTGAAACTAGTAAGAGAAAGTTGTTGTTGTTGTTGACAAAGCAAATAGTTAACCTGTGGAACTCCTTGCTGCAGGAGGCTGTGAAGGCTAGAACTAGAACAGAGTTTAAAGGGAAGTGAGATAAAGTGATGGAGGTTGGGTCCATGGAGTCCTATTAGCCAGAGGGTAGGAGTGGTGTCCCTGCCCAAAGTTTGTGGAAGGCTGGAGAGGGATGGCACGAGACAAATGGCTTGGTCATTGTCTTCGGTCCATCCCCTCCAGGGTCCCTAGGGTTGGCCGCTGTTGGCAGACAGGCTACTGGGCTAGATGGACCTTTGGTCTGACCCAGTATGGCCATTGTAAGCTCAGGGCTCAGTGTCGGGGGTCTCAGTGGACCCCCTTGATTTTCATGCACACCTGGTCCTGGGTGGCCAGGCTGGCAGCTCTCCTGCCCTAGACGGCCACTTTCCTGTGCCTAGTTCGGAGATCGTGGACGAGGTCCACGATGTCCGCACTAGCCCAGGAAGGTGCCCGCCTCTTGCGGTCCAGGGCAAACTCCCGGGAGCCGCCAGCCTGGTCCCGGCAAGAGGGGGTGGGCTGGGGGGCATCGGGTGGGTGGCTCTGTGCCGTGCCAGGTGCAGGGTCTGCTAGCTGGGTGCTGGCAGGCTTGCACCTGGCACGGGCACCGTAGCCAGCCCGTGCCCCTTTAAGGGGTCCGGGGCCGGGAGGGGGGCATAGAGTTTCCCTGGTGTTGGCCAGAGTGGCCACCAGGGAAACCTGGGGAGGGCTAGCCTCCCACTAGTTCGAACTAAAGGGCTACACAGCCCTTAGTTCGAACTAGCTAGTTCGAACTAGGCGTTAGTCCTCGTAAAATGAGGTTTACCTAGTTCGAACTAAGCGCTCCGCTAGTTCGATTCAAATTCGAACTAGCGGAGCGCTAGTGTAGCGCCTATTAAAGTTAGTTCGAACTAACGTCCATTAGTTCGAACTAACTTTGTAGTGTAGACATACCCATAAACAGTAAGTAAAGAGGTCACCCACTTACTGTTCAGAATCATTGTATGTGTGTTCAGACATTGTAAAAGGTGCTGAAAAGATGGAATTGAAGACTTAATTAAGTAAATCACAGACTGGCAAAGATGCACAACACAAGCAAATGCTCAGGAATTAATCTGGGTTGCCAGCATTAGATACGGGTCCACACATCCCACCACCCTTGAATTCTGGTCATCTTTCAGATTTGATGTTACTATGTTTTATCAGTGCCACGTCAATCCCTCTCCAGATTTTAATTTGAAATGTGTGTTTTTCCTAAAACATGGTATTTAATCTTGTTTGTTTGTTTTGATTAAACAAAGATGTTCTGCTCCTTTTGTAGAAGTGATGTCACTTAATTGGCTACATGTTGGTTTAGCATCTAAAGCCATAAAATGTGATTCTATACTTCATAGCTTTTAAGCTTGATTAAAGCAAGCTCCTCAAGTTGTTCTCTAATAGTGGGACTCCCTGGAAATCAAGAGAGATTCTCAAGTCATTTAAAGTTGTTGTTTTTTCAAAAGAAAAATCTCTATCCCTGCTCATAACCGCAGGAAACGAAGCATTAAAGTTGCAGAGGGGAAGGAAAAGTTCCTTCTGTGTCCCCCAAAAATGAGAACCATACCGAATTGTTTTTCTTTCATGTGAAGTCAGATTTTCAGTGTTTCATTTCCTTAGATTTCTATATAAGCAATACTCTTAAATCACCAGTTAGCGGTTTTCATCTCAATCTCATCATCTAATTATTTTTACAACGCATTCTTGGAAGGGTAGAAATGGTTCTGCCAAGAGATGTTTCACAATAATTAGAAGCCCCAATGGGTCTCTTAAGCATGTTTAAAGGGTTCCATATGCAAGCTGTTCCATGGAACTGTCCTGTATGTATCTCTTTGTTTGAAGCAGTGAGGCTTGATAGCTCTTGTTGCATTTTGTTATAACACATGTAACTTGTGCCAGCCAATCAGGTTTCTGGATGGACAGCCATTATTCAGTGAGAAAGATAACAAAGAAGCAGCCTTAATTAGCCAAAATGTCCTTAGTCACACAAATGAGCTGCTTAAAAGTACTATTGTGGACAAAGATAGTTCTGGATATACAGTAAGTCAAAACTACATGCCATTCTCAAGGAAGCAAACCACTAATGGCAAATTGATAAATGCTTATTCTATTCCCCCAATATTCAATGGATAAACTTTAATGACCCATTGGACACCAATGCAGGAAAACAGGTTTTCAAAGTCATATGGGTGTAAAACCGGACTCACTAGTATGTGCCAGTATCCAACATGTGCATACTACTCATGCACTTGCACACAAGCATGGTAGAAATACTTGGCAGCTAGTAATGGGCATGATGCAAAAGTGCTTATAATAAAAAAATATCAGTTGATTTAAGCAGAAGAAAACTCCAGGGAACTGTCCTTCCTGAGGTCAATCATCATGATAAGCCCTAGGCATGGGATCCAAGCTTTCCAAAATCATTTTTCTCCCTTTGGCTCTTATGTAGTCGATATAGGGTCATTGCCTATGCAAGATGAAGGGGAAACTGATCTGTAAAAAGCACCTTGGTAATGGAGAATAATATACAGCCCCTTCTCTCTTGCTGTTTATGTACTCCAGAAAATAAGAGATTTGGACCCATACCTGGGATATTTGTATGCTTGCTAGTCATGTTCAAATATGTGCATGCAATTGCACATGCCTAAACTTGGAAAAATGGCTCATAATGTCAGTATTAAAATACAGCCACATACCTCCTGCTTCAACTGTAAACATATTGGTTTCACATCTGCATTCATTTGAAGTGAATACCTTAGCAGTTGTGCAGCAGAATGAGCCAGTTTTCTCAGGACAAAATTGTATTGACTTATGCCTTGCATAGTGGTGGGTAAGAGAGAGTAAGTGTAGTACTCAAATACAAAAAATAGCGAATTACAACACTAGCTTTCATTAAAGTTTTTTAAAATAATTTAAATTTAAAATACTGTATTTATACTGTTACTTGAGAATTGTAAGTCTGAATTTCTCAAGAACATCACTCTCTGTTGCTCTTGTCAGTGTTTGGAACTCACCAGATTTGAGTAAGGTGGTTGTACAAACTGCAAACATAGCCTACATTTTAAACTATTTAAGCAAATCACAGAGGGTATGTTTACACAGCAAAGTTATTTCGAAATAACAGCCATTATTTCGAAATAACTTTACCAGTGTCTTCACAGCCAAACCATTATTTTGAAATTAAATTGAAATAGCAGGGGGCTTATTTTGAAATTGTTAAACCTCATTCCATGAGGAATAGTGCCAATTTCGAAACTGCTATTTTGAAATAAGCGCTGTGTAGACACTTGTTTCAAAATAGGGGGCCTCCAGCCCTTCCCAGAGTGCCCTGATGGCCACTCTGGCCCCAACCAGAAAAACTCCTCTCCTAGTCCCCTTATGTGGAGGAGGAGAGAGACCAGGGACTGTGCACTTGGCCCTTGCTGAGCACGGATCACGCAGCAACCTGTGCATGTGTCGTGCCACCCCAGGCATGTGGCCCCAGCTGGCTGCCACACAGGGGCCTTGGCCTGTTACCCACACGCGTGTCTGTATGAAGGCACATGAAATGCTCCTGACCCCGGGGTGGGACACTGCACAATGCCCTCCTCCAGAAACACCTTCTACACAGAGGCAGGGCACATCTCTCTCTTCCTACCCCACACTATATACAGCACAGGGGCATGAGTGCAGTCCTGGGTCAGCTCTCACTCCCAGGGATAGAAGGATATGATGGTGCGGAGACCTGCCATCTTCGCCTTGCAGAGGGGGGCTAGGCTTCACCCACTGTGTCCCCAGGGATAACTGACCACTTCTCTTTTTTCTCCACAGCTGCATCAGCTGCGAGTACAGGGTGCAGCATCCCGCCCAGGACATCCTCCTGCACCCAGGCTAGCAGGCTGACCCATAACCAGGAGGAGTACCTGCGGCAGCACCTGGGGATACTGTGAGGCCAGCACCACACCCTGGACTACTAGGTACATGAAGACCTGCAGCTCCGGTGAGAGAGCTGCTGGGAGCTGCTTGCCCAGGGCTGTGCCACGTGCGACCACCTGCAGACCCTGGTGCACAGATTGGTGCCTCCTGCTGCTCCAGCCCCTGCTGCCTCCCCAGCTACCACTCCTCCTCCCACTCCTGCTCCCCCTCCCACTTCTTCCTCCCTCCCTTCCCCCCATGCCCACCCCCCAAGGCTCCTGCACCCGCAGTGCTAGGAGACAGGTGGGCTGGCAAGACCCGCAACCCTGAGCTTCTTCTCCCCCTTCCTCCCTCTGCCTCCTCCTTCCAGCTCCCTCCTCCCAGGTTTACCCCTCCATTCTCCCACCCTCTCACCTCCCCTCTCCTACCTTTCTCCCCCCCCCCCCAGTTTTGTTCAATAAAGAGAGTTTGTTTTCTTCAACACATGTGTCATTATTGTACATCAAGAAGGGGGGTTAGGGAGGGGTAAGTGGAAGGATGCGAGGGAGGAATGAGGCACAAGCCCTCAGTGGGGCACACCAGGGAGACTGTTACTGCCTTTAAAACGTGCTGCCAAGCTCGCAGCAACACATCCAGGAGAAGCACCAGAGTGCCCAGGGGCGGCTCCAGCTCCACGCTGCAGAGTGCTGTGGTGACCTTAGTGAGGGCAACCAGAGCATGCAGAGAAAAGAATGCTTTTCTGTCCTTCAGTGAGGTAGGCAAGCAAGCAGGGAAATCTGAGAACCAGCTGTCCGGGGGGGGGGGGGTCCCTTTAAGTACAAGCCTCAGATAGCCTCAGGCAGCAGCCATACAAGGTAACTCCTGACCGAATGCCCTGCCGGAACTGGTTCCACCTGGCCTTAAATGCGATTCAGCGTCCGATCAGTGTGGATGTGCTATTTTGAAATAGCAAACTGCTATTTCGAAATTCATTTTGTGTGTAGATGTGTTATTTCAAAATAAGGTATTTTGAAATAACTATTTTTAAATTAGATATTTTGAAATAACTCTGTAGTGTAGACATACCCATAGTTTTTACATGAAGATATCTCATCACAGAATACAGAGCAGCCCTGTGGCTGTTACTGCAGCCATACATGAATCTGCTATATCTCTGTATCATATATGCTTAGGAGTAAACTTTTTAAATAGTTTTATTAATGACTTTAGCACAAAAATAGGGGTGTAGTAATGGAAATTGGCTAATGACACCAAACTGGAATACATCATCAGTGCAGTGGAAGATGGGAATATTGTACAGGAAGAGCTGGGTGGTCTAAACAGCTGAAGTGATAGAAATGGGAAAAAGGCAAAGTGCAAGGTCATGGACTTAGGAACTGATAACAAGAATTCCTGTTATACGCTAGGGGCTCATCCACTGGGAGCAACAGAGAAAAAGAAAGACTTGACTGTGTTAGTTGATCACAGGATGACTGTGAGCCTACAATATGATGAGGTCTTGCAAGTATCAGGCAATGTATTTCCAGTAGTGATAGGGAAATAGTAATGTCATAATATAGAAGGCACTAGTAAGAACTCATATGGAATACTGTGTATAATTCTGGTCATGCATGTTCAGGAAAAGATTAATTCAAGCTAGCACAGATACAGAAAAAGGATACTCAGCAGATCAGGGCAATGGACAGGCCTTTATGAACGGGTAATGGAAGAGTTTGTCTGGTTTAGTTCAGCAAAAGGAAAGCTAAGAGGGGATATAATTGCTCTCAATGGCTGTGTCTACATTGGTACCCTTTTCCGGAAAAGGGATGCTAATGAGACAAGTCGGAATTGCAAATGCCGCGGGGGATTTAAATATCCCCCGCGGCATTTGCGTGAACATGGCTGCCGCTTTTTTCTGGCTCGGGGCTTTGCCAGAGAAAAGCGCCAGTCTAGACAGGATCTTTCGGAAAATAAAGCCTTTTCTGGAAGATCCCTTATTCCTCTTAAAATCGGGAATAAGGGATCTTCTGGAAAAGACTTTATTTTCCGAAAGATCCCGTCTAGACTGGCGCTTTTCTCCGGCAAAGACCCGAGCTGGAAAAAAGCAGCAGCCATGTTCATGCAAATGCCGCGGGGGATATTTAAATCCACCGCGGCATTTGCAATTCTGACTTGTCTCATTAGCATCCCTTTTTCAGAAAAGGGTGCCAATGTAGACACAGCCTATGAGTAGACTAGGTAAGGGAAAGAGCCATTTAAGTTTAAGGACAATGTTGGCACAAGAACCAATGGGTAAAACTGGCCATAAATAAATTTAGTCCAGAAATGAGACATTTTCTAACCATAGAGAAGTGAGATTCCAGAACAGGTTCCAGTAGGAACAGTGGGGGCAAACAGCCTAACTATCTTTAAGAGTGGGCTTGGTATGTTTATGAACAGTTATATACCTGTGATAGCAGAGGACAGGACTCAATGACAGCCAGTCACGTATTCTGATATGGGGGATGACCAGTGGATATGTAATAAACATCTTGATTATTACTAGACATTAAACCTTGGATCTCTTATGCTTAAGCATGAGTCCCTTCAGCTTGATTCAAAGGACTGCTTCCCTTAAGTGGAATCTCCAATAGATTCCTATCTCCTTTGGAACAGACAGATAGGGGGACATGTAACACATTAATCAGCATACTGATCATAGCTTTCAGAGAGAAAGCAAAACCATTTAGGGTGCATCTAGAAAGTGGTGCTGTTTTGGGATACTTCCGGTATCCCGAAATATCTGATCTGGATCTTTTAAACAAGCCTGCTATTTTGAAATAGTTTTTGAAATAACAAACTTGCTATTCCAACATCCCTGTAAACCTCGTTCCATGAGGATTAAGGGATGTTTCAGAATAGCACTCTATTTCAAAATTTGGCGCTGTGTAGACAGTGCCAGATTTTGAAATAAGCTATTTTGAAAGACACTCAAAATTTGCTATGCAGTTTGTGTAGCTCAAATTGTGTAGCTTATTTCAAGTTATGGGTACAGTGCTGATGCACCCTTAGACTGCATGGTTTGCTGGGCATATCACTGTTTAAGGCAGGAAAATGTGCAGCCTTAAAACCCTGGATCAGAAGAGAGCGAGTTACCACACAGATCTTTTTAAGCAAGCACATTTATTCTTAAGTAAAGGTACTACAGTGAAAATATACTAAAACAATTAAAGTTTCTATCTGCATGCTAAAAAGCTAGGAGGCAACCACCCTCTCTAAAAAAAGGCTTTTGTCCTTCAAAACTCATAGCTGAGTTTTCCCTATCATTAGAGATTCATATGTGACTGGACAACAAAATGGCAAATTGATTTTAATGTTGATAAATGCAAAGTAATTCATATTGGAAAACATAATCCCAACTATATATACAAAATGATGGGAACTAAATTAACTATTACCACTTGAAATCATTGTGGATAGTTCTCTGAAAACATCCACTCAAAATGCAGCAGCAATCAAAAAGCAAGCAAACAAACAAACAAACAAAATATTAGGAATCATGTAACAAGGGATAGAGAATGAGACAGATAATATCTTTTTGGCTCTGTATAAATGCATGGTATGCCCACATCTTGAACACTATGTACATATGTGGTTACCTCATCTCAAAAATGTTATCATTGGAAAAAGTTTAGAGACGGGCACAAAAATGATTAGGGGTTTAGAACTGCTGCTGTATGAAGAAAGATTAAAAAATGGGACTTTTCAGTTTAGAAAAGAGGAGATAGTGATAATATATAAAATCATGACTGGTGTGGAGAACATGAATAAGGAAAAGTTATTTACGTGTTTCCATAACATAAGAACTAGTGGTCACAAAATGAAATTAATAGATAATAGGGTTAAAACAAACAAAGGAAATATTTCTTCATGCAATACAGTCAACCTGAGGAACTCCATGCCAGAAGATGTTGTGAAGACCAGGACTTTAACAGGGTTAAAAAAAGAAGTCAATAAATTCATGGAAGATATGTCCATCTAACAGCTATTAGCCAGGATGTGTAGGAATGGTGTCTCTAGCCTCTGTTTGTCAGAGGCTGGGAATGGGTGACAGGGGTGAGATCACTTGATGATTCCCTGTTCTGTTCAGTCCCTCAGGGGCAGCTGGCATTGGCCACTTTTGAAAGACAGGATACGGGGCTAGATGGACCTTTGGTCTGGCCCATTATGACCATTCTTTTGTTTTGATGCTCTTAAATCCATCTTAGACCCAGAACCAGAACAAAGGCTGGGCAGATCAGTCATTGCTTTATGCAGCTCAAGTCTTTGATCTTCTCTTTTTGCAACAGCTTATCAACAGACAGTGATTGTGTCCTCAGTTCATACTTTCAAAATAGTTTTTTGAATAATTGGAGTTGAGGAATATGCATGATCCTCTCTCTAGGGATTCCCCAGGAAAATTGCTGCAAAAGGACGTACATATCTGGCATATTGTCAAAATAATCTTTTGAACTCCCAGGTCTCACATCTGTCATGCTCCCCCATAAAAACGTGCATGCAACCCCAGCCCACAAGAATAGATAAAAATGCAATGACCAATATCCATACACCTACATGGGAAGGGCATTTCTGTTTTTCTACACATCACCTTATTGGATTTTAAGGATCACTGCTGCACCCATGGGGGGAGAGGAAGTTTGCCCCAAAGTCTGTACAAAGGGGGCCATGTGAGGTGTCAAATGAAAGCTTATGTTCTACTGATTCTATACATGCTATTCATGTACTTGTATAATATCTGTATGAGGAGTTATAAATATGTACTCTGTGCTTATGCTGAAAGGTTCTGTGTCGGAGACAGAGCAATGGGCAAAAAATGTTCAGCCTGTGACGGTGCTAATTAGCAAAGCTCCAGGGAATGGATATCTAGGTGTCAAATACACACCTGAGCAATGCATCTGGAAATCTGGATACCTGGAAACCAGCCAGGGCATAATGGCTGCCAGCCCTCGACCATGTGACCTGCTCTGGCCAGGGAGATGCCAGGAGAGATATATAAATGCCATGTGGCAATCTCCATCTTGTCTTCAGTTCAGCTACTGATTCCAGATGCAGCCTTGAGAGGAACAGCGAGCCGGAAAGAACTGTGGACCGGTGCTGACACAGAATGTACACCAGAGACTTTTAAGATAGCATTTGATAACATCTCTGCTAAGAGCCTGTATGGAGAACTGGGTAATTTGATACATGAAATGTATTCTCCATACTCTCAACCTTTTCTTTCTTTTATTAATAAACCTTTAGATTTTAGATTCTAAAGGATTGGCCCAGTGTGATCTTGTGGGTAAGATCCAGAGTGTAAATTGCCTGGGAACTGTGGTTGGTTTCTTGGGACCGGAAGAACCCATTTGGGGAAGGTGAGATTGCGTTCTATAACCCCTCACCTGTGTGTCAGGCCCGGGGCTGATTGTGGCACAGAGGGAGCTGGGATATCAAAGGGGTTTTGCTCGTGAGGCTTCAGGCTGGCCAGATAGGCAGCTGGAGAGCTCAGCATGACTGGATTGTGGCCTATTTGGGAAGGTCTCCAGTCTGGCGCTTGTACGGAGCCCCGAGTATGAGCAATTTGCCCTGAGCGGACACCCTCAACGGTGCCCAGACCCGGCCTAGTCCATCGCAACACACCAAAGAAACCATTTATTTTTAGGGTGGGATTTTCAGACATGCTTAGCAGGGGCCTAACTTAGCTCCTAGTGTAGTCAATAGAAACTCGAGTGGGAGAGAGCACAGCTCTATGTACCAACTCTGTAGCATGCTACATTAGCTGTATCTCACAAGACGGGAGCTGACCCTCAGACAAATTCCTTTAGAAGTGTAGTTCAGAGAAAAAGTTGTAACTTAAGTTACAATACAGCAGTGGTGGGCAACCTAAGCTAGTGAGTAGGCCGCATGAGTGGTCCTCCATTTCATTGGGCTGCAAGATTATCATAACCAAGACATTCTTCCCGGATTGGTTAGTTTTGCTAAATGCACTTGCATACCTAGGATTTGCAGGGTGTACAGATTGAACCATAGCAGTGCTTTGATTGGATGCAGAGGAAGCACACCGCGCTCACAGTCAATGTTGTATCGCACTTCACGTGCCCTTGCTTTACGTGTGTATCACTTTAGTAATATTGGCAGGAAAAAACCTACCTGAATGGAAACCAGTGCAATCTGGCAACCCTACTTGTGGACAATGATATATAAAATGTTTCATAGGCCACACATAGAACCCTGAGAGGCCACATGTGGCCCATGAGCCACAGGTTGTCCACCCCTAGCCTACACCATAGGGAAGCAGGATTAAACTTCTGGGTGAAATTCTCTGACCTGTATTAAATAGGAGGTCACATTTTAGATCAGGGTTTCTTAAATTGTGTTCCGTGGCACATGGTGTACCATGGAGAACAACAGAATTCAAAACAGCCACCCTTAAAGGGGCAGTCAACCTTTTATTTTTCTCAATAATTTTTCCCCCAGACCTTCTTTTCTCTTTTTTTTTTTTTTTTTTTTTTTTTTTGCTCAATAACTTTTCCCGGCTTCTTTTTTTTCTCAACAAAATATCCTTGGTGTTCCTTCATCTTAAAAACTTTAAGAAACACTGCTCTAGATGGCCCTAATTGTCTCTTTTGGCCTTCAGAACTATGAATCGAAGTAAAAACTTTAAAGCACTGTTGTGTTACCAGCATCCTGTTTATGACTGCAATGAGATCACCTCTTTGATTAAGAAAACATTGTTTGCAGGGCTTGAAGACTGATTTAATTCTTCATAGAGCCCTTGTTCTCTGTGCTGAGATTAATGGTTCATGTTAGAATGAAAACCAAGCAAAGAACCACAGAGCTCCTCAAAAAGAACATAATTATTACCCAATCTAAAACGAACTGCAAGCAAATAGTAATAGTGATCAAAAGAAACATGACATTTCTTCTTTTCATTCTTTACCACATGGTTTTGGTATCTCCAAATGCAATGGCGGCTCTGTGGGCTGAGGTTAGTTCCCCTTTAGCTTACTGCAGTCTCATTTATTTTATATATATATACACATGTGTGTGTGTGTGTGTGTGTGTGTATGTATGTAACCCCTCCTGTTCACTAGCACAGTGTGAGGTTATTCAGCATATGGGAAGCATTGTAGGAGGCTAGGCCTGAAGCTGCTTGGTGCACTCTGCATTGTGTATATTGTGTGTGTGTGTGTGTGTGTGTGTGTGTGCGCGCGCACCTCAGACCAGACCCACTCAGACAAACCACAAGGAACAGACTTTATTCTGTAAAAAAACATAAAACAGGATCACAGTTCAGCAGCCCCTTCTCTCAGCATGCAGCCTGTGTTCTGCTTCTAGCACAGTCCTTGCTGAGACCCTGCTGGGGGCAGAAGGCACATCCTGGCAGGAACCAGGAACTTCTCCCAACATGCTGCAGTTTGTAGTCCACAAGTTGTTCTCAGGGCTGCTGCTGAAACACACTGGACCTATACACACACACACACACACACACACACACACAGGCTATGTCTACACTGGCATGATTTTCCGAAAATGCTTTTAACGGAAAAGTTTTCCGTTAAAAGCGTTTTTGGAAAAGCACGTCTAGATTGGCAGGATATTTTTCCGCAAAAGCACTTTTTGCGGAAAAGCGTCCGTGGCCAATCTAGACACGGTTTTCCGCAAAAAAGCCCCGATCGCCATTTTCGCGACCGGGGCTTTTTTGCGGAAAACACTACTGTGCTGTTTACACTGGCCCTTTTGCGCAAAAGTCTTTCGGAAAAAGACTTTTGCCCGAACGGAAGCAGCATAGTATTTCCGGAAAAGCACTGATGATCTTACATGAAATCTTCAGTGCTTTTCCGGAAATTCAAGAGGCCAGTGTAGACAGCTGGCAAGTTTTTCCGCAAAAGCAGATGATTTTGCGGAAAAACTTGCCAGTCTAGACACAGCCACATACACATACACATACACACACATATATACACACCCACAATACTGTCCCTTAACTCCTCTGGATCAAACCAGCTTAATTTCTGGGACATAAATGAGTGGGCGCAGCAAATCAAAACAAAGTAGAAGAGGAAGGTTTACATGAGGGACAAAGTGTCTAGCATGGAGACTGGACCCTGGGAATTGTGGGTTCTGTTCCCAGTGCTGTTGTTATAAATAATCATGTGACTTCAGGCAAATTACCTGAGTGCTACATGCCTTGGTTTACCACCTATAGAATAATTATCTTACTAGCAGTTTAACAGAAGTTGTTGTAAGGCTTAGCAAATATTTATAAAGCATGTAAGTATTCAGGAAAATGTCACTAGAGAGTAAACAAGGTTTTGCTTTCCATTACACCGATGTAAAAATGCAGTAATTCCATTGCTGCAGATTTAATAAAAGGCAGGTCCTTCTTTATTAAATCTGCAACCCTTACCACTTAATAATTGCCTATGCCTATGAGACTGCACTGCTAATAATATTTGATCTACACAGATCAAAGCTAACCTGAGTATGTCCATGTATGCTGTGCTCTCACCTCTGATTGCAGTGTATCCTTGTTCAGATAGTTCTACTGATGTCTAAAGAGCTACTTGCTAAGCAAAGTATTGATCAATGAGTAAGAGTGGAATGTAGGATTTACTATAGGGGAAAAGTATTATGAGTAGGGCTGACTTTAGCTGATTTCAGAAAACTGCAAGTATCAGCAAATTCTAGATGACTGCAATCTGCTGGCATATAGATTATTTTCTAGGTAAGGACTTCAAGGTTTAATGGATTAGCACCTAATGTTTAGTGTAGCTGAATACATTGCATTTGATTTTTTTCTGTCATACCTGCTAACAGCGAGGAAGGCAGCACAATTGCAGGTTTTAACTTACCACTAATGCCTGCTGTACAGCAGGGTATAGTATCAACCTCCATGATTAGCCAAATGCCACTGGTAACTACCAGTATAGCAGTGCAGTTTGGCTTCCTGCCACAAACTATTGGATAACAATTTACATGTTTAAAGAATGAAATGGCCTGAATGGTAACAAAAAAATGATCTTTCCACCTAACACTCTGCTAAAGTGCTAAGTGAGAAACAGATCTGCAGTTTAACTTAAAAAAAAACTCACGAGTTGTGTTTGCTTTTCATAGACTACTAAAATACTAGAGCTGGAAGGGACCTCGAGAAATCATTAGTCCAGTCCTCTGCCCTTTTGGCAGGACCAAGCATGGTCTATATCATCCCTGATAGATATCTGTTTAACCCGCTCTTAAATATCTCAGTGATGAAAATTCCACAACCTCTCTAGGCAATTTATTCCAGTGTTTAACCACCCTGACAGTTAGGACATTTTTCCTAATGTCCAACCTAAATTTCCCTTGCCGCAGTTTAAGCTCCTTGCTTCTTGTCCTATCATCAGAGGCCAATGAGAACAATTTTCCACCCTCCTCCCTGTGACACCCTTTCAGATACCTGAAAACCACTATCATGTTCCCTCTCAGTTTTCTCTTTTCCAAACTAAAGCCCAATTCTTTCAGCCTTGCCTCATAGGTCATGTTCTCTAGACCTTTAATAATTTTTTATTGCTCTTTTCTGGATCATCTCCAATTTCTCCACATCTTTCTTGAAACATGGTATCCAGTTCTGGATACAATACTCCATTATCCACAAACTGTTATTCAGTAATAACAGAGGGCATCCCCTTTTCCAGGCAACCTCTGCAATGTCTGAACACTGGAAACAACTTCTAACCACTAAGTGCTATTTGTTTGTTTGTTTGTTTTTCATGTAGACCACTGTTTGCACAGCAGAGCAAATGTGCTTCTAGAAAAATGTCACTGACTATAAAGCAAACTAAATGGATGAATAGCGGTATACAATAAATTGCTTGCACACACCAAAGACGTCAGTCTAAAACGTGATTCAACTGTCTGGGGTGTCATCTTGGGCAAGTTGCTCTTAAAATTTGTGTCTCAGTTTATCCAGTTGTAAGAGAGCTGGACACCTGAATTCAGTTCTCTGTTCTGCCTAAGCTAACCATGTGACTTTGGGAAAAACACTTAAGTCTTTCTATGCCTCTATTCCAGACCTGTAAAATTGGGATGATACCACCACCCTATTCCATCCAGAAGTGGTTGTGAGGATAAATACATTAAAGGCTAGGAGGTCTCACATACTAAAGTAATGAAGAACATAGAAGTACCTTCAGTAGTAGAATTCGATATAGTAGCATATGGTACATCTACACAGCAGACAATTATTTTGAAATAATGTTGAAATACTGTCAAGCTGGAGGACTTCTTACTCTGACCTCTGTAATCCTCATTGTATGAAGAATAAGGAAAGTTGGAGGAAGAGTGCTCTATTTCAAAATAGGTGTTGTGTAGATGCTCCCAATTTTGAAATAAGCTATTTTGAAATAAACTGTGCAATTGGCATAACTCAAAATAAGCTATGCATATTAAGCTGTGTAGATGCACCCATACTCGCAGTGTTTTGAGACTTAATGATTGCTTAGAGTTGGCAAAGCATTTTGAGAGCAACAGACAAAAAGTTCCATGAAAATATAAGGTGTTATATAAAAAATTAAAGAAAAAAGATTGCAACCGAGAAAAGATGTATATTAATGTGATGGATGCCATTGGGACTCATGGCTTCCTGAATCCTTCTACATGCAATCAGAAGTAAGTTGACATATAAAAATATCAGCTTTCAACTGGGAGAACAGCCTAAGGAGGAAGGACAATTGGCACAAACGTAAAACACAGGCACGATAATTTATTTGTTTTTACCATATAATTTATGAACTCAATACTATACTTATTATGCCACTTGTTTTTCCTGGGAGGCTGATATTACTCAGGAGCCTGCTATTACGGGGTTTGGCAAGACTGAAAGTGGACAGACATTGGTAAGATCACTCCTTTCTCCTGCTGCAGTATAGAAATTAAGGAGATAAAGCCTGGATCCACCGTATTATTTAAAACTGAGTTGTGGCATGTAATAACTTGCACTTCCAAAAGCAAAATCTTGCTTGATTTCAGTGGGATCACTCAGCTTGGTATAGTGAGCTGGAACTGACTGGGAATTTCAGAACGAATCACTTTCTTTGAGTTTAAGGCCAGAGGGGACCAGTAGATCATCTTGTTTGACATCCAGTATATCACCAGACATTACTTTTCAGTGGCCCCTATATGGACCCAATAACTTGTAATTTTGACTGTCTTACATATCTTTTGACTATCTAACGCATATCTTACTGAAAGACATCCAGGCTTAATTGCAGGGTGCCAAGAGATGGAGGATCCATTATTTCCCATGGTAGTTTGTTCCAACAATTAATCACCCTCACTGTTAAATTGTGTGCCTTATTTTGAATTTGAATGTCCCTGCCTTCAGCCATTTGTTCTTGTTGTGCCTTTCTCTGTTAAATGAAAGAACCCTTTTACACCTGGTCATCTCTCCCAACCAAGACACTTATATACTGGAGTCAAATCACCATCCAACCTTCTTTAGGATGAGAATGTGCTCTTTAAGTCTCTCTTTATAAGTCATTTTCTTTAGCACATGTGGTTCTTTTCTGCAGCATCTCCAAATTTCAACTTCCTTTTTCAAAGATGGATAACAGCACAGTAGGCAATACACCAGTATTAGTTTCTTCAGTGCTGTATACAGAGACAAAATCACCTTCCTGCTCCTACTCACTCTTCATTTGTGTATTCATCCAAGGATTGCATTAGCCATTTTTGCCACAGCATCAAATTGGAAACTTGTTCAGTTGCGTGTCCACTACAACCCCTCAGTCCTTTCCAGTTAGTGCTTCCAGGAGTCAGTTCCCCATGCTGTGGGTATGGCCTGCATTCCTGGAATAGAGTGCTTTGCAAATAACAGTGGGAAAAGGCTAAGCCTTCCACTGACATGTGTAGCTACATACCAGAGGGTAGATACAGCTTGCTTTTCACCCAGTACACATTAGATTAATCTCTTTATACCTTGATTTCCTTTTGGAAAAGAAGGATAACATTGCTCTTCTATATGTTGTCCATTCAGAATGTAGACTCCTATGTCTGTTGTGATATGGTTATACAGAGGCTAGTTCCATGAGGCCCTGATCCTGGTTGGGACCTCAGGGCACTATTGTAATACAGATCAGATGTGTGTAAAGCTGCTGGGCACCAGGAGCTACTGAGGGAGCTACACCAATTTCTTCTGTCCCACTGATATGGAAGGGCTTACTTTCTTTTCCTTTTCCTTTTCTGTTCCTTTGACTGAAATTTGTATCCAGTTGCTATTGTTTGCTTCCTCAAGTTTGTAAGTGGTGCAGAGTGAAGTGGTGCCTGATTTAAAGATGGACAAAAATAATGAGACTACACACTCTGTGGCCAGACCAAACTGGCAGCTCTCACGAAACACTGAGTTAATATCAGACACTAGCTGTGTACCAGAAACAGCAGTCTCCTGAGCACCGCCTTGTGGCCAGAGCTCACTCTTCACTAATCTGCCTCTGTTTCCCCCTTCCCCACAGCCTGCTAAACAACTTAACACTGGCTTCTCTCTGGGCTAATACTATCCTGGTGTGTCTAGATTGGCATGATTTTCCGGAAATGCTTTTAACGGAAAAGTTTTCCGTTAAAAGCATTTTTGGAACAGAGTGTCTACATTGGCACGGTTGCTTTTCCGCAAAAGCACTTTTTGTGGAAAAGCATCCGTGCCAATCTAGACGCGCTTTTCCGCAAAAAAGCTCCGATCGCCATTTTCGCAATTGGGGCTTTTTTGCGGAAAACAAATCTGAGCTGTCTACATTGGCCCTTTTGCACAAAAGCTTTGCGCAAAAGGGACTTCTGCCTGAACGGGAGCAGAATAGTATTTCCGCAAGAAGCACTGATTTCTTACAGTAGGAAGTCAGTGCTTTTGCAGAAATTCAAGCGGCTAGTGTAGACAGCTGGCAAGTTTTTCTGGAAAAGCGGCTGATTTTCTGGAAAAAATGGCCAGTCTAGACACAGCCTTCCCTGTCTGGGTTTTCAAAACAGCCTTCAAAGTCCCAAACTAAAGTCCATCACCACTACCTAAGCATTCATACTTAGCTCGGACATCTTCTGTCTCAACCAGAACTCTTCTTCTCCTCAGTCTGTTCTCCCAGCCAGTCTTCCCAACTCTTCCTAGCTGAAGCTCAGCCTCCTGGTTCACAGCTTCAGATCCAAACCTAGTCAAAGTTTCCCATAGGAGGCTCCTATTCACTGGGCTTTGCTCTCCAAACTCCCCTGATGTCAGAAATTTTCCCTGCAGGGATCTTACTCTTCCCCTGCAGCGTCCTGTGCTCTTCCCTCTGCGCAGCTTCCTGCTTCTCAAAGATCCTTTCCGGGTTTCTGAACCCAGGCTCCAGTCTCAGCCTGAACGTCTACACTATTTTTAGCTCTGCAACCTGAGCTCCAGGAGCCAAAGTCAGCTGACGTGGCCTCTGAGACTACATCTACCTTACAGCAGAAAGTTGATGTAAGCTGCTCAGAGTGGGAGTTGATGTACCTTAAGTCAAGTTACTGTGGGGGGGCTGTCACAGCACGGATTCACCACCATGGCACCTCCAGCTGGTAACCCCGGGGATTAGCTCTTGTCTTCTCCTGGATGCCTCCCTCTGGCTGATGTCTTCCCGTGTCCTCGCTTCACTCTCCAGTCCGGAACCACATCACTCTTGCATCATGGTGTCCTCTTCAGGATACTGCTCTCCAGCAGTGCCCACTCCAGTGTCTCTCAACATCCTTCGGGGGGGAGGGGGAGTGTTTATCTGTCTCTGCTCTCCAGGGTCCTCCCCTCCCAGGGAACACACAGTTCCCCTATACTCTCCTTGCCTTGGTTACCCACTGCCACTGCTTCAGGGGCAAACAGCAGTCTGTAATGGCCACTCATCATTGGCAAGGGGGTGTGGGCCTGCTGCCTTTGCCTACCCTGGCTGGCTCTCTGCAGCCCTCCTGCACTCGAGTTTGGCCTCAGGCCCTACAGCCTGGGAGCTTGCCTGGGCAGAGCTTCCCCTGCTCTCCCTTCTTTCCACAGCACTGGTCCATCTCTAAGAAGCCTCCTGCTTCCCAGGCAGCCAGATCCCTCCTGTTCTCCAGACAGAGCAAGAGTAAATCCTTTCTCTCTCCCTGAAAGATCCCTTCTTTATATAGTCCCCAGCTAGACCCTAAGTAGCAATAACCGCCTCAGCTGGGGCTTCACTCTCAGCCCTCACTCAGGGCTGGTTTTTTTGCCCTTAAAGGGCCAGTGCAGAGCAGATGCCCTGTCACAGGGGTTGATGGGAGAAACTCTCCCATTAATTTCCCTTCCTCTTCTAATCCAGGGTAAAGTAACATGGTCAAAGGGAGAGTGATCTTTGATCGATTTGGCAGGTCTTCACTAGACCCAGTAAATCAACTGCCGAGGGATCAGTCTCAGAATGTTGATCTGGGCTGTGGTGTAGTTGTAGCCAGAGAATTGCTGCTATGTGCTCTTTATTGATGTGTAGATATGTCCTATGGCACTTGATGCCTCAAAAGGGTTACCAAAGTATAGGATAGTAAGTGTACAAATGAAACTCTTATTCTCAAACTTCTTTATTTTTGTTTGACCATACAATTTCAAAGGGTGTAATATTACAACCGAGAAAAAATGTGGACAATTGCCAGTTTTATAAGATTTCAATAACAATACCATATGTGCATTTGGTGATCTAATAAATTTCTCACTTCACTGTTCAGTATCATTTTTCATTGTGCAATAGCCTCTCTTTGGATGACATAAAAGATACAACTCTGTTATGTTCGGCAGTATGGTTTCATTTATATTATAGTCAGGGCTGGTAACACTGCTGACTAAGATTGCTCAATATTTCCCATACATCAGATTCTAATTCAGTTGCTCATAACTTTGACAAACTTTAACCGTTTGGGCTGAAATTTTACATACCAGTTTCTACTTCTGATGGAAATTTTTTAGAAAACTTCAGCCAAAATAGTTTAGCCACCTCAGAGAATTAGATTAGTGAAAAAAAATACCTTGTTTTGCTCATGTGAAAAAAACAAAATCTGGTGACCTTTTCCTAACTAGACCTAATGACTATGCTTTAAAGTAGGAACTTGACATTTGGTATGGGGTGGTGGGATGGCAGGTGATGGTTTTATGTTTGGGATGTAACTTCTGCCATTTCTGTGAATATCTGAATGTCCAAATGTGGTCATTTGGTAATCCTTTGAAAAGTTATGGGGCTGCACAGGGAGAGCAGGGGATTAAAAAAACCTGTCCTGAATCAGTCAGAGGAGCTATAGAAAAAGAGTCACTAACAGGGACAGTATATTGCACTGAATGTAGTGTGTATGATTACCTGCCTATATACAAATAAGGGTGAACTGAGTGCCTTCTATTAACTGAGGATATTGATATAATAGGCATCAGAGAAATTTGGTGAATGAGTATAATCAATGGGACACACAGTAATATAGGTACAAAATATATCAGAAGGACAGATTAGGTCTTATTGATGGGAGAGCGGCACTATGTGTTAAAGTGTAGAGTCAAATAAAATAAATGTCTTAAATGAGCCAAACTATCCCATAGAATCTCTATGGGTCATAATTCCATGCTTGAATAATAAGAATATAGCAGTATGGAAATACTACTGACCACCTGAACCAGATAACTGTTGGGATTGTGAAATGCTCAGGAGTTTAGAGAGGCTATGCATTTAAAAAAAACAAACCCTCAATAATGATGTGGGATTTCAACTGTACCCATATTGACTGGGTACATGTCACCTCAGGGTGGAATGTAGAGACAAAGTTTTTTGACACATTAAAAGACTTCTTCTTAGAATAGCTAGTTCTAGAACCTACAAGAAGAGAGGTAATTCTTGATTTTGTCCTAAATGGATCCTAGGAGCTGGTACAAGAGGTAAATATAACAACCGCTTTGTAATAGTGACCATAACATAATAAAATTTAACATTCCTGTTGGCGGGAAAATACCAAAGCAGCTCACCATAGGAGCTTTTAATTGCAGAAAGGGGAACTACGCAAAAATGAGGAAGTTAGTTAAACAGAAATGAAAAGATATAGTGTCAAAAGTAAAATCCCTGCAAGTTGCGTGGAAACTTTTTAAAGACACCATAATAGAAGTATAGTTTAAAAGTTTTCCCCAAATTAAACAAAACAAAACATAGAGAACCAAAATAGTGGTATTGTGGCTAAACAAAGTAAAACAGACAGTTAGGGTGTGTCTACACAGCACAGTTATTTCAAAATAACGGATATTATTTGGAAATAACCATGAGAGCGTCTACACAGCAATTCCGTTATTTCAAAATAAATTCAAAATAATGGATGGCTTATTCCAGCTTCTGTAAATCTCATTCCACAAGGAATAATTACCTATTCCAAAGTAGCTATTTCAAAATTGCTGTAGTGTAGATGCTCAACTGCTGCTATTTCGAAATAGCTCCAAACCAATTACTCCGCAGTACCTCCTGGGGCTTTAAATTGAAGTAACACTTCCACATTAGGGAAGTCTGCCTCAAATTAATTTTGATGCTTCCCTGTAGTATAGACATGCTATTTCTTCCAGAATAGCTTAGTTCAAAATAAGTGTGAAGTATAGACATAGCCGTTAGAGTAAAAAAGGCACCCTTTAAAATGTGGAAGTTAAATGTTATTGCTGGTGGGAAAGAAAGGAGTTTAAACTTGGTAAGTGAAGGGTAAAAACATAAATAAAAAGGTCAAGAAAGTATTTAAAGAACAAAGCTGGCCAAAGACTCTAAAAGTAATAGCAATTTTTTAAAAGTACATTAGAAGCAAAAAGCCTGTTAAACAATCAGATGGCCTCTGGATTACTGAGATGCAAAAAGAACTTTCAGGGAAGATAAGGCCATTGCAGAGAAATGCAAAAAATTCTTTGTATGAGTTTTCACGGCTGAGGATTTGAGGGAGATTCCCCAAATTGAGCCATGTTTTTTTGGTGACAAATCCGAGGAACTATCCCAAATTGGGGTGTCAAAAAAGATTTTGGAACACACTGATAAACTAAACAGTACCAGATGGTATTCACCAAAGAGTTTTGAAAGAACTCAAATGTGAAATTGCAGAACTGCTAACTGAGGTGTGTAACCTTTCATTTAAATCAGCTTAAAAAAAAGCACCAGAGGTAATCCTAACAATTACAGGATAGTAAGCCCAACTTCACTACCAGGCAAACTGGGTGAAACCATAGTACAGAACAGAATTAACAGACACATAGATGAACACAATTCTTTGGAGTTTCTGTAAAGGGAAATCATGCCTCACCAATCTTGTAGAATTCTTTGAGGAGGTCAGCTACCATGTGGACATGGGAAATACACTAGATATAGTGCACTTAGGGAATGTCTACACTAGGAAATTATTTCAAAATAACTTATTTCAAAATAATAACTCCCAAAATAACTATTTCAAAATAGCATGTCCGCACTATAAGGAAGTCCTGAAATTAGTCTGAGGCAGGCTCCCTTAATGAGAATGTGCTACCTCGACTTAGAGCCCAAGGAAGCACTGTGGAGTATGTACTTTGAATGACTCTGGGGAGTAGTTATTTTGAAATTGCAGCAGTGCAGTGTCCACACTCATGCTATTTCAAAATAACTGTTTTGAAATAAGCATTATTCTTCATGGAAAGCAGGAGTTATTATTTTGAAATAACCAGCCTGTTATTTCAAAATAATGGGCTTGGTAGTGTGGACTCTAGGCTTGTACTTTGAAATAAGGGTTTAGACCAGGGTTTAGATTTTTGGAAAGTTTTTTGGAAAGATCCATCACCTAAGGCTCTTAAGCAAAGTTAGTTATCATAGGATAAGAGGGAAGATGCTCTTATAGATCAGTAACCATTTTAAAAGATAGGAAACAAAATAAAAGATCAGAATCAAAGGTCAGAATAAAAGACCAGTTTTTCAGGATTGAGACTGGTAAGTGTCCCTCAAGGGTCTGTACTGGGATCAGTACTGTTCAATATTCTTAAATTATCTGGAAAAGAGGGTAAATAGTGACATGGCAAAATTTGCAGATGATGTGAAATAATTTAAGATAGCTATGTCTAAAACAGACTGTGAAGAGTTACAAAGAGACCTTACAAAACTGGGTGACTGGGCATCCAGATGAAATTCCACATTGATGAATGTAAAATAATGCACTTTGAAAAACATAATCTTAACTGTACATATAAATGATAGAGACTAAATTACCTGTTAATACTCAAGAAAGAAATCTTGGAGTCACTGTGTATAGTTCTCTGAAAATATCCACTCAATATGCAGCAGCATTCCAAAGAGCTAACAGAATGTTGGGGATCATTAGGAAAAGGAAAGATAATAAGACAGAAAATATCATATTGGCACTATATAAATCCCTGGTACACCAACACCTTCAATAGATCTGGTTTCACGAGGAGTAACGGTAGTTCGGAATAGGAACCTAGTCCGAACTACCTAGTTCGAGCCCCATGTAGCCGCGCTGCACGGGGTTCGAAGCAGCGGGGATTTAAAAATGGCGGCTCCCCGCTTATGCTAATGAAGCCCGGGAAATTCAAATCCCGGGCTTCATTAGCAAGTGCGGTATGCATACATTACCCCGCTAGTTCAAACTAGCGGGGTAGTGTAGACATACCCTCACAGCTTACGTATATTGTCCCTACATTGTGACTGAGCATGTAACATCCCTTCACAGCTTTATATGTGTGAATGGACTGCTCGTGCACCATCCCCACAGCATCCAGCAACTGAGCATGCTCCACGCAACTGAACCTATAGCCTTGGATTGGCTATAGGGTCAAAGCCAGTCTTGCCCTGTAGTGATTGCTCTGAGCTGGTCCTGGCCAGGACACTGAAACAGAGAGCAGGAAGCCTGTCACTTGTGAGCTCTCAGTGACCCCTTTTATCACCTTCTTAATATGGCAGAGGAAACCATTGAATACATGGATGAGATGGGAGGTAAAGAAGTAGACCGGAACAACAAAACCGGTCAGACTGTGATGACAGGCGGTGGGAAGAGACAGAGACTGGGGTTAGTTGGGTAAGGAGATGGAGCAAGCTGGTTTGGGACTAGCTGGAAAAGGAGACTGGAATTGCACGTCAATAAGGGAAATGCAGGGGAGGGGGAGCTGGTTGGATGCAGGAGAATGGGGAGGTACTGAGATCAGACAAGGACCTAGGGGGAGAGTAGAGATGGAGATTAGAAATAGCGGCGGGGAGGAAACATCTGAGAAAGAGCTGGGATGCAGGGGAAGAACTGTGTCTAGCTGGGCAAAGAGAGGGACAAGGAGCTGGGGATGTGATGCCGATTGTATGGAGAATGGATGAGGACCCTGGAGAAGAAAAGCAGGTGCTAGTGAATAAGAGGGGAGAGACAGGTCAGATGGGAGCTGGAAAGGAGAAACAAGGACAGCCTGTGCATGTGACGGGGCCTAGGTGTGGGGCCGAGGACACACTGGGAGCAAGGACATGGGTGACTAGGACTGGCTGAGCAATGTGACTGGGATGGGGATGACAAGCCTAGGGAGTGGTGAATAGGATTTCAATGTGGAACAATTACTGTCCTTTAATAACCCTGTTTACATTAGAGGAAACGGCTAAACCTGTTCACCAGCTATTACTGCCATCACTTAAAAGAACAAATACAAAGGCCAGACTAACTAGTTCAAATCAGATAAGAACCAACCTGAAACTCAAACCAAACAGTTCTTGAAATTTGAAAAAATATGATTAACTTTTTTTTCTCCCAGAGGTTTTCATTTCTGAACCATGTTGTACTTCCTGGCTGTATGCAGTAATGATGAAATACTCAAAGAAAGGTGTTCTTCACAGCATTCTTTATCCTAGTGTTACAGCCCCAAAGTTTTGGGATAGCTTGAATATGTTTCAGAAAAGTACCCAAATTCTGATGCTCCTCCTTGAACTACATGAGGAGACAAGGAACTTGTTATAGGATTTAAGAGGGTAGGAAGTGTACCATGTCATTTGACTTCAAAAGTAATTCCTTTTGCTCTTGGAAACAGTACTCACGAGAATCAAAAACACAAAAAGACATCCAAGAAGGGATTTATTTTTTACAAAGAAGTCCAGGTCCTTGTTCTTACCTAAAGTTTTGCAACAATGTGTTAACTGATCATATTTTAAACAATATAAAGAAATGCAATGTTTAAGTACCAATATGTGAATTTCTTGTAAGTAATCCTTCATGAGCAGAATATTCTATATCCAATGTCCTTATAAGTCTGGCAGTAAACCTATAAATATAACACTGATAACTGTGGACCTACTGTGCTGGTAAAAATTCATTTTCCAAGAATTAAAATTTATTAGTGGTACAATCCATTTTAATGATAAGCAAGTAGATAACATGCTACCAGAAACATTGAATTTGAAATTTATTTGCTCACTCAATAGCACATGTTGGGTAAATTTTCAGCCTTGAGTATAGATAGGTAGATGCCTGGCTCCTTGTATTGTTATTGGGAGTTTTATTTCATATATTCCAATCAACACAAAAAATGTCTCCCTTAGTCTAAATATTAAATCAAACAAGTTAATTTTACGTGCTTCTTTCAGAACTTGCAGAACTTTGCATTCATCATTAAAAAACACATTTTCATCTTTAGTGTTGGGAAACCCCGTGGACAGCTTCAGGAAACTAATCTGTATGCTCATATAGAGGTTTATTATGAAAACAAGTTGTAGAGTGTTAAGTCCTGATGTTTCATATCTTAGCATGATCAACCTATTATTAATATGACTGAGAAAGAATACATTTGTAAAGTCAGGAGCAACTTTCAATGAAGTAAAATATAATTTCAATATTTTACATGAAAGATGACCTTCAATTCTAGCTCCATCTTTATTAGGATGGATGATGTAACTCAATCCATTGGCCAAACTCTCACCCTTTCAGACAACTCACTAAAAATGTCTTGTTTTGGGATGGGACATTAGAATTGATGAAGATGTGATATTGAGTGCTCTGGATACTGAACTGTGCTTGCTATATACATTATTATTAGCAAATGCAACATTGGTACTGTAAAGATGGGGAAAAGCTTCAAACTATAAGCTAGGAAGATAAAAGAAAGATGTATAAATAAAACAGAACAAAATGTCACAAAGGCTTAGGTAGTCCCCCCTACCTCCCCAACAAATACTGCTCCAGTACCATGGAAACCAATACCCATATTGTCCAGGTGCATAACAGCATTGCTCCCTGTGATAGGGTGTTTGCTCTTCACTGGCCCTTTAAGGGCAAAACCTCAGCCCTGAGTGAGGACTGGGAGCAAAGCCCCAGCTGAGGCAGTTCTTGCTAATGAGGGCCCAGCTGGGGGCTAGATAAAGGACTCCTGGCGGGCAAGGGAAAACTGGCTGTTGCTCTGAAGAGAAAGTGGTAGGGGCCTGACTGCCAGGGAAGCACAAGGCTTCTAGGAGGTAGAGCAGTGCTGGGGAAAGAAGTCATGGTTGGGGAAGCTCTGGCAAAGCAAGCTCCCAGGCTGCAGGGCCTGAAGCAGCCAGGTTTGGCAAAGGCAGCAGGTCCACACCCCTTTGCCAGTGATGAGTGGCCATTACAGACTGCAGTGTGGCCAGACAGACTAACCCCATATCATCCATCTTATTTGCCTCTCTGAAGCATACAGGACAGAGTAGGAGCAATAATATCAGCATAGTCTATGCTGGCTCATCTGATCCTGAGAAGCTGAAACACAGATATGTGGATAGAGAGCAGTTAAGTCAATAAGCTGGCCTCGAGGCTGCGGCTGGCACCTATGTTGATTTGAACACACACAGTCCCAGGAAGAGGAATTTCCCACTGAGAAAACAATGTCCAGTACTTCAAAATTTAATCATCTCAATTCTCTCTTACAAGTGTAAATTAAGTTCACAACTTCCTTGTAAGAACTGGTCTCACAGCAGACAGACCAGCATCAATTGGCATTACAGATAAGAAAGAGAAATACGTGACCCCATGGGTATATAAGATGGGCCCAGCACACACTCACTTTGAGTGTCATTCTACCCTCTACCTGCTGGTCGGGTTAGGTGTTTGACCTCCTGAGGTTCTATGGGGACGCCCACCTCGTATTTTCGTCTTTCCTAGGAATTGAGGGACCGGCCCTGGCCTGACATGCTGGACGCGAGAGGCACAGAAGGGGGTAAAAATGGTACCTGGATGTGGTCCTCTGTCTTAAGTGTACACATAGCAAGAGTAAGCTGTTACTTGGTACCATTATTTCTATTTTTCTATCTTTATCTTCTTTGTAACCATTTTAAGACCTATATTTTGCTAATAGTTAAGAAATAGAACAATAGCCATTGCAACCATATGATTTATAAGCTTCCTCAATAAACCTGTAACTGTTTAAGCTTTAACCTGACTCCTTCAGTTGCTGAAACAGAACCAAGCACAATTTAAAAGAACTTCAGCCGGTCATAAAGGGACAGATACAGGGAGAGCTTGGGCGTTTGGATTTGTGTCACACCCAGGTGGCACAATCCACTGGGGCACCTTTCAGCCTTTCCCCAAGGCTGCCCTCTGCGAAGGAACCCCCTGTGTTCTAGCAGCTAAAATCTAAGGTGTAATAAGCTCTTCCTATATAACGGGGCGTCTGTTGGCCTGCTGGCCACCCTCTGCGATGGGACCCCGGTCCTAGCAGTAAAGGCACGGACGTTAAACCTTTTCTCGGAAACATACACACACACACTGCCCTGACAGTCGGCTGACATGCAGTTTGCCCCTGAAGCAGAGGCTAGATGAAGACTGGCAGTGGGTCCCTGAGGCAAGGTGGGTCTAAGAGAACCGGGTGCCCTGGGGAGGGGAGGATCCTGGAGTGCAAGCAGGATAAACACCAACCCCTGGAAGGGGGGGCTTCAGACACTAGTGTGGGTACTCCCAGAGGGCTGTGTCCTGAAGAGGATGCTAAGGTCCATGAATGACACGGGTTTGGACTAGAGAGAGCAGCGAGAATATGGGGAGACACCAGCTAGAGAGAGGTGTCCAGCGAACCAACCAGCTGGAGGCACCATGGTGGTGAGTCTGCCCCCGTGATGCTCCCCTATTAGCTACAGAACAGCAAAAGCATCGGACATTCATGCAGGATCCCCCAACAATATGCCTGAATTTTGGCAAGAGAGTTAAGAAACTTGGTTGAATCCAGAATAGGTAGATGTTTTGTGAAAGCCAGCTTCCCTGAACATAAGAACGGCCGTACTGGGTCAGACCAAAGGTCCTTCTAGCCCAGTATCCTGTCTACCGACAGTGGCCAGCACCAGGTGCCCCAGAGAGGGTGGACCGAAGACAATGATCAAGCAATTTGTCTCCTGCCATCTCTCTCCAACCTCTGACAGACAGAGGCCAAGGACACCATTTTATCCCCTGGCTAATAGCCTTTTATGGACCTAACCTCCATGAAATTATCTGAGAAGGTGGTTCCTTAGTTCTCTCCAACAAACGGAAGCTTTCCTGAGAATTTAGGTAATTTAGGACTGTCAAGAACGGGGTGGGCAATAATTTTTGACAGGGGGCCACTGCAAGAATTTGGAAAGTGTTCAAGAGTTGCATGCTTCCAGGATGTTAATGGAGGAGGTACGGGGTCTGGGATGGAGATTGGGTGCAGAGGGGGAGGGAGCTTGGCATAAGGGAGGGAGTTTGGGTGAAGGAGGCAGTTGTGACCTGGGGCACTGGATTAGGGTACAGGGAGCTGGATTGTGACCTAGGGCAGGGAATTGGGGTACAGGAGTGGGTGCAGGGGTTTGGGTTGTGAGCTAGGGCAGGAAGGGATTATGTGGGGTAGGATATAATGGTGCTGGATCTAGAAGGGTGTATGGGTGCAGGAGGGGGCAGAATCAGCCTTCCTGCCTCTCCTGCCCATGCACAGGCTGCAGCCATGTGCTCGGTGAATAACTAGGATCCCCTTGTGCTTTGTGGCTGCCTGTTATTGAAACTGGCAGCTCCCAATGGCCAGTTTCTGGCCAGAAGTCAGCCAGTAGGATTGTGCTGGGGGCAGGAGCAGCTCCTTAAGCTTCCCCTAGGGTTGCCAGATGGTTTCAACAAAAATACTGGACACACTTGAAATTACATCACAATCTACAGTACATCTTATTTAGAAAATACCGTACATTTATATTTGCTCAGTTTGTTTCCTGACCAGAACTCAAATACTAGACTGTCTGGTTCAAAACTGGACACCTGGTAACCCTAGCTTCCCTTCTCTCAGGGCTCGCTTTTTAAAGTGAAACTTCCCCACATCTGTGTTTTTGAGCAGCGTGTGGGTGGGGTGAGGTAAGCAGGGAGCCTGCCTGGGGCTTTCCACAGTGTCCGTGGGCTGGATCCAGTGGCTTGGCAGGCTAGATCTGGCCCGCGAGCTGTATTTTTTGCCCAGGCCTGGTCAAGAACTATATGAATGCATTCCCTCAACTTAGCCTTGGGTGTGCTAAGGCCTTATTTTGACCTGCGCCACTGTGTAAACACAGCCTGAGTTGCCACAAGACTGCTCATTTTTAGACTTACAGTCTACCATGGCTGCCCTCAGACTTTAAATATCCTTAGTTACTAATGTCACCCACGGTCACCTTACCCACCATCCTCAGGAAGTGACTGGTTTTGACCTGAACTGTCTAATTGATGCCCATGTCAGTAACTGGGATGTGGGTAATGTGATCTAGTGGTTAGAGGTAGGCCTAGCCTAGTGTTTACCACCAGAGCCTAGCCTAGCACTTAGAGCCAGAATCAGGAACCAGGAGGCAAGCCCAAGTGAAAGCAGAGGAAAAAGCTCAACAAAAATATATAGAATTATGATATTTCATGGATAAAACACACTTCATCTGATTTAAGTAATCTGAAAAATGAGTGGACACCATCAGCATAAGAAATTGTTGATGGTGTATTTCTTCTAATTCAAATATAGCAGCTAAAAACATACTCTGATCAGATACAGCCACTTAACAAAGTTTAACTCTCCCCTCCATACATACCTATAAGACCATCTTCAGACCAAAATAAAATAACGTAAACAAGTTAATCAGAAGAAAGAACAAAACACTCCTTGACTGAAAAATTTAAATATCAAAACAAGCCCTAATAAACTAAGGCCCTAATACTGTCTTGTTGATATCATATCATCTCTGTCATTGTCCTGAGTTTTCTACTATAGGACACTCATGACCGTACCCAGGAGGTGTAGTGCTTCCTTGTGCCCCTGCCAAAATTTTGATTGCTATATGGGGTTCTCAATTATGCCATCTCCCTGTTCCTCTTGTGGCTCTCCCTGCACCGCAGCCACTCACAGGCATCAGTTGCCTTCTATGTAACTCTGTATAAGATCATTGCTGGTCGCAAACATTCTAATTTTGAAAAGTTCCTTTTAATGAAAATTGGTCACACTTTTCTGACAATGTCCCCAAAACAATATTACCATTTTTAATACTTCTTTACAGAATACAGCTCTCAAAATCTGACTTCTGGCATGCAAGCATAGGAAGATTCCTGAGCCCATGGAGAGTAATAGCCCAAGTCATTAAGGGTTAATTAAGGGTATGTCTAAACTATATCCCTCTGCTGAAAGAGGGATGTAAATTAGGCAAATCGAAAGCACAAATGAAGCGGGGCTTTAAATATCTCCTCATTTTTTTAGGAATACGGGATCTATCAAAAAAGGGGTGTTTTTTTAAAAAGAACCGCGTCTAGACAATGATTTCACTTTTAAAATACACTTTTTCAAAAGACCACTGTGATGCAATTATGCAAATGAAGTGCAAGATATTTAAATCCCCGCTTTATTTGCACATTCGATTTGCCTAATATATATCCCTCTTTCAACAGAGGGATGTAGTTTAGATATACCCTAAGTTTCTATGAAGACACAGGGATTTGAGCATATAAAACAATTTTCAAGTTAGGGCCTTACGGGTCCAGTGATGAAATCCCTATTCATATGTGTTAAGTAGTTCCACTGAAATCTATCACACTACTTCTATGAATAATTGTTATTAATTACTGGAAGGAAAAATTGTGCGTACCAGAATAGGACCTGCAAGTAGATCACTTACTATTCTACACTGGCTGCCAAACATCCATGTGGTTAGTTTGAAATCCTACTAAGAGGTCTAGTATGTCTATGACAATCCAGACAATCGAGCAAAAAATCAAAACAAATATTATTCTAGCCATTCTATTAAATACAAACATCTAAAGATCCACAAAATATATAAAAATCCTCTCTCAGTTTTAGGGCCTTTTTTCAGAGCACCTCAAAGTCCCCTTGAAGCCAAGAGATGTGCTCAGCACTTGTGAAAGCCAGGCCATTAGTGCATTCTATTGGCAACCACACTGATCCCATGACTCAGTTCAGGGTTCAGATTTGAGAGCCTGCTGTTCCACAGAGATGTAAATTACCATAATTGCAATGTCGAATGGAGTTGCAGAAATCCTTAGGTGTGCTTGATAAAGTGGAGGTTGGGCTTCCTGGACATTTATCATCAAATAACAGTTGTGATAGAGGCATTATTACAGGAGACTAAAAACACTAAACTCTTTCAAATCAAATTTAAGATTACACAAGCTCTACTCTCAGTTATGTGGGTATAAAGCTATTTTTTTCCAGATTTGTTAGTGAAAATCAGAGAATTTGGCCCAGTAGCAAAACCAGTGATTCAGCATTTTCCAAAGAGAAAATATTGCCTGTGTGGAAGGGTTAAGAACAAACTAAGTAGATACCACATTTTGGAACTAAAATTCTTTGTTAGTTTGAGCAAATAAATCATTGAACATCAGAGAGTAATGAGAAACAGATTTCCTTCAGTTAATTTCTGGAATATGTCATGCCTTTGGCTAAAGTCTGGTATAAAATATTCACAATGCACAAATTCTACCACCCATGGTAGAAGGCATTTGGTGAACAAAGGGAAAATATACTATACAGTGGGTGAAATTCTGCTGTCACGCTTCTGTAAATCTGGAATATTTCAATTAAAGATATGAGTATATATAAACCTTCTCTCTATATATGACAATAGACAATTTTTTTAAATTACTGCAGTGCTGCACTGCTTCCAGAAAGTCAATAAATCAAATGCATTGTAAATTAGAGCTATGCGTATATTGATGTTGCTATCAATCTAGATGGACTCCAACATGAATCCAAAGTCTCAATATATACACCTCTGTCACCACCACTGAGTTAGTCCTGTTTTCGAATGTTTTCATGCAAAATTTGAAAGCTTAGCAGATCAGTATCATCTGGCTTCACCACATGATTTCTTGCCTCTAAGATTGTAACACAGACTCTAGTGGACTGCAGAGTTTTCATATTGCTATCCATTGCCACAGTATATGAAGATCAAATTTACAAAGGCATTTAGGCACTTAAAGGAGCTGATAGGTGACTATTAGGATTTACAAAAATGCCTGGGTGAGTTTTGGTGGTCAAGGTCAATGGGAAGAGAAACAGCTACTTCTGAAAATTCCACTAGGCATCTATATACATCTTTAGGTGCCTAGATTAATCTTGTAAATCTGCCTTTGAGCAACCAAGAGTACTTAGGTTCCACTGAGATGTGAAATTCAGGTTGTTAGATTCAGAATCCAGTGGTAGTAATTACACAATGGAATTGGCTCATGCAGTGGGCACTGTTGTGCACCTGATTCTCCATTCTGACACCAGTCCAACTCCACTCATTTGCATGGCATTATGGTGGGGTAAAGCTGGATGAATTATAGCGGGGTACTGGGCACATTAACTTCAGTGACTCCTGATTTATGCCATTATGAGAGAAGAGTTGAGGCCAGGACTTTGTTCCAAAAAGCTTGGTAAAGCATGTGTTAGTCAATCCATTAAGGTAATTGGTAACAGGTTAGCAACAGAATGTTGTAATGTGTCCCTCATTTGAGGATCACGAATAGTCTAGTTGACTCATTCACTATTTGCTTCTGGGGGAATTCTGTGCCAAAAATTCAAAATTCCGCACAAAAAATGTGACATTCTTCATATTTTATTTGTCAAAATAACACAATATAATCATACCAGTGTTACTTATTTTGATAATTTATTTGAACTGCTACAGAGAAAAAAATTACAATAACTTTTCAGCATTTCCCAGACAAAAGAAAGTTAAGTTACAAATACTTGGTAATCAAGACCCTGAATTCCAGTTATAATCCTGGATTTTCAGTCAAATTACATTACTTTATTTTGATGTTTGGTGCTTTGTAAAATCAAATGTTACTTTAAATTTCATAGATAGTCACACAAAAAAGTCATATAGTTTTGCTAATCAGTGTCCTATATATATTTTTTTTGAATGGATAAATAAAATAGCTCCTAAAGTGTAATCTAATCTGGCTCTCTTCTGGCACAGGAAAAAAGTCAGAAAGCATGTAGGCCTTCCTAGCTGAGGATTCAGTTACTGTCATTTTCATTACAGCTCTTTTACACCCCGCTGCAAAGAGCCCTAACTGAGAGCCCTAACAGACTAAGAACAGGAATAATTAACAAACATTAATACCCATAACACAATGAGCAGTTCTGTGGCACCACAGGGTATGTCAACACTGCCACCCTAGTTCGAACTAGGGTGGCTAATGTAGTCATTCGAACTTGCAAATGAAACCCGGGATTAAAATATCCCAGGCTTTATTTGCATGTTCCCGGGCGCTGCCATTTTTAAATGCCTGGTAGTTCGAACTCCCTGCCCACGGCTACATGCGGCACGGGCTAGGTAGTTCAAATTAAAGCTCCTAATTCGAACTACTGTTTCTCCTCATTGCTTCATTTGCTCCTCACCTGGGCTTCATTTGCAAGTGTAGACATACCCTTAGAGACAAATATAGAGGATCACTAGCTTTCATGGGTAAAAACCCACTTCATCAGATACATTTGTGTTTTGTGTCAGGGATGGAGCCTGCTTCATACAGCTGTATGCCTCCAAACCCAGGATTCAGCAATAGCAAGCAGAAGAACAGAGTCTCAGCAGGTAGCCATGTTAGTCTGTATTTACAAAAAACAAAACAAGGAGTCCTGTGGCACCTCAAAGACTAACAGATTTATTAGGGCATAAGCTTTCATGGGTAAAACTCACTTCATCAGATGAATCGGAGGCTCACTTATATCAACTGAGGAGGAGGTGTGAATGCCAAGAGAGGGTAAATTGCCTTTGTAGTGAGAAGTCAAGGAGCCTATGGGTGGGAGGGAGGGATGTGGCATCTCAGCCTCCTTCTATGTCCTGCACACACCTGGTCCGGCACTGGTGGCATCTGGAAGAAGGATAACTTCGATCCCTACCTGCTGGAGGGAGGGGTGTGTTGGAGGAGGTGTGTGTGAGTGGCAGAGGCCACTTGCTGGAGAGTGTTATAGGGTCCCCTCTGCTTTCTCTCCTCCTCCCTGCCCCCCGCCAGGTTCCCCTGCAGAGAATTGGTTTCCTTCACATTGCTGCACTTGACCGGGAGCAGATGCTACGCTAGTGCAGGCATGAACCTGTGCCATGTGAAGCACTTCTGTGTGGTTCTATGACCCCAGCCTCCTGTGGAAGTGGTAGCTTCTCATGGGAAGGTGTCTCACCACGGAGGCTGGAATAAGGCAGGGCTCTCCAAGAATCTTGAGAGAAGGACCGAGGGGTTCCTGTGTGAGAGCATCATGGGACTGGGTGCTCCGACCTGACACTCCATGTGCACCCATGCATGCATGCTGTTCTGCATCCCCCAGACCTAGTAGGCAAAGTGAGGAATGTGCAGCTCAACACAGCCCATCATTTGCCCCCACATGTAGATACGGAAAGTTATGGAACTTATCTGAAATGCCTTCCCTGAGTTTGTATCATGCCTGGGAGACATCCTGGTGGGTGTGGGACAGCTCCAGGGCAAAGATCAGCTCCTGGATTGTGGGTATGGTTGCCTGGCTGGCCTGTTCTTTGTCCTCCTCCTCCTCCTCCCTCACAACCCTGCCCTTGTGGAGGCTGACGCTGGGTGTGTCCTGGATGGACTTGACAACAACGGAGATGACTGGTCCCCCTCCCAGGATGGCATTGAACTGGTCATAGCAGCAGCATGTATGAGGTTCTGCCCCAGAGTATCCACTCTGCTCCTTGGCCTTCCTATATGACTGCTGGAGCTCCTTTGTTTTCATGCAGACCTGGTCAAGAGTCCATGTGTGTCCTTTTTCAACTAGGCTGTCAGCCATCTGGCCATAGACACTGGCATTCCCTTTTCAAGTGCAGAGATCCTGGGTTTTGGTCTTTTCGCCCCAGACTTTCATGAGCTCTAGGATGTCCACATCAGTCCAGGCTGGTGCTCTCTTGTGACCCTGTCCAGTGGCAGCCGAGGATGTTGTGGGAGTGCTGGCTGCCGTGGGCTGCACAGAGGGAGTGCAGGGGTCTGCTATGGCTCTTGGGATGGTGCGGTGTGGCACAGGGCTGGCAAGGCTGTACTTGTGCCACAAACCCTTTTCCTGCAGCCCAGTACTTTAACAGAGCTGCGGGAGAAGGCCAGCTATGGAGCTGGCAGGTGTGGCTAGAGCAGCCACAAGTGCAGCTGTGAGAGGCCTCCGGAGGCCAATTATTTCAAATTAGCAGCACCCAAGCATCCACACTAATGCTATTTTGAAATAACAGTTTTGAAATAAGCATTATTCTTCAAGAAAAGCAGGTGTACAGATTTTGAAATTAACCAGCCTGTTATTTCAAAATAAAAGGCTTGGTAGTGTGGAGACTCTAGTTGTTTCAAAATAAGGGAGGTTATTCCAAAATAACTCCCTAGTGTAGATTAGGCCTAGCGGTGTTCTGTTTTCCTTGTGGGTCCTATAGTAGGTGACGCTTGCATACTTGTCTGGTTCTGCTAATCTGTTTCTTCACCAGGTGGATATTTTAATTTTGAGAAGTTTGTCTCCATCTGAGGGATTGGAGTAGATACAGTTGTATCTTAGGCTTGACTGTAGAGATTGGATCATGTGATATGCTCTAGAGGCATGTAGATAAGGAGAGTGCTAAGTAGTTTTCCAGTATATGGTAGTGTTTGTGACCACCTTGATTTGTACTGTAGTGTCCAAGAAGTAGATTTCTTGTGTGGATTGGTTCAGGCTGAGGTTGATGGTGGGGTAGAAATTGTTGAAATCTCAGTGGAATTCTTCAGTGGCCTCCTTCCCATGGGTCCATATGATGAAGATGTCATCAATGTAGCACAAGTATAGAAGGGGTGCTAGAGGACTAGAGCTGAGGAAACGTTGTTCTAGGTCATCCATAAAAATGCTTGCATATTATGGGGCCATTTAGGCACCTATAGCAGTGCCACTGACTTGAAGATATGAATTGTCCCCAAATCGGAAATGGTTGCGTGAGAGGACAAAGTCATATACCTCAGGCATCAGGTGTGGTGTGGAATCCTCAGGTATACTGTTTCTGACAACTTGTAGTCCACCTTTATGTGGAATTTTGGTGTAATGAGCCACAAGATCTGTGAACGGTAGGGATTGTGAGCCCTTCACAGGGTGCAGAATCCCCCCAGGAGTGTCAATTATATGCAGTGTTGTTGTAACCACGTTGGCCCCAGAGTATTACAGAAATAAGGTGGATGATGGTGCTTCTTTTATTGGACCAACTTCTGTTGGTGAGAGACAAATTTTCGAACCACACGGAGTTCTTCTTTAGATCTGGGAAAGGTACTTGTACTCAGCTGTGATGTGTGCATAACCTTTCCCAGGCCTGAAGAAGAGCGCCGTGTGGCTCAAACATGTCTCTCACCAGCAGAAGTTGAGTCCAATAAAAAGATGTTACCACATTCACCTTGGCTCTCATTCCCAATAAAGATATTATCACAGGCAGATCAGTCTTTTAATAACTGTTATACACCATAGGCTAAAATGTCAATGTATCTGCCTCAGTGAGCACTGAAGGATCATTTGCTTTAACAGCTGGACTAAAAATAACTCCCCAAAAGATATATTCTGTCATCTCTACAGATGTTGAGTTCTACCTTAAATTCTGCTTCTAATAAGACGTGCTTAATTTTTCTGCCATTAACACTCCCAGGCTACATTTACACTACAAGGTTTTTGTGCAAAAACCGGCGGGTCATCCACACCTGAAGCACGTTTTTGCACAAAAAAATATAGTAAATCGACAGAGTTATTCCTCTCCCCACAAAGAATAACTCCTTTTCGCACTACGGCTCTTGCACAAAAAGGCACGTGTGTATGCTCCACAGGGGTTTCTTGCGTAAAGAGCCTATCAGAAAAAGCACAGGTGCTCTGATGGCCATTCTGTTAATGGCAATCAGAGCTTTCTTGCACAAGAGTGTCCATGCGATGTGGACGCTCTCTTGTGCTAAAGCACATCAATGCGCTTTTGCACAAGATGTTTTTGCGGAAGATCTCTTCTGCAAAAAGCTTCTTGTGCAAAAACCCTGCAGTGTAGACAAAGCCCTTTTGAAATCAAAGGACGTACTCGCTGTGGATATAATACCAAGCTCTTATATAATATATTTCCTTGGTAGATCTCAGTGCACTTTACAAAGGAGGCAAGAACCATTATCCTCATTTTAGTGATGGGGAAACTGAAGCAAAGAGAAGGGATGTCATTTACTCAAGTACATGCAGCAGGCAAGTGGCAGAGTCAGAAATAGAATCCACATAGTGCAGTTCAGTGGATAGAATATGCTATCTCCTGACTAAGCATGTTTATAAGTATTTGCAGGGTCAGGGGCTAAGTCATACCATCAAACTGAATGAGACTCCTTAAGAAGTAAAATCTTACTCATCATGCATAAAGGTAGAAATTATATCTACTTGAAAGTTAGTGTTTACAGAGATGGCTGCAAAATCCTTCTTACCTTTAATAAGTAGAGCAAGCAGCTTGAGTTCCTTACATTAAAAATAAGCTATAAATAACTATTCATTGGCTTCCTAAAGACAGTACATTTTGCAGTAATTTTCTGAGATGCGGGAGGAAAAACATATTAAATCATATTCTATCTGATTTGGAACTACAGAAAATTGGGTGATGTTCTAGTCTGTTTAATGTCACATTTTATTGCTTGTTGTTGCTAATTTGCCTGTTGGAGAAAAATGTTTTCTATTACATTCCAGAGTCCTTGTACAGTTAAAATTCATTTTGACTAACTTAGAATGAAGCCTTAAATATGAGACTACCTGAGCTTCCCTACATCCCCTATTTGGAGATCTCACTGCCAGATGGTACCATCACATGTACTCTTGAAGCACCAGGTACATCTTCGAGTTTTGTCAATAATACCGAGTCTAATTTTGACATTCCAACAAATTCTTAGTAGCAGTTTGGCCATAAGTATCACTGTGAAAGTTGGAAGATGTTCCTGACATTTCATGAATGATTTTCTATTTTTTTTATGGAAAAAAATCACAGTTAAAAAAAAATCTATGAAAATGTGTTATACAGGCCGTTTTTATTGGGTATTTATTTATTTATTTGTTCGTTTGCTTTAATTAACATCAGCTAGATCTGCTAGGGTCTTCCCAATAAAAGCTACTTGAAGTGATTCCTGTAGAGATAGAATCATAGAATAATAGGACAGAAAGGGACCTTGAGAGGTCATCGAGTCCAGCCCCCCGCCCTCAAGGCAGGACCAAGCTCCATCTACACCATCCCTGACAGATGTCTATCTAACCTGTTCTTAAACATCTCCAGAGAGGGAGATTCCACCACCTCCCTTGGCAATTTATTCCAATATTTGACCACCCTGACAATTAGGAATTTTTTCCTAATGTCCAATCTAAACCTCCCCTGCTGCACTTTAAGCCCATTACTCCTTGTGAGGAACAAATTTTCTTCTTCCTCCTTGTGACACCCTGTTAGATATTTGAAAACCGCTATCATGTCCCCCCTTAATCTTCTTTTTTCCAAACTAAACAAGCCCAGTTCATGAAGCCTGGCTTCATAGGTCATGTTCTCTAAGCCTTTAATCATTCTTGTCGCTCTTCTCTGTACCCTTTCCAATTTCTCCACATGTTTCTTGAAATGTGGCGCCCAGAACTGGACACACTACTCCAGCTGAGGCCTAACTAGTTCAGAGTAGAGTGGCAGAATGACTTCACAAGTTTTGCTTACAACACACCTGTTGATACAACCTAGAATCATATTTGCTTTTTTTGCAACAGCATCACGCTGTTGACTCATATTCAACTTGTGGTCCACTGTGACCCCTAGATCCCTTTCCGCCATGCTCCTTCCTAGACAGTCGCTTCCCATCTTTATTAAACCTCATCCTGTTTACCTCTGACCATTTCTCTAACTTGCTAAGGTCATTTTGAATTATGTTCCTATCCTCCAAAGAAGTTGCAACCCCACCCAGTTTGGTATCATCTGCAAACTTAATAAGCATACTCTCTATCCCAATATCTAAATCATTGATGAAGATATTGAACAGTACGGGTCCCAAAACAGACCCTTGCGGAACTCCACTTGTTATCCCTTTCCAGCGGGATTTAGCACCGTTAACAACAACTCTCTGACTACGTTTATCCAGCCAATTATACACCCACCTTATCGTGGCCCTATCTAAGTTATATTTGCCTAGTTTATCAATAAGAATATCATGCGAGACCGTATCAAATGCCTTACTAAAGTCTAGGTATATGACATCCACCGCTTCTCCCTTATCCACAAGGCTCGTTATCCTATCAAAGAGAGCTATCAGATTAGTTTGGCATGACTTGTTCTTCACAAACCCATGCTGGCTATTCCCTATCACTTTATTACCTTCCAAGTGTTTGCATGATTTCCTTAATTACCTGCTCCATTATCTTCCCTGGGACAGATGTTAAACTGACCGGTCTGTAGTTTCCTGGGTTGTTCTTATTCCCCTTTTTATAGATGGGCACAATATTTGCCCTTTTCCAGTCTTCTGGAATCTCCCCTGTCTGCCATGATTTTTCAAAGATCATAGCTAAAGGCTCAGATACCTCCTCTATCAGCTCCTTGAGTATCCTGGGATGCATTTCATCAGGACCTGGTGATTTGCTGACATCTAACTTTCCTAAGTGATTTTTAACTTGTTCTTTGTGTATCCTATCTTCTAAACTTACCCTCTCTTTGCTTGTATTCACTACGTTAGGCACACCTCCAGACTTCTCGGTGAAGACCGAAACAAAGAAGTCATTGAGCATTTCTGCCATTTCCAAGTTTTTGTTACTGCTTCTCCCTCCTCACTAAGCAGTGGGCCTACCCTGTCCTTGGTCTTCCTCTTGCTTTTAATGTATTTGTAAAAGGTCTTCTTGTTTCCCTTTATGCCTGTAGCTAGTTTGATCTCATTTTGTGCCTTTGCCTTTCTAATCTTGACCCTGCATTCCCGTGTTGCTTGCTTATATTCATCCTTTGTTATTTGTCCTAGTTTCCATTTTTTATATGACTCCTTTTTTATTTTGAGATCATGCAAGATCTCCCTGTTAAGCCAAGCTGGTCTTTGCCATATTTTCTATCTTTCCTAAACAGCGGAATTGTTTGCTTTTGGGCCCTTAACAACGTCCCTTTGAAATACTTCCAACTCTCCTCAGTTGTTTTTCCCTTCAGTCTTGCTTCCCATGGGATCTTACCTACAAGTTCTCTGAGCTTATCAAAATCTGCCTCCCTGAAATTCATTACCTCAATTGTGCTGGTCTCCCTTCTACCTTTCCTTAAGATCATGAACTCTATTATTTCATGATCACTGTCCCCTATACTGTCTTCCACTTTCAAGTTCTCAACTAGTTCCTCCCTATTTGTTAAAACCAAATCCAGAACAGCTTCTCCTCTGGTAGCTTTTTCAACCTTCTGAAACAGAAAGTTGTCTCCAATGCAGTCCAGAAACTTATTGGATAGCCTGTGCCCCAATAAGATACCAATTGTAAATTACTTAGGTTACTTCAGGATTGACAGGACTTTGTTCATCTAAGATATATCTTTTTAGAATTAGTTCAAAGCCATAAATATCAGTTTCTGAATCAGATTTGACTCTACAATTCCCCAAAATATGTGTCAGGTAAGTCTGGAGAAGATTGAATCAGATTTCTTTGGGCAGAATTCACAGATGAATCTAAATGTTTGTAGTTTGTTGTGGCTTGAATCGAATATCCTATCTCTAATGCTGATTCTTAATAACAAAAATGGTCTATTTTCTAAAGTGTTCAGCATTGATGTAACTCTTCTTCCATTGAAGTCCATGATAAAATTCTCATTGATTTAGGTGGAAGCATCTAATCCCATCAAAAGTCCCATCAAAAGTTAATGCAAGTTTGATAAAAATCTCAAAACAGTCAAAATACTTTCTGTTTAAAAATTAGTTCCAGTTCTGTGTGTTTGAGAAAAGTGCCGTGAAAGTAAATTAGATTAGAAGTGTTAATAATTTGCAGTAGGATTATAGCTAAAAAAAAAGTTAGTCGGTAGTAATATTTGAATAGGTTTTTAAAAATTATCTATATTTATAAATATTCAATTCTCTTAGAATGAGAAGAACTGAAGGTCTCTCCCTCCATAGAAACATCTTGATGTCACAAGTTGGCTTGGTTCAAAGTTTTCCTCCAATTATTTTTGATTGAAAAATTGTCAGGAAAGTGTCTGCTTTTCATGGAGAACTTAGAATTTTTGATGAAAAACTGAAAAATGTGGGCCCAAATGTTTGGTTTATTTTAAAAGGGTAAAATTTTCTAGGGGTCTCCACGCCACAATTCTTGGAACATCTTTACCTACAAGTTCTCTAAGCTGCCAAGAGAATTTCTAGGTTCCAGTAATAAGTTCCTGGGTTCCCTTCTATATCTTCTCAACTGTCATGCTGTCCACTCTTCTCTCTCACTATTTCTCACCCCGTCATCTATTTCTCACCCCGTCAAAGTTCTTTTACTTTTCCATTGGAGAAAAAAAAACACAACAAAACAAAACAATTCAGGGGATGTGCCATACCTTTAGTTGTGACTACAGTAGGGTAGAACAATGTCTAATGCTACCCAGGAGCTGAAGTCAGTAGGGAGTCTTTTGTACTGATTCCAAATGTAGATGTATTCTATTCCAGATGCCCTCTCCCCTAATTTTCATCTTTGTTAGCCCTCTCTCTGATCTATGCTTATCTCCTGCTCTGCTCAATATCCCATAGGATCCAGGTGGTGCAGGGAGCAACTAAAAAATTATTAAATGAGGCTGCAACATTTCCCCACTTCCTCCTCTTCTGTGATATTGTGGGGTGAGTTAGTGAAGCAGGGAAGTGCCCCCTCTTCCTCCACTTGCCTGGCCACATTTCTAGTGAAGCCGTGAGTGAAGGCATGCTGGGAGGTGCCTGTGGCATTTAGTGGAAGCTGACTATAATCCTTATCCCCATGCCTGCCAGAGTCAGAAAGCTGAACACAAGTTGTAATAGTAGTCAAATTTATGATGGGGTTTAAAATCAGCCAAGCTCCATAGCACTAAAGACCGAAATGTACACGAACACTTCATATAATCTGATCTCATGCACACACTAAATATAAGGTTAAAAGAACTGTATACACTGCTACCAGTTACCACATTAACATTTCAGATATATGCATGTGATTTAAGTGGCAATGACCTAAGGTTTGTTGATGCCATAATTTTTAAAGGCAGTCAGGTTTTGTGCTGGCCAGAACAACAATGTGGGCATTATAACAATCTCACTCTGACAGCCATTAAGACATCTCCAGCACTCTGTTGTACTATTACAATATAATTCCCAGTAGACAATAATCCCAGAGCCCTAGATTGTGAATCATAGGCAGTAAATGGCTGACAGGTAAGCTAACAATGGGCTCTGTGGGTAGTCTGACATTGTGCAGGTGTGCATCATCACAGTAAAGTAATTAACAGGTACTTAAAGGAATGTACATTTAAGCTCAAAAAACCTGTTAAGAGACTTCCTAAGTGAACTGCAATTTTTTTTAAACTCCACTTATATTTTATGACCAGGTAAAAAGAGGGCAGAACACAAATCCAATCTAAAAGGAGCTCTGCAATCATTAGCTTTGCTATCAGCGCTAGGCTGTTCTATCAGCAGTGCTGCTTTACAACTCTTTGAGTTGCTCCTGACTAAAGGTTTAATGTAAATAAACAATTCCGTTTGACTGCTGTGAATGGAATCAAAGAAGTAGATATTTCAGAGGATGTGCTTTCTAGAAAAGGTACGCAATAATATTTTTAAAAAGACAAATATTGGGTTGTAAAATAAACAAATGAAAAATCTTGGTACTAAGTACAGCACAAGTAGAACTGGAAAATATATAAATGTAATGCATATATAAGCCAGGATCTTCAGATGGTATAAATCAGCATAATTCCCTTTAAATTAATGGAGCTATACTGTGATTTACACCAGCTGTAAGTCTGGCCCGAATGATATTGTTTTGTATTAATGATTTAGTAGTTGAAGAATTCAGGATTAATAAAATTATCCATGGTTCTGGCTGAAGGATAAAAAGACCACAGGAGCAAACAGGCCATTGGTTTACATAGTACCTGATTCTTTAAGGCCTCTACACACAACTCCCATTGACTTAATGGGAAGTTTTATGGGTCAGAGGATCAGATGCGGTCATCATAGCACTCCAATTGGTATATACGTTTATCACTGCCCACTGGTGGAGGTGTTTAGAATGCCTCAAACACTTAGGGTATGTCTTTATGCAGATGAGTTTACTAGACATAGCAAAATGAAGCGGCGATTTAAATAATGTTTCATTTACATCAAAATGGTCACCATGCTGTGCCGACAATCAGCTGATCGGCACAGCAGGGCAGTCTAGACGTGCCACGGTTGACAAGGGAAGCCTTTGTCGACCGCTCCGGTATGCCTCGTATTGCAGTCTTCTCAAATCTTCCCTTCTCGTGCAATGGAACGGCACCAGCTGTGTTGCCTCTGGAACCAGGATCCCCACCCCTTTGTGATTCGTTGTCTCTCTTAAAATGAAAAAATGCATTGCAATGTGCATTTTATAAATGTTTCTTCATCTGCAAATTGTTCCGGCTTTGAGTTTGGGCACATTAAAAACGATTCTATGGAGATTGTTTCAAATACTAAGGATCATTCTTCCTCTTGTCAAGGGATTTGCTATCCTGATGAAAACTGGCACATTTGTTTGGTCATTTTGTATTTGTACATTTACTTCATTATATGTTATAGCTTGAACATATTTGTTTTAGAAACTATATCTTCTGAAAGGAAACTTTTTTTTTAAAGAAATCTTGCATTGATGCTGGTCCCTGGTAGATTTGCCCTATTTACTGTTCTTTGCATATTGGCCCCACCTTAAATATTATTTAAGAAATTCATACAGTTGCTTAGCATCATAGTATGTGAGCATCTTTCTCTTCAGATTTTGATCTTGTGATGTAAATCAGGAAGAGTTCCACTGAAGTGAGTGGAGTTACACTGTTAAAAAGTGGTATATGTGAATGGAAACCCAGGCCTAATGAACCCTTCTTACAAACCAGAAAGATGATCAGATGAACCCAGTGAAGTGGATTTTTTCTTTTTATTTAAAAGAGAGTAAATTCATTTTTCCTAAATGCCCAGTTGCTTGGATGGTGTAAGGTGGCTTAAAGTGAGTCCCTTTATTTCTTTGTTTTTGTATGTATTGGTCTGCACAAACAGCATGACTATTTGATATCTGAATTTATGGAGTGTTCTGAAATGCTTATCCGTGCTATGCTGTGGGAATTCATATGTAATTTTTCTATCCTTTGTGAATTGTTTCTGTTGTGAGATGAGGTATACTAGCATTTCATGAAAATGTTTCCAAATTGAAAGCATGTGCTAATCATGTAATTAATATTATTTGAAATGTTCCTTGGCAAAAATAACAAATAAATAAATAATAACTAATGAGAATATTAGTTACCACCAGCTTATTTGGACACAGAAAGGGGCAAAAAATGAAATCGGATCAAAATAAATAAATAGTTGCAAAATCCAGGTTATCGCTTTCAGACAAAAATGTTTCTAATGTTAATAAAAGACATGGGCCAAGAGCTTTAGAAGTTGTTAGTCTTGAAAAAACATGATTTATTTGATTTTTTTTCCAACTCAAATGTCATGAACCAGACATACATAATTATATTATTTGTCTTATACAAGTGAACAAGAATAAATTAAAACTGGACATGTTGCAACAGGACTGTTGACATTATATACAAAGTCTGCTTATTGTCATAAGATACTCTTAACCTTTAAGCCAAAATCTTTCAAAACTATTAGCGTTAAATCTAGCAGCTGTTGTCAAAATTTTCCCATTCTCTGCTTTATGCACTGTGCTTTACTTGAAATGTTTGTTATATTTGTGTATATAACTTTCTGCAAGCTGTCCCTTGAAAGCTTGAGGGATTAAATGGGAAGGTTGAGTTAGTTCAAAAGGAACAAAAGTTAACAAATTAAAAAGAAAGCTTTCTTAAATTAATGTGTAAGCCATTGAAATATTTAGCAGTATTTGCGTTGGACAGTTTCCTCTACATAAAATGATATGGATTGTTTAAATAAATGGGGATAAGAGAAATCTATTTCTACCAAAGTTTATTAAAGCATTAGAAACTACAGTCTCAATCCTGCAAACACTTACACATGAGAAGTCCCATTGTGGCAATACTAACCAGGCCCATTGCCTTCGTTTCCAAAAGGCAAGCAGCCAAATTATAGAGCGGATAGACAAGGATTTGTATGTATCTTTTCTTTGATTCAACCTACCCTTGTATACGCAGCTGTCATTTAGTCTTACATGTTCTGTGGCCCAGTTTGCAATGTTTTTTTTTTTTCTTTTATGGAGAGTGAATAGATAGGTGTTGCTACTGTAATATTATTCAGTTATTAGGATGAAGTGACAAATGACAGCTTGAATAATGAGAAGTGAAAGGATGGATTGGCATATCTGAATTAGGACTGTAACCTCTACAGATGGGTTGTGGTCTTTAAAAAGTTGAACTTCAACAGAAGTTTTAACAGACTCTTTGCAAGATCTAACTTTGTATTGATTATCTCAGACAGTCTCACATCCTGGGACAGGAATCAATTGCATGGAATAAAACACTAGCTCTCAACATCAATTCTGAATTAACTTTATACTATATGTTGTTTCTTGCTAAGGCTGGAAATGTTAAAAGGTGCCTAAGAGGACCAGTTACAAAAATCTGATTGAATACCAAAGCATTAACTCTTTTTGATTTTTTTTTTTGAGAATTCCAAGCTAACTAATAACCGAGGGGTAGCCAGGATAGCTTGTATCTGCAAAAACAATGAGTCCCATGGTACCTGAAAAACAGATTTATTTGGCAAAACCCTGGCAAAGTGGCCAGATAAATCTGTTAGTCTTTCAGGTTGTCACAAGACTCCTTGTTCCAGCCTAACTAAATAATTCTTCTAAAATCTGCCTTATCCATCATTGAAATTCAGACCCAAATTCCATATCCAGCCTTTTGGGGCACTTTGAATTTAGATTAAGAGATGAAGTTTGTGGCTCAAGCCAAGCTCTTATATTACCACACATCTAATTTTAAAATAAATTCCCAAATTTGAGTCAATTTCTACAATTTATTTTTTCTCCCAGGGGTAGGATTGCCACAACAGGAAAATGGAATATATGGAAAGCTTTCACTATTCTGTGCAAGCTTTACCTAAATATTATGGCTCGTTTAAATCAGCATGGTCTGTTGTGTGTACAGATTCAGTGGAAGATCACTTTACTACTTTTCCTCTGCATTATCTTTTGACTATTTAGCTAATTACTTCTGATAAGACTGATACTCAGAGCCAAAACAAAAGAATGCTGACCTTGCTCATGACTGGGTTATGATTTCCAGCTCATCTAGAAGTCTCAAGCAGGGGCAAGCAGGATCTTGAGAACCAATCTGGTCATTCTTTAACATATTCAGAAGCCTGTCTGCTTCAGATAATTGTCTCACATAGGCAAAAATATGACTGCTGAAAACCATCACAATAATTCAAAATCTCATACTAGCGCTGAAATTCAATCATGGTTTTATAGGACTATAATTAGTGAAAAAGGTGACGTAAAAATCTCCTCTAGATTACACATGTGTATGTAGTACACGCATGCCAGAAAACTTATTCTACAACCAACTTTCTGGGTAAGGATTATTTTCTTCTTCACAGCTGATTATCCTCACTAGTTAGATTGGAAATTAAATAGTTCAAAACCCCACAAAATATAAAAGATTGGTGTGGTAATGTTTGCAGACTGCTTGAGTACAGGGACGCATTGTTCTGTCCACAATACACACCTAGTGTGATACATGTGCCTCCCTCGAAGACCTAAATAGCCAAGACAGACTTGGCATGTCATGTTAATGCTGTGGGTTTTTTTTAATTGGGTGGAGTTTTGTTAGAAATCGAGAGGTAAAAGAATGAAGAGCATTGAAGGAAAGTGGCAAGACAAGGACAGGACACAGGAAGTGTGAGGGAGAAAAGAAGGTGGGATCATGTAGGTCAGGTGGAGTAAGGCTGAAGTAGAAAAATTGTGAGAGGAGGCAGAATGGGGTTTGAGCAGGTGCACATCAGCATGGGGGAGAGACTGCCTGGAGACCAAAATATAAAAACCACCAACCTGACAGTATTCTGGTTGAAGATGTGCACCTAACATCACCTCAACACTTAGATCATGTGTTGCTCCTCTATGTTCCGTGAATGTTCAGTGTATTTTTCATGCAATCAATAACACAATTAGAACAGCAGATATGCACAAGATGAAATTTATAATATACAGCCTAGACATTGCCACTTTTATGCTCATAAAAGAAAAAGAAAAATGGCTCCTGCCTAACAAATGTTAGTGAGTCAGCCAGTGCTGTAATCCCAGAGAGAGTATTGATGGAAGTCTAGATTGTCTCCCCATGATCCATACATATAAGAATCATTGGCCCATGGATATCCTTTCATCTTCACAGGAGAAATCTAGTGGCTTTGCTTTTACCATAATTATTTCTGAATGTTTTGATGGCCTCCTGTTCAAAGAATGTGATACACACAAAACTACTTCCACTGGCCAATTTAAGAGGGGAGACGCCCAACCAGCAGAATTTTATAACATTTATTTGCACAGATAACTTACAAAGGGTTTACTAGATTAATCCCATGGAAAGATCTGCTCTTCCTTGTCATAACATGGCCTGAAAGCTTAAGTTTCTTTGCAAAGGTCTGAAATGACTCTGCATCCTGACAGTCAGAGATACCATATTTTAATAAGGATTGTTAGTTAAAGGCTTGGTGGCCCATAAGCATTATCATTTTGCATTATTTAAAACTCATATTCACTCATCTGCACACATACTATATCTGATCTTTAGGCAGTCTAGAAGGTGAAATGCAGATTACAAGAAGAGATATAGGAGAATTGTTTACCTGGGTAGAAAAACAAGAAGATACATTACAGAAAACATATGGTTGCTATTTAATTTATGCTTTATCATTTTTCATTCTGACATTAAAGTTGTTCTGAATAGGGCAAGAGCACTGTACATTGTACAATGTAATATAAAATGAGGGTTACTTCTCTGTGCCAGAGGAAACGTGACTCAGAAACAATTTGGGGGCCGTTGCAGGATGATGTGGCACAGAGAACCAGAAGCTATTGAAACTTTAAACATCATTTCTGGACAATATAATACTTGCTGCAAAATGACTTGTAAAAACATGAAAACATTACTTTCCTGACCCCTGAGAATTAGAAATCTTTAAGTATCAGTTCAAACAATACCTCTCAAAGGGCACCACACTTTTTCATTGCCAGCTAGCATTATTTTTAACGGTTTGTTTAACATGTTGCAATAAAGAAAGATTAATGGCCAAGATAGAACTGAAAAGTGCTATGGGCCAAGCTGGATTCTATTACAGTCCTGAAACCAAGTGATGGGACAGAATGGGTGTAAATGAGAGAGGAATTTGGCACTTAATGAGGCTGCCTCCAGAAACAAAAACTAGGTGATGAGGTAGGAAAATAGTCTAAAGGAAATACAAGAAAGCAAAAAGACCAATGTTGTGCAATGGATTAGAAATTAACATATAAAACATTCACAATTACAACGTTTTGCCCTATTTCTGCTGCTGCTTCAACAGTGAGTTTGAAGCACCCTAAGAAAAAATAGCATTGTACTAGTAAGGAGGGAAAATCCATGAAAAAAATCCATCTGGAGCTATCTTTAAATGTACAATTAAACACCAATGAAGTATTGATACACATGGCATCATTTGTCACCAATCTCTCAAGATACATACAAAATTTAAAAATAGAGACAATAAGCAACTTTACAGGTCTGTGAAAAATGTATGAGAGAGTCTTGCCTGTTTTTCAGCATGTTGGCTGTTGGCATTTGTTAATCAGTGAGGGCAGCATACTTAAGCCATTCACTTTGTTTATATAATGCAATAAATGTGCATGATGCTTCACAAAACATAAAAGAAAAGGTTGCAGGATGTTTTCAGCCTGAAGGATTCTCATGCAGTGGTTTTAGATCACACCCTAAGAGTCTGATCCTGTTTCCATGGAAGTCAATGGTAATTTCTTTGCCATTAGCATCCACCACAGCAGGAGTGGCCACTATGAGAGTAGAAGCATAGAAAAGAATCAGGAATTGGCAATATGGAGACATTATAAGCAATATTATTTCTGCAGTGTCAATGACTCCTTGCAGATAAATAAAAATTAATTGCAACGAATGCATTGGCACATTATTGGGCATAATGTCACCTTCCAAGTCAGCATCCAATCAATGGCCAGCTCCATGATTCCCCTCATACAGGAAAAAGAAGTCCAAACTGGAAAAAAATATCAAGGCTCACAATGAAACCCAGAGTTTACTATATTATAATACACATCTCAATCCTGATTATAACAGTGCACCGCAAAATATAACAGTAAAGCAGAGAACATCTTTTGTTTCCCTCAACAGGAACAGACTAAGTTTTATAAATGGAAAAATGACCTTATTTTGGGGAAAAACTGGTTCTGTTATGTTAGGTTTGCATACAGGCAATTGTGGCATTTGCTGTTACTGTATCTAAATTGCTTTTACTTGATTTTTCATAACCACATTGGCAGCATATAAGTACATATTTTCTGGGTTTCAAGATGTCAACAGATTTTTGCTTTCAGAAGTTTGTCTCATTGGGAAGATGATATAACCAGAAGAAAGAGAGATGTGCCTCACCAAATCTGAAGTGATGTTTGACATTTATGGGCTGTTAGTGTGGGCTGTTAGTGTGAGGTCAATCAGAATCCTAGACCCGTCACTACCAATATATTTAACTGTACAGTTATTGATGATAACAATACCAGAGGGTGCAAAATGAATAAATCAACAGACTCTTCTTTCACAAATAAATCTATATTTTCAACCACTACGCTATTCAGTCTTTCAGCTTGATGAAGATATTTTTAAATACTGTACACATTAGACTTGTACACAGTTGCTTTCAACAAAAATAGATCACTGGGTTTATTTTTATTAATGACCTTTATATATTGTAGCTATACTTAAAAAAATCTGAAAAATCTTTGTTGATATTAATGAGCTAGACTAGGCCCCAACAGAAGAAGCAACTATAATATTGACATATTAGAGCTGATGTATTGGTCACACATTCATTTGGTGCTTCTGTATATAACTCTACTATATATTTTAGAGAATTTGTACATCTCTCTCTCTCTCTCTCTCTCTCTCTCTGTGTATCTGTCTGTCTGAGAGTCCATTTGTTCAAGAACAGTAAGAGCTAGGACCACCAGATTTGATATTCAGCTTCCCCTTATCATAAGATAAAGCAAGGTCAGGATTTGGTTGTCTCAGGATAATGGAATGTATGTAGAATGTGACTTTTTCTCATCAGACAGAAAGGGTGGGATGAGAGAGCAGGGACAGTTATACTCACAAATGACCATAGGGGGACAGCAAGCACAGGGGACAGTTAAACCCCTGAAGCTTGCGGGTGGTCCATGTGATCCCCCCACTCCAGGTCATCCCTGGGGAGAAGCTGGCAACCATCCCCATGCCCTGCCTTAATCCCCCACTCCCTCTCCTGAGTCACTCATCCTCTCCTATGAGCCCCACGCACTGCCCAATTTTCTGCCCTGACTCTTACATTCCCACCCCATACCCTCAGCCCCTCCTCAGCCTCAACCCTGATTCCTGCACCCTCCACACTCCCAGCCCCCTGCCCTGACCCCCTCCTTACCCCAAACCTGACTCTTGCACCTTGCCATACCCCCAGACTCCTGCCCTGAACCCCCTGCCCTGACTCCTGCACCCCCTCCACAAGCCCCAGCCCCCTGTCCTGAGCAACTCCAAGTAAGTTTTCTAGTAATGTATAAAGAGTGAAAACATGATTAGCTGATGTTATAATAAACAGTTAATCAGCTATTACAGAAGCTGGCTACAACCTTTTTCTGATGTAATTATAGCCTTTTACAACACATACTTATAAGCCTGTTATATACATTAGGACAGATATTAATAATATATTAACCCTTCATATGCCATTTGTAAATGGAACCTTTGTATAAATGTTGACTGATATGGTGAAATACTGACCATCATATCATACAAATGTGATTATTATACGATACCTTGTGCCTATATAAAACTTTTACTCTTGGGAACTGTCAGTAGAGTCATATAAGTGAAGTTAGGATTTTAGAATTGTTGAGAGAATGTATATTTTATAGATAGGAAAATGCTTGGGTGCTTATGTATTGAAATGCACCAACATCAAGTGTGTTGATCAGTAGCTCACTTTTCTAATTCCATGGTCTTGCTATATGAGAGAAATGCAGACACGATCCTACATCAGCCACCTCTGATGTGCTCTGCAGTCACTTAAATGTTATGGCACTGGCTGAATGATTGTTTGGAGAGGAGGTTAATTGGGTGTTGGGAAGCATAGGAAGTTTGCAAGGCCTCGATAGGTAAGGGTATGTCTACACTACCGCGCTAATTCGAATTAATGCCATCTGTCACTACTGAGAACATCCTCTCTCCATCCTCTTTGGAACCTCCCTTAAGGAAGTTGAAGGCTTCTATCAAATCCCCCCTCACTCTTCTCTTCTGCAGACTAAACAGACCCAACTCCCTCAGCAGCTCCAGCCCCCTAATCATTTTGTTTGCCCTCCGCTGGACCCTCTCCAATGCGTCCACATCCTTTTTGTAGTGGGAGCCCAGAACTGGACACAATACTCTAGATGTGGCCTCACCAGAGCCGTATAAAGGGGAATAATGACATCTCTGGATCTGCTGGAAATGCTCCTCTTAATGCAACCTAATATGCCATTAGCCTTCTTGGCTACAAGGGCACACTGTTGGCTCATATCCAACTTCTCATCCACTGTAACCCCCCCAAGGTCCTTTTCTGCAGAAGTACTACTTAGCTGGTTGGTCCCCAGCCTGAACAATGCTTGGGATTCTTCCGTCCCAAGTGCAGGACTCTGCACTTGTCCTTGTTGAACCTCATCAGATTTCTTGTGGGCCAATCCTCCAATTTGTCTAAGTCACTCTGGACCCTATCTCTGCCCTCAACCATATCTACTTCTCCCCCTAGCTTAGTGTCATAGTGTCATCTGCAAACTTGCTGAGGGTGTAATCCATCCCCTCATCCAGGTCATTAATAAAGATATTGAACAAAACCGGTACTAGAACCGAACCTTGGGGCACTCTGCTAGAAACTGACTGCCATCCTGACATCGAGCCACTGATCACTACCCCCTGGGTCCGGCCTTCTAGCCATCTTTCTATCCATCTTACTGTCCATTTATCCAATCCATATTCCCTTAACTTGCTGGCAAGAATATTGTGGGAGACCGTATCAAAAGCCTTGCTAAAGTCAAGGTATATCACATCTACTGACTTTCCCATGTCCACAGAGTCAGTTACCTCATTGTAGAAGCTAATCAGATTGGTCAGGCACGACTTGCCCTTTGTGAATCCATGCTGACTATTCCTAATCACTTTCCTCTCTTCCAAGTGCCTCAAAATGGATTTCTTAAGGATCCCTTCCATGATTTTTCCAGGAACCGAGTTAAGACCAACCGGCCTATATTTCCCTGGATCGTCCTTCTTCACTCTTTTGAAGATGGGCACTACATTTGCCTTTTTTCACTCATCCGGGATGTCTCCCGATCTCCATGACTTTTCAAAGATAATGGCCAAAGGCTCCTCAACGACATTTGCCAACTCCCTTAGTACCCTCGGATGCATTAAGTCTGGACCCATGGATTTGTGTACGTTTAGCTTTTCTAAGTAGTTCCTAACCTGTTCTTTACCCACCAAGAGCTGTCGATCTTCATCCCTTCTTGTATCACTTAGCGCATTAGTCCAGGAGCCGAACTTGTCCATGAATACAGAGGCAAAGAAAGCATTGAGTACTTCAGCTTTCCCCACATCTTCTGTCACTAGGTTACCTCCTTCATCTAGTAGAGGCCCCACACCCTCTCTGATCGCCTTCTTCTTGTTAACATGCCTGTAGAAACCTTTCTTGTTATCCTTCACATCCTTTGCCAGTTGCAATTCCACTTGCGCTTTCGCCTTCTTGATAACCCCCCGGCATTCTCGAGTTACGCATTTAAACCCCTCTCTGGTCATTTGTCCAAGTTTCCACTTTTTGTAAGCTTCTTTTTTGTGCTTAAGTTCACCAAGGATTTCCCCTGTAAGCCAATCTGGTCTCCTACCATGTTTGCCTCTCTTGCTACTCATCAGGAAGGTATCTTTCTGTGTCTTCAGTAAGGCTTCTTTAAAATACTACCAGCTGTCCTGGACTCCTTTCCCCTTCATGTTAGCATCCCAGGGGATTCTACACATAAGGTCTTGGAGGGAGTCAAAATCTGCTTTTCTGAAGTCCAAGGTGTGTATTTTACTACTCTCTTTTCTTCCTTTGGTCAGGATCCTGAAATTTACCATCTCATGATCACTGTTTCCCAAGTTGTCACCCACCTCTACTTCCCCTATTAGTTTCTCTCTGTTTGTGAGCAGAAGGTCAAACTGCGCACAGCCCCTAGTTGGATCCTTCAGCACTTGTACCAAGAAGTTATTCCCATCATTCTCCAAAAACTTCCTGGATTGCCTGTGTAGCATTGGGGAGAATATGGTAAAGAGAGTAACACGGGCTTCTCTGCTGTTTGCTTCAATGCTAGGTTCTGTGAGCCCTGGAAAAGCAATACAGAAGCTCAATTTCCTTTCTCTGCAACAGGCAGATGTGGGTTTATCTATCCTCCATGATAATCTCATCTTAATCCCATCTGGGACTATCAATCCAGTTTAAAAATGTGTCAAAGAGAGATGGACTGGCATAAGAACTTCCTTTATGAAGATACCTGAACACTCAGAAGTTAAGTCTTAATTTGGGTCAGATTCTGAGCCCCTTGGGGCATGTCTAAACTAGGAAATTATTTCGAAACAACTAAATTCAACCTAACTCCCTATTTTACAAAATCAAAAGGTGTCCCAACCAGTGTTCCCTCTAAGCTGTGTGGCAGCTCAGCTCCACAGGTGATTAATCAGTCCCCCCAATCAGAGGCTCAGCATCCATGCATGGAGCTGATTGACAGGGCAGGGCTGATTAATCACCAGTGAAGCTGTGCTGCCATGCACCTTAGTGGGAACATTGATTCCCACTACGGGGAAGCCTCAAAATTAGTCCAAGGCAGGCTCTGTTCATGTCAGCATGCTACCTTGACTTAGAACCCCAGGAAGCACCATGGAATAATTAGTTCGAATTACTCTGGGGAGTAGTTATTTTGAAATAGCGGCACCAGAGCATCCACACTAATGCTATTTCGAAATAACTATTTTGAAATTAGCGTTATTCCCTGAGGAAAGCAGGAGTATAGATTTTGAAATAAGCAGCCATTGTTTCAAAATAACGGGCTTGGTAGTGTGGACTCCCCACTTTTAAATTCAATCTAAGGGGGGTTATTTCAAAATATTGCCCTAGTGTAGACCAGGGCTCCATTACCTTGGTGCTCAGTTACTCAGATAAGGTTACCAAACTGAGCTAAAATTCAGCATTGGGACAATGGGGCTCAGAATCTGGTTTGGTGTGCTTATCCCTAGTATCAAATACAAGACTTCTGCTTCCCCCCCCCCTTTGTTCAGGGTAGCAATGGTTCCATCACTAAGGCCTTTTCATTTTAGTAGGACTAAACAAGCAGCCATGGGGAGGATTATTTTACTCTGGGGCCAGCAAATGTTATTCTTGCCTTTGTCTAAATGAGCTATTTGTGAACCCTGTGTCCGTAATTCTAGTTGCTTGAGATGTTGATTGAAAAATCATTCAACAAATATATAACAGGGACCTTGATGATAATATGGGCTTCCATATTTCCTGAAAAGCCAAATAATAGGTTCATTCTTGCTCACATTTCCTATCCCTGTACAAATATTTCCACTGAACCTTGGGCCACTATGTTTAAAATCTTCTTTCTGATTATTTGCATCCTTCAGTCCATACTTGAATAAACATGAATGAGTTCAATACATTGCTGGTAGAATTTTGTTGTAATAATTTTTTTGAAATTGTGAATGTCTGGCCATTGTGTTTCCCATTTCATTCATTTTGCCAGTTAAAGGGTCATCTTTAACTTTACTTCTGTATTATCCATTCATTTAGGTTTTTTAGAGAGGTCCATAATTCAGCAGGAGCCCGGTCCATGTTCTGGACAGCAGTAAAAATGTTAAGCTCATCAATAGTATTGTAATGAAAAGCAACAGGTCATCCTGATATAAAATAGCATTCCTACAATGATACCATGAACTCCAAAGAAACACAGAAATCCCCCTAGCCCAGCCAACCTCCACCCCAACCCCTAGGAGGAAAGATGATTGTTATATCTTTGGTGCATCATATCTTTGTATTCCTAATCTCAGCTGTAGCCCCTAGGCATGACAGGTAAATATTAAGTAATGTATATGGTTGTTGGGACATTCATTTAAAGGTTTATAAAGTAGAGATTGTACCTTTAGTCTGGCACCCTTGGGACCTGACTGGTGCCAAACCAGAGAATCTGCCATGGGAGGTCAATATTGTCTAGCAGCATTACCAACATTTCCACAACTTACTGGGCTCTGGACATTTAAGGGTAACTTAGAGTTAAACAACAGCACAGAACACTGACAGCTGGGACAGGTAGCTATAAACAAACTTTATAGGACTGCAGGAAACTTGCCCACACCCATGAATGGACATCCAGCTAACTAAAATCATGCTGGACAATGGATATTGCGAGACCAGACAGTGCCAGATTAGAGAGACTCAACTTGTGCTTTAAGCCTCTTAGATGAAAGTGACCATCTATGAGGTTAAACTATTTTATCGTTTGCAATTTTTATTATTATTTATTTTATTAGTCTGAATCGAACTGGTATTTGTCACTGTAGTGGGTTCCTATTTGGAAATCATGGGAGGGTGGGTGGGCAAAGCCCGCCCACCTTCTAAAAGCCCCTCCCCAGCCTTACGGGAGGGACACTGGACCCATGTCCAATTAATTGCTTGGGACAAATAATGACAAAAGGGTCAGGGGGTGCGGGCTAAAGGTTCAAAATAAGGGAGCCGGATGGGGACACCGAGCAGAGAACCCTGGACAGTGCCCACTGCTCCTCAAAGCTATCGAAGGATCCAGTGGTCACCGCCCAGAGGAACTCTGCCCGGATTCGTGAAGCCAGGGAGGAACGGAAATAGGCCCCACAGTCGCAGAGAACCCCCTCGTCCAACATCCTGCTCCTGGTATTATAGATGGTGGTCTTTGCTAGGGCCAGGAGCAGGTTGACGAGGAGGTCTCGCGACTTTGTGGGGCCATGGATAGGGTGTGCGTATATGAAAAGGTGAGGGGAGAAGTGCAGCCAGAACCTCAGTAAGAGGTTCTGGAGGAGCCGGAATAGGGGCTGCAACCTGGCGCATTCCAGATACGCGTGCGCCAGGTTTTCCCTCATGCCGCAAAAGGGGCAGGCTTCTGGGATAGGGGTGAACCACGCCAAGTACACACTGTAGTGGGTTGGAGTGGCCACCCACTGACCCCAAGGGGGAAATGCCCTTCCCTGAGCCACGGTGGGCTCACCTGGGAGGAAGCCAGGGGGCGGGGTCAGGGATATAAAAGGACTGCCTGCAAGGCCAGTGGCGGCCCTGCCAGGAAGGGAGCCAGAAGCCTTCTCTCCTCAGCCAGCAAGGGAGCCAGAGGCCTTCACGTCCCAGAAGGCTTCCCGATCCCGCCTGCTGAGGAGCCAGAGCTGAAGGGGGAACCGGAGTCAGAGGAAGCGGACAACTGGACTGGGCCTCTGTGCCCTCTGCTGTTGTGGCCGGAGATTCCCAACCTTTGCAGCCTGGAGGACCTGCCACAGAGTCAGGAACAAAGTACAGAGGGGAGAACTGGAGCCTGCCCAGGGATAACCAACCTTGGTCTGGCTGAGGGTCATTGGGCTGCAGTGTGGACCTGCACTGACCCCATCATAACAGGTCAGTGAGTTTTGGACGGGATCCCTGCCGACCTAGCAGCTGACTACCGGGCTCTGGGCTTGGGCACGGTGGTGTAGGGAGGGCCTGCGTTCCCCCTGCCACCCCTTGATTGGATGGCAGTCTCCCCTCCTGCAGTTTGTAGCCACAGCCAAAGTGCCTGAATCCCTCCTGAACAAGGAGACAGACTTCTTACCAGGGCTTACTGGTTGTGAACCAGTCAGCTTGCTTGGTGTGAAGCCCTTGCCCTGCCCTAGGGCTGGGCCTCTAGCTGTTTAATTTCTGACTGTTTAACTGTGCTAGCCTCCCTTGTGTTTGGGGCTGGCTCCCTACCTGTTTAATGACTTCAGCCCCTGCCCTGCACCGAGAGCTGAGTTCTTGTTTAACTGGGCTTTTACTTGCCTGCCCTGCATTAAGGCTGGCGTACTGACTGTTTAATTACTGCAGCCCTTGCCCTGTGTTTAGTGGTTGCAGCCTGTAGTGGGTTGGAGTGGTCACCCACTTTACCTCGAGGGGGACACCCCTCATTTCCTGGAGTGCACCCCAATGGGCTACAGTCACTTAGTTCTTCTTCAGTAAAAAGACTGGGTGTGATTTTCATAAGTACCTAAGTGGGGTTCTAAATACATACATTTCTTTTCTGAATGAGAAACAGGTGTTCAGAAACCTATATACCAATAGACATCTAGTGGGATTTTAAAAATGGCTAGGTGCCTAGCTTCTGCTGAAATTGCTTAATCTGATTTTGAAAATCTCATTATTAGGAATTTTTGAAAATTATGTCCAGCATCTTGCATGTTTGATTTCTGCATTTTATTAAATACCAAGAGAAGGAGATGACAACCAGAAGTAGAGTAGAGAATACTAATAAGATAATAAATTGAACTGAATTTTCAGAAACTTGTTCCTCAACAAACCTAGTTTTCACTATTTTATAACTCTGTTTTCTCAAATGAGCAGTATGAACTAAATTTTTTCAGGAATGCCAATGAAAGCTGCAATTGGTTTAAATATGCTATTAAACATTTGCATGTTTTTGGATTTGAATCCATTCACATAATAGAATAATGGATTGTAAGTAGTTCATCAGTAAATAATCCACAATTATGGAGTTTGCAGACTGATTGAAAATAAATAGCAGTATTTTGTATAATTAAGTCATAATTAAACGGCTTTCTATATACAAATGATAAAGTGTCCCTCTGGGCCATGGCCATGAGCTGAGGATTTTATTTAGTTCAATAGCAAAAGTCTCTCAGTGCCAAGTTTACACAAAAGAAAAATTAGTGAATTGCTAGGAATAGAGTTGACTGATTTCTCCATACAATGTAATAATTAGAGCCAGCATTGCCTCTGTATACATTTTGGATACTGACTGTTTTTGCAACTACTTTATATTAACCCCATTGGTATTCAGCAATAGTATTTACTGACCACAAAGCCATATATTTTACATTGTATACAGACTTGATCAAATTGCTGTTTAACTTTTCTGAACACTGTTGTTAGTATGATTCAATGTTCATTTCAAGCAAAGACGGGAAAGCTGGCTTTGCCAAATTTAGAATCAGCTTCAAAAGCATAGGTTCTAGATTCAGAACAGAGTCGAATCTGAGGCTTGAGTTCAGTTGTGCTCTGGCGATATGTGAGTTCCTGTGCTTGTGCGTGTGTAATATCACTGAACCACACACAGAGCCATTGGCAGTGGGGATCAAACATGGGACCTGATTATATGAACCTTTACTTCCTGAACTAAAAGACATAAATCTCTTTAAGATACAGCTATAGCAAACTCATTAACCTGTAAGTGGCCTAGCCACCACTAGAGAGGGACAGATTGGCTCTCTGAGCAGGTATGTTCTCTCTATCTCTCTCTTTTTCTCTCCACTCATACTTTGGAAGTCTAGAAGCAGGACAAGCTAATTTTCTAACAACAATGTGTATTATTTGTACAATGTAGCCTTCTATTTAGAAAATTAAAGCATCAATGGAAACTTGTCCTTTGAAATGGAGTTAAGAGCTAGAGAAACAATTTGCAAAAATTTGTAATATTTAATGAAACCCAAAATGAAAAAAAAAATTAAAATGCAAAACATGATTATCTCTAATTTTAAAAAGGATGCATGAATACCCATTCTAATACCATTTAATCAAGGATCTCTCTCTCTATCTCTCAATCTATCTCCCCTAAGTAGAAATAGTAGCATTATATCTATTTTACATGGGCTAAACATGCAGCTTACCTCTGACTGTTTATTAATCAATATAAAATACTAAATTCACTACTGGCATAACTGGGTGCTACTCCATTGCTAATGTCAGTGATGAAGTTTGCTTATTGTCTGTATAATATCCTCTACCACAGACACTTCATGTGATATTCCACTAACATCTCTTTCAGAGTTTGGTCCTGCTTTTTAATAGGAAAAAATGTGAGATTGGCCCAATTCTGCTAAAAATCCTGTAGGCATCACTCAATGACATGACTGTTTGCGTGACCAGACTCTGAGTAAGTTATGCACTTTGATGGTTTTGTTCAGATTGAGAATTACAAAATCTCAGGAGGTTTTGGGAGTTAAAAGCTTTCTTGGGTGGTCACTTCAAGCAGGAAAAGTACAGCAAGGGTGCTATCAGGAGACTGAATCAAAGCTGCAGATCAGGGAGTGGAGACAGGGTTCTTTTTTAGATATATTCTTCATACAGTATTATTTGACTATCAGGTTGCTCATTAACAAGAGCTGACAAAGCATTCTTAACTTGTGCAAACTAAAACACAACTCAGGGCTCCTATTTAATGAGAAACATAGGCGAGCTCTGTTTGCACAGATTTACCCCTGCATAACCATAGCACTGTTTTCCCATCTCTGAAATGGAGAGATGTCCTTTGTAAACCACTTTGAGGGCTGTTGTTGAGAAAGCTAAGTGTCATTATTATTTATTATCTTTTAGTTATTTATTGGAAAACTATATTGTGAGTATGAGCTCATTCTTCTCTGATGGGGAGGTTGGCTTTATTTTGGTGCTTGGAATATCTGTACTGCCTGGCTACATCTTCACTGCGAGTTTTTTCAGCAGAAATATGCTAATAAGGGACTCATTAGCATGAGTCACAATTTTATTAGCATATTTTCTGTTTATTTTTGTGCAAGAGGTTTTTGAGCAAAAAGAAGCCGTGTGGACTTTTTTGTGTGCAGAAACCCTGTTTCGCGCAAAAAACCCACATCCACAGTGCTTCTTTTTCTGCAAAAGCCCCTTGCGCAAAAAGAAATGGCAGAATATATGCTAATGAGATTGTGACTCATGCTAATGAGTCCCTCATTAGCATATTTTCTGCTAAAAAAACTCGGAGTGAAGATGAAGCCCCTTGTGCTACAACTCTGTAGTTGCCTACACTAGCTAATCAACTCTCAGAACAATGCATTTCTGAAGGGCCTCTTGCTGTTCAACTGCTTTCTCACCTTTGGATGACGGAAAACTATTTTTGGAGGATGACAACTGGGGCTATGTCTACACTGCAGGCTTCTTGTGCAAGAACCTTTTTGCAGAAGAGATCTTTCCCAAAAAGTTCGTTCACAAGAGTGTCCATGCTAGAAAAGCGCATCGCAAAAGCAATGCACTTTTGCGCAAGAGAGCACCCACACTGCAAGGATGCTCTTGCACGAGAAAGCTCTGATTGGCCATTGCTTTTTACAATGGGCTGTTTTTGTACAAGAGTTCTTGCGCAAAAAGGCTTATTCCTCATAGAAAAAGGAATAAAAGATGTATGATGTACTGTAAATTTTCTTGTGCGAAAACATGCTTGTATTGTGGACACTCCATGAGTTCTTGCGCAAAAACTTTGCAGTGTAGACATAGCTAAGGAGTTGCACAACAATGGATGCCCTCGACTCCAATGTATAATAGCACCTTCCTCAGGGCATTCTGCACCTTGTAGGATTGATCTTTCACTCTGCAAAATCTCCCACTGAAATTATTAATTTCAATGTTATGAGAACAGGACTGGAGGGGTTTCATGGTCTTTAGGTTATTTACAAAGATTTTAATCTGTCTAGGGCCACTTATAAATAATAGAGCCCTATGTTGAGTGCAGAGACTGGAAACAAAGACTAAAGGACCAGTGACTGTATTGTCACTCATCCCGAGGGCTCCTTTTTTATCATGTAGCCCAAATTAGTCTATTTGGGGAGAACAGTACTACTAAGTGTGAGGCTAGCTGAACTGGGATCAAAATTATATCAATTTTTTTTGTATTTACACTCTATAGATGAAAACATTATTAGGTTGGTGATCTGTGACTTGAACTGGAGACTGTTTCTAGAAGTAATTCAGATTACACCATTATTTTCTGTTAACAAAAGGAACTTAAAAAAAATCTGAACTGTAATCTAACTTAACATTGGAGAACAAAACCTTTTCAAAAACAGTATCAATAGACTATAGTGTCTATTTATACAAGAAGCAAAACACAGGACATTCTAGTATTTGAGGGACAGGAATAAAAAGACCACAGCAGCCAACAATTAAGTCAAGATCTCCAGCCTTCATTCCCTCTGATTATCACTATTTACTTCTAAAGATGCTGTGCAATATTTTTTTCTCATTTTGCAGTCAAGTCCTGTGATATATCTAAAAGAATCTTTCTCTCTCCTGTATTTCTTTCACAAAATCAAAGCCCTGTTCCTAATTTTGGGAGCAGGAATTGGTTGTTGCAGCTTAATTCTAAGAGTAAGCCAAAAAACTTCTGATAAATGAGAAATAGTCCCATTATGTTATTATTCTGTTACCTAAGAAACTATCTTCAAAACAGAAGCCCTCATAAATACTCTGGAGATGCATCAGACACTTTCCGCTGCTGTATAACATTGTGTATATGGTTTGGCAGGAGTTCATCAATGTAGAAGATAAACTAGCACATAGTGCCAGGATTCTATTACTCTTGACCCTAACCTTTGGCTGCATGCTGTTTCCAGTTGTACTCCATCTTAAAAAAAAAAAAAAAGAAGAAGATAGCACCCATTTTTTACCCTTTCCTTTTTAACTTCTGGTTTTAAAATCCCCATAATCTGCCCCTTGTCTGAAATATATTTGAAAAACCAAGTTTTTAGATCTCTTCTCTCTCTGTCTTCTCCCCCTCTCTCTACATTCAGTTTTTTGTTCTGTAAAGCCAGCAGGGATACATATGCAAAGAGAGGCTTTTCCATTCAGAATTCTTTTTGGCTCCAAGCACTAACCAGATCAATAACATAAAATAATATAGAGTAACCCAAACACAAAAAAAGTGGTTTGTTTGTGTATGTTATACTGAGCCCAAGGTATTCATTTATTGTTACCAACTGAAATTGTTAGTGGTAAAGGCATGGGAAAAGAGATGTTGAATTTACGCAGAAAGACATAGAATTATGTAGAGTATAGAGCAAAATTTAAACGTATTTGGTTTCTTTATGGAGCCATGACTTAAACCGTTCAAAAGAATACAAGTGATGATTTGTAAAGCACTTTGTGCCATGGTATAAATACTTGATAGATTACACAGAGTTGGGGAACCTTTTTTGGGTCAGGGGCCACTAACCCCCAGAAAAATCACCCAGGGGCTGCACACAAATGTGAAGCAAAAAAACCCTCAAACAAACGAAAAACCAAACCCTCACTGACTTGGCCCCCAATTGAGGAGAAAGACACTCTCCCCATTCCCCTCACACACCAGTGCCTAGGGGGCACCAGGCTAGTAGATTTTGTGTGCTCCAGTCCCACGGAGCAGGGAGGTTGAAGCGCCAGCACAGGCTTCCCAGTGCTGGGAGAGGGAAGAGCCCTGAACCTCAGGGGCCAGATCCAGGCAAGCTGAGGGCCACATCCAGGCCCATGGCCTTAGGTTCCCCACCCCTGGATTAGAAGGACAGGAAGGCAGAGTGAACCTAGAGTGTGGTCTTTGGGAATTCTTTGGTTCTTCCTTTGCATTCCCGATTCAGGCAAAACACCGGGAGATGTGAAGGGGAATTTGGCCTGAGTTAAGGAGGGAAGGGTTACACCTTTAGTTTCCCAGCATGGATCAAACTGTCATTGGAAGAAAATGTTTGTAAATATATATATATATATATATATATATATATATATAAATAATATTTCCACTTAAAACACAAGAGGATTGTCTTTGGCAGCTTAAGGTGGAGAGTGTTGTAATTATTTAAGTCTGGGCGAATTCAATGGCTTTTGGTTCTTAGAATAATAACATGGTAATCTTGTCACACTCATCTTGTTATGCAGCTATAAAATAAACAGTAAAGGTATTTTTCTAAGCAAAGGTGTGAGAGCATCCATTACACTTCACAGAAATGCTATATGTGTAAGTACAGAAAAGTTTGGAAACATAATACATCATAATCAGATAAGAATCTCTAATGCATTACAGTTAAAGACAACAAGTATATGTTGCAATACAATTTGCCCAAATGTTTAGCTTAGTTTAGAAGCAGAAAATGTTAACACTGTAATTGCAAACTGTTGATACTGGTTTGTATTTGGGGGGCCAGAACTGAAACTGATATAAACAAACTGTTCCAATAATTAATTTCTTTTTCATCCTGCTTTCTGCTTTCTGATTGCAATGTGTGGTATGTTTTATGGAAAAAAGAACAACACAGGAGAAAATTGCTTTGTGACATTCAGGGCATGGACAGGGATTCAAGAGATTTAGGTTCAATTCCTGGATCTTCCACAAACTCACTGGACTCTGTGACTTTAGACAAATTATTTAATCTCTGTCATGATTTAGACCGCCAATTTTTCAGGACAGATATTTTTCTCTTGCTATGTGTTTGTCAGTGCATAATATAATGGAGCCCAGGAATGGGCTGAGAGCTCTTGATTCTACAGTAATTCAAATAATAAAAATCATTACTGAAGGCAAGAAACTAATGTCCCACAACCTATCTCGGTCCTGGGAACATGTCCATCACTGGGTTATCAGAGTGCCTTAATTAGTAATGGTTCTCATTAACTTTATTTAAAACGTATTTGAATGTTTAGGATCAAATCCAGAAATCCTTGTGCAGGCAAAGCTCCCATAGAAAACAGTGTTTTTTCCACACTATGGGTGACAGGATTTGGCTTTCAATATATTTAAATGGATTGTGTTTTGCTGGGGATTGAATGATTCAGTGGGTTGATAATGGGAATGCATCCATCTGGAGATGGAGATCCAGTAGTAGGCACTAGTCTAGCTCTTAGGACCACTGTCTTCAAGTCCCTATTCCACACTGACGTTCTGGGAGACTTTTTGGCTAGCCTCTTTTGATCTCAGCTCCCTACCTGTAAAGTGAAGTTAATAATTCCCTAGCTAATAAGAATGTGGTGAAGATAAATACATTAAAGTTGATGTGGTACTCAGAAACTACAATCCTGGGGCCATGTGTAGATCAATAGTGCACCCATACAGTACCTTTTAGCAGGTCAGTGTATGTACAGAGTTGGTAGTATCAGTGATTGAAGACTGCAGCACAGGAAAAGCACCACTGATTATGAGAATGATTATGATTTATTTCTATTATGATAGTACCTGGTATTTTTCATAAAGCTGGTTGAAAACAGGAAAGTGTTTTGCTATCTCTGCATGCAACCTTGTTGACAGACTCAGCAGAGAGGATAAAGAAAATGAGCCCTTTCTCTGTTCTTGGTGTTCACTTCAAAACAATTGCCTGAAGAGGGTAGGTGGAGAATCTTGATTTGTCACTTTCCAATGCAATAGGTTAGAAAAGGAAGTTTCCATTCCATGGGCAATTCCAACGTTGTGATAATGGTTTTCATCCCAAATCAGAACAAAAATTGTCAAAACAGAATAGCTATTGCGGGAGGAGGTATGCCAAATAATTTCAGTTTGGAAACTGAAATAAAAAATCTGATATTTGCTATTAAAACTTGTCAACATTTCAGAACTATTTTTTATTTAAAATAGAGTCAATTTGAAATAAGAGTTTCATTTAGAGACTTTCACTTAAATGGATATTCTAATTTAATGGTTACATTATTGTTGTTGCTGTTTAGGTCCCAGGATATTAGAGACACATGGTGGATGATGTATTATCTTTTACTAGACATAGTTCGTATCAGAGGTCAGCTTTTGAACAATGCAGCGCAAGATCTAAAAAAGAGAAGAATAGAAACTGCTCCAATAAAAGATACTACATCACTCATCTTACCTCTCTCATTTAATGCTATTTTAAGTCAAAATTTATATTCAGAATTGAAAAATTGTCAAAAAATGTCAATTTCACCAACACTGTATTTTCTAAATGGGACTATATTTTTAATTGAAAGGTATTGACCCATCTATTGTCCAGGCTACAACTATCACTGATTTTCTTCATGGATTTCTAACTATTTGCATTCACTTCATTTTTTACATCTCCAAATATGCATTTACCATTGTAAATCAATCTTAAAAGCTGGAGAGTCAGGTATGGAAGAACTGTTAGTGGCAGACATCTTGGATTCCTTTACTGCTGGGAATTGGTTCCTCTTTGTCATATTTGATTTAGCAAAACATTTCAGTTCTAGTAGCATATCTATACATAGTACATACATGGTAAATTCACATGCATAACTCTAGTATTACCCAACTGTGGTTAGAAAAGCAAATAAAATATTAGGTTGCATAAGAAATGGGCAGATTAATAATGCAAATGCTATTATAATATCATTATATAAAGCAATGTTGTGGTTTCCTATGAACTATTACGTCCACTGCTGGTCACTTGGAAGAAAAAAAAAGGATGTTTCAGATAAGGATAATGAGAATGATTTAGGGTATAGGAAAACACTCATATGGAAACACTGACAAGGGTTGGATTGCTTCACTCAGAAAGAAGACAAATCAAAGGGAATATGATAAAACTACATAGAATAGTGAATGGTCTGGAGAAAGTACATCAAGAAATTTAGTACTCCCTGTCTCATAAGAAAGGAGACATTCAATTAAATTAAGAGGAAGGGAATTCAAAACTGATAAAGGAAATACTTTTTTACCAACATGTAATTAGACTATAGAACACATTACCACAGGATGTTGTTGACTTTAGCATGATTCAAAGGAGGACTGGATAATTAAATGAATAAAAAGAATATTTATAGTTAGTAGTAACAAAAATATTGGAAGGTTCATAAAACGTGATGCCTCAGGATTTATGTTAATCTCTAAAGTTTAAAAAATTGGATGGGATTGCCTTGTGGGCAGATTATTCCATTATTGTATTTTTCTACTGAAGAGAAACTTGAACTTTCATTGATGCTTACCCTCGGACCTGCTTTTAGCGAGGAATGGTCTCAATGAACTCTTGAAGTCTCTTCTAACCAATAATTCTGTGGTTTTATGATTCTAGGAAGGATGAGATAATGGATTAGATGGCTCTACAGTCTGATCCAATATGACAATTCTTATGTTCCTAATTTTCAAGTTTTAGGGACATTGATATCAGGTGGATTCAGCATCTAGAAGTGGTATTGGGCTCCTTGTCAAGATGTAGGAACCATGTTGATAGCTGATACCATGGAGACCAATGAAATATTTAACAACTTAATCAAAGGAGCTAAATGATATGTATCTGGGTGAATAAGCAACTTCATACCATGTTGCACAGAAACCGCTTGTCATCTCTGTTGCCTCAGATATAAGCTAGAGATATCTCATAGTTCAAACAGGAATTGATTCAAAGAAGTTCTATGTTGACCTTCTGAGGTCTTTTCCAACTCTATGGTTCTATGATTCTATGTTGTGTGTTAAACCGGATTCAGATTAGATGATCACAGTAGTACTTTGTGTCTTTATAATCTATGAATCTTTCTTTGCTGTATGTCATGATGATCTTCTTTGGACTGTAGATTCCCCAAAGCAAGGAAGGATCTTGCCTTTCTCTCTCTGTAAAGTGCCATGCACACACATTGCTCCATTTATAAGTGTTAAAAATAAATGAAAATGGGAGCTTGTTGGAAAAATAAATTGTTGGGATGTAATGGAAGTGTTAACAGCTTGGAATGGTTTGGGTCATTAGCGTTGGGAATAGGACTGGGCTGCAGGGCAATCAGGCAGCCGGGAAATGGAATTGTATGTGAACTGAGGATAGTCAGATGGTGGAGTTGTGAGCAAGTTTGGGAGCTGGCCGGCAGTCCTGAGTTTCTTCTGTATTATTACAGTTCTGTTAGCCCAGGAGACTTGTTACTTAGCTGCCAAATTCGATGGGTTAAGAGCTTCAAAGGCAACCACAAAAGAAATGAATCCACGATGATAGCTGCAAGCTGTTTTTGCACGATTTCCTACAAGCTGTGGGCCTGCCACACTTTAGGAATGACAACACTGTACATAATCACAATTGTGTGCATGAAGGTCAGAACGCTGGGTGAATCATACACACAGACATACAGTCTGACAAGCACACAGCTTAGTTATCCAAATTCCACGGGTGTTATTTGTCCAGGAGGAAAGCTAAACTTTGGAAACATTTATTTTAAACACGAAAAAAATACTTGCGCAAATAACTATTTTGGGGAGGGAGAAGGATGACAACTCGTATCTGGCTATCATTTCATTTTAAACGTTACATCACATTGTACAAACAAGTACAGCAGCATGTCCGCTCTTTCAAATACCTGCAGACATCACTGGTTAAACACTGCTCCATTTTTTATGTTCAAGCCTTGAAAGATTGCAGCCATGTTTCTCCTATACTCTGATTTTTCAAAGTACTCTAAAATCCAGGCACATAAATAGATTGCTTTGAAAACAGCTACAACATCATAGGGGCTGATGTAACATTTGGAGTGAAAATTTAGTGTCATTTGTTGAATGGGTTCCCAAAATACAGATCCCCTAAATGAGCTATGTTCTTCTGATGTCATGATTTACAGCTAATCTAGCCATACTTGTGACCTCTGCAATAGCATTTATTTGTTTGTCTGATTGAAATTTTGAATTTTAAAATGATAAAAATTGTTATTGAAATTTCAAGAACAAAAACAGAAATCCATGCCTTCTTCCATCCATTTCAGCCTGGCCTATTTATTAATTCTGCATTGAATGAGGCCCTTCTTGCTACTGTCATAGTAATACAGGGGCTAGGACAGAGACCACTAGAGAGAGAACAGAAGTACTTGAGACAACGTGAGTTTATCCAGCAGAGGGCAGTGTTACTTACTGACACTTCTGAAAATTATAAACTGTAGAAAGATGTATTAAGGATATTAAATACCAGTTAATTTACTAAGTAAGTTCATAGGCACTTGCGCATTTACTAAGTAAGTTCATAGGCACTTGCGCATTCCTCCTTTGAAATGTACAAGAGCTCTTACAGGGGGAAGCACCCGTGTGGAGCCCGGAATCGGTGGGACTTCCCGCTGGCCTCTGGCTGCACGTGGCGTGTCAGCTTTGAAATGTACAGGACTCTCCAGTGTGGGCTCTTGTGCATTTCAAAGCGGCAGCACTGTATGGAGCCTGGGGTCAATGGGGGACTTTGAGGCTCCATGTGGCACTGCCATTTTGAAATGCCACACACAGAACACAGGGCCAGCTAGAGAGTCTATTTGATGTTACTACTTTTACTGCTTGCAAAGTGTGTTATATTTGGTTTTTGACTGGTCTGTGCATTTAATAATTTTCATTTCTTTCTTACTCTTAAATTTAATTCTTTGAGTAGTGAGTTCTAAAATACCTAACCTGTCATGGCTGGAGTAATTATCCCTGTCGTAATTGCCACTCCTGGATGTAGCTGGCATATCCCTGCAGCCCCTGAGAAAGGCAGAGCAGGAGGTCTCCACATGCTGTCTTTGCCTGCAGCCACCACTTCTATAGCTCCCATTGATCAATAATGTTGAACCGTGGCCAGTAGAAGCTGTGGGCTCAGTGCCTGTAGATGAGAAGCAGCACATGGCGATTCTTTCAGTGGTGGTGCAAGGCCAGTGCCGGAGTAAGCCTGCCTTAACCTCACTGCTCCACCACCCAGAAGCTATCTCAGTTAAACGGTGCCCAACCAGGGCTTGCTTCCTGAACCCCTGTCCTGGCCATGAACCTCCTCCTATACCCAACCTCCTACCCTATATGTGAGTCCCCTACACCTAAACTCCCAGAGCTTGCACCTTGAAACCCCTCCTGGACCCCATAACTCACCATGTTTTAAGCCCGGAGCCCCTCCCACATTCCAAACTCTTTGGCCCGTGACCAGAGCCTGCACCCCAACCTCCTACCCCAGCCTGGTGAAAGTGAGTGAGGATGGGCAAGGAAGGGGGATGTGGTGAGCAGGGTGAGGCCTCAGAAGGGGTAGGGCAGAGTCTCAAAAAAAGAGTGGGAAGGAAGTTGGGCAAGGGTATTTGGGTATATCTTATATTGCTCTTAAATTGAAAAAGAGACCTTATGTTTAAAAAGGTTGGAGACCACTGAGCTATGGCCTTAGGGTATGAAACAGAGCTAACTTTCACTGAGTTCTGCTTCTGGCTTGAAAAAGGCTTGTAATGAGATATTGAGCCAGTCATTGTCCTTCTCTATACTTCATTTCCTCCTCTGTAACAAGTGTCATGGGGTTTCCCGCAGTGATCTTTTTGAACCTTAAAGATTCCCAGAGGGAAACTGCTATGGAAGAAACTTACTGATGCTATTTCCTGCATTAGGCCTTTCAGCCACAAAAGCCAAGTCTTAATTTTTATTAAATAAATTACGAATTGGAGTAGCTTTATTTAATTTATTTATTTATTTATTTATTAACAAAAGTGGTTAGAAGCAAAGCCAAAGTTTGGCTTCTTTGTAGTTTGCTGTTTTCCTCATCATCTCTGTTAGTCACGTTTGCAGATGTTTGCAGAGCTTCATAGCCTATGACAAGATACGCAGGCCTTTCTGCTGCGATGAAACACAAGATGAAATGCAATAATCTCCCATTAGCTTTCAATGAGAGTCTTATCCTTCCAAATAAGATAATATTTTGTCAAAAGCTGATGCCTCTTTACAGCAAACGGCAACACGCGAGCATGTAGGAAATGTGGAGGGAGGCTGGAAGTTGTCCATTAGAGGTCCAAATATATGTCTGGAGGGGCACCAGAAAGATAAGCATGGGTCTGTGAAAAAGAAGTTGCCCAAGCACCTGCAATTTTCCCTTTCTCATGGAAAGCTTATCTGCTCTGCAGCACATTCCTGAGGGCACTAACCTTCAGCTAACTTGAGAGATGAGCTTCAAAAAACTTTTGCAGGACACAAGGGCAAAGGAGTTTAAATAATAAATAAGCAGCACTTTCGGAGGCACCTGCTACTGAGGTAAACACTCCAAAATATTTTCTCTCCAGAAGATGATCCAAAGGAGAAACACTTAGGAAACTGTGACTCATCAAGAGAAACTATAATTATAAGTATTCCTAGAACATTATAAACTTTTCTCTTTCGTATACAGAAAGTCTGAAGTACTGCCAAGCATTCACCTTTCCAAAGATGATAGCTAGGATACAAACAGGTGGACAGATGAGGGGATGCTGAGAGATCAGGAAAAGGAGTAAGGATGTGGTAGGGACAAGGGCAGGAGAAGAATGCAAATAGAATGGAGCACAAGGTTATTTATAGCTAGGCCAGAGAGAAAGAGGAGTACCGAGCTTGAGAGGTTGATATTACTGAAGCGTAGGTGATGTTACAAGAAAAGAAATTAAGGCAAGGAGGCTAAAGGGAACCTGTCATTATTATATTTTAAAGGGATTGTCAGCCAGGGCATCAAGACAATAATTATAAATATTTATTATTTATATTATGGTAGTACTTAAGAGACCCATCCAAGATCCAGTCTGGCACCCCTAAGAGACAGTCCCTACCATCAAAAGCTTACAATTTAAATAAACAAGACAGAAAAAGAATGGAAGACAGTAATCTTAGAAGGGAAATTGAGGCAAAGAAAAGTTAAGATTTTTTCCCAAGCATATATATAGTAGCCCGATGTCTGTGACTCTGTAATGCTGTAGCTTGCTCCACTTGCTCCCCCACGGCAGCTCAGCTGAGCTGCGCAAAACTCAGCCAAGCACCACGGCAGTAGGAGAAGGGGGCGGGGCAGTGACGTACATGGCCCCACCCCCTGGTCGTGTACATCACTAGGGTGGGGTAAAAAAAACCCGGACATCCTTGATTGGGGGCAGGAGGGGGGAGAGACTGGTTGGGAGAGGAGCAGGCTGGGGAGAGAGGGAGGTCAGAGGCAGTGTAGCTGGCCTGGGAAGAATAGGGAAGGGTCGGCCAGTGGGAAGCAAAGCTGGTCGGGTGTGGGGGTCAGAGGCCCCGGGGATGGCCAGCAGGAAGCTGGGTGTGAGTCAGGGGCAGCGAGACTGGCCATGGGAAATCGGGAGGAGGAACTAGCTGGTGGGGGGCGGGAAGCGGGAATCGGCGGGCAGCCAGACTTGCCCGAGCACGTGCATCCCCAACAGAGAAAGAGGAGAGTGGAGAGAGAGTGAGAGGTAGGAGAGGGAGAAGAGAGAGAGAGAGACGGAGCGGAGAGAGAGTGAGAGGCAGGAGGAGGAGGAGAAGAGAAAGGGAGAGTGAGAGGCAAGAGGGGGAGAAGAGAAAGAAAGAGACGGAGAGGCAGAAGGTGGAGGAGAGCTGAGAGAGAGAGGCAGAGGCAGTAGGAGGCGGAAGGAAAGAGAGAGATGGAACAAGAGACCAGAGGCTCAGGAGATAAGACCAATGTGGAGGAGAAACCTGAAAATCCCGTCTTATGACTGGCTAATTGGCTAGTTATATAAGAAGGTTCCAGCAACAATGAAAATCAAACCTTTATCACCTAGATCACAGTCCAGTTCTATAACCATAAAACCACCTTTTCTTTTTACCTGAAGAAAAATGAGATACCATCAATCATTACAGGCCTTAAAAAGAGGGTGCTCCTGCCAAATATTTCAGGATTTTGGAAACAAGAGCCTATCACATTGCAATCGGCTGTGGATGTGACTCAAGAATCTGTGCTACCGATATTTGAGCAATTGTGCCGTACAAAAAGCAAGGAGGAGAGGCCAAGGGAAAGAGTGCAACTGGCCTTGCACTATGTTATTGTTCCAATGGAAACACAGGACACCAGGCTGAGAGGGGAACTGACAGTGAGGAAGCAAGGCATAGGGACAGTGACAATTTGACATTGCTGCTCCAGAGGAGGCTAAGCCAGCAGCATCAGATACAAAGAAAAGCAGGAAACAAAAGTGTGAAGGGAGAAAGTGTTTAGAAAGGTAGGTGAACAACTGTTTTATTGTGTTGGTTCAGTGGTTAAAATGTAAATAATAATAATAATAATTAATAAATATAGTTTCGGATTTACCCTAAATGAATGATGTCTTTAATTTGAGAGCACACAAAAAAAATAAAAAAATCATTTCAAGTCAAATGAAATGTCTTGTTCCACCCAAAAGTGGTAAAGTAGATAAGGTTGAATGATTTTTTAAATAAAATTCAAGGAAATTCCAAAACAAAGCTTCTTTTGAAAATGAAAAGTCAAAATGGTTAATTTCAAAAAATGCAAAAATTAACCAGCTCAGTATTTCCCTATTTATTTAATTAATTAATTACGTATTTTGATTTTTTTTTTTTTAGAAAACATTTACTGAGATCAACCTGAACAGTTTTGGCCATCCAAATCTGCATCTTTCAGTGAAAAGCTATTACATGAAATACATCACCCAGACTGCTTGAGCAGCGGAGAAGCCATGACAAGTACTTTTTGATCAAGGTCAGTCAATCCAATGAAAGGCCCTAATACCTTCTATGCTTTATTTTTAACCCTTTTGTCCCAATGTACCAATAGCTCAGAGAGCAAAAGTCTTTCCCTTATTCTTACTCTTAGGGTGTGTCTAGACTACATGCCTCCTTCGACGGAGGCATGTAGATTAGCCAGATCGGAAGAGGGAAATGAAGCCGCGATTAAAATAATCGCGGCTTCATTTAAATTTAAATGGCTGCCCCGATCTGCCGATCAGCTGTTTGTCGGCAGATCGGGGCAGTCTGGACGCGATGCGCCGACAAAGAAGCCTTTCTTCATCGGCACAGGTAAGCCTCGTGAAACCAGGCTTACCTGTGTCGATGAAGAAAGGCTTCTTTGTCGGCGCATCGCGTCCAGACTCCCCCGATCTGCCGACAAACAGCTGATCGGCAGATCGGGGCAGCCATTTAAATTTAAATGAAGCCGCGATTATTTTAATCGCGGCTTCATTTCCCTCTTCCGATCTGGCTAATCTACATGCCTCCGTCGAAGGAGGCATGTAGTCTAGACACACCCTTACTTTCAGCTCTTCTTTCTGTGTAATGCTGCTGGCTTAGCCTCTTGTACAGCAAGTTTGAAACAGCACTGCTGCTGTACCTCTCCCTTTCCTGCATGTCACCTATTCTCACAACCTAGGGTCATTGCATAGTCTCTACTGGCCCAATAGGGAAGATGGAGAAAGGGGGTCTCCATACAGTTTGGCTATTGGAGGTGGGGAATAAATAAAACAGCTGGAGTTTGTCCCATGTGACAGTTCTATGTGTTGCTGAGGATATGAGGACAGTCAGACTCTTTCTACTTGCCTCTTCCCTTCCCCCGCACAGGGCAAGGCTGCCTCTCTTGTTACCATTCGGAGGGCAAAAGGGGGGTTGCGTTTACAACTGCCTTTGACAAAATACATCTTTGCAGCAATCTGCTGTCCTTTGTGTGTGGCCATGCATCTATTCACGGACAGCCCAAGAAGAGAGGACTTTACAGTTTATGGGTTTACTTCAGAGAAATAACAGTAAGTGTAAGGGCTGTCATTTATGCTATGTTTGTAGGGGACCTAGCACAAGAGGGCCCAGCTTGGTTCTGGCCTTCAAGTATAGCTGCTAGAGACAAACTAAGCAGTAACCATTGTAATAATTAATAAATTAGTTCAGCGTGTTTTGTTCTCTTCTCTTTACTATTATTTCCTAATGCTTCTGAATTTAGCCCAACGTGGAGGAGCAGAAAAATGACTCACTTCCTTGAGCACATAGAACATAAGAAATCTTTCCTTCAACAGCATATGCACTGTAGTTTATATAACAGTTAGTGATAAGAAGATGCTCTGTTCACTCAGTAGAAACAAACAGCAGCACATAGAACTGTCACATCAGATAAATGCCAGCTGTTCTACATATTCTTCAGCTCCTATAGTCAAACACCATGCAGAATCCTTTTCTCTGTCCCCCTATTACTTAAAGAAGGAACAAAAATTAATCATTTTTGTTTACTGCATGCGTGTAAAATCTGTTTAGAATAACACAACTACTGCTATATATTAAACATTGATGCATGAGTTAGGTTGCTGAAAAGTACTCTTCTTTATAATGTACTCATGCCAGATTTTCTAGTGAAAAAGAATATGCTATAGGAACATGTGATACGTACAAATGTTTGTTTTCAAATTGAGCCATTTTTAAAGATATTGTGTAAAATGCTAGTTGCACAGGGGTCAATGGGAGTTTTGCCACATTTCAGCCATTGGAACCAATTCTGCTCACCTTGTGTACATGAGTTTTCCTATTGAAATAAGTGGGACTAGCTGCTTGAGCAAGGTTAAAAAGATATGAGACAGGATCAAAAATAGGGGTAGGTGAACCCATTTTATGTACTTTAAACCCCACTTGAGCATTATTAAACTTATTCTGTTTGTATAGTAATAGATATGTAGCCATGTAGTCTGGTCTAGCTGAAACAAAAAACAGGACTATGTAGTCCTGTTTTTTATTCTGTTTGTGCGACACTTAGGAAAGGAAACAAAGAAGAAGACAAATAATCCAGTGAAAAAACAAGGTGAAATAATTGGAATGGAAAGTAAGCCAATGAGAAACCAAGTGTAATAAGCCTGAAAAAAATGAGCAGAGAAAGGCAAGAAACTCTGATGAAAAATTAGAAAAATAATATGTATACATGTATGTACCAATTTAGTATATCATGGGATTTTTCTATTCCTATATACGACACCTTCTTTTAGCCAGAATCTCATATGATTATGTAGAGACACAGACTCTGAACTAAATTTGATGTGTAAACTTTGGATTTTGTAAGCATGTGCAGTATTCCCAAAGTGTCAAAATTGTCATACAGGTTTGGTCCCAGAGAGACAAAGATGACCATTGAAAATTCTAGGGGCTAGGTTTTGGGTTCAAATATATGGCTGTGCCTCATTTTAAATATGTTTTAAATAAGTTTCTGGGGAAAGGGAATATTAATGAGACCCTTGAAAGAAACACACAGTACTTTAAAATATGATGCTAACAGGAGCAGTATGATTTGAAAGCTGCTTCTAATTGGACAAGAATCCAGGTATATACAATGGATAACAAAGGCTTTAGATATGTACTACATAATTCAATTTAAACATAGAACATATTTTAAAAATTAAATCTTAAATTTCCAGCAACATATTTTCTAAAATAAATAAAGCCATGGTATGAATATATAAGTACAGCCTGAAATCATGGAAATAACGTTGACATCAATGAAAGCTCAAGTTCACGTTCTTTCCAGTGTATATCTGGAAAATATCAACTTTTACTGCAACTTATCTTTAAAGGCTGGTGTATAAGAATTAATGCAAATAATAAGAATGAAAGTGAGATTAAGACCCAGCGATTTCTTTGTTCAAAGAGAAGGTTCAGACTTTGCAGACCAATGTACTATTATCGTCCGTGAGCCTGGAAGCAAATGCTGATATAAACACAGAATTCAAACCACAGAACATGACTTGTTTAAAAAAGTTAAATTCTGTGAAGTAAGGCAGGAAAGGAGATTTATCCTTCTAAGAATTTTTTGGCATGAGTCTGGAACTAGGCATGCTCAGTTCATGTCATATGCTTCATCTATCACTGCTTTCTGAAGTAAATCAATTTTTGCTCAAACTAAGGCAAGGCAGCTCAGTCACCATCTGAAATGTGTAGAAATCCCACTGTTTGACATGGCATTAAACAGAAGAAGGCAAATTACAATATGTTGCCTTAAGGATTATTGTTGCACATTTTGTGCCTGCTGGCAGTGGCAGTGTTTGTTCCTCTGAGTAAAATTAGCTGGGCGTGAGCCATTTTGCAAACATAGTAAAAATAAATTGCTTTACTTGATAAGTGAATGTTCAAGTTGTCACTCTCAGCTAACTGCAAATTGTTTAGTATCTTCAGGGTAACTTGGCAGTCTCCAATAGGAACTGTACAGAGGGTCAGTTTTCTCTCTTTGAAGCCAAGTTTAGGTTTATAGCTAGAGACACAGAGCGAACATTCTCTTCATATTAGGGTGAAGGAGCATGTGAGAAGCAGTCCAATTCCTACAAAGAATAGAAAGACTATTTCAAGTTAAAAAGCAGGGGCAATATTATTTCCTCTATGTGAAATTGAACTTAAAGGGAGAAGAACTGCTCACCCGGGCCGCAGTGGCTACACTGCTGTTTATCGCCAGCTGGCTTGGTGTGCCGCCCCCTGCTGTCTCAATTGAAGTGCAGACAGAACTAAGATGTGCCATGCCCTAAGTTGCCCCCAGTCCCACTCCAGTGACACTTGTTCAGCTTAACCCCAGACCCTCTGTGGTCTAACACCCTTCCAGTGCATCTGAGGGACACAAATCCTCCTGATTTGGGGCACAAACCAAGCTAAGTGCTGGGGTCAGGAGAAAACAGACCCAGGGGCAGTTTCCCCCCTCATAGCTGGCTGCAGGATTTCTTACCCCGTGCTCTGTAGCAGGATTTCTTACCCCGTGCTCTGTCAGAGCAGAGGACATTGTTCTACATGGAGCTCAGCTCTGGCCCAGTCTGGACATTCTGGTTTCAATCCCATCTAAAATTCAGGTTTGATCCTGCAGGTGTTCAGCGTTCTCACTTGTAACTCTCAGTATGGGGAGTAGTAACTGTAATTGGCACCATGCCTGGAGGCATGCACAGACAGGATCTAGGAGGAGCAATGTCTGTACAGGCAAGAAGCCTATGCCTCACTTCTGGGGCTTTGCTGAAAGGTGCATATTGATTATTGAACTGTCATACTGCAGCAGTTCCCAAAGGGCCCAAGCAGGACTCGGTCCCGGTCCCAAGGGGCTTCTTGGGTTTCCATCACTGCAATGCAGCACCCCCTCTCAGATGAAACCAAGCAGCTTTTGGACAAGATACAGCAACGCTGTGGTAGTTTTTGATCCAAGAAGGGGAGAAAACCTCACACAGTTTTCTGCAGCCTTAGGCATTCATTGTAACTTAGTTCAATACTGGGCTTGTTAAATTTATAGAGGGGCTGGTTTGATGAGTCTGCCTGCAATGGCCTATGGCTGATCAGCATCCACAAGTGGCAAAAATCCCCAGTGACTGGTGATGGGGTTCTTTGTGGGAAGGCCCTGAGCTACTACAAAGAATTCTTTCCTAGGTGTTTTGTCTAGTCGGTTTTGCTGAAATATGCATGGTCTACCTGAGCTCATGTCTCAGAATGGGAAGGAATTTTCCCTTGGGTCAGGTTTGAAGAGCCTTTGGGGTTGGAATGCAGGGGAAGGTTGCCTTCTGCTGCAGTATGGGGCAGAGTCAAGTAGTGTAAATGGCAGATTCTCCATAACTTGACATCTTTGAATCCGGATTTGAGGACTTCAGTAACTCAGCCTGGGACGATAAGTTTGTGACAGGAGTGAATGGGTGAGGTTCTGTGGCCGGTCAGACTAGATGATCTTGATGGACCCTTCAGCCCTTGAAGTTTGAGTCTTTCAGATTGCTCTTGGATTCCTAACCCCAGCTATGAACCATGCTTTTGACTCCTGGTCTCTACCTGTGACTATTAGACATGACTGCCCAAGCTATGAGTCTATCAGGACTTTGTTTGAGGAGGTGGCACTGTTATGCCAACAGAAAAATCTCTTCTGTATGTGTGGACTACAGCTATGTCAACATAGGCTCTGGAGTGTAAGCATGCCCTCAACTTTCATTGAAAAAGTGTTTCAAGTCCTCAAGTTTCCAGAGAAAAGGCTGAAAACATGACCTGAGTATGTCCTCAAGGCTCAGAAAGCAAAGACAGGGGAAAAGTCACTACAAAGCCTAGACAGAATATCATTGTGCCCCAGTCTTAAGCACTGGCCTGGGGTTCTTGTCATTTCCCAAAAGCTGAGCAGGGCTGGTGGTGGAGGACAGAAAACCAAGGGGCTGATGGTTCTAATGGCATAGCCCTCTCTGAGCTAGTGCATTCAGGCAATGCAGCAGCAGGATTCCAGGGGTGGGGAGGCTATCGGAGGTGAGGGGTTATAAAATCCTGACCATCTATGGCTATGGAGAAAGTGAAAAGAGAGGAGCAAGAGCAACCAGAGGAGCCAGGAACCAGCGTGTGGCTGAGTTTCCTCCCCAGGCAGAGGCTGGCTGAGTTTTCTGTAATCCAAAACTCTGTAAATAGAAGGTGGTGGGAAACTGACAATACAAGGCACAGGTGACTACACCAGAAAGGATCTCTGTCTGATTTGTTGTCAAAGAAGGTGTCTCAGGGCGAGGGGCCTGAGCGAGGATCTTCTCAAACTACTAAGGAAGTGGGAAAGTCTTCTATCATCCTGAATATATAGATGCAGAAGCTGAGGTTGTGCTCAGGATTCTCTTCTTTGTACAGCTTCTTCTGGAGGCAGCTAAGAAGCTTTGGCATCAGAGAACTAGCAAATTGTGTCAGTTGGTGGTTGGTGGTGATCCTATAGGAAGTTTATGCCAGTTGAAGATAGCCAGAGTGAATTATGTTCCTGCCATTTGCCCTCCCCCTGCCTTCAAGGGTGCCATTTCAGGTTTTGTTGGGGAGGATGATCTGTGCATGCCCTGATGGTGGGAAGGAATAGAGTGAGAGCATAGTGAACAGATTGAGGACAGCGGATTCAGCAGTGTTATTGAACATGCTCAGTACAAGCCGAGCAGTAAATTGCGGGGGACTGATTCCATTCACCCTCTACCCACATACATATCACTTCTTTTTTAGTGCTACTAAAGGCACTGGAAAACTCCAGTTTTTTTGGCTGATAACTTAGCAATTAGTTGACAGGAGGACTGCATCTAATTCCTATATAAAAGAAAGAAAAATTAAATAAATATTAATATTCTGGCATCTCGTGTCAAGTCACTTAAGGGATACTGGTTAGCCTTAAAACTTTAATATAGGTTCTTATTTTCTTACTAACTAGAGAAAAAGTCAGAGAGAGAGAGAGAGAGAGAGAGAGAGATTGTCAGGACTCTTGGGCTCTATCTCAGCTCAGGAAATGGAGTGGGATCTCATGGGTTACAGCAGGAGGAAGATACATTTGGGCTCTATATAAGATCAGAATGGCCATACTGGGTCAGATCAATGGTCCATCTAGCCCAGTATCCTGTCTTCCAACAGTGGCCAATGCCAGGTGCTTCAGAAGGCATGAACAGAAAAGGCATTCATCAGATAACCCATCTCCTGTAACCCAGGCAAACAGAAGCTAGGGACACCTTCCCTGCTCATTCGGGCTAGTAGCCATTGATAGACCTATCCTTCTTGAACTTATTTTGTTCTTATTGGAACCCTGTTATGGTTTGGACCTTTCCACCATCTCCTGGCAAAGAGTTCTACAGGCTGACTGTGAAGAAATAATTTGTTTTAAATCTGCTGCCTATACATTTAATTGGATGAGCTTCTAGTGTATTAAACTTTTCCTTATCCTATTTTTCCACACTAGTCATGATTTTCTAGACATCTAACATATTCCCCTACCCTTTAGTCATTTCTTTTCCATGCTGAAAAGTCCCAGTCCTGTTAATCTCGCCTCATATGGAAGCTGTTCCTTATCCCTAATTATTTCTGTTGCTCTTTCTGTACCTTTTCCAAATCCAATATATCTTTTTTTAGATGGGGTGACCAAATCTACATATAGTATTCAAGATGTAGGCATGCCATGACTTTATGTAGAACCAATATGAAATCTTCTGTCTTATTATCTATTCATTTCCTAATGATTCCTAATATTTTGTTAGTGTTTTTAGTTTTAGACTGCCACTGCACATTGAGCAGATGTTTTCAGAGAACTATCCACAATGATTCCAACACCTCTTTCTTGAGTGGCAACAGCTAATTTAATGTTGATCCCATTATTTGTATATGTCTAGTTTGGATTATATCTTTCCATGTGCATTACTTCGCATTTATGAACACTGAATTCCATTTGCCCTTGTGTTGCCCTCTTACCCAGTTTTGTGAGATCCCTTTGTAACTCTGTGCAGTCAGCTTTGGACTAACAATTGTGAGTAATTTTGTAGTCTCTTCAAATTTTTCCACCTCCCTATTTACCCCTTTTTCAAGAACATTTATAAGTTTAACAGTTCTGGTACAAATTCACATCCCAACAGCACAACACTGGCTGTTACTCTTCTGTCCCTCCCCCACTCCCACCCCCTAACTTTTAAATACCTGGTAATGTTTTCCTGATGCTCTATCCTTCGGTTACCTGAATGACCAGTCTTTCGTTATTCTTAATCACCTGGCTCCCTCTTTTTATAACAAACTCCCTGCCCCAAAGATAAAGTTGCAAGCAGCTCAAACTCTGTTGCATTTAAGAACTGCTTCCGGAGTCAAGGCATGCAGGCTTTAAGCAAACTTCAGGTATGAAATCCAGGGGTTCAAACTTTAAGGGGGGGCTAGTGCACCTCCTCATGCCTCCTAATTGACACCCTTACCTGCCTTCTCAACACTAGCATGGTACCTTTGCCATCCCCAATATATGCATTCACCTGAGGCTGTAAGGAAGGACTTCACCATGACACAGGTATCCCTGAAAAGAACTTGTGTGGAGTTTGTGTCATTTGAATGGGGGCAAGAATGGCCCACAGTCATACTACAGCATGTTCTTGGATTCTAGTCCCTTGCACACTCCCTTAGAACAGAACTGCTGCTGAAACCAGATGCATTCACACTTTATGTTGAGAGAGGGTTTTTTTAACGATTGAGCTTCTAGCTGTACGAAAAAAATGTTGAAAACCTTGCAGTGGTTTCAATTATTGCTCATATTTTTTAACACAATTCAAATATCAAGCCTTTTCCCCTGCACTAGTAAAATCAGTTGTAATGGTATATTGCGAAGATCCATGGTACCAGAACTGCAATGTTTAATGTTACGTGGCAGACTAAGATGCTGATATTGTATCACATATTGTGTTTCCTTGGGAGGTTCTACTTGTGCCTCTATTCTATAGGAATGACAGTTCACACATAATTTAGCAGCAGCTCTTGGTCTGTTTTTTCTTAGATTTACCAATTCAATCATCAGATACCTTCAAATTGTGGAGTGTGCTGAGGCTTCTGTGAAGATTGGAAGACCTATAATTAAAATTTTATAGTTGAACAGCCATGCAAAGTGAAAATATTGTCTCTGTTGACTGCCTTGCTAACCAGGTTGTGGGAGCTTTCAGAACTGGAAAAAGTTTTAACTAACCTTTTAAATTCTATCTTTTCCCCTTTTGTGAAGGCTTTGTAGCATATCTAATGCACTGAGGCTATTCCTGAAAGTCACATCCTAAATTCCAGAAGTCATACTGTAAACAATAATACATACGACAGCATGGCATGATGCTATCTGGAGAAGCAGGAAATACGAAGAGGATTTCAGAGACATAGTGGAGGATGGGGAAGGGGTTTTTAAAAAAGTGAAAGCTAGGTTAAATCTAGTTTATGGACTGAATGCTCCACATACTGCTATTTATTTTATTAATTGTCTGACCTTAGTGCTCAGAGGCTCTAGTCAGGATTGAACCCACATTATGCTAAGCACTGTGAATACATAACATTAACAGTCACAGCCCCACAGATTACCTAATCTAGGGTCCTGATCCTGAATCTATGAAGGCAGATTCTTTTGATTTCTATAGTTCTCCATATGGATCAGTGCTTAAATAATGAGGACAATGAGTAGTCCTGTGACACCTTAGAGACTAATAAATATATATAGACTACTCATTGTTTTTAAAGTTACAGACTAACATGACTACCCCTCTGAGATTAAATAGGGAGGAGTTGCACATAGCTCGTAGTGAAGTAAATATTGGGAAGTCACCACACCACTGCGTGTGTTGGCTAAGTGTACACTTTGGAGACTTGATAGCTCTTTTATAAAAGGACCAAGAGATCCAATGAGTGCAGAAGCTGGTTAGTGAGCTTGGTTTTTAAAGTTTGTTTTAACTTTGCCATTCACCTTCAAAGGTCTTTTGTGGGCCACAAGCTCACTCAAGTTGGGTCAATCCTGCCAGGTTCAGAAGAGAGAAGGTTTTGGATTCGAAAGCTAGCTGAAAGGATTGGTCCCCCAAAATCATATTTTAATCAATGGGAAATTATCTTTCTCTTTGAAAACCAGAGTTCCAAAAACCAGTAACATTCCTTTTCTATTTTCTTTGAGATTATGAATAGGGACAGTAAAATCCCAATATCAGGAGCAAAGGCTTTTAGTTTTAGAGAGAGGCAATTTGCAATAACCTAAGAAACTCCAAGAGACAATAGTATTTCTTTCATTGCCTGCACTCAGTGGGAAAATGATCCTCAAGGGGTACTAAGGAGGCTGAGCTTTGCTTTGGAAAGGTAGATGGGCAAATGTCCATTCAAGGCTACATAATGCTAAAACTCTTTCATTGCATACTGCCAGGCCAGTAATGAATTCTACCATGCAAACTATCCTGCATAACAAGACAAATGTCAGTAAGAGCAATTAGTTCCCCCAATCTTGTGCCTCGTGTAATCATTTACACCCATGCAAATGAGTAAAATAATACTGTTCCGACGTGGTGGCATTTTACATTTCCTTTGGAGAGACAGAAATGATTGCACATCATGTAAGGCAGAGGGGAACCAGTCCCATATATGTGATGATCTTTTCCCCTCTCACACAAGATAAGACATTTATAATGGAGTGAGAAGCAAACAAAATTCCTTTTTCCCTGCCTCTAAACATACAGTAACATCCTAGCCAAGGAATGTGAACCCCACACCCTTTATTCTACAGGCCTGATCCTAGAGGATCAGTCCCTGACACTGTTTTATAAAATCATTTACTAAGTCTCATTATAATATGCTATTTATCGTTGACTGCAGTTTCAAGACCTTTCTGTGGTAATCCCCGTTCCACAGAAAAATGGTTGTACACAAGACAAATTACTTTGTCCCAGTTACATTCATACTCTTTCTGTATGTTCAATGTAGTGCTTTCACAACGGTTCAGTCTTTCTATTGCCTGCCTATGTGTGTGAGCAGGAGGACCAACAACTCCCGCTTGCCCCTAGGCAAGGTGTGTATCGGGCAGCTTCATGCCTAGGATTGACAGATGGTTTAACAAAAAATACCGAACAGCCTCTCATAAGCAGAGGCTAGAGCCACCATTCCTATCCATTCAGGCTAATAGGCTTTGATGGACCTAACCTTCATCCTAATATAAATTGCATTATCACAGGTCAGCATATCATAGTTGTAATTAACTTTTAAGTGGTTGCATTTACATGTGGTGATCAGTCACATCTCAAATGCTGATATCAAATTCTTATTTTTAACATGAAAACTGTATACATAGTAACAAACATATATGCAGACGTTCAACTTTATTATCTCGGACATCACTCATAAGTACTATTGGTTCTATACATACTGATTGTCATGTTAATTTTCCAGTCTTCTTTCCCTTTGTTCAGTCTATGGGCTTTTTGCTTTGTCACAGCTACTTTTTAGCTGCTACTGCTGCTGTAGCTCTTTCCTCTTTCCGTGATCTCAGCTCTCTTCTGATATTTCTTTCTCCTCTTCTGCTTCTCTGCCTCATCTCATCTTGACCCGCTCAAGCCTGGCAGCTCTCTGCCTTATATGCTAGTTTTGGCATATACTGATTAGTTATTTCCTCAATCCTTGTTATTAGCATATGCATCCACCAATCACTTTAGAGCTTCCATGATTGGTCTGTTGTATGAACTAAGCACAGCTGCTGAGCTAATCTGTCAATCAAACCCAGACCTGACTGACAACCTGCACCATGCTTGACTGACCTGTCCTTCACATTTTGGAATGACCTTTAACTGCCTGTTTCTTTAGGCACAATGATTCTAAAACCACTAGCTGTAACCACTTTAAACCATCTTTACTAATTATTACATTGGATATTAAATTGCTCATTTACATGCATCTTAACATTAGGATTCACTGTCACCACACCTTTTTTACTAATTTAAAGAAGTTTAATACCAATTTTTCCCTTGCTTTAGCCGGGTGGGGTGGGGAGCAACATTCTGAATGTTGTATTCCTGACACAGCATAGAGCAACAGAAAAAAAAATCTTTGTACCAGAAGTTGGTCCAATAAAATGTATTACCCTACCCTGTCGAGCTATTGTCCTGGGATCAACACAGCTACAACAACACTACATAGTTTTAATGTTGGATGGCTTAAATAGTGGGGGACCCATTTCCCCCACAGGACTGTCCTGTTCTTTTTGCCATACTGCACACTTCAAGAGGGAGCTTCAGCACATTACAAGAGAAAGAGCTGCTGCTAGCCTGCTCTCTTGCTGGGGTACTTGGCTTTGAAATTCTCTTAACAATCTCCTTGGTCTGTAGAGGCAGAATTTATTAACCTGGACATTCATAAAGAGTATCTTTTAGCAGAGATACTTTGTGACCTTGTGGGTTCATAGGAGGAGGATTTGAAGCCCTAGAACAGGAACAGCAAACAGGAGAGTTTTGTAAGGAAGTTCTCCAGGTGAGGGAGGAGAGACTATGTAACCCTTGGGGTGAGTTTGTCAATTTGTTTGTTTGTTGTGAGCTTTCTTGGTCGTTATGCTCTTGCTTGATGATAGCATGGTCTGTTGCAAGGGCTGTGTGCTGAGCCAAGCAGCCTGCTAGGCAAGGGCTAGCCTGAGAGCTTACTCACCAGGTTCTAGACTGCTGCCCTTCGACCACTAAATCCATTGCGCATCCCTAGAGAAGGGGTAAAGCTAACTCAGGAAGCACAAGGATTGAAAATGACAGCTCCTAAGCAATCAGACAGCCTATTGAACAGAAGCAGCAAACCGGGAGTTTTGGGAGGGAGTTAAGAGAGGCAGAATGATAGGCAGATACACCTACCAAAAATGCTTTACACTTAGGCCAATAACTCCTACACAAAACAAATAAAAACAAAACTAAAAACCCTGCAAGAGTAAAACCAATGGTGGCAGAAGTCCAACAGCAGAGTGGGGGCTATCCAGTTTGTTGTATGGAATGCCTTGTGAGCAGATGGTTACATGTGTGCACAGTACAAGCAGCTCATGCCCATCAGAGACACAATATAGTCTATTGAGGCCAGAGTGGCTGAACTGGAGGAACTAAGGGAGGCACAAAGGTACATAGGTGAGACTTTTGAGGAGACAGTAAAGTGGTACCAGCCTCAGGGTATGTCTACACTACCCCGCTAGTTCGAACTAGCGGGGTAATGTATGCATACCGCACTTGCTAATGAAGCCCGGGATTTGAATTTCCCGGGCTTCATTAGCATAAGCGGGGAGCCGCCATTTTTAAATCCCCGCTGCTTCGAACCCCGTGTAGCGCGGCTACACGGGGCTCGAACTAGGTAGTTCGGACTAGGGTCCTATTCCGAACTACCGGTACTCCTCGTGAAACGAGGTGTACCGGTAGTTCGGAATAGGCACCCTAGTCCGAACTACCTAGTTCAAGCCCCGTGTAGCCGCGCTACACGGGGTTCGAAGCAGCGGGGATTTAAAAATGGCGGCTCCCCGCTTATGCTAATGAAGCCCGGGAAATTCAAATCCCGGGCTTCATTAGCAAGTGCGGTATGCATACATTACCCCGCTAGTTCGAACTAGCGGGGTAGTGTAGACATACCCTCCGTCTGACAGCCTCTGTCCTGTTAGGGAGGATGAAAATCTTGGGGGAGGAGAACATCAAGCTGGAGGGCAGGGCAACCATCTTGTGGTTAGGAATCTTCTTCCAGATAATGTCCTGTTACTCTTTCTCACTGATAATACTTCTCCTGAGGAGGGAACCTACCCCAGTTATTAGGAAGAGCCAGGTAATATTGATGGGGAATGTGGTTGTTAAAAAAATCTGCAGTTGGATTTCCAGTGACCAAAATAACCTCATGATAAGTTGCCTGCCAGGTGTGAAAGCTACAGATCTCATGAGACATCTAGACAGACTTATGTGCACTGTACAGGAGGAGGAGCTAGTGGATGTGGTACATGAATTTACCAATAACACAGGAAAAGATAAAAGAAAGTCTTGGGGCCAAATTTAGGCTTCTAAATAAGATAAGTCTGGAACTTCCCAGGTAAGCATTCTCTAAACACTTCCAATTCCTTGCACAGGGTTAGGAAGACAAAATGAGATGGACAGTGTAGGGAGGAGGGTTTCAAGTTTTATTAGGACTGTGGACCCTTTTGGGAAAGAAGTCTGTACCGGGAAGATGAGGTCCAACTAAACCAAAACAGAAATGAACTGCTGCCGTGTAAAATTTAAAAAAAAGTTATAGGGGATTTATTTAAAAAAAAATCAAGGGTTGGGAACAAGCCAATGTGAAGGTTCACAGAATCATAGAAGATTGGGGTTGGAAGAGACCTCAGGAGGTCATCTAGTCCAACCCCTAGTCAAAGCAGGGCCAACCCCAAAAGACAGGCAGAGACATCCCTGAGAGATGAATTTATTAAAGAGGGAACCCTATATCTTAGTAAAGAGGATAGGAAAGAAGCTAGTAAAGTACAAGTAGGAAATACAAGTTAGACTTTCAGAAACTGTGACTCTTTCACCCAGTAACATCTGTGGTCCAGCAGGACCTTGGGTGCTCCTGGACCAGAGAGTCCTGTCTGGGAGCCTCAATTGCAAGAGGGCTGATGGTTTCGTACCCCGGTGGGACTGGGGTTGGGACTGGTGCCAGGGCCTCGGTAGTGAAGCAGGGGCCACGGCAGTCCCTGTAGTAGGGCTGGGGATGTGGCAGTTGCAGTAGCCGAATTGGGGCCAGAGACATGGCAGCTGCAGTAGCCCCAATAGTGGGGCAGGGGCAGGAGCTGGAGATGCAGCAACCACGGCAGCCCCTATAGCGTGTCCGGGGCCAGGGACACAGCAACCCCAATAGTAGGGCCAGGTCTGGAGACATGGCAGCCGTGGCAGCCCTGGTAGCGGGGCTGAAGCTGGGGCAGGCCGAGCTGCTGGGGCCACAGCAGCATGGCAGCTCAGCAGGGAGTGCAGCTGGGGCCAGCAGTGGGGAGGGAAGGTAATCTGGGGAGTCAGTAGCAGGGGACCTCCTCTGGCCCAGCAAATTCCCTTCTTCGGGACCAGTCAGATTCCGAGGGTGCCAAACCAGAGAGGTCCAACCTGTAGCATGAAACAGTCAAACATAAAAGAGTTCTATTTAAATATAATGGACGAAGGTAAGCAAGTGCATTTTGACAAAATATAGAGAGGCTAAGTGCTAAGATGAAAGAATTAGAGTGCTCGGCATTAAATGAAGATATAACTATAACAGGCATTACAGAAACTAGGTGGAATGAGGATAATCAATGGGATGTGGTAATACCAAGATACAAAATATATAGGAATGACAGAATAGATTGTACTAGTGGGGAAGTGATGATATATGTGAAAGAAACCATAGAGCCGGATAAAGTAAAAATCTTAAATGAACCATCTATGGATGGAAATTCTGTGCTTGAACAGTAAGAGTGTAGTAGTAGGAAGCTACTATCAACTACCTGACCAGATTGTGATGGTGGCTATTAAATGCTCAGGGAGATTAGAGAGGCTACAGACACAGAAAACCCAGTAATAAATGAGGATTTCAGCTATACATTTTGACTGGGTTTGTCACCTCAGGATGGGATGCAGAAATAAAATTTCTAGACATTATTAACAAATGCTTCTTGGAGCAGATAATTCCAGAATGCACAAAAGGTAGAGGCAATTCTTGATTTAGTCCTAAATAGAGCACAGGATCCAAGAGGTGCATATGGCTGAACTGTTTAGTAATAGAGATCACAATGTAAATAAACATAATATTCTGGAATGGGAGAAAATACCAGAGGAGCTACCACAGTAGCATTTAACTTCAAAAAGTAGAACTACACAAAAAGGAGGAAGCTAATTAAATGGAAATTAAAAGGCAGTCAACGGTGAAATTTCCAATGACATCAGTGGAACCAGAGTTATGCCAATACCTAGTGTTTTTGAAAGTCCCATCTCAAGAGCACTACCAAACTGTGAGAACATAAGAAAATAAGAATGGTCACATTGAGTCAGACTACTGATCCATCTAGTCCTGCGGTTCCCAACCTTTTCCAGATGGGGACCCATTTTGACAATTCAGGAAGACTTGGTGACCCAAGGCAATTCAAAAATGGGGAGAGGAGGAGGGGCAGAGCCACCTGGGGAGACACTTGGCAACCCTTTTGAAATGTAATGGTGACCCATACTTGGGTCCTGACCCATAGGTTGGGAAACCCTGATCTAGTTCATCTCTTCATATGGAAACTGCAATATCCCTACTCATTTTAATGCCCTTTTCTGAACCTTTTCCAATTCTAGTATGATTTTTTTTAATTTTAGATGGGGCAACCGCTTCTGCATGCTGTATTTAAGTTGTGTACATACCATGGATTAAGTTTTCCAACATGCACTACATTAAATTTATCAACATTGACTTTCATTGGCTATTTTGTTCCTCAGTAGGTAACACCTACTATAAACCCCATCATTTTCAATGTTTAGTTGGAATCATTTTTGCAACATGCATTGACTTTGTACTTTTTCACATTGCATTTCATTGGCAATATTTTTAGCGTGAAGCTGAGTTCCTTAGAAAATCCCATCTTTAGTTCTTTTGAGACCATGTACTAATTGGCAAACTAGTAACTGTACACTTAATGAATACAAGCAATTGTACTGAACACATTTGATTTTCTAACTGTGTGTTAAATTTTGGGAGGTGCGTACAGATTCCGACAGCCACTAGAGAAATCAAAATAATAAATAATAGTCCAAAATTCCTTTCTGACAGCCATGGCAATAACAAGATGAGAGTATTGATGTGTGATATTAGCACTACTAAAAACATTAGCCTGCAAAAGAATTCAATATTGCTAATAAAAATACAGACTAATTTGAATAATTTTTCAAAATGACAGCTGTTTTGCTAATGAATCACTGAAATATTTTTGTTCAGTCAAACAATATTTTAGAGATTGTGGTATATAGAAAGGATATATCTTGCTGGGTAGAGTAACATAATATGTGCTCCATAGAGTAGGAAACTTTAATGATATATGCACTTTTGTTATTAAAAGTGAGATATATATTTTGCTGTACAGTGGAAACTTGTGACCCACTATAACATATCTTCACATTGTTTATAACTTGAGGAAAATCAACATTCTGGGTCCCCAGTTCACACAGTAGGAATTACATTTATTTTGGCCAAATGTAATTTATATAACTGCAAGGAACAATAAAACATGAACTTTACAGTGTTTTCTTACCTAAAAATAATATAGAGCTTGTAAAAGTGAAGAGATTATTATTTGTAAAGAAAAAGACAGTAACTTGGAAGTTGAAACTCATTCAATAGCTCTGGAAAAACTTACCCCTGCTCAAGTTGGCAGGCACCTGTCTTTCCTCTGATTACCATAATCTTCTAGTAAACCTTGCTTTGTCATTAGCAGCATGTGCTACTACAGGAAGGACTTGTTTGCTATAAGTTATCACTTACTCGTTGCTAACTAGAACTCCTTGGAGTTTTGGAGAGTTTTGTACCCTGCCAGCGATCAATAATATGTACTAGCATGTTACAAGTCCTTATAGCACTTGTATCACTGTAGTATTGGAGCTCATTCCAGTAGAGTTTTAAATTACATGAATAAGATATGCCATATCTGTTGGAGACTAGACAAAGAAAGAGCTATTATCCTGATTTTACAGATGGGGAAACTGAGGCACAAAGAGGTGACATAGTTTGCCTAAGGTCATACACAAAGTCTGTGGCAGAGCTACAAATTAATCCATGGTCTGCTGCACTCCAGTCCAATCCAATACACGACAATCTAGTCTATTCCCTTAATATAGTGGGATAATTGCCTGTAATAAGAGAATTATCTATTTAAAAAGACAAAGTGTGGTGGAGTTGGAGGAAAAAGAAAATGCAGGTAAAATAGCTTAGGTGCTGATTCTGTGAACATTTATGCATGTGATTAACAATGCTCATGCTTACAGTCTCCTCAATGGCATTACATGAGTAAAATTTAATATGTGCAATCGCATTTGAGAGAGTGGAGATTTAGGGAAAAATTCACCAGTGAACAGAGCATTTACATGGGACTTAAGTGGCACCCAGGCCCACAAATGGGGGAGAGGGGGGAAAGGGAGCAACTGCTCCCAAGGCCCAGCAATTCAAAGGGGCCTAGGCTTCCAGCCACCTACTGCAGCAGTGGCCATGGCCCCAGGCCTTTTAAAATTGCTGGTGGAGTGCCACGCCAGGCTCTTTGCATGGTGTAGAGGCCTGGGAGGGGCAGTGCCATGCTCCAGGTGGTGCTGAGGGCTGGCTGCCCCTAGGCCCGACCTTCTGCCCAAGGTGCCATCCTTTCTGGGGGTGCGGAGCCATTGCCAACCCCACTCCTTTCCTGGGGGCCCACAGAAGGTGTCAGCGGAGGTACATGATAGAGATCCCTGGTGATGATACTTAATAGGAGCTGTTGTTTTTGCACAGAGAGCCCAGTCCCCGGAGGAAAATGGAAATGAACCTCACCTACAACTCCCATGAGGCACAGATATACCTCTTCTGAATTGAAAAATTTCAGATTTCATCCTGAGATTTCTTGGGTTTGTTTGCTTGTCGTCTTGACGAATTTTGAAATTTTCTTCAGAAAACAGAGACAGTTTGCAAACATGTTATGTCTAAAACCCATTTTTTCATCAAAAACCAGTTTTGATGGAAAATTTTTCACAAGCCTTAATTAGTACATGTGCAAATTCATCTAATTAGAGCTGACCAAATAAACAGTTTGTTTTTGTTTTCAGGCAGTTCTAAAAACAAATTGGCTCGAATCTAAATTGCAAAATATTTGGAAGAATCAAAAAGCTTCTCCTTTGGGTCAAATGAAATATATTTCGTTCAACCTGAAACCATCATTGGGGGAAATTCTAAAAGACTAGATTCATAAAATAAGGCAGGAGAAGAAGCTCCCTTTTCCCCCAACAACAGCCTCAAGCTCTGATTAGAGTACAGTCTCTGCTTGGTGGAGATCCCAGTTCAATTCCCACCTTTTACAGATGTGGAGAAATGGCTTGAATGTGGGTCTCCCTTCTCCTATCCTGGAAGACAGTGCTACAGGATCTTCAATGCTACAGGAATATCCCCAAGACTACTGGATATTCTGAAGTGGGTCTTGAATAGATGCTCTCCTGTAAATAATTAAACAACCATTTCAGCAGGGATTTTAACTTGCAGATCACCCACATCTTAGAGAAATATTCTAATCTCTGAGCTCTAGAGTCATTTACCCCCTTTTTTCCTAGTCCCATGCCTACTCTGCAGGGGAATAGAAACTCCAAAATAGCTTATTTCGAAATAGCACGTTTACACCGCAAATCCCCATCAAAACAGCACAGAGCTATTTTGAAATAGAGCATCCATACTCATTGGGTGCTGAATCGCATTTAAGGCCATCAGGAAGCCCTTCAGGCAAAGCATCAGGATAGCACTCGCTTCCTGAAGCTGCTTACTGAGTCTATCTGAGGCTCAAGCTTAAGAGGACCCCCCCCTTTACAGCCGTGTCTTAGGCTCCTCTCCTTTGCCTACCTCCTTGTGGGACAGCAAAGCCTTTTCACTGCGTGCTCTGATTGCCCTTGCAGACATGACAACACTCCCAGCCATGGAGCTAGACCTGCCTCCAAGCAGTTGACAACTCTTAGACCCCTGGCTGCACCTTCTTCTGCAGTTTCTGCAGGCTGCCCTTGTGGCCCTTCAGGAAGAGGACCCCCAGCTCATTGCGGGGCACCTCCTCTCCTCTCTTCATGTGCTCCTCATGCAGTGCAACCCATCCCACCTTTTCCGGTACATCGTGCACTGCCGCTTCTGGCAACTGGACACCAGTTTCTACTGGTGGGACCAGATCATCATGGAGTGCTCAGACAACCAGCAGTGGCTCCAGAATTTTCACATGAGGAAGGAGACCTTCATGGAGCTGTGTGAGTGGCTTGCCCTGCCCTGAGGCAATGGGACACCCACATGCGACCTCCCATCCCCTCAAGAAGCGGGTCAACATCGCTCTGTGGAATCTCACCATGCTGAACAGCTACTACTCTGCCAGGAACGAGTTCGGCATGGGGAGATTGACCTTCATAGTTGTGGTCATGCAGGTATGACGCTCTTGTGCTATTGTCCCAGGAGGGTGGTGAACTACTGGAATGGGGTTCCCTAGGGAAGGAGGGGTGGAGGCTTCCTCACAGGAAGGATTTTCAGTCTGGAATAGAATTGCCTTCACAAAGCCATGACGTGGAATTGGGTTAGTCCTAGTGTGTCTGGGGTGGTGCGGGGAGGAGTTCGACATGGGGATGCCTCGAGGGCCCTGGCAACCCTGTGATTCTTTGTCTCATTCTACAAGTGGTGAGGGCCATCAACACCATCCTGCTGCACCGGCTCATCCTCTAGGGCAATGTGGACCCCCTTGTCACCGGCTTTGTCATCACGGGGTTCTCTAACTACAGGGGGGCATTGACAGCACCCACATCCCCATCTGTGCTCTTGACCACCGGGCATCCAACTGTATCAACCACAAGGGTTACTTTTCTATGGTCCTGCAAGCCCTCGTGGACTACCAAGGCCAGTTCATGAACATCAATATCAGATGGTCTGTGAAGGCACACGATGCCCAAATACTCTACAACTCCAGCCACTACAAGAAATTGCACGCTGGCAATTTTCCCCCCAACCACACAATCAAGGTCGGGACATGGACATGCCCATGTGCATAGCGGGGAACACTGCCTACCCTTTGGTCCCCGGCTGATGAAAGCCTACACCAGAGACCTGGACCAAAGCAAAGAACATTTCAATACCAGGCTCAACAGGGCCTACATCGTAATGGAGGGTATTTTCAGCCATCAGAAAGGGAGGTTCTATTGTCTCCTCATCTGCCTCGACCTTGGCATGTGGATCATTCCCCAACTGGTGGCTGTCAGTTGTGTTTTGCATAATATATGCAAGAACAAGGGGGAGACATTCTTGCCAGGGTGGAGGGCAGAGGCTGAGCAGCTTGGAAGGGCTTTTGAACAGCCATGCATGGCTACCATCCGGCAGGCCCATCAGGGGGCTTTGCGCATCCAAGAGGCCCTGAGGGAGAGTTTCACACAAGGGCCCCAGTGACACTCTTCCCTGGGCCTCCCCACAAGTGGCCTATGCAGTGCCCCAGTGTGCCTTTTCTCCCCCATCCCTCCCTTCCCCTGCCCTCCCTTCCCTCCTCCCCCCACTCCCCTTCCCTTGTTGATACAATAAAGCAGACCTTTTGATTTTGAAACAAGAAACACTCTCTCTTTTTTTTTTGTGATTAATTGAGGTAAATGTAATTGGGGAAAGTGCCTGGGAGGGGGAGGAGGAGGAAGGAAATGTGAAGAGGGAGAGGAGAGGCTCGGGGATTGGATTGGGTGTGGCACCTACCTCATATGGTCCCAACAGCATGTGTGAGGGGTCTTTGGCAGCCACGGGGGGACTAGGAGGAGAACCTGGAGGGCTAGGAGCTTGGGCAGGAGCAGACAGCAGGTGGTCAATGGTAGCAGTGTAGGCCATGCACATGGTCCGGGCCTACTGCAAGAGCTCCCGCCATGTTGTGCAGTGCAGCTCCATATCCATGTCAAGAGACTGATGGAGGCCATGCAGGCCAGTGATGTTCTCCCACTCCAGCTCCTCTCAGGCTCATCTGCAGTGGTGGCTCCCACGGGGTCAGGAAGCTGGCATGGTGGGTGTTCCAGGCACCTCACTCACAGCTGCTCTAGCTGTGAAGAACAGAGGGAAGGGCACTCATCCCAGGAGACAGGGAGCCTGAAGCCTCTCCCTGATCTCTGAACTGATCCTGCAAGGTCTTGGGTCTCACGAAGGCAATGTGCTTGGATCAAGGCCATTAGTGGCCTAGATGTGGGCCCCTTCCTGCAGGGGCACAAATATCCCCAGTGGGGAGGAGTCTCGCCACTCCCATGTCCCAGGGACAAGCAGGCGGGCCTGCGGGCAGGAGGGGGGCAATAGTGGGGCTTGGTTTTCCTCTGTGCCAGGCACATACCAGGACTGGCAGTGGCAGCATCCTTCAGGGAGAGGACTTGTATCCCTACCCATGGGAGGTGGGGGAAGGGTGTTGGGGAGAGATGTGAGTGGCAGATGCCACTTGCCAGGGAGGGTGCTGCTGGGGTCCCCTCCACTTTTTCCCCCACCCAAAAGGCTCCCCTAGCAGGGGCTTGGTGTCCTGTTACTCACCATGCTTGCCTTGGGTGTATGGGCCTGACCATGTGCCATTTGTGACACTATCATATATGTATGTCCATGACCTATCCTCCTTACTGGTGGCTTGTGGTGGGAGGGTGTCCCACCATGGGTTTGAGACTAAGGAAGGCCTGTGCAAGAAACCTGTGAGCAGGAGCACAAGGGTCCTCTCTGGTAGCCTCCTGGGGCTGAGGGCACCAGACCAGCACTCCATGTGCACTGACATGCACAGTCTGATGCGCAATGCCCAGGCCCAGAAGGCCGGGCGAGGAGCACACAATCCCTCGTTGCCCGCTGCCTCCCCACGGGTTTGTCTAGGGACAGTCATGGAGCTCGCCTGGTAGCTTTCCCCTCTGTCGTCTGATACCTGGGCGACATCCTGGGAGGGTGGTAATGGCTTCAGGGACAGGGTGAAATCCTGGTATACTCCTCCTCCTGATCCTCTTTCTCAGCTGTGGGCCCAATGGGCGTTTCCGGGTCAGAGTCCACAAAGGGAGGAAAGGGACTGACTTACCTGTGGCCCAGAATGCAGTGGAGCTGGTTGTAGTACTGGCAGCTCTGGAATGCTGCCCCTGAGCGGGAGCTGCACTCCCTGGCCTTGGTACAGGCCTGCCTCAGCTTCTTCACTTTCATCTGCACCTGCTCCTGGGTGCAAATGTGTCCCCTCTGCCCCAGGATATCAGCTGTCAGACCATAAATTTCTACATTCTTGCATCTGGTGTGGAGATCCTGGAGATTCGCCTCCTCACACCAGATCTCAATGAGATCCAGGATCTCCGCACCACACCAAGAAGGCACCCACCTCTTCTGCCCCCAGGCAGGGGCTTTGGAGTTGCCTGCAGCTGTGCTAGCAACTGTGGGGTGCTGAGGTGCAGTGCTCTGGTCTGCCATAGCATCAGGAAAGGCAGGGATGGATGCTGCTGTGTGGCACTGTGTGAGCTAGACCTGCTGTGTACCACACACTGTTTTCCCCCTGTGGCTGCACCTTTAAAGCCTGCATCGGAAGGGGAACCATAGAGTTCCGATGAGTGTGGCCAGAGTGGCCAGCAGCACACCTGTGGGAAGCTCTAGAGACCCCTTATTTCGAAATAACCACAACTGAGCTGTCTACAAATGTCGTATTCCAAAATAACTATTTCAGAATATGGATCTGGACTTATTATACTCCAGTCATCTGAAGAAGTGGGTTTTGCTCACGAAAGCTCATGATACCATCTACATGTTTTGTTAGTCTTTAAGGTGCTATTAGACTGTTTGTTTTTTAAGTTTTTCCTATTTCAGAATAGGCATTATTCCTCGTAAAATGAGGGTTATGGATTTTGGAGCAAGACGTCCATCATTTCTAAATTATTTTGAAATAATGGGCTTGCTGTCTAGATGCTCACTTAGTTATTTTAAAATAACACAGCTGTGTAGATGTGCCCTATATGATTTTATAGTAGCAACCTTTTCCCTTCCACATCCCATCCCCTTCCTGTTGTTATCCACTTTGAGCATGTTGCTTCTACAAAATTAAAACCTGATCCTGAAAACACTGACTACAGGTCATAGTGTTTAGTACCTTGGGTAGTAGTACTGAGCACTTCGGGGAACTTTAATAGCAGAAAACACCATCTTTGTTTTTGTGTCTAAATTCCCTATCCTTTTTTTTATGGTAGATCATTTTTAATTTTCACTAATGATGGGAAGACCCACTGCAAATTAACTAACTTTACAAACAAACAATCACTAATAAAAATGGGTAATGGATAACAAAATGTCCTTTCTTCATTTATTTGACAATTGTGGTTTAGTTTAGTTGCTTTTGGTGCTTCATTGTATCCCAGTAAATAGTTCTGTGGTCTATTCTGGAAAAGATGATAAAGTCTTGGTAGTATGAGTCCTTGTTACATTCTTTGCTATTAAATCTTTCCTAAGAAGTGGGGAGAGACACATAAAATTTTATATGGTGGTTATACAGTTTTATGTAGTGAAAAAAGCAAAACACTTTGTAGGCAAATATACAAACAAGGAGCATGATTCACAAATATGGTAAGGCCCACTTACACCATTGTAGCAACTTAAAAAGAGGCTTAACAAAGTGGATGTAAAGAGCTCTTGATGTAATTTAGTATTGAGGCCAAAGAATTTACTATAAAGGGTCCTCCTAAAATGATTCCCAAATGCTGCACAGGCTACAAACATAGATTAGAACTGAAATGCAATCAACTCTGGTGAGGATAAGGGAAATCAATTAACACATTGCATGCAGCATAGACAGGAAGGGAGAGGAAAATTCTAACCCACAATGGGGAAAATGCATACTTTGGGGCCAAATCTTTCTGACTTTGGTTGGACCACTTACTGAAGCCAATGGGACTTTTACCATGTAAGGCCTGCAGCACTGGGCCCCGTTAAAGAATGCCAATAGATCTTTAATATTCAGGCAGAGCTGCTACAGCCCTTGTGCTACATTTTACCTTTGTGGGGAACAACTCTGTAGAAATGTGAGACAACTCAGTACAGTTTGCTTTGAGTTATCCTGTTCAAGGCATGGGGGGAGATGAAGTGGACAGAAGATAAGCCTGTGGTACCCAACAAAAAAAACCACTGAGGAAGTCTTCAGAGGAATCGCATGGATGTGGAGACATATACAGAGTACTCAGTCTTTAATCTAAAAAATTTTTCTTTTCTTTTTTCTCTCCCCACGCCCCGACAACCAGAGTCTTATGGAAAGAGCAGTAAACATGTAGGAATGCATAGTTATGTTTCCCATATGAATGTAATAAAAATGTTGAAAATTCTTATTAAAATCTTCTTGTGATAGCCTACAAGTGCTGTATATGAAACATTGCTCTGGAAAAATGTGGTTAAAATATACTTACTTGGGGGTTCTGATAAGATAAAACACTGCTCAGACTTTGTTTCCCATGATGTGGTTTGTGTAGTCTTGTTATACAGGCTTAAATGCTATCTTGCACTCTAGTTTTCAAATATAAAATCTTGCAGACTGGAAATGGACAGTACTCTATTAAGGGTTTAGACGCAAATACTTATGTCTCTGTGCATCTCTATGGATGAGTTACTCATTGACTTAACATGAGTACAGCTATGTAGATCTATAATCATACAGGGTATGTCTACACTACCCTCCTATTTCGAAGTAGGAGGGTAATGTAGGCATACCACACTTGCAAATGAAGCCCGGGATTTGAATTTCCCGGGCTTCATTTGCATAAGCTGGGCGCCGCCATTTTTAAATCCCCGCTAGTTCGAACCCCGTGCCGCACGGCTACACGCGGCATGGAGTAGCTAGTTTGGATTAGGCTTCTAATCCTAACTAGCTGTACTCCTCGTGGAATGAGGAATACAGCTAGTTTGGATTAGGAAGCCTAATCCGAACTAGCTACTCCGTGCCGCGTGTAGCCGCGCGGCACGGGGTTCGAACTAGCCGGGATTTAAAAATGGCGGTGCCCGGTTTATGCAAATGAAGCCCGGGAAATTCAAATCCCGGGCTTCATTTGCAATTGCGGTATGCCTACATTACCCTCCTACTTCGAAATATGAGGGTAGTGTAGACATACCCACAGAGAGTTTTTATAATCAAGTGTAGTAGTTTAGCTATTTCTATTAAAACCTAGGGATAATAGCAATACCCAGTAATGGAAAGGCGGTGTTTGCTATTGACCAAGTGCCCAGATATCTCTGTTCAACATTAGATCTGAATTTAAGGTAAAAGCATAGATTTTCTAAGTACTCATTGGGAGAGTAATGAGACATAAGGTGATCCTCATTCCCCTGTATGAGCTACCAGCTTTCCAGGTTACTGTTTGGAGGAGCCACTGCTTATCCCTGCTGTTCAGGTATGTGTGCAAGGATTGGATGGGCAAGGGAGAGCAGTGATCTGGAGGCTAATCTGCACTCCCAAAACATGCCAACCAGCTGAGTTGAGCCACTACAACGGGGAGAGTAATCTCTTATTGTTGACACAGGCCAATAGCAGGTTACTCCCTGCCTGAAACAAGGCATGGGTTAAGGAGCAAATTATGGCTCATAGTCCCTCTCCAGAATGATCATGGGCATCACAGATGTTCATTGCCCGTTGACAAGAGCAATGTAGAGCTTTAAAATTAAGCTCTGAATGTTTTGTAGATTTTTCATGGGTCTGCACAGCACATGGTACACATGGGTCCAGAAGGAAGCTTAGATATGTCCTCATCATTTCTCCTCTTGTTCAAGTAGCCAAACCTCTGGTATGTATCAGCAGGAGCATGCAGTCTTCACAGTGAAGTCAAGTGAAAAATATGCATAGATATTAAAAGAGTTTGGGCAACATGCGAGCGGGAAGCATGCATGTTATGTAGAATTGTTATTACAATAACTGCTTCCTATTCATTATTACAAGGAACAGACTCATCATCTGGGATATATTGTGTACAAATATGCTGTAATGAAAACCCAGCTCACAAAAGTAGCATAAAATAATTACTTTTGTTTTTTTAAATACAATTTAATGGAATTTATATGAATATAAATATGGTTAGAAAGAGAGTGGAATTAGACATTTATGAGACAGAATAATAAAAGCTATTTCACCATCTAGGATTAGTCCCTTTTTTATCTTTACTGTCATATTTTGTAACTTCCTTGAACTAGTAAACTGATCTTGTAAACGTCCCTTTGGGTATCCATTGGGTTGGTGCAGTAAACTCTCCCACACAATTTTTGCATAAAAAATTAAGGTAGAACAGCTAATCACATGACTCGGTTGGCAGAAACCTATGATACCCTGAATTAAGGCTGACACGTCCAATGGATTTGTTCAAAATCATGAGTTTACTGACCATAAATACACGACAACCTCCAGGTCCTCCCACAGGTAACAACAAATGCTAGAATAATGTATCCAATGGGAAGACTGTGCACTTAGATGGCATAGGTGAATTTGTGCCAAGCAGAGAATGGGCTACCTGGAATTAAAGAGATCAAACACCCCCTTGAGCCTGTTGGATTTTGTACCAGAATTTAAGCTATAATTGTAAATTATTCTGCAAAACGGGGCCCAGTTTAAGTACCAAAACCCCGTTGCTAGATGAAAGGGGCAGTCAAAAGAATAAGTATTCAGAAAAGAGGAACAATCTGCAAGACTGGAAATGGAATAAAACATTGTCTACTAATGAATTCTATGATTTTTCTGTTCAAAATAGGACCCTGTTGAACTGATGGGACATGCAATCACACTCTTTCTCCCTATTCTCTTTGAGTCTGACATGCTTAAGTATGTATTTGTCAGAGATCTGTTTTGGAAAGAATTTCTCTTGCTTCTATTTTAAGAGACTGTGTTTCTAAGGGCCCCTTCTTACAAGGTTCTTAACATCCTCAATTGCTGATGAAATCACTGGGAAATGAGGACACTCATTGTCTCATGGGACATGCTTGCAGGACTGGGTCTTTATTAGGAGGGACATCAGTTTTATCTTCTCCGACACTGGTTACTGATGGAGTTTGGATGCATCTGTGTAGAGTAGAAAATACAGACCTCTTCTGAATATAGCTAGGTATCTCCATATGTTCCTCTGGCACAAAGGAACTGTTAAAATGCTCTTTTTAGTGTTTTAGTTCTCAGTGCACTGCCTTTTCCATAGAAATACACAGTTTGTCCTCTCTGGAAAACAAAAAAGGGAGAAAGAAAAGTCTGGTTCATAAGTGATCGGCTTGCAGTGCTCTCCTTCGAAACGTGATGTTTTGTTTTAGTATCACTTTTGGACCTCGCACAGCTTGCAAACATTTCCTGCTGTCTCTGTGGCTCAAATTTCAATGTTGTCTTCAGGGATCACTCTTCACACTGAACCTACTGGAAGCATTTAAAGCTGGTAGGGCAGAGCAAGCATATGCAGTATATAATGAAGGACACAAGCCATTAGAATAGTGTTCACTTAAGGTTGCAAGTAGGGAAAAGAGGTGACTGAAGTTCTAATGTATGCCTGAAGGACCGACTTTCAGATGTTATGTACAAGATTGTCATTGCATCCAATGGAAGGAATGTGCACATATCCAATGGCAGCGTTCACAATGATTAAACATGCAATGCATTATAAGTCAAATCCAATGTCCACTGAAGTCAAAGGAATGATTCTTATTAACTTCAATAGCAGTAAGATCATGTCTTATAAGCCATTGAGAATCATCTCTTATTTAGAAAACCTAAATCTCGATTGTCTCCTCACAGCACCATTGTAACCATAATGTGTTACTCCCTGTTTACACTAATGTCTGTAAGAGGAAAATTGAGACAATTATGGTTCTCACTGAAATTGTTAAGTGTTTGAGTTCATTTCAAAGGGGAACGTTCGCTTTAAACGTTTAAGCCTGAATGAGAGTAAATAAATTACCTAATATACCTGGCATTAGCCAAACACTCCCCTGTTTTTCTGTGAGCTATTTTAAATCTTTGTTTTAAGCCCAAGTCTGAGAGTTCAAGATCATAAAAACATATAGTTTTGCATTTTTGTTATGATCAAGTTATTTAAAAGTAAAGCCATGTGAACTGAAAAACATTTTTCACTGCAAGAGAGGTATTACAGTAAGGAGTAAATATTGTACACTGTAATTTATTGCAGCTCCAAAGAGGTAGTTATCAAAAAAAGCTCCTAAGGAATGTGCACATAAGCATAAAATTCTTTCTCGTAAGATTTGATGGGAAGCTATTATTTGAAAGGAGAACCCTGAACCAGTGAAATGAATTCTTGGGGAAAGACTAGTAGTAACTACACTTCCTGCCACTTAGTTTTTCAAGTGATCTTACTCTCACAGCAAGGCAAAAATTGCAAAGGGATGATAAAATGTCATGAAATTGAAATGAAAAACACAAAAAGTTGCAGTTGGGTTTGATTTTAAATGATTTGCTTATTGAAGTTGAGGCTAATTGAAGGTACTGTGCCTGGAAATCAGGATGAAGTCTTAGTGGCCCTGTCATCCATAAAAACATGTGATGAAGTTTGTCAGTAGAAAGGGGAAGCCATCTTCGAAAAGCCCTGCCCTAAGCACTTGACACTCACAGGGGTGAAATCCTGACCTCATTGAAATTCATAGTACAATTTCCCCTTGACCTCAGTGAGCCCAGGTTTTCGCCCAAGCTCACAGCAAATATTAACTGTCAAACATCATAGCTGTAAATGTAATTTACCTTTATGTATATATGTATACTTAGAATTGTAATTAAGGTGCTGCACTGAACTCAGGAGATTTGGTCTCATTTCCCAACTTTGTGCCTTCTCAGTGTGATCGTGTGATCTTAGGTAAGTTGACTAATCTGAATCTGCCTTATTTCCATCTTTCTTCTATTTATTCTTTGCCAGTGTGTGGTCTATGAAAAAGGTAATTTCTTCAGCGGAGATTATCTTTTACAGTCTGTATGTATAGCATCTAGCACCCTGGGGCTCCAATTTTTCACGTAAACGATAACTGTGTGATTTGTTGAAGATGAATATTTTTATGTTGATTTTGAAAGAAGTTTGCAGGATTCTTGAACTGAGCATGGCAAGAATGAGTCAGGTCACAGCCTGTATTTATGTGAGTCACAAGTAGCATTGCTGACAAATGCCAATTAAAACAGAAATTAAGAGGTAAGGATTAAATAGTTTAATTTATATGTCAATAAATGTTGCATTCTTATTTGGTTTAACTGACCGTACACCTTCATGAAGTAATTATCTAATTTCAAATAGAGATTAACTCCACCATATGATCAGGAATAATACTTGTCAGTTGATTTCTCTCCTATAATCCTCTCATTAACATGTAAATTACACATGTGAGGGGACAACAGACTTGCCAGGCACAGTCGGGAAGGCAGCTCTGTGCTCGTGGAAGGGGCAGGGCTGAGGGTAGAAGGAGTAGGGCTGGGACAACCAGCCCTCAGAGACACCTGGAATGTGCTATGTGGTGCTCCAGCAGCAATTTAAAAGGCCCAGGCTGCTGGCCACCACTGCTTTGGTCCCTTTTGAATTGCTGGGCCCTGGGGAAATTGCCAAATTTCCCGCTTGCCCCACCCCTTGACAGCAGGTCGGTTATGCAAATGGAGACTCACCTAAACTCACTAGTCCAAATATGTATGTGTAATGAATTTGTTCCTTGGTAAGTAGGTGTAAATGTAAAGGTGTAATTTACAAGCTGAAAATTCAGAAGATTAAATCAACTTCACCTTTCTTGAACTCTCTTTTGAATGTGGTTCTTTGTGCATAAATCATTTATTGCATAGATGATTGAACGGTTTTAATTTCAAGAGGATGGTAAACATTTTGTTTAGTTCTTTAATCAGTTTTTGACTTTCTATATACAGTTTACCCCTAGTCTATCTTTTACCACAGAGTTTTCTCTAGTCTCACTCATTCTTCTTAAATGTCATAATAATATAGATAAAAAAGGGGAGGGAGGAAAAAATAAACTGTATGTGACAAGTTAGTCACATCACTTAATGCACTACAGGGAAGTGTTCAGATAGTAGGGTAATGAGGTGAATAGAATAGAAAGCAAGATTGCTTGACTGTTTGGACACTCAAACAATAACAAACCAGAATCCTTAAAGCAGAAAGGATGCATACAGGTTAGATAATTCCCCAAGATTCTCAAATGAAAAATAGACAAAATTTTTTTGGAGGGTGTCTACTTGAATAGCAATGAGTTAGAATGAAGTATAGGTTGTCACCAGCAAAGCCTCTTAGTGCTAAGTCACTTTTTTTTTTACAGAACAATTTCATTGTGTGAGGAGATGCACTGAGACTAGAATTCATTTCCCATCAGATCCTTTGGAAATTGATAATAGCAAATAACTACAAAACTCAGCTCTTTGGTCAGTACCCTCACTCTTACAGATTCATTACTGACAAAAAAACAATGATACCAAAGCCGTTCCATGGTATCAGAGAAAGGAAGGAGAGAGTGAGAGAAAGAGAAAGAGAGAGAGAGAGGCCACATAAAGAGCTGGATAACAGGCTCTTTGACAGGACCCTGTAAATTGCTGCCAGAGCCCCGCAAGGTGTGCTCTGGATGGCTATTAGGGCTGCCAGGTGGAAACATGCTCTGAGTAGCTATTTGGGCTCGGGGGGAGCATGCTCTGGTTGACTTTTAGGGCTGCCAGGAGGAAGGGGCGCAGTTTAGCACGCTCCAGGCAGCTCTGAGGGCTAGTTGCCCTCAGCCCCAACCATTCTGGGAGAATGAAGTCAGGCCTTCCCCTGCCTTGCCCAGGGGCTTGGCAAGTCTGTAGTGTCTGTAACACCCCTCCTACTCCCCCCCCCCCCGCTGGATGGACATGTAGAGAGAATGGCAATGGGCTGAAACAATTCAGGATCTTCTTTCTGTGCTATAAGTGGAGTTTCACTTTTTTATTAGGGCCTAATACTCAAGACAGTTGAATTTGCTAGTAAGACAAAATTCATAGATGATTTAAATGAGTCAACTTTAGTGGAGCTGCATGCACTTACAGCAATCATAAATTTGACCTAATAGGTAGGGTAGGCTCCATTCAGTACTTGAAGTAGGGGTGTAGAAGTCATTGTTACAATGTGTTTTGTGGGTACAGAGCCATTAGAGAAATATAATTCTGCTAATTGTGTACCTTTTCCAGGGTTTAGGTTTCAGTCATGACTTATTGGTAGTCAGTGACCTCTATGGGAGCAGGAGTAGATCCTAATATTGTGAAATAATTAAGTACAGGAAACCAATGCTAAATTCAGTATTTTACTTGCAAATGTACTAAGAATGCTGTAACTGTGACAAAATCAGTGATTTGAGCGTTGAAAAATCTTACCGAGTTTTATAAAACTCAAATCAGGATCGTTTGGTCAATACTTGATTTATACTTATTTGATTTGGATCAACTTCCTAAAGTTCAGAGAGTTCAGTTAAATTAAGGCCATTTTACACACAGGAAATAGAGACAAAGAGGTGTTAAATTAATTACTTGCACAATGTCACATAGGATGTCCTATAGCTAATCTGGAACTGTGCTACTAGGGATCAAATCCAGCCCAGCACCAATGACTGGGCTGATTGAAGCTAATCAAGAGTCCAGACTAGATGATCAGAATCATTCCATGTAGGCATCCTGTTCTATGTCCCAATTCATTGTCTTTACTACAGGGTCATTTTTCAGTCCTGAAGACGGAATGTTAGAATCCCAGGTATAAATGAAAATACACATTACTTTTCTCCAGAAAATGACTAGTAAGGAGCCTGAAATGTTGTTTAGGGGAAAAAATCCATGTAAACACAGAGCTCATGATTCACTTTAAGTTTATTCAGAAGTACTAAACTTTTATCTGATGAAGTCAGCAGCTCACAGTATGTGTAAAGCATGCTGCTAGCCTTCAAAGCTGCAATGATTTGGCATGTGAATCTGATCACTGCAGGACAGCCTCCTTCTTGCATCAAAGGAAGAATGATTTTAGAAGTTCCCTACACTCCTCTACACCAATAATTCTTGCCTAAACAAAGATAATGCAGGCCTCTTAAATGAGTATTTGTATTTAATATTGAATTAGAAAGCAGTTATTGATAGAGGATTGTTATATGGTCAGCTTAACTCAATACTGATCTATATTTTTAAGTGTGCATGGCCACTTGCATGCATACAAATGTGTATAGTGATTTGTGCTCATGTAGGGCTCAGAGAGCATGATCAAATCAGGATTTGCATGAACGCTAGCCTGTTCTAGGTTTACTTGGTACTGCCTCAGCACAGGGGACTGGACTTTCTTGAGGTCACTTTCAGCCCAACACTTCTACGATTTTGTCTATATTGGTTCATATATTTTCAAATTCTTCCTTATTCAAAGCTGGTGGTCTTTATACATTTAAAGTATAAAAGTGCACATGTATGTTTCTCTGCGTGCATTTGAAAATCTGAGTTATTTCTAGTTGCATGGAAACTGCTGATAAATAAGAAAACTTCCTTCCTGGTTGTCCGAATGCTACACTACTCTGAAAATAATGACTTTTGTGTCAGTCTCTTTCTTGAACTTATAAAAGAAAGTGGAAGATGTGATCTAAGAAGTCTCCTTAACCTGGTGGGTCATTAACCACCATGAGATCCCCAGTCAGTAGGTCACTATGCTGTAATAAAAGGTGAAAATTTCAAGGGGTGAAGAAAAAAATCACTTTCTATATAACACTTAATTCACGAACTTAAGGATTTCATGGATATGGTGTTTGATGTAGACTACGAAGGCCAACTTCTTGAGCTGCCCACCCTTGTGTGCCAGGGCTGAATTTGATCCTTAGCAGTGAATGAGCATCACAATTACTAACAGAAAACCAGAATTACACCGCCAGCATTCCACTATGTTGAAAATGTACATGGGCAATAAAAGGAGTGGTTTTAGTTCTTCAAATGCCAAAGTGGGACTGGTATGGATCCAGGTCCATTTTTACAACAACCCAATGGTGATTCTGGGTTTGAAACATCAAAGATTAGAATCAGGGCAGACCATTAAGAAACAGGAAACTACACGCATACTGTTTGGGAGTTCTCTACTTAGATTTCACAAATCAGGTATCAAGTCCTCAGGCATTTTAAGGGTGCACCATTATTTCAAGACAAGTAGAATTATTTTGAAATAACAATGTGAGGGTCTACACAGCCATTCAGTTATTTTGAAATAATTTTTAAACTAACGGACGGCTTATTCCGAAATCTGTACACCTCATTTTACGAGCTATTCTGAAATAGCTATTTCGAAATAAGGCGTGTGTAGACCCTCCACTGCTGCCATTTCAAAATAGTCCCTCACCACGGCCATACTAAGTTATTCCTCCCCAGTGCCTTCTGGGGCTCTAAATCGAGATAGCACATGCTGTTTCAAAGTAAGCTATTTCAGAATAACTGTTCTGGAACAGCTTATTTTGAAATAAGCATGCAGTGTAGACATACCCTAACAGTGTAACCATGTGTCACAGAGGGTATCCCTAAATAGCATTTTCTGTGTCTTGTCAGCATGCTTATTATTATGAAATAGCTTTCGAAATAATGGGTGCGCTATTCTGACATCCCTGTAAACCTTGTTCCATGAGGATTAAGGGACGTTTTGGACAAGTTTATTTAAAAATTTAACAAGATATTTTGAAATTAACTCAAAATAGGTTATGCAATTTGCATAGCTCAAATTGCATAGCTTATTGTGAGCTAAGGGTGCAGTGTAGACTTACCCAGATTGTCCCCTGGTTACTCTGGTCTATCTTGCCATCTACAGAAGCTTGCCTTTATGAAGATGGTCCCTTACACCAAAAATCACAATAATCTTCAGGTTACTCTTAATCTCATAGAAGTGGTCACTTATCCTAGATCAGTTGCACTTTAGACAAACTGTTGTAGCTAATCCTGCAATAAACACCTAAAGATTTATTAACTAAGAAGGTTAAACCAGATAACATACACCACACGAGTAAAAAGAATGAAGGTCCTGTGGCACCTTAGAGACTAATAAATTATAGATATATAGGCAGCCCCCGATTTGCGACACAATCAGTTCGGGAACTGATAGGCATCGTAGTAAATGCGGGCCGAGGACGTAAGTCGGGGGGTTTTGGCCCCTTCCACACTTACACAAATGGTCGTAAGTGCAGGGGTTTGCAGCTCGGACCCCCAGAATCTTGGGTTTCAAACGTTGATAGAAACTACTGTAAAATGGATGCTCTATATAGAGCTAACCAGGCTAAGTTGCTGGAGATCCTTTGATTATGCCTCAAAATCTTGTCTTCCTGAAGTCCAAGCAGCACAGTGATCCCACTTCTTTTAGCTATGGACTTTTATCCCCTTTCCTCCAGAGTTCAAGCTGTTGTGATCAGGTGCATGTCTACTCTTAATAGGGTAGAGAGAGGAAAAGCAATTAACAAAGCGTTTGTTCTTTGATGTTTCGCAATGGAACATTTAATTTCAATGGAACTTCTCAGTTTACAGGACGTAACCCTTCCTGTAGGAGGCCAGTCTTTACATTAATTAATGCTCCTTCTCTGTTTGATGGCTTACTCAAAACAGAGATTTATAATGCAGACATGCAATATAACCTTATAACACAGATGTTATAAATGAAATTACTACTTGCAGCATCCTACAAGCATTTTATCAGGTTGAAACACTAATCACATTCTTATCAACTGAGCATCTATTTTAACAATTTGCCACATATGTGAGCCAACCAGGTTTCTAGCTATATATTTGTCAGGGTTTACCTGAAACCAATGAACCTTAGCATGAGCTGTCTCCTGGTCAGCCAGCATCACTGTGATATCCCGACAAGCAGTCCTCTCGCTTCATGAAAGTGCCTACCACATTTAAAGATTCTGATATTTACTGTGCAAAGAATGGGAATCTGTATTTAGACAAATTATTTATATTCATGAATGACATATTTATGACTATTGGCATTGTTTGATTACTTTTGTCCAATTCATTGCATCTGTTCAGGATGGATTAATGGGGAACAAAATAAGAGCTAGAAGGATGAGATGTTAGAGTCAGGACAAGAGCCTTTGAGATGAAAGCATGGAAGAACAGATGCAGTATGGAGATTGTTGAACCCACAAATCTTTCTGAAAACATGAGGGGGGATAAATCAAAAGAGGAAGGCAAGGCTATGAACTTGAGTAGCAGAAGGCAGGATAAATAGTCAACAGGGAAAGAGAAAGGCAGTGGTGACAGAGGTGTAGGAGAAAATATGACAGATCAGATCCTCAGCTAGTATTAACCGAGTTTGAGCGGGTAGAGTTGTGTTTGGAAATAATGAGCGGAGAGAGGTAAATATATAACTCACTATGAAAGAGGTGAAGCAAAATGCAGGACTATGTAGCACTTTAAAGACTAACAAGATGGTTTATTAGATGATGAGCTTTCGTGTGCCAGACCCACTTCCTCAGATCAAATAGTGGAAGAAAATAGTCACAACCATACTGAAAGAGGTGGTTCTTAATACCTTTTAAATGGGTGAGGCAGCCCTGTACTTGAAGAAAATAGTAATTTTTAATTAGTCATCACAATAAATAATTGCTTATCACTTTGTGGTGATTGTGGGGGTAAACTGAGCATTTGATATACATGTAATAATACTTAATTGCTGGTACATACTAAAATAATTACTTGTTCCCGTAACTGGCATTTTAGTGAGAGCACCAGAATTAACTCCTACCCTCATTATTTGTTGCACAATTTAATCCTTCTTTTTCTGCAACAAATTACAGTGGATCAGTATTTGATTTTGAAAAAAATGATGTAATACCAGGAATACAGGTGCTAGATTCCCTTTTGGAGCATTAGATACATATGAAAAGGAAAATCCCATTTCTGCTTCCATGGCTGTGGAAATAGAGTCAAATCTTCAATCCCTTCTTTGGGGTCAGTGAACCAAGGTCACTAGTACTCTTAATCTAGTCTGGGAAAGACTTCTAGTCATCTATTCCTCTGTTTACATATGATCCCCATCACAGCACCAGCCCCTTTTAGCAGCTGGCTCTCCATTCACAGCATTCGCTCACAGCTTCCCTCCTCTCTCTCACCCTCCACCTTTCCTGTTGCTAGTAGCTAAAGGAATGCTGGGAAATGTAGTCCACTCCCTGCTCCTGTGCTAGTTTTCTAGGCAGGGAGCTGGCCAAAGAACTACTGCTCCCAGGGTACCTTTGGCTCCCCATCATCAAACAGAGCACTTCTGAGCTTGGGGGTACAGCCAGGGAACAGTTGGCCCAATGGTAAATTCACCACTGACCAAGATCAAGCCATGTTCAATAAGGGGTGGGGGTTGGATGCACTTAGTTTTCTTGGAGGCATTCCACTTCTTGACAATTTGCCTCTTTAGGGTAGGTATAAATGCCATCTTTGTCATTTGCAATTTTCTGGGACAATCAATGGGACAAGCAAGTATGATTGACATTGTAAGTACACTTTGGTATCTTATGTGGTGCCAAGTTAAAGGGTGGCCAGACTGGAGTGTGGCTTTCTCCTGAAATGATGCAATGTGGTATGTCCTGAGCGTTCAGATCATTTGAGAGTATGTCTACTAGTTCAGTGTTTCTCAACCAATGGTATGAGTACCATTAAGGGTACTTGAGAGAAGTAGGGTTGCCAAGTGTCTGGTTTTGAACTGGACAGTCCAGTATTTGAGCTTTCTGTTCGGGAAACAAACTGAGAAAATATAAGTGAGAAACTATCAATGTCCGGTATTTTCTAAATAAGATGTAATGTAGATTGTGATGTCATGTCAAGTGTGTCCGGTATTTTTGTTGAAACCATCTGGCAACCCTAGAGAGAAGTCTGGGGGGTACACCAACACAACTGAAATTTGGAGAGAACTGAATTTTTGTTTTAAGTTTTACAGCGCTTTATTATTTTTGTACTTTTTTACACCCAAAATTTTAATCACCCATCCAGCTATGATGAAGTTGTTTAAACAAATGTGTTGCAATGGTAGAAAAAAAAGTGTGTTTGAAAACTGTAGGTACTGGGGGTACTTCTTTTTTTAAAGGGGTACTTTATAAAAAAAGATTGAGAAACACTGTTCTAGTTCATCAACTGAAACTGCTCAATGATTTTTCAGCTCTAGAGTGCCTCCCACTTTTGCAGAAAAACAAGTGTGTTCAAGATTAGGGGACATAGACGGCTCTGTTGTCGTCAATTTAACTGCTGCTTCATTGAAAACTGGATTTCAGAATGTTTGGATCTTGGTAGGAAAGTAAGCCATGAAGTCAAGAAGCTGCTTCACAGAATAGTCGTTCCAGACACCACTTGAAGCAAAGATTGGTCCTTATTAATAAGCAGACCATAACAGTGTCATGAAGGGTTCCATTGCCATAAGCTATATCTTCAAGAAAGTCTAAGTTATTGGCAGCACAAAATATAACCCACCCGTGACAAGATCTGGGAGAAAGCACAGCCCTTCATTGAGTTCCATGGATTAATTGCATTTTCCAGGCAAAGTATTTTGTTGTAATCAGTGGGAGACCAATGCTATGCATAAGCTGCATAGGGTTTGGAATGAACTGCTAAATCAACAGCTACTTGTAGTGGTAGATTGTGCATATGCTGCACAGTTGTCATGCATGTGCTGGAAACTTGCCTTTCATTCAAGTACTCATGCATGAAATTATGTTTAGTGTCTTATTTGCTGGTGCTAAATCCAAGCAAGATTGGGGCATGATTTCAAGCAGTGACATCTTAAAAAACCACAGGTCACTGGGTATTATTTTTTCAGGTTTGGCAACAGTTATGGATCCCTGTAACTCCCATATATTACAGGACAAAATGCTTTTCCACAAAAGTGTAGCAGCTACAAACAGAATCTTAAAGTTTCTGTTAACGTTATCCTTTTCTTCCACTTATGATAGTGCTGTGTCTTTTGCAGATTTAGGAGTATGTGCTGCTATTCATTTCTGCAGAAAGGATTGCTAAAAACTACATCCATAGTTCCTGTCTTCAACAGGTGCTTTAAGAGCATTCCTGCTATGAATTTGTTCCTCATCATGCCTGTTCAGAGTACATATTTTTCTATGCTTAGCTTCTTCATTGACCATTGCCACAAATTTTCCATGAATTAGATCCTCTGCAAGGCAATCTATGAACTCGGGCTGTGTCATACAGTTTGCATTAGTAAAATCAGTATTTGTTTCTGTTGCTTGTACGTTACATAATTCTTGATGTGATATGTAAAGTTGCTTGCTTTACTTTACTTCACATGCAACATTCTAACTAAAATTGACTGCTTCCTACATTTTCTCATCTAACTCATATGTTGAAACTGTGTTTAATGGATGTGTGACTGAGTGTACCAGCCCTATCCTGGGGAAGCAAGGCCTAACCAGGCTCACCTGGCTGGAGAAGTCTCCTCCCCCTCCCTGCGCCCTGCTGGGTATGCTTGGACTGCAGCCCAGGTATAAAGGCCTGGAGAGAGGCCCAGTGTGATCTGGCTGCTGAGGAGGGAGATTCTGCCCAGGCTCCTGGAGGCAAACTGCGATTGGGCTTGGATCTGGGGACCAGCTAGCAAGACACCAGAGATACTGCAGAGGATCTGGAGGAAGGACCCTGGAAGGAGACCTGCGGAGACTGGTAAGAAGTAGCTAAGGGTGGGAGATTGTATCTTGAGGAGCTCAGCATGTTGCAGTGTGATTCCCTGTTGAGCGAGTAGTGGATTGTGCCACTGCTAATAGGGATCAGGGCTGGGACCTGGTGGAGTAAGGGGGGCTGCTCCCCTTGCCCCCTCCTCAACCCATGGGGCCTGAACCTGCTGCTACAGGCTCTAGCAATTAGGCCCCACTGCCCCAGCAAGAGGGGCTTCTGCTACAGACTCCTGCTTCTAGGCCCCATTGGGAGGGAGGTTTGCTACAGATTACAGCTGCTAGGCTGCATTGCCCCAGCATGGGATGCTTGTTATTGACTCCTGCCACTGGACTGCACTACCCTAGTGAGGAGGCTGTGGGTTTAGAACTGCAGTTGAGTTACAGTATGTGCAGGGTTGGTGCTTGATTTCAAAACCCCCAGGGATTCGACAGCTTCTCCTGAGGGCCGTGGGCACCACTGCTCAACAGGATGCCTTTTGGCTTACCACAGAAGCAGCAAGTGTTCTTAAAACATGTGCCATGGGACCAAGTATAAGGTGAGTCTTGGTCACAGTTTGCCACTTGTCCTGACATCTTCAGCTTTCTCTTAATGCTCCGTGAACTTCCTCTCGGATTTTGCCAAGTTCACTGTATGAATGTATTTCTTATGGAGTGTAAGAAACTACCAAGCATTGTGTTTAATCAGGGCCTCCACAGTGATACGTGCCAATGATTCAGCTACTACATTATCTCCCCATTGATGCCAAAAAATTGTCAAGACCAAAGTAAAAACAATGATTTCGTAATTAAATTACCTTGGGGCTGTAATTAATTATCTTATGCAATGTCTGTGATGTAACTGGTGCATACCTTTTGCAGATGGATTCCTGTAATTACCAGCAGAGTGTTGACATCTTAACCACAGGCTCTTTAGAACTCATTTGGCATAATAAACAAAGCTGATAACCAGTCCCTAAACTTCCTTTTTTGTCAGTGATGGCAAATAGACCTGGAGCAAATCCTTTTATTTATTGTAACTTGTAACACTAAAAATATGGATAGGGTATGCTATTCTGAGCATTAACTGATAACTCAGTACTGTCTGTTGAGGGTAACAATTTTCCTTTGAAAGGACTGACAGTTTGACATACTTATGGTAAAGTACAATTTTAAAAAGGTGTTTTTCAAACATTTTCTTGACTACATATGTGATGGGCTGTTAACCCCCCACAGGAGTGGAAGGGGTTCAGCTGGCCAGGCAAATCAATTAACTCTATTACTGCTGGAGGAGAAGCCATAGAACAGGGAATTAACTGGAAGCAGGCTCATCTGTACAGGAATAGTGTGGCTTGAATAAAACCAGGTGGTAGGCAACAGAAGGGCGGGGGTGGGAAGTAGGCTGTAGTTCAGGGCTACTCAGCACGTGGCTTACAGGCCACATGCGGCCCGCAGCCCATTTGTTTGCGGCCTGCAGTGTGGTTTGGGTTTACACAGAGCTAAGGAGGTAGGGGATCCATTGAACGTGGCCTCCACTGGGGACACTCTCCACAACAGCAAGGCATCTCCCCAGTGAGCATTGAAAAACACAAGCGGATGGCCTGCCTAGAACAGACGGGTACAGGGTGTCGGCATTTCTAGCACCCAAGAAGGAGGTGCCAGGAGCACCAGGGCATTGTGGGAAGTGCTTTGTAATCCTGTCTGTGAAAGAAGCTATTTTCATATATATTTGCATGTATATGCAACCACACTTAAGCTGTGGGTCTTGGCATGTGCTGTGAGCATCATTGTGGCCCCCGTGGTGTCCAAAGTTGAGTAGCCCCACTGTAGTTCTCCCTGAATGGAGGGAATTGAGGGGATGGAAAATCCCGAGGGGAGGGGAGAAGTCAGGAAGGTAGGTCAAGGCTCAAGGGAATAGCAACAAGGAACAGGAGTATAGACCTTGGCTGTGGACTGGAGAGTCCCTGAACTGGAAACCAGAGTACAAAGTGGACTGGGTTCCCCTACCAGCTTATGGCACAGGTCAGGCAGAGCACGGCAGACTGCCTGAGAGTCCTGGCAAGATTCTCAGCTACTTCAGAAGGGGAGGAACCCATATGGAGACCAAGTCACTGGGTGAGCAATGACAAGTCAGCTGCAGTTTCTGCAGTTAGGGATCCACAGGGTGAGAAGATGATGGGGGGGAGGGGGAAATACTGCTGGAGGGGCAGAGCAATGCCTGGCTGGCACTATTCCCGGGATGGCCAGCAGGAGGTGCCAGTCTTACATGAACCCCTTGAGATTATAACTGTTCTACGTTTGTCATGTTTGGTACCATTGTATTAATGGAAGAAAGGGCTTTCAAACGATACTCAACTCAACCCATTTCCAATTACATCAAAATTTCCATCAATGAAGGATCTGGTGCTGGGAACTCATGAAAGCGGGTGAAAATAGTGAGTCCTCCCTGCCATGCTTCAGAGGGTGATTCTATAGAAATTATGATTCTATAGAGTTATCTGAGTTGAACAACACTTTTCTGCCATTGACTTGCCAACAGAATTACATATGCTCCCAGATTATCAGTTGGAAGATGGCATCTCCATGTGCAGATTCAAAGGGAATCTCCTGCTGAAACACAAGACTGCTTTCCTGGGGTACGTAACTTTCCATTCTAGTCCCAACCTGACTGAGCTCTGCTTACCTGGTGAAACCCAATGGAACCACAACACAAAATGGAGACAGCGTAAGAAACAAGAAGTTTACTGCCTTATTCTTGTGAGAATTGGTTAAAATATATAATTTAAAGAAAAAAAAAGCCACCTACCTACAGTTCATTCAAGAGTGTGGAGCCTATATTTAGTCTCACACTTAACTGGAATAGCTAAAAGCTTAACATATATTATTCTAAATGCCCAAGTGGATCAAACTGGAAACAATCACTGGGTATCGAACTACAAGTAAGTACAGATGATCAGCCAAATCTAATGACCTTGCACCAACGTGCAACTATCATAAAATTTTATTTTATCCTGTATTTTGGTCACAAACACTCTTCATTAGCAAAGGCTTGGAAATAAAAATGTAGTTGGAATTGTGGAAGAAAACATTGTCCTCACTCTGAGTTTGTAAGCAACAAGTAGCCAGAGGCAGTTTTATTACGAGCTGCAGCAAGGGAAAAACTGGTTCGGATAGGAGTCCCCCCCCCCCCCCTCACCGAGGCAGATCTTCGAATACAAGCAATTATGAAGCAGTTTATATACTGTCTATTAAATATAATAACAATAACAATTAGTCTCCTTCCCATTACAAACACCAATGGCTAACAGTTATTTAGTTCCACCCAGATGCTCCTTATCTCAAGGTCCCTACCAGAGTCAGCATTCTATCCTTATCTCTGTATGGAGGCGAAGGCAGCATCTAATTACAGATCTCGTGTTGTCAGGCCACAGACTTAGCCTGACTCTTGCTCTCTTGTTAACAAGACCAAGATGGCTGCACACAAATTCCCTTATTCCCCTTTCCTGCCTCCACAGAATGAAACATGAAATTTAAGTCTAAGAAGCATAGGCAAATTAAATTAATACTGTTGCATAGGATGCTGGTACTTCTGATTAACAAATCCTATGTAATATATTAATTTATAATAGCCAGACATTCAGAGAATTAGGGGAAACAAAGAACAGCATTATCTACAAAATTTGGATTGCATTGTATATGTCAAACAGGATAAGCATACAGTATGCAATTGAAATTACTTCAAATCATTTTGGCTATGAGTTTTTAAGAGAACAGGAAGAAAGAACATTGCTTCCATGAAAGGAGCTCTCTAGTTTAACTTTCTTAAAGAGAGATCATTCAACTTTGTAGTTATTCACCAACTATGCCATAGAAATTAATGATGGAAAAGGCCTAGCACTATGGTAGTTCACCAAATCCAGGCTGATATCAGGAAAGGATGACCTATTGGGACAATTGGAAGGGATGGCCAAATCCTGTTCTTAGATGCAGGTAAACCACTGATGAATTGTACATCTAGGTGTGAGATATTTGGGCAAGAATTTATATAATGTACGTGGAGAAATGGTTCTGAAATATGGCTATTTCAACAATCTTCTTATATGAAATATCATCTGCTTTCCATCTAGTTATACCTATGTCTTACAGGGCCTCATTATTGCTCACTTTCCATGGTGCACAGAATTATCATTCCACACTTAACTATGAAAGTGGCTCTAAAAGCCCTGTCAAGTCTCTCCCTGACAAGAGTAATTGTTAAGGGACTCAGTGTTGTTTTTACATTTAAATAATGGAAACAGACTGCTATGGTAGCAGGTGTTTTTGAAGTGCACATAAAATGGACAAAAGAGATGGGGAACCCTGAAATGTTTTTTCTTTTTTTTTTTTTCTTGTTTCAAAATTTCAAAGCTCTAGGACTGGTTTAAAAAAACAAGAAAAAATAGAAAAAATCCTGAATCTCATCAAAATTGTTTCAGGTTTTTCTTTAATTTTTGACATTTTGGAATTTTATCCAAATTTCAACCAGCTTAAAACATTTTTTAGCAGCATGAAAGAGATGATTGAAACCATTATATGCCTTAAATAAGAACATTACATCACTTCAAGTTTCCTTCCCTTCTATTTTGTACCTGTACAAGCTGGTGATGTACTTTATTAGGAGTTACTTGCACTCAGAATGTTTGATTTTTATTGGGAACTTAAGATAACATAAGATTTTTATCCATGCTTAACTAGTATAGGATTGGCCTTGTAAGATATCTTTGCCTCTGTCCCTTATTCCTTCTGTTTCTGAGGCAGGGACAGACATATACTCCTTAAACTTCCCATCTCTCTGTATTAGGGACACGTGATGTAACTTGAGAGTCATTCAGCAAAGATACCGTACCTCTGCTTATTCATGGAGTGGGCCAAGTGTCTAATGTTGGAGCACCTTAAAAGAAAAACCACAAGTCCTAGTTAATTGTCCAAGAATCTGTCACCCAGTTAAAACCTCATTTTTGGGGAATTCTCTAATACATTAAAAAGCCAATGTTTCACATTTGGATCTTTGAGGATTGATATTTATATGTTAAGACTTGGGTATTGCCTGTTCAATTTGGGGGAAAAAACCTGTGATCTTTTTCTAATCCAGTCTATTTCATTATACCATGTCCATCAATGTGTATGTCTTTGCTGGGTATGTATCCGCCTCTAATTGCTCAAAGGAAAAACAAATTTTTGAATTATTTTCTTTCTCTCCTCTCTCTCTCTCTCTCGCTCACGTTTTAAAATTAAAAAAAATAAACCCCAAAATTAAGAAAAAAAACATTTTGGAACTTCAAAATAAAAAGGTTTGGAAATATTGGGAAAATTCCCACTATGTATCAAATTGTGGGGATATTTTTTGGCTTTTGTTTTTAATCTTTTGCCCATATGGAAATAGTACAAAGTGAAAGTAAGCGGAGAAAACCTCTTTTTAAATATATTTTCTTGCTTCCCACAGAAAAAAGTAAGAATGTTTTTTCTTCTCTATTGCTTTCCATTTTTGCCCTTAAAAAAAGTTTTTAACACACCTCACTTTCCCCTTTTTTCTGTGCAGAAAGGGGGGAACATAAGAAAAATGGGTTTCCCTGCTTTCTCTGACATTTAAATTTGTTTACCTCTTTTTCCCCTCCTACTAGCTTAAAATAGAGAAGTGGGAGATGGAAATCTCAAACATTAGAAAAGATTTTTTTTCAAAATAAACAAATTTGAAAGTTCGAAAATGCTTCATCTGAAAAATGAAAAGAGTGAAAATACTCCAAATAAAAAAATACTGTTCATTTCCTTTCAACATTTTTGCTATAAAAAGACACTAATTTTGGTCAACTCTGTTATTATACACATCTTGGTTTTTGTTATGGATCACTCGCAGGGCATGTCTGCACTGGGGAGTTATTTCGAAATATCTCCCCTTATTTTGAAATATGGCGAGTGTCCACACTACCAAACCTACTATTTCAAAATAATGGGCGTATTACTTCGAAATAACTCCTGGGATTCGTCCTCACTGCAGCTGTTTTCCGGGATACTAGAGGTGTCAAAGGAAAGCTATGCTGCATCCAAGGTATGCGCCTGCTTTTCCGCAAAAAAAAAAATTGGAAAAGCAGACGTTTTCTACCACCATCCCTATAAACCTCATACAAAGAAGAAGGCAAGTGCTGAAAGAGGTGGTTTTCCAAAACTTTGCACCATGTAGACCAGTATTTCTTAAACTATGTTCTGCGGAACACTGGTGTTCTGTGAACAACTCCCAGGTGTGCCGCGACCTCTTCTTTGTTTTTGTTACTTTGTTTTTGTCTTTTTTTATCTGACAACAATTTTTTAAGAGAATTTTCATATGTATTCCGCATAAAAAAAATACTTTTTTGGTGTTCCGTGGTCTCGAAGTTTAAGAAGCACTGGTGTAGACTCACCAAATTTCAGAAAAGCAGAAAAAAATACGCAAATTGTGGTTCGCAATTTACGTATCTTTCTGACTTTTCTTTGCGGTGTAGACATAGCCCTGCTTATCAAGAAGAATAGCTTATTTTAAAATAGTTATTTCAGGAGTTGTTGTTTTGAAATAACTTCTTTCAAAATGATGTGGAAGTGTAGACGTAGCATCGGGCACATTTGTTCTGCAATTCTTCCCATTAACCATACAAGTCCATGTGTGTATGTCTAAGAGAAATGCAGTGTGTAAATTTACAATACTGTAATTTCATATTCTAGCATTTTACAAAGTCATTCCATTTAGGCCTGCCATATTAGCTGTAGGTAGGCTTAGAGTTTACATTTAGTTCTTTATTTTCATTTAAAATGTATGTATTAACATTTGAAAAATTCCCATTCAGTATTCGTAGTGCACTGCGGCTAGAGCCAGGAGAATAAAAATATAAAAATAAATAAATTAATGGAGATTGCCTATCTCTTAGAACTGGAAGGAACCTTGAAAGGTCATTGAGTCCAGTCTCCTGCCTTCACAGCAGGACCAAGTACCGTCCCTGACAAATTTTTGCCCCAAATCCCCTATATAGACAACAAAAACTGAGTAATCAGGTTCAGTCAATTCTTCATCAAAGTTTTCCATTACTTTGTAAAAGAAATCCACAACAACAGAAGGAAATTGTAACAAATATGTAAAGATGGAGGATGTAAAGATGGAGGAGGGCTATAAATATAACCTGATTCCTGCTTCAGTTAGTGCAATATGTTATCTTGTTGCAAAACCCCATCATTATGCACCCAAAAATGCAAGTGGGAAAAAATGGGCCTAATTCTAGTCTAACATACACTGTTTAATGTTACAGATTTTAATGGAGTCGCTCCTACTTCCCTTCGTCTTTTCTTAGGAGGATCGTGAATAAGGAGCATAACTTAATACATGGGATAACACAGAAGATAGCATGGAGACGAAAGAGGAGATGGTGCCTGGCATCTTTGGTGCAGGATAGTCCAAACGCTGCAAGGTGCTGTGCAGCTGCTGACAGCAAAGTTTGTTTTCATTCCAATATAGGTCAAGCATTCATCTTGGTCTCTAATATTTCTCCTAATCCTAGGCCCTCATCATTCACTGAGCTTCCTGTAGGCAGGTGCTTGCAATTGTGTGAGGCCATTGACTTCAGAGGAGTTCTCTGTGGTTGTAGATGCCCATCTGCATGGTGTTTGTTTTTATCTTGATTGATAACTCCCAGACTGGGGAAATGGGAAATGCAAATGCTAAATTTTCAAAGTGTTTGGCAGCACTACCAGAGTTTGAGTAAAATCCTCAGAAGCGACTTAGGTGCAGAAGTCCAATTTTTTTCAGCAGTGATTTAGACTCGTAGTTTAACCCCCACGCCTAGTGTGGTCTGCTGTCCCATGTAGTGGCACTTAGACCACTTACAGCCAAAAAACAGGGGAGCTTGACAGCCAAAGCTGAAAACCAGCTGGCTTTGTAGCTCAATCTGAAGAGGCTCCTATACGAAGTTCCAGAGATCCCAGGTTCAAATCTAACTGGTGGTAGTTACATTAGTAGCCTATGGCCTTTCAGTGAGATTTAGGAACCTTTGCACATGTGATGCTTTTGCAGCTAAGCTGCTATGTGTATGGAAGCTTTGCCCAAATGGGGAAAGCTGTTTCCTGAAAACAGGTGCTTTTGTGGAAGAAAAACAGAGGAAGAAGGAAAGACTTTTCAAGAATTCAGAAGACAAATATTCACCCCACACAGTCAACTGAGAGAAGGGAAATAATCAAATAGTACACTAAAAAGGGGCTCATTTTACTAAGAAGAAGCTGCTTTCTGTAACATGACCTTTGAGTGACCCATAATATCCCAGTCTGTGGTCTCCATAATGAAATGAAAAGATAGGGATTTCTGCAGAAAGCTGTGACACATCCCTGCTGGCTCAGAGACACTACATTGTGCTGATTATGCTGATGCTTCCCTCATAGTGCTGTGCTTGGCACAGGATCACAATGAAAGGCTGCAGCACTGTGTTCTGCTGGCTCAGAGCCATAGCTTCAGCGAGCAATAGGATAGAGAATCACTTTAAGTTATCTTTATTCTTTTTCACAGAATAAAAGACTAGAACAAGCTCTACATTTTCCAGTGGGCTCCTCCTTACCCCAATAAGTAATCATGTTAGATGTGTAATTTTCAGTATTCTGCATGATAAAAGAATCACTGCTAGGCACCAAATCAATAATCAATGTATCCAAAATATACATGCAAATAATTGTGCATGCAAAATGGGGGACTTCATCTGCAAATTGATATTTTTTTGGTTGGCATTTGCAAAACAAGGAGAATGAGTTCCCTCTCCTAGAATATTCATGTAAGTGGTAAAAGCTTTTGTGCACATTTATGTCTGCATCTATATATTTTGCAGAGGCAATTTCAGACCAAAGTTTTGAGAACCTATTCCTTGTACAGTATGCTTACAACTTGCATTGTTTTATATGTTATGCTACACTGTGCTGCATTAACTGGCGATGGGTGTTAGCTGAGAAGTTTAGATTGAAATAGTATTCTTCCTTTCAGATCCATTTACAAAGATGGACCTGAGATGAGAAGTTGGAATCTGAGTTTTGTCAAAGTTTGAGGAGGTTCAGATATGCTGTTGCACATTGGGCTCACTTCCAGTGTTGACCTCTCGAATTGAAAAATGGAAGAGGTTAAAAACAGACTGCTTTTGCTGAAGCACAGCGTTGCTTATTCCAAGGGACAGGCATGTGTTTTCTTTTCTAGTTTGAGGGTAGTTTACATTCAGTGGGCCTATTTTTCCATCAGTTCTACTGTGATACATAACAGATATCAGCCAACTAACAGCAGTAATTGGGGCTAGCTGATTTTATTTAGTAGTAGTATTAAGAAATGTTTATTTTAGAGCATTGGCCAATAAGAATCAGATCTCCCTGATGCTGGGCACAGTCCCACCAGTTAATGAGACAACCTTTCTACTATACAACTTGTCATCTATTTATTTAATGAAAAAACTTTCAGATCATTTGGAAGCATCATATTATGTATGTTTGCTAGCGGAGGTAACAACATGATTTTTTTTTTTTACCATTATTTTCTGTTCCCTCTTCCCTCCTAGGCTATGTCTACACTGGCGCGATCTTGCACCAGAGCTATGCAAATGAGGCTGTGTGGAATATTGTCAAGCCTCATTTGCATATCTAATGAGCTACCATTTTTGCGGAAGAGGATCTTGTGCAAGAAGGAGCTGTCTACACTGCCCCTTCGTGTGCAAGAAAAACTCTCTTGCGCAATGCCGTTATTCCTGAAAATAATCAGCATAACAGCATTGTGGTTAGCCTCATTTGCATAGCTCTGGTGCAAGATCGTGCCAGTGTAGACATAGCCCTGGTGTTTTGTCTGTTTTGCATCTTTGCTAAAAAGAGACTGTAAGCTCTTTAAGATGGACCCAGGGCTGTTTTGTGTGCTTGTATAGCATCTGGGTATAATGGGGCTTTGATCCTGATCAGGCTTGTTAGGTGCTGCTGTAATACAAATAAATAGTAATGATTTGGTGGGAATATATGCAGGCAATATCTATTAACAAAGATAGCTTTGCATACAAATCCACAAGATAAGGATTCGTTAACTGGTTTATATTTGTAAAGCAGTCTGAAGTTGCACAGTGTTATATAAGTGCTAAGAACAGACCCTAAAGCCTGCCTTTCACATGTTTAAATCCACAATTGTTGTTTTTAAAAGGGAGAAATTTTACGAAAAATTACTTCTGCCCTGAATCACTCAGACTCCATTCAGACAACTGTTAGGTCTTATTAAAGAAACAGTGGGAGTATTTAGGTATCCACAGAAGTCAGAAAATGTATGCTACACCATCAGTCACTATAAGACTAAAACTTTTTTAATGACAATTAACTAAAGAAACAATTTTATACCACCCTTTTCTTATTGATTATTGCAGAGATCCAGCTGTCTTCCCGGGAACACCATCCTTTGTCATGCTGCCTACTTTAGCATTGCCCTGGGAAAAACATTTTTTTCCAGCATGCCATCCTGGGGCTGGTCCTTTAAATTTAGCAAAGCCAGTGCCATTTTGCAACCAACTGCTGCTTACAGATCCAACCGCTGCTTACAGATCCAACCGACAAGTACTCAACTCTTTATATTCCCCCTCATTGTTGTAGGGATAGCACCTTCTCTGTCAATGAACTTAACAATTGCTCCTGGAAAATCGTAAGCAGATCACATTTTTTATTCCATATTTCCAGAGTCAGATTGTCTTTGCATATTTATTTTCACCCGCCATTGGCTTCAGTTAGAATTGTCCATCTGTTACTGGAGAGCAGAATGGGGACAGAGTTCAGAATTTGGGACCCCCAGTGGTAAAGTTTGTGCAAAAAGCAAAAAAATTACAAAAATTGGCTAGGAGTTTTGGATGTAGCACACGGTTGCTGCAAAATGAGACCATCTCAAGGCACAAAAGAAATGTGGTCACTTATGAAGCAACAGAAAGGAAATTGTGTGTGGCCTAAGCGGACCACTCTAAAGGAAACTTTATAAGCTCACAGTTGTGGCTGGTCTTTCAGGCTGGCAGTCAGATGACTGTCTGGCATCAGGCCTCCCATTCATTTTTAATAAACAAAAGGCAAATGAAAATGTCCCAGTTATTAACACTGGAAAAGTTGGCTACTGTGCACGCACAGTATATTTCTATTACATTTTTAAATCAATCCATAAAGCTGCTGGCCAGCATTCCATGGATATACTGCTGGCCATGAATGACACTGGCTTAATGTGGAATATGGAAAACGCACTCTGCGCACAGAGGACATTTTTTTTAAAATGCTAACTGAGACATTTTTCATTTGTTTTGGTTTATTAAAAAAAAATAAACATAGTAACAAAAGGCATCAGTGCCAAGTAGGGGACTTATTAAAAAGAGGCTTTCATTTAAGTGACTGAGTCCTTCTAGGTTAGCCTTTCTTCATAAAATGTAACTTCTTTTTGGCACCCTCTCTGCTGATTCAGTTGATCTTTGACTAAAAGACATGAACAGTGGGTCCATGTCTGGGATAAAAGGATCAGCAGCATAGACAATCAAAGCCCTCAAGAACTTAAGTGCCATTGTTTTGCTGTTGAGTTCTAGGAGGCAGTGTCCTTCCTCAGAGAGGGAGAGGAGTCTCTCAGGCTATGTCTACATTACAGTTTTTTCAGAAGACAGCCATTTTTCAGAAAAAGACTTTCCTTACATCCACACGCAATCACGTTCTTTTGAAAAAGAATTGAAAGAACAGAGGGGTTTTCCTGACATTGGTAAACCTCTTTCCATGTGGAAGAATCCTTTTTTCTGAAAGAGCTCTTTTGGAAAAAGGCATGTGTGGACATGGAAAAGGGAATTCTTTTGAAAGAAGAGAAAGCACAGGTGCCCTAGTGGCCACTCTGTCCATAGTACTCACAACTGAAATGTGAGATAGCGTCCACACTGAATGGACGCTATCTTTTGAAAAAGCAGAATACTTTTTTGATGCACTTTTGCTGTGTGGACGCTCTCTTTCAGAAGATCTCTTCTAGAGAAGCTTCTTCCGAAAGAAGCTTGCACTCTAGATGTAGCCTCTGTGCTTACCCCTCCTAGAGTATGCAGAGAGTGTTTCCCTCCACAGAGGGACAGCTCTGTTAGCCAGTATAGGTGAGCAACAAGCCTTGCCTCCTCCCCACATCTTTTGAGACTGCAAGTAGCAGCACTAACCAAGACCTGCCCATGAAGGTGTAGTATAGACCTGTTATGTGTTTTTGGGGGGAGGGGGGCATGCAGTGTCCTTACTCCACATCCCATCATAAGCATAAACATAATCTTGGTGTCTGCTTCTTTGCGTTTGCTTCCTCCAATATTGGCAAAACTGTAACATGTTCTGGCAAAGTTGGAGAAAAGAATCAGTGGAAATAGGAAACTAAGGGGTTTGCTTTAACTACCTGATGGACAGACATCATCAGGATGAACAATTGACATAATATTTATGTGATGGACCATGCTGACCTGTAGCCCCCAGAAGAGCACAATAGCTTAGTTACGTGGAAGACAGATTCCATTTTGCAAAGGATTTTGAGATTTTAAAGTTTTCATTCTGATTCAGCAAAGACAAAGTTCAATATTAGAAGAAAATAAAAAAAAGAATTTGGACTGATCAAAACATTTCATTGTTTTCCACTTTTTATTTTGTATACAATATGTAATGTAAATGAACAATTTATACCATTCTATGAAGATTTTGATTGAATTGCACTTCGCGATAGAAAGTGGTTCAGTCCAAAATTTTCCAACTGGCTTTACGTAGAAGTCTGGCCTCACAGCAGTTTAGGAGAATCAGGGAACAAAGTTTTGATACACCCTGCCATACCTCATCAAATAGACAAAGCTTTCTTCATACAAAGCTTGGAATTCCTGTACAGAGGTCTCACCAGGATCCTGGTGTATTTTAGACACGTTCAGGGAATCAAAGAGGAAAGATGTGCTTAGACTTGGTGGTGTGAATTGTTATTTTCTTCACTCATTGGCACAGCAATGCATTTCTTTCTTCAGAAACTCCAGTGAATTGTTTGAACATGTCTCACTTCTCCTTGCCCCTCTGCCTGTGCTCCTGGAAACATGGAAAGCTCTGGAAAACTCCTTCTTGACCTCAGATATGGTGATCCGTTAGAGCCAGTGGGCAAGACCCATCAGCCAGACATCTAGGCTGTGTCTACATTGGCACCCCTTTCTGGAAAAGGGATGCTAATGAGACCAGTCAGAATTGCAAATGCCGTGGGGGATTTAAATATCCCCCGCGGCATTTGCATGAACATGGCTGCCGCTTTTTTCTGGCTCGGGGTTTTGCCGGAGAAAAGCGCCAGTCTAGACAGGATCTTGAGGAAAATAAGCCCTTTTCCGTAAGATCCCTTATTCCTACTTTTACTTGAAAGTAAAATGAACACGTGTTCATTACAACAAAGCCTCTTTATTGAACAAAACTGGTGTCGGGAGGAATGAAACTGAAGTAAGACTGGGAAAGAAAGTGGGGGAGGGGAGGGTGGGAGATGGGAGGGGGAAACCTGGAAGGAGGGAGCTGGCAGGGGGAGGCAAGGGGAAGAAGGAGGAGGAGAAGCTGAGGGTTGGGGGTTTTGCTGGCCCAACTATCTCCCAGTACCATGGGTGAGGAGGCTTTGGCATCCCTGGGGGGGGGGGGGGGAGGAAGAATCAGGAGGGAGAGAAGGAGTGGAAGGAGGAGCGGTAGCTGGGGAGGCAGCAGGGGCTGGAGCAGCAGGAGGCCGCAAGCTCTGCCCCAGGGTCAATGACAACCTGGGAGGCACAGACCATCCTGCCCCCCAGGATGCAGTCCATGGCATCAAAATAGGGGTAGGGGGTCTGGGTCTGCCTCTGGTTGGGAGCTGCCCCCTGTGGCCCTGGAATATTCCTGCCACCGCTCCTTTATTTTCATGTGAACCTGTTCCTGGGTTCGCATGTGGCCTTTGGTGGCCAGGCTGGCAGCCATCCGCCTGTAGATAGTTACGTTCTTCCGTTTAGGGCGGAGATCATGGATGTTGGAGGCATCCCCCCAAACCTGACTTAGGTCCCTGATCTCCGCACTGGACCAGGCAGTTTCCCACTTTTTCTGGCCCCTGGCTGGCTCCTGGGAGCTGACAGACTGGTCGTGGGGAGTGGTGGAGGGCTGGCTAGCACTGGCTGCCTGGCTCATGCTGGGGCCACTGGGTCAGGTGCAGTGACTGCTGGCTCTGGGCTGGCAGGCTTGGAGGTGGCACAGGTGCTGTGGCCAGAATCTACCTCTTCAAGGGCTCTGGGAAGAGAGGGAGAGAGAGGAGTTTTCTTGGTTGTGCCCAGAGTGTCCACCAGGGCACCCTGGGCAGGGCTGGAGGCCCCCTATTTCAAAAAGTGTCTACACAAAACTTATTTTGAAATTGAAATTGGTGCTATTCCTCGTGGAATGAGGTTTACCAATTTTGAAATAAGCCCTCCACTATTTTGATTTAATTTCAAAATAGCGGTTTGGCTGTGTAAATGCTGGTAAAGCATTTCAAAATAACTATGCTGTGTAGACATACCCTAACATTGTGATTAAGCACTGGCTCAGTGGAAGAAAGAGAGCCACTTAATGAGTCTCCAAGAGTTTTGAAACACCCCACTTCTCTTTAGTGGCTTTCCTTCTAATCCAGGGGTGCTGGGCTATTGAGTTCTTACAAATTCACAGCCCTATGTGATGTGGCTGCAGGACACTAGCATGGAAACAATAGGACAATAAAAAAACCCCACAATTCTAACAACACCCTTTTCTTTTTTTCCCCCATGGCTCTGTCTACATTGGCGCGATCTTGTGCAAAAGCAGTCGCTTTTGCACAAAACTTGCTGCCTGTCTACAATGGCTGCGAGTTCTTGTGCAAGAACACTGTTGCACTAATGAATGAAATCAGTGCTTCTTGCGCAAGAACTCTGATGCTCCTGCTCAGGACTAAACCCTCTTGTGCAACTGTTCTTGTGCAAGAGGCCAGTGTAGATAGGTAACATGAATTTCTTGTGCAAGAAAGCCCTATGGTTAAAAGGTTACATGCCAGTGTAGACGCTCTCTTCTGGAAGAGTTCTTGCGCAAAATCATACCAGTGTAGACACAGTCCATATCTTCTTCCCTTGCCTCCTGTTGATTCATGCCACAGCACAATGATGCTAAATGCCAAAGAAACACTATTTGGAACAACATATTCTCCTTCTAACATTATCCATATGACACTTCCTCATTTAATACTAAGATAATCTTTTTGTTTCCTCTTTAGCTTGCTCACTTCATGGGGGTCTGCTCCTCCACAAATACAGTCAGTGTCACCTTTTGCCATTGACATCCATGCAAAATTAAGCCCCAAAGTAATTTAGATCCAATATGAACGATGGCTGGTGAGTTTATATCCTAATTAAAAAAAAAAAAGCAAAGCACACTGGGCCGCTTTGTCAATTTAAATTGCAAAATGTGTGTGCCCTTCAAATCCTCCAATTCTGAGTAAATCAAAGAAGCTAATGAATGCAGTGCCACTGGCAACTGGGTAATATAGCTGTGTGCCAGGATACTTTTGTGAGAGGGAAAATATTTTCAGTATTTTATCTTTAGTAGTAATATTTGCAGGACAATACACAACGGCTGCCTTTGAGCATGATCTGCAAAGCCAAGTCCAAGTAAGGAAGTAACTCTTTACACAGGAAAGGCAAATTAAGAAAAATCTCCAGCTGTATTATCCTCTCTTCAACCCCAACACATGTTTTCTTAATTAATGGTAATAAGATAACAGAACTACTGTAATTATGCCTATGCAGAAGATGCTGCAGGCATTTGCTTTCAGTTAGCTAAAATGTAATCAACTGTGTAAGAATATAGTGCTAATTGCACGCATTACATGCAGCTAATAGAAGTTGGAATCACTTTCAAGTAAATATTGTCTTTAAACAGTACATTTTCTGCTACTATACAAGTCAAGGCCAGCAAAGCAATTACTATTCGTTGCCTGTTAACTTTTATATCTCTGAATTTAGACTCGTCTTGGATCCAAAGCCCACACAAGAACTACAGCAGATTTTACAAGAGTGAGAAGGAGGTGTGGAAGGTGCTCAATTGCCCCAAATGATGGAAAAACCCTGGGCAGGTTGAATTGTGCATTCCTTCACGCTATACACAGATAGCTCCTTTGGTGCAATACTATATTGGCTGAATGCAAGCCTTTGGAATTTAATCCAAATGGATCATGGAAATGTGCAAAGCCATTCAGCATGTAGTGATGTGATACTTGGCAGTGCAGATGTGAACATACATCATTTTCAGTCAGGACATTCCCTACCGATCCAGATACTGGCATCTAACCTGAAACGTATGGAAATAATAGCACATAGTTTAATGGGTGTCTGCAGTACCTCGGTTACTGCAGTCTTCCCATCATGAAGTTGATTTCTGTGGAGAGTTTGGCAGGCTTATTTTCAGCTATAACCATGGAAGTCAGTAGAAAAAATTAATCTAGATCCCTGGAAATAAAAGCACAAAGTAGCAGCAGGTAAGAAATACTCTGTTTTGAGAAATCCCTTGTCAGGCTGAAAAAAAACAACCGTTTTAATCCTTAATGGGTTATATTTCCTTATTCCCATTCATTGTAGGAAACTGCATAGCTCAAGTGAGTAGAAAAAGGCTGCTTGCTGCTTCATGTTACCCTTTCAAATCCATCTCAAGCTGGTAGAGACCAAAAGCTATTCCCATCTGCAATGATTATACAGAGACCTCTGTGCAAGAAGTTTGGTCTCACTGTTCTTCCCACAAGCAAGATGTCTGTATTTATTTAAAACCTGCACTTCAGCTGGCACCATTGTTGACAGTCTCAGGAGAAAACCCAAGGACCATTATTTGGGCCACGTGGTTAAAATGGAGCTCCTTGTTCCCTCCCATGTCCATTGTTCACCTGTGTCTGGCTCAACATCATTGCAATCCCTGGATCAGATCCTCAACTGGTTTTTGTTGGTATAGTTCTGCTGGCTTCACTAGAACTCTGACAATTTCCACAAGTTGATGGTCTGAAAGAGCTGACCTTTACCATTTGAAGTAAATCTAGTACTGTATTTAAATGTCAGATTTTGCTCTGTTGTTGATTTGTCATGTTACATCCCAAAGTTTAATTTTTGAGAAGTTCTATGACCTTATGCTATGCAGGAAGTCACATAGATAACCACTATGGTCCCATTTGGCCTTGGAATCCATAAAAGTCCCCAGTTGAGTTTTAACCCCTATACTTACTGGCTCTGTATAAACACAGAGGCAACCCTTACCTCAAATAGCTTACCAGCCAGTGGAAGAGACAAAATGGTGGGAGAGAAGAAACACATTAGTATTCATGTCATTTAGGATTTGCACTGGTGTAGAATTTGCCTTTCAGAAATTATCCATTGTTTCAGTATTTACTGCTACACAATGCTATCTTCATCTGTAAATATTGTTTGTTTATAATACAGGGAAATATTTTGAAAGAAAACATCAAATGCTCCTGCTTTGTCTGTCTTATTTAGGATGAATGGATCTTGCAGGATTCAGGAAAGGAGAACTAACTTCAGTATCCAACCTGAGGGTTTTTTGGCTTGGTGAACAAGTGCTTCTCTATTCCTGCTCTGAGTAGATTTGATTTCCTTTCTGCTGAGGGGAGAGGGACTTATCACCTATGCTGGGCTAAAATAATAACTTTGGTTGACCTTGTCTCTACCATTTAAGATTATAAATGCTGCAGCTGTGGATTTTCTGATCCATCTACCTCGAGGCTACACAGATAAGTTTTGTTATATCCTGTCGTCATCACCAAAACTGCAGCCAGAAACATTCAGTTAGGAGAGAGGCCCATAAACAAAATCAGCCCTCGTGGGTATTAGCAGGAATGACATAGAATCATTTAGCTATATCTTGCCAAGGAAAAGCAAATATTGCTTGGAGTAGGAAGGGGGAACAGAGAGTAGAAATGGATAGGAGAAGCAAGACTGACAGTGGGCTCCTTCTACTTGGCTTGAGGCCTGGTTATCATTCAGTCTTCTGCTCCTGAGAGCAGTCGTGTTTCCTCCTTTTTTTTTCCTCTCTCTTCCAAATGATACATTAGTTTCCTTTCAGGTTTGTAACATGTTGCCACAAGCAAATGGGAAATCCTGAAAAAACTTGTAGCAGATTCACTCCCAGGCACTGATTCCATGTGTGCTCTGGGGCTGGATTACCACAGGAAAAAAACAGTAAGTAGGCGCTCAGCACCCACCAGCCACAGTTTTTAGGTGGTGCCAACAATCATCTAATCAGTTGTCAATTGACAGGAGGCACTGCCAAATAGCTGTTTTGTGTCTCGGAAGGGGTTTGGGTGAGGCTGGAGAGCAGTGAGGGGTAAGGGCCTTAGGAATGGAATGGAAGAGACAGAACAAAGGTGGGTGATGGGGAGGGGGATGGAGTGAGGGTAGAGCCTTGGGGAAGAGGTGGGGTGGGGAGGCAGGCCTTAGGGCAGAGAGAGAGTGGAGCATCCCAGAGGAAAAGTAAAAGTCAGTGCCTATGTTTTCAATTCTCAGAGGGAGGAATTCAGCACTAATGAAGCCTGGGCTCTCACTGCCTGAAGTGTTCAGTGTCTGTCAGTTCTATGCAGTGTAGTATTATGCAGAGCAATGGGCTGGATATGGATCGTATGAACAATTTTGGATCAAATATTTTATGGGCGAGTCTCTCTGCAAGGAGGCTCTTCCCATGTGCATTCCCCTATTTTGCAGCCCAAAGAAAGGACTGGACATTAGTATGCCTACTAAGAGTATCCTCATTTACATTAGAAGGAATAGATTATTTTTAGTAAGTGATACCAACCATTACATCATGGCAATTAGAAAAAACTTCTGCAGTGGACAAGGTATTCCATAATTAGCATTTTTGGAATTTAATTGGAATGTGTTCATTTTCTTCTGAATTACCTGCTATGGAAGTGTTTCTCAAATTTGTGGTGGAAATGTAGCCGTTTTAGTCTGGTGCAGCTGAAACTGCAGTCCTGTTTTTTGTTTCTCAAATTTGTGAGAAATGAATCAAACTTGCCCCACTCCTATCATACTAGTCATGTGGTATTAGAGGCCTATGTAGAATATATGGTCACTCTAAGTAGAATATGTAAGTCTTCATAATATATGCCTCTTCTTTTCTTAAGCCTTGTTTATACGGTACTGGTATCAGTACAGGGATGTGATTGGAAAAAAGGCTCTAACATATAGCACTCAAAGGGCATGTCTATACTTACTGGAAGAGCGATACTCCAGAGGTTGATCTTCTGGGCTGTGTCTAGACTTGCAAGTTTTTCCCCAAAAGTGACTGCTTTTGCGCCAAAAACTTGCCAGCTGTCTACACTGGCCGCTTGATTTTGCGCAAAAGCACTGACGTTCTACTGTCCGAAATCAGTACTTCTTGTGCAAAAGCTTTGACGTTCCCGTTCGGGCAAAAGCCTTTTTCCAGAAATGTTTTTGCGCAAGAGGGCCAGTGTAGACAGCTAAAAACTGTTTTGCGCAAAAAAGCCCCGATGGCGAAAATGGCGATCGGGGCTTTCTTACACAAAATCGCATCTAGATTGGCGCGGATGCTTTTCCGCAAAAAGTGCTTTTGCAGAAAAGCGTCCGTGCCAATCTAGATGCTCTTTTCTGCAAATGCTTTTAATGGAAAAACTTTTTTGTTAAAATCATTTGCGGAAAATCATGCCAGTCTAGACATAGCCCTGGTGTTCAATTTAGCGGGTCTAATGGAGACCTGTAAATCGAACGGTGATGGCAGCTCCTGCCAGTGTCCAGTATTTTTCCTTCTTCAAGGAGTAAGGGAAGCTGACAGGAGCATTTGTTCCTACTGGTTTCCCTCATAGTGGACACTGCCCAGGCTCAACTTAAGGCAAGCGGAATCCAGCTACACATTTTGTGTAACTGGGGTTGCATACCCTTAAGCTGACTCTCCAGGTCTCGTAGAGATCTGGCTGAACTGTCCCTTGTAGACTTTGCTGGCATACGCTTCCTAGTTTGCATTAATGTAGATCTGTTTCAGATAGAAACTGTTATTACAAGCTAGATTTCTTTTATAGTGTGCCAACAGGGTTTATACAGGGCAGGTAAAGTGCAACACACTTTACAAATCACACCCTTGTACTGCTCTTGACCATGTTGTGTAGACAAACTCTTTAGCCGTGAAATAGTTCACAGCTCTTGAGCAGTGAAATAATCCACAATGTTGACATTTAAAATATCATTACTGATACCCAAGTTAAAAGCCATTAATATAAATGTGTCAGTTCTCACCTCAGAGCAATTGTTTCTGGTTTTCCACTAATTCAGGGAGAGACAGTTGCATTATGTTCCCTTGGGTCAGATTCTCAAAGTTTGGCTTTGCATTGTTTTTATTGCAGCAAGACCCTCAAGGCCCTCAGTGTCACAACACTTAACCGATTTTGAAGCTCAATTATCATTTTCTAAAGGAATTTAATCACTTAGAGGTTTAAATCCCATTGACAGCTAATTTTAAAATATATTGAAATATCTGGGCTTTAGGCCTGAAAGCTAAAAATGAGTTATGCAGCATATCACTGAGCATTGTGATGCCTAACTTTTAGGTAGCTGAATCATTGCAATTCATGAAGTCAGAGTTAGGCACTTCAGCTCGTATACAACGAACGAGGAGAAATAGATGATTGCAAATCATAAAATCCAGCAGGGTAGGCAGGGAGTCAGCTAATCTAGCCAGTGGAAGATGCCAATAGTGGGTATGTGCTAAGGGCTTTAGGATCATCTGATGTGGGTTGCCTCAGTCTCTACTCTTGAACTCTGGATAAATAAAGTCACTGGAGCAGGCGTACTTGATCCTGGCACACCCACATCCTGGGTGAGTGGTCCACTCACCAGCCTATACAGTAATTCTCCTGCTTATATTCATAATCTCTCTTTCTCTGTCTCCTCCTCCTTCCTTCTCTTTCTCTTCTTCCCCCGCCCCCAAGACTTTCTAATCTCTTTTGAGTGCTCCTATCAACTCAGACCTCATGCTAGTACAGGGCTACTCAACGTGTGTCCCGCAGGCCACATGCAGCCCGCAGCCCACTTGTTAACTGTCCACAGTGCAGTTTGGGTTTACACAGAGCTCAGGAGGCGGGGGATCCATTGAACATGGCCTCCACTGGGAACATGCTCCACAGTGGCAAGACATCTCCCCAGCGAGGTGAGCATTGAAAGACGCAAGCGGACAGCCTGGCTGAAACAGACGGGTACAGGGTGTTAGAGTTTCTAGTCCCCAAGGAGGAAGTACCGGGAGTGCTGGGGAATTGTGGGAAGTTCTTTGTATTCCTGCCTGTCAGTGTGAAAAGAAGCTATTTGCATATATATATATTTGCATTTATATGCAACCACACTTAAGTTGCAACCCTTGGCATGTGCTGTGAGTATCATTGTGATCCCCGTTGAGTAGCCAAAGTAGGCTTCCAAAGTTGAGTAGCCCTGTGCTAGTATAACCCACACACCTTCTGGGTATGGTGTACTGTCCCTTTTTTCATTGTATTCCTTTGGTATATATGGTCATGCCAATTCTCTTCCAGAATATGATCTGAGGAAGTGGGTCTGGCCCACGAAAGCTCATCACTTATTAAACAATCTTCTTAGTCTTTAAAGTGCTACATAGTTTTTCCTTTTGTTTTTGTCCCATGTAGTGGCACTGAGATAACTTACAGAGAAAATAATAAGCCTCCTTTACAGCCTTTGCTAATAGTGATTTGGTGTTCAGCTTGTACAGTAAAGAGTCACGTTCTAAGTTCTAGAAGTTCCAGGTTTGATTCCACCGGCAGATGACCAGGGTTGGTTGGTGTTACATTAGGGTGTCCAAATTCTATAGGGACAGTTCTGATATTTGGGGCTTTATCCTAAATATTGTCCCAATTTTTCACACTTGTTATCTGGTCACCCTAGTCCATGTACAACTTAAGTAGCCAAATACCCATCTGCCCCTGGTTTGTGATTTGCTCTGGGGCTAGGCAGATGATTGGCTCCCAGGTACCTGGGTAGAGGCAACAGTGTCAAGTTCAAAGGCAGAAACATAGATTCCTATGGAACTGTAAAACTTAGGCACCCAGTAAGTTTGACCACCATCAATGTTCAGTGGGAATTTTGTGTCTCTCAGTGGTCCTGAAACTTGACCTTCTGCATCTACATTTTGTGCCTTATTCTTTTGTAATTAAAAGTTAGATTCTGGAGAACAAATGAGAAGCCTGCTTGTGTTCCTCTACAAAGATCATCAGACTCCACAGGTGGTACACCATAGCTGGCAAAACGCTGTAGTATAAAGATAAGATACTGGACCACTGATTTACTACAGAATATAAATTCTTATTGTCTCTTTTCCTTGCTATCACCTTTTCAAATGGGAATTTGCCCTGACGGTGTCCCATTCTATACCGAGAAACCTCAGACATTTTTATATCATCTCTGAACTGTTTGGGAGAGAATATTTCTCCTCCCCCCACACATCAGAAGGTCACTCAGCAGTCAGAAATTCTGCTACAAAGGCAGGGGAGTTTTTTTGGAATTACATTTTGAAATTATGGCTTCTATGGCACATGATGTGGTTATCTACCCTCAACCCCCTTCATTCCTTCCTTCTCTTTTCTCCCTTCTTCTTCTCCTTGCCCTGGCTAATATTTAGTCTCTGAAATTTAATTAAAACCACATTTGTTTCCTCTGCTGGATATGACTTCTGCTACTCATAGTTTGAAGCTTTCTTTGCTTCTTCATACCCAGTAAAAATATTATTAGATAGTTATCTGTTGTATTTAAAACTTGAGTTCAAAATTGAATTTTAGAGTTCTGCTCTGCAACAACAACAAAAAACATAAACACTTAGGCATACACTGATTGTGAAAAAAATTATATGAAATCCAAATTTGCTGTCAAAATAATTTGGATGGAAAATGTTTGACCTATTGATGTGTCCCAAATTTCAGATCCAGCATCTTCCCAATTAACATACTAAAAAAAAGAAATATGACATAGCTTTTGCTGCTCAATAACAAAGAATTAATTTCATAAAATGATGTTTTCCTTATAAAATATAAAAGGGACTAAAGGAAAAGTGCAAAATTCACTACTACTTACATTAATTGAAAAAACTGTTTTAAAGCAATTTTCATTTATAAAAGAAAAAAAAGGTAAGATTCTCAGAATTTCTAGTTCAAAGCTTAGGATATACCTACATTGCCAAAAAAAGGAGTCTTTATAACTTGGGTAAGCTAATTTGGGTTCGAAAAGAACTTAAAGAAAATCAACTTAGTTTTTAACTTGCTCAGAGATTTGTAAATTTTAAGGTCAGAAGATATGACCATGATCATCTATAGTCTGACTCCCTTGATATCTCAGATCACAAAACCTCACCCACCCCCTACTGTAACAGGCCCATAACCTCTGTCTGAGTTACTGAAGCCCTTTCATCATGAGTTAAAAACTTCACCTTCAAAGGTGTCATTTTGGGATGGTGGGGGGAACAGCCGTATGTACTGGGACACTGCTTGCTTTTCTTCCTGCTTTTCTGACTATCAGAGAGCAAGGGAAAAGTATACGGCTTCTCTTTGTGTCTCTTACTCCTGGCTGGTGAAGGGAGAGGGCAGAGGAGTAATTCACAAAATCCATGTACTTTTCCCTTGCTCCGTGATAGTCAAAGAATGGGAAGAAAAGCAAGCTACTTTCTGATATGCACAGCTGCCCCCCATCCCTCCTCCCCGCCCTTCCAAAATGGCACCCTTGTTCACCTCAGAGAACCCACCATTTACTCTAGTTTAAAACCAGTGAGTGACTTGTGCTGTATATTGAAGTAGGCAACACAAAACAAAAAGGCTCTCTGCCAATCTGACCTGGGGAAAAATTCCTTTCTGATGCCAGTCACAGCAACCAGTTAGACCCAAGGTCTGTTGGCAAGAGCCACCAGTCAGATAACTGGGAAAGAATTTGCTGTTGTAATTTATTATCCTTTGTATCTATTATCCCATTTCTGTCTATTGTAAATATATTCTATTAGCAGTCAGAGATGGGCTACAAGTCATCATAGGTAATCTCCTCATACCATTCCCTGCATAAATGTATCAAGGTCGGTCTTGGGGTTTTTGCTCCCATTGCTCTCTTTGGAAAGCTGTTCCAGAATTTCACTTCTCCGATGGCTAGAAACTTTCATCTAATTTTAAGCCTAAACTTGTTGATGGTTGGTTTATATCCTCTTGTTCTTCTGCCCACTAACTTAACTTAACTCCTCTCTCTTCCTGAAGTATATCTCTCTGATTTATTTTCAGAATACCATCATATTTCCCCTCAGCCTTTGTTTAAATAGGTTAAACAAGCCAAGTTTCTACATAATATTAGGATTAGAATTGGAATTAGAATTAGAAAAGGTTCAGAGAGGGCAGAAAAAAATTATTAGGAGTATACAACAGCTTCCTTATGACCTGGGCCATTGCACCCTAGGATTGCATTAGCCTTTTTTTCACTATTGCAAAACATTGGTGACTTATAATGATCTTGGCCATATCTACACTAGGGAACTATTTCAAAATTACTAAATTCTACTTAAGAACTCTTGATTTAACACATACAAACTAGCATGTCCTCACTGTGGGGAAGTCTCAAATTAGTCTGAGGCAGGCTCCATTAATATGGACATGCTACCTCAGACTTAAAGCCCCAGAAAGCACTGGGGAGCTGCGGAAGAGTATGTCTTCACTGCAACATTACTTCAAAATAACAAGCATTATTCTGAAATAACTTAGTCCACGTCAACACAGCAGGCAGTTATTTCAAAATAGTGCCAAAATACTGTCATGCCGGAGGACTTCTTACTCTGATTCCAGTAACCCTTACTGTACGAGGAATAAGGGAAGTTGGAGGAAGAGTGCTCTATTTCGAAAAAAGTGCTGCACAGACACTTCCTATTTTGAAATAAGCTATTTTGAAATAAGATATGCAATTGACATAGCTCAATTTGTGTAGCTTATTTTGAGTTAAGCCCTGAAGTGTAGATGCAGCTCCAGAGGCCAATAAGTTTGAAATAGGGGCACTGGAGCATCTACACTAAGGTTATTGAAAATTATTATTTTGGAATTAGTGTTGCTCCTTGTGAAAAGCAGGAGTACAGAGTTCAAATTCCACAACCCATTATTTCAAAATAACAGTCTTGGTAGCGTAGACGTACCGCTTATAAGTTCAAACTTAGAATAAGGTCCAAGTGTAGACCAGAGCGTAGTGTTTGACGAGTACACCTGGGTATGTCTACACTACAAAGTTAGTTCGAACTAACATCCGTAAGTTCGAACTAACTTTCATAGGCGCTACACTAGCGCTTCGTTAGTTCAAATTTAATTCGAACTAACGGAGCACTTAGTTCGAACTAGGTAAACCTCATTCTACGAGGATTAAGCCTAGTTCGAACTTACTAGTTCGAATTAAGGGGTGTGTAGCCCCTTAATTCGAACTACTGGGAGGCTAGCCCTCCCCAGCTTTCCCTGGTGGCCACTCTGGCCAACACCAGGGAAACTCTATGCCCCCCTCCCGGCCCCGGACCCCTTAAAGGGGCATGGGCTGGCTACGGGGTTTGTGCCCGTTGCAAGGCTGCCAGCACCTGTGCCAGCACACCCAGCAGCTGACACCCCATGAGCCAGCCACCTGATGCCCCCCACCCCTCCCACTCTTCCCGGGACCAGCCTGGCGGCTCCCAGGAGCCTGCCCGGGGCCACAAGAGGCGGGCGCCTGCATGGTCTAGTGCGGAGATCATGGACCTCATCGAGGTTTGGGGGGAAGCCTCCAATGTCCACGATCTCCACACTAGCCACAGGAATGCGGCAGTGTACGGCCACATGGCTGCCAGCCTGGCCTCCAGGGGCCACCAGCGCAGCCGAGAGCAGGTGCACTGGAAAATTAAGGACTTGCGGCAGTCCTACTCCCAGGCCTGCCTGCCAGGGGCCGACCCGGAGGCGTGCCCCCACTTCCAGGCTCTGGACCACATCCTGGGGGCTCATGCCATCCCTGCCCCCCCGGGAGGTGATAGACCCCGGGGCAGAGGGACCGCTCCCAGACACAGAGGAGGAGGAAGAGGAGGAGGGCTCCAAGAGCTAGGAGCCTGCCGGCAGCCTGCCCAGGACCCAGGACCCCCGAGGCACCCCACAGAGCCGCTTGCCTGTGTCGTCTGAGGCCGGGGAGGCATCCACATGTGAGTACCATCACGCTCCCCTTATGTGTATGGGGGGCTGGGGCGAGAGGGAGCCCAGGGACCGTGTGCCTGGGCCTTGCCCACCACGGAGCAGCAGCTGGGGATCCTGCAGGGGCCCTGGCCTTGCAGAGGGGGGCTGGGTTTCACATACCTGGGCCCCTGGGGTAATTGACCGCTGGTCTTGTTTCACCACAGCCACAGCACCTGGGCCTGCAGGGCGCACCACCCCGCCTGCAGCAGCCGCCCGCGCCCGGGTCAGCAGGAGAGCCAGGAACCAGGAGTACCACCAGCGGCGGCACCTCCACTTCCTGGATCACCAGCTCCGCATCCAGGACCACTGGGTCCAGGAGGACCTGAGGCTGCGCCGGAGGAGCTTGGAGGCACTGGAGGAGCAGGGCTGTGCCCTGCGAGGCCACCTCCCAATTCCTCCTGCTCCGGCTCCTGCTCCCCCTGCTCCTGCTCCCCCTGCTCTTGCTCCTGCTTCCTCCACACCCCCGTCCCTCCTGTCCCACCCTCCACAACCATTCCCCACCAACGCCCCCAGACCCACAGAGTTGCAAGACGGGAGAGCCAGCTGGACCTTCACCCCTGAGCTTTCCTTTCCCTTCCTCCCTTCCCTCCCCTTCCAGCTCCCTCGTCCCAGGGTTCCCCCTCCGCTCTCCCACTCTTCCCTCTCCCTCCCCCACCCCAGTTATGTTAAATAAAAAGACATTTTTGTTTGAAAAACAGGTGTCTTTATTTGACAGTAGGTAGGGAGGGGAAAGGGGAAGGGGGGTAGGGTGGAAGACGGCCCCAGTGGGGCATGCAAGGGAGAGGTCAGTCCTCCTCCTCCACCAGGAAGCTCTCCCGCAGGGCTTCCCAGATCCGGACGACCCCCCGCTGGGCTTCCCAGACGGCGGCGGTGCGGGGCTGACCGTAGTGGCCAGCCATGAGGTCAGCCTCAGCCATCCAGGCTGGCAGGAAAGCCTCCCCCTTTCGCTCACATAAATTGTGGAGCACACAACATGCTGCCACCACGGAGGGATGTTGTGCTCGGCCGGGTCCAGACGGGTGAGGAGGCATTGAAAGCGGGCTTTCAGTTGCCCGAAGGCCCCCTCCACCACGATGCGGGCCCTGGTCAGCCTGGCATTGAAGGCCTGGCGGGAGGGATTGAGGTGCCCCGTGTAGGGCTTCATGAGCCACGGCTGCAGTGGGTAGGCGGCATCCCCCACCAGGCAGACGGGCATGTCCACGTCCCCGACCCTGATGTGGCGGTCGGGGAAGAAGGTCCCGTCCTGCAGCCACTGGCACATGGAGGAGTTGCGGTACACCCGGGCGTCGTGTGCTTTGCCGGACCAGCCCACATTAATGTCCGTGAACTGTCCCTAGTGGTCACACACAGCCTGCAGGATCATGGAGAAGTACCCCTTGCGGTTCACGTAACGGGAGGCCTGGTGTTCTGGGGCACGGATGGGGATGTGCGTCCCGTCGATGGCCCCCCCCGCAGTTTGGGAAGCCGAGGGCGCCGAATCCCCAGATGATGGCGTCCGGGTCGGCGAGGCGGACCACCCTGCGGAGCAGCACCCGATTGATGGCCTTGACCACCTACGGAGAGACACAGCAAAGCGCCAATCAGTGGGGCGCATGGGTGGCTGGGAGCATTCGTGCCCTGGCAGTGCCCCACGCCCCACTCCGGGAAGCAACCCCCCTGGTGGCGTGTAGTACGGCCGGGACAGACTGACCCCTCCAGTGTGGGGCACTTTCGCCTCCTCCTGCCCTCCCTTTGTCCCTGGGGCAGCCCATCCCCTCCTTGCAGCCCCCCTCCCCCCCCGGCGCAGTGGCCGATGAGTGCCATACCTGCATGAGCACCGCTCTGACGGTGGATCTCCCCACGCCGAACTGGTTCCCGACGGATCGGTAGCTGTCTGGTGTGGAGAGCTTCCAGAGGGCAATGGCCACCCGCTTCTGGAGGGGGATGGCGGGCCTCATGCGAGTGTCCCTTCTGCGCAGGGCAGGGGCGAGCCACTCGCAGAGCTCCAGGAAGGTGTCCCTCCTCATCCTGAAGTTCTGGGTCCACTGTCGGTCTTCCCAGCGCTCCAGGATGATGCGGTCCCACCAGTCGCTGCTGGTGTCCAGACGCCAGATGCGGTGGGGCATGCCGGTGCCGGGGCGCCGCCACGGCTCCTCCACGGCCTCCAGGGTGGCCAGGTGGAGAGGCAGGGGGCTGACGTGCACCAGGTGGTGCCAGGCAGCCTCCAGCCATTGCTGGCAGGCTTGCAGCAGCAAGTCCAGAAAGTGCACCAGAAGGTGCAGGGCGAGCTCTGGTTCCATGTTGCCACCTGCGGCGGCGTCCCCGAAAGGAAGCACCAACACAGACGGGCACAGAGACCAGCGCTTTGCTGTCCCTCGGCGAGGTTGGCAAGCAAGCAGGAAAAGCTGAGAACCGGCTGTCCAGGGGGGGTCCCTTTAAGCACGCGCCTCAGATAGCCTCAGACAGCAGCCACACAATGCAACTACTGACCTGATGCCCTGCCAGAACCAGTTTCAGCTGCCCTTAAATGCGCCCCTGCGTCCAATCAGTGTGGACACGCTAGTTCGAATTAGCAAAATGCTAATTCGAACTAGTTTTTAGTTCTAGATGCGTTAGTTCGAATTAGCTTAGTTCGAATTAACTAATTCGAACTAAGTTAGTTCGAATTAGTGCTGTAGTGTAGACATACCCCCTGTGACTTTCTTCTTTTTTTCTTCCAGTTGATTGACATATAGATCTCTCTTGTATTATTTTAAAATTGACTTTCTTTTAATATTCTGTTTTGCAACAAGAGCAAAAAGCACAATAATTACCATAGAAAGCATACCATGCTTGTGGAAAAAATACATTACATTACACAAAAATCCAAATTTTCTGTCAGAAAAATTAGATGGAAAATGTTTGACAAAGCAAAAATTCTTGTCAGTTCCTATATGTATGACTTTGCACTGTTAAATATTCCAGTTTTCAAGCTCACCCATATCTTTTTTATATTATTCTGGTCTTCCTCCATATTGGCAATGCCTCCCAAATTTGTGTCATGTGCAAATTTTATTGGCACACTTCCACTTTTTGTGCCAAGATAGTTAGTGAAAATATTAAATAAGATTGGTTCCAAGACTGATCCCTGAGAAACTCCACTAGTAACCTCCCCCCATCTTGACAGTTCCCCTTTTGGTATGACGCCTTGTAGTCTTAACCAGTTTCTTATCCATATGTCCATCATATTAGCTCCCATTTTCTCTAATTTAACTAACGATCCCCCATGAGGAACTCTATCAAATGCCTTACTCACATCCAGGAAGTTTAGATCTATTGCATTTCCATTGTCTAAAAAACTGGTTGTTGTCTCAAATAAAAAGATCAGGTTGATCTAGCACAATCTTCCTTTTGTTAAACGTATTTTATCCCAATTATCATTTACCTTTGTGTCTTTCATTATTTTCTCATTTAAATTTTGTTCTAACACCTTGCACACGGTTGAGGTCGAACTGACAGGCCTGTAGTTTCCAATGTTTTTTCTTTTCTCAGAAATAGATATTATTGGAATTGTCCAGTCCCTGAGTTTACAGATTCATTAAATGTTCTTGTTATTGGTCTTGCAGTTTCTTGCACCAATCCTTTAATAATCTTGATGGGGATTATCTGGGTCCCCTGATTTGGGCCCATTAAACTGTCTGAATTTCATTTACAACTCAGATGTGGTAATTTCTGCTTCCATATTCTGATTCCCATTAGCCACCTTTCCACTGCCTGCAAGATCCTCATTACCCTTCTGAAAAATTGAGAGAACACATTCCTTTAGGTGGCAGGTCATGCCTAGATTATCCTTAATCTCTTCTCCATTCTCAGTGCTTAATTGTCCCATTTCTTTTTTTCCCCTTTTTTTATAAGGCTGAAAACCCTTTTACTGTTGGCTTCAATTTCCTTGGCAAATCCAACTCTGCTTGGTTTTTGGAAATTTTCACTTTTATCCTACACTTTCTGACCTCAGAGGGAGCTTTACTTGCTCATCCATCCTACAAGCCTTGTAGGCTTTCTCTTTGCTCTTAATACTTGTCTGGGATGCTTGATCACCCGGTTTGGTCTGCAAGGGTGTGTCTAGACAGCATCTTTCTGCATAGCTTATTCCAAGTGTAAATTGAAAGAGTTTATTTTGAAATTTGATCTTGTGTACACAGCGCCAAATTTCAAAATTAGGCACTATTCTGACAAATCCCTTAATCCGTTGCAGTGACACCGGAATAGCATGCCCGCTATTTCAGGCTATAGTGGGCGCTTTTAAAGATGAGGCATTGCTATTTTGGGATACTTCCGAGATCCCTAAAGAGCAACGCAATCTAGACATACCCCAGCACTTCCCTATGAGCGTTTCCCCTTTATTGGAATGCAGGCTTCAGATAGAATCCGCAGCTTTGACTTAAGGCAATTCCAAGTTTCCTCCATATTCAGATCATTTCAGTGCTGTATCCTGTGCGGCTAACTAGCCACATGGCTGCCTTTGTAGGCAGATTTGTGAACCCCCACCCTCTATTCAGGGAAGCCTCCACCCCTAAATAGGGCTTCCGAGTGATCAGAGTGTCTGCCACAGCCACAACAAACTCAAAAAGACCTCGGAATATAAAGTCACAAGGAAAAGCAAAGAAAGAAATTTTTTAAGAATTCACCTATTGTCCTATGGAACAGGTACTTGTGTCCCTTCTCCTCCAACTGATCTCCACTCAAACACCCCTGTTTCCAGCTCTGTTTGCTGGATCCTGTGTATTACCTGGTGGCCTTCTGAGATTAGGCCACCATTATGCTTATATGTTGTAAGAGATAATCACTGTCACAAAGAGCCTGAGGTCTAAACAGACAATGGAAGCATTCTCACCTCATTTTACTGAGTGACTAAGTAACCTGCCCAAGGTCACATGGGAAATCTGTGACAGTCAGAAATTGTATCAAAGTCTTCTGGGAATTAGTGCACTGCTTTAACAATGAGACCACCCACAACCAATGTTGGCTAGTCTTTGGCTAGATGAGTGTTACTCATAGCCCCCCAGTGTCATCAGAGAGAGATTAATACTGAATTTTATAAGTTTGAAGGTGTCCCCTGTGGATCTTGTTGAACTGAGCAAGGACAGAGTTTGGAATTTCTTTCACTTCTTTGAAGTCATTTCTTCAGTGGTGTGCCATCTCTGTATTCACACAGCCTAATAATGAACTTTTAAAAACTGAGACATAAGTCTGGGGAATTCACACATGCCTTACCTGGGGTAATGACTCTGACTTTTGGCATTGTTCCAAGCAACACAGGACTTTTATTCATACTAATGTAATGTTTGCATATGAGCCAAAAGAAAGGGTTTTCTTTTTCTTTTTGGCCTGTCTCTATTTACCTTAGGTCTCAGGCATTCTTAAAATGCATCTGTATTGATGACCTAGCACAAAGTAGATTATTAGTGCTGTTTCGAGCAGTGAAAACAAGCAATCTAAGGAAAACCACTTTTGAATTTTTCTTGCTTTGCATTGTAGGTTCATGGCTCCTTCAACTTTGTGCATTCAGCAAATTTTACTAGCCTATATCATTTTTATAGATCATGAACAGTAGAGGCCTAAATGTTGACCCTTGTCAGGCCCCAGTAAATCTTGTTTTCCCACAATCTAACATCGTTTCTGTTTTTTGTTTTTCCATTAGCTCTTTATCCACTCTCATGTACTTTCCTGGATCCTGGCAACTTTTAACTTTAACAGAGACCAGTAGTATGGAACTTTATCAAAATGTTCTGGAGATCCAAATAAATTACGTTGTTTTTTATCAACTTTGTCTGCAACCTCCTGAAGCATCAAGTTAGCCAAGACCTTCCCTTTCTAAATCACTCTTGTTATCTCTTGGTAGTTTAGCACTATGTATTTACTTTTCTAGCATGTCCTTTACTATATTGTATATTAGGTACCAAACTCATGAGAATGCAGTTCCTTGGAAATACCCTTTTCAACTCTGAGCAAAGCTGTACTCTATTGCTCACTTATTTTAAGTCTTTGATCTCAGGGTGTGCCTAGACTACAGAGTTTTGTGGACAAAAGTGGACTTTTGTCGACAAAACTATACCTGCGTCTGCACTACCGCTGAGTTCTGTCGACATAACGTCAACAGAACTCAGCAGTTTTGTCGACGCTGGTAAACTTCATTTTATGAGGCATAACACCTTCTGTCGACAGAGTTCTGTCGACAGAAGGTGTTATTGCATGTAGGGTTGTGTCTAGACTACAGGGTTTTGTCGACAAAGCAGCTTGCTTTGTTGACAGAACTGAATGTAGTCTAGACACTCTTTGTCAACAGAAGCTTTGTCAACAGTATGGGTGTGTCTAGACTACATGCCTCCGTCGACGGAGGCATGTAGATTAGACAGATCGGCAGAGGGAAATGAAGCCGCGATTAAAATAATGGCGGCTTCATATAAATTTAAATGGCTGCCCCGCTCTGCCGATCAGCTGTTTGTCGGCAGATCGGGGCAGTCTGGACGCACCGCGTCAACAAAGAAGCCTTTCTTGATCGGCACAGGTATGCCTCGTGAAACTTCTGTCGACAAAACCCTGTAGTCTAGACGTACCCTCAGTTAAATTGAGCAAGTTTTCCAAGGTTATTTTCCAACTTTCTTCATAAATTCTACCAATAGCCTTTTTTCAGAATTGGATTTAAATGTCTTCTAGACCTCCACTGATGCTCCATTAAAGTATGAACAATTTCATGTTTAGAGATTCATATTGGCCGTTATCATGACAATAATTTAGTGTTAACTCACAACCTTAACAGCAGAAGTTTACAAAAGTGTATACAACAAAGTCCATTTGCTTGATAGCCAACATTTTTTCCAATTGTTTATGCTTGTCTGTATAATGACAACCTTGACAACAATTATTATCGATTATAGCAGGTGCAAGTAGCAGCTTCTATAGTAATGGTTAAATCAAACTTCTATTCCAATATTTCTAATACTTCTACTAGTTCTCTTTTTACTTTCTTGAATATATTCCTTTATGGGCAACATTTTCTCTGCTTCTTCTTAGCAAACTAGAATTGTTTGAAAATATTTGAGTAATATCAATTGGGTTATTTTAAATTCCTGGTCAAGTTATTCAAAATTAGCTGAAGATAAAAAATTTAAATTTGGATTGTTTTGTAAATCTCAGATACTTCAAATCAAGTCTAATTTGAAAAGAAAATAGTTGCTTAATTAGATGTATAATTACAAGTATTTCAAAGTTTGGAGTTTTACAAATGCAAATCACAAACTCTTTGCTCTTTAAAAAAATGCATTTCCAGAACTCTCAGGTTAGGCATGTATTGATTTTTAATGTTTTAACTTTTAAACTATTATATAGAATTTTTTCAAATCTAACTTGATTTTGTGTTAATCTAAGGAAATTATGAAGTTTAGACTTGATTCTCTTCTAACTAGCGTTAATTTTGCACTACTTTTATCCCATTAATATCAGTAATTACTCTTGATTTAGCCTCTGACTCAGCAAAACACCTAAGCACATGCTTAACTTTAAGCACATTCTTAAATTCATAAGAATGGCCATACTGGGTGAGACCAAAAGTCCATCTAGCCCAGTACCCTGTCCTCCAAGAATGGACAATGCCAGATGTCCCAGAGGGAGTGAACAGAACAGGGAATCATCGAGTAATTCCTCTGCTGTCATCCATTCCCAGCCTCTGACAGAGGCTTGGGACACCATTCCTACCCATCCTGATTAATATTCATTGATGGACCTAACCTCCATGAATTCATCTAGTCTTCACGACCTCCTCCGGCAAGGAGTTCCACCAACTGATTGTGTGCTGTGTGAAGAAAAAATGTCCTTTAGTTTGTTTTAAACCTGCTGCATATTAATTTCATTTGGTGACTCCTAGTTCTTACGTTATGGGAACAAGTAAATAACTTTTCCTTTATTCACTTTTTCTACACCAGTCATGATTTTATAGACCTCTAGAATATCCCCCCTTAGTCTCCTCTTTTCTAAGCTGAAAACTCTGTCTAGAAAACTCTATGCCTGCTATGTCTAGATTGCATTTTTTTTCCGTAAAAGGGATGCAAATTAGACGTATCGCAATTGCTAATGAAGCGGGGATTTAAATTTCCCCTCTTCATTAGCATAGAAATGGCTGCCTCTTTTTTTCAGCTCGGAGCTTTGCCGGAAAAAAGCGCCAGTCTAGACGCGGATCTTTCAGAAAATAAAGCCTTTTCTGAAAGATCCCTTATCCCTCTTAAAATAATAGCATTAATTTAGCACTAAAATAAAATAAGGGATAAGGGATCTTTCGGAAAAGGCTTTATTTTCCAAAAGATCCGCGTCTAGACTGGCACTTTTTTCCGGCAAAGCTCTGAGCCAAAAAAACCGGCAGCCATTTTTATGCTAATGAAGCGGGGGAGATTTAAATCCCTGCTTCATTAGCAATTGCGATACGTCTAATTTGCATCCCTTTTATGAAAAAGGGATGCAATATGGACGTAGCCCCAGGGTACATCTACACTAGCTCGTTAGTTCGAGCTAGGTAGAGTAAATAGGGCCAGCGGAGTTGCAAATGAAGCCCGGGATTTAAATATTTTCATTCCACAAGGAGTAACGGTAGTTCGAATTAGGATTAGCTGCAGGCACGGAGTTCGGATTAAGGGGGATTTAAAAATGGCGGTGCCCGGGAACATGCAAATGAAGCCTGGGATATTTAAATCCCAGGCTTCATTTGTAACTCCACTTGCCCTAATTACCCTACCTAGCTCAAACTAACGAGCTAGTGTAAATGTACCCCCAGTCTTTTTAATCTCTCTTCATATGGGACCCGTTCCAAACCCCTAATCATTTCTGTTGCTCTTTTTCTGAAACTTTTCCAATGCCAAGATAACTTTTTTGAGATAAGGCAACCACATCTGTACACGGTATTCAAGATGTGGATGTACCATGATTTTATATAGCAGCAATAAGATGTTTTCTGTCTTACTCTCTATCCCTCTTTTAATGATTCCTAACATTCTGTTTCCTTTTTTGACTTCCGCTGCACACTGAGTGGATGTTTTCAGAGAACTATCTACAGTGACTCCAAGATCTCTCTCTCTTAAGTAGTTATAGTGAAATTAGTACCCATCATCTTTTATGTATAGTTGGGGTTATTTTTTCCAATGTGCATTGTTTTATATTTATCAACATTAAATTTCATTTGTCATTTTTTGTTCAATTATTTAGTTTGGTGAGGTTTTTGAAGCTTTTCATAGTCTGTTTTGGTCTTAAGTATCATGAGCAGTTGCGTATCATCTGCAAATTTTGCCACGCCACTGTTTACCCCTTTCTCCAGATCATTTATAAATAGGTTGAATAGTATTGGTCCCAGAACAGACCCTTGAGGTACACCACTAGTTAACTCTCTTTTCTGAAAATTTAGCATTTATTCATACCCTTTGTTTCCTTTCTTTTAACCAGTTATCAATCCATGAAAGGACCTTCCCTCTTATCCCATAACAACTTACTTTACTTAAGAGCCTTTGGTGAGGGACCTTGTCAAGGCTTTCTGGAAATTTAAGTATACTATATTCACTGGATCCCTGTTACCCCATGTTTGTTGACTCCCTCAAAGAACTCTAATAGATTAGTAAGGCATGATTTCCCTTTACAGAAACCACATTGATTTTTCCCTCAACAAATTATGATCATCTATGTGACAGACAATTTTATTCTTTACTATAGTTTCAACTACTGTGTTTTAGCACATATAACCCGCTGGTTATACAAAGTTTTACAAACCCCACAACCCCCCCCCCCCCCCCCCGCATGGGATATACATGTCCGCGGGGTATACAAATTTATTTGTACTTGCTTGGGCGCAAGTGCAGCTCCCCTCCCACTGGCCGGCCAGCTCACCTGTGCTCTCTGTTCCCCTCTCCCAGAGAAGGGTGGGTAGTGCCGGGCTGCGGCTGTGTGGAGCCTGGACGTGAGTGCGGCTCCTCCTCTGCAGGCCAGCCAGCAATTACTAGGTACCTTAAAGTAGCGTATATAACCCACAGGCTATACATGTGTGGGTTATCTTAGACTTTTTTTACACATTTAGGAAAATGTGGGTTATGCATGGATGCATCTTATACACGGGTGCGGGTTATATACGCTAATTTATGGTAATTTGTCCAGTACTGGTGTTAGACTTACCAGTCTGTAATTGCCAGGATCACCTCTAGAGCCCTTTTAAATATTTTGGTCACATTAGCTATCTTCCAGTCAGTAGGTACAGAAGCTGATTTAAAGGATAAATTACAAAACACAGTTAACAGTTCCACAACTTCAAAGTTCCTTTGACTTTCAAATTGCAAAGTTGAATGTGTATGGTAAGTGCATTGCTTGAATCGGGATCTTGTTCTGGTGAAGGCTTAGAGCATGACATTCTCATTATCTTTGAATCAAGTCTTGTTTACACTGCAGAAATTTACTGTGCTACCATTTGCTCACCCCAGAGTGATTGTGAAATGTTATTGTTTATCAGCCAGGATCTGCAGATTATGAACTTTCAGAGTTTATTATCATATGAATGTTAGCGTGGGCAAAGGGCTAATGCATTATATTAGGCTCACTGCTGAGGGAAAGGGGTCAGAAATAGGTATAAGTGCTGCATCTTCACTGGTTTCCTCTGCCAATGGGACCTCCTGTAGTTCTTCAGCTGAGTCTCCTCTCTGCTCCTTCCCTTCCATGTTGCTTCCTCCACACCTGCTCCTCAGAAATATACAGGCTCTTATGGTCACCAGTTCTTGTGCATGTCCTCAGCCAATGAACTAGTAGTTCACTGCGGCCGCGTCTACACTACATCCAGAACGCGAAATAAGCTACACAATTTGAGCTATGCAAATACTGTAGTTTATTTCGAGTTAATTTCGAAATATCTTATTTTGAAATTTGGCACTGTCTACATAGCACCAAATTTCGAAATAGAGCACGATTCTGAAATGTCCTTTACTCCTCATGGAATGAGATTTACAGAATAGCAAGCCCATTATATTTCAAAATAACAGGCTTGCTCAAAAGATGAAGAATAGCTATTTCAGGATACCGGAGTGTAGTATAGACATAGACTGGGTGCATGGCCTGATCTGATTAACTGCAGTACATGTGGTTCATCAGATCAATACTTTGTCATCAAGTGCATGTGGCTGTCAAGGGAAGCCAAAGTAGTTGCTGTCCTCCTGAAAGACCTGCAGTAACCTTCTCTCCCATCCTTTCAGGCATGGACAGCATTTAAGCCCTAAGCCATAAAAATATTTACATGTGTGCTTACATCTGACTCTACTTAGCAAAGTGCTTATAGACATGATTAAAGTTGAGCACTGTAGTGTGTGAGGGCCACATAATGTTTAATGTGCTACGATCACCATTTTACACATAGGAAAGAGACACAGACAGGCTAAGTGATTTGCCCATAGAGAATCTGTGGTAGAGAAGGGAATTGATTTGGGGTTCACCAATCCAAGGCTAAAGGCTTAACCGCTGAACCATCCTTGCTCCCTGCAACTTGCATTCCAGTACTATACTGCAAATAAATCCTATGGCTTTATGAAACTAATAGGGCTTTTAGAAGATGCATTCATGTTGAAAGAAAACATTTTATCAATAGCTTTCATGGCTAAAATTAAAATATGCGTACTGGCTAAAAATCCTGTTCCAACCACTCTGTTTAACATATTACTTTATTTCATGGCATTGGTCAGCATGACTCAGACTTTTAAGGGGAAAATTCTTGAGGCTAGTGGGTAAACTTCTGGCTGACATTGAGGTCTTAACTGTTCAATGTTAGTATTAGACCCAATATCTCCTCTCTCCCCCATAAAAAAAGGTGCTCAAGACAAGAGTGGGCGGGGGGGAAAACAAAAGAAAACTGACTCCGTTCTATAATCCCCTATGGCCAATTGCTGTAACATTTTATTTTGGCTTATTTGTGTGTGAGAAAATGTAATAAGCCTACACTGATCTATGGACTTTATTCTTTGGGGAAATATGAGTCACAGATGCATACTTTAGAGACACTCTTAAAAATATTATCTCTCAAGTGTTGTGTGAAGCCTTACAGCCTTCTTTCTGAAAATTTTCCATGTTGCTCTTAGAACTAACTTCAAAATATTTACATCTAAACAAGTCATGGCATCTGTCAATAAAAATTCAGTCTGCTCCTAAACATTTCTAAGTGCAACATTTAAAATCGCATAAACAGGAGTGAACTAGTAGCAGTCTAAAGTTGTCATCATTGACAGTTATGATTTATCTTAACTCTCCCTAGCCATTTGGCTAAAGTTTTAAGTAAACACTTTCAGTCTTCCTCATGTTCTCTTTACTGCCACCTCCCACTAATAAGAGATGTTGCCAAGAAAAGCAGCCAGACAGTTCATTTACCTCCCAAACTTGCCTGAAAGTAGCTCGCCTGGTTTAGACAAGGGTTGAAACTACTACTGCACATTTTCAACAGATGGAACAATGCTTCACAATTTATTTACATTAAAGTTATTTGCTTTCAGGATGTGTGTTTAACGAATGGTTAGTTGAATGAAATATCGTGGCTCAGGCACAGAATGCAAGCAATTCGAGCAAGCCATTTATGGTGATAGATGTAACTGTGCTCCTTAATTTTCTATAAAGCAAGATAACATTTTGTGCTCATTCTTCACTAGCTCATTGAATTTGACAAAGGTACAGATTCTATATTTTTTCCCTGTGGTATGGTTCCATTAATCAACTCTGTAGTAACAGTATCCTTCTCTGATAAGAGCTCTCCTTCTCTGGGGGGTCTAGTATTGCTCTACAAATACTAAATAAACATGTCAGACCATGTGATGAAGTCAGATTATCCCTATGTTACAAATGAAGAAATCAAGGCACAGAGAGGTTGAGTAAGTTGACCAAAGCCAGTTAATGGTAGATCCTGGAATAAACACAAGAAACTCAACTTCTCCATTCATATCTTATGCATTAGACTATACTGTTTATGTGTTTTCCATGGTTAAAAAATGCATTTTAAGGTACTGTTACTGTTTACAGCTCTCATCACTAAACAGCAGTCATAACAATTTGGAATCTTTAAACAATAGAGTGAAGTATGCTGGCATTTAAGCTTCCAGTTTTTGTTTTCCAATAGTCATGAAATCCATAACAGAACAAAATTTGCATGTAGTGGGTTACTCTCTATGGTCAGCTTGAATTGGATAGTATATGGTTGCTACATGACACCACAGCCCCTTGAAACATTTCTGAAGATAGCTGAACTCAGCACTCAACATATTCTTGAGTAAGTGGTTGGTAAAGTGACCTATCACAGGAAAACAAGAAATTCAATGAGAGAGAGGTGCATTTTACGCTGTATTTTGAAATACTGAAACTAAAGAAAAAAGAATCTTCCCTCACGCCATACTTTTTGCCATCAGGAAACATTTCCATAATTTTCTGCTTGCTTTTAAAATGGTAAATACTGTCTAAAATATGGAACAATAGGTAGAATTATACAGGGCTCATTCCAATCACCATTGAAATCAATGGACTATCCACAGAGCAGAACAAACCGTGAGAAATCTTTCTTCTACATTTTAAAAATTAATATTTATTATTTTGTACAATACAAGCATCTATGAGACATAGTTCAGAGCATTAATTTCATAGCCAGAATAAACAAATTGAAACAGTCTTGCCACTTTGCTTTTGTACATGCTTAGAAAATATTTACTTTCATTTTAGGGGCATTGAGGGAGACACCAGTTTAAGTAATATAATAACTTTCTTAGTCAAGATGAAGCTTCTAAATAACCATCCATTGTTTGAAATATTGGGCTTGATTCTGCAAATTCTCCATGTGCAGAATTCCCAACTAAGTCAACGACAAAGCCCTATTGGAGCAAAGGGAAGCTTCCGTTTCATGAAGCATGCACAGTACCAAAGCTAAATCCAGTACCCATTCTGAAGTCATTAGAAAGACATTGGATAAGGCATTTAACTTGGAGCAAATAAATTATCTTGTGCTTTTCTTCTTCCACTCCTGCTCACAGAATGGTCACAAGCAGATTGTGACTCCCTCAAATTTGCCTCTTGATTGTTTATATTCAGCCATCACTAATAGATTTTTTTTCTACTCAATGGATGAATTTCAAAAAGCTTGCTGTGTGTATTTAAAGTTCCATATTCAAAATGCATGCTACTGAGTTTAGTTCTTGTTTGCCCAGTAAGTCAGATCATATTGTTTGTGCTCCCTAGTGAAATGAAAGCACAACCATTTTCAGCAAAAAAAGATACTGGCATAAACTGTGAAAAGTTTGGCAAACAACTTTGTTTCCCTGAAGAACTCAAAGTAAATGCCAAAGGTAGGTTGGCTGATGTCACTGAATTTTTTTAAAAGAGAAAATATTTGCACTTTTTGGGTCTTCTTACTTAGACTAGTAAAAGTGACTTCATGGATGTCAGTGGTGATGCAAGGGAATAAAACTGATGCATGGGAACTGAATCGTGTCTTTTGCGTTTCCTTGAGTCCAAGTCTCTCGGTCAACTTGCCTAGAGGGTCCATGGAGAAGGACAAAGCCGTTTCTCCTGCTTGTTGGTCTTTAAAGCCGATCCTTTGAATAACTGCACTCTCCGTTTGTTCTAGGAAACATTTCTGCCTGAAGCAAAATTCTTCTGGGAGCTCTTGCTGGGGCACTGTATGTCTTTGCTACACCATATTGTGTAATGCTGTAGATCACTATCAGATAAAACAGTCATTCAAAGATATATTTGTTACAGAATTCAGAATATTATAAACAACTAAAGTAATGGAAATAACGAAGTACAAAGAAACAAAAACAACTTTAAAAACAATAATTTCGGCACATTAGGAACTGCGCCCAATAATGCTCTGAATAATAAGATATGACTGTGAGCAAGAAAAACTAAAATATAAGGAATTTGTCATTTGCACTTATCTAAACTAGCTGCTGGTTTGGGTTCTGGCAGAAAGGGTCAAATAATCCTATGAGCTAAATTAGACACCTATATATGGCAACTAATATGAACAATATCTACAGAGAAATTATATTTCATTTTATTTGTAAAGTATTATACAAGATAGGACCAAAGTCAAACATTCTCCAATTAATTTCAGGGGGAATTTTACCTGAAGCAGTAATTTTACCTGATGGTGAATTGAGTGAGCCTTGTTCTACACTATATCTTATTCCAAAATAACCTTCCCAAATTCAAATTTATGAGTGGCGTGTCTGCACCACCAAGCCCATAACTTCAAAATGACAGGCTGCAGAATTTAAACTCCATACTCCTGCTTTTCATGAAGAGTAATGCTAATTCTGAAATAGTAATTTTGAAATAACATTACTGTGGATGCACCAGTGCCCCTAATTTGAACTTACTGGCCTCCGGGAGGCTTCCCACAGCTCCCCACAGTGCTTCCTGGGCTCTAAGTCCACATAAACAGAACCTGCCTAGGACTAATTATGGTGCGTCCCCATAGTAAGGACACGCTAGTTCTAATTTGTTAAATCAGGAGTTCTTTAAATTGAATTTAGTAATTTCAAAATAGTTTCCTAGTGTAGACGTGTCCTGAATGAGTTTAGTCCATAGAAGTTGGCGTTTTTTCACTTATAATGTTGTCTCTTGTATTGGAAAAGCTTGCTACCAGTGAGCAATAATAATTAGGAGCAGGAGGGGAGTTCATTCTCAATTAGAGCTATATGAATAACTGCTTTCGTTTATTGGCCATTCCAAAAAAATGGGCTGGAGGAAGAGGAAATATTACTTTAGGTTGACCCCAAATACATGTTTTTCAAAAATTGTGACAATCTAAAAAGTTTAAAAAATAATTCATTTTGGGTTGAAATAAATGTTACATTTGGATTTTGAACCTATTAGAAGTTTTTTTTTAAATAAATGAAGCTGAAGTAAATTTTGAAATGAAAAGTTGATTGAATCAAAATATCAAAGCATTTCACTTCTAATTCATTTCATTTCAAAACAATGTTTTGATGGTTTTGGATTTATTTTTAATTTTGACCACAACAATTTAGTGAAATGCTTCCATTGACTCAAATCTGAATTCTTGGGTGAAAATTTTTTCACCTGAAAAACTTCACTGAGATCCAGTCTCAATGTTTATTCAGTCATTGATCTCACTATGGAGATTACCAATTATTTAGTTGGTTTTCTAATGGGAATGGTGACTGAGTGTGCCAGGCCTTTTGAAGAGGCCTGCAGGAGGCCTTGTGGTCCTGCCAGATGCTGCCCCTCAAAAGGGTAGGTCCTCCAGGCCTGCCTGGGAAGATTGCAGGAAAGCAGCCAATCAGAGCACAAAGGCTCAGATTAAGAGAAGCTGCAGAGGCTGAACAACTCAGTCGCTTGCTGGAACTAGCAAGGTGAGGAAGGCCTGTCAGACTATGAAACTCTCACAGGGTACGTCTACACTACAGCGCTAATTCGAACTAACAGTTCGAATTAGTTAATTTGAACTAAGCTAATTCGAACTAACGCGTCTAGAACTAAAAACTAGTTCGAATTAGCATTTTGCTAATTCGAACTAGCATGTCCACATTAAGTGGACCCTGAACTGGGCTTAAGGATGGCCGGAAACAGTGCCAGCAGGGCATCAGAAGAGGACTTAGAGCGTGGAGATGCTGTCTCAGGCTAGCCGAGGGCTGCGCTTAAAGGGTCCCGACCCCCACCCCGGACAGACAGTTCTCAGGGGTGCCCCGCTTGCAAAGCAGTCCTGGCTTGGAGTGCCCGGACTACCCACACTGGGCACATCACACCACTCGGCCATCAGCCCGGCTGCACTTGCCGCAGGCTGCCATCTGGGGAGAGGGGGCAATTGGGGGGCTGCAGGAGAGCTTCCACCCCCAGAAGCCCGCAGAGCCAGCCCAGTCCTCCCCATCGGGGGCTCGTACCCCATTCCTCCCTCACCTCCTTCCACTTACCCTTCCCTAGCCCCTTTTCTTGATGTACAAAATAAAGGACAATTGTGTTCCAAAATGGAATCTGTCTTTATTGAACAAAACTGGGGGAGACTGGGAAAAGGAGGTGGGAGAGGGGAAGAGAGAGGCCGGGAGAGGGGAGGGCAACTAAAATGATCAGGGGTTGGGAACAGGTCCCATATGAAGAGACGCTAAAGAGACTGGGACTTTTCAGCTTAGAAAAGAGGAGACGGAGGGGGGACAGGATAGAGGTCTCTAAAAGCAGGAGTTGGGTGGAGAGGGTGCATACAGAAAAGTTCTTCATTAGTTCCCATAATAGAAGGACTAGAGGACACCAAAGGAAAGGAATGGGTAGCAGGCTTCAAACTAGTAACAGAAAGTTGTTCTTCACAAAGCAAAGAGTCAACCTGTGGAACTCCTTGCTGCAGGAGGCTGTAAAGGCTAGAACTAGAACAGAGTTTAAAGGGAAGTGAGATCAAGTCATGGAGGCTGGGTCCATGGAGTGGTATTGGCCAGGGGGTAGGAGTGGTGTCCCTGCCCAAGGTTTGTGGAAGGCTGGAGAGGGATGGCATGAGACAAATGGCTTGGTCACTGTCTTCGGTCCATCCCCTCTAGGGTCCCTAGGGTTGGCCGCTATCGGCAGACAGGCTACTGGGCTAGATGGACCTTTGGTCTGACCCAGGAAGGCCATTGTAAGCTCAGGGCTCAGGGTTGGGGGTCTCAGTGGACCCCCTTGATTTTCATGCACACCTGCTCCTGGGTGGCCAGGCTGGCAGCTCTCCTGCCCTAGACGGCCACTTTCCTGTGCCTAGTGCAGAGGTCGTGGACGAGGTCCACGATGTCTGCACTAGCCCAGGCGGGTGCCCGCCTCTTGCAGTCCCGGGCAAGCTCCCGGGAGCCGCCAGCCTGGTCCCGGGAAGAGGGGGAGGGCTGGGGGGCATCGGGTGAGTGGCTCAATCTATGCCAGGTGCAGGGTCTGCTGGCTGAGTGTTGGCAGGCTTGCACCAGGCACGGGCACCGTATCCAGCCTGTGCCCCTTTAAGGAGTCCGGGGCCGGGAGGAGGGCAGACGAGTTTCCCTGGTATTGGCCAGAGTGGCCACCAGGGAAACCTGGGGAGGGCTAGCCTCCCACTAGTTCGAATTAAGGGTCTACACAGCCCTTAATTCGAACTAGTAAATTCGAACTAGGCTTAATCCTCGTGGAATGAGGATTACCTAGTTCGAACAAATGGAGCGCTAGTGTAGTGCCTATGAAAGTTAGTTCGAACTAACGGATGTTAGTTCGAACTAACTTTGTAGTGTAGACATACCCACAGAGAGGAGGCCTAAAACAAAAGACAAAACTATGTAGCACTTTAAAGACTAACAAAATGGTTTAATAGGTGATGAGTTTTCGTGGGCCTGACCCACTTCCTCAGATCATATTCTGGAAGAGAATTTGCATACCATATATACTAAAGGAGACTCCCATTTTAAGCAGGGAACAGAGAATCCAAAGATCATAAAATATTGTATGAAGGTGATGGGGCAGAGTAGGAAGCAGACCAGGGAATGCTAGAGCAGCAGCTATTAAAGGAAGCAGCACATGACTGCAATTTGTAGGGTCTCTCTGTAGGGACCTGGAGTCAGGATAGGTCTGGATCCGCCACTGGCAAAGTGGCCAAAGCCCGAAAAAGGGAACAAGTTTCATTTTGGAGCCCAAGTAAAGGGATGGAATTTAAAGCCCAGAGAGGGAAAAAAAGCTCCCCAGAGTGGGCCAAATATTTGGAACTTTATTACCCTCCAGAAGGGGAATTAACTTGAAGGAGTCATTTGGCTAGAGAGCTGGGGCAATAAGAACTGATACATGGAGTATCCAGGAAGAAAGTTCTTAGAATATTGCTCTACACCAAGGCAGGCATGGATGTAAGGCTGGCCCAGAAAAGGATGGACTGAGCTCAGAGACAAGGCTAAAGACTTTAACAAGGGCACAGAGACAGACCCCCTTGGACCATTTATCCGGGAAGAGTTCATACATTTTAGATTGTGACTCAGCCAAAGGACTAACCCTCTGATGACCCTCCTGATGACTGCAACAGCTGATAGGCAACACACTCTGGGTATGTCTACACTACCACCCTAGTTCGAACTAGAGTGGTAATGTAGGCAACCGGAGTTGCAAATGAAGCCCGGGATTTGAATTTCCCGGGCTTCTTTTGCATAAAGCCAGGCGCCGCCATTTTTAAATGTCCGCTAGTGCAGACTCCATGTCACGCGGCTACACGCGGCACAGACTAGGTAGTTTGGACTAGGCTTCCACACTAGCGGACATTTAAAAACGGCGACGCCCAGCTTTATGCAAATGAAGCCTGGGAAATTCAAATCCCGGGCTTCATTTGCAACTCCAGTTGCCTACATTACCACCCTAGTTCGAACTAGGGTGGTAGTGTAGACATACCCGCAGAGAGAGAGTTTAAGTTCACATCCAGGTGACAGGAAGAACTTATGAGAGATGAGTGCACCCTGTAACAGGAACCTTTGCCCAGAGGAAAATAAACATACCACTGAGGATCAGAGTCTCTGCTCAGCTATGCTGACTGACTCTAGTAAAGGACATGAGCCTTGAAGTGTTGGAAAAATGCCCATGCAACTTTGGCAGCATTTTAGCCAATGTAGTAGAACAATGCAAAGGAATTAAAGTAAACCTGCATGTTGATTGGTTGAGCACCAATTCAACTCCTCAAACAATGAGCAGTTTTGTAAAGAAAGTCAATGGGTATTTTGCATGCCAGCCTTTGGTTCTATCAGAATGACCATGTGGACTCATGATTTCAAAGCATTTATCCACAATTCATCCAGCCAACAATTTTTTTTTGCAGCAATACCATATCTAAACAGTTTCTCCCTTGCCTGGAGTTTTGTAACTGTTACATGTTTATAAAACAAACTAGAAGCAGATCTGGCACTTTTATTGGTGGAGAGAATATCTGTATAGGAGAGACTAGTATTGCAGTGTTTTTGGTATTTAGCCACATCACCTCTTCAGGGAAGGAGAATTTACACATGACTACTCAATCATTTATGCAAATTTGTGGGCCTTCATCATATCGTTTCTTGCATTCTGCAAGATAAGACATACACACATGCAATAGCAGGATAATAATGAATCAATCCATTTTTTTGTGTGTCTGAACTGAAAGCTACTGAAACAGACGAGGGAATATCATGCTGGGTCTGAATATTTAAGCTTAAGCTGAGCTCTCTTTTTTTGTTATATTTACTCTCTATAACATTATAAACTGCAGGATTTTGAAGCTTAATACATAATAGTTATTTATGCAGTGTCGTAAACATGCATAGAGACATGGGATGGAGATCAGTTCTTAGAATTGAGCTGCCTAAGCTGTGGGGGGAATTTGCTTCAAGGTATGTAGTTAGAACCGAAAAGCCACTGGCACCAGAACCAGGGGCCTGTGGGGCCGTGCCAACTCCCATTGCCTTATAACAAAAGAAACAGAGTCACATGATTGTAGTGCTTAAGGCCAAGTTGCCCTATGAACTCCTGGGGAAACTCTGCACCATTGTTCATGCGCAGAATTCATGTGTGTGTCAGATTTTTCCCACCCGGAAGAATAATAGATTCTGCTGGGCAGGCAGTGCAGTTACACTTTTTTCCCATCAGTGGATACTGTGGTGCCAGAATATAAGGCAGCCAGCTCACTACTGGAGCAGCCAGCCGCAGAGAAGGAGCTGGTGCTTTGGCCCTGGGCCTCATACTTCTGCAAAAGTTCCATCACTCATGACAAGAGCGTAAGGACTGCCAAAGTGCATCAGATTAGTGGTCTATATCCCCTGGCATCCTGTCTTCCAACAATGGCCTGTGCCAGATGCTTCAGACTAAGTTAATTTAAGGCAATGTCAAGTGATGCATCCCCTGTGGTCTAGTTAGAGGCTTAGGGACACCCACAGAATGGGGTTGCATCCCTAACTATCTGTTCCCATAGCCATTGATGGACCTATGGCACATTTTAATCCATTTAAGATTTTTACTGAATTAGACTTTCTTTCATATATAGTGACAATCCCCAACCAGCACAACCTACTCTGTCATTCCTATATGATTTTTATACTAGTATTTCTGTGTCCAACTGACTGTCATCAAGTTTCTGTGATGCCTGTTATATTGGTATCATTTATTACCAGGCACTTAAATTCACCCATGATTTCTATCATTTGTGTATACGCACTTATAAAATGTGTCATTATGTATTTGTCTGCCTTCATGTGACATAACTGAATGGGACTCCATTTCATTTAATTGTTTCTCTTCAGCTTCTTTATTAACTTCCATTTTATCTTCTTTATTAAGATATAGAGAATCCCTATTAATAGATCCTCACCTAAGGGATGACTGTACAAACTGTGTGCTCCTCTGCACCTCTCAGCTTTTCCCTTGTGCCTTTGGCTTTCTCCCAACCAATTTTAGTTTTGAATTTTAGTTTCTCCAATTTTAGTTTTGAAATTATTCTATGGCTTGCTTAATTTTACATGCCAGCAGTCTGGTTCCATCTTCCTGTATAGGTTTCTACTTTTCCAAAAGCTTCCCCACTTTCTAATAAACCTAAAGTCCTCCTCCTGATAGCATAATCTCATCCACCTACAGAGACCCTGCAGTCCTACTTGGCTAACCAGCACTGGGATCATTCCAGAGAATACTACCACAGAGATCCTGAAATTTGATCTCTCACCTAGAAGCCTAAATTTGGCCTTCAGTACCTCTTTTCTACCTTTCCCTATGGGTCAATTACCTACATGTACCACAACCACCAGTTCCTCCTCAGCACTGCACATAATTTGGTCCAGATGTCTCATGAGATCTGCAACCTTCACATCAAGAATGTAAGGAAAATCTAGGGCAACCAGATATCCTAATAAAATTGGGATGATCCCAATATTAGGGTTATGTCTCCCATCCTGATCTAAGTACTGCTGGGATGTCATTTGTCCCTATTTTTTGCAGGGCTGAAGGACCCAGAGCCACGTGGGGCTACTAGAACTGAAAACATCTGTGCCAGGCTGCAGGAGACAAAGCTCCAACCCTAGCCCTTGGGATGAGCTGAAGCCTAAGCCCAGGAAACAGGCCCTAGACAAATGCATGTCAGAGTTACCAGGGCAATAACTCATCTATGCAGCTATCCAACAAGTCATATTTTTGTTCATATACATGAACTTCCATGTGGTTTTACTGGCAAAGACTTTGTGGCGAAGTGTCATGCTGATGAGTATTGCTAATGAACCCATAACTAAAAAGACAGTGCCAGTGCTCAGCAGAGTGGGGTGAGGGAAAGTTACAACTGGATTTGTCATTCATTTGAATGTGTTACAGAAACATTTGTAAATAGTATAGGAAAAATGTCAGAGTCATCATGGCAGCAAGTTGCATGTGAAGCATCATGCCAGTGGGAAAGAACATGCACAAAGCTGCCAAATTGCAAAACCAGAGTACCCTTCTCTCACACTTCTACAGCAAGCCCAGCTCAAATGGTGGATACCCATGTTATTGCTTTAGGGTGTGTCTAGACTACATGCCTCCGTCGACGGAGGCATGTAGATTAGCCAGATCGGCAGAGGGAAATGAAGCCACGATTAAAATAATCGCGGCTTCATTTAAATTTAAATGGCTGCCCCGCTCTGCCGATCAGCTGTTTGTCGGCAGATCGGGGCAGTCTGGATGCGACGCACCAACAAAGAAGCCTTTCTTGATCGGCACAGGTATGCCTCGTGAAACCAGGTTTACCTGCGCCGATCAAGAAAGGCTTCTTTGTCGGCGCGTCGCGTCCAGACTGCCCCGATCTGCCGACAAACAGCTGATCGGCAGAGCGGGGCAGCCATTTAAATTTAAATGAAGCCGCGATTATTTTAATCGTGGATTCATTTCCCTCTGCCGATCTGGCTAATCTACATGCCTCCGTCGACGGAGGCATGTAGTCTAGACGTACCCTTAGAGCTTACCCAAGGATATCACACAGTAGTGCACTGACAGTCAGAGCAGTCCTGCCACTGTGAATTTAAGCTTGCCCCCTATATTGTATCCAGATGCAAGGACTGTGAAAATCATTAGTTGTATCCTTACAAAAACCAAAGCCCCTAGTAAAAATATATTATTGCTGCCATCAGGGGAGTTTGCTGGTATTTTTCACAGCCAAGATGGATCCTACATTTCAATTGTCATGGACTCATCAAACAAAGGTAATAGCAAAAACCTTGTTCCTAAGATATTGGATACCTGAGCTAGGAATACAAGATAAACTGTTGGACTTTTATGAAGAAAGTCAAGAGACTGCAAAGTCAATTATCAACATTCTCCAAATAATTGCAATTTACAAACTAGAGCCAATGTCTCTTCCTTTTGCACTCACAATGCAAATGTTAATTACAGCAGATGGAAATCTGTATACCAGAACCTGCAAAATTAATGCTTACTGCCCAGCCTAGATCATGCATAATACAGTGAAATATGCAAACAATGCTCAAAAAGGGAATATTGAATAACTATTGGTTAAGACATTTAATTACTTATGCAGCTCTAGTAAGAGAGTGGCCGTACTAAACGATATATCTGAGTTTGTGGACATTGAGTTTGCTGCTTTGCTACATCGTGTCCTAACATAATGGTTGATTCCTTTCCCAGCTGTAAATAGATTGGCTAACACTTGGCAAGCTGTCAGGAACTGCTTTGTTCCTCTGGGCATTGATGAATGTCCATGGAGTGTGTGGCCTCTGTTTGCTGAAGTGAGAATGGCAGAGGAGGTCAGGAAACTAGCAGTGTTGATGTTCACCTCTGTTTTCTGCAGAATGTATTTCACATGGTCAGCAATGTTGTGCTCTGCCTGGAGAACACTAGTGTGACTGCATGTGACATGCAAGCCATAATTAATAGTCTGTGAATGAGGCTACAGCAACAAAAACATGTTCAGTTTTTCAGTACTGAAGTTAAGGATAGATTCATTGGAATGATGCCTTTGTCTTCAAATGCCCTTTGAAAGGACACTAGCTAATTTTATGTTTCTGTCAAATATCTGTGAAAATAATTTTACTTTTTCACTGGTGGCTACTTGAACAATGTTCAGTGCTTTATCTTCAGACAAAAGAAGGATCTGCCATCAGGAGGACCAGGCACCTACCTGCAGCTTTAACAAGACATCTCGAGAGTACTGTGGATCTGGATGGGTTCTACAAGGAGCTTGGGATTGTCTAAGAAATTGTCAAAAACTTGGAAAAGGGGTGGGGGGAGGACAGAAGGGAACTCAGGTGTTCATCAGTAAGGGAGACAGTACTAACCATGAAGAAGCTGGTTTCACTCATGGTCAGTATACCAGTCTGCAATGCTTATCCAGCACGTGCATTTTCAATTATGAAGGGTGTGTGGACTGAAGTGAGGAAATGAAGCAGGACTGAGCTGATGAAGGCTGAAATACAAGTAAAAATGAATTCCTGCATGAGGAGCAAGGAGTTCTGTGCTTAAGTAATCACCAGAAAGGATGCTACGTGTGTGGCCAAGTCACCCAAGCAGTACGAGTCTGCTGATGCTGAAAATTGAGATCTGTGATGGACAGTACAAAGTAGGCCTAGAAACACATTCTAGTTTTATTTTTTAACTTATATACACACTTCCGGCTACTGCCAGAAAAAAAATGTATCCAGATTTTTTCCTCTTGCTAACTGGGTCACATATGTGGTTCTCTTGGTCAATACAAACCCAGTTATCTATGTTTCTAATAATTGAATCCCCTATCGCTATTATCTGCTTCTAATTACTTGGTCCGCTCTCCCAGAGGGGCATCCTTAGTATAAGAGAACACCAGGATATCTTGTAGCAGGAGGCTCCCAATTGGTTTGCTGCTCTTACCTGAGGCTTTCATCCCCCTCAGCATCAGAGGCTATCAGACAGATGGTGGGACTTCATCTGTGCAGCTCCCTCTTAGTCCCCCAGTCCAGCCATTTTGGCCTCAAGGGGCTTCAGTCATCCTGTGAGTTTTTTCAGCAGGAAATATGCTAATGAGGGACTCATTAGCATGAGTCACAATCTCATTAACATAATTTCTGCCGTTTATTTTTGTGCAAGGGGTTTTTGTGCAAAAAGAAGCAGTGTGGATGAGGGTTTTTTGTGCAAAAAGAAACGCCAGGTATAAGGATCTTGCACAAAATGGGGTTTTTGCAGAGAATATGCTCATGAGATCACGACTCAAGTTAATGAGTCCCTCATTAGCATATTTTCTACTGAAAAAACTCACCGTGAACTAAGATGCAGCCTCTGGGTACGTCTACACTACACGCTTATTTCGGAATAAGCTATTTTGCAATAGAAACTCCAGAATAGCTTATTTGGAAATAGTGCCTCTGCACTACAAATGCCCATCGAAATAGCAGTGAGCTCTTTTGAAATAGAGTGTCCACGCTCATTGGATGCTGAATTGCATTTAAAGCCACTTGCAAGCACTCCAGGCAGGGCATCAGGAGAGCACTCACTTCCTAGAGCTGCTTCCTGAAGCTCTCCGAGGCTCAAGTTTAAAGGGAGACCTGTACAGTCGTGTCTCTGGCTCCTCTCTTTTGCCTACCTCCTTCAGGGACAACAAGGCCTTTTTACTGCATGCTTTGGTGGTCTTGCGGATACCACAGCACTTCTGCCATGGAGCTGGACCTGCTTCCTAGCAGTTGACGGTGGTGATATTTGTGGGGGGCTCAGATGCAGTGCTGTGGTCTGCCATGACAGCAGGATTGGCAGATCTGGCCACTGCTGTGTGGCACGGTGCGAGCTGGGCCTGCTGTGTGCCACACACCGTTTCCCCTGAGGTTGCACCTTTAAAGCCTGCAGGGGAAGGGGAACTGTAGAGTCCTGGTGAGTGTGGACAGAGTGGCCAGCTGGCCACCTGTGGGAAGCTCCGGAAGACAGTTACTTTGAAATAACCAAGCTGCCCTGTCCACACGCACCATATTTCGAAATAACTATTTCGGAATAGGTGTTATTCCTTGTAAAATGAGGGTTACAGAATTCGGAATAAGACGCAAGTGATTTTGAAATAACGCAGCTGTGTAGACATGCCCTGTCTGAGCACAATGAGCAGCTTGCACCAAATGCACATGTATTCCATCTCCCCACAAAGCAGGTAATGCATTCAGTGTAATATGCTGGATAGCCCCCACTCAGCTGCTGGGCTTCTGCCTGCATTATCTCCCTACTTGCAGCTTCTTTGTTTGTTTTTATTTTTGTTTTGTTTTAGTTTGGCTGGAGGTGTTTGTTGGCTTAAGTTTAGACATTGTGAGGTGTGTATCTGACCTTCATCCTCCACTTCTAAACTTCATCACACCACTCCCCTTTGCTTCTCCTGTTCTCTGGCTCCACTGGTTGCTTAGAAGCTGTCATTTAAACCCACTGTTCTCTGTAACTAGCTTTGCCCCTTTCCCAATGGATTCTAAAGAGTTTAGGAATCAGTGGAAGGCAGGCTAGAGCCTTGGTAAGAAATTCTCAGCCTTACCTTTCAGGGAGCTAGGCTCAGCACACAGCCTCCACAAACAGACCACATTATAAACGTCCATCAGTCGGGCCCACAGTAAGCAGCCAGCACACAATAAGCAGACAATACAGTCAACCCACATAATCTAGTCACTCCTCCTTCACCTGGTGAACTTCCTTGCAAAAATCCCCTGTGCACAGATGAACCAAACCCACCGAGCTGAGCTTTGAGAAAGTTCAGATCCCGATCCCAGCTTCTCAGCTCAAGCCTCTTTCTGTAGTTAATACAGGAGATAGTGTGTGGAGACCCAAATACTTTCCAGCAGGTTTGCATTCTGCACAGGTACAACATTTAGTTATCTTTTGGTAAATCCCACTCTGTCAATCCTTTTAATGCCTAGCACTGAAATAATGAGCTGACAGCACAAAGCATTGAAATAAACAAGAACTAAATCATTAATAACTAAGCATAATGATATAATATAGGCACACTGGCAGCCTCTCTTGGTTTCTTCCTCTGTTGACTCTTTTTCTGGCCAACTCAAGGGCAAGTTTGGCAGCAGCAGCACCCGCATGCCAGCTCTGAAATTAAATTTTCCGGCAGCTGGAAAATGAGTTAGCATGTTCTCTTGGCTGGTTCTTATAGAACAAATTCTGGGCCAGATCTAGAACAACCCGTGGGACTGTTTCATAACCAGGCTGCTGGTGGGGCTATTTTTTCTATTTTATTTCAATATAGCTATTGTATTATGAAGGGATTTGCCTTTCCATACTATACAAGAGGAGAAAGCCCAGAGGAAAGACAAAATCTACAGAATCTTCAAACTCCTTTTTGGCTTTGGGAAAAAATAGGCACAAAGAGTTTCAACATAACACCTTTTTTCAGTTATGTATTTTATCATAGAGACATTTTAAACTCTATGCTGTACAGGGTGTCCTTATAGAATTTAATACGACTGGAACAAAAATGGTTCTGCAGAAATACATTTTCTATAGAAATTACTCTACATTCTATAGAGAATTAGATCCTTTCGATCAATATTCTGAACCTTCCTACAGGGTTCAGCTATTTCTCAATTTCTCAGGAGGAGTGAGGGATGAGGGCTGGGAATAAGGACCAACATCTCTCCCAACTCCCAGAAAGACCTGTGCCCTCCTGCTGCACCACTTCCTGTGTGAGAGGCCTGACCCTTTAGGATTAAGAACATTTAGCTGCAGGTGTTGCCTGCAGCCATTACCAGGGGTGGGTTTAAACCCAGGAGGCCACCACTGGCAGATCACCATGAAGGGGCAAGCCAAAGAGGAATGCCCTTTGGGGGAGCCTTTCAGGGGCAGACTGAGGGTGAAGGCGTGTGTTGTTTTGTGGTGGTAGTTGTTGTTGTGTGTAGAATACTTTTTTTTTTGGTTTTGTGCTGGTGAGTATAGTTCATTTGCTATTTGTGTGGTGGCCTGTTCAGTTCCTGGTGAGAACAGGGAAGGTGGGAGTGGGTTCTTGGTGAGAAAAGGTTCCTCCTACCTACTTATACTGAAGGTCAAGAAGTGTGGGGGCGGGTGTTGTGGGAAACCCCCACACACACCGTTATGTGTTTCAACATGGGCAGGGTGGCTAAGGGGAAGGGTTCAGATGGCATAGTGGAACTTATGATGGGCAGGGGTAGGTATGGCAATGGGATCAGGATGGGCCAGCTGAGGGGAATGAGGTTTAGATGGTTATGGGCTATCCCTTGTTCCAGTCCTGTTCTCAGCCTCAGTGACCCTGTCCGCCTGGCCTGGTGGTGCTGTTGTTTAATGCCAGGCCAGTATTCCATAAAACAGTTATCATCCATGATTTAATCTTGGATGAAGGGGCCGAACTATCCTGTATGACTGAGACCTGGCTAGGAGTTGAAGGAGGCACTGACCTCTCCCAGTTGTGCCCGGCAGAGTTCTTGGTCCAGCACCAGCCTTGATTTGATGGTTGTGGGGAGGGTGGCAATTGTCTCTCAAGATGCCATCTTACTGGCTAGGGCCCCGTTCCAACAAAGTGCTAGATTTGAGTGTTTGTACCTGGTGTCAGGTGGCTGGAATAGGTTGGGAGTTCTGCTTGTGTTCTGCCCACTTTGCTGCATGGCAGATGTTCTGCTTGAACTGTCCGAGGCGGTCTCGGATGTGATGTTGATAACCCCAAGGCTTTTGGTCTTGGGGGACTTTAATGTTCACACTGAAGCTGTTCTTTCTGGTCCAGCTCGAGACTTTATGGCCACCATGATGACTTTAGGACCATCTCAAGAAATAACTGCCCCCACACGTGGCAGGTCATATGCTTGATCTGGTCTTCAGACTAAGGGTAATAGAGATTTTGGGACAAGGGATGTGGTTACACTCCCTTTGTCATGGACCAGTCACTACCTGGTCAAGCTTAGACTAATTGCTGACCTTCCCCTCTGCAGAGGTGGGGGGATGATTAAGGTGGATCCAGAGGGTTTCCTGAGGTCCCTGAGGGATTGTTTGGCCAGTCTGGCTAGTGGTCCTTTCAATGCCATAGTTGATATTTGGAACATTGAGATAGTGCAGGTGGTTAACATGATTGCCGCTAAGCATCCTTTTCAGGCTAATTGAACTAAGTTTGCCCCCTGGTTTTCTGGGGAGTTGTAGGTGGCAAAACAGTGGTGTTTTGGTGTTCTTGAGAAGCTGGCACATATTTGTGTGTATTGATAATTTGTAATGGTTTGCTTCAGCACCAGGTGAAATCAAAAGAATGAGAAGAATGTTTGTGGTAGATATGCAGCAGGGCAAGCTCGATGGTCTTTATTACACAGTTCTTAGAGGATTGTTTCCAAATTGTGACGTTCAAGTGAAAACTGACAGTAATAGTGAAAACTTAAAAAACAACAAATGGTCTGGTAGCACTTTATAGACTAACCAAACACATAGCTAGTATCATGAGCTTTTGTGGGCACAGCCCACTTCTTCAGATGACCGGAGTCTGAACTCTGGTCATCTAAAGAAGTGGGCCGTGCCCACGAAAGCTCATGATACCAGCTATATTTTTGGTTAGTCTATAAAGTGCTACCAGACCATTTGTTGTTTTTTAAGTTTATCCTGTACAGACTAATTCGACTACCTCTTGAAGTAATAGCGAAGTTTGTTGGTAAGCTGTAGATCTTCCCACAATGGTGCTTCCAAATAGAAAACCACATTCCTAAAACAAATTTAGGGTTAGTTTAGGGTCTCACTGAGGGTATGTCTACACTACCCCGCTAGTTCGAACTAGCGGGGTAATGTATGCATACCGCACTTGCTAATGAAGCCCGGGATTTGAATTTCCCGGGCTTCATTAGCATAAGCGGGGAGCCGCCATTTTTAAATCCCCGCTGCTTCGAACCCCGTGTAGCGCGGCTACACGGGGCTCGAACTAGGTAGTTCGGACTAGGGTGCCTATTCTGAACTACCGGTACACCTCGTTTCACGAGGAGTACCGGTAGTTCGGAATAGGACCCTAGTCCGAACTACCTAGTTCGAGCCCCGTGTAGCCGCGCTACACGGGGTTCGAAGCAGCGGGGATTTAAAAATGGCGGCTCCCCGCTTATGCTAATGAAGCCCGGGAAATTCAAATCCCGGGCTTCATTAGCAAGTGCGGTATGCATACATTACCCCGCTAGTTCGAACTAGCGGGGTAGTGTAGACATACCCTGAATTACATTTTATTTTTGCAGTTTTTATAAAGGTTTTTGCCTCAATCATCCCGTTTGTAACTTTTTAAAAAATGAAACCTTAGAGACACACACTTTTCATGGATGGTTGCTCGGAAAATGGCTAAATGTCATTCCCAAGTGAAATGAAATCTTGTAATTTTATTGCCTGTGACTTCAGCTACTATTTTTATGCGTTTAGTGTGTTTTTGGGACAGTTAGGACTGAAAAATGGGGACATCGACCTTTCTAACAATCCTTCCCTTTCTAGGATGGAGTTTCTAGGTTAGGTACACAGACAACTTGAATTGGTGTAAATTCATAGAAGTAAATGCAAGAAGGGACCATTAAATCATCTAGTGTGACCTCTTGTATATCACAGGTCATTAAATGTCACTGTTGAGCCAAATAACTTGTGTTTGACTAAAGCTTAACTCTCAGAAAGGTGTCCAGTCTTAAAGTGAAGACATCAAGAGATGTAAAATCCAGCACTTCCCTTTTTAGTGGACCTATGCTGCTTTAAACCAGCTAAAAATCTGACCCAATGCATTTCTACAAACAGTACAGTTCGGATTATTATCATCTCTTCCATCTTTATGTTTCTATAAATATTGACTTCCTTGTTTATTTAAGGTAGGTTACTTAGATTCATCTGCAAGCAATTTAAAAACTTTATAATGGACTTCTTGATCTTGGTAAGAGCTGAGATTCAAGAACAATTGTCTTTGAAAAAGGATAACTACATAACCGTAACCGGAAACTAAAAGTGTGTTTTAGAATGTAATTCAATGCCAATAGTAGATAATAATGAGCTTCAAGAGAGTTTTGTGAAACCTCAGAATTCGGTTATAGGTTAGTATAACAATTGACATGGAATAAAGTCTTCCTTTGTGCTATTTTTTCACTTCATTCTCCCTTCTGATTCTGAGTCCTGATACTCTTCTCTTTCTCCCTGCTTCTTTGCCCCTTTCCCTTTAAATATAATCAGACCTTTGGCAGAGGTTCCTCATATGGACTCAGTGATTCTTCTTTTTCCCCTCTGCCCCACAGCTTTTTGTCTTTCTCTCTACCTGAACAGCTCCATTGCTACAACAAATTAAACAGTGGAATTCCTGTAACCCAAAGAAAACTGAAGAGCAGAAAACTCCAGGAAGTCTTCTGTGAACCTCACTATAGAGATGTATTTTCCTGTACCACCTTTATATACTATAGTGATAGGTGCTAAAGAAACCTCTGAAATAAAGGTCCTATTACATTTCTTCTTGAAAATTGGCCATGTATTTAGCTGCTGTGAAAAAAAGCAAGTTTTCATCTCTTCGGTTTATATCTTAAATTTTGTCAAAATTCAGCTAACCCATTTGCTTGTTAATAATGCCGTGCAGTCAAGATCTAAAACAATAGGTGGCAATATGTCCTAGTAAGCCTAATGTGTAAAATTAAATGCCATTTGCAATCTGCTGTCATATCCACTATCAATAATTTCCCCTTAATCAGATGTAAAGCTGCAGAACACAGATTCTATATGTCCAAGGAAGGCAATGTAATCCAACAAAAGAACATGTGTCCAGCCCCACAGATCACAATGCTCTATTGAAATCCATCGGTGTCTCATTCAACCATGGGAAGAGCCAAAGTGTGTGGAATGTCTGGCACTCCAGAATTTGACATTAATTTATTTTAAATGTGTTCTTCTTTAAATCAGACTATTCAGCTGCAGAGTCACAGCATGGCCCCTGCTTTGTTTACTTAAGAGAAATATTTAATGAAATCATTTAAATAAGAAACAAATTTATCCCACAGCCTCTTATATGCCACTTTCTAGCTTTCATGCTTATTTCACTGGACTGATTCATGGGACTGGAGAGACCAGATCTGGGCACTTAATGCTAGCAACAGCAGCAAGCTCTCTTGCAAATCATGAATAGCAGTGAACAACAGAACTGATTCTACAAACAGTGAGCAAGGATCTTCCACCAGACTATGAAGAAATTGATCTTGCTTTGCTGAACATTAGAGCTCAGTATTGAAATATGCTCTAATATGCTCAGTGTTCATAGAATCATAGAACTGGAAGAGACCTCAGAAGGTCATCAAGTCCAGCTCCCCTGCTCTAGGCAGGACCAATTCCAACTAAATCAACCCAGCCAGGGCTTTGTCAAGCCGAGACTTAAACACCTCTAGGGATGGAGACTCCACTACTTCCCTAGGTAACCCATTCCAGTGCTTCACCACCCTCCTAGTGAAATAGTTTTTCCTAATATCCAACCTGGACCTCTCCCACCACAACTTGAAACCGTTGCTCCTTGTTCTGCCATCTGTCACTACTGAGAACAGCCTCTCTCCATCCTCTTTGGAACCTCCCTTCAGGAAGTTGAAGGCTGCTATCAAATCCCCCCTCACTCTTCGCTTCTGCAGACTAAACAGACCCAAGTCCCTCAGCCTCTCCTCATAAGTCATATGCTCCAGCCCCCTAATCATTTTGGTTGCCCTCCGCTGGACCCTCTCCAATGCGTCCACATCCTTTTTGTAGTGGGGGGCCCAGAACTGGACACAATACTCCAGATGCGGCCTCACCAAAGCCGAATAAAGGGGAATGATGACATCTCTGGATCTGCTGACAATGCTCCTCTTAATGCATCCTAATATGCCATTAGCCTTCTTGGCTACAAGGGCACACTGTTGACTCATATCTAGTTTCTCATCCACTGTAACCCCCAGGTCCTTTTCTGCAGATCTACTACTTAACCGGTTGGTCCCCAGCTTGTAACTATGCTTGGGATTCTTCCGTCCCAAGTGCAGGACTCTACACTTGTCCTTGTTGAACCTCATCAGATTTCTTGTGGCCCAATCCTCCAATTTGTCTAAGTCATTCTGTTCCCTATCTCTGCCCTTAAGCGTATCTACCTTTCCCCCCAGATTAGTGTCATCCGCAAACTTATGAGGGTGCAATCCATCCCCTCTTCCAGATCATTAATAAAGATATTGAACAAAACCGGTCCTAGAACCGAACCTTGGGGCACTCCGCTAGAAACCGACCGCCATCCTGACATCAAGCCATTGATCACTACCTACTGGGCCTGGCCTTCTAGCCATCTTTCTATCCATCTTACTGTCCATTTATCCAATCCACAATCCCTTAACTTGCTGGCAAGAATATTGTGGGAGACCGTATCAAAAGCCTTGCTAAAGTCAAGGTATATCACATCCACTGACTTCCCCATGTCCACCGAGCCAGTTACCTCATGTTCTCTAAAGGAATCTGATTGCACGAGCAGTGAGAGATGCAGTCTGGTCCAACGGAGATAGCTTTGGACTGGGAGTCAGGAGACATAGACCCTCTTTCTGGCAGTATCATTAATCTGCTATGCAAATTGCTTCACTTCTCTGTGCCTCAGATTCCCCTCCTGTGCTTTCTCTGTTTGTTCTTTTTAGACCAGTGCTGGACAACCTGCAGACCATCTCAGTAATCTGATTGAAAGCCACGAGACACTTTGCTGATGTTGACCACAAATGAATGTGATTCTCAGGCTCCCAATGGATCCTCTCAGGCTCCCAATGGACATGGTTCTCTGTTCTAAGCCAGTGGGAGCTGGGAGAAGCAGCACTTGCAGGAGACGGGGTTGCAGGGACATGTTGACAACTGCTTCCACAGCTTTTCACTCATATGGCAGGCATTCCATATGATGCCTTGATCATCTCCGCTGCCCTTCTCTGAAACTTTTGGAATTCCACTATATTACTTTTGGGATGGGGTGACCAGAAGTGAACACAATATTAAAGCTATGGGTGTGCTATGGATTTATATAGTGGCATTATGCTATTTTCTGTTTTATTTTCTCTGCCTTTTCTAGTAGTTCCTAACATACTATTAGCCTTTTTGACCTTCAAGAACAAATCTAGACGACCCTCAGCTTCCAAAAGAAGATATGAAAATTAGGTGAGAATTTGCATATCTTCTTTCGGCTCAATATACAAATCTTTCGGATCGATATGCAAACCTCTTTTTTGGAAGAGGGGTTTTAAAAAAAGCAGTCTAGATGGAGTTTTTTGCACAATATAACCCTTTTCCGAAGAACCCTGTAAACCTAATTTTTGAGGAATAAGGGTTTCTTTCAAAAAAGAGGGGTTTTGCAAAAAAAATCCCCGTCTAGACTGCATTTTTTTTCCAAAAAAAACCTCTTCCGAAAAAGGGATCAGAAGAGGATATGCAAATTTGCGCTGACATGCCTCTATTGTGCACTGAGTGGTAGTTTTTATAGAACTAGCTGTGATATCTCTCAGAAGTCTTTCTGGAGTGGTAACAGCTAATTTAGAATCCATTATTGTATATGCATAGTTAGAATTATTTTTTCCAGTGTGCTTTACTTTGAACTTATCAGCATTCAGTTTCACTGGCTATTACTCCTTGCACTATGCTTTGGATTTAGCCACCTTTAGTAATTTTGTATCATCTGTAGACTTTGCCATTTCATGATTCACCCCCCTAATCCAGATCATTTATGAATTAATGTCTTGAACAGCACAGGTCCAAGAACAGATCCTTGAGGAAACCCACATAGACCTGTTCTACTTATTTCAATTTTCTCTCTGCTAAAATAATGATGGTGATTGAAGGGTTGAGGTTTTCAGAAATGCTCAGAAAGCCCTGGCCTATCTGCTTGTAGAATTCAACAGGCACTGAATTAACACTGAGTGCTTTTGAAAACCTAACCTACAATGCCAATTTCTTGTTTAAAATAAAATTGTTTTAGCCATCACAGCCATGAAAGTATCAAAAGATACCCTTCAAATACCTTATTCAATTGTATCATTTTTACCTAATCCTACCAATCACGATTGAGTGTAAAATATTGAGCATTGTTTTCTATCTTAATGATAAAAAACACATCTTAGCTGTAGTGAGATTTATGTGTCACGTCTACCGTATATTCAAGGTTTTTATCCCCTTTTGTCAATTTGGGAAGTTATTGACAAAACATTAGCAAACTTATCTCATGTCTAAGAGTATGTCTTCACTACGGCCTGGATCAATGGACAGCAATAGATCCAGTGGCTCAGGCTAGCCAGTTGCGTAGGTCCCCAGGGGAGGTTTTACCAACCTAAGCTACTGTCTGTGCTACTCTGGCTACACTGCTACTTCCATGGAGAAGCATGGTCCCAGCTGCAGCATACACATAAATACTGCTTTTAACTACCTTAATTTAAATTAAAGAAGCACAGACAGAGTTTCTTTTTAAAGAACTTTCCCTTTATTTTTACTTGTTTACATTTAACAGAGACCTCTCCTGTATTTGCACTTTTTCTTTTGTCTCTACTGCTTCCTGACTGCAAACCTCTGGTTCCAAAGGAGTTTTGACTGGTCAGTTCATTTCTCTGGTGTTTATCATTCTGAGGTTCTACTGTAGGTTTTGATTGAGCTTGGGCAAAGAAATGCAACCAGTTCTTTGTGTTTGCGGGTATCAGAAGGAAAAAAGAATCTCTGTGGAAAACAATATGAGAATAACTTTAACTATGGTAAAATATAGCTCATCCATAACGATGGATAGTTGAAATTTCAGCCATTAATCTATTTAGGTTAGGACTAAAGTATTGCTCATATCCAATAAAATTGGTGTTGAGCACCTAATTCCCTTTGGGTCTTTTTTAAACCCCAGCCTTAATCTTTCTAAATATATTCATTTCTTGGAAAAGTTGTAATTCAGTTCGAACAGGAAAAGGATGTTGTGCCTGAGGAGATTCAAGAGGCGGGGGCAGAAGGGAAATGGAAAACCAACTAGTTCTCTTTCTATTGTAGCTACACAAATGCTTGTTGTATTTTAATGAACTTCATATTTAGTTTCACTGTCCAGAACCCACTTTAATAACTTCAGTTACTGAATATGTAACTCCCCAAAGAATTATTATTTTTTTAAATCATCATTGTTTGCTGTGTTCTTCTGGTGTTTATTTGTGGAGGCCCCATCACTGGCACATAAACTGCCCGACTTTTGCCAGTTTTGTGGCTTGCTGGCAGGTTGGCTTATTAATTTAGACACAGAGTAATGCCTAACATCCTTGTTCCTTCAGAATGTCTTCAGATGTTTTTCAGCATTGAAATTGCCGTCTCAGTTAAATGACTTGAATGAGGGAAACACAAGAGCTCACAGGCAACTTATGAGTGTTTGGTATCCTCTGTACTAAGGCTGTGATTTCCCTTTTCATGGTCATTCTTCTCACCCTGAATAATGTAATGGATCTGTGCACGTGTGAGTGTGCAATAATGCCCTCCTGACTTCCCCACACAGAACGGGCCAGCTAGATTTACAGTTGAATTAAGCTGGCATAGCCAGTGGGTTTGTTGCTTTTTGAGTTCTGTGTGTGATTTAATTCTGCATGTTTTCTATAATGTGTGGATTCATTGCAGATTAGCACTATTGGAGCCGAAAGGGAAGAGTGAGGAATAAGCATTGCCTAACTTGGAGAAGTAAATAAAGCATTGGTCTTGTGTGGGATTGTTAGAATCATAGGGTATGTCTACACTACAAAGTTTTGTTGGAAAAATGGCCATTTTTCTGACAAAACTTGAGTTACGTCCATACTGTGATCACGTTTTTTCGAAGTAAATTGAAAGAACAGAGGGGTTTTTCCAACAGCACTAAACCTCTTTCTACGAGGAAGATCGCCTTTTTCAAAAGAACTCTTTCGGGGAAAAAAGGTATGTGTGGATGGGGAGGAGAGTTTTTTTTTCGAAAGAAGAGGCCTCCAGGAAATAACACAGGTGCCCTGGTGGATACTGCGTCCATACTCATCACAACTCTATAGTTCCTGTCTCCTGCCAAGCTCTTAATGCTGCAGGCACCCAGGACAAGCTTTGTGGCGGTAAGCTGGCCATGGAGCAGCACCCTGACCGTGCGGCTCTCCTTGCCACACAACTCGGAGGTATGGCTGAGCAATAAGCCCCCTGATACTCCCCTGGCCCTCACAGAGAGCAGCCCCAGGGCTCCCGGGACCCACCCAAGGCCGCAAACACTGTGCACCCTCCTGGTCCAGGGCGGAGATACTGTCCCTCCTGGAGCTGTGGGAGGAGAAGGCCAACCTGCAGGATCCCCCCTCCCAGAGGTGCAATGCTAACATTTATGGCCAGATGGCCGAGGCTCTGGCTGAGAGGGGACACCACCCCCACACCTTAGACCAAGTCAGGAGCAAGGTCAAGGAGATGCACCAGGGAGTGCAGCTCTTTCTCTGGGCATGGCCACTCGTGCCCATATTACAAGGAGCTGCACAGAATCCTGGGGGATGGTGAAGCCCTTTCCCCACCTGTAATGGTAGACTTAGGGGTCGAGACGCCCATGGTCACCCAGCCAGAGCTCCTTGATGCGGAGGAGGAGGAGGATGAACAGCAGCTACAGGAGGAGGAGGACACAGCCAGTAGGAGCCAGTACCTGGAGCCAGTACCCCAGGCCCTGGATATCTCCCAGGCATCCTTTGATGCTGGGGAGGGATCATCAGGTGTGCTGTCAGTCTTCCATTCACACACAGGGCGAGGGAGGTGGGTGCAGAAGGGATGGGGAGTGATCGTTGCTCAGCCTGGGCAGTGTGCTGCGCTCCTTGCACATGCAAGCACATGCAGTGGCAGGGTGCACCACGTGGCCTCAGGAGCTAGCCCCGGAGCACCCATGGGCTTGTGCTCACAAACTGTGTGGAGGCCCCACACACATTTCTCGTTCTGTCATCTGTCACCACCTTCCCCATATTCACAGAGACAACTAAGTTATCTTATCACAGAATGCAATCAGGTTGGTCAGGCATGCCTTGTTCTTGGTGAAACCATGTGGACTATTCCTGGTCACTTTCCTCTCTTTGGAACCCCCCTTCAGAAGGGGGTTGAAGGCTGCTATTAAATCCCCCTTCACTCTTCTGTTCTGTAGACTGAATAAACCCAAATCCCTCAGCCTCTCCTCATAAATCATGGCATCAGCCTCTTAATCATTTTTGTTGCCCTCTGCTGGACTTTCTCCTATATGTCCCCATTCTTTCTGTAATGGAGGGCTCAAAATTGGACACAGTACTCCAGATGTGGCCTCACTAGCGCCGAATAAAGGGGAATAATCACTTTTCTAGATCTGCTGGCTATGCTCCTACTACTGCACCTCAATATGCCATTGGCCTTCTTGTCTACAGGAGCACACTGTTTACTCATATCCAGTTTTTCATCCTCTGTAATCCCCGGGTCCTTTTCTACTGAACTGCTGTTTCGCCGGTCAGTCCCCAACCCATAGCAGTGCTTTGGATTCTTCCATCCCAATTGCAGGACTCTAAACTTGTCCGTGTTGAACCCAGTCAGATTTCTTTTGGCCCAGTCCTCCAATTTGTCTAGGTCACTCTGGACCCTGTCCCTACCTTCCAAAATGTATACCTGTCCCTTTAGCTCATCAGTGAACTTGCTGAGGTTATGTCTACACTACCACCCTAGTTCGAACTAGGGTGGTAATGTAGGCAACCGGAGTTACAAATGAAGCCCGGGATTCGAATTTCCCGGGCTTCATTTGCATAAAGCCGGGTGCCGCCATTTTTAAATATCCGCTAGTGCGGACTCCGTGCCCGCGGCTACACGCGGCACGGACTAGGTAGTTCGGACTAGGCTTCCGCACTAGCGGACATTTAAAAATGACGGCACCCGGCTTTATGCAAATGAAGCCCAGGAAATTCGAATCCCGGGCTTCATTTGCAACTCCAGTTGCCTACATTACCACCCTAGTTCGAACTAGGGTGGTAGTGTAGACATACCCTGAGGGTGCAATCCGTCCCCTCATCCAGGTCATTAATAAAGATGTTGAACAAAACCTGCCCTAGAACTGACCCTTGGGGAATTCCACTTGATACCAACTGCCAGCCAGATATTGAGCTATTGATCACTACCCATTGAGCCCAACAATCTAGCCAGCTTTCTATCCATCTTATAGTCCATTTATCCAATCCATACTTTTTTTACTTTCTGGCAAGAACACTGTGAGGGTATGTCTACACTATAAAGTTAATTCGAACTAACGGACGTTAGTTCGAATTAACTTTGATAGGCGCTACACAAGCGCTCCGCTAGTTCGAACTTAATTCAAACTAGCGGAGCGCTTAGTTCGAACTAGGTAAACCTCATTCTATGAGGACTAAGCCTAGTTCGAACTTACTAGATCGAATTAAGGGGTGTGTAGACCCTTAATTCGAACTAGTGGGAGGCTAGCCCTCCCCAGCTTTCCCTGGAGGCCACTCTGGCCAACACCAGGGAAACTCATATGCCCCCTCCCGGCCCCAGACCCCTTAAAGGGGCACGGGCTGACTACGGTGCCCGTGACAGGTGCAAGCCTGCCAGCACCCAGCTAGCAGACCCTGCACCTGGCACAGCTCGAGCCACCCACCCGATACCCCCCAGCCCTCCCCCTCTTCCCAGGACCAGGCTGGCGGCTCCCGGGAACTTGCCCGGGACCACAAGAGGTGGGCACCCGCCTGGTCTAGTGTGGACATTGTGGATCTCGTCCATGACCTCCGCACTAGGCACAGGAAAGTGGCCGTCTAGGGCATGAGAGCTGCCAGCCTGGCCACTAACTAAGTTAGTTCGAATTTGCGCTGTAGTGTAGACATACCCTGAGAGACCATATCAAAAGTTTAGTTAAAGTCAAGGTTTATCACGGCCACTGCTTTCCCCATATCCTCAGAGCCACTTATCTCATCATAGAAGGCATACGGGTTGGTTGAGTATAACTTGCTCTTGGTGAATCTTGTTGAATATTCCTGATCACTTTTCTCTCTTTCAAGTACTTCAAAATGGATTCCTCCAGGATCCCCTCTGTGATTTTTCGGGGAACTGAGGTGATGCTGACCAGTCTGCAGTTCCCTAGATTCCTTTTTTAAAGATGGGCACTACATTTGCCTTTTTCCAATAGTCAGGGATCTCTCCTGATCACCACGAGTTTTCAAAGATAACATCCAATGGCTCTGCAATCACATCAGCCAACAGTCTCAACACCCTTCGATGCGCTAGATCCAGCCCCATGGATGTGTATGTGTCCAGCTTTTCTAATTAGTCCTTAACCTGTTCTTTCTCCATTGAGAGCTGCCCTCCTCCTTTAATTGTATTCTAGTGCTCATAGAATATTGTGAGCCTGCCATTCTTACCAGCTAAGAGTCTGAACCTGCACCATTGGTGTTAGTAGGAGTTCCTGACTTCAGAACTTGCTGAAGTAGGCTCATTTGTAGCCTTCTTTTAGCTCTACTGGTAGAGATGTGTGCTTTTAAAGCTGCGGGACAAGAATTCGAATCTTCGCTCCTTGATAAATGTCCTTGCCCGTCATTATCCATTCTTTTCTTGCACATTTTTTTTAATAAATGAAAATGTTTGTAATACATGAATGCTTACAATTAGACTAAAGATATTTGGTTGAAAGGTGAGGTTCCATTTTCAAAGCAAAAGATAAATATCAGTAGGCTCACCAAATAGTCTGGGGGAAATGGCTTTCATATGGACATCTTGCAGTTAGGAAACCATGACATAGTCCAGCCTCAGTAGTTGTGACCAGTGTTTCCTCTAAGCTGTGTGGCAGCACAGCTTCACAGGTGATTAATCAGCCATCTGGTCAGAGGCTCAGGGCTCATTGCATGGAATATGCACAGAGCTGACTGACTGGGCAGGGCTGATTAATCACCTGTGACGCTGCACTCCTGCGCAGCTTAGAGGGAACACAGGTTATGACCACTTTAAGGCTTTGGTTGTTGATGTACTAAGTAGTTTGGAAGATTTATTTACAATTGTAGGTCTAATTAAATATAAGAGACCTAGAACTTTTTGCATACACTTTTTAATATTTAAATTTAAATAAATACATATTTATCAAATCTTCAATGTATTATTCATTCCTTGCTGTTCTGTTTATTTACCTTTTACATGTCTTTCAGTCTTCATACTGAACATAGACTGGTCAGTTTTATGTCCTATTTCTTCACATAGTAATATAAGCTGAAATATTTGGGTTACAATACTACAGAAGAATTTCTAATTTTACCTCAGATATCTGTTTACTAAATGTAATTTTTTAACCTGAATAGCTTACAAGTGTTCTTTTCAGTACAGGGCCATATCCTGTTTTCCTTGTACTCATAAAACTCTTTCGGAAGTTAGTGGGAGGATTGGGACTATAGAAATGAATCCAGGAGGGATATTGTGTAGCTACACATGGTATCTGAGTTGGCCACAAAGCACAGCTGCTACTGGCGTGAACCCAGGAGCGCTCATTAGGAAGTATATAATATTGCAGAGGTGGAAGAAGCTTTGTTTCAAATTGCTTTCAAAATGTAGTATTAGAAGATAGGCTGGACTTCAAAAACCAAAAATGAGAAGGGCTAATCTTGTAGTTAACTGATAGGACTTTGAATCAAGAGTTGGTAACTGTGCCAGAGATTTATTGTAGAAACGGATGAGTCACATAATGTCTCTCTGGTCAGTTTTTTTCTCTGTAATTTAAGAATAATACCTACCGCACAGCGCTAATTTAATGCATGTTTAAGTTCTGTGAAGTCCTGAAGGAACTATGCAAGTTCAAAATACTGTCAGAGTCACCAAAAGAGAGGATAGAATGTGGGTGAAGGGTGATAGTTCCATACCTGACATTCTGATGACTCGTGAAAGTATTTGGGCAGCTCGGTTTTACAGGCGACTTGAAATTTTTGTTTATTTTGTTGAACAGAATAAAAATTTTACAGCATGTTTCTGTTCTCAGAAACAACAGTCCATTCATATTTCCCAGGCTCCAGTATTGATCATGATATGACTTACCCAGTCGCCCCACATTTCACAGCATAGATGGAGGAGCCCAGGAGAGGTTAGTGCTTCAATAAAAAAAAAAAAGGTTGAAAGGTCCTTGAATGAAACCTGAACTTTGATATTGTTCCACTTTCCAAGCTTCCATATATGATCTATGGCTACTTAGGACAATGAGTCATTTACAACATTTACATGATCATATAATGCACCATAAATTTCTTAGTACATAATATTAAATGCTGACATTTCTTCATTGTTTTTCTCTTTCATTATTTCTTATTATAGTGTAAGAGCTCAGTCATGTAAATGTTGGGTTAAATCCAAATTCAAATTAAACCCAAATTCTTAAACACTTGGCACACACCCCTAATTAAAACCAGCAGTAATCCCTCTTGCTATGAAACTTCAGATAATAAGTAAAAATGTTGCATTTCTGAACTTAGTCTTTTTTATATGGTTTTAGTGTGTTTTGCAAAACTTTGGTAGGGTCAGTCTTATTTATGAGCTCCTTTAACTGCATTTTCCTCATACCTTTTAAACTTCATGCTTTATGCTGTACATAGTAGGTCAGGTTCATGTAATCAACCAAAAAAATACTTCAACTGGGTCACAAGGGGTTCAGTCTAAATTGTTTAGCTTTTCCTTATCTTATAAGCCTGCCTTTCCTCCAGCTTTGAGTCCAGGTCTTTCCCTTAGGGTGGCTACTTCATTACATTTCATGATGCCTGTTGTCCTCTCTAATTATACCCAAGGTCCTTTGTTTTCAATTTTTACTGAAAAATCCCCAAGTTTTACAAAAACTGTTATTCAGTTTCACCCAATTTTGGTGAAATATGAAAATACTGATTACATTAAGGATTTTATGTTAAAAATACATTTAAATGTGTCTGTTAAAATAAAGCACTACAGTAGAAGAGACACTGTGCATTATACTCATGCATGTGTGCACTTTTGTATGCTAATGTACCATTCATAAAATAAAACAAAGCACTAAACTGCTATTATTTTCAATACTTTTACTTTCTCTTTGTTGGTTTTTTCTATCCTTCCATCCTATCTCCCCAATATTAACCCTTATCTTAGTCTAGAAAACTGAAGTTAATTTTTGCACTGATTTTCACCTGCTTTAAGAAAAAATAAACATTGTAAAAATTCCCAGGATATATTAAAGGAAATAAAAAATGAAGCGCTGTGTTTCTACTCTGCAATGTTCTTATTGATAAGACTACCAAGGACATGTCTACATTACAGAAAAGATCAACCCTCTGGATGTCAATCTTCTAGCTTTTGATTTAATGGTTCTAATATAAACTTGTAAATTGAACACTGAGGGCAGCCCCTGCCACGGTCCGATACTCTTCAGCTACATCTATACTACAGTGTTTTTGTGTAAACTCCCCCGTTTTTGTGCAAATACCCACGGCCGTTTTTGCACAAGTAATTTACAGTAAATCAAAAGAACGAAGGGGTTTTTGTGATATAGGTATTCCTCTTTCTGGGACGAATAACTCCTTTTTTCTCAAGAGTTCTTGCACAAAAAGGTGTGTGTGGGCAGACAACAGGGGGGTTTTGCACAAAAAGAGCCAATCGAAAAAAGCACAGGTGCTCTGGTGTCTAGTCTGTGAACAGCAATCAGAGCTTTCTTTTGAGAGATCATCCAGGCAGTCTGGACGCTCTCTTGTGCAAAAGCGCATTGGTTTTGCGATGTGCTTTGTAGTGTGGATGCGCTCTTGCGCAAGAAGTTCTTGCAGAAGATCTCTTCCACAAAAAGCTTCTTGTGAAAGAAGGCTTTAGTGTAGATGTAGCCTCCATTCTGTGAGGAGTAAGGGAAGCTGGCAGGAGCATGAGCTCCTGTCAGCATCCCACAATATCGTCACCATGGCCATTCAGCTTAAGGCATTTTTCATAGCTGGATGGCGTACCCTAAGCTGACCTGCCTGGTCTAGTATAGACCAGGACGAAGAGATTTAAGGGTCTGGCTTTATTCAGATAATTGCATTGGGCTTGATCCAGCGCCCACATGGGCAACTTCCTCTGTGACCCCTGCACCTACTTAGCCCTTGTTGCAAGGCCTGCATCCTGACAGGTATCAGGCTGGAGCCTTTGTCTCTAGCTCACCTTAGCCTGTCCAGCACTACTCTACAATGCCTCTCAGGGAACTAACCGCCCTGGTCAGGACCTAACTATTCCTTGCTGCTTAGCAGCTCCCAATACACAGAGCTACCCTCTTTCTGATAGACCAGGGTTCTGCGCAGGCTTCCTTCTGTTGGCTTTAACCCCCTTCCCAGCCAGTGTGAGGCAGCCGCAAAATAATCATGAACTTATTTGAGTACCAGTGACATATTTATGGGAATGCTTTGCTATTGAAATGAATGGGAATTTAGTGCCAAGTGTGCCTCAGAAAATCTCTCCCTGATTGCTTGAACATAAGCAAATGGTTAAGAACTTTGCTGAATCAGGACCTATGGCATTAAGGTCATTGAAATCAATGGCAGTTAGGCTCCTAAATTGATTACAAAATTTGGCTCTCAACGCCTGATTCAAATCTCTGCAGCAGTCACTGGATGTCTTTCTCCATGTGTAAGATGGAGGGCGAGTACCTCACATCCACATTAGCTTGACCAATCCACAGGCTCATCTAGTTGGATTCAGTTCTCATGAGGACACAAGTAAAACTCTGTGACCATGGCGACATGCTATGCTGCAAAGCTCCCTCTAGTGCTGGCCCCATACCCAGACAAAGCCAAGAGTTGCCTTTAATCTGCTAGCTATAATAGTTGCTAAAAGCTCTCTGCAGGCGGTCATTCAGTACTGCTGCCTATTTATATTGGTTTTGTTAATCCTCGTTAGAGAGGGTCTTCTCCCCACTTCCTCCTGGAAATATAAAAGGAATATTTTATTTAGAATTGAATGCAATGTGTAGCTGTCTAATCACTTCTTGCTAGACCTCATCAATATTTTCAGTATGATAAGTAGTAAATACAACAAGGACTTCTGAAATATGAGACGGTTCCAAAGTGCTGGTGATGGCAAGGAACAGGGGAAAATCCATGCAAATTCTTTCCATCGTAATGTTCCGAATGGGCAAAGCTGTATAACTACTTAAATGCTGGTGCAGCAAATTGCATCTACATACATTATTTTAAATGCTCTATTATTAGTGCATTGTTACTACACATTTTGCGTTACTCAAGGAGGTTAATAGGTAATCAATTTAATTCACTACTACTACGTTTTCAGTCACTGTTCAGTCAGAGATCTTAGAAGCAAAAGGTCTACCCTGGGAGTTTAAGTAGAACGTAGCCACATTAGGTCAAGTTTCTAAACAATAAGTCCACACCACTAAGCCTGTTCCATCAACTTTAAGGGCTGTTAAAGTCAATTCTGTACTCCTGCTGTCATGAGAAGTAACACTACTGCTCGGAAGGTGAACAGGAAAAGCCCTGGGAACATTTTAATTTCATTTCCTCTGTTAGCCAGATCACAGAGCAGGCAGCACACCTGAGCCGCACACCTTACCATGAGTTCCCAAGCTCTTAGACAAGCATCAGCATGGAGTATGCAGGACATCCTGGCTCTCCTTGCTGTGTGGTGAGAGGAATCTGTTCTTGCAGAACTACGAACCAGCAAAAGGAATGCAGATATCTATGCTAAGATCGCAAAGGGCATGGAGGAGAAAAGATATGCCAGGGATACCCAGCAGTGCTGTGAGAAAATAATGGCACTGAGGCAATCTTCCCAGAAGACAAAGGAGGCACATGGATGGTCTGTCTAATTGCTGCAAACATGCCGTATCTATGAGAAGCTGTATGCAGTCCTAGGGGGGACCCAACCAGCTTCCCTAGACAATCTGTGGATTCCTCCCAAGACACTCCTCTGGCAGCTTTGGGCAGCAGCAGGGAGGATAGCATGGATGAGGAGAGTGGTCAGATGGCAAGGGGGATAACTGATGTTACCAACAGCCAGGATCTTTTCATAACTTTGGAGACAATCCCCTCCTCCCTGAATGTTTTAGAGGCAGCCAGTGATCCTAGGGAGGGCACTTACGTTGAGTTCACATTTTTCATCATGCTGTAAGTGGGTTAAGGCAGTCGGGTGTGATCTGTGGGAGCCACTGTGTCTACACAGTGAAGGGTCCCCGGAACAGCTTGTTAATGTGTCTGGAGACAGAATGGGACTCCCGGACTCCCTCCCCTATCCCATCCACATGGTCCCGCAGGAAGAGAAAGTTGCACTCTCCCAGCAAATGGGGGATGCCAAACACACAGGCTAGGCATGAGCCCCTGTCCTGCCACCTCATCCGGACACCCTCTTCTCTGCAAGCTCAAGCCCTAGCCTGTCCCCTACCAAGCCTGCCACCAAACTGAGTCCAGCTGCTCTCCTAAGAATTCTGTGTCAGATACCTGCTGCATAGTGGCTGCTTAAAAACATAACTATGGCCTTGTACACAACACATCCCTATTGTCTCTAGGCAAACTTTCTTTCTTTGCTAACAGATTAGGTTTTATGCTCTTCTATGTATCTCCTATAAGGTCTGCTCCTCACTTTTCCTTATAGCAGGAACAGCATCAAATAAGATGCACACTCCTCTGACTCTGTGAGCCATATGGCTGGCATAAATTCACATGTGAAAATGGAGTAGGGATAACATTTTTCCCTGGTAAAAGATACCTTCCCCTGAGAAGGGTTACATCTTTTAAATTATGGAGGAAAGGAATTTTTATCTTCATACTGATTGGTGCTGGACTGGATAAATAACGCCCCTGGAGTTGGCGTTGATGTCCCAGCAAACTGTGTAAAGTATATAAGGGGTTTAATTTAGGTTGTTGGACATATCAATACAGCATTTTTAAGTGAGTAGATACCTCACAAAACTAAAATGGATGACCTGCATAGTCGACCACATATGAAAGTTGAGGAACGTCAAGTGTTAGATGAGGGCCAAGAGAATGACCGATTTATCATTTTTATTTCTGTTTTTTACCAATAACGCTTTTGAAAATTTAAGAGAAGATTATTTTGATCCAACTTGTAAATATTTAGAAACTTGGAGGACCCATATTTTAGTGAATGGGAACATTTTAACATTAATTTATCTACTGTTCTTAATAGAGTTAATTTTACAAATATTACAAATAGCTGTTCATTAAAAGATGGGATTTTCTATTTGGAATATCCAGGTGAATGGCTTAATTGTCCCATTTGCCCACAAATTTTAGCTTCATTTGGAAAGTGGGCAAAGCATATAAATGTGGGTAAAACTTATGTAGGCTCGTGTTGTATGCCATTACCGACATGATGGCTATGTTCAGTGACAAATAGCGAATCTGGAGCTTCATTCTGAGTATCCTATTATATTTATATTGTACATATTTCTCCGTATTTTAAATGTTTTTTCCTTTTTAATCTTCTTACTGAGGATGCGCCTCTTGGAATTGTGCCGAATTCATGTGCACAGTGGGGACCTTCAACTTCATAAAATCAAGTGCTAAAAAGGTGACCTTAAAAAATTCAACTTTAACTCATAGTGTAGACATGGCCTTAACAAGCACCCTTTGTCCCTTTTTCACACACACACACACACACACACACACACACACACGAAGAACAATAATTTTCTTTCCATTACATTTTGTTGGCAAAAATGATGACCTGTGAAAACTTCAGTACTTGCAGTATGAAAGCAGACCTTCTTGACATATTAGCTAAAACATACAAAATTCATAAACTGTGATATGTTGCCAGCTTCAATATAAACAGTTTGGTTTTTAATGGTAGAATATAGTAGAGGTAGCAGAGGTTGGGGAAATACAGTAGTGTACTTTCTGAACTATCAGATTTATTGGAGCATAAGCTTTCGTGGGCAAAGACCCACTTCATCAGATGCATGTAGTGGAAATTCCAGAGGCAGGTATAAATATACAGGCACAAGAAAAGAGTTCCAATCAAGAGTAAGGCTAGAGTTAACAAGGTCAATTCAGTCAGGGAGGAGAAGGCTCGCGTCTAGCAGCTGATGTGGAGGTATGAACACCAAAGGTGTGTCTATAGGGTTTTGTCAACAAAACTATTCCTGCGTCTACACTACCACCGCCTTCTGTCAACAGTAAGTTGACAGAATGTGGCAGTTTTGTCAACAGTGGTAAACCTCATTTTACGAGGAATAACACCTTTTTTCAAAAGTACTCTTTCGAAAAAAGGCACTATTGCATGGAAACTGCTTTTTTGAAAGAGAACATCTAGACTCTCTTTCGAAAAAGTGGCTTGCTTTTTTGACAATACTGATCATAATCTAGACGCTCTTTTTCAACAGGGGCTTTGTCGACTCTATCTGTCGACAAAGCCTCTGTCAAAAAAGGCATGTAGTCTAGATATAGCCTAAGAGAAGAGAAGCTGCTTTTGTAGTTAGCTCGCCTCCCCCCAAACCTCAATCAGGTCCATGATCTCCGCACTAGACCAGGAAGGCTCCCGCCTTTTGCAGTCCCTATCAGGTTCCTGGGAGCTGCCAGCCTGCTCCTGGGGAGCGGTGGAGGGCTGGGTACCACTGAGTTGCTGGTTCATGCTGGGCAGGGTGCACGGACTGCTGGCTCTGTGCTGGCAGGCTTGCAGCTAGCACAGGAACTGTGGCCAGAGTCTACCCCTTTAAGGGCTCTGGAGTTGGGGGGAGCAGAAGAATTTTCCTGGTTGTGTCCAGAGTGGCCACCAGGGCACCCTGGGAAGGGCTGGAGGCCCCCTATTTCGAAATAGGCATCTACACAGCGCTTATTTCGATTTAGCTATTTCTAATTTGGCATTATTCCTCGTGGAATGAGGTTTGCCAAATTCAAAATAAGCACTCCGCTATTTCAAATTAATTTCAAAATAGTAGTTTGGCTGTGTAGATGCTAGGAAAGTTATTTTGAAATAACGCCCATTATTTCAAAATAACTTTGCTATGTAGACATACCCTCAGAGCCCATACATGAGGAATAACCAACCTCTCAGAACATACTCTTGTGCTTCCCAGTCTGTCATATATGTAAATCTGTAAGGATTCAATTTGTCGGTAAATGTGGGTAAAAAATGATTTGACCATATATACACACAAGCTGATGAAAAATGTTTCCATCAATAATAAATTGCCTGGCAAATTAAGAAAATGGTGCTTGTGAACTTATTGGAGTTGGATTTAAAGATATTTATTGTGTATGTTTTGACATGAGATGTTGATAATTTGTGTTTTAGATATTATAAAGCTTTAACTGTCTAATCAAATTATCATTTGAACCCATATTGTCTGACACTCCCTCCTAATTTCCCACAAGCGTGAACAATTAAATAGATAAAAGTTTAGAAAGGAGTGCTTATAAACCACAACTTTTACACAGCTGTGCAAATTTTAAAAAACATAAAATGCCTTAAAATAATCCTCAATATTATCAAATAAAATTATTTAAAAAATAAACATTTCATTCTGCCAAGCCTGAATATGAGACCAGGGACTCTGTGTGAATATGGGTGCATGTGTTTGTGCATAAAACACTAGAAAGACCCTTTTTATGCCAATAGAAAGATAACAGTTTTCCACCTTCCCACGTAATTGGCAATATAATAGTTTGGAATGTACTTTTAAGAGTTTTGGACATGCTAACTAGTATTATCCTGTCCAAATGGCATTAGCACTTTAACACTCACTTATGTTGCACTCTGCATGCATGAAGACTTCTTGAAGTTACATTATAATCCTAATTTCTAAACTCTTTCCAGACTGTCAGTCTGTCATTTTGATGAAGGCATATTCAAAGTAATTTGCGACTTGTCTAAAAGGAAAGAAAATGGCAATCTGATAAAATATTATACTGTACTTTTTCTAGAAGAGACTGCCTGCCTTTTTGTTTGCTTGCTTGTTTGGATTCACCAAGGCTTATGAGGGTTTATTTGGAGAATAAATTATGTTCTCAAATTCCACACTGAATATATTTGCTAATTACAAACATGCAGGCGTGAAATCTGGCACCTTCAGAGCTACACACTTGCACTTACAAATTCGCTTAAGATTTATAGCCATTACTAGTAGATGATGTCATCGGCGAATATACATATTTCCTACCTCATTTTCCCAAGTTCGTATTTGTATTTTTTATGGAATGTTGAGCTGGCAGCAAGTGTTGATAATGACTATCAAATAGCAGAGACAATGTCAAATTATTGAAAATAGCAGAACAATATTCCTGTGTGGTTAATATGCTGTGAAATGTTCGTGCATCAGCAACTTTTTTACAGTATATTTCCCAAAATATTAGCAAGGTTTCCCCCTTACCTGCAATTTGAAAATTGCTAATGCAGTAAGAAAATGACTAGCTTAGAGGTGTTACCCTCTAGAGAACAGAATCAAATGCCACTTTGCTTTATTCATGCAAAATTCCCAATAAAGTCAATAGGAATTTTATATGCCTAAGGCAAGTAGGGCTTGGCTAATATTCACTGTACATTTTAAAAATTTATGTCAATTAAAGGACCAAATTCATCTCTGTAATACTTGTGTAAATCCAGAGTAATTCCACAGAAGTCAATGGACTTACTTTGGATTGACACCAGTGTAAATGAGGGTCAAGACTCTATGCATAAGGTTGTTGTTTATCCAAAATATGCCCATAGTAGCTATTCATATTTTTCTTCAGCTGTTTTAGTTGTGAGTCAGAATTATAGATTCAGTGTGAAATGAGTCAGAAAAATCTCAGATTTGTCACAAATGATGATTACAAGGAAAAAGACGAGCCATTTTGTATAGCGATTTGAACAGAGGCAGAGAAATTCTTTGTTTACCATATGAGGCAGTGATGAATCACAGAATGGTACATGTACTACCTTGTCCATGAATTATGTGCATTATATTTCCTGGAGGGAGCTGGAGAAACATTTCACAGAAGAATTAATGACATGTGCCAACATTGTTAGAGAAAGATGTTGATGCCCAAGAGTAAAATGGATCTAAATGTGCCAAGTATGTCTCTCATGGAACATTACATGAAAAACTATTATGTTATCCCAAGCAATGGGGTAGAGGTGATGGTGGAGAAACCAAAAATGTACTATTCTGAAGGTGATCAGTTTGCTTCTTTTCTTCCCAAAGAACATGGAATTGTGTAAACTTATTTTAAAAAAATAGCTAACTTAATTTAGCAAGGAAAAAGGGTGATCTTCCTACAACGAAAGCAGATGATCAGTGTGTTATTTTAAGATCCTGATCCCATTACAGCCTCAACCCTTTAGTAATAATATATAATGTTCAAACATGGCTGTTCTCATACTGGCTTTGGACTGTGTTCAGGTACATTTTTTCAAACTGAAAGTAGTCTTGAGTCATGTTTGGCAAAGTAGTCTTGAGTCTCTGTGGGTAGTAATTTATTTAACATATTTATCCTTTTTCTCTTTATGAATTATCCACAAACTCACTTAATATCTTTATTAACATTTATTTTAAATGTAAAATAACTAACAGACTCAGATTTTTATCCTTAAATAATTTTTCATAATCATGTGCTGCTAAAAATGGAGTTGTTGGACTGATTATATAGGAAAATACTGTATTTGCATCCATACAGAGAAAGTTACTCACACAAAAAATGTGCTGTGGGGAAGTGAATGTTCCTAATTTAAGGATGTTGTTTATAGTGCTTGAGTATGCATAATTATGTAGCAGATAATAACTGCTTACCTTTCATGCCCCATCATTACCTATGTCCAGGGACTGCCATTGTGTGCCATAGCAACTCACCAAAGGGAACCTGTTATGATAATTGAGCCCACGAATGGAGTTGTGAGCTCATCTGTAAAAAGTATGTGAATGTCCATAAGATGTCACATTAACTATAAAAAACAATGTTGATGGGAGAAGATACAGAAAAGGACATAGTCTGAATTAATGTAAACCAGTGGTGGGTAACCTGCGGCCTACAGCTGCACGTGACTCCTCAGGGTAAGTCACTGGCGGGCCGCCAGACAGATTGTTTTCCTTGCACCCACAGGTATGGCTGTCCACAGCTCCAACTGGCCATGGTTCACCATCCCCGGCCATGAGATTTGTGGGAAGCAGCAGCCAGCAAGTCCCTGTGGCCCGTGTTGCTTCCTGCAGCTCCCATTGGTTCACTTTTCCTCTTTTTCTCTATCTTTAATAAAATATTTAAAAACTGTTTAATGGTGTATTTGCCATGATACTAAGCATGCAGAGATCTCTGTATACAGAATCTTAAAACTTGTTTACACTGTTCACTGTTGAAGAGTGACTGAAATACGTTAACTCCTTTGGCCCAATTACTCCATCTAAATTAAAAGTCTCAGACTAATAGCTGAGTTATTTAAATAGACCCTTTTTGGTGCATTATAAGGGATGCTGCCTGATCAGGGAGCCTAAATAAAGAAGCAAATGGGAGCATGAGGCCCCAAATGAAAACTCTTGGCAGGTACAGTGGTGACATTTCTGAACTCATATTTTCTGTGCTCAGCCAAAAGTTTTCAGCAAGAATTTCTTTGTTTTCAGTGTTTCACTGAAAACTTCAAAATTTCTCACAGACAATTCCTCTGGATTTTTTAAATAGGAAATGGACTCCTTCACACGTACAGTCCATACTCACTTAACTCTTGCATATAAAAATATGACATTGCTGGCTCTGGATATGGATTGTAAATTTGTTAAGGCAGGGACTGGCTTCTCTTTATAAATATGCACAGTGGCTAGCAGAATGAGGCCTTGATTCTAGTTAGCTCCTCTCAGTGTTATAACGCTACAGTAATAATGCAATTAATAAACACTATGGCCCAAATGTTCAGTTGGTATAAATAATTATATTTTGCTTGGGATTAAGAAATTTGGCTCCATAGCTTTTCAACATGGAAAGAGTGGTTCAATGTCTCGGGCTTAATCCAAAACCTGTTGAAGAGAATGGAAAAGCTCCTACTGATTTTCATAGGCTTTTGATCAGGCCTTTGGAGACATATAGGCTTGGTTTACTTGCTTATAAAGAGACCTGTTCAAAAAGTCTTTTCCATTTAGTATATTACAAATACAATAATTTATTGAACATATGTATCCTTTTTTCTCTTTGCAAATTATCTCCAGCTGACTTGGCATATTTATAACCAATTTGACATTTTAAAAAAGTAAAGTAATTGTCAGCCTCATACTTTTATCCTTAAATGTCACTATGCTGCTACCACAATTACTCAGAATTTTGCAGTGTTTTCTCTTATGAAGCCACAGCTTCCTACCACTTTTAAACTCTGTTACAAGTTGATGGTGTAGGATCTTTGACACGCATTTGAGCAGTTTTGAGCAGTTTTATTTCTGTTCTGTAGAGAGCAATAGGACACACCCGCATTTATTCATTCATTTTTCCATACTCTATCTAATTCTAGGAATTCTTTTTGTAAGTACATCTGGTAAGATTTGCTTTTCAAATCTGTCATTATCAGAACAATGCAAAATAGTCACCATAAAAGCCTGAAACCACATGAATCTCACCTGCTTTGCAGATCGTTGCAGACTTGAAATTCAGTCCAGCTTCTTCAAAGTTCACAAATCTTCTAGATACACCTGGCTGACACATAGTTTTGCATCCAAACTATTCAGAACTCAGTTTGCATATGATCAGGTGAAACTCCTGGGTTTGGACTCAATTTCACAGTGTGCTTTTTGGTTTATTCAAACTCCAAATTCAAAATAAATCACAGGGAAGCCAATCTTCTTCACTATTCAAACTTTCACCCTGCTCTGCTCTGTATGCCAGAAACGTGATAAACAGGTCTATCTCTGAAGTCCTAACTCATGCAAAACTGCCAAATTCCCATTTAAAGAGAATGTACAGTTGGCAGGGAGTGCTGATAATGAGCAACAAAGAGCATCAAACTATTTTTAACATCAGAACAACTATTCCTGTGTATTAATAACATGCTTCAAAATGTTAATGTGTCAGCAACTTTGGAACTATATATAGGTGTTTGCAAGTCAATGGGAATTAGCCTGAAATAGGACATCATTAATATAGTGTGTTCTGCAAGACAGACAAACATGACTCCTAAGAGTCCGTGGATTGCAGGTTAAAAACCACTGTTATATGCAATCAGTTGCTTATTACTTGAGGTTTAGTCCCTCTGTCTTTATAACTCACTAAACCTTTGAAATGGATTATTCTGAAAAGCAAAACCCAAACCATACTTCTCTCTCCTGCTGCAATTAGTCATCATGCTGTGTCCTCCCCAGAGGTGAAAGTGGGCTGATACAAGCCAGTACAGCACAACAGTAAGAACCGGCTGCTGGTTCAGGCCCTTACATAGACAATGTTAAAGTGCTCCTGTGGCAGTACTCTTTAAAGTATCATCACTTCCCCCTTTTGCCTGAGGTAGGGCTGCTGATGGGGGAAAGCAGACAGTGCAGTTTCCCCACGATCTGGTGATTTAAAAGGGCCTTGGGTCTCTTGGTTGCCATGGCAGTGGCCAAGTACTCTGGACCCTTCATATTATCACTGTAGCTGCCAGCATGCACTGCTGCAGCTCTGAGTCTTGGCTGCTACAGTAGCAACAGCCATGAAGGACTGGGTGGCGGGGTCTGCTCCCATTCCCGTCCTTTCTTCCCACCCCTTCCAGGGATCCAAAACCATCCCTCCATATCAAGGGCACCAGACCCGGTGCCGGGTGCACTGGTAAGACCCAGTGCCTATTTTCACCCCTCATTTTCACCCACTTGTTAGTCTAAGGCTTGTTTACTGCTCATATATAAATGTGAACACACATTTATTTGTTTAGGCTAAACCTGTTTAACAATTCCCCTGACATACCTAGTTCACACAAGTTATAATTCCAGCATATATTCATAATTCTTAATAGCCTTCATGTACCTACATCACACAAAAATATTGATTGGTGAGGTATTTGTTTTCAAATGGTACCTCACAAGGCATATTTTTACAAAGATCATGACAACAGTCTGCAAGGTGTAAACACAGAGATGCTAAGTGTCATGGTTAGCTCTTGGTTTCTATGGTAATTTGTTCTGCAATCTTGAACCAGTCCCTGAGAAAGCTCTGTCTCATGCACAGACAAGCTTCATCCAAGTGATAGAAAGTTCTGTTGTGCTTGAGGAGTGGAGTTGTTGGCCATGATCCTCATTCCAGAGCTTTAGGTGATCTTTGACATATCCTGAGTTAAGGCCATTGAGTCACAGAATCATGGAAGATTTGGGTGAGAAGATACCTCGGGAATTCATCTAGCCTAACCCACTGCTCAAAGAAGGACCAACTTCAACTAATTTACTCCAAGCAAATTTTTGACAAGCCTGGGCTTAAAACCCTCTAAGGATAGAGATACCATCACCTTCATAGGCAATCCATTCCAGTGCTTCACCACCCTCCAAGAGAAAAAGTATTTTCTAATATCCAACCTATACCTCCCCTACTGCAACTTGAGACCATTGCTGCTTGTTCTGTCATGTGCCATCACTGAGGACAGCCTTTCTCCATCCTCTTTGGGACCCTCTTCAGGTAGTTGAAGGCTGCCATCAAAGGCCCTCTCATTCTTCTGTTCTGTAGAGTAAATAAGCCCAGTTCCTGCAACCTCTCCTCATATGTTATGTGCCTCCAGGGCTGTCCTTATTGATATGCAAAACATGCAGCTGGGTGGGGTACCAAATTTCCCCAAAGTTAATGTGCCCATGCAACAGGCTGCTGCTTAAGGGTTCTGGCAGCCCTCAGCCCTTCTCCCAGCCCAAATCCCCACCCACAGACTCTGTACCAGCTCCTATCCCCAGCCTCAGCCTCCATTTGCTCCCTCCACGATAGGCAGTGCCCAGTCCCGCTCAACAGGCAGTGAGCAGCATGAAAACAGGCTGGAGGACTCTGTAGAAGCAGGGGGCAGCCACGGAGCTGGCAGTTGGAGAGAAATGGCAGTTTCCCCTTCTAAGTGCCACTTCTCTCTGTCTGGATGTGTGGTCTCATTTTGCTCCTCCTGAGTTCACCAGTCCACGTTCATGCTTCTTGCTGCCACTCCCACATCCCACCTGCAAGTGAGCCTCCCTCCTTGCCCTGTTCCTGCCTAGGGTTGGATGCCATTTGAGGTAATGTTGTCACATCTGGGAGAGTTGGCAACCCTACTCCTGCCCTCACAGCTTCTGCCCCGTCACTCTCGCCCTATGGTGGGGGATGGGTGCCGGTGCTGGCCTGCAAAGGGCAAAAGCATTGGTAGTTATGTCCCTCTGTGCCCCAACCCCCTAATAATTTTATTGCCTTCCATTGGACTCTCTCCAACTTGTCCACATACTTTCTGTAGTCGGGGACCCAAAACTTGACATAATACTACAGATGTGGCCTCACCAGTGCCAAGTAAGGGGAATAATCACTTCCCTCAATCTGCTGGCAGTGCTCTTACTTATGCAGCCCAATATGCCGTTAGCTTTCTTGGCAACAAGGACACTGTTGACTTATATCCAGCTTCTCATCCACTGTAATCCCCAGGTCCTTTTCTGCAGAACTGCTGCTTAGCCAGTCTGTCCCCAGCCTGAAGCAGTGCTTGGGATTCTTCTGTTCTCAGTGCAGGACTCTGTACTTGTCCTTGTTGAATTTCATCTGGCAATTTTTTAAAATGCACAATACAAACTGCTGCCTATGGAATTCACTACTACAATGTAATACGGAGAAGCTTGTCTGCATTGGGACAGTCAGGAAAATTAAAGTAAATTAGTTAAACTGCATCTGCATTAAATCTGTGTGTGTATATTGTCATTTAGAATTAATGTGGCCTTAATCCATTTTATTGAATGGAGATAGAATTAAAGTGGCCTTAATTTGATCTAATAAGAATATTCACATGAGGGTTTAATGCAGTTTAACTAATCTACTTTACATTCACATCTTTCATTAACTTCAGATGAATTTTCCTGAATGTCCACATGAAGACAAAGTTAAGTTTAAAAAAGAATTGTACATTTTATATGGAAAATGTGGTTATTCACGGTTACTTTAGAAAGGATTTCTTTTTCTTTTTTTTTCAAGAATGGAAGGGCTATAAACCCTCAACCTTTAGTCAAACTCTAAATGCTCTGAGTTTGAAAACATTTCTTACAGGCAGGCTCTTCCACAATTGTCCACTTCAGGGTTTTTTCACCTTTCTCTGAACCAGCTGGCTCAGGTCATTCTCGCAACAAGATATGTACCTAAGTCGGCATGACTGTGTCCCAATATAACACTCATGGATGCTTCTTGTTTTTGTTAATTCAATTTATTTTAATTTTTCTCAAAGAAAAAGAAACCAGAAAGGGGCATAAGCAGATTTACTTTCCTTCACCAGAGGATTGTTTTTGAAAGAATAAAACATTTAGTCGTAGCACTCAAACAAGATTGCAATACTACAAAAAAGTTCTGTTGTATCCTGAGCATAACCCAGACAGAGTGTAGAATTAAAATATGCACTGGTTCTAAACATTCCAGATGGGATTTTGTTTGGTTGGGTTTGGGGTTAGCCCAGTGTTCACTTTCAATCTCCTTTGGATTCTTTGCATTATACCAGGAGTAACCAAACTCCTGTCACATCCAGAAACAGTCTGAAAAAAGGGTGGTTGAATTCTTGGCATAAGAATTCTTTATTTAAACAGGCATGGGATTATTCTTGCTTGCCACATGCCTTGCAGTCACATGAAAGTAGATATGTATCATTCACAAACAACAGTACTAATTAAGACAGGAACTGAACATGTGTTAGAATATAAAATATGATAATTCATTATCACTTATAGCAAGAATTTGTCATGAGTGATTATCTGGTCAAAATATGTTTTATTTTTTGTGGAAAAAAGTTGAAGATTTTTTCTTTTGATTTTTGTTAAAAATTCTTCATGTATTCTAAATTCTAAATTTTCCAGATTCTCACTGAAAAGCTGAAAATCCAAACCTGAAAAAAAAAGACAGTTTTTGAAATTTTTGCAGGTTTTGAAAACTGAAAACAGATGTTTTTATGGAGAGGTAATAGGTTTTGCTGACCAAAAAAAGCAACTTTTTCTCAAAAATATGTTTGGATGAAAATTTTCCAATCAGTCCCTTTGTGAAGCAGTATTATTGATTTGGTTTCAGATAAATATTTTACAGGACCAGATCCATTACTATCATAAATCAGCATAAACTACTGATATCAGTGAAATTATTCAGATTTACACTGGTAGAAAATCTTGATGTATTATCAGATGAGTCACCGTGTAATCCATGAGGAGGTGTCCTGTGGCACCTTAGGCTATGTCTACATGACCAGTTTATTTCAAAATAAATTATTTTGAAATAACTCCCAAAATAACTATTTCAAAATAATCTTATTCATCTTCACAAGCAGGAATTGTGAAGGTTTGGTAGTGTGGACGCTTGCCTTGTTATTTCGAAATAAGGGGAGTTATTTTGAAATAACTCCCCTGTGTAGACATTCCCTTAAAGATTAAGGCTATGTCTAGACTACAAAGACAAGTCAGAAAAAGATACGCAAATTGCAAACCGCAATTTGCATATCTTTTTCCGCTTTTCTTTCAAAACAGGCTTTTCCAAAATTTGGCGCATCTACACGGCACCAAATTTTGGGAGAACCTCCTCTTTTAAGCTCTCTCTTCTCCTCATAAAACAAGGTTTACAGGGATGGCGAAAGAATGCGTCCGCTTTTCCAAAAAAAAATTTGGAAAAGCGGACGAGTTCCTTGGACACGGCATAGCTTTTCTGGGATACCTCCAGTATCCTGGAAAAGAGGAGCAGTCTAGACATAGCCTAACAGATTTATTTGTGCATAAGCTTTCATGGGAAAAAATCCACTCCAATGCATCTGACAAAGTGGGTCTGTGGCCATAAAAAGTTATGCACAAATAAATCTGTTAGGGTATGTCTATATAGCAGCATTATTTTGGAATAACTGATGTTATTCCGAAATAACATAATGCGTGTGTACAAACTAAGCCATTATTTTGAAATAATCGCAAGCTGGAGGACTTCTTACTCTGACTTATAATAAACCTTACTATATGAGGGGTAAGGGAAATTGAAGGAACAGTGTTTTTCCTTCAACTTCCCGCAGTGTAGGCAGCACCAAAACCAAATTAAGCTATTTCAACTTAAGTTATGCAATTGATGTAGCTGAAATTATGTAGCTTAATTCAACTTTAGCCCTGCTGTGTAGACATACCCTTAGTCTTTAAGGCGCTACAGGACTCCTCCAGATACAGTCTAATATGACTACCCCTCTAATACATATTTTCCAAACCCCATTTAAGAATATAGAGCAGTAATAGATGAATCTCATGTCTGAAGTTCTGATTCAATTAAAAATTTCTAAATCTGAGGGTTTCATATTTTATTCATTTATTCAGTGCTACAAAACTACTGTTATCCCACTATACAGCACAAGCACCAAAAGAATAAGGGCCATTTCGAATCTATAATATAAATAAACTGATCAAGTTCAATAAAATATTTTTCATTTCAGTTTTTTTGCTCAACTGAAATTGTGCAATTATTTGCGCTCAAAAACTGAACTCATTTTGGGAAAAATGTCAGTTATTCTAAATTTTTATTTTCAAAACTAATTTTTCCTTTTTCTTTTTTCCTTTTTCTAGGTGAAACACGAAATTTCAAGTTTACAATGTTGAAGGGGTGGACTTAGCTGCCTTCCCATGCACTCATATTTTGTACCATTCTGGTTCCTAACCCTCATCCCTAATCTTTAAACCATCAGATTATACTGTTCCTTGTTTTTAAAAGGCACAGAATTTTTTGTCAGAGGAAAGAAGCGCTCCTACCAGAAGCCCAGGAAAACCAATCAAGGAGCCTAATAAAAATAATTAAATGATAATGGGTTAAAAAATTACCATTTGCAATTTTAAGTTTTGTCAAAATGTTAAATTTCAATGAAAACCTGGATTGAAATTTTTGATGAAAATTTTAATAAAAATGGCTATCTAGAGGACTGATTGAAAAATGTCAAAATTGTTAGAAGAGTGAAAAAGTTCAATAAATATTTCATTTGAGTCTCAGATTTTGCTAAAAAATGTTATTTTGTGAAAATTATACCCTTTTTTCAACTAGATGTGTCTAATAAATCAGATTTCACTGGTCTTCAGTAAATAATCCAAATGTACCCACTGAATATTATTTAAGATGCTTTAATGATATTACAGCATTCAATATTCCTGCTTGTGGCTGCCAGCACAAATAACAACCGTGGTGGTTCTTTTTGGGATGCATTCTTCTTTCCAGGAAGAATGAAACTAAAACTGTCTGTTTGTTTCAAATAATCCACTGAAAAGCATCATAGAATCAGAGAATAGTCGAACTGGAAGGGACCTTGAGAAGTCATCACGTCCAGTTCCTTGCACTCATAGCAGGACCAAGCTATGAGTTACATAGCCGGACCAAGCTATGAGTTACATCAGGAAGTTACAACTTTTAGCCAATGGGTAAAACTTCAGCTGGTGATTAGACATGTACAGTAACAGTAAATAATCACAGCTGTGTTTGTCAGACAATACTTTCTACTTTTCAGATTTAAGTGGAACATTACTTTTATGGAATTTGAGACATAAGGGCAATGTCAAAGAAATAATATAAATGTAGTTGTTTGAATAAATTGGCCATGCCACTGCTTAATTTCTAGTATTAAGAAGGCTCTGCTCCAGTGAGAATTTCAGAGAAGTATTATTCATTTTGCTACTACCAAGAGCATCAAGTGTAACCTGGTGCTACTGAGCAGATTTGAATCTAGAACCTCTGGAGCTTAGTACAGGAGCTTCTACAGCTTGAGCTATAAAGCCAGCTTGCACTCAGCTTAGGCTGTAGAGCTCCCTTGTGCTTATCTCTCACTGTAAATGGTCTAAGTGCTACTACATGAACCACACTAGGTATGTGGGTTACACATAAACCAGCATAAAGTAGCCAGTTGTAAGAATGGATTGAGAATGGAGGCTAAACATAGGGTCAGAAATTGAAATATAGAAGAAAAGGAAGGGAACTAGGGATAGGCCAACAAATAAAGCAGGTAAGTTATGTTCTGAAAATGAATTAATGATGTCATTTTGCAGGTGCTCTTTTTTCCACAATATGTTAATTGCACATATGCACTGGATGAAAATAATCTTGGCATACTACAAAGAGGCTTATGGACCATATATAAAGTGCTTTGGCTGTAAATGCTATCAGCTGTGAGTTTTGCTTTAATACTGACTTTATAATAAAGCAGAACTGCTCTCCCAGTGCCAAAGATCAAAGTAGTTTGAATAAGAAGGTGTTTGCCAGCTAATAATGGAAAGAGTGGAGAAAGACTTTCATTCACCTGATCCTTCCTACTTACAGTTGGCAGGAAAGCCCTGCCTTTCAGCAGGCAAACTCACCTATTGAGCACTAAACACTAGTACGTGAACATGGTGAAGTGGTAAGTCAGGGCTCACCTACAACATATTGCAAAGACTGAATTTATGTTGCTTGCCTGGGAAAAGAGTCACAAAGGATTTAACTAAGTTTTTGGTAGGGTGAAGGGCACAGTGAGAATGAATCAGCCCTTCCCTTTTTGCCAATTGCATAATTCAAGAACAATGAGACAAATGGGCAATAAATTTAGTACAAAAGGACTTCTTGTTTTCATGTATCATATCATTAACTTTTGGAATTTACTGACACAAGAGGTCACAGAGACAAATATGTCTGTACTTAAGAAACGACTGGGATTTTTTTTTAATTAACATTTCTAGATATGCCATATAGGTAAACTTATAGTCCTGGAATGTGTGCCGCTAGACTTAATCCCTGCAGATGCTGAGAAGCACTTTTCTAGATTAAGAAATTTATATGTAAGGGGCCAGATCTTCATCTGGCATTAATCAGCATTATTCCAGTGAAGTCAGTGGTGCTATGTCACTTTACAGCACCTAAGAATTTAGTCCAAGATTTGCATACTTATTTACCATTTCTCAGTGTTTTTATAAGACAAATATACTTAATTTTTATAACACAAACTTAAATATTGAATCAGATTCTCACTTTTGTAAAACTTTGTAACTCCACTGACTTCAATTCACTTGAAAATTTGGCCAACCAGTTTTAATGTGTATTAAACACCAATCAAAAATAAAGGTAAGTTTACCATTGCCTGAAAATGGCATTACTTCAGTATATCTCTCCTGTTTGTCAGAACGACTTCCTTGAAAAATGTTCTGGACATGAGTACCAATATGGTCTATTTGTGAAATGAATAAACAAATGAAGGATAATGGTAGAGCGTCAAATATTTGGTTCTGCTTCAGTCCCAATGTACGTGCTGTACTGTTCCAAAGAGATGTGAATAGCTAATGGAAGACTCACCTGGAATGGGAGAATCTCCAATTAGTGTAAAGTCAATTGGGGGGGAGGGTATGGCCAAAGTACAGTTGTACTCCTATGACTCCCAATTTCTATTAGGATCTCTCGGGGCCCATTGTTGCTGTCCGTAAATTACAGCATTCTTTAGGCTGTTGTAAATTTTTCTATGGAGCATATTAGAAACACCAAAGATCACATATCATACAAAACAATCACTTGATGATCCTCTCTCCCAGTTTTTTGAATGGGTTTCAGATGTTCAGATCTGGGTTTGGTTTAGCCCATTGTAAGGAATAGAGAGTTCCACCACCACTAACTTATTTTTGTTCCCTTTGGAGCTAATTGGAGAACTTTCATTGCTTTGAGTGCTGGGACTGGATCCCAAGTCTGATCTAGATGGACACTGCCTGCCACCCATATCAGAAGGGTGCCCATGCAGGGGTTTGGTTTAGTCCCATCTTTATCAAAATGCAAATATCCAGGAGTCCTGACAAACTTTTGAAGAGTGTGTACTTCCATACCACCAGTTGCCGGCCTTTCTCCCTGCTCTAATAACCAAATTTAAGGTTATTTATTGAAGGTTATTTATTTAAAAAAAATAAAACAGAGACTAATTTGAATTCTGAATTTTATTTTACATTAGGTATTGTATTTATTCTCCAGCTTTACCAAGTCAATTTATTTTTTACAAAAATTTAAAAAACAATCAATCCTATATGAAAATAAATAACGAGCTTAAGTGTGAACCCCAGAACAAAATGCTCCTTACATTTGGGAGTCTGGAAATCAGCCTATCAATATACAACTAAATTTTGCAAATGGATGTGAATTTCGTATGAGGTAAACACTGTCACAGAAGTTTAGACTAAATATGTAACTTACACAACGCAATAATATGAGGATCAAAAAATGCCTCCCTGGCTAAAGAGCAGAATAAAAGTTGTGGTTAAAAGCACAAAGGCACGCTTTAAAATTTTAAAGTCCGATCCTAGTGAGGAAAATAGAAGGGAGCAAACTAGGTGTAAAAACATTAGTCAGGCCAAAAAAAAAAAGTGAAGAGCAAATAGCAAAAGACAGAAACTAGCAGAAAAAGAGTACATCAGAAGCAGGAAATCTGTCAATCAATCAATGGGGCCAACTGACAATAATAGAGCACTCATTGAAGACAAAGCAGTTGCTGAGAAGCTAAATGAATACTTTGCATTGCTCTTCACAGCAGAGCATATGGGAAATATCTTAATACCCAAACCATTCTTTTTAGATGACAAATCTGAGGAACTGTCCCAGATTAAGGTGTCAATTGTGGAAGTTTGGAACAAATTGTTAAATTGAACAGTAAGTCATCAGGGCCAGCTGGTATTCACCCCAAGTGTTCTGAAGGAACTGAAATATGAAACAGAGAACTACTAACTGTCATGTGTAACCTATTGCTTAAATCAGTCTCTGTACCACATGACTGGAAGGTAGCTAACGAGTCACTGATACTTTTAAAAGGCTCCAGCAGTGACTTTGCTGATTATAGCCTAGTAAGATCAAATTTAGTACCAGGCAAAGTAGCTGAAACTTTAGTAAAGAAAACAATGATCAGACACACAGAAGAAAATGGCAGGAGAAGAATTAACATGAATTTTGTAAAGGGAAATCATACCTCACTACTCTATTAAAATACTTTGGGGGGGGGGGGGGACAACAAACCTGTGGAAAAGAGTGATATAGTAGATAAAACATTTTGGTGCTCTCAGAAAGCCTTTAACAAGGTCCCTCACCCAAGGCTTTTAAACAAAGTAAGGAGTCCTGGATTAAAAGGGAAAATCCTCACATGGAATAGTAACTAGTTTGAATATAGGAAACAGAGGGTGGGAATAAATGGCCAGTTTCACAGTGGAGAGAGGTAAAAACAGTGTCCTCCAGAGATCTGTACTGGGACCGGTGCTTGGAAAAGGGGTAAACAGTGAGGTGGCAAAGTTTTCAGGAGATACAAAAATTAGTTGAGTCCAAAGCAGACTGCAAAGATTTGTAAAATGTTATCAGAAACCATGTTTTCTGGGCATCAAAATGGCAGATGAAATGGAAAACTTAATCTGAGTTACACATACAAAAATTAGTGTCTAAATTAGCTGTTACAACTCAAATTAGCTGTTATTGTAGATAGATCATGGAAAATAGTCTATTCACTAGATGATCAAAGATGCAACACCATTAAAAGTCTCTCCCATTGTTTCATCAGAGCAATGTTATTTTGTTGGTGATGGCCTTTTCATACAAGGTCAGATACCAAAGCACCAGATATGATTCAATCTAGTATGACAGGTACAGTGTGCAGTAAAGCACATAATCAAAGTGCCACTCAAAGTGGAGGCGGAAATATGTTATTGTCACAAAATCAGTCGGAGAACACAAACATCTCTCCATGCCTACTCCCGCCAACCCTCTCACCATCATATATTGATTCCATTGCTTTCCATGACCATAATAGGTGTGTGTGTGTCATGTGGGGAGAGGATGATAGCTAGGATTTTGTGTGAGGGCAGAAAATCTCTTCTCAGGATTTAGACTATGTCTACACTGTGCATTGTTGCACAAGAAGATATTCAAATAAGGCATGGCGATGAATATCACTGCACCACATATGCATACCTAATGAGCTGCTATTTTTGCAGAAGGGGCTTATTTTCAGGAAGAACGGCTCCTGCATAAGAGAGTTTTTTGTGCAAGAAGGAGCAGTGTAGACAGCTCCTTCTTGCACAAAAGCCCCTTCCGCAAAAATGGTGGCTCATTAGGTATGCAAATAAGGTGCAGCGATATTCATCGCCACACCTCATTTGCATATCTTCTTGCGCAACAAGCAGTGTAGATGTTGTCTTTGAGTGTTGTTAAAGGAGAGTAAGAAGAGCATGAATATTACAAATGGTAAATAAGCATAACAGCAATGTAGTCCCAGGTCTAACTTTTCCTAGTGCTTAGTGCCAGTTTCTGTTGCACTGAAGCGTCATCCTTTGTTTGACTAAGGGTATGTCTACACTGCAAGGCTATTTTGGGATACCAGAGGTATCCCAAAATAGCTACCCTGAATCTTCACAAGCCACCCGTGATTTTGAAGTATTTTTTGAAATAACGGTCATGCTATTTCACCATCTCAGTAAACCTCATTGCAGGAGGAATGAGGGATGGCTTGAAATAGTGCTTTATTTTGAAATGTGGTACCGTGTAGACATGCCAAATTTCAAAATAAGCTATTCTGAAATAAAGTCGAAATAGGATACGCAATTTGCACACTAAGAAACCATTCTCTGAAAATTGGCCGGGGATGCCTTTTTCTAATACCTGGCATTACTCTAATTACCTGGCATTGTTAAGTCTTTAGCATGCTAAAATTCGACACCCTCCGCACCGGACTTAACAAAGACCCCAACTATCTTACACATTACAAAGATAGCTTCCCCAGTTATCACCTCTAATACTATTAACTCACAGACATTTCCCCTTCCCCACCTCTAATATCATTAACTCACTGGCATTCACCTTCCTTCCCCACCCTCCCCCCACATTCCCCTTCTGTTCTGTAATGTGATTTGTCCTTTTCATATGTGTTCATTTTTTTAAATTGTATCCTTTGGTATATATGGTTGTGACTGCTTTCTTCCATTATTTGATCTGAGGAAGTGGGTCTGGCCCACGAAAGCTCATCATCTAATAAACCATCTTGTTAGTCTTTAAAGTGCTACATTGTCCTGCATTTTGCTTCAGCTACCCCAGACTAACACGGCTACATCTCTACCACTGTACTAAATAGACTACATCAGCCACCTTCTCCTAGCTCAGCTCGCTGCTTTAAAGGTTGCTTCACAGGCAGGGATGGAACTAGGACCTCACCTCCTCCACTTCAGGACAAGAATTTCCAGCTTCTGCTCCCAGACAATATGACTTCTCTATGGCAATTTTCTCGTCTGTAAAAAGAGTACAGTAATACTTATTTGCCCTAGAAGGGTCTTGTCATTGCGTTTTGTTAATTGCAGGGACTACAATTGTGAGAGGTCTTGGATGGTCCATACCTGGGGGGAAGAGATCTACCCCTCTTACCTTGTATGAGGTCCTGTCACAACCTGACCCTAACTAATTCATGAGTCTCAGAAAGGTAGCTGTGTTAGTCTGTAACTTTAAAAAACAGTAGTCCTGTAGCACCTTACAGACTAACTAACTAACTAACTAACTAACTAACTATATATATATATATATATATATATATATATATATATATAGTGTGTATGTGTAATGAGAGCGAGTCAGAAAATTCAGCATCAATTCTGTGGAAATATTCAACGTTCCTTCTGTTCCAAAAGACAACAAAACATTGACATATCAAGTTTCTGGCAAAATGAAAAATTCCAGCAGTTATGTATTGGAAAACAGTGAAAAGAAAACAAAATATTCCAAACAAACAATGTGTCAAAAATTCAAAACTAGACAATTGAAAATGCTGACCCAGTGTCAGGAGCAAGGGCCCACTGCTACCCTGCTTGGGTGTGTCTAGACTACAGGGTTTTGTCAACAAAAGTGGACTTTTGTCGACAAAACTATACCTGCGTCCACACTGCCTTTGAGTTATGTCGACATAACGTCGACAAAACTCAGCAGTTTTGTCGACGTATGTAAACCTCATTCTACGAGGAATAACACCTTTTATCGACAGAGTTCTGTCGATAAAAGGCATTATTGCATCTACACTGTCCTTTGCGTCCACACTGTTATGTCGACAAAGCGGCTTGCTTTGTCAACAGAACTGGCTATAGTCTAGACGCTCTTTGTCGACTGAAGCTTTGTTGACAGTATTTGTTGACAAAACTTCTGTCGACAAAACCCTGTAGTCTAGACATACCCCTTATTTGCTAGTTTAACCTCAAGCAGTTTAAGCAGCTGGGCCCCAACTGAGCTATCTGATTGGCTGAGGCATTTAACAGACCTGCTCTTAGGCTCAGCAGCAGAAATAGGTTGCTGGCTGCATAAATCGTTTGTCCATAGCTGTGATAACTTCTGCGCCTGCTTGATCTCAGTCCAATTTCTGCCTGGCTTCACTTCATGAAATCATAGAATCATAGAGTATCAGAACTGGAAGGGACCTTGAGAGGTCATTGAGTCCAGTCCCCTGCCCTCAGAACAGGACCAAGCACCATCTAGATCATCCAGCCTGTTCTTAAATATCTCCAGTGATGGAGATTCTCCAGTTTCCCTAGGCAATTTATTCCAAAGTTTAACCACCCTGATGGATAGGAAGTTTTTCCTAATGTCCAACCTAATTCTAACTTTTGATTCCTAAATTCTGGCTATTGAGTCCTGCTTTGACCATTAGGCACAACTGCCACATCACAGTCCCTAACAATCAGGAGAGGAAATGTAAGAAGACCATTTTGAGGGAGTTATTTTAGTGAGTCTGGGGTCAGGGTGGATTGTCCTTCATATCTAGCTTCATGCATGTGTGCACACACCAATGAGGAAAACAAACCCTAAAACTCAATCAGATTGGGGGTTAGAAACGATCGAGAAACCTAACTAGATGATAGACAGATCTATAAAATGGAAGCTCTGCCCAGAATTCCCATATAATGAAGAGCTCTTCCAAAGAGTTTCAAATTGCAATGGACTGTGAAACAAACATGAGATCAAAATGCACTTCCTCTCTGCAGAGATTGGGATGGAGAAGGTATAGTTCAGCACAACTCCACAAGCAGATGGTCAGTAATACAATGTATCCTGATCCCATAACCTGTGCCAAACAGCAGTAGCTCATCTGTGACATTCAAGACAACTAAGCTTCATGATGCCCAAAAACTTATGGATTATCCAATCAGGAAACATCACAGTAGGAACATATGGCAAAGCTCACTCACTGCTCACAAATTACAGGACAATTACTAGTTAGTGAAATGCAATCACTAACTAAAAATGTTGGAGGGGGGAAGTACCAAAATTTTGTACTACCTCCCTCCATGAATCTGTACCTTTTTCTCCTTATTTGAATTATCATTGAAATCAGGAAATGCTGGAGAAATCTAAAGGGCTTTGCAATAACTGGTCTTTCTGCAAAACAGCATTTTCCACAAAATTCATGTCTGAGAAATAGCTACCCACCCAGTAATTAATCCTCAATGTTCTATGACCAGTGTTATCCAGGAGGACCTAATGGATCCCCTCTGGCCTAAAATGTGATGAGAAAATGTTATGCCTATTTTGCATATGGGAAACATTCTCCATCCAGGCCACAGAGAGAACTTCCCTATCAGGGCTGGGTTCATGGCTCTCAGCCTGATGGTCAGGCCACCAGACCACATCTGTCACTCTAAAAATAATTTAAATCATGTGTGCATTTTTTTCAGTTGCATAGTATGCCAGTTCCTTTGTCTTTCTTTAGGAGCTGGGCCAATTTAACTCTTTCACCATCAGAAATGTGTATTACTCATTGCACTGAACCACAATGCAACTATTATGGCAAGAGTTTTCTTCACAGAAACAATGAGGTTTTGTGCTGAGTATCTTTGGGAGGTATTTGCTACTTGAGGCCTTTCACTCTTCTACAGGCTAGCATACGCTCTCATTGTTCTATGTGAGAAATTATGCAATGCCGGGTTATTGTAACGTTGCTGGAAGCAGCATAGAAGAACTATTGTGTAATAGCAGATGTTATTGAAGAGCATTTTTTAGCATTTACTTTAGGCACCAAACAAGGACACACTTTGAAGGAAGAGCACTGTATCAACAGGCCTATAAAATCAAGATTATATTTTTTTCCAATGCTTCTTAATAAAAAAGGAGATTGGATTTCTAATATGGATAATTCTAATAAAGTAGCTACATGTTTAAAATAAAATAGCACCAGCCTCTGAGCGGCCTACATTGGGATGATGCGTAACTGCTAATAATTTCTCAAAGCTTCCTATGAAATGAAAATAGTTTTCATTCCTTTGGCTGACCAATGCACTGGAATGTGGTACAGTTGCCTCAGGGATAACTGAAGAAAAATATTTCTATTACAGTGAAACATTGTCATTCGAGGAGTTACAGGGCATGTGCTTTGATAGCAGCTTCAGGCGGATGTTTGCAGAAGGCATCAGTAAATTCTTAAAACAATAAACACTGGGTATTTTTTCTCCGCTTACCAAATATTGGTTTTAAATATCTACTTGGCTGAACAGGTTTCTCACTATGTTACAAAGGCAGTCAGGAAAGCTATTCCTCAACCGAATTCAGGCTCAGAGCAAAAACAGTGCATTTTCTGAAGGTCATACCATGTCCTTCACCGATGCGCAGCTCTGACTGGGAGTTGTTTGCATGGCATCTCATTAACAAACACAATTTCAACTGTCATATTTGTACTGACAGCTCACGTATATGCGCCAAAAAATGTATTTTCTGAAGGCCAAATTGCGTCCTTCAGCCATGTAAAGATCAGACTGAGAGTTGGTTGTGTGGCTCAAGGGTGCAGTATCTCATCCATGGCTCATGAAACTGCTTCTTTGCCCCAGACTTGTTTCCTACTGTCCAACAAAACCTTGGCTTGAATTTCTGTCAGATTCTCATACATGTGCAGTGTCAACAGAAGCTCAGTGAGTCCAGAACAGAACTCTTAAGTCTTTCTCCACAAGTCTTCTCACAGTTCCTTTTTTTTTTAATCCCAGGAGACAATGCCACCATCCTTCCGCTTATCCAGGCTTGTTATTGGGGAGTCATTTTCAGTTCAGTCTTTCTGGGTCTGCCTACACTGTAATTAAACACCCATTTCTGACCCATGCCAGCAGACATGTTCCCATAGAGCTTGGTCTACAGGGCTGTTTAACTGTGATTTAGATATCTGGGTTTGAGCTAGAGCCCAGGCAGTTGAACCCTGCAAGGAGGAAGGTCCAGAGTTCAGGCTTCAGCCTGTTCCCAATCTCTATGCAGTTGTTAAACAGCTGAGCAATTCAACCTTGACTCTTCCCTGGCACCCTTTCCCCATCAACATTTGCTGTTCTAGGTTATTGTGACTCTGAGAAATTTCACTCACTTTTTGCAACTAAGCACAAAACCAGCATTGGTTTGTAGATCCAATTAAATAAAACTACCCCAGTTGGCAATCACGAATGCCATTTCCAGCCCAGACATACCAATAGATGTAAAAATGTAATAAGAAAAGCAAAAAAAGATTTTGAGGAACAGGTAGCCAAAAACTCAAAAAGAAATAGCAAAATGTTTTTAAGTCCATTAGAAGCAGGAAGCCTGCTAAAAAACCTGTGGGTCCCCTAGATGATCGAGCTATAAAAGAAGCAATCAAGGACGATAAAGCCGTTGTGGAGAAACTAAATGATTTCTTGCTTCAGTCTTCAGAGCTGAGGACGTTGGGGAGATTCCCAAATCTGTACCGTCCTTTCTGGGTGATGAGTCTGAGGAACTGTCCTGGATTGAAGTGTCATTAGAGGAGGTTTTGGAACAAATAGAAAAACTTAATGTTAACAAATCTCCGGGACCGGACGGTATTCATCCAAGGGTTCTAAAAGAACTCAAATGGGAAATTGCTGAGCTATTAACTGTGGTTTGTAACCTATCCCTTAAATCGGCTTCCGTAACTAATGACTAGAAGGTAGCCAACGTGACACCAATATTTAAAAAGGGCTCTAGAGGCGATCCGGGCAATTACAGACCAGTAAGTATAACTTCAGTACTGGGAAAATTAGTCGAAACAATAGTAAGGAATAAAATTGTGAAGCATGTAGAAGAACACAATTTGTTGGACAAAAGTCAACATGGTTTCTGTAAAGGGAAATCCTGTCTTAATAATCTATCAGGGTATGTCTACACTACAAAGTTAGTTCGAACTAACAGACGTTAGTTCGAACTAACTTTCATAGGCGCTACACTAGCGCTCATGCCATCCCTGCCCCCTGGGACGTGATAGACCCTGGGGCAGAGGGCCCGCTCCAGGAGACAGAGGAGGAGGAGGAGGGCTCTGAGAGCCAGGAGCCTGCCGCCAGCCTGCCCAGGACCCGGGACCCCCGAGGCACCCCACAGAGCCGCTCGCCTGTGTCGTCCGAGGCTGGGGAGGCGTCCACATGTGAGTACCATCGTGTTCCCCTTATGTGTACGGTGCGCTGGGGCGAGAGGGAGTCCCGGGACCGTGCGCCTGGGCCTTGCCCACCAAGGAGCAGCAGCTGGGGATCCTGCAGGGGCCCTGGCCTTGCAGAGGGGAGCTGGGTTTCACACACCTGGGACCCTGGGGTAATTGACCGCTGGTCTTGTTGCACCACAGCTGCAGCACCTGGGCCTGCAGGGCGCACCACACCGCCTGCAGCAGCTGCCCGTGCCCGGGCAAGCAGGAGAGCCAGGAACGAGGAGGAGTACCAAAGGCAGCACCTCCGGTTCATGGACCACCAGCTCCGCACCCAGGACCACTGGGTCCAGGAGGACCTGAGGCTGCGCCGGAGGAGTCTGGAGGCCCTGGAGGAGCAGGGCCATGCCCTGCGAGGCCACCTCCAGAGCCTGCTCGACCGCTTCCCATTTCCTCCTCCCCCTGCTCCCCCTGCTCCTCCTGCTCCCCCTGCTCCCCCTCCTGCTCCCGCTCCTGCTTCCGCTCCTGCTTCCTCCACACCCCCTGTCCCTCCTGCCCCCCCCTCCACAACCATTTCCCACTGACACCCCCGAACCCGCAGTGTGGCGAGACGGGAGAGGCAGCCGGACTCCCACCACTGAGCTTTCCTTTCCCTTCCTCCCTTCCCTCCCCTTCCTGCTCCCTCGTCCCAGGTTTCCCCTCCCCTCTTCCACCCTCCCCCCTCCCTCCCCCCACCCCACTTATGTTAAATAAACATATGTTTTTGTTTGAAAAACAGGTGTCTTTATTTTACAGTAGGTAGGGAGGGGAAAGGGGAAGGGAGGTAGGGTGGAAGAAGGCCCCAGTGGGGCATGCAAGGGAGAGGTCAGTCCTCCTCCTCCACCAGGAAGCTCTCCCGCAGGGCTTCCCGGATCCGGATGGCCCCCCACTGGGCTTCCCGGATGGCGGCGGTACGGGGCTGACCGTAGTGTCCAGCCATGCGGTCAGCCTCAGCCATCCAGGCTGGCAGGAAAGCCTCCCCCTTTCGCTCACACAAATTGTGGAGCACACAACATGCTGCCACCACGGGAGGGATGTTGTGCTCGGCCAGGTCCAGACGGGTGAGGAGGCATCGAAAGCGGGCTTTCAGTCACCCGAAGGCCCCCTCCACCACGATGCGGGCCCTGGTCAGCCTGGCATTGAAGGCCTGGCGGGAGGGATTGAGGTGCCCCGTGTAGGGCTTCATGAGCCACGGCTGCAGTGGGTAGGCGGCATCCCCCACCAGGCACATGGGCATGTCCACGTACCCGACCCTGATGTGGCGGTCGGGGAAGAAGGTCCCGGCCTGCAGCCGCTGGACAGTCACTGCTGGTGTCCAGACGCCATATGCGGCAGGGCACGCTGGCATCCAGGCACTGCTGCTGCTCCTCCCCGGCCCCCGGGGGGGGGTCCAGAAGAGGGCCTGGAGGTTGGGATGCAGCAAATGCTGCCCAGGAGTCTCCAGCTATTGCTTCCAGGCTTTCAGCAAGACATCCAAAATGACCACCAGAGTGCCCAGGAGCAGCTCTGGCTCGATGGTGCCGAGTGCTGTGGTGACCCGAGTCAGGGCAACCAAAACAAGCAGAGACAAAAATGTTTTGGTGTCTCTCAGCGAGGTAGGCAAGCAAGCAGGGAAAGCTGAGAACCAGCTGTCCAGTGGGGTCCCTTTAAGCACAAGCCTCAGATAGCCTCAGGCAGCAGCCACACAAAGCAACAACTGACCTGATGCCCTGCTCGAACCAGTTTCAGCTGGCCTTAAATGTTTTTCAGTGTCCAATCAGTGTGGATGTGCTATTTCGAAAGAGCAAAACTCTATTTCCAAATGCAGTTTTGTGTAGATGCGTTATTTCGAAATAACTTATTTCAAATTAACTATTTCGAAATAAGATATTTTGAAATAATGCTGTAGTGTAGACATACCCTTAGGGTGCATTTACACTACATCCTTAGTTCAAATAAAATTACACAATTTAAGCTACGCAAATTGCATAGCTTATTTCAAGTTAATTTTGAAATAGAGTGCTATTCCGAAATGTCTCTTAATCCCCATGGAACGAGGAATACAGAAATGTCAGAATAGTGTGTCCGTTATTTCGAAAGCTATTTCAAAATAACAGCCGCACGGTCAAGACATGGAAAATGCTATTTTGGGATACCGGAAGTATCCCAAAATAGCGCCTCTGTCTAGACACACCATAATGGTGTCTGTCTTGATTGTCCAGCTATTAAAATTTCTAAAGGATAGCTTTGTACTGCTCTAAATAGCAGCATTATTTTAAAATAACTGATGTTATTCCAAAATAACAGAGTGCGTGTCTACACTACAAGCCTTTATTTCAAAATAATGCTGGGCTGGAGGAGTTCTTACTCTGACTCCTGTAACCCTCATTTTACGAGGAGTAAGGGAAGTTGAAGAAAGCGTGTTCTTCCTTCAACTTCCTGCTATGTAGTCAGTACCAAAAGCCAAATTAAGTTATTTCAGCTTCAGATATGCAATTGACATAGCTGAAGTTATATAGCTCAATTTGAGTTTTAGTCTGTTTTGTAGATATACCCTAAGACTTTCTCCAGTGAGATACTGTTCACAGTCTACATACCCATACGTAGGGTTGCCAGATGGTTTCAACAAAAATGCCACACACACTTGACATTACATCACAATCTACATTACATCTTATTTAGAAAATACTGGACATTTGTATTTTCTCATTTGTATTTTCTCATTTGTATTTTCTCAATTTGTTTCCCGAACAGAAAGCTCCAATACTGGATTGTCTGGTTCAAAACCGGACACCTGGCAACCCTACACACCAGGAATCAGATTGTCATCTCCACTACACTGTGATGCATCTGGAATAATTCAGCTGAGTCATAGAGTTTGTGTGGAAAATTTAGTTCAGTGGGTAGACTCTTATGCACAGCCATTTAAACAGGAACATGTTACTTCACTTCTTTCATTTAGGTTTTGCATTCTGGACCTGCTGTGATTCAATGTGATCCCATGGTTACTCCTTCTTCCTCCTTTCCTATCCACCTTCTTCTGGACAGAAGGCAAAGCAGAGGAGATATGCTAATTACATCCTTTCTGCAATTTGAAAAAAAAAAAGACTCAGCCTTCCATCATAAACTCCATTATATTATATGCAATAGTCTAGGAATAAGAAGGTGAATGTAAAACTTAATCTTATAAATATTTCTGAAACTTTGTTTTTTTGTTTGATTATTTGTTTGTTTGTCCTGAAAGATCTCTGAAATGGTAAGAGCTAGAAACACCAAATTTTGCACGGATACTACTGATTTCCTAACTTAAATAACTGGATTGGTTAGATCTTGAAATTGGTTCCCCTGGTTCCCCCAGAGGCCCAATTGGGCCCACTGATAATTAGATTTAAGTAGCGCCTGATCATAGAAACACTACATTTTGTACAGATACTCCTGATTTCAAAACTTCAATCACTGGATTGGTTATATCTCAAAATTAGTTCCCCCAGATCCCCAGTTGGGCCACTAATTAGCTTTTAGTAGTGCCTGATCATAGGCATTTACTAGACTCTTCTGTTAAGAGTGTCACATAAACTGCAACTACGAGATCCTTTCCCTATGTTAACAGGAAAAGTACTAGCTATGTTAATTTCTTACAGTAATATATTAAAAAAGAATTTCCAATAAAATATGCTATGTTAATGTAATTGATGTAGTTCATTCATCACGCCTTTTACTATATTTTCCCTGGGTGACGCCAGGTATTTCTGCTAGTTGATTAATATAACATTGTATCTAAAGAAATGGGTATTCATTAGGAGGTATCCTAGGAAAAAGAGGGAGTAGCATTATTTGGGAAGGTGTAGCTCTCAGAACATAAAGACACTACTATCCTGATATTTCATATAAATTGTGTGTGGCATCCCACGCTAGAGATTAAGCTGCAGGGAGAATAACAGTTTACTACTTTTGTCAGCTAAGATAGTTCTTCCCTTGGCCCAAGTGCTCATGAGGGTTCGTGTTTTGTTCCTAAAAGGCCTAAATTCAATCCCTGATCACATCTTGTGGTGGTGGATTCTTACACGTAGCATCCTAAACTCCTGTCAAGGTCAATTAACTTTAGAGGTTCTGAAAACCAGGACATAAACACATAATAATCTTCTGTGTTGTTGTTTCTAAGACTGTCTGTCAAGTTGTCACAAGAATTTCCAGCTTCTGCTCCCAGACAATATGATTTCTATGGCAATTTACTCATCTGTAAAATGGGTACACTAATACTTATTTACCGTAGAAGGGTCTTGTCAGGCTTGAAGTTTGTAAAGAACTTTGAGAGCCTCCAATTTCAGGTGCTTTCAGTGCAAAAGATTATGATTATGATCAGTATTATTTTATAAAGTGACAAACAAAAATCCCCAGCAATATTTTCTTGTTTTATCCCATCAGGCTCAATCTGTATCTGCATAAAGTTGACCATTATAAGTAAATTAACAATAATGTGCCCGGAATTATACTGCTGGGTATGAGCTGCATTTTGGAACCCCAGACAGTTGTTGCATTTAGAAGCTCACCTTAAGTAATTAAATAGGGCCTTCAGATAATGTAAAATTTTGCAGGATTCAAAATATTTCCTATTGTATAGATATGGAGAAGTGTTAGGGAATGCTGCAGCCATTTTGGCAATCTTATTTAATTATGTTGGGTAATGTAAGCTTGGAGAATCAATAAGCAATACCAAAGCAATTCAGAGTAAATGAAGCTGAGGATTTGAAGGGGGAGCTATGTCTAAAAAGAAACACAGGATGTTTTGACCATATTCTATAGGGGGAAGTTTTTTAAAAACACGAAAGGGAATAGGGCTCCCAAGAGAGCACTAGAAGAAGGGTTCTTAATGTATCAAGGACACATTTCTGAATGTGTCTTGAATTTCCTGGTGCCAGTTATCTTCCATGATCTGTGTAACTTCTAGCTGGTGCATAAATCATGATATAGCATGTAAACCCAGTTTTCTCTTGGTGCCATGACTATAAAAGTTAAAGTTTAAATGAAGTCCTCTCCAAAAAGCATGTGGAAATCTACAAAAATCTTCCAGTACACTGGCTGTCTCTAAAAGTTAGAAAGAAGCTTCTATAGTCAGTAAATAAGCAAAAACTGACAGATTAGCTGAAAAGGGCAAATACAAGTCTGTGCTGACTCAAATATTCTCTCTTGCTGCTAAATAGTGCTTTTATAAAGAAGCAATAAACTATATCTACAGATTATCAATGTCCCTGCTCTTGACTCCATATTATGAAGATCACTATCTAGAAATAAACTTCCCCCAAGAGAAAAATAACAAGACTGTGAGATTTGGAGACAATAGTAAGATTGTCCCACTAGTCGAAGACATTAATCCTCAAGTATTTTAAAGAATATATTGTATTCTTCAAATTGTACCTAACACAATTAGACACATTGTTAGAAAGTTGGCTCAGAGTATAATACGGGGAGTGGGAGGGAGAGAAAAAAGTGGAGCAGCAATATACATTTTAAAATCAGACCATGAGCCAAATTCTCAGTTATCTCTGATTGTCTTCAGTTAGGTTGCATGTGTGTAAGTTAGGGCTTAATTTGCCCATATGACTTTAGTACTTAGGAAGATTGCTGTTTAACTACTCTTTTCTTAAATAAGTGAATCTGATGGGTAGGACTGACATTATACTCCCACTACTTACACAAGCCAGTCAGCAAAGTATGATTCTAATCTATAAATCATGTCACATTAGAACTTCTTTTGTCAGCAATGCAACTGGCAATACAGCTGTGACAGTGCAAAAAGTATCCCCCGTCTTTTTACTGAGAGCAACAATTAAACAGAATAGAACCATATGGTATTATTGATGGGAAATGAGTTCTTTGACAATGTTATTTCTTTAAAAAGTCTGAAATTGTGTCTTTCTACATAATGGTTCCATGATTTCAGTGTTCAAAAATGGAAAAGAGACAGTGACAGGAGACTGATAAAACATAATTGGTTCTGCTGTGCCAATAGTAGAGCTTATGCTATCACTCTGTTAGAGCTATTTATATCATGGGATATGTCTAACTGCTTCCAACTGTGTGTCCTTCCACATCCACTGATTATTCTGGTTAATGAGTTGTACTGGGGAGAAGTTTGTAATTTCAGGAAGATAGCATCAAGGTTGTATGACAATATGAATGGACATCTGCCAACACAAAGCTTCTTTTAGTATTATTGGGGAAGGGAGAAGGGAGCAAAATTCACTGGTGATCCATAAAATTGGTGTAAGTTACATATTGGTAAGTGTGTGTTACAGAGTCTGATCCTTTACTGAACATGCGTATTGATGATAATGTACATCTGAATTCAAATGTGTTTTACACAGATCTTCTGGTTGCATATCAGATATTAGAATTCAGAGAGTGGGAATTATTTGAACACAAAGGGCTATATCAAGCACAACTCATCAGTTTCTAACCCCTGACAAAAATTTATCTAATATCACTTTCAGGAGCACAAATTATTTGTGACCTTAAAGAAATAACTTATCCTCCACAACCTTCTGTGCTGTGGAGTTGTCTGGCAATAGTCAATGACCTTCAAGAATACTATGAGGATTTGTGACTTACACAATCCTGCTCCCATATATATCATGCTATTTAAGAGAAAGCTGGATCCATTTTTTTTTCAGTCTAGCAAAGAGAAAGATAAACAAAATAAGGTGTCTCCTTTAAGCAGGAACATAATTGGTGGCTTAAAAAGCAGTTTTAAAAGTGTTGATTTTTTGGTTCTTGTTCAGAAAAGGTAAAATAGCTGAGAGAATAATAATGACATGACTAGATAAATTCAGATGGAAATTTGGAAAAGTTCCAGAATTTGATTGTTTTAATTTTTTTGTTGTGAATATTTTGTACAACTCTGTTTCTGGTTCTGATTTTAGAGTAAACCACAGTAGAAATCACTCTCTTAAAATCCTTCTTGGATTAAAGACAAAATCCATAACTAGTTCGGACACATGAGTCTTAGTTCTTTGTAGACATCCACCCAATGAAGACTTGTGCAACAAAGCTGAATTCTGAATCTAGGGCATGTCTACATTACCCTGGAGTTTTGACTTAGGGGTAGTAAATAGCAGTGCACACAAAAGTGCCACTCTGTAACTCCTTCGTGTGGATGCTGCAAGCACAAACTGAAAGGATGCTAATTGATATTAATATCCTATTTACATCCCCTGACATTGAATTGTAGAGTAGTGCAGAAAAGTCCTTAGTGCATCAAGTCCATGTTCCACTTGATCTGGGATAGACCATTCCTAAGGCTACGTCTAGACTACGAGGTTTCTTGTAGTAGACCAGAGATATCCCAAAAAAACCCTGCCACGTCCAGGGAGCGCATTTGCTCTTCCGCTTTTTTTCATGGAAGAGCAAACACGCTCTTTTGTGGAGCCCTGTATACCTCATTCCACAAGGGATAAGGGCTCTGCCGAAAGAGGAGGCTTTTCAGCCATTTGAACCCGTCTAGACTGGGCCAAATGGCAGAAAAGTCTCTTCCAGAAAACCGATCAGAAAAAAAAAGCATAGCTTTTTTCGCTAAAGCCCTGTAGTCTAGACCTAGCCCAAGTGACTACTTCTGGAAAGGATGTTGGGAACTACTTTTAACTTGCTAGCCAACGACAATGGGTAGGTTAGCAACGATATGCAGCTACAGCACAAGGATGTGAACAAGAAACTGTTTTGAGGAGTAGATGTTGATACTGTTAGAATTTTCACCAAATGTTGGAAAGAAGACATTTAACAGGCCTCTTAAAAAAACCTGCCGTTTCCGCATAGTCTGCTCTACAGATAGGTCCAAAGAAAACAATCCATCTGACATATGCACACCCCAACTTGAGAGAATTTCAATTCCAGTTCTGAAAATTGAAGCTGGCCTTATGTCTGTCTAGTGGGCCAAATGAAAACTAGATCTGAGCAAAAATATGAACTTTCATACCAGAGGAAGTTTTGCATATTTATTTTTATCCTGAATCAGTGTAGAAAGTTGAAATAGTGACATTTTTCACAGATTGAAGAGATCCCCAAAAAGTTTCATTTTGGAAATGGTGTAAAAGTTATATTCTGTCAGTTTCAAAGTTTTAACATTTCTGAATCTAAACACTTTGGTTTCCTTTGTTCTATTGATATTGTTCTGTTTCACATCAGTCTGTCAGTAAGGGCTTCTCTCTGTGGCCCCACTTTGGCTCATGGGAGTTGTAGTTTGGATAATCCAGTCCAGCCAAGAGGGAAGAATGGGAGAGTCAGCTACATGTCACATGAGTTTAGCAGCCAAAAACCAACCAAATCAGAATGTAAGCCTCTAAACTGGTTTGAAATGAAATGTGTTGCATTAGACAATCTGAAATATTTCAATATAGGATGAACTGATGCAAAACAAAGTAATTCATTTCAATTTTTCTAAGGGAAGATTATTTTTTAAAAAATCAGCAAAGTTTACAGAAACTGCAATTTCCGCAGAAAAAATCATTGTGAGAGAAAATTGCTAACCAGTTTGAGTCCAAACTCCATATATACAAACTGTCATACATGAAAACCAGACTTTGAGTGTCAGCCCATCGTTATTCCATTCTGGACATTAGCAAACTTTTAAAAATCCCGCCAGAAGAGTTCATTTGACAGCTTCTCTAGCTATTAAAGTTTCAGTCACTCACTTTTGGATATGAAAAGGGGCCTCTGCCTCCTTGTAGGTAGGTGGGTGAATGGCACTAAGGGTTTTCATTACTTGGAAAGGAGGAAATGTACAGCAAAGTTCCACTGGATGATTTATGGTGCTGACTTTAACATTTTTAAATGTTGTGGGGGTTTTTTTTGAAGAGAGATTATTTTTGTACCAGTTTTTATCTTCCATTTGGTAGCAAACGAGACCCTGAATCCAAAGAATATATGTTAGAAAATGTTTACTTGAACTTTCTAAAACAAACTGTTCATCTTGGGTGTAACAGAAATGCTCTCTTTTTATATTACTGTTCCCATGTCACTCTCTAGCAACTGGCCAACAAAAACACTTACTTACAAAGATGAACTATACCATTGCTAGCTCGTTGGCTACTCTACCATTGTATTTCAGTCGATAAATTTGCATTTAGCGCTTAATTTGTTCAGTATGCCTTACTAATTTGGCAATATTTATTTTGGCATAGAAGGTAGAAGGCAGCTGCTTTAAATGTCCTGCTAAGTTCTTTGTGTTGTTTTTGGGGGGGAGGTGTCTTTTTTTCCCCTTTCTTTCTTTTTTCTTTTTCATAAAAGGGATCTAAGATATGAAAAAGCTACAGTGTCGTGGACAGGGCTGAGTTTCCTGTTTATGAGTCACCATAAATATGAAAGGTGCTGGATGACATTTCTCAGCTGAGGGATTCGACGCAACTCTGTGTTGAGAGCAAATCCCCAAGCAGGGTGGTCTTGCATTGACTTGCTGACCTTGAGCAATGTTGAGTGGAACTGCTTTAAAAGAACAGTAGTTAGAAGGAAAAGTCAGCCACTCACACAACTTCTCTTACTTTTATTCTTTTAAGGGAACTAGAATTATTGTATCATTGCTGTGTACAATTAATCATTTAAACTTGGGTTTCAAAGAGACAGCAATTAGCAGCATGCACATGGATTTATTTATGATTCATTTAGTCACTAATTTCCATCTTTCTCTTATTGTTCCTTCTCAAAGCTCACGTGACTGAAATATTATGTAGCACACACCATAACAGTCAGATTTCAGGTCTTCTGAATGCACATCTAACTATGTAATACAGCATTTATATGAGTGTTTGGATACTGAGTCATCTAAACTGTTAATTTGTGTCCATAATTATTTGCAGGTGCAAAATGAATAAGTAAAAAAATGTGGATAGTTTGTACTTGCCAAAAAAGGAGGCCAGAGAGTGGTACTTTAAAAATCTGTATCTAAGTTTATGTCTAGACTATACTAGACTTTTGAAAGAGGATATGCCAATTCTGTGGGAATTTGCATATCTTCTTTCGAAAGTCTACCGTAGTCTAGACATAGCCTCTGTGTACATTTGTGCTCAGATACATTCCAAGGGAAGTTGTAAGTGAATGTGAAGGAATGTAAATAAGGGGTATATGTAACCCATTGGTGGATGTGTTACAGGTTTCCTTCTATGTCCAATCTGTAAAGGATATACAATATTGCCCCAGCTAGAGAGTACTGGTTGGCTCATTAGCTCAACTCTAGTTCAAACAGGAAATCTTTTTCTATGTGCTGTTGTACAAGAGGTCAGACTGGATGATCACAATGATTCCTTCTAATTTAGAGTCTATATAAGTTGTAGCATTTTGTGCTTTTAACTCAGGACGGTCTTGGGTCAATACTCAGTGCATTAAAGAAGATGACAATCATCATATACTGTGTTTGTATATGCAAAAATACAGATGAAGGATAACTTCTGGCAAAATCTGTAATCTACAGTGCAAATGAAATCTACCAATTTTACCACATTTTAATACATAATAAAATACAAAATGCATATGCAAATTTGATAGGCATGTATGTCTCTCTATACGTATACACAAACACTGTCTTTTCTTCTATCATCCAATCTTTCAGGCAGGGAAGATTAGCTGAAGCTGCTAAAACTTGGAGATCTACTTCAGCTAGTGTCTGTTCCAAAGCCCACTGAATTTTGAGCATTTATTGCTCAAATACCTTTGCTACATCTCAGTATTTGTTTGTAGATATCCTTCAATTTGTATTCTTTTGTGTGTCTATATAGTGCCATAGATTTTCAATGGATTTTGGATCAGACTCAGGCTGAAGTAAATTGTAAAATTTTCACAGGTTCGACTGTCTTTCCTGCCTGGTAGCTTATGTGCTATAGTAAAAGATAATATGGTACTGATTGTACCCTGGAATGGCTAACTTCCATCCACCAGATGGAATGAATTGCTCCTATTTATGTATTTTATTCATTTCAAAAATTATTTGGGGAGGTAAGCATTTCATATAAATACAAAATATAACAAATGGACATTTTCAATACTTGATTATTGCTTTTTATAATTATTTATCATTATTTAGTCAACAAAGAAATGACTGGTCCAAAATAGCTTGAATTGTGTCTCTGGATGCAGGAAGAGAGAGAAGGTAAGTGTGAGATACAGATTGGAGGAGATGGACGAAAGCTGGTTGGAATAGAACAGGCAGAAGGTACAGGAAAAGTGGAGATGTCAGAAAAGATGTGTGTGCAAGAAAAAGAGGGAGTTGGCAATGAAGGGACAGAAGTTTGGAGAAAGCTACAGACAAGCAAAGACTGGTCATAGCAGCAGTCAATTGATGGGAACATATTTACTTTTTGGAGGGCTGTTGAAGTGCACTGCTTATAAGTGGAAGCAATGTTACTATCCCTTTTAACATATGATGGGTATGTGGCAGTAGTGGGTAATGTGTGGCCCAGGGGTTGCAGGCTGCCAACCATTGTTACATAGTATACAGAGCCAGGACTATAAAGAATACATAGATATTGTGTGAAAATACAGGTGCAAGATTTCTGTATTTAATTGCTGGTAGCTGTAGAGTTTTGGCTTCCCTCCTGCCTCCCTCCCCCAAGTTTATCTAATCCTGCAGGCAACATTTCAAAGTGCCAACACTTCTACATTACACTGTGCCAATGATTGATCAAATGTCTCAAGAATCAGAGTTGTTTTATCAAACACTTCAGACATTATCATAAGTTGTAATTGCTTTCTAATATGCAATTACATCCTTTAATCACTTTTACCAATTTGTATTACCACAAGGCCAAGGAACAAAAAATCACAATCAGCTTGAAATATTCTTAGATATTCATAATTTTGGATACAGAGATGTTAAGAAGCTAGCAATATTATGGTACTAGGCATGGGGATACCGTGGGTACATGATGGGTATTGAAATCCCATTGAATTAGGTGCTGTACAAATACAGAAGCAGAAAAGTATCCTGAAACAAAAAGATTGTAATCTCAGGCTCTGGTCCTGCAAACACTTATGCATATGCATATCTTTATTTAGGTTAGCAAAGTTAGGCATTTGCAGAATCGGAGCCCAAGAATCTAAGGGTGATCTAGGAACATCTGAAAGGAAGCATATTATTTCATTCTCTCTTTTTTTTTCTTTGTCTTCCTCTTTGCCAATTCTCCTCTTCATTTTTTCTTCATATATTTGTTTATACAGTACTTCCCTAAATTAGGTGCTCTTATAGATTCTACAATCAAATATGCATTGACCACAAGGGTTTGACCCCCTCCCACGTGATTGAAAATGAATATGCGGTGAAATGCTGCCATTGTGAAACAACTTGCCTACTAGCATTTGTCTACGTTAAGCCAAACCAACTCATGATCCTTTCATGTTTTGGAACAGGTACTCTGGTTTTGTTTTTCTGGCCTCAGGCCCAAAGCTTTGGTTCCTGTACAAAGCCTGAGTAAATGGATTTTGTGTAACATACTTCAGTAGGGCTTTTGGTGATGGAATTTACACAGCCCATACCTAAAATGACTAAAACCTTTAGTCACTGTACTTCTTCCTACTCTGATAGATGGTTTGATCTAGTGAATCTACATGCTCCCTCACAGCATATTTCTTCACCACTTTTTTTGTGAGGAGCAATCCAAGGCAAACAATGGAGGTAAAAGTGGAACTGAAGCAATGTGGAAGCCCAGTTGTGTATGTACTCATAGTTGTTTTCTGTAATAAACATCACTAGTTTGATTGTGACTCTATATTTCATGATACTATGTAGCTGTGTATCCACTAGCTATAGTACTATGCCTCACTCAGCCTTCCTAGCTGACTGGCTTACCTTTTCTGGTGTTTTCCTTTGCGCAATTGAGCAGTACTGCTTCTTATGCCTCTGGGTGGATCAAGTCTGGCTTATGTTTGAAGGTGGAGCCCCATTGTAGCATTCTTCCAAAGTTTCTCCCTTCTGCACTGCATCAAATGCAAACTACTTACCTTCACTTTCAGAGCCTATTGTGACCCAGCTTTTTATCTCTTTTGCACTATTGAGACAGAGATACCAACCTCTGCTCTGCCAAAGATACTTGCTCTAATTTCCCATTTGTCAAATTTTCTATCAACCCATTTTCTCTTTCCCCTATTTCACCCTTCATGCACAGGAATAGTTCCCTATAAACATGTGCAAATCACTGCTTCATCTTCCTCTGAATCTCTCCTTAAAACTCACTTCTGCTGTGATGCCTATAAAAACAGCACTTCGCCAAATTCAGTGACCCTAATCATCTTATTGCTGTCTCGTGCTCATTCCATCTCTTTTTTGTTTCCAGGTGTTTTCTCTTCTGTTACACTTACATTGTAAGATCTTCGGGGGGCAAAGACCTTCTTTCTCATATGAGTTTAAACAGCATCTACCACAGAGAGGCCCTGATTCCTGGTGGTTCTCTAAGTACTACTACATTGCAAACGGTAAATAATAACAACAATATGTTATTCATTTTCTCCTGTGCTAGTGAAATTTGATTTTAGTTCCAATTAGCAATTAATATTTTTCACAAAGCTAACTTCTTCCATTTGTGTGAAAGGGAACTGAATGCATCAGAAGAACAGAACATAGCACTGAGGTCAGGCAGGTGTCATCACAGTATGTAACACTCATTTTCGATTATTTTAGAAGAAAGATTTACCCCTTTGCTGGGTGATTTATTTGAATGGCCCTACCATATGATCTATAACTGATCTGTTAGACAATGAATAATGAAACAATTGTGTTTATTGCTGGAGTTGGCTCTGAGTAGCTACATTTGGCTGAAAGATATTTAAAGTAAAACATCAGTGGTTTGAGCAATTGATCTGGACTGTCACTCTGTTATTGTAGCATAAGACAGTAACTGTAGGACAAGAAACCTATCAAAATGATTCCCTGCCTGTAGATATATGATGTGTTTGTGTGTTTGTGTGTGTATACATAGTGAATGAAAATATTTCAGTTACTATGGGATATATTCATCTCTTCCTGTATTTGGGTTCTAGGCATGCCACTCCCAATAGATTTCAGGTCCATATAAATAATATTTTAAAATATAATATTTTGTTAATGTGAATCCACATACTTGATTTTTATCAAAGCATTGCTGCTTTGATTCTACATTATCTAGTAAAAAAGGCTTCATTCTTCATCTGACTCCTCATAATTAAAAATACATCATTATGTACCATTTTGAAATATCATTTAAATAAAATTGTTGTATTGAATAAAGTTATTTTGGACTCTGTATTCTATGGATGAAATCCTATTCTCAATGAAATCAAAGGCTAAACTCCCATTGACTTCATTGGAACCATAATTTCATCCTGTGTATTTAAGGAAGTCCACTCAAAGCTTTATTAATGTTATTGATAAATTGCATTGGAATATGATGTGGCATGGATATTGCAAATACTTCAGCAGAATTATTCACAGCATGAACTCTGGCAGTTAGTATTTACTGGAGCTGGAGAAAAAAGATGAAACATTTTCCTACTAGAAAATGGAATTTTGTTAAAATTGAAACTTGTTGTAGTATGTCAATTTCAATGACACTTTTGACAAAAGAGAACTGAAATGATTCATTTATATTTTCATTTTATTTCAATAATGTCATAAAATCATAGAATTATAGAACACTAGAACTGGAAGGGAACTTGAGATGTCATCAAGTCCCATCTCCTCCACTCACAGCAGGGCCAAGTACCATCTAGATCATCCCTAATAGATGTCTATCTAACCTGCTATTAAATATCTCTAGTGATGGAAATTCCACAACTTTCCTGGGCAATTTATTCCAGTGTTTAACCACCCTGACATGCAGGAAGTTTTCCCTAATGTCCACCTAAACCTCCCTTACTGCAATTTAAGCCCATTGCTTCTTGTCCTATTGTCAAAGGCCAAGGAGAACAATTTGTCTCCCTCCTCCTTGTAACACCGTTTTAGATACTTGAAAACTGCTATCATGTCCCCTTTCAGTCTTCTCTTTTCTAAACTAAACAAAGCCAGTTCTTTCAGTCTTCCCTCATAGGTCATGTTTTCTAGACCTTTTATCATTTTTGTTGCTCTTCTCTGGACTTTCTCCATTTTCTCCACATTTTTCTAGAAATGTGGTGCCCAGAACTGTGCACAATACTCCCACTGAGGCTAATCAGCTCAGAGAAGAGTAGAAGAATTACTTCTTGTGTCTTGCTCACAACACTCCTGTTAATGCATCCCAGAATCATGTTTGCTTCTTTTGCAATAGTTCAAAATTTCAAAATGTTTTGTTTTCATAAAGTACACGTATTATTTCTATTTTATCATATTTGTTTTGAATTTTATATTATGTTACAGTATTAATTTCAATATATTTTATTCTATATTAAGCCATTCTCAAAGCAAAACTCTTAGGGTAGGTCTACACTATCACCCTAGTTTGAACTAGAGTGGTTAATGTAGTCACACAAACTTGCAAATGAAGCCCGGGATTTGAATTTCCTGGGCTTCATTTGCATGTTGCTGGGCGCCACCATTTTTAAATGTCCGCTAGTGCAGACTCCGTGCCTGCAGCTACACGCGGCACGAACTAGATAGTTCGGATTAGGCTTCCTATTCTGAACTATCTGTACGCCTCGTGGAACGAGGACATTTAAAAATGGCGGCGCCCAGCAACATGCAAATGAAGCCCGGGAAATTCAAATCCAGGGCTTCATTTGTAAGTTCGTATGACTACATTAACCACCCTAGTTCGAACTAGGGTGGTAGTGTAGACATACCCGTAGATATCAGCATTAAATGATTTAATGACTCTAAACTGAAATTTGATTCTGGGAGGAAAATTTGATTTTTTTCTTTTTATTCTTTGTTGGAACAAAAATCAATTTTGAAACATTGGACTCTCCCATGGAATAGAAATTTGATTTTCTAATTAGCTCTAGTATTTATAGGATTTAGTCATAAAAGTATAACTCTCAAATAATGCTTGACCTAAAGCCATGAAAGTCAATGAAATCAATAAGACCACATCCATAATAACACACTACTCAATGTAATTTGAGGTGTGTGATGAGGTATGCATGCCACACGCTGGACAAGAGACAGTTAACCTCACACTAAAGGTGGTGGAAGTCCCACGCCTCAGACTGTTCTGAGCATGTTCCAACCGCGGCCTCAGTATAAAAGGATGCAGCTCAGCTCGTCTAGCTGACCCCTGGAGAGGAAGGACCTTTGGCAGAGGTTTCAGCTGTGGAGCCTTCAGAGCCCTTGCCTGCAAGAACTAGAGATCCTGAGAGTTGGATTATAGGTCTGTGGTCAGTGGAACTGCAGGGAATTCAGCCATGCTGAAGAGCTCAGACAGCCCAGTGCCCCATGGACTGCAGCTTCAGGAAGAACTATAAGAAGTGACCCAGGGAGGCTGAGCGAATGGTATATCTCACACAAGGTTATTCTGTTTCGATGGGTTTCCCCACTGACTGTGGTGAATAGGGCTGTAGGTCGGGTCAGGTGAAGCCCCTTTCCTGGGCACTTTCCCCCATGGAGGCCATGATGGAGGTGACCACTATGCCACATTGCTCTGTGTCTCAGGGTGCATATATTGACTCTGACCACAAGGCCACCCTGCCCTGTTTCTGGGGGCTGTAATATTTACTCTGGCCACTAGGTCAGGCCACCCTGAATGCAAGGGCTGCTATACTGCCTTCCAACCTCTGGGCTGTGACGCTTTTAGCCTAAAGATTGTCCAGTAGTCAGTAACCATGGTGGTATCATGATCCTGCCCCAGAGGAGGATGGGGTGAGCATAGTACTCAACAAAGTGGAAAAACTAGATTCTTACATATCAGATGGTTAAAACCTCACCATACTTAGTTTATGCTAATCTAGGATCTGTAATGGAAGTAGTCTGTTGTTCTTAGCATACAGAAGATTTCATTTTAACATTGTTTCCCCTTGAATTTTCTTTTGTTTAATAGATTCTTAACCCAGCAAGTGAGAAAAGCAGATTCACATCAAGTCACAATGTGTTGTGTAGCCTGAGTATCCTATTAGACGTCAAACTGGAATGCTGGTTTAAACATTTCTGGAGTAGTAAAATATTTACTGGGTAGATTACATTGAACTAAAGCAACCAGATGAAGAAGAATCTGGAAGCTAGTTTCCTTTTTCATTTGGCAGCCTGCAGGAGCTGCTGCCTTTTATTCTTTCTAATAATTCACTAAAAAGCAGTGTGAAGTGCTTACACAACATAGTAAATTTAACAATAGCGTCAGCAAGCAAATCAAATTTTCCCCCTTTGTACAAGTTCAAGATCATACACATTTAAATCCAGCACAAAGGGAATAATGCTGGCACACAACTTTCCATCCTTACTATTCTGGCAATTACTATGGCCTGACAAATATAATATGTAACACTGAATCCCAGCATGCTCTATTGATCTGACCCAGAAAAGGCCCATAGTTCCATCTCTTGTTTGTATTCTTCATTTTATTATCATTCTCTTTCTAAGGTCAGCTGTACTGGTCTCCGAGAGACCATTAGCATGCTTTTGCTTATTTAATTCACTAACTGCTGAAGTGCATGCTGCTTTTAGTGGCACTCATACAGCTTCAAGCAATGAAAGGTTTGGTTTCATGTACTTGAACTCAAGTGACACAAATATTTCAGTGGTGAATCAATACTGGAAAAGGATGGTTAGTAAGGTAGGGAGTGTTTATAGAAGATGTTTCATCACTACTAGTAAAACATATCTTATTGTTATTTCAGGAGGTGCTGGTATTTAGCTCTTTGAAGGAGATTTTCGACAAGCCTATTTTTTTTTAAAGCACATGGTCTTCTGCAAAATGCCCATGGACTCTTAGGAATGCTAATGACCTTATAAAGATATTTTTGTTTCCTCCCTGAAGGGGACACCTGCTGTACAGAAAGAATGCCTATTATGTATGTTGGTTAACGCACTGAATTTGAATTTTTACATATGTTGATTATCAAGTCGTATTCGTGCTATTCCTCTGTAATATCATGTACTATAGTAACCATTTTGACAGAGCTTAGGATGTATATAGTTGTCATGGCATTGCATTCCATGACCTCCTGGAAGTACATAGGCAAGGGAGTTGACAAACTGTCTGGGCCCCTGGGCAAGGTGTGGGGGGCTGGCTCCATGCTACCAGAAGGGGCAGAGTCTCAGGTGGAGTGCGCTGCACCATACTCTCTCTTCACCATAGCAGCCTCAGAGCTGCCTGGAGTATGCCGTGGAGTACTCCGGTGGCCATTCAAAGGGCCCAGGGCTCTGGCCACTGCTGCAGTAGCAGTGGCAGCAGCCAGGAGCTCTGGGCCCTTTTTAATTGCTGAGTTCCAAGGCAGCTGTCCCATTTGCCCCCTGCCCCTGTTGACAGGCCTGTGCACAGGGAAAGCAGGAATAGTGCTCAGGTCTCCTTTTTCAAAACCCCTGTCACTCAGGGCTCAACTATGCCAGAGTTTCACAAACTGGTCCATAGAGCCACGCAGAAACCTGCTAACTGGCTGCTGTGGTTTGTTTATTTGCGGACTCCATAGCCACAGAGCCTCGCGGCTATGGTTCACCATTTGCAGCCAAGGAGAGTCACAGGAAGTGTTGTGGACCAGGCTGCCACTTCCCGCAGCTCCCCTTGGCTCAAATAGTGAGCCGGAAACAATGGGAGTCGCGAGGCTCTATGACTGCAGAGCCAGTAAATAAACAAACCAGAGTGGCCACTTAGCAGGTTTCTCAGAGTGGATTCATGGACCACTTTGAGAAACACAGATCTACACTACTTCTTAATTTGATGTAACTTACATTGCTGAGCAGTGTGAAAGGTATCCATCTGAGTTATGGAAGTTACATTGATTTAAGTGCTGTCCATACTGGCACCATGCTGGCATGAGAGCATCTCCAGTCAACATAGCTTCTGCCTCTTGGAAGTGGAGTAATTATGCTGATGAGAGAGCTCTCTCCTGACATCATAGCATGTCTTCACCAGACATACTACAGTAGTGCAGCTGTGTCAGTGCAGTATCCATTAGTTGTTAGCTTCATAGGGAACTGATACAGAGTTGAGCAGTTCGGAGTACATCCTTTGCCATGCATTTGAGCAAGTACACGCCACCCAACTCATACACTGCTATACAAAAACTATCCATTTCTGCAATGCAGATAACAGTATAAAGCTATCCTCTTAGGCCAGGTCTACACTAGACTCAGAGGTCTCCTTAAGGGTGCTGTAGTCATCATGAACAGAACAGATTATAAACAGGAGGCGACCTGACAACTCACCAACACCAGATTCTACAAGCCTCTCTCCTGTGATCCCACTAAAAAATACAAACAAAACTGCAACAACTGCTCATGAAGCTCCCTGATGCTGCTCAGGACCAAATTTACACTAACACCCACCCCACTCCCCAATCAGGAATTTTCTATCTGCTACCCAAGATACACAAACCTGGAAATCCCGAACAACCCATCATCTCAAGCATTACAACAAGACTATCTGTTTATATTCACTCTCTCTCCTTAGACCCTATGCTACCAGCACTCATAGCTATCTTCGAGACACCACCGACTTCCCGAGGAAACTACAAAATATCAGTAATTTTCCTGAAAACACCATCCTGGCCACCATGGACATAGAAGCTCTTTACACCAACATTCCACATGCAGATAGATTAAACCTGTTGGAGAACACTTTAATTAGCCTGGACACTTATTAATGGATCTCCAAGTCACCGTGTTGTTTCAGGCCAATTCCACAAGCCAAATACACAGAGAAGGGTTGGAACTTAACTTCATTTACAAGTTTAATTCTTATGCAAATGGAATGAACAGGGACATCAGCTGGCTCGCACACTACCTTCCACATCCTAATGGCTTAATCAAACAAACAATGGAGGTGCTAATTGTTCTTATCAGCCTCTTGTAACTATTTGAACCATCTACTCACTATCTTTCTCTTTTTTTTCTCCTTTTCTCTCTTTTTTTCCTCCTCCCCATGCCCCTTCCTTATTTATTCTTGGATCTGGACTCCTCCTAATACTCCAGTCATCTGAAGAAGTGGGTTGTGCCCACAAAAGCTCATGATACCATCTACATCTTTTGTTAGTCTTTAAGGTGCTACTAGACTATTCATTCTTTTTTAAGTTTTTCCTTAAGGTATGTAACTCCAGCTATGTAAGTAACGTAGCTGGAGGTGACATACTTTAAGCCAAGCTTGGTACCATCTCCACAGTGGGAGATTGAGGACAGCAAACACTCCTGTCAACTTCCCTTACTCCTCATGAATCGAGGAGTACCAGTGTTGACTGAGGGCACCCTCAGTGTTCGATTTAGTGGGTCCTTACTCAACACGCTAAATTGAACGCCAGAAGATCAATCTCCAACATAGTAAGTATAGACATGGCCTTAGTTATACAGACAGCTAGAAGGGAAGAAAACAGTGCTATAAAATGATTTTCTTCTTTGGGACTATACTGTGGCTGAAGTGCTTAGATTCACAGGCAAATAATTATTAGCTCCTAAATAACACCTCCTGAGCTTTAGAGAAAGGGAAGGCCTCGGAACTCATTGTGGTTAATCTAATGTAATATAGCTGTCAGAGGGACCAAAAGAAGATTACATTTAGAAAAACACGATGAGTCCTTTGCCAAGAAATGCAAACAAAAGAGAAAAATTTTAAGAAAATAAACAAAGCTACCGAGTCAAACATACACAAGAAGAAAAAGGGAACAAAAGAACATTTGAGGCTTGATGTTTTAACATTTTGTGGCAGCACATGGGATAGTCCAGGATGAGTGTAAAAGAACATTACAGCTGTGTAAGCTATGAGGATATCCATACTCGCCTTGAGATCAGCAAGTCATGAGGAAAGCCCACCTAGTTCGCCAGCTTTGCAGGTTTTCATATAAATTATTCAGAAAATTAGTGTAATATTTGTAAAAGCTCCTTAAATAGAAAGAGCCTTTCCTGGTATTCAATGGCTTGTAGCACACAGGCTATAACACATCTATTTTAAGAGAAGAGAATCTTCGATTCCACCTACTAATCCATAAACTTTTCTGTCTTTCTGGCTATTTGCCAGTTGTTAGTGGAAGCATAGGAAAAACCAGAACAGTATCACAGATATGTAGTCAATTGTATCTGACATGTCAGGAGTTGGAAAGTATTCAGGAACTGGGTAATTTTAAAATAGCTTTCTGGCCACAAAACAAATTAGAGTAAATACATTCACAGGGCCAAATTCTCTTTTCAATCACTTGGACGCAACTCCTTTTTGGACCCTGCAGGCATTGTATGCATATAACTTAGAGTGATCTTGCTCACTAGTTGCCCTGCTTACACATTAGGGAATTAGCTACAGGAAGCATTCTGCTCAGAGTAGCTAAGCCAGGATGACTGAAAGTCTAGGTCTCAGCAGTTTCTTTCCACTCCAATCCAGCTGAGATGCACAAATTAAAAGGAAACAAAATATTAAATAAAAGCTTTAACAGAATTAAAGAGAAGATAACCTGTCTGAAGATTTTTTTGACTCACACTAAGGGATCTAGTAAAGAATTATAGTCTGTTATTAATTTTCTACAGCAAAGGTCTCATTCTCTAAAAGAGGCTAGTCTGTAGATTTTTTTTATATTAATTTATTCTGAGACCCCCTGCTAATGGTATACAACCCAACTGATGGGGTAACATCATCAAAATAATCTTTCAGTGGGACTCAGGAACCTATTTTATCCACAATCACTATTAAGTGATACACAACCTTTTCTACATCTTATGCAGAATTTCTCATCCGTTGCTTTCAAAGCACCTTACAAAGTCCCCACTTTACAGAAACTAATGCACGGAGAGGTGCAGTGACTTTCCCTGTGTTCACAAACCCCATTCTCTTTAAGGTTCATGTCTATCTCCCTTATCTCACATTAATCTCACATTGACTCCAAAGGGTATTTTATGTTAGGAGTGCAGGAAGGAAGGTCTTGCTAATGATGTTATCACAAGACAGGAACAACTTGTTCTAAATTTTATCTCCATGTTCCTAATGTATTGCCTTTTGACATCAGGTAGAATGAATAATGAGCTACATATAGAAAATGCTCAAAGCATCTATCATGGCACATAGCTCAGAAACAATCCCTAGAATGTGAAAGGATGGTCTTGAGATTAAGCACTGGAAAGAGATCTGCATTCTATTTTTTATCTCTTCCACAGATTTCTTGTGTAACCACACAAGTCGCTTAAGCTACATCTACATTACAGCGCTATTTCAGGACACGGGTGGCATCCTAGAATAGCTATTCTGTGTCTTTTGAGTGCACCCGTTATTTCAAAATATAATGGGTTCACTATTCCGACATCTCTGTCAACCTCATTCCACAAGGAGTAAGGGACATTTTGAAATAGCGATTAATTTCAAAATAAGTGCTGTGTAGACAGTGCCAAATTTTGAAATAAGCTATTTCAAAATAGCATTGAAATAAGATATGCAATTTGCATAGCTCAAATTGTGTCTCTCATTTCTACCTACAGTATAGACGCACTCTTAATGTCTCAGTGCCTCACTTCTATAAAGCAAGAAAAGCACTAATTTACCTCACAGAGGGGCCATGTGAATACATTTATTTATGTTTTTGAAGTGTTAGGAGGGCAGCCAGAAAATCTCCATAAACAGAATAGGTGAGCTCTGTATACCTGCTCTGGAGTCTATAAGGGTATGTCTACACTGCCACTCTAGTTCGAACTAGGGTGGCTAATGTAGGCATTCGAACTTGCAAATGAAGACCAGGATTTAAATATCCCGGGCTTCATTTGAATGTTCCCAGGCAGGCGCTATTTTTAAATGCCCGTAATTCGAAATACCTGCCCATGGCTACATGCAGCACGGACTAGGTAGTTCGAATTAAAGCTCCTAATTCGAACTACCATTATTCCTCCTGCAAGGAGGTTTAATGGTAATTCGAATTAGGAGCTTTAATTTGAACTACCTAGTCCATGCCATGTGTAGCCATGGGCAGATAGTTCAAACTAAGGGGCATTTAAAAATGGCAGCGCCCGGGAATATGCAAATGAATATTTAAATCCCGGGCTTCATTTGCAAGTTTGAATGCCTACATTAGCCATCCTAATTCGAATTAGGGTGGCAATATAGACATACCCTAAGAGTGATTTACAGGAGCTCTAAAGTCCCATTTGCATAAGTGTAAAAAGGTGGTCCTGTGGTTAGGGCAATACCCTGACACCTGGGTCAATTCTCTCCTTTGTTACAAGAAGACCTTTGTGAGCTTGGCAAGTTACTTAGTCTCTGAGCCTCGGTTCCCCATATGAAGTTAGAGATAACACTTCTCTACATTTCCATGGGTATTCTTAGGATACATACATTAGAAGAGAGTAATGCTCAGATACCACTATAATAATGAGGGTCATATAAATACCTAAAAAGACTATTACCTTTTCTATTTCTTCTTGTTGCTTGTTACTTTCACAAGTAGAATCATAGAATCATAGAGCTGGAAGAGACCTCAGGAGGTCATCAAGTCCAGCCCCCTGTCCAAGGCAGGACCAATCCTGGAAAAATAAAAATTAATTTATTTTCTTTTAAATAAAACTCTAATCTTGCAAGCATTTATCCATGTTTGTGACTTTACTCATACTAGCAGCTTTCTATTAGTAACATCAAATCTTAAAGACTTCAAATGATGTAGAAACTACCACATCCCTAGGTAAGTGGTTCCAAAGGTTTATTATCCTCACTGTTAAAAAGCCTGCAATATTTCTAACCAGAATTGGTAGAGTGTTAACATCCAATCTTTGGATACTGTTGTATCTTTTTTCTGCTACGTTAAAGAATTTCCCCATACAAGTACTTGCAGACCACGATCATGTCACTTCTTAACTTTATCTTTGATAAACTAAAAACACTGAGTTTCTTTATTCTCTCATTATACAGAATGTTTTCCAGACCTCAAATCATTTTGTAGCTCTTTTATGGACTCTTTCCAATCATTGAACATCCCTTTAAACAGAAGACACTAGAACTTGAAACAGAAGTTCAGCATTCATTTCACTAATACTGTATCCAGAGATAATGCTCACTCCCTATTCCTACTTTACATACTCCTGTTTACACTGGGATTGTGTTTGCCATTTTATCTATGGGTACGTATACACTACAGCGCTAATTCGAACTAACTTAGTTCGAATTAGTTAATTCGAACTAAGCTAATTTGAACTAACGCGTCTAGAATTAAAAACTAGTTCGAATTAGCGTTTTGTGGACCCTGAACCGGGCTTAAGGATGGCCGGAAGCAGTGCCAGCAGGGCATCAGAGGAGGACTTAGAGCGTGGAGATGCTGTCTCAGGCTAGCCCAGGGCTGCGCTTAAAGGGTCCCGAACCCCACCCCGACAGACAGTTCTCAGGGGTGCCCCGCTTGCAAACCAGTCCTGGCTTGGAGTGCCCGGACTACCCACACTGGGCACATCACACCACTCGGCCATCAGACCGGCTGCACTTGCCGCAGGCTGCCATCTGGGGAGAGAGGGCAATTGGGGGGCTGCAGGAGAGCTTCCACCCCCAGAAGCCTGCAGAGCCAGCCCAGTCCTCCCCATCAGGGGCTCGTACCCCATTCCTCCCTCACCTCCTTCCACTTACCCTTCCCTAGCCCCTTTTCTTGATGTACAAAATAAAGGACAATTGTGTTCAAAAATAGAATCTCTCTTTATTGAACAAAACTGGGGGAGACTGGGAAAAGGAGGTGGGAGAGGGGAAGAGAGAGGGTGGGAGAGGGGAGGGCAACTACAATGATCAGGGGTTGGGAACAAGTCCCATATGAAGAGAGGCTAAAGAGACTGGGACTTTTCAGCTTAGAAAAGAGGAGATGGAGGAGGGACAGGATAGAGGTCTCTAAAAGCAGGAGTTGGGTGGAGAGGGTGCATACAGAAAAGTTCTTCATTAGTTCCCATAAAGAAGGACTAGAGGACACCAAAGGAAAGGAATGGGTAGCAGGCTTCAAACTAGTAACAGAAAGTTGTTCTTCACAAAGCAAAGAGTCAACCTGTGGAACTCCTTTCTGCAGGAGGCTGTGAAGGCTAGAACTAGAACAGAGTTTAAAGGGACGTGAGATCAAGTCATGGAGGTTGGGTCCATGGAGTGCTATTAGCCAGGGGGTAGGAGTGGTGTCCCTGTCCAAGGTTTGTGGAAGGCTGGAGAGGGATGGCACGAGACAAATGGCTTGGTCACTGTCTTCGGTCCATCCCCTCCAGGGTCCCTAGGGTTGGCCGCTGGCCGCAGACAGGCTACTGGGCTGGATGGACCTTTGGTCTGACCCAGTATGGCCATTGTAAGCTCAGGGCTCAGGGTCGGGGGTCTCAGTGGACCACCTTGATTTTCATGCACACTTGCTCCTGGGTGGCCAGGCTGGCAGCTCTCCTGCCCTAGCTGGCCACTTTCCTGTGCCTAGTGCGGAGGTCGTGGATGAAGTCCACGATGTCCGCACTAGACCAGGAGGGTGCCCGCCTCTTGCGGTCCCGGGTAAGCGCCCGGGAGCCGCCAGCCTGGTCCCGTGAAGAGGGGGAGGGCTGGGGGGCATCGGGTGGGTGGCTTGATCTGTGCCAGGTGCAGGGTCTGCTGGCTGGGTGCTGGCAGGCTTGCACCTGGCACGGGCACCGTAGCCAGCCCATGCCCCTTTAAGGGGTCCGGGGCTGGGAGGGGGGCAGACGAGTTTCCCTGGTGTTGGCCAGAGTGGCCACCAGGGAAACCTGGGGAGGGCTAGCCTCCCACTAGTTCGAATTAAGGGGCTACACACCCCTTAATTCGAACTAGTAAGTTCGAACTAGGATTAATCCTTGTAAAATGTGGTTTTCCTAGTTCGAACTAAGCGCTCCGCTAGTTCGAATTAAATTCGAACTAATGGAGCGCTAGTGTAGTGCCTATGATAGTTAGTTCAAACTAACGTCCGTTAGTTCGAACTAACTTTGTAGTATAGACATACCCAGACAGTTTTTAAATCCCCATAAAATCCTATATATGGGAAATGGAGCTTTATCTTTTTACATCAATTTATTTAAATCTGTTGACAATTTAACAGCCTCCCCAAAAATGTTTCTGTTTTAAACACATTTAGGTAATTATGACATAAATCTTAAATGTTCTTTCACATAATTCCTTTCAAGGATTAGCAATAGCTTCATCTTTTAAAAAAAGAAAAATTTGGACTGTAATTAAGATCATAACAAAGGTAAATTTCCTGAAGTTTGACTGATGAGCCTTTCATCTATATCATAGGTGAACATTTGGTGCTTAGATTGTTTGAACATTGAGACACAAGGATCATCTTATACTTCCAAAGCTGCAACAGCTAGAATTGTGTGAATAACTGATATTTCAGGTCACTGGCTATTCTAGGGGGGAAAAAGGTTTCAGGCTAAGCAACACATTTTGTAAGTTTTTAATAATGTTTTAATTTTATTAGACAAAATTGCCATGCATTTTGAAATGAAAAGTTCTTTCAAATTGGAAAGGTAAAGAATTTAGTTTTAAAAAAAAGTTAAAGCACCATGTTTTGATTTTTGAACATTTTTGTTTTTTGACTGAAACAATTAGACGAATTTGATGTGAATTCACTAAATGTTTCAGATGATGCTCATCTGCATTTTTCAGTAAAAAAAAGGTTTCTTCTTCAAATTGCCCTGCTCTGCCAACTACATTGTCTAATATATTGGTGTGCTTTTTCTGTTTGATGCCATACATGGTGTCAGGCCTGATTCTCATCTACTCTCAAATTCCTTTATACCACTTTGTCAGCGTAAAGTGGCATTCAAAGGGGTGTAAATATAATTGTATATGAGGACTGTTTACACTGCTAGGTCAAAATAAAGTGACCTTAAACTAAATTAGAGTCTGGTCGAATATGTATTAGACCCTGAACCTTCCAATATATATGCATGTGGCTCAAATTAGACTTATGAAATGTTGTAATGACTTTGGGTGGGGTTTTCAAAAGCTCCTAAGTCACTTTTGCCCATATAAAAACCTCACCTTTAAAAATTAAGCATTAAGTCTTGTCAGGAGGGAGCAGGATTTATGGACTCCGTACAGACACAGGCGTGTATGATCATATTAGTACAAGATCAGGGCCTAAGACTGTACCTACTGGGGATAGGACTGGCATGGTTGTGTGTGTATGAAGATTAGCACATTGTGGGCACTACTGGAATACCAACATTAAGCCGGAACAGAAATATATTTTTCACATTTTAAATTTTGCATTTCAGTTCAACCTATGCTAAACGAAGTACTGTTCACCTACCATTTTCAGTTACTTTAGAAAACAGAATGTTCACAAAACATGGCTCCATCTAAACAACTTTCTAGAAATGAAATTTTTAAATTATTCAAAAATATGTCTCACTTTAACAGATGGGCCTAGATTAATACATCCTTTAGCACATTAAAAAAAAGATTGAAACAGCAGATAAGCTAGGCTCTCTGGAGCAAAAAGTTATAGAACTTTCTAGTTTTCTATTCACTTACAAGTAATTATAAAGTAATTACACTTGCAGGCATGAATGGATTACAAACCACCATTCCTCTAAATAAATTTAAACAGTCCCCTTGATCTATATCAGTAAGTCTTTTTGTCTTAACTGGTAACACATTGCAGTCAAACCTTTCACTGCCATCTGTTCAAATGGAAACATGTGGTATTAGAGTTCTAATACAGTGCCCTTGGTAAAGATATACCTTAGAGACTTCTTTTGGAAAACTTCATAGTTAGCAAACAATTTGTGGGCAGTTAATTTGCTCCCTTGCTGGAGTTTGCATTCCCACGTGTGAAATGTTCTATTCTGATGGTAATGTCAAATTAAATGAATCTACATGTGATCATATTTATATAATATATATTGTATTTACTCAGTGGGAAGCTTGACCATAATACAAAAGACCATTAAAGAACTGTACAGAAGGTATTTGATTTTAATTTTGTTGTTCTTGAGTTCTTCCTGTCATTTGTGCTGTGGTACTAGTTGTCCTATTTTTTGCATTACTATGGGCCTTATTATTACCCCCTGGAAATGGAAAAAAAAAAGACCTTCAACCCAGTACAAATTACAGTGCCAATTCTCAGCAAGCTATGCTGAGAAAAAAAGCAGAATACATTGGTAGAACAAACAGAAGTCCTTTTATCTATGACTTTCCTTTTTTTCTTTTCTAACCAATTAAAAATAAATTACTAGAAAGTATCATCACATTTATTTAAACATTTAAAAAACACTGAGGCCCAGGTTCTGAGACACTTGTGAGTACTTGTAAAATATCTTTATACCACACCTAATCCCCGTTAAGTTCTCATGGATAAAGGCACTGACGAGACAGTGTGAGTACGGCTGTCAAAATCAGGATAATTAATATAGTGGTTTAATACATAGCATAATACCTGGCTCTCATGGGAAAAGGTTTATTAATATCAAAAGCTACTTATTACAAGCTATTAAAATTCCATAAACATTACTGTTGTGCAACAAAGCAAAAGAAGAGATGCTACTGGGCATCTATCAGCCCATTTGTTGCTTGAGTAAGCTCTGTAATGTGTTGATTTTATCGAAGCCGTAAGAAAGTGCTCTGTACTAAAGAGTGCCTCCCCACTGTTCCCCATTGAAAATGATCTTGACTGATCAGCTGACTTGCTTTCATTGGGTCTATTTAGAAAACACTGGTATTTATAGCAGTATATATTGTACAATCATTGCTGTCCACTTTTAAACTATTTTATAATTATTAATTAATCCATACAACACCCTCCAAGATACTGTAGATACCACAGGTAAGTATGACTTATCTCCTTTTTATACACTTTGAAACTGGAAGCAGCCTGTCTACATGAACAATTAGGCCATGGCAAGCTGGGATATGATATAGCCCACACTAGCCTGCTGCAGTCTAACTTTGAGTGTACACCCTACTGACACACATTAACTGTTCATTAGAGAAGTTTGATCTAGTCCTCTTTGAAAAGGGAGTCAAGTATCAGAGGGGTAGCCGTGTTAGTCTGGATCTGCATCTGACAAAGTGAGTCTTTGCCCATGAAAGCTTATGCTCCAATACATCTGTTAGTCTATAAGGTGCTACAGCACTCCTTGTTGCTTTTGAAAAGGGAATCACTCAAAGAATATTAATGAACCATTAAAACTCAGCAGCAAGGCAGTCACAGCAGCAGACTAGTACAAAGATAGACTCATATCCCAGCTTTACACAAGATCTGTTCAGGCAGACAAGGCCTAAGTCCTTGGCAAAGTCATTAAAGGGAATTTTGGGGTCACTGTTAGAATTCAGGGTACCTGATGGCTAGTGAGGTTCTAAGAACACCAGTCATGCCTTGTTTCAAAGTTTCCCAGTCTTTGGGCCTAATCCAGCAGTCACTGACTTCAGAAGCTTCAGAGGGGTAGCTGAGTTAATGTGTAACAGGAAAAATTTAAAAAACAATTAATGGACTAGTAGCACCATAAAGACTAACAAAACGTAGATGGTATCATGAGCTTTCATGGCACAGCCCACTTCGTCAGATGACAGGCACTTCAGAGTACATGACTTCAGAGTACATGAAGGACAGAGTCCTTTGTTTCCGCTGCCTTTGTTAGGCCTGGATGTATAGGTGTTAAGTGCCTAAATCTCTATTTTAGGCACCTACCTCTCAGTTTCAGGATCACTGACAAGCAAAGAACTTGTCTCCATCAGGACCAGAATTCACTTGGCACCTATGTTTTTGCATAAATAGTTCCCTAAGTGCCTGTTTTTGCCTTTGATTGGACACCAATCTGAGGCTACAGCTACGCTACATCCCAAATCAATGCCCTGAGATTGATCCACCAGAAGTCAATATAGTGGGTTTAGTGAAGACCTGCCAAATCAAACACAGATCATTCTCCCATCAGCCTTGTTACTCTACCCTGGACAAGAAGACTCAGAGAGGTAGCCATATCAGTCTGCAACTTAAATAAACTAAAAAAAAAGAGAAAAGAATAGTCCCGTAGTACCTTAGGGTATGTCTACACTATGGAATAAGGTAGAATTAAAATATGGAACTTTAGCTGTGTTAATTATGTAGCTGAAGTCAAAGTACCTTAACTTGACTTTTGGCAGTGTCGACACTACAGGAAGTAGAAGGGAAAACACTCTCCCTTTGACTTCCATTACTCCTTGTGGAGGCAGGACTATTGGCATCAACCAGAGTGTTCCTCTCAGTTCGAATTAGCTGTCTTCACTAGACCTGCTAATACAAACCCTGGCAGATCGACAGCAGCAGCTTCAATCTTTTGTGTAGTGTAGACATACCCTGAGAGACTAACAAAAAATATATATAATATAACGAGTTTTCATGAGCACAACCCACTTCTTCAGATAAGAGTAAGAGAAGTAGGTAGGAGAGTTTCTCCCATTGATTCCTGCCTCCCCCCCTTCCCCACCCCAGTGTGTAGAGACTGTGGTAATTTGACTTAAGGTCTATTGACTCTAGCTACATTATTAATGTAGCTGGAGTTGTGTAGCTTAAGTCAACTTTCTGTTGTAGTGTAGATGCAGCCTAGCCCTCAAAGTAATTCACAAACCAGAGAAAGACAGAAGTTTAGCCTCCTAACTCACATACAGGACTTGATCTGGTAGGTGTCCTTTGAGCATGCCTTCTGGATTGGTTCCCTTAAGTGAGTTCACACAAACTGCTGGAAGTGGGGAAGGAGGCATTCCCTTCACTGAGGCTAGGTCTACACTACAGAGTTTTGCACAAAAACTCTCAGAGTGTCCACACCTCAAGCATGTTTTTGCGCAAGTAAAGCAACAGAACAGAGGGGTTTTTGCAGTGTAGGTATTCCTCTTTCTACAAGGAATAACTTCTTTTTGCTCAAGAGTTCTTGCACAAAAAGGTGTGCATGGATGGGCAACAGGGGGGTTTTTTTGCGCAAAAACAAGAAAGGAAAAAGCACTGGTGCCCTGGTGACCATTCCGTGAATAGCTATTAGCGCATTCTTTTGAGAGAGTGTCCATGAAGTCTGGACACTGTCTCGCACAAAAGCACATCGCTTTTTTTATGAGCTTTTGCAGTGTAGATGCACTCTTGTGCAAGAAGTTTTTGTGGAATATCTCTTCTGCAGAAAGCTTCTTATGCAAGAAGCCTCTATTGTAGATATAGCCTAAGTGTTAGACCAGTGGTGAGGGAATTTCCTTGAAAGTAGGAATAAGAGATCCTCCGGAAAAGGCTTTATTTTCCGGAGAATCACGTCTAGACTGGCGCTTTTCTCCGGCTTATCTCCAAGCCGGAAAAAAGCGGCAACCATGTTAATGCAAATACCGTGGGGGATATTTAAATCGCCCGCGGATTTGCCTATTCCAAAGTGCTACATTAGCATCCCTTTTCCGGAAGGGATGATAGTGTAGACACAGCCCATGAGACTGGTATGTACATACTCCTGTGTCTTACAAAGGAGTATGGTAAAAAGTTTAGTCAAATGATAAAACAACAAAGAGTCCAGTGGCACTTTAAAGACTATTAGTGGATCAAATGCCTCCTCTTTGTACAAAGGACACATGAATGTAAGTGAAAACAGGCCAAAGAATTGTTTTATGAACTAAACCCTTGGGGATAGAAAAAAGAAATCCTGAACATACTTATAATACCAAAGTCTTGTGAAGAATGTAAAGTGAACAATGCATAACTTTCCTGCTTCTTTTCAACACAAGAATTGTTGTCACTTGATTTTTAAGTGACATTTGCAAACAGAATTTTTCAGCAAAAGTAATAGTTGGAAATGCCATATTTCTCAAAGCTAACCTGACCTACTCCAACATTAGAGTGAATTTACATTTACGTGACATCCTCTTTTGTTTGTTTTCAGTAGGGTTACCATCTTATAATAACAATTGAAAACAATAAAAGGATAAAGTGACGACCCTCTCTGTCAGTTTATATTCGCACTGTATATTCATAAACAGGAACAAACCAGTTAGCACAAATGTCCTTAATTGCTTTATAGTTTTATTTATTTTAACTACATTTTAAATATTCCAGTTCAGAAAGCTAAGTAATAAATCATGCAGTATACCATATTATACATTAATGGAGTTGTATACAAAAAAAATCCCCTTTACAGTTTGCTTGGCAGCAAAACAGATCATATTAAATCATCTACAGAATATTTCCCCCATAATATATATTATGAATGGGATAATATCACAAATGCATTAAAATTTTATAGTATTTTCTAAACTCGCTTGCTGGCATACGGAATATATAACAAATAATGAAGTTCAGAAAGAGGCTTGAGATCCCAGAACCTTAAATTCTTGTAGTGTTATGCAATTGAAAAGCTAAATCAAGTCATGCCGCTTTTAAGAATTAATGTGCGGCCTAAATCTTTTCATGGGCCTTCCTCACTCAGAACTTCAGAGGCTCTGGCATGGTCTTTGGGAATGGTTTCCTCTAAACTTTCAATCCACACAAGATAGCAGTGAAATGAAGGGGGAGGCAGAAAGATTGTTTTTGTTCCTGGGCAGAAAATACAGTAAGCCTCTTTCATATGGATAATATAGCTATTATCCTCTCCATGGATCAACGCCTTGTAGTGGTAGAGAGGCTAGCACATTCCAATGAACCCTGAGAGTGATGCTGCTTGAAGTCATGTACTTTCTTAGGGTCACCATAGCAGAATTCAAGGATGAGGTTTCCAGATAAAGTGCAATCCAAGAAGTCTTTAATGGCAGAGCAGATGGAGGAGAACTGCACAATGAAGGTGAGATTGTTATGTAATGTTACAAGGTCTGAGAAGGCAGATAAAGGCTGTAGCAGATAGAGGATTTCCAATCGTTGTGGTGTCCATGCCATTGGTTTCATGCCCTCTCTCTGTCAAGGACAGTGTGGTGACTGTTGTGCACCAGTCTCCCCAGTTTAAAAGAAGTCCCACACAGTCACCTTCCAGTTTTTGGGGAAAAATAACACTTGCACAAGTCAAAAGTCCAGTGGCAATCAGCGAGTAGCGACGGAAACAGGACAGTGAGATCTGGAAGTTCCTAGTCACAGTCTGACACGGATGTGGTGGGTGTGTGATTCAGTTGTCTTGCTCGAGGACTGAGGCAGGTTGAGCATCTCAACAGCTGGACCCATGACTGAGCACTCCTCTTTAGGGCCTACTCTATTCACCCCATCTGGGGAGGAGGCTAGAAAAAGTGCCCTAAAAATAGTCTTGCTTGTTTTCTTCTTGGCTGGATAGCTGCATCCAGCAGGATCACCACCCCAGTGGTCGAAAATGTAAGAAACTTTTCAACTTTGGAACCTGGAACGTACATACCATGATGGACCACTCAGACAGTGACCGACCAGAGCGATGTACAGCTATCACTGCTCGTGAATTGAATCAGTTTAATACTGATATTGCTGCCTTGTCCTAAACTAGAAGAGCTGATGATAGGAGGGAGGAGAAAGGAGGATACACCTGCTTCTGGAAGGGAAAATCTTTAGATGAACCTTGATTGTAGGTAGGCTTTGCTTTAAAGAACAAGCTCATAAGATGTCTCTCTGAGTTGCCAGTTGGCATCAATGACACTCCAAATGAGACTCACCAAAAACCAACAGGTAACTATTGTGAGCACCTATGTACCAACAACAACAAAGGAAGATTTCTACTCTCAGCTGGAAACCATGTTACCAGCTACCCCTGAAGAAGATAAGATCATTCTTCTGGGGGATTTCAATGCACGTGCTGAACGAGACTCAGACCTGTGGAAAGGAACAATCGGGAAAGAAGGAGTTGGTAAAAGCAACTCAAATGGAAACCTACTCTTGACTGAGTGTACTGAACATGAACTTATTGTCACAGACACCCTTTTTCGACAAAAGGACAAGTTCAAAATATCTTGGAGACACTCACATTCAACGAACTGGCATCTTCTCAACTATATCATTATTCATGCTCAAAATCTCAGCAATGTTCTTCCCATAAGAGCAATGACAAGTGCCAATGACTGCTTGACTGATCATTGCCTCATTCCATACACAATGAAAATTAAGCTCGTCCCCCCAAATGGAGGCTGCAAAAGAAGCAGATCAGGCGCAAGCTGAAGGTTCAAGATCTGAAGGACCCCATTAAATGTGACCACTTCCATACTGTCTTAGAAGAAAAGCTTCCATCAGAGTTTCCAGAAGAAACTGAGGAACATTGAAGCCAGCTGAAAGTAGTAATCATCAACACCTGTAAGGAGACCATAGGCTACCAAACCAGAAAGCATCAGGGCTTGTTTGATGAGGATGATGTTGAAATTGAGCAAATCATTAATAAGAAAAGAATGGAATTTCGTGGTTTGCAGAATGATATAAATTGCAATACAAAGAGAGAAGCCCATGCTAAGGCGAGGGTAGAAGTCCAATGTAAAACAAGAGAACTCAAGAATAGATGGTGGACTGAGAAAGTGCAAGAACTCCAACATTTCATGGACGCCCATAATACATATGGTTTCTTTAGTACTATTAAAGCTGATTATGGACCAGCTTGTCATGGCAAGAACCCAATTCACTCTAAGGATAGAACCACATTTTTGAAGGATAACAAAGCCATTTATTTTCACTGGAAAGAACATTTTGAATATATTCTTAATAATAACTCCATGGTTGCAGTTTAAGTTTTTGAGCAAATCTTCCAATGACTTTCTAGGGATGAGCTTGGAGACCCTCCCAATTTGCATGAGGTATACAGTGCCATCAAGCCGATGAAGAACAAGGCAGCAGGTACAGATGGGATCCCCTTTAAATCTTTAAAGATAGTGGACCACAGTTAGCCTGCTTAACCTTAAAATCTGGATAAAGGAGGGGTTACCCACTGAAATGAGGAATGCCTTGATTGTTACCCTTTAAGAAATGGGTAAAGTAGACTATGGAAACTATCGTGGTATCTCTCTCCTGGTTGTTGCAGGCAAAGTTCTGGCATGGGTCCTTGCAACCCATCTTCTGCTCCTGTCAGAAGAAATTTTACCAGAGCCACAGAGTGGCTTCCAACATATGTTGGTGAACCACGTATATGATTTTCACTGCATTGCAGTGGCAAGAAAAGTGTCAGGAGCAAAACCAACCACTGTACCTGACTTTTATTGATCTGACTAAAGCCTTTGACTCCATGAATTACCATGTCCTTTTGAAGATTGGATGTCCTAATAAATACATGGATGTCCTAAAATTGCTTCATGACAGCATGAAAGTGATTGTTCTGAGTAACACTAGGTCCCAGAGTGAACCTTTCAAAGTACAAATAGGAGTCAAACAGGGCTGTATAATTGCCCCAATCATGTTTGCAGTCTTTATTGCAGTAATTTTTTACTTAATTGCTAGGAAGATCCCAGCTCGCATTGAAATCATCTACAGAAAGGATGGAAAGCTGATTAGGCTTAGCAGCTGAAAAGTAAGAGTAAGTTTTCCAGCACCTCTTTTGTGGAACTTCAGTATACTGATGACAATACAGTGTTTGCCCATTCTGAGAAAGATCTTCAAACTATCTCGAATGGGTTTGCTGATGCTAACACATGTCTTAGTCTCACCCTCAACATCAAGAAGACCAAAGTGCTCCATCAGCCCTCTCCAAATGAAGTACCATATTCCCCATCTATTAAAAACAATGGAGAGGCACTGGAGAATGTCAATTATTTTCTCTACCTTGGAAGTTATCTTTCAGCCAAGGCAGATATTGATGTAGAAATCCAACACCACCTGAGCTGTGCCAGTGCAGCCTTTACTTGTTTATGGCACAGGGATTTTGAAGATCACAACATTCAAACAGACACTAAACTTCTTGCCTATCAAGCCATCATCCTCCCACCACTATTGTATGGGTCTGAAATCTGGACAACCTACGGACATTATTTAAAAGTCTTTGAGAGATATCACCAATGCTGCCTCCGCAAGATCTTGAAGATCAAATGGGAAAACAGGTGCACTAACATTAGTGTTCCTGAAGAGGTAAAGACCATCGTTATCAAGGCAATGATCATCCATCAGCAACACTGCTGGACTGGTCATGTTGTTCAGATGCCAGGCCATCACCTTCCAAAACAGGTCCTGTTTTCTCAGCTGAAAGAAGGATACTATAATATGGGAGGACAAAGGAAGCATTATAAGGACTTGCTAGATGAACACTTAAAGAAGTGCAACATTGTCATTGACACTTTGGAAACACTTGCCCAGGATTGCTTAACATGGAGAGAAGTCCTATGCAATGACTCTATATTTTGAATTTGCCCATTGACAAGCTGAAGAGGAGAAGAGGTGCAGGAGGAAGGGGAGACAGGCATCTAGTAATGGTCAACAGCCTCCTGCTGTACCTGGAAACATCTGTCCTCACTATAATAGGACTTGTGGTACCAAGATCAGCTTTTTCAGCCACCTGAAGAGGTGTACAGATAGTTCGGATTAGGAAGCCTAATGTAGCCGCGCGGCAAGGGTTCGCACTAGCCGGCTTTTAAAAATGGCGGCGCTGGCTTTATGCTAATGAAGCCCGGGAAATTCAAATCCCGGGCTTCATTAGCAAGTTCGGTATGCATACATTACCCCCCTAGTTTGAACTAGGGGGGTAGTGTAGACATACCCTGAGGGTTTACAGGCATGATGGAGGCCTAGAATTGAGGGGCAAAGAGCAGATGTAAGGACTATGGCTACTAACTTTAGGACATCTTGCTACCCCAAAAGGGGTGGGACTAAAATGTGACCTGGCCAGAGGGCTGAATTGCAAGATGAGGGGAACTAGACTGAAAAGTGGCAGTGGAGGTGAGCAATGAAAATGCTGCTGTCCCATGCCCAGCCATGAGGCTCATCTACAATGGGTGCACTCCTACAAATATCATGCAATTGTTCATCCAATCAGAACCTAATAACACAATTCCAATTGTGGATTCACAGAATAAAGCTGAATAGCAAATAATTCAAGGAACTCATGACCTTCTCATAGATATTCTAAGTGGAAAAGAGTCTAAATTCATTTAATAACTGTTCTAAATTATTCAGTCAGATTTATTGCACAATATAAAGAAAGCTGATTACAGCCCCTATCCTTAGGTCTCCTAATATATATATTTTTTGCCTTTTCTCTCAGAAACTGTCACACATCTATCTATTCTTTAAAGATGTACAGTTCTCCAGGCAACCCCTTCTGCATTATGGTTTAAAGATTTTACTTGACCCCATACTATTTTTATACAAGATCTCTGCCTCAGTCTGTCAACAGAATGGATACAAAAGGGAGCAGATTTAAGGTAACATGGGCAACTCTAAAACTGGCATTTCCTAACAACATGTAAATCATTAATGTAAATGATCATTAGGCTTAGCATTTCAGCAACTATATAGTTGTTTAAAGAAAAAAAAACAGGATCCTAATTCTGATCTTGCTTACAATGGGTTTCACAATAGCTAAATTGGGATTGGAACTGGAATTCTTCCTGGTTTACAGAAATGTAAGAAAGATTGGATTCAGACCCAAGCTGGACTTTTTAATCTCCCCCTTATATCTTTATACTTTTAAATATGTTTATATTGTTTTATCAGATTCCACTTGAAATTGGAGGGAATCAGAAGTTTCCAAAACATATTGTCCCCTCTGCCCCCTCCCCTCAACATATTTTGTTTCCTGCACATGAAGAATGATCTAAAAAAGAACAGGAATAGCAAACTTTTGATTTGAAAAGAATGTTTACATTGTTTGGGTGCTGCCTTCAATTTCTGTAATTAGAAATTGTGAATGGTGTTGTCCACCTCCCCATTCAACAAATGACACAACCATTTGCTTAAAATTAAAGTCAAGCACATGCTTGAGAGCTTCTTTTGAATCCATTCCTACATAAGGAGTCAGATGGGTATAAACATGCCAAGCCAGATTCTCAGTTTGTGCAGTCAATGGAGCTAAGTTGATTTAGACTGCCTGAAGATCCTGATGATCTGTGTGTAACATGTTCAACACTCTTTGATATTTAGTGTGATTTTAGAGAGCAGTCACTCCTTACCTACATACGTATCTACCAGGTTCATTTTTGGCTCTCCCACAGAATTCTGGTATGAGCTTGGGCTAACCACCAAAGGCCAAATATTCAACTGCCTAATTATGTAGATTGGCTTCTAATAGGATTTATAAAAGTACCGGAATGTATTAGGCATTGAACTTCCACTGACTGAAAATTCCAGTATCTTTAGGAGCCTAAATAATTTTGAAAACCTTAAATCTCTGTGCCTCTGTTTCCCATCCTAGAAATGATAATGATAATGGAAATTGTGAGGATAATTTTGTTGATGTTTGTGAATTTCACACATAGTATGCTCTTTGGGATCATAGGAATACCTATAAAGATGGGATTGTGGCATCGTTATCTATCAGAAAATAGTATATCATTACCTGTTATTGATACGGTCAGATGTTATTGTAACAACAGAGTATGTCATAGATAGGTGTGTGATTGCATAAGGAAGAATTATTCTGTAGTGTCAGTATATTGGGTAAAGGAGAAAGTCAACGTATGTTTCCAGTGCTATGAAATACAGTAGTAGCTCTAACTGCTGTTATGTGACCTTGTTCATTGTGTGGTTATAAAATATGATATTCGCTTGTGCCCAGGGATCTAGAGATTGTCAAATTCAAACTGTGATTTGTTCCATCTCTTTTATATTTTCATCTTTGTCTTTAGCCTCATCTCAGGTCCTCATTTATGAGCATCAGGATGCATTTTATTGCAGCTTGTTGTAATTATTTGGAATGAATTTTATTCTTTCTTAGGCAGGTGTGACCTAATAGATGGAGATTTTATGAAAAACAGTCAAGGATTTTTTTTGTGACCTTCTATGTGTGTGTGTCCATAAGTTGGAATCTGTCTAGAAGGCGTGTCTGCCAAAAGGTTAACTAGCCTACCTCCTCTATACTAAAGGCTGGATCTGTTTATATTCATTTTTGATGGTAATTACCATCAGGGTGTAGTATAAGGATGCAAATATTTCCAGGGGAATATTTTTCCTTTCTTAATTTCATCCCATTACTTCTAATTATACCTTATGCTAAATTACTCATCTCTCTCCTGGGTATTTACACTCTTCATATTTTTTTTGGACTATGACTCTCTTCCTTTCCCCTGTACTTATAATTAGCTGTAATATACATCTACACAAGTCTGGTATAACTGTACTATATAGAAAGGCTTTTAATCTTTCTTCTTGAGTCAGTCCCTCCAGTCCCCTTACTAATTTTGTTGCTCTTCCTGGCAATTCTCCAGAATGGCGTCTTTAAGTCTTAGTGACACCAGTCCCATGGCAGAGCAAGGGAGACTATTACCTCCCTTTAATGCTCAAAATTCCATTAACCATTTTTGCTCCAGTAATGCATTGTAAACTTAGATATTTTATCCATTTAACATTACTGCTCTCCATGTGTCTCCTTTACATTGATTATTGGGTCTTGGATAATCTTTTTTTTAAGATGCATTTGTTTACATTTTTCTGTGCAGAGTATCATTTTGTCATTTTCTGTCCATAAGTCTAATCACTCTAAGGGCCTGATCCAAAGACTGTTGAAGTCAATGGAAATCTTGGATCACTGCTTGGATCTTTTTGTATTCCTCTTTCACCACTGGTATTCACAACTCCACCCCATTTTGTATCCTATGGGAATTTCATTAACATACTGCTTACTTCTTCTAGATCATTAGTGAAGATGTTAATTATAACCAGACTCAATCAGATCCTCACAATAGCTCACTAGAGACCTCCCCACAACTTTGTGTTTCAGTGTTTTTGTCTTACACTTTTGTTTTCAGTCCTTCAGCCACTCTTCATTCCACAAGATACTACTCATATCCAAGCCAAATTTAATTAATTCATCATTTTCTATCAATATTTTCCATATCCTGGGCCAAATTCTTCCCTCAGTTATTCACATGCTCCATTATTGGTTTCAGTGGGATTGAACATACGCAACTAATGAGCAAATTTGGCCCTATGGTATTTTTATCATCATAGTAATCTGGAATTTAAAAACTGCCACATTTCCATTATACTCCTGGTATTGTCTGTGTCTCTAAGGCTGATTTCCAAGCAGTCCCAATAGTCTGAACAAGTGGAGTTAATATTTTCTGCATTTCTAAAGCAAGGTACTGACTTGTGACAAAAACACAATGGAAACATTGCTCATTTATAATCTTTCTTTAATGTGGATGGATCCTCTGTGCATAATCTTGACAATGTCTAGTGTAACTGAAATCTGGAGGAATCTGAATTGCTGGAATTCATAACTTTAAAAAAATTAGCTGGAACATCATTACCATTACTGCATTGATCTGACATATAGTACAAGAACATATTCAAAAAATATTTTAACTGACAAGTCTGGGAAATCCATTCACTATGAGTCAGGAATAATAAACATTACTCTGAGAACAACCAACAGAATGCCTGTGTGGTTAATATCCTATTCAAGACACTTGTATATTATGCTGAACTGCTGTAAAAGTCTGCACTCTGGGAATAGGATGGCATAGGAGATCGATGATGAGCAGAACCTAGTCACTTCCCAGTCACTGATTTTTAAATCCAGTCGAGGTGAGTAGTGACCAAAATTGCTTGCTCTTTGGTGCCCAAATCCCCAGATAGAGGCAGTGTTCCCTAAACTGTGTGCTTCTGAGGAGAAGCTGCTCAGGAGAGATTTACATGCTGCCCAGGTGATTAGCACAGAACCCACAGCTATATATTTTTTTATTTCTACTGGTGGTGCACATTCACACATGCCTCAATTCACGTAAAAATTATTCTGCACACACAGATGTGGGAAAAAATCCACACGTGGATTAAAAAGATTAGAAGGAATAGGGGAGTCAAAGCTATTGCAGGGGCTTCTGGGATTGCTAGCAGTGCTCCCAATGATGCATATGCAGATGTGCATCACCAGTAGAAACACATACTGCAGACTGTGGGCACTACGGACGCTCCGCTAATCAGCTGGGAAACGTATGAATCTTTCCTGGGTGGATGCCCGAGTGCTCATCTTACAGGGAACACTGGATAGAGGTATTGCATTGCTGTTAATGAACTGCACTCTTTGGGGAACTCTCAGCAGAGAACTGAAGGAGCAGGGTAATATCCCAACTCTGCTAAGTGGGTAATGAGGCATATAGAAAAGGAAACTTGCCCTGCTAGTGGGCCATGGTATGCCAGTTGTATTGACTAAAGGATTTCAGTATCTAATGCAGCATTAATGTGCCCCAGTTCATGAACATTTTTGTTCATTTGAACATTTGTGCCCCAGTTCATGAACATTGCTAACATTGCTTAGCCCTAGTCTACACTGGAAAGGCTTGCTGGTGTCGGTACAGAAATGTCTGCTGACAGAGGAGTTAAAGGAGCAACTTCTCAGCAATTCAAAAGAGCCCAGGGCTCCTGGTTGCTGCCACCAGCAGTGGCAGCAGCTGGAGCCCCAGGCCTGTTAAATCACCACCAGAACTCCAGGCAGTGTGCTCCAAGTGATGCTGAAAGGCTGGCAGGAGTGGACTAGTCTCCCAGCTCCACCCTTTCAACCCGTGACCCCGTCCCTTCTGGGAGCACAGACCGGACCCCACACACACCTTACTCAGAGGCCCAGCAAGTGCTTCTGATACTGATAAGGGACTGTTTTTGTTGGTATCATTTATACCAGTTCCAGAACAAAATAAGCTAACCTGTCAAAAGCTCTTTTGTGCTGATATAAGCTACATCTGCAGTATAAAAGTGTCATAAATGATCACACTCCTCACAACCATTACAAAATTTTTACATTGGGGCTTAAAAATTATCAAACAAAAAATCACTGTGTAAACATTTCAAAAGCAAGTGACTTACTTTAAGATCCTAAGAATCAATGAAAGTAAATGCATTTTCAGATTCTAAATGTCTAAGCCACTTCTGAAAACAAGTTAGGAACTTCAGAAAAAAAATTCTGAGGGCTGTACTCAGTCTCGTTTTCCTATTTCTTCTTCCCTCTAGTACAGTTATTCAGTGTTCAGGCCCACTGACAGGGGGAAGGAATGACAAAAGGGGCAGTTGCTTGAATTTCATTGATTTCTTAGCATCTTAATAACATGAGAAATACCCATGGGCTGTGTCTACATTGGCCCCTATTCTGTAATAGGGATGCAAATGTAGCACTTTGGAATAGGCAAATCCGCGGAGAATTTAAATATCCCCCGTGGCATTTGCATTAACATGGCTGCCACTTTTTTCCAGCTTGTAGATAAGCCAGAGAAAAGCACCAGTCTGGATGCAATCCTCTGGAAAATAAGCTCTTTTCCGAGGATCTCTTATTCCTACTTTTAAATCCCCCGAGGATTTCCCTATTCCTTTCAAGTAGGAATAAGAGATCCTCCAGAAAAGAGCTTATTTTCCGGAGGATCGCGTCGAGACTGGCGCTTTTCTCCGGCTTATCTACAAGCCGGAAAAAAGCGGCAGCCATGTTAATGCAAATGCCGCGGGGGATATTTAAATCCCCCGTGGATTTGCCTATTCCAAAGTGCTACATTTGCATCCCTATTACGGAATAGTGGCCAATGTAGACACAGCCACAGTGTGGGGTTGGGTAGCTTGACTGGTATTAGGATAGTCTCTTAAAGTCTGTTTGGGATTTGGTTTAAAGTGTATCTTGGTCAACATATAGTTGAGAGAACTGCTCAGCTTTGCTTCTCAATCCCTTTGGTTTACCCAAACCTCCCCAAAAATGAAACCCCACAATTTTAAGCCTCATGAGGAAAAAAAGAAAGAGAGACAGGGAGAATGAGAGAGAGAGAGACAGAGAGAGAGAAAGAAAACACAAAAAAAATCAGCCCCCAAAACAGGTATAAAAAAATATCTGAAAACTGCAGACATGAAGCAGACACTGATCAGGTATACTGCCTGCTTAATGTTCGCTTTGTACCTCTTGCCTGCACAAACAGAAATCAGTGGCTTCAGGCATAGCCTTCATATTACCTTCTCAGATATTGAACAGACCTGCCTTCATGAAGCAGACACAAAACAGTGGAAGTGCAGGTGTTGACCAGTAATAACTATATGGAGACTCTAGACCCACAATCAGTGAAGTTTGCTTTTTCACTCACCTCACATCTGGGGAAAAACAAATAACATTTCTTTCTGTTTTGGATTTTTTCCCCTTCATGTCAGACACAAGTCACTTTTCATTTTAAAAAATCCAGAAAATGATTTAGAGGACCTGCTGTCACCTTAAGAACCTTACTGGATCTCAGTGCCAAAATGCTTGTTTACTGTCTCTTAGTGAGATTGGATTGGTAGGGAAAATCCATCACTGATCTTCTGCCTGACACTGTTATTTTATCAGCATGTTACCTTTATTACTGATGGTTTCAAACAATGGTTCTAAAACTTCTGCCATTATATCAGCTAATTGTCCAACTGTGGAGAAAAGAAACTATAACTATGTATTTCAAGTAATACCCAACACATGGCAGACATCAAGTGAGGAATGCAAGGCTGCACTATTGAAGAATGCAATAAATATGGGACAGATCATAAACACTGTTATAATAAGACAATCGAGGGAGATTTGAAAGGGTAAAACTGATTCCTGCTCCTCAGCTAATGTTGCTTCACCAGCATGTAACTGAATAAATAACAAAGAAAGCCCCATTACTTCCATGCCTAGATCAACTACAGATTGAGAGTATTGATTTTGATAGTAAGAAAGAAAAATATCTCTACTGCAACAATTAATCTATGAAATGCTCTGGTCTGTGCTGTGATGTCAGTCAGTCTTAGATGATCATAGTAGTACATTTTAATTTTTAAATGAACTGTGGCTTCACATCATTGGCGCACAGAAGTCCATATTCTGCTCTTAGTTGCACTCATATGAGCCCACTGACTTGACTGATGGCATTATGCTAAATGAGATTTGGATGACAGCCATTCTGAGCTTTGTTTCAGTATGCAAGATAAGCAATTAGACAGTCAGAGCTAAGTCAAGGGAGTTCTCTCTTAGTAAATATTGTAAGTTGCCCTCAGACTGTAAGGTCTTCAGGGAAAAGACTGTATTTTATTCTGGGGTGAGTAAATTACCTTCTACATTTAGGTGCTATACTTATAGGACAAATCTAGTTCCCTCTTCTCTGGTCACAAACAGAATCACAATCCCTACTCAGAAGAGCTTACCATTTGTTGAAGACATGATGACTGAAGTGGGTAAGAGACATTAAGAGTCAAGTAGGAAAGAGGACATTAAGGGTGCATCTACACTGCAGAGTTTAACTCAAGCTATGCAAATTGTGCTACGTCAATTTCATAGCTTATTTCAAAATAGCTTAGTTTTGAAATTGGGAGCATCTATACAGCATTTATTTCAAAATAGAGCACTCTTCCTCCGACTTCCCTTACTTCTCGTATAATGAGATTTACAGGAGTCGGAGTAAGAAGTTCTCCAGCTTGACAGTATTTCAACATTATTTCGAAATAACTGCCTGCTGTGTAGACAAAGAGTAAGTTATTTTTAAAAAAAAGAAATAATGTTGCTGTGTAGATGTACTCTAAGTGACACCACATTCTAATCCTCTCTAACAGAATGTACAACTTGAAAAGTTCAAAGTCATGTTTCCTTATGTTGAAATGAGAAATAACTGTGATATCTCAGGTTCCACTGGTGACACATCAGGAGGCAAATCTTAACAAAAATGTTAAACTCTTAAATTGAGCCCATGGTATAATGTACCCTTTCTACTACAGATCTCTAGTTCATGTGGCTAGATTGAGGCACTGGAGGTCTAGGTTCCCCTCCAAACTCTGTGATTGGGGTGCAGTGTCATCTTGGATACCTTTCTGTAAATAAGGTATAACCAAATTTACCTATCACACAAGTGCATTATGATAATTAATTAATATTACTAAAATACTTAGAGATCCTTGGCAACAGAACGCTTTGTGCATTCAAAGTATTAATCCATGAATAATGCTACAATAATTAAATAAATTGACAAAATAGCTTTTTCCTTTAAAAAGCCCAAGATCATTCTATAAACCAATGCATTTTCTTAAAAAGAAAGTATACTTTTTTGACAATGCTCTTTTAAACAGTTTTGCTTAGTTGGATGTATGACAAGTCGGTATATGCATTTCCTCCAGCATAATACTTGTTTCAGTGAGTTCTTATGACAAAGCAGTGAAAGGAAAATTGATACATTGGCTTCATACTGTGAAAGTGATGAGATTGGTTACACTTCTTTCTCTTATCAAAAAGCCATCAGGTGATTCCAGTAGCTGGTTTTCCCTACCACTGGTCAGCAGGAAACCAGGAATTCTCCCTGAAGCTGCCTGGTTTTGACTTGCTTCTTCATTCTTCTTTCAAAGGGCAGAGTTCTTCAGACCCAATTTAGAGCTATTCTATAGAATAATTAACTATTGAATTGGCCTGCGCCTGGCTGGCTCTGAAAATCAGTGACTTCCTGTGAAATCAGTGGGCAAGGCTGTCATTCAGCACTCTGAGGAGCAGACCCTGTGTCTAGAGCTCAGAGGATATCTCCAGATTCATCATCTGCTTTTGCATATGAAATGTTGACTTTTCTGTTTCAAAGATGGGATTCTCAGCTCATGTAAATTGGTGTTGCTCCATTGACTTAATAAACAATAGTCAACATTTTCAAAGTTATTTAGGAGTCCAACCTGCTTTGCTCTCTTGAAAGTCACAATAAGTGTCTACCAGAGTCTTTAAGCACCCAAATCACTTGGAAAATCTGGCCTTGTATAAATTTACACCATCTGATTATCTGGTCCTTAAAATATTAATTTACTGTCAAGGGAAATGTGGGCTAGGTCTATCTAGATGCATTCTAAATGTGAACTACACATTTAGACAAAAGTAATATTCCCATAAGCCTGACACAGGAGAACATAAACATGTAATTAGGTAGCCAATCCCCTTTAATAGGTCTCATATCTGATGCCTTTGAGAATTCAGTATATTTAATCAGGTTATCAAAATAATGCCTACGAACAGGTTTGAATCTGCACCTTCATCAATATCAATGACAAAACACCTACTGACATCATTGGTGCAGGGTCAAGCTTTCTCTTATTGGTATTAGGAACAAACTCTGTGCAGTTGAGATGTTTTAATATCATAAATTGAAGTTGAGATTTGTTAAACTCAATGGCGCAGATTTGGCTACCCTTATGTTGGGTAGCATCTTCCACCAGAGGCACTGGCATTTACTTCAGTTGAACGACTTAAACCTCGCTATCAGACATGTGTAAAGATATCGGAATCTCTCTCCATTCTTTTAGAGATTTTCACCTCTCCAGCAGACAGCTAATGTGGTAGAAGGCTGCAGCTTTGGTGCAGGAGGTTTTGGGTCCTATTACTCACACTGGGGTTCAGCTGGAAATCATGGTTTCTGTGTCATGAGATCATTAGGGAATGAGCATCAGCAGCAGCTGATTTCTGTTACAGACAATGAGTATCTCGGCAAAGGAAGTTTGAGCTGAGTTGTACAAACAATAAAAAAAATGGGGATAGCCTATAAGAAAAGTAGGTTTCTAGAAAGCCATTCCAGTTGTCTTATGGCTCTGACACATGGAGAGTGGAAGTACATTTTCTGTCTCAGTGATATTAACAACTTCATTTACACATAATCAGTCCACGGTTTGGCATAAATAAAAAGTCATCCAGAGAACCATTTATACCAACTTAATTAGGAACTCCAGCATTACCTTTTATATTTAGAAAGATTCATTTATCCCTAGAAAAGTATATTTAATGTGCACTTTCTCATAATGACCAAGACCAGTCTTGAAAAATAATCTGAAAGCATTTTTGTAGGTTTATTTCAAATATTTTGTCATCTTTTGTTGGTTCCACTAGTGAATATCACACTACAGAGGAATTCAGGAGATCCAGGTTTTATTCTTGTCTCTGCCACTGGTCTTGTGAGTGACCCCAAGCAGATCACTTCACTTCTTTGTGTCACCATTTTGTAACCCATGAAATGGGGATAATGATTTTGGCCTCCCTTGTAAAACACTTTGTGATGTACTCTGAGACCATGTCTATATTACACAGAAGATCGACGCTCTCATAGTCGATCTTCCAGGGTTTGAATTAGCGGGTCTAGTGAAGACATACTAATTCAAACTGAGAGGGCACTCCTGTCAGTGCCGATAGTCCTGCTCGTATGAGGAATAAGGGATGCCAATGGGAGTATTTACTCCTGTTGACGTCCCGTTGTGTGGACGACACAAAAACAAGATTAAAGATACGTGGACTCCAGCTATGTAATTAGTGTAGCTGGAGCTGCGTATCTTTAGTCGAGTTTCCACTTTAATGTAGATCAGGCCTTAGAGTGCTAGTTATTATTTCCCCCATTCATAGATATATGTGAGCAAATGTGTGTTTATATGCCTTCTATTGAAAATTTGTCACATGTTTTCAGTCACAATTTAAATGCCTAACCCTTTTTGGACTCCTCTTGGTCTTTATTATATATCTTTTCTCTTTTACTCTTTTGTTCCTTCTGCTTCTGTACCCCTCTCAATGGTGACCAAAGTTACTCAAAATAAACCAGCACATTTGCTGCCCTTGGTGGGATCAGGAAGCGAAAGCAAAGAGATGCACAACACACAATTACAATGAGGCCAGGAAGAATACACAAACACATGCATTTATTGTGACAACGCTGCACATTGAGATGTGCAAGAAGCACCCCCCTTTCATTTGCTCTAGTTAAATGCCCTTCCCCTCTGATGCTTCCCCCATTTAATCACATCACTGAAGCTCCAGAATACATGCCAGCTCTATGATTTGAGCCATTTTTGGAGCTGCAGTGTGAACACTAGGAAGCAATACAGCAGAAAAGTCCTAAGATCCGGGGGAATTTTAAGAGAGGGTCCAGCAGGGTGGTCACTGAGCATGCTGTTATGCCATTGACTGAGGTTTGCTGGGAGTTGGATGCTGTTATAAAATATGCAAAGAGAAATCACCAGCTGAGATTCACACAGCAGCTATTGGCTTAGCCAGAGGGAAGCTGCCTTGACTCACTTTGGTAGAACTCCTGCCTTCAGACTGCAAGGGTCCTGATTCGAGTGGCAACTATAGTAACAAGCAGGGAGCACAAAAGGTATGTGTAACTGGCAATGTACTAATTAGTTATGTCTGTTCTAGTGTCTGGCTAACAGCTGACAGAGGCAACAGCTGATCTCTCTGAGCCAATCCAAATTGAAAAAATAAGGTTTGGGTTAGGTTGCTTTTGAGGTGAGCAAAGGTTGGAGCTGATCCTTATTTAGGCTGAACCAGTTCACTCTTCTCTAGTTACCCACATGTCATTTCAATATATTCACACAACATAACATGCCAGATGCCGAGCACTAGCTCTTTATTTCATACTTGTACATTTGTGTGTGATTCTAGCCAAAGAGGAAGGTAATGTGTTACTATGGTAGTACATAGTAAAATAATTATAGGGAGATTCTAATGAAGCATTTCTCCCTAACAAATAAGGCTTCAAGTACAGTAGAGAATAAGATACAAAAATATGAAAATGTGTGTATGTGCTTCACATGTGGGAAATTACTATGAAGCGTGTCCCAACCCTCCAGATCAAAACACCCTTTACATGGTGGTAGGAGATCAGATCTAGGTATGAACTTTGAAGCTCCCACCATCTCTGTAGGTTACGTCTAGACTACAGGCTTCTTTCAGAAGAAGTTTTTTTCAGAAGAGATCTTCCGAAAAATCTTCCAAAAGAGCATCCACGGTACAAAAGCGCATCAACAAAGTGATCTGCTTTTTCGAAAGAGAGCGTCCAGACTGAATGGACGCTCTCTCGCATGTAAGCTGTGACTGCAATGGACGGAATGGCCACCAGGGCACCTGTGCTTTTTCCTCTTTCCTATTCTTCCGAAAGAACTCCCTCTTCCCTGTCCACACACACCTTTTTGCGAGAGAGCTCTTTCACAAAAAGGCTTCTTCCTCGTAGAATGAGGATTACCAATGCCAGAAAAACCTCTCTGATCTTTCGGTTTTCTTGCAGAAGAATGCAATTGCAATGTGAACATTCCTCAAGTTTTATCAGAAAAATGGCCGTTTTTCCGAGAACACTCTGTAGTGTAGACATACCCGTAGAAAGCAGTGTAGTGTCAGTCCTAGAACGTTATTTAATAAATATAAAAGAGAGTCTTACTCAAGTCTGGAAGACACAGACAGAACTATGGTGCTTTCTGTATCTGCCAGCTGTCACCACGCACATTTTCCCTAAATCCTGGCCCAGACTAAAGAGACTCCAGAAATACTCTGCAGGCGGACTCAAAACACTGGATATGGAACTCCTCAAATGTGTCAGAGGGGTGGCTATGTTAGTCTGTTACTTTAAAAACAATGAGCAGTCCTGTGGCACCTCAAATGTGGAAATTCAGGCCCTTGTTCAGCAGGTAGATGAGCACTTAATGATTTTATTTATTGAAAGTTATGTAGGTAAATAATGGCTATTGCTAACATTTACATTTATATGTAAAATAAGACAATTACCCCCAAAACATTACTTCAATATTCAGTTTTCACTAATGAAAAGTGGCTGTGAAAAAATGGCACAACAGGGTTCTGTATTTATTATCTCTCAGCTATGACTTCAGATGAAATCTTTTCAGTTTATAATTCAAAGGAAGCTTTTTTTAAAGATCTAATGGTCTTTCAAACACATCCTGCAATCTGAAAGAACAATTTCATAGGCTCATGAACTATAAAGAAAGAAGAGACTATCATCTAGTCTGACCTCCTGTACAGAACCTTACCCACCCAAATTACTGCTAGCTGAAATACTGAAGTCTTCAAATTCTCTGTAACTTCAAGTTATGGAGATTCCATCATTTTCTCTAGTTTAAACCTGCAAGTGACCCATGCTGCAGTGGAAGCTGAAATCTCCCAGAGTCCCCAAACTGACTTAGGAGAAATGCCTTCCAAGCCCCAGATATTGGAATCAGTTTAACCATAAGAAAGATTCTCCAGCCAGATGCTGGCAAGATCTGTCAGTGAGATGCCTTGAAAAGAAATCATTATAGTTACTCACGGTATGTCTACACAGCAACATCTTAGTCTGCATCTACACAGCAGGCAGTTTCTTTGAAATAATGTTGAAATACTGTCAAGCTGGAGGACTGCTTACTCCGACTCCCATAACCCTCATTGTACAAGGAGAAAGGGAAGTGGGAGGAAGAGTGCTCTATGTTTTGTTTCGATTTCAAAATAAGTGCTGTGTAGATGCTCCTAATTTCGAAATAAGCTATTTTGAAATAAGCTATGCAATTGACGTAGCTCAGTTGGTGTAGCTTATTTTAAGCTAAGCCCTGCTGCATAGATACCCCTTCAGAGCCTTCCCCAACTATTACCCCATCTCTAGCCATTAGGGATAGTTTCTGCTAGTAGTCACAGATGGCCGGGCCAAATGATGTTTTAGTCAGTCTCATCATACCATTCCCTCCATAAACTTATGAAGCTCAGTCTTGAAACAAGTAAGGCATTTTCCCCCACTGTTCCCATTGAAAGCAGTTCCAGAACTTTACTTCTCTGCCGGTTAGAAAACTTTAATTTCAAGCACAAACTTGTTGATAGCCAGTTTATATCTATTTGTTCTTTTATCAGCATTGGCACTTAACTCCTCTCCTTCCCTGATTTTTGGCCGTTTGATGTATTTTTAAAGAGCAATCATATCTCCCCCTTAGACCTTTATGTGCTTTCTGACTCATGGTTACTAACAACAAACATTCTGCTATGGGCATTTAGATCCTCATCCTGGAAACACTGTGGGCTTGTAAGAAGTCCTCCCACTCAGTGAGAACTGATTTTCTCCACATATGAATTTAGCACCAGATTTTCAGAAGTCAGGACTAGATTTTCAAATGCTCAACACCCAAAAGGGGACTTGCAACTCCTTAACTTTAGATAATAATGTAAATCGGGGCCCCTTTCCATTTGGGCCGCAGTGCCTTGAGTCGCTTCACGGGCCACCTGCCTGCCTCATCGCTGGGGCTCCCGTGCCAGCACTGAGCCACGAGCTGAGACAAGCCACCTTTGCATGAACTGCTGTCTGGCAGGGGGCGAGTGGGGCAGCAAGAGGTGGTAGCAGAGCATGCCTGCCATATCTGCCACAGCAGCAGCACCTCCCCGCGAGCAGAGCCATACGGCATGGCACTGAGACATGCCGCGTTGGTATGTGTGCAGGAGCTGCTGGCCAGCGGGGGGTGGAGGGAGAGAAGGAGGCAGCAAAAGGCAGCAAAGCATGCCTTCCACGTCTGCCACAGTAGCAACACCTCCCCGAGCCAGGCCACACTGTGTGCAGGAGCTGCCGGGGGCGGCAAGAGGCAGTGGGGCAGCCGGGCAGTGAGGCACGTGGCAAGGCAGTGGCAGAGCTGGGCAGTGAAAGAGCGAAGTAGCAGCAGAGTCAGGCAGCAAGACTGGGGTGAGAAAGGTCTGAACTAGATCTTGGGTAGGGTTACCATATGTCCATTTTTTCCCGGACATGTCCTTGTTTTCACATGTTGAATCGCCGCCTGGACATGTCTGGGATTTTTTGCCCTGCAAAGGGGATTGGGGAGGCAGTGGCGGCACATGCCTTCAAAGAAATATTTGGAGCCACGTGCCCGGACCATTCATAGCCACTCTGTGCAGGGGCCCCAGTGCCTAGAGGGAAAAGCTGAGACCCAGGGCGTTACGCTCTGCCCCACTAGATTTATGTCCCTGGCTCGGAGGGAGGGAAAGGGCATTGAGTTAGATCAGGGAGGCTGGGGGGATGCCCAGCTCTGTGGGGGTAGAGAGGGGCATTGGGTTGGAGCAGGGGGCTGGGAGGTACCTGGTTCTGGTGGAGAGGAGGGCATTGGGTTGGAGTGGGAGGACTGGACGGTATCTGGTTCTGGTGGAGGGGTGGGTGCACTGGCTTAGAGCAGGGGAGCCTGAGGAGTACCTGGCTATGAGGGAGGGGAAGGGCATTGGGTTGGAGCGGAAGGGCTGGAGGGTGCCTGGTTCTGGGGGAGGGCAGGGGCACTGGGTTAGAGCAGGGAACTGGGTGTTAAAACTTCTGGCTTCTTTCCTCTCCTGTAGGTGAGCAGTGGGTCTGTTGGTTAGATTTGGGGGTTCCAGTCTCTGCTCTTTGAGGACTGTGGGAGCTGGTGCTTGGTGGGGTTGGCAGAGGAAAGGGAGGGATTCCGGGAAGCAGGATTCCTGGGTTCCTTTTCTAGCTATGCCACTTCTCCACTTGGTGCCTTTAACTTCACATTGATTGTGCTTATATGTCGGTAAATATTTTATTGGCAGTTTTTATTTGATTTGTGAAAATTTTGAAGCCAAAACAAAAAAGTAATCAATATAATGGTCTTCTGTTTATATGTGTTTTAGTAGTTAAATTGCTGAACTGTCATTGCTCATTAAAAATGCTGTCATATTAATAACGCATTTTATTAATATCACATTTTATTAATATCAGCAGAACTGACTTAAATGGGGCCTGCGTATTGTATAGTCTTGCCTTAGTCTTTGTATTCATGCCCGTCAGTGTGAAAGAAGCTATTTGCATATATTTGCATAAATATTTGTATATGTTTGCATATATATGCAACCACACTTAAGTTGCAGTCGTCAGCATGTGCTGTGGGTATCATTGTGTCCCCCAGGGCTTCCAAAGTTGAGTAGCCCTGGTGTAAGTATTCACTCCTGCGAGAATAGGAGACCTTATAAATGTATACCAAGTGATTGCAGGATCAAAGCCCTAGTTAACATATGCCTAGGGTCAAAATCGAGTACAGGTGCCTCTCCCTCTCTCAAAGCTGTATCCCTTCTGCAGTGCAGGAGGAAATGTTCTAGTCAATAGTAGATAGGACTCAAACACGTAGAAAAGAATCTAGTTTAGTTGAGGAAGAAGAAAGAAGGTTCCAATTTTTCTTTGTTTCTGGTTGTTGTTTTCTAGAACCACATTCTTGAACTCACAAATGGATAAACCATAAACAGGAATATTGTAGAGACTACACAGTGTATGACACAAGAAAAACATTCAAGAACTTTAACTACTGGTGCTTCGTGCAAAGAAACTTTCCTTCAACAGATAGCTGAATTGATAGTATTATTGATCAATCTCCCTTAACTTTTCATTCTGTCCTCTTCAATACTTTTTCAGGTTCCATGGCATAGTGCAGACTAGCCAGCTTAACTTGAAGTTAATACAGCTTTTGAATTTCTGACCTGTTCCCATTCTATAATTGATTATCAGCAGAACAATCAATAGGTCTACTTTGTGGAGTAAAGCATCACTCAGCATGAGAAAGGAGGCCAGCAGCTAGACCTTAATTATAACACCTAATCCAAGTGCAAATTCTGAGCATCCAAATTCTTCAAATGCTGTAATAGAAGTCTTCCCCGTTACATGTTGATTGCTCATTCTACAGCCATATAATCTTATTATCTCCTTGCATCTTGTGATGTATGCAACAGGGGTCACCAATCTGAATTCCCAACACGCAGAGCTGCTGGATTATCATCTGGCAAACATTAGAACTTTCCCCTTTATAATTATTATTTTCTATCTTTTATGGTTTTAGAGCACTGCACACAAGTTCCACTGATTATAAATTACAGGACGAGGAGAGATCTGATGAAAACATTCACCTTTAAGTGGCCCCGGATTTTGTGTGTGAGAAAACACATTTTTTATGTTCTAGAATCTTTTTTCATTGCTAACAGATGCAGCACAGATCAGAGCCAAACAACTTCACAAAACACACACACACAGCTCCTACGGCATTGCAACGCTCACTTAACTTACACTCTGTTGACATAAAGAATAAGTAAAAACTGTCACAAAGCAGAATACCAGCTTCTATTTTTAAACAGAAAATAAGGATTCTGGTGAGACGAACACAAACATGGTGCTCTTAATGTCTTTGACGGGAAACGATGAAGGTTGGTAAAACCTGAATTTAAAGTGAGATTTTAGTCAGCATTCTTATTTATTGTTTGGTGGTTATGCTTAGACATATAGTACAGTGACTTTCTTAACTACCTTTAAATGTCTGCACTCCTAGTAAACTCACTTCTGCATTCTAGAACTGATTCTACCATTTTAAACTGGAAAATCACCAGAGAAACTACAATGAGATATAGCTCCACTGACAGTCTCTGTTGAGGAAGGATAAAAGCTATATAAAGTGCATTAGTAGAGCTATGGTGCAAATGTGTACAGTATCTCCCTGCTATCCCTTATTTTCAGTCCATTATTATTTTAGTGTCACAACTGTGCCAGGCAATTCACAGAAAACATGTAGACATTTCATCGCTTACGCTCACACTGTAAGCAATGGCTATGGCAAATAAGTGAAGAAGAACCAGGAAATACAGTAGCTACAGAAATGTGACTACATGGTTGCTCATTTAAGGCATACATATGTCTAGATGTGTTTTGTTTAAATGATGGGTAAATGCAATCATCTACTGACACTCATTTATATGTGTACATGTCATGTGAGCTATCCAACACAGCAGGTTTTAATTTTTAAAACCTAAATCACAAGTAGCATACCTCACCTTTTCTGGATGCAGCCGGGTGTCAAAATCACAAAGTTCAGCTTGTGCCCCTTCCAAGGAAATATAATACACATGCATCTGTGAACCCTGAGGTCTGCACACAGCTGCACGACTTTTTTATGAGATGCTGCAGTGGTTTCAGCTAGACTTCCTTCTGTAAAACTCCAAACAATTTATTCCTCTTCCCCATCCTACCCACTCAAGTAAATGCCTGTGAAAAGAGATTTGTAAGTAAGCAATATTCTGTGAACACTTCTTCACTCAAGACTGGTGGTTACCTCAGTATTTACAAATAGAGATCACCATCTTAACCTTTGCTCAGAACATACATCATGTCTCTTAATAAAGTCTAAATCATTCTTAAACAATGAAAATAAAAATAAGTGCCATAAAGCAGGACAGCATGAACTGACTGTATTTAAAATCTGAACAGCACTACCAAAATCCACAGCCTGGATTTAGAAATCATTCTGTGTTAACAGAGCAAGAATGCAAACCTGAAAGTTGATATCTTTTATATTTACATAAGAGGGACTGCAACACAACACAACACAAGCAACCTAGCATTCTCCTCTTCACCTTGTAGTTCAACTGAGCTCACAACTGATTCTAACTAGTCCCCACTAAAGACAGTTTCTAAATTCACGGCTTACCTCTGAAATCAAGTACAGAAGACATTTCAAAACATATTTCCAGTCATACATTCCAGCTTAATAGCAGGAGTACACAAACAATAGTATGGAGCCATCCATTCAATATTTGTGTGAACTGGTCAGAAAAACTCAGTTGTATCCACATTGTTTATATCAGGTCAGGTTTTACAAATGCAATGGCTGTCATGGCATTTACCACAGTCCTATCTCTTGTAGCAGCCCTTTCACCATGACATTAGAATGAGGGAAGCAGGGACTTGTCTTCCTCTCCTGTGGTCCCACATTTCAAAGGTGGGACAGGACACTTTCTCAGATTTGTATAGGGCAGTGGGCCAAAGCAACATTACCTGTCCTCATAGCACTAAATCTAGCTGTAGAGTTCAGCAGGGACAGATAAGTAATGAGAGCCCAAAGTCCTTCATGTGAAGTGGGAGAGAGGTAAAAGGGAGGGGAGGAGAAGTCTTCTTGCAGGAGGGAGGCATTTTATGGGCTGGTTGTTTCTGAAGAAACTCAACAGAAAACACCATGGGTTGTTCTGGTGCCTACCCCCTGAACAGATTATTCAGGGTTTGTTAGAGTGACACATGCAAACCAAATCCTGTTGGATTTAGTATTCCCAGTGAAGATCTGCTTCCCTTCGTGCTTGTCATGAGTTCTAACTAACTGTGATTTGAGAAATTATATTTGCCCCATCTAGTCTCTTTTCCCTTATTTGTGCCACCATAGAAGTCTGTCTCAGCTCTCCCTTAATTTCATCTTCCCATTCTCATCTATGTGATTCATTCCAAATCATTTACTAGGCCTGCAACTCCCTCCCTCCTGGTAAGTATTTGTTGGGGTAGGTTCCTGGATGAGTGTATCTGAGATGTGATGTGTGGCTGCTGGTAAGTATTTACTTATATTTACTAGCAGTCACACAACAACCTCAGATACACTCACCCAGGAGCCTACCTCTGCATCAAACCCTGACGTCAACTCTCTCCACACATCTATACAAGTGACAGCATCACAGGACCTAAACACAGACTCAACATGAGGGGCACCTACAATTGCGCATTCTGTAATGTAATATATGGCATCACGTGCCAGCAGTGCCCCTCTGCCATGAATATTGGCCAAACTGAACAGTCTCTACAACAAAGGGTAAGTGAACACAAATCAGATTCCAGGAATGGTCTCACACATAAATCTGCAGGGGAACATTTTAACCTACCTAATCACTCAATAATGGATTTTAAAGTAGCCATTCTTCTGCAGAGGAATTCTACCACTCAGTTACAGAAAGAGACTGCTGAACTGGAATTCATTTACAAATGTGACACTGTCAACCTGGGCTTGACTAAAGATATTAACTGGTTGACATATTACAAAGCCAATTTCCCCTGCCTTTGACATTCACATTTTCACGTCAAAAGCTATACCTGGGGCACATCCAGCCTATTTAATTAGCTTCATTAACACCGGTCCTACAATGGACAGGTAACTGCTTTTGCTGTTATATATATCTTGGATTCTGTTATTTCTACTCCAACTCATCTTGTGACATTGTAAGTATTGTAATGGACTGGATAGTTTGTGTACAGCTGTTCTTTACTGTTATAATCAGAACTCTTCTCCTGTGCAGCATAGAACCTGCATGGCTATAAACTCATGAAGAATCTCCTTTGGCTTAGATGGTAGGTGCCTATTGTTTTGGAACAGAAGGATTCTGAGTTATATCCCGGCTGTCTATGTGAACTCTCATTTGACAATGATGTGCAGTGTTTATGGCAGTGCATTGATTTCAGCATTGTTGTCCCTGTTTTATGAGTAAAGTTACATGAGAGTGTGTCTACACAGTAAAGAGAAACCCACAGATGTCCTGGGCTTGGAGATATGGACTCATGGAGCTTGCACTGCTGGGCTGTTTCATTGCTGTGCAGACTCTGGGCTCAGATTTCAAACTTTAGAACCCTCCCAGCCCAAGGCTGAAAATGTATATGGCAATGAAATGGCCCCATAACCTGAGACCCTTGAGCCTTAGTCCGCTGGCCAGCTGTGGGTTTTTCTTTGCTGTAGAGATGTGCCCTTAGCACAGAGTTTGATAGTGATTCTCTGCACAATATTTTGATTAACAACCCAGAACGGCATCAATGTTAACATGGCACATATTAAGTGGATTAAAATGTGTCTAAATGAGCCGTCTCAAAATATAACTCTAAACAGGGAATCCTTATTGAATCTAGCCGATATCAAGACCAGGTTTAGGACTCAGGTGTAACTGACTCAATGTCCCATGCTTAGTCTAGTCCACCTAAAATACTCTTAAAGACAGATTTCTAGTAGTCTTTGCAGACAGAGTAAGCATTAGGACCCCTTAGTGCTCACTAAATCATGGCATTGTTGATATATTTTGCAGCCATTTCATCACAGAACAGAAACCAAGGATACAGCATTATCAGCAGCTATTGAGGTTCTGTGTGTCTCCTGCTTTAGAGTATATTTCCCTTTTTATCCATTTTTTTAGAATTTTTAAAGGAGCCTATGAACATTGGGTACACAATCCCCTATTAAAGTTCAATGGGATTTGAACACCTGACTCACACAGACTCCTTTCCAACCTTAACACCCACCCAGTGTGTATTTGCCCTTTTACTCAGCAGTGTATCTCAGGTAGTGCCCTTTTTGCTGGTGGCCTTTGTCTGAGAATGTCCTGTGCAAGTCATTCCCCTCAGTATAACATCACTCATCTCAGTGCTATGTAACACTTGCCACACACACAAAATCATGGTGGTGTATAGCTATATAACGGCTCTACAGCCTGGGTTGGAGGGATATATGATCACTCTTTTTGAATGTTACCCTGGAAACAATTTGTCTCTTGGCAGACATCGCATACTTAGACAGGAAACTAAATTTAAATCCTTAGGCATAACGTCTTGGTCATGCCTGCCCTTTTGTTTGAACTCCTTTAATAAAACTCTTGCCCTCACACTTGGCTGTAGTAAATCCAAGTGTGATCTTTGCTTCCTCCTCATAATTAGTTCACAGGGAACACTCCAGTAGTTGTATGTAGGGTTATCCATTACCTAAAAGGAAAATGTGCCAACTTAGGGCTCTGTTCATTGACTTACATGATGTTTACCCAAGGATTTTCAGGCAACTGGCTCATAATAGCCATGCAATTTGCCTCTTCTGGGCAGCATCACAGAACTGGCATTCATTACTGATGCAGACTTCTCACCATACAACAGGTGAGTCAGTCAATATGGGGCTGGGGAATGAACAACAGAACAAGGTGGAGCATTAAAAGAAGAAAAAGCAAGCAAAACTACTGCAATCAATCAAAAACAGTATTCCTAAATGAAAAGCTTTGAGGGGGAAAAATGAATGGAAATGTTACGTACACAAACTAGTTTTGTGAAGGGAAATGGCGCAGATGGAAACTTCATTGAGAAGTTCATTAAGAGGTGGGAGAAAGCTAAAGGCCTGCCTGCATGCTTGGCCAACACACCTTGCATTTTCCAAAAAGAGCAGATTCTCAAAGAGTTTTCAACATTTCTCCAGAAGCTACCCCAAAGAACATCACTATCAGCCTTGTCCTCAGGCTGGAAAAAATAAAGGGAATCCTGCATATATACAATGATACAGGTAGGCTTGAACTCCCACTATCTATCAGCTAACATTGCTATAACATCTAGTAGCAGCTAAGGTTTGCACACAGATAAGGCTCCCCCATATCCCTCTCCTAGGCCGTGTCCAGACTCAGGGGTTTTTTCGGGAAAAGTAGCCTTTTCCCGAAAAAACTTCCCCTGCGTCCAGACTCAAGCCGCGTTCTTTCGAAATTATTTCGAAAGAACTCGGCTTTTCTTTCGATGGCGGTAAACCTCAATTTACGAGGAAGAACGCCTTCTTTCGAAAGTTCCTCTTTCGAAAGAAGGCGTTCTTCAATGTAAAGAGGCCGTCTTCGAAAAAGAGCATCCAGACTCGCTGGGTGCTCTCTTTCGAAAAAGCGGATTTCTCTTTCGAAAGATCCGCCTGCAGTCTAGACGCGATCTTTCGAAAGAGCTTCTTTCGAAATCACACGTCTAGACTGGCATGATTTTCCGGAAATGCTTTTAATGGAAAAGTTTTCCGTTAAAAGCATTTTCGGAAAAGAGCATCTAGATTGGCACGGACGCTTTTCCGCAAAAGCACTTTTTGCGGAAAAGTGTCCGTGCCAATCTAGCTGTGCTTTTCCACAAAAAAGCCCCGATCACCATTTTCATGATCACCATTTTCTGGAAAAGCGGCTGATTTTCCGGAAAAAGTGGCCAGTCTAGACACAGCCCCAGTGTTTTTCTCCACACTAGTGTGCTCCAGGTCTCCTAGGCCTTGTGGGGTAGCTCAGACCTCCCTCATTAATAAAGATTTTCTTTCTGCTGGAACAATCCTAGAAGTCTTGGATGCAGATGGGATTGATGAAGACAGATAAAACTGCATACAGGCTGCAGAAGGATGGCCAATGGTCTTAACAATACCTCCAGACTTTGGCTTCATTGATGAGGTAGCTCCTGGATGGGGATCAAGGTTTTAGGTATATAAAGATGATTTTTCTTTTAATTGTTTTCTAACCTAGCCTACAAGGAAGACCGTTCCTGAGCCATGCGTAATGTTTTTGTTGGGAGTGAAAGGGATTTAGCAGTGGTGGGGAAAAACAAGAGGGAAGCAGTTTTCAAATCACACTTTTCACCCCTACCTAACACCTTGAAAATATTTTGACAGAAAAGTCAGGTTTTGAGCTTTTCCATAATTCTAGCAGAAATTCAATCTTTCCCTGGCTTCATGGATGGCTTGAAAGATTTTGCACTTGTCTAGTCAAAATGTTTGTGATACTGTTTGCATGAATTTTGTGTCCGTGCATGTGGATTTCGTGGCCAGTCATCTTGAAAGGTATTGGACACCAGTCACCACTTGTTAGTATCAACAGAAGCTATTCTTTATTTGTATTGCCGTAGCACCTCAATGCCCTGACTGAAATAAGGTTCCATTGTGTTCACATAATAAGAGATAGAAATGCAATCTGTTCCCATTTCACAGATAAGGAACTGAAGCATGGAGAGATGGTGACTCAGTGAAGGTCCACAGGAAATCTGTGCCAAGATCAGGAATTAGATCCAGATCTCTTAAGTCCCAGGTCAATGCTTTAACCACAGAACCTTTCTTTTCAGAAACATGTTTTGGATTCTTCTCATTTATACCAACTTTGCATCAATGTAAATCCACTAGTGTCCAAGACATTATTCCTGAGTTTCAAGGATGGAAGTGAAAGCAAAATCAGGCCTCAGAAATGTGCCTGAACCAGATTCGTTGCTATTACAGCAGCTTTACCCGATAAGGCAAAGCCTTCATAAAACCAGATAAACTATTTCCTAGTTGCTGTGTGCCAACAGTGCAGCACAAAGCAGCACAAACAAATCTGGACCACAGAGTTTGTTTTGTTCTATATTCTGACTTTCCTGACTTGCTCATTGATTAGTAACATTACCAGCTGCACTGAAAATACATTGCAAATAAGCACTCCTGCTGCCAGTATTTAAGCACTTGACGACTATAGAAAAGGTCATAACTTTAGATTCTAAAAGTTGTGTAGAAGATTCTTCCCAGCTGCTGTTTTATGGTCCCTAAAGGTAGATTCTTTTATACAAGTACCTGATAGCATTAAGCCCATTCTTCCTGAAACCATCAGTTTCATCCTCCTCCATTCTGAAAGAAAGAACTACTAGACGTAGTGGTAAAATATAAGTGGGACTGGTTATTTTACGATAGTCATATATCTAGAAAACATTATTGCTCAATAAAACCTCAGACCTATACCAATATCAATTATCAGATTATTTTTTATCATGGTATGGTGCAGTATCATTCAGTGTCATTATTTGTTTATATCAGACCTATAATACCCAATGCATTACACTAGGAAATGTATTGTGGAGAAGAGTTCCATATTGTTAGAGAGATTAACTAATTGATCTAACAGTAGAGCTGGTCAACACAATTTTTAGTTTTCTCCAAATTTCTTAAACTGGACATTTTTAACATTTTCACAGATTTGTCCCATCCCCTGTTTTTTCACCAAAGAGGTAAAATTCAAATGTAAAAATCTGAACAATTTTCCAAAAACCTATACTTGAAAGGTCTGTTCCATCCCTTAATTGAAATCTTGAATTTGTTTCAACAAGTGATTGTGATTTAAAGGACTAATCCATACGGAAAAAAGGAGGATTATTTCATGGTCAAAATTATCACCATCATGAACAATGCAAGGATAGCATCAGTTCTGGCACAGCTATAGCACTTTATGACAGCTGTTACTTCTATTTCTTTTCCATGCTTTTCAGTGGCTTCCAGTACAACTTATAGAAGTCTGAAATTAAGCCCACCAATGGGTAGGCGGGTGAAAGGGAAAACTGCCCTGAGGCCTGGTGATTCTAATGGGCCCAGGTCTCTTGGCCACCACCAAAGGGCTGCCAGGGCATCACACGATGCACTCTGGGTGGTGCTGAGGGCTGTGAGGGGGCTGGTGTGACACATTCACTGCCCCATCCCTGCTTCTTCCGCCCAAGGCCTCACCCCTTCCAGGAGCATGAAGCCCCCTTCCCCTCCACACACACACTTCGCCCACGGGCCCCTGGCTGCAATACTATAGAAGAGATGGTCACTGCTTCCCAGGTTAGAGACCCCCATCCTGTAAGTATGGCCTACATTCTTATTCCCAGATATATACTTTTATATTTAGCCATATTAAAATGCATGTTTGCTTGTACCCAGTTTACCAAGTGATCTAGATTGCTCTGAATCCGTTATTTATCTGTTCCCCAGTTTTTAAGTCACCTGCAAATTTTATCATTGATGAGTTTGTTTTCTTTCAGGTCATAGATAGAGATTTTAAATAGTATAGGTGCAGGAATCAAATCCCAATAGAAGTAGATCCTTTGCAAGATAAGATTACCCTTTTTCAGTTACACTTTGAGAGCTGTCAGCCAGTTTTTAATCCACTTAATGTGGGCCATGTTAATTTTCTTTCAGACTATTTCTTTACTCAGAATGTTATATGACACCAATTCAAATGCCTTACAGAAGCCTAAATATACTACAACAGCACTATTACCTTTATTAACCACATTTGTAATCACATCAAAAAATTCAGATCTTATAGTTCATGGGTTATCTGCAAGAGTCAACAAAACCAAGCCATGTTTAGTACCATTTCAGAAGCTATGGTTGATCTGCTCAGCGCAATTGTATTCTAGGCAAGGAGTTCAATGAATGTATATGAGGACAGAATTTGGTCTACTGTCTCTCCCACTAGGGCTATGTCTACACTACGATCTTTTTCCACTTTTTTTTCTTTGGCAGTGGCTTTTCCGACATTTGGTCCATCTGCACGGGGCCAAATGTGGTAAAAACCTCCTCTTTAGGAAGAGTCATTATTCCTCATAAAATGAGGAATGCAGGGCTTCTGAAAAAACATGCCTGCTTTTTTGGAAACTGTTCAGAAAAAGCCAACACGTTCACTGGATGCCTCTGGTATCCTGGAAAAACTCTAAAGTGTAGACATAGCCTTAGTGTCTAATGTAGTGTATCAAAGGCTGATATAGATAACATTTTGAGTTGCATGTACTGGGTGGCATGAAGCTGGATATGAACTGGCTGGAGGATAGGTGAGAACCAGAACAACTGTCAACTAACTCAGGAAAGAGAAAGAGAACTGTGGCAAATGCAGAATGCAGGCATGAGAGAGATGCAACAAAACACAGCCTGAGACCCTCTGGACATGAGAGAAGTTAAAATCCACTGTAACGACTGTCCATGGCCAACTCCTAGGAGCTTTGTTCAGGTGAACTTTCTGTTGAGACAAGTTCTCTGATGTGCAGAGAACCTGCAACTTGAGTAGGATTTTACCTCAGATTTTAGCCCATTAATTTCAATAGATAGTTTGCCAGCATAAGTGCTTCAGGATTTGGCCCAGTTTGCTGTTGTAAAACTTATCAGTTTTTAAATATATCTAACTCTGCCTGTTAGAATATGCTGTTACATTCTTACATATATATGTGTAGGTGTGTCTATCTGTGCATGCACGTGCATGCACAGACACGTATATATTCACACATTATCTGTTATTTTCATCATGGTCACAGCTAATAACGGATTACAGCTCCATATCTGAATCTAACCTGCCTGTATTTAAATTCTTTATGAGACAGAGCTCTTGCTGCACTTTAAAGCTGTGTTCTGGTTTCTCCTTCCCTAATGTGTGTGGCCATTCCATTTCCCTCATTACCCCTCAAATTCATAGTGCCAGAACCCTGTAATGCTGGCAGCAGCAGCATACGCTCTTTGATGATTTATAGTGTCAGTCTTCTCTGGGGAGGTTGCATTACACTGGCAGTAAAAGAGGGAGGTTGTGCAGGTGGAATGTTTGTTTAAACAAAACTGCATTGAAGTTGGGATATAGGGGAGGTCAGTAGCCCAGCACAAGCTCAAGGTATTTAAAAAGTTTGTGTGTTTTACACAACAGACACATGCCTAAGAACTTCATCTGAATAGTTTTCCTGGGCTGAGAAACGTGAACTAGCTACCAGGATAATCAGTACTCCTCAATCACAATCCTGCATTTTAGAGATTCTGCAGTTGAGGGGGTTGGGGATGTCGTAGGAGGGGGGAATAACTCTCACTGCCAACATAACTAGCAGAAATAAATTCATGGTGTTTTTACAGCTCTTTTAAAAAAATCAGAAACATTTGGTGTTTTACTTCTAATTTCACCAAAATGAAGCACTTTTTATCTGCAGCTACCTCCCACTCCAAACACACACACAAACCAAAAAACAATCAATCTGAATTTGGGAGCAAAATACTGGTGATAAAGGTAACATTGGTAGTGATACTGTTGAATAAGATAGAATTGTGCCTAAAAAAAAGAGAGATGAAAAGATTCCGAATTAAGGTTCTGTTCATATAAGCATCCAGGAATCGGAATGCTTATCCAAATTAGCTGAACCTCTTCTGTCTCTAGTTTGGGCTGGCCCCCTTGTGAAAACAAGTATTCCTTGTAACAGGTCTGGCATTTACCTTTCCAGTACTAGCCAGAAACATCATTTTTGTGGTGTTATTAATGGGCATTGGAAGCATAAAAGTAAGAACCATTTATCCAGACATTTCAGAACATCAGAAATGTTACGTTCTAGAAGTGGGCAAAGTTTGGGGGAGAGCTCTCTCTTTCTTTCTAATTAATATATCAGCACTGTTTTACCATCGATGAAAAGTTAATATATCAGTGAATCAGATGCTTGTTATACCCAGTTATTCTAGTAATTATTCCCTTTAATCTTTTCCATCCATGTGCATATTTTTCCATCCATGTGCGGAATAAATATTTTATGTGCACCAAGGCATGTGTGAATGCACCACCACTAGAAACAAAAAACTTAGCTATGGGCGCTCTGCTATCAGAATTTCTCCTGAGCAGCCGCACAAGCACATAGCTTACAGCGAATACTGGTTCTGGTGCCATGTCAAAATGCTGGTCCTATGAAGCCCCCAACCTCCCTACATTCTAGGCCTCCCCTTATCCTTCCTTTGTGCCAAGCTGGTGGTGGCTGTCAGGGGAGGGGGAGTTCAAGCCCTTAACTGCTGGCTCTGGAGGCAGGTACCTTATCCCTTCTCCACTGCAGGAGCCCCCCTGACAGAGGCCCCCACGATCCTCCAACCTATGAAGCAATTGGTACAGTTCCTCAGCATCAACAACTCTGTCTACTGAAAATTATTTTTTCCTAAGCCTGGTATGTAGCAGATCATGTTGTGAATACCTTCATTATCTGTTTCAGAGGCTGCAGCATTTAGATGGAAATTTGAACACCGATGTAGGAAACTTGTAGTATCTGATTTGTTGCATTTCAGCTTAAACTGACATCCTATATTTTTAGCGGGGACTTGGAATATTGCGTTGAACATTTCTGATGCATGTTCTTTATATTTAAGATTATATTTCACTTTCATGTGCTGGCCTAGCCTGCTGGACCCCATCAGGGTTTTGCCTAAGGATCACCTTTCTACAGTACCACTCTTGGTCTGTGCTGGATGATTTGGGGCCCTCTGATGGAAGGGAAGAGTAGATGTTTCATAACTCCACCATGCTGCGCTTCCCTATTGAGGATCTCTCCCATTGGGCACCTCCAGTTAATTTGGCCCTTAATGGAAATAAAATAGATTCAGTCTATAATATTGTGAAATTACCTTGATGTCTGATTACGAGTGAGTTAATGCATCCAAGCAGAATCCCTGGAATAATGATGCTGGTACAAGCTCAGTTAAAGAACAGAACCACATCTCCTGAAACAGGGCATGCCGTGAGCTCCCCTTCTGGTGCTGCTGGTACAAACAGTGTTGATGTCTTTGTCAGGCAGGAAGCAACCACCCCAACCTTGACCTTCTTCCCTATTACTTCCTGAATTAGGAGTGTTTCCACATGGGATGATCCACTTTCATTAGGTTCTGCCTATGGGTGTGCCAAAGCACAGTAACTTGGCTGCAATATTATCAAATTACAGCATTTCTGAAAATTTCCTGCCCCATTTCCTTGGTATCTTCAAGTAGATGTTCTCTCTGGGTACAAATCTGTACTGAAGCAACTCAAATGTCCATTCAGTGCATGTTTCTACTGGGCATATCACACTCCATGTCCATTCTTATTCTAAATCTGACAGGTAGAAATCAGCAGGTTTACTGCAAGGTATGTGTATTCACATTGGAAGGAATTTGCATCTGAATTTAAATGATCTTTCCTGTGAGACCCACAAGTTTCATAACAAGTTGAATTGTAGTAGGTGGAATTTTGCATCCTTCATGACTGTCTTCACTACCCGCATTATTCTTACGGGTCTGATGTTTTTAAGTGAATTCTGACACAGTGTTCTGTTCACTTTCACAGCTCAGCTGCATGCCAAGCTGATGGTTATTCTGGCTGATGAAACCAACTGCAAAACTTAAATCTTGAAATAATTATTGAAGTTTTGGGGTTATGGTGATTCCACATCAGTTAAACTAATTACTTCTAAGACATATCACCAGACTTGGCTACTACTAAGAATTCCTTAAGTAATGCATACATTTTCACATGCTTCACTGAGGAGAATTAATTATCCTTTATCTTTGATTGCAAGTTTGTTTACAAAAGCATTTTGTTTTTAGTCTAGCCATTCTTCTTGATGCCCTCCAAGCTGTCTTGCTCCCCTCTGTGTATTTCCTTCTGTGCATTGCTCCCTCAAAGTTGAGCCTTCCTCTTTAGAGCCCTGTTCAGGTGTGAGAGGAGTGGCTCCAACAGAGGATGCATGACTGTGTCAAATAGAACCTGGTGCCTAATGCCAGAGATACAAGTAGGCCATGAACAAAGTGTCCCAATTTAGCTTGAATTCTGCTTTCAGTTTAACAAAGTGCCTCCTAATGAGTAAAACTGTAAATAAGGGGATAATGTGGTCCTATTCTTTTATCATGTGTTCTGGTAGGTGTCTTCTGCTGAGCGCTCTAGTATCTAAGCCAATGAGAAAATATCTGAACTGTAATGAGATCTTTCCAGGCCGATAACAGGGTCAAACAGTCCCTCAAATGCTAAGTAATTTATCAAATCCCAAAAATATCTGGGCTTAAAGTCATAATGGACAAAGCCTTGCAGAAATTATTGAGCAGTCCCATTCAAAGACCACTCTTGGGGTTTAGAGGTTACCAGTCCACTGCTGAAGTAGACTTTGGCACAGCAGAGCAAGCCTAGGTATTGAATCTCCCTCTGTGCCACAGAGAGAGCAGTAGTCGCCACAGCTCTGTGATCACATTTACAAGAGAATTAGTTCCACAGTCATTGAAGAAAACTAGCCCACTGGACATGTCTTCTCAGGTGGCATATCCTTCAGGGCCTGTCAGGACTTTTATTTGGGAAAAATATTCTAATATTACATACCATAACAAAAAAAAATGAAACAAAATTACCCCCATAAATGCACTCTCATTGCCACTGTACAGAGCCAAAAAGATAAGGAAAATATTAATTTATTCTTGCTGAAGGAAGCAGACAAATGCTGTGATTTGTGGTCAGTTTTCATTCAGTCCTTACTCAGAGGCGCTTCTAATGAAGGTTGCCAGAGAAGGGACTGAGTAAAATGGTCAGCCCCTAAGGATTTGTACCATTGGATTATTTCTTGAGCAATAGGTGAGTATGGGAGTCAGAATTTGTTCGAAAGTTACTGAGTTCTGATGTATTGTTTTAATTTTGCACACATGTCGAATCTGGCAGGAAGCAGCAAACGTGTTTTGTTTGACATCTGTTGACCTCATTCAATAATTGTTGTTATTTTTTTCTGTTGCAATTTCATCAGAATCCTATTACATTCACAAGGCTTTATGAATGCCCTCTGGAGACTGGATTAATGCCTCAAAATTTGCTGATAGTGTCTGACCTCAGAAAATAGGTCCAAGGGTTGGGCTGAATCTTGCTTGTCTTATTCACATTAATAGATCATTTAATTTTTATCTAATGATGACAACAAAAAGAAAAAGACTACCTGGGATACAGGAGGAGGATACTGGTTCAAACTGGAAGAATGGGGTTTGGTCTTTCTATTATTTCTGAATAATTATATTGTTGTTTATTCAACTACACATTTGCTTCTTTGGACTGGAACTCAATCAGAGACTCTTGCATGATCATATGATAGCCAGTGCTAGAAGGCTTTTGTTGAGGTTGGAAATTTGCTGTGAGAACAGCCTTGTCCCATGATATTTGGTATTTCTCTCTTGTAGCCAAAACCAGGAATTACTGGGAGATGGGCAGGAGAGAGCAGGGGTTTGGAACTAAGTATTCAACAAACTTTTTCAAACCTTAAAAAAAATTGTTTGGTTTGAGATTGTGGGAAAAGTTCTCATTTTATTCAAAACCAATTTGGTTGTAATCCCAAATGCAGTTCTGCATCCATTAAAAAAATCTGTGAAGATAAGTATTTTTCTCTTAGGATGACATGATTGCACACAGACTCATCAGTCAGATATTTATATTTGCAAACAAAGTGAAAACTGTTCCAAAATACAAAACACATCCAAAAGACAAGCCACATTAGAAAACAAAGAGGTCAGGCATTTAGGAGTGTACTGCTGATCAAAAGAGCCAAGTTAAAAAAAGATCTATTCTAAGGATTTTCAAACAGCCAAGTTAAAAAAAATCTATTCTAAGCATTTTCAAACAGCCAAGTTTAAAAAGAGATATTAGCCTTAGCTCATTCCTTTTTCCTCCAGGGATCAAAACAAGTGTGGGTTTACACATCCCCTGTGGGAAGGAGCTAGATTTAGTATTTTACAGTATTTATTTGCTATTTCCATTATGAAAAGCCAGCAGAGCTATGATCCTATATGAGTTTCTTTTGCTAATGTTTTACATTTTGTAAAATGTTGTTCTGTCTTTAAAAACAAAACAAACACTGAACATTTAACCACAACTGAACAGCCAGCTCAATCTAAAGAGTAAGAATATTGGGTTAACTAGGTGACTTTATGCACATGACCAGTCCTATTTAATTCAGTGGACTTACTCATATGTGTAAAATATCTTACATGGATAAATTGTTGAGACCAAGTCTGGAGGCTAGAACTCATCATTAAATACCCTTCTACAGAAATGAATTATAAGGCTCTCTACTTCATTTGGTCCTGTCAATTCTAGGGAAAATGGAATGAGTGGACATGCTAGCAGCATCTAATCTTTTTTCTTGGTATAACTGACTGGTGAGTGTGCATTCCAAGTCCCTCTCTGTGCTCATTCCATACAAGAGTTGCGTCTGTACAACCCCATCTTTGGGAGTCTTGTCTCTTTAGCTCAAGCTATAAACAGCTCATGCTTTTTGATCTGACAGTCTTGGGGTTAGTCTGGCAGCACCTTAAAGACTAACAAAACATGTAGATGGTATCATCAGCTTTTGTGGGCACAACCCACTTCTTCAGATGACTGGAGTTAATAAAGATCTAGTTCCAAAATAAATACAGGATGGGGGGAAGAAGGAAAAAGGGGGAAAGAAATAATCAATTTAGAGTGTTCATGACACATGAAGCTGATAGAGAAGGTGCAAATTGTTCTTAAGTACGAATTGTTTGGTTTTTTAAGTCATTAGGATGTGGAAGGTAGTGTGTTGGCCAGGTAATGGCTTTGGCTACATCTATTCTACAGGGTTTTTGCACAAAAAACGGAGCGTTCACACCTCAATCACATTTTTGTGCAAGTAAATGTACAGTGAATCAACAGAACAGAGGGCTTTTTGTTGTATAAGTAGTCCTCTTTCTACTAAAGAATAACTCCTTTTTGTGCAATAGTTTTTGCACAAAAAGGTGTGTATGAACAGACAACAGGGGTTTTTTGCACAAAAACAGGAAAGAGGAAAAGGCACAGGTGGCCTGGTGGCCATTCTGTGGATAACAATCAGCGCTTTCTTTCGAGAGAGTGTCCATGCAGTCTGGAAGCTTTTTTGATGAGCTTTTGCAGTTTGGACACTCTCTTGCACAAGAAGTTTTTGCAGGAGATCTCTGCCGCAAAAAGCTTCTTGCAAAAGAAGCCTGCAGTGTAGACACAGCCTTTGTTCATATCTTTGTGACGGGTCCCAAACCTGTAACTAAAGTTAAGTTCCAGTTCAAGTACTTAAAGACTGTGATCCAGCCACCCCTTATCCTTAAACACAGGATGATGTCCCTAGCCTCTGTTTGCCAGAAGTTGGGAAGGGGTGATGGGAATGGCTCACCTGATGATTAGCAGTTCTGTTCATTCCTTCTGAGGTGCCTAGCACTTCCCACTGCCAGAAGAAACAGAATAGTGGGCTAGCTGGATCTTTGGTTGTTACGGCTCTTCTTATGTTCTTAATCTTCCGTTTGTTAAATTAAACTTAGTCTTTCACTATGAGGCATGTTTTCCAAACTTTTAATCTGCCTCACAGTTCCTCTATGGACATTATTCATCTTGAATTGTGGAACAAGAACTGGATTCAGTATTCCAGTAGCAATGTTAACTACAGTGGAACGACCTCCCCTTGCTTGATATTCCCTGTTTATACATACAAGGATCATATTAGCACTTTTAACCACAGCATCACACCAAGTGCTCATGTTCAACTGATTATCAACTTTGACCCCTGAGTTATTTATTTCAGAGTCACTGCTTCCCAGAATAGAGTCTCCTGCCCTGTTAAGTATGATCTATGCTCTTTGTTTGTATGTGTGTGACTTTACATTTGACCATATTAAAACATACTTTGGTTGCACCCAGCTCTTCAATACTAAAGATTCATTTTTGACAACAACTACAATTGCCCCATGGGGCTTCTAAAAATTGGATTTTAAAAGAACTTTCAGTGTATTTTGTAACAATCCTGTTTAAACAAATCATTTTTGTGTTTATAAGAATGTGGAAATTAAGAATAAAAAGCCTAAATTATCCCTCTTGATACCCTAGAAAAATGTCACATTTTGAGTAACACATCATCAAATTGATGGCATTAGCTGTCTCTTGAGTTTCAGAAGTTTTACAAGCCTGAGGATGTGTTATGATTCTCTGTCCAAAGAGATGGGAAAGTTAAACACAGAAATACTTTTTAGGATAATCAGAAGATCAGTATCATTAGTAGTTTTCAATGCCATGTCTCCTGTCTCACTGGAGTCCCATTTTATGGTTGAACAAAGAACTAAACTGTTTCATTTAATGTATTTAGATCAGATTTTCTTTTAGGCTTTTGCAGCCTAAGAAGAAAATGTGATTATCAGGCACACATAAAAACTTAGGGAAAAGTCACTTAATATGTTTTAAAAGGTACTTTGTTAAGATCTTCATTTCAATCAAACGTTTAAATTAGCATAAATAGTGTTGTTGGGGTCTTTTATAAAGATGAAAAAATAATACTTCGTAGACACAAGAGTTCTCGTAAGATTAACACTGGTTCTTTAAATAAAAGACAGAGTTGAAAATCTTTCCTTATCTCAAGTGTAGTTATTCTACCAGCTCTATATACTAATTATGTGCCACTTATTGCCATAGTGTCTGAAGATCTCCCCATGCTTAATCTCAGAATCACAGAAATGTAGGGCTAGGAGAGACCCTGAAAAGTCATCAAGTCTAGCCAGCTGTGCTGTTGCAGGACCAAATAAACCCTGTCCGTGTTTGTCCAACTTGTTTTTAAAAGCCTGTGATGATAGGGACTCGATGACTTCCCTTGGAAGCCTATTCTATAGTTTAACTACTTTTATAGCTAGAAAGGTTTACCCAATATCTTACCTAGTTCTCCCTTGCTACAGATTAAGCCCATTACTTCTGGTCCTACCTTCAGAAGAACAATTTATCCCTGTCTTCTTTAGAACAGACCATAACATGTTGGAAGACTGTTATCAGGTCCCCCTTTATTCTTCTTTTTCTCATGACTAAACCTGCCCATTTATTCTCAAACTTTCCTCATAGGTCAGGTTTTCTAAACCATTTATTATTTGTGTTGGTCTCCTCTGGACTCTTTCCAATTTGTGTACATCCTTCCTAAAATGTAGTGGCAAAAACAGACACAGTACTTGAGCTGGGGATTCACAAGTGCCAAGCAGAACTGGACAGTTACCTCCTGTGTCTCATGTACACCACTCCTGTTAATACATCCCAGAATCATCTTAGCCTTTTTTGCAGCTGCATCACATTGACAATTCATATTCAGTTTGTGGTCCACTAACCCACCCCACGGTTACCTAGACAGTTATTCCCCAATTTGTAGCTGTGCTGTTGATTTTCCCTTTCTTAGGGAAGTACTTTTCTCTATTGAATTTTATTTTGCTGAATTCAAATCAATGTTCCTATTTGTCAAGGTCATTTTTTGAATTTTAAATCTCCTATTCAAAGTGCTTGCAACCTCTCCCAGCTCTGCAAATTTTATCAGTATATTCTCCACTCTTTCAGCTAAGTCACTAATGAAAATATTGAATGGTACCAGATGCAGGCCTGACCCCTGTGATTTTCAAGTCACTAAAGTGTTCCTGATGGAGCCATTTTGATATCCTACTATTCTTCTTATCTGTTCTTCACATCAAAATAGTTTCTAGTTGTGCCTTTAATATTATCTACTTGGGAAGCTTTCATTAACTACTTTTTCCCTTAGATTTTCTTCTCAAGGGACCTCTCCAGTTCCTCAGTTGGTTAAATCTTCTTTTTTGAAGAGTATTATCCTTATTCTGATGCTATCTCTCACTCCTTTTCCTTAGAATCATGAAATCTATCATTTCATTATCACTGTCACCCAAATTGCCTTTTGCCTTCAAATTCACTACCAACTCCTCCCTCTACCTACTCTCAGTGCATTCTCTATTTAATAGATGTGGAACTGAAGCACAGAAATGGGAAGGGATGAATGCTCAAAAGGAATTAGGAGCATTAATAAAAGTTAGGGGCCTGACTTCCATTGATTTCAGTGGCAGTTAGGAGCCTAAAAGAAAATTAGCAGCATAATTACTTTTGAGCTGACCTTTGGTAGAGCAGAGAATTCAGTCTGGGTCTTCCAAGTCCCATGCCAGCATTCCAAAAAGCCTTCTCTTCCTATTCACCTGTTCACTAGACATGTGACCTTGAGGGAAAACGAAGGAATCAGTCAGAGACTCCAGTTTGTAGATGCACAAGGGAGTCAATGCAAGGACCTCTAGACATTCAGGGAAATATCTATGTTTTTGCTTCCTCACAGTTGTATCTCCCCAGCTTTACTCCACGTCTATCTCTCTTACACTTGTCTCTGCATTTTTCTTTCTATTTAGTTACAAACAAAACCAAAACATAAGCAAACAAAACAGTAACACTGACTGGACATTTGTTGCCATCACATTGTTCATTCTGTGTGTTTTAATCTTTCCCAAAGGTATCTATACACCGCAAATAAAGTGTAGTTGAGACACAGGTAGGTATACATGTGCTAATAAAATGTAGCATGTAGATGGTGGCATGCACTTCAGCACTGGGCCAGCAATCCCGGTATGTGTCCAGGCTACCTGGGTAGCCTTCAGTGATGCCATGATGCCTACCAGAGTGACCCAAGCTAGTCACATTAAGCTAGTTCGGGTATGCTGACACATGTGGCAATTACTTCTTAATTTAGGGCAGCCATTCTCAAACTTCAGCAATCCAAGGACCCCCATTTTTATTTAAAAAATTTTGTGGACATCCAAACTGGTTTCTAATTTTCCCCAGGGGTGCTCAAAACTCTCACTCCGCTTCAGGATCCACTCCCATCCTCCAAGGCCCTGCTTCCACCCCACATTTTCTTAACCGCCCCCCATCCATGCCCTTCCACTTCCCTTCCTCTTTCTACCTGCATGCCCCCATCTCTGCTCCTTCCTCTGTATCCCAGCGCCTCCTGCATTCCACGACATACTGGGGGCATTAGGAAGGAGGGGAAGGAGCTGATCAGTGGACCAGCAGCTCCAGACCTGACCCCTGGGCTCCCTGGAGCACCTCTGCAGACCCTGGTTTGAGAGCCCCTGATTTACAGTGTAGATATATACTTAGGCTGTAAGCTCTTTGGGGACAGGGATCATCTTATACTCTGCTTTTACATTGCTTGTCATTCTTGACTAGCTTTTATATATTACTATAAAACCATGATTAATAATATATCAGGACCATCCTTCCTACAATGCATGAGTATGTGTTCTTGCACAAACACACACACACTCATGCATGCACACATACTTTCCATTTATAGGGTCCAAATAAGTATAATTTGATAGTTTCTTCAGCCATGGTGTCCAAAATGTTCTTTCTGGATACAGTACCTACATTTCAAATACTCTGCAATATAGCATGCATACTTATTCCCCATGGTGTCTGGTGATCCATAGCACCCAAGGTTGAATTAATAAATTAAATATAGCTGATGGGCTGTCTATCTTAATGAAAGGAAACATAATATCATAACAATTATTTTATCATTTAGTTATGTAAATTTACCTTACCTTGAGTGGGGAAATAATTAGACAATTCACCCAGATTTGTATATTCCATCATTAAAGGCATTCTTGGCAGGGTTAAATATAGAGGAAATGCTCTCAGACTTGGAGGACTTATAACGATATCATCTCACTCTTACATAATTTTTTTTATCCTAAGGGTTCAAAAAAGCTTACATGGTTTATCAAACATGGCAAATGATAATGTCCTGTTTGAATTCTGTGCTCAGGCAGAACACAACTGACTTCAGTTGGGCTCTACTCTGTTGCATGGAATAACTTGCTAGATCAAGTTATGAAATGTATTAGAATCATTCCTCCCACAACCAAAATGCAGCCATGTCAAGGAAGGAACAAGACCTCCAAACAACAATACACAAGAATTTCAGGAGTGATGGTAGGGAAGACAAGCAGATCTTAAAAATTCATTAGAAATTTTCTCCTATATTTTCAAAAATTACAAAAATTCCAACCAAATCTAGACCTGCTAGAGAACCACGCAAAAACTGATACCAAAAGTCAATCACATTTCTTCCATTACATTTTTTTCAATTCCAAATGTCAAAATTTTGAAATTGAAATTTTGAAACAGTGTTGAGCCTCTGTGTATGCAGCAGTTTTGGAAATGAAGTTAAGCTGAGTAGCACACTGAACTAAATTTTTCAGCGTGAACTTAGGGTAAAAAAAGTTATAATCCAGTGGTTGCTGACCATGAGTGTGACAGTGCAAACCCACTACTTTCATTTACTTGCTGCTATGGGATTAGGCCAGGTCTACACTATACCTGGAAGGCTGGCTTAAGGTACACAACTCCAGCTACAATATAACATAACTAGAGTACAATGCAGGACTATGTAGCACTTTAAAGACTAACGAGATGGTTTATTAGATGATGAGCTTTCGTGGGCCAGACCCACTTCCTCAGATCAAATAGTGGAAGAAAATAGTCACAACCATATATACCAAAGGATACAATTTAAAAAAATGAACACATATGAAAAGGACAAATCAAATGTCCTGGGGGAGGCACACAGGGGCAGCAGGTAGGGCTGGGGAAGAGATCCAGTCCCAAACTTTGATGGAGACATGCCTCTGTGCCCTTATATTCATCAAGTATGAGCACCATGAGCCCCTTACAACTCACAACCCCTCACCACTCCTGTACCCCATATTAAGTCCAATAATTTCTGTTTAACTCTACCATTTTTCAAAAAGGCATCTAGTCTTAATTAAAGAAATCAAGAGACAGATATTCTACCACTTACCTTTGCAGTTTGTTCTAATGATTAATCACCTTGCCAGAGGAGGCTGTGAAGGCTAGGACTATAACAGAGTTTAAAGAGAAGCTAGATAATTTCATGGAGGTTAGGTCCATAAAAGGCTATTAGCCAGGGGATAAAATGGTGTCCTTGGCCTCTGTCAGAGGCTGGAGAGAGATGGAAGGAGACAAATCGCTTGATCATTGTCTTTGGTCCACCCTCTCTAGGGCACCTGGTGTTGGCCACTGTCGGCAGACAGGATACTGGGCTAGAAGGACCTTTGGTCTGACCCAGTATGGCCGTTCTTATGTTCTTACCTTCACTGTTAAAAAAAATGGGACTACTCTAGAAAGTCTATTATGTGAATATTGATGAGTATTTATGTAAGTAATCTCACTGAACTCATTCATGTGGAGAACTCTCATAAAGTACTTACACCATCTGAGAAAGATTTACAGTATTGAACTTGAAGAGCCAAATTCCGCCCTGATTTCTACTGGTCTGTCTCGGTTCTCACATTGGAATTCATCCCCATATCAATGAATAGTTGACTTCAGCATGGTTACATGGAGAATTTATGTGTTTCTCTGTTTGTAGGATCAGCACTTCCATTTGTGGCTGATATCATGATTTGTGGATGATTCAGAGGCTATTAACTAAGCCTCTGTTTCAGTTACAGGACTATAGAGAGACAAGGTGGGTGAGGTAATATCTTTTATTGGACCAACTTCTGTTGGTGAAACAGACAAGATTTTGAGTTACACAGATTCCTTCTTCAGGAACTAGATTATTCAAGGTAAAGTGGCTTGTTAACACTTCTGAAGTCATAGGACAAAAACAGGGATTAGTGAGCTACACACTGTTGTCATAACCTATAAATCCAATGTTTATATAGATGTTAATAATTTCTCATACAGGCTAATTTCATCTGCAGGTATTTAGAAGAGGAAAGCAGCAAAACTATTATCATGGTAGCTCCACAAGACAATAATGGTTTCAATGTAGATGGCTATAAAATCTGAATTTATGGCAGTTGGCAAACCTAGTGACAGAGTCAGAAATCCTTACTCACCCTGAATAGCATCTTATATCACAAGTAAGCCTGACTGACCGTAATGTGGCATAAATACTACTTAGCATAAGAAAGAGTATCATAACATATTCCATAATATTTTAGTTTCTTTGCATCCACTTTTTTATAATCTATTTATATGCTAATGACAAAGCATAAGTTTATTGATTTTTGTTGTTCTCAATGACTACCAGTTATCCTTACAGAAAGAAGTTTTTTGGGTTAAAAGTGGCAGATGGAAAGGAATGTTGCTTTCATTTACATTAAAATATAACTTTTCTATGTTCATTATGTGAATTATATTACTTGAAGTAACACACTTCAAGGATCTTCATGTAAATAAAACCAGGCACATTACAACTGCTATTGTGATATTTATCACTGATGGAGCTTGCATGATTGCAGAACTATATAAAAATCTTTAGGGGTTACCTTAGCTTAATGGTGTTCTTCCCTTTCACTCACCATCTATTTCTTATTGCTAACATCTGCTTGGAAATAAAAAGGGTTTTATATTTCCAAGGGACATATTTGGCTCTAAAGAGAACTTTGCTCATTTTATTTAACAAATATTTAAGTTTAATCAGGTTTTTAATTCCAGAAATATTACAGCCACTTATCTTAAATGACTTGCAACTCAGATCTATATATTTTAAAATGTCGCTAATGAAAAAGAATAATGTACTAGCTATTGTTGGATTACATTGCTGAAAATGAACTTCTTTGCTTTCTCTTTTGATTAGTGTTTTGGCATTTCTTCAGTTGCTTTGACCTGTTTGTTTAAACCCTGGTGCAATAATAATAACAAATGAACCCTATTACTCTTTCTGTTTACTCACTTCTGTTCTGATGCTAGGTACTCTCTTCTTAAGCTTGTAAATGTGCATTACACCAAATACAAGGAAGAAATATCGTTATGTGAATAATAGAGGACAAACCCCTTATAAACTTTACAAGAATCCTTTATTGTGAAATAAAGCTAAGGTTTCAGGGAAGGAGAAAATGATGTTTTGCTCACATTGATGAATGCAAAAATTATATACCGTATTTTACTTACTAAGGTGCACTAGTAAAATACATGGCATGCTGTTTTACAGGCAGTAAAATACTTTTTCCAGATGTGGCTTCATAATTCTCCAAAGACTATCATAGTTATCATAAGATTTATGGAGGATAATTTATTAATCACATTTTTTTTTTACTTTGGAAATCTGTTTAGTAAGATGAAAGAGAGCTTTAGAATAAGTCATTTCAACCAAATGTGGATGGCATTATGATATCAAGTTACCTCTTTTGTTCAAATTATTTTTAATGACTTTATTTGTTTTATAGCCTGCACAAGTCAGTACCAACTTGGTGGTAATGATATATCCGGCAAATCTCTAACATTTTAAATAACAGCAAAGAAACTTTTTCTCCCTATACTAATGTAACTGAACTAGGCTATAATATTGTTATCATTTATTTAGGGATATGTAGGCTACTAAAATTTATTTTTATAAGATTTGAAGGAGACAAAGCTTATAAAACTATGGCTCACTTCTGTAACCCAGCTTCTTTAATGAAAGGTTATAAGTGGATCCTGTGTGTAAAGCACTGCAAGAAATGCATTCTGATTTAAAATCTGTATTTTACAATCAGATTTGTGTACCTGAAGCTGTTTTATTAAATCTGCAATGAACATTAAAGTAATGTGATGACCAAAGGTGTGATCCCATAGGTATTTCATGCAGAGACCAGATCCAAAGCATACAGAGATAAATGAAAAACATTTCCCTGGCCTCAGTGGCCTTTGGATCAGGCTCAGAAAACTTGTTGAATTTACCAAATGTAATCTGAGTACTTCAGCCACAAATCTTCCATAGCTTGACTCATGCCAGATACTAACAGGGAATTATATGTCCACCTATCTCAAAGGGCTGGAAGGGACCTTGAGAAGTCAGCAAGTCTAGTCCCCTGCCTTCATAGCAGGACTAAGTACCATCCCTGATAGATTTGCCTAAGGTCCCTAAAGGGCCCCTTCAAAGATTGAACTCACAACCATGGGTTTCACAAGCCAACACTCACACCACTGAGCTATCCCTCCCCTATGTTCTAGTTTAGTTCCTCCATGAATGAATCTACTCCTTTCTTATTGACATTCCAAAGGGCAATGCTGTGTAATTGCTCCTATACGACAGGTTTCTGTCATGTCACCCTCCTAAAAAAAGCTATTAAGAAGTTTAGTAAGGAAACATGGGTGCTGGTGGCTTGGGCTCCTTATCTTCCTCTGTCTTATCTTACTGGTACTGTGGAATGAATGAGCCAGGCTTTGAATGAGATTGGCGTTACAAATTTGTCAAGAGACAATTGAAGTCATGCTGGTTGGTTGGAGAAGAGCTGAGCAAGATTATATCAGTGCCTGTTTGCTGGAGAGCATCCACCATTTCTTACATAGAATTTCAATTTGGCTGTCTTGGATGCTCAGGTGAAAAGTTGCTGCTCAGAATTCTATTTTTCATCTGGACATTGCTGCTGTTATCTTTGCCTTTTCACCTAGGGTATGTCTACACTACAGCATTATTTCAAAAGCTCTTATTTCGAAATAGTTAATTCAAAATAAGTTATTTTGAAATAACACATCTACACACAAAATGTTTGCTATTTCGAAATAGTGCGTTCACACTGAGTAGATGCTGAATCGCATTTAAGACTAGCTGGAACCAGGTCCGACAGGGCAACAGGTCAGGAGTTACCTTGTGTGGCTGCTGCCTGAGACTATCAGAGGCCTGCCCTTAAAGGAACCCCCCCTGGACAACCGGTTCTCAGGTTTCCCTGCTTGCTTGCCTACCTCGATGAGGGACAGCAAAGCATTTTGTCTCTGTGTGCTCTGGTTGCCCTCACTCAGGACACCACAGCACTCTGCAACATGGAGCCAGAGCTACCCCTGGGCATGCTGGTGCTTCTTGTGGATGCATTGCTGTGAGCCTGGTTGCACTTTCTGCAGGCTGCCATCCGGGAGGTCCATCCAGGAGGCTGTCAGTATCCAGGAGGGCCTCGGGAGAGCTTTCACCCTTAGGAGCAATAAGAGCCTCCCTGGTCTGCCCCACTGGGCGCTTGTGCCTCATTCCTCCCTCAAGTTCTTCCACTTACCCCTTCTTAAGCCCCCTTTTTGATGTCAAATAAAATACACTTATTTTCATGAACACAAACTCTCTTTATTTAACAAAACTGCCAGGGCTCTTTATTTAACAAAACTGGGGGCGAGGAGATGAAACACTGGTGAGACTGGGAAAAGGAGGTGGGAGAGGGGAAGAGAGAGGATGGGAGAGGGGAGGGGGAAACCTAGGAGGAGGGAGCTGGAAGGGAGAAGCAAGGGGAAGAAGCAGGAGTGGAAGCTCAAGGCTCAGGGTTGGGGGTCTCGACCGGACCAACTTGATTTTCATGCAAACCTGCTTCTGAGTTTGCATGTGGCCTTTGGTGGCCAGGCTGGCAGCTATCTTGCCATAGATGCCCGTGTTCCTCTTCCTAGTGCAGAGATCATGGATGTTGGGGGATGCCCCCCAAACCTGAATAAGATCCATAATCTCCACCCTGGACCAGGAAGGTGCCTGCCTTTTCCGGGCTCTGGCAGGCTCCTGGGAGCTGGCAGACTGCTCCTGGGGAGCAGTGGAGAGCTGGCTGCCAGTGGCTTGCTGGCTCATGTTTTGGGGCCACAGGGTCAGGGGCCCCAGTGGCCACTGCTGCCTCTGGGCTGGCAAGCTTGGAGCTGGCACAAGCACTGTGGCCAGAGTCAATCCCTTTAAGGGCTCTGGGTGGGGGAGGGAGAGGAGTGTTCTTGGTTGAGGCTGGAGTGGCCACCGGGGCACCCTGGGAAGGCTGGAGGCCCCCTATTTTGATACAAGTGTCTACACAGCACTTATTTCAAAATAGCTATTTCTTATTTGGCGTTATTCCTTGTTGAATGAGGTTTACCAAATTTGAAATAAATGCTCTGCTATTTCAAATTAATTTCAAAATAGTGGTTTGGCTATGTAGACGCTATTAAATTATTTCAAAATAACTTTGCTGTGTAGACATACCCTTCGTGATTAGATTAATGCCTTCCATGCTACATCAAACGAAACCTTGTGACTATTTGGGAACCAAGTGGTTGCCTGAATATTCATGCACACAGGGTTCCAAAGCCTGCACCAGTTTTCAGAGGATCTTAAACTGTTGATTTTAGCCTATTGATACCTGGCTGCCTAGGAAACTACCATACTTCCCACATGATCAGTGGATTAACTTCAATTATCAACCCCAGAGTTTAAACAGAAGGACCTGATAGGAAACTGTTATCCACTACAGGATCTTCATCCCTGCAACTCACTCACCTCTTGGTCCAGATTTGCTAATTTTCTGGCCATATTGCAAGTATTTTTCTTTGTAGCAAGCAGATGAGTGGTTGTTGTAGTTAGTAGTGGAAGATGGGATTACAAAGGAATTGAAGGGAGTTAGGCTCCCAAATCCCACTGAAATTCCTTGCTTCATTCTCTAATGATCTTTTGAAAAGTCCATGCTGGGCTATTTGGCTATTATTTTATGTATGTATTAATTCAACATTGTACGGGTTGCTCATATGAATGTTAAGGATTTTATTTTTAATGTTGTGGAATGTTGAAATCTAGGACTACCTAATTTTAAAGGTCAACATAACTCCATACATCTCTCATATTCAAACAGAAAGGTAATTGGGTTGACTGTGAAAGAGCTTCTCTAGCAGAGTTCATAACTCCCTTGAACAGTCTATATGCATGTCCATGCACAGCATTCATCTTTGAAAGCACCACATTAACCAAATTTTCTATTGTTTGCACTTCTCGCATATTCATAACTGTACTTTAACGTTCTTATCCAGACTTGGTGAGGCAAATCTCCCCCACTTAAATTATTTACATGTCCAGTAAGAATTATCTAAATGCGGTTATGTTTTAGTAACTCTTCATCCTTCAGAGTTCCTTTTCTCAATACAAGGAATCACACATTTTACAGCAGGATTTTTTTTCATTGTATTGTGTTGTTGTTGTTTTCTTTTTACCTTATCCTGGCCTCATAGTTTTTGTTAGAATTTGCCTGAGTTATTCCTCTTAACACAGTGACTAGGCATGGACAAATTCTGCCAAAAAAGTGAATTCTTGAGGAGGGGGTGGGAGTAGTTGGGATAGCTTTTCTAACATGACCAGAGAGGAAACTACCAGACTGACTGGCAGAACAATATAACTGCTCTATTAGCTTTTTTAAAAAAATCCACTGTTTGTTTTACCATTATATATCTGTTTTCTATATTTTTCTAACCAATAGTGATGAAGTTGGAAACCACTTTACAGTCTCTGACGGTAGGTTTCCATAAATCCTTGTGTCCGATATAATTTCCTCCTTCCTGTTGGTAAGAAGTAGATCTAAGAAGACTTCTCCTCTGATTAGATTATCTCTTTGCTGATTTATGAATGTTTCTTCTAAATAAATTAGGAAACTTTTTGATGTTGAGCAACATTTGTCCCCCACCAAATAGCTTGGTAATTAAAGTTCAGTAGAGATGATAGAACTGTTGTAAAAATAAATATTAATCCTTGAAGTTGGTATGTTACTTAAATGTTGTAGGACCAGCCCATAATATTCCACTCTTGCTCTGATATAGATTTATACAATTGTTGCCTTGCAAGCTTGGACATCAGTATCCCCCATCTCTAAGTATTCAAATAACATCAGTTAGGCCATGCAAAATTGGCTTACAAATCATGAAATTCTTTACAATAACTTTTTTTTTAATTCTTTCTGGTTTTTGAGCCACTTGAGGTAATATTTTCCAGCATTTTTCTGCTACCATAAGGACTATAAAGCTACTTTTAAAAAGATATCTGAGAATTGCAAGTGTCATGGCATATATGAGATTCACAGTAAAAAACCCAGGACGTGGTACCTCTCAGTCTTTTTTTTTTTTTTTTCAGATAATTAAACAAGATTATCACTCTGATCACTCAGTAAGTAGAGGTGCTAAATAAATTCTTGAGTCTATGGGTAGATTTACACATGGATCCAACCTGCCAACATGGCCCCATTGATGCCATCTGTAACTAGTTGAAGAATCAGCACCTAAATCTGTACCTTTAGCATCAGAAGCAACTGTACAGGTAACTGACCCTAAAGACAATATATACCTAGGCACTGATTAAATGGGTAAAACCTAAATTCTCTGTATTCACCAATGCTGATTACAAAGATAATGAGAGAAAAAAATGAACTAATTTGAAGTATTCCACATAGTCCCACAATAGGTTACAGCTGAACCAGAAAGATTAACAATGTTAAACATTGGCCAAAGGTCTGAAAAGGTCTTGATCTTGCAAGCTGCTAAGCATGCTGGCCTTGATCCTCCAAAGGATTAAAATATATGAGTTATCTAATGGATTTCTATTAATCTATTCTAGCACTTAAATGTAACTAGATGCTTACATGCTTTGCAGGATTGGTTTCAGAGTATGCAGTGTCTTGCATGATGGAGCTCATGAAAGAAAATTCACTTTACAGGCAACTATGAGGACACTGTAAATCTTTCGTAATGCCTTTTTCTGTATTGTGATGTATAGAAAATCTGGATTGAACTTTAAACAGCTTTTTCCTCAGCTAAAATGTGTAAATTATGAACTGGATGGTTATTAGACAAATCATCTGCAGACAAAGGGATTTTTTTAATAAAAGAATTATTATAGCCTGGTTCAAATTATTTTGGAATCGTCCCAGATCCAAGAGAGCAATTCACAATTCTCAGGATAGCATGACCGAGAAAAGGCAGGCATTCTTTTAACAACCATGTTGGAACTGGATCAAGTAAACATGTAGTTGGCTTTAAACTCTGCACTATCTCAAAAATGTCAGACAAGGATACCTGATAAAATGTTTCTAAAGTATCCAGTTAAAAAAAAAAACATTAAAGATCCTTTGCCTTCACTGATAAACAGTTGTATTTTAACATTGCGACCACATCCAAAAAGCTACACAAATTATTATAACCTGTCTTCAGTGAAATAAAAATGTCCTTGAAAAGTCTCTTGTTTATGCAGCATCTCTGTGGTACAGAAAAACACATTGAGATGATCCTGTACCACATGTCTCTTCTTTTGCTATGTCCAAGGTCTTAAAATATTCCAACATTCCTGATTTCCTTGCTTCAGCAAAAGTTTGTAGGCTTGTTGGTCTCCTTAAATTGAAGGTTGTAATGTTTTTCTTTAAAAACGCTCTTGAAGGATATTCAGAGAAGAATACTGACGGACATGCAACCTGACATGAGTATCTAGGGACCATCGAGTCCAATCTATCATTTTCAGATATATGAAAAGTATGAACACCAAAAAGTGGGGGCTAGCGGGAGGGTACATATTAACACCATTCCATTCTGAAATAACCATCTATCTGCATCAGAGTTCTATACAGTAGCTTTCATGCAAAATCAATAGCAAAAATTAATGTTCCTATCCCTAGTGTGAGCTGAATACTACATGTTTTATATTGCAAATCAAAACCATTAGTGGTCCACTAACACCATTGGTCCAGTTTCAAAGCCCTTTGAGGTTTAAAGAAAAACTCTTATTCATTTCTGTGGGTTTTGGGAGTGAGCCCATATCTGAACGGTTTTTGAATAACTCAACTAATGAGGCCAGTTTGGAAAAGCAAAGGAAATTATTTGAGAGTACAGTACTAAAGAGAACACATCATGGTTTGTCTCCTGTAGTAAAAGATGAGAGATGACAGAGTCTTCTAAGTGTATAGTCCTTAGTTCATCATCATATCATGTAATTTGGCTCTTGCTTGTGAGCGGAGCACAGCTGTCAGACATTTATTCTTTACTTTGATATGAAACAAACAAGAACTCTTGCCGTGGGGAGAGAATGTGATAGAGGAATCAATCTTCTTCACTAATGGGTAGGGAAATTTTTAAAAAGTGGGCAAAACCAAGCAAAACTAACTACTTTGAAAATTGCAAAATAAACACAAGATTGGAAAGCAAAAACGATTAAATGGTTAAACAAAAATTCTGTGAATATTAGATTGAATATTTACATAAATTCCCTGTGACTTTTTTAGCAATAGATTTGTGTTTCCTGTCCACAAATCTTTATTGTGCAAGGTGTTTGGCAAAAGAAAGTGAATTAAAAAGTCACATTTAAACCCTAAATTCTGGGTCATACCTGGTTTTTCTTTTAATTAAATTTTATTTTATTTACTCCATATTGTGAATATTCAGACTGTACTGGGTTACTCAGTTGACATTGGGCAAGTAAATCATAAGGCATCATCTAGATCAGGAGTCAGCAACCTATGTCCCATTATGGTTGAGTATGGAACCAAATATGGCTCTTTTGTCATTCCTAAAACACAGACATCTTTTTAAATTAAAATAAAATATTAAAAATTTTAAAAAAGCATAATTACTCCTGTAGCTTGAATGCATGCATGAATCTAAATTTGACCAGAAATGTGTGAAAAGATATAATAAAAGTCTCAATAAAAAAGTCTGGGTACGTCTACACTACAGCACTAGTTCGAACTAAGCTAGTTCGAACTAACGCATCTAGAACTAAAAACTAGTTCGAACTAGCGTTTTGCTAGTTCGAACTAGTAAGTCCACATTGAGTGGACTCTGAACAGGGCTTAATGATGGCCGGAAGCAGTGCCGGCAGGGCATAAAAGGAGGACTTAGAGCATGGAGATACTGTCTCAGGCTAGCCGAGGGCTGCGCTTAAAGGGTCCCGACCCCCACCCCGGACACACAGTTCTAAGGGGTGCCCCGCTTGCAAAGAAGTTCTGGCTTGGAGTGCCCTGAGTGCCCACACTGGGCACATCACACCACTCGGCCATCAGCCCGGCTGCACTTGCCGCAGGCTGCCATCTGGGGAGAGGGAGTAATTGGGGGGCTGCAGGAGAGCTTCCACCCCCAGAAGCCCGCAGAGCCAGCCCAGTCCTCCCCATCGGGGGCTCGTACCCCATTCCTCCCTCACCTCCTTCCACTTGCCCTTCCCTAGCCCCCCTTCTTATTGATGTACAAAATAAAGATAACGTTTCTTCCAACATTGACTCTGTCTTTATTGAAAAAAACTGGGGGAGACTGGGAAAAGGAGGTGGGAGAGGGGAAGAGAAAGGCTGGGAGAGGGGAGGGCAACTAACATGATCAGGGGTTGGGAACAGGTCCCAGATGAAGAGAGGCTACAGAGACTGGGACTGTTCAGCTTAGAAAAGAGGAGCCGGAGGGGGGACAGGATAGAGGTCTCTAAAAGCAGGGGTTGGGTGGAGAGGGTGCATTCAGAAAAGTTCTTCATGAGTTCCCATAAAGAAGGACTAGAGGACACCAAAGGAAAGGACTGGGTAGCAGGCTTGAAACTAGTAAGAGAAAGTTGTTGTTCTTGACAAAGCAAATAGTTAACCTGTGGAACTCCTTGCTGCAGGAGGCTGTGAAGGCTACAACTAGAACAGAGTTGAAAGGGAAGTGAGATCAAGTCATGGAGGTTGGGTCCATGGAGTCCTATTAGCCAGAGGGTAGGAGTGGTGTCCCTGCCCAAAGTTTGTGGAAGGCTGGAGAGGGATGGCACGAGACAAATGGCTTGGTCATTGTCTTCGGTCCATCCCCTCCAGGGTCCCTAGGGTTGGCCGCTGTTGGCAGACAGGCTACTGGGCTAGATGGACCTTTGGTCTGACCCAGGACGGCCATTGTAAGCTCAGGGCTCAGTGTCGGGGGTCTCAGTGGACCCCCTTGATTTTCATGCACACCTGGTCCTGGGTGGCCAGGCTGGCAGCTCTCCTGCCCTAGCCGGCCACTTTCCTGTGCCTAGTGCGGAGATCGTGGACGAGGTCCACGATGTCCGCACTAGCCCAGGAAGGTGCCCGCCTCTTGCGGTCCAGGGCAAGCTCCCGGGAGCCGCCAGCCTGGTCCCGGCAAGAGGGGGTGGGCTGGGGGGCATCGGGTGGGTGGCTCTGTGCCATGCCAGGTGCAGGGTCTGCTAGCTGGGTGCTGGCAGGCTTGCACCTGGCACGGGCACCGTAGCCAGCCCGTGCCCCTTTAAGGGGTCCGGGGCCGGGAGGGGGGCATAGAGTTTCCCTGGTGTTGGCCAGAGTGGCCACCAGGGAAACCTGGGGAGGGCTAGCCTCCCACTAGTTCGAACTAAAGGGCTACACAGCCCTTAGTTCGAACTAGCTAGTTCGAACTAGGCGTTAGTCCTCGTAAAATGAGGTTTACCTAGTTCGAACTAAGCGCTCCGCTAGTTCGATTCAAATTCGAACTAGCGAAGCGCTAGTGTAGCGCATAGGAAAGTTAGTTCGAACTAACGTCCGTTAGTTCGAACTAACTTTCTAGTGTAGACATACCCTCTGATATTACAATGTTTCATTTATGCTATTATTAATCAGCATGTAAATTATCAATAATATTAAGTTGTATATTTTCAGTCATGCAAATGGGCATTCTTATACAGATCTTTGTTGACCACTTGTTCTGAATTTTGATGTGGTTTGGCTCTTTGGTTTGAAAAGGTTAACAACCCCTGATCTAGAGCATCCCTGATAGATGCCTATCTAACCTGCTCTTAAATATCTCCACTGATAGAGATTCCACAACCTCCTGATGCTATTTATTCCAGTGTTTAACCATTCTCATAGTTGGGAAGTTTTTCCTAATGTCCAACCTAAACCTCCCGTGTTGTAATTTAAGCCCATTGCTTCTTGTCCTAAGCTACCTAAGCCAAGCTATGTACTGAGAGAAAAATATGTTTACAGTCTGAAAACATGGTTAGATACACAGAATGACTCCCATGGGAATTCTAAGGATTACTCACCGCTTTATATGATCTGATTTCTTGAAAATGACAGCTGAATAGAAACAATGTTGTACTCAGCACTGAGCACATATGATTTTACAGCTTGCAAGCTGCTATGAAAGAATCAACAGTAGGAGAGGTCCATCTTTACTTAATTTATACATTTTATTCAACCAAAGGGAACTGTTTTTTTTTCTTTTCTGGGAGTAGAATGCAGTGACTATTCTTCAATAACTTTGCACACATGCTCCTCTAGATACATGATGGCGGAAGGTTTCTCATCTTTGTGCCATCTTTTAATCATAAATTTTCTATGAATCATGGAATGTTTGAATGTAAAGACTCACAGAATCAACATCTGCTGTGTAAAATGATACAGCTGAAGAAAACCTAATGCAGACAGCTTAATTGTACCAAGAGAGTAAAGAGCACATAGAAAATCTATATATACTATGCTAAGCCATGTATATATCTTCCTCATGAGCAAGGCTCCCTACTCCATTCCTTCCCGTTTGCATTTCCTGTATACCCCTGAATAAAATTTTACCTTATACATTCTTCAAATTGTGAACACCAAGGAAACAATAACACGTGACAAATTATACAACTGCCTGTTGGGGTAAATGTATTGTTAATATTTGTATAGCACATGGGCACTCCCACATGCTAATGTTATATTCCAGTCGTATTTGGAGCTCCCCCACCCCAATGAAATCTTGACCCTACTGAACTAGGATCCTACCCCAGTGAAATTAATTAAAGTTAGGAGCCTAACCACTTTTGAGGACCCTATGGTGCATCTACACAGCACCTTTACCTCAAAATAAGCTACTCAATTTGCACTATGAGGTACTTTACAAGGTAATTTTGAAATAAAGCACTCTTCTGATAAGGCCCTTAACCCTTATGGAATGAGGATTACAGGGAATAGCGCGCCTGTTATTTCAAAATACATTTCAAAGTAACAGGTGCATTTAAAGACATGGAATTGTTATTACAGGATATTTTCAGTATCCTGAAATAGCTATGCTGTCTAGATGTATCTTAAGTGACTTTCCAAAATTACACAGAGAACCCAGAGCAGTACCAGGAACCGAATGCATATTTCCAGATACCCATTCTACTGCCTTAGCAACAAATTCATCATTCTTCTTCTGAACCAGCCATAGAACCTTCATCAAACTTCAGCTAACCTAATTTTCAGGCACACTAAGTCATATTTTGGCCATTCACATGCCTGAGTTACAGCAGATATCCAGATTCTAATTTAAACTCTGTATGTCAACTTTTTCACACAAGAAGCCTTTCATCACTGCAGAAACCACAGAGAGACAACTTTCCAAGCATGGTTTCCAATTTTCTGCACACCATTTTTTGCACTATCATTTCTAAATCTGATACAGGCAGTCCCCGGGTTACGTACAAGATAGGGACTGTAGGTTTGTTCTTAAGTTGAATCTGTATGTAAGTCGGAACTGGCGTCCAGATTCAGCCGCTGCTGAAACTGATCAGTTTCAACAGCGGCTGAATCTGGACGCCAGTTCTGACTTACATACAGATTCAACTTAAGAACCCCAGGCATCCCCAAGTCAGCTGCTGCTGAAACTGATCAGCGGCTGATTCCAGAAAGCCCGGGGCAGGGGCTTCCTGTAGTCAGCCACTGGTCAGTTTCAGCAGCGGCTGACTTGGGGACGCCTGGGGCAGAGCAGCTGGGGTGCTGCTGGGTTGGTCCAGTAGCGCCGCCGCTCCTCGGCGCTACTGGACCAACCCAGCAGCACCCAAGCTGCTCTGCCCCAGGCGTCCTGATTCAGCCGCTGCTGAATCTGACCAGCAGTGGCTGAATCAGGACACCTGGGGCAGAACAGCTGGGGTGCTGCCCGGTTGGTCCAGTAGCGCCCAGAGTGGCGCTACGGGACCAACTGGCAGCACCCCAGCTGCTGTACCACAGGTGTCCGGAGCAAAGCCACGGAGCACGGGGGCAGCGGGACAGCCCTGACGCGCCGTGGCTGTCCTGCTGCCCTCGGGCTCCGTGGCTTTGCTCTGCTTTGCTCCCCATCCCCCTGGTCTGCAGACCAGGGGGACGGGGAGCAAAGCGGCGGAACACGTGGGCAGCGGACAGCCCAGACGTGTCTGGGCTGTCCGCTGCCCGCGTGCTCCGCGGCTTGGCTCTGCTTTGCCCCCCCCCCCCGTCCCCCTGGTCTGCAGACCAGGGGAAAGGGGGGGGGCAAAGCAGAGCCAAACAGAGCCAAGCCGCGGAGCGCGCGATCAGCTGACAGCCCAGACGCGTCTGGACTGTCAGCTGGCCGGGCGCTCCGCGGCTTGGCTCTGCTTTGCCCCCCCCCCGTCCCCCTGGTCTGCAGACCAGGGGGAGGGGGGGCAAAGCAGAGCCAAGCCTCGGAGCGCATGGGCAGCGGACAGCCCTGTCCGCTGCCCACGTGTTCCACCGCTTTGCTTCCTCTCCCTGGTCTGCTGGAGACCAGGGAGAGGAATGGCCCCATTCGTAACTGCGGATCCGACATAAGTCGGATCCGCATAACTCGGGGACTGCCTGTATAAGAATTTGCACCCACAAATGTCACTTATTCATGAAGATAATTTAGACAAGTTTGGAATGTCCGTATCCTATTCTTTGTGTATCTAGACTTAGAGGATGAGATAAATGTTTGGCTCCGAGTTATAAGAATTCATGTTTATAAATTCACAGATATGCTGTATAAATGCCTTCTAGATTAGGGCTACTCAACTTTGAAAGCTCTGGGGGCCACAATGATATTCACAGCACATGCCGAGGGCCACAATTTAAGTGTGGTTGCATATACGTGCAAATATATATGCAAATATATGCAAATAGAGTCTTTCACAATGACAGGTATGAATACAAAGATTAAGGCAGGACTACACAACATGCTGGCCCCATGTAAGTCAGTTCTGCTGATATTAATAAAATGCAAATTTACCTGGTTTCCACCCATATGATTGCATTTTTAATGAGCAACTTAACTACTAAAACACATATCAACAGAAGACCATTATATTGCCTCCTTTTTTGCTTTGGATCCCATTCGTGGGCCGCATGTTGAGCCCTGTGTAAATCCAAACTGCACCGCAGGCTGCAAACAAACAGGCTGTGGGTTGCATGTGGCCCACAGGCCACATGTTGAGTATCCTTGTTCTAGATGATATATATCAAAGTTTCCAAACTGCTATATTCATACCACAGATGTATAGATATGCATTATGGTCAGGGATGCTGACAAGTGAGCAAAAGAGTCAACTGTCCTGTATCCTGAATCATCTGGTGAGTAATTCAAAAGGGCCTGGGCCTCTTGGTTGCCACCACCACTTCTGTGATAGTGGCAGCAGCTGGAGCCTCAGGCACTTTGAATAGCCTCTGGAGTCCCAGGTGATGCGCTTTGTGTGGTGCTGAAGGGTTGGTGGGGGAGGTTGTTCCTTCTGCCCATGGCCCCACCCCTTCTGGGAGCATGGAGTCAGACCCCCCACTCCCACACTGCCCAGGGCCCCAGCAATTCTGTTGCCTTCTGCCCCCTGACTAATGACTATTTATTATGGGACAGTATTATCCATAGCCCACTGAAGTCAGTGGCAAGAGCTAAGTACTATGATCAAGCTGCAGATTCCTATGGATGTGGGGGGAGTAATGTGGAAGGATAAAAGGTCACTAGAGACAAAAAGAAAGGAAAACCCCAAGTCCTTTGAGAAACTAGACTTGGAAGCTGCTGTAGAAAGTTTGTGACGACCTCAGGAATTAGAACTATGTTGTGGTTGAGCTGGCTTCCGTTGACTGTTAATCTTTAGCAAAACCTGCGGAGAGTAGAAGGCACATAAAATCCTATATAACTGGCACTACTGGGGCAGAAGGAGAAGTAGTGTTAGAGAAAGGTGTGTTGATGAAGGCATTCTAGGAAAAGAGAGTTTCAGGTAGAAGAGAACTGATAGAGTGAGGAGAAGCAACGTCTTGAGAAGGAAGTACTTAATTCAGGTCATTAAGCATGCAGGATGGGTTCTGTTTCCTTACAGAGATGTTAGACTTACAGACAAGGAAAGATTCTGATCAGCTACTATGGATAACTGATGGGGAAATGGGACTGAAAGCAACTGGATGTGAATTCAGGTGAAATAAAGATCTGCTACATCTGTCTTCCTTTTCACTGTCATTTTCTTGGTGGTCAGATCCTCTTGGTCCCACAGAGAGAACCTGGTGACACTACCATTAAATTGAGATGCCTTGGGCTCACACCCAGTTTTGGAATCACTTTACTAATGTCTGAAATATAATACTGCTGCTTGCAAGAAACATGGCTATTGTTTAACAGCACACAACAATAGCTGTGGGCAGGTAATGAAAAAATAACAGTACCAGTTGAAACAGCTAAATATACTTGTGCTGATCTAATGTTAAACTTTGCTATTATCACTGGACATACAGTTTTTTGCTACAGTGAGTTTTTCTAGTGGTATTACTTTGTGCAGCATTAGATGTTATACAGAGGTGTTAAGGATCCTGATTCAAGACCAGCTATATCTTGCTTCTTTTTATGTACTGCTTGCCAGTTTTTTTTGTTTTGTTTTTATATAACATTATGTTAGGTTGGGATTGTGTCGTTACATGTGCTGAAGAATACAGGTTAATTTTTAAACCCATCTCAGATAATTATCAATCCCACAAGTTCTGTCCAAGTAAATCAGAGTTGGAGTTAGTCATTTATTCATCAGCTCCTTTTATTTTATTGTACAAGCTACAAATACCCAGAACATACACTCTGGTTAGCTTGAAGTCTTACATCACTTCCTAATCTCAACCCTAAAGGATACATCCTTATGCAGAGTTAATTTAGGTTAGCCTAGCCAGGGACTTAGTGCTACCGAGCTCTGGGATATGCTTGGAGCTGAGTTGCTATGGGATATGCTTAGAGATTCTTTTCTAGTGAATGTTGAGATAATTTGTCTGTCATCCATCTCCTTCCCACAATTTGCCCTGTGTGTTTAGAAGGAAAGTAGCACTCAAATGATTCAGCTTGCAACATATCCTTACTGCAAACTGCAATGGTTAATAGCCAGAATGAAAGTGGCACCTTGGTTTTAACTCCATCCCCATACAGGTCAGCTACCTTGCATTGAAAGCACCAACCTCAGGTGAGAGGGGTGTGGACAGCAGAGGGATTATAGCCAACACCTGAGTAAAAGCCCAAATTAACTCTGCAGTGAAGACACACCCAAAGTCACAGATGAGTAGCACTACTGGCCACACTGGTGAGTCACAGTTTAGCAATTTCAGTTTATATAATGTGACTCATATAATAGCCCCAAGAGAAACTAGGGGTGCATCTAGACTGTTGCTGGTGTCATCTGAGGCCAGGTAGGCAACAACAGATGAGTGCCCTCATTCTCCCCTTATGAGAATGGGCAGGATGCAAACCAGGGACTGCGCATGTGGGCCTTGCTGTCCACGGATCATGCAGCAACCTGTGCATGTGCAAGCATGTGCTGTGCCACCCCTGGCCATTTTGACCCAGCTGGCTGCCACACAGGGGCCTTACCCTGTTAGCCACACACGTGTGTGAAGATGAATTACATTCTCCTGACTCTGGGGTGGGACACAGCAGGACGTCCTCCCTCCACAAGGCCACTCTACACAGAGGCAGGGGACATCTCCCCCCCACACACACACACACTTTATACAGCACAGGGGCATGGGTGCGGTCTCAGGGCAGCTCCCACTCCTGGGTATAGCAGGACATTCCGAACATGGCCTCTGTGCAAGCACATCGGTTCTGATGGTGCAGAAAACGGTCATCCTCACCTTGCAGAGGGGGGCTGGGCTTCGCCTACTGTGTTCCAGGAATAACTAACCACTTCTCTTCTTTCTCCACAGCCGCACCAGCTGCACGTGCAGGGTGCACCACCCTGTCCAGGACATCCTCCTGCACCCAAGGGCTCCGCAGGCCCACCCGTGCCGTGGAGGGTACCAGCAGGAGCACCTGGGGGCACTGTGAGCCCTGCACTGCACCCTTGACCACTGGGTGCAGGAAGACCTGCAGGTCTGGCGGGAGCAGCTTGCCCAGGGCTGTGCCATCTGCCAGCACCTACAGACCCTGGTGCAGAGCGTGCTGCCTCCTGCTGCTCCAGTGCATGCTGCCTCCGCAGCTACCGCTCCTCCTCCCACTCCTTCTCACCCTCCACACCCTCCACCCTCTCCCTACCCTCCCCATCCCCCCAGGGACACCAAGGCCTCCACACCCACGGTGCTGGGAGACAGTTGGCTCGGCGAGACCCCCAACCTTGAGCCCTGAGCTTCCCCTCCCCCTTCTTCCCCATGTTCCCCCTTCCAGTTCCCTCCTCCCAGGTTTCCCCCTCCCCTCTCCCACTCTCTCTACTCCCTTCTCCTGCCTCCTTTCCCCAGTCTCACCAGAATTTCATCCCCTCCCCCCCCAGTTTTGTTAAATAAAGAGAGTTTATGTTCATGAAAATATGTGTATTTTATTTGACATCAGGAAGGGGGTTAGGGAGGTGTAAGTGGAAAGATGTGAGGGAGGACTGAAGCACAAGCCCCCAGTGGGGCACACCAGGGAGACTGTTAGTGCTCCTCAGAGTGGAAGCTCTCCCACAGGGTCTTCTGGATACTGACAGCCCACTATGGACTTCCTGGATGTCAGACTGCAGAAAGTGCAGCCAGGTTTGCAGCAATGCATCCAAGGGTACGTCTACACTATAGTGTTAATTCAAGTTAACTTAATTCAAAATAGTTAATTCGAATTAAGCTAATACAAATTAACGCATCTACACACAAAACCTATTTCGAAATAGCGTTTTGCTATTTTGAAATAGCGCGTCCTCACTGAGTGGACCCTGAACCGAAATTAAGACTGGCCGGAACCAGTGACGGTAGGGCATCAGGTTAGGACTTAGTGTGTGGGGCTGCTGCCTTAGGCTAACTGAGCTCCATGCTCAAAGGGACCCTACGTCCACCCCGGATAGACAGTTCTCAGGGTTCTCCACTTGCTTATCTATCTCGATGAGGGACAGCAAAGCAGTCCTGGCTTGCAGTGCCTTGAGTGCCCGCACTCGGAACACCACAGCACTCGGCCACATGGAGCTAGAGCTGCCCCTGGGCACGCCGGTGCATCTTGTGGGGTCGTTGCCATCAGCCTGGCTGCACTGTCTATCGGGGAGCTGTCAGGATTCAGGAGGTCCTGCGGGACAGCATCCACCCCAAGGAGCCCTCAGAGCCACCCCGGTCCTTCTCACCAGGGGCTCGTGCCCCATTCCTCACTCACGTCCTTCTGCTTACCCTTCCCTAGCCCCCCTTCCTGATTTCAAACAAAAGACACGTATGTTCAAAAATAGAAACTGGGTTTATTGAACAAAACTGGGTGGGGAGGGAGATGAACCTCTGGGGAGACTGGGAAAAGGAGGTGGGAGAGGGGAAGAGGGAGGATGGGAGAGGGGAGGGGGAAACCTGGGAGCAGGGAGCTGGAAGGGGGAAGCAAGGGGGAAAAGAGGGAGGGGAAGCTCAGGGCCCAGGTTGGGGGTCTCACCAGACCAACTTGATTTTCATGCAAACTTGATCCTGGGTTCGCATGTGACCTTTGTTGGCCAGGCTGGCAGCTATCCTGCCATAGACGGCCGCATTCCTCTGTCTAGTGCGGAGATCATGGACATTGGGGGCATCTCCCCCAAACCTGAATAAGGTCCATGATCTCCATCCTGGACCAGGAAGGCGCACACCTTCTCCGGCCCCTGTCAGGCTCCTAGGAGCTGGCAGACTACTCCTGGGGAGTGGTGGAGGGCTGGCTGCCAGTGGGTCATGTTTAGGGCCACTGGGTCAGGGGCCCTGGTGGCCACTTCTGGCTCTGGGCTGGCAGGCTTGGAGCTGGCACAGGCACCGTGGCTAGGGTCTACCCCTTTAATGGCTCTGGGGCTGGAGGAGAGGAGAGTAAGTTTTCCTGGTTGTGACCAGAGTGGCCACCAGGGCTCCCTGAGAAGGGCTGGAGGACCCCTATTTCGATATAAGTGACTACACAGCACTTAATTCGAAATAGCTATTTTGAATTTGGCATTACTCCTTGTAGAATGAGGTTTACCAAATTTGAATTAAGTGCTCCGCTATTTTGAATTAATTTTGAAATAGCACTTTGCATGTATAGACGCTATTAAAGTTAATTCGAAATAACGGCTCCAAGCAGTGTAGACATATCCCAGAGAAGCACCAGAGTGCCCAGGGGCAGCTCCGGCTCCATGTTGCAGAGTGCTGTGGTGTCCCAAGTGAGGGCAACTAGAGCACGCACAGACAAAATGCTTTGATGTCCCTCATCGAGGTAGGCAAGCAAGCAGGAAAAGCTAAGAACCGGCTGTCCGGGGGGAGGGGGGAAAGTTGTCTCTTTAAGCACAGGCCTCAGATAGCCTCAGGCAGCAGCCACACAAAGTAATTCCTGACCTGATGCCCTGCTGAAACTGATCCACTCAGTGGGGATGTGCTATTTTTAAACAGCCAAATGCCATTTCGAAATGCATTTTGTGTGTAGATGCATTATTTCGAAATATCTTATTTCGAAATAAGTATTTCTAAATTAGATATTTTGAAATAACGCTGTAGTGTAGATGTACTTCATGGTGATACCTCTTGGGACCCAATCCTGCACCCTCTGTGGTTAGGACCCAACTGTTCATTCTCTGCTGAGTAGCTCCTTATATACTGGGTTGTCTCAGCAAGCTGTCCTCTCGTTGGCTTCTTAAAGCCATTCCTTGATTGGCCAGGGATCTGCACAAGCACCCTCCAGCCTGCTTTGACTCCTTCCAGGGAGTTTGGGGCAGTCACTCCTCCATATAGACATGGCTACCACTCTGATACTAGTCTTTAAATATGTCATAAAAGCTATTATAAAAAAGATATATCTAGAATTGTGTCTTGCAATCTCTGCTGAAGAGGTGAGTTGCCTATAAAATGAAACATAAATAAATGGAATTACATTCAGTGTGACTATATGATAAATGAATAACACAACTGTAACTTCCAGTCAATAGCTAGAAACAGAGAAGTGCAACCAAAGGTTATAGCTTGCAGACATAAATTTACTCTCTCTGATAAAATGTAATCAGATTCTGCCAGTTTTAACTTTGAAGTCTTCCTGAACCTGTAAGATTACAGGTCTAAACATATCTCTGCTTCTGGTCGACAGGTCTCTTTATTATTTAATTTAAAAAATCAAAAGGAAAGGAAACTAAAGCAAAAATACACAGTAGGAATTTCAATCCTCTTTAACAATTGTACAAAGATATATTTCTAAGCACAGTTAATGGTCTAAAAATATAGAGAGCCACTAAACACCCTCACAATGGGCAATCCATCCCTGGGATATTCCTCTGAAAGGCCATGTACACAAGTAAAGGATTATTTGTCTTTTCCCCTTGTAATGAGTTCTTCACATTTTCTTACAAGTGTGCATAAAATTGGATTGTCATTTGCACTCCTCCTGCCTATAAAAGTGTATTGAATTCAATGTGAAAAAATAGTCCAGGGTTCATGAGACCAGAAAAGCTGTCAAAAGTGTCTGCTGTGTTGTTACTGGGAGCTTGGGCATCATATTTTAACACTGGCTTCCCTCTGAAAAGAAAATCCATCAAGAACGTAAACTTTTCTTAAGACAAAAATTGTGATCTTAGTCTTTCAAGAATGTTAATTTATGTCATTTTCCTCCTTCAGTAAGTTGCAAAGCTAGGGCCAGATTCACATACCCTTGCTCTATAGACCTACTGACCTATTGAAATCAGAGGATCTACTGATGGGCTACATCTACACTGGCATGAAATTCCGAAAATGCTTTTAACGGAAAACTTTTCCGTTAAAAGCATTTTCGGAAAAGCGCATCTAGATTGGCAGGACACTTTTCCGAAAAAGCACTTTTTGCAGAAGCGTCCGTGGCCAATCTAGACGCGGTTTTCCCCAAAAAAGCCCCGATCGCCTTTTTCACGATCGGGGCTTTTTTGCAGAAAACAGTACTATGCTGTTTACACTGGCCCTTTTGCACAAAAGTCTTTCAGAAAAAGACTTTTGCCCAAACGGGAGCAGCATAGTTTTTCTGGAAAAGCACTGATGATTTTACATGAGATCGTTAGTGCTTTTCCGGAAATTCAAGCGGCCAGTGTAGACAGCTGGCAAGTTTTTCCGGAAAAGCAGATGATTTTCTGGAAAAACTTGCCAGTCTAGACACAGCCCATATGGAATATGTTCTGGCCAAGAGATTAAGGGAGTCAGAATCTGGTCCTGAGACAAGAACTGTTCCAGAACTGTTTCAGTTCCTGTGTCTATTGTGACTCCTTAACCCTCACTAGTGTGGAAGAAGTTTCAATTTCAGAATTGTTTGAAATTTTTCAAATGTCTAATTTTTCACATTTTGAAAATTTTTATCGACAACTTAAATTTTGATAAATAAACACTAGAAGCATTTGTCAGCTTTATTTTTGTTGTATTTTACTTTTTGGATATCAAACTGGTCCCATTGCATGTCCCTGGGACACAACACATCACACCAACAACCCTCGGGGATTGTAGCCTTCTCCAGCTGTCAACTAATGGAATCAGTACTTTAGCTCCTGGGGAAGAAGTCTGTGCCATAAAGATTTGGTATTTTAAACCTTCTGATGATGGTCGATGGATAGGCTGTCACACTGTCCATAACAACATTCGTTTTTACCTATTTCCTTTCAAAAGACCCAACCCCAACATATGAACCATAACTTACAACAATTATTTAAGTTGTAAAGTCAATCGTTCAGAAGTTAGGCAATAATAGAAGTGTGCTTGCTCATATAACCTTAATTCAGCCCTTTGGGGTGTATGTATTATGATGGTCTTGTTACGTGATCACACGCTTTTTTCTTTTTCTCCTGCAAGATTCTGCCTCGTTCAATGTATAGGATGGGCTGTGTTGAGAAGATGTGGGCAACTGTAATTCTGGTACTTCCTAGCTTTCTTTTGCTTGACTTTGGCAACCTAAATAATGTTAATGTCATTTTGGGGGGTAGTCTAGAACTGTGTGTGTAGGTAAATCTATCTATCTTTATGTGATAGAGGTACTACCTCCACACTAGTGAGTTGGAGTTGCTATAGACACAGGAAACCACACCACTTCACCCCTTCTAGGCATTCTCCCACTGGAGAGACGATTGAACGCAGCCCAGTCTGGGCTAACCGTGTGGGAGAGGAGGTGAGTGATACAGTCTCTTGTAGAGGAGCTGCTGAGACCCCCAAAGGCCTGATCCATGGTCAAGCCACCACAGACTGAGTGAGACCTTCCAGAGGGTGGCCCTAAAGAACTTCAAGGGGGCCCCCAGGCAGACTAGTAGCACTAGCAGAGGATGTAAAGCCCCAACTTCAAAGAACTGATGGGTTGGGACACCCATCTCATAGGCCATGCAATTTGAGTGATTGTTTCCCTGGGCCTGGATGAAACAGGAAGGCCCCAGTTCCCCTTCCCTAGGCCACTCACTCTTGCCCTTGGGCAACACAGCTGCTGAACCCAAAGCTAGGCAAAGCAGCCTCTGAACCTTGCTATTGGGTGACATAGCAGCTGAATCCCACCACTAGGCAAAGCAGCCACTGCTTCTCACCATTGGGTGACAGAGCTGCCTCATCCCACCAATAGGAAAGATGGCCATTGATTCTCACCATTGGGCTGCACAGTCTGGAGTGTCACCACAAGGGGGTGCTGCTGGCCTTGGACTCAAAACTCTCTTTTACAATTTACTTAGGCCAAAAAAAGAAGAGCATATTTTAATGCAACGTTAAGACTGCATGCTTTACATTATAAAAATGCCAAGGAATGCGAAAGATAGCTTTCTAAGAGCAAACGTCTATGGACCATGGTGCACATCCTGACTGTAGATATAATGACATAAAAGGTTCAAGTTAGCCTGAATCTTCACACATGTGCAAGACAGAGAATAACAACCAGTCCTCCACCAATCAGAAGCCCCCAGCACAGTCATTGGAATCCTTCTGCTGTGTTGTTAGTGCCACCAGCAGCACAATATACTCCAAATAAAGGACACATCCCCAGATCCTTTCTATAACAGCTGGCAGACTGAAACACTCCTAACTGGGCTGTGTGAAGGCCATACATGCTAGACCTCCAAAGAAGAATGTGACAGAGCTGCTTCTCCTTGTCCTCCCTCTGCTGCCTCCAAACTGCTTGTCTCAGAATGTCCTTTGGAACTGTTAGTGGTTCAGTGGCCTTTTCTCAAACCTCAAAAATAAAATAAGCGTCAGGCAGAAAACCAGCCTGGAAATGTTAATGACAAATGGATTTTTTTCCGCAAAGCTGTGAACAAGTGAAATTCGAAGTTACAAGCAGATTTAGCTGGCGTTGCTCATGTCTTTAAGTGAAGTAATTTTTTGGAGGGGCAGGGGAGTTGGACAATAAAAGGGAAATGTACATGCTTTATTCAAATGACTATATTTTTCAAAAATGAAAGGAAAAGAGTTTGTATTAATAAAAGAAGGAAAGTGATTCAAACATTAGATAAGAGCTTGTTGGCAGACAATATTTGCAGTTTTTCTGTCTTTTGCTAGAATAAAAAGGATAGAGGAGTGAGGGCAGGGGGCTGGGAGAGTTGGGGGGCTTAAGGCAGGGAGTGGAGGAATGAGTGCTGGAATGAGTGCATGGGGTGAGGGCTCAGGGCATAGGATTCAGTGTGAGGGGGCTCGGGCCAGGGGGTGGGAATGTGGAAGTCAGGGCAGGGGTGTGGGTGTGGGGGGAGTGGGAATCAGGGCAGGAACTGGGGGCTCAGGGCAAGGGGTGGGGAGAGGAAGAGTGAGGGCAGAGATTGGGAGCTCTATGGAGACCTTAGCGAAGGGGATTGAGTGTGGAGGCAGAGGATACGGGTGCAGGAGTCAGGACAATAGGTGGAAGGTGCAGGACTCATAGCAGGGAGCTCAGGGCAGGGGGCTGGGATGCTGGGGGGGACCTTACTGGCACTGCCGATGGTGATGAGGGTGGTGCTTCACTGGTGGCAGCGTCTCCCAGTGGGCCGGAGCTATGGAGGCCAGCCCCAGTCTCCAGCTTGTCTGGTAGGGAAGGAGGTAGGGGGTCAACAGGCCAGCCCTGGCCTCCAGCCTGTCCAAAGTGTGGGAATCAGAGCTCCAGAGTCTGGCCCTGGCCTCCAGCAGCACCTCCTCTCCCCCATCAACCTGCAGCTGTTCCAAGAGCAGCAAAGCTTTGGGGCCTGGCCTCCAGCTGCCCCCCTGCCCTGCAGCTGGTCCAAGGGGGGGTAGGTTACCTAGGGAGGTGGTGGAATCTCCATCTCTAGAGGTGTTTAAGTCTCGGCTTGACAAAGCCCTGGCTGGGATGATTTAGTTGGGATTGGTCCTGCTTTGGGCAGGAGGCTGGACTTGATGACCTCCTGAGGTCTCTTCCAGCTCTAGGATTCTATGATTCTATGACTCTGAGGTTTTGCCTCAGCCTCCAGCTGCCTCCCCTTCCTGCAGCTGGTCCTGGGGTTGAGAGCAGGGCTGTGGAATCCAGTCCTAGTCTACAGCTGTCCCCTCTCCCACTCAGCAGCTGGTCCAGGATCAGGCTGAAGTTCCCAGCCTGGTGTCCCTTGAACACAGGATGGACTGGGGTGCCCAGCCTGGGGGAAAAATGGTTTCCCCTCTCCCCAATCCAGCACTGTTTGGGGCAGGGAGGCCACTTACCTGGTCTGGTGGCTGGTCGCTCTCCTGCTAGTGCTGCTGTCTCCAGTAGAGAGATAGATATATAGATAGTGAGAATCATTTGTTAACTTTATCTGCATCTGCTACCACTTCTGGATTCTGGATCAGAGAACCAAATTCTCCTCTTGAAAGTTAGCATGCAGTTCTCTTTGAGCCATAGTCTCCTAAAGACTTACTCTTATGCAGAAGTTGGCACACAGGCTGACCTTTCTTCCCTTCCCCCAAGGAAAAGACAGTCACTTGAAATGATTAAGTTATTAAGACTTTGATAAAGCTATTAAGCATTTTATAACAAAAAATCAAGTGGCTTGAACTGATTACATTCCATCAAACTACATGAAGTAAATAAATATATCTCATCTATAGATAAAATTAAACTGAACAAAGTCATGAAAATATACTGCGTACATTTTAGTCTTCAAATCCTGGAGATATAGGAGTATATTTCCTCTTAATGTTAATTGCTTGAAAAGTAGTAATCATGTAATAACCAACTACAGGTTTTGCACCAAATTTAATCTAAAGCTTTCTGAGGGTTTTTTAATTTTTTAGCCTTTTGTTTTAATCATTAACTCTTTGGATTCTGTATTTTGGCATGCACCAGACCTGGATGAGTTATCTCTGCATTAATTCTGACTCCATAGGAAGCAGACAGTATGGGAAGCATCACAAGAGGGCTTATTCTCACAAGATTTTCAGCCTAATTGTGTGGATCAAGAAAATTCAAATAGTTTATATTGGGCGCCTCCCATTTTTTTTTTCTAGTGGTATGGCTGTAGGGAATATTCCACTTTAACAGCAAGTGTTTCATGATCCCACCCTACTTTTGTGCTCCATGGAGTTCCATCTGAGATTAGTTGTCTCTGAAGAGTCTTGGATTCCCAGCACAGAAGGAACATATTGCATTGTTTTAATCCTGACTCCCACTGTTGTTCAGGTTATCCAGAAGGGCCACCTCTTCAGAAGATGACCTCTATTTGTGTGTATCAAAGAACCCAGCTATGCACACATTTAAGTGAGTTTTGAGCAAGTACAATCTATGGTTTGTGTAAGCAGAGACAGTGAATTAAATTTGTGTGTGTTAAGTGGTGACCTGAGCACTAATGCAGACTAGCCCTTTTAAAATGCTGCCCCTCTCTATTTACTAGTTGGAATGGACCTCTTAGTTTAAAGTTTTCATCAGTGAGACCAAATTTATGTGTTTGGCTCCCTGCCAGCACAAAAGCCTTTCTAATTCATGATCAAGGTATTTAAAAGAACATCAATTTACCTTGAAAGCACTTGATCCAAGATTACAATATATTCTATATACCTTTGCAGTATTTTTAAGAGTCTATTATGTTTATCAAAGACATTTTTATTAGACACGTAGGATTTCAGGGATCCATGATATGCCTGATATAAAGACTTTTGCTAAGGTTATGTAAGTTGCTTTTGGAATGGGATCAAAACATAGTCCAAAGCTCCCTACCCTTTTACTTACAGAGTCACTGTTATTATATTTAGGTTTGGATAAACTTTTCTCAGGAAGGTGATTGCTCACAGCAGTTAATTTTAAACTCACGGGCTTAGATCTGGCTTTATGTGTGTGAACAGGCCTGTCATCATACATTCCAGGTTCCTCTCAGAAATGAATGTGTCTTTCCTCAGCATTTCTCAGTGCTAGGGCAGCAGACATTCCTTCTGCTCTGCATTAATCCAATTACTAAACACCTGCAGACATGCAATAACAGTTTTTGTGCCAAGTCCCTTAGAAATGGCTACACAGGAGAATCTAATCTGCTGTCCTGCTATCAGGAGTCGTGTTACACACCTGCCAAGTCCTGAGCTAAAAAATAACAATCAACGTTCTAACTCACTACAAGAATGTTTTGGTGGCACATTAAAGAGACAGAAACGACATAGTTTCAATGTTACTGCCATGGAGTCCATTAGGCATTTTGAACCTCTTGCTAATTTTATTAAAAGCCAATTTTAGTAGTAAAATATTTACAGTAGAGCATGATAAAACCCAACTTCTCATGGCAATTTAGGCAAGTTCCAAAAGATCCATTAAATGTAGAGATGAATCACGTGCATATACTATTATTCTAAAGCTGTTCTCAGAGTTTTATCTCTTAATCACCAAAATGCACATCAAAGTGGAATTTTGCATTATGAAATCATTTGTTTTTCTTGTGCTTTTTTCCTTTCCTCACTGAGTATTTCTTTTTCTCTTCTTTTTTTTAACAGCTTGAGCTTTGCAGAACTGAATGTAGGCTTTTTTCTAATGGAAAAGATTTTCAGAAGTACCACTAGAAGTTAAGTACTGGAATGGAAGGATATTACTGTAGTCCTGATACTAACCTGAAACTTGGGAGATCCTGATTTAATTCTCAGCTCTGCTGCAGATTTCTTTTGTTGCTGTGGGTGATTCAGTTAGAGTTCATGTACACATGAACATCCAGGAAAATTGATCTGAATTATCTAAAGTGTGAATTTGAAGTGAATTAGTAAAATTTCATTAAATTCCTCTTTTGCCCTATTATTCAGAATTAAAATTATTCAGAATTTTTTATTACTTTAATTCACTTTGGAAATGAAATAGCTTTCTTTGGAAATTAATTAATCTAACCCAAGTTAAGGCCATTTTAATTCTGAATGAGGATGTTTGTGTGAGGTTTAATGTAGTTTAAATTCATGCCTTCAGTAAATTTGGATTAATTTTCTTAGATGTCCCCATGTAGATGTGCCCCTACTTTTTCTCTTCCTCAGTTCCTCATCTGAGATAACAGGACTTTCCTACCTCACATTGATGTTGGTGTTTTGAAGGTAAATAATGGTAAATGTTTGAGGGGCTCAGATACTATAATAAAGGGGCCCATATATAAAGGGGGCCATAGGGCTGCAAGGGACCTCAAGAGGCCATCTAGTACAACAACCTGTGATGAGGCAGGACCAAGTACACCAAGACCATCCCAGATAGGTATTTGCCCAGCCTGTTCTTATAACCCTCCAATGACAGGGATTCCACAGCCTGCCTTGGAAGTCGATTTCACAGTTTAACTTGTAATGCGTTTTTCCTAGTATTTCACCTAACTCTCCTTGCTGTAGATTAAGACATCTCATTCCAGCTCAGTGGATATGAAGAACAGTTGGACATCATCGTCTTTATAACAGCCCTTAACAAATTTGAAAATTATCAGATGCCCCCTCAGTGTTCTTTCAAGATTGAACATTTTTACACTTTCCTCAGAAGTCAGGATTTCTAAACTACTTATCACATTTGTTGCTCTCTTTAGGACTCTTTCCAATTTGTCCACATATTTTTGAAAGTGTGGCACCCAGAACTAGGCACAGTAATCCAGCTGAGGCAGGATAAAACCCTCAGGGTATGTCTAAACTGCAGGCTTCTTGTGCAAGAACTTTTTCACAAGAGTTCTTGCACTAAAGTTCTTGAGTAAGAGTGTGTCCACACCACCATGTGCTTTTGCTCAAGAGCGTCCATGGCAGTGTGGACTCTCTCTTGCGAAGAAAACTCTGATGGCCATTTTAGCCATAGGGGTTTCTTGCACAAGAAACCCCGGTGCAAGAAACCCCTGTTCGTGTCCACACTTGCCTTTTTGCGCAAGAGCTCTGTAGAGCACAGAGTGGGGAGAGGAATAACTCTTGCACAAAAAGCCCTCCCTTCTGACGATCTACTGTAAACTTTTTTGTGCAAGAATGGACTTCTAGTGTAGATGCTCTGCAAGTTTTTGCGCAAGAACAGCCATTCTTGCGCAAGAAGCCTGCAGTGTAGACATAGCCTCAGTATCTTTGAAATAGCATTCCTTTTAATAGACTCCCAAATTAGCCTCTTTTTTCCCCACAATTGCACTACTTTACTGATTCATCACTATGATCCTTTTCAGCAAAAAATACCATTTAACCAGTTATTTCCCAGTTTGTAGTTGTGCATTTATTTTTCCTTCCTAAATGCAGTACCTTGCAGTTGTCTTCATTGAATTTCATTATGTGGATTCCAAACCAGTCTGCAATTTGTCCAAGTTCTTTTGAATTGTAATAACGTTTCCTCAGTTGCTTGCAGCCCTTCTCATCTTGGAGTTATCCAAAGATTTTATCCAAGTCATTCATGAAAATATGGGATGGTCCCACATGCCTGAAGACCCTCCCTAGATATGTTCTCCCTGTATGAAGGCAAACCAGTGATAACTGCGTTTTTGAGTATGGCCTTTCATCCAGTTTTGCACCCATCATAGAATCATAGAACACTAGAACAGGAAGGGACCTCGAGAAGCCATCGAATCCAGTCCCCTGCCTTCACGGCAGGACCAAGCACCATCTAGACCATCCCTGATAGATGTCTATCTAATCTGCTCTTAAATATCTCCAGAGATGGAGATTCGACAACCTCCCTAGGTAATTTATTCTGGTGTTTAACCACCCTAACAGTTAGGGGCTGTGTCTACACTGGCCACGTATTACGAAATAGGCATACTAATGTAGAACTTTGGAAGAGGCAAATGCGCGGGGGATTTAAATATCCCCCGCGGCATTTGCATTTTCATGGCCGCCGCTTTTTTCCGGCTTGGAGATAAGCCGGAGAAAAGCGTCCAGACTGGCGCGATCCTCCGGAATAAAGCCCTATTCCGGAGGATCTCTTATTCCTACTTGCAAGTAGGAATAAGAGATCCTCCGGAATAGGGCTTTATTCCGGAGGATCGCGCCAGTCTGGACGCTTTTCTCCGGCTTATCTCCAAGCCGGAAAAAAGCGGCGGCCATGAAAATGCAAATGCCGCGGGGGATATTTAAATCCCCCGCGCATTTGCCTCTTCCAAAGTTCTACATTTGCATCCCTATTCCGTAATAGGGGCCAATGTAGATGTAGCCAGGAAGTTTTTTCTAATGCCCAACCTAAATCTCCCTTGCTGCACTTTAAGCCCATTGCTTGTCCTATTCTCAGAGGCCAAGGAGAACAATTTTTTTCTCTCCTCCTTGTAACACCCTTTTAAGTACTTGAAAACCACTATCATGTCCCCTTTCAGTGTTCTCTTTTCTAAACTAAACAAGCCACATTCTTTCAGCCTTCCCTCATAGCTCATGTTTGCTAGACTTATAATCATTCTTGTTACTCTTTTCTGGTCCTCCTCCAATTTCTCCATATCTTTCTTGAAATGTGGTGCCCAGAGCTGGACACAATACTCCACTTGAGGCCTAAACAGCACAGAGTAGAGGGGAAGAATGACTTCTCATGTCTTACTCACAACATTCCTATTAATGCATTCCAGAATCATTTTTTCTTTTTTTGCAACAGCATCACACAGTTGACTCATATTTAGCTTGTGGTCCACTATGACCCCTAGATCCCTTTCTGCAGTACTCCTTCCTAGACAGTCACTTCCCATTCTGTATGTGTGATACTGATTATTCCTTTCTAAGTGGAGTACTTTGCATTTGTCCTTTTTAAACTTCATCCTATTTACCTCAGACAATTTCTCTAGTTTATCCAGATCATTTTGAATTAATGCCCTATCCTCCAAAGCAGTTGCAACCCCTCCCAGCTTAGTATCATCTGCAAACTTAATAAGCATACTCTCTATACCAATATCTAAATTGTTGTTGAGATATTGAACAGAACTGGTCCCAAACAGACCTCTGATGAATCCCTCTTACTAAAGTCTAGGTATAACACGTTCACCACTTCTCCCTTATCCACAAGACTTGTTATCCTATCAAAGTAAGCTATCAGATTGGTTTGACATGATTTGTTCTTTACAAAGCTATGCTGGTTGTTACCTATCATCTTATTTTCTTCCAGATATTTGCAGATGAATTCCCACTTAATTACTTTCTCCAATACCTACCTGGAACAGAAGTTAAACTGACTGCTCTGTAGTTTCCTGGGTTGTTTTTATTTCCCTTTTTATAGATGGGCACTATAGTTGCCCTTTTCCAGTCTTCTGGAATCTCTCCTATCTTCCATGATTTTTCAAAGATGATAGCTAAAGTCTCAGATATCTCCTCTTTCAGCTCCTTGAGTATTCTAGGATGCATTTCATAAGGCCCTGTTACTTGCAGACATCTAACTTTTCTAAGTAATTTTTAACTTGTTCTTTTTTAATTTTATCTTCTAAACCTATCGCCTTCCCTCTAGCATTCACTATGTTAGGCATTCCTTCATCATCAGACTTCTTGGTGAAGACTGAAACAAAATCATTTAGCTCCTCTGCCATTTCCAAGTTTCCTGTTATTGTTTCTCACTCGTCACTGAGCAGTGGGCCTACTCAGTCCTTGGTCTTCCTCTTGCTTCTAATATATTTATAGAATGTCTTCTTGTTACCCTTTATCAGAGGGGTAGCTGTGTTAGTCTGGATCTGCAAAAGCGACAAGGAGTCCTGAGGCACCTTATAGACTAACAGATGTATTGGAGCATAAGCTTTCATGGGCTTTGTTCACTTCGTCAGATACATGTAGTGGAAATTTCCAGAGGCAGGTATAAATATGCAAGCCAGAATAAAGCTAGAGATAATGAGGTTAATTCAGTCAGGGACAGTGAGGTTCACTTCTACCAGCTGATGTGGAGATGTGAACACCAAGAGAGGAGAAACTGCTTTTGTACTTGGCTAGCCATTCATAGTTTTTGTTTAATCCTAAACTGATGGTGTCAAATTTGCAGATGAACCGTAGCTCAGCAGTTTCTCTTTGAAGTCTAGTCTTAAAGTTTTTTTGCTGCAGGTTGGCTACCTTTAAATCTGCTACTGTGTGTCCAGGGAGATTGAAGGGTTCTCCTATGGCTTTTTGTATATTGCCATTCCTAATAGCTGATTTGTGTCCATTTATTCTTTTCCATAGGGACTGTCCAGTTTGGCCAATGTATATAGCAGAGGGGCATTGCTGGCACATGATGGTGTATATTATATTGGTAGATGTGCAGGTGAATGAACCAGTGATGGTGTGGCTGATCTGGTTAGATCCTGTGATGGTGTCACTGGTGTAGATATGAGGGCAGAGTTGGCACCCAGGTATGTTGCATGGATTGATTCCTGAGTTAGAGTTACTGGGGTGCGGTGTATAGTTGCTGGTAAGAATTTGCTTCAGGTTGGCAGGTTGTCTGTGGACGAGGACTGGCCTGCCTCCCAAGGCCTATGAAAGTGAGGGATCATTGTTCAGGATGGGTTGTAGATCACTGATGATGTGTTGGAGAGGTTTTAGCTGAAGACTGTAGGTGATGGCCAGTGGTGTTCTGTTGGTTTCTTCCTTGGGTTTGTCTTGTAGTAGGAGACTTCTGGGTACATGTCTGGTTCTGTTAATCTGTTTCCTCACTTCCACGTGCAGGTATCATAGTTTCAAGAATGCTTGGTCTCTGTCTGAGGGGTTGGAGCTCTGTCTGAGGGGTGTTGGTGTCTGTCTGAGGGGTTGGAGCAGATGCGGTTGTACCTTACTGCTTGGTTGTACCTTAGTGCTTGTACCCTGAAGCCTCCTACTACCAGACAAGCCCAAGAAAGAAACCAACAGAACACCAGTGGCCATCACTTTGCCCACAAAAGCTTATGCTCCAATACGTCTGTTAATTGGATAAGAACATAAAAACATAAGAACATAAAAATGGCTGTACTGGGTCAGACCAAAGGTCCATCTAGCCCACCCACTCATCCTATGAGATCTGTAATGATCCCAAGGGATTGAACATAAGAACATAAGAATGGCCGTACGGGGTCAGACCAAAGGTCCTTCTAGCCCAGTATCCTGTCTACCGACAGTGGCCAGCACCAGGTGCCCCAGAGAGGGTGGACCAAAGACAATCGATTTGTCTCCAGCCTCTGACAAACAGAGGCCAAGGAAACCATTTTATCTCCTGGCTAATAGTCTTTTATGGACCTAACCTCCATAAAATTATCCAGCTTCTCTTTAAACTCTATTATAGTCTTAGCCTTCACAGCCTCCTCTGGCAAGGAGTTCCACAGGTTGACTACACGCTGTGAGAAGAACAACTTTCTTTTATTAGTTTTAAACCTGCTCCCCATTAATTTCATTTGGTGTCCTCTAGTTCTTCTATTTAGGGAACTAATAAATAACTTTTCTTTATCAGCCCTCTCCACACCACTCATGATTTTATATACTTCTATCATATCCCCCCTCAGTCTCCTCTTTTCTAAACTGAAAAGTCCCAGTCGCTTTAACCTGTCCTCATATGGGACCCGTTCCAAACCCCTAATCATTTTAGTTGCCCTTTTCTGAACCCTTTCCAAGGCCAAAATATCTTTTTTGAGGTGAGGAGACCACATCTGTACACAATATTCAAGATGTGGGCGTACCATAGTTTTATACAGGAGCAGTAAGATATTCTGGGTCTTATTTTCTATCCCTTCCTTAATAATTCCTAGCATCCTATTTGCCTTTTTGACCGCCGCTGCACACTGCGTGGAAGTTCTCAGAGAACTGTCCACGATAACTCCTAGATCTCTTTCCTGATTTGTCGTAGCCAAATTAGCCCCCATCATACTGTACGTATAGTTGGGGTTATTTTTCCCGATGTGCATTACTTTACACTTATCCACATTAAATTTCATTTGCCATTTTGTTGCCCAATCACTCAGTTTGGTGAGATCTTCTTGGAGTCTCTCACACTCTGCTTCTGTCTTGACTATCCTAAACAGTTTGGTATCATCTGCAAACTTTACTACCTCACTGCTTACCCCATTCTCCAGATCATTTATGAATAAGTTGAAAAGGATTGGTCCTAGGACTGACCCTTGGGGTACACCACTAGCTACCCCTCTCCATTCTGAAAATTTACCATTTATTCCTACCCTTTGTTTCCTGTCTTTTAATCAGTTCTCAATCCAAGAAAGGACCTTCCCTCTTATCCCATGGCCATGTAATTTACACAAGAGCCTTTGGTGAGGGACCTTGTCAAAGGCTTTCTGAAAATCCAAGTATACTATATCTACTGGATCCCCCTTGTCAGCATGTTTGTTAACCCCTTCAAAGAACTCTAACAGATTAGTAAGACATGATTTCCCTTTTACAGAAACCATGTTGACTTTTGTCCAACAAATTATGTTGTTCTACATGCTTCACAATTTTATTCTTTACTATTGTTTCGACTAATTTGCCCGGTAGTGAAGTTAGACTTACCGGTCTGTAATTGCCAGGATCGCCTCTAGAGCCCTTTTTAAATATTGGTGTCACGTTGGCTTCCTTCCAGTCATTAGGTACGGAAGCCAATTTAAAGGATAGGTTACAAACCACAGACAATAGCTCAGCAATTTCCCATTTGAATTCTTTTAGAACCCTTGGATGAATGCCATCCGGTCCCGGAGATTTGTTAACATTAAGTTTTTCTGTGTGTTCCAAAACCTCCTCTAATGACACTTCAATCTGGGACAGTTCCTCAGATTCATCACCCACAAAGGACAGTGCAGATTCAGGAATCTCCCCAACATCCTCAGCTGTGAAGACTGAAGCAAAGAAATCATTTAGTTTCTCCGCAATGGCTTTATCGTCCTTGATTGCTCCTTTTATAGCTCAATCATCTAGGGGACCCACAGGTATTTTAGCAGGCTTCCTGCTTCTAATGTACTTAAAAACATTTTGTTATTTCTTTTTGAGTTTTTGGCTAGCTGTTCCTCAAAATATTTTTTTGCTTTTCTTATTACATTTTTACACTTGATTTGACAGTGCCACTGGACTCCTTGTCGCTTTTGTTACCCTTTATGTCTCTAACTAGCTTGAGCTCGTTTTGTGCCTTTATATTTCTAATCTTGTCCCTGTATTGTTTGCTTGTATTATGGTAATTTTTTCTACAGGTTGGAGCTCCCAAAACTGGGACTCTCTCATCCCTCAACATCTGTGGGTCTGACAGGACCATTTGTTTTCCTGGACCAGGCAGTCTTGGCTGGGAGCCCCAGTGGCAAGAGGGCAGGCCGCTTGTAGCTTGGTGATGCTGGGGTTGGGACCAGAGCCCCAGCAGTGCAGTAGAGGCTGTGGAATCCCCAGTAGCAGGGCCAGGGATTTGGCAGTTGTGGCAGCCATGGTAGCAGAGCTGGGGCCAGAGATGTGGCAGCCACGCCGAGGCCAGGAACACAGCAGCCCTGATAGCAGGGCTGGGGCCAAATCAGTCTGGTCTACAGAGGCCACAGCAGCAGAGCATCCCAGCATGGGGGGTAACTAGGGATGGCAGCAGGGAGGGGGAAGGTCATCTCGAGAACCAGTAGCAGGGGACCTTCTCTAGTCGGCAAATTCCCTTATTCAGGACCAGTCAGGTCCCGAGGGTGCCAGACCAGAGACGTCCAACCTGTAGACTATAGAAATTATTCAAGTGCTGATTTAAAATTCTCTAGAGTCAGTACAAGGTTCCTATTGACACCAGTGAGCTTTTGTTCAGGCCCGTAAAGCTTTGGGATGCTCTGACCTTGATTTCATCTTGGGCATACACATCAGTAGGTGCAAAATGCTACCAAATCAGAATTCTTCACTATTCATACCAATGGAAGCATTTTATACCCACTTTACTACATAAGATGCAGGGCTTGGGAAATCAATCCCTAGGCATGTAATCCTCCTCTCATATAGATCTGTGTAAATCAGAATCATCTACACAACTGTGTAAAATGGGTGTACATGAAAGAAGAATCAGAACAGCTTTGTGACTGTTCGGGGAAGGACTAATTCCTGTTACAGAAGATGAAACACAAGCACCGTTACTGAGCTTGATTGCTTTCATCTTTTGTTCATCAAGTTTATTAATATGCATTCCTAATGTGTACTTATTATCTGAGATTTCATTTAGCTACAGTCCCAAGTTTAGGAAGGCAAACCATACAAAATTACTTTTAAACAATCATGCGTGGATCTGAAAGAAAATATCTGGCACAGAGCATATATGTTATTAGTCCTGTTTTCCTTGACAAGGGCAAAACAACAGTGATAGAAAGTGCTTGGGGAAGTAAGAGGAGTTGGATTTGACGAGAAGTTGAGTCACCTGTAGTTTAGATCATCACAGTTTTTGTTGAGAGCAATACAAAATGTCCTAAGGGGTCTTTTGCACAGCTGTAGACAGGACAGCTACAGAACTTTAGCCAACAAGACCATTTCAAATCTGCTCTAACCCCTCCCGATCAACTTTGCATTCCCTCATCCCATATGTAACCTTCAGCCCCTACTCAAGGCAGACAGTCTGACAGTAATAATAATAGTCACAAGAAAACGTGACCTCTGTCATTTTAACAATTTTTGAAAACTTAAATGCTTAGGATGTGATTTTAATTATAATGCACATTGTTTGACTCGTCTTTCTCCAGGAAAAGCTTTCATTCACTCAGATGCATGCACACCCATGCAAACCCAGAAATTTGGGATGCCCACCTGCAGCCCACTAGCTAAAGGTCTGCATTGCCATTATTCTGTGTATACTGATTTTTATACATTGGTCAAGAGAGATGTAAGCAAAACATCATTTTTTTCCTTGGTTTGGTTTTCCACAATATTCTTAAATAACTGATGTTTTGGAAAGATGAAAAGGAACTAGACTTTGGGCTGTTTTTCCACATCCCCATCATGTAAAACTGTGTTTTTGTAAGTGTAGTATTTTTGCATAGCATTTTAAATACCTCTAACAGTAAAAATCTACTAAGAATAGAGTTAGTATATTTAAATGCGTTTTTGTTAGGATATTGAAATATGTTTCATGAATAAGTCTTCCTTGATAATAAAAAGAACAGATTGCTAATAGACAGCTATATTTCTGTAGTTGGAAAACATACTGATTTTTCTAAGCCTTCTAAAATTTTAGCCTACTTTTCCCTGCAGAATCGGTATAAGAAAATGAACAGTAAATTAGCACATTCAGGCAATGTTACTGACAATATTATATTACTACACTGCACACAAAGCTCGAAATAAGCTACACTATTTGAGCAATGCAAATTGTGTAGCTTGTTTGGAGTTAATTTTGAAATAGTTTATGTCAATTATTGAAATAGAACGCTATTCTGAAATGTCCCTTATTCCTCGTGGAACAAGGTTTACAGGGATGTTAGAATAGTAAGCCCATTATGTTTCAAAACAACAGGCTTGCTCAAAATTTGCAGAATAGCTATTTCGGATACTGAAAGCTACAGTATCCACAGTAGAGATGTAGCCGAAGACAATAGTGGCTGCCTCCCGATCACAGCAATTGTATTTGCAGGGAAACTATAAAATATCTGGCTACGCATATTCTAAATTATATGCATTTAAAATAATCTAAATCCTTAATTGACATGACCTTAGGGCCCGATCCCACTCTCACAACAGGCAATGGGAGTTTTCCTATTGAGTTCAATGGGTGGAAGGTCAGGTCCACAAAAGGTAATCTCTATGGGTATGTCTACACTACAGCACTAATTTGAACTAACTTATGTCTACACTACAGCACTAATTTGAACTAGCTAATTCGAACAAGTGCATCTAGACCTAAAAACTAGTTTGAATTAGCATTTTGCTAATTCGAACTAGAATGTCCACATTGAGTGGACCCTGAACTGAGGTTAAGGATGGCCGGAAGCAGTGCCGCAGGCTGCCATCTGGAGGGGGGGGGGGAAACTAACAACAGAAAGTTCTTCTTCAAAAAGCAAATAGTCAACCTGTAGAACTCCTTGCTGCAGGAGGCTGTGAAGGCTAGAACTATAACAGGGTATGTCTACACCCAGCCCTCCACCTCTTCCCAGGACCAGGCTGGCGGCTCCCGGGAGCCTGCCCGGGTCCGCAAGAGGCGGGTGCCTGCCTGGTCTAGTACGGACATCATGGACCTCATCCACGACGGCTACACTAGGCACAGGAAAGTGGCCGTCTAGGGCAGGATAGCTGCCAGCCTGGCCACCCAGGAGCAGGTTTGCATGAAAATCACGGTGGTCCAGTGAGACCCCCGACCCTGAGCCCTGAGCTTAGAATGGCTGTACTGGGTCAGACCAAAGGTCCATCTAGCCCAGTAGCCTGTCTGCCGACAGTGGCCAACACTAGGGACCCTGGAGGGGATGGACTGAAACAATGACCAAGCCATTTGTCTCGTGCCATCCATCTCCAGCCTTCCACAAACACCAGCCTGGTCCCGGGAAGAGGGGGAGGGCTGGGTGGTAGCGGGTGGCTGGTTCGTGCCGTGCCAGGTGCAGGGTCTGCTGGCTGGGTGCTGGCAGGCTTGCACCTGGCACTTGCACCGTAGCCAGCCTGTGCCCCTTTAAGGGCTCCGGGGCCGGGAGGGGGGCAGAAGAGTTTCCCTGGTGGTGCCCAGAGTGGCCACCAGGGAAAGCTGGGGAGGGATAGCCTCCCACTAGTTCGAATTAAGTGGCTACACAGCCCTTAATTTGAACTAGTTAATTCGAACTAGGCGTTAGTCCTGGTGGAATGACGTTTACCTAGTTCGAATTAAGCGCTCCGCTAGTTCGAATTAAGTTCGAACTAGTGGTTCGTGTGTGTAGCGCCTATCAAAGTTAATTCGAACTAACGTCTGTTAGTTCGAATTAACTTTGTAGTGTAAACATATCCTATCATTCTAACACATTGTTTGGAAAGTGCAAATCCCAGAAGGCCCTGTATGTTGCTCTCATGCTGGGCTAACCTACACAGGTGAAGGTCAACTTAATTTTCTCTACTTGCCTGGGAGATGCGGAACTCCTTGAAAGCCAAGAAGAGGGTCTCTCTTTCTTTTACCATTGGACCTGAGGAACTTCAGTATGAGTTTCAGGGGTAGGGGCTCATGCCTTACTAATTGATTGAGAGAGAGAGAGAGAGGTCTCCTACTCTGCATTAGTGCTGTACACGGCAGCCTGATAACATAGGTGTGGATGGGCAGAGGGGGGAAATAAGGTGTGTCTTTTCACTCTCAGATCATCTGAGAAGCCAGAGCTGATTGAGGGGATTCAAATGCATGGCTTCTCCCTCAAGAGTTTGTCTGGTGGGTGAGAGGGAAGGGTGCAGTTGATGTATCAAAGGAAGTGAAACTCAGACTTTTCCCTGGGTCACAGTTCTCACTCCATGATTTTCAAGAAAATCATCCCCTCAGAATGTGCGGTCCACAAGACCTAGGGTGATAATGGGCTAGAGTATGGGCCATATACTGAACATTCTGTTTTGTTATACTGCTTGGGTAGGCAGTCAATAGCTTTGTAGACATCTACCTCTGTATTGTCATACCATCTTGGTAAAAAATTCCTTCTAATCTTGCAAGAGCTTATTAATTTTTATTTGGCTTTTTTAGAAAATCATGTAATAGGGGTAAGGCAATAAAAACACACATACATACATACATGGTAAATAAAATGTATTGTTCTATTTTAATCAGCAATTGCAGATCTTAGGCTAAAAATCCCCTGTTAGTTTGAGTCCTGGGCCTTTTTAATTTACTTTATAACCAGACATGGTTAGCAGGAAGCACATCTGGGGCCCAAATCCCATTACATTTGCACCAGAGTAAATCCAGTATAATTATGATCTTCCTTGCTCTTCATGGAGAAGGGGCCACCACTAAATAGAATTACTTTTTGTATTTGTTACTTATTTTCATGGTAGTAGCTCCCAGAGACCAGAATGAGAACATACAGAATGAATAAGTAGGAACAGTGTGGGCATGTCTTCATAGCAGCGTTATTTCGGAATAACGTCCGAAATATTATTTCAAAATAAATGTTTCAAAATAATATTATTATTTCAAAATAAATGTGAAATAATGGGCTTCTTACTCCAACTTCTGTAAACCTCATTGTATGAGGAGTAAGGGAAGTCAGGGGAAGAGTGCTCTATTTTGAAATAAGTGATGTGTAGACAGTGCCAAAGCCATTAGCATAGCTGAAGTTGTGTAGCTTATTTTGAGTTTATCCCTGCTGTGTAGACATGCCCTGAGATAGTTATAAATATGTAGTAGGGCAAAGGACATGTCAGTGGGCTTGCCAACTTTCTATTGTTGCAAAACCTAACACCCTTGCCTTGTTCCTGACCTGTCTCTACTTCAAGGCCCTGCCAATGCCCCACCCCTTCTCTGAAGTTCTGCCCCCCTCCTTCTATTGCTCACTTTCCCCACTTGTTCATTTTTACCCAGCTGGCTTGGGGGCTTGGATGTGAGAGGGAATGAAGGCTGTATTTGAGGGCGCAAACTCTGGGGTGGGGTTGGAGATGAAGGATCTGGGGTACAGGAGGATGCTCTGTGCTGGGGCAGGGGAGCCGGAAGTTTTGAAGACTCTGGTTGTAGGTGAAGATTCTGGAGAGGAGCTGGAAATGAGGTGTTTGAGGTGTAGTAAGTGCTCTTGGCTTCGATTGAGGAGTTTAGAAAGTGGGAGGGGCATCAGAGCTGGGGCAAAGGGTTAGGGAGAAGGCTCCAGCCAGTGCTTACCTCAAGCAGCTCCCAGAAACTGCTCTTACATGGAGGTGCAGCCAGGTAGCTGTGTTCACTGCCCCATCTGCAAGGGTGGTGCTTGGGACAGAGGCAGCATGCAAAAGGAAGCATGCAAAGCCCCTTGGCTGCCCCTACACATAGGAGTGCAAAGGGGAAGATGTCAGCTGCTCCCTAGTCACCACATGGCACAGAAGCTAGCATGGATACTGCCAACCCCTTGCACAGTGCCACTAGCCAGACAGGCAACAGCCCACAGTGCCATCAGGACCCCTTTTGACAAGGTGTTCTAGTAAAAAAACAGACACCTGGTCACCGTATGCATTAGTCACAGCATACCAGCTGCCGAGCCATAGTTGTGTGCCTTATAGGCATCAGGGCATACGTGAGGTAAAAGAGAATAATGTAGTGGCCTTACAGACTTTTACACGAAGAATACATGACTGTGCTCAGCCATAAATGGAACCAATGGCCATTCAAGGGCAGCAGGAATGGTAAAGCAAAGGCTAACTTCTACATGTGGCGGCTGAGGTAGATGAGGCATTTTTTGAACAACTAACAAAACGTCCATAGCACAGAACTTGGTGGTGATGAGGGGACTTCAGCTCCTAGAACATATCTTGGAAAATAATACAGTACAGCACTGATTATCCAACAAGTTCTTAGAATATATTGAAGACAATATTTTAATTCAGAAGGTGAAAAAAAAGCACCGAAGCCTGTTTTAGAATTGATTTTGACAAACAGGAAGGAACTTGAAACTTTGAAAATGGAAGGCAGCCTGGGTGAAAGTCATCATGAAATTACAGAGTTCATGAATCTAAATAAAGAGAATAGTTTTCAGGAAGACAGACTTTAGCAAACTCAGGCAATTGGTAGGTAAGAATTTCCATTGGGGCTGTGTCCAGACTCAGGGGTTTTTTCGAAAAAAGTAGCCTTTTTTCGAAAAAACTTCACCTGCGTCCAGACTCAAGCCATGTTCTTTCAAAATTAAATCGAAAGAACGCGGCTTTTCTTTCGACGGCAGAACGCCTTCTTTCGAAAGTTCCTCTTTCGAAAGAAGGCGTTCTTGAATGTAAATAGGGCTTCTTAGAAAGAGAGCATCCAGACTCACTGGATGCTTTCTTTCGAAAAAGCAAGCCGCTTTTTCGAAAGTTCAACGTGCAGTCTAGACGCTCTCTTTCGAAAGAGGCTCTTTCTAAAGTATCTTTCGAAAGAGCCTCTTTCGAAAGAGGCTTGCAGTCTAGACATAGCCTGGGAAGCAAGTCTAAAGGGAAAAACAACTGAAGACAGCTGGCAGTTTTTCAAAGTGACATTATCAAGGGCACCAGGGTAAACTATACCACTGAGTAGGAAAGATAGGAAATATGATAAGAGACCACCCTGAATAATCTAAAAATCAAAAAAGAGATATTAAATAAGTGCAAACTAGGTCAAATTACAAAGGATGAATATAAACCACACAAGTGTGTAGGGGCAAAATTAGAAAGGCCAAGGCACAAAAGAAGCTCAGACTAGCTAGAGATAAAGGGTAACAAGAACACATTCTACAAATACATTATAAGGAAGAGGATGACCAAGGACAGGGTGGGACCATTTCTCAGTGGAGAGGGGAGGGAGGGAAAAATAACAGAAAATGTGGAAATGGCAGAGATACTTAATTGCTTCTTAATTTTGGTTTTTACCAAGAAGGTGGGTGCTCGGAGGAAATCTAACATAGTGAGTAGCAGTCAAAAGGAGGTAGAATGACAGGTTAAAATAGAGAAAGGGTGAGTTAAAAATTACTTAGACAAATTAAATGTCTTCAAGTCCCCAGGGGCTCGTGAAATGCATCCTAAAATATTGAAGGAAATATCTGAAACATTAGCAATTATTTTCTGAAAAGTCACAGAATATGGGAGAGATTACAGAAGACTGGAAAAGGACAGATATTGTGCCCATCTATTAAAAGAAAAATCAGGACAACCTGGGAAATTACAGACCAATCAGCTTAATTTCTGTACCAGGAAGGATAATGGAGCAAATAATTAATCAAATCATTTGCAAGCATCTAGAAGACAGTAAAGTGATAAGTAACAGTCAGCAAGGATTTGTCAAGAGCAAATTATGACAAATCAGTCCGATAGCTTGAGATCTCTTGCGGATGTTGGGGAAACAGAAGATGGTATATATATCTTGATTTTTAATAAATTTTTTGTTAGAGTCTTGCATGACCTTTTCATAAACAAACTAGGGTAATGCAATCTAAATGGAGCTACTATGCAATGTGTGTAAAACTTGTTGGAAACTGTTCCCATATTAGTTACCAATGGTTCACAGTAATGATGGAATGGTATATCAAGTTGAGTCCTTCTGCTTTGGGATCAGTTCTGGGTCAGATTCTGTTCAATATCTTAATCAGTGATTTAAATAATAGTGTCAACACTTTTTCCCCACTCTTGCATGATGAATGCAGAAGTGGGGGGCTTGCAAAAGTACCCCAAAACCTTATCTTTCCAGGTTTGGTATAAAACTTCCCCCAAAAATCTTAAAAACCTAGATTTTGGAGATAAAAATCCTCTGCCACCACCCAAGTAAGTATAAGGAAACCAAGGAGACCACTTGGGAAATCTCAGCCCTAAACTAAAACCAGGACACAAACATTAACCAATACCAGGTTAATAAAAAAAGAAAGAGAAAGAACTTTTATTATCACCACAATACTCCTGTTACAAGCATAATGACTAGATGGAAAAGTCACCAATTAATATACTCATGGGGAGTTCCACCATGGGCCAAAAGGAGAGAAAACCCCATTTTTAAATGCACAGACATCTGATTCCCATCCCCAAACCATAAAACAATAAAACCTAACAAATGTATCTAAACTTTACCCTACTTACAGATAGTGAAGAGTCTTTTCTTGGAGCGAGACATTTTGTCTATCCCCCTCAATAGCTGGAGAGAAACTGCCCCAGGGACAAAGGCGAGAAAAACCCCAAATTCCTTTGTACCAGTTTGAAATTCCTACTTATATTCCTATTGGCCAACTCTACCTGGCTTAGATATAGTTAACCCCTTAGTCCCCAGGCTGATGGCCATCTCTCGTGATCATGACAAATGGCATAAAGAATACACTTATAAAGTTTGCAGATGCTAGCAAGCTGGGAGCAACTACAAATGCTTTGGAGAATAGGGTTACAATTCAAAATGGCCTGGACAATATGGAGAAATGGTCTGAAGTAAATAGAATGAAATACAATAAGAACCAATTCAAAGTACTCCACTTAGGAAGAAACAATCAGCTGCACACATGGAAAATGATGATCTAGGAAAGAATACTGTGAAAAGGGATCTGAGGATCATAGTGGACCACAAGCTAAATAGGGTCAACATTGTAATACTGTTGCAACCTCCCCCATTATTCTTAGATGTATTAGCAGGAGTGTTGGAAGCAAAACAAGAGAAATAATTCTTCTGCTCTACTTCACACTGATTAGGCCTCAGATGGAGTATTGTGTTCAGTTCTGGACACAATATTTCAGGAAAGATGTGGACAAATTAGACAAAGTCCAGAGAAGAGCAACAAAAGATCTGAAAAAGATGACCTAAGAGGGAAGATTGAAAAAATTGGGTTTGTTTAGCCTGGAAAATAGAAGACTGAGAGGGAACATGATAACAGTTTTCAAGTATCTAAAAGGGTGTTGCAAGGAAGAGGGAGAATAATTGTTCTTCTTAACCTGTGAGGATAGAAAAAGAAACAATGAGCTTAAATTCAGCAAGGAAGGTGTAAGATGGACATTAGGAAAATCTTCCTGTCAGGGTGGTTAAACTCTGGAATAATTTGCCTGGGAAGATTGTAGAATCTCCATTATTAGAGATTTTTAAATGCATATAACACAAACACCTGTCAGAGATGATCTGGTCCTATGATACCTATTTCTATTGGGTATTTGAGATTATAGGTGTGGTTAGCTCTTGATAGATGTTTGGCTGTATGTATGTGTGTTTCTTCTGTGTGCTGCCTCAGCCCTGCAGATAACTGGCATGGCAGACCTGAGGCAAAAAGCCCAATGACCACAAGATCCATTGAGGGATGAAAGCACCCAGCCAGGTTTATTGTCTATGAAGCATTATACTAGTATCCTGCAGACTCTCTTGCACCACTAATACATGTATGCCCATAACAATATACCAGCTCATTGAATGGCAGGACTTTCTGTTCCTCCCTATGCCAGACAAAGATACTTCCTCTAAGATATATCTTTATATCCTGAAACAAACAAATTAGTACTGCCCCTCTGATGTAATTAGTTACTGCCCTCTGACATGACTAGTTATTACCCATCACTTGTACTTATATTTTAGGACCTTATATTTTAGGAATCAGTTTATTCCTTTGATTCTTGGGGAATGTATTTTATGTTTTTCTTGAAATCAGTATATTTTTGTACCATGTGATATTGGTATTTATTTGTGTGAGTACTGTGTGATTAACACTTCTTAGGAATCTGTATTTCTGCTATATTAGCCCTGTTCTCACCAGATTATGTGAGCAGGTTCTGCCTCATACCAGACCTCTAATACAAGGGTTTATGTCTCAAGCTCTCTTCCTACTACAATGGGTAGGACAGGATTAAGTACACCATGTTCAAATGCCTGTCTAACTTGCTAAATAGCCTGGTGCTACTAGCCATAGTCTGCTTAACCTGTGGAGTTTATGGATAGCACCTTGGGGTTTGACCCAAAGTTCCATCCCTTTTGTCAGATAATTATCAAGGTCACAAAGTGTTACAAGGGCTGCATACTTGGCCCTGCAGCCACTGAAGTCAGGACTATAGTTCCTAGATACTTTAGGCACATAGTGAGACAAATGGCCTTAAAATCAAGAGGTGGGAAATAGCCTGAATTGAGATGGTCTAGAAGCATTTCTTCTGGGATGACTTACTTGGCACCATGTCTTGATATGTCACCTTGCATCATCTTGTAGCCTGATGTAGCACCCTCACTAAGTATTAGAAATTGAAAAGAAACTCTGCCCCCTATCCTTTCTCTATAATTTAGATTTCAGTTATTCATCAGATGATCTTAATGAAAGGGATGAGTAAAAGAATGTAAAAGTATATCATCATGGGATATCTTAACTACAGTGTGTAAGGCAAAAAGCCATTAACAACTGTAGTAATTTGTTGACTGACATTTTGGTAAGGTGGAGAAATTAAGTTTGTGTTTTAAAAATTGTCAGATGCTGGGTTTCTACTAAGGCCAGGTTTTTAAGGCTTCTACTAAGAGCCAATTGTAGCTTTAATTGAGCTTGCAGGTATTACAATTTTCCAAAATACATCTAAACTCTGTTAAAGATGGGGACTATTATGATAATAATCTCATATATTGTAGCAGGTTGCTCACTTTTTTTTCTTTTTGCCTGGCTCTTCCCTCCCAGGTGGCCGGTTGGGGGAAGTAGCTGGCTGCTCGAACATGCTCCATTTGGGTGTGGTGGTGGCTTCAGGGCACTGCCCTCCAGCAGTGACCACTGATCGGTTGCTCCACACACCCCTTCCGGGGGAGAGTCTATGTTGTTGTAGTCCGCTTCTCCTCCAGGGTCCTCCCAATGCTCGGGAACCCCCAGTTCTTCTCCTTGGGGACTCCTAACTCCCCTCATGCCATCCTGGATCCTGCGGCCAGCCCCCTAACAGCTCCTCTGGGCAGGCCACAGGATCTCCAGGCCCCTACTCCCTGGCCACAGGCACGCCTCTGCCTGCCCAGTTGCCTCCTGGACTTATGGCCTGGAGCTTCCCTGGCTCAGCCTCCTATGCAGCTGCGGCTGCCTCCTATGCAGCCCATCCCTTTAGGGCTGCCTCCATTGCTCACCCTGGCCCTTCATGACTGCCTCCTATGCAGCACTGGGCCTCAGGCCCTGTGGCCTGGGATCCTCCTGCCTGAGCCTCCCTAGTCCTGCCCCCTCCAGGGAGCCTCCTTCTTCCCTGGCCATCAGGTCTTAACTGCTCTCCCCTCCAGAGCAGCAGGCAGGTCCATGACTCTCCTCCCAGGAGCTGTTCTTATAGCCCTCAGCTGGGCCCTCCTAATTGCCCTTAGCTGGGCTCTTCTCCCTCCAGCTCTTTGGCCCCTTAAAGGGCCAAGGCAGGGCAACACCCTGCCACAATATGTATAGATAACATTTTCAGGAATGCTTAAAGGGCTTAGATACTTTTGAAAATGTTACCTATAGTGCTATATGCAGCGCTGGTTGTAAGTTTTTGATGAAATTGAAACTTCAGTGTAAAACAAATGAAAATAATTAACTTACCCTTCCTGTTCTCTGATCAGCTATGGCCATAAATATGCTAGTTGTATCACATTACAAGTCAAGTCAAGTCAGGTTGGGTTGAACCTGTTGGCTTCAAGTTAAGAACAGATGTAGGTGATTTGCTGGATTAGGATTATCATACCCAACAATTTCCAGGATCAAGTCCTGCATGGGTATATATGCACACAGAGAGAAAGACCTGTAACCAAACTGATGATCTAAGAGTTAAAAGTCAGACATTCCTCACCTCCTATCACATCATGCTGAGCTGTAATACTTACAAGCTTTTTCATCTATGCAGGATCAATACAATTCATATCTGAATCAGACACATACAAAGATTCCCTAGGGACTGCAGGGATGCAGGAGGTAGCACCCCCTCTGAGTCAACATTAAATAATAAATTGAAGATCTCAATAGATAAAATTGAGTGGGTTTAAAACTAATAAAAGAAAGTTCTTCTTCACACAGTGTGTAGTCAACCTGTGGAACTCCTTGCCAGAGGAGGCTGTGAAGGCTAGGACTATAATAGAGTTTAAAGAGAAGCTAGATAATTTCATGGAGGTTAGGTCCATAAAAGGCTATTAGCCAGGGGATTAAATGGTATCCTTGGCCTCTGTTTGTCAGAGGCTGGAGAGAGATGGCAGGAGACAAATCACTTGATCATTGTCTTCGGTCCACCCTCTCTGGGGCACCTGGTGCTGGCTACTGTCGGCAGACAGGCTACTGGGCTAGAAGGACCTTTGGTCTGACCCAGTACGGCTGTTCTTATGTTCTTATGTTCAATCCCTTGGGATCATTACAGAACTCATAGGATGAGTGGGTGGGAAAAGATACTATTTTTACTAATCCTGCTGGATTCTATTATAAGTAATTACTAAAGCTGGTCAGAAAATTATATTTTCTTCCAATAGTTTTAAAAGAAATTTTTAAAAAATCTTTCCCTCCCTACATTTTATATGAAAGTTATCTGGTTTCTCTATGAAAAATATATTATCTATAAACCAAAAACTTTAGTTTTTCATTGAAAAATGGGAAAAAATCAACAAACTGAATTTTTTCATAAAGTTTTTCATTCAGGAAAAGGGTAATTTTTCATTGGAAGAAAAGTTGCAAGGGAAAAATTTGACCAACACAAGTACATTATACCTATCTATATGCTGTATAGTTTCACTGGAATAAGCCTGTTCTTCCTTGCTTCCTGCTCCAAACAAATATGTACAATTGTATTATACTCTGTTCAGCTGCTAATATATTTTACCCTATAGCTGATTGCATTTCAGTTCTGGGTGATGTGTATAGCCTATATATAGTTTGTTTATCTGATTAGGAAACAGACTGAGATCCTCCCCAGTGAAAAACACCATTGTATAGTAATGTGCAGTGTTACAGTGTGTCAGTTACAAGCTGTAAGCCCTTACACATCCACAGGAAACTTCATGGACTCCCGATCATTTGAAAGACTTTTTAAAATTTGAAATTCTTAAGAACCAGGGCCAGAGAGTGGAGATGGGCCTGACATAGACCCCAAGAGCCTTTCCCCTGAAGAAAAGCTCCATGAAAGTTTTTGAAATCTTGATTCTTTCAGTAACAGAAGTTGATCCAACAACAGCTATTACCTCACTCACCTTCAGTGTCTATCACTACATGGTTACAACTCCACTGCAAATTATTAATAAACAGAAATTTAATTTCTCTTCCTGAATAGATCCATGCCCAAATGTAATAATGATCAAATTTTAAGAGAATTTAAAACAATGTTATGAGAAAGGAGTTCAGTATTGTTACTTCTCTACCCAGCTAGCATAGGGCAATTTCTCATGAGAGAAGTCTGGGTATATTTTTAGTGTAACTGGTTTTATTTAGTACCTGTATCCATTTATTTAGACATCAGTTCTTGAAATGAGGTAGTTGAAACAGCACTCAAATAATCCTCATTGACAGAAATCTAATTCCAAGTTCAAATGTTCACAAATCAATTCATCCAGAAGAGCTCACTTTATAGAGATTATGATAGAAAACAAACTCTGTTTCTGTGTCCTACAGCATTCCCAAAAAGAACCTTCATCACAACAGTAACAATAGAGCATTTCTTCAAAGACACAATCTAGCTTGCACTCTAAGGAAAAGAACTTGTACATATAACCCACTGGTAACGCCTGCTATTACTTTTCCTCGCTGTGTGTGATTAACATAGCTAAGGGCTTTCAGGCAAGTTTTTCCACCTGCAAGATAGGAATCAGAGAGTACTCTATAAATATATTTTAATCTCTGTCCCTAAAAAAGACCATAAGTGAATGAAGTGTTTGATTTACTTCCAAATTCTCATCTGCTATTTTTTAGTATTTTTAATTTTTGCAATATTTTGACCACTAGAAAAGTGATACAAACATTACTGAGCAAGCAAGTGGAATGGCTGATGGAAATGTATTGATCTCATAAAAAAGCCCCTTGTAATTTAACAGAAACATTTTTATCCCCCAATTTGAAAAATGCAAATGGCTGCCCACTTTACTTTTAAACATTAAATTAATACAACCACAGAAACAGAATTATAGCTGACTGTCAGGAAGCAGGTGACAAGACCAAATTATATTATCATCCTGGGATGTGATTATGCATCCACTGCTTATGAACAATTTCCATCCATTGAAGTCAGTGAGAACTGCTCATATTCAGTAACTGCCCAGTTGGGCCTCTGGTGTTGGCCACACTGTGAAGTGGATGGAACTCAACGTGAAAGTCTATAATATGCATACCATAACAGGAAAAGAAAGCTGGGCTGACTTTAGAGAATAATTGGGTGCTGAAGTGAATGAGGATTATAATATAACAGTGAGGGTTGGATTTCATAAAATCATCAGTTCATAAGTTCATGGCTTAAAACAGGGTTGTTCAGTATACCCCTGATAAAACTCCAAAACGAGTGCTAAGGAAAAAAGCAGGATCTTTATATCTCTGCTTTTTTTTTCTCTCTATTAATAAAGATTGGTATGTGAAACATAAATCCAGGAGGAAAACAATTGCAAAAACCCAACTGCAGGAGTAGTTACTTAAAAGTACTTGTCCACCTGGTATACACATAATAAAATCATACAGCTCAGGAGAGTGAATGCATTTTAGGACAACTTGTTCATATATTCAGACACATTAGAAGGCACCATAGCTACATGGTGAGGGGGAGCTGAGGAGAATTCAGGCCTTGCTAAAAATAAGTAAATAAATCCCTTGAAAAAATAAACAAGTTTTCCTTTTCCTTTTAATTAATTCATTTTAATATTTAAAAATTACAAGCAATTTCACAGAGTAAAAATAGAAAAGATGCAATAGCAGCCCTATTGCTTCATCATATTCTCAGTGAGGTTTCATAACAGAAAATGACACCAGTAATGTTCATTGTCATATTTATAGCCCCAATAGGCTAACCAGGACCTTTTAGGTTGTTGTGCTTTCATTGGGTGGGTGAGTAATGAGAAGTCAAGAAGTCATAATGAATAAATTAATACACTGCTGGATGGCCTTATGCATGGGCCCCTGGTGAATATCCAAACTGTAGGCTTGTTATAGACTAGGGATTAAGAGATCTGGGTTCTTTTCATGACTTGGATGCTGAAAAGGGGCACTTTTGACCTCTCTGTTCACTTTCCTTATCTGTAAAACAGGTATTATAATACTAACATCTAGTTTACAAAGATATTCTGGGGGTTAGTTAATTAGTCTTTGAAGAACATTTCTGAAACCCTTGAAAGGAAGGCACCAATGAAATGAAGAAAATAAAATAATATTATTTTTAAGTCCCATAGGTTCAGCTATGACTATTCTGCTCAAGAGAAACTCAATTTGTTCTTATAAAGTTAATCCATTAGTAGTATTCCCTCTAAGCTGGTGGCTGCACAGCTTTACAGGTGATTAATCAGCCCCACCCAGTCAGCATCTCAGGGCTCCATGCATGGACCTGACTGACAGGGCCGGGCTGGTTGTTACTATTTTCTTCCACTATTTGATCTGAGGAAGTGGGTCTGGCCCACGAAAACTCATCATCTAATAAACCATCTTGTTAGTCTTTAAAGTGCTACATAGTCCTGTACAGGCAGTCCCCGACTTACGCGGATCCGACTTACGTTGGATCCGCACTTACGAACGGGGCTTTTCTCGCCCCGGAGCTCATGGGTGGCGGGTCGCCACCCGTGTCCTCCGGGGTGAGAAAAGCTTCTCCCGGTCTCCCTGGTCTTCCGGGGGGGTCCAGCAAAGCCACTGGACCCCCCCAGCAGACCAGGGACACCCCCGCCACCTGGGCGGCTTTGCTCCTGTCCCCCTGGTCTGCTGGGGGGTCCAGCGGCTTTGCTGGACCCCCCCAGCAGACCAGGGGGACAGGAGCAAAGCCTTGGAGCACGCCCGCAGCGGGACAGCCCGGGCACGCCTGGGCTGTCCCGCTGCGGGCGTGCTCCAAGGCTTTGCTCCCCGTCTCCCGACCAGCAGAACAGGGAGACGGAGAGCAAAGCCGCGGAGCACGCCCGCAGCGGGACAGCCCAAGCGCGCCCGGGCTGCCCCGCTGCGGGCGTGCTCCACGGCTTTGCTCTCCGTCTCCCTGGTCTGCTGGGAGATGGGGAGCAAAGCCTTGGAGCACGCCCTCAGCGGGACAGCCGCGGTGCGCCTGGACTGTCCCACTGCCCGCGTACTCTGCGGCTTTGCTCCGCGTCTCCCAGGTCAGCAAACCAGGGAGACGGAGCAAAGCCATGGAGGACTTGGGCGGTCCCGCCACCTCCGTCTCCCTGGTCTGCTGGTGGGGGGGTGCAGCTAGTGCCCCCCCCCCAGCAGACCAGGCTTTTCTTGCCTACCCTGAGGTAGAGTAGCTGGGGGCTGCCGGGTTGGTCCCGCAGTGCCGCTCCGGACCAACCCGGCAGCACCCCAGCTGCTCTGCCCCAGGCGTCCTGATTCAGCCGCTGCTGGTCAGTTTCAGCAGCGGCTGAATCAGGACGCCTGGGGCAGAGCAGCTGCGGTGCTGCTGGGTTGCTCCAGTAGCGCCAAGGAGTCGCGCTACTAGAGCAACCCAGCAGCACCCCAGCTGCTCTGCCCCAGGAGTCCCCAAGTCAGCCGCTGTTGAAACTGACCAGTGGCTCACTACAGGAAGCCCAAGGCAGAGTTGCTCTGCCCCAGGCTTCCTGGAATCAGACGCTGATCAGTTTCAGCAGCAGCTGACTTGGGGACGCCTGGGTTTCTTAAGTTGAATCTGTATGTAAGTCAGAACTGGCATCCAGATTCAGCCGTGGTTGAAACAGATCAGTTTCAGCAGCGGCTGACGCCAGTTCCGACTTACATACAGATTCAACTTAAGAACAAACCTACAGTCCCTATCTTGTACGTAACCCGGGGACTGCCTGTATTTTGTTTCAGCTACACCAGACTAACATGGCTACATTTCTATCACTGAGAAGCTGTGCCGCCATGCAGCTTAGAGGAGACACTCTCCATTAGTCTGTATGGGTACGTCTACACTACAGCGCTAGTTCGAACTAACTTAGTTCGAATTAGTTAATTCGAACTAAGCAAGTTCGAACTAACGCATCTAGAACTAAAAACTAGTTCGAACTAGCGTTTTGCTAGTTCGAACTAGCAAGTCCACATTGAGTGGACTCTGAACAGGGCTTAATGATGGCCGGAAGCAGTGCCGGCAGGGCATAAAAGGAGGACTTAGAGCATGGAGATACTGTCTCAGGCTAGCCGAGGGCTGCGCTTAAAGGGTCCCGACCCCCACCCCGGACACACAGTTCTAAGGGGTGCCCCGCTTGCAAAGAAGTTCTGGCTTGGAGTGCCCTGAGTGCCCACACTGGGCACATCACACCACTCGGCCACCAACCCGGCTGCACTTGCCGCAGGCTGCCATCTGGGGAGAGGGAGTAATTGGGGGGCTGCAGGAGAGCTTCCACCCCCAGAAGCCCGCAGAGCCAGCCCAGTCCTCCCCATCGGGGGCTCGTACCCCATTCCTCCCTCACCTCCTTCCACTTACCCTTCCCTAGCCCCCCTTCTTATTGATGTACAAAATAAAGATAACGTTTCTTCCAACATTGACTCTGTCTTTATTGAACAAAACTGGGGGAGACTGGGAAAAGGAGGTGGGAGAGGGGAAGAGAAAGGCTGGGAGAGGGGAGGGCAACTAACATGATCAGGGGTTGGGAACAGGTCCCAGATGAAGAGAGGCTACAGAGACTGGGACTGTTCAGCTTAGAACAGAGGAGACAGAGGGGGGACAGGATAGAGGTCTCTAAAAGCAGGGGTTGGGTGGAGAGGGTGCATTCAGAAAAGTTCTTCCTGAGTTCCCATAAAGAAGGACTAGAGGACACCAAAGGAAAGGAATGGGTAGCAGGCTTGAAACTAGTAAGAGAAAGTTGTTCTTGACAAAGCAAATAGTTAACCTGTGGAACTCCTTGCTGCAGGAGGCTGTGAAGGCTACAACTAGAACAGAGTTTAAAGGGAAGTGAGATCAAGTCATGGAGGTTGGGTCCATGGAGTCCTATTAGCCAGGGGGTAGGAGTGGTGTCCCTGCCCAAAGTTTGTGGAAGGCTGGAGAGGGATGGCACGAGACAAATGGCTTGGTCATTGTCTTCGGTCCATCCCCTCCAGGGTCCCTAGGGTTGGCCGCTGTGGGCAGACAGGCTACTGGGCTAGATGGACCTTTGGTCTGACCCAGGACGGCCATTGTAAGCTCAGGGCTCAGTGTCGGGGGTCTCAGTGGACCCCCTTGATTTTCATGCACACCTGGTCCTGGGTGGCCAGGCTGGCAGCTCTCCTGCCCTAGACGGCCACTTTCCTGTGCCTAGTGCGGAGATCGTGGACGAGGTCCACGATGTCCGCACTAGCCCAGGAAGGTGCCCGCCTCTTGCGGTCCAGGGCAAGCTCCCGGGAGCCGCCAGCCTGGTCCCGGCAAGAGGGGGTGGGCTGGGGGGCATCGGGTGGGTGGCTCTGTGCCGTGCCAGGTGCAGGGTCTGCTAGCTGGGTGCTGGCAGGCTTGCACCTGGCACGGGCACCGTAGCCAGCCCGTGCCCCTTTAAGGGGTCCGGGGCCGGGAGGGGGGCATAGAGTTTCCCTGGTGTTGGCCAGAGTGGCCACCAGGGAAACCTGGGGAGGGCTAGCCTCCCACTAGTTCGAACTAAAGGGCTACACAGCCCTTAGTTCGAACTAGCTAGTTCGAACTAGGCGTTAGTCCTCGTAAAATGAGGTTTACCTAGTTCGAACTAAGCGCTCCGCTAGTTCGATTCAAATTCGAACTAGCGAAGCGCTAGTGTAGCGCATAGGAAAGTTAGTTCGAACCAACGTCCGTTAGTTCGAACTAACTTTCTAGTGTAGACATACCCTATGTGGCTGAAGTGCAGGGTTATATGTAAAATACCTGCAGTGGAGGATCAAAGGGCATGGCTGCAGCCTATTATCCCTGCAGCTTCTACTTGTATCTTGAATCTTTGGCCTGTCCATACACTTATGTGGAACTTCAGTTCTATTATATACCCATAAACATGGATCCCATTGCTTCACCAAGTTTTCTCTGCACCAGCTTGCAGTAAAAGTTACTCCATGGTTCTTCTACCACCTTACAGCCACTTCAAAGAGTTAAGGAAGGCAGCCTGCACTAGTCCTCTGCACCTGAGTGAATTTCACTTTGTGGCAGCTAAATACAAACTAAAGTCTACTTCTGTTTGGAGCGGTACATTCTCCTACTAGCAAAATAAACAAGTCCCTGATGTTGAGTACATATATTGTCTTGACCTTCTGTACATCAACTGATGTTATACAGACTCTTCCCCCATCACCTCTCTCACAAACCCACCCTTCATGGTTGGCTTTCTCTCACTCACTTTCCATTAGTTCTATAGGAAGATGATTTTCCACTGAAATTACTATGGAATCCTTGTTTCTAAATAAGAAATGCTTAAAACTTTTTTAAAAGCTCTTTATAACATGTAGGTTCTTAGTTATTGTGCCATACTTCAGTCTTATATGTGTGGGGGTGGGAGGAATGAAAGAAGAAAGAAACAATTAGTAGTTTTTGAAAGTCAGAAAATAAAGTACAGGTATTAGCTTTAAGCTTTTAGCCTTAGCTAAAGCTCAGCTGCAGTAGAGTAAAGCATCATGAGTTAAAACATATAGGCTGTGTCTACATTGGCATGATTTTGCGCAAAAACATGCTGCCTGTCTACACTGGCGGAGAGTTCTTGCCCAAGAACACTGACGTTCTAATGTATGAAATCAGTGCTTCTTGTGCAAGAGATATGATTCTCTTGCTCAGGGATAAGCCCTCTTGTGCAAGAAGAGTTGCGCAAGAGGCCAGTGTAGACAGGCAATGTTAATTTCTTGCGCAAGAAAGCCCGATGGCTAAAATGGCCATCGGCGCTTTCTTGCGCAAGAGAGCGTCTACACTGGCATGGATGCTTTTGCGCAAAAGCATATCTCTTGAGCAAAGGCACATGCCAGTGTAGACGCTCTCTTGCGCAAATACTTTAATGCAAAAACTCTTGCGTTAAAAGTATTTGCGCAAAATCTTGCCAATGTAGACATAGCCGAAAACTCAATGCTCGACACTACAAAAAATCCAAGTCTACTTTTTAGTTAACTGCTCAGCTCCCACAAATATATGAGCAATCACAAATGTATAAGTGTAGAAAAGACAGAATGAGGAAGCATGCACTTACCACAACACTAACATATCAGCCTTGCCTTAAAAGGTCTACTTTCCAGGAACCCAGAAAGACACGGTAATTTTCTGATTCACAGACTTCTGTTGTACATTTGTGCTTAAGTAATCTATTTCCAGATGTCTGTATTTTGTTTAAAATGGTAAACAGATAAGTTCTCTTGATTCACAGCAGGATTTAATTGAGGTGAAGGAGTAAAGAAAAGGAGAGCACATTCAAATGTAATGGTTGTTTTTTCCTTTTTGTGCCAAAGGTCACTATTGTTTGTTTTCGTGATAATTTATCTGGAACAGGGTAAGGTGTTTTCAATGAATGAACCACCTGTACAATGTTATAAGAAACACAAGAAAGATGACTTTCAACATAAGCTATTTGTGTCCTTATCAAAAAATGTCTGTTTATCTATTTGGATAATTGAAAGCGTTTCTGTAAATAACTTGAGGATACTGAACAGATATATGCTTGCTGAGTTCTTTGCCTCTTCATGTGTACAAACTATATCAATAAATATGTTTCATTACTTACTAGCTGTGTGTGATCCTGTACTGAAAAATTCAAGCCTGATTCAGTAACTGAGTTGTACTAGTATTGGACCAATCACAGATGTTTTACCATGGAAATCTTTTGTAGTTGTTCTTGAAACTGTAACTATATACTTGAATATACAATTATGGGTAACCATTCGTGTACCTAAAATTAGAAGTAACAATCACTCTCTTTTTTCCTTTCTTCCCTTCCAGCAGAAAGAGCAAAGAACTTGATTAGGTTCTACTTTTGTTAGGTTATTTGTGTGAGAAAGTAAGTGGGTATGGTGTGAATATTTGTAAAAAGAACTTAGTATTAAAAAGTTAAGAGGAAGAAGAAAATCCTATTCCCTGTCTAATCCTCCACTCCTCAACTATGTCTTTATCATGCTGGGCCATTACTGCTTAGTCAGGGCAACACTGTTTTCAAGCAGGGAAAGTACCACACTGAGTTTCAAGAATATGGGATTTTTTCTTGACTCGGTCATTAGTTGGATGGATAACTTTGTCTCTCTGACTACGTCTAGACTGCAAGCCTCTTTCGAAAGAGGTTTTTTCGAAAGATACTTTTGAAAAAGCCTCTTTCAAAGAAGAGCATCTTGACTACAACCAGTACTTTCAAAAAAGCAAGTTTCAGCTTGCTATTTCGAAAGAGAGCATCCAGGCAGTCTGGATGCTCTCTTTCGAAAAAAACACAGTTTGCATTACATAGTGCCTTTTTTCGAAAGAGCACTTTCAAAAAAAGGTGTTCTTCCTCATAAAACAAGGTTTTCTGCAGTTGAAAATCTTCCCCGTTCTTTCGATTTACTTTCGAAAGAATGTAGCAGCAGTCTAGACGCAGAGGAAGTTTTTTCGAAAAAAGGCCACTTTTTTTCAAAAAAGCCCTGTAATCTAGACACACTCTCTGTGCCTTGGTTTCTCCTTCTGTAATATGGGCATAATGATACTGTCTTTGTAAAATGATTTTAGATCTAAGGATGGAAAAGTGTTACTCAAGAAGATTTATTATTATTATTATTATTATTATTATATTTAGTTTATTTCTTTCCAAAAAGTGGATAAAAAACTACAGGACTGAGCCGAAGTATATGGATTTCTATAGATTTGAACTGACTTCGGTAGACTTTGGATCAGGTCCTCTTTGAATACTCTCTCTAGGGTCTGAACAGCTCAATGCTATGTAGTTGATGTAAAAAATACCATGAACGCTGTAAAATATTCACCCATGGGAAGTGCTTGGCATGTTTAAAACCTGACTGGACACTACAGTAGTAAATGCAATCCTATACATCAGGATGATGGTCTAGATTCCCATTGCAAGCTTCTGTGAACTGCTATACCTGTAATTACAGTAATTCCATGTTTCATGTTCCTTTTAATAATAGGACATACCTCAAAGTCTGCAAAACTATGTATATGGATCCCCCCTGTCCCTCCACACATACACACACACTTCATTTGGTGGGATAAGGCCACATAAATGAGAATCCCAACTTTCTTTTTTTAAAATGTAAGTTTCTAGTAATATGACATATGAGAACATCGAAATGTTTCTGACAATGGCTGATACCAGCTGCTTCAAAGTGTTATGTGAAGGAATAAATAACACTTCCTTATTCACTTTCTCCACACCAGTCATGATTTTATAAACCTCTGTCATATCCTTTCTTAGTCCTTTTCCAAGTTGAAAAGGCCCAGGCTTTTTAATCTTTCCTTAAACAAAGCTATTCCATGCTCTTAATCTTTTCTTCCATTCTCTGTAGATTTTCCAATTCTAATGCTTCTTTTATGAGATGCATTGACCACAACAGCATGCAATATTCAAAATGTGGGCATACTATTGATTTACAGAATTGCATTATGATATTTTCTGTCTTATTACATATTCCTTTAATAAAGGTTCCTCATATTGGACTTAACTATCTTGAGTAATTTTATATCATCTGCAAATGTTGCCACCTCACTTGTTATGCCTTTTTCCAGAACATTTATGAATATGTTGAACCCCACTGGTCCCAATAGAGATTCCTGGGGAACACAATTAGGTACCTTTCTCCATTCTGTAAATTGCATTCCTTTTGTCTTCTTCTACTGTAGCTTGGAGAAGTATCAGGCACTATACTTTAAAATATTTTTATCTCCTCCACAGGCTATAAAAACATGAAGAACTTTGTGAAAATGGGCTACTGTAGCTAGTTTGCCAGGGGTATGTCTATACTACCCCGCTAGTTCGAACTAGCGGGGTAATGTAGGCATACCGCACTTGCAAATGAAGTCCGGGATTTGAATTTCCCGGGATTCATTTACATAAACCGGGCGCCGCCATTTTTAAATCCCGGCTCGTTCGAACCCCGTGCCGCACGACTACACGCGGCACGGACTAGGTAGTTCGGACTAGGTTTCCTAGTCCGAACTACCGTTACTCCTCATGGAATGAGAAGTAACGGTAGTTTGGACTAGGAAGCCTAGTCCAAACTACCTAGTCTGTGCCGCGTGTGGCCGCGCAGCACGGGGTTCGAACGAGCCGGGATTTAAAAATGGCGGCGCCTGGCTTATGCAAATGAAGCCCGGGAAATTCAAATCCCGGGCTTCATTTGCAAGTGCAGTATGCCTACATTACCCTCCTAGTTCGAACTAGGAGGGTAGTGTAGACATACCCCAGATGAGTATTCTAAACTCCCCTAGCACTATTGAACAGCTCATCCAAATAATTTTTTGACACATCCATTGCTGCACTGCTCTAACTCAAGTAATATCAACAATTACATCAGATAAATGTATTTACTTTGGCTACGTCTAGACTACAGGCTTTTGTCAACAGAGGCTTTGTCGACAGATACTGTCGACAAAGCCTCTGTTGAAAAAGAGCATCTAGACTACAGCTAGTTCTGTCTACAAAGCAAGCCGCTTTGTCAACAGAGTCTAGACACTCTCTTTTGAAAAAGCACAGTGTGGATGCAATAGCGTCTTTTGTTGACAGAACTCAGTCAACAAAAGGCATTATTCCTTGTAGAATGAGGTTTACTGATGTCAACAAAACTGCCACGTTCTGTTGCATTTTAACAACATACATGTATAAAATATCTTGTACAAAGAACACATTTATATAAGGGATTTACATTGACTTCAGTGTATGAAAGAAAGCTCATTGATATCAATGACACTGATTCAAGGCATCATACAACAGTTCTTGTCTAGGTACTGTATTTTCAAGTCACTTATCAACATTGAATCTGAGAGGAAATGCCTTGAATTTTTTATATAACATTGCCTTGTTGTAAATGGGTTGTAAACTTACTGTTGACAGAATGCAGCGGTAGTGTAGACGCAGGAATAGTTTTGTCAACAAAAGGCCACTTTTGTCGACAAATCCTGTTGTCTAGACACACCTTTGGTTCTATGCCACAGAAATTGGACCCAAAAGGTGTTGAACATACGCCTGTCGTCATTATGGGGACAAATAACTTTACAGGTGGACCTAAACATTCGTCCCTTTTAGTATATAGGGCTGAGTCCCAATTTACAGGTTAAAAATTCTGGGACATCATACTCATTATTTATAGAGTTATTTTCATTTACACCTCTTAAATTGCTCACAATGCAAGTATTAACTTTGAAATTCAATAGAGAGATGTGATCAGAAGATACTTCATTTCTTCCTTGTTTAGAGGTACAAAGCATTATCTACTAAATGGAACTACAGTGATTTATACCAAATGAGGATCCTGGTCCCCTCATTTTGATTAATCTAATTTACACAAGTCTAAGTCAGAATTATTTTCATTGAAGACAATAGAGTCACAGAAAGGTAAAAACAGAATCAGAGAGAGGTCAGAATCCGACTTGTTCTTTGTTAGTTAGCCCACCAAAGAATTGATCCAAACAGCCAAAAGGGAAGGAAAATGCTCTGTTAAGACAGACTGTTGTTTCGGACATCATACAATATCACTTCAGACTAGAATGCTCATCACTACTGCCAATAAAATTAAACAGAAACATGACATGACTTTTACCTGCATAAGTATAGTCATCTTGCTCCAGTAACAATCTTCAGTATAGAACCAGAGGAATTATAATTTGGAATTTCATTTGAAACTATTTGACTCTCAATAACATAATGGACATGATTAATTTTAAATACCATTTACAACCCATTTAGGCAATGCTATATAAAAAATTCAAGGCATTTCCTCTCAGATTCAATGTTGATAAGTGACTTGAAAATACAGTACATAGACAAGAACTGTTGTATGATGCCTTGAATCAGTGTCATTGATATCAATGAGCTTTCTTTCGTAGACTGAAGTCAATGTAAATCCCTTATATAAATGTGTTCTTTGTACAAGATACTTTATACAAGTATGTTGTTAAAATGTGGCAGAATTAGTTCCTTTGAAATAGGCAAACACAAGCTATGCTAGTTGTGAACAAGAAATGGAATGAATAATTTATTTGTAGAAGTCTGGCTGGCCATCAATTCAAACACCTCCAAAATTTGAGGTTATTCTAATCTGAGGTGTTTAGCCCATAATGGAGATATGTTGCAAGCTGTGAAAACTTGAGATCCTGATCCAAATTTCTCTAAACTTCAGAGTGTCGAGCAATTCAATGTTAGCTTCGTCCATCTATATTTATTAGAGATATAACAAATTGTGGTAATAATTTCAGTGCTACAAGCACTAATTGCCTGCTAGAAAATTTTGGGCAATAAACCCCTGTTTTAATGATAGAGATGATCAAGTGATTTTGGATAAAATAATGCCTCCTAAATGTTCATCAAGAGGCTTAAAAACAAATCAGAGTATTTTCTACAATTCCAAAATTGTCATCACTTTTGTAGGCCTCTTCACTTTACAGCTGCAGGTGGAATCATAGCTGCTGGAATGTCATGAGAATAGCTTTTTTGTACATTACCTTCTGTTTCACCAGAGACTGTTGTCATGAGATTTCCAACCCAATAATGGGAAGCAAAGGCATTTAAATTAATCAAATAAGCATTAGAGCATTATATGTTTGTCCAAATGTAATCGCAATCCTTTGGAAACATGGCTACCTTTCTTAGCTACATTTAACCAAAACAATTCCACTCTATGGCCTCATTTAGACTGCATGGAAGATTCAAAAGAGGACATGCAAATTCCATGGGAATTTGCACATCTTCTTTCGATCTCACTTTTGAAAGCAGAGCTTTTGAAAGTGAAAGTAATCAAGATGCGTTTTTTTTTAGAAAACCTCCCCCACCCTTTTTCGAAAAGCCACGTAAACCTCATTTTTTGAGGAAAAGCAGCTTTTCGAAAAAGGGGTGAGGGGGCGAAAAAAAATTGTCTTGATTACTTTCATTTTTGAATCTCCACTTTCAAAAGTGATATTGGATGAAGATATGCAAATTCCTGAAGACTTTTCATATCCTCTTTCAAATCTTCCACATAGTCTAGATGAGCCCTTTGGGATCTTAGGGTGTGTCTACACAGTGGAACTAGCTTGAAATAAGCTACACAATTTGAGCTATGCAAATTGAGTAGCTTATTTTGAGCTTTTTTCAAGAGAGTCTATTTCAAGATTTGGTACTGTCTGCACAGCACCAAATTTCAAAATATAGTTCTATTCCGGCATCTTCCTTATTCCTCATGCAACAAAGTTTACAGGAAGCCAGAATAAGATGCGTGCTATTTCAATTGTATTTTGAAATAATGGGCTTCTTGTATTGACAGACCAGAACGCTATTTCGGGATAACGTTATCCCAAAATACCACTGCTGTGAAGCCGTACCCTTACTGAAGTCAATGGCATTCCACTGAGGGACATAGGGTCATTAAAATTCCAAAATACTTTTTGTAAGAGTAAAGGTATTTATCTTGATGTCCAAGGCAAATTCAAACTTGTATCATTCCTTCTGCCTAACCTGCATTTCTATCTGGCATTTGCTTTAACTCAGACTGTGCCCAGACTGCAATCAGAGATGTTAGTGCAGCATACTTTACAGGAATGTCAATAGAAAGAGAAGTTGCAGCATCATGTCCCATAGAACCCCACCCAGAGTCTAGCATACATTTTGAAGTGGCTACTAGTTCCTGCTGCAGCCCACACAAACATATTCATAACTTGTAAGGCCAGAAAGAACCACTATAATGATTGAGTTTGACCTGAAAAACATGGGCCAGAGAACTTCCCTGAATTAATTCCTGTTTAAACTTCTTCCTGTGAACTGTAGAGTTGCTGCACAGTGGAACTGATGTAGAACTGATGAGGTTTTTGAGCTCTTTGAACTGGTACCTAATTAACATTATTGACATGTACGTCCTCTTCTAACTTGGAGTGCCTTTATTTTTCAATTGACCAATACCAAGGGCCTGAATTTTGGAAGTCCAGAATGCTGGAAGAAAGCTAGTGTTGTACATAAAAGGTAAATTAGATGATCTGCCTAATTATAGACTGTTTTTTCTAGAATCAATCCTGGGCAAGATAATGGAGCAGTTGATAAAGAACTCAATAAATAATTAAGGAATGTAATACAATTAAGGCCAATCAGTGTGGATATCTGATAAACAAGCTTTATATTTATGACATTTAGGCTACGTCTACATTGGCATCCCTTTCCGGAAAAGGGATGCTAATGTGACGAGTCGGAATTGCAAATCCGCGGGGGATTTAAATATCCCCCACAGCATTTGCATTTACATGGCTGCCACTTTTTTCCGGCTTGGGGATAAGCCGGAGAAAAGCGCCAGTCTAGACGCGATTCTCCGGAAAATAAGCCCTTTTCCAGAGGATTTCTTATTCCTACTTGAAGGAAAGGGATGCCAATGTAGACATAGCCTTCAAGTTTGGCTGATAAATGAAAAAGTGTTGATATACTTAGAATTCTGCAAGGCATTAACTTGATGCCACATGATATTTTGATTAAAAATCTAGACCGATATAAAATTAACGGAGTACCCATGAAATGGATTATAAACTGAACAACTGATAGCTCTCTCTATGTAATTGTAAATGTGGAATCATAAGAACATAAGAACATAAGAATGGACGTACTGGGTCAGACCAAAGATCCATCTAGCCCAGTAGCCTGTCTGCCGACAGTGGCCAGCACCAGGTGCCCTAGTGGGGCTGGACCGAAGACAATGATCAAGCGATTTGTCTCATGCTATCCATTTCCAGCCTCTGACAAACAGAGGCCAGGGACACCATTTCTATCCCCTGGCTGATAGCCTTTTATGGACCTAACCTCCATGAAATTATCTAGTTTCTCTTTAAATTCTGTTATAGTCCTAGCCTTCACAGCCTCCTCTGGCAAGGAGTTCCACAGGTTGACTACGCACTGAGTGAAGAAGAACTTTCTTTTATTAGTTTTAAACCTGCTACCCATTAATTTCATTTGGTGTCCTCTAGTTCTTCTATTATGGGAACAAATAAATAACTTTTCTTTATTCACCCTCTCCACAGCACTCATGATTTTATAGACCTCTATCATATCCCCCCTCAGTCTCCTCTTTTCTAAACTGAAAAGTCCCAGTCGCTTTATCCTCTCTTCATATGAGACCCATTCGAAACCCCTAATCATTTTAGTTGCCCTTTTCTGAACCCTTTCCAAGGCCAAAATATCTTTTTTGAGGCGAGGAGACTACATCTGTACACAGTATTCAGGATGTGGGCATACCATAGTTTTATACATGGGGCAGTAAGATATTCTGTGTCTTATTTTCTATCTCTTTCTTAATCATTCCTAACATCCTATTTGCCTTTTTGACCACCGCTGCATACTGTGTTGAAGTTTTCAGAGAACTATCAACGATAACTCCAAGATCTCTTTCCTGATTTGTCATAGTCACATTAGCCCCCATCATACTGTACATATAGTTGGAGTTATTTTTTCCAACGTGCATCATTATCAAACAGGTGTTTCTAGTGGTGTCCTACAAGGATAGATTTTTTGGTTCTGTTCAGTTTCACATGTTTATTAATGACCTGGAAGAAAACATAAAATCATCCCTAATCAAGTTTGCAAATGACACAAAAATAGGAGGACGGCAAATAATGAAAAGGACATGTCTCTGACACAGTGATTTGAGTTGTTTGGTTAGATTGACTCAAGCAAATAATATGCATTTGATTATGGCTAAATGTGCATGAATAAAGGAACAAATGAGAGCCTTACTTACAGGATGGGGTGGGCCTATCCTAGGAAGTAGTGACTCTTTTGGAGGTTATAGAGGATAATCAGCTTTACACCAGCTCCTAGGCTGTGTCTACACTGGCAAGGTTTTTCCGGAAAATCATCTAATTTTCTGGGAAAACTTGCCAGCTGTCTACACTGGCCGCTTGAATTTCCGGAAAAGCACTGACGATCTAATGTAAAATCATCAGTGCTTTTCCGGAAAAACTATGCTGCTCCCGTTCGGGCAAAAGTCTTTTTCCGAAAGACTTTTGCCCAAATGGGCCAGTGTAGACAGCACGGTAGTGTTTTCCGCAAAAAAGCCCCGATCACGAAAATGACGATCAGGGCTTTTTTGCGGAAAAGCGCATCTAGATTGGCCACGGACGCTTTTCCGCAAAAAGTGCTTTTCCGGAAAAGCGTCCTGCCAATCTAGATACGCTTTTCCGAAAATGCTTTTAACGGAAAACTTTTCTGTTAAAAGCATTTTCGGAAATTCATGCCAGTCTAGACGTAGCCCCAGTGTTTTGCTGTGGTCAAAGGGGCTAATGTGATTCTTGGATGCATAAACCGCAGACTCTCGAGTAAGAGCAAAATGGCTCTGTGTATGGCAATAGTGCAAATGCTGTGGGAATACAGTGTCTAGTGGTGGTGTCCACAACTGAAGAAGAATGTTGATAAATTAGGAAGACTTTAGAGTACAGTACTGTAATGAGAATGAGTGAAGGATTAGAAAATCTGCCTTATAGTGACAGACTCAGAGTTCAGACTATTTAGCTTAATAATGAGATTAACATGTGGCTTGATTACAATCTAGATGTATCTACATGCAGTACAAATATTTCATATGGGTTCTTTACTGTAGCAGAGATAGATATAACACAATAGTTGGAAGTTAGAACTAGACAAACTCAGACTGGAAATAAGGCATAATTGTTTAACAGTGAGAGAGAATTACCCACTGAAATTTATTTACCAAGAGCTGTGGTGGATTCTCCCTCACTGACAATCTTTAAATCAAGACTGGGTGCTTTTCTGAAATATGAGTACATCTAGATTGGCATGTTTTTCCATGATACATGAGGTATCCTGGAAAAATTCCACCACATCCAGAGAACGCGTTTGCTCTTCTGCTTTTTTTTTCAGAAGAGCGAATGTGCTCTTTCGGGGAGCCCTGTATATCTCATTCTACAAGGAATAAGGGCTCCTCTGAAAAAGGAGGTTTTTCTGCCATTTGGCCCTGTCTAGTTGAGGCCAAATGGCAGAAAAGCCTCTTCCAGAAAAGCTATCGGAAAAAGCTATGCAAATTGCAGAGTGCAATTTGCGTAGCTATTTCCGACAAAGGACTGTAGACTAGATCTAGCCTATAAGTCTAGTAATTATTTCAGGCAATCTCTGTGGCCTGTATTATCCAAGAGGTTAAACTAGATCATTACGAAGGTCCCGTCTACCCTCAATATCAATGTAAACAAGACATTAATAGGAATTGTATGGTTTCTTTTGCTCTGAAAATAAGAACTTAGGAGTGGCAAGGTAGGCACACAAAAATGAGGCACTTAACATTTGCGGGCACTTCTGAAAATGCCGGCTTTAATGTCTGTAAAGTGCTTTAAGAGCTAAATAGAAAAGTGTCAAAGGAGGCTAAAGAATTTTTAGAAATCATACATGGTCTCTGTGAACTAGTCCTTTTGTAAAATGTCAGGAATAAGTTACTGACACATTCTTTTTTGTTTAAACTCAGAGTGAAGAGATGTTAAATTGGGTTTGTGTATTTTTATTAACCCCTGATCTGCTCCTAGGCCATGCAAGTGTTTCAATAAGAGTTTCAAGCTATTAAAATGTTTGCTTAAATGCTCTGCAACAGTCAAAGGATTGAGCTACAAAGCCTTGGGAATTTGAAAAAACTTGGGAAAATTAACTGGAGACATGTATGCCAGCCAAATGAGTTCAGATAGACTACTGGAAAAACCTGGGCCTTAGGTTTTCCTTTTCAATAGGGGTTAAACTGGAATTCTACTCTCTTCTCTTTTCATTGACAGAGTACTTGTAAAGAACTGAAATCTATTCTGCATGCATATTCACATAAAGAGTCACTAGACCAGAGTGACTCTGTAACCTGGGCTATGTCTAGACTGCAGGCTTCTTTCAAAAGAGGCTCTTTCGAAAGCATCTTTCGAAAGAGCCTCTTTCAAAAGATCGCGTCTAGACTGCAGGCGGATCTTTCGATAGAGGAAATCCGTTTTTTCGAAAGAGAGCACCCAGCGAGTCTGGATGCTCTCTTTCGAAGACGGCCTCTTTACATTGTAGAACGCCTTCTTTCGAAAGAGGAACTTTCGAAAGAAGGCGTTCTTCCTCGTGAAACGAGGTTTACCGCCATCGAAAGAAAAGCCGCGTTCTTTCGAAATAATTTCGAAAGAACGCGGCTTGAGTCTGGACGCAGGGGAAGTTTTTTCGGGAAAAGGCTACTTTTCCCGAAAAAACCCCTGAGTCTGGACACGGCCCTGGTGATTAGGGCCCCCCTAGGGGAGATCCAGGGTCTGGTCTCTCTTTACTAATGACTATTTCATTATTTATATTCCATGGATCTGCGTCAACGGTTGAGACTTAAGGTGCCCTGCCTCAGATATCTTATAGTTTAGAAGTTAGTAGAGACCCTGGAAAGGTGGAAGGGAGACTCCTGTCCAAAACCTGCTCCCCCCTCTTCTTGAAGGAGGAATTGAATCTGGTTTCTCCCATATTCAAAAATGTAGTGGGACTATGCTGAGGTAAGGCCTATGAACATCATGGGGAAAGGTGATCTGGGCAGGGATAGGGAGAAAATCCAGCAAATAACTCCTCTTGATTACAAATTTCTTTAAGAAAACATCATGGCCTGCATGGAAGAAAACAGGATTGTAAATTTGTGCAATTATAATTATAATGCTGCATTAACTCTTTTGATTATAATCTGCATAAGAGGGAGTTAGCAGGTGCAGCTTTGACCTGGGCTGTTGAAATCACTGCCCACATATTAAATTTGCATAAAGGGATGATCTAGCTGGGGACAGAGTTTGGATTTTTTTAAGAGTCTTGGCTTTGGCAGGTGTTCATAGTCCCACTCTGTTCATGACTTCATTTCCAGCAGGAGAATACCTGTAAACTTTAGCCCTTTCAAGACAACCAAGTTCTGGGACAAATTATTCTCCTTTGAGAATTTTTGCATAGGTCAGGAATATAAAATTCTTGGTCAGTGAGTATGTTAAAAAGGAATAAGAATGAGTCCTTAGTTATTTCTGTCCAAGAGAAAGAGTGAAATTTGAGGAGTTGGATGCACCTTACTCAAGAATCACCAGAGAGCTATCAGTTATCCATGAAAGACTATTAAAGGTCAGGGATCATTGAGATTAAGAATGCAGAACATCCTTCTTTTTTAATGGCACATCCAACATACCTACAAGTCTCCAGTGATACTGTGAATAGTTTTGTTGTGTTTCCTTTCTGTTTGCGTTTTGCAACTGCTGATATGCAATGGACCAGACAGAATAGCCTGTAGGGCCTGGTAGTCTGTTTTCAATCATGCTCCAGCTACAAAGTTCATCCTCTTTTATCCATGTGGTTCTTTAGCAATGGTTTCTGCAGTTTACAGTCATTTTTGTTTGGGTAAAAACTCTGAGATAGCAGAATGTGGCACACATGGTGCTATGAGTTTTAGAGCAAAAACATGCCTAATTCATGTGAATGTCGATGTTATCCATTACCAAAGGACATGATTTATGTGCCTGTCGGCAAGACATCAGTCATTACAACAGAAAGCCAGCAACAATATCAAAAACAGTAGCAGGCATCGAAGGTTAGATCCAAGATGAGACGGGCCCCATCAGCCACCTGGGGGGAAGACAATGAGAATGATGAAGTAGTTAGAATCCCTCCCCTATACATTGTCATCTAAGGAGAGTGGGGTTAATTTTATCATGTCTCTGGAGCAGTGTTTGCTCTAAGATTTTCCATCCATGAGCGAGTGAGTTTTCTCTTGTGCACCAATATTGAGGTTATGTGCGCTTGTTGTGTGCCACCATTGCAACCACCAGTTACTAACAAATATCATACACACAGAGAGAGAAGAATACAAAGAGCAGACTAAAAAATAATAGCCCTGATTTCCAGTACCTTGTTCTACCTGCTAAACCATACTCTCTCCATTTCTTCTTGAAACAATGTCCCTTAGGGCAGTGTTTCTCAAACTGTGGGTCCCGACCCCTCGACGGGTCGCGAGCAACTTAGAGGGGGATCGCAAACAAATTAGAGGGTTGTCGTGAGCATCTGAGAGGCTGGTTGTATCACAAGTTTGAGCACCCCTGCCTTAAGGAATGCACTTTGGAATGGTATAATGAAAGGCCATTCCTTCTATACAATTTAAAGAGTACTTTTAGCTGTCTTGAGTAATAAACAGGCTTGATACTATTCCAATGTTAAAACGTTGCTGTTTGTAAAAATGTAAGTCTTATTAAAAACAATCTCCAGCAAAGCTGGTCTGTGACCTACATCTGAATGTGGGATTTCTTTCCTTTAACATCAGTAATATTCACGGAGGGAAGTTCCCTGCGAGCCCCTGGCATAGTGGGTCACTGCCTGCCTCTCCCAGCCCACAAGCTGTCCTGCACCCCACACCCCGCCCTGCTCCTGAGTCAGGCACTGCAGGTGGGTGCCTTCCCAGTCCCAGGAGTGCAGCTTGGTCCACTACAACTGGCTGAGCACCTTCCCCAGACTTGGAGCTGGCCAGGGCCGCTGCCACCTGATAAGCAGCTCTGGCTCTGGCTCTGGCTCTGGCTCTGGCAACAGGCGGCTTGCCCCCGGAGCAGTCTGGCCCCCGGAGCAGCTCCGCTCCATCATGAGGCCCTGCTGACTGGGCCACGTGGCTGCCACAGAGCAGGAACCGGGACCGTGGTATGGCTGCCCCAGGAGGGACAGCCTCACTATGGCGCAGCTCCAGCTCTGGCACACAGGGCAGCCAGGCCACATGGCATTCTGCCAAGCCGGACCTCAACTCTCACCTTCCAGCAGGAAAGTGAGTGGTGAGGGGTGCTGCATGGTTCTATACATGAGGTGAGCGGGCCCAGAACTTTTTCTGTGCAGCCATGCAGGTGTGCACCTTAGAAGGAACTATGCTCTGGAGCCTAATTTTTTTCACATTGTGCTTCACTAGAAAGATGAAAAAGGGGTGACAGTATGGCACATTTGGAACTGCCATTGGAGAGGTGATCTAGACACATGGAAAAGAGATCATGCTTTACTTCCATACAAGCAGAACTTCAGACTTATTTATAGGATGTCATCACAAGGAGTCATTTGTAACAGGACAACACAATTCATAAGAATGATTAAATGTGAAACAATTCTTTAACACTGACACAGAAACTTGGGCCACAAAAAATAATAAAAAATAAACAATCACCAGAATTATATTTGTGCACTGACAGATCTAAACCACACTCCCTTATGCTAGGAATATGGAGAGCATAGTTGACTGCTGATCTTAAGTTCTCCTGCTGATCTTAAGGTTTCAGGCTCATCTGAAAATGTGGTTTTGGCTGACAGAAGCTCAAGATACTATACATATATTTGTTAGTCTCTAAGGTGCCACAGGATTGCTCATTTTTAAAGTTACAGACTAACACAGGAACCCCTCTGAGACTGTGAAGTTCATATACATTAGTGGTTGGCAAGAAGTAGGAAGGTCCAGCAGGACTGCGGATGTTCCTGCATCAGAGAACCCAGTAGCCTAGTTGCAGGAGCACAATCCAGAAGTGGCAGTGGGATGGGGCAGGGGCTGCAGCTGGAGGCAGCTCCCAGGAGCCCACTGCAGTGGGGCTGGATCTGATAGCCTGCAGCACTGGGACCGGATATGGGCAGCCCCTGGCAGCACAGGATAAGGCCAGCAACAGCCCAGGGCTGTGCAGGGCCGGGGCCAGAGCCCCGGACAGGCTGCAAAAGCAGGGCGAGAGCCTGTGGGCTGCCACAGGGCAGGAGACTGCACTCTTAGCAACCTGTGGCACTGGGACTGGGGCTTAGGCTGGCAGCAGCCCCTGCATTGCATGGCAGCATGGAACCGGAGCTCCTGATAGCTCTCAGAAGCAAGGCCAGAGCCCGCAGGCTGCCACGGTGCTGGGACTGGATCCTGAGCCTGAGCCCAAGCCCTCAGCAGCCTGACCGGGTCCAGAACCAGCCCCCCGACGGCCTGCAATAGCGTGGGCTGCTGGAGCCTAGCAGGCAGTCCAGCCAGGACAGCAACAGCAGGGCCAGCAACCCAGCAGGCAGCCTGAGAGGGGCTGGCGGTAGCCCCCCTGACTCCTCCCCTGTAGCTGGCAGAATCAGTGGCGGGGCTTTATTTGCAAGTGCGGTATGCCTACATTACCCCGCTAGTTCGAACTAGCAGGGTAGTGTAGACATACCCTGGGGGAATGGGGGCTGTAGCAAGGAACCTTCTCTGGTCTAGCAAATTCCTTGGTTCGGACCGGTCAGATCCCAAGGGTGCCAGATAAGAGATGTCCAACCTGTAGAAAATCCTATGCCATGTGCTCTGGTGGTAAGTTCCAATATTTCCCCCTGTTTATTTGGTAATTAAATATTCACTAACAACATAGCTGCCAGTAGAAACTATGGAGATGTCCCTGTCACAGGGGTGGGCAAAAAGCAGCCCATGTGTCAGACACAGCTCACCAGTTATCCCCTGCGTGAAAAAACTTCCCCTGCGTCCAGACTCAAGCCGCGTTCTTTCAAAATTATTTCGAAAGAACGCGGCTTTTCTTTCGATGGCGGTAAACCTCGTTTCACGAGGAAGAACGCCTTCTTTCGAAAGTTCCTCCTTTCGAAAGAAGGCGTTCTTCAATGTAAAGAGGCCGTCTTCGAAAGAGAGCATCCAGACTCGCTGGGTGCTCTCTTTCGAAAAAGCGGATTTCTCTTTCGAAAGATCCGCCTGCAGTCTAGACGCGATCTTTTGAAAGAGGCTCTTTCGAAAGATGCTTTCGAAAGAGCCTCTTTCGAAAGAAGCCTGCAGTCTAGACATAGCCCTGGTGACCTACCAGATGCTTTATTTACCTGGGTGTCCACAGGTATGGCCACATGCCGCTCCCATTGGTCACAGTTCACTATTCCTGGCCAATGGGAGCTGTAGGAAGACAACCCAAACCACTTCCTGCAGCTCCCATTGACAGCTGCAAGCAGCTGTACCTCAAGAGGCTCAGGTAAATAAAGTGTCTGGTGAATAGCGCTTGACCTGCAGGCCACTTCCATGTCTGTCATGTCAAGTGAAATGCACATACATCGGTTTATAGAAAATTTGAAGTCGACGCAAATGATACATCTGTCCACAATGCATAACCTACTACAACTTGCTCAGCATCCAAAAAATAGCCTTTGGCACCTAGTGAACAGAGACAAGGGCTCCACCCACACTGTTTTCATTACAACCAAATTTATTTTTCAGTGATAAGTTAATTTAGGCAATTTCTTCCATTCCCTCCTCTGGCTTCCCCTATGCATGCATTTTTCAGATGATCTATAACTAAAGTAGTTACTCATTTTTAACCAAGAAAATTATCTCCCTAGCCTGAATATATACATATATACATATGTGTTAAAACACAGGCCTATAATTAGGAACTAATTCTGCTCTCAGCTACACTAGTATAAATTAGGAGTAATTCCACTAGTTTAAAAACTAGGGCTGGTATCATTAGCTCAGCCCCATTTGTTCTGAGATTCTGCAGCTGCACAGATGAATTTCCATCAAATGGGCAAACTCGTGTAGTCACAGTTCCATACTGGCTAGGCACGATGCAATTATAAGGAGATCAGGTTTAAATAGTTATTCACTAAGGATTTTTTAAGGGAGTTTTCTAAGAGGTTGGGATGAAGATGAAACGTTGCCTTAGCGCACGTGTTTTTCCTGAAACACATTTTAGGCCCTGGAATGTCATTCTCAGTTCAGCTACAAAGAATAAAGCTTGGAATGTCACTAATTATATTCTAGCTTCATGCCATTAACTATTTGATCACAGAAATAGTGTAAACGCAAAGTTGTCCCTAACAATGTGAGTAGAGTTAGTGAGAGAAAGGATAGGCCTGTGTTTAAAGCACTGCTCTAGGATTTAAGAAAGCAGGAGTCAAGTCCCTGCTTTACTACTGACCTTGGAGAAGTCCCTCATCTTTCTGTGTGCAAAACAGGAATAACAGCATTGCCCTGCCTTACTGGGGAGTTCTGAGAATTAAGATAGGAATTAAGAATCAAATACTGGAATAATCTCTAGCTCTCATCTATCCCTTTCAATCACTACAACTCAAAACATCTTACAAAGGAGGGCAGCATTAAGGAAAACTGAAAACAGGGAGGTATAGTTACTTTCCCCAGGTCACCCCTAGGCCAATTGCATAGCCAGGAGTACAATCCCTGAATTCCAGATCAGTGCACTGTCCACTTACACACTACCTCTTGAGAAAGAAGGTATGAAACTCTTGTACAAAGTCAGGACTAAATTTACTGGTGGGCAAATCTCAGCTCACTCAGGGTTCAGAAAAACATCCAAAAATTGAGATTTTATAACAGAGATTATTTTACCTCTCTGCGTCTGGTCGATTCATCTAGAAGTCTCACAAAAGAAAGCCTTCATCAGTGGATTATTTTTTACTGCCTTTTCTGACTCTGTCCAGAGAAAAGTTGAAAAGAGTCTTTTACCTAGAATTTCTTTGTTCCTGAGTCCATTCCCAGTCTAACGCCAGAAATCATGAAAATTATTTGAGCTTTTCAAAGGTTTGATTTGCTTTGAGTGTTTATCTCAATATTGGGGAAATCCTAGGCGAGGGAATTATTTTCCAAAACAGTGCATTTTCCCCTGATTAAAATGAAAACATAATAAAGGTATACCATTCCTTGAGACTAGAAACTCATGAGCTGAGAATTTCCTGCTTTACATTTGAATTCAACAGAGGAATGGTAAGATCTTGTGTAAAGAACATTCTCTTCCTAAAAAATTGGTTAGATTTTAAGGATCCAAGACTGTATGGCTGCGTCTAGACTGGCATGATTTTGCGGAAATACTTTTAACAGAAAAGTTTTTCCGTTAAAAGTATTTCCGCAAAAACCCATCTAGATTGGCATGGATGCTTTTGTGCAAAAAATGCTTTTGCACAAAAGCATCCATGGCCAGTCTAGACGCGATTTTGCGCAAGAAAGCCCCAATCGCCATTTTAGCCATCGGGGCTTTTTTGCACAAAATAGTTCTTCTCTGTCTACACTGGCTCCCTTGCGCAAGTATTCTTGCGCAAGAGGGCTTTTTCCCGAGCGGGAGCGTGAAAGTATTTGCGCAAGAAGCACTGATTTTGCACATTACAAAGTCAGTGCTCTTGCGCAAATTCAAGCGGCCAGTGTAGACAGCTGGCAAGTTTTTGCGCAAAAACTTGCCAATCTAGACGCAGCCTATAAGTGTAACACACCAGTATTTTCCCCCAGTAAAATAGTATGCATCTGGTGACATTTACCACATTTGAACTCTCTTTCTCTTAAATGCACTGGAGAATTATTGTTTTGCAAATTATATGCGTATTCCTTGTGCTTTAGATACTAGCAGCTGAGTTCATATCCTTTGCAGTTTGATTGCTTCCTTCTGTTTTTATCTTCACAATAGACAGAATAAACATAGGACACATAACTTTGATGATCACAGACCACTGGAAATGAATTTACAAGTGGAGAAAGAAGGCACCAGGTGGGCCTGAAGTAGGTGACTGTTCTGAGTTTAGGGGGTTGTACAATAGAATGTTGCAAAGCCAAAAAATGGGAGGAGACAAAGGAAAAAGACCGTATCGGGTATTGGAATAAAAACAGGCCCTGATCCAACAGGATACTAAAGCACATGTTTAACATTAAGCAAATGAGTATTTCCGTATCCTGTCTACTCAGACACTTAAAGTTAGACACATGCTCAAGTATCTTGTTGTATTATGGCCATAAGGAACAAGAGAGAAGATAGAAGCTGACAGAAGCAGAGATCTATCTAGCTCTTTTTTGAACCCTGTTAAAGTCCTAGCCTTCACCACATACTCTGACAAGGAGTTCCACAGGTTGACTGTGCACTGAATGAAGAAAAACTTCCTTTTGTTTGTTTTAAACCTGTTGCCTATTAATTTCATTTGGTAACTCCTAGCTCTTATATTGTGGGAATAAGGAAATAACTTTTCCTTATTCACTTTTTCCATGCCAGTCATGATTTTACAAAGCTCTATCCTATCCTCTCTTAGTCTCTTTTTTTTCTAAGCTGAAAAGTCCAAGTCTTTTTAATCTCTCTTCATATTGGACCTGTTCCAAACCCCTAATCATTTTTGTTGCCCTTTTCTGAACCTTTTCCAATGCCAATATATCTTTCTGAGATGAGGGGAGCACATCTGAATCCAGTATTCAAGATGTGGGCGTACCATGGTTTTATATAGAGGCAATAAGATATTCTCTGTCTTATTCTCTATCCCTTCTTTAATGATTCCTAACATTCTGTTTGCTTTTTTGACTGCCACTGTACACTGAGTAGATGTTTTCAGAGAACGATACACAATGGCTGTGTCTACATTGGCAAGATTTTACACAAAAGCAGCCGCTTTTGCGCAAAATCTTGACACCTGTCTACACTGGCTGGGAGTTCTTGCGCAAGAACACTGACATTCTAATGTATGAAATCAGTGCTTCTTGCGCAAGAACTATGAAGCTCCTGCTCAGGGATAAGCCCTCTTGTGCAACTATTCTTGCGCAAGAGGCCAGTGTAGACCGGCAACGTTAATTTCTTACGCAAGAAAGCCCAATGGCGAAAATGGCCATCGGAGCTTTCTTGCGCAAGAGAGCGTCTACACTGGCACGTATGCTTTTGCACAAAAGCACATCTCTTGCACAAAGGCACATGCCAGTGTAGATGCTCTCTTGAACAAATACTTTAACGCAAAAACTCTTGCGTTAAAAGTATTTTCGCAAAATCGTGCCAGTGTACATGTAGCCAATGACTCCAAGATCTCTATCTTGGGTAGTTGTAGCCAGATTAGTCCCCATCATATTGTATGTATAGTTGGGATGATTTTTTCCAATGTGCATTATTTTATATTTATCAACAGTAAATTTCATTTGCCATTTTGTTGCTCAATCACTTAGTTTGTGAGTAATAGAGAGGTAGCCGTGTTAGTTTTTCCTTTTGTTTTAGCAAGATCAGTCTATGTGGCACTTTAAAAACTAACAAGATGGTTTAATAGGTGATGAGCGTACATGGGCCAGACCCACTTCCTCACAGTCTGCTTTGCTCTTAACTATCTTGAACAGTTTAGTATCGTCTGAAAATTTTGCCACCTCACTATTTACCCCTTTCTCTAGATCATTTATAAATATTAGGTCAATGAGCTTGAAACTGATTCAGCAAAAGAAGAGAGCTAACAGTCATTGAAGTATAAAGGTGAGAGGAAGGTGACTTTATCATGGTGTTTTGGAGAATCAGAGAAGGCCTACAGGCTGGTGAGAGAAAAGGAGGATAAAGGGGATAAAGTGGCAGTAATCAAGAAGAGAACTGATTAAGGAATGGACAGGAAAAGGACAACTGTTTCATAGAGTTATATTTTGCTTTGATGTGAAACTCTTTGAAGAAGTTATTAAAGTCAATAATCAAGTGCTATTTTATAGTAAGCAACTTCTTCATATAAAATCTGATTTTATGTGGCAAATATACCCTTAGTGTAGCTACACAACCTGTCTACTAAACTGATTTATTTCTAAATCTAATATAAATCCTCCTTTGTGTATTATATGGAAAAACTTGACGAACAAACAAAAACACAAACTATAGCAGTCTGACTTTAAGGCTGTGAGTATCTGCACCTCTGAAAATTCAGCCACAAGTATTTATTATTGTTATTGTTGTTATTAATTATTATTATTATTACATTTAGCATACGTCAGTCAGACAATGGATTAATGTTTTACTGGCAAGTCAGCGCTGCTTCTGCACTATGCAATCAGCATGCTCTGTGGTAAGTTTCACATACTGTTTACTGTAGCTGACTCTACAGTACACTGAGCAGTAGGATGCTGGCACAGTGTTCACAGTCTGGTATGAACACTAGGAAGCCATCGCAATACTGGTCAGTTCTTCATAACTTCATTTCCCAAATGTTCATAATTAAACAGTTTTTATTGAAGTAATCAGCATGAAATCCTTAGCTTTGTTTTTGCAACCGGTATTGTGTTTATGGAGCCAAATATTGAAAACTTTGATACTGAATACCTTGTATGTGTTAATTTTGGCAACCACTAAAGATTCTATAGATGCCTTGCTATGTTACCACCACCCACCCTTCATCCCCCCGGCCATCAGTCCCTCCAAACCACCAAGATGTGTTTCTTTTTTAATACTTTCTTACAGTATTTCTCATGAAAGTCACAGGGAATCGTGTGTGATTTCAGCCGAGTGAAACTTGATCTCAAAGTGTCTGTAGGACCAGAAGTTTTTAAAGAAAACATTTCTTAAATCTTGTGTTCACTGCTGCTTCAGCAGGCCAATTAGACGTGATGGGAATTCTAGAAAGCTGTCGCCAGGCATTGCAGCAGGAATAGCAAACAAGGCCCAAAGCAAATAAACGAATTGGTAAAGCGTGGCCATCCTCAGAACCTCCAAACGGATGACCTTCTCTTCTTTACAGATGGGTGGGCCCATGTACTGGCTGAGGAGACTCGAGGTTAATTAAGTTTGACATTAGTTAACAGCAGCAATTACTAGACATCAATTAATCAGGGAAAGTCTCCAAACAGAAGGAGAATAAATAAATGGGCAGTAACATTCTGATCCATTTAGCCCCTTAGATAAGGATACAGCTCAGGTGTCATGCTGAGGTGGAGCTAATCAGTCTTGCTCAGTTTCTCCCTAGAACTTTGGTGACTCTTCACACATCCATCTTCCTTCCCATGGAGACAAACACACATTTTCTGAGTTGCTAACAACTAACCAGAACATGGTTCCTACAATAAGTCAGGATATAAAAACACATTAAAATTCCTTCACCCACCCCCAGTCCACAACACATTATTTTTAAATGTTCCTCAATAAGGAATATACCAGTGCAAGTCAAATTATATTTCTATTTGCATTATACTAAGACACATCTATATTTCACTAATAATTTTTTTTCTTTATACAACCAGCTATTTTTTTTTACAACAACCAACCCTAAAAAATCTTAGCTGTCAGATTCATGAATAGCAAGTTCACTGGTTTCCTTTTCGTATTAGCAAACAGAATTACATGAATTTAAAACGTGCTGTGTTGCATCCATTGGAGCCTACAGTGAAGATCATTAACTAAATTACAACTGTGGTTTTGCCTCAAACCCTGAATATGAAGCATCAGGTGGTTGCACTGCATCAGGTGGGAGATCACTGTAGTGTCACTCATTCAATCACAATAGTGTCCCTGGTTTCCTCTGTGATCCAGGAGAAAAGTAATCTGTACTAATCTTATATCTCTCATGAGATGGCTTATCTGAGTTGGCTGGCCTTGGTGGAGGAACGGAGCCAATACTCTGAACACTCCCATCCTCTGCACACTCACCTATGTGAGATGTGGATTCACAACCCTGCAGAGGGTGCTCACTCCTCATGTACACTGATAACTATGATAACTGAAGCCCAGGCAGGAAAGTAAGATCAGTTTTACTCTGCACGAGAAAGTCGAACTAAGATATGTAACTCTAGCTAGAAGAATAAGAATATAAGAAAGGCTATACAGGGTCCATCTAGCCCAGTATCCTGTCTTTCGACAATGACCAATGCCAGGTGCCTCAGAGGGAATGATCAGAACTGGTAACCCTCAAGTGATCCCTTCCCTGTCACCCATTCCCAGCCTCTAACAAATAGAGGTGAGGGTTACCATTCCTACCATCCTGGCTAATAGCCGCTGATGAATCTATCTTCCATGAGTTTATCTAATTCTTTTTTGAAACCTCTTAAAGTCCTGGTCTTTGCAACATCCTCTGGCAAGAAGTTCCACAGGTTGATTGTGTTGCATGAAGAAGTACTTCCTTTGTTTGTTTTAAACCTGCTACATATTATTTTCATTTGATAATTCCTAGTTCTTATGATTCAGAGGGGTAGCCAAGTTAGTCTGTAACTGGAAAAACCTAAAAAAGCAATGAGTAGTCTTGCAGCACCTTAAAGACTAACAAAACATGTAGAAGGTATCCTGAACTTTCAAGGGCTCAACCCACTTCTTCAGATGAAATTATTGGAACAAGTAAATAAGAAATTTTCACTTTCGCCATACCAGTCATGATTTTATAGACCTTTGTCACTTTCTCCGTACCAATCATGATTTTATAGACCTTTGTCATATCCCTCCTTAGTCTCCTCTTTTCCAAGCTGAAATATCCCAGGCTTTTTATTCTCTCTTCATATGGCAGCCATTCCAAACCCCTAATCATTTTTGCTTCCGTTTTTTTTTACTTTTTCCAGTCCCAATATATCTTTTTCTGAGATGAGGCAACCACATCTGTACATAGTATTCAAACTGTAGGCATACCATGGATTTATACAGAGGTAATAAGATATTCTCTGTCTTATTCTCTATCCCTTTTTTAATGAATCCTAACATTCTGTTTGCTTTTTTGACTGCTGCTGCACATTAAGCAGATGTTTTCAGAGAGCTATCCACAATGACACCCAGATATCATAGCTGGAGTCAACATATCTTAAGTGGAATTTCTGCAGCATCCCCACTGCGTTAGGTTGATGGGAGAAACTCTTTCGCCAACTTTCCTTATTCCTCATGAACCTGTGGAATACCGAGGTGACGGGAGCATAAACAGTGCTAGACCCACTAAATCTAACCCTGGAAGATCAATCTCCAGACCTGGCCTAATGGGGGTGCCTTCTGGCTGCTCCTCCCATGGACGAGTATGCAGAGTGAATCCCAACCTCCCGCTTAACATTTGAACAGACTTTTTTGCCCATACCGTATGACCAAATGTCAGGCTATATCTACACTACAGAGTTTTTTTCGGGAAAACTACCGTTGTTCCAAAAAAAAACCCCTTCACTTATGTCCACACTGCAATTGTGTTCTTTTGAAAATAAAATTGAAAGAATAGAAGGATTTTTCCAACATCGGTAAACCTCTTTCTATGAGGAAGAAGCTTTTTTCTGAAAGAGCTCTTTCAGAAAAAGGCGTGGGTGGACAGAGAAGAAGGAGTTATTTCGAAAGAAGAGAAAAGAGGAAAAAGCACAGGTGCCCTGGTGGCCACTCCGTCCATAGCAATCACAGCTTATATGTGAGATAGTGTCCATTCAGTGTGGATGCTATCTTTTGAAAAAGCAGATCACTTTTTCGATGTGCTTTGGCAGTGTGGACACAATCTTTTGAAAGAAGTTTTTTCAGAAGATTTCTTCCGGAAAAGCTGCTTTTGAAAGAAGCCTGCAGTCTAGACGTAGCCCCAGAGAGTTGGAAAAAAGGAGCAATGCCATAATCTCCATGTTTAATTTAGCATATTTACCTAAGAAGGCTAACTTTTCTCCTGGTAAAATATTAATGACATTGGTTCTTTTCCATGCATACATATACTTCTTCCCCATAAAAACAATCCATGAAATATTAAAACATAATGCTTCAATATTATGAGCAACGTAGCTTAGATGTGAATCACTACCAAGCATATTTAGTTCAGTCAGAAAGGATAAAATAGCTTTAACCTAATAACCCCTCTTGACTAAGTCTACAGAAAATCGCAATTAAATAAATACCACTTGAGAATTTACATTTTGCTCAGCTGCCAACATGTTTGTGGGGAAGGAGTAAGTAAAATTTTAATTATAAAATGAAGGGTGTTTCTAAATATTATCCTGAAGGTACATCTGTAAAACCCTGCAAATTAGTTGAAGCCACTATAGAGGGGAAAAAAGAAGAAAGAACGTAACTAAAAATAAATGTAGAAAGCTAAGCTGTGCACATGAAGGGTAGTACATTTAAACTATTGCACCGAGATTTCTATTTAGGTTTGGAGTATACTTTCTACCACCAAATAAAAAGTAAGTAACATACTTACTCGGAAAAAGAAAGTATCAAATGTAGAAAGTCAATGGTGAAAACCTGACCTCATTGATGTCAATGGCAAAATTCCCACTGCTTTCAATGGGGCCAGGAGTTCACTCTGTATGTGCAAAATTCCCTTGATTTTGATGAGTGCAGAGTGAAGCCTGTAATCTCTATTTTAGCTTTCACGTTTTTCACTTATAATGTTTGTGTCATCATTGTCAAACATATATATTAACGTTATAGAGCACAAAGTATATATACCAGATATATTAAACAAAGTATATAGAACCATATGTAGAAAAGAATGAGATCATTCATATGTTCACTTTTATGCATTGTGCTCATACAACTAACTGGTGAGACATTTCAAGTCGTTTTACGGGAGTTTTGACACAAACTGCAACAGAACTACTCAGGATTTACACTGGTATATATGAAGCAAATAATGGCCAATAACCTTCAAGATATTTAAGAGAGGAAGGATGGTCCAGTGGTTAGACTGCTTGCCAGATATTAGCAGTCAATTTCTATCTCTGCCTCAGATGTCCTTCTGACCTTGGACAAGTCACTTAATCCCTCTGTGACTCAATTCCTCATCTATAAAATGGGGATAAGAGTAACTCCCTGAATCCCATCAGTGCCATGAGGACACCACATTAAATACTGTAATGTATTCAGGTCCTCTGCTAATGGGCACCATGAAGTTACCTTCAATAGATTTAGGAAATCAAGTTTTTGTTTCAATCTACACATAACTGAGAAATTTAGGGTTAAGAGTTATCTTTAAAATGCTCAAGAATGCTGGGGAATTATTTTTATATTCTGGTTAAAATTCATCATAAGTCAAGTAAAATGAAGATTCCTTTTTCTTACCAATGAATAGCAGTGGAAATCAATAGTAGGTACAACAATGTACTATAACTATTATTTAAACTTTATTTCTTGTTACTGATTGCTGTCAAAAATCATCTCTCAAATAAATGATTTTAGGAGAATTGAACTCTCAATCAACAGACACTACAAAGTCCTAAGGTTTAAGATGGAATTTTCCAAGCATTTTTTAGGGAACTCTTGTCAAGTATTGTCTCTAAAAGACTTCACACTTAAATATATTGTATTTATATCTTGCCAAATAACTACATGCCCAGGAGACTTTAAAGGTCAAAAATATCCAATATATCTTTGCTCAATGTGCAGGTATCTGAAGTGTTATTTGATCACATTAGAGATAGTTTTGGAGAATTTTTTTGCATTGCTTCATTCTGATAAAATAGAGCCTATAGGTTATCCAGAGCACATACAATAGAAAAGCAGAGGGAAAAGACAATATGAAGGTAGGATCAATGCAGCAGTGAAAGTAGCAAATTTTCTTACAGGTACTGTCCTATTGCAACCCGGGTCCCTGCCAGTTCTTTAAATAGAATCCTACTGGCTTTTGCTGCAGCTCAGACAGCTCTTCCGGAGCTGCAGACCAGCACACACCGGCTTACTTTCACCTCTGCATCAGTGTGACAGAGCTGTGTTTCTCAATGGACCCCTAGCAACAGTTCCTGAGTTCTCCCTGATACAGTTTAGGAAGACAGCAAGCTGGTTCCTGGTATCCGAAAGGTTGAGAAATGCTAACCTAGACTAATCAGAAGCCAGCCTTTTGTTTCTGTAGGGCTGGGTTCAAAACTTCCATATGGTCACAAGTTAAAGTGGATTCTGTTGTTATTGATATGGTTCCATAATAGATATCTGTCCCACCAAATCAGCACACACACACATTTCAGCATGAGTATCAGTCTTCACTCAGAAGACACTCAGAGCTGCACTCTCAGGAGTGTTAATTCTCAGAACTTTGGCCCAGTGACATATAAAGTGATACGATACTTCCCCTCTTTGTCCACACAGGGGCTACATATAAACTACAAGCCTCTTTCGAAAGAGAGCGTTTAGACTGCAACCACTTCTTTCGAAAAAGCGAGCCGCTTTTTCGAAAGACAGCACCCAGGAAGTCTGGATGCTCTTTCGAAAAAGCCCTGTTTGCACTCAAGAATGCCTTTTTTTGAAAGAGTACTTTTGAAAAAAGGCATTCTTCCTCGTAAAATGAAGTTTACTGCGGTCGAAAATACCACCGTGTTCTTTCGCTTTAATTTTGAAAGAACATAGCGGCAGTCTAGATGCAGGGGAAGTTTTTTCAAAAAAAGGCCACTTTTTTAAAAAAAACCTGTAGTTTAGATACACCCAGGGAAATCTCTGCAAGGACAACACTTGCAGGAAATGCTTTGTGCCTTGCTCATCCTTGCCATGATCCAACATTTCTGTGCAAAAGCTCTGCTTTGAAATATTCTGTTGTGATAGAACACACCTATCAAGAGTCTTTGCCCATATTCATTCCAGGACTCCTTGAAACACCTGTCCTATAGTGCAGCGATACTCAGTCTGTGGCTCACAAGCTTCAAGAGGGTCTTGAATGTGTTTCCTGTAGATCTTTGCAACACATTATATGAAATTATTAACCAATCTAAGTGATTTAATTATTAACCAATTTAAGTGACTCACCAATCAGAATGCTTTTACTATGTTTTTATCCAAGTAGGAAATTTAGCTGGCATTGTTTGGGTCCTTAACTCAATTAAAGGTTGTTGTGATTTGTTTTGGACAATAAAAGGAAAATGCATATGCTTTTTTTTAATGGCTTTTTAATTACTTTTCAAAAATACCATATTATTTTAATGAAGTTCATTTTTATTTTGGATTTCTTAAAACAGGGATTGTTAAAATGTTCACTTTATGTTTTAAATGATTTTTTTAAATGGGAATTCTATCAAGTGTACTTTTTTCTTCAGCCCTATAAACTCTTATCATTTGCTGTTTTAACAAAAAAACTATAATCAGTATGGTTTCCAATAATATTTTCTTCTAGTTTTCAAAGCTTAAGCATTGATTTAGGTGTGCCAAAACAGAGCACTGCTCCAAATATTTCCATTTTACCTCTTTTCTGTAAGGTTTATTGAGAAGCAATCCTATTCCAGGCTCATTATTTTTCTGGCTCATCATAGTTCAGTCTGTTTCAACATTCACTCAGTTATGTCAATTTTGAGGACTTTGGTGGTACTTTCTCTTTCCTGTTTGGTTTTATGAAAAGCAATCCCATTCCAGGCACATCCCATTTTCCTGGCACAACCAACACCTCATCTTGCTTTAAGGTATGATAAGAGAAGCTGTGTACAAAATGTGATTGTCCTAGCACTTACCGTTTAGGAGGAGTTCTTGATCAAACAGACAAACTCTCTAAAATATATAGCAGATTGTAGTTCATAAAAAATACTTGGTCAGTCATTTTGCTGTGTGTGTGTGAGAGAGAGAGAGAGAGAGAGAGAGAGAGAGAGAGAATGAAATACTGATGTCACACTTTTGTGGCTCTTTTGGGTAATGGTGATTGCTAATTTGGCTCCTAAGTCCAAGTGTCACTGCTCTAGCTTTCTTGCAGGAACTGGTTGGGTAATTTCTGTGGGTGAGCCAAGGGGAAAGGAGTAGATTGCAGGTGTAAAATGCCTCTATTTTCACAAAATAACACTATGCAATTGGCAAAAACTCACAACTCATTAATCTAGAGTTTTGCCCAGCTGTCTCTGCTGGTTCTTGTGCCAGCTAGGAGTAAGTGGATATAAAAGGCCTCATGCATACACAGATTTGGATGTTATTCCATGGATCTTTTCCTTCTCAGGATGTTAGTAATTATGCATTAAGCAACTATCACCCATTTCCCAAAGCCTGGGAGAGCCACCTCTCGACCACACCAAGGGTATCAAAACTCACTTCCTGTAACCAGGCAGTTTAACTCTTTGAAACCCCTCTTAGACTCAAATTCAGCAAACAGCTTCCAGCCCTCATGTTGCTCCACTGTGCCTTCCTCTCATGTTTTATGTTAGTCTCCCAACTGTGAGTTAATCCAAAAGATTGTATCAGTTCAGTTCTATCCCTCACAGTTATAGGTGAATTCTCTGGAATCACAAATGTTTTCCAGGACTTGCCAGGTTTCCACTGCAGTTCCACAAAGAAAACACAAACATCATTACAGCAAAGAATTATCTCCAGAAATGTTTACTCAAGTTCCCCCGGGTCCTTTCCAAGACACACAGGCAAATCGGTGCTTCAAAGACCAAACACGTGGATTCTGAGCACAGCACTGGAGTGCCACAATAGGCCTGTTGCTTCTTGCAAGAATAATGACAGAGAATTTGTTTAGCCATTTAAATGGAAGTACTGCTTGTTAAAAAGTCAAGTAAAATTGATTGCTGATTCATATATATTTTGTCTGCATGACATTAAGTTACAATTAATGATTATGCTTAGATGCTTAAGTGTTGACTTATTATGTTGCAACCTTTTATGAATCTTGGGGTAGGGGACATACTTTGCATAAAAATATCCCGCAAGTTAAAAGAAATTGCAAATGTTATTATGACAGATTTTCCTTAAAGATAGGTTTTCTTTTTCAATTCCAATAAAAAATATGAGACCTTGAACCAAACCTATGGATATTGCAAAACAGTGCTCATGGTGGGCAAGAGAGGCAAAGGACTGGGATTATAGATCAGCTTCATAGTCATCCAATCCTGGAGCTGGCTAGGCACCAGTTTGCTCACTGGACCATTGGCAGCTGCTCCAATCTGGACAGAAGGGGTAAAGCAGGCTGGAGGGAGCCTGCACAGAGCGCTGGCCAATCAGAAAACAGCTTGCTGGGCAAAGGATATGCTCAGCAAAGCAGAGAGCACTTTGGTTCTGACCTACAAAGGTGCTGGACTCCTCCCCACCCCTAATGAAGGGGAAGCACCAAAGGCAGAGTAGTGCTGGACAGGCTAAGGGGAGTTAGAGGGATGCTCCAGCCTGTAACCCATTTTAAAATGGAATAAAACCAAAACATGAGGCATAATTCTTTGGAGCAAAAATCCATATTTTGGATTGATTTAAGTATTATATTTTGCTAAAATCAAAAAGTTTTGTTCAATTTTTTTAAAGTAGACTTTAAACAAAAATAAAATAAAATTGTCCTTTCTAAAAATGGCAAAATGGGACATTTTAATCATCTCAAATTGCTTTTTTCTTTCATTTCCCCCCAAAAGATATTTCCACAAAACATTTAACTTTTGATAAATCAGGATTTTCTATCAGAAAACTATTCCATCAGAAAATTTCTGACCAAGTCTAGTTAGAAGTACTAAAGACATTGAGGACCTCAAATATTCCAGTAATATTGGACATATAATACCTAAAATAGGTATAATTTAAAACACTTGTACTTTAATTGTGAGAGTGAAAAATATGGGGAAAAGGATATTTTAATATTTTGGTTCATGTTCATTTGTGTCTGTTTTCCACTAATATTTGTACAGGCTTTTTTTTAGTCAAAACTTTTCACAGAAAGACCGTGATGTCAGGAATCATGCAAATATGTATTTTCAAAAACATTTGTTATTAAAATGTTTGCTCGACCTTTTTGAAAGCGCATTGTGGGTTTGGAAATCATTCTGGGAATGTCTTTTTGTTCACTTTCAAGAACAACCGGGTTCTCCTCCCAGACTAGGGCTCCCAGGCACTACAATAACATAAATAAATCATCGTCAATCTCCAGCCAGGGTGATATGGCTGAGGTGGCTAATCACCAAGGATGTGTTACAGAGATGCAAATAGCCAGAAGAAGAACTGTGATAAATATCTCATGAGCCAATCCACAGGTTGAAATATATTTGTATAAACATTTCTTCCAAAATGAATGCGTCTGTAATGCACAAAGTCTGTTCACAGATAATTTGCTAAAAGCAAAAGAGACGAACTGCATTAAGCAAATTGTGCTCTACAAATAATTCACTCGGCTGCAACTGGAGCCACCCCACTCATATCATACAGGCCACTGAACATACATCACAGGGAAGCAACTTTCGAGCACTACCACTCTGGGTGGATCTGCACTGACTCTCTCCCACATAAGCAATCCCATGGGCTAGTCAGTGCCTTTATTCTTCCTATTTGATAAATCTTTTAAACATAAAAGTAGAAACAAAGGAATCCACTTAAAGAGGTGTGGAGACCATGGGGGCGGCAGCGGGAAAGCCTTAACAACTTTTTGAGCCAGACACATGTTAGCACATGGTTCACATTACAGCCCAATATATTAAGACTGGCCCACCACAACATACAGGTGGAAGTGTGAGTCTGGGAGTCACAGAAGTTTGAGCAGAGACTTTTTTTTCCCAGTGTATCACAATTACAGAAACATCTGTGCTAAATAGCTTTGTGCTGATCTACTGTGAAAACTTAGTGCTTATGAGCCTTTCTCATTTCTAATGTCTTGCTTGCCTGTTGTTGGGGGATCTCGTATCGAGTATTCCGGGCAATGGTTTCAGAGCCCTGAAATGGTTCCTTTTTAGTGCCTGCCAAGCACACCTATTTTTTTAAATTTGTGCTTATCAATTGAGGGGCCTTTCATGCTGCATGCTTAAACTAGCATATGTGTAAAAGAGTTAGACAATGTAGTCAGGAAGCAGGATGATGATCTCCCTTAACTGAAGCATTAGAGAAGGCCATGACTGAAGATGAACAACACTGGACAGGACAGGCCTGGACAAGCTCATGGTCTAACTGATTGACATATGTAGATTGCCATATGTAGAGTAGGAGAGGAATCCCTCAGTTTGGTAGAGACCTTACCATTGTTTCATCTTCATGAAGTCTGTTCGTGTGAGGCATTGGCCAGGATTATCGGGGTGAGTGCATTGCCTCTTGTCACTGCAGCTGCAGGGGGAATAGACACTGGTGCAACCCGGTCCCTCTCCTATTCTCTGTGGCACACATCTGCTTAGTCTCTTGTAGGCTGTAATACATTGATTTAAATATGATTGCTGGGTTGAGCATGCAAGTGCTGGATTGTGTTGGTGGCCTATGATTTACAGGAGGTCAAACTAGATGATCTCAGGGTCCCTTCTGGTCTTAACCCCTATGACTTTTTGAGATTGTTCTAACCATAGTCACCCACAACACAAAATCCATGTAAGGACCAGTTTCCTAGATATAAATGGGAGGAGCTATCCCATCTAAAAAGAATTACTCCCAAGCTATTGCGCAAAAACCTAGTCCTTCCTGGTCCAGTGCTAAATGAGGGTATGAACTTAGGTCAAAAAGTACATATAAGAGATTTGGGAAAAAATAATAGGGCAGGCGATGTAAATTGATGTGAGGTGATTTCATTTTTACAGCTTTGATCATATTTGGAAGTGATAGTCTCAGCCAGGAACAGCATAGAACAGCCCTGTGCCATGTAGGCCAGTGCCAGTTTCCGCACATATCCCTGCCAGCGCACTTCAGCTTTCGCCACAGAGATTTATTGCCCCACTAGAGGAAGTACGAAGCTAAGAAGAAATGGTACATCAAAGGGGTGTTCAGCCCCACCTGAAGCTACTCCTCGGAGGGCATAGTTTATGCTCTGCCCCAGCCAAAGACAGTGCCTCATGATATACTCTAGCCTCACTATTACTTTTGTTGTCAACACAAGAGAGTGAGGCTTCAGAATTTGCCTTTGGATATCAGAGTCATGGAGTTTTATTTGGCTGCCAACAAAAACAGTCCTACTGACTTTGATGGCAGTTGGATCCTGGTTAATAGCATAAGCAGGTTCCTCTGAGCCACCTCTTCATCCATAAACTATTAAACTAATTTCCTCCTGTCCTTCCCATTGTGCTACTCTTTTATTGATGAGAGAGGTGTAAAGTCTGCTCTCTTCATTAAGGGGCACCGCTGTCCTTGCACTGTGCAAATATTCAGTGCCATCTTGCCACGAGCACAAACACATTACGAGATTTTAGCAGCGATGTGGGGAAATCAGAGAGCGTATCCAGGGGTAGGATCAACACATTAGCCTTCTAGTCAGAAGGAGGATTTATTCTGAATATTTGCAAGATACATACAACTACATGGTCAGCCAAATGCAACACAGATGTCAATAAAGTAAAGCGTGCCAAGCGGAGCAGAAAAGGGCATTTTGTATTTGGAATATTAAAGGGAAAAAATAAAATGGTGGTATAACCTAGCGCAGGAATGACAGCCCATCCTGGGCCATGTTAGGAATTCCAGGTAGAGCTCAAATCACAGGCTAATCCTGTATTAATCTATGTGCCAAACAATAGTTGTCATAAATTACATATATCACATAAAAACTAAAAACATTTATTTAAATCAAGTTTTAGGGTAAAAGTCTCCCCTGAACACAGAGCCACCACAAGATTTATGGCACACATAAACCTTCAAATTAGGGTATAAATGGAATCCAGGTGGGCACACAGGTGCTGACTGTCTTCTCAAGGTTTAATTTTACCCAGAGTGCAAAGCAATCCCAACTAACATTTTTGCACCTTCTGAGGCTTGTGGGGGGGACCTATCCCTTAGCTCAGCTCTTGCATACTTACCGCACTTTTCTTTGTACAGCAAAGTCACCAATTTGCTCAGGATGGATTTCATTAGCTTTTGTGACCTGTGAGCTACGTGGGAATACACAGGACATCTATCTCATATTTATGCATGTACAAGCTACTGCAAAAGAAGACTAGCACTCTATTTCCAACGTCCATAACTCGGGCCCAGTGAAGCCAATTTCTTCAGGTCTGGTTTTCTCAGTGGAAGTTGTTTCCATGCCAAATTATGGACTACGCTTAAATGGGCGTAACTCCAACAGAATTTCACCCATTTATCCCACCAAAGAATCATCTGACCCTTCTGCCTTCCACTCCAGGGCTATGTCTACACTGGCGGATTCCTGAGCAAGAACGGCCATTCTTCCACAGAGCGTCCACACTGCCTGCCCGCTCTTGTGCAAGAAGTTTTACAGTAAAGCGTGGTAAGAGAGGGCTTCTTGCGCAAGAGCTACGCTCTTTTCTAACAAGTGTAAGATTTCTTGCACAAAAGCTCTTGCGCAAGAGGGCAGTGTGGACGTGCGGCAGGGGTTTCTTGCGCAAAAAAGCCCTATGGCTAAAATAGCCATTGGAGCTTTCTTGCACAAGAGAGCATCCATACTGCCATGGATGTTCTTGCACAAAAGCACATGGCAGTGTGGACGAGTTCTTGCGCAATGATTCTTGCGCAAGAACCTTCCAGTGCAGACATAGCCCAATTGTTCTGGGGACAGAGCTGTTCAAAGAATGAGACAAATACTTTTTTTATAATAGTAAAAATGTACTGTTTTTAAATTGTATTTTAATCTGTTCATTCTGAAGAATGGCTGGACCATACTTGCATAAACTTCTCCACAAAATTCTCCTTCAGGCAGAAATTGAATGTGTGAACTTTAGGAATGAATGGTGAAAATTTGAGAAAATTATGAGCAATTGAAAGCAGAGGGTTGTAATGGAAACAGTTATGCAACTTTAACTAGAGTTGCCATTGCTCCTCTAGCTATCATCACAGTTTATAAGCAGTAAATTACAAAATCTCTGACAGTCTCATTTTAATGTCACTTCACATTGATCCTGCTTGGTTCAATGAATTAAACTAAATACAGAAGAGGCTATGTTTGTGTTTGCAATTTTAGTTATTTGGCATCTTCTACGTTATGAGGATATTTGTCAAAAAGAAAAAAATCATTTGATATTCATAGAGTTAATAAAACCATACCATTCAAACAAGATCATAAAACTAGTAGGAATTTTAGTTTTCACGTGTATGGTCTTTAGCTCAATGGTGGACATTGAGAGCAAAGTCGTACGGATTTCAATAGAAGATCAAGTCACACTGAGGGTTGCCTGTGTTCTTGCTGTCCAAAATCCTCAGCAGTCAGCAGATTTATGTGGTAGTAAAAACAATCAGGAGTAAAAATTCTTTAATTATATACATAGTCCATTCAGCTGGCTACAAAGTGAATTGCAATAAATTCAGTACTAAGAAACAAAATGACTGCGTTCTCACTGCCTCCTTACCTCTGCTCCCACACACACACACACATACGCATGCTGTTACATACTCTTCGCCATGCTGCGTAAAGCAAACACTGGGTATGATGGACAAACACTGCAAGCACAGATGTGTCCATTATAACCAGCATGAGCCATGCTCCTTTTTATCAACAGATTTTGCTCATGAGGGGTGCTGTCACTTCTGAAAGTCCAAGCTGAGAAAAAACAGTAGGGTGTGAGAACAAAAGAAAGAGATGTTGTGATTAGGACAGGGCTAATGGTTCATTAACAATACCTAAGACCCTGACTCTGCAGTGTAGAATTTAAGGCTTTATTTCAGAATTACCTTTGGCTTCCCTTTTACTTTCCCCATTACTTTTCTTCCCTCCTTTGAAAAGGCCATCAGTTTCCTGTCTTGGCTTTTTTTGTCCGATGGCTCCCATAATATGGTGTAAATGAAAACAACTATTGAAAACCCTTTCATCTGTCTCTTGTGTGAGCATGTATCACAGGAGGAGACATGGGAGGCTAGAAACATGCATCCCTCACTTTAAGGGACAGCAAAGTTCTAGATCACAAGAATTATTAGCCTTGGTAACTAAGCCCAGCCAATTTTATTGAAACAAGAGAGTTTGCCCCACTTGCATTCAATCTCTGAGGTATTTGGTCCCCTTCCTATTCCTATTGCAATATGCTATATATGTGTTTCACAAAACAACACATCCACTGGCTGTCTCTTTTCTGATTCCTGAACCTCCTGGATGCCCCAGTGCTTCTTAGCTGAAATGGATGCCCATGTCTCCTCCCAGCTACAGCTGAGACATGTGAGCTGTAACAGACTTGCAGCAGCAGCTTCCAGCCCTGAGCACATGCCAGGCTCTGTTTGGACTGGATAAAGGAGAGAAATAAGGAGCCTAGGACATAAACAGATGTATATGGGGGAGGACTGAGGCAATTTGCAAAAAAGGATCAGGAAAAAGAAAATGAAAAACAAAATGCATCAGAAGTACAGAGCATGCTAAAAGAAGGTACAAGGTAAGGACCAAAGGAGGGATACCTGGCAGAGAAGAGCAGGAGAAAATAGCAGGAGTTCAGAGGAATAAATAGACTCACAAGCAGGTGGCCAGTGAAAAGGCACGGAAGAAAGACAGAAAGATGTCCAGATTCACATCACATGTCCATGAAGGCCAAAGCCATGAGTGATTATAAGGACTCAATGGGTATGTCTACACTGCAGTTTTTCCAGAAAATGGCTATTTTTCTGGAAAAACTACACTTACATCCACACTGCAATTGCGTTCTTTCAACAGAAAGTTGAAAGAATACAGGGGGTTTTCTTACAGCGGTAAACCTCTTTCTGTGAAGAAGAAGCCTATTTCTGAAAGAGCTCTTTCAGAAAAAGGCATGTGTAGACAGGGAAGAGGGTTTGGGGGGGGTTGTTTTGTTTTTTTCGAAAGAAGAGGCCTCCAGGAAAAAGCACAGATGACCTGGTGGCCACTCCATCCATAGTAATCACAACTTAAATGCAAGATAGCATCCAGTAAATGTGGATGCTACCTTTTGAAAAAGCATATTGCCTTTTTGATGCGCTTTGGCAGTGTGGGTGCTTTTTTTCGAGAGACGTTTTTGCCGAAGATCTCTTCCGGAAAAGCTTCTTCCGAAAGAAGCCTTCAGTTTATCATCCCATATGAGGAAATGAGTTTTATGTGTTAGTCTCTATGGTGACACAGGACTATTCATTGTTTTACAATGAGTCATGGCAATCTAGAAGATTTGCCTGCGAAAGGTTTCCATTGACAGAGGTTTTTACTATAAAATTGGGGAAGAAGAAAATGATAACAACACTTTGCATGTCTGTAGTACTGGCCATCCAAGATACCAAGTTCTATCCTCTGTGACTATCCACAATCATAGTCCAGAGTGCAAGGGACCGTTCTATGTAAACATCCTCATCCCACAAGTGCTCCGAGTGGAGGAGGCAAGGCCAATTCTTCATCTCCAGCCACATCACAGTGGGTGAGCAGCAGGTCACTTCTCTAGCATGCTGGTGAGTTGCAGGAGGCATAATGCTCTTCTGAAGTGGGGCAATGCAGCTCTTCATTTCCACAGACACAGCATGATGGTTGATAACCACATTAAAGCACTTAAGATATGTCTAAGGTGCAACAAAACACCCACAGTTGGCCAGTGTCGGCTAACTCAGGCTCACAGGTCTTGCAGTGTAGTTCAACCCAGGCAATTCCATAGTCCCACTACTCAGGGCCTACAAGCCTGAGTCAGCTGAAACTGGATTTTTACTGCAGTATAGATGTCCCTTAGGATGAAATTCACCACCGTGCAGAAAGGCTGCATGAGACCCTTCCACTACTGTTTCCCCCCACCAAACTTAGTGGGATGTAGGAATGAATTTCACCCTATTAATATTATTTAAATGTTTATTAATATTTATTACTACCCAGTAGGCATACTGGGTAGATAGTGCTGAACAAAACTGGAAGGAGTAGAAGACATTAATGAGCGCCACACTTTAGTTTCTTAAACCTGTTTTATCTTCCTAGGAACTAAATGACCTTCCTGTACTAGTTTTATGACTAGAGATTAATATGCTGCTGGGATCATTGCCCAGTCATTTCTGCCAACACAGGAGCCATTCCAGGAGACATGTTCCTCTGACTCCCTGGTAAGATTTCAATATATTTCAATTTCTGTTGGTTATAATTTTTTCCAGGCTACAGCTATTTGGTAACATACTGGTCCTACTGGAGAGTATCGGCAACAGTTTCCCATGCTAATTCATCCACTGAAATGGCAGCATCTAAATGTCCCCTTTGAATCTTAATAGATACATAAATCACCCTCTGTTGCAGCAATGTATTTGATAGCTGATGTGTCTGCTGTTTTGTATTATGCAGGTAAAGATTTTTAGCATTAAAGTAGACTTACTAGAGACAATGTCTATGAGAAAATTTTGCACATTGCATCACAAAACTAAACATTACAAATGGGGAAATACCTCATTAGGCTATGATTCTGCAAGGCTCTCCATCCAGGCAGACTTCTGTAAGACCTCTGGTAAGTTCACTGGGGCTCTTCAAAGGTACAGGGTCCTGTTGGCATACATGGAGAACCTTGCAAGTGTAGGGCTATAGGGCATGTATACACTTACGAGAAGATCAGCGCTCTGGAGTTCAATCATTCTAGCATTTGATTTAGTGAGTCTAGTATAGACCTGCTAAATAGAATGCTGAGGCAGTCCCTGCTGGCGTCTAGTAGTCCTCTTTCTGTTAGGTGTAAGAGAAGACAACAGGACTATGTGCTACTGTTGGCCTCCTATTTGTGTGGATGCCACCATGGTTCAGCTTAAGCTAAGCCAACTCCAGCTACACATTTTGCATAACTGGAGTTGCGTATCCTAAGCCGACCTGTCTGGTCTAGTATAGACCGGGCCTTAGTGTCATTTGACCAATCTTTTCCTTTTTCGTTAGTCTTTTTTCCCAAACTAATCATTGCAGGAGCAGGAGTAGTAATAATTTATTGTTTCTATAGAACTTGAAGGGTCCCAAAGTTCTGTACAAACAAGAGTATCAGTCCTGAAGACACTTACCCACATGTTTCACTTTAGGCCTTTGGGTGGCTCCATTGATTTCAATATGCTGTTCATGTAAACAAGGTTTAATTTGTACATCTAGTTTGGATGCTCCAGTGATACTGTGGAATACACAATAAATAGGTGTAAATACAGACCTACTTTTTAGTAGCCATATTTGATTTACTTTTGTGGATCCACAGTCCTAAATGCTATACATATAAAGCTCAATTTTTCCAATATGTATTGAACGTATATATTCCAGGATGCCCATAAAAACACAGAAGAATGTGAGTTGATTACATAAGCAACATTTTAATGAACATGGTCTATAGCTTTTACAATATTTCTTTCTCTAAAATCTTGTAAAATACATGGAAGTCTTAATTATAGCTCAAGTTATCTGAACTATTTTGGCCTTTGATTTTATAATACAATATGTAATTCCTGTTGGCGTAATAAACCAATAAGTTTAGTATTTCTTATAAATGAGTGAAATTTATAAGTCTATCAAAATGCCTCCTGGTTCCTGTTAATGTTTAGGAAACATTTCTGAAATGTTTCAGGGCTTAGGGCAAAAGAATTGCCTCACTTAGTGCTTCCGTTGGTCCAGTGTCTTCATACAATCAACAGTCCAGCTGTCCAAACTGTACTAGTGAGATTGACAGGAAGCTCATATTTTCAGATATGAAGAGTACTGAGGGAAGCAAAATCAGAATCTCTTCAGGTTATAGCCTTAACTTGTTCTCATTTACAATGACAAGACATACGAGAGCAGGGTGTCTCATTGCTAAGAATCATCTGCCCTCTGTACCTGAGAGCCTGGGCCAGTTGTTCTGTGGTATCTTTGTGGAATGTAAGTTGCCTTGGCAGAGTGGAGAGGACTAGGTCTCCACTGAAGGCCATGTAAATGAGGGCTAGAGACTTCTCTCTTTGAAAAGAGACGGCTACTAGTAGAAATTCATGAACTACTTCTGTAATGTGTTCAGGTCTTCCTGTAGTCAGGTCTGCCTGTTGTTTCATGCTGCTGTTTGTGTGTAGTTTTGGGGTGACCATCATATCATGAAAAGGGAGTTGCGTTAGTCGAACCTAGAGTGGATTAATAGATGGATAACAGTAAAGAAACACCTGATGCCAGTCTCCACACCAGCTGATGCTAGTAATCCAATCTGTGTCCCCAGCAATCCATCCTGCAAAACTCTGAAACTGTTCTTTATGAATAATCAACCAAAGCAAAACAAGCCCATGGCGGGAAGGATAGTTAGAGGGCATCAAATCTCACTCTCTAATATTTTTCTAAATAACTGAAATGAAGAATCATCTGCTTCTACTTTTAAAAGGAATACACAGAGAGAAATGGTAACCAAAAGTGAGAGCATGTTGCAGAACAGTCTGGTATTGTTATTACATCAGAAAAACAGTCAAATATTCCTATCATAATACTAAACATCATATAAAGGAGTTACAGATGCTATATTTTGGGAAGATTAACCAAAGCATGTCTTAAACTCTATTTTCTCACAACTAAATCCCCAAGGCAAAATAAAATGTTCTATGGTATTTTTGCCTCCCTTTGCTCATTCCTGAACAAAAACAGTTTTTAAATGTGATGTATATAAAGTGTTATATTTTCTAAACTAAGTTGGCTTTTGGCGAGTTATGTGTTTTCTATTGAAGTTCACATCATAATCTGAGATGTGTTAATTTAGGAGAGATGTCTACTGTAGGCAGCTGTTCAGTGGGACATATATATGGATCAATTGAAGGGCTTTTAATTCCCTGTAAGCCTGAGGAATACTGTGGATTCTGGCTATTCAGCACTAAAGTTGGTCAGCTTATTGAAGCCTTTTTTCATTTCAGTTTCTACAGGTTCAAACCACAATCATCCACAAGGGGATTAGGGCATATATTAATAAGCTCTTGTGCCCCTGTGGATTTCTCCTTCTAATTTGCCAGATTTTTATGTACCCGCTCTATGACCCCAAAAGTGATATTTTCTTCCATCTGGTATGGTTGTTATATACACTCAATTGAATATAAAACATAAGAACACTGGCAAATGCAAGACCTAATGAAGGTTTAGGTTTTTTGATTAAAAAAACACTCTACTCATTTAGTCCTATTCAGAAATCTGACATTGTTTATGTTATACACACGTACTTTTCATGTTTTCAGAGTTGGAGGCTATCCATTAGGCAAATAAATCCATACTTGGACACCTAAATAAATAAGTGACCTGATTTTTCAGGTAAGAAAAGTATGACACACAAGAGTGCAGGTAAAAGACAGAGCTTTATTTCCTGACCTCAATCATCTGACTTGAGCTAGAGTTGACAAAGGTTGATACCCTTGTCACATGAGAGGAGTCAGTATCCAGTATCTGTGTAGACACCAGTAGACTGAACACCCATAGTTTCCAGGGAAGTCAAGTCCCATGGAGATGCAACTGGTCAGCAATTCAGAAAATCAGCTGATTTATCAAGACCTTCATTTTGGATAGCAGTTTCAATTCAAAATGGTTGCTTATAGAGGAAATCTAATATACTCTGGATGAAATTCCAGACATCAGTTTCTTCAAGATAAACCCCACCACAGAACTCCACTTGTCCTCAACTACAGCCCCCAACTTAACCTCCCCTCCCCCCAATGCATTATAAACAATCTACAGCCTATCCTGGAAAATGACCCCTCACTCTCACAAGCCTTGGGACATAGACCATAACTTGCCTACAGACAACCCCCTAACCTCAAATTCTTTCCAGCAACCAAGCAACACTTCTCCATCATACTCATCCACCCCTGCAATCAACTCTGGTGCCAACTCTGTCCACACATCTATACAAGTGACATCATCACAGGACCTAACCACATAAACCACCACGTCAGAGGCTCATACAACTGCAAGTTCACCAATGTGATCTATGCCATCAAGTGCCAGCAATGTCCCTCTGCCATGTACATTGGCCAAACAGAATGGTCTCTACATCAAAGGATTAATGGACACAAATCAGATATTCAAAAAGGTAACACAGAGAAACCTGCTGAGGAACATTTTAACTCACCCAGGCATTCAATAATGGATCTCAAAGTTTGCATATTATTACAAGCCAATTTGAAAAGCCATATTGAAAGGGAAGCTACAGATCTTATTTTCATTTACAAGTTTGATACCTACAATAGAGTTTTAAACAAAGATCTTAACTGGATTACCTGCTATATTCCACATCTTAATGACATAAGAGGCCAAGCTTAGAAGAATACTTACAACCCTCTCTATCATCCTCATTTAGTATGGAAACTCTAATTAACTATTCTTCTCCCATTTTTTTCTCTTTTCCTTTCCCTCCCCATCCCCCCTCTTTTTCAGCTATTTATTTGGAACTTGGTCCTTAAACTCCATTCATCTGAAGAAGTGGGTTATGCTCATGAAAGCTCATGATACCATCTACAGATTTTGTTAGTCTCTAAGGTGCTGCAGGACTATTCATTGTTTTTTTAAGTTTTTTCTATTACAGACTAACACTACTACCTCTCTGAGGGTATGTCTACACTACCCCACTAGTTCGAACTAGCGGGGTAATGTAGGCATACCGCACTTGCAAATGAAGCCCGGGATTTGAATTTCCCAGGCTTCATTTGCATAAGCCGGGCACCGCCATTTTTAAATCCCGGCTAGTTCGAACCCCGTGCCGCACGGCTACACGCGGCACGGAGTAGCTAGATCGGATTAGGCTTTCTAATCCGAACTAGCTGTACTCCTTATTCCACGAGGAGTACAGCTAGTTCGGATTAGAAGTCTAATCCGAACTAGCTACTCCGTGCCGCGTGTAGCCGCGCGGCACGGGGTTCGAACTAGCCGGGATTTAAAAATGGCGGCGCCAGTCTTATGCAAATGAAGCCTGGGAAATTCAAATCCCGGGCTTCATTTGCAAGTGCAGTATGCCTACATTACCCTCCTAGTTCGAATTAGGAGGGTAGTGTAGACATACCCTGAAACTTTTGAGCTAGTGTAGTTACTGAGGTAGAATTACCATTAAGGGAAATGAAAGCTGAGTATACTTTGGAGGTCAGACTTTGACCTACCATGCTCGCTTGCTGCGAAATTACATTTTTTTCTTAGTTTCATGTTCTTCTTAATCTGAAAGAAATGTAATTCAAACTAAAAGTGCACATTTGTCTATTAAATGTTCAGGAAGCCCTGCTAGGCTGAAGAAAGCAACAAGTAGTCTCATGGAAGATGCAAAAATGCTTAAGAGGATATGCCAATATGTATGGTTTAAATATTGAACATATCTGGGAGAAATGTATGTTAGGAATCCCTGTGCAGAGCCAGAGCCTCACACACAAAGGGCAGAGTCTAGTATACATTCCCCTATTTCTGTTGCATGCAAAGCAGAGTGTTTTGGATGCATCTGCACCATCGCCACTCTTCATTCATCACTACACTGCTCTCATTTCAATGTATCTCACCTGCCTTTGTGATACCCACAAAATTCATCTTGCTATTGTATAATAAAATGTGTTACTGAGTGCTAAATCGTGTTACTACATGTGGTATGCATCTGTAGCATGTTGGCAATGCAATTGACTTTCCTGCAAGAAAGCTGCACAATCTCTTTCGTCCCTCTTTGAAATATGTCTCATTTCAGAAATTCCGAGCAAAGCAACAAACCTCTATGAACACTGAACATAGCATTTCAAAGAGAATTCATTCCACCGCATTTTTCTTAAACCAGCCTTTGGAAATAGCATATGGGAAAATCAACTCTCTCTGGGTCAGTTCCAGATCCTCACACATTTTTTATCCAGTCCCTTTCAGACAAAACTTTTATTACATTTCATAACTCCCATTGGGTAAAAACTCAGTAACAGCTCTATGTGTGAGCCAGCCTTAGTTTTTGGGAGGTTCCCTATCTCCCTGTAAATGCACAGTGAATGACAGTTCTTCTGTATTTATTTTTCATTCTGTTCCACTATCTCCTATTTTCTATTTGTCACTGGAAATCTCTACTATACTCCATTGGCCACAGTTTCTTCTAGTCAGAATACCAGCAAAAAAGCACGTATGTTTTATCTGATCACGGTTTAGAATTCAGAGATAGGCAAAATAGGTTCACTTCTTCCCAGCACACTCTTGTTTACTAGGACCACGCACCAAGACTGTGGGCCATGTGGACCTAGACCTAAACAAAAGTAATTTGGTGCATATGTTCTTAATGCTCACAGAGTATAATGCTAAACAGCAGTGCCATAACTCTGAAAGAAGCCTGAGCCCAAGTCTACACTACAGGGGAAGGTGAAACTAAGATACTAAACTTCAGCTACATTAATTCAAGTTTCTCTGCTGTCCCCAGAGTGGGAGGTCAATGGGAGCAAATGCTCTCCTCGTCTTCCCTTACTCCTCGTGAGGGGCAGGAGTACTGGCGCCAATGGGGGTGCCCTCTGAGTTTGATTTAGTGCATCATTACTTTTTGAATATTGTGATGCATGTATTAAGGAGCATTTTTAATTTATTAATCATGCACATAAATGAAAATGTAATCTTGAGAGAAATTCAAAATAGGTGGGTGCTCAAATATGGTAATGTTGGCCAGACAAATATCTCCACTGGGAAGTGTTTCATTCAGAAAGCTCAACTTCATGTGAACAGTAACAATCAAAAATCTCCCATGTATCAAAATTGCAAAGAGCCAGGGTTTGATGGTGTTTACACCAATGTGAATCAAGAGTAACTTCACTGAAGACATGAGAATTACACAAATATAGAGACAGTGTAAGTGAGATGCGAATAACTCTCAAAATGTCAGTTCCATTCATTTTCCCCTGTTCTTAGTAAGCTATACAGAGACAGTGAAGTGATCCTTGGCTGCTAACCAAGATAGAGAATACTGGAAAGATCAAAGGAGTACCAGCACATTGCTGTACTTCACAGAATATTGTGTATTTGGCACAGAGACACCTCTGATAAGCATTGCAAATATCTTTTTAATTGATATTTTATTCTCTTGACAAACTGTTCAAGATTTGAAAGTGACACAAAACTAATTTATCCCATTGGATAAAAATGCACTCACCAGATAGAAAAATCAATTTTACTCCTTTGTGTTATACTCTCAAGACTAATCTTGGGAAACTCCTTGGATGTTACACAAAAAATAGTTGACTGAGAGGGAGGCGGGAAAGTAATGAGCATGCAGATGTTTTACTATGAGGCTGCTGCTTTTTCAAACTACAGTAGTTCACTTTTTTCATCACAAAGCTGTGGTTTTGGTTTCTATTAAGAATGCCATCTCATAACTTGTTTATGATGTTAACAAATTTTCTGTTTAATGACACACTGATCCATCATAATAATGATTTTAATGTTAAAATTCATCAAACATTATACACAGTATAGTCATCATATTTTGAGAATGATCTTGTATTTATATGGTATCTTTCAACCAGAAAAATCCAAAAGTGGATTTATAAACTATGGGTAAGCGCAAATTTAACTATGGAGCTCTTCTGTACAGATATTTCAAATTATTCTCTCTTATATTAAATTGGATTTGTCATAGGTGGCAATTTTATCTTTGGTGTTTCTTGATAATCAAGAGATTTCATTCATTTCTCTGAGCTCTTTTTTTCTCCCCTATTACACCACCAGGATGCCCGTGAATGGCAAAATATTACAAAAAATCATGAAACAAGTACAAAAGTGAAGACTTTCAGAGTGAGTGCACCGCGTGTCTTCTTCAGGCCCATTAATGGGGGAAGGGGAAAGAGAATAACTGCCTCTATTATATCTACACTACAATGAAGTCTGGAAATTAGTCTGAGGCAGTGTCCCCTAATATGGACACGCTATCTCAATTTAGAGCCCCAGGAAGCAATGGAAGTAATTACTTTGAATGGCCTGGGGGCAGAGCTATTTCAAAATACCGGCAGTGGAGCGTCCACACTACTGCTTTTCCAAAATAGCTATTTCGGAAGAGGTGTTATTCCTCATGGAATGAGGTTTACAAATGCCAAAATAAGCCACCCATTATTTTGAAATTATTTCAAAATAACAGGCTCTCTGTGTAGATGCTCTCATAGTTATTTCAGAATAACAGACGTTATATAACACTGCTGTGGAGATATACCCAGTGATTTAAAAGGTCTTGGGGCTCCTGGCTGTGCCACTGCTACTGCAGCACCAGTGGTGACCAGAGCCCCAGGCCTTTAAAATCACCACCAACGTCCCATGTGGCCCACTCCAGGCAGCACCCAGGCTGCCTGATAGAAGTCAGGCTCAGCCCTACCCCTACTGCCCAATGCCCTATCCCTTCTGGTGGTGTGGAGCCACACACACACACACACACACCTCTGTCTCTGTCTTGCCCAGGCACCCAGGGAGTCTGCTGGCCCCACTGGTCTTCTTCATAAGTCTTTATGAAACCTCAGATAAAGTGGAGGTCCATCTCTGTAAACAGTGGAATGCCTTAGTGAGTGAAAGGCAAAGTTCACAGCAATCAAAGGCAGAACAGTTACATAGATAAATGTGGGTCAAACTTTCCAATTCTTGGTTGGAAATTAATTTATTTCAAAATCTCCTTAAATTTTATTTTAAAAATACAAAAATGATTAAAATGAACACAATTAAAATGAAACATTCCAATTCTATCAAAACAAAACAGAACCAAGCCAGACACAATTTTTTTGGCTTTTTTAAAATTTCTAGTCTTCATGGTTTCCTATGCTCAGAGGCTGTGTCTAGACTGGCAAGTTTTTCCACAAAAGCGGCCGCTGTCTACACTGGCCGCTTTGAATTTGCGCAAGAACACTGACGATCTAACGTAAGATTGTCAGTGTTCTTCCGCAAATACAATGACTCTCCCATTCAGGAAAAAGTCCTCTTGCGCAAAAAAGCCCCAATGGCGAAAATGGCAATCGGGGCTTTCTTGCGCAAAACCGCGTCTAAATTGGCACAGACGCTTTTCCGCAAAAAGTGCTTTTGCACAAAAGCATCCGTGCCAATCTATACGCTCTTTTCCACAAATGCTTTTAACAGAAAAACTTTTCCGTTAAAAGCATTTGCGGAAAATCATGCCAGTCTAGACGTAGCCAGGAAGTGTTGACTAAAATGATCCTATTACATGAATATAGCTATTACATTTTTGGATATAATTTACAATTAATTATATAGAATTGTAAAAAGCAAAATAGTCCTTATTTTTATATTCAACTTTAGGAGCTAAATCAATAGCATTGAATGATTTCTTTAGAGAACACAGCCTGTTGGCTACAGTTCTTAGAGGGGTAGCCATGTTAGTCACTATCTGCAAAAACAATGAGGAGTCCTGTGTTGCCTTAAGGACTAACAGCGACTTTCCTACAGACACTGTTGCTTGCTCCTCCATTCATGATGATTTATAAGGAAAGGGAAGCATGCTTATAATAAGGGCAATTGAACATTATTTTGCATTTTGCTGATAGTCACAGAAACCTTGACAACGGATTTTAAAATGACCTTAATATTCATTTCTTAAAACATATGTGATAACTGGCTTCAGCCCTCATCCTGCCATTGTTATTTTGAAACAGATACAGATCTCTGGTGAGTCTTTTCTCATCTTTTTGTAACATTTCAGAAATAGGCTAGTTTTAGCATGTTCATATAAATTTATTACCCTTCTGGGAGTGCTGATCTGTGATAAACAGTTCTTTCCAATTAGTTTGGGTTTTTCAAATTGAGGATTAAATTTGAAGTTGAGGGTTACTATTACAGCTAACAATATTTTAAATAGAAGTATCTTTTAAGTTAAGAAAATATTTTCTGTCACTACTGACAGATGAACTGCAAGTGCCTGGATCCTGTTCCTATTGAAATCAATGGGGTGGGCCTTCAAGATATTTCATTTAGATTATATACAGCAAAATATGGATCCCGTCCTGCACACACTTCCAGATCATAATGCCTGGTACCACAAATAGGTCCAATGGCTTTTAGGATTAATAGTTCTTTCCAATTAATAACAGGCAATAAGACTATTTGGGATAGCAATTACTACACTTAGCAGGAAGCATTTACTGAATTCTTTTATTTGCTTTAGAAATAAAAAAGTTGCCTTATGATTTTTATATATTATTTTTGGCATGAAATGTCTTTTCTTAATTATTTTTTATAAACAGTACATTTTATTGTATGTAGTTTTGAGGCACATTCCTTGAAATATAGGAGCTTGCATACCAGATCAGACAGTGATCCATTTGTCCTGTATTCCTGTTTCAACAGAGGCCAACAGAAGATGATTCAGATTAAGAAGATGTAAGAAATGCCACAGGATGCAGTTAGGAGGAAGAAAAAGGGGTTCAAGTTCTCAATTATCCTTAAACACAAGCTACAAATTCACAGCATAGCTATATCTCATTTCCCTTCTTTTCTCAGACAACATAGCATAATTGTGATCTAATAATAGTCTCACTATCATATCAAGGAGCAAGAGTTCAAAGACCAATCAGATTGAATCAGACCAATGGTCCATCTATCCTGTCTTCCAACAGTCTGTCCCAGTATCCTGTCTTCCAACAATGCCAAATGCTCCAGAGGAAGTAAACACAACAGAGCAATTTCAAGTGATCTGTCCCAGCTGCTGGCAGTTGGAGGGTTTAGGGACACCAGAGCATGGGGCTGCATTCCTGACAATCTTGGCTAATGGCTGTTTATGACCTAACCTCCATGTATTTAACTAATTCTTATCTTTTGAACCCAATTATTCTTCTGGCCTTCACAACATCCCAATATCTTTAGTAACAGTATCAGGAGAGATGCAGAGCACTGAATGGGTTGAGGATCAACATTCACTTCCTACCTTGTGGTGTGATGGTTTTGATAATAATTGGAAATAACAAATTGCTTTGACCCCTATTAAGCTTGTTACCAGTCTGGCACATGGTATGAAAATGTTGCCAGTTTCAGTAGCTGATGATTTCTTACTAATAGCAGACAGTGATCTCTATCAGGAGGTGATATTCATATTCACCCAGTGAAAGGGAGAAAGTAGGCAACTCGTGAGTTCAACAAATTGATTAATCAAGTGCTATTAAACCTGAGCTCAATCATGCCACAATGATCTGCATGTGAAGGGGATTTAAGAATTTTCTTTTTCCAGAGGCATAGCGAGGGAGGATGGAGAGAGGAGGGGCATTTGCTCCAGGGCAGGCACCACGCTGGGGGGGGGGGGGGGGGGGTGCCAGGCTGCGGTGGGAGCAGATCGCACAGTTCCACGCATCGCGGCAAGCCTGGCACTGGTGGACCACGTGCTCCCTGTTCAATCAAGCCTCCAATGCAGGGCTGGATTTGCGGACGTGGGAGGGGGATTGGGTTAGAGTGAGAGGGGTAGGGGTACCTGGCTCTGGGGGAGGGGTGGGTGCATTGGGGGTACTTACAATTTTTTAAGGGGGTACTTTATAAAAAAAGGTTGAGAAGTGCTCTAAACCATTCCTTTTGGCCCTTTCCTTTCTTCATCAAGGCAGCACCCTCAGCCCTGAGCCTACCTCCCCCCTTCCAGGTTGACATTTCCCTTTCCCACCTGTGAGAGTCACTGAGGGAAGCACTTTACTTTGTTTACAAACACTTTATTTTTCTGAACAAAAGAATATTAAAGTTTTTCAAAAAAACAACAGTGAAATAAACTGTAAACATTTTTTCAACAACACCTATCTCTGTTGTCAGTATGTGATGAATGTGTACAATGTGTGAATGTGGGCCTGGGAGGGGTTTTGGGGAGGAAGGCACTGGAGGCATGGGCAATCCCACAATTGGAAGGCCCTGGGGAAACTTATTGGCCTCCTTAGGAGAATTGCTCCCTCAGGGCTTCTCGAATAGGCAATCCCAGCTGGTGGGTTTGTCAGATGGCAGCTGTCCGGGGCTGCTCAAAGTGCCTCCCGTCCATATCAGCCGGTGTCCCCCACAGTGGGAGGAAGGCCTCCCCTTTCCTTCCATTAGGTTGTGCAGCACACAGCATGCTGCAAACACATTGGGGATGTTGTGTTCCCCCATGACCAGTTGAGTGAGCAGGCATCTAAATCTGCCCTTTGGATGGCCGAAGGTGCACTCCACCTGGAAGCGAGCCTGATTCAGGTGGGAGTTAAATAGTTCTCTGCTCACATCTAGGTGTCCCGTGAATGGCTTCATGAGCCAGAGCATAAGGGGGTACACAGTGTTGGCCACAACGCATGTAGTCATCTGCACATCTCCGACTGCATAGTTTCTCTCCGGAAAAAATGCCCCAGCCTGCAGCCTGTGTTACAGGTATGAGTTCCGGAATATGTGGGCATCGTGTGCCCGGCCTGACCACCCAACACAAATGTCTGTGAATTGTCCCCGGTGGTCGACCAGGGCCTGCAGCACCATAAAAAAGTAGCCCTTTCTATTAATATACTGTACTGCTCAATAGGGTGGTGCGCGGATCAGGATGTGAGTCTCATCAAGTGCTCCAATGCAGTTCGGAAAACCCAGCCCCTCAAATCCAGCCAAGATGGCAGTCTGGATGCTCTTTTTCAACAAAAAGGATTGATTTTTCGATCTACGTAATGCAGTCTAGACATTCTTTTTCGACAGAGGCTTTGTCAACAGATAGTATCAACAAAGCCTCTGTCAAAAGAAGCCTGTAGTCTAAACGTACCCTATGTTATTTCAGAATAATGTCAGTTATTCTGAAATAACGCCACTGTGTAGACATCCCCTGAAAGAGTGGAACAGGTCTGCAAAGATACAACTTGCAGAGGATCTATTGGGATGATGCTTGTGACAGGGTGAGAAGTCACTGTGGAATAAGGAAAGAGCTGCAGAAGAATATATCAATGCTTGAAAACAATCTACCCCTCTAAAAAGAGGGGTAGATGTGAGACATGCTGCAGAACAGCCTAGCTTTATAGTACAGAGGAAGAAAGAATAACCCCTGTGAAGTATTAGGGGAGGGAATGCCCTAGATACTCCTTTTTTTATTATCAAAATAGCAAAGCATAGTGGGAAAGGCAAAAAGTCCATATCCCCATAATACAGTGTCATCTCCCTCAGGGTCTGTCTACACTAGCTCTCTAATTCGAACTAGATCGGCAAATCAGGCAACTAGAGTTGCAAATGAAGCCCGGGATTTAAATATCCCGGGCTTTATTTGCATGTTCCCGGGCGGGCGCCATTTTTAAATCCCCCTTAGTTCGAAAGAACTGCCCATGGCTACACATGGCAGTTTAAAGTTAATCCGAACTAAGTCCTTAGTTCAGATTAACTGTTACTCCTCGTGGACCTTGAGAGTGAAGGCACTGACTGTCACGCATGCTCAGTGACTGGAGAACACAGAAAACCGTTAAAAATAATACAAAAATATTAGTAATAATTAAAGGCATAAAATAATAATTAAATGGTATTAATAGTTACACCACTAGTATGTCACTGTTGTCTCTTATTTAGAATGTATTCATTGGAGCATGCTTTTGATATTAACAAATCTGTAACATTTAGCGTTGATCTGAAAAACCTGATGTGATGATGACTTGCTATTTGGGCAGTATTCCCATGTGTCTGACCCTTATAAAATATTAAGTGGTCTGAATCTGGAGTGAGGTGTTTGTCTCCTGATTTTCAGACATGAAATGATCTTATAGAATCACCAAGCAACCATATTCTTCTGGCAGGTTTGTCAACCACTGATCTAAGCTCTGCTAAGTCTGTTTGATCTGAGACAGAACTAATCACCAAACAGTGCATTTTCTTCTGCCACAAGACCTGATGGCATTTGAGTCCTCAGTTTTACCACTACAAGGTAAGATATGACCTACAGTCACAGCCAACTTGTATATGGTCAGATTGAAGTGGAGCAGAGAATACGCTGCCAGTCATACACGTACACAAACTGTCTGAGAAAAATACAATGTTCTATTTATATATATTTATTTCTGGAGAAATATCCAGCCAAACATCCATTTGTCTGTTTGTGCTGGGAATATACACAATAAAAAAATCTAAAAATATCTATTTGGTTTTTTTATTCATGTGTTGGAGCCATCTTTCCATGAGTTTTACTGTTGTAAATGTTCACAGAACCCAAACTCATCCAATCAAGAATCAGAAATAGTACCATGTACCCCTTCTGACCAATAGCAGTTCATAGACTAGGAAAGAAAAAGTTGGATATCCAAGAACTGTTCACAAACAATAGAGTTTAAACTATTCATACAATATAAAGTATTTAATACTTTCAAATAAATGCTGTTGCTTATTTTGCAATATAGTTTGAAGAAATTGTATGTATATAGTATAATTCTTTGCTAAACTCTGGTCCCATATTGATATATCTGAGTTGCAGACAGACATAAGCTTTGATGCCAGAAAGGCCAGGTTCTGTAAGGCTTGTTACAGCTGAGATGTAAAAAAGCCAGTTATAGGCAAAATCTGAATAAACAAGGATATAGATTTATGTAATCTCATGCATACTAAATCCCCAGCTGCCACTAATTGCAATGATCATTAATGTGCTGTTGACCTCTTCTTCTGGTTAGGTGGTCTATAGGAGACACCCTACAATGACATCACCCTGGTCTTTTACCCCTTTTGTCCTTACTGACAGACTCTCAACAAGTCTTTTTCCTATTTCTATTTCTACTTCTACCTCTGTCCAAGTGTATACATTTTAAATATATAAAGTGACATCTCTTCCCTTTTTTCCCTGCCTGTCCTTCCTGCACAAGCTGTACCTTCTATACGAATATTCCAGCATATGCTTAAGTGCTTTCATGAACTTGAGCCTGGATAAATGAAATCCTTTAGATAGAAAAAAATAAATTATCTGTAATAAACAATGTATTTCCATTGTGAATCTGCAGAAAAATTAGTATTTGGACTAAAATCCACAATCTTTTTAACATTCCAAACACTTGTATGAATATGTTGGCAGTTATTTGCATGTGTGCTGATAGCAAATAGTATACCTTCTACAAATAATAGCTGAGCAGAAAACAGCCTTTTGCAAAAATATTTAGTGAAAACCATGCTTTTAACTAGAATATACATTTGACCTAATTTACACATTAAAATAATGGATGTTGGGGGACCTAAAAAAAAATCCCAGAGGGGTTTAATTTCTGTGCCTACTTGCTTGTGTCTGTTACACACTCTCTCTCTCCCTTTGCTTTTATCCTGGCTGCATTAACTCAGTGAATTTGCTTTAGATTATTTTCATATTAACTAAAATTTCCCAGAGGCTGCTGGTATTTGCATTCAGTAACTTCAGTAGCAGCTATAACATTGCACTAAATGCGCCATCCATTGAATCTATGAAGTTTTCTAGGAAACCAAACACATGTTCCTTACAGATGTTTGACCTGAGGCAGAGCAGAGCCATTCAATACATCTATGGGTCACTTTCCTCTCCATCTGGAGATCTGTACACACAGGACCGAATTCAACACTGATTTATTGGCTGGGCAGCCCCATTAAAGTCACTCATCAATCCTTGGTGCCGGAAATTCAGTGCCTACATCAATGTGGCCTGGCTTTTAAAGGTTCTGGGTACATGCAGTTCTCAGGGACCTTAGGGAGTTTTTTGGGTGTTCAGAGACTTTGAAAATCAGATCACTGGTATTCTGGTGCCTAAATAATGGTTTAGAGGCCCAGCTTTGAATGTCAAGACTTAAATCAATATTTAGCCAGGCCCTGATCCTCAAAAAGAAACCAGGAGCCTAAATACCTTTGAGAATCTAGGCCTTAGACTCTACCTATCCCCATTTTGTTCTTGCTTCATACAGCTTCTCTGCTGTGATAGAAATGGGGCCTGGATACAGCCCCAGGTAGCCCCACTGGCCACATAGGACCTTTAGGAGGCCAGCTGGGGGCTTGCTTGTGCATGGAAACCCCTTTCATACACATTTGTTTTCTCACTCACCATTCTGTTGCCTATACTGACCGTCACATTTTGATGATGCAACTTAATACTGCAACGTGATGACATGATGACCTGTGACAGGTACACTAGAAATCAAAGCTCTCTTCTTCACCTACTTTACCCAGTTTCTCCTCCTCTGTCAGGATCTCCAACACAGGAAATCCACCCAGTGCATCCCAGTAGCATAACAAGGCATTTTTACCTCTAACAGGAATTGGATTCAGCATCCCCATTTACAGAACCCATTACTAAATGTTGATTTCTAAGAAAATTGAATTGGTCCTGTAACTTTTTCAAATAGGCTGATGGTGGTTTAATGGAAACACTCATAGCTCTCATGGTCAGGAATATTGACTGTCTCCATCTGCTTACTTGGTTGCCTTTTCCGTATTATAAAACACACTGTAGTAATTGTTTCTGGTTATGTGTAAGCATGCATTGAAATTTTAAAACTTGAGGAAATTCCCAGAAGTTCATTTTAAATGCCTGTCTCCTAGTTTTTTAAATTACTATCCTATGTCCTTTGCTGCTTTGCTGAATGTCTTCCCTTCTCGTTTTGAAAAATCTGATTTTTCTTCTTTGCAGCCCTTCAAAACAGCATTATTAATCCACCAAGGGAAATAAACAGCTGGAAGCAAATATTTCCCAACTGCTGGAGAAACACTAAAGGTTTCCTAAACTAGATCCAAATAATCACCATACTAAAGCAGAAGGGAAAACCATTTTGTGGCCTGGACATGTGCCTGTGCTAATGAAGTAATCAGCATATAAGGGGTTGGTTGAGTCACTCTGCTTTTGGGATTGTCAAATGTGCAGCTTCTTAATTGTTATTAAGTAGTTACTGAGCCAAGCCAGCAATGTGCTTAGTGCTATGAATGAGAGTCCTTACCCCCAGTAGCTTACAACCTACCTTTGGCATAGGCCCAGCAGTCAGTAATTGGTCAGACAGTAGACAGCCAGCAGCACACTTGCTGGGTGGTGCATGCTGAGAAGCAGTGATAAAATCATGGCATGGTCATGAGAGGAAACCTTCAAGCAGGAGTGTTTTTTAAAGAGAAATCTCAAAGGTAGCGCTCAACCAGACACATGAGAAGTAAGGAACAGTTCCAATGTAATCAGGCATAAATATTCTTGAAGATCAGTAAATTCTGAATCACTTGTAGTCAGCCACATAGGATCCCTCCTTTTCATTTGCTTTTTGTGATCAGTCACATGAGCCTAGTTTTGTGGGTGTGGATGTTTACAGAAAGTTACTTTGGAGCCCATAACCAAGATTACTTTAATTATAAAACAAAATTTGTTTTGTTAAGGCGCAGAATTCATACTGGGTGCAAAAGGAAGTAGCTTATAAAGATCAGGTAATGCAATCAGAAAGCAGAAACAATACCACGCGATTTAGGCATCCAGCCCCATCTCAGACAGGGTAAAATTATCCTGTATGCAGAAAGCCATCCCAACAGCCTACACGCCAACTGAACCTTTAATGATGTGCAGTATACACCCTTCTTCTTCATGCATGTGACCTACTAGCTTCATGGGCCACAGTGTGGGGAAGCCAGGGGAGACAGAGCTATAGCTTCACCTGCCCCCACTCATCCCATCCACTTGCTGTCTGAGGACAGAATCTAGCACACAGACTCTCTCCTCCATCCACTAGCAAGGAGTATGACTGTCTGCCCTCTTAGCAGACAGACAAGGGATTGCACGAGGGCTTTCCTGAGCTGAAAGCATGAACAGCTATAGCTTTTTTATAAGCCGGGGACTGCAACAATTCAAACAACCTGCAAATGTCCATGGGAGTAGAGGGATATAATGTGGCATTCACACAAATGAAGTGACAAATGTTGTTGCTACTGCAACTTTCTCTAGGTAAATTGAACTGGATCCAGATAAAAAGCAAGGAGGCTTATGAAAATGGAGAGATGGCCAAGGCACAGACCAGGGCTCTAGTGGGAGGTGGAAAGCAGAAAGCACCGGTGTGCCAAATGACAGAAGTGTGACTGGGTAAACAGAGAGGGGACATGGAATAGGTGTGAGAAAAGAGGAAGGATTGAAAGGCGGAGGGGAATGCTGAGAAGGACAGATCCTCAGTTAGTGAAAATCAGCATAACTCCACAGAAGTTCTAGGCTGAAGTGTTGATGTTTCGTCACACTCACTCTTAAAGTTGTCTGACATACAGGTGATAGCACAGATGGGAGAAGGCTTGGAGGAGAAGAAACTGATATATGCAAATAAAGAGTACAAAATTATAATAGCAAAATAAGTTTTTAACATAAAGAGTATGTTGTTTTAGCATAAATAACACTGGGCCCAATATTCTCGCTGACATTTGTGTAAACCAAAAGTAGCTCCACTTCAGTCAACTGAGTGAAGTTGGTGTATAGGAGATGACGAGCAGGCTCATAGTTTATAAACTCAATTTTCATGATACAGCATACTAGCTGTCAAAAACATTGACAAATTACAGTGAGATGTAGTCCCACAAGAAAGTGGGTGGGGGAGGCAAATTGGAATTCATAATGGAGGATGTGACATTTGTCCTCACAAAAGACAGATGAGTGATGTGTCCTCATATTTAAAAAGCCAGTTACCAACTGTTTGGCAGTATAGGCCCAATGCATTTGGTTTCTTTTTTTCTGTTAAACTCATTTGAGTTTTATTGAGAATTCAACTATTAAATTTAAACTTGCATTTCAAAATAAATTAATAGAAGTTTGCATCGCTAATAGAAACTGAAATTGGTGCATCTGTTGGTGTGACTGATAAAATTTACCAAGGGAAACAGTAAATGCATTAACTTAAAAAACAACGAATAGTCTAACAGCACCTTAAATACTAACAAAACATGCACTGTCACTTATGCTTTTAAATCAAGATTAGATATCTGTTTAAATACTTGCTGTAGTTCTGCCACAAGTTATAGAGCTCAGTCGTGTTCATTTACCTGGTAAGGAAATTTAATTCCTTCCACCACATACATTACTGGATAAAATTATCTGGTTTTTACTAGACAGGATATCAGAGCACATTCTAGTAGTCCCTTTTGTACTTTATATGTGAAAAAATAAATAATCAGCAATGTCATTATCTTAAATTGTTTTTCTTTATTTCCCTTCCCCTACCCTCCGATTGCCAGCAATGATTATTTCTGATTTTATGACTAAGCTAAGCCTGTAAGCTCTTTCAAACAGGAACAATTAGTAAAATTTTCCCTAAATCCTTTTAAGTCATTTTGGTGCTTTTGAAAATGTTCCTAGTGTTCTATATTATGTGAGGTGTCTCAAATATAATAGATGTCCTATAATGAAATTGGATTAACCTGAGTATGAGAAAGAAAGAAAGAAAGAAAGAAAGAAAGAAAGAAAGAAAGAAAGAAAGAAAGAAAGAAAGAAAGAAAGAAAGAAAGAAAGAAAGAAAGAAAGAAAGAAAGAAAGAAAGCAAGCTGCTGCTGGCAATCCAAGCAGCATGTGCAATATATAGACATGTGGCCACATTCATCCTGGTGTAACCCAATTAATTTCAATTCCAAACTCCTAAAAAGACTCCAGACTTCAATGGAGTTCTACCAGGGTTGAATTTGGCCCATATTTTTTTTCTGTTTAGTCACAGGATAGGAATGTATGATAGAAGTGCATGCTGGGCATTAGTTTCAATAGAACTCCATCTCTCAACAAACCTCCCAAAGCTGGAAAAAAATACATATGAATCTAACTTTCCAGACTCCATTACATCTACTGGACCAGATGCTCCTCTCAGCTGCACAGGTCTGAATCTGAAGTAACTCCTTTCACTTTGGTGCATGCAAATGGAACCCACTGTGCCCAACAATAACAAGCACACACAATATTTTCCAAGTTTGAGTGAATCAGGCTTTAAAATATGAGTTAGGTAAGAATACTAAGGTAAAATATTTCCATTTTACAGATAAGGAAACTGAGGCAGACAGGTTAAGTGATTTGTTTGCAGTCCTGCAGAGCAGGGACTAAACTTCAGGAGTTTCTGGTTCACTGACAGGTATTCAGCCAAAGCCATCCTGCTTCAAGATGCAGCACTGTTACCAAGTAGTGTGCACTCTCTGACATGGTTAGGCCCATGGGAAGCGGGATTAATATGCAAATCAAGCAGAATTTTCGAACAAGTGAACTCTGCTACCTTCTGTGAAGACCTATGCAACACTGCTCTAGCAAAGTATTTGTTTGTCCTATAAAGAGTTTCAGTTAGGCTTTCACTCTTTTTTTCTGAAGTCAGTATCTGGGCTTCATTCTGCAGACCTTATTGGTGCTTCAGTGAGAATCAGGCCTCAGTGAACTCTGCAGAATCAGGCCCATAATACCGTGTAACTACATTTCATGAACAGGAAAGGGATTAATGGAATGTAGAAAAAATTTGACAAGACACCTTTACATTTTAGTCTGAAACTGGAAATGGGAACATGCTCTTCTTTTGTAAATCCTGAATAAAAGTGTCAACTAGAGTCTGATGCTGTACTCAGGCACAATTCCCATTGAAGGATATTTTTAGGGAGAAAAATGAAACCTGTGAAAATACTGTATAGAGAGGTTTGATTCTAAGAAGCCCAACCTAGTTCTACAGCAATTATCAACTATGAAAAGCATTCAAACAAACAAAACAAAACTCAACACATGGGTAATTAATCATTGAAATGACCCATATGACTGATGAAAAAACGCCCATCTCCAATCTGGCTTCCCTCACTCATTTGGGGAGTTCCTATTATTTATCTGCTAAAAGTAACAATCTCTTCTTTGCTATCATCTACTGCACGAATGGAATCGCTGCGTTTGCCCTCCTGGATGTAAACCAATAGAGGAAACTGACAGCATGTGACCTTGCCCGGCATGCCAGCACAATTGGGAATGAGCCTTGAAGGAGATTAGTGTTTACATTGACTAATCCCGCCGTCTGTTCACAGAATCTATTTACCCGGTATAAAGGCACAATAAACCGGCAATTCCGATGGGTATCAATTGGGGGGAGAGGGGGAGAGTGTATTCTACATGAAATTGCTCAGGGAAATTCTGTACAGTTTACATGTCTGCAATCAAAACACCAAGATGCGCTATCTCCCCTCCTCTCTCCGCCTCTCCCCCCCCCCCCAAATGCTTGCGATTAATACGCAATAGATCGGATTTTTTACCTCTCAGGGGGCTTTCCTCCCTACGGAATTCAGGGGGTCCGAATCAGAGACAAGAACAGGGGGCAGCCAGCGTGGGAACTTTCATCTGAGTAATCACCCCCTTTGGCACCGAAGTAGAGACTGACTTGTATGTATTGCCTAGATAAACCACGACTCGCTCCAGGACAGAGTCATTCGCCTCAGCTCCCCACGAAAAATAAACCCTGGGGGACATTCCTGCTCGTTTGTTCCCCGCAAGGAATGGCAGGAGTGGCTAGCACAGAAGAAGAAGTGGCTGCTGGTCCCTGGCTTTCTGCGTCACCATTGATTTTTTTGTCCTGCTTTCCTTAGAACACGGAGCTGAAGGGGACCGAGGGCAAACGGCCCCGCAGCAGATCGGGGAGGGGTGCAAGTAGCAGCTACGACTGGAGTGTTGGGTACCATCTTAGGCCGTGCTTCAAAGGAACAGCAGCAGCGCCATCATCCCTCCTGGGGTCGGGAAGTGGCATGCCAGTTCCTTGTTGCTAGTGAGGAAATACACTGACTCATTTTCCAAGGCAGGCACCTGACTGAGAGGAGAAGCTTAGGGCGTGTCAGCACAGGACAGAAAGCGAACTGCTTGGGTATGGCACGGGTCTGAGAACCCGACCTGAGTCCTACTCCCAGCTCTTCCAGTGGCCACGGGCAAGTGACTCCACCTGTCTCCTACTTCGTTTTATGTAGGTGGATTGTAACCGGCTGAAGGCACGGCAGATCTCTTATGCTGGATGCCCTGAGGCTCTGATACAAAAACTAGCCCATTTATAAAACTAGTTTGGTGCATCTGCACGCAGGAAGAAGGTACAAAAATACCAAAAGTTACTGTTTGTAATTCACCCTGTAATGTCTCATGATTTTCCTCTCATTTGATCTATTCCCATACCAAACAGGGCTGCTTAGCTCCCTGTGTCCTACTTCAGACAAGTTTATTCTCTTTTAGAGACTCTCCGATGGAAAACAAAACCGTCTGACGCTTATTACAATGCTTGGCTTTCCCAATACAACTAACCATCTTTACTAAAGCAACTTCTGCGCAAAGCTTTTTACAGTATATGATCCCTCTCGATATTTGACTATTTCCACAGTAGTTATTGCTATATTTAGTCAGCAATCATTATCGGGTAAACTCAGCTCTGCAAAGGTTTTCGAAATAGGGGCACTGTAACTGAATAAATAGATATATTGAATCAGTCATATAGTTGTAACTGTGAAATGTATTTCACAGAAACAAATTATGCACACACACACACACACACACACACACACACACACACACACACACACACAGAAAGAGTGGGAGGGAAATCCTTAGCTTTCCCAAATAAGCAAGTTACTAGTGTTCTTTTATCATTCATAAGATTCTTTTGCCCATATAAATAGTAAAAGAAAGAGAGAAAATGAATAGAAGAGAAATAAAATATTTCGATTTGGGTGCTTTATGGATTTAAGCCTTATATTTTCGAAATTACTTTTATTTCCGGTTTTTATTGCTATTTTAATCTGGCATTTTTATTTGGATTTACATTTTTTATTTCAGGAGGTGACAGGGATGATCAGGGAAGAAACTGTTCTGTCTGTGAAATTACAAAAGCGGCACAACATGCTTTAAAGGCGCAGATGGAGCCTACACTCAAAACTCACTCTTGGTGTCTCAATCTAAAGGGGTTTTGCAGTGGAATAAACATCTCTGATCTAAGACAGCTGCCTGTAATCAAAGGCCGCCCATCAACACTAGACTAGGCCAAGATGCAATTGATAAATATACACCACTGACAATGAAAGGGAAGAGAGAATGTAAAAGAGTGTTTCCCTCATGCCCTCAGGCTGTGTGAATGGTAACAGTTTGCCCATTATTCATTTGATTTGTTTTTTAACACTTTTGACATCTAATCTTATCTGCTAATACCCAAGATTTAGTTACCAAGGCGAATTTTTCACAGTAGGCGCACAACAGTGATTTGACTCAACCTTTCCCCCTCCCTCCTTCATATCGATTGACTTTCCTTTGTCGGTAAAAACAGTGACTTACCCATACCCTCCTCCCCCCAAAAAGGCTACTTGCAACATTCACCACTCCCCAGAACACTTATTTTTTAATTACATCACCTGAAAAGGATAGTTTTTACTACTGGGGAGGGAATTCGATTGAGGATTAGATAGAACCCGAAAACAAATGGTTAAAGAACGTTCAGAACATACTTCATCCACTCAGGCTTGCCTGTAAAATAACAATTTATTTTAATACTTAAAAAACATAATCCAGTGATAAATGTCAATTACCAATAATCAGCATAAAGTGCCAAATAGCCATACAACGTTTTTTAATAAACAAAACATATTGGAATGTCTCTTCGTTTTATTTTTAATACACTGTTCAGAAAGCCAGCCTTTAAAATTCGCAGGTTGAGATTTCTCCTACCCACTCGCTCATCGGACACACACACACTTTAAAGTACCACTAAAACCACATTGTGCATAGCATCGGTTTGATTTATTGCCATCACTCTTTCCTTTGGGTATTTTTAAATAAGTCCACAAATTACAAACCACCTCCCAAGGCACTAGACACCAAACCAAAAACAAGATCTCCATGTAGTGTTGATACTGCAGCTCTAAGCTCTATATAAGGCATTTAGTGCATGGCAGATTTCATCACTTGAGATTTAGATCTCTTTGGAACATTTCTTTTAAAAAAGAAAACAGAAACAAACAAACATGTTTGCAAATTGTTCTCCTTGTCTCAATGGCGCTGTCATGAGAAGCCAAAGTTTCAGTTCTTAATTGTCTTCTGGATTTTTTTTTCCTGAAGTGTTTAAGTAAGAAGCTTTATACAGTCAAAAAAAGTATAAAATAAAAAAATGTAAAAAAGTAATACCTTTGGAAGCTACGTTTTTGCTTTTTAAAAAATGAAGATTCCTGTCCAATACATGAGCACCACCTTTTGGCATAAAGTTTATCAAAGCCACACAAGACAGCCAGTTCTCTTGCACTCTCCATATTATTAATATGTTTCAAAGGCAAAACAATACTTTAAACCAGGATTTGGGAACCTTTTATTTTTATAATAAAAAAGAGTTCAGTGCTCCAATCCTGGATAGTTTTGTGTCTGTTCTGAATTTGGCATAAAGTCTGGAGGGGAAGTTAGTTCACTGGGTGTTGGACATTTCAGCATTTAAGTTTGGAAGGTTTAAGCTCCTTTACTTGCGTATGCAGTGTCTTGTGGACGGCTAGAGTTCTGGACTGGCAAAATCCTTTTCCACATTCTTGACACTTAAAAGGCTTTTCTTTAGAATGAATATACCTGGGGGAAAGGAAACAGAGATTAAAAATAGTGACAATTCGAGTAGGTGACCTACCAACCCTCCCCCCCGAAATTCCCCCCCCCCCCACACACACACACAAACAAACGCCCCTTGTTTGTAGCCTACTTCACAAATTACTGCTAAGGCCCAAATAGGAGATGCTGTTGAAAAAGCCAAAATGAGAGACACGGGGGGGGAATATCCATGCAGGAAGCATGCAATACTATGGGAGTCATTATGTACTGCAAATACACTGCTAATGGCTACTTTGTACCTCTGATTAAAACAACTTTCAAAAGTAAGGAGGAAAGGACCATCCCAAATTGAGTGCAAGGAGAGCAGACAAAAGAGGGCATGCTGTCCAGAGAACGCAAGTGTAAGTGAATCTGTAAACGGATTCATCCTCCAAATCAAGAAGCCTCAATCACTTGGGACATCACTAAATTGCACAGAGGAGCAGACAACCTAAGGTGACGGTCCTGCATGGATGGGGGGAAGAACTGGCTCGCCTTTGCATTTGCGCTATAGGAAAGGAAGGGAGGGAGCGAAGCAGAGCCTTTAGTTATTCCCTCACCCTAGTGCTATTAAAATGCTGACGTTACCTGTGATCCCTCAGGTGATCCTGCCTTCGGAAAGCTTTGTGGCAAATGTCACACGTGTACGGCCTTTCGTCGGTGTGGGTCCTTTCGTGAATCAGAAGGTTATAGGACTTGGTGAAGTGTCTGCCACAGAACTTGCACACGAATTCCTTCTTGGTTTTGGACGGTAGCCTCCCCCGGGTGGGTTTCTTCTCCGGCGAGAGCTTGGTTACCTCGAGCAAGGAGCCGAGCCCCGGCGGGGAGCTCTGGCTGTCCGCCTGCCCCAGTTTCGAGTGATCCTCTTGGGTGGCGGCCACGGCGAGGTTGGCGAAGTCAAAGCGGGGTTTGGCTTTAAGGGGCGCGTGGGTGGCTTCTTGCTTGGGCTGGATGACGTGTGGGAAGAGAGGGAAGGCGGGCAGCTGGAACCTGGCGTCCACTAAGCTGGACACCCCGGGCACCTTGGAGAAGGAGGAGCGAGGCAAATGCATTGCTGGGTAACCCAAGGTCCACTGGTGCAGGTGCACGGCGTGCAGGGCGCTGAAGCCGTACAGGTTGGGCAGGTGGTCCGTGGGCACCGCGGGCAGCCCGTTGAACGCTTGGAGGAAGGAATAGTTAGTGAGTTGCAGGGAGGGGTGGATGGGCACGGGGGCCGGTAGAGTCTTACTTCCCATGGTGGCCACTGGGCAGGCGGATCTCGGAGCAGGGAAGGCGAGTGTCTGGAAGAGAGAGGGAGACAAAGACCTTTAGACCGACGAGACAGGTCCACCACCGCCTGCTGCTCTCCTTTGCCTGGGGCGGGCTTCAGAATCAGAGCCCCAGGCTGCGGGGCGTGTCCAGAGCCCCCGGCAGGTCCGTGGAGAGGTTCCCGCTGTGGCTCTGGTGCTGTGCGCTTTGGCCCCTTCCCGCAGCAGCCAGGCAAGCCCAGCCCATAACTGCACCGGTCTGCAGGTCGTTAGGAGCCCTTTCATCCCCTCCCCCCTCTCCCCTCCCGACCCGCTCCTAACGCAAACCATCCCTCGGTAGCCCTCGCTGCAGCGCGGCCTCCTCCGCTTTGCGCACAGCCAAGGGGAGCGGACCCTCTAGGTGGGTTGCGTGTAACTTCCCGCTGCTCGGCTGCGCGCCACCAGGCTACACCCCCAAGCCACCCAGAGAGCTCTCCCCTGCCGCTCCCGCGGGAGTCACAGCCAGATCCCTCGTGTTCCTCCGGGGACGCTTGTTTTCCTGACACCTCCCAGGGTACGAGTTACAACCAAAGCAACCACTCGCCCTCTGCCGCCCTCTCCCCGTTGGGCCCCCGCAAACGTGGACCTCGGCTTTGCCTGGGGTAATGCAGCGCAAGGATGTTAACGTCTCCTGCGCCCAGCCCCGCGCCTCGCTAGCTGCGTCTTGCAAAGCTTCCCCCAGCCCCAGCCAGTCCCCTCAGCCCTTCCCGCTGCTCCAAAGCCGGGGGCAACGTGGCTGGCGCAGTTGTCTCGTGGCGATGCTGAAAGTCCTTCCCTGTGTCTGAGGGAAACCAGAGGGTGCCCCATGGGCACCGGCATCTATGGCTGGCGGTGATTTTTTTCTCAAGCGAGTAACTCCCCCTCTCTTTTAAACTGAGAAGTAAAGACTTGATCCCAGCCAAAAGCCCTGGGTCCCGGTGGCAAGTCTGAACTTTTCCTTTAGAAGGGGACTAGACCTTCTCACCTCAAGCTAGATCCATGTCTTAATAACACACCCCCTCCCCTTTAAAACTCGGGGTCAGCCAAAGCCAGTGTGCGGTGAAGCCAACTAACCATCCCTTTCCGAGGAGAGTTAAGGCCAGTGACTTTCACACAGCACATGCTGCCTCGTAGTGATTGCGCGCGCCAGCGATTTTCAATCAGATCCCCGCGCAGAAGCCCGCAGGGAGTTCTTGCCCAATGGAGGCCAGGCTACGGGCTCCCGCAACCTCCTGTTGAAGGGTTTGCACCGAGGCTCGCCTAGCAAAGTGTGATCCAAACCCATGGAAGTCAAAGGGAGGGGATCTTGGGATGGAACAGGGGTCCCCAGGCCCTTCCGAACCAGTCCTCTGCACTCCAGCTCGGAAGGCAAAGGATATATTGATGGAGAGACAAACCTGGAAATACTCGGTCCTTCCTGCAACCAGTCATTAGCGCAGGCACATCTCCTGCCAGCCGCTTGTCTGGGGGAAAGGGGAAACAGCAGCGGATATTTTAAATCTCACCCCTCTTCAGTGACACATTTAGATGCGAGAAGGAAAGGCTCCTTTCTAGTTTGGTTCTCGATGCTTGTTTGATCGCGTAGAAGAGTCTCTGCTACGGCTATTTTGGGCCCTGGAATGGTTAGGAATTCGCTTTGCCAATTTGCTAGTTTCTCTCAGTATTTACCCAAGGCGATTCTTCCCCCGCCCCATTTCTGAAAGATTATGGGGTTCTGATCAAGATGAAGGGACTTTAAAAAAAAACTGACACATAAAGGCCCCGTTTGGAGAAGAGTTTACAAACGAGCACCAGGTTGCCAACTATCCATAGACTCAGGCAGCAAAAGAAACCTGATGGCGGAAGCGTTCTACACGCCAGGCAAACAAAAGAGATATACATAGATGAGATGAAAAGGAAGCTAGCCGTCGAAGAAAATATGTTGGGAGGGAAGGGGTGAAGGCGGAAGATTATGAGAGGGGATTTTTTTTCTCCGAGCAGCGCCGTATTCTATCCCAGGCCACCTTTCACACCGCTTTACAGAAATCAACCGCAGGAAAGGAGACCCAAATCCTATAGGAATTACATCGCAATGACCCAGAATAAAAGAGTGTGGCATTTGTCCTAGATCTACCTTTGCTAATTGGACATTTTGTATAGAGGCTGATTTAAAAACCCATACACGCTACTTTCCCCGCCCCTTAACTGTTCAGGGGCCAGCGGTCCTATCTGTGTGTGAGATTTGATCATCTTAGAGACAGAGACGCTGTTTACTTTTAATAAAGTGCTACTTGTGTCTCTTTATACAGTACAAGTGTCTTGATAACTTATTTCGGGAACAAACTAAACTAACTACACCTGACCGACCATTCCGTGTAGAAACCCGAATTATCTGAATGTCACACCGGTTATCATTCTAAATCAGTACCCTGCTAATTCTTATCGTTGAAACCGTGTGCTAAGCAATAGCAAACAACGAATTTCGAATCCAGAATTCTGCCTCCTCCATTTGCATATCTTTAGAACATGTTTTATTTGTAAAAACCCAGAAATATGAGAGACAACCCCCCCCCCCAGACACATTTAGGTAACACCGAATGTTACGAAGATGTCCACATGTTTTTAAAAATCGGCTTCAAATTTCCAAACGAATACACGGATAAATCAAAAAGAAGTACAAATGATTTATAATAGCACCCATTGTCCTAATTATGTTGTTTGCTAGAAGCAGTTTTATTTTTTCTAAAAAAAGGAAAAGACTCAGGGGGCGGGGTGTTCAGGTTGATACAAGTTCGTTGGCACCCTTCCAGAAACAAAAGCTACATTTTTGCTCTGTACAGCTGTGGCAGTCAAAAATATAGATGAAGAACAGCTTATTTCGTAGACAAGTCTCTCTTTGGACATCAAAGGGATTGTCTATTTCGCTCTTCAGTACTTTTTTACTCTTTCCCTTACCCACAGAGAGATCAACGTTTCTTTGATTTCGGTGTCACCTCTACCTTTAATTCTGCTTCATGTAAACAGATCGCTATCTTTTTTTCCCCCAACAAGAGTTATTTGCTTCAATCGTCCCCACCCCCCTCGCAATAAAACTGTACAGTTTTTAAACACAAGATTTGCTTGCTGAGTAATTGAGAGCAAATCACTTGTGTACTGACACAGGACTGAAACAAAACCCACTCTTGCCAAGATAAATTTACCCTGCAAAATAAGATCATAAACTTGAAAGACTACATCTGTCCCCAGCTTTCTTGCCCTTTGTCCTGTTTTGGGGATTTGGTCTTGCTATTGTCTAATTGCCATTTTTTACAACTAGAGGAATAGTCACGTTCCAGTAAATTCATTCTCCCCTATTTATAAATAAGAAAAATATTAGGCAAACTTGTTGATGATAGCCTCTCAAGAATCGGAATTAAATTAATCTCACGGCAATCTTGTGGTTAGTCAGCATTTCTACGTTTCACTTTGAATTATCTATTTCTGATGTGTCTTTTGAGAGGGATATTTGTTATATTAAATACTTGACTCATAAATAATGAGTTTTACTGATTAGTTCCACATGGGGGAATAGATGAAGTAAATTAGCTTGAAAATGTTGCTTATTTTTACAAACATGATAAATTGGTGGTTATAAAACTTCAGATTCCTGGGGATTTAGAGGGTGGGGGAATATCTAGAACTCCTGCCACAAGGATCATCTGTCAAAAAAAATCCACCCTGTTTCGAATTAACTATTTAAAATTTGTAAGGCAAATACCTTCGATTAAACTGGAACTCTTTGCAGAATAGTATTAGAGTGCCAGCTAGTCTATATTTCCTTAGAGCTAGAATTTGTATAATCGTAAACGAGGAAATTGACCTTATAGTTTACCTGGGTTTACGAAACTAGCTGCAAAGTGAATTTGAGTTGCAAATTGTTCTTTCGCTCTGCATTTGGTAGCGTGATGCTCTGGAGAACCCGACCAGAGAATTCCACGCAGATTTATTCATCTTATTAATGAAGTGTGCAGAATCTATTAAGGAAGGTTTATGCTGGTCTAATTGAGCGCGGAGGAGTTAATTGCTTACATTAATGAGGACTGGAATGACTCAATCACCATGTGCCTCGGATCTCTCTGCTAAATCCTTATAAAATCATCATTCACATTTTATCCTGAAGTCAGTGCTGACACGCCTTGCGGACCACCGTAACCGTAGCAAATGCTGATTAATACAAGCATATGTTATACTCCCCAAAATCAAATTCACTACAGATTGCTCAATGTGAGCATTCAATACAGCCCTTTTAAAATCACTCAGCCCAGATCCTCACGAAACAGCCATTTCGATGTTCTTACGGTGCAATTAAACACGCCGATGTAACGTATTTTTCTTCCTTTCAAATACAGCAGTGCTTAGAATGCCCTCTGCTAGAAAACATGCATAGGAGCTCCTGCTAATGTCACGTTATAAACAAGCCCGCCGAACAATTAGAAAAAAACCCGGGAGCATAAAATTATTGTATTGATGTTTACACCCTCTTGACACGAGAGTTCGAAAGCCCTAGCCTTCTTTCCACGTAATAATAGCAACCTTTTCCTCCATCCTCAGCTCCCTTTCCCCCAAGCTGCCCGGATCCAAGCAACTGAAATAAACTTCTCAAACTTCACGAGCCAGCTGTAGGCTAACGAGAGAGTGTAACTCATTCCCCTAGGCCTTGTGCCTCAAACCGGACAGGTTTCCCACCGATCTCCTGAGCACACCGATCTCTAGCTCTGTATGACCTACAATGACACTCTGTACTAGCATCTTGATCTCGTCCCTATTTAGGTTAGTGGTTTTACTCTGACTCTTCTGGGTACATGGTAAATCCGTGCACCTGCTTGGGAGTCAACAACTCTAAGCACCTTTCTTGATTTTATTTTCATCTGGCAGCTCCACGCAGCCTCAGCAGAAATCTACAAAAAGGTCTAGTTTTTATATAGCTCCCTGTTTGACAGCCAGAAATAACAAGAACAAACGATCGAACCTCCGCTTTTGCACGAACATTTGACAGAACTTGTTTTGTTGCCTCCCAATGGGATGTAACATCAGGCTCAGTTCTGCTCTGTCTGAAAGAGGAGAATGCTCAGTGCCTGGTAACTAGAACGCGCAGAATTGCTCGCACAATCACACACATCTAAACGCGGAAGTCTACACAGGGCATTCAAGCAACTCGAGGCCGTGGGGGACTGACTAACCCCGGGTTTTGCAGACCGCCTGTTAAATGTGCCAGTCCTATCTCCATTTAAAAGCATAGTTTGAAGTGCACAGGGGAACGAGCAGCTCCGTACGGGATATGCATGTTTTTCAAAAGCAGCAAAAGATCCAAGCCCCATTTACAGGCTTTTAGACTGGTCCCCCTCACCCCGCGCCCCCAAAGACAAAAAAAAAGTCCTTCTAACGACAGCAGTTCTGTCCCTTCTCTTGCACTGTCCGAGAGAGGGGGGAGGGAACACTTTGGACCGATGTAGCCAACCACAGAGACTTGGGGGGAAAAAACAATAGTTGTTGCTTTTTTATTTACCTAATCCCGATCTGTGCTCCACCGCTGGCAGAAGTTAAAAGATCCGGGGCTAAATTGGAGCTGGTAAAAAGTTGGGCTAAGTTAGTGAGTCTCGTGGCCCTTGTTGGGCTCTCTTTGCACGGCCCCCTCCCAACCCCCACTGCTCCTCCAGCCGGGTACAGACAGATCCTAGAGAGCAGAGGGAGCCAGGTGCTCCAGCGGATGGAGACTCTGTCCCTCCTCCTCCTCCTCCTCCTCTTGCTGCTGCTGCTGCTGCTGTATGTGGGTCTGAGGGCAGGCGCGCCTTGGAGAAGCCGAGCTCAGACTGGAGTGATCCCTTCCCTCCAGCCTCCTCCTTATTTCAACTCCCATCCGGACGCTGGGCATGCGCACTACGGAGGGAAAGTGTCTCGCTGGGAAGCTCCAACTTTTCAACTCAGCGGCTTGTTGCGGGGCAGCCAGATCCCAGCCCGCCCGGCTCCCAGGGCATCTCCCTGAGGCCACCCCCGCCGGGACACCCGTCGGCGAGCCGGGCTCCGAAGCCGCGCGTGGCAGGGTAGCAGCCTCGGCGCCCCACCCGGGGGAGCCTGGAGCTGCCCCTCTCTGGCAGTCCCCCGCCCCTGCTCCCCAGCGCAGCCTCTAAGCCGCTTCAGTCCTCTGTGCCCGGGACAGGACTGCCCGCTGCCCCAGAAGGGACCCATAGCTCGGCGGCAGGGCCCAGGCTCCCCTCCCCTGTGGGCAAATTCACAAGTTTGACGCCCCCTCGGGATCCACTTCTCTATCTGGATCCAGTGGATCCACACTGCCCGGAGTCCGCCTCTATGCCTCTTCGCCAAACCCCGCACAAGATCCACCCTCTCTTCCGCACCACGTACCGGTGAAGAAGCCTCTCTCGGATAAGCCCCGTTTAACCTGGGCTCAGCCTTCTCTAACCAGCGTCCTGGGCAGGATCCACTCCCCAAACTAGATCCCCCGATCCAGCCCGCCTGACTTCGCTCCATTCTCCATTGGAGAGCAACTCCCCGGAACGAGTTTTCACACCGTGTGAAAACAGCCAGGTCACTAATCCTCTCCTGCGGTTTTACCGAGTGTCAGGACCACCGAATGGCGTGCACAACATTCTCCTTTGAGCCCGGGGTCAGACAATTTAGGCAAAGCAAAGTAGCCCTTGAAAGCGAGAGAGGTTAAACGTGCTTTATAATTAATCCTAGGGCCATAACCCCCTTGCCTATTTGTTATTCCTATTCATCCATCCGTTCACACTCTTTAGGGCCGGGAAGGAGAAAATTGCCTGAGTCCATTATATGATGCCGAAGAGCAGCGAGAGTGATATAATATGTGGGCGAAGACAGATTTGTCAGGCTAACATCGTTTTGTGCTCCGGGATCAGCGTGTTATTTGCATGGCTACCTTTGTCACTGTCACCCTTACAATTACTTTGCAAGTCTCCGCAGAGACAGCTGTACTCCCGGGCTATATTGGGCGATCAAAGAAAGGATGAAAATGAAAGTTTCTTGGAAGAATATTCAAGAAAATTCAAGATTAGACACCTTCGCATCCCCACGTTCTCCAAAGAACCCCGCAATTTTGAGGAGCACGATGCGATCAGCCAGCCCTCAGTTATAGGAAAATAATGTTCCAGATTTTTTAAACTTCTGTCGAAAATTAATGGTCCTTCTAATGTGTAGGGGCCACAACGAGGTGGACTAAATTACATTCCATTTCGTTCCGAGCCAGCATTTTTATTCTTATTCCTCGGGACAAAACTGTAGGAAGTGTCATGATTTACAAAGTGCTTTAAAAACACTCACCGTGGAATATTATTATTTAAAACAAGTCAGATGCTTATCTCAGTCCCCTACAACAGAATAAAATCCATCACCAAAAGGCATCTCCTTACTGGACACTTCTCTTTTTCCACATAAGAGGAACGCGCGCGCGTGTGTGTGTGTGTGTGTGTGAGTGTGTGTGCGCGCGCGCCTATATGTATTTTTAAAACAGAACCAAGCAAGCCTTCAGTTTGGAAATTGATCAGTTAAGCACCAAACGATAATAATAAACAAGCAAACAAACAAATAATACCAGCAGATGCTCAGACGGGGGGGAAAACTAACCTGCAACTTCCTTCCCTCTCTCCCCACAAATAAATCAATAACTGCGCTGAGGAGTGCGGGGGGAAGAAGCAGCAACCTTTAAGTAAAGTTTTGCCTTAGCCAAGCTATCGCCTTTATGATAGCAAGGAGCACTTTTTTGAGGAGGAGGGAAACGGGTCATTAGTTATCTAAATGTAGCTTAAAATTAAAGTGGGTCGTGGGAATACAATTCCAGCGTTTAGTATAACAGAGATATGTTGTAAGTGGGTGATGCCTGAAGATTGTATTGTATTTATGCATTTGTTAAACACAAATATGTTTTGAATTGTCAAGCAACAGGCGTTTTAACTGAAGTTTCAGGTTAACTGCCTCGTTAAGTGTATTTGTCTTAAATATCTGGTGTTTAAATTACAGAGGGCGAGCTGGTCCAAAACTTTTACCCTCCGATGATTTCTTTTATGGTATCCCTTGTTAATTTGCATTATGTCAACTTGCAACAGCAGGGAACATAATACCAGTAACGGGATACAAAGTCACCATTAACACTGACACGCAGGGAATATACTCCCCTTTCCTAGTGAGTATCTGCTGTCGATTAGGAATGTTAGACTTTAAAGAGACTCGTAAAAAGAAAAGGCATCTGCGTCCAAAGTTAGCCACGTTGTTAGGAATTAGACGCTATTGTGACTGCTTCAAGGAGCTGAATTTACCCTTATCCTTGGCATCGTACGGCTGGAAGGTAAGGCGCTGAACCTGCCCATTGCCAAAGACTGGCCGCCCTGAGAAGCCAAGGATACAGTGCCAATTTCTGTTCAGGTGTAAACCCGAAATAACTGAAGTGACTTTACTTCGGATTCACTCGTGCGTATAAGAGCAAAAACTGGCTCCATGAAACAATCTTTTGATGCTTTTTTTTTTAAATCACAACGAGCTATCGTTTGGGTTTCGATCACACCTGGATTTTAAATTCAGTTGGAAGGTCTCCGAGAGGCAATTCCGACGGCAAGTTTTGGTTTACTCTCACACAGAACACAATACCCTCCCCCGAACACACTCTCAAGGTACACTCCAAAGCAAATGAGCTCTGCTTAAATTGCTGAAACTGACTAGCGTAGGTAAGTATTAAAAAGCGTTCCTTGTCTGATAAAGGCTCAGTGGAGGGAGCGAGAGAAAGGAAGGGTTTCTATATTTTTCACGTGTTTAAGTGCTAGATATTGTTATGCGGGCAGTTTCCTGTGACCACCCTTTAACTGGGGGTAAATTCTGTACTCACTTAAACGATTTCGGGCCCGATCCTGCAGTTTTGCCGGCAAAACTATCAGCGGCTTCTTTGAGGGGTTTCGCTGGCAAAGGATTGCAGAATGGAACCGCGCTTGCCAATTGCCCATATTTGTTTAGGGGAAACATTCAAACCATTTCTTAGCGCCCGCTCCAGGCGCCTTGAAGGGTTCCCCAGGGGCAGGGAGGCGTTTAAAGGACTCTTTTACAGGCTGGTGCTTGAGAGCGTCTTGTCCCAGCACAGAGCAAGAGGCGCATTGCTAGTCCACGCTCCTGCTGCTGCTTAGATCGCGGGACCCGGCAGTCCAGAATCCTGGGGGGCGAGGGGGGGGGGGAAAGGCTGCGTTAGTTCAACAAGGGCCGCGCACCGCGTGGTTTCTCTCTGCAGCTTTACTAAGGTCCCTGCCGCTGGAACTCCATGCAAACTGCACAAGGTGGGGGATTCAATCCCCCCCCACCCCCACCAACGTTCCCTCCCCCCCTCCCCCAACAGAAGCAGAAACAGAAGCGGCCCCGGCGCCACGCGGGGTTTCATTCTTCTTTTGCATCGCAGTTAAGCACCAAGTCCGCGCAACCCGGCTGCGCCCGCCTGGCACAAGCCCCTCTCGGAAATCGGTGGGAGACCCAGGGGAGCGTTCTAAAATGGATTGCCTCGAAAAAGCTCATTGGCACTAAGCACTCAAAGGTGCTGAACAAGCAGGAGGCATCATTCCACGAGCAAAGAAGGTCTAACATAGCCTTGTCCTAACACCTTTCCTTCTGGGCCCCGGCGAACACATGGAAACCTCCCCATGAGTGCAGGATCGGGTCCATTTAATTTTCAGACTAGCTTCCCACCACAAGGTATATGCCACAAGAAACAGAGTAAAGCCAGGTCCTTCTTTTATTGACACCCTTGTAAATCCGGACTCACTCCATTTCAGTAAATGGAGTGACTCCAGATTTACACTGGTGTAACTAAAAGCAGAATCCGGCTGAAACTATTCAGAATCCAAATCACCTGATCAAAATTATGAATATTTGTTTTAAAGTAGCTCCTAAACTTAAAACTCAAATACACAGTCTAATTTCAGTTCACAATTGTTATTCTAATCATTCTAATTGCTACTAATGACAATAGCCACAAACAAGATGTTATACTTGATCAAAAGATGGTGGAAATATTCAAGAAAATATCTGGAGGGAAAATGAGGGAAAAATCATCAATGTTTAAAATTTGGGGAAAACCAAGAAAATTATTTATTTTTTGTGCAAAACTTTGTCAACATTATATGATTTTTTAAAAACTTGCAGTCACCTCTAGGGTGCACTACAAATAACAGCAAATCTGGAGTATCATATTCTTGTTAGCAAGTCTATGATTTTGTGGAAATTGTTAAGTTTTTTTAGCCTATTTTTTAAAAAAAGAATTATTGTTGTCCTTTGACTAATGAGCTAACATTGTTGCTTAGAAAAATAATAACAGCAAATAGTCTAGTAGCACTTTAAAGACTAACAAAACATGTCATCGGTATCATGAGCTTTGGTGGGCACAACCCACTTCTTCAGATGAAATCGATTCATAAGCAGACTCAGATTTCTGCTTAAAATCTGATATGATATGATATGACTCTCAGTTTACCCTTCCACATGATGTTCTAAGCACTAGAGGTGATTCTCTGCCAGCTTCCTTTTTAAGTTTTAATCCCATTAAGAATACAAATCCAGACCATTAAGTAGATTAATAATTTTTCATTCAAGCATCCCAAAAAACTACAAGCAACTAGTTAAATTCAAGTTCTTTTCCCCGTTTTTATTTACAGTGATGTGAAGTCAATTGTACAAATGATTCCATTTTTTAACATTCAACCCCTGCAGATCAGTGTTAATACTGCAGTGGTACTCCTCACCCTGCTGCATTTAGAATCAGCATTTCCATTATAATTTCCTATTTTCAGGAGTTTTTACAGTGGTCATAAAATTCAATCCAGGCTCAAACTTGGCATTGTAGGTTCCTCCCAGGAGTCCTTTCTTTTTGTTGTATTTGAAAGAGGAAACCATTTATCTGTTTTTACATTACAACGGTGCAACCAAAGGAAGCGAATGTAAGGTTTGCAGAACAGTTTTGTAGTTTATTACTCTTACTTTCATTCAGCTGTATGGTATCTGTCATGGATGTGAATATATATTCTGAACTAGTAAAATAAATTAATGTTTATCATTTTAAAATGCCTGCTTTTCTAAACTTGTATATCATTAGTAATTGATCCCCAATGTGAGCTAATGTTTTCAGATGCTTGGAATAAATGGATCAAGTCATTTTATTGTTGAACTTACTCTGTTTATTAACTATGCAGATGTTTAGCATGTAGATTTGAGGAAGGGTATATGCTCTCCTCCCACCCCCACAGCCCTTTTACTGCATATTGGAAATAGAGCAGATAAAGGAACTATGGATTTAGGCACACCTAAGTATTCATTTACATGATGTATTGTAATGGTTCAATAGTCCCTTTAGAATCATTTTATTTTATCAGGTCGAAAACCATCTTTAAAAAAAATGCAAGGCTGTGGTTGAACTGAATTATATGTGCTACTTATCCACCTATGTAATTTCCATAGCTGTGGAAACAACATGGTGCTGCAAGTAGCATGGTGCAGCATGCAGGTTTTAGTGGCATGAATTTAGGGTTGGTAAAGACCTGAGTGAGTTGTGCAACTCAACCGAATGCCAATGAGACATTAATCTCACATCCCACTGTCAGGGATTCTGCAAATGTCACATGTTTTTCAGGAATCTAGGAATCTGTCTAGGGGTATAAATCATCCAGTTCTCCTAACCTTGACAGATCATGTTGAGGTACCATTTTACTGCAGTTTAAGGAGCATACACTCCTACACACCTGTATGGATAGATAGATAGGTGCTATAGAATTCTATAACATGCTATAGAATTTTGTGTCGATGGCTTTTTGTGTAGATGCGAGTACACACACACATGCATACAATGTCCTGTGTTAATGTTATTCTTTTGGGGAAAAGAAAGTATCTTTTTCTGTGTTTGTAAAGTGGAGTGGAAATTTAAAAGACTATGTACATATTGGATAATACTAATCATTACTCTGAGTAATAATGAATGAAGGGCTTTGGAATCCTTTGGAAATAAAGACACCTTTTGGCTGTTTGGTGATCATGGCCTAATGATTAAAAAAAATGGGAATCAGGACTTCTGATGCTAATTTTCCTTATATGGTATTGATTCACGATGACATTGAGCCTGTGACTTAGAGCTGATGCAGCACCCTCTACCGTCAGAGAAAATTCACCCACTGATTAGCTGGATTTAGCCTTCAACTTCTTTGCACCATGATTTACCTGTCTTTAACAAATGTGTACAATAATATTTAAATGTATCAGAAGAGTGCTGAGAAAGCTGATAAATTGATAAGACTAAACCTGTATACAGTAGTCTGGTTGGAACAATATGTGTGGGAATAAGTTTATATTGGGCCTTGTCCAGACTAGCAACAGTCAAAGCTATAATTCACCATCTGTGCAGCTTCTATGGAGATAGCAATGGTAGAAGCAGTAGTGCAGACAGGACCCAAGTGTATTTACTCAACTACTTGTACTGTCCTCATCACTGTAGTATCTGACTGACTGCCAGTAGCGTACTGACCGATGTGACTAACATCTGCCATGTGTAGGTCATTCCTCTCGCTCCCCCTCTCCACAAAGGGGAGAATTGTGTGTGCAGTGGAATGAAAAGTTTTGATAGGGTTTTGTTTTTGTTTTTAATGAACACACTGCTCAGTGTTTATGTTAGAGAAGCCAGCTTCAAGAAGTGCCTTGCACTTGGAGCAGAAAGTGGTGGTGTCTTTAGTTCATGCCACAGTCTCAGAGCTGCCCCCAAGAAAGCTCTGTCTCCTGCCCAGGTGAGTTTTATCATCATGGTAGAATGTTCCATTGTGCCTGAGGCGTGAGACTGTTGACCATAGTCTTCATCCTAGAGCATTAGGTGACTGTTTCCATATGCTGGACCCAGGCCACTAAGTGGTTTGACGATATGGACTGAGATATTGAATTTGACTCAATGGGAAGGTAGTCTAGAGCAGACCTGAGAAAAATACAGCCCGCGGGCTGGCTCTGGCCCCCAAAGACTCAGGATCCAGCCCACGGAGGCAGCGGGGAGCCCCACGCAGGCTCCCCTGCTTGCCCCGCAGCCCCACATGCTGCTCAGAAATGTGACTGAGAAGTGCTTTCTCATTACGAGCCCAGAGAGGAGGAAGGAAGATTCAAATGCTGTTCCCACCTCCAGCACACTACCATTGGCCAGTTTCTGGCCAGAAATTGGACAATGGGAGCTGCCTGTTTGAATAACATGCAGCCACAAAGCATAAGCCCCCTCCCCTCCTGCTAAATTAACTCACTCAAGCACATGGCCTGGCAGACAGAAACATTTTAATCTCTGTAAGCCTTTAGCTTGGCAGGCAGGCTGGTTTGGCTGCTGGCTGGTAAGTCTCCTGGTCAGAGCCTGCCTCTTGCTCCCCAACCTCTTCCTTCCCCACTCCTGCCCAGCTACTCCACATATCCAAATCTTTGGCTCCCCTCTTGCACCCATATCCCTTCCCAGATTTGGCACCCCAATCTCATGCCCAAAATCACAATCCCCTCTTACCCTAGATCACTTCCCAAAATCCTGCACCCCAGTCACCTGCCCTAGGTCGCAACTGCCTCCTTCACCCAAAATCCCCCCAGATCCTATTCTCCCTGCTATACTCCAACCCCTTACTCCAAGCTCCTTTCTGTACCCAACCTTCATCCCAGAGCCCGCACCTCCTCCATTAATACCAAGGAAGAGTGAGGCCTTCGACCACTTTCCAAAATCTTAGAGTGGCCCTTTATAAAAAAAATATTGCTCACCCCTGGTCTAGAGAGTGGAAGATGAGTTTAATTTATCCAATTATTTACCACTGTGTAATCTGTTTGCTATTGCTGCCCATTAGATAAAAGTCTCAGAGGGGTAGCCAGTTAGCTTAGAAATCACACAAGGGACCATATTTCCAGCCATGCACAGAGCTATTGTGAGTCATTTATCACCAAGACAGTGAGTAGTACCACACTGAACAGAGCAGCTGCATCAACAGAACTGCACTTGACCAGCAGTCAGCTCTACTGGTGGTAGCAGTGAGCAAGTCTATAGTGTGGAGAAGCAGTTTTTATGAACATCTCCAGTCCTCTGATCTCAGCCATGGTCCCTTTCCAACACAGCACAGTGACCATAGCACTAACGATCTGGCTCTGTACTGTTCTCTCATTTTAACAGACTGTTGCTGTGACTGCATGACTCTATACCAGCTCTGTGATTTAACCCTGCTCCCACAGAAGTCAATGTGAGGTTTGCCACAGAACTCTATCCAGCGGTGCACCACTTCAATGCATCTATTTTTGTATAGTCCATAAGGTAGGGCAGATTCAATTCCTTTGTTTGTTATATCTTGCAGAAAAGATTTTATATTAGCAGAAAGTTTTATTATAACTAATATGTATAATGTATAAATCTTGATCAGATTTATTCAGTTCACTCCACTGGTTCAAGGAAATACTTATGACTAACAGGGCAAATACTGTATTGTTCAAATCTTCCTTAAATATAGGCTCATGGATGATGCATTTAAACCTACGTATTTTAACTATATGCCCCATCATCCACAATGTCTTTGCTGTTTTCAGCAGATTCTAAATTTATATATATATATTTAGCACAGTAGACAGAAGGGAATATCTGTGATTTTTAATTTTTTTAAGCTTTAGTTTTATAAAAAGAAATGCACTCACATTGAAAACTACACGGAAATAAAGTCAAAGGATCAGCCGAAACTCACAGGATAAAGAGGAAGGGAAGAGTTGAGTCAGAAAGACTATTATACTACATTATGCTGAAATGATGCAAATAAAAGGTCATCTACCAGGGAATATATCCTGCCATTAGGTGTTCTTCAATACCAAATAAGCCGTAATATCTATGCTCAAGGGAGAGGTTAAGTATAACCAGAGTTTCAGCTCTAACTGAGAATTCCTTGCTATTTGTGGTTTAAGGTCATTCCCTCAAGGTTATTTTTAGATAGGTTTTGTGTACAAGTCTGTAAATGTACTACAGCTAGAGCGTTACTGTACAGAATGGGATCATAAAATCATTTTTTCAGCCACAATGTTAAAGAAAACTCGCCATCTGCTGGTCAGAGAGCGACTGGTTTCACACTTCTCCAGATAAAATAAGATAAATTAATTTTACTAACATTCAACTAATTCTTATTTCACATTTATATTACATTTAAAACATTAGCTCTGATCCATTCGATCCATTCTTATTTTAAAAGCCAGATTTCTTACTAAAAATCACGAAGAGATTCTATTCTGTCCTGGAATTTATTTTAAAAAAATCTATTTTTCAGCATAAATAAATGTTTCCTGAGGTTTTTTTTATTTTATTTCACTATTATTAATTTTTATTATTTCATGTTTTAGTGTCTCATCCCAGAAGCCATCTCTTATTGTTGCTACTTAGCATGAAAAGGCACCATGAGTATTTGTGATTTCCATCGTGATGGTGGGTTTTCTACAAATCAAATTTTAATTAATGCCCAGAGACACCAATGTTTTATCTTATACATATTTCTGAAAGTTTGTTTGTCCCAAAAGATCGCCAAAATGGTAAGAGCTAGAAACACCACATTTTGCACGGATACTACTGATTTCCTAATTTAAATCACTGGATTGGTTATATCTCGAAATTGGTTCCTCAGATTCCCCCAGAGCCCTAATTGGGCCCACTGATAATTCTGAAAGATCTCCGAAACGGTAAGAGCTAGAAACACCAAATTTTGCACAGACACTACTGTTTTCTTAACTTAAATCACTGGATTGGTTATATCTCAAAATCAGTTTCCCCAAGTTCCCTCAGAGCCTCAATTGGGCCCACTGATAATTAACTTTTAGTAGTGCCTGATCATAGGCATTTGTTGGACTCTTCTGTTAAACATGTCACATAAACTGCAACTACGAGATCCTACAGGATAAAGCATGTGGGCACCTGCAGCACCATCAAGGGAAAGCCCATGGGGGAGAAGCTGCAGTGGGGCAGAGAATCAGCAACCTCCCCTATACTGGGGAACCAGCAGATCTCTAGGACAGACCCAAATGTGGCTGATGCTGGCTGGGGTCTAGCCTTGCTACTTGTGGCTGGGAGAAGTCTCCAACTATCACAGCCTCTCAACATCTTCATGCAGCCAGACTCCGACTGAACCCCTTCTGGAAATTAAAGTTGCTTCCCCCCACCCCGCACACCCAAATGAGTCATCCCGCCACTTGCCCTCCTTTGGGCTGCGTGCATTCTCCTGGCAGGGCTGTGTGCATTATCAGCAAGTGCCACAGGCATTAGGCACTTTGCAGGATCAGCTCACAGTACAAAGAGGAGGTGGGTAGGAGGACAAGGTTTTGAGCACCATGGAGCCTGAGGAGGACACGGTACACTCAGAACAGCCTATTCTCATTAGAACAGGTACATTCAAGTGCTGCATGTTCTGATTATCTAGATATCACTCACTGCACCTGATCTGAAGATCTTTCACTTTGTCTGATCAATGCAACCAGTCCAGCTGCCGCTAGGAAGTCCATTCAGGTTGTCCCATTGAGCATGCACTGAAGGCACTAGGGGAGTGGCTTCTTGGGGAGCAGTGATTTGCTGCTGCAGCAGAGCCCAGGAGACATCCCCTCCATTTCTCAGGGCTTCTGGCAAGGAGGCTACAGGCATTGGTTTGAATAGAGTCTTTAAGGAAAGATGGGCCTTCCTGATTTGTGGGGATTGAGAAAAGAGACCCTATGGGATTTGTCATTTTTTAAGCACATCACTAGCTAACTTAATTTCTTAAAGTAATATATCAGAGAAAAATATTTTCAATAAAATATACTATGTTAATGTAATTGACATAGTTCATTCATCTCACCTTTTACTATATTTTCCCCAGGCGACGCTGGGTATTTCTGCTAGTTAGAAATATTCCTCATTCCCGAAATAAGGAAATGCTTAATATTTTAAATGTAATCGTAGGTTGACTAACTTTTCATTGATTAGATTACTGAATGAGTAACACTAAGAGTACATCTACACAGCAAGGCTTAACTCGAAATAAGGTATGCAAATTGAGCTACGTCAATTGCATAGCTTATTTTGAAATAACTTATTTCAAAATTGGAACTGTCTACATAGCACTTATTTGAAAATAGAGCACTCTTCCTCCTCATACAATGAGGGTTACAGGACTCAGAATAAGAAGTGCTCCAGCTTGACAGTATTTCACCATTATTCCGAAATAACTGCTTGCTGTGTAGAAACGGACTAAGGGTATGTCTACACTACAGCGCTAATTCGAACTAACTTAGTTCGAATTAGTTAATTCGAACTAAGCTAATTCGAACTAATGCATCCAGACTAAAAAACTAGTTCGAATTAGCGTTTTGCTAATTCGAACTAGCATGTCCACATTAAGTGGACCCTGAACCGGGGTTAAGGATGGCCGGAAGCAGTGCCGGCAGGACATCAGATTAGGACTTAGAGCGTGGAGCTGCTGCCTCAGGCTAGCAAAGGGCTGTGCATAAAAGGACCCGACCCCCACCCCGGACAGACAGTATTCAGGGGTGCCCCGCTTGCAAAGCAGTCCTGGCTTGGAGTGCCCTGAGTGCCCACACTGGGTACATCACAGCACTCGGCCATCAGACCGGCTGCACTTGCCGCAGGCTGCCATCTGGGAAGAGGGGGCAATTGGGGGGCTGCAGGAGAGCTTCCACCCCCAGAAGCCCACAGAGCCAGCCCAGTCCTCCCCATCGGGGGCTCGTACCCCATTCCTCCCTCACCTCCTTCCACTTACCCCTCCCTAGGCCCCCTTCCTGATGTACAAAATAAAGAAAACGTGTGGTCAAAAATAGAATCTCTCTTTATTGAACAAAACTCGGGGAGACTGGGAAAAGGAGGTGGGAGAGGGGAAGAGAGAGGGTGGGAGAGGGGAGGGCAACTAAAATGATCAGAGGTTTGGAAGAGGTCCCATATGAAGAGAGGCTAAAGAGACTGGGACTTTTCAGTTTAGAAAAGAGGAGACTGAGGGGGATAGGATAGAGGTCTATAAAAGCATGAGTGGGGTGGAGAGGGTGCATCAAGAAAAGTTCTTCATTAGTTCCCATAATAGAAGGACTAGAGGACACCAAATGAAATGAATGGGTATCAGGCTTCAAACTAACAACAGAAAGTTCTTCTTCACAAAGCAAATAGTCAACCTGTGGAACTCCTTGCTGCAGGAGGCTGTGAAGGCTAGAACTAGAACAGAGTGTAAAGAGAAGTGAGATAAAGTCATGGTGGTTGGGTCCATGGAGTGGTATTAGCCAGGGGGTAGGAGTGGTGTCCCTGCCTAAAGTTTGTGGAAGGCTGGAGAGGGATGGCATGAGACAAATGGCTTGGTCACTGTCTTCGGTCCATCCCCTCCAGGGTCCCTAGGGTTGGCCGCTGTCGGCAGACAGGCTACTGGACTTGATGGACCTTTGGTCTGACCCAGGACGGCCATTGTAAGCTCAGGGCTCAGGGTTGGGGGTCTCAGTGGACCACCTTGATTTTCATGCACACCTGCTCCTGGGTGGCCAGGCTGGCAGCTCTCCTGCCCTAGACGGCCACTTTCCTGTGCCTAGTGCGGAGGTCGTGGACGAGGTCCACGATGTCCGCACTAGACCAGGCGGGTGCCCACCTCTTGCGGTCCCGGGCAAGCTCCCGGGAGCTGCCAGCCTGGTCCCGGGAAGAGGGGGAGGGGTGGGGGGCATCGGGTGGCTGGCTCGAGCCGTGCCAGGTGCAGGGTCTGCTAGCTGGGTGCTGGCAGGCTTGCACCTGGCACGGGCATCGTAGCCAGCCCGTGCCCCTTTAAGAGGTCCGGGGGCAATCGAGTTTCCCTGGTGTTGGCCAGAGTGGCCACCAGGGAAAGCTGGGGAGGGCTAGCCTCCCACTAGTTCGAATTAAGGGGCTACACACCCCTTAATTCGAACTAGTAAGTTCGAACTAGGCTTAGTCCTCGTAGAATGAGGTTTACCTAGTTCGAACTAAGCGCTCTGCTAGTTCGAATTATGTTCGAACTAGCGGAGCGCTAGTGTAGCGCCTATCAAAGTTAATTCGAACTAACGTCCGTTAGTTCAAATTAACTTTGTAGTGTAGACATACCCTAAGATATTTCAAAATAACACTAGTTATTTTGAAATAATGTTGCTGTGTCCTAAGGTATGTCAAACTTTAATTTGATATTAATAATCAAAAGCAGAGATCTGAAATTGGGAAGAATTTTTCAGGATTCTGGACACAAATAAATCAAACCTGAAGTACAAAAAGAGATTATGGAAATGAGTAGCCACACAAAGCCATAATTATTTCATAATTCAAATGATAGAAAAAAGAAAATGGTAGCACTCCAAAATGGGCTATAGTGCAATAAGGTACGTTATTGACAACAGGTAACGAAAGAGATGGTGATTTTTTTGTGACAAAAAAATTCATGACCCTGCCTGAAAAAAATGTAGGATAAGGCTATGAAGTCCTGGGTTTTCTTCCTTGCTCTGCCACTGAAATTCTTAGTGGTCTTGAGCTAGTCACTTATTCTACCTGCCTTGACTTCTTATCTATAAAATAAAAGAACCAACCTAGCAAATTAATAACAATAATGATATTCAGCTCTTAACTAGCATTTTTCAGTTATAGAATGCAAAGATCTTTACAAAGTAGATTAGTATGAGGCTCATGGCAGGGCAGATGTAAAGATTAGCATTCAGCACTCTCTGAGGAATTGTGTAAGTGCAAAGATATTTGTTCAACAGTTGGGGGACATAATGTTCACTTGTACATGTAGGCCTCACCAGCAAAAGACATGGTGAAATACAGTATCATTCTGTGATGTGCTGCAGTACTCATAAACCAGTTAATATCCAAGACCTCAGCCTGTGTTCCTGTCCTCTTCACTTTGATGTATTCTTAGCAATTTTATTGTTTCTAAGAATAAAATAGACACATTTTGTCATTGTGGGCCACATCATATGCGGCTTGGCTGTAACCAGACCACATGGGTCTATTCCCTGCTGAATGAAGCCTTCTTAAATTTTTCAACTCCCTCAGCTCAGCTGCTATGCTTGGGCCTATTGAGGTTGACGTGAGGATGAATTAACAAAGGTTGTGACCTTCATTATTGATGTCCCTGCTGGTTCTGGCTGTTCTTAAGATACTATCTCTTTTTTTCTGAAATCAAGACAGATACCACAAGAGTGTTTTCGATGTGCCCATTTAGGATTCTGTAGCATCTTTCAGTGATGTAAAATTTTTATTTGATGTTTATTATGTGGAACAGCAGACGTATCGTTCTAACTACAAGACCATTTGCAAGTAGATCCTCTGAGCCAAACGAGAAACCCAAGATCTAGATTATTTTAACTATGGCTTAATTTTGAATGTTTTCCATTTGTTTTTCCAAGAGAGAAGCACCTTGATCAAAAACCCCAACTTCCCTTGGTCATGGTCTCATAGGATTGTCTTCTCCATCTCACCTCTCTATATTTGCCTTTGTTATTCCAATACTATTTTATTTTTCCACAGAAATACTTCCTAGTTTATGGTCTTATTCTGAAACATCTGCTCTCACTTCCTTTGTACTCTTGTGACCAGAAATAGGTTTTTTTTTTAATAAGGAAAAAATTATTGAACATGTTTAGCCTTTTAGGAGTTGATAACTTGCCTACAAAAGGATAATGTTCTAATTTGATTCTCGTATTTTAGATTTTAATACCATTGTGCCTGATTGCCTATCTGCTACATATTTGAGAGAGTGTGAATCTGTCTGTCTGTCAGTCCCTCTGTGAGTCTTTTTGTTCAAGAATGCCTCCTGAATGATTAGGACCACCACATTTGGCATGCAGCTTCCTCTTATCATAACTTAAAGTAAGGTCAGGGTTTGGTTGTACTAAGAAAATGGGATGTGCCTGGAATGCAGTTGTTTCTCATGAAATGGAAAGGAAGAGCTGTGATAGAAGGGACAGCTATACTTCAGAATCACCTCAAGGCCCCCACAGCCTTGCAGAGCCACAGAAAAGCTGGTCTCGGGCAGCAGCAGGCAGCCAAACACCACAGTCTCTCGCTATCCTGGGTCAGCCCCAGAGACAACTGACTCCACCCTGCCCTGAGCCACCCATCTCCTGTCCTTACTCCTGCACTCCACCCTCTACTCTGACTCCTGCCATGAGCCCCGTGCCATGAACCCCTTCTCACCCACCAACCTTGACTCCTGCACCACCACACCCTTCAGCCCCCTACCCTGAGTCCCCCACACATCCCCAACCCCTTACCCTGGCTTCTGCATCCCCCATAGTCTTTTCCCCCTGCCCAGAAGGACCTGAGCAATACCGGGTAAATATTCTAGTATAACATTAGCCATAGGATTTCACTCAGTTATTCCTATCCTGAGCCTCCTTCTAATTTATTTATATTCTAAATTATTTGATGAATGGCTTATGCAAACATTTCAGCTAATGGTTACTTCCAAACTATTTCCAGTGATGATTACTTTGAGTATTCATTTAATCATCATTTGCTGTTCATGCTATTCTTGTTCTTGTTCATCTAGCTCCCATGGCATTATCCTGGTCTCTGCCTAGATACATTCCGCCTACATTCAGGGTGGCCATGTTAGCTCAGCTGAGCATAGGTATTTTGTGTGAAAATTCACAGCACTTTCTCTTCCAGACATTTTCTTGCAAACCAACTATCACACCCCAAAATGCCAGAATTTTCCTTGTCTCTCAATGGCTTGATGATTCCGATTGGACTGGAACTCTACACAGGTGAAGGATTCTATGATTCTAGTGGTCTATAATTCTATAATTTGAAGACACGTGCCCTTGGATTGTGAGCCTTCTTGGCCTGGGTTATGCATAGAGGGCTTAGTCTAAAGAAAACAGAAGGGGCACAGATATTAGCCAGTAGGGTATTAATTATTAGTAGCTGTATTGCTTGTTTAATTTTCACTGTCAAGAGGGCAATTGTGGTTACTTAACATGTCTTACTGATGAAGTACCATGGATACCCAACAGGCAACTGCTCTTATACTCTCCCTCCCTATCGCCTGCCCACAATACTTCTCATGTACTATTCACTTAGCTCTTGTGCATTTCCTCACGCTGCCAGCAGTCCTGCAAACATGACTCATTCAGTTCTTGGCTTTTGCTGAGGCTGCCCCACAAGTTTGCCAGGTAGGATCAGTAATGGCAGGTGTAGTTTTTACCATGCAGAACCCTGCCTCGTAAGACCTTGCTTGACACACCTATTCACATAATCAGTGGATTTAGGGAAGTGAAGGTGCTGTGATGACTCAGTAATTTCTGTTTGTCACAGTTCAGGGCAACTGTGCCTGTATTTTCCTTCAGTGGCCCAGCAAGGGCACTTACTCTCAGCTTCCAGTTCCCCAGCCACAGAGTCAGTCTTAGGGGCAGGCCACGACCGTATTTTGGCCTGACCTCCTGAATCCTCCCCCCAGGCTTCCCTGGTTATTTCCCGACCCTTTTTTTATTGTCCGGTATTTTTTAAAAATCAACTGGCAACCCTACGGGAGAGTTGGCCTTGCCCAGCCATTGCTTTTCTATGTGGAAAACAGCATCTCTCACACTTCTGACTAATATTCTAAAGTTGCATAGTTCCCCCTTCACCATAGGCACTGAATCTATGGGTGCTTCAGAGATGAAGAACCCATGGAAAAAATAGTGGGTACTCAGCACCCACCAATGAGCCCTGCCAATTAGCTCAGCCCCCAGTTCCCCCGATCATCTATTCAGCAGTAGGCAGGAAGTGCTGGGGTGGAAGGAAGGAGTGCGGGCAGAAAGAGGTGAGGTGGGGACAGGGTATACTGAGGGGAGGGGGCAGAATGGGACAGGACATGGTTGGGCCTTGGGGGAAGGAATGGAGTGGGGGATGGGATGTGGCATGGAGCCAGGGTTGAGCACCCCCAGGAAATCAGAAAGTTGGTACCTGTGCGCCTTCGCTGTGCATTTCCCAGCTCAGACAGGTTGCTCAAGGACTAATACAGAGTGATTGTCAACAATTATGGATTACCGCACAGCACTTCCTATGCAAGCTTATTTTATTGCCAAGGTAAAAAAAGCATTTCAGAGTAAGCATAATAAAAACACCACAAGAACCTACCCACATGCTAATAAATACACCCTAACATGGATTCTGAAAGATCCAGTTATTCCAAATGTGCCCTAAGAGTTTGGGCCCTCCATGGACAAGGCATCCTATCCATTTGCTAGATCAGGAAGAAATCCCTTAAGTCAGTGTAAAACCAGTCTGAAAGTCCAAAGGTTTTTCTTTGTCTCTTGGTTGCTGGAGAATCCAGTTTAAGTAGTGTATGTGTGCCTCTCAAGAGGGTGACTTCAAAAGCTGATAATAATGTTAGATCATCTCTACTAGAGAAGGAAGATACAACAACACATTTACAATTTCATTTTAATATATACCTCAAATATATTAATCCTAATTCAATAAATGTTTAACTGAACGGAAAAATGTTTATATTAATTCCCTGAGGCTTGGTCAGGACATCAAAGGATATTGTCAGTCATACTGTTGACCATGTTTTTCCAAATAGCTCAAGAGCTTCCTGGTGCATTTTGCGGTTTATTGAAGATGAAACCACTTAAAGAGGTTTCCATGTCAGGGGGTATTGCCACTCTTGTTAATTCAGCACAAAAAGCTAATCAGTATAAGTACAATGTTTGCATGCAGGATTCATTCTTCAAGAGAGAAAGAAAAATCAGATGTCTCTCTGGCTTGAGGACTCTAGGCACAGATTCCGGGTGAAGAACCCATGTCTGATATCTTTCTTGGCAGTAGAAACCATGCAATCCAATTACCTAGTTGTTCTGGTTATTACTTAGTCCTGTCTTGGTGGCAGGTGACTAGACGCAATGACCTCCTGAGTTTCCTTCCGGTTGTATGTTTGCATAATTCTAGGTCCTGAAACTGGCCTTCATCTCTTCCAAGTCTCCCCAGTAGCTGTTCCATGTTTTCAAAGTGCCACTAAGGCTGTGAATCCAGACCTACTTCAGGTGCACATGAGAGTAAGCAAGTGCCATGCAGACTCTGCAGAGGGATTTCTAAACACACACACTTTACTCAGAGAAAGCACAAAAGATATACAGATCTCCAGGAAAGCAAAAAAACCTGTATGCAAATCCCTTCGTATAGTTCCCAAGAATCCTTTTGACATACTTTGAAATTGATAAGTCCCTTCTTTCCTTTTGCTGCCCAGTCTTGCCTTTTTGTTCAGGTCACTCAGAGATCTTCTCAAAGTAGAATCTTGTCCTTTACAACTTCTAGTTCCCTCTATTATGTAACCCACCTGGTCAGCCTCAAAGTCTCCTCTGGTGATCTAGGGCTCCTGTCAGGTGATCTATTGCTTAATTACTGTCCACTTGATGGCCATACTGGGAAAACTGGTTTCTGGTGGCTTGACCTCCCTCTTTACAATACGCATTTTGTTGCCATGGCAGTCTTTCAAGTATCTTTACCACTGATCACTCTATGTTGTTCATCCTCTGTCAACAACCCCTTCAAATTCCAGTCCAAAGTCCAAGACAATGGAGAAGGCACAAGACAGACAGTCTCACAACCCAAATGGTGCTCACAAAACAAAGTTGTTTACAGTTTGTCACACATGCACTCAGATATCTACCAAACTGGCATGCCAGTGGACGCTTCATCTGGCACAGTAATGGAGAGGAGACATCTTATTCATCTCACATTTTTGGGATGCTTGGGAGCTAGTTAAACTCTGAGGACTACCCTTACTTCTGCTCCTATTGCAGTGGCAGGGATGTAGAATCTTTGGGGCTCTGAATCATGTTAGCGATTTCCTTTCCTTTCTATAAACTGCCTATTCCAGAATGGCATATACATTGGGGACTTTTTCTGAGGTGAAGCAGAGCTGGAGGAACTGTCTCTCTACCTGGGGAGGGGGAGAGCAAGGGGAGTTCATGAGGAAGGTTATGTAGTTCCTTTGTAACCACTGCCACCCAGCTGAAGTGACTACAGGACCAAGTGAATTTTCCCTACAGTGTACAGCTGAAGGGGCAGATTCTTCCTGGGTGTGAATGCAGATGGGAGCAGAGCAACATTCGACAGACAGTTATGAATATACCCAGGGTGGAGGCAGGAATTCTGGTGCTTGTGCTCCCTAAGTACATGTGTCAAAGGAATCAGCTGTTAGTGGTGTGAAACATCCAGAGTTGATGATGAGGGAGCAGAGCAATGATTCTTCCCTCTTCTACAATGGCTAGCAAGAGCTATATTGAGGAAGAACTGTATGCCCTGAATGGAGGAGTGGAGCTGCTCCTGGGTATACTCCCCCCAGGATCCTTAGAAGCATTCAGCCTGCCTCTTTCACCCACTGACAGAACAGCAGCTGCATGCTCCACCAGACTGGGCATCAGGAGATCTGGGAGGAAATTCTGGTCCCACTGATATCTATGATCACAGGTGCTGGCTTCCTCCAGGTCCCAGGAGTACTTAACCCTCCCACATCCCACTGCACTCCAGGCCCCACCCCTCACTTAACCTCTTCCCCCAAGCTCCCATCCCTGCTCTGCCCAGGCCCCATCCTCAACCCGTTCCCCAAAAGCCTGCACACCTGCCCTGTCTCTTCCCTCTCTGCTCCACCTTGGGCCCCACCCTGATTCTCCCTTTCAGCACCTGCCATACCTCTTCCCACCCAGATCTGCCTCCTTCCCTTAGTGTGCCCATATCAACTCCTGCCCCTGTCTCCCCAGCACCTTCTGCACAGCCTGGAACAGCGGGTCCATAGTGGGTGGGAGGTGCTGTGAGGGAAGGACATGAGTTGATTGGTGGAGCCATTGACAGGCAGGAGGTGCAGAGGGAAGCAGAGATCTGGATGCCGGTGGGTGCTAAGTACTCACTAATCATTTTCCATGGGTGTTCTAGCCCTGAGCATCCATTAGTTGACACTCAGGTCCATAACATTTCCCATCACCTCTAATGGGGCCAGGATTTCACACGTGGTTTTCTTCCCAGCTCTGCCCATTGATCTGCTGTATAATCTTGAGCAAGTTACTTACTGTCCCATCCTTTGTCTGTCTAGTCTATTTGGACTGTAAGAAATTTGAGGTAGTGGCTGTCTCTTATTCTGTGTTTGTACCGTGCCTAGTAGAATGTGGCCTTGATTTTAACTGGGGCATCTAAGCTCTAGAGTAATAAAATAATTAAAAAAGACAATAAAGATAATACATACAATTCAGTTAAACTGCAAACATCACAATACTCAAATGAATGAAAGGCACTGTCACTAAGATCACTTTCCTAGTCACGTGCAATATTCAGGTGTCATTATTTATTTCCTGGTTATTAAAATGCAAATAAATTCTGTGTAACATTTGAGCTACTATCTTCATGCCAGATGTTTTCAGGAGTAAGCACTGCAGCTGCACTGCAGGTTCTACAAAGCAAGAAACTCAGTTTTATCTTCAGTCATTTGCAGAGAAATTATCATGATGTTAAAAAACTTTACCGGGCTTTCCAGAGAAATTCTAGAAATGGGTGATCAGAACTATCCAATGTGCTCTAAAAATCTTCAGTCTGGGTGGGGTTATCAGGGGAAGAAGTCAAGATGAGTATTCAGGTCCAGTTAACAGCTGAATATTTGAGAACAACACTTCAAATACTTAACTCCTTTTCAAACTTTTTAAAAAATAGTCTCCTGTCTTGCTCCCCTGGAGAGTCTATTCAATATATAAATTCTTCTCTGTTTAAAGGAATTGGGCCAAATCCTGATCCCATTAGTGGCCAGAAGACAAGAATGTAACTGAGCACCTCTTGTGCTGTGGTTTTCCCATTTAACTCCTAGCGAAACCAGCTGGAGTTGAATACACACTGCAGGAGGTAAGTTGACATTCAATAGGAGCAGGACAATTGAATTCAGGTTTCCAGGGTGCTCAGCATTTCTCCATCTCAAGTTGTGGAATTTGTCTTTAACTCTGGTTTGCTGTTTGTCCTGTGCACTATTTCCTTTGGGATTTGGAATCCCTCTGTGTGGCCCCACCTTCTTCTCTACTTTATCTAAAAAAATGAATAAAGATTTCCCCATCTTCACAGTGCTCAGTTTATTCAAGGGCTTAGGAGTCTGACCCTATGGCAAGTAAATCTAGGAACCAGGAAGGGCATTCTGCTGCGGAAGTGCTAGTATCACTGGAAAAGCAAAGCCACATATATTTGCACGTTTCCAGACTGTTAGCTGCGGCTTCTGCTTCAGCCCCTTCTTCTGTCTCCGGCATGTGAACTACTCTCATTTTGTTCACATCCTGGGTCAGATTCCCCATTGCCGTGCACTGCGGGTCTTAGTTTACTCAACTGTGAAACAAAAGTAAAAAATTTCTCTCTCTCAAAGAGTGTTTGCAGGCCCTCCTTCCACCCACCCAGCAAGACTAGCTCCCTGCTCATGACTGCTGTCCTGACCAAAAGGGAGTAGGGATTTTCACAAGTGGGTGCTTTTCAGCACTTTCTGAAAATCAGGTCCCTTCTGGGTGCCTGCAATTAGGCCTCCAAAACTGGGCAATTCACAGCCTCAAGCATCATTAATCATTGGCGAAAATCTTTGTTCCTGTCATTTTCAGTAGACTAAAAACAGATTTTTTTTTAAATCGCAGTCATTTAAAATATTACAAAGAATGTCTCAATAGCAGTATGATCTAATATCAAGGCTCCACTGTTTATTGCCAGCTCTCCCACAGATTAACAACCCTCCTGACATGCAGTAAGCATTACAACCATCAGTACAGGGGGCAGAAATTATTTTTACTGTCCATTATTCTGCAGCAAGACCTGCAATAGTGGATCGTGCTTGATCTAAGTAAACCTTGTGAGGCGGAAGCCTTCATTTAGAGAAAGAAAATGTGAATCGCTAACAAATGAAATGGTTACAGAGGCAGAATTACAGTAAAATAGAGCTGGAAAATGTACATAGTCCCAGCTTGCTGCAATTACTTTAACACAATTTTAAAATAAAATTAAAGTTAGCAGTTTAAACTGATGTTTGAGGATTTAAAAAGATTTTGTTTCCTTTGTAACCACGGTGTTATTTGATCCAGCATAATCTCAGTGTGCGCTGCTCATAACTTCTTTTCCCAAGTGCTGTTACTACTAGATTATGCCCACAGGTTAAGTTACAAATGTCTAAAAACCTTAAAATTATTCAAGCTAGATTAAAGTGTTTAGAGAATATGGTGTTATTTTAGTCCCCTACTATATCCTACATTTACTATAAAACTCTTATATTGGCATTCTAATAAAATGTCATAAAGCAAGTATGTAAGGAGGTGTTTTGGGTTTGTTGCAGTGTGGAAGCCAAGTTAACATGGCAACCAAAATGTGTAACAGAAACACTTAAATGTTTTTCATAAACGGCAAACCTTGTAAGAGCATAAGAGCACATTGACTACTGAGCAGTTGTTAGCAGAGATTATAAATGTACATTATGCTACTTCATCTCAGATCATTTATATAAAAATCCAAGATTAATTATCTGGAGTGAAATAGCATAGTTTCCTAGGGCCAGGCTCTGATACCCTTAACCACAAGATTCCTACTGTCTTCAGTCAGAGTGCTCAAGGAATAAGAAACTACTTGTGGTGAGGGAATCAGAATTTGACCCATAAATTTTGAAGATTTTAAGGTCAGAAGAGACCAATATGATCATCTAGACTGCCTTCATTACTGCTGGAACACTTTGGAGTATAGTCTTCTCTTGAAATATGTGCCTAAGAGATATTTCATAAGGCTAGTAGTGGCTGAGATATATTTATGTCCCAAGAGGTGAATATGGTTGTATACTCAACACAATATTTGTCCTTGCTGTAATGTATCTTTGTTCCTGTGCATAGATGTTTTTAAATGCTTTATTTAACTAGCTGAATAAAGCTTCATTACTAGCACCCAGTAATTTTGTAGTGACCAAAAACAGAAGGTTTCAGTGATGTATGCATGATAGCTTAGAATTTGACTTCACAGAAGCATGTTTCTAAAAAGTGTAAAAATTCTACAACCTCAAACACCAGATCCTCCTAGCTTTGAGGTTAGAGACAACTATGTTAGTCAGTGTTTTAGTCTTGCTAATAAGAAGGGGGTCTACAAAACAAATACATCCAGACTCACTTATGAGAGGAAGAGAGAAACTCCTCTATGGAGTTACTTTTGGCCTAATGAAATCCAGATGAATGATTCAGCAGCAATTACCCATACTACAGCATTTCTTTCTCAATAGTGAATGGCATTGGAGCTCATAGAAACCTTCACTGACAGTATGGATAGCCAAAACAATAAATAAGCATACAATAAGGTAATTTTACAAAAGGAAACTATATAGAAGCAACAGGGAGTGGAGAAAAGAAATGCAAAAAGATCTTGTGGAGGGAAATTGATACATTTTGGGGGGAGGGGATCTTGTTTGTTAGCTAGTTGCAGAGGAAAGAAGCAATAATTTACTGGACCACACAAGGCAGTTGCATTATTTATAAATCCCTTTAAAGGTGTGCATGGCAATTAAATAAATGTTCCTGCTCTTAGGAGCTGGTAACATGCATTCTGATTACATGAAGGTCCAGGGAACATGAAGAAACACTGGTTAAAGAGCATCACAAAGGTCAGCTACTTTGTGGCCCGCACCTTAAAATAACCCTGAGGCACAGCAGGGAAGAAGGAGAAATAGCATTGGGAATAAAGGCAGCTCTCAGCAAAATTAACTGAGTCTGTGCAGGAATAAATTCTAATACAGACCCTTAAGAGAGGGACTGAGCAGCATGTGTGGGCTTCTTCACCAGGGTGAATTTCACTCGGAGGCAACACAGTACAAGCTGGAAAAAGCTTAAAGAACAGCCTCCATGAGTTGATCACACCACCAAAACAGAGATAGTCATGGCAATAGGACTGGAGGAAACACGCTATCAAGGCCAGGATGTGTCTTCGTTCTGCCAAACCTCCTGTATTTGTTGCATGTGCTGAGGATTCACAGGTACACAAACAGCTGAAGCTAGAGAAAACCCCACAAATACGCCAGCTCACAGGAATGGCCTTGTAGAACTTAGCGGTACTGCTGAGCTTGTGAGTCTGAGAAAAAAATCAAGCTCTAATAGTTCAGTTGATGGGCCTTGTATTTGCATTCCCTGTGATAAATAACTATGGATCATTGATGGGTAAAATATATTGCACATGAATGTCCCATGAGATATATAGCTAAAGTCTATTGCTCTTACAGTCTCTCAGGATATGTTTTCACAGCAGCATTATTCTGAACTCTCAGACTATGTTTACACTGACGTTATTCCGTAATATCATAATCTGCATCTACACAGCAAGCAGTTATTTCAAAATAATGTCAAAATACTGTCAAGCTGGAGGATGTCTTACTCCGACTCCTGTAACCCTCATTTTAGGAGAAGTAATGGAAGTCAGAGGAAGAATATTCTAACATGGACTTTTCACTTAGGCTAGGCAATTGACATAGCTCAAGCTGTGCAGTTTAATTTGACGTTAGCCCTGCTGTGTGGAGGTGCCCTCACGGTTTAGCTGGCAGAGCTTGTAACTTTAGAAAAGCTAGACATACACAAATCCATGGGTCCAGATTTAATGCATCTGAGGGTACTGAGGGAGTTGTCAAATGTCATTGCAGAGCCTTTGGTCATTATCTTTGAAAACTCATGGAGATCGGAAGAGATCCCAGATGACTGGAGAAAGGCAAATGTAGTGCCCATCTTCAAAGAAGGGAAGAAGGACATTCCAGGGAACTACAGACCATTCAGCCTTACCTCAGTCCCCAGAAAAATCATGGAGGGGATCCTCAAGCACTTGGAAGAGGGGAAAGTGATCAGGAATAGTCAACATGGATTCACCAAGGGCAAGTCATGCCTGACCAATCTGATTAGCTTCTATGATGAGGTAACTGGCTCAGTGGATGTGATATACCTTGACTTTAGCAAAGCTTTTGATACATCTCCCACAATATTCTTGCCAGCAAGTTAAGGAAATATGGATTGGAAAAATGGACTGTAAGGCGGATAGAAAGCTGGCTACATTGTTAGGCCCAACAGGTAGGGATCAATGGCTCGATGTCTGGTTGGCAGTCAGTTTCAAGTGGAGTGCCCCAAGGATCAGTTCTAGAGCTGGTTTTATTTAACATCTTTATTAATGACCTGGATGAGGGGATGGATTGCATCTTCAGCAAGTTTGCGGATGACACTAAGCTAGGGGGAGAGGTAGATATGTTGGAGGGCAGGGATATGGTCCAGAGTGACTTAGACAGATTAGAGGATTGGGCCAAAAAAATCTGATGAGATTCAACGAGGACAAGTGCAGAGTCCTGCACTTGGGACAGAAGAATACCAAGCATTGTCACAGGCTGGGGACTGACTGGCTAGGTAGCAGTTCAGCAGAAAAGGACCTAGGAACTACAGTGGATGAGAAGCTGCATATGAGTCAGCAGTGTGCCCTTGTAGCCAAGAAGGCTAATGGAATATTAGGATGCATTAGGAGGACCATTGCCAGCAGATCTAGAGAAGTGATTATTCCCCTTTATTCAACACTAGTGAGGCCACATCTGGAGTATTGCATCCAATTCTGGGCCCCACACTATAGAAAGGATGTGGACACATTGGAGGGTCTAGCGGAGGGCAACCAAAATGATAAGGAGAATGGAGCACTTGGAGAGGCTGAGGGATTTGGGTTTATTTAGTCTACAGAAGAGAAGAGTGAGGGGGGATTTGATAGCAGCCTTCAACTTCCTGGAGGGAGGTTCCAAAGAGGCTGCAGGGAGGATCTTCACAGGTGTGACGGATGGCAGAACAAGGAGCAATGGTCTCAAGTTCCGGGGGTGGGGGGTGGTCTAGGTTGGATATTAGGAAAAAATATTTCACTAGGAGGGTGGTGAAGCACTGGAATGGATTCCCTGGGGAGGTGGTGGAATCTCCATCCCTAGAGGTTTTTAAGTCTCAGCTTAACAAAGCCCTGGCTGGGATGATTTAGTTGGAATTGATCCTGCTTTGGGCAAAGGGCTGGACTCGATGACCTCCTGAGGTCTCTTCCAGCCCTATGAGTCTATGATTCTATTCAATGATTTCCAGGATCCATAGCTCTGAGGCAGCTCATAAGATAAAATTCCCTGGAGCTGGGACTCCATTTGATTTTCTGGAGAATTTCAAAATTTGTGGGATTTGTTCCTAATCAGAATGCAGCCAAATTTCAAAATGTAAGTTGAACCTCCTTAGTTTGGCACTTTCTGGTCCAGAAACATCCAGGATACAGCATGATTTTAGTTAGCCGGAGATCTACTTATCATGGGTTGTGGCCAAGTTTCAGGTAGTCCCATAAATTTTTTTTACAGCCACCAGTCCTGGCTCCTAATGTTCTGTGCAGTAATTTAGTTCCAATTTACCCTTCAGTGTCATCTAACAGCCCAGTAATCAGTGGAAGTATTGGTAACGCTGCTAGACAATAGTGACTTATCGTGGTTTGGCAAATTCTCTGGTTCAACACTGGTCAGGTCCCGAGGGTGCCAGACTAGAGAGGTTCAACCTGTATCAGAATTATCTTTTTCTCCCCAGCTCTATTTGTTATGTTTCAGGATGTCCAAAATGTCCCCATGGTTCTTCAATAATCTCAGTGACCTTAATTAGGGTGAGAGGAAAATAAGAAAATCACAACCGGATCTCAATGGGAGCACAGAAAGAAAGTCTTTGTTGATGGTTGCAACCTGTTCATGTGAAGTTTCAGATCCAGATTTCGGCTTACTGCTCCTGAAAACATCCATGCACAGAGTTCACGATAGATAATGTTTTCACAGCAGACACACCACACAGATCCTGTTTTGGAGAAGGTCCTGCCACCACGAGGCCCAGCTCATTAAACCAAGGGGAAACCAGCTCAGACTCCTCCATTAAGTAATGGAGCACTATTGCATGGGGAGAGAGCAGTTTGTTTGGTAATCAAGTCCCAAACCACTCAGGTCTCTATAGGTTAAAACCAACACCTTGAACTCAGCCCAGAAATTTTATTGGTAGCCACTGCAGATTTTGGAGCACTTGTTTTATTTGCTCTCTGCATGATGCTCTGCTTAATAACCAGATGCTGGATGGTTACACTAGCTTCAGTTTCCAAATGGTCTCAAGATGTAGCTTCACACAGCCCATTATAGGAATATAACTTTTGGGAAACAAATGTACGGATAAGTGTTGCATGAACCACATTGGGATAGGAAGAGTTGTGCTCTTCCTGCCAGACATAGATGTAAAATCTATTGACCAGCCACAACTTCTATCACAGCATTTACAAGCAGCACATAATCTAATGTATGCCCAAGAACCTATGTACACTATTGCAAACTAGAACTAAATTGTGACGGAAGTCCCTGGAATCCAAAACACTATGAAGCAGCAGACAGGAAATTGTGTGGCAAGATTATTTAAATTGAAAGACAGAGACTGATATTTTTAACAAACAACATACAAAACTACTAATACAGCACTAATAATAATGCTACCCACATATTTTTGTCCCAAGGGAATTCTGCAATTGTTGCATTTGGAGCCATGGTAAAATTGCAGAATTCTCCCCGGACTCACATTTTCAGTTTTATCTGTGTCACAATTTTTTTGGAACCAGCAAGCACAATCACATAAGTTGTCGCCACATGTTTGGGATGATTGGAATGGGACAGCTGAGGCTTTTGGGGAGACAGTCTAGGATTGTGGGATAGAAGTTTCTGTGAAAATGATCAGAATCACAATAGATAATGATAGAAATGTAGCCGTCTTAGTCTGGGGTAGCTGAAGCAGTCCAACACATTATCAATAAACTACAGCCTATACTGGAACAGGATACCATACTCAAAGAGGCTCTGGGAGACAGACCCATAGTCTCCTATAGACAACCACCTAACCTCAAGATGATTCTTACCAACAACCACAGGACATACCACACTAATACCAACCCTGGTACCTTCCCTTGCAACAAACCCCGTTGCCAGCTTTGTCCACATATTCATTCTGCTGATACCATCATTGGACCTAACCAAGTGAGTTATAAGATCAAGAACACATATTCCTGCGCATCCAGAAATATAATTTATGCTATCATGTGCCGAAAGTGTCCGTCTGCTATGTACATTGGACAAACATCTCAGACACTTCGCCAAAGGATTAATGCCCACAAAACAGATATCAGACAAGATCACAAAGAAAAAACAGTTTCTTGCCATTTTAACCAGAAAGGACACTCTCTCAATGACTTAACCACCTGCATTCTGCTACAAAGACCTTTTACATCTGCACTTGAAAGGGAATCCTCTGAACTGTCATTCATGTTAAAATTCGACATTCTCTGAGAAGGAATGAACAAACACTCAAACTATCTTACCCATTACCAAGATAGCTTCCCCAATTATCACCTCTAATACCATTAGCTCACAAACATCCCACTCTCCCCACCTCTAATATCATCAATTCACAGACACTTACCTTCCTTCCTTCCCCCCTCCCCCCCACATCCTGCTCCTGTTCTGAAATGTGCTTTGTCCTTTTCAATTGTGTTCATTTTTTTAATTGTATCCTTTGGTATATATGGTTGTGACTATTTTCTTCCACTATTTGATCTGAGGAAGTGGGTCTGGCCCACGAAAGCTCATCATCTAATAAACTATCTTGTTAGTCTTTAAAGTGCTACATTGTCCTGCATTTTACAATAGATAATAATACTGACATTTAAATTGCCATCATCAGATTTCAGAATAAAGACATGATTAAGATGAATGAAGAACCAGCATACTTGTTACAGAGCAGATGAGAGGAAAACCCTTTACAAGAATGCCCTGGCCACAATGACCTAGACCAGGGGTGCCCAAACTTTTTTCAAAGAGGGCCAGATTTGATGAAGTGAACATGCGTGAGGGCCGACCATTTTGCCTGACATTCTTTGAACCATTAAAATTAAATGCAAATTAACTATTTTATGCAAAGTTTATTGCAAACGGCATACTTTTCATTTCGTCACATGGATGACAAATCTAAACAGGTGTTAAATCACTCTGCCTTTCATATCTGAAGGCCAGATGAAAAAAAATCCAGGAAGCTGAAATATATGTCAGGAACATTGTAAAGTACATTACATATTATTGGTAATAAAGGTTGTCTGTCAACTTTTAAGTTCAAAAATTATGAACAGGAACATAACACCAAGTATACATGTTGTGTCCAAATATATTTATAACTGATTTAGACCAACTGACATTAACTGAGATTTTACAATGTATTCATCTCAATACATATGGATTCGTTGGGGGCCATAAAAGATAGATATTGCCAAATTACCTGTGGGGCCGTATTAAACCGTAACACGGGCCGCAATTGGCCCCAGGGCCGGACTTTGGACATGCCTGACCTAGACAGACCTTTGAAAGTAAGGGCTCTGAAACCGCCTGAGTGTGACCCCCGAAAAAGGCTCTGCACATTATAGACTTCTCACCTTTGAGAATCTGGGCCTTAGGAATCAAAGTCTTATTAACTTTGAATGAGAGTTAGGCCTGGGCTATACTACAGACTTAGGCCAACATGCAGCAGTTAACACTGACCTAACTATGTAAGCGTCTATATTAAAATTTTACTCCTGCCAATGGAACTTCCCACCTATACCGACTTAATAACTCCACCTCCACAAGAGGTGTGGAGTCACTGTTGATATAGGTAGGTCAATGGTAGCATCAGTATAGACCAGCAATGGACAACCACAAACAGTGAGAGGGTCACATGAATGGCTCTCCTTCATCTCAGTGGGCCACAGCAGCCTATGGCCCACTGGGGCTCTACCTGCAACCTGCAAACCCCCATCCACTCTCCTCCCCCAGGCACTGGAGGCACTGGAGCCCTGCAATTCCTACTCCTTTTCCTCCCTCCCTCTCTCCCTCCCAGAGCATGAACAGCCATGAACAGCAGATCTCCGCAAGAGTAGGAGGTGTGGGGCTCCAGTGCCCCAGTGCATAAGAGGTGCATGGGGGAGGGAGACAGACAGGTGTCCATGGGATGCAGGTAGAGCCCCAGTAAGCTGCATGTGACTCACAGGCCGCAGGTTGCCCACCACTGGTGTAGACACTTCATTGCTTACATCAACTGTTATCAGCTTTCAGAAGCCATCCCACAATGCCCCATTCTGATAATACAATTAATATCAGCTCTCCTGGTGAGAATGTGCACTGTTTACACACAAGCAAATGTAATTACCACGGCAGGTATTAAGTGTGACATGTCCCCTTAATTTTGTAACGTAGCCACACCCTTAAGCGTCTCAGTTTTTAAGTGTCTTGAAAATGTGATTTAGGTTCCCAAGTCACTTAAGGCTTGTCTACACGTGCAGTGCTGTAGTGGCACAGCTGCACTAATGCAGTTGTGCTACTGTAATGCTTAGTGAAGAGCCTCTCCCACTGGTGTAGGTTTTCCACCTCTGCAAGAGGCTGTAGCTATGTCAATGGGGAAATCCCTCCCCATCAACATAGTATTATCTACACTGAATCATCACATGGTTTAACTCAACTCTCAAGAGTATAGGGGGATGTGTATTTTGCACAACCTGGCACATGTAGTTATACTGACATAAATTTGTAGTACAGACCAGAGCTTTGATATAATACCTAGTTCTGGTTCTGGTCTATGAATAAACCTCCTAGGCACTAAAGTAATATAATTAAAATAATAAATAATAACAAGAAAAATGGCAAAAATTTTACCCTAGGACTTTCCCCCCAGTAGCTCTGTTAGGAATAAAGCCTTTAATATATTGTGTCATTCAAGACACTTCTCATTTTTTTTCTGAGAATATATTTTTAAAGGCCAGTCATCAAAATAATAACCCTACCCCCTTATTTTTACTTAATTGTTTTCCGTCATTCAAAAGGCAGTGTATTGGCAGATGTGAAGTTTTCTGCTTTACCAAGCAGTGCAACACTTACTTTAACACTCCAGTAGAAGGACTTCTTCACTGGTTCAGAGAAGCCTCTCTAGGATTGAAATAATGGTTCAATTTTCATACCCATCCTTTGCCCCTCTGCTAAGGTTGCTGGCAAGGGGGAATGTAAAGCCAGTTGTGGGGTGGTTTTGTAAACTCAGATTAGTGTTTTATTTCTTAAGCAATGTAGTGAAAACCATGATTTGTATGTCATTTTTACAATAATTTGGTTTCTGGTTCAGACTAAAACGGCTTTTGGAATTGTAGTTAATCCACTTATGAACTAGACCAGAGTTTCTCAAAGTGGGTTGTGGGCCCGCTTTGGGAAAACTGCTAGTGGGACTGCATCACTTGGTTTACCTAACGGGCCTGTAGTCAGAGAGCCTCCCTGGAGCAGGGTCAGAAAAGGGCATGGATAAAGCTGGAACAGGGTTCAGGCAAAGCTGGAGAAGAAACAGAGGCAGGATGAAAGGCAGGTTGGAAGCTTACGGAGACTATAACACCATCTTCCAGCAGGAGGGTTCCTAGCCCTACTAGACTGATGCATGGCTTTGGCAATGAGACTGAAATATGTGTGACAGGGGTTCATCTGACAGGGACCTGCCCAGGGACATGATATTACAGTAGGCTCTGCTTGAGGGATGCGTTAGTGTACTTGAATTGCTGCAGCATGCCTGACTGAAGAGTTTCTGCAGGCAAAGCTGGAGGGTGAGTCGTACTTACTGAGGTCCAGGAGAAGAGTGGGCACAGGCCCGTCTTCAGTTAACTCCCCCTCTTCACACGTAAGGGTAGGAGCTACTGGATCAGGGTCTCAAAGGAATTCAAAGGACAACAAATGAAAAAAAAAAGACAGGCATAAGACCAAAAGATCAAAAGCAGGGATCCAGAGGGGGGCACTAAGCAGAGAACCCTGGACAGCACCCACTGCTCTTTATAGGTATCCAGGGAGCCAGTGGATGTGGCCCAGGTAAACTCTGCCTAGGGATGTGACTTCAGTGAGGAAGGGAAATAGACCTCCCAGTCACAGAGAATATCCCCATCCAAATTCCTTCCCTTGGTATGGTAAATAACCACAATGACCAATATCAAGAGAAGTTTGACAAGCTGGTCTCACAACTTCCAGGGGCTACAGATGGGGGGTGTGAAGATCAGGACGTGCGAGTGCAGCCACAGTCAGAGGAGGATGAGTCCCTTGTGAGCAGCCCTGGTCTGGCTGTGGGTTCACCTCACGCACTGTCTTTATTCTGCTGCCCTCACTCTTTCCTTTCTTTAGAATCCTCAAACTTATCATCTCATGAACACATTCACCCAAATTGCCTTCCATTTTCAGATTTGGTACCAGTTCCTCTTGGTTGGTCAGAGTCAAATCTAACATGGCTGTTCCCCTGCTTATTTACTCCATGTTCTGAAACAAAATGTTTTCCCTAATACATTCCACAAACTTATTAGAAAATGTGTGGTTTTGCTGTATTACATTTCCACCAGATGTCTGGGTAGTTGATGTGGCCTATTACTGCCAGGTGTTTTGTTTTGGATATTTCTGTAATTTGTTCTAGAAATGCTTCATTCACTTCCTTTTCCTGATTTGGAGCGCTATAGAAGATCGTTATCATGACCGTAACTCCTATTTTTTACTGCTTTTACCGTTACCCAGAGACTTTCAATAGATTTGCCTTTTATCTTCCTCTGGACCTCAGATACATGTATGTACTATTGATGTACAATGCAACACCTCTTCCCTTTTTATCCTGCCTGTCCTTTTGATATAATCTATACCCCTCCATATCGATATTCCAATTATGAGATTTATCCCATCAAGTCTCAATGGTGCTTATTAAAAACGAGTAGTCCTGTTAGTTAGAGACTAACAAAAATATATCACAAGCTTTTGTGGGTAAGTTATATCTCATCAGGTAAGTTATAACTTAACTTTTGTACTAGTATTTACAGTTTTTCCTTTTTATTGTCTGTGTGCCTTGCATTTGTATATAGATATCTAAGGGTATAGCTACACTAGCCACCCTAGTTCGAACTAGGGTGGCTAATGTAGTCATTCAAACTTGCAAATGAAGCCCGGGACTCTGAATAGATTCCTCCACTGATTTCTCTTTTGTTGTTTCTGTTGTATGACCTTTGTGTAATTTACTGTGTCCATCTCATCTAGCCCTCTGTTAAGGTCACCTTTTAAATGATTTCCTGTGGGATTTTGTCACTGGATCCCTTTGAATCTAGTTTAAAGCTTTCTTCATTACATTAGCAAGTCAGGGAATGATGATGTTCTTCACCTTCTGAGTAGGTAAACCTATTTCTTCCCAGCAGAACTTTTTCCTGCAGCAGCATCCGATAATGGAATTAATGGGCTCTTTGCCTGAAATTGATGTGTTTTACCTGAGTAAGGAATGCAGAATTTTGCTTGTTGTTGATAAGACTAAACAGCTTCACATTCCTCATAAGGATGATGCTAATTAACACTTTTTACCATGCATTTCTTTCCCTGTGAATAAAAACAAGCTGATACTTTTATTAGATTGCTATTGTGTTTTTATGTGGAGAAATTGGAGAAGGTCCAGAGAAGAGCAACAAAGGCAAGGCTGAAGGAATTGGGCTTGTTTAGTCTGGAAAAGAGGAGACTGAGAGGGGACATGATAGCGGTTTTCAGGTATCTAAAAGGGTGTCACAGGGAGGAGGGAGAAAATTGTTCTCCTTGGCTTCTAATGATAGGACAAGAAGCAATGGGCTTAAACTGCAGCAAGGGAGGTTTAGTTTGGACATTAGGAAAAATTTCCTAACTGTCAGGGTGGTTAAACAATGGAATAAATTGCCTTGGGAGGTTGTGGAATCTCTATCTCTGGAGATATTTAAGAGCAGGTGAGACAGACACCTGTCAAAGATGATATAGATTGTGCTTGGTCCTGCCATGAGGGCAGGAGACTGGACTTGATGATCTCTCGAGGCCCCTTCCAGTTCTTGTGTTCTATGATTCTATGATAGCTAACGAAGTCAAAGCTGTCCTGTCAGCACCATCTGCACAGCCATGCATTTATTTCCAGGGTGCAGATGTCCCTGACTGTGCCCTTATCCTCAACTTGGAGGATGGATAAGACATCACATAGCTTCTGTCGCTTCTCCTCAAAGCCAGTGTAACCTTCTTTCTCAGTTGTGGAATCATGGATTTTTATGGGCATCCATTAACATATTCTTAAACTGTTCCCAATTATTGGTCACATTTTTCTGTTTAAATGTTCTGTCCTAGTTGATTCAAAATCATTATTCTGAGTTGCCAATTACTTAGAAACAGGTAATGCCATTTTTTACAAGGAATGCCACTCCCTTCCCCATTTGTTCTCTCCATCCTTCCAAAGTCAGTTGTAATTAGTGATTTTAACATACTAGTAATGTGGACTTTCCTCAAGGTTTCAGTATTACCCACTAGGTAAAATTAATCACATATCTGAACAATTACAGTTCTTCTTGTTTATGAACCAGGTTTCTAGCATTGGTGTTCAGGCAATTAAATATAATATCTTCTCTTCTCTTGGAATTTTGATTAGTTTTGTTCTCAACATCAGGAGTTTAGTTCCGAATGAGTGCTCATTTGTTCTACTTTGTCAGGAGTAAGATCCTTCAGCTAGTCTACTTAACTGCTAGCTTAACTTTCAGACAGTCTGACAAGCCCATCTGGGCCCTTGATTGGCCCAACTGCCTAACTGAAGAGATCAGCAAGCCTATTCTGAAGACCATCACTGCTGCCCAAAGCATTCTTCCTTAGTTGTGTTAGCTCCTCTGTCTGCTGGTGCCCACACCCTGTTCTTGCTTTGGCCCTAGATTTGTTCTGCATTGCTTTACTCCAGCAAGCTGCCTATTATCTGCAGTTCCGATTCTTAACGTCACCTCTGACCCTCAGATTCCTAGTTACTAACTCCAGCTCCAACCACTAGGCACAACTGCCCATGTCCCAGTCCCTGGCACTCCTTTTCACATATACCCCTTTTGTGGTTAATTTAATGCCCTCCTAACTACTCTAGCCAGCCAGTCCCCTAGAATATTGATTCACTTTATGAAATGGAGGCCATCCAACCTACAGTCAGGCCATTGCTGGTAAAATATGGATTTAGATACCTACATGTTTGCATTCAAGCTTGAAATATTTCACATAAATTCTCACCCCCACTGGTTGGCTACTCATCTTGCTGTACCATGAAGACCCTATATATATATAATTATTATAATTTTAAACAATAAAGGTAAATAAAGATCCCTTGGTGAATTCAAAAAGCATAAGAATGTTAACTCAAATGGACTGGGTAAATTGCAGTTCAGATAATTACATTCTGCCTGCCATGTATTCTCTGGTGTCTCCATTTGGAGCGAAAAATCAGGCCATTGATTTACATAAAAAATGTTAATTGAAATAGATAAGCCAAAGCAGGCAAGAAATTCTCAAGCTTATTTATAACCCATAACCTTTTGCATATAGTTTTAGGCACCCCATGTAATTTAAATCTTACACACTTGAAGAATGATCTAATTAGACAGGTATTATTCAGGTCATGATTAACTGACAAAACAGTTTCATTCCCTGTGCAAAAGAAATAGCTTTTTTTCCCTTCTACAGATAAATGCCAAAACCTAGCTCTGTGAATAATAATATATCATATTACACATTCGGGGTTCCCAGGTTCCAAATCCCAATGGCCCGTTCTGGTTCCCAATTGGTGGCTAATATGATTATCATTTATTTTGTTTGAATATCAGCATTAAAAACTGTGTTTTTTTCTTCATGATTTTATTTTACAACAGCTTTGCGTATGTTTTGCATTAACATTCCAATTCTACCCAGTAAAAAATAGTTGGATGTCAGCCCACTTTTTAAAGTAAATTTTTGGTTTACTATTTTTTAAATTTGGATTTCTAGTTATAGCTCGCTCTTCATAAATACTTTAGCAGAGCTGGAGAGAGTGTTAAGCACTGCTTTTCTGAACCTTTCTTCTTTAATAAGTAACTATAACCTGTTTCTGACACACCTCAGCTATCCAAATTCCTCCCATATCCAATATATGTTGTACTTCCTCCTTCTTTGTTCTGGAATTCTTAGATTCTCCTCATAAGCATCCTTCTTACCTCTTGATCACAGATGCAAATCTTCAACTCCTTCCTACTCTCATCTCCCCAGAAAGCAGCCCCTATCTTTAGCTGAACCTATGGACCTCTCCCAGAGAGCTGTAGGTCAGCTTTTCTAGAGACCCTAGTGAGCCAGTCAGCTCATGAAACTAGTTATTATTGAAGTCACAAAGTTAGACTTAGTCATCCAAGCCCATATATTAGTTTTAATTACTATTGTTTTCTTCTATTTAAGCAACTTCAAATTACAAACTACTGTGCACATTAGATTCCTAGAGATTTGCGGGATATGTAGACAGGAATCTGTAGGGCGCATATGTGTATAGACACATATATCACAATTAGATACCAGGTGGATGGTGTGTGATGGTTTAAAGGACTTGTTGGCATATTGTTAGAATGGCCACCCTAGTATACATAAGGAACAAAGGTAGGTGATGCCTATTCATGCTGTATACAGGTTGGACCTCCCTGGTCCGGCACCCTGGGGACCTGAGCGGACCCGGACCAGGGAATTTGCCAGACTAGGGATGGTCAAGGCTCCCCTCCTGGCTTCCCTGCTGACAGCTCCTCTCCCTGGGGCTCCCAAGGCTGGGGCTCCCTGCCCTGCTGCCAACCAGCTGTGCTGGGGGTTCCTAGGAGTTCCCCAGCCAGAGCCGCCTAGCCACCACCTGCCCCACTATCTCCGGCAGTTCCTCAGGGTTTCCCAGCCCTGCTGCTGCCAAGGGGTTCCCAGGGTTCCCCGGCCACTGCCGGCCCCACTGCCAGGGGCTCTCCAGCCGTCTGGCCCCACTGATGCTGGGGTTCCCTTGCTGGGGTTGGGACTCCGGATGTTGCTGGACCAGAGAGTCCAGGATTTGGGCAGTTCAACCTGTACCATGAACCTGATTCACCAGTGTTACTCTAGATCAGGCATGTCCAAAGTCCGGCCCGCGGGCCAATTGCGGCCCGTGTTCCGATTTAATACGGCCCCCCGGGTAATTTGGCAAGATCTATCTTTTATGGCCCCCAACGAATCCATATGTATTGAGATGAATACATTGTAAAATCTCAGTTAATGTCAGTTGGTCTAAATCAGTTATAAATATATTTGGACACAACATGTATACTTGGTGTTATGTTCCTGTTCATATTTTTTTAACTTAAAAGTTGACAGACAACCTTTATTACCAATATGTAATGTACTTTACAATGTTCCTGACATATATTTCAGCTTCCTGGATTTTTTTTTTCATCTGGCCTTCAGATATGAAAGGCAGAGTGATTTAACACCTGTTTAGATTTGTCATCCATGTGACGAAATGAAAAGTATGCCGTTTGCAATAAACTTTGCATAAAATAGTTAATTTGCATTTAATTTTAATGGTTCAAAGAATGTCAGGCAAAATGTAGGAATAAGAGATCCTCTGGAAAAGGGCTTTATTCCGGAGGATCGCGCCAGTCTAGACGCTTTTTTCCGGCTTTTCCCCAAGCCGGAAAAAAAGCGGCGGACATGTTTATTTAAATCCGCGGGGGATATTTAAATCCCCGCGGATTTCCCTATTCTGACTTACCTGCTTTGCATCCCTTTTCCGGAATTTGGGGCCAGTGTAGATGTAGCCACTGTGTGTGTCTCTGTCATTCTCACAAACACACACCATCCTTCACTCTCCTCTCCCAATCCAACACATATGTAAGGGATTGTTGTTACTACTTTTACTGCTTTGGGGTTTTGACTGGTCTGCTCATTTCACAATTTTCATTTCTCTTTTATGCTTTAATTTAATTCTTTGAGTAGTGAGTTCTAAAATGCCTAACCTGTCCTGGCTAGAGTAATTATCCCTGCGGTAATTGCTGCTTCTGGCAGTGGCTGGCATTTCTTTGCAGCCCTTGAGAAAGGCAGAGCAGGGGGTTTCCACATGGTATCTTTGCCTGCAGACACCACTCCTGGAGCTCCCATTGATCAGTAAATGGGAACTGAGGCCAAAAGAAGCTGTGGGCTCAGTGCCCATAGATGAGGGGCAGCATGTGGCACCATATAGACATTGCTGTACATAACAGCTGCTTTCAGGAGTGGTGCAGGGCCAGGGCAGGAGTAACCCTGTCTTACCCCCACTGCTCCACCACCTGGAAACCTTCCTAATTAAATGGTGCCCAGCCAGAGCCTACTTCCTGAACCCCTGTCCTAGCCCTGAACCTCCTCCTGCACCCAACCTCCTGCCCCAGACATGAGTCCCCCATGAAACCCCTCCTGGACCCCAATCCCCCACCATGGGCTAACCCTGGAGCCTCTCCCACACTCACAACCCCTTGGTCCAAGAGCCTGCACCACTAACCTCTACCCCACCCTAGTGAAAGTGAGTGAGGATGGGGGGACAAAGGGAGATGGGGTGAGCAGGGGGAGGCCTGGGAGAAGGAGTGGAGCAGGGCTGGGACTCAGAAAAGGGAGGGAAGGAAGTGGGGCTAGGGTATCTGGGTTTGAGGTAGATCTTACATTGAACTTAAATTGAAAAAGTGACCTTGGAGTTAAAAAGGTTGGAGAGCACTACCTTAGGGTTACAGGACTGAGGGCAAGCATGTTTCCACTCACACCCAGTCAGCTTTCAATAGGTCATAAAGGCAGAGGTACTGCACTTCCCCTGGACCACACTTTTTCTAAAGAAGCCAGATACATTATTACCAGGCTCTCATTCAAGACTTTCCTGGGAGTTCAACACTATTTCACAGTGTAAAAAATATGTGATGACCATATATTAATTTTAGGGCTATAGCTATTTCTTTGTTCTTTATGTTTTATAAGCATTGCCTGACACACACAACTTGTATCCAGGCCATTTGAAATTGCCTGGTTTTGTTCCCTCTTACCCAGTGTAAAGAGGCTGTAGCAGAGGTAACCACATGGCCTGAATCCTGGCCCAGCATCTTTACAAGACCACCCTTCCTCTCTACATATTAGTACTAATTCATTACAATGGGGGTATCCCATTAAAATGGGTTAATGCTCTGGTTGGCCAAATAACGTTTTAGAAATTTTCTCTCTCATTTTTATGTACAGTATGATTTACATTGTTTTAATTTTGTTCATATTATATTGTACACTAGCTATCACTATAATTTGTAATTTCAGTGTAGAAATGGATGCATTTCAAGTTGTAGATTATTTTGATCTTTGATGTCTAAAACTCTCATTCATCCATGTCCTGTATAAAATTGTTTTTAGGAAGGTTGTGCAGTTTTTTGGTTTTGGGATGGTTTTTTTTTACATCTGACTTGCACAAGTTGTGTAACAGATAAAGTGCACTTATAAACTTTCGTACCTGTGCAACTGTAATGTCTTAGCAATTTCATAATGAAATTCATATGGAATTTAGCAACCCAAGCCAGATTTGTGTCAAAATCTTTAACATGTTCCAGTTGCATGAAATACTAATTAAAGGCACTCATTGTTAACTGATATAAATAGTCCCCACTTAGCCCATTATAGGTATGGGTTGTAAAACAAACAATTATGTGACAGATGATACATGTTAACACAGAGAAATTTTGTAATGACATTTCTGTAACACTGTAACCTCTACAACAGCCATGTGTTCTACATTATAAGCTAAAGGGGGTGCTGATTGCAAAGGTGACATACTCTCTAGTTGTGAATTTTCTTCTAAGAATAGACATGCTTTAGAGCACCTCTAATTTATTTTAGGCAATGAAATCATTAATGCAAATTTGATTTTAACTTCAATATGTATTTGTCATTCCATGCACTGGTGCCAAACTGTAGTATAAGCCTACTTACCAAACTGTACCCCGCCTAGAAAGTGGGTAATCAAAGAGAATAGTTGTCTTCTATGTAACATTTCTTTTTTTCCAATATCCATTTTCTTGTCTCTTCATACTTAGAATAAAATGATTTGGCTCAAACAGGAAACTGACTTTGAAATGTATGTTTTTTTGCAAAATGTGTCATCTAAACTTCAAGCTAATCATAGAACAAAAGTAATCTCCTGGCATTTGAACAAAATACACAGATTATCCAATAAGAGAAATACCCGGTGTCTGCCTTAACACTATCCAGTATATTCCTGTAACATTAGGAGCAGGTGTCTTCTTTACTAAAATCACAAACACGCTCAAATATTGCCTACCACACTTGTCTAGCCAAAATGATGTATGCTTGCATCTGTTAGTGTGTAATTCTGTGTTTAACCCTTACAGTTACAGAAATTAGACAGCAGACCACAAGGCCTTTTAGGGCATGCCTACACTATGGCTATGTCTAGCCTACAATGTTTTATCGAAAAGACACACAAATTGCACTTTCCAATTTGTGTACCTTTTTCCGACAGTTTTGTTGGAAGAGGCTTTTCTGAAATTTGGCCCATCTACCCTGGGACAAAGTTAGAAAAACCTCCTCTTCTGGAAGAACCCTTCTTCCACATGTAAGGAGAAAGAAAGGGCTTCTGAAAGAGCGCATCTTCTCTTCCGCAAAAAAAAGTGGAAGAGCAGACGCATTCCCTGGATGTGGCAGAGCCTAGGAGGTTATTTTGAAATAACTAAATTTGAAATAATAAATCCCCAAATAACAAAATCAAAATAGTGTGTCCACACTACGGGGAAACCTTGAAATTAGTCTGAGGCAGGCTCCATTATTGTAGACATACTACCTCAACTTAAAGCCCCAGGAAGCACTGGGAAGCAATTACTCTGAATTACTCTGAGGAGTCGTTATTTTGAAATAGCAGCAGATAAGCATTCACACTACTGCTATTTTGAAATTGCTATTTAGAAATAAATGTTATTCCCTAAGGAAAGCAGGAGTACAGATTTTGAAATAACCAGCTCATTATTTCAAAATAATGGGCTGTCCTCACTCAAAGTCTCTGGCCCTAGGTTACTACTGATCCTTATTCCCAGCACTGGCAATATGGCTGTCAAAGTGCCTGTACATGATATTAGATGCCTCAATTGTTCATCTCCCTCCAATTCCACCACCTGAAACTTCAACTGTCTGCCAGGGATCTTATGCCAGAATCGATTTTTCTGCTAGAACGTTGGAAGCCATTTAGACAGGACATTCGAGTGATATTATTGTCCCAAATTAGAGGTGTTCTCATTTCTTGGATATTTTCCTAACCCTTTTTAGTTTTCAGAACCGATTTCTCTTAGAAATGTCAAATTTGAATAAATGTGTGCTTGGTGCAGAGATGTGTCTTTGGATGCTATTTGAGAGGGTAAGCAGGTAATTGTGACAATCTTACCAGATCTTTCCCCATACACGGCATATAGTGCATGGCCAATGCATGTTAATAAATATCTGTTGGGTAGATGTGTGTTTTATAAAGGCTTGATCTGAAGCCCATGAAGTAAGTGAAAATATTTCTATTGACCTTAATGGACTCTGGAGCAGGCTCTAAAAGTCCTAAAAAGTTATGTTAGAACTCTATAAAATCATGAATGGGGTGGAAAAAGTGAATAAGGAAGTGTTATTTAGCTCTTCACATATCACAAGAACCAGAGATCACCTGATTAAATTCACCTTATTAAATTAATAGACAACAGGTTTAAAATAAACATAGGGAAGTATTTTTTCATTCACTGCACAGTCTATTAGTGGAATTATTTGCCACATAATGTTGTGACAGCCACAAATACAAAAAGAAAAGGTTTAGATAGTTTCATTTAGGATAGATCCACCAGTGGCTATTAGCCAACATGGTCAGGGATGCAAGCTCATGCTTTGGGTGTCCCTCAACCCCTAATCACCAGAAACATTGACTTGAAAGTGTCATGTTCTCTTCATCCCCTCTGAAACATATGGCACTAGCCACCTCCAAAAGCCAAAGAATAGAAGAACCATTGGTATGACCCAGTATAGCCATTCATATGTTCCAAAGGGAACAGGGTTGGATCTTGGTTCAGTTTAAGAATTTGTTTGTTGGTACAGTAATTGTTATTTATGATTGTGTCACTTATTGTGGCTGCCAAAGGAGAGCCAAATTTTAGGGGTGATGGAAGGTAGGGCATCCAATGAATAGTGGGCAGCACAGAACACAGGTCCTGAGATGCTTGGATGCTTACAGCCTTACAGCCTTCTCAAACTGGCACATATAGGTGTGAACAATGAGTGGCACTACAATCAGAGTCATACATTTGTACTTTTCCAAAAAAAATTGTGGGAATGTCTCCTTGGATAAGTCTAACAAAAACTCAGATCTATATTTCATCAGCTAAAAACTAATGAAAGTATCAGGTCTGTATTTGACACATATGTATGTGACATATAAGTATATTTCTTCCTACTTAGGTACACGTTATATCTCTCACTCCCTACTCGTACAGATATATAGGCTTACTCACGCACATATTATATATGTCAAACTTAGCTGGAGATACTGTACACACACATAACCAGAAAGATACACACGTAGTATTCAGATTATATAGAAAAGCAGATGTTTGCATTTGACTGCTTTGCTGTAGTTTCATGACCACGGCAGATGCCTACACAATTATCCTTTGAAAAAACACCAGTGCTGGACAAAGATCACAATCACTCCTATTCTCCCTCAACCTTATTTGTGGGGAGGAGTCCTGTGGCACCTTATAGACTAGCTGAAGTGTTGGAGCATAAGCTTTTGTGGCCAAAGACCCACTTCGTCAGATGCATGTGGGTCTTTGCCCACAAAAGCTTATGCTCCAACACTTCAGTTAGTCTATAAGGTGCCACAGGATTCCTTGCCGCTTTTGCAGATTCAGACTAACACGGCTACCCCTCTGATACTTGACAACCTTATTTGTGCAATTCAGAAAGATTTTGCATTCAGCTGATGTGTGGAATCTCAACGCTATACAACTAACTGCAAACACACTTTCTTGCTTACTTCCTGTCACACAGGCATAGACTTCAGTACTTTGCATACACCCGCCTAAAGCTAGGATTTTCTCTGTTTGTTTTAATAGTTGTTTATTTGGGGGACAAACCCTAGAGAGAAGAAATTTTTGACAGAGAGGATTTTTGTTATGGAGGTGTGCAAAGCCAGTGGTGGCTGGTTGGTAATGAGCCACTCAAAGGTGACAGTTCAGCAACCACCTGTGTTGAAGCTATACCTTTTTGCATACAATGGATGTTATAGGAAAGGCGTGGTTTGCTTATTTTTTTGGTAAAACTAAAAATGGAAGGGAGGGCTGTCTGTGAAACACTTGTTTCCCAGTGCTATTTAGTAGCCAGCTGGTATCTGGCCATTGAAAGGTGAAAGGGCCTTGGACAACTGTGTGGGATTTGTCCCTCACTTGATGTGTTTGGTTATTAAATAGTTTATTTTTGGAGTAGGTAATAGAAATGGAAAAGATTTTACCTATGGGACATTTGTTTCCTCTTCCAGTGTGAATATCAAACTGACAGAAAGCTGGTTATTGGCCATTCAGAAGTGAAAGGGCAAAGGGAAATTGTCCCCTATTTATCTTTTACTGGGTTGAAACTCAAAATCTGTTCATAAATCTTTCACTGACCCAGTCAACAAATGCAGTGGGAAGACTTTGCTTGTCGAGAAACTTGTTGATTACAGCACAGCAAGTAGCCAGCTGGCCTTCAGTCTGCTATTGCCTTGACTAAAAGTTGAAAGGCCATTGACTAACTGCCAGCTTTGTCCTGGGTTAGCAAGAATAATACAAGACTTGGATTTATATTCTGCTCTTGATATGGAGTTCCCTACAATCCAAGTACTGACCCTCCTTTGCCCATGTGATCTTGACACAGGGCACATGGAAAGTGAGACCTGAACTTTCCAAAGATAGCAAATTGTCTGAGTGAAGTTTTATCCTTCCATTTAATTTACACTTCCTATTCATCCCACATATTCTAAGCACTCTTGTATCTGCAAGCGGCTTTGGCAGCCACTAGTAGGAGCTTTTTTTGTAGGTGTCCACTCTCCATCCAATCCTGGAAAGACTGTAGCCAAATTCTTTGCTAATGTAAATGAGGAAAATCCATTCATACCAGTTAAGGATCAAGCCCTGAAAGTCATAGAAGTGTAGGACTGGAAGCAACCTCAGAAGGTCATCTATTCCAGTCTTCTGGACTCAAGACAGAACTAAGAAATAACTGGAAAATTTCTTACAGCTATGGTATAAACTGTTCTTAAAATCATCCAATGACAGAGATTCCACAACCTCCCTAGGCAATTTTTCTAGTGCTTAACAAGCCTGACAGTTATGAAGGTTTTTCTAATGCTCAGCCGAAACCTCCCTTGCTGCAATTTAAGCCCATTGCTTCTTGTTCTATCATTCGATGGTAAAAAAAACATTTTTTTACCCTGTTCCTCGTAACAATGTTTTATGCACTTGAAGACTGTTATGTCCCTTCTCAGTCTTCTCTTTTCCACACTAAACAAACTCAGTTTTTTCAGTCTTTCCTCATAAATCATATTTTCCAGACCTTTCATCATTTTTGTTGCTCTTCTTTGGACTTTCTCCAATTTGTCCATATTTTTCCTGAAAAGCACTGCCCAGAATTCGACACAATACTCCAGCCGAGGCCTAATCAGTTTAGAGTAAAGCAGAATCCTGACGTTTCTCCCAAATGAAGGCCTCTCTGGCATTGAAGCAGTGGAACAGCTATATGTATGAGAACTGGCCAACTATTGGTTTTTAAGTAATAATGTAATTGTGTGCAAGCATTAAAACCGGAGATCTGTGCTGTGTGTGCAACTTTGTTTGGTATCCTGGAGCAAATAGCTCTGTAACCACCAGGTATATATTTCCATTCAAGACACCCAGGGTATGTCTACACTACCCCGCTAGTTCGAACTAGCGGGGTAATGTATGCATACCGCACTTGCTAATGAAGCCCGGGATTTGAATTTCCCGGGCTTCATTAGCATAAGCGGGGAGCCGCCATTTTTAAATCCCCGCTGCTTCGAACCCCGTGTAGCGCGGCTACACGGGGCTCGAACTAGGTAGTTCGGACTAGGGTGCCTATTCCGAACTACCGGTACACCTCGTTTCACGAGGAGTACCAGTAGTTCGGAATAGGCACCTAGTCCGAACTACCTAGTTCGAGCCCCGTGTAGCCGCGCTACACGGGGTTTGAAGCAGCGGGGATTTAAAAATGGCGGCTCCCCGCTTATGCTAATGAAGCCCGGGAAATTCAAATCCCGGGCTTCATTAGCAAGTGCGGTATGCATACATTACCCCGCTAGTTCGAACTAGCGGGGTAGTGTAGACATACCCCCAGGCTTTTGGCTCTGGGTGCTCTGCACAGTCTAACATTTTTGCTGATCCAGAAACAGAGCAATTTCAATGTTTCTCCAGCAATACATTTACTGGAGGCAAGAATTTAGCAACCATGCATCGTGGCTGGCCACCCAATAAAAAATTAACAGTTAGAGATGTGCCCGCTGTTATTGTTATCTGCTGCTGCACTCAAACAATATTCCTTGTACTCCTCTGAGGGCACGTCTACACAGCAGGGCCAAATCCAAAATAAGCTACACAACTTGAGCTACATCAATTGTGTAGCTTAAGTCAAAATAGCTTATTTTGGCTTCTGGAGCTGTCTACACAGCAGGCAGTCCAAGGAAGAGCACTCTTCCTCCGACTTCTCTTACTCCTCATAAAATGAGGGTTATGGAAGTCAGAGTAAGAAGTCCTCCAGCTCAACATTTTGACATTATGTCGAAATAACTGCTTGTAGTGAAGATGAGGACTATGTTATTTTGGAATCACATCAGTTATTCTGAAATAATGCTGCTGTGTAGACATGGCCAGACTGTCTCCAGCAGGTGTCTTCTATCTTGCATGTTTGTAAGCCTGTTTGGGACAGGAACAATTCTTTTGTTCTTTCACAGAAGGGTCTTGGTCCAGGGCTAGAGTTCATAGGCCTTGTGGTAATGCAAATAATAAATAATAAGAACTAGGACTTTTTCTTTTTCAATGATAAATCTGAAGCAGAAATCCTTTATGGCAGTGACAGAAACACACAGTGGGCTAGCTTTATATAGTCTTGCCTGGAATAATGTGGCATAAACCTTCCCACACATACCACCCCCACCACATACACATGTTACTGCCCGGTGTAGCCCCACTCATACCGTGACTCCAGGTGTGGGGGAAGATGAGCAGGAATTATTTGCCTGCTTCAATCTACTATGAGCAAGTGGGTGGGGAGCAGAAGAAGCCCTAGCTACACCCTCCTGTACTTACTGGCCAGTGTAGATGGCTAGGCACACAAGTGGGGATAAGCAGCTTCCCAAAAAGAGGTGACAAATTATTCTGGGCAGGGAATAAGGGAAGAATTCTGACTCTCTGGGTGTGTCTAGACCACACAGGGTTTTTTTTTAAAAAGTGGCCTTTTTTCGAAAAAACTTCCCCTGCATCTAGGCTGCAGCCACGTTCTTTCAAAAGTAAATCGAAAGAATGCAGCAGTTTTTTCGATCACGGTAAACCTCATTTTACGAAGAATAACACCTTTTTTTGAAAGTACTCTTTTGAAAAAAGGCTCTATTGAATGCAAACTGTGCTTTTTCGAAAGAGAGCGTCTAGACTCTTTCGAAAAAGCGGCTCACGTTTTCAAAAAATCTGCTTGTAGTCTAAATGCTCTCTTTCGAAAGAGGTTTGTAGTTTAGATGTAACCTCTGTTTCACATCTCAGGTCTGGTCAATACTAGGGAGTTATTTCGAAATAACAAGTGGAGCATCCACACTGCGAAGCCTGTTATTTTGAAATAAGGGGCTGATTATTTTGAAATAGTAACTCCTGCTTTCCATGAGGAATAAAGCTTATTTCAAAATAGCTATTTCGAAATAGCGTTAGTGTGGATGCTCCACTACTGCTATTTCAAAATAACTACTCTCCAGAGTCATTCCGAGTAATTTCTCCTCAGTGCTTCCTGGGGCTCTAAGTCAAGGTAGGACATCCACATTAAGGTTACGTCCACACTACAAGCTTATTTTGGAATATGCTATTTCAGAAGAAATACTCCAAAATAGCTTATTTTGAAATAGCGTGTCTACACAGCAAATGCCAATCAAAATAGAACTGAGCTATTTTGAAATAGAGTGTCCACACTCATTGGATGCTGAATCACATTTAAGGCCACCTGGAAGCACTTCAGTCAGGGCATCAGGACAAAACTCACTTCCTGGAGCTCCTGCCTGAGGCTATCTGAGGCTCGAGCTTAAAGAGATCCACCCTGTACAGCCATGTCTCAGGCTCCTCTCTTTTGCCTACCTCCTTCAGGGACAACAAACCCATTCCTTTGCCTGCTGTGCTTGTCCTTGACAGCTCAGCTCTCAAGCCATGGAGCCAGAGCTGCCTCCGAGCACTGACGACTCTTATCTGTCATACTGCAGCTCCTGCAGCAGTTTCTGTAGGTTGCCTTCCAGGCCCTGCAGGAACGCAACCCTCAGCTCCTTGTGGAGAACCTCATCATCTCTCTGCGGGTACAACTCATGCAACTGGACCCTACCATGCCCCGCCACTTCTAGCGTCTGGACACCAATTCCGATTGGTGGGACTATTTCATTATGGAGCAGTGGGATGACTAGCAGTGGCTGCAGAATTTCCACATGTGGAAGGACACCTTTCTGGAGCTATGTGAGTGATATGAGGGTTAAAGCTTGGCACGCCACTTTGGAAATGTTGCTGACTCCTGCTCTACACCCTTAGCTGAGAGCCAGCTGGCTTTTAGCTCAGAGTTTAGAGGTTCATGAACTAATCTCCAGAGGTCCTAGGTTTGGTTCTGCCTGTTGGCATTACACTTACACACTCTGGGTGTGCCTACTCAGCAAAGTTATGTCAGAATAATGGCTGTTATTTAGAAATAACTATGCGAAGGTCTACACAGCAATTCCGTTATTTCAAAATAATGGACAGTTTATTCTGACTTCTATAAGCCTCATTCTCAAAGAATAACGCCTATTCCAAAATAGCTATTTTGAAATAAAGTGTTTATAGACACTCCACTTCTGCTATTTCAAAATAGTCCCTCACCAGGGCTATTCTAAGTTATTCATCCTGGAGCTCTAAATCAAGATAGCTAATCTACATTAGGGAAGCATGCCTCAGACTAATTTTGAGGCTTCACTGAAGTGTAGATGTGCTATTTCAAAATAAGCTATTTCAGAATAACTATTCCAGAATAGCTTATTCCTAAATAACTGTGCAGTGTAGACATAGTCTCTTTGTCTAAGCATCTCCATCATACCCTGCTCTGTAGTATCTTGGCATTAACCCACAGAAGCATTTAGTCCACAGCCTTTAACTACTGGAAGGAAGATTCCAAGAGGATGGAGAGAGAGTGTTCTCAGTAGTGACAGATGGCAGAATGAGGAACAGTGGTTTCAAGTTGCAGTGGGGAAGTCTAGGTTGAGTATTAGGAAAAACTATTTCACTAGGAGGGTGGTGAAGCACTGGAATGGGTTACCTAGAGAGGTGGTGGAATCTCCATCTATAGAGGATTTTAAGTCCTGGCTTGACAAAACCCTGGATGGGATAATTTAGTTGGGATTGGTCCTGCTTTGGGCAGAAGATTGGACTTGATGACCTCCTGAGGTCTCTTCCAACCCTATGACACTGTGATTCTATGATTCTATGTTGCATACTTGAGCACAACACAATATAAACTTTTAAATAAAGTATCATTCTTGTTTGTATGAAGGAGCAACTGATGTTTTACAGAAATATATTGAATGCAAGCCTCAGTTGGAAGCAAAATACTCACAAGGAGGTTGGGGAATATTCAGTTATAAATATGTGTCTGTACTTTTACTTTACTAATGCTTTTTCTGTGTTTTCTAAAGTTTATTGAGGGGATCAAATCTGGGTTTTTTTTCCACACTGTTTTTGAGATGGTTGTTCATCAGAAATATTAAACTACATTCTTGCTCTTCAAACTGCTAAGTAGTGCTGATTCCTGATGTACAGCTCGGCTAAACATGCCATATGCCAGCCTCCCCACAAAGTCAAAATTAAAACCTGGTTCTGCTGCCATGTTTTTCCAGAGCTTAGGCCATATTCCATGAAGAATACAGGTCAGATTCTGAGCTAATTTACATTAGCATTGAAGTCAATGGCACTCCATTGATTTACTCCAGCTGAGAATCTGATTCTTTAGATTTTTGGGCCTTACACCTGACTGTTGTTATAATAAAGTCCCATGACCTTCTTACTTGATTGCTTTGCTCCAGTGTGCGGTGGCATCATAGGCAAATTATACCTTTGTTGGCCTCAAAGCCTGCTGCCCTTGCAGTACTAATGACCCCAGGGGTTTCTAATATCCCTACCAATGCTTACGAGACCCCCTATGTAGGCCTCTGGAGCTGCTCTGACAATAATCCCAATATATTTTGTTTTGAGTGAAAATAAACTTAATTGCAACTTTTGTTGGAGCAAGACCCATGAGTCTCCATTATGGAGTGTCTAGTGGGCAGCTGTGTAATCATTAGCTATCCTGTGGGACCAGTACTAGGATCAGCTCATATCCAACTGGGACTATAATTTAGTATGCCACCATCACTAAAATAACAAGGGAGCATAGGAAAAACATGTCTGAAGGCGTGACTAAACTAAACTGGCGCTAGGTGTGGTCTTTGGGAGCAAGTTTTTAAATTTGCAAAAGGGTTACTAAATGCTCTGGTAGCAAAGGGTTTCACCTATCATAAAGGCCAATTTGCAGTCAAAATATGCACGTAAGGCATCCATCTAGTAGACCCTTGCCTACATTGTAAGCCATATTTCTGCACAGAACACTTACACTTATGAGGATTTGGCATCATGCACATTAATATCTCTCTTCACAACATTTTGCCAGTGATATTCTTTGCAAAGAATAAGTTTTCAGCTTCTGATAGAACCTAAAACATGAATTTGAGTAGTACACATTACTTTGAAATCTGATTGGTTAGCTCTGATTGCACCTATAGATCACATGGTGTTGTTTCTGGTCCCGAACTGGATAAGGATAACTCCTTGTTTTAATAAGTATTCTTTGCTTCAAGTTCCCTGTTGCTATTCACAGTCCTACTCTTACATGTATTGGAACATCCAGGGAAAGTAAACACAAAAGGGCTAGGAGTAGGCAAAATTAATTCAAGTGTTTTCTGCTAGTGAATATCTATGGAAAATATAGAATCATAGAATACTAGAACTGGAAGAAACCTTAGGATTCATCAAGTCCAGTCCCCTGCTCTCACAGCAGGACCAAGCACCATCTAGATCATCCCTGATAGATGTCTAGCCAACCTGCTTTTAAATATCTCCACAATGGAGATTCCACAACCTCCCCAGGCAATTTATTGCAGTGTTTAACCATCCTGTCAGTTAGGAAGTTTTTTCTAATGTTCAGCCTCAACCTCCCTGGCTGTAGTTTAAGCCCATTACTTCTTTTCCTATCATCAGAGGCCCAGGAGAACAATTTTTCTCCCTCCTCCTTGTAACACCCTTTTAGATACTTGAAAACTGCTATCATGTCCCCTTTCAGTCTTCTCTTTTCTAAACTAAACAAGCCCAGTTCTTTTAGTCTTCCCTCATGGGTCATGTTTTCTAGATCTTTAATCATTTTTGTTGCTCTTCTTCTATTTCTCCACACCTTGCTTGAAATGTGGTGCCCAGAACTGGACACAATACTCCAGTTGAGGCCTAATCAGCACAGAATAGAGCGGAATAATGACTTCTCATGTCTTGCTTACAACACTCCTGTTAATAAATCCCAGACTCATGTTTGCTTTTTGTGAAACAGCATCACACTGTTGACTCATAGGGTATGTCTACACTACCCCGCTAGTTCGAACTAGCGGGGTAATGTAGGCATACCGCACTTGCAAATGAAGCCCGGGATTTGAATTTCCCGGGCTTCATTTGCATAAGCGGGGAGCCGCCATTTTTAAAACCCCGCTGGTTCGAACCCCGTGCAGCGCGGCTACACGGGGCACGAACTAGGTAGTTCGAACTAGGCTTCCTAGTTCGAACTACCGTTACTCCTCATTAAATGAGGCCTTAACTCTAAGGAAGATCCCAATCTAGCAAAGCACCAAAGAATGTGACTTCCATGGAGTTACTTGTGCACTGAAACTTAAATCTGGACTCAGCATTTTATTGGTTTGGGACCATTGGTAAGACATAACTCTGAGGCCAATCATTGTGAAATGAACTGTCTGCCTATGTTTTCACTGCAGAGTTAACTAGGGCAGCTAGCACTCAGAAATGATCATGCAGGGCAACCTAGCTTGGGTTAAATAGTCGCATTACAAAGCGACACTCAAACAAATAGATCCTCAGTGGTGCCACACTCCTGAACATTGGTAGGTGTTCTGAGGGCACACTCCATGGTTTTTAGCACTGAACCAAGCTGAGATGGTCTATGAGTCCCTCCAGGTGAACTGTGGGAGAACCTGTCTGTTCTTCTGAGCACCCAAGGGAGAACTGTGGGACAGCACGGAGGATTATGAGAACTCAGTGTTTTAGCCTGTGTACACACTGCAAAGTGGGTGTGTTACTACACTGAGTAAACGTAGCACTCAGGGTTTAGCCTATAGTCCCAAATAGGTTAGCTAGTTTGAGGTGAAAGCACCACGAAGTATGAGTCAGAGGTTTGTAGGTGTGTTTGGGAAAAAGGTTCGTACACTCAAGTAAGCACCTGGGTTAACTCTGCAGTGAGGACATTCTCTTACTAAATGAGATCCCTTATGCCAAAAAGCCACATTCCACTTTTTCATTTTTTGGTGTCTAGTGCCATTTCTATCATCATCTGTCTTGCATCAGTCCCCTGTGGGGAACTTCAGCTACTAACGCTAATTATATTGCACACAAGTGCTCCCATTGATGTGAACATGAAATGGAACAAACATCTTTTTTTTTTGTTAAGATGTAAAAACTTCCAGATTTAATTGAGCAAGGTACATTTATCTTATTCACTTTATAATGAGAATGCCTTAGTGCATGTGTTTACATTATAAAGAAAAGCTAAAGTTAACACATTGGAGACTACCTCCGAACGCTGGACAAGGGGGACAAGGGAGAAAAGATGAAAAATAATCCAAACACCAACTCAAATAGTAATAAAAAAGACTATCTCCTACTGCTTATTCATTTTAACATCTGGAAAAATTTGAGGCAGGTTTTTAATGTTTTTATTTGACCATTTTAATGTCTGATTTGTACAGCACTTTGTTTATACCCATGTATTCAGATGTTTGCATCCTGCCTGTATAACGGAATAGCTCATGCCTATTTCTTAGGCACTGTCCCACAGGGGAGTGTTGGGACACTGCTTGCCATGGGAACTCCCTAAAGGCAACATTCCTCCCAAACTCCCCAGCACCCAATGGGAAGATGATCATTGCTGCACCTTTGAAAGTTCTGCATGAAATGTGCCCTCTCCACGATGAGCTGTCTCTCCAGGCCAGCCAGGATGGGGTGAGGTGAAAGAAGAGAAGGAATGGAGAGGATGAGGAAGATGAGGAGTTTGTTTCTCCCCTTTCATTCCCACAAGTCTCATCTATACAGATGTCCTGTTGTTTCTAAATAACTGAGTAATGTTGCTATGTAGACACACCCTCAGGCTACATTGATGATTAGTTAGTTACCCAACTGAGTGGTCTCATTGACAACAGTGGGGTTAGTCATGTGAGTAACTGTTCAGTAAGGGTGTGTCTACACAGCAGGGCTTAACTTGAAATCCGCTACACAAATTGAGCTAAGTCAATTGCGTAGCTTATTTCCAAGTAGTTTATTTCAAAATTCAGAGCGCCTACACAGCACTTATTTTGAAATAGAGCACTCTACCTCTGACTTCCCTTACTCCTCATACAATGAGGATTACAGGAGTCAGAGTAAGAAGTCCTCCAGCTTGACGGTATTTGAACACTATTTCAAAATAACTGCCTGCTGTGTAGATGCGAACTAAGGGTATGTATACACTTGCTCCCTAGTTCGAGCTAGGGATGCAAATGTAGGCAACCGAAATTGCTAATGAAGCGGGGATTTAAATATCCCACACTTTATTAGCATGATCTCACTGCACGTTACTCCACTCAACAGCTGATTCGAAAGTGAAAGTGTGCAGCAGGACTAATGTTACTCCTCAAAAAATGAGTAATGTTAGTTCAAACCAAGGGGTTTAGTTCGAACTAATACGTCCCGGTGTGCACTTTCAATTTCGAATCAGCTGTTGAGCAGAGTAACGTGCCGGTGAGATCATGCTAATAAAGCGCAGGATATTTAAATCCCTGCTTCATTAGCAATTTCAGTCACCTAGCTCAAACTAGGGAGCAAGTGTAGACATACCCTAAGTTAGTTTGAAACAATGCTAGTTATTTTGAAATAATGTTGTTGTGTAGACGAACCCTAAGGTAAGAAAGGAGGAAGGGTGATGGGCTTTGGCTTTTCATAATGTAGGAGCAGCTACTGCTGCTTGTTACTGACTGTGAAAGGCTGGGTTGAATTTTACCTTGCAGAGAAAACTCTTCCACTTGAACTTCATTTCAAAGGCAAAAATAGCATAGAAACAACCTGGGGCTATAATTAAATACTCTTATGGTTTATTCTTTCCTCTGCCAATGACTCATAGGACCACCTTGGACAAGTGACTTAGGCCAAGCGTTCAGGCAATGCAGTCTTCACTCCTGCAACTCCTGATTTAGGAACTTAGATTTTTTTTCAAAAGGGAGTTAGGCACTTAGGCCCCAAAATCCTATTGACAGTTGACAGAATTTAGGTTAAGTCCCTTCTGCAAATGATATTTAGGCTCCTAAATCAGTTAGCAGTGCAACACTGAGCACAGCTGTGCCTAAGTACCTTTAAATATCTAGGTCTTGACCTTTCTTTGCCTGAGTATGACTAGTAAATGTATCACAGGTGTTGTGAGGCTTTGTGGTTTGAAATTCTAAAGCAACAAGAGCAATGCCCAGGGAAAATATTTTACATATTTTACATACAAACAATACACATCAATGAACCCCCAAATGTAAAAATATTTCTCATGAGATTGTACAGATTATTAACAGGTAACAAAATATGTGATATTCTTGCTTTGTTAAATGAACCTTTTCACACCAATATTCAACTATTTTTTAGCATGCGGACAGATTTTGAATCTCATTCAGGTGTCGTTTACCGCATATGGGCAATTCTACAGCTAGAACTGTGACTTGTGACCTAGAAGGCTGCAATGAGGCATGAGGCCAGTTAAATTTACTTCAGCAACAGGACAACCACACGCAGAAATATCATTTGGTTTTTATCTAAGCACTGTCTATGTAGTTCCATGATACAGCATTTAGCTTTCCAGCCTTTTTAATATCAAGGAGCTGCAAGAGTCAACAATGCAGTACTGAGAGCTGCTTAAGGGTCTGTGTGAAAGCAGTTGGAAAGCTTGGTCCCAGTTATAGTGGCTAGATAGATCACCAAAAATATCTCTGTAAGGCTATGTATAGACTGCAAGCCTCTTTCGAAAGAGGCTCTTTCAAAAGATACTTTCGAAAGAGAGCGTCTAGACTGCACGTTGAACTTTCGAAAAAGCGGCTTGCTTTTTCGAAAGAAAGCATCCAGTGAGTCTGGATGCTCTCTTTCGAAGAAGCCCTATTTACATTGAAGAACGGCTTCTTTCGAAAGAGGAACTTTCGAAAGAAGGCGTTCTTTCTCGTGAAATGAGGTTTACCGCCATCGAAAGAAAAGCCGCGTTCTTTCGATTTAATTTCGAAAGAACGCGGCTTGAGTCTGGACACAAGGGAAGTTTTTTCGGAAAAAGGCTACTTTTCCCGAAAAAAACCCTGAGTTTGGACACAGCCTAAGTGATAATACAATGACACCCTTCTGACAATTACAGCAAAGATGGCAAAAAGTCTGAAAGCCAAAGCCCATTGAAATCAGCTGAAAGATTCCCATTGATTTTAAAGGGAAATTAGATGCAAAGTTTACATAGACATGGAAACTCTATACCTATATGCTATAAATTCTCAGTTTTTGAAGTAGAATAGTGAAATAGCTTTATGAATAGCTAAGTGCATTGGAATCATGCTTGAAAAAAATCTTGCCTTCATTGGTCAGAGTGCCTTTTACCATCTCCAGAGCATTACTAGAATTAAGTAGAATCTGAGCCCTGTTTCACTAATTTTCACGGGTTTGAGAATTCTGTAGCTAAGCTATTCTCTTGCTCACCCTCTGTCCTCTATTACCTTCATTGGTTTACCACCATCAAAATTGCCAGCCCTGTTTTTCAAACCTACTTTGTCTTCATAAGTTAAATATATGTGTCAAATGTATTCACTTTGCTTCAGGTTTGGTTTCCTTTCCTCTTACAGGTTATTCTTTCATTTGTATTGTCCCAGCAATCCTGAATCTTCTGAATCTATCCTTTTAGATTTTTATCAGGTTGTCTATCACCATCGTGTTTGAGTGCCTGCACCACTGAATCATTCCCTCTGTACGTCAAAACTATAAAAACTCCATGGTTTCATTGCGTGAAGGGGTTGTTTTCTTTTATTTGTATCTGGGTGGGTTTGCCGCCAACAAATTTTGCTTTGAGTTTTAGGTCCAAAAACCCCTCAGAATCTCAAAGTGAAGCACAGTGAAAACTGCCAAGTTTTGTCTCATTTCATATCAAAGCCATGTGAAAATTAAAAGCATAAATCAGTCAGGGTTCATTCAAAAGTGGTCCAGATTCCCTCAGAAAGTCAAGAGTTTTAGTGAAATCTTTTGCTCAGCTTGGTCTGAGCTTGTAACTGAAACAAGCAAGTTTTTCATGGTTTGGAATTCTACAAATCACAGCTCTACAAATCTCATATTTGTGCCTTCCTATTTGCTTAAGTCTATGGCTGGGCCCAGTTCGGTTGTCCATTCTGAGACCAAACTTCCATTGAGCTCAGAGTGAATTTTAGTTAACGTCTGAGCAACAGATTCTGGTTTCGGACCAGTGGGCCAAATTCTGATTTTAGTTACACTGATGTAATTGAAATAAAAACCTGTTCTACTAACTCTTGCTAGAAAAAACATTACTCTATTTCCTCTTCTGTACAACTGAGTTATAAGAAAGCTTATCTGTATCTTTATTGCTTTAAATTCTCAGTCAAGAGGTGCACAGTGAAATGCACAAGCCAAACCAATCTTGTCCTGTATCTTAAACAGTTACCTCCTCAAAGGCATATTTTATTTGTCTATGAATTACCTAGCACAACATTTTGGTGTATGTTATGTTTGATGCTTACTCGATCTATCATGCCCAACCTTTTAGTATTAAGTCTTTAGGCAAGGATTTGTTTTCCAGGTGTCTTCTCTGAGGTGCCTAGCATACTTGTTGGCACTACAAAATATAAAAAAATAGGAAGCAGACACTGTTTTCTGTATTCTGTTTTTAATTTCAGTGCTGGAAATCCATGTTATTTTCTCATATACTTTTCTACCAATCATGGTGCCTTCCATTGGTACTCAACACTCTATCCTTGCCAATTTTGCCACTCTGAGGATAATCCTCAGTAAAAGCCTTTTCAAAGTCTGGATTTTCTATTCCTAGTCCATTTATACACATCCATAAATCCACTAAAAAAAATATTAGAGTGCAGTGAAGGTTTTGTTGAGGTATCATTTGGGGCTGAATTGGTTATCTTCTCTACTATTGTTGAGTATCTTTTTTCTTGTATAACTAGGAGTGCACATGCAGAAACACTGGAGACACCGAGAACATTTTGTATGATGACTGGTTATTTAAAATATGCTGCAAACACTTTGGGCTTAGAAATACTTATGCCCTGAAGAATATAATGAAGAATGATTGCATTCCACCGCAAGTACAGTGTTTGGAAAGCTTTCCTCAGTTCAGCCTACACGCAGCGATGATAAATTGATTGCAGTGTACTCTGTGTGTGTGTGTGTGTGCGCGCGCATGTGCACAGTTTTTATGCAGGTGTTTTTGTTTGGTTTCTTTACACCAAAAGGGCCTCATGTTTCCCCACTAAGGTCACGAAGTTTAGCCATTAGCCATTACAGCCTCTAGAAAACCAAGCACAGCATTCAAATAGCTTACATTAGCTTTGTATAGCAGTGAAATTGTGAAATTCTCTGTCCTACTTCACCCGCAGGGATTATGCTTAATGATACCATACGTAGTTCTGTACCACCCTCCTCAAATCACCAAGTATGGATATCAAGGTAATACAGAGCAGGAAGGAGGAATGAGTGGATCACAGTGTGAACTTGCTATCCTTTACTGACATGTGGTCCTTTAGGCTACATCTACACTACAGCAAAGATTGATGGTCAGAGATCAATCCACCAGTGGCAGATTTAGTGGGTCTAGTGAACACCGGCCAAATCTACTGCAGGTTACTCTCCAGTTAACCATCTTACCCTAAGAGAAGAATCATAGAATCATAGAATACTAGGACTGGAAGGGACCTCGAGAGGTGATCGTGTCCAGTCCCCAGCCCTCATGGCAGGACCAAATACTGTCTAGACCATCCCTGATAGACATTTATCTAACCTACTCTTAAATATCTCTACAGATGGAGATTCCACAACCTCCCTGGGCAATTTATTCCAGTGTTTGACTACCCTGACAGTTAGGAACTTTTTCCTAATGTCCAACCTAAACCTCCCCTGCTGCAGTTTAAGCCCATTGCTTCTTGATCTATCCCCAGATGAACAAGTTGCCAAGATGAACAAGTTTTCTCCCTCCTCCTTATGACACCTTTTTAGATATCTGAAAACTGCTATCATGTCCCCCCTCAATCTTCTCTTTTCTAAACTAAACAAACCTAATTCCTTCAGCCTTCCCTCAAAGGTCATGTTCTCTAGACCTTTAATCATTCTCGTTGCTCTTCTCTGGACCCTCTCCAATTTCTCCACATCTTTCTTGAAATTTGGTGCCCAGAACAGAACACAATACTCCAATTGAGGCCTAACCAGTGCAGAGTAGAGCGGAAGAATGATTTCTCGTGTCTTGCTCACAACACACCTGTTAATGCATCCCAGAATCATGTCTGCTTTCTTTGCAACAGCATCACACTGCTGATTCATATTCAACTTGTGGTCTGCTATAACCCCTAGATCCCTTTCTGCTGTACTCCTTCCCAGACAGTCACTTCCCATTCTGTATATGTGAAACTGATTGTTCCTTCCTAAGTGGAGCACTTTGCATTTGTCTTTATTAAACTTCATCCTATTTACCACAGACCATTTCTCCAATTTGTCCAGGTCATTTTGAATTATGACCCTATCCTGCAGATTAGTCGCAACCCCTTCCAGCTTGGTATCATCTGCAGACTTAATAAGCGTACTGTCTATACCAATATCTAAATCGTTGATGAAGATATTGAACAGAGCCAGTCCCAAAATAGACCCCTGCGGAACCCCACTTGTTATGCCTTTCCAGCAGGATTGTGAACCAATAATAACTACTCTTTGAGTATGGTTTTCCAGCCAGTTACACACCCACCTTATAGTAGCCCCATCTAAGTTGTATTTACCTAGTTTATTGATAAGAATATCATGCGAAACCGTATCAAACGCCTCACTAAAGTCTAGGTATACCACATCCACTGCTTCTCCCTTATCCACAAGACTCGTTATCCTGTTAAAGAAAGCTATCAGATTGGTTTGACATGATTTGTTCTTTACAAATCCATGCTGGCTGTTCCCTATCACCTTGCCACTTTCCAAGTGTTTACAGATGATTTCCTTAATTACTTGCTCCATTATCTTCCCTGGCACAGAAGTTAAACTAACTGGTCTGTAGTTTCCTGGATTGTTCTTATTTCCCTTTTTATAGATGGGCACTATATTTGCCCTTTTCCAGTCCTCTGGAATCTCTCCTGTCTCTCGTGATTTTCCAAAGATGATTGCTAGAGGCTCAGATTCCTCTTCTATCAGCTCCTTGAGTATTCTAGGATGCATTTCATCAGGCCCTGGTGACTTGCAGGCATCTAACTTTTCTAGGTGATTTTTAACTTGTTCTTTTTTTAAATTTTACCTTCTAAAACTACCCCATTCCCACTAACATTCACTATGTTAGGTGTTCCTTCAGACTTCTCAGTGAAGACTGAAACAAAGAAGTCATTGAGCATCTCTGCCATTTCCAAGTTTCCTGTTTCTGTTGCTCCTTCCTCACTGACCAGTGGGCCTACCCTGTCTTTGGTCTTCCTCTTCCTTCTAATGTATTTATAAAAAGTCTTCTTGTTTCCCTTTATTCCCGTAGCAAGTTTGAGCTCATTCTGTGCCTCTGCCTTTCTCATCTTGCCCCTGCATTCCTGTGCTGTTTCCCTATATTCAGTAAGAGTAAGGTAAAGTGACAGGAGAGTTTCTCCCACCAACCCCGCGCGATATAGACCCCACAGTAATTCAACCTAAGGTATGTTGACTACATCTACGTTGTTCACATAGTTGGAGTTGCGTAGTTTTGTCGACTTTCTGTATGTTGTAAGTGTCTGACACTTAGGCTAGGTCTACACTGCAATGTTAAATCAGAAAAAGAAACGTAATTTGCGATACAGAAATTGCATATCTTTTTCTGATTTACTTTTGAAAGAGGCTCTTTCAAAATTTGGTGCTTCTACACAGCACCAAATGTCAAAAAAGTGCTCTTTTGACACATTCCTTATTCCTCGTAGAATGGACGCAGTGTTTCTTTTTTGGGATACGTCTGGTATTCCAAAAAAGCAATGCAGTCTACACGTAGCCTTAGCTTTGCATGTCATCTGGGTGTTGAATATAATGGCTCAGCCAGTTAATATCGTTGTTCAGTCCATGGGTAAATGTGTCAAATTTGCATATGAAGACCAGTTTCACAGTCTTGCTCTTTAGTTGGTTCCTGAAATTACTTTGCAAAATAATGGCAACTTTTAAAATCATTAATGAGTGTCCAGGCAGGTTAAAATGTTCCCCAACAGGACTTCTATACAACCCACTCTATTAGCCTCATTTAGTACGGATATTGTAATTGACAGGGTTTTTTTCTCCACCCACCTCTTTCCCTCTCTTTCTGCTTTAAATTTTGGGTTTCTATATATCCTTCTATATATCAGTCTCTAAGGTGTTACAGGACCACTCGTTTTTTAAGTATTGTTAAGTTACAGACTAACATGGCCACCCCTTTGAGACTTTCTGTAGCAGTGCAGAGATAGACTTAAAGACTGCAGTAATCTGGGACACATTACAACAACCTCTAGGCTGCTCTAACCTGCACAGGAGACAGGACTAGGACAGAAAATAAGAAATAATAATCAGCTCCCTGATGGTCCCTCTTTCAGTTGGGAATAATTACAGGGAGCAAGGTCAATGTCTTCTATAACTTAGTTATGAAAGAAACACAGAGCTAAATACACACTTGGCTACTAAATTACTGAAACCAAGGCTTGAACTGAAGTAAAGAAATGATGGCGTACTTCTCCCTCAAATGCCTTTTCTTTTTTTCGCAACCTAAATTGATTTTTTAAAATTACTAGAGAACCGAAAAATGCATGATTTGAACGGTTCTTGTGTTAAAGGTACTATTTAATAAGCCTTCAGTTGCTGAGACTGTAATGCAGGAACAATCCAATAAAGTGCACAGAGCAAGGTTTTATCTATACTGATTTTTAAAGTCAATTAAAATTGGTTGTCTAGAAAGATGCTAGTATGGTTGAAATCTCAGTGCAGAAAAGGTCTTTGTTAGATGATTTCTGCACTGTGCTCCCAGCAACTGAAATCTTTAATATATATATATATATATATATATATATATATATATATATATATATATATATATATATTATGGACAAAGTTTTGGTTTTTTTTTAATGGAATAATTTAACAATTCATTAAGGCTTTGTCTACACTGAAGGTTTTTTGTGCAAGAAGCTTTTTGCGGAAGAGATCTTCCACAAAAACTTCTTGCGCAAATGTGCGTCCATACCTCAAAAGCACATCGCAAAAGAGATGTGCTTTTGCACAAGAGAGCGTCCACATTGCATGGACAGTCTTGCACTAGAAAGTTCTGATTGCCATTCACAGAATGGCCATCAGAGCACCTGTGCTTTTTGTGATAGGCTCTTTTTTGCACCCCTGTTGAGAGTCCACACCCACCTTTGTGTACAAGAACTCTTGCACAAAAAGGAGTTATGCCTTGTAGAAGCCCTATGTTCTGTTGATTGACTGTAGATTTTCTCGTGCAAAAATGCACTAGAGGTGTGAACGCTCCACCGGTTTTTGCGCAAAAACGGCTGGTTTTGTGCCAAAACCCAGTAGTGTAGACATAGCCTAAATGTCTATTTTTTTTCCATTGGGCAGCATATGACATTTAAAGTGATATGTTGCAAAATTAACAAATGATACAAATATATCTACTCTCAGAGTTCCTGCTGCCTGCTAAAGGTTTGGCATCCTTAAAGGTGGGCACATTTCCACCTTCCCCATTTTGGAGATTAGTAGAAATGTCAAAGCATTGAGTTTTGTTCATTTTGTAGTACTGAGCTGTGATAGTTGGACTTAGCATTGGTCTGTAACCATGTAATATTTATCTGAATGCATGCACTTCCTCAAGAGGCTCCAGATTATTTTCAATGGTTTTCCTGGATCCGAGTGGGTACAAATAAGGACAAAAACACATAATCCACAGAAGTGGGCCTGACATCTGTCAGGCACACTGACCAGGGTAGTGGGTATTTCCACAAGAAACTATCACCAGCAGGGAAGGTGAAAAAGAAGAACCGATGTTCAAAGGGGTAGGTGATGGAGGGAGAGAGGATGGGTAATGGTGGTATCTGTAAACTTGGATAGTTTTGATTAACAGAAGATATGTGATACTCATTTTAACTGAAAAATAAACCTGAGTTGTCCTATTGACTTCAGTGGAACTAGTCAGGGTGCCTACATTTAAGATTTGGTCCTCTTTATGCATTTTTCATACTTTTAGGTGTACATTCCATTGTGAGTTATTTTATATGACTTAGGGGACTCTTTTACTGTACATGTAATGTACTGGTGATTGTGCATTACAGGGCCTCCTTCCAAGACTGTTTCATGCCCAGCCACAGAGTTTTAGCTCAGGCTGTACTAGCTCAAATTTTCAGTTCTGGAGGTCTGCAGTTTAATTCCCAGTTTGTCAGCCAAGATGGTAGCAGTCACACATGCTTCATAGGTAGATCTGAGTAATTATAGGTCAGCATGCTTTATATATGTGAGTCAATGTCTTATTGCCTTTGTAATGTAGAGCTAGAAGCAGGACAGGAATTATTCAAAGGCAAAAAGAATGTTCAGTTTGAGAATAATATCTGATTAGAGGAAATGTGGGGAAGATTTATTCCATATTCCCCTGGTTTGTGAATATGAAACTCACTTCCTCTGATTCATCAAAATTCTATTTGGCTGTTCTCCTGTCAGGCCAGGTCTTAACTCCCCACTAAGCCTCGTTGCCAGCAAAAGAGCCACCAAGTCATCTTACCCAGCTACCCTAGGATTCCTTTGGCATAGATGGCATATCCATAGATGGCATAAACTTGGTGTTTATGACTGTAAATAAAAAAGGCCCATTTGTGATTTTGTCTACACCAATGAGGCTTCAATGGAATCAATCATGATTTATAAGTTTCTCACTTGTTCCCTTCCACTCTCTTTGTGGAAAGAAAAAATACAATCATGCCTTTTTGTACTCCTGCATGGTTTGATATGAAATATGAACATTGCCACAAAATTTCACATTAAAACAAAAAAGTCCAAGCTGTGAAATCACTCGAAGTCAAGTAGAGAAATAGTTCGTAAGAAATTTTACTTAAAAATCCATGTCGTTACTTCTGCATATGATTACAAGAAATCCGTCTTCTGATATCAGCTGTGTTTCCACAGAACTCTGCCTTCCTAATACAGGAGGCCCCCGACTTGCAACTGCCCAAGTTCCGACCCCCCCTCACTTACAACCATTTTTGTAAGTGCAGAAGGGGCCGGAAACTCCCGACTTACGTCCTCGGCCCACATTTACAATGGCGCCTCGTGCCTACCGTAAATGAGGGTTCGAGTTACAATGCCCCCGACTTGTGATGCTTCTCCTGGAACCAATTTCGTCACAAAGCGGGGGCCTCGTGTATTACCAATGAGGCATTGAACACTATAGGTCAAATTGTGATGCATTATTCTGGTTTAATATCAATTTACCCCATAAGTAATTGGCATTGGTAAGATGTGAATGGAACGGGACACCTTGTGAAATAAGATACTACTCAGTGAGAGCAGCAGGCACCCTGCAGCCCATATCTTGTGGGCCACACATAGAACTCCAATGAGCCACATGTGGATCATTGAGGTTCTATGTAGGACCCACAAGTCATTTTGTTTACTGTTGCCCACATGCTGGATTGCCATTTTCTGCTGGTTTCTGTCCGTGTTGTTTTTTGCCCCTACTAGTATTAAAGTGACACACACGTAAAGCAAGGACATGTGAAATGAGGTGCTTGCTGACTGCACACAACATTAACTGTGAGAGCTGTAATTTCCCTCCATATCCAATCAAAGCGCTGCTACCTTTCATTGGCACAGACCACAAATTCTAGGTAGGCTGTCTTGGTTATGACATATGGCAGCCCACTGAGATGAAGGACCGCTCACTAACCTAGATTGTCCATCACTGCCCTGTATAGATCCACTCATTAATGTAACTACAATAATAATAAACAAGTGGGTTTTGAATGATTGGGTTTTAAATCATGATGGGATTCTGCTCATTATGACATACAAACCATCTGGAGCTTCACTTTTGTGGTTTACAAATTATCCAAAGCCCACATATGGAATTATTACCCCATAATTCAAATGTATCTTACTTATTTTCTGTAGATTGCCTCATGCCATGCTATAGAAGAACATAGCAAAAATGGCTCTTTTAAAATCAGAATCTCTACTGGATCCACTACTTCTCTCACTAACACCAAAGGTAAAATTCAGTTGTTTTTTGTGAGAACAGAATTAAACCTATAATGTCACCGCACATATTTTAGCAGGGACAGTTAAACCAAGTATACCATGTATATGAAGTTGGCCTAAGCAATATGTATTCAGTCATTCTAAGTATATGAAGGATTATTTGGTTCATCTTTAGGCTACTTAGTCTTGTACACACTTTGTCCAGAAATTCCAGATGTCAAATTATATTTGAAGTAACTTTGAAATAATACCAGCAGAATCCAAAAACACACAAAAATCACAACTACTGCTAATAATCCTGAAAAACTAATACTCCTGACAAAATGACGAATTCTGCAGCATGCACTGATGTTTATTTGTTCTGTTTAGATTTATTGATGTGCATAAAAATAATCATAAATAAGGTAATTACAACCCAGAAGTAGCAGCCAAAGTTTGATGCTAAATCACTAATCTCCCACTCCCCACTTTCTTCAAGGTCAGAAACAAACTCCATAAAAAGGATATACTACTGGAAATCAGAGCTTCAAGGCGAGGATCACCAGAGACCAAGGTTTGGCAATGTAGGTCCAGTAAATTCTCTTGAAAAAGAGCAAGCTGGAATCCAAGACAGGCCTTCGTGAGCTTTAAAGGAACTCTAGAGCAGGAGCATATTTTGTATCTTATAAACACTTAGCAACATTTAGCTAATTATACTTTTTTTACATTAGGGCTTTGTGATGACTCAAGCCCCATTCTGCTCATTTGTTTGTGAAAACTAACTTAGGCAAGTCATTTCATGGATACTGCTGTCAGTATGTCATCTCTGACGTGAGTGAGGATGCCAGAAGTAGGCTTGTCCCTAGCCCAAAAAACGATTCTTTGAACAGAAAAATATACCATAGTGGTTCAGAAACACCATGCTTCCTTTCTTATTCTATTGCATTCACTTTTTCATGGTTTGTAAATAGACCTGAGTATACTATTCATAAATAACATACTATAGACAGTGTTTTAGTCCAGGCCTGCTGATTGGGGGGAGGAGGGGGAAGAGGGCAAATTGCTCTGGACTGGTGATTCAAAAGGATGCAAGGCTCTCAGACACCACAAGTGGAGCTTAGAACTCTGGGTCCTTTAAATCGCCACCAGAGCACTAGACGATTGTAAGGACAGGGGAAGGGCGGGACACACTGCAGTATGGTGTGGCTCTGATGTGGGGAGGAGCACTATGGTCTGGGCATCAAAGAGGGTTGACTGCCCCCAGCCCTGTCCATTCTGGGAGCATGGAGCCACTACCCTCCCCCTTGCCCAGATGCCCATTGCCCTCCTGGGAAGCCCCACTGCTGCACATCAGGCTCCGGCTGCCCTGCCAACCTGCATAGCTTCCCACCACCTTACCGTCAGGGTGCCCTTATTCCTCCTTCCCCTCGGCTGCCTGGCTTTTGGCCATCCTTTCCCAACACAATCTATGTGGCCTAGGGGATAGTGTGCTGCCTGGGAAGGACAGAGGCATGGGTTCAAGTCCTAACCCCTCTGGGTTTGGGCTAGAATAGGCAGCCCTGGGGCAGGAGGTATAGCTCTCCACTGGGACTCTCCAGTCCCAGAACATCCATGGTCCTTCCAGACCAAAGAGTCCCAGTTTAGAGTGTCAACCTGTACCTGAGCAATCTCTTCAATAATTATTTAATCAAAGCCAGCTCCCTCGGTTCAGGATGACAAATGATCATTTTCTAACAAAAGAAAGTTGTTGAAAAATTCCTGACCATTTTAGTTCCATGTAACCATTTTCTATATGGGAACCATAAGAGTTAGACAGAAAAGTTGCAGAATATAGAATCCAAAACTGGGGCAAAAACTTTTAGTTCCAAAAACTGGGGCAAATTCTCTACTTGCATCCAAAAGGGTTATGCCCATAAAGTCTCTATGAAGAGCTCCCATTCTGCAACCATTTAAATGAGCATGTGCTTTGGAAGATGAGTAAGAGTTGCAAAATCTAGACTAGAAATCAGAGAAAGTATTAAATGCTGTGACACAAATGCTCTAGAAAACACAATGCCAAATATCAAATGTGTAGATTTCACATACTCTCTATCATATATTTTTTCTGTGCTTTTTCCATCTTTCTTACCCCAAATGTTAAGTTATCTGCTTTGTTTCTCAACTTTTCTGTAGTTATAGGGGCCTGATCTAATATCCATTGAAATCAATGGACACCTTGTCATTAACTTCCATGGCTCAGAATCTAGATGTTCTCCTACTCATACATCTTTTGAGACTCCAACTAGAGCAAGGGTTGACAACCTTTGGCTCTTGACCCATCAGAGTAATCCAGTGGCAGGCCATGAGACAGTCTGCTGATATTCAGGGTAAATCTAGACTACAGGCTTTTGTTGACAGAGGCTTTGTCGACAGTATCAGTTGACAAAACCTCTGTCGACAAAGAGCATCTAAACTACAGCCAGTTCTGTTGACAAAGCAAGCCTTTGGAGGAAGGTTACTTGCGGAGTTCCTCAGGGATCAGTTTTGGGGCCAATTTTATTTAATCTTTTTATTACTGATCTTGGCACCAAAAGTGGAAGTGTCCTAATAAAATCTGCGGATGACACAAAGTTGGGAGCTATTGCCAATTCAGAAAAGGATCGGGATATCATACAGGAAGATCTGGATGATCTTGTAAATTGGAGTGATAGCAATAGGATGAAATTTAATAGTGAGAAGTGTAAGGTTATGCATTTAGAGATTAATAACAAGAATTTTAGTTATAAGCTGGGGACACATCAGTTGGAAGTAACGGAGGAGGAGAAGGACCTCGGAGTCCTGGTTGATTATAGAATGACTATGAGCTGCCATTGTGACATGGCCGTGAAAAAGGCTAATACGATCTTGGGATGTATTTCCAGGCGAGGTATTTCCAGTAGGGATAAGGAGGTGTTTGTGCCATTATACAAGGCATTGGTGAGACCCCATTTGGAATACTGTGTGCAGTTCTGGTCTCCCATGTTTAAGAAGGATGAATTCAAACTGGAGCAGGTACAAAGAAGGGCCACTAGGATGATCCAAGGAATGGAAAACCTGTCTTATGAAAGGAGACTCAAGGAGCTTGGCTTGTTTACTTTAACCAAAAGAAGGCTGAGGGGAGACATGATTGCACTTTTTAAATATATTAGAGGGATAAATACCAGGGAGGGAGAGGAATTATTTAAGTTTAATACCAATGTGGACACAAGAACAAATGGATATAAGCTGGCTAGTAGGAAGTTTAGACTTGAGATTAGACGAAGGTTTCTAACCATTAGAGGAGTGAGGTTCTGGAACGGCCTTCCCAAGGGAAGTAGTGGGGGCAAAAGATCTATCTGGTTTCAAGATTAAACTAGATGGGTTTATGAAGGGGATGGTTTGATGAGATAACATGATCTTGGTAACTAATTGACCATTCATTATCAGTGGGAAATAGGTCAATGGAGGGATGATAGGAGTTACTATAGAGAACTTTCTGGGTGTCTGGCTGATGAGTCTTTCCCACATGCTCAGGGTTTAGCTGATCGCCATATTTGGGGTCGGGAAGGAATTTTCCTCCAGGGTAGATTGGCAGAGGCCCTGGAGGTTTTTCGCCTTCCTCTGTAGCATGGGGTACAGATCACAGCTGGAGGATTCTCTGCATCTTGGGGTCTTCAAAGTATTTGAAGGCTTCAATATCTGAGATATAGGTTAGAGGATTATTCTAGGAGGGATGGGTGAGATTTTGTGGCCTGCATTGTGCAGGGGGTCAGACTAGATGATCATAATGGTCCCTTCTGACCTTAAAGTCTATGAGTCTATGAGTCTCTTTTCTGACAGAGAGCCTAGACATTCTCTTTTGAAAAATCACAGTGTGGATGCAATAGTGCCTTTTGTTGACAGAACTCTGTCGACAAAAGGCATTATTCCTTATAGAATGAGATTTACCACCATCGACAAAACTGCCGCATTCTGTCGACTTACTGTCGACAGAACTTGGCGGTAGTGTAGATGCAGGCATAGTTTTGTCAATAAAAGTCTACTTTTGTCGACAAAACCCTGTAGTCTAGACACACCCTAAAAGTGTCCATAAGTACAGACCCCCCACAACTCTTTCAATGGCTGTGTTTCACCATTTCCGACCAATGGAAGCTGCAGGAAGTGGTGCGGGCTACAGGGATGTGTTGGCCACTGCTTCCCAAAGCTCTCATTGGCGGGCAATGGTGCACAACAGCCACTGAGAGCTGTGGAAGGCTGTGCCTGCAGGCTCTTGACATTAGCAAACTCTCTCATTGCACGCCAGAGAGCCAAAGGTTGCTGACCCCTAAGCTAGAGTAATAAGCACCAGTTTTGACTCTCTCACGAGTTAATGTCAACAATATTGTCTAAATGAATGGAAATATTTGCCATACAAGCCCGCCATTCCTTCTTGTTCATGAAAGTGATGTCTGCCAAGTTATCTATAACATGGTTACGGAACCCACAGAACTTAAACAAATACTGGAATCCCACAGGAAACTGACTACCTTGATGAGTGTGTCATAAGTCACTCAAGAGGAGGCCATTTTCACTCAAACATTTCTGTGTGTAAACATACAATATGCTATAACTGAATTAATGTTGCGAACCCCAAGTCAGGTGCAGTGACTGATCTAAGGTTCAGCACCAATAGTCATCTATGTATCATCTGCCTATTTCTATAGGAAAGGGCCAGGCCCAGGAGCCAGATGCGGCCCCCAGTTTGACTAGATTCGGCCCCTGAGGCTCAGGACTCCTCCCCCCAACAGCATTGGGGAGCCCACATTGGTGCTCCAACCCTCTCCCCCCACCTCCACTTCCCCACTATGGGGTGGAGCAAACAAAATCTACTAGGCTTCTCACTTGTGTGCAACCTCTGACTGATTTTTCTATGGATCAGCAACCCGCACCCCTGCTATAGGACATATCCAAGCTATACAACAGCCCTTTCTTAGATGACTTATATGAAGTTAGTCTCATACTAATGTTTTGAAGAATATAATCTTTTGCTGTAATATGTCATGCTTAGACCTCATTCTCAGGTTAAAACTGTTCCCAGTCTATAAGCACTTGCATTTCTCTCTATTCTGAAAGAAGTTTTGACTCCCACCTGGGGTAATTACACAAGTGCTTTTCTTACCTCTGCAAATGTCAAGTCACTCTAGACTTTATATCCAAGTCTCCTTAGGTTCCCTTTGCTGGAACATTACCCAAACATGTGGTTGCATTTAGTGGTTTCAGCATATGAGGCTTAGGGTAAGGTGTGGAGACAAAATACTCAGTTCAGCTCAGTCACCTACAAAATAATTTTTTCACTTGAGTCACATATTTCAGAAGAATTTCGCTAGACTTGAATTGAAGGAGCCTTGTACCATCACTTAATATACACTAGATCAGTGAGTCTTAACCTTTTCCACATTGTGACCTTGTGTTAAAACAGAAAAAAAATGTCTGACTCCCTGGCCATATGTTTTGGACCATCTCTCTTATCTAGCCAAAAAGAAAGGGAGGGTGTTTGTGCCCCCCAAATTTCTGCAGTAAATTTGACTTCTCATTGCTAAAAATGCCAGTGAAATTCCTAGTAAAAGTTGTAAACAAAAATACACAGCAGCCATTTTCCGATTTGACATAAGCTGACTACTTTTTTGTAAACACTTAAGGCACCAAACCACTTAATGCCTCTTAAATAACTTGCACAGTTTCATTGTGGAAAGAAATATTCCTTCCATTAGAGGCATGTTAAGCAAGCTACTGAAAATTCTTTTTTTCTAATTATCTAATTTTATTTTGCCCTCTAGTAACTTACTAAATGGAGCTGAAGTTGGCTGGGGTGGGGGGAGCTCTTGAGTTTAGACATCATTTACCATGTTTAAGGCTGAAGTACGTTTTTACAGCTGGTCATAAACCAAATCAATGGAAATGTTGACGCAGCTTTAGTTATATCAATCCTAACAGGTGTGTCTATAAAAGAAACACCTCTGTACAGCACTCAAACAGGTTCCAAGCAGTGTGTTATAACGAGGGAGCAGGGTATAATAACTAATTAGATTTTTGTTATTTCACTAAACCGGAAGACAGGTTCTTCCAGTTCCTCTTGATTACATTTTCACATGTAAGCCTTATAAGAACACTGATTTACATGCTAAAATCAATGTATCTCACCTACACACTTCTGATATATCTCAGGGTAAAGCAAAAAAAAAAAAAAAGTGTCAATCCAAAAAAGGAGTTGCCTATTTTATTTTAATCATTATATATAAACATAAGTGCAGACCCAGATTTAGGGGAAGATGATCTATGGATACATCTACACAGCAGCGCTATTTTGAGATAACAGACGTTATCCCGAAATAGCGTTCTGTGTGTCTTAACAGCAAGCCCGTTATTTTGAAATACATTCAAAATAACAGGCTTGTTATTCCAATATCGTGTAAACCTCATTGCGTAAGGATTAAGAGACTCGTCAGAATAGAATTCTATTTCGAAATTAGCACTGTTTAGATAGCCTATCTCAAAATAAGCTATGCAATTTGAGTAGCTCAGATTGCATAGCTTATTTTGAGCTACCCGCTACTGTGTAGAGGCCCTGTCTCTCCCCCACCCCCAGGCCAATTAGGGCCTAGAGGAGGAAGGAAGTGCACAAAGTTTCCTCCGCCCTTCCAGGAGCACACAGCGCTTTGAAGTGCCACACGCTGCTGGCAGGGTGGGAGGAGACTTTACACGCTTCCCCACCTCCAAGCCCTGATGAGCCTGGGGGCAGGAAGAGTGCACAAAGTTTCCTCTAGCCAACCCCCATCCTGCGAGGAGTACAAGTCACCTAGAAGTGCCATGCGCTCTTGGCAGAGTGGTAGGAGGCTTTGCATGCTGCCCCGCCCCCTGGCTGTGATTGGCCTGGGGGTAGGGGAGCACAGGAAGTTTCCTCCCACAGTGGGAGTGTCATGGTTGCTTAGAGGGAAAGGGGGGCAAAGGGGCTCCTCCACCCCCAGACCAATCATGGTCTGTGGGCGGGGAAGCCCAGAAGCACCCTGACCCTGCCCCCTTCTGTTTGAGGCCACTCCCCTTCCAGTAGGGCCTGGGACCACTTCAAACATTTTTCAAATTTTAAAACTTTTTGCCTACCCTTGGTGTAGATGTACCCTAAGAGACATCTTGGTGTGCCAGGCTTGTGGAGTGCTGGGCTTGAAGTGCTGTTTTTGTTGCTAGCAACAAAAGGATGAAATAGAATGTTTGAAGTAAAATGTATTCAGGTATGTGGATTCATTTTTCACTAACCTTCTAAAATGTTCTGGACCTTTCAAGAATTTCATGAAATCTTGTAGAGTTTCTGAGATCTTTACATTTTCCTTCAACTTCCTAGAATGTTGTCAGCCATGCCCTTGCCGGTATATGAGGAGTGGGCATTGCCAGTTAGTCAGTACTGGTACATCTACACGGTAGCACATACCTTGAAATAATCTATGCAGTTTGAGTGATGCAAATTGCATAGCTTATTTTGAAATAAGCTGACTACACAGTGCTAATTTCAAAATAAAACACTATTTTGGTATCTTCCTTAATCTTCCTGCAATGGGATTTATAGAAAGCCGGAATAAGAAGCCTGTTATTTCAAATGCATTTCAAAACAACAGGTGTGCTGTTAAGGCACGTAGAATGCTATTTCAGGATAACGGATGTGTAGACATACCTTGAGAGATAAGAACAAAGTGAAGTAAAGTGAGAGTCCAGCTGCAGTTTTGTAAACTTTGTTTTATTGTGTAACTGTGAAAGTGTACTTATATTTTAAGACTTGAAGAGTATAAGTAGTAACTAATAAAGGAAATTACTAATGAGATGCCAGAGATATCAAACCCTATCAGCACAACAATATAAAAGAAATACTGTTAGGGTATGTCTACACTACCCTCCTAATTCGAAATAGGAGGGTAATGTAGTCATATCGCAATTGCAAATGAAGCCCGGGATTTGAATTTCCCGGGCTTCATTTGCATAAAGCCGGCCGGCGCCATTTTTAAATGCCGGCAGTTCGAACCCCGTGCCGCGCGGCTACACGCGGCACGGAGTAGCTAGTTCGGATTAGGCTTCCTAATCCGAACTAGCTGTACTCCTCGTGGAATGAGGAGTACAGCTAGTTCGGATTAGGAAGCCTAATCCGAACTAGCTACTCCGTGCCGCGTGTAGCCGCGCGGCACGGGGTTCGAACTGTCGGCATTTAAAAATGGCGCCGGCCGGCTTTATGCAAATGAAGCCCGGGAAATTCAAATCCCGGGCTTCATTTGCAATTGCGGTATGACTACATTACCCTCCTATTTCGAATTAGGAGGGTAGTGTAGACATACCCTTACTTCTTTTACCATGCTTAACACATAATATTTGATGACTTCCCAAGGCTGTGGAACATAGACTTTTGCTCTCCCTAATGCTCTCTGTTTTATTCTGTAGAAAATAAAAGATGCCCCTGAAAAAGCCTTCAAGAGCTAAGCAGAAGAAGTGAAAAGCTCAATTGCAGTCTAGTTTGCAGCAAGGAACAAGGGGCAAATATGATGGGAAAGTAGTTGAGATATGAAGTGGTAAAACATGAAATTGCTATTACTAAGAAATTAGCAGATTTACTTTTATATAATGGAAAAGAAAAGAAAAGAAAAGAAAAGAAAAGAAAAGAAAAGAAAAGAAAAGAAAAGAAAAGAAAAGAAAAGAAAAGAAAAGAAAAGAAAGTGATGGGGAATTATGGAATTTTCTTAGCAGCATAAGGAGAGTGTTGATAAAAAATGTGTCTCACAAGAAAAGGAGAAAAATTACAAAGAAAAATCTGGTTTACATGAAAAGGAGAGAAATGATAATGAAAAATCAGCCTTGCATGATGATAGAAACAGAGGAGAGAGGAATTGCACAACCCAAATCAATACATCAGTCCCTGCTTTATGGCCAACAACCCTAAACTCTGTTGATATTGATCATATAATTTTGAAGGGCCCAGGAAAAATTGAGGTTGTAATGTTTCCAGTAAATAAGCAGAAGCGTCACTTCTCAAAGATACACTATGAAAAAGTGCTCAAGAATGGTGAGAAACTGAATCTGTGATTTTAAGAAACTGTGTTGGCTCATGCATCTGACGAAGTAGGTCTTGCCCACGAAAGCTTATGCTCCAACACTTCGGTTAGTCTATAAGGAGCCACAGGACTCCTCGCCGCTTTTACTGAAAGTTTTGTTATCTGGTACTTATGGGTAATGGGGGTTGCCGGTTAATCAAATGTACCAGATAACAAAGGCTATTGCGCATCCCCTGCCCTCTACTAGCAGATCCGGCTCTCAATAGCTCAAGGCAGGCTGAGGGGGGAGGAGTACCTGCTGATGTCAGACAGCACCTCACAACAGGTGCCCAAACAGGCAGGATTCAGGTGCACACGCTTGAAGAAGCAGAAATATTGTGGCTGGGGGCAATGACAATTAACAAAGTTTTTCATTTAACAGCGTGCCAGTTAACACACCTTTCACTGTACTGGCATCATTTAGCTGATGCTCTGAAATCACATGAAAAGTCACTGGCCATTTTATGGTGTACTTTAAAAGCTGAATAAATGCAAAGATGCAGAAAACCTGCACATTATTAGTATAGAAACCCAGCATTGGAGGCATGGGCTCTACAGTCTGATCTCAATTACACCATTCTTTGAAAAGAATAATTTGGCTTTCTGGGGCTCATCAGATAAGTTGTCCACTGAATGTAACAGGAATTTCCTTGGTTTGGTAGAACTCCTTGGAAAAAATGATGGTGTCATGCATGAGCATCAACATTGAATAGTTCATAAAGAAGCTCTGGACCATTACTGCAAGAAAACAATTTAACACAAATTGACTTGATGGCACGTTATACTCCAAGTTCCCCAATTCATTCACAATGGAGAGCTCAAGGATATTGTTCCTAAATGTGGATAGCTTTGAGGATTCAACTCACTCTGTCAGCAGTGTTCCCTGTAAGCTGAGCACTTGTGGGGCCACCCAGCTAATTAGCAGAGCACTCACAGCTGGTAGCCTGTGTTTCTATAGGTGGTACCCATCTGCACATGCCTTGGTGCACATAATAAAATGTATTCCGCACATAGATGGAAAAAATTAGGGGGAACACTGGCTGCCAGTCACAGTCATGAGTGGCATTTTATGTGCAAAGGGCCAATTTTTCAAAGGAGACTGATCTCAACCACTAAATTACATTTATAGCTGAAGGTTAATGCAAAATTGAGGCCCTTTTTGAAAATTTGGCTCTGATACTGAATATGGCCAATTTGACATAGTGAGTGTGTGTGTTCATGGGTGTGTGTGTGTGTATTTGAGAGAGAAAGTATGTGCACATTGGCATATGTGCTGGGTTGGCGCTAAACCACATCGTGCCCCAGGCAAGAAACACCTTAGACATTCTCCCATCCATTTGTTAAGCTTTTGAATACCTTGTTTTTATTGTATTTGTAGCTCATTTCAGGGCTTTTATGCATAATTTGCATGCATGATTTATCGCAGTCATAATACAATATACTTGCATGCTAGGCTCAATATCTGTATTTATTTATGCCCTATTTAAGCAAATAAATTTTTTTCCACTAAACGTACACAATCATTTTAACTTTTAGAAACTAAAATGTACTAGCCTGAATAAATTGCTCTGTGCACCAGCATTGGGTGGATCGTTATTAAGGAGTGCTACGGTAGACAATCTTAGAATGTTAACCCTAGCCCTTTAGTTCAAAAGGTGATTTTTCTTGCCTTTACCCTCATGAACAGAAGCATAGGGTGAGAGAGATCCAAAGACTGTCCAATGGCCTTGGCAGTGTCAGTCCAATAGCAAGCAGTGTCAGTCCCTCATCCGCCATTGTCAATAGAAGATACTTTTTATTGAGTCTGAATTTTTTTCCAAATTTTCCATGACAAGAACCAATGGCTTGTTCATGGGGATTCATGACCATGAAAATTAATGCAATTTATTTATAGTTGAAAAATTCTGCTTGGTATCTAGTTGATCTCTCTGCCGGTGTGGAATATTTCAGAGTATCACAGTGCTATTTAGAATCTAATTTGAAATCAGAGAGAGTGCAGGTTCCAAAGCTCCCTTTGACAGATATTCTATAGACTCAGAGATCACTGTTAACTAAGAAATGTTAAGACTAGATCGGATGCAGCCCTTCACTATACGTAGTCAAAGACACCTGGGCAAAGTGAATGCAGAGTGGGTGCAAAATGGTCACAAATCATAATTTACTGTGGGGAGGAGAGGAAGCATTATACATGCATTTTACACAGTTGTATCTTTCTATTTTAGGTGCAAAGAATGTGTAAAAATCAGGCCCATTATGTCCTGCAGTGAAAAGTTGGACCAGACCTTTGAAGTCCTGAGACATTAACCTTTGTAGAAGATGCAAAAGTACTATATGATTTAGCCCATTTCGAACAGCTACTATATTCAGCTGCAAAAACACAGGATAGCTATTTCCTAGAAATGTATGTAATCAGATTCAGGAGAAGAACACAAACCTCCGGGGGGTGGGGAGGGGAAGGAGAGAGGGAGGAACTGCACATGTTCTAGTGGGACAAGATGTTTTCACTTTCTTGGAGACTGCCATGGCGAATTCCAGGTGCCTCTGGACAAGGGAATGTTCAGTTGCAGGCACATTAGTTACGTCTGCCTCTTGTGCTATTCCCATCCAGCTACGAATGCTGTAATTTGTTTTGACATGCCAGAAAGTAGTTTCCTCTCTAAAGTGTTACACAAATGATGCATGAAGCATTGAACATACAAGTGTATTGACATTCTGACACTGTTTATGAGAAGCCTACTCCAGCTTCCAATCCCTCACTGGCAGCTAGATTGCACTTTGTCTTGAGAACTCCATGTTGGGGATCATTCCGAAGTGTGCTTCTTTGAAGGGTGCATTGTAAATGCCTCCCAAAGCTTCCTGATATACCACGGAATTTGTCCTCCACCCCCTGCAATCCTTTCTGCCCTGCACATTCTTCTGACTCTATAAGCCAGGACACAAGGGCTCAGAGGCATGACACCACTTCTTACCTGTTTCTTCTCTGCTAAGGCATCATTTGTCCTCAGAAGAGCAGGGATGGAATAACTCCTGTGCTCTGCCAAGCAAATGGGCTGCAGTTCTGTCTGGCCCATACAGAGGACATCTGTTCTCATTCTTATACTGTGCATCTATGTAATGACCAGGCAGAATGTGGCACTGTTTTAGGAATCTCTCCAATACCGATCTTTCCAAAAATGTCCCCAGTTCTGGGCTGTGTCCAGCCTCTTTAGGCATCATATACCAAGTATCAGGCTAAAGTGAGTTTGTACAGTTGGATTATAAACTGAGCCAATAGAGATGCTGATTTTTAAAAGAACTGGAAACTAGAAGGTTCTTCCCATCAAGGTGTAAAGGGGATTCTCTGAGATCAATAAAGCTGGCATGATGATCCTAAACTACTCCCTTGCAGCCCTCAGAGGAAGAGGTTTGATGAGGCCATCCTCAGGGTAGCACTGGGGGAAAAGATCATTGAACTCTTGCTTACCCTGGGTGGATGGTTCTGAACCAGGAATCTGATGCAGATTTCAGAGTGGGCCACCAAGCAGGGCCAGCATTAGACTCACTGGAGCCCAGAAAGCTGATACCCTGCCACATGGGGCTGAAGCCCAGGCCCTGAGCCCTGCCACCCAGGACTGAAGCTGAAGCACGAACAATGTAGCATTGTGAAGGCCCCTATGGGATAAGGCTCCTGGCAATTTTCCTGCTTGCTACCCCCTGACACCAGCCATGGCTTTTGTATGCAGAGAACCAGTCTTTGTGACACCAGAGGGCTGTGGAGTTTTTATACAGGTTAGGGGAAATGCAGAAAGAAAGGGTTGTAAACCCCTGCCTGAGGCTGCTGGTTGGTTGGGGACTGTGAAAACCAAATTGGAAGCATGAGCAAAAATAAAGGGGCGGCAGGAGCAGGCACAACTTCTCCTCTACTAGAAGCAGAGAAGAGCTCCCCTTTCCCTCCCCCTCCTCTTTGACTAGTACAGCAATCTCCCTCCAGGTGCAATCACTTTCAGGGTTAAGACTTTAGCTCCAGTGTTCAGTATGAGCAGAAACACACCTACCTCTATTGTCCATGTCTTTCAGTCAGGATTGAGCCCAGATTGGCTGGATCCCAGAATATGATGTCTCCACATACAAACTGTAATTATACGTATTCTACCTGCCTGTGCTAGATTGCAATTTAGAAGCTTTAAATTCCATGGCTTCAAAATCCAGAATTACACAAGCAATACAATACAGGATGTTTTGGTACAGTTGCAAAGCACCATGTGCACTGATGGCATTCTAGAAATAAGGGGGAAAACAATCACCTGCAAAGAGAGCACAATAATTAATTAATTAGCACTAATCTTATGCACAGGGTTAATAATTTAGCAATGTGCCTCTGGCTGCTAGATGTGTGTTGGCTGATGCTTTTCTCAACATTGTACCACTTAGGTACTCCCTGGGAACAAGAATAGCTAGACAGAGAGAAGTGTGAGAGATTTTCTTTCCCCCTCGCCTAGTACGATCCCACACAAATTCCAAAATTCCAGAACAGAATATGTTGGCAGCCTCTTATGCCTAAAAATATTTATATTATTTTACATCAAATGTATATATATATATATATAAATATAAAACGCCACTTGACAGTCATATTTTTTGTTGTCTTGACATTATAAAACCCAAAGGAAAAACCCTTTTTAGTGCTGCCAAAATTGATCTGTCTTTGATTCCCATCCCCACCAATGTGCCCAAATGTGTAAGCATTTTTCATAGTGACTAGATAGCAGGGTGTGGAGCATCTGTTCCATTTCGTCTCTTTGTATGTTAGGAGCAAAATGGGTGAGGTAATAGCTTTTATTGGGCCAACCTCTATTGGGGAGAAGTTAGTCCAATAAAAGATATTACCTCACCCACCTTGTCTGTAATAACCTTTGGACTGACACAGCTACACCACCACTGCAAAGAGTAAAAATGAGCAATTTAATGCTTTTAAATCAAGCTCTCCATTTCCTATACCAGAATAGTAAAACCAGGGCTCACAAGCCTCATGCAGTTCTTTTTCAGTTAAAGTGCAACTTGGGGAGTCCCCATATGCCCATCCCTTCTCCATCTACCAGAGTGGGTAGGAGCTCAGGGTTTCTGCCCTGCTGCACAGTGGTGGGGCTAAGGACTTCTGTCAGAGACAAATGGTGCCTACTGAGGGGGGCACAATTTAAAGGTTCATCCTCCCCCCCCCCCACAACTTGATTCATATCTCCTAGGCACATCCACCCTTAGCCTCATCAGTCTTTCCCTGAAATGCCCAGCTGTTTGCCACTGCCTCTCCCTGAAGCTGCAGTTCTCTGCTTGCTGGCTCCAGGAGCTGTAGTGCATGGAGTGGGCCAGATGGTATCATACAACCAGGTGAGGCCAACACACCCTGGCAAAAATCTGGTGTGCCACACAACTCTACTTGTCTCCCCCCCCCCCTACGACTTCTTGCTTCTGCCCAGTGAGGAGAGGTCTCTTATATCTACACTATAGAGTTTTGTCAGAAAAACTGCCATTTTTCTGACAAAACCTGAGTAACATCCACACTGCAATCACGTTCTTTTGGGAAAAAAAATGGAAAGAACAAAGGGGTTTTTCCAGCACAAGTAATCCTCTTTCTATGACGAAGAAGCCTTTTTCCAAAAGAGCTCTTTCAGAAAAAGGCATGTGTGGATGGAAAAGAGGGAGTTATTTCGAAAGAGGAAAGAGGAAAAAGCACAGGTGCCTTAGTGGCCATTCTACCCATAGTAACCACAGCTTACATGTGCGATAGCAGCCATTCAGTGTGGATGCTATCTGTTGAAAAGGCAGATCGCTTTTTCGATGTGCTTTCGCAGTGTGGACGCTTTTTCAGAAGAAGTTTTTTCAGAAGATCTCTTTTGGAAGAAGCTTCTTCCGAAAGAAGCCTGAAGTCAAAACATAGCCTGAGAGCTTCAGCTCCATGGACCATGCCTGCCATAGCACAATGCTTCAGTAGAAGTGGGCTGGAGCTCTGAGACGCTCATCCCACCAGGCTGAAGGTTTGATCCACGGCCGCTCTTATGGGACTGAAGTCCCAAGTCCCACAGGGCTGAAGACATGAGTCCCGCAGGCTCCTTCAGTAGAGATGAAGCCCTAAGTTGAGGCAGGTGTGCCCAGCTCTTGAAATTCTGAAGCTTGTCATATGCAGCTCAAAGGATCGATAAATTTGCCCAGCCTTCGTATGTGTGTTGCATGGTTTCTTTAAAAATCAAGGAGGGGAGAGATTTTAAACATACCACTTGAAATAAAGGCAAGTGTCACATGGCTGTATAGTGTTCTGTATATACAAAATATGAATGAAGTTAGCAAATCTTACACAATTGCTTTGTCTTCTACTGGAAAAAAAACAGGCCTGATCTTTTCACAGAGTAAACATTGTTTCTATCCCAGATATATCTAACAGGATTTATATTTCATCATTCATTTATTTAAAAAAATCGTTTGACATTCACTATTTAATTTTTTCCTGATCTAATTTTTCCTTTGGGTTTTAGACTACTAATAAAAAACAAAACAACAACAGCTCTTCCCCTATAATCATGCTCCCCCTTTTTTTAACGTGTTGGCAGCACTGATCAACATTGATTCATTGAATGGAATAGAATCTGCACACTCTTCAGTAACACTATACAAGCTGCTACTACAAGCAGCTGCAGTTCCAGTTTGCATCTCACTAGGGGTTTCTTGAAAACCCACCCACAACACTCACAGGGATTTCTCCAGGACAAGCTGCAGGTGCTATGGATATTTTCATTTAATATTTATTCTTGCAATTCAGCACATTTGTAATCCATGTGGTAAGCTGTTACTTACATTTCCCCCAGTGGACCACAACCAGATGTTGGAAATAAGAAGTCCAATGGTGATATCGCTTCTTCTCTTCTTCACAATTTGTGCATTAAGATGGTCTTAAAAGAAATCTGCCTTCTCAGGGAAAAAATATGTTTTTATTTAAAGATATTTTGTTGATATTAAACATTAATAAGTATTTCCAGAAATTATGGGCCCCACATATATTATAAGATGCTGTAATTAGCTAAATATCCTCTGTTATATCAGGAAAAAACATACATTTTTCTTGGCATCGTCATCACATTTTTAACTAACAGGCTACAACAAAAAAATCACACAAGGATATTACATGTATTCATAGATGTGTAATTATTCACTTTTTTATTTATGGGCATTTCTATGGCATTCATCACCAAAGTATCTGTATCCAGTGACTGCAATTCTAGTGTATTCTGTAAATATGTCAAAGGTGACTCTAAAAAACCATTGAAATAGAGTTATATACAAACAGCTGCAGTTAAATATAAACCACAGACCTTGCTGTATTTCCAAAAAAGAGGAAGGGAAGAAAACAACTCTTTTAATTAAGGCAGTACTTTGCAGTTTCATAAGATCATCCTAAACTATGCATCATTAAGAACTGTGAGAGTATATTCTGTATATTACTCTGTTATGTATATTTTGTATAGACTCATGTCTAGAGTTTGAGCACCTTCCAGTAGTGAATTAAGTAACTCCAAAGCATAGATCACACTTGAGATACACATTGCCGAGAATGACAAAGCAGGCACGAGACAAAGGGAATATGGTGTAAAGGTCACACAAGCTGCAGAACTATTTACATATTAAATACTTGTACAAATATTTTAAGAATAAAAGACCTAATCCTAAATACAGGTAGCTTTACGCATGTGAGTAGCCCCAGTGACACCAGGAATTGTCCCAAATTCATAGTGATGGGACTATATTGATGGAGTTGGAGAAGCACATAAGAATTAGGATGCTCCTTCAGATTCACAAGACTGAGTGGAAATCTCATAAGACCAACCTTCCTTTCCTTGATGTTCATATTCTTTATATTAGGACACCTATGATGATGATTATCCATATTCCTGATGCTTCAACTGAGAATGGAGTCCCATTGTGTGACACGCTGAACAAACATCAAGAGATAGCCCCCCACCCCATGAGATTAGGCTCATTCTCCTTCCAGTAGGAATTAGACTGGAAAACATGTTTTACATTGGTGATGAAGTAGCCACCAGACAAAGCAGAGCAGGTTAAGTGAGGTCAATTAACCTGATATGCATCTGGCAGGGGAGCTTATCCTAGCAACTTTTCCCACCATCCCCAAATGGCACAGAATTTCCAGCAGTGCTAGGAAAAGTTATATGGTCAGGTATAGTATTCTGGACCCTATCTGACCAGATAGGTAGTATAGGCTTAAAAACATAACAGCTGATACCACTGGGCCCTCACTTTCATGAGAACTTAACTCACACACTGAAAAAACCTTGAGGGCATTGATCATTGAATTGCTCAAGTATATCACCATTACTGAAACACCTGAGCTAAATAAGGTTGTGTTAAGCCCCTGTAAAAATTCAATAGTGTTCATTATACCTCAGAATTTCTCATTTCCTATTTGTGGTGAAGTGCCAGTTGCACAGTGGGTTGTAGTCTGGAACACGTAATGACACTGGTTCAAGGTCAGTTAAAGGATTTTTTTGGTGTTCTTTTTTACAGTTCCAACAAGGTAGTGGCAGTAAAAGGAAAAGCTGAATACATAACAAGACTGTTGAATGAGAAGCATATGTGCTGACAGAGAGGTGAGTTCTATTTGAATGAGACTTTAAATCTGTTTACAGAAGAAACTCAGAAATCAAGGTAGGAGAAGGGTGACAGGAAAGAGCAGTAAGAATAAATGTTGTATAAGAAAAAAAGATATATTAATGTTTTTGACTAATACAGAAAGGACTATTTTGGGTTCAGATTCAGGGTAAAAAGAGTTGTAGGAGTTGGAGAGTTGATGCTTGGTCCTATAGAGCTATAGGATTCTACATAAGCTAGACAAGATGTAAGTTTTTCAAAAGAGGCTAAATGATTTAGATACCTATATCCCATTTTCAAAGGTGACTTAATTCACCTTAATGAGTTTTAATGAGATTCAATGAGATTTAGGCGTCTAAATATGTTGGAAATTTTGACTATCCAATTTTTAAAAATATGAATGAAGAGGACTTGTGAAAAACCCAGTCTAATGGTTACCCAAATACCAGCTGGAAAAGCTAAGGGGACAATGGTATGCCTTACTGGAAATAATGTGAGGTGCTTTACTTTAAACAACATAATAAACAACCAAACAATTCTGTCGTTGCTTGAAATAAGACAGGCGTGCTATCTGGAGATCAAGTTCAGAATTAACAGGGAGACTATTAATTTCTTGTGCTAACTTTCAGAAAACCTCGTGTAGCTATAATGAGAAATGTAAAAGTTATGGAAATATTATAATACCACCTAACTCAGAATCCAGAGGTACTGTTTGTATGTACCATAAACTTACTTTTCCATCTTTGGGCACAGATACAAAACAATGATGAATGATAACAGATTAAAGACTCAAGAAAATATTTGATTAGGTAGGAAAGATTAGATTGAATAATTTGAGATTAGAGCCAACAGATTAAACTATACTACATTATAATACTTTTAATAGGTGATTTTAGACTAAACCAATTACTGTAGATAAGTTGGGTTAGATTCAGTTTTTAGGGAACTCAAATGAATAACCCGTACACCATCATCCAATCTCACTACTCTGCTTTGTTTCCCTCCCATAATACTTGAACTTCTGCATTAGCCTCCAACCTTCACCTGAGTACAGTCCCCTTCCTTTCAGAACCCTTCAGTACTTGAGACTTTTGCTTATATTTCTGCCCTCATTTCCTTTCTCCTGCACCCTGTGCCAAGCAAATTTTGTTTCTTCAGCTCATTTTCCATTTCTGACTTCCCAGATGCTTTTCATGCTATACTGTAATCTTGAAGCAACACCACCACTCCATTCTCTCCCCCTTCTGGGGGTATCAGCAGTTCTCACACCTTGTACCTGCCACCACGGCCAGCTACCGGCCCAAAGTATAGCCCCTTGCCTCAGGAGATAGCTACAGTTTATATAGCCACATTCCTCTGTGGCAAGGTGTGGTACAAGAGGGAAGGGGAGACTTAGAGTCAGGTGGCAGCTGTGATCTGCCCTCTTTCACCTCCCTTGAGTGCTCACCACTTTCTCTGGACTATTTCCACGTAAGCGTTACACCTTCTTGGCCCTTGTATCATGGTGGAGCTTCTCTCCAGCTTCTCTGAGCCTACCCAGCACTGCTTCACCCAAGAGGCCACTGGCTTACTCCCTCCTCTACTGGGACCCAGTACCTTCTCCCTTGCTGGTCAGGGTGAGAGGGAACTTTCCTCAGCTCTGCAGCCTTTTCTAGGGCTCAGCCTGACCCTCATTGGCTGCGGCTAGCTGTACCTTGATTGGCTGGGTTTGCACAGACTCCCTCTGGCCTGCTTGTAACCCTCTCCTTGCTGGAGTGGTCTATAGAACTACTACAAGCACCTGCTTGGGTTCCCTCGACTTCCTCACTCAGACTCACTTTCACATTCAGGCTATGTCTACACTGCAGGCTTTTTGCGCAATAACTGTTTTGTGCAAGAGTTCTTATGCAAAAGGTCTTGTGCAAGAGCATGTCCACACTGCCATGTGCTTTTGTACAAGAGATGTGCTTTTGCGCAAGAGCATCCATGGCAGTGTGGACGCTCTCTTGTGCAAGAAAGCTCTGATGGCCATTTTAGCCATAGGGGTTTCTTGCGCAAGAAACCTGTTGCCATCCACACTGCCTTCTTGCACAAGAGGGCTTATTTCTCGTGGGGAGAGGAATAACTCTTGCACAAGAAGCCCTCTTTTCTGATACTTTACTGTAAATTTACTTGCGCAAGAACGCGCGTGCAGTGTAGACGCTCTGCAAGTTTTTGTGCAAAAAGTCTGCAGTGTAGACGTAGCCTCACTGTTTAACTCACCCCCTCGGGGTATGTCTACACTACCCTCCTAATTCAAACTAGGAGGGTAATGTAGGCATACCGCACTTGCAAATAAAGCCCAGGATTTGAATTTCCCGGGTTTCATTTGTATAAGCCGGGCGCCGCCATTTTTAAATCCCGGCTAGTTCGAACCCGGTGCCGCGCTTCTAATCCGAACTAGCTGTACTCCTCATTCCGTGTAGGCCCGGGGTTCGAACTAGCCGGGATTTAAAAATGGCGGCGCCCAGCTTATGCAAATGAAGCCCGGGAAATTCAAATCCCGGGCTTCATTTGCAAGTGCGGTATGCCTACATTACCCCGCTAGTTTGAACTAGCGGGGTAGTGTAGACATACCCTCAGACACTGCCTTATACCTCACAACCTGAATGTGGGCCATATTAACTGACCAAGGGAGTCTATCTGGTGTAACTCACAACAGACTTCTTTTGGTTTTAACAAACTTAGAGGAGGCAGTAAGTGGTGAAGTCTAAGGGAATGTATCTTATGCCACATAATATATTGTGGTCCAGATATTTAGCTCCATCAAAGTAAATGGAACCATGTTAATTGACAGCAGCTGATGATCTGACTGCAGCTCTGAATTTTGCCCCAAATCTCTTTGGAAGGTCTGATCCTGTAAGAGCATCACAAATAGATCTCCAGTGAATTAATGGGAGTTCTTCATACTGAGCACTAATCAAATCAAGGCCTTACTTTTTAGAAAATATTGGAAACAGAGGCAGAAAACACAACAGGGAGAGAAAAAACACAGCCATATTCAGAAGGCTTTGAATTATTTAGGTAATAGGCCAGTAGATGACAAACAGAGTTCAGTGATGACAAATATAAATGTCTTGGTCTGGGAGTGAGTAACCAGTCTAGGGAGTTTGTGCTTACTGTAATAGTCCCTCAACACTGCTAATCAGAGGGAAAAAATCAGGGGATTATGTGGAAAATGTATTGAAAACATCAACACAGTAAACAGCTGTGGATTTTTAAAAAAGCTTGCTTTGAACAGATAGAAAAAATACATAGGGGCTGTACTGAAATACTGAAACCGAATAGGTCATACTGGAGGCATTTCACAACAACATAAAGATAATCTTTCTTCCTTGGCAGCCGAAACATGCCTCTCTGGGAATTCCGTAACACTCCTTCTTTAGAATAGACTTGCTGGGCCTGATTCACCTTTCAAACTAGTGTGTTGCCCGATCAAAATGTTGATCTAACTCTCATTGAAGTCCATGGAAAGACCAGGGCCAGCCCACAACATTCTGGCACCTGAGGCGGGGAGCTCAAGTGACGCTCCCATGCCACCTTTTCTCCTGACTGCCTATTATGTCTCTTGTGCCCTCCTTCCTCCAGCACAGCATTCCACCATCTCTGTGCATCTAGAGCAGAGAGAATACATATGTACCAGCAGCAGACACAATTTTCTACACTCTGGGTCCTAGTGGTGCCCCCCCCCCACCCCCACCCCCCCAGTCTGGCACTTGAGGTGGCCGCCTCAGTTCACCTCATGGTAAAGCCAGCTCTGGGAAAGACTTCCCTTTCCCTTATAGAAAGTTTTATACTACAGGTTGGACCTCGCTGCTCTGGCTCCCTCAAGATCTGACGGGTCCTGGACAAGGGATTTTTCTGGACCAGGGAAGATCGGGGGACGGGGGAAGGAAGAAGGAGTGAGCAGCCTCTTTGCTGGGCTCCTTTCCCCAGCTACCTGCCACTGCTGCCCTGGCTCCTTGCCTGTGGCAGTCATGCAGGCTCCATGGTCCCATGAGCTCCGGTGACCCTGCCATCCCTGGGAGCTCTGGAGGTGGCCCTGTGATTGCTCATGGCCCCACCTGCCCCCCTGGTTCCAGGAGCTCCAGCAGCGGCACTCATAGCCCCACCAGCAGTGAGCTCTGCAACTCCCTCCACCCAGCCCTGTCAGCAGCCCACTCCTGGCCTGCAGATTCCAGTTCTGCCTGCCCCCCACCCCCGGCTCCTGCACCACCACTGACTTCCCAGCACATCCAGCTGTGGGCTTTGGTGCCCCATGGGTTCTACTGGCCTGGTTGGCTCTGCTCCCAGATGGCCATGGATGTTGCCAGACCAGAAGTCTTGGACCACAGAGGTTCAATCTATAGTAAAATATCTGGGCCCTTGGGACTCTACTGTCCAATTTCAGGTATGTCAGCTGCAGCTCATGAGCATAATGGTGAGGGAACCCAATGTGCAGCTGGTGCTTGCACCTAGACTTTCCCTAACTGACTTGATTCTGTTCCTATGATTGGCCAATGAGACCTTAATATGCCAACTAGAACTGGTTGGAGGAAAAACTGACCAAACTCTTTTCTATCAAAACATTTCAGTTTGGACAACAATTTTATTGACGTTTTCTGAGTTACAAGCAAGGATATTGTTTCTATAAGCCACTGGTTAGGACTCTACGTAGGTGGCAGACTTTATTTCAAGCCACTACTCTGAAACAGACAGAGCAGGATATACCACCAGTGATGGCTGCAAAAGTCTCTTTTCTTGCAGAAAATGTTGATGAAAATGAAACCAAAAAAAAAGGAGAAGAAGCTCTTATCTACATTTTCCATTAAAATTTTGATTTTAGGAATATATTTTAAAATTCAACTTGTCTGATGCCAAACAGGGACTTGGTTGCCTGATATGGAGCAGGCACTTAAACATGGGTCCCTTCAAAGTATTCTGGGAAACAGAATTGTTGTTTGCCAACTATATCTAATGCCAGCCATTTATCTCATTGCCGCTGCTATCGGTGGGATATGAAGTGAAAAGTGTCAGTTATAATTGATTCTCATTCACCGATTTCAATAATGTAAATATTAACAATAAAAGCATTTAGGTTTCAAACATGGTCGAAAAACAGATTCCTGCCTTATGTTGGAAGTTAGCATATGCCTGAAGAATGAGCAGCTGCCTTACCTAAGCCATGTAGCTGATCAGAAATTCTCAACAAAATGCATTTTTTATTTAAAACCATCTCTCTATATATTTGTAAATACAATGATGATCTACAACCATTGACATTTCCTTGTGTTGCTCAGTAGGCTAGCCATATTTCCCACTGGATAATACTTTTAGTCTATTCTAGTGCCTTACAGCTTTGGTTTTCAAAGCACTTCACAAATCTTAATTAGCCTCCCACAAAAGAGTGCACTATTTAATTATACCCATGATATAGACCATACCATGAAATCACAGAGATTAAGACACTGGCTCATGGTCACACAGGGATGCTGGGAACAGAACCCAGATCCTTTTGAGTTTCCCATCATATACAAGATAATCCTTCTTACCAGGTTTTCTAGGAGGAAATGTGAAGACACTAGTCTTACTGAAAAGAAGGGAGAATTACTCTGACAGGACCAGTGATGGGTAGAACATATAGTGTGGCTACATCTACACTGGCATGTTCTCATGCAAAAACTCTTTTGCGGAAGAGTTCTTCTGCAAAAACTCTTCCAGAAGAGAGCATCTACACTGGCATGTGCTTTAGTGCAAGAGATGTGCTTTTGCGCAAGAGCATCCATGCCAATGTAGATGCTCTGTTGCGCAAGAAAGCTCTGATGGCCATTTTAACCATAGGGCTTTCTTGTGCAAGAAATTCATGTTGCCTGTCTACACTGGCCTCTTGCGCAAAAGGGCTTATTCCTGAGTGGGAGAGTCAGAGTTCTAGCACAAGAAGCCCTGATTTCATACATTAGAACATCAGTTTACTTGCGCACGAACACGCGGCCAGTATAGACAGGCAGCAAGTTTTTGCAAAAGAGCGGTCGCTTTTGCATGAGATCATGCCAGTATAGACATAGTCTGTACGTTTTGGTTTTTTCCTCCTACAAACAAAACACAAGCAAACAAACAAAAAACCAACAGAAAATTTTGATTTTTTCCAGCAAAATATTGAGAACGTTTCAGAATTTGACAAATTGTGAAATTGTTTGAAAAGTAAAATAGTTTGATTCAGTGCTTCCTGGGAGTGATATCCCTGATGCCTTATATTCCCATTCTCTCTTATAGACTGGGGTTTTCTGGTTAGACTATAATGCCATGGCTCACCATTGCCATTGACACTCATAATGCATGTAGATTCCTGCAGTGGGAAAAGGGAAGCAGTGAATCATGGGAGAAATAGGCCAGCTGGGCAGCTCAGCCCATAAAGGAAAATGGAATCGTGAGATAAAGGAATTATAGCTCCCATGAGACACTGAAGCAGCATAGCCACATAAAAATATAATGGCTTTCTCGCTTTTTTAAATATAATTTTTGATGTCAAATGGAAAAAATTATAGCTGTGTGAACCCAATGTTTTACTTAAAAAAAAAATTAGACAGAAAAATTTTGACCAGCTCTAGGAGAAATCCAATAACTTTGAATGATGTGAGTGACTGTTAAAGCTGATAGACAAAAGTTAAGTGTTCAGAAGGGGACAAATTCTGCACTCACTTTTTTGCACTGGTGTAAGTCAAATGTTTTCAATGGCATTACTCGTGGTTTACACAATGTAAGAAGAGAATCAGGCCCGAAGAGTGCAAACCCTATGGACTCCTTGTTGACCTTGTAGTTTCACTCTGAACTACCACAAGAGACCCATTTTTTATTCCTATGTCAGGTTACTTGATCTCTGGATCTCAGGAGGAGGAGGCTGCAAAGAACCAGGAGAAGTAATAGGGGTGTGACTCTCCTTCACCAGGATTTATCATAGAATCATAGAATACTAGTCCTGGAAGGGACCTCGAGAGGTCATCGAGTCCAGTCCCCAGCCCTCATGGCAGGACCAAATACTGTCTAGACCATCCCTGATAGATGTCTATCTAACCTACTCTTAAATATCTCCAGAGATGGAGATTCCACAACCTCCCTGGGCAATTTATTCCAGTGTTTTGACTACCCTGACAGTTAGGAACTTTTTCCTAATGTCCAACCTAAATCTCCCTTGCTGCAGTTTAAGCCCATTGCTTCTTGTTCTATCCTCAGAGGCCAAGATGAACAAGTTTTCTCCCTCCTCCTTATGACACCCTTTTAGATACCTGAAAACTGCTAACATGTTCCCCCTCAATCTTCTCTTTTCTAAACTAAACAAACCTAATTCCTTCAGCCTTTCCTCATAGGTCATGTTCTCTAGACCTTTAATAATTTTCTTTGCTTTTCTCTGGACCCTCTCCAATTTCTCCACATCTTTCTTGAAATGTGGTGCCCAGAACTGAACACAATACTTCAATTGAGGCCTAACCAGCGCAGAGTAGAGCGGAAGAATGATTTCTTGTGTCTTGCTTACAACACACCTGTTAATGCATCCCAGAATCATGTTTGCTTTCTTTGCAATGGCATCACACTGTTGACTCATATTCACCTTGTGGTCCACTATAACCCTTAGATCCCTTTCTGCCATACTCCTTCCCAGACAGTCACTTCCCATTCTGTATATGTGAAACTGATTGTTCCTTCCTAAGTGGAGCACTTTGCATTTGTCTTTATTAAACTTCATCCTATTTACCTCAGACCATTTCTCCAACTTGTCCAGGTCATTTTGAATTATGACCCTATCCTCCAGATTAGTCGCGACCCCTCCCAGCTTGGTATCATCTGCAAACTTAATAAGCTTACTGTCTATACCAATATCTAAATCGTTGATGAAGATATTGAACAGAGCCGGTCCCAAAACAGACCCCTGCGGAACCCCACTTGTTATGCCTTTCAGGATTGCAGGATTGTGAACCGTTAATAACTACTCTCTGAGTACGGTTTTCCAGCCAGTTATGTACCCACCTTATAGTAGCCCCATCTAAGTTGTATTTACCTAGTTTATTGATAAGAATATCATGCGAGACCGTATCAAACGCCTTACTAAAGTCTAGGTATACCACATCCACCATTTCTCCCTTATCCAAAAGACTCATTATCCTATTAAAGAAAGCTATCAGATTGGTTTGACATGATTTGTTCTTTACAAATCCATGCTGGCTGTTCCCGATCACCTTGCCACTTTCCAAGTGTTTACAGATGATTTCCTTAATTACTTGCTCCATTATCTTCCCTGGCACAGAAGTTAAACTAACTGGTCTGTAGTTTCCTGGATTGTTCTTATTTCCCTTTTTATAGATGGGCACTATGTTTGCCCTTTTCCAGTCCTCTGGAATCTCTCCTGTCTCTCGTGATTTTCCAAAGATGATTGCTAGAGGCTCAGATTCCTCTTCTATCAGCTCCTTGAGTATTCTAGGATGCATTTCATCAGGCCCTGGTGACTTGCAGGCATCTAACTTTTCTAGGTGATTTTTAACTTGTTCTTTTTTTAAATTTTACCTTCTAAAACTACCCCATTCCCACTAACATTCACTATGTTAGGTGTTCCTTCAGACTTCTCAGTGAAGACTGAAACAAAGAAGTCATTGAGCATCTCTGCCATTTCCAAGTTTCCTGTTTCTGTTGCTCCTTCCTCACTGACCAGTGGGCCTACCCTGTCTTTGGTCTTCCTCTTCCTTCTAATGTATTTATAAAAAGTCTTCTTGTTTCCCTTTATTCCCGTAGCAAGTTTGAGCTCATTCTGTGCCTCTGCCTTTCTCATCTTGCCCCTGCATTCCTGTGCTGTTTCCCTATATTCAGTAAGAGTAAGGTAAAGTGACAGGAGAGTTTCTCCCACCAACCCCGCGCGATATAGACCCCACAGTAATTCAACCTAAGGTATGTTGACTACATCTACGTTGTTCACATAGTTGGAGTTGCGTAGTTTTGTCGTAGTTTCTAGGTGATTTTTAACTTGTTCTTTTTTTATTTTACCTTCTAAAACTACTCCTTTCCCACTAGCATTCATACACTATGTTAGGCATTCCTTCAGACTTCTTGGTGAAGACCGAAACAAAGAAGTCATTGAGCATCTCTGCCATTTCCAAGTTTCCTGTTACTGTTTCTCCCTCTTCACTGACCAGTGGGCTTACCCTCTCCTTGGTCTTCCTCTTGCTTCTAATGTATTTATAAAAAGTCTTCTTGTTTCCCTTTATTCCAGTATCTAGTTTGAGCTCATTCTGTGCCTTTGCCTTTCTAATCTTGCCCCTGCATTCCTGTGCTGTTTGCCTATATTCATCCTTTGTAATTTGTCCTACTTTCCATTTTTTATATGACTCCTTTTTATTTTTAGATCATGCAAGATCTCATGGTTAAGCCAACGTGGTCTTTTGCCATATTTTCTATCTTTCTGACACATCGGAATAGCTTGCTTTTGGGACCTTAACAATGTCCCTTTGAAAAACTGCCAACTCTCCTCAGTTGTTTTTCCCCTCAGTCTCGATTCCCATGGGACCTTACCTATCAGCTCTCTGAGCTTACCAAAATCCTCCTTCCTGAAATCCATTGTCTCTATTTTGCTGTTCTCCCTTCTACTCTTCCTTAGAATTGTGAACTCTATGATTTCATGATCACTTTCACCCAAGCTGCCTTCCACTTTCAAATTCTCAACTAGTTCCTCCCTATTTGTTAGGATCAAATCTAGAACAGCTTCCCCCCTGGTAGCTTTTTCAACCTTCTGAAATAAAAAGTTGTCTCCAATGCAGTCCAAGAACTTATTGGATAGTCTGTGCCCCATGGTGTTATTTTCCCAACATATATCTGGATAGTTGAAGTCCCCCATCGCCACCAAATCCTGGGCTTTGGATGATTTTGTTAGTTGTTTAAAAAAAGCCTCATCCACTTCTTCCACCTGGGTAGGTGGCCTGTAGTATACTCCTAGCATGACACCCCACCTTTGTTTTTAATCCCTTTTAGCCTAACCCAGAGACTCTCAGCACTTCTGTCTCCTATGTCCATCTCCACCTCACTCCAAGTGTGTTCATTTTTAATGTTTAAGGCAACACCTCCTCCCTCTTTTCCCTGTCTATCCTTCCTGAGCAAGCTGTACCCTTCTATAGAAACATTCCAATCATGTGTATTATCCCACCAAGTTTCTGTGATGCCAACAATGTCATAATTGTATTTATTTATTAGCGCTTCCAGTTCTTCCTGCTTATTTCCCATACTTCTCACATTTGTATATAGGCATCTAAGATCCTGATTTGATCTTGCCTCCCAGTTTTGTCCTGACCCTCCTTTCTTTCTTCCATTGTAGCCCACGCTCCCTCCCATTTCTGACCCATCTCCCAGGTCCCCATTTTCTCCACTTACCTGTGGGCTTTGCTCACCTGTCCCCATTGAACCTAGTTTAAAGCCCTCCTCACTAGGTTAGCCATTCTGTGTCCAGATAGGGTCTTCCCCTTTCTCGAAAGGTGGACACCATCCCTGCTTCCTGGATGCCTTCCTGGAATAGCATCCTATGGTCGAGGAAGCCAGAGCCCTCCTGGTGACACCATCTTCGCAGCCAGGCATTCACCTCCAGAATGCACCTGTCTCTGCCCAGGCCCCTACCTTCGACAGGAAGGATCGAAGAGAATACCACCTGCGCTCCAAACTCTTTCACCCGTACTCCCAAAGCCCTGTAGTCACTCTTGATCCGCTCAGTGTATCAAGGTATCATTAGTGCCCACATGGATGAGTAGCATGGGGTAGTAGTCAGAGGGCCAGATAATCCTCGACAATGCCTCCGTAACATCTCAGATACGGGCTCCCGGCAGACAGCATACCTCCCGAGATGAAATGTCAGGGCGACATATGGGTGCCTCCGTCCCTCTCAGAAGAGAGTCTCCGACCTCCACTACCCTCCGTTTCCTATTCGCAGTGGTGGCAGCAGACCTCCCAGCCTTGAGGGTACGGGGCTTCTCCTCCTCCAGTGTAGGGGGTGATTGCTTATCTCCTGTATAAAGAAGAGCATAACGGTTTCCTAGTACCATGGCGGGGGGGGGGGGGGGGTTCGGAGCCGTTGTGGAGCAGTGCCTGCTGCCAGAAGTAACCAGCTGCCACTGTCCACCCTGAGCCGTCTCCTCCTCCACCAGTGGTGTGTCCATAGTCCTGTGTACCAGGACAGCTACCTCAGCTGTCTCCTCATGATCACGATCCAGGAATTCCTCATGTATGCGGGTGCTCCTCAACCTAGCCACTTCGTCCTATAGCTCTCCCACCTGCTGCCTGAGAGATTCCACCAGCAAGCACCTTTCGCATTGGATGATCTCCCCAGCCTGGATATCAATAAGTGGGAATTGCAAGCCACAGTCCCTGCAAAACCACACCAGGATTTGGGTAGAGGCATCCATGCTCAGGTGCTCTGTCTGGCTACAGGTGCCGGTGGAGGAGACAGAAGCAGTGCTGGCACAGGTGTTGCGGGTTTTCCTGACCATCGTAGGCCTCCCTCTGTCAAACTCCCTCTCAAACTCCCCTGTCTGCAGCTCCTGTCCGCTTCGCTCCCTGGTCGCTCTCTGCCTCTGTCTTTTAAAGCCTGCTTGCCCAGGCCAGGCCTGCCCCCTTGTGAGTCACACAGGGGAAGGCTGACCAGGATGAGGATGATGCTGTTTTTAAAACACCCTACATCTACTCACAAAAAGAGGATATGTGGTAAAGTTCAAGTTCTTAAACTTATAGGGCAAGATCCTCTCCCTGTGGTAGCATAGCTTATTTAAGAAACTAGCCCATTATACAGAAAGCAAAAGTTGTGACAGTCTGTGCACAAGAATAGAAGCCAGGAGCTCATGATTTGGGCAAATCATAGAAGCTTCATGCCTCAGTTTCCCAACCAGTGAAATGTGGTGGATAACACCTATTATCCTCACAAGAGCATTGTAAGGATTTGTCATTACCTAGAAACAAACTAATCAGCATATCTGCTGACAAAATTTTCATTCCATGTTAAAGAAAGCAGTGAAATAACAAGCAGAGGCAGCTTAGTTTCTAGTGGTTCAATATTTCTTAGGAACAACCATAGGAAAAAAAATCAGGTTTTAAGGCCGGGCTAGACTACTAAATTTCCTGAAGACATTACGCCACTTACCCAGTGAAATAATCGCCCAGAATAAACATTACCTTACCAATATGCATGTTGTTATATAGCCAAATAATGAAAATTTGATAACACACAGTTAAAAAAAATCTAAGTTACATTCCAGATGTCAAAATCTGAGAAAATGGGCAATGAAATGGTAGAAGAAGACTGAGACCAGCCAAAGTCTTACTTGTTCTTCCAAGACTTGGTTAGGTTTTTTTGAAAAGCAGTTCAAACATTCGTAGGCACAGAAATCTTCAAACAGAATTAATGCTTCTCAAGTTTGGCAAACCAAAAAAGCAGAGGGTGAGTGTGTAAACAGCAGCCAGACTTTTTATTAGTTGTCTTCAAATTTTCTAGTTTTCAAGATTTATAAATTGAGATTTATTTTTTTAGGTGTTAGTGAAAACAAGATCCTGCTCCTGATGATTTCCAAGGGAAAAATTATAAGAACGCAAAACATAACAATTTTTTTCAATATATAATATATCCAATGTTTGTCTTGATTTACATGCCATTTGATGCCCTTGGGAAATGTAAATCAGAACAGACTTAGGTTTCTTTTATTCATGATGCTCAAGAAAGATTGTGTGTGGGAAGGGGAGCTAGTTGACATTCTTAAAGTTTGAAGAATCATTAGCTGTCTTAACGGTGTCTTTTGTGAGTTGTTCCAGACTGTATTTACTGCATGGCATTTCCATATAATTGTGGGAAAACCAGAATTGTATTACAGTGACTGCCAGTAACACAACATGAAATGTAAGAGCACACGGCAAATATAGTAGAGGACAAACACAGTTCAATGTAGACAAATGTCACCTAGTTTGTATAGGAGTATGGAACTAGCTAACAGAATTTGTGCTAATAGCCATCAGCAGAGGGAAGACATGGGGAAGATCATAAGGGAAATCAATATCACACTTCTCTTTACTTCATTCTGCATACAGGGAGGTGAAATGCGACCTAAATGACCTGTATACAACCAATCAATGTATGCGAGTCTCCAAGGAAGGCCAGGAGAGCTATGCCAGAGGAATCAGATGGGATACTACTGTTTATGGACAAGCATTTCTAAGAGCATGTTTACACAGCAGCATTATTTCAAAATAACTCACTTTATTTTGAAACAAAGTGAATGTCTACACAGCAAGCCTGTTATTTCAAAATAATTTTAAAATAACAGGCTTCTTATTCTGAATTCTGTAACCCTAATCTTACGCGGAATAACACCTATTTTGAAATAGTTATTTCAAAATAAGGTATGTGTAGACAACACAACTGTGGTTATTTCACAATAACTGCCCTCCAGGAGTTCTCACAAGTACCCTGGTGACCACTCTGTCCACACTCATCAGAACACAGGACATACCACACTAATACCAACCCTGGTACCTTCCCTTGCAACAAACCCCGTTGCCAGCTTTGTCCACATATTCATTCTGCTGATACCATTATTGGACCTAACCAAGTGAGTTATAAGATCAAGAACACATATTCCTGCACATCCAGAAATATAATCTATGCTATCATGTGCCGAAAGTGTCCGTCTGCTATGTACATTGGACAAACATCTCAGACACTTTGCCAAAGGATTAATGCCCACAAAACAGATATCAGACAAGATCACAAAGAGAAAACAGTTTCTTGCCATTTTAACCAGAAAGGACACTCTCTCAATGACTTAACCACCTGCATTCTGCTACAAAGACCTTTTACATCTGCACTTGAAAGGGAATCCTCTGAACTGTCATTCATGTTAAAATTCGACACTCTCCAAAGAGGATTGAACAAACACTTGAACTATCTTACACATTATCAAGATAGCTTTCCCAATTATCACCTCTAACACCATTAACTCACAAACATCCCACTCTCCCCACCTCTAATATCGTCAATTCACAGACACTTACCTTCCTTCCTCCCCCCTCCCCTGCATCCCCGTCCTGTTCTGAAATGTGATTTGTCCTTTTCATATGTGTTCATTTTTTTAATTGTATCCTTTGGTATATATGGTTGTGACTATTTTCTTCCACTATTTGATCTGAGGAAGTGGGTCTGGCCCACGAAAGCTCATCGTCTAATAAACCATCTTGTTAGTCTTTAAAGTGCTACATTGTCCTGCATTTTGCTTCAGAACTCTATAGTTCCCCTTTCCCCTGCAGCCTTTGAAGTTGCAGCCTCAGGGGATAGGACTTGTGGTACAAGGAAAGCCCTGCCAGCCCTGTGCCACACACCAGCAGCTTGCTCTGCCTTTCCTGCCACCATGAGAGACCCCCATGCTTCCACCAAGCCCTCCATGGCAGCAAGGGAGACAGCAGCTACCTCTGAAGCCCCTTCCAAGAGGTGAAAGAAGAGGGCACCATCCTAGTCAGGAGCGGAGATCCTGGATCTCTTTGAGATGTGGGGAAAGGAGGCAAACCTCCGGGATCTCCAAGCCTGGCACAGGAATGCCGACATGTATGGCGGGTGGCTGACAGCCTGGGTCAGAGGGGTCACAGCCACACCCAAGAGCAGATCAGGATGAAGGTGAAGGAGCTGAGGCGGGCCTATATCAAGGAGCACAGCTCCCGCTCTGGGCTGGCACCCCACTCCTGCCAGTACTTCAACCAGCTCCACTGCATCCTGGGAAGGGAGTTGGTTCCTTCCCCACCCCCTTGTTGTGGACTCTGGGAGGGAGACACCTGTCATTAGCCTTCCAGAGGGTGTGGCTGTACAGGAGGAGGTGCAGGAGGAGGAAGACATGAAGGCCAGCACCGACACCATGCCTGCCAGCCAAGAGTTCAGCCTGTCCATGTAGCAGTCCCTCTCTCCCTCCCAGGATGTGTCCAAGGGCTCAGCCAAGGCTGGGGAAGGCCCATCAGATGAGTTGCATTATTTTCCCTAGACACACAATGGGGGAGGCGGTGGATGGCGAGGGGCTGCACGCTCTTCACTCGGCCTTCATGGCCTGGTGATCGCACAGCAACCTGTGCTCGTGGGTGCACATGGAGCGCCGGTCTGGAGCCCACAGCTGCAATGAATCTGCCACACAGGAACCTTGTGCTCCTGCTCACAGGGTTGCTACACAGGCTCTGTCTGACTACAGGTGCCGGTGGAGAAGACACGACCAGCTACACGATCCCGTGATGGGACAAGCATGGGGAGGCAAGCACGGGGAGGTGGAGGACACTGGTCCCCTCATCTCCCGCCAGGGGAGCCTGCCGGGAGGGGAAGGAAGTGGAGGGAACCCCAGTAGCACCTTCCCTAGCAAGCGACATCTGCCACTCACACACAATGTCCCAACGCCCTCCCACCTTTTCCTCCAGTGGCCAGATATAGAAGTCCCCTCCCTGTGGGACACTGCCACTGCCAGACTCAGCATGTGTGTGGCATGGAGGGAAGCTGAGATGCCCTGTCGTCCCCCTCCTGCCCGCAGATTACTGGCCTGGCCAGCACCTTCCCATGCCTGCTTGTCCCCGGGACATGGGGGTAATGAGGCTCCCCCGGGATGTCGTGCCCCTGCAGGAAAGGGCCCACTGTCCAGGCCTCTGATGGCCTTGCTCAAAGCACATCGTCTTCATCTGACCTGATACCTTTCGGTGTTGACTCAGAGGTGAGGGCTGGGCTTCATGCACCCTGTCATCTGGGATAACTGGCCCAGCTGTGATTGGGGCATGAGTCAGCTCTCCCACACCAGCCTCCTGACCCTGTGAGACCTGCAGGCACCACCAACCCCATGAGGACCTCCTGCAGGAACATGTCGCCCGCTTCCATTCCCTCCAATAGTCTCTGAACTGGCAGGAGCAGAGGTTGAATGTGGACTTGGAGGAGTGCCATGCTGACCAGGAGCTGCACCACTCCATCTGGCAGGAGCTGTCCCAGGAGGCTTGAAGAATGAATGCAGCATACAGCGCTGCCGCCAACCACATGGTTGCCACAATTGACCGGTCCAACAGCCGACCCCCCCCTGTACCTCTCCTGCTCCTGCTTCTGCCCCTCTGGCTTCTCCGCCTAGCCTGCTGATGGCTTGCACATGAAGTAGTGGGACCACCTGAGACAGGCACTAGTCCAGACCTGGGCAAAATTTGGCCCACGGGCCAAATCTGGCCCACCAAGACATTGGATCCGGCCTGCGGAGGCAGTAGGGAGCCCCAGAAAGGCTCCCCAGCTTACCCCGCATGCCATGCAGAAATGTGGCTGCAGGGCTCCGTTTCTGTTTTAAAACTGAAGGGGAGGGGGAAGTTTTAGGAGCCACTCCGCTTCCAGCTCACTCCCATTGGCTGGTTCCTGCAAGAAACCAGCCAATGGGAGCTGCTTGCTAAAATAACAGGCAGCTGAGAAGAATCATGGCCCCTCTCCTGGGCTCAGTTATTCATAGAGCACATGTCCAGGCAAGCAGGCGGGCTGGCTGGGAAACATTTTAAACTCTGCTTACATGCGGGATAGTTTGGCAACTGACAATAAGTCTCTTGGCCACAGCCTGCTTCTGGCACCCCAGCCTTTTCCTGCCCCAATTCTCTGTCCCTTCCCCCGCACTCAACATACCCAAGCCCTCTGTCCCCCTCTTATACCCATACCTCTTCTCAGATCTGACACCACCAATCTCCTGCTCCAGAGCACAATCCCCCAGGGCCAGACTGAGGCATGAGTGAGTCGAGCAGCAGCCCAGGGCGCCAACCAATGGGGGGCACCTGATGGCAGCTGTAAGGGTCGTGCGGCATCTCTTACAGGTGCCATCAGGCGCTGCACGCCCAGCTCCCTGAGCGCTGGCGCAGCAGCGCCCTTCCCACCATGGCCGTGGGGCCCTGCACAGCCAGGCGCACGCGCCAGCAGTGCTGGCCAGGCTGGGCTGGGCAGCTCATGCGCCGTGCGCCCCAGGGGCAGGCCCCAGGCTGCACGCCAGTGGCTATGGCCAGCCTGCACATGCGCCGTGAGCCCCAGGAATGGGCACGAGCACCCTGGGGGGTGGGCCCGCATCTCACAGGTGGGCCCGCGCATGCACCATGTGCTTGGGGCGGCACCACGCGCCTGGGCCCAGGGTGCAAAAAGGGCTCAGACCAGCCCTGCAATTCCCTCCTACCCTAGGTCACATCCCAAACTCCTGCCCTAGGTCACAACCGCCTGCTTCATCCGAACTCCCTCCCAGACTCCAATCTCCCTCCTGAACCCCAGTCCCTTAGAATCATAGAATCATGGGGCTGGAAGAGACCTCACGAGATCATCAAGTCCAGCCCCCTGATCAAAGCAGGACCAACCCCAACTAAATCATCCCAGCCAGGGCTTTGTCAAGCTGAGACTTAAAAACCCCTAGGGATGGAGATTCCACCACCTCCCTAGGTAACCCATTCCAGTGCTTTACCACCCGCCTAGTGAAATAGTTTTTCCTAATATCCAACCTAGACCTCCCCCACTGTAACTTGAGACCACTGCTCCTTGTTCTGCCATCCATCACTACTGTGAACAGCCTTTCACCATCCTCTTTGGAACCTCCCTTCAGGAAGTTGAAGGCTGCTATCAAATCCTTACCCCAAGCTCCCTTCTGCACCCAACCTCCATTCAAGACCCCGCATCTCTTCCATTAATATCACAGAAGAGTACGGCCCTTGACCACTTTCCAAAATCTTGGAGTGGCCCCCCCATCAAAAATTATTGCTCACTCCTGCACTAGTCCCAGCCCCATACCTGAGCCTCTCCTTCTCCTCCCTCCTCCTGGGGTTCTTTCTCTAGTCCCTCCCAGTTACATTTATCCCAAATAAAAACCCCAAAGTTTCTTGTTCCAAAACAAAAAGTGTGGTTTATTGTGTCTTCAGGGAAGGGGAAGCGGAGGGCAGGGGAGGGGGGAAGGAGGGGAGGCAGGGGAAGAGAGGAGTATGGGAGGAAAGGCACAGAGGTGCAATGCAGAGCCCCTTGTGGGAGACCCAGGGGAGAGTGTCACAGGTGTCCTTGTCAGAATCTCTCTCTCAGGGTCTCTGGGATGTGCACAGCCCCCTAAGGGCCTGCCAGATGGCAGCCATGCATGGCTGTTCAAAGACCCTGGCCAACTGTTTGGCCTTTTCCCCTGGCAGGAACATCGAGGCAGGAACATCTCCCCCTTATTTTTGCACAGGTTGTGCAGAACATAGCAGGCCGACACCACCTGGAGGAAGTTCCACTCACCAAGGTCCAGCCAGGTGAGGAGACAGCAGAATCTCCCTTTGAGATGACCCAAGGTGCTCTCCACAACAACGCAGGCTCTGCTGAGCCTGGCATTAAAACGTTCCTTGGTAAGTTTCAGGTGTCCTGTGTAGGGCTACATTATCCAGGGCAGCAAGGGGTAGGCTGCATCCCTCACAATGCATATGGGCATGGGGCATGTCCACATCCCCAACCCAGATGGTGCAGAGGAGGAAAAACGTGCCAGCGTGCATCTTCTGGAACAGGCTGGAGTTCCTAAAGATACAGGCATCATGTGCCTTCACTGGCCTCCCAATGTTAATGTTGGTGAACCAGCCCTGGTGGTCCAGGGGGGCCTGCAGGACCGAGGACAAGTATCCCTTCTGGTTGATGTAGTCTGATGTCCGGTAATCAGGGGTCCGGATGGGGCCATGGGTACCATCAATGCTCGATGCCCCTTGACCCCACAGTTGAGGAAGCATGGTGGCAAAGCCGGTGACAATGGGGTCCATGTCGCCCGGGATGATGACCCTGCATAGCAGAATGGTGGTGAAGGCCCTCACCACCTGTAGAAGGAGACAAACAGAGAATCACAGAGTTGCCAGGAGGTTGAGACCTCAGGAAGTTCCCAAGCCAAACTCCCTTCCCAGACATCAATACCAACCCCTACCTTTACTCCATCCTCTGGTAGGTCTTTGTGAAGGTGGGACTGAAAAACCTTCCAGGGAGGGAGCTTCCACCACCTCCCCCTATTCCCTAGGGAAGTCCATTCTAGCAGTTCACCACCCTTCTGGGACAATGGCACAACAGTGCCATACCTGCATGACCACGACCCAAATGGTCGATTTCCCCATGCTGATCTGGTTCCCAAAGGAGCAATAGCTGTCTGGCTTGATGAGCTTCCACAGAGCTATGGTGACCCACTTCTGAAGGGGAATGGCGGGTCGCATGTGAGTGTCCCTTCACTGGAGGCCAGGGGTGAGCCACTCACACAGCTCTAGGAAAGTGTCCTTCTGTATGTGAAAATTCTGGAGCCACTGCTGGTTGTCCCACTGCTCCATGACGATCTGATCGCACCAGTCAGAACTAGTGTCCCATAGCCAGAAGCGGCAGTGCACAGTGCGCAGGCAGGACTGCATGAACAGGACATGGAGAGAGGTGAGGAGGTGTCCTGAAGGGAGCGGCAGGTCCTGTTCCTCCAGAGCCATGTGGGCAACATGCGGTAACTGCACCAGGAGATGCAGCATGAGGTCCAAGAGCTGGCAACTGCTTTGCAGCAGGTCCAGCTCCATTGCTGGAGTCAGAGGGTTGCCAGATGGTTTCAACAAAAATATTGGACACACTTGACATTACATCACAATCTACATTACATCTTATTTAGAAAATACTGGACGTTTATATATTCTCATTTATACTTTCGCAATTTGTTTCCAAAACAGAAAGCTCAAATACTGGACTGTCCAGTTCAAAATTAGATACTGTACCTGGCAATCCTCTGAGTGCTGTGGTGTCCACGAGGACAACCAGAGCAGGCAGTGAGAAGGGTTTGTTGTCCCTCAGGAAGGTAGACAAAGGTGACGAGCCTGAGATACAACTGTACAGGGAAGTCCCTTTAAGCACGAGCTTCAGACAACCTCAGGAAGCAGCTACAGGAAGTGACCTCTGTTCTGATGCCCTGCCCAAAGTGCTTCCAGGGGGCTTTAAATGTGATTCAGTCTCTAATCAGCGTGGACACTCTATTTTGAAATAACTTAATGCTATTTCGATGGGCATTTGTAGTGTGGACATGCTATTTTGAAATAAGCTATTTTGGAGGGATTTTCCCCCCAAAATAGCTTATTTCGAAATAAGTATTTGGTGTAGACAGCTTACGAGATCATTACGATCTGGATTTCTTTAAGTATGAAGTGTTAGTTTATCTATATGCACATTTACTTTCAAGACACAGGCACATGTATTCAAATAATCTAAACAGGACCTTTTAACCTGGTAGACAAAAAAACCCTCAAGATGGGAAAAATACTACAGCTCCATTCCTTCTTGACAGTTCTGCAAATCTAGCAACAAAATTTAGATTGATTTTTATTTGATCTTCACATCCAATGATAAATTTGTGCCAGCACAGACTCCAAAGGAAGGATTATTTGCTTCCTTTTCAGATCAAGAGACATTAAATTCCACATATATCACACATTTAGAGCAGATGTTCTTGAAGACAAACCAGGTGCTAAACATATTTTATTCTGATGGGCAATTTTTGAAATTATTGCAATCAATGAGCTAATAATAATGATGGTAATGATGAAGCCAAGTTATTATTACCCATTACATTTAATCATTGACAGCAAGTTAATTGGACCTAATTAGAGAAATCATCGTAAATAACAGAGCAGATGGTAGACGTTTGTTTTTCCAGTTCTAAATCTATGTAACAGAATGATAGATAAAAAGGGGGTAAACCAATGTGGAAATATGAGTATCTAATGCACTCATCCATATATAGCAGTTTTAGTTCACACTTGGATTTTTCTAAATCTGCTATCCACAGACAACAGTGATATGGATAGGGTAGGAGTAAATTCATCTTGCTATCTTTTAAACATGAGTCCCAGTCCTTTTGTTCACTGTGTTAGCCTTAGGCCCCCTCAGTCAAAACTTATAACAGTGCAGGTTCAGGATTACTGGTGTAAAACAGGTGAAAGAAGGCTTGCTGCATACAAATGTATGCAAAATCTTGTTTGTAGAAGAACAAATTGTGCATCACTTTTCTTGTGCATCCTTCAGAGCATATCTTTTAATTTACTAAGGCCAACTCCTTGTTTATCATGACACTTCAACTCCTCTTCCTTTCCTTCAGCTATACCCTGCTTGTGGTCTTTAAATAGGAACATTCTTTCCTACTGACGATTTCTAAAGTTACAAGTAAAACATAAATATAACATTGTGGGATTTCTGCATTATGAACTAAGACCCATTATTGTATTTCTTACAACACCAATATTATTTTTTCTACTTATTTAGGTGCTGTTGCCAATGCATATGGCTGTAGTGTAAGAGACCACTATGTAAAAACTACCTTATATAGGGCCATATGCTATCTTCAGTCCACATTCACAACTACCATTGAAGTCAACATTAAGTTATGCCAAAGCCATTGTTAAGATAAAGTCTTGTGCTTCTATAGTTTCACCAGGTGCAACTTTAAAATATATTTTCCACCTGTAAAATCTGCCAAATACAAATGCCATAAAACAAATATGGTATCTTCTTGGACAGACATTTCATGCAATTAATGGATTACTTACACTGATAGAAATACATACAGACCAGTATCTTGCTTCCAACGGTTGAGACAGTACCAATTGCTTCAGGAGAAAGGGTAAGAAACCCTATAACAGGTATTTATTTTAAAACTTGTCTTCCTTACCCCAAAAGTTGAGAGGCTTATGTAACAATTTAGTATCCAATCACTTGACTGCACTTAAAGAAGTGAGATATTTTGGAGGCTATTGAACACTGAAGTTTTCTCAGTAACTCAGACCAAGCCTGTTTGGCATGTCAAAATATGACTTTATTTTTTTTAAAGTATCCAAATGACTCATGAAACCATTTTAAAATGTAGAGTGGTTGATATAAAAATAGGAATAAATACAATAAATTAAGTTTTTCCCATTCCCCTACAAGCATATGCCAAACTATATTCCCCCTTCTCCAGACAACTGCCTCTTGCTTGATTCTTCTCCAATTCTCTAACCCAAATATCCTTTTGATCCAACCATAATATCTTATCTTTAATCTAGCTCTCCCAGTTCAGTCTCCATTGTGTTCTGCTCTTTAGCCTGTGCTCAGGCAACCTCAACTCCTGCCTACTGAGAAATGTACTCCCCTTTTTCATGATGGTCTCCTGTTCCTTATGATAAGTCTTAAATGGAATCCAAGTGTATGCAAGTTTACCTACACACTTACATAGCCTCAGGTTCTACTGTGGGGCATTTAACCTATCATTTTAATTAGAACAAGTGCTGTTGTAATACATTGGAAAAGCTTGAAGCCTGAGACATGCAACTCTGCTGCGTTTTTTTTTCCAGTTTGAGTGGGTTTGATATTTGCATTTACACGTGGCATATTCTATAAAGAGAAAACAATTTTTACTAGTTTTTTGAACTTGCAAATCTTTCATATCATAACTAAAGGGATTAAATTCACCTATCAAGGAAGACAGTTAGGTTGGAAGCGTAGTAGGGGACCCATTCATCTTAATGTACTCTGGGGCTATGTGGGTTTCTAACATGTCAGTTGAAGGTATGCTATAAAAAGGTACTAAAATGTGAATGTAAGAGCTGCGAAGACAGCTCTACCCTTACAATGCAGTCATTCCACAGTGCACATAGGCATCTGCTACATATTTAAGAATGTTTCATTGGTAGTGTCAAAATGGGGGTATTTTATTTAATAAAATAGGAACCCCATGTCAGAACCCTCTACATATTTTAAGGCCAAATTCAAATACCCTGTTCTTCCACTTCCAAGTTCTAGTCAGGAGCAGAACTGAGGAACCTGAGTTACCACAAGAGCAGATGCTCTCATGGCACATCCAATCAGGACCAGAAGCACTGGAAAATTCATTACAAATCTTGCAGGCCCTACAGGCTCAAATACTTTGGATGGTTGCCTCTATGGAACCCAAACTCTACCTTTAGAAGGTTCAGCCATCCAGATTTTAAGACTATATTGGGTATTCTTCTCTTTTGAAGGCAACAAAACAAGTAAGGGTTGAAGTGAGTTTATCACCTAGTGATGAAACACACTCCCAAAGTAAACTATAGAAAAAATATATAAAACTGAACCCGGTTAATTAATTTTACATTGAATGTAGGCTAAACAACTGACATCTGGTAACAAACTTTGATCACAAAGACAGACGAATGGATGACCTAGAAATGAGAGTTCATATCTAATTATAAGTACTCCAAGCCATCCAGCATCTATGTTTAATTTCTTTAAAAGACGGGTTTTAAAACTCAGTAGCATTGGCCCGGAAGGAGCTTTCAGTAATGCTTCAGCTGCACTTTCAGACATTTTTACTTTCTCATTTTTTAAAGGGATGATAAATGGAAAGCTTTAATCACATGCCAATTTATTTATTTAATTTGAATAAAAACTAAAATGAAGTGTGAATGGGGCACTGGTAAAGTGCTATTAGTCAATAGTAAAAAAAGAAACCAGAGACTGGATGAGTTTTGGAGCAAAAGACAGCTGGGAATCCTAGACTAATAGAAATCAGATATGGAAAAGAGCTATTAAGCCATCCAATCAATGCCCCAGCCAATATAAAATTGTTCCCCGCAGTACGTTTTTCTAGTGCTCTGTCCAGTCTAGTTTTAAATGTCACAAGCAATGGGGCTCCTTCCACTTCCCCACAGTCCTGTAAATCTCACTGCCAGGATACTTTTCCCTGATATTCAGCCTATGTTTGCCTTTTCTTGCTGTTCTGTGTATGTTACCATTTCCCAAGTATTCCCTTGCTTCCTTTTTTATCGGTAGCTATTTTTACAAGCTTTTCATTAGTCTTAATTGTCCAAGCCACTTCTCTTTATTTTTCCTGTTAAAACAGATTTAAAAGGAAAAATAAAGACAGGGATATATACTCCACAATTCAGGATGGCTTGGAAGCTAAAACCAACTCTGGATCTGAACTTCACAGCTATTCTGTAGTGGGTCAAGCCAACTCCTAGCGAGCCAAGTCTATGGGGTGTTAAATTCTTTAACTGGGCATGAATTTTGTAGTGTTTATTTTTTAAGTGGACATTAATCACATCCGCTGTTTTGTTTGCTTTCTTCATAATTCCTGATTTTCATGGATAGTATTGGTGAGATATTCCTGGTGACCATTGCTGTTCCATTTAATACCTTTGATTAGTGCTAATTTAATATGGTTCTTTCTTGTGTTGTGCACCCTTTTCTCTTTAAGACTAGCCAAGTCTCAATATTCTTCTCTGGGAATTTTGGTGGCCTTTGCTTTCTACTTTTCCACAGGAACTATGATCTGTTTTGCCTTAATTAGGATGTCCCAAAGATTCTTCCATGCCCAGAGCTCTACTTCCTCCCATTGCCCCAATTCTGCTATCAAAGCTGTACAGGAGGACACATGTACAGGAATGAAGCCTAATGAGCACAGGGGTCCTATAGCACAGATACAGTTGCAGGATCTAGGTATGTGAAGGTTTAACTGGTTAACTGGTGGGGCCCTGCCACGAGCAGGGGTCTGTTCCAGCCCTATGGGGGGGGGGGGGGGCACTGTGGACAGGAGCTGCTCCCGCTGGGACACCCTGTCTGTGGCAGAGGGGAGGGAGCACAGGCAGGGGCTGTTCTGGCCAGGCTGGAGCAGCTCCTGACAGCGGTGGCGGTAACACTCCAGCCCAATGGAGGGTGATCTCTTTCACCCGCCACTGGGCTGGACTGGGCTGGCATACCTGCCCCTTCCTCCTCCTCCCCCCTGCTCATTTCACCTTTAATTGGTTAACCACAATATGTTTATCCAGTTAGCCAATTAAACAGGATTTTACATCCCTAGAAGGATCAGGTCAAGATTTTAAAAAACGAGGCCCATAGTAAGGTTCCTATTTCATATTTACATTCATATCCAAGAAGTCTGATTTTCAAAGGCATTGAGCACTTGACAACTCACATGGACTTCAACTTTTCAAGGTGCCTTCTCCTTTGCAAGCAAAGAAGGCCCAGTCATGTGCTATTTTGTTTCATGCTCTTGAAATCTGGTGTGTGTGATCATCAGCCTTAGATTTTTTTTTAAATCTGCTATTAGTCAATGCACTCATTCCTGACTGAGAGCGCATCCCACTGAATAGCTTGATATTAGATGTCTTGCTAATCCAACAGAATAAGCCATAACAAGACTCAGAAAGAAGAAACTGAAGCTAGACTAAATTCAAACTAGAAATCAAGTGCCAATTTTTAACAGTGAAGGTAATTAACTATTGGAACAACTTACCTTGGAATGTGGTGAGATTTTTACATCAAGATTGGATGTCTTTCAAGATGAGATGACGTAACTCAAACAGAAATCATAGGGTTGTGTCAGACTATACAGTAGACTTCCGATAATCCGGAACCTATGGGACCTAGGTGGTGCTGAATTATCAGATATGCCAGACTATCAGGAGGTACTATAAGATGGTTATATATATATACTGTATACATTATATACTGTATATAAAGTGTTCTTAACACTTTTTTTATATATATACTGTATACAGTATACTGTAATGTTTTAGTTTTTTTAAGCCTTTTTTACCCTTTTTGCTCAGTTCAGCTGCTGCCGCTGTTACCTTGTGACTCATTTTTTGCCGAAGCTCACTCACTAGGCTCTTGCCATTTTGATGCCGGACTATCAGGAGTGCCGGACTATTGGATGCCAGACTATTGGGGTATGTCTAGACTACAGGGTTTTGTTGACAGAAGTTTTGTTGACAGATACTGTCGACAAAGCTTCTGTCGGCAAAGAGCGTCTAGACTACATCCAGTTCTGTTGACAAAGCAAGCCGCTTTGTCGACATAACAGTGTGGACGCAAAGGACAGTGTAGATGCAATAATGCCTTCTATCGACAGAACTCTGTTGACAAAAGGCGTTATTCCTCGTAGAATGAGGTTTACATACGTCGACAAAACTGCTGAGTTTTGTCGACGTTATGTCAACATAACTCAAAGGCAGTGTAGATGCAGGTATAGTTTTGTCGACAAAAGTCCACTTTTGTCGACAAAGCCCTGTAGTCTAGACACACCCTTGGAGTTTTACTGTACTAGGTGATGTTTCATGTCTGTATCATGCATGTTTTGACATGGAACATTGACAATTTGTATGTGAATGGTTACAAAGCTGTAATTGTTTGAATCTCAGCATCTACTGTCATTAAAAATAATTGTCTGACTCCCCCGTCATTTCCTTCCACTGTAAAAAATATTAATCTATAAAAATTAGAAAATGCTTAAAATCCATAATTATGCATGACAGTGACCTTTTAAATTGATGATTTTAAAATGCTTAAAATAGATAGATATTATCATTCATGATTCTTAAAAAGTTACATTCTGCCACTGGCAGTCAGGCTAGAAGATCATAATGGCACCTGATGGCCTGAAAATTGATGAAGCTATGAATCATTTTTTATCTGTATCAAAGCTGGACTAGCTGGCAAAACTAACAAAATGCAAAAAGAATAAATAGGCCTAACCAACTCCATAATGTCTAACCAGATTGTGGCCTTGATACTTAAGGAAGGTAGAGGAGTCTGGTTAGTCTAGCCACGTACATTAAAATTTTACCTTGATTTTATATCAGAAATGCTGATAAATCAATCTGTTTCCACTTGGTAAGTCTGAAGCAGTTGTACAGATGGTTCCAACGAAGTTTTCTTGCCCTGGTGGCAGATTACCATTGCAAATCATCTGCCAGGTGCAGGACACAGGAAAGATGGGTTCAAAGTTCCAAACAGCTCAGAATACAACAATATAACATTTCAGCAAAGATAAACATTGGTACTTCCCAGCAGTGGAATATATTCTGATTTAATAACATTTTGCTTTTTAATAAACTAATAATTTTTATATACCAGTATAATAAAATTTACCTTGCACTTCTGAACGCTAATTTTTTATCACCTTCTGTCAAATAGACATAACAGAATTAAGACACTAGCATAGCCAGTAGGGAGAATGCTGAACCCTTAAGACAATTTATTGATTTTCACAGCTCTCTCTAGGTTTGGAACAATTGTGTTCATGGTTTAAAGGGGCAGATTTTATATTTATTAAAACACCACCACCCCCCCCCCCCCCACAGCACCCCCTAGACACAGTGCTGAGCAGGGGAGACCCCTCCCTCTGCTAATCTGGTTGTGCCTCCTCCCCCTATCCTACCGAGTTCCCAATGTGACTTTGGGGGAGAATTGCAGAGAAGAGTCACCCAGAGATGCCTGTGGATTCCAGAAGCAGCAGAACAGGGACATTTGGAGAATTGTCTACTGCTTTTGTGTAGACTTTGTGTGCCCCATGCTGATTGGCTGTTTGCTCCAAACCTTCCCCTCACTTCAGATTCACTCCACATCTGTTCTCTTCTCCATTGCCCGGTTCCCTCCCTTTTCTTTCCATTCAGTTTATCTCTTCCTAAGAAGCCCACCCCAACAAAAACAATAATTGTGAAAGTAGCATAATGGTTGCTGCCTTCACATTGTTCACTCTGCTTTTGTCTGATACCTATTTCTCCACCCAGTGCCTGTCTTCTCGATTTAGACTGGAAATTCTATGGGACCATGTACTACTTTGTTTGTGCAGTGCCTAGATCAACAAGACCCTATTCTTAGGCCGTTAGGGATTACCATAATAAACATGATAACTATGATTAATAATCAATGCAAATTGCCTTACTGGTGCTACATTACATTAATACTAAAAATAACATTAAAGTGCAGATTATTGTACCAGGGGAAAAGACTTAAGGTTAAAGCACTGAACAGACTTGGGAAAATCTGGCTCCAATCTCTGGCTCTGACACAGACTTCCGGGGTGATTTTTCATGCTCCTAATGGCTTGGATTCCTATGATACAAATGCTTCCTTTCTCCAAACCTTTGTCTGTCATGTCTGTTTAAATTATAGAATTGAAACAGAGGCCATCTATTACCATGTGTTTGTATCGTGCCTAGTGCAATGAGGCCTCTGTCTAGTGTGGGAATTGCAGACACTATGGCTGTGTCTACACTGGGCCACTTATTCCGGAAAAGCAGCTGCCGGAATAACTTGAAAGCTGTCTACACTGGCCGCTTGCTTTTCCGGAAAAGCAAGGACGATCTAATGTAAAATTGTCATTGTTTTTCCGGAAAAACTATGCTGCTCCTGTTCGGGCAAAAGTCCTTTTCTGGAAAAACTGTTCTGGAAAAGGGCCAGTGTAGACAGCCCAGTAGTCTTTTCCGCAAAAAATCCCCGATCGCGAAAATGACGATCAGGGCTTTTTTGCGGAAAAGCACGTCTACATTGGCACGGATGCTTTTCCGGAAAAAGTGCTTTTCCGGAAAAGCATCCTGCCAATGTAGACGCGCTTTTTCCAGAAATACTTATAACAGAAAACTGTTCCGTTTTAAGCATTTCCGGAAAAGGGTGCCAATGTAGACACAGCCTATAGGAATATTAGTAACAATAACGAACATTCCCCTAGTCTTACTTTTTATTCTTTACCGAGATTGAACAATGAACACAGCTTCCCATTTTGTAATTCATTTCAGGTTTCTGTGCTTATACACCAGTGTTTCTCAACCTTTTTTTTTATAAAGTACCCCTTTAAAAACATATAAGTACCCCCAGTACCTACAGTTTCCAGACACACCACTTTTTTTCTACCATTGCAACACATTTGTCTAAACAACTTAATTATAGCTGGGTGGGCGATGACATTTTTGGGTTTAAAATGTACAAAAATAATAAAGCACTGTAAAATTTAAAACAAAAATTTAGTTTTCTCCAATTTTCAGTTGTGTTAATGTACCCCCCAGATTTTTCTTGAGTACCCCTAAGTGAACTCATATCACTGGTTGAGAAACACTGTTATACACTAGCAAAATGTCAGGTTGTTTTAGTTGCAAATCTAGAAATGACAATGGGAATAGTTATATAAGACATGCCTTATTTCTGCACATCAATCTAACTCTTATCTAGAACTCCTATGGCAAAAATCTATTGAATGTAATATAAAGCACACACTTTCAATAGAAGCATTAAACCAGTCCCCAGAATTATTATTAACTGCTTTAGGACAGAGTAAAATTGTATAGAAATCCAGTCACTACTAACAAAGGATTACAAACTTTCAGTGCTTTCCAATGGGTCTTTAAGTGCCTACTGTAAACATTTCTCATTATAATTCACATAAACCCTTCTCAGTCTCTCTCCATTTTTCAAACATTTAACCATCTCTACCTGGGGTAATGTTACCAGATATTGACCTAATGACTATTAAACAAAACATTCAAAGCATGTTAAGCAAAGAGAAAAAATACAATAACTTATCTCAGGGGCTCTCAACGTTTCCAGACTACTGTACCTCTGTCAGGAGTCTGATTTGTCTTACATACCCTGAATTCCACCTCACTTAAAAACTACTTGCTTACAAAATTAGATGTGAAAACACAAAAATGTCACAGCACATTAATACTGAAAAATTGATTACTTTCTCATTTTTACCATCTACTACATATTTGAGAGGCTTTGTCTTTGTCTGTCTGTTGGTCCATCTGTCTGTCTCCTTCCCCCTCCCAAATTCCTACGAGGACATTGCTGTCCATTTCCCTTCATCAGGGAGCAAAGGGAAAATGCACAGTTTACTGCATTCCTCATTCTGGCTGGGGAGCTCAGGGGCAGACAAACCTGAATCTGTCCCAGCCGGGGGACATGCCCTCCTGTTCCAGCTATGCCCGTTGGAGCTGCAACAGCCATGGAGAGATGCTTCTCACCTGGCCTCAACCTGCTATAGTGAGAGAGGGCTGGGTTTAGTCCTCTCTCCACAGAGAAGCTGCATACTGAACCCCTATCCCCACCTCAGAGCAATAATTTAAATGAAGCATGTACATTTTCATTTTATTTTCCAAAAAACAAAAATTATTAGAATTAAGGAGCAATGCCGGTTAAATCTTCTAGTCAACTATATATTTGAGAGAGTTTGTCTGTCTGTCTTTTTGTTAACAAACCCTTTCTAAATGGCAAGAGCTAGGATCACCAAATTTGGTATACAGCTTCCTTTCATCACAACTTAAAGAAAGGTAAGGATTTGGTTGTGCCAAGAAAATGGGATGTGCCTAGAATGGGATTGCTTCTCCTAAAATCAAAAAGAAAAGGGACAGAATAACCAGGCAGGTGAAGGAGGCTGGCTGATGGTGTACCCCCAACCCCATCCAGGACTAGCCCAGCCCTGTGTCTCCCATGCCCAGGTGCCCTTTAGGGTGGGCGAGGAGGGGTGTTGAAGCTTCCCCCCATTTTGTATGGGAATACTGCTGGTTGTTTCCCTTCGTCAGGAAGTGAGGGGAAAGCGCACAGTTTGCTGCATTCTTTACTCTGCCAAGGGTATTGAAGGAGCAGACAAACCTGGATCTGCCCCTGCTGGGAGACATGCATCCCTCCCCTGACTGTCCCTGCAGAAGCTGCAGCAGCCATGGAGATGTGCTTCTGACTTGGACTTAAGCTGCTGCAGTGAAAGAGGGCGGCGGGGGGGGGGGGGGGAGAGGCTCTCTACTGAGAGCATCCTGCATGTTGAACCCCTCATCCACAGCCACCCCCAGAGCAATGACTCAAATGAAGAAAAACAAAAATGAATTGAGTAAAAAACAGGAGCAACATCATATAAATCTTCCAGTTAGTTATGAGCATGGAACTCTGAATAAAGCCAATGGAAACAGTATAGGCACATGTACCACAAGAGAGGAAAATGTTCACTAACTCATTTGGCTACTGCCCCACAGCAGAGACAATTCTGTGGCCACATTCTTTTTATCAGAGTGAGATAAAGGATAAAAGTACCAGCCCCCCTCCCCTTTTTAAAGGTCTGGTTATTTAAGAAATAGTTTACGTTTCCAAGCAGCATTTGAGCACATCCCCATTCATTTCCACATAATCGGCAACTGATATGGGTTGCACATTATGGTATATTTTTTGAGTGGTGCCCTACATAAGCAAAGTTAGCTTGTTTCAGAAAATGTTTCTCAAGTGACACATTCCTCTAAGCCTCTCCATTAGTCTGAGGATAACAAAGCCTAATTGCAATGTGTCAAAAACTTACACTTGTCCATAAATTAAAGGTATTCTTCCCTGTCAGATAGTGGGCCTCTGACTGTGATATTTTCATCTGGACTGTTTCAATTGACTAACACATTCTTTGACTGTTTTATGACACTTCAGCTGTAAGTATGTGATTCTAAATAGCTGGATAAGTAGCCAACTGCAACCAAGTACCTTCTTCCTTTATCTCACAGACATCGGTCTATATTTTCTTAAGGTTCTGAGTGGTTATTAATGGTCATGTATGCTGACTTTCTTGACAAAACTCACAACTGGCTATAATCATCTAATAAATATTTCCCAGTCAGTGGCTACAAAACTAACACTTGCTAGTGCTACCCATCTTGAGGTCTCTAAACAAAGATATTGGGATGCATTTCTGCGAGGAAAATGATCTAATCTCAAAGTAATTTTCTATTAGGCTCTACAAGACTTTATTTTTAAGAAATTCAGACTCTCTTACATTTTAACATTTTTAGGTCAGGATTTTTTCCATGTATTGTGACACTCTCTGGATAGCTAATTCTTCCTCAGTGGTCTGTCTCTCAGTGTAACACTATTTAGACATTGCTTTTGTGGTTTGCATCGCTCTTTCAAAGTTCCATTTCCTCAGACACTGGCAAATTTCATGGTGTCGGCCATGACCAAGACTTTGCCAAACACACAGTCTGACCTCAGATTGTACCCAACTGTGCATAGCAATAGTTTTGACATTTTAGTGGCGTATGAATCTCTGCTATTTGTCACGTGTGCAAACATTTAATGGTTAGTGAAAAGTTTAAAGTTCATTTTTTTTCATATGCCCAGACAGCAGCATAAGAAGGCACAACATTAGCATATGTCCTGAAATGACAGACAAAGATTTCAACTGACCATCATTCCCTTCTAAGAATACGCTCTTTACAAGCATAGAAGTACTGGGACTTGGGAGAGGAGTTTATTCTTCCAGTTGTCTGCATATTTTTGTGTTTTATTTCCACACTACGAGCTTGCACTTTTGAGACTGTAGTATTTCTGGCAGGACTGGTATATATTTGCATAGATGGTGAATGAAATCTACAATTCTCTTCTAATTCTGGAATAGATTTAGGAGGCTGTATTTCCTAATATTGTACTTTTTCAAACCCAGGCACTGGGTTTATCTGTTTATAATGTACCCAAGAAGCTTATCATCTCTTTCTCAGCAAGTATTTCTCTTAATATTGAAATTTATCTGCAGACACAAGTACTGGTTTAATGGATTGTTATGTTCCTCTGTGTGGACACTATTTCTATTGTTTGTCAAAAGCTGATCAGTGCTGCATGAGACAGTCCCCTCGCAGGCGACCACCAGAAGATAGACATAGAACAAGATGTCCCAAGGGATCCAGAGGAAGGAGTCACCTTAGGTATATTTTCCTCCTCTTAATCTCATCGTTACTCATTCATTACTTCTATGGACATTGAGGAGGGATTTGAATCAGGAAAGAGTGGAGGCCAGATGTTAAAATGGCACTCACGTGTCTGTCTATCCTTTTCATATTCTGCACTAGCATCATCGTTTTTCTCTAAAAAATTTTGCTTGTTTATCTAACATTCCTTCAATTCAGCTAGAATTTAAATTCCTCTGAATGGATGCCAAAAGGTTTTTGGCATCTTAATTAGAAATCCCTCTACTAACTTTGTTCCCTTAACATCAGTCTACTTCTCCTTTCAGTTTTTCAATGATATAAAGCATTACTAATGCCAGCTGTTAAAATAACGGTCAAGCTCAAGTAGCAGAGGGGAAACAGAGCTAGAATGACCTGATTTTATCTGAGATACATCTTCAGGACAGATTTTGCTCAAATAATCCACAATTCAGTTAACTCCTCTTGAATCAGCTTAGTCCGTGTGAACATAACTACACTGTGAAGTAATACTTGAGTTGCACAAACTGCTGGGATGCATCTACTCGGTGATACTATCAACACTGCATTACTAGCTCCAGCATGAGGAGCATTCCCTTTTCTCTATCACATCAAACACAAGTTCCTTGTATTCATTTTAAAGGCCCTTCATGGCCTATTCCCAGCCTACATATTGAGCTGTCAGTGCTCACTTTCAGTCAGCTCATGATAACAGCCTCTATTCCTCCTTGTTAAATTTTCAAACAAATCCCTTTGACCCTTCTTCCAGGCTTCCTCGTATGCTTGGGGATGAAAGGCTCTCCCTGTAAACTAGAACGTATTTGTTATTTTTCTTCAAACCTCCCCCCAAAACTCTCTTTTGCAGTGATGCCTCCAAAAAGAGTAACTGCCCAGCTGCGGATGTCTAAAGACCACAACCTATCATGCTAACCAATATTAGATCAGTGTTTTCCCTATATTCCCCATCTGGCTATCTGGATCCATCTGATGTCTTTCATCTTATGCTTAGATTGTAAGATCATTGGAGCAGGAACTGTCCTTTTTACTCTGTGTTTGTACAGCTCCTTGCGCAAACACAGAGGTCAAGGGGTCAAGGTCTATGACAAAGGGTCATAGGCATTGTGGCAATACACATAATATATAATAATAACTCACACCCCCAGGTGGAATGAATGGGTGGTGCATGAAGCTTGAGCTACATTCACGTTACACCTCAAGCTACTGCTGCAGTGAACACGAGCCCTAATTTGTTCGCTTTTATTCCTGAAGTACCCTTTGGTATCATGAAGTTTGGGAGCACATGACCCCTTTTAAATCTCAGGGCCTTAAGTCTCAAACCTTTCCTTGAGTAGATGCCCATCAAATGCAGACCAGTCCCAGTGAATATTTCTGGAGATGCAATGGCAGCAGATATAGATATACCCACGCTAGATTTGCTCTATCTTGAATAACAACACCAGGGAAACTGGCAGCACATATAACTCTCCCCACCTGCCCAGGAATCTAGACACATTTTTAGGCATTCCTAGTTGTGCTGTCATGCCTTTACTACTAGGCTACGTCTACATTGGCCCCTTTTCCGAAAGGGGCATGATAATTTTATACTTCGTAATAGGGAAATCCGCGGGGGATTTAAATATCCCCGCGGGATTTAAATAAAGATGTCCGCCGCTTTTTTCCGGATTGTAGAAAAGCCGGAAAAGAGCGTCTAGGCTGGCCCGATCCTCCGGAAAAAAGCCCTTTTCAGGAGGATCTCTTATTCCTACTTCGAAGTAGGAATAAAAGAGCCTCCGGAAAAGGGCTTTTTACCGGAGGATCGGGCCAGTCTAGACGCTCTTTTCCGGCTTTTCTACAAGCCGGAAAAAAGCGGCGGACATCTTTATTTAAATCCCGCGGGGGATATTTAAATCCCCCGCGGATTTCCCTATTACGAAGTATAAAATTAGCATGCCCCTTTCGGAAAAGGGGCCAATGTAGACGTAGCCCTATTGTTTCTCAAACTAATCATGATCAAGCTAGATCAAAGCTAGCTCAGGTTTATTTACAAATGCAGCAATCACCCAATTTCAGCATAGACAGAGACTAAGTAGCTTGTAACTGATTTTTCTCTAACGGTCACTGTTGGTTTTTTGTTATGTTTTGGGTTGTTGTTCTTTTCAGTTTCCATCAACAAAAAGCTGGTCTAAAAGTATCTCTGTTTTGGGAGGACCTCAGCTAAGTCAGTGAAATGTTTACATGGGAAGAGTTCCACTCAATTTTGGACTCTTACTACAGCACTATGACATGTTTGTGTTTTTGTTGCATTTTTCTTAGAAATCATGATAGGCTCTGAATATTGGTAGCTATTTAATTTTTTTGTTGAAGTGATTGTGGTATGGTAGCTCTACTGCTGATCTAGTCTTCATGTATTTCATAGAGTGGCACTGAAGGGCTTACATCACACATGCAAATAAATGATATCCATTTGTATTGCTTAGCCAGGAGACAACAGTTTTTAAATGGTTGTGTGCTGGCTTGGCTCAAAGTAATCCTGAAATGGATTTGCAGCCAGCCTTTTCCACCAGCTAATAGAGGTGTGAGAACAAAGTAAAAGCCTGGGGGAAGGATGAAGATTAATTAAATATTAGAAAAGGGGAGAAATAAAATTTTGATTTATAAATGCCATTTTTCATGATTTCTGGCTGAAGCAGAATTCATGGAATATGTAATCAGGTTGACAAATATATCATGAAGCAGGGGTTAAGTAAACAACCTCGGGTGAAAACTATCTAGACTAACTTAACATAATAAAACATTGCATGAAGCAGAAAATTCTGAGACAGTTTGGTATACGGGGTATTCATTCTCTTTCAGTAAGAGGACATTTATTACCCACTAACTGTGTCTTGGTGCTCAAAGAAGACAGATGATGTGGTGACAGATATTCACGATTGTGAACTAATATTCAGTCTTTTATAGCGAATAAGGGAAGGAGGCAGAAAGCGGCATCTCTTTATTATTTGCTAACAACTTGCTCTTTTTATTGCTGTCTGGGAATGGAGTTGTGCAGTTGTTGCTGAAGTGCTAGAATGGGGGAGGGGAAGCTAGAAACTTTACCCCCTATTTTGAATTTCTATTTCATACCTGACATGAGACTGCAAAAGCAATTTTTCTTGACTTACTTTTATCCTAATGTGAATATATATTTTTCAAAGGCCTATCAAGTGATCCTATCTATCTGAGTCCAATGAAGAACAAGTAGTGTGTTGTTGGTATTTGTGACATGTTTACATTATATTAAAATATAAGGAGTCATTCTGAAGGTACAACCTCCTTTGAGACTATTAGGAGCTAAAGAATGTAGCCATACAATAAGTTACTATACAATGATGGTTATAGACGTGCAATATAGTGATGGAGAAAAATTAGATGATATAAGATATTGGTGACTGGCAAAAGAGAATACTTTATTGCCTACTTGCCTGAATTTTGTACATTTACATGGAAAAGCTCAGTTAAATGAATGATTTATATCTCAAATGAGACTTGTTTTGACTACATACATGTTTTTCAGAGGAGTAGCTCACATGTGAGCCTGAATCACTAAAGTCAATGAGAGTCTAACTTAAATGGGCATTGGACAAATCTTCTAATAGTTCTATTATCCATCTTCTAATTACCAGCAAAGCTGCATAATCTGTGTATGCACCAGAAACTCTCCAAGCAAGACTGATCCAGTTAACCCACTTGGGATTTCACCTTATAGTACAGTTTAATGTATGGGTTGTGACGTTCAGGTTATAAAGACATGTTCAGCGAATGCTTCCCTGGCTGATAGATCATAAGAGAAGATACTTAAAGTGACCTATAACAGAACAACAACATCTCCTTTGTGGATAGTTCTGTTAAGATGGTTCCATTGAGTGGAACTTTTCTTTCCCCAGCCAATGCACAATTTAAAGAGGAGAGAAGGGTCGGATAACTCCCTCTCATATGTGAGTGGATGGGAGATACCCACTATATGATCAGGTGATTGGAATATGTGAGCAGCTCCAAACAAGAAGCTGGGAAGGGAAGAGATCACATAAATTCTAAACCATTTTTATTATGGAGACTAAAGAACACCTGTTAAGACTCAGCCCTGCCATAAGCACTGCACCCATACAATGTGCCCAGATAGGGCAGAGGATATACTGAGGACTGGAATAAGTTATATAAACAAGCACATATGCTCTATGGAAGCAGTGTAACTTTACAGAGGAACGGGGCCAACTGTCACTGCACTTCTTTTCTTATACTTATGAAAGCAACAGTAATAGCAAATGTTTACAGCTGCCTCACACACTTAGCACTCAGAAAAATGAAAATAGCTTGGCAAGATAAGGGAATACAGAGGGGGCTGAAGCAAGTAGGTGAACAAACTGAACAATCATTGTGGCTGTGAGTATGATTGGAATAAGATCACAAGGTATGTGATGGGGAAGAAAAGAGTACAAGCAGCCTTTCCCCACATTTTGCATGGGTCAGACATAGTTTTGGCTCTTGCACACGGTAAGTGCAAAGGGCAAGTCCAGTCCTCCTGCATTAGCCTCTGCATGGTCAATGGAAAGAGGATGTGCAACACTTGGCTAAGGTCTAATAAAGGCATTTCTGCACTTTGCTCCTTGAAAACCCTCAAAGGAATTGTGCCTCCTGGTGGCACAACTTTTCCAGAAGTTCCCCTGTGCATGGAAGACCACCTAGTGTGAGCATTGTTCCCAAAGCACAGCTGCTAGGCATTGTGTTGCCAAGCGGGAGGTACCTCTGGATCCTCTAATTCTGCAGGCTGCCAGAGGCTGCAGTAAACAGAATGGTGGCCATATTCTGTTCCAGAAGGTGTTGATATTTGAGCTGAGGAGGGGAAATTCACCCATTTAGTTCTCTTCTGCCAAAAGCTTGCGGTTTACTGACTGGCCTGAAGTAGGAATACTAAATCAAGTTTCCACCCCTCATTGTGCCAGGTGAGGAATCTGTTCTGCCAACTCATGCCCTAAAAGAAATGTGCACTTGGCAGGAAGATGTATTTCGCACAGAGAACGGATTGCATGCACTGTGTGGGGGTGCATCATAGCTTGGCATTGGTGTCATTCCTCTCCTGGGAAGCGCGCTAGGTGGTGGCCTCTCTCAGGCTGTACTGAAGTCTGCGTATAAGAAGGAAAAAGCAAATGCAGCAATTTCAGAGCTTCCTGGCTGGTTCCTCTGACAGTTAAAGGATAACAAGCATAGCAGAGGGCATTCCAGCAAGCTGCAATTCGACGTGGCCCCAGACTCATACTCCAGAGCCCATCAACACAAACTTTGGAGCACTTGAAATGTAGACCTGGATCACAATACTACAGGACTAGGTCTGATTCTTAGCTCTGGACATTGCAACCTGGGAGGAGGGGAAAGAGGGGAGAAGACAAACATCTATAGCAGCACCCTCAGCCCTCACCCTAATACAGCTTAGGTGAGGAGGGGAGCCTTTCTGGGCGGGGGCAGGATTGGCAAGTGAGCTTGTTACCCTGTAGAGAAGACCTGGGTCCCCCTTCATGTGCCAGGAGCTGCTGCTGCTGAGTGAGTAGGGTCAGGTTTACTTTCCATGCCCACCTCTGGGCTGGGATTAGTGGTGCAGTGCTTGGGGGTGCTGTTACTGTGCCCCCTTGGCAGAGCAAGGAGGACCAGGTAGTGGAGGGGGAGGAGTGCACCACTAGAATTGGAAGGCTCCATATGCCACCATTTTGGGCCCATCTCTAATTGAAATTCAGTAAATCATTCATTAAACCCATTTTGGGACTGCCTGTGGAAACCATGAACAATGACATTAAGAACAAATGTGTCCTCTTTCATCCTAACCTGTTTATCCAGATTACACTAGTCGTAGCATTGGGATCCCTGGTTAAAAAAGAGAAATTCCCAAGGTACAGGCCAGGATTTAGATGTCTCTCTTCTCTGTTCCATCACATACGGTGTCATCCCTACTTCTAAGTTCACCAGACGTGAGTACAACAGCTCTTTACATCTCTTCCAGCAGTGCACTCAAGGAAAAGAAATCTTGTGGTTTTAGTAAACAGAGAGATCACTTGTGTCTTTCAAGAACAGCCCCGCTCCAAGGGCAAGGCAGATATCCACTATCTGAGTGGGCGTTCTAGGAAGAATTCTTCCTCAGACACATGCGTTTCACTCACTCCATTCCAGCCACATGCTATTAGGGGGGTAAACCTACCTAATGACCAGAGCTTGCCATGCCCCCACTTCCTCCTTGATCATTTTGAATCACAGAGCTCCTGGAATGGCCAGTGTCTGTGGTCTGGAACTTGTGTCTAGAGGGATAAGGGGAGGGGCTTTTGTGCTATTTCCCTTACAGCGCTTGGGAACCATAGAACGGCAATACTTAGGATGGGCTCTGCCCAAACTGAAATTCTTAGGGGGCATTGAGAGCATGTGACCACTCCATAGTGCTTACCCACTAGAGAATAATGCCACATTATTGCTCACATCTCTTGCACCTTTTTGATTAGACAAGGTGAGGGACAGAGTGATCCTTCAGCCGGAAGTATGAATTTCCTCCCTCAAAGAAGAAGGCTTATCTCATCCAATCTGGGGGAAAATTAGAAACTGAGACAACCTAATGCCATTGGAATTATGCTTGGCCAATCCCCACACTGTAGCAGAGGGCCTACAGCAGACCTGGGCATAAGAACAGAGAAATTGTTATACTGGATAACCAGTGACCAATCTAGATCAGTATCCTGTTGTCATGCGATCTAGGCCTACCTCAGTGCACAGTTAAAAAAGAGGACAGACACCTAGGGTATGTCTAGTCTGCATCCCTCTGTCGGCAGAGGGATGCTGATTAGGCAGGTCAACACTGCAAATGGGGCAGGGATTTAAATATCCCGCACCTAATGTGCATAAAATGGCTGCCACATTTTGCCAACTCAGCACTTTGTTGGCAAAAAGCAGCAGTCTAGAGGGGGCTCTGTCGAGAAAGAAAGCCTTTTTTAACAGTTTTCTTATGCCTCCTGCAAGGAGGTTTACAAGATCTGTCGAAAAAGACTTTCTTTCTCAACAAATTCCCCTCCAGACTGCCGCTTTTTGCTGACAAAGTGTTGAGTCGGCAAAACATGGTGGCCATTTTTATGCAAATTAGGCATGGGATACTTAAATCCCTGCTTCATTTGCAATGTCGACCTGCCTAATCTGCATCCCTATGCCAACAGAGGGATGCAGTCTAGACATACCCCTAGGTTTCACCTACCCAGAAACAAAGGTGAATTCCTGGATCACTACAAGTCTTACTAATAACCTCCACAGTCTATCTTTGTCATCCACACAAGCTGGAATGAGTGATCAATGGTCACGTACACCAGGGATTCTCAGCCTTTTTCTTTCTCAGTCCCCCATCCCCAACATGCTACATAAACTCCACGGCCCACCTATGCCACAGCAAGTGTCTTTCTTCATGCATAGACAGGGATAGCAATAGGGGGCAGCAAACAGAGCAATTGCCTAAGACCTCATGCCACATGGATCCCTGAGAACCTACGTTGCTTAGGCTTCAGCTTCAGCCTAGGGTGGTGGGGCTTAGGCTCTGGGCTTCAGCCCCACACAGTGGGGCTTCAACTTTGTGTCCTGGATCCCAGCAAGTGTAATGCTGGCCCTGCCTTGTGGTCCCCATGAAACCTGTTCATGGCCTTTCAGGGGGCCCCAGAGCCTTGGTTGAGAACCACTGACTTTCACTAAAAAATTCAAAAGCTCACATTGCTTCCAGTCCCAAGAGAACAGTCACTTACCCCAGATCAACTGATACCTGAGATCTTACTCCACAGATGATGCCGATCCTGCAATAAACAATCTATATTTTATAAACTAGGGAGAAAATAGTCATTAGCAAATTAAAGCAAGCATGCACATACAGACAAAGGAGTTGCAATCTAAATCTTCAGAGCAGAGGATGGTTAGGGCTAGCTGCTCTGTGTCCTGTGCTTTGGGAGGCCCTGTAAAGCTCAGGGTGGCCTAGAGGATTATGCGGTGTGGGGGGAGGCTAGAGCCTGCAGCAGGAGTTGGACCTGCCACTCCATTCACCAGTGGTGGGGGGAGCTGCAAGAAGAAGAGCAACCAAGCTCCAGCCTGCTCTGCTCCACCTTGTCCCAGCTGGGTTGCCCTGCTTCACCTCAGCATTGGGAAACTGAGCACTCTGGCCCCAGCCCACTTTTCTCCTCTGAGTAATGCAGCTGGGAGCCAGGCTGAGGGGAATGAAATAAACTGGGGTCAGATTGCTCCACTTCCCACTGCAGCAGTTGGTATGTGGAGGCCCAACCCCCCACTGCTGGTGGTAGGCACCCATGGGTAATCCCCTAGGTTACATTGCTTGGGGGAGGGACTTGAGGGAAGGGTTGCAATGGAGTGAGAGGGGGCAGAGCAAGGATAGGAAGAGGTGCAGTGGGAGGCGGAATGGGGTGGGACTTCGGGGAAGTGGTGGAGTGGGGGGAGGGCAGAGGCAGAGCAGAAGTGGAAAAAAGGGGGCAGTGTCTGAGGTGAAAGGGGAGGGGCATTATCACAGCCCCACACTCCAGTAGGGACTGCACTGTCTCAAAGTGACAGAGTTGCAGTGGTCTGGCAATTATAAATATTTTGGGGGTGGATTCAGTCATAACCCATGGAGATCTCTGTCTTAATTTAACATCTCAGGCCCCATGAGAGAATCTTCATGACAACTATTTCCGTTTCCCTCTTCCAGCTTTCAGACTAATGGGTGAATGGGGCAATCAGTAAAGCTTCTGTTTTATAATGGCCCACTTAATTTTTGATAGTCCTCCTGAATGGATAGGAGTTTGGATGTTTCCCACACTTGGGTTCACAAGTTCAGAACAAACTTTTTCCAAGTTATAAAGCAAATCTAAACATATTTCCTTACAGCATTGAATATAGACTTTGCAAGCGAGATCAGTGCAGGCAAAAAGAGCATTTTGTAGACTTTAAACACTAAATACACTCTTATGGGACTAATACCTGTTTTGAACAAAACTAACATACAGATGAGCTAGTTTGGTTTCCAACTATGAACTTGTCAGTTCTTAGTGAACGCCTATGGTCTTGGCAAGAGATGGCGCTTGGTTTGCCAACATCCCACCTGTCTCTGATTACAGGTTGAGAACCTCTGAAATAACAAATGCTATTGAAAAGGCAAATGACCCCACCTGCTCACCCTCTTGTAATACAAAACTAAAGGATTTTTTCATGAAATATAAAGGCAATACATTTAAAAGTATGAAAGAATTTTAGTCAGTGAACATAAGAACATAGAATGGCCATACTGGGTCAGACCAAAGGTCCATCTAGCCCAGTAGCCTGTCTGCCGACTAGCCAGCACCAGGTGCGCCAGAGGGAGTGGACCGAACACAATGATCAAGCGATTTGTCTCATGCCATCCATCTCCAGCCTCTGACAAACAGAGGCCAGGGACACCATTCCTACCCCCTGGCTAATAGCTTTTTATGGACCTAACCTCCATGAATTTATCTAGCTTCCCTTTAAACTCTGTTATAGTCCTAGCCTTCACAGCCTCCTCTTGCAAGGAGTTCCACAGGTTGACTATGCGCTGTGTGAAGAAGAACTTTCGCTTATTAGTTTTAAACCTGCTACCCATTAATATCATTTGGTGTCCTCTAGTCTTTATATTATGGGAACTAATGAATAACTTTTCTTTATTCACCCTCTCCACACCACTCATGAGTTTATATACCTCTATGATATCCCCCCTCAGTCTCCTCTTTTCCGAACTGAAAAGTCCCAGTCGCTTTAGCCTCTCCTCATATGGGACCTGTTCCAAACCCCTGGTAATTTTAGTTGCCCTTTTCCGAACCCTTTCCAAGACCAAAATATCTTTTTTGAGGAGACCACATCTGTACACAGTACTCAAGATGTGCGCGTACCATAGTTTTATACAGGGGCAGTAAGATATTATGTGTCTTATTTTCTATCCCTTTCTTAATAATTCCTAACATTCTGTTTGCCTTTTTGACCTTCTGAGATCTTTTTGACCTTCTGAGATCTGCTTCTGTCTTGACTATCTTAAACAGTTTAGTATCATCCGCAAACTTTACTACCTCACTGCTTGCCCTTTCTCTAGATCATTTATGAATAAGTTGAATAGGATTGGTCCTAGGACTGACCCTTGGGGGACACCACTAGTTACTCCTCTCCATTCTGAAAATTTACCATTTATTCCTACCCTTTGTCTCCTGTCTTTTAACCAGTTCTCAACCCATGACAATGTAATTTACACAAGAGCCTTTGGTGAGGGACTTTGTCAAAGGCTTTCTGAAAATCTAAGTACACTATATCTACTGGATCCTCCTTGTCCACATATTTGTTAACCCCTTCAAAGAACTCTAAGGGTATGTCTAAACTACATGGCTCCATCGACGGAGCCATGTAGATTTGTTGTTTTGGCAAAGGCAAATGAAGCCGCGATTTAAATGATCGTGGCTTCATTTAAATTTACATGGCTGCCGTGCTGAGCCGACAAACAGCTGATCAGCTGTTTGTCCGCTCAGCGCGCTAGTCTGGACGCTCCCCTGCCGACATCAAAGCCCTTTGTCAGCAGCCCCGGTAAACCTCATCCCACGAGGAATGACAGAGGCATGTAGTCTAGACACAGCCTAATAGATTAGTAAGACAGGATTTCCCTTTACAGAAACCATGCTGACTTTTGCCCAAAAATTATGTTCTTCTACAGGCCTAACAATTTTATTCTTAACTATAGTTTCAACTAATTTGCTCGGTACTGATGTTAGACTTACCAGTCTGTAATTGCCGGGATCACCTCTAGAGCCCTTTTTAAATATTGGTGTCATGTTAGCTATCTTCCAGTCAGTAGGTACGGAAGCCAATTTAAGGGATAGATTACAAACCACAGTTAACAGTTCTGCAATTTCCCATTTGAGTTCTTTTAGAACCCGTGGGTGAATGCTGTCCGATCCCAGTGATTTGTTCATGTTAAGTTTTTCTATTTGTTCCAAAACCTCCTCTAATGACACTTCAATCCAGGACAGTTCCTCAGATTCATCTCCCACAAAGGACGGTGCAGGTTTGGGAATCTCCCCAACATCCTCAGCTGTGAAGTCTGATGCAAAGAAATCATTTAGCTTCTCCGCAATGGCTTTATCGTCCTTGATTGCTCCTTTTGTATCTTGATTGTCTAGGGGACCCACTGTTTTTTTAGCAGGCTTCCTGCTTCTAATGTACTTCAAAAACATTTTGCTATTGTTTTTTGAGTTTTTGGCTAGCTGTTCCTCAAAAAATGTGCCTAAATAAAATGTGGACTTTATTGCCCTGAAATATCCCAGAAAGCAAGATCTTTGTAGAAGTCTAATGGCTATATAAATGGCTATAGAGAGTGAGAATATCTACACTTACTTTTAATTTAGTTAAATAAATCATCATCCACCAGAGCACAAAGTTGCTACTAACTGACAGGCATCAGGAAGAAGCTGACTTTTTGAGTAAGTTATTCCACAACTGTCCATTACATGGTTTCTTGAACCTTCATCTAAACCATCTGACCCTGGCATGTGTAGGAAAGCAAATACCAAACTGGATCACTGATCTAATCCAGCATGGCAGATCATATGTTCTCAGTACTTTTAAGGCTAGTATTTCCACAACTGGTAGAAGGTACATGATCAGGCCAGAGGCATCTGCTTGCTTGACTAGCCGGACTAACGAAGAGTCTCAGAACAGCCCTGCAATCAGGTGTTCACAGATCAATGAATTTCAATGATCGACAGTTGGTCCAACTCCAAAGAACCTTAAAACAGATATTTGAGATGGAAAAGGTCTAGTCATTCATCTTGCCCTTCTGCACACTGCTGTGAATTCTCAAGTGTGGTACTTTTGACATGACTCAGCCATTTTGGATTATACTCATTCACTAATAATTGTACTACTAAGAAGGAGTCTTTATCTTTTTATTACATATTCCATTCTTAAAGCTTTTTTAAGTTTAAAGAGAAATAAAACCATGCACTCATGATGGCATTTTTTGCGGTCCCTTTTTCTACACTGCATCTTTAACCGCTTTGATGTCCCATTCTTTTCTGTAGCCGAAGGATGTGTTCTGGCAAACAAACAATGGTAAACATTCATCTGAGAAATTCCTCCGCCAATTCTGAATAGCAAAGGGTCGGTCATTATCACAGTCTAAAAAGACCCCCACACAGACCAAAACAAAGAAAGTAAAAGCATATGGACAGCTTGGGCCTGCTGTTCCATTCTCAAAGATCTCACTAACTGATATGTTACTTGTGAAGGAACAGAATGTTTTGACACCTGTGCCAGCCGAGTACCAGTCCAAGAAGTTTCATAATCATACCTATTTATGGAATCAGAATCAGATGCCAAGTCAGGTGGGAAAATAAGAGTTGGAACTGAAGTCATAAATATGACTGAGGAGGGGAATGTCGTGTTGTCAAGTTGTGAGTGGGGCATGTGGGTAGTGGCAGAAGGAAATTAGGGAGGGAGATTAGATCCCATGAATAGCCAAAGGAGTCATCAGGGAGATGGCTGTGGCAGAAGCAAAACTGTTCTCTAAAAGCCAGGGGTAAAGGAAATAAACTGTACACCAGAAAAACAGCTGGTATAGTCAGAGCTTTTCGAAGTGCACCAGCAGTAAGTGAAAACAGTCAGTGCTAACCTCCCCAGCATGGATGGGTGCCACAAAAGCGAATGCAAAAGAAAACACCAACTTAGCCTGTAGGAAAATGGTGAGGCATCACCCTATCTGCTTTCTGGATTTCATGTGAATGTTGTTCTAAGGTGGGAGGTGGGAAGCACCTGGCTGACTTAAGTCTTGGAATGTCATTTACAAGGGGAAAAGTTGGGGAAAGGGAAATCAACCAAGTAATAAATGATTAGTAAACAAGAGGCTGAAACGGGAGGGGAAGAGCCTAGAAATAGTTGATAGGGATGCTTTTAAACACAGCTTTTCATTTAATATACTGTCCACAGGACTCTTCGGGTATGTCTACACAGCAGCGTTAGTTCGGAATAACTGACATTGTTCCAAAATAACCTAGTGTGCATCTAAACTACAAGCCTTTATTTTGAAATAATGTCTAGCTGGAGGACTTCTTATTCCAACACATAGTAATCCTCATTTCACGAGCAGTAAGGGAAGTTGAAGGAAGAGTGTTCTTTCGACTTCCTGCATTGTAGACAGTGCCAAAAGCCAAATTAAGCTATTTCAACTTCAGCTACACAATTGACATAGCTGAAATTGTGTAGATTAATTCGACTTTATCCCTCCTATGTAGATGTACCCTTCCAGATTCTACTGAGTCCTGCCCATTCAGTTACTTTTACCAATCTATGTTTCCTAACAGCTTTTCTAACTTCCATTCCCTTTCTTGGCATCCTTGCCAAATCCACACGCTATCTATCTTTCTCTGCACCCTTTCCCCACATGGCATACCAGTGCATCATTTTCACAGCCGTGGGGCACCAATTCTGTTCTGTGCATTAAAATTACATCAAAGTTTATTTGGATCAACAGAAGCTAGATTTTTTATTGGGTTTTGCACATAGCTCCTTAGTGAATATCTTATAAAAAAAAGAGCCATATGATATTGTAATCATGACGGGTATTTGACTTATGCTAGCCAACTTTTTTCCCATAGGTGACATATCCCAGCCTTACACTGCACTTCCCTGAGACAGATGGAGTATACAGGAAGTGAGGGGGACACAAAAAGCAAGAAACAGAAATGCTGCATTTTGAGTGACCCCTTCACATTTTCTTCCTCACATAGATCTTCAGTGAGGTCACTGGGATGGTTAGGATTTAAACCAAAACCCCATAAAATCAAACAAATTTCATAACATGGAGTTCCAGTACTGCTGAAGTTCAGACATTTAATCAAATACCATATACATAGTAGCTGATAATATAAGCTTATTAATGTACCTAGATAGCCGATAGTATCATTTCATGCATTTAAATGACTTGAGAGTGGAAAATAGAGGGGGAAAGCCTTACATTTAAGACTAAAAACTAAACAGAAAAAACTGCAATGTTAGTCACAACACAGTGTTTATGATTAACATGAAATATTGTAGGGGAACTGTAACCAGTAGATATAATGCAGATAAAAAGGAGATGGGGGAAGTGAAGGGAGATAGGTTGGAAAGTTGTGCTAGTAGCTGTGAACTGAACAAAGGGCTAGGAAGGAGGAGCACTTTAAATGAAGAAATCATAAGTAATGATTAGTACAGCTGGTTGAACAGTTTCTAATTTATGTTTTTACAATTGCTCATTTTCTGATATTTTTGCAAAATAAAAAAAAGAAAATTTGGGGAAATTTTCACTTAAAAAAAGAAATTGGGGGGGTTTTCTTTCTAATTTTCTTTCTATTTTTCAGCTTTTGCTAAATGAAAAACTTATATTAACTGCCCTCTCGCTCACGTTTTTGTTCATGTTCCCATACTAGGAAAGTTTGGAAAGCAAAAAGGTTGAGAAATTAGGAAAAAACTACTCATCTATTTTTGAATATCTCTCAGGAAACCAGAATTTCCCACTTCAAAAGGAGATTTTTTTCTGTAAAAACTATTAATAGGAAAATCCAATTTTCTGGCTAGCTTTACTGGTTATATTTTGTCTAAGTCCAGCACAGTCTGTGACAAACTGTAAAGGTCTAACATGACTGTATGGGTACGTCTAAACTACATGGCTCCGTCGACGGAGCCATGTAGATTTATTGTTTTGGAAAAGGCAAATGAAGCCACGATTTAAATGATCGCGGCTTCATTTAAATTTACATGGCTGCCGCACTGAGCCGACAAACAGCTGATCAGCTGTTTGTCTGCTCAGCGCGCTAGTCTGAACGCTCCCCTGCCGACATCAAAGCCCTTTGTCGGCAGCCCCGGTAAACCTCATCCCACAAGGAATAACGGGGCTGCCGACAAAGGGCTTTGATGTCGGCAGGGGAGCGTCCAGACTAGCGCGCTGAGCGGACAAACAGCTGATCAGCTGTTTGTCGGCTCAGCGCGGCAGCCATGTAAATGTAAATGAAGCCGCGATCATTTAAATCGCAGCTTCATTTTCCTTTGCCTATAACACTAATCTACATGGCTCCATCGTCGGAGCCATGTAGTCTAGACACAGCCTATGTGTTACAGCTCTCAGGCCACAGTGAACTCCATGAAGACTGACTGAGGAGACCGATTGTATGGAGCTCATTGCAGGATCGGGGCCTTACTTTGTCTCAATCCCAATACCCTGCTAAGAAAAGATACTTATAGCCCCTGACTCTCCTTTTTAAAAAAACACCATTTACCCACATTATTGGCACTACTTAGTAATATATTAGTTTTAAATTTGGACCCCAAAATGCCCAACGAGAAAGAGACCACTGGAAATGTTACTGTGTTTGTTTAACTTTCTAAATTGAATACATGTTATGTGGACAAAGGCTGTGTTTTACAAGTTCTCACAATACATACTGAAATATGTGTTTTCTTTACAATCTATGTAGCTTTATACAGGCTGTAGGCCAGATTAAGCAATGTGGTGCAAATGCTGGACACAGGGCCCCTGTTCACAAAGGAACATTTATTTCACTATATCTAAATAGCTATCAGTAAGGCTAAACTCATTTGTTGTATATGTTTTCTATACATCATCCAATATAATACGGTGCTGCTGCATCCATCCAGTGTCTTTACCATGCTTGTGTAAACCCATAGCAAATAACAGTCAGACAAACAAGTTCAGCCCACAGCAGCTGCCATGGAGCACAATGCAGTATATGGAAGGGAACCTGCTATTCTGCCCACCTAACCTACCACCATCCATGTGATGTCATCAGTAGAGTAAACGTTTCCAGTCTCAGAATTCAGTTCCTTAGAAGAGGGATGTCTATAGTTACAGTTATCACAAGGAAAGTGTTAATGAGAAATGTCTATTCCTCAGTAACTAAATATAACTGCTGAGAAGTGAACCTTGTAAAGGACAGAAGTTCGAGTCACACATTTATCTGATTGGAATTATGTTAGGGTATGTCTACACTACCCTCCTAGTTCAAACTAGGAGGGTAATGTAAGCATACCGCACTTGCAAATGAAGCCTGGGATTTGAATTTCCCGGGCTTCATTTGCATAAGCGGGGAGCCGCCATTTTTAAAACCCCGCTGGTTTGAACCCCGTGCAGCGTGGCTACACGGGGCTCGAACTAGGTAGTTCGGACTAGGCTTCCTATTCCGAACTACCGGTACACCTCATTCCACGAGCCCAGTCCGAACTACCTAGTTCGAGCCCCGTGTAGCTGCGCTGCACGGGGTTCGAACCAGCGGGGTTTTAAAAATGGCGGCTCTCCGCTTATGCAAATGAAGCCCGGGAAATTCAAATCCCGGGCTTCATTTGCAAGTGCAGTATGCCTACATTACCCCGCTAGTTCGAACTAGCGGGGTAGTGTAGACATACCCTTAGATATTTAGCAAAAAACACAGTCAGTTGCAAGTTTCTTATATTTCTTAGTTTATGACACATCTGGACAGGTAGGAGAAGAAAGATGAACCTGTGGGTTATGGTTCTAGTTGATTATTTGGAAGAACCAAGCTCAACAGACTCTCTTCCACAGGCATCCTGCATGATCTTGGGTGAATTGTTTAATCTCTCAGGGTATGTCTACACTACAGTGCTATTTGGAATTAACTTAATTGTAAATAGTTAATTAGAATTAAGCTAATTTGAAATAATGCATCTATACACAAAAACTATTTTGAAATAGCATTTTCCTCTTTCAAAATAGCTCGTCCACACTGAGTGGACCCTGAACCGAAGTTCAGACTAGCCGGAACCAGTGCCGGCAGGTCATCAGGTTAGGACTTAGTGTGTGGGGCTGCTGCCTGAAGCTAATTGAGCTCTGTGCTTAAAGGGACCCGACCCCCACCCCGGACAGACAGTTCTCAAGGTTCCCCGCTTGCTTGTCTACCTCGATGAGGGACAGCAAAGCAGTCCTGTCTTGCAGTGCCCTGAGTACCTGCACTTGGGACACCACATCACTCAGCCACATGGAGCCAGAGCTGCCCCTGGGCACGCCGGTGCGTCTCGTGGGGTTGTTGCCATCAGCTCTGCTGTACTTGCTGCAGGCTGCCATCTGGGGGGGTCCATCGGGGGGCTGTCAGGATCCAGGAGGCCCTGAGGGAGAGCGTCCACTCCAAGAAGCCCCACCCTGGTCCTCCCCACTGGAGGCTTGTGCCCCATTCCTCCCTTATGTCCTTCTACTTACCCTCCCTAACCCCCCCTTCCTAATGTCAAATAAAAGACACGTATGTTCAAAAATAGAAACTGGGTTTATTGAACAAAACTGGGGGGGGGAATGAACCTCTGAGGAGACTGGGAAAAGGAGGTGGGAGAGGGGAAGAGAGAGGGTGGAAGAGGGGAGGGGGAAACCTGGGAGGAGGGAGCTGGAAGGCAAAAGCAAGGGGAAGAAGGGGGAGGGGAACCTCAGGGCTCCTGGTTGGGGGTCTCGCCAGACCAACCTGACTTTCGTGCTAACCTGTTCCTGGGTTCGCATGTGGCCTTTGGTGGCCAGGCTGGCAGCTATCCTGCTATAGACAGCTGCATTCCTCCATCTAGTGCGGAGATCTTGGACATTGGGGGCATCCCCCCCAAACCTGAATAAGGTCCATGATCTCCACCCTGGACCAGGAAGGCACCCACCATCTCCAGCCCCTGTCAAGCTCCTGGGAGCTGGCAGATTGGTCCTGGGGAGCGGTGGAGGGCTGGCTGCCAGTGGCTTGTTGGCTCATGTTTTAGGGTCACTGGGTCAGGGGCCCGGTGGCCACTGCTGGCTTTGGGCTGGCAGGCTTGGGGCTGGCACAGGCACTGTGGCCAGGGTCTACCCCTTTAATGTCTCCGGACTCAGGGAGAGGAGAATAAGCTTTCCTGATTGTGCCCAGAGTGGCCACCAGGGCTCCCTGGGAAGGGCTGGAGGCTCCCTATTTCGAATTAAGTGTCTACACAGCACTTAATTCGAAATAGCTATTTCGAATTTGGCATTACTCCTTGTAGAATGAGGTTTACCAAATTCGAAATAAGGGCTCCACTATTTCGAATTTATTTTGAAATAACAGTTTGCCCGTGTAGATGCCATTAAAGTTAATTCAAAATAACTGCTGTTATTTCAAATTAACTTTGTTGTGTAGACATACCACCAGTGTGTCAGTTCCTTGTCTGTAAAATGGTGATGACAGCACTTCCCTGTCTCACACAGGTGTGTGGTTGATAGGAGCTCAGACCCTAAGTACTGGAAGCACATCAGTATCTGAAATAGACAGTTATGAATACAGAGGGGAGGGGGATACACTTAACAGAACTTCTCCACACCTGAAACATGTTTTGCTCAGGTTTCAATTGATCAATTATTCTGCCCTTAACTATGGGGGCTACACGATGCTACAGAAAGGGAAACATAGACCAGTTGCTGGAACTCAGGACTAAAAGAGACAATAGACCTGTTCTGTCACAAACTTCCTATAAGACCTCAGGAAAACAACCTAACCTCTTTGGTCCTCGTATGTTTTATTTTAATCATTTAAAATCTCAGATACAAAATATTATTTGCAGGGCCACATTTTTTATTTCAGGAAAGTCCATTCCCTCTTAAGAACTATAGATCAAAGAAAAACATATTTGCTTTGTTCTATTCCAGAGACTGGATAGTTATTCTGTCAAGTCAGATTCTCATTCTTGTAAGCTATGTGTAATGTGAACACAGTGGACACAGTACTCCTCAAAATGTGGTAAAATAAGAACTAGCTTACTATTATCTTCTATATTTTTAGTTCTTCATTTGTGTTCAAGTCCTGCTTCTTCTGAAGCCAATAGGAGATTTGTTGTTAATTTGGGTATGAGCAGGATTTGGTCTTTGCTACATAAATTATATATTTTTATTCATTCTTAAATGAAAAGCCCTATAGAATTCAATAGGGATGAATTATTTTTCTCTATTAAATGCTAGATAATTTCTAGAGAAAAAGATCTTTTCTGGAAAGTGTTCCTATTTCATAGAGGGATAAGGGATCTTTCAGAAAAGGCTTTATTTTCCGCAAGATCAGCGTCCAGACTGGCGCTTTTTTCCGACAAAGCTCCGTGCGGAAAAAAAGCGGCAGCCATTTTTATGCTAATGAAGCAGGGGAGATTTAAATCCCTGCTTTATTAGCAATTGCGATACGTCTAATTTACATCCCTTTTATGAAAAAGGGATGTAGTCTAGACGTAGCCTGTTAGAAAATAACACTAAAGGTTCTATTAAATTTAAAAGAATGGTTCAAAAACCCAGTGGAAAGAATTTCATTCTCTATTCATTGCTATAGCACTTCTCCAACAGAGTCTATAATAATTAATTCATACTCATTTTAGAACGTTTTAGAGAGAATCCTACATTCTCACAACATTATTCTCAGAATTATTATCTTTGTATCATCACAATGTCATCATCCCTGATAGATGTCTATCCAAACTGCTCTTAAATATCTCCAGTGATGGAGATTCCACAACCTCCCTAGGCAATTTATTGCAGTGTTTAACTACCCTGACAGTTAGGAAGTTTTTCCTAATGCCCAACCTAAACCTCCCTTGCTACAGTTTAAGCCCATTGCTTCTTGTCCTATCATCAGAGGCTAAGGAGAACAATTCCCCCCACCCCCCCATGAAACCCTTTTCGATACCTGAAGACTGCTATCATGTCCCCTCTCAGTCTTCTCCTAGGCAGCTAACTATGTAGCTAACTAAGTAGACTCAAACATTGATTTCAAGGCCAAAAGGGATCACTGTGATCATCTAGCCTGACCTCCTTGAATCTCTCTGTTTTACTAAATTTAATCTCTGCTACTATCCAAAAGAGCTCCGTGCCACTTAGTTTCATAAATTATATTTTGATGTATAATTATCCTGTTTTCTAGCTGATATATTTCATGGAGAATACTAATTTAATAAAATTCATGTCCAAAATGTGTGTGTATACACACACACACACACACACACACACACACACACACACACATTTTAGATTTACATACACCCTACTTGTCAGATTTTGGGTCAGTTAAATCTGAAACGGGCCATTGCTGACAAGTGGAATTGTAAAATTGCATGAGACTAAAGCAACCAAAAGTCAAGGAAAAAGAAATATATTTAAGAATTAAACATAGACAATCTAGTTTGGAATAAACTGAAATCCATCTGATCTTTAAGCCATTACTAATGGTGAACCTAAAAGAAAGAACTATTATTGTCCTTATTACTGAAACCCCAACAAGAATTGGTATCTATAGTGCTAGGTGTGATATATAGTCATAAAAAAAGACAATCACTTCCCCCAATCCTCCAATAGCAAAAAGACTAAATATATAATGACACCTAGCTCATATGTAGCACTTTTCATCCATCATTCTCAGAGTACTTGACAAAGGAGGTCAATATAATTATTCCTACTTTACAAGTAGATAAACCGAGGCACGGAGCAAAGATGCAGGAGGAGGTGGATAAGGGAACGCTGGCTCAGGGAGGGGGCTCCAGGCCAGGCAGTGTTGGGGTCAGATGGAGGGTTAGGGTTCTAAGCAAACCACAGACTTCTGGATATGAGGGTTCAGGAATTTGGGTTGGGGTATGTGAGGGGCTCAGGGCAGGGGGTTTCAGTGTATGATAGGCTCAGATGTAGGGTCTGGGGGAAAGGGGAGTGCTGTGGCCAAATGGGGGCTTGGCCCCAATTGTGGGTTTGTTGGCCAGGCTTCATTTTCAGATAAAATACTATATCAAACACAAAAAGTTTCTGCATTGTCTTTATTTCTGAGAAGGGCAGGGAACCTGTTTTGAGTCAGGGGTCACTGACCCACAGAAAAGTCAGTTGGGGCCACACAAGTGAGTGAGGACCAGGGGATTGGGGAGAGGGATCAGGGGAGTGGGGAGAGGGGCTGAGGGGCAGTGGGGGCAGAGAATCCCCTGAACGCTCCTCCTCCCAGGATTCTCCCCACCCCAGAGGGGGGTTGGCACGTGCCTCCCACGGTGCAGCCAAACCCCCACGCGCGCCTGCCCCGGGGCCAAACCCCCCTCCTGCGGCACAGCCAAACCCCCGTGGGTGCCTGCCCCGGGGCCGACTCCCGCTCCTGCGGCGCAGGGAAACCCCTGCACTTGACTCACCCCTCCTGCGGTGCAGGGAAGCCACCATGCTCCTCCCTATGGGGCCGATGCCCCCTCCTGCAGTGCACACAGCGCACCACAGAGCTGTGGGAGGGTAGCAGTCAGCACACTTCCAGAACCCCCGGAAGTGGCGCGAAGCTGCAGGCAGGACTTCCATCCACCCCATGGGAAGCCGGCACTATGCTGAAGGTAGGTAGTGGGGCTTCTCAAGGGTGAGGGGCCCTAATGCCTCATGATTGACCAGTCGATCGCGATCGATTGGTTGGTGACCACATATCTAGACAGACGGTGGATGGAAGAAAATGTACTATATTATTGTCCCCAGGTAATGTCAGTAGGAATTGCTTGGGCAATGCTGAGCGCTCTTTGAATATCTTACCTGTATAGTTAGTACACAGTACAAATAGAAATATAGGCAAAAGTCTCAGGCTATGTCTACACTACAGGCTTTTAGTGCAAGAAGATTTTTGCATCCATACCTCAAAAGTACATTGCAAAAGCGATGCACTTTTGTGCAAGAGAGCATCCACACTGCATGGACGCTCTTGCACAAGAAAGCTCTGATTGCCATTAACAGAATGGGCCATTAGAGCACCTGTGCTTTTTCTGATAGGCTCCTTTTTCACAAGAAACACCTCTGGAGCATCCACACACGCCTTTTTGCGCAAGAGCTGTAGCACAAAAAAGAGTTATTCCTCTTGGGGAGAGGAATAACTCTATTGCCAAAAGCCCTCTGTTCTGCTGGCTTACTGTTGATTTCCTTGCACAAAAATGTGCTTGAGGTGTGGATGCTCCACTGGTTTTGGGGCAAAAAAACCTTGTAGTATAGACATAGTCTCATAGTATAAGGAATAGAGCGCAAGGTATATTTCACTGCTGTGGTCATGTTTAATTTATTGCATATATCAATTCAATGTAAAGGCTTAGAAAAGTAAATGTAAATTAATGGTCCTAAATGTATTTGGAAAAAAATAGAAATCAAAATGAGCATAATCTCTATTTTATATAAAGCTGCATGTGTTAATGTTACAGTGAGGAACTCTTAATGGCTATGTCAACACTGCAGGCTGCTTGCGCAAGAAGCTTTTTGCAGAAGAGATCTTCCTCAAAACTTCTTGTGCAAGAGTGCGTCCACACTGCGAAAGCACATCGGAAAAGCGATGAGTTTTTGTGCAAGAGAGCGTCCAGACTGCATGGACGCTCTCTCGCAAGAAGCTCTGATTGTCATTAACAGAATGTCCACCAGGGCACCTGTGCTTTCTTCGATAGGCTGTTTTTGCACAAGAAAAACCCGTTTCCCATCCACATACATCTTTTTGTGCAAGAGCTCTAGCGCAAAAAGGAGTTATTCCTCATAGAAAGAGGAATACCTTTACCACAAAACCCCCTCTGTTCTGTTGATTCACTGTAAATTTTCTTATGCAAAAACATGCTTGAGGTGTGGACACTCTGCAAGTTTTTGCACAAAAATGGTTGGTTTTGCACAAAAATTCTGTAGTGTAGACATAGCCATGTGTCTCAAGCACTGATTTTTTTTTAAAATATGCATGTACAGGATGGCATTGAAGTCAAAACGTAGGCCAATGACAAACATCATTTTAAAGCAGTTCTGTAATTGTGATAAATTGAGAGGGAAGGAGAAGGAAAAGGAAGTTCTTGGTGAAAGCTGATCAGAGAAGAGGATTACTTATTTGTACAGTTTTAAGGTGAAAATTGCCAGATTAGATTTAGCCAGGTGCAATGCTTGGCTAAGTGAATGCTGAAATCTCATAATCTCTTGTCATGACAGTTTCTCCAATTGGGGCTGAAATCTAGTCAGACCAATTCTAACCAGAATGCTGAAAATGCCAGGAGAGGTGCTGTTCCCATAAGACTGGAGTCCCCTTATTCTGGAGCCAGGAAATTAGCACTTCCACTTTTATATGCAAATTAAGAATTGAAATAAGAGCTCTGAAACAGGAAATTCATACCTCCCCATTCCCTGAATCTGGAAGATAGGTGATTGTGCCGTCTTTCACAATAATATCTCTCAGGGAAGCTATATGATTTAATTTTTGTCATGTGCTTTGATATGCCTGGCAGAAAGGAGCTAAATTACTAAGGGTGCATCTACACAGCAGAGTTATTTCATAATAATGAACCGTTATTTCGAAATAACAAAATGTGCATCTAAACAACAAGCCATTATTTCGAAATAAGGACTTCTTGTTCAGACTTCTGTAACCTTCATTTTATGAGGGGTAAGGAAAGTTGAAGAAAGAGTGTGCTTCTTTTGACTTCCTGCTGTGTAGACCAGTGTTTCTTAAATCTTTTAAAACCGAGGAACACCAAACAATATTTTTTTTTATGAGGAACACCAAGGATTTTTTGTTGAGCAAAAAAATAAAATAAAATAAAAAGTTGGGGGGAAAGTTATTGAGGAAAAAAAGAGTTGGGGGAAAGTTATTGAGAAAAACAAAACAAAAAAGGTTGCATGCCCCTTTAAGGGTGGCCATTTTGAATTCTGTTGTTATCTGCAGCACACTTCTGCCTGCTTTGCAGCACACCAGTATGCTGCGGAATACAGTTCAAGAAACACTGGTGTAGGCAGCACCAAAAGCCGAATTAAGCTATTTGGACTTCAGCTATATAATTAACATAGCTGAAGTTCTATAGCTTAATTCAACTTTTGCCCTGCATACTCTAAAATGTAGACATACCCTAAAATTGCAAAGAGTTATTAAATAATGAATTATCATTATCACACTTAAATAATGATGTGATTCATTCACATTTGCACAGCTGAAATGAAGGAAGCTTGAAGAATGTGCATCATAGCCTGTATTTTCTCCATTTCATCTCTTGGAGGGTTAACTGTATGCACAGGAGTTCTGCTAAATGTCACAGTAGTTAGTATGTTCTAATCCTGATCCCCAACCTACTGTAGCTGCTGTAAAATATATAGTAATAATTTCCTGAGGCAGGGTAATGTATAAGGAATGTCAGACCAGACTCTGGGCATATTTGCCTTAGCTCTGTTTTATTAAAGTGAAACTTTTATTAAGGCATGTGGTGAATTGAGCAATCTGCATGATTCATGCAGTTATAAACCTATTGCTACACTCACCATAAATCAATGATCCATTGTCATATGTTCACCGTAAAGTAGATTAAAAATAAGGGAAAAATCAATGTGGAAATATTTAGGCCATATGAAAGTATTAAATACATTCAAGGTGTATGAAAGAAACCAAATTATATCTTGGGTAGACTTTTTTCTGTTGGTTATTTGTTGTATATAGGGTATTAATTTACTCATTGCCTGGATAAAGTCAATATAGGTAAATAATGTAAACTAAAGATTTCAAAGTCACTACATTGATTTTGATGGGAACACACTGCTAATGATTCATACAGCAAAACTATGGGCCCAGAGTCTACTTAACCTTAAAATCCACTGCTGTGGAGAAACATAAGCGGAAACTATTCACCTCGTGGTTGTGGCTCACACAAAACCCATGAAGATGCTAATATATAGCTCTTTGGATGCCAGAGTTGCAAAAAGACATGGCTTGTGGCTAGAGCAATGGGTGTGGTCCATACATTAATATTCAGACACCCTGATCTGCTCTAAACCCTGTTTATAGTCTCATCTGTCATGATTAAAATGAATCTGTGCAAAGAAAGGGTAGATTTTACCTGGATGGTCAGAATAACAACAGGATTATACTATTTGTTTATTTTTCAAAAGGATGGGAGGAAGAAGAGAGGAAAGAATTTTGCAAGTTACTGAATGGATTCAGAATCTATCTTGTACTGATTCAAAACAATAAAGAACACTGGGCAGCAGTGTTTCACAGACAGTGATGTAAAATAAAGTAAGAAATAATTGCCCCCAGATTTCATCCGCAAAGCATGCAAGTCAGAATAATATCATTCGGCAATACAGAGTGGTATCCAGTTAAATGTTTCTTCTCTTTTACTTTAATGTATCAGTGGTTTGCCTGACAACATTAGAAAATCTACTATATATTTCAGAGAGTTTGTCTGATTATGTGTCTGTCTGTACCCCAGCCAGGGGGACATGCACCCCTCCCCAGGCTGTGCCTACTGCAGCTGCAGCAGTCATGGACAGACTCTTCCCACCTGACCATATGCTGCTGTGGTCAGAGAGAGCTGGGGTTCCCCTCTTGCAGGGGCAGTTTGCATACTGAACCTCTCATCCCTAGTCCTATCCCAGAACAACAATCTAAGGGTACGTCTAGACTACATGCCTCTGTCGCCAGAGGCATGTAGATTAGGCTACCAGACATAGGAAAATGAAGTGGCGATTTAAATAATCGCCGCTTCATTTAAATTTACATGGCTGCCGCCCTGAGCCGACAAACAGCTGATCAGCTGTTTGTCGGCTCAGCGCGATAGTCTGGACGTGCGGGTGTTGACATCAAAGGTATTTGTCGACCACCCAGGTAAACCTCATGCCAGGAGGCATACCTGTGTGGTCGACAAATACCTTTGATGTCGACACCCGCGTGTCCAGACTATCGCGCTGAGCCGACAAACAGCTGATCAGCTGTTTGTTGGCTCAGCGCGGCAGCCATGTAAATTTAAATGAAGCTGCGATTATTTAAATCGCCGCTTCATTTTCCTATGTCTGGTAGCCTAATCTACATGCCTCTGGCGACAGAGGCATGTAGTCTAGACGTACCCAGAATGAAGAAAAACAAAATATATCTGATTTAAGGACGTGAGCAACTCCAGGTACACTTTCTAGTAATACATATTTTAATTGCGACCATATCCAGCAGAACTATTATGGTTAAGGCCCCATTCCAATTATAATCTCACCACTGACATCAGCAAAAGTTTCAATATCTATTTATTTAAAAGTGAAAATTAATAAATTATCGTTTAAATCATTCCCCCCAAAAAATCCAATCAGATTCAGTTAACACAATACAGAGTCATTTTCTCCATTGTTTTATGTGCAAATTGTTTGCTGAAATGCTGTTAAGTTGTTTTGTAGGTTGATCTTGGTCTTGATCAGCTATACCTGCTCATCATCATAGAATGTAATGATCTGTGTGTTCCGGAAGCTAGCAGCAGCCTACACACTAATCACAGTTCTCCAGAATCATAGCACAGACCAAAATATGCCTGACGAGTCTTTAGCATCTGCACTTGATAATCCCCCAACACTGAGTGGTTTGAAAACAAAAGCAGTAGGTTTTAGCTGTTTACTTCCTGTCCTCTGAAATAGCCATCCTAAAAACACATTTCTTGAGTGCAAGTTATTCTATACACACAGCCTCCTTCGATATGTAGTCAACAGGGAGCTGTCTAGCTCAATGTCATTTTGCCCATCTTTCAGCAAACACAGAAATCCAAATGCAAAATCCAGCACTCAGGGACAGCATGTGGATTTGTGACTCTCTTTGGGAACTCAGAGTCCATAAATCAACGAATGGATTACACTGAACCATCTATGCAGTTTTCTCATCTGTGATTGCTAGAACAGGGATAATATTTTTCATTTATGAAGTAACGCAGGTACTCTCCCAACAAATTATTAATAGGATCTTCTGACAGTCAGCTTTACTTAACTGTTACATGTATGAAAGAGCCCAGTACTATAGAAATTGCTTATACACACTGTTGCAGACAAATTTTCAGTATGTCTCAGTGACTGCCCAGTAATCCCAACCACAAACATCCTACCGTGCCTCTTGTCCACAGCAATCTTTCAACCCAAGAGGATTGCCAACCTACTTACCATTTAAACTTACAAAGATCTGAGCAAAGAATAAAAATACTTGTAAGGCATTTTCCCTCCCGTGGAGAGTTCAGCATTTCCAACCCAACACAGCCTAATCTCTTCTTGAGTTTGTTCAACTTGTGGATGGCTGGACTCTCTGGCCAGAGCCTTAATGGGAATTATGCCCCTAAATACCTGTGACGATCTGGGCCTCCATGACTTGACTATGATCATAAGACAGGTCAGTGGCAGAACCAAGATAAGAACTCTGAAGGATTTCAAATCTGTCTTGCATCCCTAATCCACTCTTTTTTCCCTCCAAACCATACACCCTTCTTTATGATGCTGGCGATTTCTATTACTGTGGGGCAGAGCAATCTAACATATCCGTGTATCTTTGGTTTGCTCCCAAGCCTCTAGCCTTGTTATATTTCTAAATCCATATTTGCCATTTTTCAAGATACATATAGTGAAGCTTGACCATGGAATTTGTCATCTAAATTGTTTAAAGCTGAAAAGGGTAAAATTAATGTAGACAAAACTATAGATCTGTGTTCATCCAAAATTTTAATGCTGACAGACGTACGAATATTTGGATGTTGTCTTTCTCCATGTCTTTAATAATCTTTTCAGAAGGAAATGAAAAATAGTTCCTTTTCCCCTATATGGATTAGTTACAAGAGAGGTAAAAATTATAAACTGCACAGATACTCTATTCCTCCAGCCACTAGCATAGACACAATAGTTAGTTTATTAAACCAAAACTCAAGATCTCACTACCTTGAACTTTATACACTTCAGATCCAGGCCCAAAACACCTTAAACTTTGAATTGGAGTACAGTATAATTTTTTAAAGTGTCTAAAGTGATTTAGGAACCTAGCTCCCATTGATTTCCCATAAGATTTAGACTCACTAAGCTTCTAAATCACTTTTTAAAATGGGATGTAGGAGCTTAAGGTACTTAGGTGTTTTTAAACTTTTACCTTAAGGTTTATCTCTGATTAATCCCATTATTGAATTTTCATGGAAACAAAGTAGAAGTAGTAAAATGCAACTGTTTGAACAATGCACAAGTTATTCCCTCCTATGACTTATATAGGAGTGATACTACAGTTTACCTCCCATGAATAAGCTCTACGGTAATCTACTAGATTTATTGGAATTTGAAGCGTTAAGAGGTATGAAACAAAAATAGACTTGGATAGCATACTGTTATGCATTTATAGAGAGAGCACTCTTCTCACATGGACCTCAAAATGTTCTGCAAAGGGGGCAAGATCAGGCAATTAGGGTGTGTCTAGACTACCTAGTTTTGTCGACAAAAGTGGACTTTTGTCGACAAAACTATACCAGCGTCTACACTACCGCTGAGTTCTGTCGACATAATGTCGACAGAACTCAGCAGTTTTGTCGACACTGGTATACCTCATTTTACAAGGCATAACACCTTCTGTCGACAGAACTCTGTCGACAGAAGGTGTTATTGCCTGTAACATTGCGTCCAGACTACGGAGTTCTGTCGACAAAGCAGCTTGCTTTGTCGACAGAACTCAATGTGTCTGGACGCTCTTTGTCGACGGAAGTTTTGTCGACAGTATCTGTCGACAAAACTTCCGTCGACAAAACGCGGTAGTCTAGACGTACCCTTAGTCAGTGCTAGAGCTAGGAACAGAACCTTAGTCTTCTAGCTCCCAGTTCAATGCTCTCTCTGTTGGACTGCAATTCCTCCTCTTATATTTGAATTGACATCTTACTTTACCCATTACGCAGTTTACAAATTTGTTTTCTTTCCCCTTAAATGCCAAATTGATACAATTAACTAGAGAACACTGAATTAAGGAAAAATAACTAGGAACCATGCTTTTACCTACAGCAGGTGGAAGTTAAAAAACAGACACATCACACATGAAAAACTTGGCTGCATCTCAAGGGTTTGAGAAATTTGTCCTCTAGTTTCTCTTTACAAGGGCTTGCACCCTCTTTGCCCAAACCACCAAGTTTTATCTGGTTTGAGGGCAAACCACTATATTGTACATGGTTTATACTTGAAAGAATAACTCAGTGCAGGCTCACTTGCAACTCAGGCCAGCCTAGCTCTAGCTGTGATGAACCTTTCAGCAAACTTAATATAAATGTTAGGTTTGTAATGAAACCCAAACCCAGGCAAGTTTTGGGTTTCGCTACAAAAGTTTTGCACAGCTTTACTAAAAGCTCAAACTAGGTTTCATACAAGCACCTGTTGTATGTATTCCGGGGAATCACATTGGGAACTATATTTAATAAGTAGGAAAGCTGAGGTAGCTGTGTAAAAATCATTTTTGAAGTTTAGGAGATTTTACAAAAGATTTCAAATGCAAGATGGAAATTAAAGGCACATGGGTCAGTTTCTACTTGTGAGAGTTGTCTCACTGAAGCCCAGAGGTTGCTTGCATTAAATGTTAACCAGTGAGAGTTTGAGGTCTAGAATCGAGGAAAGTGATGTGGCCCAATTATTAAATGTAAATATTTATAGGCTAATAGTTCTAAATCTAGAACAATAAACTGTTTAGTCAAATGAAAAAAGTTGTACTTGGAGATTTGAGACATATTGTTTTCTTAAATTCAGAGGTAGCAATGTATTTTGAGTTCTATTTTAATTCTGCTACATACCACATTGAATTCCATTCACCAAAGCATAAATCTACTGAATAATTTTTCCCCATTATTCCATCCATCAAAATAAATCCCAATATTTTCCCAGAAAAATTAATCATTTTTGCACCAATTTCCACCCCTTTTTGTTGTTTTAGTGCACTGTAATAAACACTGACACATTTCTGGGGAAAATTAAATACAATAAAACATAAAATTGAAGGGCCTATGTGCAACGTACAGAATATAGCCTCTGCCCTGAAGAGTTTATAATCCAAATAGACAAGACAGACCCAAGATAGAGGAAAGGCCTATAATATGTAAGCCAAGTGATGGTGTGCAAACATTGTATATGCTCAATGATTTTTTTAGAGATAGTTAAATAGAATGATTTAACCTCTCAGAGGTTAGGAACATGCTCCTAAATGGCATCCCTTTCTGTTGCTGTTGTTGTTTTAACTGTAAATACTTCATTGTGTTCTGAAATGTATTATGATACAGATTTTCATTTTCTTCCCATTTAATTGTGTCAAATCTGTAAACCATTGTCTACTAACAGCTTTAAATGTATACCTGATGGGCTTGAGATTCACCCATATGCTCATATGTGCATACACTTCAATGTTTGTGTGTGTACCCCTGTGTTTATTGTGTGTATTTTCTAGATTAACACATAGCCTTACTTCAACAGGCAGCTTTGCATATGCACACAGACTAATGTATTATCACAGTACATTAAAACAGTGTAAAAATCAGAAAAAAAATCATATTTTAATAAGGATGTTTTAAATAAAAATATTTATAACTGAAAATGAAGGGTCTTAGTTGCATAGTACCTAGCCCCTTTGTAGTAGAAACAGACAGAGAACTGGATGAGAATTTACCTCCATTCATTGACAATAGAATTTACTGCAGTCCAAATGGCTATCAGTCATCACATTTGTAAATTAAATAATTAGCCTATACATATTATGCAGAAATACTAGAAATGTTTTTACAGTAGACGTGGCTATTGAGTTTCCATGTCAGATCCAAAATACTGGAAACTTTTTTAAACAGGAAATATGAATGACCCTCTGGGAAAAAAGTTCAGGGCCCAGTTTCAAGCTGATGTATATCTTCTGCAACTCCACTGTGCCCCATAACAGAATTTAGCCCCATACATACATAGCAGCTGCACTCTTACAGAAGTTACACTTTATTACATTGATTTAAGTCTCTCCAGATTATGAGACTGTCAACTGCCAAAAGTGTCATGAATAAAATCATTCTTTGATTTAGGCTAGGGTATATAAGGGCTTTGAAGCAAGACCCACTGAATCAGTGTAACCAACTTCTTTAGACTTGAAGTGTGGTCTCTGTGTTGAAAAGTCAGAGCTGTACCTGCTACCATATAGTACTCTGTTTACTTTTCACCACACTTGCAGAAAGGTGGCATTAGTAGAGACATGGGCTTTTCTACTTAAGATCTTGCAACAGCCTTTTCCTTTGTACAGGTAAATTAGCAATGGAGGAGTGTGGAGAAGGAATCAAGAAACACCGTTTCTATCTGCTCTCCAGCTATCACAGCAGAAGACTTTTTCCAGTGTCATTTTAAACAGTATAGGTGTACTAGTTGGGAAGCACTATATTGCTACTAACCCCATTGCTCTCTTAAGAATGCTTTAGAAGACGCCTGAGACATTTATTTGGCTCTGGAAACTTCTATTCATTCTCTTCTGCATATTAGGCTTATTCGTGTTAACCATTTAGTGTCTTATTAAAGTGTTTTCTAGTTATTCAGCTTATGGGGCATATATGATTTAAACTCCTAAGGAAAGTACTAAAAGGAAATTCATAGATTAATCATTAATAATTAATTATTTTGGCACTGCAAGAGCACCTAGGGTATGGCAAAGTTATTTCGGAATAACTGCCCTTGTTCCGAAATAATTATGCGAGCATCTACACAGCAATTCCATTATTTCAAAATAATTTCAAAATAGTGGACAGTTTATTCCAACTTCTGTAAACCTCATCTACGAAGAATAACGCCTATTCCGAAATAGCTATTTCAAAATAAGGCATGTGTAGACTATCCATTTCTGCTATTTCAAAATAGCCCCTCACCAGGGCCATTCTAAGCTATTCCTCCTGGGGCTCTAAATTGAGATAGCACATCTAAATGAGGGAAGCCTGCCTCGGACTCATTTTGATGCTTCCCTGCAGTGTAGACGTGCTATTTTGAAATAAACTATTTTGGAATAACTCTTCTAGAATAGCTTGTTCTGAAATAACTCTGCAGTGTAGACATAGCCCTTGAGGCCAGAGCCTAAATCTGATATGACCTACCCAAACAAAAAGAAGAGCATCTCCTTTCTTGGAAGCACAAAGTGTTAATATAAAACAACACTCAGTAATCTGAATAGACAGGGAACGCACAAAGAATCAGTGACAAGATACTTGTGAGCGTGCTAAGTAGTAGATAAATAAAGTGTTTATTTTATGATAGAAGGAATATATCTAATGTAGCTAAGCAATTTTCTTTTTCAGTATATTGCAGCCCTACCACTGTTGCATGCACAGATCAAGGGCACTGTGATATCTCCAAATCAGGATACACTGTGCAAAAATAAATCTCTCTTTTCAAATAAGATTTAACCCATAACGTCTGGAGTTTAACCTGTCATAAGCATGACATTTTTCATGACAGTAAGGGTGTCAAACATAGAATCTTACCCTATTTTAAAAAATTTGTGCCTGGGTAATGAATAAGATCTACAATATTCTTTGTTTTTGTTGTTTTTGGTTTGGGCCACTCTTGTAAAGCAACAGCCATAACAGAGATTTCAGAATGTACAAACTCCTTCTCCTTTGTGCTGAGATGAAATGTGACATTTCTCAGGCGAAATCACATTTCCAAGACAAAGTTGTAATGTGGCACAAATAAAGCCTTATAATGGAATCTGGTGGTAACCATAATTATGTACAGACTACTACTTCTTAAGCTTCAGAGGGGTACCTGAGTCACTCTATAAGAGGAAAAACTTAAAAAACAACAAATAGTCTAGTAGCACCTTAAAGACTAACAAGCCATGTAGATGGTATCATGAGCTTTCATGGTTAACCACTTAAAACATCTATTCTCTCTCTCACACACTCTCTCTTGCTCTCTCGCTTTTCCTTCTCCCCTCCTTTTTTCTCTCTTTTTTTCCTCCCACCCCCCCTTCCCTTATTTATTCTTGGATCCGGACTTCTAATACTTCAGTCATCTGAAGAAGTGGGTTGCACCCATGAGAGCTCATAATTTCATCTACTTTTTTTTTTAGTCTTTCAGGTGCTACTAGATTATTTGTTGTTTTTACTGCTTCTTAGTAATTAATTTGTAAAACAATCAACATCCTTCTGAAAAATATGTAAGTTTTTATCACTAATTATTCTAGACATAAACACACACACACATATTATAACACTTGTTGAGTTCAGAAACCTAGCCTAACTTATAAGTTTATGCTTCCAGTTAAGATCAGATCTATGCCTTAACTTTGAAACTAAACAATTTTTAATATTAAATTAATGCCATTTTTCATTTTTTATTATTTCTATAATGGGAGATTATTTCCTAACACCTGTGCTGGAATTGAAGTCACTTCTGACTGGACTGTTGAAGCAGGAAAAAACTCTGTACATCCCAGAGGAGTTTAAGTTTATGACATTGCAATGACATAATTTTATTGTGAAACAGAATCTATAAATGTAAAGAATGCCCTGCCTCTTTAAGGATTAACTATACAGCCAAATAGAAAGCGTGGGGTACTCTGCCACCCTGAGGAGAAGAACAAGAGAGAAAAGAGAAAGAGGAACCTTTCTTCCATTCCTTCCCGCTCCTGAATTCTTCTCAGCAACCATATTCCCAGGCTTTGTCTATACTGGGAGGGTTTGTAGCAGCATAGTTGAAGAAAAGTAGCTTCATCCCCAGTCCAAATCCCCAATGAAGATATGCTGCTCCAATGTGAGCAAAACCTTCTGCTAGAAAAAAAAGTGTAGATTCAATTTGCTAAGGTTTCTTCTAAAGACTCAAACAAGTTTGAGCTTACTCACAGAAACCTGGGAAACTGTACCTTTCACTCTTGGTGCTTCTGATGGGCAATGGCTGGTGCTTGTAAGAACAATGTTCAGGAGTTTTAAAACAAGAAGAACTTTATTAAGGGGGACAGGGGACTGCAGGGTGAACTTGGGAAAGGCAGCAACTAACAAATTGTAAGAGTCACACCCACTTCAGGGTGTCTTAACAGCAATCTCAACCTCAGTCATCCTCTTGCAGTTGTGAGTGGCTAATGTATTCTAGCCACTTCTCCTCCTCTTCACTCACAGTTGGCTGTCCTGAGCTGGTGAAATCCAAGACTTCCTACAGTTCAGTGTTGACTAGGCCCTACTGGGGGGTTAAAGGGCTTATCCCTTAACCCTCCTACTTCCCGAAGTCTAGAGATGTAAACAATTCGATGTTTATTGAGGTTAGCATCCAGCATGAATCCAGTTTCCTTTTTCCTCTTTTTTCCTCGCTTACTTCCTGTTTGCCCCCAATTTATATAGTAATATTTTCAGTTATATCTTTACCAATTATTTTACTGAAATTTAACTAACCAATCCTAACATGATTATCTAACCAATTATATTCCACCATTTTAATTGGTTTACACCCAGAAAAATGTATTATACAGCAGACAGAAACAATCAAAGAACCTGAGACAATACAGTTAAATAATAGAGAAGTGGGAAGCACAACGCAAAACAATAAAGAAACGAGGATTTCATAACCTCAACTAAGTGGGTCTTTGCCAGACAGAAAGTTATCAACCTAAGTTTCTCTAAATCTTTGATGCTCTTCCCTTTATCTAGAGGCGATAGATTGGATCACCTAACAACCCAAAATGGCTATTTCAATATTACTGTTTGGGAATGTGTAAGGACATGTCCATACATTTCCCATACGTTTGCACCTACTGTTAAAGGCCTTTGTTTAAGAACAAGGCCTCACACTGTCAGTGAAAGAAGGCCCACACACAGACTGATGGATTAGAACCTTTGCTTTTATACCTCTATAACTAGCTCAGTGATAATACACATAAATTCTTAAAGTACCGGCCTTTACAAGAAAGCCTTAATATCTATATGCTAACATAGGGGCTTTCCACCTGCCATGATTTCAGATTTAATTGCTGGGAAGGGAGTCTTGCAGCAGAGTCCCTTAAGTAGGCTATTCCTCTTGTTATAACTTCAGCCTAAACTGCCTCAGTTTAGGGCCAGCCTTGCCACAGAGCCAGCACTTCACTGCCCTTTGGTACAAATGTAACTCACACACCGACTGGCTGTGGTACAATGTCTCATCTAGTGGCAATTTGACAGAGAGAGAAAGATTGAGTTTCCTCTACAGCCTTAGCTGAGAGCCAGCTGGCTTTTGCCTCAACCTGTACAACCATGTTTGGTTCTACTTGTCAGCATTACACACAAAGCCACTGCAATGAGAAATTAGTGATATCAAGATCACTTAATGCAGTCCTTATTGCTAATGCAGTACTCCAGGCTCCAATATTACACTGCAATCTTAGTCAGGGTGACCCCAGACACATTCCATGTAGATCTCTTTCCCCTTCATTTCTCAGCAGATTTAGAAGAACTTTATTGTCCCCAGACTCAAAATGTAACTGTATTTTAGCCAAAGTGTCATGAAACAGAAATGGAAATGAGGCCTGGCCCATTCAGTCATTTCTCTTTGCTCACCAACAGATACCAGCAAAGAGTTTTCTTCCCTAAGAAGCCCTGTCAAACTGGCATTCTCAGGTAGCTCTGGTGGGCTCTTCTTTGTGTTCACCAACAAGTGAACTCCCTATGCTATCATGCTTCAGGCCACAGGGCTTACAGTAAAATGGTACTTGCACCAGTGTACCTGGGAGGATGCCACAAGAAGGTCCACTAATATAAAGAGTCTCAACTCAGAACCCCATATAGTTTTCTGGAGAAAATTCATTCATTCTCCACAGCTTTGAGGGAGAAAGAGAGAGAGATGTAACCCCTTTGACATCTTCTGTTGACAGGTTCTTCATATCTTCATACCCAGAAATAAAATTCTTTTATCAAACAATATTTCAGCCATCTTCTCTTATATTTTTATGATCAGTTACCCCATTGTCCATAATTTAAAGGTGAATGTACAGTAACAGCTGACTTTAGTAGTGCAATACAGCCTGTCTTTCATTTGTACTATGCAGTCAGTAGAAGCACTACATGTTTGTGGCAGGAAAAATAGCTAGAAACCCCAGGAATGTGTGATTTCTAATTTCAACAGAGTGGAGGTTGATTATAAGTATTAGCATAGCTTAACTTTATCCATTATCCAAACTTAATATTATCCTTTGTTTAATACACTGGCTGAAAAAAGTGCTCTCCTCTGTATGGTGGTATTGTTTTCATTTGCTGAGGCCAAATTCAGGGCTGACATAAGAAGGCACAACTCAGTTGAACTGAGTGAAGTAACACCCCTTTATGCCAGCAGTGAAATTTGGCCTGAGCAGCCATGCTAATTACAGTTTGTTTTTGGTCAATTATTCAACTGAAGTTTAACTTTCTGTAGGCATGTAAAAAATCAACAGAGTTAAATGGAAAACATGGGTAAGTTCCCTTACATCACCATGAGCAGGCCAGATGACTTGTCAGAGATAACATATGACTGGAACTTTGCTCACAAATATTAAGAGTCAGTTTCCACAAATTTGCAAGTGATAGCCTAGGCCCTAGAGGGTGCAAAAAGAAGACTGTAATAGCATACAAAACTAAACTGGCCTCTGAAGATACTAGTAGATAATGAAAATAAATTACCATTAGTTTACCAGACTTGCCCTTTTTTGTCTGCCAGTTATCTCCATTGGTAGAAGACTCCACTAAAAGCTGTGGTTTCCTTATTTCTATGACAAAATGCAATGTTGAAGATAAAGGAGACTGCGTTGAATAACATTCACATACCTAAAAGTACTTTAAAATAGTTTAATACACTGGTAGTTCCTGATAAAAGGCATCGATATGGTCCCAGTCGAGGGCTCTCATACATACATTGCATGGTTGCAGAGTAAAGAAGCCCCCAAGTTAAGAAAGTTGTTTCTGCTCCCTATAGATGAGAATTGAGCTTTAACGCAAACAAACTAATTAGAGAAATCAAAAGCTGTAGTTAATACCCCTGTGCTCTGAAAAGTGTATTGAGATCTTTAATGACCATAGAGTGGTCAGGATCGTGGTTTTATATTTCATTCAGTCAGGAGCTCCTAGGAGTTCAGCGCAAGTACATCAAATCCAGGGAGGGTCAGTTCAATCCATCAAGTGTGCACGGAGAATGATCGGGATCTAAAGGGAATTTAGAGGATAAAGCGAATTTAGTTTCAGGGAAAACAATGGGGCACATTGCCAATACAAGTTCTGTTTCTGAAGGAGTGGTCAAAAGAACATCTGGCCTTTAGATTGTAGGGAGAATTTGGGCAGGTGGGTCCTTTCTTCCTCCCCCTAGCTCGGTCATAACTGCTCCCAAGAAAGGGAAGAATGGCAAGTAGTTTTTAAGAGCATGTAAGCTGGAAACATTCACCCAGTGAGCACTTCTATTTTGGCTCTTCTGAGGAAGCAGGTTTGGCAGTTCTACAGCAGAAGCTAGAGAGGATGTTCGGGCTGTCCTTCCAGGTATTTTGCAGCAGGATGTGGGCAGAAGGACACAAATGAGGTGATACATGGAAGTTTGGATGCAATTACAATAGCAGTGCCAACCTCCAGGGAAGCCGAGAAATGCGCTGGGCCGTGGCCACGAGAGGAGAGAGTCAGCTCCCCACTCTCAAAAGGGGCAAGTCCTCAGATGGAATAGGTGAGGCAGCAGGTGCTCAGCACCACACAGATTATATCACCCTCACTACCTCATCGCTATCCAGAGTGCGCTGTTGCAATAGCTGACAGCCCCAGGCCCCTTTAAATTTCTAAGCCCCTGTCAGCAGGCCTGCCAACCTCCCTTCAGTGGAGTGCAACCTGCTTTGCAAGTGGACCAGGAGAAGCAGCACTTTGTAGATGAACTGGAGCAGTGGGGGGCATCCTGCGGCCCATCAGGGTTCTTTGTGTGTCCCACGAGGCATTTTGTTTACCATTGCTCAAGCGCAGGGTTGCCAGATTCAGCTGGTTTCCAACCGCTTAGTTTTTTTTCCTACTAATATTACTGAAGTGACTTGTACGTAAAGCAAGGGCACATTAAGGGAGGTGCATGCTGATCGCACACAACATTAACAGCAAGAGCCATGCTCTCGTTCTACATCCAATGTAAGCACTGCGATGGTTCAATCGCCCATCCCACAAATTCTAGGTATGAAAGTGCAATTACCAAACTACTCTATTCTGGGACACCATTGTGTTTACCGCAACCTTGCGGCCCTCTTAGATGAAGGAGGGCCACTCTTTTAGCCCAGTCACTAACCTAAGTTGCCAATCACTGGAGTAGAAGGAAAGAACTTTCCTATACAAAAGGAATTGTCAATTCTTCTCATGCCCTGTAGTTAAGGTTATGCATTCTTACTTCAGGATTCATGAATCTTCAGATATGATAGAACTGCTACTAGAAGCGAGAATGATGCAAGTGTCACCTGAGTGACCAGCTAAAAAAATGGGCAGCAAGACACCATACCCAGTTAAAAGGCAGCAGCGGTACCTGAAAACGATTAGGAGAATGGTAGAGATGGTTCCATACATTGGTTTTAAAGGAGTCCCTTGACTAGACAAAAGAGATCATAGTGAAATGGTGTTTTCCGGGGAGATCTAAATTATGTTTCCTGTAATGGCATGTGAGAATGAGCCAGAGGCTTGCTGGAGGAAGGGTTGGGTTTTTTTTTTTTTTTTTTTTTGGAGTGGGGGAAAAGGTGGGAATTCCCTACCTGCTAAGAGACAAGGCTTTTTATGCACTCTTGGAAAAATTCAACAGTTTTTGCTTTAACATCTGGAAAAATATATCTTTGAATTAAATCTTACACTTTGCCTATGAAGTGTCCCGATTAAAATCTTGTAAAGTGTAACCCTCTAGAAGCAATGTAATTCAGTCAAGCACTGGCCAGCAACCAGCATTTTAAGGCAAAAATTACAGAGTTAGCTAGGAAGATTAGGAAAATTAGGAAAGAAAACAAAATGAGGAGAAAAAGATCTTAAGTGAAACCTACCAACCAGAAAAACTATGGAAAAGAGTTTATAACATAGTAATTTACAAGCCTTCTGGTAGTACTGGATCACCAAAGGACATCTGTGTAACATTTTCATCAGCCTGACAAGAGAGCCAATATCAACATTTGTCCACAGGAACCAACCTAAATATTTAAAGGTGAAAGGTACAGCTAAAATGAAAATTGAGTTAATCCCAGAAATATGTAGTGAACAGCCCCACTAACCAGGTTGTTAGAGGGAACCCATCACAGAAATAAGATGTAGCTAATTTTTAACATTTTTTTTCCTTCTGTGACATCTTCCTGAGATTTCCTATTCCATTGACAATATCAAAGAAAAGCAGGATTCTGTGATGCAAAGATACCAGATCTTGTTGCAGTGCATGTAGTCACAAAATAATGCACCGTGTCATTGTCAGTGAACCAGGAGATTTTATTTATATATAAACAAGATGGCACCTTCCAGCAAACGTACTGGTTCACTGAAACACCACCAGCCAGCACACACATGCATTTCCCCTCTCCCAATATGGGCTTGATTTTGTTCCATTATTTTTGAATAGGGAAGTGTATTACAGGCTTTTTCTATAAGATTTTGTATGCTGTTTATTCAACGTAACTATGTGGCATTTTGATGTCTCAGTTTTAACCGGCACCTGTGTTCTCATTAGATTTTCTTCATTCGAAACTACGAAGGGGTTCTTCAAACAAGGTATTTGTTACAAGGAAATCTTTAGAGAGGCTTGACAATTCTTTTTTATGGCATCAAAAAGGTTTAAAAGTGGGATTTCATATTCACTTAAAACAGGTCCCTTGTGATTAGATTTCTGCACTTATTGGCACTTTTTGGACTTACATTATTTTTATGACCATAAAGCTCCCTATAACCTTTTTTTCCCCCCTGCATTCCAGCAGAAGCATCAGTAGATGGCACATGCAACAACTGCCCCATAGTATGCACTCAGTCCAGCTAGAATTACATCCACCTCCTTACTTCAAAAGAGTGGAAATTCATGGAAATAAAGATGCACCACACACGCTGGTTCAGGAATTTGTGTGTGCTAACGACACAGGATTATATGTATTAGAAACCAAAAGCTTATTGCAAAGCCCTGTGATGTCAGCCTCTTTCTTCAATACAGCTGCCATCATTACTACTGGTTGAGCTGCATCTAACTGTTAATGTCTAGTTTAGATAAGACCTAAAGGAGTTTAGCTAACTGAGAATGAGCGCTATGTGAAATTTCATAACAAAACTTTTACTGAACCTCACCAGATTTCATTAAAAACCTGAAACTTTGGCCAGGCTTTCCAGAACACTAGCTCACGTTAATCAAAATTTGGAAAACTGGTCCATGATTTGAGGGAAGCTGGGCAGAACAAGTTTTTGGTGGAAAATTTGTGAAACTCACTTATTTGGTGCTAACCCAAGGCAGAAATTGGTTGTTTCAACTGAGTTTAATTAATCTTTTTATTATTATTATTGAGATTAAAATGCAAATGAAATGCTAAGAAGATTACCTGACACCAAATTAAAAAAAGATTTACATGAATCTCCATGAAATGAAATATTCAAAAGCATCTAAAAGACTTAGGAGCCTACAGCCCAGAAAATGACCACAAATATTGTTTTCACCCAAGTTTTGCTTGGAAAATACGTATTTTTCTGACCAGATCTGTACTAGGAAAACTGCTTACACTTTAGTTCATTGAAGCACAATAGAAAAAACTATTAACTACATCTAAGCTTCCCATCTCATCTCATTCTAGTTCTTTAATTTGGCCTTCCTCAGCCCTTTACTGTTCAAAGCTAGTCATTAATCAAGCTTCGTCTCAAAAGCACTATTTAAAATGTAATACTACGAAAAAGACAATATTGATCTCACTCATATGTCACTACTCATTCTAAGGCCAAGGATGTAATTTCCTATGGTGAAGGGTGGGCAGTTGCTCCCTGTTCTCCAGACCTTGCTTTGCTCCTACTCCAACTTTTAATAGTTCCTCGCCAGCAGAAACTGAAGTGTCTTTCCCTTGAGTCTGTGAGGGATGCTGGGGCACAAGCCAGGCTGAGATACTGAATTGCCAGCTTTGATCCCTCTCTCTACCGGCCAGACCAGAAGCTGCAATAGAGCACTAGGCCAGAGGTGAGCATGAAGCAAGACAGGACCTGATCCATGGCCCCACACGAGTCATTGGTGTGACCCATATCCTCGGCCTGCTAGGCCCTTTCACTCCCTGAAATAGGCCCAGAATGCCATCTCCCTGCCCTGCTCCAGTTCGCTAACCCTCCACAAACAGGTGCAGCCTCAGCAGGAAGGCAGAAGCAGGCATGATGATGACATTACTTTGCTTCTCCTGTCACACAAGAATGTTCCAAGATGTTCTCAGACACAAGTACTTATCAGCCAAGCCAGAATTCAAGGGGGATGCTACCCTTAGCTCATCCCCTCTGGCTGGCTTGATCCATGATCAGAAGGAAAATCCTTGGGAAAAGAAACACAAGAACACTTGCTGACAAGCCTAGATGTAGTCAGAACAACAGCAGAGAAAGTCATCTAGGAAAAGATTGACACTTGCTCTAAATCCCAGACAAAATTAAGAGTTTGTGGGTGTTTATATGTTGAGCAGCCATGTTCTAGCTCACGCCCTCATCATTCAAGCCAAAAACATTCTCTAAATACTCATAAAAAAAGAGCCCACATATTTAGGAAGCTGAAGTTAGTACTGTGGAGCCACTGATTTAAACTGTGCCCTGCTTAACCTGAGATTTCATTTCCTGCTCATTGGCACCACTAAAAAGGCATGAAGTATTGCAGTATCTTTAAACTTCTGTAGCATCTTTGAGGGAAGACTGAAATAATTTGGTTTGTTTAGTCTGGAAAAGAGAAGACTGAGAGGGGACATGATGACAGTTTTCAAGTATCTAAAGGTTCTTACAAGGAAGAGGGTGAAAAAATATTCTCCTTAACCTCAGATGATAGAACGAGATGCAACGGGTTTAAATTGCAGCAAGGGAGGTTTAGATTGGACAGCAGGAAAAACTTCCTAACTGTTGGGGTGGTTAAGCACTGAAATAAATTACTTAAGGAGGTTGTGGAATCTCCATCAATGGAGATTTTTAAGAGTAGGTTAGACCAACCAGTGTCAAGTATGGTCTACATCAGGGCTCTCCAACCTTTTTACACCCAAGATCACTTTTTAAGTCTTAGAACAGGCGAAGATCTACCGCCCCATCCCTTTCTTGAAGCCCCGCCCTCTCTATTCTCCTGTCCATCACTTACTATCCCCAGCCCTTATACACTCTCTTAAACAGTTTATTTTTTAATTATGCAATATATAAAATTAAAATCACATTTATAGTTATGAAATAAATGGTCTGTTTTTAATTCATGCTATTTAAATGTCAAATGAAGCATTTACAATTATACATTTTGTTCTCTGCTATTTTCTAAATCTAAAATCAAGTATTGATAATTATATATTTTTTCTTCCAATAAAAAAGTCTCAGTGTGACACCTGTGACTGAACAGTATCTGCCAGTGTCTTGAAGTCTGGGTTGTAGTCTGAGATTGCTAGTCGTATACAGTCCATCAGATTGTGATCCTGCGCTCAGCCTGGGAAGCTTGCTCCAGCACAGGTGGAGCTAGACGCAGCCTCCCTGGGTTGAGCGCAGGGCAGCTGGGCTGGAGGGAAGAGAAGTGGCTGCCCGGCCAGCTGGCCATGGCGCTCAGCCAGGGTGCACCAAGCTCCACGTGGGCAGGCGCAGAGGAGAAGCTGCCAATCAGCTGGAGCATGGGGCAGCCTCTTTCAGCTGAAAGCCACAGTCAGCTGGCTGGGGTGTTTCAGCCCTCCCGACCTCCCAGATTCCACCATTCCTCGCAGCTACTCACCTGTGTTGTTGCTTGGTGAGTAGCTGCTCCTCAAATGAGGAAATCTAATGTAAATGTACTGTGCAGGCGTGCAGTTCAGAGAGGGCTCAAGAGCTACTCTTAGAGCCCCTAAGATCTACCGGTAGATCGTGATCTACTGATTGGTGACCACGGGTCTAAATGATGCTTGTTCCTATCCCTTCCAGTTCTATGATTCTAAGACAACATTGATTGGCAAAGACTAGCAAAACTGCACAAAATCTTGGCCCTAAAAATCAAATAGACTCCACTTAGCTTATGGATAAGGGAATTTCACAGTTCATCTTCAGATTGGATCTCCTCCACTTTTTTTTCTGGAGAACAGTCATATTTGAAGCTGGCATCTCCACTGCTATGTTTCTTTCTTATCTCAGCACCCTACAAAAAGAAAGAAAGAAAGAAAGAAAGAAAGAAAGAAAGAAAGAAAGAAAGAAAGAAAGAAAGAAAGAAAGAAAGAAAGAAAGAAAGAAAGAAAGAAAGAAAGAAAGAAAGAAAGCTCATACCTAGTTTTATGAAACCTAACATATAATACACATGATCAAAATGTAGTGTGTGTTTGTGCAACCAAGTACACATTCCTAATGGTAAGTGGAGTCAATGATCAAACAGTGAACTGCAGGGAGGCACAATAATTAATTCCAGGCACATCAGGTAGGGTTAAAATCTAATACACTTCCCTAAATCCTTCTAGTTAAGTTCCATCATGCAATTTTATCCCGTCTTAAAGGTCTGTTCAAAGAAATACTCTAGTCAAGCTGGTGTAGAAATTGCACTCCCACTTGCATTGTGAGTTCTCAAGTCTAAGTGTTGGATTCACTGTGGCTGTGTCTACACTACAAAGAAAAGTCAGAAAAAGACATGCAAATTGCAAACCACAATTTGCGTATCTTTTTCCGCTTTTCTTCCGAAATAGGCTTGTCTGACATTTGGCCCATATACACAGGGCAAATTATTGGGGAAAAAACCTCTTTCAGAACATCCCTTCTTCCTCTTAGAAGGAGGTTTACGGGGATGTCGAAAAAACGCGTCTGCTTTTCTGATTTCTTTTTTCAGAAAAGCAGATGCATTCCTTGGACATGGCAAAGCTTTTCTGGGATATCTCTGGCATCCCAGAAAAGCACTGTAGTCTAGACATACTCTGTATCTCACAATTATGCCAATATGAAAACTGTGGAGTGAAGAGGACCTGCTCTACATTTTGTTTAAACTTGATTAAATAATCAATAACTTCTTCAGTGATAGCTATGATAAGGGAAAGCACAAAAGGTGGGTAAGGAGAAAAATAAAATCTTTAAACAATTTTCCATTCTTTGACAGCTATAAAATCCCTCACTCAATTTGGTGCAGGCGGGGAGAAGGGAAACCTGCTCAAAACGGGCACGTTTGAGAACTTTGGAACACTACGTTTGTGTTTTTGAAGGTGGTGGAACAGCACCACGCTATGAAAACATACTTTGGCCCAATTAGGACAGGTAATTCAAGAAGCCAAATATTGCTTTCAGAGCTATACACATGTTAGTTAAAATTTGCCAACACTCTTGAACAAGGTGTTGTGGAAGCCAATGTTGAAAATATGTGCATGAAGTTCTGCACTGTTTCTTACCGAGTAGATGAATATTATCTGCATTTTTAAATGGAAAAGAAAGGAGGCAAGAGGACATTCTGGAGAAATACTGAGTTGAACAGAAGGCCTATAGAAAAAAAAAGATTCTTGAGGAAAATCCTTCCCTAGTGACAAGTCCTCATAGAGGAGTTATCTTACTTGAGCTGTCTCAGAGGGGGAGCAGTTTTAGTCGGTAACTTTAAAAACAAAGCATAGTCCTGTGGCACCTTAGGAACTAAGAGCAGTGTTATTTCAGAATAATGGCTGTTATTCCGAAGTAACAACGCGAGCATCTACACAGCAATTCCATTATTTTGAAATAAATTCGAAATAATGGATGGCTTATTCTGACTTCTGTAAACTTCATTACACAAGAAATAACACCTATTCCAAAATATCTATTTTGAAATAGTAGTAGTGTGGATGCTCCACTGCTGCTATTTAGAAATAGTTCCTCCCCAGGACCATTCAAAATAATTACTCTCCAGTGCCTCCTGGAGTTCTAAATCAAGGTAGCATGTCCACATTAGGGAAGCCTGCTTCAGATTAATTTTGAGGCTTCCCTGTAGTGTAGATGTGCTATTTCAAAATAATATTTTGGAGTATTTCTTCCAGAATAGTTTATTCTGAAATAAGCGTGCAGTGTAGACGTACCCTTTAGAGAGTAACAAAAATATATAGTATTGTGAGCTTTCATAAGCAAAACCTACATCAGATGAAAAATCTTCAGAAGGTAATAAGTTATCATTAGTAGCAGAAGTTAAATAGCACCTTCTCATGTTGAGCTTTTCTTCAGGACACTCCCTTTAGTATTTCTCAATGGTCTTCCTAGAAAAGATAAATGACAGTACATCAGTAAATGCTGAATATTTCAACCCAGCACTCGCTATAGAGAGGGCATCACCCTCTGTAAAACACCATGTTTAAAAAAATAACAATTTCCTCTTGAGTTCTTCTTCTTCCTATATGTAACCCTGAAAGATGAGAAATTCTGCAACAGGTACCTGATCAGGAAGAAGAGTTCTCAGCATGGGAAGTAGATGAAGGCAGGGCTGGGGGATGAAAGGGAGGCAAGCCCCCAGCCCTGCCTGAGCTCTGACCCGGCCCTGCTCCCCCACAGGAGCCAAGGTGTCCCCCCCCCCCCCCCAGCAGCACCACAGGGAGGAGGAGCAGCCCGCAGCCCCACCTTCAGGTCGAGGAGCCTGGGGAGAATGGGCAGCATGCATCCTCAGCCTCCCTGGCCCTGGAGTTGTGTATCTTACTTCAACCTTCCTCTGTAGTGTAGACCAGGCCTTAGCGTGCAATTCACCTCCTTGAGGAGATCCAATACAAGACCCATGCACCAGTAATGTCCCACTTAAAGCCTCAGCATATCAGCAGGATTATTTGTGGTTCCCCATCTGTGTATCCATTTCTTGGATCCAGGCATTAGCAGTGATTTATTTTATTGATTGCTTATATTGCGGTACAACACTGTGTTTGATATAATGGGTCAAAGCCAGACCACTGTAACTCATGGTTGTAGTCCTAGTAGTTACTGACTTACTAAGAGCAGTAAGGATACCAGAGTTGGCCCTTTCAGAAGCGTGTTTTTGTTAGTGCTATAGCATGGATGAGGTATTTTTGTTCTTAAACCTTTTTAATCCGACAAATCTGGAAAACAATGTATGAGGGTCTAAAGAATTTACCAGGCCCGGGAGGGGGTTGTGGCACCTGATCATGAGTGGTGGGGGAAAGCCTCAGTGCAAGCTTGACACTAGACTGCCATTCCCCCAACTGGAGGGGCGGGAGAAGCAGCAGTTCACAGAGCCACTTTCTCCTCCATTTGCCAGGATCCATGCCATGGGTGTTCTCAGAACAGAGACACCCAGAGGATGGAGGTTCGTGTGTATTTAAAATGAATATATTGTGAATGCAGTACCACAAACATTCTTGGCATTACAGATGTATGAAAACAGTGGTCATGCCTTAAACAGCTTACAGATAAGTTAATACTTTAACAAATATGGTGCAAAAAGAGGTTTAGCACAGGTAATCACGGGCTAAACATAATTGACTGGAGACTATGGGTGGGATTTTCAAAAGCACACAGTATTGGCCTAACTCTGCTCCTGCTAACATCAGCATAAGTCTTTCACTGACTTTAGTGAAAGCAGAGTTAAGCCACTATTGAATGCTTCCAAAAAATCCCATCTTCCATATCGAGAGATGAACAGTAATTCAATAATTTCATCCCTGGGTCAGAATGACAGTGCTATCGCATAGAAGCAATATACTATGTATAGGATCTGGAAATACAGTGCATTTCTATAACTGCTAAAGCCATAACATCTGGAATGCCATCTTGGATAGACTCCAGGTGATTTCCACAAGGAACACTTTGTAAAAGTTGTTACTTTTCTAGGCATTTCAAAATTTTGTAAGTAGAATATGTTCCCAGGCCCTCATAGGAGCAAAGATTGGATTATAAAGTGCTAAATGTTTTTTACAACTGTATAAGCAATGATACTAGATGGATAACTAGTCAGGGGAAATTATTTTTACAGACAATTTGGATGGATTTGTTCCAGCTCTCAATTAGTTTCATATTTCAAGAATCCAGAAATGTTGAACAATTTCTCCTAGGTTCATCCCCTTCATGGAAGTCAGGGAACCCAGCCTGGGAAGCCTCTGTTCATTCTTCCTATTTCTTACTCTATCCAGTTCAATTTTTCAAAAGCTTGGAACAACAGCAAATAGCCCTGTGGGTACCCATCAGCAGAAGTCAAGCAGCCAGGGGACTTCCAAAGCTGCTGTTCAGTCATTCATTCCCAAGTGTTCTGAAGTCCCAGGAGCATAAGCACTTCCAGAAGGCAAAACAGGACTATAGTTTAGCAAACTGGAACTGAAAACCCACTTTTAAAAGCTCCAGGATTCTTCATGGTGCTCAAAATTCAGACAAATCAGAGCGGTGCCTTCTGGCTTAGTTATAACTTAAGGTACTCGAGCATCAGCCAGCCTCTTGTTGGTTGCTCTGTTGTCGATGCTACAGAAGCATTATGTGACCTGAAGATAGTGTTCATAGTTCTGAAAACAGCACCCTGGGTCTTCTCTGCCTGACAGAGGAGGGGATATATAGAATTAGTATTGTGAAGGAGAAGAGTCAAGATAAGAACTAGGAGAACAAATGGGAGAAGATGGCAAGGGTTAGGACTGGGTCTCTCGGACAGGCCATAATAAGAGTGAGCCTTTAAAGTACTGAATTGAACTATGTTTCATCTGGTATTGTATATCGTAAAACAACCCAGGGAATAATGACAACAGGCAACGAGGCAGAGGCTCAGAAAAGGAGTTGCTTTCCACAAGGTTGGTGTACATCAGATGAGTTTCTTGTGAGGCACAGCACAGAGAAGCACCAGTTCTCCTGGGAATCCATCCCACTGAAAGTGGAGTTAGAAAGGCCAGTCCAGAAGAATCAAGTGCTATCCATACAGTTCAGGGTATCACTGCACGGAACATCCCTGCTTGTGGATCCTTTCACAAGCCCATGAGGGACAGAACTTGCAACAAGCTAGTTCTCATAAAATATAACCTACCAGGATACAAAAAGCTTTCACTTCCAAGGGATTGGCAGACCCCACACATAATTAAATGGGCATTGCAGGTTGCACACACACCCCTTTGAGAAGATCAAGGCAAGATAATGCAGCTTACAGATGCTACAGTGGCAGTATGTTACTCGAAGGTAGTGTTCATAGCCTTGAAGATTAGATAACCATCAGATGAGCGACAAGAATGATTAAAGGTCTAGAGAACATGACCTATGAAGCCAGGCTTCATGAACTGGGCTTGTTTAGTTTGGAAAAAAGAAGATTAAGGGGGGACATGATAGCGGTTTTCAAATATCTAAAAGGGTGTCACAAGGAGGAAGGAGAAAATTTGTTCCTCTTCGTTTCTGAGGACAGGACAAGGAGTAATGGGCTTAAAGTGCAGCAAGGGAGGTTTAGATTGGACATTAGGAAAAAATTCCTAACTGTCAGGGTGGTCAAATATTGGAATAAATTGCCAAGGGAGGTGGTGGAATCTCCCTCTCTGGAGATATTTAAGAACAGGTTAGATAGACATCTGTCAGGGATGGTGTAGGTGGAGCTTGGTCCTGCCTTGAGGGCGGGGGGCTGGACTCGATGACCTCTTGAGGTCCCTTCCAGTCCTATTATTCTATGATTCTATGATTCTATGATTCTATGGGAGAGCAAAGGGAAACCCAATGTCAAATGAATTGACACCCTCCTTACAAAAATCACTTTTCTCAAGGAAGAGCAGATGGGCAAATGTCTATGAACACTCCCTGCCAGCACAAAGGAGAGCTTGTTACTCTGCTTTTGTCATCTGGGTAAATGATGCCTCTAGAAATGCCACAATGTCAAATAGAATTATTTCACTGGACAGTATGTTCAGTTACACAAATTATAATATTGGAAGCATAAAAGTAGCAAAGAAAATTTAAACATTCCTTTCCGCAATAAAAGATGTCCAAAACCATTCTATTTTATTACGTTACATAGTAAATGCACTATTAAAACAGGTCTTCCATAAAGTGACAGTACTTTTGATTCATCAGTAAAATCATCTGGATTGTAGATCTTACTTCACGTAGATGGCATTTATGATGTTGTAGGTAATAAAACATATTGCTTTAATTTTAATTTCCCATTGCTTTTGGGAAATTTACACAAAATAAAATTTCCTGACCATAAAATCAACAAGGGAATCCTGTTTTTCTTTCATGTTTGCTTGTTTCTCCTACTAGCTTCAAATCCATGATTAATTATATTTCTAGAACCTCAGCAAATAAGTGCAATGATTTTTTTTTCAAGTGGCCTCAACTAATCTTTCAAAGATGAATGATTTTTGTGTCTGTAATGTGCGAAGTGCAACTATTTTTGTGCAAATACAGTAGTTTTATTTAGCCATCAGACTTCTTGTTTCTGGTAAACTGAAGATGAAGGTCTAGAAACTCTTTAGTAAAACATGAAGACGTCGTGCCTTTTTAATATAAAAGAAAGAGTGGCTTCTCCAAGTTCACATAATGGAGTTTTATCACGATCCACTGGGAAAGAGGACCCCATGTCATCAAAAGGGTTTTTTGGCAATGTTTATTTTCCATTTTTTAAAAATGACGAGGCGGCCCAATAAACAGAATTACAAATGAATACTTTAAGGGAAAGAACATTAAAAATGAAAATTGCTCATTGGAGTTGTTCCAGGTGATTGAGTGGTCACTCAAAAGTGTTTCAAAAATAACTAGATTGAAAGACTGCCCAATGTTGGGACAAGCCAGATGCTTCCTATAAGATATTGAGCCTCTACAACTCCTATGGAGTTTCTGGGAATTTAGGTCATTTAGTATCTCAACAAGATCAGGCAAATGGTATCTGGCATCTAATTCCTATGTGAATTTTCTGTACCATAAATTCTGTGTTAAGTACAACAATCATTTTATCTACATTGTCCTACTTGTTCCAAAAAAAGGGCTTTCACTCATTCCTATTCACTAATGCTCACTGAGCTTCGTCAGTCGGCTCGACAGACAAAGGGAAAGAAATGGGGCAAAGATGAAGGAAGACGGAAATATTTCTAGACTAGCCCATGTAGTGTTAAATCAGCTTCTTTAACTTCTCCAGGTCACACAAAAACCTCACGCTCACGTTTAATTTGCCCATCCTGAAGTATTTTCCCTAGTAATGCCAAATACCATAATGCTCTCTGTCAGTGATTTGAAATGATTGTATAAGCTACATATCGGGTACACTATTGTTAATGAAATGCACACAAGATGATGAACAACTTCCTTTTCCTGCTGGAGCCCAGCTGCAACCAGGCCCTGTATCCTTGATGCTGTAAATCAGGCCTTTGTACTCTGGGAGGATTCAATCAGCTGCAGGTGTGGGCCCGCCAAGGCCCGTCTGGGATTAGGTAGCAGCATTTGATATGAGATCCCAAACAGCACCAGCAATCCACACACCACATGTGGCCAGTCTTTGGAGAAAGCAAAGGAAAAACGCTGATGAAATGTGGCACAGGACCATGGAATGCAATTTCAAACTTCCACATCTGCAGGAAAGAGAGAATGAAAGTTCCTAATTTTACAATGATGATGTCATTGAGAATACATGATGGTGGAAATGATGTGCCAAGGTTTTCATAGATTTAACCATTTAGGATGCTGCTAACTGAAGGTTTGTTTGTGACACTGAAGTTCTAAATGCAACACCAGCGCAGTTGCCATCATCCCTCATATGTTGTGTGAATCTATACACACATCCATTCAAAACTTACAACCAGTAAGCTTGCTTTTTGTAAAAATGCACCAACTGAAAACATTGCTACATCTATTTCAATGCGTGTTCCTTTAAAAAAAGAGAGATGCAATTTTGACAAAGCTGTACCTCACACTCAATAAGGAAAAAGCATTTACACTCAGCAAGAAAAGAACACTACAAGTTGTTCTGCTTCCACCCCCCTCACCCCAGTATTAAAAGCTGTGAAGAATTTGCTTCTTTACATTTGTCCGTGGTATTTAGGGATGAAGAAATATTAAAACAGTCTGGTTTTGTTATTACTGTAAATATAAAGTACATTGAAAAGAGCATGCACTTGATTTTTTAAAAATCTGTTTTCCATTAGCTTATCTTGATAGCTGAAGTTAATCATTATTTTCAACCATATATGATTTAGATATGTCATTAATTCATGTACAATCCATCTGAATAATGATTGTGGTTTTCTGCTTTACAAATTCATCTACTTCACTGAGAAACCAAGAGAGTCAAATTCCATGCCACATCTGGTTTCCATTTTATGTAATTGCTATTTTTAGAGTTATAATCATGTGTTATTGTAAGGACCACGGTGTCAATCACTCAGCTAATGGGGAAAATTCAATGCCTAAATACCTGGGAGAACAAGAAGCTCAGTGAAACAGGTGCATTTAGACACTTGGTTTTAAGTAAAATTCTAGTCTCCCAATTTAAATAAATAATCTTGAGGAGAAACTATATTCTTTCCATACCCTTTAGGAACTGAAAGTTTAATAGAAGGGTGCCACACTGTGTACCTGGTCTTGTGCCCCTTAGTTTCAGTAGAAGCATGAGTAGATCTTATACAGGTCGAACCTCTCCAGATTAGCACTCTCTCCATGGTCCGGCATGATTTTAGTTAGCTGGATGCCCACTTATCATGGATGTGGCCAAGTTTCCCGCAGTCCCATAAAGTGTGTTTACAGACTCCAGTCCTCGCTTTCAGTGTTCTGTGATGTTATTTAAATGTAATTTAATTCTAAATGACTTCTAAGAGTAAGAAGTAGAAGTGTTGGTAATGCTGCTAGACAATATTGACCTCCAGTGGTTTGGCAAATTCTCTGGTTCAGCACCAGTCAGGTCCTGAGGATGCCAGACTAGAGAGGTTCAACCTGTATATAAGCTCTATTACCATTAACTTATTGCATCCGCTAATCTTATAGTTGAGCTTGTAGGAGATATTGTATGAAGTAGCATCCATTTCATAAAGATGATTTGCAGATTTTAGTAAAAGGAAAAGGGTAAATTTTAGTGATAGAAATGTAGCCGTGTTAGTCTGGGGTAGTTGAAGCAAAATGCAGGACAATGTAGCACTTTAAAGACTAACAAGATGGTTTATTAGATGATGAGCTTTCGTGGGCCAGACCCACTTCCTCAGATCAAATAGTGGAAGAAAGTAGTCACAACCATATATACCAAAGGATACAATTAAAAAAATGAACAAATATGAAAAGGACAAATCACATTGCAGAACAGAAGGGAGATGCGGGGGGGGGGGGGGGGGGAGGTAAATTTTAGCTCCTTCTTTAACAATAATATATGCATACATAGTTAATTCTCCACACCTATAAAAAAGGCACAGTTCAAAACACGAGTAACGGTTCATGGAAATAACTTCAATAATTTATATGTCCCAGAGAAATGTACAAATATAATTCAAACAAAACTGTACAGGTAACATATACAGTAATTATCAGGTTTAACTCATACATTAAATATACGTGTACTGTTGAAAGTATTCAGCAAGTATTCTAACCATTTAGTCACAGGATAACCTGGGATGCAGAATTTCATGTAGAGGATTCTACTAAAAACAAATCTGTACTTCTTTGCCCACTTCCGTTTTTAAGCTATACTCATGCAAACTTCCAGGGCAACTAAATGATGTTAAGCAATATGATGTTGAGCACTATGCTAACAAGTCTGGACAGCAAGAGCGCAGAACAAATTATACATATCACCCATCTCTGCTTTTTTTTAAATAAAGAGCTGATGATCCTTAGGAAGCTCACATGACTAGCATGAGGTCCTTGTTAATGGAGCTCTTAAAAGGAGATTCTCAGCTTTTTCTTAAAATATAGAAATTTCTACCCTGTCTCCTGGTGAGCATAGCCTTGAAAACAAACCGATGTAAACCTATTGCTTGGGATGGAAACAAGCCACTAGTCTTTGCGACTGCAGTAGAAGACTAGTAGAGGAATTACTGAATTCATTGAATTCATTTAAATGAGCCTCAATTTTTAGTTTTCCTACTGTTACCAAAATCTGCAGGCTGGCCTTACGCTTAGCAGTGTGATGGTGCGGATAATATATTACATTAAGGGAGTGGGGTAGGAATTGGATTTCTTTTCATGGCAGGACCTAAAATGCAGGGCTGGGTCTCCTCACTAGTAGTTTTTTAATCCCCCACTGCAGCTGGATGGAGAGGTTGCCTGCTCACTTAATAACAGCCTGGGTGTCTGATTTGCCATGGCTGCTTCAACAGACACATCTTTCTTGTGTCTCCCACCAGTGCAGAGTTCATGTGTTCCATTTTCTCTGGTGACAGTCCCTGAAAAGAATTGTGTGCCCACGTGCAGACTTAGTTAAGTAGAGAGCAGTCAGATCCTTTTTCAACATGGATACATGCCTTTGTGCCAGGATAAGTACATACATAGTTGCCTTTACTCCTCTGTCATTTTATGCCATTGACCGTGTATGTGATACAGTACATGTTTGCGTGTGTGTTGTGAGGGAGCTACAATAATTTTGAAGGGTGCTTCCACAGGGCATTAAATGAGCTAAACAAGGCTCTGTGCCAAAACCATGCCGTGGGAAGGCGATTGAGAACCCTGTGTGCTGCTGTGCCAACCACATGAAATGCCATAAATCATTTCTAATAGGAAAGTCAAACCCGTGAGTTTACTCAGGTGAGAATACATTCAGGTGAAACTGAAGGACTGTAGAGACTTGAAATGGCCAGAATTTACTAGTTTTAAATGTAAGTGCTGGATTCTTGTTTGGTGTATGTACCTTCAGTGAGGCAGAGTGGCAGCCCACTGACACAGAGCGGGAGGAACCCCTCACTGAGGTCTGGTGGGCAGAGGCCCACCACTTTACTGGGCTACAGTGCCTATTTCTGTTAGTGAGAAAAGCCAATAGATCCATAGAAATAAAGCATTTATTAAAGTGAACATTGGGTAGGAAAGCACCCATCCAAAAGCCATGTTGCCAATTTTTACAATTTTTCTCTAAAGCTTTATGATATTTGGTGGTTTTTAAAGTTTCCATCCCTGGAGTCAGATGATTATGTGAAAAATCTCAGATTTCATTATTGTAACATACATTTCTTGCTCTTGTAGCTGCAGAGAAAAGTCTGAAAACATGAGCTGAAAAGGCTCAAAAGCCAGAAGGTAAAGCAGAAGAACTATTTTTTTTAATTGTTATTGGGGAAGGGGATTTTCAATGGCTGGGATTGGCAACACTGTAAATATCACCCAAAGAAGCTCTAGATACAGTACAATGCATATTTCAGTTGAAATGTTGTTCCTACCCTCTTGAATGGATAGATAGAATATTAAGAGCCATAATTTCAAAGGGGCCTCATCAAGAGCTTTGCATTTGTGCCTTTAATGTGCAATTACCAGCAGCTGCAAGATGTCTAATTGTGGTGCCATAATCAGATACACAAAATTAGATGGGAATTATGGATACATAACTTTATTTTTTAAGTTTGCAAATATATTCAGAAGGTGAACAAGTTTTCCTTAGAACCTCGACATATTGATCCATCCTCATTCATAAATAAATAGTATAAATCAAACCCTGATTCAAGAAGTTAAATAAGCTACTAAAATAGTCCCACCTATTCACATACTTAAATTCCTTTCCTGAGTCTGGGGTTGATTTATTCAATATATGTAGGAATGAGGATGGATCTGTCTACCTGACTGCCTGTGTATTTGGAGACTTAATATTCAAGAGTGAGCAATAGAAGAGCAACTTTCCTCTCACTTTAACAGATAATTTCTACTCATACATAATGCAAATTCTAATGCAGCTCTCTGAGAGCTATAATCTCTTTAACTGACCTGATTTTCATTGCTAAAATCAAAACAGATATAAAAATAAGTCACTGGACCGGTAAACACTGGACAAAATTAATTAAAGGAAAAATTAATCTATACAGCAGGGCAGGAGGATGTGGTCACCTAACAGTGAGACTTATTAGCCAGTTGAATAGTTTCCCAAGGAGAGTGGTAGAATCCCCACAGAAGAAACTACTTATAACAGGACAAAACAAACCTCTTAAAGACCAATACACTGTAGGGAGTGATTCTAGATGGGCAGAAGAACTGATGTGATGACTTTTTAGATCATTTCCATATTCGTTTTCTATGAAGCTGAGATGTCAGGTAATGAATGTATAGAATCAGTATAAAAAATAGCTAGCTTAGGAGGATTTCAAAAGTAAACAAGTGGAACACAGTTTGAAATACTCATGTTTTCCTCTCATAGCAGGCCAATGTAAATATTATTTCACATGTTATCTAGTAATTCCAAAACTAAACATACTCACCCTAACAATGGTTATGATCAAAATTGAACAAAGTCCCTTTGAAAGTGCTCAGAACTTAAAAATTAAAGGTAGCCTAAAGGTATAAATGACTAGAATATAGTATTAGAAATTGAATAAGTGATCGGGCAAGTCATCATTACATCCTTGTTGCAGACTGATTAAACCTCCAGGCATTTGGTATTGGGAGCCTCTTGCTCACTGGGGCAAAGGAGCTGTTGTTTGTTTTTAATACTGCCTTCAAGGTTTTCAAGATGTTACAAATGGATATCAGGTTTAAAAAATGTCCCCATTTTAAACATTCCCAAGCAGCCATTATGGGTAGTCTACACTGCATGGCTATTTTGGGATATCGGAGGTATCCCAAAATAGCCACCCATTATTTTGAAATATTTTTCGAAATAACGGGCACACTGTTTCACCATCCCAGTAAACCTTGTTACACGAAGGATAAGGGATGGCTGGAAATAATGTTATTTCTAAATCTGGTGCTGTGTAGATGTGCCAAGTTTCAAAATAAGCTATTTTGAAATATTCTTAATAAGATATGCAATTTGTGTAGAGCAAATTGTGTATCTTATTTCGAGTTTAGGTGCTGTGTAGATGCACCCTCCGGGTAAAGTCTACACAGTAGCATTATTTCGGAATAACTGATGTGCACATCTACACTACAAGCCTTTATTTTGAAATAATGTAAAGCTGGAGGACTTCTTGCACTAACTCATGGTAATCCTCATTTCACAAGGAGTATGGGTACATCTAGACTGCATTGCTCTTTTGGGTTACTTGAAGTATCCTGAAATAGCGATACCATGTCTTTAAAAACGCTCGCTATTTCCCGAAATAGTGGGCATGCTATTCCAGAGTTTCTATACCTCGCGTTCCATGAGCGTTAAGGGATTTGTCGAAATAATGCCTTATTTTGAAATTTGGTGCAGTGTAGACAGTGCTAAATTTCAAAATAAGCTTTTTTAACTTAGACTCAGAATAAACTACGCAATTTATGTAGCGCAAATTGCATTACTTATTGTGACAGAAGGGTGCTGTCTAGCTGCACCCTACGTAAATAGGTATAACTCCAGTTAAGTCTGTAGCATTAAAACTATTTACAGCAAGGTTGAATTTGGTTTTACAGCTGCCCATCCATTAGCAGTCCTCATCCCTTATTCCCACATAAGAACTATAACCATTGGTCTACTAACCTATTCTGCAAGTTTCCAGTTTAGGGATATAGTTCTGGAATAACATAATTGGTTTCATAGTCTCTTTGCCATTTTTGTTTCAATATTTACATTGTGGTCATATGTATCTTGTCCTGTTCCAGCAGAGGAAGAGAATTTGTTAATGAAGGAACCATCATTCGAAAGGATATTGAAGTATATAAACACTTCTTCTAACATTGACTTCAGTGCTGAAGCGATCAGAACCTCATAGCACCAGACCTTACATTCCAAAGAAGGAGAGCACATGGATCTGGTGTTGTGATTCTCCCCTTTTCTTCTACTTTTACTTGGTAATTTTAGCTCATTTACCTCACTTCCTAGCTTTCAGAGTCATATCAGTAGGTGAGGAGCTCAGTTTTTCTTTATAAAAGTAAAAACATGTTTATTTCTGCGTGAACAACCTTGAAAATGCATATGCTAATGCTGTGGCTTTTTTTTCTCGTGACCTAGTTGAAGAAAATTGTTGATGCTCACAACCCAACATAATTATATCTTTTGACTAGAGTATCAGCTCAGGGGGGCAAGAATTAAGAGTATAGGGTGTAGGAGAGGGCTCTGGGTTGGGGAGGGGCCTCAGAGTGGAAGTGGGGGGTTGTTACTCGTAGTTGGGCATGGGCTTACTTCCAGCAGCTCCTAATCAGTGTGCCCCTCCCTGCCTAGGAACCAGAATTGCTGCTAGCCGCTTCTAGAATGCAGCATGATCCACAGCGCCAGGACAGGCAGGAAACCTGCTTTAGTACCCCCACTAGTCACTGGGTCACTACAGCAAAGTGACCCAATGTCTCCCATTGTACAACTCACTGCTGGGTTGCTACCCATAGTTTGAAACCCACTGATTTAATAGGTCAAAAATCAGAAGGCAAATAAGAACTCCAAATTATTGACATTGGTTTTTTGAAGTCCATGGTTTTTAAACCAACTTCATGATTTTTTGAGCCCTGAAACAATTTTTGAATGCTTGTGGTTGACAATACCGTGGTTCGTTCAGGTGAGTTAAAAGGCAGCAGTCTCTAGGGTGCAGAAAGATTATACAAAGATTACAATCTTGCCTTATTTCACAGCATGTCAAAATGCAAGGAGAGCAATCAACAACCTAGGTCTATTGAATGGAGGTTATCTAAGGGCCAGATGACTGGCAGATCAAGGCAGCAAGACTCTAAAGCATTGCTGAGTATGCTGATTTTTGCACTTACTTGCTTTCCATGGGGTTTTACTCCACTGCAAGCTTAACATATGCACCTGCATAATTGAAAACAATCCAACTGTAAGTGCTACTCATGCAAAAAAAGACACAAAACAAAACAAAAAAAGTGGCAGGGAATTTCATAGGGCCAGTAAAAATAGCAGATGAACTTTGCCAGCTGTTGAAAACTGTCTTTGGGATCCGTTCCTTTGTTCTTCTCTAATAATAGTTTTGGTTTATGTTTCTTTTTTTCCTTCTTTTTCTTTTTCTTTTACTGTTTTCATTTTGCTTTGATGTTGAAAACAGTCACAGCTGCATTACAAAAATAATTGTTCCCACTTTCATATACAAGTTCATGCACTTGGAGACAACATTCTGGATACACACACATGCACACAAACTTTGTGCATAATCTGATGGTGACATTGACCAAACAAGAAACATAGGAATACACTCTCATTCTCTCTCAAATAAAACAACAACAAAACAAAACCCAAAAAAACAAAAGAAAAAGAAAAACAAAGAAACCTCTAGCTCATTTATATGGGGATCTTTTAATAACAACCAATAATAACCTCCTGACATTTATATAGTTAAACTTTCCCCTCAATGGCTTTTAATTCCCTGTACAATTATGAATTAATTATTGTATTTATTTATTCAAATTTTTATTTTGCTACCAGTGCTCTGGGCACTCTTGACAATTTTCTGAAATTAAACAAATAAACAGAACTATGAATTACCCCAGAGCAAATCAACCGGCAACAACATAAATATAACAGAAATTAATCAACCTTCCCACATGTACTCTACTATGTCCCACAACCATCACTACACGGCTCGGTTCCTCATGTGCCAAGGAGAAAGGGTCGCCCTCCCAGTGTGTTCTGAAGACTAACAAACGAACTATTAAGACCATAAAAGAAGAGGATATCTTCCAAAGACCTGCAGCCCTAACAAATAACACCCTTTCAGGTAGCTCTTATCCATGTTTATTTAGCCTCACAAACAGAGAGGAATGATGTAGTTAAGTATTATTTCCATTGACAAAAATGAGGAAAGTGAAGCACACTGAGAGGTTAAATGACTTGTTCAAGGTGACACAGGAAGTCTGTTGCAGAGCTGGGAATTGAACCCAGGTCTTCTAACTCCCAGTGCTGCATTTAACCACATGACCTTCCTTCCCTTGGATAGTAAAAACAAGGATCTTTTTTTACGAAAAAACATTTTCTTCCTTTGTGTGTCTTTTCATCAGATGCCTAAAATGGAGCCATTCCTGTTGATTTTGACTAGACTTCCTGACTGGCCCGCATTATTATAATGTTGCTTAAAATAACAGAATAATTAGAACACAATTCCTAACCTCTGCAGTATAGCTCAGCAAAATTAGTAGCAAAATGTTCTACAACCGACCAGACTCAGAACCCTTTTTCTTTCATTACTAGCCTATCATTTACGTAGGTAAGTAGTTCCATTGACTTGGTTGAGTCCACTCAGATAAGTAAGGGCTCATCAGTGTAGATATTTTACAGCCAAGACCAATATATATATAATTTAAATATTAATATTACAGATTGGGACCTCTGGGTACTACAGATTAGGATCCCATTGTGATAGGTACTACACAAACACTATATTAAAACACTCCCTATGGTCAAGAGTTTACATTCTAAGACTTGATCTTGTAGTCTACCACTCAAAACCTGACAACCCTGCTTACTTGGGCTCATGGGGCTCAGGCAAAGGGACTATTTAATTGCAATGTAAACATTCAGGCTCTGGCAGAAATCCAGGCTCTAGGACCCTGCAAGGTGAGAGAGTAACAGAACTCAGGCTGCAGACTGAACCCAAATGTCTATGTTGCTTTTAAAGGGCCTCTTAGCCCAAGTCAGCTGGCCCCAGCCGGCAGTGGGTTTTTAACTGCAGTATAGGCATATGCCAAAAGCTACATGAACTCCAACAAATCACTTCTGCTCTTTGAGCATCATTTTCCCCGTTGGAGATGTAAGATAATATTTCCATATCTTGCAGATACACTGCCAGACTTAATTAGGGCTGATGCTGCTCCTGTTACATTAAATCAATTAGGCTGTTCACAAGAGTAAGGATTGAAACACTGAAATTCAAGGTAACTAAGATGCTAAAGATCAGAATTTGATATTCTGGCTCCATTTGTGATATTGTGCTCTGACTTCTTGAAGAAGCCAGATCACCCAAACTAAAAAGCAACAGATTTATTGCCTTACTTATGGCAAAGTATTTGTCTTCAAAGATGCCCTGATTGATCTTGAGTTCAGTTTTTAATTAAAATAATCATTTTGGTTATGCAGGCAAGTATATATTTTCTATAGTACAGCACTACTTTTTAAAACTTTTTGAAAATCATGGTTTTTCAGTTATCCAGAAATTCTAACCAGATCTACAATTGGCTGAAAACTCTATACATAAATTGCATTAAACTCTTGAGCATTCAAACTCCTGCCACTCTTTAAATCAAAAATCTAATTTGGGGCATTTTTTCCCCATTAGAAGCCTGAATTTCAACCAGTTCTATTCTAAATTCTTCACTACAATATTTTTAAAACCCTTTGGCAACAAGGAATTAAACTGTCATCATTATAAAGCAGGAAGAATCGGTTAGCAGTAGGGGAGAGATAGAAAACATGAGAAAAATACTATATCCTGAAAATATCCCAAAGTCATTTAAAGTGATAGAAATTAGAAGTTAGCTCACTGTACTAGGAACATGCAAACAAATAATTCCACCTATGTGGATCAAAGAAATGCAGTTTACAGAATATGGAGTGCATGAAGCAGCAATGTCATATGTAAAGCCTGCAAGCAGTATGCATTCTTTTTGTCAACTACTGACAGTTATCTCTAAAGTCTTTGCCACTAGAATGAAATGTTCTTCCTCCTGCTTCCATCTGTATCTCCCCACCCTGATAGAATCATTTAGTAATGATTGGTGATGGCTACATCTACTGCAGGAAGCAGCCAATACCAGGAACACTTATGCTCAGGACATTAGATTAGATGGGCCATTGATTAGTCTTATCTGTCATAGAAATTCCAGCATGTTCTGCAGCTACAGGTTATTGCACGATAAACTCTACTGAAAAACAATTGTGAAGGTAATAAGGGGAGACTGATCTCTGTCATGTGACAGATATTGCACTGTGTCATGGTGACATGGATCACATGACTAGAGGAGGAAAATAAAATCCAATTACTTGCCTGGGCACTTGTGGGCATTTGAGATGAGGTCAGAGCCACATGGATCTTATGTGGCTCTTATGCAACAACACAGTCTCCATGGTTACCTTAGGCCTGCTCCAGTGCTTCTTGGTGTTTTAAAGCACTGAGCAATGATCTCCCTGCTGTCCCTGGAGCCACAGACCTCTGTGTAATTGCTCCAGTGATGGAATGCAGGAGCCACCCACAATAAAAGCAGAAAGTCTATGAAGTCAATCCTTAGTGGAAAGGCCTACTTTCCCTTTCAATAGGAGAGGTTTAGTGACAAGCCACAGCAGCCAGTTTCCTGAGGCGTAGAAGACCCAGCTTCAAGTCCCTACCCTTGGTCTCATTCCCAATATCTCTTCCACTCTGTATAAATAATTAAATATTTGCAGAGCAAGAGCTCCAGGGTATTACTACTCATCTAGGATGTGGGAATCAGCCAGAAATGGGACTTGAAGCTGGTCTCCCACCTTCTAGACATGAGAAGCCTTCTCAATAAAATCTGTGCCAAAATATTCCCTTCTATGAAAAGCTTCAGTTCTGATTAATTGGCTTATTCCAAATGAACAAAAAAAACCCACTTAATGACCAATTCTAGAAGGCTTCATAGTTAAACAGTATTTATCACTTATTTCCCTAAAGTTTGTTGTGCTATATCTCATGCAGTAGATTTCAGCATTAAGAATTCATTTCCTAACCCTAGCCATTCCACCATTAATCCAGCTGTTCTACCACTGTACTTTCCTAAAAAGTGTATAGGTCCCCTTGGAAATCTGACAGGAAGAAATGTCTATTTCAGAGTCAATTTAAAACTCATGATTGTGAGACAGGCCAAAAGTCAGAACCAATCAAATCCACAAGTATTGAGTTTAATAAAATGTAAAATTAAGTGGAGGTGATTTAGATGCTTGTCCCCATTGCCAAGGTTTGTTTAAAGATCTCATGTCCTTGATCCCAATTTCAGCAAAATAGTCTCCTTAGATAAGATAATAATAGATAAGAACATATTGTCCTGCTTAGATTTCACCTGAGTACACTCATGTAGCATTACCACTGCATTGAATATATTTCCAAATCAAGACATTGGGCTTTTCAACTTCCATTAAGGAAATAGAATAAATTTGTAGTAGTGGTTGGGGGGAGGGAGACAAACAAATAAACACAAACCTAGCAGCCAGGAAGGAATTGGATTATAATTTGGCCTGAGACATTGGCTAACATCACCAGGTGACCTTCTGCAAGTCATTTGACTTCTTCCATCATCCCAGCTGGAAACAAAAGCAAAACCTCACTGGAAATCAGGCATTGCATGTAAACTGCGGTTTTCTAGATAAATAAATCACAGACAAAAGTTTTACAGCAGTCACACAGCCAATGTTCCACACACTGAACAGACAACGGTAATATAAAACTTGTATGAATCCTGTGTGGCAACACTGCTGCACTAGAGAGTCCTCCACTGAAGCTGCAAATGAGCCAAACTGTTCCTCATACTAGGACATTGAAATCCCCGCGTGCCAAATTCTGATATCCTTGCTCATTTTTGGCAGCACCTTATTCCACCTGCAGTCCCATCCGTGTCATTGGTTGCATTCACAGAGTAAAGAACAACTCAGTGACTGTGAGTCTGGCACGATCTGCCACTTCTATATGACCAACAAGCACAAAGCCATAGCAAGGGCTCAGTTGTGCACCCTGGGAAACAGTTATTCATATGCATAATCCCATTCATTTCAATCAGATTATTCACATGAGGGTCAACGTGATTAAAACCCATAGAGATGACCCATAGCTCATTATATTTAAAGTGTGAATCTGCCCAAAAAGGAGTTACGCCATTGACTTCAATAGGAGCCAAATCAGGACAGCATTTGTCCTAAATGTTCCAAAGTCAAAGGGGTTCTTTTCTTGGGCTCAATCTTGGAAGATATTGAGTGAGTCCAACTTTGTTTTGAAGACAACAGGCATTGGGGACTCTCTGCACTTTACACATTCAGACCAAGATACTGGATTTGTTAATTAAAGGGCCCCATTGCTGTGATGTTAGACGTGCATTTTGACAAACTATAAAATTACTATTTTAAACGGATTTTACATTTTCCATCACTTTACATGAGGTAACACACGAGTGGTCAGAGCACTTGTTTGCTCCTGAATTTTGGCAAATCCTCAAGGTAATTTTACACTTGGGGCTCTAGGGGAGATATTGCACCAATTCACACAGCTTCGGGTAGGAGGTGGTACAGAACAACACTGACCCTAGAGGAGAAAAGGAAGAAATTGTGCATGAGGAGATATAATCCCTCTTGAGGTTGCCTGGTGCAACAGAGTGAATAATTTGCAATATACATTAGTGATTCAGATTGTGCCTCCCAATGGATTGATGCTATAACCCTTGATTGATGCCTTGAAGCATGTCCTTACATTCATTTCAGGCCCCTTGTTTGCTGAGGGGAGGACAATGAAATAAACTGTTGTGAGCGGTCCTTGAACAGACAGCATAAGGAGCAGTGGGAGGAGGAAAAGGTTGTCTGCACATGTTCTCTCCTTTTCCTAGGGACCCACACAATTGTTCATCACAACACAGTCCTCCAAGCATATCTGAGTGAGTTAAATTCCAAGATTGCTGGTTAGCTGTTGTGGTTTTTTTTTTCCTCCTTGCTATGTGAAAATAGCAATATTGTGCATAAAAAGTCTGTTGGGAAAAACGTGTTTTTCCTCCATCAGAGAGCAGATGGCACGCAGATTTTGTGCATCATTTATAAATTATTTCAAAGTCTATTTGTCTATTCCAAAGAGATTACTGGAATTTACATCTGCATTTTAATGTAATTGTTTCCATGTCACATGAATGAGGCATGGGAGGGTTACAAAGAAATGAAGATCACCATAGTTGGCTGACAGCTGTAAGAATTTGGGGAAACCCACCTACCAAATCCCTCCTCGCTATGCCTTGCTTTAGTTAATTTTAATTTCATTTATTTGTTTATTTATTTTTGACACTGCAACTTTAGAAGAAAGTCAGCAAGCCTGGTAGGGGAGCTTGAATTCAGTTTCTCTGAAAAATTTGCAATAACAATAAATGAAATGGTGAAAGCCGCATCTGTTATAATAAACCAAAACTGAATGGCAAGGGAGAGTGCTTTTATATATGATGCTTCATACTTATTTATCTTCTCAAAAAGGGCCAAAGCACGCCTTCTGTGGGATGCCAAAACAGGGAAGAATTTCCTAAATTATCCTGGTCAGGATAAACTGACCCTCTATTCACTATGAAATATGGTTCCTTGCCAAGTAACATACCAGGATTCAGGATGATGGATTGAGAAATAACAGTCCCTCTAGGAGGATAAAATTCACCTTTCTTTAGCGTCCGAGACCCTCTGCCACCTCTAAGCTTTACATTGGGCCTTCAGGTGAATGGGAATAGGCAGTCCAGAGGGTGGAAACACTCAAGGAGATCTTCTGCATTTGCCCTGAATAAGCAGGTGTGAAGATCCTGGATTGCAGGAGGGATATGAGTGGGCTCTTGACTCTATGATTATAGGGAGGGATAGTTTGGGGACCAGCCCTTTGGAAGAAGTAACTTTTAAGGAGAGACTTGAAGGAGGAAAGGTGTGGATAAAATCTGCATAGAGAATAGGAGACTGCACAAGTATCCACTGAGCCACCCCGTTGTATGCAGAGTTTTACTCTCACTATGATTCCGCATCGTAGATTAGGTGTCATGTTCATCTCAGTCCCTTGGATGTCTCACCCAGGGAGATGTCAAGATTTACATGGCTCTGGACACACGGAGTCTCTGCTCTTCCCCAGCTCCCTCAGACCCATGCTTACATTGCTGCACGAATCCTGCATAAATCTTCTTTAAAGCTAGGCTGGACAGCATGTTATAAAATTCCATGCAAATAATCCTATTGCTGTGGCATCATAAGTTGCAGTCACAAGCATGCAAAATTCAATCTGGCATTTCTGGGCAAGTGGAAGCACCTAACTTTGGGAATTTCCTGGATTTTATTATTTGTCAACTACTTTTAATGGAAAAGCCCATGTCTTAAAGGCATACGCACAAGGGCGGCACAATGAAGCTTAACTTTGAGAACTACTTGATTTTTGAGTGAGTTCTTAAAGCTATTTTTATGGCATTTCCTTGTTTTATGCTAAAAATATATATAAAATAACAGGGTTGATAGGGACTAAGATAGAAAACAATACTGAGAACATCTCTGAGGTATTCATCTTGTAGAGGCCTTCCTTACTGGTTCTGCCATCATGAAGTCTGAGGAGATCCCTTTCATTACCAATAATAATAAATGTATGTAGGGCCATATATTTTGCAAACAGACTTTGACTCAGACATGAAACTCTTTGGGATAATAAATGCCTTTCTGTTTTATGTGTACACAGTGATTAGTGCAATGAGGCCCAGCTCATTAATTGGGATCATCAGGCATTATTGCAATACAAACTACTGAGAAACAAATTCTATTCAGCATCTTGGTTATTGCCTACACCCCTGGATTTGTGCCGCAAGCTGCAGAACCTGATCATCCTCCCATTGCTCTGTGTCTACACCTATCTTTGCAGGGAATAACGGCGAAGTGCTATGGACTTCATTAAAGAGAGAGATAGATTTGGGACCAGAGTTAACAGCCCTTTGGAAGAAGTAACACATAACGCTGGGACTGTCCCAAGCTCTGGAATGTCCTGATATTTCCAAAATGGAATTGGTATCTATTATCCTAATTTGAGGAGATATTTACTGAGTTGTAAGCATTCAGAACTTTAAAACTACTGAATGAGTTTATTTATAATTTGGCTTGAATCATAGCCCACAGCGGGATATACATAAGCCAGGTTTTAAGTAAAAATTGTATGACTGTAGCAGCTGTGGAGAGTGTACTGTTTCACACTTGCATAACTCAAAAATATATTTGTAGTCACATTTTCCAAAAATATTCACCCTCAGAAAGATACCAGGCATGAACATTTTCAGATTAAAAGGAATTTGCTAAAAGCGATAAGGATGGTGGATGCTGTTTTGAACCTGGACAGACAGAAAGTGAGCTATGTGCAAATGAAATAAAGGGGGTTACATAATTAAAGCATAGCACATAATGTAATAGAAGAATGAGCTTTGCAATGTACTGTAGGGAATAATTCTACATTTGCCGTGAAATAAATTGGTTGGCTTAACAGTTTTTTTTCATTTCCAGATTCTATGGACTTTCTATTTAACTCTGCTGTTAGGAGCCCATATTTCTAAAGAAGGTCCTCAGAGCTATATCTCTTGTTGAAGTACATGCACTCTAGATGGCAACAGTTGTGTACATTTAAGCCATGAATACCAATTTTTGGGACATCACAAAAAGATGCACCTGAGCTCCCAAGAGTATGAAGTCAACAGTTTACCACTTTCATGCTTTTTTTCTTTTACTATTGAATATTAGTGAATACTGAGGCTACGCCTACACTACAACGCTATTTCTGGATACTAGAGTATCTCGAAATAGTTGTCCAGCATCTTTGCAGCAAGCCCATTATTTCAGGCTCGCTATTCTGATGTCCCTATAAATCTCATTCTACGATGCGTAAGGGATGTTTCGAAAAAGTGCTTTATTTTGAAATGTGGTGCTATGCAGACAGTGCCAAATGACAACATACGCTATTTCAAAATAGCATCAAAATAAGATAGACAATTTGTGTAGTTGAGATCACGTATCTTCTTTTGAGTTATGGTGCATATAGAAGGACCCTGATAGTAAAAAAGCTCATGATACATTGCTCATAAACAAAGTCTGTTCTGGGACTGGGCAGGAGGAAGTAACAAAGTCAGTCTGCATGGCCATTAATGCTACAGTTAAAAAGATAATTTTCCAACTAATGGTAAAATGCACTTAGACAAAGTTCAAATGAAATGTGACCATCTTGAGTATCTTTAATGAATGTGAAAAGCATAGAGTTGGATATCATTTTTCTTCAGTAGCATACATTCCCATGAACTTATATTTTTATAAAAAGAAATCACACTAGTACTGTGGAAAATGTCTAGGTTTTTAAAATTGTAATTCTTTTAATTCAAAAAGCTTGAATTTTAATGTACAATTTGACAAAATGTGCACCATTTTTTCTCTATTTTCTAGCCAGCTTTACAGCACTGTTATTCTTACACATATACTTAAGTAGTCCGTCATGAAATACTTCTGTGTGTTTCCCACATCCATACCCGAGAGTCCACATGCAATGTGTTTGTCATAGTTCTAACATCGTATATATATATACATACCTGCATCCACATAGCCGCAATTATTAGGCGAGAATAACACTACCACTTCAGGAGCTATCTTAGCTCTGTGTATCATAGAGAGCACCCTACACCTGCTTAGCAAGTTCTGATTACATCGTACCACGCTGTTACTCCTGCAGAACTGGGTGGAAGACATGGTGTAATGAGATGATGATCTTGCTCTATTCCTGCTCCTTACTGTGGGACAAATGGTCAGGCAATGAAGTAGACAATTGCCAAGACACTGAATGGAATTTTGCATAGCATTGGGTGCTAGGTTGATGGCAGCTGCCCTTGAGGTTTCAATGACATGTCTTTCAGGTCAACCATGCAGATATGGTGAATGTCAATATTGTCACGGAGTATCCTTTTGTTGACCACTGCTTCTGATGCAGGAGCACCAGCTCTGTCTGGTGGGATCATATAGTTTTCGAAACCTGGGATGACTAGAAGGTGGTGACAGAACATCTGAATGAAGAAACAGACCTTCAGGAAACTATGTGAAGTTCTTGCACCAACCCTCCAGCACTTCCATGAAACCATGTGACTGCAGAAGCAGGTAGCTATTATCCTGTGGAATTTGGTAACACCAGACAGCTAAAGATTCATTTGAAGGCACTTTGGGGTTAGAGAATCCATGGTTGGGGTTGGGGTTTTGTAGGTCTGTGAGGCAGTTGACACTGTATACCCACAAATGATTGCCATAAGCAAAATTCTAGAAACAATCACTGATTTTCTGAGGGTTGGCTTTCCAAACGGTGCAAAGGCCAGAAATGGCAACCGTATCACATACTTTGTCCACCACAGGGGTCAAGTCAGTGTGTGACTGGAAAATGTTACTATTTCTCTCAAAAGGTTTAGTGGACCACAGAGGCAGATTCCTGAATACAAATGTAGGAAACTCTGGAAAGATTCATGTCACCAGGATGTTGAAAAGATCAGGATTGTACTTGAAGAGGGACGAAGGGACTTTAATTCTCAGAAATGCTGTGGTTCTGTACAGCATGTCTGTGCCAACTGTTATTTTAGGGGACACCAATACACAATTTTAATTTGGCTCTTGAAACTGTACCCCAACTTTTGTGGTGAAAGGGAATTCAGCTGCAAGTAAATTAGCTGGAGAATGGTCATGGAATGCACATTTGGTAGGCTGAAAGTTTGTTGGGGCTGCCAGTGCATACCAGATGGAGGCCTATGTGTCCAATTCTCTATGTATAATCATTGCCTGCTGCTGGGCAAAGGGCATTGGTTCCATCCCAAGTGGGCTAAGGACAACTCTGGTTTACAAATTCTGTAGAGGCAGCTGGATCTCAACTACAAGCGCACTGACCCTGGCGGGACCAAGAGAAATCAGGAATGCCATATGAGCACATGTCTTGGCATAGCAGGGATACAGAAGATGTAAAGCTGCTGGAAAAATACACTGGTACATATTTATGGGGCTATGTAGCTTTGTGAAGGTTTTTTCCCCCTCTAGCCAAAGGTCATTAGCCATTCGTTCATAAGACATGACACACATTAAAGACAGCAGGGCACCGCCCCTGTGTTAGCACGTTGGGGTTGGATTTGTGTGTAGAGTGTGGCAGACAAGTTATGTGGTCATGCTTTTGGCTTCACAATTCACGCTTCTTTGGCTCACTTGTTGGCAGAGGGGATTTTTAAGTTTATGAAGGTTTGCTGCTTTGCTTGGAGAATATTGCACCCATTGCATCTTTTAGCGTCAGCCACGTTAAGTACAATTAATGGCTGTTAGAGAGCACTACTCTCTGGAAGGGCTGAAACTGCTTAAAGTTTGTTTGCTTGCCTGCTTGTTTGCTTGTTGCATGGAAGGGGTATACTAGCAGATGCTGTTATTGCCAATATGTTCCCACTTTCTTTGTTATTGGTTTTAGATTTTCAGCATGTGTAATAAAGGCCCTAAGATATTGATTGGCCCTTTTGGTTTTATTACACATCTACTATAAAGAAAATTAGTAATGCTTTTTAAAGCATATAATGCCTTACATTGCACCATACAACTTAACACATTTTTTAGCTTTGCCACAAAGGGGAAACTCAAAAATATTTGCACTATAATGGCATCAGATTTTTTATGCACCATTTGATTAGATGAGTTGGAAAGCTGGTGGCCTACTCCAGAACAAAACATGACCTTCAGTTCATTGTTCAGATGGAGGAGCAATATACAGTCATTCATAACTTTTAATAAAAGTTAGAAGCAGAAGGTTTAATGGGAGGATTCAGAAACCACTATAGCATATGTTTACCAAAGTCACTGTTCACAACTGAAAACAGCGCCCACAGCTTAGCATATCTGCAGCCATAGCCTTCCCCTCCTCATCAGGAGTGAATGACAGGGGACAATGATTCTTGGTGACCAAGGACTTCTCCAGCAGAGTCGATACAGTGGTATTCTGGGACACCTGCAGGCTCAGTATTCTCCTCTTGCTCAGTAAGGGATGGGTCACTGCAACAGGATCTGACCCTGGGCAGTAGGTCAGAGGAGATGGCTTGGTTCTGGGGCCCCAGAAGCAGGGGGGATTACTACACACTTTCAGCTGCTAGTTCAATGTGCCTCTCCATTGAAGAATGCTCCCATTCCCTGTGGCACATCTCCATATCCAGGAACCAGTTCATAAGTGTCTCCTTCTGCTAAAGATCCTGCTTCTTCCTTGCTCCCATGGAATTCAAATTGCTCTTGGTTTCTCCTGTCCCTCCCCAAAAGCAGCTATTCCAAAGTCCGACTCCAACTCTCTGCTGTCTCTGGGGTGCTGCTCCTGCAGTCTTGGCAGCTTCGTTTTACTCTTGGGAGCGACAGATCCTGCCAGTTCAAAGGGAGTGGAAGCCTTCTATTTCTGGCCTTTGGGACAAACCTGGAAATACTCCCATGTAACATAACTTTGCTGTAAAAGCCCACGATGCTGCTACATTTCAGCACTCCCGACATGTAACTACCTCACCACCTTTTCATCTTAGACAACTTTTACAGCCAATGAGGAAGGAACAGCAGTTAATAATGGCAAGAAAACTGCTTTTAAAAATGTAAGATATTCATACTCTCTCAAAAGGAGGTGGGGTAATCCTTCCTGAGTTATGCTACTATTTTACAATTTTTTCCCTCAAGGCTGGCTAACATGTGGAGAACATGGAGGTTTTCAAAGTGCCAGCCTGGACAAGAGACATGGCTCTCCAGTCTGATGGAGAAGCCCTCGTAATCTGCACTAGAAAGATGTTTCTACTCATGGCCATCTCTCTACATTTGGCAGAATGGAGAGGTTCGGTGAACTGCCTGAAAGCTGGACTAAGCAGATTTGCATTGCTAGTGAACCAAAGAGCCCCCTGGAGTTTTTGCTATCATGGGCTTATCCGATTGGGAGGCAATGTGACTGAAAGTTGATAACATTCTCAGTTATCATATGGCTATTTCAGGCCAAAGGATATCTGAACCAGAAACCATGCCCATTCACCCATTCCCAGCTTTACTTGGCAACCCTGGCTCATTTCACGAGGAGTAACGGTACCTCAAACTAGGAAGCCTAGTTCAAACTACCTAGTTCGTGCCCCGTGTAGCCGCGCTGCACGGGGTTCGAACCAGCGGGGTTTTTAAAATGGCGGCTCCCCGCTCATGCAAATGAAGTCCGGGAAATTCAAATCCCGGGCTTCATTTGCAAGTGCGGTATGCCTACATTACCCCACTAGTTCGAACTAGCGGGGTAGTGTAGACATACCCTGACAGACTGGGAAGCTACCAGGAGCTAGAGCACCAGAGATCCCAGAGAGGGGTGGCCCTGAAGCCTGGGACCAAGTATTGAGTTAAAAGACTTTCTGTTTGTTTGCTAATTAAAGAAATAGGCCTCTGGGCAAAAGACTGGGTGTGGCAGTGCTTGCTTTGGAGCCAGGGGGAAAACATGACTCGATCACATCAACTATATTTTTCACAGGAGTCTTCCAGTGTGATTCTTTAACCATCGCTTAGGCAAATCTCTCATTGAATGTTCTACCTGCATAAGGGTGGATGAAGTAATCCTTTTCTCTTTAGAAAGGTTCAGGTTCTACAATTAATATTGCCAGAAATGAACAGTATCCTCTATGGACTCTGCACCAACATATAAACATGCTATTAAACTGTTTCTCTCTGGACCCAACTGATCTCTAATAAATTCATTTAGTGGTTTTAACTGTCAAACAATTAGGCACACTAGTATAACTACCCAAAACTGCATGTGCTCTAATGATTTATTATTTAATATCCATGCTTATTGGGAGTAACAAGTTCTGTTTATCAAATATATCTTTTTTCTCCTAATAAAATAATTTATACTATCTGGAATAAAAATATCAAAATGTTTTATACAGTGTTCTTGTAACTCTATTGGTCCCAGGATATTAGAAAGACATGGTGGTTGAGGTAATATATTTTATTGAACCAACTTCTGCTGCTGAGAGCTCTGTATAAGCTCAAAAAAGCTTCTCTCTCTCACCAACAGAAGTTGGTCCAATAAAAGATATTACCTCATCCACCTTGTCTCTCCAAAATGTTTTATATGAAGGTAGCTTAATGTTTCCTTTCCTTACATCATTACTAGGAGTAATGATGCTTTCCAAGTCCTATTATATCTAATTTTTGAATGCATGTAACTTAAAGACGGTGGAGGGTTTTGCAGAACATTGATCCACTTTCTAGCAGGACAAGAGCTATATAGTTTGGATGGTCTTCAACTCAGTAGAAGGGAAATCAATCTTCTCATAGACAGGCTAGCTAGCACAGTCAGGAGGATAACAAAAAGGGAGAATAAATAGAGGGAAGCAATGAGCATGCAGCACAAAAGCAAGATGTTGAGAAAAAAGCTAATCAAGGAACCAAAGGACACAAAAAGAAGAAATTCTTTAATTGCCTATATGCCTGTGCAACAAACAAGAGGAACTAGAATGCCATATTTATCAGCAAAAATTTGATCTAATAGATAAACACTGAAACTTGGCAGAATGATTCCCATGATTGGAGTGCTTATAACCTATTTAGGAAAGATCAAGTGGGCAAAAGAGGAAAGAGGTGCAGAAGCCTATGTTAAAAATGGTATTCCCTGTTTCTGAGTTACTGATGCATCAGAAGCACAAGATGGGGTGTAGTTGGTGTCTTCTCAGGCCACCAAATCAAACTAGGGAACTGGATGACAGACACTTTATGCACCTACCTTTAATATGGGGAGAGGGGAGTTGTGTAGTCATATGGACTCCAGTTTGAAGGTCTGCTGGAGATTTACTGGAGGTCTCAGGTTGCCACTACTAAAACATCCTTGGAATTTCTAAATATTATAGATGAAAATTTCCTATTTAAAAATGTTTCATCCAACACAGGAGGATTCATTTTGACAGCTAAAGAGAAATAGATATAAAAGTTAATGGTAATTTAGGCACAACTACCATGATTTGATTGCATTATGATATGCAAACAGAATAAATTTCAGACCAGTGATATATGTACTTGGTGCTTTTAAAAGGCCAGTTTCATAAAGCTGAAAACAGTTATGATCCAAATAATCTGGGAGGGAGAATTTAATCAGAAAAAACATGAATAACACTTTGGAATTATGTAAAAATAAATTACAAGATGCCCAAAAAACCACAATCTCACAATTGAGGAAGAAAGTCATATTAGTTACAAAGCAATCTGGTTTACAGAGGACGTGAAGGCAGATATAAATAATTAAAAAGTAATATGTAACAAATGAAATAAAGTGGAAGTTGATAGTAATGAATATAAATCACAAGATAGGAATTGTAGAAAATTGATAAGGGAAGCAAAGGGAAACAAGTAGAAATCTATGGACAGCAATGTTAAGAACAATAACAAGGAATTAAAATATATTAGAAACAAAAATAATCCTAATAAAGGTATTGTCCACTACTAAGTGGTAGTAGAATTATCAGTAAGAAAGCAAAATAAATAAATACATATTTCTATTCTGTTAAATAAAAAATGATGTGATAATTCTGTCACAGGATAACACTCTTTCCATTGCACTAGAATCTCAGGATGTTGGTAAACAACAGCTACAGATGTTAGACATTTTAAAATCATCATGTCTAGATAACTTGCATCCAAGAGTTTTAGAAGAGCAGGATGAGGCATTTACTAGACTGTTAATGTTGATTTCCAATAAATCTTGGAACAGCAGGGTAATTCCCAAAGACAGGCCAATATTCAAAAAAGTTACTCTGGATGACCCAGTCTGTCTGACCTCAGAATTAGGCAAGATAGTAGAATAGCTGGTATAGACCTCAATAAATAAAAAATAAAATAAAGAAGAGTTATATAAATAACTAGACAATTAGCCCGTCATAAGACGGGATTTTCAAATCTCTCCTACACATCAGTCTTCTCTCCTGAGCCTCCGATCTCTCACTCCGTGTCTCTCTCTGTCGCTCTCTCTGTCTCTCTCTTTCTCTTCTCCTCCCCCTCCTGCCTCTCACTTGGGGGACTGCGGAGCCCAAATGACCTTTTGGGCTCCGCACTCCCCGTGCTGCATGGGGAGCACGGAGCCCAAACGGTCACTAGTGCCACTTGCTTCCACGCGGCAGCCCGGCTTAGTGGCGCAGAAGTTAGCCAAGTGCCACAGTGGGAGGTGAAGGGGGGATGGGGCAGTGACGTTCACCACCAGGGGGCGGGGCCTGGAGTCGCTGTCACACCACACATCACCACCCCACCTCTCTTCCCCGCCCGCCGTGGTGCTCGCCTGACTTCTGCGCCGCTCAGCCGGGCCACCGCGGGGGAACAAGTGGAGCAAGCGGCCGTTTGGGCTCCCCGGCGGCAGCCCAGCTGAGTGGCACAGAATTCAGCCAAGAGCCACGGCGGGAGGCGAAGGGGGGCGGGGCAGTGACATACATGGCCAGGCCCTACCCCCTGGGCATGTACGTCACCACCCCGCCCCCCTTCCCCTCCCGCCATGGCGCTCGGCTGATGTCTGCGCCACTCAGCCGGGCCACCGCAGCGGAGCAAACGGTCGTTTGGGCCCCGTGCTCCCCATGCAGCACGGGCTGCCCAGAGGGAACAGCCAGCATTTCAGCAACAGCGCCACCCAGAGGAAACAGCCAGCATTTTGGGCAACAGCACCATCCAGAGGGAACAGCCAGCATTTCAGCATTATAGACTCTCAGACATTGGGCTACTATATATATGATGGCAAACAACATGGGTTTATGTAAAGCAGATTCTGTCAAACTACTTTGATATCTTTTTTATTGAGATTGCAAGTTTTACGTAAGAGTGTACATGCAATATAACTTCTGTAAAGCATTTGACTTGGCACTACATGATATTTTGATTAAAAATTAGGAAGATTAAAATAAATAACATGGCACACATGATATGGATTAAAAGCCAGCTAAATGTTAGATCTCAAAATGTAATTGTAAGTGGGGAATCATCAATGAACAGATGTGTTTCTAGTGGAATTTCACAGGGTACTCATCTCTACACTATTTAACATTTTTATTAATAACATGGAAGAAAACAAAATCATCACTGATAAAGTTTCCAATGACACAGCTATTGAGAAAGGCAAATAATCAAAAGGACAGGTCACTGATATGACTAAACATAATTGTAGACATCTAGTAACAAAGAATGTAAACCACATTTACATGCTTGGGGACTCTTATTCTGGAAATCAGTGGCTCTGAAAATGATACAGAAGCCATAGGGGGTAATCAGTTAAACATGAGCTTGCAATGTGATGTTGCAGCCAAAAGAACTTAAGCAATCCTTGAATGCGTAAACAGGGGAATCTAAAGTAGGAGGAGAGACATTATTTTACCTCTGTGTTTGACACTGGTGTGACCGCTGCAGGCTAGTCATTGATAAATTGAAGAGAAACTCAAAGAAAAGCCACGGAAGGATTAAAAAATTAAAAGACACACCTTAGAGTAACTGAGTTCCTGAGTGTACCAATGAGAATTAAAGGGGTAGCTCGATCTCAGGCTATGAACACCTACATGGGGAACAAATATTTAATAATGATCTCATCAATCAAGCAGTGAGAAAAATAAAATGATCCAATGTCTGGAAGTCGAAGCTAGAGGAATTCAGACTGAAAAAAGGTGCACTTTTAACTGGGAGAGTAATTAAACATTTGAACAATTTATAAAGGATTACAGTGAATTCTCCATCAAATGACCAGTTTTATATTGAGATTGGATGTTTTTCCTTCAAGTTGTAGTCTAGGACATTGGTACAGGAAATATGGGTGCTGCAGACCCTCATGTTTTGGGTATCCTGGCCTCATGTCCACTCTGCCCAGACTCACAGGTGCTAGCCCCATACCCGTGCTGGCCAGGGTCTTGGTCACTAGCCCCATGCTCCTGCTGCTTGGGGTCCCAACCGCCAAGCCTGCTGCTGCCCACTCGACTGCCAGCCCTGTGCCCAGGTGTTCAGCTACGAAGCCCGGCATGCAGGGCCTGCCCAGATACTGGGCCCAGGGTCCTGGCCAGCAGCCCTGCATGGGGGTCCCAGCTGCCAGCTCCATCTCTAGGAGATGGTGAAGGATGCGGACAGGAATAAGGGGTGGTGGTGCACCTCTACTCCAAAACTTGTCCCAGCACCACTGGTCCCTTGGAATTATTGTAAGCAAGTTCTATGGTCTGTGTTACACAAGGACATCAGAGTAGATAATCATAAGGATCCCTTTGGGCCTTGGAGTTCAGGAAGAGTACTTTTTTCTTAATTTATATAAACTGTTTATTTTCTCCTACAGTTCACCCCTTCACCAAAAGCCCTCAGGGTATGTCTACACTACAAAGTTAATTCGAACTAACAGCCGTTATTTCAAATTAACTTTGATAGGCGCTACACTAGCGATCCCCTAGTTCGAACTTAATTCGAACTAGCGGAGCGCTTAATTCAAACTAGGTAAACCTCATTCTACGAGGACTAACGCCTAGTTCGAATTAAGTAGTTCGAATTAAGGGCTGTGTAGCCACTTAATTCAAACTAGTGGGAGGCTAGCCCTTCCCAGCTTTCCCTGGTGGCCACTCTGGACACCACCAGGGAAACTCTTCTGCCCCCCTTCCGGTCCCAGAGCCCTTAAAGGGGCACGGGCTGGCTACGGTGCCCGTGCCAGGTGCAAGCCTGCCAGCACCCAGCCAGCAGACCCTGCACCTGGCACGGCACGAACCAGCCACCCGCTGCCACCCAGCCCTCCGCCTCTTCCCAAGACCAGGCTGGCGGCTCCCGAGAGTCTGCCCGGGTCTGCAAGTGGCAGGCACCCACCTGGTCTAGTGCGGACATCGTGGACCTCATCCACGACCTCCGCACTAGGCACAGGAAAGTGGCCGTCTAGGGCAGGAGAGCTGCCAGCCTGGCCACCCAGGAGCAGGTTTGCATGAAAATCAAGGTGATCCACTGAGACCCCCGACCCTGAGCCCTGAGCTTAGAATGGCTGTCCTGGGTCAGACCAAAGGTCCATCTAGCCCAGTAGCCTGTCTGTCAACAGCGGCCAACACTAGGTACCCTGGAGGGGATGGTCCAAAGACAATGACCAAGCCATTTGTCTCGCGCCATCCATCTCCAGCCTTCCACAAACAGAAGCCAGGGACACCATTTCTAGCCCTGGCTAATAGCACTCCATGGACCCAACCTCCATGAATTTATCTAACTTCTCTTTAAACTCTGTTAAAATTCTAGCCTTCACAGCCTCCTGCAGCAAGGAGTTCCATAGGTTGATTATTTGCTTTGTGAAGAAGAACTTTCTGTTATTAGTTTGAAGCCTGCTACCCATTCATTTCATTTGGTGTCCTCTAGTCCTTCTATTATGGAAACTAATGAAGAACTTTTCTTTATGCACCCTCTCCACACCACTCATGTTTTTATAGACCTCTATCATATCCCCCCTCCGTCTCCTCTTTTCTAAGCTGAAAAGTCCCAGTCTCTTTAGCCTCTCTTCATATGGGACCTGTTCCAAACCCCTGATCATTTTAGTTGCCCTCCCCTCTCCCACCCTCTCTCTTTCCCTCTCCCACCTCCTTTTCCCAGTCTCCCCGAGTTTTGTTCAATAAAGAGAGTTTCTATTTTTGAACACACGTGTCCTTTATTTTGTACATCAGGAAAGGGGGCTAGGGAGGGGTAAGTGGAAGGAGGTGAGGGAGGAATGGGGTACGAGCCCCTGATGGGGAGGACTGGGGTGGCTCTGCGGTCTCCTCGGGATGGAAGCTCTCCTGAAGCCCCTTGATTGACCTCCCCTCCAGATGGTAGCCTGTGGCAAGTGCAGCTGGGCTGATGGCCGAGTGCTGTGATGTGCCGAGTGTGGGCACTCAGGGCACTCCAAGCCAGGACTGCTTTGCAAGCGGGGAACCCCATAAAACTGTCTGTCCGGGATGGGGTTCGGGACCCTTTAAGCACAGTCCTCGGCTAGCCTGAGACAGCAGCTCCACGCTCTAAGTCCTAATCTGATGCCCTGCCGGCACTGCTTCCGGCCATCCTTAACCTCGGTTCAGGGTCCACTCAGTGTGGACATGCTAGTTCGAATTAGCAAAACGCTAATTCGAACTAGTTTTTAAGTCTAGATGCGCTAATTCGAATTAGCTTAGTTAGAATTAGTGCTGTAGTGTAGACATACCCTCACTTAGGCTATGTCTTCATGAGATGTTCTGAAGCAGCACAGCTTCCGCTGAGCTGCCCTCGCACTTCCTGGTAGATACTCACTACAGGATCAGGAAGGATTCTCCCATCAGTATAGTTAATTCACCTCCTCTAGAAGTGGTAGTTAGGGTTATGTCAGTGGTTTATGTCAGTTTAACATTGTAGCTCAGGGCTGTGGGTTTTTCACACCTCTCAGTGATGTAGCTTGATCAGCCTAACTGTTTAGCTTGAACCTGGCCTTCCTCGAGCAACTCATAAATTCCTGACTGCTTGCTGTTTGTTTATGTCATGGAATTTATCTAGAAATTAACCATATGTTAATGTTGAGGAAATCATGAAAAATGTGACTGCTGATAGCAACATTGGATAATTCTATAACTGCAAGCCAACCACCTACATTACACATTTATGAGCAGCTATTAAATATAAATAAACACACATGTGCACGTTCCCACTATAGAACGCAGTTAAGAAAAAAGTGTACAAAAAAGCCAACATTACATAGAGCCAATTGACTCACCTCTTCACTTGAATTCTTCCTTACGGCCAATTCTGTTCCCATTTCAGGCAATGGATAAAAAACCCATCAACTTAAATGATATTGGAATTAGCCCCTTTATTGTGGACTAGACTGGGCAACCCTTCCTCATATTGTTCAGCATTATTCAAACAGCAGTCCTATCGATGTCTGCGAGACCTAATTTTCCTTTGGAGGCACAATGCACAGGTTCAAGTGAGACATGTTGGAAAGCCATAAAGTGAATGTCTCCTCATTCTAGAAGCAGTGTTTTTATATAAAAAGGTTTCTAAAAGCCAGTATGTCTACTAGTTATTTTTTCTTCTAGCTGTTTGATGTGAAATGCACACATCTGTCCATTTATTGTCTGTTCCCAGGGATATTTTCAGACATTTACTCTGCCCTTTTTGATCTCCCAACTCCTGGAGCCACATGACCATTAGTAATGGGAGAACTGTTTCTGTGGGTAATTTAATTTCTTGTATTCACTGGTGAGATAAAAATAGAACATGTGGCTGATGCATAAAGAAGCAGACATTTTAGCAAGTTAGTGGTATGTTAAAGGATATGGAATACTTGACATACTGTACTCTACACAAACTGAAAATCTCTGTTCTGGGTCTGAACTTTACCAAAGATCAGAGGAATTCAAATTTAGTTTTTTGTTTGAGACCTTTCTCTATTTTTGGCACAATTAATTTGGTAAGAAAGAAACCGGTAGCCCACTGGAAGCTTAAGTACTAAGTGACATTATTTCATAGACCAGGAACAAAGCAATCAATTACAAGCAAGCAGCAGCAAAAACAGCTGGCAGAGAATGCTATATAAGAGCCATGCTGAATAAGGCTAGGGTAAACTAAATGTGCCTTTGATAGAAATCGTATGTCAGGTCTGAATAGATGAAGCAGCAATGTTTCCCATGGTTCATGTTAATGAAAAACATTCCTTATGTCTTCCTGGAGAAAAAGTTGTCCTTTTGCAGCAAAGTATTTTTGTTTCAATTTTGTTGCTTTTACAGATGTTTTCTGGGAGAAAATACATTGTTATTTATCTTTTCTTCATCAGATATATATTCATAGCTATTTATTTTTGCTAGAGTTATTCTCTGTGGTGCAGAAAGGATATTCAATTTGCTAACCTTCAATTCCTTGTTCAACAAAACCTGCAAGAAAACAATGCACATTTTCAAACGTGGATACCAAAAGTTATATTATAATGTATAATATAGGCACTTAACACCTCTTTAAATTATTGGAGTTTTATTCAACTCTTATGTCAGTTTTAGTTAAGTGCCTAAATATGGCTTTGGATGCTTAAATTTCTGGCACCCATTTATCAAAATGTTGGCCTCAGTTTATAGAAAGACAAACTGTCTATTTGACAAACTACCTTAGTTCACAATAAGTTCAGACAACCACAATTGTACTTGGTTGGTTTAATCAACAAATAAATAATAGAGTTTACAAACAACAAGCAACATTTACAAAGTCTGGAGTCAGCCCGTTGCCACTCGGTAGATTTATTCATTTATAGAGCACAAGTGTGCTTGGTGCTGTACCAAGAGAGGAAGACATGATCTTTCCCTAAGGTATTTGCAATAGCAGATTCCAAACCCACAAAACACTTATGGCATGTGTATAAATTTACTCAAGTGATTAGTTCAATGTAACCAACAGGATTACTCATATGAATGAAATTGTACAAATGCTTAATTATTTGCACCTTCATCCTATTCACGCTCTACATTGCAGATACAATGTTCTAGAAGTAGGAGTTCAGGGCTTGTGTTCACATGAAAATTGACAATAGTTATTCAAAAACATTATAAATAAAAGTGTCTGCATGTTTGAGTATACAGTAAACTTACGATAATCTGGCACTTTTAGGACTTAGGGGTTCCGGATAATCAGCTATGCCGGACTATCAGAAGGAGGGGGCTATGAGCGGTCTGGGGTGGAGTGGGGGGGGGATGCGCCCCTCGGCGCTAGGGGACCAACCCGGCAGCATCCCAGCTGCTCTGCCCCAGACTTCCCCAAGTCAGCCGCTGCTGAAACTGACCAGCGGCTGACTCTGGGAACCCCGGGGCAGAGCAGCTCCAATTGTCCGGCTGCCCGGAGCACCTCCGGGTTCCAGATGGTTCCAGACCATCAGGAGTGCCGGACCATTGGATACTGGACCACTGGAGTTTTACTGTAGATTGAATTTTCTAAGAATTTATGAGTACTTTTATCTCAAAACAATTAACCCATTAATTAAACAATGGGTTAAAAAATTCAAACTTGAAGTTTTTCTTAATGCTAAACATTTCTTAATCATACTTATATGGTTATTGCATTATGTTAAAATGCAGTTAAGTTTGTTTGGATGCCTCTTTTATACATTGCCATATTTTAACATGTTTGGATTTCTGTGTTTCCAGTGCTTGGTTTGTGGATCATTACAAAATCTATTAAAATGGCATTATAAGTGCAAATAGCTGTACGTTTTGGATATGTAAAATACAACTAATGTGTTTCTTGCTCCCTGAAATAAAACACTCTCTCTATAAGGGAAGCAACTGCAGAATGGGATGTTAGATGGATGGAACATTCTGGAAAAAGGCTTCAGAAGACTAGACAGAGAAAAGACTCTAGTTAGCCATCCATCTCCATGGCTGACAATCAAATATATTTTACAAGGCACTATAATTTAAATTCTGAAAATCATTACAGGAAAGGGGGGAAATTTACCTGGGAGGAAAGCCTGGTAGGGACCGCTAGTGAACTTCCCCAGCAAGGACAGCCCAGCCTGGGGGTAGTGGCCAGTTTCCTCCTTTTCTGAGGAAAGATGAACAGTGCAAGCCTGATATGGATGAGAGGCCTCAGAAGCACAACCCCAGACTACAGATAATTGGACTCAAAGGGGACCCCAGCAGTGAGCTGAACTTCTGCTGGGAACAATAAGATTTCCCAGTGGTGCAGGCTTCCACAGGGAACCCATAAGACAAGAGACTGGAAGAGACTATGGCAGAGCCCACGCAGAGAGCCGGACAAGTACAATTGGTGGTGAATATGGGCAGTGAAGCCTGCTACAAGACCCTAAACAAGAACAAGATCCGCAGCTTTTGCTGAAGTAGTTTCTGCCAATGTGGACCTGAGCATTGACATAAGTGGATGGCAGCCTGGCAACAAGAGCTGGCCAACCAGCAATAGACCTTTCAGCAGATGTTGCAGCAGTGGATAGCCCGATAGCAAGCCTGAGCAGGGCAGCGGCAGCAGTTACTGAAGGAAGTTGTGTCCCAGCAGCAAGAACCCCAGAGTGACTGTATGCAACAGTTCACACCTTTGGCCCCTGCAGGGGGATCTCTTCTACCTGTGCCAGTGAAGTTAACTAAGATGGGTCCTTATGATGATCCAGAGGCCTTCCTTGCCACCTTTGAGTGTTGTGCTCCAGCATTTCCCCAAATCGTTGTCAGAAGTGATTCAGGTAATGGAGAATTTTCTCACATCTTTCTCACATCTCATTAGTGCTGTATCAGGCATGCCCTCTGCCCATTCACCAACCAGGGCCATTGATAGCACCAGATGCCCACCCACAGATGGGATGGACAGAGGACATGTACAAACCCTACCCCAGTGACTTGGGCTACTTGCACACAGAGGGGGAGACCTCAATGAGACATAGAGCCAAGCTTGGATGAGGTGTCACCCAGATAATCATCCTGTGACACCAACAACCAGCTTGGGGGCCTTTAACTCAAGCACGAGATGCATTCATAGTTTTAATCCACTCCCTGCCAAGAAGGAGTCTCAGTAAGCTGTTTCTCTTGTGGACAACAGGGCCCATGAGGAAAGCATGCCTATTGAAGGAATGTGAATATGCACAAGGTTGCATGGCAGAAGACTGGGTTTCCTTCAAGTTGACAGCCCCCGTATTGGTCCAAGGGAAGGACTTGGGCTTGAACTTGTGGATTCAGTGTGCAGCCAGAAAGTGATGCAAGCCACCCTAGCAGGTGAGATAATCCCCCTGCAGGGGATGATTTGGGTGCAGCATACACATGGAAGTGAAAGGCCTTATCCCACTGTATGACTTGCACTGATAGTGGGGACCCATACCAAGTAGCACTAGCAAAGGGAGGAGCATCATCCAAAAGAGCATAATGACACAGCGCTTATCTATGCCTCTGAACAAGCAGCATCTATGAATGGGGAGGAAGTGGGCCTCCAGGGTCTGAGACAGCACCCCAGTTTTGTGCTGGAGAAAGAGTGACTGTACTGTGTAGAGAGGAGCAGAAGCCACAGTGGGAGCAGTATCACCGAGATGCAATGCAGCTAGTTCATTCCCTGAGCAGAGCATCTGGATCAGGAGAAGACTCTTGAGCAACTACTGACCCACTTTTTGTGGTTAGGAGTGTATAATGAGATGGTCTTAGCAAGTATTGTTCTTCCTGCCTGCAGTGTTAGTACGTGGTGGCCAAGAATGTCCTGAAGTCCCCCTTGGTCCTAAAACCATTAGCGGAAACCCAATTTGAGAGAAAAGGGATCAAGCAATGATGGAACTTTTAGAAAAGAACTGAGCTAACGGCCACTCCTTGCCAACCTAGACTTCACCCAGGAGTTTATCCTCTGTAGGATGCTTCCAAAATAAGCTTGGGAGTTGTATCCTCCCAGATCTCTTGGGGAGAAGATCACCTAAGTCTATACTTAAGTAGGAAGTTGTTCCCCAAGAACAGAACATATTCAATTGCTGAGAAGGGAGTTCTAGCTATGAAGTGGCTTATGGAGTCCCTCAGATATTGCCTGCTGGGTTGTCTCTTTTCTCTAGTCACAGGCCACAAGCCCTTGCAATGGCTACACTCCATGAAGGACTCAAGCAGCCAGATTATGAGCTATCGCTAGTGCTCCAGCCCTATCGAGTCCAGGTGTATCACCAAGTAGGGAGAAGGCATTGAAATAGAGATTTTTTTTCCAGGGAGCTTGGGACTGAGCAGATGTTAGAACACAAAACCTTTCTGGTCTTGGTGGAAGAAGAGAGATGTGTTGGAACATGCTCCCAGCCCACTGACAGAACAGTTACCTGTCTTCATTCATTCAGGAAGCACCAATTAGGTGCAGCTGCAGAACCTGCTCAAAGTGGAGAACAGGAGTTTACAAAGGTGAAGCTCTCCACAGGAAACGAGGGTCGGGGATTGTTCCCAAGGAAAATCTGCTAGGGACTGTCTTGGAGCTCCGCTAGCAACAGGAGTCTAACTTAGGGTAACGGCCAGCCTCCCATTTTCTTTCTACCTTGTTTTGGGGCAGATAGACATTGTGAATCCTGTAAAGCTGCTTCCAGCCAATAACCTGTATATAATGGAAACTGCTTCAGAACAGTGGGTGCTCCCTGCACTCCTACTTCCAGCATCTATGATAACCTAGGGCAGAACCTGGAGAGCAGCACCATGGACTACATCAGGGTCAGGCAAAATATGGCCTGCAGGCTGGATCCAGCCCACCAACCCACTGGATCTGGCCTGTGGGTGCAGTGGGAGCCTCAGGCAGGCTCCCTGCCTGCCCTACCCATGCACACTGCTCACAAAAGCAGACTGAAGGGCCCTGTTTGTCTGTGAACAGCTGCAAGTCTAGGGGGGAGGGAGAGGCTTCATGCACTAGTCCCACCCCAGCACAATCTTGCAACTCCCACTGGCCAGTTTCTGGCCAATGGGAGCTGCCTGTTTGAAAACAAGTAGTGCACTAAGTACCCCACACCCCAATTTCCCCTCGGGCTTGAAGCTGTTCACAGATGCACATGGCCTCACTGCCAGCTACAGTGAGTGGCCTGCTAGAGCATGGAAGGCAAGGAGCCTGCCTGAGAATCTTGCTGGGCTGCTGCCTTGGAGTCACCCAGGTAAGTGTCTCCTGGACAAAGGCTGCCTCTGGCACCCCAGTCCCTAACTCCCCCCAACTCTCTGCCTCCTAACCCTACATAACCCAAATCCTCTATCTTCCTCTTGCACCCATTCCACCTCCCAGACTTTGCACCCCAGTCCTTCCCCCAGGTCACAACCTCCTCCAGCCCAAGGTCACAGCCCAAACCCCTGCACCTCTTCTGCGCTCCAATCCCCTCTCCCAAGATCCTTTCTGCACCCAACTTCCATCCCAGACCTCGCACCGTCTCCATTAATATCATGGAAGAGTGCACCCTTGACCACTTACCACAGTCTTGGAGTGGCCTCCATCAAAAATCATTGCCCACCCCTGGACTACATAGAAGGGACTCTGGAAGTGATCTGAATAGTGAGTCTGCCTAGAGGTGGGCAGAGCTCTGGCTGAGAGAATCAGCTTACTGCACAGCCATGAAAAAACTCTGCACTAAGTTAAAATAAATAAATAAAAATGAATGTCAGTGATTGAACAGGTGTGTCGAGAATATTTTTACTTCATTGTTGGGTCTATTCTCCTTTATTAGCTTTTTTTAATTCTAAGGGGGAGACACTTATGCTAAAATCACCAAGCACTTTCCAAGCACCTAGCACCATAAGCATCTGTGCACCTTCCAACTAAAGACCAGTTGGATATCTAGTGCAGTTCATTGAACTGTGGGACTCACACGTTAAGAGATTTGTCATTGTTCTTCCAATTAAAAAGCTATCCATAAATTTGCAGCAAAGATTTAGCATGTCAGCCCTGTAGATGTATGGATGGCAGCAAGTGTTCCATCCTCAGAGGTGTTATTAAGCTGAAATCTCTTTGTATTCTTTATAAATTGTAAATCTGCGATTCTTGTGCAGGCATCTCCTGTTATAGAAAAGAAAGCTGGATTCCGAATGGCAGCCAGCAGGCGACTTGGAGACTTTTGCAGCTTTAATGACTTGCAAATCAAAAGCATGAAAACCATACTGCACCTTTTGAACTGTTTTCCCGTTCAGCCTAGATGATCCAAATAATTTTTTCTTCTACCATTCCTGTTATTTTCACTGCTAGAGAGTCAGCCTTTTTGGTGTATTTTTAAAACATGAAGGTGAGGGGGGGAGGAGAGACCTGTCCAATGATCTCAAAGCATATGGTTTTGATTCTAATAAGATTATGGATACCAAAGGAATAAAAATGGAAATCACTGCTGCCAAAATATGAAAGAAAGTTTGCATAGTAAAATAATTTAAACCATAACATTTGGACCCAATAAGGCTAACAGAATGTTTATTCCATAGTTTTGGAAAGTGCTTTTTCTGCACATTAAGTGGTACAATAAAAAATAATGATTCTCACTCAGTTTATTTCTATAAATTATATTGTTTTATAGTTTTCCAGAGTATGGTTATGTGTCAGATCCTATGGTGAGCACCTGGGTGTAAAATGCAATAAGCCACTTACTTCCAGTGAGAAAAAATCCTATTTCCCTTTTTAAGAAAACTCGATTGAAGCTTATCTAAAATCAACCAAATGCTTTTTTACGCTTAAGGTATTATCATTTTGACTTGCTAGGGGTATAAAACAAACCTTGGTGCAAATGTGGCACTGGTCTGCGACATGAATGTAGATTTGGTGGTCTCTGCCAATGGGTGATTTGCCCCTCTCATGGTTTAGAATGTAATGTAGAGGAGCCTATGAATTAAATACCATAAAAAATAATCCAAAAATGGTAGTTAGGTTCAAAATCAAGTGCTCAGAAGTTATTAGAGACAGATTTAAGAATGTTCTTGCAATCTTAATTTGGCCCTTTTCTGTTTATGCATAATAATTGGAGCTATTTGGAGGGCAGTTCATCAAAATGGTTTTTGTTGTTGTTTCAGTGAACGTTAACATTTTTCACTGGGAAACATCACTTTTCCAGACATTTTTCAAATTTCCATCAGGAAATTTTAAACAAAATATGTAGTTTGAGATCAGGTCAGATGGAATCAAAATATGTTAGGATGTCAAACTGAATCAAAATAATTTATTTCAGGTCCATTCAAAAATAAATGTGTGTCCGTCTTAGTTGTCACAGTTCATTGTGGGTGGTATCATTTGAGGGCTTTGTGCCGCTATGTTTCTCTAGAAGTCAGCTTCCTTAGCTGAACTATATGTCCTGTGATGCACTGCATTCTCCGCTTTGGCTGAGTAACCATGCGATTCATGGGAGACGTCATTCAGCAGAGGAGAACTGCAGCTCAAAGTCCTCAATGACAACTGTCATCAGACACCATGGGAGTTAAGGAGGACTCTTTTAAATGTTGCCAGGGCTGAGTCCCAGCACCTCTGGGCTGGCTGCATCAGCTATGAATATAAAAAATTGCTTGAGCCCTGATATCTAACTGCTTAAGCCCTGGCACTTAATTGCTTGAGCCATAGCATGTATTTCATTACAAATTAAATACCATGCTGAATGAAGCTGAAACAAAACATTTCAATGTCTCTGAATGCTCACATTTTTTTATCTGAAAAGGAAGTGCAAGATTTAAGGCTGTATATGTAGTCTTAATTGTCTCCATTATGTGCATGTGTGCTGACATAGTATGTTATAAAGACTATTTCAGTTATGTGTGATTAATGCTAAATATTTAAGATTGTAGATGTTTTTTCAGCCTGCAATACACTGTGTGCCAGCCACCAGATGAAAGAAACATTTGAAACCACCATAAGTGGCACTTACATAATATCTTACACACTAACTAAAACACACAGACTAACAGTAAAATAGGCTGCCATACATACACCAAAAAAGTCTGCAGAGCAATTAATTCCATTATCAACTACTTCAGTCCCTTAAAAACACTAAAAAGGGCTGTGTTAAAAGCAAGGCAAAATTGAAACTTCTGTCCCACAACAAATTTCAGGATGTCCAAATTTGTTTTCATCCCACATAGGGACACCATTGAAATGTTAACATTTTTCATGCAGCCAAAAGTTCGGGAAAATGTAAATCCTAAAAGGCCCAAATATTTCATTTTGGCTTGGGTGTACTTTGGGTGCCTCTTGTCCCCGTTCTCGTCTCTGAGCTGGAGTACACTTTCAAGGATGCTCCACGGCTGTGTTCTGATTCAACCATTCCACAGGGTAACGTGGGAGGTGTAATATAGCCAGTTTGCTTGCTCCATAGAGGAAAATAGTCCTGTAAAGTAGAATACATGGGCAGATAGTGGGTCCTGCATAAACCCCACTGACTTCAATGAAGTTCACATGGCTCTGGGGGTCTGCTCATCTATTCTAATTTACAGAATCAGGGTCTAACTAATTAAAATACATACCGAGAGAAAAGATTGTATACAAATTGTGGTATACTGTTATGGACTATTATGACAATAAAATTAATTTAAATATACCAGAAAAAATTGCCTGGTACTACACACATGTATCTTATCTTGTATCATATTACATAGTTTGGAGAAATAGTATGTAATTGTTTAATTAATGACAATATTATAATACATACACATAAATGGGTAGAGTTACATAAAAATGGCCAAACTGGGTTAGACCCTGACAGTGGCCAGTGCCAGATGCCCCAAAGGGAATGAACAGAACAGGTATTCATCAGGTGCTCCCTCCCCATTCCCCATTTCTGATAAAGACTGGGGACACCAGCCCTGACCATTCTGCCTAATAGCCATTGAATTAGAATGGTTAATCAGGTTTATTGCAGCAAGTAATCAGGAATCAACCAGGAAAGCAGGTCCTATTGTGCCAAGTACTGTATAAACAAAATGCCAGACAAACCCTGCCATGAATTGTTTACAATCCAAGCAGATAAGACAAATAACAGGTAAACAAAAGGGATATAACACATAAGCAGAGTGATCAGTATGATGGCAGCAAATGTCAGGTTAGGTCCACAAAATGGTCTATGTTTAATTTTGGGAGGGGTTTCATTAAGATAGGATTAGCGAAACAGAAAGACCAGGCTAGGAGAGGCAGCATTAAAGGGGGAAGCTAGGGTGAGGACAGAGCAGCAAACCAAAGAAAAGGGCATAAGGAGCAGATGTAATGTGAAGCTGAAAGGGAATGGAGGTTAGGGGCTGGAGCAAACAAGCAGCACAGGGGATAGAGGGTATGTCGCCACTACAGTATTTTTGGAAAAAACTTCAATTACGTCCACACTGCAATCACGTTCTTTCTAAAGAAAATCGGAAGAACAGAAGGGTTTTTCTGATATTGATAAACCTCTTTCTACGAGGAAGAAGCCTTTTTCCGAAAGAGTTCTTTTGGAAAAAGGCGTGTGTGGACGGGGAAGAGGGAGTACTTTTGGAAGAAGAGGAAAGAGGAAAAAGCACAGGTCCCCCTGGTGGTCACTCCTTTCATAGTAATCACAGCTTACATGTGAGATAGCGAATATTCAGTGTGGACACTATCTGTAGAAAAAGCAGATCAGAAGAAGTTTTTTCAGAAGATCTCTTCCAGAAAGGCTTCTTCTGAAAGAAGCCTGCATCTAGACGTAGCCTTAATGTGCAGGATGCACACAACTCTGACTTCTGCATTTTCTGAATTCACAGTACTTACCTGTGCACATTTTATAGTACAGAACACACATCTTGGATGCAGGTTTCCAACTGCTTATAATATGCACATCATGAGCATTGTGTTTAACAAATTTAGCAAGCACGGTTCCACCCAGTGGGCCCTCTTCTGCTCTCGTCAGCATATGTGTAACCACAGTAAAGTTAATGGGATCGCCTGTGCACAGCAATTCAGAATATGTTCCACCCATTTTAACAATTTTCCTCACTGCCATAATTCAAGAAAGACATCTTGCACTGAACTAAAGGACCAAGATAAATAAATAAAAAGAAACAGCTGCTACTGTTTGCTTACTAACCCTCTTAAAGGTTGTTTTTTTCTTTTTGTCTCACAGGCAGGCTACAATACAGAATCAATCTCTCACAATCTCTCCCTCTCTCTGCTTCTTAGAGCCTGTCCAGTGCCTATTTGCAGATGAGGGTGAATGGCATAGAGTCTGCTCATTGTCCCATCATCATCTTCTTATTTTAATTTAGACAGAGTTTCCTCCTTCCTTCCCTTGGAAGCAAGGTAAAAAACATTTTGAAACTAACAACAATATGGTTCATTGAAATAACTTCTAATTTTTCTGCCACAAACTAAAGCAGCTGTCAAAGTACAGTATTCCTTTAAAGAGTAGCAGACATGCTGGAAGGGCACCAAAGAAATTTCTATAGTTCTAAACAGCATCTTTAAAATAACAGTCCTAGAGCAGAAGAAGAGCTCAGGGGAATCTACAAAGCCACTTACCCTCCAAAAATACAGTGAGCAGTGCCTGATTTCGTTGAAGTTACTAGTGGTCAGTCATTGTTGGTTGAAAACTAAAAATGTATACTTTTACATTCTTAGCACAAACTCTTAATTCCAGCTGGCTTAGTGGCTTAGCATTGCTACCTAGGGGTCTAAAGGGATCTGAACATCTGCAAAATTATGCTTTGATTTTTGGCACCTTCACATATCAAGGAATGAAAACCCAAGCAATCGACAGCCAGAACTCACATTTTGACATGTTAAATAGAGGACTGTTCCTCAGAGAGATTTCCATTTAGAGAAGAGGAGTAAGCGATGTCATTGAAGGAAGGGGAAGAGAAAAATGTAGCCAGCAGACTTCAGTATTACAGTATTTCTGCTACCAAAAAGAGTGGCTATTGGAACCAACATAAAGGAACAAATTATGTGTAAGATGGGAATGGAAGGAAACTGGCAAGCTCTGTGCACTGATACTTATTCTTCACTTTCACCATGTTCATTATGATCACTGCAAAAGTAAAAATATATAATTATTTAATGCAAAAAGATGAAGAAAATATGATGAATTCCACAGTGAGCAATACTGCCATATATTATTTCCTTTGCAAATGGAAATAATATTATTTCACTCTAGTAAAATGGCATCCTGTTTAAAAATTTTATAGCTGTGCAAACAAACAAAAATGTTTTAGCTCAATTAAAACAAAACCAAGTATATAAGGGGTATAGTAGATCATGAAAAGTCAGGTACAGTACTTAGGTGCTTTGCCACCCATCAGACATTTCAAACAAAAAAGCTATATTCCGTAGCTACAAACCCATTTTTCTCTATGTTCTTTCCAAATTCAGGACTTCAAGGGATGGCACTGAGGCACTGGAAACTTTGCATGGTGCTCATAATCGCAGCACGGTTGTTCGCTATTCTGGGGCTACGTCTAGACTGGCAATTTTTTCCACAAAAGCAGTTGCTTTTGTGGAAAAACTTGCCAGCTGTCTACACTGGCCACTTGAATTTCCACAAGAACACTGACGATCTCGTGTAAGATTGTCAGTGTTCTTGTGGAAATGCTATGCTGCTCCCATTCGGGCAAAAGACCTCTTGTGCAAATGCTTTTGCACAAGAGGGCCAGTGTAGACAACGTGGTATTGTTTTGCACAAAAAAGCCCCAATAGCGAAAATGGCGATCGGGACTTTCTTGCGCAAAACTGCGTCTAGATTGGCACAGATGCTTTTCCGCAAAAAGTGCTTTTTCTGTGCCAATCTAGACGCTCTTTTCCACAAATGCTTTTAATGGAAAAACTTTTCCATTAAAAGCATTTGCGGAAAATCATGCCAGTCTAGACGTAGCCTGGGAGTTTTTCTAATGAGTAGCTGATATTTGAATGTCTACGTAACTAGGAAAACCAACTAAATCATGCCATCTTTACTGCAACCAAACACTAAAAAGGACATGGAATATTTCCACTTCAGTAGTCTAATTAGGAAGAATGATCATTCCAAATATTCCAACTATAAAATGTTCATTGATAGATTTTAAGGCTAGAAGAAACCATTATGACCATCTGCAGGCCAATATATTGGAGGTGAGGTGAAATCCAGAACTTATGTTCACAGGTTAAATCTCATATCCACAACAAACATCTGCCATGCCAGTCTGGAGGGCATACAGACAAAACTTTGCTAAAATAATATGAAGTCTGAAATTAACCCCACAACCACCTAGGGTCACCAACCCTCCAGGATTGTCCTACAGTCTCCAGGAATTAAAGATGAATCTTTAATGTTTAGTAAAAGATTATGTCACATAATGAAACCTCCGGGAATATGTTCAACCAAAACTGGCAACCCTATCACAAAATTAAACAGACAAACAAAAAAAATCCTATTTCCCTGCAGAGAGATACACAGGGAGGACAGCAAAGCATCCTTCCCAAACATTCCTGTAATCCTTTGAAAGAGAGAGAGAGAGAGAGAAAGAGAAGAAAAACCCTCCAACTGTCCTCTCACCCCTGGTCTACACTGGGGTGTTATTTCAAAATAACCCCTTTAGGTCATAAGAACCGCCATGCTGGTCCATCTAGCCCAGTATCCCGTTTTCTGACAATGGCCAAACTAGACGCTCCAGAGGGAGTGAACAGAACAGGTAATCATCAAGTGATCCCTCTCTTGTCATCCATTTCCAGCCCCTGACAAACGGAAGCTAGGGACACCATATCTGCTCATCAAATTGATAAGGTCAAAATTATAAGCAGAACACTCACAATACCAAGCCCATTATTTTGAAATAACGTGCCGCTTGTTTCAAAATCTGTACTTCTGCTTTCCTCGGAGAATAATGCTAATTGCAAAATAGTTATTTTGAAATAGACTTTGTGTGGATGCTCCAGTGCCGCTATTTCGAAATAACTACTCCAAAGAGTAATTCCAACTAATTACACCCCAATGTTCCTGGGGCTCTAAGTCGAGGTAGTGCGCCCACATTAACAGAGCCTGCCTCAGACTAATTTCGAGGTTTCCCAGTAGTGGGGACATGCTATTTCAATTTTATAAAATCAGGAGCTCTTAAATCGAATTTAGTCATTTTGAACTAATTTCCTAGTGTACACATGCCCTGAGGAAAAAGCCTAGGAAAACAGACAAGACTTGCAGTGTGCCCTGCAACTCAGTATGCTTGGGATCTATCAGAATGATGGGGAAGAGAATACCAGGGTCACAGCCAGTGTTCCCTTTAAGCAACGGCGGCAGCACATCTTCACAGATGATTAATCAGTCCCGCTCAGTCTATCAACTCTGTGCATAGAGCCTGGAGCCTCTAACTGAGCGGGGCTGATTAATCACCTGTGAAGATGTGCTGCCCAGCAGCTTAGAGGGAACACTGGTCACAGACCAGCTCCTGAGAAGACCCTTACTTCTCCTGCCCCGCCCCCAAGTCTTTACATAAAATCATAGAATCATAGAATTCTAGAACTGGAAAGGACCTCAAGAGATCATCAAGTCCAGCCCCTGCCCTGATGGCAGGACCAAGCACCATCTAAATCATCCTTGACAGATGTCTATGCAACCTGTTCTTAAATATCTCCAGTGTTGGGGATTCCACAGCCTCCCTAGGTAATTTATTGCAGTGTATAACCACCTGACAGTTAGGAAGTTTTTCCTAATATCCAACCTAAACCTCCCTTGATGCAATTTAAACCCACTGCTTCTTGTCCTATCCTCAGAGGCCATGGAGAACAATTTTTCTCCCTCCTCCTCGTAACACCCTCTTTAGGTACTTGAAAACGGCTATAATGTCCTCTCTCAGTCTTCTTTTCTAAACTAAACAAACCCAGTCCTTTCAGTCTTCCCTCATAACTCATGTTTTCTAGACCTTTAATCATTTTTGTTGCTCTTCTCTGAACCTTCTCCAATTTCTCCATACCTTTCTTGAAATGTGATGTCCAGAACTGGACACAGTACTTCAAAGTAAAGCAGAAGAATTACTTCTCATATCTTACTCACAACACTCCTATTGGGGTGTATCCCAGAATCATGTTTGCTTTTTTTTTTTTTTTTTTGCAACAGTGTCACACTGTTGACTCATATTTAGCTTGTGGTCCACTATGATCTCTACATTTCTTCAGTACTCCTTCCTAGACAGTCATTTCCTATTCTGTATGTGAGAAATGGATTGTTTCTTCCTAAGTGGAATACTTTGCATTTGTCCTTATTAAACTTCATCCTATTTACCTCAGATAATTTCTCAAGTTTGTCCAGATCATATTGAATTGTGACCCTATCCTCGAAAGCAGTTGCAACCCCTTCCAGCTTGGTATCATCTGCAAACTCAATAAGCGTACTCTCTATGCCAATATCTAAATCGTTGATGAAGCTATTGAACGGAACTGGTCCCAAATACACCTGGCTCATACATCCCAGAGCATTTCAGCTTCTGGGTTGGAGCACAAAATGAGAGGCAGCCTCAAGATGTATAGGCCCATATAAAGCTTATTTTATATTAGACCTCTGTGCTCTTATATAAGGTCTGTCTCACCTGGAATTCAACTTGAGGCAGTCTTCTCTTTCCCCATCCTATCTGGCTCTTATGAAAACATCATGTTATGGCTCCAACACTCAAGAAGGCAAAAAATTAACATCTTTCAACCATAGTTAGCATATGAACCCAAGTCAAGTCACTTCCTCTTGGGGAGAAAACTTCAAAGCAGGAGCATAGCATGTAATACTCAAAGCGACAGTCCCTGAGGGGCCATGGGTGGGATACAGGATAACAAACAGGATTACCGGTGCAGAATCTTTTTTTGCTATACATCTTTCCTCACCAACGGTCAGCAACCTTTCAGAAGTGGTGTGCCAAGATTTAACTTTCCCCATCCCCTTCAGTGAAAGCCCTACCCCCATCCTATCCTGCCCCATCCCATCCTGCCCCCTCCCATGCTGTCCCTGCATCCTCCTTCATCTCCCGCCTGCCCCCACACCTCTGTGCCCTCAGTACACACACTAACAGGGCAGTAGCATTGGGACTCGCAGACCCCCCCAGGACCAGCGCTGGGGAAAAGAGGAGCCGTGGGGGACAGAGTCACTTCTCTGCCCAGCCCAGCCCTTTGCCTGGGGCTCACCCCTCACCTGCAGGCTGCAGCTCCAGAGCTGGGGCACGAAGACCCCGGGGTTGCCCAGGACTGTCTCCAGCCCCCAGATAGATGCAGTGGGGCACTGGGAAAGGTCTCCCCACCCGCGGGAAGAAGCCGCAGCTTAGCCCAGGCCCCGGTGCCTCCCGGAGGTGGCAGCAGTGTGTGACCAGCTGTACTACCCCAATCTGCAGAACGGCCCCAGACTCACCCCCTTCCAGAGCAGGAGGCTGAGCCTGTAGTGAGGGGATTGGGATGTTAACCCCTTAGCTCTCGGGAGCTACACACTCCAGAGACACAGAGCCCAGTGCCAGGGTCATGGCACCCGCTCTGCTTGCCAGGCTGCCCAGCCCCATGACATGCTGCATGTGCCACAAAACAATTATCTTGAGTGCCACTTATGACATGCGTGCCTTGCATTGCTAACTCCTGTTCCTCACCAACCCAGGCAGCAACAAGACTACAGATGTTACAAGCAGCATTACGCCAAAGTTGATCTAACCGGTAGTAGAGCCTAGTGTACTGTCCAGCCAAACTCAGCGTGCAGCAAGACAGAACTGGCAGTGGCTGTCATGACTAGATGCTCAGCTCACAAATAAAAAAAGACAAAGACCTGAAAGGAAGTGGGCAGAGCAGGATTTATATGCCACCAGTGATGGACAGTTCTTTGACTTCAGCTTCCTGACTGGTAGAGCCACAACAGCGTCTGAACGGGCTGCTCCCAGGCAGGATGAGAGAACAGAAACATGACAAATGACTTTTTCGTACAGAAATTTTACCAGGAGAGTAGCCACACTTGGAAATGTTTCCCTTTGTGTATATTATCTCAGACTTTGCTACATTCCCATACTTCCTTATAGTGCTTGCTGGGGAGATGTGAATTTTCACTCCACAAAACAGCAGCAGTGGTGTAGCTGGTCCCCCTGCCCTCAAAACTGACTGGCGAGGCAAAGAGCAAACAGGCCTTGAGCAGAGAGAGGGTAGAAAATCACACCCCGTTTCTAGAGATGATCACTCTTGAACAGGAGGAACGAGAAGCACATGAGAACACCTGAGAGCTAATCCTGGATGGGGGAACAAAATCAGAGAGCAGCCTGAGCAACAGCCCCAACGAGCCTGCACTATGTGGCAGATGAGACCCAACCAGAGCCCAAAGCAAAGGAGACTGTGTTCCATGTCTGAGAGAGGGAGCAGGGGCACACAAATGCACAGAACCCTGTACATCCCTTGCAGTTATGTGATACGGACACATACGGTGCTGCTAGAGGGACAGTGCTGGCAGAACACACAGCTGAGGGATGTCTTCCTTGGGGACCAGATCCAGGGAGCAGCAGAGACCCTGGAGGGATGCTGAAGAGTATGGCAGTGGATACCAAATGCAGCAAATACTGTTGTGATAATTGGACTTGCAAATGAGTCCATATTATGAACCTATAAAACCACATGTTGATGGGCAAAGTTAGACAGAAAGACAATTAGGTTCTATGGATCTAATTCCAGGACTATGTTAAAAATGTGCAGCAAACAAGACAGTCAGTCCGAAAATTCAATTAACTAAAATTGGAGTCAGAAATTAGTTCTAATTGGTGCAAAAAAATAATGAGGGGCAGAGTTATTCCACCCATTGCTCCATATTGGGGCCTTAAAAAATAACCTCTGGGGAGAAAAATTAGCTTCACTGTCGTGGCTGCCATGGTCTCCTGTGAGCCTGCCAGGACTTTGTTTGGCAGATTCTGAGAGCTGTCCTGACCAGACCAGGCCAAAGAGAGACACAGATGATATTGCCAACTCTACCAGCTCCAGCTGAATGCCAACTAGCCCCTGGGATATGAGACTTGGTTTTCTCTCCACCTGGCCTGTCCTTATGGGGGAATGGGGCCTGGGACAACTCCCCTCTCTTCCCACCCCCCACAGACCAACACCATGGGGACCAGGCAGGTACCCCCATCACAGGCCCTGCCCCTCTGCTTCACTCTCCTTTCCCAAGTCCTGCCCCTTCTCCACCTCTATGCCCCTTCCTGCTCTTGCTCCACCCCTCTGTAATAGTGCAATGCAAGCTGGGGACCAGGTGGCAGCAAGGGTCATCTCTTCCCCAGCCCCACACTCACCCTGGCAGTGGGAGCCAGAGCGGCCAGGCTGCCTCCTCTGCTCCATTCCACTCTGCTCTTCCCCGCCCCAATGCGCCACTCTCCCAGCCCACTGGACCTCGCTTCTTCACAGCAGTGAGAAGCAGAGTGCTCTGGGGCCAGGGCTTTCTGTGTCCTGCTGCCGTGAAGAAAGAGCCAGGAGAGGGTAGCAGGGTGAAACAGACCATGCTGCTGAGCTGTCCTGGCTCCTGCTGCCAGGGTGAGTGCCTGTGGCCACCTCTGCTGCCTCCTGGGGCAGCCGCCCTGAACCGTCCTATGGACAGGACTGCTCTGGTCTCCACTCCTACCCCCTACACATGTCCTTTTCCTTCCCTCCCTTTTCTCTTCTCTTTCCTGTTTCTCTCCTTTTTCCTTTTGTCCAATACAAGTCTGGCTTAGCTGGACAAGACTGCATATTCTGAAACACAGCTGTGTCGGGGCTGTTCCCCACTCTGGCACTCCGAGTGCAGAAGGTGGGGGCCCACAAGAGACCTTAAAATACCTTGCCTGTATAGGCTCTGCTAACAAAATCTCCCCAGAGTCACAGATTCCTGGCTCTGGGAAAGAGGCTGCCACCATGAAATGAATTAAATAAACCCCTGAGAACCAGGAAGAAACACTCGATTTTTTTCCCCAAGGGGTAACAAAAACCACAGAGAACAGATTGTGTCTCTGATAGCTGACCTCTCAGGCTAGGCAGGCATATACACAGAAAGAGAAAGAAACTTCATGGTATATATTTGTAATTTAAATTTTAGCACTGTATTTCATTGATTCTTCAGGCTCCCTGCCAACACCCTTAGCTACCTGAGTTTAAACCTTGAGTCAACGAGTGCTGGCCAGCACCCTTCCTATCCATCATAGGCTGTAAGCCTGTGACCCAGAAAAAGTCAGCTAAAAGCAATGCCCTAAACAACCCAATGCTGATATGAGTGACTAATAAGACCATGTGGCCTTGCCTGTGTTTTTCCAGCAGAGCAGTTGCAATGAAAGTCAGAGACAGAAGCTGTGTTTTTCTCTTTGTGGTTCTTTTCTCTCCCCGTTCGTGTGTGTTTGTCTTGTTTTTCTTCTTAGGAAACAGGACTGGAATTTAAGAAATACAGCAATAACAACAGCTTCAGCCCATCTCAACAATTCTTCTTTTCTCCCAAAAAGGACAATTGTTACCATCTTTGATACCACATAACAGACTGTCAGACAAAGTTTTTCCCCCTTCTTGCTAGCTAAAGAGAAAGGGAACAAGAGATGTAATAAAATTAAAATCTTGCCCAGTACTTTACATTTCAAATGCTTTAATTGTGTTCTCATCTTTTTCTGTATCTTTAATAAAATGTTTAAAAGGCTTTTTAAATAACACAATACCATAGTACTAAGCAGGCTGAGGTCACTGTCTGCCAAGTCCTGAACTGCGTTTAAAATTGTTTAATTTTGGATACTGACTGGGTTGAATTAACACCTTTGATGCTTTAGGCTCATATATTTCATCTAAATAAACACAACACTCCCAGATTTGGCACTCTCAACTCACGCTCTAGAGAGACTGGGGCTGCAATCAGTCTCTTGCGAATAAACCAAATTTATACCAATCTCAGCACTGAAGTGATTCCTAGGTGAATCCCTGCCTCCCCAAAAGCAGGAAGAGGTGTCTTCTCCCCACAGCAAGGTGTGGGAGCCTGGGCCTCACGGCTAGCAAGGAGATCCCCCACCCAACAGTACCCTTTTTGAGGTACTAAAGAAGTTCCTTCCCACACATGAAAGCCACATATAGGCATAACAAAATGCCCCTCGACTATTTATTTATTTATTTATTTATTTACAAATATTTTTACCCTACCTCTCTATTTAAAATATTCAAGGTGGCTTACAAAATTTTAAAACACTACACACATACACACACACAAACACTAGTGGTAGCAGAGATTTTGTTCACTTACTCAAAGATTTGAAGACAATTTTCAGGAATGTAGGGTCAGGACAGAGAACACAGAACAAATAGGCAGGAATTCCTGAGGTTTAATCTTGTTTCAAACTTAATGCCCCCTATTGCATTAAGCAGGTTACTTGACCAGTCTGCCTCAGTTTCCCCATCTGTACAATGGGGATAAGAATCCTTACTTGCCTCTACTATGCTGTTCTGGAGATTAGGGTGTGTAAGGCATTCCAGTTTTAAAAAAGACCAAAAAAAACCCTGCTAAATGTTATTACTAAAGCTATAGAAAGCTCTGAGTATTCTGTATGCTTGGACACTGTGGGGCCCTCTTGCCTCCGAGTTTCCTCCCTCCTCCCCCCGAAGAACAATTGTAAAATAACCAGCAGGTCACTAAAACCAGAACTTCATTTTGTGCACTGAGTTGCACGGAAACTATTCAGGACTCTGATCTATATCACTATAAATGGGACTTCATTACATTAAAGTTCACTGTGAGCCAGGCCAATTATCTTCTCTATGGCCACAGAGGGCTCCTTGGCATTGGAGCCAGTACAGTTGTACTGTGCACGGGAGAAGAGTATGAATGCACAGCAGCAGGGCATGGGGTGAAAAGCTTTGTTAGTCCTCTGTAATAGCCTCTGACTTGCAGCATGAAAGGAATGAGAGGTGGACACTGGGTGTGTCAGAGGACCCATTTCTAGGCACAGTTCACATAAGGGATGACAGAGGTGATACAAGATATTGGGCTGAAATAGATTCCATGGCACAATTCCACAGTTTCCAAGGCAGAAGAGGGAATTTTTCATGTGCTTCCTGACTGGCACATGGTCTGGCCATTCACACAAGGCACTGTGCAGAGGACTTGGCCATGTAAGCACGTTCTACTCAATACATTAATGGATGGATACCCAGCCAAGAAAATCAAAAGCAGAAGCCAGTGTACACTTGTAAATATTTCCTGTTAGTATCTTAGGTGAAAAGTTCCAGAGTCTGGAGAATCAAACATACAAAGCTGTAGCCACAGAAGGGATGTCTAGACTACATGGCTCCATCAATGGAGCCATGTAGATAAGGTTTCTAGACATAGGGAAATGAAGCAGTGATTTAAATAATCGCCGCTTCATTTACATCAAAATGGCTGCTGCGCTGTGCCGATCAGCTGTTTGGTGGCACAGCACGGTAGTCTGGACGCTCTGCAATTGACAAGGGCAGCCACGAGGCATAACGGGGCGGTCAACAAGGGTTTCCCTTGTCGACCGCGGAGCGTCCAGACTACCGCTCTCTGCCGCCAAACAGCTGATCGGCACAGCGCGGCAACCATTTTGATGTAAATGAAGTGGCAATTATTTAAATCACTGCTTCATTTCCCTTTTTCGAGTACACTAATCTACAAGGCTCCCTCGATGGAGCCATGTAGTTTAGATGTACCCAGAGAGACAGATATAAAGCTGTCATGCCCAGTTATTAAAACCCGTGTTGTTTTTATATCAAAGAAGTCTCGCCATAACTATTTTGTCTGAGACCAGAACTAACTTTTAACACTAGCCATAATCAGATGACAAATGATGCATAAACTCTCTAAACTCCTGTAATAAGACTGACTCTCCCCCTCTCGCCTCTTTGCATGACTTCTCAGATAGCAAAGATGTCAGCTGATCACTGAATCCACAGTATCAGTTTGGGTATAACAAATAGTGTATAAACCACTGGTTCCTTAAATTGACAGGGATTTTTTTAAACATAACAACAACAAAAATCTGACCTGGTAGATATTTAAGGAAATTAATCTGACCACCCCCCCTATAATATCCAATAATAGCACATCTGACAAAATAAACCAGCTTGCAGATAGCACATTAAAAAAGCAAATATGAATGTAGCAGCAATATATATTCAAGCTAACCATCTCTCCCATTCGTGGTGTTGTACAGATCCTTTTTCCATAACATCTGAGCAATCAGGTTTGCATTCATGGTACTCTGTTTTTATGATGGAGTCCATGGGAGGTGCCAGAATGATGGCCACTGGTGATGAAGATGATGGCTAATGTTTCAGGTTGTTCTGCAAGCCATCATCTTCCTCCTCACAATCATCTTCCCCCTCATCACCAGTGGCCATCCTCTTCCTCATCGCAGTCACCTTCCCCCTCATCACCAGTGTCCATCTTTCTGACACCTGCCCAGGACTACTGTACTGCCCTTTTCCTTCAAAGATCTCACCATATCAGGGCTGCTGAGAGAATTGCAGGGTCCCAGGGCAAGATGGAAGGACCCCAGCTCTGCATCCCAAAAGGGGTGGAGCCTCAGGAGGAAGGGGCAGAGTTGGGGCTAGCCTTCCCCAGCCAGCCATTCAGCATTGCCCGGTCTACTCTACCTAGAGCTCTGGCAATGATTTAAAGGTCATCATGGCCGCTAGCATAACAGTGACTGGAACGTCACGCTCTTTTAAATTGTTGGGTCCTGGAGCAGCTGTCCCTTTTGCCCCACTCCACCGTTGGCAGCACTGCACAATATGTCTTTGACCCTACTTTACAGAAGGTGAAAATCAATGAGAGAGGTAACCTGCCTTGCCCTAGGTCACACAGCAAGCAAGTAACAGCTAAACATAGAACTTAGGTCTCCCACTCCTTAGCTGCTTCTGTCAAAATAGCACTTAGAGACCGCATTGTGAAAAGCACTTACCATATGCACAGTCCCAGCCTTATAGCTTAAATAGACATGACAGGGTGGTGAAAGGAAGTATTATGATCCTCATTTTATAGATTTTGATAGGATAACGAGCCTTGTGGATAAGGGAGAAGCGGCGGATGTCATATACCTAGACTTTAGTAAGGCATTTGATACGGTCTCGCATGATATTCTTATTGATAAACTAGGCAAATATAACTTAGATAGGGCCACGATAAGGTGGGTGCATAATTGGCTGGATAACCGTAGTCAGAGAGTTGTTGTTAATGGTGCTAAATCCTGCTGGAAAGGGATAATAAGTGGAGTTCCGCAACGGTCTGTTTTGGGACCCGTACTGTTCAATATCTTCATCAATGATGTAGATATTGGGATAGAGAGTACGCTTATTAAGTTTGAAGATGATACCAAACTGGGAGGGGTTGCAACTTCTTTGGAAGATAGGGACATAATTCAAAATGACCTTAGCAAGTTAGAGAAATGGTCAGAGGTAAACAGGATGAAGTTTAATAAAGAGAAATTCAAAGTGCTTCACTTAGGAAGGAACAATCAGTTCCAGACATACAAGATGGGAAGCGACTGTCTAGGAAGGAGCATGGCAGAAAGGGACCTAGGGGTCATAGTGGACCACAAGTTGAATATGAGTCAACAGTGTGATGCTGTTGCAAAAAAAGCAAATACGATTCTAGGTTGTATCAACAGGTGTGTTGTAAGCAAAGCTCATGAAGTCATTCTGCCGCTCTACTCTGCACTAGTTAGGCCTCAGCTGGAGTACTGTGTCCAGTTCTGGGTGCCACATTTCAGATGTGGAGAAATTGGAAAGGGTACAGAGAAGAGCGACAAGAATGATTAAAGGTTTAGAGAACATGACCTATGAAGCCAGGCTTCATGAACTGGGTTTGTTTAGTTTGGAAAAAAGAAGATTAAGGGGGGACATGATAGCGGTTTTCAAATATCTAAAAGGGTGTCACAAGGAGGAAGGAGAAAATTTGTTCCTCTTGGTTTCTGAGGACAGGACAAGGAGTATTGGGCTTAAAGTGCAGCAAGGGAGGTTTAGATTGGACATTAGGAAAAAATTCCTAACTGTCAGGGTGGTCAAATATTGGAATAAATTGCCAAGGGAGGTGGTGGAATCTCCCTCTCTGGAGATATTTAAGAACAGGTTAGATAGACATCTGTCAGGGATGGTGTAGACGGAGCTTGGTCCTGGCTTGAGGGTGGAGGGCTGGACTCAATGACCTCTCGAGGTCCCTTCCAGTCCTATGATTCTATGATAAGACATTGAAGCTAAGAGATGTGAAATGACTTGCCCAAGTTCACACATGAAGTCTGTAACAGGTGAGACTTGAAACCAGAGCTCAAGTATGAATCCCATGTTCCAATCCTAGGGCCGCCCTTCCCCTCTATTTCTATCCTTTACTACTAAACCACACTGTCTCTGTTTCCTTGCATTGACTTTAAAGAGCAAAAGGTTACTCTGTTTACATCCCTTGCTATTCGCACCTACACAAATGAACCGCTTTAATCTATGCTCTTTTCAGACTGATAAGTTAGTGACTAAGCTCCTTGCAAAGAAGGAAGGAACAAAGAACATGGGCATTGTGAGTTCATGACCATACATCATAATTCTGAAGTGACCACAATTTATGGGCCTTGAGCAGGTATTCAGGCTTTTCCAAATATAAATCTGCTATATATTTGAGAGCAAATGAGACAGTGATCAGTCCATCCTTTTCTTCACAAACTCCTCCTAAACAGTAAGAGCTAGGACCTCCAAATTTGGTATGCAGTTTCCTCTTATCATAATTTAAAACAAAGTAAGGGTTTCATTGTGTGAGGAAAGGGGGGGTGAAGCTCCAGATCAGGGGGTCCAACCTGTAGTAGTGAATAAATGAACAAACTTCTCTGAGGTCAATTATCACTGCGGCAACGTTTACAGGTCACATACTCCCTAACCCTATAGTTCATCCCTAGACTCTTTGTCAGAAGCAGAACGAATGCACCTCAAGGCAAATGTACCTGACAGATGGAAGGAAAAACACTGACAATTCCAAAACGCATCTAAAAATACGTTGGTCTAACTGTGGAAATTTAACTGTGGAAATGAAATTAATGGTGGAAATGTAATTCAACAGCAAGGTAATTTGCTTGTCTAATATATTGGACTTCCAGAGCAAGAAAAAACAAATTTCAAGTTCTATATTTATTAATTCGTGTATTATGCTTTCAAATAATAGGCTTCACTCCCGTAGCCTGTAGAATCCTAAAGAGCCAGTCTGAGACATTATAACTCATGCTCAACAATACATTATGAGTGGTCCCACTGACTTGAGTGAGACCACTGATTGAATAAAATATATCCAATATGGCTAAGGTTGTCAGAATCTGCTCCAGCATGAAAGATGCCATTGTACAACATAGAGGGACAGCTGAGAGCAAAAGTCTATAGAAATGCCCTAACTTAAGCCAGATCTGAATTTGGGCTGTTCTGAACAGTGGTGGGGAGATAGTCAGATCACAGATTATGTTGATTTGGAAACACTGGGCATGGGGCAGGTAGCTGACAATGTTTATACTCCTTGTGTTTTGAGCTATACAGTCTAGTCATGCCTCCAAGACAGCCTACATTGCTCAATGGTTCGACTGAAATGTGGAATGCTAAGGAATGTCGGTCGCCAAGCAATTCTTTCACCAACTTCAAAAAGAGAAAGTTGGTTTAGCTATTTTAAAATTAAACAAAAATAAATCATCCTGACTTTTTTCCCTACTCGTAATTAAAGATCATCATGCTAACAAATTAATTCTGCAAAACAACTACTAGATTAGCTACTGTTGTGAATTAGATTTTAAAAGATTTCAAAAGTAAGAAAGCTCTTGCTGCTTTAAAAAGACACTGTTCATTATATTATTCAAATGTCTCACTAATTAAAGATTTTAGGAACAATAGAGACTTTAAAAGGCTGGGATTGAAAGGACAGCAGTGTTAGCAAATCTCTATATCTTGTTATTAATCTAGTTGAATGTATCTAGTTAAGTATGTGCGATGCCGCCATTTTGAATCTAATCGTATAGTTTTATTGACAAAGTTATGTAAAGTTTTTTTATCTAAGATAATATTTAGTGTCAAAACTAAATATTAGAACATGTAACTAATTACATATTTGACATTCAAGACAAAGGGGACAAAAGAGAAACTTTTAGACATCTCTAAGTATCATACAACATGTGCATATGCTCTCAGGATAGGCAGCTTTCAGTTCTATTAATTACTAGTAGGGTTGCCAGGTGTCCAGTACTGACCCGGACAGTCCAGTATTTTTGCCTCCTGTCCAGTAAAGAAATTCAGAAAATACCGGACACCTGAAATGTCTGTTATTTTCTGGGTTTTTTTCCCGGCCAGGAGGCAAAAATACCGGGTACTTACCGGGTTCTGCAGGGGAGCTATCTGGCCCAGATGACAGGAAGACAAGATGGCGGACAGCTGCTGGCAGCCTCTTAGAGACAAAATGTTTTTGCTTAATAACTCTTAGGGTCCTTTTTATTTTTGCTCTACGACTTTGGTCTCCCCCTTTTTTTTTCCTCAACAGAATTTTTTCCCCAGTTGGTTTTTTTGGGGGGGGGAGGTGAGTGGTTGGTATGTTTGGTTAAACCATCTGGCAACCCTATTTACTAGAAGATTTACCTGGATTTGTTTGAGCCCATAACTCAATTAATTTTTTAAAATAAAATGAAAATGTATATTCTTCATTTAAATCATTGTTCTGTGGTGGAGTTGGGAATGAGGGGCTCAGTATGCAGGCTGCCCCAGGAAGAGAGGACTACCATAGCCCTCTCTCATTACAGCAGCTTGGGGCCTGGTGGGGCCAGGTGAGAAGCACCTCTCCATGGCTGCTGCAGCTCCAGCAGGCACAGCCAGAGCGCATGTCTCCTAACTGAAGTATGTCCAGAGCACCCATGGACCCAGCATCCAAGATTACATAGGAAACAAAATTCAGATTTGGTACCCATTTCTGTGACTCATCTGTTCTGTATGAGTTACTAGATTTACCTGGTGTCTTTTGGGTCTTTCAGGGCTATTTCCCATTCTGGCACTCAGAAGGTGGGGGCCCATAAGCAACCTTAAAAATACCTTGACTCTATAGGCTTCTGCTTAAAAGCTCCCAAGGACACAGATTCTCTGACCTTGGGAGGTAGCTGCTAACACCAAGTGAAACAAGAGAATTCTTTCTTCTTGAACCCAGGAAGAAAGCATTTGCACTCCTTCCAGAGGGGTATCCCCAAGCTTTTTTACCATAAGAGAGTGAGGGTATGTCTACACTACAGCACTAATTCGAACTAACTTAATTCAAATTAGTTAATTCGAACTAAGCTAATTCGAACTAGTGCATATAGACCTAAAAACTAGTTCGAATTAGCATTTTGCTAATTTGAACTAGCATGTCCACACTGAGTGGACCCTGAAACAAGGTTAAGGATGACCAGAAGCAGTGCCGGCAGGGCATCAGATTAGGACTTAGAGCGTGGAGCTGCTGCCTCAGGCTAGCTGAGGGCTGTGCTTAAAGGGACCCAACCTCCACCCCGGACAGACAGTTCTCAGGGGTTCCCCGCTCGCTTGTCTAACTCGATGAGGGACAGCAAAGCAGTCCTGGCTTGCAGTGCCCTGAATGCCCACACTCGGCACATCACAGCACTTGGCCATCAACCCAGCTGCAGTTGTCGCAGGCTGCCATCTGGGGAAGGGGGTCAATCAAGGGGCTGAAGGAGAACTTCCACCCCAAGGAGCCTGCAGAGCCAGCCCAGTCCTCCCCATCGGGGGCTCGTGCCCCATTCCTCCCTCACCTCCTTCCACTTAACCCTCTCTAGTCCCCCTTCCTGATGTAAAAATTAAAGGACACGTGTGTTCAAAAACAGAAACTCTCTTTATTTAACAAAACTGGGGTGGGGAAATAAAACTGTGGGGAGACGGGGGAAAGGAGGAGGGAAAGGGCAGGAGAGAGTGTGGGAGAGGGGAGGGGGAAAACTGGGAGGAGGGAGCTGGAAGGGGGAAGCCATGGAAAAGAGGGGGAGGGGAAACTCAGGGATTGGGGTGGGGGTCTCGCCGGGCCAACCGCCTCTGAGCACGGCGAGGGAGGGGGCCTCGGCGTCCCCGGGGGGATGGGGTGGAGGGTGTGGAGGTTGAGGTGGGGGGTGTGGACATTGAGGAAGAGGGTGTGGGGGTTGAGGAGGAAGAGCTGGGGGGGCAGGAGTGGGAGGAGGGACAGTAGTTGGGGGGGCAGCAGGCGCAGGACCAGCATGGGGCACCATGCTCTGCAGCAGGGCCTGCAGGTTTGAGTTCAGCCCTCGGACCTCAGCCAGCTGCTCCTGGCGGAGCTGCAGGTCTGCCCGCATCCAGGTCTCCACTGTACGGTGCAGGGCTCGCAAGGACCCCAGGTGCTGGTCCCAGTACTCCTGCTCCGTGCTGGCAGTCCGGAGCAGGCCGCGGGTGCGGGAGCATGTCCCGGGCGGGGTGGTGCGCCCTGCACGAGCAGCTGGTGCAGCTGTAGAGAAAGAAGAGAAGTGGTCAGTTCTCTCTGGGGACACAGCGGATGATGCCCAGCCCCCTCCCCCCCCACGACGTGAGGGCAACCATGCCCTGAACCGTCAGAGCCGCTGTGCTTGTACAGAGGCCATGGTCAGGATATCTGGCTCTCCCCGGGACTGGGAGCTGCCCCAAGACCGCACCCATGTCCCTGTGCCATGTATAGTGTGGCCGGGGCGGCGGGGGCGAGGGGGGGGAGATGTCCCCTGCCTCCGTGTAGAGGGGACATGTGAAGCGAAAGCATCCTGCTGGGTCCCACCCTGGGGTCGGGAACATGTCAGATCTCTTCACACATGCATGTGCCTATTGGGCCATGGCCCCTGGGTGTCACGCAGCTGGAGCCACCTACCCAAGAGTGGCATGGCACATGCACAGGTGTCTGCATGATCCATGGAAGGCATGGCCCACGCACGCAGTCTCTGGTCTCCCTCCCGCCTCCCCCACCCCCGAACTACTTAATTCGAACTACTTACCCGGTACGGTCTCCCTGGACGACCCTGCTGCAACATCTTGTGGTGGCCCCTCTGGTGTGCCCAGGTCAGGGCCCTCCGGTCCCGGCTCGCTGTCCCCTGGGCTGGCACGGACCACCCTGCCCCCCAAGAGTCGGTCGAGGGTGGGGAAGTAGGGGCAGGTGGCAGCCCCTGCTGCGACGCCGCCCCTGGTGGCCCTGGCATACGCCTCATGCAGCTGCTTTACTTTCAGGCGCACCTGCTCCTGGGTGTGCCTGTGTCCCTTTAGGGCCATGGCGGCTGCTATGCGGCCGTAGACAGCCACGTTCCTCCACCTAGTGCGGAGATCATGGAGGTTGGGGGCCTGCCCCCAAACCTCAATGAGGTCCATGACCTCCGCACTAAACCAGGAGGGCGTGCGCCGTCTACGTCCCCTGGATGGCCCCTGGGTGCTGGGGGACTGGGCAGGGGATGGCTCGCTGGCACTGGCTCCCTGGCTCATCATGGGGCCACTGGTTCGGGGCAGAGACTGCTGGCAGGGCTGGCTGTGTCAAGTGCCATCTGGCCAGAGTCTACCCCTTTAAGGGCCTGGGGCTGGGGGAGAGGAGAGGAGTTTTCCTGGTTGTGCCCAGAGTGGCCACCAGGGGAACCTGGGAAGGGCTAGCCTCCCACTAGTTTGAATTAAGTGGCTACACAGCCCTTAATTCGAACTACTTAATTCGAACTAGGCGTTAGTCCTCGTACAATGAGGTTTACTTAGTTCGAATTAAGCGCTCCGCTAGTTCGAATTAAGTTTGAACTAGCAGATTGCTAGTGTAGCACCTATCAAAGTTAATTCGAACTAACAGCTGTTAGTTCGAATTAACTTTGTAGTTTAGACATACCCAGAGGAAAAAAGAGAAAACAAACTGCAGTCCCTGGTAGCTGACCTCTCAGGGTATGTCTACACTAGCTCATTAGTTCAAGCTAGGTAGGGCAATTAGGGCAAGTGGAGTTGCAAATGAAGCCTGGGATTTAAATATCCCGGGCTTCATTTGCATGTTTCCTGACGCCGCCATTTTTAAATCCCCCTGAGTCCAAACTCCGTGCACGCGGCTTCACGCAGCACGGAGTAGATAGTTCAAATTAGAGATCCTAATTCGAACTACCATTACTCCTCGTGGAATGAGGAGTAATGGTAGTTCGAATTAGGATTTCTAATTCGAACTACCTACTCCCTGCCGCTTGCACTAATTTAAATCCCGGGATTCATTTGCAACTCCACTTGCCCTAATTACCCTACCTAGCTCGAACTAACGAGCTAGTGTAGACATACCCCCTGTCTTAGGCATGCATACACAGACACAGACCTCCTGTTTCCTTCCAGGACACAAGAATCAAATCATCACCTTAAAAAAGGTGATTTTATTAACAAAAAAAGATATACTTAATAAAGCATACTTGGTTATTAGATGTTACAGAGCAACTAAGAAAATAGCAGATTAAGGCTAGGTCTACACTGCAATGTTAAATCAGAAAAAGAAACACAATTTGCAGTATCTTTTTCCAATTTACTTTCAAAAGAGGCTCTTCTGAAATTTGGTGTGTCTATTCAGCACCAAATGTTGGAAGTAAGTGCTCTTTTGACACATTCCTTATTCCTCATAGAATGAGGTTTACAGAGATGGCAAAGAGTGCATCTGTTTTTTTGAATTTTTTTTTTTTAAGTGGATGCATTCCTTGGATGCAGCGTTACTTTTCTGGGATAACTCCGGTATCCCGAAAAAGCAAAACAGTTTAGTAGGGCTGTCAATTGATATGCATTAATGCCTACAATTAATGCAGGGAAGGATTAACATGTTAATTTATTTAACGTGTTAATCGCAGGCATTAATGCTGCACTTCAAAGGGGCAGCCCATTAGGAGTCTGAGATCAACTGGAGTCCCCAGCTGACCCTTAGTTCTTAATGCACTGCCCCTTTGAGGAAGCGGGGCACTGCTTCAAAGGGGCAGCGTTGCCCCTTTGAAACACCACCACAGCATTTCAAAGGGGCAGTGCACACAATTAATCAGCAATTAATCACAATTAATTTTTTTAATCATGTGATTAATCATAATTTTCTTTTAATCACTTGAGAGCCCTACAGTCTAGATGTAGTCTAAAACACAAAGGGTATGTCTACACTACAGCGCTAATTCGAACTAACTTAGTTCGAATTAGTTAATTCGAACTAAGCTAATTCAAACTAACGGATCTAGACTAAAAAACTAGTTCGAATTAGCATTTTGTTAATTCGAACTAGCAAGTCCACATTAAGCGGACCCTGAACCGGGCTTAAGGATGGCCGGAAGCAATGCCGGCAGGGCATCAGAGGAGGACTTAGAGCGTGGAGATGCTGTCTCAGGCTAGCCGAGGGCTGTGCTTAAAGGGTCCCGACCCCCACCCCAGACAGACAGTTCTCAGGGGTGCCCCGCTTGCAAAGCAGACCTGACTTGGAGTGCCCAGACTACCCACACTGGGCACATCACAGCACTCGGCCATCAGACCGGCTGCACTTGCCACAGGCTGCCATCTGGGAAGAGGGGGCAATTGGGGGGCTGCAGAAGAGCTTCCACCCCCAGAAGCCCGCAGAGCCAGCCCAGTCCTCCCCATCAGGGGCTCGTGCCCCATTCCTCCCTCGCCTCCTTCCACTTACCCTTCCCTAGCCCCTCTTCTTGATGTACAAAATAAAGATAGCGTGTCTTCCAAAATGGAATCTGTCTTTATTGAACAAAACTGGGGGAGACTGGGAAAAGGAGGTGGGAGACGGGAAGAGAGAGGCTGGGAGAGGAGAGGGCAACTAAAATGATCAGGGGTTGGGAACAGGTCCCATATGAAGAGAGGCTAAACAGACTGGGACTTTTCAGCTTAGAAAAGAGGAGACGGAGGGAGGACAGGATAGAGGTCTCTAAAAGCATGAGTGAGGAGGAGAGGGTGCATACAGAAAAGTTCTTCATTAGTTCCCATAAAGAAGGACTAGAGGACACCAAAGGAAAGGAATGGGTAGCAGGCTTCAAAGTAGTAACAGAAAGTTGTTCTTCACAAAGCACAGAGTCAACCTGTGGAACTCCTTGCTGCAGGAGGCTGTGAAGACTAGAACTAGAACAGAGTTTAAAGGGAAGTGAGATCAAGTCATGGAGGCTGGGTCCCTGGAGTAGTATTAGCCAGGGGGTAGGAATGGTGTCCCTGCCTGAAGTTTGTGGAAGGCTGGAGAGGGATGGCATGAGACAAATGGCTTGGTCACTGTCTTCGGTCCATCCCCTCCAGGGTCCCTAGGGTTGGCCGCTGTCTGCAGACAGGCTACTGGGCTAGATGGACCTTTGGTCTGACCCAGGACGGCCATTGTAAGCTCAGGGCTCAGGGTCGGGGGTCTTACTGGACCCCCTTGATTCTCTTGCACACCTGCTCCTGGGTGGCCAGGCTGGCAGCTCTCCTGCCCTAGACGGCCACTTTCCTGTGCCTAGTGTGGTGGTCGTGGACGAGGTCCACGATGTCCGCACTAGCCCAGGCGGGTGCCCGCCTCTTGTGGTCCCGGGCAAGCTCCCGGGAGCCGCCAGCCTGGTCCTGGGAAGAGGCGGAGGGCTGGGGGGCATCGGGTGGGTGGCTCGATCCGTGCCAGGTGCAGGGTCTGCTGGCTGGGTGCTAGCAGGCTTGCACCTGGCACGGGCACCGTAGCCAGCCCGTGCCCCTTTAAGGGGGCCGGGAGGGGGGCAGAAGAGTTTCCCTGGTGTTGGCCACAGTGGCCACCAGGGAAACCTGGGGAGGGCTAGCCTCCCACTAGTTCGAATTAAGGGGCTACACACTCCTTAATTCGAACTAGCTAGTTCGAACTAGGCTTAATCCTCGTAAAATGAGGTTTTCCTAGTTCAAACTAAGCGCTCCGTTAGTTCGAATTAAATTTGAACTAACGGAGTGCTAGTGTAGCGCCTATGAAAGTTAGTTCGAACTAACGTCCATTAGTTCGAACTAACTTTGTAGTGTAGACATACCCAGAGAGAAAAAATGGTATCTTTGGGCACAGCTTAAATAGTGAATGCAGGGTTGGAAGCGCATGGATTTTACACAGAGAAGTTTTACCAAACAGCAAAATAAAGAAAAATAACCTGATAGTGACTACATATATGATTTCTTTATTCATAATCCATACTGATCTGTACTTCAAGGCCCAGTTCACTCCCATGTCCAATATTCTTATAGACATAGTAATTCTGATTACTACATCTCCTCCTTCCAGCCCTTAACTTAGAATTTTTCACAGACAGAGATCAGGCAAGCTATCTATAAGCAATTCAGATTTGAGCATTGTATCCCATTTGTTCTTCTGAGCCCCTGCCAACATCCTTGCTAACTAAGTTTAACCCTTTAGTCACTGGGTGATGGCCAGCATTCCTCCTATCCATCACAGGGTCCTTAAATAAATTAATTTTTGTGTTTTGGGAAATAAAATGAAAATGTATATGCTTCATTTGAATCACTGCTCTGGGCAGGACTGGAGATGTGCGGTTCAGTATTCAGGCTACCCCAGGGAAAGAGGACTAACTCAACCCTCTCTCACTGCAGCAGCTTGAGGCCAGGTGAGAAGCACCTCTCCATGGCTGCTGCATGCTCCATGCCTGCAGGCACAGGCGAGGGTGGGGTGCATGTCTTCCAACTGAGGCAGGTCCAAGTTTGTCTGTCCCCTGTACTACCCGTACAGAGTGAGGAATAGTGAAAACTGTGCACTTTCCCCTCGCTCCCTGATGAAGGAAAGCAACCAGTATTGTTCCTGTACAAATCAGGGAGGGTAGCTTCAGCTGCCATCATCCCTAAAGGGTACCTGGGGGATGGAAGGCTCAAGGCTGGTGCAGTCCCGGATGGGAGTAGGTAGGTGATTCTGTCTCTTTTCTGTACGGTTATATGAGAAACAATCCCATTCCAGGCACATCCCATTTTCCTGGCACAACCAAACCCTGATCTTGTTTTAAGTTATGATAAGAGGAAGCTGTATACTGAATTTTAACGCTTACGGTTTAGGAGGAGATCTTGAACAAACAGACAGACTGTCCATCCATCTGACAAGACTCTATATCATACCATTCTCATCACCATGGTATCTGAGCACCTTCTAGTAATACATTAAGCAATGTGACTAACATTTGTCTGATGTTCTGTCATAAGGAGGAGAAAAGTGTGTGATGCAGCATTTTGTTTTGAAAAAAAAAATATTTGCACACGTGCATGTTGTTATATGTTTATTCTAGAGAAGGCAAGGTTGAAGAAATATGCCTTTCACTTAAAGCAGGAGGTAATGAGATTTTAGATGGTACTGAGCTCCTATGAAAGTCCTTTCCACAGCTGTCTGCTGCCCCTGACAAAGCTCTGTATACTGTAGGGATGTGCATTACCTTGATGTAGAAAGTTCCATTGTGCTAAAGGAGTGCAGCTGCCAACCACAGTTTTCCCAAACCCATTCATTCTCTCCTCATGTCACTAAGTACTTGGGGATGTTGTTACAGTCTCACCTCTCTGACAGCTGGATGTTAGAAAGGGGATGCTAATATTACTAAGATTATTAGCAAAGACTCTTCTTTGAAGGATCCCAGTTGTGACAAATGACCACAATGGAACCAAGTGAAGAAACATCAACATGAGAAAATGTGTTCATTTGATCTTTACACACTTCATTGCTTATCTCAGTCCTGAATGGCAACAACTCCTGCTGTTCCAAGTCATGCAACAAAATAAATCTGTTATGTAGTTATTTTAGGGATTTTTTTAAGACAAATATTTGTTTTAAATGTGTATGTGAAAATATAAGGCTGAACAATTAAGGCTGATAATGTTCACTATCCAGCAAAAACTAAGAACTTGACGTTCTATTGCGTACAAGCCAAGTACAATTTTCCAGACTCACTCCCCTCTTCTACTTTTTTCTTTTCTTTAATTATTTTTATTGCCAATTTACTTCTTTTTCTACATAAACAAAACAAAGGGCTCCAAGAAAATTAAGTATCAAGTATTAAGTGTTAGTCTGGATCTGTAAAAACAACGAGCAGTCCTGTGGCACCTTATAGACTAACAGAATTATTGGAGCATAAGCTTTCATGGTCAAAGACCCACTTCATCAGATGCATGTAGTGGAAATGTATTAAATGACAATTAGAGATGGGTATAATTAGAACCCAAAATCCAATCCTTTTGGGGAAGGCTATATCTCAAGATTGGAAGTATGCCAAATACCCCCATGGTCCTGATTCTAGAAACATTTAGGGCACGCCTACACAGCAGCATTATTCCAGAATAATGGACATTATTCTGAAATAACCATGCAAGCATCTACACAGCGCGCTAGTTATTTCAAAATAACGGATGTCTTATTCTAGAATCTGTAACCCTCATTGTATGAGGAGTAACACCTATTCCAAAATAGCTATTTCAGAATAGGACATGTGTAGACAGGGCAGCTGGAGTCATTTTGAAAAAAGGGGCCTCCAGGAAATCACACAGGAGCCCTGCTGGCCTCTCTGTCCGCACTCATCAAAACTCTGTAGTTCCCCTTCCTCGGCAGCCCTTAAACGTGTCGCCTCAGGTCCAAGCCACACAATAGCTGCCAGATCAGCACTTTCTGCTGCCATGAGCAACCCTGTTGCTCCCACTGAGCCCTCCTCTGCTTCTAGGGAACCAGAAGCCAACTCCCAGGGCCTCACTTGAGGACGGAAGAGACATGCGCCTTCTTGGTCTGCTGCGGGGATCCTGAACCTCACTGAGGTCTGGGGAGAGAAGGTAAACCTCCAGGATCTCCGCACCAGATGCAGGAATGCAGATGTCTACAGCCAGATGGGCGACAGCCTGGCCAAGAGCTCAGGCAGGCCTATGCCACGGCAGGGAATGCAGCTCCCACTCTAGGACAGCACCATAAGCCTGACCTTACTACACCCAACTCCACCATATACCAGGAGGCAGGTCAGTCCCTTCCCCACCTCATTGTGGACTCAGGACTGGAAACACCCATTGTTGCCCTCTCGGGGGGGCAGAGCCAGTTGGGAGGAGGAAGAGAAGGAGGAGCCAGATGAGACCAGCACCAGCTCAATGCCTGCTATTCAGGGGGTCATGCTCGCCCTGGAGCCGGTACTCCCCACCCAGGATGTCTCCTGAGCATCATGCAAAGCTGGGGAAGCCCCCTCAGGTGAGTGCCATTACGTTCCTTAGACACACAGATGGGTGGAGGCAGCAGGCGGCGAGGGGCAGCCGTGCGATTCTCGCCTGGCCTGTGCAGATGAGAGCATGTGGAATGCTAGTTCAGGGCGGACAGCCCTAGGAGGCAGCAACAGAGGGCCCTTGTGCTCTGGCTCACAGGGTGTCTAGAGAGACCTGTCTTACTCCAGACACCGGGGTGGGTCACCTTCCCACCACAAGCCACCACTAGAAGGAGGCTAGGCTAGGCTGGGCGCACACACACACCTGCTCCCAGGGACAATGCAGCGAGGCAGAAGAGCATCTGCCGCTCACACACACCTCCCCCCAATGCCCTGCCCCCCTCTTCTCCAGAAGGCAGGGATACAATATCTCTCCCTATGAGACACTGCTATTGCTGGACCCAGCATGTGTGTGGTACGGAGAGAAGCCCCACTGTCCTATGGCCCCCCACCCCGCCCATAGGCTCCCAGTCAGGCCAGCACCTTCTCATGCCTGCTTGTCCCCAGGACATGGTGGTAGTGAGACTACCCCCTTAGACATCTGTGCCCCTGCAGGGAATGGCCTGCTGTCTTGGCCACAGATGGCCTTGTTCAAAGCACATCGCCTTCGTCTGACCTTTTGGTCTCGGCTTAGAGATGAGGGCTAGGCTTCATGCACAGTGTCTCCCAGGATGACTGCCCTTCTCTTTGTTCACCCCAGACAGACCAGCTACAAGAGGGGAGCAGTGCCATCCTCCCAACACCACATGACCCACCAGTGTAGGAAAGCCCACAAGGACCTCCAGAGGAAGCATATCACAGCAGCACTCCATGGACTGGAGACTCAAAGAGGACCTCCAGCTGCACCATGACACCTGGCAGGAGCTGCAGCAGCAGGAGGGTGAAGGGACCTCACCATCCAGGTTTGAGAGGCATACACGGAACGCAAGTACTTTCCCCTCATGCCCTTAGCATCCAGGGAACGGGATGAAAGGTAAGCTGGGTCCTGGAGTGCACAGCTGCTGCCTCCCCCCACCCTACTGAAATGATGCCCTTGCACAAGGAGCTGGGGGTCCTGTTCCTGCAGGGCCAGGAAGGCAGCTCACACAAACTGCAGCAGGAGGTGCACCAAGGTGTGTAAGAGCTGTTGACTGCTAGGAAACAGCTCTGGCTCCATGGCTAGAGACCTGAGGTGTCTACAAGGGCAACTACAGCAGGCAAAGAAAATGCTTTGCTGTACCTCAGTGAGGTAGGCAAAGGAGAAGAGCCTGAGACACGGATGCACAGGAGGGATCCCTTTAAGCTCAAGCCTCCCATAGCCTTAGGCAGCAGCTCCAGGAAGTGAGTGCTGTCCTGATGCCCTGCCTCCAGGTGGCCTTAAATGCGATTCAGCATCCAGTGAGTGTGGACGCTCTATTTCAAAATAGCTCAGAGCTATTTTGGGCATTTGCTGTGTAGATGCGCTATTTTGGAATAAGTCATTTCGGAGTATTTCCTCCAAAATAGCTTATTCCAAAATAAGTGTGCAGTGTAGATGTGCCCTTAGGGAATCCAAGTAACTTTATGTATAGTGAACAGCCTCCTTGGAGCCAATGGGACTATTCATTGTGCACAAAGCTCATAGATTCACAGCGTATAAAGCCAGAAGGGGTCTTGGGTTGGTGGTACACAGCCTCACAAGGACCATTTCCACCAACTAAGAGGGAGAGTGTGGAGGGCTGAAAGCACCCTTTTCATTTCTGCTGGCAAATCCCTGCTGGGAACCTGGGGGACAGCCAGGCCCCCAGGATGCTAGCAGGCTGCCCCCTTCCTCAGCTCTACACTCCTCCCCTCCCCCCCCCCCCAACCTCCACTGAGTGTGGGACGCTGCCTGGGGGTTTTTGGTGGCTATTCCCTTCTGGAAGTAAGGGGAACTTCCTGCGGCTTCTCACCCACTAATGAGCAGGGGCCAGGTGCCCTTCTTCTACTTTTTTTCTTTTCTTTAACTATTTTTATTGCCAATTTTCATGGCAATAAAGCTACCCAGGCTTCTCACCTTTTCCCCCAGCCTAGAGAGGGGGCCAGCTGCCCAGCTTTCCAGGAGAGATGAAGACAGCTGGGCTTTAGTTGCCCAGCTTTCTTGACAATTTCACAGATCTGCTGAAATGATAAGAGAGATAACAATCAACATAATAACATGGTGTCTACGCAGACACTGCATCCCCCTACCTACATGGATATATGTGCTATGCTTCTCATGGAGATGGAATTATACTGATGTAGTAGGGCACATACATTGCCAAGACCAGGCTGTAGTGTAAATACGGACATAATTAGGTGCACCGAAGTTTACATTGATCTAACTCAGTAATGTAGATCAGACCTAAAATGGCAGTATTTCCACATCAGGATCTGCAGGATTCTCTGTGATTGTGGAGGTTTGACTGCACAAATCTGGCAAGACTCATAGATAGTTTTCAAAGGGCTTGCACGTCTCTGTCTTGGACACAGCTTCCATGCTCAGAGTTTGGATTAATTTTTGCATCCAAGACACATTGCATATGCAAATCTGAGTATTTGCATCTTTGCAATCAGGTAGTTTGAGGCAGATGTTCTCATTTGGTCCCATTTGAACTATGGGTACGAAATGTAGATGCACAAATTGCCCCAGGAAAAGACATCACTTTCAGCATGTCACATTGCTCCAATATTATGTGATCGTGTAATGAAAGATCCAATAATAAAATGCAATATGCACAATGGGGGCAGAATTAAGGTTAACATGGGAGTCTTAATTCTGAATTTCCTAACCATTGTGGGTTTCAATCTGAAACTGAACATTGTATTAACATATTTTAATATGTGAAAAACAGAAAGAAGTGTATATTAAAAGCCTTTATTAGTTAAATATGAGTATTTCCCAATGAACACATTTTACTCATTCATTTTCCATCGTTCTGAAAATGTACCCTTCTATTCAGACTCTGGTAACATTTTGACTTTAGGCAATAAACTCTATTAAGCAGGGTTGGCTGAAAATTTTGAATGTAATTTTGTTGTTGAAAGTATCCAATTTTTAAACAAAAAAGTTTCATAAATGTTTTGTATTTTCTTTGCAAATTAAAGTTATGCTCCAAAAAGAAAAAATGTATGTCTTCCTATAGTTTGATATAATTTGCACAATCTCTACAGAAATAAATGAGGAATGCAACAATACAGAACATATACAAAGCCAAATTGGAAAGTCTTTCTTCAGACAAAACTCCCCTTAAATGCCTGAGAAAAAACTAAGCAGAAACTCCGTATTTACTTGATTGCATGAACCATAATTAACAGAAAAACCTTTATATACTTGTGCACTTGTTTGTAACATTTCTTTCAATAATAACAATTCTGCGAAAATAGCAGTTAGACAAAAGGAGAAATACTTAGTAATGCTGACATTTCTTTAACCTCTATAACAAACCACACTCTTATTCAACATCACTTTTAGCATGTCACATTGGTCCAATGTTATGTGATCATGTAATGAAAGATCCAATCATAAAATGCAATATGCACAATGGGGGCAGAATTAAGGTTAACGTGGGAGTCTTAATTCTGAATTTCCTGACCCTTGTGGGTTTCAATCTGAAACTGAACATTGTATTAACATATTTTTAATTGAGTGAGAGAGGGAAAGAAAGTGTATATTAAAAGCCTTTATTAGTTAAAGATGAGTATTTCCCAATGAACACATTTTACCCTCTCATTTTTCATGCCAAGTTTTCTTTGTAATTGAAAACTAACTACTCCAGTCTCTCTGCACTGAGTTTGGGAACTCAGCATGACCATCTTCATATTCAGTGCAGCGGTGGATTTCATCTTACTGAGACAGAACCTATGCCCATTAAAGTCAACTGCAAAATTCCTGTTCATTAGAAGGGAGCAGGATATGAGCCTACTAATTTAGATAATTTATTAAATATTTAGAACTATTTCATTAAGTACAGCAAATTATTTCAGGCAACAAAAACTATAAAAATGACTGGGGCTGGTGTGACAGCCTGTCAGGAAAAGATTTTATTTCCTTTAGTTCATTTAATTCATAGAAGTGTAGGATTTCAACAATAGAAAGAAAATATCCAGGAACATTATTGCTTCTCCCCACCACCGTGCCAGTCAGTTTTCATTAGAAGACTTCACGTTGTATAAATTTTTAAATCATATGTAGCAATTTTAATATATAACACAGTATAGGAGATTTTTTTAAATTATTGTTTGATCAGATCATTCCATTTTACATTCCCCTGTGAAAAAATACCTTATGATTTTTAACTATTGCTTAAAGATTCACTAATGTCCCTTGGAAAATATGGTAAATCAGGTGTCTTGGAGACTACTCTACTAAATTGCCAATTTTTTTAAATGTTTTCAGCAAATGGCAGGAATCATCAGTATAGGACTGATTCAAAGTTCACTTAAATCAGTTAGGGCTCTTTCCTTTAATCTCATGGGACTTTGGATGAGGCCTGGTGTATAGGAACTGTAGTATCATTAAAGAGGCTCATCTTAAAGAAATTAACCAACCCCCAAAACATGATATTATGATAGATATTTCCAAAGTTGTTTTCATAAAAATACTGCTGAAGGTGAAGTTTTCTGGAGGTAGCTCTCCCTTATAGTATAGCTTATTTAGTACATACTAATTGAAAAGTCTGATTGATAAGAGCAATATTTGGGATCTTGTTTCCAAAAAGAAATCACTTGTATTTTGGAGTTAGAAACCAGTGTGTCGTGTGGCCCAGTCAAGTGTCCTTTTAGAATCCCACTGGGAAATCAATAGAGTTTTACGATGTTAGCTGCAGCTTTGTGTAAACACTATAACATTTTATGATGGGAAACAGTGCTTTGCTTTTATGTAAAAATGGCATTGATTAGGAGAGTTTATGCATTGTGTTGCTGAATTATTAGGGACAGTTAAAAGGGTAGGTATTGTGGGTTGAAAACTGTGTAATCCAGGAAGAGGTCATTTTTTATTTTCTTGTTCATTCAAAAAATACAAAAACTTTTTTAGAGCTTTGTGGCTATCATGGTAATAAAATTGATTTTGATTTCTATGACTATATTCTTAGCAAGTTATTTATATTTAAAATGATTAGTTGTACATAATTTGACCTTGGAAAGAGTTCAGAAAAGGGCAACTAAAATGATTAGGGGTTTGGAACGGGTCCCATATGAAGAGAGGTTAAAGCGACTGTGAATTTTCAGTTTAGAAAAGAGGAGACTGACGGGGGATATGATAGCGGTATATAAAATCATGAGTGGTGTAGAGAGGGCAAATAAAGAAAAGTTATTTATTAGTTCCCATAATAGAAGAAGTAGAGGACACCAAATGAAATTAATGAGTAGCAGGTTTAAAACTAATACAAGAAAGTTCTTCTTCACACAGCGTGTAGTCAAACTATGGAACTCCTTGCCAGAGGAGGCTGTGAAGGCTAGGACTGTAACAGAGATTAAAGGGAAGCTAAATAATTTCATGGAGGTTAGGTCCATAAAAGGCTATTAGGCAGGGGGTAGGAATGGTGTCCCTGGTCTCCGTTTGTCAGAGGCTGGAGAGGGATGGCAGGAGACAAATCGCTTGATCGTTGTCTTCAATCCACCCTCTCTCGGGCACCTGGTGCTGGCCACTGTCGGTAGACAGGATACTGGGCTAGATGGACCTTTGGTCTGACCCAGTACAGCCGTTCTTATGTTCTTATGTTATGTTCTTATTCATTTTATTATGTATTAGAATGTGCACTTACCAAACTACTTCATGGACAGCTCTTGGGATGATTTTCTCTCTCAAGGTTCACACTCAGTTTATTCTTTTCTGAGGTTTATTTCTCATAGCATAAGTTATAGATATTATAAATTGCAAGACAGCTCATGTTCTAGACATGAGCCAGCACCTCAAACCTTGGCAGCTAGGACTCACTAACAATTCTCAGATCAGGAGTTTGGATTTCTTATCAAAACCTATGCAAAGAAATGTCCATTACTGAATTCTCATCCTTTGAACACACACATTCAAATGCACACATTTTTCTTTCTTTCCATCAAAGCAGCTATTTTTATCTCTCAACATTCAAAATTGTTTTCACTCGTTCAATCCAAGACATCAAATGTGTTAATTTTAAGTCCATTCGGTGCATACAATTTCACATTTTAAAAGAATAGCAAAAAGCTACATGTGGGATTTTCAAAAGTACTCCACGCTAACTTAACTGTCCTCCCATTTAAGTCAATTGGTGTTTACCACGTATTTCAGTGAGTACAAAGTTCCCCAGTGCTGAGTGCTTTTGAAATTCTCACTCCACATCTATGCACAAGATGAAGAGTCCAAGAATTGCATATTCCCTAGTGTCCTGGGAGAGACAGTTCCTTTAAGGCACAGTCCTGAGTAAGGGGTGGTACCAAGACACTGTAGCCCAGCAATAACTTGACAAGAACAATCCCTCTCCAAGGTTACTGATATGCAAGGAAGAGTATGCTGGGTCACCATTCTTTGCTCCCCAAACGCAGAGTGAGGTGGGACTAAAGCATCCCTGTTGATCCCCACCCTTTGTAGAGCAATATGCATCCCAGGAGTGCATGAAAGAAGCAGTCCTTGTGCTCCTCACAAGCTCAGAGACTGCAGCCATGACAGGTATTTGCATGGGGTGCATATGACTTGCTAAGGTGCCTTGCGCTATCTGTGTTAATTCCTACCCCTAAATGTACCCCCTATACATGCACTGAACTTAATAGCTGTGGTTCTTGATGTTCAGAAGGTTAAATGCTAATTTCACAACCAGAAACAATTGAAAGAGAATTATAAAAAGATCAGATTCTGTACGGAATTTCAGGACATCCACCCCCAAATCAGTTGTGACCCAGGTTATGCTTGGATCTTAATGCACCAGAAAAAAATGTTAACCGTTCCCCTCCTCCCAAATAGTGGTTTTCATATACCATGAAAAGAATGTTAGTGAGATCTTTGCCCATCCAACCCAAAATAAAGGTCTCATTGGCAGGCAGATACAGCTCAGATGTGTAACATTTTACGTACTGTAATTATAAACTAGTGGAACACTCCCACTTGCACAGACATACTCACATATTTCTCATCACATAAAGCCTGTTATTAAGAACATCTCAAGGTTCAACATTCATTAAACATTTTTGTGTAGCTGTTCCACTTGGAATCAAAGTAGCTTTTTAGCTACACTTCAGTGCATTGAGAAAGACAAGTCTAAAAGTCTTTTGATAAGTCTTTTTTAAAGAATAGTTTCAGTGTAAGTCGGTCTATTTTTTTAACATTTTTATCTGATTATTTGGTTAAAAGATTAGAAACTAAACCTTTTATTTATCCAGGGCACAGAACTTGCAGCTGCAAGACAAGCAAGCTTCCTCACTCTGCCCTTCCGACGACCTCAGCTCTGACCTGCAGGGACCACCCTTATTAGAGGTGAGAGGTAACTCAGGCTCCATTCTTGCTTAGTCTGGGCCTCCCCTAAGCAGAAACTTTGGTGTTTTATGAGATGATCACATGTCAGTGAGGGAAAGAGCTGAGGCCTTCATGTAAATTTCTAGCTGAAGTAGAAAGCTAGTATTTTATCACTAAGCCACCCAAGTCCTCACTGTAATTCCGATACATTTAAGAACATATATAAAAATCCATGGGCCAAATTTTGTCTTCATTGCACTTTGGGCACATTGTTGCCTTGCCTCGATTTCTCAGTGGAGTTATATGCTGCATAAGTCAATACACAATCTGACCCACTTAATTTGATTTTTGCTTCAATGAATTTTCATGTACCCAGCAGATCAATTTCTTTTTGAATTTAAAAAGAATCTACTTACCTATCAAAATGCCTCTGTATTATACAACAGAACTGAAGTAACGTTTGAAAAAAAAAAAACAGGCTAAGGTAAGGTGTTCTCTTTTGGAAAAAATCTAGACCTTTTAGAAGCTGATTACTTTTTAAGATTTTAAGAAGCAGTTGCTTTCAATAGCAATGAAAGGCTGATTCGAGTTGTTAAATTTTATGTTGTGTGTAACGTTGTAATTGATGTCAAGACTTTCCCGTAGTCTTCACACTGACATTGGGCAGTCTCCTGAACTCAAGGAGCTCAATTACAAGAACCCAGATCAAGTAATAGAGCCATGAAATGGATAGCAAAATGAGCATTTATTGCTAAGAACTGAGAAGTTAAAATGCAAAATAATTAAGCCTTTGCCAAATTTATCCAGTTTCTCCCCCCTCCATTTATTTCAGTGGATAATTGGGAGCATTAGGTATTTCACTGCACACTGTTTCTCCAGTAAATGCATATAAAACTTTATTACCCTTGTAAAATACATGCTGTGAATTCTGATGCTTCTGTGTGTTTGGGAGAACTTAATTGTTCCCTTTGCAGGAAAGCATACTTACCTAGATCTTTAAATGAACAATCTAGCTTCCTAAACAACTGCTGCTGAAAAGCAGCACATGAGACTTGCAATAGAAAATTATCTTGGAAAAGGCACATTGAACTCACAGCTCAAAAAGATTGTTCCTTACCTGCATGCAGAGGATGTCCTAAGTGAGTGCTTTCTCATAGTCCTGTATTTTGTTTCAGCTACACCAGACTAACACGGCTACATTTCTTTCACTATTCTCTTCCTCTTGTTATTGTTGTGGATTTTCTTTCTTAACAAACCTAAAAAAATAATAACCATTTATTATGTCAATTCTGGAAGTATCTTTATTTGTTCAAGTCCTACTATTGCGTTCACTCGGACTAGACAAATGTGTGAGATTACCCACATGACAATGTTAAATTAGTTTTAGCAAAGGAGGAAAAAGAGGAGAAATAAAAGTAAAAAGCCAGAGAGAGAAGTATAATGGGATAGGTACCAAGAATATGCAAGTAAAACATTTTCTAAGGTCTTTCCTTCTACTGTCACTGTGCCAGCCCTCATTCCATTACAGATGACTGTCCATTCTCTGACACATAAAACTACAGTGTAGCATCATCTTTTATCTATAGTTTGGAATCCACAGATCCAGTCCTACAAACCCACAGGCATGCACAGGAATAACCCTTCTCATTAATGTCAGTGGGATTACTCCCATGAGGAAGAACCAGTCATTTGAGTAAAGGTTTGCAGAATTGGGCCAGAGATCATATATGGAGGCCACATTCAAACATTTGCCTTAGGCACACAGCTGTCAATTTTAAATCAGTGTGTATCCTGATTTTTTAACCTTGGCACTAAAGTGTCGGTTCCAAGCACTCCTGCTGACTGCTTGAAGTTACAGGCTAATTATTTCTCATCCTGTTAGCTGCTAGATCTCACAAGAAATGTAGTGTATATTTCCCAGAATATACTCCTCTTTAGTTGTGATGCCAAGGTAATGCTTTTCTGATTCCATAAATCCTCTGGACAGTTAATAAATATCTATATGTAGAAAAGGGCAGCTGTTTCTCACCTGATCCTAAAATCTTAAAATGTCAAAACCAGCAGGACAGTCACCCCTTCAGACCTTTAATTTCACCCTTAGCAGATCTGATTTGTTGGAGGAAGTAACAGTTTACACATTGCAAAAATAAATGGTGCAGCAGGCAATCGTACACAGTAGGAGGTGTGAAAAATGGGGAGGGGTAAGTGACACTGATGGAAACAATCAACTAATGCAGAATGAAAGCACTTGTCCTGCTCTGAGTGGAACTAAAAGGAGCTTCAAACACATTAAACTAAAACAGAAACACAAACAACCAAACTTTTTTTTTTGCAAAGCCGTTTTCAAGAGCAATTGATATCATACACATTTATCCACACAAAAAGCAGAACATATAATCAATTCCAAATTCCTATATATTTAGAAGTGTGACATTTGTTCATCTGCCTATCCAGTGTATCTTCAGAAACCACAAATTCACAACATAGGAGCTTACTAACTGAATAGAGAATGGAGTTTATATACCTTGTATGGCAGTGTGCACTAGAAATGTGGGATGCATCAGCAGTGTGTCTAAATCAAAGCAATAATATTGTTACAGTGCAATATGAATCTGACAAAAATGTGACTGCAAATAATGCCATTATAAGACAGAAATATTGTGTCCAAATGCTTGTGTTATTTGGATTCAATCGGCCATCATTTCAATTTTATTCTGTTCTAGATGACTGTAAACCGGACCAGAAGTTGGCCCAATGAGACAATTAGATGTTACAGAAACACTTCCAAAAGTAGTAGGCTTAAAACGTGCCAGGCAATACTGTTGGAGAAATTAACTTTGGTTCCAGGCATACACAGACCATTACATTCAAATACGTAGGACAATGATATTTTTTCCTTAAAAAAACAACAATTAAATAGCATTACCCTCAATAGCAGTACTTGGACCCAGTGTGTGTTTATGCAGGGGAAGAGCCTATTCTCTAGAAAAAGGACATCAGTCTCAAAGAGCTAATGGACTAATATAAATAATAACATTTAAAAGCATATTGTTATTTACACATTAGGTATATTCTGTTAAATAAGTCCCAAATTAAAGTTAAAAACATAGAGTTAAATTACACCTATCTCTGCATACCTTTTGGAAAAACCGCTAGATTGAAAAGTGTCTGTGTGTGCATGTATAAAAAAAACCCCTTTCTATGGGCTTTGTCTTTAAACGATGCCATAACAGAGAATTAGATCTCTGCAAGAGAATTCTACAAACTGTTTTAAAAACCCATTGAAAACATCTCAGTCTCTAACAAATTAGAAAGCTTTTTTTATGAATGCCTTCTAAGGAATGCTCTTAAATGTCTGTAGAAATCTATTGGTTTCAACCCTATGCATTTTTAAAGGACATTTCCATTAGGATTTATGGCACTAAAGGAAAGAAAAGACACGGGGAACCTTGCCCTCAGTGCACCCACGCACCAGACAGCCATGCTTTTTAGCTCCCTCCCTTGTTCAAGAACACAACAGGAAAAAGGACTAGTAGTCCCTTCTAGGCTGGGGAGTGGAATAATGATTGTCACACCCTATTACATAGAAGAATAATTCTCCTGCCACAAGCACAAGCGACATCTTGGCAAAGGTGTAGCAAGAGCTAACTCTCATTATGCATCCTCTGAACTTTGCTTTTGCTTTGGAATCCTTATGTCTGATAGAGACATAATGAACCACATCCCAAGACGGTGCAGATAATCTGGGTCTATTAACATCTAATGAGAATCTGTCCCAATCCCAACAGAATACCAGGCTTCTGGTGATACACAACCCCCATATCATAGTAGGGTATAATGTGGCTCATGCTATGGTACCAGACCAGGTAATTATTTTATATAATAGATATTTGAGAGTGAGGTTTGACAATTACCCAAACAATATGTGCTACATATAGATTAAACCTCAATAAATGTTTCAAGCTTTGTGATTATTAAATGATACTTAATTGTCCCACATTAATTTAAGCTTTCCATTGAAGCCATAAACTTCAATTGTAGGTTTGTGCTTAAATACCTTCCTGAATCAGAGGTTGTATGCACATTTTAGAAACTTAAAAGTTTAAACAAGACAGAAAATATACCAAAATTAAGTCACTATTGAGCTAGGTATCTACCAGCATTAGGTATTTTCACACACTGCCTGGGTTCAAAAGTAAATAGCCCATGAAAATAAGTCTGAAAATCTCATAAATAATTGCAAATAAGATTATAATTAAACCAAGGAAGTGGTGAGAGTTATAATGCTCATGGAGAGAATACTTCTTAATTTTGGGCAGGAGGGTCACGAATACATTAATATTATATTTTTTGGTGAAAAACAAATCTAAAGAGAGAACTGAAACACTGGGTGAAGTACCATTTATATATATATTTGGCAGAATGTATTCTGGTACTGATCCATTATACTGGTCTAATTACTTTAAGTTTTCTTGTGAACTCCTTCAGTGTAAACAAACTCTGTTAGTGTCCTTTAGCTGTGGGCTTCAAAAGACCTACAATTACAAATTTTATTGCTCAGTGTTACAAGATGATGGTATCTCAGGAGAAGGTGACAGTGAGTTAACAGATAGGTCCCCAAGGGCAACTGGCCCAGACCTACAGACTCCCTTCTCCAAACAGAGAAACAGGCACAATTAGCAACTTTCAAAATGATAAATCTCTTTACTTCAGTAACCCAGCCTAATGTGGCTGAATGATCTCTCTTTCATTCACATTTTGGTACTAATTAACTCATAACATTTGGCTTTGTCTCTTAAGACTCTGTAGTTTTTTAGATGGCATCTCTGACAACAGCATGCCATGGCAAACAAACACAAATAATGTCAGAACAAACCAATTACAAAAAGTGAATGAGTTTGCAACTCTCTCCTGGTAAACCATCAGGGAGCACAAGTATGTTGATTCCTGGTATCTATGTATATTAGTGTTTTCTGCAGTGGCCATCATCATAATATCTAAACACTGGTAGTAGAAAGAGATAAGGGTGAAGATTAGATTGCCAAAAAGGCAACAAACTGTCCTCATATCTGACTATTTCTAAAGTGCCTATCACATAGCATCTAGAACTGTATTATAAAAGAGTTGTCCAATAATACAGAGCACTTGAGTATTTTTTTTAAAGAGATGAGCTTAGATTCTAATGTTTGCTCTAGATCTTATTAAGGTTTAAGCTGGCGGTTAGTTTTGACACTAGATTAGAGCTAGCACATTTGATGAAGGTAATCACTTTGGGTATAGTCAAGGAAACGTGAGGTTTCAGTTTTCATCCATCTCTCCTTTTCACATCTGTCATCTGGAGGAAATGTGTATCAAGCACAGATGCTTAATGATCCATTTCTATTCTTCTGCCATGCACGTCTACTTAGGAATCTGTGCACCACTTCGGATAAAATAAGAATCAGTTTACACCTTTACCTGAAACCTGAATCAAATATTTTTGGAGGCTAGAAAAAATGTGGATATATTCTAAACTTCATGTGTCAGAAGCACCAACATACCATTAGAGATTTCTCCTTGAGCTGTGGGGAAGGCATGACATAGAAGAGCTCATCGGAGGAGCTGTGCTGCCTGGGAAATACCAGGGCCACACTTACACAGTTCCTGACATATCCTATGACAAGGGCAGGGGGTAGATAACTCCAAATGTGAAGCTATCCCGTGGTACCTTGGGAAAGTCCACACAATTCAGAGGGTTAGGCCTACTGCCTAGGTTTATCATTCCTCTCTGCACCACAAATTCTGAGGTAACTAAGATGCCATGACCAGGCCCCACCAAAGAGTTTGCAGGGCCCAAGGCAGCATGCTGACAGTGGCTGCGCCACATGGCCAGGTGCTTTCCAGTCAAGGCAGTGAGTGAGGAGCCAAGCAAACGAGGGCTGGGAGCATGGGCCCCACGCCTTCAGGGCCCCAAAACAATGGCCTTGCTCACCTTGTCCTATGGCCAGTCCTGGCCATGACCCCATTGTCCCTATCTAGTCCAGCATCCCACACACATTCTGCAGAGTGTGCCCTGTAATTATTCTATGTCAGACTTAACCTCAGCAGAAATGTTTCCACAAGTTTATTAGGGAAGCTATTACATACAGTAGACATACTATTGATATCTCAGAACCCTGGCCACCCTGCGTTCATACATAGGGGGGGTTTCATGGCTTCAGAGGGAGACAACGACACCTGGAACTCCTGTCCCCTATCCCCAGCCCCCTCTTCACAAGCATACAGTTTGATTGGGTTGTTATGTGGACATTTATTGTGTCCTTCACACTCTAAGTGTAATGAATGATGTGTCCTCCTGGTTGTATTATAGGGTTGCCAATTGTCTAATCACACAGATCCAAACACCCTTGTCCATCCCCCAGTCCTGCCCCTTCTCCGAGGCAGCACCCTCACTCATTCCATCCCTCTTCCTCTGTCATGCACCCTCCCCAACCTCACTCACTTTTATTAGTATGAGGGAGGAGGCTAGAGAGTGGGAGAGGCTGCAGGCTCTGGTCTGGGGCTGAGGTGTGGGGGGCAGAATCTGGGAGGAGGTTTGAATGTGACAGGAGGTTCAGAGCTAGGGCAGAAGTTGGGGTGCAGGAGGGGGATCAGGACTGGGGCAGAGATTTGGATTCAAAGAGGGGTTCACAGTGTGGGAGGGGGGTGGATCTGAGAGAGGGCACAGGGTGGGGATGCAGGAGGTGGTCAGGTCTCTAGCCAGGGGGCTCTTATCTCAGTCAGCTTCAAGTCATGATAAGTGGCACAGTGGAGCTAAGGTAGGCTCCCTGCCTGCCCCGGCCCCTCACTGTAAGGAAGTGGCCAGCAATCCCTTTGCTCTGTAGGCAAAGAGGAACGGGTGGCTCTGCAAGCTGTCCTGGCCTGCAGGCACCACCCACTCAGCTCCCATTGGCCTCAGTGATCACCCAATGGGAGCTTTGGAGAAGTATTTTGAGATGGGACAGTGAAAGGAGACCTCCTGCCCCCTAGCCACGGGCCACAGGAAGGAACATGCTATCAGCTTCCAGGAGCAGTGTGGGGTCAGGGCATACCTGGGCTCTGCTGAAGCACTGGACTTTTAGCAACCAATCTCCCAGTTTGGCTTCAGAAATCTCCATGAGGTAAGGCCCAGTTCTGAGAGACTCCCAGCGAAATCATGAGGGTTAGCAACTCTAAGCAGAAATTTCATGAAATAAAATGTTCTCATCTGATTTCTAGAAATGAATTAAATGAATCATAATAAAATCCCTAGATCTGAATCCCATGTACTTTTGTTTATGGTAGCCCTTAGTAACTTGATTCAATGGTTACATTTCCTGTCTGAATTTATCTAGCTTCAACTTCCAGTCACTGGATCATGTTATACTTTTTCTCTTCAAGATTGAAGAGCCTGTTATTAAATACTCATTCCATGTGTAGGTACTCACAGACTTCAATCAAGTCAGCCCTGAAACTTCTCTTTTGTTAAGCTAAATAGATTGAATGCCTTGAGTATATTAGTATATGGCATATTTTTAATCCTTTAATTATTGTCTTGGCTCTTCTCTGAACTCTCTCCAGTATGCCAAAATCCTTCCTGGATAGTGGACACCAAAACTGGGCACAGTGTTTCTACAGCGGTCTCACCAGTGCAAAATACAGAGGTAAAATAGCCCCCAAATCTTTTTCAGAGTTACTGCTTATCAAGATAATGTATGGATGACCTAAATTCTTTTTGCCTAGCTGCATACATTTACATGTAGCCATATTAACATGCACACTGCTTGTAACCAGCTTATCAAACAATCCAGTGTGCTGTTTCAGTGACCAGTGCTCTTCATTATTAACCACTCCTGCAATTTTTTTGTATCATCTGCAAACTTCACCAGTAATGATTTTATGTTTTCTACTAGGTCATTAATAAAAATGTTCAATAACATAGAGCCACAAGTCATTAGTTTGTCTAGTGCTGAACACTTGCTATGGGCCACCTTAAGTGGTGATGTGGAAGGCAAAAGAAGTTGTGAATCTTGCAGCAGACTAATCTGTTCCACAGAGAGTTTAGCTAGCCCATGGAATTCATGTTTCTCTTCTATAAAAGCTATGGCTTCAGTAAATTAAAGGGTGGGGGGAAAACAGTCCCCTCCTTCAGTATCTCTTTACATTTGATTCAGCAGGTGGTTTAAATCATAATCTAAGTCATCAACTCAGTGTTCAAAATTTAGAGCTTCTGAGGTCAAAGAGTGAATGGGCACAGAGAGTGAATTGCCTTTTCCCTCTGAGGAAGAGCTATCCCTGGTGCAAGATTCAGTTATAGCAGTGGAGTGGGAGTAGGGACTCCGGAGCTATCACTCAGAAAATGAAAAGAGAGGAATACAAAATTAATGACTAGTCCCATCAGATAAGCAAGAGATGGAGTGTATGTAGCAATAACAGACTTGAGACCAGAGAAAGGACCATCAGCAAAGATGAGGGCAAAAGATTTAGGAGCCTCTGCAGGACTTACTGGATCATGTTTGTTATAAGGCAGGAATGTTCAGCAATAGCACAGTGAGGCCTTCATCCAACAGTCAATCCAATGTTATGCTACTTACATTCCTCTAACTTTAAACACAGGAATAGGTACAGCTTGAATGAAGGATCCAAACCTGCACCCAAGGAATACATAAAACTCAGTGACAACACCACATGTGAAGATTTTGTAGGATCAATGTAGTAGCTTTTAAGTGTCTGCAACTGGAGAAGAGGAACATTGCTGCATTCCTACAGCAGGGTTGGTGCCTTCAAACCACCTTTGAACATCCCATATTTAATCAAGCTGCTTAGCCCTCATCATAAATTAATGTAGCCTCAAGTCTGCTTTAATTTATGTCTTGTTGCAATGGTCAGGACAATTGTATTCTGCCAATCCAGAGCACATCAAAAGCAGCGGACTTGGACACTAGTTTTAACCCATACATCAGGGAGGTAGGAGGTGGGAGTATAGGACTGTCGTATCTCTATGCCAGGAATATCCACAGGACACATTTTAGTCCCTTTCCACAGTTCTACCACCCAAAGAATTAAAATAAATGAGTGTGTGATGAAATTCCATGTCTTCTACACCATTGAGAATGTCATGAGCACTGTATAACTAGCAAAAAATCAAGGAGAAGCTCTCTACATTAGAAACTATCATAAAAAAACAAGCCTCCACTCACATTTAATCTTTTCCAGACTTTACTACTATTCAACAAACCACCTTCAAGGACACTTCATCTCCCTTCAGAGGAAAAAGGTCAATAAACTATCTAAACTGCTATATGCCTCAGGAGCTGTATATGCTATTACAGATACTTTCAACTCACCCGACAACATCATCACCCTATCTAATCACTCTCTCAGCTTAGCAAAGGAATCTGTCCTATCCCACGGACTCTCCTTCTGCCCCACCAAACCCACAAATATGATTCAGTTCTGTGGGGATCTAGAATCCTATTTTCGCCACCTCCACCTGAAGGAATATTTCCAACACACTGATATACAACATACTGACCTCACTGCCCCCCGCCCCCTGACAATCCCACAAGAGGAAGGCTTCCAATGGACGTAATGCAAGTTTTGATTTCTACATCGACTACTTCTGCAAACGCGCTCGAGCTGACATCATCAGCAAACAAAAACATATAACACACAACCTCAGTCATGCAGAACACAATGCTATTCATAGCCTCAAAACCAATCCTAACATTATAATCAAAGAGGCCAACAAAGGAGGCGCTGTAGTCATCATGAACAGGACAGATTATGAACAGGAGGCGAACAGACAACTCACCAATACCAGATTCTATAGGCCTCTCTCCTGTGACCCCCACTAAGGAATTCCAAAAAAACATGAAAAAAATGCTCATGAAGCTCTTTGATGCTGCTCAGGAACAAATTTACACTAACACCCCCCCTCCCCCCCCCCCCCCCCGCTAATCCCCGACCAGGAACTGGTACACTTATCACAGGATTATCTGGCTATATCAACTCCCTCCTCAGACCCTATGCTACCAGCAATCCGTGACACAGCTGACTTCCTGAGGAAACTTCAGAACATCAGTGATCTTCCTGAAAATACCATCCTGGCCACCATGGATGTAGAAGCCCTTTACACCAACATTCCACAAGAAGACGTATTACAGGCCATCAGGATCTGCATCCCCGATAACAACACTGCACACCTGATTACAGAGCTTTGCGACTTTGTCCTCACCCACAACTACTTCCAATTTGGAGACAATTTCTATCTCCAAATCAGTGGCATGGCCATGGGCACTCACATGGCACCACAATATGCCACCATCTTTATGGCAGACCTTGAACAACATTTCCTCAGCTCTCACCCCTAACCCCCCTACTTTACTTATGCTACATCGATGACATCTTCATCATATGGACCCACAGAAAAGAGACTCTTGAAGAATTTCACAAGGATTTCAACAACTTCCACCCCACCATCAACCTCAGCCCAGACCAGTCCTGGACACTACAGTACAGTTAAATAATGGACAAATTCCACCACCCTATACCAGAAACCTATTGACCACTACACTTACCTTCATGCCTCCAGCTTCCATCTCAGACACATTTCTCAGTCTATTGTACACAGCCAAGCCCTAAAATACAACCAGATTTTCTCCAACCCCACTGTGACGGGGCGGACAACCTCTACCCCGCCAACGCGGACCCACCCCGCACTAAACCCACAGTCGCCCTAACCCTTCTGGGGATGGTCCGAGGGGGGGAGACAAAGTGCGCCGCTTGTTCAGCCACAGCCGCCCAGCCGCGGAGCGGCGCAGCAGCTCTACGGCCGGCAGGAAGCTGGGGGAAGACGGAGGAGGCGGGACTAGCTTGCGTGGCGGCCGATGTCATCACGTCGTGACGCCAGCGTGGGCATTTTAAAACCCCAGCCGGACCAGGAGAGGAGAGGAGGGGTTGGAGGACGAGGAGAGAAAGAGAGGTAGTGGGGAGCCAACGAGGGAGAAGAGCGGGCCGGGCCGAGAAACAGAGGGGAGACCGGCACAGGATGGGAAACAGAGGGGAATAGGAAGTAGCCCAGGGCAGGGCAAGGAGCCTGCGGGCCGGTGAGTTTCAGGCAAGCGCCCCACCGGCAGGACAGGATTTGGCGATCCTGTCTTTAGGGCCCTGGGCTGGGGTCCGGGAGAGAGGGTGGGCCCGGACCCCCCTATTCCTCCCCTCCCCCACCTGGGTGAGGGAACCAAGATCCTCAGCGAACGGAGGGGAGACTGCAAAAACTAAGAGATACGGGGAGGGCGGACTAGCCCCACTCATTACACCCACAGACAGAGACAATCACCTACAGGTTCTTTACAGAGCATTCCTAAAACTGAAATACCCACCTGGAGAAGTGACAAAAAAGACAATTGACAAAGCCAAAAAAGTACCCAGACATGAACTTCTTCAAGACAGACCCAAAAGAGAAAACAATAGAACTTCACTTGTTATTACCTATAGTCCACAACTCAGACCCCTCCAGCGCATTATACACAATCTACAACCCATCTTGGAAAATGATCCCTCACTCTCAGAGGCCTTGGGAGAAAAGCCTATTCTCGCTTATAGACAGCCCCCCAACCTGAAACAAATTGTTTCCAGTAACCATGCCACACAACCACATCATAAACATCCAGGAACACAGCCCTGCAACCAAATGCGATGCCAACTCTGCCCACATATCTTTACTAGCAAATTCACCACTGGAGCCAACAACACAAGCTACCAAATCAAAAGGTCATCTGACTGCACATCCAGTAATTTGATCTATGCCATCAAATGCCAGCAATGCCCACTGCTAAATATACTGGAGAAACTGGACGGTCTCTGCTGGAAGGAATCAATGGACACAAATCAGATATTCATAAAGGAAACATACAGAAACCTATTGGGGAACACATTAATCTTCCTAATCACTGTTTAAAAGATCTTCAAGTGGCTGTCTCGTCACAAACCAATTCTACTAGCCAGATACACAGAGAAGCATTGGAATTAGAGTTCATCCACAAATTAAATTCTCATACTAATGGACTCAATGTGATGAAGGATGGTTAGGACATTATCTACCTAATAGTCTATGAAGGTGCAAACAGCTCTTTGTATAAATTCCTATGTCAGGAAGGATACTGTCAATTGACTTTGATTCTTATCTGCTTCGTTTAAACTACCCAATCTTCAGATACTTACTGATTCCCTCTACCTTCCTGAATTTTCTATACCCTCTGCTCCCTGTCTCCCACCCCCTCCTTTTTTTCCCTTCCCCCTCACCTCCTTCTCTCCTAGGGTATGTCTACACTACCCCGCTAGTTCGGACTAGCGGGGTAATGTATGCATACCGCACTTGCTAATGAAGCCCGGGATTTGAATTTCCCGGGCTTCATTAGCATAAGCGGGGAGCCGCCATTTTTAAAACCCCGCTGCTTCGAACCCCGTGCAGCGCGGCTACACGGGGCTCGAACTAGGTAGTTCGGACTAGGGTGCCTATTCCGAACTACCGGTACACCTCATTTAAAAATGGCGGCTCCCCGCTTATGCTAATGAAGCCCGGGAAATTCAAATCCCGGGCTTCATTAGCAAGTGCGGTATGCATACATTACCCCGCTAGTTCGAACTAGCGGGGTAGTGTAGACATACCTCTATTTATTTTAGGTCTGCACATCCTAAACTCAAAACTCCGGTCATCTGAAGAAGTGGGCTGTGCCCATGAAAGCTCATGATACCATCTGCATGCTACCAGACCATTTGTGGGGGTTTTTCTGTAAGAGACTAACTCAGCTACCCCCTGAAGCTTCTTAGGTATAAATAGTTAGTTTTCAGAATGGACAGAGGTAAATAACAGTGTCCCTCCCCCTCCCCCCAGGTCTATACTAAAACCGGTCCTTTTCAGCATATTCATCAATGATCTGGAAAAAGGAGTAAATAGTGATGTGGCAACATTTAAAGTAGTTAAGTCTCAGTCAGACTGTGAAGAGTAAGAATCTCTCAAAAGTGGGTCACTGGGCAACAGTGGCAGATAAAATTTAATGTTGATAAATGCAAAGTGATGCACATTGAAAAACATAATCCCAATCATAAATATAAAATGATGGGGTCTAAATTAGCTGTTACCATTCAAAAAAGAGATCTTGGAATTATTGTGAATAGTTTGCTGAAAACATCCATTCAATGTGTAGCAGCAGCCAAGAAAAATGAACAGAATGTTGAGACTCATTTAAAAAGGGATAGATAATAAGACGGAATATGTCATATTGTCTCTATATAAATTAATGGTACACCCACATCTTGAATACTGCGTGCAGCTGTGGTTGCCATATCTCAAAAATACATTGGAATTGGAAAAGATTCAAAGAAGGGCAACAAAAATTATTAGGAGTCTGGAATGGCTTCCATATAAGGAGAGATTAATAAGACTGGAACTTTTTCAGCTTGGAAAAGAGACAACTAAGGGGCAATAAGATTGAGCGCTATAAAATCATGACTGGTATAAAAAATAGATAAGGAAGTGCTATTTCCTCCTCATAACTTAAGAGCTACATATCACAAAATGAAATTAATTGGCAGTGGGTTTAAAAAGAAACAAAAAAGCATTTTTTCACACAACACAATCAATTTGTGGAACTTCTTGCCAGAGGATGGTATGAAATTCAAGATTACAACTGGGTTCAAAAAAGAACTAGATAAATCCATGGAGAATAGGTCCATCAATGGCTATTAGCCAGGATGGGCAGGAATGGTGTCTTTAGTGTCTATTTGCAGAAGCTGGGAACGAGGAAGAGAATGGCTCTCTTGACAGTTAATTATTCTGTTCATTCCCTCTCTGGCACCTGATATTGGTCACTGTTGGAAGACAGGATACTGGACTAGGTGGACCTTTGGTCTGGCCCAGTATGTCTGTTCTTATGTTCTTAAAGTTCCTGCTTTGCAGAAATTACCATCTAAAGAATAGCTGCTGCATGGATGCTCGGGGTGGAAGAACAAGCCAGGAGTTACTTCATCCCTTGCATGGCTGCATATAGGCTGCACGCTCTAGAGAGCAAAGGGACTGCTTGTTCTGTAAAGGAGGCAGGAAGAAGGAAAAGTTATAGCTTTGTCCTGCCTGACACAGCCCTGTACTGGCCTCAGAACACCAGAGAAAGCACCCTGCTCCATCCTACTGGATGGAAGAAATTACATTCTCCGTGCATTGTGCCTCTTCTTGGGGTATTGAGATTTCACATTGCACACTGTGCAAGCATCTTGTTGAGTCCTCCATGGGCATGTATGCGGGATCAGAGAAATGGGCTTTAAAAAGAATATGTATTTTCATAACTGATTGTTATAATCACAGTAGGAGACAGACGTGTCTTTAAAGATACGAGTAGAAGAACAGGGATCAGTCCTTGAAGGCTAACTAATAGAAATTAGCTTTTATGAAGACTTTGAAGGCAACTAGCAGATACTAACACTGTTTCTACACTGTGATCGCATCATCCAAAGTACATTATGGAGAACCTGTTTATTTTGTGTGACAATGCATACTGAGGAGCAAATACAACTTCCAGTTTCCTGTGATTAGTTTTCATCACTAGTTATCATTATCCCTACATTTATTTAAGATGTATCTTCCAGCTTGCACCTCATATGCTAGTTTCATGAGGGTCACAGGATCACAGAAATCAAATTATTTTATTTCATCAAACTTCAGTCCAATCCAGGCCACTCTGAAATATCAGGCAGAATAGAAAGGCCACCATTTCAGACAAGATGACAGAAAGGACAGAAAGTTTCTTAAAGTGAAAAAAACTAAATGATGTTTAATGGTAGTTCATTCCTTTATTTCAGAAATTTGGGACTGCAGCCCCCAAAGTTTATCTGAGTAGAAATCCTTGCTCTATTGCAAAACCTTCTTTGGAGCCAGGATTTTGCCCTAGAGTTGCATACGATGTGCAGGTCCACTGACTAGAAGGGCAAAGAGAGCAACTGCTCAGGGGCCTGACAATTTAAAAGGGCACAGCAGCAGAGGCAGCCAGAGTCCTGGCCCTTTAAATCACCGCTGGAGCCCTATGCAGCATGCACTGGGCAGAGCTAAGGGCAGGCAGGGTGTGCCATGGCACAATTCAGGCAGCACAGGGTGCTTTCTGCCTCAGTTCCACCCCTCCAACCCAAGATCTCGCCCCTTTTGTCATCACCAGGGGGCAGATGAGAGTGCTGTGGGTCCCCGGGCAGCACAATTTCGTGGAGGCCCCCCCCCCCTTTGACACGGTGCATGCACAGGGCTTCTTCAAGCACGGGGCCCGGGGCAGCCGCCCCACTTGCCCTGCCCCAAATCCGCCACTGGTCATCACAGGAACTGTCCTCCTTACCACGTTGCCCAAGGGCAAGGCCTCTTTACCCAGGCATCAAACTGTCTGGAGTGGTGCACAAAGGGGCCAAGATTACAACAGACAAACTATGGCACAAGCCCACACTGGTTCTATGTTCTATAATTACCTTCCACCAACCAAGTATCAAATGTGAATTCCTGAACCACTATAACAGCCTCAGTATGGAGCCACAGACAGTTTCCTTGACACTCTGGTCTATCTTGCACCCAGGTAAGCTTGCCTTTGTGATAGATAATCCCCCTTACATCAGAAATCACAACAATAAGTAGGAGTACAGTACGTCAAGTACCAAAGGACCAGTCATGTGCCCCAGGTCAGTTTTACCATAGATATGTCACCAAAGACAACTCTTGTAGCCAACCCTGCAACAAACTAAAGATGTATTAACTAGGGAAAAGAAATTAGAGTTATTTACAAGTTTAAAGCCAGTAAACATCTCCACACGAGAGTTACATTCTTAGGTTCCAAAAAGTAAGAGAACCAACTTTAAAGCACAAGCCCTATATGTCTGTTAGGGCTAATACAGACTCATCAGCTGAGACTAACACTATTCATCAGCTGAGGATCCCCTGCTTATGCTTAAAAATCTTGTCCTCTCCAGATCTCAAGCAGAATAGTGATACAGTTCCTTCTGGCCAGGGATTTTTATTCCTTTCTCCCAATGTTCAAAGTGTGTGATGAGACATGTCCATGTGCACATCTCTCTTCATGAGCATGGGGGAGAGAAATCACCAAAGTCTTTTGTACACTGATGTTCCACTATGACTAGTCTGATGTCTATGGATCCTCTTTTGCTGGGTAGGAGATGACACCTCTTGTGGTAAACAAATATTTCACACTTGGTAATGCTTGTCTTGATTGTGGAGGTATCCAGTTTCAGAGCAAACGCTTTCACAGTTACAAAGGAAACATCTGCATATTTCCTTATTACATGGCACCCAGATATTGTAAGTGAGATTAATGCACACAGCAATTTATAAGTATTTCATAAAGTCCAAATGCAAATCACGTTCTCATAAATGTGAATCTGTTTTAACAATATTAACATAGAGGGGAGCACAACTGGCTTCCAGCTATGTATTTGTCAGTATACAGTGAGGCCTAAGGGGTTGTAGGTCTGTAGCCTTGCACCATGTCTCTCAAATCTGTATCTCTAAAGCTGGCTCCCACACTTTCCTCTAGGGCTAGTCAGATTCCACCACAATTCCTCAAAGTGAATTAGATCCTTGGCTGGTGTAAACTGGCATAGCTCCCTCACTTCAGATGAGATCTGCCAAATTATACCAGCTGAGGATTTGGCCCATTGAGTACTCACTAAATGGTTATGTAACCGCCACCAGGCAGATTTGAATATGGAACCTCTGAAGCTTAATATAGGAGCCTCTACCCTTTAAGCTGAAAGCCAGCGGCCTCTCAGCCTATGCTGTAGAGGTCTCTTGTTCTTTATCTGCTGTGGTCTAAGTGCCACTGCATAGGACAGTGAACCACACTAGGGCTACATCTACACAGTTTCTCTCTTCCGCAAAAGCTTATGCAAATGAAGCACAGATTAGCTTACTGCCATGCTTCATTTGCATCATTAATTAGGAACCATTTTTGCGCAAGAGGTTTTTGTGCAAAAAGGCGCCATCTACACAGCACTTTTTTGCGCGAAATCCCCCTCTTGTGCAAGAGCTGTTCTTCCTCATTTTTTCAGGAAGAATGGCCTTTGTGCAAAAACCTCTTGTGCAAAAACTGCTCCTAATTAATTATGCAAATGAAGTGTAGCAACATGCTAATCCAACTCCAGTCATCTGAAGAAGTGGCCTGTGCCCACGAAAGCTGATGATACCATCTACATGTTTTGTTAGTCTATAACATGCTACCAGACCATTCATTGTTTTTTTCTTGAAGAATATGTTATTACTCAACATGAGCAAACTGTACAAGAAACCAGGCTGTTAAGGTTAAACGACTGGTATTTGCCATCAGCACAGACAAATGTAGTATATATAGCCCCCATGACTGCTGACCAAAGTGCCTCATACATGTGGAGCACCTCAAAGCATAATATTTGTTATGGAAAGTGCAGACATATTAAAGAAAAACACAGCTTGCCATTTATGGTTATTATGGTTTGCCAAATACACAACAAGAAGCTCAGCGAAAGTTGAAAGGAAGGGCTGCCACTTTTCTGTATTTCTTTCTCATCCTTACCTTTTCTTCTCTTTCCCCCTTATTCTTTATCATATATGTGCCTTCTTCCTATACCTTCTTCTTGTCAACTCTTCTTTATGCTACCTTTGGGAGCACAGAAAAACAAGAGATGGAAGAAACATCAGCCAAATGCACGAGTTTTCATGAGTCTACTCCTGCACAGCTAACATAGAGGACTTGCTCTGGCACTGTCAATCCAGTATGACTTCTAGAAGAGGACATCTATCAGCAGTCCGCATACACAGTGCCATTTGGCTAAGAAACAGACTAAAGTCAGGAAGGCTGGACTGCTGATGTCTTAATTTACATTTAAAATAAAAACAACTGGATAAGCTGCACAAAAATGACTTGGCAGCTTGAAAAACTGTCTGGATGGCAATCCCTATCTCTGTTTGATCTCATTTTATTTTTTGCCTTATTAAATGCAAGTGCCAGAAGATCCTTAAGGAGACTGATGCTCATATTTAAAGCAGATACACATATCAACAAAAGACAAATTTACGGTTTAATATGGCAGTTGGTCACAATTTGGCCAAGATATTAGCAATTATGAAAAGCTGCTCTTTTTACCTTTAAGGCCAACCGGATTTTTAAGCTGAAAATGAGGCACACATCAGTTTCTGAATCATGGCTATTCACAGGAGGTAGAAGAGCAAGAACTATATAAGAAAGCTATAGCTCAAAGTTCTATACACTTTAATCAAGACAAAAGAAAAAAGACAAAACATAGTTAAATATGGTCTGACTAGGATGCCTGAAGTGAAGATGACTTCAGTTCTATTTGCAGTTCTGCACTTGACATCTGCTGTGATCCAGTGAGTGACGCTATTCTGCATCTCTGAAACTTGGATTTCCCTTCCTGCAAACCAAGGATAACATTTACTCACTTTGGTAAAATGTGCTTTCAGACCAACAGATCAAAACCTGATTCCTCTGAAGTCAATGGCAAAATTTCCCTTGGCCTTCCTAAGATCAGGATTTGGCTCATCAGTTTTAATATGTTATATTTTTAACACTGTCTTTTCCTACACTGGGATTTTCTTGCAAGATATTTCACTCATTTTCATTTACCATATCTATAACCATTGGTATATTTGGAAAAATCATATAGACTCTCTAGCAAAGAACTAGTAATAGATGCCGAACTTTAATTTAGTTATAAGAATATAAGAACATAAGAACGGCCATAGCTGGTCAAACCAAAGTTCCATCTAGCCCAGTATCCTGTCTTCTGATAGTAGCGAATGACAGATGCCCCACAGGGAATGAACAGAACAGGCAATCATCAAGTGATCCCTCTCCTGTCATCCATTTCCAGCCTTTGACAAACAGAGGCGAGGGACACCATTCCTACCCATCCTGGCTAATAGCCACTGATGAACCTAACCTCCATAAATATATCTAGTTCTTTTTTGAACCCAGTTAAAGTCCTGGTTTTTACAACATACTCTGGCAAGGAGTTCCACAGGTTGACTCTGTGCTGCTTGAAGAAATATTTCCTTTTGTTTATTTTAAATCTGCTACCTATTAATTTCACTTGGTGACCCATAGTTCTAATGTTATGGGAAGTCTGATCTCCTGTTGTTAAGACCACTGTGCTGGTTCTCCATTTTGAATTCCATTTATAATCTCTGATCTCAATCTGAAACTGCCTTCACTTGATGTCATTATTCTGCAAGTTCCACATTTGTCAGTCACTATGCTGTTCATGCTGGTTGAAAAGCACAATGATAACATTGGAATCAACTGGAGCAGAAGAAAATGGGCAAAAAACCCGCAACCCAATAATGTAGTATAAAGAGCTAAATTACTGAGGCAGTGCAGGTTTTTAAACTCCATCACCCACTGAATGCAAGCAAAATACTGTAATCCCTGAGCTACAGGAAACTGCTGGTGATTACCAAAAGCTGACAACAGCAAGCAAGCTATTGCATAACTTCTTTTTACACAACAGAAGTGGGAGGATGGAAGATCAGAGAAAGGGGGAGGTGGGAACTCTGACATGTAATCTATCATTTTTATTAGGCTGAGTCTGCAGACATTTGAATTGTTTGCCTCACTTTTTAAAAATGAAATCGAGAGCAGTAACATTAATACTGTAGCTCCTTGCGAGCAATAAGGTAATTCAAACTTCATAGAGACTCTTATTTCACATATTGTTAATGTATATGCGAAAGAACTTGGAAGTGTGGTGTTTTCCATTGAAAAAACTCATACAAAGTAATGATGCATGTCTGCCAGGGGGCATGTGCAAAATCTCAGCTAAGAAGTCTGAAAAAACATGTTTCCCCAAACACACGTGTATACAGAATGAAGGGGGGGTGGAGGCGGGGTGCATTGCGGAAGCTGTTTTCTTAACCTCTGTAACACAGTCTCGGTTAGACGCTGCACCGCCACAACCTTCTACCCTCTCCCTGTGTGCTGCACAACATCAGCCAGAACACCAACAACTGCTTT